>NC_143147.1:31221120-36021120 GCF_059928025.1 Delphinapterus leucas
GCAGGGTCGGGCCTGGTTAGTACTTGGATGGGAGACCGCCTGGGAATACCGGGTGCTGTAGGCTTTTTGCCTCCCGCTCCGCCTTCTCCTTTAACTCGCCCGCGGGCGGTGGCCGCCGGCTCCGCCCGCGCCGGGGCCCCGCTGCAGGCCCCGCCTCCTCAGGCCCCTCCCACCACGGCGCGCGCGCCGGAGGGGGCGCTCCCCGCCGGCCCGGCCCGCCAGGCGGCCAGAAGGCGGCCCTGGAAGGCAGCCGCACCCCAGACGCCCCCGGGGTGCCTGGCCCGGACCCAGGCTCCGCCGCGGGCCCGGTTGCCGTCCCTTCGGCCAGCGAGCCCCTCGACCTGCACCTGGCCGCCCCCACCGGCGCCCCGCCCCGGTGCCGCCACCTGTGTGCCGGTGGGTGTGTCCCTCCACAGCTCCCTCCGGCAAAAGCCCCGCCCCCCGCCGTGTCGCCGCCGCGGCCGGGTGCGGGAGCGGGATCGAGGGCAGGGGCCGCTTCCCCGGGCCTGCCGGCCGCCAGGGGCGGGCTCCTGAGCTCGGCGGGTGGTGTGCGGGCAAGGGTGGCCTCGCCGGGGCTGAGGGGCCGTGGCGACACGATGGTGGCTCCCACTGGCTTCGGGCCAGCTGCTGTCGGGCAGGAGGGCCGGCCCGGACTGCGGCTGGGCGGCGCCTAGCGCCGCGTGGGCGGGCAGGGGCGATGCCCAAGGGACCGCGGGCCCCGGGCCCTGAAGCCTCCGGGGCCACGTCCCTGTGAGCGACGGGCCGGATCTTGGGCGGGGCGCCAAGCGCCGAAGGGTTCGCTGGGTCACGCCCGCCCTCGGCTGGGAGGGGGTGGCCAAACCCTCCGCCTCCGCCACCGCCCGGTACCCGAGACCTCCGTTCCCCCTGCCTGGGCGGGCGACGGGGTCCTGCCGGGGCGGGCTGACCGCCAGGCTGGCGGTGAGGCGCAAGCGCCAGCGAAAGTGGGCCTCAAGAGGCAGCCCGCCGTCCCCGCCCCCGTCTACGGCCATACCACCCTGAACGCGCCCGATCTCGTCTGATCTCGGAAGCTAAGCAGGGTCGGGCCTGGTTAGTACTTGGATGGGAGACCGCCTGGGAATACCGGGTGCTGTAGGCTTTTTGCCTCCCGCTCCGCCTTCTCCTTTAACTCGCCCGCGGGCGGTGGCCGCCGGCTCCGCCCGCGCCGGGGCCCCGCTGCAGGCCCCGCCTCCTCAGGCCCCTCCCACCACGGCGCGCGCGCCGGAGGGGGCGCTCCCCGCCGGCCCGGCCCGCCAGGCGGCCAGAAGGCGGCCCTGGAAGGCAGCCGCACCCCAGACGCCCCCGGGGTGCCTGGCCCGGACCCAGGCTCCGCCGCGGGCCCGGTTGCCGTCCCTTCGGCCAGCGAGCCCCTCGACCTGCACCTGGCCGCCCCCACCGGCGCCCCGCCCCGGTGCCGCCACCTGTGTGCCGGTGGGTGTGTCCCTCCACAGCTCCCTCCGGCAAAAGCCCCGCCCCCCGCCGTGTCGCCGCCGCGGCCGGGTGCGGGAGCGGGATCGAGGGCAGGGGCCGCTTCCCCGGGCCTGCCGGCCGCCAGGGGCGGGCTCCTGAGCTCGGCGGGTGGTGTGCGGGCAAGGGTGGCCTCGCCGGGGCTGAGGGGCCGTGGCGACACGATGGTGGCTCCCAGTGGCTTCGGGCCAGCTGCTGTCGGGCAGGAGGGCCGGCCCGGACTGCGGCTGGGCGGCGCCTAGCGCCGCGTGGGCGGGCAGGGGCGATGCCCAAGGGACCGCGGGCCCCGGGCCCTGAAGCCTCCGGGGCCACGTCCCTGTGAGCGACGGGCCGGATCTTGGGCGGGGCGCCAAGCGCCGAAGGGTTCGCTGGGTCACGCCCGCCCTCGGCTGGGAGGGGGTGGCCAAACCCTCCGCCTCCGCCACCGCCCGGTACCCGAGACCTCCGTTCCCCCTGCCTGGGCGGGCGACGGGGTCCTGCCGGGGCGGGCTGACCGCCAGGCTGGCGGTGAGGCGCAAGCGCCAGCGAAAGTGGGCCTCAAGAGGCAGCCCGCCGTCCCCGCCCCCGTCTACGGCCATACCACCCTGAACGCGCCCGATCTCGTCTGATCTCGGAAGCTAAGCAGGGTCGGGCCTGGTTAGTACTTGGATGGGAGACCGCCTGGGAATACCGGGTGCTGTAGGCTTTTTGCCTCCCGCTCCGCCTTCTCCTTTAACTCGCCCGCGGGCGGTGGCCGCCGGCTCCGCCCGCGCCGGGGCCCCGCTGCAGGCCCCGCCTCCTCAGGCCCCTCCCACCACGGCGCGCGCGCCGGAGGGGGCGCTCCCCGCCGGCCCGGCCCGCCAGGCGGCCAGAAGGCGGCCCTGGAAGGCAGCCGCACCCCAGACGCCCCCGGGGTGCCTGGCCCGGACCCAGGCTCCGCCGCGGGCCCGGTTGCCGTCCCTTCGGCCAGCGAGCCCCTCGACCTGCACCTGGCCGCCCCCACCGGCGCCCCGCCCCGGTGCCGCCACCTGTGTGCCGGTGGGTGTGTCCCTCCACAGCTCCCTCCGGCAAAAGCCCCGCCCCCCGCCGTGTCGCCGCCGCGGCCGGGTGCGGGAGCGGGATCGAGGGCAGGGGCCGCTTCCCCGGGCCTGCCGGCCGCCAGGGGCGGGCTCCTGAGCTCGGCGGGTGGTGTGCGGGCAAGGGTGGCCTCGCCGGGGCTGAGGGGCCGTGGCGACACGATGGTGGCTCCCAGTGGCTTCGGGCCAGCTGCTGTCGGGCAGGAGGGCCGGCCCGGGCTGCGGCTGGGCGGCGCCTAGCGCCGCGTGGGCGGGCAGGGGCGATGCCCAAGGGACCGCGGGCCCCGGGCCCTGAAGCCTCCGGGGCCACGTCCCTGTGAGCGACGGGCCGGATCTTGGGCGGGGCGCCAAGCGCCGAAGGGTTCGCTGGGTCACGCCCGCCCTCGGCTGGGAGGGGGTGGCCAAACCCTCCGCCTCCGCCACCGCCCGGTACCCGAGACCTCCGTTCCCCCTGCCTGGGCGGGCGACGGGGTCCTGCCGGGGCGGGCTGACCGCCAGGCTGGCGGTGAGGCGCAAGCGCCAGCGAAAGTGGGCCTCAAGAGGCAGCCCGCCGTCCCCGCCCCCGTCTACGGCCATACCACCCTGAACGCGCCCGATCTCGTCTGATCTCGGAAGCTAAGCAGGGTCGGGCCTGGTTAGTACTTGGATGGGAGACCGCCTGGGAATACCGGGTGCTGTAGGCTTTTTGCCTCCCGCTCCGCCTTCTCCTTTAACTCGCCCGCGGGCGGTGGCCGCCGGCTCCGCCCGCGCCGGGGCCCCGCTGCAGGCCCCGCCTCCTCAGGCCCCTCCCACCACGGCGCGCGCGCCGGAGGGGGCGCTCCCCGCCGGCCCGGCCCGCCAGGCGGCCAGAAGGCGGCCCTGGAAGGCAGCCGCACCCCAGACGCCCCCGGGGTGCCTGGCCCGGACCCAGGCTCCGCCGCGGGCCCGGTTGCCGTCCCTTCGGCCAGCGAGCCCCTCGACCTGCACCTGGCCGCCCCCACCGGCGCCCCGCCCCGGTGCCGCCACCTGTGTGCCGGTGGGTGTGTCCCTCCACAGCTCCCTCCGGCAAAAGCCCCGCCCCCCGCCGTGTCGCCGCCGCGGCCGGGTGCGGGAGCGGGATCGAGGGCAGGGGCCGCTTCCCCGGGCCTGCCGGCCGCCAGGGGCGGGCTCCTGAGCTCGGCGGGTGGTGTGCGGGCAAGGGTGGCCTCGCCGGGGCTGAGGGGCCGTGGCGACACGATGGTGGCTCCCAGTGGCTTCGGGCCAGCTGCTGTCGGGCAGGAGGGCCGGCCCGGGCTGCGGCTGGGCGGCGCCTAGCGCCGCGTGGGCGGGCAGGGGCGATGCCCAAGGGACCGCGGGCCCCGGGCCCTGAAGCCTCCGGGGCCACGTCCCTGTGAGCGACGGGCCGGATCTTGGGCGGGGCGCCAAGCGCCGAAGGGTTCGCTGGCTCACGCCCGCCCTCGGCTGGGAGGGGGTGGCCAAACCCTCCGCCTCCGCCACCGCCCGGTACCCGAGACCTCCGTTCCCCCTGCCTGGGCGGGCGACGGGGTCCTGCCGGGGCGGGCTGACCGCCAGGCTGGCGGTGAGGCGCAAGCGCCAGCGAAAGTGGGCCTCAAGAGGCAGCCCGCCGTCCCCGCCCCCGTCTACGGCCATACCACCCTGAACGCGCCCGATCTCGTCTGATCTCGGAAGCTAAGCAGGGTCGGGCCTGGTTAGTACTTGGATGGGAGACCGCCTGGGAATACCGGGTGCTGTAGGCTTTTTGCCTCCCGCTCCGCCTTCTCCTTTAACTCGCCCGCGGGCGGTGGCCGCCGGCTCCGCCCGCGCCGGGGCCCCGCTGCAGGCCCCGCCTCCTCAGGCCCCTCCCACCACGGCGCGCGCGCCGGAGGGGGCGCTCCCCGCCGGCCCGGCCCGCCAGGCGGCCAGAAGGCGGCCCTGGAAGGCAGCCGCACCCCAGACGCCCCCGGGGTGCCTGGCCCGGACCCAGGCTCCGCCGCGGGCCCGGTTGCCGTCCCTTCGGCCAGCGAGCCCCTCGACCTGCACCTGGCCGCCCCCACCGGCGCCCCGCCCCGGTGCCGCCACCTGTGTGCCGGTGGGTGTGTCCCTCCACAGCTCCCTCCGGCAAAAGCCCCGCCCCCCGCCGTGTCGCCGCCGCGGCCGGGTGCGGGAGCGGGATCGAGGGCAGGGGCCGCTTCCCCGGGCCTGCCGGCCGCCAGGGGCGGGCTCCTGAGCTCGGCGGGTGGTGTGCGGGCAAGGGTGGCCTCGCCGGGGCTGAGGGGCCGTGGCGACACGATGGTGGCTCCCAGTGGCTTCGGGCCAGCTGCTGTCGGGCAGGAGGGCCGGCCCGGGCTGCGGCTGGGCGGCGCCTAGCGCCGCGTGGGCGGGCAGGGGCGATGCCCAAGGGACCGCGGGCCCCGGGCCCTGAAGCCTCCGGGGCCACGTCCCTGTGAGCGACGGGCCGGATCTTGGGCGGGGCGCCAAGCGCCGAAGGGTTCGCTGGCTCACGCCCGCCCTCGGCTGGGAGGGGGTGGCCAAACCCTCCGCCTCCGCCACCGCCCGGTACCCGAGACCTCCGTTCCCCCTGCCTGGGCGGGCGACGGGGTCCTGCCGGGGCGGGCTGACCGCCAGGCTGGCGGTGAGGCGCAAGCGCCAGCGAAAGTGGGCCTCAAGAGGCAGCCCGCCGTCCCCGCCCCCGTCTACGGCCATACCACCCTGAACGCGCCCGATCTCGTCTGATCTCGGAAGCTAAGCAGGGTCGGGCCTGGTTAGTACTTGGATGGGAGACCGCCTGGGAATACCGGGTGCTGTAGGCTTTTTGCCTCCCGCTCCGCCTTCTCCTTTAACTCGCCCGCGGGCGGTGGCCGCCGGCTCCGCCCGCGCCGGGGCCCCGCTGCAGGCCCCGCCTCCTCAGGCCCCTCCCACCACGGCGCGCGCGCCGGAGGGGGCGCTCCCCGCCGGCCCGGCCCGCCAGGCGGCCAGAAGGCGGCCCTGGAAGGCAGCCGCACCCCAGACGCCCCCGGGGTGCCTGGCCCGGACCCAGGCTCCGCCGCGGGCCCGGTTGCCGTCCCTTCGGCCAGCGAGCCCCTCGACCTGCACCTGGCCGCCCCCACCGGCGCCCCGCCCCGGTGCCGCCACCTGTGTGCCGGTGGGTGTGTCCCTCCACAGCTCCCTCCGGCAAAAGCCCCGCCCCCCGCCGTGTCGCCGCCGCGGCCGGGTGCGGGAGCGGGATCGAGGGCAGGGGCCGCTTCCCCGGGCCTGCCGGCCGCCAGGGGCGGGCTCCTGAGCTCGGCGGGTGGTGTGCGGGCAAGGGTGGCCTCGCCGGGGCTGAGGGGCCGTGGCGACACGATGGTGGCTCCCACTGGCTTCGGGCCAGCTGCTGTCGGGCAGGAGGGCCGGCCCGGACTGCGGCTGGGCGGCGCCTAGCGCCGCGTGGGCGGGCAGGGGCGATGCCCAAGGGACCGCGGGCCCCGGGCCCTGAAGCCTCCGGGGCCACGTCCCTGTGAGCGACGGGCCGGATCTTGGGCGGGGCGCCAAGCGCCGAAGGGTTCGCTGGGTCACGCCCGCCCTCGGCTGGGAGGGGGTGGCCAAACCCTCCGCCTCCGCCACCGCCCGGTACCCGAGACCTCCGTTCCCCCTGCCTGGGCGGGCGACGGGGTCCTGCCGGGGCGGGCTGACCGCCAGGCTGGCGGTGAGGCGCAAGCGCCAGCGAAAGTGGGCCTCAAGAGGCAGCCCGCCGTCCCCGCCCCCGTCTACGGCCATACCACCCTGAACGCGCCCGATCTCGTCTGATCTCGGAAGCTAAGCAGGGTCGGGCCTGGTTAGTACTTGGATGGGAGACCGCCTGGGAATACCGGGTGCTGTAGGCTTTTTGCCTCCCGCTCCGCCTTCTCCTTTAACTCGCCCGCGGGCGGTGGCCGCCGGCTCCGCCCGCGCCGGGGCCCCGCTGCAGGCCCCGCCTCCTCAGGCCCCTCCCACCACGGCGCGCGCGCCGGAGGGGGCGCTCCCCGCCGGCCCGGCCCGCCAGGCGGCCAGAAGGCGGCCCTGGAAGGCAGCCGCACCCCAGACGCCCCCGGGGTGCCTGGCCCGGACCCAGGCTCCGCCGCGGGCCCGGTTGCCGTCCCTTCGGCCAGCGAGCCCCTCGACCTGCACCTGGCCGCCCCCACCGGCGCCCCGCCCCGGTGCCGCCACCTGTGTGCCGGTGGGTGTGTCCCTCCACAGCTCCCTCCGGCAAAAGCCCCGCCCCCCGCCGTGTCGCCGCCGCGGCCGGGTGCGGGAGCGGGATCGAGGGCAGGGGCCGCTTCCCCGGGCCTGCCGGCCGCCAGGGGCGGGCTCCTGAGCTCGGCGGGTGGTGTGCGGGCAAGGGTGGCCTCGCCGGGGCTGAGGGGCCGTGGCGACACGATGGTGGCTCCCAGTGGCTTCGGGCCAGCTGCTGTCGGGCAGGAGGGCCGGCCCGGGCTGCGGCTGGGCGGCGCCTAGCGCCGCGTGGGCGGGCAGGGGCGATGCCCAAGGGACCGCGGGCCCCGGGCCCTGAAGCCTCCGGGGCCACGTCCCTGTGAGCGACGGGCCGGATCTTGGGCGGGGCGCCAAGCGCCGAAGGGTTCGCTGGCTCACGCCCGCCCTCGGCTGGGAGGGGGTGGCCAAACCCTCCGCCTCCGCCACCGCCCGGTACCCGAGACCTCCGTTCCCCCTGCCTGGGCGGGCGACGGGGTCCTGCCGGGGCGGGCTGACCGCCAGGCTGGCGGTGAGGCGCAAGCGCCAGCGAAAGTGGGCCTCAAGAGGCAGCCCGCCGTCCCCGCCCCCGTCTACGGCCATACCACCCTGAACGCGCCCGATCTCGTCTGATCTCGGAAGCTAAGCAGGGTCGGGCCTGGTTAGTACTTGGATGGGAGACCGCCTGGGAATACCGGGTGCTGTAGGCTTTTTGCCTCCCGCTCCGCCTTCTCCTTTAACTCGCCCGCGGGCGGTGGCCGCCGGCTCCGCCCGCGCCGGGGCCCCGCTGCAGGCCCCGCCTCCTCAGGCCCCTCCCACCACGGCGCGCGCGCCGGAGGGGGCGCTCCCCGCCGGCCCGGCCCGCCAGGCGGCCAGAAGGCGGCCCTGGAAGGCAGCCGCACCCCAGACGCCCCCGGGGTGCCTGGCCCGGACCCAGGCTCCGCCGCGGGCCCGGTTGCCGTCCCTTCGGCCAGCGAGCCCCTCGACCTGCACCTGGCCGCCCCCACCGGCGCCCCGCCCCGGTGCCGCCACCTGTGTGCCGGTGGGTGTGTCCCTCCACAGCTCCCTCCGGCAAAAGCCCCGCCCCCCGCCGTGTCGCCGCCGCGGCCGGGTGCGGGAGCGGGATCGAGGGCAGGGGCCGCTTCCCCGGGCCTGCCGGCCGCCAGGGGCGGGCTCCTGAGCTCGGCGGGTGGTGTGCGGGCAAGGGTGGCCTCGCCGGGGCTGAGGGGCCGTGGCGACACGATGGTGGCTCCCACTGGCTTCGGGCCAGCTGCTGTCGGGCAGGAGGGCCGGCCCGGACTGCGGCTGGGCGGCGCCTAGCGCCGCGTGGGCGGGCAGGGGCGATGCCCAAGGGGCCGCGGGCCCCGGGCCCTGAAGCCTCCGGGGCCACGTCCCTGTGAGCGACGGGCCGGATCTTGGGCGGGGCGCCAAGCGCCGAAGGGTTCGCTGGGTCACGCCCGCCCTCGGCTGGGAGGGGGTGGCCAAACCCTCCGCCTCCGCCACCGCCCGGTACCCGAGACCTCCGTTCCCCCTGCCTGGGCGGGCGACGGGGTCCTGCCGGGGCGGGCTGACCGCCAGGCTGGCGGTGAGGCGCAAGCGCCAGCGAAAGTGGGCCTCAAGAGGCAGCCCGCCGTCCCCGCCCCCGTCTACGGCCATACCACCCTGAACGCGCCCGATCTCGTCTGATCTCGGAAGCTAAGCAGGGTCGGGTCTGGTTAGTACTTGGATGGGAGACCGCCTGGGAATACCGGGTGCTGTAGGCTTTTTGCCTCCCGCTCCGCCTTCTCCTTTAACTCGCCCGCGGGCGGTGGCCGCCGGCTCCGCCCGCGCCGGGGCCCCGCTGCAGGCCCCGCCTCCTCAGGCCCCTCCCACCACGGCGCGCGCGCCGGAAGGGGCGCTCCCCGCCGGCCCGGCCCGCCAGGCGGCCAGAAGGCGGCCCTGGAAGGCAGCCGCACCCCAGACGCCCCCGGGGTGCCTGGCCCGGACCCAGGCTCCGCCGCGGGCCCGGTTGCCGTCCCTTCGGCCAGCGAGCCCCTCGACCTGCACCTGGCCGCCCCCACCGGCGCCCCGCCCCGGTGCCGCCACCTGTGTGCCGGTGGGTGTGTCCCTCCACAGCTCCCTCCGGCAAAAGCCCCGCCCCCCGCCGTGTCGCCGCCGCGGCCGGGTGCGGGAGCGGGATCGAGGGCAGGGGCCGCTTCCCCGGGCCTGCCGGCCGCCAGGGTCGGGCTCCTGAGCTCGGCGGGTGGTGTGCGGGCAAGGGTGGCCTCGCCGGGGCTGAGGGGCCGTGGCGACACGATGGTGGCTCCCACTGGCTTCGGGCCAGCTGCTGTCGGGCAGGAGGGCCGGCCCGGACTGCGGCTGGGCGGCGCCTAGCGCCGCGTGGGCGGGCAGGGGCGATGCCCAAGGGGCCGCGGGCCCCGGGCCCTGAAGCCTCCGGGCCCACGTCCCTGTGAGCGACGGGCCGGATCTTGGGCGGGGCGCCAAGCGCCGAAGGGTTCGCTGGGTCACGCCCGCCCTCGGCTGGGAGGGGGTGGCCAAACCCTCCGCCTCCGCCACCGCCCGGTACCCGAGACCTCCGTTCCCCCTGCCTGGGCGGGCGACGGGGTCCTGCCGGGGCGGGCTGACCGCCAGGCTGGCGGTGAGGCGCAAGCGCCAGCGAAAGTGGGCCTCAAGAGGCAGCCCGCCGTCCCCGCCCCCGTCTACGGCCATACCACCCTGAACGCGCCCGATCTCGTCTGATCTCGGAAGCTAAGCAGGGTCGGGCCTGGTTAGTACTTGGATGGGAGACCGCCTGGGAATACCGGGTGCTGTAGGCTTTTTGCCTCCCGCTCCGCCTTCTCCTTTAACTCGCCCGCGGGCGGTGGCCGCCGGCTCCGCCCGCGCCGGGGCCCCGCTGCAGGCCCCGCCTCCTCAGGCCCCTCCCACCACGGCGCGCGCGCCGGAGGGGGCGCTCCCCGCCGGCCCGGCCCGCCAGGCGGCCAGAAGGCGGCCCTGGAAGGCAGCCGCACCCCAGACGCCCCCGGGGTGCCTGGCCCGGACCCAGGCTCCGCCGCGGGCCCGGTTGCCATCCCTTCGGCCAGCGAGCCCCTCGACCTGCACCTGGCCGCCCCCACCGGCGCCCCGCCCCGGTGCCGCCACCTGTGTGCCGGTGGGTGTGTCCCTCCACAGCTCCCTCCGGCAAAAGCCCCGCCCCCCGCCGTGTCGCCGCCGCGGCCGGGTGCGGGAGCGGGATCGAGGGCAGGGGCCGCTTCCCCGGGCCTGCCGGCCGCCAGGGGCGGGCTCCTGAGCTCGGCGGGTGGTGTGCGGGCAAGGGTGGCCTCGCCGGGGCTGAGGGGCCGTGGCGACACGATGGTGGCTCCCACTGGCTTCGGGCCAGCTGCTGTCGGGCAGGAGGGCCGGCCCGGGCTGCGGCTGGGCGGCGCCTAGCGCCGCGTGGGCGGGCAGGGGCGATGCCCAAGGGACCGCGGGCCCCGGGCCCTGAAGCCTCCGGGGCCACGTCCCTGTGAGCGACGGGCCGGATCTTGGGCGGGGCGCCAAGCGCCGAAGGGTTCGCTGGGTCACGCCCGCCCTCGGCTGGGAGGGGGTGGCCAAACCCTCCGCCTCCGCCACCGCCCGGTACCCGAGACCTCCGTTCCCCCTGCCTGGGCGGGCGACGGGGTCCTGCCGGGGCGGGCTGACCGCCAGGCTGGCGGTGAGGCGCAAGCGCCAGCGAAAGTGGGCCTCAAGAGGCAGCCCGCCGTCCCCGCCCCCGTCTACGGCCATACCACCCTGAACGCGCCCGATCTCGTCTGATCTCGGAAGCTAAGCAGGGTCGGGCCTGGTTAGTACTTGGATGGGAGACCGCCTGGGAATACCGGGTGCTGTAGGCTTTTTGCCTCCCGCTCCGCCTTCTCCTTTAACTCGCCCGCGGGCGGTGGCCGCCGGCTCCGCCCGCGCCGGGGCCCCGCTGCAGGCCCCGCCTCCTCAGGCCCCTCCCACCACGGCGCGCGCGCCGGAGGGGGCGCTCCCCGCCGGCCCGGCCCGCCAGGCGGCCAGAAGGCGGCCCTGGAAGGCAGCCGCACCCCAGACGCCCCCGGGGTGCCTGGCCCGGACCCAGGCTCCGCCGCGGGCCCGGTTGCCGTCCCTTCGGCCAGCGAGCCCCTCGACCTGCACCTGGCCGCCCCCACCGGCGCCCCGCCCCGGTGCCGCCACCTGTGTGCCGGTGGGTGTGTCCCTCCACAGCTCCCTCCGGCAAAAGCCCCGCCCCCCGCCGTGTCGCCGCCGCGGCCGGGTGCGGGAGCGGGATCGAGGGCAGGGGCCGCTTCCCCGGGCCTGCCGGCCGCCAGGGGCGGGCTCCTGAGCTCGGCGGGTGGTGTGCGGGCAAGGGTGGCCTCGCCGGGGCTGAGGGGCCGTGGCGACACGATGGTGGCTCCCACTGGCTTCGGGCCAGCTGCTGTCGGGCAGGAGGGCCGGCCCGGGCTGCGGCTGGGCGGCGCCTAGCGCCGCGTGGGCGGGCAGGGGCGATGCCCAAGGGACCGCGGGCCCCGGGCCCTGAAGCCTCCGGGGCCACGTCCCTGTGAGCCACGGGCCGGATCTTGGGCGGGGCGCCAAGCGCCGAAGGGTTCGCTGGGTCATGCCCGCCCTCGGCTGGGAGGGGGTGGCCAAACCCTCCGCCTCCGCCACCGCCCGGTACCCGAGACCTCCGTTCCCCCTGCCTGGGCGGGCGACGGGGTCCTGCCGGGGCGGGCTGACCGCCAGGCTGGCGGTGAGGCGCAAGCGCCAGCGAAAGTGGGCCTCAAGAGGCAGCCCGCCGTCCCCGCCCCCGTCTACGGCCATACCACCCTGAACGCGCCCGATCTCGTCTGATCTCGGAAGCTAAGCAGGGTCGGGCCTGGTTAGTACTTGGATGGGAGACCGCCTGGGAATACCGGGTGCTGTAGGCTTTTTGCCTCCCGCTCCGCCTTCTCCTTTAACTCGCCCGCGGGCGGTGGCCGCCGGCTCCGCCCGCGCCGGGGCCCCGCTGCAGGCCCCGCCTCCTCAGGCCCCTCCCACCACGGCGCGCGCGCCGGAGCGGGCGCTCCCCGCCGGCCCGGCCCGCCAGGCGGCCAGAAGGCGGCCCTGGAAGGCAGCCGCACCCCAGACGCCCCCGGGGTGCCTGGCCCGGACCCAGGCTCCGCCGCGGGCCCGGTTGCCGTCCCTTCGGCCAGCGAGCCCCTCGACCTGCACCTGGCCGCCCCCACCGGCGCCCCGCCCCGGTGCCGCCACCTGTGTGCCGGTGGGTGTGTCCCTCCACAGCTCCCTCCGGCAAAAGCCCCGCCCCCCGCCGTGTCGCCGCCGCGGCCGGGTGCGGGAGCGGGATCGAGGGCAGGGGCCGCTTCCCCGGGCCTGCCGGCCGCCAGGGGCGGGCTCCTGAGCTCGGCGGGTGGTGTGCGGGCAAGGGTGGCCTCGCCGGGGCTGAGGGGCCGTGGCGACACGATGGTGGCTCCCACTGGCTTCGGGCCAGCTGCTGTCGGGCAGGAGGGCCGGCCCGGACTGCGGCTGGGCGGCGCCTAGCGCCGCGTGGGCGGGCAGGGGCGATGCCCAAGGGGTCGCGGTCCCCGGGCCCTGAAGCCTCCGGGGCCACGTCCCTGTGAGCCACGGGCCGGATCTTGGGCGGGGCGCCAAGCGCCGAAGGGTTCGCTGGCTCACGCCCGCCCTCGGCTGGGAGGGGGTGGCCAAACCCTCCGCCTCCGCCACCGCCCGGTACCCGAGACCTCCGTTCCCCCTGCCTGGGCGGGCGACGGGGTCCTGCCGGGGCGGGCTGACCGCCAGGCTGGCGGTGAGGCGCAAGCGCCAGCGAAAGTGGGCCTCAAGAGGCAGCCCGCCGTCCCCGCCCCCGTCTACGGCCATACCACCCTGAACGCGCCCGATCTCGTCTGATCTCGGAAGCTAAGCAGGGTCGGGTCTGGTTAGTACTTGGATGGGAGACCGCCTGGGAATACCGGGTGCTGTAGGCTTTTTGCCTCCCGCTCCGCCTTCTCCTTTAACTCGCCCGCGGGCGGTGGCCGCCGGCTCCGCCCGCGCCGGGGCCCCGCTGCAGGCCCCGCCTCCTCAGGCCCCTCCCACCACGGCGCGCGCGCCGGAGGGGGCGCTCCCCGCCGGCCCGGCCCGCCAGGCGGCCAGAAGGCGGCCCTGGAAGGCAGCCGCACCCCAGACGCCCCCGGGGTGCCTGGCCCGGACCCAGGCTCCGCCGCGGGCCCGGTTGCCGTCCCTTCGGCCAGCGAGCCCCTCGACCTGCACCTGGCCGCCCCCACCGGCGCCCCGCCCCGGTGCCGCCACCTGTGTGCCGGTGGGTGTGTCCCTCCACAGCTCCCTCCGGCAAAAGCCCCGCCCCCCGCCGTGTCGCCGCCGCGGCCGGGTGCGGGAGCGGGATCGAGGGCAGGGGCCGCTTCCCCGGGCCTGCCGGCCGCCAGGGGCGGGCTCCTGAGCTCGGCGGGTGGTGTGCGGGCAAGGGTGGCCTCGCCGGGGCTGAGGGGCCGTGGCGACACGATGGTGGCTCCCAGTGGCTTCGGGCCAGCTGCTGTCGGGCAGGAGGGCCGGCCCGGGTTGCGGCTGGGCGGCGCCTAGCGCCGCGTGGGCGGGCAGGGGCGATGCCCAAGGGACCGCGGGCCCCGGGCCCTGAAGCCTCCGGGGCCACGTCCCTGTGAGCGACGGGCCGGATCTTGGGCGGGGCGCCAAGCGCCGAAGGGTTCGCTGGGTCACGCCCGCCCTCGGCTGGGAGGGGGTGGCCAAACCCTCCGCCTCCGCCACCGCCCGGTATCCGAGACCTCCGTTCCCCCTGCCTGGGCGGGCGACGGGGTCCTGCCGGGGCGGGCTGACCGCCAGGCTGGCGGTGAGGCGCAAGCGCCAGCGAAAGTGGGCCTCAAGAGGCAGCCCGCCGTCCCCGCCCCCGTCTACGGCCATACCACCCTGAACGCGCCCGATCTCGTCTGATCTCGGAAGCTAAGCAGGGTCGGGCCTGGTTAGTACTTGGATGGGAGACCGCCTGGGAATACCGGGTGCTGTAGGCTTTTTGCCTCCCGCTCCGCCTTCTCCTTTAACTCGCCCGCGGGCGGTGGCCGCCGGCTCCGCCCGCGCCGGGGCGCCGCTGCAGGCCCCGCCACCTCAGGCCCCTCCCACCACGGCGCGCGCGCCGGAGGGGGCGCTCCCCGCCGGCCCGGCCCGCCAGGCGGTCAGAAGGCGGCCCTGGAAGGCAGCCGCACCCCAGACGCCCCCGGGGTGCCTGGCCCGGACCCAGGCTCCGCCGCGGGCCCGGTTGCCGTCCCTTCGGCCAGCGAGCCCCTCGACCTGCACCTGGCCGCCCCCACCGGCGCCCCGCCCCGGTGCCGCCACCTGTGTGCCGGTGGGTGTGTCCCTCCACAGCTCCCTCCGGCAAAAGCCCCGCCCCCCGCCGTGTCGCCGCCGCGGCCGGGTGCGGGAGCGGGATCGAGGGCAGGGGCCGCTTCCCCGGGCCTGCCGGCCGCCAGGGGCGGGCTCCTGAGCTCGGCGGGTGGTGTGCGGGCAAGGGTGGCCTCGCCGGGGCTGAGGGGCCGTGGCGACACGATGGTGGCTCCCAGTGGCTTCGGGCCAGCTGCTGTCGGGCAGGAGGGCCGGCCCGGGCTGCGGCTGGGCGGCGCCTAGCGCCGCGTGGGCGGGCA
This sequence comes from Delphinapterus leucas, assembly GCF_059928025.1. Lineage (NCBI taxonomy): Eukaryota > Metazoa > Chordata > Mammalia > Artiodactyla > Monodontidae > Delphinapterus > Delphinapterus leucas. Next base: position 31,235,501 of record NC_143147.1, read on the forward strand.
GGGGCGATGCCCAAGGGACCGCGGGCCCCGGGCCCTGAAGCCTCCGGGGCCACGTCCCTGTGAGCGACGGGCCGGATCTTGGGCGGGGCGCCAAGCGCCGAAGGGTTCGCTGGGTCACGCCCGCCCTCGGCTGGGAGGGGGTGGCCAAACCCTCCGCCTCCGCCACCGCCCGGTACCCGAGACCTCCGTTCCCCCTGCCTGGGCGGGCGACGGGGTCTTGCCGGGGCGGGCTGACCGCCAGGCTGGCGGTGAGGCGCAAGCGCCAGCGAAACTGGGCCTCAAGAAGCAGCCCGCGGTCCGCGCCCCCGTCGACGACCATACCACCCTGAACGCACCCGATCTCGTCTGATCTCAGAAGCTAAGCAGGGTCGGGCCTGGTTAGTACTTGGATGGGAGACCGCCTGGGAATACCGGGTGTTGTAGGCGTTTTGCCTCCCGCTCCGCCTTCTCCTTCACTCGCCCGCGGGCCGTGGCCGCCGGCTCCGCCCCCGCCGGGCCCCGCTGCAGGCCCCACCACGTCAGGACCCTCCCACCAGGGCGCGCGCGCGCGCGCGCGCTTCGGAAGGGGCGCTGCCCGCCCGCCTGGCCGGCCAGAAGGCGGCCCTGGAAGGCAGCCGCACCCCAGACGCCCCCGGGGTGCCTGGCCCGACCCAGAATCCGCCGCGGGCCCGGTTGCCGTCCTTTCGGCCAGCGAGCCCCTCGACCTGCACCTGGCCGCCCCCACCGGCGCCCCGCCCCGGTGCCGCCACCTGTGTGCCGGTGGGTGTGTCCCTCCACAGCTCCCTCCGGCAAAAGCCCCGCCCCCCGCCGTGTCGCCGCCGCGGCCTGGTGCGGGAGCGGGATCGAGGGCAGGGGCCGCTTCCCCGGGCCTGCCGGCCGCCAGGGGCGGGCTCCTGAGCTCGGCGGGTGGTGTGCGGGCAAGGGTGGCCTCGCCGGGGCTGAGGGGCCGTGGCGACACGATGGTGGCTCCCAGTGGCTTCGGGCCAGCTGCTGTCGGGCAGGAGGGCCGGCCCGGGCTGCGGCTGGGCGGCGCCTAGCGCCGCGTGGGCGGGCAGGGGCGATGCCCAAGGGACCGCGGGCCCCGGGCCCTGAAGCCTCCGGGGCCACGTCCCTGTGAGCGACGGGCCGGATCTTGGGCGGGGCGCCAAGCGCCGAAGGGTTCGCTGGGTCACGCCCGCCCTCGGCTGGGAGGGGGTGGCCAAACCCTCCGCCTCCGCCACCGCCCGGTACCCGAGACCTCCGTTCCCCCTGCCTGGGCGGGCGACGGGGTCTTGCCGGGGCGGGCTGACCGCCAGGCTGGCGGTGAGGCGCAAGCGCCAGCGAAACTGGGCCTCAAGAAGCAGCCCGCGGTCCGCGCCCCCATCGACGACCATACCACCCTGAACGCACCCGATCTCGTCTGATCTCAGAAGCTAAGCAGGGTCGGGCCTGGTTAGTACTTGGATGGGAGACCGCCTGGGAATACCGGGTGTTGTAGGCGTTTTGCCTCCCGCTCCGCCTTCTCCTTCACTCGCCCGCGGGCCGTGGCCGCCGGCTCCGCCCCCGCCGGGCCCCGCTGCAGGCCCCACCACGTCAGGACCCTCCCACCAGGGCGCGCGCGCGCGCGCGCGCTTCGGAAGGGGCGCTGCCCGCCGGCCTGGCCGGCCAGAAGGCGGCCCTGGAAGGCAGCCGCACCCCAGACGCCCCCGGGGTGCCTGGCCCGACCCAGAATCCGCCGCGGGCCCGGTTGCCGTCCTTTCGGCCAGCGAGCCCCTCGACCTGCACCTGGCCGCCCCCACCGGCGCCCCGCCCCGGTGCCGCCACCTGTGTGCCGGTGGGTGTGTCCCTCCACAGCTCCCTCCGGCAAAAGCCCCGCCCCCCGCCGTGTCGCCGCCGCGGCCTGGTGCGGGAGCGGGATCGAGGGCAGGGGCCGCTTCCCCGGGCCTGCCGGCCGCCAGGGGCGGGCTCCTGAGCTCGGCGGGTGGTGTGCGGGCAAGGGTGGCCTCGCCGGGGCTGAGGGGCCGTGGCGACACGATGGTGGCTCCCAGTGGCTTCGGGCCAGCTGCTGTCGGGCAGGAGGGCCGGCCCGGGCTGCGGCTGGGCGGCGCCTAGCGCCGCGTGGGCGGGCAGGGGCGATGCCCAAGGGACCGCGGGCCCCGGGCCCTGAAGCCTCCGGGGCCACGTCCCTGTGAGCGACGGGCCGGATCTTGGGCGGGGCGCCAAGCGCCGAAGGGTTCGCTGGGTCACGCCCGCCCTCGGCTGGGAGGGGGTGGCCAAACCCTCCGCCTCCGCCACCGCCCGGTACCCGAGACCTCCGTTCCCCCTGCCTGGGCGGGCGACGGGGTCCTGCCGGGGCGGGCTGACCGCCAGGCTGGCGGTGAGGCGCAAGCGCCAGCGAAAGTGGGCCTCAAGAGGCAGCCCGCCGTCCCCGCCCCCGTCTACGGCCATACCACCCTGAACGCGCCCGATCTCGTCTGATCTCGGAACCTGAGCACGGTCGGGCCTGGTTAGTACTTGGATGGGAGACCGCCTGGGAATACCGGGTGCTGTAGGCTTTTTGCCTCCCGCTCCGCCTTCTCCTTTAACTCGCCCGCGGGCGATGGCCGCCGGCTCCGCCCGCGCCGGGGCCCGGCTGCAGGCCCCGCCTCCTCAGGCCCCTCCCACCACGGCGCGCGCGCCGGAGGGGGCGCTCCCCGCCGGCCCGGTCCGCCAGGCGGCCAGAAGGCGGCCCTGGAAGGCAGCCGCACCCCAGACGCCCCCGGGGTGCCTGGCCGGGACCCAGGCTCCGCCGCGGGCCCGGTTGCCGACCCTTCGGCCTGCGAGCCACTCGACCTGCACATGGCCGCCCCCACCAGCGCCCCGCCCCGGTGCCGCCACCTGTGTGCCGGTGGGTGTGTCCCTCCACAGCTCCCTCCGGCAAAAGCCCCGCCCCCCTCCGTGTCGCCGCCGCGGCCGGGTACGGGAGCGGGATCGAGGGCAGGTGCCGCTTCCCCGGGCCTGCCGGCCGCCAGGGGCGGGTTCCTGAGCTCGGCGGGTGGTGTGCGGGCAAGGGTGGCCTCGCCGGGGCTGAGGGGCCGTGGCGACACGATGGTGGCTCCCAGTGGCTTCGGGCCAGCTGCTGTCGGGCAGGAGGGCCGGCCCGGGTTGCGGCTGGGCGGCGCCTAGCGCCGCGTGGGCGGGCAGGGGCGATGCCCAAGGGACCGCGGGCCCCGGGCCCTGAAGCCTCCGGGGCCACGTCCCTGTGAGCGACGGGCCGGATCTTGGGCGGGGCGCCAAGCGCCGAAGGGTTCGCTGGGTCACGCCCGCCCTCGGCTGGGAGGGGGTGGCCAAACCCTCCGCCTCCGCCACCGCCCGGTATCCGAGACCTCCGTTCCCCCTGCCTGGGCGGGCGACGGGGTCCTGCCGGGGCGGGCTGACCGCCAGGCTGGCGGTGAGGCGCAAGCGCCAGCGAAAGTGGGCCTCAAGAGGCAGCCCGCCGTCCCCGCCCCCGTCTACGGCCATACCACCCTGAACGCGCCCGATCTCGTCTGATCTCGTGAAGCTAAGCAGGGTCGGGCCTGGCTAGTACTTGGATGGGAGACCGCCTGGGAATACCGGGTGCTGTAGGCTTTTTGCCTCCCGCTCCGCCTTCTCCTTTAACTCGCCCGCGGGCGGTGGCCGCCGGCTCCGCCCGCGCCGGGGCGCCGCTGCAGGCCCCGCCACCTCAGGCCCCTCCCACCACGGCGCGCGCGCCGGAGGGGGCGCTCCCCGCCGGCCCGGCCCGCCAGGCGGTCAGAAGGCGGCCCTGGAAGGCAGCCGCACCCCAGACGCCCCCGGGGTGCCTGGCCCGGACCCAGGCTCCGCCGCGGGCCCGGTTGCCGTCCCTTCGGCCAGCGAGCCCCTCGACCTGCACCTGGCCGCCCCCACCGGCGCCCCGCCCCGGTGCCGCCACCTGTGTGCCGGTGGGTGTGTCCCTCCACAGCTCCCTCCGGCAAAAGCCCCGCCCCCCGCCGTGTCGCCGCCGCGGCCGGGTGCGGGAGCGGGATCGAGGGCAGGGGCCGCTTCCCCGGGCCTGCCGGCCGCCAGGGGCGGGCTCCTGAGCTCGGCGGGTGGTGTGCGGGCAAGGGTGGCCTCGCCGGGGCTGAGGGGCCGTGGCGACACGATGGTGGCTCCCAGTGGCTTCGGGCCAGCTGCTGTCGGGCAGGAGGGCCGGCCCGGGCTGCGGCTGGGCGGCGCCTAGCGCCGCGTGGGCGGGCAGGGGCGATGCCCAAGGGACCGCGGGCCCCGGGCCCTGAAGCCTCCGGGGCCACGTCCCTGTGAGCGACGGGCCGGATCTTGGGCGGGGCGCCAAGCGCCGAAGGGTTCGCTGGGTCACGCCCGCCCTCGGCTGGGAGGGGGTGGCCAAACCCTCCGCCTCCGCCACCGCCCGGTACCCGAGACCTCCGTTCCCCCTGCCTGGGCGGGCGACGGGGTCTTGCCGGGGCGGGCTGACCGCCAGGCTGGCGGTGAGGCGCAAGCGCCAGCGAAACTGGGCCTCAAGAAGCAGCCCGCGGTCCGCGCCCCCGTCGACGACCATACCACCCTGAACGCACCCGATCTCGTCTGATCTCAGAAGCTAAGCAGGGTCGGGCCTGGTTAGTACTTGGATGGGAGACCGCCTGGGAATACCGGGTGTTGTAGGCGTTTTGCCTCCCGCTCCGCCTTCTCCTTCACTCGCCCGCGGGCCGTGGCCGCCGGCTCCGCCCCCGCCGGGCCCCGCTGCAGGCCCCACCACGTCAGGACCCTCCCACCAGGGCGCGCGCGCGCGCGCGCGCTTCGGAAGGGGCGCTGCCCGCCGGCCTGGCCGGCCAGAAGGCGGCCCTGGAAGGCAGCCGCACCCCAGACGCCCCCGGGGTGCCTGGCCCGACCCAGAATCCGCCGCGGGCCCGGTTGCCGTCCTTTCGGCCAGCGAGCCCCTCGACCTGCACCTGGCCGCCCCCACCGGCGCCCCGCCCCGGTGCCGCCACCTGTGTGCCGGTGGGTGTGTCCCTCCACAGCTCCCTCCGGCAAAAGCCCCGCCCCCCGCCGTGTCGCCGCCGCGGCCTGGTGCGGGAGCGGGATCGAGGGCAGGGGCCGCTTCCCCGGGCCTGCCGGCCGCCAGGGGCGGGCTCCTGAGCTCGGCGGGTGGTGTGCGGGCAAGGGTGGCCTCGCCGGGGCTGAGGGGCCGTGGCGACACGATGGTGGCTCCCAGTGGCTTCGGGCCAGCTGCTGTCGGGCAGGAGGGCCGGCCCGGGCTGCGGCTGGGCGGCGCCTAGCGCCGCGTGGGCGGGCAGGGGCGATGCCCAAGGGACCGCGGGCCCCGGGCCCTGAAGCCTCCGGGGCCACGTCCCTGTGAGCGACGTGCGGGATCTCGGGCGGGGCGCCAAGCGCCGAAGGGTTCGCTGGGTCACGCCCGCCCTCGGCTGGGAGGGGGTGGCCAAACCCTCCGCCTCCGCCACCGCCCGGTACCCGAGACCTCCGTTCCCCCTGCCTGGGCGGGCGACGGGGTCCTGCCGGGGCGGGCTGACCGCCAGGCTGGCGGTGAGGCGCAAGCGCCAGCGAAAATGGGCCTCAAGAGGCAGCCCGCCGTCCCCGCCCCCGTCTACGGCCATACCACCCTGAACGCGCCCGATCTCGTCTGATCTCGGAAGCTAAGCAGGGTCGGGCCTGGTTAGTACTTGGATGGGAGACCGCCTGGGAATACCGGGTGCTGTGGGCTTTTTGCCTCCCGCTCCGCCTTCTCCTTTAACTCGCCCGCGGGCGGTGGCCGCCGGCTCCGCCCGCGCCGGGGCCCCGCTGCAGGCCCCGCCTCCTCAGGCCCCTCCCACCACGGCGCGCGCGCCGGAGGGGGCGCTCCCCGCCGGCCCGGCCCGCCAGGCGGCCAGAAGGCGGCCCTGGAAGGCAGCCGCACCCCAGACGCCCCCGGGGTGCCTGGCCCGGACCCAGGCTCCGCCGCGCGCCCTGTTGCCGTCCCTTCGGCCAGCGAGCCCCTCGACCTGCACCTGGCCGCCCCCACCGGCGCCCCGCCCCGGTGCCGCCACCTGTGTGCCGGTGGGTGTGTCCCTCCACAGCTCCCTCCGGCAAAAGCCCCGCCCCCCTCCGTGTCGCCGCCGCGGCCGGGTACGGGAGCGGGATCGAGGGCAGGTGCCGCTTCCCCGGGCCTGCCGGCCGCCAGGGGCGGGTTCCTGAGCTCGGCGGGTGGTGTGCGGGCAAGGGTGGCCTCGCCGGGGCTGAGGGGCCGTGGCGACACGATGGTGGCTCCCAGTGGCTTCGGGCCAGCTGCTGTCGGGCAGGAGGGCCGGCCCGGGTTGCGGCTGGGCGGCGCCTAGCGCCGCGTGGGCGGGCAGGGGCGATGCCCAAGGGACCGCGGGCCCCGGGCCCTGAAGCCTCCGGGGCCACGTCCCTGTGAGCGACGGGCCGGATCTTGGGCGGGGCGCCAAGCGCCGAAGGGTTCGCTGGGTCACGCCCGCCCTCGGCTGGGAGGGGGTGGCCAAACCCTCCGCCTCCGCCACCGCCCGGTACCCGAGACCTCCGTTCCCCCTGCCTGGGCGGGCGACGGGGTCTTGCCGGGGCGGGCTGACCGCCAGGCTGGCGGTGAGGCGCAAGCGCCAGCGAAACTGGGCCTCAAGAAGCAGCCCGCGGTCCGCGCCCCCGTCGACGACCATACCACCCTGAACGCACCCGATCTCGTCTGATCTCAGAAGCTAAGCAGGGTCGGGCCTGGTTAGTACTTGGATGGGAGACCGCCTGGGAATACCGGGTGTTGTAGGCGTTTTGCCTCCCGCTCCGCCTTCTCCTTCACTCGCCCGCGGGCCGTGGCCGCCGGCTCCGCCCCCGCCGGGCCCCGCTGCAGGCCCCACCACGTCAGGACCCTCCCACCAGGGCGCGCGCGCGCGCGCGCGCTTCGGAAGGGGCGCTGCCCGCCGGCCTGGCCGGCCAGAAGGCGGCCCTGGAAGGCAGCCGCACCCCAGACGCCCCCGGGGTGCCTGGCCCGACCCAGAATCCGCCGCGGGCCCGGTTGCCGTCCTTTCGGCCAGCGAGCCCCTCGACCTGCACCTGGCCGCCCCCACCGGCGCCCCGCCCCGGTGCCGCCACCTGTGTGCCGGTGGGTGTGTCCCTCCACAGCTCCCTCCGGCAAAAGCCCCGCCCCCCGCCGTGTCGCCGCCGCGGCCTGGTGCGGGAGCGGGATCGAGGGCAGGGGCCGCTTCCCCGGGCCTGCCGGCCGCCAGGGGCGGGCTCCTGAGCTCGGCGGGTGGTGTGCGGGCAAGGGTGGCCTCGCCGGGGCTGAGGGGCCGTGGCGACACGATGGTGGCTCCCAGTGGCTTCGGGCCAGCTGCTGTCGGGCAGGAGGGCCGGCCCGGGCTGCGGCTGGGCGGCGCCTAGCGCCGCGTGGGCGGGCAGGGGCGATGCCCAAGGGACCGCGGGCCCCGGGCCCTGAAGCCTCCGGGGCCACGTCCCTGTGAGCGACGGGCCGGATCTTGGGCGGGGCGCCAAGCGCCGAAGGGTTCGCTGGGTCACGCCCGCCCTCGGCTGGGAGGGGGTGGCCAAACCCTCCGCCTCCGCCACCGCCCGGTACCCGAGACCTCCGTTCCCCCTGCCTGGGCGGGCGACGGGGTCTTGCCGGGGCGGGCTGACCGCCAGGCTGGCGGTGAGGCGCAAGCGCCAGCGAAACTGGGCCTCAAGAAGCAGCCCGCGGTCCGCGCCCCCGTCGACGACCATACCACCCTGAACGCACCCGATCTCGTCTGATCTCAGAAGCTAAGCAGGGTCGGGCCTGGTTAGTACTTGGATGGGAGACCGCCTGGGAATACCGGGTGTTGTAGGCGTTTTGCCTCCCGCTCCGCCTTCTCCTTCACTCGCCCGCGGGCCGTGGCCGCCGGCTCCGCCCCCGCCGGGCCCCGCTGCAGGCCCCACCACGTCAGGACCCTCCCACCAGGGCGCGCGCGCGCGCGCGCGCTTCGGAAGGGGCGCTGCCCGCCGGCCTGGCCGGCCAGAAGGCGGCCCTGGAAGGCAGCCGCACCCCAGACGCCCCCGGGGTGCCTGGCCCGACCCAGAATCCGCCGCGGGCCCGGTTGCCGTCCTTTCGGCCAGCGAGCCCCTCGACCTGCACCTGGCCGCCCCCACCGGCGCCCCGCCCCGGTGCCGCCACCTGTGTGCCGGTGGGTGTGTCCCTCCACAGCTCCCTCCGGCAAAAGCCCCGCCCCCCGCCGTGTCGCCGCCGCGGCCTGGTGCGGGAGCGGGATCGAGGGCAGGGGCCGCTTCCCCGGGCCTGCCGGCCGCCAGGGGCGGGCTCCTGAGCTCGGCGGGTGGTGTGCGGGCAAGGGTGGCCTCGCCGGGGCTGAGGGGCCGTGGCGACACGATGGTGGCTCCCAGTGGCTTCGGGCCAGCTGCTGTCGGGCAGGAGGGCCGGCCCGGGCTGCGGCTGGGCGGCGCCTAGCGCCGCGTGGGCGGGCAGGGGCGATGCCCAAGGGACCGCGGGCCCCGGGCCCTGAAGCCTCCGGGGCCACGTCCCTGTGAGCGACGTGCGGGATCTCGGGCGGGGCGCCAAGCGCCGAAGGGTTCGCTGGGTCACGCCCGCCCTCGGCTGGGAGGGGGTGGCCAAACCCTCCGCCTCCGCCACCGCCCGGTACCCGAGACCTCCGTTCCCCCTGCCTGGGCGGGCGACGGGGTCCTGCCGGGGCGGGCTGACCGCCAGGCTGGCGGTGAGGCGCAAGCGCCAGCGAAAATGGGCCTCAAGAGGCAGCCCGCCGTCCCCGCCCCCGTCTACGGCCATACCACCCTGAACGCGCCCGATCTCGTCTGATCTCGGAAGCTAAGCAGGGTCGGGCCTGGTTAGTACTTGGATGGGAGACCGCCTGGGAATACCGGGTGCTGTAGGCTTTTTGCCTCCCGCTCCGCCTTCTCCTTTAACTCGCCCGCGGGCGGTGGCCGCCGGCTCCGCCCGCGCCGGGGCCCCGCTGCAGGCCCCGCCTCCTCAGGCCCCTCCCACCACGGCGCGCGCGCCGGAGGGGGCGCTCCCCGCCGGCCCGGCCCGCCAGGCGGCCAGAAGGCGGCCCTGGAAGGCAGCCGCACCCCAGACGCCCCCGGGGTGCCTGGCCCGGACCCAGGCTCCGCCGCGCGCCCTGTTGCCGTCCCTTCGGCCAGCGAGCCCCTCGACCTGCACCTGGCCGCCCCCACCGGCGCCCCGCCCCGGTGCCGCCACCTGTGTGCCGGTGGGTGTGTCCCTCCACAGCTCCCTCCGGCAAAAGCACCGCCCCCCGCCGTGTCGCCGCCGCGGCCGGGTGCGGGAGCGGGATCGAGGGCAGGGGCCGCTTCCCCGGGCCTGCCGGCCGCCAGGGGCGGGCTCCTGAGCTCGGCGGGTGGTGTGCGGGCAAGGGTGGCCTCGCCGGGGCTGAGGGGCCGTGGCGACACGATGGTGGCTCCCAGTGGCTTCGGGCCAGCTGCTGTCGGGCAGGAGGGCCGGCCCGGGCTGCGGCTGGGCGGCGCCTAGCGCCGCGTGGGCGGGCAGGGGCGATGCCCAAGGGACCGCGGGCCCCGGGCCCTGAAGCCTCCGGGGCCACGTCCCTGTGAGCGACGGGCCGGATCTTGGGCGGGGCGCCAAGCGCCGAAGGGTTCGCTGGGTCACGCCCGCCCTCGGCTGGGAGGGGGTGGCCAAACCCTCCGCCTCCGCCACCGCCCGGTACCCGAGACCTCCGTTCCCCCTGCCTGGGCGGGCGACGGGGTCCTGCCGGGGCGGGCTGACCGCCAGGCTGGCGGTGAGGCGCAAGCGCCAGCGAAAGTGGGCCTCAAGAGGCAGCCCGCCGTCCCCGCCCCCGTCTACGGCCATACCACCCTGAACGCGCCCGATCTCGTCTGATCTCGGAACCTGAGCACGGTCGGGCCTGGTTAGTACTTGGATGGGAGACCGCCTGGGAATACCGGGTGCTGTAGGCTTTTTGCCTCCCGCTCCGCCTTCTCCTTTAACTCGCCCGCGGGCGGTGGCCGCCGGCTCCGCCCGCGCCGGGGCCCGGCTGCAGGCCCCGCCTCCTCAGGCCCCTCCCACCACGGCGCGCGCGCCGGAGGGGGCGCTCCCCGCCGGCCCGGTCCGCCAGGCGGCCAGAAGGCGGCCCTGGAAGGCAGCTGCACCCCAGACGCCCCCGGGGTGCCTGGCCGGGACCCAGGCTCCGCCGCGGGCCCGGTTGCCGACCCTTCGGCCAGCGAGCCACTCGACCTGCACATGGCCGCCCCCACCGGCGCCCCGCCCCGGTGCCGCCACCTGTGTGCCGGTGGGTGTGTCCCTCCACAGCTCCCTCCGGCAAAAGCCCCGCCCCCCTCCGTGACGCCGCCGCGGCCGGGTACGGGAGCGGGATCGAGGGCAGGTGCCGCTTCCCCGGGCCTGCCGGCCGCCAGGGGCGGGTTCCTGAGCTCGGCGGGTGGTGTGCGGGCAAGGGTGGCCTCGCCGGGGCTGAGGGGCCGTGGCGACACGATGGTGGCTCCCAGTGGCTTCGGGCCAGCTGCTGTCGGGCAGGAGGGCCGGCCCGGGTTGCGGCTGGGCGGCGCCTAGCGCCGCGTGGGCGGGCAGGGGCGATGCCCAAGGGACCGCGGGCCCCGGGCCCTGAAGCCTCCGGGGCCACGTCCCTGTGAGCGACGGGCCGGATCTCGGGCGGGGCGCCAAGCGCCGAAGGGTTCGCTGGGTCACGCCCGCCCTCGGCTGGGAGGGGGTGGCCAAACCCTCCGCCTCCGCCACCGCCCGGTATCCGAGACCTCCGTTCCCCCTGCCTGGGCGGGCGACGGGGTCCTGCCGGGGCGGGCTGACCGCCAGGCTGGCGGTGAGGCGCAAGCGCCAGCGAAAGTGGGCCTCAAGAGGCAGCCCGCCGTCCCCGCCCCCGTCTACGGCCATACCACCCTGAACGCGCCCGATCTCGTCTGATCTCGTGAAGCTAAGCAGGGTCGGGCCTGGTTAGTACTTGGATGGGAGACCGCCTGGGAATACCGGGTGCTGTAGGCTTTTTGCCTCCCGCTCCGCCTTTTCCTTTAACTCGCCCGCGGGCGGTGGCCGCCGGCTCCGCCCGCGCCGGGGCGCCGCTGCAGGCCCCGCCTCCTCAGGCCCCTCCCACCACGGCGCGCGCGCCGGCGGGGGCGCTCCCCGCCGGCCCGGCCCGCCAGGCGGTCAGAAGGCGGCCCTGGAAGGCAGCCGCACCCCAGACGCCCCCGGGGTGCCTGGCCCGGACCCAGGCTCCGCCGCGGGCCCGGTTGCCGTCCCTTCGGCCAGCGAGCCCCTCGACCTGCACCTGGCCGCCCCCACCGGCGCCCCGCCCCGGTGCCGCCACCTGTGTGCCGGTGGGTGTGTCCCTCCACAGCTCCCTCCGGCAAAAGCCCCGCCCCCCGCCGTGTCGCCGCCGCGGCCGGGTGCGGGAGCGGGATCGAGGGCAGGGGCCGCTTCCCCGGGCCTGCCGGCCGCCAGGGGCGGGCTCCTGAGCTCGGCGGGTGGTGTGCGGGCAAGGGTGGCCTCGCCGGGGCTGAGGGTCCGTGGCGACACGATGGTGGCTCCCAGTGGCTTCGGGCCAGCTGCTGTCGGGCAGGAGGGCCGGCCCGGGCTGCGGCTGGGCGGCGCCTAGCGCCGCGTGGGCGGGCAGGGGCGATGCCCAAGGGACCGCGGGCCCCGGGCCCTGAAGCCTCCGGGGCCACGTCCCTGTGAGCGACGGGCCGGATCTTGGGCGGGGCGCCAAGCGCCGAAGGGTTCGCTGGGTCACGCCCGCCCTCGGCTGGGAGGGGGTGGCCAAACCCTCCGCCTCCGCCACCGCCCGGTACCCGAGACCTCCGTTCCCCCTGCCTGGGCGGGCGACGGGTTCTTGCCGGGGCGGGCTGACCGCCAGGCTGGCGGTGAGGCGCAAGCGCCAGCGAAACTGGGCCTCAAGAAGCAGCCCGCGGTCCGCGCCCCCGTCGACGACCATACCACCCTGAACGCACCCGATCTCGTCTGATCTCAGAAGCTAAGCAGGGTCGGGCCTGGTTAGAACTTGGATGGGAGACCGCCTGGGAATACCGGGTGTTGTAGGCGTTTTGCCTCCCGCTCCGCCTTCTCCTTCACTCGCCCGCGGGCCGTGGCCGCCGGCTCCGCCCCCGCCGGGCCCCGCTGCAGGCCCCACCACGTCAGGACCCTCCCACCAGGGCGCGCGCGCGCGCGCGCGCTTCGGAAGGGGCGCTGCCCGCCGGCCTGGCCGGCCAGAAGGCGGCCCTGGAAGGCAGCCGCACCCCAGAAGATCCCGGGGTGGCTGGCCCGGACCCAGAATCCGCCGCGGGCCCGGTTGCCGTCCTTTCGGCCAGCGAGCCCCTCGACCTGCACCTGGCCGCTCCCACTGGCGCCCAGCCTCGGTGCCGCCACCTGTGTGCCGGTGTGTCCCTCCACAGCTCCCTCCGGCAAAAGCCCCGCCTCCGCCGTGTCGCCGCGGACGGGTGCGGGAGAGGGATCGAGGGCAGGGGCCGCTTCCCCGGGCCTGCCGGCCACCAGGGGGGGGCTCCTGAGCTCGGCGGGCGGTGTGCGGGCAAGGGTGGCCTGGCCGGGGCTGAGGGGCCGTGGTGACACGATGGCGGCCCCCAGTGGCTTCGGGCCAGCTGCTGTCGGGCAGGAGGGCCGGCCGGGGCTGCGGCTGGGCTGCGCCTAGCGCCGCGTGGGCGGGCAGGGGCGATGCCCAAGAGACCGCGGGCCCCGGGCCCTGAAGCCTCCGGGGCCACGTCCCTGTGAGCGACGTGCGGGATCTCGGGCGGGGCGCCAAGCGCCGAAGGCTTTGCTGGGTCGCGCCCGCCCTCGGCTGGGAGGGGGGGGGTCAAACCCTCCGCCACCGCCCGATACCCGAGACCTCCGTTCCCCCTGCCTGGGCGGGCGACGGGGTCCTGCCGGGGCGGGCTGACCGCCAGGCTGGCGGTGAGGCGCAAGCGCCAGCGAAACTGGGCCTCAAGAGGCAGCCCGCGGTCCCCGCCCCCGTCGACGGCCATACCACCCTGAACGCGCCCGATCTCGTCTGATCTCGGAAGCTAAGCAGGGTCGGGCCTGGTTAGTACTTGGATGGGAGACCGCCTGGGAATACCGGGTGCTGTAGGCGTTTTGCCTCCCGCTCCGCCTTCTCCTTCACTCGCCCGCGGGCCGTGGCCGCCGGCTCCGCCCGCGCCGGGCGCCGCTGCAGGCCCCACCTCGTTAGGCCCCTCCCACCAGGGCGCGCGCGCCCGCGTGCGACGGAAGGGGCGCTGCCCGCCGGCCCGCCCGCCGGGCTGCCAGAAGGCGGCCCTGGAAGGCAGCCGCACCCCAGAAGATCCCGGGGTGGCTGGCCCGGACCCAGAATCCGCCGCGGGCCCGGTTGCCGTCCTTTCGGCCAGCGAGCCCCTCGACCTGCACCTGGCCGCCCCCACTGCCGCCCAGCCTCGGTGCCGCCACCTGTGTGCCGGTGTGTCTCTCCACAGCTCCCTGCGGCAAAATCCCCGCCTCCACCGTGTCGCCGCCCCCGGGTGCGGGAGCGGGAACGAGGGCAGGGGCAGCTTCCCCGGGCCTGCCGTCCACCAGGGGCGGGCTCCTGAGCTCGGCGGGCCTTGTGCGGGCAAGGGAGGCCTGGCCGGGGTTGAGGGGCCGTGGCGACACGATGGCGGCCCCCAGTGGCTTCGGGCCAGCTGCTGTCGGGCAGGAGGGCCGGCCCGGGCTGCGGCCGGGCTGCGCCTTGCGACGCGTGGGCGGGCAGAGGCGATGCCCAAGAGACCGGGGGCCCCGGGCCCTGAAGCCTCCGGGGCCACGTCCCTGTGAGCGACGGGCCGGATCTTGGGCGGGGCGCCAAGCGCCGAAGGGTTCGCTGGGTCACGCCCGCCCTCGGCTGGGAGGGGGTGGCCAAACCCTCCGCCTCTGCCACCGCCCGGTACCCGACACCTCCGTTCCCCCTGCCTGGGCGGGCGACGGGGTCCTGCCGGGGCGGGCTGACCGCCAGGCTGGCGGTGAGGCGCAAACGCCAGCGAAACTGGGCCTCAAAAGGCAGCCCGCGTTCTTAGCCCCCGTCTACGGCCTGCAGTGCCACAGGAAGAACAGGATTTAAATTGCAGTAAGAACGCAAGCCGACTTCCTCCAGGAGGCACGGTGACTTCAGGCAGGAGGTCCTAGATGGAAAGCGAAGCTGAGGGTTACTCTGAGTGCAGCTCAGACTAGGGCAACGCGTAAGACTTCGACGCCATGCGGGACGTGCCAGAACGGTGTTCGTGAACGTGTGCGAGAGATGAGGAAATTTAGCTGCTCCGAAAGAGAGTGCAGTTCGTTTCCCGACGCTCGGCATGCACAGAGGGGCTCTAAAGGGCTACGGGAGTGGATGTTGCTTAGCAGACCCAGGTGCGCCTGGGGGTACTCAGTGTTCCTGCCGGGAACAGGGTGCCCACGCTACCCTCTTAGGTGTCTAGAAAACTGTGCCGCCGTTAGACGTACGCAGAGCAGAGGCCAGCGGCTCTTGGAAACTGCTGCACGCCTCTTCTTCTGCACGGCAAATCAGGGCCTTACTTCCAGGCATGTGTTCATGCTGGGTGTGCCGGTAGCGACACCGCATGATAAGATGCTGACTTTCTCCTCGAGCAGAGTGACTTCAGGTACGAGGGCCTCAGAGTATTCAAAGCAGGGTGTTTTCTCATGGCAGCACTCACATGGGCCATGGCAAAGTCTTCCTGGGCATTTCGGACTCACCAGCAATGTTGTCCTGAGGCCGTTTGAGGACTCTGGACATGTAGCTCTCCTCAAGGAACCTACAGTGTGTTGCCCATCACTCGGCACACACAGAGGGCCTCCGAGGGATCAACAAATGGGCCTCGACGTTCCTCAGCCGGCCCACAGGGTTGTGGAGGTACTCAGTCAACTTGGAGGGAAAATGATGCATACCCGAGAGGCCTAGGATTCCTCAGACGTGTACTTCCTTGAAAATAAAGTATATAAGCGACTAAGAACTCATGGAGACAGCTGCATGCTTGCGTATCTACACGGCTACCAAGGGCCTAAACTGGAGGCATGTTCCCACGTTGAGATTCCTTTTAGCTCTAGAGCTTGTCAGGCTGAAAACAACCGCGGCCATGGAATCACCTGGTTTAGACAGAGCAAATTCATTTTGTCCCCAGAAGCATTCTACAGGGTTGACTTGCCTGTCAAGAGCTGCGTATGTCAGGGACCTTCAACGAAGCATGAATGCAGCCTTCAGAAAGGGAAAGCAAGTCTAGTTCCAGCAGGCCCCGTTTCCTCGTGCTCACTCATCATGCACCCCTGTGGTTTCTAACAAGTCCAAAGAGACACAGGTTACCCAGTGTTTCCTTCCCTGAATCAGCTTCTCCAAGTAGGGTGTTCTGCATCAAGCGAACTGCCTCAACCAAGGATCGCCGTAGCTGCTCCTCTGGTCCTGTGTCTATTCAAAAGCCTGCAGTGCCACAGGAAGAACAGGACTTAAATTGCAGAAAGAACTCAAGCCGATTTCCTCCAAGAGGCACGGTGACTTCAGGCAGGAGGTCCTAGGTGGAAAGCGAAGTTGAGGGTTACTCTGAGTGCAGCTCAGACTAGGGCAACGCGTAAGACTTCGACGCCATGTGGGACTTGCCAAAACGGTGTTTGTGAACGTGTGCGAGTGCTGAGGAAATTTAGCTCCTCTAAAATAGAGTGCAGTGCGTTTCCCTACGCTCGGCATGCACAGAGGGTCTCGAAAGGGCTACGGGAGTGGATGTTGCATAGCAGACCCAGGTGCGCCTGGGGGTACTCATTGTTCCTGCCGGGAACAGGATGCCCACGCTAGCCTCCTAGGTGCCCAGAAAACTGCGCCGCCGTTAGACCTATGCAGAGCAGAGGCCACCGGCTCTTGGAAACTGCTGCAGGCCTCCTCTTCCTCACGGCAAATCAGGGCCTTACTTCCAGGCATGTGTTCATACTGGGTGTGCCGGTAGCGACACCGCATGGTAAAATGCTGACTTTCTCCTCGAGCAGAGTGACTTCAGGTACGAGGGCCTCGGAGTATTCAAAGCAGAGTGTTTTCTCATGGCAGCACACACATGGGCCATGACAAAGTCTTCCTGGGCACTTCGGACTCCCCAGCAATGTTGTCCTGAGGCCGTTCGAGGACTCTGGACATGTAGCTCTCCTCAAGGAACCTACAGTGTGTTGCCCATCACTCGGCACGCACAGAGGGCCTCCGAGGGATCAACAAATGGGCCTCGACGTTCCTCAGCCGGCCCACAGGGATGTGGAGGAACTCAGTCAACTTGGAGGGAAAATCATGCATACTCGAGAGGCCTAGGAGTCCTCAGACGTGTACTTCCTTGAAAATAAAGCATATAAGCGACTAAGAACTCATGGAGACAGCTGCATGCCTCCGTATCTACACGGATACCAAGGGCCTAAACTGGAGGCATGTTCCCACGTTGAGATTCCTTTTAGCTCTAGAGCTTGTCAGGCTGAAAACAACCGCGGCCATGGAAGCACCTGGTTTAGACAGAGCAAATTCATTTTGTCCCCAGAAGCATTCTACAAGGGTTGATTTGCCTGTCAAGATCTGTGTATGTCAGGGAGCTTCAACGAAGCCTGAATGCAGCCTTCAGAAAGGGAAAGCAAGGCTACTCCCAGCAGGCCCCCGTTTCATCGGGCTCACTCAGCATGCACCCCTGTGGTTTCTAACAGGTCCAAAGAGACAGAGGTTACCCTGTGTTTCCTTCCCTGGATCTGCTTCTCCAAGTAGGGTGTTCTGCATCAAGCGAACTGCCTCAACCAAGGATCGCCGTAGCTGCTCCTTTGGTCCTGTGTCTATTCAAAAGCTTGCAGTGCCACAGGAAGAACAGGACTTAAATTGCAGTAAGAACGCAAGCCGACTTCCTCCAGGAGGCACGGTGACTTCAGGCAGGAGGTCCTAGATGGAAAGCGAAGCCTAGGGTTACTCTGAGTGCAGCTCAGACTAGGGCAACGCGTAAGACTTCGACGCCATGTGGGACTTGCCAGAACGGTGTTCGTGAACGTGTGCGAGTGCTGTGGAAATTCAGCTGCTCTAAAAGAGAGTGCAGTGCGTTTCCCTACGCTCGGCATGCACAGAGGGGCTCTAAAGGGCTACGGGAGTGGATGTTGCTTAGCAGACCCAGGTGCGCCTGGGGGTACTCAGTGTTCCTGCCGGGAACAGGGTGCCCACGCTAGCCTCCTAGGTGTCCAGAAAACTGTGCCGCCGTTAGACGTACGCAGGGCAGAGGCCACCGGCTCTTGGAAACTGCTGCACGCCTCTTCTTCTGCACGGCAAATCAGGGCCTTACTTCCAGGCATGTGTTCATGCTGGGTGTGCCGGTAGCGACACCGCATGGTAAGATGCTGACTTTCTCCTCGAGCAGAGTGACTTCAGGTACGAGGGCCTCGGAGTATTCAAAGCAGGGTGTTTTCTCATGGCACCACACACATGGGCCATGACAAAGTCTTCCTGGGCACTTCGGACTCCCCAGCAATGTTGTCCTGAGGCCGTTCGAGCACTCTGGACATGTAGCTCTCCTCAAGGAACCTACAGTGTGTTGACAATCACTCGGCACGCACAGAGGGCCTCCGAGGGATCAACAAATGGGCCTCGAAGTTCCTCAGCCGGCCCACAAGGGTGTGGAGGTACTCAGTCAACTTGGAGGGAAAATCATGCGTACCCGAGAGGCCTAGGAGAACTCAGGCGTGTACTTCCTTGAAAATAAAGCATATAAGCGACTAAGAACTCATGGAAGCAGCTGCATGCCTCCGTATCTACTCGGCTACCAAGGGCCTAAACTGGAGGCATGTTCCCACGTTGAGATTCCTTTTAGCTCTAGAGCTTGTCAGGCTGAAAACAACCGCGGCCATGGAAGCACCTGGTTTAGACAGAGCAAATTCATTTTGTCCCCAGAAGCATTCTACAGAGTTGACTTGCCTGTCAAGAGCTGTATATGTAAGGGAGCTTCAACGAAGCATGAATGCAGCCTTCAGAAATGGAAAGCAAGGCTAGTTCCAGCAGGCCCCCGTTTCCTCGGGCTCACACAGCATGCACCCCTGTGCTTTCTAACAAGTTCAAAGAGACACAGGTTACCCTGTGTTTCCTTCCCTGAATCTGCTTCTCCAAGTAGGGTGTTCTGCATCAAGCGAACTGCCTCAACCAAGGATCGCCGTAGCTGCTCCTCTGGTCCTGTGCGTATTCAAAAGCTTGCAGTGCCACAGGAAGAACAGGACTTAAATTGCAGTAAGAACGAAAGCCGACTTCCTCCAGGAGGCACGGTGACTTCAGGCAGGAGGTCCTAGATGGAAAGCGAAGCTGAGGGTTACTCTGAGTGCAGCTCAGACTAGGGCAACGCGTAAGACTTCGACGCCATGTGGGACGTGCCAGAACGGTGTTCGTGAACGTGTGCGAGTGCTGAGGAAATTTAGCTCCTCTAAAATAGAGTGCAGTGCGTTTCCCTACGCTCGGCATGCACAGAGGGTCTCGAAAGGGGTACGGGAGTGGATGTTGCTTAGCAGACCCAGGTGCGCCTGGGGGTACTCAGTGTTCCTGCCGGGAACAGGATGCCCAGGCTAGCCTCCTACGTGTCCAGAAAACTGTGCCGCCGTTAGACCTATGCAGAGCAGAGGCCACCGGCTCTTGGAAACTGCTGCACGCCTCCTCTTCTGCATGGCAAATCAGGGCCTTACTTCCAGGCTTGTGTTCATGCTGGGTGTGCCGGTAGCGACACCGCATGGTAAGATGCTGACTTTCTCTTCCAGCAGAGTGACTTCAGGTACGAGGGCCTCGGAGTATTCAAAGCAGGGTGTTTTCTCATGGCAGCACACACATGGGCCATGACAAAGTCTTCCTGGGCACTTCGGACTCCCCAGCAATGTTGTCCTGAGGCCGTTCGAGAACTCTGGACATGTAGCTCTCCTCAAGGAACCTACAGTGTGTTGCCCATCACTCGGCACGCACAGAGGGCCTCCGAGGGATCAACAAATGGGCCTCGAAGTTCCTCATCCGGCCCACAGGGGTGTGGAGGTACTCAGTCAACTGGGAGGGAAAATGATGCATACCCGAGAGGCCTAGGAGTCCTCAGACGTGTACTTCCTTGAAAATAAAACATATAAGCGACTAAGAACTCATGGAGACAGCTGCATGCCTCCGTATCTACACGGTTACCAAGGACCTAAACTGGAGGCATGTTCCCACGTTGAGATTCCTTTTAGCTCTAGAGCTTGTCAGGCTGAAAACAACCGCGGCCATCGAAGCACCTGGTTTAGACAGAGCAAATTCATTTTGTCCCCAGAAGCATTCTACACGAGTTGACTTCCCTGTCAAGAGATGTGTATGTAAGGGAGCTTCAAGGAAGCATGAATGCAGCCTTCAGAAAGGGAAAGCAAGGCTCGTTCCAGCAGGACCCGTTTCATCGGGCTCACTCAGCATGCACCCCTGTGGTTTCTAACAAGTCCAAAGAGACAGAGGTTACCCTGTGTTTCCTTCCCTGGATCTGCTTCCCCAAGTAGGGTGTTCTGCATCAAGCGAACTGCCTCAACCAAGGATCGCCGTAGCTGCTCCTTTGGTCCTGTGTCTATTCAAAAGCTTGCAGTGCCACAGGAAGAAAAGGACTTACATTGCAGTAATAACGCAAGCCCACTTCCTCCAGGAGGCACGGTGACTTCAGGCAGGAGGTCCTAGATGGAAAGCGAAGCTTAGGGTTACTCTGAGTGCAGCTCAGACTAGGGTAACGCGTAAGACTTCGACGCCATGTGGGACTTGCCAGAACGGTGTTCGTGAACGTGTGCGAGTGCTGAGGAAATTTAGCTGTTCCAAAAGAGAGTGCAGTGCGTTTCCCTACGCTCGGCATGCACAGAGGGTCTCGAAAGGGCTACGGGAGTGGATGTTGCTTAGCAGACCCAGGTGCGCCTGGGGGTACTCAGTGTTCCTGCCGGGAACAGGGTGCCCACGGTAGCCTCCTAGGTGTCCAGAAAACTGTGCCGCCGTTAGACGTACGCAGAGCAGAGGCCCCCGGCTCCTGGAAACTGCTGCACACCTCCTCTTCTGAACGGCAAATCAGGGCCTTACTTCCAGGTATGTGTTCATGCTGGGTGTGCCGGTAGCGACACCGCATGGTAAGATGCTGACTTTCTCCTCGAGCAGAGTGACTTCAGGTACGAGGGCCTCGGAATATTCAAAGCAGGGTGTTTTCTCATGACAGCACACACATGGGCCATGACAAAGTCTTCCTGGGCACTTCGGACTCACCACCAATGTTGTCCTGAGGCCGTTCGAGCACTCTGGACATGTAGCTCTCCGCAAGGAACCTACAGTGTGTTGCCCATCACTCGGCACGCACAGAGGGCCTCTGAGGGATCAACAAATGGGCCTTGACATTCCT
The DNA here is from genome assembly GCF_059928025.1 of Delphinapterus leucas. NCBI lineage: Eukaryota > Metazoa > Chordata > Mammalia > Artiodactyla > Monodontidae > Delphinapterus > Delphinapterus leucas. Next base: position 31,255,820 of record NC_143147.1, read on the forward strand.
CAGCCGGCCCACAGGGGTGTGGAGGTACTCAGTCAACTTGGAGGGAAAATGATGCATACCCGAGAGGCCTAGGAGTCCTCAGACGTGTACTTCCTTGAAAATAAAGCATATAAGCGACTAAAAACTCATGGAAGCAGCTGCATGCCTCCGTATCTACTCGGCTACCAAGGGCTTAAACTGGAGGCATGTTCCCACGTTGAGATTCCTTTTAGCTCTAGAGCTTGTCAGGCTGAAAACAACCGCGGCCATGGAAGCACCTGGTTTAGACAGAGCAAATTCATTTTGACCCCAGAAGCATTCTACAGGGTTGACTTGCCTGTCAAGAGCTGTGTATGTAAGGGAGCTTTAAAGAAGCATGAATGCAGCCTTCAGAAAAGGAAAGCAAGGATAGTTCCAACAGGCCCCCGTTTCCTCGGGCTCACACAGCATGCACCCCTGTGGTTTCTAACAAGTCCAAAGAGACACAGGTTACCCTGTGTTTCCTTCCCTGAATCTGCTTCTCCAAGTAGGGTGTTCTGCATCAAGCGAACTGCCTCAACCAAGGATCGCCGTAGCTGCTCCTCTGGTCCTGTGCCTATTCCAAAGCTTGCAGTGCCACAGGAAGAACAGGAGTTAAAATGCAGTAAGAACGCAAGCCGACTTCCTCCAGGAGGCACGGTGACTTCAGGCAGGAGGTCCTAGATGGAAAGCGAAGTTGAAGGTTACTCTGAGTGCAGCTCTGACTAGGGCAACGCGTAAGACTTCGACGCCATGTGGGACGTGCCAGAACGGTGTTCGTGAACGTGTGCGAGTGCTGAGGAAATGTAGCTCCTCTAAAAAAGAGTGCAGTGCGTTTCCCTACGCTCGGCATGCACAGAGGGTCTCGAAAGGGCTACGGGAGTGGATGTTGCTTAGCAGACCCAGGTGCGCCTGGGGGTACTCAGTGTTCCTGCCGGGAACAGAGTGCCCACGCTAGCCTCCTAGGTGTCCAGAAAACTGTGCCGCCGTTAGACGTACGCAGAGCAGAGGCCACTGGCTCCTGGAAACTGCTGCACGCCTCCTCTTGTGCACGGCAAATCAGGGCCTTACTTCCAGGTATGTGTTCATGCTGGGTGTGCCAGTAGCGACACCGCATGGTAAGATGCTGACTTTCTCCTCGAGCAGAGTGACTTCAGGTACGAGGGCCTCGGAGTATTCAAAGCAGAGTGTTTTCTCATGGCATCTCACACAAGGGCCATGACAAAGTCTTCCTGGGCACTACAGACTCAGCAGCAATATTGTCCTGAGGCCGTTCGAGGACTCTGGACACCTAGCTCTCCTCAAGGAACCTACAGTGTGTTGCCCACCACTCGGCACGCACAGAGGGCCTCCGAGGGATCAACAAATGGGTCTCGAAATTCCTCAGACAGCCCAGAGGGGTGTTGAGGTACTCACTCAACTTGGAGGGAAAATGATGCATACCCGAGAGGCCTAGGAGTCCTCAGACGTGTACATCTTTGAAAATAAAGCATATAAGCGACTAAGAACCCATTGAGACAGCTACATGCCTCCGTATCTACACGGTTACCAAGGGCCTAAACTGGAGGCATGTTCCCACGTTGAGATTCATTTTAGCTCTAGAGTTGTCAGGCTGAAAACAACCGCGGCCATGGAAGCACCTGGTTTAGACAGAGCAAATTCATTTTGTCCCCAGAAGCATTCTATAAGGGTTGACTTGCCTGTCAAGAGCTGTGTATGTCAGGGAGCTTCAACGAAGCCTGAATGCCGCCTTCAGAAAGGGAAAGCAAGGCTAGTTTCAGCAGACCCTCGTTTCCTCGGGCTCACTCACCATGCACCCCTGTTCTTTCTAAGAAGTCCAAAGAGACACAGGTTACCCTGTGTTTCCTTCCCTGAATCTGCTTCTCCAAGTAGGGCGTTCTGCATCAAGCGAACTGCCTCAACCAAGGATCGCCGTAGCTGCTCCTCTGGTCCTGTGTCTATTCAAAAGCCTGCAGTGCCACAGGAAGAACAGGAGTTAAATGGCAGTCAGAACGCAAGCCGACTTCCTCCAGGAGGCACGGTGACTTCAGGCAGGAGGTCCTAGATGAAGAGCGAAGCTGAGGGTTACTCTGAGTGCAGCTCAGACTAGGGCAACGCGTAAGACTTCGACGTCATGTGGGACTTGCCAGAACGATGTTCGTGAACGTGTGCGAGTGCTGAGGAAATGTAGCTGCTCCAAAAGAGAGTGCAGTGCGTTTCCCTACGCTCGGCATGCACAGAGGGGCTCTAAAGGGCTACGGGAGTGGATGTTGCTTAGCAGACCCAGGTGCGCCTGGGGGTACTCAGTGTTCCTGCCGGGAACAGGGTGCCCACGCTAGCCTCCTAGGTGTCCAGAAAACTGTGCCGCCGTTAGACGTATGCAGAGCAGAGGCCACCGGCTCCTGGAAAATGCTGCACGCCTCCTCTTCTGCACGGCAAATCAGGGACTTACTTCCAGGCATGTGTTCATGCTGGGTGTGCCGGTAGCGACACCGCATGGTAAGATGCTGACTTTCTCCTCGAGCAGAGTGACTTCAGGTACGAGGGCCTCGGAGTATTCAAAGCAGGGTGTTTTCTCATGGCAGCACACACATGGGCCATGACAAAGTCTTCCTGGGCACTTCGGACTCACCACCAATATTGTCCTGAGGACGTTCGAGCACTCTGGACATATAGCTCTCCTCAAGGAACCTACAGTGTGTTGCCCATCACTCGGCACGCACAGAGTGCCTCTGAGGGATCAACAAATGGGCCTTGACATTCCTCAGCCGGCCCACAGCGGTGTGGAGGTACTCAGTCAACTTGGAGGGAAAATGATGCATACCCGAGAGGCCTAGGAGTCCTCAGACGTGTACTTTCTTGAAAAAACAGCATATAATCGACTAAGAACTCATGGAGACAGCTGCATGCCTCCGTATCTACACGGATACCAAGGGCCTAAACTGGAGGCATGTTCCCACCTTGAGATTCCTTTTAGCTCTAGAGCTTGTCAGGCTGAAAACAACCGCGGCTATGGAAGCACCTGGTTTAGACAGTGCAAATTCATTTTCTCCCCAGAAGCATTCTACAAGGGTTGACTTGCCTGTCAAGAGCTGTGTATGTCAGAGAGCTTCAACGAAGCATGAAAGCCACTTTCAGAAAGGGAAAGCAAGGCTAGTCCCAGCAGGACCCGTTTCCTCGGGCTCACTCAGCATGCACCGCTGTGGTTTCTAACAAGTCCAAAGAGACACAGGTTACCCCGGGTTTCCTTCCGTGAATCTGCTTCTTCAAGTACGGTGTTCTGCATCAAGCGAACTGCCTCAACCAAGGATTGCCGTAGCTGCTCCTCTGGTCCTGTGCCTATTCAAAAGCTTGCAGTGGCTCAGGAAGAACAGGACTTAAATTGCAGTAAGAACGCAAGCCGACTTCCTCCAGGAGGCACGGTGACTTCAGGCAGGAGATCCTAAATGGTAAGCGAAGCTGAGGGTTACTCTGAGTGCAGCTCAGACTAGGGCAACGCGTAAGACTTCGACGTCATGTGGGACTTGCCAGAACGGTGTTCGTGAACGTGTGCGAGTGCTGAGGAAATGTAGCTGCTCCAAAAGAGAGTGCAGTGCGTTTCCCTACGCTCGGCATGCACAGAGGGGCTCTAAAGGGCTACAGGAGTGGATGTTGCTTAGCAGACCCAGGTGCGCCTGGGGGTACTCAATGTTCCTGCCAAGAACAGGGTGCCCACGCTAGCCTCCTAGGTGTCCAGAAAACTGTGCCGCCGTTAGACGTACGCAGAGCAGGGGCCACCGGCTCCTGGAAACTGCTGCACGCCTCCTCTTCTGCACGGCAAATCAGGGCCTTACTTCCAGGCATGTGTTCATGCTGGGTGTGCCGGTAGCGACACCGCATGGTAAGATGCTGACTTTCTCCTCGAGCAGAGTGACTTCAGTTACGAGGGCCTCGGAATATTCAAAGCAGGGTGTTTTCTCATGGCAGCACAAACATGGGCCATGACAAAGTCTTCCTGGGCACTTCGGACTCACCATCAATGTTGTCCTGAGGCCGTTCGAGCACTCTGGACATGTAGCTCTCCTCAAGGAACCTACAGTGCGTTGCCCATCACTCGGCACGCACAGAGGGCCTCCGAGGGATCAACAAATGGGCCTCGACGTTCCTCAGCCGGCCCACAGTGGTGTGGAGGTACTCAGTCATCTTGGAGGGAAAATCATGCATACCCGAGAGGCCTAGGAGTCCTCAGACTTGTACTTCCTTGAAAATAAAGCATATAAGCGACTAAGAACTCATGGAGACAGCTGCATGCCTCCGTATCTACACGGCTACCAAGGGCCTAAACTGGAGGCATGTTCCCACGTTGAGATTCCTTTTAGCTCTAGAGCTTGTCAGGCTGAAAACAACCGCGGCCATGGAAGCACCTGGTTTAGACAGAGCAAATTCATTTTGTCCCCAGAAGCATTCTACAAGGGTTCACTTGCCTGTCAAGAGCTGTGTATGTCAGGGAGCTTCAACGAAGCATGAATGCAGCCTTCAGAAAGGGAAAGCAAGGCTAGTTCCAGCAGGCCCCCGTTTCATCGGGGTCACTCAGCATGCACCCCTGTGGTTTCTAACAAGTCCAAAGAGACACAGGTTACCCTGTGTTTCCTTCGCTGGATCTGCTTCTCCAAGTAGGGTGTTCTGCATCAAGCGAACTGCCTTAACCAAGGATCGCCGTAGCTGCTCCTCTGGTCCTGTGTCTATTCAAAAGCTTGCAGTTCCACACGAAGAACAGGACTTAAATTGCAGTAAGAACGCAAGCCGACTTCCTCCAGGAGGCACGGTGACTTCAAGCAGGAGGTCCTAGATGGAAAGCGAAGCCGAGGGTTACTCTGAGTGCAGCTCAGACTAGGGCAACGCGTAAGACTTCGACGCCATGTGGGACGTGCCAGAACGGTGTTCGGGAACGTGTGCGAGTGCTGAGGAAATTTAGCTCCTCTAAAATAGAGTGCAGTGCGTTTCCCTACGCTCGGCATGCACAGAGGGTCTCGAAAGGGCTACGGGAGTGGATGTTGCTTAGCAGACCCAGGTGCGCCTGGGGGTACTCAGTGTTCCTGCCGGGAACAGGATGCCCAGGCTAGCCTCCTACGTGTCCAGAAAACTGCGCCGCCGTTAGACCTATGCAGAGCAGAGGCCACCGGCTCTTGGAAACTGCTGCACGCCTCCTCTTCTGCACGGCAAATCAGGGCCTTACTTCCAGGCTTGTGTTCATACTGGGTGTGCCGGTAGCGACACCGCATGGTAAGATGATGACTTTCTCCTCGAGCAGAGTGACTTCAGGTACGAGGGCCTCGGAGTATTCAAAGCAGGGTGTTTTCTCATGGCAGCACACACATGGGCCATGACAAAGTCTTCCTGGGCACTTCGGACTCCCCAGCAATGTTGTCCTGAGGCCGTTCGAGAACTCTGGACATGTAGCTCTCCTCAAGGAACCTACAGTGTGTTGCCCATCACTCGGCACGCACAGAGGGCCTCCGAGGGATCAACAAATGGGCCTCGACGTTCCTCATCCGGCCCACAGGGGTGTGGAGGTACTCAGTCAACTGGGAGGGAAAATGATGCATACCCGAGAGGCCTAGGAGTCCTCAGACGTGTACTTCCTTGAAAATAAAACATATAAGCGACTAAGAACTCATGGAGACAGCTGCATGCCTCCGTATCTACACGGTTACCAAGGACCTAAACTGGAGGCATGTTCCCACGTTGAGATTCCTTTTAGCTCTAGAGCTTGTCAGGCTGAAAACAACCGCGGCCATCGAAGCACCTGGTTTAGACAGAGCAAATTCATTTTGTCCCCAGAAGCATTCTACACGAGTTGACTTCCCTGTCAAGAGCTGTGTATGTAAGGGAGCTTCAAGGAAGCATGAATGCAGCCTTCAGAAAGGGAAAGCAAGGCTCGTTCCAGCAGGACCCCGTTTCATCGGGCTCACTCAGCATGCACCCCTGTGGTTTCTAACAAGTCCAAAGAGACAGAGGTTACCCTGTGTTTCCTTCCCTGGATCTGCTTCCCCAAGTAGGGTGTTCTGCATCAAGCGAACTGCCTCAACCAAGGATCGCCGTAGCTGCTCCTTTGGTCCTGTGTCTATTCAAAAGCTTGCAGTGCCACAGGAAGAAAAGGACTTACATTGCAGTAATAACGCAAGCCCACTTCCTCCAGGAGGCACGGTGACTTCAGGCAGGAGGTCCTAGATGGAAAGCGAAGCCTAGGGTTACTCTGAGTGCAGCTCAGACTAGGGTAACGCGTAAGACTTCGACGCCATGTGGGACTTGCCAGAACGGTGTTCGTGAACGTGTGCGAGTGCTGAGGAAATTTAGCTGTTCCAAAAGAGAGTGCAGTGCGTTTCCCTACGCTCGGCATGCACAGAGGGTCTCGAAAGGGCTACGGGAGTGGATGTTGCTTAGCAGACCCAGGTGCGCCTGGGGGTACTCAGTGTTCCTGCCGGGAACAGGGTGCCCACGGTAGCCTCCTAGGTGTCCAGAAAACTGTGCCGCCGTTAGACGTACGCAGAGCAGAGGCCCCCGGCTCCTGGAAACTGCTGCACACCTCCTCTTCTGAACGGCAAATCAGGGCCTTACTTCCAGGTATGTGTTCATGCTGGGTGTGCCGGTAGCGACACCGCATGGTAAGATGCTGACTTTCTCCTCGAGCAGAGTGACTTCAGGTACGAGGGCCTCGGAGTATTCAAAGCAGGGTGTTTTCTCATGACAGCACACACATGGGCCATGACAAAGTCTTCCTGGGCACTTCGGACTCACCACCAATGTTGTCCTGAGGCCGTTCGAGCACTCTGGACATGTAGCTCTCCGCAAGGAACCTACAGTGTGTTGCCCATCACTCGGCACGCACAGAGGGCCTCTGAGGGATCAACAAATGGGCCTTGACATTCCTCAGCCGGCCCACAGGGGTGTGGAGGTACTCAGTCAACTTGGAGGGAAAATGATGCATACCCGAGAGGCCTAGGAGTCCTCAGACGTGTACTTCCTTGAAAATAAAGCATATAAGCGACTAAAAACTCATGGAAGCAGCTGCATGCCTCCGTATCTACTCGGCTACCAAGGGCTTAAACTGGAGGCATGTTCCCACGTTGAGATTCCTTTTAGCTCTAGAGCTTGTCAGGCTGAAAACAACCGCGGCCATGGAAGCACCTGGTTTAGACAGAGCAAATTCATTTTGACCCCAGAAGCATTCTACAGGGTTGACTTGCCTGTCAAGAGCTGTGTATGTAAGGGAGCTTCAAAGAAGCATGAATGCAGCCTTCAGAAAAGGAAAGCAAGGATAGTTCCAACAGGCCCCCGTTTCCTCGGGCTCACACAGCATGCACCCCTGTGGTTTCTAACAAGTCCAAAGAGACACAGGTTACCCTGTGTTTCCTTCCCTGAATCTGCTTCTCCAAGTAGGGTGTTCTGCATCAAGCGAACTGCCTCAACCAAGGATCGCCGTAGCTGCTCCTCTGGTCCTGTGCCTATTCCAAAGCTTGCAGTGCCACAGGAAGAACAGGACTTAAAATGCAGTAAGAACGCAAGCCGACTTCCTCCAGGAGGCACGGTGACTTCAGGCAGGAGGTCCTAGATGGAAAGCGAAGTTGAAGGTTACTCTGAGTGCAGCTCTGACTAGGGCAACGCGTAAGACTTCGACGCCATGTGGGACGTGCCAGAACGGTGTTCGTGAACGTGTGCGAGTGCTGAGGAAATGTAGCTCCTCTAAAAAAGAGTGCAGTGCGTTTCCCTACGCTCGGCATGCACAGAGGGTCTCGAAAGGGCTACGGGAGTGGATGTTGCTTAGCAGACCCAGGTGCGCCTGGGGGTACTCAGTGTTCCTGCCGGGAACAGAGTGCCCACGCTAGCCTCCTAGGTGTCCAGAAAACTGTGCCGCCGTTAGACGTACGCAGAGCAGAGGCCACTGGCTCCTGGAAACTGCTGCACGCCTCCTCTTGTGCACGGCAAATCAGGGCCTTACTTCCAGGTATGTGTTCATGCTGGGTGTGCCAGTAGCGACACCGCATGGTAAGATGCTGACTTTCTCCTCGAGCAGAGTGACTTCAGGTACGAGGGCCTCGGAGTATTCAAAGCAGAGTGTTTTCTCATGGCATCTCACACAAGGGCCATGACAAAGTCTTCCTGGGCACTACAGACTCAGCAGCAATATTGTCCTGAGGCCGTTCGAGGACTCTGGACACCTAGCTCTCCTCAAGGAACCTACAGTGTGTTGCCCACCACTCGGCACGCACAGAGGGCCTCCGAGGGATCAACAAATGGGTCTCGAAATTCCTCAGACAGCCCAGAGGGGTGTTGAGGTACTCACTCAACTTGGAGGGAAAATGATGCATACCCGAGAGGCCTAGGAGTCCTCAGACGTGTACATCTTTGAAAATAAAGCATATAAGCGACTAAGAACCCATTGAGACAGCTACATGCCTCCGTATCTACACGGTTACCAAGGGCCTAAACTGGAGGCATGTTCCCACGTTGAGATTCATTTTAGCTCTAGAGTTGTCAGGCTGAAAACAACCGCGGCCATGGAAGCACCTGGTTTAGACAGAGCAAATTCATTTTGTCCCCAGAAGCATTCTATAAGGGTTGACTTGCCTGTCAAGAGCTGTGTATGTCAGGGAGCTTCAACGAAGCCTGAATGCCGCCTTCAGAAAGGGAAAGCAAGGCTAGTTTCAGCAGACCCTCGTTTCCTCGGGCTCACTCACCATGCACCCCTGTTCTTTCTAAGAAGTCCAAAGAGACACAGGTTACCCTGTGTTTCCTTCCCTGAATCTGCTTCTCCAAGTAGGGCGTTCTGCATCAAGCGAACTGCCTCAACCAAGGATCGCCGTAGCTGCTCCTCTGGTCCTGTGTCTATTCAAAAGCCTGCAGTGCCACAGGAAGAACAGGAGTTAAATGGCAGTCAGAACGCAAGCCGACTTCCTCCAGGAGGCACGGTGACTTCAGGCAGGAGGTCCTAGATGAAGAGCGAAGCTGAGGGTTACTCTGAGTGCAGCTCAGACTAGGGCAACGCGTAAGACTTCGACGTCATGTGGGACTTGCCAGAACGATGTTCGTGAACGTGTGCGAGTGCTGAGGAAATGTAGCTGCTCCAAAAGAGAGTGCAGTGCGTTTCCCTACGCTCGGCATGCACAGAGGGGCTCTAAAGGGCTACGGGAGTGGATGTTGCTTAGCAGACCCAGGTGCGCCTGGGGGTACTCAGTGTTCCTGCCGGGAACAGGGTGCCCACGCTAGCCTCCTAGGTGTCCAGAAAACTGTGCCGCCGTTAGACGTATGCAGAGCAGAGGCCACCGGCTCCTGGAAAATGCTGCACGCCTCCTCTTCTGCACGGCAAATCAGGGACTTACTTCCAGGCATGTGTTCATGCTGGGTGTGCCGGTAGCGACACCGCATGGTAAGATGCTGACTTTCTCCTCGAGCAGAGTGACTTCAGGTACGAGGGCCTCGGAGTATTCAAAGCAGGGTGTTTTCTCATGGCAGCACACACATGGGCCATGACAAAGTCTTCCTGGGCACTTCGGACTCACCACCAATATTGTCCTGAGGACGTTCGAGCACTCTGGACATATAGCTCTCCTCAAGGAACCTACAGTGTGTTGCCCATCACTCGGCACGCACAGAGTGCCTCTGAGGGATCAACAAATGGGCCTTGACATTCCTCAGCCGGCCCACAGCGGTGTGGAGGTACTCAGTCATCTTGGAGGGAAAATGATGCATACCCGAGAGGCCTAGGAGTCCTCAGACGTGTACTTTCTTGAAAAAACAGCATATAATCGACTAAGAACTCATGGAGACAGCTGCATGCCTCCGTATCTACACGGATACCAAGGGCCTAAACTGGAGGCATGTTCCCACCTTGAGATTCCTTTTAGCTCTAGAGCTTGTCAGGCTGAAAACAACCGCGGCTATGGAAGCACCTGGTTTAGACAGTGCAAATTCATTTTCTCCCCAGAAGCATTCTACAAGGGTTGACTTGCCTGTCAAGAGCTGTGTATGTCAGAGAGCTTCAACGAAGCATGAAAGCCACTTTCAGAAAGGGAAAGCAAGGCTAGTCCCAGCAGGACCCGTTTCCTCGGGCTCACTCAGCATGCACCGCTGTGGTTTCTAACAAGTCCAAAGAGACACAGGTTACCCCGGGTTTCCTTCCGTGAATCTGCTTCTTCAAGTACGGTGTTCTGCATCAAGCGAACTGCCTCAACCAAGGATTGCCGTAGCTGCTCCTCTGGTCCTGTGCCTATTCAAAAGCTTGCAGTGGCTCAGGAAGAACAGGACTTAAATTGCAGTAAGAACGCAAGCCGACTTCCTCCAGGAGGCACGGTGACTTCAGGCAGGAGATCCTAAATGGTAAGCGAAGCTGAGGGTTACTCTGAGTGCAGCTCAGACTAGGGCAACGCGTAAGACTTCGACGTCATGTGGGACTTGCCAGAACGGTGTTCGTGAACGTGTGCGAGTGCTGAGGAAATGTAGCTGCTCCAAAAGAGAGTGCAGTGCGTTTCCCTACGCTCGGCATGCACAGAGGGGCTCTAAAGGGCTACAGGAGTGGATGTTGCTTAGCAGACCCAGGTGCGCCTGGGGGTACTCAATGTTCCTGCCAAGAACAGGGTGCCCACGCTAGCCTCCTAGGTGTCCAGAAAACTGTGCCGCCGTTAGACGTACGCAGAGCAGGGGCCACCGGCTCCTGGAAACTGCTGCACGCCTCCTCTTCTGCACGGCAAATCAGGGCCTTACTTCCAGGCATGTGTTCATGCTGGGTGTGCCGGTAGCGACACCGCATGGTAAGATGCTGACTTTCTCCTCGAGCAGAGTGACTTCAGTTACGAGGGCCTCGGAATATTCAAAGCAGGGTGTTTTCTCATGGCAGCACAAACATGGGCCATGACAAAGTCTTCCTGGGCACTTCGGACTCACCATCAATGTTGTCCTGAGGCCGTTCGAGCACTCTGGACATGTAGCTCTCCTCAAGGAACCTACAGTGTGTTGCCCATCACTCGGCACGCACAGAGGGCCTCCGAGGGATCAACAAATGGGCCTCGACGTTCCTCAGCCGGCCCACAGGGGTGTGGAGGTACTCAGTCATCTTGGAGGGAAAATCATGCATACCCGAGAGGCCTAGGAGTCCTCAGACGTGTACTTCCTTGAAAATAAAGCATATAAGCGACTAAGAACTCATGGAGACAGCTGCATGCCTCCGTATCTACACGGCTACCAAGGGCCTAAACTGGAGGCATGTTCCCACGTTGAGATTCCTTTTAGCTCTAGAGCTTGTCAGGCTGAAAACAACCGCGGCCATGGAAGCACCTGGTTTAGACAGAGCAAATTCATTTTGTCCCCAGAAGCATTCTACAAGGGTTCACTTGCCTGTCAAGAGCTGTGTATGTCAGGGAGCTTCAACGAAGCATGAATGCAGCCTTCAGAAAGGGAAAGCAAGGCTAGTCCCAGCAGGCCCCCGTTTCATCGGGGTCACTCAGCATGCACCCCTGTGGTTTCTAACAAGTCCAAAGAGACACAGGTTACCCTGTGTTTCCTTCGCTGGATCTGCTTCTCCAAGTAGGGTGTTCTGCATCAAGCGAACTGCCTTAACCAAGGATCGCCGTAGCTGCTCCTCTGGTCCTGTGTCTATTCAAAAGCTTGCAGTTCCACACGAAGAACAGGACTTAAATTGCAGTAAGAACGCAAGCCGACTTCCTCCAGGAGGCACGGTGACTTCAAGCAGGAGGTCCTAGATGGAAAGCGAAGCCGAGGGTTACTCTGAGTGCAGCTCAGACTAGGGCAACGCGTAAGACTTCGACGCCATGTGGGACTTCCCAGAACGGTGTTCGTAAACGTGTGCGAGTGCTGAGGAAATTTAGCTTTTCCAAAAGAGAGTGCAGTGCGTTTCCCTACGCTCGGCATGCACAGAGGGTCTCGAAAGGTGCTACGGGAGTGGATGTTGCTTAGCAGACCCAGGTGCGCCTGGGGGTACTCAGTGTTCCTGCCGGGAACAGGGTGCCCACGGTAGCCTCCTAGGTGTCCAGAAAACTGTGCCGCCGTTAGACGTACGCAGAGCAGAGGCCCCCGGCTCCTGGAAACTGCTGCACGCCTCCTCTTCTGAACGGCAAATCAGGGCCTTACTTCCAGGAATGTGTTCATGCTGGGTGTGCCGGTAGCGACACCGCATGGTAAGATGCTGACTTTCTCCTCGAGCAGAGTGACTTCAGGTACGAGGGCCTCGGAGTATTCAAAGCAGGGTGTTTTCTCATGGCAGCACACACATGGGCCATGACAAAATCTTCCTGGGCACTTCGGACTCACCACCAATGTTGTCCTGAGGACGTTCGAGCACTCTGGACATGTATCTCTGCGCAAGGAACCTACAGTGTGTTGCCCATCACTCGGCACGCACAGAGGGCCTCTGAGGGATCAACAAATGGGCCTTGACATTCCTCAGCCGGCCCACAGGGGTGTGGAGGTACTCAGTCAACTTGGAGGGAAAATGATGCATACCCGAGAGGCCTAGGAGTCCTCAGACGTGTACTTTCTTGAAAAAACAGCATATAAGCGACTAAGAACTCATGGAGACAGCTGCATGCCTCCGTATCTACACGGATACCAAGGGCCTAAACTGGAGGCATGTTCCCACGTTGAGATTCCTTTTAGCTCTAGAGCTTGTCAGGCTGAAAACAACCGCGGCCATGGAAGCACCTGGTTTAGACAGAGCAAATTCATTTTCTCCCCAGAAGCATTCTACAAGGGTTGACTTGCCGGTCAAGAGCTGTGTATGTCAGAGATCTTTAACGAAGCATGAATGCAGCCTTCAGAAAGGGAAAGCAAGGCTAGTCCCAGCAGGCCCCCGTTTCCTCGGGCTCACTCAGCATGCACCACTGTGGTTTCTAACAAGTCCAAAGAGACACAGGTTACCCTGTGTTTCCTTCCCTGAATCTGCTTCTCCAAGTAGGGTGTTCTGCATCAAGCGAACTGCCTCAACCAAGGATCGCCGTAGCTGCTCCTCTGGTCCTGTGTCTATTCAAAAGCCTGCAGTGCCACAGGAAGAACAGGAGTTAAATTGCAGTCAGAACGCAAGCCGACTTCCTCCAGGAGGCACGGTGACTTCAGGCAGGAGGTCCTAGGTTGAAAGCGAAGCTGAGGGTTACTCTGAGTGCAGCTCAGACTAGGGCAACGCGTAAGACTTCGACGCAATGTGGGACTTGCCAGAACGGTGTTCGTGAACGTGTGCGAGTGCTGAGGAAATTTAGCTGCTCCAAAAGAGAGTGCAGTGCGTTTCCCTACGCTCGGCATGCACAGAGGGGCTCTAAAGGGCTACGGGAGTGGATGTTGCTTAGCAGACCCAGGTGCGCCTGGGGGTACTCAGTGTTCCTGCCGGGAATTGGGTTCCCACGCTAGCCTCCTAGGGGTCCAGAAAACTGTGCCACCGTTAGACGTACACAGAGCTGAGGCCACCGGCTCTTGGAAACTGCTGCACGCCTCCCCTTCTGCACGGCAAATCAGGGCCTTACTTCCAGGCATGTGTTCATGCTGGGTGTGCCGGTAGCGACACCGCATGTTAAGATGCTGACTTTCTCCTCGAGCAGAGTGACTTCAGGTACGAGGGCCTCGGAGTATTCAAAGCAGAATGTTTTCTCATGGCATCTCACCCAAGGGCCATGACAAAGTCTTCCTGGGCACTACAGACTCAGCAGCAATATTGTCCTGAGGCCGTTCGAGGACTCTGGACATGTAGCTCTCCTCAAGGAACCTACAGTGTGTTGCCCACCACTCGGCACGCACAGAGGGCCTCCGAGGGATCAACAAATGTGTCTCCAAGTTCCTCAGCCAGCCCAGAGGGGTATTGAGGTACTCACTCAACTTGGAGGGAAAATGATGCATACCCGAGAGGCCTAGGAGTCCTCAGACGTGTACATCTTTGAAAATAAAGCATATAAGCGACTAAGAACTCATGGAGACAGCTGCATGCCTCCGTATCTACACGGTTATCAAGGGCCTAAACAGGAGGCATGTTCCCACGTTGAGATTCCTTTTAGCTCTAGAGCTTGTCAGGCTGAAAACAACCGCGGCCATGGAAGCACCTGGTTTAGACATAGCAAATTCATTTTGTCCCCAGAAGCATTCTACACGGTTGACTTGCCTGTCAAGAGCTGCGTATGTCAGTGAGCTTCAACGAAGCCTGAATGCAGCCTTCAGAAAGGGAAAGCAAGGCTAGTTTTAGCAGGCCCCCGTTTCCTCGGGCTCACTCAGCATGCACCCCTGTGGTTTCTAACAAGTCCAAAGAGACACAGGTTACCCTGTGTTTCCTTCCCTGAATCAGCTTCTCCAAGTAGGGTGTTCTGCATCAAGCGAACTGCCTCAACCAAGGATCCCCGTAGCTGCTCCTCTGGTCCTGTGTCTATTCAAAAGCTTTCAGTGCCACAGGAAGAAGAGGACTTAAATTGCAGTAAGAACGCAAGCCGACTTCCTCCAGGAGGCACGGTGACTTCAGGCAGGAGGTCCTAGATGGAAAGCGAAGCTGAGGGTTACTCTGAGTGCAGCTCAGACTAGGGCAACGCGTAAGACTTCGACGCCATGTGGGACTTGCCAGAACGGTGTTCATGAACGCGTGCGAGTGCTGAGGAAATTTAGCTGCTCCAAAAGAGAGTGCAGTGCGTTTCCCTACGCTCGGCATGCACAGAGGGGCTCTAAAGGGCTACGGGAGTGGATGTTGCTTAGCAGACCCAGGTGCGCCTGGGGGTACTCAGTGTTCCTGCCGGGAACAGGGTGCCCACGCTAGCCTCATAGGTGTCCAGAAAACTGTGCCACCGTTAGACGTACGCAGAGCAGAGGCCACCGGCTCTTGGAAACTGCTGCACGCCTCCTCTTCTTCACGGCAAATCAGGGCCTTACTTCCAGGCATGTGTTCATGCTGGGTGTGCCGGTAGCGACACCGCATGGTAAGATGCTGACTTTCTCCTCGAGCAGAGTGACTTCAGGTACGAGGGCCTCGGAGTATTCAAAGCAGAGTGTTTTCTGATGGCATCTCACACAAGGGCCATGACAAAGTCTTCCTGGGCACTACGGACTCAGCAGCAATATTTTCCTGAGGCCGTTCGAGGACTCTGGACATGTAGCTCTCCTCAAGGAACCTACAGTGTGTTGCCCACCACTCGGCACGCACAGAGGGCCTCCGAGGGATCAACAAATGGGCCTCGATTTCCTCAGCCAGCCCCGAGGGGCGTTGAGGTACTCACTCAACTTGGAGGGAAAATGATGCATACCCGAGAGGCCTAGGAGTCCTCAGACGTGTACATCTTTGAAAATAAAGCATATAAGCGACTAAGAACTCATGGAGACAGCTGCATGCCTCCGTATCTACACGGATACCAAGGGCCTAAACTGGAGGCATGTTCCCACGTTGAGATTCCTTTTAGCTCTAGAGCTTGTCAGGCTGAAAACAACCGCGGCCATGGAAGCACCTGGTTTAGACAGAGCAAATTCATTTTGTCCCCAGAAGCATTCTACAAGGATTGACTTGCCTGTCAAGAGCTGTGTATGTCAGAGAGCTTCAACGAAGCATGAGTGCAGCCTTCAGAAAGGGAAAGCAAGTCTAGTTCCAGCAGGCCCCCGTTTCCTCGGGCTCACTCAGAATGCACCACTGTTGTTTCTAACAAGTCCAAAGAGACACAGGTTACCCTGTGTTTCCTTCCCTGAATCTGCTTCTCCATGTAGGGTGTTCTGCATCAAGCGAACTGCCTCAACCAAGGATCGCCGTAACTGCTCCTCTGGTCCTGTGTCTATTCAAAAGCCTGCAGTGCCACAGGAAGAACAGGACTTAAACTGCAGTAAGAACACAAGCCGACTTCCTCCAGGAGGCACGGTGACTTCAGGCAGGAGGTCCTAGATGGAAAGAGAAGCCGAGGTTTACTCTAAGTGCAGCTCAGACTAGGGCAACGCGTAAGATTTCGACGCCATGTGGGACTTGCCAGAACGGTGTTCGTGAACGTGTGCGAGTGCTGAGGAAATTTAGCTGCTCCAAAAGAGAGTGCAGTGCGTTTCCCTACGCTCGGCATGCACAGAGGGGCTCTAAAGGGCTACGGGAGTGGATGTTGCTTAGCAGACCCAGGTGCGCCTGGGGGTACTCAGTGTTCCTGCCGGGAACAGGGTGCCCACGCTAGCCTCCTAGGTGTCCAGAAAACTGTGCCGCCGTTAGACGTACGCAGAGCAGAGGCCACCGGCTCCTGGAAACTGCTGCACGCCTCCTCTTGTGCACGGCAAATCAGGGCCTTACTTCCAGGCATGTGTTCATGCTGGGTGTGCCGGTAGCGACACCGCATGGTAAGATGCTGACTTTCTCCTCGAGCAGAGTGACTTCAGGTACGAGGGCCTCGGAGTATTCAAAGCAGGGTGTTTTCTCATGGCACCACACACATGGGCCATGACAAAGTCTTCCTGGGCACTTCGGACTCACCAGCAATGTTGTCCTGAGGCCTTTCGAGCACTCTGGACATGTAGCTCTCCTCAAGGAACCTACAGTGTGTTGCCCATCACTCGGCACGCACAGAGGGCCTCCGAGGGATCAACAAATGGGCCTCGACGTTCCTCAGCCGGCCCACAGGGGTGTGGAGGTACTCAGTCAACTTGGAGGGAAAATGATGCATACCCGAGAGGCCTAGGAGTCCTCAGACGTGTACTTCCTTGAAAATAAAGCATATAAGCGACTAACAACTCATGGAGACAGCTGCATGCCTCCGTGTCTACACGGCTACCAAGGGCCTAAACAGGAGGCATGTTCCCACGTTGAGATTCCTTTTAGCTCTAGAGCTTGTCAGGCTGAAAACAACCGCGGCCATGGAAGCACCTGGTTTAGACAGAGCAAATTCGTTTTGTCCCCAGAAGCATTCTACAGGGTTGACTGGCCTGTCAAGAGCTGCGTATGTCAGGGAGCTTCAACGAAGCATGAATGCAGCCTTCAGAAAGGGAAAGCAAGGCTAGTCCCACCAGGCCCCCGTTTCCTCGGGCTCACTCAGCATGCACCCCTGTGGTTTCTAACAAGTCCAAAGAGACACAGGTTACCCTGTGTTTCCTTCCCTGAATCTGCTTCTCCAAGTAGGGTGTTCTGCATCAAGCGAACTGCCTCAACCAAGGATCGCCGTAGCTGCTCCTCTGGTCCTGTGTCTATTCAAAAGCTTGCAGTGCCTCAGGAAGAACAGGACTTAAATTGCAGTCAGAACGCAAGCCGACTTCCTCCAGGAGGCACGGTGACTTCAGGCAGGAGGTCCTAGATGGAAAGCGAAGCTGAGGGTTACTCTGAGTGCAGCTCAGACTAGGGTAACGCGTAAGACTTCGACGTCATGTGGGACTTGCCAGAACGGTGTTCGTGAACGTGTGCGAGTGCTGAGGAAATTTAGCTGCTCCAAAAGAGAGTGCAGTGCGTTTCCCTACGCTCGGCATGCACAGAGGGGCTCTAAAGGGCTACGGGAGTGGATGTTGCTTAGCAGACCCAGGTGCGCCTGGGGGTACTCAGTGATCCTGCCGGGAACCGGGTGCCCACGCTAGCCTCCTAGGTGTCCAGAAAACTGTGCCGCCGTTAGACGTACGCAGAGCAGAGGCCACCGGCTCCTGGAAACTGCTGCACGCCTCCTCTTGTGCACGGCAAATCAGGGCCTTACTTCCAGGCATGTGTTCATGCTGGGTGTGCCGGTAGCGACACCGCATGGTAAGATGCTGACTTTCTCCTCGAGCAGAGTGACTTCAGGTACGAGGGCCTGGGAGTATTCAAAGCAGAGTGTTTTCTCATGGCATCTCACACAAGGGCCATGACAAAGTCTTCCTGGGTACTACAGACTCAGCAGCAATATTGTCCTGAGGCCGTTTGAGGACTCTGGACATGTAGCTCTCCTCAAGGAACCTACAGTGTGTTGCCCACCACTCGGCATGCACAGAGGGCCTCCGAGGGATCAACAAATGTGTCTCGAAGTTCCTCAGCCAGCCCAGAGGGGTGTTGAGGTACTCACTCAACTTGGAGGGAAAATGATGCATACCCGAGAGGCCTAGGAGTCCTCAGACGTGTACATCTTTGAAAATAAAGCATATAAGCGACTAGGAACTCATGGAGACAGCTGCATGCCTCCGTATCTACACGGTTACCAAGGGCCTAAACTGGAGGCATGTTCCCACGTTGAGATTCCTTTTAGCTCTAGAGCTTGTCAGGCTGAAAACAACCGCGGCCATGGAAGCACCTGGTTTAGACAGAGCAAATTCATTTTGTCCCCAGAAGCATTCTACAAGGGTTGACTTGCCTGTCAAGAGCTGTGTATGTCAGAGAGCTTCAACGAAGCATGAATGCAGCCTTCAGAAAGGGAAAGCAAGTCTAGTCCCAGCAGGCCCCCGTTTCCTAGGGCTCACTCAGCATGCACCACTGTTGTTTCTAACAAGTCCAAAGAGACACAGGTTACCCTGTGTTTCCTTCCCTGAATCTGCTTCTCCAAGTAGGGTGTTCTGCATCAAGCGAACTGCCTCAACCAAGGATCGCCGTAGCTGCTCCTCTGGTCCTGTGTCTATTCAAAAGCCTGCAGTGCCACAGGAAGAACAGGAGTTAAATTGCAGTCAGAACGCAAGCCGACTTCCTCCAGGAGGCACGGAGACTTCAGGCAGGAGGTCCTAGATGGAAAGCGAAGCTGAGGGTTACTCTGAGTGCAGCTCAGACTAGGGTAACGCGTAAGACTTCGACGTCATGTGGGACTTGCCAGAACGGTGTTCGTGAACGTGTGCGAGTGCTGAGGAAATTTAGCTGCTCCAAAAGAGAGTGCAGTGCGTTTCCCTACGCTCGGCATGCACAGAGGGGCTCTAAAGGGCTACGGGAGTGGATGTTGCTTAGCAGAACCAGGTGCGCCTGGGGGTACTCAGTGTTCCTGCCGGGAACCGGGTGCCCACGCTAGCCTCCTAGGTGTCCAGAAAACTGTGCCGCCGTTAGACGTACGCAGAGCAGAGGCCACCGGCTCCTGGAAACTGCTGCACGCCTCCTCTTGTGCACGGCAAATCAGGGCCTTACTTCCAGGCATGTGTTCATGCTGGGTGTGCCGGTAGCGACACCGCATGGTAAGATGCTGACTTTCTCCTCGAGCAGAGTGACTTCAGGTACGAGGGCCTCGGAGTATTCAAAGCAGAGTGTTTTCTCATGGCATCTCACACAAGGGCCATGACAAAGTCTTCCTGGGCACTACAGACTCAGCAGCAATATTGTCCTGAGGCCGTTCGAGGACTCTGGACATGTAAGTCTCCTCAAGGAACCTACAGTGTGTTGCCCACCACTCGGCACGCACAGAGGGCCTCCGAGGGATCAACAAATGGGTCTCGAAGTTCCTCAGCCAGCCCAGAGGGGTGTTGAGGTACTCACTCAACTTGGAGGGAAAATGATGCATACCCGAGAGGCCTAGGAGTCCTCAGACGTGTACATCTTTGAAAATAAAGCATATAAGCGACTAAGAACTCATGGAGACAGCTGCATGCCTCCGTATCTACACGGTTACCAAGGGCCTAAACTGGAGGCATGTTCCCACGTTGAGATTCCTTTTAGCTCTAGAGCTTGTCAGGCTGAAAACAACCGCGGCCATGGAAGCACCTGGTTTAGACAGAGCAAATTCGTTTTGTCCCCAGAAGCATTCTACAGGGTTGACTGGCCTGTCAAGAGCTGCGTATGTCAGGGAGCTTCAACGAAGCATGAATGCAGCCTTCAGAAAGGGAAAGCAAGGCTAGTCCCACCAGGCCCCCGTTTCCTCGGGCTCACTCAACATGCACCCCTGTGGTTTCTAACAAGTCCAAAGAGACACAGGTTACCCTGTGTTTCCTTCCCTGAATCAGCTTCTCCAAGTAGGGTGTTCTGCATCAAGCGAACTGCCTCAACCAAGGATCGCCGTAGCTGCTCCTCTGGTCCTGTGTCTATTCAAAAGCTTGCAGTGCTACAGGAAGAAGAGGACTTAAATTGCAGTAAGAACACAAGCCGACTTCCTCCTGGAGGCACGGTGACTTCAGGCAGGAGGTCCTAGATGGAAAGCGAAGCTGAGGGTTACTCTGAGTGCAGCTCAGACTAGGGAAACGCGTAAGACTTCGACGCCATGTGGGACTTGCCAGAACGGTGTTCGTGAACGTGTGCGAGTGCTGAGGAAATTTAGCTGCTCCAAAAGAGAGTGCAGTGCGTTTCCCTACGCTCGGCATGCACAGAGGGGCTCTAAAGGGCTACGGGAGTGGATGTTGCTTAGCAGACCCAGGTGCGCCTGGGGGTACTCAGTGTTCCTGCCGGGAACCGGGTGCCCACGCTAGCCTCCTAGGTGTCCAGAAAACTGTGCCGCCGTTAGACGTACGCAGAGCAGAGGCCACCGGCTCCTGGAAACTGCTGCACGCCTCCTCTTGTGCACGGCAAATCAGGGCCTTACTTCCAGGCATGTGTTCATGCTGGGTGTGCCGGTAGCGACACCGCATGGTAAGATGCTGACTTTCTCCTCGAGCAGAGTGACTTCAGGTACGAGGGCCTCGGAGTATTCAAAGCAGAGTGTTTTCTCATGGCATCACACACAAGGGCCATGACAAAGTCTTCCTGGGCACTACGGACTCACCAGCAATATTGTCCTGAGGCCGTTCGAGGACTCTGGACATGTAAGTCTCCTCAAGGAACCTACAGTGTGTTGCCCACCACTCGGCACGCACAGAGGGCCTCCGAGGGATCAACAAATGGGTCTCGAAGTTCCTCAGCCAGCCCAGAGGGGTGTTGAGGTACTCACTCAACTTGGAGGGAAAATGATGCATACCCGAGAGGCCTAGGAGTCCTCAGACGTGTACATCTTTGAAAATAAAGCATATAAGCGACTAAGAACTCATGGAGACAGCTGCATGCCTCCGTATCTACACGGTTACCAAGGGCCTAAACTGGAGGCATGTTCCCACGTTGAGATTCCTTTTAGCTCTAGAGCTTGTCAGGCTGAAAACAACCGCGGCCATGGAAGCACCTGGTTTAGATAGAGCAAATTCATTTTGTCCCCAGAAGCATTCTACAGGGTTGACTTGCCTGTCCAGAGCTGCGTATGTCAGAGAGCTTCAACGAAGCATGAATGCAGCCTTCAGAAAGGGAAAGCAAGGCTAGTCCCAGCAGGCCCCCGTTTCGTCGGGCTCACTCAGCATGCACGCCTGTTGTTTCTAACAAGTCCAAAGAGACACAGGTTACCCTGTGTTTCCTTCCCTGAATCTGCTTCTCCAAGTAGGGTGTTCTGCATCAAGCGAACTGCCTCAACAAAGGATCGCCGTAGCTGCTCCTCTGGTCCTGTGTCTATTCAAAAGCTTGCAGTGCCTCAGGAAGAACAGGACTTAAATTGCAGTCAGAACGCAAGCCGACTTCCTCCAGGAGGCACGGTGACCTCAGGCAGGAGGTCCTAGATGGAAAGCGAAGCTGAGGGTTACTCTGAGTGCAGCTCAAACTAGAGCAACGCGTAAGACTTCGACGTCATGTGGGACTTGCCAGAACGGTGTTCGTGAACGTGTGCGAGTGCTGAGGAAATTTAGCTGCTCCAAAAGAGAGTGCAGTGTGTTTCCCTACGCTCGGCATGCACAGAGGGCCTCTAAAGGGCTACGGGAGTGGATGTTGCTTAGCAGACCCAGGTGCGCCTGGGGGTACTCAGTGATCCTGCCGGGAACAGGGTGCCCACGCTAGCCTCCTAGGTGTCCAGAAAACTGTGCCGCCGTTAGACGTACGCAGAGCAGAGGCCACCGGCTCTTGGAAACTGCTGCACGCCTCCTATTCTGCACGGCAAATCAGGGCCTTACTTCCAGGCATGTGTTCATGCTGGGTGTGCCGGTAGCGACACCGCATGGTAAGATGCTGACTTTCTCCTCGAGCAGAGTGACTTCAGGTACGAGGGCCTCGGAGTATTCAAAGCAGGGTGTTTTCTCATGGCAGCACACACATGGGCCATGACAAAGTCTTTCTGGGCACTTCGGACTCACCAGCAATGTTGTTCTGAGGCCGTTCGAGCACCCTGGACATGTAGCTCTCCTCAAGGAACCTACAGTGTGTTGCCCATCACTCGGAACGCACAGAGGGCCTCCGAGAGATCAACAAATGGGCCTCGATTTCCTCAGCCAGCCCAGAGGGGTGTTGAGGTACTCACTCAACTTGGAGGGAAAATGATGCATACCCGAGAGGCCTAGGAGTCCTCAGACGTGTACATCTTTGAAAATAAAGCATATAAGCGACTAAGAACTCATGGAGACAGCTGCATGCCTCCGTATCTACACGGTTACCAAGGGCCTAAACTGGAGGCATGTTCCCACGTTGAGATTCCTTTTAGCTCTAGAGCTTGTCAGGCTGAAAACAACCACGGCCATGGAAGCACCTGGTTTAGACAGAGCAAATTCATTTTGTCCCCAGAAGAATTCTACAAGGGTTGACTTGCCTGTCAAGAGCTGTGTATGTCAGGGATCTTTAACGAAGCATGAATGCAGCCTTCAGAAAGGGAAAGCAAGGCTAGTTCTAGCAGGCAACCGTTTCCTCGGGCTCACTCAGCATGCACCCCTGTGGTTTCTAACAAGTCCAAAGAGACACAGGTTACCCTGTGTTTCCTTCCCTGAATCTGCTTCTCCAAGTAGGGTGTTCTGCATCAAGCGAACTGCCTCAACCAAGGATCCCCGTAGCAGCCGGGAACAGGCTGCCCACGCTAGCCTCATAGGTGTCCAGAAAACTGTGCCGCCGTTAGACGTACGCAGAGCAGAGGCCACCGGCTCTTGGAAACTGCTGCACGCCTCCTCTTCTGCACGGCAAATCAGTGCCTTACTTCCAGCCATGTGTTCATGCTGGGTGTGCCGGTAGCGACACCGCATGGTAAGATGCTGACTTTCTCCTCGAGCAGAGTGACTTCAGGTACGAGAGCCTCGGAGTATTCAAAGCAGGGTGTTTTCTCATGGCAGCACACACATGGGACATGACAAAGTCTTCCTGGGCACTTCGGAATCACCAGCAATGTTGTCCTGAGGCCGTTCGAGCACTCTGGACATGTAGCTCTCCTCAAGGAACCTACAGTGTGTTGCCCATCACTCGGCACGCACAGAGGGCCTTCGAGGGATCAACAAATGGGCCTCGAAGTTCCTCATCCGGCCCACAGCGGTGTGAAGGTACTCAGTCAACTTGGAGGGAATATCATGCATACCCGAGAGGCCTAGGAGTCCTCAGACGTGTACTTCCTTGAAAATAAAGCATACAAGCGACTAAGAACACATGGAGACAGCTGCATGTCTCCGTATGTACACGGCTACCAAGGGCCTAAATTGGAGGCATGTTCCCACGTTGAGATTCCTTTTAGCTCTAGAGCTTGTCAGGCTGAAAACAACCGCGGCCATGGAAGCACCTGGTTTAGACAGAGCAAATTCATTTTCTCCCCAGAAGCATTCTACAACGGTTGACTTGCCGGTCAAGAGCTGTGTATGTCAGGGATCTTTAATGAAGCATGAATGCAGCCTTCAGAAAGGGAAAGCAAGGCTAGTCCCAGCAGGCCCCCGTTTCCTCGGGCTCACTCAGCATGCACCACTGTTGTTTCTAACAAGTCCAAAGAGACACAGGTTACCCTGTGTTTCCTTCCCTGAATCTGCTTCTCCAAGTAGGGTGTTCTGCATCAAGCGAACTGCCTTAACCAAGGATCGCCGTAGCTGCTCCTCTGGTCCTGTGTCTATTCAAAAGCTTGCAGTGCCTCAGGAAGAACAGGACTTAAATTGCAGTCAGAACGCAAGCCGACTTCCTCCAGGAGGCACGGTGACTTCAGGCAGGAGGTCCTAGATGGAAAGCGAAGCTGAGGGTTACTCTGAGTGCAGCTCAGACTAGGGAAACGCGTAAGACTTCGACGTCATGTGGGACTTGCCAGAACGGTGTTCGTGAACGTGTGCGAGTGCTGAGGAAATTTAGCTGCTCCAAAAGAGAGTGCAGTGCGTTTCCCTACGCTCGGCATGCACAGAGGGGCTCTAAAGGGCTACGGGCCTGGATGTTGCTTAGCAGACCCAGGTGCGCCTGGGGGTACTCAGTGATCCTGCCGGGAACAGGGTGCCCACGCTAGCCTCCTAGGTGTCCAGAAAACTGTGCCGCCGTTAGACGTACGCAGAGCAGAGGCCACCGGCTCCTGGAAACTGCTGCACGCCTCCTCTTGTGCACGGCAAATCAGGGCCTTACTTCCAGGCATGTGTTCATGCTGGGTGTGCCGGTAGCGACACCGCATGGTAAGATGCTGACTTTCTCCTCGAGCAGAGTGACTTCAGGTACGAGGGCCTGGGAGTATTCAAAGCAGAGTGTTTTCTCATGGCAGCACACACAAGGGCCATGACAAAGTCTTCCTGGGCACTTCGGACTCACCAGCAATGTTGTCCTGAGGCCGTTCGAGCACTCTGGACATGTAGCTCTCCTCAAGGAACCTACAGTGTGTTGCCCATCACTCGGCACGCACAGAGGGCCTCCGAGGGATCAACAAATGGGCCTCGACGTTCCTCAGCCGGCCCACAGGGGTGTGGAGGTACTCAGTCAACTGGGAGGGAAAATGATGCATACCCGAGAGGCCTAGGAGTCCTCAGACGTGTACTTCCTTGAAAATAAAGCATATAAGCGACTAAGAACTCATGGAGACAGCTGCATGCCTCCGTATCTACAGGTTACCAAGGGCCTAAACTGGAGGCATGTTCCCACGTTGAGATTCCTTTTAGCTCTAGAGCTTGTCAGGCTGAAAACAACCGCGGCCATGGAAGCACCTGGTTTAGAGAGAGCAAATTCATTTTGTCCCCAGAAGCATTCTACAAGGTTTTACTTGCCTGTCACGAGCTGTGTATCTCAGAGACCTTCAAGGAAGCATGAATGCAGCCTTCAGAAAGGGAAAGCAAGGCTAGTCCCAGCAGGACCCGTTTCCTCGGGCTCACTCAGCATGCACCGCTGTGGTTTCTAACAAGTCCAAAGAGACACAGGTTACCCTGTGTTTCCTTCCCTGAATCTGCTTCTTCAAGTAGGGTGTTCTGCATCAAGCGAACTGCCTCAACCAAGGATCGCCGTAGCTGCTCCTCTGGTCCTGTGTCTATTCAAAAGCTTAGAGTGCCTCAGGAAGAACAGGACTTAAAATGCAGTCAGAACGGAGGCCGACCTCCTCCAGGAGGCACGGTGACTTCAGGCAGGAGGTCCTAGATGGAAAGCGAAGCTGATGGTTACTCTGAGTGCAGCTCAGACTAGGGCAACGCGTAAGATTTCGACGTCATGTGGGACTTGCCAGAACGGTGTTCGTGAACGTGTGCGAGTGCTGAGGAAATTTAGCTGCTCCAAAAGAGAGTGCAGTGCGTTTCCCTACGCTCGGCATGCACAGAGGGGCTCTAAAGGGCTACGGGAGTGGATGTTGCTTAGCAGACCCAGGTGCGCCTGGGGGTACTCAGTGTTCCTGCCGGGAACAGGGTGCCCACGCTAGCCTCCTAGGTGTCCAGAAAACTGTGCCGCCGTTAGACGTACGCAGAGCAGAGGCCACCGGCTCCTGGAAACTGCTGCACGCCTCCTCTTCTGCACGGCACATCAGGGCTTACTTCCAGGCATGTGTTCATGCTGGGTGTGCCGGTAGCGACACCGCATGGTAAGATGCTGACTTTCTCCTCGAGCAGAGTGACTTCAGGTACGAGGGCCTCGGAGTATTCAAAGCAGGGTGTTTTCTCATGGCAGCACACACATGGGCCATGACAAAGTCTTCCTGGGCACTTCGGACTCACCAGCAATTTTCTCCTGAGGCCGTTCGAGCACTCTGGACATGTAGCTCTCCTCAAGGAACCTACAGTGTGTTGCCCATCACTCGGCACGCACAGAGGGCCTCCGAGGGATCAACAAATGGGCCTCGACGTTCCTCAGCCGGCCCACAGGGGTGTGGAGGTACTCAGTCAACTGGGAGGGAAAATGATGCATACCCGAGAGGCCTAGGAGTCCTCAGACGTGTACATCTTTGAAAATAAATCATATAAGCGACTAAGAACTCATGGAGACAGCTGCATGCCTCCGTATCTACACGGTTACCAAGGGCCTAAACTGGAGGCATGTTCCCACGTTGAGATTCCTTTTAGCTCTAGAGCTTGTCAGGCTGAAAACAACCGCGGCCATGGAAGCACCTGGTTTAGACAGAGCAAATTCATTTTGTCCCCAGAAGCATTCTACAAGGGTTGACTTGCCTGTCAAGAGCTGTGTATGTCAGGGATCTTTAACGAAGCATGAATGAAGCCTTCAGAAAGGGAAAGCAAGGCTAGTCCCAGCAGGCCCCCGTTTCCTCGGGCTCACTCAGCATGCACCGCTGTGGTTTCTAACAAGTCCAAAGAGACACAGGTTACCCTGTGTTTCCTTCCCTGAATCTGATTCTTCAAGTAGGGTGTTCTGCATCAAGCGAACTGCCTCAACCAAGGATCGCTGTAGCTGCTCCTCTGGTCCTGTGTCTATTCTAAAGCTTGCAGTGCCTCAGGAAGAACAGGACTTAAATTGCAGTAAGAACACAAGCCGACTTCCTCCAGGAGGCACGGTGACTTCAGGCAGGAAGTCCTAGTTGGAAAGCGAAGCCGAGGGTTACTCTGAGTGCAGCTCAGACTAGGGCAACGCGTAAGACTTCGACGCCATGTGGGACTTGCCAGAACGGTGTTCGTGAACGTGTGCGAGTGCTGAGGAAATTTAGCTGTTCCAAAAGAGAGTGTAGTGCGTTTCCCTACGCTCGGCATGCACAGAGGGGCTCTAAAGGGCTACGGGAGTGGATGTTGCTTAGCAGATCCAGGTGCGCCTAGGGATTCTCAGTGTTCCTGCTGGGAACAGGGTGCCCACGCTAGCCTCCTAGGTGTCCAGAAAACTGTGCCGCCGTTAGACGTACGCAGAGCAGAGGCCACCGGCTCTTGGAAACTGCTGCACGCTTCCTCTTCTGCACGGCAAATCAGGACCTTACTTCCAGGCATGTTTTCATGCTGGGTGTGCCGGTAGCGACACCGCATGGTAAGATGCTGACTTTCTCCTCGAGCAGAGTGACTTCAGGTACGAGGGCCTCGGAGTATTCAAAGCAGGGTGTTTTCTCATGGCAGCACACACATGGGCCATGACAAAGGCTTCCTGGGCACTTCGGACTCACCATCAATGTTGTCCTGAGGCCGTTCGAGCACTCTGGACATGTAGCTCTCCTCAAGGAACCTACAGTGTGTTGCCCATCACTCGGCATGCACAGAGGGCCTCCGAGGGATCAACAAATGGGCCTCGAAGTTCCTCAGCCGGCCCACAGCGGTGTGAAGGTACTCAGTCAACTTGGAGGGAATATCATGCATATCCGAGAGGCCTAGGAGTCCTCAAACGTGTACTTCCTTGAAAATAAAACATACAAGCGACTAAGAACTCATGGAGACAGCTGCATGTCTCCGTATCTACACGGCTACCAAGGGCCTAAACTGGAGGCATGTTCCCACGTTGAGATTCCTTTTAGCTCTAGACCTTGTCAGGCTGAAAACAACCGCGGCCATGGAAGCACCTGATTTAGACAGAGCAAATTCATTTTGTCCCCAGAAGCATTCTACAAGGGTTGACTTGCCTGTCAAGAGCTGTGTATGTCAGGGATCTTTAACGAAGCATGAATGCAGCCTTCAGAAAGGGAAAGCAAGGCTAGTCCCAGCAGGCCCCCGTTTCCTCGGGCTCACTCAGCATGCACGACCGTGGTTTCTAACAAGTCCAAAGAGACACAGGGTACCCTGTGTTTCCTTCCCTGAATCTGCTTCTCCAAGTAGGGTGTTCTGCATCAAGCGAACTGCCTCAACCAAGGATCGCCGTAGCTGCTCCTCTGGTCCTGTGTCTATTCAAAAGCTTGCAGTGCCTCAGGAAAACAGGACTTAAATTGCAGTCAGAACGCAGGCCGACTTCCTCCAGGAGGCACGGTGACTTCAGGCAGGAGGTCCTAGATGGAAAGCGAAGCTGAGGGTTACTCTGTGTGCAGCTCAGACTTGGGTAACGCGTAAGACTTCGACGTCATGTGGGACTTGCCAGAACGGTGTTCGTGAACGTGTGCGAGTGCTGAGGAAATTTAGCTGCTCCAAAAGAGAGTGCAGTGCGTTTCCCTACGCTCGGCATGCACAGAGGGGCTCTAAAGGGCTACGGGAGTGGATGTTGCTTAGCCGACCCAGGTGCGCCTGGGGGTACTCAGTGTTCCTGCCGGGAACAGGGTGCCCACGCTAGCCTCCTAGGTGTCCAGAAAACTGTGCCGCCGTTAGACGTACGCAGAGCAGAGGCCACCGGCTCCTGGAAACTGCTGCACGCCTCCTCTTGTGCACGGCAAATCAGGGCCTTACTTCCAGGCATGTGTTCATGCTGGGTGTGCCGGTAGCGACACCGCATGGTAAGATGCTGACTTTCTCCTCGAGCAGAGTGACTTCAGGTACGAGGGTCTCGGAGTATTCAAAGCAGAGTGTTTTCTCATGGCATCTCACACAAGGGCCATGACAAAGTCTTCCTGGGCACTACGGACTCAGCAGCAATATTGTCCTGAGGCCGTTCGAGGCCTCTGGACATGTAAGTCTCCTCAAGGAACCTACAGTGTGTTGCCCACCACTCGACACGCACAGATGGCCTCCGAGGGATCAACAAATGGGTCTCGAAGTTCCTCAGCCAGCCCAGAGGGGTGTTGAGGTACTCACTCAACTTGGAGGGAAAATGATGCATACCCGATAGGCCTAGGAGTCCTCAGACGTGTA
This sequence comes from Delphinapterus leucas, assembly GCF_059928025.1. Classification (NCBI taxonomy): domain Eukaryota; kingdom Metazoa; phylum Chordata; class Mammalia; order Artiodactyla; family Monodontidae; genus Delphinapterus; species Delphinapterus leucas. The sequence goes on from NC_143147.1 coordinate 31,284,542, forward strand.
CATCTTTGAAAATAAAGCATATAAGCGACTAAGAACTCATGGAGACAGCTGCATGCCTCCGTATCTACACGGTTACCAAGGGCCTAAACTGTAGGCATGTTCCCACGTTGAGATTCCTTTTAGCTCTAGAGCTTGTCAGGCTGAAAACAACCGCGGCCATGGAAGCACCTGGTTTAGACAGAGCAAATTCATTTTGGCCCCAGAAGCATTCTACAGGGTTGACTTGCCTGTCCAGAGCTGCGTATGTCAGGGAGCTTCAACGAAGCATGAATGCAGCCTTCAGAAAGGGAAAGCAAGGGTAGTTCCAGCAGGCCCCCGTTTCCTCGGGCTCACTCAGCATGCACCCCTGTGGTTTCTAACAAGTCCAAAGAGACACAGGTTACCCTGTGTTTCCTTCCCTGAATCTGCTTCTCCAAGTAGGGTGTTCTGCATCAAGAGAACTGCCTCAACCAAGGATTGCCGTAGCTGCTCCTCTGGTCCTGTGTCTATTCAAAAGCCTGCAGTGCCACAGGAAGAATAGGAGTTAAATTGCAGTCAGAACGCAAGCCGACTTCCTCCAGGAGGCACGGTGACTTCAGGCAGGAGGTCCTAGATGGAAAGCGAAGCTGAGGGTTACTCTGAGTGCAGCTCCGACTAGGGTAACGCGTAAGACTTCGACGTCATGTGGGACTTGCCAGAACGGTGTTCGTGAACGTGTGCGAGTGCTGAGGAAATTTAGCTGCTCCAAAAGAGAGTGCAGTGCGTTTCCCTACGCTCGGCATGCACAGAGGGGCTCTAAAGGGCTACGGGAGTGGATGTTGCTTAGCAGACCCAGGTGCGCATGGGGGTACTCAGTGATCCTGCCGGGAACAGGGTGCCCACGCTAGCCTCCTAGGTGTCCAGAAAACTGTGCCGCCGTTAGACGTACCCAGAGCAGAGGCCACCGGCTCCTGGAAACTGCTGCACGCCTCCTCTTGTGCACGGCAAATCAGGGCCTTACTTCCAGGCATGTGTTCAAGCTGGGTGTGCCGGTAGCGACACCGCATGGTAAGATGCTGACTTTCTCCTCGAGCAGAGTGACTTCAGGTACGAGGGCCTGGGAGTATTCAAAGCAGAGTGTTTTCTCATGGCATCTCACACAAGGGCCATGACAAAGTCTTCCTGGGTACTACAGACTCAGCAGCAATATTGTCCTGAGGCCGTTCGTGGACTCTGGACATGTAGCTCTCCTCAAGGAACCTACAGTGTGTTGCCCACCACTCGGCACGCACAGAGGGCCTCCGAGGGATCAACAAATGTGTCTCGAAGTTCCTCAGCCAGCCCAGAGGGGTGTTGAGGTACTCACTCAACTTGGAGGGAAAATGATGCATACCCGAGAGGCCTAGGAGTCCTCAGACGTGTACATCTTTGAAAATAAAGCATATAAGCGACTAGGAACTCATGGAGACAGCTGCATGCCTCCGTATCTACACGGTTACCAAGGGCCTAAACTGGAGGCATGTTCCCACGTTGAGATTCCTTTTAGCTCTAGAGCTTGTCAGGCTGAAAACAACCGCGGCCATGGAAGCACCTGGTTTAGACAGAGCAAATTCATTTTGTCCCCAGAAGCATTCTACAAGGGTTGACTTGCCTGTCAAGAGCTGTGTATGTCAGAGAGCTTCAACGAAGCATGAATGCAGCCTTCAGAAAGGGAAAGCAAGTCTAGTCCCAGCAGGCCCCCGTTTCCTAGGGCTCACTCAGCATGCACCACTGTTGTTTCTAACAAGTCCAAAGAGACACAGGTTACCCTGTGTTTCCTTCCCTGAATCTGCTTCTCCAAGTAGGGTGTTCTGCATCTAGCGAACTGCCTCAACCAAGGATCGCCGTAGCTGCTCCTCTGGTCCTGTGTCTATTCAAAAGCCTGCAGTGCCACAGGAAGAACAGGAGTTAAATTGCAGTCAGAACGCAAGCCGACTTCCTCCAGGAGGCACGGTGACTTCAGGCAGGAGGTCCTAGATGGAAAGCGAAGCTGAGGGTTACTCTGAGTGCAGCTCAGACTAGGGTAACGCGTAAGACTTCGACGTCATGTGGGACTTGCCAGAACGGTGTTCGTGAACGTGTGCGAGTGCTGAGGAAATTTAGCTGCTCCAAAAGAGAGTGCAGTGCGTTTCCCTACGCTCGGCATGCACAGAGGGGCTCTAAAGGGCTACGGGAGTGGATGTTGCTTAGCAGACCCAGGTGCGCCTGGGGGTATTCAGTGTTCCTGCCGGGAACCGGGTGCCCACGCTAGCCTCCTAGGTGTCCAGAAAACTGTGCCGCCGTTAGACGTACGCAGAGCAGAGGCCACCGGCTCCTGGAAACTGCTGCACGCCTCCTATTCTGCACGGCAAATCAGGGCCTTACTTCCAGGCATGTGTTCATGCTGGGTGTGCCGGTAGCGACACCGCATGGTAAGATGCTGACTTTCTCCTCGAGCAGAGTGACTTCAGGTACGAGGGCCTGGGAGTATTCAAAGCAGAGTGTTTTCTCATGGCATCTCACACAAGGGCCATTACAAAGTATTCCTGGGCACTACGGACTCAGCAGCAATATTGTCCTGAGGCCGTTCGAGGACTCTGGACATGTAGCTCTCCTCAAGGAACCTACAGTGTGTTGCCCACCACTCGGCGCGCACAGAGGGCCTCCGAGGGATCAGCAAATGGGTCTCGAAGTTCCTCAGCCAGCCCAGAGGGGTGTTGAGGTACTCACTCAACTTGGAGGGAAAATGATGCATACCCGAGAGGCCTAGGAGTCCTCAGACGTGTACATCTTTGAAAATAAAGCATATAAGCGACTAAGAACTCATGGAGACAGCTGCATGCCTCCGTATCTACACGGTTACCAAGGGCCTAAACTGGAGGCATGTTCCCACGTTGAGATTCCTTTTAGCTCTAGAGCTTGTCAGGCTGAAAACAACCGCGGCCATGGAAGCACCTGGTTTAGACAGAGCAAATTCATTTTGTCCCCAGAAGCATTCTACAGGGTTGACTTGCCTGTCCAGAGCTGCGTATGTCAGAGAGCTTCAACGAAGCATGAATGCAGCCTTCAGAAAGGGAAAGCAAGGCTAGTCCCAGCAGGCCCCCGTTTCGTCGGGCTCACTCAGCATGCACGACTGTTGTTTCTAACAAGTCCAAAGAGACACAGGTTACCCTGTGTTTCCTTCCCTGGATCTGCTTCTCCAAGTAGGGTGTTCTGCATCAAGCGAACTGCCTCAACAAAGGATCGCCGTAGCTGCTCCTCTGGTCCTGTGTCTATTCAAAAGCTTGCAGTGCCTCAGGAAGAACAGGACTTAAATTGCAGTCAGAACGCAAGCCGACTTCCTCCAGGAGGCACGGTGACTTCAGGCAGTAGGTCCTAGATGGAAAGCGAAGCTGAGGGTTACTCTGAGTGCAGCTCAAACTAGGGCAACGCGTAAGACTTCGACGTCATGTGGGACTTGCCAGAACGGTGTTCGTGAACGTGTGCGAGTGCTGAGGAAATTTAGCTGCTCCAAAAGAGAGTGCAGTGCGTTTCCCTACGCTCGGCATGCACAGAGGGCCTCTAAAGGGCTACGGGAGTGGATGTTGCTTAGCAGACCCAGGTGCGCCTGGGGGTACTCAGTGATCCTGCCGGGAACCGGGTGCCCACGCTAGCCTCCTAGGTGTCCAGAAAACTGTGCCGCCGTTAGACATACGCAGAGCAGAGGCCAGCGGCTCCTGGAAACTGCTGCACGCCTCCTCTTCTGCACGGCAAATGAGGGCCTTACTTCCAGGCATGTGTTCATGCTGGGTGTGCCGGTAGCGACACCGCATGGTAAGATGCTGACTTTCTCCTCGAGCAGAGTGACTTCAGGTACGAGGGCCTCGGAGTATTCAAAGCAGAGTGTTTTCTCATGGCATCTCACACAAGGGCCATGACAAAGTCTTCCTGGGCACTACGGACTCAGCAGCAATATTCTCCTGAGGCCGTTCGAGGACTCTGGACATGTAGCTCTCCTCAAGGAAACTACAGTGTGTTGCCCACCACTCGGCACGCACAGAGGGCCTCCGAGGGATCAACAAATGGGCCTCGATTTCCTCAGCCAGCCCAGAGGGGTGTTGAGGTACTCACTCAACTTGGAGGGAAAATGATGCATACCCGAGAGGCCTAGGAGTCCTCAGACGTGTACATCTTTGAAAATAAAGCATATAAGCGACTAAGAACTCATGGAGACAGCTGCATGCCTCCGTATCTACACGGTTACCAAGGGCCTAAACAGGAGGCATGTTCCCACGTTGAGATTCCTTTTAGCTCTAGAGCTTGTCAGGCTGAAAACAACCGCGGCCATGGAAGCACCTGGTTTAGACAGAGCAAATTCATTTTGGCCCCAGAAGCATTCTACAGGGTTGACTTGCCTGTCCAGAGCTGCGTATGTCAGGGAGCTTCAACGAAGCATGAATGCAGCCTTCAGAAAGGGAAAGCAAGGGTAGTTCCAGCAGGCCCCCGTTTCCTCGGGCTCACTCAGCATGCACCCCTGTGGTTTCTAACAAGTCCAAAGAGACACAGGTTACCCTGTGTTTCCTTCCCTGAATCTGCTTCTCCAAGTAGGGTGTTCTGCATCAAGAGAACTGCCTCAACCAAGGATTGCCGTAGCTGCTCCTCTGGTCCTGTGTCTATTCAAAAGCCTGCAGTGCCACAGGAAGAATAGGAGTTAAATTGCAGTCAGAACGCAAGCCGACTTCCTCCAGGAGGCACGGTGACTTCAGGCAGGAGGTCCTAGATGGAAAGCGAAGCTGAGGGTTACTCTGAGTGCAGCTCCGACTAGGGTAACGCGTAAGACTTCGACGTCATGTGGGACTTGCCAGAACGGTGTTCGTGAACGTGTGCGAGTGCTGAGGAAATTTAGCTGCTCCAAAAGAGAGTGCAGTGCGTTTCCCTACGCTCGGCATGCACAGAGGGGCTCTAAAGGGCTACGGGAGTGGATGTTGCTTAGCAGACCCAGGTGCGCATGGGGGTACTCAGTGATCCTGCCGGGAACAGGGTGCCCACGCTAGCCTCCTAGGTGTCCAGAAAACTGTGCCGCCGTTAGACGTACCCAGAGCAGAGGCCACCGGCTCCTGGAAACTGCTGCACGCCTCCTCTTGTGCACGGCAAATCAGGGCCTTACTTCCAGGCATGTGTTCAAGCTGGGTGTGCCGGTAGCGACACCGCATGGTAAGATGCTGACTTTCTCCTCGAGCAGAGTGACTTCAGGTACGAGGGCCTGGGAGTATTCAAAGCAGAGTGTTTTCTCATGGCATCTCACACAAGGGCCATGACAAAGTCTTCCTGGGTACTACAGACTCAGCAGCAATATTGTCCTGAGGCCGTTCGTGGACTCTGGACATGTAGCTCTCCTCAAGGAACCTACAGTGTGTTGCCCACCACTCGGCACGCACAGAGGGCCTCCGAGGGATCAACAAATGTGTCTCGAAGTTCCTCAGCCAGCCCAGAGGGGTGTTGAGGTACTCACTCAACTTGGAGGGAAAATGATGCATACCCGAGAGGCCTAGGAGTCCTCAGACGTGTACATCTTTGAAAATAAAGCATATAAGCGACTAGGAACTCATGGAGACAGCTGCATGCCTCCGTATCTACACGGTTACCAAGGGCCTAAACTGGAGGCATGTTCCCACGTTGAGATTCCTTTTAGCTCTAGAGCTTGTCAGGCTGAAAACAACCGCGGCCATGGAAGCACCTGGTTTAGACAGAGCAAATTCATTTTGTCCCCAGAAGCATTCTACAAGGGTTGACTTGCCTGTCAAGAGCTGTGTATGTCAGAGAGCTTCAACGAAGCATGAATGCAGCCTTCAGAAAGGGAAAGCAAGTCTAGTCCCAGCAGGCCCCCGTTTCCTAGGGCTCACTCAGCATGCACCACTGTTGTTTCTAACAAGTCCAAAGAGACACAGGTTACCCTGTGTTTCCTTCCCTGAATCTGCTTCTCCAAGTAGGGTGTTCTGCATCTAGCGAACTGCCTCAACCAAGGATCGCCGTAGCTGCTCCTCTGGTCCTGTGTCTATTCAAAAGCCTGCAGTGCCACAGGAAGAACAGGAGTTAAATTGCAGTCAGAACGCAAGCCGACTTCCTCCAGGAGGCACGGTGACTTCAGGCAGGAGGTCCTAGATGGAAAGCGAAGCTGAGGGTTACTCTGAGTGCAGCTCAGACTAGGGTAACGCGTAAGACTTCGACGTCATGTGGGACTTGCCAGAACGGTGTTCGTGAACGTGTGCGAGTGCTGAGGAAATTTAGCTGCTCCAAAAGAGAGTGCAGTGCGTTTCCCTACGCTCGGCATGCACAGAGGGGCTCTAAAGGGCTACGGGAGTGGATGTTGCTTAGCAGACCCAGGTGCGCCTGGGGGTATTCAGTGTTCCTGCCGGGAACCGGGTGCCCACGCTAGCCTCCTAGGTGTCCAGAAAACTGTGCCGCCGTTAGACGTACGCAGAGCAGAGGCCACCGGCTCCTGGAAACTGCTGCACGCCTCCTATTCTGCACGGCAAATCAGGGCCTTACTTCCAGGCATGTGTTCATGCTGGGTGTGCCGGTAGCGACACCGCATGGTAAGATGCTGACTTTCTCCTCGAGCAGAGTGACTTCAGGTACGAGGGCCTGGGAGTATTCAAAGCAGAGTGTTTTCTCATGGCATCTCACACAAGGGCCATTACAAAGTATTCCTGGGCACTACGGACTCAGCAGCAATATTGTCCTGAGGCCGTTCGAGGACTCTGGACATGTAGCTCTCCTCAAGGAACCTACAGTGTGTTGCCCACCACTCGGCACGCACAGAGGGCCTCCGAGGGATCAGCAAATGGGTCTCGAAGTTCCTCAGCCAGCCCAGAGGGGTGTTGAGGTACTCACTCAACTTGGAGGGAAAATGATGCATACCCGAGAGGCCTAGGAGTCCTCAGACGTGTACATCTTTGAAAATAAAGCATATAAGCGACTAAGAACTCATGGAGACAGCTGCATGCCTCCGTATCTACACGGTTACCAAGGGCCTAAACTGGAGGCATGTTCCCACGTTGAGATTCCTTTTAGCTCTAGAGCTTGTCAGGCTGAAAACAACCGCGGCCATGGAAGCACCTGGTTTAGACAGAGCAAATTCATTTTGTCCCCAGAAGCATTCTACAGGGTTGACTTGCCTGTCCAGAGCTGCGTATGTCAGAGAGCTTCAACGAAGCATGAATGCAGCCTTCAGAAAGGGAAAGCAAGGCTAGTCCCAGCAGGCCCCCGTTTCGTCGGGCTCACTCAGCATGCACGACTGTTGTTTCTAACAAGTCCAAAGAGACACAGGTTACCCTGTGTTTCCTTCCCTGGATCTGCTTCTCCAAGTAGGGTGTTCTGCATCAAGCGAACTGCCTCAACAAAGGATCGCCGTAGCTGCTCCTCTGGTCCTGTGTCTATTCAAAAGCTTGCAGTGCCTCAGGAAGAACAGGACTTAAATTGCAGTCAGAACGCAAGCCGACTTCCTCCAGGAGGCACGGTGACTTCAGGCAGTAGGTCCTAGATGGAAAGCGAAGCTGAGGGTTACTCTGAGTGCAGCTCAAACTAGGGCAACGCGTAAGACTTCGACGTCATGTGGGACTTGCCAGAACGGTGTTCGTGAACGTGTGCGAGTGCTGAGGAAATTTAGCTGCTCCAAAAGAGAGTGCAGTGCGTTTCCCTACGCTCGGCATGCACAGAGGGCCTCTAAAGGGCTACGGGAGTGGATGTTGCTTAGCAGACCCAGGTGCGCCTGGGGGTACTCAGTGATCCTGCCGGGAACCGGGTGCCCACGCTAGCCTCCTAGGTGTCCAGAAAACTGTGCCGCCGTTAGACATACGCAGAGCAGAGGCCAGCGGCTCCTGGAAACTGCTGCACGCCTCCTCTTCTGCACGGCAAATGAGGGCCTTACTTCCAGGCATGTGTTCATGCTGGGTGTGCCGGTAGCGACACCGCATGGTAAGATGCTGACTTTCTCCTCGAGCAGAGTGACTTCAGGTACGAGGGCCTCGGAGTATTCAAAGCAGAGTGTTTTCTCATGGCATCTCACACAAGGGCCATGACAAAGTCTTCCTGGGCACTACGGACTCAGCAGCAATATTCTCCTGAGGCCGTTCGAGGACTCTGGACATGTAGCTCTCCTCAAGGAAACTACAGTGTGTTGCCCACCACTCGGCACGCACAGAGGGCCTCCGAGGGATCAACAAATGGGCCTCGATTTCCTCAGCCAGCCCAGAGGGGTGTTGAGGTACTCACTCAACTTGGAGGGAAAATGATGCATACCCGAGAGGCCTAGGAGTCCTCAGACGTGTACATCTTTGAAAATAAAGCATATAAGCGACTAAGAACTCATGGAGACAGCTGCATGCCTCCGTATCTACACGGTTACCAAGGGCCTAAACTGGAGGCATGTTCCCACGTTGAGATTCCTTTTAGCTCTAGAGCTTGTCAGGCTGAAAACAACCACGGCCATGGAAGCACCTGGTTTAGACAGAGCAAATTCATTTTGTCCCCAGAAGCATTCTACAGGGTTGACTTGCCTGTCAAGAGCTGCGTATGTCAGGGAGCTTCAACGAAGCATGAATGCAGCCTTCAGAAAGGGAAAGCAAGGCGAGTTCTAGCAGGCAACCGTTTCCTCGGGCTCACTCAGCATGCACCCCTGTGGTTTCTAACAAGTCCAAAGAGACACAGGTTACCCTGTGTTTCCTTCCCTGAATCTGCTTCTCCAAGTAGGGTGTTCTGCATCAAGCGAACTGCCTCAACCAAGGATCCCCGTAGCTGCTCCTCTGGTCCTGTGTCTACTCAAAAGCTTGCAGTGCCACAGGAAGAAGAGGACTTAAATTGCAGTAAGAACGCAAGCCGACTTCCTCCAGGAGGCACGGTGACTTCAGGCAGGTGGTCCTAGATGGAAAGCGAAGCTGAGGGTTACTCTGAGTGCAGCTCAGACTAGGGCAACGCGTAAGACTTCGACGCCATGTGGGACTTGCCAGAACGGTGTTCGTGAACGTGTGCGAGTGCTGAGGAAATTTACCTGCTCCAAAAGAGAGTGCAGTGCGTTTCCCTACGCTCGGCATGCACAGAGGGGCTCTATAGGGCTACGGGAGTTGATGTTGCTTAGCAGACCCAGGTGCGCCTGGGGGTACTCAGTGTTCCTGCTGGGAACAGGGTGCCCACGCTAGCCTCCTAGGTGTCCAGAAAACTGTGCCGCCGTTAGACGTACGCAGAGCAGAGGCCACCGGCTCTTGGATACTGCTGCACGCCTCCTATTCTGCACGGCAAATCAGTGCCTTACTTCCAGGCATGTGTTCATGCTGGGTGTGCCGGTAGCGACACCGCATGGTAAGATGCTTAATTTCTCCTCGAGCAGAGTGACTTCAGGTACGAGAGCCTCGGAGTATTCAAAGCAGGGTGTTTTCTCATGGCAGCACACACATGGGACATGACAAAGTCTTCCTGGGCACTTCGGAATCACCAGCAATGTTGTCCTGAGGCCGTTCGAGCACTCTGGACATGTAGCTCTCCTCAAGGAACCTACAGTGTGTTGCCCATCACTCGGCACGCACAGAGGGCCTTCGAGGGATCAACAAATGGGCCTCGAAGTTCCTCATCCGGCCCACAGCGGTGTGAAGGTACTCAGTCAACTTGGAGGGAATATCATGCATACCCGACAGGCCTAGGAGTCCTCAGACGTGTACTTCCTTGAAAATAAAGCATACAAGCGACTAAGAACTCATGGAGACAGCTGCATGTCTCCGTATGTACACGGCAACCAAGGGCCTAAACTGGAGGCATGTTCCCACGTTGAGATGCCTTTTAGCTCTAGAGCTTGTCAGGCTGAAAACAACCGCGGCCATGGAAGCACCTGGTTTAGACAGAGCAAATTCATTTTGTCCCCAGAAGCATTCTACAAGGGTTGACTTGACGGTCAAGAGCTGTGTATGTCAGGGATCTTTAACGAAGCATGAATGCAGCCTTCAGAAAGGGAAAGCAAGGCTAGTCCCAGCAGGCCCCCGTTTCCTCGGGCTCACTCAGCATGCACCACTGTTGTTTCTAACAAGTCCAAAGAGACACAGGTTACCCTGTGTTTCCTTCCCTGAATCTGCTTCTCCAAGTAGGGTGTTCTGCATCAAGCGAACTGCCTCAACCAAGGATCGCCGTAGCTGCTCCTCTGGTCCTGTGTCTATTCAAAAGCTTGCAGTGCCTCAGGAAGAACAGGACTTAAATTGCAGTCAGAACGCAAGCCGACTTCCTCCAGGAGGCACGGTGACTTCAGGCAGGAGGTCCTAGATGGAAAGCGAAGCTGAGGGTTACTCTGAGTGCAGCTCAGACTAGGGTAACGCGTAAGACTTCGTCGCCATGTGGGACTTGCCAGAACGGTGTTCGTGAACGTGTGCGAGTGCTGAGGAAATTTAGCTGCTCCAAAAGAGAGTGCAGTGCGTTTCCCTACGCTCGGCATGCACAGAGGGGCTCTAAAGGGCTACGGGAGTGGATGTTGCTTAGCAGACCCAGGTGCGCCTGGGGGTACTCAGTGATCCTGCCGGGAAGAGGGTGCCCACGCTAGCCTCCTAGGTGTCCAGAAAACTGTGCCGCCGTTAGACGTACGCAGAGCAGAGGCCACCGGCTCCTGGAAACTGCTGCACGCCTCCTCTTGTGCACGGCAAATCAGGGCCTTACTTCCAGGCATGTGTTCATGCTGGGTGTGCCGGTAGCGACACCGCATGGTAAGATGCTGACTTTCTCCTCGAGCAGAGTGACTTCAGGTACGAGGGCCTGGGAGTATTCAAAGCAGAGTGTTTTCTCATGGCATCTCACACAAGGGCCATGACAAAGTCTTCCTGGGCACTACGGACTCAGCAGCAATATTGTCCTGAGGCCGTTCGAGGACTCTGGACATGTAAGTCTCCTCAAGGAACCTACAGTGTGTTGCCCATCACTCGGCACGCACAGAGGGCCTCCGAGGGATCAGCAAATGGGTCTCGAAGTTCCTCAGCCAGCCCAGAGGGGTGTTGAGGTACTCACTCAACTTGGAGGGAAAATGATGCATACCCGAGAGGCCTAGGAGTCCTCAGACGTGTACATCTTTGAAAATAAAGCATATAAGCGACTAAGAACTCATGGAGACAGCTGCATGCCTCCGTATCTACACGGTTACCAAGGGCCTAAACTGGAGGCATGTTCCCACGTTGAGATTCCTTTTAGCTCTAGAGCTTGTCAGGCTGAAAACAACCGCGGCCATGGAAGCACCTGGTTTAGACAGAGCAAATTCATTTTGTCCCCAGAAGCATTCTACAGGGTTGACTTGCCTGTCCAGAGCTGCGTATGTCAGAGAGCTTCAACGAAGCATGAATGCAGCCTTCAGAAAGGGAAAGCAAGGCTAGTCCCAGCAGGCCCCCGTTTCGTCGGGCTCACTCAGTATGCACGACTGTTGTTTCTAACAAGTCCAAAGAGACACAGGTTACCCTGTGTTTCCTTCCCTGAATCTGCTTCTCCAAGTAGGGTGTTCTGCATCAAGCGAACTGCCTCAACAAAGGATCGCCGTAGCTGCTCCTCTGGTCCTGTGTCTATTCAAAAGCTTGCAGTGCCTCAGGAAGAACAGGACTTAAATTGCAGTCAGAACGCAAGCCGACTTCCTCCAGGAGGCACGGTGACTTCAGGCAGGAGGTCCTAGATGGAAAGCGAAGCTGAGGGTTACTCTGAGTGCAGCTCAAACTAGGGCAACGCGTAAGACTTCGACGTCATGTGGGACTTGCCAGAACGGTGTTCGTGAACGTGTGCGAGTGCTGAGGAAATTTAGCTGCTCCAAAAGAGAGTGCAGTGCGTTTCCCTACGCTCGGCATGCACAGAGGGCCTCTAAAGGGCTACGGGAGTGGATGTTGCTTAGCAGACCCAGGTGCGCCTGGGGGTACTCAGTGATCCTGCCGGGAACAGGGTGCCCACGCTAGCCTCCTAGGTGTCCAGAAAACTGTGCCGCCGTTAGACGTACGCAGAGCAGAGGCCACCGGCTCCTGGAAACTGCTGCACGCCTCCTCTTCAGCACGGCAAATGAGGGCCTTACTTCCAGGCATGTGTTCATGCTGGGTGTGCCGGTAGCGACACCGCATGGTAAGATGCTGACTTTCTCCTCGAGCAGAGTGACTTCAGGTACGAGGGCCTCGGAGTATTCAAAGCAGAGTGTTTTCTCATGGCATCTCACACAAGGGCCATGACAAAGTCTTCCTGGGCACTACGGACTCAGCAGCAATATTGTCCTGAGGCCGTTCGAGGACTCTGGACATGTAGCTCTCCTCAAGGAAACTACAGTGTGTTGCCCACCACTCGGCACGCACAGAGGGCCTCCGAGGGATCAACAAATGGGCCTCGATTTCCTCAGCCAGCCCAGAGGGGTGTTGAGGTACTCACTCAACTTGGAGGGAAAATGATGCATACCCGAGAGGCCTAGGAGTCCTCAGACGTGTACATCTTTGAAAATAAAGCATATAAGCGACTAAGAACTCATGGAGACAGCTGCATGCCTCCGTATCTACACGGTTACCAAGGGCCTAAACTGGAGGCATGTTCCCACGTTGAGATTCCTTTTAGCTCTAGAGCTTGTCAGGCTGAAAACAACCACGGCCATGGAAGCACCTGGTTTAGACAGAGCAAATTCATTTTGTCCCCAGAAGCATTCTACAGGGTTGACTTGCCTGTCAAGAGCTGCGTATGTCAGGGAGCTTCAACGAAGCATGAATGCAGCCTTCAGAAAGGGAAAGCAAGGCGAGTTCTAGCAGGCAACCGTTTCCTCGGGCTCACTCAGCATGCACCCCTGTGGTTTCTAAAAAGTCCAAAGAGACACAGGTTACCCTGTGTTTCCTTCCCTGAATCAGCTTCTCCAAGTAGGGTGTTCTGCATCAAGCGAACTGCCTCAACCAAGGATCCCCGTAGCTGCTCCTCTGGTCCTGTGTCTACTCAAAAGCTTGCAGTGCCACAGGAAGAAGAGGACTTAAATTGCAGTAAGAACGCAAGCCGACTTCCTCCAGGAGGCACGGTGACTTCAGGCAGGTGGTCCTAGATGGAAAGCGAAGCTGAGGGTTACTCTGAGTGCAGCTCAGACTAGGGCAACGCGTAAGACTTCGACCTCATGTACGACTTGCCAGAACGGTGTTCGTGAACGTGTGCGAGTGCTGAGGAAATTTAGCTGCTCCAAAAGAGAGTGCACTGCGTTTCCCTACGCTCGGCATGCACAGAGGGGCTCTAAAGGGCTACGGAAGTGGATGTTGCTTAGCAGACCCAGGTGCGCCTGGGGGTACTCAATGTTCCTGACGGGAACAGGGTGCCCACGCTAGCCTCCTAGGTGTCCAGAAAACTGTGCCGCCGTTAGACGTACGCAGAGCAGAGGCCACCGGCTCCTGGAAACTGCTGCACGCCTCCTCTTGTGCACGGCAAATCAGGGCCTTACTTCCAGGCATGTGTTCATGCTGGGTGTGCCGGTAGCGACACCGCATGATAAGATGCTGACTTTCTCCTTGAGCAGAGTGACTTCAGGTACGAGGGCCTCGGAGTATTCAAAGCAGGGTGTTTTCTCATGGCAGCACACACATGGGCCATGACAAAGTCTTCCTGGGCACTTCGGACTCACCATCAATGTTGTCCTGAGGCCGTTCGAGCACTCTGGACATGTAGCTCTCCTCAAGGAACCTACTGTGTGTTTCTCATCACTCGGCACACACAGAGGGCCTCCGAGGGATCAACAAATGGGCCTCGACGTTCCTCAGCCGGCCCACAGGGGTGTGGAGGTACTCAGTCAACTGGGAGGGAAAATGATGCATACCCGAGAGCCCTAGGAGTCCTCAGACGTGTACATCTTTGAAAATAAAGCATATAAGCGACTAAGAACTCATGGAGACAGCTGCATGCCTCCGTATCTACACGGATACCAAGGGCCTAAACTGGAGGCATGTTCCCACGTTGAGATTCCTTTTAGCTCTAGAGCTTGTCAGGCTGAAAACAACCACGGCCATGGAAGCACCTGGTTTAGACAGAGCAAATTCATTTTGTCCCCAGAAGCATTCTACAGGGTTGACTTGCCTGTCAAGAGCTGCGTATGTCAGGGAGCTTCAACGAAGCATGAATGCAGCCTTCAGAAAGGGAAAGCAAGGCGAGTTCTAGCAGGCAACCGTTTCCTCGGGCTCACTCAGCATGCACCCCTGTGGTTTCTAACAAGTCCAAAGAGACACAGGTTACCCTGTGTTTCCTTCCCTGAATCTGCTTCTCCAAGTAGGGTGTTCTGCATCAAGCGAACTGCCTCAACCAAGGATCCCCGTAGCTGCTCCTCTGGTCCTGTGTCTACTCAAAAGCTTGCAGTGCCACAGGAAGAAGAGGACTTAAATTGCAGTAAGAACGCAAGCCGACTTCCTCCAGGAGGCACGGTGACTTCAGGCAGGTGGTCCTAGATGGAAAGCGAAGCTGAGGGTTACTCTGAGTGCAGCTCAGACTAGGGCAACGCGTAAGACTTCGACGCCATGTGGGACTTGCCAGAACGGTGTTCGTGAACGTGTGCGAGTGCTGAGGAAATTTACCTGCTCCAAAAGAGAGTGCAGTGCGTTTCCCTACGCTCGGCATGCACAGAGGGGCTCTATAGGGCTACGGGAGTTGATGTTGCTTAGCAGACCCAGGTGCGCCTGGGGGTACTCAGTGTTCCTGCTGGGAACAGGGTGCCCACGCTAGCCTCCTAGGTGTCCAGAAAACTGTGCCGCCGTTAGACGTACGCAGAGCAGAGGCCACCGGCTCTTGGATACTGCTGCACGCCTCCTATTCTGCACGGCAAATCAGTGCCTTACTTCCAGGCATGTGTTCATGCTGGGTGTGCCGGTAGCGACACCGCATGGTAAGATGCTTAATTTCTCCTCGAGCAGAGTGACTTCAGGTACGAGAGCCTCGGAGTATTCAAAGCAGGGTGTTTTCTCATGGCAGCACACACATGGGACATGACAAAGTCTTCCTGGGCACTTCGGAATCACCAGCAATGTTGTCCTGAGGCCGTTCGAGCACTCTGGACATGTAGCTCTCCTCAAGGAACCTACAGTGTGTTGCCCATCACTCGGCACGCACAGAGGGCCTTCGAGGGATCAACAAATGGGCCTCGAAGTTCCTCATCCGGCCCACAGCGGTGTGAAGGTACTCAGTCAACTTGGAGGGAATATCATGCATACCCGACAGGCCTAGGAGTCCTCAGACGTGTACTTCCTTGAAAATAAAGCATACAAGCGACTAAGAACTCATGGAGACAGCTGCATGTCTCCGTATGTACACGGCAACCAAGGGCCTAAACTGGAGGCATGTTCCCACGTTGAGATGCCTTTTAGCTCTAGAGCTTGTCAGGCTGAAAACAACCGCGGCCATGGAAGCACCTGGTTTAGACAGAGCAAATTCATTTTGTCCCCAGAAGCATTCTACAAGGGTTGACTTGACGGTCAAGAGCTGTGTATGTCAGGGATCTTTAACGAAGCATGAATGCAGCCTTCAGAAAGGGAAAGCAAGGCTAGTCCCAGCAGGCCCCCGTTTCCTCGGGCTCACTCAGCATGCACCACTGTTGTTTCTAACAAGTCCAAAGAGACACAGGTTACCCTGTGTTTCCTTCCCTGAATCTGCTTCTCCAAGTAGGGTGTTCTGCATCAAGCGAACTGCCTCAACCAAGGATCGCCGTAGCTGCTCCTCTGGTCCTGTGTCTATTCAAAAGCTTGCAGTGCCTCAGGAAGAACAGGACTTAAATTGCAGTCAGAACGCAAGCCGACTTCCTCCAGGAGGCACGGTGACTTCAGGCAGGAGGTCCTAGATGGAAAGCGAAGCTGAGGGTTACTCTGAGTGCAGCTCAGACTAGGGTAACGCGTAAGACTTCGTCGCCATGTGGGACTTGCCAGAACGGTGTTCGTGAACGTGTGCGAGTGCTGAGGAAATTTAGCTGCTCCAAAAGAGAGTGCAGTGCGTTTCCCTACGCTCGGCATGCACAGAGGGGCTCTAAAGGGCTACGGGAGTGGATGTTGCTTAGCAGACCCAGGTGCGCCTGGGGGTACTCAGTGATCCTGCCGGGAAGAGGGTGCCCACGCTAGCCTCCTAGGTGTCCAGAAAACTGTGCCGCCGTTAGACGTACGCAGAGCAGAGGCCACCGGCTCCTGGAAACTGCTGCACGCCTCCTCTTGTGCACGGCAAATCAGGGCCTTACTTCCAGGCATGTGTTCATGCTGGGTGTGCCGGTAGCGACACCGCATGGTAAGATGCTGACTTTCTCCTCGAGCAGAGTGACTTCAGGTACGAGGGCCTGGGAGTATTCAAAGCAGAGTGTTTTCTCATGGCATCTCACACAAGGGCCATGACAAAGTCTTCCTGGGCACTACGGACTCAGCAGCAATATTGTCCTGAGGCCGTTCGAGGACTCTGGACATGTAAGTCTCCTCAAGGAACCTACAGTGTGTTGCCCATCACTCGGCACGCACAGAGGGCCTCCGAGGGATCAGCAAATGGGTCTCGAAGTTCCTCAGCCAGCCCAGAGGGGTGTTGAGGTACTCACTCAACTTGGAGGGAAAATGATGCATACCCGAGAGGCCTAGGAGTCCTCAGACGTGTACATCTTTGAAAATAAAGCATATAAGCGACTAAGAACTCATGGAGACAGCTGCATGCCTCCGTATCTACACGGTTACCAAGGGCCTAAACTGGAGGCATGTTCCCACGTTGAGATTCCTTTTAGCTCTAGAGCTTGTCAGGCTGAAAACAACCGCGGCCATGGAAGCACCTGGTTTAGACAGAGCAAATTCATTTTGTCCCCAGAAGCATTCTACAGGGTTGACTTGCCTGTCCAGAGCTGCGTATGTCAGAGAGCTTCAACGAAGCATGAATGCAGCCTTCAGAAAGGGAAAGCAAGGCTAGTCCCAGCAGGCCCCCGTTTCGTCGGGCTCACTCAGTATGCACGACTGTTGTTTCTAACAAGTCCAAAGAGACACAGGTTACCCTGTGTTTCCTTCCCTGAATCTGCTTCTCCAAGTAGGGTGTTCTGCATCAAGCGAACTGCCTCAACAAAGGATCGCCGTAGCTGCTCCTCTGGTCCTGTGTCTATTCAAAAGCTTGCAGTGCCTCAGGAAGAACAGGACTTAAATTGCAGTCAGAACGCAAGCCGACTTCCTCCAGGAGGCACGGTGACTTCAGGCAGGAGGTCCTAGATGGAAAGCGAAGCTGAGGGTTACTCTGAGTGCAGCTCAAACTAGGGCAACGCGTAAGACTTCGACGTCATGTGGGACTTGCCAGAACGGTGTTCGTGAACGTGTGCGAGTGCTGAGGAAATTTAGCTGCTCCAAAAGAGAGTGCAGTGCGTTTCCCTACGCTCGGCATGCACAGAGGGCCTCTAAAGGGCTACGGGAGTGGATGTTGCTTAGCAGACCCAGGTGCGCCTGGGGGTACTCAGTGATCCTGCCGGGAACAGGGTGCCCACGCTAGCCTCCTAGGTGTCCAGAAAACTGTGCCGCCGTTAGACGTACGCAGAGCAGAGGCCACCGGCTCCTGGAAACTGCTGCACGCCTCCTCTTCAGCACGGCAAATGAGGGCCTTACTTCCAGGCATGTGTTCATGCTGGGTGTGCCGGTAGCGACACCGCATGGTAAGATGCTGACTTTCTCCTCGAGCAGAGTGACTTCAGGTACGAGGGCCTCGGAGTATTCAAAGCAGAGTGTTTTCTCATGGCATCTCACACAAGGGCCATGACAAAGTCTTCCTGGGCACTACGGACTCAGCAGCAATATTGTCCTGAGGCCGTTCGAGGACTCTGGACATGTAGCTCTCCTCAAGGAAACTACAGTGTGTTGCCCACCACTCGGCACGCACAGAGGGCCTCCGAGGGATCAACAAATGGGCCTCGATTTCCTCAGCCAGCCCAGAGGGGTGTTGAGGTACTCACTCAACTTGGAGGGAAAATGATGCATACCCGAGAGGCCTAGGAGTCCTCAGACGTGTACATCTTTGAAAATAAAGCATATAAGCGACTAAGAACTCATGGAGACAGCTGCATGCCTCCGTATCTACACGGTTACCAAGGGCCTAAACTGGAGGCATGTTCCCACGTTGAGATTCCTTTTAGCTCTAGAGCTTGTCAGGCTGAAAACAACCACGGCCATGGAAGCACCTGGTTTAGACAGAGCAAATTCATTTTGTCCCCAGAAGCATTCTACAGGGTTGACTTGACGGTCAAGAGCTGTGTATGTCAGGGATCTTTAACGAAGCATGAATGCAGCCTTCAGAAAGGGAAAGCAAGGCTAGTCCCAGCAGGCCCCCGTTTCCTCGGGCTCACTCAGCATGCACGACCGTGGTTTCTAACAAGTCCAAAGAGACACAGGGTACCCTGTGTTTCCTTCCCTGAATCTGCTTCTCCAAGTAGGGTGTTCTGCATCAAGCGAACTGCCTCAACCAAGGATCGCCGTAGCTGCTCCTCTGGTCCTGTGTCTATTCAAAAGCTTGCAGTGCCTCAGGAAAACAGGACTTAAATTGCAGTCAGAACGCAGGCCGACTTCCTCCAGGAGGCACGGTGACTTCAGGCAGGAGGTCCTAGATGGAAAGCGAAGCTGAGGGTTACTCTGTGTGCAGCTCAGACTTGGGTAACGCGTAAGACTTCGACGTCATGTGGGACTTGCCAGAACGGTGTTCGTGAACGTGTGCGAGTGCTGAGGAAATTTAGCTGCTCCAAAAGAGAGTGCAGTGCGTTTCCCTACGCTCGGCATGCACAGAGGGGCTCTAAAGGGCTACGGGAGTGGATGTTGCTTAGCCGACCCAGGTGCGCCTGGGGGTACTCAGTGTTCCTGCCGGGAACAGGGTGCCCACGCTAGCCTCCTAGGTGTCCAGAAAACTGTGCCGCCGTTAGACGTACGCAGAGCAGAGGCCACCGGCTCCTGGAAACTGCTGCACGCCTCCTCTTGTGCACGGCAAATCAGGGCCTTACTTCCAGGCATGTGTTCATGCTGGGTGTGCCGGTAGCGACACCGCATGGTAAGATGCTGACTTTCTCCTCGAGCAGAGTGACTTCAGGTACGAGGGTCTCGGAGTATTCAAAGCAGAGTGTTTTCTCATGGCATCTCACACAAGGGCCATGACAAAGTCTTCCTGGGCACTACGGACTCAGCAGCAATATTGTCCTGAGGCCGTTCGAGGCCTCTGGACATGTAAGTCTCCTCAAGGAACCTACAGTGTGTTGCCCACCACTCGACACGCACAGATGGCCTCCGAGGGATCAACAAATGGGTCTCGAAGTTCCTCAGCCAGCCCAGAGGGGTGTTGAGGTACTCACTCAACTTGGAGGGAAAATGATGCATACCCGATAGGCCTAGGAGTCCTCAGACGTGTACATCTTTGAAAATAAAGCATATAAGCGACTAAGAACTCATGGAGACAGCTGCATGCCTCCGTATCTACACGGTTACCAAGGGCCTAAACAGGAGGCATGTTCCCACGTTGAGATTCCTTTTAGCTCTAGAGCTTGTCAGGCTGAAAACAACCGCGGCCATGGAAGCACCTGGTTTAGACAGAGCAAATTCATTTTGGCCCCAGAAGCATTCTACAGGGTTGACTTGCCTGTCCAGAGCTGCGTATGTCAGGGAGCTTCAACGAAGCATGAATGCAGCCTTCAGAAAGGGAAAGCAAGGGTAGTTCCAGCAGGCCCCCGTTTCCTCGGGCTCACTCAGCATGCACCCCTGTGGTTTCTAACAAGTCCAAAGAGACACAGGTTACCCTGTGTTTCCTTCCCTGAATCTGCTTCTCCAAGTAGGGTGTTCTGCATCAAGAGAACTGCCTCAACCAAGGATTGCCGTAGCTGCTCCTCTGGTCCTGTGTCTATTCAAAAGCCTGCAGTGCCACAGGAAGAATAGGAGTTAAATTGCAGTCAGAACGCAAGCCGACTTCCTCCAGGAGGCACGGTGACTTCAGGCAGGAGGTCCTAGATGGAAAGCGAAGCTGAGGGTTACTCTGAGTGCAGCTCCGACTAGGGTAACGCGTAAGACTTCGACGTCATGTGGGACTTGCCAGAACGGTGTTCGTGAACGTGTGCGAGTGCTGAGGAAATTTAGCTGCTCCAAAAGAGAGTGCAGTGCGTTTCCCTACGCTCGGCATGCACAGAGGGGCTCTAAAGGGCTACGGGAGTGGATGTTGCTTAGCAGACCCAGGTGCGCATGGGGGTACTCAGTGATCCTGCCGGGAACAGGGTGCCCACGCTAGCCTCCTAGGTGTCCAGAAAACTGTGCCGCCGTTAGACGTACCCAGAGCAGAGGCCACCGGCTCCTGGAAACTGCTGCACGCCTCCTCTTGTGCACGGCAAATCAGGGCCTTACTTCCAGGCATGTGTTCAAGCTGGGTGTGCCGGTAGCGACACCGCATGGTAAGATGCTGACTTTCTCCTCGAGCAGAGTGACTTCAGGTACGAGGGCCTGGGAGTATTCAAAGCAGAGTGTTTTCTCATGGCATCTCACACAAGGGCCATGACAAAGTCTTCCTGGGTACTACAGACTCAGCAGCAATATTGTCCTGAGGCCGTTCGTGGACTCTGGACATGTAGCTCTCCTCAAGGAACCTACAGTGTGTTGCCCACCACTCGGCACGCACAGAGGGCCTCCGAGGGATCAACAAATGTGTCTCGAAGTTCCTCAGCCAGCCCAGAGGGGTGTTGAGGTACTCACTCAACTTGGAGGGAAAATGATGCATACCCGAGAGGCCTAGGAGTCCTCAGACGTGTACATCTTTGAAAATAAAGCATATAAGCGACTAGGAACTCATGGAGACAGCTGCATGCCTCCGTATCTACACGGTTACCAAGGGCCTAAACTGGAGGCATGTTCCCACGTTGAGATTCCTTTTAGCTCTAGAGCTTGTCAGGCTGAAAACAACCGCGGCCATGGAAGCACCTGGTTTAGACAGAGCAAATTCATTTTGTCCCCAGAAGCATTCTACAAGGGTTGACTTGCCTGTCAAGAGCTGTGTATGTCAGAGAGCTTCAACGAAGCATGAATGCAGCCTTCAGAAAGGGAAAGCAAGTCTAGTCCCAGCAGGCCCCCGTTTCCTAGGGCTCACTCAGCATGCACCACTGTTGTTTCTAACAAGTCCAAAGAGACACAGGTTACCCTGTGTTTCCTTCCCTGAATCTGCTTCTCCAAGTAGGGTGTTCTGCATCTAGCGAACTGCCTCAACCAAGGATCGCCGTAGCTGCTCCTCTGGTCCTGTGTCTATTCAAAAGCCTGCAGTGCCACAGGAAGAACAGGAGTTAAATTGCAGTCAGAACGCAAGCCGACTTCCTCCAGGAGGCACGGTGACTTCAGGCAGGAGGTCCTAGATGGAAAGCGAAGCTGAGGGTTACTCTGAGTGCAGCTCAGACTAGGGTAACGCGTAAGACTTCGACGTCATGTGGGACTTGCCAGAACGGTGTTCGTGAACGTGTGCGAGTGCTGAGGAAATTTAGCTGCTCCAAAAGAGAGTGCAGTGCGTTTCCCTACGCTCGGCATGCACAGAGGGGCTCTAAAGGGCTACGGGAGTGGATGTTGCTTAGCAGACCCAGGTGCGCCTGGGGGTATTCAGTGTTCCTGCCGGGAACCGGGTGCCCACGCTAGCCTCCTAGGTGTCCAGAAAACTGTGCCGCCGTTAGACGTACGCAGAGCAGAGGCCACCGGCTCCTGGAAACTGCTGCACGCCTCCTATTCTGCACGGCAAATCAGGGCCTTACTTCCAGGCATGTGTTCATGCTGGGTGTGCCGGTAGCGACACCGCATGGTAAGATGCTGACTTTCTCCTCGAGCAGAGTGACTTCAGGTACGAGGGCCTGGGAGTATTCAAAGCAGAGTGTTTTCTCATGGCATCTCACACAAGGGCCATTACAAAGTATTCCTGGGCACTACGGACTCAGCAGCAATATTGTCCTGAGGCCGTTCGAGGACTCTGGACATGTAGCTCTCCTCAAGGAACCTACAGTGTGTTGCCCACCACTCGGCGCGCACAGAGGGCCTCCGAGGGATCAGCAAATGGGTCTCGAAGTTCCTCAGCCAGCCCAGAGGGGTGTTGAGGTACTCACTCAACTTGGAGGGAAAATGATGCATACCCGAGAGGCCTAGGAGTCCTCAGACGTGTACATCTTTGAAAATAAAGCATATAAGCGACTAAGAACTCATGGAGACAGCTGCATGCCTCCGTATCTACACGGTTACCAAGGGCCTAAACTGGAGGCATGTTCCCACGTTGAGATTCCTTTTAGCTCTAGAGCTTGTCAGGCTGAAAACAACCGCGGCCATGGAAGCACCTGGTTTAGACAGAGCAAATTCATTTTGTCCCCAGAAGCATTCTACAGGGTTGACTTGCCTGTCCAGAGCTGCGTATGTCAGAGAGCTTCAACGAAGCATGAATGCAGCCTTCAGAAAGGGAAAGCAAGGCTAGTCCCAGCAGGCCCCCGTTTCGTCGGGCTCACTCAGCATGCACGACTGTTGTTTCTAACAAGTCCAAAGAGACACAGGTTACCCTGTGTTTCCTTCCCTGGATCTGCTTCTCCAAGTAGGGTGTTCTGCATCAAGCGAACTGCCTCAACAAAGGATCGCCGTAGCTGCTCCTCTGGTCCTGTGTCTATTCAAAAGCTTGCAGTGCCTCAGGAAGAACAGGACTTAAATTGCAGTCAGAACGCAAGCCGACTTCCTCCAGGAGGCACGGTGACTTCAGGCAGTAGGTCCTAGATGGAAAGCGAAGCTGAGGGTTACTCTGAGTGCAGCTCAAACTAGGGCAACGCGTAAGACTTCGACGTCATGTGGGACTTGCCAGAACGGTGTTCGTGAACGTGTGCGAGTGCTGAGGAAATTTAGCTGCTCCAAAAGAGAGTGCAGTGCGTTTCCCTACGCTCGGCATGCACAGAGGGCCTCTAAAGGGCTACGGGAGTGGATGTTGCTTAGCAGACCCAGGTGCGCCTGGGGGTACTCAGTGATCCTGCCGGGAACCGGGTGCCCACGCTAGCCTCCTAGGTGTCCAGAAAACTGTGCCGCCGTTAGACATACGCAGAGCAGAGGCCAGCGGCTCCTGGAAACTGCTGCACGCCTCCTCTTCTGCACGGCAAATGAGGGCCTTACTTCCAGGCATGTGTTCATGCTGGGTGTGCCGGTAGCGACACCGCATGGTAAGATGCTGACTTTCTCCTCGAGCAGAGTGACTTCAGGTACGAGGGCCTCGGAGTATTCAAAGCAGAGTGTTTTCTCATGGCATCTCACACAAGGGCCATGACAAAGTCTTCCTGGGCACTACGGACTCAGCAGCAATATTCTCCTGAGGCCGTTCGAGGACTCTGGACATGTAGCTCTCCTCAAGGAAACTACAGTGTGTTGCCCACCACTCGGCACGCACAGAGGGCCTCCGAGGGATCAACAAATGGGCCTCGATTTCCTCAGCCAGCCCAGAGGGGTGTTGAGGTACTCACTCAACTTGGAGGGAAAATGATGCATACCCGAGAGGCCTAGGAGTCCTCAGACGTGTACATCTTTGAAAATAAAGCATATAAGCGACTAAGAACTCATGGAGACAGCTGCATGCCTCCGTATCTACACGGTTACCAAGGGCCTAAACTGGAGGCATGTTCCCACGTTGAGATTCCTTTTAGCTCTAGAGCTTGTCAGGCTGAAAACAACCACGGCCATGGAAGCACCTGGTTTAGACAGAGCAAATTCATTTTGTCCCCAGAAGCATTCTACAGGGTTGACTTGCCTGTCAAGAGCTGCGTATGTCAGGGAGCTTCAACGAAGCATGAATGCAGCCTTCAGAAAGGGAAAGCAAGGCGAGTTCTAGCAGGCAACCGTTTCCTCGGGCTCACTCAGCATGCACCCCTGTGGTTTCTAACAAGTCCAAAGAGACACAGGTTACCCTGTGTTTCCTTCCCTGAATCTGCTTCTCCAAGTAGGGTGTTCTGCATCAAGCGAACTGCCTCAACCAAGGATCCCCGTAGCTGCTCCTCTGGTCCTGTGTCTACTCAAAAGCTTGCAGTGCCACAGGAAGAAGAGGACTTAAATTGCAGTAAGAACGCAAGCCGACTTCCTCCAGGAGGCACGGTGACTTCAGGCAGGTGGTCCTAGATGGAAAGCGAAGCTGAGGGTTACTCTGAGTGCAGCTCAGACTAGGGCAACGCGTAAGACTTCGACGCCATGTGGGACTTGCCAGAACGGTGTTCGTGAACGTGTGCGAGTGCTGAGGAAATTTACCTGCTCCAAAAGAGAGTGCAGTGCGTTTCCCTACGCTCGGCATGCACAGAGGGGCTCTATAGGGCTACGGGAGTTGATGTTGCTTAGCAGACCCAGGTGCGCCTGGGGGTACTCAGTGTTCCTGCTGGGAACAGGGTGCCCACGCTAGCCTCCTAGGTGTCCAGAAAACTGTGCCGCCGTTAGACGTACGCAGAGCAGAGGCCACCGGCTCTTGGATACTGCTGCACGCCTCCTATTCTGCACGGCAAATCAGTGCCTTACTTCCAGGCATGTGTTCATGCTGGGTGTGCCGGTAGCGACACCGCATGGTAAGATGCTTAATTTCTCCTCGAGCAGAGTGACTTCAGGTACGAGAGCCTCGGAGTATTCAAAGCAGGGTGTTTTCTCATGGCAGCACACACATGGGACATGACAAAGTCTTCCTGGGCACTTCGGAATCACCAGCAATGTTGTCCTGAGGCCGTTCGAGCACTCTGGACATGTAGCTCTCCTCAAGGAACCTACAGTGTGTTGCCCATCACTCGGCACGCACAGAGGGCCTTCGAGGGATCAACAAATGGGCCTCGAAGTTCCTCATCCGGCCCACAGCGGTGTGAAGGTACTCAGTCAACTTGGAGGGAATATCATGCATACCCGACAGGCCTAGGAGTCCTCAGACGTGTACTTCCTTGAAAATAAAGCATACAAGCGACTAAGAACTCATGGAGACAGCTGCATGTCTCCGTATGTACACGGCAACCAAGGGCCTAAACTGGAGGCATGTTCCCACGTTGAGATGCCTTTTAGCTCTAGAGCTTGTCAGGCTGAAAACAACCGCGGCCATGGAAGCACCTGGTTTAGACAGAGCAAATTCATTTTGTCCCCAGAAGCATTCTACAAGGGTTGACTTGACGGTCAAGAGCTGTGTATGTCAGGGATCTTTAACGAAGCATGAATGCAGCCTTCAGAAAGGGAAAGCAAGGCTAGTCCCAGCAGGCCCCCGTTTCCTCGGGCTCACTCAGCATGCACCACTGTTGTTTCTAACAAGTCCAAAGAGACACAGGTTACCCTGTGTTTCCTTCCCTGAATCTGCTTCTCCAAGTAGGGTGTTCTGCATCAAGCGAACTGCCTCAACCAAGGATCGCCGTAGCTGCTCCTCTGGTCCTGTGTCTATTCAAAAGCTTGCAGTGCCTCAGGAAGAACAGGACTTAAATTGCAGTCAGAACGCAAGCCGACTTCCTCCAGGAGGCACGGTGACTTCAGGCAGGAGGTCCTAGATGGAAAGCGAAGCTGAGGGTTACTCTGAGTGCAGCTCAGACTAGGGTAACGCGTAAGACTTCGTCGCCATGTGGGACTTGCCAGAACGGTGTTCGTGAACGTGTGCGAGTGCTGAGGAAATTTAGCTGCTCCAAAAGAGAGTGCAGTGCGTTTCCCTACGCTCGGCATGCACAGAGGGGCTCTAAAGGGCTACGGGAGTGGATGTTGCTTAGCAGACCCAGGTGCGCCTGGGGGTACTCAGTGATCCTGCCGGGAAGAGGGTGCCCACGCTAGCCTCCTAGGTGTCCAGAAAACTGTGCCGCCGTTAGACGTACGCAGAGCAGAGGCCACCGGCTCCTGGAAACTGCTGCACGCCTCCTCTTGTGCACGGCAAATCAGGGCCTTACTTCCAGGCATGTGTTCATGCTGGGTGTGCCGGTAGCGACACCGCATGGTAAGATGCTGACTTTCTCCTCGAGCAGAGTGACTTCAGGTACGAGGGCCTGGGAGTATTCAAAGCAGAGTGTTTTCTCATGGCATCTCACACAAGGGCCATGACAAAGTCTTCCTGGGCACTACGGACTCAGCAGCAATATTGTCCTGAGGCCGTTCGAGGACTCTGGACATGTAAGTCTCCTCAAGGAACCTACAGTGTGTTGCCCATCACTCGGCACGCACAGAGGGCCTCCGAGGGATCAGCAAATGGGTCTCGAAGTTCCTCAGCCAGCCCAGAGGGGTGTTGAGGTACTCACTCAACTTGGAGGGAAAATGATGCATACCCGAGAGGCCTAGGAGTCCTCAGACGTGTACATCTTTGAAAATAAAGCATATAAGCGACTAAGAACTCATGGAGACAGCTGCATGCCTCCGTATCTACACGGTTACCAAGGGCCTAAACTGGAGGCATGTTCCCACGTTGAGATTCCTTTTAGCTCTAGAGCTTGTCAGGCTGAAAACAACCGCGGCCATGGAAGCACCTGGTTTAGACAGAGCAAATTCATTTTGTCCCCAGAAGCATTCTACAGGGTTGACTTGCCTGTCCAGAGCTGCGTATGTCAGAGAGCTTCAACGAAGCATGAATGCAGCCTTCAGAAAGGGAAAGCAAGGCTAGTCCCAGCAGGCCCCCGTTTCGTCGGGCTCACTCAGTATGCACGACTGTTGTTTCTAACAAGTCCAAAGAGACACAGGTTACCCTGTGTTTCCTTCCCTGAATCTGCTTCTCCAAGTAGGGTGTTCTGCATCAAGCGAACTGCCTCAACAAAGGATCGCCGTAGCTGCTCCTCTGGTCCTGTGTCTATTCAAAAGCTTGCAGTGCCTCAGGAAGAACAGGACTTAAATTGCAGTCAGAACGCAAGCCGACTTCCTCCAGGAGGCACGGTGACTTCAGGCAGGAGGTCCTAGATGGAAAGCGAAGCTGAGGGTTACTCTGAGTGCAGCTCAAACTAGGGCAACGCGTAAGACTTCGACGTCATGTGGGACTTGCCAGAACGGTGTTCGTGAACGTGTGCGAGTGCTGAGGAAATTTAGCTGCTCCAAAAGAGAGTGCAGTGCGTTTCCCTACGCTCGGCATGCACAGAGGGCCTCTAAAGGGCTACGGGAGTGGATGTTGCTTAGCAGACCCAGGTGCGCCTGGGGGTACTCAGTGATCCTGCCGGGAACAGGGTGCCCACGCTAGCCTCCTAGGTGTCCAGAAAACTGTGCCGCCGTTAGACGTACGCAGAGCAGAGGCCACCGGCTCCTGGAAACTGCTGCACGCCTCCTCTTCAGCACGGCAAATGAGGGCCTTACTTCCAGGCATGTGTTCATGCTGGGTGTGCCGGTAGCGACACCGCATGGTAAGATGCTGACTTTCTCCTCGAGCAGAGTGACTTCAGGTACGAGGGCCTCGGAGTATTCAAAGCAGAGTGTTTTCTCATGGCATCTCACACAAGGGCCATGACAAAGTCTTCCTGGGCACTACGGACTCAGCAGCAATATTGTCCTGAGGCCGTTCGAGGACTCTGGACATGTAGCTCTCCTCAAGGAAACTACAGTGTGTTGCCCACCACTCGGCACGCACAGAGGGCCTCCGAGGGATCAACAAATGGGCCTCGATTTCCTCAGCCAGCCCAGAGGGGTGTTGAGGTACTCACTCAACTTGGAGGGAAAATGATGCATACCCGAGAGGCCTAGGAGTCCTCAGACGTGTACATCTTTGAAAATAAAGCATATAAGCGACTAAGAACTCATGGAGACAGCTGCATGCCTCCGTATCTACACGGTTACCAAGGGCCTAAACTGGAGGCATGTTCCCACGTTGAGATTCCTTTTAGCTCTAGAGCTTGTCAGGCTGAAAACAACCACGGCCATGGAAGCACCTGGTTTAGACAGAGCAAATTCATTTTGTCCCCAGAAGCATTCTACAGGGTTGACTTGCCTGTCAAGAGCTGCGTATGTCAGGGAGCTTCAACGAAGCATGAATGCAGCCTTCAGAAAGGGAAAGCAAGGCGAGTTCTAGCAGGCAACCGTTTCCTCGGGCTCACTCAGCATGCACCCCTGTGGTTTCTAAAAAGTCCAAAGAGACACAGGTTACCCTGTGTTTCCTTCCCTGAATCAGCTTCTCCAAGTAGGGTGTTCTGCATCAAGCGAACTGCCTCAACCAAGGATCCCCGTAGCTGCTCCTCTGGTCCTGTGTCTACTCAAAAGCTTGCAGTGCCACAGGAAGAAGAGGACTTAAATTGCAGTAAGAACGCAAGCCGACTTCCTCCAGGAGGCACGGTGACTTCAGGCAGGTGGTCCTAGATGGAAAGCGAAGCTGAGGGTTACTCTGAGTGCAGCTCAGACTAGGGCAACGCGTAAGACTTCGACCTCATGTACGACTTGCCAGAACGGTGTTCGTGAACGTGTGCGAGTGCTGAGGAAATTTAGCTGCTCCAAAAGAGAGTGCACTGCGTTTCCCTACGCTCGGCATGCACAGAGGGGCTCTAAAGGGCTACGGAAGTGGATGTTGCTTAGCAGACCCAGGTGCGCCTGGGGGTACTCAATGTTCCTGACGGGAACAGGGTGCCCACGCTAGCCTCCTAGGTGTCCAGAAAACTGTGCCGCCGTTAGACGTACGCAGAGCAGAGGCCACCGGCTCCTGGAAACTGCTGCACGCCTCCTCTTGTGCACGGCAAATCAGGGCCTTACTTCCAGGCATGTGTTCATGCTGGGTGTGCCGGTAGCGACACCGCATGATAAGATGCTGACTTTCTCCTTGAGCAGAGTGACTTCAGGTACGAGGGCCTCGGAGTATTCAAAGCAGGGTGTTTTCTCATGGCAGCACACACATGGGCCATGACAAAGTCTTCCTGGGCACTTCGGACTCACCATCAATGTTGTCCTGAGGCCGTTCGAGCACTCTGGACATGTAGCTCTCCTCAAGGAACCTACTGTGTGTTTCTCATCACTCGGCACACACAGAGGGCCTCCGAGGGATCAACAAATGGGCCTCGACGTTCCTCAGCCGGCCCACAGGGGTGTGGAGGTACTCAGTCAACTGGGAGGGAAAATGATGCATACCCGAGAGCCCTAGGAGTCCTCAGACGTGTACATCTTTGAAAATAAAGCATATAAGCGACTAAGAACTCATGGAGACAGCTGCATGCCTCCGTATCTACACGGATACCAAGGGCCTAAACTGGAGGCATGTTCCCACGTTGAGATTCCTTTTAGCTCTAGAGCTTGTCAGGCTGAAAACAACCACGGCCATGGAAGCACCTGGTTTAGACAGAGCAAATTCATTTTGTCCCCAGAAGCATTCTACAGGGTTGACTTGCCTGTCAAGAGCTGCGTATGTCAGGGAGCTTCAACGAAGCATGAATGCAGCCTTCAGAAAGGGAAAGCAAGGCGAGTTCTAGCAGGCAACCGTTTCCTCGGGCTCACTCAGCATGCACCCCTGTGGTTTCTAACAAGTCCAAAGAGACACAGGTTACCCTGTGTTTCCTTCCCTGAATCTGCTTCTCCAAGTAGGGTGTTCTGCATCAAGCGAACTGCCTCAACCAAGGATCCCCGTAGCTGCTCCTCTGGTCCTGTGTCTACTCAAAAGCTTGCAGTGCCACAGGAAGAAGAGGACTTAAATTGCAGTAAGAACGCAAGCCGACTTCCTCCAGGAGGCACGGTGACTTCAGGCAGGTGGTCCTAGATGGAAAGCGAAGCTGAGGGTTACTCTGAGTGCAGCTCAGACTAGGGCAACGCGTAAGACTTCGACGCCATGTGGGACTTGCCAGAACGGTGTTCGTGAACGTGTGCGAGTGCTGAGGAAATTTAACTGCTCCAAAAGAGAGTGCAGTGCGTTTCCCTACGCTCGGCATGCACAGAGGGGCTCTATAGGGCTACGGGAGTTGATGTTGCTTAGCAGACCCAGGTGCGCCTGGGGGTACTCAGTGTTCCTGCTGGGAACAGGGTGCCCACGCTAGCCTCCTAGGTGTCCAGAAAACTGTGCCGCCGTTAGACGTACGCAGAGCAGAGGCCACCGGCTCTTGGAAACTGCTGCACGCCTCCTATTCTGCACGGCAAATCAGTGCCTTACTTCCAGGCATGTGTTCATGCTGGGTGTGCCGGTAGCGACACCGCATGGTAAGATGCTTAATTTCTCCTCGAGCAGAGTGACTTCAGGTACGAGAGCCTCGGAGTATTCAAAGCAGGGTGTTTTCTCATGGCAGCACACACATGGGACATGACAAAGTCTTCCTGGGCACTTCGGAATCACCAGCAATGTTGTCCTGAGGCCGTTCGAGCACTCTGGACATGTAGCTCTCCTCAAGGAACCTACAGTGTGTTGCCCATCACTCGGCACGCACAGAGGGCCTTCGAGGGATCAACAAATGGGCCTCGAAGTTCCTCATCCGGCCCACAGCGGTGTGAAGGTACTCAGTCAACTTGGAGGGAATATCATGCATACCCGACAGGCCTAGGAGTCCTCAGACGTGTACTTCCTTGAAAATAAAGCATACAAGCGACTAAGAACTCATGGAGACAGCTGCATGTCTCCGTATGTACACGGCAACCAAGGGCCTAAACTGGAGGCATGTTCCCACGTTGAGATGCCTTTTAGCTCTAGAGCTTGTCAGGCTGAAAACAACCGCGGCCATGGAAGCACCTGGTTTAGACAGAGCAAATTCATTTTGTCCCCAGAAGCATTCTACAAGGGTTGACTTGACGGTCAAGAGCTGTGTATGTCAGGGATCTTTAACGAAGCATGAATGCAGCCTTCAGAAAGGGAAAGCAAGGCTAGTCCCAGCAGGCCCCCGTTTCCTCGGGCTCACTCAGCATGCACCACTGTTGTTTCTAACAAGTCCAAAGAGACACAGGTTACCCTGTGTTTCCTTCCCTGAATCTGCTTCTCCAAGTAGGGTGTTCTGCATCAAGCGAACTGCCTCAACCAAGGATCGCCGTAGCTGCTCCTCTGGTCCTGTGTCTATTCAAAAGCTTGCAGTGCCTCAGGAAGAACAGGACTTAAATTGCAGTCAGAACGCAAGCCGACTTCCTCCAGGAGGCACGGTGACTTCAGGCAGGAGGTCCTAGATGGAAAGCGAAGCTGAGGGTTACTCTGAGTGCAGCTCAGACTAGGGTAACGCGTAAGACTTCGTCGCCATGTGGGACTTGCCAGAACGGTGTTCGTGAACGTGTGCGAGTGCTGAGGAAATTTAGCTGCTCCAAAAGAGAGTGCAGTGCGTTTCCCTACGCTCGGCATGCACAGAGGGGCTCTAAAGGGCTACGGGAGTGGATGTTGCTTAGCAGACCCAGGTGCGCCTGGGGGTACTCAGTGATCCTGCCGGGAAGAGGGTGCCCACGCTAGCCTCCTAGGTGTCCAGAAAACTGTGCCGCCGTTAGACGTACGCAGAGCAGAGGCCACCGGCTCCTGGAAACTGCTGCACGCCTCCTCTTGTGCACGGCAAATCAGGGCCTTACTTCCAGGCATGTGTTCATGCTGGGTGTGCCGGTAGCGACACCGCATGGTAAGATGCTGACTTTCTCCTCGAGCAGAGTGACTTCAGGTACGAGGGCCTGGGAGTATTCAAAGCAGAGTGTTTTCTCATGGCATCTCACACAAGGGCCATGACAAAGTCTTCCTGGGCACTACGGACTCAGCAGCAATATTGTCCTGAGGCCGTTCGAGGACTCTGGACATGTAAGTCTCCTCAAGGAACCTACAGTGTGTTGCCCATCACTCGGCACGCACAGAGGGCCTCCGAGGGATCAGCAAATGGGTCTCGAAGTTCCTCAGCCAGCCCAGAGGGGTGTTGAGGTACTCACTCAACTTGGAGGGAAAATGATGCATACCCGAGAGGCCTAGGAGTCCTCAGACGTGTACATCTTTGAAAATAAAGCATATAAGCGACTAAGAACTCATGGAGACAGCTGCATGCCTCCGTATCTACACGGTTACCAAGGGCCTAAACTGGAGGCATGTTCCCACGTTGAGATTCCTTTTAGCTCTAGAGCTTGTCAGGCTGAAAACAACCGCGGCCATGGAAGCACCTGGTTTAGACAGAGCAAATTCATTTTGTCCCCAGAAGCATTCTACAGGGTTGACTTGCCTGTCCAGAGCTGCGTATGTCAGAGAGCTTCAACGAAGCATGAATGCAGCCTTCAGAAAGGGAAAGCAAGGCTAGTCCCAGCAGGCCCCCGTTTCGTCGGGCTCACTCAGTATGCACGACTGTTGTTTCTAACAAGTCCAAAGAGACACAGGTTACCCTGTGTTTCCTTCCCTGAATCTGCTTCTCCAAGTAGGGTGTTCTGCATCAAGCGAACTGCCTCAACAAAGGATCGCCGTAGCTGCTCCTCTGGTCCTGTGTCTATTCAAAAGCTTGCAGTGCCTCAGGAAGAACAGGACTTAAATTGCAGTCAGAACGCAAGCCGACTTCCTCCAGGAGGCACGGTGACTTCAGGCAGGAGGTCCTAGATGGAAAGCGAAGCTGAGGGTTACTCTGAGTGCAGCTCAAACTAGGGCAACGCGTAAGACTTCGACGTCATGTGGGACTTGCCAGAACGGTGTTCGTGAACGTGTGCGAGTGCTGAGGAAATTTAGCTGCTCCAAAAGAGAGTGCAGTGCGTTTCCCTACGCTCGGCATGCACAGAGGGCCTCTAAAGGGCTACGGGAGTGGATGTTGCTTAGCAGACCCAGGTGCGCCTGGGGGTACTCAGTGATCCTGCCGGGAACAGGGTGCCCACGCTAGCCTCCTAGGTGTCCAGAAAACTGTGCCGCCGTTAGACGTACGCAGAGCAGAGGCCACCGGCTCCTGGAAACTGCTGCACGCCTCCTCTTCAGCACGGCAAATGAGGGCCTTACTTCCAGGCATGTGTTCATGCTGGGTGTGCCGGTAGCGACACCGCATGGTAAGATGCTGACTTTCTCCTCGAGCAGAGTGACTTCAGGTACGAGGGCCTCGGAGTATTCAAAGCAGAGTGTTTTCTCATGGCATCTCACACAAGGGCCATGACAAAGTCTTCCTGGGCACTACGGACTCAGCAGCAATATTGTCCTGAGGCCGTTCGAGGACTCTGGACATGTAGCTCTCCTCAAGGAAACTACAGTGTGTTGCCCACCACTCGGCACGCACAGAGGGCCTCCGAGGGATCAACAAATGGGCCTCGATTTCCTCAGCCAGCCCAGAGGGGTGTTGAGGTACTCACTCAACTTGGAGGGAAAATGATGCATACCCGAGAGGCCTAGGAGTCCTCAGACGTGTACATCTTTGAAAATAAAGCATATAAGCGACTAAGAACTCATGGAGACAGCTGCATGCCTCCGTATCTACACGGTTACCAAGGGCCTAAACTGGAGGCATGTTCCCACGTTGAGATTCCTTTTAGCTCTAGAGCTTGTCAGGCTGAAAACAACCACGGCCATGGAAGCACCTGGTTTAGACAGAGCAAATTCATTTTGTCCCCAGAAGCATTCTACAGGGTTGACTTGCCTGTCAAGAGCTGCGTATGTCAGGGAGCTTCAACGAAGCATGAATGCAGCCTTCAGAAAGGGAAAGCAAGGCGAGTTCTAGCAGGCAACCGTTTCCTCGGGCTCACTCAGCATGCACCCCTGTGGTTTCTAAAAAGTCCAAAGAGACACAGGTTACCCTGTGTTTCCTTCCCTGAATCAGCTTCTCCAAGTAGGGTGTTCTGCATCAAGCGAACTGCCTCAACCAAGGATCCCCGTAGCTGCTCCTCTGGTCCTGTGTCTACTCAAAAGCTTGCAGTGCCACAGGAAGAAGAGGACTTAAATTGCAGTAAGAACGCAAGCCGACTTCCTCCAGGAGGCACGGTGACTTCAGGCAGGTGGTCCTAGATGGAAAGCGAAGCTGAGGGTTACTCTGAGTGCAGCTCAGACTAGGGCAACGCGTAAGACTTCGACCTCATGTACGACTTGCCAGAACGGTGTTCGTGAACGTGTGCGAGTGCTGAGGAAATTTAGCTGCTCCAAAAGAGAGTGCACTGCGTTTCCCTACGCTCGGCATGCACAGAGGGGCTCTAAAGGGCTACGGAAGTGGATGTTGCTTAGCAGACCCAGGTGCGCCTGGGGGTACTCAATGTTCCTGACGGGAACAGGGTGCCCACGCTAGCCTCCTAGGTGTCCAGAAAACTGTGCCGCCGTTAGACGTACGCAGAGCAGAGGCCACCGGCTCCTGGAAACTGCTGCACGCCTCCTCTTGTGCACGGCAAATCAGGGCCTTACTTCCAGGCATGTGTTCATGCTGGGTGTGCCGGTAGCGACACCGCATGATAAGATGCTGACTTTCTCCTTGAGCAGAGTGACTTCAGGTACGAGGGCCTCGGAGTATTCAAAGCAGGGTGTTTTCTCATGGCAGCACACACATGGGCCATGACAAAGTCTTCCTGGGCACTTCGGACTCACCATCAATGTTGTCCTGAGGCCGTTCGAGCACTCTGGACATGTAGCTCTCCTCAAGGAACCTACTGTGTGTTTCTCATCACTCGGCACACACAGAGGGCCTCCGAGGGATCAACAAATGGGCCTCGACGTTCCTCAGCCGGCCCACAGGGGTGTGGAGGTACTCAGTCAACTGGGAGGGAAAATGATGCATACCCGAGAGCCCTAGGAGTCCTCAGACGTGTACATCTTTGAAAATAAAGCATATAAGCGACTAAGAACTCATGGAGACAGCTGCATGCCTCCGTATCTACACGGATACCAAGGGCCTAAACTGGAGGCATGTTCCCACGTTGAGATTCCTTTTAGCTCTAGAGCTTGTCAGGCTGAAAACAACCGCGGCCATGGAAGCACCTGGTTTAGACAGAGCAAATTCATTTTGTCCCCAGAAGCATTCTACAAGGGTTGACTTGCAGGTCAAGAGCTGTGTATGTCAGGGATCTTTAACGAAGCATGAATGCAGCCTTCAGAAAGGGAAAGCAAGGCTAGTCCCAGCAGGCCCCCGTTTCCTCGGGCTCACTCAGCATGCACCACTGTGGCTTCTAACAAGTCCAAAGAGACACAGGTTACCCTGTGTTTCCTTCCCTGAATCTGCTTCTCCAAGTAGGGTGTTCTGCATCAAGCGAACTGCCTCAACCAAGGATCGCTGTAGCTGCTCCTCTGGTCCTGTGTCTATTCAAAAGCCTGCAGTGCCACAGGAAGAACAGGACTTAAATTGCAGTCAGAACGCAGGCCGACTTCCTCCAGGAGGCACGGTTACTTCAGGCAGGAGGTCCTAGATGGAAAGCGAAGCCGAGGGTTACTCTGAGTGCAGCTCAGACTAGGGCAACGCGTAAGACTTCGATGCCATGTGGGACTTCCCAGAATGGTGTTCGTAAACGTGTGCGAGTGCTGAGGAAATGTAGCTCTTCCAAATGAGAGTGCAGTGCGTTTCCCTACGCTCGGCATGCACAGAGGGGCTCTAAAGGGCTACGGGAGTGGATGTTGCTTAGAAGACCCAGGTGCGCCTGGGGGTACTCAGTGTTTCTGCCGGGAACAGGGTGCCCAAGCTAGCCTCCTAGGTGTCCAGAAAACTGTGCCGCCGTTAGACGTACGCAGAGCAGAGGCCACCGGCTCCTGGAAACTGCTGCACGCCTCCTCTTGTGCACGGAAAATCAGGGCCTTACTTCCAGGCATGTGTTCATGCTGGGTGTGCCGGTAGCGACACCGCATGGTAAGATGCTGACTTTCTCCTCGAGCAGAGTGACTTCAGGTACGAGGGCCTGGGAGTATTCAAAGCAGAGTGTTTTCTCATGGCATCTCACACAAGGGCCATGACAAAGTCTTCCTGGGTACTACAGACTCAGCAGCAATATTGTCCTGAGGCCGTTCGAGGACTCTGGACATGTAGCTCTCCTCAAGGAACCTACAGTGTGTTGCCCACCACTCGGCACCCACAGAGTGCCTCCGAGGGATCAACAAATGTGTCTCGAAGTTCCTCAGCCAGCCCAGAGGGGTGTTGAGGTACTCACTCAACTTGGAGGGAAAATGATGCATACCCGAGAGGCCTAGGAGTCCTCAGACGTGTACATCTTTGAAAATAAAGCATATAAGCGACTAGGAACTCATGGAGACAGCTGCATGCCTCCGTATCTACACGGTTACCAAGGGCCTAAACTGGAGGCATGTTCCCACGTTGAGATTCCTTTTAGCTCTAGAGCTTGTCAGGCTGAAAACAACCGCGGCCATGGAAGCACCTGGTTTAGACAGAGCAAATTCATTTTGTCCCCAGAAGCATTCTACAAGGGTTGACTTGCCTGTCAAGAGCTGTGTATGTCAGAGAGCTTCAACGAAGCATGAATGCAGCCTTCAGAAAGGGAAAGCAAGGCTACTCCCAGCAGGCCCCCGTTTCCTCGTGCTCACTCAGCATGCACGACTGTGGTTTCCAAAAAGTCCAAAGAGACACAGGTTACCCTGTGTTTCCTTCCCTGAATCTGCTTCTCCAAGTAGGGTGTTCTGCATCAAGCGAACTGCCTCAACCAAGGATCCCCGTAGCTGCTCCTCTGGTCCTGTGTCTATTCAAAAGCTTGCAGTGCCACAGGAAGAAGAGGACATAAATTGCAGTAAGAACGCAAGCCGACTTCCTCCAGGAAGCACGGTGACTTCAGGCAGGAGGTCCTAGATGGAAAGCGAAGCTGAGGGTTACTCTGAGTGCAGCTCAGACTAGGGCAACGCGTAAGACTTCGACGCCATGTGGGACTTGCCAGAACGGTGTTCGTGAACGTGTGCGAGTGCTGAGGAAATTTAGCTGCTCCAAAAGAGAGTGCAGTGCGTTTCCCTACGCTCGGCATGCACAGAGGGGCTCTAAAGGGCTACGGGAGTGGATGTTGCTTAGCAGACCCAGGTGCGCCTGGGGGTACTCAGTGTTCCTGCCGGGAACAGGGTGCCCACGCTAGCCTCCTAGGTGTCCAGAAAACTGTGCCGCCGTTAGACGTACGCAGAGCAGAGGCCACCGGCTCCTGGAAACTGCTGCACGCCTCCTCTTGTGCACGGCAAATGAGGGCCTTACTTCCAGGCATGTGTTCATGCTGGGTGTGCCGGTAGCGACACCGCATGGTAAGATGCTGACTTTCTCCTCGAGCAGAGTGACTTCAGGTACGAGGGCCTCGGAGTATTCAAAGCAGAGTGTTTTCTCATGGCATCTCACACAAGGGCCATGACAAAATCTTCCTGGGCACTACGGACTCAGCAGCAATATTGTCCTGAGGCCGTTAGAGGACTCTGGACATGTAAGTCTCCTCAAGGAACCTACAGTGTGTTGCCCACCACTCGGCACGCACAGAGGGCCTCCGAGGGATCAACAAATGGGTCTCGAAGTTCCTCAGCCAGCCCAGAGGGGTGTTGAGGTACTCACTCAACTTGGAGGGAAAATGATGCATACCCGAGAGGCCTAGGAGTCCTCAGACGCGTACATCTTTGAAAATAAAGCATATAAGCGACTAAGAACTCATGGAGACAGCTGCATGCCTCCGTATCTACACGGTTACCAAGGGCCTAAACTGGAGGCATGTTCCCACGTTGAGATTCCTTTTAGCTCTAGAGCTTGTCAGGCTGAAAACAACCACGGCCATGGAAGCACCTGGTTTAGACAGAGCAAATTCATTTTGTCCCCAGAAGCATTCTACAGGGTTGACTTGCCTGTCAAGAGCTGCGTATGTCAGGGAGCTTCAACGAAGCATGAATGCAGCCTTCAGAAAGGGAAAGCAAGGCGAGTTCTAGCAGGCAACCGTTTCCTCGGGCTCACTCAGCATGCACCCCTGTGGTTTCTAAAAAGTCCAAAGAGACACAGGTTACCCTGTGTTTCCTTCCCTGAATCAGCTTCTCCAAGTAGGGTGTTCTGCATCAAGCGAACTGCCTCAACCAAGGATCCCCGTAGCTGCTCCTCTGGTCCTGTGTCTACTCAAAAGCTTGCAGTGCCACAGGAAGAAGAGGACTTAAATTGCAGTAAGAACGCAAGCCGACTTCCTCCAGGAGGCACGGTGACTTCAGGCAGGTGGTCCTAGATGGAAAGCGAAGCTGAGGGTTACTCTGAGTGCAGCTCAGA
Source organism: Delphinapterus leucas (assembly GCF_059928025.1). Taxonomy (NCBI): domain Eukaryota; kingdom Metazoa; phylum Chordata; class Mammalia; order Artiodactyla; family Monodontidae; genus Delphinapterus; species Delphinapterus leucas. Next base: position 31,322,463 of record NC_143147.1, read on the forward strand.
CTAGGGCAACGCGTAAGACTTCGACCTCATGTACGACTTGCCAGAACGGTGTTCGTGAACGTGTGCGAGTGCTGAGGAAATTTAGCTGCTCCAAAAGAGAGTGCAGTGCGTTTCCCTACGCTCGGCATGCACAGAGGGGCTCTAAAGGGCTACGGGAGTGGATGTTGCTTAGCAGACCCAGGTGCGCCTGGGGGTACTCAATGTTCCTGACGGGAACAGGGTGCCCACGCTAGCCTCCTAGGTGTCCAGAAAACTGTGCCGCCGTTAGACGTACGCAGAGCAGAGGCCACCGGCTCCTGGAAACTGCTGCACGCCTCCTCTTGTGCACGGCAAATCAGGGCCTTACTTCCAGGCATGTGTTCATGCTGGGTGTGCCGGTAGCGACACCGCATGATAAGATGCTGACTTTCTCCTTGAGCAGAGTGACTTCAGGTACGAGGGCCTCGGAGTATTCAAAGCAGTGTGTTTTCTCATGGCAGCACACACATGGGCCATGACAAAGTCTTCCTGGGCACTTCGGACTCACCATCAATGTTGTCCTGAGGCCGTTCGAGCACTCTGGACATGTAGCTCTCCTCAAGGAACCTACTGTGTGTTTCTCATCACTCGGCACACACAGAGGGCCTCCGAGGGATCAACAAATGGGCCTCGACGTTCCTCAGCCGGCCCACAGGGGTGTGGAGGTACTCAGTCAACTGGGAGGGAAAATGATGCATACCCGAGAGCCCTAGGAGTCCTCAGACGTGTACATGTTTGAAAATAAAGCATATAAGCGACTAAGAACTCATGGAGACAGCTGCATGCCTCCGTATCTACACGGATACCAAGGGCCTAAACTGGAGGCATGTTCCCACGTTGAGATTCCTTTTAGCTCTAGAGCTTGTCAGGCTGAAAACAACCGCGGCCATGGAAGCACCTGGTTTAGACACAGCAAATTCATTTTGTCCCCAGAAGCATTCTACAAGGATTGACTTGCCTGTCAAGAGCTGTGTATGTCAGAGAGCTTCAACGAAGCATGAGTGCAGCGTTCAGAAAGGGAAAGCAAGTCTAGTTCCAGCAGGACCCCGTTTCCTCGGGCTCACTCAGAATGCACCACTGTTGTTTCTAACAAGTCCAAAGAGACACAGGTTACCCTGTGTTTCCTTCCCTGAATCTGCTTCTCCATGTAGGGTGTTCTGCATCAAGCGAACTGCCTCAACCAAGGATCGCCTTAGCTGCTCCTCTGGTCCTATGTCTATTCAAAAGCCTGCAGTGCCACAGGAAGAACAGGACTTAAACTGCAGTAAGAACACAAGCCGACTTCCTCCAGGAGGCACGGTGACTTCAGGCAGGAGGTCCTAGATGGAAAGAGAAGCCGAGGTTTACTCTAAGTGCAGCTCAGACTAGGGCAACGCGTAAGATTTCGACGCCATCTGGGACTTGCCAGAACGGTGTTCGTGAACGTGTGCGAGTGCTGAGGAAATTTAGCTGCTCCAAAAGAGAGTGCAGTGCGTTTCCCTATGCTCGGCATGCACAGAGGGGCTCTAAAGGGCTACGGGAGTGGATGTTGCTTAGCAGACCCAGGTGCGCCTGGGGGTACTCAGTGTTCCTGCTGGGAACAGGGTGCCCACGGTAGCCTCCTAGGTGTCCAGAAAACTGTGCCGCCGTTAGACGTACGCAGAGCAGAGGCCACCGGCTCTTGGAAACTGCTGCACGCCTCCTATTCTGCACGGCAAATCAGTGCCTTACTTCCAGGCATGTTTTCATGCTGGGTGTGCCGGTAGCGACACCGCATGGTAAGATGCTGACTTTCTCCTCGAGCAGAGTGACTTCAGGTACGAGAGCCTCGGAGTATTCAAAGCAGGGTGTTTTCTCATGGCAGCACACACATGGGACATGACAAAGTCTTCCTGGGCACTTCGGACTCACCAGCAATGTTGTCCTGAGGCCGTTCGAGCACTCTGGACATGTAGCTCTCCTCAAGGAACCTACAGTGTGTTGCCCATCACTCGGCACGCACAGAGGGCCTTCGAGGGATCAACAAATGGGCCTCGAAGTTCCTCATCCGGCCCACAGCGGTGTGAAGGTACTCAGTCAACTTGGAGGGAATATCATGCATACCCGAGAGGCCTAGGAGTCCTCAGACGTGTACTTCCTTGAAAATAAAGCATACAAGCGACTAAGAACTCATGGAGACAGCTGCATGTCTCCGTATGTACACGGCTACCAAGGGCCTAAACTGGAGGCATGTTCCCACGTTGAGATTCCTTTTAGCTCTAGAGCTTGTCAGGCTGAAAACAACCGCGGCCATGGAAGCACCTGGTTTAGACAGAGCAAATTCATTTTGTCCCCAGAAGCATTCTACAATGGTTGACTTGCAGGTCAAGAGCTGTGTATGTCAGGGATCTTTAACGAAGCATGAATGCAGCCTTCAGAAAGGGAAAGCAAGGCTAGTCCCAGCAGGCCCCCGTTTCCTCGGGCTCACTCAGCATGCACCACTGTGGCTTCTAACATGTTCAAAGAGACACAGGTTACCCTGTGTTTCCTTCCCTGAATCTGCTTCTCCAAGTAGGGTGTTCTGCATCAAGCGAACTGCCTCAACCAAGGATCGCTGTAGCTGCTCCTCTGGTCCTGTGTCTATTCAAAAGCCTGCAGTGCCACAGGAAGAACAGGACTTAAATTGCAGTCAGAACGCAGGCCGACTTCCTGCAGGAGGCACGGTGACTTCAGGCAGGAGGTCCTAGATGGAAAGAGAAGCCGAGGTTTACTCTAAGTGCAGCTCAGACTAGGGCAACGCGTAAGATTTCGACACCATCTGGGACTTGCCAGAACGGTGTTCGTGAACGTGTGCGAGGGCTGAGGAAATTTAGCTGCTCCAAAAGAGAGTGCAGTGCGTTTCCCTACGCTCGGCATGCACAGAGGGGCTCTAAAGGGCTACGGGAGTGGATGTTGCTTAGCAGACCCAGGTGCGCCTGGGGGTACTCAGTGTTCCTGCCGGGAACAGGGTGCCCACGCTAGCCTCCTAGGTGTCCAGAAAACTGTGCCGCCGTTAGACGTACGCAGAGCAGAGGCCAGCGGCTCCTGGAAACTGCTGCACGCCTCCTCTTCTGCACGGCAAATGAGGGCCTTACTTCCAGGCATGTGTTCATGCTGGGTGTGCCGGTAGCGACACCGCATGGTAAGATGCTGACTTTCTCCTCGAGCAGAGTGACTTCAGGTACGAGGGCCTCGGAGTATTCAAAGCAGAGTGTTTTCTCATGGCATCTCACACAAGGGCCATGACAAAGTCTTCCTGGGCACTACGGACTCAGCAGCAATATTGTCCTGAGGCCGTTCGAGGACTCTGGACATGTAGCTCTCCTCAAGGAAACTACAGTGTGTTGCCCACCACTCGGCACGCACAGAGGGCCTCCGAGGGATCAACAAATGGGCCTCGATATCCTCAGCCAGCCCAGAGGGGTGTTGAGGTACTCACTCAACTTGGAGGGAAAATGATGCATACCCGAGAGGCCTAGGAGTCCTCAGACGTGTACATCTTTGAAAATAAAGCATATAAGCGACTAAGAACTCATGGAGACAGCTGCATGCCTCCGTATCTACACGGTTACCAAGGGCCTAAACTGGAGGCATGTTCCCACGTTGAGATTCCTTTTAGCTCTAGAGCTTGTCAGGCTGAAAACAACCACGGCCATGGAAGCACCTGGTTTAGACAGAGCAAATTCATTTTGTCCCCAGAAGCATTCTACAGGGTTGACTTGCCTGTCAAGAGCTGCGTATGTCAGGGAGCTTCAACGAAGCAAGAATGCAGCCTTCAGAAAGGGAAAGCAAGGCGAGTTCTAGCAGGCAACCGTTTCCTCGGGCTCACTCAGCATGCACCCCTGTGGTTTCTAACAAGTCCAAAGAGACACAGGTTACCCTGTGTTTCCTTCCCTGAATCAGCTTCTCCAAGTAGGGTGTTCTGCATCAAGCGAACTGCCTCAACCAAGGATCCCCGTAGCTGCTCCTCTGGTCCTGTGTCTACTCAAAAGCTTCCAGTGCCACAGGAAGAAGAGGACTTAAATTGCAGTAAGAACGCAAGCCGACTTCCTCCAGGAGGCACGGTGACTTCAGGCAGGTGGTCCTAGATGGAAAGCGAAGCTGAGGGTTACTCTGAGTGCAGCTCAGACTAGGGCAACGCGTAAGACTTCGACGCCATGTGGGACTTGCCAGAACGGTGTTCGTGAACGCGTGCGAGTGCTGAGGAAATTTAGCTGCTCCAAAAGAGAGTGCAGTGCGTTTCCCTATGCTCGGCATGCACAGAGGGGCTCTAAAGGGCTACGGGAGTGGATGTTGCTTAGCAGACCCAGGTGCGCCTGGGGGTACTCAGTGTTCCTGCTGGGAACAGGGTGCCCACGGTAGCCTCCTAGGTGTCCAGAAAACTGTGCCGCCATTAGACGTACGCAGAGCAGAGGCCACCGGCTCTTGGAAACTGCTGCACGCCTCCTATTCTGCACGGCAAATCAGTGCCTTACTTCCAGGCATGTTTTCATGCTGGGTGTGCCGGTAGCGACACCGCATGGTAAGATGCTGACTTTCTCCTCGAGCAGAGTGACTTCAGGTACGAGAGCCTCGGAGTATTCAAAGCAGGGTGTTTTCTCATGGCAGCACACACATGGGACATGACAAAGTCTTCCTGGGCACTTCGGAATCAACAGCAATGTTGTCCTGAGGCCGTTCGAGCACTCTGGACATGTAGCTCTCCTCAAGGAACCTACAGTGTGTTGCCCATCACTCGGCACGCACAGAGGGCCTTCGAGGGATCAACAAATGGGCCTCGAAGTTCCTCATCCGGCCCACAGCGGTGTGAAGGTACTCAGTCAACTTGGAGGGAATATCATGCATACCCGAGAGGCCTAGGAGTCCTCAGACGTGTACTTCCTTGAAAATAAAGCATACAAGCGACTAAGAACTCATGGAGACAGCTGCATGTCTCCGTATGTACACGGCTACCAAGGGCCTAAACTGGAGGCATGTTCCCACGTTGAGATTCCTTTTAGCTCTAGAGCTTGTCAGGCTGAAAACAACCGCGGCCATGGAAGCACCTGGTTTAGACAGAGCAAATTCATTTTGTCCCCAGAAGCATTCTACAATGGTTGACTTGCAGGTCAAGAGCTGTGTATGTCAGGGATCTTTAACGAAGCATGAATGCAGCCTTCAGAAAGGGAAAGCAAGGCTAGTCCCAGCAGGCCCCCGTTTCCTCGGGCTCACTCAGCATGCACCACTGTGGCTTCTAACATGTTCAAAGAGACACAGGTTACCCTGTGTTTCCTTCCCTGAATCTGCTTCTCCAAGTAGGGTGTTCTGCATCAAGCGAACTGCCTCAACCAAGGATCGCTGTAGCTGCTCCTCTGGTCCTGTGTCTATTCAAAAGCCTGCAGTGCCACAGGAAGAACAGGACTTAAATTGCAGTCAGAACGCAGGCCGACTTCCTGCAGGAGGCACAGTGACTTCAGGCAGGAGGTCCTAGATGGAAAGAGAAGCCGAGGTTTACTCTAAGTGCAGCTCAGACTAGGGCAACGCGTAAGATTTCGACACCATCTGGGACTTGCCAGAACGGTGTTCGTGAACGTGTGCGAGGGCTGAGGAAATTTAGCTGCTCCAAAAGAGAGTGCAGTGCGTTTCCCTACGCTCGGCATGCACAGAGGGGCTCTAAAGGGCTACGGGAGTGGATGTTGCTTAGCAGACCCAGGTGCGCCTGGGGGTACTCAGTGTTCCTGCCGGGAACAGGGTGCCCACGCTAGCCTCCTAGGTGTCCAGAAAACTGTGCCGCCGTTAGACGTACGCAGAGCAGAGGCCAGCGGCTCCTGGAAACTGCTGCACGCCTCCTCTTCTGCACGGCAAATGAGGGCCTTACTTCCAGGCATGTGTTCATGCTGGGTGTGCCGGTAGCGACACCGCATGGTAAGATGCTGACTTTCTCCTCGAGCAGAGTGACTTCAGGTACGAGGGCCTCGGAGTATTCAAAGCAGAGTGTTTTCTCATGGCATCTCACACAAGGGCCATGACAAAGTCTTCCTGGGCACTACGGACTCAGCAGCAATATTGTCCTGAGGCCGTTCGAGGACTCTGGACATGTAGCTCTCCTCAAGGAAACTACAGTGTGTTGCCCACCACTCGGCACGCACAGAGGGCCTCCGAGGGATCAACAAATGGGCCTCGATATCCTCAGCCAGCCCAGAGGGGTGTTGAGGTACTCACTCAACTTGGAGGGAAAATGATGCATACCCGAGAGGCCTAGGAGTCCTCAGACGTGTACATCTTTGAAAATAAAGCATATAAGCGACTAAGAACTCATGGAGACAGCTGCATGCCTCCGTATCTACACGGTTACCAAGGGCCTAAACTGGAGGCATGTTCCCACGTTGAGATTCCTTTTAGCTCTAGAGCTTGTCAGGCTGAAAACAACCACGGCCATGGAAGCACCTGGTTTAGACAGAGCAAATTCATTTTGTCCCCAGAAGCATTCTACAGGGTTGACTTGCCTGTCAAGAGCTGCGTATGTCAGGGAGCTTCAACGAAGCAAGAATGCAGCCTTCAGAAAGGGAAAGCAAGGCGAGTTCTAGCAGGCAACCGTTTCCTCGGGCTCACTCAGCATGCACCCCTGTGGTTTCTAACAAGTCCAAAGAGACACAGGTTACCCTGTGTTTCCTTCCCTGAATCAGCTTCTCCAAGTAGGGTGTTCTGCATCAAGCGAACTGCCTCAACCAAGGATCCCCGTAGCTGCTCCTCTGGTCCTGTGTCTACTCAAAAGCTTCCAGTGCCACAGGAAGAAGAGGACTTAAATTGCAGTAAGAACGCAAGCCGACTTCCTCCAGGAGGCACGGTGACTTCAGGCAGGTGGTCCTAGATGGAAAGCGAAGCTGAGGGTTACTCTGAGTGCAGCTCAGACTAGGGCAACGCGTAAGACTTCGACGCCATGTGGGACTTGCCAGAACGGTGTTCGTGAACGCGTGCGAGTGCTGAGGAAATTTAGCTGCTCCAAAAGAGAGTGCAGTGCGTTTCCCTATGCTCGGCATGCACAGAGGGGCTCTAAAGGGCTACGGGAGTGGATGTTGCTTAGCAGACCCAGGTGCGCCTGGGGGTACTCAGTGTTCCTGCCGGGAACAGGGTGCCCACGCTAGCCTCCTAGGTGTCCAGAAAACTGTGCCGCCGTTAGACGTACGCAGAGCAGAGGCCACCGGCTCCTGGAAACTGCTGCACGCCTCCTATTCTGCACGGCAAATCAGGGCCTTACTTCCAGGCATGTGTTCATGCTGGGTGTGCCGGTAGCGACACCGCATGGTAAGATGCTGACTTTCTCCTCGAGCAGAGTGACTTCAGGTACGAGGGCCTCGGAGTATTCAAAGCAGGGTGTTTTCTCATGGCAGCACACACATGGGCCATGACAAAGTCTTCCTGGGCACTTCGGACTCACCAGCAATGTTGTCCTGAGGCCGTTCGAGCACTCTGGACATGTAGCTCTCCGCAAGGAACCTACAGTGTGTTGCCCATCACTCGGCACGCACAGAGGGCCTCCGAGGGATCAACATATGGGCCTCGAAGTTCCTCAGCCGGCCCACAGCGGTGTGAAGGTACTCAGTCAACTTGGAGGGAATGTCATGCATACCCGAGAGGCCTAGGAGTCCTCAAACGAGTGCTTCCTTGAAAATAAAGCATACAAGCGACTAAGAACTCATGGAGACAGCTGCATGTCTCCGTATCTACACGGCTACCAAGGGCCTGAACTGGAGGCATGTTCCCACGTTGAGATTCCTTTTAGCTCTAGATCTTGTCAGGCTGAAAACAACCGCGGCCATGGAAGCACCTGGTTTAGACAGAGCAAATTCATTTTGTCCCCAGAAGCATTCTACAAGGGTTGACTTGGCTGTCAAGAGCTGTGTATGTCAGAGAGCTTCAACGAAGCATGAATGCAGCCTTCAGAAAGGGAAAGCAAGTCTAGTTCCAGCAGGGCGCCGTTTCCTCGGGCTCACTCAGCATGCACCACTGTTGTTTCTAACAAGTCCAAAGAGACACAGGTTACCCTGTGTTTCCTTCCCTGAATCTGCTTTTCCAAGTAGGGTGTTCTGCATCAAGCGAACTGCCTCAACCAAGGATCGCTGTAGCTGCTCCTCTGGTCCTGTGTCTATTCAAAAGCCTGCAGTGCCACAGGAAGAACAGGACTTAAATTGCAGTAAGAACACAAGCCGACTTCCTCCAGGAGGCACGGTGACTTCAGGCAGGAAGTCCTAGATGGAAAGCGAAGCCGAGGTTTACTCTGAGTGCAGCTCAGACTAGGGCAACGCGTAAGACTTCGACGCCATGTGGGATTTCCCAGAACGGTGTTCGGAAACGTGTGCGAGTGCTGAGGAAATTTAGCTGTTCCAAATGAGAGTGCAGTGCGTTTCTCTACGCTCGGCATGCACAGAGGGGCTCTAAAGGGCTATGGCAGTGGATGTTGCTTAGCAGACACAGGTGCGCCTGGGGGTACTCAGTGTTCCTGCCGGGAACAGGGTGCCCACGCTAGCCTCCTAGGGGTCCAGAAAACTGTGCCGCCGTTAGACGTACGCAGAGCAGAGGCCACCGGCTCCTGGAAACTGCTGCACGCATCCCCTTGTGCACGGCAAATCAGGGCCTTACTTCCAGGCATGTGTTCATGCTGGGTGTGCCGGTAGCGACACCGCATGGTAAGATGCTGACTTTCTCCTCGAGCAGAGTGACTTCAGGTACGAGGGCCTCGGAGTATTCAAAGCAGTGTGTTTTCTCATGGCAGCACACACATGGGCCATGACAAAGTCTTCCTGGGCACTTCGGACTCACCAGCAATGTTGTCCTGAGGCCGTTCGAGCACTCTGGACATGTAGCTCTCCTCAAGGAACCTACAGTGTGTTGCCCATCACTCGGCAGGCACAGAGGGCCTCCGAGGGATCAACAAATGGGCCTCGACGTTCCTCAGCCGGCCCACAGGGGTGTGGAGGTACTCAGTCAACTTGGAGGGAAAATGATGCATACCCGAGAGGCCTAGGAGTCCTCAGACTTGTACTTCCGTGAAAATAAAGCATATAAGCGACTAAGAACTCATGGAGACAGCTGCATTCCTCCGTATCTACACGGCTACCAAGGGCCTAAACAGGAGGCATGTTCCCACGTTGAGATTCCTTTTAGCTCTAGAGCTTGTCAGGCTGAAAACAACCACGGCCATGGAAGCACCTGGTTTAGACAGAGCAAATTCATTTTGTCCCCAGAAGCATTCTACAAGGGTTGACTTGCAGGTCAAGAGCTGTGTATGTCAGGGATCTTTAACGAAGCATGAATGCAGCCTTCAGAAAGGGAAAGCAAGGCTAGTCCCAGCAGGCCCCCGTTTCCTCGGGCTCACTCAGCATGCACCACTGTGGCTTCTAACAAGTCCAAAGAGACACAGGTTACCCTGTGTTTCCTTCCCTGAATCTGCTTCTCCAAGTAGGGTGTTCTGCATCAAGCGAACTGCCTCAACCAAGGATCGCTGTAGCTGCTCCTCTGGTCCTGTGTCTATTCAAAAGCCTGCAGTGCCACAGGAAGAACAGGACTTAAATTGCAGTCAGAACGCAGGCCGACTTCCTCCAGGAGGCACGGTGACTTCAGGCAGGAGGTCCTAGATGGAAAGCGAAGCCGAGGGTTACTCTGAGTGCAGCTCAGACTAGGGCAACGCGTAAGACTTCGATGCCATGTGGGACTTCCCAGAATGGTGTTCGTAAACGTGTGCGAGTGCTGAGGAAATTTAGCTCTTCCAAATGAGAGTGCAGTGCGTTTCCCTACGCTCGGCATGCACAGAGGGGCTCTAAAGGGCTACGGGAGTGGATGTTGCTTAGCAGACCCAGGTGCGCCTGGGGGTACTCAGTGTTCCTGCCGGGAACAGGGTGCCCACGCTAGCCTCCTAGATGTCCAGAAAACTGTGCCGCCGTTAGACGTACGCAGAGCAGAGGCCACCGGCTCCTGGAAACTGCTGCACGCCTCCTCTTCTGCACGGCAAATCAGGGCCTTACTTCCAGGCATGTGTTCATGCTGGGTGTGCCGGTAGCGACACCGCATGGTAAGATGCTGACTTTCTCCTCGAGCAGAGTGACTTCAGGTACGAGGGCCTCGGAGTATTCAAAGCAGGGTGTTTTCTCATGGCAGCACACACATGAGCCATGACAAAGTCTTCCTGGGCACTTCGGACTCACCATCAATGTTGTCCTGAGGCCGTTCGAGCACTCTGGACATGTAGCTCTCCTCAAGGAACCTACAGTGTGTTGCCCATCACTCGGCACGCACAGAGGGCCTCTGAGGGAACAACAAATGGGCCTCGAAGTTCCTCAGCCGTCCCACAGCGGTGTGGAGGTACTCAGTCAACTTGGAGGGAAAATGATGCATACCCGAAAGGCCTAGGAGTCCTCAGACGTGTACTTCCTTGAAAATAAAGCATATAAGCCACTAAGAACTCATGGAGACAGCTGCATGTCTCCGTATCTACACGGTTACCAAGGGCCTAAACTGGAGATATGTTCCCACGTTGAGATTCCTTTTAGCTCTAGAGTTTGTCAGGCTGAAAACAACCGCGGCCATGGAAGCACCTGGTTTAGACAGAGCAAATTCATTTTGTCCCCAGAAGCATTCTACAAGGGTTGACTTGCCTGTCAAGAGCTGTGTATGTCAGAGAGCTTCAACGAAGCATGAATGCAGCCTTCAGAAAGGGAAAGCAAGGCTACTCCCAGCAGGCCCCCGTTTCCTCGTGCTCACTCAGCATGCACGACTGTTGTTTCTAACAAGTCCAAAGAGACACAGGTTACCCTGTGTTTCCTTCCCTGAATCTGCTTCTCCAAGTAGGGTGTTCTGCATCAAGCGAACTGCCTCAACCAAGGATCCCCGTAGCTGCTCCTCTGGTCCTGTGTCTATTCAAAAGCTTGCAGTGCCACAGGAAGAAGAGGACATAAATTGCAGTAAGAACGCAAGCCGACTTCCTCCAGGAGGCACGGTGACTTCAGGCAGGAGGTCCTAGATGGAAAGCGAAGCTGAGGGTTACTCTGAGTGCAGCTCAGACTAGGGCAACGCGTAAGACTTCGACGCCATGTGGGACTTGCCAGAACGGTGTTCGTGAACGTGTGCGAGTGCTGAGGAAATTTAGCTGCTCCAAAAGAGAGTGCAGTGCGTTTCCCTACGCTCGGCATGCACAGAGGGGCTCTAAAGGGCTACGGGAGTGGATGTTGCTTAGCAGACCCAGGTGCGCCTGGGGGTACTCAGTGTTCCTGCCGGGAACAGGGTGCCCACGCTAGCCTCCTAGGTGTCCAGAAAACTGTGCCGCCGTTAGACGTACGCAGAGCAGAGGCCACCGGCTCCTGGAAACTGCTGCACGCCTCCTCTTGTGCACGGCAAATCAGGGCCTTACTTCCAGGCATGTGTTCATGCTGGGTGTGCCGGTAGCGACACCGCATGGTAAGATGCTGACTTTCTCCTCGAGCAGAGTGACTTCAGGTACGAGGGCCTCGGAGTATTCAAAGCAGAGTGTTTTCTCATGGCATCTCACACAAGGGCCATGCCAAAATCTTCCTGGGCACTACAGACTCAGCAGCAATATTGTCCTGAGGCCGTTCGAGGACTCTGGACATGTAAGTCTCCTCAAGGAACCTACAGTGTGTTGCCCACCACTCGGCACGCACAGAGGGCCTCTGAGGGATCAACAAATGGGTCTCGAAGTTCCTCAGCCAGCCCAGAGGGGTGTTGAGGTACTCACTCAACTTGGAGGGAAAATGATGCATACCCGAGAGGCCTAGGAGTCCTCAGACGTGTACATCTTTGAAAATAAAGCATATAAGCGACTAAGAACTCATGGAGACAGCTGCATGCCTCCGTATCTACACGGATACCAAGGGCCTAAACTGGAGGTATGTTCCCACGTTGAGATTCCTTTTAGCTCTAGAGCTTGTCAGGCTGAAAACAACCGCGGCCATGGAAGCACCTGGTTTAGACACAGCAAATTCATTTTGTCCCCAGAAGCATTCTACAAGGATTGACTTGCCTGTCAAGAGCTGTGTATGTCAGAGAGCTTCAACGAAGCATGAGTGCAGCCTTCAGAAAGGGAAAGCAAGTCTAGTTCCAGCAGGCCCCCGTTTCCTCGGGCTCACTCAGAATGCACCACTGTTGTTTCTAACAAGTCCAAAGAGACACAGGTTACCCTGTGTTTCCTTCCCTGAATCTGCTTCTCCATGTAGGGTGTTCTGCATCAAGCGAACTGCCTCAACCAAGGATCGCCGTAGCTGCTCCTCTGGTCCTGTGTCTATTCAAAAGCCTGCAGTGCCACAGGAAGAACAGGACTTAAACTGCAGTAAGAACACAAGCCGACTTCCTCCAGGAGGCACGGTGACTTCAGGCAGGAGGTCCTAGATGGAAAGAGAAGCCGAGGTTTACTCTAAGTGCAGCTCAGACTAGGGCAACGCGTAAGATTACGACGCCATCTGGGACTTGCCAGAACGGTGTTCGTGAACGTGTGCGAGTGCTGAGGAAATTTAGCTGCTCCAAAAGAGAGTGCAGTGCGTTTCCCTATGCTCGGCATGCACAGAGGGGCTCTAAAGGGCTACGGGAGTGGATGTTGCTTAGCAGACCCAGGTGCGCCTGGGGGTACTCAGTGTTCCTGCCGGGAACAGGGTGCCCACGCTAGCCTCCTAGGTGTCCAGAAAATTGTGCCGCCGTTAGACGTACCCAGAGCAGAGGCCACCGGCTCCTGGAAACTGCTGGACGCCTCCTCTTCTGCACGGCAAATCAGGGCCTTACTTCCAGGCATGTGTTCATGCTGGGTGTGCCGGTAGCGACACCGCATGGTAAGATGCTGACTTCCTCCTCGAGCAGAGTGACTTCAGGTACGAGGGCCTCGGAGTATTCAAAGCAGGGTGTTTTCTCATGGCAGCACACACATGGGCCATGACAAAGTCTTCCTGGGCACTTCGGACTCACCAGCAATGTTGTCTTGAGGCCTTTCGAGCACTCTGGACATGTAGCTCTCCTCAAGGAACCTACAGTGTGTTGCCCATCACTCGGCACGCACAGAGGGCCTCTGAGGGATGAACAAATGGGCCTCGATTTCCTCAGCCAGCCCAGAGGGGTGTTGAGGTACTCACTCAACTTGGAGGGAAAATGATGCATACCCGAGAGGCCTAGGAGTCCTCAGACGTGTACATCTTTGAAAATAAACCATATAAGCGACTAAGAACTCATGGAGACAGCTGCATGCCTCCGTATCTACACGGTTACCAAGGGCCTAAACTGGAGGCATGTTCCCACGTTGAGATTCCTTTTAGCTCTAGAGCTTGTCAGGCTGAAAACAACCACGGCCATGGAAGCACCTGGTTTAGACAGAGCAAATTCATTTTGTCCCCAGAAGCATTCTACAAGGGTTGACTTGCCTGTCAAGAGCTGTGTATGTCAGGGATCTTTAACGAAGCATGAATGCAGCCTTCAGAAAGGGAAAGCAAGGCTAGTTCTAGCAGGCAACCGTTTCCTCGGGCTCACTCAGCATGCACCCCTGTGGTTTCTAACAAGTCCAAAGAGACACAGGTTACCCTGTGTTTCCTTCCCTGAATCTGCTTCTCCAAGTAGGGTGTTCTGCATCAAGCGAACTGCCTCAACCAAGGATCCCCGTAGCAGCCGGGAACAGGCTGCCCACGCTAGCCTCATAGGTGTTCAGAAAACTGTGCCGCTGTTAGACGTACGCAGAGCAGAGGCCACCGGCTCTTGGAAACTGCTGCACGCCTCCTATTCTGCACGGCAAATCAGTGCCTTACTTCCAGGCATGTGTTCATGCTGGGTGTGCCGGTAGCGACACCGCATGGTAAGATGCTGACTTTCTCCTCGAGCAGAGTGACTTCAGGTACGAGGGCCTCGGAGTATTCAAAGCAGGGTGTTTTCTCATGGCAGCACACACATGGGACATGACAAAGTCTTCCTGGGCACTTCGGAATCACCAGCAATGTTGTCCTGAGGCCGTTCGAGCACTCTGGACATGTAGCTCTCCGCAAGGAACCTACAGTGTGTTGCCCATCACTCGGCACGCACAGAGGGCCTCCGAGGGATCAACATATGGGCCTCGAAGTTCCTCAGCCGGCCCACAGCGGTGTGAAGGTACTCAGTCAACTTGGAGGGAATGTCATGCATACCCGAGAGGCCTAGGAGTCCTCAAACGAGTGCTTCCTTGAAAATAAAGCATACAAGCGACTAAGAACTCATGGAGACAGCTGCATGTCTCCGTATCTACACGGCTACCAAGGGCCTGAACTGGAGGCATGTTCCCACGTTGAGATTCCTTTTAGCTCTAGATCTTGTCAGGCTGAAAACAACCGCGGCCATAGAAGCACCTGGTTTAGACAGAGCAAATTCATTTTGTCCCCAGAAGCATTCTACAAGGGTTGACTTGGCTGTCAAGAGCTGTGTATGTCAGAGAGCTTCAACGAAGCATGAATGCAGCCTTCAGAAAGGGAAAGCAAGTCTAGTTCCAGCAGGGCGCCGTTTCCTCGGGCTCACTCAGCATGCACCACTGTTGTTTCTAACAAGTCCAAAGAGACACAGGTTACCCTGTGTTTCCTTCCCTGAATCTGCTTTTCCAAGTAGGGTGTTCTGCATCAAGCGAACTGCCTCAACCAAGGATCGCCGTAGCTGCTCCTCTGGTCCTGTGTCTATTCAAAAGCCTGCAGTGCCACAGGAAGAACAGGACTTAAATTGCAGTAAGAACACAAGCCGACTTCCTCCAGGAGGCACGGTGACTTCAGGCAGGAAGTCCTAGATGGAAAGCGAAGCCGAGGTTTACTCTGAGTGCAGCTCAGACTAGGGCAACGCGTAAGACTTCGACGCCATGTGGGATTTCCCAGAACGGTGTTCGGAAACGTGTGCGAGTGCTGAGGAAATTTAGCTGTTCCAAATGAGAGTGCAGTGCGTTTCTCTACGCTCGGCATGCACAGAGGGGCTCTAAAGGGCTATGGGAGTGGATGTTGCTTAGCAGACCCAGGTGCGCCTGGGGGTACTCAGTGTTCCTGCCGGGAACAGGGTGCCCACGCTAGCCTCCTAGGGGTCCAGAAAACTGTGCCGCCGTTAGACGTACGCAGAGCAGAGGCCACCGGCTCCTGGAAACTGCTGCACGCATCCCCTTGTGCACGGCAAATCAGGGCCTTACTTCCAGGCATGTGTTCATGCTGGGTGTGCCGGTAGCGACACCGCATGGTAAGATGCTGACTTTCTCCTCGAGCAGAGTGACTTCAGGTACGAGGGCCTCGGAGTATTCAAAGCAGGGTGTTTTCTCATGGCAGCACACACATGGGCCATGACAAAGTCTTCCTGGGCACTTCGGACTCACCAGCAATGTTGTCCTGAGGCCGTTCGAGCACTCTGGACATGTAGCTCTCCGCAAGGAACCTACAGTGTGTTGCCCATCACTCGGCACGCACAGAGGGCCTCCGAGGGATCAACATATGGGCCTCGAAGTTCCTCAGCCGGCCCACAGCGGTGTGAAGGTACTCAGTCAACTTGGAGGGAATGTCATGCATACCCGAGAGGCCTAGGAGTCCTCAAACGAGTGCTTCCTTGAAAATAAAGCATACAAGCGACTAAGAACTCATGGAGACAGCTGCATGTCTCCGTATCTACACGGCTACCAAGGGCCTGAACTGGAGGCATGTTCCCACGTTGAGATTCCTTTTAGCTCTAGATCTTGTCAGGCTGAAAACAACCGCGGCCATGGAAGCACCTGGTTTAGACAGAGCAAATTCATTTTGTCCCCAGAAGCATTCTACAAGGGTTGACTTGGCTGTCAAGAGCAGTGTATGTCAGAGAGCTTCAACGAAGCATGAATGCAGCCTTCAGAAAGGGAAAGCAAGTCTAGTTCCAGCAGGGCGCCGTTTCCTCGGGCTCACTCAGCATGCACCACTGTTGTTTCTAACAAGTCCAAAGAGACACAGGTTACCCTGTGTTTCCTTCCCTGAATCTGCTTTTCCAAGTAGGGTGTTCTGCATCAAGCGAACTGCCTCAACCAAGGATCGCCGTAGCTGCTCCTCTGGTCCTGTGTCTATTCAAAAGCCTGCAGTGCCACAGGAAGAACAGGACTTAAATTGCAGTAAGAACACAAGCCGACTTCCTCCAGGAGGCACGGTGACTTCAGGCAGGAAGTCCTAGATGGAAAGCGAAGCCGAGGTTTACTCTGAGTGCAGCTCAGACTAGGGCAACGCGTAAGACTTCGACGCCATGTGGGATTTCCCAGAACGGTGTTCGGAAACGTGTGCGAGTGCTGAGGAAATTTAGCTGTTCCAAATGAGAGTGCAGTGCGTTTCTCTATGCTCGGCATGCACAGAGGGGCTCTAAAGGGCTATGGGAGTGGATGTTGCTTAGCAGACCCAGGTGCGCCTGGGGGTACTCAGTGTTCCTGCCGGGAACAGGGTGCCCACGCTAGCCTCCTAGGGGTCCAGAAAACTGTGCCGCCGTTAGACGTACGCAGAGCAGAGGCCACCGGCTCCTGGAAACTGCTGCACGCATCCCCTTGTGCACGGCAAATCAGGGCCTTACTTCCAGGCATGTGTTCATGCTGGGTGTGCCGGTAGCGACACCGCATGGTAAGATGCTGACTTTCTCCTCGAGCAGAGTGACTTCAGGTACGAGGGCCTCGGAGTATTCAAAGCAGTGTGTTTTCTCATGGCAGCACACACATGGGCCATGACAAAGTCTTCCTGGGCACTTCGGACTCACCAGCAATGTTGTCCTGAGGCCGTTCGAGCACTCTGGACATGTAGCTCTCCTCAAGGAACCTACAGTGTGTTGCCCATCACTCGGCAGGCACAGAGGGCCTCCGAGGGATCAACAAATGGGCCTCGATGTTCCTCAGCCGGCCCACAGGGGTGTGGAGGTACTCAGTCAACTTGGAGGGAAAATGATGCATACCCGAGAGGCCTAGGAGTCCTCAGACTTGTACTTCCTTGAAAATAAAGCATATAAGCGACTGAGAACTCATGGAGACAGCTGCATTCCTCCGTATCTACACGGCTACCAAGGGCCTAAACAGGAGGCATGTTCCCACGTTGAGATTCCTTTTAGCTCTAGAGCTTGTCAGGCTGAAAACAACCGCGGCCATGGAAGCACCTGGTTTAGACAGAGCAAATTCATTTTGTCCCCAGAAGCATTCTACAAGGGTTGACTTGCAGGTCAAGAGCTGTGTATGTCAGGGATCTTTAACGAAGCATGAATGCAGCCTTCAGAAAGGGAAAGCAAGGCTAGTCCCAGCAGGCCCCCGTTTCCTCGGGCTCACTCAGCATGCACCACTGTGGCTTCTAACAAGTCCAAAGAGACACAGGTTACCCTGTGTTTCCTTCCCTGAATCTGCTTCTCCAAGTAGGGTGTTCTGCATCAAGCGAACTGCCTCAACCAAGGATCGCTGTAGCTGCTCCTCTGGTCCTGTGTCTATTCAAAAGCCTGCAGTGCCACAGGAAGAACAGGACTTAAATTGCAGTCAGAACGCAGGCCGACTTCCTCCAGGAGGCACGGTGACTTCAGGCAGGAGGTCCTAGATGGAAAGCGAAGCCGAGGGTTACTCTGAGTGCAGCTCAGACTAGGGCAACGCGTAAGACTTCGATGCCATGTGGGACTTCCCAGAATGGTGTTCGTAAACGTGTGCGAGTGCTGAGGAAATTTAGCTCTTCCAAATGAGAGTGCAGTGCGTTTCCCTACGCTCGGCATGCACAGAGGGGCTCTAAAGGGCTACGGGAGTGGATGTTGCTTAGCAGACCCAGGTGCGCCTGGGGGTACTCAGTGTTCCTGCCGGGAACAGGGTGCCCACGCTAGCCTCCTAGATGTCCAGAAAACTGTGCCGCCGTTAGACGTACGCAGAGCAGAGGCCACCGGCTCCTGGAAACTGCTGCACGCCTCCTCTTCTGCACGGCAAATCAGGGCCTTACTTCCAGGCATGTGTTCATGCTGGGTGTGCCGGTAGCGACACCGCATGGTAAGATGCTGACTTTCTCCTCGAGCAGAGTGACTTCAGGTACGAGGGCCTCGGAGTATTCAAAGCAGGGTGTTTTCTCATGGCAGCACACACATGAGCCATGACAAAGTCTTCCTGGGCACTTCGGACTCACCATCAATGTTGTCCTGAGGCCGTTCGAGCACTCTGGACATGTAGCTCTCCTCAAGGAACCTACAGTGTGTTGCCCATCACTCGGCACGCACAGAGGGCCTCTGAGGGAACAACAAATGGGCCTCGAAGTTCCTCAGCCGTCCCACAGCGGTGTGGAGGTACTCAGTCAACTTGGAGGGAAAATGATGCATACCCGAAAGGCCTAGGAGTCCTCAGACGTGTACTTCCTTGAAAATAAAGCATATAAGCCACTAAGAACTCATGGAGACAGCTGCATGTCTCCGTATCTACACGGTTACCAAGGGCCTAAACTGGAGACATGTTCCCACGTTGAGATTCCTTTTAGCTCTAGAGCTTGTCAGGCTGAAAACAACCGCGGCCATGGAAGCACCTGGTTTAGACAGAGCAAATTCATTTTGTCCCCAGAAGCATTCTACAAGGGTTGACTTGCCTGTCAAGAGCTGTGTATGTCAGAGAGCTTCAACGAAGCATGAATGCAGCCTTCAGAAAGGGAAAGCAAGGCTACTCCCAGCAGGCCCCCGTTTCCTCGTGCTCACTCAGCATGCACGACTGTGGTTTCTAACAAGTCCAAAGAGACACAGGTTACCCTGTGTTTCCTTCCCTGAATCTGCTTCTCCAAGTAGGGTGTTCTGCATCAAGCGAACTGCCTCAACCAAGGATCCCCGTAGCTGCTCCTCTGGTCCTGTGTCTATTCAAAAGCTTGCAGTGCCACAGGAAGAAGAGGACATAAATTGCAGTAAGAACGCAAGCCGACTTCCTCCAGGAGGCACGGTGACTTCAGGCAGGAGGTCCTAGATGGAAAGCGAAGCTGAGGGTTACTCTGAGTGCAGCTCAGACTAGGGCAACGCGTAAGACTTCGACGCCATGTGGGACTTGCCAGAACGGTGTTCGTGAACGTGTGCCAGTGCTGAGGAAATTTAGCTGCTCCAAAAGAGAGTGCAGTGCGTTTCCCTACGCTCGGCATGCACAGAGGGGCTCTAAAGGGCTACGGGAGTGGATGTTGCTTAGCAGACCCAGGTGCGCCTGGGGGTACTCAGTGTTCCTGCCGGGAACAGGGTGCCCACGCTAGCCTCCTAGGTGTCCAGAAAACTGTGCCGCCGTTAGACGTACGCAGAGCAGAGGCCACCGGCTCCTGGAAACTGCTGCACGCCTCCTCTTGTGCACGGCAAATCAGGGCCTTACTTCCAGGCATGTGTTCATGCTGGGTGTGCCGGTAACGACACCGCATGGTAAGATGCTGACTTTCTCCTCGAGCAGAGTGACTTCAGGTACGAGGGCCTCGGAGTATTCAAAGCAGAGTGTTTTCTCATGGCATCTCACACAAGGGCCATGCCAAAATCTTCCTGGGCACTACAGACTCAGCAGCAATATTGTCCTGAGGCCGTTCGAGGACTCTGGACATGTAAGTCTCCTCAAGGAACCTACAGTGTGTTGCCCACCACTCGGCACGCACAGAGGGCCTCTGAGGGATCAACAAATGGGTCTCGAAGTTCCTCAGCCAGCCCAGAGGGGTGTTGAGGTACTCACTCAACTTGGAGGGAAAATGATGCATACCCGAGAGGCCTAGGAGTCCTCAGACGTGTACATCTTTGAAAATAAAGCATATAAGCGACTAAGAACTCATGGAGACAGCTGCATGCCTCCGTATCCACACGGATACCAAGGGCCTAAACTGGAGGCATGTTCCCACGTTGAGATTCCTTTTAGCTCTAGAGCTTGTCAGGCTGAAAACAACCGCGGCCATGGAAGCACCTGGTTTAGACACAGCAAATTCATTTTGTCCCCAGAAGCATTCTACAAGGATTGACTTGCCTGTCAAGAGCTGTGTATGTCAGAGAGCTTCAACGAAGCATGAGTGCAGCCTTCAGAAAGGGAAAGCAAGTCTAGTTCCAGCAGGCCCCCGTTTCCTCGGGCTCACTCAGAATGCACCACTGTTGTTTCTAACAAGTCCAAAGAGACACAGGTTACCCTGTGTTTCCTTCCCTGAATCTGCTTCTCCATGTAGGGTGTTCTGCATCAAGCGAACTGCCTCAACCAAGGATCGCCGTAGCTGCTCCTCTGGTCCTGTGTCTATTCAAAAGCCTGCAGTGCCACAGGAAGAACAGGACTTAAACTGCAGTAAGAACACAAGCCGACTTCCTCCAGGAGGCACGGTGACTTCAGGCAGGAGGTCCTAGATGGAAAGAGAAGCCGAGGTTTACTCTAAGTGCAGCTCAGACTAGGGCAACGCGTAAGATTTCGACGCCATCTGGGACTTGCCAGAACGGTGTTCGTGAACGTGTGCGAGTGCTGAGGAAATTTAGCTGCTCCAAAAGAGAGTGCAGTGCGTTTCCCTATGCTCGGCATGCACAGAGGGGCTCTAAAGGGCTACGGGAGTGGATGTTGCTTAGCAGACCCAGGTGCGCCTGGGGGTACTCAGTGTTCCTGCCGGGAACAGGGTGCCCACGCTAGCCTCCTAGGTGTCCAGAAAATTGTGCCGCCGTTAGACGTACCCAGAGCAGAGGCCACCGGCTCCTGGAAACTGCTGGACGCCTCCTCTTCTGCACGGCAAATCAGGGGCTTACTTCCAGGCATGTGTTCATGCTGGGTGTGCTGGTAGCGACACCGCATGGTAAGATGCTGACTTCCTCCTCGAGCAGAGTGACTTCAGGTACGAGGGCCTCGGAGTATTCAAAGCAGGGTGTTTTCTCATGGCAGCACACACATGGGCCATGACAAAGTCTTCCTGGGCACTTCGGACTCACCAGCAATGTTGTCTTGAGGCCTTTCGAGCACTCTGGACATGTAGCTCTCCTCAAGGAACCTACAGTGTGTTGCCCACCACTCGGCACGCACAGAGGGCCTCTGAGGGATGAACAAATGGGCCTCGATTTCCTCAGCCAGCCCAGAGGGGTGTTGAGGTACTCACTCAACTTGGAGGGAAAATGATGCATACCCGAGAGGCCTAGGAGTCCTCAGACGTGTACATCTTTGAAAATAAACCATATAAGCGACTAAGAACTCATGGAGACAGCTGCATGCCTCCGTATCTACACGGTTACCAAGGGCCTAAACTGGAGGCATGTTCCCACGTTGAGATTCCTTTTAGCTCTAGAGCTTGTCAGGCTGAAAACAACCACGGCCATGGAAGCACCTGGTTTAGACAGAGCAAATTCATTTTGTCCCCAGAAGCATTCTACAAGGGTTGACTTGCCTGTCAAGAGCTGTGTATGTCAGGGATCTTTAACGAAGCATGAATGCAGCCTTCAGAAAGGGAAAGCAAGGCTAGTTCTAGCAGGCAACCGTTTCCTCGGGCTCACTCAGCATGCACCCCTGTGGTTTCTAACAAGTCCAAAGAGACACAGGTTACCCTGTGTTTCCTTCCCTGAATCTGCTTCTCCAAGTAGGGTGTTCTGCATCAAGCGAACTGCCTCAACCAAGGATCCCCGTAGCAGCCGGGAACAGGCTGCCCACGCTAGCCTCATAGGTGTTCAGAAAACTGTGCCGCTGTTAGACGTACGCAGAGCAGAGGCCACCGGCTCTTGGAAACTGCTGCACGCCTCCTATTCTGCACGGCAAATCAGTGCCTTACTTCCAGGCATGTGTTCATGCTGGGTGTGCCGGTAGCGACACCGCATGGTAAGATGCTGACTTTCTCCTCGAGCAGAGTGACTTCAGGTACGAGAGCCTCGGAGTATTCAAAGCAGGGTGTTTTCTCATGGCAGCACACACATGGGACATGACAAAGTCTTCCTGGGCACTTCGGAATCACCAGCAATGTTGTCCTGAGGCCGTTCGAGCACTCTGGACATGTAGCTCTCCTCAAGGAACCTACAGTGTGTTGCCCATCACTCGGCACGCACAGAGGGCCTCCGAGGGATCAACATATGGGCCTCGAAGTTCCTCAGCCGGCCCACAGCGGTGTGAAGGTACTCAGTCAACTTGGAGGGAATGTCATGCATACCCGAGAGGCCTAGGAGTCCTCAAACGAGTGCTTCCTTGAAAATAAAGCATACAAGCGACTAAGAACTCATGGAGACAGCTGCATGTCTCCGTATCTACACGGCTACCAAGGGCCTGAACTGGAGGCATGTTCCCACGTTGAGATTCCTTTTAGCTCTAGATCTTGTCAGGCTGAAAACAACCGCGGCCATGGAAGCACCTGGTTTAGACAGAGCAAATTCATTTTGTCCCCAGAAGCATTCTACAAGGGTTGACTTGGCTGTCAAGAGCTGTGTATGTCAGAGAGCTTCAACGAAGCATGAATGCAGCCTTCAGAAAGGGAAAGCAAGTCTAGTTCCAGCAGGGCGCCGTTTCCTCGGGCTCACTCAGCATGCACCACTGTTGTTTCTAACAAGTCCAAAGAGACACAGGTTACCCTGTGTTTCCTTCCCTGAATCTGCTTTTCCAAGTAGGGTGTTCTGCATCAAGCGAACTGCCTCAACCAAGGATCGCCGTAGCTGCTCCTCTGGTCCTGTGTCTATTCAAAAGCCTGCAGTGCCACAGGAAGAACAGGACTTAAATTGCAGTAAGAACACAAGCCGACTTCCTCCAGGAGGCACGGTGACTTCAGGCAGGAAGTCCTAGATGGAAAGCGAAGCCGAGGTTTACTCTGAGTGCAGCTCAGACTAGGGCAACGCGTAAGACTTCGACGCCATGTGGGATTTCCCAGAACGGTGTTCGGAAACGTGTGCGAGTGCTGAGGAAATTTAGCTGTTCCAAATGAGAGTGCAGTGCGTTTCTCTACGCTCGGCATGCACAGAGGGGCTCTAAAGGGCTATGGCAGTGGATGTTGCTTAGCAGACACAGGTGCGCCTGGGGGTACTCAGTGTTCCTGCCGGGAACAGGGTGCCCACGCTAGCCTCCTAGGGGTCCAGAAAACTGTGCCGCCGTTAGACGTACGCAGAGCAGAGGCCACCGGCTCCTGGAAACTGCTGCACGCATCCCCTTGTGCACGGCAAATCAGGGCCTTACTTCCAGGCATGTGTTCATGCTGGGTGTGCCGGTAGCGACACCGCATGGTAAGATGCTGACTTTCTCCTCGAGCAGAGTGACTTCAGGTACGAGGGCCTCGGAGTATTCAAAGCAGTGTGTTTTCTCATGGCAGCACACACATGGGCCATGACAAAGTCTTCCTGGGCACTTCGGACTCACCAGCAATGTTGTCCTGAGGCCGTTCGAGCACTCTGGACATGTAGCTCTCCTCAAGGAACCTACAGTGTGTTGCCCATCACTCGGCAGGCACAGAGGGCCTCCGAGGGATCAACAAATGGGCCTCGACGTTCCTCAGCCGGCCCACAGGGGTGTGGAGGTACTCAGTCAACTTGGAGGTAAAATGATGCATACCCGAGAGGCCTAGGAGTCCTCAGACTTGTACTTCCGTGAAAATAAAGCATATAAGCGACTAAGAACTCATGGAGACAGCTGCATTCCTCCGTATCTACACGGCTACCAAGGGCCTAAACAGGAGGCATGTTCCCACGTTGAGATTCCTTTTAGCTCTAGAGCTTGTCAGGCTGAAAACAACCGCGGCCATGGAAGCACCTGGTTTAGACAGAGCAAATTCATTTTGTCCCCAGAAGCATTCTACAAGGGTTGACTTGCAGATCAAGAGCTGTGTATGTCAGGGATCTTTAACGAAGCATGAATGCAGCCTTCAGAAAGGGAAAGCAAGGCTAGTCCCAGCAGGCCCCCGTTTCCTCGGGCTCACTCAGCATGCACCACTGTGGCTTCTAACAAGTCCAAAGAGACACAGGTTACCCTGTGTTTCCTTCCCTGAATCTGCTTCTCCAAGAAGGGTGTTCTGCATCAAGCGAACTGCCTCAACCAAGGATCGCTGTAGCTGCTCCTCTGGTCCTGTGTCTATTCAAAAGCCTGCAGTGCCACAGGAAGAACAGGACTTAAATTGCAGTCAGAACGCAGGCCGACTTCCTCCAGGAGGCACGGTGACTTCAGGCAGGAGGTCCTAGATGGAAAGCGAAGCCGAGGGTTACTCTGAGTGCAGCTCAGACTAGGGCAACGCGTAAGACTTCGATGCCATGTGGGACTTCCCAGAATGTTGTTCGTAAACGTGTGCGAGTGCTGAGGAAATTTAGCTCTTCCAAATGAGGGTTCAGTGCGTTTCCCTACGCTCGGCATGCACAGAGGGGCTCTAAAGGGCTACGGGAGTGGATGTTGCTTAGCAGACCCAGGTGCGCCTGGGGGTACTCAGTGTTCCTGCCGGGAACAGGGTGCCCACGCTAGCCTCCTAGATGTCCAGAAAACTGTGCCGCCGTTAGACGTACGCAGAGCAGAGGCCACCGGCTCCTGGAAACTGCTGCACGCCTCCTCTTCTGCACGGCAAATCAGGGCCTTACTTCCAGGCATGTGTTCATGCTGGGTGTGCCGGTAGCGACACCGCATGGTAAGATGCTGACTTTCTCCTCGAGCAGAGTGACTTCAGGTACGAGGGCCTCGGAGTATTCAAAGCAGGGTGTTTTCTCATGGCAGCACACACATGAGCCATGACAAAGTCTTCCTGGGCACTTCGGACTCACCATCAATGTTGTCCTGAGGCCGTTCGAGCACTCTGGACATGTAGCTCTCCTCAAGGAACCTACAGTGTGTTGCCCATCACTCGGCACGCACAGAGGGCCTCTGAGGGAACAACAAATGGGCCTCGAAGTTCCTCAGCCGTCCCACAGCGGTGTGGAGGTACTCAGTCAACTTGGAGGGAAAATGATGCATACCCGAAAGGCCTAGGAGTCCTCAGACGTGTACTTCCTTGAAAATAAAGCATATAAGCCACTAAGAACTCATGGAGACAGCTGCATGTCTCCGTATCTACACGGTTACCAAGGGCCTAAACTGGAGACATGTTCCCACGTTGAGATTCCTTTTAGCTCTAGAGCTTGTCAGGCTGAAAACAACCGCGGCCATGGAAGCACCTGGTTTAGACAGAGCAAATTCATTTTGTCCCCAGAAGCATTCTACAAGGGTTGACTTGCCTGTCAAGAGCTGTGTATGTCAGAGAGCTTCAACGAAGCATGAATGCAGCCTTCAGAAAGGGAAAGCAAGGCTACTCCCAGCAGGCCCCCGTTTCCTCATGCTCACTCAGCATGCACGACTGTGGTTTCTAACAAGTCCAAAGAGACACAGGTTACCCTGTGTTTCCTTCCCTGAATCTGCTTCTCCAAGTAGGGTGTTCTGCATCAAGCGAACTGCCTCAACAAAGGATCGCCGTAGCTGCTCCTCTGGTCCTGTGTCTACTCAAAAGCTTGCAGTGCCACAGGAAGAAGAGGACTTAAATTGCAGTAAGAACGCAAGCCGACTTCCTCCAGGAGGCACGGTGACTTCAGGCAGGTGGTCCTAGATGGAAAGCGAAGCTGAGGGTTACTCTGAGTGCAGCTCAGACTAGGGCAACGCGTAAGACTTCGACGCCATGTGGGACTTGCCAGAACGGTGTTCGTGAACGTGTGCGAGTGCTGAGGAAATTTAGCTGCTCCAAAAGAGAGTGCAGTGCGTTTACCTACGCTCGGCATGCACAGAGGTGCTCTATAGGGCTACGGGAGTTGATGTTGCTTAGCAGACCCAGGTGCGCCTGGGGGTACTCAGTGTTCCTGCTGGGAACAGGGTGCCCACGCTAGCCTCCTAGGTGTCCAGAAAACTGTGCCGCCGTTAGACGTACACAGAGCAGAGGCCACCGGCTCTTGGAAACTGCTGCACGCCTCCTATTCTGCACGGCAAATCAGTGCCTTACTTCCACGCATGTGTTCATGCTGGGTGTGCCGGTAGCGACACCGCATGGTAAGATGCTGACTTCCTCCTCGAGCAGAGTGACTTCAGGTACGAGAGCCTCGGAGTATTCAAAGCAGGGTGTTTTCTCATGGCAGCACACACATGGGACATGACAAAGTCTTCCTGGGCACTTCGGAATCACCAGCAATGTTGTCCTGAGGCCGTTCGAGCACTCTGGACATGTAGCTCTCCTCAAGGAACCTACAGTGTGTTGCCCATCACTCGGCACGCACAGAGGGCCTTCGAGGGATCAACAAATGGGCCTCGAAGTTCCTCATCCGGGCCACTGCGGTGTGAAGGTACTCAGTCAACTTGGAGGGAATATCATGCATACCCGAGAGGCCTAGGAGTCCTCAGACGTGTACTTCCTTGAAAATAAAGCATACAAGCGACTAAGAACTCATGGAGACAGCTGCATGTCTCCGTATGTACACGGCTACCAAGGGCCTAAACTGGAGGCATGTTCCCACGTTGAGATTCCTTTTAGCTCTAGAGCTTGTCAGGCTGAAAACAACCGCGGCCATGGAAGCACCTGGTTTAGACAGAGCAAATTCATTTTCTCCCCAGAAGCATTCTACAAGGGTTGACTTGCCGGTCAAGAGCTGTGTATGTCAGGGATCTTTAACGAAGCATGAATGCAGCCTTCAGAAAGGGAAAGCAAGGCTAGTCCCAGCAGGCCCCCGTTTCCTCGGGCTCACTCAGCATGCACCACTGTTGTTTCTAACAAGTCCAAAGAGACACAGGTTACCCTGTGTTTCCTTCCCTGAATCTGCTTCTCCAAGTAGGGTGTTCTGCATCAAGCGAACTGCCTCAACCAAGGATCGCCGTAGCTGCTCCTCTGGTCCTGTGTCTATTCAAAAGCCTGCAGTGCCACAGGAAGAACAGGAGTTAAATGGCAGTCAGAACGCAAGCCGACTTCCTCCAGGAGGCACGGTGACTTCAGGCAGGAGGTCCTAGATGGAAAGCGAAGCTGAGGGTTACTCTGAGTGCAGCTCAGACTAGGGCAACGCGTAAGACTTCGACGCCATGTGGGACTTGCCAGAACGGTGTTCGTGAACGTGTGCGAGTGCTGAGGAAATTTAGCTGCTCCAAAAGAGAGTGCAGTGTGTTTCCCTACGCTCGGCATGCACAGAGGGGCTCTAAAGGGCTACGGGAGTGGATGTTGCTTAGCAGACCCAGGTGCGCCTGGGGTTACTCAGTGTTCCTGCCGAGAACAGGGTGCCCACGCTAGCCTCCTAGGTGTCCAGAAAACTGTGCCGCCGTTAGACGTACGCAGAGCAGAGGCCACCGGCTCTTGGAAACTGCTGCACGCGTCCTCTTCTGCACGGCAAATCAGGGCCTTACTTCCAGGCATGTGTTCATGCTGGGTGTGCCGGTAGCGACACCGCATGGTAAGATGCTGACTTTCTCCTCGAGCAGAGTGACTTCAGGTACGAGGGCCTCGGAGTATTCAAAGCAGGGTGTTTTCTCATGGCAGCACACACATGGGCCATGACAAAGTCTTCCTGGGCACTTCGGACTCACCAGCAATGTTGTCCTGAGGCCGTTCGAGCACTCTGGACATGTAGCTCTCCTCAAGGAACCTACAGTGTGTTGCCCACCATCGGCACGCACAGAGGGCCTCCGAGGGATCAACAAATGGGCCTCGACGTTCCTCAGCCGTCCCACAGGGGTGTGGAGGTACTCAGTCAACTAGGAGGGAAAATGATGCATAACCGAGAGGCCTAGGAGTCCTCAGACGTGTACATCTTTGAAAATAAAGCATATAAGCGACTAAGAACTCATGGAGACAGCTGCATGCCTCCGTATCTACACGGTTACCAAGGGCCTAAACTGGAGGCATGTTCCCACGTTGAGATTCCTTTTAGCTCTAGAGCTTGTCAGGCTGAAAACAACCGCGGCCATGGAAGCACCTGGTTTAGACAGAGCAAATTCATTTTGTCCCCAGAAGCATTCTACAGGGTTTACTTGCCTGTCAAGAGCTGCGTATGTCAGGGAGCTTCAACGAAGCATGAATGCAGCCTTCAGAAAGGGAAAGCAAGGCTAGTTCCAGCAGGCACCCGTTTCCTCGGGCTCACTCAGCATGCACCCCTGTGGTTTCTAACAACTCCAAAGAGACACAGGTTACCCTGTGTTTCCTTCCCTGAATCAGCTTCTCCAAGTAGGGTGTTCTGCATCAAGCGAACTGCCTCAACCAAGGATCCCCGTAGCTGCTCCTCTGGTCCTGTGTCTATTCAAAAGCTTGCAGTGCCACAGGAAGAAGAGGACTTAAATTGCAGTAAGAACGCAAGCCGACTTCCTCCAGGAGGCACGGTGACTTCAGGCAGGAGGTCCTAGATGGAAAGCGAAGCCGAGGGTTACTCTGAGTGCAGCTCAGACTAGGGCAACGCGTAAGACTTCGATGCCATGTGGGACTTCCCAGAACGGTGTTCGTAAACGTGTGCGAGTGCTGAGGAAATTTAGCTGTTCCAAATGAGAGTGCAGTGCGTTTCCCTACGCTCGGCATGCACAGAGGGGCTCTAAAGGGCTACGGGAGTGGATGTTGCTTAGCAGACCCAGGTGCGCCTGGGGTTACTCAGTGTTACTGCCGGGAACAGGGTGCCCACGCTAGCCTCCTAGGTGTCCAGAAAACTGTGCCGCCGTGAGACGTACGCAGAGCAGAGGCCACCAGCTCTTGGAAACTGCTGCATGCCTCCTCTTGTGCACGGCAAATCAGGTCCTTACTTCCAGGCATGTGTTCATGCTGGGTGTGCCGGTAGCGACACCGCATGGTAAGATGCTGACTTTCGCTCGAGCAGAGTGACTTCAGGTACGAGGGCCTCGGAGTTTTCAAAGCAGAGTGTTTTCTCATGGCATCTCACACAAGGGCCATGAGAAAGTCTTCCTGGGCACTACGGACTCAGCAGCAATATTGTCCTGAGGCCGTTCGAGGACTCTGGACATGTAGCTCTCCTCAAGGAACCTACAGTGTGTTGCCCACCACTCGGCACGCACAGAGGGCTTCCGAGGGATCAACAAATGGGCCTCGATTTCCTCAGCCAGCCCAGAGGGGTGTTGAGGTACTCACTCAACTTGGAGGGAAAATGATGCATACCCGAGAGGCCTAGGAGTCCTCAGACGTGTACATCTTTGAAAATAAAGCATATAAGCGACTAAGAACTCATGGAGACAGCTGCATGCCTCCGTATCTACACGGTTACCAAGGGCCTAAACTGGAGGCATGTTCCCACGTTGAGATTCCTTTTAGCTCTAGAGCTTGTCAGGCTGAAAACAACCACGGCCATGGAAGCACCTGGTTTAGACAGAGCAAATTCATTTTGTCCCCAGAAGCATTCTACAGGGTTTACTTGCCTGTCAAGAGCTGCGTATGTCAGGGAGCTTCAACGAAGCATGAATGCAGCCTTCAGAAAGGGAAAGCAAGGCTAGTTCCAGCAGGCACCCGTTTCCTCGGGCTCACTCAGCATGCACCCCTGTGGTTTCTAACAAGTCCAAAGAGACACAGGTTACCCTGTGTTTCCTTCCCTGAATCAGCTTCTCCAAGTAGGGTGTTCTGCATCAAGCGAACTGCCTCAACCAAGGATCCCCGTAGCTGCTCCTCTGGTCCTGTGTCTATTCAAAAGCTTGCAGTGCCTCAGGAAGAACAGGACTTAAATTGCAGTAAGAACGCAAACCGACTTCCTCCAGGAGGCACGGTGACTTCAGGCAGGAGGTCCTAGATGGAAAGCGAAGCCGAGGGTTACTCTGAGTGCAGCTCAGACTAGGGCAACGCGTAAGACTTCGATGCCATGTGGGACTTCCCAGAACGGTGTTCGTAAACGTGTGCGAGTGCTGAGGAAATTTAGCTGTTCCAAATGAGAGTGCAGTGCGTTTCCCTACGCTCGGCATGCACAGAGGGGCTCTAAAGGGCTACGGGAGTGGATGTTGCTTAGCAGACCCAGGTGCGCCTGGGGGTACTCAGTGTTCCTGCCGGGAACAGGGTGCCCACGCTAGCCTCCTAGGTGTCCAGAAAACTGTGCCGCCGTTAGACGTACGCAGAGCAGAGGCCACCGGCTCTTGGAAACTGCTGCACGCCTCCTCTTGTGCACGGCAAATCAGGGCCTTACTTCCAGGCATGTGTTCATGCTGGGTGTGCCGGTAGCGACACCGCATGGTAAGATGCTGACTTTCTCCTCGAGCAGAGTGACTTCAGGTACGAGGGCCTCGGAGTATTCAAAGCAGGGTGTTTTCTCATGGCAGCACACACATGGGCCATGACAAAGTCTTCCTGGGCACTTCGGACTCACCAGCAATGTTGTCCTGAGGCCGTTCGAGCACTCTGGACATGTAGCTCTCCTCAAGGAACCTACAGTGTGTTGCCCATCACTCGGCACGCACAGAGGGCCTCCGAGGGATCAACAAATGGGCCTCGACGTTCCTCAGCCGTCCCACAGGGGTGTGGAGGTACTCAGTCAACTAGGAGGGAAAATGATGCATAACCGAGAGGCCTAGGAGTCCTCAGACGTGTACATCTTTGAAAATAAAGCATATAAGCGACTAAGAACTCATGGAGACAGCTGCATGCCTCCGTATCTACACGGTTACCAAGGGCCTAAACTGGAGGCATGTTCCCACGTTGAGATTCCTTTTAGCTCTAGAGCTTGTCAGGCTGAAAACAACCGCGGCCATGGAAGCACCTGGTTTACACAGAGCAAATTCATTTTGTCCCCAGAAGCATTCTACAAGGGTTGACTTGCCTGTCAAGAGCTGTGTATGTCAGAGAGCTTCAACGAAGCATGAAGGCAGCCTTCAGAAAGGGAAAGCAAGGCTAGTCCCAGCAGGCCCCCGTTTCCTCGGGCTCACTCAGCATGCACCACTGTTGTTTCTAACAAGTCCAAAGAGACACAGGTTACCCTGTGTTTCCTTCCCTGAATCTGCTTCTCCAAGTAGGGTGTTCTGCATCAAGCGAACTGCCTCAACCAAGGATCGCCGTAGCTGCTCCTCTGGTCCTGTGTCTATTCAAAAGCCTGCAGTGCCACAGGAAGAACAGGACATAAATTGCAGTAAGAACACAAGCCGACTTCCTCCAGGAGGCACGGTGACTTCAGGCAGGAGGTCCTAGATGGAAAGCGAAGCTGAGGGTTACTCTGAGTGCAGCTCAGACTAGGGCAACGCGTAAGACTTCGACGCCATGTGGGACTTGCCAGAATGGTGTTCGTGAACGTGTGCGGGTGCTGAGGAAGTTTAGCTGCTCCAAAAGAGCGTGCAGTGCGTTTCCCTACGCTCGGCATGCACAGAGGGGCTCTAAAGGGCTACGGGAGTGGATGTTGCTTAGCAGACCCAGGTGCGCCTGGGGGTACTCAGTGTTCCTGCCGGGAACAGGGTGCCCACGCTAGCCTCCTAGGTGTCCAGAAAACTGTGCCGCCGTTAGACGTACGCAGAGCAGAGGCCACCGGCTCTTGGAAACTGCTGCACGCCTCCTCTTGTGCTCGGCAAATCAGGGCCTTACTTCCAGGCATGTGTTCATGCTGGGTGTGCCGGTAGCGACACCGCATGGTAAGATGCTGACTTTCTCCTCGAGCAGAGTGACTTCAGGTACGAGGGCCTCGGAGTATTGAAAGCAGGGTGTTTTCTCATGGCATCTCACACAAGGGCCATGACAAAATCTTCCTGGGCACTACAGACTCAGCAGCAATATTGTCCTGAGGCCCTTCGAGGACTCTGGACATGTAGCTCTCCTCAAGGAACCTACAGTGTGTTGCCCATCACTCGGCACGCACAGAGGGCCTCTGAGGGATCAACAAATGGGCCTCGATTTCCTCAGCCAGCCCAGAGGGGTGTTGAGGTACTCACTCAACTTGGAGGGAAAATGATGCATACCCGAGAGGCCTAGGAGTCCTCAGACGTGTACATCTTTGAAAATAAAGCATATAAGCGACTAAGAACTCATGGAGACAGCTGCATGCCTCCGTATCTACACGGTTACCAAGGGCCTAAACTGGAGGCATGTTCCCACGTTGAGATTCCTTTTAGCTCTAGAGCTTCTCAGGCTGAAAACAACCACGGCCATGGAAGCACCTGGTTTAGACAGAGCAAATTCATTTTGTCCCCAGAAGCATTCTACAAGGGTTGACTTGCCTGTCAAGAGCTGTGTATGTCAGGGATCTTCAACGAAGCATGAATGCAGCCTTCAGAAAGGGAAAGCAAGGCTAGTCCCAGCAGGCCCCCGTTTCCTCGGGCTCACTCACCATGCACCCCTGTTCTTTCTAAGAAGTCCAAAGAGACACAAGTTACCCTGTGTTTCCTTCCCTGAATATGCTTCTCCAAGTAGGGTGTTCTGAATCAAGCGAACTGCCTCAACGAAGGATCGCCGTAGCTGCTCCTCTGGTCCTGTGTCTATTCAAAAGCCTGCAGTGCCACAGGAAGAACAGGAGTTAAATGGCACTCAGAACGCAAGCCGACTTCCTCCAGGAGGCACGGTGACTTCAGGGAGGAGGTCCTAGATGGAAAGCGAAGCCGAGGGTTACTCTGAGTGCAGCTCAGACTAGGGCAACGCGTAAGACTTCGATGCCATGTGGGACTTCCCAGAACGGTGTTCGTAAACGTGTGCGAGTGCTGAGGAAATTTAGCTGTTCCAAATGAGAGTGCAGTGCGTTTCCCTACGCTCGGCATGCACAGAGGGGCTCTAAAGGGCTACGGGAGTGGATGTTGCTTAGCAGACCCAGGTGCGCCTGGGGTTACTCAGTGTTCCTGCCGGGAACAGGGTGCCCACGCTAGCCTCCTAGGTGTCCAGAAAACTGTGCCGCCGTTAGACGTACGCAGAGCAGAGGCCACCGGCTCTTGGAAACTGCTGCACGCCTCCTCTTGTGCTCGGCAAATCAGGGCCTTACTTCCAGGCATGTGTTCATGCTGGGTGTGCCGGTAGCGACACCGCATGGTAAGATGCTGACTTTCTCCTCGAGCAGAGTGACTTCAGGTACGAGGGCCTCGGAGTATTCAAAGCAGGGTGTTTTCTCATGGCAGCACACACATGGGCCATGACAAAGTCTTCCTGGGCACTTCGGACTCACCAGCAATGTTGTCCTGAGGCCGTTCGAGCACTCTGGACATGTAGCTCTCCTCAAGGAACCTACAGTGTGTTGCCCATCACTCGGCACGCACAGAGGGCCTCCGAGGGATCAACAAATGGGCCTCGACGTTCCTCAGCCGTCCCACAGGGGTGTGGAGGTACTCAGTCAACTAGGAGGGAAAATGATGCATACCCGAGAGGCCTAGGAATCCTCAGACGTGTACATCTTTGAAAATAAAGCATATAAGCGACTAAGAATTCATGGAGACAGCTGCATGCCTCCGTATCTACACGGTTACCAAGGGCCTAAACTGGAGGCATGTTCCCACGTTGAGATTCCTTTTAGCTCTAGAGCTTGTCAGGCTGAAAACAACCACGGCCATGGAAGCACCTGGTTTAGACAGAGCAAATTCATTTTGTCCCCAGAAGCATTCTACAAGGGTTGACTTGCCTGTCAAGAGCTGTGTATGTCAGAGAGCTTCAACGAAGCATGAAGGCAGCCTTCAGAAAGGGAAAGCAAGGCTAGTCCCAGCAGGCCCCCGTTTCCTCGGTCTCACTCAGCATGCACCACTGTTGTTTCTAACAAGTCCAAAGAGACACAGGTTACCCTGTGTTTCCTTCCCTGAATCTGCTTCTCCAAGTAGGGTGTTCTGCATCAAGCGAACTGCCTCAACCAAGGATCGCCGTAGCTGCTCCTCTGGTCCTGTGTCTATTCAAAAGCCTGCAGTGCCACAGGAAGAACAGGACTTAAATTGCAGTAAGAACACAAGCCGACTTCCTCCAGGAGGCACGGTGACTTCAGGCAGGAGGTCCTAGATGGAAAGCGAAGCTGAGGGTTACTCTGAGTGCAGCTCAGACTAGGGCAACGCGTAAGACTTCGACGCCATGTGGGACTTGCCTGAATGGTGTTCGTGAACGTGTGCGGGTGCTGAGGAAGTTTAGCTGCTCCAAAAGAGAGTGCAGTGCGTTTCCCTACGCTCGGCATGCACAGAGGGGCTCTAAAGGGCTACGGGAGTGGATGTTGCTTAGCAGACCCAGGTGCGCCTGGGGTTACTCAGTGTTCCTGCCGGGAACAGGGTGCCCACGCTAGCCTCCTAGGTGTCCAGAAAACTGTGCCGCCGTTAGACATACGCAGAGCAGAGGCCACCGGCTCTTGGAAACTGCTGCACGCCTCCTCTTGTGCTCGGCAAATCAGGGCCTTACTTCCAGGCATGTGTTCATGCTGGGTGTGCCGGTAGCGACACCGCATGGTAAGATGCTGACTTTCTCCTCGAGCAGAGTGACTTCAGGTACGAGGGCCTCGGAGTATTCAAAGCAGGGTGTTTTCTCATGGCAGCACACACATGGGCCATGACAAAGTCTTCCTGGGGACTTCGGACTCACCATCAATGTTGTCCTGAGGCCGTTCGAGCACTCTGGACATGTAGCTCTCCTCAAGGAACCTACAGTGTGTTGCCCACCACTCGGCATGCACAGAGGGCCTCCGAGGGATCAACAAATGGGCCTCGATTTCCTCAGCCAGCCCAGAGGGGTGTTGAGGTACTCACTCAACTTGGAGGGAAAATGATGCATACCCGAGAGGCCTAGGAGTCCTCAGACGTGTACATCTTTGAAAATAAAGCATATAAGCGACTAAGAACTCATGGAGACAGCTGCATGCCTCCGTATCTACACGGTTACCAAGGGCCTAAACTGGAGGCATGTTCCCACGTTGAGATTCCTTTTAGCTCTAGAGCTTGTCAGGCTGAAAACAACCACGGCCATGGAAGCACCTGGTTTAGACAGAGCAAATTCATTTTGTCCCCAGAAGCATTCTACAAGGGTTGACTTGCCTGTCAAGAGCTGTGTATGTCAGGGATCTTTAACGAAGCATGAATGCAGCCTTCAGAACGGGAAAGCAAGGCTAGTCCCAGCAGGCCCCCGTTTCCTCGGGCTCAGTCACCATGCACCCCTGTTCTTTCTAAGAAGTCCAAAGAGACACAAGTTACCCTGTGTTTCCTTCCCTGAATCTGCTTCTCCAAGTAGGGTGTTCTGCATCAAGCGAACTGCCTCAACCAAGGATCGCCGTAGCTGCTCCTCTGGTCCTGTGTCTATTCAAAAGCCTGCAGTGCCACAGGAAGAACAGGAGTTAAATGGCACTCAGAACGCAAGCCGACTTCCTCCAGGAGGCACGGTGACTTCAGGCAGAGGTCCTAGATGGAAAGCGAAGCCGAGGGTTACTCTGAGTGCAGCTCAGAGTAGGGCAACGCGTAAGACTTCGATGCCATGTGGGACTTCCCAGAACGGTGTTCGTAAACGTGTGCGAGTGCTGAGGAAATTTAGCTGTTCCAAATGAGAGTGCAGTGCGTTTCCCTACGCTCGGCATGCACAGAGGGGCTCTAAAGGGCTACGGGAGTGGATGTTGCTTAGCAGACCCAGGTGCGCCTGGGGTTACTCAGTGTTCCTGCCGGGAACAGGGTGCCCACGCTAGCCTCCTAGGTGTCCAGAAAACTGTGCCGCCGTTAGACGTACGCAGAGCAGAGGCCACCGGCTCTTGGAAACTGCTGCACGCCTGCTCTTGTGCTCGGCAAATCAGGGCCTTACTTCCAGGCATGTGTTCATGCTGGGTGTGCCGGTAGCGACACCGCATGGTAAGATGCTGACTTTCTCCTCGAGCAGAGTGACTTCAGGTACGAGGGCCTCGGAGTATTCAAAGCAGGGTGTTTTCTCATGGCAGCACACACATGGGCCATGACAAAGTCTTCCTGGGCACTTCGGACTCACCATCAATGTTGTCCTGAGGCCGTTCGAGCACTATGGTCATGTAGCTCTCCTCAAGGAACCTACAGTGTGTTGCCCACCACTCGGCACGCACAGAGGGCCACCGAGGGATCAACAAATGGGCCTCGATTTCCTCAGCCAGCCCAGAGGGGTGTTGAGGTACTCACTCAACTTGGAGGGAAAATGATGCATACCCGAGAGGCCTAGGAGTCCTCAGACGTGTACATCTTTGAAAATAAAGCATATAAGCGACTAAGAACTCATGGAGACAGCTGCATGCCTCCGTATCTACACGGTTACCAAGGGCCTAAACTGGAGGCATGTTCCCACGTTGAGATTCCTTTTAGCTCTAGAGCTTGTCAGGCTGAAAACAACCACGGCCATGGAAGCAACTGGTTTAGACAGAGCAAATTCATTTTGTCCCCAGAAGCATTCTACAAGGGTTGACTTGCCTGTCAAGAGCTGTGTATGTCAGGGATCTTTAACGAAGCATGAATGCAGCCTTCAGAAAGGGAAAGCAAGGCTAGTCCCAGCAGGCCCCCGTTTCCTCGGGCTCACACAGCATGCACCACTGTTGTTTCTAACAAGTCCAAAGAGACACAGGTTACCCTGTGTTTCCTTCCCTGAATCTGCTTCTCCAAGTAGGGTGTTCTGCATCAAGCGAACTGCCTCAACCAAGGATCGCCGTAGCTGCTCCTCTGGTCCTGTGTCTCTTCAAAAGCCTGCAGTGCCACAGGAAGAACAGGAGTTAAATGGCAGTCAGAACGCAAGCCGACTTCCTCCAGGAGGCACGGTGACTTCAGGCAGGAGGTCCTAGATGGAAAGCGAAGCTGAGGGTTACTCTGAGTGCAGCTCAGACTAGGGCAACGCGTAAGACTTCGACGCCATGTGGGACTTGCCAGAACGGTGTTAGTGAACGTGTGCGAGTGCTGAGGAAATTTAGCTGCTCCAAAAGAGAGTGCAGTGCGTTTCCCTACGCTCGGCATGCACAGAGGGGCTCTAAAGGGCTACGGGAGTGGATGTTGCTTAGCAGACCCAGGTGCGCCTGGGGGTACTCAGTGTTCCTGCCGGGAACAGGGTGCCCACGCTAGCCTCCTAGGTGTCCAGAAAACTGTGCCGCCGTTAGACGTACACAGAGCAGAGGCCACCAGCTCTTGGAAACTGCTGCACGCCTCCTCTTGTGCACGGCAAATCAGGGCCTTACTTCCAGGCATGTGTTCATGCTGGGTGTGCCGGTAGCGACACCGCATGGTAAGATGCTGACTTTCTCCTCGAGCAGAGTGACTTCAGGTACGAGGGCCTCGGAGTATTCAAAGCAGGGTGTTTTCTCATGGCAGCACACACATGGGCCATGACAAAGTCTTCCTGGGCACTTCGGACTCACCAGCAATGTTGTCCTGAGGCCGTTCGAGCACTATAGACATGTAGCTCTCCTCAAGGAACCTACAGTGTGTTGCCCATCACTCGGCACGCACAGAGGGCCTTCGAGGGATCAACAAATGGGCCTCGAAGTTCCTCATCCGGCCCACAGCGGTGTGAAGGTACTCAGTCAACTTGGAGGGAATATCATGCATACCCGAGAGGCCTAGGAGTCCTCAGACGTGTACTTCCTTGAAAATAAAGCATACAAGCGACTAAGAACTCATGGAGACAGCTGCATGTCTCCGTATGTACACGGCTACCAAGGGCCTAAACTGGAGGCATGTTCCCACGTTGAGATTCCTTTTAGCTCTAGAGCTTGTCAGGCTGAAAACAACCGCGGCCATGGAAGCACCTGGTTTAGACAGAGCAAATTCATTTTGTCCCCAGAAGCATTCTACAAGTGTTGACTTGCCTGTCAAGAGCTGTGTATGTCAGGGATCTTTAACGAAGCATGAATGCAGCCTTCAGAAAGGGAAAGCAAGGCTAGTCCCAGCAGGCCCCCGTTTCCTCGGGATCACTCAGCATGCACCACTGTTGTTTCTAACAAGTCCTAAGAGACACAGGTTACCCTGTGTTTCCTTCCCTGAATCTGCTTCTCCAAGTAGGGTGTTCTGCATCAAGCGAACTGCCTCAACCAAGGATCGCCGTAGCTGCTCCTCTGGTCCTGTGTCTATTCAAAAGCTTGCAGTGCCTCAGGAAGAACAGGACTTAAATTGCAGTCAGAACGCAAGCCGACTTCCTCCAGGAGGCACGGTGACTTCAGGCAGGAGGTCCTAGATGGAAAGCGAAGCTGAGGGTTACTCTGAGTGCAGCTCAGACTTGGGTAACGCGTAAGACTTCGACGTCATGTGGGACTTGCCAGAACGGTGTTCGTGAACGTGTGCGAGTGCTGAGGAAATTTAGCTGCTCCAAAAGAGAGTGCAGTGCGTTTCCCTACGCTCGGCATGCACAGAGGGGCTCTAAAGAGCTACGGGAGTGGATGTTGCTTAGCAGAACCAGGTGTGCCTGGGGGTACTCAGTGTTCCTGCCGGGAACCGGGTGCCCACGCTAGCCTCCTAGGTGTCCAGAAAACTGTGCCGCCGTTAGACGTACGCAGAGCAGAGGCCCCCGGCTCCTGGAAACTGCTGCACGCCTCCTCTTCTGCACGGCAAATCAGGGCCTTACTTCCAGGCATGTGTTCATGCTGGGTGTGCCGGTAGCGACACCGCATGGTAAGATGCTGACTTTCTCCTCGAGCAGAGTGACTTCAGGTACGAGGGCCTCGGAGTATTCAAAGCAGAGTGTTTTCTCATGGCATCTCACACAAGGGCCATGACAAAGTATTCCTGGGCACTACGGACTCAGCAGCAATATTGTCCTGAGGCCGTTCGAGGACTCTGGACATGTAAGTCTCCTCAAGGAACCTACAGTGTGAGGCCCACCACTCGGCACGCACAGAGGGCCTCCGAGGGATCAGCAAATGGATCTCGAAGTTCCTCAGCCAGCCCAGAGGGGTGTTGAGGTACTCACTCAACTTGGAGGGAAAATGATGCATACCCGAGAGGCCTAGGAGTCCTCAGACGTGTACATCTTTGAAAATAAAGCATATAAGCGACTAAGAACTCATGGAGACAGCTGCATGCCTCCGTATCTACACGGTTACCAAGGGCCTAAACTGGAGGCATGTTCCCACGTTGAGATTCCTTTTAGCTCTAGAGCTTGTCAGGCTGAAAACAACCGCGGCCATGGAAGCACCTGGTTTAGACAGAGCAAATTCATTTTGTCCCCAGAAGCATTCTACAGGGTTGACTTACCTGTCCAGAGCTGCGTATGTCAGAGAGCTTCAACGAAGCATGAATGCAGCCTTCAGAAAGGGAAAGCAAGGCTAGTCCCAGCAGGCCCCCGTTTCGTCGGGCTCACTCAGCATGCACGACTGTTGTTTCTAACAAGTCCAAAGAGACACAGGTTACCCTGTGTTTCCTTCCCTGAATCTGCTTCTCCAAGTAGGGTGTTCTGCATCAAGCGAACTGCCTCAACAAAGGATCGCCGTAGCTGCTCCTCTGGTCCTGTGTCTATTCAAAAGCTTGCAGTGCCTCAGGAAGAACAGGACTTAAATTGCAGTCAGAACGCAAGCCGACTTCCTCCAGGAGGCACGGTGACTTCAGGCAGGAGGTCCTAGATGGAAAGCGAAGCTGAGGGTTACTCTGAGTGCAGCTCAAACTAGGGCAACGCGTAAGACTTCGACGTCATGTGGGACTTGCCAGAACGGTGTTCGTGAACGTGTGCGAGTGCTGAGGAAATTTAGCTGCTCCAAAAGAGAGTGCAGTGCGTTTCCCTACGCTCGGCATGCACAGAGGGGCTCTAAAGGGCTACGGGAGTGGATGTTGCTTAGCAGACCCAGGTGCGCCTGGGGTTACTCAGTGTTCCTGCCGGGAACAGGGTGCCCACGCTAGCCTCCTAGGTGTCCAGAAAACTGTGCCGCCGTTAGACGTACGCAGAGCAGAGGCCACCGGCTCTTGGAAACTGCTGCACGCCTGCTCTTGTGCTCGGCAAATCAGGGCCTTACTTCCAGGCATGTGTTCATGCTGGGTGTGCCGGTAGCGACACCGCATGGTAAGATGCTGACTTTCTCCTCGAGCAGAGTGACTTCAGGTACGAGGGCCTCGGAGTATTCAAAGCAGGGTGTTTTCTCATGGCAGCACACACATGGGCCATGACAAAGTCTTCCTGGGCACTTCGGACTCACCATCAATGTTGTCCTGAGGCCGTTCGAGCACTATGGTCATGTAGCTCTCCTCAAGGAACCTACAGTGTGTTGCCCACCACTCGGCACGCACAGAGGGCCACCGAGGGATCAACAAATGGGCCTCGATTTCCTCAGCCAGCCCAGAGGGGTGTTGAGGTACTCACTCAACTTGGAGGGAAAATGATGCATACCCGAGAGGCCTAGGAGTCCTCAGACGTGTACATCTTTGAAAATAAAGCATATAAGCGACTAAGAACTCATGGAGACAGCTGCATGCCTCCGTATCTACACGGTTACCAAGGGCCTAAACTGGAGGCATGTTCCCACGTTGAGATTCCTTTTAGCTCTAGAGCTTGTCAGGCTGAAAACAACCACGGCCATGGAAGCAACTGGTTTAGACAGAGCAAATTCATTTTGTCCCCAGAAGCATTCTACAAGGGTTGACTTGCCTGTCAAGAGCTGTGTATGTCAGGGATCTTTAACGAAGCATGAATGCAGCCTTCAGAAAGGGAAAGCAAGGCTAGTCCCAGCAGGCCCCCGTTTCCTCGGGCTCACACAGCATGCACCACTGTTGTTTCTAACAAGTCCAAAGAGACACAGGTTACCCTGTGTTTCCTTCCCTGAATCTGCTTCTCCAAGTAGGGTGTTCTGCATCAAGCGAACTGCCTCAACCAAGGATCGCCGTAGCTGCTCCTCTGGTCCTGTGTCTCTTCAAAAGCCTGCAGTGCCACAGGAAGAACAGGAGTTAAATGGCAGTCAGAACGCAAGCCGACTTCCTCCAGGAGGCACGGTGACTTCAGGCAGGAGGTCCTAGATGGAAAGCGAAGCTGAGGGTTACTCTGAGTGCAGCTCAGACTAGGGCAACGCGTAAGACTTCGACGCCATGTGGGACTTGCCAGAACGGTGTTAGTGAACGTGTGCGAGTGCTGAGGAAATTTAGCTGCTCCAAAAGAGAGTGCAGTGCGTTTCCCTACGCTCGGCATGCACAGAGGGGCTCTAAAGGGCTACGGGAGTGGATGTTGCTTAGCAGACCCAGGTGCGCCTGGGGGTACTCAGTGTTCCTGCCGGGAACAGGGTGCCCACGCTAGCCTCCTAGGTGTCCAGAAAACTGTGCCGCCGTTAGACGTACACAGAGCAGAGGCCACCAGCTCTTGGAAACTGCTGCACGCCTCCTCTTGTGCACGGCAAATCAGGGCCTTACTTCCAGGCATGTGTTCATGCTGGGTGTGCCGGTAGCGACACCGCATGGTAAGATGCTGACTTTCTCCTCGAGCAGAGTGACTTCAGGTACGAGGGCCTCGGAGTATTCAAAGCAGGGTGTTTTCTCATGGCAGCACACACATGGGCCATGACAAAGTCTTCCTGGGCACTTCGGACTCACCAGCAATGTTGTCCTGAGGCCGTTCGAGCACTATAGACATGTAGCTCTCCTCAAGGAACCTACAGTGTGTTGCCCATCACTCGGCACGCACAGAGGGCCTTCGAGGGATCAACAAATGGGCCTCGAAGTTCCTCATCCGGCCCACAGCGGTGTGAAGGTACTCAGTCAACTTGGAGGGAATATCATGCATACCCGAGAGGCCTAGGAGTCCTCAGACGTGTACTTCCTTGAAAATAAAGCATACAAGCGACTAAGAACTCATGGAGACAGCTGCATGTCTCCGTATGTACACGGCTACCAAGGGCCTAAACTGGAGGCATGTTCCCACGTTGAGATTCCTTTTAGCTCTAGAGCTTGTCAGGCTGAAAACAACCGCGGCCATGGAAGCACCTGGTTTAGACAGAGCAAATTCATTTTGTCCCCAGAAGCATTCTACAAGTGTTGACTTGCCTGTCAAGAGCTGTGTATGTCAGGGATCTTTAACGAAGCATGAATGCAGCCTTCAGAAAGGGAAAGCAAGGCTAGTCCCAGCAGGCCCCCGTTTCCTCGGGATCACTCAGCATGCACCACTGTTGTTTCTAACAAGTCCTAAGAGACACAGGTTACCCTGTGTTTCCTTCCCTGAATCTGCTTCTCCAAGTAGGGTGTTCTGCATCAAGCGAACTGCCTCAACCAAGGATCGCCGTAGCTGCTCCTCTGGTCCTGTGTCTATTCAAAAGCTTGCAGTGCCTCAGGAAGAACAGGACTTAAATTGCAGTCAGAACGCAAGCCGACTTCCTCCAGGAGGCACGGTGACTTCAGGCAGGAGGTCCTAGATGGAAAGCGAAGCTGAGGGTTACTCTGAGTGCAGCTCAGACTTGGGTAACGCGTAAGACTTCGACGTCATGTGGGACTTGCCAGAACGGTGTTCGTGAACGTGTGCGAGTGCTGAGGAAATTTAGCTGCTCCAAAAGAGAGTGCAGTGCGTTTCCCTACGCTCGGCATGCACAGAGGGGCTCTAAAGAGCTACGGGAGTGGATGTTGCTTAGCAGAACCAGGTGTGCCTGGGGGTACTCAGTGTTCCTGCCGGGAACCGGGTGCCCACGCTAGCC
This sequence comes from Delphinapterus leucas, assembly GCF_059928025.1. Lineage (NCBI taxonomy): Eukaryota > Metazoa > Chordata > Mammalia > Artiodactyla > Monodontidae > Delphinapterus > Delphinapterus leucas. The sequence continues at coordinate 31,364,775 of NC_143147.1, forward strand.
TCCTAGGTGTCCAGAAAACTGTGCCGCCGTTAGACGTACGCAGAGCAGAGGCCCCCGGCTCCTGGAAACTGCTGCACGCCTCCTCTTCTGCACGGCAAATCAGGGCCTTACTTCCAGGCATGTGTTCATGCTGGGTGTGCCGGTAGCGACACCGCATGGTAAGATGCTGACTTTCTCCTCGAGCAGAGTGACTTCAGGTACGAGGGCCTCGGAGTATTCAAAGCAGAGTGTTTTCTCATGGCATCTCACACAAGGGCCATGACAAAGTATTCCTGGGCACTACGGACTCAGCAGCAATATTGTCCTGAGGCCGTTCGAGGACTCTGGACATGTAAGTCTCCTCAAGGAACCTACAGTGTGAGGCCCACCACTCGGCACGCACAGAGGGCCTCCGAGGGATCAGCAAATGGATCTCGAAGTTCCTCAGCCAGCCCAGAGGGGTGTTGAGGTACTCACTCAACTTGGAGGGAAAATGATGCATACCCGAGAGGCCTAGGAGTCCTCAGACGTGTACATCTTTGAAAATAAAGCATATAAGCGACTAAGAACTCATGGAGACAGCTGCATGCCTCCGTATCTACACGGTTACCAAGGGCCTAAACTGGAGGCATGTTCCCACGTTGAGATTCCTTTTAGCTCTAGAGCTTGTCAGGCTGAAAACAACCGCGGCCATGGAAGCACCTGGTTTAGACAGAGCAAATTCATTTTGTCCCCAGAAGCATTCTACAGGGTTGACTTACCTGTCCAGAGCTGCGTATGTCAGAGAGCTTCAACGAAGCATGAATGCAGCCTTCAGAAAGGGAAAGCAAGGCTAGTCCCAGCAGGCCCCCGTTTCGTCGGGCTCACTCAGCATGCACGACTGTTGTTTCTAACAAGTCCAAAGAGACACAGGTTACCCTGTGTTTCCTTCCCTGAATCTGCTTCTCCAAGTAGGGTGTTCTGCATCAAGCGAACTGCCTCAACAAAGGATCGCCGTAGCTGCTCCTCTGGTCCTGTGTCTATTCAAAAGCTTGCAGTGCCTCAGGAAGAACAGGACTTAAATTGCAGTCAGAACGCAAGCCGACTTCCTCCAGGAGGCACGGTGACTTCAGGCAGGAGGTCCTAGATGGAAAGCGAAGCTGAGGGTTACTCTGAGTGCAGCTCAAACTAGGGCAACGCGTAAGACTTCGACGTCATGTGGGACTTGCCAGAACGGTGTTCGTGAACGTGTGCGAGTGCTGAGGAAATTTAGCTGCTCCAAAAGAGAGTGCAGTGCGTTTCCCTACGCTCGGCATGCACAGAGGGGCTCTAAAGGGCTACGGGAGTGGATGTTGCTTAGCAGACCCAGGTGCGCCTGGGGGTACTCAGTGATCCTGCCGGGAACAGGGTGCCCACGCTAGCCTCCTAGGTGTCCAGAAAACTGTGCCGCCGTTAGACGTACGCAGAGCAGAGGCCACCGGCTCCTGGAAACTGCTGCACGCCTCCTCTTGTGCACGGCAAATCAGGGCCTTACTTCCAGGCATGTGTTCATGCAGGGTGTGCCGGTAGCGACACCGCATGGTAAGATGCTGACTTTCTCCTCGAGCAGAGTGACTTCAGGTACGAGGGCCTCGGAGTATTCAAAGCAGAGTGTTTTCTCATGGCATCTCACACAAGGGCCATGACAAAGTCTTCCTGGGTACTACAGACTCAGCAGCAATATTGTCCTGAGGCCGTTCGAGGACTCTGGACATGTAGCTCTCCTCAAGGAACCTACAGTGTGTTGCCCACCACTCGGCACGCACAGAGGGCCTCCGAGGGATCAACAAATGGGCCTCGATTTCCTCAGCCAGCCCAGAGGGATGTTGAGGTACTCACTCAACTTGGAGGGAAAATGATGCATACCCGAGAGGCCTAGGAGTCCTCAGACGTGTACATCTTTGAAAATAAAGCATATAAGCAACTAAGAACTCATGGAGACAGCTGCATGCCTCCGTATCTACACGGTTACCAAGGGCCTAAACTGGAGGCATGTTCCCACGTTGAGATTCCTTTTAGCTCTAGAGCTTGTCAGGCTGAAAACAACCACGGCCATGGAAGCACCTGGTTTAGACAGAGCAAATTCATTTTGTCCCCAGAAGCATTCTACAAGGGTTGACTTGCCTGTCAAGAGCTGTGTATGTCAGGGATCTTTAACGAAGCATGAATGCAGCCTTCAGAAAGGGAAAGCAAGGCTAGTCCCAGCAGGCCCCCGTTTCCTCGGGCTCACTCACCATGCACCCTTGTTCTTTCTAAGAAGTCCAAAGAGACACAAGTTACCCTGTGTTTCCTTCCCTGAATCTGCTTCTCCAAGTAGGGTGTTCTGCATCAAGCGAACTGCCTCAACGAAGGATCGCCGTAGCTGCTTCTCTGGTCCTGTGTCTATTCAAAAGCCTGCAGTGCCACAGGAAGAACAGGAGTTAAATGGCACTCAGAACGCAAGCCGACTTCCTCCAGGAGGCACGGTGACTTCAGGCAGGAGGTCCTAGATGGAAAGCGAAGCCGAGGGTTACTCTGAGTGCAGCTCAGAATAGGGCAACGCGTAAGACTTCGATGCCATGTGGGACTTCCCAGAACTGTGTTCGTAAACGTGTGCGAGTGCTGAGGAAATTTAGCTGTTCCAAATGAGAGTGCAGTGCGTTTCCCTACGCTCGGCATACACAGAGGGGCTCTAAAGGGCTACGGGAGTGGATGTTGCTTAGCAGACCCAGGTGCGCCTGGGGTTACTCAGTGTTCCTGCCGGGAACAGGGTGCCCACGCTAGCCTCCTAGGTGTCCAGAAAACTGTGCCGCCGTTAGACGTACGCAGAGCAGAGGCCACCGGCTCTTGGAAACTGCTGCACGCCTCCTCTTGTGCTCGGCAAATCAGGGCCTTACTTCCAGGCATGTGTTCATGCTGGGTGTGCCGGTAGCGACACCGCATGGTAAGATGCTGACTTTCTCCTCGAGCAGAGTGACTTCAGGTACGAGGGCCTCGGAGTATTCAAAGCAGGGTGTTTTCTCATGGCAGCACACACATGGGCCATGACAAAGTCTTCCTGGGCACTTCGGACTCACCATCAATGTTGTCCTGAGGCCGTTCGAGCACTCTGGACATGTAGCTCTCCTCAAGGAACCTACAGTGTGTTGCCCACCACTCGGCACGCACAGAGGGCCTCCGAGGGATCAACAAATGGGCCTCGATTTCCTCAGCCAGCCCCGAGGGGTGTTGAGGTACTCACTCAACTTGGAGGGAAAATGATGCATACCCGAGAGGCCTAGGAGTCCTCAGACGTGTACATCTTTGAAAATAAAGCATATAAGCGACTAAGAACTCATGGAGACAGCTGCATGCCTCCGTATCTACACGGTTACCAAGGGCCTAAACTGGAGGCATGTTCCCACGTTGAGATTCCTTTTAGCTCTAGAGCTTGTCAGGCTGAAAACAACCGCGGCCATGGAAGCACCTGGTTTAGACAGAGCAAATTCATTTTGTCCCCAGAAGCATTCTACAAGGGTTGATTTGCCTGTCAAGAGCTGTGTATATCAGAGAGCTTCAACGAAGCATGAAGGCAGCCTTCAGAAAGGGAAAGCAAGGCTAGTCCCAGCAGGCCCCCGTTTCCTCAGGCTCACTCAGCATGCACCACTGTTGTTTCTAACAAGTCCAAAGAGACACAGGTTACCCTGTGTTTCCTTCCCTGAATCTGCTTCTCCAAGTAGGGTGTTCTGCATCAAGCGAACTGCCTCAACCAAGGATCCCCGTAGCAGCCGGGAACAGGCTGCCACGCTAGCCTCATAGGTGTCCAGAAAACTGTGCTGCCGTTAGACGTACGCAGAGCAGAGGCCACCGGCTCTTGGAAACTGCTGCACGCCTCCTCTTCTGCACGGCAAATGATGGCCTTACTTCCAGGCATGTGTTCATGCTGGGTGTGCCGGTAGCGACACCGCATGGTAAGATGCTGACTTTCTCCTCGAGCAGAGTGACTTCAGGTACGAGGGCCTCGGAGTATTCAAAGCAGAGTGTTTTCTCATGGCATCTCACACAAGGGCCATGACAAAGTCTTCCTGGGCACTACGGACTCAGCAGCAATATTGTCCTGAGGCCGTTCGAGGACTCTGGACATGTAGCTCTCCTCAAGGAACCTACAGTGTGTTGCCCACCACTCGGCACGCACAGAGGGCTTCCGAGGGATCAACAAATGGGCCTCGATTTCCTCAGCCAGCCCAGAGGGGTGTTGAGGTACTCACTCAACTTGGAGGGAAAATGATGCATACCCGAGAGGCCTAGGAGTCCTCAGACGTGTACATCTTTGAAAATAAAGCATATAAGCGACTAAGAACTCATGGAGACAGCTGCATGCCTCCGTATCTACACGGTTACCAAGGGCCTAAACTGGAGGCATGTTCCCACGTTGAGATTCCTTTTAGCTCTAGAGCTTGTCAGGCTGAAAACAACCACGGCCATGGAAGCACCTGGTTTAGACAGAGCAAATTCATTTTGTCCCCAGAAGCATTCTACAGGGTTGACTTGCCTGTCAAGAGCTGCGTATGTCAGGGAGCTTCAACGAAGCATGAATGCAGCCTTCAGAAAGGGAAAGCAAGGCTAGTTCCAGCAGGCACCCGTTTCCTCGGGCTCACTCAGCATGCACCCCTGTGGTTTCTAACAAGTCCAAAGAGACACAGGTTACCCTGTGTTTCCTTCCCTGAATCAGCTTCTCCAAGTAGGGTGTTCTGCATCAAGCGAACTGCCTCAACCAAGGATCCCCGTAGCTGCTCCTCTGGTCCTGTGTCTATTCAAAAGCTTGCAGTGCCACAGGAAGAAGAGGACTTAAATTGCAGTAAGAACGCAAGCCGACTTCCTCCAGGAGGCACGGTGACTTCAGGCAGGAGGTCCTAGATGGAAAGCGAAGCCGAGGGTTACTCTGAGTGCAGCTCAGACTAGGGCAACGCGTAAGACTTCGATGCCATGTGGGACTTCCCAGAACGGTGTTCGTAAACGTGTGCGAGTGCTGAGGAAATTTAGCTGTTCCAAATGAGAGTGCAGTGCGTTTCCCTACGCTCGGCATGCACAGAGGGGCTCTAAAGGGCTACGGGAGTGGATGTTGCTTAGCAGACCCAGGTGCGCCTGGGGTTACTCAGTGTTCCTGCCGTGGACAGGGTGCCCACGCTAGCCTCCTAGGTGTCCAGAAAACTGTGCCGCCGTTAGACGTACGCAGAGCAGAGGCCACCGGCTCTTGGAAACTGCTGCACGCCTCCTCTTCTGCACGGCAAATCAGGGCCTTACTTCCAGGCATGTGTTCATGCTGGGTGTGCCGGTAGCGACACCGCATGGTAAGATGCTGACTTTCTCCTCGAGCAGAGTGACTTCAGGTACGAGGGCCTCGGAGTATTCAAAGCAGGGTGTTTTCTCATGGCAGCACACACATGGGCCATGACAAAGTCTTCCTGGGCACTTCGGACTCACCAGCAATGTTGTCCTGAGGCCGTTCGAGCACTATGGACATGTAGCTCTCCTCAAGGAACCTACAGTGTGTTGCCCATCACTCGGCACGCACAGAGGGCCTCCGACGGATCAACAAATGGGCCTCGACGTTCCTCAGCCGTCCCACAGGGGTGTGGAGGTACTCAGTCAACTAGGAGGGAAAATGATGCATACCCGAGAGGCCTAGGAGTCCTCAGACGTGTACATCTTTGAAAATAAAGCATATAAGCGACTAAGAACTCATGGAGACAGCTGCATGCCTCCGTATCTACACGGTTACCAAGGGCCTAAACTGGAGGCATGTTCCCACGTTGAGATTCCTTTTAGCTCTAGAGCATGTCAGGCTGAAAACAACCGCGGCCATGGAAGCACCTGGTTTAGACAGAGCAAATTCATTTTGTCCCCAGAAGCATTCTACAAGGGTTGACTTGCCTGTCAAGAGCTGTGTATGTCAGAGAGCTTCAACGAAGCATGAAGGCAGCCTTCAGAAAGGGAAAGCAAGGCTAGTCCCAGCAGGCCCCCGTTTCCTCGGGCTCACTCACCATGCACCACTGTTGTTTCTAACAAGTCCAAAGAGACACAGGTTACCCTGTGTTTCCTTCCCTGAATCTGCTTCTCCAAGTAGGGTGTTCTGCATCAAGCGAACTGCCTCAACCAAGGATCGCCGTAGCTGCTCCTCTGGTCCTGTGTCTCTTCAAAAGCCTGCAGTGCCACAGGAAGAACAGGACTTAAATTGCAGTAAGAACACAAGCCGACTTCCTCCAGGAGGCACGGTGACTTCAGGCAGGAGGTCCTAGATGGAAAGCGAAGCCGAGGGTTACTCTGAGTGCAGCTCAGACTAGGGCAACGCGTAAGACTTCGACGCCATGTGGGACTTGCCAGAATGGTGTTCGTGAACGTGTGCGGGTGCTGAGGAAGTTTAGCTGCTCCAAAAGAGAGTGCAGTGCGTTTCCCTATGCTCGGCATGCACAGAGGGTCTCTAAAGGGCTACGGGATTGGATGTTGCTTAGCAGACCCAGGTGCGCCTGGGGGTACTCAGTGTTCCTGCCGGGAACAGGGTGCCCACGCTAGCCTCCTAGGTGTCCAGAAAACTGTGCCGCCGTTAGACGTACGCAGAGCAGAGGCCACCGGCTCTTGGAAACTGCTGCACGCCTCCTCTTGTGCTCGGCAAATCAGGGCCTTACTTCCAGGCATGTGTTCATGCTGGGTGTGCCGGTAGCGACACCGCATGGTAAGATGCTGACTTTCTCCTCGAGCAGAGTGACTTCAGGTACGAGGGCCTCGGAGTATTCAAAGCAGAGTGTTTTCTCATGGCATCTCACACAAGGGCCATGACAAAGTCTTCCTGGGCACTACGGACTCAGCAGCAATATTGTCCTGAGGCCGTTCGAGGACTCTGGACATGTAGCTCTCCTCAAGGAACCTACAGTGTGTTGCCCACCACTCGGCACGCACAGAGGGCCTCCGAGAGATCAACAAATGGGCCTCGATTTCCTCAGCCAGCCCAGAGGGGTGTTGAGGTACTCACTCAACTTGGAGGGAAAATGATGCATACCCGAGAGGCCTAGGAGTCCTCAGACGTGTACATCTTTGAAAATAAAGCATATAAGCGACTAAGAACTCATGGAGACAGCTGCATGCCTCCGTATCTACACGGTTACCAAGGGCCTAAACTGGAGGCATGTTCCCACGTTGAGATTCCTTTTAGCTCTAGAGCTTGTCAGGCTGAAAACAACCACGGCCATGGAAGCACCTGGTTTAGACAGAGCAAATTCATTTTGTCCCCAGAAGCATTCTACAGGGTTTACTTGCCTGTCAAGAGCTGCGTATGTCAGGGAGCTTCAACGAAGCATGAATGCAGCCTTCAGAAAGGGAAAGCAAGGCTAGTTCCAGCAGGCACCCGTTTCCTCGGGCTCACTCAGCATGCACCCCTGTGGTTTCTAACAAGTCCAAAGAGACACAGGTTACCCTGTGTTTCCTTCCCTGAATCAGCTTCTCCAAGTAGGGTGTTCTGCATCAAGCGAACTGCCTCAACCAAGGATCCCCGTAGCTGCTCCTCTGGTCCTGTGTCTATTCAAAAGCTTGCAGTGCCACAGGAAGAAGAGGACTTAAATTGCAGTAAGAACGCAAGCCGACTTCCTCCAGGAGGCACGGTGACTTCAGGCAGGAGGTCCTAGATGGAAAGCGAAGCCGAGGGTTACTCTGAGTGCAGCTCAGACTAGGGCAACGCGTAAGACTTCGATGCCATGTGGGACTTCCCAGAACGGTGTTCGTAAACGTGTGCGAGTGCTGAGGAAATTTAGCTGTTCCAAATGAGAGTGCAGTGCGTTTCCCTACGCTCGGCATGCACAGAGGGGCTCTAAAGGGCTACGGGAGTGGATGTTGCTTAGCAGACCCAGGTGCGCCTGGGGTTACTCAGTGTTCCTGCCGTGGACAGGGTGCCCACGCTAGCCTCCTAGGTGTCCAGAAAACTGTGCCGCCGTTAGACGTACGCAGAGCAGAGGCCACCGGCTCTTGGAAACTGCTGCACGCCTCCTCTTCTGCACGGCAAATCAGGGCCTTACTTCCAGGCATGTGTTCATGCTGGGTGTGCCGGTAGCGACACCGCATGGTAAGATGCTGACTTTCTCCTCGAGCAGAGTGACTTCAGGTACGAGGGCCTCGGAGTATTCAAAGCAGGGTGTTTTCTCATGGCAGCACACACATGGGCCATGACAAAGTCTTCCTGGGCACTTCGGACTCACCAGCAATGTTGTCCTGAGGCCGTTCGAGCACTCTGGACATGTAGCTCTCCTCAAGGAACCTACAGTGTGTTGCCCATCACTCGGCACGCACAGAGGGCCTCCGACGGATCAACAAATGAGCCTCGATTTCCTCAGCCAGCCCAGAGGGGTGTTGAGGTACTCACTCAACTTGGAGGGAAAATGATGCATACCCGAGAGGCCTAGGAGTCCTCAGACGTGTACATCTTTGAAAATAAAGCATATAAGCGACTAAGAACTCATGGAGACAGCTGCATGCCTCCGTATCTACACGGTTACCAAGGGCCTAAACTGGAGGCATGTTCCCACGTTGAGATTCCTTTTAGCTCTAGAGCTTGTCAGGCTGAAAACAACCACGGCCATGGAAGCACCTGGTTTAGACAGAGCAAATTCATTTTGTCCCCAGAAGCATTCTACAAGGGTTGACTTGCCTGTCAAGAGCTGTGTATGTCAGGGATCTTTAACGAAGCATGAATGCAGCCTTCAGAAAGGGAAAGCAAGGCTAGTCCCAGCAGGCCCCCGTTTCCTCGGGCTCACTCACCATGCACCCCTGTTCTTTCTAAGAAGTCCAAAGAGACACAAGTTACCCTGTGTTTCCTTCCCTGAATCTGCTTCTCCAAGTAGGGTGTTCTGCATCAAGCGAACTGCCTCAACGAAGGATCGCCGTAGCTGCTCCTCTGGTCCTGTGTCTATTCAAAAGCCTGCAGTGCCACAGGAAGAACAGGAGTTAAATGGCACTCAGAACGCAAGCCGACTTCCTCCAGGAGGCACGGTGACTTCAGGCAGGAGGTCCTAGATGGAAAGCGAAGCTGAGGGTTACTCTGAGTGCAGCTCAGACTAGGGCAACGTGTAAGACTTCGATGCCATGTGGGACTTCCCAGAACGGTGTTCGTAAACGTGTGCGAGTGCTGAGGAAATTTAGCTCTTCCAAATGAGAGTGCAGTGCGTTTCCCTACGCTCGGCATGCACAGAGGGGCTCTAAAGGGCTACGGGAGTGGATGTTGCTTAGCAGACCCAGGTGCGCCTGGGGGTACTCAGTGTTCCTGCCGGGAACAGGGTGCCCACGCTAGCCTCCTAGGTGTCCAGAAAACTGTGCCGCCGTTAGACGTACGCAGAGCAGAGGCCACCAGCTCTTGGAAACTGCTGCACGCCTCCTCTTGTGCTCGGCAAATCAGGGCCTTACTTCCAGGCATGTGTTCATGCTGGGTGTGCCGGTAGCGACACCGCATGGTAAGATGCTGACTTTCTCCTCGAGCAGAGTGACTTCAGGTACGAGGGCCTCGGAGTATTCAAAGCAGAGTGTTTTCTCATGGCATCTCACACAAGGGCGATGACAAAGTCTTCCTGGGCACTACGGACTCAGCAGCAATATTGTCCTGAGGCCGTTCGAGGACTCTGGACATGTAGCTCTCCTCAAGGAACCTACAGTGTGTTGCCCACCACTCGGCACGCACAGAGGGCCTCCGAGAGATCAACAAATGGGCCTCGATTTCCTCAGCCAGCCCAGAGGGGTGTTGAGGTACTCACTCAACTTGGAGGGAAAATGATGCATACCCGAGAGGCCTAGGAGTCCTCAGACGTGTACATCTTTGAAAATAAAGCATATAAGCGACTAAGAACTCATGGAGACAGCTGCATGCCTCCGTATCTACACGGTTACCAAGGGCCTAAACTGGAGGCATGTTCCCACGTTGAGATTCCTTTTAGCTCTAGAGCTTGTCAGGCTGAAAACAACCGCGGCCATGGAAGCACCTGGTTTAGACAGAGCAAATTCATTTTGTCCCCAGAAGCATTCTACAGGGTTTACTTGCCTGTCAAGAGCTGCGTATGTCAGGGAGCTTCAACGAAGCATGAATGCAGCCTTCAGAAAGGGAAAGCAAGGCTAGTCCCAGCAGGCCCCCGTTTCCTCGGGCTCACTCAGCATGCACCCCTGTGGTTTCTAACAAGTCCAAAGAGACACAGGTTACCCTGTGTTTCCTTCCCTGAATCTGCTTCTCCAAGTAGGGTGTTCTGCATCAAGCGAACTGCCTCAACCAAGGATCGCCGTAGCTGCTCCTCTGGTCCTGTGTCTATTCAAAAGCCTGCAGTGCCACAGGAAGAACAGGACTTAAATTGCAGTAAGAACACAAGCCGACTTCCTCCAGGAGGCACGGTGACTTCAGGCAGGAGGTCCTAGATGGAAAGCGAAGCTGAGGGTTACTCTGAGTGCAGCTCAGACTAGGGCAACGCGTAAGACTTCGACGCCATGTGGGACTTGCCTGAATGGTGTTCGTGAACGTGTGCGGGTGCTGAGGAAGTTTAGCTGCTCCAAAAGAGAGTGCAGTGCGTTTCCCTACGCTCGGCATGCACAGAGGGGCTCTAAAGGGCTACGGGAGTGGATGTTGCTTAGCAGACCCAGGTGCGCCTGGGGTTACTCAGTGTTCCTGCCGGGAACAGGGTGCCCACGCTAGCCTCCTAGGTGTCCAGAAAACTGTGCCGCCGTTAGACATACGCAGAGCAGAGGCCACCGGCTCTTGGAAACTGCTGCACGCCTCCTCTTGTGCTCGGCAAATCAGGGCCTTACTTCCAGGCATGTGTTCATGCTGGGTGTGCCGGTAGCGACACCGCATGGTAAGATGCTGACTTTCTCCTCGAGCAGAGTGACTTCAGGTACGAGGGCCTCGGAGTATTCAAAGCAGGGTGTTTTCTCATGGCAGCACACACATGGGCCATGACAAAGTCTTCCTGGGGACTTCGGACTCACCATCAATGTTGTCCTGAGGCCGTTCGAGCACTCTGGACATGTAGCTCTCCTCAAGGAACCTACAGTGTGTTGCCCACCACTCGGCATGCACAGAGGGCCTCCGAGGGATCAACAAATGGGCCTCGATTTCCTCAGCCAGCCCAGAGGGGTGTTGAGGTACTCACTCAACTTGGAGGGAAAATGATGCATACCCGAGAGGCCTAGGAGTCCTCAGACGTGTACATCTTTGAAAATAAAGCATATAAGCGACTAAGAACTCATGTAGACAGCTGCATGCCTCCGTATCTACACGGTTACCAAGGGCCTAAACTGGAGGCATGTTCCCACGTTGAGATTCCTTTTAGCTCTAGAGCTTGTCAGGCTGAAAACAACCACGGCCATGGAAGCACCTGGTTTAGACAGAGCAAATTCATTTTGTCCCCAGAAGCATTCTACAAGGGTTGACTTGCCTGTCAAGAGCTGTGTATGTCAGGGATCTTTAACGAAGCATGAATGCAGCCTTCAGAACGGGAAAGCAAGGCTAGTCCCAGCAGGCCCCCGTTTCCTCGGGCTCAGTCACCATGCACCCCTGTTCTTTCTAAGAAGTCCAAAGAGACACAAGTTACCCTGTGTTTCCTTCCCTGAATCTGCTTCTCCAAGTAGGGTGTTCTGCATCAAGCGAACTGCCTCAACCAAGGATCGCCGTAGCTGCTCCTCTGGTCCTGTGTCTATTCAAAAGCCTGCAGTGCCACAGGAAGAACAGGAGTTAAATGGCACTCAGAACGCAAGCCGACTTCCTCCAGGAGGCACGGTGACTTCAGGCAGAGGTCCTAGATGGAAAGCGAAGCCGAGGGTTACTCTGAGTGCAGCTCAGAGTAGGGCAACGCGTAAGACTTCGATGCCATGTGGGACTTCCCAGAACGGTGTTCGTAAACGTGTGCGAGTGCTGAGGAAATTTAGCTGTTCCAAATGAGAGTGCAGTGCGTTTCCCTACGCTCGGCATGCACAGAGGGGCTCTAAAGGGCTACGGGAGTGGATGTTGCTTAGCAGACCCAGGTGCGCCTGGGGTTACTCAGTGTTCCTGCCGGGAACAGGGTGCCCACGCTAGCCTCCTAGGTGTCCAGAAAACTGTGCCGCCGTTAGACGTACGCAGAGCAGAGGCCACCGGCTCTTGGAAACTGCTGCACGCCTGCTCTTGTGCTCGGCAAATCAGGGCCTTACTTCCAGGCATGTGTTCATGCTGGGTGTGCCGGTAGCGACACCGCATGGTAAGATGCTGACTTTCTCCTCGAGCAGAGTGACTTCAGGTACGAGGGCCTCGGAGTATTCAAAGCAGGGTGTTTTCTCATGGCAGCACACACATGGGCCATGACAAAGTCTTCCTGGGCACTTCGGACTCACCATCAATGTTGTCCTGAGGCCGTTCGAGCACTATGGTCATGTAGCTCTCCTCAAGGAACCTACAGTGTGTTGCCCACCACTCGGCACGCACAGAGGGCCACCGAGGGTTCAACAAATGGGCCTCGATTTCCTCAGCCAGCCCAGAGGGGTGTTGAGGTACTCACTCAACTTGGAGGGAAAATGATGCATACCCGAGAGGCCTAGGAGTCCTCAGACGTGTACATCTTTGAAAATAAAGCATATAAGCGACTAAGAACTCATGGAGACAGCTGCATGCCTCCGTATCTACACGGTTACCAAGGGCCTAAACTGGAGGCATGTTCCCACGTTGAGATTCCTTTTAGCTCTAGAGCTTGTCAGGCTGAAAACAACCACGGCCATGGAAGCAACTGGTTTAGACAGAGCAAATTCATTTTGTCCCCAGAAGCATTCTACAAGGGTTGACTTGCCTGTCAAGAGCTGTGTATGTCAGGGATCTTTAACGAAGCATGAATGCAGCCTTCAGAAAGGGAAAGCAAGGCTAGTCCCAGCAGGCCCCCGTTTCCTCGGGCTCACACAGCATGCACCACTGTTGTTTCTAACAAGTCCAAAGAGACACAGGTTACCCTGTGTTTCCTTCCCTGAATCTGCTTCTCCAAGTAGGGTGTTCTGCATCAAGCGAACTGCCTCAACCAAGGATCGCCGTAGCTGCTCCTCTGGTCCTGTGTCTCTTCAAAAGCCTGCAGTGCCACAGGAAGAACAGGAGTTAAATGGCAGTCAGAACGCAAGCCGACTTCCTCCAGGAGGCACGGTGACTTCAGGCAGGAGGTCCTAGATGGAAAGCGAAGCTGAGGGTTACTCTGAGTGCAGCTCAGACTAGGGCAACGCGTAAGACTCCGACGCCATGTGGGACTTGCCAGAACGGTGTTAGTGAACGTGTGCGAGTGCTGAGGAAATTTAGCTGCTCCAAAAGAGAGTGCAGTGCGTTTCCCTACGCTCGGCATGCACAGAGGGGCTCTAAAGGGCTACGGGAGTGGATGTTGCTTAGCAGACCCAGGTGCGCCTGGGGGTACTCAGTGTTCCTGCCGGGAACAGGGTGCCCACGCTAGCCTCCTAGGTGTCCAGAAAACTGTGCCGCCGTTAGACGTACACAGAGCAGAGGCCACCAGCTCTTGGAAACTGCTGCACGCCTCCTCTTGTGCACGGCAAATCAGGGCCTTACTTCCAGGCATGTGTTCATGCTGGGTGTGCCGGTAGCGACACCGCATGGTAAGATGCTGACTTTCTCCTCGAGCAGAGTGACTTCAGGTACGAGGGCCTCGGAGTATTCAAAGCAGGGTGTTTTCTCATGGCAGCACACACATGGGCCATGACAAAGTCTTCCTGGGCACTTCGGACTCACCAGCAATGTTGTCCTGAGGCCGTTCGAGCACTATAGACATGTAGCTCTCCTCAAGGAACCTACAGTGTGTTGCCCATCACTCGGCACGCACAGAGGGCCTTCGAGGGATCAACAAATGGGCCTCGAAGTTCCTCATCCGGCCCACAGCGGTGTGAAGGTACTCAGTCAACTTGGAGGGAATATCATGCATACCCGAGAGGCCTAGGAGTCCTCAGACGTGTACTTCCTTGAAAATAAAGCATACAAGCGACTAAGAACTCATGGAGACAGCTGCATGTCTCCGTATGTACACGGCTACCAAGGGCCTAAACTGGAGGCATGTTCCCACGTTGAGATTCCTTTTAGCTCTAGAGCTTGTCAGGCTGAAAACAACCGCGGCCATGGAAGCACCTGGTTTAGACAGAGCAAATTCATTTTGTCCCCAGAAGCATTCTACAAGTGTTGACTTGCCTGTCAAGAGCTGTGTATGTCAGGGATCTTTAACGAAGCATGAATGCAGCCTTCAGAAAGGGAAAGCAAGGCTAGTCCCAGCAGGCCCCCGTTTCCTCGGGATCACTCAGCATGCAACACTGTTGTTTCTAACAAGTCCTAAGAGACACAGGTTACCCTGTGTTTCCTTCCCTGAATCTGCTTCTCCAAGTAGGGTGTTCTGCATCAAGCGAACTGCCTCAACCAAGGATCGCCGTAGCTGCTCCTCTGGTCCTGTGTCTATTCAAAAGCTTGCAGTGCCTCAGGAAGAACAGGACTTAAATTGCAGTCAGAACGCAAGCCGACTTCCTCCAGGAGGCACGGTGACTTCAGGCAGGAGGTCCTAGATGGAAAGCGAAGCTGAGGGTTACTCTGAGTGCAGCTCAGACTTGGGTAACGCGTAAGACTTCGACGTCATGTGGGACTTGCCAGAACGGTGTTCGTGAACGTGTGCGAGTGCTGAGGAAATTTAGCTGCTCCAAAAGAGAGTGCAGTGCGTTTCCCTACGCTCGGCATGCACAGAGGGGCTCTAAAGAGCTACGGGAGTGGATGTTGCTTAGCAGAACCAGGTGTGCCTGGGGGTACTCAGTGTTCCTGCCGGGAACCGGGTGCCCACGCTAGCCTCCTAGGTGTCCAGAAAACTGTGCCGCCGTTAGACGTACGCAGAGCAGAGGCCCCCGGCTCCTGGAAACTGCTGCACGCCTCCTCTTCTGCACGGCAAATCAGGGCCTTACTTCCAGGCATGTGTTCATGCTGGGTGTGCCGGTAGCGACACCGCATGGTAAGATGCTGACTTTCTCCTCGAGCAGAGTGACTTCAGGTACGAGGGCCTCGGAGTATTCAAAGCAGAGTGTTTTCTCATGGCATCTCACACAAGGGCCATGACAAAGTATTCCTGGGCACTACGGACTCAGCAGCAATATTGTCCTGAGGCCGTTCGAGGACTCTGGACATGTAAGTCTCCTCAAGGAACCTACAGTGTGAGGCCCACCACTCGGCACGCACAGAGGGCCTCCGAGGGATCAGCAAATGGATCTCGAAGTTCCTCAGCCAGCCCAGAGGGGTGTTGAGGTACTCACTCAACTTGGAGGGAAAATGATGCATACCCGAGAGGCCTAGGAGTCCTCAGACGTGTACATCTTTGAAAATAAAGCATATAAGCGACTAAGAACTCATGGAGACAGCTGCATGCCTCCGTATCTACACGGTTACCAAGGGCCTAAACTGGAGGCATGTTCCCACGTTGAGATTCCTTTTAGCTCTAGAGCTTGTCAGGCTGAAAACAACCGCGGCCATGGAAGCACCTGGTTTAGACAGAGCAAATTCATTTTGTCCCCAGAAGCATTCTACAGGGTTGACTTACCTGTCCAGAGCTGCGTATGTCAGAGAGCTTCAACGAAGCATGAATGCAGCCTTCAGAAAGGGAAAGCAAGGCTAGTCCCAGCAGGCCCCCTTTTCGTCGGGCTCACTCAGCATGCACGACTGTTGTTTCTAACAAGTCCAAAGAGACACAGGTTACCCTGTGTTTCCTTCCCTGAATCTGCTTCTCCAAGTAGGGTGTTCTGCATCAAGCGAACTGCCTCAACAAAGGATCGCCGTAGCTGCTCCTCTGGTCCTGTGTCTATTCAAAAGCTTGCAGTGCCTCAGGAAGAACAGGACTTAAATTGCAGTCAGAACGCAAGCCGACTTCCTCCAGGAGGCACGGTGACTTCAGGCAGGAGGTCCTAGATGGAAAGCGAAGCTGAGGGTTACTCTGAGTGCAGCTCAAACTAGGGCAACGCGTAAGACTTCGACGTCATGTGGGACTTGCCAGAACGGTGTTCGTGAACGTGTGCGAGTGCTGAGGAAATTTAGCTGCTCCAAAAGAGAGTGCAGTGCGTTTCCCTACGCTCGGCATGCACAGAGGGGCTCTAAAGGGCTACGGGAGTGGATGTTGCTTAGCAGACCCAGGTGCGCCTGGGGGTACTCAGTGATCCTGCCGGGAACAGGGTGCCCACGCTAGCCTCCTAGGTGTCCAGAAAACTGTGCCGCCGTTAGACGTACGCAGAGCAGAGGCCACCGGCTCCTGGAAACTGCTGCACGCCTCCTCTTGTGCACGGCAAATCAGGGCCTTACTTCCAGGCATGTGTTCATGCAGGGTGTGCCGGTAGCGACACCGCATGGTAAGATGCTGACTTTCTCCTCGAGCAGAGTGACTTCAGGTACGAGGGCCTCGGAGTATTCAAAGCAGAGTGTTTTCTCATGGCATCTCACACAAGGGCCATGACAAAGCCTTCCTGGGTACTACAGACTCAGCAGCAATATTGTCCTGAGGCCGTTCGAGGACTCTGGACATGTAGCTCTCCTCAAGGAACCTACAGTGTGTTGCCCACCACTCGGCACGCACAGAGGGCCTCCGAGGGATCAACAAATGGGCCTCGATTTCCTCAGCCAGCCCAGAGGGATGTTGAGGTACTCACTCAACTTGGAGGGAAAATGATGCATACCCGAGAGGCCTAGGAGTCCTCAGACGTGTACATCTTTGAAAATAAAGCATATAAGCAACTAAGAACTCATGGAGACAGCTGCATGCCTCCGTATCTACACGGTTACCAAGGGCCTAAACTGGAGGCATGTTCCCACGTTGAGATTCCTTTTAGCTCTAGAGCTTGTCAGGCTGAAAACAACCACGGCCATGGAAGCACCTGGTTTAGACAGAGCAAATTCATTTTGTCCCCAGAAGCATTCTACAAGGGTTGACTTGCCTGTCAAGAGCTGTGTATGTCAGGGATCTTTAACGAAGCATGAATGCAGCCTTCAGAAAGGGAAAGCAAGGCTAGTCCCAGCAGGCCCCCGTTTCCTCGGGCTCACTCACCATGCACCCTTGTTCTTTCTAAGAAGTCCAAAGAGACACAAGTTACCCTGTGTTTCCTTCCCTGAATCTGCTTCTCCAAGTAGGGTGTTCTGCATCAAGCGAACTGCCTCAACGAAGGATCGCCGTAGCTGCTTCTCTGGTCCTGTGTCTATTCAAAAGCCTGCAGTGCCACAGGAAGAACAGGAGTTAAATGGCACTCAGAACGCAAGCCGACTTCCTCCAGGAGGCACGGTGACTTCAGGCAGGAGGTCCTAGATGGAAAGCGAAGCCGAGGGTTACTCTGAGTGCAGCTCAGAATAGGGCAACGCGTAAGACTTCGATGCCATGTGGGACTTCCCAGAACTGTGTTCGTAAACGTGTGCGAGTGCTGAGGAAATTTAGCTGTTCCAAATGAGAGTGCAGTGCGTTTCCCTACGCTCGGCATACACAGAGGGGCTCTAAAGGGCTACGGGAGTGGATGTTGCTTAGCAGACCCAGGTGCGCCTGGGGTTACTCAGTGTTCCTGCCGGGAACAGGGTGCCCACGCTAGCCTCCTAGGTGTCCAGAAAACTGTGCCGCCGTTAGACGTACGCAGAGCAGAGGCCACCGGCTCTTGGAAACTGCTGCACGCCTCCTCTTGTGCTCGGCAAATCAGGGCCTTACTTCCAGGCATGTGTTCATGCTGGGTGTGCCGGTAGCGACACCGCATGGTAAGATGCTGACTTTCTCCTCGAGCAGAGTGACTTCAGGTACGAGGGCCTCGGAGTATTCAAAGCAGGGTGTTTTCTCATGGCAGCACACACATGGGCCATGACAAAGTCTTCCTGGGCACTTCGGACTCACCATCAATGTTGTCCTGAGGCCGTTCGAGCACTCTGGACATGTAGCTCTCCTCAAGGAACCTACAGTGTGTTGCCCACCACTCGGCACGCACAGAGGGCCTCCGAGGGATCAACAAATGGGCCTCGATTTCCTCAGCCAGCCCCGAGGGGTGTTGAGGTACTCACTCAACTTGGAGGGAAAATGATGCATACCCGAGAGGCCTAGGAGTCCTCAGACGTGTACATCTTTGAAAATAAAGCATATAAGCGACTAAGAACTCATGGAGACAGCTGCATGCCTCCGTATCTACACGGTTACCAAGGGCCTAAACTGGAGGCATGTTCCCACGTTGAGATTCCTTTTAGCTCTAGAGCTTGTCAGGCTGAAAACAACCGCGGCCATGGAAGCACCTGGTTTAGACAGAGCAAATTCATTTTGTCCCCAGAAGCATTCTACAAGGGTTGATTTGCCTGTCAAGAGCTGTGTATATCAGAGAGCTTCAACGAAGCATGAAGGCAGCCTTCAGAAAGGGAAAGCAAGGCTAGTCCCAGCAGGCCCCCGTTTCCTCAGGCTCACTCAGCATGCACCACTGTTGTTTCTAACAAGTCCAAAGAGACACAGGTTACCCTGTGTTTCCTTCCCTGAATCTGCTTCTCCAAGTAGGGTGTTCTGCATCAAGCGAACTGCCTCAACCAAGGATCCCCGTAGCAGCCGGGAACAGGCTGCCACGCTAGCCTCATAGGTGTCCAGAAAACTGTGCTGCCGTTAGACGTACGCAGAGCAGAGGCCACCGGCTCTTGGAAACTGCTGCACGCCTCCTCTTCTGCACGGCAAATGATGGCCTTACTTCCAGGCATGTGTTCATGCTGGGTGTGCCGGTAGCGACACCGCATGGTAAGATGCTGACTTTCTCCTCGAGCAGAGTGACTTCAGGTACGAGGGCCTCGGAGTATTCAAAGCAGAGTGTTTTCTCATGGCATCTCACACAAGGGCCATGACAAAGTCTTCCTGGGCACTACGGACTCAGCAGCAATATTGTCCTGAGGCCGTTCGAGGACTCTGGACATGTAGCTCTCCTCAAGGAACCTACAGTGTGTTGCCCACCACTCGGCACGCACAGAGGGCTTCCGAGGGATCAACAAATGGGCCTCGATTTCCTCAGCCAGCCCAGAGGGGTGTTGAGGTACTCACTCAACTTGGAGGGAAAATGATGCATACCCGAGAGGCCTAGGAGTCCTCAGACGTGTACATCTTTGAAAATAAAGCATATAAGCGACTAAGAACTCATGGAGACAGCTGCATGCCTCCGTATCTACACGGTTACCAAGGGCCTAAACTGGAGGCATGTTCCCACGTTGAGATTCCTTTTAGCTCTAGAGCTTGTCAGGCTGAAAACAACCACGGCCATGGAAGCACCTGGTTTAGACAGAGCAAATTCATTTTGTCCCCAGAAGCATTCTACAGGGTTGACTTGCCTGTCAAGAGCTGCGTATGTCAGGGAGCTTGAACGAAGCATGAATGCAGCCTTCAGAAAGGGAAAGCAAGGCTAGTTCCAGCAGGCACCCGTTTCCTCGGGCTCACTCAGCATGCACCCCTGTGGTTTCTAACAAGTCCAAAGAGACACAGGTTACCCTGTGTTTCCTTCCCTGAATCAGCTTCTCCAAGTAGGGTGTTCTGCATCAAGCGAACTGCCTCAACCAAGGATCCCCGTAGCTGCTCCTCTGGTCCTGTGTCTATTCAAAAGCTTGCAGTGCCACAGGAAGAAGAGGACTTAAATTGCAGTAAGAACGCAAGCCGACTTCCTCCAGGAGGCACGGTGACTTCAGGCAGGAGGTCCTAGATGGAAAGCGAAGCCGAGGGTTACTCTGAGTGCAGCTCAGACTAGGGCAACGCGTAAGACTTCGATGCCATGTGGGACTTCCCAGAACGGTGTTCGTAAACGTGTGCGAGTGCTGAGGAAATTTAGCTGTTCCAAATGAGAGTGCAGTGCGTTTCCCTACGCTCGGCATGCACAGAGGGGCTCTAAAGGGCTACGGGAGTGGATGTTGCTTAGCAGACCCAGGTGCGCCTGGGGTTACTCAGTGTTCCTGCCGTGGACAGGGTGCCCACGCTAGCCTCCTAGGTGTCCAGAAAACTGTGCCGCCGTTAGACGTACGCAGAGCAGAGGCCACCGGCTCTTGGAAACTGCTGCACGCCTCCTCTTCTGCACGGCAAATCAGGGCCTTACTTCCAGGCATGTGTTCATGCTGGGTGTGCCGGTAGCGACACCGCATGGTAAGATGCTGACTTTCTCCTCGAGCAGAGTGACTTCAGGTACGAGGGCCTCGGAGTATTCAAAGCAGGGTGTTTTCTCATGGCAGCACACACATGGGCCATGACAAAGTCTTCCTGGGCACTTCGGACTCACCAGCAATGTTGTCCTGAGGCCGTTCGAGCACTATGGACATGTAGCTCTCCTCAAGGAACCTACAGTGTGTTGCCCATCACTCGGCACGCACAGAGGGCCTCCGACGGATCAACAAATGGGCCTCGACGTTCCTCAGCCGTCCCACAGGGGTGTGGAGGTACTCAGTCAACTAGGAGGGAAAATGATGCATACCCGAGAGGCCTAGGAGTCCTCAGACGTGTACATCTTTGAAAATAAAGCATATAAGCGACTAAGAACTCATGGAGACAGCTGCATGCCTCCGTATCTACACGGTTACCAAGGGCCTAAACTGGAGGCATGTTCCCACGTTGAGATTCCTTTTAGCTCTAGAGCATGTCAGGCTGAAAACAACCGCGGCCATGGAAGCACCTGGTTTAGACAGAGCAAATTCATTTTGTCCCCAGAAGCATTCTACAAGGGTTGACTTGCCTGTCAAGAGCTGTGTATGTCAGAGAGCTTCAACGAAGCATGAAGGCAGCCTTCAGAAAGGGAAAGCAAGGCTAGTCCCAGCAGGCCCCCGTTTCCTCGGGCTCACTCACCATGCACCACTGTTGTTTCTAACAAGTCCAAAGAGACACAGGTTACCCTGTGTTTCCTTCCCTGAATCTGCTTCTCCAAGTAGGGTGTTCTGCATCAAGCGAACTGCCTCAACCAAGGATCGCCGTAGCTGCTCCTCTGGTCCTGTGTCTCTTCAAAAGCCTGCAGTGCCACAGGAAGAACAGGACTTAAATTGCAGTAAGAACACAAGCCGACTTCCTCCAGGAGGCACGGTGACTTCAGGCAGGAGGTCCTAGATGGAAAGCGAAGCCGAGGGTTACTCTGAGTGCAGCTCAGACTAGGGCAACGCGTAAGACTTCGACGCCATGTGGGACTTGCCAGAATGGTGTTCGTGAACGTGTGCGGGTGCTGAGGAAGTTTAGCTGCTCCAAAAGAGAGTGCAGTGCGTTTCCCTATGCTCGGCATGCACAGAGGGTCTCTAAAGGGCTACGGGAGTGGATGTTGCTTAGCAGACCCAGGTGCGCCTGGGGGTACTCAGTGTTCCTGCCGGGAACAGGGTGCCCACGCTAGCCTCCTAGGTGTCCAGAAAACTGTGCCGCCGTTAGACGTACGCAGAGCAGAGGCCACCGGCTCTTGGAAACTGCTGCACGCCTCCTCTTGTGCTCGGCAAATCAGGGCCTTACTTCCAGGCATGTGTTCATGCTGGGTGTGCCGGTAGCGACACCGCATGGTAAGATGCTGACTTTCTCCTCGAGCAGAGTGACTTCAGGTACGAGGGCCTCGGAGTATTCAAAGCAGAGTGTTTTCTCATGGCATCTCACACAAGGGCCATGACAAAGTCTTCCTGGGCACTACGGACTCAGCAGCAATATTGTCCTGAGGCCGTTCGAGGACTCTGGACATGTAGCTCTCCTCAAGGAACCTACAGTGTGTTGCCCACCACTCGGCACGCACAGAGGGCCTCCGAGAGATCAACAAATGGGCCTCGATTTCCTCAGCCAGCCCAGAGGGGTGTTGAGGTACTCACTCAACTTGGAGGGAAAATGATGCATACCCGAGAGGCCTAGGAGTCCTCAGACGTGTACATCTTTGAAAATAAAGCATATAAGCGACTAAGAACTCATGGAGACAGCTGCATGCCTCCGTATCTACACGGTTACCAAGGGCCTAAACTGGAGGCATGTTCCCACGTTGAGATTCCTTTTAGCTCTAGAGCTTGTCAGGCTGAAAACAACCACGGCCATGGAAGCACCTGGTTTAGACAGAGCAAATTCATTTTGTCCCCAGAAGCATTCTACAGGGTTTACTTGCCTGTCAAGAGCTGCGTATGTCAGGGAGCTTCAACGAAGCATGAATGCAGCCTTCAGAAAGGGAAAGCAAGGCTAGTTCCAGCAGGCACCCGTTTCCTCGGGCTCACTCAGCATGCACCCCTGTGGTTTCTAACAAGTCCAAAGAGACACAGGTTACCCTGTGTTTCCTTCCCTGAATCAGCTTCTCCAAGTAGGGTGTTCTGCATCAAGCGAACTGCCTCAACCAAGGATCCCCGTAGCTGCTCCTCTGGTCCTGTGTCTATTCAAAAGCTTGCAGTGCCACAGGAAGAAGAGGACTTAAATTGCAGTAAGAACGCAAGCCGACTTCCTCCAGGAGGCACGGTGACTTCAGGCAGGAGGTCCTAGATGGAAAGCGAAGCCGAGGGTTACTCTGAGTGCAGCTCAGACTAGGGCAACGCGTAAGACTTCGATGCCATGTGGGACTTCCCAGAACGGTGTTCGTAAACGTGTGCGAGTGCTGAGGAAATTTAGCTGTTCCAAATGAGAGTGCAGTGCGTTTCCCTACGCTCGGCATGCACAGAGGGGCTCTAAAGGGCTACGGGAGTGGATGTTGCTTAGCAGACCCAGGTGCGCCTGGGGTTACTCAGTGTTCCTGCGGTGGACAGGGTGCCCACGCTAGCCTCCTAGGTGTCCAGAAAACTGTGCCGCCGTTAGACGTACGCAGAGCAGAGGCCACCGGCTCTTGGAAACTGCTGCACGCCTCCTCTTCTGCACGGCAAATCAGGGCCTTACTTCCAGGCATGTGTTCATGCTGGGTGTGCCGGTAGCGACACCGCATGGTAAGATGCTGACTTTCTCCTCGAGCAGAGTGACTTCAGGTACGAGGGCCTCGGAGTATTCAAAGCAGGGTGTTTTCTCATGGCAGCACACACATGGGCCATGACAAAGTCTTCCTGGGCACTTCGGACTCACCAGCAATGTTGTCCTGAGGCCGTTCGAGCACTATGGACATGTAGCTCTCCTCAAGGAACCTACAGTGTGTTGCCCATCACTCGGCACGCACAGAGGGCCTCCGACGGATCAACAAATGAGCCTCGATTTCCTCAGCCAGCCCAGAGGGGTGTTGAGGTACTCACTCAACTTGGAGGGAAAATGATGCATACCCGAGAGGCCTAGGAGTCCTCAGACGTGTACATCTTTGAAAATAAAGCATATAAGCGACTAAGAACTCATGGAGACAGCTGCATGCCTCCGTATCTACACGGTTACCAAGGGCCTAAACTGGAGGCATGTTCCCACGTTGAGATTCCTTTTAGCTCTAGAGCTTGTCAGGCTGAAAACAACCACGGCCATGGAAGCACCTGGTTTAGACAGAGCAAATTCATTTTGTCCCCAGAAGCATTCTACAAGGGTTGACTTGCCTGTCAAGAGCTGTGTATGTCAGGGATCTTTAACGAAGCATGAATGCAGCCTTCAGAAAGGGAAAGCAAGGCTAGTCCCAGCAGGCCCCCGTTTCCTCGGGCTCACTCACCATGCACCCCTGTTCTTTCTAAGAAGTCCAAAGAGACACAAGTTACCCTGTGTTTCCTTCCCTGAATCTGCTTCTCCAAGTAGGGTGTTCTGCATCAAGCGAACTGCCTCAACGAAGGATCGCCGTAGCTGCTCCTCTGGTCCTGTGTCTATTCAAAAGCCTGCAGTGCCACAGGAAGAACAGGAGTTAAATGGCACTCAGAACGCAAGCCGACTTCCTCCAGGAGGCACGGTGACTTCAGGCAGGAGGTCCTAGATGGAAAGCGAAGCTGAGGGTTACTCTGAGTGCAGCTCAGACTAGGGCAACGTGTAAGACTTCGATGCCATGTGGGACTTCCCAGAACGGTGTTCGTAAACGTGTGCGAGTGCTGAGGAAATTTAGCTCTTCCAAATGAGAGTGCAGTGCGTTTCCCTACGCTCGGCATGCACAGAGGGGCTCTAAAGGGCTACGGGAGTGGATGTTGCTTAGCAGACCCAGGTGCGCCTGGGGGTACTCAGTGTTCCTGCCGGGAACAGGGTGCCCACGCTAGCCTCCTAGGTGTCCAGAAAACTGTGCCGCCGTTAGACGTACGCAGAGCAGAGGCCACCAGCTCTTGGAAACTGCTGCACGCCTCCTCTTGTGCTCGGCAAATCAGGGCCTTACTTCCAGGCATGTGTTCATGCTGGGTGTGCCGGTAGCGACACCGCATGGTAAGATGCTGACTTTCTCCTCGAGCAGAGTGACTTCAGGTACGAGGGCCTCGGAGTATTCAAAGCAGAGTGTTTTCTCATGGCATCTCACACAAGGGCGATGACAAAGTCTTCCTGGGCACTACGGACTCAGCAGCAATATTGTCCTGAGGCCGTTCGAGGACTCTGGACATGTAGCTCTCCTCAAGGAACCTACAGTGTGTTGCCCACCACTCGGCACGCACAGAGGGCCTCCGAGAGATCAACAAATGGGCCTCGATTTCCTCAGCCAGCCCAGAGGGGTGTTGAGGTACTCACTCAACTTGGAGGGAAAATGATGCATACCCGAGAGGCCTAGGAGTCCTCAGACGTGTACATCTTTGAAAATAAAGCATATAAGCGACTAAGAACTCATGGAGACAGCTGCATGCCTCCGTATCTACACGGTTACCAAGGGCCTAAACTGGAGGCATGTTCCCACGTTGAGATTCCTTTTAGCTCTAGAGCTTGTCAGGCTGAAAACAACCACGGCCATGGAAGCACCTGGTTTAGACAGAGCAAATTCATTTTGTCCCCAGAAGCATTCTACAGGGTTGACTTGCCTGTCAAGAGCTGCGTATGTCAGGGAGCTTCAACGAAGCATGAATGCAGCCTTCAGAAAGGGAAAGCAAGGCTAGTTCCAGCAGGCACCCGTTTCCTCGGGCTCACTCAGCATGCACCCCTGTGGTTTCTAACAAGTCCAAAGAGACACAGGTTACCCTGTGTTTCCTTCCCTGAATCAGCTTCTCCAAGAAGGGTGTTCTGCATCAAGCGAACTGCCTCAACCAAGGATCCCCGTAGCTGCTCCTCTGGTCCTGTGTCTATTCAAAAGCTTGCAGTGCCACAGGAAGAAGAGGACTTAAATTGCAGTAAGAACGCAAGCCGACTTCCTCCAGGAGGCACGGTGACTTCAGGCAGGAGGTCCTAGATGGAAAGCGAAGCCGAGGGTTACTCTGAGTGCAGCTCAGACTAGGGCAACGCGTAAGACTTCGATGCCATGTGGGACTTCCCAGAACGGTGTTCGTAAACGTGTGCGAGTGCTGAGGAAATTTAGCTGTTCCAAATGAGAGTGCAGTGCGTTTCCCTACGCTCGGCATGCACAGAGGGGCTCTAAAGGGCTACGGGAGTGGATGTTGCTTAGCAGACCCAGGTGCGCCTGGGGTTACTCAGTGTTCCTGCCGTGGACAGGGTGCCCACGCTAGCCTCCTAGGTGTCCAGAAAACTGTGCCGCCGTTAGACGTACGCAGAGCAGAGGCCACCGGCTCTTGGAAACTGCTGCACGCCTCCTCTTCTGCACGGCAAATCAGGGCCTTACTTCCAGGCATGTGTTCATGCTGGGTGTGCCGGTAGCGACACCGCATGGTAAGATGCTGACTTTCTCCTCGAGCAGAGTGACTTCAGGTACGAGGGCCTCGGAGTATTCAAAGCAGGGTGTTTTCTCATGGCAGCACACACATGGGCCATGACAAAGTCTTCCTGGGCACTTCGGACTCACCAGCAATGTTGTCCTGAGGCCGTTCGAGCACTATGGACATGTAGCTCTCCTCAAGGAACCTACAGTGTGTTGCCCATCACTCGGCACGCACAGAGGGCCTCCGACGGATCAACAAATGGGCCTCGACGTTCCTCAGCCGTCCCACAGGGGTGTGGAGGTACTCAGTCAACTAGGAGGGAAAATGATGCATACCCGAGAGGCCTAGGAGTCCTCAGACGTGTACATCTTTGAAAATAAAGCATATAAGCGACTAAGAACTCATGGAGACAGCTGCATGCCTCCGTATCTACACGGTTACCAAGGGCCTAAACTGGAGGCATGTTCCCACGTTGAGATTCCTTTTATCTCTATAGCTTGTCAGGCTGAAAACAACCGCGGCCATGGAAGCACCTGGTTTAGACAGAGCAAATTCATTTTGTCCCCAGAAGCATTCTACAAGGGTTGACTTGCCTGTCAAGAGCTGTGTATGTCAGAGAGCTTCAACGAAGCATGAAGGCAGCCTTCAGAAAGGGAAAGCAAGGCTAGTCCCAGCAGGCCCCCGTTTCCTCGGGCTCACTCACCATGCACCACTGTTGTTTCTAACAAGTCCAAAGAGACACAGGTTACCCTGTGTTTCCTTCCCTGAATCTGCTTCTCCAAGTAGGGTGTTCTGCATCAAGCGAACTGCCTCAACCAAGGATCGCCGTAGCTGCTCCTCTGGTCCTGTGTCTCTTCAAAAGCCTGCAGTGCCACAGGAAGAACAGGAGTTAAATGGCAGTCAGAACGCAAGCCGACTTCCTCCAGGAGGCACGGTGACTTCAGGCAGGAGGTCCTAGATGGAAAGCGAAGCTGAGGGTTACTCTGAGTGCAGCTCAGACTAGGGCAACGCGTAAGACTTCTACGCCATGTGGGACTTGCCAGAACGGTGTTCGTGAACGTGTGCGAGTGCTGAGGAAATTTAGCTGCTCCAAAAGAGAGTGCAGTGCGTTTCCCTACGCTCGGCATGCACAGAGGGGCTCTAAAGGGCTACGGGAGTGGATGTTGCTTAGCAGACCCAGGTGCGCCTGGGGGTACTCAGTGATCCTGCCGGGAACAGGGTGCCCACGCTAGCCTCCTAGGTGTCCAGAAAACTGTGCCGCCGTTAGACGTACGCAGAGCAGAGGCCACCGGCTCTTGGAAACTGCTGCACGCCTCCTCTTGTGCACGGCAAATCAGGGCCTTACTTCCAGGCATGTGTTCATGCTGGGTGTGCCGGTAGCGACACCGCATGGTAAGATGCTGACTTTCTCCTCGAGCAGAGTGACTTCAGGTACGAGGGCCTCGGAGTATTCAAAGCAGAGTGTTTTCTCATGGCATCTCACACAAGGGCCATGACAAAGTCTTCCTGGGCACTACAGACTCAGCAGCAATATTGTGCTGAGGCCCTTCGAGGACTCTGGACATGTAGCTCTCCTCAAGGAACCTACAGTGTGTTGCCCATCACTCGGCACGCACAGAGGGCCTCTGAGGGATCAACAAATGAGCCTCGATTTCCTGAGCCAGCCCAGAGGGGTGTTGAGGTACTCACTCAACTTGGAGGGAAAATGATGCATACCCGAGAGGCCTAGGAGTCCTCAGACGTGTACATCTTTGAAAATAAAGCATATAAGCGACTAAGAACTCATGGAGACAGCTGCATGCCTCCGTATCTACACGGTTACCAAGGGCCTAAACTGGAGGCATGTTCCCACGTTGAGATTCCTTTTAGCTCTAGAGCTTGTCAGGCTGAAAACAACCACGGCCATGGAAGCACCTGGTTTAGACAGAGCAAATTCATTTTGTCCCCAGAAGCATTCTACAAGGGTTGACTTGCCTGTCAAGAGCTGCGTATGTCAGGGATCTTTAACGAAGCATGAATGCAGCCTTCAGAAAGGGAAAGCAAGGCTAGTCCCAGCAGGCCCCCGTTTCCTCGGGCTCAATCACCATGCACCCCTGTTCTTTCTAAGAAGTCCAAAGAGACACAAGTTACCCTGTGTTTCCTTCCCTGAATCTGCTTCTCCAAGTAGGGTGTTCTGCATCAAGCGAACTGCCTCAACCAAGGATCCCCGTAGCTGCTCCTCTGGTCCTGTGTCTATTCAAAAGCTTGCAGTGCCACAGGAAGAAGAGGACTTAAATTGCAGTAAGAACGCAAGCCGACTTCCTCCAGGAGGCACGGTGACTTCAGGCAGGAGGTCCTAGATGGAAAGCGAAGCTGAGGGTTACTCTGAGTTCTGCTCATACTAGGGTAACGCGTAAGACTTCGACGTCATGTGGGACTTGCCAGAACGGTGTTCGTGAACGTGTGCGAGTGCTGAGGAAATGTAGCTGCTCCAAAAGAGAGTGCAGTGCGTTTCCCTAAGCCCGGCATGCACAGAGGGGCTCTAAAGGGCTACGGGAGTGGATGTTGCTTAGCAGACACAGGTGCGCCTGGGGGTACTCAGTGATCCTGCCGGGAACAGGGTGCCCACGCTAGCCTCCTAGGTGTCCAGAAAACTGTGCCGCCGTTAGACGTACGCAGAGCAGAGGCCAGCGGCTCCTGGAAACTGCTGCACGCCTCCTCTTCTGCACGGCAAATGAGGGCCTTACTTCCAAGCATGTGTTCATGCTGGGTGTGCCGGTAGCGACACCGCATGGTAAGATGCTGACTTTCTCCTCGAGCAGAGTGACTTCAGGTACGAGGGCCTCGGAGTATTCAAAGCAGAGTGTTTTCTCATGGCATCTCACACAAGGGCCATGACAAAGTCTTCCTGGGCACTACGGACTCAGCAGCAATATTGACCTGAGGCCGTTCGAGGTCTCTGGACATGTAGCTCTCCTCAAGGAAACTACAGTGTGTTGCCCACCACTCGGCACGCACAGAGGGCCTCCGAGGGATCAACAAATGGGCCTCGATTTCCTCAGCCAGCCCAGAGGGGTGTTGAGGTACTCACTCAACTTGGAGGGAAACTGATGCATACCCGAGAGGCCTAGGAGTCCTCAGACGTGTACATCTCTGAAAATAAAGCATATAAGCGACTAAGAACTCATGGAGACAGCTGCATGCCTCCGTATCTACACGGTTACCAAGGGCCTAAACTGGAGGCATGTTCCCACGTTGAGATTCCTTTTAGCTCTAGAGCTTGTCAGGCTGAAAACAACCACGGCCATGGAAGCACCTGGTTTAGACAGAGCAAATTCATTTTGTCCCCAGAAGCATTCTACAGGGTTGACTTGCCTGTCAAGAGCTGCGTATGTCAGGGAGCTTCAACGAAGCATGAATGCAGCCTTCAGAAAGGGAAAGCAAGGCTAGTCGAGGCAGGCCCCCGTTTCCTAGGGCTCACTCAGCATGCACCCCTGTGGTTTCTAACAAGTCCAAAGAGACACAGGTTACCCTGTGTTTCCTTCCCTGAATCAGCTTCTCCAAGTAGGGTGTTCTGCATCAAGCGAACTGCCTCAACCAAGGATCGCCGTAGCTGCTCCTCTGGTCCTGTGTCTATTCAAAAGCTTGCAGTGCCTCAGGAAGAACAGGACTTAAATTGCAGTCAGAACGCAAGCCGACTTCCTCCAGGAGGCACGGTGACTTCAGGCAGGAGGTCCTAGATGGAAAGCGAAGCTGAGGGTTACTCTGAGTGCAGCTCAGACTAGGGTAACGCGTAAGACTTCGACGCCATGTGGGACTTCCCAGAACGGTGTTCGTGAACGTGTGCGAGTGCTGAGGAAATTTAGCTGCTCCAAAAGAGAGTGCAGTGCGTTTCCCTACGTTCGGCATGCACAGAGGGGCTCTAAAGGGCTACGGGAGTGGATGTTGCTTAGCAGACCCAGGTGCGCCTGGGGGTACTCAGTGATCCTGCCGGGAACAGGGTGCCCACGCTAGCCTCCTAGGTGTCCAGAAAACTGTGCCGCCGTTAGACGTACGCAGAGCAGAGGCCACCGGCTCCTGGAAACTGCTGCACGCCTCCTCTTGTGCACGGCAAATCAGGGCCTTACTTCCAGGCATGTGTTCATGCTGGGTGTGCCGGTAGCGACACCGCATGGTAAGATGCTGACTTTCTCCTCGAGCAGAGTGACTTCAGGTACGAGGGCCTGGGAGTATTCAAAGCAGAGTGTTTTCTCATGGCATCTCACACAAGGGCCATGACAAAGTATTCCTGGGCACTACGGACTCAGCAGCAATATTGTCCTGAGGCCGTTCGAGGACTCTGGACATGTAAGTCTCCTCAAGGAACCTAGAGTGTGTTGCCCACCACTCGGCACGCACAGAGGGCCTCCGAGGGATCAGCAAATGGGTCTCGAAGTTCCTCAGCCAGCCCAGAGGGGTGTTGAGGTACTCACTCAACTTGGAGTGAAAATGATGCATATCCGAGAGGCCTAGGAGTCCGCAGACGTGTACATCTTTGAAAATAAAGCATATAAGCGACTAAGAACTCATGGAGACAGCTGCATGCCTCCGTATCTACACGGTTACCAAGGGCCTAAACTGGAGGCATGTTCCCACGTTGAGATTCCTTTTAGCTCTAGAGCTTGTCAGGCTGAAAACAACCGCGGCCATGGAAGCACCTGGTTTAGACAGAGCAAATTCATTTTGTCCCCAGAAGCATTCTACAGGGTTGACTTGCCTGTCCAGAGCTGTGTATGTCAGAGAGCTTCAACGAAGCATGAATGCAGCCTTCAGAAAGGGAAAGCAAGGCTAGTCCCAGCAGGCCCCCATTTCGTCGGGCTCACTCAGCATGCACGACTGTTGTTTCTAACAAGTCCAAAGAGACACAGGTTACCCTGTGTTTCCTTCCCTGAATCTGCTTCTCCAAGTAGGGTGTTCTGCATCAAGCGAACTGCCTCAACCAAGGATCCCCGTAGCTGCTCCTCTGGTCCTGTGTCTATTCAAAAGCTTGCAGTGCCACAGGAAGAAGAGGACTTAAATTGCAGTAAGAACGCAAGCCGACTTCCTCCAGGAGGCACGGTGACTTCAGGCAGGAGGTCCTACATGGAAAGCGAAGCCGAGGGTTACTCTGAGTGCAGCTCAGACTAGGGCAACGCGTAAGACTTCGATGCCATGTGGGACTTCCCAGAACGGTGTTCGTAAACGTGTGCGAGTGCTGAGGAAATTTAGCTGTTCCAAATGAGAGTGCAGTGCGTTTCCCTACGCTCGGCATGCACAGAGGGGCTCTAAAGGGCTACGGGAGTGGATGTTGCTTAGCAGACCCAGGTGCGCCTGGGGTTACTCAGTGTTCCTGCCGTGGACAGGGTGCCCACGCTAGCCTCCTAGGTGTCCAGAAAACTGTGCCGCCGTTAGACGTACGCAGAGCAGAGGCCACCGGCTCTTGGAAACTGCTGCACGCCTCCTCTTGTGCACGGCAAATCAGGGCCTTACTTCCAGGCATGTGTTCATGCTGGGTGTGCCGGTAGCGACACCGCATGGTAAGATGCTGACTTTCTCCTCGAGCAGAGTGACTTCAGGTACGAGGGCCTCGGAGTATTCAAAGCAGGGTGTTTTCTCATGGCAGCACACACATGGGCCATGACAAAGTCTTCCTGGGCACTTCGGACTCACCAGCAATGTTGTCCTGAGGCCGTTCGAGCACTATGGACATGTAGCTCTCCTCAAGGAACCTACAGTGTGTTGCCCATCACTCGGCACGCACAGAGGGCCTCCGAGGGATCAACAAATGGGCCTCGACGTTCCTCAGCCGTCCCACAGGGATGTGGAGGTATTCAGTCAACTAGGAGGGAAAATGATGCATACCCGAGAGGCCTAGGAGTCCTCAGACGTGTACATCTTTGAAAATAAAGCATATAAGCGACTAAGAACTCATGGAGACAGCTGCATGCCTCCGTATCTACACGGTTACCAAGGGTCTAAACTGGAGGCATGTTCCCACGTTGAGATTCCTTTTAGCTCTAGAGCTTGTCAGGCTGAAAACAACCGCGGCCATGGAAGCACCTGGTTTACACAGAGCAAATTCATTTTGTCCCCAGAAGCATTCTACAAGGGTTGACTTGCCTGTCAAGAGCTGTGTATATCAGGGATCTTTAACGAAGCATGAATGCAGCCTTCAGAAAGGGAAAGCAAGGCTAGTCCCAGCAGGCCCCCGTTTCATCGGGCTCACTCACCATGCACCCCTGTTCTTTCTAAGAAGTCCAAAGAGACACA
This sequence comes from Delphinapterus leucas, assembly GCF_059928025.1. Lineage (NCBI taxonomy): Eukaryota > Metazoa > Chordata > Mammalia > Artiodactyla > Monodontidae > Delphinapterus > Delphinapterus leucas. The sequence goes on from NC_143147.1 coordinate 31,396,675, forward strand.
AGTTACCCTGTGTTTCCTTCCCTGAATCTGCTTCTCCAAGTAGGGTGTTCTGCATCAAGCGAACTGCCTCAACGAAGGATCGCCGTAGCTGCTCCTCTGGTCCTGTGTCTATTCAAAAGCCTGCAGTGCCACAGGAAGAACAGGAGTTAAATGGCACTCAGAACGCAAGCCGACTTCCTCCAGGAGGCACGGTGACTTCAGGCAGGAGGTCCTAGATGGAAAGCGAAGCTGAGGGTTACTCTGAGTGCAGCTCAGACTAGGGCAACGCGTAAGACTTCGATGCCATGTGGGACTTCCCAGAACGGTGTTCGTAAACGTGTGCGAGTGCTGAGGAAATTTAGCTGTTCCAAATGAGAGTGCAGTGCGTTTCCCTACGCTCGGCATGCACAGAGGGGCTCTAAAGGGCTACGGGAGTGGATGTTGCTTAGCAGACCCAGGTGCGCCTGGGGGTACTCAGTGTTCCTGCCGGGGACAGGGTGCCCACGCTAGCCTCCTAGGTGTCCAGAAAACTGTGCCGCCGTTAGACGTACGCAGAGCAGAGGCCACCGGCTCTTGGAAACTGCTGCTCGCCTCCTCTTCTGCACGGCAAATCAGGGCCTTACTTCCAGGCATGTGTTCATGCTGGGTGTGCCGGTAGCGACACCGCATGGTAAGATGCTGACTTTCTCCTCGAGCAGAGTGACTTCAGGTACGAGGGCCTCGGAGTATTCAAAGCAGGGTGTTTTCTCATGGCAGCACACACATGGGCCATGACAAAGTCTTCCTGGGCACTTCGGACTCACCAGCAATGTTGTCCTGAGGCCGTTCGAGCACTATGGACATGTAGCTCTCCTCAAGGAACCTACAGTGTGTTGCCCATCACTCGGCACGCACAGAGGGCCTCCGACGGATCAACAAATGGGCCTCGACGTTCCTCAGCCGTCCCACAGGGGTGTGGAGGTACTCAGTCAACTAGGAGGGAAAATGATGCATACCCGAGAGGCCTAGGAGTCCTCAGACGTGTACATCTTTGAAAATAAAGCATATAAGCGACTAAGAACTCATGGAGACAGCTGCATGCCTCCGTATCTACACGGTTACCAAGGGCCTAAACTGGAGGCATGTTCCCACGTTGAGATTCCTTTTAGCTCTAGAGCTTGTCAGGCTGAAAACAACCGCGGCCATGGAAGCACCTGGTTTAGACAGAGCAAATTCATTTTGTCCCCAGAAGCATTCTACAAGGGTTGACTTGCCTGTCAAGAGCTGTGTATGTCAGAGAGCTTCAACGAAGCATGAAGGCAGCCTTCAGAAAGGGAAAGCAAGGCTAGTCCCAGCAGGCCCCCGTTTCCTCGGGCTCACTCAGCATGCACCACTGTTGTTTCTAACAAGTCCAAAGAGACACAGGTTACCCTGTGTTTCCTTCCCTGAATCTGCTTCTCCAAGTAGGGTGTTCTGCATCAAGCGAACTGCCTCAACCAAGGATCGCCGTAGCTGCTCCTCTGGTCCTGTGTCTATTCAAAAGCCTGCAGTGCCACAGGAAGAACAGGACTTAAATTGCAGTAAGAACACAAGCCGACTTCCTCCAGGAGGCACGGTGACTTCAGGCAGGAGGTCCTAGATGGAAAGCGAAGCTGAGGGTTACTCTGAGTGCAGCTCAGACTAGGGCAACGCGTAAGACTTCGACGCCATGTGGGACTTGCCAGAATGGTGTTCGTGAACGTGTGCGGGTGCTGAGGAAGTTTAGCTGCTCCAAAAGAGAGTGCAGTGCGTTTCCCTACGCTCGGCATGCACAGAGGGGCTCTAAAGGGCTACGGGAGTGGATGTTGCTTAGCAGACACAGGTGCGCCTGGGGGTACTCAGTGTTCCTGCCGGGAACAGGGTGCCCACGCTAGCCTCCTAGGTGTCCAGAAAACTGTGCCGCCGTTAGACGTACGCAGAGCAGAGGCCACCGGCTCTTGGAAACTGCTGCACGCCTCCTCTTGTGCTCGGCAAATCAGGGCCTTACTTCCAGGCATGTGTTCATGCTGGGTGTGCCGGTAGCGACACCGCATGGTAAGATGCTGACTTTCTCCTCGAGCAGAGTGACTTCAGGTACGAGGGCCTCGGAGTATTCAAAGCAGTGTGTTTTCTCATGGCATCTCACACAAGGGCCATGACAAAGTCTTCCTGGGCACTACAGACTCAGCAGCAATATTGTGCTGAGGCCCTTCGAGGACTCTGGACATGTAGCTCTCCTCAAGGAACCTACAGTGTGTTGCCCATCACTCGGCACGCACAGAGGGCCTCTGAGGGATCAACAAATGAGCCTCGATTTCCTCAGCCAGCCCAGAGGGGTGTTGAGGTACTCACTCAACTTGGAGGGAAAATGATGCATACCCGAGAGGCCTAGGAGTCCTCAGACGTGTACATCTTTGAAAATAAAGCATATAAGCGACTAAGAACTCATGGAGACAGCTGCATGCCTCCGTATCTACACGGTTACCAAGGGCCTAAACTGGAGGCATGTTCCCACGTTGAGATTCCTTTTAGCTCTAGAGCTTGTCAGGCTGAAAACAACCACGGCCATGGAAGCACCTGGTTTAGACAGAGCAAATTCATTTTGTCCCCAGAAGCATTCTACAAGGGTTGACTTGCCTGTCAAGAGCTGTGTATGTCAGGGATCTTTAACGAAGCATGAATGCAGCCTTCAGAAAGGGAAAGCAAGGCTAGTCCCAGCAGGCCCCCGTTTCCTCGGGCTCACTCACCATGCACCCCTGTTCTTTCTAAGAAGTCCAAAGAGACACAAGTTACCCTGTGTTTCCTTCCCTGAATCTGCTTCTCCAAGTAGGGTGTTCTGCATCAAGCGAACTGCCTCAACGAAGGATCGCCGTAGCTGCTCCTCTGGTCCTGTGTCTATTCAAAAGCCTGCAGTGCCACAGGAAGAACAGGAGTTAAATGGCACTCAGAACGCAAGCCGACTTCCTCCAGGAGGCACGGTGACTTCAGGCAGGAGGTCCTAGATGGAAAGCGAAGCCGAGGGTTACTCTGAGTGCAGCTCAGACTAGGGCAACGCGTAAGACTTCGATGCCATGTGGGACTTCCCAGAACGGTGTTCGTAAACGTGTGCGAGTGCTGAGGAAATTTAGCTGTTCCAAATGAGAGTGCAGTGCGTTTCCCTACGCTCGGCATGCACAGAGGGGCTCTAAAGGGCTACGGGAGTGGATGTTGCTTAGCAGACCCAGGTGCGCCTGGGGGTACTCAGTGTTCCTGCCGGGAACAGGGTGCCCACGCTAGCCTCCTAGGTGTCCAGAAAACTGTGCCGCCGTTAGACGTACGCAGAGCAGAGGCCACCGGCTCTTGGAAACTGCTGCACGCCTCCTCTTGTGCACGGCAAATCAGGGCCTTACTTCCAGGCATGTGTTCATGCTGGGTGTGCCGGTAGCGACACCGCATGGTAAGATGCTGACTTTCTCCTCGAGCAGAGTGACTTCAGGTACGAGGGCCTCGGAGTATTCAAAGCAGGGTGTTTTCTCATGGCAGCACACACATGGGCCATGACAAAGTCTTCCTGGGCACTTCGGACTCACCAGCAATGTTGTCCTGAGGCCGTTCGAGCACTATGGACATGTAGCTCTCCTCAAGGAACCTACAGTGTGTTGCCCATCACTCGGCACGCACAGAGGGCCTCCGACGGATCAACAAATGGGCCTCGACGTTCCTCAGCCGTCCCACAGGGGTGTGGAGGTACTCAGTCAACTAGGAGGGAAAATGATGCATACCCGAGAGGCCTAGGAGTCCTCAGACGTGTACATCTTTGAAAATAAAGCATATAAGCGACTAAGAACTCATGGAGACAGCTGCATGCCTCCGTATCTACACGGTTACCAAGGGCCTAAACTGGAGGCATGTTCCCACGTTGAGATTCCTTTTAGCTCTAGAGCTTGTCAGGCTGAAAACAACCGCGGCCATGGAAGCACCTGGTTTAGACAGAGCAAATTCATTTTGTCCCCAGAAGCATTCTACAAGGGTTGACTTGCCTGTCAAGAGCTGTGTATGTCAGAGAGCTTCAACGAAGCATGAAGGCAGCCTTCAGAAAGGGAAAGCAAGGCTAGTCCCAGCAGGCCCCCGTTTCCTCGGGCTCACTCAGCATGCACCACTGTTGTTTCTAACAAGTCCAAAGAGACACAGGTTACCCTGTGTTTCCTTCCCTGAATCTGCTTCTCCAAGTAGGGTGTTCTGCATCAAGCGAACTGCCTCAACCAAGGATCGCCGTAGCTGCTCCTCTGGTCCTGTGTCTATTCAAAAGCCTGCAGTGCCACAGGAAGAACAGGACTTAAATTGCAGTAAGAACACAAGCCGACTTCCTCCAGGAGGCACGGTGACTTCAGGCAGGAGGTCCTAGATGGAAAGCGAAGCTGAGGGTTACTCTGAGTGCAGCTCAGACTAGGGCAACGCGTAAGACTTCGACGCCATGTGGGACTTGCCAGAATGGTGTTCGTGAACGTGTGCGGGTGCTGAGGAAGTTTAGCTGCTCCAAAAGAGAGTGCAGTGCGTTTCCCTACGCTCGGCATGCACAGAGGGGCTCTAAAGGGCTACGGGAGTGGATGTTGCTTAGCAGACACAGGTGCGCCTGGGGGTACTCAGTGTTCCTGCCGGGAACAGGGTGCCCACGCTAGCCTCCTAGGTGTCCAGAAAACTGTGCCGCCGTTAGACGTACGCAGAGCAGAGGCCACCGGCTCTTGGAAACTGCTGCACGCCTCCTCTTGTGCTCGGCAAATCAGGGCCTTACTTCCAGGCATGTGTTCATGCTGGGTGTGCCGGTAGCGACACCGCATGGTAAGATGCTGACTTTCTCCTCGAGCAGAGTGACTTCAGGTACGAGGGCCTCGGAGTATTCAAAGCAGAGTGTTTTCTCATGGCATCTCACACAAGGGCCATGACAAAGTCTTCCTGGGCACTACAGACTCAGCAGCAATATTGTGCTGAGGCCCTTCGAGGACTCTGGACATGTAGCTCTCCTCAAGGAACCTACAGTGTGTTGCCCATCACTCGGCACGCACAGAGGGCCTCTGAGGGATCAACAAATGAGCCTCGATTTCCTCAGCCAGCCCAGAGGGGTGTTGAGGTACTCACTCAACTTGGAGGGAAAATGATGCATACCCGAGAGGCCTAGGAGTCCTCAGACGTGTACATCTTTGAAAATAAAGCATATAAGCGACTAAGAACTCATGGAGACAGCTGCATGCCTCCGTATCTACACGGTTACCAAGGGCCTAAACTGGAGGCATGTTCCCACGTTGAGATTCCTTTTAGCTCTAGAGCTTGTCAGGCTGAAAACAACCACGGCCATGGAAGCACCTGGTTTAGACAGAGCAAATTCATTTTGTCCCCAGAAGCATTCTACAAGGGTTGACTTGCCTGTCAAGAGCTGTGTATGTCAGGGATCTTTAACGAAGCATGAATGCAGCCTTCAGAAAGGGAAAGCAAGGCTAGTCCCAGCAGGCCCCCGTTTCCTCGGGCTCACTCACCATGCACCCCTGTTCTTTCTAAGAAGTCCAAAGAGACACAAGTTACCCTGTGTTTCCTTCCCTGAATCTGCTTCTCCAAGTAGGGTGTTCTGCATCAAGCGAACTGCCTCAACGAAGGATCGCCGTAGCTGCTCCTCTGGTCCTGTGTCTATTCAAAAGCCTGCAGTGCCACAGGAAGAACAGGAGTTAAATGGCACTCAGAACGCAAGCCGACTTCCTCCAGGAGGCACGGTGACTTCAGGCAGGAGGTCCTAGATGGAAAGCGAAGCCGAGGGTTACTCTGAGTGCAGCTCAGACTAGGGCAACGCGTAAGACTTCGATGCCATGTGGGACTTCCCAGAACGGTGTTCGTAAACGTGTGCGAGTGCTGAGGAAATTTAGCTGTTCCAAATGAGAGTGCAGTGCGTTTCCCTACGCTCGGCATGCACAGAGGGGCTCTAAAGGGCTACGGGAGTGGATGTTGCTTAGCAGACCCAGGTGCGCCTGGGGTTACTCAGTGTTCCTGCCGGGAACAGGGTGCCCACGCTAGCCTCCTAGGTGTCCAGAAAACTGTGCCGCCGTTAGACGTACGCAGAGCAGAGGCCACCGGCTCTTGGAAACTGCTGCACGCCTGCTCTTGTGCTCGGCAAATCAGGGCCTTACTTCCAGGCATGTGTTCATGCTGGGTGTGCCGGTAGCGACACCGCATGGTAAGATGCTGACTTTCTCCTCGAGCAGAGTGACTTCAGGTACGAGGGCCTCGGAGTGTTCAAAGCAGGGTGTTTTCTCATGGCAGCACACACATGGGCCATGACAAAGTCTTCCTGGGCACTTCGGACTCACCATCAATGTTGTCCTGAGGCCGTTCGAGCACTCTGGACATGTAGCTCTCCTCAAGGAACTTACAGTGTGTTGCCCACCACTCGGCACGCACAGAGGGCCTCCGAGGGATCAACAAATGGGCCTCGATTTCCTCAGCCAGCCCAGAGGGGTGTTGAGGTACTCACTCAACTTGGAGGGAAAATGATGCATACCCGAGAGGCCTAGGAGTCCTCAGACGTGTACATCTTTGAAAATAAAGCATATAAGCGACTAAGAACTCATGGAGACAGCTGCATGCCTCCGTATCTACACGGTTTCCAAGGGCCTAAACTGGAGGCATGTTCCCACGTTGAGATTCCTTTTAGCTCTAGAGCTTGTCAGGCTGAAAACAACAACGGCCGTGGAAGCACCTGGTTTAGACAGAGCAAATTCATTTTTTCCCCAGAAGCATTCTACAAGGGTTGACTTGCCTGTCAAGAGCTGTGTATGTCAGGGATCTTTAACGAAGCATGAATGCAGCCTTCAGAAAGGGAAAGCAAGGCTAGTCCCAGCAGGCCCCCGTTTCCTCGGGCTCACACAGCATGCACCACTGTTGTTTCTAACAAGTCCAAAGAGACACAGGTTACCCTGTGTTTCCTTCCCTGAATCTGCTTCTCCAAGTAGGGTGTTCTGCATCAAGCGAACTGCCTCAACCAAGGATCGCCGTAGCTGCTCCTCTGGTCCTGTGTCTCTTCAAAAGCCTGCAGTGCCACAGGAAGAACAGGAGTTAAATGGCAGTCAGAACGCAAGCCGACTTCCTCCAGGAGGCACGGTGACTTCAGGCAGGAGGTCCTAGATGGAAAGCGCAGCTGAGGGTTACTCTGAGTGCAGCTCAGACTAGGGCAACGCGTAAGACTTCGACGCCATGTGGGACTTGCCAGAACGGTGTTCGTGAACGTGTGCGAGTGCTGAGGAAATTTAGCTGCTCCAAAAGAGAGTGCAGTGCGTTTCCCTACGCTCGGCATGCACAGAGGGGCTCTAAAGGGCTACGGGAGTGGATGTTGCTTAGCAGACACAGGTGCGCCTGGGGGTACTCAGTGTTCCTGCCGGGAACAGGGTGCCCACGCTAGCCTCCTAGGTGTCCAGAAAACTGTGCCGCCGTTAGACGTACGCAGAGCAGAGGCCACCAGCTCTTGGAAACTGCTGCACGCCTCCTCTTGTGCACGGCAAATCAGGGCCTTACTTCCAGGCATGTGTTCATGCTGGGTGTGCCGGTAGCGACACCGCATGGGAAGATGCTGACTTTCTCCTAGAGCAGAGTGACTTCAGGTACGAGGGCCTCGGAGTATTCAAAGCAGAGTGTTTTCTCATGGCATCTCACACAAGGGCCATGACAAAGTCTTCCTGGGCACTACGGACTCAGCAGCAATATTGTCCTGAGGCCGTTCGAGGACTCTGGACATGTAGCTCTCCTCAAGGAACCTACAGTGTGTTGCCCACCACTCGGCACGCACAGAGGGCCTCCGAGAGATCAACAAATGGGCCTCGATTTCATCAGCCAGCCCAGAGGGGTGTTGAGGTACTCACTCAACTTGGAGGGAAAATGATGCATACCCGAGAGGCCTAGGAGTCCTCAGACGTGTACATCTTTGAAAATAAAGCATATAAGCGACTAAGAACTCATGGAGACAGCTGCATGCCTCCGTATCTACACGGTTACCAAGGGCCTAAACTGGAGGCATGTTCCCACGTTGAGATTCCTTTTAGCTCTAGAGCTTGTCAGGCTGAAAACAACCGCGGCCATGGAAGCACCTGGTTTAGACAGAGCAAATTCATTTTGTCCCCAGAAGCATTCTACAAGGGTTGACTTGCCTGTCAAGAGCTGTGTATGTCAGAGAGCTTCAACGAAGCATGAAGGCAGCCTTCAGAAAGGGAAAGCAAGGCTAGTCCCAGCAGGCCCCCGTTTCCTCGGGCTCACTCAGCATGCACCACTGTTGTTTCTAACAAGTCCAAAGAGACACAGGTTACCCTGTGTTTCCTTCCCTGAATCTGCTTCTCCAAGTAGGGTGTTCTGCATCAAGCGAACTGCCTCAACCAAGGATCGCCGTAGCTGCTCCTCTGGTCCTGTGTCTATTCAAAAGCTTGCAGTGCCACAGGAAGAACAGGACTTAAATTGCAGTAAGAACACAAGCCGACTTCCTCCAGGAGGCACGGTGACTTCAGGCAGGAGGTCCTAGATGGAAAGCGAAGCTGAGGGTTACTCTGAGTGCAGCTCAGACTACGGCAACGCGTAAGACTTCGACGCCATGTGGGACTTGCCAGAATGGTGTTCGTGAACGTGTGCGGGTGCTGAGGAAGTTTAGCTGCTCCAAAAGAGAGTGCAGTGCGTTTCCCTACGCTCGGCATGCACAGAGGGGCTCTAAAGGGCTACGGGAGTGGATGTTGCTTAGCAGACACAGGTGCGCCTGGGGGTACTCAGTGTTCCTGCCGGGAATAGGGTGCCCACGCTAGCCTCCTAGGTGTCCAGAAAACTGTGCCGCCGTTAGACGTACGCAGAGCAGAGGCCACCGGCTCTTGGAAACTGCTGCACGCCTGCTCTTGTGCTCGGCAAATCAGGGCCTTACTTCCAGGCATGTGTTCATGCTGGGTGTGCCGGTAGCGACACCGCATGGTAAGATGCTGACTTTCTCCTCGAGCAGAGTGACTTCAGGTACGAGGGCCTCGGAGTATTCAAAGCAGAGTGTTTTCTCATGGCATCTCACACAAGGGCCATGACAAAGTCTTCCTGGGCACTACAGACTCAGCAGCAATATTGTGCTGAGGCCCTTCGAGGACTCTGGACATGTAGCTCTCCTCAAGGAACCTACAGTGTGTTGCCCATCACTCGGCACGCACAGAGGGCCTGTGAGGGATCAACAAATGAGCCTCGATTTCCTCAGCCAGCCCAGAGGGGTGTTGAGGTACTCACTCAACTTGGAGGGAAAATGATGCATACCCGAGAGGCCTAGGAGTCCTCAGACTTGTACATCTTTGAAAATAAAGCATATAAGCGACTAAGAACTCATGGAGACAGCTGCATGCCTCCGTATCTACACGGTTACCAAGGGCCTAAACTGGAGGCATGTTCCCACGTTGAGATTCCTTTTAGCTCTAGAGCTTCTCAGGCTGAAAACAACCACGGCCATGGAAGCACCTGGTTTAGACAGAGCAAATTCATTTTGTCCCCAGAAGCATTCTACAAGGGTTGACTTGCCTGTCAAGAGCTGTGTATGTCAGGGATCTTTAACGAAGCATGAATGCAGCCTTCAGAAAGGCAAAGCAAGGCTAGTCCCAGCAGGCCCCCGTTTCCTCGGGCTCACTCACCATGCACCCCTGTTCTTTCTAAGAAGTCCAAAGAGACACAAGTTACCCTGTGTTTCCTTCCCTGAATCTGCTTCTCCAAGTAGGGTGTTCTGCATCAAGCGAACTGCCTCAACGAAGGATCGCCGTAGCTGCTCCTCTGGTCCTGTGTCTATTCAAAAGCCTGCAGTGCCACAGGAAGAACAGGAGTTAAATGGCACTCAGAACGCAAGCCGACTTCCTCCAGGAGGCACGGTGACTTCAGGCAGGAGGTCCTAGATGGAAAGCGAATCCGAGGGTTACTCTGAGTGCAGCTCAGACTAGGGCAACGCGTAAGACTTCGATGCCATGTGGGACTTCCCAGAACGGTGTTCGTAAACGTGTGCGAGTGCTGAGGAAATTTAGCTGTTCCAAATGAGAGTGCAGTGCGTTTCCCTACGCTCGGCATGCACAGAGGGGCTCTAAAGGGCTACAGGAGTGGATGTTGCTTAGCAGACCCAGGTGCGCCTGGGGTTACTCAGTGTTCCTGCCGGGAACAGGGTGCCCACGCTAGCCTCCTAGGTGTCCAGAAAACTGTGCCGCCGTTAGACGTACGCAGAGCAGAGGCCACCGGCTCTTGGAAACTGCTGCACGCCTGCTCTTGTGCTCGGCAAATCAGGGCCTTACTTCCAGGCATGTGTTCATGCTGGGTGTGCCGGTAGCGACACCGCATGGTAAGATGCTGACTTTCTACTCGAGCAGAGTGACTTCAGGTACGAGGGCCTCGGAGTATTCTAAGCAGGGTGTTTTCTCATGGCAGCACACACATGGGCCATGACAAAGTCTTCCTGGGCACTTCGGACTCACCATCAATGTTGTCCTGAGGCCGTTCGAGCACTCTGGACATGTAGCTCTCCTCAAGGAACCTACAGTGTGTTGCCCACCACTCGGCACGCACAGAGGGCCTCCGAGGGATCAACAAATGGGCCTCGATTTCCTCAGCCAGCCCAGAGGGGTGTTGAGGTACTCACTCAACTTGGAGGGAAAATGATGCATACCCGAGAGGCCTAGGAGTCCTCAGACGTGTACATCTTTGAAAATAAAGCATATAAGCGACTAAGAACTCATGGAGACAGCTGCATGCCTCCGTATCTACACGGTTTCCAAGGGCCTAAACTGGAGGCATGTTCCCACGTTGAGATTCCTTTTAGCTCTAGAGCTTGTCAGGCTGAAAACAACCACGGCCGTGGAAGCACCTGGTTTAGACAGAGCAAATTCATTTTGTCCCCAGAAGCATTCTACAAGGGTTGACTTGCCTGTCAAGAGCTGTGTATGTCAGGGATCTTTAACGAAGCATGAATGCAGCCTTCAGAAAGGGAAAGCAAGGCTAGTCCCAGCAGGCCCCTGTTTCCTCGGGCTCACACAGCATGCACCACTGTTGTTTCTAACAAGTCCAAAGAGACACAGGTTACCCTGTGTTTCCTTCCCTGAATCTGCTTCTCCAAGTAGGGTGTTCTGCATCAAGCGAACTGCCTCAACCAAGGATCGCCGTAGCTGCTCCTCTGGTCCTGTGTCTCTACAAAAGCCTGCAGTGCCACAGGAAGAACAGGAGTTAAATGGCAGTCAGAACGCAAGCCGACTTCCTCCAGGAGGCACGGTGACTTCAGGCAGGAGGTCCTAGATGGAAAGCGCAGCTGAGGGTTACTCTGAGTGCAGCTCAGACTAGGGCAACGCGTAAGACTTCGACGCCATGTGGGACTTGCCAGAACGGTGTTCGTGAACGTGTGCGAGTGCTGAGGAAATTTAGCTGCTCCAAAAGAGAGTGCAGTGCGTTTCCCTACGCTCGGCATGCACAGAGGGGCTCTAAAGGGCTACGGGAGTGGATGTTGCTTAGCAGACACAGGTGCGCCTGGGGGTACTCAGTGTTCCTGCCGGGAACAGGGTGCCCACGCTAGCCTCCTAGGTGTCCAGAAAACTGTGCCGCCGTTAGACGTATGCAGAACAGAGGCCAGCGGCTCCTGGAAACTGCTGCACGCCTCCTCTTCTGCACGACAAATGAGGGCCTTACTTCCAGGCATGTGTTCATGCTGGGTGTGCCGGTAGCGACACCGCATGGTAAGATGCTGACTTTCTCCTCGAGCAGAGTGAATTCAGGTACGAGGGCCTCGGAGTATTCAAAGCAGAGTGTTTTCTCATGGCATCTCACACAAGGGCCATGACAAAGTCTTCCTGGGCACTACGGACTCAGCAGCAATATTGTCCTGAGGCCGTTCGAGGACTCTGGACATGTAGCTCTCCTCAAGGAAACTACAGTGTGTTGCCCACCACTTGGCACGCACAGAGGGCCTCCGAGGGATCAAGAAATGGGCCTCGATTTCCTCAGCCAGCCCAGAGGGGTGTTGAGGTACTCACTCAACTTGGAGGGAAAATGATGCATACCCGAGAGGCCTAGGAGTCCTCAGACGTGTACATCTTTGAAAATAAAGCATATAAGCGACTAAGAACTCATGGAGACAGCTGCATGCCTCCGTATCTACACGGTTACCAAGGGCCTAAACTGGAGGCATGTTCCCACGTTGAGATTCCTTTTAGCTCTAGAGCTTGTCAGGCTGAAAACAACCACGGCCATGGAAGCACCTGGTTTAGACAGAGCAAATTCATTTTGTCCCCAGAAGCATTCTACAGGGTTGACTTGCCTGTCAAGAGCTGCGTATGTCAGGGAGCTTCAACGAAGCATGAATGCAGCCTTCAGAAAGGGAAAGCAAGGCGAGTTCTAGCAGGCAACCGTTTCCTCGGGCTCACTCAGCATGCACCCCTGTGGTTTCTAACAAGTCCAAAGAGACACAGGTTACCCTGTGTTTCCTTCCCTGAATCAGCTTCTCCAAGTAGGGTGTTCTGCATCAAGCGAACTGCCTCAACCTAGGATCCCCGTAGCTGCTCCTCTGGTCCTGTGTCTACTCAAAAGCTTGCAGTGCCACAGGAAGAAGAGGACTTAAATTGCAGTAAGAACGCAAGCCGACTTCCTCCAGGAGGCACGGTGACTTCAGGCAGGTGGTCCTAGATGGAAAGCGAAGCTGAGGGTTACTCTGAGTGCAGCTCAGACTAGGGCAACGCGTAAGACTTCGACGCCATGTGGGACTTGCCAGAACGGTGTTCGTGAACGTGTGCGAGTGCTGAGGAAATTTAGCTGCTCCAAAAGAGAGTGCAGTGCGTTTCCCTACGCTCGGCATGCACAGAGGGGCTCTAAAGGGCTACGGGAGTGGATGTTGCTTAGCAGACCCAGGTGCGCCTGGGGGTACTCAGTGTTCCTGCCGGGAACAGGGTGCCCACGCTAGCCTCCTAGGTGTCCAGAAAACTGTGCCGCCGTTAGACGTACGCAGAGCAGAGGCCACCGGCTCTTGGAAACTGCTGCACGCCTCCTCTTCTGCACGGCAAATCAGGGCCTTACTTCCAGGCATGTGTTCATGCTGGGTGTGCCGGTAGCGACACCGCATGATAAGATGCTGACTTTCTCCTTGAGCAGAGTGACTTCAGGTACGAGGGCCTCGGAGTATTCAAAGCAGGGTGTTTTCTCATGGCAGCACACACATGGGCCATGACAAAGTCTTCCTGGGCACTTCGGACTCACCATCAATGTTGTCCTGAGGCCGTTCGAGCACTCTGGACATGTAGCTCTCCTCAAGGAACCTACTGTGTGTTTCCCATCACTCGGCACACACAGAGGGCCTCCGAGGGATCAACAAATGGGCCTCGACGTTCCTCAGCCGGCCCACAGGGGTGTGGAGGTACTCAGTCAACTGGGAGGGAAAATGATGCATACCCGAGAGCCCTAGGAGTCCTCAGACGTGTACATCTTTGAAAATAAAGCATATAAGCGATTAAGAACTAATGGAGACAGCTGCATGCCTCCGTATCTACACGGATACCAAGGGCCTAAACTGGAGGCATGTTCCCACGTTGAGATTCCTTTTAGCTCTAGAGCTTGTCAGGCTGAAAACAACCGCGGCCATGGAAGCACCTGGTTTAGACAGAGCAAATTCATTTTGTCCCCAGAAGCATTCTACAAGGGTTGAATTGCAGGTCAAGAGCTGTGTATGTCAGGGATCTTTAACGAAGCATGAATGCAGCCGTCAGAAAGGGAAAGCAAGGCTAGTCCCAGCAGGCCCCCGTTTCCTCGGGCTCACTCAGCATGCACCACTGTGGCTTCTAACAAGTCCAAAGAGACACAGGTTACCCTGTGTTTCCTTCCCTGAATCTGCTTCTCCAAGTAGGGTGTTCTGCATCAAGCGAACTGCCTCAACCAAGGATCGCTGTAGCTGCTCCTCTGGTCCTGTGTCTATTCAAAAGCCTGCAGTGCCACAGGAAGAACAGGACTTAAATTGCAGTCAGAACGCAGGCCGACTTCCTGCAGGAGGCACGGTGACTTCAGGCAGGAGGTCCTAGATGGAAAGAGAAGCCGAGGTTTACTCTAAGTGCAGCTCAGACTAGGGCAACGCGTAAGATTTCGACGCCATCTGGGACTTGCCAGAACGGTGTTCGTGAACGTGTGCGAGTGCTGAGGAAATTTAGCTGCTCCAAAAGAGAGTGCAGTGCGTTTCCCTACGCTCGGCATGCACAGAGGGGCTCTAAAGGGCTACGGGAGTGGATGTTGCTTAGCAGACCCAGGTGCGCCTGGGGGTACTCAGTGTTCCTGCCGGGAACAGGGTGCCCACGCTAGCCTCCTAGGTGTCCAGAAAACTGTGCCGCCGTTAGACGTACGCAGAGCAGAGGCCACCGGCTCTTGGAAACTGCTGCACGCCTCCTCTTCTGCACGGCAAATCAGGGCCTTACTTCCAGGCATGTGTTCATGCTGGGTGTGCCGGTAGCGACACCGCATGATAAGATGCTGACTTTCTCCTTGAGCAGAGTGACTTCAGGTACGAGGGCCTCGGAGTATTCAAAGCAGGGTGTTTTCTCATGGCAGCACACACATGGGCCATGACAAAGTCTTCCTGGGCACTTCGGACTCACCATCAATGTTGTCCTGAGGCCGTTCGAGCACTCTGGACATGTAGCTCTCCTCAAGGAACCTACTGTGTGTTTCCCATCACTCGGCACACACAGAGGGCCTCCGAGGGATCAACAAATGGGCCTCGACGTTCCTCAGCCGGCCCACAGGGGTGTGGAGGTACTCAGTCAACTGGGAGGGAAAATGATGCATACCCGAGAGCCCTAGGAGTCCTCAGACGTGTACATCTTTGAAAATAAAGCATATAAGCGATTAAGAACTAATGGAGACAGCTGCATGCCTCCGTATCTACACGGATACCAAGGGCCTAAACTGGAGGCATGTTCCCACGTTGAGATTCCTTTTAGCTCTAGAGCTTGTCAGGCTGAAAACAACCGCGGCCATGGAAGCACCTGGTTTAGACAGAGCAAATTCATTTTGTCCCCAGAAGCATTCTACAAGGGTTGAATTGCAGGTCAAGAGCTGTGTATGTCAGGGATCTTTAACGAAGCATGAATGCAGCCGTCAGAAAGGGAAAGCAAGGCTAGTCCCAGCAGGCCCCCGTTTCCTCGGGCTCACTCAGCATGCACCACTGTGGCTTCTAACAAGTCCAAAGAGACACAGGTTACCCTGTGTTTCCTTCCCTGAATCTGCTTCTCCAAGTAGGGTGTTCTGCATCAAGCGAACTGCCTCAACCAAGGATCGCTGTAGCTGCTCCTCTGGTCCTGTGTCTATTCAAAAGCCTGCAGTGCCACAGGAAGAACAGGACTTAAATTGCAGTCAGAACGCAGGCCGACTTCCTGCAGGAGGCACGGTGACTTCAGGCAGGAGGTCCTAGATGGAAAGAGAAGCCGAGGTTTACTCTAAGTGCAGCTCAGACTAGGGCAACGCGTAAGATTTCGACGCCATCTGGGACTTGCCAGAACGGTGTTCGTGAACGTGTGCGAGTGCTGAGGAAATTTAGCTGCTCCAAAAGAGAGTGCAGTGCGTTTCCCTACGCTCGGCATGCACAGAGGGGCTCTAAAGGGCTACGGGAGTGGATGTTGCTTAGCAGACCCAGGTGCGCCTGGGGGTACTCAGTGTTCCTGCCGGGAACAGGGTGCCCACGCTAGCCTCCTAGGTGTCCAGAAAACTGTGCCGCCGTTAGACGTACGCAGAGCAGAGGCCAGCGGCTCCTGGAAACTGCTGCACGCCTCCTCTTCTGCACGGCAAATGAGGGCCTTACTTCCAGGCATGTGTTCATGCTGGGTGTGCCGGTAGCGACACCGCATGGTAAGATGCTGACTTTCTCCTCGAGCAGAGTGACTTCAGGTACGAGGGCCTCGGAGTATTCAAAGCAGAGTGTTTTCTCATGGCATCTCACACAAGGGCCATGACAAAGTCTTCCTGGGCACTACGGACTCAGCAGCAATATTGTCCTGAGGCCGTTCGAGGACTCTGGACATGTAGCTCTCCTCAAGGAAACTACAGTGTGTTGCCCACCACTCGGCACGCACAGAGGGCCTCCGAGGGATCAACAAATGGGCCTCGATTTCCTCAGCCAGCCCAGAGGGGTGTTGAGGTACTCACTCAACTTGGAGGGAAAATGATGCATACCCGAGAGGCCTAGGAGTCCTCAGACGTGTACATCTTTGAAAATAAAGCATATAAGCGACTAAGAACTCATGGAGACAGCTGCATGCCTCCGTATCTACACGGTTACCAAGGGCCTAAACTGGAGGCATGTTCCCACGTTGAGATTCCTTTTAGCTCTAGAGCTTGTCAGGCTGAAAACAACCACGGCCATGGAAGCACCTGGTTTAGACAGAGCAAATTCATTTTGTCCCCAGAAGCATTCTACAGGGTTGACTTGCCTGTCAAGAGCTGCGTATGTCAGGGAGCTTCAACGAAGCAAGAATGCAGCCTTCAGAAAGGGAAAGCAAGGCGAGTTCTAGCAGGCAACCGTTTCCTCGGGCTCACTCAGCATGCACCCCTGTGGTTTCTAACAAGTCCAAAGAGACACAGGTTACCCTGTGTTTCCTTCCCTGAATCAGCCTCTCCAAGTAGGGTGTTCTGCATCAAGCGAACTGCCTCAACCAAGGATCCCCGTAGCTGCTCCTCTGGTCCTGTGTCTACTCAAAAGCTAGCAGTGCCACAGGAAGAAGAGGACTTAAATTGCAGTAAGAACGCAAGCCGACTTCCTCCAGGAGGCACGGTGACTTCAGGCAGGTGGTCCTAGATGGAAAGCGAAGCTGAGGGTTACTCTGAGTGCAGCTCAGACTAGGGCAACGCGTAAGACTTCGACGCCATGTGGGACTTGCCAGAACGGTGTTCGTGAACGTGTGCGAGTGCTGAGGAAATTTAGCTGCTCCAAAAGAGAGTGCAGTGCGTTTCCCTACGCTCGGCATGCACAGAGGGGCTCTAAAGGGCTACGGGAGTGGATGTTGCTTAGCAGACCCAGGTGCGTCTGGGGGTACTCAGTGTTCCTGCCGGGAACAGGGTGCCCACGCTAGCCTCCTAGGTGTCCAGAAAACTGTGCCGCCGTTAGACGTACGCAGAGCAGAGGCCACCGGCTCCTGGAAACTGCTGCACGCCTCCTCTTGTGCACGGCAAATCAGGGCCTTACTTCCAGGCATGTGTTCATGCTGGGTGTGCCGGTAGCGACACCGCATGGTAAGATGCTGACTTTCTCCTCGAGCAGAGTGACTTCAGGTACGAGGGCCTCGGAGTATTCAAAGCAGGGTGTTTTCTCATGGCAGCACACACATGGGCCATGACAAAGTCTTCCTGGGCACTTCGGACTCACCAGCAATGTTGTCCTGAGGCCGTTCGAGCACTCTGGACATGTAGCTCTCCGCAAGGAACCTACAGTGTGTTGCCCATCACTCGGCACGCACAGAGGGCCTCCGAGGGATCAACAAATGGGCCTCGAAGTTCCTCAGCCGGCCCACAGCGGTGTGAAAGTACTCAGTCAACTTGGAGGGAATGTCATGCATACCCGAGATGCCTAGGAGTCCTCAAACGAGTGCTTCCTTGAAAATAAAGCATACAAGCGACTAAGAACTCATGGAGACAGCTGCATGTCTCCGTATCTACACGGCTACCAAGGGCCTGAACTGGAGGCATGTTCCCACGTTGAGATTCCTTTTAGCTCTAGATCTTGTCAGGCTGAAAACAACCGCGGCCATGGAAGCACCTGGTTTAGACAGAGCAAATTCATTTTGTCCCCAGAAGCATTCTACAAGGGTTGACTTGGCTGTCAAGAGCTGTGTATGTCAGAGAGCTTCAACGAAGCATGAATGCAGCCTTCAGAAAGGGAAAGCAAGTCTAGTTCCAGCAGGGCGCCGTTTCCTCGGGCTCACTCAGCATGCACCACTGTTGTTTCTAACAAGTCCAAAGAGACACAGGTTACCCTGTGTTTCCTTCCCTGAATCTGCTTTTCCAAGTAGGGTGTTCTGCATCAAGCGAACTGCCTCAACCAAGGATCGCCGTAGCTGCTCCTCTGGTCCTGTGTCTATTCAAAAGCCTGCAGTGCCACAGGAAGAACAGGACTTAAATTGCAGTAAGAACACAAGCCGACTTCCTCCAGGAGGCACGGTGACTTCAGGCAGGAGGTCCTAGATGGAAAGCGAAGCCGAAGTTTACTCTGAGTGCAGCTCAGACTAGGGCAACGCGTAAGACTTCGACGCCATGTGGGATTTCCCAGAACGGTGTTCGGAAACGTGTGCGAGTGCTGAGGAAATTTATCTGTTCCAAATGAGAGTGCAGTGCGTTTCTCTACGCTCGGCATGCACAGAGGGGCTCTAAAGGGCTATGGGAGTGGATGTTGCTTAGCAGACCCAGGTGCGCCTGGGGGTACTCAGTGTTCCTGCCGGGAACAGGGTGCCCACGCTAGCCTCCTAGGTGTCCAGAAAACTGTGCCGCCGTTAGACGTACGCAGAGCAGAGGCCACCGGCTCCTGGAAACTGCTGCACGCCTCCTCTTCTGCACGGCAAATCAGGGCCTTACTTCCAGGCATGTGTTCATGCTGGGTGTGCCGGTAGCGACACCGCATGGTAAGATGCTGACTTTCTCCTCGAGCAGAGTGACTTCAGGTACGAGGGCCTCGGAGTATTCAAAGCAGGGTGTTTTCTCATGGCAGCACACACATGAGCCATGACAAAGTCTTCCTGGGCACTTCGGACTCACCATCAATGTTGTCCTGAGGCCGTTCGAGGACTCTGGACATGTAGCTCTCCTCAAGGAACCTACAGTGTGTTGCCCATCACTCGGCACGCACAGAGGGCCTCTGAGGGAACAACAAATGGGCCTCGAAGTTCCTCAGCCGTCCCACAGCGGTGTGGAGGTACTCAGTCAACTTGGAGGGAAAATGATGCATACCCGAAAGGCCTAGGAGTCCTCAGACGTGTACTTCCTTGAAAATAAAGCATATAAGCCACTAAGAACTCATGGAGACAGCTGCATGTCTCCGTATCTACACGGTTACCAAGGGCCTAAACTGGAGACATGTTCCCACGTTGAGATTCCTTTTAGCTCTAGAGCTTGTCAGGCTGAAAACAACCGCGGCCATGGAAGCACCTGGTTTAGACAGAGCAAATTCATTTTGTCCCCAGAAGCATTCTACAAGGGTTGACTTGCCTGTCAAGAGCTGTGTATGTCAGAGAGCTTCAACGAAGCATGAATGCAGCCTTCAGAAAGGGAAAGCAAGGCTACTCCCAGCAGGCCCCCGTTTCCTCGTGCTCACTTAGCATGCACGACTGTGGTTTCTAACAAGTCCAAAGAGACACAGGTTACCCTGTGTTTCCTTCCCTGAATCTGCTTCTCCAAGTAGGGTGTTCTGCATCAAGCGAACTGCCTCAACCAAGGATCCCCGTAGCTGCTCCTCTGGTCCTGTGTCTATTGAAAAGCTTGCAGTGCCACAGGAAGAAGAGGACATAAATTGCAGTAAGAACGCAAGCCGACTTCCTCCAGGAGGCACGGTGACTTCAGGCAGGAGGTCCTAGATGGAAAGCGAAGCTGAGGGTTACTCTGAGTGCAGCTCAGACTAGGGCAACGCGTAAGATTTCGACGCCATGTGGGACTTGCCAGAACGGTGTTCGTGAACGTGTGCGAGTGCTGAGGAAATTTAGCTGCTCCAAAAGAGAGTGCAGTGCGTTTCCCTACGCTCGGCATGCACAGAGGGGCTCTAAAGGGCTACGGGAGTGGATGTTGCTTAGCAGACCCAGGTGCGCCTGGGGGTACTCAGTGTTCCTGCCGGGAACAGGGTGCCCACGCTAGCCTCCTAGGTGTCCAGAAAACTGTGCCGCCGTTAGACGTACGCAGAGCAGAGGCCACCGGCTCCTGGAAACTGCTGCACGCCTCCTCTTGTGCACGGCAAATCAGGGCCTTACTTCCAGGCATGTGTTCATGCTGGGTGTGCCGGTAGCGACACCGCATGGTAAGATGCTGACTTTCTCCTCGAGCAGAGTGACTTCAGGTACGAGGGCCTCGGAGTATTCAAAGCAGAGTGTTTTCTCATGGTATCTCACACAAGGGCCATGCCAAAATCTTCCTGGGCACTACAGACTCAGCAGCAATATTGTCCTGAGGCCGTTCGAGGACTCTGGACATGTAAGTCTCCTCAAGGAACCTACAGTGTGTTGCCCACCACTCGGCACGCACAGAGGGCCTCCGAGGGATCAACAAATGGGTCTCGAAGTTCCTCAGCCAGCCCAGAGGGGTGTTGAGGTACTCACTCAACTTGGAGGGAAAATGATGCATACCCGAGAGGCCTAGGAGTCCTCAGACGTGTACATCTTTGAAAATAAAGCATATAAGCGACTAAGAACTCATAGAGACAGCTGCATGCCTCCGTATCTACACGGATACCAAGGGCCTAAACTGGAGGCATGTTCCCACGTTGAGATTCCTTTTAGCTCTAGAGCTTGTCAGGCTGAAAACAACCGCGGCCATGGAAGCACCTGGTTTAGACACAGCAAATTCATTTTGTCCCCAGAAGCATTCTACAAGGATTGACTTGCCTGTCAAGAGCTGTGTATGTCAGAGAGCTTCAACGAAGCATGAGTGCAGCCTTCAGAAAGGGAAAGCAAGTCTAGTTCCAGCAGGCCCCCGTTTCCTCGGGCTCACTCAGAATGCACCACTGTTGTTTCTAACAAGTCCAAAGAGACACAGGTTACCCTGTGTTTCCTTCCCTGAATCTGCTTCTCCATGTAGGGTGTTCTGCATCAAGCGAACTGCCTCAACCAAGGATCGCCGTAGCTGCTCCTCTGGTCCTGTGTCTATTCAAAAGCCTGCAGTGCCACAGGAAGAACAGGACTTAAACTGCAGTAAGAACACAAGCCGACTTCCTCCAGGAGGCACGGGACTTCAGGCAGGAGGTCCTAGATGGAAAGAGAAGCCGAGGTTTACTCTAAGTGCAGCTCAGACTAGGGCAACGCGTAAGATTTCGACGCCATCTGGGACTTGCCAGAACGGTGTTCGTGAACGTGTGCGAGTGCTGAGGAAATTTAGCTGCTCCAAAAGAGAGTGCAGTGCGTTTCCCTACGCTCGGCATGCACAGAGGGGCTCTAAAGGGCTACGGGAGTGGATGTTGCTTAGCAGACCCAGGTGCGCCTGGGGGTACTCAGTGTTCCTGCCGGGAACAGGGTGCCCACGCTAGGCTCCTAGGTGTCCAGAAAATTGTGCCGCCGTTAGACGTACCCAGAGCAGAGGCCACCGGCACCTGGAAACTGCTGGACGCCTCCTCTTCTGCACGGCAAATCAGGGCCTTACTTCCAGGCATGTGTTCATGCTGGGTGTGCCGGTAGCGACACCGCATGGTAAGATGCTGACTTCCTCCTCGAGCAGAGTGACTTCAGGTACGAGGGCCTCGGAGTATTCAAAGCAGGGTGTTTTCTCATGGCAGCACACACATGGGCCATGACAAAGTCTTCCTGGGCACTTCGGACTCACCAGCAATGTTGTCTTGAGGCCTTTCGAGCACTCTGGACATGTAGCTCTCCTCAAGGAACCTACAGTGTGTTGCCCATCACTCGGCACGCACAGAGGGCCTCTGAGGGATCAACAAATGGGCCTCGATTTCCTCAGCCAGCCCAGAGGGGTGTTGAGGTACTCACTCAACTTGGAGGGAAAATGATGCATACCCGAGAGGCCTAGGAGTCCTCAGACGTGTACATCTTTGAAAATAAACCATATAAGCGACTAAGAACTCATGAAGACAGCTGCATGCCTCCGTATCTACACGGTTACCAAGGGCCTAAACTGGAGGCATGTTCCCACGTTGAGATTCCTTTTAGCTCTAGAGCTTGTCAGGCTGAAAACAACCACGGCCATGGAAGCACCTGGTTTAGACAGAGCAAATTCATTTTGTCCCCAGAAGCATTCTACAAGGATTGACTTGCCTGTCAAGAGCTGTGTATGTCAGGGATCTTTAACGAAGCATGAATGCAGCCTTCAGAAAGGGAAAGCAAGGCTAGTTCTAGCAGGCAACCGTTTCCTCGGGCTCACTCAGCATGCACCCCTGTGGTTTCTAACAGGTCCAAAGAGACACAGGTTACCCTGTGTTTCCTTCCCTGAATCTGCTTCTCCAAGTAGGGTGTTCTGCATCAAGCGAACTGCCTCAACCAAGGATCCCCGTAGCAGCCGGGAACAGGCTGCCCACGCTAGCCTCATAGGTGTTCAGAAAACTGTGCCGCCGTTAGACGTACGCAGAGCAGAGGCCACCGGCTCTTGGAAACTGCTGCACGCCTCCTATTCTGCACGGCAAATCAGTGCCTTACTTCCAGGCATGTGTTCATGCTGGGTGTGCCGGTAGCGACACCGCATGGTAAGATGCTGACTTTCTCCTCGAGCAGAGTGACTTCAGGTACGAGAGCCTCGGAGTATTCAAAGCAGGGTGTTTTCTCATGGCAGCACACACATGGGACATGACAAAGTCTTCCTGGGCACTTCGGAATCACCAGCAATGTTGTCCTGAGGCCGTTCGAGCACTCTGGACATGTAGCTCTCCTCAAGGAACCTACAGTGTGTTGCCCATCACTCGGCACGCACAGAGGGCCTTCGAGGGATCAACAAATGGGTCTCGAAGTTCCTCAGCCAGCCCAGAGGGGTGTTGAGGTACTCATTCAACTTGGAGGGAAAATGATGCATACCCGAGAGGCCTAGGAGTCCTCAGACGTGTACATCTTTGAAAATAAAGCATATAAGCGCCTAAGAACTCATGGAGACAGCTGCATGCCTCCGTATCTACACGGATACCAAGGGCCTAATCTGGAGGCATGTTCCCACGTTGAGATTCCTTTTAGCTCTAGAGCTTGTCAGGCTGAAAACAACCGCGGCCATGGAAGCACCTGGTTTAGACAGAGCAAATTCATTTTGTCCCCAGAAGCATTCTACAGGGTTGACTTGCCTGTCAAGAGCTGTGTATGTCAGGGAGCTTCAACGAAGCATGAATGCAGCCTTCAGAAAGGGAAGGCAAGGCTAGTTCTACAGGCCCCCGTTTCCTCGGGCTCACTCAGCATGCACCCCTGTGGTTTCTAACAAGTCCAAAGAGAAACAGTTGCCCTGTGTTTCCTTCCCTGAATCTGCTTCTCCAAGTAGGGTGTTCTGCATCAAGCGAACTGCCTCAACCAAGGATCCCCGTAGCTGCTCCTCTGGTCCTGTGCCTATTCAAAAGCTTGCAGTGGCTCAGGAAGAACAGGACTTAAATTGCAGTAAGAACGCAAGCCGACTTCCTCCAGGAGGCACGGTGACTTCAGGCAGGAGGTTCTAGATGGAAAGCGAAGCTGAGGGTTACTCTGAGGGCAGCTCAGACTAGGGCAACGCGTAAGACTTCGATGCCATGTGGGACTTCCCAGAACGGTGTTCGTAAACGTGTGCGAGTGCTGAGGAAATTTAGCTCTTCCAAATGAGAGTGCAGTGCGTTTCCCTACGCTCGGCATGCACAGAGGGGCTCTAAAGGGCTACGGGAGTGGATGTTGCTTAGCAGACCCAGGTGCGCCTGGGGGTACTCAGTGTTCCTGCCGGGAACAGGGTGCCCACGCTAGCCTCCTAGGTGTCCAGAAAACTGTGCCGCCGTTAGACGTACGCAGAGCAGAGGCCACCGGCTCCTGGAAACTGCTGCACGCCTCCTCTTGTGCACGGCAAATCAGGGCCTTACTTCCAGGCATGTGTTCATGCTGGGTGTGCCGGTAGCGACACCGCATGGTAAGATGCTGACTTTCTCCTCGAGCAGAGTGACTTCAGGTACGAGGGCCTCGGAGTATTCAAAGCAGTGTGTTTTCTCATGGCATCTCACACAAGGGCCATGCCAATATCTTCCTGGGCACTACAGACTCAGCAGCAATATTGTCTTGAGGCCTTTCGAGGACTCTGGACATGTAAGTCTCCTCAAGGAACCTACAGTGTGTTGTCCACCACTCGGCACGCACAGAGGGCCTCCGAGGGATCAACAAATGGGTCTCGAAGTTCCTCAGCCGGCCCAGAGGGGTGTTGAGGTACTCACTCAACTTGGAGGGAAAATGATGCATACCCGAGAGGCCTAGGAGTCCTCAGACGTGTACATCTTTGAAAATAAAGCATATAAGCGACTAAGAACTCATGGAGACAGCTGCATGCCTCCGTATCTACACGGATACCAAGGGGCTAAACTGGAGGCATGTTCCCACGTTGAGATTCCTTTTAGCTCTAGAGCTTGTCAGGCTGAAAACAACCGCGGCCATGGAAGCACCTGGTTTAGACACAGCAAATTCATTTTGTCCCCAAAAGCATTCTACAAGGATTGACTTGCCTGTCAAGAGCTGTGTATGTCAGAGAGCTTCAACGAAGCATGAGTGCAGCCTTCAGAAAGGGAAAGCAAGTCTAGTTCCAGCAGGCCCCCGTTTCCTCGGGCTCACTCAGAATGCACCACTGTTGTTTCTAACAAGTCCAAAGAGACACAGGTTACCCTGTGTTTCCTTCCCTGAATCTGCTTCTCCATGTAGGGTGTTCTGCATCAAGCGAACTGCCTCAACCAAGGATCGCCGTAGCTGCTCCTCTGGTCCTGTGTCTATTCAAAAGCCTGCAGTGCCACAGGAAGAACAGGACTTAAACTGCAGTAAGAACACAAGCCGACTTCCTCCAGGAGGCACGGTGACTTCAGGCAGGAGGTCCTAGATGGAAAGAGAAGCCGAGGTTTACTCTAAGTGCAGCTCAGACTAGGGCAACGCGTAAGATTTCGACGCCATCTGGGACTTGCCAGAACGGTGTTCGTGAACGTGTGCGAGTGCTGAGGAAATTTAGCTGCTCCAAAAGAGAGTGCAGTGCGTTTCCCTACGCTCGGCATGCACAGAGGGGCTCTAAAGGGCTACGGGAGTGGATGTTGCTTAGCAGACCCAGGTGCGCCTGGGGGTACTCAGTGTTCCTGCCGGGAACAGGGTGCCCACGCTAGCCTCCTAGGTGTCCAGAAAATTGTGCCGCCGTTAGACGTACCCAGAGCAGAGGCCACCGGCTCCTGGAAACTGCTGGACGCCTCCTCTTCTGCACGGCAAATCAGGGCCTTCCAGGCATGTGTTCATGCTGGGTGTGCCGGTAGCGACACCGCATGGTAAGATGCTGACTTCCTCCTCGAGCAGAGTGACTTCAGGTACGAGGGCCTCGGAGTATTCAAAGCAGGGTGTTTTCTCATGGCAGCACACACATGGGCCATGACAAAGTCTTCCTGGGCACTTCGGACTCACCAGCAATGTTGTCTTGAGGCCTTTCGAGCACTCTGGACATGTAGCTCTCCTCAAGGAACCTACAGTGTGTTGCCCATCACTCGGCACGCACAGAGGGCCTCTGAGGGATCAACAAATGGGTCTCGATTTCCTCAGCCAGCCCAGAGGGGTGTTGAGGTACTCACTCAACTTGGAGGAAAATGATGCATACCCGAGAGGCCTAGGAGTCCTCAGACGTGTACATCTTTGAAAATAAAGCATATAAGCGACTAAAAACTCATGGAGACAGCTGCATGCCTCCGTATCTACACGGTTACCAAGGGCCTAAACTGGAGGCATGTTCCCACGTTGAGATTCCTTTTAGCTCTAGAGCTTGTCAGGCTGAAAACAACCACGGCCATGGAAGCACCTGGTTTAGACAGAGCAAATTCATTTTGTCCCCAGAAGCATTCTACAAGGGTTGACTTGCCGGTCAAGAGCTGTGTATGTCAGGGATCTTTAACGAAGCATGAATGCAGCCTTCAGAAAGGGAAAGCAAGGCTAGTTCTAGCAGGCAACCGTTTCCTCGGGCTCACTCAGCATGCACCCCTGTGGTTTCTAACAAGTCCAAAGAGACACAGGTTACCCTGTGTTTCCTTCCCTGAATCTGCTTCTCCAAGTAGGGTGTTCTGCATCAAGCGAACTGCCTCAACCAAGGATCCCCGTAGCAGCCGGGAACAGGCTGCCCACGCTAGCCTCATAGGTGTTCAGAAAACTGTGCCGCCGTTAGACGTACGCAGAGCAGAGGCCACCGGCTCTTGGAAACTGCTGCACGCCTCCTATTCTGCACGGCAAATCAGTGCCTTACTTCCAGGCATGTGTTCATGCTGGGTGTGCCGGTAGCGACACCGCATGGTAAGATGCTGACTTTCTCCTCGAGCAGAGTGACTTCAGGTACGAGAGCCTCGGAGTATTCAAAGCAGGGTGTTTTCTCATGGCAGCACACACATGGGACATGACAAAGTCTTCCTGGGCACTTCGGAATCACCAGCAATGTTGTCCTGAGGCCGTTCGAGCACTCTGGACATGTAGCTCTCCTCAAGGAACCTACAGTGTGTTGCCCATCACTCGGCACGCACAGAGGGCCTTCGAGGGATCAACAAATGGGTCTCGAAGTTCCTCAGCCAGCCCAGAGGGGTGTTGAGGTACTCATTCAACTTGGAGGGAAAATGATGCATACCCGAGAGGCCTAGGAGTCCTCAGACGTGTACATCTTTGAAAATAAAGCATATAAGCGCCTAAGAACTCATGGAGACAGCTGCATGCCTCCGTATCTACACGGATACCAAGGGCCTAATCTGGAGGCATGTTCCCACGTTGAGATTCCTTTTAGCTCTAGAGCTTGTCAGGCTGAAAACAACCGCGGCCATGGAAGCACCTGGTTTAGACAGAGCAAATTCATTTTGTCCCCAGAAGCATTCTACAGGGTTGACTTGCCTGTCAAGAGCTGTGTATGTCAGGGAGCTTCAACGAAGCATGAATGCAGCCTTCAGAAAGGGAAGGCAAGGCTAGTTCTACAGGCCCCCGTTTCCTCGGGCTCACTCAGCATGCACCCCTGTGGTTTCTAACAAGTCCAAAGAGAAACATGTTGCCCTGTGTTTCCTTCCCTGAATCTGCTTCTCCAAGTAGGGTGTTCTGCATCAAGCGAACTGCCTCAACCAAGGATCCCCGTAGCTGCTCCTCTGGTCCTGTGCCTATTCAAAAGCTTGCAGTGGCTCAGGAAGAACAGGACTTAAATTGCAGTAAGCACGCAAGCCGACTTCCTCCAGGAGGCACGGTGACTTCAGGCAGGAGGTCCTAGATGGAAAGCGAAGCCGAGGGTTACTCTGAGTGCAGCTCAGACTAGGGTAACGCGTAAGACTTCGACGTCATGTGGGACTTGCCAGAACGGTGTTCGTGAACGTGTGCGAGTGCTGAGGAAATTTAGCTGCTCCAAAAGAGAGTGCAGTGCGTTTCCCTACGCTCGGCATGCACAGAGGGGCTCTAAAGGGCTACGGGTGTGGATGTTGCTTAGCAGACCCAGGTGCGCATGGGGGTACTCAGTGATCCTGCCGGGAACAGGGTGCCCACGCTAGCCTCCTAGGTGTCCAGAAAACTGTGCCGCCGTTAGACGTACGCAGAGCAGAGGCCACCGGCTCCTGGAAACTGCTGCACGCCTCCTCTTCTGCACGGCAAATCAGGGCCTTACTTCCAGGCATGTGTTCATGCTGGGTGTGCCGGTAGCGACACCGCATGGTAAGATGCTGACTTTCGCTCGAGCAGAGTGACTTCAGGTACGAGCGCCTCGGAGTATTCAAAGCAGAGTGTTTTCTCATGGCATCTCACACAAGGGCCATGACAAAGTCTTCCTGGGCACTACGGACTCAGCAGCAATATTGTCCTGAGGCCGTTCGAGGACTCTGGACATGTAGCTCTCCTCAAGGAACCTACAGTGTGTTGCCCACCACTCGGCACGCACAGAGGGCCTCCGAGGGATCAACAAATGGGCCTCGATTTCCTCAGCCAGCCCAGAGGGGTGTTGAGGTACTCACTCAACTTGGAAGGAAAATGATGCATACCCGAGAGGCCTAGGAGTCCTCAGACGTGTACATCTTTGAAAATAAAGCATATAAGCGACTAAGAACTCATGGAGACAGCTGCATGCCTCCGTATCTACACGGTTACCAAGGGCCTAAACTGGAGGCATGTTCCCACGTTGAGATTCCTTTTAGCTCTAGAGCTTGTCAGGCTGAAAACAACCACGGCCGTGGAAGCACCTGGTTTAGACAGAGCAAATTCATTTTGTCCCCAGAAGCATTCTACAGGGTTTACTTGCCTGTCAAGAGCTGCGTATGTCAGGGAGCTTCAACGAAGCATGAATGCAGCCTTCAGAAAGGGAAAGCAAGGCTAGTTCCAGCAGGCACCCGTTTCCTCAGGCTCACTCAGCATGCACCCCTGTGGTTTCTAACAAGTCCAAAGAGACACAGGTTACCCTGTGTTTCCTTCCCTGAATCAGCTTCTCCAAGAAGGGTGTTCTGCATCAAGCGAACTGCCTCAACCAAGGATCCCCGTAGCTGCTCCTCTGGTCCTGTGTCTATTCAAAAGCTTGCAGTGCCACAGGAAGAAGAGGACTTAAATTGCAGTAAGAACGCAAGCCGACTTCCTCCAGAAGGCACGGTGACTTCAGGCAGGAGGTCCTAGATGGAAAGCAAAGCTGAGGGTTACGCTGAGTGCAGCTCAGACTAGGGCAACGCGTAAGACTTCGACGCCATGTGGCACTTGCCAGAACGGTGTTCGTGAACGTGTGCGAGTGCTGAGGAAATTTAGCTGTTCCAAATGAGAGTGCAGTGCGTTTCCCTACGCTCGGCATGCACAGAGGGGCTCTAAAGGGCTACGGGAGTGGATGTTGCTTAGCAGACCCAGGTGCGCCTGGGGTTACTCAGTGTTCCTGCCGGGAACAGGGTGCCCACGCTAGCCTCCTAGGTGTCCAGAAAACTGTGCCGCCGTTAGACGTACGCAGAGCAGAGGCCACCGGCTCTTGGAAACTGCTGCACGCCTTCTCTTGTGCTCGGCAAATCAGGGCCTTACTTCCAGGCATGTGTTCATGCTGGGTGTGCCGGTAGCGACACCGCATGGTAAGATGCTGACTTTCTCCTCGAGCAGAGTGACTTCAGGTACGAGGGCCTCGGAGTATTCAAAGCAGGGTGTTTTCTCATGGCAGCACACACATGGGCCATGACAAAGTCTTCCTGGGCACTTCGGACTAACCAGCAATGTTGTCCTGAGGCCGTTCGAGCACTCTGGACATGTAGCTCTCCTCAAGGAACCTACAGTGTGTTGCCCACCACTCGGCACGCACAGAGGGCCTCCGAGGGATCAACAAATGGGCCTCGATTTCTTCAGCCAGCCCAGAGGGGTGTTGAGGTACTCACTCAACTTGGAGGGAAAATGATGCATACCCGAGAGGCCTAGGAGTCCTCAGACGTGTACATCTTTGAAAATAAAGCATATAAGCGACTAAGAACTCATAGAGACAGCTGCATGCCTCCGTATCTACACGGTTACCAAGGGCCTAAACTGGAGGCATGTTCCCACGTTGAGATTCCTTTTAGCTCTAGAGCTTGTCAGGCTGAAAACAACCACGGCCATGGAAGCACCTGGTTTAGACAGAGCAAATTCATTTTGTCCCCAGAAGCATTCTACAAGGGTTGACTTGCCTGTCAAGAGCTGTGTATGTCAGGGATCTTTAACGAAGCATGAATGCAGCCTTCAGAAAGGGAAAGCAAGGCTAGTCACAGCAGGCCCCTGTTTCCTCGGGCTCACACAGCATGCACCACTGTTGTTTCTAACAAGTCCAAAGAGACACAGGTTACCCTGTGTTTCCTTCCCTGAATCTGCTTCTCCAAGTAGGGTGTTCTGCATCAAGCGAACTGCCTCAACCAAGGATCGCCGTAGCTGCTCCTCTGGTCCTGTGTCTCTTCAAAAGCCTGCAGTGCCACAGGAAGAACAGGAGTTAAATGGAAGTCAGAACGCAAGCCGACTTCCTCCAGGAGGCACGGTGACTTCAGGCAGGAGGTCCTAGATGGAAAGCGAAGCTGAGGGTTACTCTGAGTGCAGCTCAGACTAGGGCAACGCGTAAGACTTCGACGCCATGTGGGACTTGCCAGAACGGTGTTCGTGAACGTGTGCGAGTGCTGAGGAAATTTAGCTGCTCCAAAAGAGAGTGCAGTGCGTTTTCCTACGCTCGGCATGCACAGAGGGGCTCTAAAGGGCTACGGGAGTGGATGTTGCTTAGCAGACCCAGGTGCGCCTGGGGGTACTCAGTGTTCCTGCCGGGAACAGGGTGCCCACGCTAGCCTCCTAGTTCTCCAGAAAACTGTGCCGCCGTTAGATGTACGCAGAGCAGAGGCCACCGGCTCTTGGAAACTGCTGCACGCCTCCTCTTGTGCACGGCAAATCAGGGCCTTACTTCCAGGCATGTGTTCATGCTGGGTGTGCCGGTAGCGACACCGCATGGTAAGATGCTGACTTTCTCCTCGAGCAGAGTGACTTCAGGTACGAGGGCCTCGGAGTATTCAAAGCAGAGTGTTTTCTCATGGCATCTCACACAAGGGCCATGACAAAGTCTTCCTGGGCACTACGGACTCAGCAGCAATATTGTCCTGAGGCCTTTCGAGGACTCTGGACATGTAGCTCTCCTCAAGGAACCTACAGTGTGTTGCCCACCACTCGGCACGCACAGAGGGCCTCCGAGGGATCAACAAATGGGCCTCGATTTCCTCAGCCAGCCCAGAGGGGTGTTGAGGTACTCACTCAACTTGGAGGGAAAATGATGCATACCCGAGAGGCCTAGGAGTCCTCAGACGTGTACATCTTTGAAAATAAAGCATATAAGCGACTAAGAACTCATGGAGACAGCTGCATGCCTCCGTATCTACACGGTTACCAAGGGCCTAAACTGGAGGCATGTTCCCACGTTGAGATTCCTTTTAGCTCTAGAGCTTGTCAGGCTGAAAACAACCACGGCCATGGAAGCACCTGGTTTAGACAGAGCAAATTCATTTTGTCCCCAGAAGCATTCTACAGTGTTTACTTGCCTGTCAAGAGCTGCGTATGTCAGGGAGCTTCAACGAAGCATGAATGCAGCCTTCAGAAAGGGAAAGCAAGGCTAGTTCCAGCAGGCACCCGTTTCCTCAGGCTCACTCAGCATGCACCCCTGTGGTTTCTAACAAGTCCAAAGAGACACAGGTTACCCTGTGTTTCCTTCCCTGAATCAGCTTCTCCAAGTAGGGTGTTCTGCATCAAGCGAACTGCCTCAACCAAGGATCCCCGTAGCAGCCGGGAACAGGGTGCCACGCTAGCCTCATAGGTGTCCAGAAAACTGTGCCGCCGTTAGACGTACGCAGAGCAGAGGCCACCGGCTCTTGGAAACTGCTGCACGCCTCCTATTCTGCACGGCAAATCAGTGCCTTACTTCCAGGCATGTGTTCATGCTGGGTGTGCCGGTAGTGACACCGCATGGTAAGATGCTGACTTTCTCCTCGAGCAGAGTGACTTCAGGTACGAGAGCCTCGGAGTATTCAAAGCAGGGTGTTTTCTCATGGCAGCACACACATGGGACATGACAAAGTCTTCCTGGGCACTTCGGAATCACCAGCAATGTTGTCCTGAGGCCGTTCGAGCACTCTGGACATGTAGCTCTCCTCAAGGAACCTACAGTGTGTTGCCCATCACTCGGCACGCACAGAGGGCCTTCGAGGGATCAACAAATGGGCCTCGAAGTTCCTCATCCGGCCCACAGCGTTGTGAAGGTACTCAGTCAACTTGGAGGGAATATCATGCATACCCGAGAGGCCTAGGAGTCCTCAGACGTGTACTTCCTTGAAAATAAAGCATACAAGTGACTAAGAACTCATGGAGACAGCTGCATGTCTCCGTATGTACACGGCTACCAAGGGCCTAAACTGGAGGCATGTTCCCACGTTGAGATTCCTTTTAGCTCTAGAGCTTGTCAGGCTGAAAACAACCGCGGCCATGGAAGCACCTGGTTTAGACAGAGCAAATTCATTTTCTCCCCAGAAGCATTCTACAAGGGTTGACTTGCCGGTCAAGAGCTGTGTATGTCAGGGATCTTTAACGAAGCATGAATGCAGCCTTCAGAAAGGGAAAGCAAGGCTAGTCCCAGCAGGCCCCCGTTTCCTCGGGCTCACTCAGCATGCACCACTGTTGTTTCTAACAAGTCCAAAGAGACACAGGTTACCCTGTGTTGCCTTCCCTGAATCTGCTTCTCCAAGTAGGGTGTTCTGAATCAAGCGAACTGCCTCAACCAAGGATCGCCGTAGCTGCTCCTCTGGTCCTGTGTCTATTCAAAAGCTTGCAGTGCCTCAGGAAGAACAGGACTTAAATTGCAGTCAGAACGCAAGCCGACTTCCTCCAGGAGGCACGGTGACTTCAGGCAGGAGGTCCTAGATGGAAAGCGAAGCTGAGGGTTACTCTGAGTGCAGCTCAGACTAGGGTAACGCGTAAGACTTCGACGTCATGTGGGACTTGCCAGAACGGTGTTCGTGAACGTGTGCAAGTGCTGAGGAAATTTAGTTGCTCCAAAAGAGAGTGCAGTGCGTTTCCCTACGCTCGGCATGCACAGAGGGGCTCTAAAGGGCTACGGGAGTGGATGTTGCTTAGCAGACCCAGGTGCGCCTGGGGGTACTCAGTGATCCTGCCGGGAACAGGGTGCCCACGCTAGCCTCCTAGGTGTCCAGAAAACTGTGCCGCCGTTAGACGTACGCAGAGCAGAGGCCACCGGCTCTTGGAAACTGCTGCACGCCTCCTCTTGTGCACGGCAAATCAGGGCCTTACTTCCAGGCATGTGTTCATGCTGGGTGTGCCGGTAGCGACACCGCATGGTAAGATGCTGACTTTCTCCTCGAGCAGAGTGACTTCAGGTACGAGGGCCTCGGAGTATTCAAAGCAGAGTGTTTTCTCATGGCATCTCACACAAGGGCCATGACAAAGTCTTCCTGGGTACTACAGACTCAGCAGCAATATTGTCCTGAGGCCGTTCGAGGACTCTGGACATGTAGCTCTCCTCAAGGAACCTACAGTGTGTTGCCCACCACCCGGCACGCACAGAGGGCCTCCGAGGATTCAACAAATGTGTCTCGAAGTTCCTCAGCCAGCCCAGAGGGGTGTTGAGGTACTCACTCAACTTGGAGGGAAAATGATGCATACCCGAGAGGCCTAGGACTCCTCAGACGTGTACATCTTTGAAAATAAAGCATGTAAGCGACTAGGAACTCATGGAGACAGCTGCATGCCTCCGTATCTACACGGTTACCAAGGGCCTAAACTGGAGGCATGTTCCCACGTTGAGATTCCTTTTAGCTCTAGAGCTTGTCAGGCTGAAAACAACCGCGGCCATGGAAGCACCTGGTTTAGACAGAGCAAATTCATTTTGTCCCCAGAAGCATTCTACAAGGGTTGACTTGCCTGTCAAGAGCTGTGTATGTCAGAGAGCTTCAACGAAGCATGAATGCAGCCTTCAGAAAGGGAAAGCAAGTCTAGTCCCAGCAGGCCCCCGTTTCCTAGGGCTCACTCAGCATGCACCACTGTTGTTTCTAACAAGTCCAAAGAGACACAGGTTACCCTGTGTTTCCTGCCCTGAATCTGCTTCTCCAAGTAGGGTGTTCTGCATCAAGTGAACTGCCTCAACCAAGGATCGCCGTAGCTGCTCCCCTGGTCCTGTGTCTATTCAAAAGCCTGCAGTGCCACAGGAAGAACAGGAGTTAAATTGCAGTCAGAACGCAAGCCGACTTCCTCCAGGAGGCACGGAGACTTCAGGCAGGAGGTCCTAGATGGAAAGCGAAGCTGAGGGTTACTCTGAGTGCAGCTCAGACTAGGGTAACGCGTAAGACTTCGACGTCATGTGGGACTTGCCAGAACGGTGTTCGTGAACGTGTGCGAGTGCTGAGGAAATTTAGCTGCTCCAAAAGAGAGTGCAGTGCGTTTCCCTACGCTCGGCATGCACAGAGGGGCTCTAAAGGGCTACGGGAGTGGATGTTGCTTAGCAGAACCAGGTGCGCCTGGGGGTACTCAGTGTTCCTGCCGGGAACCGGGTGCCCACGCTAGCCTCCTAGGTGTCCAGAAAACTGTGCCGCCGTTAGACGTACGCAGAGCAGAGGCCACCGGCTCCTGGAAACTGCTGCACGCCTCCTCTTCTGCACGGCAAATCAGGGCCTTACTTCCAGGCATGTGTTCATGCTGGGTGTGCCGGTCGCGACACCGCATGGTAAGATGCTGACTTTCTCCTCGAGCAGAGTGACTTCAGGTACGAGGGCCTCGGAGTATTCAAAGCAGAGTGTTTTCTCATGGCATCTCACACAAGGGCCATGACAAAGTATTCCTGGGCACTACGGACTCAGCAGCAATATTGTCCTGAGGCCGTTCGAGGACTCTGGACATGTAAGTCTCCTCAAGGAACCTACAGTGTGTTGCCCACCATTCGGCACGCACAGAGGGCCTCCGAGGGATCAGCAAATGGGTCTCGAAGTTCCTCAGCCAGCCCAGAGGGGTGTTGAGGTACTCACTCAACTTGGAGGGAAAATGATGCATACCCGAGAGGCCTAGGAGTCCTCAGACGTGTACATCTTTGAAAATAAAGCATATAAGCGACTAAGAACTCATGGAGACAGCTGCATGCCTCCGTATCTACACGGTTACCAAGGGCCTAAACTGGAGGCATGTTCCCACGTTGAGATTCCTTTTAGCTCTAGAGCTTGTCAGGCTGAAAACAACCGCGGCCATGGAAGCACCTGGTTTAGACAGAGCAAATTCATTTTGTCCCCAGAAGCATTCTACAGGGTTGACTTGCCTGTCCAGAGCTGCG
Source organism: Delphinapterus leucas (assembly GCF_059928025.1). Lineage (NCBI taxonomy): Eukaryota > Metazoa > Chordata > Mammalia > Artiodactyla > Monodontidae > Delphinapterus > Delphinapterus leucas. Next base: position 31,431,319 of record NC_143147.1, read on the forward strand.
TATGTCAGAGAGCTTCAACGAAGCATGAATGCACCCTTCAGAAAGGGAAGGCAAGGCTAGTCCCAGCAGGCCCCCGTTTCGTCGGGCTCACTCAGTATGCACGACTGTTGTTTCTAACAAGTCCAAAGAGACACAGGTTACCCTGTGTTTCCTTCCCTGAATCTGCTTCTCCAAGTAGGGTGTTCTGCATCAAGCGAACTGCCTCAACAAAGGATCGCCGTAGCTGCTCCTCTGGTCCTGTGTCTATTCAAAAGCTTGCAGTGCCTCAGGAAGAACAGGACTTAAATTGCAGTCAGAACGCAAGCCGACTTCCTCCAGGAGGCACGGTGACCTCAGGCAGGAGGTCCTAGATGGAAAGCGAAGCTGAGGGTTACTCTGAGTGCAGCTCAAACTAGGGCAACACGTAAGACTTCGACGTCATGTGGGACTTGCCAGAACGGTGTTCGTGAACGTGTGCGAGTGCTGAGGAAATTTAGCTGCTCCAAAAGAGAGTGCAGTGCGTTTCCCTACGCTCGGCATGCACAGAGGGGCTCTAAAGGGCTACGGGAGTGGATGTTGCTTAGCAGACCCAGGTGCGCAGAGGGGTACTCAGTGTTCCTACCGGGAACAGGGTGCCCACGCTAGCCTCCTAGGTGTCCAGAAAACTGTGCCGCCGTTAGACGTACGCAGAGCAGAGGCCACCAGCTCTTGGAAACTGCTGCACGCCTCCTCTTGTGCACGGCAAATCAGGGCCTTACTTCCAGGCATGTGTTCATGCTGCGTGTGCCGGTAGCGACACCGCATGGTAAGATGCTGACTTTCTCCTCGAGCAGAGTGACTTCAGGTACGAGGGCCTCGGAGTATTCAAAGCAGGGTGTTTTCTCATGGCATCTCACACAAGGGCCATGACAAAGTCTTCCTGGGCACTACGGACTCAGCAGCAATATTGTCCTGAGGCCGTTCGAGGACTCTGGACATGTAGCTCTCCTCAAGGAACCTACAGTGTGTTGCCCACCACTCGGCACGCACAGAGGGCCTCCGAGGGATCAACAAATGGGCCTCGATTTCCTCAGCCAGCCCAGAGGGGTGTTGAGGTACTCACTCAACTTGGAGGGAAAATGATGCATACCCGAGAGGCCTAGGAGTCCTCAGACGTGTACATCTTTGAAAATAAAGCATATAAGCGACTAAGAACTCATGGAGACAGCTGCATGCCTCCGTATCTACACGGTTACCAAGGGCCTAAACTGGAGGCATGTTCCCACGTTGAGATTCCTTTTAGCTCTAGAGCTTGTCAGGCTGAAAACAACCACGGCCATGGAAGCACCTGGTTTAGACAGAGCAAATTCATTTTGTCCCCAGAAGCATTCTACAGGGTTTACTTGCCTGTCAAGAGCTGCGTATGTCAGGGAGCTTCAACGAAGCATGAATGCAGCCTTCAGAAAGGTAAAGCAAGGCTAGTTCCAGCAGGCACCCGTTTCCTCGGGCTCACTCAGCATGCACCCCTGTGGTTTCTAACAAGTCCAAAGAGACACAGGTTACCCTGTGTTTCCTTCCCTGAATCAGCTTCTCCAAGTAGGGTGTTCTGCATTAAGCGAACTGCCTCAACCAAGGATCCCCGTAGCTGCTCCTCTGGTCCTGTGTCTATTCAAAAGCTTGCAGTGCCACAGGAAGAAGAGGACTTAAATTGCAGTAAGAACGCAAGCCGACTTCCTCCAGGAGGCACGGTGACTTCAGGCAGGAGGTCCTAGATGGAAAGCGAAGCCGAGGGTTACTCTGAGGGCAGCTCAGACTAGGGCAACGCGAAAGACTTCGATGCCATGTGGGACTTCCCAGAACGGTGTTCGTAAACGTGTGCGAGTGCTGAGGAAATTTAGCTGTTCCAAATGAGAGTGCAGTGCGTTTCCCTACGCTCGGCATGCACAGAGGGGCTCTAAAGGGCTACGGGAGTGGATGTTGCTTAGCAGACCCAGGTGCGCCTGGGGGTACTCAGTGTTCCTGCCGGGAACAGGGTGCCCACGCTAGCCTCCTAGGTGTCCAGAAAACTGTGCCGCCGTTAGACGTACGCAGAGCAGAGGCCACCGGCTCTTGGAAACTGCTGCACGCCTCCTCTTGTGCTCGGCAAATCAGGGCCTTACTTCCAGGCATGTGTTCATGCTGGGTGTGCCGGTAGCGACACCGCATGGTAAGATGCTGACTTTCTCCTCGAGCAGAGTGACTTCAGGTCCGAGGGCCTCGGAGTATTCAAAGCAGGGTGTTTTCTCATGGCAGCACACACATGGGCCATGACAAAGTCTTCCTGGGCACTTCGGACTCACCAGCAATGTTGTCCTGAGGCCGTTCGAGGACTCTGGACATGTAGCTCTCCTCAAGGAACCTACAGTGTGTTGCCCACCACTCGGCACGCACAGAGGGCCTCCGAGGGATCAACAAATGGGCCTCGATTTCCTCAGCCAGCCCAGAGGGGTGTTGAGGTACTCACTCAACTTGGAGGGAAAATGATGCATACCCGAGAGGCCTAGGAGTCCTCAGACGTGTACATCTTTGAAAATAAAGCATATAAGCGACTAAGAACTCATGGAGACAGCTGCATGCCTCCGTATCTACACGGTTACCAAGGGCCTAAACTGGAGGCATGTTCCCACGTTGAGATTCCTTTTAGCTCTAGAGCTTGTCAGGCTGAAAACAACCACGGCCATGGAAGCACCTGGTTTAGACAGAGCAAATTCATTTTGTCCCCAGAAGCATTCTACAGGGTTTACTTGCCTGTCAAGAGCTGCGTATGTCAGGGAGCTTCAACGAAGCATGAATGCAGCCTTCAGAAAGGGAAAGCAAGGCTAGTTCCAGCAGGCACCCGTTTCCTCAGGCTCACTCAGCATGCACCCCTGTGGTTTCTAACAAGTCCAAAGAGACACAGGTTACCCTGTGTTTCCTTCCCTGAATCAGCTTCTCCAAGTAGGGTGTTCTGCATCAAGCGAACTGCCTCAACCAAGGATCCCCGTAGCAGCCGGGAACAGGGTGCCACGCTAGCCTCATAGGTGTCCAGAAAACTGTGCCGCCGTTAGACGTACGCAGAGCAGAGGCCACCGGCTCTTGGAAACTGCTGCACGCCTCCTATTCTGCACGGCAAATCAGTGCCTTACTTCCAGGCATGTGTTCATGCTGGGTGTGCCGGTAGTGACACCGCATGGTAAGATGCTGACTTTCTCCTCGAGCAGAGTGACTTCAGGTACGAGAGCCTCGGAGTATTCAAAGCAGGGTGTTTTCTCATGGCAGCACACACATGGGACATGACAAAGTCTTCCTGGGCACTTCGGAATCACCAGCAATGTTGTCCTGAGGCCGTTCGAGCACTCTGGACATGTAGCTCTCCTCAAGGAACCTACAGTGTGTTGCCCATCACTCGGCACGCACAGAGGGCCTTCGAGGGATCAACAAATGGGCCTCGAAGTTCCTCATCCGGCCCACAGCGTTGTGAAGGTACTCAGTCAACTTGGAGGGAATATCATGCATACCCGAGAGGCCTAGGAGTCCTCAGACGTGTACTTCCTTGAAAATAAAGCATACAAGTGACTAAGAACTCATGGAGACAGCTGCATGTCTCCGTATGTACACGGCTACCAAGGGCCTAAACTGGAGGCATGTTCCCACGTTGAGATTCCTTTTAGCTCTAGAGCTTGTCAGGCTGAAAACAACCGCGGCCATGGAAGCACCTGGTTTAGACAGAGCAAATTCATTTTCTCCCCAGAAGCATTCTACAAGGGTTGACTTGCCGGTCAAGAGCTGTGTATGTCAGGGATCTTTAACGAAGCATGAATGCAGCCTTCAGAAAGGGAAAGCAAGGCTAGTCCCAGCAGGCCCCCGTTTCCTCGGGCTCACTCAGCATGCACCACTGTTGTTTCTAACAAGTCCAAAGAGACACAGGTTACCCTGTGTTGCCTTCCCTGAATCTGCTTCTCCAAGTAGGGTGTTCTGAATCAAGCGAACTGCCTCAACCAAGGATCGCCGTAGCTGCTCCTCTGGTCCTGTGTCTATTCAAAAGCTTGCAGTGCCTCAGGAAGAACAGGACTTAAATTGCAGTCAGAACGCAAGCCGACTTCCTCCAGGAGGCACGGTGACTTCAGGCAGGAGGTCCTAGATGGAAAGCGAAGCTGAGGGTTACTCTGAGTGCAGCTCAGACTAGGGTAACGCGTAAGACTTCGACGTCATGTGGGACTTGCCAGAACGGTGTTCGTGAACGTGTGCAAGTGCTGAGGAAATTTAGTTGCTCCAAAAGAGAGTGCAGTGCGTTTCCCTACGCTCGGCATGCACAGAGGGGCTCTAAAGGGCTACGGGAGTGGATGTTGCTTAGCAGACCCAGGTGCGCCTGGGGGTACTCAGTGATCCTGCCGGGAACAGGGTGCCCACGCTAGCCTCCTAGGTGTCCAGAAAACTGTGCCGCCGTTAGACGTACGCAGAGCAGAGGCCACCGGCTCTTGGAAACTGCTGCACGCCTCCTCTTGTGCTCGGCAAATCAGGGCCTTACTTCCAGGCATGTGTTCATGCTGGGTGTGCCGGTAGCGACACCGCATGGTAAGATGCTGACTTTCTCCTCGAGCAGAGTGACTTCAGGTACGAGGGCCTCGGAGTATTCAAAGCAGAGTGTTTTCTCATGGCATCTCACACAAGGGCCATGACAAAGTCTTCCTGGGTACTACAGACTCAGCAGCAATATTGTCCTGAGGCCGTTCGAGGACTCTGGACATGTAGCTCTCCTCAAGGAACCTACAGTGTGTTGCCCACCACCCGGCACGCACAGAGGGCCTCCGAGGATTCAACAAATGTGTCTCGAAGTTCCTCAGCCAGCCCAGAGGGGTGTTGAGGTACTCACTCAACTTGGAGGGAAAATGATGCATACCCGAGAGGCCTAGGACTCCTCAGACGTGTACATCTTTGAAAATAAAGCATGTAAGCGACTAGGAACTCATGGAGACAGCTGCATGCCTCCGTATCTACACGGTTACCAAGGGCCTAAACTGGAGGCATGTTCCCACGTTGAGATTCCTTTTAGCTCTAGAGCTTGTCAGGCTGAAAACAACCGCGGCCATGGAAGCACCTGGTTTAGACAGAGCAAATTCATTTTGTCCCCAGAAGCATTCTACAAGGGTTGACTTGCCTGTCAAGAGCTGTGTATGTCAGAGAGCTTCAACGAAGCATGAATGCAGCCTTCAGAAAGGGAAAGCAAGTCTAGTCCCAGCAGGCCCCCGTTTCCTAGGGCTCACTCAGCATGCACCACTGTTGTTTCTAACAAGTCCAAAGAGACACAGGTTACCCTGTGTTTCCTGCCCTGAATCTGCTTCTCCAAGTAGGGTGTTCTGCATCAAGTGAACTGCCTCAACCAAGGATCGCCGTAGCTGCTCCCCTGGTCCTGTGTCTATTCAAAAGCCTGCAGTGCCACAGGAAGAACAGGAGTTAAATTGCAGTCAGAACGCAAGCCGACTTCCTCCAGGAGGCACGGAGACTTCAGGCAGGAGGTCCTAGATGGAAAGCGAAGCTGAGGGTTACTCTGAGTGCAGCTCAGACTAGGGTAACGCGTAAGACTTCGACGTCATGTGGGACTTGCCAGAACGGTGTTCGTGAACGTGTGCGAGTGCTGAGGAAATTTAGCTGCTCCAAAAGAGAGTGCAGTGCGTTTCCCTACGCTCGGCATGCACAGAGGGGCTCTAAAGGGCTACGGGAGTGGATGTTGCTTAGCAGAACCAGGTGCGCCTGGGGGTACTCAGTGTTCCTGCCGGGAACCGGGTGCCCACGCTAGCCTCCTAGGTGTCCAGAAAACTGTGCCGCCGTTAGACGTACGCAGAGCAGAGGCCACCGGCTCCTGGAAACTGCTGCACGCCTCCTCTTCTGCACGGCAAATCAGGGCCTTACTTCCAGGCATGTGTTCATGCTGGGTGTGCCGGTCGCGACACCGCATGGTAAGATGCTGACTTTCTCCTCGAGCAGAGTGACTTCAGGTACGAGGGCCTCGGAGTATTCAAAGCAGAGTGTTTTCTCATGGCATCTCACACAAGGGCCATGACAAAGTATTCCTGGGCACTACGGACTCAGCAGCAATATTGTCCTGAGGCCGTTCGAGGACTCTGGACATGTAAGTCTCCTCAAGGAACCTACAGTGTGTTGCCCACCATTCGGCACGCACAGAGGGCCTCCGAGGGATCAGCAAATGGGTCTCGAAGTTCCTCAGCCAGCCCAGAGGGGTGTTGAGGTACTCACTCAACTTGGAGGGAAAATGATGCATACCCGAGAGGCCTAGGAGTCCTCAGACGTGTACATCTTTGAAAATAAAGCATATAAGCGACTAAGAACTCATGGAGACAGCTGCATGCCTCCGTATCTACACGGTTACCAAGGGCCTAAACTGGAGGCATGTTCCCACGTTGAGATTCCTTTTAGCTCTAGAGCTTGTCAGGCTGAAAACAACCGCGGCCATGGAAGCACCTGGTTTAGACAGAGCAAATTCATTTTGTCCCCAGAAGCATTCTACAGGGTTGACTTGCCTGTCCAGAGCTGCGTATGTCAGAGAGCTTCAACGAAGCATGAATGCACCCTTCAGAAAGGGAAGGCAAGGCTAGTCCCAGCAGGCCCCCGTTTCGTCGGGCTCACTCAGTATGCACGACTGTTGTTTCTAACAAGTCCAAAGAGACACAGGTTACCCTGTGTTTCCTTCCCTGAATCTGCTTCTCCAAGTAGGGTGTTCTGCATCAAGCGAACTGCCTCAACAAAGGATCGCCGTAGCTGCTCCTCTGGTCCTGTGTCTATTCAAAAGCTTGCAGTGCCTCAGGAAGAACAGGACTTAAATTGCAGTCAGAACGCAAGCCGACTTCCTCCAGGAGGCACGGTGACCTCAGGCAGGAGGTCCTAGATGGAAAGCGAAGCTGAGGGTTACTCTGAGTGCAGCTCAAACTAGGGCAACACGTAAGACTTCGACGTCATGTGGGACTTGCCAGAACGGTGTTCGTGAACGTGTGCGAGTGCTGAGGAAATTTAGCTGCTCCAAAAGAGAGTGCAGTGCGTTTCCCTACGCTCGGCATGCACAGAGGGGCTCTAAAGGGCTACGGGAGTGGATGTTGCTTAGCAGACCCAGGTGCGCAGAGGGGTACTCAGTGTTCCTACCGGGAACAGGGTGCCCACGCTAGCCTCCTAGGTGTCCAGAAAACTGTGCCGCCGTTAGACGTACGCAGAGCAGAGGCCACCAGCTCTTGGAAACTGCTGCACGCCTCCTCTTGTGCACGGCAAATCAGGGCCTTACTTCCAGGCATGTGTTCATGCTGCGTGTGCCGGTAGCGACACCGCATGGTAAGATGCTGACTTTCTCCTCGAGCAGAGTGACTTCAGGTACGAGGGCCTCGGAGTATTCAAAGCAGGGTGTTTTCTCATGGCATCTCACACAAGGGCCATGACAAAGTCTTCCTGGGCACTACGGACTCAGCAGCAATATTGTCCTGAGGCCGTTCGAGGACTCTGGACATGTAGCTCTCCTCAAGGAACCTACAGTGTGTTGCCCACCACTCGGCACGCACAGAGGGCCTCCGAGGGATCAACAAATGGGCCTCGATTTCCTCAGCCAGCCCAGAGGGGTGTTGAGGTACTCACTCAACTTGGAGGGAAAATGATGCATACCCGAGAGGCCTAGGAGTCCTCAGACGTGTACATCTTTGAAAATAAAGCATATAAGCGACTAAGAACTCATGGAGACAGCTGCATGCCTCCGTATCTACACGGTTACCAAGGGCCTAAACTGGAGGCATGTTCCCACGTTGAGATTCCTTTTAGCTCTAGAGCTTGTCAGGCTGAAAACAACCACGGCCATGGAAGCACCTGGTTTAGACAGAGCAAATTCATTTTGTCCCCAGAAGCATTCTACAGGGTTTACTTGCCTGTCAAGAGCTGCGTATGTCAGGGAGCTTCAACGAAGCATGAATGCAGCCTTCAGAAAGCTAAAGCAAGGCTAGTTCCAGCAGGCACCCGTTTCCTCGGGCTCACTCAGCATGCACCCCTGTGGTTTCTAACAAGTCCAAAGAGACACAGGTTACCCTGTGCTTCCTTCCCTGAATCAGCTTCTCCAAGTAGGGTGTTCTGCATTAAGCGAACTGCCTCAACCAAGGATCCCCGTAGCTGCTCCTCTGGTCCTGTGTCTATTCAAAAGCTTGCAGTGCCACAGGAAGAAGAGGCCTTAAATTGCAGTAAGAACGCAAGCCGACTTCCTCCAGGAGGCACGGTGACTTCAGGCAGGAGGTCCTAGATGGAAAGCGAAGCCGAGGGTTACTCTGAGGGCAGCTCAGACTAGGGCAACGCGTAAGACTTCGATGCCATGTGGGACTTCCCAGAACGGTGTTCGTAAACGTGTGCGAGTGCTGAGGAAATTTAGCTGTTCCAAATGAGAGTGCAGTGCGTTTCCCTACGCTCGGCATGCACAGAGGGGCTCTAAAGGGCTACGGGAGTGGATGTTGCTTAGCAGACCCAGGTGCGCCTGGGGTTACTCAGTGTTCCTGCCGGGAACAGGGTGCCCACGCTAGCCTCCTAGGTGTCCAGAAAACTGTGCCGCCGTTAGACGTACGCAGAGCAGAGGCCACCGGCTCTTGGAAACTGCTGCACGCCTCCTCTTGTGCTCGGCAAATCAGGGCCTTACTTCCAGGCATGTGTTCATGCTGGGTGTGCCGGTAGCGACACCGCATGGTAAGATGCTGACTTTCTCCTCGAGCAGAGTGACTTCAGGTCCGAGGGCCTCGGAGTATTCAAAGCAGGGTGTTTTCTCATGGCAGCACACACATGGGCCATGACAAAGTCTTCCTGGGCACTTCGGACTCACCAGCAATGTTGTCCTGAGGCCGTTCGAGGACTCTGGACATGTAGCTCTCCTCAAGGAACCTACAGTGTGTTGCCCACCACTCGGCACGCACAGAGGGCCTCCGAGGGATCAACAAATGGGCCTCGATTTCCTCAGCCAGCCCAGAGGGGTGTTGAGGTACTCACTCAACTTGGAGGGAAAATGATGCATACCCGAGAGGCCTAGGAGTCCTCAGACGTGTACATCTTTGAAAATAAAGCATATAAGCGACTAAGAACTCATGGAGACAGCTGCATGCCTCCGTATCTACACGGTTACCAAGGGCCTAAACTGGAGGCATGTTCCCACGTTGAGATTCCTTTTAGCTCTAGAGCTTGTCAGGCTGAAAACAACCACGGCCGTGGAAGCACCTGGTTTAGACAGAGCAAATTCATTTTGTCCCCAGAAGCATTCTACAAGGGTTGACTTGCCTGTCAAGAGCTGTGTATGTCAGGGATCTTTAACGAAGCATGAATGCAGCCTTCAGAAAGGGAAAGCAAGGCTAGTCCAGGCAGGCCCCTGTTTCCTCGGGCTCACACAGCATGCACCACTGTTGTTTCTAACAAGTCCAAAGAGACACAGGTTACCCTGTGTTTCCTTCCCTGAATCTGCTTCTCCAAGTAGGGTGTTCTGCATCAAGCGAACTGCCTCAACCAAGGATCGCCATAGCTGCTCCTCTGGTCCTGTGTCTCTTCAAAAGCCTGCAGTGCCACAGGAAGAACAGGAGTTAAATGGCAGTCAGAACGCAAGCCGACTTCCTCCAGGAGGCACGGTGACTTCAGGCAGGAGGTCCTAGATGGAAAGCGAAGCTGAGGGTTACTCTGAGTGCAGCTCAGACTAGGGCAACGCGTAAGACTTCGACGCCATGTGGGACTTGCCAGAACGGTGTTCGTGAACGTGTGCGAGTGCTGAGGAAATTTAGCTGCTCCAAAAGAGAGTGCAGTGCGTTTCCCTACGCTCGGCATGCACAGAGGGGCTCTAAAGGGCTACGGGAGTGGATGTTGCTTAGCAGACCCAGGTGCGCCTGGGGGTACTCAGTGTTCCTGCCGGGAACAGGGTGCCCACGCTAGCCTCCTAGGTGTCCAGAAAACTGTGCCGCCGTTAGACGTACGCAGAGCAGAGGCCACCAGCTCTTGGAAACTGCTGCACGCCTCCTCTTGTGCACGGCAAATCAGGGCCTTACTTCCAGGCATGTGTTCATGCTGCGTGTGCCGGTAGCGACACCGCATGGTAAGATGCTGACTTTCTCCTCGAGCAGAGTGACTTCAGGTACGAGGGCCTCGGAGTATTCAAAGCAGAGTGTTTTCTCATGGCATCTCACACAAGGGCCATGACAAAGTCTTCCTGGGCACTACGGACTCAGCAGCAATATTGTCCTGAGGCCGTTCGAGGACTCTGGACATGTAGCTCTCCTCAAGGAACCTGCAGTGTGTTGCCCACCACTCGGCACGCACAGAGGGCCTCCGAGGGATCAACAAATGGGCCTCGATTTCCTCAGCCAGCCCAGAGGGGTGTTGAGGTACTCACTCAACTTGGAGGGAAAATGATGCATACCCGAGAGGCCTAGGAGTCCTCAGACGTGTACATCTTTGAAAATAAAGCATATAAGCGACTAAGAACTCATGGAGACAGCTGCATGCCTCCGTATCTACACGGTTACCAAGGGCCTAAACTGGAGGCATGTTCCCACGTTGAGATTCCTTTTAGCTCTAGAGCTTGTCAGGCTGAAAACAACCACGGCCATGGAAGCACCTGGTTTAGACAGAGCAAATTCATTTTGTCCCCAGAAGCATTCTACAAGGGTTGACTTGCCTGTCAAGAGCTGTGTATGTCAGGGATCTTTAACGAAGCATGAATGCAGCCTTCAGAAAGGGAAAGCAAGGGTAGTCCCAGCAGGCCCCCGTTTCCTCGGGCTCACTCACCATGCACCCTTGTTCTTTCTAAGAAGTCCAAAGAGACACAAGTTACCCTGTGTTTCCTTCCCTGAATCTGCTTCTCCAAGTAGGGTGTTCTGCATCAAGCGAACTGCCTCAACGAAGGATCGCCGTAGCTGCTCCTCTGGTCCTGTGTCTATTCAAAAGCCTGCAGTGCCACAGGAAGAACAGGAGTTAAATGGCACTCAGAACGCAAGCCGACTTCCTCCAGGAGGCACGGTGACTTCAGGCAGGAGGTCCTAGATGGAAAGCGAAGCCGAGGGTTACTCTGAGTGCAGCTCAGAATAGGGCAACGCGTAAGAGTTCGATGCCATGTGGGACTTCCCAGAACTGTGTTCGTAAACGTGTGCGAGTGCTGAGGAAATTTAGCTGTTCCAAATGAGAGTGCAGTGCGTTTCCCTACGCTCGGCATACACAGAGGGGCTCTAAAGGGCTACGGGAGTGGATGTTGCTTAGCAGACCCAGGTGCGCCTGGGTTTACTCAGTGTTCCTGCCGGGAACAGGGTGCCCACGCTAGCCTCCTAGGTGTCCAGAAAACTGTGCCGCCATTAGACGTACGCAGAGCAGAGGCAACCGGCTCTTGGAAACTGCTGCACGCCTCCTCTTGTGCTCGGCAAATCAGGGCCTTACTTCCAGGCATGTGTTCATGCTGGGTGTGCCGGTAGCGACACCGCATGGTAAGATGCTGACTTTCTCCTCGAGCAGAGTGACTTCAGGTACGAGGGCCTCGGAGTATTCAAAGCAGGGTGTTTTCTCATGGCAGCACACACATGGGCCATGACAAAGTCTTCCTGGGGACTTCGGACTCACCATCAATGTTGTCCTGAGGCCGTTCGAGCACTCTGGACATGTAGCTCTCCTCAAGGAACCTACAGTGTGTTGCCCACCACTCGGCACGCACAGAGGGCCTCCGAGGGATCAACAAATGGGCCTCGATTTCCTCAGCCAGCCCCGAGGGGTGTTGAGGTACTCACTCAACTTGGAGGGAAAATGATGCATACCCGAGAGGCCTAGGAGTCCTCAGACGTGTACATCTTTGAAAATAAAGCATATAAGCGACTAAGAACTCATGGAGACAGCTGCATGCCTCCGTATCTACACGGTTACCAAGGGCCTAAACTGGAGGCATGTTCCCACGTTGAGATTCCTTTTAGCTCTAGAGCTTGTCAGGCTGAAAACAACCACGGCCATGGAAGCACCTGGTTTAGACAGAGCAAATTCATTTTGTCCCCAGAAGCATTCTACAGGGTTTACTTGCCTGTCAAGAGCTGCGTATGTCAGGGAGCTTCAACGAAGCATGAATGCAGCCTTCAGAAAGGGAAAGCAAGGCTAGTTCCAGCAGGCACCCGTTTCCTCGGGCTCACTCAGCATGCACCCCTGTGGTTTCTAACAAGTCCAAAGAGACACAGGTTACCCTGTGTTTCCTTCCCTGAATCAGCTTCTCCAAGTAGGGTGTTCTGCATCAAGCGAACTGCCTCAACGAAGGACTGCCGTAGCTGCTCCTCTGGTCCTGTGTCTATTCAAAAGCCTGCAGTGCCACAGGAAGAACAGGAGTTAAATGGCACTCAGAACGCAAGCCGACTTCCTCCAGGAGGCACGGTGACTTCAGGCAGGAGGTCCTAGATGGAAAGCGAAGCCGAGGGTTACTCTGAGTGCAGCTCAGACTAGGGCAACGCGTAAGACTTCGATGCCATGTGGGACTTCCCAGAACGGTGTTCGTAAACGTGTGCGAGTGCTGAGGAAATTTAGCTGTTCCAAATGAGAGTGCAGTGCGTTTCCCTACGCTCGGCATGCACAGAGGGGCTCTAAAGGGCTACGGGAGTGGATGTTGCTTAGCAGACCCAGGTGCGCCTGGGGGTACTCAGTGTTCCTGCCGGGAACAGGGTGCCCACGCTAGCCTCCTAGGTGTCCAGAAAACTGTGCCGCCGTTAGACGTACGCAGAGCAGAGGCCACCGGCTCTTGGAAAATGCTGCACGCCTGCTCTTGTGCTCGGCAAATCAGGGCCTTACTTCCAGGCATGTGTTCATGCTGGGTGTGCCGGTAGCGACACCGCATGGTAAGATGCTGACTTTCTCCTCGAGCAGAGTGACTTCAGGTACGAGGGCCTCGGAGTATTCAAAGCAGGGTGTTTTCTCATGGCACCACACACATGGGCCATGACAAAGTCTTCCTGGGCACTTCGGACTCACCATCAATGTTGTCCTGAGGCCGTTCGAGCACTCTGGACATGTAGCTCTCCTCAAGGAACCTACAGTGTGTTGCCCACCACTCGGCACGCACAGAGGGCCTCCGAGGGATCAACAAATGGGCCTCGATTTCCTCAGCCAGCCCAGAGGGGTGTTGAGGTACTCACTCAACTTGGAGGGAAAATGATGCATACCCGAGAGGCCTAGGAGTCCTCAGACGTGTACATCTTTGAAAATAAAGCATATAAGCGACTAAGAACTCATGGAGACAGCTGCATGCCTCCGTATCTACACGGTTTCCAAGGGCCTAAACTGGAGGCATGTTCCCACGTTGAGATTCCTTTTAGCTCTAGAGCTTGTCAGGCTGAAAACAACCACGGCCATGGAAGCACCTGGTTTAGACAGAGCAAATTCATTTTGTCCCCAGAAGCATTCTACAAGGGTTGACTTGCATGTCAAGAGCTGTGTATGTCAGGGATCTTCAACGAAGCATGAATGCAGCCTTCAGAAAGGGAAAGCAAGGCTAGTCCCAGCAGGCCCCCGTTTCCTCGGGCTCACTCCGCATTCACCACTGTTGTTTCTAACAACTCCAAAGAGACACAGGTTACCCTGTGTTTCCTTCCCTGTATCTGCTTCTCCAAGTAGGGTGTTCTGCATCAAGCGAACTGCCTCAACCAAGGATCGCCGTAGCTGCTCCTCTGGTCCTGTGTCTATTCAAAATTTTGCAGTGCCTCAGGAAGAACAGGACTTAAATTGCAGTCAGAACGCAAGCCGACTTCCTCCAGGAGGCACGGTGACTTCAGGCAGGAAGTCCTAGATGGAAAGCGAAGCTGAGGGTTACTCTGAGTGCAGCTCAGACTAGGGTAACGCGTAAGACTTCGACGCCATGTGGGACTTGCCAGAACGGTGTTCGTGAACGTGTGCGAGTGCTGAGGAAATTTAGCTGCTCCAAAAGAGAGTGCAGTGCGTTTCCCTACGCTCGGCATGCACAGAGGGGCTCTAAAGGGCTACGGGAGTGGATGTTGCTTAGCAGACCCAGGTGCGCCTGGGGGTACTCTGTGTTACTGCCGGGAACAGGGTGCCCACGCTAGCCTCCTAGGTGTCCAGAAAACTGTGCTGCCGTTAGACGTACGCAGAGCATAGGCCACCGGCCCTTGGAAACTGCTGCACGCCTCCTCTTGTGCACGGCAAATCAGGGCCTTACTTCCAGGCATGTGTTCATGCTGGGTGTGCCGGTAGCGACACCGAATGGTAAGATGCTGACTTTCTCCTCGAGCAGAGTGACTTCAGGTACGAGGGCCTCGGAGTATTCAAAGCAGAGTGTTTTCTCATGGCATCTCACACAAGGGCCATGACAAAGTCTTCCTGGGCACTACAGACTCAGCAGCAATACTGTCCTGAGGCCGTTCGAGGACTCTGGACATGTAGCTCTCCTCAAGGAACCTACAGTGTGTTGCCCACCACTCGGCACGCACAGAGGGCCTCCGAGGGATCAACAAATGGGTCTCGAAGTTCCTCAGCCAGCCCAGAGGGGTGTTGAGGTACTCACTCAACTTGGAGGGAAAATGATGCATACCCGAGAGGCCTAGGAGTCCTCAGACGTGTACATCTTTCAAAATAAAGCATATAAGCGACTAAGAACTCAAGGAGACAGCTGCATGCCTCCGTATCTACACGGTTACCAAGGGCCTAAACTGGAGGCATGTTCCCACGTTGAGATTCCTTTTAGCTCTAGAGCTTGTCAGGCTGAAAACAACCGCGGCCATGGAAGCACCTGGTTTAGACCGAGCAAATTCATTTTGTCCCCAGAAGCATTCTACAGGGTTGACTTGACTGTCAAGAGCTGCGTATGTCAGGGAGCTTCAACGAAGCATGAATGCAGCCTTCAGAAAGGGAAAGCAAGGCTAGTCCCAGTAGGCCCCCGTTTCCTCGTGCTCACTCAGCATGCACGACTGTGGTTTCTAACAAGTCCAAAGAGACACAGGTTACCCTGTGTTTCCTTCCCTGAATCTGCTTCTCCAAGTAGGGTGTTCTGCATCAAGCGAACTGCCTCAACCAAGGATCGCCGTAGCTGCTCCTCTGGTCCTGTGTCTATTCAAAAGCTTGCAGTGCCTCAGGAAGAACAGGACTTAAATTGCAGTAAGAACGCAAGCCGACTTCATCCATTAGGCACGGTGACTTCAGGCAGGAGGCCCTAGATGGAAAGCGAAGCTGAGGGTTACTCGGAGTGCAGCTCAGACTAGGGCAACGCGTAAGACTTCGACCTCATGTAGGACTTGCCAGAACGGTGTTCGTGAACGTGTGCGAGTGCTGAGGAAATTTAGCTGCTCCAAAAGAGAGTGCAGTGCGTTTCCCTACGCTCGGCATTCACAGAGGGGCTCTAAAGGGCTACGGGAGTGGATGTTGCTTAGCAGACCCAGGTGCGCCTGGGGGTACTCAGTGTTCCTGCCGGGAACAGGGTGCCCACGCTAGCCTCCTAGGTGTCCAGAAAACTGTGCCGCCGTTAGACGTACGCAGAGCAGAGGCCACCGGCTCTTGGAAACTGCTGCACGCCTCCTCTTGTGCACGGCAAATCAGGGCCTTACTTCCAGGCATGTGTTCATGCTGGGTGTGCCGGTAGCGACACCGCATGGTAAGATGCTGACTTTCTCCTTGAGCAGAGTGACTTCAGGTACGAGGGCCTCGGAGTATTCAAAGCAGGGTGTTTTCTCATGGCAGCACACACATGGGCCATGACAAAGTCTTCCTGGGCACTTCGGACTCACCATCAATGTTGTCCTGAGGCCGATCGAGCACTCTGGACATGTAGCTCTCCTCAAGGAACCTACTGTGTGTTTCCCATCACTCGGCACACACAGAGGGCCTCCGAGGGATCAACAAATGGGCCTCGACGTTCCTCAGCCGGCCCACAGGGGTGTGGAGGTACTCAGTCAACTGGGAGGGAAAATGATGCATACCCGAGAGCCCTAGGAGTCCTCAGACGTGTACATCTTTGAAAATAAAGCATATAAGCGATTAAGAACTCATGCAGACAGCTGCATGCCTCCGTATCTACACGGTTACCAAGGGCCTAAACTGGAGGCATGTTCCCACGTTGAGATTCCTTTTAGCTCTAGAGCTTGTCAGGACGAAAACAACCGCGGCCATGGAAGCACCTGGTTTAGACAGAGCAAATTCATTTTGTCCCCAGAAGCATTCTACAAGGGTTGACTTGCCTGTCAAGAGCTGTGTATGTCAGGGATCTTTAACGAAGCATGAATGCAGCCTTCAGAAAGGGAAAGCAAGGCTAGTCCCAGCAGGCCCCCGTTTCCTCGGGCTCACTCAGCATGCACGACTGTGGTTTCTAAGAAGTCCAAAGAGACACAGGTTACCCTGTGTTTCCTTCCCTGAATCTGCTTCTCCAAGTAGGGTGTTCTGCATCAAGCGAACTGCCTCAACCAAGGATCGCCGTAGCTGCTCCTCTGGTCCTGTGTCTATTCAAAAGCTTGCAGTGCCTCAGGAAGAACAGGACTTAAATTGCAGTCAGAACGCAAGCCGACTTCCTCCAGGAGGCACGGTGACTTCAGGCAGGAGGTCCTAGATGGAAAGCGAAGCTGAGGGTTACTCTGAGTGCAGCTCAGACTAGGGTAACGCATAAGACTTCGACGTCATGTGCGTCTTGCCAGAACGGTGTTCGTGAACGTGTGCGAGTGCTGAGGAAATTTAGCTGCTCCAAAAGAGAGTGCAGTGCGTTTCCCTACGCTCGGCATGCACAGAGGGCCTCTAAAGGGCTACGGGAGTGGATGTTGCTTAGCAGACCCAGGTGCGCCTGGGGGTACTCAGTGTTCCTGCCGGGAACAGGGTGCCCACGCTAGCCTCCTAGGTGTCCAGAAAACTGTGCCGCCGTTAGACGTACGCAGAGCAGAGGCCACCGGCTCTTGGAAACTGCTGCACGCCTCCTCTTGTGCACGGCAAATCAGGGCCTTACTTCCAGGCATGTGTTCATGCTGGGTGTGCCGGTAGCGACACCGCATGGTAAGATGCTGACTTTCTCCTCGAGCAGAGTGACTTCAGGTACGAGGGCCTCGGAGTATTCAAAGCAGGGTGTTTTCTCATGGCACCACACACATGGGCCATGACAAAGTCTTCCTGGGCACTTCGGACTCACCAGCAATGTTGTCCTGAGGCCGTTCGAGGACTCTGGACATGTAGATCTCCTCAAGGAACCTACAGTGTGTTGCCCATCACTCGGCACGCACAGAGGGCCTCCGACGGATCAACAAATGGGCCTCGACGTTCCTCAGCCGGCCCACAGGGGTGTGGAGGTACTCAGTCAACTTGGAAGGAAAATGATGCATACCCGAGAGGCCTAGGAGTCCTCAGACGTGTACTTCCTTGAAAATAAAGCATATAAGCGACTAAGAACTCATGGAGACAGCTGCATGCCTCCGTATCTACACGGTTACCAAGGGCCTAAACTGGAGGCATGTTCCCACGTTGAGATTCCTTTTAGCTCTAGAGCTTGTCAGGCTGAAAACAACCGCGGCCATGGAAGCACCTGGTTTAGACAGAGCAAATTCATTTTGTCCCCAGAAGCATTCTACAAGGGTTGACTTGCCTGTCAAGAGCTGTGTATGTCAGAGAGCTTCAACGAAGCATGAATGCAGCCTTCAGAAAGGGAAAGCAAGTCTAGTCCGAGCAGGCCCCCGTTTCCTAGGGCTCACTCAGCATGCACCACTGTGGTTTCTAACAAGTCCAAAGAGACACAGGTTACCCTGTGTTTCCTTCCCTGAATCTGCTTCTCCAAGTAGGGTGTTCTGCATCAAGCGAACTGCCTCAACCAAGGATCGCCGTAGCTGCTCCTCTGGTCCTGTGTCTATTCAAAAGCCTGCAGTGCCACAGGAAGAACAGGAGTTAAATTGCAGTCAGAACGCAAGCCGACTTCCTCCAGGAGGCACGGAGACTTCAGGCAGGAGGTCCTAGATGGAAAGCGAAGCTGAGGGTAACTCTGAGTGCAGCTCAGACTAGGGTAACGCATAAGACTTCGACGTCATGTGGGACTTGCCAGAACGGTGTTCGTGAACGTGTGCGAGTGCTGAGGAAATTTAGCTGCTCCAAAAGAGAGTGCAGTGCGTTTCCCTACGCTCGGCATGCACAGAGGGGCTCTAAAGGGCTACGGGAGTGGATGTTGCTTAGCAGACCCAGGTGCGCCTGGGGGTACTCAGTGTTCCTGCCGGGAACCGGGTGCCCACGCTAGCCTCCTAGGTGTCCAGAAAACTGTGCCGCCGTTAGACGTACGCAGAGCATAGGCCACCGGCTCTTGGAAACTGCTGCACGCCTCCTCTTGTGCACGGCAAATCAGGGCCTTACTTCCAGGCATGTGTTCATGCAGGGTGTGCCGGTAGCGACACCGCATGGTAAGATGCTGACTTTCTCCTCGAGCAGAGTGACTTCAGGTACGAGGGCCTCGGAGTATTCAAAGCAGAGTGTTTTCTCATGGCATCTCACACAAGGGCCATGACAAAGTATTCCTGGGCACTACGGACTCAGCAGCAATATTGTCCTGAGGCCGTTCGAGGACTCTGGACATGTAAGTCTCCTCAAGGAACCTACAGTGTGTTGCCCACCACTCGGCACGCACAGAGGGCCTCCGAGGGATCAGCAAATGGGTCTCGAAGTTCCTCAGCCAGCCCAGAGGGTTGTTGAGGTACTCACTCAACTTGGAGGGAAAATGATGCATACCCGAGAGGCCTAGGAGTCCTCAGACGTGTACATCTTTGAAAATAAAGCATATAAGCGACTAAGAACTCATGGAGACAGCTGCATGCCTCCGTATCTACACGGTTACCAAGGGCCTAAACTGGAGGCATGTTCCCACGTTGAGATTCCTTTTAGCTCTAGAGCTTGTCAGGCTGAAAACAACCGCGGCCATGGAAGCACCTGGTTTAGACAGAGCAAATTCATTTTGTCCCCAGAAGCATTCTACAGGGTTGACTTGCCTGTCCAGAGCTGCGTATGTCAGAGAGCTTCAACGAAGCATGAATGCAGCCTTCAGAAAGGGAAAGCAAGGCTAGTCCCA
Source organism: Delphinapterus leucas (assembly GCF_059928025.1). Classification (NCBI taxonomy): domain Eukaryota; kingdom Metazoa; phylum Chordata; class Mammalia; order Artiodactyla; family Monodontidae; genus Delphinapterus; species Delphinapterus leucas. The sequence continues at coordinate 31,450,343 of NC_143147.1, forward strand.
GCAGGCCCCCGTTTCGTCGGGCTCACTCAGCATGCACGACTGTTGTTTCTAACAAGTTCAAAGAGACACAGGTTACCCTGTGTTTCCTTCCCTGAATCTGCTTCTCCAAGTAGGGTGTTCTGCATCAAGCGAACTGCCTCAACAAAGGATCGCCGTAGCTGCTCCTCTGGTCCTGTGTCTACTCAAAAGCTTGCAGTGCCACAGGAAGAAGAGGACTTAAATTGCAGTAAGAACGCAAGCCGACTTCCTCCAGGAGGCACGGTGACTTCAGGCAGGTGGTCCTAGATGGAAAGCGAAGCTGAGGGTTACTCTGAGTGCAGCTCAGACTAGGGCAACGCGTAAGACTTCGACGCCATGTGGGACTTGCCAGAACAGTGTTCGTGAACGTGTGCGAGTGCTGAGGAAATTTAGCTGCTCCAAAAGAGAGTGCAGTGTGTTTCCGTACGCTCGGCATGCACAGAGGGGCTCTATAGGGCTACGGGAGTTGATGTTGCTTAGCAGACCCAGGTGCGCCTGGGGGTACTCAGTGTTCCTGCTGGGAACAGGGTGCCCACGCTAGCCTCCTAGGTGTCCAGAAAACTGTGCCGCCGTTAGACGTACGCAGAGCAGAGGCCACCGGCTCTTGGAAACTGCTGCACGCCTCCTATTCTGCACGGCAAATCAGTGCCTTACTTCCAGGCATGTGTTCATGCTGGGTGTGCCGGTAGCGACACCGCATGGTAAGATGCTGACTTTCTCCTCGAGCAGAGTGACTTCAGGTACGAGAGCCTCGGAGTATTCAAAGCAGGGTGTTTTCTCATGGCAGCACACACATGGGACATGACAAAGTCTTCCTGGGCACTTCGGAATCACCAGCAATGTTGTCCTGAGGCCGTTCGAGCACTCTGGACATGTAGCTCTCCTCAAGGAACCTACAGTGTGTTGCCCATCACTCGGCACGCACAGAGGGCCTTCGAGGGATCAACAAATCGGCCTCGAAGTTCCTCATCCGGCCCACAGCGGTGTGAAGGTACTCAGTCAACTTGGAGGGAATATCATGCATACCCGAGAGGCCTAGGAGTCCTCAGACGTGTACTTCCTTGAAAATAAAGCATACAAGCGACTAAGAACTCATGGAGACAGCTGCATGTCTCCGTATGTACACGGCTACCAAGGGCCTAAACTGGAGGCATGTTCCCACGTTGAGATTCCTTTTAGCTCTAGAGCTTGTCAGGCTGAAAACAACCGCGGCCATGGAAGCACCTGGTTTAGACAGAGCAAATTCATTTTCTCCCCAGAAGCATTCTACAAGGGTTGACTTGCCGGTCAAGAGCTGTGTATGTCAGGGATCTTTAACGAAGCATGAATGCAGCCTTCAGAAAGGGAAAGCAAGGCTAGTCCCAGCAGGCCCCCGTTTCCTCGGGCTCACTCAGCATGCACCACTGTTGTTTCTAACAAGTCCAAAGAGACACAGGTTACCCTGTGTTTCCTTCCCTGAATCTGCTTCTCCAAGTAGGGTGTTCTGCATCAAGCGAAATGCCTCAACCAAGGATCGCCGTAGCTGCTCCTCTGGTCCTGTGTCTATTCAAAAGCTTGCAGTGCCTCAGGAAGAACAGGACTTAAATTGCAGTCAGAACGCAAGCCGACTTCCTCCAGGAGGCACGGTGACTTCAGGCAGGAGGTCCTAGATGGAAAGCGAAGCTGAGGGTTACTCTGAGTGCAGCTCAGACTAGGGTAACGCGTAAGACTTCGACGCCATGTGGGACTTGCCAGAACGGTGTTCGTGAACGTGTGCGAGTGCTGAGGAAATTTAGCTGCTCCAAAAGAGAGTGCAGTGCGTTTCCCTACGCTCGGCATGCACAGAGGGGCTCTAAAGGGCTACGGGAGTGGATGTTGCTTAGCAGACCCAGGTGCGCCTGGGGGTACTCAGTGATCCTGCCGGGAACAGGGTGCCCACGCTAGCCTCCTAGGTGTCCAGAAAACTGTGCTGCCGTTAGACGTACGCAGAGCAGAGGCCACCGGCTCCTGGAAACTGCTGCACGCCTCCTCTTGTGCACGGCAAATCAGGGCCTTACTTCCAGGCATGTGTTCATGCTGGGTGTGCCGGTAGCGACACCGCATGGTAAGATGCTGACTTTCTCCTCGAGCAGAGTGACTTCAGGTACGAGGGCCTCGGAGTATTCAAAGCAGGGTGTTTTCTCATGGCAGCACACACATGGGACATGACAAAGTCTTCCTGGGCACTTCGGACTCACCAGCAATGTTGTCCTGAGGCCGTTCGAGCACTATGGACATGTAGCTCTCCTCAAGGAACCTACAGTGTGTTGCCCATCACTCGGCACGCACAGAGGGCCTCCGAGGGATCAACAAATGGGCCTCGATTTCCTCAGCCAGCCCCGAGGGGTGTTGAGGTACTCACTCAACTTGGAGGGAAAATGATGCATACCCGAGAGGCCTAGGAGTCCTCAGACGTGTACATCTTTGAAAATAAAGCATATAAGCGACTAAGAACTCATGGAGACAGCTGCATGCCTCCGTATCTACACGGTTACCAAGGGCCTAAACGGGAGGCATGTTCCCAACGTTGAGATTCCTTTTAGCTCTAGAGCTTGTCAGGCTGAAAACAACCACGGCCATGGAAGCACCTGGTTTAGACAGAGCAAATTGATTTTGTCCCCAGAAGCATTCTACAGGGTTTACTTGCCTGTCAAGAGCTGCGTATGTCAGGGAGCTTCAACGAAGCATGAATGCAGCCTTCAGAAAGGGAAAGCAAGGCTAGTTCCAGCAGGCACCCGTTTCCTCGGGCTCACTCACCATGCACCCCTGTGGTTTCTAACAAGTCCAAAGAGACACAGGTTACCCTGTGTTTCCTTCCCTGAATCAGCTTCTCCAAGTAGGGTCTTCTGCATCAAGCGAACTGCCTCAACCAAGGATCCCCGTAGCTGCTCCTCTGGTCCTGTGTCTATTCAAAAGCTTGCAGTGCCACAGGAAGAAGAGGACTTAAATTGCAGTAAGAACGCAAGCCGACTTCCTCCAGGAAGCACGGTGACTTCAGGCAGGAGGTCCTAGATGGAAAGCGAAGCTGAGGGTTACTCTGAGTGCAGCTCAGACTAGGGTAACGCGTAAGACTTCGACGCCATGTGGGATTTGCCAGAACGGTGTTCGTGAACGTGTGCGAGTGCTGAGGAAATTTAGCTGCTCCAAAAGAGAGTGCAGTGCGTTTCCCTACGCTCGGCATGCACAGAGGGGCTCTAAAGGGCTACGGGAGTGGATGTTGCTTAGCAGACCCAGGTGCGCCTGGGGGTACTCAGTGATCCTGCCGGGAACAGGGTGCCCACGCTAGCCTCCTAGGTGTCCAGAAAACTGTGCCGCCGTTAGACGTACGCAGAGCAGAGGCCACCGGCTCCTGGAAACTGCTGCACGCCTCCTCTTGTGCACGGCAAATCAGGGCCTTACTTCCAGGCATGTGTTCATGCTGGGTGTGCCGGTAGCGACACCGCATGGTAAGATGCTGACTTTCTCCTCGAGCAGAGTGACTTCAGGTACGAGGGCCTGGGAGTATTAAAAGCAGAGTGTTTTCTCATGGCATCTCACACAAGGGCCATGACAAAGTATTCCTGGGCACTACGGACTCAGCAGCAATATTGTCCTGAGGCCGTTCGAGGACTCTGGACATGTAAGTCTCCTCAAGGAACCTACAGTGTGTTGCCCACCACTCGGCACGCACAGAGGGCCTCCGAGGGATCAGCAAATGGGTCTCGAAGTTCCTCAGCCAGCCCAGAGGGGTGTTGAGGTACTCACTCAACTTGGAGGGAAAATGATGCATACCCGAGAGGCCTAGGAGTCCTCAGACGTGTACATCTTTGAAAATAAAGCATATAAGCGACTAAGAACTCATGGAGACAGCTGCATGCCTCCGTATCTACACGGTTACCAAGGGCCTAAACTGGAGGCATGTTCCCACGTTGAGATTCCTTTTAGCTCTAGAGCTTGTCAGGCTGAAAACAACAGCGGCCATGGAAGCACCTGGTTTAGACAGAGCAAATTCATTTTGTCCCCAGAAGCATTCTACAGGGTTGACTTGCCTGTCCAGAGCTGCGTATGTCAGAGAGCTTCAACGAAGCATGAATGCAGCATTCAGAAAGGGAAAGCAAGGCTAGTCCCAGCAGGCCCCCGTTTCGTCGGGCTCACTCAGCATGCACGACTGTTGTTTCTAACAAGTCCAAAGAGACACAGGTTACCCTGTGTTTCCTTCCCTGAATCTGCTTCTCCAAGTAGGGTGTTCTGCATCAAGCGAACTGCCTCAACAAAGGATCGCCGTAGCTGCTCCTCTGGTCCTGTGTCTATTCCAAAGCTTGCAGTGCCTCAGGAAGAACAGGACTTAAATTGCAGTCAGAACGCAAGCCGACTTCCTCCAGGAGGCACGGTGACTTCAGGCAGGAGGTCCTAGATGGAAAGCGAAGCTGAGGGTTACTCTGAGTGCAGCTCAAACTAGGGCAACGCGTAAGACTTCGACGTCATGTGGGACTTGCCAGAACGGTGTTCGTGAACGTGTGCGAGTGCTGAGGAAATTTAGCTGCTCCAAAAGAGAGTGCAGTGCGTTTCCCTACGCTCGGCATGCACAGAGGGGCTCTAAAGGGCTACGGGAGTGGATGTTGCTTAGCAGACCCAGGTGCGCCTGGGGGTACTCAGTGATCCTGCCGGGAACAGGGTGCCCACGCTAGCCTCCTAGGTGTCCAGAAAACTGTGCCGCCGTTAGACGTACGCAGAGCAGAGGCCAGCGGCTCCTGGAAACTGCTGCACGCCTCCTCTTCTGCACGGCAAATCAGGGCCTTACTTCCAGGCATGTGTTCATGCTGGGTGTGCCGGTAGCGACACCGCATGGTAAGATGCTGACTTTCTCCTCGAGCAGAGTGACTTCAGGTACGAGGGCCTCGGAGTATTCAAAGCAGAGTGTTTTCTCATGGCATCTCACACAAGGGCCATGACAAAGTATTCCTGGGCACTACGGACTCAGCAGCAATATTGTCCTGAGGCCGTTCGAGGACTCTGGACATGTAGCTCTCCTCAAGGAAACTACAGTGTGTTGCCCACCACTCGGCACGCACAGAGGGCCTCCGAGGGATCAACAAATGGGTCTCGAAGTTCCTCAGCCAGCCCAGAGGGGTGTTGAGGTACTCACTCAACTTGGAGGGAAAATGATGCATACCCGAGAGGCCTAGGAGTCCTCAGACGTGTACATCTTTGAAAATAAAGCATATAAGCGACTAAGTACTCATGGAGACAGCTGCATGCCTCCGTATCTACACGGTTACCAAGGGCCTAAACTGGAGGCATGTTCCCACGTTGAGATTCCTTTTAGCTCTAGAGCTTGTCAGACTGAAAACAACCGCGGCCATGGAAACACCTGGTTTAGACAGAGCAAATTCATTTTGTCCCCAGAAGCATTCTACAAGGGTTGACTTGCCTGTCAAGAGCTGTGTATGTCAGAGAGCTTCAACGAAGCATGAATGCAGCCTTCAGAAAGGGAAAGCAAGTCAAGTCCCAGCAGGCCCCCGTTTCCTAGGGCTCACTCAGCATGCACCACTGTTGTTTCTAACAAGTCCAAAGAGACACAGGTTACCCTGTGTTTCCTTCCCTGAATCTGCTTCTCCAAGTAGGGTGTTCTGCATCAAGCGAACTGCCTCAACCAAGGATCCCCGTAGCTGCTCCTCTGGTCCTGTGTCTACTCAAAAGCTTGCAGTGCCACAGGAAGAAGAGGACTTAAATTGCAGTAAGAACGCAAGCCGACTTCCTCCAGGAGGCACGGTGACTTCAGGCAGGTGGTCCTAGATGGAAAGCGAAGTTGAGGGTTACTCTGAGTGCAGCTCAGACTAGAGCAACGCGTAAGACTTCGACGCCATGTGGGACTTGCCAGAACGGTGTTCGTGAACGTGTGCGAGTGCTGAGGAAATTTAGCTGCTCCAAAAGAGAGTGCAGTGCGTTTCCCTACGCTCGGCATGCACAGAGGGGCTCTATAGGGCTACGGGAGTAGATGTTGCTTAGCAGACCCAGGTGCGCCTGGGGGTACTCAGTGTTCCTGCTGGGAAGAGGGTGCCCACGCTAGCCTCCTAGGTGTCCAGAAAACTGTGCCACCGTTAGACGTACGCAGAGCAGAGGCCACCGGCTCTTGGAAACAGCTGCACGCCTCCTATTCTGCACGGCAAATCAGTGCCTTACTTCCAGGCATGTGTTCATGCTGGGTGTGCCGGTAGCGACACCGCATGGTAAGATGCTGACTTTCTCCTCGAGCAGAGTGACTTCAGGTACGAGAGCCTCGGAGTATTCAAAGCAGGGTGTTTTCTCATGGCAGCACACACATGGGACATGACAAAGTCTTCCTGGGCACTTCGGAATCACCAGGAATGTTGTCCTGAGGCCGTTCGAGCACTCTGGACATGTAGCTCTCCTCAAGGAACCTACAGTGTGTTTCCCACCACTCGGCACGCACAGAGGGCCTCCGAGGGATCAACAAATGGGTCTCGAAGTTCCTCAGCCAGCCCAGAGGGGTGTTGAGGTACTCACTCAACTTGGTGGGAAAATGATGCATACCCGAGAGGCCTAGGAGTCCTCAGACGTGTACTTCCTTGAAAATAAAGCATACAAGCGACTAAGAACTCATGGAGACAGCTGCATGTCTCCGTATCTACACGGCTACCAAGGGCCTGAACTGGAGGCATGTTCCCACGTTGAGATTCCTTTTAGCTCTAGAGCTTGTCAGGCTGAAAACAACCGCGGCCATGGAAGCACCTGGTTTAGATAGAGCAAATTCATTTTGTCCCCAGAAGCATTCTACAAGGGTTGACTTGGCTGTCAAGAGCTGTGTATGTCAAAGAGCTTCAACGAAGCATGGATGCAGCCTTCAGAAAGGGAAAGCAAGTCTAGTTCCAGCAGGCCCCCGTTTCCTCGGGCTCACTCAGCATGCACCACTGTGGTTTCTAACAAGTCCAAAGAGACACAGGTTACCCTGTGTTTCCTTCCCTGAATCTGCTTCTCCAAGTAGGGTGTTCTGCATCAAGCGAACTGCCTCAACCAAGGATCGCCGTAGCTGCTCCTCTGGTCCTGTGTCTATTCAAAAGCTTGCAGTGCCTCAGGAAGAACAGGAGTTAAATTGCAGTAAGAATGCAAGCCGACTTCCTCCAGGAGGCACGGTGACTTCAGGCAGGAGGTCCTAGATGGAAAGCGAAGCTGAGGGTTACTCGGAGTGCAGCTCAGACTAGGGCAACGCGTAAGACTTCGACGTCATGTGGGACTTGCCAGAACGGTGTTCGTGAACGTGTGCGAGTGCTGAGGAAATTTAGCTGCTCCAAAAGAGAGTGCAGTGCGTTTCCCTACGCTCGGCATGCACAGAGGGGCTCTAAAGGGCTACGGGAGTGGATGTTGCTTAGCAGACCCAGGTGCGCCTGGGGGTACTCAGTGTTCCTGCCGGGAACAGGGTGCCCACGCTAGCCTCCTAGGTGTCCAGAAAACTGTGCCGCCGTTAGACGTACGCAGAGCAGAGGCCACCGGCTCCTGGAAACTGCTGCACGCCTCCTCTTCTGCACGGCAAATCAGGGCCTTACTTCCAGGCATGTGTTCATGCTGGGTGTGCCGGTAGCGACACCGCATGGTAAGATGCTGACTTTCTCCTCGAGCAGAGTGACTTCAGGTACGAGGGCCTGGGAGTATTCAAAGCAGAGTGTTTTCTCATGGCATCTCACACAAGGGCCATGACAAAGTCTTCCTGGGTACTACAGACTCAGCAGCAATATTGTCCTGAGGCCGTTCGAGGACTCTGGACATGTAGCTCTCCTCAAGGAACCTACAGTGTGTTGCCCACCACTCGGCACGCACAGAGGGCCTCCGAGGGATCAACAAATGGGTCTCGAAGTTCCTCAGCCAGCCCAGAGGGGTGTTGAGGTACTCACTCAACTTGGAGGGAAAATGATGCATACCCGAGAGGCCTAGGAGTCCTCAGACGTGTACATCTTTGAAAATAAAGCATATAAGCGACTAGGAACTCATGGAGACAGCTGCATGCCTCCGTATCTACACGGTTACCAAGGGCCTAAACTGGAGGCATGTTCCCACGTTGAGATTCCTTTTAGCTCTAGAGCTTGTCAGGCTGAAAACAACCGCGGCCATGGAAGCACCTGGTTTAGACAGAGCAAATTCATTTTGTCCCCAGAAGCATTCTACAAGGGTTGACTTGCCTGTCAAGAGCTGTGTATGTCAGAGAGCTTCAACGAAGCATGAATGCAGCCTTCAGAAAGGGAAAGCAAGTCTAGTCGCAGCAGGCCCCCGTTTCCTAGGGCTCACTCAGCATGCACCACTGTTGTTTCTAACAAGTCCAAAGAGACACAGGTTACCCTGTGTTTCCTTCCCTGAATCTGCTTCTCCAAGTAGGGTGTTCTGCATCAAGCGAACTGCCTCAACCAAGGATCGCCGTAGCTGCTCCTCTGGTCCTGTGTCTATTCAAAAGCCTGCAGTGCCACAGGAAGAACAGGAGTTAAATTGCAGTCAGAACGCAAGCCGACTTCCTCCAGGAGGCACGGTGACTTCAGGCAGGAGGTCCTAGATGGAAAGCGAAGCTGAGGGTTACTCTGAGTGCAGCTCAGACTAGGGTAACGCGTAAGACTTCGACGTCATGTGGGACTTGCCAGAACGGTGTTCGTGAACGTGTGCGAGTGCTGAGGAAATTTAGCTGCTCCAAAAGAGAGTGCAGTGCGTTTCCCTACGCTCGGCATGCACAGAGGGGCTCTAAAGGGCTACGGGAGTGGATGTTGCTTAGCAGACCCAGGTGCGCCTGGGGGTACTCAGTGATCCTGCCGGGAACAGGGTGCCCACGCTAGCCTCCTAGGTGTCCAGAAAACTGTGCCGCCGTTAGACGTATGCAGAGCAGAGGCTACCGGCTCCTGGAAACTGCTGCACGCCTCCTCTTGTGCACGGCAAATCAGGGCCTTACTTCCAGGCATGTGTTCATGCTGGGTGTGCCGGTAGCGACACCGCATGGTAAGATGCTGACTTTCTCCTCGAGCAGAGTGACTTCAGGTACGAGGGCCTGGGAGTATTCAAAGCAGAGTGTTTTCTCATGGCATCTCACACAAGGGCCATGACAAAGTCTTCCTGGGTACTACAGACTCAGCAGCAATATTGTCCTGAGGCCGTTCGAGGACTCTGGACATGTAGCTCTCCTCAAGGAACCTACAGTGTGTTGCCCACCACTCGGCACCCACAGAGTGCCTCCGAGGGATCAACAAATGTGTCTCGAAGTTCCTCAGCCAGCCCAGAGGGGTGTTGAGGTACTCACTCAACTTGGAGGGAAAATGATGCATACCCGAGAGGCCTAGGAGTCCTCAGACGTGTACATCTTTGAAAATAAAGCATATAAGCGACTAGGAACTCATGGAGACAGCTGCATGCCTCCGTATCTACACGGTTACCAAGGGCCTAAACTGGAGGCATGTTCCCACGTTGAGATTCCTTTTAGCTCTAGAGCTTGTCAGGCTGAAAACAACCGCGGCCATGGAAGCACCTGGTTTAGACAGAGCAAATTCATTTTGTCCCCAGAAGCATTCTACAAGGGTTGACTTGCCTGTCAAGAGCTGTGTATGTCAGAGAGCTTCAACGAAGCATGAATGCAGCCTTCAGAAAGGGAAAGCAAGTCTAGTCGCAGCAGGCCCCCGTTTCCTAGGGCTCACTCAGCATGCACCACTGTTGTTTCTAACAAGTCCAAAGAGACACAGGTTACCCTGTGTTTCCTTCCCTGAATCTGCTTCTCCAAGTAGGGTGTTCTGCATCAAGCGAACTGCCTCAACCAAGGATCCCCGTAGCTGCTCCTCTGGTCCTGTGTCTACTCAAAAGCTTGCAGTGCCACAGGAAGAAGAGGACTTAAATTGCAGTAAGAACGCAAGCCGACTTCCTCCAGGAGGCACGGTGACTTCAGGCAGGTGGTCCTAGATGGAAAGCGAAGCTGAGGGTTACTCTGAGTGCAGCTCAGACTAGGGCAACGCGTAAGACTTCGACGCCATGTGGGACTTGCCAGAACGGTGTTCGTGAACGTGTGCGAGTGCTGAGGAAATTTAGCTGCTCCAAAAGAGAGTGCAGTGCGTTTCCCTACGCTCGGCATGCACAGAGGGGCTCTATAGGGCTACGGGAGTTGATGTTGCTTAGCAGACCCAGGTGCGCCTGGGGGTACTCAGTGTTCCTGCCGGGAACAGGGTGCCCACGCTAGCCTCCTAGGTGTCCAGAAAACTGTGCCGCCGTTAGACGTACGCAGAGCAGAGGCCACCGGCTCTTGGAAACTGCTGCACGCCTCCTATTCTGCACGGCAAATCAGTGCCTTACTTCCAGGCATGTGTTCATGCTGGGTGTGCCGGTAGCGACACCGCATGGTAAGATGCTGACTTTCTCCTCGAGCAGAGTGACTTCAGGTACGAGAGCCTCGGAGTATTCAAAGCAGGGTGTTTTCTCATGGCAGCACACACATGGGCCATGACAAAGTCTTCCTGGGCACTTCGGACTCACCATCAATGTTGTCCTGAGGCCGTTCGAGCACTCTGGACATGTAGCTCTCCTCAAGGAACCTACTGTGTGTTTCCCATCACTCGGCACACACAGAGGGCCTCCGAGGGATCAACAAATGGGCCTCGACGTTCCTCAGCCGGCCCACAGGGGTGTGGAGGTACTCAGTCAACTGGGAGGGAAAATGATGCATACCCGAGAGCCCTAGGAGTCCTCAGACGTGTACATCTTTGAAAATAAAGCATATAAGCGATTAAGAACTCATGGAGACAGCTGCATGCCTCCGTATCTACACGGTTACCAAGGGCCTAAACTGGAGGCATGTTCCCACGTTGAGATTCCTTTTAGCTCTAGAGCTTGTCAGGACGAAAACAACCGCGGCCATGGAAGCACCTGGTTTAGACAGAGCAAATTCATTTTGTCCCCAGAAGCATTCTACAAGGGTTGACTTGCCTGTCAAGAGCTGTGTATGTCAGGGATCTTTAACGAAGCATGAATGCAGCCTTCAGAAAGGGAAAGCAAGGCTAGTCCCAGCAGGCCCCCGTTTCCTCGGGCTCACTCAGCATGCACGACTGTGGTTTCTAAGAAGTCCAAAGAGACACAGGTTACCCTGTGTTTCCTTCCCTGAATCTGCTTCTCCAAGTAGGGTGTTCTGCATCAAGCGAACTGCCTCAACCAAGGATCGCCGTAGCTGCTCCTCTGGTCCTGTGTCTATTCAAAAGCTTGCAGTGCCTCAGGAAGAACAGGACTTAAATTGCAGTCAGAACGCAAGCCGACTTCCTCCAGGAGGCACGGTGACTTCACGCAGGAGGTCCTAGATGGAAAGCGAAGCTGAGGGTTACTCTGAGTGCAGCTCAGACTAGGGTAACGCATAAGACTTCGACGTCATGTGCGTCTTGCCAGAACGGTGTTCGTGAACGTGTGCGAGTGCTGAGGAAATTTAGCTGCTCCAAAAGAGAGTGCAGTGCGTTTCCCTACGCTCGGCATGCACAGAGGGCCTCTAAAGGGCTACGGGAGTGGATGTTGCTTAGCAGACCCAGGTGCGCCTGGGGGTACTCAGTGTTCCTGCCGGGAACAGGGTGCCCACGCTAGCCTCCTAGGTGTCCAGAAAACTGTGCCGCCGTTAGACGTACGCAGAGCAGAGGCCACCGGCTCTTGGAAACTGCTGCACGCCTCCTCTTGTGCACGGCAAATCAGGGCCTTACTTCCAGGCATGTGTTCATGCTGGGTGTGCCGGTAGCGACACCGCATGGTAAGATGCTGACTTTCTCCTCGAGCAGAGTGACTTCAGGTACGAGGGCCTCGGAGTATTCAAAGCAGGGTGTTTTCTCATGGCACCACACACATGGGCCATGACAAAGTCTTCCTGGGCACTTCGAACTCACCAGCAATGTTGTCCTGAGGCCGTTCGAGGACTCTGGACATGTAGATCTCCTCAAGGAACCTACAGTGTGTTGCCCATCACTCGGCACGCACAGAGGGCCTCCGACGGATCAACAAATGGGCCTCGACGTTCCTCAGCCGGCCCACAGGGGTGTGGAGGTACTCAGTCAACTTGGAAGGAAAATGATGCATACCCGAGAGGCCTAGGAGTCCTCAGACGTGTACTTCCTTGAAAATAAAGCATATAAGCGACTAAGAACTCATGGAGACAGCTGCATGCCTCCGTATCTACACGGTTACCAAGGGCCTAAACTGGAGGCATGTTCCCACGTTGAGATTCCTTTTAGCTCTAGAGCTTGTCAGGCTGAAAACAACCGCGGCCATGGAAGCAACTGGTTTAGACAGAGCAAATTCATTTTGTCCCCAGAAGCATTCTACAAGGGTTGACTTGCCTGTCAAGAGCTGTGTATGTCAGAGAGCTTCAACGAAGCATGAATGCAGCCTTCAGAAAGGGAAAGCAAGTCTAGTCCGAGCAGGCCCCCGTTTCCTAGGGCTCACTCAGCATGCACCACTGTGGTTTCTAACAAGTCCAAAGAGACACAGGTTACCCTGTGTTTCCTTCCCTGAATCTGCTTCTCCAAGTAGGGTGTTCTGCATCAAGCGAACTGCCTCAACCAAGGATCGCCGTAGCTGCTCCTCTGGTCCTGTGTCTATTCAAAAGCCTGCAGTGCCACAGGAAGAACAGGAGTTAAATTGCAGTCAGAACGCAAGCCGACTTCCTCCAGGAGGCACGGAGACTTCAGGCAGGAGGTCCTAGATGGAAAGCGAAGCTGAGGGTAACTCTGAGTGCAGCTCAGACTAGGGTAACGCATAAGACTTCGACGTCATGTGGGACTTGCCAGAACGGTGTTCGTGAACGTGTGCGAGTGCTGAGGAAATTTAGCTGCTCCAAAAGAGAGTGCAGTGCGTTTCCCTACGCTCGGCATGCACAGAGGGGCTCTAAAGGGCTACGGGAGTGGATGTTGCTTAGCAGACCCAGGTGCGCCTGGGGGTACTCAGTGTTCCTGCCGGGAACCGGGTGCCCACGCTAGCCTCCTAGGTGTCCAGAAAACTGTGCCGCCGTTAGACGTACGCAGAGCATAGGCCACCAGCTCTTGGAAACTGCTGCACGCCTCCTCTTGTGCACGGCAAATCAGGGCCTTACTTCCAGGCATGTGTTCATGCAGGGTGTGCCGGTAGCGACACCGCATGGTAAGATGCTGACTTTCTCCTCGAGCAGAGTGACTTCAGGTACGAGGGCCTCGGAGTATTCAAAGCAGAGTGTTTTCTCATGGCATCTCACACAAGGGCCATGACAAAGTATTCCTGGGCACTACGGACTCAGCAGCAATATTGTCCTGAGGCCGTTCGAGGACTCTGGACATGTAAGTCTCCTCAAGGAACCTACAGTGTGTTGCCCACCACTCGGCACGCACAGAGGGCCTCCGAGGGATCAGCAAATGGGTCTCGAAGTTCCTCAGCCAGCCCAGAGGGGTGTTGAGGTACTCACTCAACTTGGAGGGAAAATGATGCATACCCGAGAGGCCTAGGAGTCCTCAGACGTGTACATCTTTGAAAATAAAGCATATAAGCGACTAAGAACTCATGGAGACAGCTGCATGCCTCCGTATCTACACGGTTACCAAGGGCCTAAACTGGAGGCATGTTCCCACGTTGAGATTCCTTTTAGCTCTAGAGCTTGTCAGGCTGAAAACAACCGCGGCCATGGAAGCACCTGGTTTAGACAGAGCAAATTCATTTTGTCCCCAGAAGCATTCTACAGGGTTGACTTGCCTGTCCAGAGCTGCGTATGTCAGAGAGCTTCAACGAAGCATGAATGCAGCCTTCAGAAAGGGAAAGCAAGGCTAGTCCCAGCAGGCCCCCGTTTCGTCGGGCTCACTCAGCATGCACGACTGTTGTTTCTAACAAGTTCAAAGAGACACAGGTTACCCTGTGTTTCCTTCCCTGAATCTGCTTCTCCAAGTAGGGTGTTCTGCATCAAGCGAACTGCCTCAACAAAGGATCGCCGTAGCTGCTCCTCTGGTCCTGTGTCTACTCAAAAGCTTGCAGTGCCACAGGAAGAAGAGGACTTAAATTGCAGTAAGAACGCAAGCCGACTTCCTCCAGGAGGCACGGTGACTTCAGGCAGGTGGTCCTAGATGGAAAGCGAAGCTGAGGGTTACTCTGAGTGCAGCTCAGACTAGGGCAACGCGTAAGACTTCGACGCCATGTGGGACTTGCCAGAACAGTGTTCGTGAACGTGTGCGAGTGCTGAGGAAATTTAGCTGCTCCAAAAGAGAGTGCAGTGTGTTTCCGTACGCTCGGCATGCACAGAGGGGCTCTATAGGGCTACGGGAGTTGATGTTGCTTAGCAGACCCAGGTGCGCCTGGGGGTACTCAGTGTTCCTGCTGGGAACAGGGTGCCCACGCTAGCCTCCTAGGTGTCCAGAAAACTGTGCCGCCGTTAGACGTACGCAGAGCAGAGGCCACCGGCTCTTGGAAACTGCTGCACGCCTCCTGTTCTGCACGGCAAATCAGTGCCTTACTTCCAGGCATGTGTTCATGCTGGGTGTGCCGGTAGCGACACCGCATGGTAAGATGCTGACTTTCTCCTCGAGCAGAGTGACTTCAGGTACGAGAGCCTCGGAGTATTCAAAGCAGGGTGTTTTCTCATGGCAGCACACACATGGGACATGACAAAGTCTTCCTGGGCACTTCGGAATCACCAGCAATGTTGTCCTGAGGCCGTTCGAGCACTCTGGACATGTAGCTCTCCTCAAGGAACCTACAGTGTGTTGCCCATCACTCGGCACGCACAGAGGGCCTTCGAGGGATCAACAAATGGGCCTCGAAGTTCCTCATCCGGCCCACAGCGGTGTGAAGGTACTCAGTCAACTTGGAGGGAATATCATGCATACCCGAGAGGCCTAGGAGTCCTCAGACGTGTACTTCCTTGAAAATAAAGCATACAAGCGACTAAGAACTCATGGAGACAGCTGCATGTCTCCGTATGTACACGGCTACCAAGGGCCTAAACTGGAGGCATGTTCCCACGTTGAGATTCCTTTTAGCTCTAGAGCTTGTCAGGCTGAAAACAACCGCGGCCATGGAAGCACCTGGTTTAGACAGAGCAAATTCATTTTCTCCCCAGAAGCATTCTACAAGGGTTGACTTGCCGGTCAAGAGCTGTGTATGTCAGGGATCTTTAACGAAGCATGAATGCAGCCTTCAGAAAGGGAAAGCAAGGCTAGTCCCAGCAGGCCCCCGTTTCCTCGGGCTCACTCAGCATGCACCACTGTTGTTTCTAACAAGTCCAAAGAGACACAGGTTACCCTGTGTTTCCTTCCCTGAATCTGCTTCTCCAAGTAGGGTGTTCTGCATCAAGCGAACTGCCTCAACCAAGGATCGCCGTAGCTGCTCCTCTGGTCCTGTGTCTATTCAAAAGCTTGCAGTGCCTCAGGAAGAACAGGACTTAAATTGCAGTCAGAACGCAAGCCGACTTCCTCCAGGAGGCACGGGGACTTCAGGCAGGAGGTCCTAGATGGAAAGCGAAGCTGAGGGTTACTCTGAGTGCAGCTCAGACTAGGGTAACGCGTAAGACTTCGACGCCATGTGGGACTTGCCAGAACGGTGTTCGTGAACGTGTGCGAGTGCTGAGGAAATTTAGCTGCTCCAAAAGAGAGTGCAGTGCGTTTCCCTACGCTCGGCATGCACAGAGGGGCTCTAAAGGGCTACGGGAGTGGATGTTGCTTAGCAGACCCAGGTGCGCCTGGGGGTACTCAGTGATCCTGCCGGGAACAGGGTGCCCACGCTAGCCTCCTAGGTGTCCAGAAAACTGTGCTGCCGTTAGACGTACGCAGAGCAGAGGCCACCGGCTCCTGGAAACTGCTGCACGCCTCCTCTTGTGCACGGCAAATCAGGGCCTTACTTCCAGGCATGTGTTCATGCTGGGTGTGCCGGTAGCGACACCGCATGGTAAGATGCTGACTTTCTCCTCGAGCAGAGTGACTTCAGGTACGAGGGCCTCGGAGTATTCAAAGCAGGGTGTTTTCTCATGGCAGCACACACATGGGACATGACAAAGTCTTCCTGGGCACTTCGGACTCACCAGCAATGTTGTCCTGAGGCCGTTCGAGCACTATGGACATGTAGCTCTCCTCAAGGAACCTACAGTGTGTTGCCCACCACTCGGCACGCACAGAGGGCCTCCGAGGGATCAACAAATGGGCCTCGATTTCCTCAGCCAGCCCAGAGGGGTGTTGAGGTACTCACTCAACTTGGAGGGAAAATGATGCATACCCGAGAGGCCTAGGAGTCCTCAGACGTGTACATCTTTGAAAATAAAGCATATAAGCGACTAAGAACTCATGGAGACAGCTGCATGCCTCCGTATCTACACGGTTACCAAGGGCCTAACCGGGAGGCATGTTCCCAACGTTGAGATTCCTTTTAGCTCTAGAGCTTGTCAGGCTGAAAACAACCACGGCCATGGAAGCACCTGGTTTAGACAGAGCAAATTCATTTTGTCCCCAGAAGCATTCTACAGGGTTTATTTGCCTGTCAAGAGCTGCGTATGTCAGGGAGCTTCAACGAAGCATGAATGCAGCCTTCAGAAAGGGAAAGCAAGGCTAGTTCCAGCAGGCACCCGTTTCCTCGGGCTCACTCACCATGCACCCCTTTGGTTTCTAACAAGTCCAAAGAGACACAGGTTACCCTGTGTTTCCTTCCCTGAATCAGCTTCTCCAAGTAGGGTCTTCTGCATCAAGCGAACTGCCTCAACCAAGGATCCCCGTAGCTGCTCCTCTGGTCCTGTGTCTATTCAAAAGCTTGCAGTGCCACAGGAAGAAGAGGACTTAAATTGCAGTAAGAACGCAAGCCGACTTCCTCCAGGAGACACGGTGACTTCAGGCAGGAGGTCCTAGATGGAAAGCGAAGCCGAGGGTTACTCTGAGTGCAGCTCAGACTAGGGCAACGCGTAAGACTTCGATGCCATGTGGGACTTCCCAGAACGGTGTTCGTAAACGTGTGCGAGTGCTGAGGAAATTTAGCTGTTCCAAATGAGAGTGCAGTGCGTTTCCCTACGCTCGGCATGCACAGAGGGGCTCTAAAGGGCTACGGGAGTGGATGTTGCTTAGCAGACCCAGGTGCGCCTGGGGTTACTCAGTATTCCTGCCGGGGACAGGGTGCCCACGCTAGCCTCCTAGGTGTCCAGAAAACTGTGCCGCCGTTAGACGTACGCAGAGCAGAGGCCACCGGCTCTTGGAAACTGCTGCACGCCTCCTCTTCTGCACGGCAAATCAGGGCCTTACTTCCAGGCATGTGTTCATGCTGGGTGTGCCGGTAGCGACACCGCATGGTAAGATGCTGACTTTCTCCTCGAGCAGAGTGACTTCAGGTACGAGGGCCTCGGAGTATTCAAAGCAGGGTGTTTTCTCATGGCAGCACACACATGGGCCATGACAAAGTCTTCCTGGGCACTTCGGACTCACCAGCAATGTTGTCCTGAGGCCGTTCGAGCACTATGGACATGTAGCTCTCCTCAAGGAACCTACAGTGTGTTGCCCATCACTCGGCACGCACAGAGGGCCTCCGACGGATCAACAAATGGGCCTCGACGTTCCTCAGCCGGCCCACAGGGGTGTGGAGGTACTCAGTCAACTAGGAGGGAAAATGATGCATACCCGAGAGGCCTAGGAGTCCTCAGACGTGTACATCTTTGAAAATAAAGCATATAAGCGACTAAGAACTCATGGAGACAGCTGCATGCCTCCGTATCTACACGGTTACCAAGGGCCTAAACTGGAGGCATGTTCTCACGTTGAGATTCCTTTTAGCTCTAGAGCTTGTCAGGCTGAAAACAACCGCGGCCATGGAAGCACCTGGTTTAGACACAGCAAATTCATTTTGTCCCCAGAAGCATTCTACAAGGGTTGACTTGCCTGTCAAGAGCTGTGTATGTCAGAGAGCTTCAACGAAGCATGAAGGCAGCCTTCAGAAAGGGAAAGCAAGGCTAGTCCCAGCAGGCCCCCGTTTCCTCGGGCTCACTCAGCATGCACCACTGTTGTTTCTAACAAGTCCAAAGAGACACAGGTTACCCTGTGTTTCCTTCCCTGAATCTGCTTCTCCAAGTAGGGTGTTCTGCATCAAGCGAACTGCCTCAACCAAGGATCGCCGTAGCTGCTCCTCTGGTCCTGTGTCTATTCAAAAGCCTGCAGTGCCACAGGAAGAACAGGACTTAAATTGCAGTAAGAACACAAGCCGACTTCCTCCAGGAGGCACGGTGACTTCAGGCAGGAGGTCCTAGATGGAAAGCGAAGCTGAGGGTTACTCTGAGTGCAGCTCAGACTAGGGCAATGCGTAAGACTTCGACGCCATGTGGGACTTGCCAGAATGGTGTTCGTGAACGTGTGCGGGTGCTGAGGAAGTTTCGCTGCTCCAAAAGAGAGTGCAGTGCGTTTCCCTACGCTCGGCATGCACAGAGGGGCTCTAAAGGGCTACGGGAGTGGATGTTGCTTAGCAGACCCAGGTGCGCCTGGGGGTACTCAGTGTTCCTGCCGGGAACAGGGTGCCCACGCTAGCCTCCTAGGTGTCCAGAAAACTGTGCCGCCATTAGACGTACGCAGAGCAGAGGCCACCAGCTCTTGGAAACTGCTGCACGCCTCCTCTTGTGCACGGCAAATCAGGGCCTTACTTCCAGGCATGTGTTCATGCTGGGTGTGCCGGTAGCGACACCGCATGGTAAGATGCTGACTTTCTCCTCGAGCAGAGTGACTTCAGGTACGAGGGCCTCGGAGTATTCAAAGCAGGGTGTTTTCTCATGGCACCACACACATGGGCCATGACAAAGTCTTCCTGGGCACTTCGGACTCACCAGCAATGTTGTCCTGAGGCCGTTCGAGCACTCTGGACATGTAGCTCTCCTCAAGGAACCTACAGTGTGTTGCCCAACACTCGGCACGCACAGAGGGCCTTCGAGGGATCAACAAATGGGCCTCGAAGTTCCTCATCCGGCCCACAGGGGTGTGAAGGTACTCAGTCAACTTGGAGGGAATATCATGCATACCCGAGAGGCCTAGGAGTCCTCAGACGTGTACATCTTTGAAAATAAAGCATATAAGCGACTAAGAACTCATGGAGACAGCTGCATGCCTCCGTATCTACACGGTTACCAAGGGCCTAAACTGGAGGCATGTTCCCACGTTGAGATTCCTTTTAGCTCTAGAGCTTGTCAGGCTGAAAACAACCACGGCCATGGAAGCACCTGGTTTAGACAGAGCAAATTCATTTTGTCCCCAGAAGCATTCTACAAGGGTTGACTTGGCTGTCAGGAGCTGTGTATGTCAGAGAGCTTCAACGAAGCATGAATGCAGCCTTCAGAAAGGGAAAGCAAGTCTAGTTCCAGCAGGCCCCCGTTTCCTCGGGCTCACTCAGCATGCACCACAGCGGTTTCTAACAAGTCCAAAGAGACACAGGTTACCCTGTGTTTCCTTCCCTGAATCTGCTTCTCCAAGTAGGGTGTTCTGCATCAAGTGAACTGCCTCAACCAAGGATCGCCGTAGCTGCTCCTCTGGTCCTGTGTCTATTCAAAAGCTTGCAGTGCCTCAGGAAGAACAGGACTTAAATTGCAGTCAGAACGCAAGCCGACTTCCTCCAGGAGGCACGGTGACTTCAGGCAGGAGGTCCTAGATGGAAAGCGAAGCTGAGGGTTACTCTGAGTGCAGCTCAGACTAGGGTAACGCGTAAGACTTCGACGCCATGTGGGACTTGCCAGAACGGTGTTCGTGAACGTGTGCGGGTGCAGAGGCAATTTAGCTGCTCCAAAAGAGAGTGCAGTGCGTTTCCGTACGCTCAGCATGCACAGAGGGGCTCTAAAGGGCTACGGGAGTGGATGTTGCTTAGCAGACCCAGGTGCGCCTGGGGTTACTCAGTGTTCCTGCCGGGAACAGGGAGCCCACGCTAGCCTCCTAGGTGTCCAGAAAACTGTGCCACTGTTAGACGTACGCAGAGCAGAGGCCACCGGCCCCTGGAAACTGCTGCACGCCTCCTCTTGTGCACGGCAAATCAGGGCCTTACTTCCAGGCATGTGTTCATGCTGGGTGTGCCGGTAGCGACACCGAATGGTAAGATGCTGACTTTCTCCTCGAGCAGAGTGACATCAGGTACGAGGGCCTCGGAGTATTCAAAGCAGAGTGTTTTCTCATGGCATCTCACACAATGGCCATGACAAAGTCTTCCTGGGCACTACAGACTCAGCAGCAATATTGTCCTGAGGCCGTTCGAGGACTCTGGACATGTAGCTCTCCTCAAGGAACCTACAGTGTGTTGCCCACCACTCGGCACGCACAGAGGGCCTCCGAGGGATCAACAAATGGGTCTCGAAGTTCCTCAGCCAGCCCAGAGGGGTGTTGAGGTACTCACTCAACTTGGAGGGAAAATGATGCATACCGATAGGCCTAGGAGTCCTCAGACGTGTACCTCTTTGAAAATAAAGCATATAAGCGACTAGGAACTCATGGAGACAGCTGCATGCCTCCGTATCTACACGGTTACCAAGGGCCTAAACTGGAGGCATGTTCCCACGTTGAGATTCCTTTTAGCTCTAGAGCTTGTCAGGCTGAAAACAACCGCGGCCATGGAAGCACCTGGTTTAGACAGAGCAAATTCCTTTTGTCCCCAGAAGCATTCTACAGGGTTGACTTGCCTGTCAAGAGCTGCGTATGTCAGGGAGCTTCAAAGAAGCATGAATGCAGCCTTCAGAAAGGGAAAGCAAGGCTAGTACCAGCAGGCACCCGTTTCCTCCTGCTCACTCAGCATGCACGACTGTGGTTTCTAACAAGTCCAAAGAGACACAGGTTACCCTGTGTTTCCTTCCCTGAATCAGCTTCTCCAAGTAGGGTGTTCTGCATCAAGCGAACTGCCTCAACCAAGGATCCCCGTAGCTGCTCCTCTGGTCCTGTTTCTATTCAAAAGCTTGCAGTGCCACAGGAAGAAGAGGACTTAAATTGCAGTAAGAACAAAAGTCGACTTCCTCCAGGAGGCACGGTGACTTCAGGCAGGAGGTCCTAGATGGAAAGCGAAGCCGAGGGTTACTCTGAGTGCAGCTCAGACTAGGGCAACGCGTAAGACTTCGATGCCATGTGGGACTTCCCAGAACGGTGTTCGTAAACGTGTGCGAGTGCTTAGGAAATTTAGCTGTTCCAAATGAGAGTGCAGTGCGTTTCCCTACGCTCGGCATGCACAGAGGGGCTCTAAAGGGCTACGGGAGTGGATGTTGCTTAGCAGACCCAGGTGCGCCTGGGGTTACTCAGTGTTCCTGCCGGGAACAGGGTGCCCACGCTAGCCTCCTAGGTGTCCAGAAAACTGTGCCGCCGTTAGACGTACGCAGAGCAGAGGCCACCGGCTCTTGGAAACTGCTACACGCCTCCTCTTCTGCACGGCAAATCAGGGCCTTACTTCCAGGCATGTGTTCATGCTGGGTGTGCCGGTAGCGACACCGCATGGTAAGATGCTGACTTTCGGCTCGAGCAGAGTGACTTCAGGTACGAGGGCTTCGGAGTATTCAAAGCAGGGTGTTTTCTCATGGCAGCACACACATGGGCCATGACAAAGTCTTCCTGGGCACTTCGGACTCACCAGCAATGTTGTCCTGAGGCCGTTCGAGGACTCTGGACATGTAGCTCTCCTCAAGGAACCTACAGTGTGTTGCCCACCATCGGCACGCACAGAGGGCCTCCGAGGGATCAACAAATGGACCTCGACGTTCCTCAGCCGTCCCACAGGTGTGTGGAGGTACTCAGTCAACTAGGAGGGAAAATGATGCATAACCGAGAGGCCTAGGAGTCCTCACACGTGTACATCTTTGAAAATAAAGCATATAAGCGACTAAGAACTCATGGAGACAGCTGCATGCCTCCGTATCTACACGGTTACCAAGGGCCTAAACTGGAGGCATGTTCCCACGTTGAGATTCCTTTTAGCTCTAGAGCTTGTCAGGCTGAAAACAACCGCGGCCATGGAAGCACCTGGTTTAGACAGAGCAAATTCATTTTGTCCCCAGAAGCATTCTACAAGGGTTGACTTGCCTGTCAAGAGCTGTGTATGTCAGAGAGCTTCAACGAAGCATGAAGGCAGCCTTCAGAAAGGGAAAGCAAGGCTAGTCCCAGCAGGCCCCCGTTTCCTCGGGCTCACTCAGCATGCACCACTGTTGTTTCTAACAAGTCCAAAGAGACACAGGTTACCCTGTGTTTCCTTCCCTGAATCTGCTTCTCCAAGTAGGGTGTTCTGCATCAAGCGAACTGCCTCAACCAAGGATCGCCGTAGCTGCTCCTCTGGTCCTGTGTCTATTCAAAAGCCTGCAGTGCCACAGGAAGAACAGTAGTTAAATGGCACTCAGAACGCAAGCCGACTTCCTCCAGGAGGCACGGTGACTTCAGGCAGGAGGTCCTAGATGGAAAGCGAAGCTGAGGGTTACGCTGAGTGCAGCTCAGACTAGGGCAACGCGTAAGACTTCGACGCCATGTGGGACTTGCCAGAACGGTGTTCGTAAACGTGTGCGAGTGCTGAGGAAATTTAGCTGTTCCAAATGAGAGTGCAGTGCGTTTCCCTACGCTCGGCATGCACAGAGGGGCTCTAAAGGGCTACGGGAGTGGATGTTGCTTAGCAGACCCAGGTGCGCCTGGGGTTACTCAGTGTTCTTGCCGGGAACAGGGTGCCCACGCTAGCCTCCTAGGTGTCCAGAAAACTGTGCCGCCGTTAGACGTACGCAGAGCAGAGGCCACCGGCTCTTGGAAACTGCTGCACGCCTCCTCTTGTGCTCGGCAAATCAGGGCCTTACTTCCAGGCATGTGTTCATGCTGGGTGTGCCGGTAGCGACACCGCATGGTAAGATGCTGACTTTCTCCTCGAGCAGAGTGACTTCAGGTACGAGGGCCTCGGAGTATTCAAAGCAGGGTGTTTTCTCATGGCAGCACACACATGGGCCATGACAAAGTCTTCCTGGGCACTTCGGACTCACCAGCAATGTTGTCCTGAGGCCGTTCGAGCACTCTGGACATGTAGCTCTCCTCAAGGGACCTACAGTGTGTTGCCCACCACTCGGCACGCACAGAGGGCCTCCGAGGGATCAACAAATGGGCCTCGATTTCCTCAGCCAGCCGCGAGGGGTGTTGAGGTACTCACTCAACTTGGAGGGAAAATGATGCATACCCGAGAGCCCTAGGAGTCCTCAGACGTGTACATCTTTGAAAATAAAGCATATAAGCGACTAAGAACTCATGGAGACAGCTGCATGCCTCCGTATCTACACGGTTACCAAGGGCCTAAACTGGAGGCATGTTCCCACGTTGAGATTCCTTTTAGCTCTAGAGCTTGTCAGGCTGAAAACAACCACGGCGGTGGAAGCACCTGGTTTAGACAGAGCAAATTCATTTTGTCCCCAGAAGCATTCTACAAGGGTTGACTTGCCTGTCAAGAGCTGTGTATGTCAGGGATCTTTAACGAAGCATGAATGCAGCCTTCAGAAAGGGAAAGCAAGGCTAGTCCCTGCAGGCCCCTGTTTCCTCGGGCTCACACAGCATGCACCACTGTTGTTTCTAACAAGTCCAAAGAGACACAGGTTACCCTGTGTTTCCTTCCCTGAATCTGCTTCTCCAAGTAGGGTGTTCTGCATCAAGCGAACTGCCTCAACCAAGGATCGCCGTAGCTGCTCCTCTGGTCCTGTGTCTCTTTAAAAGCCTGCAGTGCCACAGGAAGAACAGGACTTAAATTGCAGTAAGAACGCAAGCCGACTTCCTCCAGGAGGCA
Organism: Delphinapterus leucas; assembly: GCF_059928025.1. Lineage (NCBI taxonomy): Eukaryota > Metazoa > Chordata > Mammalia > Artiodactyla > Monodontidae > Delphinapterus > Delphinapterus leucas. The sequence goes on from NC_143147.1 coordinate 31,474,088, forward strand.
CGGTGACTTCAGGCAGGAGGTCCTAGATGGAAAGCGAAGCCGAGGGTTACTCTGAGTGCAGCTCAGACTAGGGCAACGCGTAAGACTTCGATGCCATGTGGGACTTCCCAGAACGGTGTTCGTAAACGTGTGCGAGTGCTGAGGAAATTTAGCTGTTCCAAATGAGAGTGCAGTGCGTTTCCCTACGCTCGGCATGCACAGAGGGGCTCTAAAGGGCTACGGGAGTGGATGTTGCTTAGCAGACCCAGGTGCGCTTGGGGTTACTCAGTGTTCCTGCCGGGAACAGGGTGCCCACGCTAGCCTCCTAGGTGTCCAGAAAACTGTGCCGCCGTTAGACGTACGCAGAGCAGAGGCCACCGGCTCTTGGAAACTGCTGCACGCCTCCTCTTCTGCACGGCAAATCAGGGCCTTACTTCCAGGCATGTGTTCATGCTGGGTGTGCCGGTAGCGACACCGCATGGTAAGATGCTGACTTTCTCCTCGAGCAGAGTGACTTCAGGTACGAGGGCCTCGGAGTATTCAAAGCAGAGTGTTTTCTCATGGCATCTCACACAAGGGCCATGACAAAGTATTCCTGGGCACTACGGACTCAGCAGCAATATTGTCCTGAGGCCGTTCGAGGACTCTGGACATGTAAGTCTCCTCAAGGAACCTACAGTGTGTTGCCCACCACTCGGCACGCACAGAGGGCCTCCGAGGGATCAGCAAATGGGTCTCGAAGTTCCTCAGCCAGCCCAGAGGGGTGTTGAGGTACTCACTCAACTTGGAGGGAAAATGATGCATACCCGAGAGGCCTAGGAGTCCTCAGACGTGTACATCTTTGAAAATAAAGCATATAAGCGACTAAGAACTCATGGAGACAGCTGCATGCCTCCGTATCTACACGGTTACCAAGGGCCTAAACTGGAGGCATGTTCCCACGTTGAGATTCCTTTTAGCTCTAGAGCTTGTCAGGCTGAAAACAACCGCGGCCATGGAAGCACCTGGTTTAGACAGAGCAAATTCATTTTGTCCCCAGAAGCATTCTACAGGGTTGACTTGCCTGTCCAGAGCTGCGTATGTCAGGGAGCTTCAATGAAGCATGAATGCAGCTTTCAGAAAGGGAAAGCAAGGCTAGTTCCAGCAGGCCCCCGTTTCCTCGGGCTCACTCAGCATGCACCCCTGTGGTTTCTAACAAGTCCAAAGAGACACAGGTTGCCCTGTGTTTCCTTCCCTGAATCAGCTTCTCCAAGTAGGGTGTTCTGCATCAAGCGAACTGCCTCAACCAAGGATCCCCGTAGCTGCTCCTCTGGTCCTGTGCCTATTCAAAAGCTTGCAGTGGCTCAGGAAGAACAGGACTTAAATTGCAGTAAGAACGCAAGCCGACTTCCTCCAGGAGGCACGGTGACTTCAGGCAGGAGGTCCTAGATGGAAAGCGAAGCCGAGGGTTACTCTGAGGGCAGCTCAGACTAGGGCAACGCGTAAGACTTCGATGCCATGTGGGACTTCCCAGAACGGTGTTCGTAAACGTGTGCGAGTGCTGAGGAAATTTAGCTCTTCCAAATGAGAGTGCAGTGCGTTTCCCTACGCTCGGCATGCACAGAGGGGCTCTAAAGGGCTACGGGAGTGGATGTTGCTTAGCAGACCCAGGTGCGCCTGGGGGTACTCAGTGTTCCTGCTGGGAACAGGGTGCCCACGCTAGCCTCCTAGGTGTCCAGAAAACTGTGCCGCCGTTAGACGTATGCAGAGCAGAGGCTACCGGCTCCTGGAAACTGCTGCACGCCTCCTCTTGTGCACGGCAAATCAGGGCCTTACTTCCAGGCATGTGTTCATGCTGGGTGTGCCGGTAGCGACACCGCATGGTAAGATGCTGACTTTCTCCTCGAGCAGAGTGACTTCAGGTACGAGGGCCTGGGAGTATTCAAAGCAGAGTGTTTTCTCATGGCATCTCACACAAGGGCCATGACAAAGTCTTCCTGGGTACTACAGACTCAGCAGCAATATTGTCCTGAGGCCGTTCGAGGACTCTGGACATGTAGCTCTCCTCAAGGAACCTACAGTGTGTTGCCCACCACTCGGCACCCACAGAGGGCCTTCGAGGGATCAACAAATGGGCCTCGAAGTTCCTCATCCGGCCCACAGCGGTGTGAAGGTACTCAGTCAACTTGGAGGGAATATCATGCATACCCGAGAGGCCTAGGAGTCCTCAGACGTGTACTTCCTTGAAAATAAAGCATACAAGCGACTAAGAACTCATGGAGACAGCTGCATGTCTCCGTATGTACACGGCTACCAAGGGCCTAAACTGGAGGCATGTTCCCACGTTGAGATTCCTTTTAGCTCTAGAGCTTGTCAGGCTGAAAACAACCGCGGCCATGGAAGCACCTGGTTTAGACAGAGCAAATTCATTTTCTCCCCAGAAGCATTCTACAAGGGTTGACTTGCCGGTCAAGAGCTGTGTATGTCAGGGATCTTTAACGAAGCATGAATGCAGCCTTCAGAAAGGGAAAGCAAGGCTAGTCCCAGCAGGCCCCCGTTTCCTCGGGCTCACTCAGCATGCACCACTGTTGTTTCTAACAAGTCCAAAGAGACACAGGTTACCCTGTGTTTCCTTCCCTGAATCTGCTTCTCCAAGTAGGGTGTTCTGCATCAAGCGAACTCCTCAACCAAGGATCGCCGTAGCTGCTCCTCTGGTCCTGTGTCTATTCAAAAGCTTGCCGTGCCTCAGGAAGAACAGGACGTAAATTGCAGTCAGAACGCAAGCCGACTTCCTCCAGGAGGCACGGTGACTTCAGGCAGGAGGTCCTAGATGGAAAGCGAAGCTGAGGGTTACTCTGAGTGCAGCTCAGACTAGGGTAACGCGTAAGACTTCGACGCCATGTGGGATTTGCCAGAACGGTGTTCGTGAACGTGTGCGAGTGCTGAGGAAATTTAGCTGCTCCAAAAGAGAGTGCAGTGCGTTTCCCTACGCTCGGCATGCACAGAGGGGCTCTAAAGGGCTACGGGAGTGGATGTTGCTTAGCAGACCCAGGTGCGCCTGGGGGTACTCAGTGATCCTGCCGGGAACAGGGTGCCCACGCTAGCCTCCTAGGTGTCCAGAAAACTGTGCCGCCGTTAGACGTACGCAGAGCAGAGGCCACCGGCTCCTGGAAACTGCTGCACGCCTCCTCTTGTGCACGGCAAATCAGGGCCTTACTTCCAGGCATGTGTTCATGCTGGGTGTGCCGGTAGCGACACCGCATGGTAAGATGCTGACTTTCTCCTCGAGCAGAGTGACTTCAGGTACGAGGGCCTGGGAGTATTAAAAGCAGAGTGTTTTCTCATGGCATCTCACACAAGGGCCATGACAAAGTATTCCTGGGCACTACGGACTCAGCAGCAATATTGTCCTGAGGCCGTTCGAGGACTCTGGACATGTAAGTCTCCTCAAGGAACCTACAGTGTGTTGCCCACCACTCGGCACGCACAGAGGGCCTCCGAGGGATCAGCAAATGGGTCTCGAAGTTCCTCAGCCAGCCCAGAGGGGTGTTGAGGTACTCACTCAACTTGGAGGGAAAATGATGCATACCCGAGAGGCCTAGGAGTCCTCAGACGTGTACATCTTTGAAAATAAAGCATATAAGCGACTAAGAACTCATGGAGACAGCTGCATGCCTCCGTATCTACACGGTTACCAAGGGCCTAAACTGGAGGCATGTTCCCACGTTGAGATTCCTTTTAGCTCTAGAGCTTGTCAGGCTGAAAACAACAGCGGCCATGGAAGCACCTGGTTTAGACAGAGCAAATTCATTTTGTCCCCAGAAGCATTCTACAGGGTTGACTTGCCTGTCCAGAGCTGCGTATGTCAGAGAGCTTCAACGAAGCATGAATGCAGCATTCAGAAAGGGAAAGCAAGGCTAGTCCCAGCAGGCCCCCGTTTCGTCGGGCTCACTCAGCATGCACGACTGTTGTTTCTAACAAGTCCAAAGAGACACAGGTTACCCTGTGTTTCCTTCCCTGAATCTGCTTCTCCAAGTAGGGTGTTCTGCATCAAGCGAACTGCCTCAACAAAGGATCGCCGTAGCTGCTCCTCTGGTCCTGTGTCTATTCCAAAGCTTGCAGTGCCTCAGGAAGAACAGGACTTAAATTGCAGTCAGAACGCAAGCCGACTTCCTCCAGGAGGCACGGTGACTTCAGGCAGGAGGTCCTAGATGGAAAGCGAAGCTGAGGGTTACTCTGAGTGCAGCTCAAACTAGGGCAACGCGTAAGACTTCGACGTCATGTGGGACTTGCCAGAACGGTGTTCGTGAACGTGTGCGAGTGCTGAGGAAATTTAGCTGCTCCAAAAGAGAGTGCAGTGCGTTTCCCTACGCTCGGCATGCACAGAGGGGCTCTAAAGGGCTACGGGAGTGGATGTTGCTTAGCAGACCCAGGTGCGCCTGGGGGTACTCAGTGATCCTGCCGGGAACAGGGTGCCCACGCTAGCCTCCTAGGTGTCCAGAAAACTGTGCCGCCGTTAGACGTACGCAGAGCAGAGGCCAGCGGCTCCTGGAAACTGCTGCACGCCTCCTCTTCTGCACGGCAAATGAGGGCCTTACTTCCAGGCATGTGTTCATGCTGGGTGTGCCGGTAGCGACACCGCATGGTAAGATGCTGACTTTCTCCTCGAGCAGAGTGACTTCAGGTACGAGGGCCTCGGAGTATTCAAAGCAGAGTGTTTTCTCATGGCATCTCACACAAGGGCCATGACAAAGTATTCCTGGGCACTACGGACTCAGCAGCAATATTGTCCTGAGGCCGTTCGAGGACTCTGGACATGTAGCTCTCCTCAAGGAAACTACAGTGTGTTGCCCACCACTCGGCACGCACAGAGGGCCTCCGAGGGATCAACAAATGGGTCTCGAAGTTCCTCAGCCAGCCCAGAGGGGTGTTGAGGTACTCACTCAACTTGGAGGGAAAATGATGCATACCCGAGAGGCCTAGGAGTCCTCAGACGTGTACATCTTTGAAAATAAAGCATATAAGCGACTAAGTACTCATGGAGACAGCTGCATGCCTCCGTATCTACACGGTTACCAAGGGCCTAAACTGGAGGCATGTTCCCACGTTGAGATTCCTTTTAGCTCTAGAGCTTGTCAGGCTGAAAACAACCGCGGCCATGGAAACACCTGGTTTAGACAGAGCAAATTCATTTTGTCCCCAGAAGCATTCTACAAGGGTTGACTTGCCTGTCAAGAGCTGTGTATGTCAGAGAGCTTCAACGAAGCATGAATGCAGCCTTCAGAAAGGGAAAGCAAGTCAAGTCCCAGCAGGCCCCCGTTTCCTAGGGCTCACTCAGCATGCACCACTGTTGTTTCTAACAAGTCCAAAGAGACACAGGTTACCCTGTGTTTCCTTCCCTGAATCAGCTTCTCCAAGTAGGGTGTTCTGCATCAAGCGAACTGCCTCAACCAAGGATCCCCGTAGCTGCTCCTCTGGTCCTGTGTCTACTCAAAAGCTTGCAGTGCCACAGGAAGAAGAGGACTTAAATTGCAGTAAGAACGCAAGCCGACTTCCTCCAGGAGGCACGGTGACTTCAGGCAGGTGGTCCTAGATGGAAAGCGAAGTTGAGGGTTACTCTGAGTGCAGCTCAGACTAGAGCAACGCGTAAGACTTCGACGCCATGTGGGACTTGCCAGAACGGTGTTCGTGAACGTGTGCGAGTGCTGAGGAAATTTAGCTGCTCCAAAAGAGAGTGCAGTGCGTTTCCCTACGCTCGGCATGCACAGAGGGGCTCTATAGGGCTACGGGAGTTGATGTTGCTTAGCAGACCCAGGTGCGCCTGGGGGTACTCAGTGTTCCTGCTGGGAAGAGGGTGCCCACGCTAGCCTCCTAGGTGTCCAGAAAACTGTGCCACCGTTAGACGTACGCAGAGCAGAGGCCACCGGCTCTTGGAAACAGCTGCACGCCTCCTATTCTGCACGGCAAATCAGTGCCTTACTTCCAGGCATGTGTTCATGCTGGGTGTGCCGGTAGCGACACCGCATGGTAAGATGCTGACTTTCTCCTCGAGCAGAGTGACTTCAGGTACGAGAGCCTCGGAGTATTCAAAGCAGGGTGTTTTCTCATGGCAGCACACACATGGGACATGACAAAGTCTTCCTGGGCACTTCGGAATCACCAGGAATGTTGTCCTGAGGCCGTTCGAGCACTCTGGACATGTAGCTCTCCTCAAGGAACCTACAGTGTGTTGCCCATCACTCGGCACGCACAGAGGGCCTTCGAGGGATCAACAAATGGGCCTCGAAGTTCCTCATCCGGCCCACAGCGGTGTGAAGGTACTCAGTCAACTTGGAGGGAATATCATGCATACCCGAGAGGCCTAGGAGTCCTCAGACGTGTACTTCCTTGAAAATAAAGCATACAAGCGACTAAGAACTCATGGAGACAGCTGCATGTCTCCGTATGTACACGGCTACCAAGGGCCTAAACTGGAGGCATGTTCCCACGTTGAGATTCCTTTTAGTTCTAGAGCTTGTCAGGCTGAAAACAACCGCGGCCATGGAAGCACCTGGTTTAGACAGAGCAAATTCATTTTGTCCCCAGAAGCATTCTACAGGGTTGACTTGCCTGTGCAGAGCTGCGTATGTCAGAGAGCTTCAACGAAGCATGAATGCAGCCTTCAGAAAGGGAAAGCAAGGCTAGTCCCAGCAGGCCCCCGTTTCGTCGGGCTCACTCAGCATGCACGACTGTTGTTTCTAACAAGTCCAAAGAGACACAGGTTACCCTGTGTTTCCTTCCCTGAATCTGCTTCTCCAAGTAGGGTGTTCTGCATCAAGCGAACTGCCTCAACCAAGGATCGCCGTAGCTGCTCCTCTGGTCCTGTGTCTATTCCAAAGCTTGCAGTGCCTCAGGAAGAACAGGACTTAAATTGCAGTCAGAACGCAAGCCGACTTCCTCCAGGAGGCACGGTGACTTCAGGCAGGAGGTCCTAGATGGAAAGCGAAGCTGAGGGTTACTCTGAGTGCAGCTCAAACTAGGGCAACGCGTAAGACTTCGACGTCATGTGGGACTTGCCAGAAAGGTGTTCGTGAACGTGTGCGAGTGCTGAGGAAATTTAGCTGCTCCAAAAGAGAGTGCAGTGCGTTTCCCTACGCTCGGCATGCACAGAGGGCCTCTAAAGGGCTACGGGAGTGGATGTTGCTTAGCAGACCCAGGTGCGCCTGGGGGTACTCAGTGATCCTGCCTGGAACAGGGTGCCCACGCTAGCCTCCTAGGTGTCCAGAAAACTGTGCCGCCGTTAGACGTACGCAGAGCAGAGGCCAGCGGCTCCTGGAAACTTCTGCACGCCTCCTCTTCTGCACGGCAAATCAGGGCCTTACTTCCAGGCATGTGTTCGTGCTGGGTGTGCCGGTAGCGACACCGCATGGTAAGATGCTGACTTTCACCTCGAGCAGAGTGACTTCAGGTACGAGGGCCTCGGAGTATTCTAAGCAGGGTGTTTTCTCATGGCAGCACACACATGGGCCATGACAAAGTCTTCCTGGGCACTTCGGAATCACCAGCAATGTTGTCCTGAGGCCGTTCGAGCACTCTGGACATGTAGCTCTCCTCAAGGATCCTACAGTGTGTTGCCCATCACTCGGCACGCACAGATGGCCTCCGACGGATCAACAAATGGGCCTCGACGTTCCTCAGCCGGCCCACAGGTGTGTGGAGGTACGCAGTCAACTTGGAGGGAAAATGATGCATACCCGAGAGGCCTAGGAGTCCTCAGACGTGTACTTCCTTGAAAATAAAGCATATAAGCCACTAAGAACTCATGGAGACAGCTGCATGTTTCCGTATCTACACTGTTACCAAGGGCCTAAACTGGAGGCATGTTCCCACGTTGAGATTACTTTTAGCTCTAGAGCTTGTCAGGCTGAAAACAACCGCGGCCATGGAAGCACCTGGTTTAGACAGAGCAAATTCATTTTGTCCCCAGAAGCATTCTACAAGGGTTGACTTGCCTGTCAAGAGCTGTGTATGTCAGAGAGCTTCAACGAAGCATGAATGCAGGCTTCAGAAAGGGAAAGCAAGGCTAGTCCCAGCAGGCCCCCGTATCCTCCGGCTCACTCAGCATGCACGACTGTGGTTTCTAACAAGTCCAAAGAGACACAGGTTACCCTGTGTTTCCTTCCCTGAATCTGCTTCTCCAAGTAGGGTGTTCTGCATCAAGCGAACTGCCTCAACCAAGGATCGCCGTGGCTGCTCCTCTAGTCCTGTGTCTATTCAAAAGCTTGCAGTGCCTCAGGAAGAAGAGGACTTAAGTTGCAGTAAGAACGCAAGCCGACTTCCTCCAGGAGGCACGGTGACTTCAGGCAGGAGGTCCTAGATGGAAAGCGAAGCCGAGGGTTACTCTGATTGCAGCTCAGACTAGGGCAACGCATAAGACTTCGACGCCATGTGGGACTTCCCAGAACGGTGTTCGTAAACGTGTTCGAGTGCTGAGGAAATTTAGCTATTCCAAATGAGAGTGCAGTGCGTTTCCCTACGCTCGGCATGCACAGAGGGGCTCTAAAGGGCTACGGGAGTGGATGTTGCTTAGCAGACCCAGGTGCGCCTGGGGGTACTCAGTGATCCTGCCGGGAACAGGGTGCCCACGCTAGCCTCCTAGGTGTCCAGAAAACTGTGCCGCCGTTAGACGTACGCAGAGCAGAGGCCACCGGCTCTTGGAAACTGCTGCACGCCTCCTCTTGTGCACGGCAAATCAGGGCCTTACTTCCAGGCATGTGTTCATGCTGGGTGTGCCGGTAGCGACACCGCATGGTAAGATGCTGACTTTCTCCTCGAGCAGAGTGACTTCAGGTACGAGGGCCTGGGAGTATTCAAAGCAGAGTGTTTTCTCATGGCATCTCACACAAGGGCCATGACAAAGTCTTCCTGGGCACTACAGACTCAGCAGCAATACTTTCCTGAGGCCGTTCGAGGACTCTGGACATGTAGCTCTCCTCAAGGAACCTACAGTGTGTTTCCCACCACTCGGCACGCACAGAGGGCCTCCGAGGGATCAACAAATGGGTCTCGAAGTTCCTCAGCCAGCCCAGAGGGGTGTTGAGGTACTCACTCAACTTGGTGGGAAAATGATGCATACCCAAGAGGCCTAGGAGTCCTCAGACGTGTACTTCCTTGAAAATAAAGCATACAAGCGACTAAGAACTCATGGAGACAGCTGCATGTCTCCGTATCTACACGGCTACCAAGGGCCTGAACTGGAGGCATGTTCCCACGTTGAGATTACTTTTAGCTCTAGAGCTTGTCAGGCTGAAAACAACCGCGGCCATGGAAGCACCTGGTTTAGACAGAGCAAATTCATTTTGTCCCCAGAAGCATTCTACAAGGGTTGACTTGGCTGTCAAGAGCTGTGTATGTCAGAGAGCTTCAACGAAGCATGGATGCAGCCTTCAGAAAGGGAAAGCAAGTCTAGTTCCAGCAGGCCCCCGTTTCCTCGGGCTCACTCAGCATGCACCACTGTGGTTTCTAACAAGTCCAAAGAGACACAGGTTACCCTGTGTTTCCTTCCCTGAATCTGCTTCTCCAAGTAGGGTGTTCTGCATCAAGCGAACTGCCTCAACCAAGGATCGCCGTAGCTTCTCCTCTGGGCCTGTGTCTATTCAAAAGCTTGCAGTGCCTCAGGAAGAACAGGACTTAAATTGCAGTAAGAATGCAAGCCGACTTCCTCCAGGAGGCACGGTGACTTCAGGCAGGAGGTCCTAGATGGAAAGCGAAGCTGAGGGTTACTCTGAGTGCAGCTCAGACTAGGGCAACGCGTAAGACTTCGACGTCATGTGGGACTTGCCAGAACGGTGTTCGTGAACGTGTGCGAGTGCTGAGGAAATTTAGCTGCTCCAAAAGAGAGTGCAGTGCGTTTCCCTACGCTCGGCATGCACAGAGGGGCTCTAAAGGGCTACGGGAGTGGATGTTGCTTAGCAGACCCAGGTGCGCCTGGGGGTACTCAGTGTTCCTGCCGGGAACAGGGTGCCCACGCTAGCCTCCTAGGTGTCCAGAAAACTGTGCCGCCGTTAGACGTACGCAGAGCAGAGGCCACCGGCTCTTGGAAACTGCTGCACGCCTCCTCTTGTGCACGGCAAATCAGGGCCTTACTTCCAGGCATGTGTTCATGCTGGGTGTGCCGGTAGCGACACCGCATGGTAAGATGCTGACTTTCTCCTCGAGCAGAGTGACTTCAGGTACGAGGGCCTCGGAGTATTCAAAGCAGAGTGTTTTCTCATGGCATCTCACACAAGGGCCATGACAAAGTCTTCCTGGGCACTACGGACTCAGCAGCAATATTGTCCTGAGGCCGTTCGAGGACTCTGGACATGTAGCTCTCCTCAAGGAACCTACAGTGTGTTGCCCACCACTCGGCACGCACAGAGGGCCTCCGAGGGATCAACAAATGGGTCTCGAAGTTCCTCAGCCAGCCCAGAGGGGTGTTGAGGTACTCACTCAACTTGGAGGGAAAATGATGCATACCCGAGAGGCCTAGGAGTCCTCAGACGTGTACATCTTTGAAAATAAAGCATATAAGCGACTAAGAACTCATGGAGACAGCTGCATGTTTCCGTATCTACACTGTTACCAAGGGCCTAAACTGGAGGCATGTTCCCACGTTGAGATTCCTTTTAGCTCTAGAGCTTGTCAGGCTGAAAACAACCGCGGCCATGGAAGCACCTGGTTTAGACAGAGCAAATTCATTTTGTCCCCAGAAGCATTCTACAAGGGTTGACTTGCCTGTCAAGAGCTGTGTATGTCAGAGAGCTTCAACGAAGCATGAATGCAGCCTTCAGAAAGGGAAAGCAAGGCTAGTCCCAGCAGGCCCCCGTATCCTCGGGCTCACTCAGCATGCACGACTGTGGTTTCTAACAAGTCCAAAGAGACACAGGTTACCCTGTGTTTCCTTCCCTGAATCTGCTTCTCCAAGTAGGGTGTTCTGCATCAAGCGAACTGCCTCAACCAAGGATCGCCGTAGCTGCTCCTCTAGTCCTGTGTCTATTCAAAAGCTTGCAGTGCCTCAGGAAGAAGAGGACTTAAGTTGCAGTAAGAACGCAAGCCGACTTCCTCCAGGAGGCACGGTGACTTCAGGCAGGAGGTCCTAGATGGAAAGCGAAGCCGAGGGTTACTCTGATTGCAGCTCAGACTAGGGCAACGCATAAGACTTCGAAGCCATGTGGGACTTCCCAGAACGGTGTTCGTAAACGTGTGCGAGTGCTGAGGAAATTTAGCTATTCCAAATGAGAGTGCAGTGCGTTTCCCTACGCTCGGCATGCACAGAGGGGCTCTAAAGGGCTACGGGAGTGGATGTTGCTTAGCAGACCCAGGTGCGCCTGGGGTTACTCAGTGTTCCTGCCGGGAACAGGGTGCCCACGCTAGCCTCCTAGGTGTCCAGAAAACTGTGCCGCCGTTAGACGTACGCAGAGCAGAGGCCACCGGCTCTTGGAAACTGCTGCACGCCTCCTCTTCTGCACGGCAAATCAGGGCCTTACTTCCAGGCATGTGTTCATGCTGGGTGTGCCGGTAGCGACACCGCATGGTAAGATGCTGACTTTCTCCTCGAGCAGAGTGACTTCAGGTACGAGGGCCTCGGAGTATTCAAAGCAGAGTGTTTTCTCATGGCATCTCACACAAGGGCCATGACAAAGTCTTCCTGGGCACTACAGACTCAGCAGCAATACTTTCCTGAGGCCGTTCGAGGACTCTGGACATGTAGCTCTCCTCAAGGAACCTACAGTGTGTTTCCCACCACTCGGCACGCACAGAGGGCCTCCGAGGGATCAACAAATGGGTCTCGAAGTTCCTCAGCCAGCCCAGAGGGGTGTTGAGGTACTCACTCAACTTGGAGGGAAAATGATGCATACCCGAGAGGCCTAGGAGTCCTCAGACGTGTACTTCCTTGAAAATAAAGCATACAAGCGACTAAGAACTCATGGAGACAGCTGCATGTCTCCGTATCTACACGGCTACCAAGGGCCTGAACTGGAGGCATGTTCCCACGTTGAGATTACTTTTAGCTCTAGAGCTTGTCAGGCTGAAAACAACCGCGGCCATGGAAGCACCTGGTTTAGACAGAGCAAATTCATTTTGTCCCCAGAAGCATTCTACAAGGGTTGACTTGGCTGTCAAGAGCTGTGTATGTCAGAGAGCTTCAACGAAGCATGGATGCAGCCTTCAGAAAGGGAAAGCAAGTCTAGTTCCAGCAGGCCCCCGTTTCCTGGGGCTCACTCAGCATGCACCACTGTGGTTTCTAACAAGTCCAAAGAGACACAGGTTACCCTGTGTTTCCTTCCCTGAATCTGCTTCTCCAAGTAGGGTGTTGTGCATCAAGCGAACTGCCTCAACCAAGGATCGCCGTAGCTGCTCCTCTGGGCCTGTGTCTATTCAAAAGCTTGCAGTGCCTCAGGAAGAACAGGAGTTAAATTGCAGTAAGAATGCAAGCCGACTTCCTCCAGGAGGCACGGTGACTTCAGGCAGGAGGTCCTAGATGGAAAGCGAAGCTGAGGGTTACTCTGAGTGCAGCTCAGACTAGGGCAACGCGTAAGACTTCGACGTCATGTGGGACTTGCCAGAACGGTGTTCGTGAACGTGTGCGAGTGCTGAGGAAATTTAGCTGCTCCAAAAGAGAGTGCAGTGCGTTTCCCTACGCTCGGCATGCACAGAGGGGCTCTAAAGGGCTACGGGAGTGGATGTTGCTTAGCAGACCCAGGTGCGCCTGGATGTACTCAGTGTTCCTGCCGGGAACAGGGTGCCTACGCTAGCCTCCTAGGTGTCCAGAAAACTGTGCCGCCGTTAGACGTACGCAGAGCAGAGGCCACCGGCTCTTGGAAACTGCTGCACGCCTCCTCTTGTGCACGGCAAATCAGGGCCTTACTTCCAGGCATGTGTTCATGCTGGGTGTGCCGGTAGCGACAGCGCATGGTAAGATGCTGACTTTCTCCTAGAGCAGAGTGACTTCAGGTACGAAGGCCTCGGAGTATTCAAAGCAGAGTGTTTTCTCGTGGCATCTCACACAAGGGCCATGACAAAGTCTTCCTGGGCACTACGGACAAAGCAGCAATATTGTCCTGAGGCCGTTCGAGGACTCTGGACATGTAGCTCTCATCAAGGAACCTACAGTGTGTTGCCCACCACTCGGCACGCACAGAGGGCCTCCGAGGAATCAACAAATGGGCCTCGATTTCCTCAGCCAGCCCAGAGGGGTGTTGAGGTACTCACTCAACTTGGAGGGAAAATGATGCATACCCGAGAGGCCTAGGAGTCCTCAGACGTGTACATCTTTGAAAATAAAGCATATAAGCGACTAAGAACTCATGGAGACAGCTGCATGCCTCCGTATCTACACGGTTACCAAGGGCCAAAACTGGAGGCATGTTCCCACGTTGAGATTCCTTTTAGCTCTAGAGCTTGTCAGGCTGAAAACAACCGCGGCCATGGAAGCACCTGGTTTAGACAGAGCAAATTCATTTTGTCCCCAGAAGCATTCTACAAGGGTTGACTTGCCTGTCAAGAGCTGTGTATGTCAGAGAGCTTCAACGAAGCATGAATGCAGGCTTCAGAAAGGGAAAGCAAGGCTAGTCCCAGCAGGCCCCCGTATCCTCGGGCTCACTCAGCATGCACGACTGTGGTTTCTAACAAGTCCAAAGAGACACAGGTTACCCTGTGTTTCCTTCCCTGAATCTGCTTCTCCAAGTAGGGTGTTCTGCATCAAGCGAACTGCCTCAACCAAGGATCGCCGTAGCTGCTCCTCTAGTCCTTTGTCTATTCAAAAGCTTGCAGTGCCTCAGGAAGAAGAGGACTTAAATTGCAGTAAGAACGCAAGCCGACTTCCTCCAGGAGGCACGGTGACTTCAGGCAGGAGGTCCTAGATGGAAAGCGAAGCCGAGGGTTACTCTGAGTGCAGCTCAGACTAGGGCAACGCGTAAGACTTCGACGCCATGAGGGACTTCCCAGAACGGTGTTCGTAAACGTGTGCGAGTGCTGAGGAAATTTAGCTATTCCAAATGAGAGTGCAGTGCGTTTCCCTACGCTCGGCATGCACAGAGGGGCTCTAAAGGGCTACGGGAGTGGATGTTGCTTAGCAGACCCAGGTGCGCCTGGGGTTACTCAGTGTTCCTGCCGGGAACAGGGTGCCCACGCTAGCCTCCTAGGTGTCCAGAAAACTGTGCCGCCGTTAGACGTACGCAGAGCAGAGGCCACCGGCTCTTGGAAACTGCTGCACGCCTCCTCTTGTGCACGGCAAATCAGGGCCTTACTTCCAGGCATGTGTTCATGCTGGGTGTGCCGGTAGCGACACCGCATGGTAAGATGCTGACTTTCTCCTCGAGCAGAGTGACTTCAGGTACGAGGGCCTCGGAGTATTCAAAGCAGAGTGTTTTCTCATGGCATCTCACACAAGGGCCATGACAAAGTCTTCCTGGGCACTACAGACTCAGCAGCAATACTTTCCAGAGGCCGTTCGAGGACTCTGGACATGTAGCTCTCCTCAAGGAACCTACAGTGTGTTTCCCACCACTCGGCACGCACAGAGGTCCTCCGAGGGATCAACAAATGGGTCTCGAAGTTCCTCAGCCAGCCCAGAGGGGTGTTGAGGTACTCACTCAACTTGGTGGGAAAATGATGCATACCCAAGAGGCCTAGGAGTCCTCAGACGTGTACTTCCTTGAAAATAAAGCATACAAGCGACTAAGAACTCATGGAGACAGCTGCATGTCTCCGTATCTACACGGCTACCAAGGGCCTGAACTGGAGGCATGTTCCCACGTTGAGATTACTTTTAGCTCTAGAGCTTGTCAGGCTGAAAACAACCGCGGCCATGGAAGCACCTGGTTTAGACAGAGCAAATTCATTTTGTCCCCAGAAGCATTCTACAAGGGTTGACTTGGCTGTCAAGAGCTGTGTATGTCAGAGAGCTTCAACGAAGCATGGATGCAGCCTTCAGAAAGGGAAAGCAAGTCTAGTTCCAGCAGGCCCCCGTTTCCTCGGGCTCACTCAGCATGCACCACTGTGGTTTCTAACAAGTCCAAAGAGACACAGGTTACCCTGTGTTTCCTTCCCTGAATCTGCTTCTCCAAGTAGGGTGTTCTGCATCAAGCGAACTGCCTCAACCAAGGATCGCCGTAGCTGCTCCTCTGGGCCTGTGTCTATTCAAAAGCTTGCAGTGCCTCAGGAAGAACAGGAGTTAAATTGCAGTAAGAATGCAAGCCGACTTCCTCCAGGAGGCACGGTGACTTCAGGCAGGAGGTCCTAGATGGAAAGCGAAGCTGAGGGTTACTCGGAGTGCAGCTCAGACTAGGGCAACGCGTAAGACATCGACGTCATGTGGGACTTGCCAGAACGGTGTTCGTGAACGTGTGCGAGTGCTGAGGAAATTTAGCTGCTCCAAAAGAGAGTGCAGTGCGTTTCCCTACGCTAGGCATGCACAGAGGGGCTCTAAAGGGCTACGGGAGTGGATATTGCTTAGCAGACCCAGGTGCGCCTGGGGGTACTCAGTGTTCCTGCCGGGAACAGGGTGCCCACGCTAGCCTCCTAGGTGTCCAGAAAACTGTGCCGCCGTTAGACGTACGCAGAGCAGAGGCCACCGGCTCTTGGAAACTGCTGCACGCCTCCTCTTGTGCACGGCAAATCAGGGCCTTACTTCCAGGCATGTGTTCATGCTGGGTGTGCCGGTAGCGACACCGCATGGTAAGATGCTGACTTTCTCCTCGAGCAGAGTGACTTCAGGTACGAGGGCCTCGGAGTATTCAAAGCAGAGTGTTTTCTCATGGCATCTCACACAAGGGCCATGACAAAGTCTTCCTGGGCACTACAGACTCAGCAGCAATATTTTCCTGAGGCCGTTCGAGGACTCTGGACATGTAGCTCTCCTCAAGGAACCTACAGTGTGTTTCCCACCACTCGGCACGCACAGAGGTCCTCCGAGGGATCAACAAATGGGTCTCGAAGTTCCTCAGCCAGCCCAGAGGGGTGTTGAGGTACTCACTCAACTTGGAGGGAAAATGATGCATACCCAAGAGGCCTAGGAGTCCTCAGACGTGTACTTCCTTGAAAATAAAGCATATAAGCGACTAAGAACTCATGGAGACAGCTGCATGCCTCCGTATCTACACGGTTACCAAGGGCCTAAACTGGAGGCATGTTCCCACGTTGAGATTCCTTTTAGCTCTAGAGCTTGTCAGGCTGAAAACAACCACGGCCATGGAAGAACCTGGTTTAGACAGAGCAAATTCATTTTGTCCCCAGAAGCATTCTACAGGGTTGACTTGCCTGTCAAGAGCTGCGTATGTCAGGGAGCTTCAACGAAGCATGAATGCAGCCTTCAGAAAGGGAAAGCAAGTCTAATCGCAGCAGGCACCCGTTTCCTCGGGCTCACTCAGCATGCACCACTGTGGTTTCTAACAAGTCCAAAGAGACACAGGTTACCCTGTGTTTCCTTCCCTGAATCAGCTTCTCCAAGTAGGGTGTTCTGCATCAAGCGAACTGCCTCAACCAAGGATCGCCGTAGCTGCTCCTCTGGTCCTGTGTCTATTCAAAAGCTTGCAGTGCCACAGGAAGAACAGGAGTTAAATTGCAGTAAGAACGCAAGCCGACTTCCTCCAGGAGGCACGGTGACTTCAGGCAGGAGGTCCTAGATGGAAAGCGAAGCTGAGGGTTACTCTGAGTGCAGCTCAGACTAGGGCAACGCGTAAGACTTCGACGTCATGTGGGACTTGCCAGAACGGTGTTCGTGAACGTGTGCGAGTGCTGAGGAAATTTAGCTGCTCCAAAAGAGAGTGCAGTGCGTTTCCCTACGCTCGGCATGCACAGAGGGGCTCTAAAGGGCTACGGGAGTGGATGTTGCTTAGCAGACCCAGGTGCGCCTGGGGGTACTCAGTGTTCCTGCCGGGAACAGGGTGCCCACGCTAGCCTCCTAGGTGTCCAGAAAACTGTGCCGCCGTTAGACGTACGCAGAGCAGAGGCCACCGGCTCTTGGAAACTGCTGCACGCCTCCTCTTGTGCACGGCAAATCAGGGCCTTACTTCCAGGCATGTGTTCATGCTGGGTGTGCCGGTAGCGACACCGCATGGTAAGATGCTGACTTTCTCCTCGAGCAGAGTGACTTCAGGTACGAGGGCCTCGGAGTATTCAAAGCAGAGTGTTTTCTCATGGCATCTCACACAAGGGCCATGACAAAGTCTTCCTGGGCACTACGGACTCAGCAGCAATATTGTCCTGAGGCCGTTCGAGGACTCTGGACATGTAGCTCTCCTCAAGGAACCTACAGTGTGTTGCCCACCACTCGGCACGCACAGAGGGCCTCCGAGGGATCAACAAATGGGCCTCGAAGTTCCTCAGCCAGCCCAGAGGGGTGTTGAGGTACTCACTCAACTTGGAGGGAAAATGATGCATACCCGAGAGGCCTAGGAGTCCTCAGACGTGTACATCTTTGAAAATAAAGCATATAAGCGACTAAGAACTCATGGAGACAGCTGCATGCCTCCGTATCTACACGGTTACCAAGGGCCTAAACTGGAGGCATGTTCCCACGTTGAGATTCCTTTTAGCTCTAGAGCTTGTCAGGCTGAAAACAACCGCGGCCATGGAAGCACCTGGTTTAGACAGAGCAAATTCATTTTGTCCCCAGAAGCATTCTACAAGGGTTGACTTGCCTGTCAAGAGCTGTGTATGTCAGAGAGCTTCAACGAAGCATGAATGCAGCCTTCAGAAAGGGAAAGCAAGTCTAGTCGCAGCAGGCCCCCGTTTCCTAGGGCTCACTCAGCATGCACCACTGTTGTTTCTAACAAGTCCAAAGAGACACAGGTTACCCTGTGTTTCCTTCCCTGAATCTGCTTCTCCAAGTAGGGTGTTCTGCATCAAGCGAACTGCCTCAACCAAGGATCCCCGTAGCTGCTCCTCTGGTCCTGTGTCTACTCAAAAGCTTGCAGTGCCACAGGAAGAAGAGGACTTAAATTGCAGTAAGAACGCAAGCCGACTTCCTCCAGGAGGCACGGTGACTTCAGGCAGGTGGTCCTAGATGGAAAGCGAAGCTGAGGGTTACTCTGAGTGCAGCTCAGACTAGGGCAACGCGTAAGACTTCGACGCCATGTGGGACTTGCCAGAACGGTGTTCGTGAACGTGTGCGAGTGCTGAGGAAATTTAGCTGCTCCAAAAGAGAGTGCAGTGCGTTTCCCTACGCTCGGCATGCACAGAGGGGCTCTATAGGGCTACGGGAGTGGATGTTGCTTAGCAGACCCAGGTGCGCCTGGGGGTACTCAGTGTTCCTGTTGGGAACAGGGTGCCCACGCTAGCCTCCTAGGTGTCCAGAAAACTGTGCCGCCGTTAGACGTACGCAGAGCAGAGGCCACCGGCTCTTGGAAACTGCTGCACGCCTCCTATTCTGCACGGCAAATCAGTGCCTTACTTCCAGGCATGTGTTCATGCTGGGTGTGCCGGTAGCGACACCGCATGGTAAGATGCTGACTTTCTCCTCGAGCAGAGTGACTTCAGGTACGAGAGCCTCGGAGTATTCAAAGCAGGGTGTTTTCTCATGGCAGCACACACATGGGACATGACAAAGTCTTCCTGGGCACTTCGGAATCACCAGCAATGTTGTCCTGAGGCCGTTCGAGCACTCTGGACATGTAGCTCTCCTCAAGGAACCTACAGTGTGTTGCCCATCACTCGGCACGCACAGAGGGCCTTCGAGGGATCAACAAATGGGCCTCGAAGTTCCTCATCCGGCCCACAGCGGTGTGAAGGTACTCAGTCAACTTGGAGGGAATATCATGCATACCCGAGAGGCCTAGGAGTCCTCAGACGTGTACTTCCTTGAAAATAAAGCATACAAGCGACTAAGAACTCATGGAGACAGCTGCATGTCTCCGTATGTACACGGCTACCAAGGGCCTAAACTGGAGGCATGTTCCCACGTTGAGATTCCTTTTAGTTCTAGAGCTTGTCAGGCTGAAAACAACCGCGGCCATGGAAGCACCTGGTTTAGACAGAGCAAATTCATTTTGTCCCCAGAAGCATTCTACAGGGTTGACTTGCCTGTCCAGAGCTGCGTATGTCAGAGAGCTTCAACGAAGCATGAATGTAGCCTTCAGAAAGGGAAAGCAAGGCTAGTCCCAGCAGGCCCCCGTTTCGTCGGGCTCACTCAGCATGCACGACTGTTGTTTCTAACAAGTCCAAAGAGACACAGGTTACCCTGTGTTTCCTTCCCTGAATCTGCTTCTCCAAGTAGGGTGTTCTGCATCAAGCGAACTGCCTCAACCAAGGATCGCCGTAGCTGCTCCTCTGGTCCTGTGTCTATTCCAAAGCTTGCAGTGCCTCAGGAAGAACAGGACTTAAATTGCAGTCAGAACGCAAGCCGACTTCCTCCAGGAGGCACGGTGACTTCAGGCAGGAGGTCCTAGATGGAAAGCGAAGCTGAGGGTTACTCTGAGTGCAGCTCAAACTAGGGCAACGCGTAAGACTTCGACGTCATGTGGGACTTGCCAGAAAGGTGTTCGTGAACGTGTGCGAGTGCTGAGGAAATTTAGCTGCTCCAAAAGAGAGTGCAGTGCGTTTCCCTACGCTCGGCATGCACAGAGGGCCTCTAAAGGGCTACGGGAGTGGATGTTGCTTAGCAGACCCAGGTGCGCCTGGGGGTACTCAGTGATCCTGCCGGGAACAGGGTGCCCACGCTAGCCTCCTAGGTGTCCAGAAAACTGTGCCGCCGTTAGACGTACGCAGAGCAGAGGCCAGCGGCTCCTGGAAACTTCTGCACGCCTCCTCTTCTGCACGGCAAATCAGGGCCTTACTTCCAGGCATGTGTTCGTGCTGGGTGTGCCGGTAGCGACACCGCATGGTAAGATGCTGACTTTCACCTCGAGCAGAGTGACTTCAGGTACGAGGGCCTCGGAGTATTCTAAGCAGGGTGTTTTCTCATGGCAGCACACACATGGGCCATGACAAAGTCTTCCTGGGCACTTCGGACTCACCAGCAATGTTGTCCTGAGGCCGTTCGAGCACTCTGGACATGTAGCTCTCCTCAAGGATCCTACAGTGTGTTGCCCATCACTCGGCACGCACAGATGGCCTCCGACGGATCAACAAATGGGCCTCGACGTTCCTCAGCCGGCCCACAGGTGTGTGGAGGTACGCAGTCAACTTGGAGGGAAAATGATGCATACCCGAGAGGCCTAGGAGTCCTCAGACGTGTACTTCCTTGAAAATAAAGCATATAAGCCACTAAGAACTCATGGAGACAGCTGCATGTTTCCGTATCTACACTGTTACCAAGGGCCTAAACTGGAGGCATGTTCCCACGTTGAGATTACTTTTAGCTCTAGAGCTTGTCAGGCTGAAAACAACCGCGGCCATGGAAGCACCTGGTTTAGACAGAGCAAATTCATTTTGTCCCCAGAAGCATTCTACAAGGGTTGACTTGCCTGTCAAGAGCTGTGTATGTCAGGGAGCTTCAACGAAGCATGAATGCAGGCTTCAGAAAGGGAAAGCAAGTCTAGTCGCAGCAGGCCCCCGTTTCCTAGGGCTCACTCAGCATGCACCACTGTTGTTTCTAACAAGTCCAAAGAGACACAGGTTACCCTGTGTTTCCTTCCCTGAATCTGCTTCTCCAAGTAGGGTGTTCTGCATCAAGCGAACTGCCTCAACCAAGGATCCCCGTAGCTGCTCCTCTGGTCCTGTGTCTACTCAAAAGCTTGCAGTGCCACAGGAAGAAGAGGACTTAAATTGCAGTAAGAACGCAAGCCGACTTCCTCCAGGAGGCACGGTGACTTCAGGCAGGTGGTCCTAGATGGAAAGCGAAGCTGAGGGTTACTCTGAGTGCAGCTCAGACTAGGGCAACGCGTAAGACTTCGACGCCATGTGGGACTTGCCAGAACGGTGTTCGTGAACGTGTGCGAGTGCTGAGGAAATTTAGCTGCTCCAAAAGAGAGTGCAGTGCGTTTCCCTACGCTCGGCATGCACAGAGGGGCTCTATAGGGCTACGGGAGTTGATGTTGCTTAGCAGACCCAGGTGCGCCTGGGGGTACTCAGTGTTCCTGTTGGGAACAGGGTGCCCACGCTAGCCTCCTAGGTGTCCAGAAAACTGTGCCGCCGTTAGACGTACGCAGAGCAGAGGCCACCGGCTCTTGGAAACTGCTGCACGCCTCCTATTCTGCACGGCAAATCAGTGCCTTACTTCCAGGCATGTGTTCATGCTGGGTGTGCCGGTAGCGACACCGCATGGTAAGATGCTGACTTTCTCCTCGAGCAGAGTGACTTCAGGTACGAGAGCCTCGGAGTATTCAAAGCAGGGTGTTTTCTCATGGCAGCACACACATGGGACATGACAAAGTCTTCCTGGGCACTTCGGAATCACCAGCAATGTTGTCCTGAGGCCGTTCGAGCACTCTGGACATGTAGCTCTCCTCAAGGAACCTACAGTGTGTTGCCCATCACTCGGCACGCACAGAGGGCCTTCGAGGGATCAACAAATGGGCCTCGAAGTTCCTCATCCGGCCCACAGCGGTGTGAAGGTACTCAGTCAACTTGGAGGGAATATCATGCATACCCGAGAGGCCTAGGAGTCCTCAGACGTGTACTTCCTTGAAAATAAAGCATACAAGCGACTAAGAACTCATGGAGACAGCTGCATGTCTCCGTATGTACACGGCTACCAAGGGCCTAAACTGGAGGCATGTTCCCACGTTGAGATTCCTTTTAGTTCTAGAGCTTGTCAGGCTGAAAACAACCGCGGCCATGGAAGCACCTGGTTTAGACAGAGCAAATTCATTTTGTCCCCAGAAGCATTCTACAGGGTTGACTTGCCTGTGCAGAGCTGCGTATGTCAGAGAGCTTCAACGAAGCATGAATGCAGCCTTCAGAAAGGGAAAGCAAGGCTAGTCCCAGCAGGCCCCCGTTTCGTCGGGCTCACTCAGCATGCACGACTGTTGTTTCTAACAAGTCCAAAGAGACACAGGTTACCCTGTGTTTCCTTCCCTGAATCTGCTTCTCCAAGTAGGGTGTTCTGCATCAAGCGAACTGCCTCAACCAAGGATCGCCGTAGCTGCTCCTCTGGTCCTGTGTCTATTCCAAAGCTTGCAGTGCCTCAGGAAGAACAGGACTTAAATTGCAGTCAGAACGCAAGCCGACTTCCTCCAGGAGGCACGGTGACTTCAGGCAGGAGGTCCTAGATGGAAAGCGAAGCTGAGGGTTACTCTGAGTGCAGCTCAAACTAGGGCAACGCGTAAGACTTCGACGTCATGTGGGACTTGCCAGAAAGGTGTTCGTGAACGTGTGCGAGTGCTGAGGAAATTTAGCTGCTCCAAAAGAGAGTGCAGTGCGTTTCCCTACGCTCGGCATGCACAGAGGGCCTCTAAAGGGCTACGGGAGTGGATGTTGCTTAGCAGACCCAGGTGCGCCTGGGGGTACTCAGTGATCCTGCCGGGAACAGGGTGCCCACGCTAGCCTCCTAGGTGTCCAGAAAACTGTGCCGCCGTTAGACGTACGCAGAGCAGAGGCCAGCGGCTCCTGGAAACTTCTGCACGCCTCCTCTTCTGCACGGCAAATCAGGGCCTTACTTCCAGGCATGTGTTCGTGCTGGGTGTGCCGGTAGCGACACCGCATGGTAAGATGCTGACTTTCACCTCGAGCAGAGTGACTTCAGGTACGAGGGCCTCGGAGTATTCTAAGCAGGGTGTTTTCTCATGGCAGCACACACATGGGCCATGACAAAGTCTTCCTGGGCACTTCGGACTCACCAGCAATGTTGTCCTGAGGCCGTTCGAGCACTCTGGACATGTAGCTCTCCTCAAGGATCCTACAGTGTGTTGCCCATCACTCGGCACGCACAGATGGCCTCCGACGGATCAACAAATGGGCCTCGACGTTCCTCAGCCGGCCCACAGGTGTGTGGAGGTACGCAGTCAACTTGGAGGGAAAATGATGCATACCCGAGAGGCCTAGGAGTCCTCAGACGTGTACTTCCTTGAAAATAAAGCATATAAGCCACTAAGAACTCATGGAGACAGCTGCATGTTTCCGTATCTACACTGTTACCAAGGGCCTAAACTGGAGGCATGTTCCCACGTTGAGATTACTTTTAGCTCTAGAGCTTGTCAGGCTGAAAACAACCACGGCCATGGAAGCACCTGGTTTAGACAGAGCAAATTCATTTTGTCCCCAGAAGCATTCTACAAGGGTTGACTTGCCTGTCAAGAGCTGTGTATGTCAGGGAGCTTCAACGAAGCATGAATGCAGGCTTCAGAAAGGGAAAGCAAGGCTAGTCCCAGCAGGCCCCCGTATCCTCCGGCTCACTCAGCATGCACGACTGTGGTTTCTAACAAGTCCAAAGAGACACAGGTTACCCTGTGTTTCCTTCCCTGAATCTGCTTCTCCAAGTAGGGTGTTCTGCATCAAGCGAACTGCCTCAACCAAGGATCGCCGTGGCTGCTCCTCTAGTCCTGTGTCTATTCAAAAGCTTGCAGTGCCTCAGGAAGAAGAGGACTTAAGTTGCAGTAAGAACGCAAGCCGACTTCCTCCAGGAGGCACGGTGACTTCAGGCAGGAGGTCCTAGATGGAAAGCGAAGCCGAGGGTTACTCTGATTGCAGCTCAGACTAGGGCAACGCATAAGACTTCGACGCCATGTGGGACTTCCCAGAACGGTGTTCGTAAACGTGTGCGAGTGCTGAGGAAATTTAGCTATTCCAAATGAGAGTGCAGTGCGTTTCCCTACGCTCGGCATGCACAGAGGGGCTCTAAAGGGCTACGGGAGTGGATGTTGCTTAGCAGACCCAGGTGCGCCTGGGGTTACTCAGTGCTCCTGCCGGGAACAGGGTGCCCACGCTAGCCTCCTAGGTGTCCAGAAAACTGTGCCGCCGTTAGACGTATGCAGAGCAGAGGCCACCGGCTCTTGGAAACTGCTGCACGCCTCCTCTTGTGCACGGCAAATCAGGGCCTTACTTCCAGGCATGTGTTCATGCTGGGTGTGCCGGTAGCGACACCGCATGGTAAGATGCTGACTTTCTCCTCGAGCAGAGTGACTTCAGGTACGAGGGCCTGGGAGTATTCAAAGCAGAGTGTTTTCTCATGGCATCTCACACAAGGGCCATGACAAAGTCTTCCTGGGCACTACAGACTCAGCAGCAATACTTTCCTGAGGCCGTTCGAGGACTCTGGACATGTAGCTCTCCTCAAGGAACCTACAGTGTGTTTCCCACCACTCGGCACGCACAGAGGGCCTCCGAGGGATCAACAAATGGGTCTCGAAGTTCCTCAGCCAGCCCAGAGGGGTGTTGAGGTACTCACTCAACTTGGTGGGAAAATGATGCATACCCGAGAGGCCTAGGAGTCCTCAGACGTGTACTTCCTTGAAAATAAAGCATATAAGCGACTAAGAACTCATGGAGACAGCTGCATGTCTCCGTATCTACACGGCTACCAAGGGCCTGAACTGGAGGCATGTTCCCACGTTGAGATTACTTTTAGCTCTAGAGCTTGTCAGGCTGAAAACAACCGCGGCCATGGAAGCACCTGGTTTAGACAGAGCAAATTCATTTTGTCCCCAGAAGCATTCTACAAGGGTTGACTTGGCTGTCAAGAGCTGTGTATGTCAGAGAGCTTCAACGAAGCATGGATGCAGTCTTCAGAAAGGGAAAGCAAGTCTAGTTCCAGCATGCCCCCGTTTCCTCGGGCTCACTCAGCATGCACCACTGTGGTTTCTAACAAGTCCAAAGAGACACAGGTTACCCTGTGTTTCCTTCCCTGAATCTGCTTCTCCAAGTAGGGTGTTCTGCATCAAGCGAACTGCCTCAACCAAGGATCGCCGTAGCTGCTCCTCTGGTCCTGTGTCTATTCAAAAGCTTGCAGTGCCTCAGGAAGAACAGGACTTAAATTGCAGTCAGAACGCAAGCCGACTTCCTCCAGGAGGCACGGTGACTTCAGGCAGGAGGTCCTAGATGGAAAGCGAAGCTGAGGGTTACTCTGAGTGCAGCTCAGACTAGGGTAACGCGTAAGACTTCGACGCCATGTGGGACTTGCCAGAACGGTGTTCGTGAACGTGTGCGAGTGCTGAGGAAATTTAGCTGCTCCAAAAGAGAGTGCAGTGCGTTTCCCTACGCTCGGCATGCACAGAGGGGCTCTAAAGGGCTACGGGAGTGGATGTTGCTTAGCAGACCCAGGTGCGCCTGGGGGTACTCAGTGATCCTGCCGGGAACAGGGTGCCCACGCTAGCCTCCTAGGTGTCCAGAAAACTGTGCCGCCGTTAGACGTACGCAGAGCAGAGGCCACCGGCTCCTGGAAACTGCTGCACGCCTCCTCTTGTGCACGGCAAATGAGGGCCTTACTTCCAGGCATGTGTTCATGCTGGGTGTGCCGGTAGCGACACCGCATGGTAAGATGCTGACTTTCTCCTCGAGCAGAGTGACTTCAGGTACGAGGGCCTCGGAGTATTCAAAGCAGAGTGTTTTCTCATGGCATCTCACACAAGGGCCATGACAAAGTATTCCTGGGCACTACGGACTCAGCAGCAATATTGTCCTGAGGCCGTTCGAGGACTCTGGACATGTAAGTCTCCTCAAGGAACCTACAGTGTGTTGCCCACCACTCAGCACGCACAGAGGGCCTCCGAGGGATCAGCAAATGGGTCTCGAAGTTCCTCAGCCAGCCCAGAGGGGTGTTGAGGTACTCACTCAACTTGGTGGGAAAATGATGCATACCCGAGAGGCCTAGGAGTCCTCAGACGTGTACTTCCTTGAAAATAAAGCATACAAGCGACTAAGAACTCATGGAGACAGCTGCATGTCTCCGTATCTACACGGCTACCAAGGGCCTGAACTGGAGGCATGTTCCCACGTTGAGATTCCTTTTAGCTCTAGAGCTTGTCAGGCTGAAAACAACCGCGGCCATGGAAGCACCTGGTTTAGATAGAGCAAATTCATTTTGTCCCCAGAAGCATTCTACAAGGGTTGACTTGGCTGTCAAGAGCTGTGTATGTCAGAGAGCTTCAACGAAGCATGGATGCAGCCTTCAGAAAGGGAAAGCAAGTCTAGTTCCAGCAGGCCTCCGTTTCCTCGGGCTCACTCAGCATGCACCACTGTGGTTTCTAACAAGTCCAAAGAGACACAGGTTACCCTGTGTTTCCTTCCCTGAATCTGCTTCTCCAAGTAGGGTGTTCTGCATCAAGCGAACTGCCTCAACCAAGGATCGCCGTAGCTGCTCCTCTGGGCCTGTGTCTATTCAAAAGCTTGCAGTGCCTCAGGAAGAACAGGAGTTAAATTGCAGTAAGAATGCAAGCTGACTTCCTCCAGGAGGCACGGTGACTTCAGGCAGGAGGTCCTAGATGGAAAGCGAAGCTGAGAGTTACTCGGAGTGCAGCTCAGACTAGGGCAACGCGTAAGACTTCGACGTCATGTGGGACTTGCCAGAACGGTGTTCGTGAACGTGTGCGAGTGCTGAGGAAATTTAGCTGCTCCAAAAGAGAGTGCAGTGCGTTTCCCTACGCTCGGCATGCACAGAGGGGCTCTAAAGGGCTACGGGAGTGGATGTTGCTTAGCAGACCCAGGTGCGCCTGGGGGTACTCAGTGTTCCTGCCGGGAACAGGGTGCCCACGCTAGCCTCCTAGGTGTCCAGAAAACTGTGCCGCCGTTAGACGTACGCAGAGCAGAGGCCACCGGCTCCTGGAAACTGCTGCACGCCTCCTCTTCTGCACGGCAAATCAGGGCCTTACTTCCAGGCATGTGTTCATGCTGGGTGTGCCGGTAGCGACACCGCATGGTAAGATGCTGACTTTCTCCTCGAGCAGAGTGACTTCAGGTACGAGGGCCTCGGAGTATTCAAAGCAGAGTGTTTTCTCATGGCATCTCACACAAGGGCCATGACAAAGTCTTCCTGGGCACTACAGACTCAGCAGCAATATTGTCCTGAGGCCGTTCGAGGACTCTGGACATGTAGCTCTCCTCAAGGAACCTACAGTGTGTTGCCCACCACTCGGCACGCACAGAGGGCCTCCGAGGGATCAACAAATGGGTCTCGAAGTTCCTCAGCCAGCCCAGAGGGGTGTTGAGGTACTCACTCAACTTGGAGGGAAAATGATGCATACCCGAGAGGCCTAGGAGTCCTCAGACGTGTAGATCTTTGAAAATAAAGCATATAAGCGACTAAGAACTCATGGAGACAGCTGCATGCCTCCGTATCTACACGGTTACCAAGGGCCTAAACTGGAGGCATGTTCCCACGTTGAGATTCCTTTTAGCTCTAGAGCTTGTCAGGCTGAAAACAACCGCGGCCATGGAAGCACCTGGTTTAGACAGAGCAAATTCATTTTGTCCCCAGAAGCATTCTACAAGGGTTGACTTGCCTGTCAAGAGCTGTGTATGTCAGAGAGCTTCAACGAAGCATGAATGCAGCCTTCAGAAAGGGAAAGCAAGTCTAGTCCCAGCAGGCCCCCGTTTCCTAGGGCTCACTCAGCATGCACCACTGTTGTTTCTAACAAGTCCAAAGAGACACAGGTTACCCTGTGTTTCCTTCCCTGAATCTGCTTCTCCAAGTAGGGTGTTCTGCATCAAGCGAACTGCCTCAACCAAGGATCGCCGTAGCTGCTCCTCTGGTCCTGTGTCTATTCAAAAGCCTGCAGTGCCACAGGAAGAACAGGAGTTAAATTGCAGTAAGAACGCAAGCCGACTTCCTCCAGGAGGCACGGTGACTTCAGGCAGGAGGTCCTAGATGGAAAGCGAAGCTGAGGGTTACTCTGAGTGCAGCTCAGACTAGGGCAACACGTAAGACTTCGACGCCATGTGGGACTTGCCAGAACGGTGTTCGTGAACGTGTGCGAGTGCTGAGGAAATTTAGCTGCTCCAAAAGAGAGTGCAGTGCGTTTCCCTACGCTCGGCATGCACAGAGGGGCTCTAAAGGGCTACGGGAGTGGATGTTGCTTAGCAGACCCAGGTGCGCCTGGGGGTACTCAGTGATCCTGCCAGGAACAGGGTGCCCACGCTAGCCTCCTAGGTGTCCAGAAAACTGTGCCGCCGTTAGACGTACGCAGAGCAGAGGCCACCGGCTCCTGGAAACTGCTGCACGCCTCCTCTTGTGCACGGCAAATCAGGGCCTTACTTCCAGGCATGTGTTCATGCTGGGTGTGCCGGTAGCGACACCGCATGGTAAGATGCTGACTTTCTCCTCGAGCAGAGTGACTTCAGGTACGAGGGCCTGGGAGTATTCAAAGCAGAGTGTTTTCTCATGGCATCTCACACAAGGGCCATGACAAAGTCTTCCTGGGTACTACAGACTCAGCAGCAATATTGTCCTGAGGCCGTTCGAGGACTCTGGACATGTAGCTCTCCTCAAGGAACCTACAGTGTGTTGCCCACCACTCGGCACGCACAGAGGGCCTCCGAGGGATCAACAAATGTGTCTCGAAGTTCCTCAGCCAGCCCAGAGGGGTGTTGAGGTACTCACTCAACTTGGAGGGAAAATGATGCATACCCGAGAGGCCTAGGAGTCCTCAGACGTGTACATCTTTGAAAATAAAGCATATAAGCGACTAGGAACTCATGGAGACAGCTGCATGCCTCCGTATCTACACGGTTACCAAGGGCCTAAACTGGAGGCATGTTCCCACGTTGAGATTCCTTTTAGCTCTAGAGCTTGTCAGGCTGAAAACAACCGCGGCCATGGAAGCACCTGGTTTAGACAGAGCAAATTCATTTTGTCCCCAGAAGCATTCTACAAGGGTTGACTTGCCTGTCAAGAGCTGTGTATGTCAGAGAGCTTCAACGAAGCATGAATGCAGCCTTCAGAAAGGGAAAGCAAGTCTAGTCCCAGCAGGCCCCCGTTTCCTAGGGCTCACTCAGCATGCACCACTGTTGTTTCTAACAAGTCCAAAGAGACACAGGTTACCCTGTGTTTCCTTCCCTGAATCTGCTTCTCCAAGTAGGGTGTTCTGCATCAAGCGAACTGCCTCAACCAAGGATCGCCGTAGCTGCTCCTCTGGTCCTGTGTCTATTCAAAAGCTTGCAGTGCCACAGGAAGAAGAGGACTTAAATTGCAGTAAGAACGCAAGCCGACTTCCTCCAGGAGGCACGGTGACTTCAGGCAGGAGGTCCTAGATGGAAAGCGAAGCTGAGGGTTACTCTGAGTGCAGCTCAGACTAGGGCAACGCGTAAGACTTCGACGCCATGTGGGACTTGCCAGAACGGTGTTCGTGAACGTGTGCGAGTGCTGAGGAAATTTAGCTGCTCCAAAAGAGAGTGCAGTGCGTTTCCCTACGCTCGGCATGCACAGAGGGGCTCTAAAGGGCTACGGGAGTGGATGTTGCTTAGCAGACCCAGGTGCGCCTGGGGGTACTCAGTGATCCTGCCGGGAACAGGGTGCCCACGCTAGCCTCCTAGGTGTCCAGAAAACTGTGCCGCCGTTAGACGTACGCAGAGCAGAGGCCACCGGCTCTTGGAAACTGCTGCACGCCTCCTCTTCTGCACGGCAAATCAGTGCCTTACTTCCAGGCATGTGTTCATGCTGGGTGTGCCGGTAGCGACACCGCATGGTAAGATGCTGACTTTCTCCTCGAGCAGAGTGACTTCAGGTACGAGAGCCTCGGAGTATTCAAAGCAGGGTGTTTTCTCATGGCAGCACACACATGGGACATGACAAAGTCTTCCTGGGCACTTCGGAATCACCAGCAATGTTGTCCTGAGGCCGTTCGAGCACTCTGGACATGTAGCTCTCCTCAAGGAACCTACAGTGTGTTGCCCATCACTCGGCACGCACAGAGGGCCTTCGAGGGATCAACAAATGGGCCTCGAAGTTCCTCATCCGGCCCACAGCGGTGTGAAGGTACTCAGTCAACTTGGAGGGAATATCATGCATACCCGAGAGGCCTAGGAGTCCTCAGACGTGTACTTCCTTGAAAATAAAGCATACAAGCGACTAAGAACTCATGGAGACAGCTGCATGTCTCCGTATGTACACGGCTACCAAGGGCCTAAACTGGAGGCATGTTCCCACGTTGAGATTCCTTTTAGCTCTAGAGCTTGTCAGGCTGAAAACAACCGCGGCCATGGAAGCACCTGGTTTAGACAGAGCAAATTCATTTTCTCCCCAGAAGCATTCTACAAGGGTTGACTTGCCGGTCAAGAGCTGTGTATGTCAGGGATCTTTAACGAAGCATGAATGCAGCCTTCAGAAAGGGAAAGCAAGGCTAGTCCCAGCAGGCCCCCGTTTCCTCGGGCTCACTCAGCATGCACCACTGTTGTTTCTAACAAGTCCAAAGAGACACAGGTTACCCTGTGTTTCCTTCCCTGAATCTGCTTCTCCAAGTAGGGTGTTCTGCATCAAGCGAACTGCCTCAACCAAGGATCGCCGTAGCTGCTCCTCTGGTCCTGTGTCTATTCAAAAGCTTGCAGTGCCTCAGGAAGAACAGGACTTAAATTGCAGTCAGAACGCAAGCCGACTTCCTCCAGGAGGCACGGTGACTTCAGGCAGGAGGTCCTAGATGGAAAGCGAAGCTGAGGGTTACTCTGAGTGCAGCTCAGACTAGGGTAACGCGTAAGACTTCGACGCCATGTGGGACTTGCCAGAACGGTGTTCGTGAACGTGTGCGAGTGCTGAGGAAATTTAGCTGCTCCAAAAGAGAGTGCAGTGCGTTTCCCTACGCTCGGCATGCACAGAGGGGCTCTAAAGGGCTACGGGAGTGGATGTTGCTTAGCAGACCCAGGTGCGCCTGTGGGTACTCAGTGATCCTGCCGGGAACAGGGTGCCCACGCTAGCCTCCTAGGTGTCCAGAAAACTGTGCCGCCGTTAGACGTACGCAGAGCAGAGGCCACCGGCTCCTGGAAACTGCTGCACGCCTCCTCTTGTGCACGGCAAATCAGGGCCTTACTTCCAGGCATGTGTTCATGCTGGGTGTGCCGGTAGCGACACCGCATGGTAAGATGCTGACTTTCTCCTCGAGCAGAGTGACTTCAGGTACGAGGGCCTCGGAGTATTCAAAGCAGAGTGTTTTCTCATGGCATCTCACACAAGGGCCATGACAAAGTCTTCCTGGGCACTACGGACTCAGCAGCAATATTGTCCTGAGGCCGTTCGAGGACTCTGGACATGTAGCTCTCCTCAAGGAACCTACAGTGTGTTGCCCACCACTCGGCACGCACAGAGGGCCTCCGAGGGATCAACAAATGGGTCTCGAAGTTCCTCAGCCAGCCCAGAGGGGTGTTGAGGTACTCACTCAACTTGGAGGGAAAATGATGCATACCCGAGAGGCCTAGGAGTCCTCAGACGTGTACATCTTTGAAAATAAAGCATATAAGCGACTAAGAACTCATGGAGACAGCTGCATGCCTCCGTATCTACACGGTTACCAAGGGCCTAAACTGGAGGCATGTTCCCACGTTGAGATTCCTTTTAGCTCTAGAGCTTGTCAGGCTGAAAACAACCGCGGCCATGGAAGCACCTGGTTTAGACAGAGCAAATTCATTTTGTCCCCAGAAGCATTCTACAAGGGTTGACTTGCCTGTCAAGAGCTGTGTATGTCAGAGAGCTTCAACGAAGCATGAATGCAGCCTTCAGAAAGGGAAAGCAAGTCTAGTCCCAGCAGGCCCCCGTTTCCTAGGGCTCACTCAGCATGCACCACTGTTGTTTCTAACAAGTCAAAAGAGACACAGGTTACCCTGTGTTTCCTTCCCTGAATCTGCTTCTCCAAGTAGGGTGTTCTGCATCAAGCGAACTGCCTCAACGAAGGATCGCCGTAGCTGCTCCTCTGGTCCTGTGTCTATTCCAAAGCTTGCAGTGCCTCAGGAAGAACAGGACTTAAATAGCAGTCAGAACGCAAGCCGACTTCCTCCAGGAGGCACGGTGACTTCAGGCAGGAGGTCCTAGATGGAAAGCGAAGCTGAGGGTTACTCTGAGTGCATCTCAAACTAGGGCAACGCGTAAGACTTCGACGTCATGTGGGACTTGGCAGAACGGTGTTCGTGAACGTGTGCGAGTGCTGAGGAAATTTAGCTGCTCCAAAAGAGAGTGCAGTGCGTTTCCCTACGCTCGGCATGCACAGAGGGCCTCTAAAGGGCTACGGGAGTGGATGTTGCTTAGCAGACCCAGGTGCGCCTTGGGGTACTCAGTGATCCTGCCGGGAACAGGGTGCCCACGCTAGCCTCCTAGGTGTCCAGAAAACTGTGCCGCCGTTAGACGTACGCAGAGCAGAGGCCAGCGGCTCCTGGAAACTTCTGCACGCCTCCTCTTCTGCACGGCAAATCAGGGCCTTACTTCCAGGCATGTGTTCGTGCTGGGTGTGCCGGTAGCGACACCGCATGGTAAGATGCTGACTTTCACCTCGAGCAGAGTGACTTCAGGTACGAGGGCCTCGGAGTATTCTAAGCAGGGTGTTTTCTCATGGCAGCACACACATGGGCCATGACAAAGTCTTCCTGGGCACTTCGGACTCACCAGCAATATTGTCCTGAGGCCGTTCGAGCACTCTGGACATGTAGCTCTCCTCAAGGAACCTACAGTGTGTTGCCCATCACTCGGCACGCACAGATGGCCTCCGACGGATCAACAAATGGGCCTCGACGTTCCTCAGCCGGCCCACAGGTGTGTGGAGGTACGCAGTCAACTTGGAGGGAAAATGATGCATACCCGAGAGGCCTAGGAGTCCTCAGACGTGTACTTCCTTGAAAATAAAGCATATAAGCGACTAAGAACTCATGGAGACAGCTGCATGTTTCCGTATCTACACTGTTACCAAGGGCCTAAACTGGAGGCATGTTCCCACGTTGAGATTCCTTTTAGCTCTAGAGCTTGTCAGGCTGAAAACAACCGCGGCCATGGAAGCACCTGGTTTAGACAGAGCAAATTCATTTTGTCCCCAGAAGCATTCTACAAGGGTTGACTTGCCTGTCAAGAGCTGTGTATGTCAGAGAGCTTCAACGAAGCATGAATGCAGGCTTCAGAAAGGGAAAGCAAGGCTAGTCCCAGCAGGCCCCCGTATCCTCGGGCTCACTCAGCATGCACGACTGTGGTTTCTAACAAGTCCAAAGAGACACAGGTTACCCTGTGTTTCCTTCCCTGAATCTGCTTCTCCAAGTAGGGTGTTCTGCATCAAGCGAACTGCCTCAACCAAGGATCGCCGTAGCTGCTCCTCTAGTCCTTTGTCTATTCAAAAGCTTGCAGTGCCTCAGGAAGAAGAGGACTTAAATTGCAGTCAGAACGCAAGCCGACTTCCTCCAGGAGGCACGGTGACTTCAGGCAGGAGGTCCTAGATGGAAAGCGAAGCCGAGGGTTACTCTGATTGCAGCTCAGACTAGGGCAACGCGTAAGACTTCGACGTCATGTGGGACTTGCCAGAACGGTGTTCGTAAACGTGTGCGAGTGCTGAGGAAATTTAGCTATTCCAAATGAGAGTGCAGTGCGTTTCCCTACGCTCGGCATGCACAGAGGGGCTCTAAAGGGCTACGGGAGTGGATGTTGCTTAGCAGACCCAGGTGCGCCTGGGGGTACTCAGTGTTCCTGCCGGGAACAGGGTGCCCACGCTAGCCTCCTAGGTGTCCAGAAAACTGTGCCGCCGTTAGACGTACGCAGAGCAGAGGCCACCGGCTCTTGGAAACTGCTGCACGCCTCCTCTTGTGCACGGCAAATCAGGGCCTTACTTCCAGGCATGTGTTCATGCTGGGTGTGCCGGTAGCGACACCGCATGGTAAGATGCTGACTTTCTCCTCGAGCAGAGTGACTTCAGGTACGAGGGCCTCGGAGTATTCAAAGCAGAGTGTTTTCTCATGGCATCTCACACAAGGGCCATGACAAAGTCTTCCTGGGCACTACAGACTCAGCAGCAATACTTTCCTGAGGCCGTTCGAGGACTCTGGACATGTAGCTCTCCTCAAGGAACCTACAGTGTGTTTCCCACCACTCGGCACGCACAGAGGGCCTCCGAGGGATCAACAAATGGGTCTCGAAGTTCCTCAGCCAGCCCAGAGGGGTGTTGAGGTACTCACTCAACTTGGTGGGAAAATGATGCATACCCGAGAGGCCTAGGAGTCCTCAGACGTGTACTTCCTTGAAAATAAAGCATACAAGCGACTAAGAACTCATGGAGACAGCTGCATGTCTCCGTATCTACACGGCTACCAAGGGCCTGAACTGGAGGCATGTTCCCACGTTGAGATTACTTTTAGCTCTAGAGCTTGTCAGGCTGAAAACAACCGCGGCCATGGAAGCACCTGGTTTAGACAGAGCAAATTCATTTTGTCCCCAGAAGCATTCTACAAGGGTTGACTTGGCTGTCAAGAGCTGTGTATGTCAGAGAGCTTCAACGAAGCATGGATGCAGCCTTCAGAAAGGGAAAGCAAGTCTAGTTCCAGCAGGCCCCCGTTTCCTCGGGCTCACTCAGCATGCACCACTGTGGTTTCTAACAAGTCCAAAGAGACACAGGTTACCCTGTGTTTCCTTCCCTGAATCTGCTTCTCCAAGTAGGGTGTTGTGCATCAAGCGAACTGCCTCAACCAAGGATCGCCGTAGCTGCTCCTCTGGGCCTGTGTCTATTCAAAAGCTTGCAGTGCCTCAGGAAGAACAGGAGTTAAATTGCAGTAAGAATGCAAGCCGACTTCCTCCAGGAGGCACGGTGACTTCAGGCAGGAGGTCCTAGATGGAAAGCGAAGCTGAGGGTTACTCGGAGTGCAGCTCAGACTAGGGCAACGCGTAAGACTTCGACGTCATGTGGGACTTGCCAGAACGGTGTTCGTGAACGTGTGCGAGTGCTGAGGAAATTTAGCTGCTCCAAAAGAGAGTGCAGTGCGTTTCCCTACGCTAGGCATGCACAGAGGGGCTCTAAAGGGCTACGGGAGTGGATGTTGCTTAGCAGACCCAGGTGCGCCTGGGGGTACTCAGTGTTCCTGCCGGGAACAGGGTGCCCACGCTAGCCTCCTAGGTGTCCAGAAAACTGTGCCGCCGTTAGACGTACGCAGAGCAGAGGCCACCGGCTCTTGGAAACTGCTGCACGCCTCCTCTTCTGCACGGCAAATCAGGGCCTTACTTCCAGGCATGTGTTCATGCTGGGTGTGCCGGTAGCGACACCGCATGGTAAGATGCTGACTTTCTCCTCGAGCAGAGTGACTTCAGGTACGAGGGCCTCGGAGTATTCAAAGCAGGGTGTTTTCTCATGGCAGCACACACATGGGCCATGACAAAGTCTTCCTGGGCACTTCGGACTCACCATCAATGTTGTCCTGAGGCCGTTCGAGCACTCTGGACATGTAGCTCTCCTCAAGGAACCTACAGTGTGTTGCCCATCACTCGGCACGCACAGAGGGCCTCTGAGGGATCAACAAATGGGCCTCGACGTTCCTCAGCCGGCCCACAGGGGTGTGGAGGTA
Source organism: Delphinapterus leucas (assembly GCF_059928025.1). Taxonomy (NCBI): domain Eukaryota; kingdom Metazoa; phylum Chordata; class Mammalia; order Artiodactyla; family Monodontidae; genus Delphinapterus; species Delphinapterus leucas. Next base: position 31,509,383 of record NC_143147.1, read on the forward strand.
CTCAGTCAACTTGGAGGGAAAATGATGCATACCCGAGAGGCCTAGGAGTCCTCAGACGTATACTTCTTTGAAAATAAAGCATATAAGCGACTAAGAACTCATGGAGACAGCTGCATGCCTCCGTATCTACACGCCTACCAAGGGCCTAAACTGGAGGCATGTTCCCACGTTGAGATTCCTTTTAGCTCTAGAGCTTGTCAGGCTGAAAACAACCGCGGCCATGGAAGCACCTGGTTTAGACAGAGCAAATTCATTTTGTCCCCAGAAGCATTCTACAAGGGTTGACTTGCCTGTCAAGAGCTGTGTATGTCAGGGAGCTTCAACGAAGCATGAATGCAGCCTTCAGAAAGGGAAAGCAAGGCTAGTTCCAGCAGGCCCCCGTTTCCTCGGGCTCACTCAGCATGCACCCCTGTGGTTTCTAACAAGTCCAAAGAGACACAGGTTACCCTGTGTTTCCTTCCCTGAATCAGCTTCTCCAAGTAGGGTGTTCTGCATCAAGCGAACTGCCTCAACCAAGGATCGCCGTAGCTGCTCCTCTGGTCCTGTGTCTATTCAAAAGCCTGCAGTGCCACAGGAAGAACAGGAGTTAAATTGCAGTAAGAACGCAAGCCGACTTCCTCCAGGAGGCACGGTGACTTCAGGCAGGAGGTCCTAGATGGAAAGCGAAGCTGAGGGTTACTCTGAGTGCAGCTCAGACTAGGGCAACGCGTAAGACTTCGACGCCATGTGGGACTTGCCAGAACGGTGTTCGTGAACGTGTGCGAGTGCTGAGGAAATTTAGCTGCTCCAAAAGAGAGTGCAGTGCGTTTCCCTACGCTCGGCATGCACAGAGGGGCTCTAAAGGGCTACGGGAGTGGATGTTGCTTAGCAGACCCAGGTGCGCCTGGGGGTACTCAGTGTTCCTGCCGGGAACAGGGTGCCCACGCTAGCCTCCTAGGTGTCCAGAAAACTGTGCCGCCGTTAGACGTACGCAGAGCAGAGGCCACCGGCTCTTGGAAACTGCTGCACGCCTCCTCTTGTGCACGGCAAATCAGGGCCTTACTTCCAGGCATGTGTTCATGCTGGGTGTGCCGGTAGCGACACCGCATGGTAAGATGCTGACTTTCTCCTCGAGCAGAGTGACTTCAGGTACGAGGGCCTCGGAGTATTCAAAGCAGAGTGTTTTCTCATGGCAGCACACACAAGGGCCATGACAAAGTCTTCCTGGGCACTACAGACTCAGCAGCAATATTGTCCTGAGGCCGTTCGAGGACTCTGGACATGTAGCTCTCCTCAAGGAACCTACAGTGTGTTGCCCATCACTCGGCACGCACAGAGGGCCTCCGAGGGATCAACAAATGGGCCTCGATTTCCTCAGCCAGCCCAGAGGGGTGTTGAGGTACTCACTCAACTTGGAGGGAAAATGATGCATACCCGAGAGGCCTAGGAGTCCTCAGACGTGTACATCTTTGAAAATAAAGCATATAAGCGACTAAGAACTCATGGAGACAGCTGCATGCCTCCGTATCTACACGGTTACCAAGGGCCTAAACTGGAGGCATGTTCCCACGTTGAGATTCCTTTTAGCTCTAGAGCTTGTCAGGCTGAAAACAACCACGGCCATGGAAGCACCTGGTTTAGACAGAGCAAATTCATTTTGTCCCCAGAAGCATTCTACAAGGGTTGACTTGCCTGTCAAGAGCTGTGTATGTCAGGGATCTTTAACGAAGCATGAATGCAGCCTTCAGAAAGGGAAAGCAAGGCTAGTCCCAGCAGGCCCCCGTTTCCTCGGGCTCACTCACCATGCACCACTGTTGTTTCTAACAAGTCCAAAGAGACACAAGTTACCCTGTGTTTCCTTCCCTGAATCTGCTTCTCCAAGTAGGGTGTTCTGCATCAAGCGAACTGCCTCAACCAAGGATCCCCGTAGCTGCTCCTCTGGTCCTGTGTCTATTCAAAAGCCTGCAGTGCCACAGGAAGAACAGGAGTTAAATGGCACTCAGAACGCAAGCCGACTTCCTCCAGGAGGCACGGTGACTTCAGGCAGGAGGTCCTAGATGGAAAGCGAAGCCGAGGGTTACTCTGAGTGCAGCTCAGACTAGGGCAACGCGTAAGACTTCGATGCCATGTGGGACTTCCCAGAACGGTGTTCGTAAACGTGTGCGAGTGCTGAGGAAATTTAGCTGTTCCAAATGAGAGTGCAGTGCGTTTCCCTACGCTCGGCATGCACAGAGGGGCTCTAAAGGGCTACGGGAGTGGATGTTGCTTAGCAGACCCAGGTGCGCCTGGGGGTACTCAGTGTTCCTGCCGGGAACAGGGTGCCCACGCTAGCCTCCTAGGTGTCCAGAAAACTGTGCCGCCGTTAGACGTACGCAGAGCAGAGGCCACCAGCTCTTGGAAACTGCTGCACGCCTCCTCTTGTGCACGGCAAATCAGGGCCTTACTTCCAGGCATGTGTTCATGCTGGGTGTGCCGGTAGCGACACCGCATGGTAAGATGCTGACTTTCTCCTAGAGCAGAGTGACTTCAGGTACGAGGGCCTCGGAGTATTCAAAGCAGAGTGTTTTCTCATGGCATCTCACACAAGGGCCATGACAAAGTCTTCCTGGGCACTACGGACTCAGCAGCAATATTGTCCTGAGGCCGTTCGAGGACTCTGGACATGTAGCTCTCCTCAAGGAACCTACAGTGTGTTGCCCACCACTCGGCACGCACAGAGGGCCTCCGAGAGATCAACAAATGGGCCTCGATTTCCTCAGCCAGCCCAGAGGGGTGTTGAGGTACTCACTCAACTTGGAGGGAAAATGATGCATACCCGAGAGGCCTAGGAGTCCTCAGACGTGTACATCTTTGAAAATAAAGCATATAAGCGACTAAGAACTCATGGAGACAGCTGCATGCCTCCGTATCTACACGGTTACCAAGGGCCTAAACTGGAGGCATGTTCCCACGTTGAGATTCCTTTTAGCTCTAGAGCTTGTCAGGCTGAAAACAACCACGGCCATGGAAGCACCTGGTTTAGACAGAGCAAATTCATTTTGTCCCCAGAAGCATTCTACAGGGTTTACTTGCCTGTCAAGAGCTGCGTATGTCAGGGAGCTTCAACGAAGCATGAATGCAGCCTTCAGAAAGGGAAAGCAAGGCTAGTTCCAGCAGGCACCCGTTTCCTCGGGCTCACTCAGCATGCACCCCTGTGGTTTCTAACAAGTCCAAAGAGACACAGGTTACCCTGTGTTTCCTTCCCTGAATCAGCTTCTCCAAGTAGGGTGTTCTGCATCAAGCGAACTGCCTCAACCAAGGATCCCCGTAGCTGCTCCTCTGGTCCTGTGTCTATTCAAAAGCTTGCAGTGCCACAGGAAGAAGAGGACTTAAATTGCAGTAAGAACGCAAGCCGACTTCCTCCAGGAGGCACGGTGACTTCAGGCAGGAGGTCCTAGATGGAAAGCGAAGCCGAGGGTTACTCTGAGTGCAGCTCAGACTAGGGCAACGCGTAAGACTTCGATGCCATGTGGGACTTCCCAGAACGGTGTTCGTAAACGTGTGCGAGTGCTGAGGAAATTTAGCTGTTCCAAATGAGAGTGCAGTGCGTTTCCCTACGCTCGGCATGCACAGAGGGGCTCTAAAGGGCTACGGGAGTGGATGTTGCTTAGCAGACCCAGGTGCGCCTGGGGTTACTCAGTGTTCCTGCCGTGGACAGGGTGCCCACGCTAGCCTCCTAGGTGTCCAGAAAACTGTGCCGCCGTTAGACGTACGCAGAGCAGAGGCCACCGGCTCTTGGAAACTGCTGCACGCCTCCTCTTCTGCACGGCAAATCAGGGCCTTACTTCCAGGCATGTGTTCATGCTGGGTGTGCCGGTAGCGACACCGCATGGTAAGATGCTGACTTTCTCCTCGAGCAGAGTGACTTCAGGTACGAGGGCCTCGGAGTATTCAAAGCAGGGTGTTTTCTCATGGCAGCACACACATGGGCCATGACAAAGTCTTCCTGGGCACTTCGGACTCACCAGCAATGTTGTCCTGAGGCCGTTCGAGCACTATGGACATGTAGCTCTCCTCAAGGAACCTACAGTGTGTTGCCCATCACTCGGCACGCACAGAGGGCCTCCGACGGATCAACAAATGGGCCTCGACGTTCCTCAGCCGTCCCACAGGGGTGTGGAGGTACTCAGTCAACTTGGAGGGAAAATGATGCATACCCGAGAGGCCTAGGAGTCCTCAGACGTGTACATCTTTGAAAATAAAGCATATAAGCGACTAAGAACTCATGGAGACAGCTGCATGCCTCCGTATCTACACGGTTACCAAGGGCCTAAACTGGAGGCATGTTCCCACGTTGAGATTCCTTTTAGCTCTAGAGCTTGTCAGGCTGAAAACAACCACGGCCATGGAAGCACCTGGTTTAGACAGAGCAAATTCATTTTGTCCCCAGAAGCATTCTACAAGGGTTGACTTGCCTGTCAAGAGCTGTGTATGTCAGGGATCTTTAACGAAGCATGAATGCAGCCTTCAGAAAGGGAAAGCAAGGCTAGTCCCAGCAGGCCCCCGTTTCCTCGGGCTCACTCACCATGCACCCCTGTTCTTTCTAAGAAGTCCAAAGAGACACAAGTTACCCTGTGTTTCCTTCCCTGAATCTGCTTCTCCAAGTAGGGTGTTCTGCATCAAGCGAACTGCCTCAACGAAGGATCGCCGTAGCTGCTCCTCTGGTCCTGTGTCTATTCAAAAGCCTGCAGTGCCACAGGAAGAACAGGAGTTAAATGGCACTCAGAACGCAAGCCGACTTCCTCCAGGAGGCACGGTGACTTCAGGCAGGAGGTCCTAGATGGAAAGCGAAGCCGAGGGTTACTCTGAGTGCAGCTCAGACTAGGGCAACGTGTAAGACTTCGATGCCATGTGGGACTTCCCAGAACGGTGTTCGTGAACGTGTGCGAGTGCTGAGGAAATTTAGCTGTTCCAAATGAGAGTGCAGTGCGTTTCCCTATGCTCGGCATGCACAGAGGGGCTCTAAAGGGCTACGGGAGTGGATGTTGCTTACTAGACCCAGGTGCGCCTGGGGGTACTCAGTGTTCCTGCCGGGAACAGGGTGCCCACGCTAGCCTCCTAGGTGTCCAGAAAACTGTGCCGCCGTTAGACGTACGCAGAGCAGAGGCCACCAGCTCTTGGAAACTGCTGCACGCCTCCTCTTCTGCACGGCAAATCAGGGCCTTACTTCCAGGCATGTGTTCATGCTGGGTGTGCCGGTAGCGACCCCGCATGGTAAGATGCTGACTTTCTCCTAGAGCAGAGTGACTTCAGGTACGAGGGCCTCGGAGTATTCAAAGCAGAGTGTTTTCTCATGGCATCTCACACAAGGGCCATGACAAAGTCTTCCTGGGCACTACGGACTCAGCAGCAATATTGTCCTGAGGCCGTTCGAGGACTCTGGACATGTAGCTCTCCTCAAGGAACCTACAGTGTGTTGCCCACCACTCGGCACGCACAGAGGGCCTCCGAGAGATCAACAAATGGGCCTCGATTTCCTCAGCCAGCCCAGAGGGATGTTGAGGTACTCACTCAACTTGGAGGGAAAATGATGCATACCCGAGAGGCCTAGGAGTCCTCAGACGTGTACATCTTTGAAAATAAAGCATATAAGCGACTAAGAACTCATGGAGACAGCTGCATGCCTCCGTATCTACACGGTTACCAAGGGCCTAAACTGGAGGCATGTTCCCACGTTGAGATTCCTTTTAGCTCTAGAGCTTGTCAGGCTGAAAACAACCACGGCCATGGAAGCACCTGGTTTAGACAGAGCAAATTCATTTTGTCCCCAGAAGCATTCTACAGGGTTTACTTGCCTGTCAAGAGCTGCGTATGTCAGGGAGCTTCAACGAAGCATGAATGCAGCCTTCAGAAAGGGAAAGCAAGGCTAGTCCCAGCAGGCACCCGTTTCCTCGGGCTCACTCATCATGCACCCCTGTGGTTTCTAACAAGTCCAAGGAGACACAGGTTACCCTGTGTTTCCTTCCCTGAATCAGCTTCTCCAAGTAGGGTGTTCTGCATCAAGCGAACTGCCTCAACCAAGGATCCCCGTAGCTGCTCCTCTGGTCCTGTGTCTATTCAAAAGCTTGCAGTGCCACAGGAAGAAGAGGACTTAAATTGCAGTAAGAACGCAAGCCGACTTCCTCCAGGAGGCACGGTGACTTCAGGCAGGAGGTCCTAGATGGAAAGCGAAGCCGAGGGTTACTCTGAGTGCAGCTCAGACTAGGGCAACGCGTAAGACTTCGATGCCATGTGGGACTTCCCAGAACGGTGTTCGTAAACGTGTGCGAGTGCTGAGGAAATTTAGCTGTTCCAAATGAGAGTGCAGTGCGTTTCCCTACGCTCGGCATGCACAGAGGGGCTCTAAAGGGCTACGGGAGTGGATGTTGCTTAGCAGACCCAGGTGCGCCTGGGGTTACTCAGTGTTTCTGCCGTGGACAGGGTGCCCACGCTAGCCTCCTAGGTGTCCAGAAAACTGTGCCGCCGTTAGACGTACGCAGAGCAGAGGCCACCGGCTCTTGGAAACTGCTGCACGCCTCCTCTTCTGCACAGCAAATCAGGGCCTTACTTCCAGGCATGTGTTCATGCTGGGTGTGCCGGTAGCGACACCGCATGGTAAGATGCTGACTTTCTCCTCGAGCAGAGTGACTTCAGGTACGAGGGCCTCGGAGTATTCAAAGCAGGGTGTTTTCTCATGGCAGCACACACATGGGCCATGACAAAGTCTTCCTGGGCACTTCGGACTCACCAGCAATGTTGTCCTGAGGCCGTTCGAGCACTCTGGACATGTAGCTCTCCTCAAGGAACCTACAGTGTGTTGCCCACCACTCGGCACGCACAGAGGGCCTCCGAGGGATCAACAAATGGGCCTCGATTTCCTCAGCCAGCCCAGAGGGGTGTTGAGGTACTCACTCAACTTGGAGGGAAAATGATGCATACCCGAGAGGCCTAGGAGTCCTCAGACGTGTACATCTTTGAAAATAAAGCATATAAGCGACTAAGAACTCATGGAGACAGCTGCATGCCTCCGTATCTACACGGTTACCAAGGGCCTAAACTGGAGGCATGTTCCCACGTTGAGATTCCTTTTAGCTCTAGAGCTTGTCAGGCTGAAAACAACCACGGCCGTGGAAGCACCTGGTTTAGACAGAGCAAATTCATTTTGTCCCCAGAAGCATTCTCCAAGGGTTGACTTGCCTGTCAAGAGCTGTGTATGTCAGGGATCTTTAACGAAGCATGAATGCAGCCTTCAGAAAGGGAAAGCAAGGCTAGTCCCAGCAGGCCCCTGTTTCCTCGGGCTCACACAGCATGCACCACTGTTGTTTCTAACAAGTCCAAAGAGACACAGGTTACCCTGTGTTTCCTTCCCTGAATCTGCTTCTCCAAGTAGGGTGTTCTGCATCAAGCGAACTGCCTCAACCAAGGATCGCCGTAGCTGCTCCTCTGGTCCTGTGTCTCTTCAAAAGCCTGCAGTGCCACAGGAAGAACAGGAGTTAAATGGCAGTCAGAACGCAAGCCGACTTCCTCCAGGAGGCACGGTGACTTCAGGCAGGAGGTCCTAGATGGAAAGCGAAGCTGAGGGTTACTCTGAGTGCAGCTCAGACTAGGGCAACGCGTAAGACTTCGACGCCATGTGGGACTTGCCAGAACGGTGTTCGTGAACGTGTGCGAGTGCTGAGGAAATTTAGCTGCTCCAAAAGAGAGTGCAGTGCGTTTCCCTACGTTCGGCATGCACAGAGGGGCTCTAAAGGGCTACGGGAGTGGATGTTGCTTAGCAGACACAGGTGCGCCTGGGGGTACTCAGTGTTCCTGCCGGGAACAGGGTGCCCACGCTAGCCTCCTAGGTGTCCAGAAAACTGTGCCGCCGTTAGACGTACGCAGAGCAGAGGCCACCGGCTCTTGGAAACTGCTGCACGCCTCCTCTTGTGCTCGGCAAATCAGGGCCTTACTTCCAGGCATGTGTTCATGCTGGGTGTGCCGGTAGCGACACCGCATGGTAAGATGCTGACTTTCTCCTCGAGCAGAGTGACTTCAGGTACGAGGGCCTCGGAGTATTCAAAACAGAGTGTTTTCTCATGGCATCTCACACAAGGGCCATGACAAAGTCTTCCTGGGCACTACAGACTCAGCAGCAATATTGTGCTGAGGCCCTTCGAGGACTCTGGACATGTAGCTCTCCTCAAGGAACCTACAGTGTGTTGCCCATCACTCGGCACGCACAGAGGGCCTCTGAGGGATCAACAAATGAGCCTCGATTTCCTCAGCCAGCCCAGAGGGGTGTTGAGGTACTCACTCAACTTGGAGGGAAAATGATGCATACCCGAGAGGCCTAGGAGTCCTCAGACGTGTACATCTTTGAAAATAAAGCATATAAGCGACTAAGAACTCATGGAGACAGCTGCATGCCTCCGTATCTACACGGTTACCAAGGGCCTAAACTGGAGGCATGTTCCCACGTTGAGATTCCTTTTAGCTCTAGAGCTTGTCAGGCTGAAAACAACCACGGCCATGGAAGCACCTGGTTTAGACAGAGCAAATTCATTTTGTCCCCAGAAGCATTCTACAAGGGTTGACTTGCCTGTCAAGAGCTGTGTATGTCAGGGATCTTTAACGAAGCATGAATGCAGCCTTCAGAAAGGGAAAGCAAGGCTAGTCCCAGCAGGCCCCCGTTTCCTCGGGCTCACTCACCATGCACCCCTGTTCTTTCTAAGAAGTCCAAAGAGACACAAGTTACCCTGTGTTTCCTTCCATGAATCTGCTTCTCCAAGTAGGGTGTTCTGAATCAAGCGAACTGCCTCAACGAAGGTTCGCCGTAGCTGCTCCTCTGGTCCTGTGTCTATTCAAAAGCCTGCAGTGCCACAGGAAGAACAGGAGTTAAATGGCACTCAGAACGCAAGCCGACTTCCTCCAGGAGGCACGGTGACTTCAGGCAGGAGGTCCTAGATGGAAAGCGAAGCCGAGGGTTACTCTGAGTGCAGCTCAGACTAGGGCAACGCGTAAGACTTCGATGCCATGTGGGACTTCCCAGAACGGTGTTCGTAAACGTGTGCGAGTGCTGAGGAAATTTAGCTGTTCCAAATGAGAGTGCAGTGCGTTTCCCTACGCTCGGCATGCACAGAGGGGCTCTAAATGGCTTCGGGAGTGGATGTTGCTTAGCAGACCCAGGTGCGCCTGGGGGTACTCAGTGTTCCTGCCGGGAACAGGGTGCCCACGCTAGCCTCCTAGGTGTCCAGAAAACTGTGCCGCCGTTAGACGTACGCAGAGCAGAGGCCACCAGCTCTTGGAAACTGCTGCACGCCTCCTCTTGTGCACGGCAAATCAGGGCCTTACTTCCAGGCATGTGTTCATGCTGGGTGTACCGGTAGCGACACCGCATGGTAAGATGCTGACTTTCTCCTAGAGCAGAGTGACTTCAGGTACGAGGGCCTCGGAGTATTCAAAGCAGAGTGTTTTCTCATGGCATCTCACACAAGGGCCATGACAAAGTCTTCCTGAGCACTACGGACTCAGCAGCAATATTGTCCTGAGGCCGTTCGAGGACTCTGGACATGTAAGTCTCCTCAAGGAACCTACAGTGTGTTGCCCACCACTCGGCACGCACAGAGGGCCTCCGAGAGATCAACAAATGGGCCTCGATTTCCTCAGCCAGCCCAGAGGGGTGTTGAGGTACTCACTCAACTTGGAGGGAAAATGATGCATACCCGAGAGGCCTAGGAGTCCTCAGACGTGTACATCTTTGAAAATAAAGCATATAAGCGACTAAGAACTCATGGAGACAGCTGCATGCCTCCGTATCTACACGGTTACCAAGGGCCTAAACTGGAGGCATGTTCCCACGTTGAGATTCCTTTTAGCTCTAGAGCTTGTCAGGCTGAAAACAACCGCGGCCATGGAAGCACCTGGTTTAGACAGAGCAAATTCATTTTGTCCCCAGAAGCATTCTACAGGGTTGACTTGCCTGTCAAGAGCTGCGTATGTCAGGGAGCTTGAACGAAGCATGAATGCAGCCTTCAGAAAGGGAAAGCAAGGCTAGTTCCAGCAGGCACCCGTTTCCTCGGGCTCACTCAGCATGCACCCCTGTGGTTTCTAACAAGTCCAAAGAGACACAGGTTACCCTGTGTTTCCTTCCCTGAATCAGCTTCTCCAAGTAGGGTGTTCTGCATCAAGCGAACTGCCTCAACCAAGGATCCCCGTAGCTGCTCCTCTGGTCCTGTGTCTATTCAAAAGCTTGCAGTGCCACAGGAAGAAGAGGACTTAAATTGCAGTAAGAACGCAAGCCGACTTCCTCCAGGAGGCACGGTGACTTCAGGCAGGAGGTCCTAGATGGAAAGCGAAGCCGAGGGTTACTCTGAGTGCAGCTCAGACTAGGGCAACGCGTAAGACTTCGATGCCATGTGGGACTTCCCAGAACGGTGTTCGTAAACGTGTGCGAGTGCTGAGGAAATTTAGCTGTTCCAAATGAGAGTGCAGTGCGTTTCCCTACGCTCGGCATGCACAGAGGGGCTCTAAAGGGCTACGGGAGTGGATGTTGCTTAGCAGACCCAGCTGCGCCTGGGGTTACTCAGTGTTCCTGCCGGGGACAGGGTGCCCACGCTAGCCTCCTAGGTGTCCAGAAAACTGTGCCGCCGTTAGACGTACGCAGAGCAGAGGCCACCGGCTCTTGGAAACTGCTGCACGCCTCCTCTTCTGCACGGCAAATCAGGGCCTTACTTCCAGGCATGTGTTCATGCTGGGTGTGCCGGTAGCGACACCGCATGGTAAGATGCTGACTTTCTCCTCGAGCAGAGTGACTTCAGGTACGAGGGCCTCGGAGTATTCAAAGCAGGGTGTTTTCTCATGGCAGCACACACATGGGCCATGACAAAGTCTTCCTGGGCACTTCGGACTCACCAGCAATGTTGTCCTGAGGCCGTTCGAGCACTATGGACATGTAGCTCTCCTCAAGGAACCTACAGTGTGTTGCCCATCACTCGGCACGCACAGAGGGCCTCCGACGGATCAACAAATGGGCCTCGACGTTCCTCAGCCGGCCCACAGGGGTGTGGAGGTACTCAGTCAACTAGGAGGGAAAATGATGCATACCCGAGAGGCCTAGGAGTCCTCAGACGTGTACATCTTTGAAAATAAAGCATATAAGCGACTAAGAACTCATGGAGACAGCTGCATGCCTCCGTATCTACACGGTTACCAAGGGCCTAAACTGGAGGCATGTTCCCACGTTGAGATTCCTTTTATCTCTAGAGCTTGTCAGGCTGAAAACAACCGCGGCCATGGAAGCACCTGGTTTAGACAGAGCAAATTCATTTTGTCCCCAGAAGCATTCTACAAGGGTTGACTTGCCTGTCAAGAGCTGTGTATGTCAGAGAGCTTCAACGAAGCATGAAGGCAGCCTTCAGAAAGGGAAAGCAAGTCTAGTCCCAGCAGGCCCCCGTTTCCTCGGGCTCACTCACCATGCACCACTGTTGTTTCTAACAAGTCCAAAGAGACACAGGTTACCCTGTGTTTCCTTCCCTGAATCTGCTTCTCCAAGTAGGGTGTTCTGCATCAAGCGAACTGCCTCAACGAAGGATCGCCGTAGCTGCTCCTCTGGTCCTGTGTCTATTCAAAAGCCTGCAGTGCCACAGGAAGAACAGGAGTTAAATGGCACTCAGAACGCAAGCCGACTTCCTCCAGGAGGCACGGTGACTTCAGGCAGGAGGTCCTAGATGGAAAGCGAAGCCGAGGGTTACTCTGAGTGCAGCTCAGACTAGGGCAACGCGTAAGACTTCGATGCCATGTGGGACTTCCCAGAACGGTGTTCGTAAACGTGTGCGAGTGCTGAGGAAATTTAGCTGTTCCAAATGAGAGTGCAGTGCCTTTCCCTACGCTCGGCATGCACAGAGGGGCTCTAAAGGGCTACGGGAGTGGATGTTGCTTAGCAGACCCAGGTGCGCCTGGGGTTACTCAGTGTTCCTGCCGGGAACAGGGTGCCCACGCTAGCCTCCTAGGTGTCCAGAAAACTGTGCCGCCGTTAGACGTACGCAGAGCAGAGGCCACCGGCTCTTGGAAACTGCTGCACGCCTGCTCTTGTGCTCGGCAAATCAGGGCCTTACTTCCAGGCATGTGTTCATGCTGGGTGTGCCGGTAGCGACACCGCATGGTAAGATGCTGACTTTCTCCTCGAGCAGAGCGACTTCAGGTACGAGGGCCTCGGAGTATTCAAAGCAGGGTGTTTTCTCATGGCAGCACACACATGGGCCATGACAAAGTCTTCCTGGGCACTTCGGACTCACCATCAATGTTGTCCTGAGGCCGTTCGAGCACTCTGGACATGTAGCTCTCCTCAAGGAACCTACAGTGTGTTGCCCACCACTCGGCACGCACAGAGGGCCTCCGCGGGATCAACAAATGGGCCTCGATTTCCTCAGCCAGCCCAGAGGGGTGTTGAGGTACTCACTCAACTTGGAGGGAAAATGATGCATACCCGAGAGGCCTAGGAGTCCTCAGACGTGTACATCTTTGAAAATAAAGCATATAAGCGACTAAGAACTCATGGAGACAGCTGCATGCCTCCGTATCTACACGGTTTCCAAGGGCCTAAACTGGAGGCATGTTCCCACGTTGAGATTCCTTTTAGCTCTAGAGCTTGTCAGGCTGAAAACAACCACGGCCGTGGAAGCACCTGGTTTAGACAGAGCAAATTCATTTTGTCCCCAGAAGCATTCTACAAGGGTTGACTTTCCTGTCAAGAGCTGTGTATGTCAGGGATCTTTAACGAAGCATGAATGCAGCCTTCAGAAAGGGAAAGCAAGGCTAGTCCCAGCAGGCCCCTGTTTCCTCGGGCTCACACAGCATGCACCACTGTTGTTTCTAACAAGTCCAAAGAGACACAGGTTACCCTGTGTTTCCTTCCCTGAATCTGCTTTTCCAAGTAGGGTGTTCTGCATCAAGCGAACTGCCTCAACCAAGGATCGCCGTAGCTGCTCCTCTGGTCCTGTGTCTCTTCAAAAGCCTGCAGTGCCACAGGAAGAACAGGAGTTAAATGGCACTCAGAACGCAAGCCGACTTCCTCCAGGAGGCACGGTGACTTCAGGCAGGAGGTCCTAGATGGAAAGCGAAGCTGAGGGTTACTCTGAGTGCAGCTCAGACTAGGGCAACGCGTAAGACTTCGACGCCATGTGGGACTTGCCAGAACGGTGTTCGTGAACGTGTGCGAGTGCTGAGGAAATTTAGCTGCTCCAAAAGAGAGTGCAGTGCGTTTCCCTACGCTCGGCATGCACAGAGGGGCTCTAAAGGGCTACGGGAGTGGATGTTGCTTAGCAGACACAGGTGCGCCTGGGGGTACTCTGTGTTCCTGCCGGGAACAGGGTGCCCACGCTAGCCTCCTAGGTGTCCAGAAAACTGTGCCGCCGTTAGACGTACGCAGAGCAGAGGCCACCGGCTCTTGGAAACTGCTGCACGCCTCCTCTTGTGCTCGGCAAATCAGGGCCTTACTTCCAGGCATGTGTTCCTGCTGGGTGTGCCGGTAGCGACACCGCATGGTAAGATGCTGACTTTCTCCTCGAGCAGAGTGACTTCAGGTACGAGGGCCTCGGAGTATTCAAAGCAAGGTGTTTTCTCATGGCATCACACACATGGGCCATGACAAAGTCTTCCTGGGCACTTCGGACTCACCATCAATGTTGTCCTGAGGCCGTTCGAGCACTCTGGACATGTAGCTCTCCTCAAGGAACCTACAGTGTGTTGCCCACCACACGGCACCCACAGAGTGCCTCCGAGGGATCAACAAATGTGTCTCGAAGTTCCTCAGCCAGCCCAGAGGGGTGTTGAGGTACTCACTCAACTTGGAGGGAAAATGATGCATACCCGAGAGGCCTAGGAGTCCTCAGACGTGTACATCTTTGAAAATAAAGCATATAAGCGACTAGGAACTCATGGAGACAGCTGCATGCCTCCGTATCTACACGGTTACCAAGGGCCTAAACTGGAGGCATGTTCCCACGTTGAGATTCCTTTTAGCTCTAGAGCTTGTCAGGCTGAAAACAACCGCGGCCATGGAAGCACCTGGTTTAGACAGAGCAAATTCATTTTGTCCCCAGAAGCATTCTACAAGGGTTGACTTGCCTGTCAAGAGCTGTGTATGCCAGAGAGCTTCAACGAAGCATGAATGCAGCCTTCAGAAAGGGAAAGCAAGGCTAGTCGAGGCAGGCCCCCGTTTCCTCGGGCTCACTCACCATGCACCACTGTTGTTTCTAACAAGTCCAAAGAGACACAGGTTACCCTGTGTTTCCTTCCCTGAATCTGCTTCTCCAAGTAGGGTGTTCTGCATCAAGCGAACTGCCTCAACAAAGGATCGCCGTAGCTGCTCCTCTGGTCCTGTGTCTATTCAAAAGCTTGCAGTGCCTCAGGAAGAACAGGACTTAAATTGCAGTCAGAACGCAAGCCGACTTCCTCCAGGAGGCACGGTGACTTCAGGCAGGAGGTCCTAGATGGAAAGCGAAGCTGAGGGTTACTCTGAGTGCAGCTCAAACTAGGGCAACGCGTAAGACTTCGACGTCATGTGGGACTTGCCAGAACGGTGTTCGTGAACGTGTGCGAGTGCTGAGGAAATTTAGCTGCTCCAAAAGAGAGTGCAGTGCGTTTCCCTACGCTCGGCATGCACAGAGGGCCTCTAAAGGGCTACGGGAGTGGATGTTGCTTAGCAGACCCAGGTGCGCCTGGGGTTACTCAGTGATCCTGCCGGGAACAGGGTGCCCACGCTAGCCTCCTAGGTGTCCAGAAAACTGTGCCGCCGTTAGACGTACGCAGAGCAGAGGCCACCGGCTCCTGGAAACTGCTGCACGCCTCCTCTTGTGCACGGCAAATCAGGGCCTTACTTCCAGGCATGTGTTCATGCTGGGTGTGCCGGTAGCGACACCGAATGGTAAGATGCTGACTTTCTCCTCGAGCAGAGTGACTTCAGGAACGAGGGCCTCGGAGTATTCTAAGCAGGGTGTTTTCTCATGGCAGGACACACATGGGCCATGACAAAGTCTTCCTGGGCACTTCGGACTCACCAGCAATGTTGTCCTGAGGCCGTTCGAGCACTCTGGACATGTAGCTCTCCTCAAGGAACGTACAGTGTGTTGCCCATCACTCGGCACACACAGAGGGCCTCCGACGGATCAACAAATGGGCCTCGACGTTCCTCAGCCG
The DNA here is from genome assembly GCF_059928025.1 of Delphinapterus leucas. Classification (NCBI taxonomy): domain Eukaryota; kingdom Metazoa; phylum Chordata; class Mammalia; order Artiodactyla; family Monodontidae; genus Delphinapterus; species Delphinapterus leucas. The sequence continues at coordinate 31,524,554 of NC_143147.1, forward strand.
GCCCACAGGTGTGTGGAGGTACTCAGTCAACTTGGAGGGAAAATGATGCATACCCGAGAGGCCTAGGAGTCCTCAGACGTGTACTTCCTTGAAAATAAAGCATATAAGCGACTAAGAACTCATGGAGACAGCTGCATGCCTCCGGATCTACACGGTTACCAAGGGCCAAAACTGGAGGCATGTTCCCACGTTGAGATTCCTTTTAGCTCTAGAGCTTGTCAGGCTGAAAACAACCACGGCCATGGAAGCACCTGGTTTAGACAGAGCAAATTCATTTTGTCCCCAGAAGCATTCTACAGGGTTTACTTGCCTGTCAAGAGCTGCGTATGTCAGGGAGCTTCAACGAAGCATGAATGCAGCCTTCAGAAAGGGAAAGCAAGGCTAGTTCCAGCAGGCCCCCGTTTCCTCGGGCTCACTCAGCATGCACACCTGTGGTTTCTAACAAGTCCAAAGAGACACAGGTTACCCTGTGTTTCCTTCCCTGAATCAGCTTCTCCAAGTAGGGTGTTCTGCATCAAGCGAACTGCCTCAACCAAGGATCCCCGTACTTGCTCCTCTGGTCCTGTGTCTATTCAAAAGCTTGCAGTGCCACAGGAAGAAGAGGACTTAAATTGCAGTCAGAACGCAAGCCGACTTCCTCCAGGAGGCACGGTGACTTCAGGCAGGAGGTCCTAGATGGAAAGCGAAGCTGAGGGTTACTCTGAGTTCTGCTCATACTAGGGTAACGCGTAAGACTTCGACGTCATGTGGGACTTGCCAGAACGGTGTTCGTGAACGTGTGCGAGTGCTGAGGAAATGTAGCTGCTCCAAAAGAGAGTGCAGTGCGTTTCCCTAAGCTCGGCATGCACAGAGGGGCTCTAAAGGGCTACGGGAGTGGATGTTGCTTAGCAGACCCAGGTGCGCCTGGGGGTACTCAGTGATCCTGCCTGGAACAGGGTGCCCACGCTAGCCTCCTAGGTGTCCAGAAAACTGTGCCGCCGTTAGACGTACGCAGAGCAGAGGCCAGCGGCTCCTGGAAACTGCTGCACGCCTCCTCTTCTGCACGGCAAATGAGGGCCTTACTTCCAGGCAGGTGTTCATGCTGGGTGTGCCGGTAGCGACACCGCATGGTAAGATGCTGACTTTCTCCTCGAGCAGAGTGACTTCAGGTACGAGGGCCTCGGAGTATTCAAAGCAGAGTGTTTTCTCATGGCATCTCACACAAGGGCCATGACAAAGTCTTCCTGGGCACTACGGACTCAGCAGCAATATTGACCTGAGGCCGTTCGAGGACTCTGGACATGTAGCTCTCCTCAAGGAACCTACAGTGTGTTGCCCACCACTCGGCACGCACAGAGGGCCTCCGAGGGATCAACAAATGGGCCTCGATTTCCTCAGCCAGCCCAGAGGGGTGTTGAGGTACTCACTCAACTTGGAGGGAAAATGATGCATACCCGAGAGGCCTAGGAGTCCTCAGACGTGTACATCTCTGAAAATAAAGCATATAAGCGACTAAGAACTCATGGAGACAGCTGCATGCCTCCCTATGTACACGGCAACCAAGGGCCTAAACTGGAGGCATGTTCCCACGTTGAGATTCCTTTTAGCTCTAGAGCTTGTCAGGCTGAAAACAACCGCGGCCATGGAAGCACCTGGTTTAGACAGAGCAAATTCATTTTCTCCCCAGAAGCATTCTACAAGGGTTGACTTGACTGTCAAGAGCTGTGTATGTCAGGGATCTTTAACGAAGCATGAATGCAGCCTTCAGAAAGGGAAAGCAAGGCTAGTCCCAGCAGGCCCCCGTTTCCTCGGGCTCACTCAGCATGCACCACTGTTGTTTCTTACAAGTCCAAAGAGACACAGGTTACCCTGTGTTTCCTTCCCTGAATCTGCTTCTCTAAGTAGGGTGTTCTGCATCAAGCGAACTGCCTCAACCAAGGATCGCCGTAGCTGCTCCTCTGGTCCTGTGTCTATTCAAAAGCTTGCAGTGCCTCAGGAAGAACAGGACTTAAATTGCAGTCAGAACGCAAGCCGACTTCCTCCAGGAGGCACGGTGACTTCACGCAGGAGATCCTAGATGGAAAGCGAAGCTGAGGGTTACTCTGAGTGCAGCTCAGACTAGGGTAACGCGTAAGACTTCGACGCCATGTGGGTCTTGCCAGAACGGTGTTCGTGAACGTGTGCGAGTGCTGAGGAAATTTAGCTGCTCCAAAAGAGAGTGCAGTGCGTTTCCCTACGCTCAGCATGCACAGAGGGGCTCTAAAGGGCTACGGGAGTGGATGTTGCTTAGCAGACACAGGTGCGCCTGGGGGTACTCAGTGATCCTGCCGGGAACAGGGTGCCCACGCTAGCCTCCTAGGTGTCCAGAAAACTGTGCCGCCGTTAGACGTACGCAGAGCAGAGGCCACCGGCTCCTGGAAACTGCTGCACGTCTCCTCTTGTGCACGGCAAATCAGGGCCTTACTTCCAGGCATGTGTTCATGCTGGGTGTGCCGGTAGCGACACCGCATGGTAAGATGCTGACTTTCTCCTCGAGCAGAGTGACTTCAGGTACGAGGGCCTGGGAGTATTCAAAGCAGAGTGTTTTCTCATGGCATCTCACACAAGGGCCATGACAAAGTATTCCTGGGCACTACGGACTCAGCAGCAATATTGTCCTGAGGCCGTTCGAGGACTCTGGACATGTAAGTCTCCTCAAGGAACCTACAGTGTGTTGCCCACCACTCGGCACGCACAGAGGGCCTCCGAGGGATCAGCAAATGGGTCTCGAAGTTCCTCAGCCAGCCCAGAGGGGTGTTGAGGTACTCACTCAACTTGGAGGGAAAATGATGCATACCCGAGAGGCCTAGGAGTCCTCAGACGTGTACATCTTTGAAAATAAAGCATATAAGCGACTAAGAACTCATGGAGACAGCTGCATGCCTCCGTATCTACACGGTTACCAAGGGCCTAAACTGGAGGCATGTTCCCACGTTGAGATTCCTTTTAGCTCTAGAGCTTGTCAGGCTGAAAACAACCGCGGCCATGGAAGCACCTGGTTTAGACAGAGCAAATTCATTTTGTCCCCAGAAGCATTCTACAGGGTTGACTTGCCTGTCCAGAGCTGCGTATGTCAGAGAGCTTCAACGAAGCATGAATGCAGCCTTCAGAAAGGGAAAGCAAGCCTAGTCCCAGCAGGCCCCCGTTTCGTCGGGCTCAATCACCATGCACCCCTGTTCTTTCTAAGAAGTCCAAAGAGACACAAGTTACCCTGTGTTTCCTTCCCTGAATCTGCTTCTCCAAGTAGGGTGTTCTGCATCAAGCGAACTGCCTCAACCAAGGATCCCCGTAGCTGCTCCTCTGGTCCTGTGTCTACTCAAAAGCTTGCAGTGCCACAGGAAGAAGAGGACTTAAATTGCAGTAAGAACGCAAGCCGACTTCCTCCAGGAGGCACGGTGACTTCAGGCAGGTGGTCCTAGATGGAAAGCGAAGCTGAGGGTTACTCTGAGTGCAGCTCAGACTAGGGCAACGCGTAAGACTTCGACGCCATGTGGGACTTGCCAGAACGGTGTTCGTGAACGTGTGCGAGTGCTGAGGAAATTTAGCTGCTCCAAAAGAGAGTGCAGTGCGTTTCCCTACGCTCGGCATGCACAGAGGGGCTCTATAGGGCTACGGGAGTGGATGTTGCTTAGCAGACCCAGGTGCGCCTGGGGGTACTCAGTGTTCCTGCTGGGAACAGGGTGCCCACGCTAGCCTCCTAGGTGTCCAGAAAACTGTGCCGCCGTTAGACGTACGCAGAGCAGAGGCCACCGGCTCTTGGAAACTGCTGCACGCCTCCTATTCTGCACGGCAAATCAGCGCCTTACTTCCAGGCATGTGTTCATGCTGGGTGTGCCGGTAGCGACACCGCATGGTAAGATGCTGACTTTCTCCTCGAGCAGAGTGACTTCAGGTACGAGAGCCTCGGAGTATTCAAAGCAGGGTGTTTTCTCATGGCAGCACACACATGGGACATGACAAAGTCTTCCTGGGGACTTCGGAATCACCAGCAATGTTGTCCTGAGGCCGTTCGAGCACTCTGGACATGTAGCTCTCCTCAAGGAACCTACACTGTGTTGCCCATCACTCGGCACGCACAGAGGGACTTCGAGGGATCAACAAATAGGCCTCGAAGTTCCTCATCCGGCCCACAGCGGTGTGAAGGTACTCAGTCAACTTGGAGGGAATATCATGCATACGCGAGAGGCCTAGGAGTCCTCAGACGTGTACTTCCTTGAAAATAAAGCATACAAGCGACTAAGAACTCATGGAGACAGCTGCATGTCTCCGTATGTACACGGCTACCAAGGGCCTAAACTGGAGGCATGTTCCCACGTTGAGATTCCTTTTAGCTCTAGAGCTTGTCAGGCTGAAAACAACCGCGGCCATGGAAGCACCTGGTTTAGACAGAGCAAATTCATTTTGTCCCCAGAAGCATTCTACAGGGTTGACTTGCCTGTCAAGAGCTGCGTATGTCAGGGAGCTTCAACGAAGCAGGAATGCAGCCTTCAGAAAGGGAAAGCAAGGCTAGTTCCAGCAGGCCCCCGTATACTCGGGCTCACTCAGCATGCACGACTGTGGTTTCTAACAAGTCCAAAGAGACACAGGTTACCCTGTGTTTCCTTCCCTGAATCTGCTTCTCCAAGTAGGGTGTTCTGCATCAAGCGAACTGCCTCAACGAAGGATCGCCGTAGCTGCTCCTCTGGTCCTGTGTCTATTCAAAAGCTTGCAGTGCCTCAGGAAAAACAGGACTTAAATTGCAGTCAGAACGCAAGCCGACTTCCTCCAGGAGGCACGGTGACTTCAGGCAGGAGGTCCTATATGGAAAGCGAAGCTGAGGGTTACTCTGAGTGCAGCTCAGACTAGGGTAACGCATAAGACTTCGACGTCATGTGGGTCTTGCCAGAACGGTGTTCGTGAACGTGTGCGAGTGCTGAGGAAATTTAGCTGCTCCAAAAGAGAGTGCAGTGCGTTTCCCTACGCTCGGCATGCACAGAGGGCCTCTAAAGTGCTACGGGAGTGGATGTTGCTTAGCAGACCCAGGTGCGCCTGGGGGTACTCAGTGTTCCTGCCGGGAACAGGGTGCCCACGCTAGCCTTCTAGGTGTCCAGAAAACTGTGCCGCCGTTAGACGTACGCAGAGCAGAGGCCACCGGCTCTTGGAAACTGCTGCACGCCTCCTCTTGTGCACGGCAAATCAGGGCCTTACTTCCAGGCATGTGTTCATGCTGGGTGTGCCGGTAGCGACACCGCATGGTAAGATGCTGACTTTCTCCTCGAGCAGAGTGACTACAGGTACGAGGGTCTCGGAGTATTCAAAGCAGAGTGTTTTCTCATGGCATCTCACACAAGGGCCATGACAAAGTCTTCCTGGGCACTACAGACTCAGCAGCAATATTGTCCTGAGGCCGTTCGAGGACTCTGGACATGTAGCTCTCCTCAAGGAACCTACAGTGTGTTGCCCACCACTCGGCACGCACAGAGGGCCTCCGAGGGATCAACAAATGGGTCTCGAAGTTCCTCAGCCAGCCCAGAGGGGTGTTGAGGTACTCAGTCAACTTGGAGGGAAAATGATGCATACCCGAGAGGCCTAGGAGCCCTCAGACGTGTACTTCCTTGAAAATAAAGCATATAAGCGACTAAGAACTCATGGAGACAGCTGCATGCCTCCGTATCTACACGGTTACGAAGGGCCAAAACTGGAGGCATGTTCCCACGTTGAGATTCCTTTTAGCTCTAGAGCTTGTCAGGCTGAAAACAACCACGGCCATGGAAGCACCTGGTTTAGACAGAGCAAATTCATTTTGTCCCCAGAAGCATTCTACAGGGTTTACTTGCCTGTCAAGAGCTGCGTATGTCAGGGAGCTTCAACGAAGCATGAATGCAGCCTTCAGAAAGGGAAAGCAAGGCTAGTTCCAGCAGGCACCCGTTTCCTCGGGCTCACTCAGCATGCACACCTGTGGTTTCTAACAAGTCCAAAGAGACACAGGTTACCCTGTGTTTCCTTCCCTGAATCAGCTTCTCCAAGTAGGGTGTTCTGCATCAAGCGAACTGCCTCAACCAAGGATCCCCGTAGCTGCTCCTCTGGTCCTGTGTCTATTCAAAAGCTTGCAGTGCCACAGGAAGAAGAGGACTTAAATTGCAGTAAGAACGCAAGCCGACTTCCTCCAGGAGGCACGGTGACTTCAGGCAGGAGGTCCTAGATGGAAAGCGAAGCTGAGGGTTACTCTGAGTGCAGCTCATACTAGGGTAACGCGTAAGACTTCGACGTCATGTGGGACTTGCCAGAACGGTGTTCGTGAACGTGTGCGAGTGCTGAGGAAATGTAGCTGCTCCAAAAGAGAGTGCAGTGCGTTTCCCTAAGCTCGGCATGCACAGAGGGGCTCTAAAGGGCTACGGGAGTGGATGTTGCTTAGCAGACCCAGGTGCGCCTGGGGGTACTCAGTGATCCTGCCGGGAACAGGGTGCCCACGCTAGCCTCCTAGGTGTCCAGAAAACTTTGCCGCCGTTCGACGTACGCAGAGCAGAGGCCAGCGGCTCCTGGAAACTGCTGCACGCCTCCTCTTCTGCACGGCAAATGAGGGCCTTACTTCCAGGCATGTGTTCATGCTGGGTGTGCCGGTAGCGACACCGCATGGTAAGATGCTGACTTTCTCCTCGAGCAGAGTGACTTCAGGTACGAGGGCCTCGGAGTATTCAAAGCAGAGTGTTTTCTCATGGCATCTCACACAAGGGCCATGACAAAGTCTTCCTGGGCACTACGGACTCAGCAGCAATATTGACCTGAGGCCGTTCGAGGACTCTGGACATGTAGCTCTCCTCAAGGAAACTACAGTGTGTTGCCCACCACTCGGCACGCACAGAGGGCCTCCGAGGGATCAACAAATGGGCCTCGATTTCCTCAGCCAGCCCAGAGGGGTGTTGAGGTACTCACTCAACTTGGAGGGAAAATGATGCATACCCGAGAGGCCTAGGAGTCCTCAGACGTGTACATCTTTGAAAATAAAGCATATAAGCGACTAAGAACTCATGGAGACAGCTGCATGCCTCCGTATCTACACGGTTACCAAGGGCCTAAACTGGAGGCATGTTCCCACGTTGAGATTCCTTTTAGCTCTAGAGCTTGTCAGGCTGAAAACAACCACGGCCATGGAAGCACCTGGTTTAGACAGAGCAAATTCATTTTGTCCCCAGAAGCATTCTACAGGGTTGACTTGCCTGTCAAGAGCTGCGTATGTCAGGGAGCTTCAACGAAGCATGAATGCAGCCTTCAGAAAGGGAAAGCAAGGCTAGTCGAGGCAGGCCCCCGTTTCCTCGGGCTCACTCAGCATGCACCCCTGTGGTTTCTAACAAGTCCAAAGAGACACAGGTTACCCTGTGTTTCCTTCCCTGAATCAGCTTCTCCAAGTAGGGTGTTCTGCATCAAGCGAACTGCCTCAACCAAGGATCCCCGTAGCTGCTCCTCTGGTCCTGTGTCTATTCAAAAGCTTGCAGTGCCACAGGAAGAAGAGGACTTAAATTGCAGTAAGAACAAAAGTCGACTTCCTCCAGGAGGCACGGTGACTTCAGGCAGGAGGTCCTACCTGGAAAGCGAAGCCGAGGGTTACTCTGAGTGCAGCTCAGACTAGGGCAACGCGTAAGACTTCGACGCCATGTGGGACTTCCCAGAACGGTGTTCGTGAACGTGTGCGAGTGCTGAGGAAATTGAGCTGCTCCAAAAGAGAGTGCAGTGCGTTTCCCTACGCTCGGCATGCACAGAGGGGCTCTAAAGGGCTACGGGAGTGGATGTTGCTTAGCAGACCCAGGTGCGCCTGGGGGTACTCAGTGTTCCTGCCGGGAACAGGGTGCCCACGCTAGCCTCCTAGGTGTCCAGAAAACTGTGCCGCCGTTAGACGTACGCAGAGCAGAGGCCACCGGCTCTTGGAAACTGCTGCACGCCTCCTATTCTGCACGGCAAATCAGTGCCTTACTTCCAGGCATGTGTTCATGCTGGGTGTGCCGGTAGCGACACCGCATGGTAAGATGCTGACTTTCTCCTCGAGCAGAGTGACTTCAGGTACGAGAGCCCCGGAGTATTCAAAGCAGGGTGTTTTCTCATGGCAGCACACACATGGGACATGACAAAGCCTTCCTGGGCACTTCGGAATCACCAGCAATGTTGTCCTGAGGCCGTTCGAGCACTCTGGACATGTAGCTCTCCTCAAGGAACCTACAGTGTGTTGCCCATCACTCGGCACGCACAGAGGGCCTTCGAGGGATCAACAAATGGGCCTCGAAGTTCCTCATCCAGCCCACAGCGGTGTGAAGGTACTCAGTCAACTTGGAGGGAATATCATGCATACCCGACAGGCCTAGGAGTCCTCAGACGTGTACTTCCTTGAAAATAAAGCATACAAGCGACTAAGAACTCATGGAGACAGCTGCATGTCTCCCTATGTACACGGCAACCAAGGGCCTAAACTGGAGGCATGTTCCCACGTTGAGATTCCTTTTAGCTCTAGAGCTTGTCAGGCTGAAAACAACCGCGGCCATGGAAGCACCTGGTTTAGACAGAGCAAATTCATTTTCTCCCCAGAAGCATTCTACAAGGGTTGACTTGACTGTCAAGAGCTGTGTATGTCAGGGATCTTTAACGAAGCATGAATGCAGCCTTCAGAAAGGGAAAGCAAGGCTAGTCCCAGCAGGCCCCCGTTTCCTCGGGCTCACTCAGCATGCACCACTGTTGTTTCTTACAAGTCCAAAGAGACACAGGTTACCCTGTGTTTCCTTCCCTGAATCTGCTTCTCTAAGTAGGGTGTTCTGCATCAAGCGAACTGCCTCAACCAAGGATCGCCGTAGCTGCTCCTCTGGTCCTGTGTCTATTCAAAAGCTTGCAGTGCCTCAGGAAGAACAGGACTTAAATTGCAGTCAGAACGCAAGCCGACTTCCTCCAGGAGGCACGGTGACTTCAGGCAGGAGGTCCTAGATGGAAAGCGAAGCTGAGGGTTACTCTGAGTGCAGCTCAGACTAGGGTAACGCGTAAGACTTCGACGCCATGTGGGACTTGCCAGAACGGTGTTCGTGAACGTGTGCGAGTGCTGAGGAAATTTAGCTGCTCCAAAAGAGAGTGCAGTGCGTTTCCCTACGCTCGGCATGCACAGAGGGGCTCTAAAGGGCTACGGGAGTGGATGTTGCTTAGCAGACCCAGGTGCGCCTGGGGGTACTCAGTGATCCTGCCGGGAACAGGGTGCCCACGCTAGCCTCCTAGGTGTCCAGAAAACTGTGCCGCCGTTAGACGTACGCAGAGCAGAGGCCACCGGCTCCTGGAAACTGCTGCACGCCTCCTCTTGTGCACGGCAAATCAGGGCCTTACTTCCAGGCATGTGTTCATGCTGGGTGTGCCGGTAGCGACACCGCATGGTAAGATGCTGACTTTCTCCTCGAGCAGAGTGACTTCAGGTACGAGGGCCTCGGAGTATTCAAAGCAGAGTGTTTTCTCATGGCATCTCACACAAGGGCCATGACAAAGTATTCCTGGGCACTACGGACTCAGCAGCAATATTGTCCTGAGGCCGTTCGAGGACTCTGGACATGTAAGTCTCCTCAAGGAACCTACAGTGTGTTGCCCACCACTCGGCACGCACAGAGGGCCTCCGAGGGATCAGCAAATGGGTCTCGAAGTTCCTCAGCCAGCCCAGAGGGGTGTTGAGGTACTCACTCAACTTGGAGGGAAAATGATGCATATCCGAGAGGCCTAGGAGTCCGCAGACGTGTACATCTTTGAAAATAAAGCATATAAGCGACTAAGAACTCATGGAGACAGCTGCATGCCTCCGTATCTACACGGTTACCAAGGGCCTAAACTGGAGGCATGTTCCCACGTTGAGATTCCTTTTAGCTCTAGAGCTTGTCAGGCTGAAAACAACCGCGGCCATGGAAGCACCTGGTTTAGACAGAGCAAATTCATTTTGTCCCCAGAAGCATTCTACAGGGTTTACTTGCCTGTCAAGAGCTGCGTATGTCAGGGAGCTTCAACGAAGCATGAATGCAGCCTTCAGAAAGGGAAAGCAAGGCTAGTTCCAGCAGGCACCCGTTTCCTCGGGCTCACTCAGCATGCACCCCTGTGGTTTCTAACAAGTCCAAAGAGACACAGGTTACCCTGTGTTTCCTTCCCTGAATCAGCTTCTCCAAGTAGGGTGTTCTGCATCAAGCGAACTGCCTCAACCAAGGATCCCCGTAGCTGCTCCTCTGGTCCTGTGTCTATTCAAAAGCTTGCAGTGCCACAGGAAGAAGAGGACTTAAATTGCAGTAAGAACGCAAGCCGACTTCCTCCAGGAGGCACGGTGACTTCAGGCAGGAGGTCCTAGATGGAAAGCGAAGCTGAGGGTTACTCTGAGTTCTGCTCATACTAGGGTAACGCGTAAGACTTCGACGTCATGTGGGACTTGCCAGAACGGTGTTCGTGAACGTGTGCGAGTGCTGAGGAAATTTAGCTGCTCCAAAAGAGAGTGCAGTGCGTTTCCCTACGCGCGGCATGCACAGAGGGGCTCTAAAGGGCTACGGGAGTGGATGTTGCTTAGCAGACCCAGGTGCGCCTGGGGGTACTCAGTGATCCTGCCGGGAACAGGGTGCCCACGCTAGCCTCCTAGGTGTCCAGAAAACTGTGCCGCCGTTAGACGTACGCAGAGCAGAGGCCAGCGGCTCCTGGAAACTGCTGCACGCCTCCTCTTCTGCACGGCAAATGAGGGCCTTACTTCCAGGCATGTGTTCATGCTGGGTGTGCCGGTAGCGACACCGCATGGTAAGATGCTGACTTTCTCCTCGAGCAGAGTGACTTCAGGTACGAGGGCCTCGGAGTATTCAAAGCAGAGTGTTTTCTCATGGCATCTCACACAAGGGCCATGACAAAGTCTTCCTGGGCACTACGGACTCAGCAGCAATATTGACCTGAGGCCGTTCGAGGACTCTGGACATGTAGCTCTCCTCAAGGAAACTACAGTGTGTTGCCCACCACTCGGCACGCACAGAGGGCCTCCGAGGGATCAACAAATGGGCCTCGATTTCCTCAGCCAGCCCAGAGGGGTGTTGAGGTACTCACTCAACTTGGAGGGAAAATGATGCATACCCGAGAGGCCTAGGAGTCCTCAGACGTGTACATCTCTGAAAATAAAGCATATAAGCGACTAAGAACTCATGGAGACAGCTGCATGCCTCCGTATCTACACGGTTACCAAGGGCCTAAACTGGAGGCATGTTCCCACGTTGAGATTCCTTTTAGCTCTAGAGCTTGTCAGGCTGAAAACAACCACGGCCATGGAAGCACCTGGTTTAGACAGAGCAAATTCATTTTGTCCCCAGAAGCATTCTACAGGGTTGACTTGCCTGTCAAGAGCTGCGTATGTCAGGGAGCTTCAACGAAGCATGAATGCAGCCTTCAGAAAGGGAAAGCAAGGCTAGTCGAGGCAGGCCCCCGTTTCCTCGGGCTCACTCAGCATGCACCCCTGTGGTTTCTAACAAGTCCAAAGAGACACAGGTTACCCTGTGTTTCCTTCCCTGAATCAGCTTCTCCAAGTAGGGTGTTCTGCATCAAGCGAACTGCCTCAACCAAGGATCCCCGTAGCTGCTCCTCTGGTCCTGTGTCTATTCAAAAGCTTGCAGTGCCACAGGAAGAAGAGGACTTAAATTGCAGTAAGAACAAAAGTCGACTTCCTCCAGGAGGCACGGTGACTTCAGGCAGGAGGTCCTACCTGGAAAGCGAAGCCGAGGGTTACTCTGAGTGCAGCTCAGACTAGGGCAACGCGTAAGACTTCGACGCCATGTGGGACTTGCCAGAACGGTGTTCGTGAACGTGTGCGAGTGCTGAGGAAATTGAGCTGCTCCAAAAGAGAGTGCAGTGCGTTTCCCTACGCTCGGCATGCACAGAGGGGCTCTAAAGGGCTACGGGAGTGGATGTTGCTTAGCAGACCCAGGTGCGCCTGGGGGTACTCAGTGTTCCTGCCGGGAACAGGGTGCCCACGCTAGCCTCCTAGGTGTCCAGAAAACTGTGCCGCCATTAGACGTACGCAGAGCAGAGGCCACCGGCTCTTGGAAACTGCTGCACGCCTCCTATTCTGCACGGCAAATCAGTGCCTAACTTCCAGGCATGTGTTCATGCTGGGTGTGCCGGTAGCGACACCGCATGGTAAGATGCTGACTTTCTCCTCGAGCAGAGTGACTTCAGGTACGAGAGCCTCGGAGTATTCAAAGCAGGGTGTTTTCTCATGGCAGCACACACATGGGACATGACGAAGCCTTCCTGGGCACTTCGGAATCACCAGCAATGTTGTCCTGAGGCCGTTCGAGCACTCTGGACATGTAGCTCTCCTCAAGGAACCTACAGTGTGTTGCCCATCACTCGGCACGCACAGAGGGCCTTCGAGGGATCAACAAATGGGCCTCGAAGTTCCTCATCCAGCCCACAGCGGTGTGAAGGTACTCAGTCAACTTGGAGGGAATATCATGCATACCCGACAGGCCTAGGAGTCCTCAGACGTGTACTTCCTTGAAAATAAAGCATACAAGCGACTAAGAACTCATGGAGACAGCTGCATGTCTCCCTATGTACACGGCAACCAAGGGCCTAAACTGGAGGCATGTTCCCACGTTGAGATTCCTTTTAGCTCTAGAGCTTGTCAGGCTGAAAACAACCGCGGCCATGGAAGCACCTGGTTTAGACAGAGCAAATTCATTTTGTCCCCAGAAGCATTCTACACGGTTGACTTGCCTGTCCAGAGCTGCGTATGTCAGAGAGCTTCAACGAAGCATGAATGCAGCCTTCAGAAAGGGAAAGCAAGGCTAGTCCCAGCAGGCCCCCGTTTCGTCGGGCTCACTCAGCATGCACGACTGTTGTTTCTAACAAGTCCAAAGAGACACAGGTTACCCTGTGTTTCCTTCCCTGAATCTGCTTCTCCAAGTAGGGTGTTCTGCATCAAGCGAACTGCCTCAACAAAGGATCGCCGTAGCTGCTCCTCTGGTCCTGTGTCTATTCAAAAGCTTGCAGTGCCTCAGGAAGAACAGGACTTAAATTGCAGTCAGAACGCAAGCCGACTTCCTCCAGGAGGCACGGTGACTTCAGGCAGGAGGTCCTAGATGGAAAGCGAAGCTGAGGGTTACTCTGAGTGCAGCTCAAACTAGGGCAACGCGTAAGACTTCGACGTCATGTGGGACTTGCCAGAACGGTGTTCGTGAACGTGTGCGAGTGCTGAGGAAATTTAGCTGCTCCAAAAGAGAGTGCAGTGCGTTTCCCTACGCTCGGCATGCACAGAGGGCCTCTAAAGGGCTACGGGAGTGGATGTTGCTTAGCAGACCCAGGTGCGCCTGGGGGTACTCAGTGATCCTGCCGGGAACAGGGTGCCCACGCTAGCCTCCTAGGTGTCCAGAAAACTGTGCCGCCGTTAGACGTACGCAGAGCAGAGGCCACCGGCTCCTGGAAACTGCTGCACGCCTCCTCTTCTGCACGGCAAATCAGGGCCTTACTTCCAGGCATGTGTTCATGCTGGGTGTGCCGGTAGCGACACCGCATGGTAAGATGCTGACTTTCTCCTCGAGCAGAGTGACTTCAGGTACGAGGGCCTCGGAGTATTCAAAGCAGAGTGTTTTCTCATGGCATCTCACACAAGGGCCATGACAAAGTCTTCCTGGGCACTACGGACTCAGCAGCAATATTGTCCTGAGGCCGTTCGAGGACTCTGGACATGTAGCTCTCCTCAAGGAACCTACAGTGTGTTGCCCACCACTCGGCACGCACAGAAGGCCTCCGAGGGATCAACAAATGGGTCTCGAAGTTCCTCAGCCAGCCCAGAGGGGTGTTGAGGTACTCACTCAACTTGGAGGGAAAATGATGCATACCCGATAGGCCTAGGAGTCCTCAGACGTGTACCTCTTTGAAAATAAAGCATATAAGCGACTAGGAACTCATGGAGACAGCTGCATGCCTCCGTATCTACACGGTTACCAAGGGCCTAAACTGGAGGCATGTTCCCACGTTGAGATTCCTTTTAGCTCTAGAGCTTGTCAGGCTGAAAACAACCGCGGCCATGGAAGCACCTGGTTTAGACAGAGCAAATTCATTTTGTCCCCAGAAGCATTCTACAGGGTTGACTTGCCTGTCAAGAGCTGCGTATGTCAGGGAGCTTCAACGAAGCATGAATGCAGCCTTCAGAAAGGGAAAGCAAGGCTAGTATCAGCAGGCACCCGTTTCCTCCTGCTCACTCAGCATGCACCCCTGTGGTTTCTAACAAGTCCAAAGAGACACAGGTTACCCTGTGTTTCCTTCCCTGAATCAGCTTCTCCAAGTAGGGTGTTCTGCATCAAGCGAACTGCCTCAACCAAGGATCCCCGTAGCTGCTCCTCTGGTCCTGTGTCTATTCAAAAGCTTGCAGTGCCACAGGAAGAAGAGGACTTAAATTGCAGTAAGAACAAAAGTCGACTTCCTCCAGGAGGCACGGTGACTTCAGGCAGGAGGTCCTACATGGAAAGCGAAGCCGAGGGTTACTCTGAGTGCAGCTCAGACTAGGGCAACGCGTAAGACTTCGATGCCATGTGGGACTTCCCAGAACGGTGTTCGTAAACATGTGCGAGTGCTGAGGAAATTTAGCTGTTCCAAATGAGAGTGCAGTGCGTTTCCCTACGCTCGGCATGCACAGAGGGGCTCTAAAGGGCTACGGGAGTGGATGTTGCTTAGCAGACCCAGGTGCGCCTGGGGGTACTCAGTGTTCCTTCCGGGAACAGGGTGCCCACGCTAGCCTCCTAGGTGTCCAGAAAACTGTGCCGCCGTTAGACGTACGCAGAGCAGAGGCCACCGGCTCCTGGAAACTTCTGCACGCCTCCTCTTCTGCACGGCAAATCAGGGCCTTACTTCCAGGCATGTGTTCGTGCTGGGTGTGCCGGTAGCGACACCGCATGGTAAGATGCTGACTTTCACCTCGAGCAGAGTGACTTCAGGTACGAGGGCCTCGGAGTATTCTAAGCAGGGTGTTTTCTCATGGCAGCACACACATGGGCCATGACAAAGTCTTCCTGGGCACTTCGGACTCACCAGCAATGTTGTCCTGAGGCCGTTCGAGCACTCTGGACATGTAGCTCTCCTCAAGGATCCTACAGTGTGTTGCCCATCACTCGGCACGCACAGATGGCCTCCGACGGATCAACAAATGGGCCTCGACGTTCCTCAGCCGGCCCACAGGTGTGTGGAGGTACGCAGTCAACTTGGAGGGAAAATGATGCATACCCGAGAGGCCTAGGAGTCCTCAGACGTGTACTTCCTTGAAAATAAAGCATATAAGCCACTAAGAACTCATGGAGACAGCTGCATGTTTCCGTATCTACACTGTTACCAAGGGCCTAAACTGGAGGCATGTTCCCACGTTGAGATTCCTTTTAGCTCTAGAGCTTGTCAGGCTGAAAACAACCGCGGCCATGGAAGCACTTGGTTTAGACAGAGCAAATTCATTTTGTCCCCAGAAGCATTCTACAAGGGTTGACTTGCCTGTCAAGAGCTGTGTATGTCAGAGAGCTTCAACGAAGCATGAATGCAGGCTTCAGAAAGGGAAAGCAAGGCTAGTCCCAGCAGGCCCCCGTATCCTCGGGCTCACTCAGCATGCACGACTGTGGTTTCTAACAAGTCCAAAGAGACACAGGTTACCCTGTGTTTCCTTCCCTGAATCTGCTTCTCCAAGTAGGGTGTTCTGCATCAAGCGAACTGCCTCAACCAAGGATCGCCGTAGCTGCTCCTCTAGTCCTTTGTCTATTCAAAAGCTTGCAGTGCCTCAGGAAGAAGAGGACTTAAATTGCAGTAAGAACGCAAGCCGACTTCCTCCAGGAGGCACGGTGACTTCAGGCAGGAGGTCCTAGATGGAAAGCGAAGCCGAGGGTTACTCTGATTGCAGCTCAGACTAGGGCAACGCGTAAGACTTCGACGCCATGAGGGACTTCCCAGAACGGTGTTCGTAAACGTGTGCGAGTGCTGAGGAAATTTAGCTATTCCAAATGAGAGTGCAGTGCGTTTCCCTACGCTCGGCATGCACAGAGGGGCTCTAAAGGGCTACGGGAGTGGATGTTGCTTAGCAGACCCAGGTGCGCCTGGGGTTACTCAGTGTACCTGCCGGGAACAGGGTGCCCACGCTAGCCTCCTAGGTGTCCAGAAATCTGTGCCGCCGTTAGACGTACACAGAGCAGAGGCCACCGGCTCTTGGAAACTGCTGCACGCCTCCTCTTGTGCACGGCAAATCAGGGCCTTACTTCCACGCATGTGTTCATGCTGGGTGTGCCGGTAGAGACACCGCATGGTAAGATGCTGACTTTCTCCTCGAGCAGAGTGACTTCAGGTACGAGGGCCTCGGAGTATTCAAAGCAGAGTGTTTTCTCTTGGCATCTCACACAAGGGCCATGACAAAGTCTTCCTGGGCACTACAGACTCAGCAGCAATACTTTCTGAGGCCGTTCGAGGACTCTGGACATGTAGCTCTCCTCAAGGAACCTACAGTGTGTTTCCCACCACTCGGCACGCACAGAGGTCCTCCGAGGGATCAACAAATGGGTCTCGAAGTTCCTCAGCCAGCCCAGAGGGGTGTTGAGGTACTCACTCAACTTGGTGGGAAAATGATGCATACCCAAGAGGCCTAGGAGTCCTCAGACGTGTACTTCCTTGAAAATAAAGCATACAAGCGACTAAGAACTCATGGAGACAGCTGCATGTCTCCGTATCTACACGGCTACCAAGGGCCTGAACTGGAGGCATGTTCCCACGTTGAGATTACTTTTAGCTCTAGAGCTTGTCAGGCTGAAAACAACCGCGGCCATGGAAGCACCTGGTTTAGACAGAGCAAATTCATTTTGTCCCCAGAAGCATTCTACAAGGGTTGACTTGGCTGTCAAGAGCTGTGTATGTCAGAGAGCTTCAACGAAGCATGGATGCAGCCTTCAGAAAGGGAAAGCAAGTCTAGTTCCAGCAGGCCCCCGTTTCCTCGGGCTCACTCAGCATGCACCACTGTGGTTTCTAACAAGTCCAAAGAGACACAGGTTACTCTGTGTTTCCTTCCCTGAATCTGCTTCTCCAAGTAGGGTGTTCTGCATCAAGCGAACTGCCTCAACCAAGGATCGCCGTAGCTGCTCCTC
Organism: Delphinapterus leucas; assembly: GCF_059928025.1. NCBI lineage: Eukaryota > Metazoa > Chordata > Mammalia > Artiodactyla > Monodontidae > Delphinapterus > Delphinapterus leucas. Next base: position 31,541,683 of record NC_143147.1, read on the forward strand.
TGGTCCTGTGTCTATTCAAAAGCTTGCAGTGCCTCAGGAAGAACAGGAGTTAAATTGCAGTAACAATGCAAGCCGACTTCCTCCAGGAGGCACGGTGACTTCAGGCAGGAGGTCCTAGATGGAAAGCGAAGCTGAGGGTTACTCGGAGTGCAGCTCAGACTAGGGCAACGCGTAAGACTTCGACGTCATGTGGGACTTGCCAGAACGGTGTTCGTGAACGTGTGCGAGTGCTGAGGAAATTTAGCTGCTCCAAAAGAGAGTGCAGTGCGTTTCCCTACGCTCGGCATGCACAGAGGGGCTCTAAAGGGCTACGGGAGTGGATGTTGCTTAGCAGACCCAGGTGCGCCTGGGGGTACTCAGTGTTCCTGCCGGGAACAGGGTGCCCACGCTAGCCTCCTAGGTGTCCAGAAAACTGTGCCGCCGTTAGACGTACGCAGAGCACAGGCCACCGGCTCTTGGAAACTGCTGCACGCCTCCTATTCTGCACGGCAAATCAGCGCCTTACTTCCAGGCATGTGTTCATGCTGGGTGTGCCGGTAGCGACACCGCATGGTAAGATGCTGACTTTCTCCTCGAGCAGAGTGACTTCAGGTACGAGAGCCTCGGAGTATTCAAAGCAGGGTGTTTTCTCATGGCACCACACACATGGGACATGACAAAGTCTTCCTGGGCACTTCGGAATCACCAGCAATGTTGTCCTGAGGCCGTTCGAGCACTCTGGACATGTAGCTCTCCTCAAGGAACCTACAGTGTGTTGCCCATCACTCGGCACGCACAGAGGGCCTTCGAGGGATCAACAAATAGGCCTCGAAGTTTCTCATCCGGCCCACAGCGGTGTGAAGGTACTCAGTCAACTTGGAGGGAATATCATGCATACGCGAGAGGCCTAGGAGTCCTCAGACGTGTACTTCCTTGAAAATAAAGCATACAAGCGACTAAGAACTCATGGAGACAGCTGCATGTCTCCGTATGTACACGGCTACCAAGGGCCTAAACTGGAGGCATGTTCCCACGTTGAGATTCCTTTTAGCTCTAGAGCTTGTCAGGCTGAAAACAACCGCGGCCATGGAAGCACCTGGTTTAGACAGAGCAAATTCATTTTGTCCCCAGAAGCATTCTACAGGGTTGACTTGCCTGTCAAGAGCTGCGTATGTCAGGGAGCTTCAACGAAGCAGGAATGCAGCCTTCAGAAAGGGAAAGCAAGGCTAGTTCCAGCAGGCCCCCGTATACTCGGGCTCACTCAGCATGCACGATTGTGGTTTCTAACAAGTCCAAAGAGACACAGGTTACCCTGTGTTTCCTTCCCTGAATCTGCTTCTCCAAGTAGGGTGTTCTGCATCAAGCGAACTGCCTCAACGAAGGATCGCCGTAGCTGCTCCTCTGGTCCTGTGTCTATTCAAAAGCTTGCAGTGCCTCAGGAAGAACAGGACTTAAATTGCAGTCAGAACGCAAGCCGACTTCCTCCAGGAGGCACGGTGACTTCAGGCAGGAGGTCCTATATGGAAAGCGAAGCTGAGGGTTACTCTGAGTGCAGCTCAGACTAGGGTAACGCATAAGACTTCGACGTCATGTGGGTCTTGCCAGAACGGTGTTCGTGAACGTGTGCGAGTGCTGAGGAAATTTAGCTGCTCCAAAAGAGAGTGCAGTGCGTTTCCCTACGCTCGGCATGCACAGAGGGCCTCTAAAGGGCTACGGGAGTGGATGTTGCTTAGCAGACCCAGGTGCGCCTGGGGGTACTCAGTGTTCCTGCCGGGAACAGGGTGCCCACGCTAGCCTTCTAGGTGTCCAGAAAACTGTGCCTCCGTTAGACGTACGCAGAGCAGAGGCCACCGGCTCTTGGAAACTGCTGCACGCCTCCTCTTGTGCACGGCAAATCAGGGCCTTACTTCCAGGCATGTGTTCATGCTGGGTGTGCCGGTAGCGACACCGCATGGTAAGATGCTGACTTTCTCCTCGAGCAGAGTGACTACAGGTTCGAGGGTCTCGGAGTATTCAAAGCAGAGTGTTTTCTCATGGCATCTCACACAAGGGCCATGACAAAGTCTTCCTGGGCACTACAGACTCAGCAGCAATATTGTCCTGAGGCCGTTCGAGGACTCTGGACATGTAGCTCTCCTCAAGGAACCTACAGTGTGTTGCCCACCACTCGGCACGCACAGAGGGCCTCGGAGGGATCAACAAATGGGTCTCGAAGTTCCTCAGCCAGCCCAGAGGGGTGTTGAGGTACTCACTCAACTTGGAGGGAAAATGATGCATACCCGAGAGGCCTAGGAGTCCTCAGACGTGTACATCTTTGAAAATAAAGCATATAAGCGACTAAGAACTCATGGAGACAGCTGCATGCCTCCGTATCTACACGGTTACCAAGGGCCTAAACTGGAGGCATGTTCCCACGTTGAGATTCCTTTTAGCTCTAGAGCTTGTCAGGCTGAAAACAACCGCGGCCATGGAAGCACCTGGTTTAGACAGAGCAAATTCATTTTATCCCCAGAAGCATTCTGAGGGTTGACTTGCCTGTCAAGAGCTGCGTATGTCAGGGAGCTTCAACGAAGCATGAATGCAGCCTTCAGAAAGGGAAAGCAAGGCTAGTCGAGGCAGGCCCCCGTTTCCTCGGGCTCACTCAGCATGCACCCCTGTGGTTTCTAACAAGTCCAAAGAGACACAGGTTACCCTGTGTTTCCTTCCCTGAATCAGCTTCTCCAAGTAGGGTGTTCTGCATCAAGCGAACTGCCTCAACCAAGGATCCCCGTAGCTGCTCCTCTGGTCCTGTGTCTATTCAAAAGCTTGCAGTGCCACAGGAAGAAGAGGACTTAAATTGCAGTAAGAACAAAAGTCGACTTCCTCCAGGAGGCACGGTGACTTCAGGCAGGAGGTCCTACCTGGAAAGCGAAGCCGAGGGTTACTCTGAGTGCAGCTCAGACTAGGGCAACGCGTAAGACTTCGACGCCATGTGGGACTTCCCAGAACGGTGTTCGTGAACGTGTGCGAGTGCTGAGGAAATTCAGCTGCTCCAAAAGAGAGTGCAGTGCGTTTCCCTACGCTCGGCATGCACAGAGGGGCTCTAAAGGGCTACGGGAGTGGATGTTGCTTAGCAGACCCAGGTGCGCCTGGTGGTACTCAGTGTTCCTGCCGGGAACAGGGTGCCCACGCTAGCCTCCTAGGTGTCCAGAAAACTGTGCCGCCGTTAGACGTACGCAGAGCAGAGGCCACCGGCTCTTGGAAACTGCTGCACGCCTCCTATTCTGCACGGCAAATCAGTGCCTTACTTCCAGGCATGTGTTCATGCTGGGTGTGCCGGTAGCGACACCGCATGGTAAGATGCTGACTTTCTCCTCGAGCAGAGTGACTTCAGGTACGAGAGCCCCGGAGTATTCAAAGCAGGGTGTTTTCTCATGGCAGCACACACATGGGACATGACAAAGCCTTCCTGGGCACTTCGGAATCACCAGCAATGTTGTCCTGAGGCCGTTCGAGCACTCTGGACATGTAGCTCTCCTCAAGGAACCTACAGTGTGTTGCCCATCACTCGGCACGCACAGAGGGCCTTCGAGGGATCAACAAATGGGCCTCGAAGTTCCTCATCCAGCCCACAGCGGTGTGAAGGTACTCAGTCAACTTGGAGGGAATATCATGCATACCCGACAGGCCTAGGAGTCCTCAGACGTGTACTTCCTTGAAAATAAAGCATACAAGCGACTAAGAACTCATGGAGACAGCTGCATGTCTCCCTATGTACACGGCAACCAAGGGCCTAAACTGGAGGCATGTTCCCACGTTGAGATTCCTTTTAGCTCTAGAGCTTGTCAGGCTGAAAACAACCGCGGCCATGGAAGCACCTGGTTTAGACAGAGCAAATTCATTTTCTCCCCAGAAGCATTCTACAAGGGTTGACTTGACTGTCAAGAGCTGTGTATGTCAGGGATCTTTAACGAAGCATGAATGCAGCCTTCAGAAAGGGAAAGCAAGGCTAGTCCCAGCAGGCCCCCGTTTCGTCGGGCTCACTCAGCATGCACGACTGTTGTTTCTAACAAGTCCAAAGAGACACAGGTTACCCTGTGTTTCCTTCCCTGAATCTGCTTCTCCAAGTAGGGTGTTCTGCATCAAGCGAACTGCCTCAACAAAGGATCGCCGTAGCTGCTCCTCTGGTCCTGTGTCTATTCAAAAGCTTGCAGTGCCTCAGGAAGAACAGGACTTAAATTGCAGTCAGAACGCAAGCCGACTTCCTCCAGGAGGCACGGTGACTTCAGGCAGGAGGTCCTAGATGGAAAGTGAAGCTGAGGGTTACTCTGAGTGCAGCTCAAACTAGGGCAACGCGTAAGACTTCGACGTCATGTGGGACTTGCCAGAACGGTGTTCGTGAACGTGTGCGAGTGCTGAGGAAATTTAGCTGCTCCAAAAGAGAGTGCAGTGCGTTTCCCTACGCTCGGCATGCACAGAGGGCCTCTAAAGGGCTACGGGAGTGGATGTTGCTTAGCAGACCCAGGTGCGCCTGGGGTTACTCAGTGATCCTGCCGGGAACAGGGTGCCCACGCTAGCCTCCTAGGTGTCCAGAAAACTGTGCCGCCGTTAGACGTACGCAGAGCAGAGGCCAGCGGCTCTTGGAAACTGCTGCACGCCTCCTCTTCTGCACGGCAAATGAGGGCCTTACTTCCAGGCATGTGTTCATGCTGGGTGTGCCGGTAGCGACACCGCATGGTAAGATGCTGACTTTCTCCTCGAGCAGAGTGACTTCAGGTACGAGGGCCTCGGAGTATTCAAAGCAGAGTGTTTTCTCATGGCATCTCACACAAGGGCCATGACAAAGTCTTCCTGGGCACTACGGACTCAGCAGCAATATTGTCCTGAGGCAGTTCGAGGACTCTGGACATGTAGCTCTCCTCAAGGAACCTACAGTGTGTTGCCCACCACTCGGCACGCACAGAAGGCCTCCGAGGGATCAACAAATGGGTCTCGAAGTTCCTCAGCCAGCCCAGAGGGGTGTTGAGGTACTCACTCAACTTGGAGGGAAAATGATGCATACCCGATAGGCCTAGGAGTCCTCAGACGTGTACATCTTTGAAAATAAAGCATATAAGCGACTAGGAACTCATGGAGACAGCTGCATGCCTCCGTATCTACACGGTTACCAAGGGCCTAAACTGGAGGCATGTTCCCACGTTGAGATTCCTTTTAGCTCTAGAGCTTGTCAGGCTGAAAACAACCGCGGCCATGGAAGCACCTGGTTTAGACAGAGCAAATTCATTTTGTCCCCAGAAGCATTCTACAGGGTTGACTTGCCTGTCAAGAGCTGCGTATGTCAGGGAGCTTCAACGAAGCATGAATGCAGCCTTCAGAAAGGGAAAGCAAGGCGAGTTCTAGCAGGCAACCGTTTCCTCGGGCTCACTCAGCATGCACCCCTGTGGTTTCTAACAAGTCCAAAGAGACACAGGTTACCCTGTGTTTCCTTCCCTGAATCAGCTTCTCCAAGTAGGGTGTTCTGCATCAAGCGAACTGCCTCAACCAAGGATCCCCGTAGCTGCTCCTCTGGTCCTGTGTCTATTCAAAAGCTTGCAGTGCCACAGGAAGAAGAGGACTTAAATTGCAGTAAGAACAAAAGTCGACTTCCTCCAGGAGGCACGGTGACTTCAGGCAGGAGGTCCTACATGGAAAGCGAAGCCGAGGGTTACTCTGAGTGCAGCTCAGACTAGGGCAACGCGTAAGACTTCGATGCCATGTGGGACTTCCCAGAACGGTGTTCGTAAACATGTGCGAGTGCTGAGGAAATTTAGCTGTTCCAAATGAGAGTGCAGTGCGTTTCCCTACGCTCGGCATGCACAGAGGGGCTCTAAAGGGCTACGGGAGTGGATGTTGCTTAGCAGACCCAGGTGCGCCTGGGGGTACTCAGTGTTCCTTCCGGGAACAGGGTGCCCACGCTAGCCTCCTAGGTGTCCAGAAAACTGTGCCGCCGTTAGACGTACGCAGAGCAGAGGCCACCGGCACTTGGAAACTGCTGCACGCCTCCTCTTCTGCACGGCAAATCAGGGCCTTACTTCCAGGCATGTGTTCGTGCTGCGTGTGCCGGTAGCGACACCGCATGGTAAGATGCTGACTTTCACCTCGAGCAGAGTGACTTCAGGTACGAGGGCCTCGGAGTATTCTAAGCAGGGTGTTTTCTCATGGCAGCACACACATGGGCATTGACAAAGTCTTCCTGGGCACTTTGGACTCACCAGCAATGTTGTCCTGAGGCCGTTCGAGCACTCTGGACATGTAGCTCTCCTCAAGGATCCTACAGTGTGTTACCCATCACTCGGCACGCACAGATGGCCTCTGACGGATCAACAAATGGGCCTCGACGTTCCTCAGCCGGCCCACAGGTGTGTGGAGGTACGCAGTCAACATGGAGGGAAAATGATGCATACCCGAGAGGCCTAGGAGTCCTCAGACGTGTACTTCCTTGAAAATAAAGCATATAAGCCACTAAGAACTCATGGAGACAGCTAAATGTTTCCGTATCTACACTGTTACCAAGGGCCTAAACTGGAGGCATGTTCCCACGTTGAGATTCCTTTTAGCTCTAGAGCTTGTCAGGCTGAAAACAACCGCGGCCATGGAAGCACTTGGTTTAGACAGAGCAAATTCATTTTGTCCCCAGAAGCATTCTACAAGGGTTGACCTGCCTGTCAAGAGCTGTGTATGTCAGAGAGCTTCAACGAAGCATGAATGCAGGCTTCAGAAAGGGAAAGCAAGGCTAGTCCCAGCAGGCCCCCGTATCCTCGGGCTCACTCAGCATGCACGACTGTGGTTTCTAACAAGTCCAAAGAGACACAGGTTACCCTGTGTTTCCTTCCCTGAATCTGCTTCTCCAAGTAGGGTGTTCTGCATCAAGCGAACTGCCTCAACCAAGGATCGCCGTAGCTGCTCCTCTAGTCCTTTGTCTATTCAAAAGCTTGCAGTGCCTCAGGAAGAAGAGGACTTAAATTGCAGTAAGAACGCAAGCCGACTTCCTCCAGGAGGCACGGTGACTTCAGGCAGGAGGTCCTAGATGGAAAGCGAAGCCGAGGGTTACTCTGATTGCAGCTCAGACTAGGGCAACGCGTAAGACTTCGACGCCATGAGGGACTTCCCAGAACGGTGTTCGTAAACGTGTGCGAGTGCTGAGGAAATTTAGCTATTCCAAATGAGAGTGCAGTGCGTTTCCCTACGCTCGGCATGCACAGAGGGGCTCTAAAGGGCTACGGGAGTGGATGTTGCTTAGCAGACCCAGGTGCGCCTGGGGTTACTCAGTGTACCTGCCGGGAACAGGGTGCCCACGGTAGCCTCCAAGTGTCCAGAAAACTGTGCCGCCGTTAGACGTACGCAGAGCACAGGCCACCGGCTCTTGGAAACTGCTGCACGCCTCCTCTTGTGCACGGCAAATCAGGGCCTTACTTCCAGGCATGTGTTCATGCTGGGTGTGCCGGTAGCGACACCGCATGGTAAGATGCTGACTTTCTCCTCGAGCAGAGTGACTTCAGGTACGAGAGCCTCGGATTATTCAAAGCAGGGTGTTTTCTCATGGCAGCACACACATGGGACATGACAAAGCCTTCCTGGGCACTTCGGAATCACCAGCAATGTTGTCCTGAGGCCGTTCAAGCACTCTGGACATGTAGCTCTCCTCAAGGAACCTACAGTGTGTTGCCCATCACTCGGCACGCACAGAGGGCCTTCGAGGGATCAACAAATGGGCCTCGAAGTTCCTCATCCAGCCCACAGCGGTGTGAAGGTACTCAGTCAACTTGGAGGGAATATCATGCATACCCGACAGGCCTAGGAGTCCTCAGACGTGTACTTCCTTGAAAATAAAACATACAAGCGACTAAGAACTCATGGAGACAGCTGCATGTCTCCCTATGTACACGGCAACCAAGGGCCTAAACTGGAGGCATGTTCCCACGTTGAGATTCCTTTTAGCTCTAGAGCTTGTCAGGCTGAAAACAACCGCGGCCATGGAAGCACCTGGTTTAGACAGAGCAAATTCATTTTCTCCCCAGAAGCATTCTACAAGGGTTGACTTGACTGTCAAGAGCTGTGTATGTCAGGGATCTTTAACGAAGCATGAATGCAGCCTTCAGAAAGGGAAAGCAAGGCTAGTCCCAGCAGGCCCCCGTTTCCTCGGGCTCACTCAGCATGCACCACTATTGTTTCTTACAAGTCCAAAGAGACACAGGTTACCCTGTGTTTCCTTCCCTGAATCTGCTTCTCTAAGTAGGGTGTTCTGCATCAAGCGAACTGCCTCAACCAAGGATCGCCGTAGCTGCTCCTCTGGTCCTGTGTCTATTCAAAAGCTTGCAGTGCCTCAGGAAGAACAGGACTTAAATTGCAGTCAGAACGCAAGCCGACTTCCTCCAGGAGGCACGGTGACTTCAGGCAGGAGGTCCTAGATGGAAAGCGAAGCTGAGGGTTACTCTGAGTGCAGCTCAGACTAGGGTAACGCGTAAGACTTCGACGCCATGTGGGACTTGCCAGAACGGTGTTCGTGAACGTGTGCGAGTGCTGAGGAAATTTAGCTGCTCCAAAAGAGAGTGCAGTGCGTTTCCCTACGCTCGGCATGCACAGAGGGGCTCTAAAGGGCTACGGGAGTGGATGTTGCTTAGCAGACCCAGGTGCGCCTGGGGGTACTCAGTGATCCTGCCGGGAACAGGGTGCCCACGCTAGCCTCCTAGGTGTCCAGAAAACTGTGCCGCCGTTAGACGTACGCAGAGCAGAGGCCACCGGCTCCTGGAAACTGCTGCACGCCTCCTCTTGTGCACGGCAAATCAGGGCCTTACTTCCAGGCATGTGTTCATGCTGGGTGTGCCGGTAGCGACACCGCATGGTAAGATGCTGACTTTCTCCTCGAGCAGAGTGACTTCAGGTACGAGGGCCTGGGAGTATTCAAAGCAGAGTGTTTTCTCATGGCATCTCACACAAGGGCCATGACAAAGTCTTCCTGGGCACTACGGACTCAGCAGCAATATTGTCCTGAGGCCGTTCGAGGACTCTGGACATGTAAGTCTCCTCAAGGAACCTACAGTGTGTTGCCCACCACTCGGCACGCACAGAGGGCCTCCGAGTGATCAGCAAATGGGTCTCGAAGTTCCTCAGCCAGCCCAGAGGGGTGTTGAGGTACTCACTCAACTTGGAGGGAAAATGATGCATACCCGAGAGGCCTAGGATTCCTCAGACGTGTACATCTTTGAAAATAAAGCATATAAGCGACTAAGAACTCATGGAGACAGCTGCATGCCTCCGTATCTACACGGTTACCAAGGGCCTAAACTGGAGGCATGTTCCCACGTTGAGATTCCTTTTAGCTCTAGAGCTTGTCAGGCTGAAAACAACCGCGGCCATGGAAGCACCTGGTTTAGACAGAGCAAATTCATTTTGTCCCCAGAAGCATTCTACACGGTTGACTTGCCTGTCCAGAGCTGCGTATGTCAGAGAGCTTCAACGAAGCATGAATGCAGCCTTCAGAAAGGGAAAGCAAGGCTAGTCCCAGCAGGCCCCCGTTTCGTCGGGCTCACTCAGCATGCACGACTGTTGTTTCTAACAAGTCCAAAGAGACACAGGTTACCCTGTGTTTCCTTCCCTGAATCTGCTTCTCCAAGTAGGGTGTTCTGCATCAAGCGAACTGCCTCAACAAAGGATCGCCGTAGCTGCTCCTCTGGTCCTGTGTCTATTCAAAAGCTTGCAGTGCCTCAGGAAGAACAGGACTTAAATTGCAGTCAGAACGCAAGCCGACTTCCTCCAGGAGGCACTGTGACTTCAGGCAGGAGGTCCTAGATGGAAAGCGAAGCTGAGGGTTACTCTGAGTGCAGCTCAAACTAGGGCAACGCGTAAGACTTCGACGTCATGTGGGACTTGCCAGAACGGTGTTCGTGAACGTGTGCGAGTGCTGAGGAAATTTAGCTGCTCCAAAAGAGAGTGCAGTGCGTTTCCCTACGCTCGGCATGCACAGAGGGCCTCTAAAGGGCTACGGGAGTGGATGTTGCTTAGCAGACCCAGGTGCGCCTGGGGGTACTCAGTGATCCTGCCGGGAACAGGGTGCCCACGCTAGCCTCCTAGGTGTCCAGAAAACTGTGCCGCCGTTAGACGTACGCAGAGCAGAGGCCAGCGGCTCCTGGAAACTGCTGCACGCCTCCTCTTCTGCACGGCAAATGAGGGCCTTACTTCCAGGCATGTGTTCATTCTGGGTGTGCCGGTAGCGACACCGCATGGTAAGATGCTGACTTTCTCCTCGAGCAGAGTGACTTCAGGTACGAGGGCCTCGGAGTATTCAAAGCAGAGTGTTTTCTCATGGCATCTCACACAAGGGCCATGACAAAGTCTTCCTGGGCACTACGGACTCAGCAGCAATATTGTCCTGAGGCCGTTTGAGGACTCTGGACATGTAGCTCTCCTCAAGGAAACTACAGTGTGTTGCCCACCACTCGGCACGCACAGAGGGCCTCCGAGGGATCAACAAATGGGCCTCGATTTCCTCAGCCAGCCCAGAGGGGTGTTGAGGTACTCACTCAACTTGGAGGGAAAATGATGCATACCCGAGAGGCCTAGGAGTCCTCAGACGTGTACATCTTTGAAAATAAAGCATATAAGCGACTAAGAACTCATGGAGACAGCTGCATGCCTCCGTATCTACACGGTTACCAAGGGCCTAAACTGGAGGCATGTTCCCACGTTGAGATTCCTTTTAGCTCTAGAGCTTGTCAGGCTGAAAACAACCACGGCCATGGAAGCACCTGGTTTAGACAGAGTAAATTCATTTTGTCCCCAGAAGCATTCTACAGGGTTGACTTGCCTGTCAAGAGCTGCGTATGTCAGGGAGCTTCAACGAAGCATGAATGCAGCCTTCAGAAAGGGAAAGCAAGGCGAGTTCTAGCAGGCAACCGTTTCCTCGGGCTCACTCAGCATGCACCCCTGTGGTTTCTAACAAGTCCAAAGAGACACAGGTTACCCTGTGTTTCCTTCCCTGAATCTGCTTCTCCAAGTAGGGTGTTCTGCATCAAGCGAACTGCCTCAACCAAGGATCCCCGTAGCTGCTCCTCTGGTCCTGTGTCTACTCAAAAGCTTGCAGTGCCACAGGAAGAAGAGGACTTAAATTGCAGTAAGAACGCAAGCCGACTTCCTCCAGGAGGCACGGTGACTTCAGGCAGGTGGTCCTAGATGGAAAGCGAAGCTGAGGGTTACTCTGAGTGCAGCTCAGACTAGGGCAACGCGTAAGACTTCGACGCCATGTGGGACTTGCCAGAACGGTGTTCGTGAACGTGTGCGAGTGCTGAGGAAATTTAGCTGCTCCAAAAGAGAGTGCAGTGCGTTTCCCTACGCTCGGCATGCACAGAGGGGCTCTAAAGGGCTACGGGAGTGGATGTTGCTTAGCAGACACAGGTGCGCCTGGGGGTACTCAGTGTTCCTGCTGGGAACAGGGTGCCCACGCTAGCCTCCTAGGTGTCCAGAAAACTGTGCCGCCGTTAGACGTACGCAGAGCAGAGGCCACCGGCTCTTGGAAACTGCTGCACGCCTCCTCTTGTGCACGGCAAATCAGGGCCTTACTTCCAGGCATGTGTTCATGCTGGGTGTGCCGGTAGCGACACCGCATGGTAAGATGCTGACTTTCTCCTCGAGCAGAGTGACTTCAGGTACGAGGGCCTCGGAGTATTCAAAGCAGGGTGTTTTCTCATGGCAGCACACACATGGGCCATGACAAAGTCTTCCTGGGCACTTCGGACTCACCATCAATGTTGTCCTGAGGCCGTTCGAACACTCTGGACATGTAGCTCTCCTCAAGGAACCTACAGTGTGTTGCCCATCACTCGGCACGCACAGAGGGCCTTCGAGGGATCTACAAATAGACCTCGAAGTTCCTCATCCGGCCCACAGCGGTGTGAAGGTACTCAGTCAACTTGGAGGGAATATCATGCATACGCGAGAGGCCTAGGAGTCCTCAGACGTGTACTTCCTTGAAAATAAAGCATACAAGCGACTAAGAACTCATGGAGACAGCTGCATGTCTCCGTATGTACACGGCTACCAAGGGCCTAAACTGGAGGCATGTTCCCACGTTGAGATTCCTTTTAGCTCTAGAGCTTGTCAGGCTGAAAACAACCGCGGCCATGGAAGCACCTGGTTTAGACAGAGCAAATTCATTTTGTCCCCAGAAGCATTCTACAGGGTTGACTTGCCTGTCAAGAGCTGCGTATGTCAGGGAGCTTCAACGAAACAGGAATGCAGCCTTCAGAAAGGGAAAGCAAGGCTAGTCCCAGCAGGCCCCCGTATACTCGGGCTCACTCAGCATGCACGACTGTGGTTACTAACAAGTCCAAAGAGACACAGGTTACCCTGTGTTTCCTTCCCTGAATCTGCTTCTCCAAGTAGGGTGTTCTGCATCAAGCGAACTGCCTCAACCAAGGATCGCCGTAGCTGCTCCTCTAGTCCTGTGTCTATTCAAAAGCTTGCAGTGCCTCAGGAAGAAGAGGACTTAAATTGCAGTCAGAACGCAAGCCGACTTCCTCCAGGAGGCACGGTGACTTCAGGCAGGAGGTCCTAGATGGAAAGCGAAGCTGAGGGTTACTCGGAGTGCAGCTCAGACTAGGGCAACGCGTAAGACTTCGACGCCATGAGGGACTTCCCAGAACGGTGTTCGTAAACGTGTGCGAGTGCTGAGGAAATTTAGCTATTCCAAATGAGAGTGCAGTGCGTTTCCCTACGCTCGGCATGCACAGAGGGGCTCTAAAGGGCTACGGGAGTGGATGTTGCTTAGCAGACCCAGGTGCGCCTGGGGTTACTCAGTGTTCCTGCCGGGAACAGGGTGCCCACGCTAGCCTCCTAGGTGTCCAGAAAACTGTGCCGCCGTTAGACGTACGCAGAGCAGAGGCCACCGGCTCTTGGAAACTGCTGCACGCCTCCTCTTGTGCACGGCAAATCAGGGCCTTACTTCCAGGCATGTGTTCATGCTGGGTGTGCCGGTAGCGACACCGCATGGTAAGATGCTGACTTTCTCCTCGAGCAGAGTGACTTCAGGTACGAGGGCCTCGGAGTATTCAAAGCAGAGTGTTTTCTCATGGCATCTCACACAAGGGCCATGACAAAGTCTTCCTGGGCACTACAGACTCAGCAGCAATACTTTCCTGAGGCCGTTCGAGGACTCTGGACATGTAGCTCTCCTCAAGGAACCTACAGTGTGTTTCCCACCACTCGGCACGCACAGAGATCCTCCGAGGGATCAACAAATGGGTCTCGAAGTTCCTCAGCCAGCCCAGAGGGGTGTTGAGGTACTCACTCAACTTGGTGGGAAAATGATGCATACCCAAGAGGCCTAGGAGTCCTCAGACGTGTACTTCCTTGAAAATAAAGCATACAAGCGACTAAGAACTCATGGAGACAGCTGCATGTCTCCGTATCTACACGGCTACCAAGGGCCTGAACTGGAGGCATGTTCCCACGTTGAGATTACTTTTAGCTCTAGAGCTTGTCAGGCTGAAAACAACCGCGGCCATGGAAGCACCTGGTTTAGACAGAGCAAATTCATTTTGTCCCCAGAAGCATTCTACAAGGGTTGACTTGGCTGTCAAGAGCTGTGTATGTCAGAGAGCTTCAACGAAGCATGGATGCAGCCTTCAGAAAGGGAAAGCAAGTCTAGTTCCAGCAGGCCCCCGTTTCCTCGGGCTCACTCAGCATGCACCACTGTGGTTTCTAACAAGTCCAAAGAGACACAGGTTACCCTGTGTTTCCTTCCCTGAATCTGCTTCTCCAAGTAGGGTGTTCTGCATCAAGCGAACTGCCTCAACCAAGGATCGCCGTAGCTTCTCCTCTGGGCCTGTGTCTATTCAAAAGCTTGCAGTGCCTCAGGAAGAACAGGAGTTAAATTGCAGTAAGAATGCAAGCCGACTTCCTCCAGGAGGCACGGTGACTTCAGGCAGGAGGTCCTAGATGGAAAGCGAAGCTGAGGGTTACTCGGAGTGCAGCTCAGACTAGGGCAACGCGTAAGACTTCGACGTCATGTGGGACTTGCCAGAACGGTGTTCGTGAACGTGTGCGAGTGCTGAGGAAATTTAGCTGCTCCAAAAGAGAGTGCAGTGCGTTTCCCTACGCTAGGCATGCACAGAGGGGCTCTAAAGGGCTACGGGAGTGGATGTTGCTTAGCAGACCCAGGTGCGCCTGGGGGTACTCAGTGTTCCTGCCGGGAACAGGGTGCCCACGCTAGCCTCCTAGGTGTCCAGAAAACTGTGCCGCCGTTAGACGTACGCAGAGCAGAGGCCACCGGCTCTTGGAAACTGCTGCACGCCTCCTCTTGTGCACGGCAAATCAGGGCCTTACTTCCAGGCATGTGTTCATGCTGGGTGTGCCGGTAGCGACACCGCATGGTAAGATGCTGACTTTCTCCTCGAGCAGAGTGACTTCAGGTACGAGGGCCTCGGAGTATTCAAAGCAGGGTGTTTTCTCATGGCAGCACACACATGGGCCATGACAAAGTCTTCCTGGGCACTTCGGACTCACCATCAATGTTGTCCTGAGGCCGTTCGAGCACTCTGGACATGTAGCTCTCCTCAAGGAACCTACAGTGTGTTGCCCATCACTCGGCACGCACAGAGGGCCTCTGAGGGATCAACAAATGGGCCTCGACGTTCCTCAGCCGGCCCACAGGGGTGTGGAGGTACTCAGTCAACTTGGAGGGAAAATGATGCATACCCGAGTGGCCTAGGAGTCCTCAGACGTATACTTCCTTGACAATAAAGCATATAAGCGACTAAGAACTCATGGAGACAGCTGCATGCCTCCGTATCTACACGCCTACCAAGGGCCTAAACTGGAGGCATGTTCCCACGTTGAGATTACTTTTAGCTCTAGAGCTTGTCAGGCTGAAAACAACCGCGGCCATGGAAGCACCTGGTTTAGACAGAGCAAATTCATTTTGTCCCCAGAAGCATTCTACAAGGGTTGACTTGGCTGTCAAGAGCTGTGTATGTCAGAGAGCTTCAACGAAGCATGAATGCAGCCTTCAGAAAGGGAGAGCAAGTCCAGTTCCAGCAGGCCCCCGTTTCCTGGGGCTCACTCAGCATGCACCACTGTGGTTTCTAACAAGTCCAAAGAGACACAGGTTACCCTGTGTTTCCTTCCCTGAATCTGCTTCTCCAAGTAGGGTGTTGTGCATCAAGCGAACTGCCTCAACCAAGGATCGCCGTAGCTGCTCCTCTGGGCCTGTGTCTATTCAAAAGCTTGCAGTGCCTCAGGAAGAACAGGAGTTAAATTGCAGTAAGAATGCAAGCCGACTTCCTCCAGGAGGCACGGTGACTTCAGGCAGGAGGTCCTAGATGGAAAGCGAAGCTGAGGGTTACTCTGAGTGCAGCTCAGACTAGGGCAACGCGTAAGACTTCGACGTCATGTGGGACTTGCCAGAACGGTGTTCGTGAACGTGTGCGAGTGCTGAGGAAATTTAGCTGCTCCAAAAGAGAGTGCAGTGCGTTTCCCTACGCTCGGCATGCACAGAGGGGCTCTAAAGGGCTACGGGAGTGGATGTTGCTTAGCAGACCCAGGTGCGCCTGGATGTACTCAGTGTTCCTGCCGGGAACAGGGTGCCTACCCTAGCCTCCTAGGTGTCCAGAAAACTGTGCCGCCGTTAGACGTACGCAGAGCAGAGGCCACCGGCTCTTGGAAACTGCTGCACGCCTCCTCTTGTGCACGGCAAATCAGGGCCTTACTTCCAGGCATGTGTTCATGCTGGGTGTGCCGGTAGCGACACCGCATGGTAAGATGCTGACTTTCTCCTAGAGCAGAGTGACTTCAGGTACGAAGGCCTCGGAGTATTCAAAGCAGAGTGTTTTCTCGTGGCATCTCACACAAGGGCCATGACAAAGTCTTCCTGGGCACTACGGACAAAGCAGCAATATTGTCCTGAGGCCGTTCGAGGACTCTGGACATGTAGCTCTCATCAAGGAACCTACAGTGTGTTGCCCACCACTCGGCACGCACAGAGGGCCTCCGAGGAATCAACAAATGGGCCTCGATTTCCTCAGCCAGCCCAGAGGGGTGTTGAGGTACTCACTCAACTTGGAGGGAAAATGATGCATACCCGAGAGGCCTAGGAGTCCTCAGACGTGTACATCTTTGAAAATAAAGCATATAAGCGACTAAGAACTCATGGAGACAGCTGCATGCCTCCGTATCTACACGGTTACCAAGGGCCAAAACTGGAGGCATGTTCCCACGTTGAGATTCCTTTTAGCTCTAGAGCTTGTCAGGCTGAAAACAACCACGGCCATGGAAGCACCTGGTTTAGACAGAGCAAATTCATTTTGTCCCCAGAAGCATTCTACAAGGGTTGACTTGCCTGTCAAGAGCTGCGTATGTCAGGGAGCTTCAACGAAGCATGAATGCAGCCTTCAGAAAGGGAAAGCAAGTCTAATCGCAGCAGGCACCCGTTTCCTCGGGCTCACTCAGCATGCACCCCTGTGGTTTCTAACAACTCCAAAGAGACACAGGTTACCCTGTGTTTCCTTCCCTGAATCAGCTTCTCCAAGTAGGGTGTTCTGCATCAAGCGAACTGCCTCAACCAAGGATCCCCGTAGCTGCTCCTCTGGTCCTGTGTCTATTCAAAAGCTTGCAGTGCCACAGGAAGAAGAGGACTTAAATTGCAGTAAGAACGCAAGCCGACTTCCTCCAGGAGGCACGGTGACTTCAGGCAGGAGGTCCTAGATGGAAAGCGAAGCCGAGGGTTACTCTGAGTGCAGCTCAGACTAGGGCAACGCGTAAGACTTCGATGCCATGTGGGTCTTCCCAGAACGGTGTTCGTAAACGAGTGCGAGTGCTGAGGAAATTTAGCTGTTCCAAATGAGAGTGCAGTGCGTTTCCCTACGCTCGGCATGCACAGAGGGGCTCTAAAGGGCTACGGGAGTGGATGTTGCTTAGCAGACCGAGGTGTGCCTGGGGTTACTCAGTGTTCCTGCCGGGAACAGGGTGCCCACGCTAGCCTCCTAGGTGTCCAGAAAACTGTGCCGCCGTTAGACATACGCAAAGCAGAGGCCACCGGCTCTTGGAAACTGCTGCATGCCTCCTCTTGTGCACGGCAAATCAGGTCCTTACTTCCAGGCATGTGTTCATGCTGGGTGTGCCGGTAGCGACACCGAATGGTAAGATGCTGACTTTCTCCTAGAGCAGAGTGACTTCAGGTACGAGGGCCTCGGAGTATTCAAAGCAGAGTGTTTTCTCATGGCATCTCACACAAGGGCCATGACAAAGTCTTCCTGGGCACTACGGACTCAGCAGCAATATTGTCCTGAGGCCGTTCGAGGACTCTGGACATGTAGCTCTCCTCAAGGAACCTACAGTGTGTTGCCCACCACTCGGCACGCACAGAGGGCCTCCGAGGGATCAACAAATGGGCCTCGAATTTCCTCAGCCAGCCCAGAGGGGTGTTGAGGTACTCACTCAACTTGGAGGGAAAATGATGCATACCCGAGAGGCCTAGGAGTCCTCAGACGTGTACATCTTTGAAAATAAAGCATATAAGCGACTAAGAACTCATGGAGACAGCTGCATGCCTCCGTATCTACACGGTTACCAAGGGCCTAAACTGGAGGCATGTTCCCACGTTGAGATTCCTTTTAGCTCTAGAGCTTGTCAGGCTGAAAACAACCACGGCCATGGAAGCACCTGGTTTAGACAGAGCAAATTCATTTTGTCCCCAGAAGCATTCTACAGGGTTTACTTGCCTGTCAAGAGCTGCGTATGTCAGGGAGCTTCAACGAAGCATGAATGCAGCCTTCAGAAAGGGAAAGCAAGGCTAGTTCCAGCAGGCACCCGTTTCCTCGGGCTCACTCAGCATGCACCCCTGTGGTTTCTAACAAGTCCAAAGAGACACAGGTTACCCTGTGTTTCCTTCCCTGAATCAGCTTCTCCAAGAAGGGTGTTCTGCATCAAGCGAACTGCCTCAACCAAGGATCCCCGTAGCTGCTCCTCTGGTCCTGTGTCTATTCAAAAGCTTGCAGTGCCACAGGAAGAAGAGGACTTAAATTGCAGTAAGAACGCAAGCCGACTTCCTCCAGGAGGCACGGTGACTTCAGGCAGGAGGTCCTAGATGGAAAGCGAAGCCGAGGGTTACTCTGAGTGCAGCTCAGACTAGGGCAACGCGTAAGACTTCGATGCCATGTGGGACTTCCCAGAACGGTGTTCGTAAACGTGTGCGAGTGCTGAGGAAATTTAGCTGTTCCAAATGAGAGTGCAGTGCGTTTCCCTACGCTCGGCATGCACAGAGGGGCTCTAAAGGGCTACGGGAGTGGATGTTGCTTAGCAGACCCAGGTGCGCCTGGGGTTACTCAGTGTTCCTGCCGGGAACAGGGTGCCCACGCTAGCCTCCTAGGTGTCCAGAAAACTGTGCCGCCGTTAGACGTACGCAGAGCAGAGGCCACCGGCTCTTGGAAACTGCTGCACGCCTCCTCTTGTGCACGGCAAATCAGGGCCTTACTTCCAGGCATGTGTTCATGCTGGGTGTGCCGGTAGCGACACCGCATGGTAAGATGCTGACTTTCTCCTCGAGCAGAGTGACTTCAGGTACGAGGGCCTCGGAGTATTCAAAGCAGGGTGTTTTCTTATGGCAGCACACACATGGGCCACGACAAAGTATTCCTGGGCACTTCGGACTCACCAGCAATGTTGTCCTGAGGCCGTTCGAGCACTCTGGACATGTACCTCTCCTCAAGGAACCTACAGTGTGTTGCCCATCACTCGGCACGCACAGATGGCCTCCGACGGATCAACAAATGGGCCTCGAAGTTCCTCAGCCGGCCCACAGCGGTGTGAAGGTACTCAGTCAACTTGGAGGGAATATCATGCATACCCGAGAGGCCTAGGAGTCCTCAGACGTGTACTTCCTTGAAAATAAAGCATATAAGCGACTAAGAACTCATGGAGACAGCTGCATGCCTCCGTATCTACACGGCTACCAAGGGCATAACTGGAGGCATGTTCCCACGATGAGATTCCTTATAGCTCTAGAGCTTGTCAGGCTGAAAACAACCGCGGCCATGGAAGCACCTGGTTTAGACAGAGCAAATTCATTTTCTCCCCAGAAGCATTCTACAAGGGTTGACTTGCCGGTCAAGAGCTGTGTATGTCAGGGATCTTTAACGAAGCATGAATGCAGCCTTCAGAAAGGGAAAGCAAGTCTAATCGCAGCAGGCCCCCGTTTCCTCGGGCTCACTCAGCATGCACCACTGTTGTTTCTAACAAGTCCAAAGAGACACAGGTTACCCTGTGTTTCCTTCCCTGAATCTGCTTCTCCAAGTAGGGTGTTCTGCATCAAGCGAACTGCCTCAACCTAGGATCGCCGTAGCTGCTCCTCTAGTCCTGTGTCTATTCAAAAGCTTGCAGTGCCTCAGGAAGAACAGGACTTAAATTGCAGTCAGAACGCAAGTCGACTTCCTCCAGGAGGCACGGTGACTTCAGGCAGGAGGTCCTAGATGGAAAGCGAAGCTGAGGGTTACTCTGAGTGCAGCTCAGACTAGGGCAACGCGTAAGACTTCGACGCCATGTGGGACTTGCCAGAACGGTGTTCGTGAACGTGTGCGAGTGCTGAGGAAATTTAGCTGTTCCAAATGAGAGTGCAGTGCGTTTCCCTACGCTCGGCATGCACAGAGGGGCTCTAAAGGGCTACGGGAGTGGATGTTGCTTAGCAGACCCCGGTGCGCCTGGGGTTACTCAGTGTTCCTGCCGGGAACAGGGTGTCCACGCTAGCCTCCTAGGTGTCCAGAAAACTGTGCCGCCGTTAGACGTACGCAGAGCAGAGGCCACCGGCTCTTGGAAACTGCTGCACGCCTCCTCTTGTGCACGGCAAATCAGGGCCTTACTTCCAGGCATGTGTTCATGCTGGGTGTGCCGGTAGCGACACCGCATGGTAAGATGCTGACTTTCTCCTCGAGCAGAGTGACTTCAGGTACGAGGGCCTCGGAGTATTCAAAGCAGAGTGTTTTCTCATGGCATCTCACACAAGGGCCATGACAAAGTCTTCCTGGGCACTACAGACTCAGCAGCAATACTGTCCTGAGGCCGTTCGAGGACTCTGGACATGTAGCTCTCCTCAAGGAACCTACAGTGTGCTGCCCATCACTCGTCACGCACAGAGGGCCTCCGACGGATCAACAAATGGGCCTCGAAGTTCCTCAGCTGGCCCACAGCGGTGTGAAGGTACTCAGTCAAATTGGAGGGAATATCATGCATACCCGAGAGGCCTAGGAGTCCTCAGACGTGTACTTCCTTGAAAATAAAGCATATAAGCGACTAAGAACTCATGGAGACAGCTGCATGCCTCCGTATCTACACGGCTACCAAGGGCCTAAACTGGAGGCATGTTCCCACGTTGAGATTCCTTATAGCTCTAGAGCTTGTCAGGCTGAAAACAACCGCGGCAATGGAAGCACCTGGTTTAGACAGAGCAAATTCACTTTCTCCCCAGAAGCATTCTACATGGGTTGACTTGCCGGTCAAGAGCTGTGTATGTCAGGGATATTTAACGAAGCATGAATGCAGCCTTCAGAAAGGGAAAGCAAGTCTAATCGCAGCAGGCCCCCGTTTCCTCGGGCTCACTCAGCATGCACCACTTTTGTTTCTAACAAGTCCAAAGAGACACAGGTTACCCTGTGTTTCCTTCCCTGAATCTGCTTCTCCAAGTAGGGTGTTCTGCATCAAGCGAACTGCCTCAACCTAGGATCGCCGTAGCTGCTCCTCTAGTCCTGTGTCTATTCAAAAGCTTGCAGTGCCTCAGGAAGAACAGGACTTAAATTGCAGTCAGAACGCAAGTCGACTTCCTCCAGGAGGCACGGTGACTTCAGGCAGGAGGTCCTAGATGGAAAGCGAAGCTGAGGGTTACTCTGAGTGCAGCTCAGACTAGGGCAACGCGTAAGACTTCGACGCCATGTGGGACTTGCCAGAACGGTGTTCGTGAACGTGTGCGAGTGCTGAGGAAATTTAGCTGCTCCAAAAGAGAGTGCAGTGCGTTTCCCTACGCTCGGCATGCACAGAGGGGCTCTAAAGGGCTACGGGAGTGGATGTTGCTTAGCAGACCCAGGTGCGCCTGGGGGTACTCAGTGATCCTGCCGGGAACAGGGTGCCCACGCTAGCCTCCTAGGTGTCCAGAAAACTGTGCCGCCGTTAGACGTACGCAGAGCAGAGGCCACCGGCTCCTGGAAACTGCTGCACGCCTCCTCTTGTGCACGGCAAATCAGGGCCTTACTTCCAGGCATGTGTTCATGCTGGGTGTGCCGGTAGCGACACCGCATGGTAAGATGCTGACTTTCTCCTCGAGCAGAGTGACTTCAGGTACGAGGGCCTGGGAGTATTCAAAGCAGAGTGTTTTCTCATGGCATCTCACACAAGGGCCATGACAAAGTATTCCTGGGCACTACGGACTCAGCAGCAATATTGTCCTGAGGCCGTTCGAGGACTCTGGACATGTAAGTCTCCTCAAGGAACCTACAGTGTGTTGCCCACCACTCGGCACGCACAGAGGGCCTCCGAGTGATCAGCAAATGGGTCTCGAAGTTCCTCAGCCAGCCCAGAGGGGTGTTGAGGTACTCACTCAACTTGGAGGGAAAATGATGCATACCCGAGAGGCCTAGGATTCCTCAGACGTGTACATCTTTGAAAATAAAGCATATAAGCGACTAAGAACTCATGGAGACAGCTGCATGCCTCCGTATCTACACGGTTACCAAGGGCCTAAACTGGAGGCATGTTCCCACGTTGAGATTCCTTTTAGCTCTAGAGCTTGTCAGGCTGAAAACAACCGCGGCCATGGAAGCACCTGGTTTAGACAGAGCAAATTCATTTTGTCCCCAGAAGCATTCTACACGGTTGACTTGCCTGTCCAGAGCTGCGTATGTCAGAGAGCTTCAACGAAGCATGAATGCAGCCTTCAGAAAGGGAAAGCAAGGCTAGTCCCAGCAGGCCCCCGTTTCGTCGGGCTCACTCAGCATGCACGACTGTTGTTTCTAACAAGTCCAAAGAGACACAGGTTACCCTGTGTTTCCTTCCCTGAATCTGCTTCTCCAAGTAGGGTGTTCTGCATCAAGCGAACTGCCTCAACAAAGGATCGCCGTAGCTGCTCCTCTGGTCCTGTGTCTATTCAAAAGCTTGCAGTGCCTCAGGAAGAACAGGACTTAAATTGCAGTCAGAACGCAAGCCGACTTCCTCCAGGAGGCACTGTGACTTCAGGCAGGAGGTCCTAGATGGAAAGCGAAGCTGAGGGTTACTCTGAGTGCAGCTCAAACTAGGGCAACGCGTAAGACTTCGACGTCATGTGGGACTTGCCAGAACGGTGTTCGTGAACGTGTGCGAGTGCTGAGGAAATTTAGCTGCTCCAAAAGAGAGTGCAGTGCGTTTCCCTACGCTCGGCATGCACAGAGGGCCTCTAAAGGGCTACGGGAGTGGATGTTGCTTAGCAGACCCAGGTGCGCCTGGGAGTACTCAGTGATCCTGCCGGGAACAGGGTGCCCACGCTAGCCTCCTAGGTGTCCAGAAAACTGTGCCGCCGTTAGACGTACGCAGAGCAGAGGCCAGCGGCTCCTGGAAACTGCTGCACGCCTCCTCTTCTGCACGGCAAATGAGGGCCTTACTTCCAGGCATGTGTTCATTCTGGGTGTGCCGGTAGCGACACCGCATGGTAAGATGCTGACTTTCTCCTCGAGCAGAGTGACTTCAGGTACGAGGGCCTCGGAGTATTCAAAGCAGAGTGTTTTCTCATGGCATCTCACACAAGGGCCATGACAAAGTCTTCCTGGGCACTACGGACTCAGCAGCAATATTGTCCTGAGGCCGTTTGAGGACTCTGGACATGTAGCTCTCCTCAAGGAAACTACAGTGTGTTGCCCACCACTCGGCACGCACAGAGGGCCTCCGAGGGATCAACAAATGGGCCTCGATTTCCTCAGCCAGCCCAGAGGGGTGTTGAGGTACTCACTCAACTTGGAGGGAAAATGATGCATACCCGAGAGGCCTAGGAGTCCTCAGACGTGTACATCTTTGAAAATAAAGCATATAAGCGACTAAGAACTCATGGAGACAGCTGCATGCCTCCGTATCTACACGGTTACCAAGGGCCTAAACTGGAGGCATGTTCCCACGTTGAGATTCCTTTTAGCTCTAGAGCTTGTCAGGCTGAAAACAACCACGGCCATGGAAGCACCTGGTTTAGACAGAGTAAATTCATTTTGTCCCCAGAAGCATTCTACAGGGTTGACTTGCCTGTCAAGAGCTGCGTATGTCAGGGAGCTTCAACGAAGCATGAATGCAGCCTTCAGAAAGGGAAAGCAAGGCGAGTTCTAGCAGGCAACCGTTTCCTCGGGCTCACTCAGCATGCACCCCTGTGGTTTCTAACAAGTCCAAAGAGACACAGGTTACCCTGTGTTTCCTTCCCTGAATCTGCTTCTCCAAGTAGGGTGTTCTGCATCAAGCGAACTGCCTCAACCAAGGATCCCCGTAGCCGCTCCTCTGGTCCTGTGTCTACTCAAAAGTTTGCAGTGCCACAGGAAGAAGAGGACTTAAATTGCAGTAAGAACGCAAGCCGACTTCCTCCAGGAGGCACGGTGACTTCAGGCAGGTGGTCCTAGATGGAAAGAGAAGCTGAGGGTTACTCTGAGTGCAGCTCAGACTAGGGCAACGCGTAAGACTTCGACGCCATGTGGGACTTGCCAGAACGGTGTTCGTGAACGTGTGCGAGTGCTGAGGATATTTAGCTGCTCCAAAAGAGAGTGCAGTGTGTTTCCCTACGCTCGGCATGCACAGAGGGGCTCTATAGGGCAACGGGAGTTGATGTTGCTTAGCAGACACAGGTGCGCCTGGGGGTACTCAGTGTTCCTGCTGGGAACAGGGTGCCCACGCTAGCCTCCTATGTGTCCAGAAAACTGTGCCGCCGTTAGACGTACGCAGAGCAGAGGCCACCGGCTCTTGGAAACTGCTGCACGCCTCCTATTCTGCACGGCAAATCAGCGCCTTACTTCCAGGCATGTGTTCATGCTGGGTGTGCCGGTAGCGACACCGCATGGTAAGATGCTGACTTTCTCCTCGAGCAGAGTGACTTCAGGTACGAGAGCCTCGGAGTATTCAAAGCAGGGTGTTTTCTCATGGCAGCACACACATGGGACATGACAAAGTCTTCCTGGGCACTACAGACTCAGCAGCAATACTGTCCTGAGGCCGTTCGAGGACTCTGGACATGTAGCTCTCCTCAAGGAACCTACAGTGTGTTGCCCACCACTCGGCACGCACAGAGGGCCTCCGAGGGATCAACAAATGGGTCTCGAAGTTCCTCAGCCAGCCCAGAGGGGTGTTGAGGTACTCACTCATCTTGGTCGGAAAATGATGCATACCCGAGAGGCCTAGGAGTCCTCAGACGTGTACTTCCTTGAAAATAAAGCATACAAGCGACTAAGAACTCATGGACACAGCTGCATGTCTCCGTATCTACACGGCTACCAAGGGCCTGAACTGGAGGCATGTTCCCACGTTGAGATTACTTTTAGCTCTAGAGCTTGTCAGGCTGAAAACAACCGCGGCCATGGAAGCACCTGGTTTAGACAGAGCAAATTCATTTTGTCCCCAGAAGCATTCTACAAGGGTTGACTTGGCTGTCAAGAGCTGTGTATGTCAGAGAGCTTCAACGAAGCATGAATGCAGCCTTCAGAAAGGGAAAGCAAGTCTAATCGCAGCAGGCCCCCGTTTCCTCGGGCTCACTCAGCATGCACCACTGTGGTTTCTAACAAGTCCAAAGAGACACAAGTTACCCTGTGTTTCCTTCCCTGAATCTGCTTCTCCAAGTAGGGTGTTCTGCATCAAGCGAACTGCCTCAACCAAGGATCGCCGTAGCTGCTCCTCTGGTCCTGTGTCTATTCAAAAGCCTGCAGTGCCACAGGAAGAACAGGAGTTAAATGGCACTCAGAACGCAAGCCGACTTCCTCCAGGAGGCACGGTGACTTCAGGCAGGAGGTCCTAGATGGAAAGCGAAGCCGAGGGTTACTCTGAGTGCAGCTCAGACTAGGGCAACGCGTAAGACTTCGATGCCATGTGGGACTTCCCAGAACGGTGTTCGTAAACGTGTGCGAGTGCTGAGGAAATTTAGCTGTTCCAAATGAGAGTGCAGTGCGTTTCCCTACGCTCGGCATGCACAGAGGGGCTCTAAAGGGCTACGGGAGTGGATGTTGCTTAGCAGACCCAGGTGCGCCTGGGGGTACTCAGTGTTCCTGCCGGGAACAGGGTGCCCACGCTAGCCTCCTAGGTGTCCAGAAAACTGTGCCGCCGTTAGACGTACGCAGAGCAGAGGCCACCGGCTCTTGGAAACTGCTGCACGCCTCCTCTTGTGCACGGCAAATCAGGGCCTTACTTCCAGGCATGTGTTCATGCTGGGTGTGCCGGTAGCGACACCGCATGGTAAGATGCTGACTTTCTCCTAGAGCAGAGTGACTTCAGGTACGAGGTCCTCGGAGTATTCAAAGCAGAGTGTTTTCTCATGGCATCTCACACAAGGGCCATGACAAAGTCCCTGGGCACTACGGACTCAGCAGCAATATTGTCCTGAGGCCGTTCGAGGACACTGGACATGTAGCTCTCCTCAAGGAACCTACAGTGTGTTGCCCACCACTCGGCACGCACAGAGGGCCTCCGAGAGATCAACAAATGGGCCTCGATTTCCTCAGCCAGCCCAGAGGGGTGTTGAGGTACTCAGTCAACTAGGAGGGAAAATGATGCATACCCGAGAGGCCTAGGAGTCCTCAGACGTGTACATCTTTGAAAATAAAGCATATAAGCGACTAAGAACTCATGGAGACAGCTGCATGCCTCCGTATCTACACGGTTACCAAGGGCCTAAACTGGAGGCATGTTCCCACGTTGAGATTCCTTTTAGCTCTAGAGCTTGTCAGGCTGAAAACAACCACGGCCATGGAAGCACCTGGTTTAGACAGAGCAAATTCATTTTGTCCCCAGAAGCATTCTACAGGGTTGACTTGCCTGTCAAGAGCTGCGTATGTCAGGGAGCTTCAACGAAGCATGAATGCAGCTTTCAGAAAGGGAAAGAAGGCTAGTTCCAGCAGGCACCCGTTTCCTCGGGCTCACTCAGCATGCACCCCTGTGGTTTCTAACAAGTCCAAAGAGACACAGGTTACCCTGTGTTTCCTTCCCTGAATCAGCTTCTCCAAGTAGGGTGTTCTGCATCAAGCGAACTGCCTCAACCAAGGATCCCCGTAGCTGCTCCTCTGGTCCTGTGTCTATTCAAAAGCTTGCAGTGCCACAGGAAGAACAGGACTTAAATTGCAGTAAGAACGCAAGCCGACTTCCTCCAGGAGGCACGGTGACTTCAGGCAGGAGGTCCTAGATGGAAAGCGAAGCCGAGGGTTACTCTGAGTGCAGCTCAGACTAGGGCAACGCGTAAGACTTCGATGCCATGTGGGACTTCCCAGAACGGTGTTCGTAAACGTGTGCGAGTGCTGAGGAAATTTAGCTGTTCCAAATGAGAGTGCAGTGCGTTTCCCTACGCTCGGCATGCACAGAGGGGCTCTAAAGGGCTACGGGAGTGGATGTTGCTTAGCAGACCCAGGTGCGCCTGGGGGTACTCAGTGTTCCTGCCGGGAACAGGGTGCCCACGCTAGCCTCCTAGGTGTCCAGAAAACTGTGCCGCCGTTAGACGTACGCAGAGCAGAGGCCACCAGCTCTTGGAAACTGCTGCACGCCTCCTCTTGTGCACGGCAAATCAGGGCCTTACTTCCAGGCATGTGTTCATGCTGGGTGTGCCGGTAGCGACACCGCATGGTAAGATGCTGACTTTCTCCTAGAGCAGAGTGACTTCAGGTACGAGGTCCTCGGAGTATTCAAAGCAGAGTGTTTTCTCATGGCATCTCACACAAGGGCCATGACAAAGTCCCTGGGCACTACGGACTCAGCAGCAATATTGTCCTGAGGCCGTTCGAGGACACTGGACATGTAGCTCTCCTCAAGGAATCTACAGTGTGTTGCCCACCACTCGGCACGCACAGAGGGCCTCCGAGAGATCAACAAATGGGCCTCGATTTCCTCAGCCAGCCCAGAGGGGTGTTGAGGTACTCAGTCAACTAGGAGGGAAAATGATGCATACCCGAGAGGCCTAGGAGTCCTCAGACGTGTACATCTTTGAAAATAAAGCATATAAGCGACTAAGAACTCATGGAGACAGCTGCATGCCTCCGTATCTACACGGTTACCAAGGGCCTAAACTGGAGGCATGTTCCCACGTTGAGATTCCTTTTAGCTCTAGAGCTTGTCAGGCTGAAAACAACCACGGCCATGGAAGCACCTGGTTTAGACAGAGCAAATTCATTTTGTCCCCAGAAGCATTCTACAGGGTTGACTTGCCTGTCAAGAGCTGCGTATGTCAGGGAGCTTCAACGAAGCATGAATGCAGCCTTCAGAAAGGGAAAGCAAGGCTAGTTCCAGCAGGCACCCGTTTCCTCGGGCTCACTCAGCATGCACCCCTGTGGTTTCTAACAAGTCCAAAGAGACACAGGTTACCCTGTGTTTCCTTCCCTGAATCAGCTTCTCCAAGTAGGGTGTTCTGCATCAAGCGAACTGCCTCAACCAAGGATCCCCGTAGCTGCTCCTCTGGTCCTGTGTCTATTCAAAAGCTTGCAGTGCCACAGGAAGAAGAGGACTTAAATTGCAGTAAGAACGCAAGCCGACTTCCTCCAGGAGGCACGGTGACTTCAGGCAGGAGGTCCTAGATGGAAAGCGAAGCCGAGGGTTACTCTGAGTGCAGCTCAGACTAGGGCAACGCGTAAGACTTCGATGCCATGTGGGACTTCCCAGAACGGTGTTCGTAAACGTGTGCGAGTGCTGAGGAAATTTAGCTGTTCCAAATGAGAGTGCAGTGCGTTTCCCTACGCTCGGCATGCACAGAGGGGCTCTAAAGGGCTACGGGAGTGGATGTTGCTTAGCAGACCCAGGTGCGCCTTGGGTTACTCAGTGTTCCTGCCGTGGACAGGGTGCCCACGCTAGCCTCCTAGGTGTCCAGAAAACTGTGCCGCCGTTAGACGTACGCAGAGCAGAGGCCACCGGCTCTTGGAAACTGCTGCACGCCTCCTCTTGTGCACGGCAAATCAGGGCCTTACTTCCAGGCATGTGTTCATGCTGGGTGTGCCGGTAGCGACACCGCATGGTAAGATGCTGACTTTCTCCTCGAGCAGAGTGACTTCAGGTACGAGGGCCTCGGAGTATTCAAAGCAGGGTGTTTTCTCATGGCAGCACACACATGGGCCATGACAAAGTCTTCCTGGGCACTTCGGACTCACCAGCAATGTTGTCCTGAGGCCGTTCGAGCACTATGGACATGTAGCTCTCCTCAAGGAACCTACAGTGTGTTGCCCATCACTCGGCACGCACAGAGGGCCTCCGAGGGATCAACAAATGGGCCTCGACGTTCCTCAGCCGTCCCACAGGGATGTGGAGGTACTCAGTCAACTAGGAGGGAAAATGATGCATACCCGAGAGGCCTAGGAGTCCTCAGACGTGTACATCTTTGAAAATAAAGCATATAAGCGACTAAGAACTCATGGAGACAGCTGCATGCCTCCGTATCTACACGGTTACCAAGGGCCTAAACTGGAGGCATGTTCCCACGTTGAGATTCCTTTTAGCTCTAGAGCTTGTCAGGCTGAAAACAACCGCGGCCATGGAAGCACCTGGTTTACACAGAGCAAATTCATTTTGTCCCCAGAAGCATTCTACAAGGGTTGACTTGCCTGTCAAGAGCTGTGTATGTCAGGGATCTTTAACGAAGCATGAATGCAGCCTTCAGAAAGGGAAAGCAAGGCTAGTCCCAGCAGGTCCCCGTTTCCTCGGGCTCACTCACCATGCACCCCTGTTCTTTCTAAGAAGTCCAAAGAGACACAAGTTACCCTGTGTTTCCTTCCCTGAATCTGCTTCTCCAAGTAGGGTGTTCTGCATCAAGCGAACTGCCTCAACGAAGGATCGCCGTAGCTGCTCCTCTGGTCCTGTGTCTATTCAAAAGCCTGCAGTGCCACAGGAAGAACAGGAGTTAAATGGCACTCAGAACGCAAGCCGACTTCCTCCAGGAGGCACGGTGACTTCAGGCAGGAGGTCCTAGATGGAAAGCGAAGCCGATGGTTACTCTGAGTGCAGCTCAGACTAGGGCAACGCGTAAGACTTCGATGCCATGTGGGACTTCCCAGAACGGTGTTCGTAAACGTGTGCGAGTGCTGAGGAAATTTAGCTGTTCCAAATGAGAGTGCAGTGCGTTTCCCTACGCTCGGCATGCACAGAGGGGCTCTAAAGGGCTACGGGAGTGGATGTTGCTTAGCAGACCCAGGTGCGCCTGGGGGTACTCAGTGTTCCTGCCGGGAACAGGGTGCCCACGCTAGCCTCCTAGGTGTCCAGAAAACTGTGCCGCCGTTAGACGTACGCAGAGCAGAGGCCACCAGCTCTTGGAAACTGCTGCACGCCTCCTCTTGTGCACGGCAAATCAGGGCCTTACTTCCAGGCATGTGTTCATGCTGGGTGTGCCGGTAGCGACACCGCATGGTAAGATGCTGACTTTCTCCTAGAGCAGAGTGACTTCAGGTACGAGGGCCTCGGAGTATTCAAAGCAGAGTGTTTTCTCATGGCATCTCACACAAGGGCCATGACAAAGTCTTCCTGGGCACTACGGACTCAGCAGCAATATTGTCCTGAGGCCGTTCGAGGACACTGGACATGTAGCTCTCCTCAAGGAACCTACAGTGTGTTGCCCACCACTCGGCACGCACAGAGGGCCTCCGAGAGATCAACAAATGGGCCTCGATTTCCTCAGCCAGCCCAGAGGGGTGTGGAGGTACTCACTCAACTTGGAGGGAAAATGATGCATAACCGAGAGGCCTAGGAGTCCTCAGACGTGTACATCTTTGAAAATAAAGCATATAAGCGACTAAGAACTCATGGAGACAGCTGCATGCCTCCGTATCTACACGGTTACCAAGGGCCTAAACTGGAGGCATGTTCCCACGTTGAGATTCCTTTTAGCTCTAGAGCTTGTCAGGCTGAAAACAACCACGGCCATGGAAGCACCTGGTTTAGACAGAGCAAATTCATTTTGTCCCCAGAAGCATTCTACAGGGTTTACTTGCCTGTCAAGAGCTGCGTATGTCAGGGAGCTTCAACGAAGCATGAATGCAGCCTTCAGAAAGGGAAAGCAAGGCTAGTTCCAGCAGGCACCCGTTTCCACGGGCTCACTCAGCATGCACCCCTGTGGTTTCTAACAAGTCCAAAGAGACACAGGTTACCCTGTGTTTCCTTCCCTGAATCAGCTTCTCCAAGTAGGGTGTTCTGCATCAAGCGAACTGCCTCAACCAAGGATCCCCGTAGCTGCTCCTCTGGTCCTGTGTCTATTCAAAAGCTTGCAGTGCCACAGGAAGAAGAGGACTTAAATTGCAGTAAGAACGCAAGCCGACTTCCTCCAGGAGGCACGGTGACTTCAGGCAGGAGGTCCTAGATGGAAAGCGAAGCTGAGGGTTACTCTGAGTGCAGCTCAGACTAGGGCAACGCGTAAGACTTCGATGCCATGTGGGACTTCCCAGAACGGTGTTCGTAAACGTGTGCGAGTGCTGAGGAAATTTAGCTGTTCCAAATGAGAGTGCAGTGCGTTTCCCTACGCTCGGCATGCACAGAGGGGCTCTAAAGGGCTACGGGAGTGGATGTTGCTTAGCAGACCCAGGTGCGCCTGGGGTTACTCAGTGTTCCTGCCGGGGACAGGGTGCCCACGCTAGCCTCCTAGGTGTCCAGAAAACTGTGCCGCCGTTAGACGTACGCAGAGCAGAGGCCACCGGCTCTTGGAAACTGCTGCACGCCTCCTCTTCTGCACGGCAAATCAGGGCCTTACTTCCAGGCATGTGTTCATGCTGGGTGTGCCGGTAGCGACACCGCATGGTAAGATGCTGACTTTCTCCTCGAGCAGAGTGACTTCAGGTACGAGGGCCTCGGAGTATTCAAAGCAGGGTGTTTTCTCATGGCAGCACACACATGGGCCATGACAAAGTCTTCCTGGGCACTTCGGACTCACCAGCAATGTTGTCCTGAGGCCGTTCGCGCACTATGGACATGTAGCTCTCCTCAAGGAACCTACAGTGTGTTGCCCATCACTCGGCACGCACAGAGGGCCTCCGACGGATCAACAAATGGGCCTCGACGTTCCTCAGCCGTCCCACAGGGGTGTGGAGGTACTCAGTCAACTAGGAGGGAAAATGATGCATACCCGAGAGGCCTAGGAGTCCTCAGACGTGTACATCTTTGAAAATAAAGCATATAAGCGACTAAGAACTCATGGAGACAGCTGCATGCCTCCGTATCTACACGGTTACCAAGGGCCTAAATTGGAGGCATGTTCCCACGTTGAGATTCCTTTTAGCTCTAGAGCTTGTCAGGCTGAAAACAACCGCGGCCATGGAAGCACCTGGTTTAGACAGAGCAAATTCATTTTGTCCCCAGAAGCATTCTACAAGGGTTGACTTGCCTGTCAAGAGCTGTGTATGTCAGAGAGCTTCAACGAAGCATGAAGGCAGCCTTCAGAAAGGGAAAGCAAGGCTAGTCCCAGCAGGCCCCCGTTTCCTCGGGCTCACTCTGCATGCACCACTGTTGTTTCTAACAAGTCCAAAGAGACACAGGTTACCCTGTGTTTCCTTCCCTGAATCTGCTTCTCCAAGTAGGGTGTTCTGCATCAAGCGAACTGCCTCAACCAAGGATCGCCGTAGCTGCTCCTCTGGTCCTGTGTCTATTCAAAAGCCTGCAGTGCCACAGGAAGAACAGGACTTAAATTGCAGTAAGAACGCAAGCCGACTTCCTCCAGGAGGCACGGTGACTTCAGGCAGGAGGTCCTAGATGGAAAGCGAAGCTGAGGGTTACTCTGAGTGCAGCTCAGACTAGGGCAACGCGTAAGACTTCGACGCCATGTGGGACTTGCCAGAATGGTGTTCGTGAACGTGTGCGGGTGCTGAGGAAGTTTAGCTGCTCCAAAAGAGAGTGCAGTGCGTTTCCCTACGCTCGGCATGCACAGAGGGGCTCTAAAGGGCTACGGGAGTGGATGTTGCTTAGCAGACCCAGGTGCGCCTGGGGGTACTCAGTGTTCCTGCCGGGAACAGGGTGCCCACGCTAGCCTCCTAGGTGTCCAGAAAACTGTGCCGCCGTTAGACGTACGCAGAGCAGAGGCCACCGGCTCTTGGAAACTGCTGCACGCCTCCTCTTGTGCTCGGCAAATCAGGGCCTTACTTCCAGGCATGTGTTCATGCTGGGTGTGCCGGTAGCGACACCGCATGGTAAGATGCTGACTTTCTCCTCGAGCAGAGTGACTTCAGGTACGAGGGCCTCGGAGTATTCAAAGCAGTGTGTTTTCTCATGGCATCTCACACAAGGGCCATGACAAAGTCTTCCTGGGCACTACAGACTCAGCAGCAATATTGTGCTGAGGCCCTTCGAGGACTCTGGACATGTAGCTCTCCTCAAGGAACCTACAGTGTGTTGCCCATCACTCGGCACGCACAGAGGGCCTCTGAGGGATCAACAAAAGAGCCTCGATTTCCTCAGCCAGCCCAGAGGGGTGTTGAGGTACTCACTCAACTTGGAGGGAAAATGATGCATACCCGAGAGGCCTAGGAGTCCTCAGACGTGTACATCTTTGAAAATAAAGCATATAAGCGACTAAGAACTCATGGAGACAGCTGCATGCCTCCGTATCTACACGGTTACCAAGGGCCTAAACTGGAGGCATGTTCCCACGTTGAGATTCCTTTTAGCTCTAGAGCTTGTCAGGCTGAAAACAACCACGGCCATGGAAGCACCTGGTTTAGACAGAGCAAATTCATTTTGTCCCCAGAAGCATTCTACAAGGGTTGACTTGCCTGTCAAGAGCTGTGTATGTCAGGGATCTTTAACGAAGCATGAATGCAGCCTTCAGAAAGGGAAAGCAAGGCTAGTCCCAGCAGGCCCCCGTTTCCTCGGGCTCACTCACCATGCACCCCTGTTCTTTCTAAGAAGTCCAAAGAGACACAAGTTACCCTGTGTTTCCTTCCCTGAATCTGCTTCTCCAAGTAGGGTGTTCTGCATCAAGCGAACTGCCTCAACGAAGGATCGCCGTAGCTGCTCCTCTGGTCCTGTGTCTATTCAAAAGCCTGCAGTGCCACAGGAAGAACAGGAGTTAAATGGCACTC
Source organism: Delphinapterus leucas (assembly GCF_059928025.1). NCBI lineage: Eukaryota > Metazoa > Chordata > Mammalia > Artiodactyla > Monodontidae > Delphinapterus > Delphinapterus leucas. The sequence goes on from NC_143147.1 coordinate 31,574,886, forward strand.
AGAACGCAAGCCGACTTCCTCCAGGAGGCACGGTGACTTCAGGCAGGAGGTCCTAGATGGAAAGCGAAGCCGAGGGTTACTCTGAGTGCAGCTCAGACTAGGGCAACGCGTAAGACTTCGATGCCATGTGGGACTTCCCAGAACGGTGTTCGTAAACGTGTGCGAGTGCTGAGGAAATTTAGCTGTTCCAAATGAGAGTGCAGTGCGTTTCCCTACGCTCGGCATGCACAGAGGGGCTCTAAAGGGCTACGGGAGTGGATGTTGCTTAGCAGACCCAGGTGCGCCTGGGGTTACTCAGTGTTCCTGCCGTGGACAGTGTGCCCACGCTAGCCTCCTAGGTGTCCAGAAAACTGTGCCGCCGTTAGACGTACGTAGAGCAGAGGCCACCGGCTCTTGGAAACTGCTGCACGCCTGCTCTTGTGCTCGGCAAATCAGGGCCTTACTTCCAGGCATGTGTTCATGCTGGGTGTGCCGGTAGCGACACCGCATGGTAAGATGCTGACTTTCTCCTCGAGCAGAGTGACTTCAGGTACGAGGGCCTCGGAGTATTCAAAGCAGGGTGTTTTCTCATGGCAGCACACACATGGGCCATGACAAAGTCTTCCTGGGCACTTCGGACTCACCAGCAATGTTGTCCTGAGGCCGTTCGAGCACTATGGACATGTAGCTCTCCTCAAGGAACCTACAGTGTGTTGCCCATCACTCGGCACGCACAGAGGGCCTCCGAGGGATCAACAAATGGGCCTCGACGTTCCTCAGCCGTCCCACAGGGATGTGGAGGTACTCAGTCAACTAGGAGGGAAAATGATGCATACCCGAGAGGCCTAGGAGTCCTCAGACGTGTACATCTTTGAAAATAAAGCATATAAGCGACTAAGAACTCATGGAGACAGCTGCATGCCTCCGTATCTACACGGTTACCAAGGGCCTAAACTGGAGGCATGTTCCCACGTTGAGATTCCTTTTAGCTCTAGAGCTTGTCAGGCTGAAAACAACCACGGCCATGGAAGCACCTGGTTTAGACAGAGCAAATTCATTTTGTCCCCAGAAGCATTCTACAGGGTTTACTTGCCTGTCAAGAGCTGCGTATGTCAGGGAGCTTCAACGAAGCATGAATGCAGCCTTCAGAAAGGGAAAGCAAGGCTAGTTCCAGCAGGCACCCGTTTCCTCGGGCTCACTCAGCATGCACCCCTGTGGTTTCTAACAAGTCCAAAGAGACACAGGTTACCCTGTGTTTCCTTCCCTGAATCAGCTTCTCCAAGTAGGGTGTTCTGCATCAAGCGAACTGCCTCAACCAAGGATCCCCGTAGCTGCTCCTCTGGTCCTGTGTCTATTCCAAAGCTTGCAGTGCCACAGGAAGAAGAAGACTTAAATTGCAGTAAGAACGCAAGCCGACTTCCTCCAGGAGGCACGGTGACTTCAGGCAGGAGGTCCTAGATGGAAAGCGAAGCCGAGGGTTACTCTGAGTGCAGCTCAGACTAGGGCAACGCGTAAGACTTCGATGCCATGTGGGACTTCCCAGAACGGTGTTCGTAAACGTGTGCGAGTGCTGAGGAAATTTAGCTGTTCCAAATGAGAGTGCAGTGCGTTTCCCTACGCTCGGCATGCACAGAGGGGCTCTAAAGGGCTACGGGAGTGGATGTTGCTTAGCAGACCCAGGTGCGCCTGGGGTTACTCAGTGTTCCTGCCGTGGACAGGGTGCCCACGCTAGCCTCGTAGGTGTCCAGAAAACTGTGCCGCCGTTAGACGTACGCAGAGCAGAGGCCACCGGCTCTTGGAAACTGCTGCACGCCTCCTCTTCTGCACGGCAAATCAGGGCCTTACTTCCAGGCATGTGTTCATGCTGGGTGTGCCGGTAGCGACACCGCATGGTAAGATGCTGACTTTCTCCTCGAGCAGAGTGACTTCAGGTACGAGGGCCTCGGAGTATTCAAAGCAGGGTGTTTTCTCATGGCAGCACACACATGGGCCATGACAAAGTCTTCCTGGGCACTTCGGACTCACCAGCAATGTTGTCCTGAGGCCGTTCGAGCACTATGGACATGTAGCTCTCCTCAAGGAACCTACAGTGTGTTGCCCATCACTCGGCACGCACAGAGGGCCTCCGAGGGATCAACAAATGGGCCTCGACGTTCCTCAGCCGTCCCACAGGGATGTGGAGGTACTCAGTCAACTAGGAGGGAAAATGATGCATACCCGAGAGGCCTAGGAGTCCTCAGACGTGTACATCTTTGAAAATAAAGCATATAAGCGACTAAGAACTCATGGAGACAGCTGCATGCCTCCGTATCTACACGGTTACCAAGGGCCTAAACTGGAGGCATGTTCCCACGTTGAGATTCCTTTTAGCTCTAGAGCTTGTCAGGCTGAAAACAACCGCGGCCATGGAAGCACCTGGTTTACACAGAGCAAATTCATTTTGTCCCCAGAAGCATTCTACAAGGGTTGACTTGCCTGTCAAGAGCTGTGTATGTCAGGGATCTTTAACGAAGCATGAATGCAGCCTTCAGAAAGGGAAAACAAGGCTAGTCCCAGCAGGCCCCCGTTTCCTCGGGCTCACTCACCATGCACCCCTGTTCTTTCTAAGAAGTCCAAAGAGACACAAGTTACCCTGTGTTTCCTTCCCTGAATCTGCTTCTCCAAGTAGGGTGTTCTGCATCAAGCGAACTGCCTCAACGAAGGATCGCCGTAGCTGCTCCTCTGGTCCTGTGTCTCTTCAAAAGCCTGCAGTGCCACAGGAAGAACAGGAGTTAAATGGCACTCAGAACGCAAGCCGACTTCCTCCAGGAGGCACGGTGACTTCAGGCAGGAGGTCCTAGATGGAAAGCGAAGCCGAGGGTTACTCTGAGTGCAGCTCAGACTAGGGCAACGCGTAAGACTTCGATGCCATGGTGGACTTCCCAGAACGGTATTCGTAAACGTGTGCGAGTGCTGAGGAAATTTAGCTGTTCCAAATGAGAGTGCAGTGCGTTTCCCTACGCTCGGCATGCACAGAGGGGCTCTAAAGGGCTACGGGAGTGGATGTTGCTTAGCAGACCCAGGTGCGCCTGGGGGTACTCAGTGTTCCTGCCGGGAACAGGGTGCCCACGCTAGCCTCCTAGGTGTCCAGAAAACTGTGCCGCCGTTAGACGTACGCAGAGCAGAGGCCACCAGCTCTTGGAAACTGCTGCACGCCTCCTCTTGTGCACGGCAAATCAGGGCCTTACTTCCAGGCATGTGTTCATGCTGGGTGTGCCGGTAGCGACACCGCATGGTAAGATGCTGACTTTCTCCTAGAGCAGAGTGACTTCAGGTACGAGGGCCTCGGAGTATTCAAAGCAGAGTGTTTTCTCATGGCATCTCACACAAGGGCCATGACAAAGTCTTCCTGGGCACTACGGACTCAGCAGCAATATTGTCCTGAGGCCGTTCGAGGACACTGGACATGTAGCTCTCCTCAAGGAACCTACAGTGTGTTGCCCACCACTCGGCACGCACAGAGGGCCTCCGAGAGATCAACAAATGGGCCTCGATTTCCTCAGCCAGCCCAGAGGGGTGTTGAGGTACTCACTCAACTTGGAGGGAAAATGATGCATAACCGAGAGGCCTAGGAGTCCTCAGACGTGTACATCTTTGAAAATAAAGCATATAAGCGACTAAGAACTCATGGAGACAGCTGCATGCCTCCGTATCTACACGGTTACCAAGGGCCTAAACTGGAGGCATGTTCCCACGTTGAGATTCCTTTTAGCTCTAGAGCTTGTCAGGCTGAAAACAACCACGGCCATGGAAGCACCTGGTTTAGACAGAGCAAATTCATTTTGTCCCCAGAAGCATTCTACAGGGTTTACTTGCCTGTCAAGAGCTGCGTATGTCAGGGAGCTTCAACGAAGCATGAATGCAGCCTTCAGAAAGGGAAAGCAAGGCTAGTTCCAGCAGGCACCCGTTTCCTCGGGCTCACTCAGCATGCACCCCTGTGGTTTCTAACAAGTCCAAAGAGACACAGGTTACCCTGTGTTTCCTTCCCTGAATCAGCTTCTCCAAGTAGGGTGTTCTGCATCAAGCGAACTGCCTCAACCAAGGATCCCCGTAGCTGCTCCTCTGGTCCTGTGTCTATTCAAAAGCTTGCAGTGCCACAGGAAGAAGAGGACTTAAATTGCAGTAAGAACGCAAGCCGACTTCCTCCAGGAGGCACGGTGACTTCAGGCAGGAGGTCCTAGATGGAAAGCGAAGCTGAGGGTTACTCTGAGTGCAGCTCAGACTAGGGCAACGCGTAAGACTTCGATGCCATGTGGGACTTCCCAGAACGGTGTTCGTAAACGTGTGCGAGTGCTGAGGAAATTTAGCTGTTCCAAATGAGAGTGCAGTGCGTTTCCCTACGCTCGGCATGCACAGAGGGGCTCTAAAGGGCTACGGGAGTGGATGTTGCTTAGCAGACCCAGGTGCGCCTGGGGTTACTCAGTGTTCCTGCCGGGGACAGGGTGCCCACGCTAGCCTCCTAGGTGTCCAGAAAACTGTGCCGCCGTTAGACGTACGCAGAGCAGAGGCCACCGGCTCTTGGAAACTGCTGCACGCCTCCTCTTCTGCACGGCAAATCAGGGCCTTACTTCCAGGCATGTGTTCATGCTGGGTGTGCCGGTAGCGACACCGCATGGTAAGATGCTGACTTTCTCCTCGAGCAGAGTGACTTCAGGTACGAGGGCCTCGGAGTATTCAAAGCAGGGTGTTTTCTCATGGCAGCACACACATGGGCCATGACAAAGTCTTCCTGGGCACTTCGGACTCACCAGCAATGTTGTCCTGAGGCCGTTCGAGCACTCTGGACATGTAGCTCTCCTCAAGGAACCTACAGTGTGTTGCCCATCACTCGGCACGCACAGAGGGCCTCTGAGGGATCAACAAATGAGCCTCGATTTCCTCAGCCAGCCCAGAGGGGTGTTGAGGTACTCACTCAACTTGGAGGGAAAATGATGCATACCAGAGAGGCCTAGGAGTCCTCAGACTTGTACATCTTTGAAAATAAAGCATATAAGCGACTAAGAACTCATGGAGACAGCTGCATGCCTCCGTATCTACACGGTTACCAAGGGCCTAAACTGGAGGCATGTTCCCACGTTGAGATTCCTTTTAGCTCTAGAGCTTGTCAGGCTGAAAACAACCACGGCCATGGAAGCACCTGGTTTAGACAGAGCAAATTCATTTTGTCCCCAGAAGCATTCTACAAGGGTTGACTTGCCTGTCAAGAGCTGTGTATGTCAGGGATCTTTAACGAAGCATGAATGCAGCCTTCACAAAGGGAAAGCAAGGCTAGTCCCAGCAGGCCCCCGTTTCCTCGGGCTCACTCACCATGCACCCCTGTTCTTTCTAAGAAGTCCAAAGAGACACAAGTTACCCTGTGTTTCCTTCCCTGAATCAGCTTCTCCAAGTAGGGTGTTCTGCATCAAGCGAACTGCCTCAACCAAGGATCCCCGTAGCTGCTCCTCTGGTCCTGTGTCTATTCAAAAGCTTGCAGTGCCACAGGAAGAAGAGGACTTAAATTGCAGTAAGAACGCAAGCCGACTTCCTCCAGGAGGCACGGTGACTTCAGGCAGGAGGTCCTAGATGGAAAGCGAAGCCGAGGGTTACTCTGAGTGCAGCTCAGACTAGGGCAACGCGTAAGACTTCGACGCCATGTGGGACTTGCCAGAACGGTGTTCGTGAACGTGTGCGAGTGCTGAGGAAATTTAGCTGCTCCAAAAGAGAGTGCAGTGCGTTTCCCTACGCTCGGCATGCACAGAGGGGCTCTAAAGGGCTACGGGAGTGGATGTTGCTTAGCAGACACAGGTGCGCCTGGGGGTACTCAGTGTTCCTGCCGGGAACAGGGTGCCCACGCTAGCCTCCTAGGTGTCCAGAAAACTGTGCCGCCGTTAGACGTACGCAGAGCAGAGGCCACCGGCTCTTGGAAACTGCTGCACGCCTCCTCTTGTGCTCGGCAAATCAGGGCCTTACTTCCAGGCATGTGTTCATGCTGGGTGTGCCGGTAGCGACACCGCATGGTAAGATGCTGACTTTCTCCTCGAGCAGAGTGACTTCAGGTACGAGGGCGTCGGAGTATTCAAAGCAGAGTGTTTTCTCATGGCATCTCACACAAGGGCCATGACAAAGTCTTCCTGGGCACTACAGACTCAGCAGCAATACTTTCCTGAGGCCGTTCGAGGACTCTGGACATGTAGCTCTCCTCAAGGAACCTACAGTGTGTTGCCCATCACTCGGCACGCACAGAGGGCCTCCGACAGATCAACAAATGGGCCTCGACGTTCCTCAGCCGTCCCACAGGGGTGTGGAGGTACTCAGTCAACTAGGAGGGAAAATGATGCATACCCGAGAGGCCTAGGAGTCCTCAGACGTGTACATCTTTGAAAATAAAGCATATAAGCGACTAAGAACTCATGGAGACAGCTGCATGCCTCCGTATCTACACGGTTACCAAGGGCCTAAACTAGAGGCATGTTCCCACGTTGAGATTCCTTTTAGCTCTAGAGCTTGTCAGGCTGAAAACAACCGCGGCCATGGAAGCACCTGGTTTAGACAGAGCAAATTCATTTTGTCCCCAGAAGCATTCTACAAGGGTTGACTTGCCTGTCAAGAGCTGTGTATGTCAGAGAGCTTCAACGGAGCATGAAGGCAGCCTTCAGAAAGGGAAAGCAAGGCTAGTTCCAGCAGGCACCCGTTTCCTCGGGCTCACTCAGCATGCACCCCTGTGGTTTCTAACAAGTCCAAAGAGACACAGGTTACCCTGTGTTTCCTTCCCTGAATCAGCTTCTCCAAGTAGGGTGTTCTGCATCAAGCGAACTGCCTCAACCAAGGATCCCCGTAGCTGCTCCTCTGGTCCTGTGTCTATTCCAAAGCTTGCAGTGCCACAGGAAGAAGAGGACTTAAATTGCAGTAAGAACGCAAGCCGACTTCCTCCAGGAGGCACGGTGACTTCAGGCAGGAGGTCCTAGATGGAAAGCGAAGCCGAGGGTTACTCTGAGTGCAGCTCAGACTAGGGCAACGCGTAAGACTTCGATGCCATGTGGGACTTCCCAGAACGGTGTTCGTAAACGTGTGCGAGTGCTGAGGAAATTTAGCTGTTCCAAATGAGAGTGCAGTGCGTTTCCCTACGCTCGGCATGCACAGAGGGGCTCTAAAGGGCTACGGGAGTGGATGTTGCTTAGCAGACCCAGGTGCGCCTGGGGGTACTCAGTGTTCCTGCCGGGAACAGGGTGCCCACGCTAGCCTCCTAGGTGTCCAGAAAACTGTGCCGCCGTTAGACGTACGCAGAGCAGAGGCCACCAGCTCTTGGAAACTGCTGCACGCCTCCTCTTGTGCACGGCAAATCAGGGCCTTACTTCCAGGCATGTGTTCATGCTGGGTGTGCCGGTAGCGACACCGCATGGTAAGATGCTGACTTTCTCCTAGAGCAGAGTGACTTCAGGTACGAGGGCCTCGGAGTATTCAAAGCAGGGTGTTTTCTCATGGCAGCACACACATGGGCCATGACAAAGTCTTCCTGGGCACTTCGGACTCACCATCAATGTTGTCCTGAGGCCGTTCGAGCACTCTGGACATGTAGCTCTCCTCAAGGAACCTACAGTGTGTTGCCCACCACTCGGCACGCACAGAGGGCCTCCGAGGGATCAACAAATGGGCCTCGATTTCCTCAGCCAGCCCAGAGGGATGTTGAGGTACTCACTCAACTTGGAGGGAAAATGATGCATACCCGAGAGGCCTAGGAGTCCTCAGACGTGTACATCTTTGAAAATAAAGCATATAAGCGACTAAGAACTCATGGAGACAGCTGCATGCCTCCGTATCTACACGGTTTCCAAGGGCCTAAACTGGAGGCATGTTCCCACGTTGAGATTCCTTTTAGCTCTAGAGCTTGTCAGGCTGAAAACAACCACGGCCGTGGAAGCACCTGGTTTAGACAGAGCAAATTCATTTTCTCCCCAGAAGCATTCTACAAGGGTTGACTTGCCTGTCAAGAGCTGTGTATGTCAGGGATCTTTAACGAAGCATGAATGCAGCCTTCAGAAAGGGAAAGCAAGGCTAGTCCCAGCAGGCCCCTGTTTCCTCGGGCTCACACTGCATGCACCACTGTTGTTTCTAACAAGTCCAAAGAGACACAGGTTACCCTGTGTTTCCTTCCCTGAATCTGCTTCTCCAAGTAGGGTGTTCTGCATCAAGCGAACTGCCTCAACCAAGGATCGCCGTAGCTGCTCCTCTGGTCCTGTGTCTCTTCAAAAGCCTGCAGTGCCACAGGAAGAACAGCAGTTAAATGGCATTCAGAATGCAAGCCGACTTCCTCCAGAAGGCACGGTGACTTCAGGCAGGAGGTCCTAGATGGAAAGCGAAGCTGAGGGTTACTCTGAGTGCAGCTCAGACTAGGGCAACACGTAAGACTTCGACGCCATGTGGGACTAGCCAGAACGGTGTTCGTGAACATGTGCGAGTGCTGAGGAAATTTAGCTGCTCCAAAAGAGAGTGCAGTGCGTTTCCCTACGCTCGGCATGCACAGAGGGGCTCTAAAGGGCTACGGGAGTGGATGTTGCTTAGCAGACACAGGTGCGCCTGGGGGTACTCAGTGTTCCTGCCGGGAACAGGGTGCCCACGCTAGCCTCCTAGGTGTCCAGAAAACTGTGCCGCCGTTAGACGTACGCAGAGCAGAGGCCACCGGCTCTTGGAAACTGCTGCACGCCTCCTCTTGTGCTCGGCAAATCAGGGCCTTACTTCCAGGCATGTGTTCATGCTGGGTGTGCCGGAAGCGACACCGCATGGTAAGATGCTGACTTTCTCCTCGAGCAGAGTGACTTCAGGTACGAGGGCCTCGGAGTATTCAAAGCAGAGTGTTTTCTCATGGCATCTCACACAAGGGCCATGACAAAGTCTTCCTGGGCACTACAGACTCAGCAGCAATATTGTGCTGAGGCCCTTCGAGGACTCTGGACATGTAGCTCTCCTCAAGGAACCTACAGTGTGTTGCCCATCACTCGGCATGCACAGAGGGCCTCTGAGGGATCAACAAATGAGCCTCGATTTCCTCAGCCAGCCCAGAGGGGTGTTGAGGTACTCACTCAACTTTGAGGGAAAATGATGCATACCCGAGAGGCCTAGGAGTCCTCAGACGTGTACATCTTTGAAAATAAAGCATATAAGCGACTAAGAACTCATGGAGACAGCTGCATGCCTCCGTATCTACACGGTTACCAAGGGCCTAAACTGGAGGCATGTTCCCACGTTGAGATTCCTTTTAGCTCTAGAGCTTGTCAGGCTGAAAACAACCACGGCCATGGAAGCACCTGGTTTAGACAGAGCAAATTCATTTTGTCCCCAGAAGCATTCTACAAGGGTTGACTTGCCTGTCAAGAGCTGTGTATGTCAGGGATCTTTAACGAAGCATGAATGCAGCCTTCAGAAAGGGAAAGCAAGGCTAGTCCCAGCAGGCCCCCGTTTCCTCGGGCTCACTCACCATGCACCCCTGTTCTTTCTAAGAAGTCCAAAGAGACACAAGTTACCCTGTGTTTCCTTCCCTGAATCTGCTTCTCCAAGTAGGGTGTTCTGCATCAAGCGAACTGCCTCAACGAAGGATCGCCGTAGCTGCTCCTCTGGTCCTGTGTCTATTCAAAAGCCTGCAGTGCCACAGGAAGAACAGGAGTTAAATGGCACTCAGAACGCAAGCCGACTTCCTCCAGGAGGCACGGTGACTTCAGGCAGGAGGTCCTAGATGGAAAGCGAAGCCGAGGGTTACTCTGAGTGCAGCTCAGACTAGGGCAACGCGTAAGACTTCGATGCCATGTGGGACTTCCCAGAACGGTGTTCGTAAACGTGTGCGAGTGCTGAGGAAATTTAGCTGTTCCAAATGAGAGTGCAGTGCGTTTCCCTACGCTCGGCATGCACAGAGGGGCTCTAAAGGGCTACGGGAGTGGATGTTGCTTAGCAGACCCAGGTGCGCCTGGGGTTACTCAGTGTTCCTGCCGGGAACAGGGTGCCCACGCTAGCCTCCTAGGTGTCCAGAAAACTGTGCCGCCGTTAGACGTACGCAGAGCAGAGGCCACCGGCTCTTGGAAACTGCTGCACGCCTGCTCTTGTGCTCGGCAAATCAGGGCCTTACTTCCAGGCATGTGTTCATGCTGGGTGTGCCGGTAGCGACACCGCATGGTAAGATGCTGACTTTCTCCTCGAGCAGAGTGACTTCAGGTACGAGGGCCTCGGAGTATTCAAAGCAGGGTGTTTTCTCATGGCAGCACACACATGGGCCATGAAAAAGTCTTCCTGGGCACTTCGGACTCACCATCAATGTTGTCCTGAGGCCGTTCGAGCACTCTGGACATGTAGCTCTCCTCAAGGAACCTACAGTGTGTTGCCCACCACTCGGCACACACAGAGGGTCTCCGAGGGATCAACAAATGGGTCTCGAAGTTCCTCAGCCAGCCCAGAGGGGTGTTGAGGTACTCACTCAACTTGGAGGGAAAATGATGCATACCCGAGAGGCCTAGGAGTCCTCAGACGTGTACATCTTTGAAAATAAAGCATATAAGCGACTAAGAACTCATGGAGACAGCTGCATGCCTCCGTATCTACACGGTTACCAAGGGCCTAAACTGGAGGCATGTTCCCACGTTCAGATTCCTTTTAGCTCTAGAGCTTGTCAGGCTGAAAACAACCGCGGCCATGGAAGCACCTGGTTTAGAGAGAGCAAATTCATTTTATCCCCAGAAGCATTCTACAGGGTTGACTTGCCTGTCAAGAGCTGCGTATGTCAGAGAGCTTCAACGAAGCATGAATGCAGCCTTCAGAAAGGGAAAGCAAGGCTAGTTCCAGCAGGCCCCCGTTTCCTCGTGCTCACTCAGCATGCACGACTGTGGTTTCTAACAAGTCCAAAGAGACACAGGTTACCCTGTGTTTCCTTCCCTGAATCAGCTTCTCCAAGTAGGGTGTTCTGCATCAAGCGAACTGCCTCAACCAAGGATCCCCGTAGCTGCTCCTCTGGTCCTGTGTCTATTCAAAAGCTTGCAGTGCCACAGGAAGAACAGGACTTAAACTGCAGTAAGAACGCAAGCCGACTTCCTACAGGAGGCACGGTGACTTCAGGCAGGAGGTCCTAGATGGAAAGCGAAGCTGAGGGTTACTCTGAGTGCAGCTCAGACTAGGGCAACGCGTAAGACTTCGACGCCATGTGGGACTTGCCAGAAAGGTGTTCGTGAACGTGTGCGAGTGCTGAGGAAATTTACATGCTCCAAAAGAGAGTGCAGTGCGTTTCCCTACGCTCGGCATGCACAGAGGGGCTCTAAAGGGCTACGGGAGTGGATGTTGCTTAGCAGACCCAGGTGCGCCTGGGGGTACTCAGTGTTCCTGCCGGGAACAGGGTGCCCACGCTAGCCTCCTAGGTGTCCAGAAAACTGTGCCGCCGTGAGACGTACGCAGAGCAGAGGCCACCGTCTCTTGGAAACTGCTGCACGCTTCCTATTCTGCACGGCAAATCAGGGCCTTACTTCCAGGCATGTGTTCATGCTGGGTGTGCCGGTAGCGACACCGCATGGTAAGATGCTGACTTTCTCCTCGAGCAGAGTGACTTCAGGTACGAGGGCCTCGGAGTATTCAAAGCAGAGTGTTTTCTCATGGCAGCACACACATGGGCCATGACAAAGTCTTCCTGGGCACTTCGGACTCACCATCAATGTTGTCCTGAGGCCGTTCGAGGACTCTGGACATGTAGCTCTCCTCAAGGAACGTACAGTGTGTTGCCCATCACTCGGCACGCACAGAGGGCCTCCGACGGATCAACAAATGGGCCTCGACGTTCCTCAGCCGGCCCACAGGGGTGTGGAGGTACTCAGTCAACTTGGAGGGAAAATGATGCATACCCGAGAGGCCTAGGACTCCTCAGACGTGTACTTCCTTGAAAATAAAGCATATAAGCCACTAAGAACTCATGGAGACAGCTGCATGTTTCCGTATCTACACGGTTATCAAGGGCCTAAACTGGAGGCATGTTCCCACGTTGAGATTCCTTTTAGCTCTAGAGCTTGTCAGGCTGAAAACAACCGCGGCCATGGAAGCACCTGGTTTAGACAGAGCAAATTCATTTTGTCCCCAGAAGCATTCTACAAGGGTTGACTTGGCTGTCAAGAGCTGTGTATGTCAGAGAGCTTCAACGAAGCATGAATGCAGCCTTCAGAAAGGGAAAGCAAGGCTAGTCCCAGCAGGCCCCCGTTTCCTCGGGCTCACTCCGCATGCACCACTGTGGTTTCTAACAAGTCCAAAGAGACACAGGTTACCCTGTGTTTCCTTCCCTGAATCTGCTTCTCCAAGTAGGGTGTTCTGCATCAAGCGAACTGCCTCAACCAAGGATCGCCGTAGCTGCTCCTCTGGTCCTGTGTCTATTCAAAAATTTGCAGTGCCTCAGGAAGAACAGGACTTAAATTGCAGTCAGAACGCAAGCCGACTTCCTCCAGGAGGCACGGTGACTTCAGGCAGGAGGTCCTAGATGGAAAGCGAAGCTGAGTGTTACTCTGAGTGCAGCTCAGACTAGGGTAACGCGTAAGACTTCGACGCCATGTGGGACTTGCCAGAACGTTGTTCGTGAACGTGTGCGAGTGCTGAGGAAATTTAGCTGCTCCAAAAGAGAGTGCAGTGCGTTCCCCTACGCTCGGCATGCACAAAGGGGCTCTAAAGGGCTACGGGAGTGGATGTTGCTTAGCAGACCCAGGTGCGCCTGGGGGTACTCTGTGTTCTTGCCGGGAACAGGGTGCCCACGCTAGTCTCCTAGGTGTCCAGAAAACTGTGCCGCCGTTAGACGTACGCAGAGCAGAGGCCACCGGCTCTTGGAAACTGCTGCACGCCTCCTCTTGTGCACGGCAAATCAGGGCCTTACTTCCAGGCATGTGTTCATGCTGGGTGTGCCGGTAGCGACACCGCATGGTAAGATGCTGACTTTCTCCTCGAGCAGAGTGACTTCAGGTACGAGGGCCTTGGAGTATTCAAAGCAGAGTGTTTTCTCATGGCATCTCACACAAGGGCCATGACAAAGTCTTCCTGGGCACTACAGACTCTGCAGCAATACTGTCCTGAGGGCGTTCGAGGACTCTGGACATGTAGCTCTCCTCAAGGAACCTACAGTGTGTTGCCCACCACTCGGCACGCACAGAGGGCCTCCGAGGGATCAACAAATGGGTCTCGAAGTTCCTCAGCCAGCCCAGAGGGGTGTTGAGGTACTCACTCAACTTGGAGGGAAAATGATGCATACCCGAGAGGCCTAGGAGTCCTCAGACGTGTACATCTTTGAAAATAAAGCATATAAGCGACTAAGAACTCATGGAGACAGCTGCATGCCTCCGTATCTACACGGTTACCAAGGGCCTAAACTGGAGGCATGTTCCCACGTTGAGATTCCTTTTAGCTCTAGAGCTTGTCAGGCTGAAAACAACCGCGGCCATGGAAGCACCTGGTTTAGACAGAGCAAATTCATTTTGTCCCCAGAAGCATTCTACAGGGTTGACTTGCCTGTCAAGAGCTGCGTATGTCAGGGAGCTTCAACGAAGCATGAATGCAGCCTTCAGAAAGGGAAAGCAAGTCTAGTCCCAGTAGGCCCCCGTTTCCTCGTGCTCACTCAGCATGCACCCCTGTGGTTTCTAACAAGTCCAAAGAGACACAGGTTACCCTGTGTTTCCTTCCCTGAATCTGCTTCTCCAAGTAGGGTGTTCTGCATCAAGCGAACTGCCTCAACCAAGGATCGCCGTAGCTGCTCCTCTGGTCCTGTGTCTATTCAAAAGCCTGCAGTGCCACAGGAAGAACAGGACTTAAATTGCAGTAAGAACACAAGCCGACTTCCTCCAGGAGGCACGGTGACTTCAGGCAGGAGGCCCTAGATGGAAAGCGAAGCTGAGGGTTACTCTGAGTGCAGCTCAGACTAGGGTAACGCATAAGACTTCGACGTCATGTGGGTCTTGCCAGAACGGTGTTCGTGAACGTGTGCGAGTGCTGAGGAAATTTAGCTGCTCCAAAAGAGAGTGCAGTGCGTTTCCCTACGCTCGGCATGCACAGAGGGCCTCTAAAGGGCTACGGGAGTGGATGTTGCTTAGCAGACCCAGGTGCGCCTGGGGGTACTCAGTGTTCCTGCCGGGAACAGGGTGCCCACGCTAACCTCCTAGGTGTCCAGAAAACTGTGCCGCCGTTAGACGTACGCAGAGCAGAGGCCACCGGCTCTTGGAAACTGCTGCACGCCTCCTCTTGTGCACGGCAAATCAGGGCCTTACTTCCAGGCATGTGTTCATGCTGGGTGTGCCGGTAGCGACACCGCATGGTAAGATGCTGACTTTCTCCTCGAGCAGAGTGACTTCAGGTACGAGGGCCTCGGAGTATTCAAAGCAGGGTGTTTTCTCATGGCAGCACACACATGGGCCATGACAAAGTCTTCCTGGGCACTTCGGACTCACCAGCAATATTGTCCTGAGGCCGTTCGAGCACTCTGGACATGTAGCTCTCCTCAAGGAACGTACAGTGTGTTGCCCATCACTCGGCACGCACAGAGGGCCTCCGACGGATCAACAAATGGGCCTCGACGTTCCTCAGCCGGCCCACAGGGGTGTGGAGGTACTCAGTCAACTTGGAGGGAAAATGATGCATACCCGAGAGGCCTAGGAGTCCTCAGACGTGTACTTCCTTGAAAATAAAGCATATAAGCGACTAAGAACTCATGGAGACAGCTGCATGCCTCCGTATCTACACGGTTACCAAGGGCCTAAACTGGAGGCATGTTCCCACGTTGAGATTCCTTTTAGCTCTAGAGCTTGTCAGGCTGAAAACAACCGCGGCCATGGAAGCACCTGGTTTAGACAGAGCAAATTCATTTTGTCCCCAGAAGCATTCTACAAGGGTTGACTTGCCTGTCAAGAGCTGCGTATGTCAGGGAGCTTCAACGAAGCATGAATGCAGCCTTCAGAAAGGGAAAGCAAGGCTAGTCCCAGCAGGCCCCGTTTCCTCGGGCTCACACAGCATGCACCCCTGTGGTTTCTAACAAGTCCAAAGAGACACAGGTTACCCTGTGTTTCCTTCCCTGAATCAGCTTCTCCAACTAGGGTGTTCTGCATCAAGCGAACTGCCTCAACCAAGGATCGCCGTAGCTGCTCCTCTGGTCCTGTGTCTATTCAAAAGCTTGCAGTGCCACAGGAAGAACAGGACTTAAATTGCAGTAAGAACACAAGCCGACTTTCTCCAGGAGGCACGGTGACTTCAGGCAGGAGGTCCTAGATGGAAAGCGAAGCTGAGGGTTACTCTGAGTGCAGCTCAGACTAGGGCAACGCGTAAGACTTCGACCTCATGTGGGACTTGCCAGAACGGTGTTCGTGAACGTGTGCGAGTGCTGAGGAAATGTAGCTGCTCCAAACGAGAGTGCAGTGCGTTTCCCTACGCTCGGCATGCACAGAGGGGCTCTAAAGGGCTACGGGAGTGGATGTTGCTTAGCAGACCCAGGTGCGCCTGGGGGTACTCAGTGTTCCTGCCGGGAACAGCGTGCCCACGCTAGCCTCCTAGGTGTCCAGAAAACTGTGCCGCCGTTAGACGTACGCAGAGCAGAGGCCACCGGTTCTTGGAAACTGCTGCACGCCTCCTCTTGTGCACGGCAAATCAGGGCCTTACTTCCAGGCATGTGTTCATGCTGGGTGTGCCGGTAGCGACACCGCATGGTAAGATGCTGACTTTCTCCTCGAGCAGAGTGACTTCAGGTACGAGGGCCTCGGAGTATTCAAAGCAGGGTGTTTTCTCGTGGCAGCACACACATGGGCCATGACAAAGTCTTCATGGGCACTTCGGACTCACCATCAATGTTGTCCTGAGGCCGTTCGAGCACTCTGGACATGTAGCTCTCCTCAAGGAACCTACTGTGTGTTTCCCATCACTCGGCACACACAGAGGGCCTCCGAGGGATCAACAAATGGGCCTCGACGTTCCTCAGCCGGCCCACAGGGGTGTGGAGGTACTCAGTCAACTGGGAGGGAAAATGATGCATACCCGAGAGCCCTAGGAGTCCTCAGACGTGTACATCTTTGAAAATAAAGCATATAAGCGACTAAGAACTCATGGAGACAGCTGCGTGCCTCCGTATCTACACGGTTACCAAGGGCCTAAACTGGAGGCATGTTCCCACGTTGAGATTCCTTTTAGCTCTAGAGCTTGTCAGGACGAAAAGAACCGCGGCCGTGGAAGCACCTGGTTTAGACAGAGCAAATTCATTTTGTCCCCAGAAACATTCTACAAGGGTTGACTTGGCTGTCAAGAGCTGTGTATGTCAGGGATCTTTAACGAAGCATGAATGCAGCCTTCAGAAAGGGAAAGCAAGGCTAGTCCCAGCAGGCCCCCGTTTCCTCGGGCTCACTCAGCATGCACGACTGTGGTTTCTAAGAAGTCCAAAGAGACACAGGTTACCCTGTGTTTCCTTCCCTGAATCTGCTTCTCCAAGTAGGGTGTTCTGCATCAAGCGAACTGCCTCAACCAAGGATCGCCGTAGCTGCTCCTCTGGTCCTGTGTCTATTCAAAAGCTTGCAGTGCCTCAGGAAGAACAGGACTTAAATTGCAGTCAGAACGCAAGCCGACTTCCTCCAGGAGGCACGGTGACTTCAGGCAGGAGGTCCTAGATGGAAAGCGAAGCTGAGGGTTACTCTGAGTTCTGCTCATACTAGGGTAACGCGGAAGACTTCGACGTCATGTGGGACTTGCCAGAACGGTGTTCGTGAACGTGTGCGAGTGCTGAGGAAATTTAGCTGCTCCACAAGAGAGTGCAGTGCGTTTCCCTAAGCTCGGCATGCACAGAGGGGCTCTAAAGGGCTACGGGAGTGGATGTTGCTTAGCAGACCCAGGTGCGCATGGGGGTACTCAGTGTTCCTGCCGGGAACAGGGTGCCCACGCTAGCCTCCTAGGTGTCCAGAAAATTGTGCCGCCGTTAGACGTACGCAGAGCAGAGGCCACCGGCTCCTGGAATCTCCTGCACGCCTCCTCTTGTGCACGGCAAATCAGGGCCTTACTTCCAGGCATGTGTTCATGCTGGGTGTGCCGGTAGCGACACCGCATGGTAAGATGCTGACTTTCTCCTCGAGCAGAGTGACTTCAGGTACGAGGGTCTCGGAGTATTCAAAGCAGAGTGTTTTCTCATGGCATCTCACACAAGGGCCATGACAACGTCTTCCTGGGCACTACAGACTCAGGAGCTATATTGTCCTGAGGCCGTTCGAGGACTCTGGACATGTAGCTCTCCTCAAGGAACCTACAGTGTGTTGCCCACCACTCGGCACGCACAGAGGGTCTCCGAGGGATCAACAAATGGGTCTCGAAGTTCCTCAGCCAGCCCAGAGGGGTGTTGAGGTACTCACTCAACTTGGAGGGAAAATGATGCATACCCGAGAGGCCTAGGAGTCCTCAGACGTGTACATCTTTGAAAATAAAGCATATAAGCGACTAAGAACTCATGGAGACAGCTGCATGCCTCCGTATCTACACGGTTACCAAGGGCCTAAACTGGAGGCATGTTCCCACGTTCAGATTCCTTTTAGCTCTAGAGCTTGTCAGGCTGAAAACAACCGCGGCCATGGAAGCACCTGGTTTAGAGAGAGCAAATTCATTTTATCCCCAGAAGCATTCTACAGGGTTGACTTGCCTGTCAAGAGCTGCGTATGTCAGAGAGCTTCAACGAAGCATGAATGCAGCCTTCAGAAAGGGAAAGCAAGGCTAGTTCCAGCAGGCCCCCGTTTCCTCGTGCTCACTCAGCATGCACGACTGTGGTTTCTAACAAGTCCAAAGAGACACAGGTTACCCTGTGTTTCCTTCCCTGAATCAGCTTCTCCAAGTAGGGTGTTCTGCATCAAGCGAACTGCCTCAACCAAGGATCCCCGTAGCTGCTCCTCTGGTCCTGTGTCTATTCAAAAGCTTGCAGTGCCACAGGAAGAACAGGACTTAAACTGCAGTAAGAACGCAAGCCGACTTCCTACAGGAGGCACGGTGACTTCAGGCAGGAGGTCCTAGATGGAAAGCGAAGCTGAGGGTTACTCTGAGTGCAGCTCAGACTAGGGCAACGCGTAAGACTTCGACGCCATGTGGGACTTGCCAGAAAGGTGTTCGTGAACGTGTGCGAGTGCTGAGGAAATTTACATGCTCCAAAAGAGAGTGCAGTGCGTTTCCCTACGCTCGGCATGCACAGAGGGGCTCTAAAGGGCTACGGGAGTGGATGTTGCTTAGCAGACCCAGGTGCGCCTGGGGGTACTCAGTGTTCCTGCCGGGAACAGGGTGCCCACGCTAGCCTCCTAGGTGTCCAGAAAACTGTGCCGCCGTTAGACGTACGCAGAGCAGAGGCCACCGTCTCTTGGAAACTGCTGCACGCTTCCTATTCTGCACGGCAAATCAGGGCCTTACTTCCAGGCATGTGTTCATGCTGGGTGTGCCGGTAGCGACACCGCATGGTAAGATGCTGACTTTCTCCTCGAGCAGAGTGACTTCAGGTACGAGGGCCTCGGAGTATTCAAAGCAGGGTGTTTTCTCATGGCAGCACACACATGGGCCATGACAAAGTCTTCCTGGGCACTTCGGACTCACCATCAATGTTGTCCTGAGGCCGTTCGAGGACTCTGGACATGTAGCTCTCCTCAAGGAACCTACAGTGTGTTGCCCATCACTCGGCACGCACAGAGGGCCTCCGACGGATCAACAAATGGGCCTCGACGTTCCTCAGCCGGCCCACAGGGGTGTGGAGGTGCTCAGTCAACTTGGAGGGAAAATGATGCATACCCGAGAAGCCTAGGACTCCTCAGACGTGTACTTCCTTGAAAATAAAGCATATAAGCCACTAAGAACTCATGGAGACAGCTGCATGTTTCCGTATCTACACGGTTATCAAGGGCCTAAACTGGAGGCATGTTCCCACGTTGAGATTCCTTTTAGCTCTAAGGTTGTCAGGCTGAAAACAACCACGGCCATGGAAGCACCTGGTTTAGACAGAGCAAATTCATTTTGTCCCCAGAAGCATTCTACAAGGGTTGACTTGCCTGTCAAGAGCTGTGTATGTCAGAGAGCTTCAACGAAGCATGAATGCAGCCTTCAGAAAGGGAAAGCAAGGCTACTCCCAGCAGGCCCCCGTTTCCTCGGGCTCACTCCTCATGCACCACTGTTGTTTCTAACAAGTCCAAAGAGACACAGGTTACCCTGTGTTTCCTTCCCTGAATCTGCTTCTCCAAGTAGGGTGTTCTGCATCAAGCGAACTGCCTCAACCAAGGATCGCCGTAGCTGCTCCTCTGGTCCTGTGTCTATTCAAAAATTTGCAGTGCCTCGGGAAGAACAGGACTTAAATTGCAGTCAGAACGCAAGCCGACTTCCTCCAGGAGGCACGGTGACTTCAGGCAGGAGGTCCTAGATGGAAAGCGAAGCTGAGTGTTACTCTGAGTGCAGCTCAGACTAGGGTAACGCGTAAGACTTCGACGCCATATGGGACTTGCCATAACGGTGTTCGTGAACGTGTGCGAGTGCTGAGGAAATTTAGCTGCTCCAAAAGAGAGTGCAGTGCGTTCCCCTACGCTCGGCATGCACAGAGGGGCTCTAAAGGGCTACGGGAGTGGATGTTGCTTAGCAGACCCAGGTGCGCCTGGGGGTACTCTGTGTTCTTGCCGGGAACAGGGTGCCCACGCTAGTCTCCTAGGTGTCCAGAAAACTGTGCCGCCGTTAGACGTACGCAGAGCATAGGCCACCGGCTCTTGGAAACTGCTGCACGCCTCCTCTTGTGCACGGCAAATCAGGGCCTTACTTCCAGGCATGTGTTCATGCTGGGTGTGCCGGTAGCGACACCGAATGGTAAGATGCTGACTTTCTCCTCGAGCAGAGTGACTTCAGGTACGAGGGCCTCGGAGTATTCAAAGCAGAGTGTTTTCTCATGGCATCTCACACAAGGGCCATGACAAAGTCTTCCTGGGCACTACAGACTCTGCAGCAATACTGTCCTGAGGGCGTTCGAGGACTCTGGACATGTAGCTCTCCTCAAGGAACCTACAGTGTGTTGCCCACCACTCGGCACGCACAGAGGGCCTCCGAGGGATCAACAAATGGGTCTCGAAGTTCCTCAGCCAGCCCAGAGGGGTGTTGAGGTACTCACTCAACTTGGAGGGAAAATGATGCATACCCGAGAGGCCTAGGAGTCCTCAGACGTGTACATCTTTGAAAATAAAGCATATAAGCGACTAAGAACTCATGGAGACAGCTGCATGCCTCCGTATCTACACGGTTACCAAGGGCCTAAACTGGAGGCATGTTCCCACGTTGAGATTCCTTTTAGCTCTAGAGCTTGTCAGGCTGAAAACAACCGCGGCCATGGAAGCACCTGGTTTAGACAGAGCAAATTCATTTTGTCCCCAGAAGCATTCTACAGGGTTGACTTGCCTGTCAAGAGCTGCGTATGTCAGGGAGCTTCAACGAAGCATGAATGCAGCCTTCAGAAAGGGAAAGCAAGTCTAGTCCCAGTAGGCCCCCGTTTCCTCGTGCTCACTCAGCATGCACGACTGTTGTTTCTAACAAGTCCAAAGAGACACAGGTTACCCTGTGTTTCCTTCCCTGAATCTGCTTCTCCAAGTAGGGTGTTCTGCATCAAGCGAACTGCCTCAACCAAGGATCGCCGTAGCTGCTCCTCTGGTCCTGTGTCTATTCAAAAGCTTGCAGTGCCTCAGGAAGAACAGGACTTAAATTGCAGTAAGATCGCAAGCCGACTTCATCCATTAGGCACGGTGACTTCAGGCAGGAGGCCCTAGATGGAAAGCGAAGCTGAGGGTTACTCTGAGTGCAGCTCAGACTAGGGTAACGCATAAGACTTCGACGTCATGTGGGTCTTGCCAGAACGGTGTTCGTGAACGTGTGCGAGTGCTGAGGAAATTTAGCTGCTCCAAAAGAGAGTGCAGTGCGTTTCCCTACGCTCGGCATGCACAGAGGGCCTCTAAAGGGCTACGGGAGTGGATGTTGCTTAGCAGACCCAGGTGCGCCTGGGGGTACTCAGTGTTCCTGCCGGGAACAGGGTGCCCACGCTAACCTCCTAGGTGTCCAGAAAACTGTGCCGCCGTTAGACGTACGCAGAGCAGAGGCCACCGGCTCTTGGAAACTGCTGCACGCCTCCTCTTGTGCACGGCAAATCAGGGCCTTACTTCCAGGCATGTGTTCATGCTGGGTGTGCCGGTAGCGACACCGCATGGTAAGATGCTGACTTTCTCCTCGAGCAGAGTGACTTCAGGTACGAGGGCCTCGGAGTATTCAAAGCAGGGTGTTTTCTCATGGCACCACACACATGGGCCATGACAAAGTCTTCCTGGGCACTTCGGACTCACCAGCAATGTTGTCCTGAGGCCGTTCGAGCACTCTGGACATGTAGCTCTCCTCAAGGAACGTACAGTGTGTTGCCCATCACTCGGCACGCACAGAGGGCCTCCGACGGATCAACAAATGGGCCTCGACGTTCCTCAGCCGGCCCACAGGGGTGTGGAGGTACTCAGTCAACTTGGAGGGAAAATGATGCATACCCGAGAGCCCTAGGAGTCCTCAGACGTGTACTTCCTTGAAAATAAAGCATATAAGCGACTAAGAACTCATGGAGACAGCTGCATGCCTCCGTATCTACACGGTTACCAAGGGCCTAAACTGGAGGCATGTTCCCACGTTGAGATTCCTTTTAGCTCTAGAGCTTGTCAGGCTGAAAACAACCGCGGCCATGGAAGCACCTGGTTTAGACAGAGCAAATTCATTTTGTCCCCAGAAGCACTGTACAAGGGTTGACTTGCCTGTCAAGAGCTGTGTATGTCATAGAGCTTCAACGAAGCATGAATGCAGCCTTCAGAAAGGGAAAGCAAGTCTAGTCCCACCAGGCCCCCGTTTCCTCGGGCTCACTCAGCATGCACCCCTGTGGTTTCTAACAAGTCCAAAGAGACACAGGTTACCCTGTGTTTCCTTCCCTGAATCAGCTTCTCCAAGTAGGGTGTTCTGCATCAAGCGAACTGCCTCAACCAAGGATCGCCGTAGCTGCTCCTCTGGTCCTGTGTCTATTCAAAAGCTTGCAGTGCCACAGGAAGAACAGGACTTAAATTGCAGTAAGAACACAAGCCGACTTTCTCCAGGAGGCACGGTGACTTCAGGCAGGAGGTCCTAGATGGAAAGCGAAGCTGAGGGTTACTCTGAGTGCAGCTCAGACTAGGGCAACACGTAAGACTTCGACCTCATGTAGGACTTGCCAGAACGGTGTTCGTGAACGTGTGCGAGTGCTGAGGAAATTTAGCTGCTCCAAAAGAGAGTGCAGTGCGTTTCCCTACGCTCGGCATGCACAGAGGGGCTCTAAAGGGCTACGGGAGTGGATGTTGCTTAGCAGACCCAGGTGCGCCTGGGGGTACTCAGTGTTCCTGCCGGGAACAGCGTGCCCACGCTAGCCTCCTAGGTGTCCAGAAAACTGTGCCGCCGTTAGACGTACGCAGAGCAGAGGCCACCGGCTCTTGGAAACTGCTGCACGCCTCCTCTTGTGCACGGCAAATCAGGGCCTTACTTCCAGGCATGTGTTCATGCTGGGTGTGCCGGTAGCGACACCGCATGGTAAGATGCTGACTTTCTCCTTGAGCAGAGTGACTTCAGGTACGAGGGCCTCGGAGTATTCAAAGCAGGGTGTTTTCTCATGGCAGCACACACATGGGCCATGACAAAGTCTTCATGGGCACTTCGGACTCACCATCAATGTTGTCCTGAGGCCGTTCGAGCACTCTGGACATGTAGCTCTCCTCAAGGAACCTACTGTGTGTTTCCCGTCACTCGGCACACACAGAGGGCCTCCGAGGGATCAACAAATGGGCCTCGACGTTCCTCAGCCGGCCCACAGGGGTGTGGAGGTACTCAGTCAACTGGGAGGGAAAATGATGCATACCGGAGAGCCCTAGGAGTCCTCAGACGTGTACATCTTTGAAAATAAAGCATATAAGCGACTAAGAACTCATGGAGACAGCTGGGTGCCTCCGTATCTACACGGTTACCAAGGGCCTAAACTGGAGGCATGTTCCCACGTTGAGATTCCTTTTAGCTCTAGAGCTTTTCAGGACGAAAACAACCGCGGCCATGGAAGCACCTGGTTTAGACAGAGCAAATTCATTTTGTCCCCAGAAACATTCTACAAGGGTTGACTTGGCTGTCAAGAGCTGTGTATGTCAGGGATCTTTAACGAAGCATGAATGCAGCCTTCAGAAAGGGAAAGCAAGGCTAGTCCCAGCAGGCCCCCGTTTCCTCGGGCTCACTCAGCATGCACGACTGTGGTTTCTAAGAAGTCCAAAGAGACACAGGTTACCCTGTGTTTCCTTCCCTGAATCTGCTTCTCCAAGTAGGGTGTTCTGCATCAAGCGAACTGCCTCAACCAAGGATCGCCGTAGCTGCTCCTCTGGTCCTGTGTCTATTCAAAAGCTTGCAGTGCCTCAGGAAGAACAGGACTTAAATTGCAGTAGAACGCAAGCCGACTTCATCCATTAGGCACGGTGACTTCAGGCAGAAGGTCCTAGATGGAAAGCGAAGCTGAGGGTTACTCTGAGTGCAGCTCAGACTAGGGCAACGCGTAAGACTTCGACGCCATGTGGGACTTGCCAGAACGGTGTTCGTGAACGTGTGCGAGTGCTGAGGAAATTTACATGCTCCAAAAGAGAGTGCAGTGCGTTTCCCTACGCTCGGCATGCACAGAGGGGCTCTAAAGGGCTACGGGAGTGGATGTTGCTTAGCAGACCCAGGTGCGCCTGGGGGTACACAGTGTTCCTGCTGGGAACAGGGTGCCCACGCTAGCCTCCTAGGTGTCCAGAAAACTGTGCCGCCGTTAGACGTACGCAGAGCAGAGGCCACCGTCTCTTGGAAACTGCTGCACGCTTCCTCTTGTGCACGGCAAATCAGGGCCTTACTTCCAGGCATGTGTTCATGCTGGGTGTGCCGGTAGCGACACCGCATGGTAAGATGCTGACTTTCTCCTCGAGCAGAGTGACTTCAGGTACGAGGGCCTCGGCGTATTCAAAGCAGAGTGTTTTCTCATGGCAGCACACACATGGGCCATGACAAAGTCTTCCTGGGCACTTCGGACTCACCATCAATGTTGTCCTGAGGCCGTTCGAGCACTCTGGACATGTAGCTCTCCTCAAGGAACCTACAGTGTGTTGCCCATCACTCGGCACGCACAGAGGGCCTCCGAGGGATCAACAAATGGGCCTCGACGTTCCTCAGCCGGCCCACAGGGGTGTGGAGGTACTCAGTCAACTTGGAGGGAAAATGATGCATACCCGAGAGGCCTAGGACTCCTCAGACGTGTACTTCCTTGAAAATAAAGCATATAAGCCACTAAGAACTCATGGAGACAGCTGCATGTTTCCGTATCTACACGGTTACCAAGGGCCTAAACTGGAGGCATGTTCCCACGTTGAGATTCCTTTTAGCTCTAGAGCTTGTCAGGCTGAAAACAACCGCGGCCATGGAAGCACCTGGTTTAGACAGAGCAAATTCATTTTGTCCCCAGAAGCATTCTACAAGGGTTGACTTGCCTGTCAAGAGCTCTGTATGTCAGAGAGCTTCAACGAAGCATGAATGCAGCCTTCAGAAAGGGAAAGCAAGTCTAGTCCCAGTAGGCCCCCGTTTCCTCGTGCTCACTCAGCATGCACGACTGTGGTTTCTAACAAGTCCAAAGAGACACAGGTTACCCTGTGTTTCCTTCCCTGAATCTGCTTCTCCAACTAGGGTGTTCTGCATCAAGCGAACTGCCTCAACCAAGGATCCCCGTAGCTGCTCCTCTGGTCCTGTGTCTATTCAAAAGCTTGCAGTGCCACAGGAAGAAGAGGACTTAAATTGCAGTAAGAACGCAAGCCGACTTCCTCCAGGAGGCACGGTGACTTCAGGCAGGAGGTCCTAGATGGAAAGCGAAGCCGAGGGTTACTCTGAGTGCAGCTCAGACTAGGGCAACGTGTAAGACTTCGACGTCATGTGGGACTTGCCAGAACGGTGTTCGTGAACGTGTGCGAGTGCTGAGGAAATGTAGCTGCTCCAAAAGAGAGTGCAGTGCGTTTCCCTACGCTCGGCATGCACAGAGGGGCTCTAAAGGGCTACGGGAGTGGATGTTGCTTAGCAGACCCAGGTGCGCCTGGGGGTACTCAGTGTTCCTGCCGGGAACAGGGTGCCCACGCTAGCCTCCTAGGTGTCCAGAAAACTGTGCCGCCGTTAGACGTACGCAGAGCAG
Organism: Delphinapterus leucas; assembly: GCF_059928025.1. Lineage (NCBI taxonomy): Eukaryota > Metazoa > Chordata > Mammalia > Artiodactyla > Monodontidae > Delphinapterus > Delphinapterus leucas. The sequence goes on from NC_143147.1 coordinate 31,600,129, forward strand.
AGGCCACCGGCTCTTGGAAACTGCTGCACGCCTCCTCTTCTGCACGGCAAATCAGGGCCTTACTTCCAGGCATGTGTTCATGCTGGGTGTGCCGGTAGCGACACCGCATGGTAAGATGCTGACTTTCTCCTCGAGCAGAGTGACTTCAGGTACGAGGGCCTCGGAGTATTCAAAGCAGGGTGTTTTCTCATGGCAGCACACACATGGGCCATGACAAAGTCTTCCTGGGCACTTCGGACTCACCAGCAATATTGTCCTGAGGCCGTTCGAGCACTCTGGACATGTAGCTCTCCTCAAGGAACGTACAGTGTGTTGCCCATCACTCGGCACGCACAGAGGGCCTCCGACGGATCAACAAATGGGCCTCGACGTTCCTCAGCCGGCCCACAGGGGTGTGGAGGTACTCAGTCAACTTGGAGGGAAAATGATGCATACCCGAGAGGCCTAGGAGTCCTCAGACGTGTACTTCCTTGAAAATAAAGCATATAAGCGACTAAGAACTCATGGAGACAGCTGCATGCCTCCGTATCTACACGGTTACCAAGGGCCTAAACTGGAGGCATGTTCCCACGTTGAGATTCCTTTTAGCTCTAGAGATTGTCAGGCTGAAAACAACCGCGGCCATGGAAGCACCTGGTTTAGACAGAGCAAATTCATTTTGTCCCCAGAAGCATTCTACAAGGGTTGACTTGCCTGTCAAGAGCTGCGTATGTCAGGGAGCTTCAATGAAGCATGAATGCAGCCTTCAGAAAGGGAAAGCAAGGCTAGTCCCAGCAGGCCCCCGTTTCCTCGGGCTCACTCAGCATGCACCCCTGTGCTTTCTAACAAGTCCAAAGAGACACAGGTTACCCTGTGTTTCCTTCCCTGAATCAGCTTCTCCAAGTAGGGTGTTCTGCATCAAGCGAACTGCCTCAACCAAGGATCGCCGTAGCTGCTCCTCTGGTCCTGTGTCTATTCAAAAGCTTGCAGTGCCACAGGAAGAACAGGACTTAAATTGCAGTAAGAACACAAGCCGTCTTTCTCCAGGAGGCACGGTGACTTCAGGCAGGAGGTCCTAGATGGAAAGCGAAGCTGAGGGTTACTCTGAGTGCAGCTCAGACTAGGGCAACGCGTAAGACTTCGACCTCATGTGGGACTTGTCAGAACGGTGTTCGTGAACGTGTGCGAGTGCTGAGGAAATGTAGCTGCTCCAAAAGAGAGTGCAGTGCGTTTCCCTACGCTCGGCATGCACAGAGGGGCTCTAAAGGGCTACGGGAGTGGATGTTGCTTAGCAGACCCAGGTGCGCCTGGGGGTACTCAGTGTTCCTGCCGGGAACAGCGTGCCCACGCTAGCCTCCTAGGTGTCCAGAGAACTGTGCCGCCGTTAGACGTACGCAGAGCAGAGGCCACCGGCTCTTGGAAACTGCTGCACGCCTCCTCTTGTGCACGGCAAATCAGGGCCTTACTTCCAGGCATGTGTTCATGCTGGGTGTGCCGGTAGCGACACCGCATGGTAAGATGCTGACTTTCTCCTTGAGCAGAGTGACTTCAGGTACGAGGGCCTCGGAGTATTCAAAGCAGGGTGTTTTCTCGTGGCAGCACACACATGGGCCATGACAAAGTCTTCATGGGCACTTCGGACTCACCAGCAATGTTGTCCTGAGGCCGTTCGAGCACTCTGGACATGTAGCTCTCCTCAAGGAACCTACTGTGTGTTTCCCATCACTCGGCACACACAGAGGGCCTCCGAGGGATCAACAAATGGGCCTCGACGTTCCTCAGCCGGCCCACAGGGGTGTGGAGGTACTCAGTCAACTGGGAGGGAAAATGATGCATACCCGAGAGCCCTAGGAGTCCTCAGACGTGTACATCTTTGAAAATAAAGCATATAAGCGACTAAGAACTCATGGAGACAGCTGCGTGCCTCCGTATCTACACGGTTACCAAGGGCCTAAACTGGAGGCATGTTCCCACGTTGAGATTCCTTTTAGCTCTAGAGATTGTCAGGACGAAAACAACCGCGGCCGTGGAAGCACCTGGTTTAGACAGAGCAAATTCATTTTGTCCCCAGAAACATTCTACAAGGGTTGACTTGGCTGTCAAGAGCTGTGTATGTCAGGGATCTTTAACGAAGCATGAATGCAGCCTTCAGAAAGGGAAAGCAAGGCTAGTCCCAGCAGGCCCCCGTTTCCTCGGGCTCACTCAGCATGCACGACTGTGGTTTCTAAGAAGTCCAAAGAGACACAGGTTACCCTGTGTTTCCTTCCCTGAATCTGCTTCTCCAAGTAGGGTGTTCTGCATCAAGCGAACTGCCTCAACCAAGGATCGCCGTAGCTGCTCCTCTGGTCCTGTGTCTATTCAAAAGCTTGCAGTGCCTCAGGAAGAACAGGACTTAAATTGCAGTCAGAACGCAAGCCGACTTCCTCCAGGAGGCACGGTGACTTCAGGCAGGAGGTCCTAGATGGAAAGCGAAGCTGAGGGTTACTCTGAGTTCTGCTCATACTAGGGTAACGCGGAAGACTTCGACGTCATGTGGGACTTGCCAGAACGGTGTTCGTGAACGTGTGCGAGTGCTGAGGAAATTTAGCTGCTCCAAAAGAGAGTGCAGTGCTTTTCCCTAAGCTCGGCATGCACAGAGGGGCTCGAAAGGGCTACGGGAGTGGATGTTGCTTAGCAGACCCAGGTGCGCATGGGGGTACTCAGTGTTCCTGCCGGGAACAGGGTGCCCACGCTAGCCTCCTAGGTGTCCAGAAAATTGTGCCGCCGTTAGACGTACGCAGAGCAGAGGCCACCGGCTCCTGGAATCTGCTGCACGCCTCCTCTTGTGCACGGCAAATCAGGGCCTTACTTCCAGGCATGTGTTCATGCTGGGTGTGCCGGTAGCGACACCGCATGGTAAGATGCTGACTTTCTCCTCGAGCAGAGTGACTTCAGGTACGAGGGTCTCGGAGTATTTAAAGCAGAGTGTTTTCTCATGGCATCTCACACAAGGGCCATGACAAAGTCTTCCTGGGCACTACAGACTCAGGAGCTATATGGTCCTGAGGCCGTTCGAGGACTCTGGACATGTAGCTCTCCTCAAGGAACCTACAGTGTGTTGCCCACCACTCGGCACGCACAGAGGGTCTCCGAGGGATCAACAAATGGGTCTCGAAGTTCCTCAGCCAGCCCAGAGGGGTGTTGAGGTACTCACTCAACTTGGAGGGAAAATGATGCATACCCGAGAGGCCTGGGAGTCCTCAGACGTGTACTTCCTTGAAAATAAAGCATATAAGCCACTAAGAACTCATGGAGACAGCTGCATGTTTCCGTATCTACACGGTTACCAAGGGCCTAAACTGGAGGCATGTTCCCACGTTGAGATTCCTTTTAGCTCTAGAGCTTGTCAGGCTGAAAACAACCGCGGCCATGGAAGCACCTGGTTTAGACAGAGCAAATTCATTTTGTCCCCAGAAGCATTCTACAGGGTTGACTTGCCTGTCAAGAGCTGCGTATGTCAGGGAGCTTCAACGAAGCATGAATGCAGCCTTCAGAAAGGGAAAGCAAGTCTAGTCCCAGTAGGCCCCCGTTTCCTCGTGCTCACTCAGCATGCACGACTGTGGTTTCTAACAAGTCCAAAGAGACACAGGTTACCCTGTGTTTCCTTCCCTGAATCTGCTTCTCCAAGTAGGGTGTTGTGCATCAAGCGAACTGCCTCAACCAAGGATCGCCGTAGCTGCTCCTCTGGTCCTGTGTCTATTCAAAAGCTTGCAGTGCCTCAGGAAGAACAGGACTTAAATTGCAGTAGAACGCAAGCCGACTTCATCCATTAGGCACGGTGACTTCAGGCAGGAGGTCCTAGATGGAAAGCGAAGCTGAGGGTTACTCTGAGTGCAGCTCAGACTAGGGCAACGCGTAAGACTTCGACCTCATGTAGGACTTGCCAGAACGGTGTTCGTGAACGTGTGCGAGTGCTGAGGAAATGTAGCTGCTCCAAAAGAGAGTGCAGTGCGTTTCCCTACGCTCGGCATGCACAGAGGGGCTCTAAAGGGCTACGGGAGTGGATGTTGCTTAGCAGACCCAGGTGCTCCTGGGGGTACTCAGTGTTCCTGCCGGGAACAGGGTGCCCACGCTAGCCTCCTAGGTGTCCAGAAAACTGTGCCGCCGTTAGACGTACGCAGAGCAGAGGCCACCGGCTCTTGGAAACTGCTGCACGCCTCCTCTTGTGCACGGCAAATCAGGGCCTTACTTCCAGGCATGTGTTCATGCTGGGTGTGCCGGTAGCGACACCGCATGGTAAGATGCTGACTTTCTCCTCGAGCAGAGTGACTTCAGGTACGAGGGCCTCGGAGTATTCAAAGCAGGGTGTTTTCTCATGGCAGCACACACATGGGCCATGACAAAGTCTTCCTGGGCACTTTCGACTCACCATCAATGTTGTCCTGAGGCCGTTCGAGCACTCTGGACATGTAGCTCTCCTCAAGGAACCTACTGTGTGTTTCCCATCACTCGGCACACACAGAGGGCCTCCGACGGATCAACAAATGGGCCTCGACGTTCCTCAGCCGGCCCACAGGGGTGTGGAGGTACTCAGTCAACTGGGAGGGAAAATGATGCATACCCGAGAGCCCTAGGAGGCCTCAGACGTGTACATCTTTGAAAATAAAGCATATAAGCGACTAAGAACTCATGGAGACAGCTGCATGCCTCCGTATCTACACGGTTACCAAGGGCCTAAACTGGAGGCATGTTCCCACGTTGAGATTCCTTTTAGCTCTAGAGCTTGTCAGGACGAAAACAACCGCGGCCATGGAAGCACCTGGTTTAGACAGAGCAAATTCATTTTGTCCCCAGAAGCATTCTACAAGGGTTGACTTGCCTGTCAAGAGCTGCGTATGTCAGGGAGCTTCAACGAAGCATGAATGCAGCCTTCAGAAAGGGAAAGCAAGGCTAGTCCCAGCAGGCCGCCGTTTCCTCGGGCTCACTCAGCATGCACCCCTGTGGTTTCTAACAAGTCCAAAGAGACACAGGTTACCCTGTGTTTCCTTCCCTGAATCTGCTTCTCCAAGTAGGGTGTTCTGCATCAAGCGAACTGCCTCAACCAAGGATCCCCGTAGCTGCTCCTCTGGTCCTGTGTCTATTCAAAAGCTTGCAGTGCCACAGGAAGAAGAGGACTTAAATTGCAGTAAGAACGCAAGCCGACTTCCTCCAGGAGGCACGGTGACTTCAGGCAGGAGGTCCTAGATGGAAAGCGAAGCCGAGGGTTACTCTGAGTGCAGCTCAGACTAGAGCAACGTGTAAGACTTCGACGTCATGTGGGACTTGCCAGAACGGTGTTCGTGAACGTGTGCGAGTGCTGAGGAAATGTAGCTGCTCCAAAAGAGAGTGCAGTGCGTTTCCCTACGCTCGGCATGCACAGAGGGGCTCTAAAGGGCTACGGGAGTGGATGTTGCTTAGCAGACCGAGGTGCGCCTGGGGGTACTCAGTGTTCCTGCCGGGAACAGGGTGCCCACGCTAGCCTCCTAGGTGTCCAGAAAACTGTGCCGCCGTTAGACGTACGCAGAGCAGAGGCCACCGGCTCTTGGAAACTGCTGCACGCCTCCTCTTGTGCACGGCAAATCAGGGCCTTACTTCCAGGCATGTGTTCATGCTGGGTGTGCCGGTAGCGACACCGCATGGTAGGATGCTGACTTTCTCCTCGAGCAGAGTGACTTCAGGTACGAGGGCCTCGGAGTATTCAAAGCAGGGTGTTTTCTCATGGCAGCACACACATGGGCCATGACAAAGTCTTCCTGGGCACTTCGGACTCACCAGCAATATTGTCCTGAGGCCGTTCGAGCACTCTGGACATGTAGCTCTCCTCAAGGAACGTACAGTGTGTTGCCCATCACTCGGCACGCACAGAGGGCCTCCGACGGATCAACAAATGGGCCTCGACGTTCCTCAGCCGGCCCACAGGGGTGTGGAGGTACTCAGTCAACTTGGAGGGAAAATGATGCATACCCGAGAGGCCTAGGAGTCCTCAGACGTGTACTTCCTTGAAAATAAAGCATATAAGCGACTAAGAACTCATGGAGACAGCTGCATGCCTCCGTATCTACACGGTTACCAAGGGCCTAAACTGGAGGCATGTTCCCACGTTGAGATTCCTTTTAGCTCTAGAGATTGTCAGGACGAAAACAACCGCGGCCATGGAAGCACCTGGTTTAGACAGAGCAAATTCATTTTGTCCCCAGAAGCATTCTACAAGGGTTGACTTGCCTGTCAAGAGCTGCGTATGTCAGGGAGCTTCAACGAAGCATGAATGCAGCCTTCAGAAAGGGAAAGCAAGGCTAGTCCCAGCAGGCCGCCGTTTCCTCGGGCTCACTCAGCATGCACCCCTGTGGTTTCTAACAAGTCCAAAGAGACACAGGTTACCCTGTGTTTCCTTCCCTGAATCAGCTTCTCCAAGTAGGGTGTTCTGCATCAAGCGAACTGCCTCAACCAAGGATCCCCGTAGCTGCTCCTCTGGTCCTGTGTCTATTCAAAAGCTTGCAGTGCCACAGGAAGAAGAGGACTTAAATTGCAGTAAGAACGCAAGCCGACTTCCTCCAGGAGGCACGGTGACTTCAGGCAGGAGGTCCTAGATGGAAAGCGAAGCCGAGGGTTACTCTGAGTGCAGCTCAGACTAGAGCAACGTGTAAGACTTCGACGTCATGTGGGACTTGCCAGAACGGTGTTCGTGAACGTGTGCGAGTGCTGAGGAAATGTAGCTGCTCCAAAAGAGAGTGCAGTGCGTTTCCCTACGCTCGGCATGCACAGAGGGGCTCTAAAGGGCTACGGGAGTGGATGTTGCTTAGCAGACCCAGGTGCGCCTGGGGGTACTCAGTGTTCCTGCCGGGAACAGGGTGCCCACGCTAGCCTCCTAGGTGTCCAGAAAACTGTGCCGCCGTTAGACGTACGCAGAGCAGAGGCCACCGGCTCTTGGAAACTGCTGCACGCCTCCTCTTGTGCACGGCAAATCAGGGCCTTACTTCCAGGCATGTGTTCATGCTGGGTGTGCCGGTAGCGACACCGCATGGTAGGATGCTGACTTTCTCCTCGAGCAGAGTGACTTCAGGTACGAGGGCCTCGGAGTATTCAAAGCAGGGTGTTTTCTCATGGCAGCACACACATGGGCCATGACAAAGTCTTCCTGGGCACTTCGGACTCACCAGCAATATTGTCCTGAGGCCGTTCGAGCACTCTGGACATGTAGCTCTCCTCAAGGAACGTACGGTGTGTTGCCCATCACTCGGCACGCACAGAGGGCCTCCGACGGATCAACAAATGGGCCTCGACGTTCCTCAGCCGGCCCACAGGGGTGTGGAGGTACTCAGTCAACTTGGAGGGAAAATGATGCATACCCGAGAGGCCTAGGAGTCCTCAGACGTGTACTTCCTTGAAAATAAAGCATATAAGCGACTAAGAACTCATGGAGACAGCTGCATGCCTCCGTATCTACACGGTTACCAAGGGCCTAAACTGGAGGCATGTTCCCACGTTGAGATTCCTTTTAGCTCTAGAGATTGTCAGGCTGAAAACAACCGCGGCCATGGAAGCACCTGGTTTAGACAGAGCAAATTCATTTTGTCCCCAGAAGCATTCTACAAGGGTTGACTTGCCTGTCAAGAGCTGCGTATGTCAGGGAGCTTCAACGAAGCATGAATGCAGCCTTCAGAAAGGGAAAGCAAGGCTAGTCCCAGCAGGCCCCCGTTTCCTCGGGCTCACTCAGCATGCACCCCTGTGCTTTCTAACAAGTCCAAAGAGACACAGGTTACCCTGTGTTTCCTTCCCTGAATCAGCTTCTCCAAGTAGGGTGTTCTGCATCAAGCGAACTGCCTCAACCAAGGATCGCCGTAGCTGCTCCTCTGGTCCTGTGTCTATTCAAAAGCTTGCAGTGCCTCAGGAAGAACAGGACTTAAATTGCAGTAAGAACACAAGCCGACTTTCTCCAGGAGGCACGGTGACTTCAGGCAGGAGGTCCTAGATGGAAAGCGAAGCTGAGGGTTACTCTGAGTGCAGCTCAGACTAGGGCAACGCGTAAGACTTCGACCTCATGTAGGACTTGCCAGAACGGTGTTCGTGAACGTGTGCGAGTGCTGAGGAAATGTAGCTGCTCCAAAAGAGAGTGCAGTGCGTTTCCCTACGCTCGGCATGCACAGAGGGGCTCTAAAGGGCTACGGGAGTGGATGTTGCTTAGCAGACCCAGGTGCGCCTGGGGGTACTCAGTGTTCCTGCCGGGAACAGCGTGCCCACGCTAGCCTCCTAGGTGTCCAGAAAACTGTGCCGCCGTTAGACGTACGCAGAGCAGAGGCCACCGGCTCTTGGAAACTGCTGCACGCCTCCTCTTGTGCACGGCAAATCAGGGCCTTACTTCCAGGCATGTGTTCATGCTGGGTGTGCCGGTAGCGACACCGCATGGTAAGATGCTGACTTTCTCCTCGAGCAGAGTGACTTCAGGTACGAGGGCCTCGGAGTATTCAAAGCAGGGTGTTTTCTCGTGGCAGCACACACATGGGCCATGACAAAGTCTTCATGGGCACTTCGGACTCACCATCAATGTTGTCCTGAGGCCGTTCGAGCACTCTGGACATGTAGCTCTCCTCAAGGAACGTACAGTGTGTTGCCCATCACTCGGCACGCACAGAGGGCCTCCGACGGATGAACAAATGGGCCTCGACGTTCCTCAGCCGGCCCACAGGGGTGTGGAGGTACTCAGTCAACTGGGAGGGAAAATGATGCATACCCGAGAGCCCTAGGAGTCCTCAGACGTGTACATCTTTGAAAATAAAGCATATAAGCGACTAAGAACTCATGGAGACAGCTGCATGCCTCCGTATCTACACGGTTACCAAGGGCCTAAACTGGAGGCATGTTCCCACGTTGAGATTCCTTTTAGCTCTAGAGCTTGTCAGGACGAAAACAACCGCGGCCATGGAAGCACCTGGTTTAGACAGAGCAAATTCATTTTGTCCCCAGAAGCATTCTACAAGGGTTGACTTGCCTGTCAAGAGCTGCGTATGTCAGGGAGCTTCAACGAAGCATGAATGCAGCCTTCAGAAAGGGAAAGCAAGGCTAGTCCCAGCAGGCCCCCGTTTCCTCGGGCTCACTCAGCATGCACCCCTGTGGTTTCTAACAAGTCCAAAGAGACACAGGTTACCCTGTGTTTCCTTCCCTGAATCTGCTTCTCCAAGTAGGGTGTTCTGCATCAAGCGAACTGCCTCAACCAAGGATCCCCGTAGCTGCTCCTCTGGTCCTGTGTCTATTGAAAAGCTTGCAGTGCCACAGGAAGAAGAGGACTTAAATTGCAGTAAGAACGCAAGCCGACTTCCTCCAGGAGGCACGGTGACTTCAGGCAGGAGGTCCTAGATGGAAAGCGAAGCCAAGAGTTACTCTGAGTGCAGCTCAGACTAGGGCAACGTGTAAGACTTCGACGTCATGTGGGACTTGCCAGAACGGTGTTCGTGAACGTGTGCGAGTGCTGAGGAAATGTAGCTGCTCCAAAAGAGAGTGCAGTGCGTTTCCCTACGCTCGGCATGCACAGAGGGGCTCTAAAGGGCTACGGGAGTGGATGTTGCTTAGCAGACCCAGGTGCGCCTGGGGGTACTCAGTGTTCCTGCCGGGAACAGGGTGCCCACGCTAGCCTCCTAGGTGTCCAGAAAACTGTGCCGCCGTTAGACGTACGCAGAGCAGAGGCCACCGGCTCTTGGAAACTGCTGCACGCCTCCTCTTGTGCACGGCAAATCAGGGCCTTACTTCCAGGCATGTGTTCATGCTGGGTGTGCCGGTAGCGACACCGCATGGTAAGATGCTGACTTTCTCCTCGAGCAGAGTGACTTCAGGTACGAGGGCCTCGGAGTATTCAAAGCAGGGTGTTTTCTCATGGCAGCACACACATGGGCCATGACAAAGTCTTCCTGGGCACTTCGGACTCACCAGCAATATTGTCCTGAGGCCGTTCGAGCACTCTGGACATATAGCTCTCCTCAAGGAACGTACAGTGTTTTGCCCATCACTCGGCATGCACAGAGGGCCTCCGACGGATCAACAAATGGGCCTCGACGTTCCTCAGCCGGCCCACAGGGGTGTGGAGGTACTCAGTCAACTTGGAGGGAAAATGATGCATACCCGAGAGGCCTAGGAGTCCTCAGACGTGTACTTCCTTGAAAATAAAGCATATAAGCGACTAAGAACTCATGGAGACAGCTGCATGCCTCCGTATCTACACGGTTACCAAGGGCCTAAACTGGAGGCATGTTCCCACGTTGAGATTCCTTTTAGCTCTAGAGATTGTCAGGCTGAAAACAACCGCGGCCATGGAAGCACCTGGTTTAGACAGAGCAAATTCATTTTGTCCCCAGAAGCATTCTACAAGGGTTGACTTGCCTGTCAAGAGCTGCGTATGTCAGGGAGCTTCAACGAAGCATGAATGCAGCCTTCAGAAAGGGAAAGCAAGGCTAGTCCCAGCAGGCCCCCGTTTCCTCGGGCTCACTCAGCATGCACCCCTGTGCTTTCTAACAAGTCCAAAGAGACACAGGTTACCCTGTGTTTCCTTCCCTGAATCAGCTTCTCCAAGTAGGGTGTTCTGCATCAAGCGAACTGCCTCAACCAAGGATCGCCGTAGCTGCTCCTCTGGTCCTGTGTCTATTCAAAAGCTTGCAGTGCCTCAGGAAGAACAGGACTTAAATTGCAGTAAGAACACAAGCCGACTTTCTCCAGGAGGCACGGTGACTTCAGGCAGGAGGTCCTAGATGGAAAGCGAAGCTGAGGGTTACTCTGAGTGCAGCTCAGACTAGGGCAACGCGTAAGACTTCGACCTCATGTAGGACTTGCCAGAACGGTGTTCGTGAACGTGTGCGAGTGCTGAGGAAATTTAGCTGCTCCAAAAGAGAGTGCAGTGCGTTTCCCTACGCTCGGCATGCACAGAGGGGCTCTAAAGGGCTACGGGAGTGGATGTTGCTTAGCAGACCCAGGTGCGCCTGGGGGTACTCAGTGTTCCTGCCGGGAACAGCGTGCCCACGCTAGCCTCCTAGGTGTCCAGAAAACTGTGCCGCCGTTAGACGTACGCAGAGCAGAGGCCACCGGCTCTTGGAAACTGCTGCACGCCTCCTCTTGTGCACGGCAAATCAGGGCCTTACTTCCAGGCATGTGTTCATGCTGGGTGTGCCGGTAGCGACACCGCATGGTAAGATGCTGACTTTCTCCTCGAGCAGAGTGACTTCAGGTACGAGGGCCTCGGAGTATTCAAAGCAGGGTGTTTTCTCGTGGCAGCACACACATGGGCCATGACAAAGTCTTCATGGGCACTTCGGACTCACCATCAATGTTGTCCTGAGGCCGTTCGAGCACTCTGGACATGTAGCTCTCCTCAAGGAACGTACAGTGTGTTGCCCATCACTCGGCACGCACAGAGGGCCTCCGAGGGATCAACAAATGGGCCTCGACGTTCCTCAGCCGTCCCACAGGGGTGTGGAGGTACTCAGTCAACTGGGAGGGAAAATGATGCATACCCGAGAGCCCTAGGAGTCCTCAGACGTGTACATCTTTGAAAATAAAGCATATAAGCGACTAAGAACTCATGGAGACAGCTGCATGCCTCCGTATCTACACGGTTACCAAGGGCCTAAACTGGAGGCATGTTCCCACGTTGAGATTCCTTTTAGCTCTAGAGCTTGTCAGGACGAAAACAACCGCGGCCATGGAAGCACCTGGTTTAGACAGAGCAAATTCATTTTGTCCCCAGAAGCATTCTACAAGGGTTGACTTGCCTGTCAAGAGCTGCGTATGTCAGGGAGCTTCAACGAAGCATGAATGCAGCCTTCAGAAAGGGAAAGCAAGGCTAGTCCCAGCAGGCCCCCGTTTCCTCGGGCTCACTCAGCATGCACCCCTGTGGTTTCTAACAAGTCCAAAGAGACACAGGTTACCCTGTGTTTCCTTCCCTGAATCTGCTTCTCCAAGTAGGGTGTTCTGCATCAAGCGAACTGCCTCAACCAAGGATCCCCGTAGCTGCTCCTCTGGTCCTGTGTCTATTGAAAAGCTTGCAGTGCCACAGGAAGAAGAGGACTTAAATTGCAGTAAGAACGCAAGCCGACTTCCTCCAGGAGGCACGGTGACTTCAGGCAGGAGGTCCTAGATGGAAAGCGAAGCCGAGAGTTACTCTGAGTGCAGCTCAGACTAGGGCAACGTGTAAGACTTCGACGTCATGTGGGACTTGCCAGAACGGTGTTCGTGAACGTGTGCGAGTGCTGAGGAAATGTAGCTGCTCCAAAAGAGAGTGCAGTGCGTTTCCCTACGCTCGGCATGCACAGAGGGGCTCTAAAGGGCTACGGGAGTGGATGTTGCTTAGCAGACCCAGGTGCGCCTGGGGGTACTCAGTGTTCCTGCCGGGAACAGGGTGCCCACGCTAGCCTCCTAGGTGTCCAGAAAACTGTGCCGCCATTAGACGTACGCAGAGCAGAGGCCACCGGCTCTTGGAAACTGCTGCACGCCTCCTCTTGTGCACGGCAAATCAGGGCCTTACTTCCAGGCATGTGTTCATGCTGGGTGTGCCGGTAGCGACACCGCATGGTAAGATGCTGACTTTCTCCTCGAGCAGAGTGACTTCAGGTACGAGGGCCTCGGAGTATTCAAAGCAGGGTGTTTTCTCATGGCAGCACACACATGGGCCATGACAAAGTCTTCCTGGGCACTTCGGACTCACCAGCAATATTGTCCTGAGGCCGTTCGAGCACTCTGGACATATAGCTCTCCTCAAGGAACGTACAGTGTTTTGCCCATCACTCGGCACGCACAGAGGGCCTCCGACGGATCAACAAATGGGCCTCGACGTTCCTCAGCCGGCCCACAGGGGTGTGGAGGTACTCAGTCAACTTGGAGGGAAAATGATGCATACCCGAGAGGCCTAGGAGTCCTCAGACGTGTACTTCCTTGAAAATAAAGCATATAAGCGACTAAGAACTCATGGAGACAGCTGCATGCCTCCGTATCTACACGGTTACCAAGGGCCTAAACTGGAGGCATGTTCCCACGTTGAGATTCCTTTTAGCTCTAGAGATTGTCAGGCTGAAAACAACCGCGGCCATGGAAGCACCTGGTTTAGACAGAGCAAATTCATTTTGTCCCCAGAAGCATTCTACAAGGGTTGACTTGCCTGTCAAGAGCTGCGTATGTCAGGGAGCTTCAACGAAGCATGAATGCAGCCTTCAGAAAGGGAAAGCAAGGCTAGTCCCAGCAGGCCCCCGTTTCCTCGGGCTCACTCAGCATGCACCCCTGTGCTTTCTAACAAGTCCAAAGAGACACAGGTTACCCTGTGTTTCCTTCCCTGAATCAGCTTCTCCAAGTAGGGTGTTCTGCATCAAGCGAACTGCCTCAACCAAGGATCGCCGTAGCTGCTCCTCTGGTCCTGTGTCTATTCAAAAGCTTGCAGTGCCTCAGGAAGAACAGGACTTAAATTGCAGTAAGAACACAAGCCGACTTTCTCCAGGAGGCACGGTGACTTCAGGCAGGAGGTCCTAGATGGAAAGCGAAGCTGAGGGTTACTCTGAGTGCAGCTCAGACTAGGGCAACGCGTAAGACTTCGACCTCATGTAGGACTTGCCAGAACGGTGTTCGTGAACGTGTGCGAGTGCTGAGGAAATGTAGCTGCTCCAAAAGAGAGTGCAGTGCGTTTCCCTACGCTCGGCATGCACAGAGGGGCTCTAAAGGGCTACGGGAGTGGATGTTGCTTAGCAGACCCAGGTGCGCCTGGGGTTACTCAGTGTTCCTGCCGTGGACAGGGTGCCCACGCTAGCCTCCTAGGTGTCCAGAAAACTGTGCCGCCGTTAGACGTACGCAGAGCAGAGGCCACCGGCTCTTGGCAACTGCTGCACGCCTCCTCTTGTGCACGGCAAATCAGGGCCTTACTTCCAGGCATGTGTTCATGCTGGGTGTGCCGGTAGCGACACCGCATGGTAAGATGCTGACTTTCTCCTTGAGCAGAGTGACTTCAGGTACGAGGGCCTCGGAGTATTCAAAGCAGGGTGTTTTCTCGTGGCAGCACACACGTGGGCCATGACAAAGTCTTCATGGGCACTTCGGACTCACCATCAATGTTGTCCTGAGGCCGTTCGAGCACTCTGGACATGTAGCTCTCCTCAAGGAACCTACTGTGTGTTTCCCATCACTCGGCACACACAGAGGGCCTCCGAGGGATCAACAAATGGGCCTCGACGTTCCTCAGCCGGCCCACAGGGGTGTGGAGGTACTCAGTCAACTGGGAGGGAAAATGATGCATACCCGAGAGCCCTAGGAGTCCTCAGACGTGTACATCTTTGAAAATAAAGCATATAAGCGACTAAGAACTCATGGAGACAGCTGCGTGCCTCCGTATCTACACGGTTACCAAGGGCCTAAACTGGAGGCATGTTCCCACGTTGAGATTCCTTTTAGCTCTAGAGCTTGTCAGGACGAAAACAACCGCGGCCATGGAAGCACCTGGTTTAGACAGAGCAAATTCATTTTGTCCCCAGAAGCATTCTACAGGGTTGACTTGCCTGTCAAGAGCTGCGTATGTCAGGGAGCTTCAACGAAGCATGAATGCAGCCTTCAGAAAGGGAAAGCAAGTCTAGTCCCAGTAGGCCCCCGTTTCCTCGTGCTCACTCAGCATGCACGACTGTGGTTTCTAACAAGTCCAAAGAGACACAGGTTACCCTGTGTTTCCTTCCCTGAATCTGCTTCTCCAAGTAGGGTGTTCTGCATCAAGCGAACTGCCTCAACCAAGGATCGCCGTAGCTGCTCCTCTGGTCCTGTGTCTATTCAAAAGCTTGCAGTGCCTCAGGAAGAACAGGACTTAAATTGCAGTAGAACGCAAGCCGACTTCATCCATTAGGCACGGTGACTTCAGGCAGGAGGTCCTAGATGGAAAGTGAAGCTGAGGGTTACTCTGAGTGCAGCTCAGACTAGGGCAACGCGTAAGACTTCGACCTCATGTAGGACTTGCCAGAACGGTGTTCGTGAACGTGTGCGAGTGCTGAGGAAATGTAGCTGCTCCAAAAGAGAGTGCAGTGCGTTTCCCTACGCTCGGCATGCACAGAGGGGCTCTAAAGGGCTACGGGAGTGGATGTTGCTTAGCAGACCCAGGTGCGCCTGGGGGTACTCAGTGTTCCTGCCGGGAACAGGGTGCCCACGCTAGCCTCCTAGGTGTCCAGAAAACGGTGCCGCCGTTAGACGTACGCAGAGCAGAGGCCACCGGATCTTGGAAACTGCTGCACGCCTCCTCTTGTGCACGGCAAATCAGGGCCTTACTTCCAGGCATGTGTTCATGCTGGGTGTGCCGGTAGCGACACCGCATGGTAAGATGCTGACTTTCTCCTTGAGCAGAGTGACTTCAGGTACGAGGGCTTCGGAGTATTCAAAGCAGGGTGTTTTCTCATGGCAGCACACACATGGGCCATGACAAAGTCTTCCTGGGCACTTCGGACTCACCATCAATGTTGTCCTGAGGCCGTTCGAGCACTCTGGACATGTAGCTCTCCTCAAGGAACCTACTGTGTGTTTCCCATCACTCGGCACACACAGAGGGCCTCCGAGGGATCAACAAATGGGCCTCGACGTTCCTCAGCCGGCCCACAGGGGTGTGGAGGTACTCAGTCAACTGGGAGGGAAAATGATGCATACCCGAGAGCCCTAGGAGGCCTCAGACGTGTACATCTTTGAAAATAAAGCATATAAGCGACTAAGAACTCATGGAGACAGCTGCATGCCTCCGTATCTACACGGTTACCAAGGGCCTAAACTGGAGGCATGTTCCCACGTTGAGATTCCTTTTAGCTCTAGAGCTTGTCAGGACGAAAACAACCGCGGCCATGGAAGCACCTGGTTTAGACAGAGCAAATTCATTTTGTCCCCAGAAGCATTCTACAAGGGTTCACTTGCCTGTCAAGAGCTGTGTATGTCAGGGATCTTTAACGAAGCATGAATGCAGCCTTCAGAAAGGGAAAGCAAGGCTAGTCCCAGCAGGCCCCCGTTTCCTCGGGCTCACTCAGCATGCACGACTGTGGTTTCTAAGAAGTCCAAAGAGACACAGGTTACCCTGTGTTTCCTTCCCTGAATCTGTTTCTCCAAGTAGGGTGTTCTGCATCAAGCGAACTGCCTCAACCAAGGATCCCCGTAGCTGCTCCTCTGGTCCTGTGTCTATTCAAAAGCCTGCAGTGCCACAGGAAGAAGAGGACTTAAATTGCAGTAAGAACGCAAGCCGACTTCCTCCAGGAGGCACGGTGACTTCAGGCAGGAGGTCCTAGATGGAAAGCGAAGCCGAGGGTTACTCTGAGTGCAGCTCAGACTAGGGCAACGTGTAAGACTTCGACGTCATGTGGGACTTGCCAGAACGGTGTTCGTGAACGTGTGCGAGTGCTGAGGAAATGTAGCTGCTCCAAAAGAGAGTGCAGTGCGTTTCCCTACGCTCGGCATGCACAGAGGGGCTCTAAAGGGCTACGGGAGTGGATGTTGCTTAGCAGACCCAGGTGCGCCTGGGGGTACTCAGTGTTCCTGCCGGGAACAGGGTGCCCACGCTAGCCTCCTAGGTGTCCAGAAAACTGTGCCGCCGTTAGACGTACGCAGAGCAGAGGCCACCGGCTCTTGGAAACTGCTGCACGCCTCCTCTTGTGCACGGCAAATCAGGGCCTTACTTCCAGGCATGTGTTCATGCTGGGTGTGCCGGTAGCGACACCGCATGGTAAGATGCTGACTTTCTCCTCGAGCAGAGTGACTTCAGGTACGAGGGCCTCGGAGTATTCAAAGCAGGGTGTTTTCTCATGGCAGCACACACATGGGCCATGACAAAGTCTTCCTGGGCACTTCGGACTCACCAGCAATATTGTCCTGAGGCCGTTCGAGCACTCTGGACATGTAGCTCTCCTCAAGGAACGTACAGTGTGTTGCCCATCACTCGGCACGCACAGAGGGCCTCCGACGGATCAACAAATGGGCCTCGACGTTCCTCAGCCGGCCCACAGGGGTGTGGAGGTACTCAGTCAACTTGGAGGGAAAATGATGCATACCCGAGAGGCCTAGGAGTCCTCAGACGTGTACTTCCTTGAAAATAAAGCATATAAGCGACTAAGAACTCATGGAGACAGCTGCATGCCTCCGTATCTACACGGTTACCAAGGGCCTAAACTGGAGGCATGTTCCCACGTTGAGATTCCTTTTAGCTCTAGAGCTTGTCAGGCTGAAAACAACCGCGGCCATGGAAGCACCTGGTTTAGACAGAGCAAATTCATTTTGTCCCCAGAAGCATTCTACAAGGGTTGACTTGCCTGTCAAGAGCTGCGTATGTCAGGGAGCTTCAACGAAGCATGAATGCAGCCTTCAGAAAGGGAAAGCAAGGCTAGTCCCAGCAGGCCCCCGTTTCCTCGGGCTCACTCAGCATGCACCCCTGTGCTTTCTAACAAGTCCAAAGAGACACAGGTTACCCTGTGTTTCCTTCCCTGAATCAGCTTCTCCAAGTAGGGTGTTCTGCATCAAGCGAACTGCCTCAACCAAGGATTGCCGTAGCTGCTCCTCTGGTCCTGTGTCTATTCAAAAGCTTGCAGTGCCACAGGAAGAACAGGACTTAAATTGCAGTAAGAACACAAGCCGACTTTCTCCAGGAGGCACGGTGACTTCAGGCAGGAGGTCCTAGATGGAAAGCGAAGCTGAGGGTTACTCTGAGTGCAGCTCAGACTAGGGCAACGCGTAAGACTTCGACCTCATGTAGGACTTGCCAGAACGGTGTTCGTGAACGTGTGCGAGTGCTGAGGAAATGTAGCTGCTCCAAAAGAGAGTGCAGTGCGTTTCCCTACGCTCGGCATGCACAGAGGGGCTCTAAAGGTCTACGGGAGTGGATGTTGCTTAGCAGACCCAGGTGCGCCTGGGGGTACTCAGTGTTCCTGCAGGGAACAGCGTGCCCACGCTAGCCTCCTAGGTGTCCAGAAAACTGTGCCGCCGTTAGACGTACGCAGAGCAGAGGCCACCGGCTCTTGGAAACTGCTGCACGCCTCCTCTTGTGCACGGCAAATCAGGGCCTTACTTCCAGGCATGTGTTCATGCTGGGTGTGCCGGTAGCGACACCGCATGGTAAGATGCTGACTTTCTCCTCGAGCAGAGTGACTTCAGGTACGAGGGCCTCGGAGTATTCAAAGCAGGGTGTTTTCTCATGGCAGCACACACATGGGCCATGACAAAGTCTTCCTGGGCACTTCGGACTCACCAGCAATGTTGTCCTGAGGCCGTTCGAGCACTCTGGACATGTAGCTCTCCTCAAGGAACGTACAGTGTGTTGCCCATCACTCGGCACGCACAGAGGGCCTCCGACGGATCAACAAATGGGCCTCGACGTTCCTCAGCCGGCCCACAGGGGTGTGGAGGTACTCAGTCAACTTGGAGGGAAAATGATGCATACCCGAGAGCCCTAGGAGTCCTCAGACGTGTACATCTTTGAAAATAAAGCATATAAGCGACTAAGAACTCATGGAGACAGCTGCATGCCCCCGTATCTACACGGTTACCAAGGGCCTAAACTGGAGGCATGTTCCCACGTTGAGATTCCTTTTAGCTCTAGAGCTTGTCAGGACGAAAACAACCGCGGCCATGGAAGCACCTGGTTTAGACAGAGCAAATTCATTTTGTCCCCAGAAGCATTCTACAAGGGTTGACTTGCCTGTCAAGAGCTGCGTATGTCAGGGAGCTTCAACGAAGCATGAATGCAGCCTTCAGAAAGGGAAAGCAAGGCTAGTCCCAGCATGCCGCCGTTTCCTCGGGCTCACTCAGCATGCACCCCTGTGGTTTCTAACAAGTCCAAAGAGACACAGGTTACCCTGTGTTTCCTTCCCTGAATCAGCTTCTCCAAGTAGGGTGTTCTGCATCAAGCGAACTGCCTCAACCAAGGATCCCCGTAGCTGCTCCTCTGGTCCTGTGTCTATTCAAAAGCTTGCAGTGCCACAGGAAGAAGAGGACTTAAATTGCAGTAAGAACGCAAGCCGACTTCCTCCAGGAGGCACGGTGACTTCAGGCAGGAGGTCCTAGATGGAAAGCGAAGCCGAGGGTTACTCTGAGTGCAGCTCAGACTAGAGCAACGTGTAAGACTTCGACGTCATGTGGGACTTGCCAGAACGGTGTTCGTGAACGTGTGCGAGTGCTGAGGAAATGTAGCTGCTCCAAAAGAGAGTGCAGTGCGTTTCCCTACGCTCGGCATGCACAGAGGGGCTCTAAAGGGCTACGGGAGTGGATGTTGCTTAGCAGACCCAGGTGCGCCTGGGGGTACTCAGTGTTCCTGCCGGGAACAGGGTGCCCACGCTAGCCTCCTAGGTGTCCAGAAAACTGTGCTGCCGTTAGACGTACGCAGAGCAGAGGCCACCGGCTCTTGGAAACTGCTGCATGCCTCCTCTTGTGCACGGCAAATCAGGGCCTTACTTCCAGGCATGTGTTCATGCTGGGTGTGCCGGTAGCGACACCGCATGGTAGGATGCTGACTTTCTCCTCGAGCAGAGTGACTTCAGGTACGAGGGCCTCGGAGTATTCAAAGCAGGGTGTTTTCTCATGGCAGCACACACATGGGCCATGACAAAGTCTTCCTGGGCACTTCGGACTCACCAGCAATATTGTCCTGAGGCCGTTCGAGCACTCTGGACATGTAGCTCTCCTCAAGGAACGTACAGTGTGTTGCCCATCACTCGGCACGCACAGAGGGCCTCCGACGGATCAACAAATGGGCCTCGACGTTCCTCAGCCGGCCCACAGGGGTGTGGAGGTACTCAGTCAACTTGGAGGGAAAATGATGCATACCCGGGAGGCCTAGGAGTCCTCAGACGTGTACTTCCTTGAAAATAAAGCATATAAGCGACTAAGAACTCATGGAGACAGCTGCATGCCTCCGTATCTACACGGTTACCAAGGGCCTAAACTGGAGGCATGTTCCCACGTTGAGATTCCTTTTAGCTCTAGAGATTGTCAGGCTGAAAACAACCGCGGCCATGGAAGCACCTGGTTTAGACAGAGCAAATTCATTTTGTCCCCAGAAGCATTCTACAAGGGTTGACTTGCCTGTCAAGAGCTGCGTATGTCAGGGAGCTTCAACGAAGCATGAATGCAGCCTTCAGAAAGGGAAAGCAAGGCTAGTCCCAGCAGGCCCCCGTTTCCTCGGGCTCACTCAGCATGCACCCCTGTGCTTTCTAACAAGTCCAAAGAGACACAGGTTACCCTGTGTTTCCTTCCCTGAATCAGCTTCTCCAAGTAGGGTGTTCTGCATCAAGCGAACTGCCTCAACCAAGGATCGCCGTAGCTGCTCCTCTGGTCCTGTGTCTATTCAAAAGCTTGCAGTGCCTCAGGAAGAACAGGACTTAAATTGCAGTAAGAACACAAGCCGACTTTCTCCAGGAGGCACGGTGACTTCAGGCAGGAGGTCCTAGATGGAAAGCGAAGCTGAGGGTTACTCTGAGTGCAGCTCAGACTAGGGCAACGCGTAAGACTTCGACCTCATGTAGGACTTGCCAGAACGGTGTTCGTGAACGTGTGCGAGTGCTGAGGAAATGTAGCTGCTCCAAAAGAGAGTGCAGTGCGTTTCCCTACGCTCGGCATGCACAGAGGGGCTCTAAAGGGCTACGGGAGTGGATGTTGCTTAGCAGACCCAGGTGCGCCTGGGGGTACTCAGTGTTCCTGCCGGGAACAGCGTGCCCACGCTAGCCTCCTAGGTGTCCAGAAAACTGTGCCGCCGTTAGACGTACGCAGAGCAGAGGCCACCGGCTCTTGGAAACTGCTGCACGCCTCCTCTTGTGCACGGCAAATCAGGGCCTTACTTCCAGGCATGTGTTCATGCTGGGTGTGCCGGTAGCGACACCGCATGGTAAGATGCTGACTTTCTCCTCGAGCAGAGTGACTTCAGGTACGAGGGCCTCGGAGTATTCAAAGCAGGGTGTTTTCTCGTGGCAGCACACACATGGGCCATGACAAAGTCTTCCTGGGCACTTCGGACTCACCATCAATGTTGTCCTGAGGCCGTTCGAGCACTCTGGACATGTAGCTCTCCTCAAGGAACGTACAGTGTGTTGCCCATCACTCGGCACGCACAGAGGGCCTCCGACGGATCAACAAATGGGCCTCGACGTTCCTCAGCTGGCCCACAGGGGTGTGGAGGTACTCAGTCAACTGGGAGGGAAAATGATGCATACCCGAGAGCCCTAGGAGTCCTCAGACGTGTACATCTTTGAAAATAAAGCATATAAGCGACTAAGAACTCATGGAGACAGCTGCATGCCTCCGTATCTACACGGTTACCAAGGGCCTAAACTGGAGGCATGTTCCCACGTTGAGATTCCTTTTAGCTCTAGAGCTTGTCAGGACGAAAACAACCGCGGCCATGGAAGCACCTGGTTTAGACAGAGCAAATTCATTTTGGCCCCAGAAGCATTCTACAAGGGTTGACTTGCCTGTCAAGAGCTGCGTATGTCAGGGAGCTTCAACGAAGCATGAATGCAGCCTTCAGAAAGGGAAAGCAAGGCTAGTCCCAGCAGGCCCCCGTTTCCTCGGGCTCACTCAGCATGCACCCCTGTGGTTTCTAACAAGTCCAAAGAGACACAGGTTACCCTGTGTTTCCTTCCCTGAATCTGCTTCTCCAAGTAGGGTGTTCTGCATCAAGCGAACTGCCTCAACCAAGGATCCCCGTAGCTGCTCCTCTGGTCCTGTGTCTATTCAAAAGCTTGCAGTGCCACAGGAAGAAGAGGACTTAAATTGCAGTAAGAACGCAAGCCGACTTCCTCCAGGAGGCACGGTGACTTCAGGCAGGAGGTCCTAGATGGAAAGCGAAGCCTAGGGTTACTCTGAGTGCAGCTCAGACTAGGGCAACGTGTAAGACTTCGACGTCATGTGGGACTTGTCAGAACGGTGTTCGTGAACGTGTGCGAGTGCTGAGGAAATGTAGCTGCTCCAAAAGAGAGTGCAGTGCGTTTCCCTACGCTCGGCATGCACAGAGGGGCTCTAAAGGGCTACGGGAGTGGATGTTGCTTAGCAGACCCAGGTGCGCCTGGGGGTACTCAGTGTTCCTGCCGGGAACAGGGTGCCCACGCTAGCCTCCTAGGTTTCCAGAAAACTGTGCTGCCGTTAGACGTACGCAGAGCAGAGGCCACCGGCTCTTGGAAACTGCTGCACGCCTCCTCTTGTGCACGGCAAATCAGGGCCTTACTTCCAGGCATGTGTTCATGCTGGGTGTGCGGGTAGCGACACCGCATGGTAAGATGCTGACTTTCTCCTCGAGCAGAGTGACTTCAGGTACGAGGGCCTCGGAGTATTCAAAGCAGGGTGTTTTCTCATGGCAGCACACACATGGGCCATGACAAAGTCTTCCTGGGCACTTCGGACTCACCAGCAATATTGTCCTGAGGCCGTTCGAGCACTCTGGACATGTAGCTCTCCTCAAGGAACGTACAGTGTGTTGCCCATCACTCGGCACGCACAGAGGGCCTCCGACGGATCAACAAATGGGCCTCGACGTTCCTCAGCCGGCCCACAGGGGTGTGGAGGTACTCAGTCAACTGGGAGGGAAAATGATGCATACCCGAGAGCCCTAGGAGTCCTCAGACGTGTACATCTTTGAAAATAAAGCATATAAGCGACTAAGAACTCATGGAGACAGCTGCATGCCTCCGTATCTACACGGTTACCAAGGGCCTAAACTGGAGGCATGTTCCCACGTTGAGATTCCTTTTAGCTCTAGAGCTTGTCAGGACGAAAACAACCGCGGCCATGGAAGCACCTGGTTTAGACAGAGCAAATTCATTTTGGCCCCAGAAGCATTCTACAAGGGTTGACTTGCCTGTCAAGAGCTGCGTATGTCAGGGAGCTTCAACGAAGCATGAATGCAGCCTTCAGAAAGGGAAAGCAAGGCTAGTCCCAGCAGGCCCCCGTTTCCTCGGGCTCACTCACCATGCACCCCTGTGGTTTCTAACAAGTCCAAAGAGACACAGGTTACCCTGTGTTTCCTTCCCTGAATCTGCTTCTCCAAGTAGGGTGTTCTGCATCAAGCGAACTGCCTCAACCAAGGATCCCCGTAGCTGCTCCTCTGGTCCTGTGTCTATTCAAAAGCTTGCAGTGCCACAGGAAGAAGAGGACTTAAATTGCAGTAAGAACGCAAGCCGACTTCCTCCAGGAGGCACGGTGAATTCAGGCAGGAGGTCCTAGATGGAAAGCGAAGCCGAGGGTTACTCTGAGTGCAGCTCAGACTAGGGCAACGAGTAAGACTTCGACCTCATGTAGGACTTGCCAGAACGGTGTTCGTGAACGTGTGCGAGTGCTGAGGAAATGTAGCTGCTCCAAAAGAGAGTGCAGTGCGTTTCCCTACGCTCGGCATGCACAGAGGGGCTCTAAAGGGCTACGGGAGTGGATGTTGCTTAGCAGACCCAGGTGCGCCTGGGGGTACTCAGTGTTCCTGCCGGGAACAGCGTGCCCACGCTAGCCTCCTAGGTGTCCAGAAAACTGTGCCGCCGTTAGACGTACGCAGAGCAGAGGCCACCGGCTCTTGGAAACTGCTGCACGCCTCCTCTTCTGCACGGCAAATCAGGGCCTTACTTCCAGGCATGTGTTCATGCTGGGTGTGCCGGTAGCGACACCGCATGGTAAGATGCTGACTTTCTCCTTGAGCAGAGTGACTTCAGGTACGAGGGCCTCGGAGTATTCAAAGCAGGGTGTTTTCTCGTGGCAGCACACACATGGGCCATGACAAAGTCTTCATGGGCACTTCGGACTCACCATCAATGTTGTCCTGAGGCCGTTCGAGCACTCTGGACATGTAGCTCTCCTCAAGGAACCTACTGTGTGTTTCCCATCACTCGGCACACACAGAGGGCCTCCGAGGGATCAACAAATGGGCCTCGACGTTCCTCAGCCGGCCCACAGGGGTTTGGAGGTACTCAGTCAACTGGGAGGGAAAATGATGCATACCCGAGAGCCCTAGGAGTCCTCAGACGTGTACATCTTTGAAAATAAAGCATATAAGCGACTAAGAACTCATGGAGACAGCTGCGTGCCTCCGTATCTACACGGTTACCAAGGGCCTAAACTGGAGGCATGTTCCCACGTTGAGATTCCTTTTAGCTCTAGAGCTTGTCAGGACGAAAACAACCGCGGCCATGGAAGCACCTGGTTTAGACAGAGCAAATTCATTTTGTCCCCAGAAGCATTCTACAGGGTTGACTTGCCTGTCAAGAGCTGCGTATGTCAGGGAGCTTCAACGAAGCATGAATGCAGCCTTCAGAAAGGGAAAGCAAGTCTAGTCCCAGTAGGCCCCCGTTTCCTCGTGCTCACTCAGCATGCACGACTGTGGTTTCTAACAAGTCCAAAGAGACACAGGTTACCCTGTGTTTCCTTCCCTGAATCTGCTTCTCCAAGTAGGGTGTTCTGCATCAAGCGAACTGCCTCAACCAAGGATCGCCGTAGCTGCTCCTCTGGTCCTGTGTCTATTCAAAAGCTTGCAGTGCCTCAGGAAGAACAGGACTTAAATTGCAGTAGAACGCAAGCCGACTTCATCCATTAGGCACGGTGACTTCAGGCAGGAGGTCCTAGATGGAAAGCGAAGCTGAGGGTTACTCTGAGTGCAGCTCAGACTAGGGCAACGCGTAAGACTTCGACCTCATGTAGGACTTGCCAGAACGGTGTTCGTGAACGTGTGCGAGTGCTGAGGAAATGTAGCTGCTCCAAAAGAGAGTGCAGTGCGTTTCCCTACGCTCGGCATGCACAGAGGGGCTCTAAAGGGCTACGGGAGTGGATGTTGCTTAGCAGACCCAGGTGCGCCTGGGGGTACTCAGTGTTCCTGCCGGGAACAGCGTGCCCACGCTAGCCTCCTAGGTGTCCAGAAAACTGTGCCGCCGTTAGACGTACGCAGAGCAGAGGCCACCGGCTCTTGGAAACTGCTGCACGCCTCCTCTTGTGCACGGCAAATCAGGGCCTTACTTCCAGGCATGTGTTCATGCTGGGTGTGCCGGTAGCGACACCGCATGGTAAGATGCTGACTTTCTCCTTGAGCAGAGTGACTTCAGGTACGAGGGCTTCGGAGTATTCAAAGCAGGGTGTTTTCTCATGGCAGCACAGACATGGGCCATGACAAAGTCTTCATGGGCACTTCGGACTCACCATCAATGTTGTCCTGAGGCCGTTCGAGCACTCTGGACATGTAGCTCTCCTCAAGGAACCTACTGTGTGTTTCCCATCACTCGGCACACACAGAGGGCCTCCGAGGGATCAACAAATGGGCCTCGACGTTCCTCAGCCGGCCCACAGGGGTGTGGAGGTACTCAGTCAACTGGGAGGGAAAATGATGCATACCCGAGAGCCCTAGGAGGCCTCAGACGTGTACATCTTTGAAAATAAAGCATATAAGCGACTAAGAACTCATGGAGACAGCTGCATGCCTCCGTATCTACACGGTTACCAAGGGCCTAAACTGGAGGCATGTTCCCACGTTGAGATTCCTTTTAGCTCTAGAGCTTGTCAGGACAAAAACAACCGCGGCCATGGAAGCACCTGGTTTAGACAGAGCAAATTCATTTTGTCCCCAGAAGCATTCTACAAGGGTTGACTTGCCTGTCAAGAGCTGTGTATGTCAGGGATCTTTAACGAAGCATGAATGCAGCCTTCAGAAAGGGAAAGCAAGGCTAGTCCCAGCAGGCCCCCGTTTCCTCGGGCTCACTCAGCATGCACGACTGTGGTTTCTAAGAAGTCCAAAGAGACACAGGTTACCCTGTGTTTCCTTCCCTGAATCTGCTTCTCCAAGTAGGGTGTTCTGCATCAAGCGAACTGCCTCAACCAAGGATCCCCGTAGCTGCTCCTCTGGTCCTGTGTCTATTCAAAAGCCTGCAGTGCCACAGGAAGAAGAGGACTTAAATTGCAGTAAGAACGCAAGCCGACTTCCTCCAGGAGGCACGGTGACTTCAGGCAGGAGGTCCTAGATGGAAAGCGAAGCCGAGGGTTACTCTGAGTGCAGCTCAGACTAGGGCAACGTGTAAGACTTCGACGTCATGTGGGACTTGCCAGAACGGTGTTCGTGAACGTGTGCGAGTGCTGAGGAAATGTAGCTGCTCCAAAAGAGAGTGCAGTGCGTTTCCCTACGCTCGGAATGCACAGAGGGGCTCTAAAGGGCTACGGGAGTGGATGTTGCTTAGCAGACCCAGGTGCGCCTGGGGGTACTCAGTGTTCCTGCCGGGAACAGGGTGCCCACGCTAGCCTCCTAGGTGTCCAGAAAACTGTGCCGCCGTTAGACGTACGCAGAGCAGAGGCCACCGGCTCTTGGAAACTGCTGCACGCCTCCTCTTGTGCACGGCAAATCAGGGCCTTACTTCCAGGCATGTGTTCATGCTGGGTGTGCCGGTAGCGACACCGCATGGTAAGATGCTGACTTTCTCCTCGAGCAGAGTGACTTCAGGTACGAGGGCCTCGGAGTATTCAAAGCAGGGTGTTTTCTCATGGCAGCACACACATGGGCCATGACAAAGTCTTCCTGGGCACTTCGGACTCACCAGCAATATTGTCCTGAGGCCGTTCGAGCACTCTGGACATGTAGCTCTCCTCAAGGAACGTACAGTGTGTTGCCCATCACTCGGCACGCACAGAGGGCCTCCGACGGATCAACAAATGGGCCTCGACGTTCCTCAGCCGGCCCACAGGGGTGTGGAGGTACTCAGTCAACTTGGAGGGAAAATGATGCATACCCGAGAGGCCTAGGAGTCCTCAGACGTGTACTTCCTTGAAAATAAAGCATATAAGCGACTAAGAACTCATGGAGACAGCTGCATGCCTCCGTATCTACACGGTTACCAAGGGCCTAAACTGGAGGCATGTTCCCACGTTGAGATTCCTTTTAGCTCTAGAGCTTGTCAGGCTGAAAACAACCGCGGCCATGGAAGCACCTGGTTTAGACAGAGCAAATTCATTTTGTCCCCAGAAGCATTCTACAAGGGTTGACTTGCCTGTCAAGAGCTGCGTATGTGAGGGAGCTTCAACGAAGCATGAATGCAGCCTTCAGAAAGGGAAAGCAAGGCTAGTCCCAGCAGGCCCCCGTTTCCTCGGGCTCACTCAGCATGCACCCCTGTGGTTTCTAACAAGTCCAAAGAGACACAGGTTACCCTGTGTTTCCTTCCCTGAATCAGCTTCTCCAAGTAGGGTGTTCTGCATCAAGCGAACTGCCTCAACCAAGGATTGCCGTAGCTGCTCCTCTGGTCCTGTGTCTATTCAAAAGCTTGCAGTGCCACAGGAAGAACAGGACTTAAATTGCAGTAAGAACACAAGCCGACTTTCTCCAGGAGGCACGGTGACTTCAGGCAGGAGGTCCTAGATGGAAAGCGAAGCTGAGGGTTACTCTGAGTGCAGCTCAGACTAGGGCAACGCGTAAGACTTCGACCTCATGTAGGACTTGCCAGAACGGTGTTCGTGAACGTGTGCGAGTGCTGAGGAAATGTAGCTGCTCCAAAAGAGAGTGCAGTGCGTTTCCCTACGCTCGGCATGCACAGAGGGGCTCTAAAGGGCTACGGGAGTGGATGTTGCTTAGCAGACCCAGGTGCGCCTGGGGGTACTCAGTGTTCCAGCCGGGAACAGCGTGCCCACGCTAGCCTCCTAGGTGTCCAGAAAACTGTGCCGCCGTTAGACGTACGCAGAGCAGAGGCCACCGGCTCTTGGAAACTGCTGCACGCCTCCTCTTCTGCACGGCAAATCAGGGCCTTACTTCCAGGCATGTGTTCATGCTGGGTGTGCCGGTAGCGACACCGCATGGTAAGATGCTGACTTTCTCCTTGAGCAGAGTGACTTCAGGTACGAGGGCCTCGGAGTATTCAAGCAGGGTGTTTTCTCGTGGCAGCACACACATGGGCCATGACAAAGTCTTCCTGGGCACTTCGGACTCACCATCAATGTTGTCCTGAGGCCGTTCGAGCACTCTGGACATGTAGCTCTCCTCAAGGAACCTACTGTGTGTTTCCCATCACTCGGCACACACAGAGGGCCTCCAAGGGATCAACAAATGGGCCTCGACGTTCCTCAGCCGGCCCACAGGGGTGTGGAGGTACTCAGTCAACTGGGAGGGAAAATGATGCATACCCGAGAGCCCTAGGAGTCCTCAGACGTGTACATCTTTGAAAATAAAGCATATAAGCGACTAAGAACTCATGGAGACAGCTGCGTGCCTCCGTATCTACACGGTTACCAAGGGCCTAAACTGGAGGCATGTTCCCACGTTGAGATTCCTTTTAGCTCTAGAGCTTGTCAGGCTGAAAACAACCGCGGCCATGGAAGCACCTGGTTTAGACAGAGCAAATTCATTTTGTCCCCAGAAGCATTCTACAGGGTTGACTTGCCTGTCAAGAGCTGCGTATGTCAGGGAGCTTCAACGAAGCATGAATGCAGCCTTCAGAAAGGGAAAGCAAGTCTAGTCCCAGTAGGCCCCCGTTTCCTCGTGCTCACTCAGCATGCACGACTGTGGTTTCTAACAAGTCCAAAGAGACACAGGTTACCCTGTGTTTCCTTCCCTGAATCTGCCTCTCCAAGTAGGGTGTTCTGCATCAAGCGAACTGCCTCAACCAAGGATCGCCGTAGCTGCTCCTCTGGTCCTGTGTCTATTCAAAAGCTTGCAGTGCCTCAGGAAGAACAGGACTTAAATTGCAGTAGAACGCAAGCCGACTTCATCCATTAGGCACGGTGACTTCAGGCAGGAGGTCCTAGATGGAAAGCGAAGCTGAGGGTTACTCTGAGTGCAGCTCAGACTAGGGCAACGCGTAAGACTTCGACCTCATGTAGGACTTGCCAGAACGGTGTTCGTGAACGTGTGCGAGTGCTGAGGAAATGTAGCTGCTCCTAAAGAGAGTGCAGTGCGTTTCCCTACGCTCGGCATGCACAGAGGGGCTCTAAAGGGCTACGGGAGTGGATGTTGCTTAGCAGACCCAGGTGCGCCTGGGGGTACTCAGTGTTCCTGCCGGGAACAGGGTGCCCACGCTAGCCTCCTAGGTGTCCAGAAAACTGTGCCGCCGTTAGACGTACGCAGAGCAGAGGCCACCGGCTCTTGGAAACTGCTGCACGCCTCCTCTTGTGCACGGCAAATCAGGGCCTTACTTCCAGGCATGTGTTCATGCTGGGTGTGCCGGTAGCGACACCGCATGGTAAGATGCTGACTTTCTCCTTGAGCAGAGTGACTTCAGGTACGAGGGCTTCGGAGTATTCAAAGCAGGGTGTTTTCTCATGGCAGCACACACATGGGCCATGACAAAGTCTTCCTGGGCACTTCGGACTCACCAGCAATATTGTCCTGAGGCCGTTCGAGCACTCTGGACATGTAGCTCTCCTCAAGGAACCTACTGTGTGTTTCCCATCACTCGGCACACACAGAGGGCCTCCGAGGGATCAACAAATGGGCCTCGACGTTCCTCAGCCGGCCCACAGGGGTGTGGAGGTACTCAGTCAACTGGGAGGGAAAATGATGCATACCCGAGAGCCCTAGGAGGCCTCAGACGTGTACATCTTTGAAAATAAAGCATATAAGCGACTAAGAACTCATGGAGACAGCTCCATGCCTCCGTATCTACACGGTTACCAAGGGCCTAAACTGGAGGCATGTTCCCACGTTGAGATTCCTTTTAGCTCTAGAGCTTGTCAGGACGAAAACAACCGCGGCCATGGAAGCACCTGGTTTAGACAGAGCAAATTCATTTTGTCCCCAGAAGCATTCTACAAGGGTTGACTTGCCTGTCAAGAGCTGTGTATGTCAGGGATCTTTAACGAAGCATGAATGCAGCCTTCAGAAAGGGAAAGCAAGGCTAGTCCCAGCAGGCCCCCGTTTCCTCGGGCTCACTCAGCATGCACGACTGTGGTTTCTAAGAAGTCCAAAGAGACACAGGTTACCCTGTGTTTCCTTCCCTGAATCTGCTTCTCCAAGTAGGGTGTTCTGCATCAAGCGAACTGCCTCAACCAAGGATCCCCGTAGCTGCTCCTCTGGTCCTGTGTCTATTCAAAAGCCTGCAGTGCCACAGGAAGAAGAGGACTTAAATTGCAGTAAGAACGCAAGCCGACTTCCTCCAGGAGGCACGGTGACTTCAGGCAGGAGGTCCTACCTGGAAAGCGAAGCCGAGGGTTACTCTGAGTGCAGCTCAGACTAGGGTAACGCGTAAGACTTCGACGCCATGTGGGACTTGCCAGAACGGTGTTCGTGAACGTGTGCGAGTGCTGAGGAAATGTAGCTGCTCCAAAAGAGAGTGCAGTGCGTTTCCCTACGCTCGGCATGCACAGAGGGGCTCTAAAGGGCTACGGGAGTGGATGTTGCTTAGCAGACCCAGGTGCGCCTGGGGGTACTCAGTGTTCCTGCCGGGAACAGGGTGCCCACGCTAGCCTCCTAGGTGTCCAGAAAACTGTGCCGCCGTTAGACGTACGCAGAGCAGAGGCCACCGGCTCTTGGAAACTGCTGCACGCCTCCTCTTGTGCACGGCAAATCAGGGCCTTACTTCCAGGCATGTGTTCATGCTGGGTGTGCCGGTAGCGACACCGCATGGTAAGATGCTGACTTTCTCCTCGAGCAGAGTGACTTCAGGTACGAGGGCCTCGGAGTATTCAAAGCAGGGTGTTTTCTCATGGCAGCACACACATGGGCCATGACAAAGTCTTCCTGGGCACTTCGGACTCACCAGCAATATTGTCCTGAGGCCGTTCGAGCACTCTGGACATGTAGCTCTCCTCAAGGAACGTACAGTGTGTTGCCCATCACTCGGCACGCACAGAGGGCCTCCGACGGATCAACAAATGGGCCTCGACGTTCCTCAGCCGGCCCACAGGGGTGTGGAGGTACTCAGTCAACTTGGAGGGAAAATGATGCATACCCGAGAGGCCTAGGAGTCCTCAGACGTGTACTTCCTTGAAAATAAAGCATATAAGCGACTAAGAACTCATGGAGACAGCTGCATGCCTCCGTATCTACACGGTTACCAAGGGCCTAAACTGGAGGCATGTTCCCACGTTGAGATTCCTTTTAGCTCTAGAGCTTGTCAGGCTGAAAACAACCGCGGCCATGGAAGCACCTGGTTTAGACAGAGCAAATTCATTTTGTCCCCAGAAGCATTCTACAAGGGTTGACTTGCCTGTCAAGAGCTGCGTATGTCAGGGAGCTTCAACGAAGCATGAATGCAGCCTTCAGAAACGGAAAGCAAGGCTAGTCCCAGCAGGCCCCCGTTTCCTCGGGCTCACTCAGCATGCACCCCTGTGCTTTCTAACAAGTCCAAAGAGACACAGGTTACCCTGTGTTTCCTTCCCTGAATCAGCTTCTCCAAGTAGGGTGTTCTGCATCAAGCGAACTGCCTCAACCAAGGATCGCCGTAGCTGCTCCTCTGGTCCTGTGTCTATTCAAAAGCTTGCAGTGCCACAGGAAGAACAGGACTTTAATTGCAGTAAGAACACAAGCCGACTTTCTCCAGGAGGCACGGTGACTTCAGGCAGGAGGTCCTAGATGGAAAGCGAAGCTGAGGGTTACTCTGAGTGCAGCTCAGACTAGGGCAACGCGTAAGACTTCGACCTCATGTAGGACTTGCCAAAACGGTGTTCGTGAACGTGTGCGAGTGCTGAGGAAATTTAGCTGCTCCAAAAGAGAGTGCAGTGCGTTTCCCTACGCTCGGCATGCACAGAGGGGCTCTAAAGGGCTACGGGAGTGGATGTTGCTTAGCAGACCCAGGTGCGCCTGGGGGTACTCAGTGTTCCTGCCGGGAACAGCGTGCCCACGCTAGCCTCCTAGGTGTCCAGAAAACTGTTCCGCCGTTAGACATACGCAGAGCAGAGGCCACCGGCTCTTGGAAACTGCTGCACGCCTCCTCTTCTGCACGGCAAATCAGGGCCTTACTTCCAGGCATGTGTTCATGCTGGGTGTGCCAGTAGCGACACCGCATGGTAAGATGCTGACTTTCTCCTTGAGCAGAGTGACTTCAGGTACGCGGGCCTCGGAGTATTCAAAGCAGGGTGTTTTCTCGTGGCAGCACACACATGGGCCATGACAAAGTCTTCATGGGCACTTCGGACTCACCATCAATGTTGTGCTGAGGCCGTTCGAGCACTCTGGACATGTAGCTCTCCTCAAGGAACCTACTGTGTGTTTCCCATCACTCGGCACACACAGAGGGCCTCCGAGGGATCAACAAATGGGCCTCGACGTTCCTCAGCCGGCCCACAGGGGTGTAGAGGTACTCAGTCAACTGGGAGGGAAAATGATGCATACCCGAGAGGCCTAGGAGTCCTCAGACGTGTACATCTTTGAAAATAAAGCATATAAGCGACTAAGAACTCATGGAGACAGCTGCATGCCTCCGTATCTACACGGTTACCAAGGGCCTAAACTGGAGGCATGTTCCCACGTT
The DNA here is from genome assembly GCF_059928025.1 of Delphinapterus leucas. Taxonomy (NCBI): domain Eukaryota; kingdom Metazoa; phylum Chordata; class Mammalia; order Artiodactyla; family Monodontidae; genus Delphinapterus; species Delphinapterus leucas. The sequence continues at coordinate 31,632,480 of NC_143147.1, forward strand.
GAGATTCCTTTTAGCTCTAGAGCTTGTCAGGACGAAAACAACCGCGGCCATGGAAGCACCTGGTTTAGACAGAGCAAATTCATTTTGTCCCCAGAAACATTCTACAAGGGTTGACTTGGCTGTCAAGAGCTGTGTATGTCAGGGATCTTTAACGAAGCATGAATGCAGCCTTCAGAAAGGGAAAGCCAGGCTAGACCCAGCAGGCCCCCGTTTCCTCGGGCTCACTCAGCATGCACGACTGTGGTTTCTAAGAAGTCCAAAGTGACACAGGTTACCCTGTGTTTCCTTCCCTGAATCTGCTTCTCCAAGTAGGGTGTTCTGCATCAAGCGAACTGCCTCAACCAAGGATCGCCGTAGCTGCTCCTCTAGTCCTTTGTCTATTCAAAAGCTTGCAGTGCCTCAGGAAGAAGAGGACTTAAATTGCAGTAAGAACGCAAGCCGACTTCCTCCAGGAGGCACGGTGACTTCAGGCAGGAGGTCCTAGATGGAAAGCGAAGCCGAGGGTTACTCTGATTGCAGCTCAGACTAGGGCAACGCGTAAGACTTCGACGCCATGAGGGATTTCCCAGAACGGTGTTCGTAAACGTGTGCGAGTGCTGAGGAAATTTAGCTATTCCAAATGAGAGTGCAGTGCGTTTCCCTACGCTCGGCATGCACAGAGGGGCTCTAAAGGGCTACGGGAGTGGATGTTGCTTAGCAGACCCAGGTGCGCCTGGGGGTACTCAGTGATCCTGCCGGGAACAGGGTGCCCACGCTAGCCTCCTAGGTGTCCAGAAAACTGTGCCGCCATTAGACGTACGCAGAGCAGAGGCCACCGGCTCCTGGAAACTGCTGCACGCCTCCTCTTGTGAACGGCAAATCAGGGCCTTACTTCCAGGCATGTGTTCATGCTGGGTGTGCCGGTAGCGACACCGCATGGTAAGATGCTGACTTTCTCCTCGAGCAGAGTGACTTCAGGTACGAGGGCCTGGGAGTATTCAAAGCAGAGTGTTTTCTCATGGCATCTCACACAAGGGCCATGACAAAGTATTCCTGGGCACTACGGACTCAGCAGCAATATTGTCCTGAGGCCGTTCGAGGACTCTGGATATGTAAGTCTCCTCAAGGAACCTACAGTGTGTTGCCCACCACTCGGCACGCACAGAGGGCCTCCGAGGGATCAGCAAATGGGTCTCGAAGTTCCTCAGCCAGCCCAGAGGGGTGTTGAGGTACTCACTCAACTTGGAGGGAAAATGATGCATATCCGAGAGGCCTAGGAGCCCGCAGACGTGTACATCTTTGAAAATAAAGCATATAAGCGACTAAGAACTCATGGAGACAGCTGCATGCCTCCGTATCTACACGGTTACCAAGGGCCTAAACTGGAGGCATGTTCCCACGTTGAGATTCCTTTTAGCTCTAGAGCTTGTCAGGCTGAAAACAACCGCGGCCATGGAAGCACCTGGTTTAGACAGAGCAAATTCATTTTGTCCCCAGAAGCATTCTACAGGGTTGACTTGCCTGTCAAGAGCTGCGTATGTCAGGGAGCTTCAACGAAGCATGAATGCAGCCTTCAGAAAGGGAAAGCAAGGCTAGTCGAGGCAGGCCCCCGTTTCCTCGGGCTCACTCAGCATGCACCCCTGTGGTTTCTAACAAGTCCAAAGAGACACAGGTTACCCTGTGTTTCCTTCCCTGAATCAGCTTCTCCAAGTAGGGTGTTCTGCATCAAGCGAACTGCCTCAACCAAGGATTGCCGTAGCTGCTCCTCTGGTCCTGTGTCTATTCAAAAGCTTGCAGTGCCACAGGAAGAACAGGACTTAAATTGCAGTAAGAACACAAGCCGACTTTCTCCAGGAGGCACGGTGACTTCAGGCAGGTGGTCCTAGATGGAAAGCGAAGCTGAGGGTTACTCTGAGTGCAGCTCAGACTAGGGCAACGCGTAAGACTTCGACGCCATGTGGGACTTGCCAGAACGGTGTTCGTGAACGTGTGCGAGTGCTGAGGAAATTTAGCTGCTCCAAAAGAGAGTGCATTGCGTTTCCCTACGCTCGGCATGCACACAGGGGCTCTATAGGGCTACGGGAGTTGATGTTGCTTAGCAGACCCAGGTGCGCCTGGGGGTACTCAGTGTTCCTGCTGGGAACAGGGTGCCCACGCTAGCCTCCTAGGTGTCCAGAAAACTGTGCCGCCGTTAGACGTACGCAGAGCAGAGGCCACCGGCTCTTGGAAACTGCTGCACGCCTCCTATTCTGCACGGCAAATCAGTGCCTTACTTCCAGGCATGTGTTCATGCTGGGTGTGCCGGTAGCGACACCGCATGGTAAGATGCTGACTTTCTCCTCGAGCAGAGTGACTTCAGGTACGAGAGCCTCGGAGTATTCAAAGCAGGGTGTTTTCTCATGACAGCACACACATGGGACATGACAAAGCCTTCCTGGGCACTTCGGAATCACCAGCAATGTTGTCCTGAGGCCGTTCGAGCACTCTGGACATGTAGCTCTCCTCAAGGAACCTAAAGTGTGTTGCCCATCACTCGGCACGCACAGAGGGCCTTCGAGGGATCAACAAATGGGCCTCGAAGTTCCTCATCCAGCCCACAGCGGTGTGAAGGTACTCAGTCAACTTGGAGGGAATATCATGCATACCCGACAGGCCTAGGAGTCCTCAGACGTGTACTTCCTTGAAAATAAAGCATACAAGCGACTAAGAACTCATGGAGACAGCTGCATGTATCCCTATGTACACGGCAACCAAGGGCCTAAACTGGAGGCATGTTCCCACGTTGAGATTCCTTTTAGCTCTAGAGCTTGTCAGGCTGAAAACAACCGCGGCCATGGAAGCACCTGGTTTAGACAGAGCAAATTCATTTTCTCCCCAGAAGCATTCTACAAGGGTTGACTTGACTGTCAAGAGCTGTGTATGTCAGGGATCTTTAACGAAGCATGAATGCAGCCTTCAGAAAGGGAAAGCAAGGCTAGTCCCAGCAGGCCCCCGTTACCTCGGGCTCACTCAGCATGCACCACTGTTGTTTCTTACAAGTCCAAAGAGACACAGGTTACCCTGTGTTTCCTTCCCTGAATCTGCTTCTCTAAGTAGGGTGTTCTGCATCAAGCGAACTGCCTCAACCAAGGATCGCCGTAGCTGCTCCTCTGGTCCTGTGTCTATTCAAAAGCTTGCAGTGCCTCAGGAAGAACAGGACTTAAATTGCAGTCAGAACGCAAGCCGACTTCCTCCAGGAGGCACGGTGACTTCAGGCAGGAGGTCCTAGATGGAAAGCGAAGCTGAGGGTTACTCTGAGTGCAGCTCAGACTAGGGTAACGCGTAAGACTTCGACGCCATGTGGGACTTGCCAGAACGGTGTTCGTGAACGTGTGCGAGTGCTGAGGAAATTTAGCTGCTCCAAAAGAGAGTGCAGTGCGTTTCCCTACGCTCGGCATGCACAGAGGGGCTCTAAAGGGCTACGGGAGTGGATGTTGCTTAGCAGACCCAGGTGCGCCTGGGGGTACTCAGTGATCCTGCCGGGAACAGGGTGCCCACGCTAGCCTCCTAGGTGTCCAGAAAACTGTGCCGCCGTTAGACGTACGCAGAGCAGAGGCCACCGGCTCCTGGAAACTGCTGCACGCCTCCTCTTGTGCACGGCAAATCAGGGCCTTACTTCCAGGCATGTGTTCATGCTGGGTGTGCCGGTAGCGACACCGCATGGTAAGATGCTGACTTTCTCCTCGAGCAGAGTGACTTCAGGTACGAGGGCCTCGGAGTATTCAAAGCAGAGTGTTTTCTCATGGCATCTCACACAAGGGCCATGACAAAGTATTCCTGGGCACTACGGACTCAGCAGCAATATTGTCCTGAGGCCGTTCGAGGACTCTGGACATGTAAGTCTCCTCAAGGAACCTACAGTGTGTTGCGCACCACTCGGCACGCACAGAGGGCCTCCGAGGGATCAGCAAATGGGTCTCGAAGTTCCTCAGCCAGCCCAGAGGGGTGTTGAGGTACTCACTCAACTTGGAGGGAAAATGATGCATACCCGAGAGGCCTAGGAGTCCTCAGACGTGTACATCTTTGAAAATAAAGCATATAAGCGACTAAGAACTCATGGAGACAGCTGCATGCCTCCTTATCTACACGGTTACCAAGGGCCTAAACTGGAGGCATGTTCCCACGTTGAGATTCCTTTTAGCTCTAGAGCTTGTCAGGCTGAAAACAACCGCGGCCATGGAAGCACCTGGTTTAGACAGAGCAAATTCATTTTGTCCCCAGAAGCATTCTACAGGGTTGACTTGCCTGTCCAGAGCTGCGTATGTCAGAGAGCTTCAACGGAGCATGAATGCAGCCTTCAGAAAGGGAAAGCAAGGCTAGTCCCAGCAGGCCCCCGTTTCGACGGGCTCACTCAGCATGCACGACTGTTGTTTCTAACAAGTCCAAAGAGACACAGGTTACCCTGTGTTTCCTTCCCTGAATCTGCTTCTCCAAGTAGGGTGTTCTGCATCAAGCGAACTGCCTCAACAAAGGATCGCCGTAGCTGCTCCTCTGGTCCTGTGTCTATTCAAAAGCTTGCAGTGCCTCAGGAAGAACAGGACTTAAATTGCAGTCAGAACGCAAGCCGACTTCCTCCAGGAGGCACGGTGACTTCAGGCAGGAGGTCCTAGATGGAAAGCGAAGCTGAGGGTTACTCTGAGTGCAGCTCAAACTAGGGCAACGCGTAAGACTTCGACGTCATGTGGGACTTGCCAGAACGGTGTTCGTGAACGTGTGCGAGTGCTGAGGAAATTTAGCTGCTCCAAAAGAGAGTGCAGTGCGTTTCCCTACGCTCGGCATGCACAGAGGGCCTCTAAAGGGCTTCGGGAGTGGATGTTGCTTAGCAGACCCAGGTGCGCCTGGGGGTACTCAGTGATCCTGCCGGGAACAGGGTGCCCACGCTAGCCTCCTAGGTGTCCAGAAAACTGTGCCGCCGTTAGACGTACGCAGAGCAGAGGCCAGCGGCTCCTGGAAACTGCGGCACGCCTCCTCTTCTGCACGGCAAATGAGGGCCTTACTTCCAGGCATGTGTTCATGCTGGGTGTGCCGGTAGCGACACCGCATGGTAAGATGCTGACTTTCTCCTCGAGCAGAGTGACTTCAGGTACGAGGGCCTCGGAGTATTCAAAGCAGAGTGTTTTCTCATGGCATCTCACACAAGGGCCATGACAAAGTCTTCCTGGGCACTACGGACTCAGCAGCAATATTGTCCTGAGGCCGTTTGAGGACTCTGGACATGTAGCTCTCCTCAAGGAAACTACAGTGTGTTGCCCACAACTCGGCACACACAGAGGGCCTCCGAGGGATCAACAAATGGGCCTCGATTTCCTCAGCCAGCCCAGAGGGGTGTTGAGGTACTCACTCAACTTGGAGGGAAAATGATGCATACCCGAGAGGCCTAGGAGTCCTCAGACGTGTACATCTTTGAAAATAAAGCATATAAGCGACTAAGAACTCATGGAGACAGCTGCATGTCTCCGTATCTACACGGTTACCAAGGGCCTAAACTGGAGGCATGTTCCCACGTTGAGATTCCTTTTAGCTCTAGAGCTTGTCAGGCTGAAAACAACCATGGCCATGGAAGCACCTGGTTTAGACAGAGTAAATTCATTTTGTCCCCAGAAGCATTCTACAGGGTTGACTTGCCTGTCAAGAGCTGCGTATGTCAGGGAGCTTCAACGAAGCATGAATGCAGCCTTCAGAAAGGGAAAGCAAGGCGAGTTCTAGCAGGCAACCGTTTCCTCGGGCTCACTCAGCATGCACCCCTGTGGTTTCTAACAAGTCCAAAGAGACACAGGTTACCCTGTGTTTCCTTCCCTGAATCAGCTTCTCCAAGTAGGGTGTTCTGCATCAAGCGAACTGCCTCAACCAAGGATCCCCGTAGCTGCTCCTCTGGTCCTGTGTCTACTCAAAAGCTTGCAGTGCCACAGGAATAAGAGGACTTAAATTGCAGTAAGAACGCAAGCCGACTTCCTCCAGGAGGCACGGTGACTTCAGGCAGGTGGTCCTAGATGGAAAGCGAAGCTGAGGGTTACTCTGAGTGCAGCTCAGACTAGGGCAACGCGTAAGACTTCGACGCCATGTGGGACTTGCCAGAACGGTGTTCGTGAACGTGTGCGAGTGCTGAGGAAATTTAGCTGCTCCAAAAGAGAGTGCATTGCGTTTCCCTACGCTCGGCATGCACACAGGGGCTCTATAGGGCTACGGGAGTTGATGTTGCTTAGCAGACCCAGGTGCGCCTGGGGGTACTCAGTGTTCCTGCTGGGAACAGGGTGCCCACGCTAGCCTCCTAGGTGTCCAGAAAACTGTGCCGCCGTTAGACGTACGCAGAGCAGAGGCCACCGTCTCTTGGAAACTGCTGCACGCCTCCTATTCTGCACGGCAAATCAGGGCCTTACTTCCAGGCATGTGTTCATGCTGGGTGTGCCGGTAGCGACACCGCATGGTAAGATGCTGACTTTCTCCTCGAGCAGAGTGACTTCAGGTACGAGAGCCTCGGAGTATTCAAAGCAGGGTGTTTTCTCATGGCAGCACACACATGGGACATGACAAAGTCTTCCTGGGCACTTCGGAATCACCAGCAATGTTGTCCTGAGGCCGTTCGAGCACTCTGGACATGTAGCTCTCCTCAAGGAACCTACAGTGTGTTGCCCATCACTCGGCACGCACAGAGGGCCTTCGAGGGATCAACAAATAGGCCTCGAAGTTCCTCATCCGGCCCACAGCGGTGTGAAGGTACTCAGTCAACTTGGAGGGAATATCATGCATACGCGAGAGGCCTAGGAGTCCTCAGACGTGTACTTCCTTGAAAATAAAGCATACAAGCGACTAAGAACTCATGGAGACAGCTGCATGTCTCCGTATGTACACGGCTACCAAGGGCCTAAACTGGAGGCATGTTCCCACGTTGAGATTCCTTTTAGCTCTAGAGCTTGTCAGGCTGAAAACAACCGCGGCCATGGAAGCACCTGGTTTAGACAGAGCAAATTCATTTTGTCCCCAGAAGCATTCTACAGGGTTGACTTGCCTGTCAAGAGCTGCGTATGTCAGGGAGCTTCAACGAAGCAGGAATGCAGCCTTCAGAAAGGGAAAGCAAGGCTAGTTCCAGCAGGCCCCCGTATACTCGGGCTCACTCAGCATGCACGACTGTGGTTTCTAACAAGTCCAAAGAGACACAGGTTACCCTGTGTTTCCTTCCCTGAATCTGCTTCTCCAAGTAGGGTGTTCTGCATCAAGCGAACTGCCTCAACGAAGGATCGCCGTAGCTGCTCCTCTGGTCCTGTGTCTATTCAAAAGCTTGCAGTGCCTCAGGAAGAACACGACTTAAATTGCAGTCAGAACGCAAGCCGACTTCCTCCAGGAGGCACGGTGACTTCAGGCAGGAGGTCCTAGATGGAAAGCGAAGCTGAGGGTTACTCTGAGTGCAGCTCAGACTAGGGCAACACGTAAGACTTCGACGCCATGTGGGACTTGCCAGAACGGTGTTCGTGAACGTGTGCGAGTGCTGAGGAAATTTAGGTGCTCCAAAAGAGAGTGCAGTGCGTTTCCCTACGCTCGGCATGCACAGAGGGGCTCTAAAGGGCTACGGGAGTGGATGTTGCTTAGCAGACCCAGGTGCGCCTGGGGGTACTCAGTGTTCCTGGCGGGAACAGGGTGCCCACGCTAGCCTCCTAGGTGTCCAGAAAACTGTGCCGCCGTTAGACGTACGCAGAGCAGAGGCCACCGGCTCCTGGAAACTGCTGCACGCCTCCTCTTGTGCACGGCAAATCAGGGCCTTACTTCCAGGCATGTGTTCATGCTGGGTGTGCCGGTAGCGACACCAAATGGTAAGATGCTGACTTTCTCCTCGAGCAGAGTGATTTCAGGTACGAGGGCCTCGGAGTATTCTAAGCAGGGTGTTTTCTCATGGCAGGACACACATGGGCCATGACAAAGTCTTCCTGGGCACTTCGGACTCACCAGCAATGTTGTCCTGAGGCCGTTCGAGCACTCTGGACATGTAGCTCTCCTCAAGGAACGTACAGTGTGTTGCCCATCACTCGGCACGCACAGAGGGCCTCCGACGGATCAACAAATGGGCCTCGACGTTCCTCAGCCGGCCCACAGTTGTGTGGAGGTACTCAGTCAACTTGGAGGGAAAATGATGCATACCCGAGAGGCCTAGGAGTCCTCAGACGTGTACTTCCTTGAAAATAAAGCATATAAGCGACTAAGAACTCATGGAGACAGCTGCATGCCTCCGTATCTACACGGTTACCAAGGGCCTAAACTGGAGGCATGTTCCCACGTTGAGATTCCTTTTAGCTCTAGAGCTTGTCAGGCTGAAAACAACCACGGCCATGGAAGCACCTGGTTTAGACAGAGCAAATTCATTTTGTCCCCAGAAGCATTCTACAGGGTTTACTTGCCTGTCAAGAGCTGCGTATGTCAGGGAGCTTGAACGAAGCATGAATGCAGCCTTCAGAAATGGAAAGCAAGGCTAGTTCCAGCAGGCACCCGTTTCCTCGGGCTCACTCAGCATGCACCCCTGTGGTTTCTAACAAGTCCAAAGAGACACAGGTTACCCTGTGTTTCCTTCCCTGAATCAGCTTCTCCAAGTAGGGTGTTCTGCATCAAGCGAACTGCCTCAACCAAGGATCCCCGTAGCTGCTCCTCTGGTCCTGTGTCTATTCAAAAGCTTGCAGTGCCACAGGAAGAAGAGGACTTAAATTGCAGTAAGAACGCAAGCCGACTTCCTCCAGGAGGCACGGTGACTTCAGGCAGGAGGTCCTAGATGGAAAGCGAAGCTGAGGGTTACTCTGAGTTCTGCTCATACTAGGGTAACGCGTAAGACTTCGACGTCATGTGGGACTTGCCAGAACGGTGTTCGTGAACGTGTGCGAGTGCTGAGGAAATGTAGCTGCTCCAAAAGAGAGTGCAGTGCGTTTCCCTAAGCTCGGCATGCACAGAGGGGCTCTAAAGGGCTACGGGAGTGGATGTTGCTTAGCAGACCCAGGTGCGCCTGGGGGTACTCAGTGATCCTGCCGGGAACAGGGTGCCCACGCTAGCCTCCTAGGTGTCCAGAAAACTGTGCCGCCGTTAGACGTACGCAGAGCAGAGGCCAGCGGCTCCTGGAAACTGCTGCACGCCTCCTCTTCTGCACGGCAAATGAGGGCCTTACTTCCAGGCATGTGTTCATGCTGGGTGTGCCGGTAGCGACACCGCATGGTAAGATGCTGACTTTCTCCTCGAGCAGAGTGACTTCAGGTACGAGGGCCTCGGAGTATTCAAAGCAGAGTGTTTTCTCATGGCATCTCACACAAGGGCCATGACAAAGTCTTCCTGGGCACTACGGACTCAGCAGCAATATTGACCTGAGGCCGTTCGAGGACTCTGGACATGTAGCTCTCCTCAAGGAAACTACAGTGTGTTGCCCACCACTCGGCACGCACAGAGGGCCTCCGAGGGATCAACAAATGGGCCTCGATTTCCTCAGCCAGCCCAGAGGGGTGTTGAGGTACTCACTCAACTTGGAGGGAAAATGATGCATACCCGAGAGGCCTAGGAGTCCTCAGACGTGTACATCTCTGAAAATAAAGCATATAAGCGACTAAGAACTCATGGAGACAGCTGCATGCCTCCGTATCTACACGGTTACCAAGGGCCTAAACTGGAGGCATGTTCCCACGTTGAGATTACTTTTAGCTCTAGAGCTTGTCAGGCTGAAAACAACCACGGCCATGGAAGCACCTGGTTTAGACAGAGCAAATTCATTTTGTCCCCAGAAGCATTCTACAGGGTTGACTTGCCTGTCAAGAGCTGCGTATGTCAGGGAGCTTCAACGAAGCATGAATGCAGCCTTCAGAAAGGGAAAGCAAGGCTAGTCGAGGCAGGCCCCCGTTTCCTCGGGCTCACTCAGCATGCACCCCTGTGGTTTCTAACAAGTCCAAAGAGACACAGGTTACCCTGTGTTTCCTTCCCTGAATCAGCTTCTCCAAGTAGGGTGTTCTGCATCAAGCGAACTGCCTCAACCAAGGATCCCCGTAGCTGCTCCTCTGGTCCTGTGTCTATTCAAAAGCTTGCAGTGCCACAGGAAGAAGAGGACTTAAATTGCAGTAAGAACAAAAGTCGACTTCCTCCAGGAGGCACGGTGACTTCAGGCAGGAGGTCCTACCTGGAAAGCGAAGCCGAGGGTTACTCTGAATGCAGCTCAGACTAGGGCAACGCGTAAGACTTCGACGCCATGTGGGACTTGCCAGAACGGTGTTCGTGAACGTGTGCGAGTGCTGAGGAAATTTAGCTGCTCCAAAAGAGAGTGCAGTGCGTTTCCCTACGCTCGGCATGCACAGAGGGGCTCTAAAGGGCTACGGGAGTGGATGTTGCTTAGCAGACCCAGGTGCGCCTGGGGGTACTCAGTGTTCCTGCCGGGAACAGGGTGCCCACGCTAGCCTCCTAGGTGTCCAGAAAACTGTGCCGCCGTTAGACGTACGCAGAGCAGAGGCCACCGGCTCTTGGAAACTGCTGCACGCCTCCTATTCTGCACGGCAAATCAGCGCCTTACTTCCAGGCATGTGTTCATGCTGGGTGTGCCGGTAGCGACACCGCATGGTAAGATGCTGACTTTCTCCTCGAGCAGAGTGACTTCAGGTACGAGAGCTTCGGAGTATTCAAAGCAGGGTGTTTTCTCATGGCAGCACACACATGGGACATGACAAAGCCTTCCTGGGCACTTCGGAATCACCAGCAATGTTGTCCTGAGGCCGTTCGAGCACTCTGGACATGTAGCTCTCCTCAAGGAACCTACAGTGTGTTGCCCATCACTCGGCACGCACAGAGGGCCTTCGAGGGATCAACAAATGGGCCTCGAAGTTCCTCATCCAGCCCACAGCGGTGTGAAGGTACTCAGTTAACTTGGAGGGAATATCATGCATACCCGACAGGCCTAGGAGTCCTCAGACGTGTACTTCCTTGAAAATAAAGCATACAAGCGACTAAGAACTCATGGAGACAGCTGCATGTCTCCCTATGTACACGGCAACCAAGGGCCTAAACTGGAGGCATGTTCCCACGTTGAGATTCCTTTTAGCTCTAGAGCTTGTCAGGCTGAAAACAACCGCGGCCATGGAAGCACCTGGTTTAGACAGAGCAAATTCATTTTCTCCCCAGAAGCATTCTACAAGGGTTGACTTGACTGTCAAGAGCTGTGTATGTCAGGGATCTTTAACGAAGCATGAATGCAGCCTTCAGAAAGGGAAAGCAAGGCTAGTCCCAGCAGGCCCCCGTTTCCTCGGGCTCACTCAGCATGCACCACTGTTGTTTCTTACAAGTCCAAAGAGACACAGGTTACCCTGTGTTGCCTTCCCTGAATCTGCTTCTCTAAGTAGGGTGTTCTGCATCAAGCGAACTGCCTCAACCAAGGATCGCCGTAGCTGCTCCTCTGGTCCTGTGTCTATTCAAAAGCTTGCAGTGCCTCAGGAAGAACAGGACTTAAATTGCAGTCAGAACGCAAGCCGACTTCCTCCAGGAGGCACGGTGACTTCAGGCAGGAGGTCCTAGATGGAAAGCGAAGCTGAGGGTTACTCTGAGTGCAGCTCAGACTAGGGTAACGCGTAAGACTTCGACGCCATGTGGGACTTGCCAGAACGGTGTTCGTGAACGTGTGCGAGTGCTGAGGAAATTTAGCTGCTCCAAAAGAGAGTGCAGTGCGTTTCCCTACGCTCGGCATGCACAGAGGGGCTCTAAAGGGCTACGGGAGTGGATGTTGCTTAGCAGACCCAGGTGCGCCTGGGGGTACTCAGTGTTCCTGCCGGGAACAGGGTGCCCACGCTAGCCTCCTAGGTGTCCAGAAAACTGTGCCGCCGTTAGACGTACGCAGAGCAGAGGCCACCGGCTCCTGGAAACTGCTGCACGCCTCCTCTTGTGCACGGCAAATCAGGGCCTTACTTCCAGGCATGTGTTCATGCTGGGTGTGCCGGTAGCGACACCGCATGGTAAGATGCTGACTTTCTCCTCGAGCAGAGTGACTTCAGGTACGAGGGCCTGGGAGTATTCAAAGCAGAGTGTTTTCTCATGGCATCTCACACAAGGGCCATGACAAAGTATTCCTGGGCACTACGGACTCAGCAGCAATATTGTCCTGAGGCCGTTCGAGGACTCTGGACATGGAAGTCTCCTCAAGGAACCTACAGTGTGTTGCCCACCACTCGGCACGCACAGAGGGCCTCCGAGGGATCAGCAAATGGGTCTCGAAGTTCCTCAGCCAGCCCAGAGGGGTGTTGAGGTACTCACTCAACTTGGAGGGAAAATGATGCATACCCGAGAGGCCTAGGAGTCCTCAGACGTGTACATCTTTGAAAATAAAGCATATAAGCGACTAAGAACTCATGGAGACAGCTGCATGCCTCCTTATCTACACGGTTACCAAGGGCCTAAACTGGAGGCATGTTCCCACGTTGAGATTCCTTTTAGCTCTAGAGCTTGTCAGGCTGAAAACAACCGCGGCCATGGAAGCACCTGGTTTAGACAGAGCAAATTCATTTTGTCCCCAGAAGCATTCTACAGGGTTGACTTGCCTGTCCAGAGCTGCGTATGTCAGAGAGCTTCAACGGAGCATGAATGCAGCCTTCAGAAAGGGAAAGCAAGGCTAGTCCCAGCAGGCCCCCGTTTCGACGGGCTCACTCAGCATGCACGACTGTTGTTTCTAACAAGTCCAAAGAGACACAGGTTACCCTGTGTTTCCTTCCCTGAATCTGCTTCTCCAAGTAGGGTGTTCTGCATCAAGCGAACTGCCTCAACAAAGGATCGCCGTAGCTGCTCCTCTGGTCCTGTGTCTATTCAAAAGCTTGCAGTGCCTCAGGAAGAACAGGACTTAAATTGCAGTCAGAACGCAAGCCGACTTCCTCCAGGAGGCACGGTGACTTCAGGCAGGAGGTCCTAGATGGAAAGCGAAGCTGAGGGTTACTCTGAGTGCAGCTCAAACTAGGGCAACGCGTAAGACTTCGACGTCATGTGGGACTTGCCAGAACGGTGTTCGTGAACGTGTGCGAGTGCTGAGGAAATTTAGCTGCTCCAAAAGAGAGTGCAGTGCGTTTCCCTACGCTCGGCATGCACAGAGGGCCTCTAAAGGGCTTCGGGAGTGGATGTTGCTTAGCAGACCCAGGTGCGCCTGGGGGTACTCAGTGATCCTGCCGGGAACAGGGTGCCCACGCTAGCCTCCTAGGTGTCCAGAAAACTGTGCCACCGTTAGACGTACGCAGAGCAGAGGCCAGCGGCTCCTGGAAACTGCGGCACGCCTCCTCTTCTGCACGGCAAATGAGGGCCTTACTTCCAGGCATGTGTTCATGCTGGGTGTGCCGGTAGCGACACCGCATGGTAAGATGCTGACTTTCTCCTCGAGCAGAGTGACTTCAGGTACGAGGGCCTCGGAGTATTCAAAGCAGAGTGTTTTCTCATGGCATCTCACACAAGGGCCATGACAAAGTCTTCCTGGGCACTACGGACTCAGCAGCAATATTGTCCTGAGGCCGTTCGAGGACTCTGGACATGTAGCTCTCCTCAAGGAAACTACAGTGTGTTGCCCACCACTCGGCACGCACAGAGGGCCTCCGAGGGATCAACAAATGGGCCTCGATTTCCTCAGCCAGCCCAGAGGGGTGTTGAGGTACTCACTCAACTTGGAGGGAAAATGATGCATACCCGAGAGGCCTAGGAGTCCTCAGACGTGTACATCTTTGAAAATAAAGCATATAAGCGACTAAGAACTCATGGAGACAGCTGCATGTCTCCGTATCTACACGGTTACCAAGGGCCTAAACTGGAGGCATGTTCCCACGTTGAGATTCCTTTTAGCTCTAGAGCTTGTCAGGCTGAAAACAACCATGGCCATGGAAGCACCTGGTTTAGACAGAGTAAATTCATTTTGTCCCCAGAAGCATTCTACAGGGTTGACTTGCCTGTCAAGAGCTGCGTATGTCAGGGAGCTTCAACGAAGCATGAATGCAGCCTTCAGAAAGGGAAAGCAAGGCGAGTTCTAGCAGGCACCCGTTTCCTCGGGCTCACTCAGCATGCACCCCTGTGGTTTCTAACAAGTCCAAAGAGACACAGGTTACCCTGTGTTTCCTTCCCTGAATCTGCTTCTCCAAGTAGGGTGTTCTGCATCAAGCGAACTGCCTCAACAAAGGATCCCCGTAGCTGCTCCTCTGGTCCTGTGTCTACTCAAAAGCTTGCAGTGCCACAGGAAGAAGAGGACTTAAATTGCAGTAAGAACGCAAGCCGACTTCCTCCAGGAGGCACGGTGACTTCAGGCAGGTGGTCCTAGATGGAAAGCGAAGCTGAGGGTTACTCTGAGTGCAGCTCAGACTAGGGCAACGCGTAAGACTTCGACGCCATGTGGGACTTGCCAGAACGGTGTTCGTGAACGTGTGCGAGTGCTGAGGAAATTTAGCTGCTCCAAAAGAGAGTGCATTGCGTTTCCCTACGCTCGGCATGCACACAGGGGCTCTATAGGGCTACGGGAGTTGATGTTGCTTAGCAGACCCAGGTGCGCCTGGGGGTACTCAGTGTTCCTGCTGGGAACAGGGTGCCCACGCTAGCCTCCTAGGTGTCCAGAAAACTGTGCCGCCGTTAGACGTACGCAGAGCAGAGGCCACCGGCTCTTGGAAACTGCTGCACGCCTCCTATTCTGCACGGCAAATCAGCGCCTTACTTCCAGGCATGTGTTCATGCTGGGTGTGCCGGTAGCGACACCGCATGGTAAGATGCTGACTTTCTCCTCGAGCAGAGTGACTTCAGGTACGAGAGCCTCGGAGTATTCAAAGCAGGGTGTTTTCTCATGGCAGCACACACATGGGACATGACAAAATCTTCCTGGGCACTTCGGAATCACCAGCAATGTTGTCCTGAGGCCGTTCGAGCACTCTGGACATGTAGCTCTCCTCAAGGAACCTACAGTGTGTTGCCCATCACTCGGCACGCACAGAGGGCCTTCGAGGGATCAACAAATAGGCCTCGAAGTTCCTCATCCGGCCCACAGCGGTGTGAAGGTACTCAGTCAACTTGGAGGGAATATCATGCATACGTGAGAGGCCTAGGAGTCCTCAGACGTGTACTTCCTTGAAAATAAAGCATACAAGCGACTAAGAACTCATGGAGACAGCTGCATGTCTCCGTATGTACACGGCTACCAAGGGCCTAAACTGGAGGCATGTTCCCACGTTGAGATTCCTTTTAGCTCTAGAGCTTGTCAGGCTGAAAACAACCGCGGCCATGGAAGCACCTGGTTTAGACAGAGCAAATTCATTTTGTCCCCAGAAGCATTCTACAAGGGTTGACTTGCCTGTCAAGAGCTGCGTATGTCAGGGAGCTTCAACGAAGCAGGAATGCAGCCTTCAGAAAGGGAAAGCAAGGCTAGTTCCAGCAGGCCCCCGTATACTCGGGCTCACTCAGCATGCACGACTGTGGTTTCTAACAAGTCCAAAGAGACACAGGTTACCCTGTGTTTCCTTCCCTGAATCTGCTTCTCCAAGTAGGGTGTTCTGCATCAAGCGAACTGCCTCAACGAAGGATCGCCGTAGCTGCTCCTCTGGTCCTGTGTCTATTCAAAAGCTTGCAGTGCCTCAGGAAGAACAGGACTTAAATTGCAGTCAGAACGCAAGCCGACTTCCTCCAGGAGGCACGGTGACTTCAGGCAGGAGGTCCTAGATGGAAAGCGAAGCTGAGGGTTACTCTGAGTGCAGCTCAGACTAGGGCAACGCGTAAGACTTCGACGCCATGTGGGACTTGCCAGAACGGTGTTCGTGAACGTGTGCGAGTGCTGAGGAAATTTAGCTGCTCCAAAAGAGAGTGCAGTGCGTTTCCCTACGCTCGGCATGCACAGAGGGGCTCTAAAGGGCTACGGGAGTGGATGTTGCTTAGCAGACCCAGGTGCGCCTGGGGGTACTCAGTGTTCCTGGCGGGAACAGGGTGCCCACGCTAGCCTCCTAGGTGTCCAGAAAACTGTGCCGCCGTTAGACGTACGCAGAGCAGAGGCCACCGGCTCCTGGAAACTGCTGCACGCCTCCTCTTGTGCACGGCAAATCAGGGCCTTACTTCCAGGCATGTGTTCATGCTGGGTGTGCCGGTAGCGACACCGAATGGTAAGATGCTGACTTTCTCCTCGAGCAGAGTGATTTCAGGTACGAGGGCCTCGGAGTATTCTAAGCAGGGTGTTTTCTCATGGCAGGACACACATGGGCCATGACAAAGTCTTCCTGGGCACTTCGGACTCACCAGCAATGTTGTCCTGAGGCCGTTCGAGCACTCTGGACATGTAGCTCTCCTCAAGGAACGTACAGTGTGTTGCCCATCACTCGGCACGCACAGAGGGCCTCCGAGGGATCAACAAATGGGCCTCGACGTTCCTCAGCCGGCCCACAGTTGTGTGGAGGTACGCAGTCAACTTGGAGGGAAAATGATGCATACCCGAGAGGCCTAGGAGTCCTCAGACGTGTACTTCCTTGAAAATAAAGCATATAAGCGACTAAGAACTCATGGAGACAGCTGCATGCCTCCGTATCTACACGGTTACCAAGGGCCTAAACTGGAGGCATGTTCCCACGTTGAGATTCCTTTTAGCTCTAGAGCTTGTCAGGCTGAAAACAACCACGGCCATGGAAGCACCTGGTTTAGACAGAGTAAATTCATTTTGTCCCCAGAAGCATTCTACAGGGTTGACTTGCCTGTCAAGAGCTGCGTATGTCAGGGAGCTTCAACGAAGCATGAATGCAGCCTTCAGAAAGGGAAAGCAAGGCGAGTTCTAGCAGGCAACCGTTTCCTCGGGCTCACTCAGCATGCACCCCTGTGGTTTCTAACAAGTCCAAAGAGACACAGGTTACCCTGTGTTTCCTTTCCTGAATCTGCTTCTCCAAGTAGGGTGTTCTGCATCAAGCGAACTGCCTCAACCAAGGATCCCCGTAGCTGCTCCTCTGGTCCTGTGTCTACTCAAAAGCTTGCAGTGCCACAGGAAGAAGAGGACTTAAATTGCAGTAAGAACGCAAGCCGACTTCCTCCAGGAGGCACGGTGACTTCAGGCAGGTGGTCCTAGATGGAAAGCGAAGCTGAGGGTTACTCTGAGTGCAGCTCAGACTAGGGCAACGCGTAAGACTTCGACGCCATGTGGGACTTGCCAGAACGGTGTTCGTGAACGTGTGCGAGTGCTGAGGAAATTTAGCTGCTCCAAAAGAGAGTGCATTGCGTTTCCCTACGCTCGGCATGCACAGAGGGGCTCTATAGGGCTACGGGAGTTGATGTTGCTTAGCAGACCCAGGTGCGCCTGGGGGTACTCAGTGTTCCTGCTGGGAACAGCTTGCCCACGCTAGCCTCCTAGATGTCCAGAAAACTGTGCCGCCGTTAGACGTACGCAGAGCAGAGGCCACCGGCTCTTGGAAACTGCTGCACGCCTCCTATTCTGCACGGCAAATCAGCGCCTTACTTCCAGGCATGTGTTCATGCTGGGTGTGCCGGTAGCGACACCGCATGGTAAGATGCTGACTTTCTCCTCGAGCAGAGTGACTTCAGGTACGAGAGCCTCGGAGTATTCAAAGCAGGGTGTTTTCTCATGGCAGCACACACATGGGACATGACAAAGTCTTCCTGGGCACTTCGGAATCACCAGCAATGTTGTCCTGAGGCCGTTCGAGCACTCTGGACATGTAGCTCTCCTCAAGGAACCTACAGTGTGTTGCCCATCACTCGGCACGCACAGAGGGCCTTCGAGGGATCAACAAATAGGCCTCGAAGTTCCTCATCCGGCCCACAGCGGTGTGAAGGTACTCAGTCAACTTGGAGGGAATATCATGCATACGCGAGAGGCCTAGGAGTCCTCAGACGTGTACTTCCTTGAAAATAAAGCATACAAGCGACTAAGAACTCATGGAGACAGCTGCATGTCTCCGTATGTACACGGCTAACAAGGGCCTAAACTGGAGGCATGTTCCCACGTTGAGATTCCTTTTAGCTCTAGAGCTTGTCAGGCTGAAAACAACCGCGGCCATGGAAGAACCTGGTTTAGACAGAGCAAATTCATTTTGTCCCCAGAAGCATTCTACAGGGTTGACTTGCCTGTCAAGAGCTGCGTATGTCAGGGAGCTTCAACGAAGCAGGAATGCAGCCTTCAGAAAGGGAAAGCAAGGCTAGTTCCAGCAGGCCCCCGTATACTCGGGCTCACTCAGCATGCACGACTGTGGTTTCTAACAAGTCCAAAGAGACACAGGTTACCCTGTGTTTCCTTCCCTGAATCTGCTTCTCCAAGTAGGGTGTTCTGCATCAAGCGAACTGCCTCAACGAAGGATCGCCGTAGCTGCTCCTCTGGTCCTGTGTCTATTCAAAAGCTTGCACTGCCTCAGGAAGAACAGGACTTAAATTGCAGTCAGAACGCAAGCCGACTTCCTCCAGGAGGCACGGTGACTTCAGGCAGGAGGTCCTAGATGGAAAGCGAAGCTGAGGGTTACTCTGAGTGCAGCTCAGACTAGGGCAACGCGTAAGACTTCGACGCCATGTGGGACTTGCCAGAACGGTGTTCGTGAACGTGTGCGAGTGCTGAGGAAATTTAGCTGCTCCAAAAGAGAGTGCAGTGCGTTTCCCTACGCTCGGCATGCACAGAGGGGCTCTAAAGGGCTACGGGAGTGGATGTTGCTTAGCAGACCCAGGTGCGCCTGGGGGTACTCAGTGTTCCTGGCGGGAACAGGGTGCCCACGCTAGCCTCCTAGGTGTCCAGAAAACTGTGCCGCCGTTAGACGTACGCAGAGCAGAGGCCACCGGCTCCTGGAAACTGCTGCACGCCTCCTCTTGTGCACGGCAAATCAGGGCCTTACTTCCAGGCATGTGTTCATGCTGGGTGTGCCGGTAGCGACACCGAATGGTAAGATGCTGACTTTCTCCTCGAGCAGAGTGATTTCAGGTACGAGGGCCTCGGAGTATTCTAAGCAGTGTGTTTTCTCATGGCAGGACACACATGGGCCATGACAAAGTCTTCCTGGGCACTTCGGACTCACCAGCAATGTTGTCCTGAGGCCGTTCGAGCACTCTGGACATGTAGCTCTCCTCAAGGAACGTACAGTGTGTTGCCCATCACTCGGCACGCACAGAGGGCCTCCGACGGATCAACAAATGGGCCTCGACGTTCCTCAGCCGGCCCACAGGTGTGTGGAGGTACTCAGTCAACTTGGAGGGAAAATGATGCATACCCGAGAGGCCTAGGAGTCCTCAGACGTGTACTTCCTTGAAACTAAAGCATATAAGCGACTAAGAACTCATGGAGACAGCTGCATGCCTCCGTATCTACACGGTTACCAAGGGCCTAAACTGGAGGCATGTTCCCACGTTGAGATTCCTTTTAGCTCTAGAGCTTGTCAGGCTGAAAACAACCACGGCCATGGAAGCACCTGGTTTAGACAGAGCAAATTCATTTTGTCCCCAGAAGCATTCTACAGGGTTTACTTGCCTGTCAAGAGCTGCGTATGTCAGGGAGCTTGAACGAAGCATGAATGCAGCCTTCAGAAATGGAAAGCAAGGCTAGTTCCAGCAGGCACCCGTTTCCTAGGGCTCACTCAGCATGCACCCCTGTGGTTTCTAACAAGTCCAAAGAGACACAGGTTACCCTGTGTTTCCTTCCCTGAATCAGCTTCTCCAAGTAGGGTGTTCTGCATCAAGCGAACTGCCTCAACCAAGGATCCCCGTAGCTGCTCCTCTGGTCCTGTGTCTATTCAAAATCTTGCAGTGCCACAGGAAGAAGAGGACTTAAATTGCAGTAAGAACGCAAGCCGACTTCCTCCAGGAGGCACGGTGACTTCAGGCAGGAGGTCCTAGATGGAAAGCGAAGCTGAGGGTTACTCTGAGTTCTGCTCATACTAGGGTAACGCGTAAGACTTCAACGTCATGTGGGACTTGCCAGAACGGTGTTCGTGAACGTGTGCGAGTGATGAGGAAATGTAGCTGCTCCAAAAGAGAGTGCAGTGCGTTTCCCTACGCTCGGCATGCACAGAGGGGCTCTAAAGGGCTACGGGAGTGGATGTTGCTTAGCAGACCCAGGTGCGCCTGGGGGTACTCAGTGATCCTGCCGGGAACAGGGTGCCCACGCTAGCCTCCTAGGTGTCCAGAAAACTGTGCCGCCGTTAGACGTACGCAGAGCAGAGGCCAGCGGCTCCTGGAAACTGCTGCACGCCTCCTCTTCTGCACGGCAAATGAGGGCCTTACTTCCAGGCATGTGTTCATGCTGGGTGTGCCGGTAGCGACACCGCATGGTAAGATGCTGACTTTCTCCTCGAGCAGAGTGACTTCAGGTACGAGGGCCTCGGAGTATTCAAAGCAGAGTGTTTTCTCATGGCATCTCACACAAGGGCCATGACAAAGTCTTCCTGGGCACTACGGACTCAGCAGCAATATTGACCTGAGGCCGTTCGAGGACTCTGGACATGTAGCTCTCCTCAAGGAAACTACAGTGTGTTGCCCACCACTCGGCACGCACAGAGGGCCTCCGAGGGATCAACAAATGGGCCTCGATTTCCTCAGCCAGCCCAGAGGGGTGTTGAGGTACTCACTCAACTTGGAGGGAAAATGATGCATACCCGAGAGGCCTAGGAGTCCTCAGACGTGTACATCTCTGAAAATAAAGCATATAAGCGACTAAGAACTCATGGAGACAGCTGCATGCCTCCGTATCTACACGGTTACCAAGGGCCTAAACTGGAGGCATGTTCCCACGTTGAGATTCCTTTTAGCTCTAGAGCTTGTCAGGCTGAAAACAACCACGGCCATGGAAGCACCTGGTTTAGACAGAGCAAATTCATTTTCTCCCCAGAAGCATTCTACAGGGTTGACTTGCCTGTCAAGAGCTGCGTATGTCAGGGAGCTTCAACGAAGCATGAATGCAGCCTTCAGAAAGGGAAAGCAAGGCTAGTCGAGGCAGGCCCCCGTTTCCTCGGGCTCACTCAGCATGCACCCCTGTGGTTTCTAACAAGTCCAAAGAGACACAGGTTACCCTGTGTTTCCTTCCCTGAATCAGCTTCTCCAAGTAGGGTGTTCTGCATCAAGCGAACTGCCTCAACCAAGGATCCCCGTAGCTGCTCCTCTGGTCCTGTGTCTATTCAAAAGCTTGCAGTGCCACAGGAAGAAGAGGACTTAAATTGCAGTAAGAACAAAAGTCGACTTCCTCCAGGAGGCACGGTGACTTCAGGCAGGAGGTCCTACCTGGAAAGCGAAGCCGAGGGTTACTCTGAGTGCAGCTCAGACTAGGGCAACGCGTAAGACTTCGACACCATGTGGGACTTGCCAGAACGGTGTTCGTGAACGTGTGCGAGTGCTGAGGAAATTTAGCTGCTCCAAAAGAGAGTGCAGTGCGTTTCCCTACGCTCGGCATGCACAGAGGGGCTCTAAAGGGCTACGGGAGTGGATGTTGCTTAGCAGACCCAGGTGCGCCTGGGGTTACTCAGTGTTCCTGCCGGGAACAGGGTGCCCACGCTAGCCTCCTAGGTGTCCAGAAAACTGTGCCGCCGTTAGACGTACGCAGAGCAGAGGCCACCCTCTCTTGGAAACTGCTGCACGCCTCCTATTCTGCACGGCAAATCAGTGCCTTACTTCCAGGCATGTGTTCATGCTCGGTGTGCCGGTAGCGACACCGCATGGTAAGATGCTGACTTTCTCCTCGAGCAGAGTGACTTCAGGTACGAGAGCCTCGGAGTATTCAAAGCAGGGTGTTTTCTCATGGCAGCACACACATGGGACATGACAAATCCTTCCTGGGCACTTCGGAATCACCAGCAATGTTGTCCTGAGGCCGTTCCAGCACTCTGGACATGTAGCTCTCCTCAAGGAACGTACAGTGTGTTGCCCATCACTCGGCACGCACAGAGGGCCTTCGAGGGATCAACAAATGGGCCTCGAAGTTCCTCATCCAGCCCACAGCGGTGTGAAGGTACTCTGTCAACTTGGAGGGAATATCATGCATACCCGACAGGCCTAGGAGTCCTCAGACGTGTACTTCCTTGAAAATAAAGCATACAAGCGACTAAGAACTCATGGAGACAGCTGCATGTCTCCCTATGTACACGGCAACCAAGGGCCTAAACTGGAGGCATGTTCCCACGTTGAGATTCCTTTTAGCTCTAGAGCTTGTCAGGCTGAAAACAACCGCGGCCATGGAAGCACCTGGTTTAGACAGAGCAAATTCATTTTCTCCCCAGAAGCATTCTACAAGGGTTGACTTGACTGTCAAGAGCTGTGTATGTCAGGGATCTTTAACGAAGCATGAATGCAGCCTTCAGAAAGGGAAAGCAAGGCTAGTCCCAGCAGGCCCCCGTTTCCTCGGGCTCACTCAGCATGCACCACTGTTGTTTCTTACAAGTCCAAAGAGACACAGGTTACCCTGTGTTTCCTTCCCTGAATCTGCTTCTCTAAGTAGGGTGTTCTGCATCAAGCGAACTGCCTCAACCAAGGATCGCCGTAGCTGCTCCTCTGGTCCTGTGTCTATTCAAAAGCTTGCAGTGCCTCAGGAAGAACAGGACTTAAATTGCAGTCAGAACGCAAGCCGACTTCCTCCAGGAGGCACGGTGACTTCAGGCAGGAGGTCCTAGATGGAAAGCGAAGCTGAGGGTTACTCTGAGTGCAGCTCAGACTAGGGTAACGCGTAAGACTTCGACGCCATGTGGGACTTGCCAGAACGGTGTTCGTGAACGTGTGCGAGTGCTGAGGAAATTTAGCTGCTCCAAAAGAGAGTGCAGTGCGTTTCCCTACGCTCGGCATGCACAGAGGGGCTCTAAAGGGCTACGGGAGTGGATGTTGCTTAGCAGACCCAGGTGCGCCTGGGGGTACTCAGTGATCCTGCCGGGAACAGGGTGCCCACGCTAGCCTCCTAGGTGTCCAGAAAACTGTGCCGCCGTTAGACGTACGCAGAGCAGAGGCCACCGGCTCCTGGAAACTGCTGCACGCCTCCTCTTGTGCACGGCAAATCAGGGCCTTACTTCCAGGCATGTGTTCATGCTGGGTGTGCCGGTAGCGACACCGCATGGTAAGATGCTGACTTTCTCCTCGAGCAGAGTGACTTCAGGTACGAGGGCCTCGGAGTATTCAAAGCAGAGTGTTTTCTCATGGCATCTCACACAAGGGCCATGACAAAGTATTCCTGGGCACTACGGACTCAGCAGCAATATTGTCCTGAGGCCGTTCGAGGACTCTGGACATGTAAGTCTCCTCAAGGAACCTACAGTGTGTTGCCCACCACTCGGCACGCACAGAGGGCCTCCGAGGGATCAGCAAATGGGTCTCGAAGTTCCTCAGCCAGCCCAGAGGGGTGTTGAGGTACTCACTCAACTTGGAGGGAAAATGATGCATACCCGAGAGGCCTAGGAGTCCTCAGACGTGTACATCTTTGAAAATAAAGCATATAAGCGACTAAGAACTCATGGAGACAGCTGCATGCCTCCGTATCTACACGGTTACCAAGGGCCTAAACTGGAGGCATGTTCCCACGTTGAGATTCCTTTTAGCTCTAGAGCTTGTCAGGCTGAAAACAACCGCGGCCATGGAAGCACCTGGTTTAGACAGAGCAAATTCATTTTGTCCCCAGAAGCATTCTACAGGGTTGACTTGCCTGTCCAGAGCTGCGTATGTCAGAGAGCTTCAACGAAGCATGAATGCAGCCTTCAGAAAGGGAAAGCAAGACTAGTCCCAGCAGGCCCCCGTTTCGTCGGGCTCACTCAGCATGCACGACTGTTGTTTCTAACAAGTCCAAAGAGACACAGGTTACCCTGTGTTTCCTTCCCTGAATCTGCTTCTCCAAGTAGGGTGTTCTGCATCAAGCGAACTGCCTCAACAAAGGATCGCCGTAGCTGCTCCTCTGGTCCTGTGTCTATTCAAAAGCTTGCAGTGCCTCAGGAAGAACAGGACTTAAATTGCAGTCAGAACGCAAGCCGACTTCCTCCAGGAGGCACGGTGACTTCAGGCAGGAGGTCCTAGATGGAAAGCGAAGCTGAGGGTTACTCTGAGTGCAGCTCAAACTAGGGCAACGCGTAAGACTTCGACGTCATGTGTGACTTGCCAGAACGGTGTTCGTGAACGTGTGCGAGTGCTGAGGAAATTTAGCTGCTCCAAAAGAGAGTGCAGTGCGTTTCCCTACGCTCGGCATGCACAGAGGGGCTCTAAAGGGCTACGGGAGTGGATGTTGCTTAGCAGACCCAGGTGCGCCTGGGGGTACTCAGTGATCCTGCCGGGAACAGGGTGCCCACGCTAGCCTCCTAGGTGTCCAGAAAACTGTGCCGCCGTTAGACGTACGCAGAGCAGAGGCCAGCGGCTCCTGGAAACTGCTGCACGCCTCCTCTTCTGCACGGCAAATGAGGGCCTTACTTCCAGGCATGTGTTCATGCTGGGTGTGCCGGTAGCGACACCGCATGGTAAGATGCTGACTTTCTCCTCGAGCAGA
Organism: Delphinapterus leucas; assembly: GCF_059928025.1. NCBI lineage: Eukaryota > Metazoa > Chordata > Mammalia > Artiodactyla > Monodontidae > Delphinapterus > Delphinapterus leucas. The sequence goes on from NC_143147.1 coordinate 31,656,904, forward strand.
GTGACTTCAGGTACGAGGGCCTCGGAGTATTCAAAGCAGAGTGTTTTCTCATGGCATCTCACACAAGGGCCATGACAAAGTCTTCCTGGGCACTACGGACTCAGCAGCAATATTGTCCTGAGGCCGTTTGAGGACTCTGGACATGTAGCTCTCCTCAAGGAAACTACAGTGTGTTGCCCACCACTCGGCACGCACAGAGGGCCTCCGAGGGATCAACAAATGGGCCTCGATTTCCTCAGCCAGCCCAGAGGGGTGTTGAGGTACTCACTCAACTTGGAGGGAAAATGATGCATACCCGAGAGGCCTAGGAGTCCTCAGACGTGTACATCTTTGAAAATAAAGCATATAAGCGACTAAGAACTCATGGAGACAGCTGCATGTCTCCGTATCTACACGGTTACCAAGGGCCTAAACTGGAGGCATGTTCCCACGTTGAGATTCCTTTTAGCTCTAGAGCTTGTCAGGCTGAAAACAACCACGGCCATGGAAGCACCTGGTTTAGACAGAGTAAATTCATTTTGTCCCCAGAAGCATTCTACAGGGTTGACTTGCCTGTCAAGAGCTGCGTATGTCAGGGAGCTTCAACGAAGCATGAATGCAGCCTTCAGAAAGGGAAAGCAAGGCGAGTTCTAGCAGGCAACCGTTTCCTCGGGCTCACTCAGCATGCACCCCTGTGGTTTCTAACAAGTCCAAAGAGACACAGGTTACCCTGTGTTTCCTTCCCTGAATCTGCTTCTCCAAGTAGGGTGTTCTGCATCAAGCGAACTGCCTCAACCAAGGATCCCCGTAGCTGCTCCTCTGGTCCTGTGTCTACTCAAAAGCTTGCAGTGCCACAGGAAGAAGAGGACTTAAATTGCAGTAAGAACGCAAGCCGACTTCCTCCAGGAGGCATGGTGACTTCAGGCAGGTGGTCCTAGATGGAAAGCGAAGCTGAGGGTTACTCTGAGTGCAGCTCAGACTAGGGCAACGCGTAAGACTTCGACGCCATGTGGGACTTGCCAGAACGGTGTTCGTGAACGTGTGCGAGTGCTGAGGAAATTTAGCTGCTCCAAAAGAGAGTGCATTGCGTTTCCCTACGCTCGGCATGCACAGAGGGGCTCTATAGGGCTACGGGAGTTGATGTTGCTTAGCAGACCCAGGTGCGCCTGGGGGTACTCAGTGTTCCTGCTGGGAACAGGGTGCCCACGCTAGCCTCCTAGGTGTCCAGAAAACTGTGCCGCCGTTAGACGTACGCAGAGCAGAGGCCACCGGCTCTTGGAAACTGCTGCACGCCTCCTATTCTGCACGGCAAATCAGCGCCTTACTTCCAGGCATGTGTTCATGCTGGGTGTGCCGGTAGCGACACCGCATGGTAAGATGCTGACTTTCTCCTCGAGCAGAGTGACTTCAGGTACGAGACCCTCGGAGTATTCAAAGCAGGGTGTTTTCTCATGGCAGCACACACATGGGACATGACAAAGTCTTCCTGGGCACTTCGGAATCACCAGCAATGTTGTCCTGAGGCCGTTCGAGCACTCTGGACATGTAGCTCTCCTCAAGGAACCTACAGTGTGTTGCCCATCACTCGGCACACACAGAGGGCCTTCGAGGGATCAACAAATAGGCCTCGAAGTTCCTCATCCGGCCCACAGCGGTGTGAAGGTACTCAGTCAACTTGGAGGGAATATCATGCATACGCGAGAGGCCTAGGAGTCCTCAGACGTGTACTTCCTTGAAAATAAAGCATACAAGCGACTAAGAACTCATGGAGACAGCTGCATGTCTCCGTATGTACACGGCTACCAAGGGCCTAAACTGGAGGCATGTTCCCACGTTGAGATTCCTTTTAGCTCTAGAGCTTGTCAGGCTGAAAACAACCACGGCCATGGAAGCACCTGGTTTAGACAGAGCAAATTCATTTTGTCCCCAGAAGCATTCTACAGGGTTGACTTGCCTGTCAAGAGCTGCGTATGTCAGGGAGCTTCAACGAAGCAGGAAGGCAGCCTTCAGAAAGGGAAAGCAAGGCTAGTTCCAGCAGGCCCCCGTATACTCGGGCTCACTCAGCATGCACGACTGTGGTTTCTAACAAGTCCAAAGAGACACAGGTTACCCTGTGTTTCCTTCCCTGAATCTGCTTCTCCAAGTAGGGTGTTCTGCATCAAGCGAACTGCCTCAACGAAGGATCGCCGTAGCTGCTCCTCTGGTCCTGTGTCTATTCAAAAGCTTGCAGTGCCTCAGGAAGAACAGGACTTAAATTGCAGTCAGAACGCAAGCCGACTTCCTCCAGGAGGCACGGTGACTTCAGGCAGGAGGTCCTAGATGGAAAGCGAAGCTGAGGGTTACTCTGAGTGCAGCTCAGACTAGGGCAACGCGTAAGACTTCGACGTCATGTGGGACTTGCCAGAACGGTGTTCGTGAACGTGTGCGAGTGCTGAGGAAATTTAGCTGCTCCAAAAGAGAGTGCAGTGCGTTTCCCTACGCTCGGCATGCACAGAGGGGCTCTAAAGGGCTACGGGAGTGGATGTTGCTTAGCAGACCCAGGTGCGCCTGGGGGTACTCAGTGTTCCTGCCGGGAACAGGGTGCCCACGCTAGCCTCCTAGGTGTCCAGAAAACTGTGCCGCCGTTAAACGTACGCAGAGCAGAGGCCACCGGCTCCTGGAAACTGCTGCACGCCTCCTCTTGTGCTCGGCAAATCAGGGCCTTACTTCCAGGCATGTGTTCATGCTGGGTGTGCCGGTAGCGACACCGAATGGTAAGATGCTGACTTTCTCCTCGAGCAGAGTGATTTCAGGTACGAGGGCCTCGGAGTATTCTAAGCAGGGTGTTTTCTCATGGCAGGACACACATGGGCCATGACAAAGTCTTCCTGGGCACTTCGGACTCACCAGCAATGTTGTCCTGAGGCCGTTCGAGCACTCTGGACATGTAGCTCTCCTCAAGGAACGTACAGTGTGTTGCCCATCACTCGGCACGCACAGAGGGCCTCCGACGGATCAACAAATGGGCCTCGACGTTCCTCAGCCGGCCCACAGGTGTGTGGAGGTACTCAGTCAACTTGGAGGGAAAATGATGCATACCCGAGAGGCCTAGGAGTCCTCAGACGTGTACTTCCTTGAAACTAAAGCATGTAAGCGACTAAGAACTCATGGAGACAGCTGCATGCCTCCGTATCTACACGGTTACCAAGGGCCTAAACTGGAGGCATGTTCCCACGTTGAGATTCCTTTTAGCTCTAGAGCTTGTCAGGCTGAAAACAACCACGGCCATGGAAGCACCTGGTTTAGACAGAGCAAATTCATTTTGTCCCCAGAAGCATTCTACAGGGTTTACTTGCCTGTCAAGAGCTGCGTATGTCAGGGAGCTTGAACGAAGCATGAATGCAGCCTTCAGAAATGGAAAGCAAGGCTAGTTCCAGCAGGCACCCGTTTCCTAGGGCTCACTCAGCATGCACCCCTGTGGTTTCTAACAAGTCCAAAGAGACACAGGTTACCCTGTGTTTCCTTCCCTGAATCAGCTTCTCCAAGTAGGGTGTTCTGCATCAAGCGAACTGCCTCATCCAAGGATCCCCGGAGCTGCTCCTCTGGTCCTGTGTCTATTCAAAAGCTTGCAGTGCCACAGGAAGAAGAGGACTTAAATTGCAGTAAGAACGCAAGCCGACTTCCTCCAGGAGGCACGGTGACTTCAGGCAGGAGGTCCTAGATGGAAAGCGAAGCTGAGGGTTACTCTGAGTTCTGCTCATACTAGGGTAACGCGTAAGACTTCAACGTCATGTGGGACTTGCCAGAACGGTGTTCGTGAACGTGTGCGAGTGATGAGGAAATGTAGCTGCTCCAATAGAGAGTGCAGTGCGTTTCCCTAAGCTCGGCATGCACAGAGGGGCTCTAAAGGGCTACGGGAGTGGATGTTGCTTAGCAGACCCAGGTGCGCCTGGGGGTACTCAGTGATCCTGCCGGGAACAGGGTGCCCACGCTAGCCTCCTAGGTGTCCAGAAAACTGTGCCGCCGTTAGACGTACGCAGAGCAGAGGCCAGCGGCTCCTGGAAACTGCTGCACGCCTCCTCTTCTGCACGGCAAATGAGGGCCTTACTTCCAGGCATGTGTTCATGCTGGGTGTGCCGGTAGCGACACCGCATGGTAAGATGCTGACTTTCTCCTCGAGCAGAGTGACTTCAGGTACGAGGGCCTCGGAGTATTCAAAGCAGAGTGTTTTCTCATGGCATCTCACACAAGGGCCATGACAAAGTCTTCCTGGGCACTACGGACTCAGCAGCAATATTGACCTGAGGCCGTTCGAGGACTCTGGACATGTAGCTCTCCTCAAGGAAACTACAGTGTGTTGCCCACCACGCGGCACGCACAGAGGGCCTCCGAGGGATCAACAAATGGGCCTCGATTTCCTCAGCCAGCCCAGAGGGGTGTTGAGGTACTCACTCAACTTGGAGGGAAAATGATGCATACCCGATAGGCCTAGGAGTCCTCAGACGTGTACATCTCTGAAAATAAAGCATATAAGCGACTAAGAACTCATGGAGACAGCTGCATGCCTCCGTATCTACACGGTTACCAAGGGCCTAAACTGGAGGCATGTTCCCACGTTGAGATTCCTTTTAGCTCTAGAGCTTGTCAGGCTGAAAACAACCACGGCCATGGAAGCACCTGGTTTAGACAGAGCAAATTCATTTTGTCCCCAGAAGCATTCTACAGGGTTGACTTGCCTGTCAAGAGCTGCGTATGTCAGGGAGCTTCAACGAAGCATGAATGCAGCCTTCAGAAAGGGAAAGCAAGGCTAGTCGAGGCAGGCCCCCGTTTCCTCGGGCTCACTCAGCATGCACCCCTGTGGTTTCTAACAAGTCCAAAGAGACACAGGTTACCCTGTGTTTCCTTCCCTGAATCAGCTTCTCCAAGTAGGGTGTTCTGCATCAAGCGAACTGCCTCAACCAAGGATCCCCGTAGCTGCTCCTCTGGTCGTGTGTCTATTCAAAAGCTTGCAGTGCCACAGGAAGAAGAGGACTTAAATTGCAGTAAGAACAAAAGTCGACTTCCTCCAGGAGGCACGGTGACTTCAGGCAGGAAGTCCTACCTGGAAAGCGAAGCCGAGGGTTACTCTGAGTGCAGCTCAGACTAGGGCAACGCGTAAGACTTCGACGCCATGTGGGACTTGCCAGAACGGTGTTCGTGAACGTGTGCGAGTGCTGAGGAAATGTAGCTGCTCCAAAAGAGAGTGCAGTGCGTTTCCCTACGCTCGGCATGCACAGAGGGGCTCTAAAGGGCTACGGGAGTGGATGTTGCTTAGCAGACCCAGGTGCGCCTGGGGGTACTCAGTGTTCCTGCCGGGAACAGGGTGCCCACGCTAGCCTCCTAGGTGTCCAGAAAATTGTGCCGCCGTTAGACGTACGCAGAGCAGAGGCCACCGGCTCTTGGAAACTGCTGCACGCCTCCTATTCTGCACGGCAAATCAGTGCCTTACTTCCAGGCATGTGTTCATGCTGGGTGTGCCGGTAGCGACACCGCATGGTAAGATGCTGACTTTCTCCTCGAGCAGAGTGACTTCAGGTACGAGAGCCTCGGAGTATTCAAAGCAGGGTGTTTTCTCATGGCAGCACACACATGGGACATGACAAAGCCTTCCTGGGCACTTCGGAATCACCAGCAATGTTGTCCTGAGGCCGTTCGAGCACTCTGGACATGTAGCTCTCCTCAAGGAACCTACAGTGTGTTGCCCATCACTCGGCACGCACAGAGGGCCTTCGAGGGATCAACAAATAGGCCTCGAAGTTCCTCATCCGGCCCACAGCGGTGTGAAGGTACTCAGTCAACTTGGAGGGAATATCATGCATACGCGAGAGGCCTAGGAGTCCTCAGACGTGTACTTCCTTGAAAATAAAGCATACAAGCGACTAAGAACTCATGGAGACAGCTGCATGTCTCCCTATGTACACGGCAACCAAGGGCCTAAACTGGAGGCATGTTCCCACGTTGAGATTCCTTTTAGCTCTAGAGCTTGTCAGGCTGAAAACAACCGCGGCCATGGAAGCACCTGGTTTAGACAGAGCAAATTCATTTTCTCCCCAGAAGCATTCTACAAGGGTTGACTTGACTGTCAAGAGCTGTGTATGCCAGGGATCTTTAACGAAGCATGAATGCAGCCTTCAGAAAGGGAAAGCAAGGCTAGTCCCAGCAGGCCCCCGTTTCCTCGGGCTCACTCAGCATGCACCACTGTTGTTTCTTACAAGTCCAAAGAGACACAGGTTACCCTGTGTTTCCTTCCCTGAATCTGCTTCTCTAAGTAGGGTGTTCTGCATCAAGCGAACTGCCTCAACCAAGGATCGCCGTAGCTGCTCCTCTGGTCCTGTGTCTATTCAAAAGCTTGCAGTGCCTCAGGAAGAACAGGACTTAAATTGCAGTCAGAACGCAAGCCGACTTCCTCCAGGAGGCACGGTGACTTCAGGCAGGAGGTCCTAGATGGAAAGCGAAGCTGAGGGTTACTCTGAGTGCAGCTCAGACTAGGGTAACGCGTAAGACTTCGACGCCATGTGGGACTTGCCAGAACGGTGTTCGTGAACGTGTGCGAGTGCTGAGGAAATTTAGCTGCTCCAAAAGAGAGTGCAGTGCGTTTCCCTACGCTCGGCATGCACAGAGGGGCTCTAAAGGGCTACGGGAGTGGATGTTGCTTAGCAGACCCAGGTGCGCCTGGGGGTACTCAGTGATCCTGCCGGGAACAGGGTGCCCACGCTAGCCTCCTAGGTGTCCAGAAAACTGTGCCGCCGTTAGACGTACGCAGAGCAGAGGCCAGCGGCTCCTGGAAACTGCTGCACGCCTCCTCTTCTGCACGGCAAATGAGGGCCTTACTTCCAGGCATGTGTTCATGCTGGGTGTGCCGGTAGCGACACCGCATGGTAAGATGCTGACTTTCTCCTCGAGCAGAGTGACTTCAGGTACGAGGGCCTCGGAGTATTCAAAGCAGAGTGTTTTCTCATGGCATCTCACACAAGGGCCATGACAAAGTCTTCCTGGGCACTACGGACTCAGCAGCAATATTGACCTGAGGCCGTTCGAGGACTCTGGACATGTAGCTCTCCTCAAGGAAACTACAGTGTGTTGCCCACCACGCGGCACGCACAGAGGGCCTCCGAGGGATCAACAAATGGGCCTCGATTTCCTCAGCCAGCCCAGAGGGGTGTTGAGGTACTCACTCAACTTGGAGGGAAAATGATGCATACCCGATAGGCCTAGGAGTCCTCAGACGTGTACATCTCTGAAAATAAAGCATATAAGCGACTAAGAACTCATGGAGACAGCTGCATGCCTCCGTATCTACACGGTTACCAAGGGCCTAAACTGGAGGCATGTTCCCACGTTGAGATTCCTTTTAGCTCTAGAGCTTGTCAGGCTGAAAACAACCACGGCCATGGAAGCACCTGGTTTAGACAGAGCAAATTCATTTTGTCCCCAGAAGCATTCTACAGGGTTGACTTGCCTGTCAAGAGCTGCGTATGTCAGGGAGCTTCAACGAAGCATGAATGCAGCCTTCAGAAAGGGAAAGCAAGGCTAGTCGAGGCAGGCCCCCGTTTCCTCGGGCTCACTCAGCATGCACCCCTGTGGTTTCTAACAAGTCCAAAGAGACACAGGTTACCCTGTGTTTCCTTCCCTGAATCAGCTTCTCCAAGTAGGGTGTTCTGCATCAAGCGAACTGCCTCAACCAAGGATCCCCGTAGCTGCTCCTCTGGTCCTGTGTCTATTCAAAAGCTTGCAGTGCCACAGGAAGAAGAGGACTTAAATTGCAGTAAGAACAAAAGTCGACTTCCTCCAGGAGGCACGGTGACTTCAGGCAGGAAGTCCTACCTGGAAAGCGAAGCCGAGGGTTACTCTGAGTGCAGCTCAGACTAGGGCAACGCGTAAGACTTCGACGCCATGTGGGACTTGCCAGAACGGTGTTCGTGAACGTGTGCGAGTGCTGAGGAAATGTAGCTGCTCCAAAAGAGAGTGCAGTGCGTTTCCCTACGCTCGGCATGCACAGAGGGGCTCTAAAGGGCTACGGGAGTGGATGTTGCTTAGCAGACCCAGGTGCGCCTGGGGGTACTCAGTGTTCCTGCCGGGAACAGGGTGCCCACGCTAGCCTCCTAGGTGTCCAGAAAACTGTGCCGCCGTTAGACGTACGCAGAGCAGAGGCCACCGGCTCTTGGAAACTGCTGCACGCCTCCTATTCTGCACGGCAAATCAGTGCCTTACTTCCAGGCATGTGTTCATGCTGGGTGTGCCGGTAGCGACACCGCATGGTAAGATGCTGACTTTCTCCTCGAGCAGAGTGACTTCAGGTACGAGAGCCTCGGAGTATTCAAAGCAGGGTGTTTTCTCATGGCAGCACACACATGGGACATGACAAAGCCTTCCTGGGCACTTCGGAATCACCAGCAATGTTGTCCTGAGGCCGTTCCAGCACTCTGGACATGTAGCTCTCCTCAAGGAACCTACAGTGTGTTGCCCATCACTCGGCACGCACAGAGGGCCTTCGAGGGATCAACAAATGGGCCTCGAAGTTCCTCATCCAGCCCACAGCGGTGTGAAGGTACTCAGTCAACTTGGAGGGAATATCATGCATACCCGAGAGGCCTAGGAGTCCTCAGACGTGTACTTCCTTGAAAATAAAGCATACAAGCGACTAAGAACTCATGGAGACAGCTGCATGTCTCCCTATGTACACGGCAACCAAGGGCCTAAACTGGAGGCATGTTCCCACGTTGAGATTCCTTTTAGCTCTAGAGCTTGTCAGGCTGAAAACAACCGCGGCCATGGAAGCACCTGGTTTAGACAGAGCAAATTCATTTTCTCCCCAGAAGCATTCTACAAGGGTTGACTTGACTGTCAAGAGCTGTGTATGCCAGGGATCTTTAACGAAGCATGAATGCAGCCTTCAGAAAGGGAAAGCAAGGCTAGTCCCAGCAGGCCCCCGTTTCCTCGGGCTCACTCAGCATGCACCACTGTTGTTTCTTACAAGTCCAAAGAGACACAGGTTACCCTGTGTTTCCTTCCCTGAATCTGCTTCTCTAAGTAGGGTGTTCTGCATCAAGCGAACTGCCTCAACCAAGGATCGCCGTAGCTGCTCCTCTGGTCCTGTGTCTATTCAAAAGCTTGCAGTGCCTCAGGAAGAACAGGACTTAAATTGCAGTCAGAACGCAAGCCGACTTCCTCCAGGAGGCACGGTGACTTCAGGCAGGAGGTCCTAGATGGAAAGCGAAGCTGAGGGTTACTCTGAGTGCAGCTCAGACTAGGGTAACGCGTAAGACTTCGACGCCATGTGGGACTTGCCAGAACGGTGTTCGTGAACGTGTGCGAGTGCTGAGGAAATTTAGCTGCTCCAAAAGAGAGTGCAGTGCGTTTCCCTACGCTCGGCATGCACAGAGGGGCTCTAAAGGGCTACGGGAGTGGATGTTGCTTAGCAGACCCAGGTGCGCCTGGGGGTACTCAGTGATCCTGCCGGGAACAGGGTGCCCACGCTAGCCTCCTAGGTGTCCAGAAAACTGTGCCGCCGTTAGACGTACGCAGAGCAGAGGCCAGCGGCTCCTGGAAACTGCTGCACGCCTCCTCTTCTGCACGGCAAATGAGGGCCTTACTTCCAGGCATGTGTTCATGCTGGGTGTGCCGGTAGCGACACCGCATGGTAAGATGCTGACTTTCTCCTCGAGCAGAGTGACTTCAGGTACGAGGGCCTCGGAGTATTCAAAGCAGAGTGTTTTCTCATGGCATCTCACACAAGGGCCATGACAAAGTCTTCCTGGGCACTACGGACTCAGCAGCAATATTGTCCTGAGGCCGTTTGAGGACTCTGGACATGTAGCTCTCCTCAAGGAAACTACAGTGTGTTGCCCACCACTCGGCACGCACAGAGGGCCTCCGAGGGATCAACAAATGGGCCTCGATTTCCTCAGCCAGCCCAGAGGGGTGTTGAGGTACTCACTCAACTTGGAGGGAAAATGATGCATACCCGAGAGGCCTAGGAGTCCTCAGACGTGTACATCTTTGAAAATAAAGCATATAAGCGACTAAGAACTCATGGAGACAGCTGCATGCCTCCGTATCTACACGGTTACCAAGGGCCTAAACTGGAGGCATGTTCCCACGTTGAGATTCCTTTTAGCTCTAGAGCTTGTCAGGCTGAAAACAACCACGGCCATGGAAGCACCTGGTTTAGACAGAGTAAATTCATTTTGTCCCCAGAAGCATTCTACAGGGTTGACTTGCCTGTCAAGAGCTGCGTATGTCAGGGAGCTTCAACGAAGCATGAATGCAGCCTTCAGAAAGGGAAAGCAAGGCGAGTTCTAGCAGGCAACCGTTTCCTCGGGCTCACTCAGCATGCACCCCTGTGGTTTCTAACAAGTCCAAAGAGACACAGGTTACCCTGTGTTTCCTTCCCTGAATCTGCTTCTCCAAGTAGGGTGTCCTGCATCAAGCGAACTGCCTCAACCAAGGATCCCCGTAGCTGCTCCTCTGGTCCTGTGTCTACTCAAAAGCTTGCAGTGCCACAGGAAGAAGAGGACTTAAATTGCAGTCAGAACGCAAGCCGACTTCCTCCAGGAGGCACGGTGACTTCAGGCAGGTGGTCCTAGATGGAAAGCGAAGCTGAGGGTTACTCTGAGTGCAGCTCAGACTAGGGCAACGCGTAAGATTTCGACGCCATGTGGGACTTGCCAGAACGGTGTTCGTGAACGTGTGCGAGTGCTGAGGAAATTTAGCTGCTCCAAAAGAGAGTGCAGTGCGTTTCCCTACGCTCGGCATGCACAGAGGGGCTCTATAGGGCTACGGGAGTTGATGTTGCTTAGCAGACACAGGTGCGCCTGGGGGTACTCAGTGTTCCTGCTGGGAACAGGGTGCCCACGCTAGCCTCCTAGGTGTCCAGGAAACTGTGCCGCCGTTAGACGTACGCAGAGCAGAGGCCACCGGCTCTTGGAAACTGCTGCACGCCTCCTATTCTGCACGGCAAATCAGCGCCTTACTTCCAGGCATGTGTTCATGCTGGGTGTGCCGGTAGCGACACCGCATGGTAAGATGCTGACTTTCTCCTCGAGCAGAGTGACTTCAGGTACGAGGGCCTGGGAGTATTCAAAGCAGAGTGTTTTCTCATGGCATCTCACACAAGGGCCATGACAAAGTATTCGTGGGCACTACGGACTCAGCAGCAATATTGACCTGAGGCCGTTCGAGGACTCTGGACATGTAGCTCTCCTCAAGGAAACTACAGTGTGTTGCCCACCACTCGGCACGCACAGAGGGCCTCCGAGGGATCAACAAATGGGCCTCGATTTCCTCAGCCAGCCCAGAGGGGTGTTGAGGTACTCACTCAACTTGGAGGGAAAATGATGCATACCCGAGAGGCCTAGGAGTCCTCAGACGTGTACATCTCTGAAAATAAAGCATATAAGCGACTAAGAACTCATGGAGACAGCTGCATGCCTCCGTATCTACATGGTTACCAAGGGCCTAAACTGGAGGCATGTTCCCACGTTGAGATTCCTTTTAGCTCTAGAGCTTGTCAGGCTGAAAACAACCACGGCCATGGAAGCACCTGGTTTAGACAGAGCAAATTCATTTTGTCCCCAGAAGCATTCTACAGGGTTGACTTCCCTGTCAAGAGCTGCGTATGTCAGGGAGCTTCAACGAAGCATGAATGCAGCCTTCAGAAAGGGAAAGCAAGGCTAGTCGAGGCAGGCCCCCGTTTCCTCGGGCTCACTCAGCATGCACCCCTGTGGTTTCTAACAAGTCCAAAGAGACACAGGTTACCCTGTGTTTCCTTCCCTGAATCAGCTTCTCCAAGTAGGGTGTTCTGCATCAAGCGAACTGCCTCAACCAAGGATCCCCGTAGCTGCTCCTCTGGTCCTGTGTCTATTCAAAAGCTTGCAGTGCCACAGGAAGAAGAGGACTTAAATTGCAGTAAGAACAAAAGTCGACTTCCTCCAGGAGGCACGGTGACTTCAGGCAGGAGGTCCTACCTGGAAAGCGAAGCCGAGGGTTACTCTGAGTGCAGCTCAGACTAGGGCAACGCGTAAGACTTCGACGCCATGTGGGACTTGCCAGAACGGTGTTCGTGAACGTGTGCGAGTGCTGAGGAAATGTAGCTGCTCCAAAAGAGAGTGCAGTGCGTTTCCCTACGCTCGGCATGCACAGAGGGGCTCTAAAGGGCTACGGGAGTGGATGTTGCTTAGCAGACCCAGGTGCGCCTGGGGGTACTCAGTGTTCCTGCCGGGAACAGGGTGCCCACGCTAGCCTCCTAGGTGTCCAGAAAACTGTGCCGCCGTTAGACGTACGCAGAGCAGAGGCCACCGGCTCTTGGAAACTGCTGCACGCCTCCTATTCTGCACGGCAAATCAGTGCCTTACTTCCAGGCATGTGTTCATGCTGGGTGTGCCGGTAGCGACACCGCATGGTAAGATGCTGACTTTCTCCTCGAGCAGAGTGACTTCAGGTACGAGAGCCTCGGAGTATTCAAAGCAGGGTGTTTTCTCATGGCAGCACACACATGGGACATGACAAAGCCTTCCTGGGCACTTCGGAATCACCAGCAATGTTGTCCTGAGTCCGTTCGAGCACTCTGGACATGTAGCTCTCCTCAAGGAACCTACAGTGTGTTGCCCATCACTCGGCACGCACAGAGGGCCTTCGAGGGATCAACAAATGGGCCTCGAAGTTCCTCATCCAGCCCACAGCGGTGTGAAGGTACTCAGTCAACTTGGAGGGAATATCATGCATACCCGACAGGCCTAGGAGTCCTCAGACGTGTACTTCCTTGAAAATAAAGCATACAAGCGACTAAGAACTCATGGAGACAGCTGCATGTCTCCCTATGTACACGGCAACCAAGGGCCTAAACTGGAGGCATGTTCCCACGTTGAGATTCCTTTTAGCTCTAGAGCTTGTCAGGCTGAAAACAACCGCGGCCATGGAAGCACCTGGTTTAGACAGAGCAAATTCATTTTCTCCCCAGAAGCATTCTACAAGGGTTGACTTGACTGTCAAGAGCTGTGTATGTCAGGGATCTTTAACGAAGCATGAATGCAGCCTTCAGAAAGGGAAAGCAAGGCTAGTCCCAGCAGGCCCCCGTTTCCTCGGGCTCACTCAGCATGCACCACTGTTGTTTCTTACAAGTCCAAAGAGACACAGGTTACCCTGTGTTTCCTTCCCTGAATCTGCTTCTCTAAGTAGGGTGTTCTGCATCAAGCGAACTGCCTCAACCAAGGATCGCCGTAGCTGCTCCTCTGGTCCTGTGTCTATTCAAAAGCTTGCAGTGCCTCAGGAAGAACAGGACTTAAATTGCAGTCAGAACGCAAGCCGACTTCCTCCAGGAGGCACGGTGACTTCAGGCAGGAGGTCCTAGATGGAAAGCGAAGCTGAGGGTTACTCTGAGTGCAGCTCAAACTAGGGCAACGCGTAAGACTTCGACGCCATGTGGGACTTGCCAGAACGGTGTTCGTGAACGTGTGCGAGTGCTGAGGAAATTTAGCTGCTCCAAAAGAGAGTGCAGTGCGTTTCCCTACGCTCGGCATGCACAGAGGGGCTCTAAAGGGCTACGGGAGTGGATGTTGCTTAGCAGACCCAGGTGCGCCTGGGGGTACTCAGTGATCCTGCCGGGAACAGGGTGCCCACGCTAGCCTCCTAGGTGTCCAGAAAACTGTGCCGCCGTTAGACGTACGCAGAGCAGAGGCCACCGGCTCCTGGAAACTGCTGCACGCCTCCTCTTGTGCACGGCAAATCAGGGCCTTACTTCCAGGCATGTGTTCATGCTGGGTGTGCCGGTAGCGACACCGCATGGTAAGATGCTGACTTTCTCCTCGAGCAGAGTGACTTCAGGTACGAGGGCCTGGGAGTATTCAAAGCAGAGTGTTTTCTCATGGCATCTCACACAAGGGCCATGACAAAGTATTCCTGGGCACTACGGACTCAGCAGCAATATTGTCCTGAGGCCGTTCGAGGACTCTGGACATGTAAGTCTCCTCAAGGAACCTACAGTGTGTTGCCCACCACTCGGCACGCACAGAGGGCCTCCGAGGGATCAGCAAATGGGTCTCGAAGTTCCTCAGCCAGCCCAGAGGGGTGTTGAGGTACTCACTCAACTTGGAGGGAAAATGATGCATACCCGAGAGGCCTAGGAGTCCTCAGACGTGTACATCTTTGAAAATAAAGCATATAAGCGACTAAGAACTCATGGAGACAGCTGCATGCCTCCGTATCTACACGGTTACCAAGGGCCTAAACTGGAGGCATGTTCCCACGTTGAGATTCCTTTTAGCTCTAGAGCTTGTCAGGCTGAAAACAACCGCGGCCATGGAAGCACCTGGTTTAGACAGAGCAAATTCATTTTGTCCCCAGAAGCATTCTACAGGGTTGACTTGCCTGTCCAGAGCTGCGTATGTCAGAGAGCTTCAACGAAGCATGAATGCAGCCTTCAGAAAGGGAAAGCAAGGCTAGTCCCAGCAGGCCCCCGTTTCGTCGGGCTCACTCAGCATGCACCACTGTGGTTTCTAACAAGTCCAAAGAGACACAGGTTACCCTGTGTTTCCTTCCCTGAATCTGCTTCTCCAAGTAGGGTGTTCTGCATCAAGCGAACTGCCTCAACAAAGGATCGCCGTAGCTGCTCCTCTGGTCCTGTGTCTATTCAAAAGCTTGCAGTGCCTCAGGAAGAACAGGACTTAAATTGCAGTCAGAACGCAAGCCGACTTCCTCCAGGAGGCACGGTGACTTCAGGCAGGAGGTCCTAGATGGAAAGCGAAGCTGAGGGTTACTCTGAGTGCAGCTCAAACTAGGGCAACGCGTAAGACTTCGACGTCATGTGGGACTTGCCAGAACGGTGTTCGTGAACGTGTGCGAGTGCTGAGGAAATTTAGCTGCTCCAAAAGAGAGTGCAGTGCGTTTCCCTACGCTCGGCATGCACAGAGGGCCTCTAAAGGGCTACGGGAGTGGATGTTGCTTAGCAGACCCAGGTGCGCCTGGGGGTACTCAGTGATCCTGCCGGGAACAGGGTGCCCACGCTAGCCTCCTAGGTGTCCAGAAAACTGTGCCGCCGTTAGACGTACGCAGAGCAGAGGCCAGCGGCTCCTGGAAACTGCTGCACGCCTCCTCTTCTGCACGGCAAATGAGGGCCTTACTTCCAGGCATGTGTTCATGCTGGGTGTGCCGGTAGCGACACCGCATGGTAAGATGCTGACTTTCTCCTCGAGCAGAGTGACTTCAGGTACGAGGGCCTCGGAGTATTCAAAGCAGAGTGTTTTCTCATGGCATCTCACACAAGGGCCATGACAAAGTCTTCCTGGGCACTACGGACTCAGCAGCAATATTGTCCTGAGGCCGTTCGAGGACTCTGGACATGTAGCTCTCCTCAAGGAACCTACAGTGTGTTGCCCACCACTCGGCACGCACAGAGGGCCTCCGAGGGATCAACAAATGGGCCTCGATTTCCTCAGCCAGCCCAGAGGGGTGTTGAGGTACTCACTCAACTTGGAGGGAAAATGATGCATACCCGAGAGGCCTAGGAGTCCTCAGACGTGTACATCTTTGAAAATAAAGCATATAAGCGACTAAGAACTCATGGAGACAGCTGCATGCCTCCGTATCTACACGGTTACCAAGGGCCTAAACTGGAGGCATGTTCCCACGTTGAGATTCCTTTTAGCTCTAGAGCTTGTCAGGCTGAAAACAACCACGGCCATGGAAGCACCTGGTTTAGACAGAGTAAATTCATTTTGTCCCCAGAAGCATTCTACAGGGTTGACTTGCCTGTCAAGAGCTGCGTATGTCAGGGAGCTTCAACGAAGCATGAATGCAGCCTTCAGAAAGGGAAAGCAAGGCGAGTTCTAGCAGGCAACCGTTTCCTCGGGCTCACTCAGCATGCACCCCTGTGGTTTCTAACAAGTCCAAAGAGACACAGGTTACCCTGTGTTTCCTTCCCTGAATCTGCTTCTCCAAGTAGGGTGTTCTGCATCAAGCGAACTGCCTCAACCAAGGATCCCCGTAGCTGCTCCTCTAGTCCTGTGTCTACTCAAAAGCTTGCAGTGCCACAGGAAGAAGAGGACTTAAATTGCAGTAAGAACGCAAGCCGACTTCCTCCAGGAGGCACGGTGACTTCAGGCAGGTGGTCCTAGATGGAAAGCGAAGCTGAGGGTTACTCTGAGTGCAGCTCAGACTAGGGCAACGCGTAAGACTTCGACGCCATGTGGGACTTGCCAGAACGGTGTTCGTGAACGTGTGCGAGTGCTGAGGAAATTTAGCTGCTCCAAAAGAGAGTGCAGTGCGTTTCCCTACGCTCGGCATGCACAGAGGGACTCTATAGGGCTACGGGAGTTGATGTTGCTTAGCAGACACAGGTGCGCCTGGGGGTACTCAGTGTTCCTGCTGGGAACAGGGTGCCCACGCTAGCCTCCTAGGTGTCCAGAAAACTGTGCCGCCGTTAGACATACGCAGAGCAGAGGCCACCGGCTCTTGGAAACTGCTGCACGCCTCCTCTTCTGCACGGCAAATGAGGGCCTTACTTCCAGGCATGTGTTCATGCTGGGTGTGCCGGTAGCGACACCGCATGGTAAGATGCTGACTTTCTCCTCGAGCAGAGTGACTTCAGGTACGAGAGCCTCGGAGTATTCAAAGCAGGGTGTTTTCTCATGGCAGCACACACATGGGACATGACAAAGTCTTCCTGGGCACTTCGGAATCACCAGCAATGTTGTCCTGAGGCCGTTCGAGCACTCTGGACATGTAGCTCTCCTCAAGGAACCTACAGTGTGTTGCCCATCACTCGGCACGCACAGAGGGCCTTCGAGGGATCAACAAATAGGCCTCGAAGTTCCTCATCCGGCCCACAGCGGTGTGAAGGTACTCAGTCAACTTGGAGGGAATATCATGCATACGCGAGAGGCCTAGGAGTCCTCAGACGTGTACTTCCTTGAAAATAAAGCATACAAGCGACTAAGAACCCATGGAGACAGCTGCATGTCTCCGTATGTACACGGCTACCAAGGGCCTAAACTGGAGGCATGTTCCCACGTTGAGATTCCTTTTAGCTCTAGAGCTTGTCAGGCTGAAAACAACCGCGGCCATGGAAGCACCTGGTTTAGACAGAGCAAATTCATTTTGTCCCCAGAAGCATTCTACAGGGTTGACTTGCCTGTCAAGAGCTGCGTATGTCAGGGAGCTTCAACGAAGCAGGAATGCAGCCTTCAGAAAGGGAAAGCAAGGCTAGTTCCAGCAGGCCCCCGTATACTCGGGCTCACTCAGCATGCACGACTGTGGTTTCTAACAAGTCCAAAGAGACACAGGTTACCCTGTGTTTCCTTCCCTGAATCTGCTTCTCCAAGTAGGGTGTTCTGCATCAAGCGAACTGCCTCAACGAAGGATCGCCGTAGCTGCTCCTCTGGTCCTGTGTCTATTCAAAAGCTTGCAGTGCCTCAGGAAGAACAGGACTTAAATTGCAGTCAGAACGCAAGCCGACTTCCTCCAGGAGGCACGGTGACTTCAGGCAGGAGGTCCTAGATGGAAAGCGAAGCTGAGGGTTACTCTGAGTGCAGCTCAGACTAGGGTAACGCGTAAGACTTCGACGCCATGTGGGACTTGCCAGAACGGTGTTCGTGAACGTGTGCGAGTGCTGAGGAAATTTAGCTGCTCCAAAAGAGAGTGCAGTGCGTTTCCCTACGCTCGGCATGCACAGAGGGGCTCTAAAGGGCTACGGGAGTGGATGTTGCTTAGCAGACCCAGGTGCGCCTGGGGGTACTCAGTGATCCTGCCGGGAACAGGGTGCCCACGCTAGCCTCCTAGGTGTCCAGAAAACTGTGCCGCCGTTAGACGTACGCAGAGCAGAGGCCACCGGCTCCTGGAAACTGCTGCACGCCTCCTCTTGTGCACGGCAAATCAGGGCCTTACTTCCAGGCATGTGTTCATGCTGGGTGTGCCGGTAGCGACACCGCATGGTAAGATGCTGACTTTCTCCTCGAGCAGAGTGACTTCAGGTACGAGGGCCTGGGAGTATTCAAAGCAGAGTGTTTTCTCATGGCATCTCACACAAGGGCCATGACAAAGTATTCCTGGGCACTACGGACTCAGCAGCAATATTGTCCTGAGGCCGTTCGAGGACTCTGGACATGTAAGTCTCCTCAAGGAACCTACAGTGTGTTGCCCACCACTCGGCACGCACAGAGGGCCTCCGAGGGATCAGCAAATGGGTCTCGAAGTTCCTCAGCCAGCCCAGAGGGGTGTTGAGGTACTCACTCAACTTGGAGGGAAAATGATGCATACCCGAGAGGCCTAGGAGTCCTCAGACGTGTACATCTTTGAAAATAAAGCATATAAGCGACTAAGAACTCATGGAGACAGCTGCATGCCTCCGTATCTACACGGTTACCAAGGGCCTAAACTGGAGGCATGTTCCCACGTTGAGATTCCTTTTAGCTCTAGAGCTTGTCAGGCTGAAAACAACCGCGGCCATGGAAGCACCTGGTTTAGACAGAGCAAATTCATTTTGTCCCCAGAAGCATTCTACAGGGTTGACTTGCCTGTCAAGAGCTGCGTATGTCAGGGCGCTTCAACGAAGCATGAATGCAGCCTTCAGAAAGGGAAAGCAAGGCGAGTTCTAGCAGGCAACCGTTTCCTCGGGCTCACTCAGCATGCACCCCTGTGGTTTCTAACAAGTCCAAAGAGACACAGGTTACCCTGTGTTTCCTTCCCTGAATCTGCTTCTCCAAGTAGGGTGTTCTGCATCAAGCGAACTGCCTCAACCAAGGATCCCCGTAGCTGCTCCTCTGGTCCTGTGTCTACTCAAAAGCTTGCAGTGCCACAGGAAGAAGAGGACTTAAATTGCAGTAAGAACGCAAGCCGACTTCCTCCAGGAGGCACGGTGACTTCAGGCAGGTGGTCCTAGATGGAAAGCGAAGCTGAGGGTTACTCTGAGTGCAGCTCAGACTAGGGCAACGCGTAAGACTTCGACGCCATGTGGGACTTGCCAGAACGGTGTTCGTGAACGTGTGCGAGTGCTGAGGAAATTTAGCTGCTCCAAAAGAGAGTGCAGTGCGTTTCCCTACGCTCGGCATGCACAGAGGGGCTCTATAGGGCTACGGGAGTTGATGTTGCTTAGCAGACACAGGTGCGCCTGGGGGTACTCAGTGTTCCTGCTGGGAACAGGGTGCCCACGCTAGCCTCCTAGGTGTCCAGAAAACTGTGCCGCCGTTAGACGTACGCAGAGCAGAGGCCACCGGCTCTTGGAAACTGCTGCACGCCTCCTATTCTGCACGGCAAATCAGCGCCTTACTTCCAGGCATGTGTTCATGCTGGGTGTGCCGGTAGCGACACCGCATGGTAAGATGCTGACTTTCTCCTCGAGCAGAGTGACTTCAGGTACGAGAGCCTCGGAGTATTCAAAGCAGGGTGTTTTCTCATGGCAGCACACACATGGGACATGACAAAGTCTTCCTGGGCACTTCGGAATCACCAGCAATGTTGTCCTGAGGCCGTTCGAGCACTCTGGACATGTAGCTCTCCTCAAGGAACCTACAGTGTGTTGCCCATCACTCGGCACGCACAGAGGGCCTTCGAGGGATCAACAAATAGGCCTCGAAGTTCCTCATCCGGCCCACAGCGGTGTGAAGGTACTCAGTCAACTTGGAGGGAATATCATGCATACGCGAGAGGCCTAGGAGTCCTCAGACGTGTACTTCCTTGAAAATAAAGCATACAAGCGACTAAGAACTCATGGAGACAGCTGCATGTCTCCGTATGTACACGGCTACCAAGGGCCTAAACTGGAGGCATGTTCCCACGTTGAGATTCCTTTTAGCTCTAGAGCTTGTCAGGCTGAAAACAACCGCGGCCATGGAAGCACCTGGTTTAGACAGAGCAAATTCATTTTGTCCCCAGAAGCATTCTACAGGGTTGACTTGCCTGTCAAGAGCTGCGTATGTCAGGGAGCTTCAACGAAGCAGGAATGCAGCCTTCAGAAAGGGAAAGCAAGGCTAGTTCCAGCAGGCCCCCGTATACTCGGGCTCACTCAGCATGCACGACTGTGGTTTCTAACAAGTCCAAAGAGACACAGGTTACCCTGTGTTTCCTTCCCTGAATCTGCTTCTCCAAGTAGGGTGTTCTGCATCAAGCGAACTGCCTCAACCAAGGATCGCCGTAGCTGCTCCTCTGGTCCTGTGTCTATTCAAAAGCTTGCAGTGCCTCAGGAAGAACAGGACTTAAATTGCAGTCAGAACGCAAGCCGACTTCCTCCAGGAGGCACGGTGACTTCAGGCAGGAGGTCCTAGATGGAAAGCGAAGCTGAGGGTTACTCTGAGTGCAGCTCAGACTAGGGTAACGCGTAAGACTTCGACGCCATGTGGGACTTGCCAGAACGGTGTTCGTGAACGTGTGCGAGTGCTGAGGAAATTTAGCTGCTCCAAAAGAGAGTGCAGTGCGTTTCCCTACGCTCGGCATGCACAGAGGGGCTCTAAAGGGCTACGGGAGTGGATGTTGCTTAGCAGACCCAGGTGCGCCTGGGGGTACTCAGTGATCCTGCCGGGAACAGGGTGCCCACGCTAGCCTCCTAGGTGTCCAGAAAACTGTGCCGCCGTTAGACGTACGCAGAGCAGAGGCCACCGGCTCCTGGAAACTGCTGCACGCCTCCTCTTGTGCACGGCAAATCAGGGCCTTACTTCCAGGCATGTGTTCATGCTGGGTGTGCCGGTAGCGACACCGCATGGTAAGATGCTGACTTTCTCCTCGAGCAGAGTGACTTCAGGTACGAGGGCCTCGGAGTATTCAAAGCAGAGTGTTTTCTCATGGCATCTCACACAAGGGCCATGACAAAGTATTCGTGGGCACTACGGACTCAGCAGCAATATTGACTTGAGGCCGTTCGAGGACTCTGGACATGTAGCTCTCCTCAAGGAAACTACAGTGTGTTGCCCACCACTCGGCACGCACAGAGGGCCTCCGAGGGATCAACAAATGGGCCTCGATTTCCTCAGCCAGCCCAGAGGGGTGTTGCGGTACTCACTGAACTTGGAGGGAAAATGATGCATACCCGAGAGGCCTAGGAGTCCTCAGACGTGTACATCTCTGAAAATAAAGCATATAAGCGACTAAGAACTCATGGAGACAGCTGCATGCCTCCGTATCTACATGGTTACCAAGGGCCTAAACTGGAGGCATGTTCCCACGTTGAGATTCCTTTTAGCTCTAGAGCTTGTCAGGCTGAAAACAACCACGGCCATGGAAGCACCTGGTTTAGACAGAGCAAATTCATTTTGTCCCCAGAAGCATTCTACAGGGTTGACTTGCCTGTCAAGAGCTGCGTATGTCAGGGAGCTTCAACGAAGCATGAATGCAGCCTTCAGAAAGGGAAAGCAAGGCTAGTCGAGGCAGGCCCCCGTTTCCTCGGGCTCACTCAGCATGCACCCCTGTGGTTTCTAACAAGTCCAAAGAGACACAGGTTACCCTGTGTTTCCTTCCCTGAATCAGCTTCTCCAAGTAGGGTGTTCTGCATCAAGCGAACTGCCTCAACCAAGGATCCCCGTAGCTGCTCCTCTGGTCCTGTGTCTATTCAAAAGCTTGCAGTGCCACAGGAAGAAGAGGACTTAAATTGCAGTAAGAACAAAAGTCGACTTCCTCCAGGAGGCACGGTGACTTCAGGCAGGAGGTCCTACATGGAAAGCGAAGCCGAGGGTTACTCTGAGTGCAGCTCAGACTAGGGCAACGCGTAAGACTTCGACGCCATGTGGGACTTGCCAGAACGGTGTTCGTGAACGTGTGCGAGTGCTGAGGAAATGTAGCTGCTCCAAAAGAGAGTGCAGTGCGTTTCCCTACGCTCGGCATGCACAGAGGGGCTCTAAAGGGCTACGGGAGTGGATGTTGCTTAGCAGACCCAGGTGCGCCTGGGGGTACTCAGTGTTCCTGCCGGGAACAGGGTGCCCACGCTAGCCTCCTAGGTGTCCAGAAAACTGTGCCGCCGTTAGACGTACGCAGAGCAGAGGCCACCGGCTCTTGGAAACTGCTGCACGCCTCCTATTCTGCACGGCAAATCAGTGCCTTACTTCCAGGCATGTGTTCATGCTGGGTGTGCCGGTAGCGACACCGCATGGTAAGATGCTGACTTTCTCCTCGAGCAGAGTGACTTCAGGTACGAGAGCCTCGGAGTATTCAAAGCAGGGTGTTTTCTCATGGCAGCACACACATGGGACATGACAAAGCCTTCCTGGGCACTTCGGAATCACCAGCAATGTTGTCCTGAGGCCGTTCGAGCACTCTGGACATGTAGCTCTCCTCAAGGAACCTACAGTGTGTTGCCCATCACTCGGCACGCACAGAGGGCCTTCGAGGGATCAACAAATGGGCCTCGAAGTTCCTCATCCAGCCCACAGCGGTGTGAAGGTACTCAGTCAACTTGGAGGGAATATCATGCATACCCGACAGGCCTAGGAGTCCTCAGACGTGTACTTCCTTGAAAATAAAGCATACAAGCGACTAAGAACTCATGGAGACAGCTGCATGTCTCCCTATGTACACGGCAACCAAGGGCCTAAACTGGAGGCATGTTCCCACGTTGAGATTCCTTTTAGCTCTAGAGCTTGTCAGGCTGAAAACAACCGCGGCCATGGAAGCACCTGGTTTAGACAGAGCAAATTCATTTTCTCCCCAGAAGCATTCTACAAGGGTTGACTTGCCTGTCAAGAGCTGTGTATGTCAGGGATCTTTAACGAAGCATGAATGCAGCCTTCAGAAAGGGAAAGCAAGGCTAGTCCCAGCAGGCCCCCGTTTCCTCGGGCTCACTCAGCATGCACCACTGTTGTTTCTTACAAGTCCAAAGAGACACAGGTTACCCTGTGTTTCCTTCCCTGAATCTGCTTCTCTAAGTAGGGTGTTCTGCATCAAGCGAACTGCCTCAACCAAGGATCGCCGTAGCTGCTCCTCTGGTCCTGTGTCTATTCAAAAGCTTGCAGTGCCTCAGGAAGAACAGGACTTAAATTGCAGTCAGAACGCAAGCCGACTTCCTCCAGGAGGCACGGTGACTTCAGGCAGGAGATCCTAGATGGAAAGCGAAGCTGAGGGTTACTCTGAGTGCAGCTCAGACTAGGGTAACGCGTAAGACTTCGACGCCATGTGGGACTTGCCAGAACGGTGTTCGTGAACGTGTGCGAGTGCTGAGGAAATTTAGCTGCTCCAAAAGAGAGTGCAGTGCGTTTCCCTACGCTCGGCATGCACAGAGGGGCTCTAAAGGGCTACGGGAGTGGATGTTGCTTAGCAGACCCAGGTGCGCCTGGGGGTACTCAGTGATCCTGCCGGGAACAGGGTGCCCACGCTAGCCTCCTAGGTGTCCAGAAAACTGTGCCGCCGTTAGACGTACGCAGAGCAGAGGCCACCGGCTCCTGGAAACTGCTGCACGCCTCCTCTTCTGCACGGCAAATCAGGGCCTTACTTCCAGGCATGTGTTCATGCTGGGTGTGCCGGTAGCGACACCGCATGGTAAGATGCTGACTTTCTCCTCGAGCAGAGTGACTTCAGGTACGAGGGCCTGGGAGTATTCAAAGCAGAGTGTTTTCTCATGGCATCTCACACAAGGGCCATGACAAAGTATTCCTGGGCACTACGGACTCAGCAGCAATATTGTCCTGAGGCCGTTCGAGGACTCTGGACATGTAAGTCTCCTCAAGGAACCTACAGTGTGTTGCCCACCACTCGGCACGCACAGAGGGCCTCCGAGGGATCAGCAAATGGGTCTCGAAGTTCCTCAGCCAGCCCACAGGGGTGTTGAGGTACTCACTCAACTTGGAGGGAAAATGATGCATACCCGAGAGGCCTAGGAGTCCTCAGACGTGTACATCTTTGAAAATAAAGCATATAAGCGACTAAGAACTCATGGAGACAGCTGCATGCCTCCGTATCTACACGGTTACCAAGGGCCTAAACTGGAGGCATGTTCCCACGTTGAGATTCCTTTTAGCTCTAGAGCTTGTCAGGCTGAAAACAACCGCGGCCATGGAAGCACCTGGTTTAGACAGAGCAAATTCATTTTGTCCCCAGAAGCATTCTACAGGGTTGACTTGCCTGTCAAGAGCTGCGTATGTCAGAGAGCTTCAACGAAGCATGAATGCAGCCTTCAGAAAGGGAAAGCAAGGCTAGTCCCAGCAGGCCCCCGTTTCGTCGGGCTCACTCAGCATGCACGACTGTTGTTTCTAACAAGACCAAAGAGACACAGGTTACCCTGTGTTTCCTTCCCTGAATCTGCTTCTCCAAGTAGGGTGTTCTGCATCAAGCGAACTGCCTCAACAAAGGATCGCCGTAGCTGCTCCTCTGGTCCTGTGTCTATTCAAAAGCTTGCAGTGCCTCAGGAAGAACAGGACTTAAATTGCAGTCAGAACGCAAGCCGACTTCCTCCAGGAGGCACGGTGACTTCAGGCAGGAGGTCCTAGATGGAAAGCGAAGCTGAGGGTTACTCTGAGTGCAGCTCAAACTAGGGCAACGCGTAAGACTTCGACGTCATGTGGGACTTGCCAGAACGGTGTTCGTGAACGTGTGCGAGTGCTGAGGAAATTTAGCTGCTCCAAAAGAGAGTGCAGTGCGTTTCCCTACGCTCGGCATGCACAGAGGGCCTCTAAAGGGCTACGGGAGTGGATGTTGCTTAGCAGACCCAGGTGCGCCTGGGGGTACTCAGTGATCCTGCCGGGAACAGGGTGCCCACGCTAGCCTCCTAGGTGTCCAGAAAACTGTGCCGCCGTTAGACGTACGCAGAGCAGAGGCCACCGGCTCCTGGAAACTGCTGCACGCCTCCTCTTCTGCACGGCAAATCAGGGCCTTACTTCCAGGCATGTGTTCATGCTGGGTGTGCCGGTAGCGACACCGCATGGTAAGATGCTGACTTTCTCCTCGAGCAGAGTGACTTCAGGTACGAGGGCCTCGGAGTATTCAAAGCAGAGTGTTTTCTCATGGCATCTCACACAAGGGCCATGACAAAGTCTTCCTGGGCACTACGGACTCAGCAGCAATATTGTCCTGAGGCCGTTTGAGGACTCTGGACATGTAGCTCTCCTCAAGGAAACTACAGTGTGTTGCCCACCACTCGGCACGCACAGAGGGCCTCCGAGGGATCAACAAATGGGCCTCGATTTCCTCAGCCAGCCCAGAGGGGTGTTGAGGTACTCACTCAACTTGGAGGGAAAATGATGCATACCCGAGAGGCCTAGGAGTCCTCAGACGTGTACATCTTTGAAAATAAAGCATATAAGCGACTAAGAACTCATGGAGACAGCTGCATGCCTCCGTATCTACACGGTTACCAAGGGCCTAAACTGGAGGCATGTTCCCACGTTGAGATTCCTTTTAGCTCTAGAGCTTGTCAGGCTGAAAACAACCACGGCCATGGAAGCACCTGGTTTAGACAGAGTAAATTCATTTTGTCCCCAGAAGCATTCTACAGGGTTGACTTGCCTGTCAAGAGCTGCGTATGTCAGGGAGCTTCAACGAAGCATGAATGCAGCCTTCAGAAAGGGAAAGCAAGGCGAGTTCTAGCAGGCAACCGTTTCCTCGGGCTCACTCAGCATGCACCCCTGTTGTTTCTAACAAGTCCAAAGAGACACAGGTTACCCTGTGTTTCCTTCCCTGAATCTGCTTCTCCAAGTAGGGTGTTCTGCATCAAGCGAACTGCCTCAACCAAGGATCCCCGTAGCTGCTCCTCTGGTCCTGTGTCTACTCAAAAGCTTGCAGTGCCACAGGAAGAAGAGGACTTAAATTGCAGTAAGAACGCAAGCCGACTTCCTCCAGGAGGCACGGTGACTTCAGGCAGGTGGTCCTAGATGGAAAACGAAGCTGAGGGTTGCTCTGAGTGCAGCTCAGACTAGGGCAACGCGTAAGACTTCGACGCCATGTGGGACTTGCCAGAACGGTGTTCGTGAACGTGTGCGAGTGCTGAGGAAATTTAGCTGCTCCAAAAGAGAGTGCAGTGCGTTTCCCTACGCTCGGCATGCACAGAGGGGCTCTATAGGGCTACGGGAGTTGATGTTGCTTAGCAGACACAGGTGCGCCTGGGGGTACTCAGTGTTCCTGCTGGGAACAGGGTGCCCACGCTAGCCTCCTAGGTGTCCAGAAAACTGTGCCGCCGTTAGACGTACGCAGAGCAGAGGCCACCGGCTCTTGGAAACTGCTGCACGCCTCCTATTCTGCACGGCAAATCAGCGCCTTACTTCCAGGCATGTGTTCATGCTGGGTGTGCCGGTAGCGACACCGCATGGTAAGATGCTGACTTTCTCCTCGAGCAGAGTGACTTCAGGTACGAGAGCCTCGGAGTATTCAAAGCAGGGTGTTTTCTCATGGCAGCACACACATGGGACATGACAAAGTCTTCCTGGGCACTTCGGAATCACCAGCAATGTTGTCCTGAGGCCGTTCGAGCACTCTGGACATGTAGCTCTCCTCAAGGAACCTACAGTGTGTTGCCCATCACTCGGCACGCACAGAGGGCCTTCGAGGGATCAACAAATAGGCCTCGAAGTTCCTCATCCGGCCCACAGCGGTGTGAAGGTACTCAGTCAACTTGGAGGGAATATCATGCATACGCGAGAGGCCTAGGAGTCCTCAGACGTGTACTTCCTTGAAAATAAAGCATACAAGCGACTAAGAACTCATGGAGACAGCTGCATGTCTCCGTATGTACACGGCTACCAAGGGCCTAAACTGGAGGCATGTTCCCACGTTGAGATTCCTTTTAGCTCTAGAGCTTGTCAGGCTGAAAACAACCGCGGCCATGGAAGCACCTGGTTTAGACAGAGCAAATTCATTTTGTCCCCAGAAGCATTCTACAGGGTTGACTTGCCTGTCAAGAGCTGCGTATGTCAGGGAGCTTGAACGAAGCATGAATGCAGCCTTCAGAAAGGGAAAGCAAGGCTAGTTCCAGCAGGCCCCCGTATACTCGGGCTCACTCAGCATGCACGACTGTGGTTTCTAACAAGTCCAAAGAGACACAGGTTACCCTGTGTTTCCTTCCCTGAATCTGCTTCTCCAAGTAGGGTGTTCTGCATCAAGCGAACTGCCTCAACCAAGGATCGCCGTAGCTGCTCCTCTGGTCCTGTGTCTATTCAAAAGCTTGCAGTGCCTCAGGAAGAACAGGACTTAAATTGCAGTCAGAACGCAAGCCGACTTCCTCCAGGAGGCACGGTGACTTCAGGCAGGAGGTCCTATATGGAAAGCTAAGCTGAGGGTTACTCTGAGTGCAGCTCAGACTAGGGTAACGCATAAGACTTCGACGTCATGTGGGTCTTGCCAGAACGGTGTTCGTGAACGTGTGCGAGTGCTGAGGAAATTTAGCTGCTCCAAAAGAGAGTGCAGTGCGTTTCCCTACGCTCGGCATGCACAGAGGGCCTCTAAAGGGCTACGGGAGTGGATGTTGCTTAGCAGACCCAGGTGCGCCTGGGGGTACTCAGTGTTCCTGCCGGGAACAGGGTGCCCACGCTAGCCTTCTAGGTGTCCAGAAAACTGTGCCGCCGTTAGACGTACGCAGAGCAGAGGCCAGCGGCTCTTGGAAACTGCTGCACGCCTCCTCTTGTGCACGGCAAATCAGGGCCTTACTTCCAGGCATGTGTTCATGCTGGGTGTGCCGGTAGCGACACCGCATGGTAAGATGCTGACTTTCTCCTCGAGCAGAGTGACTACAGGTACGAGGGTCTCGGAGTATTCAAAGCAGAGTGTTTTCTCATGGCATCTCACACAAGGGCCATGACAAAGTCTTCCTGGGCACTACAGACTCAGCAGCAATATTGTCCTGAGGCCGTTCGAGGACTCTGGACATGTAGCTCTCCTCAAGGAACCTACAGTGTGTTGCCCACCACTCGGCACGCACAGAAGGCCTCCGAGGGATCAACAAATAGGTCTCGAAGTTCCTCAGCCAGCCCAGAGGGGTGTTGAGGTACTCACTCAACTTGGAGGGAAAATGATGCATACCCGAGAGGCCTAGGAGTCCTCAGACGTGTACATCTTTGAAAATAAAGCATATAAGCGACTAAGAACTCATGGAGACAGCTGCATGCCTCCGTATCTACACGGTTACCAAGGGCCAAAACTGGAGGCATGTTCCCACGTTGAGATTCCTTTTAGCTCTAGAGCTTGTCAGGCTGAAAACAACCGCGGCCATGGAAGCACCTGGTTTAGACAGAGCAAATTCATTTTGTCCCCAGAAGCATTCTACAAGGGTTGACTTGCCTGTCAAGAGCTGTGTATGTCAGAGAGCTTCAACGAAGCATGAATGCAGGCTTCAGAAAGGGAAAGCAAGGCTAGTCCCAGCAGGCCCCCGTATCCTCGGGCTCACTCAGCATGCACGACTGTGGTTTCTAACAAGTCCAAAGAGACACAGGTTACCCTGTGTTTCCTTCCCTGAATCTGCTTCTCCAAGTAGGGTGTTCTGCATCAAGCGAACTGCCTCAACCAAGGATCGCCGTAGCTGCTCCTCTAGTCCTTTGTCTATTCAAAAGCTTGCAGTGCCTCAGGAAGAAGAGGACTTAAATTGCAGTAAGAACGCAAGCCGACTTCCTCCAGGAGGCACGGTGACTTCAGACAGGAGGTCCTAGATGGAAAGCGAAGCCGAGGGTTACTCTGATTGCAGCTCAGACTAGGGTAACGCGTAAGACTTCGACGCCATGAGGGACTTCCCAGAACGGTGTTCGTAAACGTGTGCGAGTGCTGAGGAAATTTAGCTATTCCAAATGAGAGTGCAGTGCGTTTCCCTACGCTCGGCATGCACAGAGGGGCTCTAAAGGGCTACGGGAGTGGATGTTGCTTAGCAGACCCAGGTGCGCCTGGGGTTACTCAGTGTTCCTGCCGGGAACAGGGTGCCCACGCTAGCCTCCTAGGTGTCCAGAAAACTGTGCCGCCGTTAGACGTACGCAGAGCAGAGGCCACCGGCTCTTGGAAACTGCTGCACGCCTCCTCTTGTGCACGGCAAATCAGGGCCTTACTTCCAGGCATGTGTTCATGCTGCGTGTGCCGGTAGCGACACCGCATGGTAAGATGCTGACTTTCTCCTAGAGCAGAGTGACTTCAGGTACGAGGGCCTCGGAGTATTCAAAGCAGAGTGTTTTCTCATGGCATCTCACACAAGGGCCATGACAAAGTCTTCCTGGGCACTACGGACTCAGCAGCAATATTGTCCTGAGGCCGTTCGAGGACTCTGGACATGTAGCTCTCCTCAAGGAACCTGCAGTGTGTTGCCCACCACTCGGCACGCACAGAGGGCCTCCGAGGGATCAACAAATGGGCCTCGATTTCCTCAGCCAGCCCAGAGGGGTGTTGAGGTACTCACTCAACTTGGAGGGAAAATGATGCATACCCGAGAGGCCTAGGAGTCCTCAGACGTGTACATCTTTGAAAATAAAGCATATAAGCGACTAAGAACTCATGGAGACAGCTGCATGCCTCCGTATCTACACGGTTACCAAGGGCCTAAACTGGAGGCATGTTCCCACGTTGAGATTCCTTTTAGCTCTAGAGCTTGTCAGGCTGAAAACAACCACGGCCATGGAAGCACCTGGTTTAGACAGAGCAAATTCATTTTGTCCCCAGAAGCATTCTACAGGGTTTACTTGCCTGTCAAGAGCTGCGTATGTCAGGGAGCTTCAACGAAGCATGAATGCAGCCTTCAGAAAGGGAAA
Organism: Delphinapterus leucas; assembly: GCF_059928025.1. Lineage (NCBI taxonomy): Eukaryota > Metazoa > Chordata > Mammalia > Artiodactyla > Monodontidae > Delphinapterus > Delphinapterus leucas. The sequence continues at coordinate 31,686,519 of NC_143147.1, forward strand.
GCAAGGCTAGTTCCAGCAGGCACCCGTTTCCTCGGGCTCACTCAGCATGCACCCCTGTGGTTTCTAACAAGTCCAAAGAGACACAGGTTACCCTGTGTTTCCTTCCCTGAATCAGCTTCTCCAAGTAGGGTGTTCTGCATCAAGCGAACTGCCTCAACCAAGGATCCCCGTAGCTGCTCCTCTGGTCCTGTGTCTATTCAAAAGCTTGCAGTGCCACAGGAAGAAGAGGACTTAAATTGCAGTAAGAACGCAAGCCGACTTCCTCCAGGAGGCACGGTGACTTCAGGCAGGAGGTCCTAGATGGAAAGCGAAGCCGAGGGTTACTCTGAGTGCAGCTCAGACTAGGGCAACGCGTAAGACTTCGATGCCATGTGGGACTTCCCAGAACGGTGTTCGTAAACGTGTGCGAGTGCTGAGGAAATTTAGCTGTTCCAAATGAGAGTGCAGTGCGTTTCCCTACGCTCGGCATGCACAGAGGGGCTCTAAAGGGCTACGGGAGTGGATGTTGCTTAGCAGACCCAGGTGCGCCTGGGGGTACTCAGTGTTCCTGCCGTGGACAGGGTGCCCACGCTAGCCTCCTAGGTGTCCAGAAAACTGTGCCGCCGTTAGACGTACGCAGAGCAGAGGCCACCGGCTCTTGGAAACTGCTGCACGCCTCCTCTTCTGCACGGCAAATCAGGGCCTTACTTCCAGGCATGTGTTCATGCTGGGTGTGCCGGTAGCGACACCGCATGGTAAGATGCTGACTTTCTCCTCGAGCAGAGTGACTTCAGGTACGAGGGCCTCGGAGTATTCAAAGCAGGGTGTTTTCTCATGGCAGCACACACATGGGCCATGACAAAGTCTTCCTGGGCACTTCGGACTCACCAGCAATGTTGTCCTGAGGCCGTTCGAGCACTATGGACATGTAGCTCTCCTCAAGGAACCTACAGTGTGTTGCCCATCACTCGGCACGCACAGAGGGCCTCCGAGGGATCAACAAATGGGCCTCGACGTTCCTCAGCCGTCCCACAGGGATGTGGAGGTACTCAGTCAACTAGGAGGGAAAATGATGCATACCCGAGAGGCCTAGGAGTCCTCAGACGTGTACATCTTTGAAAATAAAGCATATAAGCGACTAAGAACTCATGGAGACAGCTGCATGCCTCCGTATCTACACGGTTACCAAGGGCCTAAACTGGAGGCATGTTCCCACGTTGAGATTCCTTTTAGCTCTAGAGCTTGTCAGGCTGAAAACAACCGCGGCCATGGAAGCACCTGGTTTACACAGAGCAAATTCATTTTGTCCCCAGAAGCATTCTACAAGGGTTGACTTGCCTGTCAAGAGCTGTGTATGTCAGGGATCTTTAACGAAGCATGAATGCAGCCTTCAGAAAGGGAAAGCAAGGCTAGTTCCAGCAGGCACCCGTTTCCTCGGGCTCACTCAGCATGCACCCCTGTGGTTTCTAACAAGTCCAAAGAGACACAGGTTACCCTGTGTTTCCTTCCCTGAATCTGCTTCTCCAAGTAGGGTGTTCTGCATCAAGCGAACTGCCTCAACAAAGGATCGCCGTAGCTGCTCCTCTGGTCCTGTGTCTATTCAAAAGCCTGCAGTGCCACAGGAAGAACAGGACTTAAATTGCAGTAAGAACACAAGCCGACTTCCTCCAGGAGGCACGGTGACTTCAGGCAGGAGGTCCTAGATGGAAAGCGAAGCTGAGGGTTACGCTGAGTGCAGCTCAGACTAGGGCAACGCGTAAGACTTCGACGCCATGTGGGACTTGCCAGAACGGTGTTCGTAAACGTGTGCGAGTGCTGAGGAAATTTAGCTGTTCCAAATGAGAGTGCAGTGCGTTTCCCTACGCTCGGCATGCACAGAGGGGCTCTAAAGGGCTACGGGAGTGGATGTTGCTTAGCAGACCCAGGTGCGCCTGGGGTTACTCAGTGTTCCTGCCGGGAACAGGGTGCCCACGCTAGCCTCCTAGGTGTCCAGAAAACTGTGCCGCCGTTAGACGTACGCAGAGCAGAGGCCACCGGCTCTTGGAAACTGCTGCACGCCTCCTCTTGTGCACGGCAAATCAGGGCCTTACTTCCAGGCATGTGTTCATGCTGCGTGTGCCGGTAGCGACACCGCATGGTAAGATGCTGACTTTCTCCTAGAGCAGAGTGACTTCAGGTACGAGGGCCTCGGAGTATTCAAAGCAGGGTGTTTTCTTATGGCAGCACACACATGGGCCACGACAAAGTCTTCCTGGGCACTTCGGACTCACCAGCAATGTTGTCCTGAGGCCGTTCGAGCACTCTGGACATGTAGCTCTCCTCAAGGAACCTACAGTGTGTTGCCCATCACTCGGCACGCACAGATGGCCTCCGACGGATCAACAAATGGGCCTCGACATTCCTCAGCCGGCCCACAGGTGTGTGGAGGTACGCAGTCAACTTGGAGGGAAAATGATGCATACCCGAGAGGCCTAGGAGTCCTCAGACGTGTACTTCCTTGAAAATAAAGCATATAAGCCACTAAGAACTCATGGAGACAGCTGCATGTTTCCGTATCTACACTGTTACCAAGGGCCTAAACTGGAGGCATGTTCCCACGTTGAGATTCCTTTTAGCTCTAGAGCTTGTCAGGCTGAAAACAACCGCGGCAATGGAAGCACCTGGTTTAGACAGAGCAAATTCATTTTCTCCCCAGAAGCATTCTACAAGGGTTGACTTGCCGGTCAAGAGCTGTGTATGTCAGGGAGCTTTAACGAAGCATGAATGCAGCCTTCAGAAAGGGAAAGCAAGTCTAATCGCAGCAGGCCCCCGTTTCCTCGGGCTCACTCAGCATGCACCACTGTTGTTTCTAACAAGTCCAAAGAGACACAGGTTACCCTGTGTTTCCTTCCCTGAATCTGCTTCTCCAAGTAGGGTGTTCTGCATCAAGCGAACTGCCTCAACCAAGGATCGCCGTAGCTGCTCCTCTAGTCCTGTGTCTATTCAAAAGCTTGCAGTGCCTCAGGAAGAACAGGACTTAAATTGCAGTCAGAACGCAAGCCGACTTCCTCCAGGAGGCACGGTGACTTCAGGCAGGAGGTCCTAGATGGAAAGCGAAGCTGAGGGTTACTCTGAGTGCAGCTCAGACTAGGGCAACGCGTAAGACTTCGACGCCATGTGGGACTTGCCAGAACGGTGTTCGTGAACGTGTGCGAGTGCTGAGGAAATTTAGCTGTTCCAAATGAGAGTGCAGTGCGTTTCCCTACGCTCGGCATGCACAGAGGGGCTCTAAAGGGCTACGGGAGTGGATGTTGCTTAGCAGACCCCGGTGCGCCTGGGGTTACTCAGTGTTCCTGCCGGGAACAGGGTGTCCACGCTAGCCTCCTAGGTGTCCAGAAAACTGTGCCGCCGTTAGACGTACGCAGAACAGAGGCCACCGGCTCTTGGAAACTGCTGCACGCCTCCTCTTGTGCACGGCAAATCAGGGCCTTACTTCCAGGCATGTGTTCATGCTGGGTGTGCCGGTAGCGACACCGCATGGTAAGATGCTGACTTTCTCCTCGAGCAGAGTGACTTCAGGTACGAGGGCCTCGGAGTATTCAAAGCAGAGTGTTTTCTCATGGCATCTCACACAAGGGCCATGACAAAGTCTTCCTGGGCACTACAGACTCAGCAGCAATACTGTCCTGAGGCCGTTCGAGGACTCTGGACATGTAGCTCTCCTCAAGGAACCTACAGTGTGCTGCCCATCACTCGTCACGCACAGAGGGCCTCCGACGGATCAACAAATGGGCCTCGAAGTTCCTCAGCCGGCCCACAGCGGTGTGAAGGTACTCAGTCAACTTGGAGGGAATATCATGCATACCCGAGAGGCCTAGGAGTCCTCAGACGTGTACTTCCTTGAAAATAAAGCATATAAGCGACTAAGAACTCATGGAGACAGCTGCATGCCTCCGTATCTACACGGCTACCAAGGGCCTAAACTGGAGGCATGTTCCCACGTTGAGATTCCTTATAGCTCTAGAGCTTGTCAGGCTGAAAACAACCGCGGCCATGGAAGCACCTGGTTTAGACAGAGCAAATTCATTTTGTCCCCAGAAGCATTCTACAAGGGTTGACTTGGCTGTCAAGAGCTGTGTATGTCAGAGAGCTTCAACGAAGCATGAATGCAGCCTTCAGAAAGGGAGAGCAAGTCCAGTTCCAGCAGGCCCCCGTTTCCTGGGGCTCACTCAGCATGCACGACTGTGGTTTCTAACAAGTCCAAAGAGACACAGGTTACCCTGTGTTTCCTTCCCTGAATCTGCTTCTCCAAGTAGGGTGTTCTGCATCAAGCGAACTGCCTCAACCAAGGATCGCCGTAGCTGCTCCTCTGGGCCTGTGTCTATTCAAAAGCTTGCAGTGCCTCAGGAAGAACAGGAGTTAAATTGCAGTCAGAATGCAAGCCGACTTCCTCCAGGAGGCACGGTGACTTCAGGCAGGAGGTCCTAGATGGAAAGCGAAGCTGAGGGTTACTCTGAGTGCAGCTCAGACTAGGGCAACGCGTAAGACTTCGACGTCATGTGGGACTTGCCAGAACGGTGTTCGTGAACGTGTGCGAGTGCTGAGGAAATTTAGCTGCTCCAAAAGAGAGTGCAGTGCGTTTCCCTACGCTCGGCATGCACAGAGGGGCTCTAAAGGGCTACGGGAGTGGATGTTGCTTAGCAGACCCATGTGCGCCTGGATGTACTCAGTGTTCTTGCCGGGAACAGGGTGCCTACCCTAGCCTCCTAGGTGTCCAGAAAACTGTGCCGCCGTTAGACGTACGCAGAGCAGAGGCCACCGGCTCTTGGAAACTGCTGCACGCCTCCTCTTGTGCACGGCAAATCAGGGCCTTACTTCCAGGCATGTGTTCATGCTGGGTGTGCCGGTAGCGACACCGCATGGTAAGATGCTGACTTTCTCCTCGAGCAGAGTGACTTCAGGTACGAGGGCCTCGGAGTATTCAAAGCAGGGTGTTTTCTCATGGCAGCACACACATGGGCCATGACAAAGTCTTCCTGGGCACTTCGGACACACCAGCAATGTTGTCCTGAGGCCGTTCGAGCACTATGGACATGTAGCTCTCCTCAAGGAACCTACAGTGTGTTGCCCATCACTCGGCACGCACAGAGGGCCTCCGAGGGATCAACAAATGGGCCTCGAGTTCCTCAGCCGTCCCAGAGGGGTGTTGAGGTACTCAGTCAACTAGGAGGGAAAATGATGCATACCCGAGAGGCCTAGGAGTCCTCAGACGTGTACATCTTTGAAAATAAAGCATATAAGCGACTAAGAACTCATGGAGACAGCTGCATGCCTCCGTATCTACACGGTTACCAAGGGCCTAAACTGGAGGCATGTTCCCACGTTGAGATTCCTTTTAGCTCTAGAGCTTGTCAGGCTGAAAACAACCGCGGCCATGGAAGCACCTGGTTTAGACAGAGCAAATTCATTTTGTCCCCAGAAGCATTCTACAAGGGTTGACTTGCCTGTCAAGAGCTGTGTATGTCAGGGAGCTTTAACGAAGCATGAATGCAGCCTTCAGAAAGGGAAAGCAAGGCTAGTTCCAGCAGGCACCCGTTTCCTCGGGCTCACTCAGCATGCACCCCTGTGGTTTCTAACAAGTCCAAAGAGACACAGGTTACCCTGTGTTTCCTTCCCTGAATCTGCTTCTCCAAGTAGGGTGTTCTGCATCAAGCGAACTGCCTCAACCAAGGATCGCCGTAGCTGCTCCTCTGGTCCTGTGTCTATTCAAAAGCCTGCAGTGCCACAGGAAGAACAGGACTTAAATTGCAGTAAGAACGCAAGCCGACTTCCTCCAGGAGGCACGGTGACTTCAGGCAGGAGGTCCTAGATGGAAAGCGAAGCTGAGGGTTACTCTGAGTGCAGCTCAGACTAGGGCAACGCGTAAGACTTCGACGCCATGTGGGACTTCCCAGAACGGTGTTCGTAAACGTGTGCGAGTGCTGAGGAAATTTAGCTGTTCCAAATGAGAGTGCAGTGCGTTTCCCTACGCTCGGCATGCACAGAGGGGCTCTAAAGGGCTACGGGAGTGGATGTTGCTTAGCAGACCCAGGTGCGCCTGGGGTTACTCAGTGTTCCTGCCGGGAACAGGGTGCCCACGCTAGCCTCCTAGGTGTCCAGAAAACTGTGCCGCCGTTAGACGTACGCAGAACAGAGGCCACCGGCTCTTGGAAACTGCTGCACGCCTCCTCTTGTGCACGGCAAATCAGGGCCTTACTTCCAGGCATGTGTTCATGCTGGGTGTGCCGGTAGCGACACCGCATGGTAAGATGCTGACTTTCTCCTCGAGCAGAGTGACTTCAGGTACGAGGGCCTCGGAGTATTCAAAGCAGAGTGTTTTCTCATGGCATCTCACACAAGGGCCATGACAAAGTCTTCCTGGGCACTACAGACTCAGCAGCAATACTGTCCTGAGGCCGTTCGAGGACTCTGGACATGTAGCTCTCCTCAAGGAACCTACAGTGTGTTGCCCATCACTCGGCACGCACAGAGGGCCTCCGAGGGATCAACAAATGGGCCTCGAAGTTCCTCAGCCGGCCCAGAGGGGTGTGGAGGTACTCAGTCAACTTGGAGGGAAAATGATGCATACCCGAGAGGCCTAGGAGTCCTCAGACGTGTACTTCCTTGAAAATAAAGCATATAAGCGACTAAGAACTCATGGAGACAGCTGCATGCCTCCGTATCTACACGGCTACCAAGGGCCTAAACTGGAGGCATGTTCCCACGTTGAGATTCCTTTTAGCTCTAGAGCTTGTCAGGCTGAAAACAACCGCGGCCATGGAAGCACCTGGTTTAGACAGAGCAAATTCATTTTGTCCCCAGAAGCATTCTACAAGGGTTGACTTGGCTGTCAAGAGCTGTGTATGTCAGAGAGCTTCAACGAAGCATGAATGCAGCCTTCAGAAAGGGAGAGCAAGTCCAGTTCCAGCAGGCCCCCGTTTCCTGGGGATCACTCAGCATGCACGACTGTGGTTTCTAACAAGTCCAAAGAGACACAGGTTACCCTGTGTTTCCTTCCCTGAATCTGCTTCTCCAAGTAGGGTGTTCTGCATCAAGCGAACTGCCTCAACCAAGGATCGCCGTAGCTGCTCCTCTGGGCCTTTGTCTATTCAAAAGCTTGCAGTGCCACAGGAAGAAGAGGACTTAAATTGCAGTAAGAACGCAAGCCGACTTCCTCCAGGAGGCACGGTGACTTCAGGCAGGAGGTCCTAGATGGAAAGCGAAGCTGAGGGTTACTCTGAGTGCAGCTCAGACTAGGGCAACGCGTAAGACTTCGACGCCATGTGGGACTTGCCAGAACGGTGTTCGTGAACGTGTGCGAGTGCTGAGGAAATTTAGCTGTTCCAAATGAGAGTGCAGTGCGTTTCCCTACGCTCGGCATGCACAGAGGGGCTCTAAAGGGCTACGGGAGTGGATGTTGCTTAGCAGACCCAGGTGCGCCTGGGGTTACTCAGTGTTCCTGCCGGGAACAGGGTGCCCACGCTAGCCTCCTAGGTGTCCAGAAAACTGTGCCGCCGTTAGACGTACGCAGAGCAGAGGCCACCGGCTCTTGGAAACTGCTGCACGCCTCCTCTTGTGCACGGCAAATCAGGGCCTTACTTCCAGGCATGTGTTCATGCTGGGTGTGCCGGTAGCGACACCGCATGGTAAGATGCTGACTTTCTCCTAGAGCAGAGTGACTTCAGGTACGAGGGCCTCGGAGTATTCAAAGCAGAGTGTTTTCTCATGGCATCTCACACAAGGGCCATGACAAAGTCTTCCTGGGCACTACGGACTCAGCAGCAATATTGTCCTGAGGCCGTTCGAGGACTCTGGACATGTAGCTCTCCTCAAGGAACCTGCAGTGTGTTGCCCACCACTCGGCACGCACAGAGGGCCTCCGAGGGATCAACAAATGGGCCTCGATTTCCTCAGCCAGCCCAGAGGGGTGTTGAGGTACTCACTCAACTTGGAGGGAAAATGATGCATACCCGAGAGGCCTAGGAGTCCTCAGACGTGTACATCTTTGAAAATAAAGCATATAAGCGACTAAGAACTCATGGAGACAGCTGCATGCCTCCGTATCTACACGGTTACCAAGGGCCTAAACTGGAGGCATGTTCCCACGTTGAGATTCCTTTTAGCTCTAGAGCTTGTCAGGCTGAAAACAACCACGGCCATGGAAGCACCTGGTTTAGACAGAGCAAATTCATTTTGTCCCCAGAAGCATTCTACAGGGTTTACTTGCCTGTCAAGAGCTGCGTATGTCAGGGAGCTTCAACGAAGCATGAATGCAGCCTTCAGAAAGGGAAAGCAAGGCTAGTTCCAGCAGGCACCCGTTTCCTCGGGCTCACTCAGCATGCACCCCTGTGGTTTCTAACAAGTCCAAAGAGACACAGGTTACCCTGTGTTTCCTTCCCTGAATCAGCTTCTCCAAGTAGGGTGTTCTGCATCAAGCGAACTGCCTCAACCAAGGATCCCCGTAGCTGCTCCTCTGGTCCTGTGTCTATTCAAAAGCTTGCAGTGCCACAGGAAGAAGAGGACTTAAATTGCAGTAAGAACGCAAGCCGACTTCCTCCAGGAGGCACGGTGACTTCAGGCAGGAGGTCCTAGATGGAAAGCGAAGCCGAGGGTTACTCTGAGTGCAGCTCAGACTAGGGCAACGCGTAAGACTTCGATGCCATGTGGGACTTCCCAGAACGGTGTTCGTAAACGTGTGCGAGTGCTGAGGAAATTTAGCTGTTCCAAATGAGAGTGCAGTGCGTTTCCCTACGCTCGGCATGCACAGAGGGGCTCTAAAGGGCTACGGGAGTGGATGTTGCTTAGCAGACCCAGGTGCGCCTGGGGGTACTCAGTGTTCCTGCCGGGGACAGGGTGCCCACGCTAGCCTCCTAGGTGTCCAGAAAACTGTGCCGCCGTTAGACGTACGCAGAGCAGAGGCCACCGGCTCTTGGAAACTGCTGCACGCCTCCTCTTCTGCACGGCAAATCAGGGCCTTACTTCCAGGCATGTGTTCATGCTGGGTGTGCCGGTAGCGACACCGCATGGTAAGATGCTGACTTTCTCCTCGAGCAGAGTGACTTCAGGTACGAGGGCCTCGGAGTATTCAAAGCAGGGTGTTTTCTCATGGCAGCACACACATGGGCCATGACAAAGTCTTCCTGGGCACTTCGGACTCACCAGCAATGTTGTCCTGAGGCCGTTCGAGCACTATGGACATGTAGCTCTCCTCAAGGAACCTACAGTGTGTTGCCCATCACTCGGCACGCACAGAGGGCCTCCGAGGGATCAACAAATGGGCCTCGACGTTCCTCAGCCGGCCCACAGGGGTGTGGAGGTACTCAGTCAACTTGGAGGGAAAATGATGCATACCCGAGAGGCCTAGGAGTCCTCAGACGTGTACATCTTTGAAAATAAAGCATATAAGCGACTAAGAACTCATGGAGACAGCTGCATGCCTCCGTATCTACACGGTTACCAAGGGCCTAAACTGGAGGCATGTTCCCACGTTGAGATTACTTTTAGCTCTAGAGCTTGTCAGGCTGAAAACAACCGCGGCCATGGAAGCACCTGGTTTAGACAGAGCAAATTCATTTTGTCCCCAGAAGCATTCTACAAGGGTTGACTTGCCTGTCAAGAGCTGTGTATGTCAGGGAGCTTTAACGAAGCATGAATGCAGCCTTCAGAAAGGGAAAGCAAGTCTAGTTCCAGCAGGCCCCCGTTTCCTCGGGCTCACTCAGCATGCACCCCTGTGGTTTCTAACAAGTCCAAAGAGACACAGGTTACCCTGTGTTTCCTTCCCTGAATCTGCTTCTCCAAGTAGGGTGTTCTGCATCAAGCGAACTGCCTCAACCAAGGATCGCCGTAGCTGCTCCTCTGGTCCTGTGTCTATTCAAAAGCTTGCAGTGCCACAGGAAGAACAGGACTTAAATTGCAGTAAGAACACAAGCCGACTTCCTCCAGGAGGCACGGTGACTTCAGGCAGGAGGTCCTAGATGGAAAGCGAAGCTGAGGGTTACTCTGAGTGCAGCTCAGACTAGGGCAACGCGTAAGACTTCGACGCCATGTGGGACTTGCCAGAACGGTGTTCGTAAACGTGTGCGAGTGCTGAGGAAATTTAGCTGTTCCAAATGAGAGTGCAGTGCGTTTCCCTACGCTCGGCATGCACAGAGGGGCTCTAAAGGGCTACGGGAGTGGATGTTGCTTAGCAGACCCAGGTGCGCCTGGGGGTACTCAGTGTTCCTGCCGGGAACAGGGTGCCCACGCTAGCCTCCTAGGTGTCCAGAAAACTGTGCCGCCGTTAGACGTACGCAGAGCAGAGGCCACCGGCTCTTGGAAACTGCTGCACGCCTCCTCTTGTGCACGGCAAATCAGGGCCTTACTTCCAGGCATGTGTTCATGCTGGGTGTGCCGGTAGCGACACCGCATGGTAAGATGCTGACTTTCTCCTAGAGCAGAGTGACTTCAGGTACGAGGGCCTCGGAGTATTCAAAGCAGGGTGTTTTCTTATGGCAGCACACACATGGGCCACGACAAAGTCTTCCTGGGCACTTCGGACTCACCAGCAATGTTGTCCTGAGGCCGTTCGAGCACTCTGGACATGTAGCTCTCCTCAAGGAACCTACAGTGTGTTGCCCATCACTCGGCACGCACAGATGGCCTCCGACGGATCAACAAATGGGCCTCGACTTTCCTCAGCCGGCCCACAGGTGTGTGGAGGTACTCAGTCAACTTGGAGGGAAAATGATGCATACCCGAGTGGCCTAGGAGTCCTCAGACGTATACTTCCTTGACAATAAAGCATATAAGCGACTAAGAACTCATGGAGACAGCTGCATGCCTCCGTATCTACACTGTTACCAAGGGCCTAAACTGGAGGCATGTTCCCACGTTGAGATTCCTTTTAGCTCTAGAGCTTGTCAGGCTGAAAACAACCGCGGCCATGGAAGCACCTGGTTTAGACAGAGCAAATTCATTTTCTCCCCAGAAGCATTCTACAAGGGTTGACTTGCCGGTCAAGAGCTGTGTATGTCAGGGATCTTTAACGAAGCATGAATGCAGCCTTCAGAAAGGGAAAGCAAGTCTAATCGCAGCAGGCCCCCGTTTCCTCGGGCTCACTCAGCATGCACCACTGTTGTTTCTAACAAGTCCAAAGAGACACAGGTTACCCTGTGTTTCCTTCCCTGAATCTGCTTCTCCAAGTAGGGTGTTCTGCATCAAGCGAACTGCCTCAACCAAGGATCGCCGTAGCTGCTCCTCTAGTCCTGTGTCTATTCAAAAGCTTGCAGTGCCTCAGGAAGAACAGGACTTAAATTGCAGTCAGAACGCAAGCCGACTTCCTCCAGGAGGCACGGTGACTTCAGGCAGGAGGTCCTAGATGGAAAGCGAAGCTGAGGGTTACTCTGAGTGCAGCTCAGACTAGGGCAACGCGTAAGACTTCGACGCCATGTGGGACTTGCCAGAACGGTGTTCGTAAACGTGTGCGAGTGCTGAGGAAATTTAGCTGTTCCAAATGAGAGTGCAGTGCGTTTCCCTACGCTCGGCATGCACAGAGGGGCTCTAAAGGGCTACGGGAGTGGATGTTGCTTAGCAGACCCAGGTGCGCCTGGGGTTACTCAGTGTTCCTGCCGGGAACAGGGTGCCCACGCTAGCCTCCTAGGTGTCCAGAAAACTGTGCCGCCGTTAGACGTACGCAGAGCAGAGGCCACCGGCTCTTGGAAACTGCTGCACGCCTCCTCTTGTGCACGGCAAATCAGGGCCTTACTTCCAGGCATGTGTTCATGCTGGGTGTGCCGGTAGCGACACCGCATGGTAAGATGCTGACTTTCTCCTCGAGCAGAGTGACTTCAGGTACGAGGGCCTCGGAGTATTCAAAGCAGAGTGTTTTCTCATGGCATCTCACACAAGGGCCATGACAAAGTCTTCCTGGGCACTACAGACTCAGCAGCAATACTGTCCTGAGGCCGTTCGAGGACTCTGGACATGTAGCTCTCCTCAAGGAACCTACAGTGTGTTGCCCATCACTCGGCACGCACAGAGGGCCTCCGAGGGATCAACAAATGGGCCTCGAAGTTCCTCAGCCAGCCCAGAGGGGTGTGGAGGTACTCAGTCAACTTGGAGGGAAAATGATGCATACCCAAGAGGCCTAGGAGTCCTCAGACGTGTACTTCCTTGAAAATAAAGCATACAAGCGACTAAGAACTCATGGAGACAGCTGCATGTCTCCGTATCTACACGGCTACCAAGGGCCTAAACTGGAGGCATGTTCCCACGTTGAGATTCCTTTTAGCTCTAGAGCTTGTCAGGCTGAAAACAACCGCGGCCATGGAAGCACCTGGTTTAGACAGAGCAAATTCATTTTGTCCCCAGAAGCATTCTACAAGGGTTGACTTGGCTGTCAAGAGCTGTGTATGTCAGAGAGCTTCAACGAAGCATGAATGCAGCCTTCAGAAAGGGAAAGCAAGTCTAGTTCCAGCAGGCCCCCGTTTCCTCGGGCTCACTCAGCATGCACCACTGTGGTTTCTAACAAGTCCAAAGAGACACAGGTTACCCTGTGTTTCCTTCCCTGAATCTGCTTCTCCAAGTAGGGTGTTCTGCATCAAGCGAACTGCCTCAACCAAGGATCGCCGTAGCTGCTCCTCTGGGCCTGTGTCTATTCAAAAGCTTGCAGTGCCTCAGGAAGAACAGGAGTTAAATTGCAGTAAGAATGCAAGCCGACTTCCTCCAGGAGGCACGGTGACTTCAGGCAGGAGGTCCTAGATGGAAAGCGAAGCTGAGGGTTACTCGGAGTGCAGCTCAGACTAGGGCAACGCGTAAGACATCGACGTCATGTGGGACTTGCCAGAACGGTGTTCGTGAACGTGTGCGAGTGCTGAGGAAATTTAGCTGCTCCAAAAGAGAGTGCAGTGCGTTTCCCTACGCTAGGCATGCACAGAGGGGCTCTAAAGGGCTACGGGAGTGGATATTGCTTAGCAGACCCAGGTGCGCCTGGGGGTACTCAGTGTTCCTGCCGGGAACAGGGTGCCCACGCTAGCCTCCTAGGTGTCCAGAAAACTGTGCCGCCGTTAGACGTACGCAGAGCAGAGGCCACCGGCTCTTGGAAACTGCTGCACGCCTCCTCTTGTGCACGGCAAATCAGGGCCTTACTTCCAGGCATGTGTTCATGCTGGGTGTGCCGGTAGCGACACCGCATGGTAAGATGCTGACTTTCTCCTCGAGCAGAGTGACTTCAGGTACGAGGGCCTCGGAGTATTCAAAGCAGAGTGTTTTCTCATGGCATCTCACACAAGGGCCATGACAAAGTCTTCCTGGGCACTACAGACTCAGCAGCAATATTGTCCTGAGGCCGTTCGAGCACTCTGGACATGTAGCTCTCCTCAAGGAACCTACAGTGTGTTTCCCACCACTCGGCACGCACAGAGGGCCTCCGAGGGATCAACAAATGGGTCTCGAAGTTCCTCAGCCAGCCCAGAGGGGTGTTGAGGTACTCACTCAACTTGGAGGGAAAATGATGCATACCCAAGAGGCCTAGGAGTCCTCAGACGTGTACTTCTTTGAAAATAAAGCATACAAGCGACTAAGAACTCATGGAGACAGCTGCATGCCTCCGTATCTACACGGTTACCAAGGGCCTAAACTGGAAGCATGTTCCCACGTTGAGATTCCTTTTAGCTCTAGAGCTTGTCAGGCTGAAAACAACCACGGCCATGGAAGCACCTGGTTTACACAGAGCAAATTCATTTTGTCCCCAGAAGCATTCTACAGGGTTTACTTGCCTGTCAAGAGCTGCGTATGTCAGGGAGCTTCAACGAAGCATGAATGCAGCCTTCAGAAAGGGAAAGCAAGTCTAGTCCCAGCAGGCACCCGTTTCCTCGGGCTCACTCAGCATGCACCCCTGTGGTTTCTAACAAGTCCAAAGAGACACAGGTTACCCTGTGTTTCCTTCCCTGAATCAGCTTCTCCAAGTAGGGTGTTCTGCATCAAGCGAACTGCCTCAACCAAGGATCGCCGTAGCTGCTCCTCTGGTCCTGTGTCTATTCAAAAGCTTGCAGTGCCACAGGAAGAAGAGGACTTAAATTGCAGTAAGAACGCAAGCCGACTTCCTCCAGGAGGCACGGTGACTTCAGGCAGGAGGTCCTAGATGGAAAGCGAAGCCGAGGGTTACTCTGAGTGCAGCTCAGACTAGGGCAACGCGTAAGACTTCGATGCCATGTGGGACTTCCCAGAACGGTGTTCGTAAACGTGTGCGAGTGCTGAGGAAATTTAGCTGTTCCAAATGAGAGTGCAGTGCGTTTCCCTACGCTCGGCATGCACAGAGGGGCTCTAAAGGGCTACGGGAGTGGATGTTGCTTAGCAGACCCAGGTGCGCCTGGGGTTACTCAGTGTTCCTGCCGGGAACAGGGTGCCCACGCTAGCCTCCTAGGTGTCCAGAAAACTGTGCCGCCGTTAGACGTACGCAGAGCAGAGGCCACCGGCTCTTGGAAACTGCTGCACGCCTCCTCTTGTGCACGGCAAATCAGGGCCTTACTTCCAGGCATGTGTTCATGCTGGGTGTGCCGGTAGCGACACCGCATGGTAAGATGCTGACTTTCGGCTCGAGCAGAGTGACTTCAGGTACGAGGGCCTCGGAGTATTCAAAGCAGGGTGTTTTCTTATGGCAGCACACACATGGGCCACGACAAAGTCTTCCTGGGCACTTCGGACTCACCAGCAATGTTGTCCTGAGGCCGTTCGAGCACTCTGGACATGTAGCTCTCCTCAAGGAACCTACAGTGTGTTGCCCATCACTCGGCACGCACAGATGGCCTCCGACGGATCAACAAATGGGCCTCGACATTCCTCAGCCGGCCCACAGGTGTGTGGAGGTACGCAGTCAACTTGGAGGGAAAATGATGCATACCCGAGAGGCCTAGGAGTCCTCAGACGTGTACTTCCTTGAAAATAAAGCATATAAGCCACTAAGAACTCATGGAGACAGCTGCATGTTTCCGTATCTACACTGTTACCAAGGGCCTAAACTGGAGGCATGTTCCCACGTTGAGATTCCTTTTAGCTCTAGAGCTTGTCAGGCTGAAAACAACCGCGGCAATGGAAGCACCTGGTTTAGACAGAGCAAATTCATTTTCTCCCCAGAAGCATTCTACAAGGGTTGACTTGCCGGTCAAGAGCTGTGTATGTCAGGGATCTTTAACGAAGCATGAATGCAGCCTTCAGAAAGGGAAAGCAAGTCTAATCGCAGCAGGCCCCCGTTTCCTCGGGCTCACTCAGCATGCACCACTGTTGTTTCTAACAAGTCCAAAGAGACACAGGTTACCCTGTGTTTCCTTCCCTGAATCTGCTTCTCCAAGTAGGGTGTTCTGCATCAAGCGAACTGCCTCAACCAAGGATCGCCGTAGCTGCTCCTCTAGTCCTGTGTCTATTCAAAAGCTTGCAGTGCCTCAGGAAGAACAGGACTTAAATTGCAGTCAGAACGCAAGCCGACTTCCTCCAGGAGGCACGGTGACTTCAGGCAGGAGGTCCTAGATGGAAAGCGAAGCTGAGGGTTACTCTGAGTGCAGCTCAGACTAGGGCAACGCGTAAGACTTCGACGCCATGTGGGACTTGCCAGAACGGTGTTCGTGAACGTGTGCGAGTGCTGAGGAAATTTAGCTGTTCCAAATGAGAGTGCAGTGCGTTTCCCTACGCTCGGCATGCACAGAGGGGCTCTAAAGGGCTACGGGAGTGGATGTTGCTTAGCAGACCCCGGTGCGCCTGGGGTTACTCAGTGTTCCTGCCGGGAACAGGGTGTCCACGCTAGCCTCCTAGGTGTCCAGAAAACTGTGCCGCCGTTAGACGTACGCAGAGCAGAGGCCACCGGCTCTTGGAAACTGCTGCACGCCTCCTCTTGTGCACGGCAAATCAGGGCCTTACTTCCAGGCATGTGTTCATGCTGGGTGTGCCGGTAGCGACACCGCATGGTAAGATGCTGACTTTCTCCTCGAGCAGAGTGACTTCAGGTACGAGGGCCTCGGAGTATTCAAAGCAGAGTGTTTTCTCATGGCATCTCACACAAGGGCCATGACAAAGTCTTCCTGGGCACTACAGACTCAGCAGCAATACTGTCCTGAGGCCGTTCGAGGACTCTGGACATGTAGCTCTCCTCAAGGAACCTACAGTGTGTTGCCCATCACTCGGCACGCACAGAGGGCCTCCGAGGGATCAACAAATGGGCCTCGAAGTTCCTCAGCCGGCCCACAGCGGTGTGAAGGTACTCAGTCAACTTGGAGGGAATATCATGCATACCCGAGAGGCCTAGGAGTCCTCAGACGTGTACTTCCTTGAAAATAAAGCATATAAGCGACTAAGAACTCATGGAGACAGCTGCATGCCTCCGTATCTACACGGCTACCAAGGGCCTAAACTGGAGGCATGTTCCCACGTTGAGATTCCTTTTAGCTCTAGAGCTTGTCAGGCTGAAAACAACCGCGGCCATGGAAGCACCTGGTTTAGACAGAGCAAATTCATTTTGTCCCCAGAAGCATTCTACAAGGGTTGACTTGGCTGTCAAGAGCTGTGTATGTCAGAGAGCTTCAACGAAGCATGAATGCAGCCTTCAGAAAGGGAAAGCAAGTCTAGTTCCAGCAGGCCCCCGTATCCTGGGGCTCACTCAGCATGCACGACTGTGGTTTCTAACAAGTCCAAAGAGACACAGGTTGCCCTGTGTTTCCTTCCCTGAATCTGCTTCTCCAAGTAGGGTGTTCTGCATCAAGCGAACTGCCTCAACCAAGGATCGCCGTAGCTGCTCCTCTGGGCCTTTGTCTATTCAAAAGCTTGCAGTGCCTCAGGAAGAACAGGAGTTAAATTGCAGTCAGAATGCAAGCCGACTTCCTCCAGGAGGCACGGTGACTTCAGGCAGGAGGTCCTAGATGGAAAGCGAAGCTGAGGGTTACTCTGAGTGCAGCTCAGACTAGGGCAACGCGTAAGACTTCGACGTCATGTGGGACTTGCCAGAACGGTGTTCGTGAACGTGTGCGAGTGCTGAGGAAATTTAGCTGCTCCAAAAGAGAGTGCAGTGCGTTTCCCTACGCTCGGCATGCACAGAGGGGCTCTAAAGGGCTACGGGAGTGGATGTTGCTTAGCAGACCCATGTGCGCCTGGATGTACTCAGTGTTCTTGCCGGGAACAGGGTGCCTACCCTAGCCTCCTAGGTGTCCAGAAAACTGTGCCGCCGTTAGACGTACGCAGAGCAGAGGCCACCGGCTCTTGGAAACTGCTGCACGCCTCCTCTTCTGCACGGCAAATCAGGGCCTTACTTCCAGGCATGTGTTCATGCTGGGTGTGCCGGTAGCGACACCGCATGGTAAGATGCTGACTTTCTCCTCGAGCAGAGTGACTTCAGGTACGAGGGCCTCGGAGTATTCAAAGCAGGGTGTTTTCTCATGGCAGCACACACATGGGCCATGACAAAGTCTTCCTGGGCACTTCGGACTCACCAGCAATGTTGTCCTGAGGCCGTTCGAGCACTATGGACATGTAGCTCTCCTCAAGGAACCTACAGTGTGTTGCCCATCACTCGGCACGCACAGAGGGCCTCCGAGGGATCAACAAATGGGCCTCGACGTTCCTCAGCCGTCCCACAGGGGTGTGGAGGTACTCAGTCAACTAGGAGGGAAAATGATGCATACCCGAGAGGCCTAGGAGTCCTCAGACGTGTACATCTTTGAAAATAAAGCATATAAGCGACTAAGAACTCATGGAGACAGCTGCATGCCTCCGTATCTACACGGTTACCAAGGGCCTAAACTGGAGGCATGTTCCCACGTTGAGATTCCTTTTAGCTCTAGAGCTTGTCAGGCTGAAAACAACCGCGGCCATGGAAGCACCTGGTTTAGACAGAGCAAATTCATTTTGTCCCCAGAAGCATTCTACAAGGGTTGACTTGCCTGTCAAGAGCTGTGTATGTCAGGGATCTTTAACGAAGCATGAATGCAGCCTTCAGAAAGGGAAAGCAAGGCTAGTCCCAGCAGGCCCCCGTTTCCTCGGGCTCACTCAGCATGCACCACTGTGGTTTCTAACAAGTCCAAAGAGACACAGGTTACCCTGTGTTTCCTTCCCTGAATCTGCTTCTCCAAGTAGGGTGTTCTGCATCAAGCGAACTGCCTCAACCAAGGATCGCCGTAGCTGCTCCTCTGGTCCTGTGTCTATTCAAAAGCTTGCAGTGCCACAGGAAGAAGAGGACTTAAATTGCAGTAAGAACGCAAGCCGACTTCCTCCAGGAGGCACGGTGACTTCAGGCAGGAGGTCCTAGATGGAAAGCGAAGCCGAGGGTTACTCTGAGTGCAGCTCAGACTAGGGCAACGCGTAAGACTTCGACGCCATGAGGGACTTCCCAGAACGGTGTTCGTAAACGTGTGCGAGTGCTGAGGAAATTTAGCTATTCCAAATGAGAGTGCAGTGCGTTTCCCTACGCTCGGCATGCACAGAGGGGCTCTAAAGGGCTACGGGAGTGGATGTTGCTTAGCAGACCCAGGTGCGCCTGGGGTTACTCAGTGTTCCTGCCGGGAACAGGGTGCCCACGCTAGCCTCCTAGGTGTCCAGAAAACTGTGCCGCCGTTAGACGTACGCAGAGCAGAGGCCACCGGCTCTTGGAAACTGCTGCACGCCTCCTCTTGTGCACGGCAAATCAGGGCCTTACTTCCAGGCATGTGTTCATGCTGGGTGTGCCGGTAGCGACACCGCATGGTAAGATGCTGACTTTCTCCTCGAGCAGAGTGACTTCAGGTACGAGGGCCTCGGAGTATTCAAAGCAGAGTGTTTTCTCATGGCATCTCACACAAGGGCCATGACAAAGTCTTCCTGGGCACTACAGACTCAGCAGCAATACTTTCCTGAGGCCGTTCGAGGACTCTGGACATGTAGCTCTCCTCAAGGAACCTACAGTGTGTTTCCCACCACTCGGCACGCACAGAGGGCCTCCGAGGGATCAACAAATGGGTCTCGAAGTTCCTCAGCCAGCCCAGAGGGGTGTTGAGGTACTCACTCAACTTGGTGGGAAAATGATGCATACCCAAGAGGCCTAGGAGTCCTCAGACGTGTACTTCCTTGAAAATAAAGCATACAAGCGACTAAGAACTCATGGAGACAGCTGCATGTCTCCGTATCTACACGGCTACCAAGGGCCTGAACTGGAGGCATGTTCCCACGTTGAGATTACTTTTAGCTCTAGAGCTTGTCAGGCTGAAAACAACCGCGGCCATGGAAGCACCTGGTTTAGACAGAGCAAATTCATTTTGTCCCCAGAAGCATTCTACAAGGGTTGACTTGGCTGTCAAGAGCTGTGTATGTCAGAGAGCTTCAACGAAGCATGGATGCAGCCTTCAGAAAGGGAAAGCAAGTCTAGTTCCAGCAGGCCCCCGTTTCCTGGGGCTCACTCAGCATGCACCACTGTGGTTTCTAACAAGTCCAAAGAGACACAGGTTACCCTGTGTTTCCTTCCCTGAATCTGCTTCTCCAAGTAGGGTGTTGTGCATCAAGCGAACTGCCTCAACCAAGGATCGCCGTAGCTGCTCCTCTGGGCCTGTGTCTATTCAAAAGCTTGCAGTGCCTCAGGAAGAACAGGAGTTAAATTGCAGTAAGAATGCAAGCCGACTTCCTCCAGGAGGCACGGTGACTTCAGGCAGGAGGTCCTAGATGGAAAGCGAAGCTGAGGGTTACTCGGAGTGCAGCTCAGACTAGGGCAACGCGTAAGACATCGACGTCATGTGGGACTTGCCAGAACGGTGTTCGTGAACGTGTGCGAGTGCTGAGGAAATTTAGCTGCTCCAAAAGAGAGTGCAGTGCGTTTCCCTACGCTCGGCATGCACAGAGGGGCTCTAAAGGGCTACGGGAGTGGATGTTGCTTAGCAGACCAATGTGCACCTGGGGGTACTCAGTGTTCCTGCCGTGGACAGGGTGCCCACGCTAGCCTCCTAGGTGTCCAGAAAACTGTGCCGCCGTTAGACGTACGCAGAGCAGAGGCCACCGGCTCTTGGAAACTGCTGCACGCCTCCTCTTCTGCACGGCAAATCAGGGCCTTACTTCCAGGCATGTGTTCATGCTGGGTGTGCCGGTAGCGACACCGCATGGTAAGATGCTGACTTTCTCCTCGAGCAGAGTGACTTCAGGTACGAGGGCCTTGGAGTATTCAAAGCAGGGTGTTTTCTCATGGCAGCACACACATGGGCCATGACAAAGTCTTCCTGGGCACTTCGGACTCACCAGCAATGTTGTCCTGAGGCCGTTCGAGCACTATGGACATGTAGCTCTCCTCAAGGAACCTACAGTGTGTTGCCCATCACTCGGCACGCACAGAGGGCCTCCGAGGGATCAACAAATGGGCCTCGACGTTCCTCAGCCGTCCCACAGGGGTGTGGAGGTACTCAGTCAACTTGGAGGGAAAATGATGCATACCCGAGAGGCCTAGGAGTCCTCAGACGTGTACATCTTTGAAAATAAAGCATATAAGCGACTAAGAACTCATGGAGACAGCTGCATGCCTCCGTATCTACACGGTTACCAAGGGCCTAAACTGGAGGCATGTTCCCACGTTGAGATTCCTTTTAGCTCTAGAGCTTGTCAGGCTGAAAACAACCGCGGCCATGGAAGCACCTGGTTTAGACAGAGCAAATTCATTTTGTCCCCAGAAGCATTCTACAAGGGTTGACTTGCCTGTCAAGAGCTGTGTATGTCAGGGAGCTTTAACGAAGCATGAATGCAGCCTTCAGAAAGGGAAAGCAAGGCTAGTTCCAGCAGGCCCCCGTTTCCTCGGGCTCACTCAGCATGCACCCCTGTGGTTTCTAACAAGTCCAAAGAGACACAGGTTACCCTGTGTTTCCTTCCCTGAATCTGCTTCTCCAAGTAGGGTGTTCTGCATCAAGCGAACTGCCTCAACCAAGGATCCCCGTAGCTGCTCCTCTGGTCCTGTGTCTATTCAAAAGCTTGCAGTGCCACAGGAAGAACAGGACTTAAATTGCAGTAAGAACGCAAGCCGACTTCCTCCAGGAGGCACGGTGACTTCAGGCAGGAGGTCCTAGATGGAAAGCGAAGCTGAGGGTTACGCTGAGTGCAGCTCAGACTAGGGCAACGCGTAAGACTTCGACGCCATGTGCGACTTGCCAGAACGGTGTTCGTAAACGTGTGCGAGTGCTGAGGAAATTTAGCTGTTCCAAATGAGAGTGCAGTGCGTTTCCCTACGCTCGGCATGCACAGAGGGGCTCTAAAGGGCTACGGGAGTGGATGTTGCTTAGCAGACCCAGGTGCGCCTGGGGGTACTCAGTGTTCCTGCCGGGAACAGGGTGCCCACGCTAGCCTCCTAGGTGTCCAGAAAACTGTGCCGCCGTTAGACGTACGCAGAGCAGAGGCCACCGGCTCTTGGAAACTGCTGCACGCCTCCTCTTGTGCACGGCAAATCAGGGCCTTACTTCCAGGCATGTGTTCATGCTGGGTGTGCCGGTAGCGACACCGCATGGTAAGATGCTGACTTTCTCCTCGAGCAGAGTGACTTCAGGTACGAGGGCCTCGGAGTATTCAAAGCAGAGTGTTTTCTCATGGCATCTCACACAAGGGCCATGACAAAGTCTTCCTGGGCACTACAGACTCAGCAGCAATATTGTCCTGAGGCCGTTCGAGGACTCTGGACATGTAGCTCTCCTCAAGGAACCTACAGTGTGTTGCCCACCACTCGGCACGCACAGAGGGCCTCCGAGGGATCAACAAATGGGCCTCGATTTCCTCAGCCAGCCCAGAGGGGTGTTGAGGTACTCACTCAACTTGGAGGGAAAATGATGCATACCCAAGAGGCCTAGGAGTCCTCAGACGTGTACATCTTTGAAAATAAAGCATACAAGCGACTAAGAACTCATGGAGACAGCTGCATGCCTCCGTATCTACACGGTTACCAAGGGCCTAAACTGGAGGCATGTTCCCACGTTGAGATTCCTTTTAGCTCTAGAGCTTGTCAGGCTGAAAACAACCACGGCCATGGAAGCACCTGGTTTAGACAGAGCAAATTCATTTTGTCCCCAGAAGCATTCTACAGGGTTTACTTGCCTGTCAAGAGCTGCGTATGTCAGGGAGCTTCAACGAAGCATGAATGCAGCCTTCAGAAAGGGAAAGCAAGTCTAATCGCAGCAGGCACCCGTTTCCTCGGGCTCACTCAGCATGCACCCCTGTGGTTTCTAACAACTCCAAAGAGACACAGGTTACCCTGTGTTTCCTTCCCTGAATCAGCTTCTCCAAGTAGGGTGTTCTGCATCAAGCGAACTGCCTCAACCAAGGATCCCCGTAGCTGCTCCTCTGGTCCTGTGTCTATTCAAAAGCTTGCAGTGCCACAGGAAGAAGAGGACTTAAATTGCAGTAAGAACGCAAGCCGACTTCCTCCAGGAGGCACGGTGACTTCAGGCAGGAGGTCCTAGATGGAAAGCGAAGCCGAGGGTTACTCTGAGTGCAGCTCAGACTAGGGCAACGCGTAAGACTTCGATGCCATGTGGGTCTTCCCAGAACGGTGTTCGTAAACGTGTGCGAGTGCTGAGGAAGTTTAGCTGTTCCAAATGAGAGTGCAGTGCGTTTCCCTACGCTCGGCATGCACAGAGGGGCTCTAAAGGGCTACGGGAGTGGATGTTGCTTAGCAGACCCAGGTGCGCCTGGGGGTACTCAGTGTTCCTGCCGTGGACAGGGTGCCCACGCTAGCCTCCTAGGTGTCCAGAAAACTGTGCCGCCGTTAGACGTACGCAGAGCAGAGGCCACCGGCTCTTGGAAACTGCTGCACGCCTCCTCTTCTGCACGGCAAATCAGGGCCTTACTTCCAGGCATGTGTTCATGCTGGGTGTGCCGGTAGCGACACCGCATGGTAAGATGCTGACTTTCTCCTCGAGCAGAGTGACTTCAGGTACGAGGGCCTCGGAGTATTCAAAGCAGGGTGTTTTCTCATGGCAGCACACACATGGGCCATGACAAAGTCTTCCTGGGCACTACGGACTCACCAGCAATATTGTCCTGAGGCCGTTCGAGCACTATGGACATGTAGCTCTCCTCAAGGAACCTACAGTGTGTTGCCCACCACTCGGCACGCACAGAGGTCCTCCGAGGGATCAACAAATGGGCCTCGACGTTCCTCAGCCGTCCCAGAGGGGTGTGGAGGTACTCAGTCAACTTGGAGGGAAAATGATGCATACCCGAGAGGCCTAGGAGTCCTCAGACGTGTACATCTTTGAAAATAAAGCATACAAGCGACTAAGAACTCATGGAGACAGCTGCATGCCTCCGTATCTACACGGTTACCAAGGGCCTAAACTGGAAGCATGTTCCCACGTTGAGATTCCTTTTAGCTCTAGAGCTTGTCAGGCTGAAAACAACCACGGCCATGGAAGCACCTGGTTTACACAGAGCAAATTCATTTTGTCCCCAGAAGCATTCTACAAGGGTTGACTTGCCTGTCAAGAGCTTCGTATGTCAGGGAGCTTTAACGAAGCATGAATGCAGCCTTCAGAAAGGGAAAGCAAGTCTAATCGCAGCAGGCACCCGTTTCCTCGGGCTCACTCAGCATGCACCCCTGTGGTTTCTAACAAGTCCAAAGAGACACAGGTTACCCTGTGTTTCCTTCCCTGAATCAGCTTCTCCAAGAAGGGTGTTCTGCATCAAGCGAACTGCCTCAACCAAGGATCGCCGTAGCTGCTCCTCTGGTCCTGTGTCTATTCAAAAGCTTGCAGTGCCACAGGAAGAAGAGGACTTAAATTGCAGTAAGAACGCAAGCCGACTTCCTCCAGGAGGCACGGTGACTTCAGGCAGGAGGTCCTAGATGGAAAGCGAAGCCGAGGGTTACTCTGAGTGCAGCTCAGACTAGGGCAACGCGTAAGACTTCGATGCCATGTGGGACTTCCCAGAACGGTGTTCGTAAACGTGTGCGAGTGCTGAGGAAATTTAGCTGTTCCAAATGAGAGTGCAGTGCGTTTCCCTACGCTCGGCATGCACAGAGGGGCTCTAAAGGGCTACGGGAGTGGATGTTGCTTAGCAGACCCAGGTGCGCCTGGGGTTACTCAGTGTTCCTGCCGGGAACAGGGTGCCCACGCTAGCCTCCTAGGTGTCCAGAAAACTGTGCCGCCGTTAGACGTACGCAGAGCAGAGGCCACCGGCTCTTGGAAACTGCTGCACGCCTCCTCTTCTGCACGGCAAATCAGGGCCTTACTTCCAGGCATGTGTTCATGCTGGGTGTGCCGGTAGCGACACCGCATGGTAAGATGCTGACTTTCTGCTCGAGCAGAGTGACTTCAGGTACGAGGGCCTCGGAGTATTCAAAGCAGGGTGTTTTCTTATGGCAGCACACACATGGGCCACGACAAAGTCTTCCTGGGCACTTCGGACTCACCAGCAATGTTGTCCTGAGGCCGTTCGAGCACTCTGGACATGTAGCTCTCCTCAAGGAACCTACAGTGTGTTGCCCATCACTCGGCACGCACAGATGGCCTCCGACGGATCAACAAATGGGCCTCGACATTCCTCAGCCGGCCCACAGGTGTGTGGAGGTACGCAGTCAACTTGGAGGGAAAATGATGCATACCCGAGAGGCCTAGGAGTCCTCAGACGTGTACTTCCTTGAAAATAAAGCATATAAGCCACTAAGAACTCATGGAGACAGCTGCATGTTTCCGTATCTACACTGTTACCAAGGGCCTAAACTGGAGGCATGTTCCCACGTTGAGATTCCTTTTAGCTCTAGAGCTTGTCAGGCTGAAAACAACCGCGGCAATGGAAGCACCTGGTTTAGACAGAGCAAATTCATTTTCTCCCCAGAAGCATTCTACAAGGGTTGACTTGCCGGTCAAGAGCTGTGTATGTCAGGGATCTTTAACGAAGCATGAATGCAGCCTTCAGAAAGGGAAAGCAAGTCTAATCGCAGCAGGCCCCCGTTTCCTCGGGCTCACTCAGCATGCACCACTGTTGTTTCTAACAAGTCCAAAGAGAAACAGGTTACCCTGTGTTTCCTTCCCTGAATCTGCTTCTCCAAGTAGGGTGTTCTGCATCAAGCGAACTGCCTCAACCAAGGATCGCCGTAGCTGCTCCTCTAGTCCTGTGTCTATTCAAAAGCTTGCAGTGCCTCAGGAAGAACAGGACTTAAATTGCAGTCAGAACGCAAGCCGACTTCATCCATTAGGCACGGGGACTTCAGGCAGGAGGTCCTAGATGGAAAGCGAAGCTGAGGGTTACTCTGAGTGCAGCTCAGACTAGGGCAACGCGTAAGACTTCGACGCCATGTGGGACTTGCCAGAACGGTGTTCGTGAACGTGTGCGAGTGCTGAGGAAATTTAGCTGTTCCAAATGAGAGTGCAGTGCGTTTCCCTACGCTCGGCATGCACAGAGGGGCTCTAAAGGGCTACGGGAGTGGATGTTGCTTAGCAGACCCCGGTGCGCCTGGGGTTACTCAGTGTTCCTCCCGGGAACAGGGTGTCCACGCTAGCCTCCTAGGTGTCCAGAAAACTGTGCCGCCGTTAGACGTACGCAGAGCAGAGGCCACCGGCTCTTGGAAACTGCTGCACGCCTCCTCTTGTGCACGGCAAATCAGGGCCTTACTTCCAGGCATGTGTTCATGCTGGGTGTGCCGGTAGCGACACCGCATGGTAAGATGCTGACTTTCTCCTCGAGCAGAGTGACTTCAGGTACGAGGGCCTCGGAGTATTCAAAGCAGAGTGTTTTCTCATGGCATCTCACACAAGGGCCATGACAAAGTCTTCCTGGGCACTACAGACTCAGCAGCAATACTGTCCTGAGGCCGTTCGAGGACTCTGGACATGTAGCTCTCCTCAAGGAACCTACAGTGTGTTGCCCATCACTCGGCACGCACAGAGGGCCTTCGAGGGATCAACAAATAGGCCTCGAAGTTCCTCATCCGGCCCACAGCGGTGTGAAGGTACTCAGTCAACTTGGAGGGAATATCATGCATACGCGAGAGGCCTAGGAGTCCTCAGACGTGTACTTCCTTGAAAATAAAGCATACAAGCGACTAAGAACTCATGGAGACAGCTGCATGTCTCCGTATGTACACGGCTACCAAGGGCCTAAACTGGAGGCATGTTCCCACGTTGAGATTACTTTTAGCTCTAGAGCTTGTCAGGCTGAAAACAACCGCGGCCATGGAAGCACCTGGTTTAGACAGAGCAAATTCATTTTGTCCCCAGAAGCATTCTACAAGGGTTGACTTGACTGTCAAGAGCTGTGTATGTCAGGGATCTTTAACGAAGCATGAATGCAGCCTTCAGAAAGGGAAAGCAAGGCTAGTCCCAGCAGGCCCCCGTTTCCTCGGGCTCACTCAGCATGCACCACTGTTGTTTCTAACAAGTCCAAAGAGACACAGGTTACCCTGTGTTTCCTTCCCTGAATCTGCTTCTCCAAGTAGGGTGTTCTGCATCAAGCGAACTGCCTCAACCAAGGATCGCCGTAGCTGCTCCTCTGGTCCTGTGTCTATTCAAAAGCTTGCAGTGCCTCAGGAAGAACAGGACTTAAATTGCAGTAAGAATGCAAGCCGACTTCCTCCAGGAGGCACGGTGACTTCAGGCAGGAGGTCCTAGATGGAAAGCGAAGCTGAGGGTTACTCTGAGTGCAGCTCAGACTAGGGCAACGCGTAAGACTTCGACGCCATGTGGGACTTGCCAGAACGGTGTTCGTGAACGTGTGCGAGTGCTGAGGAAATTTAGCTGCTCCAAAAGAGAGTGCAGTGCGTTTCCCTACGCTCGGCATGCACAGAGGGGCTCTAAAGGGCTACGGGAGTGGATGTTGCTTAGCAGACCCAGGTGCGCCTGGGGGTACTCAGTGTTCCTGCCGGGAACAGGGTGCCCACGCTAGCCTCCTAGGTGTCCAGAAAACTGTGCCGCCGTTAGACGTACGCAGAGCAGAGGCCACCGGCTCTTGGAAACTGCTGCACGCCTCCTCTTGTGCACGGCAAATCAGGGCCTTACTTCCAGGCATGTGTTCATGCTGGGTGTGCCGGTAGCGACACCGCATGGTAAGATGCTGACTTTCTCCTCGAGCAGAGTGACTTCAGGTACGAGGGCCTCGGAGTATTCAAAGCAGAGTGTTTTCTCATGGCATCTCACACAAGGGCCATGACAAAGTCTTCCTGGGCACTACGGACTCAGCAGCAATATTGTCCTGAGGCCGTTCGAGGACTCTGGACATGTAGCTCTCCTCAAGGAACCTGCAGTGTGTTGCCCACCACTCGGCACGCACAGAGGGCCTCCGAGGGATCAACAAATGGGCCTCGAAGTTCCTCAGCCAGCCCAGAGGGGTGTTGAGGTACTCACTCAACTTGGAGGGAAAATGATGCATACCCGAGAGGCCTAGGAGTCCTCAGACGTGTACATCTTTGAAAATAAAGCATATAAGCGACTAAGAACTCATGGAGACAGCTGCATGCCTCCGTATCTACACGGTTACCAAGGGCCTAAACTGGAGGCATGTTCCCACGTTGAGATTCCTTTTAGCTCTAGAGCTTGTCAGGCTGAAAACAACCGCGGCCATGGAAGCACCTGGTTTAGACAGAGCAAATTCATTTTGTCCCCAGAAGCATTCTACAAGGGTTGACTTGCCTGTCAAGAGCTGCGTATGTCAGGGAGCTTCAACGAAGCATGAATGCAGCCTTCAGAAAGGGAAAGCAAGGCTAGTCCCAGCAGGCCCCCGTATCCTCGGGCTCACTCAGCATGCACGACTGTGGTTTCTAACAAGTCCAAAGAGACACAGGTTACCCTGTGTTTCCTTCCCTGAATCTGCTTCTCCAAGTAGGGTGTTCTGCATCAAGCGAACTGCCTCAACCAAGGATCGCCGTAGCTGCTCCTCTAGTCCTTTGTCTATTCAAAAGCTTGCAGTGCCTCAGGAAGAAGAGGACTTAAATTGCAGTAAGAACGCAAGCCGACTTCCTCCAGGAGGCACGGTGACTTCAGGCAGGAGGTCCTAGATGGAAAGCGAAGCCGAGGGTTACTCTGATTGCAGCTCAGACTAGGGCAACGCGTAAGACTTCGACGCCATGAGGGACTTCCCAGAACGGTGTTCGTAAACGTGTGCGAGTGCTGAGGAAATTTAGCTATTCCAAATGAGAGTGCAGTGCGTTTCCCTACGCTCGGCATGCACAGAGGGGCTCTAAAGGGCTACGGGAGTGGATGTTGCTTAGCAGACCCAGGTGCGCCTGGGGTTACTCAGTGTTCCTGCCGGGAACAGGGTGCCCACGCTAGCCTCCTAGGTGTCCAGAAAACTGTGCCGCCGTTAGACGTACGCAGAGCAGAGGCCACCGGCTCTTGGAAACTGCTGCACGCCTCCTCTTGTGCACGGCAAATCAGGGCCTTACTTCCAGGCATGTGTTCATGCTGGGTGTGCCGGTAGCGACACCGCATGGTAAGATGCTGACTTTCTCCTCGAGCAGAGTGACTTCAGGTACGAGGGCCTCGGAGTATTCAAAGCAGAGTGTTTTCTCATGGCATCTCACACAAGGGCCATGACAAAGTCTTCCTGGGCACTACAGACTCAGCAGCAATACTTTCTGAGGCCGTTCGAGGACTCTGGACATGTAGCTCTCCTCAAGGAACCTACAGTGTGTTTCCCACCACTCGGCACGCACAGAGGTCCTCCGAGGGATCAACAAATGGGTCTCGAAGTTCCTCAGCCAGCCCAGAGGGGTGTTGAGGTACTCACTCAACTTGGTGGGAAAATGATGCATACCCAAGAGGCCTAGGAGTCCTCAGACGTGTACTTCCTTGAAAATAAAGCATACAAGCGACTAAGAACTCATGGAGACAGCTGCATGTCTCCGTATCTACACGGCTACCAAGGGCCTGAACTGGAGGCATGTTCCCACGTTGAGATTACTTTTAGCTCTAGAGCTTGTCAGGCTGAAAACAACCGCGGCCATGGAAGCACCTGGTTTAGACAGAGCAAATTCATTTTGTCCCCAGAAGCATTCTACAAGGGTTGACTTGGCTGTCAAGAGCTGTGTATGTCAGAGAGCTTCAACGAAGCATGGATGCAGCCTTCAGAAAGGGAAAGCAAGTCTAGTTCCAGCAGGCCCCCGTTTCCTCGGGCTCACTCAGCATGCACCACTGTGGTTTCTAACAAGTCCAAAGAGACACAGGTTACCCTGTGTTTCCTTCCCTGAATCTGCTTCTCCAAGTAGGGTGTTCTGCATCAAGCGAACTGCCTCAACCAAGGATCGCCGTAGCTTCTCCTCTGGGCCTGTGTCTATTCAAAAGCTTGCAGTGCCTCAGGAAGAACAGGAGTTAAATTGCAGTAAGAATGCAAGCCGACTTCCTCCAGGAGGCACGGTGACTTCAGGCAGGAGGTCCTAGAAGGAAAGCGAAGCTGAGGGTTACTCGGAGTGCAGCTCAGACTAGGGCAACGCGTAAGACTTCGACGTCATGTGGGACTTGCCAGAACGGTGTTCGTGAACGTGTGCGAGTGCTGAGGAAATTTAGCTGCTCCAAAAGAGAGTGCAGTGCGTTTCCCTACGCTAGGCATGCACAGAGGGGCTCTAAAGGGCTACGGGAGTGGATGTTGCTTAGCAGACCCAGGTGCGCCTGGGGGTACTCAGTGTTCCTGCCGGGAACAGGGTGCCCACGCTAGCCTCCTAGGTGTCCAGAAAACTGTGCCGCCGTTAGACGTACGCAGAGCAGAGGCCACCGGCTCTTGGAAACTGCTGCACGCCTCCTCTTGTGCACGGCAAATCAGGGCCTTACTTCCAGGCATGTGTTCATGCTGGGTGTGCCGGTAGCGACACCGCATGGTAAGATGCTGACTTTCTCCTCGAGCAGAGTGACTTCAGGTACGAGGGCCTCGGAGTATTCAAAGCAGGGTGTTTTCTCATGGCAGCACACACATGGGCCATGACAAAGTCTTCCTGGGCACTTCGGACTCACCATCAATGTTGTCCTGAGGCCGTTCGAGCACTCTGGACATGTAGCTCTCCTCAAGGAACCTACAGTGTGTTGCCCATCACTCGGCACGCACAGAGGGCCTCTGAGGGATCAACAAATGGGCCTCGACGTTCCTCAGCCGGCCCACAGGGGTGTGGAGGTACTCAGTCAACTTGGAGGGAAAATGATGCATACCCGAGAGGCCTAGGAGTCCTCAGACGTATACTTCCTTGAAAATAAAGCATATAAGCGACTAAGAACTCATGGAGACAGCTGCATGCCTCCGTATCTACACGCCTACCAAGGGCCTAAACTGGAGGCATGTTCCCACGTTGAGATTACTTTTAGCTCTAGAGCTTGTCAGGCTGAAAACAACCGCGGCCATGGAAGCACCTGGTTTAGACAGAGCAAATTCATTTTGTCCCCAGAAGCATTCTACAAGGGTTGACTTGCCTGTCAAGAGCTGTGTATGTCAGAGAGCTTCAACGAAGCATGAATGCAGCCTTCAGAAAGGGAAAGCAAGTCTAGTTCCAGCAGGCCCCCGTTTACTGGGGCTCACTCAGCATGCACCACTGTGGTTTCTAACAAGTCCAAAGAGACACAGGTTACCCTGTGTTTCCTTCCCTGAATCTGCTTCTCCAAGTAGGGTGTTGTGCATCAAGCGAACTGCCTCAACCAAGGATCGCCGTAGCTGCTCCTCTGGGCCTGTGTCTATTCAAAAGCTTGCAGTGCCTCAGGAAGAACAGGAGTTAAATTGCAGTCAGAATGCAAGCCGACTTCCTCCAGGAGGCACGGTGACTTCAGGCAGGAGGTCCTAGATGGAAAGCGAAGCTGAGGGTTACTCTGAGTGCAGCTCAGACTAGGGCAACGCGTAAGACTTCGACGTCATGTGGGACTTGCCAGAACGGTGTTCGTGAACGTGTGCGAGTGCTGAGGAAATTTAGCTGCTCCAAAAGAGAGTGCAGTGCGTTTCCCTACGCTCGGCATGCACAGAGGGGCTCTAAAGGGCTACGGGAGTGGATGTTGCTTAGCAGACCCAGGTGCGCCTGGGTGTACTCAGTGTTCCTGCCGGGAACAGGGTGCCTACGCTAGCCTCCTAGGTGTCCAGAAAACTGTGCCGCCGTTAGACGTACGCAGAGCAGAGGCCACCGGCTCTTGGAAACTGCTGCACGCCTCCTCTTGTGCACGGCAAATCAGGGCCTTACTTCCAGGCATGTGTTCATGCTGGGTGTGCCGGTAGCGACAGCGCATGGTAAGATGCTGACTTTCTCCTCGAGCAGAGTGACTTCAGGTACGAGGGCCTCGGAGTATTCAAAGCAGAGTGTTTTCTCATGGCATCTCACACAAGGGCCATGACAAAGTCTTCCTGGGCACTACGGACAAAGCAGCAATATTGTCCTGAGGCCGTTCGAGGACTCTGGACATGTAGCTCTCATCAAGGAACCTACAGTGTGTTGCCCATCACTCGGCACGCACAGAGGGCCTCCGAGGGATCAACAAATGGGCCTCGAATTTCCTCAGCCAGCCCAGAGGGGTGTTGAGGTACTCACTCAACTTGGAGGGAAAATGATGCATACCCGAGAGGCCTAGGAGTCCTCAGACGTGTACATCTTTGAAAATAAAGCATATAAGCGACTAAGAACTCATGGAGACAGCTGCATGCCTCCGTATCTACACGGTTACCAAGGGCCAAAACTGGAGGCATGTTCCCACGTTGAGATTCCTTTTAGCTCTAGAGCTTGTCAGGCTGAAAACAACCGCGGCCATGGAAGCACCTGGTTTAGACAGAGCAAATTCATTTTGTCCCCAGAAGCATTCTACAAGGGTTGACTTGCCTGTCAAGAGCTGTGTATGTCAGGGAGCTTCAACGAAGCATGAATGCAGCCTTCAGAAAGGGAAAGCAAGGCTAGTCGCAGCAGGCCCCCGTTTCCTCGGGCTCACTCAGCATGCACCCCTGTGGTTTCTAACAAGTCCAAAGAGACACAGGTTACCCTGTGTTTCCTTCCCTGAATCAGCTTCTCCAAGTAGGGTGTTCTGCATCAAGCGAACTGCCTCAACCAAGGATCCCCGTAGCTGCTCCTCTGGTCCTGTGTCTATTCAAAAGCTTGCAGTGCCACAGGAAGAAGAGGACTTAAATTGCAGTAAGAACGCAAGCCGACTTCCTCCAGGAGGCACGGTGACTTCAGGCAGGAGGTCCTAGATGGAAAGCGAAGCCGAGGGTTACTCTGAGTGCAGCTCAGACTAGGGCAACGCGTAAGACTTCGACGCCATGTGGGACTTCCCAGAACGGTGTTCGTAAACGTGTGCGAGTGCTGAGGAAATTTAGCTGTTCCAAATGAGAGTGCAGTGCGTTTCCCTACGCTCGGCATGCACAGAGGGGCTCTAAAGGGCTACGGGAGTGGATGTTGCTTAGCAGACCCAGGTGCGCCTGGGGTTACTCAGTGTTCCTGCCGGGAACAGGGTGCCCACGCTAGCCTCCTAGGTGTCCAGAAAACTGTGCCGCCGTTAGACGTACGCAGAGCAGAGGCCACCGGCTCTTGGAAACTGCTGCACGCCTCCTCTTCTGCACGGCAAATCAGGGCCTTACTTCCAGGCATGTGTTCATGCTGGGTGTGCCGGTAGCGACACCGCATGGTAAGATGCTGACTTTCTCCTCGAGCAGAGTGACTTCAGGTACGAGGGCCTCGGAGTATTCAAAGCAGGGTGTTTTCTCATGGCAGCACACACATGGGACATGACAAAGTCTTCCTGGGCACTTCGGACTCACCAGCAATGTTGTCCTGAGGCCGTTCGAGCACT
The DNA here is from genome assembly GCF_059928025.1 of Delphinapterus leucas. NCBI lineage: Eukaryota > Metazoa > Chordata > Mammalia > Artiodactyla > Monodontidae > Delphinapterus > Delphinapterus leucas. The sequence goes on from NC_143147.1 coordinate 31,719,197, forward strand.
CTGGACATGTAGCTCTCCTCAAGGAACCTACAGTGTGTTGCCCATCACTCGGCACGCACAGAGGGCCTCCGAGGGATCAACAAATGGGCCTCGAAGTTCCTCAGCCGGCCCACAGGGGTGTGGAGGTACTCAGTCAACTTGGAGGGAAAATGATGCATACCCGAGAGGCCTAGGAGTCCTCAGACGTGTACTTCCTTGAAAATAAAGCATACAAGCGACTAAGAACTCATGGAGACAGCTGCATGTCTCCGTATCTACACGGCTACCAAGGGCCTAAACTGGAGGCATGTTCCCACGTTGAGATTCCTTTTAGCTCTAGAGCTTGTCAGGCTGAAAACAACCGCGGCCATGGAAGCACCTGGTTTAGACAGAGCAAATTCATTTTGTCCCCAGAAGCATTCTACAAGGGTTGACTTGACTGTCAAGAGCTGTGTATGTCAGGGATCTTTAACGAAGCATGAATGCAGCCTTCAGAAAGGGAAAGCAAGGCTAGTCCCAGCAGGCCCCCGTTTCCTCGGGCTCACTCAGCATGCACGACTGTGGTTTCTAACAAGTCCAAAGAGACACAGGTTACCCTGTGTTTCCTTCCCTGAATCTGCTTCTCCAAGTAGGGTGTTCTGCATCAAGCGAACTGCCTCAACCAAGGATCGCCGTAGCTGCTCCTCTAGTCCTGTGTCTATTCAAAAGCTTGCAGTGCCTCAGGAAGAACAGGACTTAAATTGCAGTAAGAACGCAAGCCGACTTCCTCCAGGAGGCACGGTGACTTCAGGCAGGAGGTCCTAGATGGAAAGCGAAGCTGAGGGTTACTCTGAGTGCAGCTCAGACTAGGGCAACGCGTAAGACTTCGACGCCATGTGGGACTTGCCAGAACGGTGTTCGTAAACGTGTGCGAGTGCTGAGGAAATTTAGCTGTTCCAAAAGAGAGTGCAGTGCGTTTCCCTACGCTCGGCATGCACAGAGGGGCTCTAAAGGGCTACGGGAGTGGATGTTGCTTAGCAGACCCAGGTGCGCCTGGGGTTACTCAGTGTTCCTGCCGGGAACAGGGTGCCCACGCTAGCCTCCTAGGTGTCCAGAAAACTGTGCCGCCGTTAGACGTACGCAGAGCAGAGGCCACCGGCTCTTGGAAACTGCTGCACGCCTCCTCTTGTGCACGGCAAATCAGGGCCTTACTTCCAGGCATGTGTTCATGCTGGGTGTGCCGGTAGCGACACCGCATGGTAAGATGCTGACTTTCTCCTCGAGCAGAGTGACTTCAGGTACGAGGGCCTCGGAGTATTCAAAGCAGAGTGTTTTCTCATGGCATCTCACACAAGGGCCATGACAAAGTCTTCCTGGGCACTACAGACTCAGCAGCAATACTTTCCTGAGGCCGTTCGAGGACTCTGGACATGTAGCTCTCCTCAAGGAACCTACAGTGTGTTGCCCACCACTCGGCACGCACAGAGGTCCTCTGAGGGATCAACAAATGGGTCTCGAAGTTCCTCAGCCAGCCCAGAGGGGTGTTGAGGTACTCACTCAACTTGGAGGGAAAATGATGCATACCCAAGAGGCCTAGGAGTCCTCAGACGTATACTTCCTTGACAATAAAGCATATAAGCGACTAAGAACTCATGGAGACAGCTGCATGCCTCCGTATCTACACGCCTACCAAGGGCCTAAACTGGAGGCATGTTCCCACGTTGAGATTCCTTTTAGCTCTAGAGCTTGTCAGGCTGAAAACAACCGCGGCCATGGAAGCACCTGGTTTAGACAGAGCAAATTCATTTTGTCCCCAGAAGCATTCTACAAGGGTTGACTTGGCTGTCAAGAGCTGTGTATGTCAGAGAGCTTCAACGAAGCATGAATGCAGCCTTCAGAAAGGGAAAGCAAGTCTAGTTCCAGCAGGCCCCCGTTTCCTGGGGCTCACTCAGCATGCACCACTGTGGTTTCTAACAAGTCCAAAGAGACACAGGTTACCCTGTGTTTCCTTCCCTGAATCTGCTTCTCCAAGTAGGGTGTTGTGCATCAAGCGAACTGCCTCAACCAAGGATCGCCGTAGCTGCTCCTCTGGGCCTGTGTCTATTCAAAAGCTTGCAGTGCCTCAGGAAGAACAGGAGTTAAATTGCAGTAAGAATGCAAGCCGACTTCCTCCAGGAGGCACGGTGACTTCAGGCAGGAGGTCCTAGATGGAAAGCGAAGCTGAGGGTTACTCTGAGTGCAGCTCAGACTAGGGCAACGCGTAAGACATCGACGTCATGTGGGACTTGCCAGAACGGTGTTCGTGAACGTGTGCGAGTGCTGAGGAAATTTAGCTGCTCCAAAAGAGAGTGCAGTGCGTTTCCCTACGCTAGGCATGCACAGAGGAGCTCTAAAGGGCTACGGGAGTGGATATTGCTTAGCAGACCCAGGTGCGCCTGGATGTACTCAGTGTTCCTGCCGGGAACAGGGTGCCTACGCTAGCCTCCTAGGTGTCCAGAAAACTGTGCCGCCGTTAGACGTACGCAGAGCAGAGGCCACCGGCTCTTGGAAACTGCTGCACGCCTCCTCTTGTGCACGGCAAATCAGGGCCTTACTTCCAGGCATGTGTTCATGCTGGGTGTGCCGGTAGCGACACCGCATGGTAAGATGCTGACTTTCTCCTCGAGCAGAGTGACTTCAGGTACGAAGGCCTCGGAGTATTCAAAGCAGAGTGTTTTCTCGTGGCATCTCACACAAGGGCCATGACAAAGTCTTCCTGGGCACTACAGACAAAGCAGCAATATTGTCCTGAGGCCGTTCGAGGACTCTGGACATGTAGCTCTCATCAAGGAACCTACAGTGTGTTGCCCACCACTCGGCACGCACAGAGGGCCTCCGAGGGATCAACAAATGGGCCTCGATTTCCTCAGCCAGCCCAGAGGGGTGTTGAGGTACTCACTCAACTTGGAGGGAAAATGATGCATACCCGAGAGGCCTAGGAGTCCTCAGACGTGTACATCTTTGAAAATAAAGCATATAAGCGACTAAGAACTCATGGAGACAGCTGCATGCCTCCGTATCTACACGGTTACCAAGGGCCAAAACTGGAGGCATGTTCCCACGTTGAGATTCCTTTTAGCTCTAGAGCTTGTCAGGCTGAAAACAACAGCGGCCATGGAAGCACCTGGTTTAGACAGAGCAAATTCATTTTGTCCCCAGAAGCATTCTACAAGGGTTGACTTGCCTGTCAAGAGCTGTGTATGTCAGAGAGCTTCAACGAAGCATGAATGCAGGCTTCAGAAAGGGAAAGCAAGTCTAATCGCAGCAGGCACCCGTTTCCTCGGGCTCACTCAGCATGCACCCCTGTGGTTTCTAACAAGTCCAAAGAGACACAGGTTACCCTGTGTTTCCTTCCCTGAATCAGCTTCTCCAAGAAGGGTGTTCTGCATCAAGCGAACTGCCTCAACCAAGGATCCCCGTAGCTGCTCCTCTGGTCCTGTGTCTATTCAAAAGCTTGCAGTGCCACAGGAAGAAGAGGACTTAAATTGCAGTAAGAACGCAAGCCGACTTCCTCCAGGAGGCACGGTGACTTCAGGCAGGAGGTCCTAGATGGAAAGCGAAGCCGAGGGTTACTCTGAGTGCAGCTCAGACTAGGGCAACGCGTAAGACTTCGATGCCATGTGGGACTTCCCAGAACGGTGTTCGTAAACGTGTGCGAGTGCTGAGGAAATTTAGCTGTTCCAAATGAGAGTGCAGTGCGTTTCCCTACGCTCGGCATGCACAGAGGGGCTCTAAAGGGCTACGGGAGTGGATGTTGCTTAGCAGACCCAGGTGCGCCTGGGGTTACTCAGTGTTCCTGCCGGGAACAGGGTGCCCACGCTAGCCTCCTAGGTGTCCAGAAAACTGTGCCGCCGTTAGACGTACGCAGAGCAGAGGCCACCGGCTCTTGGAAACTGCTGCACGCCTCCTCTTCTGCACGGCAAATCAGGGCCTTACTTCCAGGCATGTGTTCATGCTGGGTGTGCCGGTAGCGACACCGCATGGTAAGATGCTGACTTTCGGCTCGAGCAGAGTGACTTCAGGTACGAGGGCCTCGGAGTATTCAAAGCAGGGTGTTTTCTTATGGCAGCACACACATGGGCCACGACAAAGTCTTCCTGGGCACTTCGGACTCACCAGCAATGTTGTCCTGAGGCCGTTCGAGCACTCTGGACATGTAGCTCTCCTCAAGGAACCTACAGTGTGTTGCCCATCACTCGGCACGCACAGATGGCCTCCGACGGATCAACAAATGGGCCTCGACATTCCTCAGCCGGCCCACAGGTGTGTGGAGGTACGCAGTCAACTTGGAGGGAAAATGATGCATACCCGAGAGGCCTAGGAGTCCTCAGACGTGTACTTCCTTGAAAATAAAGCATATAAGCCACTAAGAACTCATGGAGACAGCTGCATGTTTCCGTATCTACACTGTTACCAAGGGCCTAAACTGGAGGCATGTTCCCACGTTGAGATTCCTTTTAGCTCTAGAGCTTGTCAGGCTGAAAACAACCGCGGCAATGGAAGCACCTGGTTTAGACAGAGCAAATTCATTTTCTCCCCAGAAGCATTCTACAAGGGTTGACTTGCCGGTCAAGAGCTGTGTATGTCAGGGATCTTTAACGAAGCATGAATGCAGCCTTCAGAAAGGGAAAGCAAGTCTAATCGCAGCAGGCCCCCGTTTCCTCGGGCTCACTCAGCATGCACCACTGTTGTTTCTAACAAGTCCAAAGAGAAACAGGTTACCCTGTGTTTCCTTCCCTGAATCTGCTTCTCCAAGTAGGGTGTTCTGCATCAAGCGAACTGCCTCAACCAAGGATCGCCGTAGCTGCTCCTCTAGTCCTGTGTCTATTCAAAAGCTTGCAGTGCCTCAGGAAGAACAGGACTTAAATTGCAGTCAGAACGCAAGCCGACTTCCTCCATTAGGCACGGGGACTTCAGGCAGGAGGTCCTAGATGGAAAGCGAAGCTGAGGGTTACTCTGAGTGCAGCTCAGACTAGGGCAACGCGTAAGACTTCGACGCCATGTGGGACTTGCCAGAACGGTGTTCGTAAACGTGTGCGAGTGCTGAGGAAATTTAGCTGTTCCAAATGAGAGTGCAGTGCGTTTCCCTACGCTCGGCATGCACAGAGGGGCTCTAAAGGGCTACGGGAGTGGATGTTGCTTAGCAGACCCCGGTGCGCCTGGGGTTACTCAGTGTTCCTCCCGGGAACAGGGTGCCCACGCTAGCCTCCTAGGTGTCCAGAAAACTGTGCCGCCGTTAGACGTACGCAGAGCAGAGGCCACCGGCTCTTGGAAACTGCTGCACGCCTCCTCTTGTGCACGGCAAATCAGGGCCTTACTTCCAGGCATGTGTTCATGCTGGGTGTGCCGGTAGCGACACCGCATGGTAAGATGCTGACTTTCTCCTCGAGCAGAGTGACTTCAGGTACGAGGGCCTCGGAGTATTCAAAGCAGAGTGTTTTCTCATGGCATCTCACACAAGGGCCATGACAAAGTCTTCCTGGGCACTACAGACTCAGCAGCAATATTGTCCTGAGGCCGTTCGAGGACTCTGGACATGTAGCTCTCCTCAAGGAACCTACAGTGTGTTGCCCATCACTCGGCACGCACAGAGGGCCTCCGAGGGATCAACAAATGGGCCTCGAAGTTCCTCAGCCAGCCCACAGGGGTGTTGAGGTACTCAGTCAACTTGGAGGGAAAATGATGCATACCCAAGAGGCCTAGGAGTCCTCAGACGTGTACTTCCTTGAAAATAAAGCATACAAGCGACTAAGAACTCATGGAGACAGCTGCATGCCTCCGTATCTACACGGTTACCAAGGGCCTAAACTGGAAGCATGTTCCCACGTTGAGATTCCTTTTAGCTCTAGAGCTTGTCAGGCTGAAAACAACCGCGGCCATGGAAGCACCTGGTTTAGACAGAGCAAATTCATTTTGTCCCCAGAAGCATTCTACAAGGGTTGACTTGGCTGTCAAGAGCTGTGTATGTCAGAGAGCTTCAACGAAGCATGAATGCAGCCTTCAGAAAGGGAGAGCAAGTCCAGTTCCAGCAGGCCCCCGTTTCCTGGGGCTCACTCAGCATGCACCACTGTGGTTTCTAACAAGTCCAAAGAGACACAGGTTACCCTGTGTTTCCTTCCCTGAATCTGCTTCTCCAAGTAGGGTGTTGTGCATCAAGCGAACTGCCTCAACCAAGGATCGCCGTAGCTGCTCCTCTGGGCCTGTGTCTATTCAAAAGCTTGCAGTGCCTCAGGAAGAACAGGAGTTAAATTGCAGTAAGAATGCAAGCCGACTTCCTCCAGGAGGCACGGTGACTTCAGGCAGGAGGTCCTAGATGGAAAGCGAAGCTGAGGGTTACTCTGAGTGCAGCTCAGACTAGGGCAACGCGTAAGACTTCGACGTCATGTGGGACTTGCCAGAACGGTGTTCGTGAACGTGTGCGAGTGCTGAGGAAATTTAGCTGCTCCAAAAGAGAGTGCAGTGCGTTTCCCTACGCTCGGCATGCACAGAGGGGCTCTAAAGGGCTACGGGAGTGGATGTTGCTTAGCAGACCCAGGTGCGCCTGGATGTACTCAGTGTTCCTGCCGGGAACAGGGTGCCTACCCTAGCCTCCTAGGTGTCCAGAAAACTGTGCCGCCGTTAGACGTACGCAGAGCAGAGGCCACCGGCTCTTGGAAACTGCTGCACGCCTCCTCTTGTGCACGGCAAATCAGGGCCTTACTTCCAGGCATGTGTTCATGCTGGGTGTGCCGGTAGCGACAGCGCATGGTAAGATGCTGACTTTCTCCTAGAGCAGAGTGACTTCAGGTACGAAGGCCTCGGAGTATTCAAAGCAGAGTGTTTTCTCGTGGCATCTCACACAAGGGCCATGACAAAGTCTTCCTGGGCACTACGGACAAAGCAGCAATATTGTCCTGAGGCCGTTCGAGGACTCTGGACATGTAGCTCTCATCAAGGAACCTACAGTGTGTTGCCCACCACTCGGCACGCACAGAGGGCCTCCGAGGAATCAACAAATGGGCCTCGATTTCCTCAGCCAGCCCAGAGGGGTGTTGAGGTACTCACTCAACTTGGAGGGAAAATGATGCATACCCGAGAGGCCTAGGAGTCCTCAGACGTGTACATCTTTGAAAATAAAGCATATAAGCGACTAAGAACTCATGGAGACAGCTGCATGCCTCCGTATCTACACGGTTACCAAGGGCCAAAACTGGAGGCATGTTCCCACGTTGAGATTCCTTTTAGCTCTAGAGCTTGTCAGGCTGAAAACAACCGCGGCCATGGAAGCACCTGGTTTAGACAGAGCAAATTCATTTTGTCCCCAGAAGCATTCTACAAGGGTTGACTTGCCTGTCAAGAGCTGTGTATGTCAGAGAGCTTCAACGAAGCATGAATGCAGGCTTCAGAAAGGGAAAGCAAGGCTAGTCCCAGCAGGCCCCCGTATCCTCGGGCTCACTCAGCATGCACGACTGTGGTTTCTAACAAGTCCAAAGAGACACAGGTTACCCTGTGTTTCCTTCCCTGAATCTGCTTCTCCAAGTAGGGTGTTCTGCATCAAGCGAACTGCCTCAACCAAGGATCGCCGTAGCTGCTCCTCTGGGCCTGTGTCTATTCAAAAGCTTGCAGTGCCTCAGGAAGAAGAGGACTTAAATTGCAGTAAGAACGCAAGCCGACTTCCTCCAGGAGGCACGGTGACTTCAGGCAGGAGGTCCTAGATGGAAAGCGAAGCTGAGGGTTACTCTGAGTGCAGCTCAGACTAGGGCAACGCGTAAGACTTCGACGTCATGTGGGACTTCCCAGAACGGTGTTCGTGAACGTGTGCGAGTGCTGAGGAAATTTAGCTGCTCCAAATGAGAGTGCAGTGCGTTTCCCTACGCTAGGCATGCACAGAGGAGCTCTAAAGGGCTACGGGAGTGGATATTGCTTAGCAGACCCAGGTGCGCCTGGGGGTACTCAGTGTTCCTGCCGGGAACAGGGTGCCCACGCTAGCCTCCTAGGTGTCCAGAAAACTGTGCCGCCGTTAGACGTACGCAGAGCAGAGGCCACCGGCTCTTGGAAACTGCTGCACGCCTCCTCTTGTGCACGGCAAATCAGGGCCTTACTTCCAGGCATGTGTTCATGCTGGGTGTGCCGGTAGCGACACCGCATGGTAAGATGCTGACTTTCTCCTCGAGCAGAGTGACTTCAGGTACGAGGGCCTCGGAGTATTCAAAGCAGAGTGTTTTCTCATGGCATCTCACACAAGGGCCATGACAAAGTCTTCCTGGGCACTACAGACTCAGCAGCAATACTTTCCTGAGGCCGTTCGAGGACTCTGGACATGTAGCTCTCCTCAAGGAACCTACAGTGTGTTTCCCACCACTCGGCACGCACAGAGATCCTCCGAGGGATCAACAAATGGGTCTCGAAGTTCCTCAGCCAGCCCAGAGGGGTGTTGAGGTACTCACTCAACTTGGTGGGAAAATGATGCATACCCAAGAGGCCTAGGAGTCCTCAGACGTGTACTTCCTTGAAAATAAAGCATACAAGCGACTAAGAACTCATGGAGACAGCTGCATGCCTCCGTATCTACACGGTTACCAAGGGCCTAAACTGGAAGCATGTTCCCACGTTGAGATTCCTTTTAGCTCTAGAGCTTGTCAGGCTGAAAACAACCACGGCCATGGAAGCACCTGGTTTACACAGAGCAAATTCATTTTGTCCCCAGAAGCATTCTACAGGGTTTACTTGCCTGTCAAGAGCTTCGTATGTCAGGGAGCTTCAACGAAGCATGAATGCAGCCTTCAGAAAGGGAAAGCAAGTCTAATCGCAGCAGGCACCCGTTTCCTCGGGCTCACTCAGCATGCACCCCTGTGGTTTCTAACAAGTCCAAAGAGACACAGGTTACCCTGTGTTTCCTTCCCTGAATCAGCTTCTCCAAGAAGGGTGTTCTGCATCAAGCGAACTGCCTCAACCAAGGATCCCCGTAGCTGCTCCTCTGGTCCTGTGTCTATTCAAAAGCTTGCAGTGCCACAGGAAGAAGAGGACTTAAATTGCAGTAAGAACGCAAGCCGACTTCCTCCAGGAGGCACGGTGACTTCAGGCAGGAGGTCCTAGATGGAAAGCGAAGCCGAGGGTTACTCTGAGTGCAGCTCAGACTAGGGCAACGCGTAAGACTTCGATGCCATGTGGGACTTCCCAGAACGGTGTTCGTAAACGTGTGCGAGTGCTGAGGAAATTTAGCTGTTCCAAATGAGAGTGCAGTGCGTTTCCCTACGCTCGGCATGCACAGAGGGGCTCTAAAGGGCTACGGGAGTGGATGTTGCTTAGCAGACCCAGGTGCGCCTGGGGTTACTCAGTGTTCCTGCCGGGAACAGGGTGCCCACGCTAGCCTCCTAGGTGTCCAGAAAACTGTGCCGCCGTTAGACGTACGCAGAGCAGAGGCCACCGGCTCTTGGAAACTGCTGCACGCCTCCTCTTCTGCACGGCAAATCAGGGCCTTACTTCCAGGCATGTGTTCATGCTGGGTGTGCCGGTAGCGACACCGCATGGTAAGATGCTGACTTTCGGCTCGAGCAGAGTGACTTCAGGTACGAGGGCCTCGGAGTATTCAAAGCAGGGTGTTTTCTTATGGCAGCACACACATGGGCCACGACAAAGTCTTCCTGGGCACTTCGGACTCACCAGCAATGTTGTCCTGAGGCCGTTCGAGCACTCTGGACATGTAGCTCTCCTCAAGGAACCTACAGTGTGTTGCCCATCACTCGGCACGCACAGATGGCCTCCGACGGATCAACAAATGGGCCTCGACATTCCTCAGCCGGCCCACAGGTGTGTGGAGGTACGCAGTCAACTTGGAGGGAAAATGATGCATACCCGAGAGGCCTAGGAGTCCTCAGACGTGTACTTCCTTGAAAATAAAGCATATAAGCCACTAAGAACTCATGGAGACAGCTGCATGTTTCCGTATCTACACTGTTACCAAGGGCCTAAACTGGAGGCATGTTCCCACGTTGAGATTCCTTTTAGCTCTAGAGCTTGTCAGGCTGAAAACAACCGCGGCAATGGAAGCACCTGGTTTAGACAGAGCAAATTCATTTTCTCCCCAGAAGCATTCTACAAGGGTTGACTTGCCGGTCAAGAGCTGTGTATGTCAGGGATCTTTAACGAAGCATGAATGCAGCCTTCAGAAAGGGAAAGCAAGTCTAATCGCAGCAGGCCCCCGTTTCCTCGGGCTCACTCAGCATGCACCACTGTTGTTTCTAACAAGTCCAAAGAGACACAGGTTACCCTGTGTTTCCTTCCCTGAATCTGCTTCTCCAAGTAGGGTGTTCTGCATCAAGCGAACTGCCTCAACCAAGGATCGCCGTAGCTGCTCCTCTAGTCCTGTGTCTATTCAAAAGCTTGCAGTGCCTCAGGAAGAACAGGACTTAAATTGCAGTCAGAACGCAAGCCGACTTCATCCATTAGGCACGGGGACTTCAGGCAGGAGGTCCTAGATGGAAAGCGAAGCTGAGGGTTACTCTGAGTGCAGCTCAGACTAGGGCAACGCGTAAGACTTCGACGCCATGTGGGACTTGCCAGAACGGTGTTCGTGAACGTGTGCGAGTGCTGAGGAAATTTAGCTGTTCCAAATGAGAGTGCAGTGCGTTTCCCTACGCTCGGCATGCACAGAGGGGCTCTAAAGGGCTACGGGAGTGGATGTTGCTTAGCAGACCCCGGTGCGCCTGGGGTTACTCAGTGTTCCTCCCGGGAACAGGGTGTCCACGCTAGCCTCCTAGGTGTCCAGAAAACTGTGCCGCCGTTAGACGTACGCAGAGCAGAGGCCACCGGCTCTTGGAAACTGCTGCACGCCTCCTCTTGTGCACGGCAAATCAGGGCCTTACTTCCAGGCATGTGTTCATGCTGGGTGTGCCGGTAGCGACACCGCATGGTAAGATGCTGACTTTCTCCTCGAGCAGAGTGACTTCAGGTACGAGGGCCTCGGAGTATTCAAAGCAGAGTGTTTTCTCATGGCATCTCACACAAGGGCCATGACAAAGTCTTCCTGGGCACTACAGACTCAGCAGCAATACTGTCCTGAGGCCGTTCGAGGACTCTGGACATGTAGCTCTCCTCAAGGAACCTACAGTGTGTTGCCCATCACTCGGCACGCACAGAGGGCCTTCGAGGGATCAACAAATAGGCCTCGAAGTTCCTCATCCGGCCCACAGCGGTGTGAAGGTACTCAGTCAACTTGGAGGGAATATCATGCATACGCGAGAGGCCTAGGAGTCCTCAGACGTGTACTTCCTTGAAAATAAAGCATACAAGCGACTAAGAACTCATGGAGACAGCTGCATGTCTCCGTATGTACACGGCTACCAAGGGCCTAAACTGGAGGCATGTTCCCACGTTGAGATTCCTTTTAGCTCTAGAGCTTGTCAGGCTGAAAACAACCGCGGCCATGGAAGCACCTGGTTTAGACAGAGCAAATTCATTTTGTCCCCAGAAGCATTCTACAGGGTTGACTTGCCTGTCAAGAGCTGCGTATGTCAGGGAGCTTCAACGAAACAGGAATGCAGCCTTCAGAAAGGGAAAGCAAGGCTAGTTCCAGCAGGCCCCCGTATACTCGGGCTCACTCAGCATGCACGACTGTGGTTACTAACAAGTCCAAAGAGACACAGGTTACCCTGTGTTTCCTTCCCTGAATCTGCTTCTCCAAGTAGGGTGTTCTGCATCAAGCGAACTGCCTCAACCAAGGATCGCCGTAGCTGCTCCTCTAGTCCTTTGTCTATTCAAAAGCTTGCAGTGCCTCAGGAAGAAGAGGACTTAAATTGCAGTCAGAACGCAAGCCGACTTCCTCCAGGAGGCACGGTGACTTCAGGCAGGAGGTCCTAGATGGAAAGCGAAGCCGAGGGTTACTCTGAGTGCAGCTCAGACTAGGGCAACGCGTAAGACTTCGACGCCATGAGGGACTTCCCAGAACGGTGTTCGTAAACGTGTGCGAGTGCTGAGGAAATTTAGCTATTCCAAATGAGAGTGCAGTGCGTTTCCCTACGCTCGGCATGCACAGAGGGGCTCTAAAGGGCTACGGGAGTGGATGTTGCTTAGCAGACCCAGGTGCGCCTGGGGTTACTCAGTGTTCCTGCCGGGAACAGGGTGCCCACGCTAGCCTCCTAGGTGTCCAGAAAACTGTGCCGCCGTTAGACGTACGCAGAGCAGAGGCCACCGGCTCTTGGAAACTGCTGCACGCCTCCTCTTGTGCACGGCAAATCAGGGCCTTACTTCCAGGCATGTGTTCATGCTGGGTGTGCCGGTAGCGACACCGCATGGTAAGATGCTGACTTTCTCCTCGAGCAGAGTGACTTCAGGTACGAGGGCCTCGGAGTATTCAAAGCAGAGTGTTTTCTCATGGCATCTCACACAAGGGCCATGACAAAGTCTTCCTGGGCACTACAGACTCAGCAGCAATACTTTCCTGAGGCCGTTCGAGGACTCTGGACATGTAGCTCTCCTCAAGGAACCTACAGTGTGTTTCCCACCACTCGGCACGCACAGAGGTCCTCCGAGGGATCAACAAATGGGTCTCGAAGTTCCTCAGCCAGCCCAGAGGGGTGTTGAGGTACTCACTCAACTTGGTGGGAAAATGATGCATACCCAAGAGGCCTAGGAGTCCTCAGACGTGTACTTCCTTGAAAATAAAGCATACAAGCGACTAAGAACTCATGGAGACAGCTGCATGTCTCCGTATCTACACGGCTACCAAGGGCCTGAACTGGAGGCATGTTCCCACGTTGAGATTACTTTTAGCTCTAGAGCTTGTCAGGCTGAAAACAACCGCGGCCATGGAAGCACCTGGTTTAGACAGAGCAAATTCATTTTGTCCCCAGAAGCATTCTACAAGGGTTGACTTGGCTGTCAAGAGCTGTGTATGTCAGAGAGCTTCAACGAAGCATGAATGCAGCCTTCAGAAAGGGAGAGCAAGTCCAGTTCCAGCAGGCCCCCGTTTCCTGGGGCTCACTCAGCATGCACCACTGTGGTTTCTAACAAGTCCAAAGAGACACAGGTTACCCTGTGTTTCCTTCCCTGAATCTGCTTCTCCAAGTAGGGTGTTGTGCATCAAGCGAACTGCCTCAACCAAGGATCGCCGTAGCTGCTCCTCTGGGCCTGTGTCTATTCAAAAGCTTGCAGTGCCTCAGGAAGAACAGGAGTTAAATTGCAGTAAGAATGCAAGCCGACTTCCTCCAGGAGGCACGGTGACTTCAGGCAGGAGGTCCTAGATGGAAAGCGAAGCTGAGGGTTACTCGGAGTGCAGCTCAGACTAGGGCAACGCGTAAGACATCGACGTCATGTGGGACTTGCCAGAACGGTGTTCGTGAACGTGTGCGAGTGCTGAGGAAATTTAGCTGCTCCAAAAGAGAGTGCAGTGCGTTTCCCTACGCTAGGCATGCACAGAGGGGCTCTAAAGGGCTACGGGAGTGGATATTGCTTAGCAGACCCAGGTGCGCCTGGGGGTACTCAGTGTTCCTGCCGGGAACAGGGTGCCCACGCTAGCCTCCTAGGTGTCCAGAAAACTGTGCCGCCGTTAGACGTACGCAGAGCAGAGGCCACCGGCTCTTGGAAACTGCTGCACGCCTCCTCTTGTGCACGGCAAATCAGGGCCTTACTTCCAGGCATGTGTTCATGCTGGGTGTGCCGGTAGCGACACCGCATGGTAAGATGCTGACTTTCTCCTCGAGCAGAGTGACTTCAGGTACGAGGGCCTCGGAGTATTCAAAGCAGAGTGTTTTCTCATGGCATCTCACACAAGGGCCATGACAAAGTCTTCCTGGGCACTACGGACTCAGCAGCAATACTTTCCTGAGGCCGTTCGAGGACTCTGGACATGTAGCTCTCCTCAAGGAACCTACAGTGTGTTGCCCACCACTCGGCACGCACAGAGATCCTCCGAGGGATCAACAAATGGGTCTCGAAGTTCCTCAGCCAGCCCAGAGGGGTGTTGAGGTACTCACTCAACTTGGTGGGAAAATGATGCATACCCAAGAGGCCTAGGAGTCCTCAGACGTGTACTTCCTTGAAAATAAAGCATACAAGCGACTAAGAACTCATGGAGACAGCTGCATGCCTCCGTATCTACACGGTTACCAAGGGCCTAAACTGGAAGCATGTTCCCACGTTGAGATTCCTTTTAGCTCTAGAGCTTGTCAGGCTGAAAACAACCACGGCCATGGAAGCACCTGGTTTACACAGAGCAAATTCATTTTGTCCCCAGAAGCATTCTACAGGGTTTACTTGCCTGTCAAGAGCTTCGTATGTCAGGGAGCTTCAACGAAGCATGAATGCAGCCTTCAGAAAGGGAAAGCAAGTCTAATCGCAGCAGGCACCCGTTTCCTCGGGCTCACTCAGCATGCACCCCTGTGGTTTCTAACAAGTCCAAAGAGACACAGGTTACCCTGTGTTTCCTTCCCTGAATCAGCTTCTCCAAGAAGGGTGTTCTGCATCAAGAGAACTGCCTCAACCAAGGATCCCCGTAGCTGCTCCTCTGGTCCTGTGTCTATTCAAAAGCTTGCAGTGCCACAGGAAGAAGAGGACTTAAATTGCAGTAAGAACGCAAGCCGACTTCCTCCAGGAGGCACGGTGACTTCAGGCAGGAGGTCCTAGATGGAAAGCGAAGCCGAGGGTTACTCTGAGTGCAGCTCAGACTAGGGCAACGCGTAAGACTTCGATGCCATGTGGGACTTCCCAGAACGGTGTTCGTAAACGTGTGCGAGTGCTGAGGAAATTTAGCTGTTCCAAATGAGAGTGCAGTGCGTTTCCCTACGCTCGGCATGCACAGAGGGGCTCTAAAGGGCTACGGGAGTGGATGTTGCTTAGCAGACCCAGGTGCGCCTGGGGTTACTCAGTGTTCCTGCCGGGAACAGGGTGCCCACGCTAGCCTCCTAGGTGTCCAGAAAACTGTGCCGCCGTTAGACGTACGCAGAGCAGAGGCCACCGGCTCTTGGAAACTGCTGCACGCCTCCTCTTCTGCACGGCAAATCAGGGCCTTACTTCCAGGCATGTGTTCATGCTGGGTGTGCCGGTAGCGACACCGCATGGTAAGATGCTGACTTTCTGCTCGAGCAGAGTGACTTCAGGTACGAGGGCCTCGGAGTATTCAAAGCAGGGTGTTTTCTTATGGCAGCACACACATGGGCCACGACAAAGTCTTCCTGGGCACTTCGGACTCACCAGCAATGTTGTCCTGAGGCCGTTCGAGCACTCTGGACATGTAGCTCTCCTCAAGGAACCTACAGTGTGTTGCCCATCACTCGGCACGCACAGATGGCCTCCGACGGATCAACAAATGGGCCTCGACATTCCTCAGCCGGCCCACAGGTGTGTGGAGGTACGCAGTCAACTTGGAGGGAAAATGATGCATACCCGAGAGGCCTAGGAGTCCTCAGACGTGTACTTCCTTGAAAATAAAGCATATAAGCCACTAAGAACTCATGGAGACAGCTGCATGTTTCCGTATCTACACTGTTACCAAGGGCCTAAACTGGAGGCATGTTCCCACGTTGAGATTCCTTTTAGCTCTAGAGCTTGTCAGGCTGAAAACAACCGCGGCAATGGAAGCACCTGGTTTAGACAGAGCAAATTCATTTTCTCCCCAGAAGCATTCTACAAGGGTTGACTTGCCGGTCAAGAGCTGTGTATGTCAGGGATCTTTAACGAAGCATGAATGCAGCCTTCAGAAAGGGAAAGCAAGTCTAATCGCAGCAGGCCCCCGTTTCCTCGGGCTCACTCAGCATGCACCACTGTTGTTTCTAACAAGTCCAAAGAGACACAGGTTACCCTGTGTTTCCTTCCCTGAATCTGCTTCTCCAAGTAGGGTGTTCTGCATCAAGCGAACTGCCTCAACCAAGGATCGCCGTAGCTGCTCCTCTAGTCCTGTGTCTATTCAAAAGCTTGCAGTGCCTCAGGAAGAACAGGACTTAAATTGCAGTCAGAACGCAAGCCGACTTCATCCATTAGGCACGGGGATTTCAGGCAGGAGGTCCTAGATGGAAAGCGAAGCTGAGGGTTACTCTGAGTGCAGCTCAGACTAGGGCAACGCGTAAGACTTCGACGCCATGTGGGACTTGCCAGAACGGTGTTCGTGAACGTGTGCGAGTGCTGAGGAAATTTAGCTGTTCCAAATGAGAGTGCAGTGCGTTTCCCTACGCTCGGCATGCACAGAGGGGCTCTAAAGGGCTACGGGAGTGGATGTTGCTTAGCAGACCCCGGTGCGCCTGGGGTTACTCAGTGTTCCTCCCGGGAACAGGGTGTCCACGCTAGCCTCCTAGGTGTCCAGAAAACTGTGCCGCCGTTAGACGTACGCAGAGCAGAGGCCACCGGCTCTTGGAAACTGCTGCACGCCTCCTCTTGTGCACGGCAAATCAGGGCCTTACTTCCAGGCATGTGTTCATGCTGGGTGTGCCGGTAGCGACACCGCATGGTAAGATGCTGACTTTCTCCTCGAGCAGAGTGACTTCAGGTACGAGGGCCTCGGAGTATTCAAAGCAGAGTGTTTTCTCATGGCATCTCACACAAGGGCCATGACAAAGTCTTCCTGGGCACTACAGACTCAGCAGCAATACTGTCCTGAGGCCGTTCGAGGACTCTGGACATGTAGCTCTCCTCAAGGAACCTACAGTGTGTTGCCCATCACTCGGCACGCACAGAGGGCCTTCGAGGGATCAACAAATAGGCCTCGAAGTTCCTCATCCGGCCCACAGCGGTGTGAAGGTACTCAGTCAACTTGGAGGGAATATCATGCATACGCGAGAGGCCTAGGAGTCCTCAGACGTGTACTTCCTTGAAAATAAAGCATACAAGCGACTAAGAACTCATGGAGACAGCTGCATGTCTCCGTATGTACACGGCTACCAAGGGCCTAAACTGGAGGCATGTTCCCACGTTGAGATTCCTTTTAGCTCTAGAGCTTGTCAGGCTGAAAACAACCGCGGCCATGGAAGCACCTGGTTTAGACAGAGCAAATTCATTTTGTCCCCAGAAGCATTCTACAGGGTTGACTTGCCTGTCAAGAGCTGCGTATGTCAGGGAGCTTCAACGAAACAGGAATGCAGCCTTCAGAAAGGGAAAGCAAGGCTAGTTCCAGCAGGCCCCCGTATACTCGGGCTCACTCAACATGCACGACTGTGGTTACTAACAAGTCCAAAGAGACACAGGTTACCCTGTGTTTCCTTCCCTGAATCTGCTTCTCCAAGTAGGGTGTTCTGCATCAAGCGAACTGCCTCAACCAAGGATCGCCGTAGCTGCTCCTCTAGTCCTTTGTCTATTCAAAAGCTTGCAGTGCCTCAGGAAGAAGAGGACTTAAATTGCAGTCAGAACGCAAGCCGACTTCCTCCAGGAGGCACGGTGACTTCAGGCAGGAGGTCCTAGATGGAAAGCGAAGCCGAGGGTTACTCTGATTGCAGCTCAGACTAGGGCAACGCGTAAGACTTCGACGCCATGAGGGACTTCCCAGAACGGTGTTCGTAAACGTGTGCGAGTGCTGAGGAAATTTAGCTATTCCAAATGAGAGTGCAGTGCGTTTCCCTACGCTCGGCATGCACAGAGGGGCTCTAAAGGGCTACGGGAGTGGATGTTGCTTAGCAGACCCAGGTGCGCCTGGGGTTACTCAGTGTTCCTGCCGGGAACAGGGTGCCCACGCTAGCCTCCTAGGTGTCCAGAAAACTGTGCCGCCGTTAGACGTACGCAGAGCAGAGGCCACCGGCTCTTGGAAACTGCTGCACGCCTCCTCTTGTGCACGGCAAATCAGGGCCTTACTTCCAGGCATGTGTTCTTGCTGGGTGTGCCGGTAGCGACACCGCATGGTAAGATGCTGACTTTCTCCTCGAGCAGAGTGACTTCAGGTACGAGGGCCTCGGAGTATTCAAAGCAGAGTGTTTTCTCATGGCATCTCACACAAGGGCCATGACAAAGTCTTCCTGGGCACTACAGACTCAGCAGCAATACTTTCCTGAGGCCGTTCGAGGACTCTGGACATGTAGCTCTCCTCAAGGAACCTACAGTGTGTTTCCCACCACTCGGCACGCACAGAGATCCTCCGAGGGATCAACAAATGGGTCTCGAAGTTCCTCAGCCAGCCCAGAGGGGTGTTGAGGTACTCACTCAACTTGGTGGGAAAATGATGCATACCCAAGAGGCCTAGGAGTCCTCAGACGTGTACTTCCTTGAAAATAAAGCATACAAGCGACTAAGAACTCATGGAGACAGCTGCATGTCTCCGTATCTACACGGCTACCAAGGGCCTGAACTGGAGGCATGTTCCCACGTTGAGATTACTTTTAGCTCTAGAGCTTGTCAGGCTGAAAACAACCGCGGCCATGGAAGCACCTGGTTTAGACAGAGCAAATTCATTTTGTCCCCAGAAGCATTCTACAAGGGTTGACTTGGCTGTCAAGAGCTGTGTATGTCAGAGAGCTTCAACGAAGCATGGATGCAGCCTTCAGAAAGGGAAAGCAAGTCTAGTTCCAGCAGGCCCCCGTTTCCTCGGGCTCACTCAGCATGCACCACTGTGGTTTCTAACAAGTCCAAAGAGACACAGGTTACCCTGTGTTTCCTTCCCTGAATCTGCTTCTCCAAGTAGGGTGTTCTGCATCAAGCGAACTGCCTCAACCAAGGATCGCCGTAGCTTCTCCTCTGGGCCTGTGTCTATTCAAAAGCTTGCAGTGCCTCAGGAAGAACAGGAGTTAAATTGCAGTAAGAATGCAAGCCGACTTCCTCCAGGAGGCACGGTGACTTCAGGCAGGAGGTCCTAGATGGAAAGCGAAGCTGAGGGTTACTCGGAGTGCAGCTCAGACTAGGGCAACGCGTAAGACTTCGACGTCATGTGGGACTTGCCAGAACGGTGTTCGTGAACGTGTGCGAGTGCTGAGGAAATTTAGCTGCTCCAAAAGAGAGTGCAGTGCGTTTCCCTACGCTAGGCATGCACAGAGGGGCTCTAAAGGGCTACGGGAGTGGATGTTGCTTAGCAGACCCAGGTGCGCCTGGGGGTACTCAGTGTTCCTGCCGGGAACAGGGTGCCCACGCTAGCCTCCTAGGTGTCCAGAAAACTGTGCCGCCGTTAGACGTACGCAGAGCAGAGGCCACCGGCTCTTGGAAACTGCTGCACGCCTCCTCTTGTGCACGGCAAATCAGGGCCTTACTTCCAGGCATGTGTTCATGCTGGGTGTGCCGGTAGCGACACCGCATGGTAAGATGCTGACTTTCTCCTCGAGCAGAGTGACTTCAGGTACGAGGGCCTCGGAGTATTCAAAGCAGGGTGTTTTCTCATGGCAGCACACACATGGGCCATGACAAAGTCTTCCTGGGCACTTCGGACTCACCATCAATGTTGTCCTGAGGCCGTTCGAGGACTCTGGACATGTAGCTCTCCTCAAGGAACCTACAGTGTGTTGCCCATCACTCGGCACGCACAGAGGGCCTCTGAGGGATCAACAAATGGGCCTCGAAGTTCCTCAGCCAGCCCAGAGGGGTGTTGAGGTACTC
Organism: Delphinapterus leucas; assembly: GCF_059928025.1. Classification (NCBI taxonomy): domain Eukaryota; kingdom Metazoa; phylum Chordata; class Mammalia; order Artiodactyla; family Monodontidae; genus Delphinapterus; species Delphinapterus leucas. The sequence goes on from NC_143147.1 coordinate 31,738,670, forward strand.
ACTCAACTTGGTGGGAAAATGATGCATACCCGAGAGGCCTAGGAGTCCTCAGACGTATACTTCCTTGAAAATAAAGCATATAAGCGACTAAGAACTCATGGAGACAGCTGCATGCCTCCGTATCTACACGGCTACCAAGGGCCTGAACTGGAGGCATGTTCCCACGTTGAGATTACTTTTAGCTCTAGAGCTTGTCAGGCTGAAAACAACCGCGGCCATGGAAGCACCTGGTTTAGACAGAGCAAATTCATTTTGTCCCCAGAAGCATTCTACAAGGGTTGACTTGCCTGTCAAGAGCTGTGTATGTCAGGGAGCTTCAACGAAGCATGAATGCAGCCTTCAGAAAGGGAAAGCAAGTCTAGTTCCAGCAGGCCCCCGTTTCCTGGGGCTCACTCAGCATGCACCACTGTGGTTTCTAACAAGTCCAAAGAGACACAGGTTACCCTGTGTTTCCTTCCCTGAATCTGCTTCTCCAAGTAGGGTGTTGTGCATCAAGCGAACTGCCTCAACCAAGGATCGCCGTAGCTGCTCCTCTGGGCCTGTGTCTATTCAAAAGCTTGCAGTGCCTCAGGAAGAACAGGAGTTAAATTGCAGTCAGAATGCAAGCCGACTTCCTCCAGGAGGCACGGTGACTTCAGGCAGGAGGTCCTAGATGGAAAGCGAAGCTGAGGGTTACTCTGAGTGCAGCTCAGACTAGGGCAACGCGTAAGACTTCGACGTCATGTGGGACTTGCCAGAACGGTGTTCGTGAACGTGTGCGAGTGCTGAGGAAATTTAGCTGCTCCAAAAGAGAGTGCAGTGCGTTTCCCTACGCTCGGCATGCACAGAGGGGCTCTAAAGGGCTACGGGAGTGGATGTTGCTTAGCAGACCCAGGTGCGCCTGGAGGTACTCAGTGTTCCTGCCGGGAACAGGGTGCCTACGCTAGCCTCCTAGGTGTCCAGAAAACTGTGCCGCCGTTAGACGTACGCAGAGCAGAGGCCACCGGCTCTTGGAAACTGCTGCACGCCTCCTCTTGTGCACGGCAAATCAGGGCCTTACTTCCAGGCATGTGTTCATGCTGGGTGTGCCGGTAGCGACAGCGCATGGTAAGATGCTGACTTTCTCCTAGAGCAGAGTGACTTCAGGTACGAAGGCCTCGGAGTATTCAAAGCAGAGTGTTTTCTCATGGCATCTCACACAAGGGCCATGACAAAGTCTTCCTGGGCACTACGGACAAAGCAGCAATATTGTCCTGAGGCCGTTCGAGGACTCTGGACATGTAGCTCTCATCAAGGAACCTACAGTGTGTTGCCCACCACTCGGCACGCACAGAGGGCCTCCGAGGAATCAACAAATGGGCCTCGATTTCCTCAGCCAGCCCAGAGGGGTGTTGAGGTACTCACTCAACTTGGAGGGAAAATGATGCATACCCGAGAGGCCTAGGAGTCCTCAGACGTGTACATCTTTGAAAATAAAGCATATAAGCGACTAAGAACTCATGGAGACAGCTGCATGCCTCCGTATCTACACGGTTACCAAGGGCCTAAACTGGAGGCATGTTCCCACGTTGAGATTCCTTTTAGCTCTAGAGCTTGTCAGGCTGAAAACAACCGCGGCCATGGAAGCACCTGGTTTAGACAGAGCAAATTCATTTTGTCCCCAGAAGCATTCTACAAGGGTTGACTTGCCTGTCAAGAGCTGTGTATGTCAGAGAGCTTCAACGAAGCATGAATGCAGCCTTCAGAAAGGGAAAGCAAGGCTAGTTCCAGCAGGCCCCCGTTTCCTCGGGCTCACTCAGCATGCACCCCTGTGGTTTCTAACAAGTCCAAAGAGACACAGGTTACCCTGTGTTTCCTTCCCTGAATCAGCTTCTCCAAGTAGGGTGTTCTGCATCAAGCGAACTGCCTCAACCAAGGATCCCCGTAGCTGCTCCTCTGGTCCTGTGTCTATTCAAAAGCTTGCAGTGCCACAGGAAGAAGAGGACTTAAATTGCAGTAAGAACGCAAGCCGACTTCCTCCAGGAGGCACGGTGACTTCAGGCAGGAGGTCCTAGATGGAAAGCGAAGCCGAGGGTTACTCTGAGTGCAGCTCAGACTAGGGCAACGCGTAAGACTTCGATGCCATGTGGGACTTCCCAGAACGGTGTTCGTAAACGTGTGCGAGTGCTGAGGAAATTTAGCTGTTCCAAATGAGAGTGCAGTGCGTTTCCCTACGCTCGGCATGCACAGAGGGGCTCTAAAGGGCTACGGGAGTGGATGTTGCTTAGCAGACCCAGGTGCGCCTGGGGTTACTCAGTGTTCCTGCCGGGAACAGGGTGCCCACGCTAGCCTCCTAGGTGTCCAGAAAACTGTGCCGCCGTTAGACGTACGCAGAGCAGAGGCCACCGGCTCTTGGAAACTGCTGCACGCCTCCTCTTCTGCACGGCAAATCAGGGCCTTACTTCCAGGCATGTGTTCATGCTGGGTGTGCCGGTAGCGACACCGCATGGTAAGATGCTGACTTTCTCCTCGAGCAGAGTGACTTCAGGTACGAGGGCCTCGGAGTATTCAAAGCAGGGTGTTTTCTCATGGCAGCACACACATGGGCCATGACAAAGTCTTCCTGGGCACTTCGGACTCACCAGCAATGTTGTCCTGAGGCCGTTCGAGCACTCTGGACATGTAGCTCTCCTCAAGGAACCTACAGTGTGTTGCCCATCACTCGGCACGCACAGAGGGCCTCTGAGGGATCAACAAATGGGCCTCGACGTTCCTCAGCCGGCCCACAGGGGTGTGGAGGTACTCAGTCAACTTGGAGGGAAAATGATGCATACCCGAGAGGCCTAGGAGTCCTCAGACGTGTACTTCTTTGAAAATAAAGCATATAAGCGACTAAGAACTCATGGAGACAGCTGCATGCCTCCGTATCTACACGGTTACCAAGGGCCTAAACTGGAGGCATGTTCCCTCGTTGAGATTCCTTTTAGCTCTAGAGCTTGTCAGGCTGAAAACAACCGCGGCCATGGAAGCACCTGGTTTACACAGAGCAAATTCATTTTGTCCCCAGAAGCATTCTACAAGGGTTGACTTGCCTGTCAAGAGCTGTGTATGTCAGGGATCTTTAACGAAGCATGAATGCAGCCTTCAGAAAGGGAAAGCAAGTCTAGTCCCAGCAGGCCCCCGTTTCCTCGGGCTCACTCAGCATGCACCCCTGTTCTTTCTAACAAGTCCAAAGAGACACAAGTTACCCTGTGTTTCCTTCCCTGAATCTGCTTCTCCAAGTAGGGTGTTCTGCATCAAGCGAACTGCCTCAACGAAGGATCGCCGTAGCTGCTCCTCTGGTCCTGTGTCTATTCAAAAGCTTGCAGTGCCACAGGAAGAACAGGACTTAAATTGCAGTAAGAACGCAAGCCGACTTCCTCCAGGAGGCACGGTGACTTCAGGCAGGAGGTCCTAGATGGAAAGCGAAGCTGAGGGTTACTCTGAGTGCAGCTCAGACTAGGGCAACGCGTAAGACTTCGACGCCATGTGGGACTTGCCAGAACGGTGTTCGTAAACGTGTGCGAGTGCTGAGGAAATTTAGCTGTTCCAAATGAGAGTGCAGTGCGTTTCCCTACGCTCGGCATGCACAGAGGGGCTCTAAAGGGCTACGGGAGTGGATGTTGCTTAGCAGACCCAGGTGCGCCTGGGGGTACTCAGTGTTCCTGCCGGGAACAGGGTGCCCACGCTAGCCTCCTAGGTGTCCAGAAAACTGTGCCGCCGTTAGACGTACGCAGAGCAGAGGCCACCGGCTCTTGGAAACTGCTGCACGCCTCCTCTTGTGCACGGCAAATCAGGGCCTTACTTCCAGGCATGTGTTCATGCTGGGTGTGCCGGTAGCGACACCGCATGGTAAGATGCTGACTTTCTCCTCGAGCAGAGTGACTTCAGGTACGAGGGCCTCGGAGTATTCAAAGCAGAGTGTTTTCTCATGGCATCTCACACAAGGGCCATGACAAAGTCTTCCTGGGCACTACAGACTCAGCAGCAATATTGTCCTGAGGCCGTTCGAGGACTCTGGACATGTAGCTCTCCTCAAGGAACCTACAGTGTGTTGCCCACCACTCGGCACGCACAGAGGGCCTCCGAGGGATCAACAAATGGGCCTCGATTTCCTCAGCCAGCCCAGAGGGGTGTTGAGGTACTCACTCAACTTGGAGGGAAAATGATGCATACCCGAGAGGCCTAGGAGTCCTCAGACGTGTACATCTTTGAAAATAAAGCATATAAGCGACTAAGAACTCATGGAGACAGCTGCATGCCTCCGTATCTACACGGTTACCAAGGGCCTAAACTGGAGGCATGTTCCCACGTTGAGATTCCTTTTAGCTCTAGAGCTTGTCAGGCTGAAAACAACCACGGCCATGGAAGCACCTGGTTTAGACAGAGCAAATTCATTTTGTCCCCAGAAGCATTCTACAGGGTTGATTTGCCTGTCAAGAGCTGCGTATGTCAGGGAGCTTCAACGAAGCATGAATGCAGCCTTCAGAAAGGGAAAGCAAGGCTAGTTCCAGCAGGCCCCCGTTTCCTCGGGCTCACTCAGCATGCACCCCTGTGGTTTCTAACAAGTCCAAAGAGACACAGGTTACCCTGTGTTTCCTTCCCTGAATCAGCTTCTCCAAGTAGGGTGTTCTGCATCAAGCGAACTGCCTCAACCAAGGATCCCCGTAGCTGCTCCTCTGGTCCTGTGTCTATTCAAAAGCTTGCAGTGCCACAGGAAGAAGAGGACTTAAATTGCAGTAAGAACGCAAGCCGACTTCCTCCAGGAGGCACGGTGACTTCAGGCAGGAGGTCCTAGATGGAAAGCGAAGCCGAGGGTTACTCTGAGTGCAGCTCAGACTAGGGCAACGCGTAAGACTTCGATGCCATGTGGGACTTCCCAGAACGGTGTTCGTAAACGTGTGCGAGTGCTGAGGAAATTTAGCTGTTCCAAATGAGAGTGCAGTGCGTTTCCCTACGCTCGGCATGCACAGAGGGGCTCTAAAGGGCTACGGGAGTGGATGTTGCTTAGCAGACCCAGGTGCGCCTGGGGTTACTCAGTGTTCCTGCCGGGAACAGGGTGCCCACGCTAGCCTCCTAGGTGTCCAGAAAACTGTGCCGCCGTTAGACGTACGCAGAGCAGAGGCCACCGGCTCTTGGAAACTGCTGCACGCCTCCTCTTGTGCACGGCAAATCAGGGCCTTACTTCCAGGCATGTGTTCATGCTGGGTGTGCCGGTAGCGACACCGCATGGTAAGATGCTGACTTTCTCCTCGAGCAGAGTGACTTCAGGTACGAGGGCCTCGGAGTATTCAAAGCAGGGTGTTTTCTCATGGCAGCACACACATGGGCCATGACAAAGTCTTCCTGGGCACTTCGGACTCACCAGCAATGTTGTCCTGAGGCCGTTCGAGCACTATGGACATGTAGCTCTCCTCAAGGAACCTACAGTGTGTTGCCCATCACTCGGCACGCACAGAGGGCCTCCGACGGATCAACAAATGGGCCTCGACGTTCCTCAGCCGTCCCACAGGGGTGTGGAGGTACTCAGTCAACTAGGAGGGAAAATGATGCATACCCGAGAGGCCTAGGAGTCCTCAGACGTGTACATCTTTGAAAATAAAGCATATAAGCGACTAAGAACTCATGGAGACAGCTGCATGCCTCCGTATCTACACGGTTACCAAGGGCCTAAACTGGAGGCATGTTCCCACGTTGAGATTCCTTTTAGCTCTAGAGCTTGTCAGGCTGAAAACAACCGCGGCCATGGAAGCACCTGGTTTAGACAGAGCAAATTCATTTTGTCCCCAGAAGCATTCTACAAGGGTTGACTTGCCTGTCAAGAGCTGTGTATGTCAGAGAGCTTCAACGAAGCATGAATGCAGCCTTCAGAAAGGGAAAGCAAGGCTAGTCCCAGCAGGCCCCCGTTTCCTCGGGCTCACTCACCATGCACCACTGTTGTTTCTAACAAGTCCAAAGAGACACAGGTTACCCTGTGTTTCCTTCCCTGAATCTGCTTCTCCAAGTAGGGTGTTCTGCATCAAGCGAACTGCCTCAACCAAGGATCGCCGTAGCTGCTCCTCTGGTCCTGTGTCTATTCAAAAGCCTGCAGTGCCACAGGAAGAACAGGACTTAAATTGCAGTAAGAACACAAGCCGACTTCCTCCAGGAGGCACGGTGACTTCAGGCAGGAGGTCCTAGATGGAAAGCGAAGCTGAGGGTTACTCTGAGTGCAGCTCAGACTAGGGCAACGCGTAAGACTTCGACGCCATGTGGGACTTGCCAGAATGGTGTTCGTGAACGTGTGCGAGTGCTGAGGAAGTTTAGCTGCTCCAAAAGAGAGTGCAGTGCGTTTCCCTACGCTCGGCATGCACAGAGGGGCTCTAAAGGGCTACGGGAGTGGATGTTGCTTAGCAGACCCAGGTGCGCCTGGGGGTACTCAGTGTTCCTGCCGGGAACAGGGTGCCCACGCTAGCCTCCTAGGTGTCCAGAAAACTGTGCCGCCGTTAGACGTACGCAGAGCAGAGGCCACCGGCTCTTGGAAACTGCTGCACGCCTCCTCTTGTGCACGGCAAATCAGGGCCTTACTTCCAGGCATGTGTTCATGCTGGGTGTGCCGGTAGCGACACCGCATGGTAAGATGCTGACTTTCTCCTCGAGCAGAGTGACTTCAGGTACGAGGGCCTCGGAGTATTCAAAGCAGGGTGTTTTCTCATGGCAGCACACACATGGGCCATGACAAAGTCTTCCTGGGCACTTCGGACTCACCAGCAATGTTGTCCTGAGGCCGTTCGAGCACTATGGACATGTAGCTCTCCTCAAGGAACCTACAGTGTGTTGCCCATCACTCGGCACGCACAGAGGGCCTCCGAGGGATCAACAAATGGGCCTCGACGTTCCTCAGCCGGCCCACAGGGGTGTGGAGGTACTCAGTCAACTAGGAGGGAAAATGATGCATACCCGAGAGGCCTAGGAGTCCTCAGACGTGTACATCTTTGAAAATAAAGCATATAAGCGACTAAGAACTCATGGAGACAGCTGCATGCCTCCGTATCTACACGGTTACCAAGGGCCTAAACTGGAGGCATGTTCCCACGTTGAGATTCCTTTTAGCTCTAGAGCTTGTCAGGCTGAAAACAACCACGGCCATGGAAGCACCTGGTTTAGACAGAGCAAATTCATTTTGTCCCCAGAAGCATTCTACAGGGTTGACTTGCCTGTCAAGAGCTGTGTATGTCAGGGAGCTTCAACGAAGCATGAATGCAGCCTTCAGAAAGGGAAAGCAAGGCTAGTCCCAGCAGGCCCCCGTTTCCTCGGGCTCACTCAGCATGCACCCCTGTGGTTTCTAACAAGTCCAAAGAGACACAGGTTACCCTGTGTTTCCTTCCCTGAATCAGCTTCTCCAAGTAGGGTGTTCTGCATCAAGCGAACTGCCTCAACCAAGGATCCCCGTAGCTGCTCCTCTGGTCCTGTGTCTATTCAAAAGCTTGCAGTGCCACAGGAAGAAGAGGACTTAAATTGCAGTAAGAACGCAAGCCGACTTCCTCCAGGAGGCACGGTGACTTCAGGCAGGAGGTCCTAGATGGAAAGCGAAGCCGAGGGTTACTCTGAGTGCAGCTCAGACTAGGGCAACGCGTAAGACTTCGATGCCATGTGGGACTTCCCAGAACGGTGTTCGTAAACGTGTGCGAGTGCTGAGGAAATTTAGCTGTTCCAAATGAGAGTGCAGTGCGTTTCCCTACGCTCGGCATGCACAGAGGGGCTCTAAAGGGCTACGGGAGTGGATGTTGCTTAGCAGACCCAGGTGCGCCTGGGGTTACTCAGTGTTCCTGCCGTGGACAGGGTGCCCACGCTAGCCTCCTAGGTGTCCAGAAAACTGTGCCGCCGTTAGACGTACGCAGAGCAGAGGCCACCGGCTCTTGGAAACTGCTGCACGCCTCCTCTTCTGCACGGCAAATCAGGGCCTTACTTCCAGGCATGTGTTCATGCTGGGTGTGCCGGTAGCGACACCGCATGGTAAGATGCTGACTTTCTCCTCGAGCAGAGTGACTTCAGGTACGAGGGCCTCGGAGTATTCAAAGCAGGGTGTTTTCTCATGGCAGCACACACATGGGCCATGACAAAGTCTTCCTGGGCACTTCGGACTCACCAGCAATGTTGTCCTGAGGCCGTTCGAGCACTCTGGACATGTAGCTCTCCTCAAGGAACCTACAGTGTGTTGCCCATCACTCGGCACGCACAGAGGGCCTCCGAGGGATCAACAAATGGGCCTCGACGTTCCTCAGCCGGCCCACAGGGGTGTGGAGGTACTCAGTCAACTTGGAGGGAAAATGATGCATACCCGAGAGGCCTAGGAGTCCTCAGACGTGTACTTCCTTGAAAATAAAGCATATAAGCGACTAAGAACTCATGGAGACAGCTGCATGCCTCCGTATCTACACGGTTACCAAGGGCCTAAACTGGAGGCATGTTCCCACGTTGAGATTCCTTTTAGCTCTAGAGCTTGTCAGGCTGAAAACAACCGCGGCCATGGAAGCACCTGGTTTAGACAGAGCAAATTCATTTTGTCCCCAGAAGCATTCTACAAGGGTTGACTTGCCTGTCAAGAGCTGTGTATGTCAGGGATCTTTAACGAAGCATGAATGCAGCCTTCAGAAAGGGAAAGCAAGTCTAGTCCCAGCAGGCCCCCGTTTCCTCGGGCTCACTCAGCATGCACCACTGTTGTTTCTAACAAGTCCAAAGAGACACAGGTTACCCTGTGTTTCCTTCCCTGAATCTGCTTCTCCAAGTAGGGTGTTCTGCATCAAGCGAACTGCCTCAACCAAGGATCGCCGTAGCTGCTCCTCTGGTCCTGTGTCTATTCAAAAGCTTGCAGTGCCTCAGGAAGAACAGGAGTTAAATTGCAGTCAGAACGCAAGCCGACTTCCTCCAGGAGGCACGGTGACTTCAGGCAGGAGGTCCTAGATGGAAAGCGAAGCTGAGGGTTACTCTGAGTGCAGCTCAGACTAGGGCAACGCGTAAGACTTCGACGCCATGTGGGACTTGCCAGAACGGTGTTCGTGAACGTGTGCGAGTGCTGAGGAAATTTAGCTGCTCCAAAAGAGAGTGCAGTGCGTTTCCCTACGCTCGGCATGCACAGAGGGGCTCTAAAGGGCTACGGGAGTGGATGTTGCTTAGCAGACCCAGGTGCGCCTGGGGGTACTCAGTGTTCCTGCCGGGAACAGGGTGCCCACGCTAGCCTCCTAGGTGTCCAGAAAACTGTGCCGCCGTTAGACGTACGCAGAGCAGAGGCCACCGGCTCTTGGAAACTGCTGCACGCCTCCTCTTGTGCACGGCAAATCAGGGCCTTACTTCCAGGCATGTGTTCATGCTGGGTGTGCCGGTAGCGACACCGCATGGTAAGATGCTGACTTTCTCCTCGAGCAGAGTGACTTCAGGTACGAGGGCCTCGGAGTATTCAAAGCAGAGTGTTTTCTCATGGCATCTCACACAAGGGCCATGACAAAGTCTTCCTGGGCACTACAGACTCAGCAGCAATATTGTCCTGAGGCCGTTCGAGGACTCTGGACATGTAGCTCTCCTCAAGGAACCTACAGTGTGTTGCCCACCACTCGGCACGCACAGAGGGCCTCCGAGGGATCAACAAATGGGCCTCGATTTCCTCAGCCAGCCCAGAGGGGTGTTGAGGTACTCACTCAACTTGGAGGGAAAATGATGCATACCCGAGAGGCCTAGGAGTCCTCAGACGTGTACATCTTTGAAAATAAAGCATATAAGCGACTAAGAACTCATGGAGACAGCTGCATGCCTCCGTATCTACACGGTTACCAAGGGCCTAAACTGGAGGCATGTTCCCACGTTGAGATTCCTTTTAGCTCTAGAGCTTGTCAGGCTGAAAACAACCACGGCCATGGAAGCACCTGGTTTAGACAGAGCAAATTCATTTTGTCCCCAGAAGCATTCTACAGGGTTGACTTGCCTGTCAAGAGCTGCGTATGTCAGGGAGCTTCAACGAAGCATGAATGCAGCCTTCAGAAAGGGAAAGCAAGGCTAGTTCCAGCAGGCACCCGTTTCCTCGGGCTCACTCAGCATGCACCCCTGTGGTTTCTAACAAGTCCAAAGAGACACAGGTTACCCTGTGTTTCCTTCCCTGAATCAGCTTCTCCAAGTAGGGTGTTCTGCATCAAGCGAACTGCCTCAACCAAGGATCCCCGTAGCTGCTCCTCTGGTCCTGTGTCTATTCAAAAGCTTGCAGTGCCACAGGAAGAAGAGGACTTAAATTGCAGTAAGAACGCAAGCCGACTTCCTCCAGGAGGCACGGTGACTTCAGGCAGGAGGTCCTAGATGGAAAGCGAAGCCGAGGGTTACTCTGAGTGCAGCTCAGACTAGGGCAACGCGTAAGACTTCGATGCCATGTGGGACTTCCCAGAACGGTGTTCGTAAACGTGTGCGAGTGCTGAGGAAATTTAGCTGTTCCAAATGAGAGTGCAGTGCGTTTCCCTACGCTCGGCATGCACAGAGGGGCTCTAAAGGGCTACGGGAGTGGATGTTGCTTAGCAGACCCAGGTGCGCCTGGGGTTACTCAGTGTTCCTGCCGTGAACAGGGTGCCCACGCTAGCCTCCTAGGTGTCCAGAAAACTGTGCCGCCGTTAGACGTACGCAGAGCAGAGGCCACCGGCTCTTGGAAACTGCTGCACGCCTCCTCTTCTGCACGGCAAATCAGGGCCTTACTTCCAGGCATGTGTTCATGCTGGGTGTGCCGGTAGCGACACCGCATGGTAAGATGCTGACTTTCTCCTCGAGCAGAGTGACTTCAGGTACGAGGGCCTCGGAGTATTCAAAGCAGGGTGTTTTCTCATGGCAGCACACACATGGGCCATGACAAAGTCTTCCTGGGCACTTCGGACTCACCATCAATGTTGTCCTGAGGCCGTTCGAGCACTCTGGACATGTAGCTCTCCTCAAGGAACCTACAGTGTGTTGCCCATCACTCGGCACGCACAGAGGGCCTCCGAGGGATCAACAAATGGGCCTCGATTTCCTCAGCCAGCCCACAGGGGTGTTGAGGTACTCAGTCAACTTGGAGGGAAAATGATGCATACCCGAGAGGCCTAGGAGTCCTCAGACGTGTACATCTTTGAAAATAAAGCATATAAGCGACTAAGAACTCATGGAGACAGCTGCATGCCTCCGTATCTACACGGTTACCAAGGGCCTAAACTGGAGGCATGTTCCCACGTTGAGATTCCTTTTAGCTCTAGAGCTTGTCAGGCTGAAAACAACCACGGCCATGGAAGCACCTGGTTTAGACAGAGCAAATTCATTTTCTCCCCAGAAGCATTCTACAAGGGTTGACTTGCCTGTCAAGAGCTGTGTATGTCAGGGATCTTTAACGAAGCATGAATGCAGCCTTCAGAAAGGGAAAGCAAGGCTAGTCCCAGCAGGCCCCTGTTTCCTCGGGCTCACACAGCATGCACCACTGTTGTTTCTAACAAGTCCAAAGAGACACAGGTTACCCTGTGTTTCCTTCCCTGAATCTGCTTCTCCAAGTAGGGTGTTCTGCATCAAGCGAACTGCCTCAACCAAGGATCGCCGTAGCTGCTCCTCTGGTCCTGTGTCTCTTCAAAAGCCTGCAGTGCCACAGGAAGAACAGGAGTTAAATTGCAGTCAGAATGCAAGCCGACTTCCTCCAGAAGGCACGGTGACTTCAGGCAGGAGGTCCTAGATGGAAAGCGAAGCTGAGGGTTACTCTGAGTGCAGCTCAGACTAGGGCAACACGTAAGACTTCGACGCCATGTGGGACTTGCCAGAACGGTGTTCGTGAACATGTGCGAGTGCTGAGGAAATTTAGCTGCTCCAAAAGAGAGTGCAGTGCGTTTCCCTACGCTCGGCATGCACAGAGGGGCTCTAAAGGGCTACGGGAGTGGATGTTGCTTAGCAGACACAGGTGCGCCTGGGGGTACTCAGTGTTCCTCCCGGGAACAGGGTGCCCACGCTAGCCTCCTAGGTGTCCAGAAAACTGTGCCGCCGTTAGACGTACGCAGAGCAGAGGCCAGCGGCTCTTGGAAACTGCTGCACGCCTCCTCTTGTGCACGGCAAATCAGGGCCTTACTTCCAGGCATGTGTTCATGCTGGGTGTGCCGGTAGCGACACCGCATGGTAAGATGCTGACTTTCTCCTCGAGCAGAGTGACTTCAGGTACGAGGGCCTCGGAGTATTCAAAGCAGAGTGTTTTCTCATGGCATCTCACACAAGGGCCATGACAAAGTCTTCCTGGGCACTACAGACTCAGCAGCAATATTGTCCTGAGGCCGTTCGAGGACTCTGGACATGTAGCTCTCCTCAAGGAACCTACAGTGTGTTGCCCATCACTCGGCACGCACAGAGGGCCTCCGAGGGATCAACAAATGGGCCTCGAGTTCCTCAGCCAGCCCAGAGGGGTGTTGAGGTACTCACTCAACTTGGAGGGAAAATGATGCATACCCGAGAGGCCTAGGAGTCCTCAGACGTGTACTTCTTTGAAAATAAAGCATATAAGCGACTAAGAACTCATGGAGACAGCTGCATGCCTCCGTATCTACACGGTTACCAAGGGCCTAAACTGGAGGCATGTTCCCACGTTGAGATTCCTTTTAGCTCTAGAGCTTGTCAGGCTGAAAACAACCGCGGCCATGGAAGCACCTGGTTTAGACAGAGCAAATTCATTTTGTCCCCAGAAGCATTCTACAAGGGTTGACTTGCCTGTCAAGAGCTGTGTATGTCAGGGAGCTTTAACGAAGCATGAATGCAGCCTTCAGAAAGGGAAAGCAAGGCTAGTCCCAGCAGGCCCCCGTTTCCTCGGGCTCACTCACCATGCACCCCTGTTGTTTCTAACAAGTCCAAAGAGACACAAGTTACCCTGTGTTTCCTTCCCTGAATCTGCTTCTCCAAGTGGGGTGTTCTGCATCAAGCGAACTGCCTCAACCAAGGATCGCCGTAGCTGCTCCTCTGGTCCTGTGTCTATTCAAAAGCCTGCAGTGCCACAGGAAGAACAGGAGTTAAATGGCAGTCAGAACGCAAGCCGACTTCCTCCAGGAGGCACGGTGACTTCAGGCAGGAGGTCCTACATGGAAAGCGAAGCCGAGGGTTACTCTGAGTGCAGCTCAGACTAGGGCAACGCGTAAGACTTCGATGCCATGTGGGACTTCCCAGAACGGTGTTCGTAAACGTGTGCGAGTGCTGAGGAAATTTAGCTGTTCCAAATGAGAGTGCAGTGCGTTTCCCTACGCTCGGCATGCACAGAGGGGCTCTAAAGGGCTACGGGAGTGGATGTTGCTTAGCAGACCCAGGTGCGCCTGGGGGTACTCAGTGTTCCTGCCGGGAACAGGGTGCCCACGCTAGCCTCCTAGGTGTCCAGAAAACTGTGCCGCCGTTAGACGTACGCAGAGCAGAGGCCACCAGCTCTTGGAAACTGCTGCACGCCTCCTCTTGTGCACGGCAAATCAGGGCCTTACTTCCAGGCATGTGTTCATGCTGGGTGTGCCGGTAGCGACACCGCATGGTAAGATGCTGACTTTCTCCTAGAGCAGAGTGACTTCAGGTACGAGGTCCTCGGAGTATTCAAAGCAGAGTGTTTTCTCATGGCAGCACACACATGGGCCATGACAAAGTCTTCCTGGGCACTTCGGACTCACCATCAATGTTGTCCTGAGGCCGTTCGAGCACTCTGGACATGTAGCTCTCCTCAAGGAACCTACAGTGTGTTGCCCACCACTCGGCACGCACAGAGGGCCTCCGAGGGATCAACAAATGGGCCTCGATTTCCTCAGCCAGCCCAGAGGGATGTTGAGGTACTCACTCAACTTGGAGGGAAAATGATGCATACCCGAGAGGCCTAGGAGTCCTCAGACGTGTACATCTTTGAAAATAAAGCATATAAGCGACTAAGAACTCATGGAGACAGCTGCATGCCTCCGTATCTACACGGTTACCAAGGGCCTAAACTGGAGGCATGTTCCCACGTTGAGATTCCTTTTAGCTCTAGAGCTTGTCAGGCTGAAAACAACCACGGCCATGGAAGCACCTGGTTTAGACAGAGCAAATTCATTTTCTCCCCAGAAGCATTCTACAAGGGTTGACTTGCCTGTCAAGAGCTGTGTATGTCAGGGATCTTTAACGAAGCATGAATGCAGCCTTCAGAAAGGGAAAGCAAGGCTAGTCCCAGCAGGCCCCTGTTTCCTCGGGCTCACACTGCATGCACCACTGTTGTTTCTAACAAGTCCAAAGAGACACAGGTTACCCTGTGTTTCCTTCCCTGAATCTGCTTCTCCAAGTAGGGTGTTCTGCATCAAGCGAACTGCCTCAACCAAGGATCGCCGTAGCTGCTCCTCTGGTCCTGTGTCTCTTCAAAAGCCTGCAGTGCCACAGGAAGAACAGGAGTTAAATTGCAGTCAGAATGCAAGCCGACTTCCTCCAGAAGGCACGGTGACTTCAGGCAGGAGGTCCTAGATGGAAAGCGAAGCTGAGGGTTACTCTGAGTGCAGCTCAGACTAGGGCAACACGTAAGACTTCGACGCCATGTGGGACTAGCCAGAACGGTGTTCGTGAACATGTGCGAGTGCTGAGGAAATTTAGCTGCTCCAAAAGAGAGTGCAGTGCGTTTCCCTACGCTCGGCATGCACAGAGGGGCTCTAAAGGGCTACGGGAGTGGATGTTGCTTAGCAGACACAGGTGCGCCTGGGGGTACTCAGTGTTCCTGCCGGGAACAGGGTGCCCACGCTAGCCTCCTAGGTGTCCAGAAAACTGTGCCGCCGTTAGACGTACGCAGAGCAGAGGCCACCGGGTCTTGGAAACTGCTGCACGCCTCCTCTTGTGCTCGGCAAATCAGGGCCTTACTTCCAGGCATGTGTTCATGCTGGGTGTGCCGGAAGCGACACCGCATGGTAAGATGCTGACTTTCTCCTCGAGCAGAGTGACTTCAGGTACGAGGGCCTCGGAGTATTCAAAGCAGAGTGTTTTCTCATGGCATCTCACACAAGGGCCATGACAAAGTCTTCCTGGGCACTACAGACTCAGCAGCAATATTGTGCTGAGGCCCTTCGAGGACTCTGGACATGTAGCTCTCCTCAAGGAACCTACAGTGTGTTGCCCATCACTCGGCATGCACAGAGGGCCTCTGAGGGATCAACAAATGGGCCTCGATTTCCTCAGCCAGCCCAGAGGGGTGTTGAGGTACTCACTCAACTTGGAGGGAAAATGATGCATACCCGAGAGGCCTAGGAGTCCTCAGACGTGTACATCTTTGAAAATAAAGCATATAAGCGACTAAGAACTCATGGAGACAGCTGCATGCCTCCGTATCTACACGGTTACCAAGGGCCTAAACTGGAGGCATGTTCCCACGTTGAGATTCCTTTTAGCTCTAGAGCTTGTCAGGCTGAAAACAACCACGGCCATGGAAGCACCTGGTTTAGACAGAGCAAATTCATTTTGTCCCCAGAAGCATTCTACAAGGGTTGACTTGCCTGTCAAGAGCTGTGTATGTCAGGGATCTTTAACGAAGCATGAATGCAGCCTTCAGAAAGGGAAAGCAAGGCTAGTCCCAGCAGGCCCCCGTTTCCTCGGGCTCACTCACCATGCACCCCTGTTCTTTCTAAGAAGTCCAAAGAGACACAAGTTACCCTGTGTTTCCTTCCCTGAATCTGCTTCTCCAAGTAGGGTGTTCTGCATCAAGCGAACTGCCTCAACCAAGGATCGCCGTAGCTGCTCCTCTGGTCCTGTGTCTATTCAAAAGCCTGCAGTGCCACAGGAAGAACAGGAGTTAAATGGCACTCAGAACGCAAGCCGACTTCCTCCAGGAGGCACGGTGACTTCAGGCAGGAGGTCCTAGATGGAAAGCGAAGCCGAGGGTTACTCTGAGTGCAGCTCAGACTAGGGCAACGCGTAAGACTTCGATGCCATGTGGGACTTCCCAGAACGGTGTTCGTAAACGTGTGCGAGTGCTGAGGAAATTTAGCTGTTCCAAATGAGAGTGCAGTGCGTTTCCCTACGCTCGGCATGCACAGAGGGGCTCTAAAGGGCTACGGGAGTGGATGTTGCTTAGCAGACCCAGGTGCGCCTGGGGTTACTCAGTGTTCCTGCCGGGAACAGGGTGCCCACGCTAGCCTCCTAGGTGTCCAGAAAACTGTGCCGCCGTTAGACGTACGCAGAGCAGAGGCCACCGGCTCTTGGAAACTGCTGCACGCCTGCTCTTGTGCTCGGCAAATCAGGGCCTTACTTCCAGGCATGTGTTCATGCTGGGTGTGCCGGTAGCGACACCGCATGGTAAGATGCTGACTTTCTCCTCGAGCAGAGTGACTTCAGGTACGAGGGCCTCGGAGTATTCAAAGCAGGGTGTTTTCTCATGGCAGCACACACATGGGCCATGACAAAGTCTTCCTGGGCACTTCGGACTCACCATCAATGTTGTCCTGAGGCCGTTCGAGCACTCTGGACATGTAGCTCTCCTCAAGGAACCTACAGTGTGTTGCCCACCACTCGGCACACACAGAGGGCCTCCGAGGGATCAACAAATGGGTCTCGAAGTTCCTCAGCCAGCCCAGAGGGGTGTTGAGGTACTCACTCAACTTGGAGGGAAAATGATGCATACCCGAGAGGCCTAGGAGTCCTCAGACGTGTACATCTTTGAAAATAAAGCATATAAGCGACTAAGAACTCATGGAGACAGCTGCATGCCTCCGTATCTACACGGTTACCAAGGGCCTAAACTGGAGGCATGTTCCCACGTTCAGATTCCTTTTAGCTCTAGAGCTTGTCAGGCTGAAAACAACCGCGGCCATGGAAGCACCTGGTTTAGAGAGAGCAAATTCATTTTGTCCCCAGAAGCATTCTACAGGGTTGACTTGCCTGTCAAGAGCTGCGTATGTCAGAGAGCTTCAACGAAGCATGAATGCAGCCTTCAGAAAGGGAAAGCAAGGCTAGTTCCAGCAGGCCCCCGTTTCCTCGTGCTCACTCAGCATGCACGACTGTGGTTTCTAACAAGTCCAAAGAGACACAGGTTACCCTGTGTTTCCTTCCCTGAATCAGCTTCTCCAAGTAGGGTGTTCTGCATCAAGCGAACTGCCTCAACCAAGGATCGCCGTAGCTGCTCCTCTGGTCCTGTGTCTATTCAAAAGCTTGCAGTGCCACAGGAAGAACAGGACTTAAATTGCAGTAAGAACGCAAGCCGACTTCCTACAGGAGGCACGGTGACTTCAGGCAGGAGGTCCTAGATGGAAAGCGAAGCTGAGGGTTACTCTGAGTGCAGCTCAGACTAGGGCAACGCGTAAGACTTCGACGCCATGTGGGACTTGCCAGAAAGGTGTTCGTGAACGTGTGCGAGTGCTGAGGAAATTTAGCTGCTCCAAAAGAGAGTGCAGTGCGTTTCCCTACGCTCGGCATGCACAGAGGGGCTCTAAAGGGCTACGGGAGTGGATGTTGCTTAGCAGACCCAGGTGCGCCTGGGGGTACTCAGTGTTCCTGCCGGGAACAGGGTGCCCACGCTAGCCTCCTAGGTGTCCAGAAAACTGTGCCGCCGTTAGACGTACGCAGAGCAGAGGCCACCGGCTCTTGGAAACTGCTGCACGCTTCCTATTCTGCACGGCAAATCAGGGCCTTACTTCCAGGCATGTGTTCATGCTGGGTGTGCCGGTAGCGACACCGCATGGTAAGATGCTGACTTTCTCCTCGAGCAGAGTGACTTCAGGTACGAGGGCCTCGGAGTATTCAAAGCAGAGTGTTTTCTCATGGCAGCACACACATGGGCCATGACAAAGTCTTCCTGGGCACTTCGGACTCACCATCAATGTTGTCCTGAGGCCGTTCGAGGACTCTGGACATGTAGCTCTCCTCAAGGAACGTACAGTGTGTTGCCCATCACTCGGCACGCACAGAGGGCCTCCGACGGATCAACAAATGGGCCTCGACGTTCCTCAGCCGGCCCACAGGGGTGTGGAGGTACTCAGTCAACTTGGAGGGAAAATGATGCATACCCGAGAGGCCTAGGAGTCCTCAGACGTGTACATCTTTGAAAATAAAGCATATAAGCGACTAAGAACTCATGGAGACAGCTGCATGCCTCCGTATCTACACGGTTACCAAGGGCCTAAACTGGAGGCATGTTCCCACGTTGAGATTCCTTTTAGCTCTAGAGCTTGTCAGGCTGAAAACAACCGCGGCCATGGAAGCACCTGGTTTAGACAGAGCAAATTCATTTTGTCCCCAGAAACATTCTACAAGGGTTGACTTGGCTGTCAAGAGCTGTGTATGTCAGGGAGCTTTAACGAAGCATGAATGCAGCCTTCAGAAAGGGAAAGCAAGGCTAGTCCCAGCAGGCCCCCGTTTCCTCGGGCTCACTCAGCATGCACGACCGTGGTTTCTAACAAGTCCAAAGAGACACAGGTTACCCTGTGTTTCCTTCCCTGAATCTGCTTCTCCAAGTAGGGTGTTCTGCATCAAGCGAACTGCCTCAACCAAGGATCGCCGTAGCTGCTCCTCTGGTCCTGTGTCTATTCAAAAGCTTGCAGTGCCTCAGGAAGAACAGGACTTAAATTGCAGTCAGAACGCAAGCCGACTTCCTCCAGGAGGCACGGTGACTTCAGGCAGGAGGTCCTAGATGGAAAGCGAAGCTGAGGGTTACTCTGAGTTCTGCTCATACTAGGGTAACGCGTAAGACTTCGACGTCATGTGGGACTTGCCAGAACGGTGTTCGTGAACGTGTGCGAGTGCTGAGGAAATTTAGCTGCTCCAAAAGAGAGTGCAGTGCGTTTCCCTAAGCTCGGCATGCACAGAGGGGCTCTAAAGGGCTACGGGAATGGATGTTGCTTAGCAGACCCAGGTGCGCATGGGGGTACTCAGTGTTCCTGCCGGGAACAGGGTGCCCACGCTAGCCTCCTAGGTGTCCAGAAAATTGTGCCGCCATTAGACGTACGCAGAGCAGAGGCCACCGGCTCCTGGAATCTGCTGCACGCCTCCTCTTGTGCACGGCAAATCAGGGCCTTACTTCCAGGCATGTGTTCATGCTGGGTGTGCCGGTAGCGACACCGCATGGTAAGATGCTGACTTTCTCCTCGAGCAGAGTGACTTCAGGTACGAGGGTCTCGGAGTATTCAAAGCAGAGTGTTTTCTCATGGCATCTCACACAAGGGCCATGACAAAGTCTTCCTGGGCACTACAGACTCAGCAGCAATATTGTCCTGAGGCCGTTCGAGGACTCTGGACATGTAGCTCTCCTCAAGGAACCTACAGTGTGTTGCCCACCACTCGGCACGCACAGAGGGTCTCCGAGGGATCAACAAATGGGTCTCGAAGTTCCTCAGCCAGCCCAGAGGGGTGTTGAGGTACTCACTCAACTTGGAGGGAAAATGATGCATACCCGAGAGGCCTAGGAGTCCTCAGACGTGTACATCTTTGAAAATAAAGCATATAAGCGACTAAGAACTCATGGAGACAGCTGCATGCCTCCGTATCTACACGGTTACCAAGGGCCTAAACTGGAGGCATGTTCCCACGTTGAGATTCCTTTTAGCTCTAGAGCTTGTCAGGCTGAAAACAACCGCGGCCATGGAAGCACCTGGTTTAGACAGAGCAAATTCATTTTATCCCCAGAAGCATTCTACAGGGTTGACTTGCCTGTCAAGAGCTGCGTATGTCAGAGAGCTTCAACGAAGCATGAATGCAGCCTTCAGAAAGGGAAAGCAAGGCTAGTTCCAGCAGGCACCCGTTTCCTCGGGATCACTCAGCATGCACCCCTGTGGTTTCTAACAAGTCCAAAGAGACACAGGTTACCCTGTGTTTCCTTCCCTGAATCAGCTTCTCCAAGTAGGGTGTTCTGCATCAAGCGAACTGCCTCAACCAAGGATCCCCGTAGCTGCTCCTCTGGTCCTGTGTCTATTCAAAAGCTTGCAGTGCCACAGGAAGAACAGGACTTAAACTGCAGTAAGAACGCAAGCCGACTTCCTCCAGGAGGCACGGTGACTTCAGGCAGGAGGTCCTAGATGGAAAGCGAAGCTGAGGGTTACTCTGAGTGCAGCTCAGACTAGGGCAACGCGTAAGACTTCGACGCCATGTGGGACTTGCCAGAACGGTGTTCGTGAACGTGTGCGAGTGCTGAGGAAATTTAGCTGCTCCAAAAGAGAGTGCAGTGCGTTTCCCTACGCTCGGCATGCACAGAGGGGCTCTAAAGGGCTACGGGAGTGGATGTTGCTTAGCAGACCCAGGTGCGCCTGGGGGTACACAGTGTTCCTGCTGGGAACAGGGTGCCCACGCTAGCCTCCTAGGTGTCCAGAAAACTGTGCCGCCGTTAGACGTACACAGAGCAGAGGCCACCGTCTCTTGGAAACTGCTGCACGCTTCCTCTTCTGCACGGCAAATCAGGGCCTTACTTCCAGGCATGTGTTCATGCTGGGTGTGCCGGTAGCGACACCGCATGGTAAGATGCTGACTTTCTCCTCGAGCAGAGTGACTTCAGGTACGAGGACCTCGGCGTATTCAAAGCAGGGTGTTTTCTCATGGCAGCACACACATGGGCCATGACAAAGTCTTCCTGGGCACTTCGGACTCACCATCAATGTTGTCCTGAGGCCGTTCGAGCACTCTGGACATGTAGCTCTCCTCAAGGAACGTACAGTGTGTTGCCCATCACTCGGCACGCACAGAGGGCCTCCGACGGATCAACAAATGGGCCTCGACGTTCCTCAGCCGGCCCACAGGGGTGTGGAGGTACTCAGTCAACTTGGAGAGAAAATGATGCATACCCGAGAGGCCTAGGACTCCTCAGACGTGTACTTCCTTGAAAATAAAGCATATAAGCCACTAAGAACTCATGGAGACAGCTGCATGTTTCCGTATCTACACGGTTACCAAGGGCCTAAACTGGAGGCATGTTCCCACGTTGAGATTCCTTTTAGCTCTAGAGCTTGTCAGGCTGAAAACAACCGCGGCCATGGAAGCACCTGGTTTAGACAGAGCAAATTCATTTTGTCCCCAGAAGCATTCTACAAGGGTTGACTTGCCTGTCAAGAGCTCTGTATGTCAGAGAGCTTCAACGAAGCATGAATGCAGCCTTCAGAAAGGGAAAGCAAGGCTAGTCCCAGCAGGCCCCCGTTTCCTCGGGCTCACTCCGCATGCACCACTGTTGTTTCTAACAAGTCCAAAGAGACACAGGTTACCCTGTGTTTCCTTCCCTGAATCAGCTTCTCCAGGTAGGGTGTTCTGCATCAAGCGAACTGCCTCAACCAAGGATCCCCGTAGCTGCTCCTCTGGTCCTGTGTCTATTCAAAAGCTTGCAGTGCCACAGGAAGAAGAGGACTTAAATTGCAGTCAGAACGCAAGCCGACTTCCTCCAGGAGGCACGGTGACTTCAGGCAGGAGGTCCTAGATGGAAAGCGAAGCTGAGGGTTACTCTGAGTGCAGCTCAGACTAGGGCAACGCGTAAGACTTCGACGCCATGTGGGACTTGCCAGAACGGTGTTCGTGAACGTGTGCGAGTGCTGAGGAAATTTAGCTGCTCCAAAAGAGAGTGCAGTGCGTTTCCCTACGCTCGGCATGCACAGAGGGGCTCTAAAGGGCTACGGGAGTGGATGTTGCTTAGCAGACCCAGGTGCGCCTGGGGGTACTCAGTGTTCTTGCCGGGAACAGGGTGCCCACGCTAGCCTCCTAGGTGTCCAGAAAACTGTGCCGCCGTTAGACGTACGCAGAGCATAGGCCACCGGCTCTTGGAAACTGCTGCACGCCTCCTCTTGTGCACGGCAAATCAGGGCCTTACTTCCAGGCATGTGTTCATGCTGGGTGTGCCGGTAGCGACACCGAATGGTAAGATGCTGACTTTCTCCTCGAGCAGAGTGACTTCAGGTACGAGGGCCTCGGAGTATTCAAAGCAGAGTGTTTTCTCATGGCATCTCACACAAGGGCCATGACAAAGTCTTCCTGGGCACTACAGACTCAGCAGCAATACTGTCCTGAGGCCGTTCGAGGACTCTGGACATGTAGCTCTCCTCAAGGAACCTACAGTGTGTTGCCCACCACTCGGCACGCACAGAGGGCCTCCGAGGGATCAACAAATGGGTCTCGAAGTTCCTCAGCCAGCCCAGAGGGGTGTTGAGGTACTCACTCAACTTGGAGGGAAAATGATGCATACCCGATAGGCCTAGGAGTCCTCAGACGTGTACATCTTTGAAAATAAAGCATATAAGCGACTAAGAACTCATGGAGACAGCTGCATGCCTCCGTATCTACACGGTTACCAAGGGCCTAAACTGGAGGCATGTTCCCACGTTGAGATTCCTTTTAGCTCTAGAGCTTGTCAGGCTGAAAACAACCGCGGCCATGGAAGCACCTGGTTTAGACAGAGCAAATTCATTTTGTCCCCAGAAGCATTCTACAGGGTTGACTTGCCTGTCAAGAGCTGCGTATGTCAGGGAGCTTCAACGAAGCATGAATGCAGCCTTCAGAAAGGGAAAGCAAGTCTAGTCCCAGTAGGCCCCCGTTTCCTCGTGCTCACTCAGCATGCACGACTGTGGTTTCTAACAAGTCCAAAGAGACACAGGTTACCCTGTGTTTCCTTCCCTGAATCTGCTTCTCCAAGTAGGGTGTTCTGCATCAAGCGAACTGCCTCAACCAAGGATCGCCGTAGCTGCTCCTCTGGTCCTGTGTCTATTCAAAAGCTTGCAGTGCCTCAGGAAGAACAGGACTTAAATTGCAGTAAGAACGCAAGCCGACTTCATCCATTAGGCACGGTGACTTCAGGCAGGAGGCCCTAGATGGAAAGCGAAGCTGAGGGTTACTCTGAGTGCAGCTCAGACTAGGGCAACGCGTAAGACTTCGACGTCATGTGGGACTTGCCAGAACGGTGTTCGTGAACGTGTGCGAGTGCTGAGGAAATTTAGCTGCTCCAAAAGAGAGTGCAGTGCGTTTCCCTACGCTCGGCATGCACAGAGGGCCTCTAAAGGGCTACGGGAGTGGATGTTGCTTAGCAGACCCAGGTGCGCCTGGGGGTACTCAGTGTTCCTGCCGGGAACAGGGTGCCCACGCTAACCTCCTAGGTGTCCAGAAAACTGTGCCGCCGTTAGACGTACGCAGAGCAGAGGCCACCGGCTCTTGGAAACTGCTGCACGCCTCCTCTTGTGCACGGCAAATCAGGGCCTTACTTCCAGGCATGTGTTCATGCTGGGTGTGCCGGTAGCGACACCGCATGGTAAGATGCTGACTTTCTCCTCGAGCAGAGTGACTTCAGGTACGAGGGCCTCGGAGTATTCAAAGCAGGGTGTTTTCTCATGGCACCACACACATGGGCCATGACAAAGTCTTCCTGGGCACTTCGGACTCACCAGCAATGTTGTCCTGAGGCCGTTCGAGCACTCTGGACATGTAGCTCTCCTCAAGGAACGTACAGTGTGTTGCCCATCACTCGGCACGCACAGAGGGCCTCCGACGGATCAACAAATGGGCCTCGACGTTCCTCAGCCGGCCCACAGGGGTGTGGAGGTACTCAGTCAACTTGGAGGGAAAATGATGCATACCCGAGAGCCCTAGGAGTCCTCAGACGTGTACTTCCTTGAAAATAAAGCATATAAGCGACTAAGAACTCATGGAGACAGCTGCATGCCTCCGTATCTACACGGTTACCAAGGGCCTAAACTGGAGGCATGTTCCCACGTTGAGATTCCTTTTAGCTCTAGAGCTTGTCAGGCTGAAAACAACCGCGGCCATGGAAGCACCTGGTTTAGACAGAGCAAATTCATTTTGTCCCCAGAAGCATTGTACAAGGGTTGACTTGCCTGTCAAGAGCTGTGTATGTCATAGAGCTTCAACGAAGCATGAATGCAGCCTTCAGAAAGGGAAAGCAAGTCTAGTCCCACCAGGCCCCCGTTTCCTCGGGCTCACTCAGCATGCACCCCTGTGGTTTCTAACAAGTCCAAAGAGACACAGGTTACCCTGTGTTTCCTTCCCTGAATCTGCTTCTCCAAGTAGGGTGTTCTGCATCAAGCGAACTGCCTCAACCAAGGATCGCCGTAGCTGCTCCTCTGGTCCTGTGTCTATTCAAAAGCTTGCAGTGCCACAGGAAGAACAGGACTTAAATTGCAGTAAGAACACAAGCCGACTTTCTCCAGGAGGCACGGTGACTTCAGGCAGGAGGTCCTAGTTGGAAAGCGAAGCTGAGGGTTACTCTGAGTGCAGCTCAGACTAGGGCAACACGTAAGACTTCGACCTCATGTAGGACTTGCCAGAACGGTGTTCGTGAACGTGTGCGAGTGCTGAGGAAATTTAGCTGCTCCAAAAGAGAGTGCAGTGCGTTTCCCTACGCTCGGCATGCACAGAGGGGCTCTAAAGGGCTACGGGAGTGGATGTTGCTTAGCAGACCCAGGTGCGCCTGGGGGTACTCAGTGTTCCTGCCGGGAACAGCGTGCCCACGCTAGCCTCCTAGGTGTCCAGAAAACTGTGCCGCCGTTAGACGTACGCAGAGCAGAGGCCACCGGCTCTTGGAAACTGCTGCACGCCTCCTCTTGTGCACGGCAAATCAGGGCCTTACTTCCAGGCATGTGTTCATGCTGGGTGTGCCGGTAGCGACACCGCATGGTAAGATGCTGACTTTCTCCTTGAGCAGAGTGACTTCAGGTACGAGGGCCTCGGAGTATTCAAAGCAGGGTGTTTTCTCGTGGCAGCACACACATGGGCCATGACAAAGTCTTCATGGGCACTTCGGACTCACCATCAATGTTGTCCTGAGGCCGTTCGAGCACTCTGGACATGTAGCTCTCCTCAAGGAACCTACTGTGTGTTTCCCATCACTCGGCACACACAGAGGGCCTCCGAGGGATCAACAAATGGGCCTCGACGTTCCTCAGCCGGCCCACAGGGGTGTGGAGGTACTCAGTCAACTGGGAGGGAAAATGATGCATACCGGAGAGCCCTAGGAGTCCTCAGACGTGTACATCTTTGAAAATAAAGCATATAAGCGACTAAGAACTCATGGAGACAGCTGGGTGCCTCCGTATCTACACGGTTACCAAGGGCCTAAACTGGAGGCATGTTCCCACGTTGAGATTCCATTTAGCTCTAGAGCTTTTCAGGACGAAAACAACCGCGGCCATGGAAGCACCTGGTTTAGACAGAGCAAATTCATTTTGTCCCCAGAAACATTCTACAAGGGTTGACTTGGCTGTCAAGAGCTGTGTATGTCAGTGATCTTTAACGAAGCATGAATGCAGCCTTCAGAAAGGGAAAGCAAGGCTAGTCCCAGCAGGCCCCCGTTTCCTCGGGCTCACTCAGCATGCACGACTGTGGTTTCTAAGAAGTCCAAAGAAACACAGGTTACCCTGTGTTTCCTTCCCTGAATCTGCTTCTCCAAGTAGGGTGTTCTGCATCAAGCGAACTGCCTCAACCAAGGATCGCCGTAGCTGCTCCTCTGGTCCTGTGTCTATTCAAAAGCTTGCAGTGCCTCAGGAAGAACAGGAATTAAATTGCAGTCAGAACGCAAGCCGACTTCCTCCAGGAGGCACGGTGAGTTCAGGCAGGAGGTCCTAGATGGAAAGCGAAGCTGAGGGTTACTCTGAGTTCTGCTCATACTAGGGTAACGCGGAAGACTTCGACGTCATGTGGGACTTGCCAGAACGGTGTTCGTGAACGTGTGCGAGTGCTGAGGAAATTTAGCTGCTCCAAAAGAGAGTGCAGTGCGTTTCCCTAAGCTCGGCATGCACAGAGGGGCTCTAAAGGGCTACGGGAGTGGATGTTGCTTAGCAGACCCAGGTGCGCATGGGGGTACTCAGTGTTCCTGCCGGGAACAGGGTGCCCACGCTAGCCTCCTAGGTGTCCAGAAAATTGTGCCGCCGTTAGACGTACGCAGAGCAGAGGCCACCGGCTCCTGGAATCTGCTGCACGCCTCCTCTTGTGCACGGCAAATCAGGGCCTTACTTCCAGGCATGTGTTCATGCTGGGTGTGCCGGTAGCGACACCGCATGGTAAGATGCTGACTTTCTCCTCGAGCAGAGTGACTTCAGGTACGAGGGTCTCGGAGTATTCAAAGCAGAGTGTTTTCTCATGGCATCTCACACAAGGGCCATGACAAAGTCTTCCTGGGCACTACAGACTCAGGAGCTATATTGTCCTGAGTCCGTTCGAGGACTCTGGACATGTAGCTCTCCTCAAGGAACCTACAGTGTGTTGCCCACCACTCGGCACGCACAGAGGGTCTCCGAGGGATCAACAAATGGGTCTCGAAGTTCCTCAGCCAGCCCAGAGGGGTGTTGAGGTACTCACTCAACTTGGAGGGAAAATGATGCATACCCGAGAGGCCTAGGAGTCCTCAGACGTGTACATCTTTGAAAATAAAGCATATAAGCGACTAAGAACTCATGGAGACAGCTGCATGCCTCCGTATCTACACGGTTACCAAGGGCCTAAACTGGAGGCATGTTCCCACGTTCAGATTCCTTTTAGCTCTAGAGCTTGTCAGGCTGAAAACAACCGCGGCCATGGAATCACCTGGTTTACACAGAGCAAATTCATTTTATCCCCAGAAGCATTCTACAGGGTTGACTTGCCTGTCAAGAGCTGCGTATGTCAGAGAGCTTCAACGAAGCATGAATGCAGCCTTCAGAAAGGGAAAGCAAGGCTAGTTCCAGCAGGCCCCCGTTTCCTCGTGCTCACTCAGCATGCACGACTGTGGTTTCTAACAAGTCCAAAGAGACACAGGTTACCCTGTGTTTCCTTCCCTGAATCAGCTTCTCCAAGTAGGGTGTTCTGCATCAAGCGAACTGCCTCAACCAAGGATCCCCGTAGCTGCTCCTCTGGTCCTGTGTCTATTCAAAAGCTTGCAGTGCCACAGGAAGAACAGGACTTAAACTGCAGTAAGAACGCAAGCCGACTTCCTACAGGAGGCACGGTGACTTCAGGCAGGAGGTCCTAGATGGAAAGCGAAGCTGAGGGTTACGCTGAGTGCAGCTCAGACTAGGGCAACGCGTAAGACTTCGACGCCATGTGGGACTTGCCAGAAAGGTGTTCGTGAACGTGTGCGAGTGCTGAGGAAATTTACATGCTCCAAAAGAGAGTGCAGTGCGTTTCCCTACGCTCGGCATGCACAGAGGGGCTCTAAAGGGCTACGGGAGTGGATGTTGCTTAGCAGACCCAGGTGCGCCTGGGGGTACTCAGTGTTCCTGCCGGGAACAGGGTGCCCACGCTAGCCTCCTAGGTGTCCAGAAAACTGTGCCGCCGTTAGACGTACGCAGAGCAGAGGCCACCGTCTCTTGGAAACTGCTGCACGCTTCCTATTCTGCACGGCAAATCAGGGCCTTACTTCCAGGCATGTGTTCATGCTGGGTGTGCCGGTAGCGACACCGCATGGTAAGATGCTGACTTTCTCCTCGAGCAGAGTGACTTCAGGTACGAGGGCCTCGGAGTATTCAAAGCAGGGTGTTTTCTCATGGCAGCACACACATGGGCCATGACAAAGTCTTCCTGGGCACTTCGGACTCACCATCAATGTTGTCCTGAGGCCGTTCGAGGACTCTGGACATGTAGCTCTCCTCAAGGAACCTACAGTGTGTTGCCCATCACTCGGCACGCACAGAGGGCCTCCGACGGATCAACAAATGGGCCTCGACGTTCCTCAGCCGGCCCACAGGGGTGTGGAGGTACTCAGTCAACTTGGAGGGAAAATGATGCATACCCGAGAGGCCTAGGACTCCTCAGACGTGTACTTCCTTGAAAATAAAGCATATAAGCCACTAAGAACTCATGGAGACAGCTGCATGTTTCCGTATCTACACGGCTATCAAGGGCCTAAACTGGAGGCATGTTCTCACGTTGAGATTCCTTTTAGCTCTAGAGCTTGTCAGGCTGAAAACAACCACGGCCATGGAAGCACCTGGTTTAGACAGAGCAAATTCATTTTGTCCCCAGAAGCATTCTACAAGGGTTGACTTGCCTGTCAAGAGCTGTGTATGTCAGAGAGCTTCAACGAAGCATGAATGCAGCCTTCAGAAAGGGAAAGCAAGGCTACTCCCAGCAGGCCCCCGTTTCCTCGGGCTCACTCCGCATGCACCACTGTTGTTTCTAACAAGTCCAAAGAGACACAGGTTACCCTGTGTTTCCTTCCCTGAATCTGCTTCTCCAAGTAGGGTGTTCTGCATCAAGCGAACTGCCTCAACCAAGGATCGCCGTAGCTGCTCCTCTGGTCCTGTGTCTATTCAAAAATTTGCAGTGCCTCAGGAAGAACAGGACTTAAATTGCAGTCAGAACGCAAGCCGACTTCCTCCAGGAGGCACGGTGACTTCAGGCAGGAGGTCCTAGATGGAAAGCGAAGCTGAGTGTTACTCTGAGTGCAGCTCAGACTAGGGTAACGCGTAAGACTTCGACGCCATGTGGGACTTGCCAGAACGGTGTTCGTGAACGTGTGCGAGTGCTGAGGAAATTTAGCTGCTCCAAAAGAGAGTGCAGTGCGTTCCCCTACGCTCGGCATGCACAAAGGGGCTCTAAAGGGCTACGGGAGTGGATGTTGCTTAGCAGACCCAGGTGCGCCTGGGGGTACTCTGTGTTCTTGCCGGGAACAGGGTGCCCACGCTAGTCTCCTAGGTGTCCAGAAAACTGTGCCGCCGTTAGACGTACGCAGAGCATAGGCCACCGGCTCTTGGAAACTGCTGCACGCCTCCTCTTGTGCACGGCAAATCAGGGCCTTACTTCCAGGCATGTGTTCATGCTGGGTGTGCCGGTAGCGACACCGAATGGTAAGATGCTGACTTTCTCCTCGAGCAGAGTGACTTCAGGTACGAGGGCCTCGGAGTATTCAAAGCAGAGTGTTTTCTCATGGGATCTCACACAAGGGCCATGACAAAGTCTTCCTGGGCACTACAGACTCTGCAGCAATACTGTCCTGAGGGCGTTCGAGGACTCTGGACATGTAGCTCTCCTCAAGGAACCTACAGTGTGTTGCCCACCACTCGGCACGCACAGAGGGCCTCCGAGGGATCAACAAATGGGTCTCGAAGTTCCTCAGCCAGCCCAGAGGGGTTTTGAGGTACTCACTCAACTTGGAGGGAAAATGATGCATGCCCGAGAGGCCTAGGAGTCCTCAGACGTGTACATCTTTGAAAATAAAGCATATAAGCGACTAAGAACTCATGGAGACAGCTGCATGCCTCCGTATCTACACGGTTACCAAGGGCCTAAACTGGAGGCATGTTCCCACGTTGAGATTCCTTTTAGCTCTAAAGCTTGTCAGGCTGAAAACAACCGCGGCCATGGAAGCACCTGGTTTAGACAGAGCAAATTCATTTTGTCCCCAGAAGCATTCTACAGGGTTGACTTGCCTGTCAAGAGCTGCGTATGTCAGGGAGCTTCAACGAAGCATGAATGCAGCCTTCAGAAAGGGAAAGCAAGTCTAGTCCCAGTAGGCCCCCGTTTCCTCGTGCTCACTCAGCATGCACGACTGTTGTTTCTAACAAGTCCAAAGAGACACAGGTTACCCTGTGTTTCCTTCCCTGAATCTGCTTCTCCAAGTAGGGTGTTCTGCATCAAGCGAACTGCCTCAACCAAGGATCGCCGTAGCTGCTCCTCTGGTCCTGTGTCTATTCAAAAGCTTGCAGTGCCTCAGGAAGAACAGGACTTAAATTGCAGTAAGAACGCAAGCTGACTTCATCCATTAGGCACGGTGACTTCAGGCAGGAGGCCCTAGATGGAAAGCGAAGCTGAGGGTTACTCTGAGTGCAGCTCAGACTAGGGTAACGCATAAGACTTCGACGTCATGTGGGTCTTGCCAGAACGGTGTTCGTGAACGTGTGCGAGTGCTGAGGAAATTTAGCTGCTCCAAAAGAGAGTGCAGTGCGTTTCCCTACGCTCGGCATGCACAGAGGGCCTCTAAAGGGCTACGGGAGTGGATGTTGCTTAGCAGACCCAGGTGCGCCTGGGGGTACTCAGTGTTCCTGCCGGGAACAGGGTGCCCACGCTAACCTCCTAGGTGTCCAGAAAACTGTGCCGCCGTTAGACGTACGCAGAGCTGAGGCCACCGGCTCTTGGAAACTGCTGCACGCCTCCTCTTGTGCACGGCAAATCAGGGCCTTACTTCCAGGCATGTGTTCATGCTGGGTGTGCCGGTAGCGACACCGCATGGTAAGATGCTGACTTTCTCCTCGAGCAGAGTGACTTCAGGTACGAGGGCCTCGGAGTATTCAAAGCAGGGTGTTTTCTCATGGCACCACACACATGGGCCATGACAAAGTCTTCCTGGGCACTTCGGACTCACCAGCAATGTTGTCCTGAGGCCGTTCGAGCACTCTGGACATGTAGCTCTCCTCAAGGAACGTACAGTGTGTTGCCCATCACTCGGCACGCACAGAGGGCCTCCGACGGATCAACAAATGGGCCTCGACGTTCCTCAGCCGGCCCACAGGGGTGTGGAGGTACTCAGTCAACTTGGAGGGAAAATGATGCATACCCGAGAGCCCTAGGAGTCCTCAGACGTGTACTTCCTTGAAAATAAAGCATATAAGCGACTAAGAACTCATGGAGACAGCTGCATGCCTCCGTATCTACACGGTTACCAAGGGCCTAAACTGGAGGCATGTTCCCACGTTGAGATTCCTTTTAGCTCTAGAGCTTGTCAGGCTGAAAACAACCGCGGCCATGGAAGCACCTGGTTTAGACAGAGCAAATTCATTTTGTCCCCAGAAGCACTGTACAAGGGTTGACTTGCCTGTCAAGAGCTGTGTATGTCATAGAGCTTCAACGAAGCATGAATGCAGCCTTCAGAAAGGGAAAGCAAGTCTAGTCCCACCAGGCCCCCGTTTCCTCGGGCTCACTCAGCATGCACCCCTGTGGTTTCTAACAAGTCCAAAGAGACACAGGTTACCCTGTGTTTCCTTCCCTGAATCAGCTTCTCCAAGTAGGGTGTTCTGCATCAAGCGAACTGCCTCAACCAAGGATCGCCGTAGCTGCTCCTCTGGTCCTGTGTCTATTCAAAAGCTTGCAGTGCCACAGGAAGAACAGGACTTAAATTGCAGTAAGAACACAAGCCGACTTTCTCCAGGAGGCACGGTGACTTCAGGCAGGAGGTCCTAGATGGAAAGCGAAGCTGAGGGTTACTCTGAGTGCAGCTCAGACTAGGGCAACACGTAAGACTTCGACCTCATGTAGGACTTGCCAGAACGGTGTTCGTGAACGTGTGCGAGTGCTGAGGAAATTTAGCTGCTCCAAAAGAGAGTGCAGTGCGTTTCCCTACGCTCGGCATGCACAGAGGGGCTCTAAAGGGCTACGGGAGTGGATGTTGCTTAGCAGACCCAGGTGCGCCTGGGGGTACTCAGTGTTCCTGCCGGGAACAGCGTGCCCACGCTAGCCTCCTAGGTGTCCAGAAAACTGTGCCGCCGTTAGACGTACGCAGAGCAGAGGCCACCGGCTCTTGGAAACTGCTGCACGCCTCCTCTTGTGCACGGCAAATCAGGGCCTTACTTCCAGGCATGTGTTCATGCTGGGTGTGCCGGTAGCGACACCGCATGGTAAGATGCTGACTTTCTCCTTGAGCAGAGTGACTTCAGGTACGAG
The DNA here is from genome assembly GCF_059928025.1 of Delphinapterus leucas. Classification (NCBI taxonomy): domain Eukaryota; kingdom Metazoa; phylum Chordata; class Mammalia; order Artiodactyla; family Monodontidae; genus Delphinapterus; species Delphinapterus leucas. Next base: position 31,770,191 of record NC_143147.1, read on the forward strand.
GGCCTCGGAGTATTCAAAGCAGGGTGTTTTCTCATGGCAGCACACACATGGGCCATGACAAAGTCTTCATGGGCACTTCGGACTCACCATCAATGTTGTCCTGAGGCCGTTCGAGCACTCTGGACATGTAGCTCTCCTCAAGGAACCTACTGTGTGTTTCCCATCACTCGGCACACACAGAGGGCCTCCGAGGGATCAACAAATGGGCCTCGACGTTCCTCAGCCGGCCCACAGGGGTGTGGAGGTACTCAGTCAACTGGGAGGGAAAATGATGCATACCGGAGAGCCCTAGGAGTCCTCAGACGTGTACATCTTTGAAAATAAAGCATATAAGCGACTAAGAACTCATGGAGACAGCTGGGTGCCTCCGTATCTACACGGTTACCAAGGGCCTAAACTGGAGGCATGTTCCCACGTTGAGATTCCTTTTAGCTCTAGAGCTTTTCAGGACGAAAACAACCGCGGCCATGGAAGCACCTGGTTTAGACAGAGCAAATTCATTTTCTCCCCAGAAGCATTCTACAAGGGTTGACTTGCCTGTCAAGAGCTCTGTATGTCAGAGAGCTTCAACGAAGCATGAATGCAGCCTTCAGAAAGGGAAAGCAAGTCTAGTCCCAGTAGGCCCCCGTTTCCTCGTGCTCACTCAGCATGCACGACTGTGGTTTCTAACAAGTCCAAAGAGACACAGGTTACCCTGTGTTTCCTTCCCTGAATCTGCTTCTCCAACTAGGGTGTTCTGCATCAAGCGAACTGCCTCAACCAAGGATCCCCGTAGCTGCTCCTCTGGTCCTGTGTCTATTCAAAAGCTTGCAGTGCCACAGGAAGAAGAGGACTTAAATTGCAGTAAGAACGCAAGCCGACTTCCTCCAGGAGGCACGGTGACTTCAGGCAGGAGGTCCTAGATGGAAAGCGAAGCCGAGGGTTACTCTGAGTGCAGCTCAGACTAGGGCAACGTGTAAGACTTCGACGTCATGTGGGACTTGCCAGAACGGTGTTCGTGAACGTGTGCGAGTGCTGAGGAAATGTAGCTGCTCCAAAAGAGAGTGCAGTGCGTTTCCCTACGCTCGGCATGCACAGAGGGGCTCTAAAGGGCTACGGGAGTGGATGTTGCTTAGCAGACCCAGGTGCGCCTGGGGGTACTCAGTGTTCCTGCCGGGAACAGGGTGCCCACGCTAGCCTCCTAGGTGTCCAGAAAACTGTGCCGCCGTTAGACGTACGCAGAGCAGAGGCCACCGGCTCTTGGAAACTGCTGCACGCCTCCTCTTCTGCACGGCAAATCAGGGCCTTACTTCCAGGCATGTGTTCATGCTGGGTGTGCCGGTAGCGACACCGCATGGTAAGATGCTGACTTTCTCCTCGAGCAGAGTGACTTCAGGTACGAGGGCCTCGGAGTATTCAAAGCAGGGTGTTTTCTCATGGCAGCACACACATGGGCCATGACAAAGTCTTCCTGGGCACTTCGGACTCACCAGCAATATTGTCCTGAGGCCGTTCGAGCACTCTGGACATGTAGCTCTCCTCAAGGAACGTACAGTGTGTTGCCCATCACTCGGCACGCACAGAGGGCCTCCGACGGATCAACAAATGGGCCTCGACGTTCCTCAGCCGGCCCACAGGGGTGTGGAGGTACTCAGTCAACTTGGAGGGAAAATGATGCATACCCGAGAGGCCTAGGAGTCCTCAGACGTGTACTTCCTTGAAAATAAAGCATATAAGCGACTAAGAACTCATGGAGACAGCTGCATGCCTCCGTATCTACACGATTACCAAGGGCCTAAACTGGAGGCATGTTCCCACGTTGAGATTCCTTTTAGCTCTAGAGATTGTCAGGCTGAAAACAACCGCGGCCATGGAAGCACCTGGTTTAGACAGAGCAAATTCATTTTGTCCCCAGAAGCATTCTACAAGGGTTGACTTGCCTGTCAAGAGCTGCGTATGTCAGGGAGCTTCAATGAAGCATGAATGCAGCCTTCAGAAAGGGAAAGCAAGGCTAGTCCCAGCAGGCCCCCGTTTCCTCGGGCTCACTCAGCATGCACCCCTGTGCTTTCTAACAAGTCCAAAGAGACACAGGTTACCCTGTGTTTCCTTCCCTGAATCAGCTTCTCCAAGTAGGGTGTTCTGCATCAAGCGAACTGCCTCAACCAAGGATCGCCGTAGCTGCTCCTCTGGTCCTGTGTCTATTCAAAAGCTTGCAGTGCCACAGGAAGAACAGGACTTAAATTGCAGTAAGAACACAAGCCGTCTTTCTCCAGGAGGCACGGTGACTTCAGGCAGGAGGTCCTAGATGGAAAGCGAAGCTGAGGGTTACTCTGAGTGCAGCTCAGACTAGGGCAACGCGTAAGACTTCGACCTCATGTGGGACTTGTCAGAACGGTGTTCGTGAACGTGTGCGAGTGCTGAGGAAATGTAGCTGCTCCAAAAGAGAGTGCAGTGCGTTTCCCTACGCTCGGCATGCACAGAGGGGCTCTAAAGGGCTACGGGAGTGGATGTTGCTTAGCAGACCCAGGTGCGCCTGGGGGTACTCAGTGTTCCTGCCGGGAACAGCGTGCCCACGCTAGCCTCCTAGGTGTCCAGAAAACTGTGCCGCCGTTAGACGTACGCAGAGCAGAGGCCACCGGCTCTTGGAAACTGCTGCACGCCTCCTCTTGTGCACGGCAAATCAGGGCCTTACTTCCAGGCATGTGTTCATGCTGGGTGTGCCGGTAGCGACACCGCATGGTAAGATGCTGACTTTCTCCTTGAGCAGAGTGACTTCAGGTACGAGGGCCTCGGAGTATTCAAAGCAGGGTGTTTTCTCGTGGCAGCACACACATGGGCCATGACAAAGTCTTCATGGGCACTTCGGACTCACCATCAATGTTGTCCTGAGGCCGTTCGAGCACTCTGGACATGTAGCTCTCCTCAAGGAACCTACTGTGTGTTTCCCATCACTCGGCACACACAGAGGGCCTCCGAGGGATCAACAAATGGGCCTCGACGTTCCTCAGCCGGCCCACAGGGGTGTGGAGGTACTCAGTCAACTGGGAGGGAAAATGATGCATACCCGAGAGCCCTAGGAGTCCTCAGACGTGTACATCTTTGAAAATAAAGCATATAAGCGACTAAGAACTCATGGAGACAGCTGCGTGCCTCCGTATCTACACGGTTACCAAGGGCCTAAACTGGAGGCATGTTCCCACGTTGAGATTCCTTTTAGCTCTAGAGATTGTCAGGACGAAAACAACCGCGGCCGTGGAAGCACCTGGTTTAGACAGAGCAAATTCATTTTGTCCCCAGAAACATTCTACAAGGGTTGACTTGGCTGTCAAGAGCTGTGTATGTCAGGGATCTTTAACGAAGCATGAATGCAGCCTTCAGAAAGGGAAAGCAAGGCTAGTCCCAGCAGGCCCCCGTTTCCTCGGGCTCACTCAGCATGCACGACTGTGGTTTCTAAGAAGTCCAAAGAGACACAGGTTACCCTGTGTTTCCTTCCCTGAATCTGCTTCTCCAAGTAGGGTGTTCTGCATCAAGCGAACTGCCTCAACCAAGGATCGCCGTAGCTGCTCCTCTGGTCCTGTGTCTATTCAAAAGCTTGCAGTGCCTCAGGAAGAACAGGACTTAAATTGCAGTCAGAACGCAAGCCGACTTCCTCCAGGAGGCACGGTGACTTCAGGCAGGAGGTCCTAGATGGAAAGCGAAGCTGAGGGTTACTCTGAGTTCTGCTCATACTAGGGTAACGCGGAAGACTTCGACGTCATGTGGGACTTGCCAGAACGGTGTTCGTGAACGTGTGCGAGTGCTGAGGAAATTTAGCTGCTCCAAAAGAGAGTGCAGTGCTTTTCCCTAAGCTCGGCATGCACAGAGGGGCTCGAAAGGGCTACGGGAGTGGATGTTGCTTAGCAGACCCAGGTGCGCATGGGGGTACTCAGTGTTCCTGCCGGGAACAGGGTGCCCACGCTAGCCTCCTAGGTGTCCAGAAAATTGTGCCGCCGTTAGACGTACGCAGAGCAGAGGCCACCGGCTCCTGGAATCTGCTGCACGCCTCCTCTTGTGCACGGCAAATCAGGGCCTTACTTCCAGGCATGTGTTCATGCTGGGTGTGCCGGTAGCGACACCGCATGGTAAGATGCTGACTTTCTCCTCGAGCAGAGTGACTTCAGGTACGAGGGTCTCGGAGTATTTAAAGCAGAGTGTTTTCTCATGGCATCTCACACAAGGGCCATGACAAAGTCTTCCTGGGCACTACAGACTCAGGAGCTATATGGTCCTGAGGCCGTTCGAGGACTCTGGACATGTAGCTCTCCTCAAGGAACCTACAGTGTGTTGCCCACCACTCGGCACGCACAGAGGGTCTCCGAGGGATCAACAAATGGGTCTCGAAGTTCCTCAGCCAGCCCAGAGGGGTGTTGAGGTACTCACTCAACTTGGAGGGAAAATGATGCATACCCGAGAGGCCTGGGAGTCCTCAGACGTGTACTTCCTTGAAAATAAAGCATATAAGCCACTAAGAACTCATGGAGACAGCTGCATGTTTCCGTATCTACACGGTTACCAAGGGCCTAAACTGGAGGCATGTTCCCACGTTGAGATTCCTTTAGCTCTAGAGCTTGTCAGGCTGAAAACAACCGCGGCCATGGAAGCACCTGGTTTAGACAGAGCAAATTCATTTTGTCCCCAGAAGCATTCTACAGGGTTGACTTGCCTGTCAAGAGCTGCGTATGTCAGGGAGCTTCAACGAAGCATGAATGCAGCCTTCAGAAAGGGAAAGCAAGTCTAGTCCCAGTAGGCCCCCGTTTCCTCGTGCTCACTCAGCATGCACGACTGTGGTTTCTAACAAGTCCAAAGAGACACAGGTTACCCTGTGTTTCCTTCCCTGAATCTGCTTCTCCAAGTAGGGTGTTGTGCATCAAGCGAACTGCCTCAACCAAGGATCGCCGTAGCTGCTCCTCTGGTCCTGTGTCTATTCAAAAGCTTGCAGTGCCTCAGGAAGAACAGGACTTAAATTGCAGTAGAACGCAAGCCGACTTCATCCATTAGGCACGGTGACTTCAGGCAGGAGGTCCTAGATGGAAAGCGAAGCTGAGGGTTACTCTGAGTGCAGCTCAGACTAGGGCAACGCGTAAGACTTCGACCTCATGTAGGACTTGCCAGAACGGTGTTCGTGAACGTGTGCAAGTGCTGAGGAAATGTAGCTGCTCCAAAAGAGAGTGCAGTGCGTTTCCCTACGCTCGGCATGCACAGAGGGGCTCTAAAGGGCTACGGGAGTGGATGTTGCTTAGCAGACCCAGGTGCTCCTGGGGGTACTCAGTGTTCCTGCCGGGAACAGGGTGCCCACGCTAGCCTCCTAGGTGTCCAGAAAACTGTGCCGCCGTTAGACGTACGCAGAGCAGAGGCCACCGGCTCTTGGAAACTGCTGCACGCCTCCTCTTGTGCACGGCAAATCAGGGCCTTACTTCCAGGCATGTGTTCATGCTGGGTGTGCCGGTAGCGACACCGCATGGTAAGATGCTGACTTTCTCCTCGAGCAGAGTGACTTCAGGTACGAGGGCCTCGGAGTATTCAAAGCAGGGTGTTTTCTCATGGCAGCACACACATGGGCCATGACAAAGTCTTCCTGGGCACTTTCGACTCACCATCAATGTTGTCCTGAGGCCGTTCGAGCACTCTGGACATGTAGCTCTCCTCAAGGAACCTACTGTGTGTTTCCCATCACTCGGCACACACAGAGGGCCTCCGAGGGATCAACAAATGGGCCTCGACGTTCCTCAGCCGGCCCACAGGGGTGTGGAGGTACTCAGTCAACTGGGAGGGAAAATGATGCATACCCGAGAGCCCTAGGAGGCCTCAGACGTGTACATCTTTGAAAATAAAGCATATAAGCGACTAAGAACTCATGGAGACAGCTGCATGCCTCCGTATCTACACGGTTACCAAGGGCCTAAACTGGAGGCATGTTCCCACGTTGAGATTCCTTTTAGCTCTAGAGCTTGTCAGGACGAAAACAACCGCGGCCATGGAAGCACCTGGTTTAGACAGAGCAAATTCATTTTGTCCCCAGAAGCATTCTACAAGGGTTGACTTGCCTGTCAAGAGCTGCGTATGTCAGGGAGCTTCAACGAAGCATGAATGCAGCCTTCAGAAAGGGAAAGCAAGGCTAGTCCCAGCAGGCCGCCGTTTCCTCGGGCTCACTCAGCATGCACCCCTGTGGTTTCTAACAAGTCCAAAGAGACACAGGTTACCCTGTGTTTCCTTCCCTGAATCTGCTTCTCCAAGTAGGGTGTTCTGCATCAAGCGAACTGCCTCAACCAAGGATCCCCGTAGCTGCTCCTCTGGTCCTGTGTCTATTCAAAAGCTTGCAGTGCCACAGGAAGAAGAGGACTTAAATTGCAGTAAGAACGCAAGCCGACTTCCTCCAGGAGGCACGGTGACTTCAGGCAGGAGGTCCTAGATGGAAAGCGAAGCCGAGGGTTACTCTGAGTGCAGCTCAGACTAGAGCAACGTGTAAGACTTCGACGTCATGTGGGACTTGCCAGAACGGTGTTCGTGAACGTGTGCGAGTGCTGAGGAAATGTAGCTGCTCCAAAAGAGAGTGCAGTGCGTTTCCCTACGCTCGGCATGCACAGAGGGGCTCTAAAGGGCTACGGGAGTGGATGTTGCTTAGCAGACCGAGGTGCGCCTGGGGGTACTCAGTGTTCCTGCCGGGAACAGGGTGCCCACGCTAGCCTCCTAGGTGTCCAGAAAACTGTGCCGCCGTTAGACGTACGCAGAGCAGAGGCCACCGGCTCTTGGAAACTGCTGCACGCCTCCTCTTGTGCACGGCAAATCAGGGCCTTACTTCCAGGCATGTGTTCATGCTGGGTGTGCCGGTAGCGACACCGCATGGTAGGATGCTGACTTTCTCCTCGAGCAGAGTGACTTCAGGTACGAGGGCCTCGGAGTATTCAAAGCAGGGTGTTTTCTCATGGCAGCACACACATGGGCCATGACAAAGTCTTCCTGGGCACTTCGGACTCACCAGCAATATTGTCCTGAGGCCGTTCGAGCACTCTGGACATGTAGCTCTCCTCAAGGAACGTACAGTGTGTTGCCCATCACTCGGCACGCACAGAGGGCCTCCGACGGATCAACAAATGGGCCTCGACGTTCCTCAGCCGGCCCACAGGGGTGTGGAGGTACTCAGTCAACTTGGAGGGAAAATGATGCATACCCGAGAGGCCTAGGAGTCCTCAGACGTGTACTTCCTTGAAAATAAAGCATATAAGCGACTAAGAACTCATGGAGACAGCTGCATGCCTCCGTATCTACACGGTTACCAAGGGCCTAAACTGGAGGCATGTTCCCACGTTGAGATTCCTTTTAGCTCTAGAGATTGTCAGGACGAAAACAACCGCGGCCATGGAAGCACCTGGTTTAGACAGAGCAAATTCATTTTGTCCCCAGAAGCATTCTACAAGGGTTGACTTGCCTGTCAAGAGCTGCGTATGTCAGGGAGCTTCAACGAAGCATGAATGCAGCCTTCAGAAAGGGAAAGCAAGGCTAGTCCCAGCAGGCCGCCGTTTCCTCGGGCTCACTCAGCATGCACCCCTGTGGTTTCTAACAAGTCCAAAGAGACACAGGTTACCCTGTGTTTCCTTCCCTGAATCAGCTTCTCCAAGTAGGGTGTTCTGCATCAAGCGAACTGCCTCAACCAAGGATCCCCGTAGCTGCTCCTCTGGTCCTGTGTCTATTCAAAAGCTTGCAGTGCCACAGGAAGAAGAGGACTTAAATTGCAGTAAGAACGCAAGCCGACTTCCTCCAGGAGGCACGGTGACTTCAGGCAGGAGGTCCTAGATGGAAAGCGAAGCCGAGGGTTACTCTGAGTGCAGCTCAGACTAGAGGAACGTGTAAAACTTCGACGTCATGTGGGACTTGCCAGAACGGTGTTCGTGAACGTGTGCGAGTGCTGAGGAAATGTAGCTGCTCCAAAAGAGAGTGCAGTGCGTTTCCCTACGCTCGGCATGCACAGAGGGGCTCTAAAGGGCTACGGGAGTGGATGTTGCTTAGCAGACCCAGGTGCGCCTGGGGGTACTCAGTGTTCCTGCCGGGAACAGGGTGCCCACGCTAGCCTCCTAGGTGTCCAGAAAACTGTGCCGCCGTTAGACGTACGCAGAGCAGAGGCCACCGGCTCTTGGAAACTGCTGCACGCCTCCTCTTGTGCACGGCAAATCAGGGCCTTACTTCCAGGCATGTGTTCATGCTGGGTGTGCCGGTAGCGACACCGCATGGTAGGATGCTGACTTTCTCCTCGAGCAGAGTGACTTCAGGTACGAGGGCCTCGGAGTATTCAAAGCAGGGTGTTTTCTCATGGCAGCACACACATGGGCCATGACAAAGTCTTCCTGGGCACTTCGGACTCACCAGCAATATTGTCCTGAGGCCGTTCGAGCACTCTGGACATGTAGCTCTCCTCAAGGAACGTACGGTGTGTTGCCCATCACTCGGCACGCACAGAGGGCCTCCGACGGATCAACAAATGGGCCTCGACGTTCCTCAGCCGGCCCACAGGGGTGTGGAGGTACTCAGTCAACTTGGAGGGAAAATGATGCATACCCGAGAGGCCTAGGAGTCCTCAGACGTGTACTTCCTTGAAAATAAAGCATATAAGCGACTAAGAACTCATGGAGACAGCTGCATGCCTCCGTATCTACACGGTTACCAAGGGCCTAAACTGGAGGCATGTTCCCACGTTGAGATTCCTTTTAGCTCTAGAGATTGTCAGGCTGAAAACAACCGCGGCCATGGAAGCACCTGGTTTAGACAGAGCAAATTCATTTTGTCCCCAGAAGCATTCTACAAGGGTTGACTTGCCTGTCAAGAGCTGCGTATGTCAGGGAGCTTCAACGAAGCATGAATGCAGCCTTCAGAAAGGGAAAGCAAGGCTAGTCCCAGCAGGCCCCCGTTTCCTCGGGCTCACTCAGCATGCACCCCTGTGCTTTCTAACAAGTCCAAAGAGACACAGGTTACCCTGTGTTTCCTTCCCTGAATCAGCTTCTCCAAGTAGGGTGTTCTGCATCAAGCGAACTGCCTCAACCAAGGATCGCCGTAGCTGCTCCTCTGGTCCTGTGTCTATTCAAAAGCTTGCAGTGCCTCAGGAAGAACAGGACTTAAATTGCAGTAAGAACACAAGCCGACTTTCTCCAGGAGGCACGGTGACTTCAGGCAGGAGGTCCTAGATGGAAAGCGAAGCTGAGGGTTACTCTGAGTGCAGCTCAGACTAGGGCAACGCGTAAGACTTCGACCTCATGTAGGACTTGCCAGAACGGTGTTCGTGAACGTGTGCGAGTGCTGAGGAAATGTAGCTGCTCCAAAAGAGAGTGCAGTGCGTTTCCCTACGCTCGGCATGCACAGAGGGGCTCTAAAGGGCTACGGGAGTGGATGTTGCTTAGCAGACCCAGGGGCGCCTGGGGGTACTCAGTGTTCCTGCCGGGAACAGCGTGCCCACGCTAACCTCCTAGGTGTCCAGAAAACTGTGCCGCCGTTAGACGTACGCAGAGCAGAGGCCACCGGCTCTTGGAAACTGCTGCACGCCTCCTCTTGTGCACGGCAAATCAGGGCCTTACTTCCAGGCATGTGTTCATGCTGGGTGTGCCGGTAGCGACACCGCATGGTAAGATGCTGACTTTCTCCTCGAGCAGAGTGACTTCAGGTACGAGGGCCTCGGAGTATTCAAAGCAGGGTGTTTTCTCGTGGCAGCACACACATGGGCCATGACAAAGTCTTCATGGGCACTTCGGACTCACCATCAATGTTGTCCTGAGGCCGTTCGAGCACTCTGGACATGTAGCTCTCCTCAAGGAACGTACAGTGTGTTGCCCATCACTCGGCACGCACAGAGGGCCTCCGACGGATCAACAAATGGGCCTCGACGTTCCTCAGCCGGCCCACAGGGGTGTGGAGGTACTCAGTCAACTGGGAGGGAAAATGATGCATACCCGAGAGCCCTAGGAGTCCTCAGACGTGTACATCTTTGAAAATAAAGCATATAAGCGACTAAGAACTCATGGAGACAGCTGCATGCCTCCGTATCTACACGGTTACCAAGGGCCTAAACTGGAGGCATGTTCCCACGTTGAGATTCCTTTTAGCTCTAGAGCTTGTCAGGACGAAAACAACCGCGGCCATGGAAGCACCTGGTTTAGACAGAGCAAATTCATTTTGTCCCCAGAAGCATTCTACAAGGGTTGACTTGCCTGTCAAGAGCTGCGTATGTCAGGGAGCTTCAACGAAGCATGAATGCAGCCTTCAGAAAGGGAAAGCAAGGCTAGTCCCAGCAGGCCCCCGTTTCCTCGGGCTCACTCAGCATGCACCCCTGTGGTTTCTAACAAGTCCAAAGAGACACAGGTTACCCTGTGTTTCCTTCCCTGAATCTGCTTCTCCAAGTAGGGTGTTCTGCATCAAGCGAACTGCCTCAACCAAGGATCCCCGTAGCTGCTCCTCTGGTCCTGTGTCTATTGAAAAGCTTGCAGTGCCACAGGAAGAAGAGGACTTAAATTGCAGTAAGAACGCAAGCCGACTTCCTCCAGGAGGCACGGTGACTTCAGGCAGGAGGTCCTAGATGGAAAGCGAAGCCGAGAGTTACTCTGAGTGCAGCTCAGACTAGGGCAACGTGTAAGACTTTGACGTCATGTGGGACTTGCCAGAACGGTGTTCGTGAACGTGTGCGAGTGCTGAGGAAATGTAGCTGCTCCAAAAGAGAGTGCAGTGCGTTTCCCTACGCTCGGCATGCACAGAGGGGCTCTAAAGGGCTACGGGAGTGGATGTTGCTTAGCAGACCCAGGTGCGCCTGGGGGTACTCAGTGTTCCTGCCGGGAACAGGGTGCCCACGCTAGCCTCCTAGGTGTCCAGAAAACTGTGCCGCCGTTAGACGTACGCAGAGCAGAGGCCACCGGCTCTTGGAAACTGCTGCACGCCTCCTCTTGTGCACGGCAAATCAGGGCCTTACTTCCAGGCATGTGTTCATGCTGGGTGTGCCGGTAGCGACACCGCATGGTAAGATGCTGACTTTCTCCTCGAGCAGAGTGACTTCAGGTACGAGGGCCTCGGAGTATTCAAAGCAGGGTGTTTTCTCATGGCAGCACACACATGGGCCATGACAAAGTCTTCCTGGGCACTTCGGACTCACCAGCAATATTGTCCTGAGGCCGTTCGAGCACTCTGGACATATAGCTCTCCTCAAGGAACGTACAGTGTTTTGCCCATCACTCGGCATGCACAGAGGGCCTCCGACGGATCAACAAATGGGCCTCGACGTTCCTCAGCCGGCCCACAGGGGTGTGGAGGTACTCAGTCAACTTGGAGGGAAAATGATGCATACCCGAGAGGCCTAGGAGTCCTCAGACGTGTACTTCCTTGAAAATAAAGCATATAAGCGACTAAGAACTCATGGAGACAGCTGCATGCCTCCGTATCTACACGGTTACAAAGGGCCTAAACTGGAGGCATGTTCCCACGTTGAGATTCCTTTTAGCTCTAGAGATTGTCAGGCTGAAAACAACCGCGGCCATGGAAGCACCTGGTTTAGACAGAGCAAATTCATTTTGTCCCCAGAAGCATTCTACAAGGGTTGACTTGCCTGTCAAGAGCTGCGTATGTCAGGGAGCTTCAACGAAGCATGAATGCAGCCTTCAGAAAGGGAAAGCAAGGCTAGTCCCAGCAGGCCCCCGTTTCCTCGGGCTCACTCAGCATGCACCCCTGTGCTTTCTAACAAGTCCAAAGAGACACAGGTTACCCTGTGTTTCCTTCCCTGAATCAGCTTCTCCAAGTAGGGTGTTCTGCATCAAGCGAACTGCCTCAACCAAGGATCGCCGTAGCTGCTCCTCTGGTCCTGTGTCTATTCAAAAGCTTGCAGTGCCTCAGGAAGAACAGGACTTAAATTGCAGTAAGAACACAAGCCGACTTTCTCCAGGAGGCACGGTGACTTCAGGCAGGAGGTCCTAGATGGAAAGCGAAGCTGAGGGTTACTCTGAGTGCAGCTCAGACTAGGGCAACGCGTAAGACTTCGACCTCATGTAGGACTTGCCAGAACGGTGTTCGTGAACGTGTGCGAGTGCTGAGGAAATTTAGCTGCTCCAAAAGAGAGTGCAGTGCGTTTCCCTACGCTCGGCATGCACAGAGGGGCTCTAAAGGGCTACGGGAGTGGATGTTGCTTAGCAGACCCAGGTGCGCCTGGGGGTACTCAGTGTTCCTGCCGGGAACAGCGTGCCCACGCTAGCCTCCTAGGTGTCCAGAAAACTGTGCCGCCGTTAGACGTACGCAGAGCAGAGGCCACCGGCTCTTGGAAACTGCTGCACGCCTCCTCTTGTGCACGGCAAATCAGGGCCTTACTTCCAGGCATGTGTTCATGCTGGGTGTGCCGGTAGCGACACCGCATGGTAAGATGCTGACTTTCTCCTCGAGCAGAGTGACTTCAGGTACGAGGGCCTCGGAGTATTCAAAGCAGGGTGTTTTCTCGTGGCAGCACACACATGGGCCATGACAAAGTCTTCATGGGCACTTCGGACTCACCATCAATGTTGTCCTGAGGCCGTTCGAGCACTCTGGACATGTAGCTCTCCTCAAGGAACGTACAGTGTGTTGCCCATCACTCGGCACGCACAGAGGGCCTCCGAGGGATCAACAAATGGGCCTCGACGTTCCTCAGCCGGCCCACAGGGGTGTGGAGGTACTCAGTCAACTGGGAGGGAAAATGATGCATACCCGAGAGCCCTAGGAGTCCTCAGACGTGTACATCTTTGAAAATAAAGCATATAAGCGACTAAGAACTCATGGAGACAGCTGCATGCCTCCGTATCTACACGGTTACCAAGGGCCTAAACTGGAGGCATGTTCCCACGTTGAGATTCCTTTTAGCTCTAGAGCTTGTCAGGACGAAAACAACCGCGGCCATGGAAGCACCTGGTTTAGACAGAGCAAATTCATTTTGTCCCCAGAAGCATTCTACAAGGGTTGACTTGCCTGTCAAGAGCTGCGTATGTCAGGGAGCTTCAACGAAGCATGAATGCAGCCTTCAGAAAGGGAAAGCAAGGCTAGTCCCAGCAGGCCCCCGTTTCCTCGGGCTCACTCAGCATGCACCCCTGTGGTTTCTAACAAGTCCAAAGAGACACAGGTTACCCTGTGTTTCCTTCCCTGAATCTGCTTCTCCAAGTAGGGTGTTCTGCATCAAGCGAACTGCCTCAACCAAGGATCCCCGTAGCTGCTCCTCTGGTCCTGTGTCTATTGAAAAGCTTGCAGTGCCACAGGAAGAAGAGGACTTAAATTGCAGTAAGAACGCAAGCCGACTTCCTCCAGGAGGCACGGTGACTTCAGGCAGGAGGTCCTAGATGGAAAGCGAAGCCGAGAGTTACTCTGAGTGCAGCTCAGACTAGGGCAACGTGTAAGACTTCGACGTCATGTGGGACTTGCCAGAACGGTGTTCGTGAACGTGTGCGAGTGCTGAGGAAATGTAGCTGCTCCAAAAGAGAGTGCAGTGCGTTTCCCTACGCTCGGCATGCACAGAGGGGCTCTAAAGGGCTACGGGAGTGGATGTTGCTTAGCAGACCCAGGTGCGCCTGGGGGTACTCAGTGTTCCTGCCGGGAACAGGGTGCCCACGCTAGCCTCCTAGGTGTCCAGAAAACTGTGCCGCCATTAGACGTACGCAGAGCAGAGGCCACCGGCTCTTGGAAACTGCTGCACGCCTCCTCTTGTGCACGGCAAATCAGGGCCTTACTTCCAGGCATGTGTTCATGCTGGGTGTGCCGGTAGCGACACCGCATGGTAAGATGCTGACTTTCTCCTCGAGCAGAGTGACTTCAGGTACGAGGGCCTCGGAGTATTCAAAGCAGGGTGTTTTCTCATGGCAGCACACACATGGGCCATGACAAAGTCTTCCTGGGCACTTCGGACTCACCAGCAATATTGTCCTGAGGCCGTTCGAGCACTCTGGACATATAGCTCTCCTCAAGGAACGTACAGTGTTTTGCCCATCACTCGGCACGCACAGAGGGCCTCCGACGGATCAACAAATGGGCCTCGACGTTCCTCAGCCGGCCCACAGGGGTGTGGAGGTACTCAGTCAACTTGGAGGGAAAATGATGCATACCCGAGAGGCCTAGGAGTCCTCAGACGTGTACTTCCTTGAAAATAAAGCATATAAGCGACTAAGAACTCATGGAGACAGCTGCATGCCTCCGTATCTACACGGTTACCAAGGGCCTAAACTGGAGGCATGTTCCCACGTTGAGATTCCTTTTAGCTCTAGAGATTGTCAGGCTGAAAACAACCACGGCCATGGAAGCACCTGGTTTAGACAGAGCAAATTCATTTTGTCCCCAGAAGCATTCTACAAGGGTTGACTTGCCTGTCAAGAGCTGCGTATGTCAGGGAGCTTCAACGAAGCATGAATGCAGCCTTCAGAAAGGGAAAGCAAGGCTAGTCCCAGCAGGCCCCCGTTTCCTCGGGCTCACTCAGCATGCACCCCTGTGCTTTCTAACAAGTCCAAAGAGACACAGGTTACCCTGTGTTTCCTTCCCTGAATCAGCTTCTCCAAGTAGGGTGTTCTGCATCAAGCGAACTGCCTCAACCAAGGATCGCCGTAGCTGCTCCTCTGGTCCTGTGTCTATTCAAAAGCTTGCAGTGCCTCAGGAAGAACAGGACTTAAATTGCAGTAAGAACACAAGCCGACTTTCTCCAGGAGGCACGGTGACTTCAGGCAGGAGGTCCTAGATGGAAAGCGAAGCTGAGGGTTACTCTGAGTGCAGCTCAGACTAGGGCAACGCGTAAGACTTCGACCTCATGTAGGACTTGCCAGAACGGTGTTCGTGAACGTGTGCGAGTGCTGAGGAAATGTAGCTGCTCCAAAAGAGAGTGCAGTGCGTTTCCCTACGCTCGGCATGCACAGAGGGGCTCTAAAGGGCTACGGGAGTGGATGTTGCTTAGCAGACCCAGGTGCGCCTGGGGTTACTCAGTGTTCCTGCCGTGGACAGGGTGCCCACGCTAGCCTCCTAGGTGTCCAGAAAACTGTGCCGCCGTTAGACGTACGCAGAGCAGAGGCCACCGGCTCTTGGCAACTGCTGCACGCCTCCTCTTGTGCACGGCAAATCAGGGCCTTACTTCCAGGCATGTGTTCATGCTGGGTGTGCCGGTAGCGACACCGCATGGTAAGATGCTGACTTTCTCCTTGAGCAGAGTGACTTCAGGTACGAGGGCCTCGGAGTATTCAAAGCAGGGTGTTTTCTCGTGGCAGCACACACATGGGCCATGACAAAGTCTTCATGGGCACTTCGGACTCACCATCAATGTTGTCCTGAGGCCGTTCGAGCACTCTGGACATGTAGCTCTCCTCAAGGAACCTACTGTGTGTTTCCCATCACTCGGCACACACAGAGGGCCTCCGAGGGATCAACAAATGGGCCTCGACGTTCCTCAGCCGGCCCACAGGGGTGTGGAGGTACTCAGTCAACTGGGAGGGAAAATGATGCATACCCGAGAGCCCTAGGAGTCCTCAGACGTGTACATCTTTGAAAATAAAGCATATAAGCGACTAAGAACTCATGGAGACAGCTGCGTGCCTCCGTATCTACACGGTTACCAAGGGCCTAAACTGGAGGCATGTTCCCACGTTGAGATTCCTTTTAGCTCTAGAGCTTGTCAGGACGAAAACAACCGCGGCCATGGAAGCACCTGGTTTAGACAGAGCAAATTCATTTTGTCCCCAGAAGCATTCTACAGGGTTGACTTGCCTGTCAAGAGCTGCGTATGTCAGGGAGCTTCAACGAAGCATGAATGCAGCCTTCAGAAAGGGAAAGCAAGTCTAGTCCCAGTAGGCCCCCGTTTCCTCGTGCTCACTCAGCATGCACGACTGTGGTTTCTAACAAGTCCAAAGAGACACAGGTTACCCTGTGTTTCCTTCCCTGAATCTGCTTCTCCAAGTAGGGTGTTCTGCATCAAGCGAACTGCCTCAACCAAGGATCGCCGTAGCTGCTCCTCTGGTCCTGTGTCTATTCAAAAGCTTGCAGTGCCTCAGGAAGAACAGGACTTAAATTGCAGTAGAACGCAAGCCGACTTCATCCATTAGGCACGGTGACTTCAGGCAGGAGGTCCTAGATGGAAAGCGAAGCTGAGGGTTACTCTGAGTGCAGCTCAGACTAGGGCAACGCGTAAGACTTCGACCTCATGTAGGACTTGCCAGAACGGTGTTCGTGAACGTGTGCGAGTGCTGAGGAAATGTAGCTGCTCCAAAAGAGAGTGCAGTGCGTTTCCCTACGCTCGGCATGCACAGAGGGGCTCTAAAGGGCTACGGGAGTGGATGTTGCTTAGCAGACCCAGGTGCGCCTGGGGGTACTCAGTGTTCCTGCCGGGAACAGGGTGCCCACGCTAGCCTCCTAGGTGTCCAGAAAACGGTGCCGCCGTTAGACGTACGCAGAGCAGAGGCCACCGGATCTTGGAAACTGCTGCACGCCTCCTCTTGTGCACGGCAAATCAGGGCCTTACTTCCAGGCATGTGTTCATGCTGGGTGTGCCGGTAGCGACACCGCATGGTAAGATGCTGACTTTCTCCTTGAGCAGAGTGACTTCAGGTACGAGGGCTTCGGAGTATTCAAAGCAGGGTGTTTTCTCATGGCAGCACACACATGGGCCATGACAAAGTCTTCCTGGGCACTTCGGACTCACCATCAATGTTGTCCTGAGGCCGTTCGAGCACTCTGGACATGTAGCTCTCCTCAAGGAACCTACTGTGTGTTTCCCATCACTCGGCACACACAGAGGGCCTCCGAGGGATCAACAAATGGGCCTCGACGTTCCTCAGCCGGCCCACAGGGGTGTGGAGGTACTCAGTCAACTGGGAGGGAAAATGATGCATACCCGAGAGCCCTAGGAGGCCTCAGACGTGTACATCTTTGAAAATAAAGCATATAAGCGACTAAGAACTCATGGAGACAGCTGCATGCCTCCGTATCTACACGGTTACCAAGGGCCTAAACTGGAGGCATGTTCCCACGTTGAGATTCCTTTTAGCTCTAGAGCTTGTCAGGACGAAAACAACCGCGGCCATGGAAGCACCTGGTTTAGACAGAGCAAATTCATTTTGTCCCCAGAAGCATTCTACAAGGGTTCACTTGCCTGTCAAGAGCTGTGTATGTCAGGGATCTTTAACGAAGCATGAATGCAGCCTTCAGAAAGGGAAAGCAAGGCTAGTCCCAGCAGGCCCCCGTTTCCTCGGGCTCACTCAGCATGCACGACTGTGGTTTCTAAGAAGTCCAAAGAGACACAGGTTACCCTGTGTTTCCTTCCCTGAATCTGTTTCTCCAAGTAGGGTGTTCTGCATCAAGCGAACTGCCTCAACCAAGGATCCCCGTAGCTGCTCCTCTGGTCCTGTGTCTATTCAAAAGCCTGCAGTGCCACAGGAAGAAGAGGACTTAAATTGCAGTAAGAACGCAAGCCGACTTCCTCCAGGAGGCACGGTGACTTCAGGCAGGAGGTCCTAGATGGAAAGCGAAGCCGAGGGTTACTCTGAGTGCAGCTCAGACTAGGGCAACGTGTAAGACTTCGACGTCATGTGGGACTTGCCAGAACGGTGTTCGTGAACGTGTGCGAGTGCTGAGGAAATGTAGCTGCTCCAAAAGAGAGTGCAGTGCGTTTCCCTACGCTCGGCATGCACAGAGGGGCTCTAAAGGGCTACGGGAGTGGATGTTGCTTAGCAGACCCAGGTGCGCCTGGGGGTACTCAGTGTTCCTGCCGGGAACAGGGTGCCCACGCTAGCCTCCTAGGTGTCCAGAAAACTGTGCCGCCGTTAGACGTACGCAGAGCAGAGGCCACCGGCTCTTGGAAACTGCTGCACGCCTCCTCTTGTGCACGGCAAATCAGGGCCTTACTTCCAGGCATGTGTTCATGCTGGGTGTGCCGGTAGCGACACCGCATGGTAAGATGCTGACTTTCTCCTCGAGCAGAGTGACTTCAGGTACGAGGGCCTCGGAGTATTCAAAGCAGGGTGTTTTCTCATGGCAGCACACACATGGGCCATGACAAAGTCTTCCTGGGCACTTCGGACTCACCAGCAATATTGTCCTGAGGCCGTTCGAGCACTCTGGACATGTAGCTCTCCTCAAGGAACGTACAGTGTGTTGCCCATCACTCGGCACGCACAGAGGGCCTCCGACGGATCAACAAATGGGCCTCGACGTTCCTCAGCCGGCCCACAGGGGTGTGGAGGTACTCAGTCAACTTGGAGGGAAAATGATGCATACCCGAGAGGCCTAGGAGTCCTCAGACGTGTACTTCCTTGAAAATAAAGCATATAAGCGACTAAGAACTCATGGAGACAGCTGCATGCCTCCGTATCTACACGGTTACCAAGGGCCTAAACTGGAGGCATGTTCCCACGTTGAGATTCCTTTTAGCTCTAGAGCTTGTCAGGCTGAAAACAACCGCGGCCATGGAAGCACCTGGTTTAGACAGAGCAAATTCATTTTGTCCCCAGAAGCATTCTACAAGGGTTGACTTGCCTGTCAAGAGCTGCGTATGTCAGGGAGCTTCAACGAAGCATGAATGCAGCCTTCAGAAAGGGAAAGCAAGGCTAGTCCCAGCAGGCCCCCGTTTCCTCGGGCTCACTCAGCATGCACCCCTGTGCTTTCTAACAAGTCCAAAGAGACACAGGTTACCCTGTGTTTCCTTCCCTGAATCAGCTTCTCCAAGTAGGGTGTTCTGCATCAAGCGAACTGCCTCAACCAAGGATTGCCGTAGCTGCTCCTCTGGTCCTGTGTCTATTCAAAAGCTTGCAGTGCCACAGGAAGAACAGGACTTAAATTGCAGTAAGAACACAAGCCGACTTTCTCCAGGAGGCACGGTGACTTCAGGCAGGAGGTCCTAGATGGAAAGCGAAGCTGAGGGTTACTCTGAGTGCAGCTCAGACTAGGGCAACGCGTAAGACTTCGACCTCATGTAGGACTTGCCAGAACGGTGTTCGTGAACGTGTGCGAGTGCTGAGGAAATGTAGCTGCTCCAAAAGAGAGTGCAGTGCGTTTCCCTACGCTCGGCATGCACAGAGGGGCTCTAAAGGTCTACGGGAGTGGATGTTGCTTAGCAGACCCAGGTGCGCCTGGGGGTACTCAGTGTTCCTGCAGGGAACAGCGTGCCCACGCTAGCCTCCTAGGTGTCCAGAAAACTGTGCCGCCGTTAGACGTACGCAGAGCAGAGGCCACCGGCTCTTGGAAACTGCTGCACGCCTCCTCTTGTGCACGGCAAATCAGGGCCTTACTTCCAGGCATGTGTTCATGCTGGGTGTGCCGGTAGCGACACCGCATGGTAAGATGCTGACTTTCTCCTCGAGCAGAGTGACTTCAGGTACGAGGGCCTCGGAGTATTCAAAGCAGGGTGTTTTCTCATGGCAGCACACACATGGGCCATGACAAAGTCTTCCTGGGCACTTCGGACTCACCAGCAATGTTGTCCTGAGGCCGTTCGAGCACTCTGGACATGTAGCTCTCCTCAAGGAACGTACAGTGTGTTGCCCATCACTCGGCACGCACAGAGGGCCTCCGACGGATCAACAAATGGGCCTCGACGTTCCTCAGCCGGCCCACAGGGGTGTGGAGGTACTCAGTCAACTTGGAGGGAAAATGATGCATACCCGAGAGCCCTAGGAGTCCTCAGACGTGTACATCTTTGAAAATAAAGCATATAAGCGACTAAGAACTCATGGAGACAGCTGCATGCCCCCGTATCTACACGGTTACCAAGGGCCTAAACTGGAGGCATGTTCCCACGTTGAGATTCCTTTTAGCTCTAGAGCTTGTCAGGACGAAAACAACCGCGGCCATGGAAGCACCTGGTTTAGACAGAGCAAATTCATTTTGTCCCCAGAAGCATTCTACAAGGGTTGACTTGCCTGTCAAGAGCTGCGTATGTCAGGGAGCTTCAACGAAGCATGAATGCAGCCTTCAGAAAGGGAAAGCAAGGCTAGTCCCAGCAGGCCGCCGTTTCCTCGGGCTCACTCAGCATGCACCCCTGTGGTTTCTAACAAGTCCAAAGAGACACAGGTTACCCTGTGTTTCCTTCCCTGAATCAGCTTCTCCAAGTAGGGTGTTCTGCATCAAGCGAACTGCCTCAACCAAGGATCCCCGTAGCTGCTCCTCTGGTCCTGTGTCTATTCAAAAGCTTGCAGTGCCACAGGAAGAAGAGGACTTAAATTGCAGTAAGAACGCAAGCCGACTTCCTCCAGGAGGCACGGTGACTTCAGGCAGGAGGTCCTAGATGGAAAGCGAAGCCGAGGGTTACTCTGAGTGCAGCTCAGACTAGAGCAACGTGTAAGACTTCGACGTCATGTGGGACTTGCCAGAACGGTGTTCGTGAACGTGTGCGAGTGCTGAGGAAATGTAGCTGCTCCAAAAGAGAGTGCAGTGCGTTTCCCTACGCTCGGCATGCACAGAGGGGCTCTAAAGGGCTACGGGAGTGGATGTTGCTTAGCAGACCCAGGTGCGCCTGGGGGTACTCAGTGTTCCTGCCGGGAACAGGGTGCCCACGCTAGCCTCCTAGGTGTCCAGAAAACTGTGCTGCCGTTAGACGTACGCAGAGCAGAGGCCACCGGCTCTTGGAAACTGCTGCATGCCTCCTCTTGTGCACGGCAAATCAGGGCCTTACTTCCAGGCATGTGTTCATGCTGGGTGTGCCGGTAGCGACACCGCATGGTAGGATGCTGACTTTCTCCTCGAGCAGAGTGACTTCAGGTACGAGGGCCTCGGAGTATTCAAAGCAGGGTGTTTTCTCATGGCAGCACACACATGGGCCATGACAAAGTCTTCCTGGGCACTTCGGACTCACCAGCAATATTGTCCTGAGGCCGTTCGAGCACTCTGGACATGTAGCTCTCCTCAAGGAACGTACAGTGTGTTGCCCATCACTCGGCACGCACAGAGGGCCTCCGACGGATCAACAAATGGGCCTCGACGTTCCTCAGCCGGCCCACAGGGGTGTGGAGGTACTCAGTCAACTTGGAGGGAAAATGATGCATACCCGGGAGGCCTAGGAGTCCTCAGACGTGTACTTCCTTGAAAATAAAGCATATAAGCGACTAAGAACTCATGGAGACAGCTGCATGCCTCCGTATCTACACGGTTACCAAGGGCCTAAACTGGAGGCATGTTCCCACGTTGAGATTCCTTTTAGCTCTAGAGATTGTCAGGCTGAAAACAACCGCGGCCATGGAAGCACCTGGTTTAGACAGAGCAAATTCATTTTGTCCCCAGAAGCATTCTACAAGGGTTGACTTGCCTGTCAAGAGCTGCGTATGTCAGGGAGCTTCAACGAAGCATGAATGCAGCCTTCAGAAAGGGAAAGCAAGGCTAGTCCCAGCAGGCCCCCGTTTCCTCGGGCTCACTCAGCATGCACCCCTGTGCTTTCTAACAAGTCCAAAGAGACACAGGTTACCCTGTGTTTCCTTCCCTGAATCAGCTTCTCCAAGTAGGGTGTTCTGCATCAAGCGAACTGCCTCAACCAAGGATCGCCGTAGCTGCTCCTCTGGTCCTGTGTCTATTCAAAAGCTTGCAGTGCCTCAGGAAGAACAGGACTTAAATTGCAGTAAGAACACAAGCCGACTTTCTCCAGGAGGCACGGTGACTTCAGGCAGGAGGTCCTAGATGGAAAGCGAAGCTGAGGGTTACTCTGAGTGCAGCTCAGACTAGGGCAACGCGTAAGACTTCGACCTCATGTAGGACTTGCCAGAACGGTGTTCGTGAACGTGTGCGAGTGCTGAGGAAATGTAGCTGCTCCAAAAGAGAGTGCAGTGCGTTTCCCTACGCTCGGCATGCACAGAGGGGCTCTAAAGGGCTACGGGAGTGGATGTTGCTTAGCAGACCCAGGTGCGCCTGGGGGTACTCAGTGTTCCTGCCGGGAACAGCGTGCCCACGCTAGCCTCCTAGGTGTCCAGAAAACTGTGCCGCCGTTAGACGTACGCAGAGCAGAGGCCACCGGCTCTTGGAAACTGCTGCACGCCTCCTCTTGTGCACGGCAAATCAGGGCCTTACTTCCAGGCATGTGTTCATGCTGGGTGTGCCGGTAGCGACACCGCATGGTAAGATGCTGACTTTCTCCTCGAGCAGAGTGACTTCAGGTACGAGGGCCTCGGAGTATTCAAAGCAGGGTGTTTTCTCGTGGCAGCACACACATGGGCCATGACAAAGTCTTCATGGGCACTTCGGACTCACCATCAATGTTGTCCTGAGGCCGTTCGAGCACTCTGGACATGTAGCTCTCCTCAAGGAACGTACAGTGTGTTGCCCATCACTCGGCACGCACAGAGGGCCTCCGACGGATCAACAAATGGGCCTCGACGTTCCTCAGCCGGCCCACAGGGGTGTGGAGGTACTCAGTCAACTGGGAGGGAAAATGATGCATACCCGAGAGCCCTAGGAGTCCTCAGACGTGTACATCTTTGAAAATAAAGCATATAAGCGACTAAGAACTCATGGAGACAGCTGCATGCCTCCGTATCTACACGGTTACCAAGGGCCTAAACTGGAGGCATGTTCCCACGTTGAGATTCCTTTTAGCTCTAGAGCTTGTCAGGACGAAAACAACCGCGGCCATGGAAGCACCTGGTTTAGACAGAGCAAATTCATTTTGGCCCCAGAAGCATTCTACAAGGGTTGACTTGCCTGTCAAGAGCTGCGTATGTCAGGGAGCTTCAACGAAGCATGAATGCAGCCTTCAGAAAGGGAAAGCAAGGCTAGTCCCAGCAGGCCCCCGTTTCCTCGGGCTCACTCACCATGCACCCCTGTGGTTTCTAACAAGTCCAAAGAGACACAGGTTACCCTGTGTTTCCTTCCCTGAATCTGCTTCTCCAAGTAGGGTGTTCTGCATCAAGCGAACTGCCTCAACCAAGGATCCCCGTAGCTGCTCCTCTGGTCCTGTGTCTATTCAAAAGCTTGCAGTGCCACAGGAAGAAGAGGACTTAAATTGCAGTAAGAACACAAGCCGACTTCCTCCAGGAGGCACGGTGACTTCAGGCAGGAGGTCCTAGATGGAAAGCGAAGCCGAGGGTTACTCTGAGTGCAGCTCAGACTAGGGCAACGTGTAAGACTTCGACGTCATGTGGGACTTGTCAGAACGGTGTTCGTGAACGTGTGCGAGTGCTGAGGAAATGTAGCTGCTCCAAAAGAGAGTGCAGTGCGTTTCCCTACGCTCGGCATGCACAGAGGGGCTCTAAAGGGCTACGGGAGTGGATGTTGCTTAGCAGACCCAGGTGCGCCTGGGGGTACTCAGTGTTCCTGCCGGGAACAGGGTGCCCACGCTAGCCTCCTAGGTGTCCAGAAAACTGTGCTGCCGTTAGACGTACGCAGAGCAGAGGCCACCGGCTCTTGGAAACTGCTGCACGCCTCCTCTTGTGCACGGCAAATCAGGGCCTTACTTCCAGGCATGTGTTCATGCTGGGTGTGCCGGTAGCGACACCGCATGGTAAGATGCTGACTTTCTCCTCGAGCAGAGTGACTTCAGGTACGAGGGCCTCGGAGTATTCAAAGCAGGGTGTTTTCTCATGGCAGCACACACATGGGCCATGACAAAGTCTTCCTGGGCACTTCGGACTCACCAGCAATATTGTCCTGAGGCCGTTCGAGCACTCTGGACATGTAGCTCTCCTCAAGGAACGTACAGTGTGTTGCCCATCACTCGGCACGCACAGAGGGCCTCCGACGGATCAACAAATGGGCCTCGACGTTCCTCAGCCGGCCCACAGGGGTGTGGAGGTACTCAGTCAACTGGGAGGGAAAATGATGCATACCCGAGAGCCCTAGGAGTCCTCAGACGTGTACATCTTTGAAAATAAAGCATATAAGCGACTAAGAACTCATGGAGACAGCTGCATGCCTCCGTATCTACACGGTTACCAAGGGCCTAAACTGGAGGCATGTTCCCACGTTGAGATTCCTTTTAGCTCTAGAGCTTGTCAGGACGAAAACAACCGCGGCCATGGAAGCACCTGGTTTAGACAGAGCAAATTCATTTTGGCCCCAGAAGCATTCTACAAGGGTTGACTTGCCTGTCAAGAGCTGCGTATGTCAGGGAGCTTCAACGAAGCATGAATGCAGCCTTCAGAAAGGGAAAGCAAGGCTAGTCCCAGCAGGCCCCCGTTTCCTCGGGCTCACTCACCATGCACCCCTGTGGTTTCTAACAAGTCCAAAGAGACACAGGTTACCCTGTGTTTCCTTCCCTGAATCTGCTTCTCCAAGTAGGGTGTTCTGCATCAAGCGAACTGCCTCAACCAAGGATCCCCGTAGCTGCTCCTCTGGTCCTGTGTCTATTCAAAAGCTTGCAGTGCCACAGGAAGAAGAGGACTTAAATTGCAGTAAGAACGCAAGCCGACTTCCTCCAGGAGGCACGGTGAATTCAGGCAGGAGGTCCTAGATGGAAAGCGAAGCCGAGGGTTACTCTGAGTGCAGCTCAGACTAGGGCAACGTGTAAGACTTCGACGTCATGTGGGACTTGTCAGAACGGTGTTCGTGAACGTGTGCGAGTGCTGAGGAAATGTAGCTGCTCCAAAAGAGAGTGCAGTGCGTTTCCCTACGCTCGGCATGCACAGAGGGGCTCTAAAGGGCTACGGGAGTGGATGTTGCTTAGCAGACCCAGGTGCGCCTGGGGGTACTCAGTGTTCCTGCCGGGAACAGGGTGCCCACGCTAGCCTCCTAGGTGTCCAGAAAACTGTGCTGCCGTTAGACGTACGCAGAGCAGAGGCCACCGGCTCTTGGAAACTGCTGCACGCCTCCTCTTGTGCACGGCAAATCAGGGCCTTACTTCCAGGCATGTGTTCATGCTGGGTGTGCCGGTAGCGACACCGCATGGTAAGATGCTGACTTTCTCCTCGAGCAGAGTGACTTCAGGTACGAGGGCCTCGGAGTATTCAAAGCAGGGTGTTTTCTCATGGCAGCACACACATGGGCCATGACAAAGTCTTCCTGGGCACTTCGGACTCACCAGCAATATTGTCCTGAGGCCGTTCGAGCACTCTGGACATGTAGCTCTCCTCAAGGAACGTACAGTGTGTTGCCCATCACTCGGCACGCACAGAGGGCCTCCGACGGATCAACAAATGGGCCTCGACGTTCCTCAGCCGGCCCACAGGGGTGTGGAGGTACTCAGTCAACTTGGAGGGAAAATGATGCATACCCGAGAGGCCTAGGAGTCCTCAGACGAGTACTTCCTTGAAAATAAAGCATATAAGCGACTAAGAACTCATGGAGACAGCTGCATGCCTCCGTATCTACACGGTTACCAAGGGCCTAAACTGGAGGCATGTTCCCACGTTGAGATTCCTTTTAGCTCTAGAGATTGTCAGGACGAAAACAACCGCGGCCATGGAAGCACCTGGTTTAGACAGAGCAAATTCATTTTGTCCCCAGAAGCATTCTACAAGGGTTGACTTGCCTGTCAAGAGCTGCGTATGTCAGGGAGCTTCAACGAAGCATGAATGCAGCCTTCAGAAAGGGAAAGCAAGGCTAGTCCCAGCAGGCCCCCGTTTCCTCGGGCTCACTCAGCATGCACCCCTGTGCTTTCTAACAAGTCCAAAGAGACACAGGTTACCCTGTGTTTCCTTCCCTGAATCAGCTTCTCCAAGTAGGGTGTTCTGCATCAAGCGAACTGCCTCAACCAAGGATCGCCGTAGCTGCTCCTCTGGTCCTGTGTCTATTCAAAAGCTTGCAGTGCCTCAGGAAGAACAGGACTTAAATTGCAGTAAGAACACAAGCCGACTTTCTCCAGGAGGCACGGTGACTTCAGGCAGGAGGTCCTAGATGGAAAGCGAAGCTGAGGGTTACTCTGAGTGCAGCTCAGACTAGGGCAACGAGTAAGACTTCGACCTCATGTAGGACTTGCCAGAACGGTGTTCGTGAACGTGTGCGAGTGCTGAGGAAATGTAGCTGCTCCAAAAGAGAGTGCAGTGCGTTTCCCTACGCTCGGCATGCACAGAGGGGCTCTAAAGGGCTACGGGAGTGGATGTTGCTTAGCAGACCCAGGTGCGCCTGGGGGTACTCAGTGTTCCTGCCGGGAACAGCGTGCCCACGCTAGCCTCCTAGGTGTCCAGAAAACTGTGCCGCCGTTAGACGTACGCAGAGCAGAGGCCACCGGCTCTTGGAAACTGCTGCACGCCTCCTCTTCTGCACGGCAAATCAGGGCCTTACTTCCAGGCATGTGTTCATGCTGGGTGTGCCGGTAGCGACACCGCATGGTAAGATGCTGACTTTCTCCTTGAGCAGAGTGACTTCAGGTACGAGGGCCTCGGAGTATTCAAAGCAGGGTGTTTTCTCGTGGCAGCACACACATGGGCCATGACAAAGTCTTCATGGGCACTTCGGACTCACCATCAATGTTGTCCTGAGGCCGTTCGAGCACTCTGGACATGTAGCTCTCCTCAAGGAACCTACTGTGTGTTTCCCATCACTCGGCACACACAGAGGGCCTCCGAGGGATCAACAAATGGGCCTCGACGTTCCTCAGCCGGCCCACAGGGGTTTGGAGGTACTCAGTCAACTGGGAGGGAAAATGATGCATACCCGAGAGCCCTAGGAGTCCTCAGACGTGTACATCTTTGAAAATAAAGCATATAAGCGACTAAGAACTCATGGAGACAGCTGCGTGCCTCCGTATCTACACGGTTACCAAGGGCCTAAACTGGAGGCATGTTCCCACGTTGAGATTCCTTTTAGCTCTAGAGCTTGTCAGGACGAAAACAACCGCGGCCATGGAAGCACCTGGTTTAGACAGAGCAAATTCATTTTGTCCCCAGAAGCATTCTACAGGGTTGACTTGCCTGTCAAGAGCTGCGTATGTCAGGGAGCTTCAACGAAGCATGAATGCAGCCTTCAGAAAGGGAAAGCAAGTCTAGTCCCAGTAGGCCCCCGTTTCCTCGTGCTCACTCAGCATGCACGACTGTGGTTTCTAACAAGTCCAAAGAGACACAGGTTACCCTGTGTTTCCTTCCCTGAATCTGCTTCTCCAAGTAGGGTGTTCTGCATCAAGCGAACTGCCTCAACCAAGGATCGCCGTAGCTGCTCCTCTGGTCCTGTGTCTATTCAAAAGCTTGCAGTGCCTCAGGAAGAACAGGACTTAAATTGCAGTAGAACGCAAGCCGACTTCATCCATTAGGCACGGTGACTTCAGGCAGGAGGTCCTAGATGGAAAGCGAAGCTGAGGGTTACTCTGAGTGCAGCTCAGACTAGGGCAACGCGTAAGACTTCGACCTCATGTAGGACTTGCCAGAACGGTGTTCGTGAACGTGTGCGAGTGCTGAGGAAATGTAGCTGCTCCAAAAGAGAGTGCAGTGCGTTTCCCTACGCTCGGCATGCACAGAGGGGCTCTAAAGGGCTACGGGAGTGGATGTTGCTTAGCAGACCCAGGTGCGCCTGGGGGTACTCAGTGTTCCTGCCGGGAACAGCGTGCCCACGCTAGCCTCCTAGGTGTCCAGAAAACTGTGCCGCCGTTAGACGTACGCAGAGCAGAGGCCACCGGCTCTTGGAAACTGCTGCACGCCTCCTCTTGTGCACGGCAAATCAGGGCCTTACTTCCAGGCATGTGTTCATGCTGGGTGTGCCAGTAGCGACACCGCATGGTAAGATGCTGACTTTCTCCTTGAGCAGAGTGACTTCAGGTACGAGGGCTTCGGAGTATTCAAAGCAGGGTGTTTTCTCATGGCAGCACACACATGGGCCATGACAAAGTCTTCATGGGCACTTCGGACTCACCATCAATGTTGTCCTGAGGCCGTTCGAGCACTCTGGACATGTAGCTCTCCTCAAGGAACCTACTGTGTGTTTCCCATCACTCGGCACACACAGAGGGCCTCCGAGGGATCAACAAATGGGCCTCGACGTTCCTCAGCCGGCCCACAGGGGTGTGGAGGTACTCAGTCAACTGGGAGGGAAAATGATGCATACCCGAGAGCCCTAGGAGGCCTCAGACGTGTACATCTTTGAAAATAAAGCATATAAGCGACTAAGAACTCATGGAGACAGCTGCATGCCTCCGTATCTACACGGTTACCAAGGGCCTAAACTGGAGGCATGTTCCCACGTTGAGATTCCTTTTAGCTCTAGAGCTTGTCAGGACAAAAACAACCGCGGCCATGGAAGCACCTGGTTTAGACAGAGCAAATTCATTTTGTCCCCAGAAGCATTCTACAAGGGTTGACTTGCCTGTCAAGAGCTGTGTATGTCAGGGATCTTTAACGAAGCATGAATGCAGCCTTCAGAAAGGGAAAGCAAGGCTAGTCCCAGCAGGCCCCCGTTTCCTCGGGCTCACTCAGCATGCACGACTGTGGTTTCTAAGAAGTCCAAAGAGACACAGGTTACCCTGTGTTTCCTTCCCTGAATCTGCTTCTCCAAGTAGGGTGTTCTGCATCAAGCGAACTGCCTCAACCAAGGATCCCCGTAGCTGCTCCTCTGGTCCTGTGTCTATTCAAAAGCCTGCAGTGCCACAGGAAGAAGAGGACTTAAATTGCAGTAAGAACGCAAGCCGACTTCCTCCAGGAGGCACGGTGACTTCAGGCAGGAGGTCCTAGATGGAAAGCGAAGCCGAGGGTTACTCTGAGTGCAGCTCAGACTAGGGCAACGTGTAAGACTTCGACGTCATGTGGGACTTGCCAGAACGGTGTTCGTGAACGTGTGCGAGTGCTGAGGAAATGTAGCTGCTCCAAAAGAGAGTGCAGTGCGTTTCCCTACGCTCGGAATGCACAGAGGGGCTCTAAAGGGCTACGGGAGTGGATGTTGCTTAGCAGACCCAGGTGCGCCTGGGGGTACTCAGTGTTCCTGCCGGGAACAGGGTGCCCACGCTAGCCTCCTAGGTGTCCAGAAAACTGTGCCGCCGTTAGACGTACGCAGAGCAGAGGCCACCGGCTCTTGGAAACTGCTGCACGCCTCCTCTTGTGCACGGCAAATCAGGGCCTTACTTCCAGGCATGTGTTCATGCTGGGTGTGCCGGTAGCGACACCGCATGGTAAGATGCTGACTTTCTCCTCGAGCAGAGTGACTTCAGGTACGAGGGCCTCGGAGTATTCAAAGCAGGGTGTTTTCTCATGGCAGCACACACATGGGCCATGACAAAGTCTTCCTGGGCACTTCGGACTCACCAGCAATATTGTCCTGAGGCCGTTCGAGCACTCTGGACATGTAGCTCTCCTCAAGGAACCTACAGTGTGTTGCCCATCACTCGGCACGCACAGAGGGCCTCCGACGGATCAACAAATGGGCCTCGACGTTCCTCAGCCGGCCCACAGGGGTGTGGAGGTACTCAGTCAACTTGGAGGGAAAATGATGCATACCCGAGAGGCCTAGGAGTCCTCAGACGTGTACTTCCTTGAAAATAAAGCATATAAGCGACTAAGAACTCATGGAGACAGCTGCATGCCTCCGTATCTACACGGTTACCAAGGGCCTAAACTGGAGGCATGTTCCCACGTTGAGATTCCTTTTAGCTCTAGAGCTTGTCAGGCTGAAAACAACCGCGGCCATGGAAGCACCTGGTTTAGACAGAGCAAATTCATTTTGTCCCCAGAAGCATTCTACAAGGGTTGACTTGCCTGTCAAGAGCTGCGTATGTGAGGGAGCTTCAACGAAGCATGAATGCAGCCTTCAGAAAGGGAAAGCAAGGCTAGTCCCAGCAGGCCCCCGTTTCCTCGGGCTCACTCAGCATGCACCCCTGTGGTTTCTAACAAGTCCAAAGAGACACAGGTTACCCTGTGTTTCCTTCCCTGAATCAGCTTCTCCAAGTAGGGTGTTCTGCATCAAGCGAACTGCCTCAACCAAGGATTGCCGTAGCTGCTCCTCTGGTCCTGTGTCTATTCAAAAGCTTGCAGTGCCACAGGAAGAACAGGACTTAAATTGCAGTAAGAACACAAGCCGACTTTCTCCAGGAGGCACGGTGACTTCAGGCAGGAGGTCCTAGATGGAAAGCGAAGCTGAGGGTTACTCTGAGTGCAGCTCAGACTAGGGCAACGCGTAAGACTTCGACCTCATGTAGGACTTGCCAGAACGGTGTTCGTGAACGTGTGCGAGTGCTGAGGAAATGTAGCTGCTCCAAAAGAGAGTGCAGTGCGTTTCCCTACGCTCGGCATGCACAGAGGGGCTCTAAAGGGCTACGGGAGTGGATGTTGCTTAGCAGACCCAGGTGCGCCTGGGGGTACTCAGTGTTCCAGCCGGGAACAGCGTGCCCACGCTAGCCTCCTAGGTGTCCAGAAAACTGTGCCGCCGTTAGACGTACGCAGAGCAGAGGCCACCGGCTCTTGGAAACTGCTGCACGCCTCCTCTTCTGCACGGCAAATCAGGGCCTTACTTCCAGGCATGTGTTCATGCTGGGTGTGCCGGTAGCGACACCGCATGGTAAGATGCTGACTTTCTCCTTGAGCAGAGTGACTTCAGGTACGAGGGCCTCGGAGTATTCAAGCAGGGTGTTTTCTCGTGGCAGCACACACATGGGCCATGACAAAGTCTTCCTGGGCACTTCGGACTCACCATCAATGTTGTCCTGAGGCCGTTCGAGCACTCTGGACATGTAGCTCTCCTCAAGGAACCTACTGTGTGTTTCCCATCACTCGGCACACACAGAGGGCCTCCAAGGGATCAACAAATGGGCCTCGACGTTCCTCAGCCGGCCCACAGGGGTGTGGAGGTACTCAGTCAACTGGGAGGGAAAATGATGCATACCCGAGAGCCCTAGGAGTCCTCAGACGTGTACATCTTTGAAAATAAAGCATATAAGCGACTAAGAACTCATGGAGACAGCTGCGTGCCTCCGTATCTACACGGTTACCAAGGGCCTAAACTGGAGGCATGTTCCCACGTTGAGATTCCTTTTAGCTCTAGAGCTTGTCAGGACGAAAACAACCGCGGCCATGGAAGCACCTGGTTTAGACAGAGCAAATTCATTTTGTCCCCAGAAGCATTCTACAGGGTTGACTTGCCTGTCAAGAGCTGCGTATGTCAGGGAGCTTCAACGAAGCATGAATGCAGCCTTCAGAAAGGGAAAGCAAGTCTAGTCCCAGTAGGCCCCCGTTTCCTCGTGCTCACTCAGCATGCACGACTGTGGTTTCTAACAAGTCCAAAGAGACACAGGTTACCCTGTGTTTCCTTCCCTGAATCTGCCTCTCCAAGTAGGGTGTTCTGCATCAAGCGAACTGCCTCAACCAAGGATCGCCGTAGCTGCTCCTCTGGTCCTGTGTCTATTCAAAAGCTTGCAGTGCCTCAGGAAGAACAGGACTTAAATTGCAGTAGAACGCAAGCCGACTTCATCCATTAGGCACGGTGACTTCAGGCAGGAGGTCCTAGATGGAAAGCGAAGCTGAGGGTTACTCTGAGTGCAGCTCAGACTAGGGCAACGCGTAAGACTTCGACCTCATGTAGGACTTGCCAGAACGGTGTTCGTGAACGTGTGCGAGTGCTGAGGAAATGTAGCTGCTCCAAAAGAGAGTGCAGTGCGTTTCCCTACGCTCGGCATGCACAGAGGGGCTCTAAAGGGCTACGGGAGTGGATGTTGCTTAGCAGACCCAGGTGCGCCTGGGGGTACTCAGTGTTCCTGCCGGGAACAGGGTGCCCACGCTAGCCTCCTAGGTGTCCAGAAAACTGTGCCGCCGTTAGACGTACGCAGAGCAGAGGCCACCGGCTCTTGGAAACTGCTGCACGCCTCCTCTTGTGCACGGCAAATCAGGGCCTTACTTCCAGGCATGTGTTCATGCTGGGTGTGCCGGTAGCGACACCGCATGGTAAGATGCTGACTTTCTCCTTGAGCAGAGTGACTTCAGGTACGAGGGCTTCGGAGTATTCAAAGCAGGGTGTTTTCTCATGGCAGCACACACATGGGCCATGACAAAGTCTTCCTGGGCACTTCGGACTCACCAGCAATATTGTCCTGAGGCCGTTCGAGCACTCTGGACATGTAGCTCTCCTCAAGGAACCTACTGTGTGTTTCCCATCACTCGGCACACACAGAGGGCCTCCGAGGGATCAACAAATGGGCCTCGACGTTCCTCAGCCGGCCCACAGGGGTGTGGAGGTACTCAGTCAACTGGGAGGGAAAATGATGCATACCCGAGAGCCCTAGGAGGCCTCAGACGTGTACATCTTTGAAAATAAAGCATATAAGCGACTAAGAACTCATGGAGACAGCTCCATGCCTCCGTATCTACACGGTTACCAAGGGCCTAAACTGGAGGCATGTTCCCACGTTGAGATTCCTTTTAGCTCTAGAGCTTGTCAGGACGAAAACAACCGCGGCCATGGAAGCACCTGGTTTAGACAGAGCAAATTCATTTTGTCCCCAGAAGCATTCTACAAGGGTTGACTTGCCTGTCAAGAGCTGTGTATGTCAGGGATCTTTAACGAAGCATGAATGCAGCCTTCAGAAAGGGAAAGCAAGGCTAGTCCCAGCAGGCCCCCGTTTCCTCGGGCTCACTCAGCATGCACGACTGTGGTTTCTAAGAAGTCCAAAGAGACACAGGTTACCCTGTGTTTCCTTCCCTGAATCTGCTTCTCCAAGTAGGGTGTTCTGCATCAAGCGAACTGCCTCAACCAAGGATCCCCGTAGCTGCTCCTCTGGTCCTGTGTCTATTCAAAAGCCTGCAGTGCCACAGGAAGAAGAGGACTTAAATTGCAGTAAGAACGCAAGCCGACTTCCTCCAGGAGGCACGGTGACTTCAGGCAGGAGGTCCTACCTGGAAAGCGAAGCCGAGGGTTACTCTGAGTGCAGCTCAGACTAGGGCAACGTGTAAGACTTCGACGCCATGTGGGACTTGCCAGAACGGTGTTCGTGAACGTGTGCGAGTGCTGAGGAAATGTAGCTGCTCCAAAAGAGAGTGCAGTGCGTTTCCCTACGCTCGGCATGCACAGAGGGGCTCTAAAGGGCTACGGGAGTGGATGTTGCTTAGCAGACCCAGGTGCGCCTGGGGGTACTCAGTGTTCCTGCCGGGAACAGGGTGCCCACGCTAGCCTCCTAGGTGTCCAGAAAACTGTGCCGCCGTTAGACGTACGCAGAGCAGAGGCCACCGGCTCTTGGAAACTGCTGCACGCCTCCTCTTGTGCACGGCAAATCAGGGCCTTACTTCCAGGCATGTGTTCATGCTGGGTGTGCCGGTAGCGACACCGCATGGTAAGATGCTGACTTTCTCCTCGAGCAGAGTGACTTCAGGTACGAGGGCCTCGGAGTATTCAAAGCAGGGTGTTTTCTCATGGCAGCACACACATGGGCCATGACAAAGTCTTCCTGGGCACTTCGGACTCACCAGCAATATTGTCCTGAGGCCGTTCGAGCACTCTGGACATGTAGCTCTCCTCAAGGAACGTACAGTGTGTTGCCCATCACTCGGCACGCACAGAGGGCCTCCGACGGATCAACAAATGGGCCTCGACGTTCCTCAGCCGGCCCACAGGGGTGTGGAGGTACTCAGTCAACTTGGAGGGAAAATGATGCATACCCGAGAGGCCTAGGAGTCCTCAGACGTGTACTTCCTTGAAAATAAAGCATATAAGCGACTAAGAACTCATGGAGACAGCTGCATGCCTCCGTATCTACACGGTTACCAAGGGCCTAAACTGGAGGCATGTTCCCACGTTGAGATTCCTTTTAGCTCTAGAGCTTGTCAGGCTGAAAACAACCGCGGCCATGGAAGCACCTGGTTTAGACAGAGCAAATTCACTTTGTCCCCAGAAGCATTCTACAAGGGTTGACTTGCCTGTCAAGAGCTGCGTATGTCAGGGAGCTTCAACGAAGCATGAATGCAGCCTTCAGAAACGGAAAGCAAGGCTAGTCCCAGCAGGCCCCCGTTTCCTCGGGCTCACTCAGCATGCACCCCTGTGCTTTCTAACAAGTCCAAAGAGACACAGGTTACCCTGTGTTTCCTTCCCTGAATCAGCTTCTCCAAGTAGGGTGTTCTGCATCAAGCGAACTGCCTCAACCAAGGATCGCCGTAGCTGCTCCTCTGGTCCTGTGTCTATTCAAAAGCTTGCAGTGCCACAGGAAGAACAGGACTTTAATTGCAGTAAGAACACAAGCCGACTTTCTCCAGGAGGCACGGTGACTTCAGGCAGGAGGTCCTAGATGGAAAGCGAAGCTGAGGGTTACTCTGAGTGCAGCTCAGACTAGGGCAACGCGTAAGACTTCGACCTCATGTAGGACTTGCCAAAACGGTGTTCGTGAACGTGTGCGAGTGCTGAGGAAATTTAGCTGCTCCAAAAGAGAGTGCAGTGCGTTTCCCTACGCTCGGCATGCACAGAGGGGCTCTAAAGGGCTACGGGAGTGGATGTTGCTTAGCAGACCCAGGTGCGCCTGGGGGTACTCAGTGTTCCTGCCGGGAACAGCGTGCCCACGCTAGCCTCCTAGGTGTCCAGAAAACTGTTCCGCCGTTAGACATACGCAGAGCAGAGGCCACCGGCTCTTGGAAACTGCTGCACGCCTCCTCTTCTGCACGGCAAATCAGGGCCTTACTTCCAGGCATGTGTTCATGCTGGGTGTGCCAGTAGCGACACCGCATGGTAAGATGCTGACTTTCTCCTTGAGCAGAGTGACTTCAGGTACGCGGGCCTCGGAGTATTCAAAGCAGGGTGTTTTCTCGTGGCAGCACACACATGGGCCATGACAAAGTCTTCATGGGCACTTCGGACTCACCATCAATGATGTGCTGAGGCCGTTCGAGCACTCTGGACATGTAGCTCTCCTCAAGGAACCTACTGTGTGTTTCCCATCACTCGGCACACACAGAGGGCCTCCGAGGGATCAACAAATGGGCCTCGACGTTCCTCAGCCGGCCCACAGGGGTGTAGAGGTACTCAGTCAACTGGGAGGGAAAATGATGCATACCCGAGAGGCCTAGGAGTCCTCAGACGTGTACATCTTTGAAAATAAAGCATATAAGCGACTAAGAACTCATGGAGACAGCTGCATGCCTCCGTATCTACACGGTTACCAAGGGCCTAAACTGGAGGCATGTTCCCACGTTGAGATTCCTTTTAGCTCTAGAGCTTGTCAGGACGAAAACAACCGCGGCCATGGAAGCACCTGGTTTAGACAGAGCAAATTCATTTTGTCCCCAGAAACATTCTACAAGGGTTGACTTGGCTGTCAAGAGCTGTGTATGTCAGGGATCTTTAACGAAGCATGAATGCAGCCTTCAGAAAGGGAAAGCCAGGCTAGACCCAGCAGGCCCCCGTTTCCTCGGGCTCACTCAGCATGCACGACTGTGGTTTCTAAGAAGTCCAAAGTGACACAGGTTACCCTGTGTTTCCTTCCCTGAATCTGCTTCTCCAAGTAGGGTGTTCTGCATCAAGCGAACTGCCTCAACCAAGGATCGCCGTAGCTGCTCCTCTAGTCCTTTGTCTATTCAAAAGCTTGCAGTGCCTCAGGAAGAAGAGGACTTAAATTGCAGTAAGAACGCAAGCCGACTTCCTCCAGGAGGCACGGTGACTTCAGGCAGGAGGTCCTAGATGGAAAGCGAAGCCGAGGGTTACTCTGATTGCAGCTCAGACTAGGGCAACGCGTAAGACTTCGACGCCATGAGGGATTTCCCAGAACGGTGTTCGTAAACGTGTGCGAGTGCTGAGGAAATTTAGCTATTCCAAATGAGAGTGCAGTGCGTTTCCCTACGCTCGGCATGCACAGAGGGGCTCTAAAGGGCTACGGGAGTGGATGTTGCTTAGCAGACCCAGGTGCGCCTGGGGGTACTCAGTGATCCTGCCGGGAACAGGGTGCCCACGCTAGCCTCCTAGGTGTCCAGAAAACTGTGCCGCCATTAGACGTACGCAGAGCAGAGGCCACCGGCTCCTGGAAACTGCTGCACGCCTCCTCTTGTGAACGGCAAATCAGGGCCTTACTTCCAGGCATGTGTTCATGCTGGGTGTGCCGGTAGCGACACCGCATGGTAAGATGCTGACTTTCTCCTCGAGCAGAGTGACTTCAGGTACGAGGGCCTGGGAGTATTCAAAGCAGAGTGTTTTCTCATGGCATCTCACACAAGGGCCATGACAAAGTATTCCTGGGCACTACGGACTCAGCAGCAATATTGTCCTGAGGCCGTTCGAGGACTCTGGATATGTAAGTCTCCTCAAGGAACCTACAGTGTGTTGCCCACCACTCGGCACGCACAGAGGGCCTCCGAGGGATCAGCAAATGGGTCTCGAAGTTCCTCAGCCAGCCCAGAGGGGTGTTGAGGTACTCACTCAACTTGGAGGGAAAATGATGCATATCCGAGAGGCCTAGGAGCCCGCAGACGTGTACATCTTTGAAAATAAAGCATATAAGCGACTAAGAACTCATGGAGACAGCTGCATGCCTCCGTATCTACACGGTTACCAAGGGCCTAAACTGGAGGCATGTTCCCACGTTGAGATTCCTTTTAGCTCTAGAGCTTGTCAGGCTGAAAACAACCGCGGCCATGGAAGCACCTGGTTTAGACAGAGCAAATTCATTTTGTCCCCAGAAGCATTCTACAGGGTTGACTTGCCTGTCAAGAGCTGCGTATGTCAGGGAGCTTCAACGAAGCATGAATGCAGCCTTCAGAAAGGGAAAGCAAGGCTAGTCGAGGCAGGCCCCCGTTTCCTCGGGCTCACTCAGCATGCACCCCTGTGGTTTCTAACAAGTCCAAAGAGACACAGGTTACCCTGTGTTTCCTTCCCTGAATCAGCTTCTCCAAGTAGGGTGTTCTGCATCAAGCGAACTGCCTCAACCAAGGATCCCCGTAGCTGCTCCTCTGGTCCTGTGTCTATTCAAAAGCTTGCAGTGCCACAGGAAGAAGAGGACTTAAATTGCAGTAAGAACAAAAGTCGACTTCCTCCAGGAGGCACGGTGACTTCAGGCAGGAGATCCTACCTGGAAAGCGAAGCCGAGGGTTACTCTGAGTGCAGCTCAGATTAGGGCAACGCGTAAGACTTCGACGCCATGTGGGACTTGCCAGAACGGTGTTCGTGAACGTGTGCGAGTGCTGAGGAAATGTAGCTGCTCCAAAAGAGAGTGCAGTGCGTTTCCCTACGCTCGGCATGCACAGAGGGGCTCTAAAGGGCTACGGGAGTGGATGTTGCTTAGCAGACCCAGGTGCGCCTGGGGGTACTCAGTGTTCCTGCCGGGAACAGGGTGCCCACGCTAGCCTCCTAGGTGTCCAGAAAACTGTGCCGCCGTTAGACGTACGCAGAGCAGAGGCCACCGGCTCTTGGAAACTGCTGCACGCCTCCTATTCTGCACGGCAAATCAGTGCCTTACTTCCAGGCATGTGTTCATGCTGGGTGTGCCGGTAGCGACACCGCATGGTAAGATGCTGACTTTCTCCTCGAGCAGAGTGACTTCAGGTACGAGAGCCTCGGAGTATTCAAAGCAGGGTGTTTTCTCATGACAGCACACACATGGGACATGACAAAGCCTTCCTGGGCACTTCGGAATCACCAGCAATGTTGTCCTGAGGCCGTTCGAGCACTCTGGACATGTAGCTCTCCTCAAGGAACCTAAAGTGTGTTGCCCATCACTCGGCACGCACAGAGGGCCTTCGAGGGATCAACAAATGGGCCTCGAAGTTCCTCATCCAGCCCACAGCGGTGTGAAGGTACTCAGTCAACTTGGAGGGAATATCATGCATACCCGACAGGCCTAGGAGTCCTCAGACGTGTACTTCCTTGAAAATAAAGCATACAAGCGACTAAGAACTCATGGAGACAGCTGCATGTATCCCTATGTACACGGCAACCAAGGGCCTAAACTGGAGGCATGTTCCCACGTTGAGATTCCTTTTAGCTCTAGAGCTTGTCAGGCTGAAAACAACCGCGGCCATGGAAGCACCTGGTTTAGACAGAGCAAATTCATTTTCTCCCCAGAAGCATTCTACAAGGGTTGACTTGACTGTCAAGAGCTGTGTATGTCAGGGATCTTTAACGAAGCATGAATGCAGCCTTCAGAAAGGGAAAGCAAGGCTAGTCCCAGCAGGCCCCCGTTTCCTCGGGCTCACTCAGCATGCACCACTGTTGTTTCTTACAAGTCCAAAGAGACACAGGTTACCCTGTGTTTCCTTCCCTGAATCTGCTTCTCTAAGTAGGGTGTTCTGCATCAAGCGAACTGCCTCAACCAAGGATCGCCGTAGCTGCTCCTCTGGTCCTGTGTCTATTCAAAAGCTTGCAGTGCCTCAGGAAGAACAGGACTTAAATTGCAGTCAGAACGCAAGCCGACTTCCTCCAGGAGGCACGGTGACTTCAGGCAGGAGGTCCTAGATGGAAAGCGAAGCTGAGGGTTACTCTGAGTGCAGCTCAGACTAGGGTAACGCGTAAGACTTCGACGCCATGTGGGACTTGCCAGAACGGTGTTCGTGAACGTGTGCGAGTGCTGAGGAAATTTAGCTGCTCCAAAAGAGAGTGCAGTGCGTTTCCCTACGCTCGGCATGCACAGAGGGGCTCTAAAGGGCTACGGGAGTGGATGTTGCTTAGCAGACCCAGGTGCGCCTGGGGGTACTCAGTGATCCTGCCGGGAACAGGGTGCCCACGCTAGCCTCCTAGGTGTCCAGAAAACTGTGCCGCCGTTAGACGTACGCAGAGCAGAGGCCACCGGCTCCTGGAAACTGCTGCACGCCTCCTCTTGTGCACGGCAAATCAGGGCCTTACTTCCAGGCATGTGTTCATGCTGGGTGTGCCGGTAGCGACACCGCATGGTAAGATGCTGACTTTCTCCTCGAGCAGAGTGACTTCAGGTACGAGGGCCTCGGAGTATTCAAAGCAGAGTGTTTTCTCATGGCATCTCACACAAGGGCCATGACAAAGTATTCCTGGGCACTACGGACTCAGCAGCAATATTGTCCTGAGGCCGTTCGAGGACTCTGGACATGTAAGTCTCCTCAAGGAACCTACAGTGTGTTGCGCACCACTCGGCACGCACAGAGGGCCTCCGAGGGATCAGCAAATGGGTCTCGAAGTTCCTCAGCCAGCCCAGAGGGGTGTTGAGGTACTCACTCAACTTGGAGGGAAAATGATGCATACCCGAGAGGCCTAGGAGTCCTCAGACGTGTACATCTTTGAAAATAAAGCATATAAGCGACTAAGAACTCATGGAGACAGCTGCATGCCTCCTTATCTACACGGTTACCAAGGGCCTAAACTGGAGGCATGTTCCCACGTTGAGATTCCTTTTAGCTCTAGAGCTTGTCAGGCTGAAAACAACCGCGGCCATGGAAGCACCTGGTTTAGACAGAGCAAATTCATTTTGTCCCCAGAAGCATTCTACAGGGTTGACTTGCCTGTCCAGAGCTGCGTATGTCAGAGAGCTTCAACGGAGCATGAATGCAGCCTTCAGAAAGGGAAAGCAAGGCTAGTCCCAGCAGGCCCCCGTTTCGACGGGCTCACTCAGCATGCACGACTGTTGTTTCTAACAAGTCCAAAGAGACACAGGTTACCCTGTGTTTCCTTCCCTGAATCTGCTTCTCCAAGTAGGGTGTTCTGCATCAAGCGAACTGCCTCAACAAAGGATCGCCGTAGCTGCTCCTCTGGTCCTGTGTCTATTCAAAAGCTTGCAGTGCCTCAGGAAGAACAGGACTTAAATTGCAGTCAGAACGCAAGCCGACTTCCTCCAGGAGGCACGGTGACTTCAGGCAGGAGGTCCTAGATGGAAAGCGAAGCTGAGGGTTACTCTGAGTGCAGCTCAAACTAGGGCAACGCGTAAGACTTCGACGTCATGTGGGACTTGCCAGAACGGTGTTCGTGAACGTGTGCGAGTGCTGAGGAAATTTAGCTGCTCCAAAAGAGAGTGCAGTGCGTTTCCCTACGCTCGGCATGCACAGAGGGCCTCTAAAGGGCTTCGGGAGTGGATGTTGCTTAGCAGACCCAGGTGCGCCTGGGGGTACTCAGTGATCCTGCCGGGAACAGGGTGCCCACGCTAGCCTCCTAGGTGTCCAGAAAACTGTGCCGCCGTTAGACGTACGCAGAGCAGAGGCCAGCGGCTCCTGGAAACTGCGGCACGCCTCCTCTTCTGCACGGCAAATGAGGGCCTTACTTCCAGGCATGTGTTCATGCTGGGTGTGCCGGTAGCGACACCGCATGGTAAGATGCTGACTTTCTCCTCGAGCAGAGTGACTTCAGGTACGAGGGCCTCGGAGTATTCAAAGCAGAGTGTTTTCTCATGGCATCTCACACAAGGGCCATGACAAAGTCTTCCTGGGCACTACGGACTCAGCAGCAATATTGTCCTGAGGCCGTTTGAGGACTCTGGACATGTAGCTCTCCTCAAGGAAACTACAGTGTGTTGCCCACAACTCGGCACACACAGAGGGCCTCCGAGGGATCAACAAATGGGCCTCGATTTCCTCAGCCAGCCCAGAGGGGTGTTGAGGTACTCACTCAACTTGGAGGGAAAATGATGCATACCCGAGAGGCCTAGGAGTCCTCAGACGTGTACATCTTTGAAAATAAAGCATATAAGCGACTAAGAACTCATGGAGACAGCTGCATGTCTCCGTATCTACACGGTTACCAAGGGCCTAAACTGGAGGCATGTTCCCACGTTGAGATTCCTTTTAGCTCTAGAGCTTGTCAGGCTGAAAACAACCATGGCCATGGAAGCACCTGGTTTAGACAGAGTAAATTCATTTTGTCCCCAGAAGCATTCTACAGGGTTGACTTGCCTGTCAAGAGCTGCGTATGTCAGGGAGCTTCAACGAAGCATGAATGCAGCCTTCAGAAAGGGAAAGCAAGGCGAGTTCTAGCAGGCAACCGTTTCCTCGGGCTCACTCAGCATGCACCCCTGTGGTTTCTAACAAGTCCAAAGAGACACAGGTTACCCTGTGTTTCCTTCCCTGAATCTGCTTCTCCAAGTAGGGTGTTCTGCATCAAGCGAACTGCCTCAACCAAGGATCCCCGTAGCTGCTCCTCTGGTCCTGTGTCTACTCAAAAGCTTGCAGTGCCACAGGAATAAGAGGACTTAAATTGCAGTAAGAACGCAAGCCGACTTCCTCCAGGAGGCACGGTGACTTCAGGCAGGTGGTCCTAGATGGAAAGCGAAGCTGAGGGTTACTCTGAGTGCAGCTCAGACTAGGGCAACGCGTAAGACTTCGACGCCATGTGGGACTTGCCAGAACGGTGTTCGTGAACGTGTGCGAGTGCTGAGGAAATTTAGCTGCTCCAAAAGAGAGTGCATTGCGTTTCCCTACGCTCGGCATGCACACAGGGGCTCTATAGGGCTACGGGAGTTGATGTTGCTTAGCAGACCCAGGTGCGCCTGGGGGTACTCAGTGTTCCTGCTGGGAACAGGGTGCCCACGCTAGCCTCCTAGGTGTCCAGAAAACTGTGCCGCCGTTAGACGTACGCAGAGCAGAGGCCACCGTCTCTTGGAAACTGCTGCACGCCTCCTATTCTGCACGGCAAATCAGGGCCTTACTTCCAGGCATGTGTTCATGCTGGGTGTGCCGGTAGCGACACCGCATGGTAAGATGCTGACTTTCTCCTCGAGCAGAGTGACTTCAGGTACGAGAGCCTCGGAGTATTCAAAGCAGGGTGTTTTCTCATGGCAGCACACACATGGGACATGACAAAGTCTTCCTGGGCACTTCGGAATCACCAGCAATGTTGTCCTGAGGCCGTTCGAGCACTCTGGACATGTAGCTCTCCTCAAGGAACCTACAGTGTGTTGCCCATCACTCGGCACGCACAGAGGGCCTTCGAGGGATCAACAAATAGGCCTCGAAGTTCCTCATCCGGCCCACAGCGGTGTGAAGGTACTCAGTCAACTTGGAGGGAATATCATGCATACGCGAGAGGCCTAGGAGTCCTCAGACGTGTACTTCCTTGAAAATAAAGCATACAAGCGACTAAGAACTCATGGAGACAGCTGCATGTCTCCGTATGTACACGGCTACCAAGGGCCTAAACTGGAGGCATGTTCCCACGTTGAGATTCCTTTTAGCTCTAGAGCTTGTCAGGCTGAAAACAACCGCGGCCATGGAAGCACCTGGTTTAGACAGAGCAAATTCATTTTGTCCCCAGAAGCATTCTACAGGGTTTACTTGCCTGTCAAGAGCTGCGTATGTCAGGGAGCTTCAACGAAGCAGGAATGCAGCCTTCAGAAAGGGAAAGCAAGGCTAGTTCCAGCAGGCCCCCGTATACTCGGGCTCACTCAGCATGCACGACTGTGGTTTCTAACAAGTCCAAAGAGACACAGGTTACCCTGTGTTTCCTTCCCTGAATCTGCTTCTCCAAGTAGGGTGTTCTGCATCAAGCGAACTGCCTCAACGAAGGATCGCCGTAGCTGCTCCTCTGGTCCTGTGTCTATTCAAAAGCTTGCAGTGCCTCAGGAAGAACACGACTTAAATTGCAGTCAGAACGCAAGCCGACTTCCTCCAGGAGGCACGGTGACTTCAGGCAGGAGGTCCTAGATGGAAAGCGAAGCTGAGGGTTACTCTGAGTGCAGCTCAGACTAGGGCAACACGTAAGACTTCGACGCCATGTGGGACTTGCCAGAACGGTGTTCGTGAACGTGTGCGAGTGCTGAGGAAATTTAGCTGCTCCAAAAGAGAGTGCAGTGCGTTTCCCTACGCTCGGCATGCACAGAGGGGCTCTAAAGGGCTACGGGAGTGGATGTTGCTTAGCAGACCCAGGTACGCCTGGGGGTACTCAGTGTTCCTGGCGGGAACAGGGTGCCCACGCTAGCCTCCTAGGTGTCCAGAAAACTGTGCCGCCGTTAGACGTACGCAGAGCAGAGGCCACCGGCTCCTGGAAACTGCTGCACGCCTCCTCTTGTGCACGGCAAATCAGGGCCTTACTTCCAGGCATGTGTTCATGCTGGGTGTGCCGGTAGCGACACCAAATGGTAAGATGCTGACTTTCTCCTCGAGCAGAGTGATTTCAGGTACGAGGGCCTCGGAGTATTCTAAGCAGGGTGTTTTCTCATGGCAGGACACACATGGGCCATGACAAAGTCTTCCTGGGCACTTCGGACTCACCAGCAATGTTGTCCTGAGGCCGTTCGAGCACTCTGGACATGTAGCTCTCCTCAAGGAACGTACAGTGTGTTGCCCATCACTCGGCACGCACAGAGGGCCTCCGACGGATCAACAAATGGGCCTCGACGTTCCTCAGCCGGCCCACAGTTGTGTGGAGGTACTCAGTCAACTTGGAGGGAAAATGATGCATACCCGAGAGGCCTAGGAGTCCTCAGACGTGTACTTCCTTGAAAATAAAGCATATAAGCGACTAAGAACTCATGGAGACAGCTGCATGCCTCCGTATCTACACGGTTACCAAGGGCCTAAACTGGAGGCATGTTCCCACGTTGAGATTCCTTTTAGCTCTAGAGCTTGTCAGGCTGAAAACAACCACGGCCATGGAAGCACCTGGTTTAGACAGAGCAAATTCATTTTGTCCCCAGAAGCATTCTACAGGGTTTACTTGCCTGTCAAGAGCTGCGTATGTCAGGGAGCTTGAACGAAGCATGAATGCAGCCTTCAGAAATGGAAAGCAAGGCTAGTTCCAGCAGGCACCCGTTTCCTAGGGCTCACTCAGCATGCACCCCTGTTGTTTCTAACAAGTCCAAAGAGACACAGGTTACCCTGTGTTTCCTTCCCTGAATCTGCTTCTCCAAGTAGGGTGTTCTGCATCAAGCGAACTGCCTCAACAAAGGATCGCCGTAGCTGCTCCTCTGGTCCTGTGTCTATTCAAAAGCTTGCAGTGCCTCAGGAAGAACAGGACTTAAATTGCAGTCAGAACGCAAGCCGACTTCCTCCAGGAGGCACGGTGACTTCAGGCAGGAGGTCCTAGATGGAAAGCGAAGCTGAGGGTTACTCTGAGTGCAGCTCAAACTAGGGCAACGCGTAAGACTTCGACGTCATGTGGGACTTGCCAGAACGGTGTTCGTGAACGTGTGCGAGTGCTGAGGAAATTTAGCTGCTCCAAAAGAGAGTGCAGTGCGTTTCCCTACGCTCGGCATGCACAGAGGGCCTCTAAAGGGCTTCGGGAGTGGATGTTGCTTAGCAGACCCAGGTGCGCCTGGGGGTACTCAGTGATCCTGCCGGGAACAGGGTGCCCACGCTAGCCTCCTAGGTGTCCAGAAAACTGTGCCACCGTTAGACGTACGCAGAGCAGAGGCCAGCGGCTCCTGGAAACTGCGGCACGCCTCCTCTTCTGCACGGCAAATGAGGGCCTTACTTCCAGGCATGTGTTCATGCTGGGTGTGCCGGTAGCGACACCGCATGGTAAGATGCTGACTTTCTCCTCGAGCAGAGTGACTTCAGGTACGAGGGCCTCGGAGTATTCAAAGCAGAGTGTTTTCTCATGGCATCTCACACAAGGGCCATGACAAAGTCTTCCTGGGCACTACAGACTCAGCAGCAATATTGTCCTGAGGCCGTTTGAGGACTCTGGACATGTAGCTCTCCTCAAGGAAACTACAGTGTGTTGCCCACCACTCGGCACGCACAGAGGGCCTCCGAGGGATCAACAAATGGGCCTCGATTTCCTCAGCCAGCCCAGAGGGGTGTTGAGGTACTCACTCAACTTGGAGGGAAAATGATGCATACCCGAGAGGCCTAGGAGTCCTCAGACGTGTACATCTTTGAAAATAAAGCATATAAGCGACTAAGAACTCATGGAGACAGCTGCATGTCTCCGTATCTACACGGTTACCAAGGGCCTAAACTGGAGGCATGTTCCCACGTTGAGATTCCTTTTAGCTCTAGAGCTTGTCAGGCTGAAAACAACCATGGCCATGGAAGCACCTGGTTTAGACAGAGTAAATTCATTTTGTCCCCAGAAGCATTCTACAGGGTTGACTTGCCTGTCAAGAGCTGCGTATGTCAGGGAGCTTCAACGAAGCATGAATGCAGCCTTCAGAAAGGGAAAGCAAGGCGAGTTCTAGCAGGCAACCGTTTCCTCGGGCTCACTCAGCATGCACCCCTGTGGTTTCTAACAAGTCCAAAGAGACACAGGTTACCCTGTGTTTCCTTCCCTGAATCTGCTTCTCCAAGTAGGGTGTTCTGCATCAAGCGAACTGCCTCAACAAAGGATCCCCGTAGCTG
This sequence comes from Delphinapterus leucas, assembly GCF_059928025.1. NCBI lineage: Eukaryota > Metazoa > Chordata > Mammalia > Artiodactyla > Monodontidae > Delphinapterus > Delphinapterus leucas. Next base: position 31,815,175 of record NC_143147.1, read on the forward strand.
CTCCTCTGGTCCTGTGTCTACTCAAAAGCTTGCAGTGCCACAGGAAGAAGAGGACTTAAATTGCAGTAAGAACGCAAGCCGACTTCCTCCAGGAGGCACGGTGACTTCAGGCAGGTGGTCCTAGATGGAAAGCGAAGCTGAGGGTTACTCTGAGTGCAGCTCAGACTAGGGCAACGCGTAAGACTTCGACCTCATGTAGGACTTGCCAGAACGGTGTTCGTGAACGTGTGCGAGTGCTGAGGAAATGTAGCTGCTCCAAAAGAGAGTGCAGTGCGTTTCCCTACGCTCGGCATGCACAGAGGGGCTCTAAAGGGCTACGGGAGTGGATGTTGCTTAGCAGACCCAGGTGCGCCTGGGGGTACTCAGTGTTCCAGCCGGGAACAGCGTGCCCACGCTAGCCTCCTAGGTGTCCAGAAAACTGTGCCGCCGTTAGACGTACGCAGAGCAGAGGCCACCGGCTCTTGGAAACTGCTGCACGCCTCCTCTTCTGCACGGCAAATCAGGGCCTTACTTCCAGGCATGTGTTCATGCTGGGTGTGCCGGTAGCGACACCGCATGGTAAGATGCTGACTTTCTCCTTGAGCAGAGTGACTTCAGGTACGAGGGCCTCGGAGTATTCAAGCAGGGTGTTTTCTCGTGGCAGCACACACATGGGCCATGACAAAGTCTTCCTGGGCACTTCGGACTCACCATCAATGTTGTCCTGAGGCCGTTCGAGCACTCTGGACATGTAGCTCTCCTCAAGGAACCTACTGTGTGTTTCCCATCACTCGGCACACACAGAGGGCCTCCAAGGGATCAACAAATGGGCCTCGACGTTCCTCAGCCGGCCCACAGGGGTGTGGAGGTACTCAGTCAACTGGGAGGGAAAATGATGCATACCCGAGAGCCCTAGGAGTCCTCAGACGTGTACATCTTTGAAAATAAAGCATATAAGCGACTAAGAACTCATGGAGACAGCTGCGTGCCTCCGTATCTACACGGTTACCAAGGGCCTAAACTGGAGGCATGTTCCCACGTTGAGATTCCTTTTAGCTCTAGAGCTTGTCAGGACGAAAACAACCGCGGCCATGGAAGCACCTGGTTTAGACAGAGCAAATTCATTTTGTCCCCAGAAGCATTCTACAGGGTTGACTTGCCTGTCAAGAGCTGCGTATGTCAGGGAGCTTCAACGAAGCATGAATGCAGCCTTCAGAAAGGGAAAGCAAGTCTAGTCCCAGTAGGCCCCCGTTTCCTCGTGCTCACTCAGCATGCACGACTGTGGTTTCTAACAAGTCCAAAGAGACACAGGTTACCCTGTGTTTCCTTCCCTGAATCTGCCTCTCCAAGTAGGGTGTTCTGCATCAAGCGAACTGCCTCAACCAAGGATCGCCGTAGCTGCTCCTCTGGTCCTGTGTCTATTCAAAAGCTTGCAGTGCCTCAGGAAGAACAGGACTTAAATTGCAGTAGAACGCAAGCCGACTTCATCCATTAGGCACGGTGACTTCAGGCAGGAGGTCCTAGATGGAAAGCGAAGCTGAGGGTTACTCTGAGTGCAGCTCAGACTAGGGCAACGCGTAAGACTTCGACCTCATGTAGGACTTGCCAGAACGGTGTTCGTGAACGTGTGCGAGTGCTGAGGAAATGTAGCTGCTCCTAAAGAGAGTGCAGTGCGTTTCCCTACGCTCGGCATGCACAGAGGGGCTCTAAAGGGCTACGGGAGTGGATGTTGCTTAGCAGACCCAGGTGCGCCTGGGGGTACTCAGTGTTCCTGCCGGGAACAGGGTGCCCACGCTAGCCTCCTAGGTGTCCAGAAAACTGTGCCGCCGTTAGACGTACGCAGAGCAGAGGCCACCGGCTCTTGGAAACTGCTGCACGCCTCCTCTTGTGCACGGCAAATCAGGGCCTTACTTCCAGGCATGTGTTCATGCTGGGTGTGCCGGTAGCGACACCGCATGGTAAGATGCTGACTTTCTCCTTGAGCAGAGTGACTTCAGGTACGAGGGCTTCGGAGTATTCAAAGCAGGGTGTTTTCTCATGGCAGCACACACATGGGCCATGACAAAGTCTTCCTGGGCACTTCGGACTCACCAGCAATATTGTCCTGAGGCCGTTCGAGCACTCTGGACATGTAGCTCTCCTCAAGGAACCTACTGTGTGTTTCCCATCACTCGGCACACACAGAGGGCCTCCGAGGGATCAACAAATGGGCCTCGACGTTCCTCAGCCGGCCCACAGGGGTGTGGAGGTACTCAGTCAACTGGGAGGGAAAATGATGCATACCCGAGAGCCCTAGGAGGCCTCAGACGTGTACATCTTTGAAAATAAAGCATATAAGCGACTAAGAACTCATGGAGACAGCTCCATGCCTCCGTATCTACACGGTTACCAAGGGCCTAAACTGGAGGCATGTTCCCACGTTGAGATTCCTTTTAGCTCTAGAGCTTGTCAGGACGAAAACAACCGCGGCCATGGAAGCACCTGGTTTAGACAGAGCAAATTCATTTTGTCCCCAGAAGCATTCTACAAGGGTTGACTTGCCTGTCAAGAGCTGTGTATGTCAGGGATCTTTAACGAAGCATGAATGCAGACTTCAGAAAGGGAAAGCAAGGCTAGTCCCAGCAGGCCCCCGTTTCCTCGGGCTCACTCAGCATGCACGACTGTGGTTTCTAAGAAGTCCAAAGAGACACAGGTTACCCTGTGTTTCCTTCCCTGAATCTGCTTCTCCAAGTAGGGTGTTCTGCATCAAGCGAACTGCCTCAACCAAGGATCCCCGTAGCTGCTCCTCTGGTCCTGTGTCTATTCAAAAGCCTGCAGTGCCACAGGAAGAAGAGGACTTAAATTGCAGTAAGAACGCAAGCCGACTTCCTCCAGGAGGCACGGTGACTTCAGGCAGGAGGTCCTACCTGGAAAGCGAAGCCGAGGGTTACTCTGAGTGCAGCTCAGACTAGGGCAACGTGTAAGACTTCGACGCCATGTGGGACTTGCCAGAACGGTGTTCGTGAACGTGTGCGAGTGCTGAGGAAATGTAGCTGCTCCAAAAGAGAGTGCAGTGCGTTTCCCTACGCTCGGCATGCACAGAGGGGCTCTAAAGGGCTACGGGAGTGGATGTTGCTTAGCAGACCCAGGTGCGCCTGGGGGTACTCAGTGTTCCTGCCGGGAACAGGGTGCCCACGCTAGCCTCCTAGGTGTCCAGAAAACTGTGCCGCCGTTAGACGTACGCAGAGCAGAGGCCACCGGCTCTTGGAAACTGCTGCACGCCTCCTCTTGTGCACGGCAAATCAGGGCCTTACTTCCAGGCATGTGTTCATGCTGGGTGTGCCGGTAGCGACACCGCATGGTAAGATGCTGACTTTCTCCTCGAGCAGAGTGACTTCAGGTACGAGGGCCTCGGAGTATTCAAAGCAGGGTGTTTTCTCATGGCAGCACACACATGGGCCATGACAAAGTCTTCCTGGGCACTTCGGACTCACCAGCAATATTGTCCTGAGGCCGTTCGAGCACTCTGGACATGTAGCTCTCCTCAAGGAACGTACAGTGTGTTGCCCATCACTCGGCACGCACAGAGGGCCTCCGACGGATCAACAAATGGGCCTCGACGTTCCTCAGCCGGCCCACAGGGGTGTGGAGGTACTCAGTCAACTTGGAGGGAAAATGATGCATACCCGAGAGGCCTAGGAGTCCTCAGACGTGTACTTCCTTGAAAATAAAGCATATAAGCGACTAAGAACTCATGGAGACAGCTGCATGCCTCCGTATCTACACGGTTACCAAGGGCCTAAACTGGAGGCATGTTCCCACGTTGAGATTCCTTTTAGCTCTAGAGCTTGTCAGGCTGAAAACAACCGCGGCCATGGAAGCACCTGGTTTAGACAGAGCAAATTCACTTTGTCCCCAGAAGCATTCTACAAGGGTTGACTTGCCTGTCAAGAGCTGCGTATGTCAGGGAGCTTCAACGAAGCATGAATGCAGCCTTCAGAAACGGAAAGCAAGGCTAGTCCCAGCAGGCCCCCGTTTCCTCGGGCTCACTCAGCATGCACCCCTGTGCTTTCTAACAAGTCCAAAGAGACACAGGTTACCCTGTGTTTCCTTCCCTGAATCAGCTTCTCCAAGTAGGGTGTTCTGCATCAAGCGAACTGCCTCAACCAAGGATCGCCGTAGCTGCTCCTCTGGTCCTGTGTCTATTCAAAAGCTTGCAGTGCCACAGGAAGAACAGGACTTTAATTGCAGTAAGAACACAAGCCGACTTTCTCCAGGAGGCACGGTGACTTCAGGCAGGAGGTCCTAGATGGAAAGCGAAGCTGAGGGTTACTCTGAGTGCAGCTCAGACTAGGGCAACGCGTAAGACTTCGACCTCATGTAGGACTTGCCAAAACGGTGTTCGTGAACGTGTGCGAGTGCTGAGGAAATTTAGCTGCTCCAAAAGAGAGTGCAGTGCGTTTCCCTACGCTCGGCATGCACAGAGGGGCTCTAAAGGGCTACGGGAGTGGATGTTGCTTAGCAGACCCAGGTGCGCCTGGGGGTACTCAGTGTTCCTGCCGGGAACAGCGTGCCCACGCTAGCCTCCTAGGTGTCCAGAAAACTGTTCCGCCGTTAGACATACGCAGAGCAGAGGCCACCGGCTCTTGGAAACTGCTGCACGCCTCCTCTTCTGCACGGCAAATCAGGGCCTTACTTCCAGGCATGTGTTCATGCTGGGTGTGCCAGTAGCGACACCGCATGGTAAGATGCTGACTTTCTCCTTGAGCAGAGTGACTTCAGGTACGCGGGCCTCGGAGTATTCAAAGCAGGGTGTTTTCTCGTGGCAGCACACACATGGGCCATGACAAAGTCTTCATGGGCACTTCGGACTCACCATCAATGATGTGCTGAGGCCGTTCGAGCACTCTGGACATGTAGCTCTCCTCAAGGAACCTACTGTGTGTTTCCCATCACTCGGCACACACAGAGGGCCTCCGAGGGATCAACAAATGGGCCTCGACGTTCCTCAGCCGGCCCACAGGGGTGTAGAGGTACTCAGTCAACTGGGAGGGAAAATGATGCATACCCGAGAGGCCTAGGAGTCCTCAGACGTGTACATCTTTGAAAATAAAGCATATAAGCGACTAAGAACTCATGGAGACAGCTGCATGCCTCCGTATCTACACGGTTACCAAGGGCCTAAACTGGAGGCATGTTCCCACGTTGAGATTCCTTTTAGCTCTAGAGCTTGTCAGGACGAAAACAACCGCGGCCATGGAAGCACCTGGTTTAGACAGAGCAAATTCATTTTGTCCCCAGAAACATTCTACAAGGGTTGACTTGGCTGTCAAGAGCTGTGTATGTCAGGGATCTTTAACGAAGCATGAATGCAGCCTTCAGAAAGGGAAAGCCAGGCTAGACCCAGCAGGCCCCCGTTTCCTCGGGCTCACTCAGCATGCACGACTGTGGTTTCTAAGAAGTCCAAAGTGACACAGGTTACCCTGTGTTTCCTTCCCTGAATCTGCTTCTCCAAGTAGGGTGTTCTGCATCAAGCGAACTGCCTCAACCAAGGATCGCCGTAGCTGCTCCTCTAGTCCTTTGTCTATTCAAAAGCTTGCAGTGCCTCAGGAAGAAGAGGACTTAAATTGCAGTAAGAACGCAAGCCGACTTCCTCCAGGAGGCACGGTGACTTCAGGCAGGAGGTCCTAGATGGAAAGCGAAGCCGAGGGTTACTCTGATTGCAGCTCAGACTAGGGCAACGCGTAAGACTTCGACGCCATGAGGGATTTCCCAGAACGGTGTTCGTAAACGTGTGCGAGTGCTGAGGAAATTTAGCTATTCCAAATGAGAGTGCAGTGCGTTTCCCTACGCTCGGCATGCACAGAGGGGCTCTAAAGGGCTACGGGAGTGGATGTTGCTTAGCAGACCCAGGTGCGCCTGGGGGTACTCAGTGATCCTGCCGGGAACAGGGTGCCCACGCTAGCCTCCTAGGTGTCCAGAAAACTGTGCCGCCATTAGACGTACGCAGAGCAGAGGCCACCGGCTCCTGGAAACTGCTGCACGCCTCCTCTTGTGAACGGCAAATCAGGGCCTTACTTCCAGGCATGTGTTCATGCTGGGTGTGCCGGTAGCGACACCGCATGGTAAGATGCTGACTTTCTCCTCGAGCAGAGTGACTTCAGGTACGAGGGCCTGGGAGTATTCAAAGCAGAGTGTTTTCTCATGGCATCTCACACAAGGGCCATGACAAAGTATTCCTGGGCACTACGGACTCAGCAGCAATATTGTCCTGAGGCCGTTCGAGGACTCTGGATATGTAAGTCTCCTCAAGGAACCTACAGTGTGTTGCCCACCACTCGGCACGCACAGAGGGCCTCCGAGGGATCAGCAAATGGGTCTCGAAGTTCCTCAGCCAGCCCAGAGGGGTGTTGAGGTACTCACTCAACTTGGAGGGAAAATGATGCATATCCGAGAGGCCTAGGAGCCCGCAGACGTGTACATCTTTGAAAATAAAGCATATAAGCGACTAAGAACTCATGGAGACAGCTGCATGCCTCCGTATCTACACGGTTACCAAGGGCCTAAACTGGAGGCATGTTCCCACGTTGAGATTCCTTTTAGCTCTAGAGCTTGTCAGGCTGAAAACAACCACGGCCATGGAAGCACCTGGTTTAGACAGAGCAAATTCATTTTGTCCCCAGAAGCATTCTACAGGGTTGACTTGCCTGTCAAGAGCTGCGTATGTCAGGGAGCTTCAACGAAGCATGAATGCAGCCTTCAGAAAGGGAAAGCAAGGCTAGTCGAGGCAGGCCCCCGTTTCCTCGGGCTCACTCAGCATGCACCCCTGTGGTTTCTAACAAGTCCAAAGAGACACAGGTTACCCTGTGTTTCCTTCCCTGAATCAGCTTCTCCAAGTAGGGTGTTCTGCATCAAGCGAACTGCCTCAACCAAGGATCCCCGTAGCTGCTCCTCTGGTCCTGTGTCTATTCAAAAGCTTGCAGTGCCACAGGAAGAAGAGGACTTAAATTGCAGTAAGAACAAAAGTCGACTTCCTCCAGGAGGCACGGTGACTTCAGGCAGGAGATCCTACCTGGAAAGCGAAGCCGAGGGTTACTCTGAGTGCAGCTCAGATTAGGGCAACGCGTAAGACTTCGACGCCATGTGGGACTTGCCAGAACGGTGTTCGTGAACGTGTGCGAGTGCTGAGGAAATGTAGCTGCTCCAAAAGAGAGTGCAGTGCGTTTCCCTACGCTCGGCATGCACAGAGGGGCTCTAAAGGGCTACGGGAGTGGATGTTGCTTAGCAGACCCAGGTGCGCCTGGGGGTACTCAGTGTTCCTGCCGGGAACAGGGTGCCCACGCTAGCCTCCTAGGTGTCCAGAAAACTGTGCCGCCGTTAGACGTACGCAGAGCAGAGGCCACCGGCTCTTGGAAACTGCTGCACGCCTCCTATTCTGCACGGCAAATCAGTGCCTTACTTCCAGGCATGTGTTCATGCTGGGTGTGCCGGTAGCGACACCGCATGGTAAGATGCTGACTTTCTCCTCGAGCAGAGTGACTTCAGGTACGAGAGCCTCGGAGTATTCAAAGCAGGGTGTTTTCTCATGACAGCACACACATGGGACATGACAAAGCCTTCCTGGGCACTTCGGAATCACCAGCAATGTTGTCCTGAGGCCGTTCGAGCACTCTGGACATGTAGCTCTCCTCAAGGAACCTAAAGTGTGTTGCCCATCACTCGGCACGCACAGAGGGCCTTCGAGGGATCAACAAATGGGCCTCGAAGTTCCTCATCCAGCCCACAGCGGTGTGAAGGTACTCAGTCAACTTGGAGGGAATATCATGCATACCCGACAGGCCTAGGAGTCCTCAGACGTGTACTTCCTTGAAAATAAAGCATACAAGCGACTAAGAACTCATGGAGACAGCTGCATGTATCCCTATGTACACGGCAACCAAGGGCCTAAACTGGAGGCATGTTCCCACGTTGAGATTCCTTTTAGCTCTAGAGCTTGTCAGGCTGAAAACAACCGCGGCCATGGAAGCACCTGGTTTAGACAGAGCAAATTCATTTTCTCCCCAGAAGCATTCTACAAGGGTTGACTTGACTGTCAAGAGCTGTGTATGTCAGGGATCTTTAACGAAGCATGAATGCAGCCTTCAGAAAGGGAAAGCAAGGCTAGTCCCAGCAGGCCCCCGTTTCCTCGGGCTCACTCAGCATGCACCACTGTTGTTTCTTACAAGTCCAAAGAGACACAGGTTACCCTGTGTTTCCTTCCCTGAATCTGCTTCTCTAAGTAGGGTGTTCTGCATCAAGCGAACTGCCTCAACCAAGGATCGCCGTAGCTGCTCCTCTGGTCCTGTGTCTATTCAAAAGCTTGCAGTGCCTCAGGAAGAACAGGACTTAAATTGCAGTCAGAACGCAAGCCGACTTCCTCCAGGAGGCACGGTGACTTCAGGCAGGAGGTCCTAGATGGAAAGCGAAGCTGAGGGTTACTCTGAGTGCAGCTCAGACTAGGGTAACGCGTAAGACTTCGACGCCATGTGGGACTTGCCAGAACGGTGTTCGTGAACGTGTGCGAGTGCTGAGGAAATTTAGCTGCTCCAAAAGAGAGTGCAGTGCGTTTCCCTACGCTCGGCATGCACAGAGGGGCTCTAAAGGGCTACGGGAGTGGATGTTGCTTAGCAGACCCAGGTGCGCCTGGGGGTACTCAGTGATCCTGCCGGGAACAGGGTGCCCACGCTAGCCTCCTAGGTGTCCAGAAAACTGTGCCGCCGTTAGACGTACGCAGAGCAGAGGCCACCGGCTCCTGGAAACTGCTGCACGCCTCCTCTTGTGCACGGCAAATCAGGGCCTTACTTCCAGGCATGTGTTCATGCTGGGTGTGCCGGTAGCGACACCGCATGGTAAGATGCTGACTTTCTCCTCGAGCAGAGTGACTTCAGGTACGAGGGCCTCGGAGTATTCAAAGCAGAGTGTTTTCTCATGGCATCTCACACAAGGGCCATGACAAAGTATTCCTGGGCACTACGGACTCAGCAGCAATATTGTCCTGAGGCCGTTCGAGGACTCTGGACATGTAAGTCTCCTCAAGGAACCTACAGTGTGTTGCGCACCACTCGGCACGCACAGAGGGCCTCCGAGGGATCAGCAAATGGGTCTCGAAGTTCCTCAGCCAGCCCAGAGGGGTGTTGAGGTACTCACTCAACTTGGAGGGAAAATGATGCATACCCGAGAGGCCTAGGAGTCCTCAGACGTGTACATCTTTGAAAATAAAGCATATAAGCGACTAAGAACTCATGGAGACAGCTGCATGCCTCCTTATCTACACGGTTACCAAGGGCCTAAACTGGAGGCATGTTCCCACGTTGAGATTCCTTTTAGCTCTAGAGCTTGTCAGGCTGAAAACAACCGCGGCCATGGAAGCACCTGGTTTAGACAGAGCAAATTCATTTTGTCCCCAGAAGCATTCTACAGGGTTGACTTGCCTGTCCAGAGCTGCGTATGTCAGAGAGCTTCAACGGAGCATGAATGCAGCCTTCAGAAAGGGAAAGCAAGGCTAGTCCCAGCAGGCCCCCGTTTCGACGGGCTCACTCAGCATGCACGACTGTTGTTTCTAACAAGTCCAAAGAGACACAGGTTACCCTGTGTTTCCTTCCCTGAATCTGCTTCTCCAAGTAGGGTGTTCTGCATCAAGCGAACTGCCTCAACAAAGGATCGCCGTAGCTGCTCCTCTGGTCCTGTGTCTATTCAAAAGCTTGCAGTGCCTCAGGAAGAACAGGACTTAAATTGCAGTCAGAACGCAAGCCGACTTCCTCCAGGAGGCACGGTGACTTCAGGCAGGAGGTCCTAGATGGAAAGCGAAGCTGAGGGTTACTCTGAGTGCAGCTCAAACTAGGGCAACGCGTAAGACTTCGACGTCATGTGGGACTTGCCAGAACGGTGTTCGTGAACGTGTGCGAGTGCTGAGGAAATTTAGCTGCTCCAAAAGAGAGTGCAGTGCGTTTCCCTACGCTCGGCATGCACAGAGGGCCTCTAAAGGGCTTCGGGAGTGGATGTTGCTTAGCAGACCCAGGTGCGCCTGGGGGTACTCAGTGATCCTGCCGGGAACAGGGTGCCCACGCTAGCCTCCTAGGTGTCCAGAAAACTGTGCCGCCGTTAGACGTACGCAGAGCAGAGGCCAGCGGCTCCTGGAAACTGCGGCACGCCTCCTCTTCTGCACGGCAAATGAGGGCCTTACTTCCAGGCATGTGTTCATGCTGGGTGTGCCGGTAGCGACACCGCATGGTAAGATGCTGACTTTCTCCTCGAGCAGAGTGACTTCAGGTACGAGGGCCTCGGAGTATTCAAAGCAGAGTGTTTTCTCATGGCATCTCACACAAGGGCCATGACAAAGTCTTCCTGGGCACTACGGACTCAGCAGCAATATTGTCCTGAGGCCGTTTGAGGACTCTGGACATGTAGCTCTCCTCAAGGAAACTACAGTGTGTTGCCCACAACTCGGCACACACAGAGGGCCTCCGAGGGATCAACAAATGGGCCTCGATTTCCTCAGCCAGCCCAGAGGGGTGTTGAGGTACTCACTCAACTTGGAGGGAAAATGATGCATACCCGAGAGGCCTAGGAGTCCTCAGACGTGTACATCTTTGAAAATAAAGCATATAAGCGACTAAGAACTCATGGAGACAGCTGCATGTCTCCGTATCTACACGGTTACCAAGGGCCTAAACTGGAGGCATGTTCCCACGTTGAGATTCCTTTTAGCTCTAGAGCTTGTCAGGCTGAAAACAACCATGGCCATGGAAGCACCTGGTTTAGACAGAGTAAATTCATTTTGTCCCCAGAAGCATTCTACAGGGTTGACTTGCCTGTCAAGAGCTGCGTATGTCAGGGAGCTTCAACGAAGCATGAATGCAGCCTTCAGAAAGGGAAAGCAAGGCGAGTTCTAGCAGGCAACCGTTTCCTCGGGCTCACTCAGCATGCACCCCTGTGGTTTCTAACAAGTCCAAAGAGACACAGGTTACCCTGTGTTTCCTTCCCTGAATCTGCTTCTCCAAGTAGGGTGTTCTGCATCAAGCGAACTGCCTCAACCAAGGATCCCCGTAGCTGCTCCTCTGGTCCTGTGTCTACTCAAAAGCTTGCAGTGCCACAGGAATAAGAGGACTTAAATTGCAGTAAGAACGCAAGCCGACTTCCTCCAGGAGGCACGGTGACTTCAGGCAGGTGGTCCTAGATGGAAAGCGAAGCTGAGGGTTACTCTGAGTGCAGCTCAGACTAGGGCAACGCGTAAGACTTCGACGCCATGTGGGACTTGCCAGAACGGTGTTCGTGAACGTGTGCGAGTGCTGAGGAAATTTAGCTGCTCCAAAAGAGAGTGCATTGCGTTTCCCTACGCTCGGCATGCACACAGGGGCTCTATAGGGCTACGGGAGTTGATGTTGCTTAGCAGACCCAGGTGCGCCTGGGGGTACTCAGTGTTCCTGCTGGGAACAGGGTGCCCACGCTAGCCTCCTAGGTGTCCAGAAAACTGTGCCGCCGTTAGACGTACGCAGAGCAGAGGCCACCGTCTCTTGGAAACTGCTGCACGCCTCCTATTCTGCACGGCAAATCAGGGCCTTACTTCCAGGCATGTGTTCATGCTGGGTGTGCCGGTAGCGACACCGCATGGTCAGATGCTGACTTTCTCCTCGAGCAGAGTGACTTCAGGTACGAGAGCCTCGGAGTATTCAAAGCAGGGTGTTTTCTCATGGCAGCACACACATGGGACATGACAAAGTCTTCCTGGGCACTTCGGAATCACCAGCAATGTTGTCCTGAGGCCGTTCGAGCACTCTGGACATGTAGCTCTCCTCAAGGAACCTACAGTGTGTTGCCCATCACTCGGCACGCACAGAGGGCCTTCGAGGGATCAACAAATAGGCCTCGAAGTTCCTCATCCGGCCCACAGCGGTGTGAAGGTACTCAGTCAACTTGGAGGGAATATCATGCATACGCGAGAGGCCTAGGAGTCCTCAGACGTGTACTTCCTTGAAAATAAAGCATACAAGCGACTAAGAACTCATGGAGACAGCTGCATGTCTCCGTATGTACACGGCTACCAAGGGCCTAAACTGGAGGCATGTTCCCACGTTGAGATTCCTTTTAGCTCTAGAGTTTGTCAGGCTGAAAACAACCGCGGCCATGGAAGCACCTGGTTTAGACAGAGCAAATTCATTTTGTCCCCAGAAGCATTCTACAGGGTTGACTTGCCTGTCAAGAGCTGCGTATGTCAGGGAGCTTCAACGAAGCAGGAATGCAGCCTTCAGAAAGGGAAAGCAAGGCTAGTTCCAGCAGGCCCCCGTATACTCGGGCTCACTCAGCATGCACGACTGTGGTTTCTAACAAGTCCAAAGAGACACAGGTTACCCTGTGTTTCCTTCCCTGAATCTGCTTCTCCAAGTAGGGTGTTCTGCATCAAGCGAACTGCCTCAACGAAGGATCGCCGTAGCTGCTCCTCTGGTCCTGTGTCTATTCAAAAGCTTGCAGTGCCTCAGGAAGAACACGACTTAAATTGCAGTCAGAACGCAAGCCGACTTCCTCCAGGAGGCACGGTGACTTCAGGCAGGAGGTCCTAGATGGAAAGCGAAGCTGAGGGTTACTCTGAGTGCAGCTCAGACTAGGGCAACACGTAAGACTTCGACGCCATGTGGGACTTGCCAGAACGGTGTTCGTGAACGTGTGCGAGTGCTGAGGAAATTTAGCTGCTCCAAAAGAGAGTGCAGTGCGTTTCCCTACGCTCGGCATGCACAGAGGGGCTCTAAAGGGCTACGGGAGTGGATGTTGCTTAGCAGACCCAGGTGCGCCTGGGGGTACTCAGTGTTCCTGGCGGGAACAGGGTGCCCACGCTAGCCTCCTAGGTGTCCAGAAAACTGTGCCGCCGTTAGACGTACGCAGAGCAGAGGCCACCGGCTCCTGGAAACTGCTGCACGCCTCCTCTTGTGCACGGCAAATCAGGGCCTTACTTCCAGGCATGTGTTCATGCTGGGTGTGCCGGTAGCGACACCAAATGGTAAGATGCTGACTTTCTCCTCGAGCAGAGTGATTTCAGGTACGAGGGCCTCGGAGTATTCTAAGCAGGGTGTTTTCTCATGGCAGGACACACATGGGCCATGACAAAGTCTTCCTGGGCACTTCGGACTCACCAGCAATGTTGTCCTGAGGCCGTTCGAGCACTCTGGACATGTAGCTCTCCTCAAGGAACGTACAGTGTGTTGCCCATCACTCGGCACGCACAGAGGGCCTCCGACGGATCAACAAATGGGCCTCGACGTTCCTCAGCCGGCCCACAGTTGTGTGGAGGTACTCAGTCAACTTGGAGGGAAAATGATGCATACCCGAGAGGCCTAGGAGTCCTCAGACGTGTACTTCCTTGAAAATAAAGCATATAAGCGACTAAGAACTCATGGAGACAGCTGCATGCCTCCGTATCTACACGGTTACCAAGGGCCTAAACTGGAGGCATGTTCCCACGTTGAGATTCCTTTTAGCTCTAGAGCTTGTCAGGCTGAAAACAACCACGGCCATGGAAGCACCTGGTTTAGACAGAGCAAATTCATTTTGTCCCCAGAAGCACTCTACAGGGTTTACTTGCCTGTCAAGAGCTGCGTATGTCAGGGAGCTTGAACGAAGCATGAATGCAGCCTTCAGAAATGGAAAGCAAGGCTAGTTCCAGCAGGCACCCGTTTCCTCGGGCTCACTCAGCATGCACCCCTGTGGTTTCTAACAAGTCCAAAGAGACACAGGTTACCCTGTGTTTCCTTCCCTGAATCAGCTTCTCCAAGTAGGGTGTTCTGCATCAAGCGAACTGCCTCAACCAAGGATCCCCGTAGCTGCTCCTCTGGTCCTGTGTCTATTCAAAAGCTTGCAGTGCCACAGGAAGAAGAGGACTTAAATTGCAGTAAGAACGCAAGCCGACTTCCTCCAGGAGGCACGGTGACTTCAGGCAGGAGGTCCTAGATGGAAAGCGAAGCTGAGGGTTACTCTGAGTTCTGCTCATACTAGGGTAACGCGTAAGACTTCGACGTCATGTGGGACTTGCCAGAACGGTGTTCGTGAACGTGTGCGAGTGATGAGGAAATGTAGCTGCTCCAAAAGAGAGTGCAGTGCGTTTCCCTAAGCTCGGCATGCACAGAGGGGCTCTAAAGGGCTACGGGAGTGGATGTTGCTTAGCAGACCCAGGTGCGCCTGGGGGTACTCAGTGATCCTGCCGGGAACAGGGTGCCCACGCTAGCCTCCTAGGTGTCCAGAAAACTGTGCCGCCGTTAGACGTACGCAGAGCAGAGGCCAGCGGCTCCTGGAAACTGCTGCACGCCTCCTCTTCTGCACGGCAAATGAGGGCCTTACTTCCAGGCATGTGTTCATGCTGGGTGTGCCGGTAGCGACACCGCATGGTAAGATGCTGACTTTCTCCTCGAGCAGAGTGACTTCAGGTACGAGGGCCTCGGAGTATTCAAAGCAGAGTGTTTTCTCATGGCATCTCACACAAGGGCCATGACAAAGTCTTCCTGGGCACTACGGACTCAGCAGCAATATTGACCTGAGGCCGTTCGAGGACTCTGGACATGTAGCTCTCCTCAAGGAAACTACAGTGTGTTGCCCACCACTCGGCACGCACAGAGGGCCTCCGAGGGATCAACAAATGGGCCTCGATTTCCTCAGCCAGCCCAGAGGGGTGTTGAGGTACTCACTCAACTTGGAGGGAAAATGATGCATACCCGAGAGGCCTAGGAGTCCTCAGACGTGTACATCTCTGAAAATAAAGCATATAAGCGACTAAGAACTCATGGAGACAGCTGCATGCCTCCGTATCTACACGGTTACCAAGGGCCTAAACTGGAGGCATGTTCCCACGTTGAGATTACTTTTAGCTCTAGAGCTTGTCAGGCTGAAAACAACCACGGCCATGGAAGCACCTGGTTTAGACAGAGCAAATTCATTTTGTCCCCAGAAGCATTCTACAGGGTTGACTTGCCTGTCAAGAGCTGCGTATGTCAGGGAGCTTCAACGAAGCATGAATGCAGCCTTCAGAAAGGGAAAGCAAGGCTAGTCGAGGCAGGCCCCCGTTTCCTCGGGCTCACTCAGCATGCACCCCTGTGGTTTCTAACAAGTCCAAAGAGACACAGGTTACCCTGTGTTTCCTTCCCTGAATCAGCTTCTCCAAGTAGGGTGTTCTGCATCAAGCGAACTGCCTCAACCAAGGATCCCCGTAGCTGCTCCTCTGGTCCTGTGTCTATTCAAAAGCTTGCAGTGCCACAGGAAGAAGAGGACTTAAATTGCAGTAAGAACAAAAGTCGACTTCCTCCAGGAGGCACGGTGACTTCAGGCAGGAGGTCCTACCTGGAAAGCGAAGCCGAGGGTTACTCTGAGTGCAGCTCAGACTAGGGCAACGCGTAAGACTTCGACGCCATGTGGGACTTGCCAGAACGGTGTTCGTGAACGTGTGCGAGTGCTGAGGAAATTTAGCTGCTCCAAAAGAGAGTGCAGTGCGTTTCCCTACGCTCGGCATGCACAGAGGGGCTCTAAAGGGCTACGGGAGTGGATGTTGCTTAGCAGACCCAGGTGCGCCTGGGGGTACTCAGTGTTCCTGCCGGGAACAGGGTGCCCACGCTAGCCTCCTAGGTGTCCAGAAAACTGTGCCGCCGTTAGACGTACGCAGAGCAGAGGCCACCGGCTCTTGGAAACTGCTGCACGCCTCCTATTCTGCACGGCAAATCAGCGCCTTACTTCCAGGCATGTGTTCATGCTGGGTGTGCCGGTAGCGACACCGCATGGTAAGATGCTGACTTTCTCCTCGAGCAGAGTGACTTCAGGTACGAGAGCCTCGGAGTATTCAAAGCAGGGTGTTTTCTCATGGCAGCACACACATGGGACATGACAAAGCCTTCCTGGGCACTTCGGAATCACCAGCAATGTTGTCCTGAGGCCGTTCGAGCACTCTGGACATGTAGCTCTCCTCAAGGAACCTACAGTGTGTTGCCCATCACTCGGCACGCACAGAGGGCCTTCGAGGGATCAACAAATGGGCCTCGAAGTTCCTCATCCAGCCCACAGCGGTGTGAAGGTACTCAGTTAACTTGGAGGGAATATCATGCATACCCGACAGGCCTAGGAGTCCTCAGACGTGTACTTCCTTGAAAATAAAGCATACAAGCGACTAAGAACTCATGGAGACAGCTGCATGTCTCCCTATGTACACGGCAACCAAGGGCCTAAACTGGAGGCATGTTCCCACGTTGAGATTCCTTTTAGCTCTAGAGCTTGTCAGGCTGAAAACAACCGCGGCCATGGAAGCACCTGGTTTAGACAGAGCAAATTCATTTTCTCCCCAGAAGCATTCTACAAGGGTTGACTTGACTGTCAAGAGCTGTGTATGTCAGGGATCTTTAACGAAGCATGAATGCAGCCTTCAGAAAGGGAAAGCAAGGCTAGTCCCAGCAGGCCCCCGTTTCCTCGGGCTCACTCAGCATGCACCACTGTTGTTTCTTACAAGTCCAAAGAGACACAGGTTACCCTGTGTTGCCTTCCCTGAATCTGCTTCTCTAAGTAGGGTGTTCTGCATCAAGCGAACTGCCTCAACCAAGGATCGCCGTAGCTGCTCCTCTGGTCCTGTGTCTATTCAAAAGCTTGCAGTGCCTCAGGAAGAACAGGACTTAAATTGCAGTCAGAACGCAAGCCGACTTCCTCCAGGAGGCACGGTGACTTCAGGCAGGAGGTCCTAGATGGAAAGCGAAGCTGAGGGTTACTCTGAGTGCAGCTCAGACTAGGGTAACGCGTAAGACTTCGACGCCATGTGGGACTTGCCAGAACGGTGTTCGTGAACGTGTGCGAGTGCTGAGGAAATTTAGCTGCTCCAAAAGAGAGTGCAGTGCGTTTCCCTACGCTCGGCATGCACAGAGGGGCTCTAAAGGGCTACGGGAGTGGATGTTGCTTAGCAGACCCAGGTGCGCCTGGGGGTACTCAGTGTTCCTGCCGGGAACAGGGTGCCCACGCTAGCCTCCTAGGTGTCCAGAAAACTGTGCCGCCGTTAGACGTACGCAGAGCAGAGGCCACCGGCTCCTGGAAACTGCTGCACGCCTCCTCTTGTGCACGGCAAATCAGGGCCTTACTTCCAGGCATGTGTTCATGCTGGGTGTGCCGGTAGCGACACCGCATGGTAAGATGCTGACTTTCTCCTCGAGCAGAGTGACTTCAGGTACGAGGGCCTGGGAGTATTCAAAGCAGAGTGTTTTCTCATGGCATCTCACACAAGGGCCATGACAAAGTATTCCTGGGCACTACGGACTCAGCAGCAATATTGTCCTGAGGCCGTTCGAGGACTCTGGACATGGAAGTCTCCTCAAGGAACCTACAGTGTGTTGCCCACCACTCGGCACGCACAGAGGGCCTCCGAGGGATCAGCAAATGGGTCTCGAAGTTCCTCAGCCAGCCCAGAGGGGTGTTGAGGTACTCACTCAACTTGGAGGGAAAATGATGCATACCCGAGAGGCCTAGGAGTCCTCAGACGTGTACATCTTTGAAAATAAAGCATATAAGCGACTAAGAACTCATGGAGACAGCTGCATGCCTCCTTATCTACACGGTTACCAAGGGCCTAAACTGGAGGCATGTTCCCACGTTGAGATTCCTTTTAGCTCTAGAGCTTGTCAGGCTGAAAACAACCGCGGCCATGGAAGCACCTGGTTTAGACAGAGCAAATTCATTTTGTCCCCAGAAGCATTCTACAGGGTTGACTTGCCTGTCCAGAGCTGCGTATGTCAGAGAGCTTCAACGGAGCATGAATGCAGCCTTCAGAAAGGGAAAGCAAGGCTAGTCCCAGCAGGCCCCCGTTTCGACGGGCTCACTCAGCATGCACGACTGTTGTTTCTAACAAGTCCAAAGAGACACAGGTTACCCTGTGTTTCCTTCCCTGAATCTGCTTCTCCAAGTAGGGTGTTCTGCATCAAGCGAACTGCCTCAACAAAGGATCGCCGTAGCTGCTCCTCTGGTCCTGTGTCTATTCAAAAGCTTGCAGTGCCTCAGGAAGAACAGGACTTAAATTGCAGTCAGAACGCAAGCCGACTTCCTCCAGGAGGCACGGTGACTTCAGGCAGGAGGTCCTAGATGGAAAGCGAAGCTGAGGGTTACTCTGAGTGCAGCTCAAACTAGGGCAACGCGTAAGACTTCGACGTCATGTGGGACTTGCCAGAACGGTGTTCGTGAACGTGTGCGAGTGCTGAGGAAATTTAGCTGCTCCAAAAGAGAGTGCAGTGCGTTTCCCTACGCTCGGCATGCACAGAGGGCCTCTAAAGGGCTTCGGGAGTGGATGTTGCTTAGCAGACCCAGGTGCGCCTGGGGGTACTCAGTGATCCTGCCGGGAACAGGGTGCCCACGCTAGCCTCCTAGGTGTCCAGAAAACTGTGCCACCGTTAGACGTACGCAGAGCAGAGGCCAGCGGCTCCTGGAAACTGCGGCACGCCTCCTCTTCTGCACGGCAAATGAGGGCCTTACTTCCAGGCATGTGTTCATGCTGGGTGTGCCGGTAGCGACACCGCATGGTAAGATGCTGACTTTCTCCTCGAGCAGAGTGACTTCAGGTACGAGGGCCTCGGAGTATTCAAAGCAGAGTGTTTTCTCATGGCATCTCACACAAGGGCCATGACAAAGTCTTCCTGGGCACTACAGACTCAGCAGCAATATTGTCCTGAGGCCGTTTGAGGACTCTGGACATGTAGCTCTCCTCAAGGAAACTACAGTGTGTTGCCCACCACTCGGCACGCACAGAGGGCCTCCGAGGGATCAACAAATGGGCCTCGATTTCCTCAGCCAGCCCAGAGGGGTGTTGAGGTACTCACTCAACTTGGAGGGAAAATGATGCATACCCGAGAGGCCTAGGAGTCCTCAGACGTGTACATCTTTGAAAATAAAGCATATAAGCGACTAAGAACTCATGGAGACAGCTGCATGTCTCCGTATCTACACGGTTACCAAGGGCCTAAACTGGAGGCATGTTCCCACGTTGAGATTCCTTTTAGCTCTAGAGCTTGTCAGGCTGAAAACAACCATGGCCATGGAAGCACCTGGTTTAGACAGAGTAAATTCATTTTGTCCCCAGAAGCATTCTACAGGGTTGACTTGCCTGTCAAGAGCTGCGTATGTCAGGGAGCTTCAACGAAGCATGAATGCAGCCTTCAGAAAGGGAAAGCAAGGCGAGTTCTAGCAGGCAACCGTTTCCTCGGGCTCACTCAGCATGCACCCCTGTGGTTTCTAACAAGTCCAAAGAGACACAGGTTACCCTGTGTTTCCTTCCCTGAATCTGCTTCTCCAAGTAGGGTGTTCTGCATCAAGCGAACTGCCTCAACAAAGGATCCCCGTAGCTGCTCCTCTGGTCCTGTGTCTACTCAAAAGCTTGCAGTGCCACAGGAAGAAGAGGACTTAAATTGCAGTAAGAACGCAAGCCGACTTCCTCCAGGAGGCACGGTGACTTCAGGCAGGTGGTCCTAGATGGAAAGCGAAGCTGAGGGTTACTCTGAGTGCAGCTCAGACTAGGGCAACGCGTAAGACTTCGACGCCATGTGGGACTTGCCAGAACGGTGTTCGTGAACGTGTGCGAGTGCTGAGGAAATTTAGCTGCTCCAAAAGAGAGTGCATTGCGTTTCCCTACGCTCGGCATGCACACAGGGGCTCTATAGGGCTACGGGAGTTGATGTTGCTTAGCAGACCCAGGTGCGCCTGGGGGTACTCAGTGTTCCTGCTGGGAACAGGGTGCCCACGCTAGCCTCCTAGGTGTCCAGAAAACTGTGCCGCCGTTAGACGTACGCAGAGCAGAGGCCACCGGCTCTTGGAAACTGCTGCACGCCTCCTATTCTGCACGGCAAATCAGCGCCTTACTTCCAGGCATGTGTTCATGCTGGGTGTGCCGGTAGCGACACCGCATGGTAAGATGCTGACTTTCTCCTCGAGCAGAGTGACTTCAGGTACGAGAGCCTCGGAGTATTCAAAGCAGGGTGTTTTCTCATGGCAGCACACACATGGGACATGACAAAATCTTCCTGGGCACTTCGGAATCACCAGCAATGTTGTCCTGAGGCCGTTCGAGCACTCTGGACATGTAGCTCTCCTCAAGGAACCTACAGTGTGTTGCCCATCACTCGGCACGCACAGAGGGCCTTCGAGGGATCAACAAATAGGCCTCGAAGTTCCTCATCCGGCCCACAGCGGTGTGAAGGTACTCAGTCAACTTGGAGGGAATATCATGCATACGTGAGAGGCCTAGGAGTCCTCAGACGTGTACTTCCTTGAAAATAAAGCATACAAGCGACTAAGAACTCATGGAGACAGCTGCATGTCTCCGTATGTACACGGCTACCAAGGGCCTAAACTGGAGGCATGTTCCCACGTTGAGATTCCTTTTAGCTCTAGAGCTTGTCAGGCTGAAAACAACCGCGGCCATGGAAGCACCTGGTTTAGACAGAGCAAATTCATTTTGTCCCCAGAAGCATTCTACAAGGGTTGACTTGCCTGTCAAGAGCTGCGTATGTCAGGGAGCTTCAACGAAGCAGGAATGCAGCCTTCAGAAAGGGAAAGCAAGGCTAGTTCCAGCAGGCCCCCGTATACTCGGGCTCACTCAGCATGCACGACTGTGGTTTCTAACAAGTCCAAAGAGACACAGGTTACCCTGTGTTTCCTTCCCTGAATCTGCTTCTCCAAGTAGGGTGTTCTGCATCAAGCGAACTGCCTCAACGAAGGATCGCCGTAGCTGCTCCTCTGGTCCTGTGTCTATTCAAAAGCTTGCAGTGCCTCAGGAAGAACAGGACTTAAATTGCAGTCAGAACGCAAGCCGACTTCCTCCAGGAGGCACGGTGACTTCAGGCAGGAGGTCCTAGATGGAAAGCGAAGCTGAGGGTTACTCTGAGTGCAGCTCAGACTAGGGCAACGCGTAAGACTTCGACGCCATGTGGGACTTGCCAGAACGGTGTTCGTGAACGTGTGCGAGTGCTGAGGAAATTTAGCTGCTCCAAAAGAGAGTGCAGTGCGTTTCCCTACGCTCGGCATGCACAGAGGGGCTCTAAAGGGCTACGGGAGTGGATGTTGCTTAGCAGACCCAGGTGCGCCTGGGGGTACTCAGTGTTCCTGGCGGGAACAGGGTGCCCACGCTAGCCTCCTAGGTGTCCAGAAAACTGTGCCGCCGTTAGACGTACGCAGAGCAGAGGCCACCGGCTCCTGGAAACTGCTGCACGCCTCCTCTTGTGCACGGCAAATCAGGGCCTTACTTCCAGGCATGTGTTCATGCTGGGTGTGCCGGTAGCGACACCGAATGGTAAGATGCTGACTTTCTCCTCGAGCAGAGTGATTTCAGGTACGAGGGCCTCGGAGTATTCTAAGCAGGGTGTTTTCTCATGGCAGGACACACATGGGCCATGACAAAGTCTTCCTGGGCACTTCGGACTCACCAGCAATGTTGTCCTGAGGCCGTTCGAGCACTCTGGACATGTAGCTCTCCTCAAGGAACGTACAGTGTGTTGCCCATCACTCGGCACGCACAGAGGGCCTCCGAGGGATCAACAAATGGGCCTCGACGTTCCTCAGCCGGCCCACAGTTGTGTGGAGGTACTCAGTCAACTTGGAGGGAAAATGATGCATACCCGAGAGGCCTAGGAGTCCTCAGACGTGTACTTCCTTGAAAATAAAGCATATAAGCGACTAAGAACTCATGGAGACAGCTGCATGCCTCCGTATCTACACGGTTACCAAGGGCCTAAACTGGAGGCATGTTCCCACGTTGAGATTCCTTTTAGCTCTAGAGCTTGTCAGGCTGAAAACAACCACGGCCATGGAAGCACCTGGTTTAGACAGTGTAAATTCATTTTGTCCCCAGAAGCATTCTACAGGGTTGACTTGCCTGTCAAGAGCTGCGTATGTCAGGGAGCTTCAACGAAGCATGAATGCAGCCTTCAGAAAGGGAAAGCAAGGCGAGTTCTAGCAGGCAACCGTTTCCTCGGGCTCACTCAGCATGCACCCCTGTGGTTTCTAACAAGTCCAAAGAGACACAGGTTACCCTGTGTTTCCTTTCCTGAATCTGCTTCTCCAAGTAGGGTGTTCTGCATCAAGCGAACTGCCTCAACCAAGGATCCCCGTAGCTGCTCCTCTGGTCCTGTGTCTACTCAAAAGCTTGCAGTGCCACAGGAAGAAGAGGACTTAAATTGCAGTAAGAACGCAAGCCGACTTCCTCCAGGAGGCACGGTGACTTCAGGCAGGTGGTCCTAGATGGAAAGCGAAGCTGAGGGTTACTCTGAGTGCAGCTCAGACTAGGGCAACGCGTAAGACTTCGACGCCATGTGGGACTTGCCAGAACGGTGTTCGTGAACGTGTGCGAGTGCTGAGGAAATTTAGCTGCTCCAAAAGAGAGTGCATTGCGTTTCCCTACGCTCGGCATGCACAGAGGGGCTCTATAGGGCTACGGGAGTTGATGTTGCTTAGAAGACCCAGGTGCGCCTGGGGGTACTCAGTGTTCCTGCTGGGAACAGGGTGCCCACGCTAGCCTCCTAGATGTCCAGAAAACTGTGCCGCCGTTAGACGTACGCAGAGCAGAGGCCACCGGCTCTTGGAAACTGCTGCACGCCTCCTATTCTGCACGGCAAATCAGCGCCTTACTTCCAGGCATGTGTTCATGCTGGGTGTGCCGGTAGCGACACCGCATGGTAAGATGCTGACTTTCTCCTCGAGCAGAGTGACTTCAGGTACGAGAGCCTCGGAGTATTCAAAGCAGGGTGTTTTCTCATGGCAGCACACACATGGGACATGACAAAGTCTTCCTGGGCACTTCGGAATCACCAGCAATGTTGTCCTGAGGCCGTTCGAGCACTCTGGACATGTAGCTCTCCTCAAGGAACCTACAGTGTGTTGCCCATCACTCGGCACGCACAGAGGGCCTTCGAGGGATCAACAAATAGGCCTCGAAGTTCCTCATCCGGCCCACAGCGGTGTGAAGGTACTCAGTCAACTTGGAGGGAATATCATGCATACGCGAGAGGCCTAGGAGTCCTCAGACGTGTACTTCCTTGAAAATAAAGCATACAAGCGACTAAGAACTCATGGAGACAGCTGCATGTCTCCGTATGTACACGGCTAACAAGGGCCTAAACTGGAGGCATGTTCCCACGTTGAGATTCCTTTTAGCTCTAGAGCTTGTCAGGCTGAAAACAACCGCGGCCATGGAAGAACCTGGTTTAGACAGAGCAAATTCATTTTGTCCCCAGAAGCATTCTACAGGGTTGACTTGCCTGTCAAGAGCTGCGTATGTCAGGGAGCTTCAACGAAGCAGGAATGCAGCCTTCAGAAAGGGAAAGCAAGGCTAGTTCCAGCAGGCCCCCGTATACTCGGGCTCACTCAGCATGCACGACTGTGGTTTCTAACAAGTCCAAAGAGACACAGGTTACCCTGTGTTTCCTTCCCTGAATCTGCTTCTCCAAGTAGGGTGTTCTGCATCAAGCGAACTGCCTCAACGAAGGATCGCCGTAGCTGCTCCTCTGGTCCTGTGTCTATTCAAAAGCTTGCAGTGCCTCAGGAAGAACAGGACTTAAATTGCAGTCAGAACGCAAGCCGACTTCCTCCAGGAGGCACGGTGACTTCAGGCAGGAGGTCCTAGATGGAAAGCGAAGCTGAGGGTTACTCTGAGTGCAGCTCAGACTAGGGCAACGCGTAAGACTTCGACGCCATGTGGGACTTGCCAGAACGGTGTTCGTGAACGTGTGCGAGTGCTGAGGAAATTTAGCTGCTCCAAAAGAGAGTGCAGTGCGTTTCCCTACGCTCGGCATGCACAGAGGGGCTCTAAAGGGCTACGGGAGTGGATGTTGCTTAGCAGACCCAGGTGCGCCTGGGGGTACTCAGTGTTCCTGGCGGGAACAGGGTGCCCACGCTAGCCTCCTAGGTGTCCAGAAAACTGTGCCGCCGTTAGACGTACGCAGAGCAGAGGCCACCGGCTCCTGGAAACTGCTGCACGCCTCCTCTTGTGCACGGCAAATCAGGGCCTTACTTCCAGGCATGTGTTCATGCTGGGTGTGCCGGTAGCGACACCGAATGGTAAGATGCTGACTTTCTCCTCGAGCAGAGTGATTTCAGGTACGAGGGCCTCGGAGTATTCTAAGCAGTGTGTTTTCTCATGGCAGGACACACATGGGCCATGACAAAGTCTTCCTGGGCACTTCGGACTCACCAGCAATGTTGTCCTGAGGCCGTTCGAGCACTCTGGACATGTAGCTCTCCTCAAGGAACGTACAGTGTGTTGCCCATCACTCGGCACGCACAGAGGGCCTCCGACGGATCAACAAATGGGCCTCGACGTTCCTCAGCCGGCCCACAGGTGTGTGGAGGTACTCAGTCAACTTGGAGGGAAAATGATGCATACCCGAGAGGCCTAGGAGTCCTCAGACGTGTACTTCCTTGAAACTAAAGCATATAAGCGACTAAGAACTCATGGAGACAGCTGCATGCCTCCGTATCTACACGGTTACCAAGGGCCTAAACTGGAGGCATGTTCCCACGTTGAGATTCCTTTTAGCTCTAGAGCTTGTCAGGCTGAAAACAACCACGGCCATGGAAGCACCTGGTTTAGACAGAGCAAATTCATTTTGTCCCCAGAAGCATTCTACAGGGTTTACTTGCCTGTCAAGAGCTGCGTATGTCAGGGAGCTTGAACGAAGCATGAATGCAGCCTTCAGAAATGGAAAGCAAGGCTAGTTCCAGCAGGCACCCGTTTCCTAGGGCTCACTCAGCATGCACCCCTGTGGTTTCTAACAAGTCCAAAGAGACACAGGTTACCCTGTGTTTCCTTCCCTGAATCAGCTTCTCCAAGTAGGGTGTTCTGCATCAAGCGAACTGCCTCAACCAAGGATCCCCGTAGCTGCTCCTCTGGTCCTGTGTCTATTCAAAATCTTGCAGTGCCACAGGAAGAAGAGGACTTAAATTGCAGTAAGAACGCAAGCCGACTTCCTCCAGGAGGCACGGTGACTTCAGGCAGGAGGTCCTAGATGGAAAGCGAAGCTGAGGGTTACTCTGAGTTCTGCTCATACTAGGGTAACGCGTAAGACTTCAACGTCATGTGGGACTTGCCAGAACGGTGTTCGTGAACGTGTGCGAGTGATGAGGAAATGTAGCTGCTCCAAAAGAGAGTGCAGTGCGTTTCCCTAAGCTCGGCATGCACAGAGGGGCTCTAAAGGGCTACGGGAGTGGATGTTGCTTAGCAGACCCAGGTGCGCCTGGGGGTACTCAGTGATCCTGCCGGGAACAGGGTGCCCACGCTAGCCTCCTAGGTGTCCAGAAAACTGTGCCGCCGTTAGACGTACGCAGAGCAGAGGCCAGCGGCTCCTGGAAACTGCTGCACGCCTCCTCTTCTGCACGGCAAATGAGGGCCTTACTTCCAGGCATGTGTTCATGCTGGGTGTGCCGGTAGCGACACCGCATGGTAAGATGCTGACTTTCTCTTCGAGCAGAGTGACTTCAGGTACGAGGGCCTCGGAGTATTCAAAGCAGAGTGTTTTCTCATGGCATCTCACACAAGGGCCATGACAAAGTCTTCCTGGGCACTACGGACTCAGCAGCAATATTGACCTGAGGCCGTTCGAGGACTCTGGACATGTAGCTCTCCTCAAGGAAACTACAGTGTGTTGCCCACCACTCGGCACGCACAGAGGGCCTCCGAGGGATCAACAAATGGGCCTCGATTTCCTCAGCCAGCCCAGAGGGGTGTTGAGGTACTCACTCAACTTGGAGGGAAAATGATGCATACCCGAGAGGCCTAGGAGTCCTCAGACGTGTACATCTCTGAAAATAAAGCATATAAGCGACTAAGAACTCATGGAGACAGCTGCATGCCTCCGTATCTACACGGTTACCAAGGGCCTAAACTGGAGGCATGTTCCCACGTTGAGATTCCTTTTAGCTCTAGAGCTTGTCAGGCTGAAAACAACCACGGCCATGGAAGCACCTGGTTTAGACAGAGCAAATTCATTTTGTCCCCAGAAGCATTCTACAGGGTTGACTTGCCTGTCAAGAGCTGCGTATGTCAGGGAGCTTCAACGAAGCATGAATGCAGCCTTCAGAAAGGGAAAGCAAGGCTAGTCGAGGCAGGCCCCCGTTTCCTCGGGCTCACTCAGCATGCACCCCTGTGGTTTCTAACAAGTCCAAAGAGACACAGGTTACCCTGTGTTTCCTTCCCTGAATCAGCTTCTCCAAGTAGGGTGTTCTGCATCAAGCGAACTGCCTCAACCAAGGATCCCCGTAGCTGCTCCTCTGGTCCTGTGTCTATTCAAAAGCTTGCAGTGCCACAGGAAGAAGAGGACTTAAATTGCAGTAAGAACAAAAGTCGACTTCCTCCAGGAGGCACGGTGACTTCAGGCAGGAGGTCCTACCTGGAAAGCGAAGCCGAGGGTTACTCTGAGTGCAGCTCAGACTAGGGCAACGCGTAAGACTTCGACACCATGTGGGACTTGCCAGAACGGTGTTCGTGAACGTGTGCGAGTGCTGAGGAAATTTAGCTGCTCCAAAAGAGAGTGCAGTGCGTTTCCCTACGCTCGGCATGCACAGAGGGGCTCTAAAGGGCTACGGGAGTGGATGTTGCTTAGCAGACCCAGGTGCGCCTGGGGTTACTCAGTGTTCCTGCCGGGAACAGGGTGCCCACGCTAGCCTCCTAGGTGTCCAGAAAACTGTGCCGCCGTTAGACGTACGCAGAGCAGAGGCCACCCTCTCTTGGAAACTGCTGCACGCCTCCTATTCTGCACGGCAAATCAGTGCCTTACTTCCAGGCATGTGTTCATGCTCGGTGTGCCGGTAGCGACACCGCATGGTAAGATGCTGACTTTCTCCTCGAGCAGAGTGACTTCAGGTACGAGAGCCTCGGAGTATTCAAAGCAGGGTGTTTTCTCATGGCAGCACACACATGGGACATGACAAAGCCTTCCTGGGCACTTCGGAATCACCAGCAATGTTGTCCTGAGGCCGTTCCAGCACTCTGGACATGTAGCTCTCCTCAAGGAACGTACAGTGTGTTGCCCATCACTCGGCACGCACAGAGGGCCTTCGAGGGATCAACAAATGGGCCTCGAAGTTCCTCATCCAGCCCACAGCGGTGTGAAGGTACTCTGTCAACTTGGAGGGAATATCATGCATACCCGACAGGCCTAGGAGTCCTCAGACGTGTACTTCCTTGAAAATAAAGCATACAAGCGACTAAGAACTCATGGAGACAGCTGCATGTCTCCCTATGTACACGGCAACCAAGGGCCTAAACTGGAGGCATGTTCCCACGTTGAGATTCCTTTTAGCTCTAGAGCTTGTCAGGCTGAAAACAACCGCGGCCATGGAAGCACCTGGTTTAGACAGAGCAAATTCATTTTCTCCCCAGAAGCATTCTACAAGGGTTGACTTGACTGTCAAGAGCTGTGTATGTCAGGGATCTTTAACGAAGCATGAATGCAGCCTTCAGAAAGGGAAAGCAAGGCTAGTCCCAGCAGGCCCCCGTTTCCTCGGGCTCACTCAGCATGCACCACTGTTGTTTCTTACAAGTCCAAAGAGACACAGGTTACCCTGTGTTTCCTTCCCTGAATCTGCTTCTCTAAGTAGGGTGTTCTGCATCAAGCGAACTGCCTCAACCAAGGATCGCCGTAGCTGCTCCTCTGGTCCTGTGTCTATTCAAAAGCTTGCAGTGCCTCAGGAAGAACAGGACTTAAATTGCAGTCAGAACGCAAGCCGACTTCCTCCAGGAGGCACGGTGACTTCAGGCAGGAGGTCCTAGATGGAAATCGAAGCTGAGGGTTACTCTGAGTGCAGCTCAGACTAGGGTAACGCGTAAGACTTCGACGCCATGTGGGACTTGCCAGAACGGTGTTCGTGAACGTGTGCGAGTGCTGAGGAAATTTAGCTGCTCCAAAAGAGAGTGCAGTGCGTTTCCCTACGCTCGGCATGCACAGAGGGGCTCTAAAGGGCTACGGGAGTGGATGTTGCTTAGCAGACCCAGGTGCGCCTGGGGGTACTCAGTGATCCTGCCGGGAACAGGGTGCCCACGCTAGCCTCCTAGGTGTCCAGAAAACTGTGCCGCCGTTAGACGTACGCAGAGCAGAGGCCACCGGCTCCTGGAAACTGCTGCACGCCTCCTCTTGTGCACGGCAAATCAGGGCCTTACTTCCAGGCATGTGTTCATGCTGGGTGTGCCGGTAGCGACACCGCATGGTAAGATGCTGACTTTCTCCTCGAGCAGAGTGACTTCAGGTACGAGGGCCTCGGAGTATTCAAAGCAGAGTGTTTTCTCATGGCATCTCACACAAGGGCCATGACAAAGTATTCCTGGGCACTACGGACTCAGCAGCAATATTGTCCTGAGGCCGTTCGAGGACTCTGGACATGTAAGTCTCCTCAAGGAACCTACAGTGTGTTGCCCACCACTCGGCACGCACAGAGGGCCTCCGAGGGATCAGCAAATGGGTCTCGAAGTTCCTCAGCCAGCCCAGAGGGGTGTTGAGGTACTCACTCAACTTGGAGGGAAAATGATGCATACCCGAGAGGCCTAGGAGTCCTCAGACGTGTACATCTTTGAAAATAAAGCATATAAGCGACTAAGAACTCATGGAGACAGCTGCATGCCTCCGTATCTACACGGTTACCAAGGGCCTAAACTGGAGGCATGTTCCCACGTTGAGATTCCTTTTAGCTCTAGAGCTTGTCAGGCTGAAAACAACCGCGGCCATGGAAGCACCTGGTTTAGACAGAGCAAATTCATTTTGTCCCCAGAAGCATTCTACAGGGTTGACTTGCCTGTCCAGAGCTGCGTATGTCAGAGAGCTTCAACGAAGCATGAATGCAGCCTTCAGAAAGGGAAAGCAAGGCTAGTCCCAGCAGGCCCCCGTTTCGTCGGGCTCACTCAGCATGCACGACTGTTGTTTCTAACAAGTCCAAAGAGACACAGGTTACCCTGTGTTTCCTTCCCTGAATCTGCTTCTCCAAGTAGGGTGTTCTGCATCAAGCGAACTGCCTCAACAAAGGATCGCCGTAGCTGCTCCTCTGGTCCTGTGTCTATTCAAAAGCTTGCAGTGCCTCAGGAAGAACAGGACTTAAATTGCAGTCAGAACGCAAGCCGACTTCCTCCAGGAGGCACGGTGACTTCAGGCAGGAGGTCCTAGATGGAAAGCGAAGCTGAGGGTTACTCTGAGTGCAGCTCAAACTAGGGCAACGCGTAAGACTTCGACGTCATGTGTGACTTGCCAGAACGGTGTTCGTGAACGTGTGCGAGTGCTGAGGAAATTTAGCTGCTCCAAAAGAGAGTGCAGTGCGTTTCCCTACGCTCGGCATGCACAGAGGGGCTCTAAAGGGCTACGGGAGTGGATGTTGCTTAGCAGACCCAGGTGCGCCTGGGGGTACTCAGTGATCCTGCCGGGAACAGGGTGCCCACGCTAGGCTCCTAGGTGTCCAGAAAACTGTGCCGCCGTTAGACGTACGCAGAGCAGAGGCCAGCGGCTCCTGGAAACTGCTGCACGCCTCCTCTTCTGCACGGCAAATGAGGGCCTTACTTCCAGGCATGTGTTCATGCTGGGTGTGCCGGTAGCGACACCGCATGGTAAGATGCTGACTTTCTCCTCGAGCAGAGTGACTTCAGGTACGAGGGCCTCGGAGTATTCAAAGCAGAGTGTTTTCTCATGGCATCTCACACAAGGGCCATGACAAAGTCTTCCTGGGCACTACGGACTCAGCAGCAATATTGTCCTGAGGCCGTTTGAGGACTCTGGACATGTAGCTCTCCTCAAGGAAACTACAGTGTGTTGCCCACCACTCGGCACGCACAGAGGGCCTCCGAGGGATCAACAAATGGGCCTCGATTTCCTCAGCCAGCCCAGAGGGGTGTTGAGGTACTCACTCAACTTGGAGGGAAAATGATGCATACCCGAGAGGCCTAGGAGTCCTCAGACGTGTACATCTTTGAAAATAAAGCATATAAGCGACTAAGAACTCATGGAGACAGCTGCATGTCTCCGTATCTACACGGTTACCAAGGGCCTAAACTGGAGGCATGTTCCCACGTTGAGATTCCTTTTAGCTCTAGAGCTTGTCAGGCTGAAAACAACCACGGCCATGGAAGCACCTGGTTTAGACAGAGTAAATTCATTTTGTCCCCAGAAGCATTCTACAGGGTTGACTTGCCTGTCAAGAGCTGCGTATGTCAGGGAGCTTCAACGAAGCATGAATGCAGCCTTCAGAAAGGGAAAGCAAGGCGAGTTCTAGCAGGCAACCGTTTCCTCGGGCTCACTCAGCATGCACCCCTGTGGTTTCTAACAAGTCCAAAGAGACACAGGTTACCCTGTGTTTCCTTCCCTGAATCTGCTTCTCCAAGTAGGGTGTTCTGCATCAAGCGAACTGCCTCAACCAAGGATCCCCGTAGCTGCTCCTCTGGTCCTGTGTCTACTCAAAAGCTTGCAGTGCCACAGGAAGAAGAGGACTTAAATTGCAGTAAGAACGCAAGCCGACTTCCTCCAGGAGGCATGGTGACTTCAGGCAGGTGGTCCTAGATGGAAAGCGAAGCTGAGGGTTACTCTGAGTGCAGCTCAGACTAGGGCAACGCGTAAGACTTCGACGCCATGTGGGACTTGCCAGAACGGTGTTCGTGAACGTGTGCGAGTGCTGAGGAAATTTAGCTGCTCCAAAAGAGAGTGCATTGCGTTTCCCTACGCTCGGCATGCACAGAGGGGCTCTATAGGGCTACGGGAGTTGATGTTGCTTAGCAGACCCAGGTGCGCCTGGGGGTACTCAGTGTTCCTGCTGGGAACAGGGTGCCCACGCTAGCCTCCTAGGTGTCCAGAAAACTGTGCCGCCGTTAGACGTACGCAGAGCAGAGGCCACCGGCTCTTGGAAACTGCTGCACGCCTCCTATTCTGCACGGCAAATCAGCGCCTTACTTCCAGGCATGTGTTCATGCTGGGTGTGCCGGTAGCGACACCGCATGGTAAGATGCTGACTTTCTCCTCGAGCAGAGTGACTTCAGGTACGAGACCCTCGGAGTATTCAAAGCAGGGTGTTTTCTCATGGCAGCACACACATGGGACATGACAAAGTCTTCCTGGGCACTTCGGAATCACCAGCAATGTTGTCCTGAGGCCGTTCGAGCACTCTGGACATGTAGCTCTCCTCAAGGAACCTACAGTGTGTTGCCCATCACTCGGCACACACAGAGGGCCTTCGAGGGATCAACAAATAGGCCTCGAAGTTCCTCATCCGGCCCACAGCGGTGTGAAGGTACTCAGTCAACTTGGAGGGAATATCATGCATACGCGAGAGGCCTAGGAGTCCTCAGACGTGTACTTCCTTGAAAATAAAGCATACAAGCGACTAAGAACTCATGGAGACAGCTGCATGTCTCCGTATGTACACGGCTACCAAGGGCCTAAACTGGAGGCATGTTCCCACGTTGAGATTCCTTTTAGCTCTAGAGCTTGTCAGGCTGAAAACAACCACGGCCATGGAAGCACCTGGTTTAGACAGAGCAAATTCATTTTGTCCCCAGAAGCATTCTACAGGGTTGACTTGCCTGTCAAGAGCTGCGTATGTCAGGGAGCTTCAACGAAGCAGGAAGGCAGCCTTCAGAAAGGGAAAGCAAGGCTAGTTCCAGCAGGCCCCCGTATACTCGGGCTCACTCAGCATGCACGACTGTGGTTTCTAACAAGTCCAAAGAGACACAGGTTACCCTGTGTTTCCTTCCCTGAATCTGCTTCTCCAAGTAGGGTGTTCTGCATCAAGCGAACTGCCTCAACGAAGGATCGCCGTAGCTGCTCCTCTGGTCCTGTGTCTATTCAAAAGCTTGCAGTGCCTCAGGAAGAACAGGACTTAAATTGCAGTCAGAACGCAAGCCGACTTCCTCCAGGAGGCACGGTGACTTCAGGCAGGAGGTCCTAGATGGAAAGCGAAGCTGAGGGTTACTCTGAGTGCAGCTCAGACTAGGGCAACGCGTAAGACTTCGACGTCATGTGGGACTTGCCAGAACGGTGTTCGTGAACGTGTGCGAGTGCTGAGGAAATTTAGCTGCTCCAAAAGAGAGTGCAGTGCGTTTCCCTACGCTCGGCATGCACAGAGGGGCTCTAAAGGGCTACGGGAGTGGATGTTGCTTAGCAGACCCAGGTGCGCCTGGGGGTACTCAGTGATCCTGCCGGGAACAGGGTGCCCACGCTAGCCTCCTAGGTGTCCAGAAAACTGTGCCGCCGTTAGACGTACGCAGAGCAGAGGCCACCGGCTCCTGGAAACTGCTGCACGCCTCCTCTTGTGCACGGCAAATCAGGGCCTTACTTCCAGGCATGTGTTCATGCTGGGTGTGCCGGTAGCGACACCGCATGGTAAGATGCTGACTTTCTCCTCGAGCAGAGTGACTTCAGGTACGAGGGCCTCGGAGTATTCAAAGCAGAGTGTTTTCTCATGGCATCTCACACAAGGGCCATGACAAAGTATTCCTGGGCACTACGGACTCAGCAGCAATATTGTCCTGAGGCCGTTCGAGGACTCTGGACATGTAAGTCTCCTCAAGGAACCTACAGTGTGTTGCCCACCACTCGGCACGCACAGAGGGCCTCCGAGGGATCAGCAAATGGGTCTCGAAGTTCCTCAGCCAGCCCAGAGGGGTGTTGAGGTACTCACTCAACTTGGAGGGAAAATGATGCATACCCGAGAGGCCTAGGAGTCCTCAGACGTGTACATCTTTGAAAATAAAGCATATAAGCGACTAAGAACTCATGGAGACAGCTGCATGCCTCCGTATCTACACGGTTACCAAGGGCCTAAACTGGAGGCATGTTCCCACGTTGAGATTCCTTTTAGCTCTAGAGCTTGTCAGGCTGAAAACAACCGCGGCCATGGAAGCACCTGGTTTAGACAGAGCAAATTCATTTTGTCCCCAGAAGCATTCTACAGGGTTGACTTGCCTGTCCAGAGCTGCGTATGTCAGAGAGCTTCAACGAAGCATGAATGCAGCCTTCAGAAAGGGAAAGCAAGGCTAGTCCCAGCAGGCCCCCGTTTCGTCGGGCTCACTCAGCATGCACGACTGTTGTTTCTAACAAGTCCAAAGAGACACAGGTTACCCTGTGTTTCCTTCCCTGAATCTGCTTCTCCAAGTAGGGTGTTCTGCATCAAGCGAACTGCCTCAACAAAGGATCGCCGTAGCTGCTCCTCTGGTCCTGTGTCTATTCAAAAGCTTGCAGTGCCTCAGGAAGAACAGGACTTAAATTGCAGTCAGAACGCAAGCCGACTTCCTCCAGGAGGCACGGTGACTTCAGGCAGGAGGTCCTAGATGGAAAGCGAAGCTGAGGGTTACTCTGAGTGCAGCTCAAACTAGGGCAACGCGTAAGACTTCGACGTCATGTGTGACTTGCCAGAACGGTGTTCGTGAACGTGTGCGAGTGCTGAGGAAATTTAGCTGCTCCAAAAGAGAGTGCAGTGCGTTTCCCTACGCTCGGCATGCACAGAGGGGCTCTAAAGGGCTACGGGAGTGGATGTTGCTTAGCAGACCCAGGTGCGCCTGGGGGTACTCAGTGATCCTGCCGGGAACAGGGTGCCCACGCTAGGCTCCTAGGTGTCCAGAAAACTGTGCCGCCGTTAGACGTACGCAGAGCAGAGGCCAGCGGCTCCTGGAAACTGCTGCACGCCTCCTCTTCTGCACGGCAAATGAGGGCCTTACTTCCAGGCATGTGTTCATGCTGGGTGTGCCGGTAGCGACACCGCATGGTAAGATGCTGACTTTCTCCTCGAGCAGAGTGACTTCAGGTACGAGGGCCTCGGAGTATTCAAAGCAGAGTGTTTTCTCATGGCATCTCACACAAGGGCCATGACAAAGTCTTCCTGGGCACTACGGACTCAGCAGCAATATTGTCCTGAGGCCGTTTGAGGACTCTGGACATGTAGCTCTCCTCAAGGAAACTACAGTGTGTTGCCCACCACTCGGCACGCACAGAGGGCCTCCGAGGGATCAACAAATGGGCCTCGATTTCCTCAGCCAGCCCAGAGGGGTGTTGAGGTACTCACTCAACTTGGAGGGAAAATGATGCATACCCGAGAGGCCTAGGAGTCCTCAGACGTGTACATCTTTGAAAATAAAGCATATAAGCGACTAAGAACTCATGGAGACAGCTGCATGTCTCCGTATCTACACGGTTACCAAGGGCCTAAACTGGAGGCATGTTCCCACGTTGAGATTCCTTTTAGCTCTAGAGCTTGTCAGGCTGAAAACAACCACGGCCATGGAAGCACCTGGTTTAGACAGAGTAAATTCATTTTGTCCCCAGAAGCATTCTACAGGGTTGACTTGCCTGTCAAGAGCTGCGTATGTCAGGGAGCTTCAACGAAGCATGAATGCAGCCTTCAGAAAGGGAAAGCAAGGCGAGTTCTAGCAGGCAACCGTTTCCTCGGGCTCACTCAGCATGCACCCCTGTGGTTTCTAACAAGTCCAAAGAGACACAGGTTACCCTGTGTTTCCTTCCCTGAATCTGCTTCTCCAAGTAGGGTGTTCTGCATCAAGCGAACTGCCTCAACCAAGGATCCCCGTAGCTGCTCCTCTGGTCCTGTGTCTACTCAAAAGCTTGCAGTGCCACAGGAAGAAGAGGACTTAAATTGCAGTAAGAACGCAAGCCGACTTCCTCCAGGAGGCATGGTGACTTCAGGCAGGTGGTCCTAGATGGAAAGCGAAGCTGAGGGTTACTCTGAGTGCAGCTCAGACTAGGGCAACGCGTAAGACTTCGACGCCATGTGGGACTTGCCAGAACGGTGTTCGTGAACGTGTGCGAGTGCTGAGGAAATTTAGCTGCTCCAAAAGAGAGTGCATTGCGTTTCCCTACGCTCGGCATGCACAGAGGGGCTCTATAGGGCTACGGGAGTTGATGTTGCTTAGCAGACCCAGGTGCGCCTGGGGGTACTCAGTGTTCCTGCTGGGAACAGGGTGCCCACGCTAGCCTCCTAGGTGTCCAGAAAACTGTGCCGCCGTTAGACGTACGCAGAGCAGAGGCCACCGGCTCTTGGAAACTGCTGCACGCCTCCTATTCTGCACGGCAAATCAGCGCCTTACTTCCAGGCATGTGTTCATGCTGGGTGTGCCGGTAGCGACACCGCATGGTAAGATGCTGACTTTCTCCTCGAGCAGAGTGACTTCAGGTACGAGACCCTCGGAGTATTCAAAGCAGGGTGTTTTCTCATGGCAGCACACACATGGGACATGACAAAGTCTTCCTGGGCACTTCGGAATCACCAGCAATGTTGTCCTGAGGCCGTTCGAGCACTCTGGACATGTAGCTCTCCTCAAGGAACCTACAGTGTGTTGCCCATCACTCGGCACACACAGAGGGCCTTCGAGGGATCAACAAATAGGCCTCGAAGTTCCTCATCCGGCCCACAGCGGTGTGAAGGTACTCAGTCAACTTGGAGGGAATATCATGCATACGCGAGAGGCCTAGGAGTCCTCAGACGTGTACTTCCTTGAAAATAAAGCATACAAGCGACTAAGAACTCATGGAGACAGCTGCATGTCTCCGTATGTACACGGCTACCAAGGGCCTAAACTGGAGGCATGTTCCCACGTTGAGATTCCTTTTAGCTCTAGAGCTTGTCAGGCTGAAAACAACCACGGCCATGGAAGCACCTGGTTTAGACAGAGCAAATTCATTTTGTCCCCAGAAGCATTCTACAGGGTTGACTTGCCTGTCAAGAGCTGCGTATGTCAGGGAGCTTCAACGAAGCAGGAAGGCAGCCTTCAGAAAGGGAAAGCAAGGCTAGTTCCAGCAGGCCCCCGTATACTCGGGCTCACTCAGCATGCACGACTGTGGTTTCTAACAAGTCCAAAGAGACACAGGTTACCCTGTGTTTCCTTCCCTGAATCTGCTTCTCCAAGTAGGGTGTTCTGCATCAAGCGAACTGCCTCAACGAAGGATCGCCGTAGCTGCTCCTCTGGTCCTGTGTCTATTCAAAAGCTTGCAGTGCCTCAGGAAGAACAGGACTTAAATTGCAGTCAGAACGCAAGCCGACTTCCTCCAGGAGGCACGGTGACTTCAGGCAGGAGGTCCTAGATGGAAAGCGAAGCTGAGGGTTACTCTGAGTGCAGCTCAGACTAGGGCAACGCGTAAGACTTCGACGTCATGTGGGACTTGCCAGAACGGTGTTCGTGAACGTGTGCGAGTGCTGAGGAAATTTAGCTGCTCCAAAAGAGAGTGCAGTGCGTTTCCCTACGCTCGGCATGCACAGAGGGGCTCTAAAGGGCTACGGGAGTGGATGTTGCTTAGCAGACCCAGGTGCGCCTGGGGGTACTCAGTGTTCCTGCCGGGAACAGGGTGCCCACGCTAGCCTCCTAGGTGTCCAGAAAACTGTGCCGCCGTTAGACGTACGCAGAGCAGAGGCCACCGGCTCCTGGAAACTGCTGCACGCCTCCTCTTGTGCACGGCAAATCAGGGCCTTACTTCCAGGCATGTGTTCATGCTGGGTGTGCCGGTAGCGACACCGAATGGTAAGATGCTGACTTTCTCCTCGAGCAGAGTGACTTCAGGTACGAGGGCCTCGGAGTATTCTAAGCAGGGTGTTTTCTCATGGCAGGACACACATGGGCCATGACAAAGTCTTCCTGGGCACTTCGGACTCACCAGCAATGTTGTCCTGAGGCCGTTCGAGCACTCTGGACATGTAGCTCTCCTCAAGGAACCTACAGTGTGTTGCCCATCACTCGGCATGCACAGAGGGCCTCCGACGGATCAACAAATGGGCCTCGACGTTCCTCAGCCGGCCCACAGGTGTGTGGAGGTACTCAGTCAACTTGGAGGGAAAATGATGCATACCCGAGAGGCCTAGGAGTCCTCAGACGTGTACTTCCTTGAAAATAAAGCATGTAAGCGACTAAGAACTCATGGAGACAGCTGCATGCCTCCGTATCTACACGGTTACCAAGGGCCTAAACTGGAGGCATGTTCCCACGTTGAGATTCCTTTTAGCTCTAGAGCTTGTCAGGCTGAAAACAACCACGGCCATGGAAGCACCTGGTTTAGACAGAGCAAATTCATTTTGTCCCCAGAAGCATTCTACAGGGTTGACTTGCCTGTCAAGAGCTGCGTATGTCAGGGAGCTTGAACGAAGCATGAATGCAGCCTTCAGAAATGGAAAGCAAGGCTAGTTCCAGCAGGCACCCGTTTCCTCGGGCTCACTCAGCATGCACCCCTGTGGTTTCTAACAAGTCCAAAGAGACACAGGTTACCCTGTGTTTCCTTCCCTGAATCAGCTTCTCCAAGTAGGGTGTTCTGCATCAAGCGAACTGCCTCATCCAAGGATCCCCGGAGCTGCTCCTCTGGTCCTGTGTCTATTCAAAAGCTTGCAGTGCCACAGGAAGAAGAGGACTTAAATTGCAGTAAGAACGCAAGCCGACTTCCTCCAGGAGGCACGGTGACTTCAGGCAGGAGGTCCTAGATGGAAAGCGAAGCTGAGGGTTACTCTGAGTTCTGCTCATACTAGGGTAACGCGTAAGACTTCAACGTCATGTGGGACTTGCCAGAACGGTGTTCGTGAACGTGTGCGAGTGATGAGGAAATGTAGCTGCTCCAATAGAGAGTGCAGTGCGTTTCCCTAAGCTCGGCATGCACAGAGGGGCTCTAAAGGGCTACGGGAGTGGATGTTGCTTAGCAGACCCAGGTGCGCCTGGGGGTACTCAGTGATCCTGCCGGGAACAGGGTGCCCACGCTAGCCTCCTAGGTGTCCAGAAAACTGTGCCGCCGTTAGACGTACGCAGAGCAGAGGCCAGCGGCTCCTGGAAACTGCTGCACGCCTCCTCTTCTGCACGGCAAATGAGGGCCTTACTTCCAGGCATGTGTTCATGCTGGGTGTGCCGGTAGCGACACCGAATGGTAAGATGCTGACTTTCTCCTCGAGCAGAGTGACTTCAGGTACGAGGGCCTCGGAGTATTCAAAGCAGAGTGTTTTCTCATGGCATCTCACACAAGGGCCATGACAAAGTCTTCCTGGGCACTACGGACTCAGCAGCAATATTGACCTGAGGCCGTTCGAGGACTCTGGACATGTAGCTCTCCTCAAGGAAACTACAGTGTGTTGCCCACCACGCGGCACGCACAGAGGGCCTCCGAGGGATCAACAAATGGGCCTCGATTTCCTCAGCCAGCCCAGAGGGGTGTTGAGGTACTCACTCAACTTGGAGGGAAAATGATGCATACCCGATAGGCCTAGGAGTCCTCAGACGTGTACATCTCTGAAAATAAAGCATATAAGCGACTAAGAACTCATGGAGACAGCTGCATGCCTCCGTATCTACACGGTTACCAAGGGCCTAAACTGGAGGCATGTTCCCACGTTGAGATTCCTTTTAGCTCTAGAGCTTGTCAGGCTGAAAACAACCACGGCCATGGAAGCACCTGGTTTAGACAGAGCAAATTCATTTTGTCCCCAGAAGCATTCTACAGGGTTGACTTGCCTGTCAAGAGCTGCGTATGTCAGGGAGCTTCAACGAAGCATGAATGCAGCCTTCAGAAAGGGAAAGCAAGGCTAGTCGAGGCAGGCCCCCGTTTCCTCGGGCTCACTCAGCATGCACCCCTGTGGTTTCTAACAAGTCCAAAGAGACACAGGTTACCCTGTGTTTCCTTCCCTGAATCAGCTTCTCCAAGTAGGGTGTTCTGCATCAAGCGAACTGCCTCAACCAAGGATCCCCGTAGCTGCTCCTCTGGTCCTGTGTCTATTCAAAAGCTTGCAGTGCCACAGGAAGAAGAGGACTTAAATTGCAGTAAGAACAAAAGTCGACTTCCTCCAGGAGGCACGGTGACTTCAGGCAGGAAGTCCTACCTGGAAAGCGAAGCCGAGGGTTACTCTGAGTGCAGCTCAGACTAGGGCAACGCGTAAGACTTCGACGCCATGTGGGACTTGCCAGAACGGTGTTCGTGAACGTGTGCGAGTGCTGAGGAAATGTAGCTGCTCCAAAAGAGAGTGCAGTGCGTTTCCCTACGCTCGGCATGCACAGAGGGGCTCTAAAGGGCTACGGGAGTGGATGTTGCTTAGCAGACCCAGGTGCGCCTGGGGGTACTCAGTGTTCCTGCCGGGAACAGGGTGCCCACGCTAGCCTCCTAGGTGTCCAGAAAATTGTGCCGCCGTTAGACGTACGCAGAGCAGAGGCCACCGGCTCTTGGAAACTGCTGCACGCCTCCTATTCTGCACGGCAAATCAGTGCCTTACTTCCAGGCATGTGTTCATGCTGGGTGTGCCGGTAGCGACACCGCATGGTAAGATGCTGACTTTCTCCTCGAGCAGAGTGACTTCAGGTACGAGAGCCTCGGAGTATTCAAAGCAGGGTGTTTTCTCATGGCAGCACACACATGGGACATGACAAAGCCTTCCTGGGCACTTCGGAATCACCAGCAATGTTGTCCTGAGGCCGTTCGAGCACTCTGGACATGTAGCTCTCCTCAAGGAACCTACAGTGTGTTGCCCATCACTCGGCACGCACAGAGGGCCTTCGAGGGATCAACAAATAGGCCTCGAAGTTCCTCATCCGGCCCACAGCGGTGTGAAGGTACTCAGTCAACTTGGAGGGAATATCATGCATACGCGAGAGGCCTAGGAGTCCTCAGACGTGTACTTCCTTGAAAATAAAGCATACAAGCGACTAAGAACTCATGGAGACAGCTGCATGTCTCCCTATGTACACGGCAACCAAGGGCCTAAACTGGAGGCATGTTCCCACGTTGAGATTCCTTTTAGCTCTAGAGCTTGTCAGGCTGAAAACAACCGCGGCCATGGAAGCAGCTGGTTTAGACAGAGCAAATTCATTTTCTCCCCAGAAGCATTCTACAAGGGTTGACTTGACTGTCAAGAGCTGTGTATGCCAGGGATCTTTAACGAAGCATGAATGCAGCCTTCAGAAAGGGAAAGCAAGGCTAGTCCCAGCAGGCCCCCGTTTCCTCGGGCTCACTCAGCATGCACCACTGTTGTTTCTTACAAGTCCAAAGAGACACAGGTTACCCTGTGTTTCCTTCCCTGAATCTGCTTCTCTAAGTAGGGTGTTCTGCATCAAGCGAACTGCCTCAACCAAGGATCGCCGTAGCTGCTCCTCTGGTCCTGTGTCTATTCAAAAGCTTGCAGTGCCTCAGGAAGAACAGGACTTAAATTGCAGTCAGAACGCAAGCCGACTTCCTCCAGGAGGCACGGTGACTTCAGGCAGGAGGTCCTAGATGGAAAGCGAAGCTGAGGGTTACTCTGAGTGCAGCTCAGACTAGGGTAACGCGTAAGACTTCGGCGCCATGTGGGACTTGCCAGAACGGTGTTCGTGAAC
The DNA here is from genome assembly GCF_059928025.1 of Delphinapterus leucas. NCBI lineage: Eukaryota > Metazoa > Chordata > Mammalia > Artiodactyla > Monodontidae > Delphinapterus > Delphinapterus leucas. The sequence continues at coordinate 31,855,448 of NC_143147.1, forward strand.
GTGTGCGAGTGCTGAGGAAATTTAGCTGCTCCAAAAGAGAGTGCAGTGCGTTTCCCTACGCTCGGCATGCACAGAGGGGCTCTAAAGGGCTACGGGAGTGGATGTTGCTTAGCAGACCCAGGTGCGCCTGGGGGTACTCAGTGATCCTGCCGGGAACAGGGTGCCCACGCTAGCCTCCTAGGTGTCCAGAAAACTGTGCCGCCGTTAGACGTACGCAGAGCAGAGGCCAGCGGCTCCTGGAAACTGCTGCACGCCTCCTCTTCTGCACGGCAAATGAGGGCCTTACTTCCAGGCATGTGTTCATGCTGGGTGTGCCGGTAGCGACACCGCATGGTAAGATGCTGACTTTCTCCTCGAGCAGAGTGACTTCAGGTACGAGGGCCTCGGAGTATTCAAAGCAGAGTGTTTTCTCATGGCATCTCACACAAGGGCCATGACAAAGTCTTCCTGGGCACTACGGACTCAGCAGCAATATTGACCTGAGGCCGTTCGAGGACTCTGGACATGTAGCTCTCCTCAAGGAAACTACAGTGTGTTGCCCACCACGCGGCACGCACAGAGGGCCTCCGAGGGATCAACAAATGGGCCTCGATTTCCTCAGCCAGCCCAGAGGGGTGTTGAGGTACTCACTCAACTTGGAGGGAAAATGATGCATACCCGATAGGCCTAGGAGTCCTCAGACGTGTACATCTCTGAAAATAAAGCATATAAGCGACTAAGAACTCATGGAGACAGCTGCATGCCTCCGTATCTACACGGTTACCAAGGGCCTAAACTGGAGGCATGTTCCCACGTTGAGATTCCTTTTAGCTCTAGAGCTTGTCAGGCTGAAAACAACCACGGCCATGGAAGCACCTGGTTTAGACAGAGCAAATTCATTTTGTCCCCAGAAGCATTCTACAGGGTTGACTTGCCTGTCAAGAGCTGCGTATGTCAGGGAGCTTCAACGAAGCATGAATGCAGCCTTCAGAAAGGGAAAGCAAGGCTAGTCGAGGCAGGCCCCCGTTTCCTCGGGCTCACTCAGCATGCACCCCTGTGGTTTCTAACAAGTCCAAAGAGACACAGGTTACCCTGTGTTTCCTTCCCTGAATCAGCTTCTCCAAGTAGGGTGTTCTGCATCAAGCGAACTGCCTCAACCAAGGATCCCCGTAGCTGCTCCTCTGGTCCTGTGTCTATTCAAAAGCTTGCAGTGCCACAGGAAGAAGAGGACTTAAATTGCAGTAAGAACAAAAGTCGACTTCCTCCAGGAGGCACGGTGACTTCAGGCAGGAAGTCCTACCTGGAAAGCGAAGCCGAGGGTTACTCTGAGTGCAGCTCAGACTAGGGCAACGCGTAAGACTTCGACGCCATGTGGGACTTGCCAGAACGGTGTTCGTGAACGTGTGCGAGTGCTGAGGAAATGTAGCTGCTCCAAAAGAGAGTGCAGTGCGTTTCCCTACGCTCGGCATGCACAGAGGGGCTCTAAAGGGCTACGGGAGTGGATGTTGCTTAGCAGACCCAGGTGCGCCTGGGGGTACTCAGTGTTCCTGCCGGGAACAGGGTGCCCACGCTAGCCTCCTAGGTGTCCAGAAAACTGTGCCGCCGTTAGACGTACGCAGAGCAGAGGCCACCGGCTCTTGGAAACTGCTGCACGCCTCCTATTCTGCACGGCAAATCAGTGCCTTACTTCCAGGCATGTGTTCATGCTGGGTGTGCCGGTAGCGACACCGCATGGTAAGATGCTGACTTTCTCCTCGAGCAGAGTGACTTCAGGTACGAGAGCCTCGGAGTATTCAAAGCAGGGTGTTTTCTCATGGCAGCACACACATGGGACATGACAAAGCCTTCCTGGGCACTTCGGAATCACCAGCAATGTTGTCCTGAGTCCGTTCGAGCACTCTGGACATGTAGCTCTCCTCAAGGAACCTACAGTGTGTTGCCCATCACTCGGCACGCACAGAGGGCCTTCGAGGGATCAACAAATGGGCCTCGAAGTTCCTCATCCAGCCCACAGCGGTGTGAAGGTACTCAGTCAACTTGGAGGGAATATCATGCATACCCGAGAGGCCTAGGAGTCCTCAGACGTGTACTTCCTTGAAAATAAAGCATACAAGCGACTAAGAACTCATGGAGACAGCTGCATGTCTCCCTATGTACACGGCAACCAAGGGCCTAAACTGGAGGCATGTTCCCACGTTGAGATTCCTTTTAGCTCTAGAGCTTGTCAGGCTGAAAACAACCGCGGCCATGGAAGCACCTGGTTTAGACAGAGCAAATTCATTTTCTCCCCAGAAGCATTCTACAAGGGTTGACTTGACTGTCAAGAGCTGTGTATGCCAGGGATCTTTAACGAAGCATGAATGCAGCCTTCAGAAAGGGAAAGCAAGGCTAGTCCCAGCAGGCCCCCGTTTCCTCGGGCTCACTCAGCATGCACCACTGTTGTTTCTTACAAGTCCAAAGAGACACAGGTTACCCTGTGTTTCCTTCCCTGAATCTGCTTCTCTAAGTAGGGTGTTCTGCATCAAGCGAACTGCCTCAACCAAGGATCGCCGTAGCTGCTCCTCTGGTCCTGTGTCTATTCAAAAGCTTGCAGTGCCTCAGGAAGAACAGGACTTAAATTGCAGTCAGAACGCAAGCCGACTTCCTCCAGGAGGCACGGTGACTTCAGGCAGGAGGTCCTAGATGGAAAGCGAAGCTGAGGGTTACTCTGAGTGCAGCTCAGACTAGGGTAACGCGTAAGACTTCGACGCCATGTGGGACTTGCCAGAACGGTGTTCGTGAACGTGTGCGAGTGCTGAGGAAATTTAGCTGCTCCAAAAGAGAGTGCAGTGCGTTTCCCTACGCTCGGCATGCACAGAGGGGCTCTAAAGGGCTACGGGAGTGGATGTTGCTTAGCAGACCCAGGTGCGCCTGGGGGTACTCAGTGATCCTGCCGGGAACAGGGTGCCCACGCTAGCCTCCTAGGTGTCCAGAAAACTGTGCCGCCGTTAGACGTACGCAGAGCAGAGGCCAGCGGCTCCTGGAAACTGCTGCACGCCTCCTCTTCTGCACGGCAAATGAGGGCCTTACTTCCAGGCATGTGTTCATGCTGGGTGTGCCGGTAGCGACACCGCATGGTAAGATGCTGACTTTCTCCTCGAGCAGAGTGACTTCAGGTACGAGGGCCTCGGAGTATTCAAAGCAGAGTGTTTTCTCATGGCATCTCACACAAGGGCCATGACAAAGTCTTCCTGGGCACTACGGACTCAGCAGCAATATTGTCCTGAGGCCGTTTGAGGACTCTGGACATGTAGCTCTCCTCAAGGAAACTACAGTGTGTTGCCCACCACTCGGCACGCACAGAGGGCCTCCGAGGGATCAACAAATGGGCCTCGATTTCCTCAGCCAGCCCAGAGGGGTGTTGAGGTACTCACTCAACTTGGAGGGAAAATGATGCATACCCGAGAGGCCTAGGAGTCCTCAGACGTGTACATCTTTGAAAATAAAGCATATAAGCGACTAAGAACTCATGGAGACAGCTGCATGCCTCCGTATCTACACGGTTACCAAGGGCCTAAACTGGAGGCATGTTCCCACGTTGAGATTCCTTTTAGCTCTAGAGCTTGTCAGGCTGAAAACAACCACGGCCATGGAAGCACCTGGTTTAGACAGAGTAAATTCATTTTGTCCCCAGAAGCATTCTACAGGGTTGACTTGCCTGTCAAGAGCTGCGTATGTCAGGGAGCTTCAACGAAGCATGAATGCAGCCTTCAGAAAGGGAAAGCAAGGCGAGTTCTAGCAGGCAACCGTTTCCTCGGGCTCACTCAGCATGCACCCCTGTGGTTTCTAACAAGTCCAAAGAGACACAGGTTACCCTGTGTTTCCTTCCCTGAATCTGCTTCTCCAAGTAGGGTGTCCTGCATCAAGCGAACTGCCTCAACCAAGGATCCCCGTAGCTGCTCCTCTGGTCCTGTGTCTACTCAAAAGCTTGCAGTGCCACAGGAAGAAGAGGACTTAAATTGCAGTCAGAACGCAAGCCGACTTCCTCCAGGAGGCACGGTGACTTCAGGCAGGTGGTCCTAGATGGAAAGCGAAGCTGAGGGTTACTCTGAGTGCAGCTCAGACTAGGGCAACGCGTAAGATTTCGACGCCATGTGGGACTTGCCAGAACGGTGTTCGTGAACGTGTGCGAGTGCTGAGGAAATTTAGCTGCTCCAAAAGAGAGTGCAGTGCGTTTCCCTACGCTCGGCATGCACAGAGGGGCTCTATAGGGCTACGGGAGTTGATGTTGCTTAGCAGACACAGGTGCGCCTGGGGGTACTCAGTGTTCCTGCTGGGAACAGGGTGCCCACGCTAGCCTCCTAGGTGTCCAGAAAACTGTGCCGCCGTTAGACGTACGCAGAGCAGAGGCCACCGGCTCTTGGAAACTGCTGCACGCCTCCTATTCTGCACGGCAAATCAGCGCCTTACTTCCAGGCATGTGTTCATGCTGGGTGTGCCGGTAGCGACACCGCATGGTAAGATGCTGACTTTCTCCTCGAGCAGAGTGACTTCAGGTACGAGGGCCTGGGAGTATTCAAAGCAGAGTGTTTTCTCATGGCATCTCACACAAGGGCCATGACAAAGTATTCGTGGGCACTACGGACTCAGCAGCAATATTGACCTGAGGCCGTTCGAGGACTCTGGACATGTAGCTCTCCTCAAGGAAACTACAGTGTGTTGCCCACCACTCGGCACGCACAGAGGGCCTCCGAGGGATCAACAAATGGGCCTCGATTTCCTCAGCCAGCCCAGAGGGGTGTTGAGGTACTCACTCAACTTGGAGGGAAAATGATGCATACCCGAGAGGCCTAGGAGTCCTCAGACGTGTACATCTCTGAAAATAAAGCATATAAGCGACTAAGAACTCATGGAGACAGCTGCATGCCTCCGTATCTACATGGTTACCAAGGGCCTAAACTGGAGGCATGTTCCCACGTTGAGATTCCTTTTAGCTCTAGAGCTTGTCAGGCTGAAAACAACCACGGCCATGGAAGCACCTGGTTTAGACAGAGCAAATTCATTTTGTCCCCAGAAGCATTCTACAGGGTTGACTTGCCTGTCAAGAGCTGCGTATGTCAGGGAGCTTCAACGAAGCATGAATGCAGCCTTCAGAAAGGGAAAGCAAGGCTAGTCGAGGCAGGCCCCCGTTTCCTCGGGCTCACTCAGCATGCACCCCTGTGGTTTCTAACAAGTCCAAAGAGACACAGGTTACCCTGTGTTTCCTTCCCTGAATCAGCTTCTCCAAGTAGGGTGTTCTGCATCAAGCGAACTGCCTCAACCAAGGATCCCCGTAGCTGCTCCTCTGGTCCTGTGTCTATTCAAAAGCTTGCAGTGCCACAGGAAGAAGAGGACTTAAATTGCAGTAAGAACAAAAGTCGACTTCCTCCAGGAGGCACGGTGACTTCAGGCAGGAGGTCCTACCTGGAAAGCGAAGCCGAGGGTTACTCTGAGTGCAGCTCAGACTAGGGCAACGCGTAAGACTTCGACGCCATGTGGGACTTGCCAGAACGGTGTTCGTGAACGTGTGCGAGTGCTGAGGAAATGTAGCTGCTCCAAAAGAGAGTGCAGTGCGTTTCCCTACGCTCGGCATGCACAGAGGGGCTCTAAAGGGCTACGGGAGTGGATGTTGCTTAGCAGACCCAGGTGCGCCTGGGGGTACTCAGTGTTCCTGCCGGGAACAGGGTGCCCACGCTAGCCTCCTAGGTGTCCAGAAAACTGTGCCGCCGTTAGACGTACGCAGAGCAGAGGCCACCGGCTCTTGGAAACTGCTGCACGCCTCCTATTCTGCACGGCAAATCAGTGCCTTACTTCCAGGCATGTGTTCATGCTGGGTGTGCCGGTAGCGACACCGCATGGTAAGATGCTGACTTTCTCCTCGAGCAGAGTGACTTCAGGTACGAGAGCCTCGGAGTATTCAAAGCAGGGTGTTTTCTCATGGCAGCACACACATGGGACATGACAAAGCCTTCCTGGGCACTTCGGAATCACCAGCAATGTTGTCCTGAGTCCGTTCGAGCACTCTGGACATGTAGCTCTCCTCAAGGAACCTACAGTGTGTTGCCCATCACTCGGCACGCACAGAGGGCCTTCGAGGGATCAACAAATGGGCCTCGAAGTTCCTCATCCAGCCCACAGCGGTGTGAAGGTACTCAGTCAACTTGGAGGGAATATCATGCATACCCGACAGGCCTAGGAGTCCTCAGACGTGTACTTCCTTGAAAATAAAGCATACAAGCGACTAAGAACTCATGGAGACAGCTGCATGTCTCCCTATGTACACGGCAACCAAGGGCCTAAACTGGAGGCATGTTCCCACGTTGAGATTCCTTTTAGCTCTAGAGCTTGTCAGGCTGAAAACAACCGCGGCCATGGAAGCACCTGGTTTAGACAGAGCAAATTCATTTTCTCCCCAGAAGCATTCTACAAGGGTTGACTTGACTGTCAAGAGCTGTGTATGTCAGGGATCTTTAACGAAGCATGAATGCAGCCTTCAGAAAGGGAAAGCAAGGCTAGTCCCAGCAGGCCCCCGTTTCCTCGGGCTCACTCAGCATGCACCACTGTTGTTTCTTACAAGTCCAAAGAGACACAGGTTACCCTGTGTTTCCTTCCCTGAATCTGCTTCTCTAAGTAGGGTGTTCTGCATCAAGCGAACTGCCTCAACCAAGGATCGCCGTAGCTGCTCCTCTGGTCCTGTGTCTATTCAAAAGCTTGCAGTGCCTCAGGAAGAACAGGACTTAAATTGCAGTCAGAACGCAAGCCGACTTCCTCCAGGAGGCACGGTGACTTCAGGCAGGAGGTCCTAGATGGAAAGCGAAGCTGAGGGTTACTCTGAGTGCAGCTCAGACTAGGGTAACGCGTAAGACTTCGACGCCATGTGGGACTTGCCAGAACGGTGTTCGTGAACGTGTGCGAGTGCTGAGGAAATTTAGCTGCTCCAAAAGAGAGTGCAGTGCGTTTCCCTACGCTCGGCATGCACAGAGGGGCTCTAAAGGGCTACGGGAGTGGATGTTGCTTAGCAGACCCAGGTGCGCCTGGGGGTACTCAGTGATCCTGCCGGGAACAGGGTGCCCACGCTAGCCTCCTAGGTGTCCAGAAAACTGTGCCGCCGTTAGACGTACGCAGAGCAGAGGCCACCGGCTCCTGGAAACTGCTGCACGCCTCCTCTTGTGCACGGCAAATCAGGGCCTTACTTCCAGGCATGTGTTCATGCTGGGTGTGCCGGTAGCGACACCGCATGGTAAGATGCTGACTTTCTCCTCGAGCAGAGTGACTTCAGGTACGAGGGCCTGGGAGTATTCAAAGCAGAGTGTTTTCTCATGGCATCTCACACAAGGGCCATGACAAAGTATTCCTGGGCACTACGGACTCAGCAGCAATATTGTCCTGAGGCCGTTCGAGGACTCTGGACATGTAAGTCTCCTCAAGGAACCTACAGTGTGTTGCCCACCACTCGGCACGCACAGAGGGCCTCCGAGGGATCAGCAAATGGGTCTCGAAGTTCCTCAGCCAGCCCAGAGGGGTGTTGAGGTACTCACTCAACTTGGAGGGAAAATGATGCATACCCGAGAGGCCTAGGAGTCCTCAGACGTGTACATCTTTGAAAATAAAGCATATAAGCGACTAAGAACTCATGGAGACAGCTGCATGCCTCCGTATCTACACGGTTACCAAGGGCCTAAACTGGAGGCATGTTCCCACGTTGAGATTCCTTTTAGCTCTAGAGCTTGTCAGGCTGAAAACAACCGCGGCCATGGAAGCACCTGGTTTAGACAGAGCAAATTCATTTTGTCCCCAGAAGCATTCTACAGGGTTGACTTGCCTGTCCAGAGCTGCGTATGTCAGAGAGCTTCAACGAAGCATGAATGCAGCCTTCAGAAAGGGAAAGCAAGGCTAGTCCCAGCAGGCCCCCGTTTCGTCGGGCTCACTCAGCATGCACCACTGTGGTTTCTAACAAGTCCAAAGAGACACAGGTTACCCTGTGTTTCCTTCCCTGAATCTGCTTCTCCAAGTAGGGTGTTCTGCATCAAGCGAACTGCCTCAACAAAGGATCGCCGTAGCTGCTCCTCTGGTCCTGTGTCTATTCAAAAGCTTGCAGTGCCTCAGGAAGAACAGGACTTAAATTGCAGTCAGAACGCAAGCCGACTTCCTCCAGGAGGCACGGTGACTTCAGGCAGGAGGTCCTAGATGGAAAGCGAAGCTGAGGGTTACTCTGAGTGCAGCTCAAACTAGGGCAACGCGTAAGACTTCGACGTCATGTGGGACTTGCCAGAACGGTGTTCGTGAACGTGTGCGAGTGCTGAGGAAATTTAGCTGCTCCAAAAGAGAGTGCAGTGCGTTTCCCTACGCTCGGCATGCACAGAGGGCCTCTAAAGGGCTACGGGAGTGGATGTTGCTTAGCAGACCCAGGTGCGCCTGGGGGTACTCAGTGATCCTGCCGGGAACAGGGTGCCCACGCTAGCCTCCTAGGTGTCCAGAAAACTGTGCCGCCGTTAGACGTACGCAGAGCAGAGGCCAGCGGCTCCTGGAAACTGCTGCACGCCTCCTCTTCTGCACGGCAAATGAGGGCCTTACTTCCAGGCATGTGTTCATGCTGGGTGTGCCGGTAGCGACACCGCATGGTAAGATGCTGACTTTCTCCTCGAGCAGAGTGACTTCAGGTACGAGGGCCTCGGAGTATTCAAAGCAGAGTGTTTTCTCATGGCATCTCACACAAGGGCCATGACAAAGTCTTCCTGGGCACTACGGACTCAGCAGCAATATTGTCCTGAGGCCGTTCGAGGACTCTGGACATGTAGCTCTCCTCAAGGAACCTACAGTGTGTTGCCCATCACTCGGCACGCACAGAGGGCCTTCGAGGGATCAACAAATAGGCCTCGAAGTTCCTCATCCGGCCCACAGCGGTGTGAAGGTACTCAGTCAACTTGGAGGGAATATCATGCATACGCGAGAGGCCTAGGAGTCCTCAGACGTGTACTTCCTTGAAAATAAAGCATACAAGCGACTAAGAACTCATGGAGACAGCTGCATGTCTCCGTATGTACACGGCTACCAAGGGCCTAAACTGGAGGCATGTTCCCACGTTGAGATTCCTTTTAGCTCTAGAGCTTGTCAGGCTGAAAACAACCGCGGCCATGGAAGCACCTGGTTTAGACAGAGCAAATTCATTTTGTCCCCAGAAGCATTCTACAGGGTTGACTTGCCTGTCAAGAGCTGCGTATGTCAGGGAGCTTCAACGAAGCAGGAATGCAGCCTTCAGAAAGGGAAAGCAAGGCTAGTTCCAGCAGGCCCCCGTATACTCGGGCTCACTCAGCATGCACGACTGTGGTTTCTAACAAGTCCAAAGAGACACAGGTTACCCTGTGTTTCCTTCCCTGAATCTGCTTCTCCAAGTAGGGTGTTCTGCATCAAGCGAACTGCCTCAACGAAGGATCGCCGTAGCTGCTCCTCTGGTCCTGTGTCTATTCAAAAGCTTGCAGTGCCTCAGGAAGAACAGGACTTAAATTGCAGTCAGAACGCAAGCCGACTTCCTCCAGGAGGCACGGTGACTTCAGGCAGGAGGTCCTAGATGGAAAGCGAAGCTGAGGGTTACTCTGAGTGCAGCTCAGACTAGGGTAACGCGTAAGACTTCGACGCCATGTGGGACTTGCCAGAACGGTGTTCGTGAACGTGTGCGAGTGCTGAGGAAATTTAGCTGCTCCAAAAGAGAGTGCAGTGCGTTTCCCTACGCTCGGCATGCACAGAGGGGCTCTAAAGGGCTACGGGAGTGGATGTTGCTTAGCAGACCCAGGTGCGCCTGGGGGTACTCAGTGATCCTGCCGGGAACAGGGTGCCCACGCTAGCCTCCTAGGTGTCCAGAAAACTGTGCCGCCGTTAGACGTACGCAGAGCAGAGGCCACCGGCTCCTGGAAACTGCTGCACGCCTCCTCTTGTGCACGGCAAATCAGGGCCTTACTTCCAGGCATGTGTTCATGCTGGGTGTGCCGGTAGCGACACCGCATGGTAAGATGCTGACTTTCTCCTCGAGCAGAGTGACTTCAGGTACGAGGGCCTCGGAGTATTCAAAGCAGAGTGTTTTCTCATGGCATCTCACACAAGGGCCATGACAAAGTCTTCCTGGGCACTACGGACTCAGCAGCAATATTGTCCTGAGGCCGTTCGAGGACTCTGGACATGTAAGTCTCCTCAAGGAACCTACAGTGTGTTGCCCACCACTCGGCACGCACAGAGGGCCTCCGAGGGATCAGCAAATGGGTCTCGAAGTTCCTCAGCCAGCCCAGAGGGGTGTTGAGGTACTCACTCAACTTGGAGGGAAAATGATGCATACCCGAGAGGCCTAGGAGTCCTCAGACGTGTACATCTTTGAAAATAAAGCATATAAGCGACTAAGAACTCATGGAGACAGCTGCATGCCTCCGTATCTACACGGTTACCAAGGGCCTAAACTGGAGGCATGTTCCCACGTTGAGATTCCTTTTAGCTCTAGAGCTTGTCAGGCTGAAAACAACCGCGGCCATGGAAGCACCTGGTTTAGACAGAGCAAATTCATTTTGTCCCCAGAAGCATTCTACAGGGTTGACTTGCCTGTCCAGAGCTGCGTATGTCAGAGAGCTTCAACGAAGCATGAATGCAGCCTTCAGAAAGGGAAAGCAAGGCTAGTCCCAGCAGGCCCCCGTTTCGTCGGGCTCACTCAGCATGCACCACTGTGGTTTCTAACAAGTCCAAAGAGACACAGGTTACCCTGTGTTTCCTTCCCTGAATCTGCTTCTCCAAGTAGGGTGTTCTGCATCAAGCGAACTGCCTCAACAAAGGATCGCCGTAGCTGCTCCTCTGGTCCTGTGTCTATTCAAAAGCTTGCAGTGCCTCAGGAAGAACAGGACTTAAATTGCAGTCAGAACGCAAGCCGACTTCCTCCAGGAGGCACGGTGACTTCAGGCAGGAGGTCCTAGATGGAAAGCGAAGCTGAGGGTTACTCTGAGTGCAGCTCAAACTAGGGCAACGCGTAAGACTTCGACGTCATGTGGGACTTGCCAGAACGGTGTTCGTGAACGTGTGCGAGTGCTGAGGAAATTTAGCTGCTCCAAAAGAGAGTGCAGTGCGTTTCCCTACGCTCGGCATGCACAGAGGGCCTCTAAAGGGCTACGGGAGTGGATGTTGCTTAGCAGACCCAGGTGCGCCTGGGGGTACTCAGTGATCCTGCCGGGAACAGGGTGCCCACGCTAGCCTCCTAGGTGTCCAGAAAACTGTGCCGCCGTTAGACGTACGCAGAGCAGAGGCCAGCGGCTCCTGGAAACTGCTGCACGCCTCCTCTTCTGCACGGCAAATGAGGGCCTTACTTCCAGGCATGTGTTCATGCTGGGTGTGCCGGTAGCGACACCGCATGGTAAGATGCTGACTTTCTCCTCGAGCAGAGTGACTTCAGGTACGAGGGCCTCGGAGTATTCAAAGCAGAGTGTTTTCTCATGGCATCTCACACAAGGGCCATGACAAAGTCTTCCTGGGCACTACGGACTCAGCAGCAATATTGTCCTGAGGCCGTTCGAGGACTCTGGACATGTAGCTCTCCTCAAGGAACCTACAGTGTGTTGCCCACCACTCGGCACGCACAGAGGGCCTCCGAGGGATCAACAAATGGGCCTCGATTTCCTCAGCCAGCCCAGAGGGGTGTTGAGGTACTCACTCAACTTGGAGGGAAAATGATGCATACCCGAGAGGCCTAGGAGTCCTCAGACGTGTACATCTTTGAAAATAAAGCATATAAGCGACTAAGAACTCATGGAGACAGCTGCATGCCTCCGTATCTACACGGTTACCAAGGGCCTAAACTGGAGGCATGTTCCCACGTTGAGATTCCTTTTAGCTCTAGAGCTTGTCAGGCTGAAAACAACCACGGCCATGGAAGCACCTGGTTTAGACAGAGTAAATTCATTTTGTCCCCAGAAGCATTCTACAGGGTTGACTTGCCTGTCAAGAGCTGCGTATGTCAGGGAGCTTCAACGAAGCATGAATGCAGCCTTCAGAAAGGGAAAGCAAGGCGAGTTCTAGCAGGCAACCGTTTCCTCGGGCTCACTCAGCATGCACCCCTGTGGTTTCTAACAAGTCCAAAGAGACACAGGTTACCCTGTGTTTCCTTCCCTGAATCTGCTTCTCCAAGTAGGGTGTTCTGCATCAAGCGAACTGCCTCAACCAAGGATCCCCGTAGCTGCTCCTCTGGTCCTGTGTCTACTCAAAAGCTTGCAGTGCCACAGGAAGAAGAGGACTTAAATTGCAGTAAGAACGCAAGCCGACTTCCTCCAGGAGGCACGGTGACTTCAGGCAGGTGGTCCTAGATGGAAAGCGAAGCTGAGGGTTACTCTGAGTGCAGCTCAGACTAGGGCAACGCGTAAGACTTCGACGCCATGTGGGACTTGCCAGAACGGTGTTCGTGAACGTGTGCGAGTGCTGAGGAAATTTAGCTGCTCCAAAAGAGAGTGCAGTGCGTTTCCCTACGCTCGGCATGCACAGAGGGGCTCTATAGGGCTACGGGAGTGGATGTTGCTTAGCAGACACAGGTGCGCCTGGGGGTACTCAGTGTTCCTGCTGGGAACAGGGTGCCCACGCTAGCCTCCTAGGTGTCCAGAAAACTGTGCCGCCGTTAGACGTACGCAGAGCAGAGGCCACCGGCTCTTGGAAACTGCTGCACGCCTCCTATTCTGCACGGCAAATCAGCGCCTTACTTCCAGGCATGTGTTCATGCTGGGTGTGCCGGTAGCGACACCGCATGGTAAGATGCTGACTTTCTCCTCGAGCAGAGTGACTTCAGGTACGAGAGCCTCGGAGTATTCAAAGCAGGGTGTTTTCTCATGGCAGCACACACATGGGACATGACAAAGTCTTCCTGGGCACTTCGGAATCACCAGCAATGTTGTCCTGAGGCCGTTCGAGCACTCTGGACATGTAGCTCTCCTCAAGGAACCTACAGTGTGTTGCCCATCACTCGGCACGCACAGAGGGCCTTCGAGGGATCAACAAATAGGCCTCGAAGTTCCTCATCCGGCCCACAGCGGTGTGAAGGTACTCAGTCAACTTGGAGGGAATATCATGCATACGCGAGAGGCCTAGGAGTCCTCAGACGTGTACTTCCTTGAAAATAAAGCATACAAGCGACTAAGAACTCATGGAGACAGCTGCATGTCTCCGTATGTACACGGCTACCAAGGGCCTAAACTGGAGGCATGTTCCCACGTTGAGATTCCTTTTAGCTCTAGAGCTTGTCAGGCTGAAAACAACCGCGGCCATGGAAGCACCTGGTTTAGACAGAGCAAATTCATTTTGTCCCCAGAAGCATTCTACAAGGGTTGACTTGCCTGTCAAGAGCTGCGTATGTCAGGGAGCTTCAACGAAGCATGAATGCAGCCTTCAGAAAGGGAAAGCAAGGCTAGTCCCAGCAGGCCCCCGTATACTCGGGCTCACTCAGCATGCACGACTGTGGTTTCTAACAAGTCCAAAGAGACACAGGTTACCCTGTGTTTCCTTCCCTGAATCTGCTTCTCCAAGTAGGGTGTTCTGCATCAAGCGAACTGCCTCAACCAAGGATCGCCGTAGCTGCTCCTCTGGTCCTGTGTCTATTCAAAAGCTTGCAGTGCCTCAGGAAGAACAGGACTTAAATTGCAGTCAGAACGCAAGCCGACTTCCTCCAGGAGGCACGGTGACTTCAGGCAGGAGGTCCTAGATGGAAAGCGAAGCTGAGGGTTACTCTGAGTGCAGCTCAGACTAGGGTAACGCGTAAGACTTCGACGCCATGTGGGACTTGCCAGAACGGTGTTCGTGAACGTGTGCGAGTGCTGAGGAAATTTAGCTGCTCCAAAAGAGAGTGCAGTGCGTTTCCCTACGCTCGGCATGCACAGAGGGGCTCTAAAGGGCTACGGGAGTGGATGTTGCTTAGCAGACCCAGGTGCGCCTGGGGGTACTCAGTGATCCTGCCGGGAACAGGGTGCCCACGCTAGCCTCCTAGGTGTCCAGAAAACTGTGCCGCCGTTAGACGTACGCAGAGCAGAGGCCACCGGCTCCTGGAAACTGCTGCACGCCTCCTCTTGTGCACGGCAAATCAGGGCCTTACTTCCAGGCATGTGTTCATGCTGGGTGTGCCGGTAGCGACACCGCATGGTAAGATGCTGACTTTCTCCTCGAGCAGAGTGACTTCAGGTACGAGGGCCTCGGAGTATTCAAAGCAGAGTGTTTTCTCATGGCATCTCACACAAGGGCCATGACAAAGTCTTCCTGGGCACTACGGACTCAGCAGCAATATTGTCCTGAGGCCGTTCGAGGACTCTGGACATGTAGCTCTCCTCAAGGAAACTACAGTGTGTTGCCCACCACTCGGCACGCACAGAGGGCCTCCGAGGGATCAACAAATGGGCCTCGATTTCCTCAGCCAGCCCAGAGGGGTGTTGAGGTACTCACTCAACTTGGAGGGAAAATGATGCATACCCGAGAGGCCTAGGAGTCCTCAGACGTGTACATCTTTGAAAATAAAGCATATAAGCGACTAAGAACTCATGGAGACAGCTGCATGCCTCCGTATCTACACGGTTACCAAGGGCCTAAACTGGAGGCATGTTCCCACGTTGAGATTCCTTTTAGCTCTAGAGCTTGTCAGGCTGAAAACAACCACGGCCATGGAAGCACCTGGTTTAGACAGAGCAAATTCATTTTGTCCCCAGAAGCATTCTACAAGGTTGACTTGCCTGTCAAGAGCTGCGTATGTCAGGGAGCTTCAACGAAGCATGAATGCAGCCTTCAGAAAGGGAAAGCAAGGCTAGTCGAGGCAGGCCCCCGTTTCCTCGGGCTCACTCAGCATGCACCCCTGTGGTTTCTAACAAGTCCAAAGAGACACAGGTTACCCTGTGTTTCCTTCCCTGAATCAGCTTCTCCAAGTAGGGTGTTCTGCATCAAGCGAACTGCCTCAACCAAGGATCCCCGTAGCTGCTCCTCTGGTCCTGTGTCTATTCAAAAGCTTGCAGTGCCTCAGGAAGAAGAGGACTTAAATTGCAGTAAGAACGCAAGCCGACTTCCTCCAGGAGGCACGGTGACTTCAGGCAGGAGGTCCTAGATGGAAAGCGAAGCCGAGGGTTACTCTGAGTGCAGCTCAGACTAGGGCAACGCGTAAGACTTCGACGCCATGTGGGACTTGCCAGAACGGTGTTCGTGAACGTGTGCGAGTGCTGAGGAAATTTAGCTGCTCCAAAAGAGAGTGCAGTGCGTTTCCCTACGCTCGGCATGCACAGAGGGGCTCTAAAGGGCTACGGGAGTGGATGTTGCTTAGCAGACCCAGGTGCGCCTGGGGGTACTCAGTGTTCCTGCCGGGAACAGGGTGCCCACGCTAGCCTCCTAGGTGTCCAGAAAACTGTGCCGCCGTTAGACGTACGCAGAGCAGAGGCCACCGGCTCTTGGAAACTGCTGCACGCCTCCTATTCTGCACGGCAAATCAGTGCCTTACTTCCAGGCATGTGTTCATGCTGGGTGTGCCGGTAGCGACACCGCATGGTAAGATGCTGACTTTCTCCTCGAGCAGAGTGACTTCAGGTACGAGAGCCTCGGAGTATTCAAAGCAGGGTGTTTTCTCATGGCAGCACACACATGGGACATGACAAAGCCTTCCTGGGCACTTCGGAATCACCAGCAATGTTGTCCTGAGGCCGTTCGAGCACTCTGGACATGTAGCTCTCCTCAAGGAACCTACAGTGTGTTGCCCATCACTCGGCACGCACAGAGGGCCTTCGAGGGATCAACAAATGGGCCTCGAAGTTCCTCATCCGGCCCACAGCGGTGTGAAGGTACTCTGTCAACTTGGAGGGAATATCATGCATACCCGACAGGCCTAGGAGTCCTCAGACGTGTACTTCCTTGAAAATAAAGCATACAAGCGACTAAGAACTCATGGAGACAGCTGCATGTCTCCCTATGTACACGGCAACCAAGGGCCTAAACTGGAGGCATGTTCCCACGTTGAGATTCCTTTTAGCTCTAGAGCTTGTCAGGCTGAAAACAACCGCGGCCATGGAAGCACCTGGTTTAGACAGAGCAAATTCATTTTCTCCCCAGAAGCATTCTACAAGGGTTGACTTGCCTGTCAAGAGCTGTGTATGTCAGGGATCTTTAACGAAGCATGAATGCAGCCTTCAGAAAGGGAAAGCAAGGCTAGTCCCAGCAGGCCCCCGTTTCCTCGGGCTCACTCAGCATGCACCACTGTTGTTTCTTACAAGTCCAAAGAGACACAGGTTACCCTGTGTTTCCTTCCCTGAATCTGCTTCTCTAAGTAGGGTGTTCTGCATCAAGCGAACTGCCTCAACCAAGGATCGCCGTAGCTGCTCCTCTGGTCCTGTGTCTATTCAAAAGCTTGCAGTGCCTCAGGAAGAACAGGACTTAAATTGCAGTCAGAACGCAAGCCGACTTCCTCCAGGAGGCACGGTGACTTCAGGCAGGAGGTCCTAGATGGAAAGCGAAGCTGAGGGTTACTCTGAGTGCAGCTCAGACTAGGGTAACGCGTAAGACTTCGACGCCATGTGGGACTTGCCAGAACGGTGTTCGTGAACGTGTGCGAGTGCTGAGGAAATTTAGCTGCTCCAAAAGAGAGTGCAGTGCGTTTCCCTACGCTCGGCATGCACAGAGGGGCTCTAAAGGGCTACGGGAGTGGATGTTGCTTAGCAGACCCAGGTGCGCCTGGGGGTACTCAGTGATCCTGCCGGGAACAGGGTGCCCACGCTAGCCTCCTAGGTGTCCAGAAAACTGTGCCGCCGTTAGACGTACGCAGAGCAGAGGCCACCGGCTCTTGGAAACTGCTGCACGCCTCCTCTTGTGCACGGCAAATCAGGGCCTTACTTCCAGGCATGTGTTCATGCTGGGTGTGCCGGTAGCGACACCGCATGGTAAGATGCTGACTTTCTCCTCGAGCAGAGTGACTTCAGGTACGAGGGCCTGGGAGTATTCAAAGCAGAGTGTTTTCTCATGGCATCTCACACAAGGGCCATGACAAAGTCTTCCTGGGCACTACGGACTCAGCAGCAATATTGTCCTGAGGCAGTTCGAGGACTCTGGACATGTAAGTCTCCTCAAGGAACCTACAGTGTGTTGCCCACCACTCGGCACGCACAGAGGGCCTCCGAGGGATCAGCAAATGGGTCTCGAAGTTCCTCAGCCAGCCCAGAGGGGTGTTGAGGTACTCACTCAACTTGGAGGGAAAATGATGCATACCCGAGAGGCCTAGGAGTCCTCAGACGTGTACATCTTTGAAAATAAAGCATATAAGCGACTAAGAACTCATGGAGACAGCTGCATGCCTCCGTATCTACACGGTTACCAAGGGCCTAAACTGGAGGCATGTTCCCACGTTGAGATTCCTTTTAGCTCTAGAGCTTGTCAGGCTGAAAACAACCGCGGCCATGGAAGCACCTGGTTTAGACAGAGCAAATTCATTTTGTCCCCAGAAGCATTCTACAGGGTTGACTTGCCTGTCCAGAGCTGCGTATGTCAGAGAGCTTCAACGAAGCATGAATGCAGCCTTCAGAAAGGGAAAGCAAGGCTAGTCCCAGCAGGCCCCCGTTTCGTCGGGCTCACTCAGCATGCACGACTGTTGTTTCTAACAAGTCCAAAGAGACACAGGTTACCCTGTGTTTCCTTCCCTGAATCTGCTTCTCCAAGTAGGGTGTTCTGCATCAAGCGAACTGCCTCAACAAAGGATCGCCGTAGCTGCTCCTCTGGTCCTGTGTCTATTCAAAAGCTTGCAGTGCCTCAGGAAGAACAGGACTTAAATTGCAGTCAGAACGCAAGCCGACTTCCTCCAGGAGGCACGGTGACTTCAGGCAGGAGGTCCTAGATGGAAAGCGAAGCTGAGGGTTACTCTGAGTGCAGCTCAAACTAGGGCAACGCGTAAGACTTCGACGTCATGTGGGACTTGCCAGAACGGTGTTCGTGAACGTGTGCGAGTGCTGAGGAAATTTAGCTGCTCCAAAAGAGAGTGCAGTGCGTTTCCCTACGCTCGGCATGCACAGAGGGCCTCTGAAGGGCTACGGGAGTGGATGTTGCTTAGCAGACCCAGGTGCGCCTGGGGGTACTCAGTGATCCTGCCGGGAACAGGGTGCCCACGCTAGCCTCCTAGGTGTCCAGAAAACTGTGCCGCCGTTAGACGTACGCAGAGCAAAGGCCAGCGGCTCCTGGAAACTGCTGCACGCCTCCTCTTCTGCACGGCAAATCAGGGCCTTACTTCCAGGCATGTGTTCATGCTGGGTGTGCCGGTAGCGACACCGCATGGTAAGATGCTGACTTTCTCCTCGAGCAGAGTGACTTCAGGTACGAGGGCCTCGGAGTATTCAAAGCAGAGTGTTTTCTCATGGCATCTCACACAAGGGCCATGACAAAGTCTTCCTGGGCACTACGGACTCAGCAGCAATATTGTCCTGAGGCCGTTTGAGGACTCTGGACATGTAGCTCTCCTCAAGGAAACTACAGTGTGTTGCCCACCACTCGGCACGCACAGAGGGCCTCCGAGGGATCAACAAATGGGCCTCGATTTCCTCAGCCAGCCCAGAGGGGTGTTGAGGTACTCACTCAACTTGGAGGGAAAATGATGCATACCCGAGAGGCCTAGGAGTCCTCAGACGTGTACATCTTTGAAAATAAAGCATATAAGCGACTAAGAACTCATGGAGACAGCTGCATGCCTCCGTATCTACACGGTTACCAAGGGCCTAAACTGGAGGCATGTTCCCACGTTGAGATTCCTTTTAGCTCTAGAGCTTGTCAGGCTGAAAACAACCACGGCCATGGAAGCACCTGGTTTAGACAGAGTAAATTCATTTTGTCCCCAGAAGCATTCTACAGGGTTGACTTGCCTGTCAAGAGCTGCGTATGTCAGGGAGCTTCAACGAAGCATGAATGCAGCCTTCAGAAAGGGAAAGCAAGGCGAGTTCTAGCAGGCAACCGTTTCCTCGGGCTCACTCAGCATGCACCCCTGTTGTTTCTAACAAGTCCAAAGAGACACAGGTTACCCTGTGTTTCCTTCCCTGAATCTGCTTCTCCAAGTAGGGTGTTCTGCATCAAGCGAACTGCCTCAACCAAGGATCCCCGTAGCTGCTCCTCTGGTCCTGTGTCTACTCAAAAGCTTGCAGTGCCACAGGAAGAAGAGGACTTAAATTGCAGTAAGAACGCAAGCCGACTTCCTCCAGGAGGCACGGTGACTTCAGGCAGGTGGTCCTAGATGGAAAGCGAAGCTGAGGGTTACTCTGAGTGCAGCTCAGACTAGGGCAACGCGTAAGACTTCGACGCCATGTGGGACTTGCCAGAACGGTGTTCGTGAACGTGTGCGAGTGCTGAGGAAATTTAGCTGCTCCAAAAGAGAGTGCAGTGCGTTTCCCTACGCTCGGCATGCACAGAGGGGCTCTATAGGGCTACGGGAGTTGATGTTGCTTAGCAGACCCAGGTGGGCCTGGGGGTACTCAGTGTTCCTGCTGGGAACAGGGTGCCCACGCTAGCCTCCTAGGTGTCCAGAAAACTGTGCCGCCGTTAGACGTACGCAGAGCAGAGGCCACCGGCTCTTGGAAACTGCTGCACGCCTCCTATTCTGCACGGCAAATCAGCGCCTTACTTCCAGGCATGTGTTCATGCTGGGTGTGCCGGTAGCGACACCGCATGGTAAGATGCTGACTTTCTCCTCGAGCAGAGTGACTTCAGGTACGAGAGCCTCGGAGTATTCAAAGCAGGGTGTTTTCTCATGGCAGCACACACATGGGACATGACAAAGTCTTCCTGGGCACTTCGGAATCACCAGCAATGTTGTCCTGAGGCCGTTCGAGCACTCTGGACATGTAGCTCTCCTCAAGGAACCTACAGTGTGTTGCCCATCACTCGGCACGCACAGAGGGCCTTCGAGGGATCAACAAATAGGCCTCGAAGTTCCTCATCCGGCCCACAGCGGTGTGAAGGTACTCAGTCAACTTGGAGGGAATATCATGCATACGCGAGAGGCCTAGGAGTCCTCAGACGTGTACTTCCTTGAAAATAAAGCATACAAGCGACTAAGAACTCATGGAGACAGCTGCATGTCTCCGTATGTACACGGCTACCAAGGGCCTAAACTGGAGGCATGTTCCCACGTTGAGATTCCTTTTAGCTCTAGAGCTTGTCAGGCTGAAAACAACCGCGGCCATGGAAGCACCTGGTTTAGACAGAGCAAATTCATTTTGTCCCCAGAAGCATTCTACAGGGTTGACTTGCCTGTCAAGAGCTGCGTATGTCAGGGAGCTTCAACGAAGCAGGAATGCAGCCTTCAGAAAGGGAAAGCAAGGCTAGTTCCAGCAGGCCCCCGTATACTCGGGCTCACTCAGCATGCACGACTGTGGTTTCTAACAAGTCCAAAGAGACACAGGTTACCCTGTGTTTCCTTCCCTGAATCTGCTTCTCCAAGTAGGGTGTTCTGCATCAAGCGAACTGCCTCAACCAAGGATCGCCGTAGCTGCTCCTCTGGTCCTGTGTCTATTCAAAAGCTTGCAGTGCCTCAGGAAGAACAGGACTTAAATTGCAGTCAGAACGCAAGCCGACTTCCTCCAGGAGGCACGGTGACTTCAGGCAGGAGGTCCTATATGGAAAGCGAAGCTGAGGGTTACTCTGAGTGCAGCTCAGACTAGGGTAACGCATAAGACTTCGACGTCATGTGGGTCTTGCCAGAACGGTGTTCGTGAACGTGTGCGAGTGCTGAGGAAATTTAGCTGCTCCAAAAGAGAGTGCAGTGCGTTTCCCTACACTCGGCATGCACAGAGGGCCTCTAAAGGGCTACGGGAGTGGATGTTGCTTAGCAGACCCAGGTGCGCCTGGGGGTACTCAGTGTTCCTGCCGGGAACAGGGTGCCCACGCTAGCCTTCTAGGTGTCCAGAAAACTGTGCCGCCGTTAGACGTACGCAGAGCAGAGGCCACCGGCTCTTGGAAACTGCTGCACGCCTCCTCTTGTGCACGGCAAATCCGGGCCTTACTTCCAGGCATGTGTTCATGCTGGGTGTGCCGGTAGCGACACCGCATGGTAAGATGCTGACTTTCTCCTCGAGCAGAGTGACTACAGGTACGAGGGTCTCGGAGTATTCAAAGCAGAGTGTTTTCTCATGGCATCTCACACAAGGGCCATGACAAAGTCTTCCTGGGCACTACAGACTCAGCAGCAATATTGTCCTGAGGCCGTTCGAGGACTCTGGACATGTAGCTCTCCTCAAGGAACCTACAGTGTGTTGCCCACCACTCGGCACGCACAGAAGGCCTCCGAGGGATCAACAAATAGGTCTCGAAGTTCCTCAGCCAGCCCAGAGGGGTGTTGAGGTACTCACTCAACTTGGAGGGAAAATGATGCATACCCGAGAGGCCTAGGAGTCCTCAGACGTGTACATCTTTGAAAATAAAGCATATAAGCGACTAAGAACTCATGGAGACAGCTGCATGCCTCCGTATCTACACGGTTACCAAGGGCCAAAACTGGAGGCATGTTCCCACGTTGAGATTCCTTTTAGCTCTAGAGCTTGTCAGGCTGAAAACAACCGCGGCCATGGAAGCACCTGGTTTAGACAGAGCAAATTCATTTTGTCCCCAGAAGCATTCTACAAGGGTTGACTTGCCTGTCAAGAGCTGTGTATGTCAGAGAGCTTCAACGAAGCATGAATGCAGGCTTCAGAAAGGGAAAGCAAGGCTAGTCCCAGCAGGCCCCCGTATCCTCGGGCTCACTCAGCATGCACGACTGTGGTTTCTAACAAGTCCAAAGAGACACAGGTTACCCTGTGTTTCCTTCCCTGAATCTGCTTCTCCAAGTAGGGTGTTCTGCATCAAGCGAACTGCCTCAACCAAGGATCGCCGTAGCTGCTCCTCTAGTCCTTTGTCTATTCAAAAGCTTGCAGTGCCTCAGGAAGAAGAGGACTTAAATTGCAGTAAGAACGCAAGCCGACTTCCTCCAGGAGGCACGGTGACTTCAGGCAGGAGGTCCTAGATGGAAAGCGAAGCCGAGGGTTACTCTGATTGCAGCTCAGACTAGGGCAACGCGTAAGACTTCGACGCCATGAGGGACTTCCCAGAACGGTGTTCGTAAACGTGTGCGAGTGCTGAGGAAATTTAGCTATTCCAAATGAGAGTGCAGTGCGTTTCCCTACGCTCGGCATGCACAGAGGGGCTCTAAAGGGCTACGGGAGTGGATGTTGCTTAGCAGACCCAGGTGCGCCTGGGGTTACTCAGTGTTCCTGCCGGGAACAGGGTGCCCACGCTAGCCTCCTAGGTGTCCAGAAAACTGTGCCGCCGTTAGACGTACGCAGAGCAGAGGCCACCGGCTCTTGGAAACTGCTGCACGCCTCCTCTTGTGCACGGCAAATCAGGGCCTTACTTCCAGGCATGTGTTCATGCTGGGTGTGCCGGTAGCGACACCGCATGGTAAGATGCTGACTTTCTCCTCGAGCAGAGTGACTTCAGGTACGAGGGCCTCGGAGTATTCAAAGCAGAGTGTTTTCTCATGGCATCTCACACAAGGGCCATGACAAAGTCTTCCTGGGCACTACGGACTCAGCAGCAATATTGTCCTGAGGCCGTTCGAGGACTCTGGACATGTAGCTCTCCTCAAGGAACCTACAGTGTGTTGCCCACCACTCGGCACGCACAGAGGGCCTCCGAGGGATCAACAAATGGGCCTCGATTTCCTCAGCCAGCCCAGAGGGGTGTTGAGGTACTCACTCAACTTGGAGGGAAAATGATGCATACCCGAGAGGCCTAGGAGTCCTCAGACGTGTACATCTTTGAAAATAAAGCATATAAGCGACTAAGAACTCATGGAGACAGCTGCATGCCTCCGTATCTACACGGTTACCAAGGGCCTAAACTGGAGGCATGTTCCCACGTTGAGATTCCTTTTAGCTCTAGAGCTTGTCAGGCTGAAAACAACCACGGCCATGGAAGCACCTGGTTTAGACAGAGCAAATTCATTTTGTCCCCAGAAGCATTCTACAGGGTTTACTTGCCTGTCAAGAGCTGCGTATGTCAGGGAGCTTCAACGAAGCATGAATGCAGCCTTCAGAAAGGGAAAGCAAGTCTAGTTCCAGCAGGCACCCGTTTCCTCGGGCTCACTCAGCATGCACCCCTGTGGTTTCTAACAAGTCCAAAGAGACACAGGTTACCCTGTGTTTCCTTCCCTGAATCAGCTTCTCCAAGTAGGGTGTTCTGCATCAAGCGAACTGCCTCAACCAAGGATCCCCGTAGCTGCTCCTCTGGTCCTGTGTCTATTCAAAAGCTTGCAGTGCCACAGGAAGAAGAGGACTTAAATTGCAGTAAGAACGCAAGCCGACTTCCTCCAGGAGGCACGGTGACTTCAGGCAGGAGGTCCTAGATGGAAAGCGAAGCCGAGGGTTACTCTGAGTGCAGCTCAGACTAGGGCAACGCGTAAGACTTCGATGCCATGTGGGACTTCCCAGAACGGTGTTCGTAAACGTGTGCGAGTGCTGAGGAAATTTAGCTGTTCCAAATGAGAGTGCAGTGCGTTTCCCTACGCTCGGCATGCACAGAGGGGCTCTAAAGGGCTACGGGAGTGGATGTTGCTTAGCAGACCCAGGTGCGCCTGGGGGTACTCAGTGTTCCTGCCGGGAACAGGGTGCCCACGCTAGCCTCCTAGGTGTCCAGAAAACTGTGCCGCCGTTAGACGTACGCAGAGCAGAGGCCACCGGCTCTTGGAAACTGCTGCACGCCTCCTCTTCTGCACGGCAAATCAGGGCCTTACTTCCAGGCATGTGTTCATGCTGGGTGTGCCGGTAGCGACACCGCATGGTAAGATGCTGACTTTCTCCTCGAGCAGAGTGACTTCAGGTACGAGGGCCTCGGAGTATTCAAAGCAGGGTGTTTTCTCATGGCAGCACACACATGGGCCATGACAAAGTCTTCCTGGGCACTTCGGACTCACCAGCAATGTTGTCCTGAGGCCGTTCGAGCACTCTGGACATGTAGCTCTCCTCAAGGAACCTACAGTGTGTTGCCCATCACTCGGCACGCACAGAGGGCCTCCGAGGGATCAACAAATGGGCCTCGACGTTCCTCAGCCGTCCCACAGGGATGTGGAGGTATTCAGTCAACTAGGAGGGTAAATGATGCATACCCGAGAGGCCTAGGAGTCCTCAGACGTGTACATCTTTGAAAATAAAGCATATAAGCGACTAAGAACTCATGGAGACAGCTGCATGCCTCCGTATCTACACGGTTACCAAGGGCCTAAACTGGAGGCATGTTCCCACGTTGAGATTCCTTTTAGCTCTAGAGCTTGTCAGGCTGAAAACAACCGCGGCCATGGAAGCACCTGGTTTAGACAGAGCAAATTCATTTTGTCCCCAGAAGCATTCTACAAGGGTTGACTTGCCTGTCAAGAGCTGTGTATGTCAGGGATCTTTAACGAAGCATGAATGCAGCCTTCAGAAAGGGAAAGCAAGGCTAGTTCCAGCAGGCCCCCGTTTCCTCGGGCTCACTCAGCATGCACCCCTGTGGTTTCTAACAAGTCCAAAGAGACACAGGTTACCCTGTGTTTCCTTCCCTGAATCTGCTTCTCCAAGTAGGGTGTTCTGCATCAAGCGAACTGCCTCAACCAAGGATCGCCGTAGCTGCTCCTCTGGTCCTGTGTCTATTCAAAAGCTTGCAGTGCCACAGGAAGAACAGGACTTAAATTGCAGTAAGAACGCAAGCCGACTTCCTCCAGGAGGCACGGTGACTTCAGGCAGGAGGTCCTAGATGGAAAGCGAAGCTGAGGGTTACTCTGAGTGCAGCTCAGACTAGGGCAACGCGTAAGACTTCGACGCCATGTGGGACTTGCCAGAACGGTGTTCGTAAACGTGTGCGAGTGCTGAGGAAATTTAGCTGTTCCAAATGAGAGTGCAGTGCGTTTCCCTACGCTCGGCATGCACAGAGGGGCTCTAAAGGGCTACGGGAGTGGATGTTGCTTAGCAGACCCAGGTGCGCCTGGGGTTACTCAGTGTTCCTGCCGGGAACAGGGTGCCCACGCTAGCCTCCTAGGTGTCCAGAAAACTGTGCCGCCGTTAGACGTACGCAGAGCAGAGGCCACCGGCTCTTGGAAACTGCTGCACGCCTCCTCTTGTGCACGGCAAATCAGGGCCTTACTTCCAGGCATGTGTTCATGCTGGGTGTGCCGGTAGCGACACCGCATGGTAAGATGCTGACTTTCTCCTCGAGCAGAGTGACTTCAGGTACGAGGGCCTCGGAGTATTCAAAGCAGGGTGTTTTCTTATGGCAGCACACACATGGGCCACGACAAAGTCTTCCTGGGCACTTCGGACTCACCAGCAATGTTGTCCTGAGGCCGTTCGAGCACTCTGGACATGTAGCTCTCCTCAAGGAACCTACAGTGTGTTGCCCATCACTCGGCACGCACAGATGGCCTCCGACGGATCAACAAATGGGCCTCGACATTCCTCAGCCGGCCCACAGGTGTGTGGAGGTACGCAGTCAACTTGGAGGGAAAATGATGCATACCCGAGAGGCCTAGGAGTCCTCAGACGTGTACTTCCTTGAAAATAAAGCATATAAGCCACTAAGAACTCATGGAGACAGCTGCATGTTTCCGTATCTACACTGTTACCAAGGGCCTAAACTGGAGGCATGTTCCCACGTTGAGATTCCTTTTAGCTCTAGAGCTTGTCAGGCTGAAAACAACCGCGGCAATGGAAGCACCTGGTTTAGACAGAGCAAATTCATTTTCTCCCCAGAAGCATTCTACAAGGGTTGACTTGCCGGTCAAGAGCTGTGTATGTCAGGGATCTTTAACGAAGCATGAATGCAGCCTTCAGAAAGGGAAAGCAAGTCTAATCGCAGCAGGCCCCCGTTTCCTCGGGCTCACTCAGCATGCACCACTGTTGTTTCTAACAAGTCCAAAGAGACACAGGTTACCCTGTGTTTCCTTCCCTGAATCTGCTTCTCCAAGTAGGGTGTTCTGCATCAAGCGAACTGCCTCAACCAAGGATCGCCGTAGCTGCTCCTCTAGTCCTGTGTCTATTCAAAAGCTTGCAGTGCCTCAGGAAGAACAGGACTTAAATTGCAGTCAGAACGCAAGCCGACTTCCTCCAGGAGGCACGGTGACTTCAGGCAGGAGGTCCTAGATGGAAAGCGAAGCTGAGGGTTACTCTGAGTGCAGCTCAGACTAGGGCAACGCGTAAGACTTCGACGCCATGTGGGACTTGCCAGAACGGTGTTCGTGAACGTGTGCGAGTGCTGAGGAAATTTAGCTGTTCCAAATGAGAGTGCAGTGCGTTTCCCTACGCTCGGCATGCACAGAGGGGCTCTAAAGGGCTACGGGAGTGGATGTTGCTTAGCAGACCCCGGTGCGCCTGGGGTTACTCAGTATTCCTGCCGGGAACATGGTGTCCACGCTAGCCTCCTAGGTGTCCAGAAAACTGTGCCGCCGTTAGACGTACGCAGAGCAGAGGCCACCGGCTCTTGGAAACTGCTGCACGCCTCCTCTTGTGCACGGCAAATCAGGGCCTTACTTCCAGGCATGTGTTCATGCTGGGTGTGCCGGTAGCGACACCGCATGGTAAGATGCTGACTTTCTCCTCGAGCAGAGTGACTTCAGGTACGAGGGCCTCGGAGTATTCAAAGCAGAGTGTTTTCTCATGGCATCTCACACAAGGGCCATGACAAAGTCTTCCTGGGCACTACAGACTCAGCAGCAATACTGTCCTGAGGCCGTTCGAGGACTCTGGACATGTAGCTCTCCTCAAGGAACCTACAGTGTGTTGCCCATCACTCGGCACGCACAGAGGGCCTCCGACGGATCAACAAATGGGCCTCGACGTTCCTCAGCCGGCCCACAGCGGTGTGAAGGTACTCAGTCAACTTGGAGGGAATATCATGCATACCCGAGAGGCCTAGGAGTCCTCAGACGTGTACTTCCTTGAAAATAAAGCATATAAGCGACTAAGAACTCATGGAGACAGCTGCATGCCTCCGTATCTACACGCCTACCAAGGGCCTAAACTGGAGGCATGTTCCCACGTTGAGATTCCTTTTAGCTCTAGAGCTTGTCAGGCTGAAAACAACCGCGGCCATGGAAGCACCTGGTTTAGACAGAGCAAATTCATTTTGTCCCCAGAAGCATTCTACAAGGGTTGACTTGGCTGTCAAGAGCTGTGTATGTCAGAGAGCTTCAACGAAGCATGAATGCAGCCTTCAGAAAGGGAGAGCAAGTCCAGTTCCAGCAGGCCCCCGTTTCCTGGGGCTCACTCAGCATGCACCACTGTGGTTTCTAACAAGTCCAAAGAGACACAGGTTACCCTGTGTTTCCTTCCCTGAATCTGCTTCTCCAAGTAGGGTGTTCTGCATCAAGCGAACTGCCTCAACCAAGGATCGCCGTAGCTGCTCCTCTGGGCCTTTGTCTATTCAAAAGCTTGCAGTGCCTCAGGAAGAACAGGAGTTAAATTGCAGTCAGAATGCAAGCCGACTTCCTCCAGGAGGCACGGTGACTTCAGGCAGGAGGTCCTAGATGGAAAGCGAAGCTGAGGGTTACTCTGAGTGCAGCTCAGACTAGGGCAACGCGTAAGACTTCGACGTCATGTGGGACTTGCCAGAACGGTGTTCGTGAACGTGTGCGAGTGCTGAGGAAATTTAGCTGCTCCAAAAGAGAGTGCAGTGCGTTTCCCTACGCTCGGCATGCACAGAGGGGCTCTAAAGGGCTACGGGAGTGGATGTTGCTTAGCAGACCCAGGTGCGCCTGGGGGTACTCAGTGTTCCTGCCGGGAACAGGGTGCCCACGCTAGCCTCCTAGGTGTCCAGAAAACTGTGCCGCCGTTAGACGTACGCAGAGCAGAGGCCACCGGCTCTTGGAAACTGCTGCACGCCTCCTCTTGTGCACGGCAAATCAGGGCCTTACTTCCAGGCATGTGTTCATGCTGGGTGTGCCGGTAGCGACACCGCATGGTAAGATGCTGACTTTCTCCTCGAGCAGAGTGACTTCAGGTACGAGGGCCTCGGAGTATTCAAAGCAGAGTGTTTTCTCATGGCAGCACACACAAGGGCCATGACAAAGTCTTCCTGGGCACTACAGACTCAGCAGCAATATTGTCCTGAGGCCGTTCGAGGACTCTGGACATGTAGCTCTCCTCAAGGAACCTACAGTGTGTTGCCCATCACTCGGCACGCACAGAGGGCCTCCGAGGGATCAACAAATGGGCCTCGACGTTCCTCAGCCGGCCCACAGGGGTGTGGAGGTACTCAGTCAACTTGGAGGGAAAATGATGCATACCCGAGAGGCCTAGGAGTCCTCAGACGTGTACATCTTTGAAAATAAAGCATATAAGCGACTAAGAACTCATGGAGACAGCTGCATGCCTCCGTATCTACACGGTTACCAAGGGCCTAAACTGGAGGCATGTTCCCACGTTGAGATTCCTTTTAGCTCTAGAGCTTGTCAGGCTGAAAACAACCGCGGCCATGGAAGCACCTGGTTTAGACAGAGCAAATTCATTTTGTCCCCAGAAGCATTCTACAAGGGTTGACTTGCCTGTCAAGAGCTGTGTATGTCAGGGAGCTTCAACGAAGCATGAATGCAGCCTTCAGAAAGGGAAAGCAAGGCTAGTTCCAGCAGGCCCCCGTTTCCTCGGGCTCACTCAGCATGCACCACTGTGGTTTCTAACAAGTCCAAAGAGACACAGGTTACCCTGTGTTTCCTTCCCTGAATCTGCTTCTCCAAGTAGGGTGTTCTGCATCAAGCGAACTGCCTCAACAAAGGATCGCCGTAGCTGCTCCTCTGGTCCTGTGTCTATTCAAAAGCTTGCAGTGCCACAGGAAGAACAGGACTTAAATTGCAGTAAGAACACAAGCCGACTTCCTCCAGGAGGCACGGTGACTTCAGGCAGGAGGTCCTAGATGGAAAGCGAAGCTGAGGGTTACTCTGAGTGCAGCTCAGACTAGGGCAACGCGTAAGACTTCGACGCCATGTGGGACTTGCCAGAACGGTGTTCGTAAACGTGTGCGAGTGCTGAGGAAATTTAGCTGTTCCAAATGAGAGTGCAGTGCGTTTCCCTACGCTCGGCATGCACAGAGGGGCTCTAAAGGGCTACGGGAGTGGATGTTGCTTAGCAGACCCAGGTGCGCCTGGGGTTACTCAGTGTTCCTGCCGGGAACAGGGTGCCCACGCTAGCCTCCTAGGTGTCCAGAAAACTGTGCCGCCGTTAGACGTACGCAGAGCAGAGGCCACCGGCTCTTGGAAACTGCTGCACGCCTCCTCTTGTGCACGGCAAATCAGGGCCTTACTTCCAGGCATGTGTTCATGCTGGGTGTGCCGGTAGCGACACCGCATGGTAAGATGCTGACTTTCTCCTAGAGCAGAGTGACTTCAGGTACGAGGGCCTCGGAGTATTCAAAGCAGGGTGTTTTCTTATGGCAGCACACACATGGGCCACGACAAAGTCTTCCTGGGCACTTCGGACTCACCAGCAATGTTGTCCTGAGGCCGTTCGAGCACTCTGGACATGTAGCTCTCCTCAAGGAACCTACAGTGTGTTGCCCATCACTCGGCACGCACAGATGGCCTCCGACGGATCAACAAATGGGCCTCGAAATTCCTCAGCCGGCCCACAGGGGTGTGGAGGTACGCAGTCAACTTGGAGGGAAAATGATGCATACCCGAGAGGCCTAGGAGTCCTCAGACGTGTACTTCCTTGAAAATAAAGCATATAAGCGACTAAGAACTCATGGAGACAGCTGCATGTTTCCGTATCTACACGGTTACCAAGGGCCTAAACTGGAGGCATGTTCCCACGTTGAGATTCCTTTTAGCTCTAGAGCTTGTCAGGCTGAAAACAACCGCGGCAATGGAAGCACCTGGTTTAGACAGAGCAAATTCATTTTCTCCCCAGAAGCATTCTACAAGGGTTGACTTGCCGGTCAAGAGCTGTGTATGTCAGGGAGCTTTAACGAAGCATGAATGCAGCCTTCAGAAAGGGAAAGCAAGTCTAATCGCAGCAGGCCCCCGTTTCCTCGGGCTCACTCAGCATGCACCACTGTTGTTTCTAACAAGTCCAAAGAGACACAGGTTACCCTGTGTTTCCTTCCCTGAATCTGCTTCTCCAAGTAGGGTGTTCTGCATCAAGCGAACTGCCTCAACCAAGGATCGCCGTAGCTGCTCCTCTAGTCCTGTGTCTATTCAAAAGCTTGCAGTGCCTCAGGAAGAACAGGACTTAAATTGCAGTCAGAACGCAAGCCGACTTTATCCATTAGGCACGGTGACTTCAGGCAGGAGGTCCTAGATGGAAAGCGAAGCTGAGGGTTACTCTGAGTGCAGCTCAGACTAGGGCAACGCGTAAGACTTCGACGCCATGTGGGACTTGCCAGAACGGTGTTCGTGAACGTGTGCGAGTGCTGAGGAAATTTAGCTGTTCCAAATGAGAGTGCAGTGCGTTTCCCTACGCTCGGCATGCACAGAGGGGCTCTAAAGGGCTACGGGAGTGGATGTTGCTTAGCAGACCCCGGTGCGCCTGGGGTTACTCAGTGTTCCTGCCGGGAACAGGGTGTCCACGCTAGCCTCCTAGGTGTCCAGAAAACTGTGCCGCCGTTAGACGTACGCAGAGCAGAGGCCACCGGCTCTTGGAAACTGCTGCACGCCTCCTCTTGTGCACGGCAAATCAGGGCCTTACTTCCAGGCATGTGTTCATGCTGGGTGTGCCGGTAGCGACACCGCATGGTAAGATGCTGACTTTCTCCTCGAGCAGAGTGACTTCAGGTACGAGGGCCTCGGAGTATTCAAAGCAGAGTGTTTTCTCATGGCATCTCACACAAGGGCCATGACAAAGTCTTCCTGGGCACTACAGACTCAGCAGCAATATTGTCCTGAGGCCGTTAGAGGACTCTGGACATGTAGCTCTCCTCAAGGAACCTACAGTGTGTTGCCCATCACTCGGCACGCACAGAGGGCCTCCGAGGGATCAACAAATGGGCCTCGAAGTTCCTCAGCCGGCCCACAGGGGTGTGGAGGTAGTCAGTCAACTTGGAGGGAATATCATGCATACCCGAGAGGCCTAGGAGTCCTCAAACGTGTACTTCCTTGAAAATAAAGCATATAAGCGACTAAGAACTCATGGAGACAGCTGCATGCCTCCGTATCTACACGCCTACCAAGGGCCTAAACTGGAGGCATGTTCCCACGTTGAGATTCCTTTTAGCTCTAGAGCTTGTCAGGCTGAAAACAACCGCGGCCATGGAAGCACCTGGTTTAGACAGAGCAAATTCATTTTGTCCCCAGAAGCATTCTACAAGGGTTGACTTGGCTGTCAAGAGCTGTGTATGTCAGAGAGCTTCAACGAAGCATGAATGCAGCCTTCAGAAAGGGAGAGCAAGTCCAGTTCCAGCAGGCCCCCGTTTCCTGGGGCTCACTCAGCATGCACCACTGTGGTTTCTAACAAGTCCAAAGAGACACAGGTTACCCTGTGTTTCCTTCCCTGAATCTGCTTCTCCAAGTAGGGTGTTGTGCATCAAGCGAACTGCCTCAACCAAGGATCGCCGTAGCTGCTCCTCTGGGCCTGTGTCTATTCAAAAGCTTGCAGTGCCTCAGGAAGAACAGGAGTTAAATTGCAGTCAGAATGCAAGCCGACTTCCTCCAGGAGGCACGGTGACTTCAGGCAGGAGGTCCTAGATGGAAAGCGAAGCTGAGGGTTACTCTGAGTGCAGCTCAGACTAGGGCAACGCGTAAGACTTCGACGTCATGTGGGACTTGCCAGAACGGTGTTCGTGAACGTGTGCGAGTGCTGAGGAAATTTAGCTGCTCCAAAAGAGAGTGCAGTGCGTTTCCCTACGCTCGGCATGCACAGAGGGGCTCTAAAGGGCTACGGGAGTGGATGTTGCTTAGCAGACCCAGGTGCGCCTGGATGTACTCAGTGTTCCTGCCGGGAACAGGGTGCCTACCCTAGCCTCCTAGGTGTCCAGAAAACTGTGCCGCCGTTAGACGTACGCAGAGCAGAGGCCACCGGCTCTTGGAAACTGCTGCACGCCTCCTCTTGTGCACGGCAAATCAGGGCCTTACTTCCAGGCATGTGTTCATGCTGGGTGTGCCGGTAGCGACACCGCATGGTAAGATGCTGACTTTCTCCTAGAGCAGAGTGACTTCAGGTACGAGGGCCTCGGAGTATTCAAAGCAGAGTGTTTTCTCATGGCATCTCACACAAGGGCCATGACAAAGTCTTCCTGGGCACTACGGACAAAGCAGCAATATTGTCCTGAGGCCGTTCGAGGACTCTGGACATGTAGCTCTCATCAAGGAACCTACAGTGTGTTGCCCACCACTCGGCACGCACAGAGGGCCTCCGAGGAATCAACAAATGGGCCTCGATTTCCTCAGCCAGCCCAGAGGGGTGTTGAGGTACTCACTCAACTTGGAGGGAAAATGATGCATACCCGAGAGGCCTAGGAGTCCTCAGACGTGTACATCTTTGAAAATAAAGCATATAAGCGACTAAGAACTCATGGAGACAGCTGCATGCCTCCGTATCTACACGGTTACCAAGGGCCAAAACTGGAGGCATGTTCCCACGTTGAGATTCCTTTTAGCTCTAGAGCTTGTCAGGCTGAAAACAACCGCGGCCATGGAAGCACCTGGTTTAGACAGAGCAAATTCATTTTGTCCCCAGAAGCATTCTACAAGGGTTGACTTGCCTGTCAAGAGCTGTGTATGTCAGAGAGCTTCAACGAAGCATGAATGCAGGCTTCAGAAAGGGAAAGCAAGGCTAGTCCCAGCAGGCCCCCGTATCCTCGGGCTCACTCAGCATGCACGACTGTGGTTTCTAACAAGTCCAAAGAGACACAGGTTACCCTGTGTTTCCTTCCCTGAATCTGCTTCTCCAAGTAGGGTGTTCTGCATCAAGCGAACTGCCTCAACCAAGGATCGCCGTAGCTGCTCCTCTAGTCCTTTGTCTATTCAAAAGCTTGCAGTGCCTCAGGAAGAAGAGGACTTAAATTGCAGTAAGAACGCAAGCCGACTTCCTCCAGGAGGCACGGTGACTTCAGGCAGGAGGTCCTAGATGGAAAGCGAAGCCGAGGGTTACTCTGAGTGCAGCTCAGACTAGGGCAACGCGTAAGACTTCGACGCCATGAGGGACTTCCCAGAACGGTGTTCGTAAACGTGTGCGAGTGCTGAGGAAATTTAGCTATTCCAAATGAGAGTGCAGTGCGTTTCCCTACGCTCGGCATGCACAGAGGGGCTCTAAAGGGCTACGGGAGTGGATGTTGCTTAGCAGACCCAGGTGCGCCTGGGGTTACTCAGTGTTCCTGCCGGGAACAGGGTGCCCACGCTAGCCTCCTAGGTGTCCAGAAAACTGTGCCGCCGTTAGACGTACGCAGAGCAGAGGCCACCGGCTCTTGGAAACTGCTGCACGCCTCCTCTTGTGCACGGCAAATCAGGGCCTTACTTCCAGGCATGTGTTCATGCTGGGTGTGCCGGTAGCGACACCGCATGGTAAGATGCTGACTTTCTCCTCGAGCAGAGTGACTTCAGGTACGAGGGCCTCGGAGTATTCAAAGCAGAGTGTTTTCTCATGGCATCTCACACAAGGGCCATGACAAAGTCTTCCTGGGCACTACAGACTCAGCAGCAATACTTTCCAGAGGCCGTTCGAGGACTCTGGACATGTAGCTCTCCTCAAGGAACCTACAGTGTGTTTCCCACCACTCGGCACGCACAGAGGTCCTCCGAGGGATCAACAAATGGGTCTCGAAGTTCCTCAGCCAGCCCAGAGGGGTGTTGAGGTACTCACTCAACTTGGTGGGAAAATGATGCATACCCAAGAGGCCTAGGAGTCCTCAGACGTGTACTTCCTTGAAAATAAAGCATACAAGCGACTAAGAACTCATGGAGACAGCTGCATGTCTCCGTATCTACACGGCTACCAAGGGCCTGAACTGGAGGCATGTTCCCACGTTGAGATTCCTTTTAGCTCTAGAGCTTGTCAGGCTGAAAACAACCGCGGCCATGGAAGCACCTGGTTTAGACAGAGCAAATTCATTTTGTCCCCAGAAGCATTCTACAAGGGTTGACTTGGCTGTCAAGAGCTGTGTATGTCAGAGAGCTTCAACGAAGCATGGATGCAGCCTTCAGAAAGGGAAAGCAAGTCTAGTTCCAGCAGGCCCCCGTTTCCTCGGGCTCACTCAGCATGCACCACTGTGGTTTCTAACAAGTCCAAAGAGACACAGGTTACCCTGTGTTTCCTTCCCTGAATCTGCTTCTCCAAGTAGGGTGTTCTGCATCAAGCGAACTGCCTCAACCAAGGATCGCCGTAGCTGCTCCTCTGGGCCTGTGTCTATTCAAAAGCTTGCAGTGCCTCAGGAAGAACAGGAGTTAAATTGCAGTAAGAATGCAAGCCGACTTCCTCCAGGAGGCACGGTGACTTCAGGCAGGAGGTCCTAGATGGAAAGCGAAGCTGAGGGTTACTCGGAGTGCAGCTCAGACTAGGGCAACGCGTAAGACATCGACGTCATGTGGGACTTGCCAGAACGGTGTTCGTGAACGTGTGCGAGTGCTGAGGAAATTTAGCTGCTCCAAAAGAGAGTGCAGTGCGTTTCCCTACGCTAGGCATGCACAGAGGAGCTCTAAAGGGCTACGGGAGTGGATATTGCTTAGCAGACCCAGGTGCGCCTGGGGGTACTCAGTGTTCCTGCCGGGAACAGGGTGCCCACGCTAGCCTCCTAGGTGTCCAGAAAACTGTGCCGCCGTTAGACGTACGCAGAGCAGAGGCCACCGGCTCTTGGAAACTGCTGCACGCCTCCTCTTGTGCACGGCAAATCAGGGCCTTACTTCCAGGCATGTGTTCATGCTGGGTGTGCCGGTAGCGACACCGCATGGTAAGATGCTGACTTTCTCCTCGAGCAGAGTGACTTCAGGTACGAGGGCCTCGGAGTATTCAAAGCAGAGTGTTTTCTCATGGCATCTCACACAAGGGCCATGACAAAGTCTTCCTGGGCACTACAGACTCAGCAGCAATACTTTCCTGAGGCCGTTCGAGGACTCTGGACATGTAGCTCTCCTCAAGGAACCTACAGTGTGTTTCCCACCACTCGGCACGCACAGAGATCCTCCGAGGGATCAACAAATGGGTCTCGAAGTTCCTCAGCCAGCCCAGAGGGGTGTTGAGGTACTCACTCAACTTGGTGGGAAAATGATGCATACCCAAGAGGCCTAGGAGTCCTCAGACGTGTACTTCCTTGAAAATAAAGCATACAAGCGACTAAGAACTCATGGAGACAGCTGCATGCCTCCGTATCTACACGGTTACCAAGGGCCTAAACTGGAAGCATGTTCCCACGTTGAGATTCCTTTTAGCTCTAGAGCTTGTCAGGCTGAAAACAACCACGGCCATGGAAGCACCTGGTTTACACAGAGCAAATTCATTTTGTCCCCAGAAGCATTCTACAGGGTTTACTTGCCTGTCAAGAGCTTCGTATGTCAGGGAGCTTCAACGAAGCATGAATGCAGCCTTCAGAAAGGGAAAGCAAGTCTAATCGCAGCAGGCACCCGTTTCCTCGGGCTCACTCAGCATGCACCCCTGTGGTTTCTAACAAGTCCAAAGAGACACAGGTTACCCTGTGTTTCCTTCCCTGAATCAGCTTCTCCAAGAAGGGTGTTCTGCATCAAGCGAACTGCCTCAACCAAGGATCCCCGTAGCTGCTCCTCTGGTCCTGTGTCTATTCAAAAGCTTGCAGTGCCACAGGAAGAAGAGGACTTAAATTGCAGTAAGAACGCAAGCCGACTTCCTCCAGGAGGCACGGTGACTTCAGGCAGGAGGTCCTAGATGGAAAGCGAAGCCGAGGGTTACTCTGAGTGCAGCTCAGACTAGGGCAACGCGTAAGACTTCGATGCCATGTGGGACTTCCCAGAACGGTGTTCGTAAACGTGTGCGAGTGCTGAGGAAATTTAGCTGTTCCAAATGAGAGTGCAGTGCGTTTCCCTACGCTCGGCATGCACAGAGGGGCTCTAAAGGGCTACGGGAGTGGATGTTGCTTAGCAGACCCAGGTGCGCCTGGGGTTACTCAGTGTTCCTGCCGGGAACAGGGTGCCCACGCTAGCCTCCTAGGTGTCCAGAAAACTGTGCCGCCGTTAGACGTACGCAGAGCAGAGGCCACCGGCTCTTGGAAACTGCTGCACGCCTCCTCTTCTGCACGGCAAATCAGGGCCTTACTTCCAGGCATGTGTTCATGCTGGGTGTGCCGGTAGCGACACCGCATGGTAAGATGCTGACTTTCGGCTCGAGCAGAGTGACTTCAGGTACGAGGGCCTCGGAGTATTCAAAGCAGGGTGTTTTCTCATGGCAGCACACACATGGGCCATGACAAAGTCTTCCTGGGCACTTCGGACTCACCAGCAATGTTGTCCTGAGGCCGTTCGAGCACTCTGGACATGTAGCTCTCCTCAAGGAACCTACAGTGTGTTGCCCATCACTCGGCACGCACAGAGGGCCTCCGAGGGATCAACAAATGGGCCTCGACGTTCCTCAGCCGGCCCACAGGGGTGTGGAGGTACTCAGTCAACTTGGAGGGAAAATGATGCATACCCGAGAGGCCTAGGAGTCCTCAGACGTGTACATCTTTGAAAATAAAGCATATAAGCGACTAAGAACTCATGGAGACAGCTGCATGCCTCCGTATCTACACGGTTACCAAGGGCCTAAACTGGAGGCATGTTCCCACGTTGAGATTCCTTTTAGCTCTAGAGCTTGTCAGG
The DNA here is from genome assembly GCF_059928025.1 of Delphinapterus leucas. Classification (NCBI taxonomy): domain Eukaryota; kingdom Metazoa; phylum Chordata; class Mammalia; order Artiodactyla; family Monodontidae; genus Delphinapterus; species Delphinapterus leucas. The sequence goes on from NC_143147.1 coordinate 31,892,187, forward strand.
CTGAAAACAACCGCGGCCATGGAAGCACCTGGTTTACACAGAGCAAATTCATTTTGTCCCCAGAAGCATTCTACAAGGGTTGACTTGCCTGTCAAGAGCTGTGTATGTCAGGGATCTTTAACGAAGCATGAATGCAGCCTTCAGAAAGGGAAAGCAAGGCTAGTCCCAGCAGGCACCCGTTTCCTCGGGCTCACTCAGCATGCACCCCTGTGGTTTCTAACAAGTCCAAAGAGACACAGGTTACCCTGTGTTTCCTTCCCTGAATCTGCTTCTCCAAGTAGGGTGTTCTGCATCAAGCGAACTGCCTCAACGAAGGATCGCCGTAGCTGCTCCTCTGGTCCTGTGTCTATTCAAAAGCTTGCAGTGCCTCAGGAAGAACAGGACTTAAATTGCAGTCAGAACGCAAGCCGACTTCCTCCAGGAGGCACGGTGACTTCAGGCAGGAGGTCCTAGATGGAAAGCGAAGCTGAGGGTTACTCTGAGTGCAGCTCAGACTAGGGCAACGCGTAAGACTTCGACGCCATGTGGGACTTGCCAGAACGGTGTTCGTAAACGTGTGCGAGTGCTGAGGAAATTTAGCTGTTCCAAATGAGAGTGCAGTGCGTTTCCCTACGCTCGGCATGCACAGAGGGGCTCTAAAGGGCTACGGGAGTGGATGTTGCTTAGCAGACCCAGGTGCGCCTGGGGTTACTCAGTGTTCCTGCCGGGAACAGGGTGCCCACGCTAGCCTCCTAGGTGTCCAGAAAACTGTGCCGCCGTTAGACGTACGCAGAGCAGAGGCCACCGGCTCTTGGAAACTGCTGCACGCCTCCTCTTGTGCACGGCAAATCAGGGCCTTACTTCCAGGCATGTGTTCATGCTGGGTGTGCCGGTAGCGACACCGCATGGTAAGATGCTGACTTTCTCCTCGAGCAGAGTGACTTCAGGTACGAGGGCCTCGGAGTATTCAAAGCAGGGTGTTTTCTTATGGCAGCACACACATGGGCCACGACAAAGTCTTCCTGGGCACTTCGGACTCACCAGCAATGTTGTCCTGAGGCCGTTCGAGCACTCTGGACATGTAGCTCTCCTCAAGGAACCTACAGTGTGTTGCCCATCACTCGGCACGCACAGATGGCCTCCGACGGATCAACAAATGGGCCTCGACATTCCTCAGCCGGCCCACAGGTGTGTGGAGGTACGCAGTCAACTTGGAGGGAAAATGATGCATACCCGAGAGGCCTAGGAGTCCTCAGACGTGTACTTCCTTGAAAATAAAGCATATAAGCCACTAAGAACTCATGGAGACAGCTGCATGTTTCCGTATCTACACTGTTACCAAGGGCCTAAACTGGAGGCATGTTCCCACGTTGAGATTCCTTTTAGCTCTAGAGCTTGTCAGGCTGAAAACAACCGCGGCAATGGAAGCACCTGGTTTAGACAGAGCAAATTCATTTTCTCCCCAGAAGCATTCTACAAGGGTTGACTTGCCGGTCAAGAGCTGTGTATGTCAGGGATCTTTAACGAAGCATGAATGCAGCCTTCAGAAAGGGAAAGCAAGTCTAATCGCAGCAGGCCCCCGTTTCCTCGGGCTCACTCAGCATGCACCACTGTTGTTTCTAACAAGTCCAAAGAGACACAGGTTACCCTGTGTTTCCTTCCCTGAATCTGCTTCTCCAAGTAGGGTGTTCTGCATCAAGCGAACTGCCTCAACCAAGGATCGCCGTAGCTGCTCCTCTAGTCCTGTGTCTATTCAAAAGCTTGCAGTGCCTCAGGAAGAACAGGACTTAAATTGCAGTCAGAACGCAAGCCGACTTCATCCATTAGGCACGGGGACTTCAGGCAGGAGGTCCTAGATGGAAAGCGAAGCTGAGGGTTACTCTGAGTGCAGCTCAGACTAGGGCAACGCGTAAGACTTCGACGCCATGTGGGACTTGCCAGAACGGTGTTCGTGAACGTGTGCGAGTGCTGAGGAAATTTAGCTGTTCCAAATGAGAGTGCAGTGCGTTTCCCTACGCTCGGCATGCACAGAGGGGCTCTAAAGGGCTACGGGAGTGGATGTTGCTTAGCAGACCCCGGTGCGCCTGGGGTTACTCAGTGTTCCTCCCGGGAACAGGGTGTCCACGCTAGCCTCCTAGGTGTCCAGAAAACTGTGCCGCCGTTAGACGTACGCAGAGCAGAGGCCACCGGCTCTTGGAAACTGCTGCACGCCTCCTCTTGTGCACGGCAAATCAGGGCCTTACTTCCAGGCATGTGTTCATGCTGGGTGTGCCGGTAGCGACACCGCATGGTAAGATGCTGACTTTCTCCTCGAGCAGAGTGACTTCAGGTACGAGGGCCTCGGAGTATTCAAAGCAGAGTGTTTTCTCATGGCATCTCACACAAGGGCCATGACAAAGTCTTCCTGGGCACTACAGACTCAGCAGCAATACTGTCCTGAGGCCGTTCGAGGACTCTGGACATGTAGCTCTCCTCAAGGAACCTACAGTGTGTTGCCCATCACTCGGCACGCACAGAGGGCCTTCGAGGGATCAACAAATAGGCCTCGAAGTTCCTCATCCGGCCCACAGCGGTGTGAAGGTACTCAGTCAACTTGGAGGGAATATCATGCATACGCGAGAGGCCTAGGAGTCCTCAGACGTGTACTTCCTTGAAAATAAAGCATACAAGCGACTAAGAACTCATGGAGACAGCTGCATGTCTCCGTATCTACACGGCTACCAAGGGCCTGAACTGGAGGCATGTTCCCACGTTGAGATTACTTTTAGCTCTAGAGCTTGTCAGGCTGAAAACAACCGCGGCCATGGAAGCACCTGGTTTAGACAGAGCAAATTCATTTTGTCCCCAGAAGCATTCTACAAGGGTTGACTTGGCTGTCAAGAGCTGTGTATGTCAGAGAGCTTCAACGAAGCATGGATGCAGCCTTCAGAAAGGGAAAGCAAGTCTAGTTCCAGCAGGCCCCCGTTTCCTCGGGCTCACTCAGCATGCACCACTGTGGTTTCTAACAAGTCCAAAGAGACACAGGTTACCCTGTGTTTCCTTCCCTGAATCTGCTTCTCCAAGTAGGGTGTTCTGCATCAAGCGAACTGCCTCAACCAAGGATCGCCGTAGCTTCTCCTCTGGGCCTGTGTCTATTCAAAAGCTTGCAGTGCCTCAGGAAGAACAGGAGTTAAATTGCAGTAAGAATGCAAGCCGACTTCCTCCAGGAGGCACGGTGACTTCAGGCAGGAGGTCCTAGATGGAAAGCGAAGCTGAGGGTTACTCGGAGTGCAGCTCAGACTAGGGCAACGCGTAAGACTTCGACGTCATGTGGGACTTGCCAGAACGGTGTTCGTGAACGTGTGCGAGTGCTGAGGAAATTTAGCTGCTCCAAAAGAGAGTGCAGTGCGTTTCCCTACGCTAGGCATGCACAGAGGGGCTCTAAAGGGCTACGGGAGTGGATGTTGCTTAGCAGACCCAGGTGCGCCTGGGGGTACTCAGTGTTCCTGCCGGGAACAGGGTGCCCACGCTAGCCTCCTAGGTGTCCAGAAAACTGTGCCGCCGTTAGACGTACGCAGAGCAGAGGCCACCGGCTCTTGGAAACTGCTGCACGCCTCCTCTTGTGCACGGCAAATCAGGGCCTTACTTCCAGGCATGTGTTCATGCTGGGTGTGCCGGTAGCGACACCGCATGGTAAGATGCTGACTTTCTCCTCGAGCAGAGTGACTTCAGGTACGAGGGCCTCGGAGTATTCAAAGCAGGGTGTTTTCTCATGGCAGCACACACATGGGCCATGACAAAGTCTTCCTGGGCACTTCGGACTCACCATCAATGTTGTCCTGAGGCCGTTCGAGCACTCTGGACATGTAGCTCTCCTCAAGGAACCTACAGTGTGTTGCCCATCACTCGGCACGCACAGAGGGCCTCTGAGGGATCAACAAATGGGCCTCGACGTTCCTCAGCCGGCCCACAGGGGTGTGGAGGTACTCAGTCAACTTGGAGGGAAAATGATGCATACCCGAGTGGCCTAGGAGTCCTCAGACGTATACTTCCTTGACAATAAAGCATATAAGCGACTAAGAACTCATGGAGACAGCTGCATGCCTCCGTATCTACACTGTTACCAAGGGCCTAAACTGGAGGCATGTTCCCACGTTGAGATTCCTTTTAGCTCTAGAGCTTGTCAGGCTGAAAACAACCGCGGCCATGGAAGCACCTGGTTTAGACAGAGCAAATTCATTTTGTCCCCAGAAGCATTCTACAAGGGTTGACTTGCCTGTCAAGAGCTGTGTATGTCAGGGAGCTTCAACGAAGCATGAATGCAGCCTTCAGAAAGGGAAAGCAAGTCTAGTTCCAGCAGGCCCCCGTTTCCTCGGGCTCACTCAGCATGCACCCCTGTGGTTTCTAACAAGTCCAAAGAGACACAGGTTACCCTGTGTTTCCTTCCCTGAATCTGCTTCTCCAAGTAGGGTGTTCTGCATCAAGCGAACTGCCTCAACCAAGGATCGCCGTAGCTGCTCCTCTGGTCCTGTGTCTATTCAAAAGCTTGCAGTGCCACAGGAAGAACAGGAGTTAAATTGCAGTAAGAATGCAAGCCGACTTCCTCCAGGAGGCACGGTGACTTCAGGCAGGAGGTCCTAGATGGAAAGCGAAGCTGAGGGTTACTCTGAGTGCAGCTCAGACTAGGGCAACGCGTAAGACTTCGACGCCATGTGGGACTTCCCAGAACGGTGTTCGTAAACGTGTGCGAGTGCTGAGGAAATTTAGCTGTTCCAAATGAGAGTGCAGTGCGTTTCCCTACGCTCGGCATGCACAGAGGGGCTCTAAAGGGCTACGGGAGTGGATGTTGCTTAGCAGACCCAGGTGCGCCTGGGGGTACTCAGTGTTCCTGCCGGGAACAGGGTGCCCACGCTAGCCTCCTAGGTGTCCAGAAAACTGTGCCGCCGTTAGACGTACGCAGAGCAGAGGCCACCGGCTCTTGGAAACTGCTGCACGCCTCCTCTTGTGCACGGCAAATCAGGGCCTTACTTCCAGGCATGTGTTCATGCTGGGTGTGCCGGTAGCGACACCGCATGGTAAGATGCTGACTTTCTCCTAGAGCAGAGTGACTTCAGGTACGAGGGCCTCGGAGTATTCAAAGCAGGGTGTTTTCTTATGGCAGCACACACATGGGCCACGACAAAGTCTTCCTGGGCACTTCGGACTCACCAGCAATGTTGTCCTGAGGCCGTTCGAGCACTCTGGACATGTAGCTCTCCTCAAGGAACCTACAGTGTGTTGCCCATCACTCGGCACGCACAGATGGCCTCCGACGGATCAACAAATGGGCCTCGACATTCCTCAGCCGGCCCACAGGTGTGTGGAGGTACGCAGTCAACTTGGAGGGAAAATGATGCATACCCGAGAGGCCTAGGAGTCCTCAGACGTGTACTTCCTTGAAAATAAAGCATATAAGCCACTAAGAACTCATGGAGACAGCTGCATGTTTCCGTATCTACACGCCTACCAAGGGCCTAAACTGGAGGCATGTTCCCACGTTGAGATTCCTTTTAGCTCTAGAGCTTGTCAGGCTGAAAACAACCGCGGCAATGGAAGCACCTGGTTTAGACAGAGCAAATTCATTTTCTCCCCAGAAGCATTCTACAAGGGTTGACTTGCCGGTCAAGAGCTGTGTATGTCAGGGATCTTTAACGAAGCATGAATGCAGCCTTCAGAAAGGGAAAGCAAGTCTAATCGCAGCAGGCCCCCGTTTCCTCGGGCTCACTCAGCATGCACCACTGTTGTTTCTAACAAGTCCAAAGAGACACAGGTTACCCTGTGTTTCCTTCCCTGAATCTGCTTCTCCAAGTAGGGTGTTCTGCATCAAGCGAACTGCCTCAACCAAGGATCGCCGTAGCTGCTCCTCTAGTCCTGTGTCTATTCAAAAGCTTGCAGTGCCTCAGGAAGAACAGGACTTAAATTGCAGTCAGAACGCAAGCCGACTTCATCCAGTAGGCACGGGGACTTCAGGCAGGAGGTCCTAGATGGAAAGCGAAGCTGAGGGTTACTCTGAGTGCAGCTCAGACTAGGGCAACGCGTAAGACTTCGACGCCATGTGGGACTTGCCAGAACGGTGTTCGTGAACGTGTGCGAGTGCTGAGGAAATTTAGCTGTTCCAAATGAGAGTGCAGTGCGTTTCCCTACGCTCGGCATGCACAGAGGGGCTCTAAAGGGCTACGGGAGTGGATGTTGCTTAGCAGACCCCGGTGCGCCTGGGGTTACTCAGTGTTCCTGCCGGGAACAGGGTGCCCACGCTAGCCTCCTAGGTGTCCAGAAAACTGTGCCGCCGTTAGACGTACGCAGAGCAGAGGCCACCGGCTCTTGGAAACTGCTGCACGCCTCCTCTTGTGCACGGCAAATCAGGGCCTTACTTCCAGGCATGTGTTCATGCTGGGTGTGCCGGTAGCGACACCGCATGGTAAGATGCTGACTTTCTCCTCGAGCAGAGTGACTTCAGGTACGAGGGCCTCGGAGTATTCAAAGCAGAGTGTTTTCTCATGGCATCTCACACAAGGGCCATGACAAAGTCTTCCTGGGCACTACAGACTCAGCAGCAATACTGTCCTGAGGCCGTTCGAGGACTCTGGACATGTAGCTCTCCTCAAGGAACCTACAGTGTGTTGCCCACCACTCGGCACGCACAGAGGGCCTCCGAGGGATCAACAAATGGGCCTCGAAGTTCCTCAGCCAGCCCAGAGGGGTGTTAAGGTACTCAGTCAACTTGGAGGGAAAATGATGCATACCCAAGAGGCCTAGGAGTCCTCAGACGTGTACTTCCTTGAAAATAAAGCATACAAGCGACTAAGAACTCATGGAGACAGCTGCATGTCTCCGTATCTACACGGCTACCAAGGGCCTGAACTGGAGGCATGTTCCCACGTTGAGATTCCTTTTAGCTCTAGAGCTTGTCAGGCTGAAAACAACCGCGGCCATGGAAGCACCTGGTTTAGACAGAGCAAATTCATTTTGTCCCCAGAAGCATTCTACAAGGGTTGACTTGGCTGTCAAGAGCTGTGTATGTCAGAGAGCTTCAACGAAGCATGAATGCAGCCTTCAGAAAGGGAAAGCAAGGCTAGTCCCAGCAGGCCCCCGTATCCTCGGGCTCACTCAGCATGCACGACTGTGGTTTCTAACAAGTCCAAAGAGACACAGGTTACCCTGTGTTTCCTTCCCTGAATCTGCTTCTCCAAGTAGGGTGTTCTGCATCAAGCGAACTGCCTCAACCAAGGATCGCCGTAGCTGCTCCTCTGGGCCTGTGTCTATTCAAAAGCTTGCAGTGCCTCAGGAAGAACAGGAGTTAAATTGCAGTAAGAATGCAAGCCGACTTCCTCCAGGAGGCACGGTGACTTCAGGCAGGAGGTCCTAGATGGAAAGCGAAGCTGAGGGTTACTCTGAGTGCAGCTCAGACTAGGGCAACGCGTAAGACATCGACGTCATGTGGGACTTGCCAGAACGGTGTTCGTGAACGTGTGCGAGTGCTGAGGAAATTTAGCTGCTCCAAAAGAGAGTGCAGTGCGTTTCCCTACGCTAGGCATGCACAGAGGGGCTCTAAAGGGCTACGGGAGTGGATATTGCTTAGCAGACCCAGGTGCGCCTGGGGGTACTCAGTGTTCCTGCCGGGAACAGGGTGCCCACGCTAGCCTCCTAGGTGTCCAGAAAACTGTGCCGCCGTTAGACGTACGCAGAGCAGAGGCCACCGGCTCTTGGAAACTGCTGCACGCCTCCTCTTGTGCACGGCAAATCAGGGCCTTACTTCCAGGCATGTGTTCATGCTGGGTGTGCCGGTAGCGACACCGCATGGTAAGATGCTGACTTTCTCCTCGAGCAGAGTGACTTCAGGTACGAGGGCCTCGGAGTATTCAAAGCAGAGTGTTTTCTCATGGCATCTCACACAAGGGCCATGACAAAGTCTTCCTGGGCACTACAGACTCAGCAGCAATACTTTCCTGAGGCCGTTCGAGGACTCTGGACATGTAGCTCTCCTCAAGGAACCTACAGTGTGTTTCCCACCACTCGGCACGCACAGAGATCCTCCGAGGGATCAACAAATGGGTCTCGAAGTTCCTCAGCCAGCCCAGAGGGGTGTTGAGGTACTCACTCAACTTGGTGGGAAAATGATGCATACCCAAGAGGCCTAGGAGTCCTCAGACGTGTACTTCCTTGAAAATAAAGCATACAAGCGACTAAGAACTCATGGAGACAGCTGCATGCCTCCGTATCTACACGGTTACCAAGGGCCTAAACTGGAAGCATGTTCCCACGTTGAGATTCCTTTTAGCTCTAGAGCTTGTCAGGCTGAAAACAACCACGGCCATGGAAGCACCTGGTTTACACAGAGCAAATTCATTTTGTCCCCAGAAGCATTCTACAGGGTTTACTTGCCTGTCAAGAGCTTCGTATGTCAGGGAGCTTCAACGAAGCATGAATGCAGCCTTCAGAAAGGGAAAGCAAGTCTAATCGCAGCAGGCACCCGTTTCCTCGGGCTCACTCAGCATGCACCCCTGTGGTTTCTAACAAGTCCAAAGAGACACAGGTTACCCTGTGTTTCCTTCCCTGAATCAGCTTCTCCAAGAAGGGTGTTCTGCATCAAGCGAACTGCCTCAACCAAGGATCCCCGTAGCTGCTCCTCTGGTCCTGTGTCTATTCAAAAGCTTGCAGTGCCACAGGAAGAAGAGGACTTAAATTGCAGTAAGAACGCAAGCCGACTTCCTCCAGGAGGCACGGTGACTTCAGGCAGGAGGTCCTAGATGGAAAGCGAAGCCGAGGGTTACTCTGAGTGCAGCTCAGACTAGGGCAACGCGTAAGACTTCGATGCCATGTGGGACTTCCCAGAACGGTGTTCGTAAACGTGTGCGAGTGCTGAGGAAATTTAGCTGTTCCAAATGAGAGTGCAGTGCGTTTCCCTACGCTCGGCATGCACAGAGGGGCTCTAAAGGGCTACGGGAGTGGATGTTGCTTAGCAGACCCAGGTGCGCCTGGGGTTACTCAGTGTTCCTGCCGGGAACAGGGTGCCCACGCTAGCCTCCTAGGTGTCCAGAAAACTGTGCCGCCGTTAGACGTACGCAGAGCAGAGGCCACCGGCTCTTGGAAACTGCTGCACGCCTCCTCTTCTGCACGGCAAATCAGGGCCTTACTTCCAGGCATGTGTTCATGCTGGGTGTGCCGGTAGCGACACCGCATGGTAAGATGCTGACTTTCGGCTCGAGCAGAGTGACTTCAGGTACGAGGGCCTCGGAGTATTCAAAGCAGGGTGTTTTCTTATGGCAGCACACACATGGGCCACGACAAAGTCTTCCTGGGCACTTCGGACTCACCAGCAATGTTGTCCTGAGGCCGTTCGAGCACTCTGGACATGTAGCTCTCCTCAAGGAACCTACAGTGTGTTGCCCATCACTCGGCACGCACAGATGGCCTCCGACGGATCAACAAATGGGCCTCGACATTCCTCAGCCGGCCCACAGGTGTGTGGAGGTACGCAGTCAACTTGGAGGGAAAATGATGCATACCCGAGAGGCCTAGGAGTCCTCAGACGTGTACTTCCTTGAAAATAAAGCATATAAGCCACTAAGAACTCATGGAGACAGCTGCATGTTTCCGTATCTACACTGTTACCAAGGGCCTAAACTGGAGGCATGTTCCCACGTTGAGATTCCTTTTAGCTCTAGAGCTTGTCAGGCTGAAAACAACCGCGGCAATGGAAGCACCTGGTTTAGACAGAGCAAATTCATTTTCTCCCCAGAAGCATTCTACAAGGGTTGACTTGCCGGTCAAGAGCTGTGTATGTCAGGGATCTTTAACGAAGCATGAATGCAGCCTTCAGAAAGGGAAAGCAAGTCTAATCGCAGCAGGCCCCCGTTTCCTCGGGCTCACTCAGCATGCACCACTGTTGTTTCTAACAAGTCCAAAGAGAAACAGGTTACCCTGTGTTTCCTTCCCTGAATCTGCTTCTCCAAGTAGGGTGTTCTGCATCAAGCGAACTGCCTCAACCAAGGATCGCCGTAGCTGCTCCTCTAGTCCTGTGTCTATTCAAAAGCTTGCAGTGCCTCAGGAAGAACAGGACTTAAATTGCAGTCAGAACGCAAGCCGACTTCATCCATTAGGCACGGGGACTTCAGGCAGGAGGTCCTAGATGGAAAGCGAAGCTGAGGGTTACTCTGAGTGCAGCTCAGACTAGGGCAACGCGTAAGACTTCGACGCCATGTGGGACTTGCCAGAACGGTGTTCGTGAACGTGTGCGAGTGCTGAGGAAATTTAGCTGTTCCAAATGAGAGTGCAGTGCGTTTCCCTACGCTCGGCATGCACAGAGGGGCTCTAAAGGGCTACGGGAGTGGATGTTGCTTAGCAGACCCCGGTGCGCCTGGGGTTACTCAGTGTTCCTCCCGGGAACAGGGTGTCCACGCTAGCCTCCTAGGTGTCCAGAAAACTGTGCCGCCGTTAGACGTACGCAGAGCAGAGGCCACCGGCTCTTGGAAACTGCTGCACGCCTCCTCTTGTGCACGGCAAATCAGGGCCTTACTTCCAGGCATGTGTTCATGCTGGGTGTGCCGGTAGCGACACCGCATGGTAAGATGCTGACTTTCTCCTCGAGCAGAGTGACTTCAGGTACGAGGGCCTCGGAGTATTCAAAGCAGAGTGTTTTCTCATGGCATCTCACACAAGGGCCATGACAAAGTCTTCCTGGGCACTACAGACTCAGCAGCAATACTGTCCTGAGGCCGTTCGAGGACTCTGGACATGTAGCTCTCCTCAAGGAACCTACAGTGTGTTGCCCATCACTCGGCACGCACAGAGGGCCTCCGACGGATCAACAAATGGGCCTCGAAGTTCCTCATCCGGCCCACAGCGGTGTGAAGGTACTCAGTCAACTTGGAGGGAATATCATGCATACCCGAGAGGACTAGGAGTCCTCAGACGTGTACTTCCTTGAAAATAAAGCATATAAGCGACTAAGAACTCATGGAGACAGCTGCATGCCTCCGTATCTACACGGCTACCAAGGGCCTAAACTGGAGGCATGTTCCCACGTTGAGATTACTTTTAGCTCTAGAGCTTGTCAGGCTGAAAACAACCGCGGCCATGGAAGCACCTGGTTTAGACAGAGCAAATTCATTTTGTCCCCAGAAGCATTCTACAAGGGTTGACTTGGCTGTCAAGAGCTGTGTATGTCAGAGAGCTTCAACGAAGCATGAATGCAGCCTTCAGAAAGGGAGAGCAAGTCCAGTTCCAGCAGGCCCCCGTTTCCTGGGGCTCACTCAGCATGCACCACTGTGGTTTCTAACAAGTCCAAAGAGACACAGGTTACCCTGTGTTTCCTTCCCTGAATCTGCTTCTCCAAGTAGGGTGTTGTGCATCAAGCGAACTGCCTCAACCAAGGATCGCCGTAGCTGCTCCTCTGGGCCTGTGTCTATTCAAAAGCTTGCAGTGCCTCAGGAAGAACAGGAGTTAAATTGCAGTCAGAATGCAAGCCGACTTCCTCCAGGAGGCACGGTGACTTCAGGCAGGAGGTCCTAGATGGAAAGCGAAGCTGAGGGTTACTCGGAGTGCAGCTCAGACTAGGGCAACGCGTAAGACTTCGACGTCATGTGGGACTTGCCAGAACGGTGTTCGTGAACGTGTGCGAGTGCTGAGGAAATTTAGCTGCTCCAAAAGAGAGTGCAGTGCGTTTCCCTACGCTCGGCATGCACAGAGGGGCTCTAAAGGGCTACGGGAGTGGATGTTGCTTAGCAGACCCAGGTGCGCCTGGATGTACTCAGTGTTCCTGCCGGGAACAGGGTGCCTACCCTAGCCTCCTAGGTGTCCAGAAAACTGTGCCGCCGTTAGACGTACGCAGAGCAGAGGCCACCGGCTCTTGGAAACTGCTGCACGCCTCCTCTTGTGCACGGCAAATCAGGGCCTTACTTCCAGGCATGTGTTCATGCTGGGTGTGCCGGTAGCGACACCGCATGGTAAGATGCTGACTTTCTCCTAGAGCAGAGTGACTTCAGGTACGAGGGCCTCGGAGTATTCAAAGCAGAGTGTTTTCTCATGGCATCTCACACAAGGGCCATGACAAAGTCTTCCTGGGCACTACGGACTCAGCAGCAATATGGTCCTGAGGCCGTTCGAGGACTCTGGACATGTAGCTCTCCTCAAGGAACCTGCAGTGTGTTGCCCACCACTCGGCACGCACAGAGGGCCTCCGAGGGATCAACAAATGGGCCTCGATTTCCTCAGCCAGCCCAGAGGGGTGTTGAGGTACTCACTCAACTTGGAGGGAAAATGATGCATACCCGAGAGGCCTAGGAGTCCTCAGACGTGTACATCTTTGAAAATAAAGCATATAAGCGACTAAGAACTCATGGAGACAGCTGCATGCCTCCGTATCTACACGGTTACCAAGGGCCTAAACTGGAGGCATGTTCCCACGTTGAGATTCCTTTTAGCTCTAGAGCTTGTCAGGCTGAAAACAACCGCGGCCATGGAAGCACCTGGTTTAGACAGAGCAAATTCATTTTGTCCCCAGAAGCATTCTACAAGGGTTGACTTGCCTGTCAAGAGCTGTGTATGTCAGGGAGCTTCAACGAAGCATGAATGCAGCCTTCAGAAAGGGAAAGCAAGGCTAGTTCCAGCAGGCCCCCGTATCCTCGGGCTCACTCAGCATGCACCCCTGTGGTTTCTAACAAGTCCAAAGAGACACAGGTTACCCTGTGTTTCCTTCCCTGAATCTGCTTCTCCAAGTAGGGTGTTCTGCATCAAGCGAACTGCCTCAACCAAGGATCGCCGTAGCTGCTCCTCTGGTCCTGTGTCTATTCAAAAGCTTGCAGTGCCACAGGAAGAAGAGGACTTAAATTGCAGTAAGAACGCAAGCCGACTTCCTCCAGGAGGCACGGTGACTTCAGGCAGGAGGTCCTAGATGGAAAGCGAAGCTGAGGGTTACTCTGAGTGCAGCTCAGACTAGGGCAACGCGTAAGACTTCGACGCCATGTGGGACTTCCCAGAACGGTGTTCGTAAACGTGTGCGAGTGCTGAGGAAATTTAGCTGTTCCAAATGAGAGTGCAGTGCGTTTCCCTACGCTCGGCATGCACAGAGGGGCTCTAAAGGGCTACGGGAGTGGATGTTGCTTAGCAGACCCAGGTGCGCCTGGGGGTACTCAGTGTTCCTGCCGGGAACAGGGTGCCCACGCTAGCCTCCTAGGTGTCCAGAAAACTGTGCCGCCGTTAGACGTACGCAGAGCAGAGGCCACCGGCTCTTGGAAACTGCTGCACGCCTCCTCTTGTGCACGGCAAATCAGGGCCTTACTTCCAGGCATGTGTTCATGCTGGGTGTGCCGGTAGCGACACCGCATGGTAAGATGCTGACTTTCTCCTCGAGCAGAGTGACTTCAGGTACGAGGGCCTCGGAGTATTCAAAGCAGAGTGTTTTCTCATGGCATCACACACATGGGCCATGACAAAGTCTTCCTGGGCACTACAGACTCAGCAGCAATACTGTCCTGAGGCCGTTCGAGGACTCTGGACATGTAGCTCTCCTCAAGGAACCTACAGTGTGTTGCCCATCACTCGGCACGCACAGAGGGCCTCCGAGGGATCAACAAATGGGCCTCGAAGTTCCTCAGCCAGCCCAGAGGGGTGTGGAGGTACTCACTCAACTTGGAGGGAAAATGATGCATACCCGAGAGGCCTAGGAGTCCTCAGACGTGTACTTCCTTGAAAATAAAGCATATAAGCGACTAAGAACTCATGGAGACAGCTGCATGCCTCCGTATCTACACGGCTACCAAGGGCCTAAACTGGAGGCATGTTCCCACGTTGAGATTACTTTTAGCTCTAGAGCTTGTCAGGCTGAAAACAACCGCGGCCATGGAAGCACCTGGTTTAGACAGAGCAAATTCATTTTGTCCCCAGAAGCATTCTACAAGGGTTGACTTGGCTGTCAAGAGCTGTGTATGTCAGAGAGCTTCAACGAAGCATGAATGCAGCCTTCAGAAAGGGAAAGCAAGTCTAGTTCCAGCAGGCCCCCGTTTCCTCGGGCTCACTCAGCATGCACCACTGTGGTTTCTAACAAGTCCAAAGAGACACAGGTTACCCTGTGTTTCCTTCCCTGAATCTGCTTCTCCAAGTAGGGTGTTCTGCATCAAGCGAACTGCCTCAACCAAGGATCGCCGTAGCTTCTCCTCTGGGCCTGTGTCTATTCAAAAGCTTGCAGTGCCTCAGGAAGAACAGGAGTTAAATTGCAGTAAGAATGCAAGCCGACTTCCTCCAGGAGGCACGGTGACTTCAGGCAGGAGGTCCTAGATGGAAAGCGAAGCTGAGGGTTACTCTGAGTGCAGCTCAGACTAGGGCAACGCGTAAGACTTCGACGTCATGTGGGACTTGCCAGAACGGTGTTCGTGAACGTGTGCGAGTGCTGAGGAAATTTAGCTGCTCCAAAAGAGAGTGCAGTGCGTTTCCCTACGCTAGGCATGCACAGAGGGGCTCTAAAGGGCTACGGGAGTGGATGTTGCTTAGCAGACCCAGGTGCGCCTGGGGGTACTCAGTGTTCCTGCCGGGAACAGGGTGCCCACGCTAGCCTCCTAGGTGTCCAGAAAACTGTGCCGCCGTTAGACGTACGCAGAGCAGAGGCCACCGGCTCTTGGAAACTGCTGCACGCCTCCTCTTGTGCACGGCAAATCAGGGCCTTACTTCCAGGCATGTGTTCATGCTGGGTGTGCCGGTAGCGACACCGCATGGTAAGATGCTGACTTTCTCCTCGAGCAGAGTGACTTCAGGTACGAGGGCCTCGGAGTATTCAAAGCAGGGTGTTTTCTCATGGCAGCACACACATGGGCCATGACAAAGTCTTCCTGGGCACTTCGGACTCACCATCAATGTTGTCCTGAGGCCGTTCGAGCACTCTGGACATGTAGCTCTCCTCAAGGAACCTACAGTGTGTTGCCCATCACTCGGCACGCACAGAGGGCCTCCGAGGGATCAACAAATGGGCCTCGACGTTCCTCAGCCGTCCCACAGGGATGTGGAGGTATTCAGTCAACTAGGAGGGTAAATGATGCATACCCGAGAGGCCTAGGAGTCCTCAGACGTGTACATCTTTGAAAATAAAGCATATAAGCGACTAAGAACTCATGGAGACAGCTGCATGCCTCCGTATCTACACGGTTACCAAGGGCCTAAACTGGAGGCATGTTCCCACGTTGAGATTCCTTTTAGCTCTAGAGCTTGTCAGGCTGAAAACAACCGCGGCCATGGAAGCACCTGGTTTAGACAGAGCAAATTCATTTTGTCCCCAGAAGCATTCTACAAGGGTTGACTTGCCTGTCAAGAGTTGTGTATGTCAGAGAGCTTCAACGAAGCATGAAGGAGGCCTTCAGAAAGGGAAAGCAAGGCTAGTCCCAGCAGGCCCCCGTTTCCTCGGGCTCACTCAGCATGCACTACTGTTGTTTCTAACAAGTCCAAAGAGACACAGGTTACCCTGTGTTTCCTTCCCTGAATCTGCTTCTCCAAGTAGGGTGTTCTGCATCAAGCGAACTGCCTCAACAAAGGATCGCCGTAGCTGCTCCTCTGGTCCTGTGTCTATTCAAAAGCCTGCAGTGCCACAGGAAGAACAGGACTTAAATTGCAGTAAGAACACAAGCCGACTTCCTCCAGGAGGCACGGTGACTTCAGGCAGGAGGTCCTAGATGGAAAGCGAAGCTGAGGGTTACTCGGAGTGCAGCTCAGACTAGGGCAACGCGTAAGACTTCGACGCCATGTGGGACTTGCCAGAACGGTGTTCGTAAACGTGTGCGAGTGCTGAGGAAATTTAGCTGTTCCAAATGAGAGTGCAGTGCGTTTCCCTACGCTCGGCATGCACAGAGGGGCTCTAAAGGGCTACGGGAGTGGATGTTGCTTAGCAGACCCAGGTGCGCCTGGGGTTACTCAGTGTTCCTGCCGGGAACAGGGTGCCCACGCTAGCCTCCTAGGTGTCCAGAAAACTGTGCCGCCGTTAGACGTACGCAGAGCAGAGGCCACCGGCTCTTGGAAACTGCTGCACGCCTCCTCTTGTGCACGGCAAATCAGGGCCTTACTTCCAGGCATGTGTTCATGCTGCGTGTGCCGGTAGCGACACCGCATGGTAAGATGCTGACTTTCTCCTAGAGCAGAGTGACTTCAGGTACGAGGGCCTCGGAGTATTCAAAGCAGAGTGTTTTCTCATGGCATCTCACACAAGGGCCATGACAAAGTCTTCCTGGGCACTACGGACACAGCAGCAATATTGTCCTGAGGCCGTTCGAGGACACTGGACATGTAGCTCTCCTCAAGGAACCTACAGTGTGTTGCCCACCACTCGGCACGCACAGAGGGCCTCCGAGAGATCAACAAATGGGCCTCGATTTCCTCAGCCAGCCCAGAGGGGTGTTGAGGTACTCACTCAACTTGGAGGGAAAATGATGCATACCCGAGAGGCCTAGGAGTCCTCAGACGTGTACATCTTTGAAAATAAAGCATATAAGCGACTAAGAACTCATGGAGACAGCTGCATGCCTCCGTATCTACACGGTTACCAAGGGCCTAAACTGGAGGCATGTTCCCACGTTGAGATTCCTTTTAGCTCTAGAGCTTGTCAGGCTGAAAACAACCACGGCCATGGAAGCACCTGGTTTAGACAGAGCAAATTCATTTTGTCCCCAGAAGCATTCTACAGGGTTGACTTGCCTGTCAAGAGCTGCGTATGTCAGGGAGCTTCAACGAAGCATGAATGCAGCCTTCAGAAAGGGAAAGCAAGGCTAATCGCAGCAGGCACCCGTTTCCTCGGGCTCACTCAGCATGCACCCCTGTGGTTTCTAACAAGTCCAAAGAGACACAGGTTACCCTGTGTTTCCTTCCCTGAATCAGCTTCTCCAAGTAGGGTGTTCTGCATCAAGCGAACTGCCTCAACCAAGGATCCCCGTAGCTGCTCCTCTGGTCCTGTGTCTATTCAAAAGCTTGCAGTGCCACAGGAAGAAGAGGACTTAAATTGCAGTAAGAACGCAAGCCGACTTCCTCCAGGAGGCACGGTGACTTCAGGCAGGAGGTCCTAGATGGAAAGCGAAGCCGAGGGTTACTCTGAGTGCAGCTCAGACTAGGGCAACGCGTAAGACTTCGATGCCATGTGGGACTTCCCAGAACGGTGTTCGTAAACGTGTGCGAGTGCTGAGGAAATTTAGCTGTTCCAAATGAGAGTGCAGTGCGTTTCCCTACGCTCGGCATGCACAGAGGGGCTCTAAAGGGCTACGGGAGTGGATGTTGCTTAGCAGACCCAGGTGCGCCTGGGGTTACTCAGTGTTCCTGCCGTGGACAGGGTGCCCACGCTAGCCTCCTAGGTGTCCAGAAAACTGTGCCGCCGTTAGACGTACGCAGAGCAGAGGCCACCGGCTCTTGGAAACTGCTGCACGCCTCCTCTTCTGCACGGCAAATCAGGGCCTTACTTCCAGGCATGTGTTCATGCTGGGTGTGCCGGTAGCGACACCGCATGGTAAGATGCTGACTTTCTCCTCGAGCAGAGTGACTTCAGGTACGAGGGCCTCGGAGTATTCAAAGCAGGGTGTTTTCTCATGGCAGCACACACATGGGCCATGACAAAGTCTTCCTGGGCACTTCGGACTCACCAGCAATGTTGTCCTGAGGCCGTTCGAGCACTATGGACATGTAGCTCTCCTCAAGGAACCTACAGTGTGTTGCCCATCACTCGGCACGCACAGAGGGCCTCCGAGGGATCAACAAATGGGCCTCGACGTTCCTCAGCCGTCCCACAGGGATGTGGAGGTATTCAGTCAACTAGGAGGGTAAATGATGCATACCCGAGAGGCCTAGGAGTCCTCAGACGTGTACATCTTTGAAAATAAAGCATATAAGCGACTAAGAACTCATGGAGACAGCTGCATGCCTCCGTATCTACACGGTTACCAAGGGCCTAAACTGGAGGCATGTTCCCACGTTGAGATTCCTTTTAGCTCTAGAGCTTGTCAGGCTGAAAACAACCGCGGCCATGGAAGCACCTGGTTTAGACAGAGCAAATTCATTTTGTCCCCAGAAGCATTCTACAAGGGTTGACTTGCCTGTCAAGAGCTGTGTATGTCAGGGATCTTTAACGAAGCATGAATGCAGCCTTCAGAAAGGGAAAGCAAGGCTAGTCCCAGCAGGCCCCCGTTTCCTCGGGCTCACTCACCATGCACCCCTGTTGTTTCTAACAAGTCCAAAGAGACACAGGTTACCCTGTGTTTCCTTCCCTGAATCTGCTTCTCCAAGTAGGGTGTTCTGCATCAAGCGAACTGCCTCAACGAAGGATCGCCGTAGCTGCTCCTCTGGTCCTGTGTCTATTCAAAAGCCTGCAGTGCCACAGGAAGAACAGGACTTAAATTGCAGTCAGAACGCAAGCCGACTTCCTCCAGGAGGCACGGTGACTTCAGGCAGGAGGTCCTAGATGGAAAGCGAAGCTGAGGGTTACTCTGAGTGCAGCTCAGACTAGGGCAACGCGTAAGACTTCGACGCCATGTGGGACTTGCCAGAACGGTGTTCGTGAACGTGTGCGAGTGCTGAGGAAATTTAGCTGCTCCAAATGAGAGTGCAGTGCGTTTCCCTACGCTCGGCATGCACAGAGGGGCTCTAAAGGGCTACGGGAGTGGATGTTGCTTAGCAGACCCAGGTGCGCCTGGGGGTACTCAGTGTTCCTGCCGGGAACAGGGTGCCCACGCTAGCCTCCTAGGTGTCCAGAAAACTGTGCCGCCGTTAGACGTACGCAGAGCAGAGGCCACCGGCTCTTGGAAACTGCTGCACGCCTCCTCTTCTGCACGGCAAATCAGGGCCTTACTTCCAGGCATGTGTTCATGCTGGGTGTGCCGGTAGCGACACCGCATGGTAAGATGCTGACTTTCTCCTCGAGCAGAGTGACTTCAGGTACGAGGGCCTCGGAGTATTCAAAGCAGAGTGTTTTCTCATGGCATCTCACACAAGGGCCATGACAAAGTCTTCCTGGGCACTACGGACTCAGCAGCAATATTGTCCTGAGGCCGTTCGAGGACTCTGGACATGTAGCTCTCCTCAAGGAACCTGCAGTGTGTTGCCCACCACTCGGCACGCACAGAGGGCCTCCGAGGGATCAACAAATGGGCCTCGATTTCCTCAGCCAGCCCAGAGGGGTGTTGAGGTACTCACTCAACTTGGAGGGAAAATGATGCATACCCGAGAGGCCTAGGAGTCCTCAGACGTGTACATCTTTGAAAATAAAGCATATAAGCGACTAAGAACTCATGGAGACAGCTGCATGCCTCCGTATCTACACGGTTACCAAGGGCCTAAACTGGAGGCATGTTCCCACGTTGAGATTCCTTTTAGCTCTAGAGCTTGTCAGGCTGAAAACAACCACGGCCATGGAAGCACCTGGTTTAGACAGAGCAAATTCATTTTGTCCCCAGAAGCATTCTACAAGGGTTGACTTGCCTGTCAAGAGCTGTGTATGTCAGGGATCTTTAACGAAGCATGAATGCAGCCTTCAGAAAGGGAAAGCAAGGCTAGTCCCAGCAGGCCCCCGTTTCCTCGGGCTCACTCAGCATGCACCCCTGTGGTTTCTAACAAGTCCAAAGAGACACAGGTTACCCTGTGTTTCCTTCCCTGAATCTGCTTCTCCAAGTAGGGTGTTTTGCATCAAGCGAACTGCCTCAACCAAGGATCGCCGTAGCTGCTCCTCTGGTCCTGTGTCTATTCAAAAGCTTGCAGTGCCACAGGAAGAACAGGACTTAAATTGCAGTAAGAACGCAAGCCGACTTCCTCCAGGAGGCACGGTGACTTCAGGCAGGAGGTCCTAGATGGAAAGCGAAGCTGAGGGTTACTCTGAGTGCAGCTCAGACTAGGGCAACGCGTAAGACTTCGACGCCATGTGGGACTTGCCAGAACGGTGTTCGTGAACGTGTGCGAGTGCTGAGGAAATTTAGCTGCTCCAAAAGAGAGTGCAGTGCGTTTCCCTACGCTCGGCATGCACAGAGGGGCTCTAAAGGGCTACGGGAGTGGATGTTGCTTAGCAGACCCAGGTGCGCCTGGGGGTACTCAGTGTTCCTGCCGGGAACAGGGTGCCCACGCTAGCCTCCTAGGTGTCCAGAAAACTGTGCCGCCGTTAGACGTACGCAGAGCAGAGGCCACCGGCTCTTGGAAACTGCTGCACGCCTCCTCTTCTGCACGGCAAATCAGGGCCTTACTTCCAGGCATGTGTTCATGCTGGGTGTGCCGGTAGCGACACCGCATGGTAAGATGCTGACTTTCTCCTCGAGCAGAGTGACTTCAGGTACGAGGGCCTCGGAGTATTCAAAGCAGGGTGTTTTCTCATGGCAGCACACACATGGGCCATGACAAAGTCTTCCTGGGCACTTCGGACTCACCAGCAATGTTGTCCTGAGGCCGTTCGAGCACTCTGGACATGTAGCTCTCCTCAAGGAACCTACAGTGTGTTGCCCATCACTCGGCACGCACAGAGGGCCTCCGAGGGATCAACAAATGGGCCTCGACGTTCCTCAGCCGGCCCACAGGGGTGTGGAGGTACTCAGTCAACTTGGAGGGAAAATGATGCATACCCGAGAGGCCTAGGAGTCCTCAGACGTGTACATCTTTGAAAATAAAGCATATAAGCGACTAAGAACTCATGGAGACAGCTGCATGCCTCCGTATCTACACGGTTACCAAGGGCCTAAACTGGAGGCATGTTCCCACGTTGAGATTCCTTTTAGCTCTAGAGCTTGTCAGGCTGAAAACAACCGCGGCCATGGAAGCACCTGGTTTAGACAGAGCAAATTCATTTTGTCCCCAGAAGCATTCTACAAGGGTTGACTTGCCTGTCAAGAGCTGTGTATGTCAGGGAGCTTTAACGAAGCATGAATGCAGCCTTCAGAAAGGGAAAGCAAGGCTAGTTCCAGCAGGCCCCCGTTTCCTCGGGCTCACTCAGCATGCACCCCTGTGGTTTCTAACAAGTCCAAAGAGACACAGGTTACCCTGTGTTTCCTTCCCTGAATCTGCTTCTCCAAGTAGGGTGTTCTGCATCAAGCGAACTGCCTCAACCAAGGATCGCCGTAGCTGCTCCTCTGGTCCTGTGTCTATTCAAAAGCTTGCAGTGCCACAGGAAGAACAGGACTTAAATTGCAGTAAGAACGCAAGCCGACTTCCTCCAGGAGGCACGGTGACTTCAGGCAGGAGGTCCTAGATGGAAAGCGAAGCTGAGGGTTACTCTGAGTGCAGCTCAGACTAGGGCAACGCGTAAGACTTCGACGCCATGTGGGACTTGCCAGAACGGTGTTCGTAAACGTGTGCGAGTGCTGAGGAAATTTAGCTGTTCCAAATGAGAGTGCAGTGCGTTTCCCTACGCTCGGCATGCACAGAGGGGCTCTAAAGGGCTACGGGAGTGGATGTTGCTTAGCAGACCCAGGTGCGCCTGGGGTTACTCAGTGTTCCTGCCGGGAACAGGGTGCCCACGCTAGCCTCCTAGGTGTCCAGAAAACTGTGCCGCCGTTAGACGTACGCAGAGCAGAGGCCACCGGCTCTTGGAAACTGCTGCACGCCTCCTCTTGTGCACGGCAAATCAGGGCCTTACTTCCAGGCATGTGTTCATGCTGCGTGTGCCGGTAGCGACACCGCATGGTAAGATGCTGACTTTCTCCTCGAGCAGAGTGACTTCAGGTACGAGGGCCTCGGAGTATTCAAAGCAGAGTGTTTTCTCATGGCAGCACACACATGGGACATGACAAAGTCTTCCTGGGCACTACGGACTCACCAGCAATATTGTCCTGAGGCCGTTCGAGGACTCTGGACATGTAGCTCTCCTCAAGGAACCTACAGTGTGTTGCCCACCACTCGGCACGCACAGAGGGCCTCCGAGGGATCAACAAATGGGCCTCGAGTTCCTCAGCCAGCCCAGAGGGGTGTGGAGGTACTCAGTCAACTTGGAGGGAAAATGATGCATACCCGAGAGGCCTAGGAGTCCTCAGACGTGTACTTCCTTGAAAATAAAGCATATAAGCGACTAAGAACTCATGGAGACAGCTGCATGCCTCCGTATCTACACGCCTACCAAGGGCCTAAACTGGAGGCATGTTCCCACGTTGAGATTACTTTTAGCTCTAGAGCTTGTCAGGCTGAAAACAACCGCGGCCATGGAAGCACCTGGTTTAGACAGAGCAAATTCATTTTGTCCCCAGAAGCATTCTACAAGGGTTGACTTGCCTGTCAAGAGCTGTGTATGTCAGGGATCTTTAACGAAGCATGAATGCAGCCTTCAGAAAGGGAGAGCAAGTCCAGTTCCAGCAGGCCCCCGTTTCCTCGGGCTCACTCAGCATGCACCACTGTTGTTTCTAACAAGTCGAAAGAGACACAGGTTACCCTGTGTTTCCTTCCCTGAATCTGCTTCTCCAAGTAGGGTGTTCTGCATCAAGCGAACTGCCTCAACCAAGGATCGCCGTAGCTGCTCCTCTAGTCCTGTGTCTATTCAAAAGCTTGCAGTGCCTCAGGAAGAACAGGACTTAAATTGCAGTCTGAACGCAAGCCAACTTCATCCATTAGGCACGGTGACTTCAGGCAGGAGGTCCTAGATGGAAAGCGAAGCTGAGGGTTACTCTGAGTGCAGCTCAGACTAGGGCAACGCGTAAGACTTCGACGCCATGTGGGACTTGCCAGAACGGTGTTCGTGAACGTGTGCGAGTGCTGAGGAAATTTAGCTGTTCCAAATGAGAGTGCAGTGCGTTTCCCTACGCTCGGCATGCACAGAGGGGCTCTAAAGGGCTACGGGAGTGGATGTTGCTTAGCAGACCCCGGTGCGCCTGGGGTTACTCAGTGTTCCTGCCGGGAACAGGGTGTCCACGCTAGCCTCCTAGGTGTCCAGAAAACTGTGCCGCCGTTAGACGTACGCAGAGCAGAGGCCACCGGCTCTTGGAAACTGCTGCACGCCTCCTCTTGTGCACGGCAAATCAGGGCCTTACTTCCAGGCATGTGTTCATGCTGGGTGTGCCGGTAGCGACACCGCATGGTAAGATGCTGACTTTCTCCTCGAGCAGAGTGACTTCAGGTACGAGGGCCTCGGAGTATTCAAAGCAGAGTGTTTTCTCATGGCATCTCACACAAGGGCCATGACAAAGTCTTCCTGGGCACTACAGACTCAGCAGCAATACTGTCCTGAGGCCGTTCGAGGACTCTGGACATGTAGCTCTCCTCAAGGAACCTACAGTGTGCTGCCCATCACTCGTCACGCACAGAGGGCCTCCGACGGATCAACAAATGGGCCTCGAAGTTCCTCAGCCGGCCCACAGCGGTGTGAAGGTACTCAGTCAACTTGGAGGGAATATCATGCATACCCGAGAGGCCTAGGAGTCCTCAGACGTGTACTTCCTTGAAAATAAAGCATATAAGCGACTAAGAACTCATGGAGACAGCTGCATGCCTCCGTATCTACACGGCTACCAAGGGCCTAAACTGGAGGCATGTTCCCACGTTGAGATTCCTTATAGCTCTAGAGCTTGTCAGGCTGAAAACAACCGCGGCCATGGAAGCACCTGGTTTAGACAGAGCAAATTCATTTTGTCCCCAGAAGCATTCTACAAGGGTTGACTTGGCTGTCAAGAGCTGTGTATGTCAGAGAGCTTCAACGAAGCATGAATGCAGCCTTCAGAAAGGGAGAGCAAGTCCAGTTCCAGCAGGCCCCCGTTTCCTGGGGCTCACTCAGCATGCACCACTGTGGTTTCTAACAAGTCCAAAGAGACACAGGTTACCCTGTGTTTCCTTCCCTGAATCTGCTTCTCCAAGTAGGGTGTTGTGCATCAAGCGAACTGCCTCAACCAAGGATCGCCGTAGCTGCTCCTCTGGGCCTTTGTCTATTCAAAAGCTTGCAGTGCCTCAGGAAGAACAGGAGTTAAATTGCAGTCAGAATGCAAGCCGACTTCCTCCAGGAGGCACGGTGACTTCAGGCAGGAGGTCCTAGATGGAAAGCGAAGCTGAGGGTTACTCTGAGTGCAGCTCAGACTAGGGCAACGCGTAAGACTTCGACGCCATGTGGGACTTGCCAGAACGGTGTTCGTGAACGTGTGCGAGTGCTGAGGAAATTTAGCTGTTCCAAAAGAGAGTGCAGTGCGTTTCCCTACGCTCGGCATGCACAGAGGGGCTCTAAAGGGCTACGGGAGTGGATGTTGCTTAGCAGACCCAGGTGCGCCTGGGGGTACTCAGTGTTCCTGCCGGGAACAGGGTGCCCACGCTAGCCTCCTAGGTGTCCAGAAAACTGTGCCGCCGTTAGACGTACGCAGAGCAGAGGCCACCGGCTCTTGGAAACTGCTGCACGCCTCCTCTTCTGCACGGCAAATCAGGGCCTTACTTCCAGGCATGTGTTCATGCTGGGTGTGCCGGTAGCGACACCGCATGGTAAGATGCTGACTTTCTCCTCGAGCAGAGTGACTTCAGGTACGAGGGCCTCGGAGTATTCAAAGCAGAGTGTTTTCTCATGGCAGCACACACATGGGCCATGACAAAGTCTTCCTGGGCACTACAGACTCAGCAGCAATACTGTCCTGAGGCCGTTCGAGGACTCTGGACATGTAGCTCTCCTCAAGGAACCTACAGTGTGCTGCCCATCACTCGTCACGCACAGAGGTCCTCCGACGGATCAACAAATGGGCCTCGAAGTTCCTCAGCCGGCCCACAGCGGTGTGAAGGTACTCAGTCAACTTGGAGGGAATATCATGCATACCCGAGAGGCCTTGGAGTCCTCAGACGTGTACATCTTTGAAAGTAAAGCATATAAGCGACTAAGAACTCATGGAGACAGCTGCATGCCTCCGTATCTACACGGTTACCAAGGGCCTAAACTGGAGGCATGTTCCCACGTTGAGATTCCTTTTAGCTCTAGAGCTTGTCAGGCTGAAAACAACCGCGGCCATGGAAGCACCTGGTTTAGACAGAGCAAATTCATTTTGTCCCCAGAAGCATTCTACAAGGGTTGACTTGCCTGTCAAGAGTTGTGTATGTCAGAGAGCTTCAACGAAGCATGAAGGAGGCCTTCAGAAAGGGAAAGCAAGGCTAGTCCCAGCAGGCCCCCGTTTCCTCGGGCTCACTCAGCATGCACTACTGTTGTTTCTAACAAGTCCAAAGAGACACAGGTTACCCTGTGTTTCCTTCCCTGAATCTGCTTCTCCAAGTAGGGTGTTCTGCATCAAGCGAACTGCCTCAACAAAGGATCGCCGTAGCTGCTCCTCTGGTCCTGTGTCTATTCAAAAGCCTGCAGTGCCACAGGAAGAACAGGACTTAAATTGCAGTAAGAACACAAGCCGACTTCCTCCAGGAGGCACGGTGACTTCAGGCAGGAGGTCCTAGATGGAAAGCGAAGCTGAGGGTTACGCTGAGTGCAGCTCAGACTAGGGCAACGCGTAAGACTTCGACGCCATGTGGGACTTGCCAGAACGGTGTTCGTAAACGTGTGCGAGTGCTGAGGAAATTTAGCTGTTCCAAATGAGAGTGCAGTGCGTTTCCCTACGCTCGGCATGCACAGAGGGGCTCTAAAGGGCTACGGGAGTGGATGTTGCTTAGCAGACCCAGGTGCGCCTGGGGTTACTCAGTGTTCCTGCCGGGAACAGGGTGCCCACGCTAGCCTCCTAGGTGTCCAGAAAACTGTGCCGCCGTTAGACGTACGCAGAGCAGAGGCCACCGGCTCTTGGAAACTGCTGCACGCCTCCTCTTGTGCACGGCAAATCAGGGCCTTACTTCCAGGCATGTGTTCATGCTGCGTGTGCCGGTAGCGACACCGCATGGTAAGATGCTGACTTTCTCCTAGAGCAGAGTGACTTCAGGTACGAGAGCCTCGGAGTATTCAAAGCAGAGTGTTTTCTCATGGCAGCACACACATGGGACATGACAAAGTCTTCCTGGGCACTACAGACTCAGCAGCAATATTGTCCTGAGGCCGTTCGAGGACTCTGGACATGTAGCTCTCCTCAAGGAACCTACAGTGTGTTGCCCACCACTCGGCACGCACAGAAGGCCTCCGAGGGATCAACAAATAGGTCTCGAAGTTCCTCAGCCAGCCCAGAGGGGTGTTGAGGTACTCACTCAACTTGGAGGGAAAATGATGCATACCCGAGAGGCCTAGGAGTCCTCAGACGTGTACTTCTTTGAAAATAAAGCATATAAGCGACTAAGAACTCATGGAGACAGCTGCATGCCTCCGTATCTACACGGTTACCAAGGGCCTAAACTGGAGGCATGTTCCCACGTTGAGATTCCTTTTAGCTCTAGAGCTTGTCAGGCTGAAAACAACCACGGCCATGGAAGCACCTGGTTTAGACAGAGCAAATTCATTTTGTCCCCAGAAGCATTCTACAGGGTTGACTTGCCTGTCAAGAGCTGCGTATGTCAGGGAGCTTCAACGAAGCATGAATGCAGCCTTCAGAAAGGGAAAGCAAGGCTAGTTCCAGCAGGCCCCCGTATACTCGGGCTCACTCAGCATGCACCACTGTGGTTTCTAACAAGTCCAAAGAGACACAGGTTACCCTGTGTTTCCTTCCCTGAATCAGCTTCTCCAAGTAGGGTGTTCTGCATCAAGCGAACTGCCTCAACCAAGGATCGCCGTAGCTGCTCCTCTGGTCCTGTGTCTATTCAAAAGCTTGCAGTGCCTCAGGAAGAACAGGACTTAAATTGCAGTAAGAACGCAAGCCGACTTCCTCCAGGAGGCACGGTGACTTCAGGCAGGAGGTCCTAGATGGAAAGCGAAGCCGAGGGTTACTCTGAGTGCAGCTCAGACTAGGGCAACGCGTAAGACTTCGACGCCATGTGGGACTTCCCAGAACGGTGTTCGTAAACGTGTGCGAGTGCTGAGGAAATTTAGCTGTTCCAAATGAGAGTGCAGTGCGTTTCCCTACGCTCGGCATGCACAGAGGGGCTCTAAAGGGCTACGGGAGTGGATGTTGCTTAGCAGACCCAGGTGCGCCTGGGGTTACTCAGTGTTCCTGCCGGGAACAGGGTGCCCACGCTAGCCTCCTAGGTGTCCAGAAAACTGTGCCGCCGTTAGACGTACGCAGAGCAGAGGCCACCGGCTCTTGGAAACTGCTGCACGCCTCCTCTTGTGCACGGCAAATCAGGGCCTTACTTCCAGGCATGTGTTCATGCTGGGTGTGCCGGTAGCGACACCGCATGGTAAGATGCTGACTTTCTCCTCGAGCAGAGTGACTTCAGGTACGAGGGCCTCGGAGTATTCAAAGCAGAGTGTTTTCTCATGGCATCTCACACAAGGGCCATGACAAAGTCTTCCTGGGCACTACAGACTCAGCAGCAATATTGTCCTGAGGCCGTTCGAGGACTCTGGACATGTAGCTCTCCTCAAGGAACCTACAGTGTGTTGCCCATCACTCGGCACGCACAGAGGGCCTCCGAGGGATCAACAAATGGGCCTCGAAGTTCCTCAGCCGGCCCACAGGGGTGTGGAGGTACTCAGTCAACTTGGAGGGAAAATGATGCATACCCGAGAGGCCTAGGAGTCCTCAGACGTGTACTTCCTTGAAAATAAAGCATATAAGCGACTAAGAACTCATGGAGACAGCTGCATGCCTCCGTATCTACACGGTTACCAAGGGCCTAAACTGGAGGCATGTTCCCACGTTGAGATTCCTTTTAGCTCTAGAGCTTGTCAGGCTGAAAACAACCGCGGCCATGGAAGCACCTGGTTTAGACAGAGCAAATTCATTTTGTCCCCAGAAGCATTCTACAAGGGTTGACTTGGCTGTCAAGAGCTGTGTATGTCAGGGAGCTTCAACGAAGCATGAATGCAGCCTTCAGAAAGGGAAAGCAAGTCTAGTTCCAGCAGGCCCCCGTTTCCTCGGGCTCACTCAGCATGCACCACTGTGGTTTCTAACAAGTCCAAAGAGACACAGGTTACCCTGTGTTTCCTTCCCTGAATCTGCTTCTCCAAGTAGGGTGTTCTGCATCAAGCGAACTGCCTCAACCAAGGATCGCCGTAGCTGCTCCTCTGGGCCTGTGTCTATTCAAAAGCTTGCAGTGCCTCAGGAAGAACAGGAGTTAAATTGCAGTAAGAATGCAAGCCGACTTCCTCCAGGAGGCACGGTGACTTCAGGCAGGAGGTCCTAGATGGAAAGCGAAGCTGAGGGTTACGCTGAGTGCAGCTCAGACTAGGGCAACGCGTAAGACTTCGACGCCATGTGGGACTTGCCAGAACGGTGTTCGTAAACGTGTGCGAGTGCTGAGGAAATTTAGCTGTTCCAAATGAGAGTGCAGTGCGTTTCCCTACGCTCGGCATGCACAGAGGGGCTCTAAAGGGCTACGGGAGTGGATGTTGCTTAGCAGACCCAGGTGCGCCTGGGGTTACTCAGTGTTCCTGCCGGGAACAGGGTGCCCACGCTAGCCTCCTAGGTGTCCAGAAAACTGTGCCGCCGTTAGACGTACGCAGAGCAGAGGCCACCGGCTCTTGGAAACTGCTGCACGCCTCCTCTTGTGCACGGCAAATCAGGGCCTTACTTCCAGGCATGTGTTCATGCTGGGTGTGCCGGTAGCGACACCGCATGGTAAGATGCTGACTTTCTCCTCGAGCAGAGTGACTTCAGGTACGAGGGCCTCGGAGTATTCAAAGCAGGGTGTTTTCTCATGGCAGCACACACATGGGCCATGACAAAGTCTTCCTGGGCACTTCGGACTCACCAGCAATGTTGTCCTGAGGCCGTTCGAGCACTCTGGACATGTAGCTCTCCTCAAGGAACCTACAGTGTGTTGCCCATCACTCGGCACGCACAGAGGGCCTCCGACGGATCAACAAATGGGCCTCGACGTTCCTCAGCCGGCCCACAGGGGTGTGGAGGTACTCAGTCAACTTGGAGGGAAAATGATGCATACCCGAGAGGCCTAGGAGTCCTCAGACGTGTACTTCTTTGAAAATAAAGCATATAAGCGACTAAGAACTCATGGAGACAGCTGCATGTCTCCGTATCTACACGGTTACCAAGGGCCTAAACTGGAGGCATGTTCCCACGTTGAGATTCCTTTTAGCTCTAGAGCTTGTCAGGCTGAAAACAACCGCGGCAATGGAAGCACCTGGTTTAGACAGAGCAAATTCATTTTGTCCCCAGAAGCATTCTACAAGGGTTGACTTGCCTGTCAAGAGCTGTGTATGTCAGGGATCTTTAACGAAGCATGAATGCAGCCTTCAGAAAGGGAAAGCAAGGCTAGTCCCAGCAGGCCCCCGTTTCCTCGGGCTCACTCAGCATGCACCACTGTTGTTTCTAACAAGTCCAAAGAGACACAGGTTACCCTGTGTTTCCTTCCCTGAATCTGCTTCTCCAAGTAGGGTGTTCTGCATCAAGCGAACTGCCTCAACCAAGGATCGCCGTAGCTGCTCCTCTAGTCCTGTGTCTATTCAAAAGCTTGCAGTGCCACAGGAAGAACAGGACTTAAATTGCAGTCAGAACGCAAGCCGACTTCCTCCAGGAGGCACGGTGACTTCAGGCAGGAGGTCCTAGATGGAAAGCGAAGCTGAGGGTTACTCTGAGTGCAGCTCAGACTAGGGCAACGCGTAAGACTTCGACGCCATGTGGGACTTGCCAGAACGGTGTTCGTGAACGTGTGCGAGTGCTGAGGAAATTTAGCTGTTCCAAATGAGAGTGCAGTGCGTTTCCCTACGCTCGGCATGCACAGAGGGGCTCTAAAGGGCTACGGGAGTGGATGTTGCTTAGCAGACCCCGGTGCGCCTGGGGTTACTCAGTGTTCCTGCCGGGAACAGGGTGCCCACGCTAGCCTCCTAGGTGTCCAGAAAACTGTGCCGCCGTTAGACGTACGCAGAGCAGAGGCCACCGGCTCTTGGAAACTGCTGCACGCCTCCTCTTGTGCACGGCAAATCAGGGCCTTACTTCCAGGCATGTGTTCATGCTGGGTGTGCCGGTAGCGACACCGCATGGTAAGATGCTGACTTTCTCCTCGAGCAGAGTGACTTCAGGTACGAGGGCCTCGGAGTATTCAAAGCAGAGTGTTTTCTCATGGCATCTCACACAAGGGCCATGACAAAGTCTTCCTGGGCACTACAGACTCAGCAGCAATACTGTCCTGAGGCCGTTCGAGGACTCTGGACATGTAGCTCTCCTCAAGGAACCTACAGTGTGTTTCCCACCACTCGGCACGCACAGAGATCCTCCGAGGGATCAACAAATGGGCCTCGAAGTTCCTCATCCGGCCCACAGCGGTGTGAAGGTACTCAGTCAACTTGGAGGGAATATCATGCATACCCGAGAGGACTAGGAGTCCTCAGACGTGTACTTCCTTGAAAATAAAGCATATAAGCGACTAAGAACTCATGGAGACAGCTGCATGCCTCCGTATCTACACGGCTACCAAGGGCCTAAACTGGAGGCATGTTCCCACGTTGAGATTCCTTATAGCTCTAGAGCTTGTCAGGCTGAAAACAACCGCGGCCATGGAAGCACCTGGTTTAGACAGAGCAAATTCATTTTGTCCCCAGAAGCATTCTACAAGGGTTGACTTGGCTGTCAAGAGCTGTGTATGTCAGAGAGCTTCAACGAAGCATGAATGCAGCCTTCAGAAAGGGAAAGCAAGTCTAGTTCCAGCAGGCCCCCGTATACTGGGGCTCACTCAGCATGCACCACTGTGGTTTCTAACAAGTCCAAAGAGACACAGGTTACCCTGTGTTTCCTTCCCTGAATCTGCTTCTCCAAGTAGGGTGTTGTGCATCAAGCGAACTGCCTCAACCAAGGATCGCCGTAGCTGCTCCTCTGGGCCTGTGTCTATTCAAAAGCTTGCAGTGCCTCAGGAAGAACAGGAGTTAAATTGCAGTCAGAATGCAAGCCGACTTCCTCCAGGAGGCACGGTGACTTCAGGCAGGAGGTCCTAGATGGAAAGCGAAGCTGAGGGTTACTCTGAGTGCAGCTCAGACTAGGGCAACGCGTAAGACTTCGACGTCATGTGGGACTTGCCAGAACGGTGTTCGTGAACGTGTGCGAGTGCTGAGGAAATTTAGCTGCTCCAAAAGAGAGTGCAGTGCGTTTCCCTACGCTCGGCATGCACAGAGGGGCTCTAAAGGGCTACGGGAGTGGATGTTGCTTAGCAGACCCAGGTGCGCCTGGAGGTACTCAGTGTTCCTGCCGGGAACAGGGTGCCCACGCTAGCCTCCTAGGTGTCCAGAAAACTGTGCCGCCGTTAGACGTACGCAGAGCAGAGGCCACCGGCTCTTGGAAACTGCTGCACGCCTCCTCTTGTGCACGGCAAATCAGGGCCTTACTTCCAGGCATGTGTTCATGCTGGGTGTGCCGGTAGCGACACCGCATGGTAAGATGCTGACTTTCTCCTCGAGCAGAGTGACTTCAGGTACGAGGGCCTCGGAGTATTCAAAGCAGAGTGTTTTCTCATGGCATCTCACACAAGGGCCATGACAAAGTCTTCCTGGGCACTACAGACTCAGCAGCAATATTGTCCTGAGGCCGTTCGAGGACTCTGGACATGTAGCTCTCCTCAAGGAACCTACAGTGTGTTGCCCACCACTCGGCACGCACAGAGGGCCTCCGAGGGATCAACAAATGGGCCTCGAGTTCCTCAGCCAGCCCAGAGGGGTGTTGAGGTACTCACTCAACTTGGAGGGAAAATGATGCATACCCGAGAGGCCTAGGAGTCCTCAGACGTGTACATCTTTGAAAATAAAGCATATAAGCGACTAAGAACTCATGGAGACACCTGCATGCCTCCGTATCTACACGGTTACCAAGGGCCAAAACTGGAGGCATGTTCCCACGTTGAGATTTCTTTTAGCTCTAGAGCTTGTCAGGCTGAAAACAACCGCGGCCATGGAAGCACCTGGTTTAGACAGAGCAAATTCATTTTGTCCCCAGAAGCATTCTACAAGGGTTGACTTGCCTGTCAAGAGCTGTGTATGTCAGAGAGCTTCAACGAAGCATGAATGCAGGCTTCAGAAAGGGAAAGCAAGGCTAGTCCCAGCAGGCCCCCGTATCCTCGGGCTCACTCAGCATGCACCACTGTGGTTTCTAACAAGTCCAAAGAGACACAGGTTACCCTGTGTTTCCTTCCCTGAATCTGCTTCTCCAAGTAGGGTGTTCTGCATCAAGCGAACTGCCTCAACCAAGGATCGCCGTAGCTGCTCCTCTAGTCCTTTGTCTATTCAAAAGCTTGCAGTGCCTCAGGAAGAAGAGGACTTAAATTGCAGTAAGAACGCAAGCCGACTTCCTCCAGGAGGCACGGTGACTTCAGGCAGGAGGTCCTAGATGGAAAGCGAAGCCGAGGGTTACTCTGAGTGCAGCTCAGACTAGGGCAACGCGTAAGACTTCGACGCCATGAGGGACTTCCCAGAACGGTGTTCGTAAACGTGTGCGAGTGCTGAGGAAATTTAGCTATTCCAAATGAGAGTGCAGTGCGTTTCCCTACGCTCGGCATGCACAGAGGGGCTCTAAAGGGCTACGGGAGTGGATGTTGCTTAGCAGACCCAGGTGCGCCTGGGGTTACTCAGTGTTCCTGCCGGGAACAGGGTGCCCACGCTAGCCTCCTAGGTGTCCAGAAAACTGTGCCGCCGTTAGACGTACGCAGAGCAGAGGCCACCGGCTCTTGGAAACTGCTGCACGCCTCCTCTTGTGCACGGCAAATCAGGGCCTTACTTCCAGGCATGTGTTCATGCTGCGTGTGCCGGTAGCGACACCGCATGGTAAGATGCTGACTTTCTCCTAGAGCAGAGTGACTTCAGGTACGAGGGCCTCGGAGTATTCAAAGCAGAGTGTTTTCTCATGGCATCTCACACAAGGGCCATGACAAAGTCTTCCTGGGCACTACGGACTCAGCAGCAATATTGTCCTGAGGCCGTTCGAGGACTCTGGACATGTAGCTCTCCTCAAGGAACCTGCAGTGTGTTGCCCACCACTCGGCACGCACAGAGGGCCTCCGAGGGATCAACAAATGGGCCTCGATTTCCTCAGCCAGCCCAGAGGGGTGTTGAGGTACTCACTCAACTTGGAGGGAAAATGATGCATACCCGAGAGGCCTAGGAGTCCTCAGACGTGTACATCTTTGAAAATAAAGCATATAAGCGACTAAGAACTCATGGAGACAGCTGCATGCCTCCGTATCTACACGGTTACCAAGGGCCTAAACTGGAGGCATGTTCCCACGTTGAGATTCCTTTTAGCTCTAGAGCTTGTCAGGCTGAAAACAACCACGGCCATGGAAGCACCTGGTTTAGACAGAGCAAATTCATTTTGTCCCCAGAAGCATTCTACAGGGTTGACTTGCCTGTCAAGAGCTGCGTATGTCAGGGAGCTTCAACGAAGCATGAATGCAGCCTTCAGAAAGGGAAAGCAAGGCTAGTTCCAGCAGGCACCCGTTTCCTCGGGCTCACTCAGCATGCACCCCTGTGGTTTCTAACAAGTCCAAAGAGACACAGGTTACCCTGTGTTTCCTTCCCTGAATCAGCTTCTCCAAGTAGGGTGTTCTGCATCAAGCGAACTGCCTCAACCAAGGATCCCCGTAGCTGCTCCTCTGGTCCTGTGTCTATTCAAAAGCTTGCAGTGCCACAGGAAGAAGAGGACTTAAATTGCAGTAAGAACGCAAGCCGACTTCCTCCAGGAGGCACGGTGACTTCAGGCAGGAGGTCCTAGATGGAAAGCGAAGCCGAGGGTTACTCTGAGTGCAGCTCAGACTAGGGCAACGCGTAAGACTTCGATGCCATGTGGGACTTCCCAGAACGGTGTTCGTAAACGTGTGCGAGTGCTGAGGAAATTTAGCTGTTCCAAATGAGAGTGCAGTGCGTTTCCCTACGCTCGGCATGCACAGAGGGGCTCTAAAGGGCTACGGGAGTGGATGTTGCTTAGCAGACCCAGGTGCGCCTGGGGTTACTCAGTGTTCCTGCCGTGAACAGGGTGCCCACGCTAGCCTCCTAGGTGTCCAGAAAACTGTGCCGCCGTTAGACGTACGCAGAGCAGAGGCCACCGGCTCTTGGAAACTGCTGCACGCCTCCTCTTCTGCACGGCAAATCAGGGCCTTACTTCCAGGCATGTGTTCATGCTGGGTGTGCCGGTAGCGACACCGCATGGTAAGATGCTGACTTTCTCCTCGAGCAGAGTGACTTCAGGTACGAGGGCCTCGGAGTATTCAAAGCAGGGTGTTTTCTCATGGCAGCACACACATGGGCCATGACAAAGTCTTCCTGGGCACTTCGGACTCACCATCAATGTTGTCCTGAGGCCGTTCGAGCACTCTGGACATGTAGCTCTCCTCAAGGAACCTACAGTGTGTTGCCCATCACTCGGCACGCACAGAGGGCCTCTGAGGGATCAACAAATGGGCCTCGACGTTCCTCAGCCGTCCCACAGGGATGTGGAGGTATTCAGTCAACTAGGAGGGAAAATGATGCATAACCGAGAGGCCTAGGAGTCCTCACACGTGTACATCTTTGAAAATAAAGCATATAAGCGACTAAGAACTCATGGAGACAGCTGCATGCCTCCGTATCTACACGGTTACCAAGGGCCTAAACTGGAGGCATGTTCCCACGTTGAGATTCCTTTTAGCTCTAGAGCTTGTCAGGCTGAAAACAACCGCGGCCATGGAAGCACCTGGTTTAGACAGAGCAAATTCATTTTGTCCCCAGAAGCATTCTACAAGGGTTGACTTGCCTGTCAAGAGCTGTGTATGTCAGGGATCTTTAACGAAGCATGAATGCAGCCTTCAGAAAGGGAAAGCAAGGCTAGTCCCAGCAGGCCCCCGTTTCCTCGGGCTCACTCACCATGCACCCCTGTTCTTTCTAAGAAGTCCAAAGAGACACAAGTTACCCTGTGTTTCCTTCCCTGAATCTGCTTCTCCAAGTAGGGTGTTCTGCATCAAGCGAACTGCCTCAACGAAGGATCGCCGTAGCTGCTCCTCTGGTCCTGTGTCTATTCAAAAGCCTGCAGTGCCACAGGAAGAACAGGAGTTAAATGGCACTCAGAACGCAAGCCGACTTACTCCAGGAGGCACGGTGACTTCAGGCAGGAGGTCCTAGATGGAAAGCGAAGCCGAGGGTTACTCTGAGTGCAGCTCAGACTAGGGCAACGCGTAAGACTTCGATGCCATGTGGGACTTGCCAGAACGGTGTTCGTAAACGTGTGCGAGTGCTGAGGAAATTTAGCTGTTCCAAATGAGAGTGCAGTGCGTTTCCCTACGCTAGGCATGCACAGAGGGGCTCTAAAGGGCTACGGGAGTGGATGTTGCTTAGCAGACCCAGGTGCGCCTGGGGGTACTCAGTGTTCCTGCCGGGAACAGGGTGCCCACGCTAGCCTCCTAGGTGTCCAGAAAACTGTGCCGCCGTTAGACGTACGCAGAGCAGAGGCCACCGGCTCTTGGAAACTGCTGCACGCCTCCTCTTGTGCACGGCAAATCAGGGCCTTACTTCCAGGCATGTGTTCATGCTGGGTGTGCCGGTAGCGACACCGCATGGTAAGATGCTGACTTTCTCCTCGAGCAGAGTGACTTCAGGTACGAGGGCCTCGGAGTATTCAAAGCAGGGTGTTTTCTCATGGCAGCACACACATGGGCCATGACAAAGTCTTCCTGGGCACTTCGGACTCACCATCAATGTTGTCCTGAGGCCGTTCGAGCACTATGGACATGTAGCTCTCCTCAAGGAACCTACAGTGTGTTGCCCATCACTCGGCACGCACAGAGGGCCTCCGAGGGATCAACAAATGGGCCTCGACGTTCCTCAGCCGTCCCACAGGGGTGTGGAGGTACTCAGTCAACTAGGAGGGAAAATGATGCATACCCGAGAGGCCTAGGAGTCCTCAGACGTGTACATCTTTGAAAATAAAGCATATAAGCGACTAAGAACTCATGGAGACAGCTGCATGCCTCCGTATCTACACGGTTACCAAGGGCCTAAACTGGAGGCATGTTCCCACGTTGAGATTCCTTTTAGCTCTAGAGCTTGTCAGGCTGAAAACAACCGCGGCCATGGAAGCACCTGGTTTAGACAGAGCAAATTCATTTTGTCCCCAGAAGCATTCTACAAGGGTTGACTTGCCTGTCAAGAGCTGTGTATGTCAGGGAGCTTCAACGAAGCATGAATGCAGCCTTCAGAAAGGGAAAGCAAGGCTAGTCCCAGCAGGCCCCCGTTTCCTCGGGCTCACTCAGCATGCACCACTGTTGTTTCTAACAAGTCCAAAGAGACACAGGTTACCCTGTGTTTCCTTCCCTGAATCTGCTTCTCCAAGTAGGGTGTTCTGCATCAAGCGAACTGCCTCAACCAAGGATCGCCGTAGCTGCTCCTCTGGTCCTGTGTCTATTCAAAAGCCTGCAGTGCCACAGGAAGAACAGGACTTAAATTGCAGTAAGAACGCAAGCCGACTTCCTCCAGGAGGCACGGTGACTTCAGGCAGGAGGTCCTAGATGGAAAGCGAAGCTGAGGGTTACTCTGAGTGCAGCTCAGACTAGGGCAACGCGTAAGACTTCGACGCCATGTGGGACTTGCCAGAACGGTGTTCGTAAACGTGTGCGAGTGCTGAGGAAATTTAGCTGTTCCAAAAGAGAGTGCAGTGCGTTTCCCTACGCTCGGCATGCACAGAGGGGCTCTAAAGGGCTACGGGAGTGGATGTTGCTTAGCAGACCCAGGTGCGCCTGGGGGTACTCAGTGTTCCTGCCGGGAACAGGGTGCCCACGCTAGCCTCCTAGGTGTCCAGAAAACTGTGCCGCCGTTAGACGTACGCAGAGCAGAGGCCACCGGCTCTTGGAAACTGCTGCACGCCTCCTCTTGTGCACGGCAAATCAGGGCCTTACTTCCAGGCATGTGTTCATGCTGGGTGTGCCGGTAGCGACACCGCATGGTAAGATGCTGACTTTCTCCTCGAGCAGAGTGACTTCAGGTACGAGGGCCTCGGAGTATTCAAAGCAGAGTGTTTTCTCATGGCATCTCACACAAGGGCCATGACAAAGTCTTCCTGGGCACTACGGACTCAGCAGCAATATTGTCCTGAGGCCGTTCGAGGACTCTGGACATGTAGCTCTCCTCAAGGAACCTGCAGTGTGTTGCCCACCACTCGGCACGCACAGAGGGCCTCCGAGGGATCAACAAATGGGCCTCGATTTCCTCAGCCAGCCCAGAGGGGTGTTGAGGTACTCACTCAACTTGGAGGGAAAATGATGCATACCCGAGAGGCCTAGGAGTCCTCAGACGTGTACATCTTTGAAAATAAAGCATATAAGCGACTAAGAACTCATGGAGACAGCTGCATGCCTCCGTATCTACACGGTTACCAAGGGCCTAAACTGGAGGCATGTTCCCACGTTGAGATTCCTTTTAGCTCTAGAGCTTGTCAGGCTGAAAACAACCGCGGCCATGGAAGCACCTGGTTTAGACAGAGCAAATTCATTTTGTCCCCAGAAGCATTCTACAAGGGTTGACTTGCCTGTCAAGAGCTGTGTATGTCAGAGAGCTTCAACGAAGCATGAATGCAGCCTTCAGAAAGGGAAAGCAAGGCTAGTCCCAGCAGGCCCCCGTTTCCTCGGGCTCACTCAGCATGCACCACTGTTGTTTCTAACAAGTCCAAAGAGACACAGGTTACCCTGTGTTTCCTTCCCTGAATCTGCTTCTCCAAGTAGGGTGTTCTGCATCAAGCGAACTGCCTCAACCAAGGATCGCCGTAGCTGCTCCTCTGGTCCTGTGTCTATTCAAAAGCCTGCAGTGCCACAGGAAGAACAGGACTTAAATTGCAGTAAGAACACAAGCCGACTTCCTCCAGGAGGCACGGTGACTTCAGGCAGGAGGTCCTAGATGGAAAGCGAAGCTGAGGGTTACTCTGAGTGCAGCTCAGACTAGGGCAACGCGTAAGACTTCGACGCCATGTGGGACTTGCCAGAATGGTGTTCGTGAACGTGTGCGGGTGCTGAGGAAGTTTAGCTGCTCCAAAAGAGAGTGCAGTGCGTTTCCCTACGCTCGGCATGCACAGAGGGGCTCTAAAGGGCTACGGGAGTGGATGTTGCTTAGCAGACACAGGTGCGCCTGGGGGTACTCAGTGTTCCTGCCGGGAACAGGGTGCCCACGCTAGCCTCCTAGGTGTCCAGAAAACTGTGCCGCCGTTAGACGTACGCAGAGCAGAGGCCACCGGCTCTTGGAAACTGCTGCACGCCTGCTCTTGTGCTCGGCAAATCAGGGCCTTACTTCCAGGCATGTGTTCATGCTGGGTGTGCCGGTAGCGACACCGCATGGTAAGATGCTGACTTTCTCCTCGAGCAGAGTGACTTCAGGTACGAGGGCCTCGGAGTATTCAAAGCAGAGTGTTTTCTCATGGCATCTCACACAAGGGCCATGACAAAGTCTTCCTGGGCACTACAGACTCAGCAGCAATATTGTGCTGAGGCCCTTCGAGGACTCTGGACATGTAGCTCTCCTCAAGGAACCTACAGTGTGTTGCCCATCACTCGGCACGCACAGAGGGCCTCTGAGGGATCAACAAATGAGCCTCGATTTCCTCAGCCAGCCCAGAGGGGTGTTGAGGTACTCACTCAACTTGGAGGGAAAATGATGCATACCCGAGAGGCCTAGGAGTCCTCAGACGTGTACATCTTTGAAAATAAAGCATATAAGCGACTAAGAACTCATGGAGACAGCTGCATGCCTCCGTATCTACACGGTTACCAAGGGCCTAAACTGGAGGCATGTTCCCACGTTGAGATTCCTTTTAGCTCTAGAGCTTGTCAGGCTGAAAACAACCACGGCCATGGAAGCACCTGGTTTAGACAGAGCAAATTCATTTTGTCCCCAGAAGCATTCTACAAGGGTTGACTTGCCTGTCAAGAGCTGTGTATGTCAGGGATCTTTAACGAAGCATGAATGCAGCCTTCAGAAAGGGAAAGCAAGGCTAGTTCCAGCAGGCACCCGTTTCCTCGGGCTCAATCACCATGCACCCCTGTGGTTTCTAACAAGTCCAAAGAGACACAAGTTACCCTGTGTTTCCTTCCCTGAATCTGCTTCTCCAAGTAGGGTGTTCTGCATCAAGCGAACTGCCTCAACCAAGGATCCCCGTAGCTGCTCCTCTGGTCCTGTGTCTATTCAAAAGCTTGCAGTGCCACAGGAAGAAGAGGACTTAAATTGCAGTAAGAACGCAAGCCGACTTCCTCCAGGAGGCACGGTGACTTCAGGCAGGAGGTCCTAGATGGAAAGCGAAGCCGAGGGTTACTCTGAGTGCAGCTCAGACTAGGGCAACGCGTAAGACTTCGATGCCATGTGGGACTTCCCAGAACGGTGTTCGTAAACGTGTGCGAGTGCTGAGGAAATTTAGCTGTTCCAAATGAGAGTGCAGTGCGTTTCCCTACGCTCGGCATGCACAGAGGGGCTCTAAAGGGCTACGGGAGTGGATGTTGCTTAGCAGACCCAGGTGCGCCTGGGGTTACTCAGTGTTCCTGCCGTGGACAGGGTGCCCACGCTAGCCTCCTAGGTGTCCAGAAAACTGTGCCGCCGTTAGACGTACGCAGAGCAGAGGCCACCGGCTCTTGGAAACTGCTGCACGCCTCCTCTTCTGCACGGCAAATCAGGGCCTTACTTCCAGGCATGTGTTCATGCTGGGTGTGCCGGTAGCGACACCGCATGGTAAGATGCTGACTTTCTCCTCGAGCAGAGTGACTTCAGGTACGAGGGCCTCGGAGTATTCAAAGCAGGGTGTTTTCTCATGGCAGCACACACATGGGCCATGACAAAGTCTTCCTGGGCACTTCGGACTCACCAGCAATGTTGTCCTGAGGCCGTTCGAGCACTATGGACATGTAGCTCTCCTCAAGGAACCTACAGTGTGTTGCCCATCACTCGGCACGCACAGAGGGCCTCCGACGGATCAACAAATGGGCCTCGACGTTCCTCAGCCGTCCCACAGGGGTGTGGAGGTACTCAGTCAACTAGGAGGGAAAATGATGCATACCCGAGAGGCCTAGGAGTCCTCAGACGTGTACATCTTTGAAAATAAAGCATATAAGCGACTAAGAACTCATGGAGACAGCTGCATGCCTCCGTATCTACACGGTTACCAAGGGCCTAAACTGGAGGCATGTTCCCACGTTGAGATTCCTTTTAGCTCTAGAGCTTGTCAGGCTGAAAACAACCGCGGCCATGGAAGCACCTGGTTTAGACAGAGCAAATTCATTTTGTCCCCAGAAGCATTCTACAAGGGTTGACTTGCCTGTCAAGAGCTGTGTATGTCAGAGAGCTTCAACGAAGCATGAATGCAGCCTTCAGAAAGGGAAAGCAAGGCTAGTCCCAGCAGGCCCCCGTTTCCTCGGGCTCACTCAGCATGCACCACTGTTGTTTCTAACAAGTCCAAAGAGACACAGGTTACCCTGTGTTTCCTTCCCTGAATCTGCTTCTCCAAGTAGGGTGTTCTGCATCAAGCGAACTGCCTCAACCAAGGATCGCCGTAGCTGCTCCTCTGGTCCTGTGTCTATTCAAAAGCCTGCAGTGCCACAGGAAGAACAGGAGTTAAATGGCAGTAAGAACGCAAGCCGACTTCCTCCAGGAGGCACGGTGACTTCAGGCAGGAGGTCCTAGATGGAAAGCGAAGCTGAGGGTTACTCTGAGTGCAGCTCAGACTAGGGCAACGCGTAAGACTTCGACGCCATGTGGGACTTGCCAGAACGGTGTTCGTGAACGTGTGCGAGTGCTGAGGAAATTTAGCTGCTCCAAAAGAGAGTGCAGTGCGTTTCCCTACGCTCGGCATGCACAGAGGGGCTCTAAAGGGCTACGGGAGTGGATGTTGCTTAGCAGACACAGGTGCGCCTGGGGGTACTCAGTGTTCCTGCCGGGAACAGGGTGCCCACGCTAGCCTCCTAGGTGTCCAGAAAACTGTGCCGCCGTTAGACGTACGCAGAGCAGAGGCCACCGGCTCTTGGAAACTGCTGCACGCCTCCTCTTGTGCACGGCAAATCAGGGCCTTACTTCCAGGCATGTGTTCATGCTGGGTGTGCCGGTAGCGACACCGCATGGTAAGATGCTGACTTTCTCCTCGAGCAGAGTGACTTCAGGTACGAGGGCCTCGGAGTATTCAAAGCAGAGTGTTTTCTCATGGCATCTCACACAAGGGCCATGACAAAGTCTTCCTGGGCACTACAGACTCAGCAGCAATATTGTGCTGAGGCCCTTCGAGGACTCTGGACATGTAGCTCTCCTCAAGGAACCTACAGTGTGTTGCCCATCACTCGGCACGCACAGAGGGCCTCTGAGGGATCAACAAATGAGCCTCGATTTCCTCAGCCAGCCCAGAGGGGTGTTGAGGTACTCACTCAACTTGGAGGGAAAATGATGCATACCCGAGAGGCCTAGGAGTCCTCAGACTTGTACATCTTTGAAAATAAAGCATATAAGCGACTAAGAACTCATGGAGACAGCTGCATGCCTCCGTATCTACACGGTTACCAAGGGCCTAAACTGGAGGCATGTTCCCACGTTGAGATTCCTTTTAGCTCTAGAGCTTGTCAGGCTGAAAACAACCACGGCCATGGAAGCACCTGGTTTAGACAGAGCAAATTCATTTTGTCCCCAGAAGCATTCTACAAGGGTTGACTTGCCTGTCAAGAGCTGTGTATGTCAGGGATCTTTAACGAAGCATGAATGCAGCCTTCAGAAAGGGAAAGCAAGGCTAGTCCCAGCAGGCCCCCGTTTCCTCGGGCTCACTCACCATGCACCCCTGTTCTTTCTAAGAAGTCCAAAGAGACACAAGTTACCCTGTGTTTCCTTCCCTGAATCTGCTTCTCCAAGTAGGGTGTTCTGCATCAAGCGAACTGCCTCAACGAAGGATCGCCGTAGCTGCTCCTCTGGTCCTGTGTCTATTCAAAAGCCTGCAGTGCCACAGGAAGAACAGGAGTTAAATGGCACTCAGAACGCAAGCCGACTTCCTCCAGGAGGCACGGTGACTTCAGGCAGGAGGTCCTAGATGGAAAGCGAAGCCGAGGGTTACTCTGAGTGCAGCTCAGACTAGGGCAACGCGTAAGACTTCGATGCCATGTGGGACTTCCCAGAACGGTGTTCGTAAACGTGTGCGAGTGCTGAGGAAATTTAGCTGTTCCAAATGAGAGTGCAGTGCGTTTCCCTACGCTCGGCATGCACAGAGGGGCTCTAAAGGGCTACGGGAGTGGATGTTGCTTAGCAGACCCAGGTGCGCCTGGGGTTACTCAGTGTTCCTGCCGGGAACAGGGTGCCCACGCTAGCCTCCTAGGTGTCCAGAAAACTGTGCCGCCGTTAGACGTACGCAGAGCAGAGGCCACCGGCTCTTGGAAACTGCTGCACGCCTGCTCTTGTGCTCGGCAAATCAGGGCCTTACTTCCAGGCATGTGTTCATGCTGGGTGTGCCGGTAGCGACACCGCATGGTAAGATGCTGACTTTCTCCTCGAGCAGAGTGACTTCAGGTACGAGGGCCTCGGAGTATTCAAAGCAGGGTGTTTTCTCATGGCAGCACACACATGGGCCATGACAAAGTCTTCCTGGGCACTTCGGACTCACCATCAATGTTGTCCTGAGGCCGTTCGAGCACTCTGGACATGTAGCTCTCCTCAAGGAACCTACAGTGTGTTGCCCACCACTCGGCACGCACAGAGGGCCTCCGAGGGATCAACAAATGGGCCTCGATTTCCTCAGCCAGCCCAGAGGGGTGTTGAGGTACTCAACTTGGAGGGAAAATGATGCATACCCGAGAGCCCTAGGAGTCCTCAGACGTGTACATCTTTGAAAATAAAGCATATAAGCGACTAAGAACTCATGGAGACAGCTGCATGCCTCCGTATCTACACGGTTTCCAAGGGCCTAAACTGGAAGCATGTTCCCACGTTGAGATTCCTTTTAGCTCTAGAGCTTGTCAGGCTGAAAACAACCACGGCCATGGAAGCACCTGGTTTAGACAGAGCAAATTCATTTTGTCCCCAGAAGCATTCTACAAGGGTTGACTTGCCTGTCAAGAGCTGTGTATGTCAGGGATCTTTAACGAAGCATGAATGCAGCCTTCAGAAAGGGAAAGCAAGGCTAGTCCCAGCAGGCCCCTGTTTCCTCGGGCTCACACAGCATGCACCACTGTTGTTTCTAACAAGTCCAAAGAGACACAGGTTACCCTGTGTTTCCTTCCCTGAATCTGCTTCTCCAAGTAGGGTGTTCTGCATCAAGCGAACTGCCTCAACCAAGGATCGCCGTAGCTGCTCCTCTGGTCCTGTGTCTCTTCAAAAGCCTGCAGTGCCACAGGAAGAACAGGAGTTAAATGGCAGTCAGAACGCAAGCCGACTTCCTCCAGGAGGCACGGTGACTTCAGGCAGGAGGTCCTAGATGGAAAGCGCAGCTGAGGGTTACTCTGAGTGCAGCTCAGACTAGGGCAACGCGTAAGACTTCGACGCCATGTGGGACTTGCCAGAACGGTGTTCGTGAACGTGTGCGAGTGCTGAGGAAATTTAGCTGCTCCAAAAGAGAGTGCAGTGCGTTTCCCTACGCTCGGCATGCACAGAGGGGCTCTAAAGGGCTACGGGAGTGGATGTTGCTTAGCAGACACAGGTGCGCCTGGGGGTACTCAGTGTTCCTGCCGGGAACAGGGTGCCCACGCTAGCCTCCTAGGTGTCCAGAAAACTGTGCCGCCGTTAGACGTACGCAGAGCAGAGGCCACCAGCTCTTGGAAACTGCTGCACGCCTCCTCTTGTGCACGGCAAATCAGGGCCTTACTTCCAGGCATGTGTTCATGCTGCGTGTGCCGGTAGCGACACCGCATGGTAAGATGCTGACTTTCTCCTAGAGCAGAGTGACTTCAGGTACGAGGGCCTCGGAGTATTCAAA
This sequence comes from Delphinapterus leucas, assembly GCF_059928025.1. Lineage (NCBI taxonomy): Eukaryota > Metazoa > Chordata > Mammalia > Artiodactyla > Monodontidae > Delphinapterus > Delphinapterus leucas. The sequence goes on from NC_143147.1 coordinate 31,935,962, forward strand.
GCAGAGTGTTTTCTCATGGCATCTCACACAAGGGCCATGACAAAGTCTTCCTGGGCACTACGGACTCAGCAGCAATATTGTCCTGAGGCCGTTCGAGGACTCTGGACATGTAGCTCTCCTCAAGGAACCTACAGTGTGTTGCCCACCACTCGGCACGCACAGAGGGCCTCCGAGAGATCAACAAATGGGCCTCGATTTCCTCAGCCAGCCAAGAGGGGTGTTGAGGTACTCACTCAACTTGGAGGGAAAATGATGCATACCCGAGAGGCCTAGGAGTCCTCAGACGTGTACATCTTTGAAAATAAAGCATATAAGCGACTAAGAACTCATGGAGACAGCTGCATGCCTCCGTATCTACACGGTTACCAAGGGCCTAAACTGGAGGCATGTTCCCACGTTGAGATTCCTTTTAGCTCTAGAGCTTGTCAGGCTGAAAACAACCGCGGCCATGGAAGCACCTGGTTTAGACAGAGCAAATTCATTTTGTCCCCAGAAGCATTCTACAAGGGTTGACTTGCCTGTCAAGAGCTGTGTATGTCAGGGATCTTTAACGAAGCATGAATGCAGCCTTCAGAAAGGGAAAGCAAGGCTAGTCCCAGCAGGCCCCCGTTTCCTCGGGCTCACACAGCATGCACCACTGTTGTTTCTAACAAGTCCAAAGAGACACAGGTTACCCTGTGTTTCCTTCCCTGAATCTGCTTCTCCAAGTATGGTGTTCTGCATCAAGCGAACTGCCTTAACCAAGGATCCCCGTAGCTGCTCCTCTGGTCCTGTGTCTATTCAAAAGCTTGCAGTGCCACAGGAAGAAGAGGACTTAAATTGCAGTAAGAACGCAAGCCGACTTCCTCCAGGAGGCACGGTGACTTCAGGCAGGAGGTCCTAGATGGAAAGCGAAGCCGAGGGTTACTCTGAGTGCAGCTCAGACTAGGGCAACGCGTAAGACTTCGATGCCATGTGGGACTTCCCAGAACGGTGTTCGTAAACGTGTGCGAGTGCTGAGGAAATTTAGCTGTTCCAAATGAGAGTGCAGTGCGTTTCCCTACGCTCGGCATGCACAGAGGGGCTCTAAAGGGCTACGGGAGTGGATGTTGCTTAGCAGACCCAGGTGCGCCTGGGGTTACTCAGTGTTCCTGCCGTGAACAGGGTGCCCACGCTAGCCTCCTAGGTGTCCAGAAAACTGTGCCGCCGTTAGACGTACGCAGAGCAGAGGCCACCGGCTCTTGGAAACTGCTGCACGCCTCCTCTTCTGCACGGCAAATCAGGGCCTTACTTCCAGGCATGTGTTCATGCTGGGTGTGCCGGTAGCGACACCGCATGGTAAGATGCTGACTTTCTCCTCGAGCAGAGTGACTTCAGGTACGAGGGCCTCGGAGTATTCAAAGCAGGGTGTTTTCTCATGGCAGCACACACATGGGCCATGACAAAGTCTTCCTGGGCACTTCGGACTCACCAGCAATGTTGTCCTGAGGCCGTTCGAGCACTATGGACATGTAGCTCTCCTCAAGGAACCTACAGTGTGTTGCCCATCACTCGGCACGCACAGAGGGCCTCCGACGGATCAACAAATGGGCCTCGACGTTCCTCAGCCGTCCCACAGGGGTGTGGAGGTACTCAGTCAACTAGGAGGGAAAATGATGCATACCCGAGAGGCCTAGGAGTCCTCAGACGTGTACATCTTTGAAAATAAAGCATATAAGCGACTAAGAACTCATGGAGACAGCTGCATGCCTCCGTATCTACACGGTTACCAAGGGCCTAAACTGGAGGCATGTTCCCACGTTGAGATTCCTTTTAGCTCTAGAGCTTGTCAGGCTGAAAACAACCACGGCCATGGAAGCACCTGGTTTAGACAGAGCAAATTCATTTTGTCCCCAGAAGCATTCTACAAGGGTTGACTTGCCTGTCAAGAGCTGTGTATGTCAGGGAGCTTCAACGAAGCATGAATGCAGCCTTCAGAAAGGGAAAGCAAGGCTAGTCCCAGCAGGCCCCCGTTTCCTCGGGCTCACTCAGCATGCACCACTGTTGTTTCTAACAAGTCCAAAGAGACACAGGTTACCCTGTGTTTCCTTCCCTGAATCTGCTTCTCCAAGTAGGGTGTTCTGCATCAAGCGAACTGCCTCAACCAAGGATCGCCGTAGCTGCTCCTCTGGTCCTGTGTCTATTCAAAAGCCTGCAGTGCCACAGGAAGAACAGGAGTTAAATGGCAGTAAGAACGCAAGCCGACTTCCTCCAGGAGGCACGGTGACTTCAGGCAGGAGGTCCTAGATGGAAAGCGAAGCTGAGGGTTACTCTGAGTGCAGCTCAGACTAGGGCAACGCGTAAGACTTCGACGCCATGTGGGACTTGCCAGAACGGTGTTCGTGAACGTGTGCGAGTGCTGAGGAAATTTAGCTGCTCCAAAAGAGAGTGCAGTGCGTTTCCCTACGCTCGGCATGCACAGAGGGGCTCTAAAGGGCTACGGGAGTGGATGTTGCTTAGCAGACACAGGTGCGCCTGGGGGTACTCAGTGTTCCTGCCGGGAACAGGGTGCCCACGCTAGCCTCCTAGGTGTCCAGAAAACTGTGCCGCCGTTAGACGTACGCAGAGCAGAGGCCACCGGCTCTTGGAAACTGCTGCACGCCTCCTCTTGTGCACGGCAAATCAGGGCCTTACTTCCAGGCATGTGTTCATGCTGGGTGTGCCGGTAGCGACACCGCATGGTAAGATGCTGACTTTCTCCTCGAGCAGAGTGACTTCAGGTACGAGGGCCTCGGAGTATTCAAAGCAGAGTGTTTTCTCATGGCATCTCACACAAGGGCCATGACAAAGTCTTCCTGGGCACTACAGACTCAGCAGCAATATTGTCCTGAGGCCGTTCGAGGACTCTGGACATGTAGCTCTCCTCAAGGAACCTACAGTGTGTTGCCCATCACTCGGCACGCACAGAGGGCCTCTGAGGGATCAACAAATGGGCCTCGATTTCCTCAGCCAGCCCAGAGGGGTGTTGAGGTACTCACTCAACTTGGAGGGAAAATGATGCATACCCGAGAGGCCTAGGAGTCCTCAGACGTGTACATCTTTGAAAATAAAGCATATAAGCGACTAAGAACTCATGGAGACAGCTGCATGCCTCCGTATCTACACGGTTACCAAGGGCCTAAACTGGAGGCATGTTCCCACGTTGAGATTCCTTTTAGCTCTAGAGCTTGTCAGGCTGAAAACAACCACGGCCATGGAAGCACCTGGTTTAGACAGAGCAAATTCATTTTGTCCCCAGAAGCATTCTACAAGGGTTGACTTGCCTGTCAAGAGCTGCGTATGTCAGGGAGCTTCAACGAAGCATGAATGCAGCCTTCAGAAAGGGAAAGCAAGGCTAGTTCCAGCAGGCCCCCGTTTCCTCGGGCTCACTCAGCATGCACCCCTGTGGTTTCTAACAAGTCCAAAGAGACACAGGTTACCCTGTGTTTCCTTCCCTGAATCAGCTTCTCCAAGTAGGGTGTTCTGCATCAAGCGAACTGCCTCAACCAAGGATCGCCGTAGCTGCTCCTCTGGTCCTGTGTCTATTCAAAAGCTTGCAGTGCCACAGGAAGAACAGGACTTAAATTGCAGTAAGAACGCAAGCCGACTTCCTCCAGGAGGCACGGTGACTTCAGGCAGGAGGTCCTAGATGGAAAGCGAAGCCGAGGGTTACTCTGAGTGCAGCTCAGACTAGGGCAACGCGTAAGACTTCGATGCCATGTGGGACTTCCCAGAACGGTGTTCGTAAACGTGTGCGAGTGCTGAGGAAATTTAGCTGTTCCAAATGAGAGTGCAGTGCGTTTCCCTACGCTCGGCATGCACAGAGGGGCTCTAAAGGGCTACGGGAGTGGATGTTGCTTAGCAGACCCAGGTGCGCCTGGGGGTACTCAGTGTTCCTGCCGTGGACAGGGTGCCCACGCTAGCCTCCTAGGTGTCCAGAAAACTGTGCCGCCGTTAGACGTACGCAGAGCAGAGGCCACCGGCTCTTGGAAACTGCTGCACGCCTCCTCTTGTGCACGGCAAATCAGGGCCTTACTTCCAGGCATGTGTTCATGCTGGGTGTGCCGGTAGCGACACCGCATGGTAAGATGCTGACTTTCTCCTCGAGCAGAGTGACTTCAGGTACGAGGGCCTCGGAGTATTCAAAGCAGGGTGTTTTCTCATGGCAGCACACACATGGGCCATGACAAAGTCTTCCTGGGCACTTCGGACTCACCAGCAATGTTGTCCTGAGGCCGTTCGAGCACTATGGACATGTAGCTCTCCTCAAGGAACCTACAGTGTGTTGCCCATCACTCGGCACGCACAGAGGGCCTCCGACGGATCAACAAATGGGCCTCGACGTTCCTCAGCCGTCCCACAGGGGTGTGGAGGTACTCAGTCAACTAGGAGGGAAAATGATGCATACCCGAGAGGCCTAGGAGTCCTCAGACGTGTACATCTTTGAAAATAAAGCATATAAGCGACTAAGAACTCATGGAGACAGCTGCATGCCTCCGTATCTACACGGTTACCAAGGGCCTAAACTGGAGGCATGTTCCCACGTTGAGATTCCTTTTAGCTCTAGAGCTTGTCAGGCTGAAAACAACCGCGGCCATGGAAGCACCTGGTTTAGACAGAGCAAATTCATTTTGTCCCCAGAAGCATTCTACAAGGGTTGACTTGCCTGTCAAGAGCTGTGTATGTCAGAGAGCTTCAACGAAGCATGAAGGCAGCCTTCAGAAAGGGAAAGCAAGGCTAGTTCCAGCAGGCCCCCGTTTCCTCGGGCTCACTCAGCATGCACCACTGTTGTTTCTAACAAGTCCAAAGAGACACAGGTTACCCTGTGTTTCCTTCCCTGAATCTGCTTCTCCAAGTAGGGTGTTCTGCATCAAGCGAACTGCCTCAACCAAGGATCGCCGTAGCTGCTCCTCTGGTCCTGTGTCTATTCAAAAGCCTGCAGTGCCACAGGAAGAACAGGACTTAAATTGCAGTAAGAACACAAGCCGACTTCCTCCAGGAGGCACGGTGACTTCAGGCAGGAGGTCCTAGATGGAAAGCGAAGCTGAGGGTTACTCTGAGTGCAGCTCAGACTAGGGCAACGCGTAAGACTTCGACGCCATGTGGGACTTGCCAGAATGGTGTTCGTGAACGTGTGCGGGTGCTGAGGAAGTTTAGCTGCTCCAAAAGAGAGTGCAGTGCGTTTCCCTACGCTCGGCATGCACAGAGGGGCTCTAAAGGGCTACGGGAGTGGATGTTGCTTAGCAGACACAGGTGCGCCTGGGGGTACTCAGTGTTCCTGCCGGGAACAGGGTGCCCACGCTAGCCTCCTAGGTGTCCAGAAAACTGTGCCGCCGTTAGACGTACGCAGAGCAGAGGCCACCGGCTCTTGGAAACTGCTGCACGCCTCCTCTTGTGCACGGCAAATCAGGGCCTTACTTCCAGGCATGTGTTCATGCTGGGTGTGCCGGTAGCGACACCGCATGGTAAGATGCTGACTTTCTCCTCGAGCAGAGTGACTTCAGGTACGAGGGCCTCGGAGTATTCAAAGCAGAGTGTTTTCTCATGGCATCTCACACAAGGGCCATGACAAAGTCTTCCTGGGCACTACAGACTCAGCAGCAATATTGTGCTGAGGCCCTTCGAGGACTCTGGACATGTAGCTCTCCTCAAGGAACCTACAGTGTGTTGCCCATCACTCGGCACGCACAGAGGGCCTCTGAGGGATCAACAAATGAGCCTCGATTTCCTCAGCCAGCCCAGAGGGGTGTTGAGGTACTCACTCAACTTGGAGGGAAAATGATGCATACCCGAGAGGCCTAGGAGTCCTCAGACGTGTACATCTTTGAAAATAAAGCATATAAGCGACTAAGAACTCATGGAGACAGCTGCATGCCTCCGTATCTACACGGTTACCAAGGGCCTAAACTGGAGGCATGTTCCCACGTTGAGATTCCTTTTAGCTCTAGAGCTTGTCAGGCTGAAAACAACCACGGCCATGGAAGCACCTGGTTTAGACAGAGCAAATTCATTTTGTCCCCAGAAGCATTCTACAAGGGTTGACTTGCCTGTCAAGAGCTGTGTATGTCAGGGATCTTTAACGAAGCATGAATGCAGCCTTCAGAAAGGGAAAGCAAGGCTAGTCCCAGCAGGCCCCCGTTTCCTCGGGCTCACTCACCATGCACCCCTGTTCTTTCTAAGAAGTCCAAAGAGACACAAGTTACCCTGTGTTTCCTTCCCTGAATCTGCTTCTCCAAGTAGGGTGTTCTGCATCAAGCGAACTGCCTCAACGAAGGATCGCCGTAGCTGCTCCTCTGGTCCTGTGTCTATTCAAAAGCCTGCAGTGCCACAGGAAGAACAGGAGTTAAATGGCACTCAGAACGCAAGCCGACTTCCTCCAGGAGGCACGGTGACTTCAGGCAGGAGGTCCTAGATGGAAAGCGAAGCCGAGGGTTACTCTGAGTGCAGCTCAGACTAGGGCAACGCGTAAGACTTCGATGCCATGTGGGACTTCCCAGAACGGTGTTCGTAAACGTGTGCGAGTGCTGAGGAAATTTAGCTGTTCCAAATGAGAGTGCAGTGCGTTTCCCTACGCTCGGCATGCACAGAGGGGCTCTAAAGGGCTACGGGAGTGGATGTTGCTTAGCAGACCCAGGTGCGCCTGGGGGTACTCAGTGTTCCTGCCGGGAACAGGGTGCCCACGCTAGCCTCCTAGGTGTCCAGAAAACTGTGCCGCCGTTAGACGTACGCAGAGCAGAGGCCACCGGCTCTTGGAAACTGCTGCACGCCTCCTCTTGTGCACGGCAAATCAGGGCCTTACTTCCAGGCATGTGTTCATGCTGGGTGTGCCGGTAGCGACACCGCATGGTAAGATGCTGACTTTCTCCTAGAGCAGAGTGACTTCAGGTACGAGGGCCTCGGAGTATTCAAAGCAGAGTGTTTTCTCATGGCATCTCACACAAGGGCCATGACAAAGTCTTCCTGGGCACTACGGACTCAGCAGCAATATTGTCCTGAGGCCGTTCGAGGACTCTGGACATGTAGCTCTCCTCAAGGAACCTACAGTGTGTTGCCCACCACTCGGCACGCACAGAGGGCCTCCGAGGGATCAACAAATGGGCCTCGATTTCCTCAGCCAGCCCAGAGGGGTGTTGAGGTACTCACTCAACTTGGAGGGAAAATGATGCATACCCGAGAGGCCTAGGAGTCCTCAGACGTGTACATCTTTGAAAATAAAGCATATAAGCGACTAAGAACTCATGGAGACAGCTGCATGCCTCCGTATCTACACGGTTACCAAGGGCCTAAACTGGAGGCATGTTCCCACGTTGAGATTCCTTTTAGCTCTAGAGCTTGTCAGGCTGAAAACAACCACGGCCATGGAAGCACCTGGTTTAGACAGAGCAAATTCATTTTGTCCCCAGAAGCATTCTACAGGGTTGACTTGCCTGTCAAGAGCTGCGTATGTCAGGGAGCTTCAACGAAGCATGAATGCAGCCTTCAGAAAGGGAAAGCAAGGCTAGTTCCAGCAGGCACCCGTTTCCTCGGGCTCACTCAGCATGCACCCCTGTGGTTTCTAACAAGTCCAAAGAGACACAGGTTACCCTGTGTTTCCTTCCCTGAATCAGCTTCTCCAAGTAGGGTGTTCTGCATCAAGCGAACTGCCTCAACCAAGGATCCCCGTAGCTGCTCCTCTGGTCCTGTGTCTATTCAAAAGCTTGCAGTGCCACAGGAAGAAGAGGACTTAAATTGCAGTAAGAACGCAAGCCGACTTCCTCCAGGAGGCACGGTGACTTCAGGCAGGAGGTCCTAGATGGAAAGCGAAGCCGAGGGTTACTCTGAGTGCAGCTCAGACTAGGGCAACGCGTAAGACTTCGATGCCATGTGGGACTTCCCAGAACGGTGTTCGTAAACGTGTGCGAGTGCTGAGGAAATTTAGCTGTTCCAAATGAGAGTGCAGTGCGTTTCCCTACGCTCGGCATGCACAGAGGGGCTCTAAAGGGCTACGGGAGTGGATGTTGCTTAGCAGACCCAGGTGCGCCTGGGGTTACTCAGTGTTCCTGCCGGGAACAGGGTGCCCACGCTAGCCTCCTAGGTGTCCAGAAAACTGTGCCGCCGTTAGACGTACGCAGAGCAGAGGCCACCAGCTCTTGGAAACTGCTGCACGCCTCCTCTTGTGCACGGCAAATCAGGGCCTTACTTCCAGGCATGTGTTCATGCTGGGTGTGCCGGTAGCGACACCGCATGGTAAGATGCTGACTTTCTCCTCGAGCAGAGTGACTTCAGGTACGAGGGCCTCGGAGTATTCAAAGCAGAGTGTTTTCTCATGGCATCTCACACAAGGGCCATGACAAAGTCTTCCTGGGCACTACGGACTCAGCAGCAATATTGTCCTGAGTCCGTTCGAGGACTCTGGACATGTAGCTCTCCTCAAGGAACCTGCAGTGTGTTGCCCACCACTCGGCACGCACAGAGGGCCTCCGAGGGATCAACAAATGGGCCTCGATATCCTCAGCCAGCCCAGAGGGGTGTTGAGGTACTCACTCAACTTGGAGGGAAAATGATGCATACCCGAGAGGCCTAGGAGTCCTCAGACGTGTACATCTTTGAAAATAAAGCATATAAGCGACTAAGAACTCATGGAGACAGCTGCATGCCTCCGTATCTACACGGTTACCAAGGGCCTAAACTGGAGGCATGTTCCCACGTTGAGATTCCTTTTAGCTCTAGAGCTTGTCAGGCTGAAAACAACCACGGCCATGGAAGCACCTGGTTTACACAGAGCAAATTCATTTTGTCCCCAGAAGCATTCTACAAGGGTTGACTTGCCTGTCAAGAGCTGCGTATGTCAGGGAGCTTCAACGAAGCATGAATGCAGCCTTCAGAAAGGGAAAGCAAGGCTAGTTCCAGCAGGCCCCCGTTTCCTCGGGCTCACTCAGCATGCACCCCTGTGGTTTCTAACAAGTCCAAAGAGACACAGGTTACCCTGTGTTTCCTTCCCTGAATCAGCTTCTCCAAGTAGGGTGTTCTGCATCAAGCGAACTGCCTCAACCAAGGATCCCCGTAGCTGCTCCTCTGGTCCTGTGTCTATTCAAAAGCTTGCAGTGCCACAGGAAGAAGAGGACTTAAATTGCAGTAAGAACGCAAGCCGACTTCCTCCAGGAGGCACGGTGACTTCAGGCAGGAGGTCCTAGATGGAAAGCGAAGCCGAGGGTTACTCTGAGTGCAGCTCAGACTAGGGCAACGCGTAAGACTTCGATGCCATGTGGGACTTCCCAGAACGGTGTTCGTAAACGTGTGCGAGTGCTGAGGAAATTTAGCTGTTCCAAATGAGAGTGCAGTGCGTTTCCCTACGCTCGGCATGCACAGAGGGGCTCTAAAGGGCTACGGGAGTGGATGTTGCTTAGCAGACCCAGGTGCGCCTGGGGTTACTCAGTGTTCCTGCCGTGGACAGGGTGCCCACGCTAGCCTCCTAGGTGTCCAGAAAACTGTGCCGCCGTTAGACGTACGCAGAGCAGAGGCCACCGGCTCTTGGAAACTGCTGCACGCCTCCTCTTGTGCACGGCAAATCAGGGCCTTACTTCCAGGCATGTGTTCATGCTGGGTGTGCCGGTAGCGACACCGCATGGTAAGATGCTGACTTTCTCCTCGAGCAGAGTGACTTCAGGTACGAGGGCCTCGGAGTATTCAAAGCAGGGTGTTTTCTCATGGCAGCACACACATGGGCCATGACAAAGTCTTCCTGGGCACTTCGGACTCACCAGCAATGTTGTCCTGAGGCCGTTCGAGCACTATGGACATGTAGCTCTCCTCAAGGAACCTACAGTGTGTTGCCCATCACTCGGCACGCACAGAGGGCCTCCGACGGATCAACAAATGGGCCTCGACGTTCCTCAGCCGTCCCACAGGGGTGTGGAGGTACTCAGTCAACTAGGAGGGAAAATGATGCATACCCGAGAGGCCTAGGAGTCCTCAGACGTGTACATCTTTGAAAATAAAGCATATAAGCGACTAAGAACTCATGGAGACAGCTGCATGCCTCCGTATCTACACGGTTACCAAGGGCCTAAACTGGAGGCATGTTCCCACGTTGAGATTCCTTTTAGCTCTAGAGCTTGTCAGGCTGAAAACAACCGCGGCCATGGAAGCACCTGGTTTAGACAGAGCAAATTCATTTTGTCCCCAGAAGCATTCTACAAGGGTTGACTTGCCTGTCAAGAGCTGTGTATGTCAGAGAGCTTCAACGAAGCATGAAGGCAGCCTTCAGAAAGGGAAAGCAAGGCTAGTCCCAGCAGGCCCCCGTTTCCTCGGGCTCACTCAGCATGCACCACTGTTGTTTCTAACAAGTCCAAAGAGACACAGGTTACCCTGTGTTTCCTTCCCTGAATCTGCTTCTCCAAGTAGGGTGTTCTGCATCAAGCGAACTGCCTCAACCAAGGATCGCCGTAGCTGCTCCTCTGGTCCTGTGTCTATTCAAAAGCTTGCAGTGCCACAGGAAGAACAGGACTTAAATTGCAGTAAGAACACAAGCCGACTTCCTCCAGGAGGCACGGTGACTTCAGGCAGGAGGTCCTAGATGGAAAGCGAAGCTGAGGGTTACTCTGAGTGCAGCTCAGACTAGGGCAACGCGTAAGACTTCGACGCCATGTGGGACTTGCCAGAATGGTGTTCGTGAACGTGTGCGGGTGCTGAGGAAGTTTAGCTGCTCCAAAAGAGAGTGCAGTGCGTTTCCCTACGCTCGGCATGCACAGAGGGGCTCTAAAGGGCTACGGGAGTGGATGTTGCTTAGCAGACACAGGTGCGCCTGGGGGTACTCAGTGTTCCTGCCGGGAACAGGGTGCCCACGCTAGCCTCCTAGGTGTCCAGAAAACTGTGCCGCCGTTAGACGTACGCAGAGCAGAGGCCACCGGCTCTTGGAAACTGCTGCACGCCTCCTCTTGTGCTCGGCAAATCAGGGCCTTACTTCCAGGCATGTGTTCATGCTGGGTGTGCCGGTAGCGACACCGCATGGTAAGATGCTGACTTTCTCCTCGAGCAGAGTGACTTCAGGTACGAGGGCCTCGGAGTATTCAAAGCAGAGTGTTTTCTCATGGCATCTCACACAAGGGCCATGACAAAGTCTTCCTGGGCACTACAGACTCAGCAGCAATATTGTCCTGAGGCCGTTCGAGGACTCTGGACATGTAGCTCTCCTCAAGGAACCTACAGTGTGTTGCCCACCACTCGGCACGCACAGAGGGCCTCCGAGGGATCAACAAATGGGCCTCGATTTCCTCAGCCAGCCCAGAGGGGTGTTGAGGTACTCACTCAACTTGGAGGGAAAATGATGCATACCCGAGAGGCCTAGGAGTCCTCAGACGTGTACATCTTTGAAAATAAAGCATATAAGCGACTAAGAACTCATGGAGACAGCTGCATGCCTCCGTATCTACACGGTTACCAAGGGCCTAAACTGGAGGCATGTTCCCACGTTGAGATTCCTTTTAGCTCTAGAGCTTGTCAGGCTGAAAACAACCACGGCCATGGAAGCACCTGGTTTAGACAGAGCAAATTCATTTTGTCCCCAGAAGCATTCTACAAGGGTTGACTTGCCTGTCAAGAGCTGTGTATGTCAGGGAGCTTCAACGAAGCATGAATGCAGCCTTCAGAAAGGGAAAGCAAGGCTAGTCCCAGCAGGCCCCCGTTTCCTCGGGCTCACTCACCATGCACCCCTGTGGTTTCTAACAAGTCCAAAGAGACACAGGTTACCCTGTGTTTCCTTCCCTGAATCTGCTTCTCCAAGTAGGGTGTTCTGCATCAAGCGAACTGCCTCAACCAAGGATCGCCGTAGCTGCTCCTCTGGTCCTGTGTCTATTCAAAAGCTTGCAGTGCCACAGGAAGAAGAGGACTTAAATTGCAGTAAGAACGCAAGCCGACTTCCTCCAGGAGGCACGGTGACTTCAGGCAGGAGGTCCTAGATGGAAAGCGAAGCCGAGGGTTACTCTGAGTGCAGCTCAGACTAGGGCAACGCGTAAGACTTCGATGCCATGTGGGACTTCCCAGAACGGTGTTCGTAAACGTGTGCGAGTGCTGAGGAAATTTAGCTGTTCCAAATGAGAGTGCAGTGCGTTTCCCTACGCTCGGCATGCACAGAGGGGCTCTAAAGGGCTACGGGAGTGGATGTTGCTTAGCAGACCCAGGTGCGCCTGGGGGTACTCAGTGTTCCTGCCGGGAACAGGGTGCCCACGCTAGCCTCCTAGGTGTCCAGAAAACTGTGCCGCCGTTAGACGTACGCAGAGCAGAGGCCACCGGCTCTTGGAAACTGCTGCACGCCTCCTCTTGTGCACGGCAAATCAGGGCCTTACTTCCAGGCATGTGTTCATGCTGGGTGTGCCGGTAGCGACACCGCATGGTAAGATGCTGACTTTCTCCTAGAGCAGAGTGACTTCAGGTACGAGGGCCTCGGAGTATTCAAAGCAGAGTGTTTTCTCATGGCATCTCACACAAGGGCCATGACAAAGTCTTCCTGGGCACTACGGACTCAGCAGCAATATTGTCCTGAGGCCGTTCGAGGACTCTGGACATGTAGCTCTCCTCAAGGAACCTGCAGTGTGTTGCCCACCACTCGGCACGCACAGAGGGCCTCCGAGGGATCAACAAATGGGCCTCGATTTCCTCAGCCAGCCCAGAGGGGTGTTGAGGTACTCACTCAACTTGGAGGGAAAATGATGCATACCCGAGAGGCCTAGGAGTCCTCAGACGTGTACATCTTTGAAAATAAAGCATATAAGCGACTAAGAACTCATGGAGACAGCTGCATGCCTCCGTATCTACACGGTTACCAAGGGCCTAAACTGGAGGCATGTTCCCACGTTGAGATTCCTTTTAGCTCTAGAGCTTGTCAGGCTGAAAACAACCACGGCCATGGAAGCACCTGGTTTAGACAGAGCAAATTCATTTTGTCCCCAGAAGCATTCTACAGGGTTGACTTGCCTGTCAAGAGCTGCGTATGTCAGGGAGCTTCAACGAAGCATGAATGCAGCCTTCAGAAAGGGAAAGCAAGGCTAGTTCCAGCAGGCACCCGTTTCCTCGGGCTCACTCAGCATGCACCCCTGTGGTTTCTAACAAGTCCAAAGAGACACAGGTTACCCTGTGTTTCCTTCCCTGAATCAGCTTCTCCAAGTAGGGTGTTCTGCATCAAGCGAACTGCCTCAACCAAGGATCCCCGTAGCTGCTCCTCTGGTCCTGTGTCTATTCAAAAGCTTGCAGTGCCACAGGAAGAAGAGGACTTAAATTGCAGTAAGAACGCAAGCCGACTTCCTCCAGGAGGCACGGTGACTTCAGGCAGGAGGTCCTAGATGGAAAGCGAAGCCGAGGGTTACTCTGAGTGCAGCTCAGACTAGGGCAACGCGTAAGACTTCGATGCCATGTGGGACTTCCCAGAACGGTGTTCGTAAACGTGTGCGAGTGCTGAGGAAATTTAGCTGTTCCAAATGAGAGTGCAGTGCGTTTCCCTACGCTCGGCATGCACAGAGGGGCTCTAAAGGGCTACGGGAGTGGATGTTGCTTAGCAGACCCAGGTGCGCCTGGGGTTACTCAGTGTTCCTGCCGTGGACAGGGTGCCCACGCTAGCCTCCTAGGTGTCCAGAAAACTGTGCCGCCGTTAGACGTACGCAGAGCAGAGGCCACCGGCTCTTGGAAACTGCTGCACGCCTCCTCTTCTGCACGGCAAATCAGGGCCTTACTTCCAGGCATGTGTTCATGCTGGGTGTGCCGGTAGCGACACCGCATGGTAAGATGCTGACTTTCTCCTCGAGCAGAGTGACTTCAGGTACGAGGGCCTCGGAGTATTCAAAGCAGGGTGTTTTCTCATGGCAGCACACACATGGGCCATGACAAAGTCTTCCTGGGCACTTCGGACTCACCAGCAATGTTGTCCTGAGGCCGTTCGAGCACTATGGACATGTAGCTCTCCTCAAGGAACCTACAGTGTGTTGCCCATCACTCGGCACGCACAGAGGGCCTCCGACGGATCAACAAATGGGCCTCGACGTTCCTCAGCCAGCCCAGAGGGGTGTTGAGGTACTCACTCAACTTGGAGGGAAAATGATGCATACCCGAGAGGCCTAGGAGTCCTCAGACGTGTACATCTTTGAAAATAAAGCATATAAGCGACTAAGAACTCATGGAGACAGCTGCATGCCTCCGTATCTACACGGTTACCAAGGGCCTAAACTGGAGGCATGTTCCCACGTTGAGATTCCTTTTAGCTCTAGAGCTTGTCAGGCTGAAAACAACCGCGGCCATGGAAGCACCTGGTTTAGACAGAGCAAATTCATTTTGTCCCCAGAAGCATTCTACAAGGGTTGACTTGCCTGTCAAGAGCTGTGTATGTCAGGGATCTTTAACGAAGCATGAATGCAGCCTTCAGAAAGGGAAAGCAAGGCTAGTCCCAGCAGGCCCCCGTTTCCTCGGGCTCACTCACCATGCACCCCTGTTCTTTCTAAGAAGTCCAAAGAGACACAAGTTACCCTGTGTTTCCTTCCCTGAATCTGCTTCTCCAAGTAGGGTGTTCTGCATCAAGCGAACTGCCTCAACGAAGGATCGCCGTAGCTGCTCCTCTGGTCCTGTGTCTATTCAAAAGCCTGCAGTGCCACAGGAAGAACAGGAGTTAAATGGCACTCAGAACGCAAGCCGACTTCCTCCAGGAGGCACGGTGACTTCAGGCAGGAGGTCCTAGATGGAAAGCGAAGCCGAGGGTTACTCTGAGTGCAGCTCAGACTAGGGCAACGCGTAAGACTTCGATGCCATGTGGGACTTGCCAGAACGGTGTTCGTAAACGTGTGCGAGTGCTGAGGAAATTTAGCTGTTCCAAATGAGAGTGCAGTGCGTTTCCCTACGCTCGGCATGCACAGAGGGGCTCTAAAGGGCTACGGGAGTGGATGTTGCTTAGCAGACCCAGGTGCGCCTGGGGGTACTCAGTGTTCCTGCCGGGAACAGGGTGCCCACGCTAGCCTCCTAGGTGTCCAGAAAACTGTGCCGCCGTTAGACGTACGCAGAGCAGAGGCCACCGGCTCTTGGAAACTGCTGCACGCCTGCTCTTGTGCTCGGCAAATCAGGGCCTTACTTCCAGGCATGTGTTCATGCTGGGTGTGCCGGTAGCGACACCGCATGGTAAGATGCTGACTTTCTCCTCGAGCAGAGTGACTTCAGGTACGAGGGCCTCGGAGTATTCAAAGCAGAGTGTTTTCTCATGGCATCTCACACAAGGGCCATGACAAAGTCTTCCTGGGCACTACAGACTCAGCAGCAATATTGTGCTGAGGCCCTTCGAGGACTCTGGACATGTAGCTCTCCTCAAGGAACCTACAGTGTGTTGCCCATCACTCGGCACGCACAGAGGGCCTCTGAGGGATCAACAAATGAGCCTCGATTTCCTCAGCCAGCCCAGAGGGGTGTTGAGGTACTCACTCAACTTGGAGGGAAAATGATGCATACCCGAGAGGCCTAGGAGTCCTCAGACTTGTACATCTTTGAAAATAAAGCATATAAGCGACTAAGAACTCATGGAGACAGCTGCATGCCTCCGTATCTACACGGTTACCAAGGGCCTAAACTGGAGGCATGTTCCCACGTTGAGATTCCTTTTAGCTCTAGAGCTTGTCAGGCTGAAAACAACCACGGCCATGGAAGCACCTGGTTTAGACAGAGCAAATTCATTTTGTCCCCAGAAGCATTCTACAAGGGTTGACTTGCCTGTCAAGAGCTGTGTATGTCAGGGATCTTTAACGAAGCATGAATGCAGCCTTCAGAAAGGGAAAGCAAGGCTAGTCCCAGCAGGCCCCCGTTTCCTCGGGCTCACTCACCATGCACCCCTGTTCTTTCTAAGAAGTCCAAAGAGACACAAGTTACCCTGTGTTTCCTTCCCTGAATCTGCTTCTCCAAGTAGGGTGTTCTGCATCAAGCGAACTGCCTCAACGAAGGATCGCCGTAGCTGCTCCTCTGGTCCTGTGTCTATTCAAAAGCCTGCAGTGCCACAGGAAGAACAGGAGTTAAATGGCACTCAGAACGCAAGCCGACTTCCTCCAGGAGGCACGGTGACTTCAGGCAGGAGGTCCTAGATGGAAAGCGAAGCCGAGGGTTACTCTGAGTGCAGCTCAGACTAGGGCAACGCGTAAGACTTCGATGCCATGTGGGACTTCCCAGAACGGTGTTCGTAAACGTGTGCGAGTGCTGAGGAAATTTAGCTGTTCCAAATGAGAGTGCAGTGCGTTTCCCTACGCTCGGCATGCACAGAGGGGCTCTAAAGGGCTACGGGAGTGGATGTTGCTTAGCAGACCCAGGTGCGCCTGGGGGTACTCAGTGTTCCTGCCGGGAACAGGGTGCCCACGCTAGCCTCCTAGGTGTCCAGAAAACTGTGCCGCCGTTAGACGTACGCAGAGCAGAGGCCACCGGCTCTTGGAAACTGCTGCACGCCTGCTCTTGTGCTCGGCAAATCAGGGCCTTACTTCCAGGCATGTGTTCATGCTGGGTGTGCCGGTAGCGACACCGCATGGTAAGATGCTGACTTTCTCCTCGAGCAGAGTGACTTCAGGTACGAGGGCCTCGGAGTATTCAAAGCAGGGTGTTTTCTCATGGCAGCACACACATGGGCCATGACAAAGTCTTCCTGGGCACTTCGGACTCACCATCAATGTTGTCCTGAGGCCGTTCGAGCACTCTGGACATGTAGCTCTCCTCAAGGAACCTACAGTGTGTTGCCCACCACTCGGCACGCACAGAGGGCCTCCGAGGGATCAACAAATGGGCCTCGATTTCCTCAGCCAGCCCAGAGGGGTGTTGAGGTACTCAACTTGGAGGGAAAATGATGCATACCCGAGAGCCCTAGGAGTCCTCAGACGTGTACATCTTTGAAAATAAAGCATATAAGCGACTAAGAACTCATGGAGACAGCTGCATGCCTCCGTATCTACACGGTTTCCAAGGGCCTAAACTGGAAGCATGTTCCCACGTTGAGATTCCTTTTAGCTCTAGAGCTTGTCAGGCTGAAAACAACCACGGCCATGGAAGCACCTGGTTTAGACAGAGCAAATTCATTTTGTCCCCAGAAGCATTCTACAAGGGTTGACTTGCCTGTCAAGAGCTGTGTATGTCAGGGATCTTTAACGAAGCATGAATGCAGCCTTCAGAAAGGGAAAGCAAGGCTAGTCCCAGCAGGCCCCCGTTTCCTCGGGCTCACACAGCATGCACCACTGTTGTTTCTAACAAGTCCAAAGAGACACAGGTTACCCTGTGTTTCCTTCCCTGAATCTGCTTCTCCAAGTAGGGTGTTCTGCATCAAGCGAACTGCCTCAACCAAGGATCGCCGTAGCTGCTCCTCTGGTCCTGTGTCTATTCAAAAGCCTGCAGTGCCACAGGAAGAACAGGAGTTAAATGGCAGTCAGAACGCAAGCCGACTTCCTCCAGGAGGCACGGTGACTTCAGGCAGGAGGTCCTAGATGGAAAGCGCAGCTGAGGGTTACTCTGAGTGCAGCTCAGACTAGGGCAACGCGTAAGACTTCGACGCCATGTGGGACTTGCCAGAACGGTGTTCGTAAACGTGTGCGAGTGCTGAGGAAATTTAGCTGCTCCAAAAGAGAGTGCAGTGCGTTTCCCTACGCTCGGCATGCACAGAGGGGCTCTAAAGGGCTACGGGAGTGGATGTTGCTTAGCAGACACAGGTGCGCCTGGGGGTACTCAGTGTTCCTGCCGGGAACAGGGTGCCCACGCTAGCCTCCTAGGTGTCCAGAAAACTGTGCCGCCGTTAGACGTACGCAGAGCAGAGGCCACCAGCTCTTGGAAACTGCTGCACGCCTCCTCTTGTGCACGGCAAATCAGGGCCTTACTTCCAGGCATGTGTTCATGCTGCGTGTGCCGGGAGCGACACCGCATGGTAAGATGCTGACTTTCTCCTAGAGCAGAGTGACTTCAGGTACGAGGGCCTCGGAGTATTCAAAGCAGAGTGTTTTCTCATGGCATCTCACACAAGGGCCATGACAAAGTCTTCCTGGGCACTACGGACTCAGCAGCAATATTGTCCTGAGGCCGTTCGAGGACTCTGGACATGTAGCTCTCCTCAAGGAACCTACAGTGTGTTGCCCACCACTCGGCACGCACAGAGGGCCTCCGAGAGATCAACAAATGGGCCTCGATTTCCTCAGCCAGCCAAGAGGGGTGTTGAGGTACTCACTCAACTTGGAGGGAAAATGATGCATACCCGAGAGGCCTAGGAGTCCTCAGACGTGTACATCTTTGAAAATAAAGCATATAAGCGACTAAGAACTCATGGAGACAGCTGCATGCCTCCGTATCTACACGGTTACCAAGGGCCTAAACTGGAGGCATGTTCCCACGTTGAGATTCCTTTTAGCTCTAGAGCTTGTCAGGCTGAAAACAACCGCGGCCATGGAAGCACCTGGTTTAGACAGAGCAAATTCATTTTGTCCCCAGAAGCATTCTACAAGGGTTGACTTGCCTGTCAAGAGCTGTGTATGTCAGGGAGCTTTAACGAAGCATGAATGCAGCTTTCAGAAAGGGAAAGCAAGGCTAGTCCCAGCAGCCCCCCGTTTCCTCGGGCTCACACAGCATGCACCACTGTTGTTTCTAACAAGTCCAAAGAGACACAGGTTACCCTGTGTTTCCTTCCCTGAATCTGCTTCTCCAAGTATGGTGTTCTGCATCAAGCGAACTGCCTCAACCAAGGATCCCCGTAGCTGCTCCTCTGGTCCTGTGTCTATTCAAAAGCTTGCAGTGCCACAGGAAGAAGAGGACTTAAATTGCAGTAAGAACGCAAGCCGACTTCCTCCAGGAGGCACGGTGACTTCAGGCAGGAGGTCCTAGATGGAAAGCGAAGCCGAGGGTTACTCTGAGTGCAGCTCAGACTAGGGCAACGCGTAAGACTTCGATGCCATGTGGGACTTCCCAGAACGGTGTTCGTAAACGTGTGCGAGTGCTGAGGAAATTTAGCTGTTCCAAATGAGAGTGCAGTGCGTTTCCCTACGCTCGGCATGCACAGAGGGGCTCTAAAGGGCTACGGGAGTGGATGTTGCTTAGCAGACCCAGGTGCGCCTGGGGTTACTCAGTGTTCCTGCCGTGGACAGGGTGCCCACGCTAGCCTCCTAGGTGTCCAGAAAACTGTGCCGCCGTTAGACGTACGCAGAGCAGAGGCCACCGGCTCTTAGAAACTGCTGCACGCCTCCTCTTGTGCTCGGCAAATCAGGGCCTTACTTCCAGGCATGTGTTCATGCTGGGTGTGCCGGTAGCGACACCGCATGGTAAGATGCTGACTTTCTCCTCGAGCAGAGTGACTTCAGGTACGAGGGCCTCGGAGTATTCAAAGCAGGGTGTTTTCTCATGGCAGCACACACATGGGCCATGACAAAGTCTTCCTGGGCACTTCGGACTCACCAGCAATGTTGTCCTGAGGCCGTTCGAGCACTATGGACATGTAGCTCTCCTCAAGGAACCTACAGTGTGTTGCCCATCACTCGGCACGCACAGAGGGCCTCCGACGGATCAACAAATGGGCCTCGACGTTCCTCAGCCGTCCCACAGGGGTGTGGAGGTACTCAGTCAACTAGGAGGGAAAATGATGCATACCCGAGAGGCCTAGGAGTCCTCAGACGTGTACATCTTTGAAAATAAAGCATATAAGCGACTAAGAACTCATGGAGACAGCTGCATGCCTCCGTATCTACACGGTTACCAAGGGCCTAAACTGGAGGCATGTTCCCACGTTGAGATTCCTTTTAGCTCTAGAGCTTGTCAGGCTGAAAACAACCGCGGCCATGGAAGCACCTGGTTTAGACAGAGCAAATTCATTTTGTCCCCAGAAGCATTCTACAAGGGTTGACTTGCCTGTCAAGAGCTGTGTATGTCAGAGAGCTTCAACGAAGCATGAAGGCAGCCTTCAGAAAGGGAAAGCAAGGCTAGTCCCAGCAGGCCCCCGTTTCCTCGGGCTCACTCAGCATGCACCACTGTTGTTTCTAACAAGTCCAAAGAGACACAGGTTACCCTGTGTTTCCTTCCCTGAATCTGCTTCTCCAAGTAGGGTGTTCTGCATCAAGCGAACTGCCTCAACCAAGGATCGCCGTAGCTGCTCCTCTGGTCCTGTGTCTATTCAAAAGCCTGCAGTGCCACAGGAAGAACAGGACTTAAATTGCAGTAAGAACACAAGCCGACTTCCTCCAGGAGGCACGGTGACTTCAGGCAGGAGGTCCTAGATGGAAAGCGAAGCTGAGGGTTACTCTGAGTGCAGCTCAGACTAGGGCAACGCGTAAGACTTCGACGCCATGTGGGACTTGCCAGAATGGTGTTCGTGAACGTGTGCGGGTGCTGAGGAAGTTTAGCTGCTCCAAAAGAGAGTGCAGTGCGTTTCCCTAGGCTCGGCATGCACAGAGGGGCTCTAAAGGGCTACGGGAGTGGATGTTGCTTAGCAGACACAGGTGCGCCTGGGGGTACTCAGTGTTCCTGCCGGGAACAGGGTGCCCACGCTAGCCTCCTAGGTGTCCAGAAAACTGTGCCGCCGTTAGACGTACGCAGAGCAGAGGCCACCGGCTCTTGGAAACTGCTGCACGCCTCCTCTTGTGCTCGGCAAATCAGGGCCTTACTTCCAGGCATGTGTTCATGCTGGGTGTGCCGGTAGCGACACCGCATGGTAAGATGCTGACTTTCTCCTCGAGCAGAGTGACTTCAGGTACGAGGGCCTCGGAGTATTCAAAGCAGAGTGTTTTCTCATGGCATCTCACACAAGGGCCATGACAAAGTCTTCCTGGGCACTACGGACTCAGCAGCAATATTGTCCTGAGGCCGTTCGAGGACTCTGGACATGTAGCTCTCCTCAAGGAACCTACAGTGTGTTGCCCATCACTCGGCACGCACAGAGGGCCTCTGAGGGATCAACAAATGAGCCTCGATTTCCTCAGCCAGCCCAGAGGGGTGTTGAGGTACTCACTCAACTTGGAGGGAAAATGATGCATACCCGAGAGGCCTAGGAGTCCTCAGACGTGTACATCTTTGAAAATAAAGCATATAAGCGACTAAGAACTCATGGAGACAGCTGCATGCCTCCGTATCTACACGGTTACCAAGGGCCTAAACTGGAGGCATGTTCCCACGTTGAGATTCCTTTTAGCTCTAGAGCTTGTCAGGCTGAAAACAACCGCGGCCATGGAAGCACCTGGTTTAGACAGAGCAAATTCATTTTGTCCCCAGAAGCATTCTACAAGGGTTGACTTGCCTGTCAAGAGCTGTGTATGTCAGAGAGCTTCAACGAAGCATGAAGGCAGCCTTCAGAAAGGGAAAGCAAGGCTAGTCCCAGCAGGCCCCCGTTTCCTCGGGCTCACTCAGCATGCACCACTGTTGTTTCTAACAAGTCCAAAGAGACACAGGTTACCCTGTGTTTCCTTCCCTGAATCTGCTTCTCCAAGTAGGGTGTTCTGCATCAAGCGAACTGCCTCAACCAAGGATCGCCGTAGCTGCTCCTCTGGTCCTGTGTCTATTCAAAAGCCTGCAGTGCCACAGGAAGAACAGGACTTAAATTGCAGTAAGAACACAAGCCGACTTCCTCCAGGAGGCACGGTGACTTCAGGCAGGAGGTCCTAGATGGAAAGCGAAGCTGAGGGTTACTCTGAGTGCAGCTCAGACTAGGGCAACGCGTAAGACTTCGACGCCATGTGGGACTTGCCAGAATGGTGTTCGTGAACGTGTGCGGGTGCTGAGGAAGTTTAGCTGCTCCAAAAGAGAGTGCAGTGCGTTTCCCTACGCTCGGCATGCACAGAGGGGCTCTAAAGGGCTACGGGAGTGGATGTTGCTTAGCAGACACAGGTGCGCCTGGGGGTACTCAGTGTTCCTGCCGGGAACAGGGTGCCCACGCTAGCCTCCTAGGTGTCCAGAAAACTGTGCCGCCGTTAGACGTACGCAGAGCAGAGGCCACCGGCTCTTGGAAACTGCTGCACGCCTGCTCTTGTGCTCGGCAAATCAGGGCCTTACTTCCAGGCATGTGTTCATGCTGGGTGTGCCGGTAGCGACACCGCATGGTAAGATGCTGACTTTCTCCTCGAGCAGAGTGACTTCAGGTACGAGGGCCTCGGAGTATTCAAAGCAGAGTGTTTTCTCATGGCATCTCACACAAGGGCCATGACAAAGTCTTCCTGGGCACTACAGACTCAGCAGCAATATTGTGCTGAGGCCCTTCGAGGACTCTGGACATGTAGCTCTCCTCAAGGAACCTACAGTGTGTTGCCCATCACTCGGCACGCACAGAGGGCCTCTGAGGGATCAACAAATGAGCCTCGATTTCCTCAGCCAGCCCAGAGGGGTGTTGAGGTACTCACTCAACTTGGAGGGAAAATGATGCATACCCGAGAGGCCTAGGAGTCCTCAGACTTGTACATCTTTGAAAATAAAGCATATAAGCGACTAAGAACTCATGGAGACAGCTGCATGCCTCCGTATCTACACGGTTACCAAGGGCCTAAACTGGAGGCATGTTCCCACGTTGAGATTCCTTTTAGCTCTAGAGCTTGTCAGGCTGAAAACAACCGCGGCCATGGAAGCACCTGGTTTAGACAGAGCAAATTCATTTTGTCCCCAGAAGCATTCTACAAGGGTTGACTTGCCTGTCAAGAGCTGTGTATGTCAGGGATCTTTAACGAAGCATGAATGCAGCCTTCAGAAAGGGAAAGCAAGGCTAGTCCCAGCAGGCCCCCGTTTCCTCGGGCTCACTCACCATGCACCCCTGTTCTTTCTAAGAAGTCCAAAGAGACACAAGTTACCCTGTGTTTCCTTCCCTGAATCTGCTTCTCCAAGTAGGGTGTTCTGCATCAAGCGAACTGCCTCAACGAAGGATCGCCGTAGCTGCTCCTCTGGTCCTGTGTCTATTCAAAAGCCTGCAGTGCCACAGGAAGAACAGGAGTTAAATGGCACTCAGAACGCAAGCCGACTTCCTCCAGGAGGCACGGTGACTTCAGGCAGGAGGTCCTAGATGGAAAGCGAAGCCGAGGGTTACTCTGAGTGCAGCTCAGACTAGGGCAACGCGTAAGACTTCGATGCCATGTGGGACTTCCCAGAACGGTGTTCGTAAACGTGTGCGAGTGCTGAGGAAATTTAGCTGTTCCAAATGAGAGTGCAGTGCGTTTCCCTACGCTCGGCATGCACAGAGGGGCTCTAAAGGGCTACGGGAGTGGATGTTGCTTAGCAGACCCAGGTGCGCCTGGGGTTACTCAGTGTTCCTGCCGGGAACAGTGTGCCCACGCTAGCCTCCTAGGTGTCCAGAAAACTGTGCCGCCGTTAGACGTACGCAGAGCAGAGGCCACCGGCTCTTGGAAACTGCTACACGCCTGCTCTTGTGCTCGGCAAATCAGGGCCTTACTTCCAGGCATGTGTTCATGCTGGGTGTGCCGGTAGCGACACCGCATGGTAAGATGCTTTCTCCTAGAGCAGAGTGACTTCAGGTACGAGGGCCTCGGAGTATTCAAAGCAGAGTGTTTTCTCATGGCATCTCACACAAGGGCCATGACAAAGTCTTCCTGGGCACTACAGACTCAGCAGCAATATTGTGCTGAGGCCCTTCGAGGACTCTGGACATGTAGCTCTCCTCAAGGAACCTACAGTGTGTTGCCCATCACTCGGCACGCACAGAGGGCCTCTGAGGGATCAACAAATGAGCCTTGATTTCCTCAGCCAGCCCAGAGGGGTGTTGAGGTACTCACTCAACTTGGAGGGAAAATGATGCATACCCGAGAGGCCTAGGAGTCCTCAGACTTGTACATCTTTGAAAATAAAGCATATAAGCGACTAAGAACTCATGGAGACAGCTGCATGCCTCCGTATCTACACGGTTACCAAGGGCCTAAACTGGAGGCATGTTCCCACGTTGAGATTCCTTTTAGCTCTAGAGCTTGTCAGGCTGAAAACAACCACGGCCATGGAAGCACCTGGTTTAGACAGAGCAAATTCATTTTGTCCCCAGAAGCATTCTACAAGGGTTGACTTGCCTGTCAAGAGCTGTGTATGTCAGGGATCTTTAACGAAGCATGAATGCAGCCTTCAGAAAGGGAAAGCAAGGCTAGTCCCAGCAGGCCCCCGTTTCCTCGGGCTCACTCACCATGCACCCCTGTTCTTTCTAAGAAGTCCAAAGAGACACAAGTTACCCTGTGTTTCCTTCCCTGAATCTGCTTCTCCAAGTAGGGTGTTCTGCATCAAGCGAACTGCCTCAACGAAGGATCGCCGTAGCTGCTCCTCTGGTCCTGTGTCTATTCAAAAGCCTGCAGTGCCACAGGAAGAACAGGAGTTAAATGGCACTCAGAACGCAAGCCGACTTCCTCCAGGAGGCACGGTGACTTCAGGCAGGAGGTCCTAGATGGAAAGCGAAGCCGAGGGTTACTCTGAGTGCAGCTCAGACTAGGGCAACGCGTAAGACTTCGATGCCATGTGGGACTTCCCAGAACGGTGTTCGTAAACGTGTGCGAGTGCTGAGGAAATTTAGCTGTTCCAAATGAGAGTGCAGTGCGTTTCCCTACGCTCGGCATGCACAGAGGGGCTCTAAAGGGCTACGGGAGTGGATGTTGCTTAGCAGACCCAGGTGCGCCTGGGGTTACTCAGTGTTCCTGCCGGGAACAGGGTGCCCACGCTAGCCTCCTAGGTGTCCAGAAAACTGTGCCGCCGTTAGACGTACGCAGAGCAGAGGCCACCGGCTCTTGGAAACTGCTGCACGCCTCCTCTTGTGCACGGCAAATCAGGGCCTTACTTCCAGGCATGTGTTCATGCTGGGTGTGCCGGTAGCGACACCGCATGGTAAGATGCTGACTTTCTCCTCGAGCAGAGTGACTTCAGGTACGAGGGCCTCGGAGTATTCAAAGCAGAGTGTTTTCTCATGGCATCTCACACATGGGCCATGACAAAGTCTTCCTGGGCACTACGGACTCAGCAGCAATATTGTCCTGAGGCCGTTCGAGGACTCTGGACATGTAGCTCTCCTCAAGGAACCTACAGTGTGTTGCCCACCACTCGGCACGCACAGAGGGCCTCCGAGGGATCAACAAATGGGCCTCGATTTCCTCAGCCAGCCCAGAGGGGTGTTGAGGTACTCACTCAACTTGGAGGGAAAATGATGCATACCCGAGAGGCCTAGGAGTCCTCAGACGTGTACATCTTTGAAAATAAAGCATATAAGCGACTAAGAACTCATGGAGACAGCTGCATGCCTCCGTATCTACACGGTTACCAAGGGCCTAAACTGGAGGCATGTTCCCACGTTGAGATTACTTTTAGCTCTAGAGCTTGTCAGGCTGAAAACAACCACGGCCATGGAAGCACCTGGTTTAGACAGAGCAAATTCATTTTGTCCCCAGAAGCATTCTACAAGGGTTGACTTGCCTGTCAAGAGCTGTGTATGTCAGAGAGCTTCAACGAAGCATGAATGCAGCCTTCAGAAAGGGAAAGCAAGGCTAGTCCCAGCAGGCCCCCGTTTCCTCGGGCTCACACAGCATGCACCACTGTTGTTTCTAACAAGTCCAAAGAGACACAGGTTACCCTGTGTTTCCTTCCCTGAATCTGCTTCTCCAAGTAGGGTGTTCTGCATCAAGCGAACTGCCTTAACCAAGGATCCCCGTAGCTGCTCCTCTGGTCCTGTGTCTATTCAAAAGCTTGCAGTGCCACAGGAAGAAGAGGACTTAAATTGCAGTAAGAACGCAAGCCGACTTCCTCCAGGAGGCACGGTGACTTCAGGCAGGAGGTCCTAGATGGAAAGCGAAGCCGAGGGTTACTCTGAGTGCAGCTCAGACTAGGGCAACGCGTAAGACTTCGATGCCATGTGGGACTTCCCAGAACGGTGTTCGTAAACGTGTGCGAGTGCTGAGGAAATTTAGCTGTTCCAAATGAGAGTGCAGTGCGTTTCCCTACGCTCGGCATGCACAGAGGGGCTCTAAAGGGCTACGGGAGTGGATGTTGCTTAGCAGACCCAGGTGCGCCTGGGGTTACTCAGTGTTCCTGCCGTGGACAGGGTGCCCACGCTAGCCTCCTAGGTGTCCAGAAAACTGTGCCGCCGTTAGACGTACGCAGAGCAGAGGCCACCGGCTCTTGGAAACTGCTGCACGCCTCCTCTTGTGCTCGGCAAATCAGGGCCTTACTTCCAGGCATGTGTTCATGCTGGGTGTGCCGGTAGCGACACCGCATGGTAAGATGCTGACTTTCTCCTCGAGCAGAGTGACTTCAGGTACGAGGGCCTCGGAGTATTCAAAGCAGGGTGTTTTCTCATGGCAGCACACACATGGGCCATGACAAAGTCTTCCTGGGCACTTCGGACTCACCATCAATGTTGTCCTGAGGCCGTTCGAGCACTCTGGACATGTAGCTCTCCTCAAGGAACCTACAGTGTGTTGCCCACCACTCGGCACGCACAGAGGGCCTCCGAGGGATCAACAAATGGGCCTCGACTTTCCTCAGCCAGCCCAGAGGGGTGTGGAGGTACTCACTCAACTTGGAGGGAAAATGATGCATACCCGAGAGCCCTAGGAGTCCTCAGACGTGTACATCTTTGAAAATAAAGCATATAAGCGACTAAGAACTCATGGAGACAGCTGCATGCCTCCGTATCTACACGGTTTCCAAGGGCCTAAACTGGAGGCATGTTCCCACGTTGAGATTCCTTTTAGCTCTAGAGCTTGTCAGGCTGAAAACAACCACGGCCGTGGAAGCACCTGGTTTAGACAGAGCAAATTCATTTTGTCCCCAGAAGCATTCTACAAGGGTTGACTTGCCTGTCAAGAGCTGTGTATGTCAGGGATCTTTAACGAAGCATGAATGCAGCCTTCAGAAAGGGAAAGCAAGGCTAGTCCCAGCAGGCCCCTGTTTCCTCGGGCTCACACAGCATGCACCACTGTTGTTTCTAACAAGTCCAAAGAGACACAGGTTACCCTGTGTTTCCTTCCCTGAATCTGCTTCTCCAAGTAGGGTGTTCTGCATCAAGCGAACTGCCTCAACCAAGGATCGCCGTAGCTGCTCCTCTGGTCCTGTGTCTCTTCAAAAGCCTGCAGTGCCACAGGAAGAACAGGAGTTAAATGGCAGTCAGAAGGCAAGCCGACTTCCTCCAGGAGGCACGGTGACTTCAGGCAGGAGGTCCTAGATGGAAAGCGAAGCTGAGGGTTACTCTGAGTGCAGCTCAGACTAGGGCAACGCGTAAGACTTCGACGCCATGTGGGACTTGCCAGAACGGTGTTCGTGAACGTGTGCGAGTGCTGAGGAAATTTAGCTGCTCCAAAAGAGAGTGCAGTGCGTTTCCCTACGCTCGGCATGCACAGAGGGGCTCTAAAGGGCTACGGGAGTGGATGTTGCTTAGCAGACACAGGTGCGCCTGGGGGTACTCAGTGTTCCTGCCGGGAACAGGGTGCCCACGCTAGCCTCCTAGGTGTCCAGAAAACTGTGCCGCCGTTAGACGTACGCAGAGCAGA
The DNA here is from genome assembly GCF_059928025.1 of Delphinapterus leucas. Taxonomy (NCBI): domain Eukaryota; kingdom Metazoa; phylum Chordata; class Mammalia; order Artiodactyla; family Monodontidae; genus Delphinapterus; species Delphinapterus leucas. The sequence continues at coordinate 31,963,405 of NC_143147.1, forward strand.
GGCCACCAGCTCTTGGAAACTGCTGCACGCCTCCTCTTGTGCACGGCAAATCAGGGCCTTACTTCCAGGCATGTGTTCATGCTGCGTGTGCCGGTAGCGACACCGCATGGTAAGATGCTGACTTTCTCCTAGAGCAGAGTGACTTCAGGTACGAGGGCCTCGGAGTATTCAAAGCAGAGTGTTTTCTCATGGCATCTCACACAAGGGCCATGACAAAGTCTTCCTGGGCACTACGGACTCAGCAGCAATATTGTCCTGAGGCCGTTCGAGGACTCTGGACATGTAGCTCTCCTCAAGGAACCTACAGTGTGTTGCCCACCACTCGGCACGCACAGAGGGCCTCCGAGAGATCAACAAATGGGCCTCGATTTCCTCAGCCAGCCAAGAGGGGTGTTGAGGTACTCACTCAACTTGGAGGGAAAATGATGCATACCCGAGAGGCCTAGGAGTCCTCAGACGTGTACATCTTTGAAAATAAAGCATATAAGCGACTAAGAACTCATGGAGACAGCTGCATGCCTCCGTATCTACACGGTTACCAAGGGCCTAAACTGGAGGCATGTTCCCACGTTGAGATTCCTTTTAGCTCTAGAGCTTGTCAGGCTGAAAACAACCGCGGCCATGGAAGCACCTGGTTTAGACAGAGCAAATTCATTTTGTCCCCAGAAGCATTCTACAAGGCTTGACTTGCCTGTCAAGAGCTGTGTATGTCAGGGATCTTTAACGAAGCATGAATGCAGCCTTCAGAAAGGGAAAGCAAGGCTAGTCCCAGCAGCCCCCCGTCTCCTCGGGCTCACACAGCATGCACCACTGTTGTTTCTAACAAGTCCAAAGAGACACAGGTTACCCTGTGTTTCCTTCCCTGAATCTGCTTCTCCAAGTATGGTGTTCTGCATCAAGCGAACTGCCTTAACCAAGGATCCCCGTAGCTGCTCCTCTGGTCCTGTGTCTATTCAAAAGCTTGCAGTGCCACAGGAAGAAGAGGACTTAAATTGCAGTAAGAACGCAAGCCGACTTCCTCCAGGAGGCACGGTGACTTCAGGCAGGAGGTCCTAGATGGAAAGCGAAGCCGAGGGTTACTCTGAGTGCAGCTCAGACTAGGGCAACGCGTAAGACTTCGATGCCATGTGGGACTTCCCAGAACGGTGTTCGTAAACGTGTGCGAGTGCTGAGGAAATTTAGCTGTTCCAAATGAGAGTGCAGTGCGTTTCCCTACGCTCGGCATGCACAGAGGGGCTCTAAAGGGCTACGGGAGTGGATGTTGCTTAGCAGACCCAGGTGCGCCTGGGGTTACTCAGTGTTCCTGCCGTGGACAGGGTGCCCACGCTAGCCTCCTAGGTGTCCAGAAAACTGTGCCGCCGTTAGACGTACGCAGAGCAGAGGCCACCGGCTCTTGGAAACTGCTGCACGCCTCCTCTTGTGCACGGCAAATCAGGGCCTTACTTCCAGGCATGTGTTCATGCTGGGTGTGCCGGTAGCGACACCGCATGGTAAGATGCTGACTTTCTCCTCGAGCAGAGTGACTTCAGGTACGAGGGCCTCGGAGTATTCAAAGCAGGGTGTTTTCTCATGGCAGCACACACATGGGCCATGACAAAGTCTTCCTGGGCACTTCGGACTCACCAGCAATGTTGTCCTGAGGCCGTTCGAGCACTATGGACATGTAGCTCTCCTCAAGGAACCTACAGTGTGTTGCCCATCACTCGGCACGCACAGAGGGCCTCCGACGGATCAACAAATGGGCCTCGACGTTCCTCAGCCGTCCCACAGGGGTGTGGAGGTACTCAGTCAACTAGGAGGGAAAATGATGCATACCCGAGAGGCCTAGGAGTCCTCAGACGTGTACATCTTTGAAAATAAAGCATATAAGCGACTAAGAACTCATGGAGACAGCTGCATGCCTCCGTATCTACACGGTTACCAAGGGCCTAAACTGGAGGCATGTTCCCACGTTGAGATTCCTTTTAGCTCTAGAGCTTGTCAGGCTGAAAACAACCGCGGCCATGGAAGCACCTGGTTTAGACAGAGCAAATTCATTTTGTCCCCAGAAGCATTCTACAAGGGTTGACTTGCCTGTCAAGAGCTGTGTATGTCAGAGAGCTTCAACGAAGCATGAAGGCAGCCTTCAGAAAGGGAAAGCAAGGCTAGTCCCAGCAGGCCCCCGTTTCCTCGGGCTCACTCAGCATGCACCACTGTTGTTTCTAACAAGTCCAAAGAGACACAGGTTACCCTGTGTTTCCTTCCCTGAATCTGCTTCTCCAAGTAGGGTGTTCTGCATCAAGCGAACTGCCTCAACCAAGGATCGCCGTAGCTGCTCCTCTGGTCCTGTGTCTATTCAAAAGCCTGCAGTGCCACAGGAAGAACAGGACTTAAATTGCAGTAAGAACACAAGCCGACTTCCTCCAGGAGGCACGGTGACTTCAGGCAGGAGGTCCTAGATGGAAAGCGAAGCTGAGGGTTACTCTGAGTGCAGCTCAGACTAGGGCAACGCGTAAGACTTCGACGCCATGTGGGACTTGCCAGAATGGTGTTCGTGAACGTGTGCGGGTGCTGAGGAAGTTTAGCTGCTCCAAAAGAGAGTGCAGTGCGTTTCCCTACGCTCGGCATGCACAGAGGGGCTCTAAAGGGCTACGGGAGTGGATGTTGCTTAGCAGACACAGGTGCGCCTGGGGGTACTCAGTGTTCCTGCCGGGAACAGGGTGCCCACGCTAGCCTCCTAGGTGTCCAGAAAACTGTGCCGCCGTTAGACGTACGCAGAGCAGAGGCCACCGGCTCTTGGAAACTGCTGCACGCCTGCTCTTGTGCACGGCAAATCAGGGCCTTACTTCCAGGCATGTGTTCATGCTGGGTGTGCCGGTAGCGACACCGCATGGTAAGATGCTGACTTTCTCCTCGAGCAGAGTGACTTCAGGTACGAGGGCCTCGGAGTATTCAAAGCAGAGTGTTTTCTCATGGCATCTCACACAAGGGCCATGACAAAGTCTTCCTGGGCACTACGGACTCAGCAGCAATATTGTCCTGAGGCCCTTCGAGGACTCTGGACATGTAGCTCTCCTCAAGGAACCTACAGTGTGTTGCCCATCACTCGGCACGCACAGAGGGCCTCTGAGGGATCAACAAATGAGCCTCGATTTCCTCAGCCAGCCCAGAGGGGTGTTGAGGTACTCACTCAACTTGGAGGGAAAATGATGCATACCCGAGAGGCCTAGGAGTCCTCAGACGTGTACATCTTTGAAAATAAAGCATATAAGCGACTAAGAACTCATGGAGACAGCTGCATGCCTCCGTATCTACACGGTTACCAAGGGCCTAAACTGGAGGCATGTTCCCACGTTGAGATTCCTTTTAGCTCTAGAGCTTGTCAGGCTGAAAACAACCACGGCCATGGAAGCACCTGGTTTAGACAGAGCAAATTCATTTTGTCCCCAGAAGCATTCTACAAGGGTTGACTTGCCTGTCAAGAGCTGTGTATGTCAGGGATCTTTAACGAAGCATGAATGCAGCCTTCAGAAAGGGAAAGCAAGGCTAGTCCCAGCAGGCCCCCGTTTCCTCGGGCTCACTCACCATGCACCCCTGTTCTTTCTAAGAAGTCCAAAGAGACACAAGTTACCCTGTGTTTCCTTCCCTGAATCTGCTTCTCCAAGTAGGGTGTTCTGCATCAAGCGAACTGCCTCAACGAAGGATCGCCGTAGCTGCTCCTCTGGTCCTGTGTCTATTCAAAAGCCTGCAGTGCCACAGGAAGAACAGGAGTTAAATGGCACTCAGAACGCAAGCCGACTTCCTCCAGGAGGCACGGTGACTTCAGGCAGGAGGTCCTAGATGGAAAGCGAAGCCGAGGGTTACTCTGAGTGCAGCTCAGACTAGGGCAACGCGTAAGACTTCGATGCCATGTGGGACTTCCCAGAACGGTGTTCGTAAACGTGTGCGAGTGCTGAGGAAATTTAGCTGTTCCAAATGAGAGTGCAGTGCGTTTCCCTACGCTCGGCATGCACAGAGGGGCTCTAAAGGGCTACGGGAGTGGATGTTGCTTAGCAGACCCAGGTGCGCCTGGGGTTACTCAGTGTTCCTGCCGGGAACAGTGTGCCCACGCTAGCCTCCTAGGTGTCCAGAAAACTGTGCCGCCGTTAGACGTACGCAGAGCAGAGGCCACCGGCTCTTGGAAACTGCTACACGCCTGCTCTTGTGCTCGGCAAATCAGGGCCTTACTTCCAGGCATGTGTTCATGCTGGGTGTGCCGGTAGCGACACCGCATGGTAAGATGCTGACTTTCTCCTCGAGCAGAGTGACTTCAGGTACGAGGGCCTCGGAGTATTCAAAGCAGGGTGTTTTCTCATGGCAGCTCACACAAGGGCCATGACAAAGTCTTCCTGGGCACTACGGACTCAGCAGCAATGTTGTCCTGAGGCCGTTCGAGCACTCTGGACATGTAGCTCTCCTCAAGGAACCTACAGTGTGTTGCCCATCACTCGGCACGCACAGAGGGCCTCTGAGGGATCAACAAATGGGCCTTGATTTCCTCAGCCAGCCCAGAGGGGTGTTGAGGTACTCACTCAACTTGGAGGGAAAATGATGCATACCCGAGAGGCCTAGGAGTCCTCAGACGTGTACATCTTTGAAAATAAAGCATATAAGCGACTAAGAACTCATGGAGACAGCTGCATGCCTCCGTATCTACACGGTTACCAAGGGCCTAAACTGGAGGCATGTTCCCACGTTGAGATTCCTTTTAGCTCTAGAGCTTGTCAGGCTGAAAACAACCACGGCCATGGAAGCACCTGGTTTAGACAGAGCAAATTCATTTTGTCCCCAGAAGCATTCTACAAGGGTTGACTTGCCTGTCAAGAGCTGTGTATGTCAGGGATCTTTAACGAAGCATGAATGCAGCCTTCAGAAAGGGAAAGCAAGGCTAGTCCCAGCAGGCCCCCGTTTCCTCGGGCTCACTCACCATGCACCCCTGTTCTTTCTAAGAAGTCCAAAGAGACACAAGTTACCCTGTGTTTCCTTCCCTGAATCTGCTTCTCCAAGTAGGGTGTTCTGCATCAAGCGAACTGCCTCAACGAAGGATCGCCGTAGCTGCTCCTCTGGTCCTGTGTCTATTCAAAAGCCTGCAGTGCCACAGGAAGAACAGGAGTTAAATGGCACTCAGAACGCAAGCCGACTTCCTCCAGGAGGCACGGTGACTTCAGGCAGGAGGTCCTAGATGGAAAGCGAAGCCGAGGGTTACTCTGAGTGCAGCTCAGACTAGGGCAACGCGTAAGACTTCGATGCCATGTGGGACTTCCCAGAACGGTGTTCGTAAACGTGTGCGAGTGCTGAGGAAATTTAGCTGTTCCAAATGAGAGTGCAGTGCGTTTCCCTACGCTCGGCATGCACAGAGGGGCTCTAAAGGGCTACGGGAGTGGATGTTGCTTAGCAGACACAGGTGCGCCTGGGGGTACTCAGTGTTCCTGCCGGGAACAGGGTGCCCACGCTAGCCTCCTAGGTGTCCAGAAAACTGTGCCGCCGTTAGACGTACGCAGAGCAGAGGCCACCAGCTCTTGGAAACTGCTGCACGCCTCCTCTTGTGCACGGCAAATCAGGGCCTTACTTCCAGGCATGTGTTCATGCTGGGTGTGCCGGTAGCGACACCGCATGGTAAGATGCTGACTTTCTCCTAGAGCAGAGTGACTTCAGGTACGAGGGCCTCGGAGTATTCAAAGCAGAGTGTTTTCTCATGGCATCTCACACAAGGGCCATGACAAAGTCTTCCTGGGCACTACGGACTCAGCAGCAATATTGTCCTGAGGCCGTTCGAGGACTCTGGACATGTAGCTCTCCTCAAGGAACCTACAGTGTGTTGCCCACCACTCGGCACGCACAGAGGGCCTCCGAGAGATCAACAAATGGGCCTCGATTTCCTCAGCCAGCCCAGAGGGGTGTTGAGGTACTCACTCAACTTGGAGGGAAAATGATGCATACCCGAGAGGCCTAGGAGTCCTCAGACGTGTACATCTTTGAAAATAAAGCATATAAGCGACTAAGAACTCATGGAGACAGCTGCATGCCTCCGTATCTACACGGTTACCAAGGGCCTAAACTGGAGGCATGTTCCCACGTTGAGATTCCTTTTAGCTCTAGAGCTTGTCAGGCTGAAAACAACCGCGGCCATGGAAGCACCTGGTTTAGACAGAGCAAATTCATTTTGTCCCCAGAAGCATTCTACAAGGGTTGACTTGCCTGTCAAGAGCTGTGTATGTCAGGGAGCTTTAACGAAGCATGAATGCAGCCTTCAGAAAGGGAAAGCAAGGCTAGTCCCAGCAGGCCCCCGTTTCCTCGGGCTCACACAGCATGCACCACTGTTGTTTCTAACAAGTCCAAAGAGACACAGGTTACCCTGTGTTTCCTTCCCTGAATCTGCTTCTCCAAGTAGGGTGTTCTGCATCAAGCGAACTGCCTCAACCAAGGATCCCCGTAGCTGCTCCTCTGGTCCTGTGTCTATTCAAAAGCTTGCAGTGCCACAGGAAGAAGAGGACTTAAATTGCAGTAAGAACGCAAGCCGACTTCCTCCAGGAGGCACGGTGACTTCAGGCAGGAGGTCCTAGATGGAAAGCGAAGCCGAGGGTTACTCTGAGTGCAGCTCAGACTAGGGCAACGCGTAAGACTTCGATGCCATGTGGGACTTCCCAGAACGGTGTTCGTAAACGTGTGCGAGTGCTGAGGAAATTTAGCTGTTCCAAATGAGAGTGCAGTGCGTTTCCCTACGCTCGGCATGCACAGAGGGGCTCTAAAGGGCTACGGGAGTGGATGTTGCTTAGCAGACCCAGGTGCGCCTGGGGTTACTCAGTGTTCCTGCCGTGGACAGGGTGCCCACGCTAGCCTCCTAGGTGTCCAGAAAACTGTGCCGCCGTTAGACGTACGCAGAGCAGAGGCCACCGGCTCTTGGAAACTGCTGCACGCCTCCTCTTGTGCTCGGCAAATCAGGGCCTTACTTCCAGGCATGTGTTCATGCTGGGTGTGCCGGTAGCGACACCGCATGGTAAGATGCTGACTTTCTCCTCGAGCAGAGTGACTTCAGGTACGAGGGCCTCGGAGTATTCAAAGCAGGGTGTTTTCTCATGGCAGCACACACATGGGCCATGACAAAGTCTTCCTGGGCACTTCGGACTCACCAGCAATGTTGTCCTGAGGCCGTTCGAGCACTATGGACATGTAGCTCTCCTCAAGGAACCTACAGTGTGTTGCCCATCACTCGGCACGCACAGAGGGCCTCCGACGGATCAACAAATGGGCCTCGACGTTCCTCAGCCGTCCCACAGGGGTGTGGAGGTACTCAGTCAACTAGGAGGGAAAATGATGCATACCCGAGAGGCCTAGGAGTCCTCAGACGTGTACATCTTTGAAAATAAAGCATATAAGCGACTAAGAACTCATGGAGACAGCTGCATGCCTCCGTATCTACACGGTTACCAAGGGCCTAAACTGGAGGCATGTTCCCACGTTGAGATTCCTTTTAGCTCTAGAGCTTGTCAGGCTGAAAACAACCGCGGCCATGGAAGCACCTGGTTTAGACAGAGCAAATTCATTTTGTCCCCAGAAGCATTCTACAAGGGTTGACTTGCCTGTCAAGAGCTGTGTATGTCAGAGAGCTTCAACGAAGCATGAAGGCAGCCTTCAGAAAGGGAAAGCAAGGCTAGTCCCAGCAGGCCCCCGTTTCCTCGGGCTCACTCAGCATGCACCACTGTTGTTTCTAACAAGTCCAAAGAGACACAGGTTACCCTGTGTTTCCTTCCCTGAATCTGCTTCTCCAAGTAGGGTGTTCTGCATCAAGCGAACTGCCTCAACCAAGGATCGCCGTAGCTGCTCCTCTGGTCCTGTGTCTATTCAAAAGCCTGCAGTGCCACAGGAAGAACAGGACTTAAATTGCAGTAAGAACACAAGCCGACTTCCTCCAGGAGGCACGGTGACTTCAGGCAGGAGGTCCTAGATGGAAAGCGAAGCTGAGGGTTACTCTGAGTGCAGCTCAGACTAGGGCAACGCGTAAGACTTCGACGCCATGTGGGACTTGCCAGAATGGTGTTCGTGAACGTGTGCGGGTGCTGAGGAAGTTTAGCTGCTCCAAAAGAGAGTGCAGTGCGTTTCCCTAGGCTCGGCATGCACAGAGGGGCTCTAAAGGGCTACGGGAGTGGATGTTGCTTAGCAGACACAGGTGCGCCTGGGGGTACTCAGTGTTCCTGCCGGGAACAGGGTGCCCACGCTAGCCTCCTAGGTGTCCAGAAAACTGTGCCGCCGTTAGACGTACGCAGAGCAGAGGCCACCGGCTCTTGGAAACTGCTGCACGCCTCCTCTTGTGCTCGGCAAATCAGGGCCTTACTTCCAGGCATGTGTTCATGCTGGGTGTGCCGGTAGCGACACCGCATGGTAAGATGCTGACTTTCTCCTCGAGCAGAGTGACTTCAGGTACGAGGGCCTCGGAGTATTCAAAGCAGAGTGTTTTCTCATGGCATCTCACACAAGGGCCATGACAAAGTCTTCCTGGGCACTACAGACTCAGCAGCAATATTGTGCTGAGGCCCTTCGAGGACTCTGGACATGTAGCTCTCCTCAAGGAACCTACAGTGTGTTGCCCATCACTCGGCACGCACAGAGGGCCTCTGAGGGATCAACAAATGAGCCTCGATTTCCTCAGCCAGCCCAGAGGGGTGTTGAGGTACTCACTCAACTTGGAGGGAAAATGATGCATACCCGAGAGGCCTAGGAGTCCTCAGACGTGTACATCTTTGAAAATAAAGCATATAAGCGACTAAGAACTCATGGAGACAGCTGCATGCCTCCGTATCTACACGGTTACCAAGGGCCTAAACTGGAGGCATGTTCCCACGTTGAGATTCCTTTTAGCTCTAGAGCTTGTCAGGCTGAAAACAACCACGGCCATGGAAGCACCTGGTTTAGACAGAGCAAATTCATTTTGTCCCCAGAAGCATTCTACAAGGGTTGACTTGCCTGTCAAGAGCTGTGTATGTCAGGGAGCTTTAACGAAGCATGAATGCAGCCTTCAGAAAGGGAAAGCAAGGCTAGTCCCAGCAGGCCCCCGTTTCCTCGGGCTCACTCAGCATGCACCCCTGTTGTTTCTAACAAGTCCAAAGAGACACAGGTTACCCTGTGTTTCCTTCCCTGAATCTGCTTCTCCAAGTAGGGTGTTCTGCATCAAGCGAACTGCCTCAACCAAGGATCGCCGTAGCTGCTCCTCTGGTCCTTGTCTATTCAAAAGCCTGCAGTGCCACAGGAAGAACAGGACTTAAATTGCAGTAAGAACACAAGCCGACTTCCTCCAGGAGGCACGGTGACTTCAGGCAGGAGGTCCTAGATGAAAAGCGAAGCCGAGGGTTACTCTGAGTGCAGCTCAGACTAGGGCAACGCGTAAGACTTCGATGCCATGTGGGACTTCCCAGAACGGTGTTCGTAAACGTGTGCGAGTGCTGAGGAAATTTAGCTGTTCCAAATGAGAGTGCAGTGCGTTTCCCTACGCTCGGCATGCACAGAGGGGCTCTAAAGGGCTACGGGAGTGGATGTTGCTTAGCAGACACAGGTGCGCCTGGGGGTACTCAGTGTTCCTGCCGGGAACAGGGTGCCCACGCTAGCCTCCTAGGTGTCCAGAAAACTGTGCCGCCGTTAGACGTACGCAGAGCAGAGGCCACCGGCTCTTGGAAACTGCTGCACGCCTCCTCTTGTGCTCGGCAAATCAGGGCCTTACTTCCAGGCATGTGTTCATGCTGGGTGTGCCGGTAGCGACACCGCATGGTAAGATGCTGACTTTCTCCTCGAGCAGAGTGACTTCAGGTACGAGGGCCTCGGAGTATTCAAAGCAGGGTGTTTTCTCATGGCATCTCACACAAGGGCCATGACAAAGTCTTCCTGGGCACTACGGACTCAGCAGCAATATTGTCCTGAGGCCGTTCGAGGACTCTGGACATGTAGCTCTCCTCAAGGAACCTACAGTGTGTTGCCCATCACTCGGCACGCACAGAGGGCCTCCGAGGGATCAACAAATGGGCCTCGATTTCCTCAGCCAGCCCAGAGGGGTGTTGAGGTACTCACTCAACTTGGAGGGAAAATGATGCATACCCGAGAGGCCTAGGAGTCCTCAGACGTGTACATCTTTGAAAATAAAGCATATAAGCGACTAAGAACTCATGGAGACAGCTGCATGCCTCCGTATCTACACGGTTACCAAGGGCCTAAACTGGAGGCATGTTCCCACGTTGAGATTCCTTTTAGCTCTAGAGCTTGTCAGGCTGAAAACAACCGCGGCCATGGAAGCACCTGGTTTAGACAGAGCAAATTCATTTTGTCCCCAGAAGCATTCTACAAGGGTTGACTTGCCTGTCAAGAGCTGTGTATGTCAGAGAGCTTCAACGAAGCATGAAGGCAGCCTTCAGAAAGGGAAAGCAAGGCTAGTCCCAGCAGGCCCCCGTTTCCTCGGGCTCACTCAGCATGCACCACTGTTGTTTCTAACAAGTCCAAAGAGACACAGGTTACCCTGTGTTTCCTTCCCTGAATCTGCTTCTCCAAGTAGGGTGTTCTGCATCAAGCGAACTGCCTCAACCAAGGATCGCCGTAGCTGCTCCTCTGGTCCTGTGTCTATTCAAAAGCCTGCAGTGCCACAGGAAGAACAGGACTTAAATTGCAGTAAGAACACAAGCCGACTTCCTCCAGGAGGCACGGTGACTTCAGGCAGGAGGTCCTAGATGGAAAGCGAAGCTGAGGGTTACTCTGAGTGCAGCTCAGACTAGGGCAACGCGTAAGACTTCGACGCCATGTGGGACTTGCCAGAATGGTGTTCGTGAACGTGTGCGGGTGCTGAGGAAGTTTAGCTGCTCCAAAAGAGAGTGCAGTGCGTTTCCCTACGCTCGGCATGCACAGAGGGGCTCTAAAGGGCTACGGGAGTGGATGTTGCTTAGCAGACACAGGTGCGCCTGGGGGTACTCAGTGTTCCTGCCGGGAACAGGGTGCCCACGCTAGCCTCCTAGGTGTCCAGAAAACTGTGCCGCCGTTAGACGTACGCAGAGCAGAGGCCACCGGCTCTTGGAAACTGCTGCACGCCTGCTCTTGTGCTCGGCAAATCAGGGCCTTACTTCCAGGCATGTGTTCATGCTGGGTGTGCCGGTAGCGACACCGCATGGTAAGATGCTGACTTTCTCCTCGAGCAGAGTGACTTCAGGTACGAGGGCCTCGGAGTATTCAAAGCAGAGTGTTTTCTCATGGCATCTCACACAAGGGCCATGACAAAGTCTTCCTGGGCACTACAGACTCAGCAGCAATATTGTGCTGAGGCCCTTCGAGGACTCTGGACATGTAGCTCTCCTCAAGGAACCTACAGTGTGTTGCCCATCACTCGGCACGCACAGAGGGCCTCTGAGGGATCAACAAATGAGCCTCGATTTCCTCAGCCAGCCCAGAGGGGTGTTGAGGTACTCACTCAACTTGGAGGGAAAATGATGCATACCCGAGAGGCCTAGGAGTCCTCAGACGTGTACATCTTTGAAAATAAAGCATATAAGCGACTAAGAACTCATGGAGACAGCTGCATGCCTCCGTATCTACACGGTTACCAAGGGCCTAAACTGGAGGCATGTTCCCACGTTGAGATTCCTTTTAGCTCTAGAGCTTGTCAGGCTGAAAACAACCGCGGCCATGGAAGCACCTGGTTTAGACAGAGCAAATTCATTTTGTCCCCAGAAGCATTCTACAAGGGTTGACTTGCCTGTCAAGAGCTGTGTATGTCAGGGATCTTTAACGAAGCATGAATGCAGCCTTCAGAAAGGGAAAGCAAGGCTAGTCCCAGCAGGCCCCCGTTTCCTCGGGCTCACTCACCATGCACCCCTGTTCTTTCTAAGAAGTCCAAAGAGACACAAGTTACCCTGTGTTTCCTTCCCTGAATCTGCTTCTCCAAGTAGGGTGTTCTGCATCAAGCGAACTGCCTCAACGAAGGATCGCCGTAGCTGCTCCTCTGGTCCTGTGTCTATTCAAAAGCCTGCAGTGCCACAGGAAGAACAGGAGTTAAATGGCACTCAGAACGCAAGCCGACTTCCTCCAGGAGGCACGGTGACTTCAGGCAGGAGGTCCTAGATGGAAAGCGAAGCCGAGGGTTACTCTGAGTGCAGCTCAGACTAGGGCAACGCGTAAGACTTCGATGCCATGTGGGACTTCCCAGAACGGTGTTCGTAAACGTGTGCGAGTGCTGAGGAAATTTAGCTGTTCCAAATGAGAGTGCAGTGCGTTTCCCTACGCTCGGCATGCACAGAGGGGCTCTAAAGGGCTACGGGAGTGGATGTTGCTTAGCAGACCCAGGTGCGCCTGGGGTTACTCAGTGTTCCTGCCGGGAACAGTGTGCCCACGCTAGCCTCCTAGGTGTCCAGAAAACTGTGCCGCCGTTAGACGTACGCAGAGCAGAGGCCACCGGCTCTTGGAAACTGCTACACGCCTGCTCTTGTGCTCGGCAAATCAGGGCCTTACTTCCAGGCATGTGTTCATGCTGGGTGTGCCGGTAGCGACACCGCATGGTAAGATGCTGACTTTCTCCTAGAGCAGAGTGACTTCAGGTACGAGGGCCTCGGAGTATTCAAAGCAGAGTGTTTTCTCATGGCATCTCACACACGGGCCATGACAAAGTCTTCCTGGGCACTACAGACTCAGCAGCAATACTTTCCTGAGGCCGTTCGAGGACTCTGGACATGTAGCTCTCCTCAAGGAACCTACAGTGTGTTGCCCATCACTCGGCACGCACAGAGGGCCTCTGAGGGATCAACAAATGGGCCTTGATTTCCTCAGCCAGCCCAGAGGGGTGTTGAGGTACTCACTCAACTTGGAGGGAAAATGATGCATACCCGAGAGGCCTAGGAGTCCTCAGACGTGTACATCTTTGAAAATAAAGCATATAAGCGACTAAGAACTCATGGAGACAGCTGCATGCCTCCGTATCTACACGGTTACCAAGGGCCTAAACTGGAGGCATGTTCCCACGTTGAGATTCCTTTTAGCTCTAGAGCTTGTCAGGCTGAAAACAACCACGGCCATGGAAGCACCTGGTTTAGACAGAGCAAATTCATTTTGTCCCCAGAAGCATTCTACAAGGGTTGACTTGCCTGTCAAGAGCTGTGTATGTCAGGGATCTTTAACGAAGCATGAATGCAGCCTTCAGAAAGGGAAAGCAAGGCTAGTCCCAGCAGGCCCCCGTTTCCTCGGGCTCACACAGCATGCACCACTGTTGTTTCTAACAAGTCCAAAGAGACACAGGTTACCCTGTGTTTCCTTCCCTGAATCTGCTTCTCCAAGTATGGTGTTCTGCATCAAGCGAACTGCCTCAACCAAGGATCCCCGTAGCTGCTCCTCTGGTCCTGTGTCTATTCAAAAGCTTGCAGTGCCACAGGAAGAAGAGGACTTAAATTGCAGTAAGAACGCAAGCCGACTTCCTCCAGGAGGCACGGTGACTTCAGGCAGGAGGTCCTAGATGGAAAGCGAAGCCGAGGGTTACTCTGAGTGCAGCTCAGACTAGGGCAACGCGTAAGACTTCGATGCCATGTGGGACTTCCCAGAACGGTGTTCGTAAACGTGTGCGAGTGCTGAGGAAATTTAGCTGTTCCAAATGAGAGTGCAGTGCGTTTCCCTACGCTCGGCATGCACAGAGGGGCTCTAAAGGGCTACGGGAGTGGATGTTGCTTAGCAGACCCAGGTGCGCCTGGGGTTACTCAGTGTTCCTGCCGTGGACAGGGTGCCCACGCTAGCCTCCTAGGTGTCCAGAAAACTGTGCCGCCGTTAGACGTACGCAGAGCAGAGGCCACCGGCTCTTGGAAACTGCTGCACGCCTCCTCTTGTGCTCGGCAAATCAGGGCCTTACTTCCAGGCATGTGTTCATGCTGGGTGTGCCGGTAGCGACACCGCATGGTAAGATGCTGACTTTCTCCTCGAGCAGAGTGACTTCAGGTACGAGGGCCTCGGAGTATTCAAAGCAGGGTGTTTTCTCATGGCAGCACACACATGGGCCATGACAAAGTCTTCCTGGGCACTTCGGACTCACCATCAATGTTGTCCTGAGGCCGTTCGAGCACTCTGGACATGTAGCTCTCCTCAAGGAACCTACAGTGTGTTGCCCACCACTCGGCACGCACAGAGGGCCTCCGAGGGATCAACAAATGGGCCTCGATTTCCTCAGCCAGCCCAGAGGGGTGTTGAGGTACTCAACTTGGAGGGAAAATGATGCATACCCGAGAGCCCTAGGAGTCCTCAGACGTGTACATCTTTGAAAATAAAGCATATAAGCGACTAAGAACTCATGGAGACAGCTGCATGCCTCCGTATCTACACGGTTTCCAAGGGCCTAAACTGGAAGCATGTTCCCACGTTGAGATTCCTTTTAGCTCTAGAGCTTGTCAGGCTGAAAACAACCACGGCCGTGGAAGCACCTGGTTTAGACAGAGCAAATTCATTTTGTCCCCAGAAGCATTCTACAAGGGTTGACTTGCCTGTCAAGAGCTGTGTATGTCAGGGATCTTTAACGAAGCATGAATGCAGCCTTCAGAAAGGGAAAGCAAGGCTAGTCCCAGCAGGCCCCTGTTTCCTCGGGCTCACACAGCATGCACCACTGTTGTTTCTAACAAGTCCAAAGAGACACAGGTTACCCTGTGTTTCCTTCCCTGAATCTGCTTCTCCAAGTAGGGTGTTCTGCATCAAGCGAACTGCCTCAACCAAGGATCGCCGTAGCTGCTCCTCTGGTCCTGTGTCTCTTCAAAAGCCTGCAGTGCCACAGGAAGAACAGGAGTTAAATGGCAGTCAGAAGGCAAGCCGACTTCCTCCAGGAGGCACGGTGACTTCAGGCAGGAGGTCCTAGATGGAAAGCGCAGCTGAGGGTTACTCTGAGTGCAGCTCAGACTAGGGCAACGCGTAAGACTTCGACGCCATGTGGGACTTGCCAGAACGGTGTTCGTGAACGTGTGCGAGTGCTGAGGAAATTTAGCTGCTCCAAAAGAGAGTGCAGTGCGTTTCCCTACGCTCGGCATGCACAGAGGGGCTCTAAAGGGCTACGGGAGTGGATGTTGCTTAGCAGACACAGGTGCGCCTGGGGGTACTCAGTGTTCCTGCCGGGAACAGGGTGCCCACGCTAGCCTCCTAGGTGTCCAGAAAACTGTGCCGCCGTTAGACGTACGCAGAGCAGAGGCCACCAGCTCTTGGAAACTGCTGCACGCCTCCTCTTGTGCACGGCAAATCAGGGCCTTACTTCCAGGCATGTGTTCATGCTGCGTGTGCCGGGAGCGACACCGCATGGTAAGATGCTGACTTTCTCCTAGAGCAGAGTGACTTCAGGTACGAGGGCCTCGGAGTATTCAAAGCAGAGTGTTTTCTCATGGCATCTCACACAAGGGCCATGACAAAGTCTTCCTGGGCACTACGGACTCAGCAGCAATATTGTCCTGAGGCCGTTCGAGGACTCTGGACATGTAGCTCTCCTCAAGGAACCTACAGTGTGTTGCCCACCACTCGGCACGCACAGAGGGCCTCCGAGAGATCAACAAATGGGCCTCGATTTCCTCAGCCAGCCAAGAGGGGTGTTGAGGTACTCACTCAACTTGGAGGGAAAATGATGCATACCCGAGAGGCCTAGGAGTCCTCAGACGTGTACATCTTTGAAAATAAAGCATATAAGCGACTAAGAACTCATGGAGACAGCTGCATGCCTCCGTATCTACACGGTTACCAAGGGCCTAAACTGGAGGCATGTTCCCACGTTGAGATTCCTTTTAGCTCTAGAGCTTGTCAGGCTGAAAACAACCGCGGCCATGGAAGCACCTGGTTTAGACAGAGCAAATTCATTTTGTCCCCAGAAGCATTCTACAAGGCTTGACTTGCCTGTCAAGAGCTGTGTATGTCAGGGATCTTTAACGAAGCATGAATGCAGCTTTCAGAAAGGGAAAGCAAGGCTAGTCCCAGCAGCCCCCTGTCTCCTCGGGCTCACACAGCATGCACCACTGTTGTTTCTAACAAGTCCAAAGAGACACAGGTTACCCTGTGTTTCCTTCCCTGAATCTGCTTCTCCAAGTATGGTGTTCTGCATCAAGCGAACTGCCTTAACCAAGGATCCCCGTAGCTGCTCCTCTGGTCCTGTGTCTATTCAAAAGCTTGCAGTGCCACAGGAAGAAGAGGACTTAAATTGCAGTAAGAACGCAAGCCGACTTCCTCCAGGAGGCACGGTGACTTCAGGCAGGAGGTCCTAGATGGAAAGCGAAGCCGAGGGTTACTCTGAGTGCAGCTCAGACTAGGGCAACGCGTAAGACTTCGATGCCATGTGGGACTTCCCAGAACGGTGTTCGTAAACGTGTGCGAGTGCTGAGGAAATTTAGCTGTTCCAAATGAGAGTGCAGTGCGTTTCCCTACGCTCGGCATGCACAGAGGGGCTCTAAAGGGCTACGGGAGTGGATGTTGCTTAGCAGACCCAGGTGCGCCTGGGGTTACTCAGTGTTCCTGCCGTGGACAGGGTGCCCACGCTAGCCTCCTAGGTGTCCAGAAAACTGTGCCGCCGTTAGACGTACGCAGAGCAGAGGCCACCGGCTCTTGGAAACTGCTGCACGCCTCCTCTTGTGCTCGGCAAATCAGGGCCTTACTTCCAGGCATGTGTTCATGCTGGGTGTGCCGGTAGCGACACCGCATGGTAAGATGCTGACTTTCTCCTCGAGCAGAGTGACTTCAGGTACGAGGGCCTCGGAGTATTCAAAGCAGGGTGTTTTCTCATGGCAGCACACACATGGGCCATGACAAAGTCTTCCTGGGCACTTCGGACTCACCAGCAATGTTGTCCTGAGGCCGTTCGAGCACTATGGACATGTAGCTCTCCTCAAGGAACCTACAGTGTGTTGCCCATCACTCGGCACGCACAGAGGGCCTCCGACGGATCAACAAATGGGCCTCGACGTTCCTCAGCCGTCCCACAGGGGTGTGGAGGTACTCAGTCAACTAGGAGGGAAAATGATGCATACCCGAGAGGCCTAGGAGTCCTCAGACGTGTACATCTTTGAAAATAAAGCATATAAGCGACTAAGAACTCATGGAGACAGCTGCATGCCTCCGTATCTACACGGTTACCAAGGGCCTAAACTGGAGGCATGTTCCCACGTTGAGATTCCTTTTAGCTCTAGAGCTTGTCAGGCTGAAAACAACCGCGGCCATGGAAGCACCTGGTTTAGACAGAGCAAATTCATTTTGTCCCCAGAAGCATTCTACAAGGGTTGACTTGCCTGTCAAGAGCTGTGTATGTCAGAGAGCTTCAACGAAGCATGAAGGCAGCCTTCAGAAAGGGAAAGCAAGGCTAGTCCCAGCAGGCCCCCGTTTCCTCGGGCTCACTCAGCATGCACCACTGTTGTTTCTAACAAGTCCAAAGAGACACAGGTTACCCTGTGTTTCCTTCCCTGAATCTGCTTCTCCAAGTAGGGTGTTCTGCATCAAGCGAACTGCCTCAACCAAGGATCGCCGTAGCTGCTCCTCTGGTCCTGTGTCTATTCAAAAGCCTGCAGTGCCACAGGAAGAACAGGACTTAAATTGCAGTAAGAACACAAGCCGACTTCCTCCAGGAGGCACGGTGACTTCAGGCAGGAGGTCCTAGATGGAAAGCGAAGCTGAGGGTTACTCTGAGTGCAGCTCAGACTAGGGCAACGCGTAAGACTTCGACGCCATGTGGGACTTGCCAGAATGGTGTTCGTGAACGTGTGCGGGTGCTGAGGAAGTTTAGCTGCTCCAAAAGAGAGTGCAGTGCGTTTCCCTACGCTCGGCATGCACAGAGGGGCTCTAAAGGGCTACGGGAGTGGATGTTGCTTAGCAGACACAGGTGCGCCTGGGGGTACTCAGTGTTCCTGCCGGGAACAGGGTGCCCACGCTAGCCTCCTAGGTGTCCAGAAAACTGTGCCGCCGTTAGACGTACGCAGAGCAGAGGCCACCGGCTCTTGGAAACTGCTGCACGCCTCCTCTTGTGCTCGGCAAATCAGGGCCTTACTTCCAGGCATGTGTTCATGCTGGGTGTGCCGGTAGCGACACCGCATGGTAAGATGCTGACTTTCTCCTCGAGCAGAGTGACTTCAGGTACGAGGGCCTCGGAGTATTCAAAGCAGAGTGTTTTCTCATGGCATCTCACACAAGGGCCATGACAAAGTCTTCCTGGGCACTACAGACTCAGCAGCAATATTGTCCTGAGGCCGTTCGAGGACTCTGGACATGTAGCTCTCCTCAAGGAACCTACAGTGTGTTGCCCATCACTCGGCACGCACAGAGGGCCTCCGAGGGATCAACAAATGGGCCTCGATTTCCTCAGCCAGCCCAGAGGGGTGTTGAGGTACTCACTCAACTTGGAGGGAAAATGATGCATACCCGAGAGGCCTAGGAGTCCTCAGACGTGTACATCTTTGAAAATAAAGCATATAAGCGACTAAGAACTCATGGAGACAGCTGCATGCCTCCGTATCTACACGGTTACCAAGGGCCTAAACTGGAGGCATGTTCCCACGTTGAGATTCCTTTTAGCTCTAGAGCTTGTCAGGCTGAAAACAACCGCGGCCATGGAAGCACCTGGTTTAGACAGAGCAAATTCATTTTGTCCCCAGAAGCATTCTACAAGGGTTGACTTGCCTGTCAAGAGCTGTGTATGTCAGAGAGCTTCAACGAAGCATGAATGCAGCCTTCAGAAAGGGAAAGCAAGGCTAGTCCCAGCAGGCCCCCGTTTCCTCGGGCTCACTCAGCATGCACCACTGTTGTTTCTAACAAGTCCAAAGAGACACAGGTTACCCTGTGTTTCCTTCCCTGAATCTGCTTCTCCAAGTAGGGTGTTCTGCATCAAGCGAACTGCCTCAACCAAGGATCGCCGTAGCTGCTCCTCTGGTCCTGTGTCTATTCAAAAGCCTGCAGTGCCACAGGAAGAACAGGACTTAAATTGCAGTAAGAACACAAGCCGACTTCCTCCAGGAGGCACGGTGACTTCAGGCAGGAGGTCCTAGATGGAAAGCGAAGCTGAGGGTTACTCTGAGTGCAGCTCAGACTAGGGCAACGCGTAAGACTTCGACGCCATGTGGGACTTGCCAGAATGGTGTTCGTGAACGTGTGCGGGTGCTGAGGAAGTTTAGCTGCTCCAAAAGAGAGTGCAGTGCGTTTCCCTACGCTCGGCATGCACAGAGGGGCTCTAAAGGGCTACGGGAGTGGATGTTGCTTAGCAGACACAGGTGCGCCTGGGGGTACTCAGTGTTCCTGCCGGGAACAGGGTGCCCACGCTAGCCTCCTAGGTGTCCAGAAAACTGTGCCGCCGTTAGACGTACGCAGAGCAGAGGCCACCGGCTCTTGGAAACTGCTGCACGCCTGCTCTTGTGCTCGGCAAATCAGGGCCTTACTTCCAGGCATGTGTTCATGCTGGGTGTGCCGGTAGCGACACCGCATGGTAAGATGCTGACTTTCTCCTCGAGCAGAGTGACTTCAGGTACGAGGGCCTCGGAGTATTCAAAGCAGAGTGTTTTCTCATGGCATCTCACACAAGGGCCATGACAAAGTCTTCCTGGGCACTACAGACTCAGCAGCAATATTGTGCTGAGGCCCTTCGAGGACTCTGGACATGTAGCTCTCCTCAAGGAACCTACAGTGTGTTGCCCATCACTCGGCACGCACAGAGGGCCTCTGAGGGATCAACAAATGAGCCTCGATTTCCTCAGCCAGCCCAGAGGGGTGTTGAGGTACTCACTCAACTTGGAGGGAAAATGATGCATACCCGAGAGGCCTAGGAGTCCTCAGACTTGTACATCTTTGAAAATAAAGCATATAAGCGACTAAGAACTCATGGAGACAGCTGCATGCCTCCGTATCTACACGGTTACCAAGGGCCTAAACTGGAGGCATGTTCCCACGTTGAGATTCCTTTTAGCTCTAGAGCTTGTCAGGCTGAAAACAACCACGGCCATGGAAGCACCTGGTTTAGACAGAGCAAATTCATTTTGTCCCCAGAAGCATTCTACAAGGGTTGACTTGCCTGTCAAGAGCTGTGTATGTCAGGGATCTTTAACGAAGCATGAATGCAGCCTTCAGAAAGGGAAAGCAAGGCTAGTCCCAGCAGGCCCCCGTTTCCTCGGGCTCACTCACCATGCACCCCTGTTCTTTCTAAGAAGTCCAAAGAGACACAAGTTACCCTGTGTTTCCTTCCCTGAATCTGCTTCTCCAAGTAGGGTGTTCTGCATCAAGCGAACTGCCTCAACGAAGGATCGCCGTAGCTGCTCCTCTGGTCCTGTGTCTATTCAAAAGCCTGCAGTGCCACAGGAAGAACAGGAGTTAAATGGCACTCAGAACGCAAGCCGACTTCCTCCAGGAGGCACGGTGACTTCAGGCAGGAGGTCCTAGATGGAAAGCGAAGCCGAGGGTTACTCTGAGTGCAGCTCAGACTAGGGCAACGCGTAAGACTTCGATGCCATGTGGGACTTCCCAGAACGGTGTTCGTAAACGTGTGCGAGTGCTGAGGAAATTTAGCTGTTCCAAATGAGAGTGCAGTGCGTTTCCCTACGCTCGGCATGCACAGAGGGGCTCTAAAGGGCTACGGGAGTGGATGTTGCTTAGCAGACCCAGGTGCGCCTGGGGTTACTCAGTGTTCCTGCCGGGAACAGGGTGCCCACGCTAGCCTCCTAGGTGTCCAGAAAACTGTGCCGCCGTTAGACGTACGCAGAGCAGAGGCCACCGGCTCTTGGAAACTGCTGCACGCCTGCTCTTGTGCTCGGCAAATCAGGGCCTTACTTCCAGGCATGTGTTCATGCTGGGTGTGCCGGTAGCGACACCGCATGGTAAGATGCTGACTTTCTCCTCGAGCAGAGTGACTTCAGGTACGAGGGCCTCGGAGTATTCAAAGCAGGGTGTTTTCTCATGGCAGCACACACATGGGCCATGACAAAGTCTTCCTGGGCACTTCGGACTCACCATCAATGTTGTCCTGAGGCCGTTCGAGCACTCTGGACATGTAGCTCTCCTCAAGGAACCTACAGTGTGTTGCCCACCACTCGGCACGCACAGAGGGCCTCCGAGGGATCAACAAATGGGCCTCGATTTCCTCAGCCAGCCCAGAGGGGTGTTGAGGTACTCAACTTGGAGGGAAAATGATGCATACCCGAGAGCCCTAGGAGTCCTCAGACGTGTACATCTTTGAAAATAAAGCATATAAGCGACTAAGAACTCATGGAGACAGCTGCATGCCTCCGTATCTACACGGTTACCAAGGGCCTAAACTGGAGGCATGTTCCCACGTTGAGATTCCTTTTAGCTCTAGAGCTTGTCAGGCTGAAAACAACCACGGCCATGGAAGCACCTGGTTTAGACAGAGCAAATTCATTTTGTCCCCAGAAGCATTCTACAAGGGTTGACTTGCCTGTCAAGAGCTGTGTATGTCAGGGATCTTTAACGAAGCATGAATGCAGCCTTCAGAAAGGGAAAGCAAGGCTAGTCCCAGCAGGCCCCCGTTTCCTCGGGCTCACACAGCATGCACCACTGTTGTTTCTAACAAGTCCAAAGAGACACAGGTTACCCTGTGTTTCCTTCCCTGAATCTGCTTCTCCAAGTAGGGTGTTCTGCATCAAGCGAACTGCCTCACCAAGGATCGCCGTAGCTGCTCCTCTGGTCCTGTGTCTATTCAAAAGCCTGCAGTGCCACAGGAAGAACAGGAGTTAAATGGCAGTCAGAACGCAAGCCGACTTCCTCCAGGAGGCACGGTGACTTCAGGCAGGAGGTCCTAGATGGAAAGCGAAGCTGAGGGTTACTCTGAGTGCAGCTCAGACTAGGGCAACGCGTAAGACTTCGACGCCATGTGGGACTTGCCAGAACGGTGTTCGTAAACGTGTGCGAGTGCTGAGGAAATTTAGCTGCTCCAAAAGAGAGTGCAGTGCGTTTCCCTACGCTCGGCATGCACAGAGGGGCTCTAAAGGGCTACGGGAGTGGATGTTGCTTAGCAGACACAGGTGCGCCTGGGGGTACTCAGTGTTCCTGCCGGGAACAGGGTGCCCACGCTAGCCTCCTAGGTGTCCAGAAAACTGTGCCGCCGTTAGACGTACGCAGAGCAGAGGCCACCAGCTCTTGGAAACTGCTGCACGCCTCCTCTTGTGCACGGCAAATCAGGGCCTTACTTCCAGGCATGTGTTCATGCTGGGTGTGCCGGTAGCGACACCGCATGGTAAGATGCTGACTTTCTCCTAGAGCAGAGTGACTTCAGGTACGAGGGCCTCGGAGTATTCAAAGCAGAGTGTTTTCTCATGGCATCTCACACAAGGGCCATGACAAAGTCTTCCTGGGCACTACGGACTCAGCAGCAATATTGTCCTGAGGCCGTTCGAGGACTCTGGACATGTAGCTCTCCTCAAGGAACCTACAGTGTGTTGCCCACCACTCGGCACGCACAGAGGGCCTCCGAGAGATCAACAAATGGGCCTCGATTTCCTCAGCCAGCCCAGAGGGGTGTTGAGGTACTCACTCAACTTGGAGGGAAAATGATGCATACCCGAGAGGCCTAGGAGTCCTCAGACGTGTACATCTTTGAAAATAAAGCATATAAGCGACTAAGAACTCATGGAGACAGCTGCATGCCTCCGTATCTACACGGTTACCAAGGGCCTAAACTGGAGGCATGTTCCCACGTTGAGATTCCTTTTAGCTCTAGAGCTTGTCAGGCTGAAAACAACCGCGGCCATGGAAGCACCTGGTTTAGACAGAGCAAATTCATTTTGTCCCCAGAAGCATTCTACAAGGGTTGACTTGCCTGTCAAGAGCTGTGTATGTCAGGGAGCTTTAACGAAGCATGAATGCAGCCTTCAGAAAGGGAAAGCAAGGCTAGTCCCAGCAGGCCCCCGTTTCCTCGGGCTCACACAGCATGCACCACTGTTGTTTCTAACAAGTCCAAAGAGACACAGGTTACCCTGTGTTTCCTTCCCTGAATCTGCTTCTCCAAGTATGGTGTTCTGCATCAAGCGAACTGCCTCAACCAAGGATCCCCGTAGCTGCTCCTCTGGTCCTGTGTCTATTCAAAAGCTTGCAGTGCCACAGGAAGAAGAGGACTTAAATTGCAGTAAGAACGCAAGCCGACTTCCTCCAGGAGGCACGGTGACTTCAGGCAGGAGGTCCTAGATGGAAAGCGAAGCCGAGGGTTACTCTGAGTGCAGCTCAGACTAGGGCAACGCGTAAGACTTCGATGCCATGTGGGACTTCCCAGAACGGTGTTCGTAAACGTGTGCGAGTGCTGAGGAAATTTAGCTGTTCCAAATGAGAGTGCAGTGCGTTTCCCTACGCTCGGCATGCACAGAGGGGCTCTAAAGGGCTACGGGAGTGGATGTTGCTTAGCAGACCCAGGTGCGCCTGGGGTTACTCAGTGTTCCTGCCGTGGACAGGGTGCCCACGCTAGCCTCCTAGGTGTCCAGAAAACTGTGCCGCCGTTAGACGTACGCAGAGCAGAGGCCACCGGCTCTTGGAAACTGCTGCACGCCTCCTCTTGTGCTCGGCAAATCAGGGCCTTACTTCCAGGCATGTGTTCATGCTGGGTGTGCCGGTAGCGACACCGCATGGTAAGATGCTGACTTTCTCCTCGAGCAGAGTGACTTCAGGTACGAGGGCCTCGGAGTATTCAAAGCAGGGTGTTTTCTCATGGCAGCACACACATGGGCCATGACAAAGTCTTCCTGGGCACTTCGGACTCACCAGCAATGTTGTCCTGAGGCCGTTCGAGCACTATGGACATGTAGCTCTCCTCAAGGAACCTACAGTGTGTTGCCCATCACTCGGCACGCACAGAGGGCCTCCGACGGATCAACAAATGGGCCTCGACGTTCCTCAGCCGTCCCACAGGGGTGTGGAGGTACTCAGTCAACTAGGAGGGAAAATGATGCATACCCGAGAGGCCTAGGAGTCCTCAGACGTGTACATCTTTGAAAATAAAGCATATAAGCGACTAAGAACTCATGGAGACAGCTGCATGCCTCCGTATCTACACGGTTACCAAGGGCCTAAACTGGAGGCATGTTCCCACGTTGAGATTCCTTTTAGCTCTAGAGCTTGTCAGGCTGAAAACAACCGCGGCCATGGAAGCACCTGGTTTAGACAGAGCAAATTCATTTTGTCCCCAGAAGCATTCTACAAGGGTTGACTTGCCTGTCAAGAGCTGTGTATGTCAGAGAGCTTCAACGAAGCATGAATGCAGCCTTCAGAAAGGGAAAGCAAGGCTAGTCCCAGCAGGCCCCCGTTGCCTCGGGCTCACACTGCATGCACCACTGTTGTTTCTAACAAGTCCAAAGAGACACAGGTTACCCTGTGTTTCCTTCCCTGAATCTGCTTCTCCAAGTAGGGTGTTGTGCATCAAGCGAACTGCCTCAACCAAGGATCGCCGTAGCTGCTCCTCTGGTCCTGTGTCTATTCAAAAGCCTGCAGTGCCACAGGAAGAACAGGACTTAAATTGCAGTAAGAACACAAGCCGACTTCCTCCAGGAGGCACGGTGACTTCAGGCAGGAGGTCCTAGATGGAAAGCGAAGCTGAGGGTTACTCTGAGTGCAGCTCAGACTAGGGCAACGCGTAAGACTTCGACGCCATGTGGGACTTGCCAGAATGGTGTTCGTGAACGTGTGCGGGTGCTGAGGAAGTTTAGCTGCTCCAAAAGAGAGTGCAGTGCGTTTCCCTACGCTCGGCATGCACAGAGGGGCTCTAAAGGGCTACGGGAGTGGATGTTGCTTAGCAGACACAGGTGCGCCTGGGGGTACTCAGTGTTCCTGCCGGGAACAGGGTGCCCACGCTAGCCTCCTAGGTGTCCAGAAAACTGTGCCGCCGTTAGACGTACGCAGAGCAGAGGCCACCGGCTCTTGGAAACTGCTGCACGCCTCCTCTTGTGCTCGGCAAATCAGGGCCTTACTTCCAGGCATGTGTTCATGCTGGGTGTGCCGGTAGCGACACCGCATGGTAAGATGCTGACTTTCTCCTCGAGCAGAGTGACTTCAGGTACGAGGGCCTCGGAGTATTCAAAGCAGAGTGTTTTCTCATGGCATCTCACACAAGGGCCATGACAAAGTCTTCCTGGGCACTACAGACTCAGCAGCAATATTGTGCTGAGGCCCTTCGAGGACTCTGGACATGTAGCTCTCCTCAAGGAACCTACAGTGTGTTGCCCATCACTCGGCACGCACAGAGGGCCTCTGAGGGATCAACAAATGAGCCTCGATTTCCTCAGCCAGCCCAGAGGGGTGTTGAGGTACTCACTCAACTTGGAGGGAAAATGATGCATACCCGAGAGGCCTAGGAGTCCTCAGACGTGTACATCTTTGAAAATAAAGCATATAAGCGACTAAGAACTCATGGAGACAGCTGCATGCCTCCGTATCTACACGGTTACCAAGGGCCTAAACTGGAGGCATGTTCCCACGTTGAGATTCCTTTTAGCTCTAGAGCTTGTCAGGCTGAAAACAACCACGGCCATGGAAGCACCTGGTTTAGACAGAGCAAATTCATTTTGTCCCCAGAAGCATTCTACAAGGGTTGACTTGCCTGTCAAGAGCTGTGTATGTCAGGGAGCTTTAACGAAGCATGAATGCAGCCTTCAGAAAGGGAAAGCAAGTCTAATCGCAGCAGGCCCCCGTTTCCTCGGGCTCACTCAGCATGCACCACTGTTGTTTCTAACAAGTCCAAAGAGACACAAGTTACCCTGTGTTTCCTTCCCTGAATCTGCTTCTCCAAGTAGGGTGTTCTGCATCAAGCGAACTGCCTCAACGAAGGATCGCCGTAGCTGCTCCTCTGGTCCTGTGTCTATTCAAAAGCCTGCAGTGCCACAGGAAGAACAGGACTTAAATGGCACTAAGAACGCAAGCCGACTTCCTCCAGGAGGCACGGTGACTTCAGGCAGGAGGTCCTAGATGGAAAGCGAAGCCGAGGGTTACTCTGAGTGCAGCTCAGACTAGGGCAACGCGTAAGACTTCGATGCCATGTGGGACTTCCCAGAACGGTGTTCGTAAACGTGTGCGAGTGCTGAGGAAATTTAGCTGTTCCAAATGAGAGTGCAGTGCGTTTCCCTACGCTCGGCATGCACAGAGGGGCTCTAAAGGGCTACGGGAGTGGATGTTGCTTAGCAGACCCAGGTGCGCCTGGGGTTACTCAGTGTTCCTGCCGTGGACAGGGTGCCCACGCTAGCCTCCTAGGTGTCCAGAAAACTGTGCCGCCGTTAGACGTACGCAGAGCAGAGGCCACCGGCTCTTGGAAACTGCTGCACGCCTCCTCTTGTGCTCGGCAAATCAGGGCCTTACTTCCAGGCATGTGTTCATGCTGGGTGTGCCGGTAGCGACACCGCATGGTAAGATGCTGACTTTCTCCTCGAGCAGAGTGACTTCAGGTACGAGGGCCTCGGAGTATTCAAAGCAGGGTGTTTTCTCATGGCAGCTCACACATGGGCCATGACAAAGTCTTCCTGGGCACTACGGACTCAGCAGCAATATTGTCCTGAGGCCGTTCGAGGACTATGGACATGTAGCTCTCCTCAAGGAACCTACAGTGTGTTGCCCATCACTCGGCACGCACAGAGGGCCTCCGAGGGATCAACAAATGGGCCTCGAGTTCCTCAGCCGTCCCAGAGGGGTGTGGAGGTACTCAGTCAACTTGGAGGGAAAATGATGCATACCCGAGAGGCCTAGGAGTCCTCAGACGTGTACATCTTTGAAAATAAAGCATATAAGCGACTAAGAACTCATGGAGACAGCTGCATGCCTCCGTATCTACACGGTTACCAAGGGCCTAAACTGGAGGCATGTTCCCACGTTGAGATTCCTTTTAGCTCTAGAGCTTGTCAGGCTGAAAACAACCGCGGCCATGGAAGCACCTGGTTTAGACAGAGCAAATTCATTTTGTCCCCAGAAGCATTCTACAAGGGTTGACTTGCCTGTCAAGAGCTGTGTATGTCAGAGAGCTTCAACGAAGCATGAAGGCAGCCTTCAGAAAGGGAAAGCAAGGCTAGTCCCAGCAGGCCCCCGTTTCCTCGGGCTCACTCAGCATGCACCACTGTTGTTTCTAACAAGTCCAAAGAGACACAGGTTACCCTGTGTTTCCTTCCCTGAATCTGCTTCTCCAAGTAGGGTGTTCTGCATCAAGCGAACTGCCTCAACCAAGGATCGCCGTAGCTGCTCCTCTGGTCCTGTGTCTATTCAAAAGCCTGCAGTGCCACAGGAAGAACAGGACTTAAATTGCAGTAAGAACACAAGCCGACTTCCTCCAGGAGGCACGGTGACTTCAGGCAGGAGGTCCTAGATGGAAAGCGAAGCTGAGGGTTACTCTGAGTGCAGCTCAGACTAGGGCAACGCGTAAGACTTCGACGCCATGTGGGACTTGCCAGAATGGTGTTCGTGAACGTGTGCGGGTGCTGAGGAAGTTTAGCTGCTCCAAAAGAGAGTGCAGTGCGTTTCCCTACGCTCGGCATGCACAGAGGGGCTCTAAAGGGCTACGGGAGTGGATGTTGCTTAGCAGACACAGGTGCGCCTGGGGGTACTCAGTGTTCCTGCCGGGAACAGGGTGCCCACGCTAGCCTCCTAGGTGTCCAGAAAACTGTGCCGCCGTTAGACGTACGCAGAGCAGAGGCCACCGGCTCTTGGAAACTGCTGCACGCCTGCTCTTGTGCTCGGCAAATCAGGGCCTTACTTCCAGGCATGTGTTCATGCTGGGTGTGCCGGTAGCGACACCGCATGGTAAGATGCTGACTTTCTCCTCGAGCAGAGTGACTTCAGGTACGAGGGCCTCGGAGTATTCAAAGCAGAGTGTTTTCTCATGGCATCTCACACAAGGGCCATGACAAAGTCTTCCTGGGCACTACAGACTCAGCAGCAATATTGTGCTGAGGCCCTTCGAGGACTCTGGACATGTAGCTCTCCTCAAGGAACCTACAGTGTGTTGCCCATCACTCGGCACGCACAGAGGGCCTCTGAGGGATCAACAAATGAGCCTCGATTTCCTCAGCCAGCCCAGAGGGGTGTTGAGGTACTCACTCAACTTGGAGGGAAAATGATGCATACCCGAGAGGCCTAGGAGTCCTCAGACGTGTACATCTTTGAAAATAAAGCATATAAGCGACTAAGAACTCATGGAGACAGCTGCATGCCTCCGTATCTACACGGTTACCAAGGGCCTAAACTGGAGGCATGTTCCCACGTTGAGATTCCTTTTAGCTCTAGAGCTTGTCAGGCTGAAAACAACCACGGCCATGGAAGCACCTGGTTTAGACAGAGCAAATTCATTTTGTCCCCAGAAGCATTCTACAAGGGTTGACTTGCCTGTCAAGAGCTGTGTATGTCAGGGATCTTTAACGAAGCATGAATGCAGCCTTCAGAAAGGGAAAGCAAGGCTAGTCCCAGCAGGCCCCCGTTTCCTCGGGCTCACTCACCATGCACCCCTGTTCTTTCTAAGAAGTCCAAAGAGACACAAGTTACCCTGTGTTTCCTTCCCTGAATCTGCTTCTCCAAGTAGGGTGTTCTGCATCAAGCGAACTGCCTCAACGAAGGATCGCCGTAGCTGCTCCTCTGGTCCTGTGTCTATTCAAAAGCCTGCAGTGCCACAGGAAGAACAGGAGTTAAATGGCACTCAGAACGCAAGCCGACTTCCTCCAGGAGGCACGGTGACTTCAGGCAGGAGGTCCTAGATGGAAAGCGAAGCCGAGGGTTACTCTGAGTGCAGCTCAGACTAGGGCAACGCGTAAGACTTCGATGCCATGTGGGACTTCCCAGAACGGTGTTCGTAAACGTGTGCGAGTGCTGAGGAAATTTAGCTGTTCCAAATGAGAGTGCAGTGCGTTTCCCTACGCTCGGCATGCACAGAGGGGCTCTAAAGGGCTACGGGAGTGGATGTTGCTTAGCAGACCCAGGTGCGCCTGGGGTTACTCAGTGTTCCTGCCGGGAACAGTGTGCCCACGCTAGCCTCCTAGGTGTCCAGAAAACTGTGCCGCCGTTAGACGTACGCAGAGCAGAGGCCACCGGCTCTTGGAAACTGCTACACGCCTGCTCTTGTGCTCGGCAAATCAGGGCCTTACTTCCAGGCATGTGTTCATGCTGGGTGTGCCGGTAGCGACACCGCATGGTAAGATGCTGACTTTCTCCTAGAGCAGAGTGACTTCAGGTACGAGGGCCTCGGAGTATTCAAAGCAGAGTGTTTTCTCATGGCATCTCACACAAGGGCCATGACAAAGTCTTCCTGGGCACTACGGACTCAGCAGCAATATTGTCCTGAGGCCGTTCGAGGACTCTGGACATGTAGCTCTCCTCAAGGAACCTACAGTGTGTTGCCCACCACTCGGCACGCACAGAGGGCCTCCGAGAGATCAACAAATGGGCCTCGATTTCCTCAGCCAGCCCAGAGGGGTGTTGAGGTACTCACTCAACTTGGAGGGAAAATGATGCATACCCGAGAGGCCTAGGAGTCCTCAGACGTGTACATCTTTGAAAATAAAGCATATAAGCGACTAAGAACTCATGGAGACAGCTGCATGCCTCCGTATCTACACGGTTACCAAGGGCCTAAACTGGAGGCATGTTCCCACGTTGAGATTCCTTTTAGCTCTAGAGCTTGTCAGGCTGAAAACAACCACGGCCATGGAAGCACCTGGTTTAGACAGAGCAAATTCATTTTGTCCCCAGAAGCATTCTACAAGGGTTGACTTGCCTGTCAAGAGCTGTGTATGTCAGGGAGCTTTAACGAAGCATGAATGCAGCCTTCAGAAAGGGAAAGCAAGGCTAGTCCCAGCAGGCCCCCGTTTCCTCGGGCTCACACAGCATGCACCACTGTTGTTTCTAACAAGTCCAAAGAGACACAGGTTACCCTGTGTTTCCTTCCCTGAATCTGCTTCTCCAAGTATGGTGTTCTGCATCAAGCGAACTGCCTCAACCAAGGATCCCCGTAGCTGCTCCTCTGGTCCTGTGTCTATTCAAAAGCTTGCAGTGCCACAGGAAGAAGAGGACTTAAATTGCAGTAAGAACGCAAGCCGACTTCCTCCAGGAGGCACGGTGACTTCAGGCAGGAGGTCCTAGATGGAAAGCGAAGCCGAGGGTTACTCTGAGTGCAGCTCAGACTAGGGCAACGCGTAAGACTTCGATGCCATGTGGGACTTCCCAGAACGGTGTTCGTAAACGTGTGCGAGTGCTGAGGAAATTTAGCTGTTCCAAATGAGAGTGCAGTGCGTTTCCCTACGCTCGGCATGCACAGAGGGGCTCTAAAGGGCTACGGGAGTGGATGTTGCTTAGCAGACCCAGGTGCGCCTGGGGTTACTCAGTGTTCCTGCCGTGGACAGGGTGCCCACGCTAGCCTCCTAGGTGTCCAGAAAACTGTGCCGCCGTTAGACGTACGCAGAGCAGAGGCCACCGGCTCTTGGAAACTGCTGCACGCCTCCTCTTGTGCACGGCAAATCAGGGCCTTACTTCCAGGCATGTGTTCATGCTGGGTGTGCCGGTAGCGACACCGCATGGTAAGATGCTGACTTTCTCCTCGAGCAGAGTGACTTCAGGTACGAGGGCCTCGGAGTATTCAAAGCAGGGTGTTTTCTCATGGCAGCACACACATGGGCCATGACAAAGTCTTCCTGGGCACTTCGGACTCACCAGCAATGTTGTCCTGAGGCCGTTCGAGCACTATGGACATGTAGCTCTCCTCAAGGAACCTACAGTGTGTTGCCCATCACTCGGCACGCACAGAGGGCCTCCGACGGATCAACAAATGGGCCTCGACGTTCCTCAGCCGTCCCACAGGGGTGTGGAGGTACTCAGTCAACTAGGAGGGAAAATGATGCATACCCGAGAGGCCTAGGAGTCCTCAGACGTGTACATCTTTGAAAATAAAGCATATAAGCGACTAAGAACTCATGGAGACAGCTGCATGCCTCCGTATCTACACGGTTACCAAGGGCCTAAACTGGAGGCATGTTCCCACGTTGAGATTCCTTTTAGCTCTAGAGCTTGTCAGGCTGAAAACAACCACGGCCATGGAAGCACCTGGTTTAGACAGAGCAAATTCATTTTGTCCCCAGAAGCATTCTACAAGGGTTGACTTGCCTGTCAAGAGCTGTGTATGTCAGGGATCTTTAACGAAGCATGAATGCAGCCTTCAGAAAGGGAAAGCAAGGCTAGTCCCAGCAGGCCCCCGTTTCCTCGGGCTCACACAGCATGCACCACTGTTGTTTCTAACAAGTCCAAAGAGACACAGGTTACCCTGTGTTTCCTTCCCTGAATCTGCTTCTCCAAGTAGGGTGTTCTGCATCAAGCGAACTGCCTCAACCAAGGATCGCCGTAGCTGCTCCTCTGGTCCTGTGTCTATTCAAAAGCCTGCAGTGCCACAGGAAGAACAGGAGTTAAATGGCAGTCAGAACGCAAGCCGACTTCCTCCAGGAGGCACGGTGACTTCAGGCAGGAGGTCCTAGATGGAAAGCGAAGCTGAGGGTTACTCTGAGTGCAGCTCAGACTAGGGCAACGCGTAAGACTTCGACGCCATGTGGGACTTGCCAGAACGGTGTTCGTGAACGTGTGCGAGTGCTGAGGAAATTTAGCTGCTCCAAAAGAGAGTGCAGTGCGTTTCCCTACGCTCGGCATGCACAGAGGGGCTCTAAAGGGCTACGGGAGTGGATGTTGCTTAGCAGACACAGGTGCGCCTGGGGGTACTCAGTGTTCCTGCCGGGAACAGGGTGCCCACGCTAGCCTCCTAGGTGTCCAGAAAACTGTGCCGCCGTTAGACGTACGCAGAGCAGAGGCCACCGGCTCTTGGAAACTGCTGCACGCCTCCTCTTGTGCTCGGCAAATCAGGGCCTTACTTCCAGGCATGTGTTCATGCTGGGTGTGCCGGTAGCGACACCGCATGGTAAGATGCTGACTTTCTCCTCGAGCAGAGTGACTTCAGGTACGAGGGCCTCGGAGTATTCAAAGCAGAGTGTTTTCTCATGGCATCTCACACAAGGGCCATGACAAAGTCTTCCTGGGCACTACAGACTCAGCAGCAATATTGTGCTGAGGCCCTTCGAGGACTCTGGACATGTAGCTCTCCTCAAGGAACCTACAGTGTGTTGCCCATCACTCGGCACGCACAGAGGGCCTCTGAGGGATCAACAAATGAGCCTCGATTTCCTCAGCCAGCCCAGAGGGGTGTTGAGGTACTCACTCAACTTGGAGGGAAAATGATGCATACCCGAGAGGCCTAGGAGTCCTCAGACGTGTACATCTTTGAAAATAAAGCATATAAGCGACTAAGAACTCATGGAGACAGCTGCATGCCTCCGTATCTACACGGTTACCAAGGGCCTAAACTGGAAGCATGTTCCCACGTTGAGATTCCTTTTAGCTCTAGAGCTTGTCAGGCTGAAAACAACCACGGCCATGGAAGCACCTGGTTTAGACAGAGCAAATTCATTTTGTCCCCAGAAGCATTCTACAAGGGTTGACTTGCCTGTCAAGAGCTGTGTATGTCAGGGAGCTTTAACGAAGCATGAATGCAGCCTTCAGAAAGGGAAAGCAAGGCTAGTCCCAGCAGGCCCCCGTTTCCTCGGGCTCACTCAGCATGCACCCCTGTTGTTTCTAACAAGTCCAAAGAGACACAGGTTACCCTGTGTTTCCTTCCCTGAATCTGCTTCTCCAAGTAGGGTGTTCTGCATCAAGCGAACTGCCTCAACCAAGGATCCCCGTAGCTGCTCCTCTGGTCCTGTGTCTATTCAAAAGCTTGCAGTGCCACAGGAAGAAGAGGACTTAAATTGCAGTAAGAACGCAAGCCGACTTCCTCCAGGAGGCACGGTGACTTCAGGCAGGAGGTCCTAGATGGAAAGCGAAGCCGAGGGTTACTCTGAGTGCAGCTCAGACTAGGGCAACGCGTAAGACTTCGATGCCATGTGGGACTTCCCAGAACGGTGTTCGTAAACGTGTGCGAGTGCTGAGGAAATTTAGCTGTTCCAAATGAGAGTGCAGTGCGTTTCCCTACGCTCGGCATGCACAGAGGGGCTCTAAAGGGCTACGGGAGTGGATGTTGCTTAGCAGACCCAGGTGCGCCTGGGGTTACTCAGTGTTCCTGCCGTGGACAGGGTGCCCACGCTAGCCTCCTAGGTGTCCAGAAAACTGTGCCGCCGTTAGACGTACGCAGAGCAGAGGCCACCGGCTCTTGGAAACTGCTGCACGCCTCCTCTTGTGCACGGCAAATCAGGGCCTTACTTCCAGGCATGTGTTCATGCTGGGTGTGCCGGTAGCGACACCGCATGGTAAGATGCTGACTTTCTCCTCGAGCAGAGTGACTTCAGGTACGAGGGCCTCGGAGTATTCAAAGCAGGGTGTTTTCTCATGGCAGCACACACATGGGCCATGACAAAGTCTTCCTGGGCACTTCGGACTCACCAGCAATGTTGTCCTGAGGCCGTTCGAGCACTATGGACATGTAGCTCTCCTCAAGGAACCTACAGTGTGTTGCCCATCACTCGGCACGCACAGAGGGCCTCCGACGGATCAACAAATGGGCCTCGACGTTCCTCAGCCGTCCCACAGGGGTGTGGAGGTACTCAGTCAACTAGGAGGGAAAATGATGCATACCCGAGAGGCCTAGGAGTCCTCAGACGTGTACATCTTTGAAAATAAAGCATATAAGCGACTAAGAACTCATGGAGACAGCTGCATGCCTCCGTATCTACACGGTTACCAAGGGCCTAAACTGGAGGCATGTTCCCACGTTGAGATTCCTTTTAGCTCTAGAGCTTGTCAGGCTGAAAACAACCGCGGCCATGGAAGCACCTGGTTTAGACAGAGCAAATTCATTTTGTCCCCAGAAGCATTCTACAAGGGTTGACTTGCCTGTCAAGAGCTGTGTATGTCAGGGATCTTTAACGAAGCATGAATGCAGCCTTCAGAAAGGGAAAGCAAGGCTAGTCCCAGCAGGCCCCCGTTTCCTCGGGCTCACTCAGCATGCACCACTGTTGTTTCTAACAAGTCCAAAGAGACACAGGTTACCCTGTGTTTCCTTCCCTGAATCTGCTTCTCCAAGTAGGGTGTTCTGCATCAAGCGAACTGCCTCAACCAAGGATCGCCGTAGCTGCTCCTCTGGTCCTGTGTCTATTCAAAAGCCTGCAGTGCCACAGGAAGAACAGGACTTAAATTGCAGTAAGAACACAAGCCGACTTCCTCCAGGAGGCACGGTGACTTCAGGCAGGAGGTCCTAGATGGAAAGCGAAGCTGAGGGTTACTCTGAGTGCAGCTCAGACTAGGGCAACGCGTAAGACTTCGACGCCATGTGGGACTTGCCAGAACGGTGTTCGTGAACGTGTGCGAGTGCTGAGGAAATTTAGCTGCTCCAAAAGAGAGTGCAGTGCGTTTCCCTACGCTCGGCATGCACAGAGGGGCTCTAAAGGGCTACGGGAGTGGATGTTGCTTAGCAGACACAGGTGCGCCTGGGGGTACTCAGTGTTCCTGCCGGGAACAGGGTGCCCACGCTAGCCTCCTAGGTGTCCAGAAAACTGTGCCGCCGTTAGACGTACGCAGAGCAGAGGCCACCGGCTCTTGGAAACTGCTGCACGCCTCCTCTTGTGCACGGCAAATCAGGGCCTTACTTCCAGGCATGTGTTCATGCTGGGTGTGCCGGTAGCGACACCGCATGGTAAGATGCTGACTTTCTCCTAGAGCAGAGTGACTTCAGGTACGAGGGCCTCGGAGTATTCAAAGCAGAGTGTTTTCTCATGGCATCTCACACAAGGGCCATGACAAAGTCTTCCTGGGCACTACGGACTCAGCAGCAATATTGTCCTGAGGCCGTTCGAGGACTCTGGACATGTAGCTCTCCTCAAGGAACCTACAGTGTGTTGCCCACCACTCGGCACGCACAGAGGGCCTCCGAGAGATCAACAAATGGGCCTCGATTTCCTCAGCCAGCCCAGAGGGGTGTTGAGGTACTCACTCAACTTGGAGGGAAAATGATGCATACCCGAGAGGCCTAGGAGTCCTCAGACGTGTACATCTTTGAAAATAAAGCATATAAGCGACTAAGAACTCATGGAGACAGCTGCATGCCTCCGTATCTACACGGTTACCAAGGGCCTAAACTGGAGGCATGTTCCCACGTTGAGATTCCTTTTAGCTCTAGAGCTTGTCAGGCTGAAAACAACCGCGGCCATGGAAGCACCTGGTTTAGACAGAGCAAATTCATTTTGTCCCCAGAAGCATTCTACAAGGGTTGACTTGCCTGTCAAGAGCTGTGTATGTCAGAGAGCTTCAACGAAGCATGAAGGCAGCCTTCAGAAAGGGAAAGCAAGGCTAGTCCCAGCAGGCCCCCGTTTCCTCGGGCTCACTCAGCATGCACCACTGTTGTTTCTAACAAGTCCAAAGAGACACAGGTTACCCTGTGTTTCCTTCCCTGAATCTGCTTCTCCAAGTAGGGTGTTCTGCATCAAGCGAACTGCCTCAACCAAGGATCGCCGTAGCTGCTCCTCTGGTCCTGTGTCTATTCAAAAGCCTGCAGTGCCACAGGAAGAACAGGACTTAAATTGCAGTAAGAACACAAGCCGACTTCCTCCAGGAGGCACGGTGACTTCAGGCAGGAGGTCCTAGATGGAAAGCGAAGCTGAGGGTTACTCTGAGTGCAGCTCAGACTAGGGCAACGCGTAAGACTTCGACGCCATGTGGGACTTGCCAGAATGGTGTTCGTGAACGTGTGCGGGTGCTGAGGAAGTTTAGCTGCTCCAAAAGAGAGTGCAGTGCGTTTCCCTACGCTCGGCATGCACAGAGGGGCTCTAAAGGGCTACGGGAGTGGATGTTGCTTAGCAGACACAGGTGCGCCTGGGGGTACTCAGTGTTCCTGCCGGGAACAGGGTGCCCACGCTAGCCTCCTAGGTGTCCAGAAAACTGTGCCGCCGTTAGACGTACGCAGAGCAGAGGCCACCGGCTCTTGGAAACTGCTGCACGCCTGCTCTTGTGCTCGGCAAATCAGGGCCTTACTTCCAGGCATGTGTTCATGCTGGGTGTGCCGGTAGCGACACCGCATGGTAAGATGCTGACTTTCTCCTCGAGCAGAGTGACTTCAGGTACGAGGGCCTCGGAGTATTCAAAGCAGAGTGTTTTCTCATGGCATCTCACACAAGGGCCATGACAAAGTCTTCCTGGGCACTACAGACTCAGCAGCAATATTGTGCTGAGGCCCTTCGAGGACTCTGGACATGTAGCTCTCCTCAAGGAACCTACAGTGTGTTGCCCATCACTCGGCACGCACAGAGGGCCTCTGAGGGATCAACAAATGAGCCTCGATTTCCTCAGCCAGCCCAGAGGGGTGTTGAGGTACTCACTCAACTTGGAGGGAAAATGATGCATACCCGAGAGGCCTAGGAGTCCTCAGACTTGTACATCTTTGAAAATAAAGCATATAAGCGACTAAGAACTCATGGAGACAGCTGCATGCCTCCGTATCTACACGGTTACCAAGGGCCTAAACTGGAGGCATGTTCCCACGTTGAGATTCCTTTTAGCTCTAGAGCTTGTCAGGCTGAAAACAACCACGGCCATGGAAGCACCTGGTTTAGACAGAGCAAATTCATTTTGTCCCCAGAAGCATTCTACAAGGGTTGACTTGCCTGTCAAGAGCTGTGTATGTCAGGGATCTTTAACGAAGCATGAATGCAGCCTTCAGAAAGGGAAAGCAAGGCTAGTCCCAGCAGGCCCCCGTTTCCTCGGGCTCACTCACCATGCACCCCTGTTCTTTCTAAGAAGTCCAAAGAGACACAAGTTACCCTGTGTTTCCTTCCCTGAATCTGCTTCTCCAAGTAGGGTGTTCTGCATCAAGCGAACTGCCTCAACGAAGGATCGCCGTAGCTGCTCCTCTGGTCCTGTGTCTATTCAAAAGCCTGCAGTGCCACAGGAAGAACAGGAGTTAAATGGCACTCAGAACGCAAGCCGACTTCCTCCAGGAGGCACGGTGACTTCAGGCAGGAGGTCCTAGATGGAAAGCGAAGCCGAGGGTTACTCTGAGTGCAGCTCAGACTAGGGCAACGCGTAAGACTTCGATGCCATGTGGGACTTCCCAGAACGGTGTTCGTAAACGTGTGCGAGTGCTGAGGAAATTTAGCTGTTCCAAATGAGAGTGCAGTGCGTTTCCCTACGCTCGGCATGCACAGAGGGGCTCTAAAGGGCTACGGGAGTGGATGTTGCTTAGCAGACCCAGGTGCGCCTGGGGTTACTCAGTGTTCCTGCCGGGAACAGGGTGCCCACGCTAGCCTCCTAGGTGTCCAGAAAACTGTGCCGCCGTTAGACGTACGCAGAGCAGAGGCCACCGGCTCTTGGAAACTGCTGCACGCCTGCTCTTGTGCTCGGCAAATCAGGGCCTTACTTCCAGGCATGTGTTCATGCTGGGTGTGCCGGTAGCGACACCGCATGGTAAGATGCTGACTTTCTCCTCGAGCAGAGTGACTTCAGGTACGAGGGCCTCGGAGTATTCAAAGCAGGGTGTTTTCTCATGGCATCTCACACAATGGCCATGACAAAGTCTTCCTGGGCACTACAGACTCAGCAGCAATATTGTCCTGAGGCCCTTCGAGGACTCTGGACATGTAGCTCTCCTCAAGGAACCTACAGTGTGTTGCCCATCACTCGGCACGCACAGAGGGCCTCTGAGGGATCAACAAATGAGCCTCGATTTCCTCAGCCAGCCCAGAGGGGTGTTGAGGTACTCACTCAACTTGGAGGGAAAATGATGCATACCCGAGAGGCCTAGGAGTCCTCAGACGTGTACATCTTTGAAAATAAAGCATATAAGCGACTAAGAACTCATGGAGACAGCTGCATGCCTCCGTATCTACACGGTTACCAAGGGCCTAAACTGGAGGCATGTTCCCACGTTGAGATTCCTTTTAGCTCTAGAGCTTGTCAGGCTGAAAACAACCACGGCCATGGAAGCACCTGGTTTAGACAGAGCAAATTCATTTTGTCCCCAGAAGCATTCTACAAGGGTTGACTTGCCTGTCAAGAGCTGTGTATGTCAGGGATCTTTAACGAAGCATGAATGCAGCCTTCAGAAAGGGAAAGCAAGGCTAGTCCCAGCAGGCCCCCGTTTCCTCGGGCTCAATCACCATGCACCCCTGTTCTTTCTAAGAAGTCCAAAGAGACACAAGTTACCCTGTGTTTCCTTCCCTGAATCTGCTTCTCCAAGTAGGGTGTTCTGCATCAAGCGAACTGCCTCAACGAAGGATCGCCGTAGCTGCTCCTCTGGTCCTGTGTCTATTCAAAAGCCTGCAGTGCCACAGGAAGAACAGGAGTTAAATGGCACTCAGAACGCAAGCCGACTTCCTCCAGGAGGCACGGTGACTTCAGGCAGGAGGTCCTAGATGGAAAGCGAAGCCGAGGGTTACTCTGAGTGCAGCTCAGACTAGGGCAACGCGTAAGACTTCGATGCCATGTGGGACTTCCCAGAACGGTGTTCGTAAACGTGTGCGAGTGCTGAGGAAATTTAGCTGTTCCAAATGAGAGTGCAGTGCGTTTCCCTACGCTCGGCATGCACAGAGGGGCTCTAAAGGGCTACGGGAGTGGATGTTGCTTAGCAGACACAGGTGCGCCTGGGGGTACTCAGTGTTCCTGCCGGGAACAGGGTGCCCACGCTAGCCTCCTAGGTGTCCAGAAAACTGTGCCGCCGTTAGACGTACGCAGAGCAGAGGCCACCAGCTCTTGGAAACTGCTGCACGCCTCCTCTTGTGCACGGCAAATCAGGGCCTTACTTCCAGGCATGTGTTCATGCTGGGTGTGCCGGTAGCGACACCGCATGGTAAGATGCTGACTTTCTCCTAGAGCAGAGTGACTTCAGGTACGAGGGCCTCGGAGTATTCAAAGCAGAGTGTTTTCTCATGGCATCTCACACAAGGGCCATGACAAAGTCTTCCTGGGCACTACGGACTCAGCAGCAATATTGTCCTGAGGCCGTTCGAGGACTCTGGACATGTAGCTCTCCTCAAGGAACCTACAGTGTGTTGCCCACCACTCGGCACGCACAGAGGGCCTCCGAGAGATCAACAAATGGGCCTCGATTTCCTCAGCCAGCCCAGAGGGGTGTTGAGGTACTCACTCAACTTGGAGGGAAAATGATGCATACCCGAGAGGCCTAGGAGTCCTCAGACGTGTACATCTTTGAAAATAAAGCATATAAGCGACTAAGAACTCATGGAGACAGCTGCATGCCTCCGTATCTACACGGTTACCAAGGGCCTAAACTGGAAGCATGTTCCCACGTTGAGATTCCTTTTAGCTCTAGAGCTTGTCAGGCTGAAAACAACCACGGCCATGGAAGCACCTGGTTTAGACAGAGCAAATTCATTTTGTCCCCAGAAGCATTCTACAAGGGTTGACTTGCCTGTCAAGAGCTGCGTATGTCAGGGAGCTTTAACGAAGCATGAATGCAGCCTTCAGAAAGGGAAAGCAAGGCTAGTTCCAGCAGGCCCCTGTTTCCTCGGGCTCACACAGCATGCACCACTGTTGTTTCTAACAAGTCCAAAGAGACACAGGTTACCCTGTGTTTCCTTCCCTGAATCAGCTTCTCCAAGTAGGGTGTTCTGCATCAAGCGAACTGCCTCAACCAAGGATCCCCGTAGCTGCTCCT
Organism: Delphinapterus leucas; assembly: GCF_059928025.1. Lineage (NCBI taxonomy): Eukaryota > Metazoa > Chordata > Mammalia > Artiodactyla > Monodontidae > Delphinapterus > Delphinapterus leucas. Next base: position 32,003,006 of record NC_143147.1, read on the forward strand.
CTGGTCCTGTGTCTATTCAAAAGCTTGCAGTGCCACAGGAAGAAGAGGACTTAAATTGCAGTAAGAACGCAAGCCGACTTCCTCCAGGAGGCACGGTGACTTCAGGCAGGAGGTCCTAGATGGAAAGCGAAGCCGAGGGTTACTCTGAGTGCAGCTCAGACTAGGGCAACGCGTAAGACTTCGATGCCATGTGGGACTTCCCAGAACGGTGTTCGTAAACGTGTGCGAGTGCTGAGGAAATTTAGCTGTTCCAAATGAGAGTGCAGTGCGTTTCCCTACGCTCGGCATGCACAGAGGGGCTCTAAAGGGCTACGGGAGTGGATGTTGCTTAGCAGACCCAGGTGCGCCTGGGGTTACTCAGTGTTCCTGCCGTGGACAGGGTGCCCACGCTAGCCTCCTAGGTGTCCAGAAAACTGTGCCGCCGTTAGACGTACGCAGAGCAGAGGCCACCGGCTCTTGGAAACTGCTGCACGCCTCCTCTTGTGCACGGCAAATCAGGGCCTTACTTCCAGGCATGTGTTCATGCTGGGTGTGCCGGTAGCGACACCGCATGGTAAGATGCTGACTTTCTCCTCGAGCAGAGTGACTTCAGGTACGAGGGCCTCGGAGTATTCAAAGCAGGGTGTTTTCTCATGGCAGCACACACATGGGCCATGACAAAGTCTTCCTGGGCACTTCGGACTCACCAGCAATGTTGTCCTGAGGCCGTTCGAGCACTATGGACATGTAGCTCTCCTCAAGGAACCTACAGTGTGTTGCCCACCACTCGGCACGCACAGAGGGCCTCCGAGAGATCAACAAAAGGGCCTCGATTTCCTCAGCCAGCCCAGAGGGGTGTTGAGGTACTCACTCAACTTGGAGGGAAAATGATGCATACCCGAGAGGCCTAGGAGTCCTCAGACGTGTACATCTTTGAAAATAAAGCATATAAGCGACTAAGAACTCATGGAGACAGCTGCATGCCTCCGTATCTACACGGTTACCAAGGGCCTAAACTGGAGGCATGTTCCCACGTTGAGATTCCTTTTAGCTCTAGAGCTTGTCAGGCTGAAAACAACCGCGGCCATGGAAGCACCTGGTTTAGACACAGCAAATTCATTTTGTCCCCAGAAGCATTCTACAAGGGTTGACTTGCCTGTCAAGAGCTGTGTATGTCAGAGAGCTTCAACGAAGCATGAATGCAGCCTTCAGAAAGGGAAAGCAAGGCTAGTCCCAGCAGGCCCCCGTTTCCTCGGGCTCACTCACCATGCACCACTGTTGTTTCTAACAAGTCCAAAGAGACACAGGTTACCCTGTGTTTCCTTCCCTGAATCTGCTTCTCCAAGTAGGGTGTTCTGCATCAAGCGAACTGCCTCAACCAAGGATCGCCGTAGCTGCTCCTCTGGTCCTGTGTCTATTCAAAAGCCTGCAGTGCCACAGGAAGAACAGGACTTAAATTGCAGTAAGAACACAAGCCGACTTCCTCCAGGAGGCACGGTGACTTCAGGCAGGAGGTCCTAGATGGAAAGCGAAGCTGAGGGTTACTCTGAGTGCAGCTCAGACTAGGGCAACGCGTAAGACTTCGACGCCATGTGGGACTTGCCAGAATGGTGTTCGTGAACGTGTGCGGGTGCTGAGGAAGTTTAGCTGCTCCAAAAGAGAGTGCAGTGCGTTTCCCTACGCTCGGCATGCACAGAGGGGCTCTAAAGGGCTACGGGAGTGGATGTTGCTTAGCAGACACAGGTGCGCCTGGGGGTACTCAGTGTTCCTGCCGGGAACAGAGTGCCCACGCTAGCCTCCTAGGTGTCCAGAAAACTGTGCCGCCGTTAGACGTACGCAGAGCAGAGGCCACCGGCTCTTGGAAACTGCTGCACGCCTGCTCTTGTGCTCGGCAAATCAGGGCCTTACTTCCAGGCATGTGTTCATGCTGGGTGTGCCGGTAGCGACACCGCATGGTAAGATGCTGACTTTCTCCTCGAGCAGAGTGACTTCAGGTACGAGGGCCTCGGAGTATTCAAAGCAGAGTGTTTTCTCATGGCATCTCACACAAGGGCCATGACAAAGTCTTCCTGGGCACTACAGACTCAGCAGCAATATTGTGCTGAGGCCCTTCGAGGACTCTGGACATGTAGCTCTCCTCAAGGAACCTACAGTGTGTTGCCCATCACTCGGCACGCACAGAGGGCCTCTGAGGGATCAACAAATGAGCCTCGATTTCCTCAGCCAGCCCAGAGGGGTGTTGAGGTACTCACTCAACTTGGAGGGAAAATGATGCATACCCGAGAGGCCTAGGAGTCCTCAGACGTGTACATCTTTGAAAATAAAGCATATAAGCGACTAAGAACTCATGGAGACAGCTGCATGCCTCCGTATCTACACGGTTACCAAGGGCCTAAACTGGAGGCATGTTCCCACGTTGAGATTCCTTTTAGCTCTAGAGCTTGTCAGGCTGAAAACAACCACGGCCATGGAAGCACCTGGTTTAGACAGAGCAAATTCATTTTGTCCCCAGAAGCATTCTACAAGGGTTGACTTGCCTGTCAAGAGCTGTGTATGTCAGGGATCTTTAACGAAGCATGAATGCAGCCTTCAGAAAGGGAAAGCAAGGCTAGTCCCAGCAGGCCCCCGTTTCCTCGGGCTCACTCACCATGCACCCCTGTTCTTTCTAAGAAGTCCAAAGAGACACAAGTTACCCTGTGTTTCCTTCCCTGAATCTGCTTCTCCAAGTAGGGTGTTCTGCATCAAGCGAACTGCCTCAACGAAGGATCGCCGTAGCTGCTCCTCTGGTCCTGTGTCTATTCAAAAGCCTGCAGTGCCACAGGAAGAACAGGAGTTAAATGGCACTCAGAACGCAAGCCGACTTCCTCCAGGAGGCACGGTGACTTCAGGCAGGAGGTCCTAGATGGAAAGCGAAGCCGAGGGTTACTCTGAGTGCAGCTCAGACTAGGGCAACGCGTAAGACTTCGATGCCATGTGGGACTTCCCAGAACGGTGTTCGTAAACGTGTGCGAGTGCTGAGGAAATTTAGCTGTTCCAAATGAGAGTGCAGTGCGTTTCCCTACGCTCGGCATGCACAGAGGGGCTCTAAAGGGCTACGGGAGTGGATGTTGCTTAGCAGACCCAGGTGCGCCTGGGGTTACTCAGTGTTCCTGCCGGGAACAGGGTGCCCACGCTAGCCTCCTAGGTGTCCAGAAAACTGTGCCGCCGTTAGACGTACGCAGAGCAGAGGCCACCGGCTCTTGGAAACTGCTGCACGCCTGCTCTTGTGCTCGGCAAATCAGGGCCTTACTTCCAGGCATGTGTTCATGCTGGGTGTGCCGGTAGCGACACCGCATGGTAAGATGATGACTTTCTCCTCGAGCAGAGTGACTTCAGGTACGAGGGCCTCGGAGTATTCAAAGCAGGGTGTTTTCTCATGGCAGCACACACATGGGCCATGACAAAGTCTTCCTGGGCACTTCGGACTCACCATCAATGTTGTCCTGAGGCCGTTCGAGCACTCTGGACATGTAGCTCTCCTCAAGGAACCTACAGTGTGTTGCCCACCACTCGGCACGCACAGAGGGCCTCCGAGGGATCAACAAATGGGCCTCGATTTCCTCAGCCAGCCCAGAGGGGTGTTGAGGTACTCACTCAACTTGGAGGGAAAATGATGCATACCCGAGAGGCCTAGGAGTCCTCAGACGTGTACATCTTTGAAAATAAAGCATATAAGCGACTAAGAACTCATGGAGACAGCTGCATGCCTCCGTATCTACACGGTTACCAAGGGCCTAAACTGGAGGCATGTTCCCACGTTGAGATTCCTTTTAGCTCTAGAGCTTGTCAGGCTGAAAACAACCACGGCCATGGAAGCACCTGGTTTAGACAGAGCAAATTCATTTTGTCCCCAGAAGCATTCTACAAGGGTTGACTTGCCTGTCAAGAGCTGCGTATGTCAGGGAGCTTCAACGAAGCATGAATGCAGCCTTCAGAAAGGGAAAGCAAGGCTAGTTCCAGCAGGCCCCCGTTTCCTCGGGCTCACTCCGCATGCACCACTGTTGTTTCTAACAAGTCCAAAGAGACACAGGTTACCCTGTGTTTCCTTCCCTGAATCAGCTTCTCCAAGTAGGGTGTTCTGCATCAAGCGAACTGCCTCAACCAAGGATCCCCGTAGCTGCTCCTCTGGTCCTGTGTCTATTCAAAAGCTTGCAGTGCCACAGGAAGAAGAGGACTTAAATTGCAGTAAGAACGCAAGCCGACTTCCTCCAGGAGGCACGGTGACTTCAGGCAGGAGGTCCTAGATGGAAAGCGAAGCCGAGGGTTACTCTGAGTGCAGCTCAGACTAGGGCAACGCGTAAGACTTCGATGCCATGTGGGACTTCCCAGAACGGTGTTCGTAAACGTGTGCGAGTGCTGAGGAAATTTAGCTGTTCCAAATGAGAGTGCAGTGCGTTTCCCTACGCTCGGCATGCACAGAGGGGCTCTAAAGGGCTACGGGAGTGGATGTTGCTTAGCAGACCCAGGTGCGCCTGGGGTTACTCAGTGTTCCTGCCGTGGACAGGGTGCCCACGCTAGCCTCCTAGGTGTCCAGAAAACTGTGCCGCCGTTAGACGTACGCAGAGCAGAGGCCACCGGCTCTTGGAAACTGCTGCACGCCTCCTCTTCTGCACGGCAAATCAGGGCCTTACTTCCAGGCATGTGTTCATGCTGGGTGTGCCGGTAGCGACACCGCATGGTAAGATGCTGACTTTCTCCTCGAGCAGAGTGACTTCAGGTACGAGGGCCTCGGAGTATTCAAAGCAGGGTGTTTTCTCATGGCAGCACACACATGGGCCATGACAAAGTCTTCCTGGGCACTTCGGACTCACCAGCAATGTTGTCCTGAGGCCGTTCGAGCACTATGGACATGTAGCTCTCCTCAAGGAACCTACAGTGTGTTGCCCATCACTCGGCACGCACAGAGGGCCTCCGACGGATCAACAAATGGGCCTCGACGTTCCTCAGCCATCCCACAGGGGTGTGGAGGTACTCAGTCAACTAGGAGGGAAAATGATGCATACCCGAGAGGCCTAGGAGTCCTCAGACGTGTACATCTTTGAAAATAAAGCATATAAGCGACTAAGAACTCATGGAGACAGCTGCATGCCTCCGTATCTACACGGTTACCAAGGGCCTAAACTGGAGGCATGTTCCCACGTTGAGATTCCTTTTAGCTCTAGAGCTTGTCAGGCTGAAAACAACCGCGGCCATGGAAGCACCTGGTTTAGACAGAGCAAATTCATTTTGTCCCCAGAAGCATTCTACAAGGGTTGACTTGCCTGTCAAGAGCTGTGTATGTCAGAGAGCTTCAACGAAGCATGAAGGCAGCCTTCAGAAAGGGAAAGCAAGGCTAGTCCCAGCAGGCCCCCGTTTCCTCGGGCTCACTCAGCATGCACCACTGTTGTTTCTAACAAGTCCAAAGAGACACAGGTTACCCTGTGTTTCCTTCCCTGAATCTGCTTCTCCAAGTAGGGTGTTCTGCATCAAGCGAACTGCCTCAACCAAGGATCGCCGTAGCTGCTCCTCTGGTCCTGTGTCTATTCAAAAGCCTGCAGTGCCACAGGAAGAACAGGACTTAAATTGCAGTAAGAACACAAGCCGACTTCCTCCAGGAGGCACGGTGACTTCAGGCAGGAGGTCCTAGATGGAAAGCGAAGCTGAGGGTTACTCTGAGTGCAGCTCAGACTAGGGCAACGCGTAAGACTTCGACGCCATGTGGGACTTGCCAGAACGGTGTTCGTGAACGTGTGCGGGTGCTGAGGAAGTTTAGCTGCTCCAAAAGAGAGTGCAGTGCGTTTCCCTAGGCTCGGCATGCACAGAGGGGCTCTAAAGGGCTACGGGAGTGGATGTTGCTTAGCAGACACAGGTGCGCCTGGGGGTACTCAGTGTTCCTGCCGGGAACAGGGTGCCCACGCTAGCCTCCTAGGTGTCCAGAAAACTGTGCCGCCGTTAGACGTACGCAGAGCAGAGGCCACCAGCTCTTGGAAACTGCTGCACGCCTCCTCTTGTGCACGGCAAATCAGGGCCTTACTTCCAGGCATGTGTTCATGCTGGGTGTGCCGGTAGCGACACCGCATGGTAAGATGCTGACTTTCTCCTCGAGCAGAGTGACTTCAGGTACGAGGGCCTCGGAGTATTCAAAGCAGAGTGTTTTCTCATGGCATCTCACACAAGGGCCATGACAAAGTCTTCCTGGGCACTACAGACTCAGCAGCAATATTGTGCTGAGGCCCTTCGAGGACTCTGGACATGTAGCTCTCCTCAAGGAACCTACAGTGTGTTGCCCATCACTCGGCACGCACAGAGGGCCTCTGAGGGATCAACAAATGAGCCTCGATTTCCTCAGCCAGCCCAGAGGGGTGTTGAGGTACTCACTCAACTTGGAGGGAAAATGATGCATACCCGAGAGGCCTAGGAGTCCTCAGACGTGTACATCTTTGAAAATAAAGCATATAAGCGACTAAGAACTCATGGAGACAGCTGCATGCCTCCGTATCTACACGGTTACCAAGGGCCTAAACTGGAGGCATGTTCCCACGTTGAGATTCCTTTTAGCTCTAGAGCTTGTCAGGCTGAAAACAACCACGGCCATGGAAGCACCTGGTTTAGACAGAGCAAATTCATTTTGTCCCCAGAAGCATTCTACAAGGGTTGACTTGCCTGTCAAGAGCTGTGTATGTCAGGGATCTTTAACGAAGCATGAATGCAGCCTTCAGAAAGGGAAAGCAAGGCTAGTCCCAGCAGGCCCCCGTTTCCTCGGGCTCACTCACCATGCACCCCTGTTCTTTCTAAGAAGTCCAAAGAGACACAAGTTACCCTGTGTTTCCTTCCCTGAATCTGCTTCTCCAAGTAGGGTGTTCTGCATCAAGCGAACTGCCTCAACGAAGGATCGCCGTAGCTGCTCCTCTGGTCCTGTGTCTATTCAAAAGCCTGCAGTGCCACAGGAAGAACAGGAGTTAAATGGCACTCAGAACGCAAGCCGACTTCCTCCAGGAGGCACGGTGACTTCAGGCAGGAGGTCCTAGATGGAAAGCGAAGCCGAGGGTTACTCTGAGTGCAGCTCAGACTAGGGCAACGCGTAAGACTTCGATGCCATGTGGGACTTCCCAGAACGGTGTTCGTAAACGTGTGCGAGTGCTGAGGAAATTTAGCTGTTCCAAATGAGAGTGCAGTGCGTTTCCCTACGCTCGGCATGCACAGAGGGGCTCTAAAGGGCTACGGGAGTGGATGTTGCTTAGCAGACCCAGGTGCGCCTGGGGTTACTCAGTGTTCCTGCCGTGAACAGGGTGCCCACGCTAGCCTCCTAGGTGTCCAGAAAACTGTGCCGCCGTTAGACGTACGCAGAGCAGAGGCCACCGGCTCTTGGAAACTGCTGCACGCCTCCTCTTGTGCACGGCAAATCAGGGCCTTACTTCCAGGCATGTGTTCATGCTGGGTGTGCCGGTAGCGACACCGCATGGTAAGATGCTGACTTTCTCCTCGAGCAGAGTGACTTCAGGTACGAGGGCCTCGGAGTATTCAAAGCAGGGTGTTTTCTCATGGCAGCACACACATGGGCCATGACAAAGTCTTCCTGGGCACTTCGGACTCACCAGCAATGTTGTCCTGAGGCCGTTCGAGCACTATGGACATGTAGCTCTCCTCAAGGAACCTACAGTGTGTTGCCCATCACTCGGCACGCACAGAGGGCCTCCGACGGATCAACAAATGGGCCTCGACGTTCCTCAGCCGTCCCACAGGGGTGTGGAGGTACTCAGTCAACTAGGAGGGAAAATGATGCATACCCGAGAGGCCTAGGAGTCCTCAGACGTGTACATCTTTGAAAATAAAGCATATAAGCGACTAAGAACTCATGGAGACAGCTGCATGCCTCCGTATCTACACGGTTACCAAGGGCCTAAACTGGAGGCATGTTCCCACGTTGAGATTCCTTTTAGCTCTAGAGCTTGTCAGGCTGAAAACAACCGCGGCCATGGAAGCACCTGGTTTAGACAGAGCAAATTCATTTTGTCCCCAGAAGCATTCTACAAGGGTTGACTTGCCTGTCAAGAGCTGTGTATGTCAGGGATCTTTAACGAAGCATGAATGCAGCCTTCAGAAAGGGAAAGCAAGGCTAGTCCCAGCAGGCCCCCGTTTCCTCGGGCTCACTCACCATGCACCCCTGTTCTTTCTAAGAAGTCCAAAGAGACACAAGTTACCCTGTGTTTCCTTCCCTGAATCTGCTTCTCCAAGTAGGGTGTTCTGCATCAAGCGAACTGCCTCAACGAAGGATCGCCGTAGCTGCTCCTCTGGTCCTGTGTCTATTCAAAAGCCTGCAGTGCCACAGGAAGAACAGGAGTTAAATGGCACTCAGAACGCAAGCCGACTTCCTCCAGGAGGCACGGTGACTTCAGGCAGGAGGTCCTAGATGGAAAGCGAAGCCGAGGGTTACTCTGAGTGCAGCTCAGACTAGGGCAACGCGTAAGACTTCGATGCCATGTGGGACTTCCCAAAACGGTGTTCGTAAACGTGTGCGAGTGCTGAGGAAATTTAGCTGTTCCAAATGAGAGTGCAGTGCGTTTCCCTACGCTCGGCATGCACAGAGGGGCTCTAAAGGGCTACGGGAGTGGATGTTGCTTAGCAGACCCAGGTGCGCCTGGGGTTACTCAGTGTTCCTGCCGGGAACAGGGTGCCCACGCTAGCCTCCTAGGTGTCCAGAAAACTGTGCCGCCGTTAGACGTACGCAGAGCAGAGGCCACCGGCTCTTGGAAACTGCTGCACGCCTGCTCTTGTGCTCGGCAAATCAGGGCCTTACTTCCAGGCATGTGTTCATGCTGGGTGTGCCGGTAGCGACACCGCATGGTAAGATGCTGACTTTCTCCTCGAGCAGAGTGACTTCAGGTACGAGGGCCTCGGAGTATTCAAAGCAGGGTGTTTTCTCATGGCAGCACACACATGGGCCATGACAAAGTCTTCCTGGGCACTTCGGACTCACCAGCAATGTTGTCCTGAGGCCGTTCGAGCACTCTGGACATGTAGCTCTCCTCAAGGAACCTACAGTGTGTTGCCCACCACTCGGCACGCACAGAGGGCCTCCGAGGGATCAACAAATGGGCCTCGATTTCCTCAGCCAGCCCAGAGGGGTGTTGAGGTACTCACTCAACTTGGAGGGAAAATGATGCATACCCGAGAGGCCTAGGAGTCCTCAGACGTGTACATCTTTGAAAATAAAGCATATAAGCGACTAAGAACTCATGGAGACAGCTGCATGCCTCCGTATCTACACGGTTACCAAGGGCCTAAACTGGAGGCATGTTCCCACGTTGAGATTCCTTTTAGCTCTAGAGCTTGTCAGGCTGAAAACAACCGCGGCCATGGAAGCACCTGGTTTAGACAGAGCAAATTCATTTTGTCCCCAGAAGCATTCTACAAGGGTTGACTTGCCTGTCAAGAGCTGTGTATGTCAGAGAGCTTCAACGAAGCATGAAGGCAGCCTTCAGAAAGGGAAAGCAAGGCTAGTCCCAGCAGGCCCCCGTTTCCTCGGGCTCACTCAGCATGCACCACTGTTGTTTCTAACAAGTCCAAAGAGACACAGGTTACCCTGTGTTTCCTTCCCTGAATCTGCTTCTCCAAGTAGGGTGTTCTGCATCAAGCGAACTGCCTCAACCAAGGATCGCCGTAGCTGCTCCTCTGGTCCTGTGTCTATTCAAAAGCCTGCAGTGCCACAGGAAGAACAGGACTTAAATTGCAGTAAGAACACAAGCCGACTTCCTCCAGGAGGCACGGTGACTTCAGGCAGGAGGTCCTAGATGGAAAGCGAAGCTGAGGGTTACTCTGAGTGCAGCTCAGACTAGGGCAACGCGTAAGACTTCGACGCCATGTGGGACTTGCCAGAATGGTGTTCGTGAACGTGTGCGGGTGCTGAGGAAGTTTAGCTGCTCCAAAAGAGAGTGCAGTGCGTTTCCCTACGCTCGGCATGCACAGAGGGGCTCTAAAGGGCTACGGGAGTGGATGTTGCTTAGCAGACACAGGTGCGCCTGGGGGTACTCAGTGTTCCTGCCGGGAACAGGGTGCCCACGCTAGCCTCCTAGGTGTCCAGAAAACTGTGCCGCCGTTAGACGTACGCAGAGCAGAGGCCACCGGCTCTTGGAAACTGCTGCACGCCTGCTCTTGTGCTCGGCAAATCAGGGCCTTACTTCCAGGCATGTGTTCATGCTGGGTGTGCCGGTAGCGACACCGCATGGTAAGATGCTGACTTTCTCCTCGAGCAGAGTGACTTCAGGTACGAGGGCCTCGGAGTATTCAAAGCAGAGTGTTTTCTCATGGCATCTCACACAAGGGCCATGACAAAGTCTTCCTGGGCACTACAGACTCAGCAGCAATATTGTGCTGAGGCCCTTCGAGGACTCTGGACATGTAGCTCTCCTCAAGGAACCTACAGTGTGTTGCCCATCACTCGGCACGCACAGAGGGCCTCTGAGGGATCAACAAATGAGCCTCGATTTCCTCAGCCAGCCCAGAGGGGTGTTGAGGTACTCACTCAACTTGGAGGGAAAATGATGCATACCCGAGAGGCCTAGGAGTCCTCAGACGTGTACATCTTTGAAAATAAAGCATATAAGCGACTAAGAACTCATGGAGACAGCTGCATGCCTCCGTATCTACACGGTTACCAAGGGCCTAAACTGGAGGCATGTTCCCACGTTGAGATTCCTTTTAGCTCTAGAGCTTGTCAGGCTGAAAACAACCACGGCCATGGAAGCACCTGGTTTAGACAGAGCAAATTCATTTTGTCCCCAGAAGCATTCTACAAGGGTTGACTTGCCTGTCAAGAGCTGTGTATGTCAGGGATCTTTAACGAAGCATGAATGCAGCCTTCAGAAAGGGAAAGCAAGGCTAGTCCCAGCAGGCCCCCGTTTCCTCGGGCTCACTCACCATGCACCCCTGTTCTTTCTAAGAAGTCCAAAGAGACACAAGTTACCCTGTGTTTCCTTCCCTGAATCTGCTTCTCCAAGTAGGGTGTTCTGCATCAAGCGAACTGCCTCAACGAAGGATCGCCGTAGCTGCTCCTCTGGTCCTGTGTCTATTCAAAAGCCTGCAGTGCCACAGGAAGAACAGGAGTTAAATGGCACTCAGAACGCAAGCCGACTTCCTCCAGGAGGCACGGTGACTTCAGGCAGGAGGTCCTAGATGGAAAGCGAAGCCGAGGGTTACTCTGAGTGCAGCTCAGACTAGGGCAACGCGTAAGACTTCGATGCCATGTGGGACTTCCCAGAACGGTGTTCGTAAACGTGTGCGAGTGCTGAGGAAATTTAGCTGTTCCAAATGAGAGTGCAGTGCGTTTCCCTACGCTCGGCATGCACAGAGGGGCTCTAAAGGGCTACGGGAGTGGATGTTGCTTAGCAGACCCAGGTGCGCCTGGGGTTACTCAGTGTTCCTGCCGGGAACAGGGTGCCCACGCTAGCCTCCTAGGTGTCCAGAAAACTGTGCCGCCGTTAGACGTACGCAGAGCAGAGGCCACCGGCTCTTGGAAACTGCTGCACGCCTGCTCTTGTGCTCGGCAAATCAGGGCCTTACTTCCAGGCATGTGTTCATGCTGGGTGTGCCGGTAGCGACACCGCATGGTAAGATGCTGACTTTCTCCTCGAGCAGAGTGACTTCAGGTACGAGGGCCTCGGAGTATTCAAAGCAGGGTGTTTTCTCATGGCAGCACACACATGGGCCATGACAAAGTCTTCCTGGGCACTTCGGACTCACCATCAATGTTGTCCTGAGGCCGTTCGAGCACTCTGGACATGTAGCTCTCCTCAAGGAACCTACAGTGTGTTGCCCACCACTCGGCACGCACAGAGGGCCTCCGAGGGATCAACAAATGGGCCTCGATTTCCTCAGCCAGCCCAGAGGGGTGTTGAGGTACTCACTCAACTTGGAGGGAAAATGATGCATACCCGAGAGGCCTAGGAGTCCTCAGACGTGTACATCTTTGAAAATAAAGCATATAAGCGACTAAGAACTCATGGAGACAGCTGCATGCCTCCGTATCTACACGGTTACCAAGGGCCTAAACTGGAGGCATGTTCCCACGTTGAGATTCCTTTTAGCTCTAGAGCTTGTCAGGCTGAAAACAACCGCGGCCATGGAAGCACCTGGTTTAGACAGAGCAAATTCATTTTGTCCCCAGAAGCATTCTACAAGGGTTGACTTGCCTGTCAAGAGCTGTGTATGTCAGGGATCTTTAACGAAGCATGAATGCAGCCTTCAGAAAGGGAAAGCAAGGCTAGTCCCAGCAGGCCCCCGTTTCCTCGGGCTCACTCACCATGCACCCCTGTTCTTTCTAAGAAGTCCAAAGAGACACAAGTTACCCTGTGTTTCCTTCCCTGAATCTGCTTCTCCAAGTAGGGTGTTCTGCATCAAGCGAACTGCCTCAACGAAGGATCGCCGTAGCTGCTCCTCTGGTCCTGTGTCTATTCAAAAGCCTGCAGTGCCACAGGAAGAACAGGAGTTAAATGGCACTCAGAACGCAAGCCGACTTCCTCCAGGAGGCACGGTGACTTCAGGCAGGAGGTCCTAGATGGAAAGCGAAGCCGAGGGTTACTCTGAGTGCAGCTCAGACTAGGGCAACGCGTAAGACTTCGATGCCATGTGGGACTTCCCAGAACGGTGTTCGTAAACGTGTGCGAGTGCTGAGGAAATTTAGCTGTTCCAAATGAGAGTGCAGTGCGTTTCCCTACGCTCGGCATGCACAGAGGGGCTCTAAAGGGCTACGGGAGTGGATGTTGCTTAGCAGACCCAGGTGCGCCTGGGGTTACTCAGTGTTCCTGCCGGGAACAGGGTGCCCACGCTAGCCTCCTAGGTGTCCAGAAAACTGTGCCGCCGTTAGACGTACGCAGAGCAGAGGCCACCGGCTCTTGGAAACTGCTGCACGCCTGCTCTTGTGCTCGGCAAATCAGGGCCTTACTTCCAGGCATGTGTTCATGCTGGGTGTGCCGGTAGCGACACCGCATGGTAAGATGCTGACTTTCTCCTCGAGCAGAGTGACTTCAGGTACGAGGGCCTCGGAGTATTCAAAGCAGGGTGTTTTCTCATGGCAGCACACACATGGGCCATGACAAAGTCTTCCTGGGCACTTCGGACTCACCAGCAATGTTGTCCTGAGGCCGTTCGAGCACTCTGGACATGTAGCTCTCCTCAAGGAACCTACAGTGTGTTGCCCACCACTCGGCACGCACAGAGGGCCTCCGAGGGATCAACAAATGGGCCTCGATTTCCTCAGCCAGCCCAGAGGGGTGTTGAGGTACTCACTCAACTTGGAGGGAAAATGATGCATACCCGAGAGGCCTAGGAGTCCTCAGACGTGTACATCTTTGAAAATAAAGCATATAAGCGACTAAGAACTCATGGAGACAGCTGCATGCCTCCGTATCTACACGGTTACCAAGGGCCTAAACTGGAGGCATGTTCCCACGTTGAGATTCCTTTTAGCTCTAGAGCTTGTCAGGCTGAAAACAACCACGGCCATGGAAGCACCTGGTTTAGACAGAGCAAATTCATTTTGTCCCCAGAAGCATTCTACAAGGGTTGACTTGCCTGTCAAGAGCTGTGTATGTCAGAGAGCTTCAACGAAGCATGAAGGCAGCCTTCAGAAAGGGAAAGCAAGGCTAGTCCCAGCAGGCCCCCGTTTCCTCGGGCTCACTCAGCATGCACCACTGTTGTTTCTAACAAGTCCAAAGAGACACAGGTTACCCTGTGTTTCCTTCCCTGAATCTGCTTCTCCAAGTAGGGTGTTCTGCATCAAGCGAACTGCCTCAACCAAGGATCGCCGTAGCTGCTCCTCTGGTCCTGTGTCTATTCAAAAGCCTGCAGTGCCACAGGAAGAACAGGACTTAAATTGCAGTAAGAACACAAGCCGACTTCCTCCAGGAGGCACGGTGACTTCAGGCAGGAGGTCCTAGATGGAAAGCGAAGCTGAGGGTTACTCTGAGTGCAGCTCAGACTAGGGCAACGCGTAAGACTTCGACGCCATGTGGGACTTGCCAGAATGGTGTTCGTGAACGTGTGCGAGTGCTGAGGAAGTTTAGCTGCTCCAAAAGAGAGTGCAGTGCGTTTCCCTACGCTCGGCATGCACAGAGGGGCTCTAAAGGGCTACGGGAGTGGATGTTGCTTAGCAGACACAGGTGCGCCTGGGGGTACTCAGTGTTCCTGCCGGGAACAGGGTGCCCACGCTAGCCTCCTAGGTGTCCAGAAAACTGTGCCGCCGTTAGACGTACGCAGAGCAGAGGCCACCGGCTCTTGGAAACTGCTGCACGCCTCCTCTTGTGCACGGCAAATCAGGGCCTTACTTCCAGGCATGTGTTCATGCTGGGTGTGCCGGTAGCGACACCGCATGGTAAGATGCTGACTTTCTCCTCGAGCAGAGTGACTTCAGGTACGAGGGCCTCGGAGTATTCAAAGCAGAGTGTTTTCTCATGGCATCTCACACAAGGGCCATGACAAAGTCTTCCTGGGCACTACGGACTCAGCAGCAATATTGTCCTGAGGCCGTTCGAGGACTCTGGACATGTAGCTCTCCTCAAGGAACCTACAGTGTGTTGCCCATCACTCGGCACGCACAGAGGGCCTCTGAGGGATCAACAAATGGGCCTCGATTTCCTCAGCCAGCCCAGAGGGGTGTTGAGGTACTCACTCAACTTGGAGGGAAAATGATGCATACCCGAGAGGCCTAGGAGTCCTCAGACGTGTACATCTTTGAAAATAAAGCATATAAGCGACTAAGAACTCATGGAGACAGCTGCATGCCTCCGTATCTACACGGTTACCAAGGGCCTAAACTGGAGGCATGTTCCCACGTTGAGATTCCTTTTAGCTCTAGAGCTTGTCAGGCTGAAAACAACCGCGGCCATGGAAGCACCTGGTTTAGACAGAGCAAATTCATTTTGTCCCCAGAAGCATTCTACAAGGGTTGACTTGGCTGTCAAGAGCTGTGTATGTCAGAGAGTTTCAACGAAGCATGAAGGCAGCCTTCAGAAAGGGAAAGCAAGGCTAGTCCCAGCAGGCCCCCGTTTCCTCGGGCTCACTCACCATGCACCCCTGTTCTTTCTAAGAAGTCCAAAGAGACACAAGTTACCCTGTGTTTCCTTCCCTGAATCTGCTTCTCCAAGTAGGGTGTTCTGCATCAAGCGAACTGCCTCAACGAAGGATCGCCGTAGCTGCTCCTCTGGTCCTGTGTCTATTCAAAAGCCTGCAGTGCCACAGGAAGAACAGGAGTTAAATGGCACTAAGAACGCAAGCCGACTTCCTCCAGGAGGCACGGTGACTTCAGGCAGGAGGTCCTAGATGGAAAGCGAAGCCGAGGGTTACTCTGAGTGCAGCTCAGACTAGGGCAACGCGTAAGACTTCGATGCCATGTGGGACTTCCCAGAACGGTGTTCGTAAACGTGTGCGAGTGCTGAGGAAATTTAGCTGTTCCAAATGAGAGTGCAGTGCGTTTCCCTACGCTCGGCATGCACAGAGGGGCTCTAAAGGGCTACGGGAGTGGATGTTGCTTAGCAGACCCAGGTGCGCCTGGGGTTACTCAGTGTTCCTGCCGTGGACAGGGTGCCCACGCTAGCCTCCTAGGTGTCCAGAAAACTGTGCCGCCGTTAGACGTACGCAGAGCAGAGGCCACCGGCTCTTGGAAACTGCTGCACGCCTCCTCTTGTGCACGGCAAATCAGGGCCTTACTTCCAGGCATGTGTTCATGCTGGGTGTGCCGGTAGCGACACCGCATGGTAAGATGCTGACTTTCTCCTCGAGCAGAGTGACTTCAGGTACGAGGGCCTCGGAGTATTCAAAGCAGGGTGTTTTCTCATGGCAGCACACACATGGGCCATGACAAAGTCTTCCTGGGCACTTCGGACTCACCAGCAATGTTGTCCTGAGGCCGTTCGAGCACTATGGACATGTAGCTCTCCTCAAGGAACCTACAGTGTGTTGCCCATCACTCGGCACGCACAGAGGGCCTCCGACGGATCAACAAATGGGCCTCGACGTTCCTCAGCCGTCCCACAGGGGTGTGGAGGTACTCAGTCAACTAGGAGGGAAAATGATGCATACCCGAGAGGCCTAGGAGTCCTCAGACGTGTACATCTTTGAAAATAAAGCATATAAGCGACTAAGAACTCATGGAGACAGCTGCATGCCTCCGTATCTACACGGTTACCAAGGGCCTAAACTGGAGGCATGTTCCCACGTTGAGATTCCTTTTAGCTCTAGAGCTTGTCAGGCTGAAAACAACCGCGGCCATGGAAGCACCTGGTTTAGACAGAGCAAATTCATTTTGTCCCCAGAAGCATTCTACAAGGGTTGACTTGCCTGTCAAGAGCTGTGTATGTCAGGGATCTTTAACGAAGCATGAATGCAGCCTTCAGAAAGGGAAAGCAAGGCTAGTCCCAGCAGGCCCCCGTTTCCTCGGGCTCACTCACCATGCACCCCTGTTCTTTCTAAGAAGTCCAAAGAGACACAAGTTACCCTGTGTTTCCTTCCCTGAATCTGCTTCTCCAAGTAGGGTGTTCTGCATCAAGCGAACTGCCTCAACGAAGGATCGCCGTAGCTGCTCCTCTGGTCCTGTGTCTATTCAAAAGCCTGCAGTGCCACAGGAAGAACAGGAGTTAAATGGCACTCAGAACGCAAGCCGACTTCCTCCAGGAGGCACGGTGACTTCAGGCAGGAGGTCCTAGATGGAAAGCGAAGCCGAGGGTTACTCTGAGTGCAGCTCAGACTAGGGCAACGCGTAAGACTTCGATGCCATGTGGGACTTCCCAGAACGGTGTTCGTAAACGTGTGCGAGTGCTGAGGAAATTTAGCTGTTCCAAATGAGAGTGCAGTGCGTTTCCCTACGCTCGGCATGCACAGAGGGGCTCTAAAGGGCTACGGGAGTGGATGTTGCTTAGCAGACCCAGGTGCGCCTGGGGGTACTCAGTGTTCCTGCCGGGAACAGGGTGCCCACGCTAGCCTCCTAGGTGTCCAGAAAACTGTGCCGCCGTTAGACGTACGCAGAGCAGAGGCCACCGGCTCTTGGAAACTGCTGCACGCCTCCTCTTGTGCACGGCAAATCAGGGCCTTACTTCCAGGCATGTGTTCATGCTGGGTGTGCCGGTAGCGACACCGCATGGTAAGATGCTGACTTTCTCCTCGAGCAGAGTGACTTCAGGTACGAGGGCCTCGGAGTATTCAAAGCAGGGTGTTTTCTCATGGCAGCACACACATGGGCCATGACAAAGTCTTCCTGGGCACTTCGGACTCACCAGCAATGTTGTCCTGAGGCCGTTCGAGCACTCTGGACATGTAGCTCTCCTCAAGGAACCTACAGTGTGTTGCCCACCACTCGGCACGCACAGAGGGCCTCCGAGGGATCAACAAATGGGTCTCGAAGTTCCTCAGCCAGCCCAGAGGGGTGTTGAGGTACTCACTCAACTTGGAGGGAAAATGATGCATACCCGAGAGGCCTAGGAGTCCTCAGACGTGTACATCTTTGAAAATAAAGCATATAAGCGACTAAGAACTCATGGAGACAGCTGCATGCCTCCGTATCTACACGGTTACCAAGGGCCTAAACTGGAGGCATGTTCCCACGTTGAGATTCCTTTTAGCTCTAGAGCTTGTCAGGCTGAAAACAACCGCGGCCATGGAAGCACCTGGTTTAGACAGAGCAAATTCATTTTGTCCCCAGAAGCATTCTACAAGGGTTGACTTGCCTGTCAAGAGCTGTGTATGTCAGAGAGCTTCAACGAAGCATGAAGGCAGCCTTCAGAAAGGGAAAGCAAGGCTAGTCCCAGCAGGCCCCCGTTTCCTCGGGCTCACTCAGCATGCACCACTGTTGTTTCTAACAAGTCCAAAGAGACACAGGTTACCCTGTGTTTCCTTCCCTGAATCTGCTTCTCCAAGTAGGGTGTTCTGCATCAAGCGAACTGCCTCAACCAAGGATCGCCGTAGCTGCTCCTCTGGTCCTGTGTCTATTCAAAAGCCTGCAGTGCCACAGGAAGAACAGGACTTAAATTGCAGTAAGAACACAAGCCGACTTCCTCCAGGAGGCACGGTGACTTCAGGCAGGAGGTCCTAGATGGAAAGCGAAGCTGAGGGTTACTCTGAGTGCAGCTCAGACTAGGGCAACGCGTAAGACTTCGACGCCATGTGGGACTTGCCAGAATGGTGTTCGTGAACGTGTGCGGGTGCTGAGGAAGTTTAGCTGCTCCAAAAGAGAGTGCAGTGCGTTTCCCTACGCTCGGCATGCACAGAGGGGCTCTAAAGGGCTACGGGAGTGGATGTTGCTTAGCAGACACAGGTGCGCCTGGGGGTACTCAGTGTTCCTGCCGGGAACAGGGTGCCCACGCTAGCCTCCTAGGTGTCCAGAAAACTGTGCCGCCGTTAGACGTACGCAGAGCAGAGGCCACCGGCTCTTGGAAACTGCTGCACGCCTCCTCTTGTGCTCGGCAAATCAGGGCCTTACTTCCAGGCATGTGTTCATGCTGGGTGTGCCGGTAGCGACACCGCATGGTAAGATGCTGACTTTCTCCTCGAGCAGAGTGACTTCAGGTACGAGGGCCTCGGAGTATTCAAAGCAGAGTGTTTTCTCATGGCATCTCACACAAGGGCCATGACAAAGTCTTCCTGGGCACTACAGACTCAGCAGCAATATTGTCCTGAGGCCGTTCGAGGACTCTGGACATGTAGCTCTCCTCAAGGAACCTACAGTGTGTTGCCCATCACTCGGCACGCACAGAGGGCCTCTGAGGGATCAACAAATGGGCCTCGATTTCCTCAGCCAGCCCAGAGGGGTGTTGAGGTACTCACTCAACTTGGAGGGAAAATGATGCATACCCGAGAGGCCTAGGAGTCCTCAGACGTGTACATCTTTGAAAATAAAGCATATAAGCGACTAAGAACTCATGGAGACAGCTGCATGCCTCCGTATCTACACGGTTACCAAGGGCCTAAACTGGAGGCATGTTCCCACGTTGAGATTCCTTTTAGCTCTAGAGCTTGTCAGGCTGAAAACAACCGCGGCCATGGAAGCACCTGGTTTAGACAGAGCAAATTCATTTTGTCCCCAGAAGCATTCTACAAGGGTTGACTTGCCTGTCAAGAGCTGTGTATGTCAGGGATCTTTAACGAAGCATGAATGCAGCCTTCAGAAAGGGAAAGCAAGGCTAGTCCCAGCAGGCCCCCGTTTCCTCGGGCTCACTCACCATGCACCCCTGTTCTTTCTAAGAAGTCCAAAGAGACACAAGTTACCCTGTGTTTCCTTCCCTGAATCTGCTTCTCCAAGTAGGGTGTTCTGCATCAAGCGAACTGCCTCAACGAAGGATCGCCGTAGCTGCTCCTCTGGTCCTGTGTCTATTCAAAAGCCTGCAGTGCCACAGGAAGAACAGGAGTTAAATGGCACTCAGAACGCAAGCCGACTTCCTCCAGGAGGCACGGTGACTTCAGGCAGGAGGTCCTAGATGGAAAGCGAAGCCGAGGGTTACTCTGAGTGCAGCTCAGACTAGGGCAACGCGTAAGACTTCGATGCCATGTGGGACTTCCCAGAACGGTGTTCGTAAACGTGTGCGAGTGCTGAGGAAATTTAGCTGTTCCAAATGAGAGTGCAGTGCGTTTCCCTACGCTCGGCATGCACAGAGGGGCTCTAAAGGGCTACGGGAGTGGATGTTGCTTAGCAGACCCAGGTGCGCCTGGGGGTACTCAGTGTTCCTGCCGGGAACAGGGTGCCCACGCTAGCCTCCTAGGTGTCCAGAAAACTGTGCCGCCGTTAGACGTACGCAGAGCAGAGGCCACCGGCTCTTGGAAACTGCTGCACGCCTGCTCTTGTGCTCGGCAAATCAGGGCCTTACTTCCAGGCATGTGTTCATGCTGGGTGTGCCGGTAGCGACACCGCATGGTAAGATGCTGACTTTCTCCTCGAGCAGAGTGACTTCAGGTACGAGGGCCTCGGAGTATTCAAAGCAGGGTGTTTTCTCATGGCAGCACACACATGGGCCATGACAAAGTCTTCCTGGGCACTTCGGACTCACCATCAATGTTGTCCTGAGGCCGTTCGAGCACTCTGGACATGTAGCTCTCCTCAAGGAACCTACAGTGTGTTGCCCACCACTCGGCACGCACAGAGGGCCTCCGAGGGATCAACAAATGGGCCTCGATTTCCTCAGCCAGCCCAGAGGGGTGTTGAGGTACTCACTCAACTTGGAGGGAAAATGATGCATACCCGAGAGGCCTAGGAGTCCTCAGACGTGTACTTCCTTGAAAATAAAGCATATAAGCGACTAAGAACTCATGGAGACAGCTGCATGCCTCCGTATCTACACGGTTACCAAGGGCCTAAACTGGAGGCATGTTCCCACGTTGAGATTCCTTTTAGCTCTAGAGCTTGTCAGGCTGAAAACAACCGCGGCCATGGAAGCACCTGGTTTAGACAGAGCAAATTCATTTTGTCCCCAGAAGCATTCTACAAGGGTTGACTTGCCTGTCAAGAGCTGTGTATGTCAGGGATCTTTAACGAAGCATGAATGCAGCCTTCAGAAAGGGAAAGCAAGGCTAGTCCCAGCAGGCCCCCGTTTCCTCGGGCTCACTCACCATGCACCCCTGTTCTTTC
Organism: Delphinapterus leucas; assembly: GCF_059928025.1. NCBI lineage: Eukaryota > Metazoa > Chordata > Mammalia > Artiodactyla > Monodontidae > Delphinapterus > Delphinapterus leucas. Next base: position 32,023,608 of record NC_143147.1, read on the forward strand.
TAAGAAGTCCAAAGAGACACAAGTTACCCTGTGTTTCCTTCCCTGAATCTGCTTCTCCAAGTAGGGTGTTCTGCATCAAGCGAACTGCCTCAACGAAGGATCGCCGTAGCTGCTCCTCTGGTCCTGTGTCTATTCAAAAGCCTGCAGTGCCACAGGAAGAACAGGAGTTAAATGGCACTCAGAACGCAAGCCGACTTCCTCCAGGAGGCACGGTGACTTCAGGCAGGAGGTCCTAGATGGAAAGCGAAGCCGAGGGTTACTCTGAGTGCAGCTCAGACTAGGGCAACGCGTAAGACTTCGATGCCATGTGGGACTTCCCAGAACGGTGTTCGTAAACGTGTGCGAGTGCTGAGGAAATTTAGCTGTTCCAAATGAGAGTGCAGTGCGTTTCCCTACGCTCGGCATGCACAGAGGGGCTCTAAAGGGCTACGGGAGTGGATGTTGCTTAGCAGACCCAGGTGCGCCTGGGGTTACTCAGTGTTCCTGCCGGGAACAGGGTGCCCACGCTAGCCTCCTAGGTGTCCAGAAAACTGTGCCGCCGTTAGACGTACGCAGAGCAGAGGCCACCGGCTCTTGGAAACTGCTGCACGCCTGCTCTTGTGCCCGGCAAATCAGGGCCTTACTTCCAGGCATGTGTTCATGCTGGGTGTGCCGGTAGCGACACCGCATGGTAAGATGCTGACTTTCTCCTCGAGCAGAGTGACTTCAGGTACGAGGGCCTCGGAGTATTCAAAGCAGGGTGTTTTCTCATGGCAGCACACACATGGGCCATGACAAAGTCTTCCTGGGCACTACGGACTCACCAGCAATGTTGTCCTGAGGCCGTTCGAGCACTCTGGACATGTAGCTCTCCTCAAGGAACCTACAGTGTGTTGCCCACCACTCGGCACGCACAGAGGGCCTCCGAGGGATCAACAAATGGGCCTCGATTTCCTCAGCCAGCCCAGAGGGGTGTTGAGGTACTCACTCAACTTGGAGGGAAAATGATGCATACCCGAGAGGCCTAGGAGTCCTCAGACGTGTACATCTTTGAAAATAAAGCATATAAGCGACTAAGAACTCATGGAGACAGCTGCATGCCTCCGTATCTACACGGTTACCAAGGGCCTAAACTGGAGGCATGTTCCCACGTTGAGATTCCTTTTAGCTCTAGAGCTTGTCAGGCTGAAAACAACCGCGGCCATGGAAGCACCTGGTTTAGACAGAGCAAATTCATTTTGTCCCCAGAAGCATTCTACAAGGGTTGACTTGCCTGTCAAGAGCTGTGTATGTCAGAGAGCTTCAACGAAGCATGAAGGCAGCCTTCAGAAAGGGAAAGCAAGGCTAGTCCCAGCAGGCCCCCGTTTCCTCGGGCTCACTCAGCATGCACCACTGTTGTTTCTAACAAGTCCAAAGAGACACAGGTTACCCTGTGTTTCCTTCCCTGAATCTGCTTCTCCAAGTAGGGTGTTCTGCATCAAGCGAACTGCCTCAACCAAGGATCGCCGTAGCTGCTCCTCTGGTCCTGTGTCTATTCAAAAGCCTGCAGTGCCACAGGAAGAACAGGACTTAAATTGCAGTAAGAACACAAGCCGACTTCCTCCAGGAGGCACGGTGACTTCAGGCAGGAGGTCCTAGATGGAAAGCGAAGCTGAGGGTTACTCTGAGTGCAGCTCAGACTAGGGCAACGCGTAAGACTTCGACGCCATGTGGGACTTGCCAGAATGGTGTTCGTGAACGTGTGCGGGTGCTGAGGAAGTTTAGCTGCTCCAAAAGAGAGTGCAGTGCGTTTCCCTACGCTCGGCATGCACAGAGGGGCTCTAAAGGGCTACGGGAGTGGATGTTGCTTAGCAGACACAGGTGCGCCTGGGGGTACTCAGTGTTCCTGCCGGGAACAGGGTGCCCACGCTAGCCTCCTAGGTGTCCAGAAAACTGTGCCGCCGTTAGACGTACGCAGAGCAGAGGCCACCGGCTCTTGGAAACTGCTGCACGCCTCCTCTTGTGCACGGCAAATCAGGGCCTTACTTCCAGGCATGTGTTCATGCTGGGTGTGCCGGTAGCGACACCGCATGGTAAGATGCTGACTTTCTCCTCGAGCAGAGTGACTTCAGGTACGAGGGCCTCGGAGTATTCAAAGCAGAGTGTTTTCTCATGGCATCTCACACAAGGGCCATGACAAAGTCTTCCTGGGCACTACAGACTCAGCAGCAATATTGTCCTGAGGCCGTTCGAGGACTCTGGACATGTAGCTCTCCTCAAGGAACCTACAGTGTGTTGCCCATCACTCGGCACGCACAGAGGGCCTCTGAGGGATCAACAAATGGGCCTCGATTTCCTCAGCCAGCCCAGAGGGGTGTTGAGGTACTCACTCAACTTGGAGGGAAAATGATGCATACCCGAGAGGCCTAGGAGTCCTCAGACGTGTACATCTTTGAAAATAAAGCATATAAGCGACTAAGAACTCATGGAGACAGCTGCATGCCTCCGTATCTACACGGTTACCAAGGGCCTAAACTGGAGGCATGTTCCCACGTTGAGATTCCTTTTAGCTCTAGAGCTTGTCAGGCTGAAAACAACCGCGGCCATGGAAGCACCTGGTTTAGACAGAGCAAATTCATTTTGTCCCCAGAAGCATTCTACAAGGGTTGACTTGCCTGTCAAGAGCTGTGTATGTCAGGGATCTTTAACGAAGCATGAATGCAGCCTTCAGAAAGGGAAAGCAAGGCTAGTCCCAGCAGGCCCCCGTTTCCTCGGGCTCACTCACCATGCACCCCTGTTCTTTCTAAGAAGTCCAAAGAGACACAAGTTACCCTGTGTTTCCTTCCCTGAATCTGCTTCTCCAAGTAGGGTGTTCTGCATCAAGCGAACTGCCTCAACGAAGGATCGCCGTAGCTGCTCCTCTGGTCCTGTGTCTATTCAAAAGCCTGCAGTGCCACAGGAAGAACAGGAGTTAAATGGCACTCAGAACGCAAGCCGACTTCCTCCAGGAGGCACGGTGACTTCAGGCAGGAGGTCCTAGATGGAAAGCGAAGCCGAGGGTTACTCTGAGTGCAGCTCAGACTAGGGCAACGCGTAAGACTTCGATGCCATGTGGGACTTCCCAGAACGGTGTTCGTAAACGTGTGCGAGTGCTGAGGAAATTTAGCTGTTCCAAATGAGAGTGCAGTGCGTTTCCCTACGCTCGGCATGCACAGAGGGGCTCTAAAGGGCTACGGGAGTGGATGTTGCTTAGCAGACCCAGGTGCGCCTGGGGTTACTCAGTGTTCCTGCCGTGAACAGGGTGCCCACGCTAGCCTCCTAGGTGTCCAGAAAACTGTGCCGCCGTTAGACGTACGCAGAGCAGAGGCCACCGGCTCTTGGAAACTGCTGCACGCCTCCTCTTCTGCACGGCAAATCAGGGCCTTACTTCCAGGCATGTGTTCATGCTGGGTGTGCCGGTAGCGACACCGCATGGTAAGATGCTGACTTTCTCCTCGAGCAGAGTGACTTCAGGTACGAGGGCCTCGGAGTATTCAAAGCAGGGTGTTTTCTCATGGCAGCACACACATGGGCCATGACAAAGTCTTCCTGGGCACTTCGGACTCACCAGCAATGTTGTCCTGAGGCCGTTCGAGCACTATGGACATGTAGCTCTCCTCAAGGAACCTACAGTGTGTTGCCCATCACTCGGCACGCACAGAGGGCCTCCGACGGATCAACAAATGGGCCTCGACGTTCCTCAGCCGGCCCACAGGGGTGTGGAGGTACTCAGTCAACTAGGAGGGAAAATGATGCATACCCGAGAGGCCTAGGAGTCCTCAGACGTGTACATCTTTGAAAATAAAGCATATAAGCGACTAAGAACTCATGGAGACAGCTGCATGCCTCCGTATCTACACGGTTACCAAGGGCCTAAACTGGAGGCATGTTCCCACGTTGAGATTCCTTTTAGCTCTAGAGCTTGTCAGGCTGAAAACAACCGCGGCCATGGAAGCACCTGGTTTAGACAGAGCAAATTCATTTTGTCCCCAGAAGCATTCTACAAGGGTTGACTTGCCTGTCAAGAGCTGTGTATGTCAGGGATCTTTAACGAAGCATGAATGCAGCCTTCAGAAAGGGAAAGCAAGGCTAGTCCCAGCAGGCCCCCGTTTCCTCGGGCTCACTCACCATGCACCCCTGTTCTTTCTAAGAAGTCCAAAGAGACACAAGTTACCCTGTGTTTCCTTCCCTGAATCAGCTTCTCCAAGTAGGGTGTTCTGCATCAAGCGAACTGCCTCAACCAAGGATCCCCGTAGCTGCTCCTCTGGTCCTGTGTCTATTCAAAAGCCTGCAGTGCCACAGGAAGAACAGGAGTTAAATGGCACTCAGAACGCAAGCCGACTTCCTCCAGGAGGCACGGTGACTTCAGGCAGGAGGTCCTAGATGGAAAGCGAAGCCGAGGGTTACTCTGAGTGCAGCTCAGACTAGGGCAACGCGTAAGACTTCGATGCCATGTGGGACTTCCCAGAACGGTGTTCGTAAACGTGTGCGAGTGCTGAGGAAATTTAGCTGTTCCAAATGAGAGTGCAGTGCGTTTCCCTACGCTCGGCATGCACAGAGGGGCTCTAAAGGGCTACGGGAGTGGATGTTGCTTAGCAGACCCAGGTGCGCCTGGGGGTACTCAGTGTTCCTGCCGGGAACAGGGTGCCCACGCTAGCCTCCTAGGTGTCCAGAAAACTGTGCCGCCGTTAGACGTACGCAGAGCAGAGGCCACCGGCTCTTGGAAACTGCTGCACGCCTCCTCTTGTGCACGGCAAATCAGGGCCTTACTTCCAGGCATGTGTTCATGCTGGGTGTGCCGGTAGCGACACCGCATGGTAAGATGCTGACTTTCTCCTCGAGCAGAGTGACTTCAGGTACGAGGGCCTCGGAGTATTCAAAGCAGGGTGTTTTCTCATGGCAGCACACACATGGGCCATGACAAAGTCTTCCTGGGCACTACGGACTCACCATCAATATTGTCCTGAGGCCGTTCGAGCACTCTGGACATGTAGCTCTCCTCAAGGAACCTACAGTGTGTTGCCCACCACTCGGCACGCACAGAGGGCCTCCGAGGGATCAACAAATGGGCCTCGAGTTCCTCAGCCAGCCCAGAGGGGTGTTGAGGTACTCACTCAACTTGGAGGGAAAATGATGCATACCCGAGAGGCCTAGGAGTCCTCAGACGTGTACATCTTTGAAAATAAAGCATATAAGCGACTAAGAACTCATGGAGACAGCTGCATGCCTCCGTATCTACACGGTTACCAAGGGCCTAAACTGGAGGCATGTTCCCACGTTGAGATTCCTTTTAGCTCTAGAGCTTGTCAGGCTGAAAACAACCACGGCCATGGAAGCACCTGGTTTAGACAGAGCAAATTCATTTTGTCCCCAGAAGCATTCTACAAGGGTTGACTTGCCTGTCAAGAGCTGTGTATGTCAGAGAGCTTCAACGAAGCATGAATGCAGCCTTCAGAAAGGGAAAGCAAGGCTAGTCCCAGCAGGCCCCCGTTTCCTCGGGCTCACTCAGCATGCACCACTGTTGTTTCTAACAAGTCCAAAGAGACACAGGTTACCCTGTGTTTCCTTCCCTGAATCTGCTTCTCCAAGTAGGGTGTTCTGCATCAAGCGAACTGCCTCAACCAAGGATCGCCGTAGCTGCTCCTCTGGTCCTGTGTCTATTCAAAAGCCTGCAGTGCCACAGGAAGAACAGGACTTAAATTGCAGTAAGAACACAAGCCGACTTCCTCCAGGAGGCACGGTGACTTCAGGCAGGAGGTCCTAGATGGAAAGCGAAGCTGAGGGTTACTCTGAGTGCAGCTCAGACTAGGGCAACGCGTAAGACTTCGACGCCATGTGGGACTTGCCAGAACGGTGTTCGTGAACGTGTGCGAGTGCTGAGGAAATTTAGCTGCTCCAAAAGAGAGTGCAGTGCGTTTCCCTACGCTCGGCATGCACAGAGGGGCTCTAAAGGGCTACGGGAGTGGATGTTGCTTAGCAGACACAGGTGCGCCTGGGGGTACTCAGTGTTCCTGCCGGGAACAGGGTGCCCACGCTAGCCTCCTAGGTGTCCAGAAAACTGTGCCGCCGTTAGACGTACGCAGAGCAGAGGCCACCGGCTCTTGGAAACTGCTGCACGCCTCCTCTTGTGCACGGCAAATCAGGGCCTTACTTCCAGGCATGTGTTCATGCTGGGTGTGCCGGTAGCGACACCGCATGGTAAGATGCTGACTTTCTCCTCGAGCAGAGTGACTTCAGGTACGAGGGCCTCGGAGTATTCAAAGCAGAGTGTTTTCTCATGGCATCTCACACAAGGGCCATGACAAAGTCTTCCTGGGCACTACGGACTCAGCAGCAATATTGTCCTGAGGCCGTTCGAGGACTCTGGACATGTAGCTCTCCTCAAGGAACCTACAGTGTGTTGCCCATCACTCGGCACGCACAGAGGGCCTCTGAGGGATCAACAAATGGGCCTCGATTTCCTCAGCCAGCCCAGAGGGGTGTTGAGGTACTCACTCAACTTGGAGGGAAAATGATGCATACCCGAGAGGCCTAGGAGTCCTCAGACGTGTACATCTTTGAAAATAAAGCATATAAGCGACTAAGAACTCATGGAGACAGCTGCATGCCTCCGTATCTACACGGTTACCAAGGGCCTAAACTGGAGGCATGTTCCCACGTTGAGATTCCTTTTAGCTCTAGAGCTTGTCAGGCTGAAAACAACCGCGGCCATGGAAGCACCTGGTTTACACAGAGCAAATTCATTTTGTCCCCAGAAGCATTCTACAAGGGTTGACTTGCCTGTCAAGAGCTGTGTATGTCAGGGATCTTTAACGAAGCATGAATGCAGCCTTCAGAAAGGGAAAGCAAGGCTAGTCCCAGCAGGCCCCCGTTTCCTCGGGCTCACTCACCATGCACCCCTGTTCTTTCTAAGAAGTCCAAAGAGACACAAGTTACCCTGTGTTTCCTTCCCTGAATCTGCTTCTCCAAGTAGGGTGTTCTGCATCAAGCGAACTGCCTCAACGAAGGATCGCCGTAGCTGCTCCTCTGGTCCTGTGTCTATTCAAAAGCCTGCAGTGCCACAGGAAGAACAGGAGTTAAATGGCACTCAGAACGCAAGCCGACTTCCTCCAGGAGGCACGGTGACTTCAGGCAGGAGGTCCTAGATGGAAAGCGAAGCCGAGGGTTACTCTGAGTGCAGCTCAGACTAGGGCAACGCGTAAGACTTCGATGCCATGTGGGACTTCCCAGAACGGTGTTCGTAAACGTGTGCGAGTGCTGAGGAAATTTAGCTGTTCCAAATGAGAGTGCAGTGCGTTTCCCTACGCTCGGCATGCACAGAGGGGCTCTAAAGGGCTACGGGAGTGGATGTTGCTTAGCAGACCCAGGTGCGCCTGGGGGTACTCAGTGTTCCTGCCGGGAACAGGGTGCCCACGCTAGCCTCCTAGGTGTCCAGAAAACTGTGCCGCCGTTAGACGTACGCAGAGCAGAGGCCACCAGCTCTTGGAAACTGCTGCACGCCTCCTCTTGTGCACGGCAAATCAGGGCCTTACTTCCAGGCATGTGTTCATGCTGGGTGTGCCGGTAGCGACACCGCATGGTAAGATGCTGACTTTCTCCTAGAGCAGAGTGACTTCAGGTACGAGGGCCTCGGAGTATTCAAAGCAGAGTGTTTTCTCATGGCATCTCACACACGGGCCATGACAAAGTCTTCCTGGGCACTACAGACTCAGCAGCAATACTTTCCTGAGGCCGTTCGAGGACTCTGGACATGTAGCTCTCCTCAAGGAACCTACAGTGTGTTGCCCACCACTCGGCACGCACAGAGGGCCTCCGAGGGATCAACAAATGGGCCTCGAGTTCCTCAGCCAGCCCAGAGGGGTGTTGAGGTACTCACTCAACTTGGAGGGAAAATGATGCATACCCGAGAGGCCTAGGAGTCCTCAGACGTGTACATCTTTGAAAATAAAGCATATAAGCGACTAAGAACTCATGGAGACAGCTGCATGCCTCCGTATCTACACGGTTACCAAGGGCCTAAACTGGAGGCATGTTCCCACGTTGAGATTCCTTTTAGCTCTAGAGCTTGTCAGGCTGAAAACAACCACGGCCATGGAAGCACCTGGTTTAGACAGAGCAAATTCATTTTGTCCCCAGAAGCATTCTACAAGGGTTGACTTGCCTGTCAAGAGCTGCGTATGTCAGGGAGCTTCAACGAAGCATGAATGCAGCCTTCAGAAAGGGAAAGCAAGGCTAGTTCCTGCAGGCCCCCGTTTCCTCGGGCTCACTCAGCATGCACCCCTGTGGTTTCTAACAAGTCCAAAGAGACACAGGTTACCCTGTGTTTCCTTCCCTGAATCAGCTTCTCCAAGTAGGGTGTTCTGCATCAAGCGAACTGCCTCAACCAAGGATCCCCGTAGCTTCTCCTCTGGTCCTGTGTCTATTCAAAAGCTTGCAGTGCCACAGGAAGAACAGGAGTTAAATTGCAGTAAGAACGCAAGCCGACTTCCTCCAGGAGGCACGGTGACTTCAGGCAGGAGGTCCTAGATGGAAAGCGAAGCCGAGGGTTACTCTGAGTGCAGCTCAGACTAGGGCAACGCGTAAGACTTCGATGCCATGTGGGACTTCCCAGAACGGTGTTCGTAAACGTGTGCGAGTGCTGAGGAAATTTAGCTGTTCCAAATGAGAGTGCAGTGCGTTTCCCTACGCTAGGCATGCACAGAGGGGCTCTAAAGGGCTACGGGAGTGGATGTTGCTTAGCAGACCCAGGTGCGCCTGGGGTTACTCAGTGTTCCTGCCGTGGACAGGGTGCCCACGCTAGCCTCCTAGGTGTCCAGAAAACTGTGCCGCCGTTAGACGTACGCAGAGCAGAGGCCACCGGCTCTTGGAAACTGCTGCACGCCTCCTCTTCTGCACGGCAAATCAGGGCCTTACTTCCAGGCATGTGTTCATGCTGGGTGTGCCGGTAGCGACACCGCATGGTAAGATGCTGACTTTCTCCTCGAGCAGAGTGACTTCAGGTACGAGGGCCTCGGAGTATTCAAAGCAGGGTGTTTTCTCATGGCAGCACACACATGGGCCATGACAAAGTCTTCCTGGGCACTTCGGACTCACCAGCAATGTTGTCCTGAGGCCGTTCGAGCACTATGGACATGTAGCTCTCCTCAAGGAACCTACAGTGTGTTGCCCATCACTCGGCACGCACAGAGGGCCTCCGACGGATCAACAAATGGGCCTCGACGTTCCTCAGCCGTCCCACAGGGGTGTGGAGGTACTCAGTCAACTTGGAGGGAAAATGATGCATACCCGAGAGGCCTAGGAGTCCTCAGACGTGTACATCTTTGAAAATAAAGCATATAAGCGACTAAGAACTCATGGAGACAGCTGCATGCCTCCGTATCTACACGGTTACCAAGGGCCTAAACTGGAGGCATGTTCCCACGTTGAGATTCCTTTTAGCTCTAGAGCTTGTCAGGCTGAAAACAACCGCGGCCATGGAAGCACCTGGTTTAGACAGAGCAAATTCATTTTGTCCCCAGAAGCATTCTACAAGGGTTGACTTGCCTGTCAAGAGCTGTGTATGTCAGGGATCTTTAACGAAGCATGAATGCAGCCTTCAGAAAGGGAAAGCAAGGCTAGTCCCAGCAGGCCCCCGTTTCCTCGGGCTCACTCACCATGCACCCCTGTTCTTTCTAAGAAGTCCAAAGAGACACAAGTTACCCTGTGTTTCCTTCCCTGAATCTGCTTCTCCAAGTAGGGTGTTCTGCATCAAGCGAACTGCCTCAACGAAGGATCGCCGTAGCTGCTCCTCTGGTCCTGTGTCTATTCAAAAGCCTGCAGTGCCACAGGAAGAACAGGAGTTAAATGGCACTCAGAACGCAAGCCGACTTCCTCCAGGAGGCACGGTGACTTCAGGCAGGAGGTCCTAGATGGAAAGCGAAGCCGAGGGTTACTCTGAGTGCAGCTCAGACTAGGGCAACGCGTAAGACTTCGATGCCATGTGGGACTTCCCAGAACGGTGTTCGTAAACGTGTGCGAGTGCTGAGGAAATTTAGCTGTTCCAAATGAGAGTGCAGTGCGTTTCCCTACGCTCGGCATGCACAGAGGGGCTCTAAAGGGCTACGGGAGTGGATGTTGCTTAGCAGACCCAGGTGCGCCTGGGGGTACTCAGTGTTCCTGCCGGGAACAGGGTGCCCACGCTAGCCTCCTAGGTGTCCAGAAAACTGTGCCGCCGTTAGACGTACGCAGAGCAGAGGCCACCAGCTCTTGGAAACTGCTGCACGCCTCCTCTTGTGCACGGCAAATCAGGGCCTTACTTCCAGGCATGTGTTCATGCTGGGTGTGCCGGTAGCGACACCGCATGGTAAGATGCTGACTTTCTCCTAGAGCAGAGTGACTTCAGGTACGAGGGCCTCGGAGTATTCAAAGCAGAGTGTTTTCTCATGGCATCTCACACACGGGCCATGACAAAGTCTTCCTGGGCACTACAGACTCAGCAGCAATACTTTCCTGAGGCCGTTCGAGGACTCTGGACATGTAGCTCTCCTCAAGGAACCTACAGTGTGTTTCCCACCACTCGGCACGCACAGAGGGCCTCCGAGGGATCAACAAATGGGCCTCGAGTTCCTCAGCCAGCCCAGAGGGGTGTTGAGGTACTCACTCAACTTGGAGGGAAAATGATGCATACCCAAGAGGCCTAGGAGTCCTCAGACGTGTACATCTTTGAAAATAAAGCATATAAGCGACTAAGAACTCATGGAGACAGCTGCATGCCTCCGTATCTACACGGTTACCAAGGGCCTAAACTGGAGGCATGTTCCCACGTTGAGATTCCTTTTAGCTCTAGAGCTTGTCAGGCTGAAAACAACCACGGCCATGGAAGCACCTGGTTTAGACAGAGCAAATTCATTTTGTCCCCAGAAGCATTCTACAAGGGTTGACTTGCCTGTCAAGAGCTGTGTATGTCAGAGAGCTTCAACGAAGCATGAATGCAGCCTTCAGAAAGGGAAAGCAAGGCTAGTTCCAGCAGGCCCCCGTTTCCTCGGGCTCACTCAGCATGCACCACTGTGGTTTCTAACAAGTCCAAAGAGACACAGGTTACCCTGTGTTTCCTTCCCTGAATCAGCTTCTCCAAGTAGGGTGTTCTGCATCAAGCGAACTGCCTCAACCAAGGATCGCCGTAGCTGCTCCTCTGGGCCTGTGTCTATTCAAAAGCTTGCAGTGCCACAGGAAGAACAGGAGTTAAATTGCAGTAAGAATGCAAGCCGACTTCCTCCAGGAGGCACGGTGACTTCAGGCAGGAGGTCCTAGATGGAAAGCGAAGCTGAGGGTTACTCTGAGTGCAGCTCAGACTAGGGCAACGCGTAAGACTTCGATGCCATGTGGGACTTCCCAGAACGGTGTTCGTAAACGTGTGCGAGTGCTGAGGAAATTTAGCTGCTCCAAAAGAGAGTGCAGTGCGTTTCCCTACGCTCGGCATGCACAGAGGGGCTCTAAAGGGCTACGGGAGTGGATGTTGCTTAGCAGACCCAGGTGCGCCTGGGGGTACTCAGTGTTCCTGCCGGGAACAGGGTGCCCACGCTAGCCTCCTAGGTGTCCAGAAAACTGTGCCGCCGTTAGACGTACGCAGAGCAGAGGCCACCGGCTCTTGGAAACTGCTGCACGCCTCCTCTTGTGCACGGCAAATCAGGGCCTTACTTCCAGGCATGTGTTCATGCTGGGTGTGCCGGTAGCGACACCGCATGGTAAGATGCTGACTTTCTCCTCGAGCAGAGTGACTTCAGGTACGAGGGCCTCGGAGTATTCAAAGCAGGGTGTTTTCTCATGGCAGCACACACATGGGCCATGACAAAGTCTTCCTGGGCACTTCGGACTCACCAGCAATGTTGTCCTGAGGCCGTTCGAGCACTCTGGACATGTAGCTCTCCTCAAGGAACCTACAGTGTGTTGCCCACCACTCGGCACGCACAGAGGGCCTCCGAGGGATCAACAAATGGGCCTCGATTTCCTCAGCCAGCCCACAGGGGTGTTGAGGTACTCACTCAACTTGGAGGGAAAATGATGCATACCCGAGAGGCCTAGGAGTCCTCAGACGTGTACATCTTTGAAAATAAAGCATATAAGCGACTAAGAACTCATGGAGACAGCTGCATGCCTCCGTATCTACACGGTTACCAAGGGCCTAAACTGGAGGCATGTTCCCACGTTGAGATTCCTTTTAGCTCTAGAGCTTGTCAGGCTGAAAACAACCACGGCCATGGAAGCACCTGGTTTAGACAGAGCAAATTCATTTTGTCCCCAGAAGCATTCTACAAGGGTTGACTTGCCTGTCAAGAGCTGTGTATGTCAGAGAGCTTCAACGAAGCATGAAGGCAGCCTTCAGAAAGGGAAAGCAAGGCTAGTCCCAGCAGGCCCCCGTTTCCTCGGGCTCACTCAGCATGCACCACTGTTGTTTCTAACAAGTCCAAAGAGACACAGGTTACCCTGTGTTTCCTTCCCTGAATCTGCTTCTCCAAGTAGGGTGTTCTGCATCAAGCGAACTGCCTCAACCAAGGATCGCCGTAGCTGCTCCTCTGGTCCTGTGTCTATTCAAAAGCCTGCAGTGCCACAGGAAGAACAGGACTTAAATTGCAGTAAGAACACAAGCCGACTTCCTCCAGGAGGCACGGTGACTTCAGGCAGGAGGTCCTAGATGGAAAGCGAAGCTGAGGGTTACTCTGAGTGCAGCTCAGACTAGGGCAACGCGTAAGACTTCGACGCCATGTGGGACTTGCCAGAATGGTGTTCGTGAACGTGTGCGGGTGCTGAGGAAGTTTAGCTGCTCCAAAAGAGAGTGCAGTGCGTTTCCCTACGCTCGGCATGCACAGAGGGGCTCTAAAGGGCTACGGGAGTGGATGTTGCTTAGCAGACACAGGTGCGCCTGGGGGTACTCAGTGTTCCTGCCGGGAACAGGGTGCCCACGCTAGCCTCCTAGGTGTCCAGAAAACTGTGCCGCCGTTAGACGTACGCAGAGCAGAGGCCACCGGCTCTTAGAAACTGCTGCACGCCTGCTCTTGTGCACGGCAAATCAGGGCCTTACTTCCAGGCATGTGTTCATGCTGGGTGTGCCGGTAGCGACACCGCATGGTAAGATGCTGACTTTCTCCTCGAGCAGAGTGACTTCAGGTACGAGGGCCTCGGAGTATTCAAAGCAGAGTGTTTTCTCATGGCATCTCACACAAGGGCCATGACAAAGTCTTCCTGGGCACTACAGACTCAGCAGCAATATTGTGCTGAGGCCCTTCGAGGACTCTGGACATGTAGCTCTCCTCAAGGAACCTACAGTGTGTTGCCCATCACTCGGCACGCACAGAGGGCCTCTGAGGGATCAACAAATGAGCCTCGATTTCCTCAGCCAGCCCAGAGGGGTGTTGAGGTACTCACTCAACTTGGAGGGAAAATGATGCATACCCGAGAGGCCTAGGAGTCCTCAGACTTGTACATCTTTGAAAATAAAGCATATAAGCGACTAAGAACTCATGGAGACAGCTGCATGCCTCCGTATCTACACGGTTACCAAGGGCCTAAACTGGAGGCATGTTCCCACGTTGAGATTCCTTTTAGCTCTAGAGCTTGTCAGGCTGAAAACAACCACGGCCATGGAAGCACCTGGTTTAGACAGAGCAAATTCATTTTGTCCCCAGAAGCATTCTACAAGGGTTGACTTGCCTGTCAAGAGCTGTGTATGTCAGGGATCTTTAACGAAGCATGAATGCAGCCTTCAGAAAGGGAAAGCAAGGCTAGTCCCAGCAGGCCCCCGTTTCCTCGGGCTCACTCACCATGCACCCCTGTTCTTTCTAAGAAGTCCAAAGAGACACAAGTTACCCTGTGTTTCCTTCCCTGAATCTGCTTCTCCAAGTAGGGTGTTCTGCATCAAGCGAACTGCCTCAACGAAGGATCGCCGTAGCTGCTCCTCTGGTCCTGTGTCTATTCAAAAGCCTGCAGTGCCACAGGAAGAACAGGAGTTAAATGGCACTCAGAACGCAAGCCGACTTCCTCCAGGAGGCACGGTGACTTCAGGCAGGAGGTCCTAGATGGAAAGCGAAGCCGAGGGTTACTCTGAGTGCAGCTCAGACTAGGGCAACGCGTAAGACTTCGATGCCATGTGGGACTTCCCAGAACGGTGTTCGTAAACGTGTGCGAGTGCTGAGGAAATTTAGCTGTTCCAAATGAGAGTGCAGTGCGTTTCCCTACGCTCGGCATGCACAGAGGGGCTCTAAAGGGCTACGGGAGTGGATGTTGCTTAGCAGACCCAGGTGCGCCTGGGGTTACTCAGTGTTCCTGCCGTGGACAGGGTGCCCACGCTAGCCTCCTAGGTGTCCAGAAAACTGTGCCGCCGTTAGACGTACGCAGAGCAGAGGCCACCGGCTCTTGGAAACTGCTGCACGCCTCCTCTTCTGCACGGCAAATCAGGGCCTTACTTCCAGGCATGTGTTCATGCTGGGTGTGCCGGTAGCGACACCGCATGGTAAGATGCTGACTTTCTCCTCGAGCAGAGTGACTTCAGGTACGAGGGCCTCGGAGTATTCAAAGCAGGGTGTTTTCTCATGGCAGCACACACATGGGCCATGACAAAGTCTTCCTGGGCACTTCGGACTCACCAGCAATGTTGTCCTGAGGCCGTTCGAGCACTATGGACATGTAGCTCTCCTCAAGGAACCTACAGTGTGTTGCCCATCACTCGGCACGCACAGAGGGCCTCCGACGGATCAACAAATGGGCCTCGACGTTCCTCAGCCGTCCCACAGGGGTGTGGAGGTACTCAGTCAACTAGGAGGGAAAATGATGCATACCCGAGAGGCCTAGGAGTCCTCAGACGTGTACATCTTTGAAAATAAAGCATATAAGCGACTAAGAACTCATGGAGACAGCTGCATGCCTCCGTATCTACACGGTTACCAAGGGCCTAAACTGGAGGCATGTTCCCACGTTGAGATTCCTTTTAGCTCTAGAGCTTGTCAGGCTGAAAACAACCGCGGCCATGGAAGCACCTGGTTTAGACAGAGCAAATTCATTTTGTCCCCAGAAGCATTCTACAAGGGTTGACTTGCCTGTCAAGAGCTGTGTATGTCAGGGATCTTTAACGAAGCATGAATGCAGCCTTCAGAAAGGGAAAGCAAGGCTAGTCCCAGCAGGCCCCCGTTTCCTCGGGCTCACTCACCATGCACCCCTGTTCTTTCTAAGAAGTCCAAAGAGACACAAGTTACCCTGTGTTTCCTTCCCTGAATCTGCTTCTCCAAGTAGGGTGTTCTGCATCAAGCGAACTGCCTCAACGAAGGATCGCCGTAGCTGCTCCTCTGGTCCTGTGTCTATTCAAAAGCCTGCAGTGCCACAGGAAGAACAGGAGTTAAATGGCACTCAGAACGCAAGCCGACTTCCTCCAGGAGGCACGGTGACTTCAGGCAGGAGGTCCTAGATGGAAAGCGAAGCCGAGGGTTACTCTGAGTGCAGCTCAGACTAGGGCAACGCGTAAGACTTCGATGCCATGTGGGACTTCCCAGAACGGTGTTCGTAAACGTGTGCGAGTGCTGCGGAAATTTAGCTGTTCCAAATGAGAGTGCAGTGCGTTTCCCTACGCTCGGCATGCACAGAGGGGCTCTAAAGGGTTACGGGAGTGGATGTTGCTTAGCAGACCCAGGTGCGCCTGGGGTTACTCAGTGTTCCTGCCGGGAACAGGGTGCCCACGCTAGCCTCCTAGGTGTCCAGAAAACTGTGCCGCCGTTAGACCTACGCAGAGCAGAGGCCACCGGCTCTTGGAAACTGCTGCACGCCTGCTCTTGTGCCCGGCAAATCAGGGCCTTACTTCCAGGCATGTGTTCATGCTGGGTGTGCCGGTAGCGACACCGCATGGTAAGATGCTGACTTTCTCCTCGAGCAGAGTGACTTCAGGTACGAGGGCCTCGGAGTATTCAAAGCACGGTGTTTTCTCATGGCAGCACACACATGGGCCATGACAAAGTCTTCCTGGGCACTTCGGACTCACCAGCAATGTTGTCCTGAGGCCGTTCGAGCACTCTGGACATGTAGCTCTCCTCAAGGAACCTACAGTGTGTTGCCCACCACTCGGCAGGCACAGAGGGCCTCCGAGGGATCAACAAATGGGCCTCGATTTCCTCAGCCAGCCCAGAGGGGTGTTGAGGTACTCACTCAACTTGGAGGGAAAATGATGCATACCCGAGAGGCCTAGGAGTCCTCAGACGTGTACATCTTTGCAAATAAAGCATATAAGCGACTAAGAACTCATGGAGACAGCTGCATGCCTCCGTATCTACACGGTTTCCAAGGGCCTAAACTGGAGGCATGTTCCCACGTTGAGATTCCTTTTAGCTCTAGAGCTTGTCAGGCTGAAAACAACCACGGCCGTGGAAGCACCTGGTTTAGACAGAGCAAATTCATTTTGTCCCCAGAAGCATTCTACAAGGGTTGACTTGCCTGTCAAGAGCTGTGTATGTCAGAGAGCTTCAACGAAGCATGAAGGCAGCCTTCAGAAAGGGAAAGCAAGGCTAGTCCCAGCAGGCCCCCGTTTCCTCGGGCTCACTCACCATGCACCACTGTTGTTTCTAACAAGTCCAAAGAGACACAGGTTACCCTGTGTTTCCTTCCCTGAATCTGCTTCTCCAAGTAGGGTGTTCTGCATCAAGCGAACTGCCTCAACCAAGGATCGCCGTAGCTGCTCCTCTGGTCCTGTGTCTATTCAAAAGCCTGCAGTGCCACAGGAAGAACAGGACTTAAATTGCAGTAAGAACACAAGCCGACTTCCTCCAGGAGGCACGGTGACTTCAGGCAGGAGGTCCTAGATGGAAAGCGAAGCTGAGGGTTACTCTGAGTGCAGCTCAGACTAGGGCAACGCGTAAGACTTCGACGCCATGTGGGACTTGCCAGAATGGTGTTCGTGAACGTGTGCGGGTGCTGAGGAAGTTTAGCTGCTCCAAAAGAGAGTGCAGTGCGTTTCCCTACGCTCGGCATGCACAGAGGGGCTCTAAAGGGCTACGGGAGTGGACGTTGCTTAGCAGACACAGGTGCGCCTGGGGGTACTCAGTGTTCCTGCCGGGAACAGGGTGCCCACGCTAGCCTCCTAGGTGTCCAGAAAACTGTGCCGCCGTTAGACGTACGCAGAGCAGAGGCCACCGGCTCTTAGAAACTGCTGCACGCCTGCTCTTGTGCTCGGCAAATCAGGGCCTTACTTCCAGGCATGTGTTCATGCTGGGTGTGCCGGTAGCGACACCGCATGGTAAGATGCTGACTTTCTCCTCGAGCAGAGTGACTTCAGGTACGAGGGCCTCGGAGTATTCAAAGCAGAGTGTTTTCTCATGGCGTCTCACACAAGGGCCATGACAAAGTCTTCCTGGGCACTACAGACTCAGCAGCAATATTGTGCTGAGGCCCTTCGAGGACTCTGGACATGTAGCTCTCCTCAAGGAACCTACAGTGTGTTGCCCATCACTCGGCACGCACAGAGGGCCTCTGAGGGATCAACAAATGAGCCTCGATTTCCTCAGCCAGCCCAGAGGGGTGTTGAGGTACTCACTCAACTTGGAGGGAAAATGATGCATACCCGAGAGGCCTAGGAGTCCTCAGACGTGTACATCTTTGAAAATAAAGCATATAAGCGACTAAGAACTCATGGAGACAGCTGCATGCCTCCGTATCTACACGGTTACCAAGGGCCTAAACTGGAGGCATGTTCCCACGTTGAGATTCCTTTTAGCTCTAGAGCTTGTCAGGCTGAAAACAACCGCGGCCATGGAAGCACCTGGTTTAGACAGAGCAAATTCATTTTGTCCCCAGAAGCATTCTACAAGGGTTGACTTGCCTGTCAAGAGCTGTGTATGTCAGGGATCTTTAACGAAGCATGAATGCAGCCTTCAGAAAGGGAAAGCAAGGCTAGTCCCAGCAGGCCCCCGTTTCCTCGGGCTCACTCACCATGCACCCCTGTTCTTTCTAAGAAGTCCAAAGAGACACAAGTTACCCTGTGTTTCCTTCCCTGAATCTGCTTCTCCAAGTAGGGTGTTCTGCATCAAGCGAACTGCCTCAACGAAGGATCGCCGTAGCTGCTCCTCTGGTCCTGTGTCTATTCAAAAGCCTGCAGTGCCACAGGAAGAACAGGAGTTAAATGGCACTCAGAACGCAAGCCGACTTCCTCCAGGAGGCACGGTGACTTCAGGCAGGAGGTCCTAGATGGAAAGCGAAGCCGAGGGTTACTCTGAGTGCAGCTCAGACTAGGGCAACGCGTAAGACTTCGATGCCATGTGGGACTTCCCAGAACGGTGTTCGTAAACGTGTGCGAGTGCTGAGGAAATTTAGCTGTTCCAAATGAGAGTGCAGTGCGTTTCCCTACGCTCGGCATGCACAGAGGGGCTCTACAGGGCTACGGGAGTGGATGTTGCTTAGCAGACCCAGGTGCGCCTGGGGGTACTCAGTGTTCCTGCCGGGAACAGGGTGCCCACGCTAGCTTCCTAGGTGTCCAGAAAAATGTGCCGCCGTTAGACGTACGCAGAGCAGAGGCCACCAGCTCTTGGAAACTGCTGCACGCCTCCTCTTGTGCACGGCAAATCAGGTCCTTACTTCCAGGCATGTGTTCATGCTGGGTGTGCCGGTAGCGACACCGCATGGTAAGATGCTGACTTTCTCCTAGAGCAGAGTGACTTCAGGTACGAGGGCCTCGGAGTATTCAAAGCAGAGTGTTTTCTCATGGCATCTCACACAAGGGCCATGACAAAGTCTTCCTGGGCACTACGGACTCAGCAGCAATATTGTCCTGAGGCCGTTCGAGGACTCTGGACATGTAGCTCTCCTCAAGGAACCTACAGTGTGTTGCCCACCACTCGGCACGCACAGAGGGCCTCCGAGAGATCAACAAATGGGCCTCGATTTCCTCAGCCAGCCCAGAGGGGTGTTGAGGTACTCACTCAACTTGGAGGGAAAATGATGCATACCCGAGAGGCCTAGGAGTCCTCAGACGTGTACATCTTTGAAAATAAAGCATATAAGCGACTAAGAACTCATGGAGACAGCTGCATGCCTCCGTATCTACACGGTTACCAAGGGCCTAAACTGGAGGCATGTTCCCACGTTGAGATTCCTTTTAGCTCTAGAGCTTGTCAGGCTGAAAACAACCACGGCCATGGAAGCACCTGGTTTAGACAGAGCAAATTCATTTTGTCCCCAGAAGCATTCTACAGGGTTTACTTGCCTGTCAAGAGCTGCGTATGTCAGGGAGCTTCAACGAAGCATGAATGCAGCCTTCAGAAAGGGAAAGCAAGGCTAGTTCCAGCAGGCACCCGTTTCCTCGGGCTCACTCAGCATGCACCCCTGTGGTTTCTAACAAGTCCAAAGAGACACAGGTTACCCTGTGTTTCCTTCCCTGAATCAGCTTCTCCAAGTAGGGTGTTCTGCATCAAGCGAACTGCCTCAACCAAGGATCCCCGTAGCTGCTCCTCTGGTCCTGTGTCTATTCAAAAGCTTGCAGTGCCACAGGAAGAAGAGGACTTAAATTGCAGTAAGAACGCAAGCCGACTTCCTCCAGGAGGCACGGTGACTTCAGGCAGGAGGTCCTAGATGGAAAGCGAAGCCGAGGGTTACTCTGAGTGCAGCTCAGACTAGGGCAACGCGTAAGACTTCGATGCCATGTGGGACTTCCCAGAACGGTGTTCGTAAACGTGTGCGAGTGCTGAGGAAATTTAGCTGTTCCAAATGAGAGTGCAGTGCGTTTCCCTACGCTCGGCATGCACAGAGGGGCTCTAAAGGGCTACGGGAGTGGATGTTGCTTAGCAGACCCAGGTGCGCCTGGGGTTACTCAGTGTTCCTGCCGTGGACAGGGTGCCCACGCTAGCCTCCTAGGTGTCCAGAAAACTGTGCCGCCGTTAGACGTACGCAGAGCAGAGGCCACCGGCTCTTGGAAACTGCTGCACGCCTCCTCTTCTGCACGGCAAATCAGGGCCTTACTTCCAGGCATGTGTTCATGCTGGGTGTGCCGGTAGCGACACCGCATGGTAAGATGCTGACTTTCTCCTCGAGCAGAGTGACTTCAGGTACGAGGGCCTCGGAGTATTCAAAGCAGGGTGTTTTCTCATGGCAGCACACACATGGGCCATGACAAAGTCTTCCTGGGCACTTCGGACTCACCAGCAATGTTGTCCTGAGGCCGTTCGAGCACTATGGACATGTAGCTCTCCTCAAGGAACCTACAGTGTGTTGCCCATCACTCGGCACGCACAGAGGGCCTCCGACGGATCAACAAATGGGCCTCGAGTTCCTCAGCCATCCCACAGGGGTGTGGAGGTACTCAGTCAACTTGGAGGGAAAATGATGCATACCCGAGAGGCCTAGGAGTCCTCAGACGTGTACATCTTTGAAAATAAAGCATATAAGCGACTAAGAACTCATGGAGACAGCTGCATGCCTCCGTATCTACACGGTTACCAAGGGCCTAAACTGGAGGCATGTTCCCACGTTGAGATTCCTTTTAGCTCTAGAGCTTGTCAGGCTGAAAACAACCGCGGCCATGGAAGCACCTGGTTTAGACAGAGCAAATTCATTTTGTCCCCAGAAGCATTCTACAAGGGTTGACTTGCCTGTCAAGAGCTGTGTATGTCAGGGATCTTTAACGAAGCATGAATGCAGCCTTCAGAAAGGGAAAGCAAGGCTAGTCCCAGCAGGCCCCCGTTTCCTCGGGCTCAATCACCATGCACCCCTGTTCTTTCTAAGAAGTCCAAAGAGACACAAGTTACCCTGTGTTTCCTTCCCTGAATCTGCTTCTCCAAGTAGGGTGTTCTGCATCAAGCGAACTGCCTCAACGAAGGATCGCCGTAGCTGCTCCTCTGGTCCTGTGTCTATTCAAAAGCCTGCAGTGCCACAGGAAGAACAGGAGTTAAATGGCACTCAGAACGCAAGCCGACTTCCTCCAGGAGGCACGGTGACTTCAGGCAGGAGGTTCTAGATGGAAAGCGAAGCCGAGGGTTACTCTGAGTGCAGCTCAGACTAGGGCAACGCGTAAGACTTCGATGCCATGTGGGACTTCCCAGAACGGTGTTCGTAAACGTGTGCGAGTGCTGCGGAAATTTAGCTGTTCCAAATGAGAGTGCAGTGCGTTTCCCTACGCTCGGCATGCACAGAGGGGCTCTAAAGGGCTACGGGAGTGGATGTTGCTTAGCAGACACAGGTGCGCCTGGGGGTACTCAGTGTTCCTGCCGGGAACAGGGTGCCCACGCTAGCCTCCTAGGTGTCCAGAAAACTGTGCCGCCGTTAGACGTACGCAGAGCAGAGGCCACCAGCTCTTGGAAACTGCTGCACGCCTCCTCTTGTGCACGGCAAATCAGGGCCTTACTTCCAGGCATGTGTTCATGCTGGGTGTGCCGGTAGCGACACCGCATGGTAAGATGCTGACTTTCTCCTAGAGCAGAGTGACTTCAGGTACGAGGGCCTCGGAGTATTCAAAGCAGAGTGTTTTCTCATGGCATCTCACACAAGGGCCATGACAAAGTCTTCCTGGGCACTACGGACTCAGCAGCAATATTGTCCTGAGGCCGTTCGAGGACTCTGGACATGTAGCTCTCCTCAAGGAACCTACAGTGTGTTGCCCACCACTCGGCACGCACAGAGGGCCTCCGAGAGATCAACAAATGGGCCTCGATTTCCTCAGCCAGCCCAGAGGGGTGTTGAGGTACTCACTCAACTTGGAGGGAAAATGATGCATACCCGAGAGGCCTAGGAGTCCTCAGACGTGTACATCTTTGAAAATAAAGCATATAAGCGACTAAGAACTCATGGAGACAGCTGCATGCCTCCGTATCTACACGGTTACCAAGGGCCTAAACTGGAGGCATGTTCCCACGTTGAGATTCCTTTTAGCTCTAGAGCTTGTCAGGCTGAAAACAACCACGGCCATGGAAGCACCTGGTTTAGACAGAGCAAATTCATTTTGTCCCCAGAAGCATTCTACAGGGTTTACTTGCCTGTCAAGAGCTGCGTATGTCAGGGAGCTTCAACGAAGCATGAATGCAGCCTTCAGAAAGGGAAAGCAAGGCTAGTTCCAGCAGGCACCCGTTTCCTCGGGCTCACTCAGCATGCACCCCTGTGGTTTCTAACAAGTCCAAAGAGACACAGGTTACCCTGTGTTTCCTTCCCTGAATCAGCTTCTCCAAGTAGGGTGTTCTGCATCAAGCGAACTGCCTCAACCAAGGATCCCCGTAGCTGCTCCTCTGGTCCTGTGTCTATTCAAAAGCTTGCAGTGCCACAGGAAGAAGAGGACTTAAATTGCAGTAAGAACGCAAGCCGACTTCCTCCAGGAGGCACGGTGACTTCAGGCAGGAGGTCCTAGATGGAAAGCGAAGCCGAGGGTTACTCTGAGTGCAGCTCAGACTAGGGCAACGCGTAAGACTTCGATGCCATGTGGGACTTCCCAGAACGGTGTTCGTAAACGTGTGCGAGTGCTGAGGAAATTTAGCTGTTCCAAATGAGAGTGCAGTGCGTTTCCCTACGCTCGGCATGCACAGAGGGGCTCTAAAGGGCTACGGGAGTGGATGTTGCTTAGCAGACCCAGGTGCGCCTGGGGTTACTCAGTGTTCCTGCCGTGGACAGGGTGCCCACGCTAGCCTCCTAGGTGTCCAGAAAACTGTGCCGCCGTTAGACGTACGCAGAGCAGAGGCCACGGGCTCTTGGAAACTGCTGCACGCCTCCTCTTCTGCACGGCAAATCAGGGCCTTACTTCCAGGCATGTGTTCATGCTGGGTGTGCCGGTAGCGACACCGCATGGTAAGATGCTGACTTTCTCCTCGAGCAGAGTGACTTCAGGTACGAGGGCCTCGGAGTATTCAAAGCAGGGTGTTTTCTCATGGCAGCACACACATGGGCCATGACAAAGTCTTCCTGGGCACTTCGGACTCACCAGCAATGTTGTCCTGAGGCCGTTCGAGCACTATGGACATGTAGCTCTCCTCAAGGAACCTACAGTGTGTTGCCCATCACTCGGCACGCACAGAGGGCCTCCGACGGATCAACAAATGGGCCTCGACGTTCCTCAGCCGTCCCACAGGGGTGTGGAGGTACTCACTCAACTTGGAGGGAAAATGATGCATACCCGAGAGGCCTAGGAGTCCTCAGACGTGTACATCTTTGAAAATAAAGCATATAAGCAACTAAGAACTCATGGAGACAGCTGCATGCCTCCGTATCTACACGGTTACCAAGGGCCTAAACTGGAGGCATGTTCCCACGTTGAGATTCCTTTTAGCTCTAGAGCTTGTCAGGCTGAAAACAACCACGGCCATAGAAGCACCTGGTTTAGACAGAGCAAATTCATTTTGTCCCCAGAAGCATTCTACAAGGGTTGACTTGCCTGTCAAGAGCTGTGTATGTCAGGGATCTTTAACGAAGCATGAATGCAGCCTTCAGAAAGGGAAAGCAAGGCTAGTCCCAGCAGGCCCCCGTTTCCTCGGGCTCACTCACCATGCACCCCTGTTCTTTCTAAGAAGTCCAAAGAGACACAAGTTACCCTGTGTTTCCTTCCCTGAATCTGCTTCTCCAAGTAGGGTGTTCTGCATCAAGCGAACTGCCTCAACCAAGGATCGCCGTAGCTGCTCCTCTGGTCCTGTGTCTATTCAAAAGCCTGCAGTGCCACAGGAAGAACAGGAGTTAAATGGCACTCAGAACGCAAGCCGACTTCCTCCAGGAGGCACGGTGACTTCAGGCAGGAGGTCCTAGATGGAAAGCGAAGCCGAGGGTTACTCTGAGTGCAGCTCAGACTAGGGCAACGCGTAAGACTTCGATGCCATGTGGGACTTCCCAGAACGGTGTTCGTAAACGTGTGCGAGTGCTGAGGAAATTTAGCTGTTCCAAATGAGAGTGCAGTGCGTTTCCCTACGCTCGGCATGCACAGAGGGGCTCTAAAGGGTTACGGGAGTGGATGTTGCTTAGCAGACCCAGGTGCGCCTGGGGTTACTCAGTGTTCCTGCCGGGAACAGGGTGCCCACGCTAGCCTCCTAGGTGTCCAGAAAACTGTGCCGCCGTTAGACCTACGCAGAGCAGAGGCCACCGGCTCTTGGAAACTGCTGCACGCCTGCTCTTGTGCCCGGCAAATCAGGGCCTTACTTCCAGGCATGTGTTCATGCTGGGTGTGCCGGTAGCGACACCGCATGGTAAGATGCTGACTTTCTCCTCGAGCAGAGTGACTTCAGGTACGAGGGCCTCGGAGTATTCAAAGCACGGTGTTTTCTCATGGCAGCACACACATGGGCCATGACAAAGTCATCCTGGGCACTTCGGACTCACCATCAATGTTGTCCTGAGGCCGTTCGAGCACTCTGGACATGTAGCTCTCCTCAAGGAACCTACAGTGTGTTGCCCACCACTCGGCACGCACAGAGGGCCTCCGAGGGATCAACAAATGGGCCTCGATTTCCTCAGCCAGCCCAGAGGGGTGTTGAGGTACTCACTCAACTTGGAGGGAAAATGATGCATACCCGAGAGGCCTAGGAGTCCTCAGACGTGTACATCTTTGAAAATAAAGCATATAAGCGACTAAGAACTCATGGAGACAGCTGCATGCCTCCGTATCTACACGGTTTCCAAGGGCCTAAACTGGAGGCATGTTCCCACGTTGAGATTCCTTTTAGCTCTAGAGCTTGTCAGGCTGAAAACAACCACGGCCGTGGAAGCACCTGGTTTAGACAGAGCAAATTCATTTTCTCCCCAGAAGCATTCTACAAGGGTTGACTTGCCTGTCAAGAGCTGTGTATGTCAGGGATCTTTAACGAAGCATGAATGCAGCCTTCAGAAAGGGAAAGCAAGGCTAGTCCCAGCAGGCCCCTGTTTCCTCGGGCTCACACTGCATGCACCACTGTTGTTTCTAACAAGTCCAAAGAGACACAGGTTACCCTGTGTTTCCTTCCCTGAATCTGCTTCTCCAAGTAGGGTGTTCTGCATCAAGCGAACTGCCTCAACCAAGGATCCCCGTAGCTGCTCCTCTGGTCCTGTGTCTATTCAAAAGCCTGCAGTGCCACAGGAAGAACAGGACTTAAATGGCAGTCAGAACACAAGCCGACTTCCTCCAGGAGGCACGGTGACTTCAGGCAGGAGGTCCTAGATGGAAAGCGAAGCTGAGGGTTACTCTGAGTGCAGCTCAGACTAGGGCAACGCGTAAGACTTCGACGCCATGTGGGACTTGCCAGAACGGTGTTCGTGAACGTGTGCGGGTGCTGAGGAAGTTTAGCTGCTCCAAAAGAGAGTGCAGTGCGTTTCCCTACGCTCGGCATGCACAGAGGGGCTCTAAAGGGCTACGGGAGTGGATGTTGCTTAGCAGACACAGGTGCGCCTGGGGGTACTCAGTGTTCCTGCCGGGAACAGGGTGCCCACGCTAGCCTCCTAGGTGTCCAGAAAACTGTGCCGCCGTTAGACGTACGCAGAGCAGAGGCCACCGGCTCTTGGAAACTGCTGCACGCCTCCTCTTATGCTCGGCAAATCAGGGCCTTACTTCCAGGCATTTGTTCATGCTGGGTGTGCCGGTAGCGACACCGCATGGTAAGATGCTGACTTTCTCCTCGAGCAGAGTGACTTCAGGTACGAGGGCCTCGGAGTATTCAAAGCAGAGTGTTTTCTCAT
Source organism: Delphinapterus leucas (assembly GCF_059928025.1). Lineage (NCBI taxonomy): Eukaryota > Metazoa > Chordata > Mammalia > Artiodactyla > Monodontidae > Delphinapterus > Delphinapterus leucas. The sequence continues at coordinate 32,049,219 of NC_143147.1, forward strand.
GGCATCTCACACAAGGGCCATGACAAAGTCTTCCTGGGCACTACAGACTCAGCAGCAATATTGTGCTGAGGCCCTTCGAGGACTCTGGACATGTAGCTCTCCTCAAGGAACCTACAGTGTGTTGCCCATCACTCGGCACGCACAGAGGGCCTCTGAGGGATCAACAAATGAGCCTCGATTTCCTCAGCCAGCCCAGAGGGGTGTTGAGGTACTCACTCAACTTGGAGGGAAAATGATGCATACCCGAGAGGCCTAGGAGTCCTCAGACGTGTACATCTTTGAAAATAAAGCATATAAGCGACTAAGAACTCATGGAGACAGCTGCATGCCTCCGTATCTACACGGTTACCAAGGGCCTAAACTGGAGGCATGTTCCCACGTTGAGATTCCTTTTAGCTCTAGAGCTTGTCAGGCTGAAAACAACCACGGCCGTGGAAGCACCTGGTTTAGACAGAGCAAATTCATTTTGTCCCCAGAAGCATTCTACAAGGGTTGACTTGCCTGTCAAGAGCTGTGTATGTCAGGGATCTTTAACGAAGCATGAATGCAGCCTTCAGAAAGGGAAAGCAAGGCTAGTCCCAGCAGGCCCCCGTTTCCTCGGGCTCACTCACCATGCACCCCTGTTCTTTCTAAGAAGTCCAAAGAGACACAAGTTACCCTGTGTTTCCTTCCCTGAATCTGCTTCTCCAAGTAGGGTGTTCTGCATCAAGCGAACTGCCTCAACGAAGGATCGCCGTAGCTGCTCCTCTGGTCCTGTGTCTATTCAAAAGCCTGCAGTGCCACAGGAAGAACAGGAGTTAAATGGCACTCAGAACGCAAGCCGACTTCCTCCAGGAGGCACGGTGACTTCAGGCAGGAGGTCCTAGATGGAAAGCGAAGCCGAGGGTTACTCTGAGTGCAGCTCAGACTAGGGCAACGCGTAAGACTTCGATGCCATGTGGGACTTCCCAGAACGGTGTTCGTAAACGTGTGCGAGTGCTGAGGAAATTTAGCTGTTCCAAATGAGAGTGCAGTGCGTTTCCCTACGCTCGGCATGCACAGAGGGGCTCTAAAGGGCTACGGGAGTGGATGTTGCTTAGCAGACCCAGGTGCGCCTGGGGGTACTCAGTGTTCCTGCCGGGAACAGGGTGCCCACGCTAGCCTCCTAGGTGTCCAGAAAACTGTGCCGCCGTTAGACGTACGCAGAGCAGAGGCCACCGGCTCTTGGAAACTGCTGCACGCCTCCTCTTGTGCACGGCAAATCAGGGCCTTACTTCCAGGCATGTGTTCATGCTGGGTGTGCCGGTAGCGACACCGCATGGTAAGATGCTGACTTTCTCCTCGAGCAGAGTGACTTCAGGTACGAGGGCCTCGGAGTATTCAAAGCAGGGTGTTTTCTCATGGCAGCACACACATGGGCCATGACAAAGTCTTCCTGGGCACTTCGGACTCACCAGCAATGTTGTCCTGAGGCCGTTCGAGCACTCTGGACATGTAGCTCTCCTCAAGGAACCTACAGTGTGTTGCCCATCACTCGGCACGCACAGAGGGCCTCCGAGAGATCAACAAATGGGCCTCGACGTTCCTCAGCCGGCCCACAGGGGTGTGGAGGTACTCAGTCAACTTGGATGGAAAATCATGCATACCCGAGAGGCCTAGGAGTCCTCAGACGTGTACTTCCTTGAAAATAAAGCATATAAGCGACTAAGAACTCATGGAGACAGCTGCATGTCTCCGTATCTACACGGTTACCAAGGGCGTAAACTGGAGGCATGTTCCCACGTTGAGATTCCTTTTAGCTCTAGAGCTTGTCAGGACGAAAACAACCGCGGCCATGGAAGCACCTGGTTTAGACAGAGCAAATTTATTTTGTCCCCAGAAGCATTCTACAAGGGTTGACTTGCCTGTCAAGAGCTGTGTATGTCAGGGATCTTTAACGAAGCATGAATGCAGCCTTCAGAAAGGGAAAGCAAGGCTAGTTCCAGCAGGCCCCCGTTTCCTCGTGCTCACTCAGCATGCACCACTGTTGTTTCTAACAAGTCCAAAGAGACACAGGTTACCCTGTGTTTCCTTCCCTGAATCTGCTTCTCCAAGTAGGGTGTTCTGCATCAAGCGAACTGCCTCAACCAAGGATCGCCGTAGCTGCTCCTCTGGTCCTGTGTCTATTCAAAAGTTTGCAGTGCCTCAGGAAGAACAGGACTTAAATTGCAGTCAGAACGCAAGCCGACTTCCTCCAGGAGGCACGGTGACTTCAGGCAGGAGGTCCTAGATGGAAAGCGAAGCCGAGGGTTACTCTGAGTGCAGCTCAGACTAGGGCAACGCGTAAGACTTCGATGCCATGTGGGACTTCCCAGAACGGTGTTCGTAAACGTGTGCGAGTGCTGAGGAAATTTAGCTGTTCCAAATGAGAGTGCAGTGCGTTTCCCTACGCTCGGCATGCACAGAGGGGCTCTAAAGGGCTACGGGAGTGGATGTTGCTTAGCAGACACAGGTGCGCCTGGGGGTACTCAGTGTTCCTGCCGGGAACAGGGTGCCCACGCTAGCCTCCTAGGTGTCCAGAAAACTGTGCCGCCGTTAGACGTACGCAGAGCAGAGGCCACCAGCTCTTGGAAACTGCTGCACGCCTCCTCTTGTGCACGGCAAATCAGGGCCTTACTTCCAGGCATGTGTTCATGCTGGGTGTGCCGGTAGCGACACCGCATGGTAAGATGCTGACTTTCTCCTAGAGCAGAGTGACTTCAGGTACGAGGGCCTCGGAGTATTCAAAGCAGAGTGTTTTCTCATGGCATCTCACACAAGGGCCATGACAAAGTCTTCCTGGGCACTACGGACTCAGCAGCAATATTGTCCTGAGGCCGTTCGAGGACTCTGGACATGTAGCTCTCCTCAAGGAACCTACAGTGTGTTGCCCACCACTCGGCACGCACAGAGGGCCTCCGAGAGATCAACAAATGGGCCTCGATTTCCTCAGCCAGCCCAGAGGGGTGTTGAGGTACTCACTCAACTTGGAGGGAAAATGATGCATACCCGAGAGGCCTAGGAGTCCTCAGACGTGTACATCTTTGAAAATAAAGCATATAAGCGACTAAGAACTCATGGAGACAGCTGCATGCCTCCGTATCTACACGGTTACCAAGGGCCTAAACTGGAGGCATGTTCCCACGTTGAGATTCCTTTTAGCTCTAGAGCTTTTCAGGCTGAAAACAACCACGGCCATGGAAGCACCTGGTTTAGACAGAGCAAATTCATTTTGTCCCCAGAAGCATTCTACAGGGTTTACTTGCCTGTCAAGAGCTGCGTATGTCAGGGAGCTTCAACGAAGCATGAATGCAGCCTTCAGAAAGGGAAAGCAAGGCTAGTTCCAGCAGGCACCCGTTTCCTCGGGCTCACTCAGCATGCACCCCTGTGGTTTCTAACAAGTCCAAAGAGACACAGGTTACCCTGTGTTTCCTTCCCTGAATCAGCTTCTCCAAGTAGGGTGTTCTGCATCAAGCGAACTGCCTCAACCAAGGATCCCCGTAGCTGCTCCTCTGGTCCTGTGTCTATTCAAAAGCTTGCAGTGCCACAGGAAGAAGAGGACTTAAATTGCAGTAAGAACGCAAGCCGACTTCCTCCAGGAGGCACGGTGACTTCAGGCAGGAGGTCCTAGATGGAAAGCGAAGCCGAGGGTTACTCTGAGTGCAGCTCAGACTAGGGCAACGCGTAAGACTTCGATGCCATGTGGGACTTCCCAGAACGGTGTTCGTAAACGTGTGCGAGTGCTGAGGAAATTTAGCTGTTCCAAATGAGAGTGCAGTGCGTTTCCCTACGCTCGGCATGCACAGAGGGGCTCTAAAGGGCTACGGGAGTGGATGTTGCTTAGCAGACCCAGGTGCGCCTGGGGTTACTCAGTGTTCCTGCCGTGGACAGGGTGCCCACGCTAGCCTCCTAGGTGTCCAGAAAACTGTGCCGCCGTTAGACGTACGCAGAGCAGAGGCCACGGGCTCTTGGAAACTGCTGCACGCCTCCTCTTCTGCACGGCAAATCAGGGCCTTACTTCCAGGCATGTGTTCATGCTGGGTGTGCCGGTAGCGACACCGCATGGTAAGATGCTGACTTTCTCCTCGAGCAGAGTGACTTCAGGTACGAGGGCCTCGGAGTATTCAAAGCAGGGTGTTTTCTCATGGCAGCACACACATGGGCCATGACAAAGTCTTCCTGGGCACTTCGGACTCACCAGCAATGTTGTCCTGAGGCCGTTCGAGCACTATGGACATGTAGCTCTCCTCAAGGAACCTACAGTGTGTTGCCCATCACTCGGCACGCACAGAGGGCCTCCGACGGATCAACAAATGGGCCTCGACGTTCCTCAGCCGTCCCACAGGGGTGTGGAGGTACTCACTCAACTTGGAGGGAAAATGATGCATACCCGAGAGGCCTAGGAGTCCTCAGACGTGTACATCTTTGAAAATAAAGCATATAAGCAACTAAGAACTCATGGAGACAGCTGCATGCCTCCGTATCTACACGGTTACCAAGGGCCTAAACTGGAGGCATGTTCCCACGTTGAGATTCCTTTTAGCTCTAGAGCTTGTCAGGCTGAAAACAACCACGGCCATAGAAGCACCTGGTTTAGACAGAGCAAATTCATTTTGTCCCCAGAAGCATTCTACAAGGGTTGACTTGCCTGTCAAGAGCTGTGTATGTCAGGGATCTTTAACGAAGCATGAATGCAGCCTTCAGAAAGGGAAAGCAAGGCTAGTCCCAGCAGGCCCCCGTTTCCTCGGGCTCACTCACCATGCACCCCTGTTCTTTCTAAGAAGTCCAAAGAGACACAAGTTACCCTGTGTTTCCTTCCCTGAATCTGCTTCTCCAAGTAGGGTGTTCTGCATCAAGCGAACTGCCTCAACCAAGGATCGCCGTAGCTGCTCCTCTGGTCCTGTGTCTATTCAAAAGCCTGCAGTGCCACAGGAAGAACAGGAGTTAAATGGCACTCAGAACGCAAGCCGACTTCCTCCAGGAGGCACGGTGACTTCAGGCAGGAGGTCCTAGATGGAAAGCGAAGCCGAGGGTTACTCTGAGTGCAGCTCAGACTAGGGCAACGCGTAAGACTTCGATGCCATGTGGGACTTCCCAGAACGGTGTTCGTAAACGTGTGCGAGTGCTGAGGAAATTTAGCTGTTCCAAATGAGAGTGCAGTGCGTTTCCCTACGCTCGGCATGCACAGAGGGGCTCTAAAGGGTTACGGGAGTGGATGTTGCTTAGCAGACCCAGGTGCGCCTGGGGTTACTCAGTGTTCCTGCCGGGAACAGGGTGCCCACGCTAGCCTCCTAGGTGTCCAGAAAACTGTGCCGCCGTTAGACCTACGCAGAGCAGAGGCCACCGGCTCTTGGAAACTGCTGCACGCCTGCTCTTGTGCCCGGCAAATCAGGGCCTTACTTCCAGGCATGTGTTCATGCTGGGTGTGCCGGTAGCGACACCGCATGGTAAGATGCTGACTTTCTCCTCGAGCAGAGTGACTTCAGGTACGAGGGCCTCGGAGTATTCAAAGCACGGTGTTTTCTCATGGCAGCACACACATGGGCCATGACAAAGTCATCCTGGGCACTTCGGACTCACCATCAATGTTGTCCTGAGGCCGTTCGAGCACTCTGGACATGTAGCTCTCCTCAAGGAACCTACAGTGTGTTGCCCACCACTCGGCACGCACAGAGGGCCTCCGAGGGATCAACAAATGGGCCTCGATTTCCTCAGCCAGCCCAGAGGGGTGTTGAGGTACTCACTCAACTTGGAGGGAAAATGATGCATACCCGAGAGGCCTAGGAGTCCTCAGACGTGTACATCTTTGAAAATAAAGCATATAAGCGACTAAGAACTCATGGAGACAGCTGCATGCCTCCGTATCTACACGGTTTCCAAGGGCCTAAACTGGAGGCATGTTCCCACGTTGAGATTCCTTTTAGCTCTAGAGCTTGTCAGGCTGAAAACAACCACGGCCGTGGAAGCACCTGGTTTAGACAGAGCAAATTCATTTTCTCCCCAGAAGCATTCTACAAGGGTTGACTTGCCTGTCAAGAGCTGTGTATGTCAGGGATCTTTAACGAAGCATGAATGCAGCCTTCAGAAAGGGAAAGCAAGGCTAGTCCCAGCAGGCCCCTGTTTCCTCGGGCTCACACTGCATGCACCACTGTTGTTTCTAACAAGTCCAAAGAGACACAGGTTACCCTGTGTTTCCTTCCCTGAATCTGCTTCTCCAAGTAGGGTGTTCTGCATCAAGCGAACTGCCTCAACCAAGGATCCCCGTAGCTGCTCCTCTGGTCCTGTGTCTATTCAAAAGCCTGCAGTGCCACAGGAAGAACAGGACTTAAATGGCAGTCAGAACACAAGCCGACTTCCTCCAGGAGGCACGGTGACTTCAGGCAGGAGGTCCTAGATGGAAAGCGAAGCTGAGGGTTACTCTGAGTGCAGCTCAGACTAGGGCAACGCGTAAGACTTCGACGCCATGTGGGACTTGCCAGAACGGTGTTCGTGAACGTGTGCGGGTGCTGAGGAAGTTTAGCTGCTCCAAAAGAGAGTGCAGTGCGTTTCCCTACGCTCGGCATGCACAGAGGGGCTCTAAAGGGCTACGGGAGTGGATGTTGCTTAGCAGACACAGGTGCGCCTGGGGGTACTCAGTGTTCCTGCCGGGAACAGGGTGCCCACGCTAGCCTCCTAGGTGTCCAGAAAACTGTGCCGCCGTTAGACGTACGCAGAGCAGAGGCCACCGGCTCTTGGAAACTGCTGCACGCCTCCTCTTATGCTCGGCAAATCAGGGCCTTACTTCCAGGCATTTGTTCATGCTGGGTGTGCCGGTAGCGACACCGCATGGTAAGATGCTGACTTTCTCCTCGAGCAGAGTGACTTCAGGTACGAGGGCCTCGGAGTATTCAAAGCAGAGTGTTTTCTCATGGCATCTCACACAAGGGCCATGACAAAGTCTTCCTGGGCACTACAGACTCAGCAGCAATATTGTGCTGAGGCCCTTCGAGGACTCTGGACATGTAGCTCTCCTCAAGGAACCTACAGTGTGTTGCCCATCACTCGGCACGCACAGAGGGCCTCTGAGGGATCAACAAATGAGCCTCGATTTCCTCAGCCAGCCCAGAGGGGTGTTGAGGTACTCACTCAACTTGGAGGGAAAATGATGCATACCCGAGAGGCCTAGGAGTCCTCAGACGTGTACATCTTTGAAAATAAAGCATATAAGCGACTAAGAACTCATGGAGACAGCTGCATGCCTCCGTATCTACACGGTTACCAAGGGCCTAAACTGGAGGCATGTTCCCACGTTGAGATTCCTTTTAGCTCTAGAGCTTGTCAGGCTGAAAACAACCACGGCCGTGGAAGCACCTGGTTTAGACAGAGCAAATTCATTTTGTCCCCAGAAGCATTCTACAAGGGTTGACTTGCCTGTCAAGAGCTGTGTATGTCAGGGATCTTTAACGAAGCATGAATGCAGCCTTCAGAAAGGGAAAGCAAGGCTAGTCCCAGCAGGCCCCCGTTTCCTCGGGCTCACTCACCATGCACCCCTGTTCTTTCTAAGAAGTCCAAAGAGACACAAGTTACCCTGTGTTTCCTTCCCTGAATCTGCTTCTCCAAGTAGGGTGTTCTGCATCAAGCGAACTGCCTCAACGAAGGATCGCCGTAGCTGCTCCTCTGGTCCTGTGTCTATTCAAAAGCCTGCAGTGCCACAGGAAGAACAGGAGTTAAATGGCACTCAGAACGCAAGCCGACTTCCTCCAGGAGGCACGGTGACTTCAGGCAGGAGGTCCTAGATGGAAAGCGAAGCCGAGGGTTACTCTGAGTGCAGCTCAGACTAGGGCAACGCGTAAGACTTCGATGCCATGTGGGACTTCCCAGAACGGTGTTCGTAAACGTGTGCGAGTGCTGAGGAAATTTAGCTGTTCCAAATGAGAGTGCAGTGCGTTTCCCTACGCTCGGCATGCACAGAGGGGCTCTAAAGGGCTACGGGAGTGGATGTTGCTTAGCAGACCCAGGTGCGCCTGGGGGTACTCAGTGTTCCTGCCGGGAACAGGGTGCCCACGCTAGCCTCCTAGGTGTCCAGAAAACTGTGCCGCCGTTAGACGTACGCAGAGCAGAGGCCACCGGCTCTTGGAAACTGCTGCACGCCTCCTCTTGTGCACGGCAAATCAGGGCCTTACTTCCAGGCATGTGTTCATGCTGGGTGTGCCGGTAGCGACACCGCATGGTAAGATGCTGACTTTCTCCTCGAGCAGAGTGACTTCAGGTACGAGGGCCTCGGAGTATTCAAAGCAGGGTGTTTTCTCATGGCAGCACACACATGGGCCATGACAAAGTCTTCCTGGGCACTTCGGACTCACCAGCAATGTTGTCCTGAGGCCGTTCGAGCACTCTGGACATGTAGCTCTCCTCAAGGAACCTACAGTGTGTTGCCCATCACTCGGCACGCACAGAGGGCCTCCGAGAGATCAACAAATGGGCCTCGACGTTCCTCAGCCGGCCCACAGGGGTGTGGAGGTACTCAGTCAACTTGGATGGAAAATCATGCATACCCGAGAGGCCTAGGAGTCCTCAGACGTGTACTTCCTTGAAAATAAAGCATATAAGCGACTAAGAACTCATGGAGACAGCTGCATGTCTCCGTATCTACACGGTTACCAAGGGCGTAAACTGGAGGCATGTTCCCACGTTGAGATTCCTTTTAGCTCTAGAGCTTGTCAGGACGAAAACAACCGCGGCCATGGAAGCACCTGGTTTAGACAGAGCAAATTTATTTTGTCCCCAGAAGCATTCTACAAGGGTTGACTTGCCTGTCAAGAGCTGTGTATGTCAGGGATCTTTAACGAAGCATGAATGCAGCCTTCAGAAAGGGAAAGCAAGGCTAGTTCCAGCAGGCCCCCGTTTCCTCGTGCTCACTCAGCATGCACCACTGTTGTTTCTAACAAGTCCAAAGAGACACAGGTTACCCTGTGTTTCCTTCCCTGAATCTGCTTCTCCAAGTAGGGTGTTCTGCATCAAGCGAACTGCCTCAACCAAGGATCGCCGTAGCTGCTCCTCTGGTCCTGTGTCTATTCAAAAGTTTGCAGTGCCTCAGGAAGAACAGGACTTAAATTGCAGTCAGAACGCAAGCCGACTTCCTCCAGGAGGCACGGTGACTTCAGGCAGGAGGTCCTAGATGGAAAGCGAAGCCGAGGGTTACTCTGAGTGCAGCTCAGACTAGGGCAACGCGTAAGACTTCGATGCCATGTGGGACTTCCCAGAACGGTGTTCGTAAACGTGTGCGAGTGCTGAGGAAATTTAGCTGTTCCAAATGAGAGTGCAGTGCGTTTCCCTACGCTCGGCATGCACAGAGGGGCTCTAAAGGGCTACGGGAGTGGATGTTGCTTAGCAGACACAGGTGCGCCTGGGGGTACTCAGTGTTCCTGCCGGGAACAGGGTGCCCACGCTAGCCTCCTAGGTGTCCAGAAAACTGTGCCGCCGTTAGACGTACGCAGAGCAGAGGCCACCAGCTCTTGGAAACTGCTGCACGCCTCCTCTTGTGCACGGCAAATCAGGGCCTTACTTCCAGGCATGTGTTCATGCTGGGTGTGCCGGTAGCGACACCGCATGGTAAGATGCTGACTTTCTCCTAGAGCAGAGTGACTTCAGGTACGAGGGCCTCGGAGTATTCAAAGCAGAGTGTTTTCTCATGGCATCTCACACAAGGGCCATGACAAAGTCTTCCTGGGCACTACGGACTCAGCAGCAATATTGTCCTGAGGCCGTTCGAGGACTCTGGACATGTAGCTCTCCTCAAGGAACCTACAGTGTGTTGCCCACCACTCGGCACGCACAGAGGGCCTCCGAGAGATCAACAAATGGGCCTCGATTTCCTCAGCCAGCCCAGAGGGGTGTTGAGGTACTCACTCAACTTGGAGGGAAAATGATGCATACCCGAGAGGCCTAGGAGTCCTCAGACGTGTACATCTTTGAAAATAAAGCATATAAGCGACTAAGAACTCATGGAGACAGCTGCATGCCTCCGTATCTACACGGTTACCAAGGGCCTAAACTGGAGGCATGTTCCCACGTTGAGATTCCTTTTAGCTCTAGAGCTTTTCAGGCTGAAAACAACCACGGCCGTGGAAGCACCTGGTTTAGACAGAGCAAATTCATTTTGTCCCCAGAAGCATTCTACAGGGTTTACTTGCCTGTCAAGAGCTGCGTATGTCAGGGAGCTTCAACGAAGCATGAATGCAGCCTTCAGAAAGGGAAAGCAAGGCTAGTTCCAGCAGGCACCCGTTTCCTCGGGCTCACTCAGCATGCACCCCTGTGGTTTCTAACAAGTCCAAAGAGACACAGGTTACCCTGTGTTTCCTTCCCTGAATCAGCTTCTCCAAGTAGGGTGTTCTGCATCAAGCGAACTGCCTCAACCAAGGATCCCCGTAGCTGCTCCTCTGGTCCTGTGTCTATTCAAAAGCTTGCAGTGCCACAGGAAGAAGAGGACTTAAATTGCAGTAAGAACGCAAGCCGACTTCCTCCAGGAGGCACGGTGACTTCAGGCAGGAGGTCCTAGATGGAAAGCGAAGCCGAGGGTTACTCTGAGTGCAGCTCAGACTAGGGCAACGCGTAAGACTTCGATGCCATGTGGGACTTCCCAGAACGGTGTTCGTAAACGTGTGCGAGTGCTGAGGAAATTTAGCTGTTCCAAATGAGAGTGCAGTGCGTTTCCCTACGCTCGGCATGCACAGAGGGGCTCTAAAGGGCTACGGGAGTGGATGTTGCTTAGCAGACCCAGGTGCGCCTGGGGTTACTCAGTGTTCCTGCCGTGGACAGGGTGCCCACGCTAGCCTCCTAGGTGTCCAGAAAACTGTGCCGCCGTTAGACGTACGCAGAGCAGAGGCCACGGGCTCTTGGAAACTGCTGCACGCCTCCTCTTCTGCACGGCAAATCAGGGCCTTACTTCCAGGCATGTGTTCATGCTGGGTGTGCCGGTAGCGACACCGCATGGTAAGATGCTGACTTTCTCCTCGAGCAGAGTGACTTCAGGTACGAGGGCCTCGGAGTATTCAAAGCAGGGTGTTTTCTCATGGCAGCACACACATGGGCCATGACAAAGTCTTCCTGGGCACTTCGGACTCACCAGCAATGTTGTCCTGAGGCCGTTCGAGCACTATGGACATGTAGCTCTCCTCAAGGAACCTACAGTGTGTTGCCCATCACTCGGCACGCACAGAGGGCCTCCGACGGATCAACAAATGGGCCTCGACGTTCCTCAGCCGTCCCACAGGGGTGTGGAGGTACTCACTCAACTTGGAGGGAAAATGATGCATACCCGAGAGGCCTAGGAGTCCTCAGACGTGTACATCTTTGAAAATAAAGCATATAAGCAACTAAGAACTCATGGAGACAGCTGCATGCCTCCGTATCTACACGGTTACCAAGGGCCTAAACTGGAGGCATGTTCCCACGTTGAGATTCCTTTTAGCTCTAGAGCTTGTCAGGCTGAAAACAACCACGGCCATAGAAGCACCTGGTTTAGACAGAGCAAATTCATTTTGTCCCCAGAAGCATTCTACAAGGGTTGACTTGCCTGTCAAGAGCTGTGTATGTCAGGGATCTTTAACGAAGCATGAATGCAGCCTTCAGAAAGGGAAAGCAAGGCTAGTCCCAGCAGGCCCCCGTTTCCTCGGGCTCACTCACCATGCACCCCTGTTCTTTCTAAGAAGTCCAAAGAGACACAAGTTACCCTGTGTTTCCTTCCCTGAATCTGCTTCTCCAAGTAGGGTGTTCTGCATCAAGCGAACTGCCTCAACCAAGGATCGCCGTAGCTGCTCCTCTGGTCCTGTGTCTATTCAAAAGCCTGCAGTGCCACAGGAAGAACAGGAGTTAAATGGCACTCAGAACGCAAGCCGACTTCCTCCAGGAGGCACGGTGACTTCAGGCAGGAGGTCCTAGATGGAAAGCGAAGCCGAGGGTTACTCTGAGTGCAGCTCAGACTAGGGCAACGCGTAAGACTTCGATGCCATGTGGGACTTCCCAGAACGGTGTTCGTAAACGTGTGCGAGTGCTGAGGAAATTTAGCTGTTCCAAATGAGAGTGCAGTGCGTTTCCCTACGCTCGGCATGCACAGAGGGGCTCTAAAGGGTTACGGGAGTGGATGTTGCTTAGCAGACCCAGGTGCGCCTGGGGTTACTCAGTGTTCCTGCCGGGAACAGGGTGCCCACGCTAGCCTCCTAGGTGTCCAGAAAACTGTGCCGCCGTTAGACGTACGCAGAGCAGAGGCCACCGGCTCTTGGAAACTGCTGCACGCCTGCTCTTGTGCCCGGCAAATCAGGGCCTTACTTCCAGGCATGTGTTCATGCTGGGTGTGCCGGTAGCGACACCGCATGGTAAGATGCTGACTTTCTCCTCGAGCAGAGTGACTTCAGGTACGAGGGCCTCGGAGTATTCAAAGCACGGTGTTTTCTCATGGCCGCACACACATGGGCCATGACAAAGTCATCCTGGGCACTTCGGACTCACCATCAATGTTGTCCTGAGGCCGTTCGAGCACTCTGGACATGTAGCTCTCCTCAAGGAACCTACAGTGTGTTGCCCACCACTCGGCACGCACAGAGGGCCTCCGAGGGATCAACAAATGGGCCTCGATTTCCTCAGCCAGCCCAGAGGGGTGTTGAGGTACTCACTCAACTTGGAGGGAAAATGATGCATACCCGAGAGGCCTAGGAGTCCTCAGACGTGTACATCTTTGAAAATAAAGCATATAAGCGACTAAGAACTCATGGAGACAGCTGCATGCCTCCGTATCTACACGGTTTCCAAGGGCCTAAACTGGAGGCATGTTCCCACGTTGAGATTCCTTTTAGCTCTAGAGCTTGTCAGGCTGAAAACAACCACGGCCGTGGAAGCACCTGGTTTAGACAGAGCAAATTCATTTTCTCCCCAGAAGCATTCTACAAGGGTTGACTTGCCTGTCAAGAGCTGTGTATGTCAGGGATCTTTAACGAAGCATGAATGCAGCCTTCAGAAAGGGAAAGCAAGGCTAGTCCCAGCAGGCCCCTGTTTCCTCGGGCTCACACTGCATGCACCACTGTTGTTTCTAACAAGTCCAAAGAGACACAGGTTACCCTGTGTTTCCTTCCCTGAATCTGCTTCTCCAAGTAGGGTGTTCTGCATCAAGCGAACTGCCTCAACCAAGGATCCCCGTAGCTGCTCCTCTGGTCCTGTGTCTATTCAAAAGCCTGCAGTGCCACAGGAAGAACAGGACTTAAATGGCAGTCAGAACACAAGCCGACTTCCTCCAGGAGGCACGGTGACTTCAGGCAGGAGGTCCTAGATGGAAAGCGAAGCTGAGGGTTACTCTGAGTGCAGCTCAGACTAGGGCAACGCGTAAGACTTCGACGCCATGTGGGACTTGCCAGAACGGTGTTCGTGAACGTGTGCGGGTGCTGAGGAAGTTTAGCTGCTCCAAAAGAGAGTGCAGTGCGTTTCCCTACGCTCGGCATGCACAGAGGGGCTCTAAAGGGCTACGGGAGTGGATGTTGCTTAGCAGACACAGGTGCGCCTGGGGTTACTCAGTGTTCCTGCCGGGAACAGGGTGCCCACGCTAGCCTCCTAGGTGTCCAGAAAACTGTGCCGCCGTTAGACGTACGCAGAGCAGAGGCCACCGGCTCTTGGAAACTGCTGCACGCCTCCTCTTATGCTCGGCAAATCAGGGCCTTACTTCCAGGCATGTGTTCATGCTGGGTGTGCCGGTAGCGACACCGCATGGTAAGATGCTGACTTTCTCCTCGAGCAGAGTGACTTCAGGTACGAGGGCCTCGGAGTATTCAAAGCAGAGTGTTTTCTCATGGCATCTCACACAAGGGCCATGACAAAGTCTTCCTGGGCACTACAGACTCAGCAGCAATATTGTGCTGAGGCCCTTCGAGGACTCTGGACATGTAGCTCTCCTCAAGGAACCTACAGTGTGTTGCCCATCACTCGGCACGCACAGAGGGCCTCTGAGGGATCAACAAATGAGCCTCGATTTCCTCAGCCAGCCCAGAGGGGTGTTGAGGTACTCACTCAACTTGGAGGGAAAATGATGCATACCCGAGAGGCCTAGGAGTCCTCAGACGTGTACATCTTTGAAAATAAAGCATATAAGCGACTAAGAACTCATGGAGACAGCTGCATGCCTCCGTATCTACACGGTTACCAAGGGCCTAAACTGGAGGCATGTTCCCACGTTGAGATTCCTTTTAGCTCTAGAGCTTGTCAGGCTGAAAACAACCACGGCCGTGGAAGCACCTGGTTTAGACAGAGCAAATTCATTTTGTCCCCAGAAGCATTCTACAAGGGTTGACTTGCCTGTCAAGAGCTGTGTATGTCAGGGATCTTTAACGAAGCATGAATGCAGCCTTCAGAAAGGGAAAGCAAGGCTAGTCCCAGCAGGCCCCCGTTTCCTCGGGCTCACTCACCATGCACCCCTGTTCTTTCTAAGAAGTCCAAAGAGACACAAGTTACCCTGTGTTTCCTTCCCTGAATCTGCTTCTCCAAGTAGGGTGTTCTGCATCAAGCGAACTGCCTCAACCAAGGATCGCCGTAGCTGCTCCTCTGGTCCTGTGTCTATTCAAAAGCCTGCAGTGCCACAGGAAGAACAGGAGTTAAATGGCACTCAGAACGCAAGCCGACTTCCTCCAGGAGGCACGGTGACTTCAGGCAGGAGGTCCTAGATGGAAAGCGAAGCCGAGGGTTACTCTGAGTGCAGCTCAGACTAGGGCAACGCGTAAGACTTCGATGCCATGTGGGACTTCCCAGAACGGTGTTCGTAAACGTGTGCGAGTGCTGAGGAAATTTAGCTGTTCCAAATGAGAGTGCAGTGCGTTTCCCTACGCTCGGCATGCACAGAGGGGCTCTAAAGGGCTACGGGAGTGGATGTTGCTTAGCAGACCCAGGTGCGCCTGGGGGTACTCAGTGTTCCTGCCGGGAACAGGGTGCCCACGCTAGCCTCCTAGGTGTCCAGAAAACTGTGCCGCCGTTAGACGTACGCAGAGCAGAGGCCACCGGCTCTTGGAAACTGCTGCACGCCTCCTCTTGTGCACGGCAAATCAGGGCCTTACTTCCAGGCATGTGTTCATGCTGGGTGTGCCGGTAGCGACACCGCATGGTAAGATGCTGACTTTCTCCTCGAGCAGAGTGACTTCAGGTACGAGGGCCTCGGAGTATTCAAAGCAGGGCGTTTTCTCATGGCAGCACACACATGGGCCATGACAAAGTCTTCCTGGGCACTTCGGACTCACCAGCAATGTTGTCCTGAGGCCGTTCGAGCACTCTGGACATGTAGCTCTCCTCAAGGAACCTACAGTGTGTTGCCCATCACTCGGCACGCACAGAGGGCCTCCGAGAGATCAACAAATGGGCCTCGACGTTCCTCAGCCGGCCCACAGGGGTGTGGAGGTACTCAGTCAACTTGGATGGAAAATCATGCATACCCGAGAGGCCTAGGAGTCCTCAGACGTGTACTTCCTTGAAAATAAAGCATATAAGCGACTAAGAACTCATGGAGACAGCTGCATGTCTCCGTATCTACACGGTTACCAAGGGCGTAAACTGGAGGCATGTTCCCACGTTGAGATTCCTTTTAGCTCTAGAGCTTGTCAGGACGAAAACAACCGCGGCCATGGAAGCACCTGGTTTAGACAGAGCAAATTCATTTTGTCCCCAGAAGCATTCTACAAGGGTTGACTTGCCTGTCAAGAGCTGTGTATGTCAGGGATCTTTAACGAAGCATGAATGCAGCCTTCAGAAAGGGAAAGCAAGGCTAGTTCCAGCAGGCCCCCGTTTCCTCGGGCTCACTCAGCATGCACCACTGTTGTTTCTAACAAGTCCAAAGAGACACAGGTTACCCTGTGTTTCCTTCCCTGAATCTGCTTCTCCAAGTAGGGTGTTCTGCATCAAGCGAACTGCCTCAACCAAGGATCGCCGTAGCTGCTCCTCTGGTCCTGTGTCTATTCAAAAGTTTGCAGTGCCTCAGGAAGAACAGGAGTTAAATTGCAGTCAGAACGCAAGCCGACTTCCTCCAGGAGGCACGGTGACTTCAGGCAGGAGGTCCTAGATGGAAAGCGAAGCTGAGGGTTACTCTGAGTGCAGCTCAGACTAGGGTAACGCGTAAGACTTCGACGCCATGTGGGACTTGCCAGAACGGTGTTCGTGAACGTGTGCGAGTGCTGAGGAAATGTAGCTGCTCCAAAAGAGAGTGCAGTGCGTTTCCCTACGCTCGGCATGCACAGAGGGGCTCTAAAGGGCTACGGGAGTGGATGTTGCTTAGCAGACACAGGTGCGCCTGGGGGTACTCTGTGTTCCTGCCGGGAACAGGGTGCCCACGCTAGCCTCCTAGGTGTCCAGAAAACTGTGCCGCCGTTAGACGTACGCAGAGCATAGGCCACCGGCTCTTGGAAACTGCTGCACGCCTCCTCTTGTGCTCGGCAAATCAGGGCCTTACTTCCAGGCATGTGTTCATGCTGGGTGTGCCGGTAGCGACACCGCATGGTAAGATGCTGACTTTCTCCTCGAGCAGAGTGACTTCAGGTACGAGGCCCTCGGAGTATTCAAAGCAGAGTGTTTTCTCATGGCATCTCACACAAGGGCCATGACAAAGTCTTCCTGGGCACTACAGACTCAGCAGCAATACTGTCCTGAGGCCGTTCGAGGACTCTGGACATGTAGCTCTCCTCAAGGAACCTACAGTGTGTTGCCCACAACTCGGCACGCACAGAGGGCCTCCGAGGGATCAACAAATGGGTCTCGAAGTTCCTCAGCCAGCCCAGAGGGGTGTTGAGGTACTCACTCAACTTGGAGGGAAAATGATGCATACCCGAGAGGCCTAGGAGTCCTCAGACGTGTACATCTTTGAAAATAAAGCATATAAGCGACTAAGAACTCATGGAGACAGCTGCATGCCTCCGTATCTACACGGTTACCAAGGGCCTAAACTGGAGGCATGTTCTCACGTTGAGATTCCTTTTAGCTCTAGAGCTTGTCAGGCTGAAAACAACCGCGGCCATGGAAGCACCTGGTTTAGACAGAGCAAATTCATTTTGTCCCCAGAAGCATTCTACAGGGTTGACTTGCCTGTCAAGAGCTGCGTATGTCAGGGAGCTTCAACGAAGCATGAATGCAGCCTTCAGAAAGGGAAAGCAAGTCTAGTCCCAGTAGGCCCCCGTTTCCTCGTGCTCACTCAGCATGCACGACTGTGGTTTCTAACACGTCCAAAGAGACACAGGTTACCCTGTGTTTCCTTCCCTGAATCTGCTTCTCCAAGTAGGGTGTTCTGCATCAAGCGAACTGCCTCAACCAAGGATCGCCGTAGCTGCTCCTCTGGTCCTGTGTCTATTCAAAAGCTTGCAGTGCCTCAGGAAGAACAGGACTTAAATTGCAGTAGAACGCAAGCCGACTTCATCCATTAGGCACGGTGACTTCAGGCAGGAGGTCCTAGATGGAAAGCGAAGCTGAGGGTTACTCTGAGTGCAGCTCAGACTAGGGCAACGCGTAAGACTTCGACCTCATGTAGGACTTGCCAGAACGGTGTTCGTGAACGTGTGCGAGTGCTGAGGAAATGTAGCTGCTCCAAAAGAGAGCGCAGTGCGTTTTCCTACGCTCGGCATGCACAGAGGGGCTCTAAAGGGCTACGGGAGAGGATGTTGCTTAGCAGACCCAGGTGCGCCTGGGGGTACTCAGTGTTCCTGCCGGGAACAGGGTGCCCACGCTAGCCTCCTAGGTGTCCAGAAAACTGTGCCGCCGTTAGACGTACGCAGAGCAGAGGCCACCGGCTCTTGGAAACTGCTGCACGCCTCCTCTTGTGCACGGCAAATCAGGGCCTTACTTCCAGGCATGTGTTCATGCTGGGTGTGCCGGTAGCGACACCGCATGGTAAGATGCTGACTTTCTCCTTGAGCAGAGTGACTTCAGGTACGAGGGCCTCGGAGTATTCAAAGCAGGGTGTTTTCTCATGGCAGCACACACATGGGCCATGACAAAGTCTTCCTGGGCACTTCGGACTCACCATCAATATTGTCCTGAGGCCGTTCGAGCACTCTGGACATGTAGCTCTCCTCAAGGAACCTACTGTGTGTTTCCCATCACTCGGCACACACAGAGGGCCTCCGAGGGATCAACAAATGGGCCTCGACGTTCCTCAGCCGGCCCACAGGGGTGTGGAGGTACTCAGTCAACTGGGAGGGAAAATGATGCATACCCGAGAGCCCTAGGAGGCCTCAGACGTGTACATCTTTGAAAATAAAGCATATAAGCGACTAAGAACTCATGGAGACAGCTGCATGCCTCCGTATCTACACGGTTACCAAGGGCCTAAACTGGAGGCATGTTCCCACGTTGAGATTCCTTTTAGCTCTAGAGCTTGTCAGGACGAAAACAACCGCGGCCATGGAAGCACCTGGTTTAGACAGAGCAAATTCATTTTGTCCCCAGAAGCATTCTACAGGGTTGACTTGCCTGTCAAGAGCTGCGTATGTCAGGGAGCTTCAACGAAGCATGAATGCAGCCTTCAGAAAGGGAAAGCAAGGCTAGTCCCAGCAGGCCCCCGTTTCCTCGGGCTCACTCCGCATGCACCCCTGTGCTTTCTAACAAGTCCAAAGAGACACAGGTTACCCTGTGTTTCCTTCCCTGAATCTGCTTCTCCAAGTAGGGTGTTCTGCATCAAGCGAACTGCCTCAACCAAGGATCGCCGTAGCTGCTCCTCTGGTCCTGTGTCTATTCAAAAGTTTGCAGTGCCTCAGGAAGAACAGGAATTAAATTGCAGTCAGAACGCAAGCCGACTTCCTCCAGGAGGCACGGTGACTTCAGGCAGGAGGTCCTAGATGGAAAGCGAAGCTGAGGGTTACTCTGAGTGCAGCTCAGACTAGGGTAACGCGTAAGACTTCGACGCCATGTGGGACTTGCCAGAACGGTGTTCGTGAACGTGTGCGAGTGCTGAGGAAATTTAGCTGCTCCAAAAGAGAGTGCAGTGCGTTTCCCTACGCTCGGCATGCACAGAGGGGCTCTAAAGGGCTACGGGAGTGGATGTTGCTTAGCAGACCCAGGTGCGCCTGGGGGTACTCTGTGTTCCTGCCGGGAACAGGGTGCCCACGCTAGCCTCCTAGGTGTCCAGAAAACTGTGCCGCCGTTAGACGTACGCAGAGCATAGGCCACCGGCTCTTGGAAACTGCTGCACGCCTCCTCTTGTGCACGGCAAATCAGGGCCTTACTTCCAGGCATGTGTTCATGCTGGGTGTGCCGGTAGCGACACCGAATGGTAAGATGCTGACTTTCTCCTCGAGCAGAGTGACTTCAGGTACGAGGGCCTCGGAGTATTCAAAGCAGAGTGTTTTCTCATGGCATCTCACACAAGGGCCATGACAAAGTCTTCCTGGGCACTACAGACTCAGCAGCAATACTGTCCTGAGGCCGTTCGAGGACTCTGGACATGTAGCTCTCCTCAAGGAACCTACAGTGTGTTGCCCACAACTCGGCACGCACAGAGGGCCTCCGAGGGATCAACAAATGGGTCTCGAAGTTCCTCAGCCAGCCCAGAGGGGTGTTGAGGTACTCACTCAACTTGGAGGGAAAATGATGCATACCCGAGAGGCCTAGGAGTCCTCAGACGTGTACATCTTTGAAAATAAAGCATATAAGCGACTAAGAACTCATGGAGACAGCTGCATGCCTCCGTATCTACACGGTTACCAAGGGCCTAAACTGGAGGCATGTTCTCACGTTGAGATTCCTTTTAGCTCTAGAGCTTGTCAGGCTGAAAACAACCGCGGCCATGGAAGCACCTGGTTTAGACAGAGCAAATTCATTTTGTCCCCAGAAGCATTCTACAGGGTTGACTTGCCTGTCAAGAGCTGCGTATGTCAGGGAGCTTCAACGAAGCATGAATGCAGCCTTCAGAAAGGGAAAGCAAGGCTAGTCCCAGCAGGCCCCCGTTTCCTCGTGCTCACTCAGCATGCACGACTGTGGTTTCTAACAAGTCCAAAGAGACACAGGTTACCCTGTGTTTCCTTCCCTGAATCTGCTTCTCCAAGTAGGGTGTTCTGCATCAAGCGAACTGCTTCAACCAAGGATCGCCGTAGCTGCTCCTCTGGTCCTGTGTCTATTCAAAAGCTTGCAGTGCCTCAGGAAGAAGAGGACTTAAATTGCAGT
Source organism: Delphinapterus leucas (assembly GCF_059928025.1). Taxonomy (NCBI): domain Eukaryota; kingdom Metazoa; phylum Chordata; class Mammalia; order Artiodactyla; family Monodontidae; genus Delphinapterus; species Delphinapterus leucas. Next base: position 32,069,364 of record NC_143147.1, read on the forward strand.
AAGAACGCAAGCCGACTTCATCCATTAGGCACGGTGACTTCAGGCAGGAGGTCCTAGATGGAAAGCGAAGCTGAGGGTTACTCTGAGTGCAGCTCAGACTAGGGCAACGCGTAAGACTTCGACCTCATGTAGGACTTGCCAGAACGGTGTTCGTGAACGTGTGCGAGTGCTGAGGAAATGTAGCTGCTCCAAAAGAGAGTGCAGTGCGTTTCCCTACGCTCGGCATGCACAGAGGGGCTCTAAAGGGCTACGGGAGTGGATGTTGCTTAGCAGACCCAGGTGCGCCTGGGGGTACTCAGTGTTCCTGCCGGGAACAGGGTGCCCACGCTAGCCTCCTAGGTGTCCAGAAAACTGTGCCGCCGTTAGACGTACGCAGAGCAGAGGCCACCGGCTCTTGGAAACTGCTGCACGCCTCCTCTTGTGCACGGCAAATCAGGGCCTTACTTCCAGGCATGTGTTCATGCTGGGTGTGCCGGTAGCGACACCGCATGGTAAGATGCTGACTTTCTCCTCGAGCAGAGTGACTTCAGGTACGAGGGCCTCGGAGTATTCAAAGCAGGGTGTTTTCTCATGGCACCACACACATGGGCCATGACAAAGTCTTCCTGGGCACTTCGGACTCACCAGCAATGTTGTCCTGAGGCCGTTCGAGCACTCTGGACATGTAGCTCTCCTCAAGGAACCTACAGTGTGTTGCCCATCACTCGGCACGCACAGAGGGCCTCCGAGGGATCAACAAATGGGCCTCGATTTCCTCAGCCAGCCCAGAGGGGTGTTGAGGTACTCACTCAACTTGGAGGGAAAATGATGCATACCCGAGAGGCCTAGGAGTCCTCAGACGTGTACTTCCTGGAAAATAAAGCATATAAGCGACTAAGAACTCATGGAGACAGCTGCATGCCTCCGTATCTACACGGTTACCAAGGGCCTAAACTGGAGGCATGTTCCCACGTTGAGATTCCTTTTAGCTCTAGAGCTTGTCAGGCTGAAAACAACCACGGCCGTGGAAGCACCTGGTTTAGACAGAGCAAATTCATTTTCTCCCCAGAAGCATTCTACAAGGGTTGACTTGCCTGTCAAGAGCTGTGTATGTCAGGGATCTTTAACGAAGCATGAATGCAGCCTTCAGAAAGGGAAAGCAAGGCTAGTCCCAGCAGGCCCCCGTTTCCTCGGGCTCAATCACCATGCACCCCTGTTCTTTCTAAGAAGTCCAAAGAGACACAAGTTACCCTGTGTTTCCTTCCCTGAATCTGCTTCTCCAAGTAGGGTGTTCTGCATCAAGCGAACTGCCTCAACGAAGGATCGCCGTAGCTGCTCCTCTGGTCCTGTGTGTATTCAAAAGCCTGCAGTGCCACAGGAAGAACAGGAGTTAAATGGCACTCAGAACGCAAGCCGACTTCCTCCAGGAGGCACGGTGACTTCAGGCAGGAGGTCCTAGATGGAAAGCGAAGCCGAGGGTTACTCTGAGTGCAGCTCAGACTAGGGCAACGCGTAAGACTTCGATGCCATGTGGGACTTCCCAGAACGGTGTTCGTAAACGTGTGCGAGTGCTGAGGAAATTTAGCTGTTCCAAATGAGAGTGCAGTGCGTTTCCCTACGCTCGGCATGCACAGAGGGGCTCTAAAGGGCTACGGGAGTGGATGTTGCTTAGCAGACCCAGGTGCGCCTGGGGTTACTCAGTGTTCCTGCCGGGAACAGGGTGCCCACGCTAGCCTCCTAGGTGTCCAGAAAACTGTGCCGCCGTTAGACGTACGCAGAGCAGAGGCCACCGGCTCTTGGAAGCTGCTGCACGCCTGCTCTTGTGCTCGGCAAATCAGGGCCTTACTTCCAGGCATGTGTTCATGCTGGGTGTGCCGGTAGCGACACCGCATGGTAAGATGCTGACTTTCTCCTCGAGCAGAGTGACTTCAGGTACGAGGGCCTCGGAGTATTCAAAGCAGGGTGTTTTCTCATGGCAGCACACACATGGGCCATGACAAAGTCTTCCTGGGCACTTCGGACTCACCATCAATGTTGTCCTGAGGCCGTTCGAGCACTCTGGACATGTAGCTCTCCTCAAGGAACCTACAGTGTGTTGCCCACCACTCGGCACGCACAGAGGGCCTCCGAGGGATCAACAAATGGGCCTCGATTTCCTCAGCCAGCCCAGAGGGGTGTTGAGGTACTCACTCAACTTGGAGGGAAAATGATGCATACCCGAGAGCCCTAGGAGTCCTCAGACGTGTACTTCCTGGAAAATAAAGCATATAAGCGACTAAGAACTCATGGAGACAGCTGCATGCCTCCGTATCTACACGGTTACCAAGGGCCTAAACTGGAGGCATGTTCCCACGTTGAGATTCCTTTTAGCTCTAGAGCTTGTCAGGCTGAAAACAACCGCGGCCATGGAAGCACCTGGTTTAGACAGAGCAAATTCATTTTGTCCCCAGAAGCATTCTACAAGGGTTGACTTGCCTGTCAAGAGCTGTGTATGTCAGGGATCTTTAACGAAGCATGAATGCAGCCTTCAGAAAGGGAAAGCAAGGCTAGTCCCAGCAGGCCCCCGTTTCCTCGGGCTCACTCACCATGCACCCCTGTTCTTTCTAAGAAGTCCAAAGAGACACAAGTTACCCTGTGTTTCCTTCCCTGAATCTGCTTCTCCAAGTAGGGTGTTCTGCATCAAGCGAACTGCCTCAACGAAGGATCGCCGTAGCTGCTCCTCTGGTCCTGTGTCTATTCAAAAGCCTGCAGTGCCACAGGAAGAACAGGAGTTAAATGGCACTCAGAACGCAAGCCGACTTCCTCCAGGAGGCACGGTGACTTCAGGCAGGAGGTTCTAGATGGAAAGCGAAGCCGAGGGTTACTCTGAGTGCAGCTCAGACTAGGGCAACGCGTAAGACTTCGATGCCATGTGGGACTTCCCAGAACGGTGTTCGTAAACGTGTGCGAGTGCTGCGGAAATTTAGCTGTTCCAAATGAGAGTGCAGTGCGTTTCCCTACGCTCGGCATGCACAGAGGGGCTCTAAAGGGCTACGGGAGTGGATGTTGCTTAGCAGACACAGGTGCGCCTGGGGGTACTCAGTGTTCCTGCCGGGAACAGGGTGCCCACGCTAGCCTCCTAGGTGTCCAGAAAACTGTGCCGCCGTTAGACGTACGCAGAGCAGAGGCCACCAGCTCTTGGAAACTGCTGCACGCCTCCTCTTGTGCACGGCAAATCAGGGCCTTACTTCCAGGCATGTGTTCATGCTGGGTGTGCCGGTAGCGACACCGCATGGTAAGATGCTGACTTTCTCCTAGAGCAGAGTGACTTCAGGTACGAGGGCCTCGGAGTATTCAAAGCAGAGTGTTTTCTCATGGCATCTCACACAAGGGCCATGACAAAGTCTTCCTGGGCACTACGGACTCAGCAGCAATATTGTCCTGAGGCCGTTCGAGGACTCTGGACATGTAGCTCTCCTCAAGGAACCTACAGTGTGTTGCCCACCACTCGGCACGCACAGAGGGCCTCCGAGAGATCAACAAATGGGCCTCGATTTCCTCAGCCAGCCCAGAGGGGTGTTGAGGTACTCACTCAACTTGGAGGGAAAATGATGCATACCCGAGAGGCCTAGGAGTCCTCAGACGTGTACATCTTTGAAAATAAAGCATATAAGCGACTAAGAACTCATGGAGACAGCTGCATGCCTCCGTATCTACACGGTTACCAAGGGCCTAAACTGGAGGCATGTTCCCACGTTGAGATTCCTTTTAGCTCTAGAGCTTGTCAGGCTGAAAACAACCACGGCCATGGAAGCACCTGGTTTAGACAGAGCAAATTCATTTTGTCCCCAGAAGCATTCTACAGGGTTTACTTGCCTGTCAAGAGCTGCGTATGTCAGGGAGCTTCAACGAAGCATGAATGCAGCCTTCAGAAAGGGAAAGCAAGGCTAGTTCCAGCAGGCACCCGTTTCCTCGGGCTCACTCAGCATGCACCCCTGTGGTTTCTAACAAGTCCAAAGAGACACAGGTTACCCTGTGTTTCCTTCCCTGAATCAGCTTCTCCAAGTAGGGTGTTCTGCATCAAGCGAACTGCCTCAACCAAGGATCCCCGTAGCTGCTCCTCTGGTCCTGTGTCTATTCAAAAGCTTGCAGTGCCACAGGAAGAAGAGGACTTAAATTGCAGTAAGAACGCAAGCCGACTTCCTCCAGGAGGCACGGTGACTTCAGGCAGGAGGTCCTAGATGGAAAGCGAAGCCGAGGGTTACTCTGAGTGCAGCTCAGACTAGGGCAACGCGTAAGACTTCGATGCCATGTGGGACTTCCCAGAACGGTGTTCGTAAACGTGTGCGAGTGCTGAGGAAATTTAGCTGTTCCAAATGAGAGTGCAGTGCGTTTCCCTACGCTCGGCATGCACAGAGGGGCTCTAAAGGGCTACGGGAGTGGATGTTGCTTAGCAGACCCAGGTGCGCCTGGGGTTACTCAGTGTTCCTGCCGTGGACAGGGTGCCCACGCTAGCCTCCTAGGTGTCCAGAAAACTGTGCCGCCGTTAGACGTACGCAGAGCAGAGGCCACCGGCTCTTGGAAACTGCTGCACGCCTCCTCTTGTGCACGGCAAATCAGGGCCTTACTTCCAGGCATGTGTTCATGCTGGGTGTGCCGGTAGCGACACCGCATGGTAAGATGCTGACTTTCTCCTCGAGCAGAGTGACTTCAGGTACGAGGGCCTCGGAGTATTCAAAGCAGGGTGTTTTCTCATGGCAGCACACACATGGGCCATGACAAAGTCTTCCTGGGCACTTCGGACTCACCAGCAATGTTGTCCTGAGGCCGTTCGAGCACTATGGACATGTAGCTCTCCTCAAGGAACCTACAGTGTGTTGCCCATCACTCGGCACGCACAGAGGGCCTCCGACGGATCAACAAATGGGCCTCGACGTTCCTCAGCCGTCCCACAGGGGTGTGGAGGTACTCAGTCAACTAGGAGGGAAAATGATGCATACCCGAGAGGCCTAGGAGTCCTCAGACGTGTACATCTTTGAAAATAAAGCATATAAGCGACTAAGAACTCATGGAGACAGCTGCATGCCTCCGTATCTACACGGTTACCAAGGGCCTAAACTGGAGGCATGTTCCCACGTTGAGATTCCTTTTAGCTCTAGAGCTTGTCAGGCTGAAAACAACCACGGCCATGGAAGCACCTGGTTTAGACAGAGCAAATTCATTTTGTCCCCAGAAGCATTCTACAGGGTTTACTTGCCTGTCAAGAGCTGCGTATGTCAGGGAGCTTCAACGAAGCATGAATGCAGCCTTCAGAAAGGGAAAGCAAGGCTAGTTCCAGCAGGCACCCGTTTCCTCGGGCTCACTCAGCATGCACCCCTGTGGTTTCTAACAAGTCCAAAGAGACACAGGTTACCCTGTGTTTCCTTCCCTGAATCAGCTTCTCCAAGTAGGGTGTTCTGCATCAAGCGAACTGCCTCAACCAAGGATCCCCGTAGCTGCTCCTCTGGTCCTGTGTCTATTCAAAAGCTTGCAGTGCCACAGGAAGAAGAGGACTTAAATTGCAGTAAGAACGCAAGCCGACTTCCTCCAGGAGGCACGGTGACTTCAGGCAGGAGGTCCTAGATGGAAAGCGAAGCCGAGGGTTACTCTGAGTGCAGCTCAGACTAGGGCAACGCGTAAGACTTCGATGCCATGTGGGACTTCCCAGAACGGTGTTCGTAAACGTGTGCGAGTGCTGAGGAAATTTAGCTGTTCCAAATGAGAGTGCAGTGCGTTTCCCTACGCTCGGCATGCACAGAGGGGCTCTAAAGGGCTACGGGAGTGGATGTTGCTTAGCAGACCCAGGTGCGCCTGGGGTTACTCAGTGTTCCTGCCGTGGACAGGGTGCCCACGCTAGCCTCCTAGGTGTCCAGAAAACTGTGCCGCCGTTAGACGTACGCAGAGCAGAGGCCACCGGCTCTTGGAAACTGCTGCACGCCTCCTCTTGTGCACGGCAAATCAGGGCCTTACTTCCAGGCATGTGTTCATGCTGGGTGTGCCGGTAGCGACACCGCATGGTAAGATGCTGACTTTCTCCTCGAGCAGAGTGACTTCAGGTACGAGGGCCTCGGAGTATTCAAAGCAGGGTGTTTTCTCATGGCAGCACACACATGGGCCATGACAAAGTCTTCCTGGGCACTTCGGACTCACCAGCAATGTTGTCCTGAGGCCGTTCGAGCACTATGGACATGTAGCTCTCCTCAAGGAACCTACAGTGTGTTGCCCATCACTCGGCACGCACAGAGGGCCTCCGACGGATCAACAAATGGGCCTCGACGTTCCTCAGCCGTCCCACAGGGGTGTGGAGGTACTCAGTCAACTAGGAGGGAAAATGATGCATACCCGAGAGGCCTAGGAGTCCTCAGACGTGTACATCTTTGAAAATAAAGCATATAAGCGACTAAGAACTCATGGAGACAGCTGCATGCCTCCGTATCTACACGGTTACCAAGGGCCTAAACTGGAGGCATGTTCCCACGTTGAGATTCCTTTTAGCTCTAGAGCTTGTCAGGCTGAAAACAACCACGGCCGTGGAAGCACCTGGTTTAGACAGAGCAAATTCATTTTCTCCCCAGAAGCATTCTACAAGGGTTGACTTGCCTGTCAAGAGCTGTGTATGTCAGGGATCTTTAACGAAGCATGAATGCAGCCTTCAGAAAGGGAAAGCAAGGCTAGTCCCAGCAGGCCCCTGTTTCCTCGGGCTCACACTGCATGCACCACTGTTGTTTCTAACAAGTCCAAAGAGACACAGGTTACCCTGTGTTTCCTTCCCTGAATCTGCTTCTCCAAGTAGGGTGTTCTGCATCAAGCGAACTGCCTCAACCAAGGATCGCCGTAGCTGCTCCTCTGGTCCTGTGTCTCTTCAAAAGCCTGCAGTGCCACAGGAAGAACAGGAGTTAAATGGCAGTCAGAACGCAAGCCGACTTCCTCCAGGAGGCACGGTGACTTCAGGCAGGAGGTCCTAGATGGAAAGCGAAGCTGAGGGTTACTCTGAGTGCAGCTCAGACTAGGGCAACGCGTAAGACTTCGACGCCATGTGGGACTTGCCAGAACGGTGTTCGTGAACGTGTGCGAGTGCTGAGGAAATTTAGCTGCTCCAAAAGAGAGTGCAGTGCGTTTCCCTACGCTCGGCATGCACAGAGGGGCTCTAAAGGGCTACGGGAGTGGATGTTGCTTAGCAGACACAGGTGCGCCTGGGGGTACTCAGTGTTCCTGCCGGGAACAGGGTGCCCACGCTAGCCTCCTAGGTGTCCAGAAAACTGTGCCGCCGTTAGACGTACGCAGAGCAGAGGCCACCGGCTCTTGGAAACTGCTGCACGCCTCCTCTTGTGCTCGGCAAATCAGGGCCTTACTTCCAGGCATGTGTTCATGCTGGGTGTGCCGGTAGCGACACCGCATGGTAAGATGCTGACTTTCTCCTCGAGCAGAGTGACTTCAGGTACGAGGGCCTCGGAGTATTCAAAGCAGAGTGTTTTCTCATGACATCTCACACAAGGGCCATGACAAAGTCTTCCTGGGCACTACGGACTCAGCAGCAATATTGTCCTGAGGCCGTTCGAGGACTCTGGACATGTAGCTCTCCTCAAGGAACCTACAGTGTGTTGCCCACCACTCGGCACGCACAGAGGGCCTCCGAGAGATCAACAAATGGGCCTCGATTTCCTCAGCCAGCCCAGAGGGGTGTTGAGGTACTCACTCAACTTGGAGGGAAAATGATGCATACCCGAGAGGCCTAGGAGTCCTCAGACGTGTACATCTTTGAAAATAAAGCATATAAGCGACTAAGAACTCATGGAGACAGCTGCATGCCTCCGTATCTACACGGTTACCAAGGGCCTAAACTGGAGGCATGTTCCCACGTTGAGATTCCTTTTAGCTCTAGAGCTTGTCAGGCTGAAAACAACCGCGGCCATGGAAGCACCTGGTTTATACACAGCAAATTCATTTTGTCCCCAGAAGCATTCTACAAGGGTTGACTTGCCTGTCAAGAGCTGTGTATGTCAGAGAGCTTCAACGAAGCATGAATGCAGCCTTCAGAAAGGGAAAGCAAGGCTAGTCCCAGCAGGCCCCCGTTTCCTCGGGCTCACTCACCATTCACCACTGTTGTTTCTAACAAGTCCAAAGAGACACAGGTTACCCTGTGTTTCCTTCCCTGAATCTGCTTCTCCAAGTAGGGTGTTGTGCATCAAGCGAACTGCCTCAACCAAGGATCGCCGTAGCTGCTCCTCTGGTCCTGTGTCTATTCAAAAGCCTGCAGTGCCACAGGAAGAACAGGACTTAAATTGCAGTAAGAACACAAGCCGACTTCCTCCAGGAGGCACGGTGACTTCAGGCAGGAGGTCCTAGATGGAAAGCGAAGCTGAGGGTTACTCTGAGTGCAGCTCAGACTAGGGCAACGCGTAAGACTTCGACGCCATGTGGGACTTGCCAGAATGGTGTTCGTGAACGTGTGCGGGTGCTGAGGAAGTTTAGCTGCTCCAAAAGAGAGTGCAGTGCGTTTCCCTACGCTCGGCATGCACAGAGGGGCTCTAAAGGGCTACGGGAGTGGATGTTGCTTAGCAGACACAGGTGCGCCTGGGGGTACTCAGTGTTCCTGCCGGGAACAGGGTGCCCACGCTAGCCTCCTAGGTGTCCAGAAAACTGTGCCGCCGTTAGACGTACGCAGAGCAGAGGCCACCGGCTCTTGGAAACTGCTGCACGCCTGCTCTTGTGCTCGGCAAATCAGGGCCTTACTTCCAGGCATGTGTTCATGCTGGGTGTGCCGGTAGCGACACCGCATGGTAAGATGCTGACTTTCTCCTCGAGCAGAGTGACTTCAGGTACGAGGGCCTCGGAGTATTCAAAGCAGAGTGTTTTCTCATGGCATCTCACACAAGGGCCATGACAAAGTCTTCCTGGGCACTACAGACTCAGCAGCAATATTGTGCTGAGGCCCTTCGAGGACTCTGGACATGTAGCTCTCCTCAAGGAACCTACAGTGTGTTGCCCACCACTCGGCACGCACAGAGGGCCTCTGAGGGATCAACAAATGAGCCTCGATTTCCTCAGCCAGCCCAGAGGGGTGTTGAGGTACTCACTCAACTTGGAGGGAAAATGATGCATACCCGAGAGGCCTAGGAGTCCTCAGACGTGTACATCTTTGAAAATAAAGCATATAAGCGACTAAGAACTCATGGAGACAGCTGCATGCCTCCGTATCTACACGGTTACCAAGGGCCTAAACTGGAGGCATGTTCCCACGTTGAGATTCCTTTTAGCTCTAGAGCTTGTCAGGCTGAAAACAACCACGGCCGTGGAAGCACCTGGTTTAGACAGAGCAAATTCATTTTGTCCCCAGAAGCATTCTACAAGGGTTGACTTGCCTGTCAAGAGCTGTGTATGTCAGGGATCTTTAACGAAGCATGAATGCAGCCTTCAGAAAGGGAAAGCAAGGCTAGTCCCAGCAGGCCCCCGTTTCCTCGGGCTCACTCACCATGCACCCCTGTTCTTTCTAAGAAGTCCAAAGAGACACAAGTTACCCTGTGTTTCCTTCCCTGAATCTGCTTCTCCAAGTAGGGTGTTCTGCATCAAGCGAACTGCCTCAACGAAGGATCGCCGTAGCTGCTCCTCTGGTCCTGTGTCTATTCAAAAGCCTGCAGTGCCACAGGAAGAACAGGAGTTAAATGGCACTCAGAACGCAAGCCGACTTCCTCCAGGAGGCACGGTGACTTCAGGCAGGAGGTCCTAGATGGAAAGCGAAGCTGAGGGTTACTCTGAGTGCAGCTCAGACTAGGGTAACGCGTAAGACTTCGACGTCATGTGGGACTTGCCAGAATGGTGTTCGTGAACGTGTGCGGGTGCTGAGGAAGTTTAGCTGCTCCAAAAGAGAGTGCAGTGCGTTTCCCTACGCTCGGCATGCACAGAGGGGCTCTAAAGGGCTACGGGAGTGGATGTTGCTTAGCAGACACAGGTGCGCCTGGGGGTACTCAGTGTTCCTGCCGGGAACAGGGTGCCCACGCTAGCCTCCTAGGTGTCCAGAAAACTGTGCCGCCGTTAGACGTACGCAGAGCAGAGGCCACCGGCTCTTAGAAACTGCTGCACGCCTGCTCTTGTGCTCGGCAAATCAGGGCCTTACTTCCAGGCATGTGTTCATGCTGGGTGTGCCGGTAGCGACACCGCATGGTAAGATGCTGACTTTCTCCTCGAGCAGAGTGACTTCAGGTACGAGGGCCTCGGAGTATTCAAAGCAGAGTGTTTTCTCATGGCATCTCACACAAGGGCCATGACAAAGTCTTCCTGGGCACTACAGACTCAGCAGCAATATTGTGCTGAGGCCCTTCGAGGACTCTGGACATGTAGCTCTCCTCAAGGAACCTACAGTGTGTTGCCCATCACTCGGCACGCACAGAGGGCCTCTGAGGGATCAACAAATGAGCCTCGATTTCCTCAGCCAGCCCAGAGGGGTGTTGAGGTACTCACTCAACTTGGAGGGAAAATGATGCATACCCGAGAGGCCTAGGAGTCCTCAGACTTGTACATCTTTGAAAATAAAGCATATAAGCGACTAAGAACTCATGGAGACAGCTGCATGCCTCCGTATCTACACGTTTACCAAGGGCCTAAACTGGAGGCATGTTCCCACGTTGAGATTCCTTTTAGCTCTAGAGCTTGTCAGGCTGAAAACAACCACGGCCGTGGAAGCACCTGGTTTAGACAGAGCAAATTCATTTTCTCCCCAGAAGCATTCTACAAGGGTTGACTTGCCTGTCAAGAGCTGTGTATGTCAGGGATCTTTAACGAAGCATGAATGCAGCCTTCAGAAAGGGAAAGCAAGGCTAGTCCCAGCAGGCCCCCGTTTCCTCGGGCTCAATCACCATGCACCCCTGTTCTTTCTAAGAAGTCCAAAGAGACACAAGTTACCCTGTGTTTCCTTCCCTGAATCTGCTTCTCCAAGTAGGGTGTTCTGCATCAAGCGAACTGCCTCAACGAAGGATCGCCGTAGCTGCTCCTCTGGTCCTGTGTCTATTCAAAAGCCTGCAGTGCCACAGGAAGAACAGGAGTTAAATGGCACTCAGAACGCAAGCCGACTTCCTCCAGGAGGCACGGTGACTTCAGGCAGGAGGTCCTAGATGGAAAGCGAAGCCGAGGGTTACTCTGAGTGCAGCTCAGACTAGGGCAACGCGTAAGACTTCGACGCCATGTGGGACTTGCCAGAATGGTGTTCGTGAACGTGTGCGGGTGCTGAGGAAGTTTAGCTGCTCCAAAAGAGAGTGCAGTGCGTTTCCCTACGCTCGGCATGCACAGAGGGGCTCTAAAGGGCTACGGGAGTGGATGTTGCTTAGCAGACACAGGTGCGCCTGGGGGTACTCAGTGTTCCTGCCGGGAACAGGGTGCCCACGCTAGCCTCCTAGGTGTCCAGAAAACTGTGCCGCCGTTAGACGTACGCAGAGCAGAGGTCACCGGCTCTTAGAAACTGCTGCACGCCTGCTCTTGTGCTCGGCAAATCAGGGCCTTACTTCCAGGCATGTGTTCATGCTGGGTGTGCCGGTAGCGACACCGCATGGTAAGATGCTGACTTTCTCCTCGAGCAGAGTGACTTCAGGTACGAGGGCCTCGGAGTATTCAAAGCAGAGTGTTTTCTCATGGCATCTCACACAAGGGCCATGACAAAGTCTTCCTGGGCACTACAGACTCAGCAGCAATATTGTGCTGAGGCCCTTCGAGGACTCTGGACATGTAGCTCTCCTCAAGGAACCTACAGTGTGTTGCCCATCACTCGGCACGCACAGAGGGCCTCTGAGGGATCAACAAATGAGCCTCGATTTCCTCAGCCAGCCCAGAGGGGTGTTGAGGTACTCACTCAACTTGGAGGGAAAATGATGCATACCCGAGAGGCCTAGGAGTCCTCAGACTTGTACATCTTTGAAAATAAAGCATATAAGCGACTAAGAACTCATGGAGACAGCTGCATGCCTCCGTATCTACACGTTTACCAAGGGCCTAAACTGGAGGCATGTTCCCACGTTGAGATTCCTTTTAGCTCTAGAGCTTGTCAGGCTGAAAACAACCACGGCCGTGGAAGCACCTGGTTTAGACAGAGCAAATTCATTTTCTCCCCAGAAGCATTCTACAAGGGTTGACTTGCCTGTCAAGAGCTGTGTATGTCAGGGATCTTTAACGAAGCATGAATGCAGCCTTCAGAAAGGGAAAGCAAGGCTAGTCCCAGCAGGCCCCCGTTTCCTCGGGCTCAATCACCATGCACCCCTGTTCTTTCTAAGAAGTCCAAAGAGACACAAGTTACCCTGTGTTTCCTTCCCTGAATCTGCTTCTCCAAGTAGGGTGTTCTGCATCAAGCGAACTGCCTCAACGAAGGATCGCCGTAGCTGCTCCTCTGGTCCTGTGTCTATTCAAAAGCCTGCAGTGCCACAGGAAGAACAGGAGTTAAATGGCACTCAGAACGCAAGCCGACTTCCTCCAGGAGGCACGGTGACTTCAGGCAGGAGGTCCTAGATGGAAAGCGAAGCCGAGGGTTACTCTGAGTGCAGCTCAGACTAGGGCAACGCGTAAGACTTCGATGCCATGTGGGACTTCCCAGAACGGTGTTCGTAAACGTGTGCGAGTGCTGAGGAAATTTAGCTGTTCCAAATGAGAGTGCAGTGCGTTTCCCTACGCTCGGCATGCACAGAGGGGCTCTAAAGGGCTACGGGAGTGGATGTTGCTTAGCAGACCCAGGTGCGCCTGGGGTTACTCAGTGTTCCTGCCGGGAACAGGGTGCCCACGCTAGCCTCCTAGGTGTCCAGAAAACTGTGCCGCCGTTAGACGTACGCAGAGCAGAGGCCACCGGCTCTTGGAAGCTGCTGCACGCCTGCTCTTGTGCTCGGCAAATCAGGGCCTTACTTCCAGGCATGTGTTCATGCTGGGTGTGCCGGTAGCGACACCGCATGGTAAGATGCTGACTTTCTCCTCGAGCAGAGTGACTTCAGGTACGAGGGCCTCGGAGTATTCAAAGCAGGGTGTTTTCTCATGGCAGCACACACATGGGCCATGACAAAGTCTTCCTGGGCACTTCGGACTCACCATCAATGTTGTCCTGAGGCCGTTCGAGCACTCTGGACATGTAGCTCTCCTCAAGGAACCTACAGTGTGTTGCCCACCACTCGGCACGCACAGAGGGCCTCCGAGGGATCAACAAATGGGCCTCGATTTCCTCAGCCAGCCCAGAGGGGTGTTGAGGTACTCACTCAACTTGGAGGGAAAATGATGCATACCCGAGAGCCCTAGGAGTCCTCAGACGTGTACTTCCTGGAAAATAAAGCATATAAGCGACTAAGAACTCATGGAGACAGCTGCATGCCTCCGTATCTACACGGTTACCAAGGGCCTAAACTGGAGGCATGTTCCCACGTTGAGATTCCTTTTAGCTCTAGAGCTTGTCAGGCTGAAAACAACCGCGGCCATGGAAGCACCTGGTTTAGACAGAGCAAATTCATTTTGTCCCCAGAAGCATTCTACAAGGGTTGACTTGCCTGTCAAGAGCTGTGTATGTCAGGGATCTTTAACGAAGCATGAATGCAGCCTTCAGAAAGGGAAAGCAAGGCTAGTCCCAGCAGGCCCCCGTTTCCTCGGGCTCACTCACCATGCACCCCTGTTCTTTCTAAGAAGTCCAAAGAGACACAAGTTACCCTGTGTTTCCTTCCCTGAATCTGCTTCTCCAAGTAGGGTGTTCTGCATCAAGCGAACTGCCTCAACGAAGGATCGCCGTAGCTGCTCCTCTGGTCCTGTGTCTATTCAAAAGCCTGCAGTGCCACAGGAAGAACAGGAGTTAAATGGCACTCAGAACGCAAGCCGACTTCCTCCAGGAGGCACGGTGACTTCAGGCAGGAGGTTCTAGATGGAAAGCGAAGCCGAGGGTTACTCTGAGTGCAGCTCAGACTAGGGCAACGCGTAAGACTTCGATGCCATGTGGGACTTCCCAGAACGGTGTTCGTAAACGTGTGCGAGTGCTGCGGAAATTTAGCTGTTCCAAATGAGAGTGCAGTGCGTTTCCCTACGCTCGGCATGCACAGAGGGGCTCTAAAGGGCTACGGGAGTGGATGTTGCTTAGCAGACACAGGTGCGCCTGGGGGTACTCAGTGTTCCTGCCGGGAACAGGGTGCCCACGCTAGCCTCCTAGGTGTCCAGAAAACTGTGCCGCCGTTAGACGTACGCAGAGCAGAGGCCACCAGCTCTTGGAAACTGCTGCACGCCTCCTCTTGTGCACGGCAAATCAGGGCCTTACTTCCAGGCATGTGTTCATGCTGGGTGTGCCGGTAGCGACACCGCATGGTAAGATGCTGACTTTCTCCTAGAGCAGAGTGACTTCAGGTACGAGGGCCTCGGAGTATTCAAAGCAGAGTGTTTTCTCATGGCATCTCACACAAGGGCCATGACAAAGTCTTCCTGGGCACTACGGACTCAGCAGCAATATTGTCCTGAGGCCGTTCGAGGACTCTGGACATGTAGCTCTCCTCAAGGAACCTACAGTGTGTTGCCCACCACTCGGCACGCACAGAGGGCCTCCGAGAGATCAACAAATGGGCCTCGATTTCCTCAGCCAGCCCAGAGGGGTGTTGAGGTACTCACTCAACTTGGAGGGAAAATGATGCATACCCGAGAGGCCTAGGAGTCCTCAGACGTGTACATCTTTGAAAATAAAGCATATAAGCGACTAAGAACTCATGGAGACAGCTGCATGCCTCCGTATCTACACGGTTACCAAGGGCCTAAACTGGAGGCATGTTCCCACGTTGAGATTCCTTTTAGCTCTAGAGCTTGTCAGGCTGAAAACAACCACGGCCATGGAAGCACCTGGTTTAGACAGAGCAAATTCATTTTGTCCCCAGAAGCATTCTACAGGGTTTACTTGCCTGTCAAGAGCTGCGTATGTCAGGGAGCTTCAACGAAGCATGAATGCAGCCTTCAGAAAGGGAAAGCAAGGCTAGTTCCAGCAGGCCCCCGTTTCCTCGGGCTCACTCAGCATGCACCCCTGTGGTTTCTAACAAGTCCAAAGAGACACAGGTTACCCTGTGTTTCCTTCCCTGAATCAGCTTCTCCAAGTAGGGTGTTCTGCATCAAGCGAACTGCCTCAACCAAGGATCCCCGTAGCTGCTCCTCTGGTCCTGTGTCTATTCAAAAGCTTGCAGTGCCACAGGAAGAAGAGGACTTAAATTGCAGTAAGAACGCAAGCCGACTTCCTCCAGGAGGCACGGTGACTTCAGGCAGGAGGTCCTAGATGGAAAGCGAAGCCGAGGGTTACTCTGAGTGCAGCTCAGACTAGGGCAACGCGTAAGACTTCGATGCCATGTGGGACTTCCCAGAACGGTGTTCGTAAACGTGTGCGAGTGCTGAGGAAATTTAGCTGTTCCAAATGAGAGTGCAGTGCGTTTCCCTACGCTCGGCATGCACAGAGGGGCTCTAAAGGGCTACGGGAGTGGATGTTGCTTAGCAGACCCAGGTGCGCCTGGGGTTACTCAGTGTTCCTGCCGTGGACAGGGTGCCCACGCTAGCCTCCTAGGTGTCCAGAAAACTGTGCCGCCGTTAGACGTACGCAGAGCAGAGGCCACCGGCTCTTGGAAACTGCTGCACGCCTCCTCTTGTGCACGGCAAATCAGGGCCTTACTTCCAGGCATGTGTTCATGCTGGGTGTGCCGGTAGCGACACCGCATGGTAAGATGCTGACTTTCTCCTCGAGCAGAGTGACTTCAGGTACGAGGGCCTCGGAGTATTCAAAGCAGGGTGTTTTCTCATGGCAGCACACACATGGGCCATGACAAAGTCTTCCTGGGCACTTCGGACTCACCAGCAATGTTGTCCTGAGGCCGTTCGAGCACTATGGACATGTAGCTCTCCTCAAGGAACCTACAGTGTGTTGCCCATCACTCGGCACGCACAGAGGGCCTCCGACGGATCAACAAATGGGCCTCGACGTTCCTCAGCCGTCCCACAGGGGTGTGGAGGTACTCAGTCAACTAGGAGGGAAAATGATGCATACCCGAGAGGCCTAGGAGTCCTCAGACGTGTACATCTTTGAAAATAAAGCATATAAGCGACTAAGAACTCATGGAGACAGCTGCATGCCTCCGTATCTACACGGTTACCAAGGGCCTAAACTGGAGGCATGTTCCCACGTTGAGATTCCTTTTAGCTCTAGAGCTTGTCAGGCTGAAAACAACCACGGCCGTGGAAGCACCTGGTTTAGACAGAGCAAATTCATTTTCTCCCCAGAAGCATTCTACAAGGGTTGACTTGCCTGTCAAGAGCTGTGTATGTCAGGGATCTTTAACGAAGCATGAATGCAGCCTTCAGAAAGGGAAAGCAAGGCTAGTCCCAGCAGGCCCCTGTTTCCTCGGGCTCACACTGCATGCACCACTGTTGTTTCTAACAAGTCCAAAGAGACACAGGTTACCCTGTGTTTCCTTCCCTGAATCTGCTTCTCCAAGTAGGGTGTTCTGCATCAAGCGAACTGCCTCAACCAAGGATCGCCGTAGCTGCTCCTCTGGTCCTGTGTCTCTTCAAAAGCCTGCAGTGCCACAGGAAGAACAGGAGTTAAATGGCAGTCAGAACGCAAGCCGACTTCCTCCAGGAGGCACGGTGACTTCAGGCAGGAGGTCCTAGATGGAAAGCGAAGCTGAGGGTTACTCTGAGTGCAGCTCAGACTAGGGCAACGCGTAAGACTTCGACGCCATGTGGGACTTGCCAGAACGGTGTTCGTGAACGTGTGCGAGTGCTGAGGAAATTTAGCTGCTCCAAAAGAGAGTGCAGTGCGTTTCCCTACGCTCGGCATGCACAGAGGGGCTCTAAAGGGCTACGGGAGTGGATGTTGCTTAGCAGACACAGGTGCGCCTGGGGGTACTCAGTGTTCCTGCCGGGAACAGGGTGCCCACGCTAGCCTCCTAGGTGTCCAGAAAACTGTGCCGCCGTTAGACGTACGCAGAGCAGAGGCCACCGGCTCTTGGAAACTGCTGCACGCCTCCTCTTGTGCTCGGCAAATCAGGGCCTTACTTCCAGGCATGTGTTCATGCTGGGTGTGCCGGTAGCGACACCGCATGGTAAGATGCTGACTTTCTCCTCGAGCAGAGTGACTTCAGGTACGAGGGCCTCGGAGTATTCAAAGCAGAGTGTTTTCTCATGACATCTCACACAAGGGCCATGACAAAGTCTTCCTGGGCACTACGGACTCAGCAGCAATATTGTCCTGAGGCCGTTCGAGGACTCTGGACATGTAGCTCTCCTCAAGGAACCTACAGTGTGTTGCCCACCACTCGGCACGCACAGAGGGCCTCCGAGAGATCAACAAATGGGCCTCGATTTCCTCAGCCAGCCCAGAGGGGTGTTGAGGTACTCACTCAACTTGGAGGGAAAATGATGCATACCCGAGAGGCCTAGGAGTCCTCAGACGTGTACATCTTTGAAAATAAAGCATATAAGCGACTAAGAACTCATGGAGACAGCTGCATGCCTCCGTATCTACACGGTTACCAAGGGCCTAAACTGGAGGCATGTTCCCACGTTGAGATTCCTTTTAGCTCTAGAGCTTGTCAGGCTGAAAACAACCGCGGCCATGGAAGCACCTGGTTTATACACAGCAAATTCATTTTGTCCCCAGAAGCATTCTACAAGGGTTGACTTGCCTGTCAAGAGCTGTGTATGTCAGAGAGCTTCAACGAAGCATGAATGCAGCCTTCAGAAAGGGAAAGCAAGGCTAGTCCCAGCAGGCCCCCGTTTCCTCGGGCTCACTCACCATTCACCACTGTTGTTTCTAACAAGTCCAAAGAGACACAGGTTACCCTGTGTTTCCTTCCCTGAATCTGCTTCTCCAAGTAGGGTGTTGTGCATCAAGCGAACTGCCTCAACCAAGGATCGCCGTAGCTGCTCCTCTGGTCCTGTGTCTATTCAAAAGCCTGCAGTGCCACAGGAAGAACAGGACTTAAATTGCAGTAAGAACACAAGCCGACTTCCTCCAGGAGGCACGGTGACTTCAGGCAGGAGGTCCTAGATGGAAAGCGAAGCTGAGGGTTACTCTGAGTGCAGCTCAGACTAGGGCAACGCGTAAGACTTCGACGCCATGTGGGACTTGCCAGAATGGTGTTCGTGAACGTGTGCGGGTGCTGAGGAAGTTTAGCTGCTCCAAAAGAGAGTGCAGTGCGTTTCCCTACGCTCGGCATGCACAGAGGGGCTCTAAAGGGCTACGGGAGTGGATGTTGCTTAGCAGACACAGGTGCGCCTGGGGGTACTCAGTGTTCCTGCCGGGAACAGGGTGCCCACGCTAGCCTCCTAGGTGTCCAGAAAACTGTGCCGCCGTTAGACGTACGCAGAGCAGAGGCCACCGGCTCTTGGAAACTGCTGCACGCCTGCTCTTGTGCTCGGCAAATCAGGGCCTTACTTCCAGGCATGTGTTCATGCTGGGTGTGCCGGTAGCGACACCGCATGGTAAGATGCTGACTTTCTCCTCGAGCAGAGTGACTTCAGGTACGAGGGCCTCGGAGTATTCAAAGCAGAGTGTTTTCTCATGGCATCTCACACAAGGGCCATGACAAAGTCTTCCTGGGCACTACAGACTCAGCAGCAATATTGTGCTGAGGCCCTTCGAGGACTCTGGACATGTAGCTCTCCTCAAGGAACCTACAGTGTGTTGCCCATCACTCGGCACGCACAGAGGGCCTCTGAGGGATCAACAAATGAGCCTCGATTTCCTCAGCCAGCCCAGAGGGGTGTTGAGGTACTCACTCAACTTGGAGGGAAAATGATGCATACCCGAGAGGCCTAGGAGTCCTCAGACTTGTACATCTTTGAAAATAAAGCATATAAGCGACTAAGAACTCATGGAGACAGCTGCATGCCTCCGTATCTACACGTTTACCAAGGGCCTAAACTGGAGGCATGTTCCCACGTTGAGATTCCTTTTAGCTCTAGAGCTTGTCAGGCTGAAAACAACCACGGCCATGGAAGCACCTGGTTTAGACAGAGCAAATTCATTTTGTCCCCAGAAGCATTCTACAAGGGTTGACTTGCCTGTCAAGAGCTGTGTATGTCAGGGATCTTTAACGAAGCATGAATGCAGCCTTCAGAAAGGGAAAGCAAGGCTAGTCCCAGCAGGCCCCCGTTTCCTCGGGCTCAATCACCATGCACCCCTGTTCTTTCTAAGAAGTCCAAAGAGACACAAGTTACCCTGTGTTTCCTTCCCTGAATCTGCTTCTCCAAGTAGGGTGTTCTGCATCAAGCGAACTGCCTCAACGAAGGATCGCCGTAGCTGCTCCTCTGGTCCTGTGTCTATTCAAAAGCCTGCAGTGCCACAGGAAGAACAGGAGTTAAATGGCACTCAGAACGCAAGCCGACTTCCTCCAGGAGGCACGGTGACTTCAGGCAGGAGGTCCTAGATGGAAAGCGAAGCCGAGGGTTACTCTGAGTGCAGCTCAGACTAGGGCAACGCGTAAGACTTCGATGCCATGTGGGACTTCCCAGAACGGTGTTCGTAAACGTGTGCGAGTGCTGAGGAAATTTAGCTGTTCCAAATGAGAGTGCAGTGCGTTTCCCTACGCTCGGCATGCACAGAGGGGCTCTAAAGGGCTACGGGAGTGGATGTTGCTTAGCAGACCCAGGTGCGCCTGGGGTTACTCAGTGTTCCTGCCGGGAACAGGGTGCCCACGCTAGCCTCCTAGGTGTCCAGAAAACTGTGCCGCCGTTAGACGTACGCAGAGCAGAGGCCACCGGCTCTTGGAAGCTGCTGCACGCCTGCTCTTGTGCTCGGCAAATCAGGGCCTTACTTCCAGGCATGTGTTCATGCTGGGTGTGCCGGTAGCGACACCGCATGGTAAGATGATGACTTTCTCCTCGAGCAGAGTGACTTCAGGTACGAGGGCCTCGGAGTATTCAAAGCAGGGTGTTTTCTCATGGCATCTCACACAAGGGCCATGACAAAGTCTTCCTGGGCACTACAGACTCAGCAGCAATATTGTGCTGAGGCCCTTCGAGGACTCTGGACATGTAGCTCTCCTCAAGGAACCTACAGTGTGTTGCCCATCACTCGGCACGCACAGAGGGCCTCTGAGGGATCAACAAATGAGCCTCGATTTCCTCAGCCAGCCCAGAGGGGTGTTGAGGTACTCACTCAACTTGGAGGGAAAATGATGCATACCCGAGAGGCCTAGGAGTCCTCAGACGTGTACATCTTTGAAAATAAAGCATATAAGCGACTAAGAACTCATGGAGACAGCTGCATGCCTCCGTATCTACACGTTTACCAAGGGCCTAAACTGGAGGCATGTTCCCACGTTGAGATTCCTTTTAGCTCTAGAGCTTGTCAGGCTGAAAACAACCACGGCCATGGAAGCACCTGGTTTAGACAGAGCAAATTCATTTTGTCCCCAGAAGCATTCTACAACGGTTGACTTGCCTGTCAAGAGCTGTGTATGTCAGGGATCTTTAACGAAGCATGAATGCAGCCTTCAGAAAGGGAAAGCAAGGCTAGTCCCAGCAGGCCCCCGTTTCCTCGGGCTCACTCACCATGCACCCCTGTTCTTTCTAAGAAGTCCAAAGAGACACAAGTTACCCTGTGTTTCCTTCCCTGAATCTGCTTCTCCAAGTAGGGTGTTCTGCATCAAGCGAACTGCCTCAACGAAGGATCGCCGTAGCTGCTCCTCTGGTCCTGTGTCTATTCAAAAGCCTGCAGTGCCACAGGAAGAACAGGAGTTAAATGGCACTCAGAACGCAAGCCGACTTCCTCCAGGAGGCACGGTGACTTCAGGCAGGAGGTTCTAGATGGAAAGCGAAGCCGAGGGTTACTCTGAGTGCAGCTCAGACTAGGGCAACGCGTAAGACTTCGATGCCATGTGGGACTTCCCAGAACGGTGTTCGTAAACGTGTGCGAGTGCTGCGGAAATTTAGCTGTTCCAAATGAGAGTGCAGTGCGTTTCCCTACGCTCGGCATGCACAGAGGGGCTCTAAAGGGCTACGGGAGTGGATGTTGCTTAGCAGACACAGGTGCGCCTGGGGGTACTCAGTGTTCCTGCCGGGAACAGGGTGCCCACGCTAGCCTCCTAGGTGTCCAGAAAACTGTGCCGCCGTTAGACGTACGCAGAGCAGAGGCCACCAGCTCTTGGAAACTGCTGCACGCCTCCTCTTGTGCACGGCAAATCAGGGCCTTACTTCCAGGCATGTGTTCATGCTGGGTGTGCCGGTAGCGACACCGCATGGTAAGATGCTGACTTTCTCCTCGAGCAGAGTGACTTCAGGTACGAGGGCCTCGGAGTATTCAAAGCAGAGTGTTTTCTCATGGCATCTCACACAAGGGCCATGACAAAGTCTTCCTGGGCACTACGGACTCAGCAGCAATATTGTCCTGAGGCCGTTCGAGGACTCTGGACATGTAGCTCTCCTCAAGGAACCTACAGTGTGTTGCCCACCACTCGGCACGCACAGAGGGCCTCCGAGAGATCAACAAATGGGCCTCGATTTCCTCAGCCAGCCCAGAGGGGTGTTGAGGTACTCACTCAACTTGGAGGGAAAATGATGCATACCCGAGAGGCCTAGGAGTCCTCAGACGTGTACATCTTTGAAAATAAAGCATATAAGCGACTAAGAACTCATGGAGACAGCTGCATGCCTCCGTATCTACACGGTTACCAAGGGCCTAAACTGGAGGCATGTTCCCACGTTGAGATTCCTTTTAGCTCTAGAGCTTGTCAGGCTGAAAACAACCACGGCCATGGAAGCACCTGGTTTAGACAGAGCAAATTCATTTTGTCCCCAGAAGCATTCTACAGGGTTTACTTGCCTGTCAATAGCTGCGTATGTCAGGGAGCTTCAACGAAGCATGAATGCAGCCTTCAGAAAGGGAAAGCAAGGCTAGTTCCAGCAGGCACCCGTTTCCTCGGGCTCACTCAGCATGCACCCCTGTGGTTTCTAACAAGTCCAAAGAGACACAGGTTACCCTGTGTTTCCTTCCCTGAATCAGCTTCTCCAAGTAGGGTGTTCTGCATCAAGCGAACTGCCTCAACCAAGGATCCCCGTAGCTGCTCCTCTGGTCCTGTGTCTATTCAAAAGCTTGCAGTGCCACAGGAAGAAGAGGACTTAAATTGCAGTAAGAACGCAAGCCGACTTCCTCCAGGAGGCACGGTGACTTCAGGCAGGAGGTCCTAGATGGAAAGCGAAGCCGAGGGTTACTCTGAGTGCAGCTCAGACTAGGGCAACGCGTAAGACTTCGATGCCATGTGGGACTTCCCAGAACGGTGTTCGTAAACGTGTGCGAGTGCTGAGGAAATTTAGCTGTTCCAAATGAGAGTGCAGTGCGTTTCCCTACGCTCGGCATGCACAGAGGGGCTCTAAAGGGCTACGGGAGTGGATGTTGCTTAGCAGACCCAGGTGCGCCTGGGGTTACTCAGTGTTCCTGCCGTGGACAGGGTGCCCACGCTAGCCTCCTAGGTGTCCAGAAAACTGTGCCGCCGTTAGACGTACGCAGAGCAGAGGCCACCGGCTCTTGGAAACTGCTGCACGCCTCCTCTTGTGCACGGCAAATCAGGGCCTTACTTCCAGGCATGTGTTCATGCTGGGTGTGCCGGTAGCGACACCGCATGGTAAGATGCTGACTTTCTCCTCGAGCAGAGTGACTTCAGGTACGAGGGCCTCGGAGTATTCAAAGCAGGGTGTTTTCTCATGGCAGCACACACATGGGCCATGACAAAGTCTTCCTGGGCACTTCGGACTCACCAGCAATGTTGTCCTGAGGCCGTTCGAGCACTATGGACATGTAGCTCTCCTCAAGGAACCTACAGTGTGTTGCCCATCACTCGGCACGCACAGAGGGCCTCCGACGGATCAACAAATGGGCCTCGACGTTCCTCAGCCGTCCCACAGGGGTGTGGAGGTACTCAGTCAACTAGGAGGGAAAATGATGCATACCCGAGAGGCCTAGGAGTCCTCAGACGTGTACATCTTTGAAAATAAAGCATATAAGCGACTAAGAACTCATGGAGACAGCTGCATGCCTCCGTATCTACACGGTTACCAAGGGCCTAAACTGGAGGCATGTTCCCACGTTGAGATTCCTTTTAGCTCTAGAGCTTGTCAGGCTGAAAACAACCACGGCCGTGGAAGCACCTGGTTTAGACAGAGCAAATTCATTTTCTCCCCAGAAGCATTCTACAAGGGTTGACTTGCCTGTCAAGAGCTGTGTATGTCAGGGATCTTTAACGAAGCATGAATGCAGCCTTCAGAAAGGGAAAGCAAGGCTAGTCCCAGCAGGCCCCTGTTTCCTCGGGCTCACACTGCATGCACCACTGTTGTTTCTAACAAGTCCAAAGAGACACAGGTTACCCTGTGTTTCCTTCCCTGAATCTGCTTCTCCAAGTAGGGTGTTCTGCATCAAGCGAACTGCCTCAACCAAGGATCGCCGTAGCTGCTCCTCTGGTCCTGTGTCTCTTCAAAAGCCTGCAGTGCCACAGGAAGAACAGGAGTTAAATGGCACTCAGAACGCAAGCCGACTTCCTCCAGGAGGCACGGTGACTTCAGGCAGGAGGTCCTAGATGGAAAGCGAAGCTGAGGGTTACTCTGAGTGCAGCTCAGACTAGGGTAACGCGTAAGACTTCGACGCCATGTGGGACTTGCCAGAACGGTGTTCGTGAACGTGTGCGAGTGCTGAGGAAATTTAGCTGCTCCAAAAGAGAGTGCAGTGCGTTTCCCTACGCTCGGCATGCACAGAGGGGCTCTAAAGGGCTACGGGAGTGGATGTTGCTTAGCAGACCCAGGTGCGCCTGGGGGTACTCTGTGTTCCTGCCGGGAACAGGGTGCCCACGCTAGCCTCCTAGGTGTCCAGAAAACTGTGCCGCCGTTAGACGTACGCAGAGCATAGGCCACCGGCTCTTGGAAACTGCTGCACGCCTCCTCTTGTGCACGGCAAATCAGGGCCTTACTTCCAGGCATGTGTTCATGCTGGGTGTGCCGGTAGCGACACCGAATGGTAAGATGCTGACTTTCTCCTCGAGCAGAGTGACTTCAGGTACGAGGGCCTCGGAGTATTCAAAGCAGAGTGTTTTCTCATGGCATCTCACACAAGGGCCATGACAAAGTCTTCCTGGGCACTACAGACTCAGCAGCAATACTGTCCTGAGGCCGTTCGAGGACTCTGGACATGTAGCTCTCCTCAAGGAACCTACAGTGTGTTGCCCACAACTCGGCACGCACAGAGGGCCTCCGAGGGATCAACAAATGGGTCTCGAAGTTCCTCAGCCAGCCCAGAGGGGTGTTGAGGTACTCACTCAACTTGGAGGGAAAATGATGCATACCCGAGAGGCCTAGGAGTCCTCAGACGTGTACATCTTTGAAAATAAAGCATATAAGCGACTAAGAACTCATGGAGACAGCTGCATGCCTCCGTATCTACACGGTTACCAAGGGCCTAAACTGGAGGCATGTTCTCACGTTGAGATTCCTTTTAGCTCTAGAGCTTGTCAGGCTGAAAACAACCGCGGCCATGGAAGCACCTGGTTTAGACAGAGCAAATTCATTTTGTCCCCAGAAGCATTCTACAGGGTTGACTTGCCTGTCAAGAGCTGCGTATGTCAGGGAGCTTCAACGAAGCATGAATGCAGCCTTCAGAAAGGGAAAGCAAGGCTAGTCCCAGCAGGCCCCCGTTTCCTCGTGCTCACTCAGCATGCACGACTGTGGTTTCTAACAAGTCCAAAGAGACACAGGTTACCCTGTGTTTCCTTCCCTGAATCTGCTTCTCCAAGTAGGGTGTTCTGCATCAAGCGAACTGCTTCAACCAAGGATCGCCGTAGCTGCTCCTCTGGTCCTGTGTCTATTCAAAAGCTTGCAGTGCCTCAGGAAGAAGAGGACTTAAATTGCAGTAAGAACGCAAGCCGACTTCATCCATTAGGCACGGTGACTTCAGGCAGGAGGTCCTAGATGGAAAGCGAAGCTGAGGGTTACTCTGAGTGCAGCTCAGACTAGGGCAACGCGTAAGACTTCGACCTCATGTAGGACTTGCCAGAACGGTGTTCGTGAACGTGTGCGAGTGCTGAGGAAATGTAGCTGCTCCAAAAGAGAGTGCAGTGCGTTTCCCTACGCTCGGCATGCACAGAGGGGCTCTAAAGGGCTACGGGAGTGGATGTTGCTTAGCAGACCCAGGTGCGCCTGGGGGTACTCAGTGTTCCTGCCGGGAACAGGGTGCCCACGCTAGCCTCCTAGGTGTCCAGAAAACTGTGCCGCCGTTAGACGTACGCAGAGCAGAGGCCACCGGCTCTTGGAAACTACTGCACGCCTCCTCTTGTGCACGGCAAATCAGGGCCTTACTTCCAGGCATGTGTTCATGCTGGGTGTGCCGGTAGCGACACCGCATGGTAAGATGCTGACTTTCTCCTCGAGCAGAGTGACTTCAGGTACGAGGGCCTCGGAGTATTCAAAGCAGGGTGTTTTCTCATGGCACCACACACATGGGCCATGACAAAGTCTTCCTGGGCACTTCGGACTCACCAGCAATGTTGTCCTGAGGCCGTTCGAGCACTCTGGACATGTAGCTCTCCTCAAGGAACCTACAGTGTGTTGCCCATCACTCGGCACGCACAGAGGGCCTCCGAGGGATCAACAAATGGGCCTCGATTTCCTCAGCCAGCCCAGAGGGGTGTTGAGGTACTCACTCAACTTGGAGGGAAAATGATGCATACCCGAGAGGCCTAGGAGTCCTCAGACGTGTACTTCCTGGAAAATAAAGCATATAAGCGACTAAGAACTCATGGAGACAGCTGCATGCCTCCGTATCTACACGGTTACCAAGGGCCTAAACTGGAGGCATGTTCCCACGTTGAGATTCCTTTTAGCTCTAGAGCTTGTCAGGCTGAAAACAACCGCGGCCATGGAAGCACCTGGTTTAGACAGAGCAAATTCATTTTGTCCCCAGAAGCATTCTACAAGGGTTGACTTGCCTGTCAAGAGCTGTGTATGTCAGGGATCTTTAACGAAGCATGAATGCAGCCTTCAGAAAGGGAAAGCAAGGCTAGTCCCAGCAGGCCCCCGTTTCCTCGGGCTCACTCACCATGCACCCCTGTTCTTTCTAAGAAGTCCAAAGAGACACAAGTTACCCTGTGTTTCCTTCCCTGAATCTGCTTCTCCAAGTAGGGTGTTCTGCATCAAGCGAACTGCCTCAACGAAGGATCGCCGTAGCTGCTCCTCTGGTCCTGTGTCTATTCAAAAGCCTGCAGTGCCACAGGAAGAACAGGAGTTAAATGGCACTCAGAACGCAAGCCGACTTCCTCCAGGAGGCACGGTGACTTCAGGCAGGAGGTTCTAGATGGAAAGCGAAGCCGAGGGTTACTCTGAGTGCAGCTCAGACTAGGGCAACGCGTAAGACTTCGATGCCATGTGGGACTTCCCAGAACGGTGTTCGTAAACGTGTGCGAGTGCTGCGGAAATTTAGCTGTTCCAAATGAGAGTGCAGTTCGTTTCCCTACGCTCGGCATGCACAGAGGGGCTCTAAAGGGCTACGGGAGTGGATGTTGCTTAGCAGACACAGGTGCGCCTGGGGGTACTCAGTGTTCCTGCCGGGAACAGGGTGCCCACGCTAGCCTCCTAGGTGTCCAGAAAACTGTGCCGCCGTTAGACGTACGCAGAGCAGAGGCCACCAGCTCTTGGAAACTGCTGCACGCCTCCTCTTGTGCACGGCAAATCAGGGCCTTACTTCCAGGCATGTGTTCATGCTGGGTGTGCCGGTAGCGACACCGCATGGTAAGATGCTGACTTTCTCCTCGAGCAGAGTGACTTCAGGTACGAGGGCCTCGGAGTATTCAAAGCAGAGTGTTTTCTCATGGCATCTCACACAAGGGCCATGACAAAGTCTTCCTGGGCACTACGGACTCAGCAGCAATATTGTCCTGAGGCCGTTCGAGGACTCTGGACATGTAGCTCTCCTCAAGGAACCTACAGTGTGTTGCCCACCACTCGGCACGCACAGAGGGCCTCCGAGAGATCAACAAATGGGCCTCGATTTCCTCAGCCAGCCCAGAGGGGTGTTGAGGTACTCACTCAACTTGGAGGGAAAATGATGCATACCCGAGAGGCCTAGGAGTCCTCAGACGTGTACATCTTTGAAAATAAAGCATATAAGCGACTAAGAACTCATGGAGACAGCTGCATGCCTCCGTATCTACACGGTTACCAAGGGCCTAAACTGGAGGCATGTTCCCACGTTGAGATTCCTTTTAGCTCTAGAGCTTGTCAGGCTGAAAACAACCACGGCCATGGAAGCACCTGGTTTAGACAGAGCAAATTCATTTTGTCCCCAGAAGCATTCTACAGGGTTTACTTGCCTGTCAAGAGCTGCGTATGTCAGGGAGCTTCAACGAAGCATGAATGCAGCCTTCAGAAAGGGAAAGCAAGGCTAGTTCCAGCAGGCACCCGTTTCCTCGGGCTCACTCAGCATGCACCCCTGTGGTTTCTAACAAGTCCAAAGAGACACAGGTTACCCTGTGTTTCCTTCCCTGAATCAGCTTCTCCAAGTAGGGTGTTCTGCATCAAGCGAACTGCCTCAACCAAGGATCCCCGTAGCTGCTCCTCTGGTCCTGTGTCTATTCAAAAGCTTGCAGTGCCACAGGAAGAAGAGGACTTAAATTGCAGTAAGAACGCAAGCCGACTTCCTCCAGGAGGCACGGTGACTTCAGGCAGGAGGTCCTAGATGGAAAGCGAAGCCGAGGGTTACTCTGAGTGCAGCTCAGACTAGGGCAACGCGTAAGACTTCGATGCCATGTGGGACTTCCCAGAACGGTGTTCGTAAACGTGTGCGAGTGCTGAGGAAATTTAGCTGTTCCAAATGAGAGTGCAGTGCGTTTCCCTACGCTCGGCATGCACAGAGGGGCTCTAAAGGGCTACGGGAGTGGATGTTGCTTAGCAGACCCAGGTGCGCCTGGGGTTACTCAGTGTTCCTGCCGTGGACAGGGTGCCCACGCTAGCCTCCTAGGTGTCCAGAAAACTGTGCCGCCGTTAGACGTACGCAGAGCAGAGGCCACCGGCTCTTGGAAACTGCTGCACGCCTCCTCTTGTGCACGGCAAATCAGGGCCTTACTTCCAGGCATGTGTTCATGCTGGGTGTGCCGGTAGCGACACCGCATGGTAAGATGCTGACTTTCTCCTCGAGCAGAGTGACTTCAGGTACGAGGGCCTCGGAGTATTCAAAGCAGGGTGTTTTCTCATGGCAGCACACACATGGGCCATGACAAAGTCTTCCTGGGCACTTCGGACTCACCAGCAATGTTGTCCTGAGGCCGTTCGAGCACTATGGACATGTAGCTCTCCTCAAGGAACCTACAGTGTGTTGCCCATCACTCGGCACGCACAGAGGGCCTCCGACGGATCAACAAATGGGCCTCGACGTTCCTCAGCCGTCCCACAGGGGTGTGGAGGTACTCAGTCAACTAGGAGGGAAAATGATGCATACCCGAGAGGCCTAGGAGTCCTCAGACGTGTACATCTTTGAAAATAAAGCATATAAGCGACTAAGAACTCATGGAGACAGCTGCATGCCTCCGTATCTACACGGTTACCAAGGGCCTAAACTGGAGGCATGTTCCCACGTTGAGATTCCTTTTAGCTCTAGAGCTTGTCAGGCTGAAAACAACCACGGCCGTGGAAGCACCTGGTTTAGACAGAGCAAATTCATTTTCTCCCCAGAAGCATTCTACAAGGGTTGACTTGCCTGTCAAGAGCTGTGTATGTCAGGGATCTTTAACGAAGCATGAATGCAGCCTTCAGAAAGGGAAAGCAAGGCTAGTCCCAGCAGGCCCCTGTTTCCTCGGGCTCACACTGCATGCACCACTGTTGTTTCTAACAAGTCCAAAGAGACACAGGTTACCCTGTGTTTCCTTCCCTGAATCTGCTTCTCCAAGTAGGGTGTTCTGCATCAAGCGAACTGCCTCAACCAAGGATCGCCGTAGCTGCTCCTCTGGTCCTGTGTCTCTTCAAAAGCCTGCAGTGCCACAGGAAGAACAGGAGTTAAATGGCAGTCAGAACGCAAGCCGACTTCCTCCAGGAGGCACGGTGACTTCAGGCAGGAGGTCCTAGATGGAAAGCGAAGCTGAGGGTTACTCTGAGTGCAGCTCAGACTAGGGCAACGCGTAAGACTTCGACGCCATGTGGGACTTGCCAGAACGGTGTTCGTGAACGTGTGCGAGTGCTGAGGAAATTTAGCTGCTCCAAAAGAGAGTGCAGTGCGTTTCCCTACGCTCGGCATGCACAGAGGGGCTCTAAAGGGCTACGGGAGTGGATGTTGCTTAGCAGACACAGGTGCGCCTGGGGGTACTCAGTGTTCCTGCCGGGAACAGGGTGCCCACGCTAGCCTCCTAGGTGTCCAGAAAACTGTGCCGCCGTTAGACGTACGCAGAGCAGAGGCCACCGGCTCTTGGAAACTGCTGCACGCCTCCTCTTGTGCTCGGCAAATCAGGGCCTTACTTCCAGGCATGTGTTCATGCTGGGTGTGCCGGTAGCGACACCGCATGGTAAGATGCTGACTTTCTCCTCGAGCAGAGTGACTTCAGGTACGAGGGCCTCGGAGTATTCAAAGCAGAGTGTTTTCTCATGACATCTCACACAAGGGCCATGACAAAGTCTTCCTGGGCACTACGGACTCAGCAGCAATATTGTCCTGAGGCCGTTCGAGGACTCTGGACATGTAGCTCTCCTCAAGGAACCTACAGTGTGTTGCCCACCACTCGGCACGCACAGAGGGCCTCCGAGAGATCAACAAATGGGCCTCGATTTCCTCAGCCAGCCCAGAGGGGTGTTGAGGTACTCACTCAACTTGGAGGGAAAATGATGCATACCCGAGAGGCCTAGGAGTCCTCAGACGTGTACATCTTTGAAAATAAAGCATATAAGCGACTAAGAACTCATGGAGACAGCTGCATGCCTCCGTATCTACACGGTTACCAAGGGCCTAAACTGGAGGCATGTTCCCACGTTGAGATTCCTTTTAGCTCTAGAGCTTGTCAGGCTGAAAACAACCGCGGCCATGGAAGCACCTGGTTTATACACAGCAAATTCATTTTGTCCCCAGAAGCATTCTACAAGGGTTGACTTGCCTGTCAAGAGCTGTGTATGTCAGAGAGCTTCAACGAAGCATGAATGCAGCCTTCAGAAAGGGAAAGCAAGGCTAGTCCCAGCAGGCCCCCGTTTCCTCGGGCTCACTCACCATTCACCACTGTTGTTTCTAACAAGTCCAAAGAGACACAGGTTACCCTGTGTTTCCTTCCCTGAATCTGCTTCTCCAAGTAGGGTGTTGTGCATCAAGCGAACTGCCTCAACCAAGGATCGCCGTAGCTGCTCCTCTGGTCCTGTGTCTATTCAAAAGCCTGCAGTGCCACAGGAAGAACAGGACTTAAATTGCAGTAAGAACACAAGCCGACTTCCTCCAGGAGGCACGGTGACTTCAGGCAGGAGGTCCTAGATGGAAAGCGAAGCTGAGGGTTACTCTGAGTGCAGCTCAGACTAGGGCAACGCGTAAGACTTCGACGCCATGTGGGACTTGCCAGAATGGTGTTCGTGAACGTGTGCGGGTGCTGAGGAAGTTTAGCTGCTCCAAAAGAGAGTGCAGTGCGTTTCCCTACGCTCGGCATGCACAGAGGGGCTCTAAAGGGCTACGGGAGTGGATGTTGCTTAGCAGACACAGGTGCGCCTGGGGGTACTCAGTGTTCCTGCCGGGAACAGGGTGCCCACGCTAGCCTCCTAGGTGTCCAGAAAACTGTGCCGCCGTTAGACGTACGCAGAGCAGAGGCCACCGGCTCTTGGAAACTGCTGCACGCCTGCTCTTGTGCTCGGCAAATCAGGGCCTTACTTCCAGGCATGTGTTCATGCTGGGTGTGCCGGTAGCGACACCGCATGGTAAGATGCTGACTTTCTCCTCGAGCAGAGTGACTTCAGGTACGAGGGCCTCGGAGTATTCAAAGCAGAGTGTTTTCTCATGGCATCTCACACAAGGGCCATGACAAAGTCTTCCTGGGCACTACAGACTCAGCAGCAATATTGTGCTGAGGCCCTTCGAGGACTCTGGACATGTAGCTCTCCTCAAGGAACCTACAGTGTGTTGCCCACCACTCGGCACGCACAGAGGGCCTCTGAGGGATCAACAAATGAGCCTCGATTTCCTCAGCCAGCCCAGAGGGGTGTTGAGGTACTCACTCAACTTGGAGGGAAAATGATGCATACCCGAGAGGCCTAGGAGTCCTCAGACGTGTACATCTTTGAAAATAAAGCATATAAGCGACTAAGAACTCATGGAGACAGCTGCATGCCTCCGTATCTACACGGCTACCAAGGGCCTAAACTGGAGGCATGTTCCCACGTTGAGATTCCTTTTAGCTCTAGAGCTTGTCAGGCTGAAAACAACCACGGCCGTGGAAGCACCTGGTTTAGACAGAGCAAATTCATTTTGTCCCCAGAAGCATTCTACAAGGGTTGACTTGCCTGTCAAGAGCTGTGTATGTCAGGGATCTTTAACGAAGCATGAATGCAGCCTTCAGAAAGGGAAAGCAAGGCTAGTCCCAGCAGGCCCCCGTTTCCTCGGGCTCACTCACCATGCACCCCTGTTCTTTCTAAGAAGTCCAAAGAGACACAAGTTACCCTGTGTTTCCTTCCCTGAATCTGCTTCTCCAAGTAGGGTGTTCTGCATCAAGCGAACTGCCTCAACGAAGGATCGCCGTAGCTGCTCCTCTGGTCCTGTGTCTATTCAAAAGCCTGCAGTGCCACAGGAAGAACAGGAGTTAAATGGCACTTAGAACGCAAGCCGACTTCCTCCAGGAGGCACGGTGACTTCAGGCAGGAGGTCCTAGATGGAAAGCGAAGCCGAGGGTTACTCTGAGTGCAGCTCAGACTAGGGCAACGCGTAAGACTTCGACGCCATGTGGGACTTGCCAGAATGGTGTTCGTGAACGTGTGCGGGTGCTGAGGAAGTTTAGCTGCTCCAAAAGAGAGTGCAGTGCGTTTCCCTACGCTCGGCATGCACAGAGGGGCTCTAAAGGGCTACGGGAGTGGATGTTGCTTAGCAGACACAGGTGCGCCTGGGGGTACTCAGTGTTCCTGCCGGGAACAGGGTGCCCACGCTAGCCTCCTAGGTGTCCAGAAAACTGTGCCGCCGTTAGACGTACGCAGAGCAGAGGCCACCGGCTCTTAGAAACTGCTGCACGCCTGCTCTTGTGCTCGGCAAATCAGGGCCTTACTTCCAGGCATGTGTTCATGCTGGGTGTGCCGGTAGCGACACCGCATGGTAAGATGCTGACTTTCTCCTCGAGCAGAGTGACTTCAGGTACGAGGGCCTCGGAGTATTCAAAGCAGAGTGTTTTCTCATGGCATCTCACACAAGGGCCATGACAAAGTCTTCCTGGGCACTACAGACTCAGCAGCAATATTGTGCTGAGGCCCTTCGAGGACTCTGGACATGTAGCTCTCCTCAAGGAACCTACAGTGTGTTGCCCATCACTCGGCACGCACAGAGGGCCTCTGAGGGATCAACAAATGAGCCTCGATTTCCTCAGCCAGCCCAGAGGGGTGTTGAGGTACTCACTCAACTTGGAGGGAAAATGATGCATACCCGAGAGGCCTAGGAGTCCTCAGACTTGTACATCTTTGAAAATAAAGCATATAAGCGACTAAGAACTCATGGAGACAGCTGCATGCCTCCGTATCTACACGTTTACCAAGGGCCTAAACTGGAGGCATGTTCCCACGTTGAGATTCCTTTTAGCTCTAGAGCTTGTCAGGCTGAAAACAACCACGGCCGTGGAAGCACCTGGTTTAGACAGAGCAAATTCATTTTCTCCCCAGAAGCATTCTACAAGGGTTGACTTGCCTGTCAAGAGCTGTGTATGTCAGGGATCTTTAACGAAGCATGAATGCAGCCTTCAGAAAGGGAAAGCAAGGCTAGTCCCAGCAGGCCCCCGTTTCCTCGGGCTCAATCACCATGCACCCCTGTTCTTTCTAAGAAGTCCAAAGAGACACAAGTTACCCTGTGTTTCCTTCCGTGAATCTGCTTCTCCAAGTAGGGTGTTCTGCATCAAGCGAACTGCCTCAACGAAGGATCGCCGTAGCTGCTCCTCTGGTCCTGTGTCTATTCAAAAGCCTGCAGTGCCACAGGAAGAACAGGAGTTAAATGGCACTCAGAACGCAAGCCGACTTCCTCCAGGAGGCACGGTGACTTCAGGCAGGAGGTCCTAGATGGAAAGCGAAGCCGAGGGTTACTCTGAGTGCAGCTCAGACTAGGGCAACGCGTAAGACTTCGATGCCATGTGGGACTTCCCAGAACGGTGTTCGTAAACGTGTGCGAGTGCTGAGGAAATTTAGCTGTTCCAAATGAGAGTGCAGTGCGTTTCCCTACGCTCGGCATGCACAGAGGGGCTCTAAAGGGCTACGGGAGTGGATGTTGCTTAGCAGACCCAGGTGCGCCTGGGGTTACTCAGTGTTCCTGCCGGGAACAGGGTGCCCACGCTAGCCTCCTAGGTGTCCAGAAAACTGTGCCGCCGTTAGACGTACGCAGAGCAGAGGCCACCGGCTCTTGGAAGCTGCTGCACGCCTGCTCTTGTGCTCGGCAAATCAGGGCCTTACTTCCAGGCATGTGTTCATGCTGGGTGTGCCGGTAGCGACACCGCATGGTAAGATGCTGACTTTCTCCTCGAGCAGAGTGACTTCAGGTACGAGGGCCTCGGAGTATTCAAAGCAGGGTGTTTTCTCATGGCAGCACACACATGGGCCATGACAAAGTCTTCCTGGGCACTTCGGACTCACCATCAATGTTGTCCTGAGGCCGTTCGAGCACTCTGGACATGTAGCTCTCCTCAAGGAACCTACAGTGTGTTGCCCACCACTCGGCACGCACAGAGGGCCTCCGAGGGATCAACAAATGGGCCTCGATTTCCTCAGCCAGCCCAGAGGGGTGTTGAGGTACTCACTCAACTTGGAGGGAAAATTATGCATACCCGAGAGCCCTAGGAGTCCTCAGACGTGTACTTCCTGGAAAATAAAGCATATAAGCGACTAAGAACTCATGGAGACAGCTGCATGCCTCCGTATCTACACGGTTACCAAGGGCCTAAACTGGAGGCATGTTCCCACGTTGAGATTCCTTTTAGCTCTAGAGCTTGTCAGGCTGAAAACAACCGCGGCCATGGAAGCACCTGGTTTAGACAGAGCAAATTCATTTTGTCCCCAGAAGCATTCTACAAGGGTTGACTTGCCTGTCAAGAGCTGTGTATGTCAGGGATCTTTAACGAAGCATGAATGCAGCCTTCAGAAAGGGAAAGCAAGGCTAGTCCCAGCAGGCCCCCGTTTCCTCGGGCTCACTCACCATGCACCCCTGTTCTTTCTAAGAAGTCCAAAGAGACACAAGTTACCCTGTGTTTCCTTCCCTGAATCTGCTTCTCCAAGTAGGGTGTTCTGCATCAAGCGAACTGCCTCAACGAAGGATCGCCGTAGCTGCTCCTCTGGTCCTGTGTCTATTCAAAAGCCTGCAGTGCCACAGGAAGAACAGGAGTTAAATGGCACTCAGAACGCAAGCCGACTTCCTCCAGGAGGCACGGTGACTTCAGGCAGGAGGTTCTAGATGGAAAGCGAAGCCGAGGGTTACTCTGAGTGCAGCTCAGACTAGGGCAACGCGTAAGACTTCGATGCCATGTGGGACTTCCCAGAACGGTGTTCGTAAACGTGTGCGAGTGCTGCGGAAATTTAGCTGTTCCAAATGAGAGTGCAGTGCGTTTCCCTACGCTCGGCATGCACAGAGGGGCTCTAAAGGGCTACGGGAGTGGATGTTGCTTAGCAGACACAGGTGCGCCTGGGGGTACTCAGTGTTCCTGCCGGGAACAGGGTGCCCACGCTAGCCTCCTAGGTGTCCAGAAAACTGTGCCGCCGTTAGACGTACGCAGAGCAGAGGCCACCAGCTCTTGGAAACTGCTGCACGCCTCCTCTTGTGCACGGCAAATCAGGGCCTTACTTCCAGGCATGTGTTCATGCTGGGTGTGCCGGTAGCGACACCGCATGGTAAGATGCTGACTTTCTCCTAGAGCAGAGTGACTTCAGGTACGAGGGCCTCGGAGTATTCAAAGCAGAGTGTTTTCTCATGGCATCTCACACAAGGGCCATGACAAAGTCTTCCTGGGCACTACGGACTCAGCAGCAATATTGTCCTGAGGCCGTTCGAGGACTCTGGACATGTAGCTCTCCTCAAGGAACCTACAGTGTGTTGCCCACCACTCGGCACGCACAGAGGGCCTCCGAGAGATCAACAAATGGGCCTCGATTTCCTCAGCCAGCCCAGAGGGGTGTTGAGGTACTCACTCAACTTGGAGGGAAAATGATGCATACCCGAGAGGCCTAGGAGTCCTCAGACGTGTACATCTTTGAAAATAAAGCATATAAGCGACTAAGAACTCATGGAGACAGCTGCATGCCTCCGTATCTACACGGTTACCAAGGGCCTAAACTGGAGGCATGTTCCCACGTTGAGATTCCTTTTAGCTCTAGAGCTTGTCAGGCTGAAAACAACCACGGCCATGGAAGCACCTGGTTTAGACAGAGCAAATTCATTTTGTCCCCAGAAGCATTCTACAGGGTTTACTTGCCTGTCAAGAGCTGCGTATGTCAGGGAGCTTCAACGAAGCATGAATGCAGCCTTCAGAAAGGGAAAGCAAGGCTAGTTCCAGCAGGCACCCGTTTCCTCGGGCTCACTCAGCATGCACCCCTGTGGTTTCTAACAAGTCCAAAGAGACACAGGTTACCCTGTGTTTCCTTCCCTGAATCAGCTTCTCCAAGTAGGGTGTTCTGCATCAAGCGAACTGCCTCAACCAAGGATCCCCGTAGCTGCTCCTCTGGTCCTGTGTCTATTCAAAAGCTTGCAGTGCCACAGGAAGAAGAGGACTTAAATTGCAGTAAGAACGCAAGCCGACTTCCTCCAGGAGGCACGGTGACTTCAGGCAGGAGGTCCTAGATGGAAAGCGAAGCCGAGGGTTACTCTGAGTGCAGCTCAGACTAGGGCAACGCGTAAGACTTCGATGCCATGTGGGACTTCCCAGAACGGTGTTCGTAAACGTGTGCGAGTGCTGAGGAAATTTAGCTGTTCCAAATGAGAGTGCAGTGCGTTTCCCTACGCTCGGCATGCACAGAGGGGCTCTAAAGGGCTACGGGAGTGGATGTTGCTTAGCAGACCCAGGTGCGCCTGGGGTTACTCAGTGTTCCTGCCGTGGACAGGGTGCCCACGCTAGCCTCCTAGGTGTCCAGAAAACTGTGCCGCCGTTAGACGTACGCAGAGCAGAGGCCACCGGCTCTTGGAAACTGCTGCACGCCTCCTCTTGTGCACGGCAAATCAGGGCCTTACTTCCAGGCATGTGTTCATGCTGGGTGTGCCGGTAGCGACACCGCATGGTAAGATGCTGACTTTCTCCTCGAGCAGAGTGACTTCAGGTACGAGGGCCTCGGAGTATTCAAAGCAGGGTGTTTTCTCATGGCAGCACACACATGGGCCATGACAAAGTCTTCCTGGGCACTTCGGACTCACCAGCAATGTTGTCCTGAGGCCGTTCGAGCACTATGGACATGTAGCTCTCCTCAAGGAACCTACAGTGTGTTGCCCATCACTCGGCACGCACAGAGGGCCTCCGACGGATCAACAAATGGGCCTCGACGTTCCTCAGCCGTCCCACAGGGGTGTGGAGGTACTCAGTCAACTAGGAGGGAAAATGATGCATACCCGAGAGGCCTAGGAGTCCTCAGACGTGTACATCTTTGAAAATAAAGCATATAAGCGACTAAGAACTCATGGAGACAGCTGCATGCCTCCGTATCTACACGGTTACCAAGGGCCTAAACTGGAGGCATGTTCCCACGTTGAGATTCCTTTTAGCTCTAGAGCTTGTCAGGCTGAAAACAACCACGGCCGTGGAAGCACCTGGTTTAGACAGAGCAAATTCATTTTCTCCCCAGAAGCATTCTACAAGGGTTGACTTGCCTGTCAAGAGCTGTGTATGTCAGGGATCTTTAACGAAGCATGAATGCAGCCTTCAGAAAGGGAAAGCAAGGCTAGTCCCAGCAGGCCCCTGTTTCCTCGGGCTCACACTGCATGCACCACTGTTGTTTCTAACAAGTCCAAAGAGACACAGGTTACCCTGTGTTTCCTTCCCTGAATCTGCTTCTCCAAGTAGGGTGTTCTGCATCAAGCGAACTGCCTCAACCAAGGATCGCCGTAGCTGCTCCTCTGGTCCTGTGTCTCTTCAAAAGCCTGCAGTGCCACAGGAAGAACAGGAGTTAAATGGCAGTCAGAACGCAAGCCGACTTCCTCCAGGAGGCACGGTGACTTCAGGCAGGAGGTCCTAGATGGAAAGCGAAGCTGAGGGTTACTCTGAGTGCAGCTCAGACTAGGGCAACGCGTAAGACTTCGATGCCATGTGGGACTTCCCAGAACGGTGTTCGTAAACGTGTGCGAGTGCTGCGGAAATTTAGCTGTTCCAAATGAGAGTGCAGTGCGTTTCCCTACGCTCGGCATGCACAGAGGGGCTCTAAAGGGCTACGGGAGTGGATGTTGCTTAGCAGACACAGGTGCGCCTGGGGGTACTCAGTGTTCCTGCCGGGAACAGGGTGCCCACGCTAGCCTCCTAGGTGTCCAGAAAACTGTGCCGCCGTTAGACGTACGCAGAGCAGAGGCCACCAGCTCTTGGAAACTGCTGCACGCCTCCTCTTGTGCACGGCAAATCAGGGCCTTACTTCCAGGCATGTGTTCATGCTGGGTGTGCCGGTAGCGACACCGCATGGTAAGATGCTGACTTTCTCCTAGAGCAGAGTGACTTCAGGTACGAGGGCCTCGGAGTATTCAAAGCAGAGTGTTTTCTCATGGCATCTCACACAAGGGCCATGACAAAGTCTTCCTGGGCACTACGGACTCAGCAGCAATATTGTCCTGAGGCCGTTCGAGGACTCTGGACATGTAGCTCTCCTCAAGGAACCTACAGTGTGTTGCCCACCACTCGGCACGCACAGAGGGCCTCCGAGAGATCAACAAATGGGCCTCGATTTCCTCAGCCAGCCCAGAGGGGTGTTGAGGTACTCACTCAACTTGGAGGGAAAATGATGCATACCCGAGAGGCCTAGGAGTCCTCAGACGTGTACATCTTTGAAAATAAAGCATATAAGCGACTAAGAACTCATGGAGACAGCTGCATGCCTCCGTATCTACACGGTTACCAAGGGCCTAAACTGGAGGCATGTTCCCACGTTGAGATTCCTTTTAGCTCTAGAGCTTGTCAGGCTGAAAACAACCACGGCCATGGAAGCACCTGGTTTAGACAGAGCAAATTCATTTTGTCCCCAGAAGCATTCTACAGGGTTTACTTGCCTGTCAAGAGCTGCGTATGTCAGGGAGCTTCAACGAAGCATGAATGCAGCCTTCAGAAAGGGAAAGCAAGGCTAGTTCCAGCAGGCACCCGTTTCCTCGGGCTCACTCAGCATGCACCCCTGTGGTTTCTAACAAGTCCAAAGAGACACAGGTTACCCTGTGTTTCCTTCCCTGAATCAGCTTCTCCAAGTAGGGTGTTCTGCATCAAGCGAACTGCCTCAACCAAGGATCCCCGTAGCTGCTCCTCTGGTCCTGTGTCTATTCAAAAGCTTGCAGTGCCACAGGAAGAAGAGGACTTAAATTGCAGTAAGAACGCAAGCCGACTTCCTCCAGGAGGCACGGTGACTTCAGGCAGGAGGTCCTAGATGGAAAGCGAAGCCGAGGGTTACTCTGAGTGCAGCTCAGACTAGGGCAACGCGTAAGACTTCGATGCCATGTGGGACTTCCCAGAACGGTGTTCGTAAACGTGTGCGAGTGCTGAGGAAATTTAGCTGTTCCAAATGAGAGTGCAGTGCGTTTCCCTACGCTCGGCATGCACAGAGGGGCTCTAAAGGGCTACGGGAGTGGATGTTGCTTAGCAGACCCAGGTGCGCCTGGGGTTACTCAGTGTTCCTGCCGTGGACAGGGTGCCCACGCTAGCCTCCTAGGTGTCCAGAAAACTGTGCCGCCGTTAGACGTACGCAGAGCAGAGGCCACCGGCTCTTGGAAACTGCTGCACGCCTCCTCTTGTGCACGGCAAATCAGGGCCTTACTTCCAGGCATGTGTTCATGCTGGGTGTGCCGGTAGCGACACCGCATGGTAAGATGCTGACTTTCTCCTCGAGCAGAGTGACTTCAGGTACGAGGGCCTCGGAGTATTCAAAGCAGGGTGTTTTCTCATGGCAGCACACACATGGGCCATGACAAAGTCTTCCTGGGCACTTCGGACTCACCAGCAATGTTGTCCTGAGGCCGTTCGAGCACTATGGACATGTAGCTCTCCTCAAGGAACCTACAGTGTGTTGCCCATCACTCGGCACGCACAGAGGGCCTCCGACGGATCAACAAATGGGCCTCGACGTTCCTCAGCCGTCCCACAGGGGTGTGGAGGTACTCAGTCACCTAGGAGGGAAAATGATGCATACCCGAGAGGCCTAGGAGTCCTCAGACGTGTACATCTTTGAAAATAAAGCATATAAGCGACTAAGAACTCATGGAGACAGCTGCATGCCTCCGTATCTACACGGTTACCAAGGGCCTAAACTGGAGGCATGTTCCCACGTTGAGATTCCTTTTAGCTCTAGAGCTTGTCAGGCTGAAAACAACCACGGCCGTGGAAGCACCTGGTTTAGACAGAGCAAATTCATTTTCTCCCCAGAAGCATTCTACAAGGGTTGACTTGCCTGTCAAGAGCTGTGTATGTCAGGGATCTTTAACGAAGCATGAATGCAGCCTTCAGAAAGGGAAAGCAAGGCTAGTCCCAGCAGGCCCCTGTTTCCTCGGGCTCACACTGCATGCACCACTGTTGTTTCTAACAAGTCCAAAGAGACACAGGTTACCCTGTGTTTCCTTCCCTGAATCTGCTTCTCCAAGTAGGGTGTTCTGCATCAAGCGAACTGCCTCAACCAAGGATCGCCGTAGCTGCTCCTCTGGTCCTGTGTCTCTTCAAAAGCCTGCAGTGCCACAGGAAGAACAGGAGTTAAATGGCAGTCAGAACGCAAGCCGACTTCCTCCAGGAGGCACGGTGACTTCAGGCAGGAGGTCCTAGATGGAAAGCGAAGCTGAGGGTTACTCTGAGTGCAGCTCAGACTAGGGCAACGCGTAAGACTTCGACGCCATGTGGGACTTGCCAGAACGGTGTTCGTGAACGTGTGCGAGTGCTGAGGAAATTTAGCTGCTCCAAAAGAGAGTGCAGTGCGTTTCCCTACGCTCGGCATGCACAGAGGGGCTCTAAAGGGCTACGGGAGTGGATGTTGCTTAGCAGACACAGGTGCGCCTGGGGGTACTCAGTGTTCCTGCCGGGAACAGGGTGCCCACGCTAGCCTCCTAGGTGTCCAGAAAACTGTGCCGCCGTTAGACGTACGCAGAGCAGAGGCCACCGGCTCTTGGAAACTGCTGCACGCCTCCTCTTGTGCTCGGCAAATCAGGGCCTTACTTCCAGGCATGTGTTCATGCTGGGTGTGCCGGTAGCGACACCGCATGGTAAGATGCTGACTTTCTCCTCGAGCAGAGTGACTTCAGGTACGAGGGCCTCGGAGTATTCAAAGCAGAGTGTTTTCTCATGACATCTCACACAAGGGCCATGACAAAGTCTTCCTGGGCACTACGGACTCAGCAGCAATATTGTCCTGAGGCCGTTCGAGGACTCTGGACATGTAGCTCTCCTCAAGGAACCTACAGTGTGTTGCCCACCACTCGGCACGCACAGAGGGCCTCCGAGAGATCAACAAATGGGCCTCGATTTCCTCAGCCAGCCCAGAGGGGTGTTGAGGTACTCACTCAACTTGGAGGGAAAATGATGCATACCCGAGAGGCCTAGGAGTCCTCAGACGTGTACATCTTTGAAAATAAAGCATATAAGCGACTAAGAACTCATGGAGACAGCTGCATGCCTCCGTATCTACACGGTTACCAAGGGCCTAAACTGGAGGCATGTTCCCACGTTGAGATTCCTTTTAGCTCTAGAGCTTGTCAGGCTGAAAACAACCGCGGCCATGGAAGCACCTGGTTTATACACAGCAAATTCATTTTGTCCCCAGAAGCATTCTACAAGGGTTGACTTGCCTGTCAAGAGCTGTGTATGTCAGAGAGCTTCAACGAAGCATGAATGCAGCCTTCAGAAAGGGAAAGCAAGGCTAGTCCCAGCAGGCCCCCGTTTCCTCGGGCTCACTCACCATTCACCACTGTTGTTTCTAACAAGTCCAAAGAGACACAGGTTACCCTGTGTTTCCTTCCCTGAATCTGCTTCTCAAAGTAGGGTGTTGTGCATCAAGCGAACTGCCTCAACCAAGGATCGCCGTAGCTGCTCCTCTGGTCCTGTGTCTATTCAAAAGCCTGCAGTGCCACAGGAAGAACAGGACTTAAATTGCAGTAAGAACACAAGCCGACTTCCTCCAGGAGGCACGGTGACTTGAGGCAGGAGGTCCTAGATGGAAAGCGAAGCTG
Source organism: Delphinapterus leucas (assembly GCF_059928025.1). Taxonomy (NCBI): domain Eukaryota; kingdom Metazoa; phylum Chordata; class Mammalia; order Artiodactyla; family Monodontidae; genus Delphinapterus; species Delphinapterus leucas. Next base: position 32,110,867 of record NC_143147.1, read on the forward strand.
AGGGTTACTCTGAGTGCAGCTCAGACTAGGGCAACGCGTAAGACTTCGACGCCATGTGGGACTTGCCAGAATGGTGTTCGTGAACGTGTGCGGGTGCTGAGGAAGTTTAGCTGCTCCAAAAGAGAGTGCAGTGCGTTTCCCTACGCTCGGCATGCACAGAGGGGCTCTAAAGGGCTACGGGAGTGGATGTTGCTTAGCAGACACAGGTGCGCCTGGGGGTACTCAGTGTTCCTGCCGGGAACAGGGTGCCCACGCTAGCCTCCTAGGTGTCCAGAAAACTGTGCCGCCGTTAGACGTACGCAGAGCAGAGGCCACCGGCTCTTGGAAACTGCTGCACGCCTGCTCTTGTGCTCGGCAAATCAGGGCCTTACTTCCAGGCATGTGTTCATGCTGGGTGTGCCGGTAGCGACACCGCATGGTAAGATGCTGACTTTCTCCTCGAGCAGAGTGACTTCAGGTACGAGGGCCTCGGAGTATTCAAAGCAGAGTGTTTTCTCATGGCATCTCACACAAGGGCCATGACAAAGTCTTCCTGGGCACTACAGACTCAGCAGCAATATTGTGCTGAGGCCCTTCGAGGACTCTGGACATGTAGCTCTCCTCAAGGAACCTACAGTGTGTTGCCCACCACTCGGCACGCACAGAGGGCCTCCGAGAGATCAACAAATGGGCCTCGATTTCCTCAGCCAGCCCAGAGGGGTGTTGAGGTACTCACTCAACTTGGAGGGAAAATGATGCATACCCGAGAGGCCTAGGAGTCCTCAGACTTGTACATCTTTGAAAATAAAGCATATAAGCGACTAAGAACTCATGGAGACAGCTGCATGCCTCCGTATCTACACGTTTACCAAGGGCCTAAACTGGAGGCATGTTCCCACGTTGAGATTCCTTTTAGCTCTAGAGCTTGTCAGGCTGAAAACAACCACGGCCATGGAAGCACCTGGTTTAGACAGAGCAAATTCATTTTGTCCCCAGAAGCATTCTACAAGGGTTGACTTGCCTGTCAAGAGCTGTGTATGTCAGGGATCTTTAACGAAGCATGAATGCAGCCTTCAGAAAGGGAAAGCAAGGCTAGTCCCAGCAGGCCCCCGTTTCCTCGGGCTCAATCACCATGCACCCCTGTTCTTTCTAAGAAGTCCAAAGAGACACAAGTTACCCTGTGTTTCCTTCCCTGAATCTGCTTCTCCAAGTAGGGTGTTCTGCATCAAGCGAACTGCCTCAACGAAGGATCGCCGTAGCTGCTCCTCTGGTCCTGTGTCTATTCAAAAGCCTGCAGTGCCACAGGAAGAACAGGAGTTAAATGGCACTCAGAACGCAAGCCGACTTCCTCCAGGAGGCACGGTGACTTCAGGCAGGAGGTCCTAGATGGAAAGCGAAGCCGAGGGTTACTCTGAGTGCAGCTCAGACTAGGGCAACGCGTAAGACTTCGATGCCATGTGGGACTTCCCAGAACGGTGTTCGTAAACGTGTGCGAGTGCTGAGGAAATTTAGCTGTTCCAAATGAGAGTGCAGTGCGTTTCCCTACGCTCGGCATGCACAGAGGGGCTCTAAAGGGCTACGGGAGTGGATGTTGCTTAGCAGACCCAGGTGCGCCTGGGGTTACTCAGTGTTCCTGCCGGGAACAGGGTGCCCACGCTAGCCTCCTAGGTGTCCAGAAAACTGTGCCGCCGTTAGACGTACGCAGAGCAGAGGCCACCGGCTCTTGGAAGCTGCTGCACGCCTGCTCTTGTGCTCGGCAAATCAGGGCCTTACTTCCAGGCATGTGTTCATGCTGGGTGTGCCGGTAGCGACACCGCATGGTAAGATGATGACTTTCTCCTCGAGCAGAGTGACTTCAGGTACGAGGGCCTCGGAGTATTCAAAGCAGGGTGTTTTCTCATGGCATCTCACACAAGGGCCATGACAAAGTCTTCCTGGGCACTACAGACTCAGCAGCAATATTGTGCTGAGGCCCTTCGAGGACTCTGGACATGTAGCTCTCCTCAAGGAACCTACAGTGTGTTGCCCATCACTCGGCACGCACAGAGGGCCTCTGAGGGATCAACAAATGAGCCTCGATTTCCTCAGCCAGCCCAGAGGGGTGTTGAGGTACTCACTCAACTTGGAGGGAAAATGATGCATACCCGAGAGGCCTAGGAGTCCTCAGACTTGTACATCTTTGAAAATAAAGCATATAAGCGACTAAGAACTCATGGAGACAGCTGCATGCCTCCGTATCTACACGTTTACCAAGGGCCTAAACTGGAGGCATGTTCCCACGTTGAGATTCCTTTTAGCTCTAGAGCTTGTCAGGCTGAAAACAACCACGGCCATGGAAGCACCTGGTTTAGACAGAGCAAATTCATTTTGTCCCCAGAAGCATTCTACAAGGGTTGACTTGCCTGTCAAGAGCTGTGTATGTCAGGGATCTTTAACGAAGCATGAATGCAGCCTTCAGAAAGGGAAAGCAAGGCTAGTCCCAGCAGGCCCCCGTTTCCTCGGGCTCACTCACCATGCACCCCTGTTCTTTCTAAGAAGTCCAAAGAGACACAAGTTACCCTGTGTTTCCTTCCCTGAATCTGCTTCTCCAAGTAGGGTGTTCTGCATCAAGCGAACTGCCTCAACGAAGGATCGCCGTAGCTGCTCCTCTGGTCCTGTGTCTATTCAAAAGCCTGCAGTGCCACAGGAAGAACAGGAGTTAAATGGCACTCAGAACGCAAGCCGACTTCCTCCAGGAGGCACGGTGACTTCAGGCAGGAGGTTCTAGATGGAAAGCGAAGCCGAGGGTTACTCTGAGTGCAGCTCAGACTAGGGCAACGCGTAAGACTTCGATGCCATGTGGGACTTCCCAGAACGGTGTTCGTAAACGTGTGCGAGTGCTGCGGAAATTTAGCTGTTCCAAATGAGAGTGCAGTGCGTTTCCCTACGCTCGGCATGCACAGAGGGGCTCTAAAGGGCTACGGGAGTGGATGTTGCTTAGCAGACACAGGTGCGCCTGGGGGTACTCAGTGTTCCTGCCGGGAACAGGGTGCCCACGCTAGCCTCCTAGGTGTCCAGAAAACTGTGCCGCCGTTAGACGTACGCAGAGCAGAGGCCACCAGCTCTTGGAAACTGCTGCACGCCTCCTCTTGTGCACGGCAAATCAGGGCCTTACTTCCAGGCATGTGTTCATGCTGGGTGTGCCGGTAGCGACACCGCATGGTAAGATGCTGACTTTCTCCTAGAGCAGAGTGACTTCAGGTACGAGGGCCTCGGAGTATTCAAAGCAGAGTGTTTTCTCATGGCATCTCACACAAGGGCCATGACAAAGTCTTCCTGGGCACTACGGACTCAGCAGCAATATTGTCCTGAGGCCGTTCGAGGACTCTGGACATGTAGCTCTCCTCAAGGAACCTACAGTGTGTTGCCCACCACTCGGCACGCACAGAGGGCCTCCGAGAGATCAACAAATGGGCCTCGATTTCCTCAGCCAGCCCAGAGGGGTGTTGAGGTACTCACTCAACTTGGAGGGAAAATGATGCATACCCGAGAGGCCTAGGAGTCCTCAGACGTGTACATCTTTGAAAATAAAGCATATAAGCGACTAAGAACTCATGGAGACAGCTGCATGCCTCCGTATCTACACGGTTACCAAGGGCCTAAACTGGAGGCATGTTCCCACGTTGAGATTCCTTTTAGCTCTAGAGCTTGTCAGGCTGAAAACAACCACGGCCATGGAAGCACCTGGTTTAGACAGAGCAAATTCATTTTGTCCCCAGAAGCATTCTACAGGGTTTACTTGCCTGTCAAGAGCTGCGTATGTCAGGGAGCTTCAACGAAGCATGAATGCAGCCTTCAGAAAGGGAAAGCAAGGCTAGTTCCAGCAGGCACCCGTTTCCTCGGGCTCACTCAGCATGCACCCCTGTGGTTTCTAACAAGTCCAAAGAGACACAGGTTACCCTGTGTTTCCTTCCCTGAATCAGCTTCTCCAAGTAGGGTGTTCTGCATCAAGCGAACTGCCTCAACCAAGGATCCCCGTAGCTGCTCCTCTGGTCCTGTGTCTATTCAAAAGCTTGCAGTGCCACAGGAAGAAGAGGACTTAAATTGCAGTAAGAACGCAAGCCGACTTCCTCCAGGAGGCACGGTGACTTCAGGCAGGAGGTCCTAGATGGAAAGCGAAGCCGAGGGTTACTCTGAGTGCAGCTCAGACTAGGGCAACGCGTAAGACTTCGATGCCATGTGGGACTTCCCAGAACGGTGTTCGTAAACGTGTGCGAGTGCTGAGGAAATTTAGCTGTTCCAAATGAGAGTGCAGTGCGTTTCCCTACGCTCGGCATGCACAGAGGGGCTCTAAAGGGCTACGGGAGTGGATGTTGCTTAGCAGACCCAGGTGCGCCTGGGGTTACTCAGTGTTCCTGCCGTGGACAGGGTGCCCACGCTAGCCTCCTAGGTGTCCAGAAAACTGTGCCGCCGTTAGACGTACGCAGAGCAGAGGCCACCGGCTCTTGGAAACTGCTGCACGCCTCCTCTTGTGCACGGCAAATCAGGGCCTTACTTCCAGGCATGTGTTCATGCTGGGTGTGCCGGTAGCGACACCGCATGGTAAGATGCTGACTTTCTCCTCGAGCAGAGTGACTTCAGGTACGAGGGCCTCGGAGTATTCAAAGCAGGGTGTTTTCTCATGGCAGCACACACATGGGCCATGACAAAGTCTTCCTGGGCACTTCGGACTCACCAGCAATGTTGTCCTGAGGCCGTTCGAGCACTATGGACATGTAGCTCTCCTCAAGGAACCTACAGTGTGTTGCCCATCACTCGGCACGCACAGAGGGCCTCCGACGGATCAACAAATGGGCCTCGACGTTCCTCAGCCGTCCCACAGGGGTGTGGAGGTACTCAGTCAACTAGGAGGGAAAATGATGCATACCCGAGAGGCCTAGGAGTCCTCAGACGTGTACATCTTTGAAAATAAAGCATATAAGCGACTAAGAACTCATGGAGACAGCTGCATGCCTCCGTATCTACACGGTTACCAAGGGCCTAAACTGGAGGCATGTTCCCACGTTGAGATTCCTTTTAGCTCTAGAGCTTGTCAGGCTGAAAACAACCACGGCCGTGGAAGCACCTGGTTTAGACAGAGCAAATTCATTTTCTCCCCAGAAGCATTCTACAAGGGTTGACTTGCCTGTCAAGAGCTGTGTATGTCAGGGATCTTTAACGAAGCATGAATGCAGCCTTCAGAAAGGGAAAGCAAGGCTAGTCCCAGCAGGCCCCTGTTTCCTCGGGCTCACACTGCATGCACCACTGTTGTTTCTAACAAGTCCAAAGAGACACAGGTTACCCTGTGTTTCCTTCCCTGAATCTGCTTCTCCAAGTAGGGTGTTCTGCATCAAGCGAACTGCCTCAACCAAGGATCGCCGTAGCTGCTCCTCTGGTCCTGTGTCTCTTCAAAAGCCTGCAGTGCCACAGGAAGAACAGGAGTTAAATGGCAGTCAGAACGCAAGCTGACTTCCTCCAGGAGGCACGGTGACTTCAGGCAGGAGGTCCTAGATGGAAAGCGAAGCTGAGGGTTACTCTGAGTGCAGCTCAGACTAGGGCAACGCGTAAGACTTCGACGCCATGTGGGACTTGCCAGAACGGTGTTCGTGAACGTGTGCGAGTGCTGAGGAAATTTAGCTGCTCCAAAAGAGAGTGCAGTGCGTTTCCCTACGCTCGGCATGCACAGAGGGGCTCTAAAGGGCTACGGGAGTGGATGTTGCTTAGCAGACACAGGTGCGCCTGGGGGTACTCAGTGTTCCTGCCGGGAACAGGGTGCCCACGCTAGCCTCCTAGGTGTCCAGAAAACTGTGCCGCCGTTAGACGTACGCAGAGCAGAGGCCACCGGCTCTTGGAAACTGCTGCACGCCTCCTCTTGTGCTCGGCAAATCAGGGCCTTACTTCCAGGCATGTGTTCATGCTGGGTGTGCCGGTAGCGACACCGCATGGTAAGATGCTGACTTTCTCCTCGAGCAGAGTGACTTCAGGTACGAGGGCGTCGGAGTATTCAAAGCAGAGTGTTTTCTCATGGCATCTCACACAAGGGCCATGACAAAGTCTTCCTGGGCACTACAGACTCAGCAGCAATATTGTGCTGAGGCCCTTCGAGGACTCTGGACATGTAGCTCTCCTCAAGGAACCTACAGTGTGTTGCCCATCACTCGGCATGCACAGAGGGCCTCTGAGGGATCAACAAATGAGCCTCGATTTCCTCAGCCAGCCCAGAGGGGTGTTGAGGTACTCACTCAACTTGGAGGGAAAATGATGCATACCCGAGAGGCCTAGGAGTCCTCAGACGTGTACATCTTTGAAAATAAAGCATATAAGCGACTAAGAACTCATGGAGACAGCTGCATGCCTCCGTATCTACACGGTTACCAAGGGCCTAAACTGGAAGCATGTTCCCACGTTGAGATTCCTTTTAGCTCTAGAGCTTGTCAGGCTGAAAACAACCACGGCCATGGAAGCACCTGGTTTAGACAGAGCAAATTCATTTTGTCCCCAGAAGCATTCTACAGGGTTTACTTGCCTGTCAATAGCTGCGTATGTCAGGGAGCTTCAACGAAGCATGAATGCAGCCTTCAGAAAGGGAAAGCAAGGCTAGTTCCAGCAGGCACCCGTTTCCTCGGGCTCACTCAGCATGCACCCCTGTGGTTTCTAACAAGTCCAAAGAGACACTGGTTACCCTGTGTTTCCTTCCCTGAATCAGCTTCTCCAAGTAGGGTGTTCTGCATCAAGCGAACTGCCTCAACCAAGGATCCCCGTAGCTGCTCCTCTGGTCCTGTGTCTATTCAAAAGCTTGCAGTGCCACAGGAAGAAGAGGACTTAAATTGCAGTAAGAACGCAAGCCGACTTCCTCCAGGAGGCACGGTGACTTCAGGCAGGAGGTCCTAGATGGAAAGCGAAGCCGAGGGTTACTCTGAGTGCAGCTCAGACTAGGGCAACGCGTAAGACTTCGATGCCATGTGGGACTTCCCAGAACGGTGTTCGTAAACGTGTGCGAGTGCTGAGGAAATTTAGCTGTTCCAAATGAGAGTGCAGTGCGTTTCCCTACGCTCGGCATGCACAGAGGGGCTCTAAAGGGCTACGGGAGTGGATGTTGCTTAGCAGACCCAGGTGCGCCTGGGGTTACTCAGTGTTCCTGCCGTGGACAGGGTGCCCACGCTAGCCTCCTAGGTGTCCAGAAAACTGTGCCGCCGTTAGACGTACGCAGAGCAGAGGCCACCGGCTCTTGGAAACTGCTGCACGCCTCCTCTTCTGCACGGCAAATCAGGGCCTTACTTCCAGGCATGTGTTCATGCTGGGTGTGCCGGTAGCGACACCGCATGGTAAGATGCTGACTTTCTCCTCGAGCAGAGTGACTTCAGGTACGAGGGCCTCGGAGTATTCAAAGCACGGTGTTTTCTCATGACATCTCACACAAGGGCCATGACAAAGTCTTCCTGGGCACTACGGACTCAGCAGCAATATTGTCCTGAGGCCGTTCGAGGACTCTGGACATGTAGCTCTCCTCAAGGAACCTACAGTGTGTTGCCCATCACTCGGCACGCACAGAGGGCCTCCGAGAGATCAACAAATGGGCCTCGATTTCCTCAGCCAGCCCAGAGGGGTGTTGAGGTACTCACTCAACTTGGAGGGAAAATGATGCATACCCGAGAGGCCTAGGAGTCCTCAGACGTGTACATCTTTGAAAATAAAGCATATAAGCGACTAAGAACTCATGGAGACAGCTGCATGCCTCCGTATCTACACGGTTACCAAGGGCCTAAACTGGAGGCATGTTCCCACGTTGAGATTCCTTTTAGCTCTAGAGCTTGTCAGGCTGAAAACAACCGCGGCCATGGAAGCACCTGGTTTATACACAGCAAATTCATTTTGTCCCCAGAAGCATTCTACAAGGGTTGACTTGCCTGTCAAGAGCTGTGTATGTCAGAGAGCTTCAACGAAGCATGAATGCAGCCTTCAGAAAGGGAAAGCAAGGCTAGTCCCAGCAGGCCCCCGTTTCCTCGGGCTCACTCACCATGCACCACTGTTGTTTCTAACAAGTCCAAAGAGACACAGGTTACCCTGTGTTTCCTTCCCTGAATCTGCTTCTCCAAGTAGGGTGTTGTGCATCAAGCGAACTGCCTCAACCAAGGATCGCCGTAGCTGCTCCTCTGGTCCTGTGTCTATTCAAAAGCCTGCAGTGCCACAGGAAGAACAGGACTTAAATTGCAGTAAGAACACAAGCCGACTTCCTCCAGGAGGCACGGTGACTTCAGGCAGGAGGTCCTAGATGGAAAGCGAAGCTGAGGGTTACTCTGAGTGCAGCTCAGACTAGGGCAACGCGTAAGACTTCGACGCCATGTGGGACTTGCCAGAATGGTGTTCGTGAACGTGTGCGGGTGCTGAGGAAGTTTAGCTGCTCCAAAAGAGAGTGCAGTGCGTTTCCCTACGCTCGGCATGCACAGAGGGGCTCTAAAGGGCTACGGGAGTGGATGTTGCTTAGCAGACACAGGTGCGCCTGGGGGTACTCAGTGTTCCTGCCGGGAACAGGGTGCCCACGCTAGCCTCCTAGGTGTCCGGAAAACTGTGCCGCCGTTACACGTACGCAGAGCAGAGGCCACCGGCTCTTGGAAACTGCTGCACGCCTGCTCTTGTGCTCGGCAAATCAGGGCCTTACTTCCAGGCATGTGTTCATGCTGGGTGTGCCGGTAGCGACACCGCATGGTAAGATGCTGACTTTCTCCTCGAGCAGAGTGACTTCAGGTACGAGGGCCTCGGAGTATTCAAAGCAGAGTGTTTTCTCATGGCATCTCACACAAGGGCCATGACAAAGTCTTCCTGGGCACTACAGACTCAGCAGCAATATTGTGCTGAGGCCCTTCGAGGACTCTGGACATGTAGCTCTCCTCAAGGAACCTACAGTGTGTTGCCCATCACTCGGCACGCACAGAGGGCCTCTGAGGGATCAACAAATGAGCCTCGATTTCCTCAGCCAGCCCAGAGGGGTGTTGAGGTACTCACTCAACTTGGAGGGAAAATGATGCATACCCGAGAGGCCTAGGAGTCCTCAGACTTGTACATCTTTGAAAATAAAGCATATAAGCGACTAAGAACTCATGGAGACAGCTGCATGCCTCCGTATCTACACGTTTACCAAGGGCCTAAACTGGAGGCATGTTCCCACGTTGAGATTCCTTTTAGCTCTAGAGCTTGTCAGGCTGAAAACAACCACGGCCATGGAAGCACCTGGTTTAGACAGAGCAAATTCATTTTGTCCCCAGAAGCATTCTACAAGGGTTGACTTGCCTGTCAAGAGCTGTGTATGTCAGGGATCTTTAACGAAGCATGAATGCAGCCTTCAGAAAGGGAAAGCAAGGCTAGTCCCAGCAGGCCCCCGTTTCCTCGGGCTCAATCACCATGCACCCCTGTTCTTTCTAAGAAGTCCAAAGAGACACAAGTTACCCTGTGTTTCCTTCCCTGAATCTGCTTCTCCAAGTAGGGTGTTCTGCATCAAGCGAACTGCCTCAACGAAGGATCGCCGTAGCTGCTCCTCTGGTCCTGTGTCTATTCAAAAGCCTGCAGTGCCACAGGAAGAACAGGAGTTAAATGGCACTCAGAACGCAAGCCGACTTCCTCCAGGAGGCACGGTGACTTCAGGCAGGAGGTTCTAGATGGAAAGCGAAGCCGAGGGTTACTCTGAGTGCAGCTCAGACTAGGGCAACGCGTAAGACTTCGATGCCATGTGGGACTTCCCAGAACGGTGTTCGTAAACGTGTGCGAGTGCTGCGGAAATTTAGCTGTTCCAAATGAGAGTGCAGTGCGTTTCCCTACGCTCGGCATGCACAGAGGGGCTCTAAAGGGCTACGGGAGTGGATGTTGCTTAGCAGACACAGGTGCGCCTGGGGGTACTCAGTGTTCCTGCCGGGAACAGGGTGCCCACGCTAGCCTCCTAGGTGTCCAGAAAACTGTGCCGCCGTTAGACGTACGCAGAGCAGAGGCCACCAGTTCTTGGAAACTGCTGCACGCCTCCTCTTGTGCACGGCAAATCAGGGCCTTACTTCCAGGCATGTGTTCATGCTGGGTGTGCCGGTAGCGACACCGCATGGTAAGATGCTGACTTTCTCCTAGAGCAGAGTGACTTCAGGTACGAGGGCCTCGGAGTATTCAAAGCAGAGTGTTTTCTCATGGCATCTCACACAAGGGCCATGACAAAGTCTTCCTGGGCACTACGGACTCAGCAGCAATATTGTCCTGAGGCCGTTCGAGGACTCTGGACATGTAGCTCTCCTCAAGGAACCTACAGTGTGTTGCCCATCACTCGGCACGCACAGAGGGCCTCCGAGAGATCAACAAATGGGCCTCGATTTCCTCAGCCAGCCCAGAGGGGTGTTGAGGTACTCACTCAACTTGGAGGGAAAATGATGCATACCCGAGAGGCCTAGGAGTCCTCAGACGTGTACATCTTTGAAAATAAAGCATATAAGCGACTAAGAACTCATGGAGACAGCTGCATGCCTCCGTATCTACACGGTTACCAAGGGCCTAAACTGGAGGCATGTTCCCACGTTGAGATTCCTTTTAGCTCTAGAGCTTGTCAGGCTGAAAACAACCACGGCCATGGAAGCACCTGGTTTAGACAGAGCAAATTCATTTTGTCCCCAGAAGCATTCTACAGGGTTTACTTGCCTGTCAAGAGCTGCGTATGTCAGGGAGCTTCAACGAAGCATGAATGCAGCCTTCAGAAAGGGAAAGCAAGGCTAGTTCCAGCAGGCACCCGTTTCCTCGGGCTCACTCAGCATGCACCCCTGTGGTTTCTAACAAGTCCAAAGAGACACAGGTTACCCTGTGTTTCCTTCCCTGAATCAGCTTCTCCAAGTAGGGTGTTCTGCATCAAGCGAACTGCCTCAACCAAGGATCCCCGTAGCTGCTCCTCTGGTCCTGTGTCTATTCAAAAGCTTGCAGTGCCACAGGAAGAAGAGGACTTAAATTGCAGTAAGAACGCAAGCCGACTTCCTCCAGGAGGCACGGTGACTTCAGGCAGGAGGTCCTAGATGGAAAGCGAAGCCGAGGGTTACTCTGAGTGCAGCTCAGACTAGGGCAACGCGTAAGACTTCGATGCCATGTGGGACTTCCCAGAACGGTGTTCGTAAACGTGTGCGAGTGCTGAGGAAATTTAGCTGTTCCAAATGAGAGTGCAGTGCGTTTCCCTACGCTCGGCATGCACAGAGGGGCTCTAAAGGGCTACGGGAGTGGATGTTGCTTAGCAGACCCAGGTGCGCCTGGGGTTACTCAGTGTTCCTGCCGTGGACAGGGTGCCCACGCTAGCCTCCTAGGTGTCCAGAAAACTGTGCCGCCGTTAGACGTACGCAGAGCAGAGGCCACCGGCTCTTGGAAACTGCTGCACGCCTCCTCTTCTGCACGGCAAATCAGGGCCTTACTTCCAGGCATGTGTTCATGCTGGGTGTGCCGGTAGCGACACCGCATGGTAAGATGCTGACTTTCTCCTCGAGCAGAGTGACTTCAGGTACGAGGGCCTCGGAGTATTCAAAGCAGGGTGTTTTCTCATGGCAGCACACACATGGGCCATGACAAAGTCTTCCTGGGCACTTCGGACTCACCAGCAATGTTGTCCTGAGGCCGTTCGAGCACTATGGACATGTAGCTCTCCTCAAGGAACCTACAGTGTGTTGCCCATCACTCGGCACGCACAGAGGGCCTCCGACGGATCAACAAATGGGCCTCGACGTTCCTCAGCCGTCCCACAGGGGTGTGGAGGTACTCAGTCAACTAGGAGGGAAAATGATGCATACCCGAGAGGCCTAGGAGTCCTCAGACGTGTACATCTTTGAAAATAAAGCATATAAGCGACTAAGAACTCATGGAGACAGCTGCATGCCTCCGTATCTACACGGTTACCAAGGGCCTAAACTGGAGGCATGTTCCCACGTTGAGATTCCTTTTAGCTCTAGAGCTTGTCAGGCTGAAAACAACCACGGCCGTGGAAGCACCTGGTTTAGACAGAGCAAATTCATTTTCTCCCCAGAAGCATTCTACAAGGGTTGACTTGCCTGTCAAGAGCTGTGTATGTCAGGGATCTTTAACGAAGCATGAATGCAGCCTTCAGAAAGGGAAAGCAAGGCTAGTCCCAGCAGGCCCCTGTTTCCTCGGGCTCACACTGCATGCACCACTGTTGTTTCTAACAAGTCCAAAGAGACACAGGTTACCCTGTGTTTCCTTCCCTGAATCTGCTTCTCCAAGTAGGGTGTTCTGCATCAAGCGAACTGCCTCAACCAAGGATCGCCGTAGCTGCTCCTCTGGTCCTGTGTCTCTTCAAAAGCCTGCAGTGCCACAGGAAGAACAGGAGTTAAATGGCAGTCAGAACGCAAGCTGACTTCCTCCAGGAGGCACGGTGACTTCAGGCAGGAGGTCCTAGATGGAAAGCGAAGCTGAGGGTTACTCTGAGTGCAGCTCAGACTAGGGCAACGCGTAAGACTTCGACGCCATGTGGGACTTGCCAGAACGGTGTTCGTGAACGTGTGCGAGTGCTGAGGAAATTTAGCTGCTCCAAAAGAGAGTGCAGTGCGTTTCCCTACGCTCGGCATGCACAGAGGGGCTCTAAAGGGCTACGGGAGTGGATGTTGCTTAGCAGACACAGGTGCGCCTGGGGGTACTCAGTGTTCCTGCCGGGAACAGGGTGCCCACGCTAGCCTCCTAGGTGTCCAGAAAACTGTGCCGCCGTTAGACGTACGCAGAGCAGAGGCCACCGGCTCTTGGAAACTGCTGCACGCCTCCTCTTGTGCTCGGCAAATCAGGGCCTTACTTCCAGGCATGTGTTCATGCTGGGTGTGCCGGTAGCGACACCGCATGGTAAGATGCTGACTTTCTCCTCGAGCAGAGTGACTTCAGGTACGAGGGCGTCGGAGTATTCAAAGCAGAGTGTTTTCTCATGGCATCTCACACAAGGGCCATGACAAAGTCTTCCTGGGCACTACAGACTCAGCAGCAATATTGTGCTGAGGCCCTTCGAGGACTCTGGACATGTAGCTCTCCTCAAGGAACCTACAGTGTGTTGCCCATCACTCGGCATGCACAGAGGGCCTCTGAGGGATCAACAAATGAGCCTCGATTTCCTCAGCCAGCCCAGAGGGGTGTTGAGGTACTCACTCAACTTGGAGGGAAAATGATGCATACCCGAGAGGCCTAGGAGTCCTCAGACGTGTACATCTTTGAAAATAAAGCATATAAGCGACTAAGAACTCATGGAGACAGCTGCATGCCTCCGTATCTACACGGTTACCAAGGGCCTAAACTGGAAGCATGTTCCCACGTTGAGATTCCTTTTAGCTCTAGAGCTTGTCAGGCTGAAAACAACCACGGCCATGGAAGCACCTGGTTTAGACAGAGCAAATTCATTTTGTCCCCAGAAGCATTCTACAGGGTTTACTTGCCTGTCAATAGCTGCGTATGTCAGGGAGCTTCAACGAAGCATGAATGCAGCCTTCAGAAAGGGAAAGCAAGGCTAGTTCCAGCAGGCACCCGTTTCCTCGGGCTCACTCAGCATGCACCCCTGTGGTTTCTAACAAGTCCAAAGAGACACAGGTTACCCTGTGTTTCCTTCCCTGAATCAGCTTCTCCAAGTAGGGTGTTCTGCATCAAGCGAACTGCCTCAACCAAGGATCCCCGTAGCTGCTCCTCTGGTCCTGTGTCTATTCAAAAGCTTGCAGTGCCACAGGAAGAAGAGGACTTAAATTGCAGTAAGAACGCAAGCCGACTTCCTCCAGGAGGCACGGTGACTTCAGGCAGGAGGTCCTAGATGGAAAGCGAAGCCGAGGGTTACTCTGAGTGCAGCTCAGACTAGGGCAACGCGTAAGACTTCGATGCCATGTGGGACTTCCCAGAACGGTGTTCGTAAACGTGTGCGAGTGCTGAGGAAATTTAGCTGTTCCAAATGAGAGTGCAGTGCGTTTCCCTACGCTCGGCATGCACAGAGGGGCTCTAAAGGGCTACGGGAGTGGATGTTGCTTAGCAGACCCAGGTGCGCCTGGGGTTACTCAGTGTTCCTGCCGTGGACAGGGTGCCCACGCTAGCCTCCTAGGTGTCCAGAAAACTGTGCCGCCGTTAGACGTACGCAGAGCAGAGGCCACCGGCTCTTGGAAACTGCTGCACGCCTCCTCTTCTGCACGGCAAATCAGGGCCTTACTTCCAGGCATGTGTTCATGCTGGGTGTGCCGGTAGCGACACCGCATGGTAAGATGCTGACTTTCTCCTCGAGCAGAGTGACTTCAGGTACGAGGGCCTCGGAGTATTCAAAGCAGGGTGTTTTCTCATGGCAGCACACACATGGGCCATGACAAAGTCTTCCTGGGCACTTCGGACTCACCAGCAATGTTGTCCTGAGGCCGTTCGAGCACTATGGACATGTAGCTCTCCTCAAGGAACCTACAGTGTGTTGCCCATCACTCGGCACGCACAGAGGGCCTCCGACGGATCAACAAATGGGCCTCGACGTTCCTCAGCCGTCCCACAGGGGTGTGGAGGTACTCAGTCAACTAGGAGGGAAAATGATGCATACCCGAGAGGCCTAGGAGTCCTCAGACGTGTACATCTTTGAAAATAAAGCATATAAGCGACTAAGAACTCATGGAGACAGCTGCATGCCTCCGTATCTACACGGTTACCAAGGGCCTAAACTGGAGGCATGTTCCCACGTTGAGATTCCTTTTAGCTCTAGAGCTTGTCAGGCTGAAAACAACCACGGCCATGGAAGCACCTGGTTTAGACAGAGCAAATTCATTTTGTCCCCAGAAGCATTCTACAAGGGTTGACTTGCCTGTCAAGAGCTGTGTATGTCAGGGAGCTTCAACGAAGCATGAATGCAGCCTTCAGAAAGGGAAAGCAAGGCTAGTCCCAGCAGGCCCCCGTTTCCTCGGGCTCACTCAGCATGCACCACTGTTGTTTCTAACAAGTCCAAAGAGACACAGGTTACCCTGTGTTTCCTTCCCTGAATCTGCTTCTCCAAGTAGGGTGTTCTGCATCAAGCGAACTGCCTCAACCAAGGATCGCCGTAGCTGCTCCTCTGGTCCTGTGTCTATTCAAAAGCCTGCAGTGCCACAGGAAGAACAGGACTTAAATTGCAGTAAGAACACAAGCCGACTTCCTCCAGGAGGCACGGTGACTTCAGGCAGGAGGTCCTAGATGGAAAGCGAAGCTGAGGGTTACTCTGAGTGCAGCTCAGACTAGGGCAACGCGTAAGACTTCGACGCCATGTGGGACTTGCCAGAATGGTGTTCGTGAACGTGTGCGGGTGCTGAGGAAGTTTAGCTGCTCCAAAAGAGAGTGCAGTGCGTTTCCCTACGCTCGGCATGCACAGAGGGGCTCTAAAGGGCTACGGGAGTGGATGTTGCTTAGCAGACACAGGTGCGCCTGGGGGTACTCAGTGTTCCTGCCGGGAACAGGGTGCCCACGCTAGCCTCCTAGGTGTCCAGAAAACTGTGCCGCCGTTAGACGTACGCAGAGCAGAGGCCACCGGCTCTTGGAAACTGCTGCACGCCTCCTCTTGTGCTCGGCAAATCAGGGCCTTACTTCCAGGCATGTGTTCATGCTGGGTGTGCCGGTAGCGACACCGCATGGTAAGATGCTGACTTTCTCCTCGAGCAGAGTGACTTCAGGTACGAGGGCCTCGGAGTATTCAAAGCAGGGTGTTTTCTCATGGCAGCACACACATGGGCCATGACAAAGTCTTCCTGGGCACTTCGGACTCACCAGCAATGTTGTCCTGAGGCCGTTCGAGCACTATGGACATGTAGCTCTCCTCAAGGAACCTACAGTGTGTTGCCCATCACTCGGCACGCACAGAGGGCCTCCGACGGATCAACAAATGGGCCTCGACGTTCCTCAGCCGTCCCACAGGGGTGTGGAGGTACTCAGTCAACTAGGAGGGAAAATGATGCATACCCGAGAGGCCTAGGAGTCCTCAGACGTGTACATCTTTGAAAATAAAGCATATAAGCGACTAAGAACTCATGGAGACAGCTGCATGCCTCCGTATCTACACGGTTACCAAGGGCCTAAACTGGAGGCATGTTCCCACGTTGAGATTCCTTTTAGCTCTAGAGCTTGTCAGGCTGAAAACAACCACGGCCATGGAAGCACCTGGTTTAGACAGAGCAAATTCATTTTGTCCCCAGAAGCATTCTACAAGGGTTGACTTGCCTGTCAAGAGCTGTGTATGTCAGGGAGCTTCAACGAAGCATGAAGGCAGCCTTCAGAAAGGGAAAGCAAGGCTAGTCCCAGCAGGCCCCCGTTTCCTCGGGCTCACACAGCATGCACCACTGTTGTTTCTAACAAGTCCAAAGAGACACAGGTTACCCTGTGTTTCCTTCCCTGAATCTGCTTCTCCAAGTAGGGTGTTCTGCATCAAGCGAACTGCCTCAACCAAGGATCGCCGTAGCTGCTCCTCTGGTCCTGTGTCTATTCAAAAGCCTGCAGTGCCACAGGAAGAACAGGACTTAAATTGCAGTAAGAACACAAGCCGACTTCCTCCAGGAGGCACGGTGACTTCAGGCAGGAGGTCCTAGATGGAAAGCGAAGCTGAGGGTTACTCTGAGTGCAGCTCAGACTAGGGCAACGCGTAAGACTTCGACGCCATGTGGGACTTGCCAGAATGGTGTTCGTGAACGTGTGCGGGTGCTGAGGAAGTTTAGCTGCTCCAAAAGAGAGTGCAGTGCGTTTCCCTACGCTCGGCATGCACAGAGGGGCTCTAAAGGGCTACGGGAGTGGATGTTGCTTAGCAGACACAGGTGCGCCTGGGGGTACTCAGTGTTCCTGCCGGGAACAGGGTGCCCACGCTAGCCTCCTAGGTGTCCAGAAAACTGTGCCGCCGTTAGACGTACGCAGAGCAGAGGCCACCGGCTCTTGGAAACTGCTGCACGCCTCCTCTTGTGCTCGGCAAATCAGGGCCTTACTTCCAGGCATGTGTTCATGCTGGGTGTGCCGGTAGCGACACCGCATGGTAAGATGCTGACTTTCTCCTCGAGCAGAGTGACTTCAGGTACGAGGGCCTCGGAGTATTCAAAGCAGGGTGTTTTCTCATGGCAGCACACACATGGGCCATGACAAAGTCTTCCTGGGCACTACAGACTCACCAGCAATATTGTGCTGAGGCCGTTCGAGCACTATGGACATGTAGCTCTCCTCAAGGAACCTACAGTGTGTTGCCCATCACTCGGCACGCACAGAGGGCCTCCGAGGGATCAACAAATGGGCCTCGATTTCCTCAGCCATCCCACAGGGGTGTTGAGGTACTCAGTCAACTAGGAGGGAAAATGATGCATACCCGAGAGGCCTAGGAGTCCTCAGACGTGTACATCTTTGAAAATAAAGCATATAAGCGACTAAGAACTCATGGAGACAGCTGCATGCCTCCGTATCTACACGGTTACCAAGGGCCTAAACTGGAGGCATGTTCCCACGTTGAGATTCCTTTTAGCTCTAGAGCTTGTCAGGCTGAAAACAACCGCGGCCATGGAAGCACCTGGTTTAGACAGAGCAAATTCATTTTGTCCCCAGAAGCATTCTACAAGGGTTGACTTGCCTGTCAAGAGCTGTGTATGTCAGAGAGCTTCAACGAAGCATGAAGGCAGCCTTCAGAAAGGGAAAGCAAGGCTAGTCCCAGCAGCCCCCTGTCTCCTCGGGCTCACACAGCATGCACCACTGTTGTTTCTAACAAGTCCAAAGAGACACAGGTTACCCTGTGTTTCCTTCCCTGAATCTGCTTCTCCAAGTATGGTGTTCTGCATCAAGCGAACTGCCTCAACCAAGGATCCCCGTAGCTGCTCCTCTGGTCCTGTGTCTATTCAAAAGCTTGCAGTGCCACAGGAAGAAGAGGACTTAAATTGCAGTAAGAACGCAAGCCGACTTCCTCCAGGAGGCACGGTGACTTCAGGCAGGAGGTCCTAGATGGAAAGCGAAGCCGAGGGTTACTCTGAGTGCAGCTCAGACTAGGGCAACGCGTAAGACTTCGATGCCATGTGGGACTTCCCAGAACGGTGTTCGTAAACGTGTGCGAGTGCTGAGGAAATTTAGCTGTTCCAAATGAGAGTGCAGTGCGTTTCCCTACGCTCGGCATGCACAGAGGGGCTCTAAAGGGCTACGGGAGTGGATGTTGCTTAGCAGACCCAGGTGCGCCTGGGGTTACTCAGTGTTCCTGCCGTGGACAGGGTGCCCACGCTAGCCTCCTAGGTGTCCAGAAAACTGTGCCGCCGTTAGACGTACGCAGAGCAGAGGCCACCGGCTCTTGGAAACTGCTGCACGCCTCCTCTTGTGCTCGGCAAATCAGGGCCTTACTTCCAGGCATGTGTTCATGCTGGGTGTGCCGGTAGCGACACCGCATGGTAAGATGCTGACTTTCTCCTCGAGCAGAGTGACTTCAGGTACGAGGGCCTCGGAGTATTCAAAGCAGGGTGTTTTCTCATGGCAGCACACACATGGGCCATGACAAAGTCTTCCTGGGCACTTCGGACTCACCAGCAATGTTGTCCTGAGGCCGTTCGAGCACTATGGACATGTAGCTCTCCTCAAGGAACCTACAGTGTGTTGCCCATCACTCGGCACGCACAGAGGGCCTCCGACGGATCAACAAATGGGCCTCGACGTTCCTCAGCCGTCCCACAGGGGTGTGGAGGTACTCAGTCAACTAGGAGGGAAAATGATGCATACCCGAGAGGCCTAGGAGTCCTCAGACGTGTACATCTTTGAAAATAAAGCATATAAGCGACTAAGAACTCATGGAGACAGCTGCATGCCTCTGTATCTACACGGTTACCAAGGGCCTAAACTGGAGGCATGTTCCCACGTTGAGATTCCTTTTAGCTCTAGAGCTTGTCAGGCTGAAAACAACCGCGGCCATGGAAGCACCTGGTTTAGACAGAGCAAATTCATTTTGTCCCCAGAAGCATTCTACAAGGGTTGACTTGCCTGTCAAGAGCTGTGTATGTCAGAGAGCTTCAACGAAGCATGAAGGCAGCCTTCAGAAAGGGAAAGCAAGGCTAGTCCCAGCAGGCCCCCGTTTCCTCGGGCTCACTCAGCATGCACCACTGTTGTTTCTAACAAGTCCAAAGAGACACAGGTTACCCTGTGTTTCCTTCCCTGAATCTGCTTCTCCAAGTAGGGTGTTCTGCATCAAGCGAACTGCCTCAACCAAGGATCGCCGTAGCTGCTCCTCTGGTCCTGTGTCTATTCAAAAGCCTGCAGTGCCACAGGAAGAACAGGACTTAAATTGCAGTAAGAACACAAGCCGACTTCCTCCAGGAGGCACGGTGACTTCAGGCAGGAGGTCCTAGATGGAAAGCGAAGCTGAGGGTTACTCTGAGTGCAGCTCAGACTAGGGCAACGCGTAAGACTTCGACGCCATGTGGGACTTGCCAGAATGGTGTTCGTGAACGTGTGCGGGTGCTGAGGAAGTTTAGCTGCTCCAAAAGAGAGTGCAGTGCGTTTCCCTACGCTCGGCATGCACAGAGGGGCTCTAAAGGGCTACGGGAGTGGATGTTGCTTAGCAGACACAGGTGCGCCTGGGGGTACTCAGTGTTCCTGCCGGGAACAGGGTGCCCACGCTAGCCTCCTAGGTGTCCAGAAAACTGTGCCGCCGTTAGACGTACGCAGAGCAGAGGCCACCGGCTCTTGGAAACTGCTGCACGCCTCCTCTTGTGCTCGGCAAATCAGGGCCTTACTTCCAGGCATGTGTTCATGCTGGGTGTGCCGGTAGCGACACCGCATGGTAAGATGCTGACTTTCTCCTCGAGCAGAGTGACTTCAGGTACGAGGGCCTCGGAGTATTCAAAGCAGGGTGTTTTCTCATGGCAGCACACACATGGGCCATGACAAAGTCTTCCTGGGCACTACGGACTCACCAGCAATATTGTCCTGAGGCCGTTCGAGGACTATGGACATGTAGCTCTCCTCAAGGAACCTACAGTGTGCTGCCCATCACTCGTCACGCACAGAGGGCCTCCGAGGGATCAACAAATGGGCCTCGATTTCCTCAGCCAGCCCAGAGGGGTGTTGAGGTACTCACTCAACTTGGAGGGAAAATGATGCATACCCGAGAGGCCTAGGAGTCCTCAGACGTGTACATCTTTGAAAATAAAGCATATAAGCGACTAAGAACTCATGGAGACAGCTGCATGCCTCCGTATCTACACGGTTACCAAGGGCCTAAACTGGAGGCATGTTCCCACGTTGAGATTCCTTTTAGCTCTAGAGCTTGTCAGGCTGAAAACAACCGCGGCCATGGAAGCACCTGGTTTAGACAGAGCAAATTCATTTTGTCCCCAGAAGCATTCTACAAGGGTTGACTTGCCTGTCAAGAGCTGTGTATGTCAGAGAGCTTCAACGAAGCATGAAGGCAGCCTTCAGAAAGGGAAAGCAAGGCTAGTCCCAGCAGGCCCCCGTTTCCTCGGGCTCACTCAGCATGCACCACTGTTGTTTCTAACAAGTCCAAAGAGACACAGGTTACCCTGTGTTTCCTTCCCTGAATCTGCTTCTCCAAGTAGGGTGTTCTGCATCAAGCGAACTGCCTCAACCAAGGATCGCCGTAGCTGCTCCTCTGGTCCTGTGTCTATTCAAAAGCCTGCAGTGCCACAGGAAGAACAGGACTTAAATTGCAGTAAGAACACAAGCCGACTTCCTCCAGGAGGCACGGTGACTTCAGGCAGGAGGTCCTAGATGGAAAGCGAAGCTGAGGGTTACTCTGAGTGCAGCTCAGACTAGGGCAACGCGTAAGACTTCGACGCCATGTGGGACTTGCCAGAATGGTGTTCGTGAACGTGTGCGGGTGCTGAGGAAGTTTAGCTGCTCCAAAAGAGAGTGCAGTGCGTTTCCCTACGCTCGGCATGCACAGAGGGGCTCTAAAGGGCTACGGGAGTGGATGTTGCTTAGCAGACACAGGTGCGCCTGGGGGTACTCAGTGTTCCTGCCGGGAACAGGGTGCCCACGCTAGCCTCCTAGGTGTCCAGAAAACTGTGCCGCCGTTAGACGTACGCAGAGCAGAGGCCACCGGCTCTTGGAAACTGCTGCACGCCTCCTCTTGTGCTCGGCAAATCAGGGCCTTACTTCCAGGCATGTGTTCATGCTGGGTGTGCCGGTAGCGACACCGCATGGTAAGATGCTGACTTTCTCCTCGAGCAGAGTGACTTCAGGTACGAGGGCCTCGGAGTATTCAAAGCAGGGTGTTTTCTCATGGCAGCTCACACATGGGCCATGACAAAGTCTTCCTGGGCACTACGGACTCACCAGCAATATTGTCCTGAGGCCGTTCGAGGACTATGGACATGTAGCTCTCCTCAAGGAACCTACAGTGTGTTGCCCATCACTCGGCACGCACAGAGGGCCTCCGAGGGATCAACAAATGGGCCTCGATTTCCTCAGCCAGCCCAGAGGGGTGTTGAGGTACTCAGTCAACTAGGAGGGAAAATGATGCATACCCGAGAGGCCTAGGAGTCCTCAGACGTGTACATCTTTGAAAATAAAGCATATAAGCGACTAAGAACTCATGGAGACAGCTGCATGCCTCCGTATCTACACGGTTACCAAGGGCCTAAACTGGAGGCATGTTCCCACGTTGAGATTCCTTTTAGCTCTAGAGCTTGTCAGGCTGAAAACAACCACGGCCATGGAAGCACCTGGTTTAGACAGAGCAAATTCATTTTGTCCCCAGAAGCATTCTACAAGGGTTGACTTGCCTGTCAAGAGCTGTGTATGTCAGGGAGCTTCAACGAAGCATGAATGCAGCCTTCAGAAAGGGAAAGCAAGGCTAGTCCCAGCAGCCCCCCGTTTCCTCGGGCTCACACAGCATGCACCACTGTTGTTTCTAACAAGTCCAAAGAGACACAGGTTACCCTGTGTTTCCTTCCCTGAATCTGCTTCTCCAAGTATGGTGTTCTGCATCAAGCGAACTGCCTCAACCAAGGATCCCCGTAGCTGCTCCTCTGGTCCTGTGTCTATTCAAAAGCTTGCAGTGCCACAGGAAGAAGAGGACTTAAATTGCAGTAAGAACGCAAGCCGACTTCCTCCAGGAGGCACGGTGACTTCAGGCAGGAGGTCCTAGATGGAAAGCGAAGCCGAGGGTTACTCTGAGTGCAGCTCAGACTAGGGCAACGCGTAAGACTTCGATGCCATGTGGGACTTCCCAGAACGGTGTTCGTAAACGTGTGCGAGTGCTGAGGAAATTTAGCTGTTCCAAATGAGAGTGCAGTGCGTTTCCCTACGCTCGGCATGCACAGAGGGGCTCTAAAGGGCTACGGGAGTGGATGTTGCTTAGCAGACCCAGGTGCGCCTGGGGTTACTCAGTGTTCCTGCCGTGGACAGGGTGCCCACGCTAGCCTCCTAGGTGTCCAGAAAACTGTGCCGCCGTTAGACGTACGCAGAGCAGAGGCCACCGGCTCTTGGAAACTGCTGCACGCCTCCTCTTGTGCTCGGCAAATCAGGGCCTTACTTCCAGGCATGTGTTCATGCTGGGTGTGCCGGTAGCGACACCGCATGGTAAGATGCTGACTTTCTCCTCGAGCAGAGTGACTTCAGGTACGAGGGCCTCGGAGTATTCAAAGCAGGGTGTTTTCTCATGGCAGCACACACATGGGCCATGACAAAGTCTTCCTGGGCACTTCGGACTCACCAGCAATGTTGTCCTGAGGCCGTTCGAGCACTATGGACATGTAGCTCTCCTCAAGGAACCTACAGTGTGTTGCCCATCACTCGGCACGCACAGAGGGCCTCCGACGGATCAACAAATGGGCCTCGACGTTCCTCAGCCGTCCCACAGGGGTGTGGAGGTACTCAGTCAACTAGGAGGGAAAATGATGCATACCCGAGAGGCCTAGGAGTCCTCAGACGTGTACATCTTTGAAAATAAAGCATATAAGCGACTAAGAACTCATGGAGACAGCTGCATGCCTCCGTATCTACACGGTTACCAAGGGCCTAAACTGGAGGCATGTTCCCACGTTGAGATTCCTTTTAGCTCTAGAGCTTGTCAGGCTGAAAACAACCGCGGCCATGGAAGCACCTGGTTTAGACAGAGCAAATTCATTTTGTCCCCAGAAGCATTCTACAAGGGTTGACTTGCCTGTCAAGAGCTGTGTATGTCAGAGAGCTTCAACGAAGCATGAAGGCAGCCTTCAGAAAGGGAAAGCAAGGCTAGTCCCAGCAGGCCCCTGTTTCCTCGGGCTCACACAGCATGCACCACTGTTGTTTCTAACAAGTCCAAAGAGACACAGGTTACCCTGTGTTTCCTTCCCTGAATCTGCTTCTCCAAGTAGGGTGTTCTGCATCAAGCGAACTGCCTCAACCAAGGATCGCCGTAGCTGCTCCTCTGGTCCTGTGTCTATTCAAAAGCCTGCAGTGCCACAGGAAGAACAGGACTTAAATTGCAGTAAGAACACAAGCCGACTTCCTCCAGGAGGCACGGTGACTTCAGGCAGGAGGTCCTAGATGGAAAGCGAAGCTGAGGGTTACTCTGAGTGCAGCTCAGACTAGGGCAACGCGTAAGACTTCGACGCCATGTGGGACTTGCCAGAATGGTGTTCGTGAACGTGTGCGGGTGCTGAGGAAGTTTAGCTGCTCCAAAAGAGAGTGCAGTGCGTTTCCCTACGCTCGGCATGCACAGAGGGGCTCTAAAGGGCTACGGGAGTGGATGTTGCTTAGCAGACACAGGTGCGCCTGGGGGTACTCAGTGTTCCTGCCGGGAACAGGGTGCCCACGCTAGCCTCCTAGGTGTCCAGAAAACTGTGCCGCCGTTAGACGTACGCAGAGCAGAGGCCACCGGCTCTTGGAAACTGCTGCACGCCTCCTCTTGTGCTCGGCAAATCAGGGCCTTACTTCCAGGCATGTGTTCATGCTGGGTGTGCCGGTAGCGACACCGCATGGTAAGATGCTGACTTTCTCCTCGAGCAGAGTGACTTCAGGTACGAGGGCCTCGGAGTATTCAAAGCAGGGTGTTTTCTCATGGCAGCACACACATGGGCCATGACAAAGTCTTCCTGGGCACTTCGGACTCACCAGCAATGTTGTCCTGAGGCCGTTCGAGCACTATGGACATGTAGCTCTCCTCAAGGAACCTACAGTGTGTTGCCCATCACTCGGCACGCACAGAGGGCCTCCGACGGATCAACAAATGGGCCTCGACGTTCCTCAGCCGTCCCACAGGGGTGTGGAGGTACTCAGTCAACTAGGAGGGAAAATGATGCATACCCGAGAGGCCTAGGAGTCCTCAGACGTGTACATCTTTGAAAATAAAGCATATAAGCGACTAAGAACTCATGGAGACAGCTGCATGCCTCCGTATCTACACGGTTACCAAGGGCCTAAACTGGAGGCATGTTCCCACGTTGAGATTCCTTTTAGCTCTAGAGCTTGTCAGGCTGAAAACAACCGCGGCCATGGAAGCACCTGGTTTAGACAGAGCAAATTCATTTTGTCCCCAGAAGCATTCTACAAGGGTTGACTTGCCTGTCAAGAGCTGTGTATGTCAGAGAGCTTCAACGAAGCATGAAGGCAGCCTTCAGAAAGGGAAAGCAAGGCTAGTCCCAGCAGGCCCCCGTTTCCTCGGGCTCACTCAGCATGCACCACTGTTGTTTCTAACAAGTCCAAAGAGACACAGGTTACCCTGTGTTTCCTTCCCTGAATCTGCTTCTCCAAGTAGGGTGTTCTGCATCAAGCGAACTGCCTCAACCAAGGATCGCCGTAGCTGCTCCTCTGGTCCTGTGTCTATTCAAAAGCCTGCAGTGCCACAGGAAGAACAGGACTTAAATTGCAGTAAGAACACAAGCCGACTTCCTCCAGGAGGCACGGTGACTTCAGGCAGGAGGTCCTAGATGGAAAGCGAAGCTGAGGGTTACTCTGAGTGCAGCTCAGACTAGGGCAACGCGTAAGACTTCGACGCCATGTGGGACTTGCCAGAATGGTGTTCGTGAACGTGTGCGGGTGCTGAGGAAGTTTAGCTGCTCCAAAAGAGAGTGCAGTGCGTTTCCCTACGCTCGGCATGCACAGAGGGGCTCTAAAGGGCTACGGGAGTGGATGTTGCTTAGCAGACACAGGTGCGCCTGGGGGTACTCAGTGTTCCTGCCGGGAACAGGGTGCCCACGCTAGCCTCCTAGGTGTCCAGAAAACTGTGCCGCCGTTAGACGTACGCAGAGCAGAGGCCACCGGCTCTTGGAAACTGCTGCACGCCTCCTCTTGTGCTCGGCAAATCAGGGCCTTACTTCCAGGCATGTGTTCATGCTGGGTGTGCCGGTAGCGACACCGCATGGTAAGATGCTGACTTTCTCCTCGAGCAGAGTGACTTCAGGTACGAGGGCCTCGGAGTATTCAAAGCAGAGTGTTTTCTCATGGCATCTCACACAAGGGCCATGACAAAGTCTTCCTGGGCACTACAGACTCAGCAGCAATATTGTGCTGAGGCCCTTCGAGGACTCTGGACATGTAGCTCTCCTCAAGGAACCTACAGTGTGTTGCCCATCACTCGGCACGCACAGAGGGCCTCTGAGGGATCAACAAATGAGCCTCGATTTCCTCAGCCAGCCCAGAGGGGTGTTGAGGTACTCACTCAACTTGGAGGGAAAATGATGCATACCCGAGAGGCCTAGGAGTCCTCAGACGTGTACATCTTTGAAAATAAAGCATATAAGCGACTAAGAACTCATGGAGACAGCTGCATGCCTCCGTATCTACACGGTTACCAAGGGCCTAAACTGGAGGCATGTTCCCACGTTGAGATTCCTTTTAGCTCTAGAGCTTGTCAGGCTGAAAACAACCACGGCCATGGAAGCACCTGGTTTAGACAGAGCAAATTCATTTTGTCCCCAGAAGCATTCTACAAGGGTTGACTTGCCTGTCAAGAGCTGTGTATGTCAGGGATCTTTAACGAAGCATGAATGCAGCCTTCAGAAAGGGAAAGCAAGGCTAGTCCCAGCAGGCCCCCGTTTCCTCGGGCTCACTCACCATGCACCCCTGTTCTTTCTAAGAAGTCCAAAGAGACACAAGTTACCCTGTGTTTCCTTCCCTGAATCTGCTTCTCCAAGTAGGGTGTTCTGCATCAAGCGAACTGCCTCAACGAAGGATCGCCGTAGCTGCTCCTCTGGTCCTGTGTCTATTCAAAAGCCTGCAGTGCCACAGGAAGAACAGGAGTTAAATGGCACTCAGAACGCAAGCCGACTTCCTCCAGGAGGCACGGTGACTTCAGGCAGGAGGTCCTAGATGGAAAGCGAAGCCGAGGGTTACTCTGAGTGCAGCTCAGACTAGGGCAACGCGTAAGACTTCGATGCCATGTGGGACTTCCCAGAACGGTGTTCGTAAACGTGTGCGAGTGCTGAGGAAATTTAGCTGTTCCAAATGAGAGTGCAGTGCGTTTCCCTACGCTCGGCATGCACAGAGGGGCTCTAAAGGGCTACGGGAGTGGATGTTGCTTAGCAGACCCAGGTGCGCCTGGGGTTACTCAGTGTTCCTGCCGGGAACAGGGTGCCCACGCTAGCCTCCTAGGTGTCCAGAAAACTGTGCCGCCGTTAGACGTACGCAGAGCAGAGGCCACCGGCTCTTGGAAACTGCTGCACGCCTGCTCTTGTGCTCGGCAAATCAGGGCCTTACTTCCAGGCATGTGTTCATGCTGGGTGTGCCGGTAGCGACACCGCATGGTAAGATGCTGACTTTCTCCTCGAGCAGAGTGACTTCAGGTACGAGGGCCTCGGAGTATTCAAAGCAGGGTGTTTTCTCATGGCAGCACACACATGGGCCATGACAAAGTCTTCCTGGGCACTTCGGACTCACCATCAATGTTGTCCTGAGGCCGTTCGAGCACTCTGGACATGTAGCTCTCCTCAAGGAACCTACAGTGTGTTGCCCACCACTCGGCACGCACAGAGGGCCTCCGAGAGATCAACAAATGGGCCTCGATTTCCTCAGCCAGCCCAGAGGGGTGTTGAGGTACTCACTCAACTTGGAGGGAAAATGATGCATACCCGAGAGGCCTAGGAGTCCTCAGACGTGTACATCTTTGAAAATAAAGCATATAAGCGACTAAGAACTCATGGAGACAGCTGCATGCCTCCGTATCTACACGGTTACCAAGGGCCTAAACTGGAGGCATGTTCCCACGTTGAGATTCCTTTTAGCTCTAGAGCTTGTCAGGCTGAAAACAACCGCGGCCATGGAAGCACCTGGTTTAGACAGAGCAAATTCATTTTGTCCCCAGAAGCATTCTACAAGGGTTGACTTGCCTGTCAAGAGCTGTGTATGTCAGGGAGCTTCAACGAAGCATGAAGGCAGCCTTCAGAAAGGGAAAGCAAGGCTAGTCCCAGCAGCCCCCTGTCTCCTCGGGCTCACACAGCATGCACCACTGTTGTTTCTAACAAGTCCAAAGAGACACAGGTTACCCTGTGTTTCCTTCCCTGAATCTGCTTCTCCAAGTATGGTGTTCTGCATCAAGCGAACTGCCTCAACCAAGGATCCCCGTAGCTGCTCCTCTGGTCCTGTGTCTATTCAAAAGCTTGCAGTGCCACAGGAAGAAGAGGACTTAAATTGCAGTAAGAACGCAAGCCGACTTCCTCCAGGAGGCACGGTGACTTCAGGCAGGAGGTCCTAGATGGAAAGCGAAGCCGAGGGTTACTCTGAGTGCAGCTCAGACTAGGGCAACGCGTAAGACTTCGATGCCATGTGGGACTTCCCAGAACGGTGTTCGTAAACGTGTGCGAGTGCTGAGGAAATTTAGCTGTTCCAAATGAGAGTGCAGTGCGTTTCCCTACGCTCGGCATGCACAGAGGGGCTCTAAAGGGCTACGGGAGTGGATGTTGCTTAGCAGACCCAGGTGCGCCTGGGGTTACTCAGTGTTCCTGCCGTGGACAGGGTGCCCACGCTAGCCTCCTAGGTGTCCAGAAAACTGTGCCGCCGTTAGACGTACGCAGAGCAGAGGCCACCGGCTCTTGGAAACTGCTGCACGCCTCCTCTTGTGCTCGGCAAATCAGGGCCTTACTTCCAGGCATGTGTTCATGCTGGGTGTGCCGGTAGCGACACCGCATGGTAAGATGCTGACTTTCTCCTCGAGCAGAGTGACTTCAGGTACGAGGGCCTCGGAGTATTCAAAGCAGGGTGTTTTCTCATGGCAGCACACACATGGGCCATGACAAAGTCTTCCTGGGCACTTCGGACTCACCAGCAATGTTGTCCTGAGGCCGTTCGAGCACTATGGACATGTAGCTCTCCTCAAGGAACCTACAGTGTGTTGCCCATCACTCGGCACGCACAGAGGGCCTCCGACGGATCAACAAATGGGCCTCGACGTTCCTCAGCCGTCCCACAGGGGTGTGGAGGTACTCAGTCAACTAGGAGGGAAAATGATGCATACCCGAGAGGCCTAGGAGTCCTCAGACGTGTACATCTTTGAAAATAAAGCATATAAGCGACTAAGAACTCATGGAGACAGCTGCATGCCTCCGTATCTACACGGTTACCAAGGGCCTAAACTGGAGGCATGTTCCCACGTTGAGATTCCTTTTAGCTCTAGAGCTTGTCAGGCTGAAAACAACCGCGGCCATGGAAGCACCTGGTTTAGACAGAGCAAATTCATTTTGTCCCCAGAAGCATTCTACAAGGGTTGACTTGCCTGTCAAGAGCTGTGTATGTCAGAGAGCTTCAACGAAGCATGAAGGCAGCCTTCAGAAAGGGAAAGCAAGGCTAGTCCCAGCAGGCCCCCGTTTCCTCGGGCTCACTCAGCATGCACCACTGTTGTTTCTAACAAGTCCAAAGAGACACAGGTTACCCTGTGTTTCCTTCCCTGAATCTGCTTCTCCAAGTAGGGTGTTCTGCATCAAGCGAACTGCCTCAACCAAGGATCGCCGTAGCTGCTCCTCTGGTCCTGTGTCTATTCAAAAGCCTGCAGTGCCACAGGAAGAACAGGACTTAAATTGCAGTAAGAACACAAGCCGACTTCCTCCAGGAGGCACGGTGACTTCAGGCAGGAGGTCCTAGATGGAAAGCGAAGCTGAGGGTTACTCTGAGTGCAGCTCAGACTAGGGCAACGCGTAAGACTTCGACGCCATGTGGGACTTGCCAGAATGGTGTTCGTGAACGTGTGCGGGTGCTGAGGAAGTTTAGCTGCTCCAAAAGAGAGTGCAGTGCGTTTCCCTACGCTCGGCATGCACAGAGGGGCTCTAAAGGGCTACGGGAGTGGATGTTGCTTAGCAGACACAGGTGCGCCTGGGGGTACTCAGTGTTCCTGCCGGGAACAGGGTGCCCACGCTAGCCTCCTAGGTGTCCAGAAAACTGTGCCGCCGTTAGACGTACGCAGAGCAGAGGCCACCGGCTCTTGGAAACTGCTGCACGCCTCCTCTTGTGCTCGGCAAATCAGGGCCTTACTTCCAGGCATGTGTTCATGCTGGGTGTGCCGGTAGCGACACCGCATGGTAAGATGCTGACTTTCTCCTCGAGCAGAGTGACTTCAGGTACGAGGGCCTCGGAGTATTCAAAGCAGAGTGTTTTCTCATGGCATCTCACACAAGGGCCATGACAAAGTCTTCCTGGGCACTACAGACTCAGCAGCAATATTGTGCTGAGGCCCTTCGAGGACTCTGGACATGTAGCTCTCCTCAAGGAACCTACAGTGTGTTGCCCATCACTCGGCACGCACAGAGGGCCTCCGAGGGATCAACAAATGGGCCTCGATTTCCTCAGCCAGCCCAGAGGGGTGTTGAGGTACTCACTCAACTTGGAGGGAAAATGATGCATACCCGAGAGGCCTAGGAGTCCTCAGACGTGTACATCTTTGAAAATAAAGCATATAAGCGACTAAGAACTCATGGAGACAGCTGCATGCCTCCGTATCTACACGGTTACCAAGGGCCTAAACTGGAGGCATGTTCCCACGTTGAGATTCCTTTTAGCTCTAGAGCTTGTCAGGCTGAAAACAACCGCGGCCATGGAAGCACCTGGTTTAGACAGAGCAAATTCATTTTGTCCCCAGAAGCATTCTACAAGGGTTGACTTGCCTGTCAAGAGCTGTGTATGTCAGAGAGCTTCAACGAAGCATGAAGGCAGCCTTCAGAAAGGGAAAGCAAGGCTAGTCCCAGCAGGCCCCCGTTTCCTCGGGCTCACTCACCATGCACCACTGTTGTTTCTAACAAGTCCAAAGAGACACAAGTTACCCTGTGTTTCCTTCCCTGAATCTGCTTCTCCAAGTAGGGTGTTCTGCATCAAGCGAACTGCCTCAACCAAGGATCGCCGTAGCTGCTCCTCTGGTCCTGTGTCTATTCAAAAGCCTGCAGTGCCACAGGAAGAACAGGACTTAAATTGCAGTAAGAACACAAGCCGACTTCCTCCAGGAGGCACGGTGACTTCAGGCAGGAGGTCCTAGATGGAAAGCGAAGCCGAGGGTTACTCTGAGTGCAGCTCAGACTAGGGCAACGCGTAAGACTTCGACGCCATGTGGGACTTCCCAGAATGGTGTTCGTGAACGTGTGCGGGTGCTGAGGAAGTTTAGCTGCTCCAAAAGAGAGTGCAGTGCGTTTCCCTACGCTCGGCATGCACAGAGGGGCTCTAAAGGGCTACGGGAGTGGATGTTGCTTAGCAGACACAGGTGCGCCTGGGGGTACTCAGTGTTCCTGCCGGGAACAGGGTGCCCACGCTAGCCTCCTAGGTGTCCAGAAAACTGTGCCGCCGTTAGACGTACGCAGAGCAGAGGCCACCGGCTCTTGGAAACTGCTGCACGCCTCCTCTTGTGCTCGGCAAATCAGGGCCTTACTTCCAGGCATGTGTTCATGCTGGGTGTGCCGGTAGCGACACCGCATGGTAAGATGCTGACTTTCTCCTCGAGCAGAGTGACTTCAGGTACGAGGGCCTCGGAGTATTCAAAGCAGGGTGTTTTCTCATGGCAGCACACACATGGGCCATGACAAAGTCTTCCTGGGCACTTCGGACTCACCAGCAATGTTGTCCTGAGGCCGTTCGAGCACTATGGACATGTAGCTCTCCTCAAGGAACCTACAGTGTGTTGCCCATCACTCGGCACGCACAGAGGGCCTCCGACGGATCAACAAATGGGCCTCGACGTTCCTCAGCCGTCCCACAGGGGTGTGGAGGTACTCAGTCAACTAGGAGGGAAAATGATGCATACCCGAGAGGCCTAGGAGTCCTCAGACGTGTACATCTTTGAAAATAAAGCATATAAGCGACTAAGAACTCATGGAGACAGCTGCATGCCTCCGTATCTACACGGTTACCAAGGGCCTAAACTGGAGGCATGTTCCCACGTTGAGATTCCTTTTAGCTCTAGAGCTTGTCAGGCTGAAAACAACCGCGGCCATGGAAGCACCTGGTTTAGACAGAGCAAATTCATTTTGTCCCCAGAAGCATTCTACAAGGGTTGACTTGCCTGTCAAGAGCTGTGTATGTCAGGGAGCTTTAACGAAGCATGAATGCAGCCTTCAGAAAGGGAAAGCAAGGCTAGTCCCAGCAGGCCCCTGTTTCCTCGGGCTCACTCAGCATGCACCACTGTTGTTTCTAACAAGTCCAAAGAGACACAGGTTACCCTGTGTTTCCTTCCCTGAATCTGCTTCTCCAAGTATGGTGTTCTGCATCAAGCGAACTGCCTCAACGAAGGATCGCCGTAGCTGCTCCTCTGGTCCTGTGTCTATTCAAAAGCTTGCAGTGCCACAGGAAGAACAGGAGTTAAATTGCAGTAAGAACGCAAGCCGACTTCCTCCAGGAGGCACGGTGACTTCAGGCAGGAGGTCCTAGATGGAAAGCGAAGCCGAGGGTTACTCTGAGTGCAGCTCAGACTAGGGCAACGCGTAAGACTTCGATGCCATGTGGGACTTCCCAGAACGGTGTTCGTAAACGTGTGCGAGTGCTGAGGAAATTTAGCTGTTCCAAATGAGAGTGCAGTGCGTTTCCCTACGCTCGGCATGCACAGAGGGGCTCTAAAGGGCTACGGGAGTGGATGTTGCTTAGCAGACCCAGGTGCGCCTGGGGTTACTCAGTGTTCCTGCCGTGAACAGGGTGCCCACGCTAGCCTCCTAGGTGTCCAGAAAACTGTGCCGCCGTTAGACGTACGCAGAGCAGAGGCCACCGGCTCTTGGAAACTGCTGCACGCCTCCTCTTGTGCTCGGCAAATCAGGGCCTTACTTCCAGGCATGTGTTCATGCTGGGTGTGCCGGTAGCGACACCGCATGGTAAGATGCTGACTTTCTCCTCGAGCAGAGTGACTTCAGGTACGAGGGCCTCGGAGTATTCAAAGCAGGGTGTTTTCTCATGGCAGCACACACATGGGCCATGACAAAGTCTTCCTGGGCACTTCGGACTCACCAGCAATGTTGTCCTGAGGCCGTTCGAGCACTATGGACATGTAGCTCTCCTCAAGGAACCTACAGTGTGTTGCCCACCACTCGGCACGCACAGAGGGCCTCCGAGGGATCAACAAATGGGCCTCGATTTCCTCAGCCAGCCCAGAGGGGTGTTGAGGTACTCACTCAACTTGGAGGGAAAATGATGCATACCCGAGAGGCCTAGGAGTCCTCAGACGTGTACATCTTTGAAAATAAAGCATATAAGCGACTAAGAACTCATGGAGACAGCTGCATGCCTCCGTATCTACACGGTTACCAAGGGCCTAAACTGGAGGCATGTTCCCACGTTGAGATTCCTTTTAGCTCTAGAGCTTGTCAGGCTGAAAACAACCGCGGCCATGGAAGCACCTGGTTTAGACAGAGCAAATTCATTTTGTCCCCAGAAGCATTCTACAAGGGTTGACTTGCCTGTCAAGAGCTGTGTATGTCAGAGAGCTTCAACGAAGCATGAAGGCAGCCTTCAGAAAGGGAAAGCAAGGCTAGTCCCAGCAGGCCCCCGTTTCCTCGGGCTCACTCAGCATGCACCACTGTTGTTTCTAACAAGTCCAAAGAGACACAGGTTACCCTGTGTTTCCTTCCCTGAATCTGCTTCTCCAAGTAGGGTGTTCTGCATCAAGCGAACTGCCTCAACCAAGGATCGCCGTAGCTGCTCCTCTGGTCCTGTGTCTATTCAAAAGCCTGCAGTGCCACAGGAAGAACAGGACTTAAATTGCAGTAAGAACACAAGCCGACTTCCTCCAGGAGGCACGGTGACTTCAGGCAGGAGGTCCTAGATGGAAAGCGAAGCTGAGGGTTACTCTGAGTGCAGCTCAGACTAGGGCAACGCGTAAGACTTCGACGCCATGTGGGACTTGCCAGAATGGTGTTCGTGAACGTGTGCGGGTGCTGAGGAAGTTTAGCTGCTCCAAAAGAGAGTGCAGTGCGTTTCCCTACGCTCGGCATGCACAGAGGGGCTCTAAAGGGCTACGGGAGTGGATGTTGCTTAGCAGACACAGGTGCGCCTGGGGGTACTCAGTGTTCCTGCCGGGAACAGGGTGCCCACGCTAGCCTCCTAGGTGTCCAGAAAACTGTGCCGCCGTTAGACGTACGCAGAGCAGAGGCCACCGGCTCTTGGAAACTGCTGCACGCCTCCTCTTGTGCTCGGCAAATCAGGGCCTTACTTCCAGGCATGTGTTCATGCTGGGTGTGCCGGTAGCGACACCGCATGGTAAGATGCTGACTTTCTCCTCGAGCAGAGTGACTTCAGGTACGAGGGCCTCGGAGTATTCAAAGCAGAGTGTTTTCTCATGGCATCTCACACAAGGGCCATGACAAAGTCTTCCTGGGCACTACAGACTCAGCAGCAATATTGTGCTGAGGCCCTTCGAGGACTCTGGACATGTAGCTCTCCTCAAGGAACCTACAGTGTGTTGCCCATCACTCGGCACGCACAGAGGGCCTCTGAGGGATCAACAAATGAGCCTCGATTTCCTCAGCCAGCCCAGAGGGGTGTTGAGGTACTCACTCAACTTGGAGGGAAAATGATGCATACCCGAGAGGCCTAGGAGTCCTCAGACGTGTACATCTTTGAAAATAAAGCATATAAGCGACTAAGAACTCATGGAGACAGCTGCATGCCTCCGTATCTACACGGTTACCAAGGGCCTAAACTGGAGGCATGTTCCCACGTTGAGATTCCTTTTAGCTCTAGAGCTTGTCAGGCTGAAAACAACCACGGCCATGGAAGCACCTGGTTTAGACAGAGCAAATTCATTTTGTCCCCAGAAGCATTCTACAAGGGTTGACTTGCCTGTCAAGAGCTGTGTATGTCAGGGATCTTTAACGAAGCATGAATGCAGCCTTCAGAAAGGGAAAGCAAGGCTAGTCCCAGCAGGCCCCCGTTTCCTCGGGCTCACTCACCATGCACCCCTGTTCTTTCTAAGAAGTCCAAAGAGACACAAGTTACCCTGTGTTTCCTTCCCTGAATCTGCTTCTCCAAGTAGGGTGTTCTGCATCAAGCGAACTGCCTCAAC
Source organism: Delphinapterus leucas (assembly GCF_059928025.1). Taxonomy (NCBI): domain Eukaryota; kingdom Metazoa; phylum Chordata; class Mammalia; order Artiodactyla; family Monodontidae; genus Delphinapterus; species Delphinapterus leucas. The sequence goes on from NC_143147.1 coordinate 32,145,239, forward strand.
GAAGGATCGCCGTAGCTGCTCCTCTGGTCCTGTGTCTATTCAAAAGCCTGCAGTGCCACAGGAAGAACAGGAGTTAAATGGCACTCAGAACGCAAGCCGACTTCCTCCAGGAGGCACGGTGACTTCAGGCAGGAGGTCCTAGATGGAAAGCGAAGCCGAGGGTTACTCTGAGTGCAGCTCAGACTAGGGCAACGCGTAAGACTTCGATGCCATGTGGGACTTCCCAGAACGGTGTTCGTAAACGTGTGCGAGTGCTGAGGAAATTTAGCTGTTCCAAATGAGAGTGCAGTGCGTTTCCCTACGCTCGGCATGCACAGAGGGGCTCTAAAGGGCTACGGGAGTGGATGTTGCTTAGCAGACCCAGGTGCGCCTGGGGTTACTCAGTGTTCCTGCCGGGAACAGGGTGCCCACGCTAGCCTCCTAGGTGTCCAGAAAACTGTGCCGCCGTTAGACGTACGCAGAGCAGAGGCCACCGGCTCTTGGAAACTGCTGCACGCCTGCTCTTGTGCTCGGCAAATCAGGGCCTTACTTCCAGGCATGTGTTCATGCTGGGTGTGCCGGTAGCGACACCGCATGGTAAGATGCTGACTTTCTCCTCGAGCAGAGTGACTTCAGGTACGAGGGCCTCGGAGTATTCAAAGCAGGGTGTTTTCTCATGGCAGCACACACATGGGCCATGACAAAGTCTTCCTGGGCACTACAGACTCACCATCAATGTTGTCCTGAGGCCGTTCGAGCACTCTGGACATGTAGCTCTCCTCAAGGAACCTACAGTGTGTTGCCCACCACTCGGCACGCACAGAGGGCCTCCGAGGGATCAACAAATGGGCCTCGATTTCCTCAGCCAGCCCAGAGGGGTGTTGAGGTACTCACTCAACTTGGAGGGAAAATGATGCATACCCGAGAGGCCTAGGAGTCCTCAGACGTGTACATCTTTGAAAATAAAGCATATAAGCGACTAAGAACTCATGGAGACAGCTGCATGCCTCCGTATCTACACGGTTACCAAGGGCCTAAACTGGAGGCATGTTCCCACGTTGAGATTCCTTTTAGCTCTAGAGCTTGTCAGGCTGAAAACAACCGCGGCCATGGAAGCACCTGGTTTAGACAGAGCAAATTCATTTTGTCCCCAGAAGCATTCTACAAGGGTTGACTTGCCTGTCAAGAGCTGTGTATGTCAGAGAGCTTCAACGAAGCATGAAGGCAGCCTTCAGAAAGGGAAAGCAAGGCTAGTCCCAGCAGGCCCCCGTTTCCTCGGGCTCACTCAGCATGCACCACTGTTGTTTCTAACAAGTCCAAAGAGACACAGGTTACCCTGTGTTTCCTTCCCTGAATCTGCTTCTCCAAGTAGGGTGTTCTGCATCAAGCGAACTGCCTCAACCAAGGATCGCCGTAGCTGCTCCTCTGGTCCTGTGTCTATTCAAAAGCCTGCAGTGCCACAGGAAGAACAGGACTTAAATTGCAGTAAGAACACAAGCCGACTTCCTCCAGGAGGCACGGTGACTTCAGGCAGGAGGTCCTAGATGGAAAGCGAAGCTGAGGGTTACTCTGAGTGCAGCTCAGACTAGGGCAACGCGTAAGACTTCGACGCCATGTGGGACTTGCCAGAATGGTGTTCGTGAACGTGTGCGGGTGCTGAGGAAGTTTAGCTGCTCCAAAAGAGAGTGCAGTGCGTTTCCCTACGCTCGGCATGCACAGAGGGGCTCTAAAGGGCTACGGGAGTGGATGTTGCTTAGCAGACACAGGTGCGCCTGGGGGTACTCAGTGTTCCTGCCGGGAACAGGGTGCCCACGCTAGCCTCCTAGGTGTCCAGAAAACTGTGCCGCCGTTAGACGTACGCAGAGCAGAGGCCACCGGCTCTTGGAAACTGCTGCACGCCTGCTCTTGTGCTCGGCAAATCAGGGCCTTACTTCCAGGCATGTGTTCATGCTGGGTGTGCCGGTAGCGACACCGCATGGTAAGATGCTGACTTTCTCCTCGAGCAGAGTGACTTCAGGTACGAGGGCCTCGGAGTATTCAAAGCAGAGTGTTTTCTCATGGCATCTCACACAAGGGCCATGACAAAGTCTTCCTGGGCACTACAGACTCAGCAGCAATATTGTGCTGAGGCCCTTCGAGGACTCTGGACATGTAGCTCTCCTCAAGGAACCTACAGTGTGTTGCCCATCACTCGGCACGCACAGAGGGCCTCTGAGGGATCAACAAATGAGCCTCGATTTCCTCAGCCAGCCCAGAGGGGTGTTGAGGTACTCACTCAACTTGGAGGGAAAATGATGCATACCCGAGAGGCCTAGGAGTCCTCAGACGTGTACATCTTTGAAAATAAAGCATATAAGCGACTAAGAACTCATGGAGACAGCTGCATGCCTCCGTATCTACACGGTTACCAAGGGCCTAAACTGGAGGCATGTTCCCACGTTGAGATTCCTTTTAGCTCTAGAGCTTGTCAGGCTGAAAACAACCACGGCCATGGAAGCACCTGGTTTAGACAGAGCAAATTCATTTTGTCCCCAGAAGCATTCTACAAGGGTTGACTTGCCTGTCAAGAGCTGTGTATGTCAGGGATCTTTAACGAAGCATGAATGCAGCCTTCAGAAAGGGAAAGCAAGGCTAGTCCCAGCAGGCCCCCGTTTCCTCGGGCTCACTCACCATGCACCCCTGTTCTTTCTAAGAAGTCCAAAGAGACACAAGTTACCCTGTGTTTCCTTCCCTGAATCTGCTTCTCCAAGTAGGGTGTTCTGCATCAAGCGAACTGCCTCAACGAAGGATCGCCGTAGCTGCTCCTCTGGTCCTGTGTCTATTCAAAAGCCTGCAGTGCCACAGGAAGAACAGGAGTTAAATGGCACTCAGAACGCAAGCCGACTTCCTCCAGGAGGCACGGTGACTTCAGGCAGGAGGTCCTAGATGGAAAGCGAAGCCGAGGGTTACTCTGAGTGCAGCTCAGACTAGGGCAACGCGTAAGACTTCGATGCCATGTGGGACTTCCCAGAACGGTGTTCGTAAACGTGTGCGAGTGCTGAGGAAATTTAGCTGTTCCAAATGAGAGTGCAGTGCGTTTCCCTACGCTCGGCATGCACAGAGGGGCTCTAAAGGGCTACGGGAGTGGATGTTGCTTAGCAGACCCAGGTGCGCCTGGGGTTACTCAGTGTTCCTGCCGGGAACAGGGTGCCCACGCTAGCCTCCTAGGTGTCCAGAAAACTGTGCCGCCGTTAGACGTACGCAGAGCAGAGGCCACCGGCTCTTGGAAACTGCTGCACGCCTGCTCTTGTGCTCGGCAAATCAGGGCCTTACTTCCAGGCATGTGTTCATGCTGGGTGTGCCGGTAGCGACACCGCATGGTAAGATGCTGACTTTCTCCTCGAGCAGAGTGACTTCAGGTACGAGGGCCTCGGAGTATTCAAAGCAGGGTGTTTTCTCATGGCAGCACACACATGGGCCATGACAAAGTCTTCCTGGGCACTTCGGACTCACCATCAATGTTGTCCTGAGGCCGTTCGAGCACTCTGGACATGTAGCTCTCCTCAAGGAACCTACAGTGTGTTGCCCACCACTCGGCACGCACAGAGGGCCTCCGAGGGATCAACAAATGGGCCTCGATTTCCTCAGCCAGCCCAGAGGGGTGTTGAGGTACTCACTCAACTTGGAGGGAAAATGATGCATACCCGAGAGGCCTAGGAGTCCTCAGACGTGTACATCTTTGAAAATAAAGCATATAAGCGACTAAGAACTCATGGAGACAGCTGCATGCCTCCGTATCTACACGGTTACCAAGGGCCTAAACTGGAGGCATGTTCCCACGTTGAGATTCCTTTTAGCTCTAGAGCTTGTCAGGCTGAAAACAACCACGGCCATGGAAGCACCTGGTTTAGACAGAGCAAATTCATTTTGTCCCCAGAAGCATTCTACAAGGGTTGACTTGCCTGTCAAGAGCTGTGTATGTCAGGGATCTTTAACGAAGCATGAATGCAGCCTTCAGAAAGGGAAAGCAAGGCTAGTCCCAGCAGGCCCCCGTTTCCTCGGGCTCACTCACCATGCACCCCTGTTCTTTCTAAGAAGTCCAAAGAGACACAAGTTACCCTGTGTTTCCTTCCCTGAATCTGCTTCTCCAAGTAGGGTGTTCTGCATCAAGCGAACTGCCTCAACGAAGGATCGCCGTAGCTGCTCCTCTGGTCCTGTGTCTATTCAAAAGCCTGCAGTGCCACAGGAAGAACAGGAGTTAAATGGCACTAAGAACGCAAGCCGACTTCCTCCAGGAGGCACGGTGACTTCAGGCAGGAGGTCCTAGATGGAAAGCGAAGCCGAGGGTTACTCTGAGTGCAGCTCAGACTAGGGCAACGCGTAAGACTTCGATGCCATGTGGGACTTCCCAGAACGGTGTTCGTAAACGTGTGCGAGTGCTGAGGAAATTTAGCTGTTCCAAATGAGAGTGCAGTGCGTTTCCCTACGCTCGGCATGCACAGAGGGGCTCTAAAGGGCTACGGGAGTGGATGTTGCTTAGCAGACACAGGTGCGCCTGGGGGTACTCAGTGTTCCTGCCGGGAACAGGGTGCCCACGCTAGCCTCCTAGGTGTCCAGAAAACTGTGCCGCCGTTAGACGTACGCAGAGCAGAGGCCACCAGCTCTTGGAAACTGCTGCACGCCTCCTCTTGTGCACGGCAAATCAGGGCCTTACTTCCAGGCATGTGTTCATGCTGGGTGTGCCGGTAGCGACACCGCATGGTAAGATGCTGACTTTCTCCTAGAGCAGAGTGACTTCAGGTACGAGGGCCTCGGAGTATTCAAAGCAGAGTGTTTTCTCATGGCATCTCACACAAGGGCCATGACAAAGTCTTCCTGGGCACTACGGACTCAGCAGCAATATTGTCCTGAGGCCGTTCGAGGACTCTGGACATGTAGCTCTCCTCAAGGAACCTACAGTGTGTTGCCCACCACTCGGCACGCACAGAGGGCCTCCGAGAGATCAACAAATGGGCCTCGATTTCCTCAGCCAGCCCAGAGGGGTGTTGAGGTACTCACTCAACTTGGAGGGAAAATGATGCATACCCGAGAGGCCTAGGAGTCCTCAGACGTGTACATCTTTGAAAATAAAGCATATAAGCGACTAAGAACTCATGGAGACAGCTGCATGCCTCCGTATCTACACGGTTACCAAGGGCCTAAACTGGAGGCATGTTCCCACGTTGAGATTCCTTTTAGCTCTAGAGCTTGTCAGGCTGAAAACAACCACGGCCATGGAAGCACCTGGTTTAGACAGAGCAAATTCATTTTGTCCCCAGAAGCATTCTACAAGGGTTGACTTGCCTGTCAAGAGCTGTGTATGTCAGGGAGCTTTAACGAAGCATGAATGCAGCCTTCAGAAAGGGAAAGCAAGGCTAGTTCCAGCAGGCACCCGTTTCCTCGGGCTCACACACCATGCACCCCTGTTGTTTCTAACAAGTCCAAAGAGACACAGGTTACCCTGTGTTTCCTTCCCTGAATCAGCTTCTCCAAGTAGGGTGTTCTGCATCAAGCGAACTGCCTCAACCAAGGATCCCCGTAGCTGCTCCTCTGGTCCTGTGTCTATTCAAAAGCTTGCAGTGCCACAGGAAGAAGAGGACTTAAATTGCAGTAAGAACGCAAGCCGACTTCCTCCAGGAGGCACGGTGACTTCAGGCAGGAGGTCCTAGATGGAAAGCGAAGCCGAGGGTTACTCTGAGTGCAGCTCAGACTAGGGCAACGCGTAAGACTTCGATGCCATGTGGGACTTCCCAGAACGGTGTTCGTAAACGTGTGCGAGTGCTGAGGAAATTTAGCTGTTCCAAATGAGAGTGCAGTGCGTTTCCCTACGCTCGGCATGCACAGAGGGGCTCTAAAGGGCTACGGGAGTGGATGTTGCTTAGCAGACCCAGGTGCGCCTGGGGTTACTCAGTGTTCCTGCCGTGGACAGGGTGCCCACGCTAGCCTCCTAGGTGTCCAGAAAACTGTGCCGCCGTTAGACGTACGCAGAGCAGAGGCCACCGGCTCTTGGAAACTGCTGCACGCCTCCTCTTCTGCACGGCAAATCAGGGCCTTACTTCCAGGCATGTGTTCATGCTGGGTGTGCCGGTAGCGACACCGCATGGTAAGATGCTGACTTTCTCCTAGAGCAGAGTGACTTCAGGTACGAGGGCCTCGGAGTATTCAAAGCAGGGTGTTTTCTCATGGCAGCACACACATGGGCCATGACAAAGTCTTCCTGGGCACTTCGGACTCACCAGCAATGTTGTCCTGAGGCCGTTCGAGCACTATGGACATGTAGCTCTCCTCAAGGAACCTACAGTGTGTTGCCCATCACTCGGCACGCACAGAGGGCCTCCGACGGATCAACAAATGGGCCTCGACGTTCCTCAGCCGTCCCACAGGGGTGTGGAGGTACTCAGTCAACTAGGAGGAAAAATGATGCATACCCGAGAGGCCTAGGAGTCCTCAGACGTGTACATCTTTGAAAATAAAGCATATAAGCGACTAAGAACTCATGGAGACAGCTGCATGCCTCCGTATCTACACGGTTACCAAGGGCCTAAACTGGAGGCATGTTCCCACGTTGAGATTCCTTTTAGCTCTAGAGCTTGTCAGGCTGAAAACAACCGCGGCCATGGAAGCACCTGGTTTAGACAGAGCAAATTCATTTTGTCCCCAGAAGCATTCTACAAGGGTTGACTTGCCTGTCAAGAGCTGTGTATGTCAGGGATCTTTAACGAAGCATGAATGCAGCCTTCAGAAAGGGAAAGCAAGGCTAGTCCCAGCAGGCCCCCGTTTCCTCGGGCTCACTCACCATGCACCCCTGTTCTTTCTAAGAAGTCCAAAGAGACACAAGTTACCCTGTGTTTCCTTCCCTGAATCTGCTTCTCCAAGTAGGGTGTTCTGCATCAAGCGAACTGCCTCAACGAAGGATCGCCGTAGCTGCTCCTCTGGTCCTGTGTCTATTCAAAAGCCTGCAGTGCCACAGGAAGAACAGGAGTTAAATGGCACTCAGAACGCAAGCCGACTTCCTCCAGGAGGCACGGTGACTTCAGGCAGGAGGTCCTAGATGGAAAGCGAAGCCGAGGGTTACTCTGAGTGCAGCTCAGACTAGGGCAACGCGTAAGACTTCGATGCCATGTGGGACTTCCCAGAACGGTGTTCGTAAACGTGTGCGAGTGCTGAGGAAATTTAGCTGTTCCAAATGAGAGTGCAGTGCGTTTCCCTACGCTCGGCATGCACAGAGGGGCTCTAAAGGGTTACGGGAGTGGATGTTGCTTAGCAGACCCAGGTGCGCCTGGGGTTACTCAGTGTTCCTGCCGGGAACAGGGTGCCCACGCTAGCCTCCTAGGTGTCCAGAAAACTGTGCCGCCGTTAGACGTACGCAGAGCAGAGGCCACCGGCTCTTGGAAACTGCTGCACGCCTGCTCTTGTGCCCGGCAAATCAGGGCCTTACTTCCAGGCATGTGTTCATGCTGGGTGTGCCGGTAGCGACACCGCATGGTAAGATGCTGACTTTCTCCTCGAGCAGAGTGACTTCAGGTACGAGGGCCTCGGAGTATTCAAAGCACGGTGTTTTCTCATGGCAGCACACACATGGGCCATGACAAAGTCTTCCTGGGCACTTCGGACTCACCATCAATGTTGTCCTGAGGCCGTTCGAGCACTCTGGACATGTAGCTCTCCTCAAGGAACCTACAGTGTGTTGCCCACCACTCGGCACGCACAGAGGGCCTCCGAGGGATCAACAAATGGGCCTCGATTTCCTCAGCCAGCCCAGAGGGGTGTTGAGGTACTCACTCAACTTGGAGGGAAAATGATGCATACCCGAGAGGCCTAGGAGTCCTCAGACGTGTACATCTTTGAAAATAAAGCATATAAGCGACTAAGAACTCATGGAGACAGCTGCATGCCTCCGTATCTACACGGTTACCAAGGGCCTAAACTGGAGGCATGTTCCCACGTTGAGATTCCTTTTAGCTCTAGAGCTTGTCAGGCTGAAAACAACCACGGCCATGGAAGCACCTGGTTTAGACAGAGCAAATTCATTTTGTCCCCAGAAGCATTCTACAAGGGTTGACTTGCCTGTCAAGAGCTGTGTATGTCAGAGAGCTTCAACGAAGCATGAAGGCAGCCTTCAGAAAGGGAAAGCAAGGCTAGTCCCAGCAGGCCCCCGTTTCCTCGGGCTCACTCACCATGCACCACTGTTGTTTCTAACAAGTCCAAAGAGACACAGGTTACCCTGTGTTTCCTTCCCTGAATCTGCTTCTCCAAGTAGGGTGTTCTGCATCAAGCGAACTGCCTCAACCAAGGATCGCCGTAGCTGCTCCTCTGGTCCTGTGTCTATTCAAAAGCCTACAGTGCCACAGGAAGAACAGGAGTTAAATTGCAGTAAGAACACAAGCCGACTTCCTCCAGGAGGCACGGTGACTTCAGGCAGGAGGTCCTAGATGGAAAGCGAAGCTGAGGGTTACTCTGAGTGCAGCTCAGACTAGGGCAACGCGTAAGACTTCGACGCCATGTGGGACTTGCCAGAATGGTGTTCGTGAACGTGTGCGGGTGCTGAGGAAGTTTAGCTGCTCCAAAAGAGAGTGCAGTGCGTTTCCCTACGCTCGGCATGCACAGAGGGGCTCTAAAGGGCTACGGGAGTGGATGTTGCTTAGCAGACACAGGTGCGCCTGGGGGTACTCAGTGTTCCTGCCGGGAACAGGGTGCCCACGCTAGCCTCCTAGGTGTCCAGAAAACTGTGCCGCCGTTAGACGTACGCAGAGCAGAGGCCACCGGCTCTTGGAAACTGCTGCACGCCTCCTCTTGTGCTCGGCAAATCAGGGCCTTACTTCCAGGCATGTGTTCATGCTGGGTGTGCCGGTAGCGACACCGCATGGTAAGATGCTGACTTTCTCCTCGAGCAGAGTGACTTCAGGTACGAGGGCCTCGGAGTATTCAAAGCAGAGTGTTTTCTCATGGCATCTCACACAAGGGCCATGACAAAGTCTTCCTGGGCACTACAGACTCAGCAGCAATATTGTGCTGAGGCCCTTCGAGGACTCTGGACATGTAGCTCTCCTCAAGGAACCTACAGTGTGTTGCCCATCACTCGGCACGCAAAGAGGGCCTCTGAGGGATCAACAAATGAGCCTCGATTTCCTCAGCCAGCCCAGAGGGGTGTTGAGGTACTCACTCAACTTGGAGGGAAAATGATGCATACCCGAGAGGCCTAGGAGTCCTCAGACGTGTACATCTTTGAAAATAAAGCATATAAGCGACTAAGAACTCATGGAGACAGCTGCATGCCTCCGTATCTACACGGTTACCAAGGGCCTAAACTGGAGGCATGTTCCCACGTTGAGATTCCTTTTAGCTCTAGAGCTTGTCAGGCTGAAAACAACCACGGCCATGGAAGCACCTGGTTTAGACAGAGCAAATTCATTTTGTCCCCAGAAGCATTCTACAAGGGTTGACTTGCCTGTCAAGAGCTGTGTATGTCAGGGATCTTTAACGAAGCATGAATGCAGCCTTCAGAAAGGGAAAGCAAGGCTAGTCCCAGCAGGCCCCCGTTTCCTCGGGCTCACTCACCATGCACCCCTGTTCTTTCTAAGAAGTCCAAAGAGACACAAGTTACCCTGTGTTTCCTTCCCTGAATCTGCTTCTCCAAGTAGGGTGTTCTGCATCAAGCGAACTGCCTCAACGAAGGATCGCCGTAGCTGCTCCTCTGGTCCTGTGTCTATTCAAAAGCCTGCAGTGCCACAGGAAGAACAGGAGTTAAATGGCACTCAGAACGCAAGCCGACTTCCTCCAGGAGGCACGGTGACTTCAGGCAGGAGGTCCTAGATGGAAAGCGAAGCCGAGGGTTACTCTGAGTGCAGCTCAGACTAGGGCAACGCGTAAGACTTCGATGCCATGTGGGACTTCCCAGAACGGTGTTCGTAAACGTGTGCGAGTGCTGAGGAAATTTAGCTGTTCCAAATGAGAGTGCAGTGCGTTTCCCTACGCTCGGCATGCACAGAGGGGCTCTAAAGGGCTACGGGAGTGGATGTTGCTTAGCAGACCCAGGTGCGCCTGGGGGTACTCAGTGTTCCTGCCGGGAACAGGGTGCCCACGCTAGCCTCCTAGGTGTCCAGAAAACTGTGCCGCCGTTAGACGTACGCAGAGCAGAGGCCACCAGCTCTTGGAAACTGCTGCACGCCTCCTCTTGTGCACGGCAAATCAGGGCCTTACTTCCAGGCATGTGTTCATGCTGGGTGTGCCGGTAGCGACACCGCATGGTAAGATGCTGACTTTCTCCTAGAGCAGAGTGACTTCAGGTACGAGGGCCTCGGAGTATTCAAAGCAGAGTGTTTTCTCATGGCATCTCACACAAGGGCCATGACAAAGTCTTCCTGGGCACTACGGACTCAGCAGCAATATTGTCCTGAGGCCGTTCGAGGACTCTGGACATGTAGCTCTCCTCAAGGAACCTACAGTGTGTTGCCCACCACTCGGCACGCACAGAGGGCCTCCGAGAGATCAACAAATGGGCCTCGATTTCCTCAGCCAGCCCAGAGGGGTGTTGAGGTACTCACTCAACTTGGAGGGAAAATGATGCATACCCGAGAGGCCTAGGAGTCCTCAGACGTGTACATCTTTGAAAATAAAGCATATAAGCGACTAAGAACTCATGGAGACAGCTGCATGCCTCCGTATCTACACGGTTACCAAGGGCCTAAACTGGAGGCATGTTCCCACGTTGAGATTCCTTTTAGCTCTAGAGCTTGTCAGGCTGAAAACAACCACGGCCATGGAAGCACCTGGTTTAGACAGAGCAAATTCATTTTGTCCCCAGAAGCATTCTACAGGGTTTACTTGCCTGTCAAGAGCTGCGTATGTCAGGGAGCTTCAACGAAGCATGAATGCAGCCTTCAGAAAGGGAAAGCAAGGCTAGTTCCAGCAGGCACCCGTTTCCTCGGGCTCACTCAGCATGCACCCCTGTGGTTTCTAACAAGTCCAAAGAGACACAGGTTACCCTGTGTTTCCTTCCCTGAATCAGCTTCTCCAAGTAGGGTGTTCTGCATCAAGCGAACTGCCTCAACCAAGGATCCCCGTAGCTGCTCCTCTGGTCCTGTGTCTATTCAAAAGCTTGCAGTGCCACAGGAAGAAGAGGACTTAAATTGCAGTAAGAACGCAAGCCGACTTCCTCCAGGAGGCACGGTGACTTCAGGCAGGAGGTCCTAGATGGAAAGCGAAGCCGAGGGTTACTCTGAGTGCAGCTCAGACTAGGGCAACGCGTAAGACTTCGATGCCATGTGGGACTTCCCAGAACGGTGTTCGTAAACGTGTGCGAGTGCTGAGGAAATTTAGCTGTTCCAAATGAGAGTGCAGTGCGTTTCCCTACGCTCGGCATGCACAGAGGGGCTCTAAAGGGCTACGGGAGTGGATGTTGCTTAGCAGACCCAGGTGCGCCTGGGGTTACTCAGTGTTCCTGCCGTGGACAGGGTGCCCACGCTAGCCTCCTAGGTGTCCAGAAAACTGTGCCGCCGTTAGACGTACGCAGAGCAGAGGCCACCGGCTCTTGGAAACTGCTGCACGCCTCCTCTTCTGCACGGCAAATCAGGGCCTTACTTCCAGGCATGTGTTCATGCTGGGTGTGCCGGTAGCGACACCGCATGGTAAGATGCTGACTTTCTCCTCGAGCAGAGTGACTTCAGGTACGAGGGCCTCGGAGTATTCAAAGCAGGGTGTTTTCTCATGGCAGCACACACATGGGCCATGACAAAGTCTTCCTGGGCACTTCGGACTCACCAGCAATGTTGTCCTGAGGCCGTTCGAGCACTATGGACATGTAGCTCTCCTCAAGGAACCTACAGTGTGTTGCCCATCACTCGGCACGCACAGAGGGCCTCCGACGGATCAACAAATGGGCCTCGACGTTCCTCAGCCATCCCACAGGGGTGTGGAGGTACTCAGTCAACTTGGAGGGAAAATGATGCATACCCGAGAGGCCTAGGAGTCCTCAGACGTGTACATCTTTGAAAATAAAGCATATAAGCGACTAAGAACTCATGGAGACAGCTGCATGCCTCCGTATCTACACGGTTACCAAGGGCCTAAACTGGAGGCATGTTCCCACGTTGAGATTCCTTTTAGCTCTAGAGCTTGTCAGGCTGAAAACAACCGCGGCCATGGAAGCACCTGGTTTAGACAGAGCAAATTCATTTTGTCCCCAGAAGCATTCTACAAGGGTTGACTTGCCTGTCAAGAGCTGTGTATGTCAGGGATCTTTAACGAAGCATGAATGCAGCCTTCAGAAAGGGAAAGCAAGGCTAGTCCCAGCAGGCCCCCGTTTCCTCGGGCTCACTCACCATGCACCCCTGTTCTTTCTAAGAAGTCCAAAGAGACACAAGTTACCCTGTGTTTCCTTCCCTGAATCTGCTTCTCCAAGTAGGGTGTTCTGCATCAAGCGAACTGCCTCAACGAAGGATCGCCGTAGCTGCTCCTCTGGTCCTGTGTCTATTCAAAAGCCTGCAGTGCCACAGGAAGAACAGGAGTTAAATGGCACTCAGAACGCAAGCCGACTTCCTCCAGGAGGCACGGTGACTTCAGGCAGGAGGTCCTAGATGGAAAGCGAAGCCGAGGGTTACTCTGAGTGCAGCTCAGACTAGGGCAACGCGTAAGACTTCGATGCCATGTGGGACTTCCCAGAACGGTGTTCGTAAACGTGTGCGAGTGCTGAGGAAATTTAGCTGTTCCAAATGAGAGTGCAGTGCGTTTCCCTACGCTCGGCATGCACAGAGGGGCTCTAAAGGGTTACGGGAGTGGATGTTGCTTAGCAGACCCAGGTGCGCCTGGGGTTACTCAGTGTTCCTGCCGGGAACAGGGTGCCCACGCTAGCCTCCTAGGTGTCCAGAAAACTGTGCCGCCGTTAGACGTACGCAGAGCAGAGGCCACCGGCTCTTGGAAACTGCTGCACGCCTGCTCTTGTGCCCGGCAAATCAGGGCCTTACTTCCAGGCATGTGTTCATGCTGGGTGTGCCGGTAGCGACACCGCATGGTAAGATGCTGACTTTCTCCTCGAGCAGAGTGACTTCAGGTACGAGGGCCTCGGAGTATTCAAAGCACGGTGTTTTCTCATGGCAGCACACACATGGGCCATGACAAAGTCTTCCTGGGCACTTCGGACTCACCATCAATGTTGTCCTGAGGCCGTTCGAGCACTCTGGACATGTAGCTCTCCTCAAGGAACCTACAGTGTGTTGCCCACCACTCGGCACGCACAGAGGGCCTCCGAGGGATCAACAAATGGGCCTCGATTTCCTCAGCCAGCCCAGAGGGGTGTTGAGGTACTCACTCAACTTGGAGGGAAAATGATGCATACCCGAGAGGCCTAGGAGTCCTCAGACGTGTACATCTTTGAAAATAAAGCATATAAGCGACTAAGAACTCATGGAGACAGCTGCATGCCTCCGTATCTACACGGTTTCCAAGGGCCTAAACAGGAGGCATGTTCCCACGTTGAGATTCCTTTTAGCTCTAGAGCTTGTCAGGCTGAAAACAACCACGGCCGTGGAAGCACCTGGTTTAGACAGAGCAAATTCATTTTCTCCCCAGAAGCATTCTACAAGGGTTGACTTGCCTGTCAAGAGCTGTGTATGTCAGGGATCTTTAACGAAGCATGAATGCAGCCTTCAGAAAGGGAAAGCAAGGCTAGTCCCAGCAGGCCCCTGTTTCCTCGGGCTCACACTGCATGCACCACTGTTGTTTCTAACAAGTCCAAAGAGACACAGGTTACCCTGTGTTTCCTTCCCTGAATCTGCTTCTCCAAGTAGGGTGTTCTGCATCAAGCGAACTGCCTCAACCAAGGATCGCCGTAGCTGCTCCTCTGGTCCTGTGTCTCTTCAAAAGCCTGCAGTGCCACAGGAAGAACAGGAGTTAAATGGCAGTCAGAACGCAAGCCGACTTCCTCCAGGAGGCACGGTGACTTCAGGCAGGAGGTCCTAGATGGAAAGCGAAGCTGAGGGTTACTCTGAGTGCAGCTCAGACTAGGGCAATGCGTAAGACTTCGACGCCATGTGGGACTTGCCAGAACGGTGTTCGTGAACGTGTGCGAGTGCTGAGGAAATTTAGCTGCTCCAAAAGAGAGTGCAGTGCGTTTCCCTACGCTCGGCATGCACAGAGGGGCTCTAAAGGGCTACGGGAGTGGATGTTGCTTAGCAGACACAGGTGCGCCTGGGGGTACTCAGTGTTCCTGCCGGGAACAGGGTGCCCACGCTAGCCTCCTATGTGTCCAGAAAACTGTGCCGCCGTTAGACGTACGCAGAGCAGAGGCCACCGGCTCTTGGAAACTGCTGCACGCCTCCTCTTGTGCTCGGCAAATCAGGGCCTTACTTCCAGGCATGTGTTCATGCTGGGTGTGCCGGTAGCGACACCGCATGGTAAGATGCTGACTTTCTCCTCGAGCAGAGTGACTTCAGGTACGAGGGCCTCGGAGTATTCAAAGCAGAGTGTTTTCTCATGGCATCTCACACAAGGGCCATGACAAAGTCTTCCTGGGCACTACAGACTCAGCAGCAATATTGTGCTGAGGCCCTTCGAGGACTCTGGACATGTAGCTCTCCTCAAGGAACCTACAGTGTGTTGCCCATCACTCGGCATGCACAGAGGGCCTCTGAGGGATCAACAAATGAGCCTCGATTTCCTCAGCCAGCCCAGAGGGGTGTTGAGGTACTCACTCAACTTGGAGGGAAAATGATGCATACCCGAGAGGCCTAGGAGTCCTCAGACGTGTACATCTTTGAAAATAAAGCATATAAGCGACTAAGAACTCATGGAGACAGCTGCATGCCTCCGTATCTACACGTTTACCAAGGGCCTAAACTGGAGGCATGTTCGCACGTTGAGATTCCTTTTAGCTCTAGAGCTTGTCAGGCTGAAAACAACCACGGCCATGGAAGCACCTGGTTTAGACAGAGCAAATTCATTTTGTCCCCAGAAGCATTCTACAAGGGTTGACTTGCCTGTCAAGAGCTGTGTATGTCAGGGATCTTTAACGAAGCATGAATGCAGCCTTCAGAAAGGGAAAGCAAGGCTAGTCCCAGCAGGCCCCCGTTTCCTCGGGCTCACTCACCATGCACCCCTGTTCTTTCTAAGAAGTCCAAAGAGACACAAGTTACCCTGTGTTTCCTTCCCTGAATCTGCTTCTCCAAGTAGGGTGTTCTGCATCAAGCGAACTGCCTCAACGAAGGATCGCCGTAGCTGCTCCTCTGGTCCTGTGTCTATTCAAAAGCCTGCAGTGCCACAGGAAGAACAGGAGTTAAATGGCACTCAGAACGCAAGCCGACTTCCTCCAGGAGGCACGGTGACTTCAGGCAGGAGGTCCTAGATGGAAAGCGAAGCCGAGGGTTACTCTGAGTGCAGCTCAGACTAGAGCAACGCGTAAGACTTCGATGCCATGTGGGACTTCCCAGAACGGTGTTCGTAAACGTGTGCGAGTGCTGAGGAAATTTAGCTCTTCCAAATGAGAGTGCAGTGCGTTTCCCTACGCTCGGCATGCACAGAGGGGCTCTAAAGGGCTACGGGAGTGGATGTTGCTTAGCAGACCCAGGTGCGCCTGGGGGTACTCAGTGTTCCTGCCGGGAACAGGGTGCCCACGCTAGCCTCCTAGGTGTCCAGAAAACTGTGCCGCCGTTAGACGTACGCAGAGCAGAGGCCACCAGCTCTTGGAAACTGCTGCACGCCTCCTCTTGTGCACGGCAAATCAGGGCCTTACTTCCAGGCATGTGTTCATGCTGGGTGTGCCGGTAGCGACACCGCATGGTAAGATGCTGACTTTCTCCTAGAGCAGAGTGACTTCAGGTACGAGGGCCTCGGAGTATTCAAAGCAGGGTGTTTTCTCATGGCAGCACACACATGGGCCATGACAAAGTCTTCCTGGGCACTTCGGACTCACCAGCAATGTTGTCCTGAGGCCGTTCGAGCACTATGGACATGTAGCTCTCCTCAAGGAACCTACAGTGTGTTGCCCATCACTCGGCACGCACAGAGGGCCTCCGACGGATCAACAAATGGGCCTCGACGTTCCTCAGCCGTCCCACAGGGGTGTGGAGGTACTCAGTCAACTAGGAGGAAAAATGATGCATACCCGAGAGGCCTAGGAGTCCTCAGACGTGTACATCTTTGAAAATAAAGCATATAAGCGACTAAGAACTCATGGAGACAGCTGCATGCCTCCGTATCTACACGGTTACCAAGGGCCTAAACTGGAGGCATGTTCCCACGTTGAGATTCCTTTTAGCTCTAGAGCTTGTCAGGCTGAAAACAACCGCGGCCATGGAAGCACCTGGTTTAGACAGAGCAAATTCATTTTGTCCCCAGAAGCATTCTACAAGGGTTGACTTGCCTGTCAAGAGCTGTGTATGTCAGGGATCTTTAACGAAGCATGAATGCAGCCTTCAGAAAGGGAAAGCAAGGCTAGTCCCAGCAGGCCCCCGTTTCCTCGGGCTCACTCACCATGCACCCCTGTTCTTTCTAAGAAGTCCAAAGAGACACAAGTTACCCTGTGTTTCCTTCCCTGAATCTGCTTCTGCAAGTAGGGTGTTCTGCATCAAGCGAACTGCCTCAACGAAGGATCGCCGTAGCTGCTCCTCTGGTCCTGTGTCTATTCAAAAGCCTGCAGTGCCACAGGAAGAACAGGAGTTAAATGGCACTCAGAACGCAAGCCGACTTCCTCCAGGAGGCACGGTGACTTCAGGCAGGAGGTCCTAGATGGAAAGCGAAGCCGAGGGTTACTCTGAGTGCAGCTCAGACTAGGGCAACGCGTAAGACTTCGATGCCATGTGGGACTTCCCAGAACGGTGTTCGTAAACGTGTGCGAGTGCTGCGGAAATTTAGCTGTTCCAAATGAGAGTGCAGTGCGTTTCCCTACGCTCGGCATGCACAGAGGGGCTCTAAAGGGTTACGGGAGTGGATGTTGCTTAGCAGACCCAGGTGTGCCTGGGGTTACTCAGTGTTCCTGCCGGGAACAGGGTGCCCACGCTAGCCTCCTAGGTGTCCAGAAAACTGTGCCGCCGTTAGACCTACGCAGAGCAGAGGCCACCGGCTCTTGGAAACTGCTGCACGCCTGCTCTTGTGCCCGGCAAATCAGGGCCTTACTTCCAGGCATGTGTTCATGCTGGGTGTGCCGGTAGCGACACCGCATGGTAAGATGCTGACTTTCTCCTCGAGCAGAGTGACTTCAGGTACGAGGGCCTCGGAGTATTCAAAGCACGGTGTTTTCTCATGGCAGCACACACATGGGCCATGACAAAGTCTTCCTGGGCACTTCGGACTCACCATCAATGTTGTCCTGAGGCCGTTCTAGCACTCTGGACATGTAGCTCTCCTCAAGGAACCTACAGTGTGTTGCCCACCACTCGGCAGGCACAGAGGGCCTCCGAGGGATCAACAAATGGGCCTCGATTTCCTCAGCCAGCCCAGAGGGGTGTTGAGGTACTCACTCAACTTGGAGGGAAAATGATGCATACCCGAGAGGCCTAGGAGTCCTCAGACGTGTACATCTTTGAAAATAAAGCATATAAGCGACTAAGAACTCATGGAGACAGCTGCATGCCTCCGTATCTACACGGTTTCCAAGGGCCTAAACGGGAGGCATGTTCCCACGTTGAGATTCCTTTTAGCTCTAGAGCTTGTCAGGCTGAAAATAACCACGGCCGTGGAAGCACCTGGTTTAGACAGAGCAAATTCATTTTGTCCCCAGAAGCATTCTACAAGGGTTGACTTGCCTGTCAAGAGCTGTGTATGTCAGAGAGCTTCAACGAAGCATGAAGGCAGCCTTCATAAAGGGAAAGCAAGGCTAGTCCCAGCAGGCCCCCGTTTCCTCGGGCTCACTCACCATGCACCACTGTTGTTTCTAACAAGTCCAAAGAGACACAGGTTACCCTGTGTTTCCTTCCCTGAATCTGCTTCTCCAAGTAGGGTGTTCTGCATCAAGCGAACTGCCTCAACCAAGGATCGCCGTAGCTGCTCCTCTGGTCCTGTGTCTATTCAAAAGCCTGCAGTGCCACAGGAAGAACAGGAGTTAAATTGCAGTAAGAACACAAGCCGACTTCCTCCAGGAGGCACGGTGACTTCAGGCAGGAGGTCCTAGATGGAAAGCGAAGCTGAGGGTTACTCTGAGTGCAGCTCAGACTAGGGCAACGCGTAAGACTTCGACGCCATGTGGGACTTGCCAGAATGGTGTTCGTGAACGTGTGCGGGTGCTGAGGAAGTTTAGCTGCTCCAAAAGAGAGTGCAGTGCGTTTCCCTACGCTCGGCATGCACAGAGGGGCTCTAAAGGGCTACGGGAGTGGATGTTGCTTAGCAGACACAGGTGCGCCTGGGGGTACTCAGTGTTCCTGCCGGGAACAGGGTGCCCACGCTAGCCTCCTAGGTGTCCAGAAAACTGTGCCGCCGTTAGACGTACGCAGAGCAGAGGCCACCGGCTCTTGGAAACTGCTGCACGCCTCCTCTTGTGCTCGGCAAATCAGGGCCTTACTTCCAGGCATGTGTTCATGCTGGGTGTGCCGGTAGCGACACCGCATGGTAAGATGCTGACTTTCTCCTCGAGCAGAGTGACTTCAGGTACGAGGGCCTCGGAGTATTCAAAGCAGAGTGTTTTCTCATGGCATCTCACACAAGGGCCATGACAAAGTCTTCCTGGGCACTACAGACTCAGCAGCAATATTGTGCTGAGGCCCTTCGAGGACTCTGGACATGTAGCTCTCCTCAAGGAACCTACAGTGTGTTGCCCATCACTCGGCACGCAAGGAGGGCCTCTGAGGGATCAACAAATGAGCCTCGATTTCCTCAGCCAGCCCAGAGGGGTGTTGAGGTACTCACTCAACTTGGAGGGAAAATGATGCATACCCGAGAGGCCTAGGAGTCCTCAGACGTGTACATCTTTGAAAATAAAGCATATAAGCGACTAAGAACTCATGGAGACAGCTGCATGCCTCCGTATCTACACGGTTACCAAGGGCCTAAACTGGAGGCATGTTCCCACGTTGAGATTCCTTTTAGCTCTAGAGCTTGTCAGGCTGAAAACAACCACGGCCGTGGAAGCACCTGGTTTAGACAGAGCAAATTCATTTTGTCCCCAGAAGCATTCTACAAGGGTTGACTTGCCTGTCAAGAGCTGTGTATGTCAGGGATCTTTAACGAAGCATGAATGCAGCCTTCAGAAAGGGAAAGCAAGGCTAGTCCCAGCAGGCCCCCGTTTCCTCGGGCTCACTCACCATGCACCCCTGTTCTTTCTAAAAAGTCCAAAGAGACACAAGTTACCCTGTGTTTCCTTCCCTGAATCTGCTTCTCCAAGTAGGGTGTTCTGCATCAAGCGAACTGCCTCAACGAAGGATCGCCGTAGCTGCTCCTCTGGTCCTGTGTCTATTCAAAAGCCTGCAGTGCCACAGGAAGAACAGGAGTTAAATGGCACTCAGAACGCAAGCCGACTTCCTCCAGGAGGCACGGTGACTTCAGGCAGGAGGTCCTAGATGGAAAGCGAAGCCGAGGGTTACTCTGAGTGCAGCTCAGACTAGGGCAACGCGTAAGACTTCGATGCCATGTGGGACTTCCCAGAACGGTGTTCGTAAACGTGTGCGAGTGCTGAGGAAATTTAGCTGTTCCAAATGAGAGTGCAGTGCGTTTCCCTACGCTCGGCATGCACAGAGGGGCTCTACAGGGCTACGGGAGTGGATGTTGCTTAGCAGACCCAGGTGCGCCTGGGGGTACTCAGTGTTCCTGCCGGGAACAGGGTGCCCACGCTAGCTTCCTAGGTGTCCAGAAAACTGTGCCGCCGTTAGACGTACGCAGAGCAGAGGCCACCAACTCTTGGAAACTGCTGCACGCCTCCTCTTGTGCACGGCAAATCAGGTCCTTACTTCCAGGCATGTGTTCATGCTGGGTGTGCCGGTAGCGACACCGCATGGTAAGATGCTGACTTTCTCCTAGAGCAGGGTGACTTCAGGTACGAGGGCCTCGGAGTATTCAAAGCAGAGTGTTTTCTCATGGCATCTCACACAAGGGCCATGACAAAGTCTTCCTGGGCACTACGGACTCAGCAGCAATATTGTCCTGATGCCGTTCGAGGACTCTGGACATGTAGCTCTCCTCAAGGAACCTACAGTGTGTTGCCCACCACTCGGCACGCACAGAGGGCCTCCGAGAGATCAACAAATGGGCCTCGATTTCCTCAGCCAGCCCAGAGGGGTGTTGAGGTACTCACTCAACTTGGAGGGAAAATGATGCATACCCGAGAGGCCTAGGAGTCCTCAGACGTGTACATCTTTGAAAATAAAGCATATAAGCGACTAAGAACTCATGGAGACAGCTGCATGCCTCCGTATCTACACGGTTACCAAGGGCCTAAACTGGAGGCATGTTCCCACGTTGAGATTCCTTTTAGCTCTAGAGCTTGTCAGGCTGAAAACAACCACGGCCATGGAAGCACCTGGTTTAGACAGAGCAAATTCATTTTGTCCCCAGAAGCATTCTACAGGGTTTACTTGCCTGTCAAGAGCTGCGTATGTCAGGGAGCTTCAACGAAGCATGAATGCAGCCTTCAGAAAGGGAAAGCAAGGCTAGTTCCAGCAGGCACCCGTTTCCTCGGGCTCACTCAGCATGCACCCCTGTGGTTTCTAACAAGTCCAAAGAGACACAGGTTACCCTGTGTTTCCTTCCCTGAATCAGCTTCTCCAAGTAGGGTGTTCTGCATCAAGCGAACTGCCTCAACCAAGGATCCCCGTAGCTGCTCCTCTGGTCCTGTGTCTATTCAAAAGCTTGCAGTGCCACAGGAAGAAGAGGACTTAAATTGCAGTAAGAACGCAAGCCGACTTCCTCCAGGAGGCACGGTGACTTCAGGCAGGAGGTCCTAGATGGAAAGCGAAGCCGAGGGTTACTCTGAGTGCAGCTCAGACTAGGGCAACGCGTAAGACTTCGATGCCATGTGGGACTTCCCAGAACGGTGTTCGTAAACGTGTGCGAGTGCTGAGGAAATTTAGCTGTTCCAAATGAGAGTGCAGTGCGTTTCCCTACGCTCGGCATGCACAGAGGGGCTCTAAAGGGCTACGGGAGTGGATGTTGCTTAGCAGACCCAGGTGCGCCTGGGGTTACTCAGTGTTCCTGCCGTGGACAGGGTGCCCACGCTAGCCTCCTAGGTGTCCAGAAAACTGTGCCGCCGTTAGACGTACGCAGAGCAGAGGCCACGGGCTCTTGGAAACTGCTGCACGCCTCCTCTTCTGCACGGCAAATCAGGGCCTTACTTCCAGGCATGTGTTCATGCTGGGTGTGCCGGTAGCGACACCGCATGGTAAGATGCTGACTTTCTCCTCGAGCAGAGTGACTTCAGGTACGAGGGCCTCGGAGTATTCAAAGCAGGGTGTTTTCTCATGGCAGCACACACATGGGCCATGACAAAGTCTTCCTGGGCACTTCGGACTCACCAGCAATGTTGTCCTGAGGCCGTTCGAGCACTATGGACATGTAGCTCTCCTCAAGGAACCTACAGTGTGTTGCCCATCACTCGGCACGCACAGAGGGCCTCCGACGGATCAACAAATGGGCCTCGACGTTCCTCAGCCATCCCACAGGGGTGTGGAGGTACTCAGTCAACTTGGAGGGAAAATGATGCATACCCGAGAGGCCTAGGAGTCCTCAGACGTGTACATCTTTGAAAATAAAGCATATAAGCGACTAAGAACTCATGGAGACAGCTGCATGCCTCCGTATCTACACGGTTACCAAGGGCCTAAACTGGAGGCATGTTCCCACGTTGAGATTCCTTTTAGCTCTAGAGCTTGTCAGGCTGAAAACAACCGCGGCCATGGAAGCACCTGGTTTAGACAGAGCAAATTCATTTTGTCCCCAGAAGCATTCTACAAGGGTTGACTTGCCTGTCAAGAGCTGTGTATGTCAGGGATCTTTAACGAAGCATGAATGCAGCCTTCAGAAAGGGAAAGCAAGGCTAGTCCCAGCAGGCCCCCGTTTCCTCGGGCTCACTCACCATGCACCCCTGTTCTTTCTAAGAAGTCCAAAGAGACACAAGTTACCCTGTGTTTCCTTCCCTGAATCTGCTTCTCCAAGTAGGGTGTTCTGCATCAAGCGAACTGCCTCAACGAAGGATCGCCGTAGCTGCTCCTCTGGTCCTGTGTCTATTCAAAAGCCTGCAGTGCCACAGGAAGAACAGGAGTTAAATGGCACTCAGAACGCAAGCCGACTTCCTCCAGGAGGCACGGTGACTTCAGGCAGGAGGTCCTAGATGGAAAGCGAAGCCGAGGGTTACTCTGAGTGCAGCTCAGACTAGGGCAACGCGTAAGACTTCGATGCCATGTGGGACTTCCCAGAACGGTGTTCGTAAACGTGTGCGAGTGCTGAGGAAATTTAGCTGTTCCAAATGAGAGTGCAGTGCGTTTCCCTACGCTCGGCATGCACAGAGGGGCTCTAAAGGGTTACGGGAGTGGATGTTGCTTAGCAGACCCAGGTGCGCCTGGGGTTACTCAGTGTTCCTGCCGGGAACAGGGTGCCCACGCTAGCCTCCTAGGTGTCCAGAAAACTGTGCCGCCGTTAGGCGTACGCAGCGCAGAGGCCACCGGCTCTTGGAAACTGCTGCACGCCTGCTCTTGTGCCCGGCAAATCAGGGCCTTACTTCCAGGCATGTGTTCATGCTGGGTGTGCCGGTAGCGACACCGCATGGTAAGATGCTGACTTTCTCCTCGAGCAGAGTGACTTCAGGTACGAGGGCCTCGGAGTATTCAAAGCACGGTGTTTTCTCATGGCAGCACACACATGGGCCATGACAAAGTCTTCCTGGGCACTTCGGACTCACCATCAATGTTGTCCTGAGGCCGTTCGAGCACTCTGGACATGTAGCTCTCCTCAAGGAACCTACAGTGTGTTGCCCACCACTCGGCACGCACAGAGGGCCTCCGAGGGATCAACAAATGGGTCTCGATTTCCTCAGCCAGCCCAGAGGGGTGTTGAGGTACTCACTCAACTTGGAGGGAAAATGATGCATACCCGAGAGGCCTAGGAGTCCTCAGACGTGTACATCTTTGAAAATAAAGCATATAAGCGACTAAGAACTCATGGAGACAGCTGCATGCCTCCGTATCTACACGGTTTCCAAGGGCCTAAACAGGAGGCATGTTCCCACGTTGAGATTCCTTTTAGCTCTAGAGCTTGTCAGGCTGAAAACAACCACGGCCGTGGAAGCACCTGGTTTAGACAGAGCAAATTCATTTTCTCCCCAGAAGCATTCTACAAGGGTTGACTTGCCTGTCAAGAGCTGTGTATGTCAGGGATCTTTAACGAAGCATGAATGCAGCCTTCAGAAAGGGAAAGCAAGGCTAGTCCCAGCAGGCCCCTGTTTCCTCGGGCTCACACTGCATGCACCACTGTTGTTTCTAACAAGTCCAAAGAGACACAGGTTACCCTGTGTTTCCTTCCCTGAATCTGCTTCTCCAAGTAGGGTGTTCTGCATCAAGCGAACTGCCTCAACCAAGGATCGCCGTAGCTGCTCCTCTGGTCCTGTGTCTCTTCAAAAGCCTGCAGTGCCACAGGAAGAACAGGAGTTAAATGGCAGTCAGAACGCAAGCCGACTTCCTCCAGGAGGCACGGTGACTTCAGGCAGGAGGTCCTAGATGGAAAGCGAAGCTGAGGGTTACTCTGAGTGCAGCTCAGACTAGGGCAATGCGTAAGACTTCGACGCCATGTGGGACTTGCCAGAACGGTGTTCGTGAACGTGTGCGAGTGCTGAGGAAATTTAGCTGCTCCAAAAGAGAGTGCAGTGCGTTTCCCTACGCTCGGCATGCACAGAGGGGCTCTAAAGGGCTACGGGAGTGGATGTTGCTTAGCAGACACAGGTGCGCCTGGGGGTACTCAGTGTTCCTGCCGGGAACAGGGTGCCCACGCTAGCCTCCTATGTGTCCAGAAAACTGTGCCGCCGTTAGACGTACGCAGAGCAGAGGCCACCGGCTCTTGGAAACTGCTGCACGCCTCCTCTTGTGCTCGGCAAATCAGGGCCTTACTTCCAGGCATGTGTTCATGCTGGGTGTGCCGGTAGCGACACCGCATGGTAAGATGCTGACTTTCTCCTCGAGCAGAGTGACTTCAGGTACGAGGGCCTCGGAGTATTCAAAGCAGAGTGTTTTCTCATGGCATCTCACACAAGGGCCATGACAAAGTCTTCCTGGGCACTACAGACTCAGCAGCAATATTGTGCTGAGGCCCTTCGAGGACTCTGGACATGTAGCTCTCCTCAAGGAACCTACAGTGTGTTGCCCATCACTCGGCATGCACAGAGGGCCTCTGAGGGATCAACAAATGAGCCTCGATTTCCTCAGCCAGCCCAGAGGGGTGTTGAGGTACTCACTCAACTTGGAGGGAAAATGATGCATACCCGAGAGGCCTAGGAGTCCTCAGACGTGTACATCTTTGAAAATAAAGCATATAAGCGACTAAGAACTCATGGAGACAGCTGCATGCCTCCGTATCTACACGTTTACCAAGGGCCTAAACTGGAGGCATGTTCGCACGTTGAGATTCCTTTTAGCTCTAGAGCTTGTCAGGCTGAAAACAACCACGGCCATGGAAGCACCTGGTTTAGACAGAGCAAATTCATTTTGTCCCCAGAAGCATTCTACAAGGGTTGACTTGCCTGTCAAGAGCTGTGTATGTCAGGGATCTTTAACGAAGCATGAATGCAGCCTTCAGAAAGGGAAAGCAAGGCTAGTCCCAGCAGGCCCCCGTTTCCTCGGGCTCACTCACCATGCACCCCTGTTCTTTCTAAGAAGTCCAAAGAGACACAAGTTACCCTGTGTTTCCTTCCCTGAATCTGCTTCTCCAAGTAGGGTGTTCTGCATCAAGCGAACTGCCTCAACGAAGGATCGCCGTAGCTGCTCCTCTGGTCCTGTGTCTATTCAAAAGCCTGCAGTGCCACAGGAAGAACAGGAGTTAAATGGCACTCAGAACGCAAGCCGACTTCCTCCAGGAGGCACGGTGACTTCAGGCAGGAGGTCCTAGATGGAAAGCGAAGCCGAGGGTTACTCTGAGTGCAGCTCAGACTAGAGCAACGCGTAAGACTTCGATGCCATGTGGGACTTCCCAGAACGGTGTTCGTAAACGTGTGCGAGTGCTGAGGAAATTTAGCTCTTCCAAATGAGAGTGCAGTGCGTTTCCCTACGCTCGGCATGCACAGAGGGGCTCTACAGGGCTACGGGAGTGGATGTTGCTTAGCAGACCCAGGTGTGCCTGGGGGTACTCAGTGTTCCTGCCGGGAACAGGGTGCCCACGCTAGCCTCCTAGGTGTCCAGAAAACTGTGCCGCCGTTAGACGTACGCAGAGCAGAGGCCACCAGCTCTTGGAAACTGCTGCACGCCTCCTCTTGTGCACGGCAAATCAGGGCCTTACTTCCAGGCATGTGTTCATGCTGGGTGTGCCGGTAGCGACACCGCATGGTAAGATGCTGACTTTCTCCTAGAGCAGAGTGACTTCAGGTACGAGGGCCTCGGAGTATTCAAAGCAGAGTGTTTTCTCATGGCATCTCACACAAGGGCCATGACAAAGTCTTCCTGGGCACTACGGACTCAGCAGCAATATTGTCCTGAGGCCGTTCGAGGACTCTGGACATGTAGCTCTCCTCAAGGAACCTACAGTGTGTTGCCCACCACTCGGCACGCACAGAGGGCCTCCGAGAGATCAACAAATGGGCCTCGATTTCCTCAGCAGGCCCAGAGGGGTGTTGAGGTACTCACTCAACTTGGAGGGAAAATGATGCATACCCGAGAGGCCTAGGAGTCCTCAGACGTGTACATCTTTGAAAATAAAGCATATAAGCGACTAAGAACTCATGGAGACAGCTGCATGCCTCCGTATCTACACGGTTACCAAGGGCCTAAACTGGAGGCATGTTCCCACGTTGAGATTCCTTTTAGCTCTAGAGCTTGTCAGGCTGAAAACAACCACGGCCGTGGAAGCACCTGGTTTAGACAGAGCAAATTCATTTTGTCCCCAGAAGCATTCTACAAGGGTTGACTTGCCTGTCAAGAGCTGTGTATGTCAGGGATCTTTAACGAAGCATGAATGCAGCCTTCAGAAAGGGAAAGCAAGGCTAGTCCCAGCAGGCCCCCGTTTCCTCGGGCTCACTCACCATGCACCCCTGTTCTTTCTAAAAAGTCCAAAGAGACACAAGTTACCCTGTGTTTCCTTCCCTGAATCTGCTTCTCCAAGTAGGGTGTTCTGCATCAAGCGAACTGCCTCAACGAAGGATCGCCGTAGCTGCTCCTCTGGTCCTGTGTCTATTCAAAAGCCTGCAGTGCCACAGGAAGAACAGGAGTTAAATGGCACTCAGAACGCAAGCCGACTTCCTCCAGGAGGCACGGTGACTTCAGGCAGGAGGTCCTAGATGGAAAGCGAAGCCGAGGGTTACTCTGAGTGCAGCTCAGACTAGGGCAACGCGTAAGACTTCGATGCCATGTGGGACTTCCCAGAACGGTGTTCGTAAACGTGTGCGAGTGCTGAGGAAATTTAGCTGTTCCAAATGAGAGTGCAGTGCGTTTCCCTACGCTCGGCATGCACAGAGGGGCTCTACAGGGCTACGGGAGTGGATGTTGCTTAGCAGACCCAGGTGCGCCTGGGGGTACTCAGTGTTCCTGCCGGGAACAGGGTGCCCACGCTAGCCTCCTAGGTGTCCAGAAAACTGTGCCGCCGTTAGACGTACGCAGAGCAGAGGCCACCAGCTCTTGGAAACTGCTGCACGCCTCCTCTTGTGCACGGCAAATCAGGTCCTTACTTCCAGGCATGTGTTCATGCTGGGTGTGCCGGTAGCGACACCGCATGGTAAGATGCTGACTTTCTCCTAGAGCAGGGTGACTTCAGGTACGAGGGCCTCGGAGTATTCAAAGCAGAATGTTTTCTCATGGCATCTCACACAAGGGCCATGACAAAGTCTTCCTGGGCACTACGGACTCAGCAGCAATATTGTCCTGATGCCGTTCGAGGACTCTGGACATGTAGCTCTCCTCAAGGAACCTACAGTGTGTTGCCCACCACTCGGCACGCACAGAGGGCCTCCGAGAGATCAACAAATGGGCCTCGATTTCCTCAGCCAGCCCAGAGGGGTGTTGAGGTACTCACTCAACTTGGAGGGAAAATGATGCATACCCGAGAGGCCTAGGAGTCCTCAGACGTGTACATCTTTGAAAATAAAGCATATAAGCGACTAAGAACTCATGGAGACAGCTGCATGCCTCCGTATCTACACGGTTACCAAGGGCCTAAACTGGAGGCATGTTCCCACGTTGAGATTCCTTTTAGCTCTAGAGCTTGTCAGGCTGAAAACAACCACGGCCATGGAAGCACCTGGTTTAGACAGAGCAAATTCATTTTGTCCCCAGAAGCATTCTACAGGGTTTACTTGCCTGTCAAGAGCTGCGTATGTCAGGGAGCTTCAACGAAGCATGAATGCAGCCTTCAGAAAGGGAAAGCAAGGCTAGTTCCAGCAGGCACCCGTTTCCTCGGGCTCACTCAGCATGCACCCCTGTGGTTTCTAACAAGTCCAAAGAGACACAGGTTACCCTGTGTTTCCTTCCCTGAATCAGCTTCTCCAAGTAGGGTGTTCTGCATCAAGCGAACTGCCTCAACCAAGGATCCCCGTAGCTGCTCCTCTGGTCCTGTGTCTATTCAAAAGCTTGCAGTGCCACAGGAAGAAGAGGACTTAAATTGCAGTAAGAACGCAAGCCGACTTCCTCCAGGAGGCACGGTGACTTCAGGCAGGAGGTCCTAGATGGAAAGCGAAGCCGAGGGTTACTCTGAGTGCAGCTCAGACTAGAGCAACGCGTAAGACTTCGATGCCATGTGGGACTTCCCAGAACGGTGTTCGTAAACGTGTGCGAGTGCTGAGGAAATTTAGCTGTTCCAAATGAGAGTGCAGTGCGTTTCCCTACGCTCGGCATGCACAGAGGGGCTCTAAAGGGCTACGGGAGTGGATGTTGCTTAGCAGACCCAGGTGCGCCTGGGGTTACTCAGTGTTCCTGCCGTGGACAGGGTGCCCACGCTAGCCTCCTAGGTGTCCAGAAAACTGTGCCGCCGTTAGACGTACGCAGAGCAGAGGCCACGGGCTCTTGGAAACTGCTGCACGCCTCCTCTTGTGCACGGCAAATCAGGGCCTTACTTCCAGGCATGTGTTCATGCTGGGTGTGCCGGTAGCGACACCGCATGGTAAGATGCTGACTTTCTCCTCGAGCAGAGTGACTTCAGGTACGAGGGCCTCGGAGTATTCAAAGCACGGTGTTTTCTCATGGCAGCACACACATGGGCCATGACAAAGTCTTCCTGGGCACTTCGGACTCACCAGCAATGTTGTCCTGAGGCCGTTCGAGCACTATGGACATGTAGCTCTCCTCAAGGAACCTACAGTGTGTTGCCCATCACTCGGCACGCACAGAGGGCCTCCGACGGATCAACAAATGGGCCTCGACGTTCCTCAGCCATCCCACAGGGGTGTGGAGGTACTCAGTCAACTTGGAGGGAAAATGATGCATACCCGAGAGGCCTAGGAGTCCTCAGACGTGTACATCTTTGAAAATAAAGCATATAAGCGACTAAGAACTCATGGAGACAGCTGCATGCCTCCGTATCTACACGGTTACCAAGGGCCTAAACTGGAGGCATGTTCCCACGTTGAGATTCCTTTTAGCTCTAGAGCTTGTCAGGCTGAAAACAACCGCGGCCATGGAAGCACCTGGTTTAGACAGAGCAAATTCATTTTGTCCCCAGAAGCATTCTACAAGGGTTGACTTGCCTGTCAAGAGCTGTGTATGTCAGGGATCTTTAACGAAGCATGAATGCAGCCTTCAGAAAGGGAAAGCAAGGCTAGTCCCAGCAGGCCCCTGTTTCCTCGGGCTCACACTGCATGCACCACTGTTGTTTCTAACAAGTCCAAAGAGACACAGGTTACCCTGTGTTTCCTTCCCTGAATCTGCTTCTCCAAGTAGGGTGTTCTGCATCAAGCGAACTGCCTCAACCAAGGATCGCCGTAGCTGCTCCTCTGGTCCTGTGTCTCTTCAAAAGCCTGCAGTGCCACAGGAAGAACAGGAGTTAAATGGCAGTCAGAACGCAAGCCGACTTCCTCCAGGAGGCACGGTGACTTCAGGCAGGAGGTCCTAGATGGAAAGCGAAGCTGAGGGTTACTCTGAGTGCAGCTCAGACTAGGGCAATGCGTAAGACTTCGACGCCATGTGGGACTTGCCAGAACGGTGTTCGTGAACGTGTGCGAGTGCTGAGGAAATTTAGCTGCTCCAAAAGAGAGTGCAGTGCGTTTCCCTACGCTCGGCATGCACAGAGGGGCTCTAAAGGGCTACGGGAGTGGATGTTGCTTAGCAGACACAGGTGCGCCTGGGGGTACTCAGTGTTCCTGCCGGGAACAGGGTGCCCACGCTAGCCTCCTATGTGTCCAGAAAACTGTGCCGCCGTTAGACGTACGCAGAGCAGAGGCCACCGGCTCTTGGAAACTGCTGCACGCCTCCTCTTGTGCTCGGCAAATCAGGGCCTTACTTCCAGGCATGTGTTCATGCTGGGTGTGCCGGTAGCGACACCGCATGGTAAGATGCTGACTTTCTCCTCGAGCAGAGTGACTTCAGGTACGAGGGCCTCGGAGTATTCAAAGCAGAGTGTTTTCTCATGGCATCTCACACAAGGGCCATGACAAAGTCTTCCTGGGCACTACAGACTCAGCAGCAATATTGTGCTGAGGCCCTTCGAGGACTCTGGACATGTAGCTCTCCTCAAGGAACCTACAGTGTGTTGCCCATCACTCGGCATGCACAGAGGGCCTCTGAGGGATCAACAAATGAGCCTCGATTTCCTCAGCCAGCCCAGAGGGGTGTTGAGGTACTCACTCAACTTGGAGGGAAAATGATGCATACCCGAGAGGCCTAGGAGTCCTCAGACGTGTACATCTTTGAAAATAAAGCATATAAGCGACTAAGAACTCATGGAGACAGCTGCATGCCTCCGTATCTACACGTTTACCAAGGGCCTAAACTGGAGGCATGTTCGCACGTTGAGATTCCTTTTAGCTCTAGAGCTTGTCAGGCTGAAAACAACCACGGCCATGGAAGCACCTGGTTTAGACAGAGCAAATTCATTTTGTCCCCAGAAGCATTCTACAAGGGTTGACTTGCCTGTCAAGAGCTGTGTATGTCAGGGATCTTTAACGAAGCATGAATGCAGCCTTCAGAAAGGGAAAGCAAGGCTAGTCCCAGCAGGCCCCCGTTTCCTCGGGCTCACTCACCATGCACCCCTGTTCTTTCTAAGAAGTCCAAAGAGACACAAGTTACCCTGTGTTTCCTTCCCTGAATCTGCTTCTCCAAGTAGGGTGTTCTGCATCAAGCGAACTGCCTCAACGAAGGATCGCCGTAGCTGCTCCTCTGGTCCTGTGTCTATTCAAAAGCCTGCAGTGCCACAGGAAGAACAGGAGTTAAATGGCACTCAGAACGCAAGCCGACTTCCTCCAGGAGGCACGGTGACTTCAGGCAGGAGGTCCTAGATGGAAAGCGAAGCCGAGGGTTACTCTGAGTGCAGCTCAGACTAGAGCAACGCGTAAGACTTCGATGCCATGTGGGACTTCCCAGAACGGTGTTCGTAAACGTGTGCGAGTGCTGAGGAAATTTAGCTGTTCCAAATGAGAGTGCAGTGCGTTTCCCTACGCTCGGCATGCACAGAGGGGCTCTAAAGGGCTACGGGAGTGGATGTTGCTTAGCAGACCCAGGTGCGCCTGGGGGTACTCAGTGTTCCTGCCGGGAACAGGGTGCCCACGCTAGCCTCCTAGGTGTCCAGAAAACTGTGCCGCCGTTAGACGTACGCAGAGCAGAGGCCACCAGCTCTTGGAAACTGCTGCACGCCTCCTCTTGTGCACGGCAAATCAGGGCCTTACTTCCAGGCATGTGTTCATGCTGGGTGTGCCGGTAGCGACACCGCATGGTAAGATGCTGACTTTCTCCTAGAGCAGAGTGACTTCAGGTACGAGGGCCTCGGAGTATTCAAAGCAGAGTGTTTTCTCATGGCATCTCACACAAGGGCCATGACAAAGTCTTCCTGGGCACTACGGACTCAGCAGCAATATTGTCCTGAGGCCGTTCGAGGACTCTGGACATGTAGCTCTCCTCAAGGAACCTACAGTGTGTTGCCCACCACTCGGCACGCACAGAGGGCCTCCGAGAGATCAACAAATGGGCCTCGATTTCCTCAGCAGGCCCAGAGGGGTGTTGAGGTACTCACTCAACTTGGAGGGAAAATGATGCATACCCGAGAGGCCTAGGAGTCCTCAGACGTGTACATCTTTGAAAATAAAGCATATAAGCGACTAAGAACTCATGGAGACAGCTGCATGCCTCCGTATCTACACGGTTACCAAGGGCCTAAACTGGAGGCATGTTCCCACGTTGAGATTCCTTTTAGCTCTAGAGCTTGTCAGGCTGAAAACAACCACGGCCGTGGAAGCACCTGGTTTAGACAGAGCAAATTCATTTTGTCCCCAGAAGCATTCTACAAGGGTTGACTTGCCTGTCAAGAGCTGTGTATGTCAGGGATCTTTAACGAAGCATGAATGCAGCCTTCAGAAAGGGAAAGCAAGGCTAGTCCCAGCAGGCCCCCGTTTCCTCGGGCTCACTCACCATGCACCCCTGTTCTTTCTAAAAAGTCCAAAGAGACACAAGTTACCCTGTGTTTCCTTCCCTGAATCTGCTTCTCCAAGTAGGGTGTTCTGCATCAAGCGAACTGCCTCAACGAAGGATCGCCGTAGCTGCTCCTCTGGTCCTGTGTCTATTCAAAAGCCTGCAGTGCCACAGGAAGAACAGGAGTTAAATGGCACTCAGAACGCAAGCCGACTTCCTCCAGGAGGCACGGTGACTTCAGGCAGGAGGTCCTAGATGGAAAGCGAAGCCGAGGGTTACTCTGAGTGCAGCTCAGACTAGGGCAACGCGTAAGACTTCGATGCCATGTGGGACTTCCCAGAACGGTGTTCGTAAACGTGTGCGAGTGCTGAGGAAATTTAGCTGTTCCAAATGAGAGTGCAGTGCGTTTCCCTACGCTCGGCATGCACAGAGGGGCTCTACAGGGCTACGGGAGTGGATGTTGCTTAGCAGACCCAGGTGCGCCTGGGGGTACTCAGTGTTCCTGCCGGGAACAGGGTGCCCACGCTAGCCTCCTAGGTGTCCAGAAAACTGTGCCGCCGTTAGACGTACGCAGAGCAGAGGCCACCAGCTCTTGGAAACTGCTGCACGCCTCCTCTTGTGCACGGCAAATCAGGTCCTTACTTCCAGGCATGTGTTCATGCTGGGTGTGCCGGTAGCGACACCGCATGGTAAGATGCTGACTTTCTCCTAGAGCAGGGTGACTTCAGGTACGAGGGCCTCGGAGTATTCAAAGCAGAATGTTTTCTCATGGCATCTCACACAAGGGCCATGACAAAGTCTTCCTGGGCACTACGGACTCAGCAGCAATATTGTCCTGATGCCGTTCGAGGACTCTGGACATGTAGCTCTCCTCAAGGAACCTACAGTGTGTTGCCCACCACTCGGCACGCACAGAGGGCCTCCGAGAGATCAACAAATGGGCCTCGATTTCCTCAGCCAGCCCAGAGGGGTGTTGAGGTACTCACTCAACTTGGAGGGAAAATGATGCATACCCGAGAGGCCTAGGAGTCCTCAGACGTGTACATCTTTGAAAATAAAGCATATAAGCGACTAAGAACTCATGGAGACAGCTGCATGCCTCCGTATCTACACGGTTACCAAGGGCCTAAACTGGAGGCATGTTCCCACGTTGAGATTCCTTTTAGCTCTAGAGCTTGTCAGGCTGAAAACAACCACGGCCATGGAAGCACCTGGTTTAGACAGAGCAAATTCATTTTGTCCCCAGAAGCATTCTACAGGGTTTACTTGCCTGTCAAGAGCTGCGTATGTCAGGGAGCTTCAACGAAGCATGAATGCAGCCTTCAGAAAGGGAAAGCAAGGCTAGTTCCAGCAGGCACCCGTTTCCTCGGGCTCACTCAGCATGCACCCCTGTGGTTTCTAACAAGTCCAAAGAGACACAGGTTACCCTGTGTTTCCTTCCCTGAATCAGCTTCTCCAAGTAGGGTGTTCTGCATCAAGCGAACTGCCTCAACCAAGGATCCCCGTAGCTGCTCCTCTGGTCCTGTGTCTATTCAAAAGCTTGCAGTGCCACAGGAAGAAGAGGACTTAAATTGCAGTAAGAACGCAAGCCGACTTCCTCCAGGAGGCACGGTGACTTCAGGCAGGAGGTCCTAGATGGAAAGCGAAGCCGAGGGTTACTCTGAGTGCAGCTCAGACTAGAGCAACGCGTAAGACTTCGATGCCATGTGGGACTTCCCAGAACGGTGTTCGTAAACGTGTGCGAGTGCTGAGGAAATTTAGCTGTTCCAAATGAGAGTGCAGTGCGTTTCCCTACGCTCGGCATGCACAGAGGGGCTCTAAAGGGCTACGGGAGTGGATGTTGCTTAGCAGACCCAGGTGCGCCTGGGGTTACTCAGTGTTCCTGCCGTGGACAGGGTGCCCACGCTAGCCTCCTAGGTGTCCAGAAAACTGTGCCGCCGTTAGACGTACGCAGAGCAGAGGCCACGGGCTCTTGGAAACTGCTGCACGCCTCCTCTTGTGCACGGCAAATCAGGGCCTTACTTCCAGGCATGTGTTCATGCTGGGTGTGCCGGTAGCGACACCGCATGGTAAGATGCTGACTTTCTCCTCGAGCAGAGTGACTTCAGGTACGAGGGCCTCGGAGTATTCAAAGCACGGTGTTTTCTCATGGCAGCACACACATGGGCCATGACAAAGTCTTCCTGGGCACTTCGGACTCACCAGCAATGTTGTCCTGAGGCCGTTCGAGCACTATGGACATGTAGCTCTCCTCAAGGAACCTACAGTGTGTTGCCCATCACTCGGCACGCACAGAGGGCCTCCGACGGATCAACAAATGGGCCTCGACGTTCCTCAGCCATCCCACAGGGGTGTGGAGGTACTCAGTCAACTTGGAGGGAAAATGATGCATACCCGAGAGGCCTAGGAGTCCTCAGACGTGTACATCTTTGAAAATAAAGCATATAAGCGACTAAGAACTCATGGAGACAGCTGCATGCCTCCGTATCTACACGGTTACCAAGGGCCTAAACTGGAGGCATGTTCCCACGTTGAGATTCCTTTTAGCTCTAGAGCTTGTCAGGCTGAAAACAACCGCGGCCATGGAAGCACCTGGTTTAGACAGAGCAAATTCATTTTGTCCCCAGAAGCATTCTACAAGGGTTGACTTGCCTGTCAAGAGCTGTGTATGTCAGGGATCTTTAACGAAGCATGAATGCAGCCTTCAGAAAGGGAAAGCAAGGCTAGTCCCAGCAGGCCCCCGTTTCCTCGGGCTCACTCACCATGCACCCCTGTTCTTTCTAAGAAGTCCAAAGAGACACAAGTTACCCTGTGTTTCCTTCCCTGAATCTGCTTCTGCAAGTAGGGTGTTCTGCATCAAGCGAACTGCCTCAACGAAGGATCGCCGTAGCTGCTCCTCTGGTCCTGTGTCTATTCAAAAGCCTGCAGTGCCACAGGAAGAACAGGAGTTAAATGGCACTCAGAACGCAAGCCGACTTCCTCCAGGAGGCACGGTGACTTCAGGCAGGAGGTCCTAGATGGAAAGCGAAGCCGAGGGTTACTCTGAGTGCAGCTCAGACTAGGGCAACGCGTAAGACTTCGATGCCATGTGGGACTTCCCAGAACGGTGTTCGTAAACGTGTGCGAGTGCTGAGGAAATTTAGCTGTTCCAAATGAGAGTGCAGTGCGTTTCCCTACGCTCGGCATGCACAGAGGGGCTCTAAAGGGTTACGGGAGTGGATGTTGCTTAGCAGACCCAGGTGCGCCTGGGGTTACTCAGTGTTCCTGCCGGGAACAGGGTGCCCACGCTAGCCTCCTAGGTGTCCAGAAAACTGTGCCGCCGTTAGACGTACGCAGCGCAGAGGCCACCGGCTCTTGGAAACTGCTGCACGCCTGCTCTTGTGCCCGGCAAATCAGGGCCTTACTTCCAGGCATGTGTTCATGCTGGGTGTGCCGGTAGCGACACCGCATGGTAAGATGCTGACTTTCTCCTCGAGCAGAGTGACTTCAGGTACGAGGGCCTCGGAGTATTCAAAGCACGGTGTTTTCTCATGGCAGCACACACATGGGCCATGACAAAGTCTTCCTGGGCACTTCGGACTCACCATCAATGTTGTCCTGAGGCCGTTCGAGCACTCTGGACATGTAGCTCTCCTCAAGGAACCTACAGTGTGTTGCCCACCACTCGGCACGCACAGAGGGCCTCCGAGGGATCAACAAATGGGCCTCGATTTCCTCAGCCAGCCCAGAGGGGTGTTGAGGTACTCACTCAACTTGGAGGGAAAATGATGCATACCCGAGAGGCCTAGGAGTCCTCAGACGTGTACATCTTTGAAAATAAAGCATATAAGCGACTAAGAACTCATGGAGACAGCTGCATGCCTCCGTATCTACACGGTTTCCAAGGGCCTAAACTGGAGGCATGTTCCCACGTTGAGATTCCTTTTAGCTCTAGAGCTTGTCAGGCTGAAAACAACCACGGCCGTGGAAGCACCTGGTTTAGACAGAGCAAATTCATTTTGTCCCCAGAAGCATTCTACAAGGGTTGACTTGCCTGTCAAGAGCTGTGTATGTCAGGGATCTTTAACGAAGCATGAATGCAGCCTTCAGAAAGGGAAAGCAAGGCTAGTTTCAGGAGACGCTCGTTTCCACAGGCTCACTCAGCATGCACCACTGTTGTTTCTAACAAGTCCAAAGAGACACAGGTTACCCTGTGTTTCCTTCCCTGAATCTGCTTCTCCAAGTAGGGTGTTCTGCATCAAGCGAACTGCCTCAACCAAGGATCGCCGTAGCTGCTCCTCTGGTCCTGTGTCTATTCAAAAGCCTGCAGTGCCACAGGAAGAACAGGACTTAAATTGCAGTAAGAACGCAAGCCGACTTCCTCCAGGAGGCACGGTGACTTCAGGCAGGAGGTCCTAGATGGAAAGCGAAGCCGAGGGTTACTCTGAGTGCAGCTCAGACTAGGGCAACGCGTAAGACTTCGACGCCATGTGGGACTTGCCAGAACGGTGTTCGTGAACGTGTGCGAGTGCTGAGGAAATGTAGCTGCTCCAAAAGAGAGTGCAGTGCGTTTCCCTACGCTCGGCATGCACAGAGGGGCTCTAAAGGGCTACGGGAGTGGATGTTGCTTAGCAGACCCAGGTGCGCCTGGGGGTACTCAGTGTTCCTGCCGGGAACCGGGTGCCCACGCTAGCCTCCTAGGTGTCCAGAAAACTGTGTCGCCGTTAGACGTACGCAGAGCAGAGGCCACCGGCTCTTGGAAACTGCTGCACGCCTCCTCTTGTGCACGGCAAATCAGGGCCTTACTTCCAGGCATGTGTTCATGCTGGGTGTGCCGGTAGCGACACCGCATGGTAAGATGCTGACTTTCTCCTCGAGCAGAGTGACTTCAGGTACGAGGGCCTCGGAGTATTCAAAGCAGGGTGTTTTCTCATGGCAGCACACACATGGGCCATGACAAAGTCTTCCTGGGCACTTCGGACTCACCAGCAATGTTGTCCTGAGGCCGTTCGAGCACTCTGGACATGTAGCTCTCCTCAAGGAACCTACAGTGTGTTGCCCATCACTCGGCACGCACAGAGGGCCTCCGAGAGATCAACAAATGGGCCTCGACGTTCCTCAGCCGGCCCACAGGGGTGTGGAGGTACTCAGTCAACTTGGATGGAAAATCATGCATACCCGAGAGGCCTAGGAGTCCTCAGACGTGTACTTCCTTGAAAATAAAGCATATAAGCGACTAAGAACTCATGGAGACAGCTGCATGTCTCCGTATCTACACGGTTACCAAGGGCGTAAACTGGAGGCATGTTCCCACGTTGAGATTCCTTTTAGCTCTAGAGCTTGTCAGGACGAAAACAACCGCGGCCATGGAAGCACCTGGTTTAGACAGAGCAAATTCATTTTGTCCCCAGAAGCATTCTACAAGGGTTGACTTGCCTGTCAAGAGCTGTGTATGTCAGGGATCTTAAACGAAGCATGAATGCAGCCTTCAGAAAGGGAAAGCAAGGCTAGTTCCAGCAGGCCCCCGTTTCCTCGGGCTCACTCAGCATGCACCACTGTTGTTTCTAACAAGTCCAAAGAGACACAGGTTACCCTGTGTTTCCTTCCCTGAATCTGCTTCTCCAAGTAGGGTGTTCTGCATCAAGCGAACTGCCTCAACCAAGGATCGCCGTAGCTGCTCCTCTGGTCCTGTGTCTATTCAAAAGTTTGCAGTGCCTCAGGAAGAACAGGACTTAAATTGCAGTCAGAACGCAAGCCGACTTCCTCCAGGAGGCACGGTGACTTCAGGCAGGAGGTCCTAGATGGAAAGCGAAGCCGAGGGTTACTCTGAGTGCAGCTCAGACTAGGGCAACGCGTAAGACTTCGATGCCATGTGGGACTTCCCAGAACGGTGTTCGTAAACGTGTGCGAGTGCTGAGGAAATTTAGCTGTTCCAAATGAGAGTGCAGTGCGTTTCCCTACGCTCGGCATGCACAGAGGGGCTCTAAAGGGCTACGGGAGTGGATGTTGCTTAGCAGACCCAGGTGCGCCTGGGGGTACTCAGTGTTCCTGCCGGGAACAGGGTGCCCACGCTAGCTTCCTAGGTGTCCAGAAAACTGTGCCGCCGTTAGACGTACGCAGAGCAGAGGCCACCAGCTCTTGGAAACTGCTGCACGCCTCCTCTTGTGCACGGCAAATCAGGGCCTTACTTCCAGGCATGTGTTCATGCTGGGTGTGCCGGTAGCGACACCGCATGGTAAGATGCTGACTTTCTCCTAGAGCAGAGTGACTTCAGGTACGAGGGCCTCGGAGTATTCAAAGCAGAGTGTTTTCTCATGGCATCTCACACAAGGGCCATGACAAAGTCTTCCTGGGCACTACGGACTCAGCAGCAATATTGTCCTGAGGCCGTTCGAGGACTCTGGACATGTAGCTCTCCTCAAGGAACCTACAGTGTGTTGCCCACCACTCGGCACGCACAGAGGGCCTCCGAGAGATCAACAAATGGGCCTCGATTTCCTCAGCCAGCCCAGAGGGGTGTTGAGGTACTCACTCAACTTGGAGGGAAAATGATGCATACCCGAGAGGCCTAGGAGTCCTCAGACGTGTACATCTTTGAAAATAAAGCATATAAGCGACTAAGAACTCATGGAGACAGCTGCATGCCTCCGTATCTACACGGTTACCAAGGGCCTAAACTGGAGGCATGTTCCCACGTTGAGATTCCTTATAGCTCTAGAGCTTGTCAGGCTGAAAACAACCACGGCCGTGGAAGCACCTGGTTTAGACAGAGCAAATTCATTTTGTCCCCAGAAGCATTCTACAGGGTTTACTTGCCTGTCAAGAGCTGCGTATGTCAGGGAGCTTCAACGAAGCATGAATGCAGCCTTCAGAAAGGGAAAGCAAGGCTAGTTCCAGCAGGCACCCGTTTCCTCGGGCTCACTCACCATGCACCCCTGTGGTTTCTAACAAGTCCAAAGAGACACAGGTTACCCTGTGTTTCCTTCCCTGAATCAGCTTCTCCAAGTAGGGTGTTCTGCATCAAGCGAACTGCCTCAACCAAGGATCCCCGTAGCTGCTCCTCTGGTCCTGTGTCTATTCAAAAGCTTGCAGTGCCACAGGAAGAAGAGGACTTAAATTGCAGTAAGAACGCAAGCCGACTTCCTCCAGGAGGCACGGTGACTTCAGGCAGGAGGTCCTAGATGGAAAGCGAAGCCGAGGGTTACTCTGAGTGCAGCTCAGACTAGGGCAACGCGTAAGACTTCGATGCCATGTGGGACTTCCCAGAACGGTGTTCGTAAACGTGTGCGAGTGCTGAGGAAATTTAGCTGTTCCAAATGAGAGTGCAGTGCGTTTCCCTACGCTCGGCATGCACAGAGGGGCTCTACAGGGCTACGGGAGTGGATGTTGCTTAGCAGACCCAGGTGCGCCTGGGGGTACTCAGTGTTCCTGCCGGGAACAGGGTGCCCACGCTAGCTTCCTAGGTGTCCAGAAAACTGTGCCGCCGTTAGACGTACGCAGAGCAGAGGCCACCAGCTCTTGGAAACTGCTGCACGCCTCCTCTTGTGCACGGCAAATCAGGTCCTTACTTCCAGGCATGTGTTCATGCTGGGTGTGCCGGTAGCGACACCGCATGGTAAGATGCTGACTTTCTCCTAGAGCAGGGTGACTTCAGGTACGAGGGCCTCGGAGTATTCAAAGCAGAGTGTTTTCTCATGGCATCTCACACAAGGGCCATGACAAAGTCTTCCTGGGCACTACGGACTCAGCAGCAATATTGTCCTGATGCCGTTCGAGGACTCTGGACATGTAGCTCTCCTCAAGGAACCTACAGTGTGTTGCCCACCACTCGGCACGCACAGAGGGCCTCCGAGAGATCAACAAATGGGCCTCGATTTCCTCAGCCAGCCCAGAGGGGTGTTGAGGTACTCACTCAACTTGGAGGGAAAATGATGCATACCCGAGAGGCCTAGGAGTCCTCAGACGTGTACATCTTTGAAAATAAAGCATATAGCGACTAAGAACTCATGGAGACAGCTGCATGCCTCCGTATCTACACGGTTACCAAGGGCCTAAACTGGAGGCATGTTCCCACGTTGAGATTCCTTTTAGCTCTAGAGCTTGTCAGGCTGAAAACAACCACGGCCATGGAAGCACCTGGTTTAGACAGAGCAAATTCATTTTGTCCCCAGAAGCATTCTACAGGGTTTACTTGCCTGTCAAGAGCTGCGTATGTCAGGGAGCTTCAACGAAGCATGAATGCAGCCTTCAGAAAGGGAAAGCAAGGCTAGTTCCAGCAGGCACCCGTTTCCTCGGGCTCACTCAGCATGCACCCCTGTGGTTTCTAACAAGTCCAAAGAGACACAGGTTACCCTGTGTTTCCTTCCCTGAATCAGCTTCTCCAAGTAGGGTGTTCTGCATCAAGCGAACTGCCTCAACCAAGGATCCCCGTAGCTGCTCCTCTGGTCCTGTGTCTATTCAAAAGCTTGCAGTGCCACAGGAAGAAGAGGACTTAAATTGCAGTAAGAACGCAAGCCGACTTCCTCCAGGAGGCACGGTGACTTCAGGCAGGAGGTCCTAGATGGAAAGCGAAGCCGAGGGTTACTCTGAGTGCAGCTCAGACTAGGGCAACGCGTAAGACTTCGATGCCATGTGGGACTTCCCAGAACGGTGTTCGTAAACGTGTGCGAGTGCTGAGGAAATTTAGCTGTTCCAAATGAGAGTGCAGTGCGTTTCCCTACGCTCGGCATGCACAGAGGGGCTCTAAAGGGCTACGGGAGTGGATGTTGCTTAGCAGACCCAGGTGCGCCTGGGGTTACTCAGTGTTCCTGCCGTGGACAGGGTGCCCACGCTAGCCTCCTAGGTGTCCAGAAAACTGTGCCGCCGTTAGACGTACGCAGAGCAGAGGCCACCGGCTCTTGGAAACTGCTGCACGCCTCCTCTTCTGCACGGCAAATCAGGGCCTTACTTCCAGGCATGTGTTCATGCTG
The DNA here is from genome assembly GCF_059928025.1 of Delphinapterus leucas. Classification (NCBI taxonomy): domain Eukaryota; kingdom Metazoa; phylum Chordata; class Mammalia; order Artiodactyla; family Monodontidae; genus Delphinapterus; species Delphinapterus leucas. The sequence goes on from NC_143147.1 coordinate 32,185,839, forward strand.
GGTGTGCCGGTAGCGACACCGCATGGTAAGATGCTGACTTTCTCCTCGAGCAGAGTGACTTCAGGTACGAGGGCCTCGGAGTATTCAAAGCAGGGTGTTTTCTCATGGCAGCACACACATGGGCCATGACAAAGTCTTCCTGGGCACTTCGGACTCACCAGCAATGTTGTCCTGAGGCCGTTCGAGCACTATGGACATGTAGCTCTCCTCAAGGAACCTACAGTGTGTTGCCCATCACTCGGCACGCACAGAGGGCCTCCGACGGATCAACAAATGGGCCTCGACGTTCCTCAGCCATCCCACAGGGGTGTGGAGGTACTCAGTCAACTAGGAGGGAAAATGATGCATACCCGAGAGGCCTAGGAGTCCTCAGACGTGTACATCTTTGAAAATAAAGCATATAAGCGACTAAGAACTCATGGAGACAGCTGCATGCCTCCGTATCTACACGGTTACCAAGGGCCTAAACTGGAGGCATGTTCCCACGTTGAGATTCCTTTTAGCTCTAGAGCTTGTCAGGCTGAAAACAACCGCGGCCATGGAAGCACCTGGTTTAGACAGAGCAAATTCATTTTGTCCCCAGAAGCATTCTACAAGGGTTGACTTGCCTGTCAAGAGCTGTGTATGTCAGGGATCTTTAACGAAGCATGAATGCAGCCTTCAGAAAGGGAAAGCAAGGCTAGTCCCAGCAGGCCCCCGTTTCCTCGGGCTCACTCACCATGCACCCCTGTTCTTTCTAAGAAGTCCAAAGAGACACAAGTTACCCTGTGTTTCCTTCCCTGAATCTGCTTCTCCAAGTAGGGTGTTCTGCATCAAGCGAACTGCCTCAACGAAGGATCGCCGTAGCTGCTCCTCTGGTCCTGTGTCTATTCAAAAGCCTGCAGTGCCACAGGAAGAACAGGAGTTAAATGGCACTCAGAACGCAAGCCGACTTCCTCCAGGAGGCACGGTGACTTCAGGCAGGAGGTCCTAGATGGAAAGCGAAGCCGAGGGTTACTCTGAGTGCAGCTCAGACTAGGGCAACGCGTAAGACTTCGATGCCATGTGGGACTTCCCAGAACGGTGTTCGTAAACGTGTGCGAGTGCTGAGGAAATTTAGCTGTTCCAAATGAGAGTGCAGTGCGTTTCCCTACGCTCGGCATGCACAGAGGGGCTCTAAAGGGCTACGGGAGTGGATGTTGCTTAGCAGACCCAGGTGCGCCTGGGGTTACTCAGTGTTCCTGCCGTGGACAGGGTGCCCACGCTAGCCTCCTAGGTGTCCAGAAAACTGTGCCGCCGTTAGACGTACGCAGAGCAGAGGCCACGGGCTCTTGGAAACTGCTGCACGCCTCCTCTTCTGCACGGCAAATCAGGGCCTTACTTCCAGGCATGTGTTCATGCTGGGTGTGCCGGTAGCGACACCGCATGGTAAGATGCTGACTTTCTCCTCGAGCAGAGTGACTTCAGGTACGAGGGCCTCGGAGTATTCAAAGCAGGGTGTTTTCTCATGGCAGCACACACATGGGCCATGACAAAGTCTTCCTGGGCACTTCGGACTCACCAGCAATGTTGTCCTGAGGCCGTTCGAGCACTATGGACATGTAGCTCTCCTCAAGGAACCTACAGTGTGTTGCCCATCACTCGGCACGCACAGAGGGCCTCCGACGGATCAACAAATGGGCCTCGACGTTCCTCAGCCATCCCACAGGGGTGTGGAGGTACTCAGTCAACTAGGAGGGAAAATGATGCATACCCGAGAGGCCTAGGAGTCCTCAGACGTGTACATCTTTGAAAATAAAGCATATAAGCGACTAAGAACTCATGGAGACAGCTGCATGCCTCCGTATCTACACGGTTACCAAGGGCCTAAACTGGAGGCATGTTCCCACGTTGAGATTCCTTTTAGCTCTAGAGCTTGTCAGGCTGAAAACAACCGCGGCCATGGAAGCACCTGGTTTAGACAGAGCAAATTCATTTTGTCCCCAGAAGCATTCTACAAGGGTTGACTTGCCTGTCAAGAGCTGTGTATGTCAGGGATCTTTAACGAAGCATGAATGCAGCCTTCAGAAAGGGAAAGCAAGGCTAGTCCCAGCAGGCCCCCGTTTCCTCGGGCTCACTCACCATGCACCCCTGTTCTTTCTAAGAAGTCCAAAGAGACACAAGTTACCCTGTGTTTCCTTCCCTGAATCTGCTTCTCCAAGTAGGGTGTTCTGCATCAAGCGAACTGCCTCAACGAAGGATCGCCGTAGCTGCTCCTCTGGTCCTGTGTCTATTCAAAAGCCTGCAGTGCCACAGGAAGAACAGGAGTTAAATGGCACTCAGAACGCAAGCCGACTTCCTCCAGGAGGCACGGTGACTTCAGGCAGGAGGTCCTAGATGGAAAGCGAAGCCGAGGGTTACTCTGAGTGCAGCTCAGACTAGGGCAACGCGTAAGACTTCGATGCCATGTGGGACTTCCCAGAACGGTGTTCGTAAACGTGTGCGAGTGCTGAGGAAATTTAGCTGTTCCAAATGAGAGTGCAGTGCGTTTCCCTACGCTCGGCATGCACAGAGGGGCTCTAAAGGGCTACGGGAGTGGATGTTGCTTAGCAGACCCAGGTGCGCCTGGGGTTACTCAGTGTTCCTGCCGGGAACAGGGTGCCCACGCTAGCCTCCTAGGTGTCCAGAAAACTGTGCCGCCGTTAGACGTACGCAGAGCAGAGGCCACCGGCTCTTGGAAACTGCTGCACGCCTCCTCTTGTGCACGGCAAATCAGGGCCTTACTTCCAGGCATGTGTTCATGCTGGGTGTGCCGGTAGCGACACCGCATGGTAAGATGCTGACTTTCTCCTCGAGCAGAGTGACTTCAGGTACGAGGGCCTCGGAGTATTCAAAGCACGGTGTTTTCTCATGGCAGCACACACATGGGCCATGACAAAGTCTTCCTGGGCACTTCGGACTCACCATCAATGTTGTCCTGAGGCCGTTCGAGCACTCTGGACATGTAGCTCTCCTCAAGGAACCTACAGTGTGTTGCCCACCACTCGGCACGCACAGAGGGCCTCCGAGGGATCAACAAATGGGCCTCGATTTCCTCAGCCAGCCCAGAGGGGTGTTGAGGTACTCACTCAACTTGGAGGGAAAATGATGCATACCCGAGAGGCCTAGGAGTCCTCAGACGTGTACATCTTTGAAAATAAAGCATATAAGCGACTAAGAACTCATGGAGACAGCTGCATGCCTCCGTATCTACACGGTTACCAAGGGCCTAAACTGGAGGCATGTTCCCACGTTGAGATTCCTTTTAGCTCTAGAGCTTGTCAGGCTGAAAACAACCACGGCCATGGAAGCACCTGGTTTAGACAGAGCAAATTCATTTTGTCCCCAGAAGCATTCTACAAGGGTTGACTTGGCTGTCAAGAGCTGTGTATGTCAGGGAGCTTTAACGAAGCATGAATGCAGCCTTCAGAAAGGGAAAGCAAGGCTAGTTCCAGGAGACGCCCGTTTCCTCGGGCTCACTCAGCATGCACCACTGTTGTTTCTAACAAGTCCAAAGAGACACAGGTTACCCTGTGTTTCCTTCCCTGAATCTGCTTCTCCAAGTAGGGTGTTCTGCATCAAGCGAACTGCCTCAACCAAGGATCGCCGTAGCTGCTCCTCTGGTCCTGTGTCTATTCAAAAGCCTGCAGTGCCACAGGAAGAACAGGAGTTAAATTGCAGTAAGAATGCAAGCCGACTTCCTCCAGGAGGCACGGTGACTTCAGGCAGGAGGTCCTAGATGGAAAGCGAAGCTGAGGGTTACTCTGAGTGCAGCTCAGACTAGGGCAACGCGTAAGACTTCGACGCCATGTGGGACTTGCCAGAACGGTGTTCGTGAACGTGTGCGAGTGCTGAGGAAATTTAGCTGCTCCAAAAGAGAGTGCAGTGCGTTTCCCTACGCTAGGCATGCACAGAGGGGCTCTAAAGGGCTACGGGAGTGGATGTTGCTTAGCAGACCCAGGTGCGCCTGGGGGTACTCAGTGTTCCTGCCGGGAACAGGGTGCCCACGCTAGCCTCCTAGGTGTCCAGAAAACTGTGCCGCCGTTAGACGTACGCAGAGCAGAGGCCACCGGCTCTTGGAAACTGCTGCACGCCTCCTCTTGTGCACGGCAAATCAGGGCCTTACTTCCAGGCATGTGTTCATGCTGGGTGTGCCGGTAGCGACACCGCATGGTAAGATGCTGACTTTCTCCTCGAGCAGAGTGACTTCAGGTACGAGGGCCTCGGAGTATTCAAAGCAGGGTGTTTTCTCATGGCAGCACACACATGGGCCATGACAAAGTCTTCCTGGGCACTTCGGACTCACCAGCAATGTTGTCCTGAGGCCGTTCGAGCACTCTGGACATGTAGCTCTCCTCAAGGAACCTACAGTGTGTTGCCCATCACTCGGCACGCAGAGAGGGCCTCCGAGAGATCAACAAATGGGCCTCGACGTTCCTCAGCCGGCCCACAGGGGTGTGGAGGTACTCAGTCAACTTGGATGGAAAATCATGCATACCCGAGAGGCCTAGGAGTCCTCAGACGTGTACTTCCTTGAAAATAAAGCATATAAGCGACTAAGAACTCATGGAGACAGCTGCATGTCTCCGTATCTACACGGTTACCAAGGGCGTAAACTGGAGGCATGTTCCCACGTTGAGATTCCTTTTAGCTCTAGAGCTTGTCAGGACGAAAACAACCGCGGCCATGGAAGCACCTGGTTTAGACAGAGCAAATTCATTTTGTCCCCAGAAGCATTCTACAAGGGTTGACTTGCCTGTCAAGAGCTGTGTATGTCAGGGATCTTTAACGAAGCATGAATGCAGCCTTCAGAAAGGGAAAGCAAGGCTAGTTCCAGCAGGCCCCCGTTTCCTCGTGCTCACTCAGCATGCACCACTGTTGTTTCTAACAAGTCCAAAGAGACACAGGTTACCCTGTGTTTCCTTCCCTGAATCTGCTTCTCCAAGTAGGGTGTTCTGCATCAAGCGAACTGCCTCAACCAAGGATCGCCGTAGCTGCTCCTCTGGTCCTGTGTCTATTCAAAAGTTTGCAGTGCCTCAGGAAGAACAGGACTTAAATTGCAGTCAGAACGCAAGCCGACTTCCTCCAGGAGGCACGGTGACTTCAGGCAGGAGGTCCTAGATGGAAAGCGAAGCCGAGGGTTACTCTGAGTGCAGCTCAGACTAGGGCAACGCGTAAGACTTCGATGCCATGTGGGACTTCCCAGAACGGTGTTCGTAAACGTGTGCGAGTGCTGAGGAAATTTAGCTGTTCCAAATGAGAGTGCAGTGCGTTTCCCTACGCTCGGCATGCACAGAGGGGCTCTAAAGGGCTACGGGAGTGGATGTTGCTTAGCAGACCCAGGTGCGCCTGGGGGTACTCAGTGTTCCTGCCGGGAACAGGGTGCCCACGCTAGCCTCCTAGGTGTCCAGAAAACTGTGCCGCCGTTAGACGTACGCAGAGCAGAGGCCACCAGCTCTTGGAAACTGCTGCACGCCTCCTCTTGTGCACGGCAAATCAGGGCCTTACTTCCAGGCATGTGTTCATGCTGGGTGTGCCGGTAGCGACACCGCATGGTAAGATGCTGACTTTCTCCTAGAGCAGAGTGACTTCAGGTACGAGGGCCTCGGAGTATTCAAAGCAGAGTGTTTTCTCATGGCATCTCACACAAGGGCCATGACAAAGTCTTCCTGGGCACTACGGACTCAGCAGCAATATTGTCCTGAGGCCGTTCGAGGACTCTGGACATGTAGCTCTCCTCAAGGAACCTACAGTGTGTTGCCCACCACTCGGCACGCACAGAGGGCCTCCGAGAGATCAACAAATGGGCCTCGATTTCCTCAGCCAGCCCAGAGGGGTGTTGAGGTACTCACTCAACTTGGAGGGAAAATGATGCATACCCGAGAGGCCTAGGAGTCCTCAGACGTGTACATCTTTGAAAATAAAGCATATAAGCGACTAAGAACTCATGGAGACAGCTGCATGCCTCCGTATCTACACGGTTACCAAGGGCCTAAACTGGAGGCATGTTCCCACGTTGAGATTCCTTTTAGCTCTAGAGCTTTTCAGGCTGAAAACAACCACGGCCGTGGAAGCACCTGGTTTAGACAGAGCAAATTCATTTTGTCCCCAGAAGCATTCTACAGGGTTTACTTGCCTGTCAAGAGCTGCGTATGTCAGGGAGCTTCAACGAAGCATGAATGCAGCCTTCAGAAAGGGAAAGCAAGGCTAGTTCCAGCAGGCACCCGTTTCCTCGGGCTCACTCAGCATGCACCCCTGTGGTTTCTAACAAGTCCAAAGAGACACAGGTTACCCTGTGTTTCCTTCCCTGAATCAGCTTCTCCAAGTAGGGTGTTCTGCATCAAGCGAACTGCCTCAACCAAGGATCCCCGTAGCTGCTCCTCTGGTCCTGTGTCTATTCAAAAGCTTGCAGTGCCACAGGAAGAAGAGGACTTAAATTGCAGTAAGAACGCAAGCCGACTTCCTCCAGGAGGCACGGTGACTTCAGGCAGGAGGTCCTAGATGGAAAGCGAAGCCGAGGGTTACTCTGAGTGCAGCTCAGACTAGGGCAACGCGTAAGACTTCGATGCCATGTGGGACTTCCCAGAACGGTGTTCGTAAACGTGTGCGAGTGCTGAGGAAATTTAGCTGTTCCAAATGAGAGTGCAGTGCGTTTCCCTACGCTCGGCATGCACAGAGGGGCTCTAAAGGGCTACGGGAGTGGATGTTGCTTAGCAGACCCAGGTGCGCCTGGGGTTACTCAGTGTTCCTGCCGTGGACAGGGTGCCCACGCTAGCCTCCTAGGTGTCCAGAAAACTGTGCCGCCGTTAGACGTACGCAGAGCAGAGGCCACGGGCTCTTGGAAACTGCTGCACGCCTCCTCTTCTGCACGGCAAATCAGGGCCTAACTTCCAGGCATGTGTTCATGCTGGGTGTGCCGGTAGCGACACCGCATGGTAAGATGCTGACTTTCTCCTCGAGCAGAGTGACTTCAGGTACGAGGGCCTCGGAGTATTCAAAGCAGGGTGTTTTCTCATGGCAGCACACACATGGGCCATGACAAAGTCTTCCTGGGCACTTCGGACTCACCAGCAATGTTGTCCTGAGGCCGTTCGAGCACTATGGACATGTAGCTCTCCTCAAGGAACCTACAGTGTGTTGCCCATCACTCGGCACGCACAGAGGGCCTCCGACGGATCAACAAATGGGCCTCGACGTTCCTCAGCCGTCCCACAGGGGTGTGGAGGTACTCACTCAACTTGGAGGGAAAATGATGCATACCCGAGAGGCCTAGGAGTCCTCAGACGTGTACATCTTTGAAAATAAAGCATATAAGCAACTAAGAACTCATGGAGACAGCTGCATGCCTCCGTATCTACACGGTTACCAAGGGCCTAAACTGGAGGCATGTTCCCACGTTGAGATTCCTTTTAGCTCTAGAGCTTGTCAGGCTGAAAACAACCACGGCCATGGAAGCACCTGGTTTAGACAGAGCAAATTCATTTTGTCCCCAGAAGCATTCTACAAGGGTTGACTTGCCTGTCAAGAGCTGTGTATGTCAGGGATCTTTAACGAAGCATGAATGCAGCCTTCAGAAAGGGAAAGCAAGGCTAGTCCCAGCAGGCCCCCGTTTCCTCGGGCTCACTCACCATGCACCCCTGTTCTTTCTAAGAAGTCCAAAGAGACACAAGTTACCCTGTGTTTCCTTCCCTGAATCTGCTTCTCCAAGTAGGGTGTTCTGCATCAAGCGAACTGCCTCAACGAAGGATCGCCGTAGCTGCTCCTCTGGTCCTGTGTCTATTCAAAAGCCTGCAGTGCCACAGGAAGAACAGGAGTTAAATGGCACTCAGAACGCAAGCCGACTTCCTCCAGGAGGCACGGTGACTTCAGGCAGGAGGTCCTAGATGGAAAGCGAAGCCGAGGGTTACTCTGAGTGCAGCTCAGACTAGGGCAACGCGTAAGACTTCGATGCCATGTGGGACTTCCCAGAACGGTGTTCGTAAACGTGTGCGAGTGCTGAGGAAATTTAGCTGTTCCAAATGAGAGTGCAGTGCGTTTCCCTACGCTCGGCATGCACAGAGGGGCTCTAAAGGGTTACGGGAGTGGATGTTGCTTAGCAGACCCAGGTGCGCCTGGGGTTACTCAGTGTTCCTGCCGGGAACAGGGTGCCCACGCTAGCCTCCTAGGTGTCCAGAAAACTGTGCCGCCGTTAGACGTACGCAGAGCAGAGGCCACCGGCTCTTGGAAACTGCTGCACGCCTGCTCTTGTGCCCGGCAAATCAGGGCCTTACTTCCAGGCATGTGTTCATGCTGGGTGTGCCGGTAGCGACACCGCATGGTAAGATGCTGACTTTCTCCTCGAGCAGAGTGACTTCAGGTACGAGGGCCTCGGAGTATTCAAAGCACGGTGTTTTCTCATGGCAGCACACACATGGGCCATGACAAAGTCATCCTGGGCACTTCGGACTCACCATCAATGTTGTCCTGAGGCCGTTCGAGCACTCTGGACATGTAGCTCTCCTCAAGGAACCTACAGTGTGTTGCCCACCACTCGGCACGCACAGAGGGCCTCCGAGGGATCAACAAATGGGCCTCGATTTCCTCAGCCAGCCCAGAGGGGTGTTGAGGTACTCACTCAACTTGGAGGGAAAATGATGCATACCCGAGAGGCCTAGGAGTCCTCAGACGTGTACATCTTTGAAAATAAAGCATATAAGCGACTAAGAACTCATGGAGACAGCTGCATGCCTCCGTATCTACACGGTTTCCAAGGGCCTAAACTGGAGGCATGTTCCCACGTTGAGATTCCTTTTAGCTCTAGAGCTTGTCAGGCTGAAAACAACCACGGCCGTGGAAGCACCTGGTTTAGACAGAGCAAATTCATTTTCTCCCCAGAAGCATTCTACAAGGGTTGACTTGCCTGTCAAGAGCTGTGTATGTCAGGGATCTTTAACGAAGCATGAATGCAGCCTTCAGAAAGGGAAAGCAAGGCTAGTCCCAGCAGGCCCCTGTTTCCTCGGGCTCACACTGCATGCACCACTGTTGTTTCTAACAAGTCCAAAGAGACACAGGTTACCCTGTGTTTCCTTCCCTGAATCTGCTTCTCCAAGTAGGGTGTTCTGCATCAAGCGAACTGCCTCAACCAAGGATCCCCGTAGCTGCTCCTCTGGTCCTGTGTCTATTCAAAAGCCTGCAGTGCCACAGGAAGAACAGGACTTAAATGGCAGTCAGAACACAAGCCGACTTCCTCCAGGAGGCACGGTGACTTCAGGCAGGAGGTCCTAGATGGAAAGCGAAGCCGAGGGTTACTCTGAGTGCAGCTCAGACTAGGGCAACGCGTAAGACTTCGATGCCATGTGGGACTTCCCAGAACGGTGTTCGTAAACGTGTGCGAGTGCTGAGGAAATTTAGCTGTTCCAAATGAGAGTGCAGTGCGTTTCCCTACGCTCGGCATGCACAGAGGGGCTCTAAAGGGTTACGGGAGTGGATGTTGCTTAGCAGACCCAGGTGCGCCTGGGGTTACTCAGTGTTCCTGCCGGGAACAGGGTGCCCACGCTAGCCTCCTAGGTGTCCAGAAAACTGTGCCGCCGTTAGACGTACGCAGAGCAGAGGCCACCGGCTCTTGGAAACTGCTGCACGCCTGCTCTTGTGCCCGGCAAATCAGGGCCTTACTTCCAGGCATGTGTTCATGCTGGGTGTGCCGGTAGCGACACCGCATGGTAAGATGCTGACTTTCTCCTCGAGCAGAGTGACTTCAGGTACGAGGGCCTCGGAGTATTCAAAGCACGGTGTTTTCTCATGGCAGCACACACATGGGCCATGACAAAGTCATCCTGGGCACTTCGGACTCACCATCAATGTTGTCCTGAGGCCGTTCGAGCACTCTGGACATGTAGCTCTCCTCAAGGAACCTACAGTGTGTTGCCCACCACTCGGCACGCACAGAGGGCCTCCGAGGGATCAACAAATGGGCCTCGATTTCCTCAGCCAGCCCAGAGGGGTGTTGAGGTACTCACTCAACTTGGAGGGAAAATGATGCATACCCGAGAGGCCTAGGAGTCCTCAGACGTGTACATCTTTGAAAATAAAGCATATAAGCGACTAAGAACTCATGGAGACAGCTGCATGCCTCCGTATCTACACGGTTTCCAAGGGCCTAAACTGGAGGCATGTTCCCACGTTGAGATTCCTTTTAGCTCTAGAGCTTGTCAGGCTGAAAACAACCACGGCCGTGGAAGCACCTGGTTTAGACAGAGCAAATTCATTTTCTCCCCAGAAGCATTCTACAAGGGTTGACTTGCCTGTCAAGAGCTGTGTATGTCAGGGATCTTTAACGAAGCATGAATGCAGCCTTCAGAAAGGGAAAGCAAGGCTAGTCCCAGCAGGCCCCTGTTTCCTCGGGCTCACACTGCATGCACCACTGTTGTTTCTAACAAGTCCAAAGAGACACAGGTTACCCTGTGTTTCCTTCCCTGAATCTGCTTCTCCAAGTAGGGTGTTCTGCATCAAGCGAACTGCCTCAACCAAGGATCCCCGTAGCTGCTCCTCTGGTCCTGTGTCTATTCAAAAGCCTGCAGTGCCACAGGAAGAACAGGACTTAAATGGCAGTCAGAACACAAGCCGACTTCCTCCAGGAGGCACGGTGACTTCAGGCAGGAGGTCCTAGATGGAAAGCGAAGCTGAGGGTTACTCTGAGTGCAGCTCAGACTAGGGCAACGCGTAAGACTTCGACGCCATGTGGGACTTGCCAGAACGGTGTTCGTGAACGTGTGCGGGTGCTGAGGAAGTTTAGCTGCTCCAAAAGAGAGTGCAGTGCGTTTCCCTACGCTCGGCATGCACAGAGGGGCTCTAAAGGGCTACGGGAGTGGATGTTGCTTAGCAGACACAGGTGCGCCTGGGGGTACTCAGTGTTCCTGCCGGGAACAGGGTGCCCACGCTAGCCTCCTAGGTGTCCAGAAAACTGTGCCGCCGTTAGACGTACGCAGAGCAGAGGCCACCGGCTCTTGGAAACTGCTGCACGCCTCCTCTTATGCTCGGCAAATCAGGGCCTTACTTCCAGGCATGTGTTCATGCTGGGTGTGCCGGTAGCGACACCGCATGGTAAGATGCTGACTTTCTCCTCGAGCAGAGTGACTTCAGGTACGAGGGCCTCGGAGTATTCAAAGCAGAGTGTTTTCTCATGGCATCTCACACAAGGGCCATGACAAAGTCTTCCTGGGCACTACAGACTCAGCAGCAATATTGTGCTGAGGCCCTTCGAGGACTCTGGACATGTAGCTCTCCTCAAGGAACCTACAGTGTGTTGCCCATCACTCGGCACGCACAGAGGGCCTCTGAGGGATCAACAAATGAGCCTCGATTTCCTCAGCCAGCCCAGAGGGGTGTTGAGGTACTCACTCAACTTGGAGGGAAAATGATGCATACCCGAGAGGCCTAGGAGTCCTCAGACGTGTACATCTTTGAAAATAAAGCATATAAGCGACTAAGAACTCATGGAGACAGCTGCATGCCTCCGTATCTACACGGTTACCAAGGGCCTAAACTGGAGGCATGTTCCCACGTTGAGATTCCTTTTAGCTCTAGAGCTTGTCAGGCTGAAAACAACCACGGCCATGGAAGCACCTGGTTTAGACAGAGCAAATTCATTTTGTCCCCAGAAGCATTCTACAAGGGTTGACTTGCCTGTCAAGAGCTGTGTATGTCAGGGATCTTTAACGAAGCATGAATGCAGCCTTCAGAAAGGGAAAGCAAGGCTAGTCCCAGCAGGCCCCCGTTTCCTCGGGCTCACTCACCATGCACCCCTGTTCTTTCTAAGAAGTCCAAAGAGACACAAGTTACCCTGTGTTTCCTTCCCTGAATCTGCTTCTCCAAGTAGGGTGTTCTGCATCAAGCGAACTGCCTCAACGAAGGATCGCCGTAGCTGCTCCTCTGGTCCTGTGTCTATTCAAAAGCCTGCAGTGCCACAGGAAGAACAGGAGTTAAATGGCACTCAGAACGCAAGCCGACTTCCTCCAGGAGGCACGGTGACTTCAGGCAGGAGGTCCTAGATGGAAAGCGAAGCCGAGGGTTACTCTGAGTGCAGCTCAGACTAGGGCAACGCGTAAGACTTCGATGCCATGTGGGACTTCCCAGAACGGTGTTCGTAAACGTGTGCGAGTGCTGAGGAAATTTAGCTGTTCCAAATGAGAGTGCAGTGCGTTTCCCTACGCTCGGCATGCACAGAGGGGCTCTAAAGGGTTACGGGAGTGGATGTTGCTTAGCAGACCCAGGTGCGCCTGGGGTTACTCAGTGTTCCTGCCGGGAACAGGGTGCCCACGCTAGCCTCCTAGGTGTCCAGAAAACTGTGCCGCCGTTAGACGTACGCAGAGCAGAGGCCACCGGCTCTTGGAAACTGCTGCACGCCTGCTCTTGTGCCCGGCAAATCAGGGCCTTACTTCCAGGCATGTGTTCATGCTGGGTGTGCCGGTAGCGACACCGCATGGTAAGATGCTGACTTTCTCCTCGAGCAGAGTGACTTCAGGTACGAGGGCCTCGGAGTATTCAAAGCACGGTGTTTTCTCATGGCAGCACACACATGGGCCATGACAAAGTCATCCTGGGCACTTCGGACTCACCATCAATGTTGTCCTGAGGCCGTTCGAGCACTCTGGACATGTAGCTCTCCTCAAGGAACCTACAGTGTGTTGCCCACCACTCGGCACGCACAGAGGGCCTCCGAGGGATCAACAAATGGGCCTCGATTTCCTCAGCCAGCCCAGAGGGGTGTTGAGGTACTCACTCAACTTGGAGGGAAAATGATGCATACCCGAGAGGCCTAGGAGTCCTCAGACGTGTACATCTTTGAAAATAAAGCATATAAGCGACTAAGAACTCATGGAGACAGCTGCATGCCTCCGTATCTACACGGTTACCAAGGGCCTAAACTGGAGGCATGTTCCCACGTTGAGATTCCTTTTAGCTCTAGAGCTTGTCAGGCTGAAAACAACCACGGCCGTGGAAGCACCTGGTTTAGACAGAGCAAATTCATTTTCTCCCCAGAAGCATTCTACAAGGGTTGACTTGCCTGTCAAGAGCTGTGTATGTCAGGGATCTTTAACGAAGCATGAATGCAGCCTTCAGAAAGGGAAAGCAAGGCTAGTCCCAGCAGGCCCCTGTTTCCTCGGGCTCACACTGCATGCACCACTGTTGTTTCTAACAAGTCCAAAGAGACACAGGTTACCCTGTGTTTCCTTCCCTGAATCTGCTTCTCCAAGTAGGGTGTTCTGCATCAAGCGAACTGCCTCAACCAAGGATCCCCGTAGCTGCTCCTCTGGTCCTGTGTCTATTCAAAAGCCTGCAGTGCCACAGGAAGAACAGGACTTAAATGGCAGTCAGAACACAAGCCGACTTCCTCCAGGAGGCACGGTGACTTCAGGCAGGAGGTCCTAGATGGAAAGCGAAGCTGAGGGTTACTCTGAGTGCAGCTCAGACTAGGGCAACGCGTAAGACTTCGACGCCATGTGGGACTTGCCAGAACGGTGTTCGTGAACGTGTGCGGGTGCTGAGGAAGTTTAGCTGCTCCAAAAGAGAGTGCAGTGCGTTTCCCTACGCTCGGCATGCACAGAGGGGCTCTAAAGGGCTACGGGAGTGGATGTTGCTTAGCAGACACAGGTGCGCCTGGGGGTACTCAGTGTTCCTGCCGGGAACAGGGTGCCCACGCTAGCCTCCTAGGTGTCCAGAAAACTGTGCCGCCGTTAGACGTACGCAGAGCAGAGGCCACCGGCTCTTGGAAACTGCTGCACGCCTCCTCTTATGCTCGGCAAATCAGGGCCTTACTTCCAGGCATGTGTTCATGCTGGGTGTGCCGGTAGCGACACCGCATGGTAAGATGCTGACTTTCTCCTCGAGCAGAGTGACTTCAGGTACGAGGGCCTCGGAGTATTCAAAGCAGAGTGTTTTCTCATGGCATCTCACACAAGGGCCATGACAAAGTCTTCCTGGGCACTACAGACTCAGCAGCAATATTGTGCTGAGGCCCTTCGAGGACTCTGGACATGTAGCTCTCCTCAAGGAACCTACAGTGTGTTGCCCATCACTCGGCACGCACAGAGGGCCTCTGAGGGATCAACAAATGAGCCTCGATTTCCTCAGCCAGCCCAGAGGGGTGTTGAGGTACTCACTCAACTTGGAGGGAAAATGATGCATACCCGAGAGGCCTAGGAGTCCTCAGACGTGTACATCTTTGAAAATAAAGCATATAAGCGACTAAGAACTCATGGAGACAGCTGCATGCCTCCGTATCTACACGGTTACCAAGGGCCTAAACTGGAGGCATGTTCCCACGTTGAGATTCCTTTTAGCTCGAGAGCTTGTCAGGCTGAAAACAACCACGGCCGTGGAAGCACCTGGTTTAGACAGAGCAAATTCATTTTGTCCCCAGAAGCATTCTACAAGGGTTGACTTGCCTGTCAAGAGCTGTGTATGTCAGGGATCTTTAACGAAGCATGAATGCAGCCTTCAGAAAGGGAAAGCAAGGCTAGTCCCAGCAGGCCCCCGTTTCCTCGGGCTCACTCACCATGCACCCCTGTTCTTTCTAAGAAGTCCAAAGAGACACAAGTTACCCTGTGTTTCCTTCCCTGAATCTGCTTCTCCAAGTAGGGTGTTCTGCATCAAGCGAACTGCCTCAACGAAGGATCGCCGTAGCTGCTCCTCTGGTCCTGTGTCTATTCAAAACCCTGCAGTGCCACAGGAAGAACAGGAGTTAAATGGCACTCAGAACGCAAGCCGACTTCCTCCAGGAGGCACGGTGACTTCAGGCAGGAGGTCCTAGATGGAAAGCGAAGCCGAGGGTTACTCTGAGTGCAGCTCAGACTAGGGCAACGCGTAAGACTTCGATGCCATGTGGGACTTCCCAGAACGGTGTTCGTAAACGTGTGCGAGTGCTGAGGAAATTTAGCTGTTCCAAATGAGAGTGCAGTGCGTTTCCCTACGCTCGGCATGCACAGAGGGGCTCTAAAGGGCTACGGGAGTGGATGTTGCTTAGCAGACCCAGGTGCGCCTGGGGGTACTCAGTGTTCCTGCCGGGAACAGGGTGCCCACGCTAGCCTCCTAGGTGTCCAGAAAACTGTGCCGCCGTTAGACGTACGCAGAGCAGAGGCCACCGGCTCTTGGAAACTGCTGCACGCCTCCTCTTGTGCACGGCAAATCAGGGCCTTACTTCCAGGCATGTGTTCATGCTGGGTGTGCCGGTAGCGACACCGCATGGTAAGATGCTGACTTTCTCCTCGAGCAGAGTGACTTCAGGTACGAGGGCCTCGGAGTATTCAAAGCAGGGTGTTTTCTCATGGCAGCACACACATGGGCCATGACAAAGTCTTCCTGGGCACTTCGGACTCACCAGCAATGTTGTCCTGAGGCCGTTCGAGCACTCTGGACATGTAGCTCTCCTCAAGGAACCTACAGTGTGTTGCCCATCACTCGGCACGCACAGAGGGCCTCCGAGAGATCAACAAATGGGCCTCGACGTTCCTCAGCCGGCCCACAGGGGTGTGGAGGTACTCAGTCAACTTGGATGGAAAATCATGCATACCCGAGAGGCCTAGGAGTCCTCAGACGTGTACTTCCTTGAAAATAAAGCATATAAGCGACTAAGAACTCATGGAGACAGCTGCATGTCTCCGTATCTACACGGTTACCAAGGGCGTAAACTGGAGGCATGTTCCCACGTTGAGATTCCTTTTAGCTCTAGAGCTTGTCAGGACGAAAACAACCGCGGCCATGGAAGCACCTGGTTTAGACAGAGCAAATTCATTTTGTCCCCAGAAGCATTCTACAAGGGTTGACTTGCCTGTCAAGAGCTGTGTATGTCAGGGATCTTTAACGAAGCATGAATGCAGCCTTCAGAAAGGGAAAGCAAGGCTAGTTCCAGCAGGCCCCCGTTTCCTCGGGCTCACTCAGCATGCACCACTGTTGTTTCTAACAAGTCCAAAGAGACACAGGTTACCCTGTGTTTCCTTCCCTGAATCTGCTTCTCCAAGTAGGGTGTTCTGCATCAAGCGAACTGCCTCAACCAAGGATCGCCGTAGCTGCTCCTCTGGTCCTGTGTCTATTCAAAAGTTTGCAGTGCCTCAGGAAGAACAGGAGTTAAATTGCAGTCAGAACGCAAGCCGACTTCCTCCAGGAGGCACGGTGACTTCAGGCAGGAGGTCCTAGATGGAAAGCGAAGCTGAGGGTTACTCTGAGTGCAGCTCAGACTAGGGTAACGCGTAAGACTTCGACGCCATGTGGGACTTGCCAGAACGGTGTTCGTGAACGTGTGCGAGTGCTGAGGAAATGTAGCTGCTCCAAAAGAGAGTGCAGTGCGTTTCCCTACGCTCGGCATGCACAGAGGGGCTCTAAAGGGCTACGGGAGTGGATGTTGCTTAGCAGACACAGGTGCGCCTGGGGGTACTCTGTGTTCCTGCCGGGAACAGGGTGCCCACGCTAGCCTCCTAGGTGTCCAGAAAACTGTGCCGCCGTTAGACGTACGCAGAGCATAGGCCACCGGCTCTTGGAAACTGCTGCACGCCTCCTCTTGTGCTCGGCAAATCAGGGCCTTACTTCCAGGCATGTGTTCATGCTGGGTGTGCCGGTAGCGACACCGCATGGTAAGATGCTGACTTTCTCCTCGAGCAGAGTGACTTCAGGTACGAGGGCCTCGGAGTATTCAAAGCAGAGTGTTTTCTCATGGCATCTCACACAAGGGCCATGACAAAGTCTTCCTGGGCACTACAGACTCAGCAGCAATACTGTCCTGAGGCCGTTCGAGGACTCTGGACATGTAGCTCTCCTCAAGGAACCTACAGTGTGTTGCCCACAACTCGGCACGCACAGAGGGCCTCCGAGGGATCAACAAATGGGTCTCGAAGTTCCTCAGCCAGCCCAGAGGGGTGTTGAGGTACTCACTCAACTTGGAGGGAAAATGATGCATACCCGAGAGGCCTAGGAGTCCTCAGACGTGTACATCTTTGAAAATAAAGCATATAAGCGACTAAGAACTCATGGAGACAGCTGCATGCCTCCGTATCTACACGGTTACCAAGGGCCTAAACTGGAGGCATGTTCTCACGTTGAGATTCCTTTTAGCTCTAGAGCTTGTCAGGCTGAAAACAACCGCGGCCATGGAAGCACCTGGTTTATACACAGCAAATTCATTTTGTCCCCAGAAGCATTCTACAAGGGTTGACTTGCCTGTCAAGAGCTGTGTATGTCAGAGAGCTTCAACGAAGCATGAAGGCAGCCTTCAGAAAGGGAAAGCAAGGCTAGTCCCAGCAGGCCCCCGTTTCCTCGGGCTCACTCAGCATGCACCCCTGTGGTTTCTAACAAGTCCAAAGAGACACAGGTTACCCTGTGTTTCCTTCCCTGAATCAGCTTCTCCAAGTAGGGTGTTCTGCATCAAGCGAACTGCCTCAACCAAGGATCGCCGTAGCTGCTCCTCTGGTCCTGTGTCTATTCAAAAGCCTGCAGTGCCACAGGAAGAACAGGACTTAAATTGCAGTAAGAACACAAGCCGACTTCCTCCAGGAGGCACGGTGACTTCAGGCAGGAGGTCCTAGATGGAAAGCGAAGCTGAGGGTTACTCTGAGTGCAGCTCAGACTAGGGCAACGCGTAAGACTTCGACGCCATGTGGGACTTGCCAGAATGGTGTTCGTGAACGTGTGCGGGTGCTGAGGAAGTTTAGCTGCTCCAAAAGAGAGTGCAGTGCGTTTCCCTACGCTCGGCATGCACAGAGGGGCTCTAAAGGGCTACGGGAGTGGATGTTGCTTAGCAGACACAGGTGCGCCTGGGGGTACTCAGTGTTCCTGCCGGGAACAGGGTGCCCACGCTAGCCTCCTAGGTGTCCAGAAAACTGTGCCGCCGTTAGACGTACGCAGAGCAGAGGCCACCGGCTCTTGGAAACTGCTGCACGCCTCCTCTTGTGCTCGGCAAATCAGGGCCTTACTTCCAGGCATGTGTTCATGCTGGGTGTGCCGGTAGCGACACCGCATGGTAAGATGCTGACTTTCTCCTCGAGCAGAGTGACTTCAGGTACGAGGGCCTCGGAGTATTCAAAGCAGAGTGTTTTCTCATGGCATCTCACACAAGGGCCATGACAAAGTCTTCCTGGGCACTACAGACTCAGCAGCAATATTGTGCTGAGGCCCTTCGAGGACTCTGGACATGTAGCTCTCCTCAAGGAACCTACAGTGTGTTGCCCATCACTCGGCACGCACAGAGGGCCTCTGAGGGATCAACAAATGAGCCTCGATTTCCTCAGCCAGCCCAGAGGGGTGTTGAGGTACTCACTCAACTTGGAGGGAAAATGATGCATACCCGAGAGGCCTAGGAGTCCTCAGACGTGTACATCTTTGAAAATAAAGCATATAAGCGACTAAGAACTCATGGAGACAGCTGCATGCCTCCGTATGTACACGGTTACCAAGGGCCTAAACTGGAGGCATGTTCCCACGTTGAGATTCCTTTTAGCTCTAGAGCTTGTCAGGCTGAAAACAACCACGGCCGTGGAAGCACCTGGTTTAGACAGAGCAAATTCATTTTGTCCCCAGAAGCATTCTACAAGGGTTGACTTGCCTGTCAAGAGCTGTGTATGTCAGGGATCTTTAACGAAGCATGAATGCAGCCTTCAGAAAGGGAAAGCAAGGCTAGTCCCAGCAGGCCCCCGTTTCCTCGGGCTCACTCACCATGCACCCCTGTTCTTTCTAAGAAGTCCAAAGAGACACAAGTTACCCTGTGTTTCCTTCCCTGAATCTGCTTCTCCAAGTGGGGTGTTCTGCATCAAGCGAACTGCCTCAACGAAGGATCGCCGTAGCTGCTCCTCTGGTCCTGTGTCTATTCAAAAGCCTGCAGTGCCACAGGAAGAACAGGAGTTAAATGGCACTCAGAACGCAAGCCGACTTCCTCCAGGAGGCACGGTGACTTCAGGCAGGAGGTCCTAGATGGAAAGCGAAGCCGAGGGTTACTCTGAGTGCAGCTCAGACTAGGGCAACGCGTAAGACTTCGATGCCATGTGGGACTTCCCAGAACGGTGTTCGTAAACGTGTGCGAGTGCTGAGGAAATTTAGCTGTTCCAAATGAGAGTGCAGTGCGTTTCCCTACGCTCGGCATGCACAGAGGGGCTCTAAAGGGCTACGGGAGTGGATGTTGCTTAGCAGACCCAGGTGCGCCTGGGGGTACTCAGTGTTCCTGCCGGGAACAGGGTGCCCACGCTAGCCTCCTAGGTGTCCAGAAAACTGTGCCGCCGTTAGACGTACGCAGAGCAGAGGCCACGGGCTCTTGGAAACTGCTGCACGCCTCCTCTTCTGCACGGCAAATCAGGGCCTTACTTCCAGGCATGTGTTCATGCTGGGTGTGCTGGTAGCGACACCGCATGGTAAGATGCTGACTTTCTCCTCGAGCAGAGTGACTTCAGGTACGAGGGCCTCGGAGTATTCAAAGCAGGGTGTTTTCTCATGGCAGCACACACATGGGCCATGACAAAGTCTTCCTGGGCACTTCGGACTCACCAGCAATGTTGTCCTGAGGCCGTTCGAGCACTATGGACATGTAGCTCTCCTCAAGGAACCTACAGTGTGTTGCCCATCACTCGGCACGCACAGAGGGCCTCCGACGGATCAACAAATGGGCCTCGACGTTCCTCAGCCGTCCCACAGGGGTGTGGAGGTACTCACTCAACTTGGAGGGAAAATGATGCATACCCGAGAGGCCTAGGAGTCCTCAGACGTGTACATCTTTGAAAATAAAGCATATAAGCGACTAAGAACTCATGGAGACAGCTGCATGCCTCCGTATCTACACGGTTACCAAGGGCCTAAACTGGAGGCATGTTCCCACGTTGAGATTCCTTTTAGCTCTAGAGCTTGTCAGGCTGAAAACAACCACGGCCATGGAAGCACCTGGTTTAGACAGAGCAAATTCATTTTGTCCCCAGAAGCATTCTACAAGGGTTGACTTGCCTGTCAAGAGCTGTGTATGTCAGGGATCTTTAACGAAGCATGAATGCAGCCTTCAGAAAGGGAAAGCAAGGCTAGTCCCAGCAGGCCCCCGTTTCCTCGGGCTCACTCACCATGCACCCCTGTTCTTTCTAAGAAGTCCAAAGAGACACAAGTTACCCTGTGTTTCCTTCCCTGAATCTGCTTCTCCAAGTAGGGTGTTCTGCATCAAGCGAACTGCCTCAACGAAGGATCGCCGTAGCTGCTCCTCTGGTCCTGTGTCTATTCAAAAGCCTGCAGTGCCACAGGAAGAACAGGAGTTAAATGGCACTCAGAACGCAAGCCGACTTCCTCCAGGAGGCACGGTGACTTCAGGCAGGAGGTCCTAGATGGAAAGCGAAGCCGAGGGTTACTCTGAGTGCAGCTCAGACTAGGGCAACGCGTAAGACTTCGATGCCATGTGGGACTTCCCAGAACGGTGTTCGTAAACGTGTGCGAGTGCTGAGGAAATTTAGCTGTTCCAAATGAGAGTGCAGTGCGTTTCCCTACGCTCGGCATGCACAGAGTGGCTCTAAAGGGTTACGGGAGTGGATGTTGCTTAGCAGACCCAGGTGCGCCTGGGGTTACTCAGTGTTCCTGCCGGGAACAGGGTGCCCACGCTAGCCTCCTAGGTGTCCAGAAAACTGTGCCGCCGTTAGACGTACGCAGAGCAGAGGCCACCGGCTCTTGGAAACTGCTGCACGCCTGCTCTTGTGCCCGGCAAATCAGGGCCTTACTTCCAGGCATGTGTTCATGCTGGGTGTGCCGGTAGCGACACCGCATGGTAAGATGCTGACTTTCTCCTCGAGCAGAGTGACTTCAGGTACGAGGGCCTCGGAGTATTCAAAGCACGGTGTTTTCTCATGGCAGCACACACATGGGCCATGACAAAGTCTTCCTGGGCACTTCGGACTCACCATCAATGTTGTCCTGAGGCCGTTCGAGCACTCTGGACATGTAGCTCTCCTCAAGGAACCTACAGTGTGTTGCCCACCACTCGGCACGCACAGAGGGCCTCCGAGGGATCAACAAATGGGCCTCGATTTCCTCAGCCAGCCCAGAGGGGTGTTGAGGTACTCACTCAACTTGGAGGGAAAATGATGCATACCCGAGAGGCCTAGGAGTCCTCAGACGTGTACATCTTTGAAAATAAAGCATATAAGCGACTAAGAACTCATGGAGACAGCTGCATGCCTCCGTATCTACACGGTTACCAAGGGCCTAAACTGGAGGCATGTTCTCACGTTGAGATTCCTTTTAGCTCTAGAGCTTGTCAGGCTGAAAACAACCGCGGCCATGGAAGCACCTGGTTTAGACAGAGCAAATTCATTTTGTCCCCAGAAGCATTCTACAGGGTTGACTTGCCTGTCAAGAGCTGCGTATGTCAGGGAGCTTCAACGAAGCATGAATGCAGCCTTCAGAAAGGGAAAGCAAGTCTAGTCCCAGTAGGCCCCCGTTTCCTCGTGCTCACTCAGCATGCACGACTGTGGTTTCTAACACGTCCAAAGAGACACAGGTTACCCTGTGTTTCCTTCCCTGAATCTGCTTCTCCAAGTAGGGTGTTCTGCATCAAGCGAACTGCCTCAACCAAGGATCGCCGTAGCTGCTCCTCTGGTCCTGTGTCTATTCAAAAGCTTGCAGTGCCTCAGGAAGAACAGGACTTAAATTGCAGTAGAACGCAAGCCGACTTCATCCATTAGGCACGGTGACTTCAGGCAGGAGGTCCTAGATGGAAAGCGAAGCTGAGGGTTACTCTGAGTGCAGCTCAGACTAGGGCAACGCGTAAGACTTCGACCTCATGTAGGACTTGCCAGAACGGTGTTCGTGAACGTGTGCGAGTGCTGAGGAAATGTAGCTGCTCCAAAAGAGAGCGCAGTGCGTTTTCCTACGCTCGGCATGCACAGAGGGGCTCTAAAGGGCTACGGGAGAGGATGTTGCTTAGCAGACCCAGGTGCGCCTGGGGGTACTCAGTGTTCCTGCCGGGAACAGGGTGCCCACGCTAGCCTCCTAGGTGTCCAGAAAACTGTGCCGCCGTTAGACGTACGCAGAGCAGAGGCCACCGGCTCTTGGAAACTGCTGCACGCCTCCTCTTGTGCACGGCAAATCAGGGCCTTACTTCCAGGCATGTGTTCATGCTGGGTGTGCCGGTAGCGACACCGCATGGTAAGATGCTGACTTTCTCCTTGAGCAGAGTGACTTCAGGTACGAGGGCCTCGGAGTATTCAAAGCAGGGTGTTTTCTCATGGCAGCACACACATGGGCCATGACAAAGTCTTCCTGGGCACTTCGGACTCACCATCAATATTGTCCTGAGGCCGTTCGAGCACTCTGGACATGTAGCTCTCCTCAAGGAACCTACTGTGTGTTTCCCATCACTCGGCACACACAGAGGGCCTCCGAGGGATCAACAAATGGGCCTCGACGTTCCTCAGCCGGCCCACAGGGGTGTGGAGGTACTCAGTCAACTGGGAGGGAAAATGATGCATACCCGAGAGCCCTAGGAGGCCTCAGACGTGTACATCTTTGAAAATAAAGCATATAAGCGACTAAGAACTCATGGAGACAGCTGCATGCCTCCGTATCTACACGGTTACCAAGGGCCTAAACTGGAGGCATGTTCCCACGTTGAGATTCCTTTTAGCTCTAGAGCTTGTCAGGACGAAAACAACCGCGGCCATGGAAGCACCTGGTTTAGACAGAGCAAATTCATTTTGTCCCCAGAAGCATTCTACAGGGTTGACTTGCCTGTCAAGAGCTGCGTATGTCAGGGAGCTTCAACGAAGCATGAATGCAGCCTTCAGAAAGGGAAAGCAAGGCTAGTCCCAGCAGGCCCCCGTTTCCTCGGGCTCACTCCGCATGCACCCCTGTGCTTTCTAACAAGTCCAAAGAGACACAGGTTACCCTGTGTTTCCTTCCCTGAATCTGCTTCTCCAAGTAGGGTGTTCTGCATCAAGCGAACTGCCTCAACCAAGGATCGCCGTAGCTGCTCCTCTGGTCCTGTGTCTATTCAAAAGTTTGCAGTGCCTCAGGAAGAACAGGAATTAAATTGCAGTCAGAACGCAAGCCGACTTCCTCCAGGAGGCACGGTGACTTCAGGCAGGAGGTCCTAGATGGAAAGCGAAGCTGAGGGTTACTCTGAGTGCAGCTCAGACTAGGGTAACGCGTAAGACTTCGACGCCATGTGGGACTTGCCAGAACGGTGTTCGTGAACGTGTGCGAGTGCTGAGGAAATTTAGCTGCTCCAAAAGAGAGTGCAGTGCGTTTCCCTACGCTCGGCATGCACAGAGGGGCTCTAAAGGGCTACGGGAGTGGATGTTGCTTAGCAGACCCAGGTGCGCCTGGGGGTACTCTGTGTTCCTGCCGGGAACAGGGTGCCCACGCTAGCCTCCTAGGTGTCCAGAAAACTGTGCCGCCGTTAGACGTACGCAGAGCATAGGCCACCGGCTCTTGGAAACTGCTGCACGCCTCCTCTTGTGCACGGCAAATCAGGGCCTTACTTCCAGGCATGTGTTCATGCTGGGTGTGCCGGTAGCGACACCGAATGGTAAGATGCTGACTTTCTCCTCGAGCAGAGTGACTTCAGGTACGAGGGCCTCGGAGTATTCAAAGCAGAGTGTTTTCTCATGGCATCTCACACAAGGGCCATGACAAAGTCTTCCTGGGCACTACAGACTCAGCAGCAATACTGTCCTGAGGCCGTTCGAGGACTCTGGACATGTAGCTCTCCTCAAGGAACCTACAGTGTGTTGCCCACAACTCGGCACGCACAGAGGGCCTCCGAGGGATCAACAAATGGGTCTCGAAGTTCCTCAGCCAGCCCAGAGGGGTGTTGAGGTACTCACTCAACTTGGAGGGAAAATGATGCATACCCGAGAGGCCTAGGAGTCCTCAGACGTGTACATCTTTGAAAATAAAGCATATAAGCGACTAAGAACTCATGGAGACAGCTGCATGCCTCCGTATCTACACGGTTACCAAGGGCCTAAACTGGAGGCATGTTCTCACGTTGAGATTCCTTTTAGCTCTAGAGCTTGTCAGGCTGAAAACAACCGCGGCCATGGAAGCACCTGGTTTAGACAGAGCAAATTCATTTTGTCCCCAGAAGCATTCTACAGGGTTGACTTGCCTGTCAAGAGCTGCGTATGTCAGGGAGCTTCAACGAAGCATGAATGCAGCCTTCAGAAAGGGAAAGCAAGTCTAGTCCCAGCAGGCCCCCGTTTCCTCGTGCTCACTCAGCATGCACGACTGTGGTTTCTAACAAGTCCAAAGAGACACAGGTTACCCTGTGTTTCCTTCCCTGAATCTGCTTCTCCAAGTAGGGTGTTCTGCATCAAGCGAACTGCTTCAACCAAGGATCGCCGTAGCTGCTCCTCTGGTCCTGTGTCTATTCAAAAGCTTGCAGTGCCTCAGGAAGAACAGGACTTAAATTGCAGTAAGAACGCAAGCCGACTTCATCCATTAGGCACGGTGACTTCAGGCAGGAGGTCCTAGATGGAAAGCGAAGCTGAGGGTTACTCTGAGTGCAGCTCAGACTAGGGCAACGCGTAAGACTTCGACCTCATGTAGGACTTGCCAGAACGGTGTTCGTGAACGTGTGCGAGTGCTGAGGAAATGTAGCTGCTCCAAAAGAGAGTGCAGTGCGTTTCCCTACGCTCGGCATGCACAGAGGGGCTCTAAAGGGCTACGGGAGTGGATGTTGCTTAGCAGACCCAGGTGCGCCTGGGGGTACTCAGTGTTCCTGCCGGGATCAGGGTGCCCACGCTAGCCTCCTAGGTGTCCAGAAAACTGTGCCGCCGTTAGACGTACGCAGAGCAGAGGCCACCGGCTCTTGGAAACTGCTGCACGCCTCCTCTTGTGCACGGCAAATCAGGGCCTTACTTCCAGGCATGTGTTCATGCTGGGTGTGCCGGTAGCGACACCGCATGGTAAGATGCTGACTTTCTCCTCGAGCAGAGTGACTTCAGGTACGAGGGCCTCGGAGTATTCAAAGCAGGGTGTTTTCTCATGGCACCACACACATGGGCCATGACAAAGTCTTCCTGGGCACTTCGGACTCACCAGCAATGTTGTCCTGAGGCCGTTCGAGCACTCTGGACATGTAGCTCTCCTCAAGGAACGTACAGTGTGTTGCCCATCACTCGGCACGCACAGAGGGCCTCCGACGGATCAACAAATGGGCCTCGACGTTCCTCAGCCGGCCCACAGGGGTGTGGAGGTACTCAGTCAACTTGGAGGGAAAATGATGCATACCCGAGAGGCCTAGGAGTCCTCAGACGTGTACTTCCTTGAAAATAAAGCATATAAGCGACTAAGAACTCATGGAGACAGATGCATGCCTCCGTATCTACACGGTTACCAAGGGCCTAAACTGGAGGCATGTTCCCACGTTGAGATTCCTTTTAGCTCTAGAGCTTGTCAGGCTGAAAACGACCGCGGCCATGGAAGCACCTGGTTTAGACAGAGCAAATTCATTTTGTCCCCAGAAGCATTCTACAAGGGTTGACTTGCCTGTCAAGAGCTGTGTATGTCAGAGAGCTTCAACGAAGCATGAATGCAGCCTTCAGAAAGGGAAAGCAAGTCTAGTCCCAGCAGGCCCCCGTTTCCTAGGGCTCACTCAGCATGCACCACTGTTGTTTCTAACAAGTCCAAAGAGACACAGGTTACCCTGTGTTTCCTTCCCTGAATCTGCTTCTCCAAGTAGGGTGTTCTGCATCAAGCGAACTGCCTCAACCAAGGATCGCCGTAGCTGCTCCTCTGGTCCTGTGTCTATTCAAAAGCCTGCAGTGCCACAGGAAGAACAGGAGTTAAATTGCAGTCAGAACGCAAGCCGACTTCCTCCAGGAGGCACGGAGACTTCAGGCAGGAGGTCCTAGATGGAAAGCGAAGCTGAGGGTTACTCTGAGTGCAGCTCAGACTAGGGTAACGCGTAAGACTTCGACGTCATGTGGGACTTGCCAGAACGGTGTTCGTGAACGTGTGCGAGTGCTGAGGAAATTTAGCTGCTCCAAAAGAGAGTGCAGTGCGTTTCCCTACGCTCGGCATGCACAGAGGGGCTCTAAAGGGCTACGGGAGTGGATGTTGCTTAGCAGAACCAGGTGCGCCTGGGGGTACTCAGTGTTCCTGCCGGGAACCGGGTGCCCACGCTAGCCTCCTAGGTGTCCAGAAAACTGTGCCGCCGTTAGACGTACGCAGAGCAGAGGCCACCGGCTCCTGGAAACTGCTGCACGCCTCCTCTTCTGCACGGCAAATCAGGGCCTTACTTCCAGGCATGTGTTCATGCTGGGTGTGCCGGTAGCGACACCGCATGGTAAGATGCTGACTTTCTCCTCGAGCAGAGTGACTTCAGGTACGAGGGCCTCGGAGTATTCAAAGCAGAGTGTTTTCTCATGGCATCTCACACAAGGGCCATGACAAAGTATTCCTGGGCACTACGGACTCAGCAGCAATATTGTCCTGAGGCCGTTCGAGGACTCTGGACATGTAAGTCTCCTCAAGGAACCTACAGTGTGTTGCCCACCACTCGACACGCACAGAGGGCCTCCGAGGGATCAGCAAATGGGTCTCGAAGTTCCTCAGCCAGCCCAGAGGGGTGTTGAGGTACTCACTCAACTTGGAGGGAAAAGGATGCATACCCGAGAGGCCTAGGAGTCCTCAGACGTGTACATCTTTGAAAATAAAGCATATAAGCGACTAAGAACTCATGGAGACAGCTGCATGCCTCCGTATCTACACGGTTACCAAGGGCCTAAACTGGAGGCATGTTCCCACGTTGAGATTCCTTTTAGCTCTGGAGCTTGTCAGGCTGAAAACAACCGCGGCCATGGAAGCACCTGGTTTAGACAGAGCAAATTCATTTTGTCCCCAGAATCATTCTACAGGGTTGACTTGCCTGTCCAGAGCTGCGTATGTCAGAGAGCTTCAACGAAGCATGAATGCAGCCTTCAGAAAGGGAAAGCAAGGCTAGTCCCAGCAGGCCCCCGTTTCGTCGGGCTCACTCAGCATGCACGACTGTTGTTTCTAACAAGTCCAAAGAGACACAGGTTACCCTGTGTTTCCTTCCCTGAATCTGCTTCTCCAAGTAGGGTGTTCTGCATCAAGCGAACTGCCTCAACCAAGGATCGCCGTAGCTGCTCCTCTGGTCCTGTGTCTATTCAAAAGCCTGCAGTGCCACAGGAAGAAGAGGACTTAAATTGCAGTAAGAACGCAAGCCGACTTCCTCCAGGAGGCACGGTGACTTCAGGCAGGTGGTCCTAGTTGGAAAGCGAAGCCGAGGGTTACTCTGAGTGCAGCTCAGACTAGGGCAACGCGTAAGATTTCGACGCCATGTGGGACTTGCCAGAACGGTGTTCGTGAACGTGTGCGAGTGCTGAGGAAATTTAGCTGCTCCAAAAGAGAGTGCAGTGCGTTTCCCTACGCTCGGCATGCACAGAGGGGCTCTAAAGGGCTACGGGAGTGGATGTTGCTTAGCAGACCCAGGTGCGCCTGGGGGTACTCAGTGTTCCTGCTGGGAAAAGGGTGCCCACGCTAGCCTCCTAGGTGTCCAGAAAACTGTGCCGCCGTTAGACGTACGCAGAGCAGAGGCCACCAGCTCTTGGAAACAGCTGCACGCCTCCTATTCTGCACGGCAAATCAGTGCCTTACTTCCAGGCATGTGTTCATGCTGGGTGTGCCGGTAGCGACACCGCATGGTCAGATGCTGACTTTCTCCTCGAGCAGAGTGACTTCAGGTACGAGAGCCTCGGAGTATTCAAAGCAGGGTGTTTTCTCATGGCAGCACACACATGGGACATGACAAAGTCTTCCTGGGCACTTCGGAATCACCAGCAATGTTGTCCTGAGGCCGTTCGAGAACTCTGGACATGTAGCTCTCCTCAAGGAACCTACAGTGTGTTGCCCATCACTCGGCACGCACAGAGGGCCTTCGAGGGATCAACAAATGGGCCTCGAAGTTCCTCATCCGGCCCACAGTGGTGTGAAGGTACTCAGTCAACTTGGAGGGAATATCATGCATACCCGAGAGGCCTAGGAGTCCTCAGTCGTGTACTTCCTTGAAAATAAAGCATACAAGCGACTAAGAACTCATGGAGACAGCTGCATGTCTCCGTATGTACACGGCTACCAAGGGCCTAAACTGGAGGCATGTTCCCACGTTGAGATTCCTTTTAGCTCTAGAGCTTGTCAGGCTGAAAACAACCGCGGCCATGGAAGCACCTGGTTTAGACAGAGCAAATTCATTTTCTCCCCAGAAGCATTCTACAAGGGTTGACTTGCCGGTCAAGAGCTGTGTATGTCAGGGATCTTTAACGAAGCATGAATGCAGCCTTCAGAAAGGGAAAGCAAGGCTAGTCCCAGCAGGCCCCCGTTTCCTCGGGCTCACTCAGCATGCACCACTGTTGTTTCTAAGAAGTCCAAAGAGACACAGGTTACCCTGTGTTTCCTTCCCTGAATCTGCTTCTCCAAGTAGGGTGTTCTGCATCAAGCGAACTGCCTCAACCAAGGATCGCCGTAGCTGCTCCTCTGGTCCTGTGTCTATTCAAAAGCTTGCAGTGCCTCAGGAAGAACAGGACTTAAATTGCAGTCAGAACGCAAGCCGACTTCCTCCAGGAGGCACGGTGACTTCAGGCAGGAGGTCCTAGATGGAAAGCGAAGCCGAGGGTTACTCTGAGTGCAGCTCAGACTAGGGTAACGCGTAAGACTTCGACGCCATGTGGGACTTGCCAGAACGGTGTTCGTGAACGTGTGCGAGTGCTGAGGAAATGTAGCTGCTCCAAAAGAGAGTGCAGTGCGTTTCCCTACGCTCGGCATGCACAGAGGGGCTCTAAAGGGCTACGGGAGTGGATGTTGCTTAGCAGACCCAGGTGCGCCTGGGGGTACTCAGTGTTCCTGCCGGGAACAGGGTGCCCACGCTAGCCTCCTAGGTGTCCAGAAAACTGTGCCGCCGTTAGACGTACGCAGAGCATAGGCCACCGGCTCTTGGAAACTGCTGCACGCCTCCTCTTGTGCACGGCAAATCAGGGCCTTACTTCCAGGCATGTGTTCATGCTGGGTGTGCCGGTAGCGACACCGAATGGTAAGATGCTGACTTTCTCCTCGAGCAGAGTGACTTCAGGTACGAGGGCCTCGGAGTATTCAAAGCAGAGTGTTTTCTCATGGCATCTCACACAAGGGCCATGACAAAGTCTTCCTGGGCACTTCGGAATCACCAGCAATGTTGTCCTGAGGCCGTTCGAGAACTCTGGACATGTAGCTCTCCTCAAGGAACCTACAGTGTGTTGCCCACCACTCGGCACGCACAGAGGGCCTCCGAGGGATCAACAAATGGGTCTCGAAGTTCCTCAGCCAGCCCAGAGGGGTGTTGAGGTACTCACTCAAGTTGGAGGGAAAATGATGCATACCCGATAGGCCTAGGAGTCCTCAGACGTGTACATCTTTGAAAATAAAGCATATAAGCGACTAAGAACTCATGGAGAC
This sequence comes from Delphinapterus leucas, assembly GCF_059928025.1. Taxonomy (NCBI): domain Eukaryota; kingdom Metazoa; phylum Chordata; class Mammalia; order Artiodactyla; family Monodontidae; genus Delphinapterus; species Delphinapterus leucas. Next base: position 32,215,272 of record NC_143147.1, read on the forward strand.
AGCTGCATGCCTCCGTATCTACACGGTTACCAAGGGCCTAAACTGGAGGCATGTTCCCACGTTGAGATTCCTTTTAGCTCTAGAGCTTGTCAGGCTGAAAACAACCGCGGCCATGGAAGCACCTGGTTTAGACAGAGCAAATTCATTTTGTCCCCAGAAGCATTCTACAGGGTTGACTTGCCTGTCAAGAGCTGCGTATGTCAGGGAGCTTCAACGAAGCATGAATGCAGCCTTCAGAAAGGGAAAGCAAGTCTAGTCCCAGTAGGCCCCCGTTTCCTCGTGCTCACTCAGCATGCACGACTGTGGTTTCTAACAAGTCCAAAGAGACACAGGTTACCCTGTGTTTCCTTCCCTGAATCTGCTTCTCCAAGTAGGGTGTTCTGCATCAAGCGAACTGCCTCAACCAAGGATCGCCGTAGCTGCTCCTCTGGTCCTGTGTCTATTCAAAAGCCTGCAGTGCCACAGGAAGAAGAGGACTTAAATTGCAGTAAGAACGCAAGCCGACTTCATCCATTAGGCACGGTGACTTCAGGCAGGAGGTCCTAGATGGAAAGCGAAGCCGAGGGTTACTCTGAGTGCAGCTCAGACTAGGGCAACGCGTAAGACTTCGACCTCATGTAGGACTTGCCAGAACGGTGTTCGTGAACGTGTGCGAGTGCTGAGGAAATGTAGCTGCTCCAAAAGAGAGTGCAGTGCGTTTCCCTACGCTCGGCATGCACAGAGGGGCTCTAAAGGGCTACGGGAGTGGATGTTGCTTAGCAGACCCAGGTGCGCCTGGGGGTACTCAGTGTTCCTGCCGGGAACAGGGTGCCCACGCTAGCCTCCTAGGTGTCCAGAAAACTGTGCCGCCGTTAGACGTACGCAGAGCAGAGGCCACCGGCTCTTGGAAACTGCTGCACGCCTCCTCTTGTGCACGGCAAATCAGGGCCTTACTTCCAGGCATGTGTTCATGCTGGGTGTGCCGGTAGCGACACCGCATGGTAAGATGCTGACTTTCTCCTTGAGCAGAGTGACTTCAGGTACGAGGGCCTCGGAGTATTCAAAGCAGGGTGTTTTCTCATGGCAGCAAACACATGGGCCATGACAAAGTCTTCCTGGGCACTTCGGACTCACCATCAATGTTGTCCTGAGGCCGTTCGAGCACTCTGGACATGTAGCTCTCCTCAAGGAACCTACTGTGTGTTTCCCATCACTCGGCACACACAGAGGGCCTCCGAGGGATCAACAAATGGGCCTCGACGTTCCTCAGCCGGCCCACAGGGGTGTGGAGGTACTCAGTCAACTGGGAGGGAAAATGATGCATACCCGAGAGCCCTAGGAGTCCTCAGACGTGTACATCTTTGAAAATAAAGCATATAAGCGACTAAGAACTCATGGAGACAGCTGCATGCCTCCGTATCTACACGGTTACCAAGGGCCTAAACTGGAGGCATGTTCCCACGTTGAGATTCCTTTTAGCTCTAGAGCTTGTCAGGACGAAAACAACCGCGGCCATGGAAGCACCTGGTTTAGACAGAGCAAATTCATTTTGTCCCCAGAAGCATTCTACAAGGGTTGACTTGCCTGTCAAGAGCTGCGTATGTCAGGGAGCTTCAACGAAGCATGAATGCAGCCTTCAGAAAGGGAAAGCAAGGCTAGTCCCAGCAGGCCCCCGTTTCCTCGGGCTCACTCAGCATGCACCCCTGTGGTTTCTAACAAGTCCAAAGAGACACAGGTTACCCTGTGTTTCCTTCCCTGAATCAGCTTCTCCAAGTAGGGTGTTCTGCATCAAGCGAACTGCCTCAACCAAGGATCCCCGTAGCTGCTCCTCTGGTCCTGTGTCTATTCAAAAGCTTGCAGTGCCACAGGAAGAAGAGGACTTAAATTGCAGTAAGAACGCAAGCCGACTTCCTCCAGGAGGCACGGTGACTTCAGGCAGGAGGTCCTAGATGGAAAGCGAAGCCGAGGGTTACTCTGAGTGCAGCTCAGACTAGGGCAACGCGTAAGACTTCGACGTCATGTGGGACTTGCCAGAACGGTGTTCGTGAACGTGTGCGAGTGCTGAGGAAATGTAGCTGCTCCAAAAGAGAGTGCAGTGCGTTTCCCTACGCTCGGCATGCACAGAGGGGCTCTAAAGGGCTACGGGAGTGGATGTTGCTTAGCAGACCCAGGTGCGCCTGGGGGTACTCAGTGTTCCTGCCGGGAACAGGGTGCCCACGCTAGCCTCCTAGGTGTCCAGAAAACTGTGCCGCCGTTAGACGTACGCAGAGCAGAGGCCACCGGCTCTTGGAAACTGCTGCACGCCTCCTCTTGTGCACGGCAAATCAGGGCCTTACTTCCAGGCATGTGTTCATGCTGGGTGTGCCGGTAGCGACACCGCATGGTAAGATGCTGACTTTCTCCTCGAGCAGAGTGACTTCAGGTACGAGGGCCTCGGAGTATTCAAAGCAGAGTGTTTTCTCATGGCATCTCACACAAGGGCCATGACAAAGTCTTCCTGGGCACTACGGACTCAGCAGCAATATTGTCCTGAGGCCGTTCGAGGACTCTGGACATGTAGCTCTCCTCAAGGAAACTACAGTGTGTTGCCCACCACACGGCACGCACAGAGGGCCTCCGAGGGATCAACAAATGGGCCTCGAAGTTCCTCAGCCGGCCCACAGCGGTGTGAATGTACTCAGTCAACTTGGAGGGAAAATGATGCATACCAGAGAGGCCTAGGAGTCCTCAGACATGTACTTCCTTGAAAATAAAGCATATAAGCGACTAAGAACTCATGGAGACAGCTGCATGCCTCCGTATCTACACGGTTACCAAGGGCCTAAACTGGAGGCATGTTCCCACGTTGAGATTCCTTTTAGCTCTAGAGCTTGTCAGGCTGAAAACAACCGCGGCCATGGAAGCACCTGGTTTAGACAGAGCAAATTCATTTTGTCCCCAGAAGCATTCTACAAGGGTTGACTTGCCTGTCAAGAGCTGCGTATGTCAGGGAGCTTCAACGAAGCATGAATGCAGCCTTCAGAAAGGGAAAGCAAGGCTAGTCCCAGCAGGCCCCCGTTTCCTCGGGCTCACTCACCATGCACCCCTGTGGTTTCTAACAAGTCCAAAGAGACACAGGTTACCCTGTGTTTCCTTCCCTGAATCTGCTTCTCCAAGTAGGGTGTTCTGCATCAAGCGAACTGCCTCAACCAAGGATCGCCGTAGCTGCTCCTCTGGTCCTGTGTCTATTCAAAAGCCTGCAGTGCCACAGGAAGAACAGGAATTAAATTGCAGTAAGAACGCAAGCCGACTTCCTCCAGGAGGCACGGTGACTTCAGGCAGGAGGTCCTAGATGGAAAGCGAAGCTGAGGGTTACTCTGAGTGCAGTTCAGACTAGGGTAACGCGTAAGAATTCGACGTCATGTGGGACTTGCCAGAACGGTGTTCGTGAACGTGTGCGAGTGCTGAGGAAATTTAGCTGCTCCAAAAGAGAGTGCAGTGCGTTTCCCTACGCTCGGCATGCACAGAGGGGCTCTAAAGGGCTACGGGAGTGGATGTTGCTTAGCAGACCCAGGTGCGCCTGGGGGTACTCTGTGTTCCTGCCGGGAACAGGGTGCCCACGCTAGCCTCCTAGGTGTCCAGAAAACTGTGCCGCCGTTAGACGTACGCAGAGCATAGGCCACCGGCTCTTGGAAACTGCTGCACACCTCCTCTTGTGCACGGCAAATCAGGGCCTTACTTCCAGGCATGTGTTCATGCTGGGTGTGCCGGTAGCGACACCGAATGGTAAGATGCTGACTTTCTCCTCGAGCAGAGTGACTTCAGGTACGAGGGTCTCGGAGTATTCAAAGCAGAGTGTTTTCTCATGGCATCTCACACAAGGGCCATGACAAAGTCTTCCTGGGCAGTACGGACTCAGCAGCAATATTGTCCTGAGGCCGTTCGAGGACTCTGGACCTGTAGCTCTCCTCAAGGAAACTACAGTGTGTTGCCCACCACTCGGCACGCACAGAGGGCCTCCGAGAGATCAACAAATGGGCCTCGATTTCCTCAGCCAGCCAAGAGGGGTGTTGAGGTACTCACTCAACTTGGAGGGAAAATGATGCATACCCGAGAGCCCTAGGAGTCCTCAGACGTGTACATCTTTGAAAATAAAGCATATAAGCGACTAAGAACTCATGGAGACAGCTGCATGCCTCCGTATCTACACGGTTACCAAGGGCCTAAACTGGAGGCATGTTCCCACGTTGAGATTCCTTTTAGCTCTGGAGCTTGTCAGGCTGAAAACAACCGCGGCCATGGAAGCACCTGGTTTAGACAGAGCAAATTCATTTTGTCCCCAGAAGCATTCTACAAGGGTTGACTTGCCTGTCAAGAGCTGCGTATGTCAGGGAGCTTCAACGAAGCATGAATGCAGCCTTCAGAAAGGGAAAGCAAGGCTAGTCCCAGGAGGCCCCCGTTTCCTCGGGCTCACTCAGCATGCACCCCTGTGGTTTCTAACAAGTCCAAAGAGACACAGCTTACCCTGTGTTTCCTTCCCTGAATCAGCTTCTCCAAGTAGGGTGTTCTGCATCAAGCCAACTGCCTCAACCAAGGATCCCCGTAGCTGCTCCTCTGGTCCTGTGTCTATTCAAAAGCTTGCAGTGCCACAGGAAGAAGAGGACTTAAATTGCAGTAAGAACAAAAGTCGAATTCCTCCAGGAGGCACGGTGACTTCAGGCAGGAGGTCCTAGATGGAAAGCGAAGCTGAGGGTTACGCTGAGTGCAGCTCAGACTAGGGCAACGCGTAAGACTTCGACGCAATGTGGGACTTGCCAGAACGGTGTTCGTGAACGTGTGTGAGTGCTGAGGAAATTTAGCTGCTCCAAAAGAGAGTGCAGTGCGTTTCCCTACACTCGGCATGCACAGAGGGGCTCTAAAGGGCTACGGGAGTGGATGTTGCTTAGCAGACCCAGGTGCGCCTGGGGGTACTCAGTGTTCCTGCCGGGAACAGGGTGCCCACGCTAGCCTCCTAGGTGTCCAGAAAACTGTGCCGCCGTTAGACGTACGCAGAGCAGAGGCCACCGGCTCCTGGAAACTGCTGCACGCCTCCTCTTGTGCACGGCAAATCAGGGCCTTACTTCCAGGCATGTGTTCATGCTGGGTGTGCCGGTAGCGACACCGCATGGTAAGATGCTGACTTTCTCCTCGAGCAGAGTGACTTCAGGTACGAGGGCCTCGGAGTATTCAAAGCAGAGTGTTTTCTCATGGCATCTCACACAAGGGCCATGACAAAGTCTTCCTGGGCACTACGGACTCAGCAGCAATATTGTCCTGAGGCCGTTTGAGGACTCTGGACATGTAGCTCTCCTCAAGGAACCTACAGTGTGTTGCCCACCACTCGGCACGCACAGAGGGCCTCCGAGGGATCAACAAATGGGCCTCGAATTTCCTCAGCCAGCCCAGAGGGGTGTTGAGGTATTCAGTCAACTTGGAGGGAAAATGATGCATACCCGAGAGGCCTAGGAGTCCTCCGACGTGTATATCTTTGAAAATAAAGCATATAAGCGACTAAGAACTCATGGAGACAGCTGCATGCCTCCGTATCTACACGGTTACCAAGGGCCTAAACTGGAGGCATGTTCCCACGTTGAGATTCCTTTTAGCTCTAGAGCTTGTCAGGCTGAAAACAACCGCGGCCATGGAAGCACCTGGTTTAGACAGAGCAAATTCATTTTGTCCCCAGAAGCATTCTACAAGGGTTGACTTGCCTGTCAAGAGCTGTGTATGTCAGGGATCTTTAACGAAGCATGAATGCAGCCTTCAGAAAGGGAAAGCAAGGCTAGTTTCAGGAGACGCTCGTTTCCACGGGCTCACTCAGCATGCACCACTGTTGTTTCTAACAAGTCCAAAGAGACACAGGTTACCCTGTGTTTCCTTCCCTGAATCTGCTTCTCCAAGTAGGGTGTTCTGCATCAAGCGAACTGCCTCAACCAAGGATCGCCGTAGCTGCTCCTCTGGTCCTGTGTCTATTCAAAAGCCTGCAGTGCCACAGGAAGAACAGGACTTAAATTGCAGTAAGAACGCAAGCCGACTTCCTCCAGGAGGCACGGTGACTTCAGGCAGGAGGTCCTAGATGGAAAGCGAAGCCGAGGGTTACTCTGAGTGCAGCTCAGACTAGGGCAACGCGTAAGACTTCGACGCCATGTGGGACTTGCCAGAACGGTGTTCGTGAACGTGTGCGAGTGCTGAGGAAATGTAGCTGCTCCAAAAGAGAGTGCAGTGCGTTTCCCTACGCTCGGCATGCACAGAGGGGCTCTAAAGGGCTACGGGAGTGGATGTTGCTTAGCAGACCCAGGTGCGCCTGGGGGTACTCAGTGTTCCTGCCGGGAACAGGGTGCCCACGCTAGCCTCCTAGGTGTCCAGAAAACTGTGCCGCCGTTAGACGTACGCAGAGCAGAGGCCACCGGCTCTTGGAAACTGCTGCACGCCTCCTCTTGTGCACGGCAAATCAGGGCCTTACTTCCAGGCATGTGTTCATGCTGGGTGTGCCGGTAGCGACACCGCATGGTAAGATGCTGACTTTCTCCTCGAGCAGAGTGACTTCAGGTACGAGGGCCTCGGAGTATTCAAAGCAGAGTGTTTTCTCATGGCATCTCACACAAGGGCCATGACAAAGTCTTCCTGGGCACTACGGACTCAGCAGCAATATTGTCCTGAGGCCGTTCGAGGACTCTGGACATGTAGCTCTCCTCAAGGAAACTACAGTGTGTTGCCCACCACACGGCACGCACAGAGGGCCTCCGAGGGATCAACAAATGGGCCTCGAAGTTCCTCAGCCGGCCCACAGCGGTGTGAATGTACTCAGTCAACTTGGAGGGAAAATGATGCATACCAGAGAGGCCTAGGAGTCCTCAGACATGTACTTCCTTGAAAATAAAGCATATAAGCGACTAAGAACTCATGGAGACAGCTGCATGCCTCCGTATCTACACGGTTACCAAGGGCCTAAACTGGAGGCATGTTCCCACGTTGAGATTCCTTTTAGCTCTAGAGCTTGTCAGGCTGAAAACAACCGCGGCCATGGAAGCACCTGGTTTAGACAGAGCAAATTCATTTTGTCCCCAGAAGCATTCTACAAGGGTTGACTTGCCTGTCAAGAGCTGCGTATGTCAGGGAGCTTCAACGAAGCATGAATGCAGCCTTCAGAAAGGGAAAGCAAGGCTAGTCCCAGCAGGCCCCCGTTTCCTCGGGCTCACTCACCATGCACCCCTGTGGTTTCTAACAAGTCCAAAGAGACACAGGTTACCCTGTGTTTCCTTCCCTGAATCTGCTTCTCCAAGTAGGGTGTTCTGCATCAAGCGAACTGCCTCAACCAAGGATCGCCGTAGCTGCTCCTCTGGTCCTGTGTCTATTCAAAAGCTTGCAGTGCCACAGGAAGAAGAGGACTTAAATTGCAGTAAGAACGCAAGCCGACTTCCTCCAGGAGGCACGGTGACTTCAGGCAGGAGGTCCTAGATGGAAAGCGAAGCTGAGGGTTACTCTGAGTGCAGTTCAGACTAGGGTAACGCGTAAGAATTCGACGTCATGTGGGACTTGCCAGAACGGTGTTCGTGAACGTGTGCGAGTGCTGAGGAAATTTAGCTGCTCCAAAAGAGAGTGCAGTGCGTTTCCCTACGCTCGGCATGCACAGAGGGGCTCTAAAGGGCTACGGGAGTGGATGTTGCTTAGCAGACCCAGGTGCGCCTGGGGGTACTCTGTGTTCCTGCCAGGAACAGGGTGCCCACGCTAGCCTCCTAGGTGTCCAGAAAACTGTGCCGCCGTTAGATGTACGCAGAGCATAGGCCACCGGCTCTTGGAAACTGCTGCACACCTCCTCTTGTGCACGGCAAATCAGGGCCTTACTTCCAGGCATGTGTTCATGCTGGGTGTGCCGGTAGCGACACCGAATGGTAAGATGCTGACTTTCTCCTCGAGCAGAGTGACTTCAGGTACGAGGGCTCGGAGTATTCAAAGCAGAGTGTTTTCTCATGGCATCTCACACAAGGGCCATGACAAAGTCTTCCTGGGCAGTACGGACTCAGCAGCAATATTGTCCTGAGGCCGTTCGAGGACTCTGGACCTGTAGCTCTCCTCAAGGAAACTACAGTGTGTTGCCCACCACTCGGCACGCACAGAGGGCCTCCGAGGGATCAACAAATGGGTCTCGAAGTTCCTCAGCCAGCCCAGAGGGGTGTTGAGGTACTCACTCAACTTGGAGGGAAAATGATGCATACCCGAGAGCCCTAGGAGTCCTCAGACGTGTACATCTTTGAAAATAAAGCATATAAGCGACTAAGAACTCATGGAGACAGCTGCATGCCTCCGTATCTACACGGTTACCAAGGGCCTAAACTGGAGGCATGTTCCCACGTTGAGATTCCTTTTAGCTCTGGAGCTTGTCAGGCTGAAAACAACCGCGGCCATGGAAGCACCTGGTTTAGACAGAGCAAATTCATTTTGTCCCCAGAAGCATTCTACAAGGGTTGACTTGCCTGTCAAGAGCTGCGTATGTCAGGGAGCTTCAACGAAGCATGAATGCAGCCTTCAGAAAGGGAAAGCAAGGCTAGTCCCAGGAGGCCCCCGTTTCCTCGGGCTCACTCAGCATGCACCCCTGTGGTTTCTAACAAGTCCAAAGAGACACAGCTTACCCTGTGTTTCCTTCCCTGAATCAGCTTCTCCAAGTAGGGTGTTCTGCATCAAGCCAACTGCCTCAACCAAGGATCCCCGTAGCTGCTCCTCTGGTCCTGTGTCTATTCAAAAGCTTGCAGTGCCACAGGAAGAAGAGGACTTAAATTGCAGTAAGAACAAAAGTCGAATTCCTCCAGGAGGCACGGTGACTTCAGGCAGGAGGTCCTAGATGGAAAGCGAAGCTGAGGGTTACTCTGAGTGCAGCTCAGACTAGAGCAACGCGTAAGACTTCGACGCAATGTGGGACTTGCCAGAACGGTGTTCGTGAACGTGTGTGAGTGCTGAGGAAATTTAGCTGCTCCAAAAGAGAGTGCAGTGCGTTTCCCTACACTCGGCATGCACAGAGGGGCTCTAAAGGGCTACGGGAGTGGATGTTGCTTAGCAGACCCAGGTGCGCCTGGGGGTACTCAGTGTTCCTGCCGGGAACAGGGTGCCCACGCTAGCCTCCTAGGTGTCCAGAAAACTGTGCCGCCGTTAGACGTACGCAGAGCAGAGGCCACCGGCTCCTGGAAACTGCTGCACGCCTCCTCTTGTGCACGGCAAATCAGGGCCTTACTTCCAGGCATGTGTTCATGCTGGGTGTGCCGGTAGCGACACCGCATGGTAAGATGCTGACTTTCTCCTCGAGCAGAGTGACTTCAGGTACGAGGGCCTCGGAGTATTCAAAGCAGAGTGTTTTCTCATGGCATCTCACACAAGGGCCATGACAAAGTCTTCCTGGGCACTACGGACTCAGCAGCAATATTGTCCTGAGGCCGTTTGAGGACTCTGGACATGTAGCTCTCCTCAAGGAACCTACAGTGTGTTGCCCACCACTCGGCACGCACAGAGGGCCTCCGAGGGATCAACAAATGGGCCTCGAATTTCCTCAGCCAGCCCAGAGGGGTGTTGAGGTATTCAGTCAACTTGGAGGGAAAATGATGCATACCCGAGAGGCCTAGGAGTCCTCCGACGTGTATATCTTTGAAAATAAAGCATATAAGCGACTAAGAACTCATGGAGACAGCTGCATGCCTCCGTATCTACACGGTTACCAAGGGCCTAAACTGGAGGCATGTTCCCACGTTGAGATTCCTTTTAGCTCTAGAGCTTGTCAGGCTGAAAACAACCGCGGCCATGGAAGCACCTGGTTTAGACAGAGCAAATTCATTTTGTCCCCAGAAGCATTCTACAAGGGTTGACTTGCCTGTCAAGAGCTGTGTATGTCAGGGATCTTTAACGAAGCATGAATGCAGCCTTCAGAAAGGGAAAGCAAGGCTAGTTTCAGGAGACGCTCGTTTCCACGGGCTCACTCAGCATGCACCACTGTTGTTTCTAACAAGTCCAAAGAGACACAGGTTACCCTGTGTTTCCTTCCCTGAATCTGCTTCTCCAAGTAGGGTGTTCTGCATCAAGCGAACTGCCTCAACCAAGGATCGCCGTAGCTGCTCCTCTGGTCCTGTGTCTATTCAAAAGCCTGCAGTGCCACAGGAAGAACAGGACTTAAATTGCAGTAAGAACGCAAGCCGACTTCCTCCAGGAGGCACTGTGACTTCAGGCAGGAGGTCCTAGATGGAAAGCGAAGCCGAGGGTTACTCTGAGTGCAGCTCAGACTAGGGCAACGCGTAAGACTTCGACGCCATGTGGGACTTGCCAGAACGGTGTTCGTGAACGTGTGCGAGTGCTGAGGAAATGTAGCTGCTCCAAAAGAGAGTGCAGTGCGTTTCCCTACGCTCGGCATGCACAGAGGGGCTCTAAAGGGCTACGGGAGTGGATGTTGCTTAGCAGACCCAGGTGCGCCTGGGGGTACTCAGTGTTCCTGCCGGGAACAGGGTGCCCACGCTAGCCTCCTAGGTGTCCAGAAAACTGTGCCGCCGTTAGACGTACGCAGAGCAGAGGCCACCGGCTCTTGGAAACTGCTGCACGCCTCCTCTTGTGCACGGCAAATCAGGGCCTTACTTCCAGGCATGTGTTCATGCTGGGTGTGCCGGTAGCGACACCGCATGGTAAGATGCTGACTTTCTCCTCGAGCAGAGTGACTTCAGGTACGAGGGCCTCGGAGTATTCAAAGCAGGGTGTTTTCTCATGGCAGCACACACATGGGCCATGACAAAGTCTTCCTGGGCACTTCGGACTCACCAGCAATGTTGTCCTGAGGCCGTTCGAGCACTCTGGACATGTAGCTCTCCTCAAGGAACCTACAGTGTGTTGCCCATCACTCGGCACGCACAGAGGGCCTCCGAGAGATCAACAAATGGGCCTCGACGTTCCTCAGCCGGCCCACAGGGGTGTGGAGGTACTCAGTCAACTTGGATGGAAAATCATGCATACCCGAGAGGCCTAGGAGTCCTCAGACGTGTACTTCCTTGAAAATAAAGCATATAAGCGACTAAGAACTCATGGAGACAGCTGCATGTCTCCGTATCTACACGGTTACCAAGGGCGTAAACTGGAGGCATGTTCCCACGTTGAGATTCCTTTTAGCTCTAGAGCTTGTCAGGACGAAAACAACCGCGGCCATGGAAGCACCTGGTTTAGACAGAGCAAATTCATTTTGTCCCCAGAAGCATTCTACAAGGGTTGACTTGCCTGTCAAGAGCTGTGTATGTCAGGGATCTTTAACGAAGCATGAATGCAGCCTTCAGAAAGGGAAAGCAAGGCTAGTTCCAGCAGGCCCCCGTTTCCTCGGGCTCACTCAGCATGCACCACTGTTGTTTCTAACAAGTCCAAAGAGACACAGGTTACCCTGTGTTTCCTTCCCTGAATCTGCTTCTCCAAGTAGGGTGTTCTGCATCAAGCGAACTGCCTCAACCAAGGATCGCCGTAGCTGCTCCTCTGGTCCTGTGTCTATTCAAAAGCCTGCAGTGCCACAGGAAGAACAGGACTTAAATTGCAGTAAGAACGCAAGCCGACTTCCTCCAGGAGGCACGGTGACTTCAGGCAGGAGGTCCTAGATGGAAAGCGAAGCTGACGGTTACTCTGAGTGCAGCTCAGACTAGGGCAACGCGTAAGACTTCGACGTCATGTGGGACTTGCCAGAACGGTGTTCGTGAACGTGTGCGAGTGCTGAGGAAATTTAGCTGCTCCAAAAGAGAGTGCAGTGCGTTTCCCTACGCTCGGCATGCACAGAGGGGCTCTAAAGGGCTACGGGAGTGGATGTTGCTTAGCAGACCCAGGTGCGCCTGGGGGTACTCAGTGTTCCTGCCGGGAACAGGGTGCCCACGCTAGCCTCCTAGGTGTCCAGAAAACTGTGCCGCCGTTAGGCGTACGCAGAGCAGAGGCCACCGGCTCTTGGAAACGGCTGCACGCTTCCGCTTCTGCACGGCAATCCGGGCTCTACTTCCAGGCACGTGTTCATGCTGGATGTGCCTGTAGCGATACCAAAGGGTAACATGCTGACTTTCTCCTCGAGCATAATGACTTCAGGAACGAGGGCCTCGAAGTATTCAAAGCAGAGTGTTTTCTCTTGGCAGCTCACACAACGGCCATGCGAAAGTCTTCCTGGGCACTTCGGACTCCAGCAATGTTGTTCTGAGGCCGTTCGAGGACTCTGGACATGTAGCTCTCCTCAAGGAACCTACAGTGTGTTGCCCATCACTCAGCACGCACAGAGGGCCTCTGAGGGATCAACAAATATGCCACGAAGTTGCTCAGCCGGCCCACAAGGGTATGGAGGTACTCAGTGAACTTGGAGGGAAAATGATGCATACCCGAGAGGCTTAGGAGTCCTCAGAAGTGTACTTCCTTGAAAATAAAGCATATAAGCGACTAAGAACTCATGGAGACAGCTGCATGCCTCCGTATCTACACGGCTACCAAGGGCCTTAACTGGAGGCATGTTCCCACTTTGAGATTCCTTTTAGCTCGAGAGCTTGTCAGGCTGACCCCAACCGCGGCCATGGAAGCACCTGGTTTAGACAGAGCAAATTCATTTTCTCCCCAGAAGCATTCTACGAGGGTTTACTGGCTTGTCAAGAGCAGGGAATGTCAGGCCCACAGTGGTGTGGATGTACTCAGTGAACTTGGAGGGAAAATGATGCATACCCTGTGCAGCCGGGCATCTCCTCGCTCTCTGGCTCGCTCTCTCTCTGTCTCTCTGTCTCTCGTCTCTCTGTCTCTCTCTCGGAGTCAGTTTGGGTGAGCAGAGCACCGCGCCTGACTGGGTGCCGGTGGCGAGCCCCCGGCGCCACGCCAGGTGCCGGGGCACCGGGCGCCCGCGCAGCCCGTGGCCAGGGAGGAGGCAGCTGGTGCCTACGGGGCCGAGTGGAGAGGAGGTGCCAGCAGGGGGGCCGGCTCCCCATGGACGAGTGTGAGGGGAGAAGAAGAATCAAGGAGCAAAAAGGAAGAGGAGGTGGGGGGAGCCACAGTTGCACGAAGACGCCGCCGCCGCCGCCGCCTCCTCGGCGATCACGCCGGCTGCTCCGCTGTAAATGACTCGAGAGAAACACACACACTCTCGCTCGCCCGCCTTCCTTCCTCTTCCGGGAGTCAGCGCCCACCCTGGCAGTAGCGGGCGCGGAGCCTGGCGCTCTCTCCCTTCCCCTCCCCTCCCCGATTCCCCGTGGTCACGTGGCCCCGGAGCGCGCGGTCCACGTCTCGTGCACCACGGAGACGCCCCCCAACCCCTGCCTCGCGCCCCAGCTTCCTCTCCCCTGTCCACGTGTCCATTCCGCATTCCCAGACTGGGAGCGCGCGCGTCTCCTTAATGAGACTTGGGCAAGGGCCGACCTCACGATTCCGCTAACCCCTGTTTCATGTTTTATTTTTCCTCCCCAGAGCAGGCTAGCGCTGGGGCCCCAGTGGGGCCGGCCGGCTGCGGCGGCCACATTTTCCCCCCCCAGGAAGACGCCACCGCAGCCACTGTTGTCCCTTTTCAAAGGATGCTCTCTCCTCGCCGGGCGCCAGAGGTGTTTTACGGCCTCTCGGACAGAGGCGCGCATAGAGGGTACCCTATCCCCACCCCCAGAGTCTGCGTGGGGCTCTTCGGAGCCCTGGGTGGGAATCAGCCGAGCTGTCGCGCGCAGCCCCTCCCGGGCCGCGCCGGAGCTCGCCGGCTCAGCTGTGTTTGAGGATGGGTCCGGGACGCACGCAGCTCCTGGAAAATCTGTCCGCTGCTGCGGGTGGAGGGACACGAAGAGGAGAGGACATGCCTTCCTACAAGTTGTTTTGCCAGCCTTTAAAGGGACATGGGGGTGGGGCTGGGGAACTGTCCTCTTGCACACTCACCCAGGCACCTGCCGAGGGGGAGGGGTGGGGGGGTGGCGTTCTTTCCCACCGTCAGGCCCGTTCCATTCGAGTGCAACCCAGATCAGACCAGACGAGTCAACCGTCAACTGTCAGCCAGGCATTGGATCAATAGAAATGATTTTATAGCATCATTGGGTATCACGCCCCAACCCCCAAGGACCGGCTCTCAATCGCACTCTACTCTGGAGGAAGAGGGTCTTCAATCCTATGGACATAGCCCGTATGCCGGGGAGTGTGTGTGTGTGGATCTTCAGGGTCACCCCCCGCCCCCCATATCTCTTCACTCAACCAGACAAGAGTGTGGGAAGAGGTAGGTCAGAGCAAGGCCAGCTGGGGCGCTTCGTCTCTGTCCCTCATCTGCCTGTCTCAGTCCTAGAACTCTCGACACTGTGAGTTTTCTTTTCATCTAGAAAAGTGAGTTTCTTTTTGGAAAATGGGCTTGGAGCCTTCCCGGAAGCCTCCCTCCTCCCGGGCTGCTGGCTGTTGCCGCCTCAACTTGGCACGGGGGCCTGCGGAGAGCGGCTCTCGTCCCTCCCCATAGCCCAGGTCTGTCTGGAGCTTGGAGGTGCAGTGTGGGGAGGGCTGGCCGGGCTGTTGGCGGCCCTGGGGATGGAAGGTGCTGGAGTCATCAAGGAAGATGATTCTCATTAGGCCCCTAATGCCTGATGGCAATTAGCGTCACCCAAGGGCTTGTTCACCATCCCACTGCGAGGCGAGCCAGCCTCTGTGTGGGAGAAAGGGGGAAAGAAACCACCTCCTGAGACTGGCCTGGAGTGGGGGTGGGGGTCCAGGAGGAGGAGGAAGGAAGCAGGGAAGTCTCCTACCTCTGCCCACCTCCGCACAAGGAAGGGGCACGGGGCTTGTAAAGAGTAAGTCCAGAGGACAGACACAAGTTTGCTTTTCTGAGCTGAGGACCCACTGCTCCGGTGATGTGGGTCAGCGATTTCAGTCCACTCTCCCAGCTTCCTCTGGAGACTGGGCACAGTGTTCCGGTTCTTCTCTCTAGCCCTGCCCCTGTAACCCAGAGCCCTTAGATAATAGGAATCCAATCTCCCTCTGCCCACTCAGTTTCCCTTCCTCCCTCCCTCCGTCTCTTCCCTCTCCCTCCCTTTCACAATATGGTGAATATTTCTGATACCACAGCCACTGCTCACAACGGTGAGCAAGACCGACGTAGCCTGTCCTCATGGAACTTCCATTCTAGAGGGGAAGACAGACACTAAGCTTGTCATTGATTACAAGCTGTGATAAGTATGTGGCATAAAAATGCATGCATTTTTGCTCATCTTATGGAGAAGACTGAGACCCAGAGTAGGAAGGGTTGGGGGGTGGGGGCAGCCTGTTATCATTAGGGAATATGTAATTTCAGCCTCAGATTCTTCCGGTACCTTCTATGTGGATCCACCTTCATGGACCCTAGAACAACCCCAGCCTTCTGCCAGGCAGCCGGGCAGAAGTTGGGCCCTGTTCCCTGCATGGATGCCCATCAGGGACCCACACAGAAACTGCCTGACCTGCCACGATGGTGGACCTGGTGACATCTGCCCCTGTTTTTCAGGACCCCTGCCCACAGAAGAAGATAGGACAGGTCAATGTGGGCCTTCACTAAGGGGAGCTCACTGTTTGTGTGTGTGGGGGGGGTGCTCCTGCGATCCCCCTGGAATCCTAGTCTGGCTCAGCTGGGGAGGGGTTCAGAGATTCCTAAGGTTCCTGGCAGAGGAAAAGGGAGGCCTTCCTGGAGGAGGTGAGGTTTGAGATGCGCTGAAGGAAAGACCAGTTGGTGTGGGCCAGGGGAGAAGAGAGGAGAGGAGGCTGTTACAGAAAGAGGGAGCAGCTTTTATAAGGGCGCGGCATCAGGGGGGCTACAGTGTGATCAGGAAACGGCAGGCTGGAGCATGGTGAGCTGGGAAGGCGGGGCACTGGGGAGGGATGCTGGAGAGGCAAGCGGGCACACGGCCTCTGCCCACAAAGGTATATGCCTGTGATGACATGCACTCCCAGGGTTATTATGTTCAGTTACACACAACTTCACATGTACATGGTCACAGACTCGGAGATGCTTGTAAAGCATCTTATCAGCTTATGCGTGTGCACAGACACACACACACAAACTCTTTGCAAAATGAGTTGGCCCCTGAACTGTCTGTTTAGGGTCTTTCTACTCTCATTTCCCTAGAGCACTCCACCTTGAGTTCCTCGGCAGGCAGCATGCTCTCTCCAACCCTCACCCTCTGCCAAACCCTGATCTAGGCGTCCCCCATCCCTCCTCCCTCTGGCACACAGGGACAGTAAGCTAGGACCACCCCCGGGCGTGCAGCCAAGGAAGGATTTGGACTCAGGCCATGCTGGCTGTGCTGTGCTCTCCCATCCTTTCCTCCCCACCCCCAACAGAGCTTCACTTAATTCCAGGGCAGAGCTTTGATCAAATGTGAAGCAGAGAATTAGAGAGCCAGAGCCAGAGAGAGAGAAAAATACAAAGTGAACAAGCGTGCGCTTTTTGCCACAGCCCAGCAGTTAAATGGCAGTCAACTCATGACGTTCCTACAACTTACTCAACTCATCTCTCATTAGCCAACTTGGCTGCCAGGTGCAGGTGGAAGAGGAAGAACCGGGGGCCCAACTTCTCCCCAGAGCCTCCCCAGCTGTCGCCTGCAAGGCCACAGAGCCTTCGAGCCAGCTCCGCCTGGCTCCTGGGGTTGGCAGTGCCCAGCATTCTTGCTTTGGGTAGAGACTGCCCAAAGCTGCTGGGGAAGATGAGAGGGGAGCCACGGAGGGGGAGGAAGCCCTTACACCACAGATTTGTATGATCTTCAGAGGCCATCCAGGAAATCCATGAGTGTTACAGGTGGGAACGAGACCAGAGCAGTGGGTGATTTGCTTGACTTCACAGAGGGAACTCATTTCAGAGCTGGGATCAAAACCCAGGTTCTCCTTCCTGCTCCCTTAACATGGGAATCCTTGCTTTAATTTCCCACCCCACCTCCCAAATCTGATTCTCAGTTTCTTCCTGTCTCACTCTTGCTATAAAACCATCTATGGCTACCCACTGCCTATAGGATTAATTCCCAATTCTTCAGATTTGCATTTATTGCTTGATACGTACATTTTCCCCCCTTGGCCACTCTCCCCCAAACAGGCTGCACATTTTTCTGCCTTGGTGCCTTTTGCCTGTGGTTGTCTCTGCTTGGAATACCTGTTCCTCCTTCCTCACTTCCTTATGGAGCCTTTTCTGCAAAGCCTTATTCATCACTCCAGAGGGAATTAGTCACTGTCTGCCTTGTAGTTGGAATTCACCTGCTCTCTTAGCTTCTCCTTATAAAATCCTTAAGGACGAAGATTATGTCTTATTCATCTTTCAGTCTCCCACAGCATTGAACACAGTCCCATACATACCTTAAGTGTTTAATAAATGTTTACTGAATGAACGAACAAATGAACGAACAAATGAATGAAGGGCAGAAAAGGCAATAGTTTGGACACCAGTGTCCTGCAGTGTCTCCCTATCCATTACCTTTTTGAATCTTCACTATAAGCCTGAGCAGTATGTAAATATTATCTGCATTTAGTGATGAGGAAGCTGAGGCTCAGAGAGGCAAAGCAACTTGCTCAAAGTCACACAGCTTGAAAGTGAGACAGCTGGGATTTGATTCTGTCTGCCCGTAAAGCCTGTGTTCGTTTCACCTGCTCAGAGCACGTAGGATTAAAAATGCCCTCTCAAGATGATATCCCCAGGACTCCTTAAGTCCACCTTGGAATCCAACAGCAGGGGACACTCAAAGAGAGTCTGGGCCCACCGCAGTGTTTTCCTCACTTGGAGATTCCGCCCCCCACCCCATCCTCAGATTAAGTGAAAGCATCTTTGTTTCCACCTCCCCGTCTGTCTCTCAGAATCTCACGGACAGGTACCACGGGCTGTCTATAGGTGGTTCAGAGTCTAATTCCTGGAGCCAAACTGCCTGGGTTCAAATCCCAGCTCTGCTGTCTACTATCTCTGTGACCTTGGGCAACTTAACGTCTCCTGTCCGGTTCCTCAGCTCTAAAATGAGGATAGTGATAGTACCTACCTGGCAGTGTTGCAAAGTACCTGGGAGCAGTAACTGACGAGTACTCTGTGCGTGTTTTGTATCATTATTATCAGTATCATGTTCCTCCCTGGGAGACAAACCCCAAAGGGTTTGCCTTCTCCTTTCTCCTTCTGTGAAGAGTGGTCTCTGGTTTTTTCTGTGTGTCCTTGATGGGCCCCCTAAACTTCCTAGGGGTCCTATGTAAGATAAGCAAGCAAAACTGGGCAGGGAGAATAGCTCCAAGGAAAGCCAAATCAAAGTGACTTTTGTGGTGACAAATGCTTAATAACTTTACAAATCCAGTTGAATTACTATGAATAAAAAAACCCTCTTTTTTTTTGTACGAATACCGCTCCCGTCTCCCAGAGAGCACACAGGTACAGCCCTGAAATCCACCCAAAAGAATCATTACTGAGAAAACAAGCTAAAAATAACCCCAAAAGAAGCAGTGCCAGCACAGAAGCAGTTCCTTGGAGATGGAGGCGTCCAAGGAAACTCTTCCGTTGCTTCTGGGGTAATAGATTCTAATTTTAAATCTGGAGTTGCTTTGGGTGGTGGGTCCTGGCCCCCGACCCCGCAGTCTAAGCCTCTAGGTCATATTCAGTAAACTTCCTGGGCATCCGGCCTTGCGCCATCTGCTGGTGCCCAAGGAGGGCTGCGGTAGGTTGGGGCCCCCATCCTGGTCCCACCGCTGGCTCGGTTACTACCTTGTGGGACATGTGCTCCTTTCCCCTCTCGAGGGCCAGGCTTCCTGAGCTCGCTGGGCTGCTTCTCTGCCCAGTCCTGTGAGTTAGCCTGCCCTGGAGGCCACTGCCCTCTGCTGTGGGTCCCCGTGTGCCAGACACTCTGCTAGGTGCTTTACATACACAGCCTCCCCACCTTCTCCTCAAGGCAGGTCCTGTTTTCCAGGTAAAGAAAGGAGGCTCAGAGAGGCTGAGTCACTGGTTCAAGGACACACAGGAAGGAAAGCATAGAGTTAGAATTTGAACTCAGGTCAAGTCTGCCTGATGCCAAAGATCCTTTGGGCAGCCCTGAATTGAGGGGCTCTCCATCCCCAGGACCCACAAGGTGGAGGTCCCGGGGGGATGTTCATGTGACAGAAACTGCATTTACCCTTTAGAATGAGTTTCCCAAGGCAGGTGCTGTGTCTGCCCTTTAAGTCTGGGAGCGGGGGTCGGGGGGCGGAGGGCAGGTCCCCTGGGCAGGGACTGTATCTCTCAGACTGGGCTTTCCACGAGGCAGGGGTATGTCCCACCACCCCCATCAGAAAGGAGGTTCCCAAGGGCAGGCCTCCCTGCTTAGTCTGGGACTTGCCCCAACAAGACTGTCATCAGTCCGGGAGAGGCCCTGGGGCAGGACCCCTCTTTCCCCTCTCGAATTGGGGGCTGCTTTATAGAAGGGCTGAAGCTTCCCCATGAGGCAACAGCACCCCACCCAGGGACCCCACCCTCCTCAAATTAAGTCCCATCAGACTCTGTCCTTGGTCTCCCATCCCCCCACTTGCCACTTCCCTGAGATTCCAG
This sequence comes from Delphinapterus leucas, assembly GCF_059928025.1. NCBI lineage: Eukaryota > Metazoa > Chordata > Mammalia > Artiodactyla > Monodontidae > Delphinapterus > Delphinapterus leucas. The sequence continues at coordinate 32,234,752 of NC_143147.1, forward strand.
AGTTCCCGGCTGGCCGGCTGGCTGGTGACAGCCCAACAAATGGGAAGGGCAGAGGCATAAACATGGGGCTCCCCTTGGCAGGGGCCAAGCTGTTTTTCTCCTCCTGGGGAGATGAATGCTTGTCCCTGGGAAGGTTGACAGCTTTTCTTCCTGAAAGGGCTGCGGTTCCTCTTGATTGAAATGTGTCCCTGTCGTGATGAGGCTGTCTCCAGCGGGTGGGGCACTTCTGGTCCCCCCCGCCTGGCCTGTAGGCTCCGTCCATCTAGGGAAGATAGATGACGTTATTCCAAGCCGAGATGATGCAACCAGGGTCAGAGTGAAGTGTTAAATTGGAACGTCAGGGGCCGTGGCCTGGCTCTGCTGGGATGATTGATTTCCTGTTGGTGGTGCTTGTCAAAGGAGCAGCCACGGCGGGGAAGGAGGTGCGGGGGAGTCTGCCAGTGACCCTGGGGAAGCCAGGGTGGTGGGAGACTGCCAGCCCCTGTCTATATCTTCAGGGAGGACACCCAGTGGGCTTCTGCCTACTGCAAAGGGGAAACTGAGGCACAGGGTGAGAGGGTGACATGGTGGAAGGCATTATGGGGATGAAGATGCCAGAGCTTCAAACCTCAGCCTTCATTTCTGGCTGACAGCTCTGTTTCCGTCCTGCTCTCCATCCTTTCTGGTCCCTTCCCTGTGCTGAGAGGAGGGCCGTGGGAGAGGGCATGGTTGTCCCAGGACACAGATAGGACACAGTCCATCCTACAGCCTCCCATCACCCCACTGGCTCCAGCCTGCTGAGGACTGGCAGGGTGGCAACTGAGTTTAGAAGCCATTGACCCTCACCTGTGCTGGGCAGGAAACTCATCTCATCGCTTCCAGAGACTGAGGTCACTTCCTTGTGGGGAAACTGAGGCAGGGAGCTGGGTTTGGTGCCAAATCATGAACATCCCTTTCTACCCCACATGGTCCTGTCCCAAGGGTTGAGGGAGAGCTGGGGGTGGGCAGCAGGCTGGGCCCTGTCCATCTGACCTGCCGTCTTAGAAAGCTGACTGCAGGCCGGTGGGGAATGGAAGGAGGCCAAGGCAGGAGAAATGGGAGGTGTTCCCGGGTATAAAGAGCTACGGTGAGTGTGCTCCCTCTCCTTGCCTGGGCGTAGGAGTGAGTCGAGGGAAAGAGCAGTCTGGGGAGGTGGCTGGGGAAGGGAAGCCAACGCTGCAGAGAGAGAGGTGACACACAGGCTTGGGCTAGAGTGGCAACAGCAGGGGAGGGACTGGAGGAGATGGGAAGGCTGGAGCCTGGATCTACAGTTTGGGGTGACTTAAAGGAGAAGGTGGGATTGGAGGGGGTTGCTCTCTCCAAAGAATACCTGCCGTTTTTCATCTCAGCCTCAGAAGGTTGAATCCAAGACATTACGTTTGGTTGCTGTCAACATGATCACCAGAGTCACTCATCACCACCGTCGCCATTGTCACCATCATTACCACCATCACCACCTTCAAGACCGCTATCATCACCACTCTCACCATCACCATTATCAACACCATCACTACGGTCACCGTCATCACAATATAATCAGCACCATCGCCATCACCACTCTCACCAGCATTACTGTCACCACCATCATCGCCACTGTCACCATCCACATCAAGGGCCATCAGTATCATCAGTCATCAGTCCTTGTCCTGCCCTCCATTCCTGCCTGATGCTTTACAGTTTATTTCAAAGCACTTCCATATCCTTCCTCTAATGAAAAACTAATCAGAGGCTGGTGAAGCAGACAGGGTTGCTCTGATTATCTCCATTTCACAGCAGAGGAAACTGAGGCTCAGTGATGGTAAGTGACAGCATGCTCATGGACAGGCTATTCCTAGAACTGGGTTCTGTCCACTGGCCCCAGGGTCTCCCTGACCCCGCCTTGCTGCTGTAGAATCATCGTGGTCCTCTCTCTCCTGTGCTTCCTCTTGCTGCTTGCCATCCACATGAACTGGGGAGGAAGACTCTAGCTTTGTTACAACAAGAGAGGCTTTGGCCCTAATAGTACAAGCCCAGGTGTCTGCCCAGGGGCACCTCCCTTCCCCTTGTCGGGCTCCAGTTTCCTCATTTCCATAAGTACATTTTGGGCCTGATGAAATCTATGGGCTCTTTCTACCCTGCTAGTCTGCAATGGTGCTGCAGAAAAAAGTCATCGAAACAGAGGAAGACATAGAAAAAGACAGTGAAATGGAGACATAGACACATATAGACCAAGACAGAGACCCAGAGAGACCAAGGAAGACCTAGCTGAAAGACTCATTAAGATCCAGGGATATACAGAAATAAAGACAGAGACAGAAAGCAGGAAAGCAACCAAGAACATGTCAGAGGAGATGTAAGAGGCCAAAGCTCAGGAGGAAAAGCAGGATGGAACGGCTACTTCTCTGCCTGGTGGTCTCTCCGCCTGCCCCTGCCCTGTTTCAGAGTGAGAACTGCCTAAAGAAGGGACAGCCAGTGCCACCTCGAGGTGCTTCTGAAGGGCTGTGGCTGTGAGGGCAGCTCCTGGGTGTTTCTGTGTCTGTGTGCACGTCCCTGCGTGTGGAGTTTCGGGTCATGGAATTCTTCTGTTTGGATACCAGGAAGGATGCCGGGACTCCCACCATGGCTTTGTACCTCTTTATAGCCCGGCCCTTGCGGCAGCAAGGATGCTGATTTGGCTGCCACTGCCCTTGTCACATTAAGTCCGGAAAAATGGGATGCAGCGGAAGTGGGGTGGCAGGTTCAGTCTGCGTTCATAAGGGAGCTGGGGTGGGACTTGTAGGGGCTCCCCATGTCCTCTCAGAGGGTTGGGGATGGCTTCTTCCTTCCCGTAAGGCTCCCATGTCAGTTCTCGGCCACAGAGGTTCTGCTACCCTAGACTGGAGCCTGGGCTCAAGCTCAGCTTGTGTACACGCTGCTGAGGGTCCCCCAGCCTCTACTCAGCCAAGTACTCACTGGGGCCATGACTCACATCTTCCCATCATCTGTTTCATTCACAAATCCAGCATTGTCACTTCCCTCTTCGGAATCTCTCTACGGCTTCCCATGGCCCGCAGAGTCCAAGTGCTTGGACTTGCTGCAGCAGTAGACTTGGAGGTGTCTGGGCTGCTCATTCCTGCCTCCACCCACATCAATCTCGTCTCTGCAAAGCCCCACTGAAGGAGCAGCCACAGGACCCCCTAGGTTTCAGCAGGCTGTACTTCGGGCGGACCTAACTCAAGGGCAGGCCACCCAAGGCTGCAGGGGACTGGAGAGCGTGAAAGGGGCCAGAAATATGAGGCAGAAGCAGAGCGTGAAGGGGTCACGGCAAGCACAGGCTAGGAGGAAGCAGCAGTGCAGGTGGGAGGCTTGGGTGGCCCCGGGCTCTGCTAGGGGATCCCCAGAGAACTCCAGCTCCCAGGCGAGACCACCTGTCTCACGTGTTTCCTACTAACAACGCCCCCGTTGGTGGAGGGAGGGACCCAGCAAGGCAACACGTGAGTGACCCTGCTTGTCTGCACCCCCGTTTCCCCCACTCACTCCTTGCCTCCAGTTTTGCACCTAATGCTTTAGCCACAGACGACTGTGTTCTTTGAATGCATCATGCTGATTAACGCTGCGCTATCCCCTTTGCCTGGAACACCCCCTCCCAGATATTCCCAGGACACTCATCCCTCAGCCTGTGTCTGCTAGGAAGTTTTACTGGCCATCCCCTGCCTTGCCCGCAAAGTCGGTCACGACTTTGCCTGCCCAGCGTGCCCCTACAATTGCCCTGTGGTGCTTGGTCCCCGTCTGTCTTCCCCTTTAGACTGAGAACTTGCCAGGGGCGGAGACCATGTCTTTCATCTCAGCATCCCCAGCTCCTGGCACGGGGCCTGGCATGCAGGCAGCATTAGAGCCGTGTTGGCCAAATGAATAGCTTCAAAATTTCCTGCATGGACAGCGGGAATGTGGGAGGAAGACCAGGTTGGGGTGGGCTGGGAACAGACAGTGGGTGAGGTTGGCAGGTTTCACTGGGGCTGTCTGGGGACTCAGACATTGGGGTGCCCAGGACAAAAAGGGCGTATGAGCCTGGAGCTCGGGAGAAAGCACAGAGAGAGAAGATAAGGAAGCTAAGCAGGGATGGGCTTGCAGAGGACAGACTCCCCCCTTCTCTGGCTACCTGAGCTGGGGGTTTCCCAGCTTCTGTGGAGGTCCTTCTGTGGAGGTCAAAATGCTCAAGATCGGGTATCTGTGCTGCTTGGAACGTCCTTCTCCCTCTCCAGTCCCCAGGTTTCAGAGATGACTGTTTTCCTCATTAATGAGCAAGCAGACCAGTCACTGAGGTTTCCTTTGGATCACCCTCTGCCGGGTAGCCAGCATCGCCCTTTCTCCTTGCATGGGGTCTGGTACCACCGGCGGGGAATGGGTCAGCCTCACTACAAAGCATGATGGGGCTGTGGAAACCCATGACAGCAGGGGGAATACATGGGCGGGGGGGATGGTGCAAAGCCAGGCTCAGAGGCTGGAGCCAGGGTGGAGGATGGGTCTTTGCAGAACCTTAGTCCTTGGGAGAATCAGCCACCGTTTGTCGAGTGCCCTCTATGATCCAGGCAGGGTGGCAGGCACAATATAGGTGCTATCTTCATGCCATACTTTCTGGCAGGGAGTTTACCCTGCTTTTCAGTTGAGGAAACTGATACTCACAGAGCATCACTGATACAACAGTCCTGCAGTCACACAGAGCCAGCATTCAAATCCAGGCCTCTGGGACTCCATAGCCCATGTCCTTCTGGAAAGTCACTGGGAGGGAATGAGTCACAGGACTGGGCCTGCTTACCGCAGAGGCTGGATCTCCCCCAGGAGCAGTGGGTGCAGGGCGCAGCCCACCCTGTTGTTGTCACAGCTGCTGCCTCCTTCCTCCTGTCATCACCATCAGAACTGCTATCCAGTTATTTCCAGCGTCCCCATCTACATGGTAGGATTGCACTGCCTGGTCCCCTTGCATGGGGCTCTGTGTTTGTTCTGACTCCTGACTTGTGAGCAGAATTGACGCCTGTCACTTCCAGGCCAAGCACTTAATTGCCAGAGGGAGACCTAGAGCTCTCTTTTCCTTCAAGTAGAGTGACCGGCAACAGGAGAGATGGTAGCTGCTCTATCAGTCTTGTCCAGTGATGACCAAGAGCAGAGCGCCCTGCTGACTGGTGATGGATATTAATGTGAGCAAGAAATAATGTGGTTTCAACCAGAGAGGTTTGAAGGCTATTTGTTACTACGGTGTAACGTGACCCATCCTGCCTGAGACATACCTTTTCCTCGTTTCTGTAAAAAGGCATGTAGGCCAGTTTGCTTCCAAGGCACCTGTTGGTCCTGGGATGTCACTGCCTAAGCACTTCTTAGACCTCAGGATATGTGGACATTCCCACCAAAGTTAAATTGAGAGTCTGAATCTGAGAGCCAAGATTTCTGGGAGCTTCCTAGCTCCCTGACGCTGCCATCAATGTCTATAGATGGTTCTATAGTTTGCAAAGACTCTTCATGCTCACGAATGTGATCAATCTCTCCGAGGGAGATACAGCATTCCCATTTCACAGATGGCAAACTGGGTGCCAGAGAGGTTAAGGAACTTGGCCAGGCCATGAGTTATTGGAGTCCCAGACCAGGGAGTGGAATCTAGGCCCTTGGCTCCAGTCCCCTTGGGTTTCCCACACCTTGGACCAAGGGTAAGTCCAAGATTCTTAGGAAAGAATGCAAACCGTAGAAGAGGCCTTGACAGTTGGTAAGAAAGGCCCCTGCAGATGGAGAGAGTAGGAGTCACAGAGAGAAACCGCAGTACCACTCAAAGGGGCTGCAGTTCATGTGGAGGGTGGCTGGGAAGTAAATGGGCAAGATGGCAGTGCAGGGCTTACTTAACTGCAACGACCTCCTGCTTTACCCTTACTGTGCAACTTGGGGCAAGTTACTCAACAATTTTGTGCCTCAGTTTCTGCAACTGCAAAGTGGAGATAATAACAGGGCCTCTCTCCTATGCTTGTTGTGAGCACTGACTGGGATAATATAGGTTGAAAGTACTTAGAACAGTGCCTGGCTCTCATAAGTGCAAAATAAGTGTCTGCTGTTATGTCGTCATCATCACCGTCATCCCCACCGCCGTATTTGTCATCAGTCTTATGACTTTGGACAAGTCATTTCCACACTCTGGGCCTCATCTTCCTTATGAAATAGGGACAGTAGTTACATATGTGAACTCTGTGATAATTATAGATGGAGTTTGCTGAGTGTTCGCCATGTATTTCGTACCATTCTAAGTTCATGAATTCATTGAATTATTACATGCCCCTTTCCAAGAGCAGCTCATAAATGGCAGAAGTGGGATTCTAACCCACACCGTCTGATTCCAGAGTAAGTCTTTTAACCACTACCTTATAAACATTATTCTTACCATATAAAGCCTCCCAGAGGGTGGTGAGTTGCCTGGGTAAGACAGCATGTGACTTTGCAGGACGTATCTAGGGCCTTTGATAAATAAACTGCGTTTGTGAAGATGTCAAAAGTATGTGAGTCCGTAAGTGTTCAGTGCCTGTGTGTGTGCGCCTGTACTTGTGTGTGTAAGTGACATGCTCTTTAAAGTCTGCTTTTGTCCCTGGGAGGGCTCATGTATACGTTTTGTGTGTGTGGCTGGTCCACCTGTGATATTGTTTCATCTATGATGACTGGTCCCTGTGTGTTTAAGTCGTAGGTACATTTGTGGGTGTGAAGCCTCGTGAACTGAGTGTGTGCATGTGTTATTGTGTGAGTTGTATGGGCCACTGTGGATGCATTTGTAATGATATGTGAGCTGTGTGGTCTGGTTGTGTATGTGATACTGTGTGGCTGGTGTGTGTATGTGTGCGTGTGTGTAATCGTGTACCCGTGCACAGGGTGCTGGTGAGTGCAGGCGTGTGTGCCAGTGGGCTGAGTACCCTGTGTGTGTCTCTGAGAGCCAGAAGGCCGGTGCAGCGTGGGCTGGGGGAGCTGTGTGTCTGAGGGTTTAAACAGGCTTCCTGGCTGGCCTAGATCCAGCTCTCCCCTCCCAGCCTCTGCAAGCACAGCCTAGCAGACAGGCTGAGTTTTTATACTCATGAAAACAGCCCTCTAAATATTTACCTGCCAGCCTGGTGGAATGGCCTGCTTCCCTTCCCTGCCTTCCATCCACAAGCGGAGTCCCGAGTGTGAGCTCAGCTCCCCTGACACTCAGCCCCTCCCTGGGGCTGAGCCCTACAAGTGGCCCCTGCTGCCTCCCACAAGGCAAGGAGGAGGGAATAGAAAGGCTGAAAGCAGCCCAGTTCTGACTCTGGGTTGACTCTAACCCATCGGCACATCCCTCGTATCTGCCTTCACATCCACTCAAATGAACAGACGTGCTCTTTTACACACGCACGGCTGTTCACCGTTCTGCTCACCTCACTCATGCTCAGGAGCCCTGAACTCACAGCCTCACCCCTTTATACTCACTCTGGTACATCCAGCCCTCCACCCTCACTATGATTTTATCCTCACTCTTTCCCTCAACCCAGCCCATTCCCATCAATTCAGGCTCCTCCTCTCCTTCCCTCACCAGTTCCAGAAGCTTCTTCCCATCCTGCCCAGCCTCCTCCCACCCCACTCACCCCGACCCAGGACGCCTGCCTCAGGGCCTGGAAGTCCTTGTGTGGCCAATGCAAAACTCTGCCCATGGTCCTGAACCGTCACCCCACGAAGGTAATCCCCCCTTCAATATTGGGTCATAGGTGGGAACTCTTATCCAAAAATTTTCAGAAATTCTGAACTGGGTGAAAAGAGTCAATAGTAGGAGAAATAAGATTGCATATACATTCATGCGTGCGCACAGACAATCTCAGAGATAAAAGAGAGACAAAATAGAGACAAAGAGGGACAGAGAGAGACAGAAAAGGACATTAAGAGACAGAGAAGACACACACACACACACACACACACACAGAGAGAGAGAGAGAGAGAGAGGCAGGCAGATAGGAGAAGCCACTGGAAAGTCAGAAATGCTGAGAGATTTCCAGAGAGGAAAAAGAAATGGCTTCTGTTTTGACATCACTTTCAAATAATCTTACTTACTAAGAAGGCATATTATTTTCCTCTGGGAAGCTGGGGGAGTACATGCTCCCTGATTCTATCTGCTGAAACAACAAGTAATTAAGGGCAGCCCTCAGATGTTGCAACTCCCTGCCGGGGCTGATTCATTTAAAAGGAGAGGCTGGGGGAATCTTGTGCCCAGATTTAAGATCTGTGATGGGACCCCAGAGCCCTCCCTAATCCAGGACTGGTGTCCTGGCAGGTCACTGTCTTCCTGTGCTGTCCAGATCTGCTAATACCCCACCTGCCCTGCTGAAGATGGTTTTTAAGGTCAGACATCATCTGGAGGAAACAGCTGGAAACAGGCAGACCCTCTGCCGGCTGTCTGACCATGTTTGACAACAAGGTGTGTCACTTGGCTCACGTTCCTCTCACCTTCCAACAGTGCTGGCTTCTCCCACACTTGCAGGTGGCTTCCAGGGTCACTTTCCTCCTTCCTCGATTATCAGGCATCTTTCTTGTTCTGGTCACTCTGCTAGGTGCAGGGGTCACACTCAAGCCTCACAATCACCTTGGGAGGTGGTGGTTATTCCCATTTTACACAAGAGACAGCAGAGGCACAGAGAAGTTAAGTAACTTGCCCAAGGTCCTGCAGCTCATAAATGGCTCAGCTAGGAGTCAGGCCTCCTCTTTGAATCACATCTCCTTGAAGCCTGGGTGTGTAACATCTTTCCCTGGCAGCTTCCCGAGGGTGGCATTGGTGGTTGTGAGACAGCACGAGTTTCAAAGTTTACAGTCCTGGAGGTGGCCCTCAGGGTTCCCACATGTTCTTCTGGCGGGATCCAGCTGGGGCCTCCTCAGCCTGGCTGCCCCTTCTTGGGCCCTGGGAAAGGGTCCCCAGGGGTACTCAAGTCAGGAGAGGGGGATGGCAAAGCAGCCCAGTCTGGGCAGGCCGAGTGGGTTCAGCCAACCTCGAAATGCCATGGCCTCTGGCTGCAGGCGCGGGTGCCCCTGTCCACAGCAGCAGAGCCAGCTTTGCAGGGTGGGAACCTGGCTAATGACCATGTTTATAGCTCAAAGCATTATTAGCTTTTAGGAGCTCTCAGCCCTCGCTTGTTGTCAACAGCTGAGCTTATTGATTGAGTGACTTGATGTTTTTGCTTATTAAGTGCCCGGAGTGTAGGCAGATTTGGGCCAGCCTTGGCTGGGGGGAGGAATATGTGAGTGGAGGGGAGGCTGTTTGCCTGTACACACACTCCAGCCCTGCTCATTTGTGCAGACACATGTGTTGGGGTGATGGGCGCATGTGTGTGTGCCTGCAGGCATGTGTTTCTGAGTTTGGTTTTAGGAGAGGGAACCTTGGTTTCTGCACCTAGCAATCACAGCGCTGCCTTGGGGGTACTGGGATTTGGATTTGGGAGGCCTGACTTTGAATCCTGGCCTTATCTTTCCAATAGCTCTAAGCTTGGGCTTCCTTATCTGGAAAATGGGGATTAAAATAATACCAGCTCTGCCTACCTTTGAGACGGAGAGTTGATGAGATACAGCAGTTTGTAAACTGTAAAGTGCTGCACACATGCCTGAGGGTGTAACTATTATAACTCTTGGGAGCTGAGCTGTGATGCCATAATCAGGTTTATGTGTGGGAGACAGGTTGGTGGAGTGGAAAATGAACAAGAAGGGGAACCCTAGTGGACTGCTGGGAACCCCAGTTCTGAGGAAGCTGGACCAGCCTTTGCAGCTGATATTTTAGGAGACCACAGCAATTGGGCACCAGAAGACCTGGGTTCCAGGTCCGGCCCTGGCATCAAGGTGCTGTGCAGCCTCAGGAAAGTTGCTTTCCTTCTCTGGGCTTTTACCTTCGTCAAAAGAGAGGCTTTAAGCTCAGTCGTCTCTAAGGCAAGGCCCCTTTCAGCTCTGCCTTTTTTTTTTTTTTTTTCTTTGCGGTACGCAGGCCTCTCACCGCTGTGGCCTCTCCCGCTGCGGAGCACAGGCTCCGGACGCACAGACTCAGCAGCCATGGCTCACGGGCCCAGCCGCTCCACGGCATGTGGGATCTTCCCGGACCGGGGCACGAACCCGTGTCCCCTGCATCGGCAGGCGGACTCTCAACCACTGCGCCACCAGAGAAGCCCACAGCTCTGCCTTTTTATACACGTAGGAATAGTGTGGACACTGGTGGGATTCACAACTCTCTGTGTTCAACATATCCTGTGTAAATTTCACTGTGCATGTCCATAGGCTTCAAATTTTGCCCCTGAGCTAGTGTGTGTTGTCAAGTTAACAGCCCCCTGCCCCTCCCCCCCGCCCCTCCCCCCCCAGTCTCTGGACACATAGGTGCCACAGCCCATTTGCTTCTTGTTAAGGCAGAGGAAGGAGCTAGGAAACCAGCTGCCTTGCTGGACTCCAGCAGCTAATGGGGAAAGCCCATTTTAACAGCTGATAAAAAGATGGATCCATTAAAAGAACAAATTAACTGAAAATCCAAAGATTACTTTTGTTCTGCTGGTGAAGGGCTGTGGAATTCCAGCTCCATTTGTTAAATGAGCACTCCAGCCCCTGGTTTCCCCAGGCGTGGCTGCTGTCAGGACAAGCCAGCCTGGCTGTCCTTAACCCCCTCACCCCCGTTCTCCTCCTAGGAAAGTACTTCCTGTCCCCGTTCAAAGCACCATGCGCAGCTATCTCGATGAATGCCTCCCTCATCCTCTGCGCCTGGCTGGAGGAAGCCCAGAGCCCCTCCCTCTGTGCTCTGAGCACCCCAGGGCTTGGCTGAACGGAGGTGGAGGCCCAGGCTGGCCTTCCCTGACACATATTTCAGCTCTGCCTAGTTTTCCTTTTTCATTCTGGTCTCTGTTAGCACCTTTTTGTGGATCACTTGGTTGTCCATCCGTTCATTCACACAATTTACCAACGTGTTTTGAAGACCTACTGTGCCAGATGGCATGCTGGGCCCAGTCTTTGCCCTAGAAGAAGGGGAAGCAGAGGTGAACCCTGCCATGCTCTGCAGAGGGTCCTACAGAGTAGGAGGGAAGCAGAGGAGGGAGTGATAGGTCCTGCTCTGGGAGGCCACAGAAGAAGTGGCATCTGAGCAGCATCTTGAAGCATCAGGTAGTGAAGGCCTCTATGCCAGGGGACAAGAACGAGCATGACATGTGTAGACCTTATTTAGAAGTAGGACCTGGCTGAGGGCCTTGCACACAATAGATGCTCAGTTAATGTTTATGGGAAAATGAAGTGCTTATTAAGTGTCCATTATGGACCAGGCATTTTGCAGGTGCTGAAATGGTAGTCTCAGTTACCTCATCTGTGAAATGGGAATAATAATGTTACCTCGCAAGGAGAGAAGATAACAGATGTGCTTTTGCACGTGCTGTTTCTCTGGTCTGGACTGTCCTTTCTATTGTACAATCTCATTACAGAAAACGCTCACTCATCCCTTAAAGCTCTGCTAAATGTGCTCTGCCTGGGGAAGTTTCCACCAAGTCTCCTTGGGGAAGATGAGTCCCTGCCTCTCTGGGTTCTTGTGCATTTCCTCAACTGGAAGATGCTATTGACTGTGAGATGCACCATCGATTTCATAATAGCTTTGGGGGGAAAAGAAACCCTGCTGTAAGTGTACATACTATCTACATTTCAGAATTGTGCAGATGTTTTCGAGAAACGCCTTTTAGAAACAGAGACATGCAGTAGCTGCTTCTCTCATGGCCTGAGGGCCACAAGGATTGACTTCATTCATTTACTCAATCAATCAATCAATCAACCAATATTTATGGAGATCCGTTCTAGGCACTGAGATGAAGCAGTGAATAAAACCAAGTCTCTAACCTCATGTGGCTTATATTCCATTGGGAGAAACAAATAGTAAATAAATAACCAAATAAAAATCTAATCTAAATCATTTAAGAGGAAGGTCACAGTAAGAGCTTTGAAGAAATGTGAAGCAGGATGAAGGATGGAGAGGGATCAGGGGTGGCTCTTTTAGCTAGGTCACGTGATCAGGGAAGCCCTCTCTGAGGAGGGGGCATTTGTGTAGAGACTTGAATGGAGGGAGGGAGTGAACTGTGTGGGTATTTGGGGAGGAGCATTCTGGGCAGAGGGTACAGTGAGTGCTACGGTCTTGTGGTGGGACCATTCTTGGCATGTTTGAAGAAAGATGGGGGTTACATGTGGCTGGAGTGACATGAGGGAGAGGCAGTGCTGGCACCTGAGGTCAGTGTGGTGACCACGCCCTGAGACAAGGGAAGGTTTGGGCTTTTTATCCTAAGTGTGATGGGAAATGCGATATGTTTGCAGATGGGACTGCTGTGCACCTCAGGGCAATGAGATTGTCAGCTCTCTGAGGGCAGAGAGAACCAGCATACAATAAAGGACTGTTGAATGAATATTGGAGGGCCTGCAAGCAGTCCCCTCCCTGGGCTGATGGGTCTGGGTGGGATCTCAGTGTCCTGGAGGGAGTGTGGGTGAGGCCAGAGGCAGCAGGAAGGACCCACCTGCTGAAATGCTCCAGGCTGCAGCGTGCAGAGCCAGTGCAGGGTGGGGGGGGGGCAGTTCCACTGGCGACCCCTGTCCCAGTCACTTCTGCACCCCCCATGGTGTATAGAGGCACAGCTGGTACAGGCCAGGTACAGGCCAAGTATCTGTTAAAAAAGTAATAATGGAAGCATAAAGCTGTTATTGATTTGCGATGCTTTCCAGCTCAAAAGGCCTCTCATGTGTGTCTTCTTATTCAACCCATACCTCCAACCCAGCTGGTTCTCTTTTTACAGCTGAGGAAACTGAGGCACAGAGAGGGCTGGGAAGTTGCATGCAACTGGAACAATCACTGTAAACCATCTCTGCCTGGAGTCAGGACGCCTGGACTCTGTTCCCAGCTCAGCCACCAACTTGCTGGGTGACCTTGGGCAAGTCAACAGGCCTCAGTTTCCAAGACTGTCAGATGAAGAGGTTGACTGAGACGTTTCTTGAAGGCTTACTCCAGCTTCGATGCTGTAGGAGTCAAAACTTTGCCTTCCAGAGGGGACACTGGGCAAGTCACAGCAGCAGGCCGGACTGAAGGCAGATGTCTGGAAGAACATCTCCTGTAGAAATTGCAGGCTCTGCAGCAAGTAGCCCCTAAGGTTCTGGATTTTGTCTCTGCTTCAGTCACATCTTCCCCAGGGTGGTGGCCTTGTGTTGTGGGCTCGCTCGGTCTGGCTGACTCAGACGTGTTCCGCCCATCTTCCCTGTAGAGTTTGCAGGCACTGGGACAAGTGGCTATTTTCTCTCCAAGAGATGTTTGCAGCAGACCCAGTACCTCTGCCAGGCGTGTCGCTGCTCCCGTCCTCAGCAGCGGTGCTGTCTGCTCAACCACCCACGATACCTGGGGGTCCCCCCTCTTCCCTCACACGTTTAGTTGGCATGACCCTTTGCCCACCATCCTTGACCCTTCCCCGTGGATGAGTCCCGGTCCCTCCGTCTCCCTGCGGTTGCCTGGTCCAGGCCATCACTTTCTCTCGCCAGGATCACTGCAGCGGCCTCCTAACCACTCTGCCTGGCCCCAGGCTCCCTCACCTCCCATTGTGGCCAGGGTGAGCTTTCCAAACTGCAATTCCGGTCATGTCCTTGCTGAGCTTAAAACCCTTCAGTAACTTCCCTTTGCCCTCAGGATAAAGTCCAAACCCTTTAGCATGCTCACATAGGCCTCACAATCTGGGCCCTGCCAATGTCTGCCCTCATCCCTCCCTCCCTCCCTCCCTTCCTCCCTCCCTCCCCTCCCCTCCCCCACCCTCCCCCTTCCCTCCCTCCCCTCCCCCACCCCCTCCCTTCCTCCCTCCCTCCCTCCTCATCTTCCAGCTCTAATTCTGTTCTCCAGTTTCACGGAACTTTCCTCAGTTCTCTAAACTTGCCACATCCTCTCTTGCTTCCCTGCCTTTGCACATGCTGTTTCTTTTGTCTGGAACACTATTCTCAGGTCAGTGTCACCTCCCAACCCTGCCCTCTCTCCCCTAAGCTTAACACTTAATTACTCTCAGGACTTGGCTTCAAGAAACCTCCTCCTGGAAGCCCTTGTGAATCCCGCCCTCCATCCCTTTGGGTGTGCTCTCTCTCAGCGTGCATCAAACAGACCAGAATCATCCATCAGTTTCCTGTCCCCTTGGCAGGGAGCCCCTAGACAGCAGAGATCTCGCTCATCTGCATCCCCAGGTGCTGTAGGTACGGTAGATATTTGAAGGGGGAAAAAAACCCGAGGCAATTAATAAATGGAAGGGGAAGCATTCAGTCGCATTCATCCGTCCATTTGTTTATTCTGCAAATATTTGCTGACTGGGGAAGCAGAACTGAGTATGACAAGCAAGGTCCTGCCATATGGAGCCGATGTACCTCCAGGCAGGGGGATGAATATCGTCTCTTTTACAGCTCTGAGGTTTGGGAACTTAGATATTTTCTCTGTCTGGACCATTGAAGAAATCCTTTCGGGTTAAGAAAGCAACACACGCGCTAGGGTTGAGGTTGATGCTGGGGCCAGACCTGGACCTGCCCATTTCCCTGCAGTCGCCCTTCTGTCCCTCCGGAGGGCATCCTAGCCCTGAAGGGAGATTGCTCCCCTTCTCCTGGCCGCACCCTTCCTCTCCCTCCCCCTCTTCTCCCTCAGCTGTTCCGTTTCCCACCAGGAAGCTTAACTTAGGCCTCCCGGTGGGGCTTTTAATTTGGATTTATTGCCGGCCATGACTGTATGTTAAACAAGCTCCAGGCGATTATTAAAAACATGATTATCACGGTTTATTGTATCGCTAGGTCTGCAGTGGGTGTTCTGGTGCTGAGAGCCAGCCAAGCCTCTCAGATACAGAGGAGTGAAGACCCCCAGAGAGGGTCCGCTCTGATTTCTGGCCTTGTCACACCTCTTAGGGGAGGAGGTGGCAGTGGGGGCGGAGGGATACTTCTGAAGGAGGACAGAAACCCTGGGGAGGGGCGGTGATGTGGCAGAAAGAGCACTAACCTAGGACCCGGGAAACCTTGTGCCAGTTTGACCCATGGCTTCTTTGGGCTTCAGTGTCTTCTTGTGAATACTTGAGAATTGAACCAGATGACCCAATGATCTGAGAGCTGAAATCCGTTGGGGTTGGAGGAACTTCACTTTGTTCTGCAGAAAGACCCAAGTCAGGCCGCTGACAAGGCACACATAATTCAGAATATTCCATCATGGGCATTGGCTGAAGATCCGCCCAACCTAGTTATCCTGACCTGGGGAATATTCTCCTGCGTCAGGCAGGCTGCCTACTTGCTGCAAGGTCACCTCTAATTTGGGAGGGACATAGCCACACAAAGGCATCAGCGAGGTGAGGCCAGTGGAGAAGGGGGAGGCTCCTGGCCTGGGAGCCAGGGCCCTGGGCTCTAGTCACAGCTCTGCCATTGACTGGCCAATGGCCTTGGGCAAGTCATTTGTTCACTCAGGGCCTCAGTTTCCTTGTCTGTAAAATGAAGGGGTAGATTGTTCAATGATTTGCAAGCTTTAAAACATTAATGGTGCACTTTTTTTTTTTCCAAAAGAGCATCTCCTGTAGAAACTAAAGATTGAAGGCAGATGAGGGAGGGAGCTTGGAAGCCAGGAGCAGAGAGCCTAACCTATGGCCTCTCCCTTGCCCCGGCACCTGCCCCGTCTGGGATATTATGCCAGCAGTTCTCAAATGCCTTCCTTGACAGTCAGCTGGGATGCTACCCACTTGGCTTCCCATGGAGAGTGGGGTCCCACCATTGCCCCATGGATCCTCACCGCCTCCTGTAAAACTGGAGGGCAGACAGGGGTACTCCCACTCTGGGGAAGGTGCAGCCCACACTGCTGAAGGGAGGGTGCCCAGAGCCGGGGTCAAGCATCCTTGGGTGCCCAGGGTGCCTCCTTTGTCTCAGCCCCACTCCACTGAGCGAGCGAGCCAGGGCCGGCAGAGCCTCCAGTGCAGCTCTGGAGGCCCACATTCCTGCCCAGCCTGCCGGCCCCCTGGCCTCCTCTCTAATTTCACCTCCACTTGGCTCCTTAGGCAAATGCTTGGGCCAACCCCAAGCCTGATGAATCTTTGATGAATTCTGAGTAAAGGCATTTTTAAAAATTCAGAAAGGTAGGGAGGTGTTGGGATGCAGGAAGGTGAGATGATTCTGCTCCCCTCCCATCCTTCTCCCCTTGTCGGTCGGCTAACGAAGCCTGAGCCCTGGAGTGTGGGGCTAGGAACACGGCAGGACACAGCTGAGCCACCCAGACCAAGAGAACCTGCAAAACAAGGCCAGCACCCTGGAGAAGGCTTCTGTTAGCCTTTCTAATTGAAGCGGAGGTAAATTCTAGAACCGAAGGATATTAGAGATGGAAAAAGCTTAGAAATAACCGTCTAAGTCAACATGCCTGCACGGAATGGAGGTAGGAAATGGAGTCTCAGAGAGGAGAGATACATGCTCAAGTCAGGCCCAAAGTGGTCAAGGCAGGCCTGGAACTCAGACCCCTGTCTCCTGGTACAGTGCTAAGCCCACAGGTTACCTCTGGACCCAAGTGCCTGAGACAGGCTTCCTGACCCCCATTCAGAGCTTTGCATTTCAGTCCTTCCACGGAGCCATCTTCAGGATGTGCAGGATCCAGGGGACAGCTTGGTCATTCATCAGTGAGAACTGGAAGGGCAGAGACTCAGGGAAGAGGGAACAGACTAGGACAGCTCTACCCCTGCTGCTGATAACCGGTCAACCCCTACTCTTTTTCCCCCAATCCTCAAGGCTTAGAGGAACTGAGTCTCTTTCCCCTGCTCTGTTTCTCCCCGAACCCTTCAGGTTGCCTTTCTGTGGCTTAATTTCCTCTTTGCATCTCCCCCCAGTGGCTCAGTAGCCCAGCCTTGCCTAGATGAATCCATGTCCAGACTGGTTCAGAGTCTTCCCAGCTGGCAGCTGGATAGAGAGGAGCTGACATGGAGTCACTGTCCTGGTTCCAATTCTGGCCCTACCACTCCCTAGCTGTGTGACTGTAGACAAGTTACCGAACCTCTCTGAGCGCTTTTTCCTGAGGATTAAATGAGACAAAATGGCTGAAAGCCTAGCATGGTGGAGGCACACGGTGGGTTCCAAACAGATTGATGGTATTTCTTTCACCTTCTAAAATCTGATCTCCATGTTCTAAGAAAGCCAGGGCATTTCCCACGTCTTTCTTCACCATCCTCCTTGGATGCCCACCGTGTTTGATATCCTTAGAAATCCCCCTAACCTGAAGGCAGAGAGGGCTGCCACACTGCATAGCTTTGGGGGCGCCATTTGTATTATTGAACATGCAAATGGCAACCCCTGGAGGTGAGCGCAATCTCTGTGGTTCTGTGTAGTGCTGCCCTTGGCAGGGAGGCAGGCATGGAAAATCCTGCATCCTTGAGTTCTCAGATGGAGAACTCTACTGAGTTTGTTTTGCTTCTGCTGAAGTTCCATTCCCTTCTCTTGGCAGCGATACCTGTTATCTTGTCTGGCTCGCTGTGTATTTTGAACTTTACTCCCAGAACTGAGATTTCAACTTGATTCCCATAATTTAGACTTCAGCTTTCGGAACAACTTCTCCCTTCACCGATGTGTCCTGCTTTGATTTCCAAGCACGTAAGGGTCTAGAGACACACGTTTTGGGTCTATTTCAATTGCGCAGTCATAGGACTTGTAAATATAAAGGACGTCCGTAAACTGAGAGATGCTGCGTATTGGCCTCAGAAACAATACATTTTATATCAGAACCTGAAGAATAAGCCCTAAATCAAGCACCTGGGTTTGCACCCTCCAGGTCCTCAAATCCAACGTGAGATTCTGCATGTGCTTCAAGGGGTATCTGGGGGAATCACAGAGACCAGTTTTTTTTGTTTGTTTGTTTTTTTGTGTGGTAGGCAGGCCTCTCACTGTTGTGCCCTCTCCCGTTGCAGAGCACAGGCTCCGGACGCGCAGGCTCAGCGGCCATGGCTCACGGGCCCAGCCGCTCCGCGGCATGTGGGATCTTCCCGGACCGGGGCACGAACCCGCGTCCCCTGCATCGGCAGGTGGACTCTCAACGACTGCGCCACCAGGGAAGCCCCAGAGCCCAGTTTTATACTCATATTTATATTTGGAACCCTACCACTTCCACCCTAGCTGTGTGACCTTGGACATGTTACACAACCTCTCAGGGTCTCAACTTCCTTTTCAGCAAAATGAGGCTAATAATACCCAGCCAGCTCACAGGGCTGTGGGACAGTGACTTGATGTTTATGGAATGACAGCCGCTGTCAATACCCTGAGACGTTAATTCTTGTCCTGGTCTCCCTCCCTGCCCATATCACAGAAGAGAAAGTAGAAGCTCGGAGAGGTCAAGTTGTATTTGCCAAAGATCACTGAGACAGCTGGGATTCACACCCACACTTCCCCGACTCTGAAGTTCAGAATTCATCTCCTAGCCCAGCTTTGTTGTAAGCATGTTTTCTTTTTTTGTGTGTGCTAAAATATACATAACATAAAATTTACCACTTTAACTATTTTAAATGTACAGTTCAGTGGCGTCAAGTACACTCACATTGTTGTGCAACCATCACCACCATCTATCTCCACAACTTTTCCATCCTCCCAAACCGAAACTCCATACCTATTAAACAATAACTCTGTACTCCCATCTCCCTCCGGCCCCCGGCAACCACTATTCTATTTTCTGTCTCTGAATTTGACTACTCTCGGAATCTTGAGTAAATGGAAACATACAGTATTTATCCTTTTGGGACTGGCTTATTTCACTTAGTATAATGTCCTCAAGGTTCATCCATGTTGTATCCAATATTAAGGCTGAATTCTGTTCCACTATATGTATATACTATGTTTTGTTTATATAAGGATGCATTTTTAATGCATGTAAGGAACCTGGTACGTGCTAGGTACAAGTCCTGTGATATTGTCATTGTTGGTACTTATTCTACTTGACTGTTATAAACATTTGCTATAAACTTCAATTCTTCAATGACTTATTAATAGTAATGAGAGTAAGAAATATCCACCAAATAGAGAAGTCCATTCTTTTACCCCATGTCAGGATTTCCCTGGTCCAGTGAGCTCAAACTCTGGTGTGCCTCAGAGCCACAAGGGCAGCTTGGTAACTATCTCAGTGTCTATATTCTCAATAAGCTCCCCGAGTTCTGATATGCACTAAATCCTGAGCACTATTATCCTGGTCTCTGAATCTTTCACTGGCGGTATCTGGAAAGATGCCACAAAACCAAGGTCAGGAGGATGCGAGGGCAGAGGAGCGGAAGCACTGGTGTTTCTGAGCAGCTTCTCTGAGACCACAGGCTCTGGCTTTGTGACTGACCGTGTGCTGACTTTCCTGTGTTGGACAAGCTTTCCAGTCCTTTCTGGGAAAATGCCTGAAATGACCTATTCAGACCTGCATTTGGAACTCAGGCAGACAACTTGTCCTTCTCACCTCTGCCTTCCTGGTGGGTCAGGATGGAATTTTTGGCTCAAGGCTGGAATAATTAAGAGCTTTGGTGAGCAGGGGCTCTTTGTTTATAAGCTGCTGCTATGGACTGAATGTTTGTGTCCCCCAGACCCCCAGATTCACACATAGAACCCCTAATCCCCAGTTTGTTGGTATTAGGAGGTGGGGCCTTTGAGAGGTAATCAGGTCATGAGGGTGGAGCCCTTATGATGGAGTTAGTGCCCTTAAAAAAGGGACGGAAGGCAAATGATCTCCTTCTTTCGCTCTCTCTCTCTCTCTGTCTCTCTCTGTCTCTCTCTCTCTCTCTCTCTTTCTCTGTCTTTGTCTCTCTTGGCCATGTAAGGATACCACACGAAATTAAGGCAGGAAATCAATCCTGGCTGACACAGGGAATGCATTGGCATCTTTGGTATCCCTTTGGTCAAACTCAGTACAGCCAGGGGACCCAGAGCAGAGCAGAGACAGAGAGAGATTTTAAGGGGCAAATGGAAGGCATCTGGTGCACTGGGTTGTGCCTTTCCATCTGCCTGGAATTCCTTCCACTCACTCTCTCTTTCTGGGCTGGCACCATCCTACTGATCCTTGAGGACTCAGTCCAAAGTCACCTCCTCTGGGAAGGCTTCCCTGGTCTCTGCAGGCAGAGCTGGATACTCCTGCCCTAGGAAGCTTACTGTTGTATCATTGTATCAATTGCATGATTGTGATTGAGACCTTTGCTCATTCATCACATCACCCAGGGTCTTTTTTGCAGCAGGGAGGAGGCTGGAAACTTCAGGTAGATTTATTCGTATTATAAAGATATAGGTAAATAGTACACCACAGCATTTTTATAAAATGATTGCATTTTCAGTCTAGAAATCATGTTCTGATTAAGAATCCTGTCATTTATTGTGAGGCACATCCCAGATTTAGGCTGTAGTTTGTTGAAATGGTCTAGGGATCACCCAGACATTTCAAATGGAATAAGATTTTGAGTGACTAAAATAAGGCAGATGTCACAAAATTCAGAATTCAGCGTAATGCCTTCCATAATTTCCTTCCCACTGTCTTGTTTTCCTTGTAGCCTTAAGGTCAGATGTCCTGGATAATATTCTGGCCATGAGCAGCTATATTCTTATGCAAAAAAATTATTGTGTCACTTTAAAGTTAATAGTTGTGAAAAAGATAAAAGGGGAGCTAAAATCCACTTGCTTATTCAAAATGATGATTCTCCCAAATCTTGTCATGTTCTGTAAATCTCACTCTAAATTCTGTGACTTTTTCACTGCCAAGTGACATGACATTGGCAGAAACTAGTAAATGGAGCCAAAAAAGGTCAAAAGATTGATGCCTGTTGATGTAGCTTAAAATGCCCCTAAAGCAGCAGTCTCCAACCTTTTTGGCACCAGGGACCGGTTTGGTGGAAGACAATTTTTCTATGGACCAGTGGTGGGGCACGGGGATGGGAATGGTTCAGGTGGTGATGCGAGCAATGGGGAGCGGCAGATGAAGCTTCCCTGGCTCGCTGCTCACCTCCTGCTGTGCGGCCCGGTTCCTAACAGGCAGGTACCAGTCCGCGGCCCAGGGGTTGGGGACCCCTGTCCTAAAGGATGTAAATTGCTGCAGCCACTAAGGAAAACAGTATGGAGGTTCCTCAAAACACTAGAAATAGAGTTGCCATATCATCCAGCAATCCCACTCCTGGGCATATATCCAGACAAAACAATAATTCAAAAAGATACATGCACCCATATGTTCATAGCAGCGCTATTCACAATAGCCAAGACATGTAAGCAACCTAAATGTCCATCGACAGATGAATGGATAAAGAAGATGTGGTAGTATATATATATATATTTATATATTTATATATATTATATATAATGGAATACTATTCAGCCATAAAAAAGAATGAAATAATGCCGTTTTGCTGCAACATGATGAACCTAGAGATTGTCATACTAAGTGAAGTAATGTGGAAAGAGAAAGACAAATACCATATCACTTATATGTAGAATCTAAAATGTGACACAAATGAACTTACCTATGAAAAAGAAACAAACTCACAGACATAGAGAACAGACTTGTGGTTGCCAAGGGGGAGGGGAGGGGAGGGAGGGAGGGATAGACTGGGAGTTTGGGATTAGCAGATGCAAACTGTTGTATATAGAATGGATACACAACAAGGTCCTACTGTATAGCACATGGAACTATATTCAATATCCTGTGATAAACCATAATGGAAGAGAATATGAAAAAAAATGTATATATATGTATAACTGAATCACTTTGCTGTACCGCAGAAATTAACATAACACAGTAAATCAACTATACTTCAATAAAATAAATTAACCCCCACCACCACCCCGCCAAAATGCCCCTAAGCACCTGGGATTATAGGATAGGTACTCCCATTCAGAGTCCATATCCTTTCTATATTATATACAATCACTTCTAAATGTCCCCTGAATGTCAATTTTGACCACTCAAGAATTATTTCAGCAGATATTTATAAAAAACCTATTATGTGTCAGGTAGTGTGTAGATGTGAGTGGCGCCCCCGGGAGTTACAAGTAGGAATAGCACAAACTTGAGTCTAGCGGGCAATGTGGAGGGAGAGTTGGGCTTTATCTGTGGACGACTTCTTCTTCTTCCTCTTCTCCTTCTCCCTCTCTCTCTCCCTCCTTCTTCCTCTTCCTCTTCTCTTATTTCTTTTGTAAATAAACGTTTGATTATAAACCTTTGATTTTGGAAAACTTTTAGATTCATAGGAAAGTTGCAAATACAGCACAGAGAGTTCCCATATATTCCTCACCTAGTTTTAGGGTCTCCTCTTGAGAACCACTCAAGAGAGGAATTTCTCTCAGATCCCAGCATCAGGATTGCTTATGCATGTCCAGAGTTATTCCCATGCTTTATTTTAAGGAGCACTGTGATTGTACAACTCTGAGGATTTCTCCTTTTGCCTTGACTACTAGGAAGCTCACAGGCAAATTTGTGGCTCGATTCTAGCAAGAGTATGGACCTTTTGGTAGACATTTTGGGTATTAACTTCACCCTTGCTTTCACCTTCTTCCTCCTACATGATTTTTCTTGCCTTGTTTGCTTCATTTTCACTTTGTTTTTCTGTATTGAGCTTTGTTGGCCTCTTCAAATCATTTTTGGAATAAGGTGGAGGCATCTATAACTGGATAAACAGACCATTTCCTCTGTGTTCCCAAAGTGCCTGATGCAGGCTTCTATTCTCACATTTGTCATGTTTTATTATAATAGCTTGTTTATGTGTTTGACACCCCCAGTGGGCTGTGACTGCCACCTGGCTTCCCTGCAGCTGGAGTCCTGTGCATGGCGGAGCACCCCAGGATGGGCTGTTGCCTGAATCCCTTTTTTCAGACCCTGAGCCTACCACTGCCATCCCACCCCTGCCCTACATGGGCATCCCCACCCCTGCACATGCTCAGAAGCGGCCTTAGCATTTCTTGGAGCCTGTCCTGCCCTGGTGGATATCCTGTATGCACCACTGTGAGGCGTGGGCAGACACAGCTTGTCAATATCCAGAGCGGAAGTCATACCAGCGTGCACTCACAGTCAGAAGACGGTGGCCTGAGAAGATGCAAAGGAAATTAGGGGTGCAGGCTGTTTTCTCTTCCTCCTCCTCCTCTGCTCCGTGGTGGCACCTCTCCACTCCCCACAACCATCCTGGAGATGGGTTGGCGAGGCCATGTATGACCAATAGAATCACAGGATCACAGGTTGTTGGCTCAAAATTACTCATGTCTCACCCAGAAACTCAACTTGGGCCGTTCTCTTACCCAACTTTCCTCCATTCTACATAATTCCATTGTGTAGAAGGAGCAACTGAAGCCCAGAAAGGGAGAGTGATTTCTTCAAGGTCACACAGTGAATTCGAGGCAGATCTGTTCTCTACTTGGAGGAGGGGGCAGTGAGCTCTGTTCTTTGTGACCATCAGGCGGAAGCTGAGCTGGTTGGGAGCATTTCAGGGGGCAGAGGAGCTATCCGAGTTCCCTGGAGACAGCCACCCAAGAAGCTGGCCAATCATTCTGGGTAAATCCCTCCTCTCTGCCCCACCCCCAGTTCCAGGAGGAATTGTGTAGACTCCAAAGGTTTTCTCTGATGGAGGAAAAATAATGGTAAAGGGGAAGTTTGGGATTGGGTGGAGGGAAAAAGTGGGTCAGAGAACGGCCCCAGTGACTTCCTGGGAGAAAGAGGTGAGGTGGGAGAAAGAGACTAGAAAATGTAGAAGAAGCATGGCAAACTCTAACGCTTGCAGGGATGCTGGGGGCTGCAGGGTGGGAGTGGGCAGGGAACTTGGGTCCTCATCCTGAGTGTGTGCTGGCTGCTCAGTGCTGCTGCTGTCAGGGGGATGAGGATGCCAAGTTGCAAATATTTCAATTTTTTCTCAAGAAAATTTGAAAACCTGATGTTTGTGTGAAATCCAGATTTTTCATATGTTGACAACCAATTCCAAAATTTAAAAGCTCTGTGTGAATACAACGTATAGATTTTATTTGGATTCAAACAAAACACCTGTAAAAAAGACATTTTTGAGATAATTAGGGAAATTTAAATATATAAGAGGTACTGGATGCTAATAAGGAATTATTCTACATTTTGTTAAGGTGATAATGGTTGTGTTTTCAAAAAGGTCTTATCTGCTAGAGAGATGCACTGAAGTATTTATGGATGAAATAATATGATGTCTAGATTTGCTTTAAAATACCTCCAAAAAAAGGTGTGTGGGGGGAATAGATGACATGGGATTGGTAAAGCGGTGATAGTTGCTGAAACTGGGTGGTGGGCTCATTGTACTAGTCTCTGCTTCAGGGTTTGTTTTAAATGTCCTTGAAATAGAAACACTCTGTTTGGGCTGAACACAATCTGTCGGTGGGCTGGATATGGCTTAGACCCCCATTTTAAACCTCTCATCTAGGACTTTCTCTTATACGTAAGCCACAGAATACTAGGGGGTGAAGAAACCCTAGAGATTGCATAGGTCTGGAGTTGGCAAACTACATCCTGGGGGCCAAATCTGGCTTGCCACCCGGGTTTTTTTGTCAATAAAGTTTTATTGGAACACAGCCACGTCCACTTGTTTTCATATTGTCTGTGACCGTGCTGGTGCTGTGATAGCAGAGTTGAGGAAATGCGATTGAAACTGTATATCATAAAGAGTCTAAGATATTGACTATCATTTCCTTTTATGGAAGAAGTCTGTTGACCACCGATCCAGGTCAACAGCCATCCATCTTTAGCACTGAGGTCCTCGTGCTGCATTTTCCAAGCCCAAGGCTAACTTGGGGTTGGAGGGAAAGTGAGCCTGCTGATGGGGTGGGGAACAAGAGACCCGGGCAAACA
Organism: Delphinapterus leucas; assembly: GCF_059928025.1. Taxonomy (NCBI): domain Eukaryota; kingdom Metazoa; phylum Chordata; class Mammalia; order Artiodactyla; family Monodontidae; genus Delphinapterus; species Delphinapterus leucas. Next base: position 32,259,560 of record NC_143147.1, read on the forward strand.
GATCTCAGGGATGGAATTCGGGCAGCCGGGTAAAATGAGAACGGTGAGTGAATGTTAGGTGTTCAACAAATCTTAATTCCACCAATCCATCCATCCTTCCATCATCCACTGTTAGTCTGTCTTCTGTTTTCCCCAACCCCAAATGCCCTACATTTGGTCTATATGGTTAGTAGTTTGGTTTGCTGGCTGTATATTCTCTCAGCAAGTTTTTTTTTGTTTTTGTTTTTAGACCGTGTTCTTCAAACTTTAATATGTAGACAGATTCTTATTCAGTAGGCCTGAGGAAGAAGCTGCCAGGGGATCTTTGTCACACTTTTAACATCAAGGGTGTAAAAAATATTGAGCAGGGTCTCAACACTACTGACATTTTGAGCCAGCTCCCTCTTTGTTATGGCCTGTCCTGTGCATTGTAGGATGTTTAACAGCATCCCTGGCCTTTTACTCACCTGTGACAAGCCCTTAGGTTGTGACAACCAAAAGTGTCTCTAGACATTGCCAAATGGCCCACCCCCAGTTGAGAACCGTTGAGGTAGAGAATAATTGATCCACAGGGAAGTGCAGGGTTCACATAACTATCTATAAATAGTTCCATCAATTGCCATATGCAATCAGGCATCTAGTGTTAATGTTCTGACATCTAGTATCAATGTTGTGATGACGATGACGATGATGATGATGACGATGATGATGATGACGATGATGACGATGACGATGACGATGATGACGACGATGATGACGATGACGATGATGACGATGACGATGACGACGATGATGACGATGATGATGATGACGATGATAATGATGACGATGATGATGACGATGACGACGATGACAATGATGACGATGATGATTTTGATGACGATGACGATGATGACGACGATGACGACGATGACGATGACGATGACGACGATGACGATGACGACGATGACGATGACGATGATGACGATGACGATGATTATGATGACGATGATGACGATGACGACGATGACGATGACGACGATGGCGATGACGACGATGATGACGATGACGATGATGACGATGATCATGACGATGACGACAATGACGATGATGATGATGACGACGATGACGATGATGACGATGATTATGACGATGACGACGATGACGACAATGATGATGACGCCGATGACAATGACGACGATGACGATGATGACAATGATGATGACGACGATGATGATGACGATGATGACGATGATGATGACGATGACGATGACGATTATGATGACGATGACGACGACGACGACGATGATGATGACGACGACGATGATGATGATGATGACGACGATGACGATGACGATGATGACGATGATGACGATGATGATGACGACGATGACGATGATGACGACGATGATGACGATGACGATGATGATGACGATGATGACGATGATGACGATGATGATGATGATTATGATGATGATGACGATGATGACGATGACGATGACAACGATGACGATGATGATGATGATGACGACGATGATGATGACGATGATGACGATGACGATGATGATTATGATGATGACGACAATGACGATGATGACGATGACGATGACGATGACGATGACGATGATGACGACAATGACGATGACGATGACGATGATGATGATGACGATGATGACGATGACGATGATGACGATGATGATGACGATGATGATGATGACGATGACGATGATGATTTTGATGACGATGACGATGATGACGATGATGGTGACGATGATGGTGACGATGATTATGATGACGACGACGACGACGATGACGACGATGACGATGATGATGACGATGACGATGATGACGATGACGACGATGACGATGATGACGATGATGACGATGATGATAGCTCCCACAGATCCCTATGCCCAGAGTCTGGTCTTAGCTTTTCCACCTCCTTAGGGCTCTAAAGCTCCTGCTTACCTTCATCATGCTTCCATTCTCCTGATATTCCTACCAGGGCACCTTTGTGAAGACTAACCATCACTTAGAGTACACATGATGCTGTCACTGCTGTAACCCACATAGAAGGGCAGGCGTTATTACCTTTGCTCTGCAGTTAAGAAAACGGAAGCTCTTCGAGGCAAAATGAACCATCCTGTGTCACGGGACATCTTGGACCCAGAGCTGGGGTGCTAGCTGAGATGTCACAGCTGCCCCTGGGAGGGGATAGATCCAGTCATTCTCCCCTAGAGGGTGAGAGGTTGCCATCCCTCCCCTTTCCTCCTATTCACTGGGTCAGGGGTCACTGGAATAGTACTGGCTGGCATTGACAGAGTACCATTGAAAGCATTTTACAAATATTAATCTACTATTCCCTCATGACAACACCTTGATGATAATATAGATGGGGAAACTGAGGCACAGAGAGAGTTAAATAGCATCCCCAAGGTCATGGAGCTCATAAATGAGAGAGTAAGTGTTCAAACCAGGAAGGCTTGCTCCAGAAGCTATGTGCTGTATCGCCTGTTGTGACCTGGATATAGAACCTGAGGTCCCTGCCTCCCAGGCTGTATTTGTCAGCATGGAGTCCGAGGAGATCGTCATCGGTTGCCAGAGACACCCGTGATGAGGCCCCTCTGCCCAGCATGGCTGCAGCTGCCCCCAGACAAGGCATAACCCCACTGGCACATCTCCTGCTGCTCCAGCCTGGTGGGAGACAGCTCCTCTATGCCAGTCTTCAAGGCTTACTCAGGTACTGTGACTGCGTGACAGATTCACAAGCTTTTTAGCCTTGTAATGAATGTTCCAGTTTCCTCTGGTGTGAGCCAGCCCACCCAAGGATGATGGGGAACTGAGAGAGTCAGGGGAGCCTCCTTCGAAAGCCTGTAGAGTCATTGTCAGAAAGCGAAGAGAGCACACCTGTGCTGGCAGAGAGACCACAGATGCCAGCTGGCTGCGGGGCTTCTGCTAAGGAGAGCGAACAGGCAAGAGAGCATTTGATTTTCATTTAGAGCTTGAATCCCAGCTCAGCCACTGTCCAGCTGTGTGACTTTGGGCAGCTGATGTGACCTCTCTGAGCGTCAGGTTCTTTGTCTGTAAAATGGGGGTGCTAACACCCAACTGAAACACTGTTGTTAAGATGAGAAAACCCATGGGAGGTGCTGGGCAGGTCCCGGGCATTGAATAACAGGAAGCTGTTATCATAAGGAGATGGAAGCTATAGAAGTCCCATAAGCTGGGCACTCGGAGGTTTGTGGTCTTCTTGAGAAGGTTGAAAAGTCATGTCAGGGAGCCCTGCTGTGTTTGTCTATTTGAGATCCCCTTCTTGGGGAAAGAGCTCTCCATCTTTCCTTTGGGGAATTTCCCTTCTCCCATCCCATGTAGTGTTGGTGGGACTGTCAAACACAGCACCTGCCTGGCTACAGAGAATGGCCAAGAAGTGGGCATAGGCCCAAGCCAGGCCTATCAGAGTCCACCCCGGGATTTTACATACAGATTTTTACATACAGATTTTACATACAGGGGGAGAAGGCTCTTTCCCTGTCCTCTGAGATTATTAAACTGTATTTATTGAAGCCTAGAAATATTTGAGGCATGGCACCTACTTCCCTGTCCCACCTACCCAGCCCCACAGAGAAGCCAGTCTCCAGAAGGAAAAGACCACACAGAGGCACACAGATTTATGTGAGAGAGAAATGCTGACCTGGTGATCTCATTTTCAGTGCTTCCCATCCCCTGATCCAGACTTCTCCTTTCAATGAGCCAATAAAGTGTCCTTTTAGGTTCAGCTATCATGAGTTGGTCTTTATAACTTTCAACCATAAGAAGCCTGGCTAGTACAAAGAGGTACTCTCAGAGACTTGGGGTGACCTGGAGTGGGCATCCAGCTAAAGCTGTGGGGTCCAAAGTCAGAAGAGGCTGTTTGGGGATAAATTTCCTATTCTGTGGTTCCTTCGCTTTTATCGATTTCTTACAATTTGCATGTCTTTTTATCTTACAGCCTTTTAGAGCCTTCTATCATGTTTGAGGGAGACTTAGGTAGTCAAGGCTGGAATGCTATACCTAGATGAGCCTTGTTCAGTGGCCTTAACTACAGATACTGGACATCCAGCAGGACACACGTGGTCTGAGCTGTAACCCTAGTGCCAAGAAATCAGCGGATTGGTGATTTGGATGTGGGTTTCCAAGCACTCCTGGGCAGTGCAGCTGCACGAGATGCCGGGAGTGTAAACAAAAAGTAGTTGTGAAGTGCAGCTAAGCCAAGAGCTGGCCCCGGTCATGTCCCGAGGACGAGCAAGTGAAGTGCTATGTGGGGCTCCTAGCAAGCCCCCTCGGTGGCTGGGGTGAATTTGGTGGGAGAAATCATCACTATGCAAATGAGGTATAAATTGGAGTGAAGAACTTGGCCTTAGATTCAGGTCGAGATCCACAGGGTGAATTTAGGCAAAGTGTTAGGAAAAGTTGGAGTTGTTCAGGACCCTGACATATTAATAAAGGGAAAAGGGAACTACTCTTTTTTCCACGACTTGCCAGACACCATACTAGATACATTATAAACATCATCTTAGTTCAACTGGTAAGGACAGCTCTGGGCCTCATACACTGCCAGTGGAATTGTAAAGCAGTGCCGCGCTTCGGAGAACAGCCTCTGATGCCTCCAATGGTTAAACAGAGAATTCCTGTATGACCCAGCGATCCCACTCCTAAGTATACACCCAAGGGAAATGAAAACATATGTCCAAGTGAAGACTTGTGTACCAGTATTTATACTGCATTATTCATGAGAGCCCAGAAGTGGAAACAACCCAAAGGTTCACCAGCTGATGAAGGGATAAAGAGAAGGTAGTATATAAGCACACAATGGAATCTTATTAGGCAAAAAAAGAAACGAAGTACTGATACATGCTACAGAATTGGTGAACCTTGAAAACATCATGCTACATGAAAGAAGCTGGTCACAAAAGACCATATATTGTATGATTCCATTTATATGAACTGTCTAGAATAGGCAAATCTATATAGAGACAGAAAGTAGATTAGTGGTTGCCTAAGGCTGGGGGAGGGGAGACAGAGTTGATGGCTAAGGGGTGGGGAGTTTTCTCGGGGGAGGTTAATGAGAACGTTCTAAAATCAATGGTGGGGATGGCAGAGCAAGTCTGTGAATGTGCTAAAAGCTATTGAATTGTACCCTTTAAATGGGTAAATTGTATGGTATGTGGATTACCTCTCAATAGAACTGTTAAAAAATTCAAAGTGTTTTTCTTAGAGAAGTAAGCAACGAGAAGTAGAAATGGGGCAGGGGTTGCTGTTTTTTGTGAAAGTCTTGTATAATGATTTGATGCTTAACCTATGTTACGTGGAATAAAAGAAAAATTAAACTAAAAATCACGCACTAATCTTAAAAAAAGGAACAACCCTGTAGTGTATTGCTGATTCTGTTTTACAGAGGGATAAGCTTAGATTCAGAGAGGGATGGATTTTTTACTCATGATCCAATTGCTAATGAGTGGAGAGGCAGGACTGGAACTCATGTCAGTTTGATTCTTACTGTTTAACCATCACTAGGGGCCGGAGTAAAGAAGATTAGCTCGCTGCTCTTTTTTTTTTTAACATCTTTATTGGAGTATAATTGCTTTACAATGGTGTGTTAGTTTCTGCTTTGTAACAAAGTGAATCAGTTATACATATACATATGTTCCCATATCTCTTCCCTCTTGCGTCTCCCTCCCTCCCATCCTCCCTATCCCACCCCTCTAGGTGGTCACAACAGCTCGCTGCTCTTGAAAAGCATCCTCTTTGGGGGATTCTGCATGGGCCATGGATGGATGAGGTTGACCTCGTCCCATCTCGCCAACCCATGTGATGTAAGAAATGGCACCTGTCTGGATGAAAGGCTCCATGCTTTACTTCCAAGTTTGGTGTAGGAAAGAGGGGCCAACAGGGAAGCAGACCTGCAGAGGCCTCCATTTCACCTTGTTTCAAAGGTTTTCTTTCTGATTTCTGCCATTGCCCCCCTGCTGGCTTCGGGGGGATGCTGAGACTTCAGTAACACTCTAGCCCCACCCTGGACAAATGGCCCTTCCCTTTATACCCCGTAACAGAGCCAAGGAGAGAGCAGATGATCTTTCATAAAGGCTGTGGAAAGCAGGGGTGTAGAGGAGATGGACTCAGCTGCTTGAACTTGAGCAAGTCACTTCACCGTTCTGAGCCTCACTTTCCTCACCTGTACAAGGCGTCAAGAAGGCTCAGATTGCAGGATCATGAAGACTTAATAAAGAACACAGGCAAAGCGTGACTGTGGGCCCCTGATGTCCTTATGTCCTTTTGCCTGCAGGGCTGGATCCTGGGGAATAAGAGATGGAGGTCAAGGCATCTCCATATTTTGGCCCCTAAGCTCATCCTCGTCACATGTCTAACCTTACTTTTGCAGGAGTAGTTCCTGTGTATCATTTCCCAGAAATGGTTTGGGTACCATCTCGCCTGGGTCAAGTGAAGGCCCTCAGGAGCTGGCCTTAAGTACTTCTCAGCTGTGGCTCTTCAGGGGGCTGCCATGCATGGCTGCATCTTCCCCACCCTGAGACTGGGGTCCACAGGTACAATGCAGGCTTGCTCACTGGTCCTTCCTTACTGGCCAACATTGTGCCTACCTTGCAGTAGAACCTTAAGAAATAGATCAAGGACGGGAAGGAGAACGTCAAAGCTGAAAGAAACCTCAGAGGATGTCCAATCCAGTAATTCTCAGTTTATTTTTAACCTCAAAACCCTTTCTTCAAAGGGAAGGTTTATGCAGAGGTCCAGTCTATCTATAGATGAAAGCTGAGCTGTTCTGACCACAGTGGGGGTAGAGCCAGGCCTATCCCTTGTTCGGTCTTTCCTTTCCAGCCATCTCTGTGGAACCCTTACAACTGCAGGGAGTGGAGTTTGAAACTCACTGATCACATCTCAGCTGCCCGTTTCACAGATGGGAAAACTAAAGCTCAGAAAGGAGGAGTGGATTGTGACTTGCTCAGAGTCACGGAGGGTGCAGTTCTGGGTTTGCAACTGGGCTTCTAGCTCCCAGGCTGTCTCCCTTGCTATACAAATCTCCCAGCACCCCAGCCTTTTTTTTTTTTTTTTTTGCGGTACGCGGGCCTCTCACTGTTGTGGCCTCTCCCGTTGTGGAGCACAGGCTCCGGACGCTCAGGCTCAGCAGCCATGGCTCACGGGCCCAGCCGCTCTGCGGCATGTGGGATCTTCCCGGACCGGGGCACGAACCCGTGTCCCCTACATTGGCAGGCGGACTCCCAACCACTACGCCACCAGGGAAGCCCAGCACCCCAAACTTTGAGTGCAGTTTGAGAGCTGCAGGTGTTTCTAAATGCCTTTTTCTTTGCAGCAGTGCTGACTGCCCTGGACTCTTCAGAGAACAGCTTTGCTATGATGATCGTGTTAATCATTAACCGGGGGAAGCACTGGGGTGAAGGAGAAAGGCAGAGGTTTGGGAACTTGCCAGAATAAGTCAGGCTTTATTATCATCATACTAAACTGACACGACTCCCACCTCTTCCAAGGAGCAGTTGTTCCCAGGCTGAAGGGGTCTATTCCTCTTCCATTCTCTTTAACCCCTTCCTCCTGGCCTCCCTGCCTTCTTACCTGTCTCCCCTTTAGTCAGCCATTCACAATGCAAGATGCAATGGGCCTTTGGTGATTTAGTTGTTTCTTGATTTAAAAAGGAGCCACTGTATCCAGGCCCCTAAGGCGTGGAGCTTCCACTGATGAAAGACCCAGACTCAGCCTTCCAGGAGAGACTTGGAAAGCAGTTGGTTATATGATACTGGGCTTGTTGCTCCAAACCAAGGCAGCTGGGGAGTTTGCCTGTGCATCATCATTACGCAAACCACGTTTTTCCAGCCGCAAATCAGGACACCCGGCAAGAACTCACGTACCTAAAGAGACAACAGAATATGGAAGATTTGAAATTATGATGGTCACCAAAAATCTGGGTGATTTGGGTGTTTTAACCATAATATCAATCTCAATTTACCTGACATCAAAGTTAAGTATGTGGTGAATATATATATACCCAGGTATCTTTAAAGTGTCTGCCTTTTAACCAGACAACACTCAGAATCTTTCCTTTGCTTCCTTCCTTAATAAGAATGGGGGGAAACTTAACCCTTTTTTAAAGCAAATAGAATTGAGTTTTAGTCTTCACAAGACCCACAGCTGATTTCTTGCACTTGTGACAGTTTGTGTGTGTGTTTCTGACAGCTACAGCTGTCCCCCTGGGAACAGGGCTCTGTATGGGTGTCTGGCTTCGTCACTGCCAAGACAGGAAGTTCCTTGAGAGCAGGAACAGAGTCTTATTTATATTTATCTTTCTAATCCCTCTGGTGCCCAGTACAGCCCTTGGAATGAGGGAAGGCTTAACCAGGCCTTGCTGAATTGAATTATTGAGTAGACAAGCTTGTGATGGGAAACAAACAAACAAAAGAACCAACCCCCTATGATTCAGTGCTGTTCAACCTGTCACTTGCAGAGTAAATCCCCAGCTCCCTCAGATGGATGGTGAAGGGGACACACAGGCAGAAAGAAGGATGTGCCAGGCACTGCGCTGGGCACACCTGGTCTCCCTCATCCCTCCCCGCATCCCTGGGAGGGAAGTGATCTTACTATCTTGTCACAGATGAGGAAACGGGCTCAGGGAGGTCCAGGCTCACCTAGTGCAGAACTGGGTTGGTGCCCATAGCCTGCCTGTCCCCAGTGCATGCTTTTCCTCCCAGACAGCACTGAATCAGTGTTGTCATGACTCCTCTCTTCCCTGGTCCCTCACAGTTCCTGGAAACAGGCTGCAACCCCCTGACCTGCTGATCAGGTGAAAACAGCGGCTATGGAAACAACAGTTGTTATGACCTCGGCAGTGGCTTTTATCTCTTTATTGGTCCCAAGTTTCTGAAAGATGGCAATGTAAAGATCTGACCCAGAGCCTTTCAACCATCAAGGCCTCTTTCAGTGGAAAAATGTTTGGGGTTATAGGAAGGGGTTTTGTTTCTTTGAACTTCTCTCTGTGTACAGCACCTGGCACATGGTGTGTCCTCAGTTCTTATTTGTTGAAAGATGAAGGAAGGAGGCCTGGATTGAATGACTGAATTGTCCTGGCTCAGGTGTTTCTCACCTCTCCTTTCTTTGGAGAGCAGAAGTCCAGCCTGTGACGGCCTGATCTCAAAGCGACCCTAAAGGCCCAAAAGAAACAGAGAAAGAAAGAAAGAGGGTAGGCAGGAAGGAAGAAAGACGAGGGGAAAAGACCAGCTCTCCCTAATTCCTCTGCCCTCTTCTCCATATATATTTTCTAGAAATAAACGTTTACCCTGTGGGCTACTCTTTGCTACTTCAAGTGTGGTCCATGGGCCAGCAGCATCAGCATTACCTGGGAGCCTGTTAGAAATGCAGAATCTCAGGTCCCACCCCACTCCTACTGAAAATCAGAGTTCGCATTTAGCAAGATCTTCAGGAGACTTGTGTGCACATTAACTGTTGAGAAGCACTGGGCTAGAGGACAAGGCTGTAGGAAGCTTGTCTATTCCTTTAAGAGGGTAGTCAGATGCCTTCCACATCATGGGAAAGGACTGGGAGGGGTTTTAATGCACGAACTTCTGGAATGGAGAGAGAAGACATCTGGGGAGGAGACTAATAGTGGTGATTATCACCATCACCACCATCGCCATTTTATTGAGCCTTGACTGCATGCAGAACACTTGACATTCATGATCTCGTTTTATCCCCACATCGACCCTATCAAGGATCTGTCATCATGATTCCTATTTCAGAGATGAGAAAATTCAGGTTGTGGTGACAGTGCAACTGGCCAAGGTGACAGAGGGAGATCTGAGTTCTGACTCTACTCCGACCTTGGCCAAACTACTTTGGTCTCCAGGCTAGGCTGCTCCCTGCCTTCAAACCAGAGAGAACAAAGCCCAGAGCCTTCTAGGAAGCAGGTAAGAGAAGAATAGCAAATACACAAGACTGCAATGTCCTTTGGAGCTGAGATGTCCTATTTCCAACGCAATAGAATCATTTAACTGATAAACATGGGAGCCGTGTCAAGATGGCAGTAAATTGCCTTGCTATCAAGTTAGGCCTTTGTGTTGTGTTCAAAAGAAACTAATTAAAGGAATTTTTCTTTAAAGTTTATTTGACCCAGACATTTCCACATCGGCCTAGGAAGCCAATTCAGTTTGAAAACTTGGTGTGAAGCTTGAATTATTAACGCATGCATGGAAAATGATACTGCATATTTGCTTTAGAACATTTTGGGGATGGGGGAGGATTAAATGTATCTCTGGAGGATTTGGCCAGGGATGGGGGTGAGGGAGGGTAAAAGCAGAGAAGGATGTGAGTGTGGGCCAATGCTTGTAAAACATATATCACAAAACTTGGCGCTTCATGGGAACTCCAGCGTTCAGATGACTGAGACAAATTTTAAAGAGAATTTTTCACAGCTAATACATAAAACATGGTCCTCGCAGTCTTCCTCTTTAAACAGCTTTGTTAAATAGTCAGTTGAATGACATCTCCCTTGCTGCTGTGAATCCATTAGGGAATTGTATTTATATAAGGAATTTCGCCTGATCATCTTGAACTGCTTAGAAAACATCAGTCCGTTCACCCTCTTGGCACCCTAGTGGGAGTCATATCAACACATCTGGCTTATTTCTACTCCCTTGGTGCTGGAGTGGCTCTGTGAAAAGTGGACTTGGCAGAACCAGAGTCCCAGCTAGCACCTTCCAGGATAGCTGGCACAGGGTGACTCTCGCCGGCCAGGTTGCTGGGATCCAAGAGGATGGGTGTACGATCGGGGCTGCTGCAGCTCCTGCCATCACACACACTCCCCACTCAAGTATACATCAAGCTGATGTGGAAACTCCAACAAGGAGGGAAGCTGGCGTCTAAATAATGATGGTAATGATACGAGTTGCTAAGATGTGTTGCTTAAGGTGTGACAGGCACCCTGTAAAACACGTGGCATAGGTAGCCCAGTAAATCTTTGCCTTCGAGGGGCTTCTAGTGTTAACCTTATAGCATCGACGAGGACATTGAGGTCTAGAGAGGTTAATTCACTGGCTCAAACCCACATTTGTCTCGTTCAGTCCACACTTGTATCCACCACTATGATAGACCAAAGGACACTCAAAGAGGGAGTTTGATAGAGGGAGAAGATGGGGCGTGAAACATTTTATATGCATAGATACATATATATATTCAACATGTGCATTCATAAATGCCTCCAGCCTCACTCCCTCTCATTCAGTCCTCAGCAATGAAGCAGAAATAGTGTTCTTTTTTCCCTTAAAATTGTCTGTATCCGATTATGTGAAGCAGCTAGCATGGTGGCTGGCACGCAGTGGATAATCAATGGTGTTGCTTCTCTTTTCCACTTAGAGTCCACACACACATGCTGACACTCCCTGATTTCACGAATCAATATATTTCTTGAAATCATGCTTGGAGGAGAATCCTGAAAACATGGATTGGGCAGGACTATTGCAGTCATCAGTTTAAACATGGTTAGCCATACCAGCACAAACCATTAGAAGCTGAGGTAAGGTGAAAAGGAAGGAAGTAGAGGAGCTTATTAAGTAGCGTGGAATGAACAGAGAGGTGGGTGAGCAGCAGAGTGGCGAAAGTGAGGACTAATCTGATATTCTGCTGTGGGAATGCTGGTGGGGCTGATGCTGAGAAGAAAAATCACTTATGTCCCCAGGGCTCCCATGTACAGTTGTGCAGGCTGCGCACTGCAATACTCCTGGGAGTGCTACTTTCAACCACCCTTCTGGGAATGGCAGCCCTGAGCAGTGTGATGCACAGTGAGTATGGCCATAGGCAAGGGCCTTGCAAGCATCCTTTACTGAGCTCTAAAAAGAGTAGAAGCATGTGTTGTGGGAAAGTGGAGAAAATACGGGGCAAATTGGGACTGGTTGGGTTAAAGGGATCAGGGAGGGATTTTTAAACTGGGCCTTGCTGGTTGAGTAGAATTTTAACAAGTGGGAAATGGCGGGGGGGTGGGGGGTGGCCCAGAAATCCAGGTGGCTTATTTTTATTCATCTTTGAGACTGAACTCATCTTGGGGATGAGTTTCGACACCTCCTATAGCACTGAGCTTACTGTATTCTAACTTTTACCACACCTTTCTGAAACGGTTCATTCATATCTGTCGACTCCCATGGTGCCTCCACTACACTGTGAGCTCCTCAAAAGCAGGAACTACGTCTTTCACTCTCATATGCAGGGTATAGCACGGGTGCTGGCGCAAAATAGGTCCCAGCACATAGTAGGTGCTGAGTGAACCGAGTAACAAATGTATGAGTGAGTGAAGCTTCTGCAGCAGGGATGCTGATGGAGGCAGGTGGCTGGTTTGCAGCTGAGAGATGCTAACATCCCCAGAAGGGGTAGTGGACCAGGGTGAGAATGGGCAGACTGAGGGGACTGCTGGGCTGTGGGGTGGTGGAGAGAGTGGAGAGGAAGCTGAGTGATGTCAGCCACCCGGTATGGAGCTGGGGCCTCTGCTCACGAACCCGACACACAGCCCGGGGCTCGGAGCCAGGTAACAAGCTCCTGCCCGGGGCCCTGAGCCTCATTTGAAGGCTGATGAGTTTTTAACAGCATTTGTTCCCCCGAGGGTCAGGATTCAGGATGTGCCTCTCTCCAGCAGGGCAGAGAAGGGGCTGGGAGACAAACAGCTTTTACCAGATTGAAAAATTAATATGTGAAGCAAAGCCAATGCTGCCGGGTGCTCCCAGGCATAGAAAGGCCAGAGAGCCAGTGATGCTTGATGGTTGACTGGCAGGTAAGGCCAGTCCTCCAGGGCCAGAGGCAAGGGTTCCCTTGCTTTCCAGCCCCTGCTTGGAGAAACCTTCCCAAGGCACAATACAGGTTTGTTCCTTGAGGTCAGAGAGGTGCTGACACCTGCTCTCTTCCCCTCACTCTGGAGATCAGATCCTCAGGGCGATGCTCCTTCTATGGTCTCCTCTTGCCCTGAACCTAAATCCCATCCACTCTAGATCTGGGCAGGATCCTAAGAAGGTGCTGTAGAGGCAGTGTAGCCCATGGGGAAAGCAGGTGTTGGGAGGTAGACACACCTTTATTCAACTTCTGGCTTGCTAGTTCCTAGCTTTGTGACCAGAGGCAAGTCACTTAACCTCTCTGAGTTTCTGCCACAAAGGGATAATGAGTCTTTTTCATAGAGATGTGTGGATTCAGTGGGCTACCTCTCATCCGTCAAATGCCTGGCACGCAGTAGGTTCCCAGTAAGTTACAACTGTTTTAAATGGGTAATAGCCTCTGTGTACTCTTAGCCTAGCTTAGCCCCGGCCCCATTTGCTGTCTGTGATGCCCTCTGCACCCCTACAATGACTGCTTACTCCAGGAGCCTGGATCTGCCTCTGCCTGTGAGGAGGAACCCCTCCTCACGGCTCAACAATCCAGTTTTGCTCTTCTGGCCCCAATGATCCACACTGGACCCGAGAGTAACTAGCAGCTGGGAACACGAGCTCTGGAATCAGCTGGTCTTTTTGTCCTCTCAGTGCCTCGGTTTCCTCCTCTATACCCTGGTAGGGTCGCATACGGCCTCTGACCTGTGCGCTCATCTGTAGGAGGGCAGAGAGCCACGTGGCCGGGAATAGGTGGGTGCCAGCATGTCCCAAGCACACCCCTCGTTTCTCTGGGATTCAGAGGGGCTAAGGGGCTGAGTGACATCATGGGGTAAGCAAGAGGGAGGTGGGCTGGGTCTGTCTGATTTCCAGCTGCGGTCTCTCACCTCCCCCAAATCCCCACTCCCGAGGTCCTCAGAGGGGCGGGGACAAGTTCGAGATGCCCAATTCGCCAGTTATCTCCTTGTCTTAGCTTACTCCCTCTGCTTTTCACAGTCCTACAGGTCTCTACCCGAGGAACGCCCGATTTCGAGCTCAAAGGCCCTATCGAGGCATCAGGAGCAGCTCTGCTCCCCCCCCGCCCCCCGCCCATATTAGCCACCGCTGTCTCCCCTCCTATCTCGGTAAAACCCTCCCGACGCTCCCTCGCCTCATTCGCCAGCACTATCGCTCTCGCCAGCTCTCTCTCTCCCTGGAAGGCTGGATGCTTCGCTGAGCCCCGCTGCCTGTGCAGTACAGTCAACTCGTTACATGAACATGATCCTTGCATTAAGCCAGTGCTCCCCTCCCCGGGGTCCAGGGTGCCTGTTGGGCTTCATCTCAGCCCTCCTCTCTAGGCTCCACAGGGGGGAAGGCAAGGGCGGGAGGAGCATCTTCCCATTTCACAAATGGGGAAACTGAGGCAAGAGGCACCTGGGCTCTCCTCCTCTGCCAGGCACCCAGAGCTCTCTCGGGGACCCCGTGCCTGCCCTCCCCAGGCCTGCCTCAGCCTTACTGGTCCCTCTGCTCCTCCCCGCAGCTTGAATCTCCAGGGAGCCTTAACTCCTCCCACTGGGCTTCCGCTCTGCCTTCAGGCAAACCCTGAAAAATCTCCCCTTCCTCTGCTGTCCCACGAGCTTGCAGACCTTTCTTTTGGTGCCTCGCCACCTGCCCCACCTGATTTAGTGACCCTGGATTAGGGGGATCCCACACATTGCCCAAGGGGCTGCTTAGTGCTTTAGTACTTAACTGGGGTACGATTCTGGGAGCTTTGGAAATTACAGATCAGTGTGTCAGCGTGTGTGCACACGGTTGTTTCAGAGGGAGGGTCCACAGCTCTAACAGAATCTCAAAGGGGTGGGAGCCACTGCACCAGCCTGGGAGTGATGGGGGTCACCTGGGCCACTAGATACCTGGTTACCTGCAAAGGCACACGGAGGGTAGCACTGTCTTGTCTGGGGCTCTTTGGCCTCTGGGAAGGGAGCTCTGTCTGGCTATTCTGTCTCTTAGACTCCAGCTCCAGCCCCCATGCTGCTCCTTATACCCTGCTCCAAACAGCTGTGATCTGCTTCTCTCAGGGACTAGATGCTGGCACACAGGTTGGCTTCTCCCCTGTGAAGTCAACTTTTCCTCATCTAGACGCCCTGGCGCTGAGCCATTTCCGGGTTCTGGTCTCGCCTCTGAAACTGGTGCTACTCAATGTGTGGTCTCTGGACCAGTCTGTTAGGCAGGACTGCCTTAGACTTTATCTAGGCAGTTCCTTTTGTCTCTCCAACTGCCCCTTTTCCCTCTGTGTCCACCTGTTGGAATCCTGTCCATCCTTCAGGGCCCAGCTGCAATGCCACTTCCTCCAGGAAGTCTCCCTGGGTGGGAGCTGTCCTTCTGACTTTTCCTACTACTGGCTTCTTCCTTTGTTGACAGTCCTCTCCAGACTTACCGTGTGTTAGAAGCCGATGGGTGTTCTCTGTGCCCAGCAGTGCTGGGCACATAGGAGGAGCTCAGGAAATGCCTGGTGTGTGCTTGGTCACACCCAGTGAGGAAGAACTTATTCTCACACTCAGTGGTGCATTTCTTCAACAAGTGTGTACTAGGTGTTATGCTGGGGACAAAACAGTGAAAGGTACAAAGCTGTCACCCTTCCAGATCTCCTAGTTGAGGGAAGGAAACAGCATGAGGACAGGTACCCACCAAGGAGTGAGTGATAACGAGGGTGCTGGGGGTGGATGGTACCCTGAGAGCATGTTGCGGGTGCCGGGAAAGGGCTCCCGCAGGAAGTGGGCTCCAGGTAAGACTTGGAGTTAGCCAGGGTTGTTGAGGAGGAACCAGGGCACTGGGCCAAAGGGAGAGCACATGTGAGATATGGGGGCATGCCATGTTCCAGAGCTCAAGGTGTTTCAGATGCAGACGCCGTGGGAGGAGAAGGGGAAAGACCTGAGCCCGGAAGTAGGCAGGGCCGGTCTTGGAGGTCCTGGCAAGTCATTGTAAAGAACTTGGACTTCAAAATAACGGCAGACAATGGGGAGCTGTTCTAGTTACTCTTGCCTGTGTAACAAATTATGCCAAAGTGTAGTGGTGTAAAATGCCCATTTACTATGTCGTGGATTCTGGGCATCAGTAGCTGGGTCAGGGCACAGCGGGGATGGCTTTTCTCTGCTCCATGACGTCTGGGGCCTCAGCTGGAAAGATTGAAGGCCGGAGGCTGGAATCTGTCTGGCAGGTGATGCTGGTGGTCACCTGGGGCCCTCAGTTCCTCTTCGCATGGGCCTCTCCATATTGGCTGGTGATTGAAAGTGCCTGGCAGAGTGGACTCGAGGCCAGGCCTTGGGTCTAACTGTGTCTGGGGTTCCCCTACATGTGTTGTTGCCTGTCCTACCCTCCTCCTCCTATAAATCCTGGCTGAGTCACCTCCCCTGGGAAGTCCTCCCTGATTTCTCTGGGTAGGGCTGCCCATAGGCTGTCTGTGCCTGGAGTCATTTGTCTCATCGCCTGTCTCCCCCACTAGGCTGGGACCTCCTTGAGGACAGGGATACCATCTTAGGTCTGATTCCCCACTGCCTGGTATACAGAAGGTGCTTGACAAATGTTTGTTGAATTGTAAACGAACCATGAGAAGGTTGTCTAGCTCCTTCCTGGCAGGGTTGGAGTGGCGGTGGCTATTGGCTTATCTTTGCTGAATCTGCCTTTTCAAAGCTACATTCTACCCATCTCCTTTCTAAGCTCATTTGGATCAAATATTCATACCTATTATGGAGCCTCCTTCCACACCAAGTGCTTCCACTCCCATCCCCCTCAACTTATTCTCTGCAAAGCAGCTCGATGGATCTGCACCAGATGTAATTAGATCACGACCCTCCCCAGCTCAGAACCTCCCCATGGTAAGATCCACACGCTTTACCCCACAGTCTACAGCCTGCAAAGCCCTGTGTGGTCTTCTGCCACCTTCTCTAACTGCATTTCCTACTGCCCCAACCCCACATCCCAGTGACACCAGACTGGCTTGCTTTCTGCCTGACATGCTAAGCTGCTTCCCACCTCAGGACCTTGCACTGCTGTTCCCCCTGCCTGGCATGCTTTTCCTTCATGTCCTTACTTGACTTCTCCTTATCACTGAGACCTCGGCTCCAAGGCCACTTCCTCAGACTTCCCCCAAACCCTTTGCTTCAGTTGTGTCCTCGCCCCAATCGCTCTCTCTTTTAGCACCCTTTCAATTTTCTTCAGAGCCATTATTATCTGAAACAGTCTAGTTTCTCCATGTGTTTACCTTGGCATTCCTGGTCTTCACCAGAAGGCAAGCTTGCTCAGGGCAGGGTCTTGTCTTCATGATGGCTAGGTAGAGCATTCAGAACAAGGTCTGGCATGTAAATATTTGTTGAAAGAAATGAATGGAAACCCATTTTACAGATGGGAAAATCTAGGCACAAGCAGCCTGCCGGCCGAGGAATCTGACTCTGGGCTTCCAGTCCTGCTCGCCTCTCCCTGTTGGGGCTTCCCTTCTTCCCTCCCGCATCCCCCCCCAGCCCTGCCCCACTCTTCCCTCCTTCCTCTCCTGGGCTGGGAAGGGTTGTTGAGCTGGAGAATGCAGGCAGGCAGCCACAGAACCATTCCAAGAAGTGAGAGACATCCTGGTCCAGGGGGAGAATTAAACTCCCAGCTTCAGTGGGAGGTGAGAAAGAGGCGGTTGTTTGAGCCAGCAAGGAGAGGGAGGGAGGCTCCTCTCCTGGGGTTGCCGATGGATCAGATGCAGAACCGCAGATTACGCTCCGTGCAGGCTCCGGTGCCCGCAGCGTGCAGAGCAGCTGGGCCCCGGGAGGAAAGATGCTTGCCAAGGAGGAGTAGCCTCGCTTGTTTGCTCGCTCCCACCCCAGGATTTATGGTGCTGCCTTTGAATGGGAGTCTCTGATGGAGATATATGGGCCTGCTTCTCTGCCGGGAGTGGGCCCTCCCCGCGGATCTGAGCAGCTACTGTGAGGGAGATGGCAGGAGATCTATGGCTCTTTCTCCTGGCTGGAATTCCTCTATTCTCCGGCCAATGGGCCAACAACCACTTAGCCAGGAGAGAAAGGCCCTGACCGGCTTGATCCCTGTGCAGTCATAAGGCTTGGTGTCTGAGAAGGATGATGCTAGCTAGTTCTCTCTCGCTGGCTGCTCTCAGTGGTGGCCCTGAGAGGATGGACACCACCAACAGTAAATCCTGAGATGGACCAAACGTAGAGGTCCAGGAGGGAAGGGCATGGAGGTGGACCTTGTTACCCCCTTTTAGAGATTAGGAGCTTTGGGCCTCAACGACGGGACAGTAAGGAAAAGAAAGGATGGGGATGGCTACTGGTTGCATCCCTGCTCTTCACAGACATTAAGTTCTTTTCATGTGCCTTGTCATCGTCAAAGCCAGTCAAGGAGGTAGCTAGGTTCTACTGACCCAGTTGGATTAATGAAAAAGCGGGGTCAGCGAGGTTGGTAACAGTGCGGGCAGGATGGAGCCCTCTTTCTGCATCTCACTGCCAGACTGAGATGCTTCTTTGGGACCACACCAGAGTCATTTTCTGGTTTAACATCAGAGGTCAGCTGGTGGGGGGGCGGGGGTGATGGTCTTCATTTTAAAGGGCCCCAGCACCCCCTGTCCCCACCTGCTGTTGTTCCCTCCTACTGGCACCTCCTTCTTGCTGATACCCGGTCCGCCCAGCCTTCTCCAGTCAGGGCCCGAGCTGGCAGGCGGCATCTGGGAGGCCTCCCTGGGATCTCTCTCTCCGGACAGCTGGAGGCTGTCAGACCGTCTCCTCCCCTCCTCCCAGGCAGTGCCAGCCCTGGGAGACTTACGGTAAAGGCACTTTGATCACGGAAGCCCTGGGGAGCAGAAGCAAGTGGGAAAGAGAGAGAGAGAGAGAGCAAGCATGTGTGGAGAGATTTACATCCAGAGCCAGATCAGAGATTCCTGTCCTGCTGCCATTATGTGGGGACTTGTCGCTGTCATGGGGCCGAGGCCAAGCAGCTAAGGACGGGAGCGGCGATGTGCCAGCCTGTCATCAGGAGAGGTAATGAGGCCACTGGGTGGGTGTCCCTCTGACATAGTCATCACCTTTTGGGTAGAGAACCAAACCTCCCCTTTACTCCAACTCGTTAGAATCAGAGAACATCAGAGCCAGAGGGCCCTGAGAGATCTCCCCCTTGTTACAGATGGGAAAACTGTGGCTTGGGAGGAGAGTAATTTGCACAAGTCATAGGTTTACCAGCAGCAGAGCTGAAGCTAGGATCTGGAGCTCTGGGCAGTGTTCTCTCCATGACAGCAGAGGAAGTTTAAGGAAGCAGTTAAGAGCACAAGCTTTGGAGCCAGGCAGGCCTCAGTCCATAGGCGGGCCGAACGCCAGCCTTGCTGCTGTGTGATCTGGGGCAGGTGTCTCAACGTCTCTGCTTCTTCATAGGATACACACCGGTGAGGACCGCTGTGAGGCTTAAGTGAGACGCATGCCTACGGAGAGCCCAGCAGTGCTCACTGTTATCACTGCTGTCGTTGTTGGGCTTCACGCTCAAGCAGCGCAGACAGTGGTGGGTGGAGGGCGGGGCGTAGAGGTGGAGGGCGGGGCGTAGAGGCGGAGTGTGGGAAGGGAATGCAGCTTCCTCTCAGAGGAACTGGCCCTGAATTAGGTGATGCTGAGCTCCTAAGAGGGTCCGACGCTTGACATAGATGATCTCATTTAATCCCCCCACTACCCTATGAGCGGAGGGGAATTATCCCCATTTTACAGATGAAATGAGAACACTAAGGTTCATCCTTCCTGGGCTAAGCCGAGTCCAGCTTCCCCCGACAGAGGGAGCCAGTGCCCTGGTTCTCTGGCTGCCGCGTGGCCCACTGGGTCCTGCCTTGTTCCCCTGGAGACAGGTGGGGTTGATTCGCCCCAAGCTGGTGCTGAGGGAGGGACACCATCTCCTTTGTTCCTCGGCTCCGGCCCGCGCTGTCGATGTTCTTGAGTGAGCCTGGCTCCTCTGTGGTCTGATGGGGGAATAACACAAAGTAAAAACAGGATGGCACTTCATAGTAAATTACTCTAATTTTTATGGTACTGAGTACGCTGTTTCCTGACAAAGTAACTCCACTTAGTTTACAGTGGGAATTGTTCTCCCTGGGTTTTAGTTCCTCCTCCCCCGCGCCCTCCCCCTTTCTTGCCTCCGCCCTCACGACTTGATTACAGCCCTAGAGAAGGAAGTGGAAACCATTGAATCCCCCTCAAGCGTCACTGTGAGGAAACTGGGGCCCCGAGATGGGAGGTGCCTGAGCCCAGGTCCCACGGAGGCTGGCGGCTGGCACACGAGGCAGGGCTAGATACCAGGATCCCTCTCCACGCGGGCCACAGGGCAGCTTGCGGGATACGCAGATGGGCAAGCTTGGGGGCACCGTTCTCAGAGCTGCCCCCAGCTCCTCTTCTCTAATGCCAAGGCAAAGTGGGAGTGCCCCCCTCCCCTCTGCTTTCTCAGGCTGCCCTTTCAGGATACATCATCTTGTCTCTTTTATCCCCAGAGCTAATATTTGTTGGGGAGGAGGCCCCTTTGAGGCCATCGCTGAGGTTCTTGGTAACTTGATTTGTATAAAAAGCCTGGGGGTGTGGAACTGCTCTCCAGTGCTATTCATGTACATTTAAAAAGTGTCAGGAGGCGCGGAACAGAGGTGACACCTTGAAGACCCCAGGGGTATTCTGGGTCCCACATCCATCTAGCTGCACTCCTCCATCCCCCATTGCCAGGAAGCCAACGCTATTTGCTAGGCTTTAGGTGAGGCGTTCAAACCCAAGTCACTCCAAGTATGCCAGTGGTACCAGCATCACAGGGAGCTTGCTAGAAATGCAGACACTCAGGCCCCACCCCGGAACTGCTGAATCAGAGTCTGCTGGGTAACATGACCCCCTGGTGAGCTTGCACATCCGAGTTTGAGAAGGCCTATTTTAAACCACACTTTTCACCTTCACTCATCCCCATTTCACAGATGCAGACACTGAAGCCTGTGGAGGGTACATCGCTAGTCCGGGCGATGCTGTTATTAAGTTACAGGGCTGGGATTCAGACTCTGATCTTTCTAATGCCAAAGGATGTTGGAAGATGGGTATGATTTCAATAGGACAAGATGGAGAGAAGGGACTTTGAGAAGAAGAAATGAACGGGGAGATATAAGACGGTGAGGGTGAGCTTGGGAAGAAGAGTAGGGTTGTTTGGAGAGAGGCTTTGGCTCTTTTCAGCAGGCGATGGAGAACTATTAAAGACCTGGGAGCAGAGAGGTCACTGGATCTATCCATCGCCCCAAAATGACCTGCATTGCAAGAGAAGACCCCAGATCTATCCATCGCCCCAAAATGACCTGTATTGCAAGAGAAGACCCCAGATCAGTTTAAAGGCATTGGGGGGGCCTTGGGGCTGAGATGTGTCCTTGACCTTTCCTTAAGGGCCCTGGTTACACATCTGGCCTCATAGCTTGCTGTTGGTCTGAATTACCCAGCCCAGTGTGGAGCTGATGAGGGACAGATGGGCAGGCCGCTGGGGGCTTGGACCGCAGAGAGTGGGGGGTGGGGGCAGTGGGAGGAGCCCTGGATGGGGAAGAGGATTTGTGTGCCCCGCGTCATCTCTTCTTCAGCAGAAACACCTACACTTTCTTCATCTGGGTCTTGAGGGCTTCTGTTCCTGTGCCACCTTGAGCCATCTCTGTGTTCCTGTGTGTCAGTGCTCTGCCCAAGGCCCGGGCTCAGGATGGACCATGACCAGGGATTCTGTCTCGCTGGGTCTGGGTGCTCTCCGTCTAGTAAGGCAGCCCAGTCATAACATTTTCAGCAGCGAGCTCATGTAGGGAGCAGGGCCATCGATGCAGTGGAGGGAGCAGTGGGCTCCAAAGTCTGAGGTGCTTGTCCCAAGGGTCAGCTCAAACACACGACCACTGCCCCTTGCCTCCCCTTTCCTAGAGCCTCATCAGTGTCCTCTCGCTCCCCTAGGCAGCATCCTGACGGCACTTCGTACATCACCAAGCTCCTTCAGAGCCAGAAGCTCATGTCCTCCTAGGACAACCTGATGAGAGAGGTAGGATTTATCATCTCCATTTTACAGATGGGAAGATGGTGGCCAATAAAGTTCAAACGATTTGCCCAGCATCATAGGTTCAGAGCCAAGGCCGTAACCCAGGGCTCTTGACTTTGAGTCCACAATTCCTTCTACTTTAAAACCTTGAGCACTATTTCTAGTCTGCTTTGGGGCACTTTCTAGAACACGAGATGCTGGGCCCAGGATATGTGCCTGGGGACCCTTGTATGTCTGAGCACTGGGGCTGTCACCTCTCAGGTATCCGGGAGTAGCGTGGAGCTTCCGAGGGAAAGGATGACTTTTAATTCCTCCTCCCACCATTCCTCTCCTGCCTGAGACAGGCAGCAAGATGAGCGGGTATCGCATGAACACCCGAGGGCTGACATAGTGCAGCTCCACCTCTGTCCTTGTCACCCACCTGCCACCATCCTCTTGGGTGCCCCTCCTCTGCTCCTGTCTTCTGGGGAGCCTGTTTTCTACTCTCTTGCTTCTCTGTTTCTAGAAGCCCCTTATCCTCTTGCTGTGCCTTATACCCTCGCCTCAAAGCTTCCCTTTCCCCCAAGCCTCCCCTTTCTGACCCAGATCCATAAATCCTAAATCCCTGGGAATCCAAGGTGATGGTGGGTATCACGGGATGAGGCCACTCCGAGCTGCTCTCCGGGCCCCATCGATGTGCGGTGGCCAGTCCATCAGTCAGTGTGGGGACAGCCTGGAATGGAAGCAGCCTGCCCTGCAGCCTCTGCTCCCAACACACTGGGTGACCTTGCACGGTGATGAAGGACACGCATTCCGGAGCAAGCCCGTCCAGACTGGAATTCTGATTTTGCTCCCGATAGCTGCACGACCTGGGACAAATTATGCTACTTCTCTGTGCCTCAGTTTACTCATCTTTTAAAGGGGATCATGATAGTACCTGCTTCAGAGGATTTTGGAGGATTGAATAAGTGAATGCCCCCCAATGCTTAGAAACAGCACACATCAGCTATTTCTCTTAGAGAAGCCTCAGTTTCTCCACCTGTAAAAGGGGTTGTGCTCTCTGTTCCCTAAGGCCCCTCTGGCTCTGACATTGCAGGGTTCAAGCTCTGGGCTCTGAGCTCTGCTTATTTCTCTCCCTTTGTGGAATCAGCCCAGGATCATGTGCAAGATTAATAAATAAATGGATAAATAAATAAATAATGCCTTTCGTTTGCAGAGTGTTGAGTACTTTGCAAAGTACTCTCTCAACCATTAATGATCTCAGTGGAGTCATCACACCGGCTCTGGAATGTAAGCCACCCAGTGATTATTACTGCCATTTTCAGATGGGGAATGAAAGCTTCGGAGAGCAAAGTGACCTGCCCAAGGTCATGTGGTTGTTTGACGCTGGGATGAGAAGAGGTGGAAAAGAGAGGCTGAAAAAAAAAAAAAGAAAACTGGGGGAGGGTGAGTGTGGGGGGCTCTGGGTGTCAGAGAGTAGAAGCAAAAATGAAACAGAAATTTTAAAAAAGGAGTATTTGTCAAACTCAGAGCTTTGGAGTTTCTCCTCCTGCTTGAGTGTTCCTCAAGTATCTGACTTCTGGGGAGTTTTCTTCCCTCACTGTGACTGGGTAGTGTCTGGGGCTCAATCTAAGCTTTGGCTAGAAATTAGTAAAATCTTGGGCAGCATTAACAGAGGTATGATGCTCAGAGTAAGGGAGGTGAAAATCTATTTTGTGCTCAACCTCGTGTCTAGTCCTAAGCATGGCCCTTTGAGATGGACTTTGACAAACTGGAGGTGGGTGGTGAAAAGTCTGAACCCTGAGCCATCTGGGGCAAAGTTGGAGGAAACAGACTTGAGGAAGAAAAGGCTGGGAAGTTTCAGCAGTGTCTTCACCTATTAGAAAGAACCTGGAGTTGCTCTGGGAGGCCCCAGGAGCACAGAAACAGGATTGATGGGTCAAGGTACCAGGGGAACATTTAATTGCAACAGGGAAAGAACAGGCTAATCTCCGCTGCGAACTAATCTCTGACCCCCAGCGTCCCCCCATACCACCTACACACTGAAGCTTAAGTCCCCTTGGTTCCCCTCTTTCCTGGCTCTCCCCTCGGCCTCCATGAAGCCCTTTCCAGGTTGCAGGAGTGGAATGGGCTGTGCCCTTGTCACTCTTCCCTCCTGATGAGAGCGTCCTGAGGGCTGGGCAGGGCGCGGGGATCCTTGCCTGGGGTGCAGGCTCACAGTTGAGGTCCCTCCCAGCCCTGAACGGAAGTCATGAAAGTCTCTGTGTGGGGAAGGCCCCTGAGAAACCTGACAGGGCTTGTTTTGGAAGACAGTCCCTGGGTGGGGCAGGATTAAACACCAGGCCTGGGGAGCTGGTTGCTGAAGATGCCGAGGTCACTGAGAACTGGGCCCATGTGGGGCATGGGAGGGAAGCCCAGGGGCCAGGGTGGGTGTGTGGATGGGGGTGCGGGGATCCTGAAAGGAGACAGAATGAGACCTGCAGGTCCGGGGGCAGAGATGGGGAGACACATTTGCCCGGCACCATCTCTCGGGATCCAGGGCTCAGTTTGGAGTCTGCTGCCCTCTCAGCCACGGCACTCATCCTCAGACGGAATGAAACAAGGCGATTATCGTGGGTGTTTGGGCATCCTGCGCACCCCTCCGAGGCCACACCGACTGATGGCAGGGCTGGATCTTTAAGAGAGTGAGAACTAGAAGGGCTTAAAAAAACCCCAGCTTGTCAGCAGTAATCGGCTTTTGTTCTCTCTCTCTCTCTGCTGGGGTTCGGGCTGCTTTGAAGGGGGGATAATTTACCTCTAAGAAGATTTGCCATCTCAGGGGCTGGCACACAGGGCCCGCTGCCTTAACTTGGTGCTCTGTGGCCCCCTCAGTCCACCTCCACCTGCCCACTTCTGCAGGGGCAGGCGGCCTCCTGAAAGGTCCTGTCTTTCTGTCTGCCTCTCTCCCTTATTTCCCCACACTTTCCCACCCCTGCCATTGCTCTGGGGGTTCCCCGCTTCTCCTTCCCTGCTCCCAGCCCCATGGCAGTGAGGACCACGTGGAGGCAAGAAGAGGACTGAGGGGGGAGGGGTGGGAAGATGGGGGTGTGCAGTCAGGTGCTCAAGACTGGTGTCTTATTTTATTTATTTTATTTATTTATTTATTTTTTGCAGTACGCAGGCCTCTCACTGTTGTGGCCTCTCCCATTGTGGAGCACAGGCTCCGGATGCGCAGGCTCAGCGGCTATGGCTCACGGACTCAGCCGCTCCGCGGCACGTGGGATCTTCCTGGACCGGGGCACGAACCCGTGTCCCCTGCATCGGCAGGCAGACTCTCAACCACTGCGCCACCAAGGAAGCCCTTTTTTTAAAAAAATTTTTTGGCCATGCCTGTGGCATGTGGGATCTTAGTTCCCCGACCAGGGATCGAACCCACGCCCCCTGCAGTGGAAGTGCAGAGTCTTAACCACTGGACCACCAGGGAAGTCCCCCAACACTGGTGTCTTGCAACCCCTCCTCCATCACCTGGACCTAGCTCTGATTAAGCAGATAAAAATACAGGGTGGCCAGTTAATTTAAATTTCAGATCAATAACAAATAAATGTTTTTGGTATAAGTATGTCCCATGTAGGATTTGAGATATACTTATTCTAAACAATGTATTTATTGTTTACCTGAAATTCAGATTAACTGGGGGTCTGTACTTGATCTGGCCCTCCTCCTTCCTACTGCCTCTGGGAGGGCCCTGGAGCATCTCTCCAGCTGGGAGGTCACAGTCCCAAATCCTAGTTCCAACCATTTTAAATTAAGGACAGAGGTTCCATCTCCCGATAATGGACAGACCATGATAACTGACGGCCTTTGGGAAGTTTCGGGGTGGCCTTCAGCAACCAGCATCGTTGTCAGCACTGCCTAAGAGAAATGCACGTGTGTAAACATGTAGGCATCCCGTTTCAAGATGAGGGAAGGGAGGCCCAGAGAAGCAGACCAAGTGGCCCAAGGTTCTGTGGTGAGCTGCATCAGAGCAGCCTGGGCTGCGGCCTCCTGGCTCCTTGCAGAGTGCTCCGCTGATTCCATGCATTTCTCGAAGCAACCACTTGAGAAAGGGCAGAGGTGGGCACGGTGGTCAGGGCTGAGGGAGGGAAGGGCCCAGGTTCACGTCTCTGGCCATCGCAGCTTCCCTCCCCCAGCCCACTCCTAAGTCCCCTGCCCACTGCCAGCCCCATGCAGTCCACCAGTATCCTCCCTAGAGGGCTTCCTGGAGGAATCTCTGGCTGCCACAAATGACTCTGGGAGAGCTGTGGTCAGCTGCTGCTTCTCCGAACGGGGCCCTCGGTTGAGATGCTGGGCTGCTCAGGGTAAAGGCGGTGATGATCCTGTCCTCTCTGGGGGCACCTGGAGTCCCGACCGTGGCACCGCACTGTGAGGCTGACTGACACACTGGAGGTGGAAGGGAAGAGCCTGACCCTGAGACATCAGGGTCAAGTTGGAGGAACTGGACTTGGGGAAGGAAAGGCTGGGGAGTTTCCACACCTTCTTCACATGTTAGAAACAACCTGGACTTGCAAAGGGGGTCCTGGAGGTAGAAACAGGACCTCAAGGTGGAGGGTCCCAGGAGTAAAATCCTCATTTGCGCAGAAGCAGGGGGAGCGGCTGTGAGTCTGTTCTCAGTTCTGTGTGACCTTGTTCAAGGCACCTGTTGTCTCAGAACTGCAGTGCCCCAGTTAGAAAATTATGGGGTGCGCTGGATCATATTCAAGCCTCCTTCCAGTGCAGAGTCAAGGTGAGTCTCACCTGTGGTCCGTTGGCCAACTCCACAGCCAGCAATCTGAGGTCAGAGGTCATGACTTATTCTGCTTGGTGCTTCCCCCTCGCCCTCTATCTTGCTTCATAAAGATGTGGTAGTTGTTGGGGGATAAAGAGGAGGGAGATTCATTCATTCAAAACACAGCTGAAAAGTCCCCTCCTCTATGAAGCCCTTCAGATTTCTCTCAAGGTGCAGAGTCTTGTTTGGCTACACAAGGAACTCAAGCTTGGATCTGACCTCTGTATCCCTCAGGCTCATTACCTGTGGATGGGGCAATCAAAGCCTTGTTAACCATCGCAACAGGTGAGCCCAGCCTCTCCCCTCTTGTCACTCCAGAGTGTCCACTAGACGGAGCTTCACTCTTCCTCAAACGTCCCTGATCCCCTTGCCTCTAATTCTCTTTCTCTCTTTCGTGTCCTACCTTGTATCTACTCATACAAGACTTGGTTTAAGTGTCTGTGCAAAGCGCTCTAACCCCTCCCTGTGCTTGCCCTCCCCCAAGCCCCTCCAGAGGACTTCCTTCCTGATGTCCCAAGGGAGGGATTGTGTCTGTATTTTACAGAGCACTTGCTGTACTGCAGGGTAGGGAGTCTGTCTACTCGCCCGATATGCACATGGGATGCTCAAGGCTCCTTTCAGCCTCCACGCCTCAGCTTTAACAAACCCTCGCAGTGAGCCTTCCCCGCTGGTCCACCTCATGAAGCGTCTCCATTGTTATTCGCTTCGTGGGAAATCAGGATCTGAATTGAAATAAAAATGTATTGTTGACATCTTTGTTTTCTGTCTTCACTTCTAGAACACAATCGCAGTGACTTTGTCTTGGTCAAAGTTGTATCTCCAGCACCTAGAATAGAGTCTGGAACACAAGATGCACTCAGTGAAGATTTATCGAGTGAAGGAGTGAGTGGATGAATGACTCTAAGGCCCTGGAGAATATCGATTGCTTTGCTAGGCCAACCTCCACCCTCTCTTCTTCCTCCAGTTGGCCACACTGTGAATATCCTTTGGGAAACTTTCTCCTCTCTCTGTCTGTGTTGCTAAGTAGGTCCGGCCTCTTCCCCAGTCACAGAGCGAGACCCACAGTCTAGGCCTGGCCCATCTGAACATTCCTTCTCCCTGACCAGGAATGGGCACTGGGCCAGTCTGTTCCAGGGAGACCCAATCCCGGGACTTTTGCTGCCAACGTGGTAGGATGTAAACTTGTTGCTGCTGGTGGGAAAGTCTGTCTGGGAATGATGTCCACGCAGAAGGAAGCGGATCCAAGAGATGGAGAGAGACAGGTTCCTGGCAACATCGTTGGAGCACTTGGATGTGCCTGAAGCCACCCCTAGACTTTCTAGTTACATGAGTCAAGAAGTCCTTTTTTCTGCTGAAGCCGATTTGAATTGTAAAGTATTATTACAACTGGAATAGTCCTCATTAATACCGATTGGAAAAGTATCTTAAATCATCTTTTTATTCTCATCTAGCATCAAATAGAGGCTGGCATGCAGTAGGCACTCAATACGTGTTTGGAGTGAATAAATGATGGTGAACACTTTAAGGGATGAATAGCATCCAATTGAACATTTTTTCCTTTTTCCATCCAGACAAATGTTGAGTATCCATTACGTATGCCGTGAATGTTGGTTGATCCCAGTTGGATGGGGCTCATCTCCTTTCCTCTTCCCCTCCCCTATTAACTTCCTGTTAGTAGAGACCCCTGCCTCTAACCCCCACTCTCCTTATGGCTCCTGAGTCCTCATTCTCTCATTCTTCTTTCGGTTAATAATTGCAGTGGTTTGCAATTTGTCATCCACAATAGGCCCATGTCCTAAGTTCCAAAATAACCTGGGAAAAAAAGTGAATGCTAATAAATAAAATCATAGGTATAGTGTACGCCTGGGCTGACCGAGTTGTTCACCCACCATGTTGCTTTTGCAAGCTGTGCTGTCTCACATGACTCTCCAGAGAGGGGAAGGAAGCAGAGGGTGTAGAAAATCTCCCCTGGTGCTGCCTCACTCCTCATTACCTTGGGAAGCAAGACATGATATTTGGAAGAAGCTACAAAAATGAGGGTGCCTTTGTCTCCCTTGGGTCCTCCTAGCGTTGGAAGTTGAACAGTCATTTAAAAGAGAATTTGATATCATTAAAAATTTCAGCCATATACAAGAGACAATAATAATACAATGGCCCATCATATACTCATCAATCAGCTTCAATAAACCAATAAACTCATGGCCAATCTTATTTCATCTCTACACCGACCCACTCCCTCTGCCCCATCCCCAATTACTTTGAAGTGTATCATTTGCTTAATAAATTTTTTTATTTATTTATATTTTATTTTTGCCTGCGTTGGGTCTTCATTGCTGTGTGCGGGCTTTCTCTAGTTGCGGTGAGCGGGGGCTACCCTTTGTTGCAGTGTGTGGGCTTCTCGTTGTGGTGGCTTCTCTTGTTGCGGAGCATGGGCTCTAGGCATGCAGGCTTCAGTAGTTGTGGTGCGTGGGCTCAGTAGTTGTGGCTCACAGGCTCCAGCACACGTTCAGTCGTTGTGGTGCACGGGCTTAGTTGCTCCGCGGCATGTGGGATCTTCCCGGACCAGGGCTTGAACCCGTGTCCCCTGCATTGGCAGGCGGATTCTTAACCACTTTGCCACCAGGGAAGTCCTGAAGCATATCATTTTATATGGAGATATTGTAATATGCCATATTAAAGATATATTTATACACATATAAATATATTTAATATTTATTTCTAGATGATAAATGTTCTTTTAAAACCATACCTATACGACCACTCTCACACTGGTTACAGCATGAGCGCCAATGAACCACAGCTCTCAGTGTTTATGCCTTTGTGAATTCTCCCCCTACACTGACTCTGGGCTTGACAATGGGACTTTCTTTGGCCAATGGGACAATGACAAACATGGTGCAAGGCAGAAGCCCAGAAAGCACTTGCCCATGGGGGCCTTCCCTTTCTTGCTGTTGCTGCCAATGCTTCTGCCACCATATGAAAAGGCCCACAGCCCAGCCCCCTGAAAATGAGAGGCCACCTGGAGTGAGAGAAAGAGAGAGGCAGAGCTGGTTCCGTTGAGTCCATACATAGGAGTGATCCGACCACATTGGGTGGGACAGATCTGAGCCGTCCCAGCTGATACCTGCCCAAACTGGTGACTCACAAAATCATGAACACACAAAACAGTTGTTGACTTAAGCCACTAAATTTCAGGGTGGTTTGTTACTCAGCAATAGCTAATTGGTGCATACCCCCAAAGCAAATGTTAATTCCTTAATTTCATTAAAAACCTAATCAGTATTGAAATTTCCTTGATTTCTCATAAACTTTTTTTTTTTTTTGCACTTTGCTTATTTTTGTCAGGTTCCAGTAAAGTCTGTGTATTTTGGTCAATGGATAAGTCTCTTAAGTATCCTTTAATCTATAGTTTCTGCATCCAATCTTTTTTTTCCCCCTCCTGAAATTTATGTTTCAAAGAAACTGTGTCCTTTGTCCTGTAGATTTTTCCACAATCTGATTTTGCTGAATACTATGGTGCCATTTGGTGTGTTCCTCTGTCCTTAAATTAACTGTAAACTGGCAATTAGGTAGGCCTGGAGGCTTGATCAGGTTAAGGCTTGATTTATTTTGGTGTTTGTGTTCTTCCAACAAGAGGTGTCAATATCTAGTTGCCTTTTGGTCACGTGGCTTCCCGTGACCCTTGCCTACATCGACTAATCCATCAGTTTTTACAAAATGATACTGCAGTTATCCACTCTTCATTTGCCAGCCATAACAAT
Organism: Delphinapterus leucas; assembly: GCF_059928025.1. Classification (NCBI taxonomy): domain Eukaryota; kingdom Metazoa; phylum Chordata; class Mammalia; order Artiodactyla; family Monodontidae; genus Delphinapterus; species Delphinapterus leucas. The sequence continues at coordinate 32,289,982 of NC_143147.1, forward strand.
TCTATTAAGATACATTTCTCCTCATTAAGTATTTTGTTACAAGGGGCACCATTTGTATAGAAAAGGCAGGATAAGTGTTCGATTCTTTCCCTTTATTTGCCAGTTTTCAAAAGAATGAGTTTGTTCCTTAGCATCCTCCGGAGCTGACAGTTTATTTTATTTCTTGAGTATCATTATAAACTCATGAATTTAAACATTTTCATGTGTTTTAATATAGTGAACTGTCCTTATTGATGCTTAAATTGCACCAGCTTTGACCAGTGGGAGCCTATTCAAGTTGGCTCCTGAGTCATTTTGACCCAAATCCCATAATCTTTGATAATGTTTGATAGCTTCCTTGTTTCTGGTATAAAGATGTTCCGGCTTATCTTGTACTTTTTCCTGTCCTGCTCTGAGAATTAGCCTTTCCTCCAAGGATACTGGATTTCTTTTGACATAGTTATACATGATGTTTCACAGAGACAAAGGCTTTGATGAGTTTTCTTTTCTTTCTTTCTTTCTTTTTTTTTTTTTGGTGAGAACAGAAAGTCCACCAATGTTCTAGGAGGTCAAATTGCTTGGCACAGATAGATGGCTTTCCCTGAGATAAATTTGGAAAATTTTACCAGGTAAGAACAAATCAGTCATACATTTGCAAAAAGCAACAGTCAAGACAGATGAAACTTCTTGGTGATCTACGGTTTTCTATGACAAAGAAAAAAAATCTTACCTTTGTAAACAATGGAGCAGAAGAAAGAGTGATTTCAGAGCTGGTTGATTCCATGGATTGGACGAGATCCAAAGATGGAGAGGCTCTCAGCATGACCTGCGGTTTGAGTCCTGAAGGGGGCTCTTGGACCTACATCAGAGAATGTACACAGCCAACCTGGGGAGGCTGAGCTGCGCCCCGGGGAGCAGGGGTGTCTGAGAGACCAACAACCCCACCCTACCGTCAGACACCACTTCTATCACTAATCCTGGATAATTGGCTTTTCTAGGGCTCGCTTTTCTCATCTGAGGACTGGAGATAAAGTATCTACTTCCGGACATATTTTGAGGACGAAATGAGATCATCAGATAGAGACAGGACCAACCTGTGCTGCTAGGCCTGAGCTCTTCTCATTTGCTTTCCCATCCTCAAGAGCTCTATGCCTCCAGCCTTTCTCCATTTAGTTCTTTCCCCAAACAAATGTAGTGTCAAAAAGCCCTGTCACTTCTCTCAGGGGACAGATTGAGAGAGAGACACAGGGACAATAGGGAACCTTTGCCCGGAGGCTCTGGGTCCCGCAGGTTCACACAGCTCCACATGGGGTCCAGCAGGGTCTTCTGTTCGTTCTCTCCGGGGACAAGGGCTGTGTTGGGGTCTCCCTGACTCCCTACTCTTGACAGTGATGGTGAACTTGATGATACTAGCAATAATAATTATAGGCAACACTGACTGAGCACTTTGCTTGTGCCGGGCTTGGCTCGAGTATCACATATGTGTTTCTATTTGTTCAAACTACCATCATCTCTCCTCTACGTTACTCAATAACTTCCCAACTGACCTTCATGCCTGCTGCTCTACCGTCTATTTTTTTTTACAAGCTGTCCAGAGAGATCCTTTTAAAACACAAGTCAGATCATGTCATTCCTCAAAGGCTGTCAATGTCTTTTCATCTCACTCTGAATAAAAGATAAAGCACGCACAGTGGTCATCAAGCCCCTCATCACCTGGTCCCTCACTGCTTCTCAGATCTCATTACCCTTTTCCCTTCGCTCTAGCCACCCTGGCTTTTGACAAGCACACTGCTGCCTCAGAGCCTCTGCCCATGCTCTTCCCTCTGCATGGGATGTTCCCCTCCCCACGCCACTCTCTTACTTCCTCCAGGTCTCTGCTCAAATGCCACCTCCTCAGCGGGTCTTCCCTTCCCTGATCATTCTGCATAGGAGAGACCGCTCTTCCTGTCAATTTCTAGCCTCTTTTCTTCATAGCATTTCCACCACCTACCATATTACATAGTCACCCTTTGTGACTACCTGTCTCTGCTCCCTACAATGCCAAGCCCATGAAAATAAGAATTTTTAATCTCTATCCTAAGCACATAAGACAGTGACAGGTACATAATAGATGAGGAATAAATATCCGTTGAGTGAATGAGTGAATATTAACTCAATAATCTCAATAAGCTTCTAGGGTAGGTACGATTATTTTTCCATCTTTACAGATGAAGAAGCTAAGGGAAAACATAACCCACTTTAACTGGCAACCAGCTATTTGCTTAAGGTCCTACAAGTGAGTGGAAAGATGGAACTGGCTGATCAGCTTGGTGCATGGACACCAACACCGTGCATCTCCCTCACCTCTTTCTTTTCCTCTTTCTCCTCCACCACAGGGGCTTATAGGGGATTCCTTTTTCCTCTCCTTCCACCTGGGCTTCTGCCATGGCCCATTGTCTGCCTGTCTGCCCTGGATTTCAGGCCGGGCAAAGTAGAAGGAAACCCAGAGGTCCCCTTGCCCTCCAGGCCTGCTCAGCCAGCTCCACTTCTGCTGCCTCTGTGGCTGCCCCAAGCATGCTTGGGCTGCCACAGCAGAAGGATTCTCCATCCCCAAAGACGCACCTGCTTCTGCCTGACTGCCAAGGACTGCTTACAGGGGACATGAAAGAAGTTGAAGGGGAGAGTAGGAAACTTTGATCATTTCTTTGCTCCCCTGAAAAATTTCCCATCTCCATCCCAGATGCACAGGGATGGAGGGAAGAGGGGGGCTGAAGCTTAATGGTTTGACGGGGCCAATTAAAAAAATTTTTTTTAAATTGAAGTATAGTTGATTTACCATGTTGTGTTAATTTCTGCTGTACAGCAAAGTGATTCAGTCATACACAAATACACATTCTTTTTTAAAAATATTCTTTTCCATTATGGTTTATCAAAGGATATTGAATATAGTTCTCTGGGCTTTAGAGTAGGATCTTGTCATTTATCCATTTTATATATAAAAGCTTACATCTGCTAATCCCCACCTCCCACTCCATCCCTCTCCCACCTCCCTACCCCTTGGCAACCACCAGTCTGTTCTCTATGTCGTGATTCTGTTTCTGTTTCACAGATGGGTTCATTTGTGTCATATTTTAGATTCCACATATAAATGATATCATATGGTATTTGTCTTTCTCTTTCTGACTAACTTCACTTAGTATGATAATCTCTAGTTGCATCCATGTTGCTGCAAAGGGCATTATTTTGTTCTTTTTTATGGCTGAGTAGTATTCCATTGTATATATGTACCACATCTTTATCTATTCATCTGTCTGATGGGGCCAATTTGATGTCACCATTTTAACAGAGCTATGTCAAAGCGGTCATGTTAGCAATTTCCTTTAGCTTTTTGTTTTCATTTTAAAAAGTTATTTTTAAGTTTACACACAGAAGAGTTTTCTCTTTGTAGCATACGGTTCTATGGGTTTTGACAAATTCAGAGTGTCATGTATCCATCACCACGATCTTGACACAGAATAGTTCTGTCACAGCCCAAATTCTCTTGTTTGCTCTCCTCTCCTCCCCACCACCCTTGGCAATCATTGGTGTGTTATCCATCCTTGTAGTTTCCCTTTTCTCGAAAGTCATATAAATGGAAGCATACAGTACATAGCCTTTTGAGTCAGGTTTCTTTCACTTAGCAAAATGCAAGTGCAGCTATGATATTGTCACGTGTCAATTGTTTATTCTTTTTTATTGTTGAGTTCCATTATATGGATATACCACATTTTGTTTATCCATTCACCCACTGAAGGATATTCAAATTGTTCCCAGTTTGGGCAATTACTAAGAAAGATGCTCTAAAACATTAAGTGCAGGTTTTTGTGTGAACGTAAGTTTTCATTTTTTCTTGGGTAAATACCTAGGACTAGGATTACCAGGTCATGTGGTAAGCCTGTTTAACTTTATGAGAAACTGCCGAATTGCTTTCCACAGTGGCTGTACGTTTTGTTTTCCTATCAGCAGTGTATGAAAGTTCCAATCCTCGCCAGCATTTCATACCATCAGTTTAAAAAGATTGTGTAGCCACGCTAGCAGGTATATTGTGGTGTAGGACCCAAATGTGTCTCTTTGGCATGGGGATTATTTCAGGCTGATTGTTTTTAAGAAACAGAAAACTCAGGAAGTTTTTCCTTTTACCTCCCCCTTAATTGCCTAAATGGCCTGGTCTAGGAAGTGAGCTACCGCCAGAGATATCTACAAAGAATATGAGCTATAGGTGTGGTAGCCTGGGGGAAACCTAGCAAGGTATGTTTGATCAAAGTCCTCTCCGTGTCCCATCGTCTCTATAGTGCGGCAAACATTTGTTTACCAACGTTTACTCTTTTTCATCTTCCTATGAATTGCCTTCCTTCCCTTTGAAGTCCCAGACCCCTACGCCCTTTTCCTTAGTCTAGGGTGACATATATACCTCATCTGACCTGACTGTCTTTGGAATCTCTCATGTGTGGATTCCCTGTATGTACATAATTAAATTTGACTTTCTCCTATTAATCTGTCTTATGGCATTTTAATTCTTAGACCAACCAGAAGAACCAAGAAGGGTGGAGGGGAATTTTTTTTTCCTCCTGGACATTGCCATCTCTATATTTTCTTTACTGTAGAGTTCAAATCTCTTTATATCAAAATTGTTGCCTCTCTTCTTTGTATTAAATTGCCATGCATCCCAAGAACTTTGCTCCCTCGTCTCAGGGACTGAGAGGAGAGGGTTGCTTTCGGGTTACTCCATCCAAGAACCTCTGCCAAGTATTGAGAAGCTTGGTGGTGAGGGGTCATTTTCTAGAACTAAGAACCACAATGGCTCTGTTCTATTTTTAGTAGCTGAGAAAATTCTCCAAATCTATCTAGTCTAATCCTATTTCTCTACTTTTTAGAAATAAGAAAACCGAGGCCCAGAGAGGAAAAGCTTTTGCCCAGACCCCACAACTAGAAGGTTCCTGAACTGGATCAAGATCTTAGCTTGACTAATTTCATTTCTAAAGGTCCCAAGCTCTTTCCAATGTAGACCTTAGGTGCTGTGTGAGATGCTGAAAATGTAGATGTGGTTCCAGTCCCTGGGAACTTTTTGGGAGAAACAGAAGCAATGCAGAACAATGCTAGGAAGAGAAGACATATATGGACAGGCATTTCTGGGTTGCTGAAAATTCTGATGGAAAAGGAGAGGAAAGATAGATGTAGTTGAGCAAAGCCTCCTGGAGGAAAAAAACTCTGGGGTCCAGTTTGGGTGAAAGCATAGAGCCCATGTGTCTGTCACTGTGCCTCTGTGTGTGTGAGTTCAGACTCGTGTGGGATTGTGTGTACTGGGTGTGCTCACAGTATATATGGGACGATGTCCATTTTCCTCTTTTGGTCATGTACACGAGTAACTGTCAAGCTCAAAGTGAGCATCTGTTTGGTATATTTGGGGGTGAGTTTTCAGGTCTTGCTTAACTGCATATTCTTCATCGCCCTCATCTCCGAGGCCTCAGGTGCGGAGCCCCTCGTGACCCCTCCCACAGTCCAAACTCCAGCTGCCAGCAGTTAAATCCAGTGAGCAGTGAGTTCTTGGATTTGCTTCTAGTTGAAATCAATATTTTCTGAGAAGAATGCATCTCAATTTCAGCGGCCAGTTCTCCGGGCAAGAATTGCTCTAAAACAAACCTCCAAACCCGCAGACTTAATGCGTCCTAGTTCCGTTGTTTAGTAAATCTCTCTGTACAGAGAAAAATCCATTAGCTGATGGGGCAGGGATGGGGGGTGGAGGGATGGGGAGAGAGGGTGGAGGCCCCCAGATGAAGCCTCAGCAGCAGAGATGGGACCAGGAGCCCGGGGCACCCAATGAGACCTCAGCCACGTCCCTGGACACGGCCCAGGACATCCCCAGCCTCCTGCGAGCCTGGAGGCTCAGCCGGGGTGTCACTGATAGAATGAATGGGAGATGGAAAGAGACCCCTTTCCCCAGAGCCTGCCTGGGGGAGTGTTTTCTAATTGCCAGCTGTCCCGTCCTAAATCTACAAAGAGGCGATTGATTTTCTTTTCAGCAGGATTGGGGGAAAGCAATCATTTACCCCAGAACATGGTCTTTAATGAGTCCGTGAAACATGTGAGGTCACCCTGATTACATCTTCCCCTGATGGCCTGGGATGGCTTGGAGGCACTCAGAAGACTTCCTGAATGAGGGGGTTTTCCCAACCGAGTTCCCTCCCTGCTCCTTTTGCTCTGCTGGGTCAGGGTGTGTCTTAGAGCTTCTCTCCCTGGAAGGCAGGAGGCCTGGGTTTAGGCTCAGCCTTAGACACGGTGTGGAGAGGCAGGGAGAGTCAGTGGAGCCCACTCTGGAGCCGTGGGCTCCAGAGTCACAGTGACCCAAGTCAGCATCCAGCTTTGCCACTTTCTACTTGTGTGTCTTTAGGCGGCAACTTTAACCTCTCTGAGCTACAATTTCCTCAAGAATCCTCTAGGGAAGAATCATTGTCAGGATACAAATCTATGGATTTCAAGTGTCAGGCAGGTAGTTGGTGGGCAAAGCAAGGAAGCAATAATTACCACTTTAGCACCTCAGTTTTTCCTCTCTGTATAATGGGTTGAATGGTGCCCCACAATGAGTCAAGGACAGAGAAGAGGAAGGATGAACCTACCATGGCTTGGAAAACAACAAGAAATGGTAGTATGGGGGTCCTTCTGTGGTCAAATGCTGGAGATCAGGAATTCACTCAAGAACCAGAATTTCAGCAAACGGTGTGGAAGGCATGTCCCTTTGCCTCAGAAGGGGTCCAGTCTTGGACTACCGGTTCCAAATTAGGACAGTACGTGTTCAGTTTATCGCCTAATTTTCCAGATAGGGCAACCAAAACTCAGAGAGGGATGGCAACCTGCCTGGGGTCACCAGCCAGCCAGCTGGGAGCAGTGGAGTCTCAAATCCAGGGCTGCAGACTCCAGGGCCCAGGCTTTTTGCCATTGGTAGGTTCCGGCCTTCACCTGCCTCTTGTAGGTGACCCAGGCCACCCAAGAGGTGGGAGGCAGTGGCCTGAGTGAAAGGGAAGATGGAAGCTGAGGTGGTATTGATGAAGGAGGAGGGACCAGGAAGGAAGATGTGTTTTTACCTTGAATTATTTTTCTTAAATGTCACAATGGCTTTGCAGCACTTGGGATCTAAGTAGGCAGATCAATGAAAATAATTATAGCAAACATCCTGCCTTCCCACTTCCCTCCTTCTTCCATCCCTACAGCTCCCTTGGACTAACAGAGGGGCTGGATCACTCAGCTTTGTGCTCCAGCCCCAGGAGAGCAAGGGCAGTAGCCTCCTCTGACCTCTGCCTTCTTTTCACTTTGTTTGCAGGCAGCTTGGCCTGACTCGAGGCTCAGATCTCAGAGAGAGGAGCAGCTCCAGCAAGAGCAGCAGCTTCAGCAATGGCAGCAGCAGCAGGAAAAATGAGCCAGAGGCAAGAGAGAGAGACAAGCAACTCCTACAGGGACTTAGAACCTGGTAAGAGGGCTTTGTTCTTAGAACCCATTTATGGCTGAGAAATAAACCTTCTGGCAAGCCTTTTATTTCTAATCAGATGACAAGATTGGTCAAAGCCATATGAATGAAGGCTGTAGGAGTCATCTATCCATTCACCCATCCATCCACCCAATCCATTCATCCATCCATCCATCCATCCACTCACCCACTCACCCACCTATCCACTCAATCACCCATCAGTCTGTTTGTCCATCCATCCATCCATCCATCTATTCATCCATCTATTCATCCCTTTTCAATCGTTTAATGACCATTTACTGAGGATCTACAGGAAATGGCATTGTAGTGGAAAGGGTCTGATAGCCCTGATTCAAGTTCTTGTTCTGCCATTTCAGAGTTAGCTGCGTGTGCTGGATATCTTCCATTTGCCCTCCAGATTCACTGCACAGACCTACATGGACTGCTTCAGGAGCTCCCTTGCCTCCTGGCTTCTGTGTGTGCTCATCTCATGGAGAGCTCCAGCAGGAGATGAGAGGGAGGGAGGAGAGCAAGGTTGGAGTATTTAACTTTCCATTTTCCTCCCTATGTGGTCCCTTAACTAAAGGTCACGGGTCTTGCTAGGTGGCCCTCTCCACACAACCCTTTCCATCCTTGGGTTGTGGGAATCTCCCTTTCAGGTAAAGGCACTAGTAGTTACTTGCCCCAAGGTACTTCCATATCCCTTATGGTTTCCCTATGCCCTGCCCACGTCTTTTCAAATAACCCTTTCATTAAACTTTCCTCAAGTTATTTCAGTTTCAGTTTGCCATACAGGTTCCTGCTGAGACCCGGACTAAATATACTGTGTGATCCTGAGTAAGTTACTTTACCTCTTTGAGTCTCAATTCCTCCCTGGGTAAAATGAGAGTATAAATTCTGCTCTGCAGGGTTGTTGTGAGGCTCAGAGGGGATAAGGGACTTTTACCCAAGTTTGCACAGCTGGTTAAGGGGCGGAGGTGGGAGGTGAAACCAGAAATATTTAATCCAAACCCCAACCTCCTAGGATCTGGGGCCCTAGGGTGGTGGCTGTGAGCATTTTGGGATAAGTGACAATGGAGGCTCACGTTAATGGGCTCAATGCCCCTCTTCAGCCTCACAGGACCCTACTGGCCAGTCTGGCATTGGTACCTTGCATTCATTGCTCAGGTGCTGGCTTGAGATCCTGCAGAAGAGAAGCAGTTAGCATCCTTCTTCCAGCCGCTGCAGGGAAAGTCTCAGAGAGGCTAAACCATCAATTCCATTCAAGAGCAGCATTCAAAAAAAAAAAAGGATACCCTGGTGTTGGCTGATGAGATAAAAAAAGTACTGTCAAATTTCCTTCTTGACTGAACAGATAGTATTAAGGGAAGGGGAGCTGGTATTTGTCAAGAGATCTCCATGTGCCAGGCACTTAAATGAAGTCTTTCATCTAATCTCCCAGAAATATATGAGGTGGGAATTCTTATCGCTATATTCCAGGTAAGGAAACTGAGGCATAGAAAGGTTAAACAGCTCACACAGCATCCAGCCAGTAAGGGGTGGGGTAAGTGAGGGACAGCTCAAACCCAATCAGTCTGCCTGTCAGCCTTCCCTCTTCCTATAATACGAGGACCAACAGAGGGAGACAATAATCTGTTTTATTTGCTCAGCAATTTATATTTCTCCCTGCATCTTCTGGGACTTTGGTCCATCAATTATCCTTGCCCTCGCTCCTGCATCTTCAGCCTTACTCTCTTCCTTGGCTCCTTCTCCTGTACGTAAGAATGTGTGTAAGTCTCCTGCATCCTTTCTTTTCTTTTTTCTCTATAAATTTATTTATTTTTATTTTTGGCTGTGTTGGGTCTTCATTGCTGCACGTGGGCTTCCTCTACCCATCACCACTCTTTCTTGCCCTACTTCACCTCCTCATCTACCACCACCAGCCTTCCATCCCCATCAAGCCCTGTCCAGTGAAGACCACCAATGACCTCCTGGTTGCCGATTTCAATAGGAACTATCTAGTTTCATCCTCAGCTTCATTCATTCATTCATTCAATAAATATTGTTGAGTCCCTACTATGCTATGTGTCAGGCATGATTCTAGGTACTGGAGATAAAGCAATGAACAAAACAGAAAAAAAAAAACAACCCTGCCATCATGGAGCTTACATTCCAGTGGTTTGGGGTGACAGATGATTTTAAAAAGTACAGCAGCTCTTCCATTTCTCTCTCTCTCTCTCTCTGTCTCTGTCTCAATTGTGTGTCTCCCTGACCAAGTCTTCTTGGTCTTACGTGACAGCATTCCCTCCCCTCTTTCTCACTTGCGGAAGCTGATCAGCCCATCAGTTCTGTCCTTGGCCCTGATGTCCTTCACCCACTCCAGAAAGGACTCATCTACTCCCTGGCTCAACTGCCTGCACTCACAGGATTCCTGAATCCCTATTCCCAGTCCAAGCACTGCTTTTGTGCTGCAGATGTGTTTATCCAGCTGCCTTCTTGACTCTTCCACATGGACGCCTTACCTCAAGCCCCTTTTGATCACAACTTATCCTTAACTGAATACTCTCTTCCTCCACCCCCAGTCTGCTCCTTTCCCTGTATTCCCAGGCTCTGTGTGGTCCTGGGTGTTCCCAGGCATGCATGCTGCACTCCTGGTCTTTATCTTATGTATCCCCGTACTTCCCCGCTGCCTGAGACCTATCATCTCCCGGGCTAGTTCCTCCCACACCACCCTGCCCCCACCCCCACCCCGATGCCACTTACGTGGATCCCCACGGCCACCTTATCTGCAGTCTCCGCTGTCTACACTCAAGCACGGGGCTTGGCATGTAAGGGGTTTCCACTTAGTGTGTGCTGTGGGAATGCGTGCACATCTAAATAAGAGAATGCAAATGCCTTCCCTGTCTACAAGCTCATGGAGTCCTCACAGCACCTCCGAAAATGGTTAACACCTTCCTTTCACAGCTCAGGAATCTGAGGCTTAGAAGCATGAAAGAAAGTCCTGCAGCTAATAAGGGGAAAAGCCAGAGCTGCAGCTTTCCTGTTTCTCTGGATTTGAGAAATCCAACACTTAGGGCTTCAGGCTGGGCTAGGATAGTTCCAGGAGTGACTTGCCAAGAAACCAGAAGTTCTCTGAGTGGATGAAGTAATGTTTCCAGAGCTAATAAAGCCAAGGTTCTTACCGCCTTCTCCAAGGGAGAGAAATTAAGAGTGCAGCTATAGTCCTCAGCGGCTCCTGGTGACCAGAGAGCCCAAGGTCAGCCCTGCTGAGGGTGTAATTTGCCCCCAGAAACATCCACCGAGTGCTGATGGTGTGCACGGCACTGCTCTAGGCCTGGCCAAGTTGCCGAGTTAATGCCACTGGCTGATCGTAACACCATGGGAAATAAACTCTTCAAAAAAGGAAGCAAAATATGCTGTTGCAAGTAGGGGGAGAAAAAAAGGATCGTTGTAAATGCATATTAAGTATATCTGACACTGTGTATGATATACTTTCAATGCCAGGCAACTTGTTAGCTTCCTAATATGCGTATTCTGGGATGTTTGCAAATATGTTACAGAGCTTGGCAAACAGCTCCACAGGCGCTGTGGAGAGGCTGCTCTTATTTCAAGCCGATGTCATCTGTAGCTTTTAAACTCTCTCCTGCCCCAGTTAACCCAGACCTGGGTTGGTGGCCCCCAGAGCAACTCACCTCACCATAATCTTTTCCATCCCTTTGGGACAGAAAAAGGTCAGTGGATCTACCAACTCAGCTCAGCTTCCTATAGAGGGTTGCAGCCCCACCCTCCGGCTGTCCTAAAACCCTGGAGTGCCAGGGCTAAAGGGGCCTTTCTAGAGCTTTGAGTCCCAGTGCCCATTTTACAGCAGGGAAAATGGAGGCCCAGATAGGAAAGGTCCTTGCCTGAAGTCACTGGTGCAAGGTGACAGCAGAAGTAGGACTAGATCCAGGCCACCAGCAGCATTCCTGGCCATTTTGCTTGCTGGTTAGAGTTTAGGGAAGAGGCTGCATCTGTCTCCAGAACCATTGCATTTTTTTGGCAGAGGCCAGAGGAGCAATCAGGGAATGAAGGAGGAGACAGCATCCATCTCTCATGCCTCTGGGCAGAATTAAATGCCCTGTCCTTGTTCCCATTCTCCTCCTGGTACCCTGCCTTCCAGAGCAAAGGGTCCCAGCCGCCAGCCACAGGGCCCGCGGGGGGATAAGAATTGGAGGCCTGGTAGAGACAGATACTGCCCTAAGCTCCCCCTCTCTGGCTGACTTGCTGTCCTTCTGGCCTAAGGAACAGAGCCTGGAGAACTCACCCAGAGCAAAGGAAATCCTCACGAGACTTGGTTTTCGTTACCTGCCTGCAGATCTTGCCTGGTTAATGCCGCGGGTCATTTTAATTTTCCAGAAGCTGTTCGACTTCCCTTGGATCCTTAATCAGATAAGGGGATCTGTGTATGTGTTTGAGTGCGTCTGTGTATGTGTGCGTGTGTGTGTGCGTGTGTGTGTGTGTGCGCACATGCGCACGTGTGCCTGGGCTCACTCCGCTCTCCTCCTTTCTTTTTCCCTTCCTCTCTCCCTCCCACAAGCGCTCACTCTCTCCATAATCACTTCCCATCTCTTCCAGAATTCTTAGTGGAGTCTGGAGATGAGACGAAGGCCAATTTCATCTCCAAGCCCTCACGCCTCTCCCCTGTCCATCGTCCCTTTCCCTGTTATTCTAAGAGAAGATTTGGCAAAGTGCTTTCTTGAAGGAGGGAGAGGAACATCTCTCCCCTGCCCGTTTGCTCCTCCTGCAAGGGTGTTTTTGCCATCCCCTGCTCTGCTGTCATTGGGTCCCCACGTAACTGGCCCGAGCCCCAGTGCTGCTGGCAGTCACGAGCCAGTTCAGGCTGGGGGAACAGAATGTATGAAGTCACATAATTGGATGAGGAGGAAAGCGGATGGCTGGCGGGCTCCTCGGTGATGCCCAGGGAAAGAGAGCCCGATAGGGCGCCTCTAATAGCTTATCTCCTAATACTTGTTGTTAGGAAGCTGTTGTCTTCCCCTCCGAGCCTGTCTGCCCAGTGAAGTGCGACATGGCTGGTGTCAGCCGCCTCCTCCTGCAGAGAGAACACACAGCTCCCTTCTGCGTTGGAGGGCTCAGCACCCATCCTGTTACTGGGCATTCTTCTCCAGCCTGAGGGGGCCTTGCCCGCTAGGGTGGGGGGTCAGCTCAGCACAGCAGGAGGAAGGGGAGAGAAGGGCATCCAGCACTCTCTCTGCAGAGCCTTTCATGTGCCCCATTTGTCTTTGTCCCACTCTACTGGGCATGTTGCTTGGCACACAGCAAGCACTTAATAAGTGTTTGTGGTTCTGAACTGAATTATCTACTGATGGCACTGGGCTGGACCAGATCACTTGAGGTCCTTTCCAGCCCTAAGGTCTATGGGTCTGATAAATGCTGCCACGCACCTACAGTGTGTGTTTCAGGCACCGGTGCTGTCTCGGGAGCTTACCTCACAGGGCTGCCGTGCGAAGGAAGTGAAATCACAAGCGCGAGTACCAGGGGCCTTACTGCATGCATCAACACGTTCCCTGTGTCTTCCCGACACCGAGGATGCTTACCCTCTAAGGCCCCTTGGAGAATCATCTTGCCTGATTCCACTGTCTACCAATTAAGTCCCCAAGGCCCCAGGGGTGACTTGCCCAGGGCCTCACGTCCATCTGAAACAGAGTTAGGAGGCAAACTCAGCATGGATGACTCCCAGCATGGCACTCTCTCCATAATAGCAGGTTGCCAAAGAGTTGAGACCTGGACCCAAGAAAAGTGCACGTGGGACAAAGGTGGGCCAGGCATAGACTGGTACTTGAATCCAACAGGAAGTACTCTAAGGATTCAGATAAAGAAGGCACACTCCCAGCATTGGTAGTCTTCAGTCTTTCATGGTTTGTCTGTTCTTTCATTTGTTCCTTTGTTCATTCATTCATTCGATGAATATTTAATGAGCACCTTCTCTATGCCGAGCACAGGAAGTTGACTAGACTGAGTCCTTGGAGGAAAGGAGCTTATAGTCTAGCTCTATTCCAGGTTGGTCACTCCTGGTTCCCCACCTTGGCTCTGCCTTGCCCTATGAGGATCCCATCAGCCCTCTGGATAATGTTGCTGCCTTTCCCAGCAGCAGGGAGACCCACTCCTGAGCTCTGTGGGCAGTACTTATTCTCTGTCCTGTCCCTGACTCATAGACAGAGCCCAGGCCCTTTCCCCAGCTGCAAAGAAAGTGTGTGCACGACCCATCCTCACCACCCAGTGCTGCCAGGAGTGTGCCCCCGGCTGGGTGGCCTGGCTGTCCCCCGATTGTCTGGAGTTGCTATACTTTCTGTGGCCTCAGCCGTATCCAAAGCAGGATGAACCCTGTCCCCAGGGAGGAGGGAATGGGAGGGAACTCAGCTGAGCTGCTGGTCAGGCTTTGAACTTTGACCCTGGTTCTTGCCGACTTTGTGATCAAGGGCCTGCCTGGTATCTCCATTTAAGAAGCCACTTCCTCTGGGATAAAGGTTCTTCTAGGAAGGGAGTCCTGTTCCCATAGCTGTCTCCCTACTCCTTGCTGCCATATTACCCTGTTCTCACCGGCGCAGAACTCCTCGTCTGGCCTGCGCCTGCTGGTCTGCTTGGGCCTCCTCCCATTGAGGCTGTGATGCTGCTTGCTCTCTGATTGCAGCCGTCTATGGGCTGGCCAGCAAGTCTCTGACCCAGAGCTGGGGGGGCAAAGCCAAATCCCCAGGACTCTTCACGCACGTCTGCACTTCCAAGTCCCACAGTGAACCGGCAGCAAGAAGTGGACTGATGCTTAGGAGCTCAAGAAATCCTTTCCTTCCTGTGTGCTGACGCCGAGTGGGTGTTCACCCTGGTGAGTGGTCACATGCTGACTGATAGCTTGATCCCTCCCTGGGAGCGGGAGGGGGAAACTGGCAGAGTGTCTCAGGGTCTGGAGTCGGGCTAGCGTCTCTGAGCTGCTTGTTTTGGGGCCACGGGCAAAGGTGTTTGGGTGGGGAGGGTAGCCAGCATCCCTGGTCCTATTAGCATCACCTCTTCCCTGCCTCCCTCCCCATCTGCTCCTTGCTCACTCTGCTGGTGGGTGAAGTGGAAAATAATCCGGCTCTTAGGGGATTGTGTGTCTCTGCTCCTTTCCCTGGCTGCTAATGGAACTGGCAGTTGTCCCCAGCCATGTGTGGCTGCCCTGACCCTCTGAGACTGAGGGTGGAGACCAGCCAGGGGAAAGGACTTTTTGCTTGGTTATGTTTCCCATGGGGCACAGAGCTGACATCAAGCAGGCAGAGCAGAGAAACAGAGCAATTGATTTGGAGGCGGAGACTTGAGCGTAATAATCACAGCTTCCATTTACTGAGCGCCTCCTGTGAGTCAGGCAAAATGCAAGTTGTTCTAGTTGCATTGTCTCATTTAATCCTCGACCCCAGGAGATAGGGTAGGGATTGTTATGCTCTTCTTCTGCAGCAGCGACTGAGGCTCAGAGAGGTGAAGTAACTTGCTTATAGTCACACAGCTAGAGAGTGGCAGAGCTGGGATCTGAACGAGGACTGCCTGACTCCGAAGTTCTTTCCTGGTGCTGTGGGAGGGTTCCCAGAGGGTACCGACGTGCTGTAACCCCTGTAGCATGGTGCCGCATACCTGATTCCACCTTGGATGGGTAAGGAAAACAGGCAGGAAGGCTGCCCACCTAGAGAGGGGTTTCCCAAGGGAGCCTGAAACTACAGAGCCTGAGAGACCATTGGAATCCAGGTTGAGGGGTTACCTGAGCCATACCCAGGAAATCAGGAGTGTGTGTCATACCTTTCGAACTTTCAAAGTCACTTTTTCCTTTTCCTATGGTCACACTATACAAACTGTGTGACAGTATCTAACCTTGGATGGGTTGACCACCTGGGTTGGGCTCAAGAAATCCAACTCTGGGAAGACCAAGTGATAAGCCCTTTGTTGAATCGGTGAGGTGCGATGAGGCTGGACATGGCCTTGGAGGTGGCCAATGGAAGTTCCGAAGCCAGCTGGAGCTCTTGAGAGGAATGGGGCAGTGCAGTCCTGTGGGAAGCTGGAGACCAGCTCAGTGCAGCTGGGCGCTTGGCATGGGCCAGAGGGGCTGCTTGAAAGCTCTTTGCATATAATAGGTGCTCAATAAATACTTGGATCAAGAATAAATGGGCTCCATCCAGAGGATTTATCATTCCCCTTGCATAAAAGGAAACAAATGAACGTTTATTGACCATCTACTATATGTCGGGCACACTGCTAGCCATTCTCACGTATGTTATCTCAGGTAGTCTGGGCTTTTGTCAAAGCAGGACATTTAAGCCTCCACATGGGGGAAGCAACACACGATGCCCCCAGAAAAGCCCCCTCTGCCTGCAGAAGCACGAGTCCCATCATTTTCCCAGTTCTGTGGGGGAGCCCTCTGGGGTCCATTCTCTATCTCCATCTTTAGCACCCCTCGTTCCAATCTTCCACTTCTGTGCTTGTGCTGCGGTGTTGCTTTTGATGCCACATCCATCCCCTGAGGGGTTAGAGTGACTGGCATTGAGAAGCAGGAGGGGACCTTGGAGACGCAGCATGGTGAGGATTCCAGGGCTCTGGGTCCACCCACCTCAAGTCCTGGCTGCTGTCTTGTCCTGCTGACTTGCTGTGTGATCTTAGGCAAGCCACGCCCCACCCCCACCCCCCAGCTGGTTTCAGATTCTGGAATGTGATGGGGATTCGGGGAAGGACTCAGTGCCTTCTTAGGTCTTTCCTTGCATCTTGGTCCTGTTCTGTGTTTTTTTCCCTCTCCTCACTGCCAGGCATAGTTAATCACGTGGGATTTGTGAGTCCTGGCTCCACCACTTTCTGGCTCTTTGACGTCAGGCAAGTTACTAACCTCTTTAAACCTCAATTTCCTCATCCGTAGAATAGCACCCTCCTTATGGGTTGTCGCGAGGATTAAATGCATATAATCGCGGCAAGTGCCCGATCCAGGGCCTGGGGCTCCGCTGATGTTCCTTCATCCTCCTCCCCTCTTCCTCTCCTTCCTTCTCACCCTCGTCTTCATGGGGGAGCAGGATGGAGCCAGCCCTGGCAGAGCGTGGGCGCATCAGTCACCAGTCCCTGTTCTGCTCTCCTGGAAGAAGCAGTCAGGACTCTGGTTCTGCTCTGTCTCACTGTCTTTCCAACCATCAGTGTACTTCAACCACTTTAAATTCCACCGTCATTTGGTTTGATCTCTGCCAACCCCATCTCCTGGGGCAGGGGCAGAAGGACTGTCTGTCTCTGAGTCCCTAGGAAGAGGAAGGAGGATGGCCAAGGAGAAACCAGTATAGATGAGCCTAGAATACCAGTCAAGTCCAGACTGGGAAAAGGTCCTGGGGCAGGGGTTGGTAAAGGAGAAGAGGCAGTGGGTGGGGCTGGCCCGCCTTGCTGCACCTCTGAGGCCCGGGACCTGGGCGGCTGGGAGGGTTGCCTCTGCTTCCCTGTTCTGAGAGATGGACAGGCAGGACCGGAAGACCTCTAAGGTCCCAGCAGTAGCACTCTTGGGTCCTGCAGCCTGATGACCTGTGGCCTGACTCCTTCAATGTCATTTCTTCCTATTTCACCCCAGGCCTTACCACCCCCAAGGTCCCCAAGCCTTGTAATTCAATATTTCCTGCAAACTCTGTTACTGACTGACATTCATCATGCATACCCCAAAAAAGTGGTCAAATGTTTGGGTGGGGACAGTAGGGCACAGGGCCTGGAGATCACGAGTAGCCATACTGCATGGTGGAAAAAGCTCCCAACAGAGACTAGGTTCTTGTCCCAGCTCTGACATGAATTACCTGGATGACTCAGGAGGAGTCACTCTCTGGGCCTCAGTTTCCTCATCTAAGAAATGGGTGAGTAGGGCTTGATGACTCCTGATGGACTCTCAGCTCTATTCATCTGCCTCTGAGCTTCTCAGGGGCCTCAGGCTATGGCCATGGTAGGGATGCCCGGGTTCCCCACTGCCCACGGACCCCTTCCTCCTCCTGGACCCCAAGACCCTTCTCTGCAGAGCCGAAGCTTTACCCTTTGCCCTCCCTCCCTGCTTCCTCCCTTCCCCTCCTCTGGTGTCTGTGAGCACCTGCTGTGGAATGCACTGAGTTAGGCCCTGGGAGTGTGGGTTGTGTATGGAGATGGACACAGTTCTCTCTGCAGAGGCACTTATTCTGGAAAAGGCTTTGTGTGCACGCAGACACAGCATACGTGGGAGGTGGGGGGTAAACTGCAGATGGGAGGCCACGGAGAAAGTGAGAGGTCTTGAGGGAGTCCTGGGGAGGCCACTGGGAATCTTCACGGAAGGGGCAACATAACTGGATCTTGAAGGATTGCACAAGAAAACTCCCTACTGACAGGGGAGCATAAGGGCCTCCTGGGCACGATGATTAGCATCAGCAAAGCAGGGAGGCTTAAGGATGGGAGGCATGTTTAGAGAAGGAGGTTCTAGGTGGTGGGAGGGTAGGTTGTGTCCAGCAGGCGGGAGCGTGGAAAGCTGAGCAATCAATGAGCCAGAAAGAAGGATCTGGGCCAGATTAGGGAGGACTTTGGACTGTATCCATTTTTTATAAACCATGTATCTATTAAAAAAGATGATAATAATAGCTAACACACAGCATTCATTCTAACTCAGAGGCTGTTCTAAGCATTCAGTACTTGTTCTGTTTTATCCTCCCTCAATCCCTATGACATATATACTATCAGCATCCCCATTTTCCAGATGAGAAAACTGAGGCATGGGGAAGTTACTTGCCTGAGGTTCCACAGCCGAAAGTGACAAGGATTCAAATCCAGTTAGTTGAGCTTCACAGCCTGTCCTCCGAGGCACCAAGAGGGCATGAAATACAGCCCCCAAACGGTGCTGGCTGCCCCGGGCCCGAGGTTTTCCTCACGAGGCTGGGCCTCCCCCCTGGCTGGACGACCCATCACCCCTCACCTACCCTCTCACGCAGATAGGTGAGGGATAGCAGCCAGGAGCCTGGGTTCGGGGAGCATCTGTGCTCAGTTCTGAACATCTGCCTCCATTTTTATCTGATAACTCCCATCTTCTCCCTGCTGGCAGGAAATAGCACCGGCTTTCCACGGTCTTAAGCCGCATCGTTGTTTTTATTTACTTAGCACCAGTGCACGAAGTATCTCCAGTGCACAAATGAGGAGTGGCAGGTGAAGAGGTGGGGCCCGTGCTTGCAAAGTCTTGCTGTTTGAGCCAGGGAGAGCCTTGGCTACTGACAGGTACACCCCACAGCCCTGAAACCTTCAAGGACGCCCCACTACCTACCTGCACCAGCCAAGAAGGTCCACATTCCCCAATGTGTCAATCAAGCCTCTCCTTGATTTCGGCCACCTCCACTATTTAGTAGTTCTGAGACCTTGGCTAAGATGCTTAACTTTATAGAGCCTCAGTTTCCTCATCTGTAAAATGTGGTTAATGATACCCGCCTCTGAGAATTAATGTGATATAAATAATATTCCCTAAGCCTCTAACCTGGGGGTGGCACACAGTAGGTGCTTAAGTACTTTCTCCGTGTTTTATATCATCCTCCCCAAGCCCCTGTGAGGTGTGTACTATTATTATTCCCATTTTCCAGAAGAGGAACCTGAGGCATGGAGTGGTGAAGTTACTTGTCTAAGGACAGGTAGCAAAGGTCAAGCGGCCAAGGCTTCACATGCACCAGTCTCTCCTTCTATCTGGGCCATCCTTCCACGCACAACCTGTCCTTCGTCCAAACGACATTGTTTGCTGCTGCCATTTCCCAGCAGCTCTGCCTTTGCTCATGCGGTCCCCTGCTCCTGGCTCCACACTTTCAGGTCTGTTTCTACTGCTGCTCCCTTCAGAAAGCCTTTCCTGATTTGCTAACAGAACGGAATTTCTCTCCCTGCTCTGAACTTGGGATTTTCTTGGTTTTAAATGCAAGGATTTGGACTCAAATCCTAGTTCTGCTACTTAACTGCAGGGAGTGACCATAGGTAAGTCACCTGGTCCAAATCCTGCCCTCACCTTTGACTTGGCTGTGTGGCCTTGGGTGGTTTAAGTGAGTCTCTGTTTCTCTCTGTTATTATGCGTGGAAATACCACGTGCTCAGCACCATGAGAAACAGCACCCGGATTCCGGAGCCAAAGTGCTTGGGCTCAAATCCCAGCTCAGCCACTCAGTATCCATGTGAATTTGGCAAGGTTAGTTAACTTTTCGGTGCCTCAGTTTTTCCATCTGTGACATGGAGAGGCTGTAATGATACCAACCCCACAGTGCTGTTGTGAGGATTAAATGAGATAATACACAGGGGACACTTAATGCCTGGCACTTAGTAAGAGCACAGTAAGCATTGGTTGCTACAATATCTGAGGATTGCTTGGGGATTAATGGAGACTGTGCAAGTATTTTAGTAAATTTCCAAGTTCTGGATCAACACGAGGTATTGATTGTTCTCCTTCTGCCTTGGACCTGGGCCATTTGTGCCTGGCCTCATCCCCCTCTTGGGGAGGGATCAAGTCCCTCCAGAGGCTCTGCCTTAAGCCCTGAGCTCCATACACAAGATTCAGGTGACCTGCTTGGGCAGGCAGCCCTGCCTCAGTTTCCCCAAGGACCCCAACTGCGGCCACACTGGGAGCTGAGGCGATCACCTGGCCTCTTGGTCTGACCCCAGCCTGCTGCTCGGGGCTCCTGGTCAGCACTTCCCACAGAGGCCCAGTCAGCATCTCTGGGGATGCCCACAGTGCGCCATCCTCACCCAGGGTCCACAGCAGGGGGGAGGCCTGCCTGGAGGGAGGCAGGAGGAAGACCTCCCAAGACGCTTGCTGCTCTGACTTTCCAGGAATCCAGCCCTTGGGGGTCCCAGAGATACCCTGTGTCCCTCCCCGTTCAGCCTGGGGGCTCTGCTGGAGACACCTGGGGGTGGGGCACAGGCCCTTTGCTGAAGTAGTGGGAGGAGTGGCAGGTGAGGGACAGAGGGTTTTCCCCTCTTCTGCAGTTTGCATTTACCTTTCCAACAGGTCAGTGAGCTGCGGAGTTAATTCAGAGAATTGCCGAGGTGGCAGCAGCAGCTGTGCCCTGGGCACAGCCGATCAGTCAGCCATGAGGGCGCTAACCAGGACTGGCAGCGCCATCCACTCATCGCCAGGCAAAGCAGAGGGTGGCACCGCTGAGTGAAGCTGCCACCACCGCCCTCGCCCTGTGCCTGGCTCAGCTGCCAGCTCCCGGGGGCGGTAGCGGCTGTGGCCCAGCCTATCGGGCACTCCAGGGAGCAGTGCAGGAGGCCATCTTGCTCGCACAGCATCTGGTGCTGCTGGGGACACCGGCTCACCTGGCTTCAAATCCCAGCTGCCGTTTGCTAGCTGGGAGACCCCGGGCAAGTTCCTTAACCTCTCTGAGCCTCAACTTCTTTGTCGGTATCACAGGCACAGTAAGAGTGCCTGCTTTACAAGGCTCTTGGAAGGATTTTAGAAGATCAGCCTGGAAAGTGTGAGGGTCACAGAGAGTACTCCCCATGCTTATAATTATGATTAAGAGTTTACTTAGTTTTAATTTTTTTATAGATGAGATTTCCCCTGCCCAAAGTGGTCCAGCTTGGGTGTTTCGGATTCTGTGGGACTTAATATTTCCATCTGGGTGGATAATACAGAGATGCATTACAGGATTATTCTCACTTTGTTTTCATAAATGTTTTTGAGCACCTACTGTGGTGCTGTAACCGGGTTGAGACAACGTGGACAGCACACAGCCCCTCCCTCAAGGAGCTCATCCGCCACGTCCGGTTGGTGGGTGGTGTGGAACCATGAGGATTAACCAAGAAGCCAAGGGAGTGGGGTGTGGACGGGCAAAGGGAGGAAGAGTCTGGCTCCGATGGCCCAGGGCAGTTTCTAAGGGGTGATGTGCAGTCACGGGATGGGGTGAGGAGACACCCAAAGCCGGTGGGGAGTGATACTGGAGTTTAGAGGGCGTGAAGTCTGCAGTTTCCTGGTACCAGATCATGGAGGGCCTTGACTGCCGAAACTAGGACCCAGGCTGTTATTCCCCCAGCAGCAGGTAAAGGGCATCTGATGCACCAGCCTCACGGTAGTTAGATGCTGGCTCAATGCCTAGTGCATTAGGAGGAGAAAATGTGTCTGGTTTTGCAAAACTTGATAGCCTAGAGCTGACACAGACCTGATGGAAGAGGTGGCTTTCTCTTACTCAGACAGGATTCTCCCTGCCACAAAAGGTTGTGCTACAATTTCCTTTAAATAACAAGTCTCCTTGGTGTCTTTTTCTCTTCTTTCTTTCTTTCTTTCTTTCCTTTCTTCTTTCTTCTTTCTTTCTTCTTTCTTTCTCTTTCTTTCTTTCTTTCTTTCTTTCTTCTTTCTTTCTCCCTTCCTTCCTTCCTTCCCTCTTTCTTTCTTTCTTCCTTTCATTCTTTCATCTTTCTTTCTTCTTGTAAAGGAAATATACTTGGTATGTGAGATGTGGCAGACCTCTGCATTGAGCTACGGCCATAGTTTCCTTCTTTCTTTAAACAATACTTTTTAAAAATTGTGGTCAAATACACATAACATAAAATTTACCGTCTTTGCCATTTTTAAGTGTATATTTAGTGTTAAGTACATTCACATTGTTGTGCAATTAATCGCCAGGACCTTTTCATCTTGTAAAACTGAAACTCTGCATCCATTAAAAAATAACTCTCCATTCCCTCCTCCTCCCAGCCCCTGGCAGCCAGCATGCGACTTTCTGTCTCCATGAGTTTGACTCCTCCGGGTCCTCACATAAGTGGAATTATGCAATGTTTGTCTTTTTGTGACTGGCTTATTTCACTTAGCAAAACGTTTTCAAGGTCTGTACATGTTGTAGCATTTGTCAGAATTATGTGATTATACCACATTTTGTTTATCCATTCATCCATCGATGGATACTTGGATTCCTTCTCTCTTGACTCTTGTGAATAATGCTGCTACGAACATGGGTGTACAAATACCTGTTTGAGTTTCTGCTTTGCCAGTCTTTCAGATATATACCTAGAAGTGTCTGGATCAGATGGTAATTCCATATTTAAGTTTTTAAGGAACTTCCATACTATTTCTGGTCATGGGAGGAACTTTAGAAACCACACAGACCTGCTTATGGACAGGGGAAATGGGGGCCCAGCCATGGACCCTTCCTTCTGCATCTCGTGAGTTGGTGACCCAGTCAAGACTAGAACCCGGGGTTCGGGGTTCTCAGTGTGTGCTTCTTGTACCTTTAAAGATGGCTGTGGGAACACCCTGCTGAGGCATGCTGATCTGTAGATGGGGACACCAGAGCCCAGAGAGGCAGGGGCCCCTGCAGTCACACAGCCTGCTGAGCAAATGGGCAGACAGCCTCCCTACCGAGTGCCTTCCACTCTACAGGGCTCTGGGGGCTCTTCCCATTCTGAGCTTTAGTTCAGAAGGCAGAGCCTCCCCTTTTGGTCTCCAGAGCCCACGCAGCCTGACAAGGATGCTGTTGGATGCTGAGGAAAGAGCACAACACGGAGACCCCAGACCTAGCTGTGTGGACCCACGAGTCATTCTCTCCTTGAAGGCCTCAGTTTACCCTCCTGTACAGTTGGGAAGGGGGCAGACAGATGGTTTCTCGGGCCCTGGCAGCTTTGCTCTCCCCCATCTAAGGAAGCCTGGCTCTGCGGCATGCTGACAAGTGCTCCCTGGTGCCGACAACCAGCATTCCTTCGTTTGTACTATGGCTCCCCAAGTGCCACGATTCTCTTTGTTTTAAAGGTGGGAAAAGGAGGGCCCTTAGGAACAGGGGCAATGCAGGGAGGGTGGATGAGAACCTAGGCATCCAGGCTCCTTCCTCACCATGACTGCAAAGGGATAGGGGGCCCAACCCCTGCTGACCCTGTGCTATTTGCTTCCAGCAGCCTCCCCCAGAGTCAACATTGCTGGGGACCAAAGGGAACAGCCACCCCAAAGGGCTTCACCCGCCAGCTCTGGGGGAAGCCCTGTGCCCTTAGCTCATTGAGGATGCATGATGTTTAATCTCTGAGTGAGACCAAGAGGTGGCTGGGTCTGCAATAAAGGTTCCCTCCTGCCCTGGCTGGCCAGCACCATGGAAACATTAGGTGGTGGCCAATATCACTTATTTATCACTGAGCACTTAGGCAGCTATTCTGGGTTTCTGCCCAGAGTACCTTCCTCCCTCTTCCCATCTATCAGTCCTGTCTCCATACTCAGGCCACCTCCTCTCTGCTTCTGTTCTGTCCTGAACGGCCCAGGCTGCCTGGGAGTCAAACACAGAAGGCGGGTCCATCAAGCCACAGAGCGCCACGTGGGGCTGGGATTGTCATTATTACCCCAACATCCCAGCTAAGGAAACGGCCTCTTAGAGAGTGTAAGAGACTCACTTAACGGCAGACAGTTGGTAAGTGGCAAAGCCAGGACTGGACCCCAGTCAAGTTCATCGGATGACCTGCTGAGTTCTTATGCAGCCTCCCAGCCGGCTTGGAGCTGCCCTGGGAGCGAGCGGGAGGAATCTGGTTCGGCCAAGGCCAGTGACTAAGCAGGCTTTAGAAGCCAGCCTCGCTCACGGATGGTGGAGGATGCAAGGCCGCTCTGGGACTCCAGATGCAGATGATGGCTCGATGGCCTCGGACCAAGCACCCACTTCTCGGAGCTGCCCCATCCTCACGCTGGGAATCGTAACTGAGAGTCCTCACGCAGGGGGCCATCCTGCCTTGCAAGGCTGTGAGCCTTGTGTCATGCTGGCGTGGGTCTGGGGAGCCCTTCAGCCAGTGGCTACTGTTTTACCCTGATGGAACGCTCTGGGGAAGAGAGAAACTCGAGAGCTGGAACTTTCTGAAGGAAGATC
Organism: Delphinapterus leucas; assembly: GCF_059928025.1. Lineage (NCBI taxonomy): Eukaryota > Metazoa > Chordata > Mammalia > Artiodactyla > Monodontidae > Delphinapterus > Delphinapterus leucas. Next base: position 32,314,257 of record NC_143147.1, read on the forward strand.
TGCCTCCCACTTTACAGATTCTAGAAAACCTCAGCCCCTAACACCTCCATCCCCAGGAAGCCCAGCCAGAGAGGACAGCCAGCCAGCCCCTCTCTTCCACTCTGTCTCATTATCATTGAGGTCAGAGCCAGAGGAGCTGGAGGGACCTTCTTGTCTAGCCCCTGAGGTTCAGAGAAGGAAAGGCGCTGGCCCAAGGTCACACAGCAGTCAGTGGAGGAGTGTGGTCTCTGCTGTGCTGTTCCATGCCCCTGGCCCCGTGCTGCTGGTGGTCGGGGTGTGGGGCCTGGCTCAGTGGGGGACCTGCAGACACCTCAACTTCTCCCTGAGCGAACACTTGCATCAGGGGTCACAGGCAGAGTTTCCTCTCCCAGGATACCCCGTGAAATGGTGTGGGAAGACAGGGAGGGGTGGAAGAGGCTTCTGCAGGCCCAGAATGCTGGCCTTGCTGCCCCCAGGGACGGAAGAGGCCCTGCCATTCGATCAGGTGCCCAGGATTGGGCTCAGGACCAGGCCATGAGGGGGGGTATTCAGATTGCGGGGCATGGTTTCCACTTTCCGGATGAAAAAACTGAGGCTTGGTGCTGTTAAATGGTTTTCCCTGGCCGCACTGCTTAGATTCTGCTTTGGGCCCAGCGCTCCCGGCCTTCAGAATCCACACCCTTCTCCATGGACCGACCTTGTTACACTCCATCTGCAAGTTCAGGCCGGCCCAGAATGTGGGTTTTGGCTGGCTCTGGCCCCTGCACTCTCCTGGGTGGAAGCTGTGCTGTGCCCCATCCCAGGTGCCCCTTGACCTCACGGCTCTGGCCAGGTCTGGCCACACTCAGGCTGCCCCTGGTGAGTGGTGACGTCAGATCGAGTCCACTGTCACGCTATCGCCACCCCCAAGGCTGCATCAGCAGCCGCCTGGCTGAATAATTCAGCAGAACTTGTTTACTCTTCCTGGCTGTTAGTGGCTCTCAAAACCCTCACCACAGCCCACTCCCAGGTCCAGCTGCCTTGGCCAGGGCAGGGCTGCGTGCATTGGCCATGAATTATTCAGGCCTCGTTTGACTGGAGCCAGGGCGGATATTGGGGCTGGAGGAGACTCTGGGCCATGAGGTTCTGTCCCATTTAGGGGCACATGGATGGAGAATGGAGAGGACAGAGGTGTCTCCACCTCTACCTCCATTTGAGCAGAAACCCAAATCCTGTTGGATCCAGAGTCATCTGCCAGTTGTGGGTCCCGGGTGTCACAGGGAAAGCTCCCCAAGCTTGAAGCTCAGAGACCCGTACCCAGCTCGCCATCAGTGCTTGGGGCTGCAGGTTGATCACCAGGCTACGGGCATCAGCAAGGGGATGACACATCCTATGAGAGGGGCCAAGAATGTGGCTTGGGAATCAGACAGGCCTGGGTGTAAATCCCAGCCCTTCTTCTTTGCAGCTGAGTAACCTTGGGCAAGTTACTTCACCTCTCTGAGCTCAGTTTCTTTTATCTGTAAAATGGGGATATCAATGGTTCCAACCTTACAGGATTGCTGTGCAGAGTGAAAGAGGTCATACCCCTAACACACCGGAATGTATTCTGTGTTCTACCTACACAAAAGTCTGTATTGTCACTGCTTGGTTATTTGTTTGCCTATCATCCTGAGAGCCTTTTATAAGAAGGTACCGGGTTGTGTTTTTCTCAGCAAGAGAAAATAGGCCTTTTCTCCAAGAACTAGTCCTGAGGTGGCATCTCGTAGATGCGTGGCAAATGCTTGTTGAATGAATGAATAAATGAATGAGTGAGAAATTGCTCTCCAGAGATGCAATGGGCTGATTTATGAAGCAGTGAGTAAGCTCCTTATTGCTGGGAGTGTCTCACTGGATCACAATCCACCAGGCATTCCATGGCGAGGGTTGATGCTCTGGCTAGAAAGATGCTCTTTAAAGTTCCTCCCCTCGCATTAAGTGTCTGTGTTCCCAGGATTCAATGAATACACATGGGTTGTAGGAGTTGGTGGTGGTAGTGGATGGTGATGATTATGATGGTGATGAAGGGGATAAATCCTCTGATGGGAGGTGAGGTGAGGTAGACAGAAGAAACAGCAGATCCACTGGTCTAGCCTATCACACTATGTGCTCCAAATAGGCAAGGAATTATGACTTCTCTGTATTCCTGGTGCCTGTCATTCAGTAAGCATACAATAGAAGTTCACTGAATGAATGAGCGTCCTTAGTTCATAGACAATCAATCAGGCGGACTCAGGAATCACCCCTTCTCAATCCAGGGTACCAACTCCTCAATCTGCCCTGATCCAGCTTCTGTGGCCCTTCTACCTTGGCCCTTGCCTCAGTTTCCCCAGCCATAAAAATGGGTCACGTGACTCATTTCCCTTCCTCCTGGTAACCTCATCCAAACCGGCTAATCCTGGCTGCACTAGACCTGCCAGGCTGGACTCCTGCCGTCAGGGTTCTGGCAACCACAGACATGAAGGAGGGACCACACGCACACCGTGAAGCACTAATAAACTATTTTGACATTTCTGTTGCTTTCAGAAAGACAGCTTCCAAGATTCAAGGCCAGGTGGTGCTGGTCTTTTTCTGGAAGTGCTAATTAATAATTTAACTTCATATAATGATAATTTTATCTTGTTGCAGTTTGTGGATTTATGATTATCTCATCCATCCGGTGTCTGGTGCTCAGCACAGAGCATCTTTCCTGCTGTCTATGGGAATGTGCTGCTGGGAGAATTTCCTCAAGGAGAGAGGGGCCCGGGAGAGGCACTTAAGTGGAAGGTCTCCCAAACCCGTTTCCGGGGCTAAGACACTGTAGTCTGTGGGGTGCAGTGGCTTTCTGGAATCTCTCAAGAAGTGTTTTGCCTTGGAATAGAGGATGGAGCCCGTGGACCTTCATTTTGGTTTCCGTGGAAATGGGTATCAGAGGAGGCCCAGCCTCAGCCTGTCACGCCAGGAAGGGTCCTGAGAAAATATCAGAACTTCCCCCTCAGGGAAACTGAGGCTAGAGACAGGGAGGGACTAGCTTCGTATTATGTATCAGCCACAGAGCTCATTCTAGAACCTTGGGTCTTCCCGTTCCTGGCTAAGCCCTCCGATATATCCGTCCTCTGGACCAGCTGACCCAGCTGTCATGCCCCATCCCCTGGCACTTGGTGGGGAGTGGTCCAGGTGCATTTTCAATGGAGATGAAGGATGAACACTCAGGCCCCCTATTCCCATGAGGGCTGGGGACCAGAGCACCCTAACCGCATTTCCTGCTGGTGGGGGAGAGTTGGGAAAAAGCTAAAAAAGAAAGGGGATTGGCAGGTGTGGCTGGGAATCCCTCCTGAATGAATGCAAAACCCTCTCTTGGCGTCATGTCCTCCATGTCTGGCAGGTGATACTGGCATCCTGTTGTCCAGAAGTGGTTGTGACTTAGATTCAACTGACCTGGAAGAGAGAGCAGAGCTAGGACCGAGGGCTAGGAATGTTCTGGACTTAAAACTCTGGGACACTGGAGAGGGAGCCATGAGGCTGGGGCAGGAGGCAGGGGCCAGGCTCTGGAAGACCACTACTGACATCACCTTCAGTCGAAGCCAGGAGTGATTTAACTGCTTAGGTGAGACCTTTTGCCTCTGGGACTTCAGCTAATTTTCCTGCCATACTAGGAAAAGCACTCGGGGAGGATCTTAGAGGCATCATCTGTGTGTCTGTGTCCAGCTGAGATGGGGCTCCGCTGGGTCTCCTCTGACTGTGAGACAAGGCTATGGGTCAGGGTGGAGTTGCTGGCCTCCCCTCTCTGTCCATCAGGGTTCTCAGGTGGGTCTCCACCCAAAGCTGGGCTGGTGGCCAGGCCCCAGGTTGGTCTCAGCCCATGCTGATGAGATGCTAATACTGAAGACCAGACTGGCTGTGGCATCAAAGTGTTTAGGGACCCTCCTGACAGCTCGAGAAGCCCCCCAGCCACTCTGGGCAGCTCGAGCTCTAAGCCAGGATGTTCTCCCAGCAATTGTACCTGTCACTTCTCATTACAGCTGACGCCCATTGTACCTGCCAGGGTGCCGTGGGGCGTAACTGGCCATGTTCCCTGGCAGAGCCCCCTGGGAGGCTGCTGCCAGGTCTGGAGGGGTCCCTGGGGACTCCGGAGGCTTCGGTGGTGCCAGGATCACGTCCTGTCCATTCCGGATCCCCGTGGCTACAGCTGGAGTGGAAGATCTCATAAGGACTCCTCACGCTGAGAACGATGTGGTGACCTTTCTTTGTTTTGACTTCCCCGTCCAGGGCCTCCAACATTTTGTGTTCAGACAAATCTCAACTGTGACATAAACTCTCTCCCTCGGATGCTTAGAATTTAAGAAACTTAGAAGGTCAGAACTGAACAGCAAATGCAGGGTTTCTTTATCTTTTTTAACGTTAGTTTTTGATTTGCCTTAAAAATTGTCCAAATAAGATATATGCAAATTGAAAAAAATAAAAATACCAAAAGACTTATGATACAGAAGCATACTCTTTCCCCACCCTTCCTACCTCCACTCTTGCTCTTTGGGGACAACACTTTTTTTTTTTTTTTAATTTTTAAATTTTATTTAATTTATTTTTTTACACAGCAGGTTCTTATTAGTCATCCATTTTATACACATCAGTGTATACATGTCAATCCCTATCTCCCAGTTCATCCCACTCCCCCCACCCCACCCATTTTCCCCCCTTGGTGTCCATACGTTTGTTCTCTACACCTGTGTCTCAATTTCTGCCCTACAAACCGGTTCATCTGTACCATTTTTCTAGGTTCCACATATATGTGTTAATATACGATATTTATTTTTCTCTTTCTGACTTACTTCGCTCTGTATGACAGTCTCTAGATCCATCCACGTCTCAACAAATGACCCAATTTCGTTCCTTTTTATGGCTGAGTAACATTCCATTGTATATATGTACCACTTCTTCTTTATCCATTCATCTGTCGATGGGCATTTAGATTGCTTCCATGACCTGGCTATTGTAAATAGTGCTGCAATGGACATTGGGGTGCATGTGTCTTTTTCAATTGTGGTTTTCTCTGGGTATATGCCCAATAGTGGGATTGCTGGATCATATGGTAATTCTATTTTTAGTTTTTTAAGGGACCTCCATACTGTTCTCCATAGTGGCTGTATCAGTTTACATTCCCACCAACAGTGCAAGAGGGTTCCCTTTTCTCCACACCCTCTCCAGCATTTGATGTTTGTAGATTTTCTGATGAAGCCCATTCTAACTGGTGTGAGGTGATACCTCATTGTAGTTTTGATTTGCATTTCTCTAATAACTAGTGATGTTGAGCAGCTTTTCATGTGCTTCTTGGCCATCTGTATGTCTTCTTTGGAGAAATGTCTATTTAGGTCTTCTGCCTATTTTTGGATTGGGTTGTTTGTTTTTTTAATATTGAGCTGCATGAGCTGTTTATATATTTTGGAGATTAATCTTTTGCCGGTTGATTCGTTGGCAAATATTTTCTCCCATTCTGAGGGTTGTCTTTTCGTCTTGTTTATGGTTTCCTTTGCTGTGCAAAAGCTTTGAAGTTTCATTAGGTCCCGTTTGTTTATTTTTGTTTTTATTTCCATTACTCTAGGAGGTGGATCAAAAAATATCTTGCTGTGATTTATGTCAAAGAGTGTTCTGCCTATGTTTTCCTCTAAGACTTTTATAGTGTCCGGTCTTACATTTAGGTTTCTAATCCATTTTGAGTTTATTTTTGTGTATGGTGTTAGGGAGTGTTCTAATTTCATTCTTTTACATGTAGCTGTCCAGTTTTCCCAGCACCGCCTATTGAAGAGGCTGTCTTTTCTCCATTGTATATCCTTGCCTCCTTTGTCATAGATTAGTTGACCATAGGTGCGTGGGTTTACTTCGGGGCTTTCTATCTTGTTCCATTGATCTATGTTTCTGTTTTTGTGCCAGTACCATATTGTCTTGATTACTGTAGCTTTGTAGTATAGTCTGAAGTCAGGGAGCCTGATTCCTCCAGCTCCTTTTTTTTTCCCCTCAAGACTGCTTTGGCTATTTGGGGTCTTTTTTGTCTCCATACAAATTTTAAGATTTTTTGTTCTAGTTCTGTTAAAAATGCCATTGGTCACAGACCTACTAGAGAATGGACTTGAGGATATGGGGAGGGGGAAGGGTAAGCTGTGACAAAGCGAGAGAGAGGCATGGACATATATACACTACCAAACGTAAGGTAGATAGCTAGTGGGAAGCAGCCGCATAGCACAGGGAGATCAGCTCGGTGCTTTGTGACCGCCTGGAGGGGTGGGAGGGAGGGAGACGCAAGAGGGAAGAGATATGGGAACATATGTATATATATAACTGATTCATTTTGTTGTAAAGCAGAAACTAACACACCATTGTAAAGCAATTATACTCCAATAAAGATGTAAAAAAATGCCATTGGTAATTTGATAGGGATTGCATTGAATCTGTAGATTGCTTTGGGTAGTATAGTCATTTTCACAATATTGATTCTTCCAATCCAAGAACATGGTATATCTCTCCACCTGTTGGTATCATCTTTAATTTCTTTCATCAGCGTCTTATAGTTTTCTGCATACAGGTCTTTTGTTTCCCTAGGTAGGTTTATTCCTACCTATTTATTTTATTTATTTATTTCATTCTTTTTGTTGCAATGGTAAATGAGAGTGTTTCCTTAATTTCTCTTTCAGATATTTCATCACTAGTGTATAGGAATACAAGAGATTTCTGTGCATTAATTTTGTATCCTGCAACTTTACCAAATTCATTGATTAGCTCTAGTAGTTTTCTGGTGGCATATTTAGGATTCTCTATGTATAGTATCATGTCATCTGCAAACAGTGACAGTTTTACTTCTTCTTTTCCAATTTGGATTCCTTTTATTTCTTTTTCTTCTCTGATTGTTGTGGCTAGAACTTCTAAAACTATGTTGGATAATAGTGGTGAGAGTGGACATCCTTGTCTTGTTCCTGATCTTAGAGGAAATGCTTTCAGTTTTTCACCATTGAGAATGATATTTTCTGTGGGTTTGTCGTATATGGCCTTTATTATGTTGAGGTAGGTTCCCTCTATGCCCACTTTCTGGAGAGTTTATCATAAATGGGTGTTGAATTTTGTCAAAAGCTTTTTCTGCATCTATTGAGATGATCATGTGGTTTTTATTTTTCAATTTGTTAATATGGTGTATCACATTGATTGATTTGCATATATTGAAGAATCCTTGCATCCCTGGGATAAATCCCACTTGATCATGGTGTATGATCCTTTTAATGTGTTGTTGGATTCTGTTTGCTAGTATTTTGTTGAGGATTTTTGCATCTATATTCATCAGTGATATTGGTCTGTAATTTTCTTTTTTTGTAGTATCTTTGTCTGCTTTTGGTATCAGGGTGATGGTGGCCTCATAGAATGAGTTTAGGAGTGTTCCTTCCTCTGCAATTTTTGGGAAGAGTTTGAGAAGGATGGGTGTTAGATCTTCTCTAAATATTTGATAGAATTCACCTGTGAAGCCATCTGGTCCTGGACTTTTGTTTGTTGGAAGATTTTTAATCACAGTTTCAATTTCATTACTTGTGATTGGTCTGTTCATATTTTCTATTTCTTCCTGGTTCAGTCTTGGAAGGTTATACCTTTCTAAGAATTGGGGACAGCACATTTTTAACTCTTTCACCTGCTGTGTTTGCTGTTTGGCTTCGTATTTCTAAATAATACGTGTATGATGCCATTTCTTGCTTTATGTCCAGTTTTAGACATCATCTATTGACTTCCTATTATGATAGACAAGGGTTTTGCTCTGCTATTTACCTTAGTTCTGTGCCCTCCACCTTATATAGTTATATTGTACTTTTTAGTCAAATCTAGAACATTATTATGGCGATATAAATGTGGCTTATTTCAGAGTCAAGATATGGATAATGATTTTATTTTCTTTCTCATACATTTTTTTTTTCCTGGTGTGGTCAAGACAGTAAGTGCTCTTCAGCTACCCATCTGTTCCTCTATATTTCTCAATGTCCCTTCCAGTTAGGGAGGAGTCATGTGACTGGTGTTATCCCTTTGGGCTAAGGCAGTTAAGAGCTTGTGTGCCTCTTCCATCTCTCTCTTCCCTAGCGAGGAAACTGCAGGTCATGTGTTCCATGTCCGCAAATACAAAGGGAAGGACTGCCTGGCCAGTGAGGGAATATGATGTGACTGAGAAATAAACTCTTATTGTCTATCATGCCATCTATATGGAAAAATATATTCAGAGGTAATAAAAATCACCTAACATTTTAAATTGCATCATTTTCTGTTCTTTTTTTTAAATTGAAGTATAGTTGATTTACAATGTTGTATTAGTTTCTGGGGTACAGCAAAGTGATTCTCTCTCTCTCTCTCTCTCTTTTTTTTTTTTTCGGCTGTGCCACATGGGTCTTAGTTGCGGGACTTAGTTCCCCAACCAGGGATTGAAACCGGGCCCACAGCAGTGAAAGCTCTGAGTCCTAACCACTGGACTGCCAGGGAATACCCCAGATTTTTTTCCATTATATTAATAGTTTATTACAAGATATTGAATATAGTTCCCTGTCCTATACAGTAGGATCTTGTTGCTTATCTATTTTATATACAGTAGTTTGTATCTGCTAATCCCAAACTCCTAATTTATCCCTCCCACCCCCTTTTCCCTTTTGGTCACCATAAGTTCATTTTCTATGTCTGTGTGCCTGTTTCTGTTTTGTAAATACATTCATTTGTATCATTTTTTAGATTCCACATGTACGTGATATCATATGGCATTTGTTTTTCTCTTTGTGAATTACTTCACTTAGTATGATAATCTCTAGGTCCATCCATGTTGCTGCAAATGGCATTATTTCATTCCTTTTTATGGCTGAGTAATATTCCATTGTATATATATGTGTGTGTGTGTATATATATATATATATATATATATATATATATATATATATACCACATCTTCTTTATCCATTCATCTGTTGATTAGCACTTGGGTGGTTTCCATGTCTTGGCTATTGTAACTAGTGCTGCTATGAACACTGGGGAATTGCATCGTTTTCTTAAACTTTTCCAAACGGTGTGTCACATCTACTGCAACATTATTATTAGTATTTTGTTCACAAGTGTTATCTTACATCAGCTCATCTAGCAATCCCTCGTGTTTCCCTGGATTCTTACTCTCTAGGGCTGGTGCAAAGGTTTATTCTGGGAATAAACCAGTCTCCTGTGTTGAAACTCCTATTTCCTAGATTCTATTTTCTTGGTTTACTTCCTGCTTTTGCTGGAGCATATCCTCTGATAGCTTACTAAGTAAAAGGGAATTTGAAGTGCATTTTCTGAATCCTTACACGTAAAAAAATGTATAGTCCCAACTTATATCTTAATTGGGTATCCAGGTATAGAATTCTATTTTGAAAACAATTTCTCCCGGGAATGTAAAAGGCACCGCTTCACTAGTTACCTGGTATCCAGTGCTGCTCCTGAGAAGTCTTATAGCCATCCTTATTCCTGTTCCTTTGTAGGAAACCAGTTTTTTCTTGTTGGAAGCTTTTAGGTTTATCCCTTCACGTGTTCTGAAATTTTACAATAATATATTTTGGCAGTGAATCTATCTATTTTTCTGGGCACTTGGTAGGCCCTTTGATCTGGAGGTTCATGTCTTTTAGTGCTGGGAAATTTACATGGACTATTGCTTTGATAATTCTCTTCCATCTATTTTCTCTTTTAATTGGGTACCAGCTACTGGGTTGATACTTGCATCAACCATGGTTACAATAATGCTATGTAACAAACCAAAACTTGGTGCCTTAAAACATAATTATTCTCATGGATCTGTGCCTGAGAGTCACTGATTTAGGCTGAACTAGGTGGAGTGGCTTATGTTGACTGGGCTTACCCATAGAGCTGGGAGTAGGCTAAGGGATGGTTGATCTGGGACAGAATTGTGTGGAGGAGTTTAGCTTGGCTCCAGATATCTCTCACCCTCATTGTGGGATCAGTGGGCTAGCACAAGTGTGTTCTTCTCATGCAGATGGCAGAGAAGCAAGAGCCCAATCACATAAGAGGTTTTAAGCCTTTGGTCACATTCTCCCAACTAACATCCAGGGGCCCAAAGCAAACACATGGCAGAACCCAAACTCAAGAGACCTCTTTAGAGGGAGAGGTGCAAAATCACATGGCAGAAGGTTTGATATTGAAATGGGTAAAGAATTAGGGCAACCAATGCAACCTACTTTAAATGTTTTTTTTTCTTATTTTTCCACATTTGCGATATCAGTCTATATCTTAGAAGCTTTTGTTAATGCTGTTTTACAATATGTGTTGTGGATTTTCTTTCACATTTAAAATTTTCTAGATCTCTTTCTTGTTCTCTAATTGTTTCTTTTCATAATATCCAGTTCCTACTTTATGAATGCAATATATTTTCTATCTCTATTAGAATATTTATTAGAGTTTTTCTGTAAGGTTTTTAAAAAATTCTTTACATTATTTCTTTTCCCCCAGGGTTGTCCATCCACCTTTGCTGTGCTTGGTCTCCGCCATCTTGGTGGTCTAGCACATAGCATGGGTCTGGGCGTAGACTTGGAGGCAGACTGCCTGGGGCCACAGCTCAGTTCTATGGTTTACTAATCAGATGACTGCACTTGGGCTTGGCCTCTTTCTTCTTTAGAGTCTTTCTCTGTAAAATGGGAACAGAGCTAGTTACCTACCACATAGAATTGCTGGGAGTTCTAAAAAAGTCATCAGAGACAGAACACCTGGCAGCAACCCTAGCACAGGCGCAAAGGCTTAGTTATCAGTTTCTCACATTGACATCTCTTCTCAACTAAATTTGTGGCACAGAAGAGCTGAGTAAAAGCTTTGTGTTTAGTGAGGAAGCTTGTGGACTGTGGACTTCATCATAGAGTGTGGAGTGGGGAGTCTGATCGTACAGTTGGAGAGCATACTGGCATCATAGGCTGGTTTTTTTTTTCCCTACTCTGCACATTTTCCCCCCAATAAAGGTGGCAGGGAGGAGTTATTTGACTTTGTGGGGCAAGGAGCCTGGGGCTCCCAGTGATTTCTGTTTAGACTTCCACTTCCTCCCTGAGTGGAAGCCCAGCCCAGACATCATTCACCTCCATGTGGCTGGTGCCTGAGCTCCTTGGGGGTTGCTATCATGTTAAGGGGTTCTAAGAGAGAAAGGTGATAATGCCATCTTTCACTAGTAGTCAAAGCTGCACCCACAAGTTGCTTGAGCTATAAAATCTCTCGTTCAAATGAAACTTTCCATGGCAGCCAATGTGTAAAGCGGAGGAAAGAAGAACTGCCCTGGTTGGAGTGGGGTGGAGCCTAGAGTCCCCCACTTCCCACACCAGCTTCCCTCTGAGGTGCTGGCTCTCCAGCACTCAGTTTGAGAACCTTGAGATGCAACCACCCCTGCCATCATTTCACAGATGACCAAGCCCAGGCTAAGAGGGAAAGTGTCTGGAACTTGACCTCTGATCCCCAGTTCAACCCTCTCCCTTCCATACTTTCTTGCTTCTGAATAGAAGGCATAGTGGTTGACATCCATTTCACTCTTTTTTTAAATAAAAAAACTTATTTATTTACTTACTTACTTACTTATTGGCTGCGTTGGGTCTTCGTTGCTGTGCGCGTGGGTTTTCTCTAGTTGCGGTGAGCCGGGGCTACTCTTCGTTGCGGTGCAAGGCTTCTCATTGTGGTGGCTTCTTTTGTTGCAGAGCATGGGCTCTAGGTGCACGGGCTCCAGTAATTGTGGGCTCTAGAGAGCAGGCTCAGTAGCTGTGGTGCACGGGCTTAGTTGCTCCGCTGCATGTGGGATCTTCCTGAACCAGGGCTCGAACCTGTGTCCCCTGCATTTGCAGGCGGAGTCTTAACCACTGCTCCACCAGGGAAGTCCCATGTCACTCTTTTCAAAAAGTTAAGGAGAAAGTCTCAACTTCCTCCACCCAGACTCTTCTGGGTCTAGCTTCTCTGACTCTGTCTTGACATTCTATTTTCATCCCTGCCACCTCTGGGGATAATGACAAGGGGCACATAATTTCTACATGCGGGGGAAAGTAGCTCTACCTTGGATGTGTCCTAAAATATCCTCTTCCCATAATTTGGCCCACACCAGCCTCTGTGATCTGCATTCCCACTCCTCCTTTTCAGAAGCCCCTGTCTCAGTCAGCAGAGGCTCTGCTCCCCTAACCTGCACCCCCCTACATTTTAACAAGCCGCTCAGGTCAGGAATTCTAACAACCAGCCAGGGTGGAGAACACTGGCAGCCTTCCATTTCCATCTCTCCAGGGCAAAATTCTATTTTCTTTCAAGGTTTGGCACAAATGCCACCTTTTCAGAGAAGTCTTGCTTTGAGTAAGTTACTTCATCTCTTGAGCTTCATTTACCCAGCTGTAGAATGGGTGGCATGGAGCCTGCCTTCCTGGGTTTTGGGGAATATTAAATATGCCGACATGAGACTTGGCACAATGCTGGCCTCACACAAAAGATGTGGCTCAGTAAATGTTAGCAATTATTGTGTGTGCATCTGTTGTAAAAATGTTCCGTTCTGTCTTTTGGCATATGTCTAATTTCTCCACTAGATGGGTGGGTCTCTGCTCCGAAGGCACATTAGAATCAGCTGGGGGACTTTTTAAAAACAGGGTTGCTGGGCTTCCTTGGTGGCGCAGTGGTTGGGAGTCCGCCTGCCGATGCAGGGGACGCGGGTTCGTGCCCCGGTCCGGGAGGATCCCGCATGCCGCGGAGTGGCTGGACCCGTGAGCTATGGCCGCTGAGCCTGCGCGTCCGGAGCCTGTGCTCCGCGGTGGGAGAGGCCACAGCGGTGAGAAGCCCACGTACCGCAAAAAAAAAACAAACCACAGTTGCCTGGGCCCCATTTCAGATCAATTGACTATGAATCTTTAGGGATGAGGCCCAGAAGGCAGTATTTTAAAAGCCTCCCAGGCCATGGATTCTATCAGGTAACCACTGTTGAGAATACTGAGTTGGCCATGAGCTGCCTGAGAGCAAAGACCGAGTACTGCCCACTTTTTTAATCTGTGATATTGTGATTTATAATGAGAAATGTATCAATGTATATTTGGTGTTTGTCCCATTTCTGGCACAGAGCTCCTAAAACCCTTGGAATTTCCTAGGTGTTGAGGGCACAAAGTCGTCTTTTGTTATGCTAGTGAGGTGACTTTTGGAAAGCTCCTAGGTCACCTGAGGATGGGAACTGGTCACTGGAGGAGCCAATCACTTGATTAGAGGGTTGCAACTTTCAGTCCCATCCCAGACCTCCGGGGAGGGAAGAGGGGCTGGAGATTGAGTTCAGTCGCCAGTGGTCGATGATTTAATCAATCGTGCTTATGTAGTGAAGCTTCAGCTGAAAAGGATGGGCTTCAGAGAGCTTCTGGGTTGGTGAGAACTTGCAGATTCATGAAGAATGGCTTGCTCAGGGAGCATGGAAACTCTTCGCCCTTTCCCTGTACCCTGCCCTATGCATCTCTTCCATCTGGCTATTCCTGAGTTATATATCCATTTGTAATAAACCAGTAATATAGTAAGTAAAATGTTTCTCTGAGTTCTGTGAGTCACTCTAGCAAATTAACCCCAGGAGGGGGGTCTTTGGAACCCCAGGAGGGGGGTCTTTGGAAGCTCTAATCTATAGCTGGTCCGTCAGAGGCACAGGTGACAACTAGCAGGGAGTTGGGGTGGGGAGAGGGCCTTGTAGGACTGAGCCCTTAACCTGAGGGATCTGATTCTATCTCCAGGTAGATAGTGTTAGAAGTGAGATGGACTGTAGGCCTCACCAGCTGGTGTGGGAGAGTTGCTTGGCATTGGATGCAGAATCATGACATCATATACGGCACCTTGCATCCAGGATTCCATAGCTGGATGAATGAATGATAGAGTGTAAGAAGCAAAGTCAAAGTTGGAATGAGAGGGTCTTTGTGGACATGGATCTTGCACTGAGGTTAATCGGGATCAGACCTGGTTGGCTGAAGGGGGCCCAGCCGAGGGCTCTGGAAGCTTGTGTGTGCCTGAGGGTGTGGCTCTGCACCCAGGTCTGGGCTCAAATTTAGGGTGGTCTGTGACTCACAAAGTGCTTTCTTTAGACCTCGTTGCTTATCCCATGAATAGGTGCTTTCTTCCTCTTCCTTTTCTTCGTGATCCCATTGGACAGATGAGGAGACTGTGGCCCAGGGATGGCATGACTTACCCAGGGTCTCCCAGTCAGAGAGCTGCAGAGCCAGGACCTGGACCTGTGTCTCCTGACACCTGGTCCTGTGCATGGTCAGGGTTTTCGGAGTGAGGCTCTGAGGCACCAGCACTGGCTTCTGGGAGTGAGTCGTGTCGGTGGGAGGGAGCAGGTAGACAAGTGGGGACCTCCCTAAGAAGTGGGCCCCAGTCCTCTGGGGGACTTGTGGGAGGGGCCATAGGGAAACATCAGCAGTGGTGGAATTCGAGCGCGTGTGTGTACCATCGTATGCCGCTATATGTGTGACTGTGCTGTGTGCTTCCTGCCCCCTGTGTGTCTGCTCTGTGCACTGCACCGTGTGTGCTGTGACATCAGAGGCCTCTCGAGCTCCCCGAAGCCTGCTCCCCCAGCCATCGAGAGACCTGCCACCCCCTAAAGTTCAGGGACTCAGGTGACTGCCCCTTCCCAGGAAAGGGCACAAAGGGGAATGTCTTTTCCCTGGGGAGGGGTGGTGGTCTGGGCTCCAGTGCCCACGTGGTGATCCTTCTCTGTCCAGCACTGGAAACTTCCTGCTCCCTGGCCCCACTCTCCCCAACTCCTCACCAGTGGCATCTTTCCAGAAAAGCATCCATGTGCAGACGAGGCTGCCTGTAGCTGTCCCGGCCCCGGCCCCCTCTCCCCTTCCCTGCCCTGTGCCCGCTGAGCCTTCCCTTCTGCCAGGGCTCAGCTTCGGCAGGAGATTTCCCTGGGCACCCTTACTCCCGACTGCGTGTTAATTGCTTAGTCTCCAGCCCCCCCATCCACCTCAGAATGGGGGACAGGGTCACCTTGCCACATAATTTCCCCCTGTCCAGTGGGAGTGAGGAGGAGCAGCCAGGAGCAGGGAGCAGAGGCTGCGGGGGGCCCAGGCCAGGAATGTGGCCACCACGTTTCTAGGTATGAAGGGTTAAATACCCAAATCTGGCCCTCACCGCCCCCTTCCTTCTTCCTTTCCTGTATAAATGCACAGAGGACTCATCTCAGGGGTTGAAGGTCCTTGAAAAGAGATGACTCCCAGTTTCTCCAAGACCTGCAGGGAACGTGCCAAGGCTGTTTCAGATCAGGGGAGAGGTCTTTTCCAGAAGACAGCACGCAGTGGAGGGTGATGGCCCAGAGGCGCGTAGACTCACCTGCCTGGAGGCAGGGCAATGGCTTTGGTGGGCCAAGATCTTCCTTGTATTGCCTCTCAATAATGATATCAAAGCTGTCCATCGCCTCCCTCGAATGAGAGGATCCTCTTTCCTCAAATTCTCCCCCACCCACTCACACTCCCCCGCCCTTGTATCTTCAGGCCTTTTATCCAAGGATAAAAAGGGCTTTTTCCAGCATCCTTGGCCATTCTCTTATTGTGCCGGGGTGTGAAATGAGGCCCAAGGCAAGAATTATTTCTTTCAAGGGCACAGGGTCTTAACTTTCGTGCTGACCCTGGGACCATGATGCTGTGTGATCCTGGGCACATAGTTGCTCTTCTCTGAGTTTTGGTTTCTTTACCAATAAAAGAATCCAATACTTCGTAGGCACCCCATGCTCCATCATCATGCATGACAATGGGGTTCTGGGGTTTTCCTGTGCAGGGACTCAGGCCCCCCAGACTATCCAACCACACAGTGAAGGAAGGTTCCAAGGGAGGCTCAGGGGTAATCAGAGGCCTTGGTGGTGACAGGGGCCATGGTGGGAGGAGGAGACAGCTTCTCGAACTTGAACTCCATCTCCAACGACAAACCAGATGGCGCTGGTGAGAACATTGGAGTGACTGAGACAGAACTTCTAAGGAGTGGAGAGACTGCCCAGGCCAGGGCAGGGCCAACCAGACTGTGAGCCCCTGAGGGCATGTCTGGTTCATCTTTGTCCGTCCATTTCTGTCTCCTCAGAGCGGATGCTTGGTGAATGTTTGTTAAACAAATGAATAACTGAACAAAGAAGAGAAGGTAAAGTTGGTTAGCCAACCAAGGGAAGAGGAGATCTTGGGTTGCTGGGCCAAGTGAAAGGAAGGAGAGGAATTAGGGGAAAATGATAAGTTAGGATAAGACTAAGTTATGCTATGATAACAAACAAGCCCCAGATCTCAGTGGCTTGAAAATCAAAGGTTTATTTCTCATTCACATCACATGTCTATATGGACTGGCAGCTCTCGTATAGACTTTTCTTATTATAGTCACTCAAGCACCTAGGATGATGGAGCAGCTGCTGTCTTGGATATCACCAGTCACTTAGAAAGAAGAGAACGGTGGAGGTCTCACACCAGCAATTAAATAGCCTGAAAGTGACACTTTCACTCATACCTCATTGGCCAGAACTGGTCACATGATACTTCCAATAGCAGAGGACCAGGAAATACAATCCTACCATGTGCCTGGAAGACAGAGAGATGGAAATACTTGGTGAACAGTCCTAATGAGAGCCATTAAAGAAATGGCTATGGAGAGCCAGAAGGGGAGGGGTGCAGCTGACATTCCAGATCTTTACTGACCCACATCCCAGAGCTCCAAGCCTGTGGATAGTGCTCCTTTGAGATCATAAAGTCATAAACTGGCCCCAGAAGAGAAAGGGAGAAGGCAGTTTGCCTGTAAATTGAATTGTGTACCAGCTCTGTGCCAGGCTGCGCTGAACTCTGGGAATATAAGATGAACACAGCTCCTGCCCTGATGGAGCCAACAATTATATAAGAAACACTGAAGCATGAAATAGCATGAGGATTTGATATCCTAGATCCAAGGTGAAAACTGACCAGAGCAGGAAAGAGGCAGCAGTATGGTCTAGAGCTGCACTTAGTGGTTTCTTCATTTTCTCCTGTTGTTTCAAGGTTGGGGCTGCCCATATAAAGTCATAGTCCTGTGCAGTTACGTGGTGTCTGGTTCCTGCCTCTAACTTCACCCATGCCCTCCAAGATTAGGAGCCTTTGTAATTGGAGCCATTCCTGGGAGAGAACCAAAGACTCACCCTAAAGTCTTAAAAGTGCATTAATGTTGTCTCAGTAGGTTATGTGCGCTTGTTAATGGAAATGTTTCATTTTGATTATATTTTTACAGACATTTTCCTGGGGACATTGTGCTATCCTTGTTCTGAGCTCCCCAATCCAATCAATAAAGAGACTAAAATGAGAGAGAGAGAGAGAGAGAGAGAGAGAGGGAGAGAAAGGCTGGGAAGATTGGATACCTTCATTTTGTCAAGATGGGTTTACTTTTCAATTATCTGGAGGAAAATCCCTCTCTCAACAAATTTTGGCTTTGTACAATTTGGCTTGAATTAGGAAAATCAGAGGGCTTAGAGTAAAACTTGAGTGAGTATCAAAGGTAAGTGAGTGTCAGGAAGGAAGAGAAGGGGAGAACTCACAGACATATGTTCACTTGTGAGCGGCAACTTCACTAAAGGATCATAGCTGCCAGCAGTCGAATCCTTTTATGCCCCCTTGTTGCCTTCAGAATCAAGTCCAAAGTCCTTAGCTTGGATCAAAAGACACCTCATGGTATGTTTTCACCCTGTCTTTCCCTCTAGCTTCCCTTTCTCTTTGACACCCCTTGCACCCCAAACACTAGTTCTAGGCTGTATTTCTTACACTTACCCCAACATGGCTTATGTCTCAGTACCTTTGCTTCTGCTGTTCCCTTGGCCTGGGACGCCCTTCCATCACCTACTTGGAAAATCCCTCCTCCTCCTCGTAACCCTGGCTCAAGTGACTCTACTCTGTCAGCATCTCCCTAGGTCCCTTCACCACCCATTCCCTGTGTGGTTTCATTTATGGCAGTGTTGTCTCTTGTACAAATTTCCATTACAGTCTTTATCACACCAACTGACAGTCGTTTCCAGGCATGCCTCTCCAACTAGGCTGTAGAATCCTTGAGGGAAGTGATATTGTCTCATTCCTTTTTCTATCCGTTGTATCAAGCATAAGACTTAGCACGTAGCGGGGGCTTGGTAGACATCTATACAATACATTGAATGAATGAATGAGTAAATGGATGAACGAATTGGAGAGCATCTGAAGGGGCATTTGATGTAAGCTCCCACTCAAAACCAAAATTCCTTCTATAGCAGGGATCAAAACACTACAGCCCGTGGACTGAATCTGGCCAGATGCCTGTTTGTGTGAATAAGGTTCTAATGGAACACAGCCCTGTCCATTTGTTTACTTATTGCTCATGGTTACTTTTGCAACACAGCAACAGAGTTGAGCAGTTGGGACCATATGGTTCTCAAAGCCTGCAGCATTTCCTGTCAGACTCTTCACAGAAAAGTTTGCCCACCTCTATTCTTCAGCATTGACTCTTAATCATTTTTGCACTAGAGACATGTTTGAGAATTTGATAAAAAGCTTTGAACTTGAAAACATGCTTATACACAGGACATTTTGCATTCAATTTCGTGAGAATCAATGACCCCTTGAATCCCATTCATCAATCTTCTAGAGATCCAGCAACACCAGATTAAAAATTCAGTTGCCAAAGTCTAGTGAGACTGGAACTGAAAAAGTGATGGAGAATGTGGTCTTAGAA
Organism: Delphinapterus leucas; assembly: GCF_059928025.1. Lineage (NCBI taxonomy): Eukaryota > Metazoa > Chordata > Mammalia > Artiodactyla > Monodontidae > Delphinapterus > Delphinapterus leucas. The sequence continues at coordinate 32,332,941 of NC_143147.1, forward strand.
ATCAAAACTTAAAAACAAAAGAGAGACTGCATTGCCCTGAAACGTCTCAGACATATAGTTGGCCATCTTGCGTACTGTGTCTTCGGCCCCAGGAAACTTACTACCGGGCAGCATATGATGCTATCGCAGAAAGGTACGGTTTGTAAGGAAGCCCATCTCCACACTCCACTGGGCTCTTGGAATGGGAGCCCACTGGTCCTCTGGGATGTGGAGGCCGTGGTCCAGGTTGCATAAGCTCATTTCCTCAGCTGATGAGGAGAGACAAGGAGAAACCAGAAGGTCGGGGAGAGGCTGCCTATTCTGATCTTCCGAAGGAGAGGCACAGTGGGGGAAGGGCGAGGGAAGGGGGACCTAGAAGAGGAGTCAGGACCATTACAATCCATCGAATCTACCAAACTTTCTTTCTTAAAAACGAAGGGCGGGTGAGGTGGGGGGATGGGAAATGGGTGTGTCTGGCACCTAATGAAGTCCTGAGCAATAGGAAGCGTTAGGCCTCTGCGAAGCAAATTGTGGGCCAAACGAGCTCATCGTTTAGCAGGATTATTAAATTAGCAGATGAAGGAAGCACAGAAGACACTGTGGATCTTGCTCTTAGCGGAGCCCTCAAGAGGGCTGTGCAGATGCTTGCTACGCTCCTTCCATCCGGGGCTGGGGAAGCTGGCGTCCCTTGGATCCCCACTGGGAGGGCCGGGTGGGGGTGACGTGTAATGAACATCTGGGCCGGGTGCTGTCTTGGGGGCTTTAAGTCCACAAACCCATTCAATCTCCACGACAATCGAGGAAAGGTGACTGTTGTCATTTCAGAAGGGAAGATGGGCTCAGAGGGGTGAAGTGCCTCACCTCAGCTCACAGAGTCAGTGGCAGAGCTCATGGCTGAATCTCCATCTGCCTGAGTCCAAACCCAGTGCCCTTGCCCCAGGGGTAAGGAAAATCTCCCTGCCAGGAGCTCTCAGGTGTGACTTTGAAATGGAGCAAAGGGACATGAAAAAACAGTCGGGTAAGAGACAAGAGCTGGAGTCGGGCAGGGAGGGCTGAGTCCGGGATAGGAGGGGAAGCCAGGGGAAGCCGGTTTCCAGCAGCAGGGCTGATTCTAACCGCTGCTTTTAGGAAGATGTGATGAATGGACATGTGTTCAGAGAAACGAAAGAGCATAGAATCCGGGCCACGTGGGGAATAGTTAAGTCAACAACCAGGTCTCTGTCGCTTGCTCAAAATATTCACAGTCCTGGAGGATGCTGGTGACTCCTGTGGTCTCAGTGGGTTGGTTGGGTCAGTGGTATCCCACACAAAGGCAAGGAGAGCTTTCTAAGGATGGAGGTGTCCAGCCCTGTAGGAAGTGAGCTTCCCATCACTGGAGACATTCCAGGAGCCGACATAACTTGGGAGGAGAGTCTGACTCTGGGTAAGACTAAAGATTGGCTAAAGCCCCTCCCAGCACGACAATTCTCTATCTTCAAACTCAAGCTCGAGGAAGAATATCCCAACAGCAAAGCTCTCCAGAGATTCTTGCAGAAATCTGACAGTGGAGAGGGAGAATCTGTATTTGTTTCTGAGATCTGCTAGTGACTCACTGTGGGCGTGAAGACAGAGGAGAGGCATTTAGTGACCCCTGGAGACACCCTCTAGTCTGAGGATTGCTTCTAGGCAGCAAGGTGACTGACAGGCCTTTCCCAATGCTCCCAGCACGGGGGGCAGGCCTTCACTTGCAGAGAACCTTTTCTAGCAGTGAGAACCAACCCAACAAAAATAAGAGAGAAGAGCCAAGGCAAGGGAGGAGGTGACTGAGCAGGGACGATGGCCCAAGCCACCTGCTTACAAACCTTCCCTAAAGTCCTAGTGTGTGCCAGAGTCCCAGACAGACAGAAATGAGCCGTGGGAAGCCGGAGTGCTGTGGGCAAGCTGAGGCATGGTCACCAACCTCTCTCATAAAAGCTGGATGGATGGAGCCAGGGGAAAAGGGGACCAGGCAAGGAGGTGGGTTTGCTCAGAACCACAAGAGACCACATCTCTCTGGGGCATCTCTGGTTATGAATCAGTGGTCTTTGTAACTCTGGAAAGGATTTGGCTGGAGGGAGATAGAGGAAAGATGGTGCAGGAATGGGGAGAGATGGGGGATGGGGGGATGGGGAGATGGGGGAAAAACCAGGAAGCCAGAAGTGGCCAGAGTTGGTAGGGTTTTGAATGCCAGTCTGAGTTCTTTTTTGAAAAAATTAATTAATTAATTAATTTTTGGCTGCGTTGGGTCCTCGCTGCCGCGCGCGGGCTTTCTCTAGTTGCGGCGAGCGGGAGCTACTCTTCGTTGCGGTGCACGGGCTTCTCATTGCAGTGGCTTCTCTTGTTGTGGAACACGGGCTCTAGGCTTGCAGGCTTCAGTGTTGTAGCTCACCGGCTGTAGAGCGCAGGCTCAGTAGTTGTAGCGCACGGGCTTAGTTGCTCCCCGGCATGTGGGATCGTCCCAGACCAGGGCTCGAACCCAGGTTCCCTGCACTAGCAGGTGGATTCTTAACCGCTGTGCCACCAGGGAAGCCCCAGTCTGAGTTCTTGATGCTGGAGGCAGCGAGGTACCGTTGAAACTTTCCACATGGGAGAGGATCAAGACGAGGATTGTGTGGCTGCCATGTGGAGGCTGGATGGAGGGAATGAGACTGGAGGCCCGGAGGCCAGGGAGGGGGTCATTCCAGAATCCAGGGATATTGGCAGCCCAGGTGCGTTGCTAAGAAGAGCTGGTTAAGTGCAAAAAGTTCTGTGCATGTGTGAGCACACCTCCAAGTGAATGTATATTTCTTTGCGCACATTTGGGTGGGAACACGTTTATGTGTGTCTGTTTGCCAGTGTGCCTCAGGGTGTGTATTTGTCTTGCTGTGGAGGGGTATGCATGCCTGCCCCAGGAATCCTGAGGCTTTGATTCTGCGCGCACGTGTGTGTGTGTGTGTGTGTGTGTGTGTGTGTGTGTGTGTTCGCTCATGTGCACATCATGCCCAGGAAGAGAGGCGGCACCAGTAAATCCTGCTTTCAGGCTTTGGGAACAAGTCAAGCAGACAAATGTTGCCATGGCCCTGAGACCAGGCTCCATCCACCTGAATTCCCTCTCTGGAACTCCTGCCACTACCCCTTATATCTACATGGACACTCCACAGAAGACACCATGGGATGGCTGCATCCATCTCATGAGGGCTTCCCCCCGCAGCACTCGGCCGGTTACCACCTCCCACTCCGCCCGTGGGCACCTAGATGACTTAGTAACTGCCTTGACCTGGATGGGTGATGCCAATCCTTCCTGTTTCTTTGGCAGAGGGGTAGGGGGGTACTACGGGTGAAGTTCCTGGTTGAAGGACAGACGCGGTCCCCTCCCCACCCCACAAGGCTCACCCTACATTGCACCCAGGATTTCCTGAATGTTCTCACCTGAGTCAAAGTCACATTGATCCTGCCATTCCTGGGACCTGAGCCAAGAGGCACTTACTCTGCAGGCAGCCTTTAAAGGGGGTAAGAGGCCTCACCCAGGCTGCAAGGCCCCAATCCTGGCCCAGCTCTTGGCCCACTAGGTGACCTGGGGCTGGAATCTCTTTTAGCCTCGGTGTTTCCCTGTGTAGAATGGGGCCAGGCTGTCTGGCCTGAATTCCATTCGTGGTGTTGGGATTGTTATCCATGGTGCTGACATGCAGAGGCCTGTGGCAAACCCTTTATCCAGACGCATCATGCTAAGTTTCACTACTGGTTCCTTGCAAGGAAGAAAACCCCCGCTTTGCAGTGTGGGCCAATTTCTCTGGCGTAAATACTGCCACCATGACTGATTTCAATCCACTAATATGGAGCCACTGGACATGGAGACAAGAAGCGATGTGCACAATCGGCTCTTGTGAGCTGGTAGGAATTGGCTCCAGCACACCCCTGCCTTTACCCTAAACAACCAATGAAAGCCCAGTCAGAGGGAGAAGCAAAATCAAGTTCAGGCAGGTTAATCAAGTTTGGCAAAATGTCCAGCTATCACCTGCCGATGCAGGGGAAACGGGTTCGTGCCCTGGTCCAGGAAGATCCCACATGCCGCGGAGCGGCTGGGCCCGTGAGCCGTGGTCGCTGAGCCTGCGCGTCCGGAGCCTGTGCTCTGCAACGGGAGAGGCCACAACAGTGAGAGGCCCGCGTACCACAAAAAAAAAAAAAAAAAAAGGTCCAGCTAGAGTGCTGAGCACTGGGTTTGAGTAACAAGTGAGGTCGTAAAGTGAAAAAAAAAAAAGGAGTCAGGAAGTTAGGCACCAGGAGGATGAGAAACAGGCTGGAAAGCGTGATGGGCAAGGAGGTGCCAGGGCAAGTTGTTCGAGATGGAAACGGCATTGTGCTAAGGGATGCATGGCCGGCCCAAAGCGGCCAGAATAGAACATTGCCTCCTGCTGTTCTCAAGCCTGGGAGAGTGAGGAGGGTGCACGTGATGATGCGGGAGCTGAGAAAATAGGCAGGTGTTTCCTGAGCTCCAGGGATGACGTCTGAGCAGGCTGAGCTGGGAAAGGGCAAATCCAATTCTGTAATTGTTGGCACATCAATTCTGGTGACGGTCCCAGAAGGGTGATGCCAAGAGCCCGTGGAGGAGGGATGCCCGGCTGACATCATCCGCTATTTCCGGACCAGTTCACAGCTTCCTCCAGTGAGAACTTCCTTCAGCACGTAAATCACCCTGGTCTTCTCATGAAGGCCTCATTTTCCCGAGAAAACAGAGGGAACCCACGCACGTGGGTGTCCTCTGGAGAGGGTGCTGGGTGTGGAGAGAAGAGTGTGATCCTGAAGTCGCGCAGACACGGGTTCAAATCTCGCCTCTGCCCCTTGTTGGCTGACGGGCTTTGGGTGAGTCATTTCTCTTCTCTGACACTCCATTCCCTCGAATCGGCTAATAATATCTGGGAGTGCTAGAAGCGTGATTAAGTGAGACGGGAGTTGTGAGGCGCTGGCACAGGACCTGGTCATTGCAACACCAAATCTGGCTCACTCCCTTTTTGTTTGTTTTTTGGTTTTCCTCTCTTAGAGAATACGTTTCCAGTGATCAATTGGTGGAAGCTTCCAGAAGGAGATGTAGCCTCCCTTTCTAGCCCCTTCCTGGGCTGTACGGTGCGTGGTTCACAGGGCGGAGGTGGAGGGCTGCCTCTGGGAGGGTAGAAAAGGTGGAGCAGCGGGGGCTGAATTTGTTCTCCCGGGTTTGGGGATCTGGGCGTGAGGGAAACAAGCTCTCTCCCCACAGAGCTCAGACTTCTCCTTAGGAACTTTGGGCCAGGCAGGGCCCAGAGGCAGGGAGAGCAGCCTGGGACCTCAGTGGTGCAATGCCTGTTTCCCAAGCAGACGTACTTGCCCTTCTGTTACCTGTCCCCATGTCTGCTCTATGCCTGGCTCTCCGTCTTTCTGTCCATCGGGCTCTGGAGACAGACTGTTAGACTAGTCCCTGCCTGTGGCACGCATTTCTGCAGAAGCCCGCCTGACTTCCTGTCCATCTGTCAGTCCGCTTGCGATCCGCCTTCCCATCGCTCTGATTGCAGCTGACTGTCTTGCACCTGGGCTTCATTTTATGATGTCTGAGCGACAGAGAGGTGATAAATGAGAGTGAGAGACAGTGACAGACGGGGGCGCACATAGGGGGGATGGAACACATGCGTACACAGATTGACGGTTGGTGGTCCTCTTTGAGACAGGGTCACTTCAGGTCTCCCCAACCCCAGAGGGGCGTCCGGAGCACCATCCATCTCACCTCCAAGCACCATCTGTCTGCCTTCCTGACTGCAGACGGAGGAGGAGGGACAGTCCCCATGGCAACCGACGGAGAGGCGCTTTTCAGATTGAGAAGAACCTTTGTAACAATGGAGCAGTCCGGTAAAGAAAATGGGCTGTTAGTAAGGTAGTGACCTCCCTGCCACTGAAGTTGTTCCATTACAGGCTGGCCACTCACCTGTCAGGGCTGCTATGGTGGGTATTCTTGAGTAAGAAGTGGGGTGAGTCAGGCTGGGGTGATCGAGATGGACCGACCTTTAAGATAACTACTTCCATCACTAATCCAAGTCAAGCACGTTACATAGCGCCTGGCAGATAGTAGGTGCTCAAAACCAGAACTGTTATTTGGAGGGAGGTTGGACTAAGTGACCTCAAGGCCCAATCCCACAGCCTTTGAGATGGAGAAAGATGAAAGGCCAATTAGTGACAACAGGTTATAAATATACAGGAGCTGTGAACTTGGGATAATAAAGGACTTCCCAGAATAGAAATGTCTCCATCTCCCTCACCCTGATGTGCATGGCTCCTGCAGGCCTCTCTCCCCTTTTCTGACTCAATTTCAATTTCAATAACTTCCCTGGCACGACAAGCAGCGCTTGTTTGCCAGAATGAATTGGAACATTGAGTTTCTGAGTCTCCAACCAGCTTGTCCAGCCAGTGTCGTCTCCTCCCAGGCCTTCCAGGCCCTTCCTTTGCACATGTCTCATCCTCTGTGCCCTTTCAGGAGACTTATTTTTACCTTCCCCAGCTGTTATTTGAAGAAAGATACACTCTCTCGTTTGATCAAGATGTTCCAAGAGCAATGGCACACGGGACATCGGCTCTCCACGCAAAGTGCCAGGATGAGAGGGGAAAGAAGGCTTAGCCCCTCTCCTTCGAGATGCCAGCTGCGTGGGGAGGCAGAGGACAGTCGACAACTCCAGTGAGGTGGAGTGGGGAGGGGGCTCTGGGAGCACAGAGGAGGGGCCTCTGAGACAAGGTGAGGGTAGAGAGAGGTGGAGGGGTGGGGGCAGCTTCCTGGAAGAGGCAGAGTGGGAGGGACTTCTGAAGGGTACTTGGAGGGCAGACCACGGAGTTCCTTCCCTCACGGGTCAGCCGTGGCTGGAATGTCACCATGATAACAACCCCTTTTACATAAGCCATAAAAACTATTGGCCCTGCACAGTGCTGGCAGTGGTGACATCCTCTGGAAAGGGAGGGTGTGACATGGAGGAGTGGGAAGTGGGTAAAAGGGACCCAGGTGGATAATGCCTGAGGGATAAAGTCCTGGAGGGTGGGCATGGGGGTGTGTGGACAGCCCATCAGTGAGCGCTGATTTGGACTTGATGCCCTCTATCATAGGGAGAGAGGGCTGGGAGGGAGTGGAACAAGGGTGCTGGGAGGCCACTGGGTGCAGACACACCACCTGAGATGCTCAGGCTCAGAGACAGAAACAGAGGGATCCTGGCTGAGGAGGGAGCAGCCCTGGAGTGCGGAGATGAATAGGTGATGGGCTGGGCGACGCTGGCTTTGCCAACTTGACATCCCTGCCCAGCGCTAAGCCAGGGTTGCCGCCACCATGGGGAGCCACGGGTCAGGGAGCCAGACAGACAGGGCTGGACCAACTATGCCAGGAAGCCTCCATGAGCAGGACCTTAACCCTCATCCTCCTCTCCTCTCCCCCACCAGAATGCCGTGAATACTAATGGAAACAGATGGCTCCCTTCCATGCCACCGCCAAGAGGAGGGGCGGCTAGGGCAAAATTCCCCTGCAACAGAGAGGAGCCACCGCGCTGACTCTAGCTATCTTTCCATAGCCTTTGGCCAGGCAGAGAAGAGCCCTGGGGATGGACAGCCCTGGGCAAGATTGACAAAGGCTCAGAGGCTCCAGGGGGTCTGCTTGGGACTCGGGTGGGTTTTCCATGGGGTTATGCTGAACCAGTAGAAGCAAACTCTTCTTCAGCAGTGCCCCAATCCTGTAGGCTCCTGGGGACCACTCAGCTGTTGGGGGAGGAGGGGAGCCGTGGTGGAATGAGGCCCCTGAAAGTGTGGTTCCAATTCTGTTACTGGGGAACTTTGGGCAAATTCCTTCTATTTTCATAGCCTCATTCAACTCTTCAGTAAGACGAGAGGAATGGACCAGATCGAGGGTTTACAAAGAGGGTTGCTTAGAAGTCTATTCCCGTAAGATGTTGAGGGGAAAAGAAGTTTGGAAGAATGTGCTTTCCATCCTCCAATATACATTATAAACTCTGTAAAGCTCTGTAAGCACAGAAACCTGTTCAACTTTGACCAGGCATTTCCCAGGCGTTTCCCAAACAGGCCCTGCTTTCTCAAACGGCCCATTTTCATCCCAAGGAAGGAATGAGCCCTGTGACATAGTTTGGAAAACAGTGGACTAAATGCACTTCTGCAAAATTCCCTCCAGTCCTGAAGGTCTTGTTTGTTTCTCTAAGGAAAGTGGGAGGGGTGGGGAGGAGAGAGAAAATGACATTGAAAGCTCTTCCCATGTGTCATCTCATGTGACCACCCTCCGCCCCACCAGCTATCATGGTGTGGGTGTGAGTTCCCGCACTGGCAGATGAGGGCAGCGAGGCCTGCACTGATTTCAGGGAGAAGGGGAAGCTTCCTCCCAGCCTGCTGCGTGCAGGAAGGTGAGAAAATCCTGCTTGGAGGTGTGGCTTGGAGGGCAAGGCTCCCCTTCCAGCAGTCTCAGACTCTCTCTAGCCTCCACCCGCCCCATTCAGGGTTGCCCCCTGCCCTACCCTTTTCTTGGGGGAGGTCTTTGGACAGCATTATGGGCTGAGTACAAGGAAAGCCAAGGGCCGGGGTAAGCCGCCTACATATAACTGACAAAGCTAACTCCCAAGATTTCAGTCCACATAGGGCGGGCCCTGAGCAGAAGCATAAAGCCACCAGTGTGGATCTGTGTGATGTAGTGAAAAGAAACTGAACTTTGGAGCTAAACAGACCAGGGTTCAAATCCTGCCACGAGGACCCTTAACTAACCCTACTTAACTGATGTCTAGATGAACTACCGCTATTCCCTCTGGAAAACCTGCCAACGACAGCCGGTGGCACTTGGGATGCCTGGCTGTCAGACAACTCCTTTCTTGTTTGCCTGTGTTGTGTGTGTTTCCAAACCTGTTTATGTCAGTTGCGCTTGTCACTGTAAACAGATAATTGAATCAAGTGTAAACCAAGCCAATGAAATACAAGTGGAGAAAGGAGTTATGCTTTTATGGTAATTAATTTAATGCTTTGGGAAGGATGCTAAAAAGTTGCTGTTGAGTTATGTGTGGCCGAGACTCTACAAGATTTGAAGAATCAACCCCATACAAGGAGGTCTGTGTACTTTGATTAGTCTTGCAGGGAATCGAAACCAGAAATCTCTTAGGTGATATTTATGTGGTCTCCATTATGTGCGATCCCAGGAAGCCAATTCACCTTTCTGAACTTTGTTTTTCTTGGCTTTAAAAGAAATAAAAGGAATCCAAATCGGAAAAGAAGAAGTAAAACCGTCACTGTTTGCAGATGACATGATACTATACATAGAGAATCCTAAAGATGCTACCAGAAAACTACTAGAGCTAATCAATGAATTTGGTAAAGTAGCAGGATACAAAATTAATGCACAGAAATCTCTTGCATTCCTATACACTAACGATGAACAATCTGGAAGAGAAATTAAGGAAACACTCCCATTTACCATTGCAACAAAAAGAAAACTATAAAACACTGATGAAAGAAATTAAAGATGGTACAAACAGATGGAGAGATATACTACATTCTTGGATTGGAAGAATCAACATTGTGAAAATGACTCTACTACCCAAAGCAATCTACAGATTCAGTGCAATCCCTATCAAACTACCAGTGGCATTTTTCACAGAACTAGAACAAAAAAATTTCAGTTTGTATGGAAACACAAAAGACCCTGGATAGCCAAAGCAATCTTGAGAAAGAAAAACGGAGCTGGAGGAATCAGGCTCCCTGACTTCAGACTATACTACAAAGCTACAGTAAACAAGACAATATGGTACTGGCACAAAAACAGAAATATAGATCAATGGAACAGGATAGAAAGCCCAGAGATAAACCCACGCACATATGGTCACCTTATCTTTGATAAAGGAGGCAAGAATATACAATGGAGAAAAGACAGCCTCTTCAATAAGTGGTGCCTAGAAAACTGGACAGCTATATGTAAAAGAATGAAATTAGAACATTTCCTAACACCATACACAAAAATAAACTCAAAATGGATTAAAGACCTAAATGTAAGGCCAAACACTATAAAACTCTTAGAGGAAAACATAGGCAGAACACTCTTTGACATAAATCTCAGCACGATCTTTTTTGACCCACCTCCTAGAGAAATGGAAACAAAAATAAAACAAAACAAAACCCAAATGGGACCTAATGAAACTTCAAAGCTTTTGCACAGCAAAGGAAACCATAAACAAGATGAAAAGACAACTCTCAGAATGGGAGAAAATATTTGCAAATGAAGCAACTGACAAAGGATTAATCTCCAAAATATACAAGCAGCTTATGCCTCTCAATATCAAAAAAACAAACAACCCAATCCAAAAATGGGCAGAAGGCCTAAATATACATTTCTCCAAGAATATACACAGATTGCCAACAAACTCATGAAAGAATGCTCAACATTACTAATCATTCGAGAAATGCAAATCGAAACTACAATGAGGTATCACCTCACACTGGTCAGAAGGGCCATCATCAAAAAATCTACAAACAATAAATGCTGGAGAGAGTGTGGAGAAAAGGAACCCTTTTGCACTGTTGGTGGGAGTGTAAATTGATACAGCCATTATGGAGAACAGTATGGAGGTTCCGCAAAAAACTAAAAATAGAACTACCATATGATCCAGCAATCCCACTACTGGGCATATACCCTGAGAAACCCATAATTCAAAAAGAGTCATGTACCCCAATGTTCATTGCAGCTCTATTTACAGTAGCCAGGATATGGAAATAGCCTAAGTGTCCATCGACAGATGCATGGATAAAGAAGATGTAGCACATATATACAATGGAATATTACTCAGCCATAAAAAGAAACGAAATTGAGTTATTTGTAGTGAGGTGGATGGACCTAGAGTCTGTCATACAGAGTGAAGTAAGTCAGAAAGAGAAAAACAAATACCGTATGCTAACACATATATATGGAATCTAAAAAAAAAAAAATGTTTCTGATGAACCTAGGGGCATGACAGGAATAAAGACACAGGTGTAGAGAATGGACCTAAGAACATGGGGAAGGGGAAGGATAAGCTGGAACAAAGTGAGAGAGTGGCATGGACATATATACACTACCAAATGTAAAATAGATAGCCAGTGGGAAGCAGCCGCATAGCACAGGGAGATCAGCTCGTTGCTTTGTGACCAAATAGAGGGGTGGGATAGGGAGGGTGGGAGGGAGACGCAAAAGGGAGGGGATATGGGGATATTCGTATACGTATAGCTGATTCACTTTGTTATACAGCAGAAACTAACACACCATTGTAAAGCAATCATACTCCAGTAAAGATGTTAAAAAAAATAAAATAAGTTAAATAGGGAGTTCTCTGGTGGTCCAGTGGTTAGGACTCGGTGCTCCCACTGCAAGGGGCTGGGTTCGATCCCTTGTCAGGGAACTAAGATCCCACAAGCCACACGGTGCAGCCCCCTCCCCAACAAAATATATAAATTCAGTTAAATAATTCCCACCTCGACCAGTTCTCACGTGGAACAAATTAAGCCATGCGCAGTCCCATTCCTGTTTTTTGTTACTTCTCGATGATTCCCCCCTCCTCTTTCTGCCATGACTGTCTTCCCCCATCAGGTGTTTCCACGGCTTCTTCCACAAGTTTGCAGTTCAGCTAATCTGATAATGATTAGGGTTCAAGGCATGGACCCTCCCTAAGAGCCACATCGTGAATGGAGAAAAGCCTTCCCAAGGAACGCATGGACTAGCGCGTGATTCTGGGCAGTGTGACAGAGCAGCAGGGTGGCAGTCTGCGTGGGAGCATCTCTGAGGCGTTCCTCCAGTCACAACTCCTGCGGTCCAGGTGAGGATGCTCTTATTCTTTCTGATGTGTGACCTGGCCATCTTTATTCGCTCTCCGTGACACACCAGCTTCCCTAACCCATCTACCTGGGGGTCAGCGTGGCCTCAGACTCTAGAGCAGTCTTCTCCCAAGCTGAGGGCACCCAAAGGAGATTGAGGCTGGATAGAGGAGTTGGAGTCCTGCTCAGCTCAGACCTCATGCACGTCCCGCCCAGCACCTCGGAGTTAGGGAGAGGTGTGGCTTTCCCATACCTACACCCCAGATGGGCACCTGTGGGTCTTCCCAGGGATGGAAATTCTGCCCATGGCAGGTCCGGCTGCTTGTTGCCTGTTCAGAACTCTCCTAACACCTGTCACTTGACACCTCCTTCTCCCAAATCCTGGTCCACGGAACCTAATAGAGCCTCCAAAGAGCTCAGAGTGTGCCTTCAGCCTTGTTGTGAGGACCTGACGCTGACCTGCCTCCACTGTTGCCCCTGCTGCTTTCCTAGCACTCTGTCTGCTGGCCTCGAGCATCCACCAATTGGTTCATCCCCCAACTCAGCTAGGTTGGCCCCAGCTGGAGACCCCAGGCCGAGGGGGCTGCTACAGCAGCTCTTCTGCTGCCAGGGAGTCAGCCCCATATGTGCCCCTAGATGCCTGGAGTCCAGCAAAGGGACCCGCTGAAGCTGCCTGTGGGCAGCGACAGGGTTGGCGTTGGTGTGTGGAGGGAGCAAAGGAGGAGACAAGTAGACAGCAAACTGCCTTCTCTTTTGCATTGGCTTCTGCATCATGGGCAGAGTCAGGCAGACCTGGGGTCATCACTGACCAGTGTGAAATCTTGAGGTGCCCTCCTAGCCCTCCTGAGCCTTTGTTTCTCCTCTGTAAAGTGGGCATGCTGATGGTTGCCTCATCTGTTTCTTGAGAATAACGACAGTAAGATAATGTCTGTAAAGACCTTTCGTCCGCCATATGTGACCTGTTCTCATCAAAGAAGCAAGGGAAACACTGGGAAAAGCAAGAGCTCTGCTGTGGGCTGCTGGTCTAAGAATGGGGTCGGTAAAGACCCTGGACCACAGGGGTGAACATCACATTGTCCCTCCTGATTGGGCAGGGGACTCCCTGCCTGTCCTGGATAAGCAAGTGTAGGATCAGCCTCCTTGGCTTCTGGCTTGTTGATCTTGACAGATATTTCAGAGTTGGAGCAGAGAATCCACTTTCCATTTGGCAAAACTGTTGCCTGGAGGGCAAACCACTTGTTGAAGGCCACAGAGCAGGCCAGGGTCAGGGTGGGACAGGCTCCCAGAGTCCTGACTCCCAGACAGAGGGCTAGGGGCCATGCATGCTGCTGCCTGTCCGCCGGCCCTTCTGTGTCCTTACGTTGGGCACAGGACGTGTGGTAGTGAGGCTGCCTGGGCTCCATGGGGGCAGCCTGGCTGTGGTGCTGATAGGTTGTCCTGCCCTTTTCTCCTGCCCGACTCCAGGAGCAGCTCCTTGGGGTTTTTCTCAGGGAAATAACCCCAACGCATTACAGAAAGGAAGAGAGGGAGTCAAAGCAAACCGAGGCAAGACACAGAGCCACCTAGAGATAGAGTGATGCATTCACTCATTCATTCATCCAGGTCTGACATTCAGCCTGGATGCACCAGTAACCCTTTAAAATCCTGCAATTCTTCCACCTTGGCTGCTAAGTAGTTACTTCCCAGAGCTTTGTGAGCGTCACAGCTGCCAAGGACCCCCCTTCGGGGTCTCCAGTATCCTCCCAGCATCCAGAAACTAAAAGGTTCATGCCTGGCCCACAGGGACCTTAGGACCCCTGCCCCAGTGCTGATTCTTAAATATTTTGACTATCCCCCCAACCCCCCGGTCATAGATGACAGAAAACACTTTGACTGAAACCGTTGGGTGAAACAGGAAGTATTCATCTGTGAAATGCCGTTATTCATTCATTTATTCATTCATTCAGCAAATGTTTATTGAGCACCTAGCACCTGCCCAGGGAAAGGGCTAGGAATCGGGATGCTGAGCTCTGTGATGTAAAGTCCCTGATCACAGCCTTGCTGTGGACCAGGAAGAAAGGGGAGGGGAATATACAGCTCTAAACAGTGACCGAGGGAAAGAGGAGACACGACGGGGAGAGAATGAGATGGGTTGACACCTTGGCTTGGAGCAAGAGTGAAGGAGGCTGCCGAGTCCATGGGGAGGGGCCTTGGAGTCCAGCTTGGAGCTGTCAAGATTCTTCAGTTCCATCCAATTATCCACTAATGACACACAATGAATAGATTAGGAAGCGGACTGAGGACAAGGACGCTTAATTATAAAGCCGAGGAGCGAGGAAACACTGAGCATCCCGTGACGGCTCTCGGGTAGGTGGGCGGGCAAGGGTGGGGGAGGGGAGGAGGTCCAGCCCCTGCTGGCAGCTCCACGACCCCGCTGGGGCTTTCCAGGAGCTGGCCCAGTCACTGAGCCTGGGTCAGAAGTGGAGTTCAGCATCTGGGAAGGGCAGAAAGGTGCAGGGCAGAGGGGATTAAGGTGGAAGGTGGAGAGGTATTTGGGGATGGGCAGTGATATGGAGCTGACTCATTCCAGGTTGGAGGGCTCTCTCCGTGCATCACTTCGTCTCGCCTGTGTCATGACTGGTGCCCCCAGAGTGGGGAGTCGTGTCTGTGGATTCTGTCTGCCGGACACGGGGCTCTAGCCCTTCCTGAGGTTGCCCTTGCTCCAGCCTGGGAAGGACACTGGCCCTGTGGCCCCCTCTACCCCCACCTGCCCCCCAATGTCTGGGTCCCTACCTTACTCTGGTCTCCTGGGGGAGGGGGGATTCCACGCAGCCTCTGTCAGAGCAACCATGGCCAGCATCTCCACTCAGACACTAAGGTTCATGCTCTGCAAGTGTGTTCTCAGTGTTCTCTCAGCTGATCCTCCCAGCAGTCCTGGGAGCAGGTGGAGAGGCGTTCCCTTCCCATGAGGCCCAAGGAGGAAAATGGGGTTCAGACAGGTGACTCGATTTGCCCAGAGCCTCAGAGGTGATGTGTCGGGGCTGGGGCTTGGACCCAGGTCGGCCTGCTTCTCCCCAGACTTCTCTTCATGCTTTATACCAGTTTGTCCTTCAGACCCGAGGCTGCAGATGAGAGGAGCTAACCAGTGGCTCCAGGCCAATGGTAGCAGCTGGGCCTGATGTCGTGCCTCCCCATCCCCGGGTCCTCCCCCTCTAGCCTCGTTACCCTCAACCTGGGAGGAACCTTTTGGCCCCCACCAACTGCCTTTCCCACTGGTGTTCTTAGGTGCCTGTGATGCGCAGGGGGTGATGTTCTCCAGCCCCCAGGGGACTCTCTCTCCTCTGATACCCAAGCACTCCCTGCCTCTGTCACACACCGGGCATCCTATGAAGGCGCAGGGACCTGGGATACTCCATATGCTTGAGTTGTTGCCCACATAGGTTTTCAGTTCCTTGAATTCATTGTCTGTCCCGCATCCCCACCTTCTGCACTGCTCACGGTAACCTCGTGCTAATTGATTGGACCACCAGGGGACATGGGCGGACATGGGACAGAACATCCCTTAGTGAGGCATGAGAGGGGTGGGATGGGAGAGTAAGAGTTTCTCACATTCTGGGTTGAGTTAGATTCCTGCCAGGGCTGTGCTTTCTGAAAGAGATGAGCATTTATAAATTTCTAACTCTTGCCTTGAAGAATGGGCGGAAGGCTGCAGGATGTCTACTTGGGCCAGGTGCTTTGTAGATGTTACCTCATTTATTCTCACAACCATCCCATAAGTGGGTGTTTCAAGTTTGCAAACAAGAAAACTGAGGCTCAGGAAGGTAAGGTGACTGCTCTAAGTTCACCTAGTTCGTACGAGAGCTGGGATTTGAACAGAGGCATCTTGGACTCCGAAGTCAATGTTTTCCCCACCATTTAATAGAGTATATGGAAAACAACCTGGAAATTCAGGGGTTGGGGCGAGGTGGCCTTGAAACAAACGCACCATCAAGCCCATCTGTGGGGCTGCCCGGGAGGGGCGGGACCTCCCAGACCCAAGAGCGTCCTGGCAAATGATGTGATCGTTTTATAGGTCTGTCCAAAGTTTCACATGTTCTTAATTAATGCTCACAACCAGCTCTTAAGGGGCCAGAAATCTTAGCTCCCTTTCGCAGACGTTGAAACTGAGGCTCAGAGAATCTGAGAACTTACTCGACACAGTGAGAGAAGTAAATGGCAGCACCGGGAGTCAAGAAGTCATTTAATTTCAAATTCAATGTTCTTGCAGCTGCCCTCATGGCGTGGACCGCCTCTGGTGGCAGGCAAGAGACCACAGACCCACAGTTGGAGCCCCAGACTCACAGACCCAGGCCAGAGGTCAAGACCAGGACAATTAGTGCGGAAAGACAAGAGATGTCTTTTTACCATCGGACGAGGCACACAGGGTCAAGGGGCTAGAATTTTCACAGAACCCCAGAGGTGGATGCGTCAGTGTCAGCATCATTTAGCTCAACCTCCTAGCCACGCGGGTGACAGCAAATTATAAGCAGGGGCTTGACTCAAACCCAACCTCCCCCAGCGACCACCCTTACACCAAGAGCGACCCTAGGAAGTGGGACACTCCAGAGGTGGACCTGTCCCAAGGGGGCAGCTTCTTCTCCTCTTTCAGTTAATCTGCTCTAGGTACCCAAGGTAGAGAGTGGCCAGAGCAGCAGCTTAGGCCTTCCAGACCTCAAGTCTCCCTTGGTTGTCCAGGTTCTGGATGTCTTGCTAGCCTGGGTAGAGCCATCACCACCGTGCCCTAAACTCTGCTCCTTCATCTATGCCAGCTGCAAATTGGAGGTGTCTTCCCTCAGTGGATGGCAGTGCCTTTGAGCTCAGGATGTTGGGTGAGGGTCTTCTCTTTGTTTTTTTGTGCTTCACTGAGCCTGCGATGCCCAGAGCAGGAGCATGTGGTGGAAGAGACAGGTACTTCCTTTTCTTTCTAAGACCTTGTCGGGGGTCTGATGCCCTGAGGGCTTGGTTGGGATGGGAATGGTGTCTGAGGCTCTTGCATTCCGTTTGTTCACCCCCTTCAAGATCCTGGGCTGGTGCGAGCATTATGGGGTGTGGAGATGGTGGTGGTGGGGAAAAGAGGGGGATGTGAGATGCCTTGAAAAATGGGACATTCCCTTCTCTGTCTGCAGTGGTTCAGCCTGGGGTGTGACTGAGGACCATACTCTTTGCAGTAGCTACAGGGAGGTTCAAAATCCTTAATCTGACCATACCACTTCGTTGTTCAAAATCCTTCAAAGCCTCCTTGTCTCCCACTGAATGGAGCCCGGATGTATGGCTTCAAGTCCTCCGTGATCTGTCCCCGGCCCTGTCCTGCCACCTCCTCTCTACCTGCTCCCTCTATAGCCTTTCAGTCGGGCGTGATAAAATCTTTCAGCCCATCCAATTCAGGTTCTTCTCTCTGCCACATCTTCTTCCCTCCCACCTCTTCCCTTCTCTCCTTGGCCTGACCACTTCCCAAAAGTCTTTCAGTACTCCACGTGTCATCTCTTCTGGGAAGCCCTCCAAGACTTCTGAAGGTCAGGGAGGTGCCCGTCCCCCTCTATGAGTGTGACCCTCCCATCCTCTGAGTGTCTGTTGCCCCATGTCCTCCCACTAGACTCTGAACCCCAAGAGGGCAGGGGTGCACTCTGCTCAGAGTGGTAGCCCTAGCTCCTAGCCTCTTGTTACTCAAAGTGTGGTCCACAGACCGACAGCATCAGCATCACCCGAGACCTTGTTAGAAATACATAACCTCAGGCCCCATCCAGACCTCCTGGATCAGTATCTGCATTTAAACAAGATCCAGGTAACTTGTGGGCAGATTAAACTTAGAAAAGCTCTGATCCAGCCAGGGTTTGGCTCAGAATAGATGCCCACTCAGTACTTTCTGAGTAAATGAAGAAACGCATGGGGTCTGCAGTGAGTGACATGACAGCCTCAGGCTTCAACCTGCAACTACCCAGTGGACCCTGGAATGGGTGGGACTGAGGAGGGGGTGGGGAGAGGGGGGTCAGCTCCAGGACACAGGCACCACATGCCTAGCTCGCATGCTTTTAAAGATATTGTTCTGTTGAAACGTTATGATGGTTGGATAATTATCCCTCATGCATAGATGTGCAAACTCAGGTGTAAAGTGACTTGTTGCTATGGACCAAATGTTTGTGTCCCTACAAATTCATATGCTGAAACCCTAACCCCCAAGTTGATGGTAATGGGAGCTGGGGCCTTTAGGAAGAAATTAGGTGGTGAGGGTGGAGCCCACATGAATGGATTCAGTGCCCCTATAAAAAGAGACACCAGAACAAGTTTCCCTGCTCTCTGCCACATGAGGATACCAGGAGAAGACAGCCATCTGCAAAGCAGGAAAAGAGCCCTCACCAGACACTGCATCTGCTGGCACCTTGACTTTGGACTTCTCAGCCTCCAGAACTGTGAGAAATACATGTTTGCTATTTAAGCCACCCTCTCTGTGGTCTTTGGTTGTGGCAGCCCAGGCTGACTAGGACACTTGTCCAAGGCCACAGAGCAGTAAGTGGCAAAGCTGGGGTGCGAACTTCAGCCTGACTACTTCTGGCTGGAGGCTCAAGCAGAGAGAGGGAGGGGGTAGGGAAGGGGTGTGCTATGCAAGGCCTTGCTGGGCCAGGCCCGGGAATGAGCTCACTTCATGATGGTATTGAAACCGGTCCCATTAGAAGAGGAGGTGGGGGAGGGACTTTGGCGGGAAGGCCTGAGGAAGGTTTGATTTGTGGCTGAAATCCCAGCTTCCACTCTGGGGATCTCTGACTCCCTCAGCCCAGCTGGGTTTTGCTCTGTGTACCTCCTGTGGTGCCCTCTCTGCTTCCGTGTGGGAAATCTATCTCTCCCCAGGGATTTCCTGCAGCTGCATCCTGCGGGCCACATTTCCCAGGCTCAGCAGCATCTGGATGCCTTCCCGTCCCTGCAGACATCAGCCTGGGACAGGGCCTGAGTCTGCCAATCCCTCCTTCTTCCCTGCTTCCCTTGCCTTGCCTAAGAAGGCCTAGAATCCGCTCAGCTACAGAATGTGGAACCCGGAGGACAGGATCTTGTCCAACCCCTGCATGTTTCAGAGGAGGCACTGAGGTCCAGAGATGGATCTCGTTTCCCAGGACGACAGGTTACAAGGCGGGTCATGGACAACGCTGGGCACCGGAGTCCAGCCTGCTATTTCTGCTTTCTATCACGCTGAACAGCCTGCTCAGAGCCTCTGTAGGGAAGTGCACCCACAGGTCACATTTGCCGGTTTTATTATTAGCTCTTATTTATTCAATATACACCATCTGCCTGACATCAAGCACTTAACGTGTCACATTTCATCACATTTAATCCTCATAATACCCTTATGATTTATTTATTAGTCCTACCATTATCATTATTAGTCTCAGTTTTCAGATGGGAAAACTGAGGTTCAGAGAAGTGAAGTAACTTGCCCCAGGTGCACAGCTAGGAAATAGAGCAACAAGGATTTGAACTCAGTATTGCCCGGCTCTGAGCTCTGCTCGGCTACACGTCCTCTTGAGTGGGTTCAGCTCAGACACTCGGACCCACATCTGTGTTGCAGCAAGAGAGGAGCCCTGTGTCTCTCCGAGTGGCTGGAGACCTAAGGACCGTGGCCACACTGTCTTACAGACACACCGTCAGTACGTACACTTTGGTTTACAAAGTGCTCTTACATTCTCCACATTATCTCAGTAGCTGCAATAAACCCATACATCTGGCAGAGTAGATATTTTGCCCATTTAACAGGTTAGGAAACTGGGTTTAACACCCCATGGTACACAATTTTTGGAACCCGGTGGTAGTGCTGATGTCATGGTAACACACCACTCCCCACCTGGGCTCATGATGAATGCAGGGACCCACAGGGGCATTCAGCATACACTCACCAGGGTGTTCAGACCCATCAGTGCTTTACCCTGACAGTCCACAGCGCTTTCACATCTGGATGAAGGTAGGCTCAGGGAGACACATTCCAACATGCTTCCAGGATTCCTCTATAGAAAAGGGAGTGGTTGTGGGGTTTCCTTCCCGCATCCTGTCTGGGTTTGCTAATTCACGCTGTTTGCTAGTCCCACGGCCAGCAGATGTTGGTGGAGGGAGACATCAGAGACCATGGGGGCTGGTCCAGCCTTTGTTACTGTTCAACTATGTGGCTTTAGGCTAGTCCCATAATTCTTCTAAACCTTAGCTTTCTCACCTATAAAGAGGGGAATAATGCCACCCTACAGATCCCTCAGAGATTTTGTAAGGGTAAAATAGTACAATAGAGGTGAAAGTGCTTCAAGAAGAACAAAGCATTGTATGTTTATGGAATGGTGATTGCAGGCATAAAGACAGCAGCTTGGGGATTGCCGTGTGGGAAGGCAACATTTACTGAGCAGCTACTATGAACACTTTATAGATATTATCTCATACAACCCTCAACACAGCTCTTCAGAGAGGTATTATAGGATTTTCAGCCTCTGATCCTGGCTGAATAGCTCTTAACAGATCAACCCTCCCAGAGATAACAGCTATCAACTCTGAGCAACATATTAAAAATACAGTTATCAGAAGGAGGGTGACACACAGCAGGCAGATTCCAGAGCTGGGGGAATGGGAGATGTTATTGACACTTGGAAGAAGGGAAGGGCACTGGGTGAATTTCTTAGCTTTTACAAGTTTAGCCTGAGGGCAAGCCCCAGTCCTCCCATGTTGGATGGCTAAAACCTGGATAGAAACCTGCACTTATACTGTTTTGAAGAATAAAGGGAATGGATTTCAAGGTACCTTCAAGAAAAATGAAGGAGGAAACTCAGGAAAGAGTGAACTAGAGAGGGGAACCCAGATTCTGAGTATAAACTCTGCCCAAGTATCTGGTTGACCCCTGAACCAATGCCTGTGGAGGATAGATGCCAAGTTGGCCAGCAAAGCCTAAAGGAACTGAAAGGAAATGTCAGCTGCAATCCAGTAAAAGAGTGACAGCTTTGCAATGAGAGTTCAGTCAAGTGACCTACTAAATTAAATAAACAGACAAAACCCCCAATACTCTTCGTAGCAGCAAAGAGAATCCAAAGTCCCTACAACTTTATCATACAGAGTAATCGAGATACAATCCCAAAGTATTGACACAGGAAGAAACAGGAAAATGTGATACATAGGAGACGATCAATGGAGACTGGCCCTAAAGCGACCCAGAGTTTGCAATTAACAGACAGTGATTTTAAAGTAGCTCTTATAATTGTGCTGAAGGATGTAAATAAAGTATGCTCACAATGAATGTAAAGATAGAGCTAATTTCAAGCAAAAAAAACCCAAAACAAAACACTACGAAAGAGAGCCAAACACAAATTTTATTTTTTATTTTTTTATTATTATTATTACTTTTTGCGGTATGCGGGCCTCTCACTGCTGTGGCCTCTCCCGTTGCGGAGCACAGGCTCTGGACGCGCAGGCTCATTGGCCATGGCTCACGGGCCCAGCCGCTCTGCGGCAGGTGGGATCTTCCCGGACTGGGGCACGAACCCGTGTCCCCTGCATCAGCAGGCGGACTCTTATTTTTTATTAATTTGTATTGGAGTATAGTTGCTTTACAATGTTGTGTTAGTTTCTACTGTACCAAAAAGTGAATCAGCTATACGTATACATATATCCCCTCTTTTTTGGATTTCCTTCCCATTTAGGTCACCACAGAGCAGTGAGTGGAGTTCCCTGTGCTATACAGTAGGCTCTCATTAGTTATCTATTTTATATATAGTATCAATAGTGTATAGATGTCAATCCCAATCTCCCAGTTCATCCCAACCTGTTTTCCCCCTTGGTATCCATACACCAGATGCAAATATCAGACCTGAAATATATATCTGAAACAAAAAAGTATTATAATTGACATTTATAAATTAAAAAAATTCAAGTTCAGAGAGATTAAGTAATCTTCCTGATGTCATACTAACAAGTGATAGAATTAGAATTTGAATCCCAAATCTATTTGGCTTGAAGGACTTTATTTTCTCAACTCACTAAGAAGGACTTAGAGATCAGTAGGAGTCTGTGGGAAAATGGAAGTGGATTGTGAACTTTTCTGAAACTCTGGTGAGACTAGGGAACCTTGTGTAAGGCTTTGCTGTGGTCCCTGGGAGCAACCAATGGGATTATCTATCCATGGTGCTGCAATGTGCCCACCCAAGGCTCCATGTCTACCTACCAAGCCATTTCTGATTATTTGCACCAAGGAGTGGAAAGAGAAGTGAAGATAAACCATAGCAGCTCATGCTTTAGAATCTATCCATTTTGTCTTTCAAGTCTAATGCAATACACTGCCCCATCCATTGCTCTCCTTGGGTTTTGCCCATGTTCTGCATGAGTTTTTTTCCATGTTTTGCAAAAATCTTTTCCTCAGAGGTTGTGGGTAGAGAGCAGGGGTGGGGGTCTTCATGTATTTGCACCACCTTCCTATAGCTAAGTTCTACTTAAATTCAACTCTTATTTGGTGAGTTTAGTGATGTATCTAATGCTGTACATGGTGTTGTGGAAGGCAGAGAAAGATGAGATCCACACCTGCTCTTCAGGAGCACCCACTTGAAAATGAACACAAAGAAGGAGAAGGAGAAGGTCAGCTGCGTGGGCTCAGTTTCTACTGTGTGTCCTCAAAAGACCTACCTTGGGGCTTCAGAGGAGGGTGGATGTCACTGTGAGTTGGGAGAAATCACAAAAGACTTTCTATAAGAGGTAGGATATCACCTAGTCTATAAAGGCTAGGCTCAGGAGAGGAAGGGAAAAGATAATTCTAGGACACAGTAGGTGCTTGATAGATATTTTTTAAATGAGGGAATGTGTTCACAGTCATTTTCTTCCTGGCTGTTTCTAAGCATCTGCTTTCAAAAATGATTGTTTAAAATATTAAAAAGTCTATTTTAACACTATCTGTAATAGCTCCAAACTGGAAACTACCCAAACGCCCATCAACAGTGGAATGAATAAATAAATTAAGATGTGTTTGTACAATGGAATACCACATAACAATGAGAAGGGGCACTCGAGAATGACATGACACATGGATGAATCAGATGAATCTCAGAAGCACGATGTTGTCCAAAAGAAGGCATGCACCAAAGAGGGCCCATTATAGGATTCCGTTCATATAAAGGACAAAAAGAGGCAAAGCTCATCTATGGCGCTGAAGTCAGCGTGGGGAATTGGTGGCAGTGAGCGCCAGTTGGTGGAAGAAGAAGGGGAGATTCTCGGGGACTGGGGAGGTTCTGGTTTTTCATCTGGATATTGATTACATGGACAGTTCAGCTTCTGAACATTTTGTTGGGCTGCCTGCTTATGATAAGTGCATTTTTCTGTAAGTATGTTGTATTTCAACAAAAAGTTAACAAAAACAGGGTATGTTCCCCAACTTGACTTCCCAGATCCTGTGCTCTTTTGCCCTTTCTCATTGATATCAGGTGGCATGACCCCCTGATGGTCATTTTCAAAGAATGGCACGTGTTGCTCTAGGAATCACCTTTCCTAAGGCCAGGAGAGAAAAGGCAGAGCTCCCATTTCAATGATTGGGAAACTGAGGCCTGTATATGGGAAGTAGCTTGTCTTTTTGTCATACAGCGAGTCAAGGAAAGAAAGAACTTCTGTCTTTAGGGAACCTCTTTTCTGTGGCCCGGATAATAGATTCCTGCCTAGCCTGATCCACCTGAAGAGACAAAGGATGTCACAGGAAGTCAGAATGATGGTTGGGAATTGCCTGGAGGAGTTCAGAGGGCTTTGGAGCCCCTGGCCACACTGCCAGGTCCATGTAAAACAGCATCTGGAGGGTCCCGGGCCTGCCACCTGCTTTTGTGAGATTTGAGTGAGTCAGTTCCTCTCCTTGGACCTGTGCCCTCAACTGTAAGATCAGAGATCGCACTTGACGACAGTTCTAGTTTTTCAAGGTCTAGATCTGAACTAGGGTCATCCAAGTTTGATTAGGCATAGTCTCTACTGTTCTCCACCCTCAGGGTCTGTGCTGGGTCAGGATTAAAAAAGGAAGTCCTTAGGACATTTAAAAAGCATTCATTCTAGGCACTGTGCTGGGGACACAAAGATGAATGACAATGTCACTGTCCTAGAGGAACTGACTTTCTGGGGGAAGAGGTATAGTAAATGGTTGTAAAAAGTGTGACGAGTATTGCACATACAGGTAAGTATTGAATGCTACGGACACACAGAAGAAGACTCAATTCCTGCTTTGGGGGTGAGGTTAGGCCAGGAAAGGCTTTTAAGAAGAGGTGATATTTGAGCTGGACCTGGAAAATGGAGCAGGTCAGACTGGGGAAACTGGGGTGGAGATCATACCCTTGACAGAGACAACAACATATCCAGAGGCAAAGGAGTGGGGAGGAAAAGGCATATCTGTGTGGCTAGAACTGGGGACGGGGAGAGAGGGGAGAGGCAAGGCTATAGGTTTAGATGCCAAGACAACCAGCTTGGGGGTGGGGAGTGAGCATACATGTCCAGAATGAGTATGAGACTGTGTGAGGTGGCAGGGACCTGTGAGGGGCCCCCTCCTCACATTTTCTTCCTCGTCTTTGTCCCACATTTGGATGAGATTCAGATTTCTGCTGCACAAACCCAGCCCCCCAAGGCTCTCCAGTCAATAAGCTCTTTAAGAAGCCAAAGAGAGGCAAGATCAATGCAGTTGTCATTGATCTCACCTCGGCAGCCTATTAGTACCAGGGACTTGGTCGGCCCGGGAGCCCCTCACTAATGCACTGCGGAACTCAGATTAAACTGGGAGCCCCCAGCAGCCCTGGGGAGAGCTTCTGCCCTCCCCATATGCCGGGGGTGGGGTGGGGGGAGTAGAGGAGGAGGGACTCTTTGCCACCCAGATGAACACCGTAGATTCCCCAGGGAGACAGCTAGGATCGTGTCATTCCCTTGCTTAAAATCTTCCGATATCCCCCATCACCTGTTGGGTCTGTGCAGACTCCCTCATAGGACAAGTGTGCCCCCTGTGATCTGGACCCTGGCTGCCCCGTCCAGCCTTATCTCGTACACTTTCTCCTCACCCTCTGAACTCAGTCCAGAAAGACTGCCTCCCATTCTTCCAACTCGTCATCAAGGTGCACGGGGTCATCTGCCATTTCTTCCAGGAAGTCCTCCCTAACCCTCCCTTGGCCACCACCACCAAAATCTGATAGGTGTCCTTCCAAGATTCTCCTGTACTTTCCTGAGCAGAGCAAGGATGAGAATGAAGTGTAATTGCTGATTTTATTATCTCATCTAGCTGCACGTGAGAATCGCCTGGGTGCTTTACAAAAAGTACCCATTCAGATTCACTTGGTCTGAATGAGGCCCGGGCGCTGATGTTTATACCACCCCCTCCAGGGGATCCTAAGGTACGTCCGTGGCTGAGAGTCACTGGACTAGAGTTTAAACTCCAGGAAAGCAGGGGCCATGTTGATCACTTTAACCCCTCCACCCCCGGCCCCCTGCACAGGGCCTGGCACAGAGATGCTCAGTGTGTATTCACAAAATTGCCTGGCCTGGGGCACTCCCACTGCTGGGACCTCCCTCTCTGCCTGACCATCCCTTCGCTCTGTAGGGCAGCACAGAGAAGCAAGGGTTGGCTCTTAAGAGTTGAATAGATACACTACCAAATGTAAAATAGATAGCTAGTGGGAAGCAGCCGCATAGCACAGGGAGATCAGCTCAGTGCTTTGTGACCACCTAGAGGGGTGGGATAGGGAGGGTGGGAGGGAGGGAGACGCAAGAGGGAGGAGATATGGGAACATATGTATATGTATAACTGATTCACTTTGTTATAAAGCAGAAACTAACACACCATTGTGAAGCAATCATACTTCAATAAAGATGTTAAAAAAAAAAGAGTTGAATAGGGTCACTTAGGAGGCTGTTTTGTAACATTGTCACATGACATTTAATTCTCAATATGGTTCTATGAGGCAGGAGGATGAGTAATAAATGTCTCATTTTGCCCAGGGGGACCCTGAAACCCCCAAACCGTAAGTAAGTGGCCAGGCCTGGGTGCCAAAGCCGGAAACAGACAAACCAAGATCCCAGCCTATCGTCAATCTGAAATTGTTTTCCACAGAGCCTCCTCTGCGGCCGTTAGCCCTGCAGCCATTGGCCCTGGCTCCTCTACCTGTCTGCTTCTCTTCCCTTGGACAGCCTTCCCATAGCGGAGGGTGGTGGCCTCCCGAGAGCCTGCGGAGGCGGTCCCAGTTCTCCCAACCTCATGGGGCAAGGCAGGGAGGCTGGCGTGGTGGCCCCAGGGAGCTCCAGACTGGAAATCAGAACTGGGGTCTAGGCCTGTCTCTGCCACCCACAAGTTTCATGGACCTGGACCTGTCTTCCTAGAGCCGTATGGGCAAAGTGGGGACTTTTCTGTCCCTGGACAGAAAATGGGGACAACAGCTTTCAAGGCAAGGTCAAGGAGATCACATATAACAAAGGCTGCGCACAAGTATCATCAGACTTGGGGAAGAGGCTTGGCCCAGATGTTCACCCCACCTCTTCCTGAGCTTTGTCCTCTGACCTTGCCTTCCCATCTGCTCTGTCTCTACAGTATCATTAGCTCTTCTCACATTGCCCACAGGAGGCTGGCCAGAGCATAGGAATCTCACTGGCATGCCCCGTGGTAGTTTATTTAGACACACGAGCTTATTTAGTGAGAGATGGAGATGGATCTGTTTGAATGAGGAGAGGGAGATAACGGTCCGCACCAGTGTCTGTTTCCCTGGGGAATTTGAAGCAAGGGACCAGGGCCTCTGTCTGACTGAGATGGTGGGAACCCTGCCCTCCTGCTGCTGCGGGAAGTAGAGGAACTCCCCAAGAGCACCCATCCCACAGCTGGACATCGTGAGGCAGGAGAGCATAGTGAACCACCACCAATATCTGACAGGTGTCCTTCCAAGGTCACCTTGGAGGCAGGTGAGGCAGCCCAGGATCCTCAGGGACCCTTCCTACAGAAACGTCCTGGATGGGGGCAGAGGGGCCGGGAGGGGAAATGAGTGGGAGGCGGAGACAGAGGTGGGAGAGGGGTCAATTCTCCTTGCCCTCGTTCCGCGGGGGGATGGCAGTGGTAACGGAGCCCAGGCCACCTGAGGCCAAAGTCAGGACCAAGATTCTCAGGGCAGAATCACTAAAAGGGGAGAGAGCTCAGGTGAGCAGGTCCTCGGGCTCGACAGCCCCTCATCCCTTCAATCATATTTAGTACCCTAGAGCCATGAGCCCTTGGGTCCCGGGAGAGCAGACACCATTTGGCCTACAGTATTGTAGGATACTTCTTTTTTGATTCAAAATTACATTTTTTTCCCTTATGATGTCCAGGACTCCAAGGAAGTCAGGCTGCAACCTGCTTGAAGAAGAGGAAATTTTCTGGATAATCTGGACCTCAAGAGTCTGCTTGGGCGGCCAGGAGGGCTCAAGGATCCAGGTGCCCAGGAAGCCAGGTGGTGCATCTGATCTTAGAATTTGTTTTCCTTTGATATTTTCCCCAACTTTTTGAAGCTCAGATGCACAGAATTTGAATAACTATTGAATATAATCTTTGTTACACTCTCCTCTGGTCCATGTTTGGCCCTATTTTTCGTTCATTCATTCATTCACATTAAAAATAAAATAAGTACCTTTAAAGCCACCACCCAGCATAAAAACTAAGACCTTAACAATGCTGGCTACCTAACTGTGTGGCTTCCTCCTGTCCACCCCATCTCTCTGCTTTCCTCACCCAAGGTAAGCATCACTGTGAGTCCTATATCTGTCATTGGTCTGCTTTCTTTTTTAATATACTTATTTTATTGTATCTAAATGTTTTCCAGAATCTTTGCTGATCCCTCCTCCTCCCTCTCTTTAGGGAACTTGTAGCTGTAGAATACAGGAAATGAGATGTGAGTTGCTCCATTATTTTTAGCTGCAATAAAACTCTCCCTGAAACCATCTTGGCATCCAGTGTTCTCTGAAGCGGAGGGGACAGAGGAGGAGGGAAATTCTCCTTCCGGAGAGGCCACTCTTTAAGGAAGTGGCGCGAAAGATGTGCTTTGCTGGGCAGAGTTCAGAAGGGTGGGCTTTCTGAATAATCCGCCTCCTTCTAAGCCTTCACTTAATCCATCTTGTCCGCAGCCTGGAGCCTTGTATAACTGACATCCCACCCACCCCCCGCTACTTCTGCCCTGGCAGAGCTGCTCCCTAGAAGTCCTGGGTCTAAGTGGGCCAAGTTTATTCTCAGGGATTCCGGCCAACAAGGGCCCTCTGGAGGACGCAGAGCAGGCGCTGACCCAGGACGCTCCGGAGATGTGATTATTGGGAGGGGAGGGGGGCCCTGGTGTCACACCCTGGACTTGCCGCAGCACCGCCCCCATCCCAGGCTGCCGCAGTGCCAGCGTGAGCCCCGGGCCCTCCACGAGGCTCTTCGTGGACTCCTCCCTTGCTGCTCCTCAGGCCAGGAACCAATTTTACCCATGAGGGAGTCTGCATAATCCTCTTCCGGTCCCTGTCCACTGCTTTGGGGGGCTTTGGTGAGGGCGGAGAGGGAAGCTGCCTGGGCTGGGAGGGCCTGAGCCACGTCTGGGCCGCAGAGGGAAGCAGTAGAGGGACAGGCCAGGCCTCGGCTGCCAGGACAGCTACCTCTGCTGCTGGAGATGTCCAAGCCCTCCCCCTGGCTGGCCCACCCACGACCCTCATTTCCTCCAAGAGGAAAGGGAGGCTTGAATGAGCCCAAAGGAGGCCACTTGGAGCCCACTATCAAGACCCCAGTCCCCATTAGATTTTTGGCCTAGGTGGATTTGGGGTGGAGTCCCGGTGGGGAGCATCTGCCCTGAACCCCTTTCTCCTCTTTAAGGCTGAGGGGTGGCGGAGGAGAAGAACACTGCCCAAACTGAGCTAGAGATGCAGCAGGGGGCCTGGGATAGCTGAAGACTCCCCAGACCAGGAGGATCTCTAGAGAGAGCCCCTACCCTAGACTTATGGATGGGGAAACTAAGGCCCACAGAGGGAACTCGCCCAGTTAGGATTTCCCAAAACCAGTCTGGCAGGATAACTCCGGCCCATCACTCCTGTCACCCACTCTGAAGCCCTTGTACGTGTTCCCTCTTCTGGAGACGTGCCCCTCCCAGGAGTCTGTTATCCTGAGCACCGCATATCCCACTGGTTAAGCACAAGGCTGGCATCAGTGTTTGGGGTCCAGGGCGTGCCTCTGCGACCTCAAGCACATGACACAGTCTCTCCAAGCCTGTTTCTTTACCTGGAAAAAACCAGGGTGCTAATAATCAAGTTTATCCTCAAGGCTTGTTGTCAAGTTTGAAGGAGATGCTGCAAGCGCCCAGCACAGTGCCTAGAGCATAGTAAACAGTCAAGAAACCCTAGTAGTTGTGACTGTCATTGAGCCAGTGGGCTCCTATTCATCCTTCACAGCCCTGCCCAGGCAGCCCCTTCCCTGTGAAGACCTCCTTGCTAGCCCCACACACAGACCTGATAACTGACCCCTCACAGCTGTAGCTTCATCCTGGGCAAACATCATGTTCTCTTATGGCTGGTTTACACGTGGACCATCTGTGCAGGCATGTGAGCTCCCAAGGGGACGAGGTGTGTCTCACTCTCCCATGGTGTCTTACGGGCTGCGATGGGGCCAGGGCTGAGCAAATAGTGTCTCAGTGATGGGCACGGGTTGGAGCTGTCTTGACTTGCTGGTACCCAACCTTGCAAGCTGGCTCTTCTTCTGTCCTTTATGTCCCATCTTTGAGGCCATTCAGGTCTGCATTTGGTGGGCTTTGCTGCCCTCTCCTGACCGCAGAGGGCAGGACAGTGCCTCGGGTGAGGGTGAGGGTTGGGCTGGGGCAGAGAGGCAGGAGCTGAGTGAGAGTTTTACTTCTCACTACACAGCCTTACATATCCGTCTGCATCTTGGGCTTCGACCCCTCTGAGCCCACAGGGAAACCAGCAGAAGACTGTGTGCCGGGTGGGCAGACCTCTAGAAGGGCTATCATCCCATGGGAAGCCAGCCCTGCATGGTGCACAGAGGTCCCACCCCAAATCTGGTACCAGCCCGGTTCACCCTGGAGCTCACTTCTCCAGCAGAAGCCTCTGAGGGTGAGCCCTGGGCCACCCGGCTTTACACACACAGGTACCAAGCTCACTCATTTGCTCACAGCTATCTCCTGCCTTCTGAGAGTGTGACAGATTGAAAGAAGATGGTTCCAGCTGAGAGAGTCCTATAATTATCAACTGCAGATTATTTTAATTAAAATGCTTTGCATCCTCAGCTCTTAATTTCTAAAATGATTATAAATGTTATTAATAAAGAAAAATCCTTGAAGTGTGATCCATAAATCTCAGCCTGGGCTGAGATGACAGGGCGAGCCGGTCCAGCAGAGGAGGCCCTGCCCAGGGCTGAAACCGCAGAGGGTAGAGAAGAAGGAAGGGAGAAGGGAGGTGAGGCGGGCTGGAAGAAAGGGAATGGAGGAAGGACAAACCCCCTATGCATTCTTCCCGCTTCACCTCTGGATCCTTAAGCATTTGGGATGAAGAAAGCAGACCAGCTCTGGGTTTGGAACTTGAGCCTGCTGTTTGCTGTATGATTTTGGGCAAGTCAGGTGACCTCTCTAAGCTTCAAGTTTCTCCTCTAATGATGTTTTCATCGTTCAAGTTTCTCATATAAAGAATGGAAATGACTGCCGTCTGGTAGGGTTATTCTGAGGCATGTTGACAAAGTGTGTAAAGCGCTTGTCACATTGTAGCAATTTTTGCTTAGCTCCGGCCCCATCCTCAGGAGGGTTCCTAGGAGTCTTCTGTTGCTTCATAGCTCCATTCTCTGGCTGTCCTAGGCTCATGATAGGTGGACCCCTCACACTCCAGGAGGGGCCCTCAGGGGTGTGATTACTGCCAGCCCGAGTCTGGCACCAAGGGAAGGCCCTTCAGCTTTCACTGGTCTCGCATCACGGAAGGGCAGGGCAGAAGGAGGAGAAGAGACCAGCCCTTTCACCTGACATGCAAGGAAATGGATTGGAGGCCCAGAGAGGGAAATGTCTAGCCCAAGGTCGCTCAGCAAATTTCTGGAAGGTCATTTTACCCATTTTAGCAGATGGCTAAAGCCTGACTTTTTAATTTATTTTAAGCCTGTCTTTCTAATGGCTGAGAACAGATCCCCTGAACCAGGAGATGATGCTGACGATAACATTGACGAGGTAGACGGCGGAAGGGGTTGGCAGTGGGAGATGGAGAGGGCGAGGACTGGCCTGGGGTCACGACAGCTAGCTGCTACGTGCGCCCTTGGGCCCATCCCTTCTCTCCCTGGACCTTAGTTCTCTCCTTGGTAAAACTGGGATGATAATCACTGCCCCGCTGACCTCCCAGGCTACTGGTGAAGATCAGATGAGATGATGAATCTGAAAGTGCTTTGTAAGCTGGAAAGCGTGAAGCAAATGTAGGAGATTATTAACATTAATATTAATGAACTTACTCACAGTTGGCTACCGGCCACAGACAAGATGGAACGCTGCGAGTCTGGCAGAAGACGAACTTTTCCAAGCCTCTGTTGGGTTTGCAGAGGGGACAGGGATGGAGATTGTTCTCCGTGGTCATTTCCCAGATTCTTATAGATGGAATTACTTAAGGGAAAACCACTCAAGATTTTCAGCCAAGGGAGCTGGTAGTGCGCCCACGGCACTGGGGGACGGTGCGGGAGGGACTCCCTTTTCCTGGTTGGCACAGCTATAGAGGTTGCTGGCTTTGTCGTTCAAGGCTGATCTCTTCTTGGGGCTCTGGAGGCCCAGGGCTGAGGACCGGGCCCCTTCTGTGGACCCCACTGAAGGCAAAAGGGCTCCCTTCCCTATTTGGTTCCCCTCTTCCATCCTCAGAAGACTAACCCATCCCTCCTTGGGAAAACCGCCAGGTCAAAGAGATGAGGATGGAGTCAGGCTCCTGCATCCTCTTTCTAGCACATTCATCCTCCTCCCTCTCCCCCCACACTCACTCGGGAGTCTTGCTTCTAAGCATGAAGCTGTGCACAGTGTTGATCTGTGTCCTGGGCGAATCCTCCATTCATTCATTCATTCACTCATGTGTTCTGTAAAGGTTTGTTCAAAGTCTGAGACGTGCCAGGCACTGGGATGCAGAGGTGAATGAGGCCCTGTCCCTGTCATTAAGGCTCAAAGGCTGCTGTAGGTGACAGATGACAGAAGTGCAAACAGGCCCTTGTGCCACCCTCTGTGGTTTGGAGCCATGGAAACATAGCAGAGCCCAGGGTAAGGGGAGATTTTCAGAAAACGTTTCCTGGAGGAAGCGGTTCTGAGCAGAGCCTTGAGAGAGGATACATGATGTTCAGAACCCCCATTACTTAACGCAAATGGAACATTCCAGTGTCTCAACTCACAGAATAAGGAGGCACAGATCCACAGGCTTCAGGAAGCCTGCTTCCAGCTAAACACCCAACTGGCCACAGTTCCTGAGGATGTAGAGACTTCCACAGCTTCTGCCCTCAGGGGCTGGGGAGTCAGAGTCCTAAGATGGGGTCTGAACCCCAGCTCTGCCTCTAACAGACTGTGCCCTCTGGTCTCTGCACTTGAAAGATGGCACCAGGTTGTGAGGACTCTGAGATCGTGGTGTGAATAACGCTCTGTCAAGGAAGAGCCACGTTGCCGCTCCCTATTATTTTATTATCCAGCTGGAAGTGTTCTGATATGCCCAGTGGGATGGAGGCTTGGTGCACTTCAGTATTTGCTGATTACTTTGTACCAACTGTAGTGTTTAAGAATGTGAAGATTTGCAAGGTGTCTATGTGCTGTGTGTGTCGTGTGTGCGTGTGCGTGTGTGTGTGTGACAGAGACAGACACAGAGGGAAGTGGGGAGGGTATTTGCGTGCTGGCTTGGCACAGAGAGCCCTGTGCGTTGAGGGTCACACATACACACTTGTGGGCTGTGGTCCACAAATGCCCACCCACTTCTACCCCTGAGCACAACCACACTCTTGACAACTCACACCTTGCATCCCACGAGCGCCCTGGAGCAGCCCTGGTGCACACTCGCTCGCTGTGTCCCTGGGCATCTCTCTCATCGACACCTCAGTTAGAACTCACATCCTGGTCCCCATACCAGCTTAACTGCCGATTTAGATTATCCATAGGTGCAAATACCTCTACAATAAAGAGATGTTGCTGAGCCCTGGGACGAGGAGTCCAAATTCCGCAGGGTGAGGGAGAGAATATTCTGGCTGGTAGGATTCTGGAAGAAGAAAGCATTTTAGGACGATGGACCTTCCAGGTGGAAGGGACAGTGTGAGCGAAAACAGAGAGGCCAGCTAGGATAGGCTGAGTCTTGGGGATGGCAGCGGTGTGGAGAGAGGGGAGGACGGAGCAAGGCATGAGAGCCATGGTTGGGCCCACCAGGTGCCATGCTGGTCATTCCATTAGTCAGGGGCATCTGGAATGTGGCTGGCTTTGACTGCCAAGTGGAGCAGTTGGTGATGGGCAGTGAGGCTGGGTGTTGCGCAGAGGACGCGAGCAGCCACACCTGGGCTTCTGGGAAATGAATGTGCAGCTGTGTGCTCGGTGGGCCCGGGGGAGGCTGGAGGCAGGGAGGCCTGTGAAGAGGCGGCTGGGGCAGCTCAGGAGAAGGACAGTGGGGAGGTTAGCCATGGGGGTCAGAACGGAGAGAGAGAGAGAATAATGGCACGAGAGCCCAGATGTGAAGCTTGTCTGTCTCTGAGTCACGGGGAAGATGCTTCTAGGGAGCCAGAGAGGAAGGGCAGCTTGGTGGGGGCAGGGGGATAGCAGCCTTGGTGATTGGACACCTGAGCCCACCCCATCCCTCCCCTTTGTCTGCAGAGATGAGAAGCACCACTCAAGGAGCACCTACTGTGTGCTATGCACGGGGCCTGCCAGGTGGCTGTATCATCCCATTTCACAGATGAAACAATGGAGGCTAAGGATGTGTGTGACTGGCTGGAATCACAGGATGAGGACTCAGGTCTGACAGCACAACCAATGCTGGTCTCACCCCCTCCCTCCCTCCCTCTAGCCTGAGCTGGCACTGACAGCCCTCCCCTCCCCACCAGGCTCCTGTCTGGCACAGCCTGGGCCAGCCTGAGGCATTCCTGCGAGCCCAGGAGGATGATGAGAGCTCCCTTCTGGCTCCTCACCTTCAAAGAGCCCAGCGCTCTATTTGCGGCTGCTTACTCGGCAGCCCTTTGATTCGCAAGAGAGGCTGGCGGCAGGGCTGTCCCTGGCCACCAGCAGAATTAGAGATCTGGCTTCAGGTGAAAAAAGTTCCTTCCTCCTCTCTCCCTCTCCCTTTTTTCCTTTCCTGACTCCTCTTCTGACTTTTTTTTTTTTAAAGCTTATTTTTAACAAGGGATTTGAAACTTCAGATGCCTCAAAGCTCCAGGACAATGGGAGATAGAGGGTTGATGCTGATTGGCTGGAGAGGGGAGTGGCTTGGAAGCAGGTCTGGATCACAGTAATGTCCCTTAGCACTGACTGAGCACCTAAGTGCAGACATCAAGCTGGGTGCTTGACGGCCATCCTCTCCTCCCCACGCCTCTGTGAGGCAGACTTAATTCATTTTCCATGTGGAGAAACAAAGTCTTGTTCCAGGTCACATTGCTGGTAAGGGGTGGAGTCTGGCTGTACCCACTCCCTGGGCTGGGATGCTGAAGGGACTGGGACCCCTCCCAGACCCTGTCCCACCATGAGATAGAAAGCGTAGGGGTTCAGATCTTTCTTTGCCTTCCCTGCCCCCAGACAGATTCCTGGACATTCAGAGATGTGCTTCACAAGCCTGAGTTCATCTTTCTGGTCGACCAGGAGGACTTACTGAAGGGTGATCCTTCCTTCCTTGGCTGTCCCCATCCTGGGTAATTTGGGACTTTAAAATCTTAAGGACACTAGCTCAGCTCTGTGCAGCCCCGGTTTGGGACTAGGAGAAGAAAACCCCAGCCTGGGAACCCCCAGAGTCCTCACTCGGCCCACTCTGTGACAATGGGCAGACTTTCCAAGGAGGTGGCCCCCATCTTCCTGTCCCTCTTGTGGGAGGAGAAGCACGAGGTGGGAGGGGACAGCATGGGACGGCAGTGGGAACCTGGCTTTGGAGTCCAACAGATCCGGGTGACATTTGGCAGCAGCCTCTCGTCACACATAGGAGAAAATCCGGAACATTCTACAGAGCTGGTGAGGTCCTGCCTGGTCTGGGCCTGCCTCTGCCTCTGCTGCAGCCAGCTATATCCTCTCTTCGCACAGGTCCCAGCCACTCCAGCCCCAGTCACCCATCCCTTCCCTCCTCAGGGCCTTTGCATATACTGTCCCGTCTTCCTGGGACACTCTTCCCTCACTTCTAGATGGTTCCTCTTCATACCTTGGGCTTCAGGGAAGCCTGCCTATCCCAGACCATCTAATCTGCCACTGTCCCCCTGTCATCTACTCAGCAACACTTGTGGCTGATTCTGACCCTGCCGTGGGGAAAAAGGATCAGCTCCGGTTTGTACATCTTTGCATCCCAAGGGCCCACCTGGAGCCTGGTCCAGCCTAGGTCCACCAGAAGTACCTACTTACAAATCATTGAATTTAACCTCTCTTGCAACCTCCGCTTCTTTATTTGCAAAATGGGTGTAGTGACATCTACCTCATAAGGTTGCTGCAAGGGCAAAACGAAGTAAAGCGCTCAGCATGAAGTTCCAGGAAATACCAGCCTCTATTCATATTCATATTCATTCCTGAGTCGAACTGGTTAGGCATGGCTGGCACACATGAGCAACTTGGAAACTTGCAGTGAGGAAACCCAGATTCGGAGAGGCCGCTCAAGACTGTCTCCTAGGCAGGGTGGCCACCTGGCTGCCTGGGGCTCCTTCCTGCTCCGTCCTGGCCTCTTGCTGACCGTGGGTAATCGTACGGCCTCCTCTTGCCTCAGCGTTTCTAATGTGGCTGATGGGATGCATGATGCAAGACCTCGGGGCGGCGGGGGAGGGGGGGAATGAGTGGGCTGGCGGAGTGCTTCCCTGGAGGAACCAAGAGCCGTGCCTCCACCCCCTTCCCTGCCCCCATAACTGGCTATTCAAGGCCCTTGGTCTGCCTCCCAGCTCACCCATCCCCCGCCCTTCAGCTGACTTCCCTCCCTAGCGAAGGACTTTTGCATGAGCAAAGCATCTCCAGCGACTGCCTTCTTGCCACCTGCCCCTGTGGCTCTCTCCCCACCTGAAGCCATAAATACATATGCAAAGGCCAGTATATTAATTTGTGTTTGAGCACGGAGCCGGGGACGCTGCCGAGAAAGGGGATTCGGCAGTGGCAGTGGGTGGGAGGCAACAGATGGCCTGATGGCTTTTACCTGTTGCTAATTTGTTAGGCACCAATTCCTGGTTTGTGCTTAATTGTGCCCAGACCCCGAGACGGCAGCGTGCCAGGCACTGGATGGCCCACGAGTGCTCCCGTGGGGTGATGGGTCAGGTGCCTGCCTGGGAATTAAATGTTGAAGTCTGGAAATGAACGGCTCTGCCTTGTTCTCTCTTGACTGGACTCTGGTCCCTCTTGCTGGCTGGGCACGACGACCCTCAGAGCATATGCAGCAATGAGGAGGGTGCTGAGTCGGGGCAGCCAGCCTTACCCTTCTGTTAAGCGCTGTGTGACCTTGGGTGGGTCACTTAGCATCTCTGGGCCCCATCTGCCTGTCAGGGAAATGAGCATAATCACACCTGCCCTATCTACTTTGCAGGGTTGCTGTGAGTGAGCTGAGATAATGGATCTGGGAGCACTTTGACACGTGGAAGCCTCTCTAATAGTGAGGCATTATTTGCTAGCAGAGTGGTTAAGAGCTTGGATTCTGGAGTCAGTGAGGCCGGAACCGAATTCTGACTGTCACTTATAACTGTGAGGCCTTGGGTAAGAAACCTAAGATTTTGGAGCCTCAGTTTCCTCACCTACGCAGCGGGTGATACCAGTCCCTACCTCAGGGGTGCTGGGAGGAGTAAAGGAATTAATGCCCGGGCTGGTCCCAGCTTTCCCAGAATGCGGTCCCGATGAGCCACTATTAGTTTGCTATGGCTTTCCCTTCCAGCCTCGGCTAAGCATCACCTGTTCTGTGAAGCCCACTCTGATCTGTATCCCCTACCACTGTGGATTGTCTTCTCCTGGTGGAATTTGTTCGGGGTTTACTTCTTCCCCATTAACTACAATCTGGTGGGATGGTAATCTGGAGCCTGTGAGCCTGTCACCAAAAGGACAACACGTGAATAAGCACAGCCATTCAAAAGCATCTTCTGGAGTACAAAAGAGGCGCCAAACCTCAGAAAACAGGGAGCTCATGCACCCACGGGGCAGGGCCCACAGCAGAGGGACACTGCTCTCCCCCTTCCACACCTGGCCCTCCAAGTGGTCCTGGGACCCATCCACATCTGAGCCGAACTCCCCAGCCTCCCTTCTGATTCTTTGAGCCTCAGATATATTTCCAAGAAAGTTCCATTCGCTTCATTGAGCTTATCTTTCAAGAACCTGGCTTCTACACCTCTAGGCCTTATACGTATTTCAATGACAGCATGGAGGAACTTTCTTTTGAATGTTTTCTATATTTGTCTCCATTACTTCTTTGTTTTGTGACCTTGGGCAAATCCTTTCACCTCTCTGAGCCTCAGTTTCTTCTTCTGTATAATGAGGGGTGGGATGGAGGGTAGGACTCCCTGGATTATTGTGAGGATTAAGTGTCCTGCTAGTGTCAAGCATATCACTGGCACTCAGAGATGACCGATCGATTAACCTCTATCAGTTGAGGATAAGTGACATTGCTTTCATTTGAAACCATGGAGGAAACCAAGGCCTGCAAGGTTGTCAGGAAAGCATCCTTCTGAGAAACTTGCTTAAGGGCTTATTGACCGAGAAATCATCTTCTCTCTCCTTTGCCTTTGAGTCTCTCTCAGGGAAATGCGCAGTTATTAGAAGACGGAATGGAAGGTGGCAGAATGTTCTCTTGGGCCAAGTGGGGGACAGGGGGTGGGGGGGGAGGCTGGGGGAGGGGGTAGGAGCCAGGGCTATGGCCGGGGGAGGCAGGAGCTGTGGCAGGGTGGGCTGGGTTCCCTGCTGCTCCTGTTTGGAGCGGGAAGAGAGGGAGAAGGGGGGGGAAGGCGGGAGGCAGGAGGTGGTGATAAAGACTCTGACTTCCCTTTCCATCCCTCCTCATTTCCACCGCACCTCCCCCTCTCCTCTTATATTATTTAATTCTACATGTAAATAATGCCCTCCCTCAGTCATGCCCCCGCTGGCCCTACCTCTGTGGGTAACTCAAGGAGCACACATCAAATGGTCCAAGAGTTTCTCTTCTTGAACTGACGCCTTGGAGAGGGCTCTCCTGCTTATATCTCTCCTGTAGTTTTTCCTCTCTTAGGCGGGAGCAACACGGGGTGCCCAGAACAAGGGCACACGTAGTTTGAATGAGGATTTTCTCAGGTACCAGCTGGAGACTTGGGGCAGCTTACAAATCCCTCTCGCTAGGCAGTGTGCCTGATGCTCAGAGCTGCTACCATCTGCCTCGCAGAAATTCCTGTATGCAAGGTACCTAGCACAGCACCCAGCCCAGGTGCAAGAGCTGCTGCCTGCCCTCCAGCCTGACACACGTTCAGGCAGTTGGTGCAGGGACCCCACTGCATCACGGGAACATCTCAGTGTCCCAGGCAGGTACATGAAACCAATTCAGTGCTACAGAGCCTGGTCACGTAAGCCAGCCGGACCCAGGGACAAGTTATTTGTGATATTATTGAATCTGTCCCATGTTCACCTAGATTCTGCCCTTGACCTTTAACACATCTGTCTTCTCCAAGTCAGTTCTGCCTGGACACCCTCCCCTAGAGCTAAGAAAACAAAGATGGAAAGAGAGGAGCCCCCATTTTGGGCCAGCATAGTACTAGTGCCTCTGTATACCTTACTCCTCTAATCCTCACCACAGCCCTTGGAGGCTGGTCGTCTTGTGTGTTTTGTGGGTGTAAACACTGAGGTTTAGTAAAGTTAATGACCTGCTCAGTTACGTGGCTGGTGGAACTAGGGCTGGAACCCACAGGCACCTGACCGCCTTGGCGTCACGCTGGTTCCTCCCTCTATCTCTCAGCTCCTGAGCTTTTACTGCCCCAGCAGCAGCTATAGACTCTCCCATCCCTTCTGACTCAGGAACCACATAATTCTATGACATCTAAACTTTTGTAGACTCTAAAGCAACTTCCTTCCTCATACCATTTACTCCCACTATGTTCCATCCCCCTGGAGGGTATACCGACCACACATATTAATAGTAACACATATAATGATGGGAAATATTTAGAATAGACCAATAGGAAATGTGGTGGGGTTGGAGGGTTAAAGGTCTGGCTCTATGTGTGCTTGACCAGGAGATGGTGCAGAGCCCAGCAGGGAGGAGGCTTACCCTTAATCCCAGATTTAACTGGTGTTTACTGAGAAGAGGCCACTCTTGGAAATCCAGCAACCAGTTCCTTGGAAAGTGGTGCTGGATTTCATCAGAAACCTGTGGGGAAAATGGGTGATGGGAAAATAAAATTGAGAAGCTTGGGAAGGCTGGGAATGATGATGAACTCAGCTGCTTAAAAAAGACAAAGGGAGCAGTTCTCAAAGGAAGGAGGTCCCCAGGGCAAGGCAGGACCCCTCTCCCTCACCCCTCATACATCATCGCCGGGCCCCTCCAGCTTGTGTGCAGATGTGTAAAAGGAAACATCTGGGTGAGGTTTGAAAGCTTACGAGACTCTGCATATTTTATGAGAATTAATATGTGTTTAATTTAGGTGTTCCAGTGCCCCACGCAAAAGTTTTCATGCACTTGTGGGGAAGTGAGAAAAACATAAGTGAGTTTTCCACAAAGCTAAATTTATTCATTTTCAATAGGATTGTCTTTCTTTTTTTCTGGGATTCTCTCTTTCCTCCTTTCTTGGTGTTAAAACATTTATGAAACTGTGGTGATAGTAGACTAAACTTGATTTCTTGAGCATCTATGCTTGGCAGGCTGTAAAGCTGGCAACCTTATGTTGAATCCTCCAATTTTCTCTTTAAAAATTTTGCTGAACTACAAAATCTAGAAGTCTGAGGACCACTGGGTTGCACTGTGTCAGTCATCATTTGTATCAACTCTCTTCCTAATCTTGGAGCAATTTTTTTCTGCTTAGTACAAGTAGTCTTTGAAATTCAGATACCTCAACCCTATACTTAAATTTAATGACTTGTTTTTTGGCCTGCAAGGTAACAGGTATTATACTCCACATATACCATAATTTGGGGATAGGAGATATTTATTGTATAAGATCCGCGTCTTTTGCTTTTCTGTATCTGTTACTATGGCTTGCTTTGAAGAGTGTTCGGTCCTATGAAAAGGCTCCATCTATGACCCCATAGGCTGAAATGAGGTGAGTGGAGTGAAGGGGAGGGATTGAAGGTGGAGGAGACAGATGATGGGACCCCAAGGTACCCTGAGACAATTTAGATGGAGCAAAGTTCCAATCATAGGCAAGAGACTGCCAAGCTCCTTGGCCTGGGAAGGTCAATGCCAAGAGCCAAGTTCAAAGGGCAAGGTGGGGAGGACATGTTAGAGAGATCAGTAATGTTAGAAACTAAAAGAATCTATTAGGGAATGTAGTAGAGAATGAGAAGTGCCAGGCACTCCCAACCATGATGGGCAACATTGAGGGCTGGAGCTCCGTGCATTCCTGGTGGATGGTGCAAGGTAAGGAGCCTGGGTGCAGAGGCTGCACGTGTCCCTGGAACAGGGGTTAGGACCTGTGCATTAGTGACCCTGCTATGCTAGACAAAACAAGAGGTGGCATCATATTGTTGGTTTTTTCATTGTCACAACCGCTATTGATAATGCAGAGTAAACAGCCTACTTCCTTCTTCCTGTTGTTGCCTGGGAATGGGGATGGGAAGTGGAATTAACTGTAAATGGTTGTGAAGGAGCTTATTGGGGTGATGAGAATGTTTCAAATTGGATTGTTGGTGACGGTTGCCCAACTTGGTAGAGTTACCGAAAAATCATTGAATTTAATGAATAAACATTTAAAATGGTTGAATTGTATGGTATGTAAATTATACCTCAATCCTGGTTTTGAAAAATGAATGAATGGATGCTCCTGTGCATAACTCCCTTAATTAGGAATCCTGGGGAGATGGAGGCTGACGGTGGGGACCAGGGCAGGACCTAGGTTTTTCTGGTCCCTTCCATCAGGTTGTCAGCGTGGATGAAAGGGCCTCTCTGCTCACAGGGTGGGAGCAGACCAAGGATGGGTAGGAGCCTGAAAAACCTTGCTGCTAATGGGGCCTCAAGATGGAGAAGCCTCAGAGGCCAGGATGTCTGAGGAGGGAGGGCGAGGCAGGGGAGGGCCGCAGGAGACAGGTGGGGAGCCGGATACAGAGAGGGAGATCTGAAGTCAGCAAAGGCTTCGGAGAAACAGAAGGGCAGCCAAGGGAGGAAATAAAAGGCATAGAGAGTCTTGGGGCCACCAAAGGGAATAAGAAGGGCGTTTTACAAATATATCAGGGGAAAAAGAATTCTTGAGAGCTGCCTGGCCCATTAATAAATGAGAAGGGAAATCAAATTAATGATGATGATAAAAATGGCTGAGCAGCTGAAGTGCTTTGTAAAATTGGTCTTTAACAAGGAAAAGAAAAAGAAATCCGAGGGATGGGCAATTAGAAAGGGACAGAAGCCCTGTCAATAGAGTTGATGAAAGGTAGGAAAGAGAATACTTAGAAAAATTGGATAATGCTGACCCAGTTCAAATCACCATGTCCATATATACACTACCAAATGTAAAATAGATAGCTAGTGGGAAGCAGCCGCATAGCACAGGGAGATCAGCTCGGTGCTTTCTGACCACCTAGAGGGGTGGGATAAGGAGGGTGGGAGGGAGATGCAAGAGGGAGGGCATATGGGGGTGTATGTATATGTATAACTGATTCACTTTGCTATACAGCAGAAACTAACACACCATTGTAAAGCAATTATACTCCAATAAAGATGTCAAAAAAAAAAAGAATCACCACATCCAGATGCAAGGATTAAACCATTGGCAGTTGTTTTAATTATATATATATATATATATATATAATTATATATAATTAAATATATGTATACATATAAAATTATATATATGTTTAAACATATATATATGTATACATTTTTCTCTTTTAAGGGAAGAGACAGAATCAGTGAAGATTCAAGAGCTTGAGATAGAAGAGAGAAAGGAAGTACTGTATTACCGTATGTTGACTTCCTTCATGGGGCCTGGCACCGTGCTAGGTACATTGCAAATGTCCTATCATTTAATCCCCCTAGCAGCCCTGTGTGCTTCCATGACCAGCCCATTTCACAGGCCAGGAAACTGAGGCTCAGAGAGTCTATGCGTCCCTCCAAGATTACTCAACTACACATGGTAGTGGTAGACTTTGGACCCACGTTTTTCTGATTCCCAAGAGGATTCCCTTCTGTTCTACCAGGTGCTTATTCTAACTCTCAAGATTTGATTCTACACATCAGAGAGAAAGACACCCACCTGCCAATGACCTACTTTTAGTGACTGTCCTTTGTCCTGAAGCCTTGGGATTCTGATGACATAGACAGAGGACTGTCTGATTGTAACTTTGAGATATTTAGGGAGGATTTCAGACTTTGCATGTTGAAGAGAAAGAAATGGGGCAGAGTTTGAGGAATGATGGGCCCGAGGGCACAGGACATCAGTGTCCTCAGGGGTATGCGGGCTCCCAGAGTCCAAAGGCCTTATCACACCGGGAAACTGAGGCCTGAGAGCGGGGAGTGACTCACCCAAGGCAGCACCAGGAGCTGGAGCTGACTTGAGGGCCAAAGCTCTGCTTTCCACACTTCTCAGCCTAAGCCCATTATTTGCCCTCATCGCTGACTTCTGTCCTTTGTCATATGAGACTGACCTTGACTTTGATTTTCAGCTTTGGCTCCGTCCCCTTCTCTCTCCTTTTTGTGGCTCACATCAGTGGCTTCTTTAACCTCCCATCTCATGTCTGTTGCTGTTTTGTTAACCCTGAGGCCCCAGGGGGTGGGGATGGGAGGGTGAGGAAGAGAGGGAGAGGCATGTAGGATTCATCTGGCTCTTGTCCCACTGCGGTCCTGTCATTGAGGGGTCTTGAGCATGGTGTGGTGGGAACCCACCTGTGATTGATTCAAACACTGGCCCAAAGTCTTTACCCACCTCATCTAACCCTTGCCACGGCTTCCTCACATATGGAGTTTACTTTCCTGCCTCTTGACCTTGGGCTTGACCATGTGACTTGCTTTGGTCAATGAGATGTTAGCAACATGGAGAAAGCAAGGACTTGAAATGTGCTTGTGTGGTTGGGCAACTCCTTGTGCACCTTTGACACTGCCATGAGATGAACATGCCTCGGCCAGCCTACTCATCCAGGCTGGATGAGACACAGCTGGAGTAGAGCCTCCCCAGCCAACTCCAGCCTTTCAGGGAGAATCAGAGCTGTCCCAGCCACCATGGTTCGAAGCAGAATTTTCTGTCTGGACTTAGATCAGCCAAGTTTCCACTGACCTGAATATCCCTGAGAATAGATGTTCATAATAATATACCACTGAGATTTTTTGTGGTTGTTTGTTATGCAGCATAGCTAACTGGTACACAAGCCATTGACACAATGTGCTTGGAGGGCTCTAGTTCCTATTTAAAATCTCTCTTTTCCTCAATTTATTAAAAATAAAAACAAATCATTAAGCACCCACAACATGTCCATTCCCATGATGTATTTAGAAGCTTGGGTTACTGTCTTTGAGGAGCTCAGCCTGCGGGAAGCAAAAAGATGGTTACAAAATATGATGTCAATGAAAACTTCCCGGGGGGTAAAGATCTCTGAGTGAATTCTTGGGGGAAGGAGAAGAGGGGAAGGATGCTCAAGGCAGAAAGTACAGTGTGCCCAAAGACATGAGGGTGTGAAGCAAGCTGGTCCATTCATGGAACCCAAGCCCTCTTTGCGCTGG
Source organism: Delphinapterus leucas (assembly GCF_059928025.1). NCBI lineage: Eukaryota > Metazoa > Chordata > Mammalia > Artiodactyla > Monodontidae > Delphinapterus > Delphinapterus leucas. Next base: position 32,376,711 of record NC_143147.1, read on the forward strand.
AATGTTACCCCCAGCATAGACAGGCAGCCTGAGCCCAGGTCTGGCTCTGACATTTTACAAGTCCCTGACCAAGTGTTTAGACAAAAAAGCGACATCGATGATGACAATTTATTACCAGATGATGAAGTTCAGGGAAACTCTATTAGATAAAAAATGGCACAAGATGTGATAAAACTCGAAGAAACTCAAAGGGGATAAAAGACTCATGGTAGTGTTGCGATACAATAAACAAACAGCATAATCCGGGAATGCCAAAGGCACAGATGTAATCACACATGGACACCTGCTGCCGGAAGTCGGGCTGGGGTCCAGCAGGCCCAGCGGAGGGCTGCTGACAGGGTGAGCATCCCAGCACTACCCTCACCCCACCTTCCCCAAATCTTGCCTGAGATGCAGACCCCTCCCTTGGCTTCTCCCAGTTTCCCTTTCCCTATGACTTTTCTCAGTGTCACTTGCTTTCTGCAGGGAGAGGTGGCTAGGGGTGGTAGGGAGGGAAGGTGAGCTGCCTCCCTGGCCCTATGCAATAAGCACGGCCTCCTCCTCGAGCCCACCCCTCTCCTTCTAACGCTCCCCCTTCCCCCAGCCCAAGTGTGTGTGATTTCCGAGTTAATCTGTCTGCACTAATTAAATATTGAAGGCTGTTAAATATTCATGGGGCGTCTTAGCTGGCAGGTTTGATGTCTCCAGGCCCCGCTGGCTTCAGCTCCGCTGATGGGCCATTTTGGTGGGGTACTTTGCGCTCCTGACGGCCTCTCTCTCATCCAGATGTTCCCAGCTGCTCTGGACCACTTCATCTGCTAGGGATGCTCAGCCCCCAGCCTGGGACTCTCAGTTAGCTTTCTCCTGTGGGAAGTGGTACCTGCAGCTTTGGCCTTGGGGGCTTGTAGTATGCCACCAAGGGAATCTGGCCTGGGGTGCTGGGAAGACGGGCTGAACCAGGAGTTCACTGAGAGGCCAGGTGGTGTGTCCTCTGGGTAGGGGCTCCTGGGAGCCTCCCTCCTTCCTTCCACCGGCTTCTGTTTGCAGCTCCAGTGCTGTGCTGGGTGGAAGGTGCTGGGGGGAGAGGTGGCCGGAGACAGACTCTCCGATCCCTGCAGGAGGCCAGTCTGCGTGGAGACGTTCCTACAAAGGGCAGTTACGATCGCCGGGGACAGTGTTATGCTGGGCAAAGCGGGGCTGTCTCACGCACAGGAGCTGAGGGGTCCCAGGAGACACCAACCAGACTGGGGAAGGGGGAAGGTCAGGAAGGCTTTGCAGAGTGAGACTTCAGGCCGAACCCTGGGAAACAAGAAGGACTCAGCCCAGTTGGTATGAGAGGGTCTGTGTGGAAGGCCTCTGGTCAGGGGAAGGGCAGAGTGAGGGCCTGGACCAGAGCGAGAGAGGGGTGCCCTGTGAATAGGCGTGGCAGACGCCTGAAGGCTGGGACGCAGAGGGGAGGGGAGCAGTCAGCAGCCTGCGGGAGTGAGGGTGCCTGACCCCACCCAGGGTCAAGGCCAGGTGCTTCCTTCCTGTCTCTCACCTTCTAAGTCCCTTTGTGAGGGCCAGCGTCAGAGGGCAGGACGTCCCATGATGGTACCTCCCGCTGGCTGGCTGGGAAGCTGGTCCATCACTGTTTTCTTTCTCTTTTCTTTCTCTTTTAAAATTACAGTTGAAGTACAACATTGCGTTAGTTTTGGGTGTACAGCATAGTGATTTAGTATTTTTGCAGATTATATTCCATTAAACGTTATTACAAGATATTGGGTATAATTCCATTGCTGTGCTTTCTGTCGGAGAGTCACACAGACTTGACGCAGGGCCAGCATCTTCTTAGCCGGGGAGCACTGGTTTCCTGAAAGGGGCTTTATCTCCAGGCAAAGGAGGTTGCGTTCCAAGGCACACGTGGAGGTCAGTTAGCACCTAACCATAGGCCATAGACAGATGGCTCCCCGAGGCCCAGAGGAGATGCCCAGGACCCTCCACGTGCCCCTTTCCCTCTGGGCTATGGGGTCTGTTGCCGGCCTCGGGCACCTCTGTGTGACTTTGCAGCTCAATGCAGGCCCAGGGTGTCCGAGAGGGCCATGTCCCTCCTGTGTGCGCAGCTCTGGTTGCAGGGGGAGGGGTCCGTGTGGTTCAGGGAGATGTTACCAGGGTGATAACGTGTGTCAGCTCTCCCTCTAGAGGGGGAGGCCATGCCCCTACTGTTCTGAGTCCCCGAGGCTGGGTCCCCGAGTCTGCGTGGCACCAAGGACTTGTGAATCACACTGCATTGAGCTTTGCGCCCAAGGGCATCGGAGAATCTGGAATGTTCTCTTTGGATCGTACCTAAGGCAACAATGCCGACAACAGCAATAATAACTTGTGTACTGAGTACCACTGTCTCCAGCACTTTATACACATTATTTCATGGAACCCTGCCAGCTAGCAGCTTTTATGACCCACAGTTCACAGACAAGGAAGTGGAGGGTCAGAGAGGTTGAGAAAACTGTCCAGGGTCACACAGGAAAGGGCCGAGCTGGCATCTGAACCCAGGCGGCCTGACTCCAGAGTCCATGCCTTCAGTTCAATGCCAGTGGTGTTCAAACTTCCCCGAGACAAACAATCACCTGGGAAGCTTGTTAAAATGCAGATTCCAGGTCCATCTTAGCCCCACTGAATAAGAATCCCCAGGGCAGGGCCAGGAAGTGGGTGGGGTCAGTGGGACCTCTGCTGTGGCGTTGCCCCATGTCTGGCGGCCTCCTCCCCACTGGGACAGGGAAGGGCTGGTGCGGAGTCAGCTCGGGAACAGAAACCACCACCTGAGGATCCCGACTGCTTGAATGTTGAGCAAGGTTCTCTTTAAGATGCCAGCCTGACTTGGAGCTGCTAATAGAGCTGGCAAGAGTTTGTGTTTCCCTTGGGCCAGGGCTATAAAGCAGAGACTGTTAAGCACCAGGCTGCCCTGATGGCTGTGGCAGCAGCAGAAACCAGAGAGGGGCGGGGGGAAGGAGGGGCTCAGGGACAGGATTCAGGGCTCAGTGTTCGGCCACCCACCCCTTCGAGAGAAACGGAGTCAGAAAGAGCTGTGCTGGGATCCTCTCTCACTAGCTGTGAGGCCTTTGGTAAGCAACTGATTGTCTCCGAGTCTCAACATTCTGATCTGCAGAATGGGCTAATGATACCCCTTACCCAACAGTGTAGCTATAAGCCTCAGACAAGATGCGCGAAGCACAGAACGCCTGCAGCAGCGGCCTCTTACAGAGGACTTCCTAGGTGTCAATCACTGTTCCGTGGGCTTTACACGCATGACCTCCTTTAATCCTCAAGACAGCCCTGCCAGGCTGTTATCTTTACTGTCCTCGGTTCCCGGTTGTGAGACTGGGGCGTGGAGATGTTCATGCACCTGTCTGCATCCTACAGGCGGTAAGTGACAGAGCTGGGGTTTGAGCCCTGCCTTTCGGGCTCCAGAGCTCGTCCTCTTAACCCACAGAGGCGTCCAAAAAGGTTAGTCTGTCAACCTCCACTTTGCCCAGACTTCGGGAAAATTCTGCGTTCTGTTGGACGAAGGCCCCTCTTCTGTGGACGATCCTCCTCTCAGGAAGCCCTCCAGGCCGAGAATGGATTTCTCCTTGGTCAGTTGGGGCTCTTTTACGGGAGATTCGCCGTCGCTCACTCATCCCCCCACTCACTCACCATTGCACAGCTATTTGGTGAGCACTGGTCACATGCCCTGTCCTGGGGACACAGCGCAGACACTGATTGTGACCCCCGTGAGACCACAATCGGTGAACAGCAACAACAAAAGGCAATAAACACGAAACTAAGTAAACTGTACAGTGTGTCAGGATGGGATCGCTGCTGGGAGGGAAATAAAGCAGAGAAGGGAGGATGGATGGAAGACGGTGTCTGGGGAAGCCCTCGCTGGTGGGTGTGTTTGACCGGTGGCCTGAGGGGGTGGAGGAGACAGCCACGTGGGCGTGAGACGTGGACGTGGAGAGCGTGCCAGGCAGACACACCAGGAACAAAGCCAGAACAGCAGCATGGCTGGCGGAGGGGGCAGTGGAGATGCAGGCTATCGGTGGAGAAGACCTGCCTCCTCATGGTTTAAACGGGCTGCCCTGGCTGCTGTGGACGATAGACTGTAGGGCCAGGGTGGGTTGGGGACCAGTCAGGAGGTCCAGGTGACTGAAGATGGTGGATGTACTCAGGTGCTGTGTCTGAGATGGTCAGGAGTGCTTGGATGGTGACGGATGGGATTTTGAAGGTAGAAACAACAGTATTTGCTGACAGACTGGATGTCGGATGGTGAGGGAAGAGTGAGTCCAAGGGTTTTGGCCGGGGCAACGGGAAGGATAAGATAACCATTGACTGAGATGCAGGAAGAGTGGGGTTTGGGGCAGAGGTGGGGGAATGTTTGGCTTCATTAATTAGATCTCCAAATGGAGATTCAGGTAGGCAATTGGAATACACGTCTGAATTTGAGGAGGTGTCGGGAACAGAGACATAAATTGGAGAGTTATCAGCATGTAGATGGTGTGCGTGTGCTTTTAAATTTTTTATTGGAGCATAGCTGCTTTACAGCGTTGTGTTGGTCTCTGCTGTAGGGCAAAGTGAATCAGCTGTACGTATACATATATCCCCTCCTTTTTGGATTTCCTTCCCATTTAGGTCACTACGGAGCATTGAGTAGAGTTCCCCGTGCTATACAGTAGGTTCTCATTAGTTATCTATTTCATACTTTGTAGTGTATGTATAGCCCAGGGAGGAGGAGACTAGATCGGAAAAAACAGAGGTCTGAGGACAGAGCCCTGGAAGCAGGAATATTTATAGGGCAGGGAGAGGACGAGGGGCCAACACGTGAGACAGGGGCCCTGTCACCGCAGCCCACAGAGCCAGGCGGGGACCGGCTCAGGTATTTGGGTTCCCTGCCTTTCCCAGCATCAGCTCTGCGCTTTTGGCAGGCCTTTTCCGCCCTCTAGTGGTCATAGTTGGGAGTGCACCCAATGGAGCTAGAGAGCCAGACTACCTTTCTGGGTGTCTTCTGAGTCACTACACTTGTGCATTCGGTAGGTAAGCAACTCTGCTGTTGACAAGCCTTGTGATCTGGGGTGGGTCTCAGCTCTTTCCGGCTTTGGTTTTTCCATCCGTCCCGGGAGCAGGTGAACCAGATCATCTTTAATGACCTGTCCAGTTTCCACCTCCTTTGTTCTTGCACTTTCTACTTCTGAGCCCCTCGGGGCCACTCAGCCCTGATTCTGGAGTTTTGGCTTCCGAGCAGCCGGTGGGTGGGACCACTCCCCCTTTCCAGGACTTGGGTCTTGAATAAAACGGGGACAATTCTATCCACTTGGAGAAGGCAGCCCTTTGGGACATGTATTATCAGGTGCTCTGCTGGGCACCCCAAGAGTCACAGGCTTGGAATCTACTGTTGTGAATTCCTAAGACCCTCCTCCTCTGGGACCTGCGTCTGATGGACCAGTGCCAGGCTCCTGTCTGCCCAGCCATGTTTCTGGAGAGCAGGTAAACAGGCTTTGCAACAGGAAAATCAGAAAGGACACAGCCTGAAAAGTCATCAGAGAGACAGACAGAGCTCTCTCTGTCTTGTTATTTACAGAGGGTTTAATTCGAGTGGGTAGAGGTGACAGCAGACAGGGCCGAGGCAGGACCGAGTGGGAGAGGGCTTTCTAACAAGACAACCCCCTATATGCACAGTGACTCACAGCCCACGGGGAGGGGGGAGTTGGTGGATCGTCTCCATGCATACAACTGCGGTCCAGAGGGGAACTCGTTCAGCAAATGTATGGCTAAGCATTTGGGTGGAGAACCCAGGTACTCTGACTCTTGTTTGGTGTTGTTTCCGGAACATCTATTCTGACGCCTTGTCTTTGATAGAGTAGGATGCTGGGGTCTAGAGAGGCAAAGAGACCCACAGGTCATCTAGCTGCTGAGTGACACATTAGGGACCAGATCTGACTGTCTTGCCAGGGTCTCCTGCCTGTAACCGGCAAAGGGCTAGTGATGTCGCCCATCTGTCTCTTATTTCGGAAATTGCTTTTCTCTGTGAGTCCCTCTCCCTACATACATCATCCACTGACATCACACAAAAGTCTCCTCCATTATAAAAATACAAAGAGAATTTAGACAATAAAGCAAAGTAGGAAGAAAAATGGTCCTACCACTCAAGCCTTAACTTTTGGGTACATTTACGTCCTTTGTTTTTCCTGTATGTGATACGTGATTCTTTTTTTTTTTTCCTTTTCACATAATTGAGTTCATATTGACTAGACCATTTCATGCCCTGATTTCACTCACTGTTGTAAGTATTTTCCATGTTATTACATACACTTCATAAATGTCATTTTGAAGGCAGGAAGCTTGCTAGACCAACCCCTGAGTGTTGGACATTTAGACTGTTTCCAGTTTTTCACTGTTACACACAGTGCTTCAAAGAGCAGCTCCGTGTAGGATGGCTTTGAATATTTAGGATGATTTTCTTGGACTGGAATTTTAGGGAGAATACTGCACACAGGTGCTCCCATGGCTGGCTCTCCCATGGGCGGCCCAGTCTTGGGGGTCCAAGACAGAAGGCTAACAGGTCCCCTCTCCTCTTTCTACAGCCTTTTCTGAAGGCTATGTTGATTTCTTTTTCTCATTATTCACTCAGGACCTATAAGTTCTTTCCCAAGACTCCTCTGTTAAAACCTGTCACATTCACCAGGATACTCTCTCTCTCTCTCTCCCCACCCCCCCCCGTTGAAAGTGAAGAAAACTATTGATTGAAAATAGAATATATTGTTTCAATAAACTGAAAAGTTTCTCACTTCAGATATAGCTGGATCCAGGCACTGAAGCAATATGATCAGAACCTGGTTTTTCACTGACTCTAAGCCCAGTTCTGTGGTGGCTCCATCTTGAAGTCCACTGTCAAGAAGACTGTAGGGGCTTCCCTGGTGGCGCAGTGGTTGAGAGTCCGCCTGCCGATGAAGGGGACACGGGTTCGTGCCCCGGTCTGGGAAGATCCCACGTGCCGCGGAGCGGCTGGGCCCGTGAGCCATGGCCGCTGAGCCTGCGTGTCCGGAGCCTGTGCTCCACAACGGGAGAGGCCACAACAGAGAGAGGCGCGCGTACCGCAAAAAAAAAAAAAAAGAAGACTGTAGAAGATTAGTTTCAGCCTGCCTGTTTCCAGGTCTGTAGGAGAGAGACAGAGAAAGAATTTCTCCCTGGTAGCTCCTATATAAATCCCAGAATTCACTCTGATCGGACTAACTTAGCTGCTCACTAACTCCTGAACTAATCACTGTCATATGGCCTGACCTTAAGCTTAGGCAACTTGGATAACATGTGTGCCTGGGGCTGGGGTTGGCTCTGATTGTTCCAGAGCCCGTAGATTAGGAGAGGTGTTCCCTGTGAAGTGTGCTTGGGGCATTTATTATCCCAAGAAAGGGGAGTGGAACCAGGAGGGAGAACACAAAACAATAGTTGCTGCTCTATTTGGGGAAAGACTCAGAAGCATAGCATTTTGGACCTGAAAGCTCCTGTGAACACATGCCTCTGCTCTCCCAGAGAAAGAGGATCCCCTGTAACAAACTTTCTGAGAGACAGCCCTTCTGATTCTGCTTGTATGCCTCTAATGACAGGGAGCTCAGCACTGTCCAGACCAACTCACTCCACCCCGGTACAGCTGTAACCGTAAGAAGATGAATCCTCCTCTACACTGAGTGTTCAATCAAGCCTGTCTATCTATCTAACTGCACCCCCATGGCCCTGGCCCCATTGGACCCATCTGGGGGACCATCAGATATATGACCTTTAGAATCAGAGCCATCCTGGGGTTTTTTCTTCTTGGCTAAACAGCCCCTGGACTTTGTTGTGTGCTACTTGGTTTCCTGTCCCTGCTATTGGTTGGCTTTCTCCATATGCTCTTGTTAGTCAGTATAAAGTCAAGAACTGAACACGAGGCTGGGGTCCGATGCAAGCACACGGATTCTGGCTTTTTGAGAAGTCTTTAGCAAGTGACTCAGTCTTCCTCTTTAAAAAGCTGCCCAGCTGTGGAGACAGTTTGTTCCAGTCCAGGTATCCGAGTCACCAGTCCAGGTATCTGAGTCATTCCTTCCCTTGTGGCTCATGTGAATTGCTCTTTTAACCAGTTTCAGGGCCCTGAAAGCAAAAGTAACAAGCCCAACGATGTGTTACTTAAAAGGAGACTTATTACATTCAACGGAAGGGGTATTTTTCTAGGAAGAGACTGCTAGGTGTGAGACACAGGCAGATGTACCCGCCATGTGGCTGGCTGCCTGGGCCTCCCCACAGGTCCCCTTTCCTGCCACTGCTGCCCTGATGTCAGAGCTGTCTCCTGCCCATAGGTGGCATCCAGCGCCTCACGGGTCCAGCAGATCATAGCCCATGTAGCACAGGGGTGGATCATGGTGCCTTGGTGGCCCTGCAGCATTTTGTAGACTCTGTTTTCCTTCCTGAGGCCCTAGGGGGCTGCCACTCAAGGCAGCCACAAATGCCCCCTTGTTGGCCAGCCTTAAGTGTATGCTGCCACCATCCCTCCAACGGCCCAAAGCAAGCAAGGGGTCCAGGAGATCATCCATCGGCTGGATTCAGTCAGAGTCAGAGCTGGGTGGCTAGGTTGCCATCTAAGTGGGTTAGGGTAATGCTTGCTGCTGTAACAAATAAACCCCCAACAGTACAGTGGCTCAGATGTGACAGAGACTATTCCCTCCCTCTGCCACGGGCCTGGTGTGCAATCAGGTCAGCAGGAGGCCATCCTTCGTGCTGTCTCTGGACCCCAGGCGACTAGAAGCTCGGCCACCTTCACCTAAGGGCTTTGGTAAACGATCCAAGGGTCGCCTCCATTTCAGCCGGCTAGAGAAGGAGAGGAGCACCAGCAAAGCGGAACCTCAGTGACAGTTGTATGGAGGGTGGCCCTGGAAGGGACATAGATTTCTGCTCATCTCCCATCAGCCGGGTCAGACCTTTGCCACGTGACTGCAAGAGATACTGAGAAAAACCGTCTAGCTATGGGCCAAGAAGTGGATGCAGATTTTGGTGATCAGAGAGCAGTCTTTGCCACACAATCCCACCCCAAATGACAAGCTTGGACCATTCCATAGGGAAGTGGGGGGACTTGGTACGTGTCAGGGGAGGAAGGTCGTGGGCTGCAGGGCAGCCAGGCTGTCAGCCAGTCCCTGTCATTGGTCATCTCTCTCACAAGACTCTCCTCCAGCCATCCCTCAAGCCCAGGTCCCAGTGCCCTTGGCTGGTTACCATGACCCATTCCCAGGGCAGAGGCAGAGAGGCCTTGTGTGTGCATAAACCCTCGAGGCGATTCTCTGTTTTCTCCACTCCACTCCCCTCTTTTGCTTCTCAAACACACACTAGGCATGATTTAAAGACATCCTGATAGAATCATCTGGACACATTTTGCAGCTTCGACTAAACCACCGGGGATGTCTTGAAGGCTTGTCGGGCAAGAGGAACCATGATTGGTGATGTGGAGACACACGGGAACTCGGGGAAGGATTTCTGATAATGCAGTGTGATCGATCTACAGCATTTTCTGACTTGTGTGAACAACCTTCAGCTGCCACTTTTCCATCCTGTCAGCTCACTTCATACTAACGTTCCCTTGCAAAGGATCAGCTCAGACTCAAGTATCTTTTACAGACTCTCAGCCGGCCCAGTGGCTGTAATTATTGTCCTGATGCTCAAGTTCAAGTTCTACTCGCTGTTGTATGACAACTTTTTTTTTTTTTTTTTTCGGTACGTGGGCCTCTCACCGTTGTGGCCTCTCCCGTTGAGGAGCACAGGCTCCGGACACGCAGGCTCAGCGGCCATGGCTCACGGGCCCAGCCGCTCCGCGGCATGTGGGATCCTCCCGGACCGGGGCACAAACCCGTGTCCCCTGCATCGGCAGGCGGACTCTCAACCACTGCGCCACCAGGGAAGCCCTGCATGACAACTTTTGCAAGAGAGATCCTCTTACCTACTCACCCCCAGGACAGTCCGACACAACCCCCCAGAATATTATTGCCCTCCAATCGCTGGGTGTTCCTGACCCAGCTTTCTTTGCTGAATTTATCTCTGGAACGGCCCCTCCTTCGGGGAACCCCAACCTTCTAAGAATAACAGTCAGGAGTGGTCGCCTTCTGCACTTGTGACTGTGTTGATATCACTTGCATACTCCCTGATTACAGGCCAGACATCTCCATCGGCCATTGGGTCATCTCGGCAGAGAAGGGATGTTTTTTCAAAGTCACGCGTTGATGCTGAGGTGTTGGTGATCATACCATGTCATTAAGCCCCTTCTTTTATTATTCTCAGATAAGAAACTCTTGATTTACCTCCTGGCTTCCTTTGCAAAGCTCTCAGCTTTCCTTCTCACACACATACTAGTTTCTAAATGCCAAGCTGTATATCGTCAAATAAAACTGTATGTGGAATTGTCATAACGGCCACAGCTTTCAAAACATCAACGCTCAAATGCCGACTTGAGGCTGCTTGCTCTCCTGATAGCTCTTTATGACATTTTACACACCCCACATCTTTTAATATTTATCTGACCTGGGGAGTTGCATTCTTGATTGACTTTCCTCACTTTACTCAATTTATTAACAGCAGTTTCCATATCCAGCACGTTCAGGAAACTGGAAACAGGGTAATTTCACCTGAGAGTCCATGTGTCCTTTTAATATGCTTGGATCCTAGCCAAGCATCCTTTTAAGAAAGAACACTCCACCGTGAATAAGATGTGGACTCTAAAAAATAAGAATCCTTTCCTGTTTAAACTGGCCTTTAGAATAATCCTATTCACACAGCATATGACACAACCAGATCATCTTTACCCAGGGCAAATGGCCCTGGATGATTTCAGGGAGGGGTGTGTGTGGTGGGAGTGAATGGGGGAAGGGGCTCGTTTGGGAGGGGAAGGTAGTGATGAGAAATGGCAGGGTTGGCTTGGCTTTGGGAAGACAGTCCTGGGCCCCAGGAGAGAAGAATCCCAGACTCATCAGATCTATTGGGATAGAGAGCACACACACACACACACACACACACACACACACACACACACACACACACACACTGGATTTCTATGGCCACTGGCTGCGCAATTCTGTTCCTTCCCTGGAACACTGCCTTCCTCCACTTCTGCCCAACCTGTGAATTATCCTAATTCTACATATGATGATCTGTGATGCCGTCCACATGGCTTGCCTTCTGTGCATGACACCGTATCTATACCTCTTGTACCATTTGCCACACTTGATTTTAGTATGTATGTGTGTGCGTGTGCGTGTGTGTGTGTGTGTGTGTGTGTGTCTTCCCTTTTGACCACAGGCTCCTGGGGGTAGGAAGCATTTCTTCCTCATCTTAATATCCTTAGTGTCTGGCATGGGGTCAATACTCATTGAATTGTGAATGAACCACTAAAATTAGCATCCAACTTACCATAAAATCTTTGTGAACGTTAAACTTGAAGGGAACGATATCCCATCCAAAGTCTGTTCTTTGTCAAAATCCAGGAAGACATTTGATGTGCTCGCTAATGACCACCATGCATATTTCACAGAAACGTTTCCAGAACCTACCAAGCCCCCACTTCCGTCATTCACAATGGCAGCGTGTTATTCCACTGTGTTAACCCATTTCTCTTTGCTTGGTTAGCCCCCTCTTCTTTGGCCTTTAGGTGGTTGACAGTGTTTAGTTATCACAAGCAGCGCCGCTATAGACGTGTTTTTCTTTCTTTGGGGCTAATACCATGGGGTCTGTTACCAGAGAGAGGATCGCTGGGTCAGAGGATAAAGAGTCCTCACATCTGCTGCCTGATTGCTTATGTAAATTGGTCCAGCCTTTCCCGATAGCAATGCTGAAGGATGCGTTTTCACTGGCTGCCCATCTTGGGTTTTATCATATTTATTTTCTGTGACTTTAATAGGCATGTAATGGGACCTGAAATGTGCTTGGTTCTAAATTTTATTTCCTAGTTGGCGGGATGGTGCCTGTTTCCACACGGTGATTTACTGTCTCCATTTCCTGGCGTAATTCTGTTCATCTCCTTTGACCACTTATCAGGGAGAGTCATGTAGCGGCCCATCCGTTATCTGTTTGGGGCAGTCAGCAAGCTTGGGAAGGGGAATATGACAGACGGAACGGATGCTGCTAGTTTCCTTTTGATATTGATTTTTATTACATGGCAGTGTAAAAATTTTCATTCTTAGATATTTGAACCCATCCATCAGAGCCCTGATGGTATCTGTTTCTCCAGTAGCTGGGAATTTATCTCCTCATTGGCGTCAGGGATGGTAATGCTTGTCCCTTGTTCCCGGGTTTGTCACAGATTAACGGTGCCATACGGCTGAACTTGACAGGTGTGCTGTATGAATTTAAATGAACTCTCCCTGGCCCATTAACCAACTGTCCCGGTGATGTTTATTAAAGAACAATTTCTTTCCTCGGTGTTCTCCTTTGTTGGCCTAACGTTAGTTTTACCAGGGTTCAAATTCATCTCAGGAATCTCTCTTCTGGTGACCTTTGCTGCTTTTAACTCAGCATAGGCTGGTTCCACTGATTGACGGTGCATATTGTAATTGCTCCAGACGGATGGTCTATCACTGCCATTGAAAGTCAAATCCTTTGATTCTTCACCTGGAAGAATAAACATTCCACACTCAGAGCTGTCAAATTCTATTAGAGGACTTAGGGAGATTTACATTGGTATTGCATTAACTCTATATTTCGACTTTGGGACATAGCATATGTACTTAGGGATTACAATTAGACCCGAGCTGGGAAGCTCCCCAAAGACCTCAGGGCTTTAGACAAAAGGAAGATTCACCTTTCCTTCCAATGGGCCTGGCCTGGGGACAGTCCCATAGGGTCAGGCAGTCCCGAGGCTGATGGTTTTAAGTAACGTCACTTTTCTGTAAACTCCCTCCTCTCCCACCTCAGGAGGATGCTCTGGATATTAGAAAGAGAAGACTAAGAGGGAATCTTGACTAGATCACATGAGTCCCATGATAAGGGTGTAGTGGGTGAGTGGTGGGTTGGGACGGGAATGACAATAGAGGACTCGCAGCTCCTCCAATCAGGCTGGAGTCCACAGAATGTGTCTCCTAACACTTTATTTATCTATCTATCTATCTAGGCCGTACCGCTCAGCATGCAGAATCTTAGTTCCCTGACCAGGGATCGAACCCACGCCTCCTGCAGTGGAAGGGCAGAATCTTAACCACTGGACCACCAGGGAAGTCCCTCCTACCACTTTAGTGTCAGTATTTTCCTCTGTCCCTTTGTCTTTTGGTTACACTCTCCTGGTAAATCTGCCACATTGACTCAGTCGACCTGTCCACCTCTGTCACACCTGGGCTGCTGGGCACTCCCAAGGAAGACCCTGCGGAAAATTCATGTCTCCAAGCCCAGGGATGCCGGTGGCCCTCCTCTGCCTCTGTGGTCTTCACTCTCTTTTCCACCCTGTCTTTCCTTTCTTCTTCCTGTTTCTCTGGGAGCAGCATCCTTGCTCACATTTGGATCTGTTCCTCCTGGAGCCCTCCCCTTTTTGCCTCATCGGAGAGTTCACTCCCTTGATTACACTCTCTGTCCTGTATCTGCAAACTTGTCTTCTCTATTAGCTCCTTCCCATTCATACTTACATAGACCTGGCTGTCTTCATTATTGAAAAACTCTTTCTTTCTTTAAGATGTTTTGGGACTTGAATGTTCTTCGTGTATTCAACTTAAAATAGTGACGATGAATAAACCCTCGAGGAAGGTACTCTTCAGCTAAGCCCAAGACTCCCTCTAGCCATTGCCTCCCTCCATCCCCCCTTCAACAGCACATTCAAGAGCTGGTCTACACTTGCTGTCACATCCCTTCCATTACAACAACCTTCTCAACTCAGTAGCTTAAGGATTTGGCTCCCGTCACTCCACAGAGACTGTTTTCCCCAATGCAACTACCGGCTTCCTTATTCATTTATTTATTTTTTGCGGCACGCGGGCCTCTCACTGCTGTGGCCTCTCCCGTTGCGGAGCACAGTCTCCGGACGCGCAGGCTCAGCGGCCATGGCTCACGGGCCCGGCCGCTCCGCGGCATGTGGGATCCTCCCGGACCGGGGCACGAACCCGCATCCCCTGCATCGGCAGGCGGACTCTCAACCACTGCGCCACCAGGGAAGCCCTCGGCTTCCTTGTTTTTAACTCCTACGGTCACTTCTGCGTTCTCGTCTTCTCGACTTCCAAGCAGCATATGGCTATTCTCTCCTTCTTGGACCACATTTTTCTCTGACTCGGGAATAGCTTTCCTTCTCGACTTCCCTCATACCTCTCTGGCCGTCCCCTCAGTCTCATCTTTTGGTTCCTCTTCGTCTGCCCAGTCTCCCTCTTCCTCCCGGGGCTGTTTATGCCCTTGATTCTCCCCATTGGCCACGCTGTGCCTTGGCAACCATGTCCATTCTTTTGGCTTCATGGCCCTCTGTTCATGTGTAGATGACTTTGCAGTTACACCTCCAGGTTCAGGACAACTCTCTCCTGAGCTTTACATCCTTCATATGAGCTCTGGAACCTGAATGTCTTTGTATGAAACCACCCCTGCCTCTTAGGGCCTGTGTGACCTTGGGCAAGTTACTTGACATCTCTGTGCCTCGTTTTTCTTCCTCCTGAGATTGTCACGAGGGCCAAATTGAGTTGTTGTCATTAGTATTATGAACAGCCAACTGCTTGTTGAACATCATCTTCTTCTGGTGACCCAAAGACATAGCGAATGTGACCTGCCCAAATCTAACCTCACCATCTTCTCCACCTGTCCTTTAAAACCTTCATCTCCTCAGGTGCTCTTTTCTTTTTGGTGGATGATACCACTGAAGTCCCCCAACATCCTGGACTGCCCTGCTTTCTTCACCCCTGTGGCCAGTCGGTCCCCGAGTCCATGCATCTACCTTCTAAACATCCCTCTTACCCCCTCCTACCCACGAGCCGTGACCCCACCCTCGCTCTGGCTGCCACCATCTCTCACTTAGGTTTGCCTAAGTGAGCATGAGCTCTTCAGTGGGTCCCCCTTGCTCTTCAAGTCCAACCCCCTTAGTATGGCTCACAGGTTCCTATCTGGTCCGGCGCTTCTCATTTCTCTTTCCCCTCCCTCCCCTCCCCCTAACATCCAGCCACTATCAACACGACTCCTTTTACTGCGCTCACTATGTCCTCTTGCATTTTCACCTGCTGTCCCCTCTGGCTGGAAGTTTTTTTTCTATTCCCTTTCTGTTCATTGCTAACTCCTCATCTCTAAAGCCTCATATTAAAAGCCATCTTCTCCAGGCAGCTTCTTGAACCTCCCCATGTGGCAAGAGATGCCTAGTCCTGTATGCTCCCACAGCACCCTGTGCTTCACCCATCCTCGGACTCATCACCACTCCCCACCCCACACGCACACCAGCCTGTTTAGAAGTTTATATTCCCCACCAGAGGAATCATGACACTCTTGTTCACTCTTTTATGTCTGGTGCTTGGCACAGAGTAGGTGCTCCATAAATATTTGCTGAATAAACATCTCATTCCGCATCCTTGTGACGATATGCATATGCTCTAGCCATCCTCTTCCATACGACACTGGGTACTGGATATCAGGTATCTTTCTCTCTTGCTTACTCTCCTTGAAATGTTTCCCAGCCCTTGCCATTAAGAAGCTCAGAGTGCGGTAGTGGAGATGTACAAGGCAGAAGGTAATGACCAGGAGGATGACCCAAGGTGATCTGTGTGTACAGGAATCAGTGGTGTGGGATAGAGGCAGCGGGGCAGAATAATTCCTGGAGGAATTGACTCTGAGCTGAGTTTTAAAAAATAAGGAAGAGTTGGACTGGGGAATGAAGGAGGGGAGCAATGCTCATATTCTTCTATGGGCCAAAGAGCAGCTAAGCAGACACAACCCTTATGTCTATTTCCATCAACAATTTTTACAGCTCATATCAGCTTCGTTTCATTGAAAGACTGTGATGTACTCCTGGGGTACCGAGAACAGCACCCCCTTCTCAAAACCCCTGCTATGTCTTCACTCATCTAACGAAATCTGGCTGACCCTGCAGGGCAAACTCTGCATAACTGATGCTACCAATGTCCAGGGCATGCCTATCTTCACTCATGATTTCCCCAGATGAAGGAATGGGCTCGGAGGAGATGAATCATTTGTCCAAGGTTGCACAGAGCTAATTAGAAGCACAGCCGGGTGTCAACTCAAAGGACCTGCTCTTTTCACCTGCTGCCTGCTACATTTGTAAACACATGTGTACCAAAGAGTGATATTAAGGATGGTTTTTCAATGGGGGTGGGGTATAGAGTAGCAATACTCAAATCTTGAACTTGACCAGTTAATATTCCTGGATAGATTCTTCATGGAATGTATCACTTACTGGGAAGCAAAGACACTTATTCAATATGAAAAGACAGAAACATTTTGCCTTCTGTATCCTAAGATGGCAGTTCAGTGAAATTCAAAATAAATCTCACAACCAGAAGGGGTTATCCATTCACACAGAAGGTGGCACTCCTAAATAATACCACGGAAAGAGGAGTAATTCAGAACAGAGTATTTAAAGAACAAAGATATAAACACAGCATATCATATAAATTTATGGGATGCTGCCATGCTGGTACTTAGAGGAGAAAGTATTGTGTAAGATGGTCTCTAATAGCGAGAAAGAAGAAAAACTGGGAATTAAGTCTCTGCCTAAATAACCCAGAAAGGGTAAAAATTATCAAACGAAAGGAAAGTGGAAAGAGTAATAAACCCAAAAATAGAAATGAATAAAACAGAGACATAAAACTGAATTTGAAGCGCAAGCTAAGCCAGTGCCTCCAAGGCATCAGAATTACCTGGGATGCTTGTCTGAACCATAGATGCCCTGACTTGAAGCTGGACTTGCTGAGTCAGACTTACTAGGGACAGGGCCTTGGAATCTGTATTTTTTTAACATCTTTATTGGGGTATAATTGCTTTACAATGGTGTGTTAGTTTCTGCTTTATAACAAAGTGAATCACTTATACATATACATATGTTCCCATATCTCTTCCCTCTTGCATCCCCCTCCCTCCCACCCTCCCTATCCCACCCCTCCAGGCGGTCACAAAGCACCGAGCCGATATCCCTGTGCCATGCGGCTGCTTCCCACTAGCTATCTACCTTATGTTTGGTAGTGTGTATATGTCCATGACTCTCTCTCGCCCTGTCACAGCTCACCCTTCCCCCTCCCCATATCCTCAAGTCCGTTCTCCAGTAGATCTGTGTCTTTATTCCTGTCTTACACCTAGGTTCTTCATGACATTTTTTCCCTTAAATTCCATATATATGTGTTAGCATACGGTATTTGTCTTTTTCTTTCTGACTTACTTCACTCTGTATGACAGACTCTAGGTCTATCCACCTCATTACAAATAGCTCAATTTCATTTCTTTTTATGGCTGAGTAATATTCCATTGTATATATGTGCCACATCTTCTTTACCCATTCATCCTATGATGGGCACTTAGGTTGTTTCCATCTCCGGGCTATTGTAAATAGAGCTGCAATGAACATTTTGGTACATGACTCTTTTTGAATTTTGGTTTTCTCAGGGTATATGCCCAGTAGTGGGATTGCTGGGTCATATGGTAATTCTCTTTGTAGTTTTTTAAGGAACCTCCATACTGCTCTCCATAGTGGCTGAACCAATTCACATTCCCACCAGCAGTGCAAGAGTGTCCCCTTTTCTCCACACCCTCTCCAGCATTTATTGTTTCTAGATTTTTTGATGATGGCCATTCTGACTGGTGTGAGATGATATCTCATTGTAGTTTTGATTTGCATTTCTCTAATGATTAATGATGTTGAACATTCTTTCATGTGTTTATAGGCAGTCTGTATATCTTCTTTGGAGAAATGTCTATTTAGGTCTTCTGCCCATTTTTGGATTGGGTTGTTTGTTTTTTTGTTATTGAGCTGCATGAGCTCCTTGTAAATTTTGGAGATTAATCCTTTGTCAGTTGCTTCATTTGCAAATATTTTCTCCCATTCTGAGGGTTGTCTTTTGGTCTTGTTTATGGTTTCCTTTGCTGTGCAAAAGCTTTGAAGTTTCATTAGGTCCCATTTGTTTATTTTTGTTTTTATTTCCATTACTCTAGGAGGTGGGTCAGAAAGGATCTTGCTGTGATTTATGTCATAGAGTGTTCTGCCTATGTTTTCCTCTAAGAGTTTGATAGTGTCTGGCCTTACATTTAGATCTTTAATCCATTTTGAGCTTATTTTTGTGTATGGTGTTAGGGAGTGATCTAATCTCATACTTTTACATGTATCTGTCCCGTTTTCCCAGCACCACTTATTGAAGAGGCTGTCCTTTCTCCACTGTACATTCCTGCCACCTTTATCAAAGATAAGGTGTCCATATGTGCATGGGTTTATCTCTGGGCTTTCTATCCTGTTCCATTGATCTATCTTCCTGTTTTTGTGCCATTACCATACTGTCTTGATTACTGTAGCTTTGTAGTATAGTCTGAAGTCAGGGAGCCTGATTTCTCCAGCTCCTTTTATTGTTCTCAAGATTTCTTTGGCTATTCGGGGTCTTTTGTGTTTCCATACAAATTGCGAAATTTTTTGTTCTAGTTCTGTGAAAAATGCCAGTTGTAGTTTGATAGGGATTGCATTGAATCTATAGATTGCTTTGGGTAGTAGAGTCACTTTCACAATGTTGATTCTTCCAATCCAAGAACATCATATATCTCTCCATCTATTTGTATCATCTTTAATTTCTTTCATCAGTGTCTTATAATTTTCTGCATACAGGTCTTTTGTCTCCTTAGGTAGGTTTATTCCTAGATATTTTATTCTTTTTGTTGCAATGGTAAATGGGAGTGTTTTCTTGATTTCACTTTCAGATTTTTCATCATTAGTATATAGGAATGCCAGAGATTTCTGTGCATTAATTTTGCATCCTGCTACTTTACCAAATTCATTGATTAGCTCTAGTAGTTTTCTGGTAGCATCTTTAGGATTCTCTATGTATAGTGTCATGTCATCTGCAAAGAGTGACAGCTTTACTTCTTCTTTTCCGATTTGGATTCCTTTTATTTCCTTTTCTTCTCTGATTGCTGTGGCTAAAACTTCCAAAACTACGTTGAATAAGAGTGCTGAGAGTGGGCAACCTTGTCTTGTTCCTGATCTTAGTGGAAACGCTTTCAGTTTTTCACCATTGAGGATGATGCTGGCTGTGGGCTTGTCATATACGGCCTTTATTATGTTGAGGAAAGTTCCCTCTATGCCTACTTTCTGCAGGGTTTTTATCATAAATGGGTGTTGAATTTTGTCAAAAGCTTTTTCTGCATCTATTGAGATGATCATATGAGGAATCTGTATTTTTGACAAATGCCCTTCATGACTGCTATGCACCCAGAACTGCTATGTCTAATCAACATTAGACAATGTTGATTCTTTCAAATGAGACTTAAGGAGTCCTGGGCCAACATGGCTTTTAGTAACCTCAATCTTCTCCTTCCTCCACATGGTGGGAGCACCTAGGTCACAGTGGAACACCAGCCTCTGGACACAGTTGATTAGTCTAAGAATGGGCCCTCGACCCTGGCTGGGCCAAGGTGTCCTTTCCCTGGGACTTTTAGATTTGGAGCCAAGAGAGCTGTGCAGCCTTCCTCATGGTCAGTGTTGTTATGTATGAAGCGATAGTCTCGCTGATACCCTATTTCCCACCTTGTGAAATGGAAAGAGGAGGAGGCTGGTCTGTAGAGAGAGAAGGTTCAAGGTGACACATAGAAAAAAGTAGAGAGGCCAGAGAGAAGGTGAAATCCCAGCAGCATTCAAGTCCTGCTTCCTTTTGTCCCTAAGACAATTTCAAAGAGACTTCGAAGAGTTTCGAAGAGATGCTCCTGTGCACTTATTTTTCCTTCGTGTGTCAGCTGGATGTATGATGTGTCCCATACATCAACAGAGGCATAGCTAATTCACAAGTTTATGTAGTTCCTTTCTCTCCAGGCACAGGCCCCTAGTATCACCTCCCACACCTATCCTTCTAGGAGAGTAGTAAGAACGCAGTTATGGGGGTCATGCCATCTAAGTCTTGGTGACAATGAGGCTTTACAAGTCCGGGTATCATAGAGGTCTATCATAAGTCAGAATCTACTTTCTTCTCTGTGACATACTTTCCTGATTCTCAAGGTCAAATCTCACTGTGCAGCCAAATAGCCATGCAGATAGGCTTAAGATGCAGCAGCATGACTGCGGTGGCCCATCCTTTGGAAAATTATGGAATAAGTCCTAGACCATAGAACCTATACTCATCATATTTTTAAAGGTTGATAAGACACACAGTAGTAGGTGCTGTTGAAATAATCATCACCAAATAGTCAAGAAATATATGCTGAATATCTCATTTAAACTGAAGATGGTGTTATGTCTGGGTATTCTGAACGGCACATAGCCACTGTCCCATGGCGTCTGAGTGATGGAGGACACGTACACATGAAGACACAGAAGGGGCAAGATGACAATGAACAAGGCATTAAGGAGGACAGAGGTGGGGATTCAACTCTAACTGGAGATGTCAGAGGAGGCTGACCTGGAAGAGGAGCCATTTGCCCCGCGTCTTCATAAGTGAGTTCACAGGCGGATCAGCGGGTGGGAAGAGCCTGAGTTCAAGGCAGAAGCATGGACGGCCATCTGGGTCTTTGGAGGCTGGAGGTGCTGTGGAGGAGCATTGGAGGCAAGGTTGGTGGATCAGGTGGGAGCCACACTTGGAGGGCCTCATGTGTTCTGCTCTGGGGCTCATACTGGATCTTGGTGGGGAGAGAAAGCCGGGAAGGTTTTTAAGATGGGGTGTGGTCTTGGTAGATGTGCCATCATCCGTGTGGTTTATCAGTTATTCCTGATTCTCCTCTGTGGGCCTTTGGTGGCACTGCATTTCCCAGCCTCCTTGTGATTGGATGGGACCCCACGAATGGCTCTGGCCATCAAGACGTGAGTGGACATGACATATGTTATTTCTGGGTGAAGCATCTAGTTGCTGGTGTAAGACCCCATCGAGTTCTCTTTCCCTCTACCATGTTAACTCTCAGTGTTCCAGATGGCTGTGGCTCCACCTGCCTGGAGGTAGAGCAGAACACTTGGAAGTCCCCTGCTGGACATGTAACATGAACAAGCAATAGACCACTGTTCATTATAAGCCAGTGAGCTTTGGGGTTGCTGGGTACCACAACGTATCTCAGCCTGTCCTGATTAATAGACCCGATTTTTCATCCATCCCCCATGTTGGGGGGAGGGTAAGGTAGGATGCTGGCAGAGAAGGTCTGTGGGCTGGGCCTGCTGTCCATGCCAGTGAAGGACATTGAGGCCTGGGGACCCTCAGATGGGCAGCCCAGGGACAAGCCATTGTCCATGTAAGCAGTACTCTTGACTGCCCCTCTCACTCTAACCCCCCAGTTAATCCCTGGAGAAATGGGGAATTCTGAATACAATAATCAAAAGTGAAAGGTGAAAGCCCAGAGAAATGACGGTCATGAAAACACCTTGACTTGAAAACTAACACGTGAACTTTGAAAATGCAAACCTCCTCCCAGCTAAATAAATGGCACACACAAATTTTGAAAAGTGTGATTGAAGAAAAAGGATGAGAGAAAACAAAATATAGTGGCAAGATGGCAGAATATAGAAGAAAGGATATGGACTTCAGAGCTGCAGACCTGGGATCAGACTCTGCTTTGGATGTTTACAATATAACCTCCCGACATTCATCCATTCATTAGCCATTCAATAAATATGAAATGCCTACTGGGTGCCAATGACCATGCTACGTCCTGGGGCCCCGTCCCTTTAAGCCCTTCCAACACCGACTCTGCCTACGTGGAACTTATGGTCCAGTGGGTCACCCAGTCAAGAACCTGATTTCCTTACCTGTTTAGCCAAAACCGCCCACCTGCCAGGTGTTGCGAGCAGCTCCATTATTGAATAAGCCCCCTTGCTGCGTGCACAGCAGACCAGAGATGCTAAACGGATGATGACTAAGATTATGAAAATGCTAGAGACCAGTAATAGACCACAGGATATTGTAGGAAAAAAAAAAAAAACTCTGTTCAGTAATCATTGGAGAGTCATGCATTATTTAGAGTCTGCAAAGAGGCAATTTGTAACGTGCAAAGTTTCAATAGAAACCAAAAGGGAATTATTGCTCTGTATTCTTAAGTCCAAACACTTTCTCCTGAGCCCGTGCATGGGAGTCTAAACGTTCTATTATAGCTTAGGTGGCCCTTTAACATGAGCAGACAGACAAGGGCTAGGAACCAGGGGGTTGAGGTCATCAGGCAGCTCACTGGGAACTGGTTCTCTGGTCTCTTGGCCTGGCACACCTAGGCTACCCGGCTATGCCCAGAGCATGCTGCCACCTCCCTCCCCCACCCTTGGGTTTGGTAAGACACATTTTGGGGATGCCTGGAGTCGATGTACACAGAATTCAGAAGAAATATTTCAGGGAGCTAGATCTGTCATGTGTATATTTATGTGTTTTTTAAAATAAATTTATTTATTTATTTTTGGCTGCATCGGGTCTTCGTTGCTGCACGCGGGCTTTCTCTAGTTGCGGCGAGCGGGGGTTACTCCTTGTTGCAGTACGTGGGCTTCTCATCACGGCGGCTTCTCTTGTTGCGGAGCACAGGCTCTAGGCACGTGGACTTCAGTAGTTGTGGCACACGGGCTCTAGAGGTTGGGTTCTGTAGTTGTGACGCACGGGCTTAGCTGCTCCGCAGCATGTGGGAGCTTCCCGGACCAGGGATTGAACGTGTGTCCCCTGCATTGGCAGGTGGATTCTTAACCACTGTGCCACCAGGGAAGTCCCTATGTGTTCTTTTTAGGAGAGGAAAGAGTGTGGAAAAAACATGGGTTTCCCAGTCATGAGCATTTGGAATCAAATCTGAGTTAATTAATCTCTCTGAGCCTCAGTTTCCCTAATTTTTCAATGGGCTGTTAATGAGGGCTACTGTGAGGATACACACACACACACACACACACATATACACACTCTCTGTCTCTCTCCACTATATACATATTCACACATACAGTATGTATAGAAATGTGTATACATGAGTACGTCTAGGGATATGAATATGTATATATACATATGCATACTCATGTATACAAAATATATATTCACATATGTTTACATATATTTATACCCTCTATACACACACAGATGTATGTATACATATATACATAAATAAACATATGCATATGAATATGTATATACACACATACATATATACATAACACATACATTTATACAAAATACATATATTTATGTATACACACACACACACACACACACACACGGCTTAGCCCAGTGCCTGATACCTGGTCAAAACTTGGAATGTATTAGTACCTTTTATGCAACTGTGATATCATTTAAGGTTCCGTGTGATCTGAAGAATAATAACTGTGGGGGGGGTCTCTGGAACCCTTCTTCCCCCTCAAAATCCTTTCACAGATGCTAAGTTCAGGTGCCAAATTGTCTTCCCAAATACCTTTTAACCGGGTACCAAGCTAGAAGAGTGACATCAGACAGCTGACAAAATATGCTGTTCTAAGCCAGAGAAAAGTTTCCCTGTTGGTCAGTCACCCTTATAGACCATGCGGGTAGACTTCCTATTTAAGAAGCAAAAGTAACAAACCAAACTGGTTGTTATCTAAACAAGAAGAGAGATGACTGGGGGCAGGGGAAGGGATAAATTAGGAGACTGGGATTAACATATACACACCACTATATATGAAATATATAATCAATAAAGACCTACTGTACAGCACAGGGAAATCTACTCAATATTTTTTATAATCTATATGGGAAAAGAATTTGAAAAAGAATGGATACATGTACGTATAACTGAATCACTTTGCTGTACACCTGAAACTAACACAACATTGTAAATCAACTATACTCCAGCATAAAATAAAAATTAAGAAACAAGAGAGGTGATTTATTACCTTTTACCCAAAGGACAGACTGTTAAAGGGAATATATAGGTGAGAATAACGGAAATAACAAGCAATCTTTATTGAGTACTAGGTAAGTGTCAGGAGCTGTTTAAACTCATTGTGCTCTTACCACAACATGATGACTTAGGGGCACTTCTCATCCCTGTTCTTCAAAAGACGGAGTAGAAGTCAGAGAGGTTAAGTGACTGGGTCAAGTTCACACAACCAGGAAGTGACTTGAACCTGAACGTACAAGACCTCAGGTCTAGCTTAAAATCCCAGTGATATAATTTGTAAATTGGATGTCCTTCAGTAAGCCACTTGGCCACTCTGAGCCTCAGCTCCTCACGGTTAAGTGGTAGCCACAAGTCTTATTTCAAAGGATAGAGGTTAGCATTAAAGCAAGATGATTTATGTAGCAGCTTATCCAGTACCTGCCACAAGATATGTGCTCAGTAACTGTACCAGCCCCTTTTCCTCCCCTTCCCACAATGCTGGGATCTCAGTCCCCTGCCCAGCCTCGGCCTCTGGTCCCAGAAAGACAACTCTATTTCCTATTGAAATATTTGTGTTTCTCAAATGTTTTGTTATTTTGGCTTCTGGGAATGTAGGCAACGCCTTTGGGCAATGCTGGTAGTGAGAGGCCAGACCCCTCTGTTCCAATTTCAATGAGTTCAATGTATAGGGGGAGGTGAGCCTTAGGGTTGGGAGCCCCAGGCATGAGAAAACAACCCCCCCTCAACAGCTCTCTGATGAGGTCTTACTGCTTTGCTGACAGGAAGAGGCAGCTTTAGGAGGACACAATCCTTACAATGTAATTTCACAGCCCTGGAGGTTCAAACAGGGCAGGAGAGGAAGTAACTGCCAATAGTTGGTGGCTCCATCTTCTTGCCTCAGCCTCTCCTAAGCACAGGACTCCAGCAAAGCTCTGATTTTACTCCTGAGGATACCTAGATCAGAGGGTTGAGTCTCCATAGGTTTTTCCCAAAGCTATGACTGGGAAGAAGTAAGACCAGAATTCCTAATATTTCCCCCTCTCTTTTATATTTCCACTGCTGTGCTGGGCTGTCTTCTGCCCAGGCCAAAGACACTATGACCTTCTACCCTACCCTCCAGTTCACACTAGCACCCCACCTCCAGAAGTTTCTCCTGGTTCCTAGTTTTTCCTTTCTAATTCCTTTGGGCTCCTTTGGAGATGATCTTGGGTAGGGGGTGAGCAGCTGGGTTTGTTCCGAATCTTGATTGGAACTGGAACCTCTATTGTTTCATCCCTTTCAGCTTTGACATCTCATATAACCATTCCACGAGGCCTTAACATTCCAAATGTGTGTGTGCGCACACACACACACACACACACACACATGCACACACCCCAGGCCACTCCCCAGGCAGGGTCGGGGAGAGGTGTGTTAGGAGGAGCTGGTAGACCCAGTTTTTGCCCTTACTCTGTCGTGCACTCCTCCTTCTGGGATCACCAGACCTGCCTATGATTTTTGATCTTCCCGGGCTTTGATGTCCAGGTTTCTCTTTGATGCTATGAGATGCCCCAGTATCTTTCTGATATATTTCCTATTTTCTTAAGATACTCATTCATGTGTTTAACACATATTTATGGAGCTTCGACTATTCACCAAGCACTGTGCTAAGTGGAAAGTTGAACTGGCTTCTGTTTCTGTCACTTACAACCAAAAGTGTCTTAGCTAAGACACCCAGGTATTATTAAGTTTATTTTACAGGTATAAATGTGGGGAACAAGAGGGCATGAATGAGCCTAAACTAAGAGCCTTAGGCAAGAAGCGTAGATATAGAAAATATACCCTTGTCTGGGCTCTTTCCACTGCACTTCACTGCCTCGGGGAGATACTTGTCAAACTTTCTCTGCATTCTGCTAAGATCGGAAGGTGAACGTGCGTGGTGTGTTATCCCAAGAGGGAGGCACTAACAACCTCCTGGGTAAGGCTGAAGAACTTGATGACATTCTTAACTTTTTAGGCAGTACAACATGATAATTATAAAAATGAATTTGCGGACCAATAAATCTGGGTTCAAATTCTCACCTTGCTGGGCAGGTGACCTTGATTAACTTGCTGGGTCTCAGTATCCTTCTCTGTAAAATGCGGATAATTATAACTACCACCGTGTTTGTCATGAAGCTTCGCTGAGATAATGATGCCTGTGAGCCCTGAATGCTGCATGCCTGGCATAGATCAGGCACTTGGTGAGTACCATTTGTTAAGATGGTGACGATGATGATGTTGTTGATGCTGCTGCTGCTGACCTACCAAATTATTCATCTTGGCAGAAGCACTGTGGCCCTCAGGTGGTTAATATTAAGCAATTCTATTCAACAGGTTAGCCTGTTTAGTTTCCTAGCAGCTATATTTCAAGGCTGGTATTGGTGTGTGCTGTGGGGTCGGTGAGTCGTTGGCCCTGGGTGTCTTTACGTTATCCAGGTAAGGTTGCCTTTGCTATTGTTCATGCTGAAGACCTTTGGGGAGCTCCAGCCAAATATGTCATCGGGCCCTGGAGAGCATCTAGAGTGGCTTTGCATTGGAATTTGTACAAGGTGTTCTGCCGCCCAGCTGAGCCAGAATTAGTGGTGTTCTAGATAAGGCAGAGACTCCACTCAGACTCTTAGAGTCTCTTCAAAGCCTCTTTGCAAAAAGGTCACTGGTCTACTTTCATCCAACAGCAGAAGCTCCCAGCCCACTGGGTTCATTTTGGAAGCTGTGGTGGGCTTGTCTGCCATGCAGTTGCTATTAAAATCTCAGTAACGGGGGAAAGTCATCTTCCCATGTTCCTTGGTGCTCGCTTGGCACTGAGGGTGGTAGTACGAGGAGAGAGTCCCCACCCGAGGAATGAAGCAAAGCCCAAGCCCTGGAGGTAAATCCCTAGCAGGTCCCAGGGCAGGCAAATCATTAACTGTCTGTAAGGGGGCTGTGAATTAGAACTGTCCCTCAGGCTGGACCACAATGCCACAAACTCTTCAAGGACAGCTACAAAGGGAATTTTTAAAGTCTCAAGGTTATTGTATAATTTTAGAAGTTTAAGGTCGTGTATAATAAAAATCATATATTATTTAAATGCCACTCTTTTTTTTCCCTATAAAGTATGTGGGGGAGGCAGAGAGAGAGAGAAGAGAGAGAGAAAGGGGCAAAGATAGAGACCAAAGCAGAGAGAGAGAGATTTCAAATATCATTTAATGCCTAAATGTCATAGGCTTAAAAAATTCAACAGGGCTTCCCTGGTGGCGCAGTGGTTGAGGGTCTGCCTGCCGATGCAGGGAACACGAGTTCGTGCCCCGGTCCGGGAAGATCCCACATGCCGCGGAGCGGCTGGGCCCGTGAGCCATGGCCACTGAGCCTGCGCGTCCAGAGCCTGTGCTTCGCAACGGGAGAGGCCACAGCAGTGAGAGGCCCGCATACCGCAAAAAAAAAAAAAAAAAAAAAAAAAAAATTCAACAGAATTCTCATGCATTCTTTCCCACAGGGGGCTACCCTTTAAACAACGACCTTTAAAAAAAACCCAAGCAAACAAACAGCCCTGATACTGATGACGTGTGTTCTTTTTCAGCATGGACATTCTGCTGTTGACAGGATGAATTTCATCAGCCCAAATGGTCAGTATTTGGGGTGGTAGATCTTAGGACCTAACAGATGTTTATGGCCCACATCTGTCTGGGGTGACTGAGTTCCTGGTTCTTTCAAGATGGGATGATTTAAATAATTGTCCTTTACTGCGGTTGTAAAAATTCCATTCTGCCTTTCTAGCTGCGGTGATTTATTTGAAGACCCCAGGGGCAGGCAAGGTTGGAGCGCAGAGTAAGCTATAGATAAACATACCAATTACATTGCAGGTATTACTTCCCCAAAGATTTCCAAAAATGGCTCAAAAAGCAGTGTTTCACAGTGGAAAGGGCATGGTTCTTGAAGTCTGAAGGCCTGGGCTCATGCCTTGGCAACATTAATAAGCTCCCAGAGGGAGCTACAGTGCGGCTACACAGAGAAGCCTTTCCAGGTAATTGCAGATGTTTTGCAAGGCTACTGGAGACAGCAACTCTCTTGAGAAAATAATTAATAAGAGCCCTGCTTAAAGTCAGCGCACTGAGAGACTGATAAATCTCTATAATTAATATTAAACATGTTGATACGTGGAAGTGACCTTCCCAGCTCAGACCGGTGTGGAATGAGACCAGTTCGGTCAAGTTAAGCAGGTCCTGGGTGATACAGAATAGGGATCCAGGTAGGCTCTACACACAGAAATTCTTTTCCTAGCTAAGGGGTCCACTAACTGTTAGCGGGGAGGATTGGAAGTTGTGTCTGAATTTCGCTCTATGTAGTATGATTACGAATCTTCTATTCTCAGTCCTTTGCCAGTCCTCAAATACAGCAGCCCTTTCAGGTATTAAGAGAAAAGTAGGCTCTGTAAATAGTTGTCTATACTCACTGTCTTCAATTCTTTTCTTCCATCCTCTCTTGAATCCGTTGTAATAAGGCTTGTCAAGGTCCCCAGGGACCAATGATGAAGCTAGTTGTCAGTTATTCTCCTTGAACTCTCAAAAGCATTTGACTCGGTTGATCACCCCTTCCTTCCTGAAATACTTCCTTTCTTTGGCTTCCAGGAGACCATAGTCTCCTGGTTTCCTATTGTTCCTCCTTCACCACCACCCCTCCCTTCCTTCTTAGTGTTCTTTCCTGGCTTCTGTTAACCTTCCTGACATTCTAACCATAGAGAATGCCGGGGATCAGTCAATGAACCTTGCCTCCTCTTTGCCTACATCCAATCCTTGGTGATTGGATCCAATACGATGGTTTTAACAACCATCTCTAGGCTGATGCATAAGAAAGCACCGTTTTATGGGTCCAAGGGGTTGAATATCAGTACCTTCATATAGTTAAACCTAATGACTCCCAAGCATCATTGCCCATGAGCTCCAGGTACCTCCATCTACTTGTATATGGGGCTTGATATTTTCTCTGGGGTGTCTAAGATGCATTACAAGCATAATATTCTTGCTTATTTCAGTTAATGACAAGTTCATTTTTCCAGTTGTTCAGCTAAAAATCCTTGAATCCTCTATTCCTCTGACAACCAACATCCAATCCATCTGCAAATCCTTTTGACTCTAACTTCAAAATATATCCAACCCTGACAACAGTTACCGTCCCCTCTACATGTTGGCTCATGGTATTATAATCTCTCATCTGGCTTATGGAATGCTTTCTAACTGGATCCTTGCTCTGTCCTTGCCCCGTAAAGCAGCAGGCGAACTCCTGTTAAAACACAATTTAGATCATGCCAATTCTTTGCTTAAAACCTCTGACTTACTCCGAGTTAAAGTCAAAGGTCTTGCAATGGCTTCCCAGTCTCTGTAGAGATCTGGTTGCTGTTTCTTCCCTAGGCTTAACACTGCACTTCTCCTTGCCCACTCCAGGCACACTGACTCCTTGTTGTTCTTCTAGACATGTTTCTGCCTCAGGACCTTTGCACTGACTAGTTTTTCCACCTGGAATTCTTCTCCCCTGGATAGCCTTATGGGTCAGGTTCAGTTTCTTATTGTTCTGCTTTGGAACCCATTATTTCCACTACCTGCCACTATGTGCCAGTCCGTGTGCCAAGTGCTATGGATACAGTGATGGCAAAACTATAGCAGTTCTTACCCTTGTGGAGCTTCTATTTAGTGTCTGTGGGGGGACATATACTAACTGAATAATTGCGCAAACCTGCAGAAGCGGAGCTCAGGTGAGTGCTGTAAGAGGGAGATACTCGTGCAATGAGAGCTTAATGGAAGGATCCGGGGAGGCTTCTCAGAGGAGGTGATACTTGAGCTGGGAATGATGGAGGGCCATGGTTCTCTCGGTGCGCTGATTGGTGCACACGTGGACCTGTGACTCTTGCTAGGTCAATGACTGTCACCAGGCCTCCGTGCCCTGGGGGTTTTCTATCAGGATGTGGGAGAAAGTGATCCCTTTTTTCCAGGTAGCTGAGCTATTGGCTGTGAGCCCAGAGCTGCTGGTGGTTACATCTCCATAGTTGGAAGGATCTTACCTGATGGAAGAAAGAATCAAGACCGCATTAGAAAAAACTTAGATGGGCTGGATGGAGAGTTCTGACAGTAGGGGAGGCTCCTGATCCGGTGTCCCCAAATCCAATCCTTTCCCTGGGTTATATGAGCCATTAAACTAGTTGGGCAGTTTTAGCAAGTTCAGTTTAGCGATTTGTCCCTTGAGATATGTGCATCCTGACCAATCTTCTTCCCTCCATAAGAGGAGCAGAAGGGTGCATCTCTGGGAGAAAGAGCTCAGCTTGACAAGACCCAGAGCCTCCTTCTCAGGTTCTCCCCTCCTCCCCAGCATCTTCAGTCTCTTCCTCACAAGAGCCGCATCAAAAGGGAGGAGGGTCATGGATTCTGGTGGATTTGAGGGCAGCCGTGACAATGATCATGGACAGAGCTGAACCAGGTGGGGCCTCAGCTGCTTTATCAAGTGTTCTCACCTTTTCTAAAAGTTAAGGTCTAGAGAAAAAAACTCTCTGAGCCCAAGATTAAATACTTATCATGAAATGCTTCCTTTCTCTTTTTTATCTCTTACAGTAGACGCGCTTCATGGTGTAAAATGTAAGAAGCCCTTAGGGTAAAAAGTAAGCCTCTCTTTGTCTTCTCCAGTCATGAGTTCCTCTCCTTAGAGACAGCTTCTGGAGTATCCTTCCAGAGGAATTTTACACACAGACAAGGGAGTATGTAACTCTGAGTGCATATGGTTTCACACAAATGGTTTCCTGCTATGCATGCTGTTCTGTCTCTGGCTCTTAGTACTCACTGTATTTTTGGTTATTGTTTCATATAAGCACACATAAAGTGGTCTCAGCCTTCTTATAAGTTCCAGAACGTTCTATTGTGTAGAGGTATACGTGCTTAACCAGCTCCCAATTAAAGGATTGTTTCCAGTCTTTTGCCATTATCAAAGCTTTCCCCAGTGCTCAAAAGATGATACACACATCTTTGGGTCTATGGACAGGGTTCTCGGTAGGGTAAATTGGGTGATGTTTTCCCTTTAATTTTCATTTTGTCCTCCTCTGGATCTGAAATGCACTCTCTCTCTTAGTCCAGAGAGGGGGTATAATTAGAAGAAGATCGTAGAATAAGTGATGAGCTAAGTCAGAATTAGAACTCGGATGCCAGGCCTCCTAATCCATCCAGCATTGCCTCTGCCCACCTCCACGTGGCCCCCTGGCTCACCAGAGAAGCAGGCAACAGCAGCTGAGCTGGGGAAGGTGCAGGAGTGGGGCTGGGGGAGGGAGGGTGATTATAGCCCAAGCTGTTGATAAGGCAAGGCAACAAGGGAGGGCTCCATCCAGGGTGTTTAGGACCTGGGGAAGGAGAGGCTGAAGGTGCATGGCCCAGAAAATGAACTTAGGAGTGAAAACAAAAGGCAAGTATCCATTTTCCCCTTTTTCCATTGTCACAGAACTTTTAGCTGGGCTTATGGCCACCCAGAATAAAATTATTTTCCAGCCTCCCACTGGAGGCTGTAAAGTGATGTGTCATGTGACAGCCTCCAGGAACCCTTGTTAAAAGACAAGGTCTGCCCCCTCTTCTTCCTCATCCTGCCCTGCTGCCTGGAGTGCAGGTGCCCTCACTCGAGGCTGTAGGACCAAGGCCATAACTTAGGGATGGAAAGAGGGTGCTGGAGTGAGCCTGGGTCCCTGGCAACCTTGTGGATCAGAGCTCTCTTATAGCCTGGACCTCAGGCCTCCAGACTTTCGCCTGAGAGATTAAAAACTAGGGTGCAAAAGCTCGGAATGTTTTGGGTTTCTTTGTGCAGCTGAATTGAATCTTACCTGAAACTGAAGGCCATGGTTGAGTATGTTGAGTTCTTACGGTTCTGACAATGGATTTGTCCTGGGCTACCTGAGCTCCGTTTGCTAGATCACCTGTCAGCCTTGGTCAGGGGTGTAAATGGAACCATGATAGTGCTGGGGATGGGCCTGAGGAGTCAGGATACCTAGGTCCTCAGCTGGCTCTGCTGATGCCAGTACGTTTCATGACTTCATGCAAAGAATTCCCTTTCCCCGGGTCTCAGTTTCCTAATCTGGAAAATGAGACGTTTGAATCAGAAAACGCCTAAGGTCCTTTCCAACTGTGATGCTCATAGCTCTGGCTCAGATGGTTGACCTGGATCTCTCTCCCTTCCCAGCTCTGTCCTCTGAACTCCTCATGGCATTTCACTGGTCTCGCCCTTGGACCATGGTCAGGTTTTGCCTTGCATCTCTCTTCTCCTTGAAGTTCTCTGAGGTCAGGCCCTTGGGCTTCTTCCTGTCATACCCTTGTCTAGCTTCTAGAATAGTGCTTTGGGTATAAAGTGTATTCAGTACACCTTTGTCAAATAGACGATCTCACACAGACACAGCTGGAATATGATCCCGGGTCTTTCATGCCCTACTCCCCAGGCCCGCCCCCCAGCCCCAGCCCATGCTGGTTCCACTTTGACTCCGTGGAAGTTGGGAGGGAACAGCAGTCCACACCCACCTTCCCCTGCTGGAGCTTTGCCTCCCTCAGAGCTGCACCCACACAGGGTTTCCCTGCCCCAACTTGTTGCTAATTTTGGTCTCTGTGGCTTGGTCCTCCTCTGCCACACCTTCCTGTGACGTCCTCAGGCCCCCATCTCCCAGCCAGGGAGCGAAGGAAGGGAGATACCACTGAATGCCCTGGCGGGCGTGGGGAGGGGTTCTTTGCTAAGGTCTTCTACTTCTTTCCTTTCCAGTAGTTTATTCCTCCTCATTCTCATCCCTCCCAATCAGGAGCTTTGTGAACATCATTCTCCTAGTGCAGACACCAAAAAGAGAAGGAACAGAGTGGGTGAGCAACTTCCCCTGGGTTACACAGCAGGAAGGTCTCTGTGGACAATAAGTTTCTTGGTGGCCACCTTCAGCAGAAGATGACAGAAAAGGGTAAAGACCCCAGTCCTGTAATGTTCCCATCCATCTTTGCTCCGTGAATATCATAATCTCTCTCTGTGGCTGGGAAATGCCCATCTTGGTTTGGCAGTAGGGTTTGGATCTTTTGGGGCATCTGAACCTTCCTCCACGCCCCTTCCCCTCTCTTTCTTACTGCCCACAGCTCATCAGTCTCCACCACAGGGCAATTCCAGTCCCTGCCTCCTGGTCTCTGCTCTCCTCTGGACCGTGCTAGGGGCTGTCACCTACCCGGCGTGACCCCATTGCCCTGCACAGTTGGTAGCCTCACTGTCCTCATTCTAGAGGTGAGGACACTGAGGTTCAGAGACGTCCAGTGACTTGTCCAAGGTAACACCCCGGGTAACGTGTAGGGCTGGGCTCTGAAATCATGTCCTTAGCCCCCCAGCCCAGGGCTCTCTCCTTTGCAGCCTCCATGGGGTAGGGGCAGCCATGCTTTCTTCCACTCTCCCGGGGAGTGGCTTTACTGGAGAAGAACGCAAGCTCCACAGTCGACATAAATGGAGCACTGACTCTGTACCAGGCTTGGCTTGAGCTCCTTCAATCCTCACCACACCCTGCGCAGTGGGTACCACTACTCTCTTTGGTTTATAGCCGGGGAAACTGAGGCCCAGAGAGATGAGTGACTGATCCGAGTTAACATATCTAGTGGTTGACAGAAGTGTCAACTTGAACCCAGGACCGACAGCTTCAGTGCTTAAGAATGGTGCTGCCTTTCTGAAAGGAAAAGCACAGGTTTGAGAGAGCTATATAGGTCTGGGTTTGAAGCCCCGCTTTGCCACATCTAGCTGGTGCCGTCTCTCTCACCTGGGCCCCTAGATATGCAACGGGGGTGCTGCCCTGCAGTGTTGGGTTGTGTGGACACAAGAGAGGCATCTAGAGATAAAGCTCATTATAAAGTTCTGGCCCTGGGCTCAGGGTAGAGGCTCAGTCAACCCGAGTTCCTTTCTTCTCTTTCTAGGCTTCAGCTAAGGTTCTCCGGTCTCAGCCCACGAAGGAAGGATCTTAGATTACAGGAAAGAGGGTGTTCTACTGAAGTTGGAGCCGGCTTCTTCCTGGTCCCAGGCAGCTTGCCCTTTTCATCTTCCTGGACCTCGCTCCGAGGGGCTGTGGGAGAGACTGTGCCCTGTGTCTCCCTCTCTGTTTTACAGCCTGAAGTTTAATCTTCTCCCCTCCCTGCCCACCCTGGTGTCCCCTTTCCACCTCCCTCGCACACTGCCCATGGGTTTCTACCATGGAAAGGCCCTACTGCCTGAACTCCTATCTGCTTCCTGTGGTTAATATTGGGGCAGGTTCTTTGAATGGGAACATCTGTCTGAGTCACTGTGCCCTCCGCAGCTCCCACTGACTCAGCATCGGGCTTCCCTTCCTGTCCCCATCCCCCCCCCCAACAGGTGAGCTTCTCCCTGCTCCACTCTGACCACCGGCTCCTCCTTTACCAGCCGCTCAGAGCCTCTGAGAGAGGGCAGGGCTCAATTTCAAGGCTCCACTCCTTTTGAGCACCTGCTCTGAACCAGGCCCTGTGCTAAGCATTTTCTGTGCATTATCTTATTTGAGTCTCAAAACATCACTGTGTGGTCACGGTTAGTTAACTAACTGTTTCCTCTTGGAGGCTCAGGGAGGTTAAGGAGGTTAATTTACCCCAAATCGCAGAGCTAGGCAGAGCCATGACTCAAACCCATGTCTGGTGGACTCCAGATCCCAGGTTCTTAAACACACTGTCCTGTGCGATATTTGGTCCTGAAGCAGAGGGAAAGACAGACAAGAGTCCTTCTAGCTGGGAGAATTTGAATACCCAATCACACACTCAACTTTGGGGGAAAAATTTGGCTCCTGGGCACCCACTTAGAAGTCAAAAGTTGCCCTGGGATTTCCCAGAGACCAAAGAAGGCCACCATGTGTGGGAGGGAGGAAGTGTGAATTTCCAGGGGCCGGAGGGGTTCTCAGTGCTTGGAGTCCAGTGGTGCTGGGCAGTCCAGTGGTGCTTTCCTGTAATCTAAGATCCTTCCTTCGTGGAGGGGTGGTTCTCATCTCCTCGGAGGTCTGGGTTACTTGGACTGGGCTGTTCATTCCCTAGCAGACCTTCACAGAGGGCCCTGTGTGTACACACACTCTACCACCAAGGCTCTCTGGGTAGTAAAAGAGGCAGAAGTGGCAACAAGTACTGGCATGGCTGGTGACAAGGGCTATGGTGGAAGCAGGCAAAGAAGGAAGGCTTTGAGGAAGGCTCTGAAGAAGGGCAAGGACCCACTCTTCCCAAGGTCTCGTGTAGAGTGATGGAAGGTCAGAGAGTGCTGGGTTCAAATCCAGGCTCTGACGCTTCTGACCTAGGGGATCTCCAGCAGATTTTCTCTGAGCTTCAGTTTTGCCATCATGAAATGGGGATAGTCCTGTCTACTTCACTGGAGTGTAGTGCCTGGTAAATAAGGGGAGGTTTTTTTTTTTTTTTTTTTGATTGATTGATTTTGGGCTGCGTTGGGTCTTCATTGCTGCATGCGAGCGGGGGCTACACTTCGTTGTGTTGCATGGGCTTCTAATTGCAGTGGCTTCTCTCGTTGCAGAGCATGGGCTCCAGGCGCATGGGCTTCAGTAGTTGCAGCACGTGGGCTCAGCAGTTTTAGCTCGCGGGCTCTAGAGCGCAGGCTCAGTAGTTGTGGTGCACGGGCTTAGTTGCTCCGCAGCATGTGGGATCTTCCCGGACCAGGGCTCGAACCCGTGTCCCCTACATTGGCAGACGGATTCTTAACCACTGTGCCACCAGGGGAGTCCAATAAGGCGGGTTTTAAGGCCCTGAGAGGTATCAGATGCTACTCTCTGTTTCCGTTCCCACCTTGTCCTGTCATCAAAAAATACTTGCAGGAACAATCTTCCCAGCAGCCATGGTTGCTGTCAAAGTCAATGGCTTGATCCTCAAGTTAGACAGTAACTCTGAGCTCTACTCTTTTGGCCTGATCACAGAGGGTTTTAGATAAGAGATTGAGGTGAATTGGGGGTCACTCCCATACATCTTCTTAAAAACAAAGCAAAAGCAAACAAAACAAGCAAACAAAAAAAAACCCCAAAACTAAAAATGGTGTTACAGTGTCAATTGATGGGGAATTGGAAACTTTAACTCACAAAGATTCTATTAACCCTCAAAACTAGGAGGCTTTACAGGCTGGGTTAAGAACACAGATTCGAGACCCAGACTATCTAGGTTTGTTCTTGGCTCCATGATGTTCAAACTCAATGAACTTGGACACTTTTCTTATAATGCCCAATATCCTTGCATCGGGCCTTATCTTCCTCAGCTGAGAATGGGGATCCTAAGAGTACTACTACTAGGGTCTTCCTCCTGGAGAACATGTGAGGCCAATATAAGATAGCATGTGTCAGGAGCTAAGCACAGATCCTGGAGTATAGGAAGCTCTCAGAAAACATTAGCCGGTCTGTTACTGCTTGGAAACTGCGGTTTAGCCTTAGAGAGTCGCAGTGCTGGCCAGGACTCTGGGGTTATCTAGATGCATGGTTTTCACCTGGGGGGCTCCAGGGTGTGTGGACGTGCCCCAGGAGCCCCTCGTCAGATTCCAGAGAGGAGTAGGCAGGCCCACCTATCCTCTGCCTCTGCCCCTGCCCCCATCTGTTTCATAGCTTGAGGTTCCCTGTAAAAGTTGTTTGGATAAAAGTGTGTGTGTGTGTTGACAGGGTGGGGGGTGGGTGGTTCTATTGTTTTTTTTTAGAAGTTTGAAATCTACAGATTTGTGTCAGCGATTTCCAGCTCCCTCTACCCCATGAGGACCTTTGACTATCTTTTCATCATAAACCCCATGGTTTGAAGAGTTTGGTCTACCTCCAAACAACATGTATTTAGCAATGACGTGTAAGATTTTTAGCTCTGGTTAAGGTATTTTGGGAAGACCTTTGGCAACACTTACAATTAGGAATCATCATTGTCTATTTCAGGGTCTGAGAAGAGACTGGGGCCCTAGGCCTGGGACTTGGGTTCCCTCCACTCCTTTTCCTACAGGGGACCACGTCTTCTGAGCACCTTCTATGAGCATCATCTTATTTAACTTTCACAAGCATCCTTTGCTCCGATCTTCATTTTAGACTCAGAGAATAGAGCACGGAGGCATGGGCGGGGGTTGTTGGTGGTGGTATCACTGCCCAGTATCACTCATTTGATAAATGCTTTTCAAAGTCCCAGCCCACTGAAGCTTTATTTATTTTCTGCATGAAAACTAGAGGCTTGTAGGATCTGTCCACTTTTTCCCAAATCGTCCCAACTCTTCTAAACATTTCACTGTTATTTGGAATTCATTAATTGGTTCCCTATGTTAGCAGAG
Organism: Delphinapterus leucas; assembly: GCF_059928025.1. Classification (NCBI taxonomy): domain Eukaryota; kingdom Metazoa; phylum Chordata; class Mammalia; order Artiodactyla; family Monodontidae; genus Delphinapterus; species Delphinapterus leucas. The sequence goes on from NC_143147.1 coordinate 32,413,956, forward strand.
CTATGCGGGAAGGTACAGATGAGAGAACTGTGTTAAGCCACAAGTGGTCTGTGTTTGATTTCATTACTTGCATCTCCTCCACGATTCCACGCTACAATTTATTCACACATACACATGAGCATTCTCCAAGGAATACATGCTCAGAAACAAGGTGTCCGCAGCAGAACCCCAGACATGTACACTCCACAACACGTCTGTTCTTTGAGGCATAAACATGGAAGCGGATGCACACACAGAGACGGTCAGATACTCGGACTCTTATATGTATCCAGATACAAAGAACCATAGCTACACAGCATGCACGCACATACACGTACACCCTAATTGAAATGAATTCTCTCTGAAGCCCGTTTGACCAGATGTCTTTGGAAGGAAGAAGGGATATAGGATTTACAAAAAGGAAAATTGCAACGATAACAGGGTAAACTTACATGCTCACTAAACTGGCAAAAAAAAAAAAGTTGGAGGGGAGTTGAATAATGACACCCAATGCTGAGGACTACTTTTTATAAAACAAGTGTCTTTATATATTGCCACTAACAAAGGAATGGTCGCTTTTTTGGGAAACATCTTTCTTATCGCTCCAGTAGTCAGATGTGTTTATACTCTCTTTTGCTGTAATTCCACTTCTAGGAAGTTAATCTAAAGAAAAACATCAACAAGAAGAAAATTTGACTTATAGAAAAGTAGCCACAACACAGTTACTTAGGAAATAGTGGTAGCCAGATAAATATCTACAATTAAATCCCGTTATCTCAGTTTGAGGCAATCTTTTCCAGCCACATCACGATGACAATTATGAAGACTAGGGAACATCACAGAAAATATTTATGATAAAGTCAGTGAAAAAGAAGAGCACAAAACTGGGAGTTCACTGTGGATGTGATGAGATGAAGATTTGTCTACAAAGAGCTAAACAATGGAAAGTGAGAAACGAAGAGTTCTTTGAGAGAGATATGACTATTATTGATTTGGTTTTTTGTTTGTTTACTTTAATGTTGTTATAATAAAGATTTCTGTTCCCAAAGCTATCTGTAATATAAAAAACCCAATGTAAGCCAGCCTGACAACTGCAGTAAAGATTTAACCCACTCGCGGATAATGGACCCTTAGCAACTCCTATGTTCGAGGGGCTGTATACACAGACATGTGCATCTCTAAGAATGCCATGTGTACATTGGACTTGGTCAGCCTCCCAGCCTCAACCTACAAGGGTCTTAAATGACAAGCTAAGAATTGTCCATGGTGCTTCACAGGCCTAAGGCTCACCTCTGTTATTCTTCCAAGCCCTAAACTTGAATATTTTCAGGTGATCTATTTAATACAAATATCTGACCTTGCAGCTCTTGATCCTTGGAGATAAGACTCCAGTTGGTGAAAAAAGTTATTCAGTAGGGCCGGAGACCAAGTAAGGTCTAGCCTTTCCATGAACTAGCTCTGTGGCCTTTGACCAAACTTGTTAGCATTCATTGAAAATTGACCACTTTGGGTGCTGTGGTGGATGCCCTACACCAGAGGTCCTCAACCTTCAGGAGCGCCAGAATCACCTGGAGGGGGTTTCTTGTTGATACAGAGGTTACTGGGCCTCACACCCTGTGATAAGACTCAGTAGGACTGGAGTGGGGCCCAGGAATTTGCATTTCTAACAAGCTGCCAAGTGATGTTGAAGCTGCTGACCCAGTATGGAGGGCCACTTGCTCTACATATATTTTGCTCAAAATAACCTTGCAAATGAAGTGCCTTAAATATTACTCCCATGAACTAAGAGGATAGAGAACTTGAGTGACTTGGAAAGTCATTTAATCTTCTTGGTAATAAGATTACCTCCTTCTCTTTCAAGAACTGAAATATGGAATTGATGAAACAATCCAGATACTAGTCATTTGCTCTGATGTGAATACCAATACACACACACACACACACACACACACACACACACACATCTTCCCCTCTATTATGGAGACCCACTGCCAGCCTGCCTTCTTTTTCAATATGAACTATCTCCAGGGGTCAGTTTCCTGTTTGTTTTTTGTTTTGTTTTTCAGTCAATGAGAATGAACTGACTTAGATGGTCAACTTAGAAACTTAGATGGTCAACTTAGAAACATGCATGGTTTCTGCTGTCACCAGGGATCCTCAGCAAAGTGACAGCATGCACTGCTAGTGACTCTGCAGATGACCCAGGCTTTGTGGTCTCAGGCTTATCAGTGTATCCACTGTGCTGCCTGGGTGAGCTGGGTGCTGGGGGCATGCAGAAGAGCTACTGCTTTGCAGCTGTGTGCCAGCAGTCCATCTCTGTGCATCTCAGCTGTAGTATGAGGAAAATAACACTGACCTTCATCAGGTAGTGGTGAGGGTTCAATGAGCTGGCTGTGTAAAGAGCACAGACTGGTACCCAACAGAGATTTTCCTGGGACTTGATGAAATGGCTCCAAACTTGACATAAAAGAGTAAAAGGGTGAAAATAGCCAGAACACTTCTGGTTGAACCACAAAAAAACGACAAAAAAAAGAGAGGGGAGCCTTACTTAACCAGATACCATGGCTCATTATGGTCAATGCAGTGATAAAGTAGGTGACCAATAAAAAGAAAGTCCATAAACAGAACCACATATGTATGATGCTATGGTATGTGATATGGCTTGTATGTCACATCAATTCAAAAATTAGGCCTGGAAAAATGGCAGTCCATATGGAAGAAAAGATTAAATTGGATCCTTACGTTACACCATATGCAAAAATCAACTGCAGATGGTTAAATGTTAAAAATACGCCCCTGGGGCTTCCCTGGTGGCACAGTGGTTGAGAGTCAGCCTGCTAATGCAGGGGACACGGGTTCGATCCCTAGTCTGGGAGGATCCCACGTGCCGCGGAGCAACTAGGCCCGTGAGCCACAACTACTGAGCCTGCGCGTCTGGAGCCTGTGCTCCGCAACAAGAGAGGCTGCGACAGTGAGAGGCCCGCGCACCGCGGTGAAGATGGCCCCCGCTTGCCACAACTAGAGAAAGCCCTCACACAGAAACGAAGACCCAACACAGCCAAAATAAATTAATTAATTAATAAACTCCTACCCCCAACATCTTCTTAAAAAAAAATACGCCCCTGAAAATTTTAATAGAAAACTTTAATAGAAATATCTTTTGAACTTTGGGGAAGGGAAAGATTTCTTAAACAAGATACAAAAATGTTGACTCTAAAAGAAAAGAATGATACATTTTCGGTATTACAATTAAGAGTTTTCTTTCTTAAAAAGACAACTTGAAAATAAGCTACAGGTACTTCCCTGGTGGTTCAGTGGTTAAGACTCCGCGCTCCCAGTGCAGGGGGCCTGGGTTCGATCCCTGGTCAGGGAACTAGATCCTGCATGCTGCAACTAAGACCGGCGCAGCCAAAGAAAGAAAGAAAGAAAGAAAAAAGAAAGAAAATAAGCTACAAATCGTAGACTATATGGCAATCCACATCCTAACAAAGGATTATATAAGAATGTATCAAGAGCTCCTTGATATCTGTGAGAGACTCTATTCTTGTTTAAAATGATTCAGAATATATTGCCCTACATCATTGGCTTTGTGCTTTGCCATGTAACATCCTTGAGCCAACAGAATGTGAGCAGATAGGACATGTGCCATAGCTTAGCAGAAGCTTTAAAAGCATTGCAAGTTTCTTTTTCCTGGATCCTCTGCCAGGAGAATGACATATCCTAAACAAGAGCTGTTCCTTTAGCCTGAGCCCAGGAGTGGGAAGACGTGGGGCAAGGAGCTGACCCACAGGTTGGAGCAGAGATGCAACTGACCTGCAGACTTGAGAGCAAAAAGGAATGTTTCTTGTTATAAGCCACCGATTTGGGGAATGAGGTGGGGGGGTTATTATGGTAGTGAAAGCTGACCAATATGGAAACTAGTACCTAGCAGTGGGGTGCTGTGCTACCCAAAGAATAAAATGTGTGGTTTTGGTTTTGGGGCTGAGTGGCAGGCAGGGAAGTAACTACTATAGGGAGCTGGAAAACCAGCAAGCTATGTAATGTAATAGTTAAACATTTGGAAAAACTGTCACATGTGATCATTCGGAAGGGCTCCCTTCCCCTACACTGCTCCGCTGGGAACCCACAGAAGGAGAGCTTCCCAAACCTCCAAAGGCCAAAGCCTTCCTGGCTTGACCTGTCATAGCATGTGTCCTCTTAAAACACTTATAGCCCCTTAGCTGTGTGTCACTAAATGTCCATGTCAAGGTCAATACCATCCCATGTGGTCCACCTCTTCCCTGGGGGTCCATACTCACCCTCCAGGAGCTTGGGCACAAAGTGGGCGGCTGCCTTGGTCTTCTTGACTCGACTTCCCTTCATGACTCGGCCCTCCTTGTCCAGGCCCATGTACCAGGCCCGGCCAGAACGACGCTGGCGATAGAGTGCAGAGGCGTACAGGACATAGTAACTCTCAAAGATGCACTCCTTAAAGCGACACTCAGCTGTGAAATGTGGCTGAGGAGACAAAGACCCAGAAAGGCACACAGACAGAAAGACAAAAAGACACATCACTGAACAGAAGGGAGCCCTGGGAAGAACAAGGCAGGATATAATCCATACGTTTGAGACTGGGAGAGCCAACTTCTGAGTCCACGCAGGAACTGGGAGAAAGGGAGGATGAGGAAGAGTCTGGTGGCCCCCCGAGGGCCGGGAACTAGACTTCTGGGGGCCTGGGATAAGAAGATAACTTCTCTCTGCTCTACTCCCAACCTCTCACCATCCAGGGCACCTGGAGGGAATTTCTGCTTGGAGGAGTTCCTGAATCCTTCCCCAGCATCCTGAATGACTCTGGGGAAGTGAGTAATAATGAGGTCTAGAGGAGGTTGGAGAAGACACAGGGGTCCTAAAAGGTTGAAAGAGTTGGACATTCAAAGAGCCTGGGGGTATTTAGGAGGCTATTGGAGGAGAAGGGATTGGAGGGACGCTAGAGGAGGTGCTTGGGAGCGGGCAGTGAGGACAGGGTGTCGGCAAGAGCTGGAGGGAGAGGAAGCCCTGAGCTGCAAGATATCTGTAGTTGGGAAGGCTGTAGCTAGGGGACTCCCCTGACTGCAGGCCACCCTGCCCCCTTGTCTCACCGAGCTGTAGAGCAGCCCCTCAGCGTTCATGGCCACGTAGTGACCCAGCTTGGCACTCTGGATGGTGACTACACGGAGCCCCACAGGGATCAGGTTGAAGTGGGCTGGGGGTGGAGAGAAGGGGTATCGGTACCCCAAGCCTCCAATCCCCATCTGAGCCCCCCCTCAATTATGGTCCTAGTTCTACTTCTTCCTTTGCGGGGTCAAAGAGCCAGACTGAAAACAACAGAACCTGAAGCCACAATAGGACTGTCATCTCCTATGCCTGCGCTCCCCCTTCCCACCCAGCAGCTGGATTCCCCTCTCACTGAAAGAGCTGGTGTCCTCTGGGGTGCCCTGGATGCTCCCATCGGGATTCGCCTGGAGGTAGAAACCCTGGCGGCAGAACAGTTTGGTGACGATGCCTTTGAGCTGAGGCTCTGGAGAGAGAGACATTCATCTTGGAACATGACATCTCTGTTCCCAGAAACATTGCTACACTTGGCGGGATCAGAGGAGAGAAAGAAAGGAGGATGGAGGGAAGGAAGAGGGTCCCAGGGCCCCAGCTCCCTGACCCTCTAAGCAAGCTCTCTCCCACCTCTCTTTGACTCCAGAGGAAGCTGGGGTGTGGGTCCCTTCTGCTTCCTCTAACCAGCTTTCAGTTTAATTGATTGAAATGTATTTAAAGGCTTAATTCCTACTCTACAGCTCAACCAGGATGGGGGGAGGGGAGAAGAAGGAAGAGGAAAGGGAGAGAGATATGGAAACGCAGAGGACAGAGGGAGACAGGCAGAGCTGCTGAAAGTGCAGTGTGTTTGCGAATGTGGGGGGCATTAAGGTGACCCCAGGGTAGGGTCGCACCCTCAGGAGTGGGGGTGGGACTGGACCTGACGCTGACTCAGCACCTGCTGCTGCAGCTGCCGCTCGCTTCGCGCGGGCCTCGCCTTGGCCCACCGCCGGCCTGTCTGACACTGACCCATCTGTCTGTCTGTCTGTCTGTCAGTCTGCTGGCTCACGGGGGCCCAGCCCTCCCTGAGGCTCAGCCTCTCCCCTTCAGCCAGGTAATCCACCTGGGATGGGGGATATTCGGTACTAAACCAAGGAAATGGGGGAGGGGCCAGGAAGCTGGTGAGGCAGGCTGACTCACGTGGGGGCTGGGTCCCACACAAAGGGTGGGCTGCTGACCGTACCACTGCGGAGGGCCGGCGGCGGGGGGAGGAGGATGCCAGCGGGGGGGTGGGGGGTCTCCCCCTAGGGGAGCTGAGAGCGGACGGGAGCGAGGCCAGAGGGACTTCCCGCCTGTCGCACCGGGACGGGGACCACAGGCTAACCTTCACAACTCTCTTTGCCTGGCGCTTGCGGCCGAGTTCCCGGTACCCCCTCGTAGATGGTACGACCACCAGTCTCCGTGCGGCTATCCAGCCGTGTAGTGTGTCTGAGTTCCTCGCGGCAGAGGGTCTCCTGAGCCCGTGGGGCCCGATTTCTGAGCCGCGTAGGCGGTCATCGGGGAGTGCCCAGCTCCCTTCTTGAAGTGCAGGTCACGGGAGGAGGGCGCACAGAGGGGCGGACTCGCGAGGTAGCTGCAAGGACACCCGGGGGAGAGCTGGGGAGATTGGTACCGAGCCAGGCAAGCTCGGCGAGGAGGAACGGAGCCAAGGCTCGGAGGAGCGGGAGAACCGGGGCGGGGACGGGGCTTCCGGAGCCGCAGAAACCCTCTGGGTGACCCAGGCTTCCGGAACCCCCAGGCCCCTCCGCTCGGCATTGAAAGAATCGAGAGAGGGGGCACGTAGTAAGAGGATGGTGGGGGTGGGGACTCCTGTGTTGGGAGGGGGGCGAGCGGGAGCACCAGGCTTAGCCCCTTGCCCTCGAAAGCGAGGAGACTCGGGGTTATGGACGCGAGACAAGGGAAACTGAGGCATCGTCTGGCCGAGGGTTTGTGGTCCAGGCCCACCCCCTTTCACTTTCGGGCAGTCCCCGTCAGTCGGGCCCCGCTCTTCCGAGTCCCTGGCCTCAACCTCCCAGGCAGAGAGACCCCCGGCCCGGAGACCCCGCCCCAGCCACTCACCCGGGCAGCGGTCCGGTCGCGCGCGCCGCCCCCCCCGCCCCCCCCCGCACATGCGCACCTTGGACAGCAGGATGAGGAGCTGCTTCTGGCAAAGGAACTTGGTGCCCCGGGGACACACGCGCCGCTGCGCCGACACGGGCCGGCTGCCCCCGGGCTCGTGGACCTCCCGCTTCTGCCGGATGAGGCTGCTGGCCAGTGCCGCCATGGCGCCCCGGGAGGAGACACCCCAAAACCGGCAGGCTCCCGGAGCGCGCTGGGCCACCCCGGAGAAGCCCGCTAGCTCACCAGGACATGCTCTTGACTCTCCGGTCCGACTCGCCGCCTCACCCACGGGACCTGAGGATAAGCCCTAGACGACCCCCACCCCAGGCACCAGCTCCCACCCTTGGGCCTCGTGCTAGCTTCGCCAGACCCAGCAGCCTATGTACCTCTCAGTTGACCCCACCCTCCACCTTTGCCCCCCACAGAAAACTCCCCCTTCTCTGATCTCCAGTGTCCCTGTCCCCCACTAACACTATCCCAAAGCCAAGACACTCAAATTTTCCAGGATGTGGTTCCAATATCCCCAGGCACCTTTCCACCCTATTTCCGGGCCCTGCACTCCTGCCAAAGCCACTCTTGTAATTTTAAGGGTGTGGGTCCTTAGCTTTGGGGATATTAGCTCACCCCACCCCTGCTGGGGTGCTGCCAGTGTCTAGGAAGAACCCAACCTTGGTGTCTTTTCTTTTGCCACCCTCTAATTGAAGAATCCCCCACTTTTTTTCACTGAAGTCCCCAGAAAAGTATGCCTTGAAATATCCAGACTGTTGCCAATCAGCAAGAAGAGGTTCCCAGACCCTGTCTCTGGACGATACCGCTTTTTACCAAGTCACCCCCATTTCTAGTGGCACAGCATTCCAGCTGCTGAGCCCCTTTCCTCACCTTGTTACCATCCACTCCTTTTGAAGTCACCTCCAAATCCGCCCTTCCTAGTGGTTACACCAGGTGGTTGTCTGGAGGGCCCTGTGTCACCTCGGAATAAGGAGCATAGGTTTTTGGCTTTTTTCCTTTTTTCTGACAGCCCCTAATTTCCTCGGGGACAGCTGGTGCTGTTTAGATCCCACGCCCTCCGATCCAACCAGCCCCCCGAGAGAGGAGTGCACCCACGTTGTCACGGGTCCCCAAATGTGAACAGACCCGCTATAAGTCAGAGCGCATCAGAGCTTTCTGCGACAGGGCTTCCTTGTCCTCCCTGGGACTGCCTATAGCGCCCCCTCTTCCTTCCCCGACGCCCCTCAACCTGTCCTCTCTTGTCGATCCGGGGACAGCTGGCGCTGGCTCCGGTTCCAGGCTCCTCCCTCCCTGTAGCCCACAAGCGGAGCTTCCCCCCACGCCCGGCTAGGCGTCCCGGACCCCAGGAAGGAGTGAGAGTGTCTCCGCAGAGCGCGCTGGTCTGGCGAAGTGAGCGCTGGGCCTGGCGGCTGGACCAAGCGGAGCGGCGGCAGCGGTAGCGGCTGTGGGAGGCTGAGGCGGCGGCGGCAGCGACAGCGACTTCCCCCTCCCCCGAGAGCCGGTCCGGGGGCGGAGACGCCTGGAAATAGGGGGAGGTGAAGCTGGGCGGGCGGAACCCCGGGGTTCCTTGGAGGCAGGGAGTGGCGACGGTCTTAGAGACTGGCGGAGCCGAGGCAAGGCCGCATGTCTCGCATGTCTCCGGGTTCAGAGGAGGAGGGACAAGGAGGCGACTTCACTGAATGGAACTCTGGATGGGGGGAGAGGTTGGGCTTAGATAGATGGAATGGCGGATGCCCCGAGAATGGAGAAAGGGACCCTACTGCCCGGGATGGAGGACAGAACTGGATGAGGAAGGTGGGGGGAATAACTGAAGAGATAGCGGTGGTGGTGAGGTCTAGCCTGGGGTGAAATCCGGCCTCCTTAATGTCTCTGCTTTTGTGTGAGACAAATTGGTCAGTCCCTGGTCTCCATACCTTTCTCCTTTACACGTTCTTTCAGCAAATATATTACCCCCACCCCTATTGACTCCTAAGAGAAAAGACCATAAGAACAGGCGAGAGATGGATGCCAGAGGCTGCACCGGAGTGGGAGAGGTGCTGGCCACAGATTTGGAAAGTGGAGAGGCCAGAATGGAACGACCTGTGCCAGGGATGGGGCGGGAGGAGGGTGGGAGGAAGCGGAGGAACCGGCGAGGAGGCTTTCTAGAACGGGCTCTTCACGCTCAAAGGGCTCAGCCTGTCTCCCAGGTGAGGGGAGAGCAGTCCCCTCCACATCCCGCTGGCCAACAGAAGCACATTCCAGGTTAGTAGGAACAGCGTCTTTAATGGGCCCCGCCTCCCACGCCGGCTAAGCCGCCCCCCCTTGCGTGCAGCCTTGGCCGCTTCCACAGCGGCGCGCGGAGCGCGGGCAGGGTCCCTGCGAAGCAGGGCCAACGGCCCGAGCAGCGAAGCGGCGCCGTCCCCCGCATGGAGATTTTGGCCACTCAGAAAATAGTGGGGCACCGTCCTGGCCTCGACCGCCCGGCGCAGCTCATCCAGCAGCCCGAGGCAGCAGGCGCCCGCATTCTCGGCTCGCGCCAGAGAGGGCGCGGGCAGCCGCTCACACGCCCAGTAGAGCAACGTCCGCAGGAGGTGGGGCGCCGCGACCCTAGTCCTGGCCACAGGAGGGCGCAGCAGCGCCTGAGCCGCCGCTCAGCAGGGGAACGAATATGCGCGTCTTGAGCGCCAGCTCTTGGCGGGCGAAGCAGAGCTGCCAGCCGGAGGCGTCCGGCCGCTCTGTGCCGCCGCCGCAGGGCACCAGCTAGAAGGAAGACGACTCCGAGGCCAGCGGGCCGGCCCACGAGTGGCTCCGAGGCCCCTGGGGCCAGCCGGCCACGGACACCACGGGGATCAAGTCGAAAAGCAGGAGGCGGCGCGGGGGCCCGGGCGCAGCCAGGAGGATGGTGGTGACCCCCGAGTGGCGGTCTGCGTGGACCAAGCACGGGGCACCCGGAACCGGAAACGGGGACTCAGTGACCGCAGCCAGCGAAGCAGAGAACCAGGCAGCCACCTGGGCGGGGCACAATGTGGGCCACGCCTCCGGAGCCTCCAACGGCTGTGGCACTGGGCTAACGTCGGTTGCTTTGGTGACGTCACCATTCCGTTTTTTTCAGTGGTGAGGGAAAGCCAACATCGGTTACGTCTTGTTGAGGCAACTCTGGCACTGAAACATTACTAGGTGAGTTTTCCAAAGACTCGTGTGCCTCAGGCTCAGTGACGTGTAGCTGGTCCACGGAGATTTGCGGATCCTTGGGAGTTTCTTTGCTTTGGGCTGGGTGGATCGAATCACGTCCTCCTGGGACTAGGGGTCCTAGGCAATCCTGCCATGCCTCCCGGGCCGAGGTTCCGCGTACCTGCTCTGGGAGGAAGAGCCATGTGTAACAGGATCCCACGTCCGGTTGCAGCTCCTGCCCAGTGCCATCTAGCGAAAGCACGGGCACCAGGAGTGTGAAGCCGGCGTCGTAGTGAGGTCCCCGAGCGTAGGGACCTAGAGGCGCAGGCCCCAGATCCAGGGAGCCCTCGCGAATCCCGCAACGAAGCAGCAGGAGCTCTGCCTGAGGAGGAAAGCGAGGGTCCCGGCGGTGAACGAGACCTAAGGAAAGAGAAGGGATCGTAAAGTCGTGATCCAGAGCCGGGGCGGGGTGAGGCGGAGCTGAGAGCTGCAAGTTCCCGAAGGCTGGGAGGGTTACTTAGCAAGCAAAGAGAAAACAAAGTCCTTGGCCTGGAGGAGATCTGGTCCTGGCTTGGGACCTTCACTCCAGCTCGCCTGCACACCCAGCTCCTGGATCAGCTGGGTTAGTTCTTGCAGCTGCGCCCCAGAGCAGAAGTCGATGTCCGTGAGCGGCCGGGCTGGGGCTGGGAGCGGTGGGCCCCACCAGGGAGCACTCCCCCAGACCGCGGAAGCCGTATGGCTCTGTCGTTTGGGGGCTAGGAAATACACAAACGGGAGGAAGCCCAGACGGGCCGTACCTTTTGCTGCGGAAAACTGGCCCCCGTTCTTGGCTCTTCCAGAGGCCAAGAGGGTTCCCAAGACACAGTCCGCCTATGGGTCTGCAGACGAAGGGCCCTAAATTTAGTCTTGAAAGAGAACAAATAAATACCTCCTCCGTCCTTGCCCTTTTCTCATATGCTGGTCCCCGCCCCCATGCAACGGTTCACCTGACTCAGCAGGTAGAAAGTAGCTGTTTGGCCCCTCCTAAGGAATGCAATAGCCTCCTTCGCTGCCCCTTGTCTACGTCCCCTTACCTCTTTTTCAGAAGAGGCTAGTGGTTTGCGGCTTCCCTCTTAGGGTTAGCTACAAAGGCTGGGAAGAGAATGGATAGGAAGATTCAACAGGTAACTTCTTCCTGCTGCCTGTAAGGCCACGCCCTTAAATTATAACCACGCCCCTTTCTGGAGACTGTCGGGGTGGTTCCGGACCAGCCCGGCCTCCAGTCAGAGTTCAGTCACTCCTTTCGCTCTGCAGAGATCTCGCGGCTATCCTGGGAGTTGTAGTTTGTCTTCAAAGCTACCAGGGCGTTGGGGCCACGCCCCCACATCCTTTCCTGTTCCGTTGAAGTAGTGCCTGATGGAAGCTGTAGTTTCTATGGAGGTAAGCTATTCTCTGTCTTTATGATAAACTATTCTGTGTCTTTACAAGGCCACGTGAAGCGCACAAACACTCCTTGCGGTTAGAACAGAGGCCTAATAGGATGGATCTGAATAGCAAACAATAATGAGGGACATACACTAGGGAATGCGGAGAAATAGGGGACTCTACATCTCACTTGGGAGTAGAGGAGCCCTGGTCATTTAAATCTAGAAGGGTTCTTGCATGCAATTATAACTTCAGTTTAGAGATGAGACTGCAAGCCTAGAAAGGTTGCACATGACTTGTCCAAGTTCAGAGCTCAGCCAGAGAGCTGTTGGAAATGGGCTCTCCAGCTGGGACGTATCTCCTTGGAATCGGTGGTGGTAACGTTAGACAAGAACACACCGATAGTGTGCATGTAGTGACCCAGGGATGGACATCTGACTCAGGGAAGGGACATATTAGTGTTGCCCACCTCAGACACACAAGTGGTGTCAGGGAAAACACTTTGGAATCTCGCAGTTTATGTGTGTATACAGAAGAGTTATCAGGACTGAAAATCAAGTCCAGAGGAAACTCCAGCTGGGCTAGGGCAGGGCAATGAAAAATTATCAGGGGAAGGAAATGGCTTTCAGCGACCAGTGCTATCATGGACACAGCTTAAGTCCAGGATGAACCTAGGAGTAAGAATAATAGGACAGAAAGATAGGACACCAGAGACACGCTCACAGATTAGACCAATGCATACTGGACCAGGAATTCTAACATTCCTTTTTCCTAGGGGTCTGTCTCCCCAGTGAACTAGGCCTAAGTCCATGGGCAAGAAAACTAAGTGGAGACACCTCGAACTATTTAGAGGCCTATGAAGGAGGGGACCCTCAGAATCCAGGGCTCAATTTGGGGAGCCTAAAACACAAGGTTTCCTAGTCACTGACAAAGAGAGGTCTTCTCCCTCAGTAACCAAGAGCCCCAAACACAGCCCAGAATGGGGGAGGTAAGTTTCCATACATCTGGTCGTGAGCCAAGAGACCAGATGAGGAAAACTGAAGCCTGGCCTCTTTCTCACAGTCCGGGGAAATCAGGCACTGGGTGTCCATCCCCACATCTTACCTCCTCCGTAGAGGGTGGCTTCTGAGCCACGCTAAAAATAGCTAAGTTCTCTGGTCTCTGGGGGAGCTTTAAGATGCCGGGGGTGGGTGACAGGGAAAGGAAAATTGCTCTAAACTCTAAAGCACTGCTCTCCGATAGCATTGTCCATGATGATGCAAATGTTCCAAATCTGTGCCGTCAAATGCAGTAGCGGCTAGCTCCGTGTGCCTACTGAGCACTTAGAAGGTCGTGGCACTGAGGAACAGAATTTTTTGTTTTTTTTTTTGGCCAAGCCATGAAGCTTGCGGGTTCTCAGTTCCCCGACCAAGGATTGAAACCCAGCCACAGCAGTGAAAGCGCCAGGTCCCAACAACTGGACCGCCAGGGAACAGAATTGGACGCCAGGGAAATTCTGTTCCCTGAGGAAGAGAATTTTTAACATTTTAACTTAATTTTTAACAGAATTAATTTTCCTTAATTTTAACTAATTTACATTCTAATAGGCATTTGGCTAGTGGCTACTGTAATTGACAGTGCAGCTCTAGGGCTTGGGGATAACGGATTTAGCTAGACAGCGATGGAGGGAAAGCAGGGATACTTTAGGTCCTCATCAGGTCCTGTGGAATTGGGCTGGAGTGGATGTCCTAAACCACCGACAGAACACTTCTCTTGTCTCTTTACTCCTCATGCATATCTGTCCCCTCTTTTTCTAAGTTGCTCTGAGCACACTGATATCCCCACACCTTGATGGTCTCCGGTGAGTTGTTGGATGTCTCTCGGTGAAGGCGCCTGGGAGACAGAGCTTCTCACTTGTCCCTGCCTGCTCTGAACTGTCTCTGGCGGGCGTCAAAGACGACATGCCCTAGCCGGGTGCCTGACCCAGGACAGTAGGGCTTCCAGCTGGTTTTGGGAGGCGTAGACATCTGGCGATAGTTCTGGCAGGCTGGAGGAACTGTATCCATGCGGTGCTACACCCAGTCTTGGCTGCCTGCTCGCCGGGAGGATGATTGCAGCTCAATCAGTACAGGTACTTCTGAGAAGATTTGCAGGTCATTGTAGGCCACCTGAGCCCTGGGAGAGCAGGAGTTCTGACTGGGTGGGACAGAAAAGTCCATGGTATGCGCTGCCCAGCATCCTACTTTCGAGGAACTGCCTCAGATATAAATGACTGTCGGGTCTGATGTGGGCCCAAAACTTGGACAGAGTCAGTTCCTAGAGGGTTCTTGTGGAGGCCGGGGTTTGGGATAAGGCATGAGTTGTTATGGAGGCCTGATCTCTTGGATAAGCCAGAGTCTTGAGTAAGGGCTGGACACTTATGGGGGCCAGGATCTCGATTAATTCCCGAGTATTTGTGGAAGTTAAGGTCATGTGTATGTTCTGAGCTCCTGTAATTTCCAGCATCTTAGGTAAGGCCACATCTCCTTTTGACTTCAGTGGCTTGGGTAAGGCCTGGTTTCTTATGGAGGTCAGAATCTTGAGTAAGGCCTTGGGTCCTGCAGACTCCAGAATCTTGGGTAAGACCTGGATTCTTGTAGTCTCCTGAGTCTCAGGTAAGGCTTGAGCCCTTATGGAGGCGAGGGGTTTGCACAAGGCCTGGGCTCTTCAGATTCCTGGCAAAGGCCTGAGCTCTCGTTGACTCCAGAGTCTTGGGCAAGGTACGGACGCTTCTCTGGCCCAGAATCTTGGGTAAAGTCTGGACTCCTAGAGACTCCTGAATCTTGGGCATTACCTGTACTCTTGTCACATCCAGAATGTTGACAAGGGTGTGGGCTATTATGGAAGCCAGTTTTTTGGGAGAGCTCTTGACTTTTATAGAATACAGTCTCTTGCTTTCGTTCCAGATTCCTATAGACTCGAGAATCACGCATAAAGCCTGAGCTCCTCTGAATGTCAGAAGTTTGGAGAAATGGTGTGTTCTTGTGGAGACCAGAGGGTTGGGTGAGATATGGGCGTATAAAGAAACGTCTATCTCGAGTAGAACCTAAGCTCTTCTGGGAGCCAGAATCTTGGGTAATGACTGGATTCTTCTGAAGATCAGAGTCGTGGGAAAGGCTTGGATTCTTGCAGAGGTAAGGGTCTTGGGTAAGGCCTGGAAGCTTGTGGAGGCCTGGATCTTGAGCAAGGCCTGGGTTCTTGGGGAGACCTGGGTCTCGGGTAAGGCCTGGGTTCTTGTGGAGGCCTGGGTCTTGGATAAGGCCTGGGTCCTTGTGGAGGCCTGGATTTGGGGTAAGCCCTGGGTTTCTGAAAACTCTACAGTGTTTTGAAGGGCCTGGGGTCCTTTGGAGGACAGAGCCTTGGTTGAGGCCTAGACTCTCATGAAGTTCAGGGGGTTGGGGCTGGTTTGGGGTTTGGGAAGTAGTGGATAACTGGGGAGGGATGGGGCCCTGGGAAGAGAGGACAGACTGAGGAGACTTGGAGGTTGGGGGAAAGGTGGGGGTTTGTATTAAGGTGGAGGGCTTCTGGTGGTTGCTGTGTTGAAGGACAAAGGATCTGGGAGAAACAAGAGGCAGAGAAAGAGTGCATGGTGGGGGCATGGTGCATGGTGAGCTCTGGGCACTGGTTGGAGAATGGAAGCAAGGTTGAGAAGGTGCAGCATCCTTGGAGTACACCAAGAATGTGGGGTAGACTGGAGTCTGGGGGTCTGTGTTTCTCTTTTCAAAACTGCCAGGATGGAAGCTGCAGTAAGGGAAGGTCTTGGACTGTACCAATTTGTCTTTGACATCATTTGAGATCTTCCCTTCCATATTCCCCAACTCCAGGTAACCAAGTATGGATCCTGTGGAGGGCTTGGCACTGTCCCTACTACATTGCTTCAGTGTTTGCTCTGCTGTACCAGAGCTCACCAGACCATGCCCCTCTTGGGGCCTGGAGGGGGTACCAGCCCGTCCACACTGAGGCGGCATCCAGCAGCAAGTTCTTTCTGGAATATCCAGAGTTCTGAGGCGGACACACATGGAATAAGTTCTGCTTTACCCTGCGGTCATGGTAGACCACATGGCCGGAGGAGAGGCCTTGGCTAAAGGCAGACAAGGTAGAGGGAATAGAACCTAGGATGGGCGTAGGGGTGGTGGACGGGACTTGAGTGTTCGTCAGGGCCATGCCCAGCCCTGGGACAGAGGTTGTGGCAGAGATCGGGACAGGGACTGGTGTAGGGGCTAGGGCAGGAGTAGTAGCAGGGGCAGAAGTTGGGAGAGGGACCAGAGTGTTGGCATGGATATAGGTCAGATGAGCATGGGTCAGGGTGCAGACAGATATTTGGCCCAGGGACTGGGCTGAGGCATGTGAGGTGTCCTGGTCTTGGGCCTGGGCTGGGGTCTGGGCTGAGGTATGCTCAGGGCCATGGACCTGGGCAGGGCTGTGCTCAGGGGTGAGGGCTGGGGAGGGGGTCTGGGCCTGGGGGGTGGTGTGCTCAGGGGAGTGGAATGTGGAGCAAGTCTGGGCCTGAAGTGGGGCGTGCTCAGAGGGGTGGGTGGAGGAGAAGTTCTGGGCTTTGACAGGAGTGTTCCCAGTGGGGTGCACTAGGGAGAAGGCCTGGGCCTGGGCGGAAGTGTGCTCATGGGCGTGGCCTCCGGAGCAGGTCTCAGCCTGGGTGGGGGGCGGGTGTGCTCAGGGGTTTGGGCTGAGGAGGTGGTCTGGGCCATGGCAGGAGCATGCGCAGGGGGCTGAACTGGGGGGCGGGTCTGGGCCCGGGCTGGGACCTGGGCTATGTCAGAGTCTGGTGTCTTAGTCTTGCTGTCTTGGGGCAGGTGGAGTGGAACCACGTCCACCTTGCTCATCCTGTGGAGCTTGGAAGATGCCTCCTGCCTGGAGTACAAGGTGGCTTGGGACTTTAAGGCTGTGAGCGGAGGGGCCTCCCCAGCTCCCACTACCCACTCCATACACAGTCCCCGTGGAGCCTCCGTGGAAGCCCCAGCCCGTCCACACTGAGGCGGCATCCAGCAGCACTCAGAAGAATTCTCGTCATTTGTGTCTGGTATCCAGGAGATTGGGTGGTGGTTTGGGTGCCGAGCAGGAAGCTTGGGCGATGGGGGAAGCGGTAAGAAACTCTTGAGCACAGGTTCTTGGGATCCACGGAGCAGCGCATGCACATGCGATGGCTGCCTACACAGCTGGCTTCCTTGTCTGGGGGAAAGGCGAGATGGGTCAGGGCCTGGCTTCCTGAGGGGCTGAGAATCAAAGTAGGGATAGAAGAAAGGGCACAGGCCCACATCCCCTGAGCCCACGCTGGCGCCCACTCACCCTTGGAGAGCATACGATTGAAAAGTACCCGCAAATAACCCTTCAGATGCCTCCAGAGCTGAGGGAAGCAGGGGAGGAGGGAGACCGAGAGCAGGGTTAGCCCTGAAATCCAACCCTTGTCCGGCCACACCCAAGCAGCCCTACCATCTCAGCCCCTTCAAGGCCCCAGGGCTCCCCCAACTCCGCTGCCCAGATCCTGCTCTGACCATAGTCACCACATTCATCCCCAAGTTGAGGAAGATGAATCTGATTAGGAGCAAAAGAATTGAGTCTCCTAGCTCCTGACATTTCCTGGGGATGGTGCCAGAGCATGGCTCGGCTCGGTAGAGGGCTCGCTCACCCATGACCAGGGGTCCAAGGACTGCCTGGGTCCCCTGGCCTCCACATAGTCACTGGGAGCCAGACTGGGTCATAATGGGGCAGGTGGTGAGGTCACAGTGAGGGAGGGGGATGAAAAGGAGGACCCAGGGTAACATTCCCTGGTAACCAGGGTCAGGTAGGCTGAGCCTGGACAGTCAAACAGGGCCCGGTGGCCGGCACACCTCCCCTCGAGTGGTCATTCATTTGCTCACCACCCACTGACTCACTTGTTCAAATGACACATTCCGTCTCTTGGCCCCTCTTGAGACTAGGAAGACCTCGGCCTCAGAGGCCTGCTGAAGACCTGGTTGGAGTCCAGAGCCTCAGCCTTCTTCATGCCCTTCACTGGGCGTGGAGCTGGACCTGCCCAGATGTGGAAACTCCCAGGTTGGAAGCAGCTTCTTGTATGAGGCTCTTTGGGGACAGGGACAGCTGAGACACAGAGGAGGTGCCCAGACACCAGTGGTTTGGAGTCTGCAGCTGCAGAACTACTTAGTGCATGGTATAGGACCAGGAGGGGCCTGCTGTCAGGACTGTGCCCACTAAATCAAGGGGACCCTCAGGCCAAGAAGGGGACACTGGCTTCTTATTGCAGGAAGCCAAGGGCAGGGACCAAGGCTGGCAGAAGGAGTGGCGCTTCCAAGCCACAGACCACCAATGTTTCCTGGACTCTGGCGCTCTTTATTCCTCTCTCCATGCCCTGCCCCCCCGCCCCCCCGCGACCGCCCCCATTTGCCGCCGGTCAGTTCATTTTCCCAGTCTGGCTCCTGTGCAGAGAGGGCCTCGAGGCCGAGGTGGAAGGTAGCAGTGACTTGGCCCACGTTTGGCTCTCCTGCGGTTGCCGCTTCCGCTCCAGGCTGTCATACACCTGGTAGTTGGCATTGCCCCCCGGGTTCCGACTGAGTGGCATGAAGGTGGGTGGAGGTGGAGGGTGCTCGTTAGCCTGGACGTCGGGCAGGGGCTGGGAGGGGCGGAGGAGCAGCGCTGAGCTGGGAGCCGGGGCCCGCTTGTACGAGGCCTCGGCCAGCACCGTGAGGGAGGCGGACGTGGCCAGAGGGCGCCGCACGGGCAGCATCTCGGCCCATTCGGCCGCCCGGCGCCGCACCTCGTGGGGATCCCGGGAGTAGTTCAAGTGTCCCGTGAAGGGGTGCGGGCTGCGGTTGGGCTGGCTGTGAGCACAGCTGGGGAGGCTCCGTCCGTGGGCCGGGGGGGAGTTGCGCCGCCAGGCTCCGGGCCGGCAGCCCAGGAATTCTTACATTCCTTTTTCCCAGGGGTCTGTCTCCACAGTGAACTAGGCCTAAGTCCGTGGGCAAGAAAATTAAGTGGAGACACCTCGAAAAATTTAGAGGCCTATGAAGGAGGGGACCCTCAGAATCCAGGGCTCAAGTTGGGCAGCCTAAAACACAAGTTTTCCTAGTCACTGACAAAGAGAGGTCTTCTCCCTCAGTAACCAAGAGCCCCAAACACAGCCCAGAACGGGGGAGGCAAGTTTCCATACATCTGATCGTGACCCAAGAGACCAGATGACGAAAACTGAAGCCTGGGCTCTTTCTCACAGTCTGGGGAAATCAGGCCTTGGCTGTCCATCCCCACATCTTACCTCCTCCCCAGAGGGTGGCCTCTGAGCCACCCTAAAAAGAGCTAAGTTCTCTGAGCTCTGGGGGAGCTTTAAGGTGCTGGGGGTGGGTGACAGGGAAAGGAAAATTGCTCTAAACTCTAAAGCACTGCTCTCTAATAGCATTTTCCATGATGATGGAAATGTTCTAAATCTGTGCCGTCCAATACAGTAGCCGCTAGCTCCATGTGCCTACTGAGCACTTAGAAGGTCATGGCACTGAGTAACAGAATTTTTTTTTTTTTGGCCAAAGCATGAAGCTTGCGGGGTCTGAGTTCCCAGACCAGGGATTGAAACCCAGCCACAGCAGTGAAAGCGCCAGGTCCCAACACCTGGACCACCAGGGAACAGAATTGTATGCCAGGGATATTCCGTTCCCTGAGGAAGAGAATTTTTAACTTAATTTTTAACAGAATTAATTTTCCTTAAATTTAACTAATTTACATTCTAATAGACATTTGGCTAGTGGCTACTGTAATTGACAATGCAGCTCTAGGGCCTTGGGGATGACAGATTCAGCTAGAGAGCGATGGAGGGAAAGCAGGGATAGCTTAGGTCCTCATCAGGCCCTGTGGGATGGGGCTAGGGTGAATGTCCTCAAACAACCGCAGAACACTTCTCTTGTCTCTTCATTCCTCGTGCATATCTGTCCCCTCTTTTTCTAAGTTGCTCATCACACACTGATATCCCCACTCCTTGATGGTCTCCGGTGAGTTGTTGGATGTCTCTCGGTGAAGGTGCCTGGGAGACAGAGCTGCTCACTTGTCCATGCCTGCTCTGAACTGTCTCTGGCGGGCGTCAAAGACGACATGCCCGAGCCGGGTGCCTGACCCAGGACAGTAGGGCTTCCAGCTGGTTTTGGGAGGCGTAGACATCTGGCGATAGTTCTGGCAGGCTGGAGGAACTGTATCCATGGGGTGGTACACCCAGTCTTGGCTGCCTGCTCGCCGGGAGGATGATTGCAGCTCAATCAGTACAGGTACTTCTGAGAAGGTTTGCAGGTCATTGTAGGCCACCTGAGCCTTGGGCGAGCAGGAGTTCTGACTGGGTGGGATAGAAGTCCATGGTATGTGCTGCCCTGCATCCTCCTTTCGAGGAACTGCCTCAGATATAAATGACTGTCGGGTCTGATGTGGGCCCAAAACTTGGACAGAGTCAGTTCCTAGAGGGTTCTTGTGGAGGCCAGGATTTGGGATAAGGCATGAGTTGTTATGGAGGCCCTATCTCTTGGATGAGCCAGAGTATTGAGTAAGGGCCAGACTCGTATGGGGGCCAGGATCTCGATGAATTCCTGAGTACTTGTGTAAGCTAGGGTCATGTGTATGTTCTGAGCCCCTGTAAATTCCAGCATGTTCGGGAAGGCCTGGAAGCTTGTGGAGGCCTTGGTCTTGAGCAAGGGCTGGGTTCTTGGGGAGGCCTGGGTTTGTGGTTAGGCCTGGGTGTCAGGAAACTCTGCAGACTTTGGAAGGGCCTGGGGTCCTTGGGAGGACAGAGCCTTGGTTGAGGCCTTGACTCTCAGGAAGTTCATGGGTTTGGGCCTGGCTTGGGATTTGGGAAGTAATGGATAACTGGGGAGGGATGGGGACCTGGGAAGAGAGGACAGACTGAGAAGACTTGGAGGTTGGGGGAAAGGTGGGGGTTTGTATTATGTTGGAGGGCTTCTGGCTGTTGCTGTGTTGATGAAGGACCCGGTATCTGAAAGAAACAAGGGGCAGATAAAGAGTGCATGGTGGAGGCATGGTGCATGGTGAGTTCTGCGTACTCGTTGCAGAATGGAGGCAAGGTTGAGAAGGTGCAGCATCCTTGGAGTACAGGAATTTGGGGTAGACTGGAGTCTGGGGGTCCGGTTTCTCTTCTCAGACCTGCAAGGAATGAAGCTCCAGTAAAGGAAGGTCTTGGACTGTTCAAATTTGTCTTTGGCATCATTTGAGATCTTCCATTCCATATTCCCCATATTCTGGGCCTGGGCGGAAGCGTGCTCATGGGCGTGGCCTCAGGAGCAGATCTCAGAATGGGGGATGGGTGTGCTCAGTGGGGTGGGCTGAGGAGGAGGTCTGGGCCTTGGCAGGTTCATGCGCAGGGGGCTGAACTGGGGGGCGGGTCTGGGCCCTGGCTGGGGACTGGGCTGTGTCAGAGTCTGGGGTCTTAGTCTTGGTCTCTTGGGGCAGGCAGAGAGGAACCACGTCCACCTTGCTCATCCTGTGGAGCTTGGAAGATGTCTCTTACCTGGAGTAAAAGTTGGCTTGGGACTTTAAGACTGTGACCGGAGGGGCCTCCCCAGCTCTCACTACCCGCTCCTTCCACAGTCCCCGTGGAGCCTCCGTGGAAGCCGCAGCCCGTCCACACTGAGGCGGCATCCAGCATCACTTAGAAGCCTTTTCATAATTTTTGTCTGGTATCCAGGAGTCAAGGTGGTTTGGGTGCCCGAGCAGGAAGCTTGGGCCATGGCGGAAGCGGGAAGAAACTCTTGAGCACAGGTTCTTGGGATCCACGGAGCAGCGCATGCACATGCGATGGCTGCCTACACAGCTGACTTGCTTGTCTGCGGGGAAAGGCGAGACGGGTCAGGGCCTGGCTTCCTGAGGGGCTGAGAATCAAGGCAGGGATAGAAGAAAGGGGACAGGCCCACATCCCCTGAGCTCACGCTGGCGCCCACTCACCCTTGGGGAGAATACGATTGAAAAGTACCCGCAAGTAACCCTTCAGATGCCTCCAGAGCTGAGGGAAGCAGGGGAGGGGGGAGACCGAGAGCAGGGTTAGCCCTGAAATCCAACCCTTGTCCGACCACACCCCAGCAGCCCTCCCACCTCAGCCCCTTCAAGGCCCCAGGGCTCCCCCAACTCCGCTGCCCAGATCCTGCTCTGACCATAGTCACCACGTTCATTCCCAAGTTGAGGAAGGTGAATCTGATCAGGAGCAAAAGAATTGAGTCTCCTAGCTCCTGGCATTTCCTGGGGATGGTGCCAGAGCATGGCTCGGCTCGGTAGAGGGCTCGCTCACCCATGACCAGGGGTTCAAGGACTGCCTGGGTCCCCTGGCCTCCACATAGTCACTGGGAGCCAGACTGGGTCATAATGGGGCAGGTGGTGAGGTCACAGTGAGGGAGGGGGACGAAAAGGAGGACCCAGGGTAGCATTCCCTGGTAACCAGGGTCAGGTAAGCTGAGCCTGGACAGTCAAACAGGGCCCGGTGGCCGGCACACCTCCCCTCGAGTGGTCATTCATTTGCTCACCACCCACTGACTCACTTGTTCAAATGACACATTCCGTCTCTTGGTCCCTCTTGAGACTAGGAAGACCTCGGCCTCAGAGGCCTGCTGAAGGCCTGGTTGGAGTCCAGAGCCTCAGCCTTCTTCATGCCCTTCACTGGGCCTGCAGCTGGACCTGCCCAGGTGTGGCACCTCCCACTTTGGAAGCAGCTTCTTGTATGAGGCTCTTTGGGGACAGGGACAGCTGAGACACAGAGGAGGTGCCCAGAGACCAGTGGTTTGGAGTCTGCAGCTGCAGATGTACTTAGTGCATGGTATAGGACCAGGAGGGGCCTGCTGGCAGAACTGTGGCCACTAAACCAAGGGGACCCTCAGGCCAAGAAGGGGACACTGGCTTCTTATTGCAGGAAGCCAAGGGCAGGGGCCCAGGCTGGCAGAAGGAGTGGCGCTTCCAAGCCACAGACCACCAATGTTTCCTGGACTCCGGCGCTCTTTATTCCTCTCTCCATGCCCTGCCCCCGCCCGCCACCGCCCCCATTTGCCGCCGGTCAGTTCATTTTCCCAGTCTGTCTCCTGTGCAGAGAGGGCCTCGAGGCCGAGGTGGAAGGTAGCAGCGAGTTGGCCCGTGCTTGGCTCTCCTGCGGTTGCCGCTTCCGCTCCAGGCTGTCATACACCTGGTAGTTGGCATTGCCCCCCGGGTTCCGGCTGAGTGGCATGAAGGTGGGTGGAGGTGGAGGGTGCTCGGTAACCTGGACGTCGGGCAGGGGCTGGGAGGGGTGGAGGAGCAGCGCTGAGCTGGGAGCCGGGGCCCGCTTGTACGAGGCCTCGGCCAGCACCGTGAGGGAGGCGGACGTGGCCAGAGGGCGCCGACGGGCAGCATCTCGGCCCATTCGGCCGCCCGGCGCCGCACCTCGTGGGGATCCCGGGAGTAGTTCAAGTGTCCCGTGAAGGGGTGCGGGCTGCGGTTGGGCTGGCTGTGAGCACAGCTGGGGAGGTTCCGTCCGTGGGCCGGGGGGGAGTTGCGCCGCCAGACTTCGGGCCGGCAGCCCAGGAATTCTTACATTCCTTTTTCCCAGGGGTCTGTCTCCACAGTGAACTAGGCCTAAGTCCATGGGCAAGAAAATTAAGAGGAGACACCTCGAAAAATTTAGAGGCCTATGAAGGAGGGGACCTTCAGAATCCAGGGCTCAAGTTGGGCAGCCTAAAACACAAGGTTTCCTAGTCACTGACAAAGAGAGGTCTTCTCCCTCAGTAACCAAGAGCCCCAAACACAGCCCAGAACGGGGGAGGCAAGTTTCCATACATCTGATCGTGACCCAAGAGACCAGATGACGAAAACTGAAGCCTGGGCTCTTTCTCACAGTCTGGGGAAATCAGGCCTTGGCTGTCCATCCCCACATCTTACCTCCTCCCCAGAGGGTGGCCTCTGAGCCACCCTAAAAAGAGCTAAGTTCTCTGAGCTCTGGGGGAGCTTTAAGGTGCTGGGGGTGGGTGACAGGGAAAGGAAAATTGCTCTAAACTCTAAAGCACTGCTCTCTAATAGCATTTTCCATGATGATGGAAATGTTCTAAATCTGTGCCGTCCAATACAGTAGCCGCTAGCTCCATGTGCCTACTGAGCACTTAGAAGGTCATGGCACTGAGTAACAGAATTTTTTTTTTTTTTGGCCAAAGCATGAAGCTTGCGGGGTCTGAGTTCCCAGACCAGGGATTGAAACCCAGCCACAGCAGTGAAAGCGCCAGGTCCCAACACCTGGACCACCAGGGAACAGAATTGGATGCCAGGGATATTCCGTTCCCTGAGGAAGAGAATTTTTAACTTAATTTTTAACAGAATTAATTTTCCTTAATTTTAACTAATTTACATTCTAATAGGCATTTGGCTAGTGACTACTGTAATTGACAATGCAGCTCTAGGGCCTTGGGGATGACAGATTCAGCCAGACAGCGATGGAGGGAAAGCAGGGATAGCTTAGGTCCTCATCAGGCCCTGTGGGATGGGGCGGGGGTGAATGTCCTCAAACAACCGCAGAACACTTCTCTTGTCTCTTTATTCCTCATGCATCCCCTCTTTTTCTAAGTTGCTCATCACACACTGATATCCCCACTCCTTGATGGTCTCCGGTGAGTTGTTGGATGTCTCTCAGTGAAGGCGCCTGGGAGACAGAGCTTCTCACTTGTCCCTGCCTGCTCTGAACTGTCTCTGGCAGGCGTCAAAGACGACATGCCCGAGCCGGGTGCCTGACCCAGGACAGTAGGGCTTCCAGCTGGTTTTGGGAGGCGTAGACATCTGGCGATAGTTCTGGCAGGCTGGAGGAACTGTATCCATGGGGTGGTACACCCAGTCTTGGCTGCCTGCTCGCCGGGAGGATGATTGCAGCTCAATCAGTACAGGTACTTCTGAGAAGGTTTGCAGGTCATTGTAGGCCACCTGAGCCTTGGGCGAGCAGGAGTTCTGACTGGGTGGGATAGAAGTCCATGGTATGTGCTGCCCTGCATCCTCCTTTTGAGGAACTGCCTCAGATATAAATGACTGTCGGGTCTGATGTGGGCCCAAAACTTGGACAGAGTCAGTTCCCAGAAGGTTCTTGTGGAGGCCAGGATTTGGGATAAGACATGAGTTGTTATGGAGGCCCTATCTCTTGGATGAGCCAGAGTATTGAGTAAGGGCCAGACTCTTATGGGGGCCAGGATCTCGATGAATTCCTGAGTACTTGTGTAAGCTAGGGTCATGTGTATGTTCTGAGCCCCTGTAAATTCCAGCATGTTCGGGAAGGCCTGGAAGCTTGTGGAGGCCTTGGTCTTGAGCAAGGCCTGGGTTCTTGGGAAGGCCTGGGTTTGTGGTTAGGCCTGGGTGTCAGGAAACTCTGCAGACTTTGGAAGGGCCTGGGGTCCTTGGGAGGACAGAGCCTTGGTTGAGGCCTTGACTCTCAGGAAGTTCATGGGTTTGGGCCTGGCTTTGGATTTGGGAAGTAATGGATATCTTGGGAGGGATGGGGACCTGGGAAGAGAGGACAGACTGAGAAGACTTGGAGGTTGGGGGAAAGGTGGGGGTTTGTGTTAAGTTGGAGGGCTTCTGGCTGTTGCTGTGTTGATGAAGGACCCGGTATCTGAAAGAAACAAGGGGCAGATAAAGAGTGTATGGTGGAGGCATGGTGCATGGTGAGCTTTGGGCACTCGTTGCAGAATGGAGGCAAGGTTGAGAAGGTGCAGCATCCTTGGAGTACAGGAATTTGGGGTAGACTGGAGTCTGGGGGTCCGTGTTTCTCTTCTCGGACCTGCAAGGAAGGAAGCTGCAGTAAGGGAAGGTCTTGGACTGTTCACATTTGTCTTTGGCATCATTTGAGATCTTCCATTCCATATTCCCCATATTCTGGGCCTGGGCGGAAGTGTGCTCATAGGCGTGGCCTCAGGAGCAGATCTCAGAATGGGGGATGGGTGTGCTCAGTGGGGTGGGCTGAGGAGGAGGTCTGGGCCTTGGCAGGTTCATGCGCAGGGGGCTGAACTGTGGGGCGGGTCTGGGCCCGGGCTGCGGACTGGGCTGTGTCAGAGTCTGGGGTCTTAGTCTTGGTCTCTTGGGGCAGGCAGAGAGGAACCACGTTCACCTTGCTCATCCTGTGGAGCTTGGAAGATGTCTCTTACCTGGAGTAAAAGTTGGCTTGGGACTTTAAGACTGTGACCGGAGGGGCCTCCCCAGCTCTCACTACCCGCTCCTTCCACAGTCCCCGTGGAGCCTCCGTGGAAGCCGCAGCCCGTCCACACTGAGGCGGCATCCAGCAGCACTTAGAAGCCTTTTCATAATTTTTGTCTGGTATCCAGGAGTCAAGGTGGTTTGGGTGCCCGAGCAGGAAGCTTGGGCCATGGCGGAAGCGGGAAGAAACTCTTGAGCACAGGTTCTTCGTATCCACGGAGCAGCGCATGCGCATGCGATGGCTGCCTACACAGCTGGCATACTTGTCTGCGGGGAAAGGCGAGATGGGTCAGGGCCTGGCTTCCTGAGGGGCTGAGAATCAAGGCAGGGATAGAAGAAAGGGGACAGGCCCACATCCCATGAGCCCATGCTGGCGCCCACTCACCTTTGGGGAAAAGACGTTTGAAAAGCGCCCGCAAGAATCTCTTCAGATGCCTCCAGAGCTGAGGGAAGCAGGGGAGGGGGGAGACCGAGAGCAGGGTTAGCCCGGAAATCCAACCCTTGTCCGGCCACACCCCAGCAGCCCTCCCACCTCAGCCCCTTCAAGACCCCAGGGCTCCCCCAACCCCGCTGCACATATCCTGCCCTGACCATAATCACCATGTTGATCCCCACGTTGACGAAGATCAAGCTGACCAGGAGCAGAAGAATTGCGTCTCCTTGCTCCTGGCATTTCCTGGGAATGGGGCCAGGGAACGGCTCAGCTCCATAGTAGGTTCGCTCACCCATGGCCGTTGCTCCCAGGACTGCCTGGGCCCCCTGCCCTCCACTTTTAACTGGGAGCTTGACTGGGTCATAATGGGGCAGGTGGTGAGGTCACAGTGAGGGAGGGGGACGAAAAGGAGGGCCCAGGGTGGCATTCCCTGGTAACCAGGGTGAGGTAAGCTGAGCCTGGACAGTCAAACATGGCCCGAAGGCCGGCACACCTCCACTTGAGTGATCAATCATTCACTCACCGCCCGCTGACTCACTTGTTCAAATGACACATTCCATTTCTTGGCCCTCCTGAGAATATGAAGACCTTGGCCTCAGAGCCCTTTGGAAGGCCTGGCTGCAGTCAAGAGCCTCAGCCTACTTCATGCCCTTCACTGGGCGTGGAGCTGGACCTGCCCAGATGTGGAACCTCCCAGGTTGGAAGCAGCTTCTTGTATGAGGCTCTTTGGGGACAGGGACAGCTGAGACACAGAGGAGGTGCCCAGACACCAGTGGTTTGGAGTCTGCAGCTGCAGAACTACTTAGTGCATGGTATAGGACCAGGAGGGGCCTGCTGTCAGGACTGTGCCCACTAAACCAAGGGGACCCTCAGGCCAAGAAGGGGACACTGGCTTCTTATTGCAGGAAGCCAAGGGCAGGGACCAAGGCTGGCAGAAGGAGTGGCGCTTCCAAGCCACAGACCACCAATGTTTCCTGGACTCTGGCGCTCTTTATTCCTCTCTCCATGCCCTGCCCCCCCGCCCCCCCGCGACCGCCCCCATTTGCCGCCGGTCAGTTCATTTTCCCAGTCTGGCTCCTGTGCAGAGAGGGCCTCGAGGCCGAGGTGGAAGGTAGCAGTGACTTGGCCCACGTTTGGCTCTCCTGCGGTTGCCGCTTCCGCTCCAGGCTGTCATACACCTGGTAGTTGGCATTGCCCCCCGGGTTCCGGCTGAGTGGCATGAAGGTGGGTGGAGGGGGAGGGTGCTCGTTAGCCTGGACGTCGGGCAGGGGCTGGGAGGGGCGGAGGAGCAGCGCTGAGCTGGGAGCCGGGGCCCGCTTGTACGAGACCTCGGCCAGCACCGTGAGGGAGGCGGACGTGGCCAGAGGGCGCCGCACGGGCAGCATCTCGGCCCATTCGGCCGCCCGGCGCCGCACTTCGTGGGGATCCCGGGAGTAGTTCAAGTGTCCCGTGAAGGGGTGCGGGCTGCGGTTGGGCTGGCTGTGAGCACAGCTGGGGAGGCTCCGTCCGTGGGCCGGGGGAGAGTTGCGCCGCCAGGCTCCGGGCCGGGAGCCCAGGAATTCTTACATTCCTTTTTCCCAGGGGTCTGTCTCCACAGTGAACTAGGCCTAAGTCCATGGGCAAGAAAATTAAGTGGAGACACCTCGAAAAATTTAGAGGCCTATGAAGGAGGGGACCATCAGAATCCAGGGCTCAAGTTGGGCAGCCTAAAACACAAGGTTTCCTAGTCTCTGACAAAGAGAGGTCTTCTCCCTCAGTAACCAAGAGCCCCAAACACAGCCCAGAACGGGGGAGGCAAGTTTCCATACATCTGATCGTGACCCAAGAGACCAGATGACGAAAACTGAAGCCTGGACCGTTTCTCACAGTCCGGGGAAATCAAGCATTGGCTGTCCATCCCCACATCTTACCTCCTCCCCAGAGGGTGGCCTCTGAGCCACCCTAAAAAGAGCTAAGTTCTCTGAGCTCTGGGGGAGCTTTAAGGTGCTGGGGGTGGGTGACAGGGAAAGGAAAATTGCTCTAAACTCTAAAGCACTGCTCTCTAATGGCATTTTCCATGATGATGGAAATGTTCTAAATCTGTGCCGTCCAATACAGTAGCCGCTAGCTCCATGTGCCTACTGAGCACTTAGAAGGTCATGGCACTGAGTAACAGAATTTTTTTTTTTTTGGCCAAAGCATGAAGCTTGCGGGGTCTGAGTTCCCCCACCAGGGATTGAAACCCAGCCACAGCAGTGAAAGCGCCAGGTCCCAACACCTAGACCACCAGGGAACAGAATTGGATGCCAGGGAAACTCCGTTCCCTGAAGAAGAGAATTTTTAACTTAATTTTTAACAGAATTAATTTTCCTTAATTTTAACTAATTTACATTCTAATAGGCATTTGGCTAGTGGCTACTGTAATTGACAATGCAGCTCTAGGGCCTTGGGGATGACAGATTCAGCTAGAGAGCGATGGAGGGAAAGCAGGGATAGCTTAGGTCCTCATCAGGCCCTGTGGGATGGGGCTAGGGTGAATGTCCTCAAACAACCGCAGAACACTTCTCTTGTCTCTTCATTCCTCGTGCATATCTGTCCCCTCTTTTTCTAAGTTGCTCATCACACACTGATATCCCCACTCCTTGATGGTCTCCGGTGAGTTGTTGGATGTCTCTCGGTGAAGGTGCCTGGGAGACAGAGCTGCTCACTTGTCCATGCCTGCTCTGAACTGTCTCTGGCGGGCGTCAAAGACGACATGCCCGAGCCGGGTGCCTGACCCAGGACAGTAGGGCTTCCAGCTGGTTTTGGGAGGCGTAGACATCTGGCGATAGTTCTAGCAGGCTGGAGGAACTGTATCCATGGGGTGGTACACCCAGTCTTGGCTGCCTGCTCGCCGGGAGGATGATTGCAGCTCAATCAGTACAGGTACTTCTGAGAAGGTTTGCAGGTCATTGTAGGCCACCTGAGCCTTGGGCGAGCAGGAGTTCTGACTGGGTGGGATAGAAGTCCATGGTATGTGCTGCCCTGCATCCTCCTTTCGAGGAACTGCCTCAGATATAAATGACTGTCGGGTCTGATGTGGGCCCAAAACTTGGACAGAGTCAGTTCCTAGAGGGTTCTTGTGGAGGCCAGGATTTGGGATAAGGCATGAGTTGTTATGGAGGCCCTATCTCTTGGATGAGCCAGAGTATTGAGTAAGGGCCAGACTCGTATGGGGGCCAGGATCTCGATGAATTCCTGAGTACTTGTGTAAGCTAGGGTCATGTGTATGTTCTGAGCCCCTGTAAATTCCAGCATGTTCGGGAAGGCCTGGAAGCTTGTGGAGGCCTTGGTCTTGAGCAAGGGCTGGGTTCTTGGGGAGGCCTGGGTTTGTGGTTAGGCCTGGGTGTCAGGAAACTCTGCAGACTTTGGAAGGGCCTGGGGTCCTTGGGAGGACAGAGCCTTGGTTGAGGCCTTGACTCTCAGGAAGTTCATGGGTTTGGGCCTGGCTTGGGATTTGGGAAGTAATGGATAACTGGGGAGGGATGGGGACCTGGGAAGAGAGGACAGACTGAGAAGACTTGGAGGTTGGGGGAAAGGTGGGGGTTTGTATTAAGTTGGAGGGCTTCTGGCTGTTGCTGTGTTGATGAAGGACCCGGTATCTGAAAGAAACAAGGGGCAGATAAAGAGTGCATGGTGGAGGCATGGTGCATGGTGAGTTCTGCGTACTCGTTGCAGAATGGAGGCAAGGTTGAGAAGGTGCAGCATCCTTGGAGTACAGGAATTTGGGGTAGACTGGAGTCTGGGGGTCCGGTTTCTCTCCTCAGACCTGCAAGGAATGAAGCTCCAGTAAAGGAAGGTCTTGGACTGTTCAAATTTGTCTTTGGCATCATTTGAGATCTTCCATTCCATATTCCCCATATTCTGGGCCTGGGCGGAAGCGTGCTCATGGGCGTGGCCTCAGGAGCAGATCTCAGAATGGGGGATGGGTGTGCTCAGTGGGGTGGGCTGAGGAGGAGGTCTGGGCCTTGGCAGGTTCATGCGCAGGGGGCTGAACTGGGGGGCGGGTCTGGGCCCTGGCTGGGGACTGGGCTGTGTCAGAGTCTGGGGTCTTAGTCTTGGTCTCTTGGGGCAGGCAGAGAGGAACCACGTCCACCTTGCTCATCCTGTGGAGCTTGGAAGATGTCTCTTACCTGGAGTAAAAGTTGGCTTGGGACTTTAAGACTGTGACCGGAGGGGCCTCCCCAGCTCTCACTACCCGCTCCTTCCACAGTCCCCGTGGAGCCTCCGTGGAAGCCGCAGCCCGTCCACACTGAGGCGGCATCCAGCATCACTTAGAAGCCTTTTCATAATTTTTGTCTGGTATCCAGGAGTCAAGGTGGTTTGGGTGCCCGAGCAGGAAGCTTGGGCCATGGCGGAAGCGGGAAGAAACTCTTGAGCACAGGTTCTTGGGATCCACGGAGCAGCGCATGCACATGCGATGGCTGCCTACACAGCTGACTTGCTTGTCTGCGGGGAAAGGCGAGACGGGTCAGGGCCTGGCTTCCTGAGGGGCTGAGAATCAAGGCAGGGATAGAAGAAAGGGGACAGGCCCACATCCCCTGAGCTCACGCTGGCGCCCACTCACCCTTGGGGAGAATACGATTGAAAAGTACCCGCAAGTAACCCTTCAGATGCCTCCAGAGCTGAGGGAAGCAGGGGAGGGGGGAGACCGAGAGCAGGGTTAGCCCTGAAATCCAACCCTTGTCCGACCACACCCCAGCAGCCCTCCCACCTCAGCCCCTTCAAGGCCCCAGGGCTCCCCCAACTCCGCTGCCCAGATCCTGCTCTGACCATAGTCACCACGTTCATTCCCAAGTTGAGGAAGGTGAATCTGATCAGCAGCAAAAGAATTGAGTCTCCTAGCTCCTGGCATTTCCTGGGGATGGTGCCAGAGCATGGCTCGGCTCGGTAGAGGGCTCGCTCACCCATGACTAGGGGTTCAAGGACTGCCTGGGTCCCCTGGCCTCCACATAGTCACTGGGAGCCAGACTGGGTCATAATGGGACAGGTGGTGAGGTCACAGTGAGGGAGGGGGACGAAAAGGAGGACCCAGGGTAGCATTCCCTGGTAACCAGGGTCAGGTAAGCTGAGCCTGGACAGTCAAACAGGGCCCGGTGGCCGGCACACCTCCCCTCGAGTGGTCATTCATTTGCTCACCACCCACTGACTCACTTGTTCAAATGACACATTCCGTCTCTTGGTCCCTCTTGAGACTAGGAAGACCTCGGCCTCAGAGGCCTGCTGAAGGCCTGGTTGGAGTCCAGAGCCTCAGCCTTCTTCATGCCCTTCACTGGGCCTGCAGCTGGACCTGCCCAGGTGTGGAACCTCCCACGTTGGAAGCAGCTTCTTGTATGAGGCTCTTTGGGGACAGGGACAGCTGAGACACAGAGGAGGTGCCCAGAGACCAGGGGTTTGGAGTCTGCAGCTGCAGATGTACTTAGTGCATGGTATAGGACCAGGAGGGGCCTGCTGGCAGAACTGTGGCCACTAAACCAAGGGGACCCTCAGGCCAAGAAGGGGACACTGGCTTCTTATTGCAGGAAGCCAAGGGCAGGGGCCCAGGCTGGCAGAAGGAGTGGCGCTTCCAAGCCACAGACCACCAATGTTTCCTGGACTCCGGCGCTCTTTATTCCTCTCTCCATGCCCTGCCCCCGCCCGCCACCGCCCCCATTTGCCACCGGTCAGTTCATTTTCCCAGCCTGTCTCCTGTGCAGAGAGGGCCTCGAGGCCGACGTGGAAGGTAGCAGCGAGTTGGCCCGTGCTTGGCTCTCCTGCGGTTGCCGCTTCCGCTCCAGGCTGTCATACACCTGGTAGTTGGCATTGCCCCCCGGGTTCCGGCTGAGTGGCATGAAGGTGGGTGGAGGTGGAGGGTGCTCGTTAGCCTGGACGTCGGGCAGGGGCTGGGAGGGGCGGAGGAGCAGCGCTGAGCTGGGAGCCGGGGCCCGCTTGTATGAGGCCTCGGCCAGCACCGTGAGGGAGGCGGACGTGGCCAGAGGGCGCCGCACGGGCAGCATCTCGGCCCATTCGGCCGCCCGGCGCCGCACCTCGTGGGGATCCCGGGAGTAGTTCAAGTGTCCCGTGAAGGGGTGCGGGCTGCGGTTGGGCTGGCTGTGAGCACAGCTGGGGAGGCTCCGTCCGTGGGCCGGGGGAGAGTTGCGCCGCCAGGCTTCGGGCCGGCAGCCCAGGAATTCTTACATTCCTTTTTCCCAGGGGTCTGTCTCCACAGTGAACTAGGCCTAAGTCCATGGGCAAGAAAATTAAGTGGAGACACCTCGAAAAATTTAGAGGCCTATGAAGGAGGGGACCCTCAGAATCCAGGGCTCAAGTTGGGCAGCCTAAAACACAAGGTTTCCTAGTCTCTGACAAAGAGAGGTCTTCTCCCTCAGTAACCAAGAGCCCCAAACACAGCCCAGAACGGGGGAGGCAAGTTTCCATACATCTGATCGTGACCCAAGAGACCAGATGATGAAAACTGAAGCCTGGACCGTTTCTCACAGTCCGGGGAAATCAAGCATTGGCTGTCCAGCCCCACATCTTACCTCCTCCCCAGAGGGTGGCCTCTGAGCCACCCTAAAAAGAGCTAAGTTCTCTGAGCTCTGGGGGAGCTTTAAGGTGCTGGGGGTGGGTGACAGGGAAAGGAAAATTGCTCTAAACTCTAAAGCACTGCTCTCTAATGGCATTTTCCATGATGATGGAAATGTTCTAAATCTGTGCCGTCCAATACAGTAGCCGCTAGCTCCATGTGCCTACTGAGCACTTAGAAGGTCATGGCACTGAGTAACAGAATTTTTTTTTTT
This sequence comes from Delphinapterus leucas, assembly GCF_059928025.1. NCBI lineage: Eukaryota > Metazoa > Chordata > Mammalia > Artiodactyla > Monodontidae > Delphinapterus > Delphinapterus leucas. Next base: position 32,447,127 of record NC_143147.1, read on the forward strand.
TTTTGGCCATACCATGAAGCTTGCGGGGTCTGAGTTCCCCGACCAGGGATTGAACTCCAGCCACAGCAGTGAAAGTGCCAAATCCCAACAACTGGACCGCCAGGGAACAGAATTGGATGCCAGGGAAATTCCGTTCCCTGAGGAAGAGAATTTTCAACTTTTTAACTTAATTTTTAACAGAATTAATTTTCCTTAATTTTAACTAATTTACATTCTAATAGGCATTTGGCTAGTGGCTACTGTAATTGACAATGCAGCTCTAGGGCCTTGGGGATAACGGATTTAGCTAGAGAGTGATGGAGGGAAAGCAGGGATAGCTTAGGTCCTCATCAGGCCCTGTGGGATGGGGCTGGGGTGGATGTCCTCAACCACCCACAGAACACTTCTCTTGTCTCTTTATTCCTCATGCATATCTGTCCCCTCTTTTTCTAAGTTGCTCTGAGCACACTGATATCCCCAAACCTTGGTGGTCTCCGGTGAGTTGTTGGATGTCTGTCGGTGAAGGCGCCTGGGAGACAGAGCTTCTCACTTGTCCCTGCCTGCTCTGAACTGTCTCTGGCGGGCGTCAAAGACCATATGCCCTAGCCCGGTGCCTGACCCAGGACAGTAGGGCTTCCAGCTGGTTTTGGGAGGCGTAGACATCTGGCGATAATTCTGGCAGCCTGGAGGAACTGTATCCATGGGGTGCTACACCCAGTCTTGGGTGCCTGCTCGCCAGGAGGATGATTGCAGCTCAATCAGTACAGGTACCTCTGAGAAGGTTTGCAGGTAATTGTAGGCCACCTGAGCCTTGGGAGAGCATGAGTTCTGACTGGGTGGGACAGAAGTCCATGGTGTGTGCTGCCAAGCACCCTCCTTTCGAGGAACTGCCTCATATATAAATGACTTGTGGGTCTGATATGCGCCCAAAACTTGGACAGAGTCAGTTCCTAGATGGTTCTTGTGGAGGTCAGGGTTTGGGATAAGGCATGCATTGTTATGGAGGCCTGATCTCTTGGATAAGCCAGAGTCTTGAGTAAGGGCTGGGCACTTATGGGGGCCAGGATCTCGATTACTTCCTGAGTACTTGTGGAAGTTAGGGTCATGGGTATGTTCTGAGCTCCTCTAATTTCCAGCATCTTGGGTAAGGCCACATCTCCTTTTGACTTCAGTGGCTTGGGTAATGCCTGGATTCTTATGGAGGTCAGAATCTTGACTAAGGCCTTGGCTCCTGCAGACTCCAGAATCTTGGGTAAGACCTGGATTCTTGTAGTCTGCTGAGTCTCATGTAAGGCTTGAGCCCTTATGGAGGCGAGGGGTTTGCACAAGGCCTGGGCTCTTCAGATTCCTGGCAAAGGCCTGAACTCTTGTTGACTCCAGAGTCTTGGGCAAGGTATGGACGCTTCTCTGGCCCAGAATCTTGGGTAAAGTCTGGACTCCTAGAGACTCCTGAATCTTGGGCATTACCCGTACTCTTGTCACATCCAGAATCTTGAGAAGGGTGTGGGCTATTACGGAAGCCAGTTTTTTGGGAGAGCTCTTGACTTTTACACAGTACAGTCTCTTGCTTTTGTTCCAGATTCCTATAGACTCGAGAATCATGCATAAAGCCTGAGCTCCTCTGAATGTCAGAAGTTTGGAGAAATGGTGTGTTTTTGTGGAGACCAGAGGGCTGGGTGAGGTATGGGCGTGTCAAGAAATGTCTGTCTTGAGTAGAACCTAAGCTCTTCTGGGAGCCAGAATCTTGGGTAGTGACTGGATTCTTCTGAAGGTCAGAGTCGTGGGAAAGGCTTGGATTCTTGCAGAGGTAAGGGTCTTGGGTAAGGCCCAGAAGCTTGTGGAGGTCTGGATCTTGAGCAAGGCCTGGGTTCTTGGGGAGGCCTGGGCCTCAGGTAAGGCCTGGGTTCTTGTGGAGGCAGTCCTGGGATCATTGCTGGGGTTCATTGCTGAGGTCTGTGAAAGTGGTACCTGGCGATCCTCAAGTCATTTTGTTTGCACAATGAACATCTCAACAGATATAGAGGAATATAGACCTCACCTTCCATACCAGCTGCGTTCCTGGAATGTGAGCAGATAGGCCTTTTATGAATCACCCTGCTTCTCTGTTCATTTTCATTTGACTAACGTTATTGATCATTTTAAGCTGATTCCATTACGTGGGTCTATATTGAGCACCTGCTATGTGTTTGGAGTCTTGATGGAAAATGCCCACTGGCTGTTTCTATTTCTTTCTCTCTTTTTTTTTCTTTTTGGCCATGCAGTGTGGTTTGCAGGATCTTAGTTCCCCGACCAGGGATTGAACTGGGGCCGTCAGCAATGAAAGCGTGTAGTCCTAATCACTGGACGTCCCGGGAATTCCCTGTGGCTGTGTGGGCCCTGGCACCCCGCACACCACCACAAACCACCTCCTCTCTTCTTTCTATTCTTCTCCCAGTCACCTCTCTGTCAGGGAACGGTATACCTAGGCCTTTCCCGTCCCCTCAGCCGTGCTGGATCCAGAGACCGGGAGGTAACAGTGGGACAGGGCCTCCACCTCCCTGGTCAGCTCCCGCAGCTGCCGTCTCACGTCTCTGGCATTATAGGCTACGCGCCCTGAGGAGCGGCGCCGGGGGATGTCTGCGACGTGGGCCGGGCCCAGGATGGGTGGCTGGGCTGGCGGGCACTGCTCCTGTTCTGCTTGGGGCACCCCCCAACCGTTCTTGTGGCTCAGGGCCTGAGGGCTGTGGGGCGGGGGTTCACAGGGTACGCGTAGGCCTGTAGGCCCAGCTCTGACTGCCTCTCTTTTGAGCGGCCTTCCCTCTACAGTTTGCTGGAAGCAGATGGTCTGGGTAGGTGGCTCCATAGCATCCTGGGCCCAGGGAGTCCAGAACCCCTGGGTGGACTGAAAGCCTTCCCAGTCCTTGGGGCAATTCCAGTTGTGGGAGCAGATTGTTGTGTGCTGACGTGGGGGCTTCTCGTCATCGCTGTCAGTTGTCAGGGGCCCAGGCTACGGGGCGGTGGGCGTGGCGTGCCACAGAGTCTCGACGGCGATGGCGGCGAGTGGGTGGGGGGGACACGATCATTTTCACAGGGTCCATGGTGCACCGAAGGCAGACTGCAGGGGTGCTCTGCTTCGGGGGCTGGGTCTGCTTCCCAGGTGAGCATAACTTAGAAGCTTCTGTGGATCGGGGACAGGTGGGGAGCCTGGCTCCTCCAGGGATGGAGAGGCAGGTTGCAGGAAGAGAAGCTGCATAGTTATGGTGTCTGAGCAGGGAGAGCGGGAGGGGAAGGGGCCCACTTAAGGTCAGGGCTAGAACACCTGGTTTCTGCCTTTCCTATTCCCCAACCTCCCCATCCTCCACTTACCTTTCTCACAAATAACACGAAACACTTGGTGTAAGAAGCCACGGAGTCTGCGCCAGAGCTAGGTGGGGGAGGACACAGTGACTGCGTGGCCGTGGCCATGGGGGTCCCCAGGGCCCCAACCTACTGTGCCCACAGTACTACCGGCCGCCTTCCTGTCCCAGCGGCTCCTGGGGTTAAGCGGGTCACAATGATGTGGGGCTCTCCCTCACAGTGTGCCAAGAGGGAGAGTCCTGGGCCTGTGTTTGACCCTCCAGCCTGGGCCAGGGCTTAGCAGAGACCAAACCCTTCACCTTGCATGTCTCTCCTGTAGCCAGCCACCTGCACCAGCCCATAGGCCCTCTGGCCTGTTTGGTGTCTGTCCCCATCAGCCCCTGCCTGGTCCTCTACACCAGGCTCTGACCTCTGCACAAACACTGGTCCTGATCTTAACTCCCCGAACAACCCCATTACCAATGACCACCTCACCCCAGCACTCACTCCCCCTTTCTCTCTGACCTCAGAGCTGTTCACTGGAAGGGGCTGTGGGCTCGGACCCCCTCCTCCTCCCTCACTGGCAGAGTCACTTCTCCAGGGTTTGTTTCTTCAGAGCCCCACCCCTACCCCCCAACATAACAGCAGGCAAAACCAGCAGTTAAACTTCTATATTTACAATATTCCATCCTGGAGTCCCTGCGCAGTGACAAAGTCATGATGCAATCAAAGGCAGGACTGCAAAGCAGCACTGTGCCAGGACGGTGGACTACATCTCTATTGATTTGTTTGGTTGTGTTAAGCTTATATATGGAAACAGCACAAGGGGGATTTGCGTCCAGGGTTAGGAAAATGAGAAAAACTACTACCCCCCCTACTATTGTTATTACAAAATGGAAAGTACCTATTTCGGCCCCAGGAAACTGGGAACGCAATACACAAATGGAAATATAGGGATGTTCCTATGGAAAACACCCCCAATTGAACAACAGTGGCCCTACGAAGGGGTTGTTGATGATTTTGCTTTCATATGGGTCCACTCTAAAGAAAGGTTAATACTCTGGCAACAATTGCCAGGTGATAAACAGGAGCGTAGGAGGTATTGTAAGTGCTACTAGTGGAGTCAGGTACACAGGAACTGTAGGATATATCGTAAATATTTTTAAGGCACTATTCAAAAAACTTGCCCATGCATTTAAGAAAAAAAAATGTCATGAAGAACCTAGGGGTAAGAGAGGAATAAAGACACAGACCTACTGGAGAACGGACTTGAGGATATGGGGAGGGGGAAGGGTGAGCTGTGACAAAGCGAGAGAGAGGCACGGACATATATACACTACCAAACGTAAGGTAGATGGCTAGTGGGAAGCAGCCGCATAGCACAGGGAGATCAGCTCGGTGCTTTGTGACCGCCTGGAGGGGTGGGAGGGAGGGAGACGCAAGAGGGAAGAGATATGGGAACATATGTATATGTATAACTGATTCACTTTGTTATAAAGCAGAAACTAACACACCATTGTAAAGCAATTATACCCCAATAAAGATGTTAAAAAAAAAAAACTTGCCCATGCAGAAAGAACACGAAGATTGCACTTCTGTATTAAAGACTTACATAATAGCTTGGCTTAACTATTAGAAAATAACCTGCAACTAATGAGAACTTGGGGAATTATCTTGTTAGTACATCTAGAAACTGGGGACATTTTCAGAAAACTGACAAAAATATTTTGAGGTTAGAACATGTTGAGATGTTTTGATTTTGTACATGATGATGAAACCTGCCTATATATAAATACCCGCTCTGAAAAATAAATTTGTGCTTGACGTGCTGACATCTACAAAGGGTGTCAGGTCTTGTTTCCTTCGCCGACGCCGTCCATCCCTCGGGTTTACCTGGACTCGTTGGAGCTGGACTCCGACAATTTACAATATTCTCTTCATCTTTCGCCAGGTTTAAAAATGTGTACAGAGCCACGAAGGGTTGGGGTGGGGACATGGGATTGTCAAGGAATTGTTCTGGGGACAGGGGCTGGGCATTGGAGTCCGTGGCTGAATCATGGGGTCCCCCAGCCCCCCTCCCATGCCCCAGTTTGGGGGGCATCTGTCTACAGGGTTCAGGGCCCAGGTCCCTAGCATTTAGAAGGCAGGGCTGTTTGGAAAGGAGCTAGACCAGGCAGGGGAAGGGGTGGGAAAAGAACTAAGTTTCCATGGGTGGAGGTGGGGGCAGAAGGGACAGTCAGGAGGCAAAGTTCTGGGGAGCCAAGACAAGGGATTTGGGGGTCAGTGGAAGACAGCACTCCACCCCCTATTCAGATTTGGCACTAATGAACCCACAAAATGCCAGCAGGCGAGGATTGGCTCCTTCTCGGCTGGTGTCCCTTGAAACCCTTCCCGACATTGTTCCTCTCCCCAGAGGCCCAAACCGTTTCTCTTTGGGCAGTCACCTTACACACATCCTTTCAAATCAAATTCTTCCTGCTGGTGTCTGCCCAAGCGCCGTCCCCCACTGCCCCCTCCATCTGTTCCTCAGTACAGCTGACCCCGTTCTGTGCCCCAACCTGTCCGGGGAAGCCTTTCTCCCCTGCTCTCCTCCCCTCCCCCCTCCACTGCTCCTTTCCTTCAGCCCTGGGGGCCCAGGGGAGAGGGGGCAGGTCAAAGGAGGGGGTGGGCAGCTGAGGGGAGAAGCTGGCTTGAGACCAGGAAGGGATGTCTTCAGAGGGGGACGGCGAAGGGGGGAGGGAAAACGGGGGCAGAGAGGGAGGGATGAGACATGGCGAGAAGAGGGACGCAGGCGGGACCCCTTTAGCTGCCACCTCCCCCTCTCCTGTATCCTACCTGCCCTGGCCCAGGGCTGAGGAATCCTTGGCACGTTTTGGGGGGTCTTCGCCCCTCAAACCCACCTCAGCAGTTTGGCACGGATGAGCGACTGTCTGAGGACTGAGGGAAGAAGGGCTGCCCTCAGACCGCGGTGAGGGCTTTGGTCAAACATGCACGGCCTCTGTGGGTGGCAGGTGCCACGCAGCCCCCCACCCCACCCCACCCCCCGAACTCTAGGGGAAGGAAGGGCAGAGCTTAGGGTCTGTTCATCTCCTCAGGGTTTGTCCCTCCCCCTCAGCTTCTGTCAGTTTGAAGTCCTTTCACACCTGCTGTGTGAGAAGTTAAGTGCTGGGCCTGAGGCCCTAAGATGCAGGGAAGTGCTGCAGAGAAAGGGGCCGTCTGCATGGGAAAACGTACATCCACACGCAAGAACATGTTTCCACTCAGAAATGCATCCTGGACCCAGGGGAAGACAAGTTCCCAGGCAGCACAGGGATGCAAGATCTCCTCTCTTCCCCGTGGCAGGGAATGTGTGTCTGTCATCTGTGGAAGGCGAGGCCTGCCCGGGGGAGACCATGCTTCACCTCACTTGTACCACGGGGGATACACATGATTCGCTGGGGCGGGAGGGCTGGGGGCAGGGCAGGGGGGCTGTGATTTCCTCGCTACTTCCCAGGCACCACCCTGCGTCGTCCGGTGGCCAAGGGTCGCTGTTTGTGAACACACCACTTCCAGGGTCTCCAGGGGGTGGGAGGAGGGAGGAGGTGGGGGCACAAATCCCCACAGAAATTCTTTGAGGGAGCCAACATTTGTCCAGGGCGGCAAAAAAAAACCCTCACCCTGCACATGGTTTCTCACCCCCTCATGAGACAGCACACCTCCACGTGGGAAAATACTTCCACGTCCCCACACACCGAAGACGGGTGTCCAGACGACGGAGGGGAAAAAACACCCCCCCAGTTGTTCAAAGGCCCGGGTCCAGAGAAGAGAACGGGCCACTCCGCGCGGGAGAAGCGCACACATCCCGGCGAGGAAACCCATGTCCACCTAAAGCTCCTCGATGTGTCACAGCTCCACACGACAAAAGCCTGTCGCCAAGCCCTCCTCCCTGCCTTCTGAGCTGGCCGGGAGGGCCGGGGAGGGGGGCCTCCCCGAGCCGCCCCCTATACCCGAGTGGTGGAGTGGGGATGGGGGAGCGTGTTGTTGTGGCTGGTAGCGGTGGGGGGAGGCGAGGGGAAGGGCCCAAAGGGATGGAGGGAGGGGGGCGGCGGGGGAGGGGGTGGCCCCAGGCCGCTGGGCAGCAGGGTCAGGGCCCCGGGGGCCAAGAGTGGCAAATCGTCTGGCGCCCGGCGCAGGGCCAGGGTGTAGTCGAGCGGGCAGGCGGGGCCCAGGGCCTCCGCAGGTTTCGCCCCGACGCCCCCGCCCCGCTTCAGCTGCAGCGACACCAGCTCCTCCTCGGGTGGCAGCTCACGGCCGGCAGCAGGGAGCAGGGTGCCCCCGCCGGGCACGCCGGTGCCCGAGCCGCCGGGGCGGGGCGGGGGGGGGGGTGGGGTGGGGGGGAGGCTGAGCCGCCTGCACCGCAGCTCCTGCCGCCGGTCCCGCTTGTAGTAGAGGGCGGCGAAGGCAAGGATGCTGAGGAAGAGGAGGGAGGCGCCCACGGCCACGGTGACGCTGAGCTCCGTGGAGTAGTCTCGGGAGTCCCCGGGGAAGCGGTCGTAGGCCCGGGGGCCCGGCTCGGGCTTGGGCTCGGGCGGCAGGGCGGCCGGAGGCGGGGGAGCGGCGAGTGCCGGGGGCACCAGGGGGCGGGCGCGGCGGCCGGCGCGTGGCATAGGGAGGGAGGCGCGTGGTGGTGGTGAAGAGCTCCGAGTGCAGGTTGTGCAGGTGCGGCACGAGCTCCAGCCAGAAGGCCACCTTGTTGGCGCGGTAGTTGGCGCGCACGCGCGGCTTCAAGCCGATGTGCAGGTACTGCTTCTCCTTGCTGTTGAACTTGCTCCACACCACCTCCTCGAGGCGGTTGCGCTTGGTGTGGATGAACTTGGTGTCCTGTGGCACCGTCTGGTTGGGGTCGCTGTGGACACAGCGCGGCAGGGAAAGGAGGAGTAAGGGTGAGGCTCCCATGAAAGGCAGGGGTGGGGGCGTGCTATGGGAGGAATGAGGAGAGAGATGGACAGAGATGCAGAGAGCTGGGGAGACGGGAAGAGAGACAGAGACGGATACGAAGAGACAGAGAAACTGCCAGAGACGGACGGACAGACAGACAAATAGGGATGAAGCCAGACTGCCAGAGACAGTCTGAGATGAGGACAGAGGGGCAGAGAGGGAAGAGACAGACCACCAGTGACAGAGGCAGAGTCTGAGAATGAATGAGATAGAGACATATGGAAACAGAGACACAAAAGGACATGAGAGACAGCCAGGGGGAAACCAGCGAGTACAGAGTAACCAGATCAAAGCAAGCAGAGATATCAATAGATTTCAAAAGAGAGGGGCAGAGACAGCAATAGACAGACAGACACAAACCCTCACACACACTCAGATACACAGATGGGAGCACTCAGACAGCGGGCCGAGCTCTGGGAGGAGAAGGAGAGAGCTGGGTGGGCAAGGGAGGGAAGGAGAGACAGACACGGAGCCAAAGGCACCAAGTGAGCCCGCCCCCCAGAAAAGACAGGGACCTCTCTGTCCAACTCTTCTGAGTCTTCAACACACACAGAAGAGCTGTCCGGCAGGTGTCTGAGTCGAGAAGGCAAGAGTGCCTTGATGGAGGAATGATGGCCGTGTGAAGGAGAGGGAGAGAAGGGGCTGAGGATGGAGGCGGTGTGTGCCCTGAACTGCAGGGATGCCCGACCCAGCCCCTCCCTCTGGCCCTCACCCGGTCTTGGCGAAGTTGGTCCAGTAGGTCATGACCACGGCGCTGAGCATGACATCATTCTTGGAGAAGTTGCAGGGGAAGAGGTCGGTGGCACCCACCATGGGCACATCAGAGACGTAGGGTAGCTCATCCCCGTGCGCTGCATCTGCCCACTCGGGCTGGCCCTCAGCCTGGCAGTGGTGGTAGAAGGTGTAAAAGTAGACAGGGGACTGGTAGTCAGCGTGCAACTTGGCGGTGGCCACAGCCGGTGCCACCCACTGGTGGCCGGTAAAGAGTGCCAGCAGGGTCTTGCGCCACATCTCGCCATTGTCCCTGTCGGCCCAGTCCGTGTACATAAACCTGATGGTCTCCCGCAGCACATCCTTCCCTCCGGGTAGCCATACAGGTTGTCCACAAAGTTGGAGACGGTGAAGTCGAAGGCGCTGGCGGACACGCCGTCCTCGCTCTTCGCCGAGTCCTCCACGAACTTGAGGCCCTCTCCCTGGTTGACACCGATGAGCATGTCGTAGTTGAGGAATTCTCCCTGCTGCATGAGGATCTCAGGGTCATCGGGGACTATGTCACCGTCCACCACGGGCCCAAAGGCGATATGGTAGCTGGGGAGAAGGGGTCAAGGTCACATCACCTGTTCACCGGCCTCCTCTCAGCTCACAGCCTGCTGAGTCCTCTGCTCAGAAGACCCCTCTCCCCTAGTTAAAACCTTCTGAGCCCTTCAGGGTACTTGACCTCTCAGGAGGAAGTCCTCCCTCAAGCACTTCATGGAGCCTCGTGCACACTGGCTCTCTTTAGGCACCTCCGCCTAGGGAAGGCTTCTGGGAGAAGGCAGGGCCCCGGGAGGGCCTTGAAGTCCACCTCTCCTGGCTAAATGGAATGCTTGTGGCCTGCGGGCACCTCTCACCCTCAACCTCCTTGGAACCAGCAAGGAGAATGGAGGCCTGGACCTGGCCCTCTCCCACCCGCATACCTGGCGGGTGGTGCTGGGCCACCCCGAAGAAGCCCGCTAGCTCACCAGGACATGCTCTTGACTCTCCGGTCCGACTCGCCGCCTCACCCACGGGACCTGAGGATAAGCCCTAGACGACCCCCACCCCAGGCACCAGCTCCCACCCTTGGGCCTCGTGCTAGCTTCGCCAGACCCAGCAGCCTATGTACCTCTCAGTTGACCCCACCCTCCACCTTTGCCCCCCACAGAAAACTCCCCCTTCTCTGATCTCCAGTGTCCCTGTCCCCCACTAACACTATCCCAAAGCCAAGACACTCAAATTTTCCAGGATGTGGTTCCAATATCCCCAGGCACCTTTCCACCCTATTTCCGGGCCCTGCACTCCTGCCAAAGCCACTCTTGTAATTTTAAGGGTGTGGGTCCTTAGCTTTGGGGATATTAGCTCACCCCACCCCTGCTGGGGTGCTGCCAGTGTCTAGGAAGAACCCAACCTTGGTGTCTTTTCTTTTGCCACCCTCTAATTGAAGAATCCCCCACTTTTTTTCACGGAAGACCCCAAAAAAGTATGCCTTGAAATATCCAGACTGTCGCCAACCAGCAAGAAGAGGTTCCCAGACCCTGTCTCTGGACGATACCGCTTTTTACCAAGTCACCCCCATTTCTAGTGGCACAGCATTCCAGCTGCTGAGCCCCTTTCCTCACCTTGTTACCATCCACTCCTTTTGAAGTCACCTCCAAATCCGCCCTTCCTAGTGGTTACACCAGGTGGTTGTCTGGAGGGCCCTGTGTCACCTCGGAATAAGGAGCATAGGTTTTTGGCTTTTTTCCTTTTTTCTGACAGCCCCTAATTTCCTCGGGGACAGCTGGTGCTGTTTAGATCCCACGCCCTCCGATCCAACCAGCCCCCCCGAGAGAGGAGTGCACCCACGTTGTCACGGGTCCCCAAATGTGAACAGACCCGCTATAAGTCAGAGCGCATCAGAGCTTTCTGCGACAGGGCTTCCTTGTCCTCCCTGGGACTGCCTATAGCGCCCCCTCTTCCTTCCCCGACGCCCCTCAACCTGTCCTCTCTTGTCGATCCGGGGACGGCTGGCGCTGGCTCCGGTTCCAGGCTCCTCCCTCCCTGTAGCCCACAAGCGGAGCTTCCCCCCACGCCTGGCTAGGCGTCCCGGACCCCAGGAAGGAGTGAGAGTGTCTCCGCAGAGCGCCCTGGTCTGGCGAAGTGAGCGCTGGGCCTGGCGGCTGGACCAAGCAGAGCGGCGGCAGCGGTAGCGGCTGTGGGAGGCTGAGGCGGCGGCGGCAGCGACAGCGGCTTCCCCCTCCCCCGAGAGCCGGTCCGGGGGCGGAGACGCCGGGAAAGAGGGGGAGGTGAAGCTGGGCGGGCGGAACCCCGGGGTTCCTTGGAGGCAGGGAGTGGCGACGGTCTTAGAGACTGGTGGAGCTGAGGCAAGGCCGCATGTCTCGCATGTCTCCGGGTTCAGAGGAGGAGGGACAAGGAGGCGACTTCACTGAATGGAACTCTGGATGGGGGGAGAGGTTGGGCTTAGATAGATGGAATGGCGGATGCCCCGAGAATGGAGAAAGGGACCTTACTGCCTGGGATGGAGGACAGAACTGGATGAGGAAGGTGGGGGGAATAACTGAAGAGATAGCGGTGGTGGTGAGGTCTAGCCTGGGGTGAAATCCGGCCTCCTTAATGTCTCTGCTTTTGTGTGAGACAAATTGGCCAGTCCCTGGTCTCCATACCTTTCTCCTTTACACGTTCTTTCAGCAAATATATTACCCCCACCCCTATTGACTCCTAAGAGAAGAGACCATAAGAACAGGCGGGAGATGGATGCCAGAGGCTGCACCGGAGTGGGAGGGGTGCTGGCCACAGATTTGGAAAGTGGAGAGGCCAGAATGGAACGACCTGTGCCAGGGATGGGGTGGGAGGAGGGTGGGAGGAAGCGGAGGAACCGGCGAGGAGGCTTTCTAGAACGGGCTCTTCAGGCTCAAAGGGCTCAGCCTGTCTCCCAGGTGAGGGGAGAGCAGTCCCCTCCACATCCCGCTGGCCAACAGAAGCACATTCCAGGTTAGTAGGAACAGCGTCTTTAATGGGCCCCGCCTCCCACGCCAGCTAAGCCGCCCCCTGTTGCGTGCAGCCTTGGCCTCTTCCACAGCGGCTCGCAGGGCACCGGCAGTGTCCCTGCGAAGCAGGGCCAACGGCCCGAACAGCGAAGCGGTGCCGTCCCCCGCACGGAGCTTTTGGCCACTCAGAAAATAGTGGGGCAGCGTCCCGGCCTCGAGCGCCCGGCCCAGCTCATCCAGCAGCCCGAGGCAGCAGGCGCCCGCATTCTCGGCTCGCGCCAGAGAGGGCGCGGGCAGCCGCTCACACGCCCAGTAGAGCAACGTCCGCAGGAGGTAGGGCGCCGCGACCCTAGTCCTGGCCACCAGAGGGCGCAGCAGCGCCTGAGCCGTCGCGTGCCCTTGCAGCAGGGGAACGGATATGCGCGTCTTGAGCGCCAGCTCTTGGCGGGCGAAGCAGAGCTGCCAGCCGGAGGTGTCCGGCCGCTCTGTGCCGCCGCCGCCTGGCACAAGCTAGAAGGAAGACGACTCCGAGGCCAGCGGGCCGGCCCACGAGTGGCTCCGAGGCTCCTGGGGTCAGCCGGCCACGGACACCACGGGGATCAAGTCGAAAAGCAGGAGGCGGCGCGGGGGCCCGGGCGCAGCCAGGAGGATGGTGGTGACCCCCGCGTGGCGGTCTGCGTGGACCAAGCGCGGGGCACCCGGAACCGGAAACGGGGACTCAGTGACCGCAGCCAGCGAAGCAGAGAACCGGGCAGTCACCTGGGCGGGGCACAATGTGGGCTACGCCTCCGGAGCCTCCAACGGCTGTGGCACTGGGCTAACGTCGGTTGCTTTGGTGACGTCACCATTCCGTTTTTTTCAGTGGTGAGGGAAAGCCAACATCGGTTACGTCTTGTTGAGGCAACTCTGGCACTGAAACATTACTAGGTGAGTTTTCCAAAGACTCGTGTGCCTCAGGCTCAGTGACGTGTAGCTGGTCCACGGAGATTTGTGGATCCTTGGGAGTTTCTTTGCTTTGGGCTGGGTGGATCGAATCACGTCCTCCTGGGACCAGGGGTCCTAGGCAATCCTGCCATGCCTCCCGGGCCGAGGTTCCGCGTACCTGCTCTGGGAGGAAGAGCCATGTGTAACAGGATCCCACGTCCGGTTGCAGCTCCTGCCCAGTGCCATCTAGCGAAAGCACGGGCACCAGGAGTGTGAAGCCGGCGTCGTAGTGAGGTCCCCGAGCGTAGGGACCTAGAGGCGCAGGCCCCAGATCCAGGGAGCCCTCGCGAATCCCGCAACGAAGCAGCAGGAGCTCTGCCTGAGGAGGAAAGCGAGGGTCCCGGCGGTGAACGAGACCTAAGGAAAGAGAAGGGATCGTAAAGTCGTGATCCAGAGCCGGGGCGGGGTGAGGCGGAGCTGAGAGCTGCAAGTTCCCGAAGGCTGGGAGGGTTACTTAAGGCTGGGAGGATTACTTAGCAAGCAAAGAGAAAACAAAGTCCTTGGCCTGGAGGAGATCTGGTCCTGGCTTGGGACCTTCTCTCCAGCTCGCCTGCACACCCAGCTCCTGGATCAGCTGGGTTAGTTCTTGCAGCTGTGCCCCAGAGCAGAAGTCGATGTCCGTGAGCGGCCGGGCTGGGGCTGGGGGCAGTGGGCCCCACCAGGGAGCACTCCCCCAGACCGCGGAAGCCATATGGCTCTGTCGTTTGGGGGCTAGGAAATACACAAACGGGAGGAAGCCCAGACGGGCCGTACCTTTTGCTGCGGAAAACTGGCCCCCGTTCTTGGCTCTTCCAGAGGCCAAGAGGGTTCCCAAGACACAGTCCGCCTATGGGTCTGCAGACGAAGGGCCCTAAATTTAGTCTTGAAAGAGAACAAATAAATACCTCCTCCGTCCTTGCCCTTTTCTCATATGCTGGTCCCCGCCCCCATGCAACGGTTCACCTGACTCAGCAGGTAGAAAGTAGCTGTTTGGCCCCTCCTAAGGAATGCAATAGCCTCCTTCGCTGCCCCTTGTCTACGTCCCCTTACCTCTTTTTCAGAAGAGGCTAGTGGTTTGCGGCTTCCCTCTTAGGGTTAGCTACAAAGGCTGGGAAGAGAATGGATAGGAAGATTCAACAGGTAACTTCTTCCTGCTGCCTGTAAGGCCACGCCCTTAAATTATAACCACGCCCCTTTCTGGAGACTGTCGGGGTGGTTCCGGACCAGCCCGGCCTCCAGTCAGAGTTCAGTCACTCCTTTCGCTCTGCAGAGATCTCGCGGCCATCCTGGGAGTTGTAGTTTGTCTTCAAAGCTACCAGGGCGTTGGGGCCACGCCCCCACATCCTTTCCTGTTCCGTTGAAGTAGTGCCTGATGGAAGTCGTATTTCTATGGAGGTAAGCTATTCTCTGTCTTTATGATAAACTATTCTGTGTCTTTATGATAAACTATTCTGTGTCTTTACAAGGCCAGGTGAAGCGCACAAACACTCCTTGCGGTTAGAACAGAGGCCTAATAGGATGGATCTGAATAGCAAACAATAATGAGGGACATACACTAGGGAATGCGGAAAATTGGGGACTCTACATCTCACTTGGGAGTAGAGGAGCCCTGGTCATTTAAATCTAGAAGGGTTCTTGCATGCAATTATAACTTCAGTTTAGAGATGAGACTGCAAGCCTAGAAAGGTTGCACATGACTTGTCCAAGTTCAGAGCTCAGCCAGAGAGCTGTTGGAAATGGGCTCTCCAGCTGGGACGTATCTCCTTGGAATCGGTGGTGGTAACGTTAGACAAGAACACACCGATAGTGTGCATGTAGTGACCCAGGGATGGACATCTGACTCAGGGAAGGGACATATTAGTGTTGCCCACCTCAGACACACAAGTGGTGTCAGGGAAAACACTTTGGAATCTCGCAGTTTATGTGTGTATACAGAAGAGTTATCAGGACTGAAAATCAAGTCCAGAGGAAACTCCAGCTGGGCTAGGGCAGGGCAATGAAAAATTATCAGGGGAAGGAAATGGCTTTCAGCGACCAGTGCTATCATGGACACAGCTTAAGTCCAGGATGAACCTAGGAGTAAGAATAATAGGACAGAAAGATAGGACACCAGAGACACGCTCACAGATTAGACCAATGCATACTGGACCAGGAATTCTAACATTCCTTTTTCCTAGGGGTCTGTCTCCCCAGTGAACTAGGCCTAAGTCCATGGGCAAGAAAACTAAGTGGAGACACCTCGAACTATTTAGAGGCCTATGAAGGAGGGGACCCTCAGAATCCAGGGCTCAATTTGGGGAGCCTAAAACACAAGGTTTCCTAGTCACTGACAAAGAGAGGTCTTCTCCCTCAGTAACCAAGAGCCCCAAACACAGCCCAGGACGGGGGAGGTAAGTTTCCATACATCTGATCGTGACCCAAGAGACCAGATGAGGAAAACTGAAGCCTGGGATCTTTCTCACAGTCTGGAGAAATCAGGCATTGGCTGTCCATCCCCACATCTTACCTCCTCCGTAGAGGGTGGCTTCTGAGCCACGCTAAAAATAGCTAAGTTCTCTGGTCTCTGGGGGAGCTTTAAGATGCCGGGGGTGGGTGACAGGGAAAGGAAAATTGCTCTAAACTCTAAAGCACTGCTCTCCGATAGCATTGTCCATGATGATGCAAATGTTCTAAATCTGTGCCGTCCAATGCAGTAGCCACTAGCTCCATGTGCCTACTGAGCACTTAGATGGCCGTGGCAATGAGGAACAGAATTTTTTTTTTTGGCCAAACCATGAAGCTTGCGGGGTCTGAGTTCCCCGACCAGGGATTAAACACCAGCCACAGCAGTGAAAGCGCCAAGTCCCAACAACTGGACCGCCAGGGAACAGAATTGGATGCCAAGGAAATTCCGTTCCCTGAGGAAGAGAATTTTTAATTTTTTAACTTAATTTTTAACAGAATTAATTTTCCTTAATTTTAACTAATTTACATTCTAATAGGCATTTGGTTAGTGGCTACTGTAATTGACAATGCAGCTCTAGGGCCATGGGGATAACGGATTTAGCTAGACAGTTATGGAGGGAAAGCAGGGATAGTTTAGGTCCTCATCAGGCCCTGTGGGATGTGGCTGGGTTGGATGTCCTCAAGCAACCACAGAACACTTCTCTTGTCTCTTTATTCCTCAAGCATATCTGTCCCCTCTTTTTCTAAGTTGCTCATCACACACTGATATCCCCACTCCTTGATGGTCTCCGGTGAATTGTTGGATGTCTCTCGGTGAAGGCGCCTGGGAGACAGAGCTTCTCACTTGTCCCTGCCTGATCTGAACTGTCTCTGGCGGGCGTCAAAGACCACAAGCCCTAGCCGAGTGCCTGACCCAGGACAGTGGGGCTTCCAGCTGGTTTAGGGAGGCATAGACATCTGGCGATAGTTCTGGCAGGCTGGAGGAACTGTATCCATGTGGTGGTACACCCAGATCTTGGCTGCCTGCTCGTCGTAAGGGTGATTGCAACTCAATCAGTACAGGTACCTCTGAGAAGGTTTGCAGGTCGTTGCCTACAGTTTAAATCTCGGGTAAGACCTGGGTTCTTGTGGAGGCCTGGGTCGTGGATAAGGCCTGGGTCCCTGTGGAGGCCTGGATTTGGGGTAAGGCCTGCGTTTCTGAAAACTCTACAGTCTTTTGAAGGTCCTGAGGTCCTTTGGAGGACAGAGCCTTGGTTGAGGCCAAGACTCTCATGAAGTTCAGGGGGTTGGGGCTGGTTTGGGGTTTGGGAAGTAGTGGATAACTGGGGAGGGATGGGGCCCTGGGAAGAGAGGACAGACTGAGGAGACTTGGAGTTTGGGGTAAAGGTGGGGGCTTGTATTAAGGTGGAGGGCTTCTGGTGGTCGCTGTGTTGATGAAGGACAAAGGATCTGGGAGAAACAAGAGGCAGATAAAGAGTGCATGGTGGAGGCATGGTGCATGATGAGCTCTGGGCACTGGTTGGAGAATGGAATCAAGGTTGAGAAGGTGCTGCTGGGGTGTGACCGGACAAGGGTTAGATTTCAGGGCTAACCCTGCTCCCGGCCTCCCCCCTCCCCTTCTTCCCTCAGCTCTGGAGGCATCTGAAGAGATTCTTGCGGGCACTTTTCAATCGTATTTTCCCCAAAGGTGAGTGGGCGCCAGTGTGGGCTCAGGGGATGTGGGCCTGTCCCCTTTCTTCTATCCCTGCCTTGATTCTCAGCCCCTCAGGAAGCCAGGCCCTGACCCATCTTGCCTTTCCCCGCAGACAAGCAAGCCAGCTGTGTAGGCAGCCATCGCATGTGCATGCGCTGCTCCGTGGATCCCAAGAACCTGTGCTCAAGAGTTTCTTCCCGCTTCCGCCATGGCCCAAGCTTCCTGCTCGGGCACCCAAACCACCTTGACTCCTGGATACTAGACACAAATGATGAGAAGGCTTCTAAGTGCTGCTGGATGCCGCCTCAGTGTGGACGGGCTGGGGCTTCCACGGAGGCTCCACGGGGACTGTGGAAGGAGGGGGTAGTGAGTGCTGGGGAGGCCCCTCCGGTCACAGCCTTAAAGTCCCAAGCCACCTTGTACTCCAGGTAGGAGACATCTTCGAAGTACCGAAGGATGAACAAGGTGGACGTGTTTCCACTCCACCTGCCCCAAGAGAGCAAGATTAAGACCCCAGACTATGACCCAGCCCAGGCCCCAGCCCGGGCCCAGACCCACCCCCAGTTCAGCCCCCTGCGCATGCTCCTGCGAAGGCCCAGACCTTCTTCTCAGCCCAACCCCCTGCGCACAACACCCCAGGCCGAGACCTGCTCCCGAGGCCATGCCCATGAGCACACTTCCGCCCAGGCCCAGGCCTTCTCCCTAGTGCACCCCACTGGGAACGCTCCTGCCAAAGCCCAGACCTTCTCCTCCACCCACCCCTTTGAGCACGCCCCACCTCAGGCCCAGACTTGCTCCACATTCCACTCCCCTGAGCACACCACCCCCCAGGCCCAGACCCCCACCCGAGCCCTCACCCCTGAGCACAGCCCTGCCCAGGTCCATGGCCCTGAGCATACCTCAGCCTATACCCCAGTCCAGGACCAAGCCCAGGACACCTCACATGCCTCAGCCCAGTCCCTGGGCCAAATATCTGTCTGCACCCTGACCCATGCTCATCTGACCTATACCCATGCCAACACTCTGGTCCCTCCCCCAACTTCTGCCCCTGATACTACTCCTGCCCTAGCCCCTACACCAGTCCCTGTCCCGATCTCTGCCACAACCTCTGTCCCAGCACTGGTCATGGCCCTGACCACCACTCCAGTCCCTTCTACCACCCCTACCCCATCCTAGGTTCTATTTCCTCTACCTTGTCTGCCTTCATCCAAGGCCTCTCCTCCGGCCGTGTGGTCTACGATGACCGCAGGGTAAAGCAGAACTTATTCCATGTGTGTTCCCCTCAGAACTCTGGGTATTCCAGAAAGGACTTGGGTACCCTCTCCAGACCGCAAGAGGGGCATGGTCTGGTGAGCTCTGGTACAGCAGAGCAAACACTGAAGCAATGTAGTGGGGACAGTGCCAAGCCCTCCACAGGATTCATACTGGGTTACCCGGGGTTGGGGAATATGGAAGGGAAGATCTCAGATGATGCCAAAGACAAATTTGTACAGTCCAAGACCTTCCCTTACTGCAGCTTCCATCCTTGCAGTTCTGAGAAGAGAAACACGGACCCCCAGACTCCAGTCTACCCCAAATTCCTGTACTCCAAGGGTGCTGCACCTTGTCAACCTTGCTTCCATTCTCCAACCAGTGCCCAGAGCTCACCATGCACCATGCCTCCACCTTGCACTCTTTATCTGCCTCTTGTTTCTCCCAGATCCTTTGTCCTTCATCAACACAGCAACCACCAGAAGCCCTCCACCTTAATACAAACCCCCACCTTTCCCCCAACCTCCAAGTCTCCTCAGTCTGTCCTCTCTTCCCAGGGCCCCATCCCTCCCCAGTTATCCACTACTTCCCAAACCCCAAATCAGCCCCAACCCCCTGAACTTCATGAGAGTCTAGGCCTCAACCAAGGCTCTGTCCTCCAAAGGACCCCAGGCCCTTCAAAAGACTGTGGAGTTTTCAGAAACGCAGGCCTTACCCCAAATCCAGGCCTCCACAGGGACCCAGGCCTTATCCAAGACCCAGGCCTGCACAAGAATACAGGCCTCCCCAAGAACCCAGGCCTTGCTCAAGATCCAGGCCTCCACAAGCTTCCAGGCCTTACCCAAGATCCTTACCTCTGCAAGAATCCAAGCCTTTCCCACGACTCTGATCTTCAGAAGAATCCAGTCATTACCCAAGATTCTGGCTCCCAGAAGAGCTTAGGTTCTACTCGAGACAGACGTTTATTTAAACGCCCATATCTCACCCAACCCTCTGGTCTCCACAAAAACACACCATTTCTCCAAACTTCTGACATTCAGAGGAGCTCAGGCTTTATGCATGATTCTCGAGTCTATAGGAATCTGGAACGAAAGCAAGAGACTGTACTCTATAAAAGTCAAGAGCTCTCCCAAATAACTGGCTTCCATAATAGCCCACACCCTTGTCAACATTCTGGATGTGACAAGAGTACAGGTAATGCCCAAGATTCAGGAGTCTCTAGGAGTCCAGACTTTACCCAAGATCTGGGCCAGAGAAGCGTCCATACCTTGCCCAAGACTCTGGAGTCAACAAGAGTTCAGGCCTTTGCCAGGAATCTGAAGAGCCCAGGCCTTGTGCAAACCCCTCGCCTCCATAAGGGCTCAAGCCTTACCTGAGACTCAGAAGACTACAAGAATCCAGGTCTTACCCAAGATTCTGGAGTCTGCAGGAGCCAAGGCCTTACTCAAGATTCTGACCTCCATAAGAATCCAGGCCTTACCCAAGCCACTGAAGTCAAAAGGAGATGTGGACTTACCCAAGAGGCTGGAAATTACAGGAGGTCAGAACATACCCATGACCCTATCTTCCACAAGTACTCAGGAATCGAGATCCTGGCCCCCATAAGTGTCCAGCCCTTACTCAAGACTCTGGCTCATCCAAGAGATCAGGCCTCCATAACAACTCATGCCTTATCCCAAATCCTGGCCTCCACAAGAACCCTCTAGGAACTGACTCTGTCCAGGAACTGACTCTTTCAGGCCCACATCAGACCCGAAAGTCATTTATATCTGAGGCAGTTCCTCGAAAGGACTCCCTCCTTGTCCTTTCTACCTCTTTGGAACCTGTATATTAAACAGGTCTCCCATGTTTCCTATGACCTTGAACTTCTCACACACACTAAATTCTGTGTTTTTTGAATCTTCAAGTATCCTACTTTCCATATATGAGAAAATTTTGTTGGGTGATGAGAAACCCAAATGAAGTATCTTATAAAAGGCAATTTCCCACATCAGATGAAAAGAAAATTGGGGATGATTGCCTTGCAGTGGTGTATTGGAACTGATTCTTACTGGCTCGAGAGCCATTTGTTAACTTTTCAGGAATGTTTTGAGCCAGTTGTTAAACAGTCATTACTAAAAATTAAGTTTTATAAAGTTACAGTTCAATAAATTGTATTTAAAACAAATTTATTTATTTTTTTCTTCTTTGTGGTATGCGGGCCCCTCACTGTTGTGGCCTCTCCCGTTGCGGAGCACAGGCTCCAGACGCGCAGGCTCAGCGGCCATGGCTCACGGGCCCAGCCGCTCCGCGCCATGCGGGATCTTCCCGGACCGGGGCACGAACCCGTGTCCCCTGCATCGGCAGGCGGACTCTCAACCACTGCGCCACCATGGAGGCCCGAGACATTTGGACTGTTTTGGAATTTGGGAAATATAACATTTGAAGAAACAATTTTAATTTGGAGCAAAATAACATTTGAAAAAAACAAGTTTAAGTTGGCAAATGGATGACACAATCGAAACAGCAGAAACCTGCTACAGTTTCCAAAAAAAAAAGCCTGTCCAATGCAGAAAACGCACAATTGAAACAAATTAAAGAATTTGGACATTTTTCAAAACAGCCCGGGCAGGGAATGCAAGGGAGGAGAGCCGCGCAGGCATGGCCTGTGGTTCTGGAGGCCGGGGCTCTGTTTAAGACTCCACCTGCACTCTTTGGGACCCTATCAACTAATTTCCCCTTCTCTCTCACCGGGCCCCGATTTCTTCTTTCTGTAAAAACGAGGAGGTTGCACGCTAGCCTCTAAAACAGTGGTTTTCAAACTGCAGTTAACGACCCTTTTCATAGGTCCGGAATCAAATGAGTGGCCCCAAACCAGTGTTAAAAAAAGTTTAGAGTGAAAAATGCATGGAATGCAGCTCCCATAGTAAAGATAGGTATTGTTTCCTGAAGCTTCTGTTTCAGTTATAAATGTGTTTTCTGAGGCCGTGATGCAAAAAAAAAAAAAAAAAAAACTTACTGGGCGGGACATTCGAGGATATTATAAAAGCAGCGGGACGCCCGCCCTTTCCCACCCTGCGGGGGTCTCCGTACCAGGTCTAAGCAGATCTTTGTGCTCATCTCCTCATCCTTCTCGTCCTAGAAGGGAAAAGTTTAAAGGGTAGATATGATGTCAGTGTAGAGAAATGAGGGGCTCGGTGGGTAAACTCTCCCTGGAAACTCCCCTCTTTTTCTGAGTCGCACCCTCTTGGGTTCAAGCCCCACCTCCTATAAACTGCGTTGGCTTAAGCTCCGCCTCCATCTCGTAAACTTCCTGCTGGCCGTACAGCCAGCCAGTTCATTTACCAGTCCCGGCCCCGGCCGGAGTGAATCTCTGCCCGCTGTCCTTTATTGACCCTGTCCGGCACCAAGGTCCGCCCCAGCCTGTGACCCCGCCTCAAGGTCCGCTCTCCGGCCCGTCCATCGGCCCCAGCTCCAATTTGAGATCCGCCCACAGGCCCGTTCATCATCTTGCCGGGCTCAATCCTGGCCCGTCCAGCAGCCACGCCCACAGCTTGTCCATTGGTCCGATTTCGACCCAACCTCTACTAACGGCCCGTCAGTCATCCAGCCTGGCCTCGCCCCGGGCCCCGCCCCCAGTGGTCCCTGGGTTCCGCCCTGCCTAAAGCCACGCCCCCCAGCCGGCTAGTGGGCCAGGCCTCAACTCCCCGCGTGCGCCCTCACCAGGCTGATTAATTGCGCTAGGCTGAGACCAATGCTAACCCCGACGCGGTCTCCCACCTCCCGCGCCGGCCTCACCGAGCTATCATAGCCCGAGAAAAGTTTCTCGCGGAGTCGGCCCTCCGCCTCCGAGCCGCGGGCGCCTGGAGGAGGAGAGAACTGAGTGAAGCCCTGGTGCCCGACCACGACCTCTGGCCCTGTCACTGCCCCTTTGACGCCCAGACTTACCCGAGGCGAATGGCGCCCCCAACGTCCCCAGCAGCAGCAGCAGCAGCAGCGCCCCTGGGGTCATAGCCCGCCCGCGTCGCTCAGTGAGTCCGCTTGGGTGAGCCGCCAGGAGAGCCAGCGCAGGGGAAGTGACGAGGTGCCCATGAATGTGCACCTGTTATTGGGGGGCAGCCGCCAGCCTACCCTCCCCGCCCTTGGGACTTGATCCCTCCCCGAGCAACTGCCAAAGCCTGCTACCCACAGATGGCAGACAACACTTCAATTGTATAAATCGTCTTTAATTGAGAAAGCATGGAGCGGAGACTGGTTCCCTGGGAGCAGAGCCTTTTTGGGTACCTAACACCCAGCTGAGGTAAAGCAACTTCTATTCAGTTAGAAGCTGGAGGGGTGTATGAGGTCTAGAGACCAAGAGGCCCTCACCCTCCTTGGCCTGACCTGTAGGGGAGAAGGGTGGGACTTATTGCTGAATTGGTGTCTCCTCATTTGAGGGGGGTCAAAGCTATGTCCCATTTGTCTTTTTTATTCTAGATCCATTACCCCAAAGACCTCAGCTTTAAAGGGGACCTGGAAGGAATTTCTGCTGAGGTAGCTAAGTGTTCATGTCCCCCCAACCCAGGCACAGGTCCAGTCATGCCATGGTTCTGGCCACTTTCCCATCCTAGCTGCCCTTCTATGAGCCAGGGATTCCTTCCAAAACTCCTCTGCCCTTCCTCAGCCTCTGTTCCCTGGCAGGGCCCCAGCTGAGTTGCAGGAGCTAGAAACTGCATGTAAAAAATAAGGTGAGCATTCTAAAGGAAGAATGAGATTTTTGGAAAATTGTCTAGGGTAAACAAGAAGTTCTGGATGATCCATCCAGAACTTAGTTCTTTGTGGATCATAGCTGGGTCCTTTCCAGAGCTCCTGCTTAACAGGTATCACGAGAGAAGGTGGGAGCGTGGGTCTAGAACTCTTACCCTAGACCAATAACATACCTATATAGGCTCTAGTTCCATCCTAGAGGGAAGGGCTGAGAGGTGGTCTATGTCCTAGAGCTGAGATTCAGAAGGAAGTATGGCTCCATATGTGTCTAGAACACCACGCTCTAGAATTGGGTGTCTCTGGGGTAAGAAAGTTAAACCTGTGGTGATCTGAGACTGGCCCAATTCAGGCCAAGACCAACAGCTGGACAGGGCCCAAATCCAGCCTCTCTCTAGTTGGAAAACAGGGGTCCATCTGGGTGAAGAACAGAAGCCTGATGGATCCAGAACAGAGCCTGGCAGCATGCCTGTGTTCCAGCACAGACCCTGGGTGCAGAAATTGCCCTGGCTGGGGTGCCTGGTGTTCCAGAACCTGTCTGGAACAAGGCAAAAGGTGGAGTAGCGAAAGGAGGAAACTAATCCTGAGCTGCAGTGGACCTATAAGTCTATGGCTTGGTGGCCATGAAAAGGGCAAAGGGCTCCAGGAACTGGCTGAGCCCGGGGTGGGGCAGATTTATGCCCTGGTTTTGTCAGTTTGGGAACCCCCCGCGCCATCTCGAGAAAAGGCTTTGGAGGGTGTGAGTGTGGAAGGAAAGAAGTGATCAGCCAGGACCATTGTCAGACATCCCCCTCTCTGACCCCTTTCCCGGGCCCAAGGATCTAAGGGTCTCAGCAGCCCCGGAAGTCATGGCCGGCCCCTAGGCTCCCTCAGGGTAGAGCACCTGGTGGGACGTGGCTGCTCAGGGCATGAGTGTGGCAGCAGGGGTGAGAGCAGGGCCAGAAGCAGGGCTGGGAGACAGGCTGTGGTGGTGGCGAGTGCAGGGAGCCTCCAGTCCGGGGACTACATGGCAGGGGGCAGGGGGACTGGAAGGGGAGGTCTCAGGGACACTGTGGAGAGAAGGCTCCCAGTACACAGCCACTGTGAAGGGGAGAGAGAGGAGCAGGAAGGAGACTTAGGCACCAAGAGAGCTCTGACAGGGCTCCCTTCCCCTACACTCCTCCTCTGGGAACCCACAGAAGGAGAGCTTCCCAAACCTCTAAAGGCCAAAGCCTTCCTGGCTTGACCTGTCATAGCATGTGTCCTCTTAAAACACTTATAGCCCCTTAGCTGTGTGTCACTAAATGTCCATGTCAAGGTCAATACCGTCCCATGTGGTCCACCTCTTCCCTGGGGGTCCATACTCACCCTCCAGGAGCTTGGGCACAAAGTGGGCGGCTGCCTTGGTCTTCTTGACTCGATTTCCCTTCATGACTCGGCCCTCCTTGTCCAGGCCCATGTACCAGGCCCGGCCAGAACGACGCTGGCGATAGAGTGCAGAGGCGTACAGGACATAGTAACTCTCAAAGATGCACTCCTTAAAGCGACACTCAGCTGTGAAATGTGGCTGAGGAGACAAAGACCCAGAAAGGCACACAGACAGAAAGACAAAAAGACACATCACTGAACAGAAGGGAGCCCTGGGAAGAACAAGGCAGGATATAATCCATACGTTTGAGACTGCGAGAGCCAACTTCTGAGTCCACGCAGGAACTGGGAGAAAGGGAGGATGAGGAAGAGTCTGGTGGCCCCCCGAGGGCCGGGAACTAGACTTCTGGGGGCCTGGGATAAGAAGATAACTTCTCTCTGCTCTACTCCCAACCTCTCACCATCCAGGGCACCTGGAGGGAATTTCTGCTTGGAGGAGTTCCTGAATCCTTCCCCAGCATCCTGAATGACTCTGGGGAAGTGAGTAATAATGAGGTCTAGAGGAGGTTGGAGAAGACACAGGGGTCCTAAAAGGTTGAAAGAGTTGGACATTCAAAGAGCCTGGGGGTATTTAGGAGGCTATTGGAGGAGAAGGGATTGGAGGGACGCTAGAGGAGGTGCTTGGGAGCGGGCAGTGAGGACAGGGTGTCGGCAAGAGCTGGAGGGAGAGGAAGCCCTGAGCTGCAAGATATCTGTAGTTGGGAAGGCTGTAGCTAGGGGACTCCCCTGACTGCAGGCCACCCTGCCCCCTTGTCTCACCGAGCTGTAGAGCAGCCCCTCAGCGTTCATGGCCACGTAGTGACCCAGCTTGGCACTCTGGATGGTGACTACACGGAGCCCCACAGGGATCAGGTTGAAGTGGGCTGGGGGTGGAGAGAAGGGGTATCGGTACCCCAAGCCTCCAATCCCCATCTGAGCCCCCCCTCAATTATGGTCCTAGTTCTACTTCTTCCTTTGCGGGGTCAAAGAGCCAGACTGAAAACAACAGAACCTGAAGCCACAATAGGACTGTCATCTCCTATGCCTGCGCTCCCCCTTCCCACCCAGCAGCTGGATTCCCCTCTCACTGAAAGAGCTGGTGTCTTCTGGGGTGCCCTGGATGCTCCCATCGGGATTCGCCTGGAGGTAGAAACCCTGGCGGCAGAACAGTTTGGTGACGATGCCTTTGAGCTGAGGCTCTGGAGAGAGAGACATTCATCTTGGAACATGACATCTCTGTTCCCAGAAACATTGCTACACTTGGCGGGATCAGAGGAGAGAAAGAAAGGAGGATGGAGGGAAGGAAGAGGGTCCCAGGGCCCCAGCTCCCTGACCCTCTAAGCAAGCTCTCTCCCACCTCTCTTTGACTCCAGAGGAAGCTGGGGTGTGGGTCCCTTCTGCTTCCTCTAACCAGCTTTCAGTTTAATTGATTGAAATGTATTTAAAGGCTTAATTCCTACTCTACAGCTCAACCAGGATGGGGGGAGGGGAGAAGAAGGAAGAGGAAAGGGAGAGAGATATGGAAACGCAGAGGACAGAGGGAGACAGGCAGAGCTGCTGAAAGTGCAGTGTGTTTGCGAATGTGGGGGGCATTAAGGTGACCCCAGGGTAGGGTCGCACCCTCAGGAGTGGGGGTGGGACTGGACCTGACGCTGACTCAGCACCTGCTGCTGCAGCTGCCGCTCGCTTCGCGCGGGCCTCGCCTTGGCCCACCGCCGGCCTGTCTGACACTGACCCATCTGTCTGTCTGTCTGTCTGTCAGTCTGCTGGCTCACGGGGGCCCAGCCCTCCCTGAGGCTCAGCCTCTCCCCTTCAGCCAGGTAATCCACCTGGGATGGGGGATATTCGGTACTAAACCAAGGAAATGGGGGAGGGGCCAGGAAGCTGGTGAGGCAGGCTGACTCACGTGGGGGCTGGGTCCCACACAAAGGGTGGGCTGCTGACCGTACCACTGCGGAGGGCCGGCGGCGGGGGGAGGAGGATGCCAGCGGGGGGGTGGGGGGTCTCCCCCTAGGGGAGCTGAGAGCGGACGGGAGCGAGGCCAGAGGGACTTCCCGCCTGTCGCACCGGGACGGGGACCACAGGCTAACCTTCACAACTCTCTTTGCCTGGCGCTTGCGGCCGAGTTCCCGGTACCCCCTCGTAGATGGTACGACCACCAGTCTCCGTGCGGCTATCCAGCCGTGTAGTGTGTCTGAGTTCCTCGCGGCAGAGGGTCTCCTGAGCCCGTGGGGCCCGATTTCTGAGCCGCGTAGGCGGTCATCGGGGAGTGCCCAGCTCCCTTCTTGAAGTGCAGGTCACGGGAGGAGGGCGCACAGAGGGGCGGACTCGCGAGGTAGCTGCAAGGACACCCGGGGGAGAGCTGGGGAGATTGGTACCGAGCCAGGCAAGCTCGGCGAGGAGGAACGGAGCCAAGGCTCGGAGGAGCGGGAGAACCGGGGCGGGGACGGGGCTTCCGGAGCCGCAGAAACCCTCTGGGTGACCCAGGCTTCCGGAACCCCCAGGCCCCTCCGCTCGGCATTGAAAGAATCGAGAGAGGGGGCACGTAGTAAGAGGATGGTGGGGGTGGGGACTCCTGTGTTGGGAGGGGGGCGAGCGGGAGCACCAGGCTTAGCCCCTCAAGCCTTCCCCTTGCCCTCGAAAGCGAGGAGACTCGGGGTTATGGACGCGAGACAAGGGAAACTGAGGCATCGTCTGGCCGAGGGTTTGTGGTCCAGGCCCACCCCCTTTCACTTTCGGGCAGTCCCCGTCAGTCGGGCCCCGCTCTTCCGAGTCCCTGGCCTCAACCTCCCAGGCAGAGAGACCCCCGGCCCGGAGACCCCGCCCCAGCCACTCACCCGGGCAGCGGTCCGGTCGCGCGCGCCGCCCCCCCCGCCCCCCCCGCACATGCGCACCTTGGACAGCAGGATGAGGAGCTGCTTCTGGCAAAGGAACTTGGTGCCCCGGGGACACACGCGCCGCTGCGCCGACACGGGCCGGCTGCCCCCGGGCTCGTGGACCTCCCGCTTCTGCCGGATGAGGCTGCTGGCCAGTGCCGCCATGGCGCCCCGGGAGGAGACACCCCAAAACCGGCAGGCTCCCGGAGCGCGCTGGGCCACCCCGGAGAAGCCCGCTAGCTCACCAGGACATGCTCTTGACTCTCCGGTCCGACTCGCCGCCTCACCCACGGGACCTGAGGATAAGCCCTAGACGACCCCCACCCCAGGCACCAGCTCCCACCCTTGGGCCTCGTGCTAGCTTCGCCAGACCCAGCAGCCTATGTACCTCTCAGTTGACCCCACCCTCCACCTTTGCCCCCCACAGAAAACTCCCCCTTCTCTGATCTCCAGTGTCCCTGTCCCCCACTAACACTATCCCAAAGCCAAGACACTCAAATTTTCCAGGATGTGGTTCCAATATCCCCAGGCACCTTTCCACCCTATTTCCGGGCCCTGCACTCCTGCCAAAGCCACTCTTGTAATTTTAAGGGTGTGGGTCCTTAGCTTTGGGGATATTAGCTCACCCCACCCCTGCTGGGGTGCTGCCAGTGTCTAGGAAGAACCCAACCTTGGTGTCTTTTCTTTTGCCACCCTCTAATTGAAGAATCCCCCACTTTTTTTCACTGAAGTCCCCAGAAAAGTATGCCTTGAAATATCCAGACTGTTGCCAATCAGCAAGAAGAGGTTCCCAGACCCTGTCTCTGGATGATACCGCTTTTTACCAAGTCACCCCCATTTCTAGTGGCACAGCATTCCAGCTGCTGAGCCCCTTTCCTCACCTTGTTACCATCCACTCCTTTTGAAGTCACCTCCAAATCCGCCCTTCCTAGTGGTTACACCAGGTGGTTGTCTGGAGGGCCCTGTGTCACCTCGGAATAAGGAGCATAGGTTTTTGGCTTTTTTCCTTTTTTCTGACAGCCCCTAATTTCCTCGGGGACAGCTGGTGCTGTTTAGATCCCACGCCCTCCGATCCAACCAGCCCCCCGAGAGAGGAGTGCACCCACGTTGTCACGGGTCCCCAAATGTGAACAGACCCGCTATAAGTCAGAGCGCATCAGAGCTTTCTGCGACAGGGCTTCCTTGTCCTCCCTGGGACTGCCTATAGCGCCCCCTCTTCCTTCCCCGACGCCCCTCAACCTGTCCTCTCTTGTCGATCCGGGGACAGCTGGCGCTGGCTCCGGTTCCAGGCTCCTCCCTCCCTGTAGCCCACAAGCGGAGCTTCCCCCCACGCCCGGCTAGGCGTCCCGGACCCCAGGAAGGAGTGAGAGTGTCTCCGCAGAGCGCGCTGGTCTGGCGAAGTGAGCGCTGGGCCTGGCGGCTGGACCAAGCGGAGCGGCGGCAGCGGTAGCGGCTGTGGGAGGCTGAGGCGGCGGCGGCAGCGACAGCGACTTCCCCCTCCCCCGAGAGCCGGTCCGGGGGCGGAGACGCCTGGAAATAGGGGGAGGTGAAGCTGGGCGGGCGGAACCCCGGGGTTCCTTGGAGGCAGGGAGTGGCGACGGTCTTAGAGACTGGCGGAGCCGAGGCAAGGCCGCATGTCTCGCATGTCTCCGGGTTCAGAGGAGGAGGGACAAGGAGGCGACTTCACTGAATGGAACTCTGGATGGGGGGAGAGGTTGGGCTTAGATAGATGGAATGGCGGATGCCCCGAGAATGGAGAAAGGGACCCTACTGCCCGGGATGGAGGACAGAACTGGATGAGGAAGGTGGGGGGAATAACTGAAGAGATAGCGGTGGTGGTGAGGTCTAGCCTGGGGTGAAATCCGGCCTCCTTAATGTCTCTGCTTTTGTGTGAGACAAATTGGTCAGTCCCTGGTCTCCATACCTTTCTCCTTTACACGTTCTTTCAGCAAATATATTACCCCCACCCCTATTGACTCCTAAGAGAAAAGACCATAAGAACAGGCGAGAGATGGATGCCAGAGGCTGCACCGGAGTGGGAGAGGTGCTGGCCACAGATTTGGAAAGTGGAGAGGCCAGAATGGAACGACCTGTGCCAGGGATGGGGCGGGAGGAGGGTGGGAGGAAGCGGAGGAACCGGCGAGGAGGCTTTCTAGAACGGGCTCTTCACGCTCAAAGGGCTCAGCCTGTCTCCCAGGTGAGGGGAGAGCAGTCCCCTCCACATCCCGCTGGCCAACAGAAGCACATTCCAGGTTAGTAGGAACAGCGTCTTTAATGGGCCCCGCCTCCCACGCCGGCTAAGCCGCCCCCCCTTGCGTGCAGCCTTGGCCGCTTCCACAGCGGCGCGCGGAGCGCGGGCAGGGTCCCTGCGAAGCAGGGCCAACGGCCCGAGCAGCGAAGCGGCGCCGTCCCCCGCACGGAGCTTTTGGCCACTCAGAAAATAGTGGGGCAGCGTCCCGGCCTCGAGCGCCCAGCAGCCGCTCACACGCCCAGTAGAGCAACGTCCGCAGGAGGTGGGGCGCCGCGACCCTAGTCCTGGCCACCAGAGGGCGCAGGAGCGCCTGAGCCGCCGCTCAGCAGGGGAACGGATATGCGCGTCTTGAGCGCGAGCTCTTGGCGGGCGAAGCAGAGCTGCCAGCCGGAGGCGTCCGGCCGCTCTGTGCCGCCGCCGCAGGGCACCAGCTAGAAGGAAGACGACTCCGAGGCCAGCGGGCCGGCCCACGAGTGGCTCCGAGGCCCCTGGGGCCAGCCGGCCACGGACACCACGGGGATCAAGTCGAAAAGCAGGAGGCGGCGCGGGGGCCCAGGCGCAGCCAGGAGGATGGTGGTGACTCCCGAGTGGCGGTCTGCGTGGACTAAGCGCGGGGCACCCGGAACCGGAAACGGGGACTCAGTGACCGCAGCCAGCGAAGCAGAGAACCAGGCAGCCACCTGGGCGGGGCACAATGTGGGCCACGCCTCCGGAGCCTCCAACGGCTGTGGCACTGGGCTAACGTCGGTTGCTTTGGTGACGTCACCATTCCGTTTTTTTCAGTGGTGAGGGAAAGCCAACATCGGTTACGTCTTGTTGAGGCAACTCTGGCACTGAAACATTACTAGGTGAGTTTTCCAAAGACTCGTGTGCCTCAGGCTCAGTGACGTGTAGCTGGTCCACGGAGATTTGCGGATCCTTGGGAGTTTCTTTGCTTTGGGCTGGGTGGATCGAATCACGTCCTCCTGGGACTAGGGGTCCTAGGCAATCCTGCCATGCCTCCCGGGCCGAGGTTCCGCGTACCTGCTCTGGGAGGAAGAGCCATGTGTAACAGGATCCCACGTCCGGTTGCAGCTCCTGCCCAGTGCCATCTAGCGAAAGCACGGGCACCAGGAGTGTGAAGCCGGCGTCGTAGTGAGGTCCCCGAGCGTAGGGACCTAGAGGCGCAGGCCCCAGATCCAGGGAGCCCTCGCGAATCCCGCAACGAAGCAGCAGGAGCTCTGCCTGAGGAGGAAAGCGAGGGTCCCGGCGGTGAACGAGACCTAAGGAAAGAGAAGGGATCGTAAAGTCGTGATCCAGAGCCGGGGCGGGGTGAGGCGGAGCTGAGAGCTGCAAGTTCCCGAAGGCTGGGAGGGTTACTTAGCAAGCAAAGAGAAAACAAAGTCCTTGGCCTGGAGGAGATCTGGTCCTGGCTTGGGACCTTCACTCCAGCTCGCCTGCACACCCAGCTCCTGGATCAGCTGGGTTAGTTCTTGCAGCTGCGCCCCAGAGCAGAAGTCGATGTCCGTGAGCGGCCGGGCTGGGGCTGGGAGCGGTGGGCCCCACCAGGGAGCACTCCCCCAGACCGCGGAAGCCGTATGGCTCTGTCGTTTGGGGGCTAGGAAATACACAAACGGGAGGAAGCCCAGACGGGCCGTACCTTTTGCTGCGGAAAACTGGCCCCCGTTCTTGGCTCTTCCAGAGGCCAAGAGGGTTCCCAAGACACAGTCCGCCTATGGGTCTGCAGACGAAGGGCCCTAAATTTAGTCTTGAAAGAGAACAAATAAATACCTCCTCCGTCCTTGCCCTTTTCTCATATGCTGGTCCCCGCCCCCATGCAACGGTTCACCTGACTCAGCAGGTAGAAAGTAGCTGTTTGGCCCCTCCTAAGGAATGCAATAGCCTCCTTCGCTGCCCCTTGTCTACGTCCCCTTACCTCTTTTTCAGAAGAGGCTAGTGGTTTGCGGCTTCCCTCTTAGGGTTAGCTACAAAGGCTGGGAAGAGAATGGATAGGAAGATTCAACAGGTAACTTCTTCCCGCTGCCTGTAAGGCCACGCCCTTAAATTATAACCACGCCCCTTTCTGGAGACTGTCGGGGTGGTTCCGGACCAGCCCGGCCTCCAGTCAGAGTTCAGTCACTCCTTTCGCTCTGCAGAGATCTCGCGGCCATCCTGGGAGTTGTAGTTTGTCTTCAAAGCTACCAGGGCGTTGGGGCCACGCCCCCACATCCTTTCCTGTTCCGTTGAAGTAGTGCCTGATGGAAGCTGTAGTTTCTATGGAGGTAAGCTATTCTCTGTCTTTATGATAAACTATTCTGTGTCTTTACAAGGCCAGGTGAAGCGCACAAACACTCCTTGCGGTTAGAACAGAGGCCTAACAGGATGGATCTGAATAGCAAACAATAATGAGGGACATACACTAGGGAATGCGGAAAATTGGGGACTCTACATCTCACTTGGGAGTAGAGGAGCCCTGGTCATTTAAATCTAGAAGGGTTCTTGCATGCAATTATAACTTCAGTTTAGAGATGAGACTGCAAGCCTAGAAAGGTTGCACATGACTTGTCCAAGTTCAGAGCTCAGCCAGAGAGCTGTTGGAAATGGGCTCTCCAGCTGGGACGTATCTCCTTGGAATCGGTGGTGGTAACGTTAGACAAGAACACACCGATAGTGTGCATGTAGTGACCCAGGGATGGACATCTGACTCAGGGAAGGGACATATTAGTGTTGCCCACCTCAGACACACAAGTGGTGTCAGGGAAAACACTTTGGAATCTCGCAGTTTATGTGTGTATACAGAAGAGTTATCAGGACTGAAAATCAAGTCCAGAGGAAACTCCAGCTGGGCTAGGGCAGGGCAATGAAAAATTATCAGGGGAAGGAAATGGCTTTCAGCGACCAGTGCTATCATGGACACAGCTTAAGTCCAGGATGAACCTAGGAGTAAGAATAATAGGACAGAAAGATAGGACACCAGAGACACGCTCACAGATTAGACCAATGCATACTGGACCAGGAATTCTAACATTCTTTTTCCTAGGGGTCTGTCTCCCCAGTGAACTAGGCCTAAGTCCATGGGCAAGAAAACTAAGTGGAGACACCTCGAACTATTTAGAGGCCTATGAAGGAGGGGACCCTCAGAATCCAGGGCTCAATTTGGGGAGCCTAAAACACAAGGTTTCCTAGTCACTGACAAAGAGAGGTCTTCTCCCTCAGTAACCAAGAGCCCCAAACACAGCCCAGAATGGGGGAGGTAAGTTTCCATACATCTGGTCGTGAGCCAAGAGACCAGATGAGGAAAACTGAAGCCTGGCCTCTTTCTCACAGTCCGGGGAAATCAGGCACTGGGTGTCCATCCCCACATCTTACCTCCTCCGTAGAGGGTGGCTTCTGAGCCACGCTAAAAATAGCTAAGTTCTCTGGTCTCTGGGGGAGCTTTAAGATGCCGGGGGTGGGTGACAGGGAAAGGAAAATTGCTCTAAACTCTAAAGCACTGCTCTCCGATAGCATTGTCCATGATGATGCAAATGTTCCAAATCTGTGCCGTCAAATGCAGTAGCGGCTAGCTCCATGTGCCTACTGTGCACTTAGAAGGTCGTGGCACTGAGGAACAGAATTTTTTGTTTTTTTTTTTGGCCAAGCCATGAAGCTTGCGGGTTCTCAGTTCCCCGACCAAGGATTGAAACCCAGCCACAGCAGTGAAAGCACCAGGTCCCAACAACTGGACCGCCAGGGAACAGAATTGGATGCCAGGGAAATTCTGTTCCCTGAGGAAGAGAATTTTTAACATTTTAACTTAATTTTTAACAGAATTAATTTTCCTTAATTTTAACTAATTTACATTCTAATAGGCATTTGGCTAGTGGCTACTGTAATTGACAGTGCAGCTCTAGGGCTTGGGGATAACGGATTTAGCTAGACAGCGATGGAGGGAAAGCAGGGATACTTTAGGTCCTCATCAGGTCCTGTGGAATTGGGCTGGAGTGGATGTCCTAAACCACCGACAGAACACTTCTCTTGTCTCTTTACTCCTCATGCATATCTGTCCCCTCTTTTTCTAAGTTGCTCTGAGCACACTGATATCCCCACACCTTGATGGTCTCCGGTGAGTTGTTGGATGTCTCTCGGTGAAGGCGCCTGGGAGACAGAGCTTCTCACTTGTCCCTGCCTGCTCTGAACTGTCTCTGGCGGGCGTCAAACACCACATGCCCTAGCCGGGTGCCTGACCCAGGACAGTAGGGCTTCCAGCTGGTTTTGGGAGGCGTAGACATCTGGCGATAGTTCTGGCAGGCTGGAGGAACTGTATCCATGCGGTGCTACACCCAGTCTTGGCTGCCTGCTCGCCGGGAGGGTGATTGGAGCTCAATCAGTACAGGTACTTCTGAGAAGATTTGCGGGTCATTGTAGGCCACCTGAGCCCTGGGAGAGCAGGAGTTCTGACTGGATGGGACAGAAAAGTCCATGGTATGCGCTGCCCAGCATCCTACTTTCGAGGAACTGCCTCAGATATAAATGACTGTCGGGTCTGATGTGGGCCCAAAACTTGGACAGAGTCAGTTCCTAGAGGGTTCTTGTGGAGGCCGGGGTTTGGGATAAGGCATGAGTTGTTATGGAGGCCTGATCTCTTGGATAAGCCAGAGTCTTGAGTAAGGGCTGGACACTTATGGGGGCCAGGATCTCGATTAATTCCCGAGTATTTGTGGAAGTTAAGGTCATGTGTATGTTCTGAGCTCCTGTAATTTCCAGCATCTTAGGTAAGGCCACATCTCCTTTTGACTTCAGTGGCTTGGGTAAGGCCTGGTTTCTTATGGAGGTCAGAATCTTGAGTAAGGCCTTGGGTCCTGCAGACTCCAGAATCTTGGGTAAGACCTGGATTCTTGTAGTCTCCTGAGTCTCAGGTAAGGCTTGAGCCCTTATGGAGGCGAGGGGTTTGCACAAGGCCTGGGCTCTTCAGATTCCTGGCAAAGGCCTGAGCTCTCGTTGACTCCAGAGTCTTGGGCAAGGTACGGACGCTTCTCTGGCCCAGAATCTTGGGTAAAGTCTGGACTCCTAGAGACTCCTGAATCTTGGGCATTACCTGTACTCTTGTCACATCCAGAATGTTGACAAGGGTGTGGGCTATTATGGAAGCCAGTTTTTTGGGAGAGCTCTTGACTTTTATAGAATACAGTCTCTTGCTTTTGTTCCAGATTCCTATAGACTCGAGAATCACGCATAAAGCCTGAGCTCCTCTGAATGTCAGAAGTTTGGAGAAATGGTGTGTTCTTGTGGAGACCAGAGGGTTGGGTGAGATATGGGCGTATAAAGAAACGTCTATCTCGAGTAGAACCTAAGCTCTTCTGGGAGCCAGAATCTTGGGTAATGACTGGATTCTTCTGAAGATCAGAGTCGTGGGAAAGGCTTGGATTCTTGCAGAGGTAAGGGTCTTGGGTAAGGCCTGGAAGCTTGTGGAGGCCTGGATCTTGAGCAAGGCCTGGGTTCTTGGGGAGACCTGGGTCTCGGGTAAGGCCTGGGTTCTTGTGGAGGCCTGGGTCTTGGATAAGGCCTGGGTCCTTGTGGAGGCCTGGATTTGGGGTAAGCCCTGGGTTTCTGAAAACTCTACAGTGTTTTGAAGGGCCTGGGGTCCTTTGGAGGACAGAGCCTTGGTTGAGGCCTAGACTCTCATGAAGTTCAGGGGGTTGGGGCTGGTTTGGGGTTTGGGAAGTAGTGGATAACTGGGGAGGGATGGGGCCCTGGGAAGAGAGGACAGACTGAGGAGACTTGGAGGTTGGGGGAAAGGTGGGGGTTTGTATTAAGGTGGAGGGCTTCTGGTGGTTGCTGTGTTGAAGGACAAAGGATCTGGGAGAAACAAGAGGCAGAGAAAGAGTGCATGGTGGGGGCATGGTGCATGGTGAGCTCTGGGCACTGGTTGGAGAATGGAAGCAAGGTTGAGAAGGTGCAGCATCCTTGGAGTACACCAAGAATGTGGGGTAGACTGGAGTCTGGGGGTCTGTGTTTCTCTTTTCAAAACTGCCAGGATGGAAGCTGCAGTAAGGGAAGGTCTTGGACTGTACCAATTTGTCTTTGGCATCATTTGAGATCTTCCCTTCCATATTCCCCAACTCCAGGTAACCAAGTATGGATCCTGTGGAGGGCTTGGCACTGTCCCTACTACATTGCTTCAGTGTTTGCTCTGCTGTACCAGAGCTCACCAGACCATGCCCCTCTTGGGGCCTGGAGGGGGTACCAGCCCGTCCACACTGAGGCGGCATCCAGCAGCAAGTTCTTTCTGGAATATCCAGAGTTCTGAGGCGGACACACATGGAATAAGTTCTGCTTTACCCTGCGGTCATGGTAGACCACATGGCCGGAGGAGAGGCCTTGGCTAAAGGCAGACAAGGTAGAGGGAATAGAACCTAGGATGGGCGTAGGGGTGGTGGACGGGACTTGAGTGTTCGTCAGGGCCATGCCCAGCCCTGGGACAGAGGTTGTGGCAGAGATCGGGACAGGGACTGGTGTAGGGGCTAGGGCAGGAGTAGTAGCAGGGGCAGAAGTTGGGAGAGGGACCAGAGTGTTGGCATGGATATAGGTCAGATGAGCATGGGTCAGGGTGCAGACAGATATTTGGCCCAGGGACTGGGCTGAGGCATGTGAGGTGTCCTGGTCTTGGGCCTGGGCTGGGGTCTGGGCTGAGGTATGCTCAGGGCCATGGACCTGGGCAGGGCTGTGCTCAGGGGTGAGGGCTGGGGAGGGGGTCTGGGCCTGGGGGGTGGTGTGCTCAGGGGAGTGGAATGTGGAGCAAGTCTGGGCCTGAAGTGGGGCGTGCTCAGAGGGGTGGGTGGAGGAGAAGTTCTGGGCTTTGACAGGAGTGTTCCCAGTGGGGTGCACTAGGGAGAAGGCCTGGGCCTGGGCGGAAGTGTGCTCATGGGCGTGGCCTCCGGAGCAGGTCTCAGCCTGGGTGGGGGGCGGGTGTGCTCAGGGGTTTGGGCTGAGGAGGTGGGCTGGGCCATGGCAGGAGCATGCGCAGGGGGCTGAACTGGGGGGCGGGTCTGGGCCCGGGCTGGGACCTGGGCTATGTCAGAGTCTGGTGTCTTAGTCTTGCTGTCTTGGGGCAGGTGGAGTGGAACCACGTCCACCTTGCTCATCCTGTGGAGCTTGGAAGATGCCTCCTGCCTGGAGTACAAGGTGGCTTGGGACTTTAAGGCTGTGAGCGGAGGGGCCTCCCCAGCTCCCACTACCCACTCCATACACAGTCCCCGTGGAGCCTCCGTGGAAGCCCCAGCCCGTCCACACTGAGGCGGCATCCAGCAGCACTCAGAAGAATTCTCGTCATTTGTGTCTGGTATCCAGGAGATTGGGTGGTGGTTTGGGTGCCGAGCAGGAAGCTTGGGCGATGGGGGAAGCGGTAAGAAACTCTTGAGCACAGGTTCTTGGGATCCACGGAGCAGCGCATGCACATGCGATGGCTGCCTACACAGCTGGCTTCCTTGTCTGGGGGAAAGGCGAGATGGGTCAGGGCCTGGCTTCCTGAGGGGCTGAGAATCAAGGTAGGGATAGAAGAAAGGGCACAGGCCCACATCCCCTGAGCTCACGCTGGCGCCCACTCACCCTTGGAGAGCATACGATTGAAAAGTACCCGCAAATAACCCTTCAGATGCCTCCAGAGCTGAGGGAAGCAGGGGAGGGGGGAGACCGAGAGCAGGGTTAGCCCTGAAATCCAACCCTTGTCCGGCCACACCCAAGCAGCCCTCCCATCTCAGCCCCTTCAAGGCCCCAGGGCTCCCCCAACTCCGCTGCCCAGATCCTGCTCTGACCATAGTCACCACATTCATCCCCAAGTTGAGGAAGATGAATCTGATTAGGAGCAAAAGAATTGAGTCTCCTAGCTCCTGGCATTTCCTGGGGATGGTGCCAGAGCATGGCTCGGCTCGGTAGAGGGCTCGCTCACCCATGACCAGGGGTCCAAGGACTGCCTGGGTCCCCTGGCCTCCACATAGTCACTGGGAGCCAGACTGGGTCATAATGGGGCAG
Source organism: Delphinapterus leucas (assembly GCF_059928025.1). Lineage (NCBI taxonomy): Eukaryota > Metazoa > Chordata > Mammalia > Artiodactyla > Monodontidae > Delphinapterus > Delphinapterus leucas. The sequence goes on from NC_143147.1 coordinate 32,484,699, forward strand.
GTGGTGAGGTCACAGTGAGGGAGGGGGATGAAAAGGAGGACCCAGGGTAGCATTCCCTGGTAACCAGGGTCAGGTAGGCTGAGCCTGGACAGTCAAACAGGGCCCGGTGGCCGGCACACCTCCCCTCGAGTGGTCATTCATTTGCTCACCACCCACTGACTCACTTGTTCAAATGACACATTCCGTCTCTTGGCCCCTCTTGAGACTAGGAAGACCTCGGCCTCAGAGGCCTGCTGAAGACCTGGTTGGAGTCCAGAGCCTCAGCCTTCTTCATGCCCTTCACTGGGCGTGGAGCTGGACCTGCCCAGATGTGGAAACTCCCAGGTTGGAAGCAGCTTCTTGTATGAGGCTCTTTGGGGACAGGGACAGCTGAGACACAGAGGAGGTGCCCAGACACCAGTGGTTTGGAGTCTGCAGCTGCAGAACTACTTAGTGCATGGTATAGGACCAGGAGGGGCCTGCTGTCAGGACTGTGCCCACTAAATCAAGGGGACCCTCAGGCCAAGAAGGGGACACTGGCTTCTTATTGCAGGAAGCCAAGGGCAGGGACCAAGGCTGGCAGAAGGAGTGGCGCTTCCAAGCCACAGACCACCAATGTTTCCTGGACTCTGGCGCTCTTTATTCCTCTCTCCATGCCCTGCCCCCCCGCCCCCCCGCGACCGCCCCCATTTGCCGCCGGTCAGTTCATTTTCCCAGTCTGGCTCCTGTGCAGAGAGGGCCTCGAGGCCGAGGTGGAAGGTAGCAGTGACTTGGCCCACGTTTGGCTCTCCTGCGGTTGCCGCTTCCGCTCCAGGCTGTCATACACCTGATAGTTGGCATTGCCCCCCGGGTTCCGACTGAGTGGCATGAAGGTGGGTGGAGGTGGAGGGTGCTCGTTAGCCTGGACGTCGGGCAGGGGCTGGGAGGGGCGGAGGAGCAGCGCTGAGCTGGGAGCCGGGGCCCGCTTGTACGAGGCCCCGGCCAGCACCGTGAGGGAGGCGGACGTGGCCAGAGGGCGCCGCACGGGCAGCATCTCGGCCCATTCGGCCACCCGGCGCCGCACCTCGTGGGGATCCCGGGAGTAGTTCAAGTGTCCCGTGAAGGGGTGCGGGCTGCGGTTGGGCTGGCTGTGAGCACAGCTGGGGAGGCTCCGTCTGTGGGCCGGGGGGGAGTTGCGCCGCCAGGCTCCGGGCCGGCAGCCCAGGAATTCTTACATTCCTTTTTCCCAGGGGTCTGTCTCCACAGTGAACTAGGCCTAAGTCCGTGGGCAAGAAAATTAAGTGGAGACACCTCGAAAAATTTAGAGGCCTATGAAGGAGGGGACCCTCAGAATCCAGGGCTCAAGTTGGGCAGCCTAAAACACAAGTTTTCCTAGTCACTGACAAAGAGAGGTCTTCTCCCTCAGTAACCAAGAGCCCCAAACACAGCCCAGAACGGGGGAGGCAAGTTTCCATACATCTGATCGTGACCCAAGAGACCAGATGACGAAAACTGAAGCCTGGGCTCTTTCTCACAGTCTGGGGAAATCAGGCATTGGCTGTCCATCCCCACATCTTACCTCCTCCCCAGAGGGTGGCCTCTGAGCCACCCTAAAAAGAGCTAAGTTCTCTGAGCTCTGGGGGAGCTTTAAGGTGCTGGGGGTGGGTGACAGGGAAAGGAAAATTGCTCTAAACTCTAAAGCACTGCTCTCTAATAGCATTTTCCATGATGATGGAAATGTTCTAAATCTGTGCCGTCCAATACAGTAGCCGCTAGCTCCATGTGCCTACTGAGCACTTAGAAGGTCATGGCACTGAGTAACAGAATTTTTTTTTTTTTGGCCAAAGCATGAAGCTTGCGGGGTCTGAGTTCCCAGACCAGGGATTGAAACCCAGCCACAGCAGTGAAAGCGCCAGGTCCCAACACCTGGACCACCAGGGAACAGAATTGTATGCCAGGGATATTCCGTTCCCTGAGGAAGAGAATTTTTAACTTAATTTTTAACAGAATTAATTTTCCTTAAATTTAACTAATTTACATTCTAATAGACATTTGGCTAGTGGCTACTGTAATTGACAATGCAGCTCTAGGGCCTTGGGGATGACAGATTCAGCTAGAGAGCGATGGAGGGAAAGCAGGGATAGCTTAGGTCCTCATCAGGCCCTGTGGGATGGGGCTAGGGTGAATGTCCTCAAACAACCGCAGAACACTTCTCTTGTCTCTTCATTCCTCGTGCATATCTGTCCCCTCTTTTTCTAAGTTGCTCATCACACACTGATATCCCCACTCCTTGATGGTCTCCGGTGAGTTGTTGGATGTCTCTCGGTGAAGGTGCCTGGGAGACAGAGCTGCTCACTTGTCCATGCCTGCTCTGAACTGTCTCTGGCGGGCGTCAAAGACGACATGCCCGAGCCGGGTGCCTGACCCAGGACAGTAGGGCTTCCAGCTGGTTTTGGGAGGCGTAGACATCTGGCGATAGTTCTGGCAGGCTGGAGGAACTGTATCCATGGGGTGGTACACCCAGTCTTGGCTGCCTGCTCGCCGGGAGGATGATTGCAGCTCAATCAGTACAGGTACTTCTGAGAAGGTTTGCAGGTCATTGTAGGCCACCTGAGCCTTGGGCGAGCAGGAGTTCTGACTGGGTGGGATAGAAGTCCATGGTATGTGCTGCCCTGCATCCTCCTTTTGAGGAACTGCCTCAGATATAAATGACTGTCGGGTCTGATGTGGGCCCAAAACTTGGACAGAGTCAGTTCCTAGAGGGTTCTTGTGGAGGCCAGGATTTGGGATAAGGCATGAGTTGTTATGGAGGCCCTATCTCTTGGATGAGCCAGAGTATTGAGTAAGGGCCAGACTCGTATGGGGGCCAGGATCTCGATGAATTCCTGAGTACTTGTGTAAGCTAGGGTCATGTGTATGTTCTGAGCCCCTGTAAATTCCAGCATGTTCGGGAAGGCCTGGAAGCTTGTGGAGGCCTTGGTCTTGAGCAAGGGCTGGGTTCTTGGGGAGGCCTGGGTTTGTGGTTAGGCCTGGGTGTCAGGAAACTCTGCAGACTTTGGAAGGGCCTGGGGTCCTTGGGAGGACAGAGCCTTGGTTGAGGCCTTGACTCTCAGGAAGTTCATGGGTTTGGGCCTGGCTTGGGATTTGGGAAGTAATGGATAACTGGGGAGGGATGGGGACCTGGGAAGAGAGGACAGACTGAGAAGACTTGGAGGTTGGGGGAAAGGTGGGGGTTTGTATTAAGTTGGAGGGCTTCTGGCTGTTGCTGTGTTGATGAAGGACCCGGTATCTGAAAGAAACAAGGGGCAGATAAAGAGTGCATGGTGGAGGCATGGTGCATGGTGAGTTCTGCGTACTCGTTGCAGAATGGAGGCAAGGTTGAGAAGGTGCAGCATCCTTGGAGTACAGGAATTTGGGGTAGACTGGAGTCTGGGGGTCCGGTTTCTCTTCTCAGACCTGCAAGGAATGAAGCTCCAGTAAAGGAAGGTCTTGGACTGTTCAAATTTGTCTTTGGCATCATTTGAGATCTTCCATTCCATATTCCCCATATTCTGGGCCTGGGCGGAAGTGTGCTCATGGGCGTGGCCTCAGGAGCAGATCTCAGAATGGGGGATGGGTGTGCTCAGTGGGGTGGGCTGAGGAGGAGGTCTGGGCCTTGGCAGGTTCATGCGCAGGGGGCTGAACTGGGGGGCGGGTCTGGGCCCTGGCTGGGGACTGGGCTGTGTCAGAGTCTGGGGTCTTAGTCTTGGTCTCTTGGGGCAGGCAGAGAGGAACCACGTCCACCTTGCTCATCCTGTGGAGCTTGGAAGATGTCTCTTACCTGGAGTAAAAGTTGGCTTGGGACTTTAAGACTGTGACCGGAGGGGCCTCCCCAGCTCTCACTACCCGCTCCTTCCACAGTCCCCGTGGAGCCTCCGTGGAAGCCGCAGCCCGTCCACACTGAGGCGGCATCCAGCAGCACTTAGAAGCCTTTTCATAATTTTTGTCTGGTATCCAGGAGTCAAGGTGGTTTGGGTGCCCGAGCAGGAAGCTTGGGCCATGGCGGAAGCGGGAAGAAACTCTTGAGCACAGGTTCTTGGGATCCACGGAGCAGCGCATGCACATGCGATGGCTGCCTACACAGCTGACTTGCTTGTCTGCGGGGAAAGGCGAGACGGGTCAGGGCCTGGCTTCCTGAGGGGCTGAGAATCAAGGCAGGGATAGAAGAAAGGGGACAGGCCCACATCCCCTGAGCTCACGCTGGCGCCCACTCACCCTTGGGGAGAATACGATTGAAAAGTACCCGCAAGTAACACTTCAGATGCCTCCAGAGCTGAGGGAAGCAGGGGAGGGGGGAGACCGAGAGCAGGGTTAGCCCTGAAATCCAACCCTTGTCCGACCACACCCCAGCAGCCCTCCCATCTCAGCCCCTTCAAGGCCCCAGGGCTCCCCCAACTCCGCTGCCCAGATCCTGCTCTGACCATAGTCACCACGTTCATTCCCAAGTTGAGGAAGGTGAATCTGATCAGGAGCAAAAGAATTGAGTCTCCTAGCTCCTGGCATTTCCTGGGGATGGTGCCAGAGCATGGCTCGGCTCGGTAGAGGGCTCGCTCGCCCATGACCAGGGGTTCAAGGACTGCCTGGGTCCCCTGGCCTCCACATAGTCACTGGGAGCCAGACTGGGTCATAATGGGGCAGGTGGTGAGGTCACAGTGAGGGAGGGGGACGAAAAGGAGGACCCAGGGTAGCATTCCCTGGTAACCAGGGTCAGGTAAGCTGAGCCTGGACAGTCAAACAGGGCCCGGTGGCCGGCACACCTCCCCTCGAGTGGTCATTCATTTGCTCACCACCCACTGACTCACTTGTTCAAATGACACATTCCGTCTCTTGGTCCCTCTTGAGACTAGGAAGACCTCGGCCTCAGAGGCCTGCTGAAGGCCTGGTTGGAGTCCAGAGCCTCAGCCTTCTTCATGCCCTTCACTGGGCCTGCAGCTGGACCTGCCCAGGTGTGGCACCTCCCACTTTGGAAGCAGCTTCTTGTATGAGGCTCTTTGGGGACAGGGACAGCTGAGACACAGAGGAGGTGCCCAGAGACCAGGGGTTTGGAGTCTGCAGCTGCAGATGTACTTAGTGCATGGTATAGGACCAGGAGGGGCCTGCTGGCAGAACTGTGGCCACTAAACCAAGGGGACCCTCAGGCCAAGAAGGGGACACTGGCTTCTTATTGCAGGAAGCCAAGGGCAGGGACCAAGGCTGGCAGAAGGAGTGGCGCTTCCAAGCCACAGACCACCAATGTTTCCTGGACTCTGGCGCTCTTTATTCCTCTCTCCATGCCCTGCCCCCCCGCCCCCCCGCGACCGCCCCCATTTGCCGCCGGTCAGTTCATTTTCCCAGTCTGGCTCCTGTGCAGAGAGGGCCTCGAGGCCGAGGTGGAAGGTAGCAGCGAGTTGGCCCGTGCTTGGCTCTCCTGCGGTTGCCACTTCCGCTCCAGGCTGTCATACACCTGGTAGTTGGCATTGCCCCCCGGGTTCCGGCTGAGTGGCATGAAGGTGGGTGGAGGTGGAGGGTGCTCGTTAGCCTGGACGTCGGGCAGGGGCTGGGAGGGGCGGAGGAGCAGCGCTGAGCTGGGAGCCGGGGCCCGCTTGTACGAGGCCTCGGCCAGCACCGTGAGGGAGGCGGACGTGGCCAGAGGGCGCCGACGGGCAGCATCTCGGCCCATTCGGCCGCCCGGCGCCGCACCTCGTGGGGATCCCAGGAGTAGTTCAAGTGTCCCGTGAAGGGGTGCGGGCTGCGGTTGGGCTGGCTGTGAGCACAGCTGGGGAGGTTCCGTCCGTGGGCCGGGGGGGAGTTGCGCCGCCAGGCTTCGGGCCGGCAGCCCAGGAATTCTTACATTCCTTTTTCCCAGGGGTCTGTCTCCACAGTGAACTAGGCCTAAGTCCATGGGCAAGAAAATTAAGTGGAGACACCTCGAAAAATTTAGAGGCCTATGAAGGAGGGGACCTTCAGAATCCAGGGCTCAAGTTGGGCAGCCTAAAACACAAGGTTTCCTAGTCTCTGACAAAGAGAGGTCTTCTCCCTCAGTAACCAAGAGCCCCAAACACAGCCCAGAACGGGGGAGGCAAGTTTCCATACATCTGATCGTGACCCAAGAGACCAGATGACGAAAACTGAAGCCTGGACCGTTTCTCACAGTCCGGGGAAATCAGGCATTGGCTGTCCAGCCCCACATCTTACCTCCTCCCCAGAGGGTGGCCTCTGAGCCACCCTAAAAAGAGCTAAGTTCTCTGAGCTCTGGGGGAGCTTTAAGGTGCTGGGGGTGGGTGACAGGGAAAGGAAAATTGCTCTAAACTCTAAAGCACTGCTCTCTAATGGCATTTTCCATGATGATGGAAATGTTCTAAATCTGTGCCGTCCAATACAGTAGCCGCTAGCTCCATGTGCCTACTGAGCACTTAGAAGGTCATGGCACTGAGTAACAGAATTTTTTTTTTTTTGGCCAAAGCATGAAGCTTGCGGGGTCTGAGTTCCCAGACCAGGGATTGAAACCCAGCCACAGCAGTGAAAGCGCCAGGTCCCAACACCTAGACCACCAGGGAACAGAATTGGATGCCAGGGAAATTCCGTTCCCTGAGGAAGAGAATTTTTAACTTAATTTTTAACAGAATTAATTTTCCTTAATTTTAACTAATTTACATTCTAATAGGCATTTGGCTAGTGGCTACTGTAATTGACAATGCAGCTCTAGGGCCTTGGGGATGACAGATTCAGCTAGAGAGCGATGGAGGGAAAGCAGGGATAGCTTAGGTCCTCATCAGGCCCTGTGGGATGGGGCTGGGGTGAATGTCCTCAAACAACCGCAGAACACTTCTCTTGTCTCTTCATTCCTCGTGCATATCTGTCCCCTCTTTTTCTAAGTTGCTCATCACACACTGATATCCCCACTCCTTGATGGTCTCCGGTGAGTTGTTGGATGTCTCTCGGTGAAGGTGCCTGGGAGACAGAGCTGCTCACTTGTCCATGCCTGCTCTGAACTGTCTCTGGCGGGCGTCAAAGACGACATGCCCGAGCCGGGTGCCTGACCCAGGACAGTAGGGCTTCCAGCTGGTTTTGGGAGGCGTAGACATCTGGCGATAGTTCTGGCAGGCTGGAGGAACTGTATCCATGGGGTGGTACACCCAGTCTTGGCTGCCTGCTCGCCGGGAGGATGATTGCAGCTCAATCAGTACAGGTACTTCTGAGAAGGTTTGCAGGTCATTGTAGGCCACCTGAGCCTTGGGCGAGCAGGAGTTCTGACTGGGTGGGATAGAAGTCCATGGTATGTGCTGCCCTGCATCCTCCTTTCGAGGAACTGCCTCAGATATAAATGACTGTCGGGTCTGATGTGGGCCCAAAACTTGGACAGAGTCAGTTCCTAGAGGGTTCTTGTGGAGGCCAGGATTTGGGATAAGGCATGAGTTGTTATGGAGGCCCTATCTCTTGGATGAGCCAGAGTATTGAGTAAGGGCCAGACTCGTATGGGGGCCAGGATCTCGATGAATTCCTGAGTACTTGTGTAAGCTAGGGTCATGTGTATGTTCTGAGCCCCTGTAAATTCCAGCATGTTCGGGAAGGCCTGGAAGCTTGTGGAGGCCTTGGTCTTGAGCAAGGCCTGGGTTCTTGGGAAGGCCTGGGTTTGTGGTTAGGCCTGGGTGTCAGGAAACTCTGCAGACTTTGGAAGGGCCTGGGGTCCTTGGGAGGACAGAGCCTTGGTTCAGGCCTTGACTTTCAGGAAGTTCATGGGTTTGGGCCTGGCTTTGGATTTGGGAAGTAATGGATATCTTGGGAGGGATGGGGACCTGGGAAGAGAGGACAGACTGAGAAGACTTGGAGGTTTGGGGAAAGGTGGGGGTTTGTGTTAAGTTGGAGGGCTTCTGGCTGTTGCTGTGTTGATGAAGGACCCGGTATCTGAAAGAAACAAGGGGCAGATAAAGAGTGTATGGTGGAGGCATGGTGCATGGTGAGCTTTGGGCACTCGTTGCAGAATGGAGGCAAGGTTGAGAAGGTGCAGCATCCTTGGAGTACAGGAATTTGGGGTAGACTGGAGTCTGGGGGTCCGTGTTTCTCTTCTCGGACCTGCAAGGAAGGAAGCTGCAGTAAGGGAAGGTCTTGGACTGTTCACATTTGTCTTTGGCATCATTTGAGATCTTCCATTCCATATTCCCCATATTCTGGGCCTGGGCGGAAGTGTGCTCATAGGCGTGGCCTCAGGAGCAGATCTCAGAATGGGGGATGGGTGTGCTCAGTGGGGTGGGCTGAGGAGGAGGTCTGGGCCTTGGCAGGTTCATGCGCAGGGGGCTGAACTGGGGGGCGGGTCTGGGCCCGGGCTGCGGACTGGGCTGTGTCAGAGTCTGGGGTCTTAGTCTTGGTCTCTTGGGGCAGGCAGAGAGGAACCACGTTCACCTTGCTCATCCTGTGGAGCTTGGAAGATGTCTCTTACCTGGAGTAAAAGTTGGCTTGGGACTTTGAGACTGTGACCGGAGGGGCCTCCCCAGCTCTCACTACCCGCTCCTTCCACAGTCCCCGTGGAGCCTCCGTGGAAGCCGCAGCCCGTCCACACTGAGGCGGCATCCAGCAGCACTTAGAAGCCTTTTCATAATTTTTGTCTGGTATCCAGGAGTCAAGGTGGTTTGGGTGCCCGAGCAGGAAGCTTGGGCCATGGCGGAAGCGGGAAGAAACTCTTGAGCACAGGTTCTTGGGATCCACGGAGCAGCGCATGCACATGCGATGGCTGCCTACACAGCTGACTTACTTGTCTGCGGGGAAAGGCGAGATGGGTCAGGGCCTGGCTTCCTGAGGGGCTGAGAATCAAGGCAGGGATAGAAGAAAGGGGACAGGCCCACATCCCCTGAGCTCACGCTGGCGCCCACTCACCCTTGGGGAGAATACGATTGAAAAGTACCCGCAAGTAACCCTTCAGATGCCTCCAGAGCTGAGGGAAGAAGGGGAGGGGGGAGACCGAGAGCAGGGTTAGCCCGGAAATCCAACCCTTGTCCGACCACACCCCAGCAGCCCTCCCACCTCAGCCCCTTCAAGGCCCCAGGGCTCCCCCAACTCCGCTGCCCAGATCCTGCTCTGACCATAGTCACCACGTTTATTCCCAAGTTGAGGAAGGTGAATCTGATCAGGAGCAAAAGAATTGAGTCTCCTAGCTCCTGGCATTTCCTGGGGATGGTGCCAGAGCATGGCTCGGCTCGGTAGAGGGCTCGCTCGCCCATGACCAGGGGTTCAAGGACTGCCTGGGTCCCCTGGCCTCCACATAGTCACTGGGAGCCAGACTGGGTCATAATGGGGCAGGTGGTGAGGTCACAGTGAGGGAGGGGGACGAAAAGGAGGACCCAGGGTAGCATTCCCTGGTAACCAGGGTCAGGTAAGCTGAGCCTGGACAGTCAAACAGGGCCCGGTGGCCGGCACACCTCCCCTCGAGTGGTCATTCATTTGCTCACCACCCACTGACTCACTTGTTCAAATGACACATTCCGTCTCTTGGTCCCTCTTGAGACTAGGAAGACCTCGGCCTCAGAGGCCTGCTGAAGGCCTGGTTGGAGTCCAGAGCCTCAGCCTTCTTCATGCCCTTCACTGGGCCTGCAGCTGGACCTGCCCAGGTGTGGCACCTCCCACTTTGGAAGCAGCTTCTTGTATGAGGCTCTTTGGGGACAGGGACAGCTGAGACACAGAGGAGGTGCCCAGAGACCAGGGGTTTGGAGTCTGCAGCTGCAGATGTACTTAGTGCATGGTATAGGACCAGGAGGGGCCTGCTGGCAGAACTGTGGCCACTAAACCAAGGGGACCCTCAGGCCAAGAAGGGGACACTGGCTTCTTATTGCAGGAAGCCAAGGGCAGGGACCAAGGCTGGCAGAAGGAGTGGCGCTTCCAAGCCACAGACCACCAATGTTTCCTGGACTCTGGCGCTCTTTATTCCTCTCTCCATGCCCTGCCCCCCCGCCCCCCCGCGACCGCCCCCATTTGCCGCCGGTCAGTTCATTTTCCCAGTCTGGCTCCTGTGCAGAGAGGGCCTCGAGGCCGAGGTGGAAGGTAGCAGCGAGTTGGCCCGTGCTTGGCTCTCCTGCGGTTGCCACTTCCGCTCCAGGCTGTCATACACCTGGTAGTTGGCATTGCCCCCCGGGTTCCGGCTGAGTGGCATGAAGGTGGGTGGAGGTGGAGGGTGCTCGTTAGCCTGGACGTCGGGCAGGGGCTGGGAGGGGCGGAGGAGCAGCGCTGAGCTGGGAGCCGGGGCCCGCTTGTACGAGGCCTCGGCCAGCACCGTGAGGGAGGCGGACGTGGCCAGAGGGCGCCGACGGGCAGCATCTCGGCCCATTCGGCCGCCCGGCACCGCACCTCATGGGGATCCCAGGAGTAGTTCAAGTGTCCCGTGAAGGGGTGCGGGCTGCGGTTGGGCTGGCTGTGAGCACAGCTGGGGAGGTTCCGTCCGTGGGCCGGGGGGGAGTTGCGCCGCCAGGCTTCGGGCCGGCAGCCCAGGAATTCTTACATTCCTTTTTCCCAGGGGTCTGTCTCCACAGTGAACTAGGCCTAAGTCCATGGGCAAGAAAATTAAGAGGAGACACCTCGAAAAATTTAGAGGCCTATGAAGGAGGGGACCTTCAGAATCCAGGGCTCAAGTTGGGCAGCCTAAAACACAAGTTTTCCTAGTCACTGACAAAGAGAGGTCTTCTCCCTCAGTAACCAAGAGCCCCAAACACAGCCCAGAACGGGGGAGGCAAGTTTCCATACATCTGATCGTGACCCAAGAGACCAGATGAGGAAAACTGAAGCCTGGGCTCTTTCTCACAGTCTGGGGAAATCAGGCATTGGCTGTCCATCCCCACATCTTACCTCCTCCCCAGAGGGTGGCCTCTGAGCCACCCTAAAAAGAGCTAAGTTCTCTGAGCTCTGGGGGAGCTTTAAGGTGCTGGGGGTGGGTGACAGGGAAAGGAAAATTGCTCTAAACTCTAAAGCACTGCTCTCTAATAGCATTTTCCATGATGATGGAAATGTTCTAAATCTGTGCCATCCAATACAGTAGCCGCTAGCTCCATGTGCCTACTGAGCACTTAGAAGGTCATGGCACTGAGTAACAGAATTTTTTTTTTTTTTTTGGCCAAAGCATGAAGCTTGCGGGGTCTGAGTTCCCAGACCAGGGATTGAAACCCAGCCACAGCAGTGAAAGCGCCAGGTCCCAACACCTGGACCACCAGGGAACAGAATTGGATGCCAGGGATATTCCGTTCCCTGAGGAAGAGAATTTTTAACTTAATTTTTAACAGAATTAATTTTCCTTAATTTTAACTAATTTACATTCTAATAGGCATTTGGCTAGTGACTACTGTAATTGACAATGCAGCTCTAGGGCCTTGGGGATGACAGATTCAGCCAGACAGCGATGGAGGGAAAGCAGGGATAGCTTAGGTCCTCATCAGGCCCTGTGGGATGGGGCTGGGGTGAATGTCCTCAAACAACCGCAGAACACTTCTCTTGTCTCTTTATTCCTCGTGCATATCTGTCCCCTCTTTTTCTAAGTTGCTCATCACACACTGATATCCCCACTCCTTGATGGTCTCCGGTGAGTTGTTGGATGTCTCTCGGTGAAGGCGCCTGGGAGACAGAGCTTCTCACTTGTCCCTGCCTGCTCTGAACTGTCTCTGGCGGGCGTCAAAGACGACATGCCCGAGCCGGGTGCCTGACCCAGGACAGTAGGGCTTCCAGCTGGTTTTGGGAGGCGTAGACATCTGGCGATAGTTCTGGCAGGCTGGAGGAACTGTATCCATGGGGTGGTACACCCAGTCTTGGCTGCCTGCTCGCCGGGAGGATGATTGCAGCTCAATCAGTACAGGTACTTCTGAGAAGGTTTGCAGGTCATTGTATGCCACCTGAGCCTTGGGCGAGCAGGAATTCTGACTGGGTTGGATAGAAGTCCATGGTATGTGCTGCCCTGCATCCTCCTTTTGAGGAACTGCCTCAGATATAAATGACTGTCGGGTCTGATGTGGGCCCAAAACTTGGACAGAGTCAGTTCCTAGAGGGTTCTTGTGGAGGCCAGGATTTGGGATAAGGCATGAGTTGTTATGGAGGCCCTATCTCTTGGATGAGCCAGAGTATTGAGTAAGGGCCAGACTCTTATGGGGGCCAGGATCTCGATGAATTCCTGAGTACTTGTGTAAGCTAGGGTCATGTGTATGTTCTGAGCCCCTGTAAATTCCAGCATGTTCGGGAAGGCCTGGAAGCTTGTGGAGGCCTTGGTCTTGAGCAAGGCCTGGGTTCTTGGGAAGGCCTGGGTTTGTGGTTAGGCCTGGGTGTCAGGAAACTCTGCAGACTTTGGAAGGGCCTGGGGTCCTTGGGAGGACAGAGCCTTGGTTGAGGCCTTGACTCTCAGGAAGTTCATGGGTTTGGGCCTGGCTTTGGATTTGGGAAGTAATGGATATCTTGGGAGGGATGGGGACCTGGGAAGAGAGGACAGACTGAGAAGACTTGGAGGTTTGGGGAAAGGTGGGGGTTTGTGTTAAGTTGGAGGGCTTCTGGCTGTTGCTGTGTTGATGAAGGACCCGGTATCTGAAAGAAACAAGGGGCAGATAAAGAGTGTATGGTGGAGGCATGGTGCATGGTGAGCTTTGGGCACTCGTTGCAGAATGGAGGCAAGGTTGAGAAGGTGCAGCATCCTTGGAGTACAGGAATTTGGGGTAGACTGGAGTCTGGGGGTCCGTGTTTCTCTTCTCGGACCTGCAAGGAAGGAAGCTGCAGTAAGGGAAGGTCTTGGACTGTTCACATTTGTCTTTGGCATCATTTGAGATCTTCCATTCCATATTCCCCATATTCTGGGCCTGGGCGGAAGTGTGCTCATAGGCGTGGCCTCAGGAGCAGATCTCAGAATGGGGGATGGGTGTGCTCAGTGGGGTGGGCTGAGGAGGAGGTCTGGGCCTTGGCAGGTTCATGCGCAGGGGGCTGAACTGGGGGGCGGGTCTGGGCCCGGGCTGCGGACTGGGCTGTGTCAGAGTCTGGGGTCTTAGTCTTGGTCTCTTGGGGCAGGCAGAGAGGAACCACGTTCACCTTGCTCATCCTGTGGAGCTTGGAAGATGTCTCTTACCTGGAGTAAAAGTTGGCTTGGGACTTTGAGACTGTGACCGGAGGGGCCTCCCCAGCTCTCACTACCCGCTCCTTCCACAGTCCCCGTGGAGCCTCCGTGGAAGCCGCAGCCCGTCCACACTGAGGCGGCATCCAGCAGCACTTAGAAGCCTTTTCATAATTTTTGTCTGGTATCCAGGAGTCAAGGTGGTTTGGGTGCCCGAGCAGGAAGCTTGGGCCATGGCGGAAGCGGGAAGAAACTCTTGAGCACAGGTTCTTCGTATCCACGGAGCAGCGCATGCGCATGCGATGGCTGCCTACACAGCTGGCATACTTGTCTGCGGGGAAAGGCGAGATGGGTCAGGGCCTGGCTTCCTGAGGGGCTGAGAATCAAGGCAGGGATAGAAGAAAGGGGACAGGCCCACATCCCATGAGCCCATGCTGGCGCCCACTCACCTTTGGGGAAAAGACGTTTGAAAAGCGCCCGCAAGAATCTCTTCAGATGCCTCCAGAGCTGAGGGAAGAAGGGGAGGGGGGAGACCGAGAGCAGGGTTAGCCCGGAAATCCAACCCTTGTCCGGCCACACCCCAGCAGCCCTCCCACCTCAGCCCCTTCAAGACCCCAGGGCTCCCCCAACCCCGCTGCACATATCCTGCCCTGACCATAATCACCATGTTGATCCCCACGTTGACGAAGATCAAGCTGACCAGGAGCAGAAGAATTGCGTCTCCTTGCTCCTGGCATTTCCTGGGAATGGGGCCAGGGAACGGCTCAGCTCCATAGTAGGTTCGCTCACCCATGGCCGTTGCTCCCAGGACTGCCTGGGCCCCCTGCCCTCCACTTTTAACTGGGAGCTTGACTGGGTCATAATGGGGCAGGTGGTGAGGTCACAGTGAGGGAGGGGGACGAAAAGGAGGGCCCAGGGTGGCATTCCCTGGTAACCAGGGTGAGGTAAGCTGAGCCTGGACAGTCAAACATGGCCCGAAGGCCGGCACACCTCCACTTGAGTGATCAATCATTCACTCACCGCCCGCTGACTCACTTGTTCAAATGACACATTCCATTTCTTGGCCCTCCTGAGAATATGAAGACCTTGGCCTCAGAGCCCTTTGGAAGGCCTGGCTGCAGTCAAGAGCCTCAGCCTACTTCATGCCCTTCACTGGGCGTGGAGCTGGACCTGCCCAGATGTGGAACCTCCCAGGTTGGAAGCAGCTTCTTGTATGAGGCTCTTTGTGGACAGGGACAGCTGAGACACAGAGGAGGTGCCCAGACACCAGTGGTTTGGAGTCTGCAGCTGCAGAACTACTTAGTGCATGGTATAGGACCAGGAGGGGCCTGCTGTCAGGACTGTGCCCACTAAACCAAGGGGACCCTCAGGCCAAGAAGGGGACACTGGCTTCTTATTGCAGGAAGCCAAGGGCAGGGACCAAGGCTGGCAGAAGGAGTGGCGCTTCCAAGCCACAGACCACCAATGTTTCCTGGACTCTGGCGCTCTTTATTCCTCTCTCCATGCCCTGCCCCCCCGCCCCCCCGCGACCGCCCCCATTTGCCGCCAGTCAGTCCATTTTCCCAGTCTGGCTCCTGTGCAGAGAGGGCCTCGAGGCCGAGGTGGAAGGTAGCAGTGACTTGGCCCACGTTTGGCTCTCCTGCGGTTGCCGCTTCCGCTCCAGGCTGTCATACACCTGGTAGTTGGCATTGCCCCCCGGGTTCCGACTGAGTGGCATGAAGGTGGGTGGAGGTGGAGGGTGCTCGTTAGCCTGGACGTCGGGCAGGGGCTGGGAGGGGCGGAGGAGCAGCGCTGAGCTGGGAGCCGGGGCCCGCTTGTACGAGACCTCGGCCAGCACCGTGAGGGAGGCGGACGTGGCCAGAGGGCGCCGCACGGGCAGCATCTCGGCCCATTCGGCCGCCCGGCGCCGCACTTCGTGGGGATCCCGGGAGTAGTTCAAGTGTCCCGTGAAGGGGTGCGGGCTGCGGTTGGGCTGGCTGTGAGCACAGCTGGGGAGGCTCCGTCCGTGGGCCGGGGGGGAGTTGCGCCGCCAGGCTCCGGGCCGGCAGCCCAGGAATTCTTACATTCCTTTTTCCCAGGGGTCTGTCTCCACAGTGAACTAGGCCTAAGTCCATGGGCAAGAAAATTAAGTGGAGACACCTCGAAAAATTTAGAGGCCTATGAAGGAGGGGACCCTCAGAATCCAGGGCTCAAGTTGGGCAGCCTAAAACACAAGGTTTCCTAGTCTCTGACAAAGAGAGGTCTTCTCCCTCAGTAACCAAGAGCCCCAAACACAGCCCAGAACGGGGGAGGCAAGTTTCCATACATCTGATCGTGACCCAAGAGACCAGATGACGAAAACTGAAGCCTGGACCGTTTCTCACAGTCCGGGGAAATCAAGCATTGGCTGTCCAGCCCCACATCTTACCTCCTCCCCAGAGGGTGGCCTCTGAGCCACCCTAAAAAGAGCTAAGTTCTCTGAGCTCTGGGGGAGCTTTAAGGTGCTGGGGGTGGGTGACAGGGAAAGGAAAATTGCTCTAAACTCTAAAGCACTGCTGTCTAATGGCATTGTCCACGGTGATGCAAATGTTCTAAATCTGTGCCGTCCAATGCAGTAGCCGCTAGCTCCATGTGCCTACTGAGCTCTTAGAAGGCCGTGGCAATGAGGGACAGAATTTTTTTTTTTTTTTGGCCATACCATGAAGCTTGCGGGGTCTGAGTTCCCCGACCAGGGATTGAACCCCAGCCACAGCAGTGAAAGTGCCAAATCCCAACAACTGGACCGCCAGGGAACAGAATTGGATGCCAGGGAAATTCTGTTCCCTGAGGAAGAGAATTTTCAACTTTTTAACTTAATTTTTAACAGAATTAATTTTCCTTAATTTTAAATAATTTACATTCTAATAGGCATTTGGCTAGTGGCTACTGTAATTGACAATGCAGCTCTAGGGCCTTGGGGATAACGGATTTAGCTAGAGAGTGATGGAGGGAAAGCAGGGATAGCTTAGGTCCTCATCAGGCCCTGTGGGATGGGGCTGGGGTGGATGTCCTCAACCACCCACAGAACACTTCTCTTGTCTCTTTATTCCTCATGCATATCTGTCCCCTCTTTTTCTAAGTTGCTCTGAGCACACTGATGTCCCCAAACCTTGGTGGTCTCCGGTGAGTTGTTGGATGTCTGTCGGTGAAGGCGCCTGAGAGACAGAGCTTCTCACTTGTCCCTGCCTGCTCTGAACTGTCTCTGGCGGGCGTCAAAGACCATATGCCCTAGCCCGGTGCCTGACCCAGGACAGTAGGGCTTCCAGCTGGTTTTGGGAGGCGTAGACATCTGGCGATAATTCTGGCAGGCTGGAGGAACTGTATCCATGGGGTGCTACACCCCTTCTTGGGTGCCTGCTCGCCGGGAGGATGATTGCAGCTCAATCAGTACAGGTACCTCTGTGAAGGTTTGCAGGTCATTGTAGGCCACCTGAGCCTTGGGAGAGCATGAGTTCTGACTGGGTGGGACAGAAGTCCATGGTGTGTGCTGCCAAGCACCCTCCTTTCGAGGAACTGCCTCATATATAAATGAGTTGTGGGTCTGATATGCGCCCAAAACTTGGACAGAGTCAGTTCCTAGATGGTTCTTGTGGAGGTCAGGGTTTGGGATAAGGCATGAGTTGTTATGGAGGCCTGATCTCTTGGATAAGCCAGAGTCTTGAGTAAGGGCTGGGCACTTATGGGGGCCAGGATCTCGATTACTTCCTGAGTACTTGTGGAAGTTAGGGTCATGGGTATGTTCTGAGCTCCTCTAATTTCCAGCATCTTGGGTAAGGCCACATCTCCTTTTGACTTCAGTGGCTTGGGTAATGCCTGGATTCTTATGGAGGTCAGAATCTTGACTAAGGCCTTGGCTCCTGCAGACTCCAGAATCTTGGGTAAGACCTGGATTCTTGTAGTCTGCTGAGTCTCATGTAAGGCTTGAGCCCTTATGGAGGCGAGGGGTTTGCACAAGGCCTGGGCTCTTCAGATTCCTGGCAAAGGCCTGAACTCTTGTTGACTCCAGAGTCTTGGGCAAGGTATGGACGCTTCTCTGGCCCAGATCTTGGGTAAAGTCTGGACTCCTAGAGACTCCTGAATCTTGGGCATTACCCGTACTCTTGTCACATCCAGAATCTTGAGAAGGGTGTGGGCTATTACGGAAGCCAGTTTTTTGGGAGAGCTCTTGACTTTTACACAGTACAGTCTCTTGCTTTTGTTCCAGATTCCTATAGACTCGAGAATCATGCATAAAGCCTGAGCTCCTCTGAATGTCAGAAGTTTGGAGAAATGGTGTGTTTTTGTGGAGACCAGAGGGCTGGGTGAGGTATGGGCGTGTCAAGAAATGTCTGTCTTGAGTAGAACCTAAGCTCTTCTGGGAGCCAGAATCTTGGGTAGTGACTGGATTCTTCTGAAGGTCAGAGTCGTGGGAAAGGCTTGGATTCTTGCAGAGGTAAGGGTCTTGGGTAAGGCCCAGAAGCTTGTGGAGGTCTGGATCTTGAGCAAGGCCTGGGTTCTTGGGGAGGCCTGGGCCTCAGGTAAGGCCTGGGTTCTTGTGGAGGCAGTCCTGGGATCATTGCTGGGGTTCATTGCTGAGGTCTGTGAAAGTGGTACCTGGCGATCCTCAAGTCATTTTGTTTGCACAATGAACATCTCAACAGATATAGAGGAATATAGACCTCACCTTCCATACCAGCTGCGTTCCTGGAATGTGAGCAGATAGGCCTTTTATGAATCACCCTGCTTCTCTGTTCATTTTCATTTGACTAACGTTATTGATCATTTTAAGCTGATTCCATTACGTGGGTCTATATTGAGCACCTGCTATGTGTTTGGAGTCTTGATGGAAAATGCCCACTGGCTGTTTCTATTTCTTTCTCTCTTTTTTTTTCTTTTTGGCCATGCAGTGTGGTTTGCAGGATCTTAGTTCCCCGACCAGGGATTGAACTGGGGCCGTCAGCAATGAAAGCGTGTAGTCCTAATCACTGGACGTCCCGGGAATTCCCTGTGGCTGTGTGGGCCCTGGCACCCCGCACACCACCACAAACCACCTCCTCTCTTCTTTCTATTCTTCTCCCAGTCACCTCTCTGTCAGGGAACGGTATACCTAGGCCTTTCCCGTCCCCTCAGCCGTGCTGGATCCAGAGACCGGGAGGTAACAGTGGGACAGGGCCTCCACCTCCCTGGTCAGCTCCCGCAGCTGCCGTCTCACGTCTCTGGCATTATAGGCTACGCGCCCTGAGGAGCGGCGCCGGGGGATGTCTGCGACGTGGGCCGGGCCCAGGATGGGTGGCTGGGCTGGCGGGCACTGCTCCTGTTCTGCTTGGGGCACCCCCCAACCGTTCTTGTGGCTCAGGGCCTGAGGGCTGTGGGGCGGGGGTTCACAGGGTACGCGTAGGCCTGTAGGCCCAGCTCTGACTGCCTCTCTTTTGAGCGGCCTTCCCTCTACAGTTTGCTGGAAGCAGATGGTCTGGGTAGGTGGCTCCATAGCATCCTGGGCCCAGGGAGTCCAGAACCCCTGGGTGGACTGAAAGCCTTCCCAGTCCTTGGGGCAATTCCAGTTGTGGGAGCAGATTGTTGTGTGCTGACGTGGGGGCTTCTCGTCATCGCTGTCAGTTGTCAGGGGCCCAGGCTACGGGGCGGTGGGCGTGGCGTGCCACAGAGTCTCGACGGCGATGGCGGCGAGTGGGTGGGGGGGACACGATCATTTTCACAGGGTCCATGGTGCACCGAAGGCAGACTGCAGGGGTGCTCTGCTTCGGGGGCTGGGTCTGCTTCCCAGGTGAGCATAACTTAGAAGCTTCTGTGGATCGGGGACAGGTGGGGAGCCTGGCTCCTCCAGGGATGGAGAGGCAGGTTGCAGGAAGAGAAGCTGCATAGTTATGGTGTCTGAGCAGGGAGAGCGGGAGGGGAAGGGGCCCACTTAAGGTCAGGGCTAGAACACCTGGTTTCTGCCTTTCCTATTCCCCAACCTCCCCATCCTCCACTTACCTTTCTCACAAATAACACGAAACACTTGGTGTAAGAAGCCACGGAGTCTGCGCCAGAGCTAGGTGGGGGAGGACACAGTGACTGCGTGGCCGTGGCCATGGGGGTCCCCAGGGCCCCAACCTACTGTGCCCACAGTACTACCGGCCGCCTTCCTGTCCCAGCGGCTCCTGGGGTTAAGCGGGTCACAATGATGTGGGGCTCTCCCTCACAGTGTGCCAAGAGGGAGAGTCCTGGGCCTGTGTTTGACCCTCCAGCCTGGGCCAGGGCTTAGCAGAGACCAAACCCTTCACCTTGCATGTCTCTCCTGTAGCCAGCCACCTGCACCAGCCCATAGGCCCTCTGGCCTGTTTGGTGTCTGTCCCCATCAGCCCCTGCCTGGTCCTCTACACCAGGCTCTGACCTCTGCACAAACACTGGTCCTGATCTTAACTCCCCGAACAACCCCATTACCAATGACCACCTCACCCCAGCACTCACTCCCCCTTTCTCTCTGACCTCAGAGCTGTTCACTGGAAGGGGCTGTGGGCTCGGACCCCCTCCTCCTCCCTCACTGGCAGAGTCACTTCTCCAGGGTTTGTTTCTTCAGAGCCCCACCCCTACCCCCCAACATAACAGCAGGCAAAACCAGCAGTTAAACTTCTATATTTACAATATTCCATCCTGGAGTCCCTGCGCAGTGACAAAGTCATGATGCAATCAAAGGCAGGACTGCAAAGCAGCACTGTGCCAGGACGGTGGACTACATCTCTATTGATTTGTTTGGTTGTGTTAAGCTTATATATGGAAACAGCACAAGGGGGATTTGCGTCCAGGGTTAGGAAAATGAGAAAAACTACTACCCCCCCTACTATTGTTATTACAAAATGGAAAGTACCTATTTCGGCCCCAGGAAACTGGGAACGCAATACACAAATGGAAATATAGGGATGTTCCTATGGAAAACACCCCCAATTGAACAACAGTGGCCCTACGAAGGGGTTGTTGATGATTTTGCTTTCATATGGGTCCACTCTAAAGAAAGGTTAATACTCTGGCAACAATTGCCAGGTGATAAACAGGAGCGTAGGAGGTATTGTAAGTGCTACTAGTGGAGTCAGGTACACAGGAACTGTAGGATATATCGTAAATATTTTTAAGGCACTATTCAAAAAACTTGCCCATGCATTTAAGAAAAAAAAATGTCATGAAGAACCTAGGGGTAAGAGAGGAATAAAGACACAGACCTACTGGAGAACGGACTTGAGGATATGGGGAGGGGGAAGGGTGAGCTGTGACAAAGCGAGAGAGAGGCACGGACATATATACACTACCAAACGTAAGGTAGATGGCTAGTGGGAAGCAGCCGCATAGCACAGGGAGATCAGCTCGGTGCTTTGTGACCGCCTGGAGGGGTGGGAGGGAGGGAGACGCAAGAGGGAAGAGATATGGGAACATATGTATATGTATAACTGATTCACTTTGTTATAAAGCAGAAACTAACACACCATTGTAAAGCAATTATACCCCAATAAAGATGTTAAAAAAAAAAAACTTGCCCATGCAGAAAGAACACGAAGATTGCACTTCTGTATTAAAGACTTACATAATAGCTTGGCTTAACTATTAGAAAATAACCTGCAACTAATGAGAACTTGGGGAATTATCTTGTTAGTACATCTAGAAACTGGGGACATTTTCAGAAAACTGACAAAAATATTTTGAGGTTAGAACATGTTGAGATGTTTTGATTTTGTACATGATGATGAAACCTGCCTATATATAAATACCCGCTCTGAAAAATAAATTTGTGCTTGACGTGCTGACATCTACAAAGGGTGTCAGGTCTTGTTTCCTTCGCCGACGCCGTCCATCCCTCGGGTTTACCTGGACTCGTTGGAGCTGGACTCCGACAATTTACAATATTCTCTTCATCTTTCGCCAGGTTTAAAAATGTGTACAGAGCCACGAAGGGTTGGGGTGGGGACATGGGATTGTCAAGGAATTGTTCTGGGGACAGGGGCTGGGCATTGGAGTCCGTGGCTGAATCATGGGGTCCCCCAGCCCCCCTCCCATGCCCCAGTTTGGGGGGCATCTGTCTACAGGGTTCAGGGCCCAGGTCCCTAGCATTTAGAAGGCAGGGCTGTTTGGAAAGGAGCTAGACCAGGCAGGGGAAGGGGTGGGAAAAGAACTAAGTTTCCATGGGTGGAGGTGGGGGCAGAAGGGACAGTCAGGAGGCAAAGTTCTGGGGAGCCAAGACCAGGGATTTGGGGGTCAGTGGAAGACAGCACTCCACCCCCTATTCAGATTTGGCACTAATGAACCCACAAAATGCCAGCAGGCGAGGATTGGCTCCTTCTCGGCTGGTGTCCCTTGAAACCCTTCCCGACATTGTTCCTCTCCCCAGAGGCCCAAACCGTTTCTCTTTGGGCAGTCACCTTACACACATCCTTTCAAATCAAATTCTTCCTGCTGGTGTCTGCCCAAGCGCCGTCCCCCACTGCCCCCTCCATCTGTTCCTCAGTACAGCTGACCCCGTTCTGTGCCCCAACCTGTCCGGGGAAGCCTTTCTCCCCTGCTCTCCTCCCCTCCCCCCTCCACTGCTCCTTTCCTTCAGCCCTGGGGGCCCAGGGGAGAGGGGGCAGGTCAAAGGAGGGGGTGGGCAGCTGAGGGGAGAAGCTGGCTTGAGACCAGGAAGGGATGTCTTCAGAGGGGGACGGCGAAGGGGGGAGGGAAAACGGGGGCAGAGAGGGAGGGATGAGACATGGCGAGAAGAGGGACGCAGGCGGGACCCCTTTAGCTGCCACCTCCCCCTCTCCTGTATCCTACCTGCCCTGGCCCAGGGCTGAGGAATCCTTGGCACGTTTTGGGGGGTCTTCGCCCCTCAAACCCACCTCAGCAGTTTGGCACGGATGAGCGACTGTCTGAGGACTGAGGGAAGAAGGGCTGCCCTCAGACCGCGGTGAGGGCTTTGGTCAAACATGCACGGCCTCTGTGGGTGGCAGGTGCCACGCAGCCCCCCACCCCACCCCACCCCCCGAACTCTAGGGGAAGGAAGGGCAGAGCTTAGGGTCTGTTCATCTCCTCAGGGTTTGTCCCTCCCCCTCAGCTTCTGTCAGTTTGAAGTCCTTTCACACCTGCTGTGTGAGAAGTTAAGTGCTGGGCCTGAGGCCCTAAGATGCAGGGAAGTGCTGCAGAGAAAGGGGCCGTCTGCATGGGAAAACGTACATCCACACGCAAGAACATGTTTCCACTCAGAAATGCATCCTGGACCCAGGGGAAGACAAGTTCCCAGGCAGCACAGGGATGCAAGATCTCCTCTCTTCCCCGTGGCAGGGAATGTGTGTCTGTCATCTGTGGAAGGCGAGGCCTGCCCGGGGGAGACCGTGCTTCACCTCACTTGTACCACGGGGGATACACATGATTCGCTGGGGCGGGAGGGCTGGGGGCAGGGCAGGGGGGCTGTGATTTCCTCGCTACTTCCCAGGCACCACCCTGCGTCGTCCGGTGGCCAAGGGTCGCTGTTTGTGAACACACCACTTCCAGGGTCTCCAGGGGGTGGGAGGAGGGAGGAGGTGGGGGCACAAATCCCCACAGAAATTCTTTGAGGGAGCCAACATTTGTCCAGGGCGGCAAAAAAAAACCCTCACCCTGCACATGGTTTCTCACCCCCTCATGAGACAGCACACCTCCACGTGGGAAAATACTTCCACGTCCCCACACACCGAAGACGGGTGTCCAGACGACGGAGGGGAAAAAACACCCCCCCAGTTGTTCAAAGGCCCGGGTCCAGAGAAGAGAACGGGCCACTCCGCGCGGGAGAAGCGCACACATCCCGGCGAGGAAACCCATGTCCACCTAAAGCTCCTCGATGTGTCACAGCTCCACACGACAAAAGCCTGTCGCCAAGCCCTCCTCCCTGCCTTCTGAGCTGGCCGGGAGGGCCGGGGAGGGGGGCCTCCCCGAGCCGCCCCCTATACCCGAGTGGTGGAGTGGGGATGGGGGAGCGTGTTGTTGTGGCTGGTAGCGGTGGGGGGAGGCGAGGGGAAGGGCCCAAAGGGATGGAGGGAGGGGGGCGGCGGGGGAGGGGGTGGCCCCAGGCCGCTGGGCAGCAGGGTCAGGGCCCCGGGGGCCAAGAGTGGCAAATCGTCTGGCGCCCGGCGCAGGGCCAGGGTGTAGTCGAGCGGGCAGGCGGGGCCCAGGGCCTCCGCAGGTTTCGCCCCGACGCCCCCGCCCCGCTTCAGCTGCAGCGACACCAGCTCCTCCTCGGGTGGCAGCTCACGGCCGGCAGCAGGGAGCAGGGTGCCCCCGCCGGGCACGCCGGTGCCCGAGCCGCCGGGGCGGGGCGGGGGGGGGGGTGGGGGGGGGGGGAGGCTGAGCCGCCTGCACCGCAGCTCCTGCCGCCGGTCCCGCTTGTAGTAGAGGGCGGCGAAGGCAAGGATGCTGAGGAAGAGGAGGGAGGCGCCCACGGCCACGGTGACGCTGAGCTCCGTGGAGTAGTCTCGGGAGTCCCCGGGGAAGCGGTCGTAGGCCCGGGGGCCCGGCTCGGGCTTGGGCTCGGGCGGCAGGGCGGCCGGAGGCGGGGGAGCGGCGAGTGCCGGGGGCACCAGGGGGCGGGCGCGGCGGCCGGCGCGTGGCATAGGGAGGGAGGCGCGTGGTGGTGGTGAAGAGCTCCGAGTGCAGGTTGTGCAGGTGCGGCACGAGCTCCAGCCAGAAGGCCACCTTGTTGGCGCGGTAGTTGGCGCGCACGCGCGGCTTCAAGCCGATGTGCAGGTACTGCTTCTCCTTGCTGTTGAACTTGCTCCACACCACCTCCTCGAGGCGGTTGCGCTTGGTGTGGATGAACTTGGTGTCCTGTGGCACCGTCTGGTTGGGGTCGCTGTGGACACAGCGCGGCAGGGAAAGGAGGAGTAAGGGTGAGGCTCCCATGAAAGGCAGGGGTGGGGGCGTGCTATGGGAGGAATGAGGAGAGAGATGGACAGAGATGCAGAGAGCTGGGGAGACGGGAAGAGAGACAGAGACGGATACGAAGAGACAGAGAAACTGCCAGAGACGGACGGACAGACAGACAAATAGGGATGAAGCCAGACTGCCAGAGACAGTCTGAGATGAGGACAGAGGGGCAGAGAGGGAAGAGACAGACCACCAGTGACAGAGGCAGAGTCTGAGAATGAATGAGATAGAGACATATGGAAACAGAGACACAAAAGGACATGAGAGACAGCCAGGGGGAAACCAGCGAGTACAGAGTAACCAGATCAAAGCAAGCAGAGATATCAATAGATTTCAAAAGAGAGGGGCAGAGACAGCAATAGACAGACAGACACAAACCCTCACACACACTCAGATACACAGATGGGAGCACTCAGACAGCGGGCCGAGCTCTGGGAGGAGAAGGAGAGAGCTGGGTGGGCAAGGGAGGGAAGGAGAGACAGACACGGAGCCAAAGGCACCAAGTGAGCCCGCCCCCCAGAAAAGACAGGGACCTCTCTGTCCAACTCTTCTGAGTCTTCAACACACACAGAAGAGCTGTCCGGCAGGTGTCTGAGTCGAGAAGGCAAGAGTGCCTTGATGGAGGAATGATGGCCGTGTGAAGGAGAGGGAGAGAAGGGGCTGAGGATGGAGGCGGTGTGTGCCCTGAACTGCAGGGATGCCCGACCCAGCCCCTCCCTCTGGCCCTCACCCGGTCTTGGCGAAGTTGGTCCAGTAGGTCATGACCACGGCGCTGAGCATGACATCATTCTTGGAGAAGTTGCAGGGGAAGAGGTCGGTGGCACCCACCATGGGCACATCAGAGACGTAGGGTAGCTCATCCCCGTGCGCTGCATCTGCCCACTCGGGCTGGCCCTCAGCCTGGCAGTGGTGGTAGAAGGTGTAAAAGTAGACAGGGGACTGGTAGTCAGCGTGCAACTTGGCGGTGGCCACAGCCGGTGCCACCCACTGGTGGCCGGTAAAGAGTGCCAGCAGGGTCTTGCGCCACATCTCGCCATTGTCCCTGTCGGCCCAGTCCGTGTACATAAACCTGATGGTCTCCCGCAGCACATCCTTCCCTCCGGGTAGCCATACAGGTTGTCCACAAAGTTGGAGACGGTGAAGTCGAAGGCGCTGGCGGACACGCCGTCCTCGCTCTTCGCCGAGTCCTCCACGAACTTGAGGCCCTCTCCCTGGTTGACACCGATGAGCATGTCGTAGTTGAGGAATTCTCCCTGCTGCATGAGGATCTCAGGGTCATCGGGGACTATGTCACCGTCCACCACGGGCCCAAAGGCGATATGGTAGCTGGGGAGAAGGGGTCAAGGTCACATCACCTGTTCACCGGCCTCCTCTCAGCTCACAGCCTGCTGAGTCCTCTGCTCAGAAGACCCCTCTCCCCTAGTTAAAACCTTCTGAGCCCTTCAGGGTACTTGACCTCTCAGGAGGAAGTCCTCCCTCAAGCACTTCATGGAGCCTCGTGCACACTGGCTCTCTTTAGGCACCTCCGCCTAGGGAAGGCTTCTGGGAGAAGGCAGGGCCCCGGGAGGGCCTTGAAGTCCACCTCTCCTGGCTAAATGGAATGCTTGTGGCCTGCGGGCACCTCTCACCCTCAACCTCCTTGGAACCAGCAAGGAGAATGGAGGCCTGGACCTGGCCCTCTCCCACCCGCATACCTGGCGGGTGGTGCTGGGCCACCCCGAAGAAGCCCGCTAGCTCACCAGGACATGCTCTTGACTCTCCGGTCCGACTCGCCGCCTCACCCACGGGACCTGAGGATAAGCCCTAGACGACCCCCACCCCAGGCACCAGCTCCCACCCTTGGGCCTCGTGCTAGCTTCGCCAGACCCAGCAGCCTATGTACCTCTCAGTTGACCCCACCCTCCACCTTTGCCCCCCACAGAAAACTCCCCCTTCTCTGATCTCCAGTGTCCCTGTCCCCCACTAACACTATCCCAAAGCCAAGACACTCAAATTTTCCAGGATGTGGTTCCAATATCCCCAGGCACCTTTCCACCCTATTTCCGGGCCCTGCACTCCTGCCAAAGCCACTCTTGTAATTTTAAGGGTGTGGGTCCTTAGCTTTGGGGATATTAGCTCACCCCACCCCTGCTGGGGTGCTGCCAGTGTCTAGGAAGAACCCAACCTTGGTGTCTTTTCTTTTGCCACCCTCTAATTGAAGAATCCCCCACTTTTTTTCACGGAAGACCCCAAAAAAGTATGCCTTGAAATATCCAGACTGTCGCCAATCAGCAAGAAGAGGTTCCCAGACCCTGTCTCTGGACGATACCGCTTTTTACCAAGTCACCCCCATTTCTAGTGGCACAGCATTCCAGCTGCTGAGCCCCTTTCCTCACCTTGTTACCATCCACTCCTTTTGAAGTCACCTCCAAATCCGCCCTTCCTAGTGGTTACACCAGGTGGTTGTCTGGAGGGCCCTGTGTCACCTCGGAATAAGGAGCATAGGTTTTTGGCTTTTTTCCTTTTTTCTGACAGCCCCTAATTTCCTCGGGGACAGCTGGTGCTGTTTAGATCCCACGCCCTCCGATCCAACCAGCCCCCCCGAGAGAGGAGTGCACCCACGTTGTCACGGGTCCCCAAATGTGAACAGACCCGCTATAAGTCAGAGCGCATCAGAGCTTTCTGCGACAGGGCTTCCTTGTCCTCCCTGGGACTGCCTATAGCGCCCCCTCTTCCTTCCCCGACGCCCCTCAACCTGTCCTCTCTTGTCGATCCGGGGACGGCTGGCGCTGGCTCCGGTTCCAGGCTCCTCCCTCCCTGTAGCCCACAAGCGGAGCTTCCCCCCACGCCTGGCTAGGCGTCCCGGACCCCAGGAAGGAGTGAGAGTGTCTCCGCAGAGCGCCCTGGTCTGGCGAAGTGAGCGCTGGGCCTGGCGGCTGGACCAAGCAGAGCGGCGGCAGCGGTAGCGGCTGTGGGAGGCTGAGGCGGCGGCGGCAGCGACAGCGGCTTCCCCCTCCCCCGAGAGCCGGTCCGGGGGCGGAGACGCCGGGAAAGAGGGGGAGGTGAAGCTGGGCGGGCGGAACCCCGGGGTTCCTTGGAGGCAGGGAGTGGCGACGGTCTTAGAGACTGGTGGAGCTGAGGCAAGGCCGCATGTCTCGCATGTCTCCGGGTTCAGAGGAGGAGGGACAAGGAGGCGACTTCACTGAATGGAACTCTGGATGGGGGGAGAGGTTGGGCTTAGATAGATGGAATGGCGGATGCCCCGAGAATGGAGAAAGGGACCTTACTGCCTGGGATGGAGGACAGAACTGGATGAGGAAGGTGGGGGGAATAACTGAAGAGATAGCGGTGGTGGTGAGGTCTAGCCTGGGGTGAAATCCGGCCTCCTTAATGTCTCTGCTTTTGTGTGAGACAAATTGGCCAGTCCCTGGTCTCCATACCTTTCTCCTTTACACGTTCTTTCAGCAAATATATTACCCCCACCCCTATTGACTCCTAAGAGAAGAGACCATAAGAACAGGCGGGAGATGGATGCCAGAGGCTGCACCGGAGTGGGAGGGGTGCTGGCCACAGATTTGGAAAGTGGAGAGGCCAGAATGGAACGACCTGTGCCAGGGATGGGGTGGGAGGAGGGTGGGAGGAAGCGGAGGAACCGGCGAGGAGGCTTTCTAGAACGGGCTCTTCAGGCTCAAAGGGCTCAGCCTGTCTCCCAGGTGAGGGGAGAGCAGTCCCCTCCACATCCCGCTGGCCAACAGAAGCACATTCCAGGTTAGTAGGAACAGCGTCTTTAATGGGCCCCGCCTCCCACGCCAGCTAAGCCGCCCCCTGTTGCGTGCAGCCTTGGCCTCTTCCACAGCGGCTCGCAGGGCACCGGCAGTGTCCCTGCGAAGCAGGGCCAACGGCCCGAACAGCGAAGCGGTGCCGTCCCCCGCACGGAGCTTTTGGCCACTCAGAAAATAGTGGGGCAGCGTCCCGGCCTCGAGCGCCCGGCCCAGCTCATCCAGCAGCCCGAGGCAGCAGGCGCCCGCATTCTCGGCTCGCGCCAGAGAGGGCGCGGGCAGCCGCTCACACGCCCAGTAGAGCAACGTCCGCAGGAGGTAGGGCGCCGCGACCCTAGTCCTGGCCACCAGAGGGCGCAGCAGCGCCTGAGCCGTCGCGTGCCCTTGCAGCAGGGGAACGGATATGCGCGTCTTGAGCGCCAGCTCTTGGCGGGCGAAGCAGAGCTGCCAGCCGGAGGTGTCCGGCCGCTCTGTGCCGCCGCCGCCTGGCACAAGCTAGAAGGAAGACGACTCCGAGGCCAGCGGGCCGGCCCACGAGTGGCTCCGAGGCTCCTGGGGTCAGCCGGCCACGGACACCACGGGGATCAAGTCGAAAAGCAGGAGGCGGCGCGGGGGCCCGGGCGCAGCCAGGAGGATGGTGGTGACCCCCGCGTGGCGGTCTGCGTGGACCAAGCGCGGGGCACCCGGAACCGGAAACGGGGACTCAGTGACCGCAGCCAGCGAAGCAGAGAACCGGGCAGTCACCTGGGCGGGGCACAATGTGGGCTACGCCTCCGGAGCCTCCAACGGCTGTGGCACTGGGCTAACGTCGGTTGCTTTGGTGACGTCACCATTCCGTTTTTTTCAGTGGTGAGGGAAAGCCAACATCGGTTACGTCTTGTTGAGGCAACTCTGGCACTGAAACATTACTAGGTGAGTTTTCCAAAGACTCGTGTGCCTCAGGCTCAGTGACGTGTAGCTGGTCCACGGAGATTTGTGGATCCTTGGGAGTTTCTTTGCTTTGGGCTGGGTGGATCGAATCACGTCCTCCTGGGACCAGGGGTCCTAGGCAATCCTGCCATGCCTCCCGGGCCGAGGTTCCGCGTACCTGCTCTGGGAGGAAGAGCCATGTGTAACAGGATCCCACGTCCGGTTGCAGCTCCTGCCCAGTGCCATCTAGCGAAAGCACGGGCACCAGGAGTGTGAAGCCGGCGTCGTAGTGAGGTCCCCGAGCGTAGGGACCTAGAGGCGCAGGCCCCAGATCCAGGGAGCCCTCGCGAATCCCGCAACGAAGCAGCAGGAGCTCTGCCTGAGGAGGAAAGCGAGGGTCCCGGCGGTGAACGAGACCTAAGGAAAGAGAAGGGATCGTAAAGTCGTGATCCAGAGCCGGGGCGGGGTGAGGCGGAGCTGAGAGCTGCAAGTTCCCGAAGGCTGGGAGGGTTACTTAAGGCTGGGAGGATTACTTAGCAAGCAAAGAGAAAACAAAGTCCTTGGCCTGGAGGAGATCTGGTCCTGGCTTGGGACCTTCTCTCCAGCTCGCCTGCACACCCAGCTCCTGGATCAGCTGGGTTAGTTCTTGCAGCTGTGCCCCAGAGCAGAAGTCGATGTCCGTGAGCGGCCGGGCTGGGGCTGGGGGCAGTGGGCCCCACCAGGGAGCACTCCCCCAGACCGCGGAAGCCATATGGCTCTGTCGTTTGGGGGCTAGGAAATACACAAACGGGAGGAAGCCCAGACGGGCCGTACCTTTTGCTGCGGAAAACTGGCCCCCGTTCTTGGCTCTTCCAGAGGCCAAGAGGGTTCCCAAGACACAGTCCGCCTATGGGTCTGCAGACGAAGGGCCCTAAATTTAGTCTTGAAAGAGAACAAATAAATACCTCCTCCGTCCTTGCCCTTTTCTCATATGCTGGTCCCCGCCCCCATGCAACGGTTCACCTGACTCAGCAGGTAGAAAGTAGCTGTTTGGCCCCTCCTAAGGAATGCAATAGCCTCCTTCGCTGCCCCTTGTCTACGTCCCCTTACCTCTTTTTCAGAAGAGGCTAGTGGTTTGCGGCTTCCCTCTTAGGGTTAGCTACAAAGGCTGGGAAGAGAATGGATAGGAAGATTCAACAGGTAACTTCTTCCTGCTGCCTGTAAGGCCACGCCCTTAAATTATAACCACGCCCCTTTCTGGAGACTGTCGGGGTGGTTCCGGACCAGCCCGGCCTCCAGTCAGAGTTCAGTCACTCCTTTCGCTCTGCAGAGATCTCGCGGCCATCCTGGGAGTTGTAGTTTGTCTTCAAAGCTACCAGGGCGTTGGGGCCACGCCCCCACATCCTTTCCTGTTCCGTTGAAGTAGTGCCTGATGGAAGTCGTATTTCTATGGAGGTAAGCTATTCTCTGTCTTTATGATAAACTATTCTGTGTCTTTATGATAAACTATTCTGTGTCTTTACAAGGCCAGGTGAAGCGCACAAACACTCCTTGCGGTTAGAACAGAGGCCTAATAGGATGGATCTGAATAGCAAACAATAATGAGGGACATACACTAGGGAATGCGGAAAATTGGGGACTCTACATCTCACTTGGGAGTAGAGGAGCCCTGGTCATTTAAATCTAGAAGGGTTCTTGCATGCAATTATAACTTCAGTTTAGAGATGAGACTGCAAGCCTAGAAAGGTTGCACATGACTTGTCCAAGTTCAGAGCTCAGCCAGAGAGCTGTTGGAAATGGGCTCTCCAGCTGGGACGTATCTCCTTGGAATCGGTGGTGGTAACGTTAGACAAGAACACACCGATAGTGTGCATGTAGTGACCCAGGGATGGACATCTGACTCAGGGAAGGGACATATTAGTGTTGCCCACCTCAGACACACAAGTGGTGTCAGGGAAAACACTTTGGAATCTCGCAGTTTATGTGTGTATACAGAAGAGTTATCAGGACTGAAAATCAAGTCCAGAGGAAACTCCAGCTGGGCTAGGGCAGGGCAATGAAAAATTATCAGGGGAAGGAAATGGCTTTCAGCGACCAGTGCTATCATGGACACAGCTTAAGTCCAGGATGAACCTAGGAGTAAGAATAATAGGACAGAAAGATAGGACACCAGAGACACGCTCACAGATTAGACCAATGCATACTGGACCAGGAATTCTAACATTCCTTTTTCCTAGGGGTCTGTCTCCCCAGTGAACTAGGCCTAAGTCCATGGGCAAGAAAACTAAGTGGAGACACCTCGAACTATTTAGAGGCCTATGAAGGAGGGGACCCTCAGAATCCAGGGCTCAATTTGGGGAGCCTAAAACACAAGGTTTCCTAGTCACTGACAAAGAGAGGTCTTCTCCCTCAGTAACCAAGAGCCCCAAACACAGCCCAGGACGGGGGAGGTAAGTTTCCATACATCTGATCGTGACCCAAGAGACCAGATGAGGAAAACTGAAGCCTGGGATCTTTCTCACAGTCTGGAGAAATCAGGCATTGGCTGTCCATCCCCACATCTTACCTCCTCCGTAGAGGGTGGCTTCTGAGCCACGCTAAAAATAGCTAAGTTCTCTGGTCTCTGGGGGAGCTTTAAGATGCCGGGGGTGGGTGACAGGGAAAGGAAAATTGCTCTAAACTCTAAAGCACTGCTCTCCGATAGCATTGTCCATGATGATGCAAATGTTCTAAATCTGTGCCGTCCAATGCAGTAGCCACTAGCTCCATGTGCCTACTGAGCACTTAGATGGCCGTGGCAATGAGGAACAGAATTTTTTTTTTTGGCCAAACCATGAAGCTTGCGGGGTCTGAGTTCCCCGACCAGGGATTAAACACCAGCCACAGCAGTGAAAGCGCCAAGTCCCAACAACTGGACCGCCAGGGAACAGAATTGGATGCCAAGGAAATTCCGTTCCCTGAGGAAGAGAATTTTTAATTTTTTAACTTAATTTTTAACAGAATTAATTTTCCTTAATTTTAACTAATTTACATTCTAATAGGCATTTGGTTAGTGGCTACTGTAATTGACAATGCAGCTCTAGGGCCATGGGGATAACGGATTTAGCTAGACAGTTATGGAGGGAAAGCAGGGATAGTTTAGGTCCTCATCAGGCCCTGTGGGATGTGGCTGGGTTGGATGTCCTCAAGCAACCACAGAACACTTCTCTTGTCTCTTTATTCCTCAAGCATATCTGTCCCCTCTTTTTCTAAGTTGCTCATCACACACTGATATCCCCACTCCTTGATGGTCTCCGGTGAATTGTTGGATGTCTCTCGGTGAAGGCGCCTGGGAGACAGAGCTTCTCACTTGTCCCTGCCTGATCTGAACTGTCTCTGGCGGGCGTCAAAGACCACAAGCCCTAGCCGAGTGCCTGACCCAGGACAGTGGGGCTTCCAGCTGGTTTAGGGAGGCATAGACATCTGGCGATAGTTCTGGCAGGCTGGAGGAACTGTATCCATGTGGTGGTACACCCAGATCTTGGCTGCCTGCTCGTCGTAAGGGTGATTGCAACTCAATCAGTACAGGTACCTCTGAGAAGGTTTGCAGGTCGTTGCCTACAGTTTAAATCTCGGGTAAGACCTGGGTTCTTGTGGAGGCCTGGGTCGTGGATAAGGCCTGGGTCCCTGTGGAGGCCTGGATTTGGGGTAAGGCCTGCGTTTCTGAAAACTCTACAGTCTTTTGAAGGTCCTGAGGTCCTTTGGAGGACAGAGCCTTGGTTGAGGCCAAGACTCTCATGAAGTTCAGGGGGTTGGGGCTGGTTTGGGGTTTGGGAAGTAGTGGATAACTGGGGAGGGATGGGGCCCTGGGAAGAGAGGACAGACTGAGGAGACTTGGAGTTTGGGGTAAAGGTGGGGGCTTGTATTAAGGTGGAGGGCTTCTGGTGGTCGCTGTGTTGATGAAGGACAAAGGATCTGGGAGAAACAAGAGGCAGATAAAGAGTGCATGGTGGAGGCATGGTGCATGATGAGCTCTGGGCACTGGTTGGAGAATGGAATCAAGGTTGAGAAGGTGCTGCTGGGGTGTGACCGGACAAGGGTTAGATTTCAGGGCTAACCCTGCTCCCGGCCTCCCCCCTCCCCTTCTTCCCTCAGCTCTGGAGGCATCTGAAGAGATTCTTGCGGGCACTTTTCAATCGTATTTTCCCCAAAGGTGAGTGGGCGCCAGTGTGGGCTCAGGGGATGTGGGCCTGTCCCCTTTCTTCTATCCCTGCCTTGATTCTCAGCCCCTCAGGAAGCCAGGCCCTGACCCATCTTGCCTTTCCCCGCAGACAAGCAAGCCAGCTGTGTAGGCAGCCATCGCATGTGCATGCGCTGCTCCGTGGATCCCAAGAACCTGTGCTCAAGAGTTTCTTCCCGCTTCCGCCATGGCCCAAGCTTCCTGCTCGGGCACCCAAACCACCTTGACTCCTGGATACTAGACACAAATGATGAGAAGGCTTCTAAGTGCTGCTGGATGCCGCCTCAGTGTGGACGGGCTGGGGCTTCCACGGAGGCTCCACGGGGACTGTGGAAGGAGGGGGTAGTGAGTGCTGGGGAGGCCCCTCCGGTCACAGCCTTAAAGTCCCAAGCCACCTTGTACTCCAGGTAGGAGACATCTTCGAAGTACCGAAGGATGAACAAGGTGGACGTGTTTCCACTCCACCTGCCCCAAGAGAGCAAGATTAAGACCCCAGACTATGACCCAGCCCAGGCCCCAGCCCGGGCCCAGACCCACCCCCAGTTCAGCCCCCTGCGCATGCTCCTGCGAAGGCCCAGACCTTCTTCTCAGCCCAACCCCCTGCGCACAACACCCCAGGCCGAGACCTGCTCCCGAGGCCATGCCCATGAGCACACTTCCGCCCAGGCCCAGGCCTTCTCCCTAGTGCACCCCACTGGGAACGCTCCTGCCAAAGCCCAGACCTTCTCCTCCACCCACCCCTTTGAGCACGCCCCACCTCAGGCCCAGACTTGCTCCACATTCCACTCCCCTGAGCACACCACCCCCCAGGCCCAGACCCCCACCCGAGCCCTCACCCCTGAGCACAGCCCTGCCCAGGTCCATGGCCCTGAGCATACCTCAGCCTATACCCCAGTCCAGGACCAAGCCCAGGACACCTCACATGCCTCAGCCCAGTCCCTGGGCCAAATATCTGTCTGCACCCTGACCCATGCTCATCTGACCTATACCCATGCCAACACTCTGGTCCCTCCCCCAACTTCTGCCCCTAATACTACTCCTGCCCTAGCCCCTACACCAGTCCCTGTCCCGATCTCTGCCACAACCTCTGTCCCAGCACTGGTCATGGCCCTGACCACCACTCCAGTCCCTTCTACCACCCCTACCCCATCCTAGGTTCTATTTCCTCTACCTTGTCTGCCTTCATCCAAGGCCTCTCCTCCGGCCGTGTGGTCTACGATGA
Organism: Delphinapterus leucas; assembly: GCF_059928025.1. NCBI lineage: Eukaryota > Metazoa > Chordata > Mammalia > Artiodactyla > Monodontidae > Delphinapterus > Delphinapterus leucas. Next base: position 32,518,739 of record NC_143147.1, read on the forward strand.
CCGCAGGGTAAAGCAGAACTTATTCCATGTGTGTTCCCCTCAGAACTCTGGGTATTCCAGAAAGGACTTGGGTACCCTCTCCAGACCGCAAGAGGGGCATGGTCTGGTGAGCTCTGGTACAGCAGAGCAAACACTGAAGCAATGTAGTGGGGACAGTGCCAAGCCCTCCACAGGATTCATACTGGGTTACCCGGGGTTGGGGAATATGGAAGGGAAGATCTCAGATGATGCCAAAGACAAATTTGTACAGTCCAAGACCTTCCCTTACTGCAGCTTCCATCCTTGCAGTTCTGAGAAGAGAAACACGGACCCCCAGACTCCAGTCTACCCCAAATTCCTGTACTCCAAGGGTGCTGCACCTTGTCAACCTTGCTTCCATTCTCCAACCAGTGCCCAGAGCTCACCATGCACCATGCCTCCACCTTGCACTCTTTATCTGCCTCTTGTTTCTCCCAGATCCTTTGTCCTTCATCAACACAGCAACCACCAGAAGCCCTCCACCTTAATACAAACCCCCACCTTTCCCCCAACCTCCAAGTCTCCTCAGTCTGTCCTCTCTTCCCAGGGCCCCATCCCTCCCCAGTTATCCACTACTTCCCAAACCCCAAATCAGCCCCAACCCCCTGAACTTCATGAGAGTCTAGGCCTCAACCAAGGCTCTGTCCTCCAAAGGACCCCAGGCCCTTCAAAAGACTGTGGAGTTTTCAGAAACGCAGGCCTTACCCCAAATCCAGGCCTCCACAGGGACCCAGGCCTTATCCAAGACCCAGGCCTGCACAAGAATACAGGCCTCCCCAAGAACCCAGGCCTTGCTCAAGATCCAGGCCTCCACAAGCTTCCAGGCCTTACCCAAGATCCTTACCTCTGCAAGAATCCAAGCCTTTCCCACGACTCTGATCTTCAGAAGAATCCAGTCATTACCCAAGATTCTGGCTCCCAGAAGAGCTTAGGTTCTACTCGAGACAGACGTTTATTTAAACGCCCATATCTCACCCAACCCTCTGGTCTCCACAAAAACACACCATTTCTCCAAACTTCTGACATTCAGAGGAGCTCAGGCTTTATGCATGATTCTCGAGTCTATAGGAATCTGGAACGAAAGCAAGAGACTGTACTCTATAAAAGTCAAGAGCTCTCCCAAATAACTGGCTTCCATAATAGCCCACACCCTTGTCAACATTCTGGATGTGACAAGAGTACAGGTAATGCCCAAGATTCAGGAGTCTCTAGGAGTCCAGACTTTACCCAAGATCTGGGCCAGAGAAGCGTCCATACCTTGCCCAAGACTCTGGAGTCAACAAGAGTTCAGGCCTTTGCCAGGAATCTGAAGAGCCCAGGCCTTGTGCAAACCCCTCGCCTCCATAAGGGCTCAAGCCTTACCTGAGACTCAGAAGACTACAAGAATCCAGGTCTTACCCAAGATTCTGGAGTCTGCAGGAGCCAAGGCCTTACTCAAGATTCTGACCTCCATAAGAATCCAGGCCTTACCCAAGCCACTGAAGTCAAAAGGAGATGTGGACTTACCCAAGAGGCTGGAAATTACAGGAGGTCAGAACATACCCATGACCCTATCTTCCACAAGTACTCAGGAATCGAGATCCTGGCCCCCATAAGTGTCCAGCCCTTACTCAAGACTCTGGCTCATCCAAGAGATCAGGCCTCCATAACAACTCATGCCTTATCCCAAATCCTGGCCTCCACAAGAACCCTCTAGGAACTGACTCTGTCCAGGAACTGACTCTTTCAGGCCCACATCAGACCCGAAAGTCATTTATATCTGAGGCAGTTCCTCGAAAGGACTCCCTCCTTGTCCTTTCTACCTCTTTGGAACCTGTATATTAAACAGGTCTCCCATGTTTCCTATGACCTTGAACTTCTCACACACACTAAATTCTGTGTTTTTTGAATCTTCAAGTATCCTACTTTCCATATATGAGAAAATTTTGTTGGGTGATGAGAAACCCAAATGAAGTATCTTATAAAAGGCAATTTCCCACATCAGATGAAAAGAAAATTGGGGATGATTGCCTTGCAGTGGTGTATTGGAACTGATTCTTACTGGCTCGAGAGCCATTTGTTAACTTTTCAGGAATGTTTTGAGCCAGTTGTTAAACAGTCATTACTAAAAATTAAGTTTTATAAAGTTACAGTTCAATAAATTGTATTTAAAACAAATTTATTTATTTTTTTCTTCTTTGTGGTATGCGGGCCCCTCACTGTTGTGGCCTCTCCCGTTGCGGAGCACAGGCTCCAGACGCGCAGGCTCAGCGGCCATGGCTCACGGGCCCAGCCGCTCCGCGCCATGCGGGATCTTCCCGGACCGGGGCACGAACCCGTGTCCCCTGCATCGGCAGGCGGACTCTCAACCACTGCGCCACCATGGAGGCCCGAGACATTTGGACTGTTTTGGAATTTGGGAAATATAACATTTGAAGAAACAATTTTAATTTGGAGCAAAATAACATTTGAAAAAAACAAGTTTAAGTTGGCAAATGGATGACACAATCGAAACAGCAGAAACCTGCTACAGTTTCCAAAAAAAAAAGCCTGTCCAATGCAGAAAACGCACAATTGAAACAAATTAAAGAATTTGGACATTTTTCAAAACAGCCCGGGCAGGGAATGCAAGGGAGGAGAGCCGCGCAGGCATGGCCTGTGGTTCTGGAGGCCGGGGCTCTGTTTAAGACTCCACCTGCACTCTTTGGGACCCTATCAACTAATTTCCCCTTCTCTCTCACCGGGCCCCGATTTCTTCTTTCTGTAAAAACGAGGAGGTTGCACGCTAGCCTCTAAAACAGTGGTTTTCAAACTGCAGTTAACGACCCTTTTCATAGGTCCGGAATCAAATGAGTGGCCCCAAACCAGTGTTAAAAAAAGTTTAGAGTGAAAAATGCATGGAATGCAGCTCCCATAGTAAAGATAGGTATTGTTTCCTGAAGCTTCTGTTTCAGTTATAAATGTGTTTTCTGAGGCCGTGATGCAAAAAAAAAAAAAAAAAAAACTTACTGGGCGGGACATTCGAGGATATTATAAAAGCAGCGGGACGCCCGCCCTTTCCCACCCTGCGGGGGTCTCCGTACCAGGTCTAAGCAGATCTTTGTGCTCATCTCCTCATCCTTCTCGTCCTAGAAGGGAAAAGTTTAAAGGGTAGATATGATGTCAGTGTAGAGAAATGAGGGGCTCGGTGGGTAAACTCTCCCTGGAAACTCCCCTCTTTTTCTGAGTCGCACCCTCTTGGGTTCAAGCCCCACCTCCTATAAACTGCGTTGGCTTAAGCTCCGCCTCCATCTCGTAAACTTCCTGCTGGCCGTACAGCCAGCCAGTTCATTTACCAGTCCCGGCCCCGGCCGGAGTGAATCTCTGCCCGCTGTCCTTTATTGACCCTGTCCGGCACCAAGGTCCGCCCCAGCCTGTGACCCCGCCTCAAGGTCCGCTCTCCGGCCCGTCCATCGGCCCCAGCTCCAATTTGAGATCCGCCCACAGGCCCGTTCATCATCTTGCCGGGCTCAATCCTGGCCCGTCCAGCAGCCACGCCCACAGCTTGTCCATTGGTCCGATTTCGACCCAACCTCTACTAACGGCCCGTCAGTCATCCAGCCTGGCCTCGCCCCGGGCCCCGCCCCCAGTGGTCCCTGGGTTCCGCCCTGCCTAAAGCCACGCCCCCCAGCCGGCTAGTGGGCCAGGCCTCAACTCCCCGCGTGCGCCCTCACCAGGCTGATTAATTGCGCTAGGCTGAGACCAATGCTAACCCCGACGCGGTCTCCCACCTCCCGCGCCGGCCTCACCGAGCTATCATAGCCCGAGAAAAGTTTCTCGCGGAGTCGGCCCTCCGCCTCCGAGCCGCGGGCGCCTGGAGGAGGAGAGAACTGAGTGAAGCCCTGGTGCCCGACCACGACCTCTGGCCCTGTCACTGCCCCTTTGACGCCCAGACTTACCCGAGGCGAATGGCGCCCCCAACGTCCCCAGCAGCAGCAGCAGCAGCAGCGCCCCTGGGGTCATAGCCCGCCCGCGTCGCTCAGTGAGTCCGCTTGGGTGAGCCGCCAGGAGAGCCAGCGCAGGGGAAGTGACGAGGTGCCCATGAATGTGCACCTGTTATTGGGGGGCAGCCGCCAGCCTACCCTCCCCGCCCTTGGGACTTGATCCCTCCCCGAGCAACTGCCAAAGCCTGCTACCCACAGATGGCAGACAACACTTCAATTGTATAAATCGTCTTTAATTGAGAAAGCATGGAGCGGAGACTGGTTCCCTGGGAGCAGAGCCTTTTTGGGTACCTAACACCCAGCTGAGGTAAAGCAACTTCTATTCAGTTAGAAGCTGGAGGGGTGTATGAGGTCTAGAGACCAAGAGGCCCTCACCCTCCTTGGCCTGACCTGTAGGGGAGAAGGGTGGGACTTATTGCTGAATTGGTGTCTCCTCATTTGAGGGGGGTCAAAGCTATGTCCCATTTGTCTTTTTTATTCTAGATCCATTACCCCAAAGACCTCAGCTTTAAAGGGGACCTGGAAGGAATTTCTGCTGAGGTAGCTAAGTGTTCATGTCCCCCCAACCCAGGCACAGGTCCAGTCATGCCATGGTTCTGGCCACTTTCCCATCCTAGCTGCCCTTCTATGAGCCAGGGATTCCTTCCAAAACTCCTCTGCCCTTCCTCAGCCTCTGTTCCCTGGCAGGGCCCCAGCTGAGTTGCAGGAGCTAGAAACTGCATGTAAAAAATAAGGTGAGCATTCTAAAGGAAGAATGAGATTTTTGGAAAATTGTCTAGGGTAAACAAGAAGTTCTGGATGATCCATCCAGAACTTAGTTCTTTGTGGATCATAGCTGGGTCCTTTCCAGAGCTCCTGCTTAACAGGTATCACGAGAGAAGGTGGGAGCGTGGGTCTAGAACTCTTACCCTAGACCAATAACATACCTATATAGGCTCTAGTTCCATCCTAGAGGGAAGGGCTGAGAGGTGGTCTATGTCCTAGAGCTGAGATTCAGAAGGAAGTATGGCTCCATATGTGTCTAGAACACCACGCTCTAGAATTGGGTGTCTCTGGGGTAAGAAAGTTAAACCTGTGGTGATCTGAGACTGGCCCAATTCAGGCCAAGACCAACAGCTGGACAGGGCCCAAATCCAGCCTCTCTCTAGTTGGAAAACAGGGGTCCATCTGGGTGAAGAACAGAAGCCTGATGGATCCAGAACAGAGCCTGGCAGCATGCCTGTGTTCCAGCACAGACCCTGGGTGCAGAAATTGCCCTGGCTGGGGTGCCTGGTGTTCCAGAACCTGTCTGGAACAAGGCAAAAGGTGGAGTAGCGAAAGGAGGAAACTAATCCTGAGCTGCAGTGGACCTATAAGTCTATGGCTTGGTGGCCATGAAAAGGGCAAAGGGCTCCAGGAACTGGCTGAGCCCGGGGTGGGGCAGATTTATGCCCTGGTTTTGTCAGTTTGGGAACCCCCCGCGCCATCTCGAGAAAAGGCTTTGGAGGGTGTGAGTGTGGAAGGAAAGAAGTGATCAGCCAGGACCATTGTCAGACATCCCCCTCTCTGACCCCTTTCCCGGGCCCAAGGATCTAAGGGTCTCAGCAGCCCCGGAAGTCATGGCCGGCCCCTAGGCTCCCTCAGGGTAGAGCACCTGGTGGGACGTGGCTGCTCAGGGCATGAGTGTGGCAGCAGGGGTGAGAGCAGGGCCAGAAGCAGGGCTGGGAGACAGGCTGTGGTGGTGGCGAGTGCAGGGAGCCTCCAGTCCGGGGACTACATGGCAGGGGGCAGGGGGACTGGAAGGGGAGGTCTCAGGGACACTGTGGAGAGAAGGCTCCCAGTACACAGCCACTGTGAAGGGGAGAGAGAGGAGCAGGAAGGAGACTTAGGCACCAAGAGAGCTCTGACAGGGCTCCCTTCCCCTACACTCCTCCTCTGGGAACCCACAGAAGGAGAGCTTCCCAAACCTCTAAAGGCCAAAGCCTTCCTGGCTTGACCTGTCATAGCATGTGTCCTCTTAAAACACTTATAGCCCCTTAGCTGTGTGTCACTAAATGTCCATGTCAAGGTCAATACCGTCCCATGTGGTCCACCTCTTCCCTGGGGGTCCATACTCACCCTCCAGGAGCTTGGGCACAAAGTGGGCGGCTGCCTTGGTCTTCTTGACTCGATTTCCCTTCATGACTCGGCCCTCCTTGTCCAGGCCCATGTACCAGGCCCGGCCAGAACGACGCTGGCGATAGAGTGCAGAGGCGTACAGGACATAGTAACTCTCAAAGATGCACTCCTTAAAGCGACACTCAGCTGTGAAATGTGGCTGAGGAGACAAAGACCCAGAAAGGCACACAGACAGAAAGACAAAAAGACACATCACTGAACAGAAGGGAGCCCTGGGAAGAACAAGGCAGGATATAATCCATACGTTTGAGACTGCGAGAGCCAACTTCTGAGTCCACGCAGGAACTGGGAGAAAGGGAGGATGAGGAAGAGTCTGGTGGCCCCCCGAGGGCCGGGAACTAGACTTCTGGGGGCCTGGGATAAGAAGATAACTTCTCTCTGCTCTACTCCCAACCTCTCACCATCCAGGGCACCTGGAGGGAATTTCTGCTTGGAGGAGTTCCTGAATCCTTCCCCAGCATCCTGAATGACTCTGGGGAAGTGAGTAATAATGAGGTCTAGAGGAGGTTGGAGAAGACACAGGGGTCCTAAAAGGTTGAAAGAGTTGGACATTCAAAGAGCCTGGGGGTATTTAGGAGGCTATTGGAGGAGAAGGGATTGGAGGGACGCTAGAGGAGGTGCTTGGGAGCGGGCAGTGAGGACAGGGTGTCGGCAAGAGCTGGAGGGAGAGGAAGCCCTGAGCTGCAAGATATCTGTAGTTGGGAAGGCTGTAGCTAGGGGACTCCCCTGACTGCAGGCCACCCTGCCCCCTTGTCTCACCGAGCTGTAGAGCAGCCCCTCAGCGTTCATGGCCACGTAGTGACCCAGCTTGGCACTCTGGATGGTGACTACACGGAGCCCCACAGGGATCAGGTTGAAGTGGGCTGGGGGTGGAGAGAAGGGGTATCGGTACCCCAAGCCTCCAATCCCCATCTGAGCCCCCCCTCAATTATGGTCCTAGTTCTACTTCTTCCTTTGCGGGGTCAAAGAGCCAGACTGAAAACAACAGAACCTGAAGCCACAATAGGACTGTCATCTCCTATGCCTGCGCTCCCCCTTCCCACCCAGCAGCTGGATTCCCCTCTCACTGAAAGAGCTGGTGTCCTCTGGGGTGCCCTGGATGCTCCCATCGGGATTCGCCTGGAGGTAGAAACCCTGGCGGCAGAACAGTTTGGTGACGATGCCTTTGAGCTGAGGCTCTGGAGAGAGAGACATTCATCTTGGAACATGACATCTCTGTTCCCAGAAACATTGCTACACTTGGCGGGATCAGAGGAGAGAAAGAAAGGAGGATGGAGGGAAGGAAGAGGGTCCCAGGGCCCCAGCTCCCTGACCCTCTAAGCAAGCTCTCTCCCACCTCTCTTTGACTCCAGAGGAAGCTGGGGTGTGGGTCCCTTCTGCTTCCTCTAACCAGCTTTCAGTTTAATTGATTGAAATGTATTTAAAGGCTTAATTCCTACTCTACAGCTCAACCAGGATGGGGGGAGGGGAGAAGAAGGAAGAGGAAAGGGAGAGAGATATGGAAACGCAGAGGACAGAGGGAGACAGGCAGAGCTGCTGAAAGTGCAGTGTGTTTGCGAATGTGGGGGGCATTAAGGTGACCCCAGGGTAGGGTCGCACCCTCAGGAGTGGGGGTGGGACTGGACCTGACGCTGACTCAGCACCTGCTGCTGCAGCTGCCGCTCGCTTCGCGCGGGCCTCGCCTTGGCCCACCGCCGGCCTGTCTGACACTGACCCATCTGTCTGTCTGTCTGTCTGTCAGTCTGCTGGCTCACGGGGGCCCAGCCCTCCCTGAGGCTCAGCCTCTCCCCTTCAGCCAGGTAATCCACCTGGGATGGGGGATATTCGGTACTAAACCAAGGAAATGGGGGAGGGGCCAGGAAGCTGGTGAGGCAGGCTGACTCACGTGGGGGCTGGGTCCCACACAAAGGGTGGGCTGCTGACCGTACCACTGCGGAGGGCCGGCGGCGGGGGGAGGAGGATGCCAGCGGGGGGGTGGGGGGTCTCCCCCTAGGGGAGCTGAGAGCGGACGGGAGCGAGGCCAGAGGGACTTCCCGCCTGTCGCACCGGGACGGGGACCACAGGCTAACCTTCACAACTCTCTTTGCCTGGCGCTTGCGGCCGAGTTCCCGGTACCCCCTCGTAGATGGTACGACCACCAGTCTCCGTGCGGCTATCCAGCCGTGTAGTGTGTCTGAGTTCCTCGCGGCAGAGGGTCTCCTGAGCCCGTGGGGCCCGATTTCTGAGCCGCGTAGGCGGTCATCGGGGAGTGCCCAGCTCCCTTCTTGAAGTGCAGGTCACGGGAGGAGGGCGCACAGAGGGGCGGACTCGCGAGGTAGCTGCAAGGACACCCGGGGGAGAGCTGGGGAGATTGGTACCGAGCCAGGCAAGCTCGGCGAGGAGGAACGGAGCCAAGGCTCGGAGGAGCGGGAGAACCGGGGCGGGGACGGGGCTTCCGGAGCCGCAGAAACCCTCTGGGTGACCCAGGCTTCCGGAACCCCCAGGCCCCTCCGCTCGGCATTGAAAGAATCGAGAGAGGGGGCACGTAGTAAGAGGATGGTGGGGGTGGGGACTCCTGTGTTGGGAGGGGGGCGAGCGGGAGCACCAGGCTTAGCCCCTCAAGCCTTCCCCTTGCCCTCGAAAGCGAGGAGACTCGGGGTTATGGACGCGAGACAAGGGAAACTGAGGCATCGTCTGGCCGAGGGTTTGTGGTCCAGGCCCACCCCCTTTCACTTTCGGGCAGTCCCCGTCAGTCGGGCCCCGCTCTTCCGAGTCCCTGGCCTCAACCTCCCAGGCAGAGAGACCCCCGGCCCGGAGACCCCGCCCCAGCCACTCACCCGGGCAGCGGTCCGGTCGCGCGCGCCGCCCCCCCCGCCCCCCCCGCACATGCGCACCTTGGACAGCAGGATGAGGAGCTGCTTCTGGCAAAGGAACTTGGTGCCCCGGGGACACACGCGCCGCTGCGCCGACACGGGCCGGCTGCCCCCGGGCTCGTGGACCTCCCGCTTCTGCCGGATGAGGCTGCTGGCCAGTGCCGCCATGGCGCCCCGGGAGGAGACACCCCAAAACCGGCAGGCTCCCGGAGCGCGCTGGGCCACCCCGGAGAAGCCCGCTAGCTCACCAGGACATGCTCTTGACTCTCCGGTCCGACTCGCCGCCTCACCCACGGGACCTGAGGATAAGCCCTAGACGACCCCCACCCCAGGCACCAGCTCCCACCCTTGGGCCTCGTGCTAGCTTCGCCAGACCCAGCAGCCTATGTACCTCTCAGTTGACCCCACCCTCCACCTTTGCCCCCCACAGAAAACTCCCCCTTCTCTGATCTCCAGTGTCCCTGTCCCCCACTAACACTATCCCAAAGCCAAGACACTCAAATTTTCCAGGATGTGGTTCCAATATCCCCAGGCACCTTTCCACCCTATTTCCGGGCCCTGCACTCCTGCCAAAGCCACTCTTGTAATTTTAAGGGTGTGGGTCCTTAGCTTTGGGGATATTAGCTCACCCCACCCCTGCTGGGGTGCTGCCAGTGTCTAGGAAGAACCCAACCTTGGTGTCTTTTCTTTTGCCACCCTCTAATTGAAGAATCCCCCACTTTTTTTCACTGAAGTCCCCAGAAAAGTATGCCTTGAAATATCCAGACTGTTGCCAATCAGCAAGAAGAGGTTCCCAGACCCTGTCTCTGGATGATACCGCTTTTTACCAAGTCACCCCCATTTCTAGTGGCACAGCATTCCAGCTGCTGAGCCCCTTTCCTCACCTTGTTACCATCCACTCCTTTTGAAGTCACCTCCAAATCCGCCCTTCCTAGTGGTTACACCAGGTGGTTGTCTGGAGGGCCCTGTGTCACCTCGGAATAAGGAGCATAGGTTTTTGGCTTTTTTCCTTTTTTCTGACAGCCCCTAATTTCCTCGGGGACAGCTGGTGCTGTTTAGATCCCACGCCCTCCGATCCAACCAGCCCCCCGAGAGAGGAGTGCACCCACGTTGTCACGGGTCCCCAAATGTGAACAGACCCGCTATAAGTCAGAGCGCATCAGAGCTTTCTGCGACAGGGCTTCCTTGTCCTCCCTGGGACTGCCTATAGCGCCCCCTCTTCCTTCCCCGACGCCCCTCAACCTGTCCTCTCTTGTCGATCCGGGGACAGCTGGCGCTGGCTCCGGTTCCAGGCTCCTCCCTCCCTGTAGCCCACAAGCGGAGCTTCCCCCCACGCCCGGCTAGGCGTCCCGGACCCCAGGAAGGAGTGAGAGTGTCTCCGCAGAGCGCGCTGGTCTGGCGAAGTGAGCGCTGGGCCTGGCGGCTGGACCAAGCGGAGCGGCGGCAGCGGTAGCGGCTGTGGGAGGCTGAGGCGGCGGCGGCAGCGACAGCGACTTCCCCCTCCCCCGAGAGCCGGTCCGGGGGCGGAGACGCCTGGAAATAGGGGGAGGTGAAGCTGGGCGGGCGGAACCCCGGGGTTCCTTGGAGGCAGGGAGTGGCGACGGTCTTAGAGACTGGCGGAGCCGAGGCAAGGCCGCATGTCTCGCATGTCTCCGGGTTCAGAGGAGGAGGGACAAGGAGGCGACTTCACTGAATGGAACTCTGGATGGGGGGAGAGGTTGGGCTTAGATAGATGGAATGGCGGATGCCCCGAGAATGGAGAAAGGGACCCTACTGCCCGGGATGGAGGACAGAACTGGATGAGGAAGGTGGGGGGAATAACTGAAGAGATAGCGGTGGTGGTGAGGTCTAGCCTGGGGTGAAATCCGGCCTCCTTAATGTCTCTGCTTTTGTGTGAGACAAATTGGTCAGTCCCTGGTCTCCATACCTTTCTCCTTTACACGTTCTTTCAGCAAATATATTACCCCCACCCCTATTGACTCCTAAGAGAAAAGACCATAAGAACAGGCGAGAGATGGATGCCAGAGGCTGCACCGGAGTGGGAGAGGTGCTGGCCACAGATTTGGAAAGTGGAGAGGCCAGAATGGAACGACCTGTGCCAGGGATGGGGCGGGAGGAGGGTGGGAGGAAGCGGAGGAACCGGCGAGGAGGCTTTCTAGAACGGGCTCTTCACGCTCAAAGGGCTCAGCCTGTCTCCCAGGTGAGGGGAGAGCAGTCCCCTCCACATCCCGCTGGCCAACAGAAGCACATTCCAGGTTAGTAGGAACAGCGTCTTTAATGGGCCCCGCCTCCCACGCCGGCTAAGCCGCCCCCCCTTGCGTGCAGCCTTGGCCGCTTCCACAGCGGCGCGCGGAGCGCGGGCAGGGTCCCTGCGAAGCAGGGCCAACGGCCCGAGCAGCGAAGCGGCGCCGTCCCCCGCACGGAGCTTTTGGCCACTCAGAAAATAGTGGGGCAGCGTCCCGGCCTCGAGCGCCCAGCAGCCGCTCACACGCCCAGTAGAGCAACGTCCGCAGGAGGTGGGGCGCCGCGACCCTAGTCCTGGCCACCAGAGGGCGCAGGAGCGCCTGAGCCGCCGCTCAGCAGGGGAACGGATATGCGCGTCTTGAGCGCGAGCTCTTGGCGGGCGAAGCAGAGCTGCCAGCCGGAGGCGTCCGGCCGCTCTGTGCCGCCGCCGCAGGGCACCAGCTAGAAGGAAGACGACTCCGAGGCCAGCGGGCCGGCCCACGAGTGGCTCCGAGGCCCCTGGGGCCAGCCGGCCACGGACACCACGGGGATCAAGTCGAAAAGCAGGAGGCGGCGCGGGGGCCCAGGCGCAGCCAGGAGGATGGTGGTGACCCCCGAGTGGCGGTCTGCGTGGACTAAGCGCGGGGCACCCGGAACCGGAAACGGGGACTCAGTGACCGCAGCCAGCGAAGCAGAGAACCAGGCAGCCACCTGGGCGGGGCACAATGTGGGCCACGCCTCCGGAGCCTCCAACGGCTGTGGCACTGGGCTAACGTCGGTTGCTTTGGTGACGTCACCATTCCGTTTTTTTCAGTGGTGAGGGAAAGCCAACATCGGTTACGTCTTGTTGAGGCAACTCTGGCACTGAAACATTACTAGGTGAGTTTTCCAAAGACTCGTGTGCCTCAGGCTCAGTGACGTGTAGCTGGTCCACGGAGATTTGCGGATCCTTGGGAGTTTCTTTGCTTTGGGCTGGGTGGATCGAATCACGTCCTCCTGGGACTAGGGGTCCTAGGCAATCCTGCCATGCCTCCCAGGCCGAGGTTCCGCGTACCTGCTCTGGGAGGAAGAGCCATGTGTAACAGGATCCCACGTCCGGTTGCAGCTCCTGCCCAGTGCCATCTAGCGAAAGCACGGGCACCAGGAGTGTGAAGCCGGCGTCGTAGTGAGGTCCCCGAGCGTAGGGACCTAGAGGCGCAGGCCCCAGATCCAGGGAGCCCTCGCGAATCCCGCAACGAAGCAGCAGGAGCTCTGCCTGAGGAGGAAAGCGAGGGTCCCGGCGGTGAACGAGACCTAAGGAAAGAGAAGGGATCGTAAAGTCGTGATCCAGAGCCGGGGCGGGGTGAGGCGGAGCTGAGAGCTGCAAGTTCCCGAAGGCTGGGAGGGTTACTTAAGGCTGGGAGGATTACTTAGCAAGCAAAGAGAAAACAAAGTCCTTGGCCTGGAGGAGATCTGGTCCTGGCTTGGGACCTTCTCTCCAGCTCGCCTGCACACCCAGCTCCTGGATCAGCTGGGTTAGTTCTTGCAGCTGTGCCCCAGAGCAGAAGTCGATGTCCGTGAGCGGCCGGGCTGGGGCTGGGGGCAGTGGGCCCCACCAGGGAGCACTCCCCCAGACCGCGGAAGCCATATGGCTCTGTCGTTTGGGGGCTAGGAAATACACAAACGGGAGGAAGCCCAGACGGGCCGTACCTTTTGCTGCGGAAAACTGGCCCCCGTTCTTGGCTCTTCCAGAGGCCAAGAGGGTTCCCAAGACACAGTCCGCCTATGGGTCTGCAGACGAAGGGCCCTAAATTTAGTCTTGAAAGAGAACAAATAAATACCTCCTCCGTCCTTGCCCTTTTCTCATATGCTGGTCCCCGCCCCCATGCAACGGTTCACCTGACTCAGCAGGTAGAAAGTAGCTGTTTGGCCCCTCCTAAGGAATGCAATAGCCTCCTTCGCTGCCCCTTGTCTACGTCCCCTTACCTCTTTTTCAGAAGAGGCTAGTGGTTTGCGGCTTCCCTCTTAGGGTTAGCTACAAAGGCTGGGAAGAGAATGGATAGGAAGATTCAACAGGTAACTTCTTCCTGCTGCCTGTAAGGCCACGCCCTTAAATTATAACCACGCCCCTTTCTGGAGACTGTCGGGGTGGTTCCGGACCAGCCCGGCCTCCAGTCAGAGTTCAGTCACTCCTTTCGCTCTGCAGAGATCTCGCGGCCATCCTGGGAGTTGTAGTTTGTCTTCAAAGCTACCAGGGCGTTGGGGCCACGCCCCCACATCCTTTCCTGTTCCGTTGAAGTAGTGCCTGATGGAAGCTGTAGTTTCTATGGAGGTAAGCTATTCTCTGTCTTTATGATAAACTATTCTGTGTCTTTACAAGGCCAGGTGAAGCGCACAAACACTCCTTGCGGTTAGAACAGAGGCCTAACAGGATGGATCTGAATAGCAAACAATAATGAGGGACATACACTAGGGAATGCGGAAAATTGGGGACTCTACATCTCACTTGGGAGTAGAGGAGCCCTGGTCATTTAAATCTAGAAGGGTTCTTGCATGCAATTATAACTTCAGTTTAGAGATGAGACTGCAAGCCTAGAAAGGTTGCACATGACTTGTCCAAGTTCAGAGCTCAGCCAGAGAGCTGTTGGAAATGGGCTCTCCAGCTGGGACGTATCTCCTTGGAATCGGTGGTGGTAACGTTAGACAAGAACACACCGATAGTGTGCATGTAGTGACCCAGGGATGGACATCTGACTCAGGGAAGGGACATATTAGTGTTGCCCACCTCAGACACACAAGTGGTGTCAGGGAAAACACTTTGGAATCTCGCAGTTTATGTGTGTATACAGAAGAGTTATCAGGACTGAAAATCAAGTCCAGAGGAAACTCCAGCTGGGCTAGGGCAGGGCAATGAAAAATTATCAGGGGAAGGAAATGGCTTTCAGCGACCAGTGCTATCATGGACACAGCTTAAGTCCAGGATGAACCTAGGAGTAAGAATAATAGGACAGAAAGATAGGACACCAGAGACACGCTCACAGATTAGACCAATGCATACTGGACCAGGAATTCTAACATTCTTTTTCCTAGGGGTCTGTCTCCCCAGTGAACTAGGCCTAAGTCCATGGGCAAGAAAACTAAGTGGAGACACCTCGAACTATTTAGAGGCCTATGAAGGAGGGGACCCTCAGAATCCAGGGCTCAATTTGGGGAGCCTAAAACACAAGGTTTCCTAGTCACTGACAAAGAGAGGTCTTCTCCCTCAGTAACCAAGAGCCCCAAACACAGCCCAGAATGGGGGAGGTAAGTTTCCATACATCTGGTCGTGAGCCAAGAGACCAGATGAGGAAAACTGAAGCCTGGCCTCTTTCTCACAGTCCGGGGAAATCAGGCACTGGGTGTCCATCCCCACATCTTACCTCCTCCGTAGAGGGTGGCTTCTGAGCCACGCTAAAAATAGCTAAGTTCTCTGGTCTCTGGGGGAGCTTTAAGATGCCGGGGGTGGGTGACAGGGAAAGGAAAATTGCTCTAAACTCTAAAGCACTGCTCTCCGATAGCATTGTCCATGATGATGCAAATGTTCCAAATCTGTGCCGTCAAATGCAGTAGCGGCTAGCTCCATGTGCCTACTGTGCACTTAGAAGGTCGTGGCACTGAGGAACAGAATTTTTTGTTTTTTTTTTTTGGCCAAGCCATGAAGCTTGCGGGTTCTCAGTTCCCCGACCAAGGATTGAAACCCAGCCACAGCAGTGAAAGCACCAGGTCCCAACAACTGGACCGCCAGGGAACAGAATTGGATGCCAGGGAAATTCTGTTCCCTGAGGAAGAGAATTTTTAACATTTTAACTTAATTTTTAACAGAATTAATTTTCCTTAATTTTAACTAATTTACATTCTAATAGGCATTTGGCTAGTGGCTACTGTAATTGACAGTGCAGCTCTAGGGCTTGGGGATAACGGATTTAGCTAGACAGCGATGGAGGGAAAGCAGGGATACTTTAGGTCCTCATCAGGTCCTGTGGAATTGGGCTGGAGTGGATGTCCTAAACCACCGACAGAACACTTCTCTTGTCTCTTTACTCCTCATGCATATCTGTCCCCTCTTTTTCTAAGTTGCTCTGAGCACACTGATATCCCCACACCTTGATGGTCTCCGGTGAGTTGTTGGATGTCTCTCGGTGAAGGCGCCTGGGAGACAGAGCTTCTCACTTGTCCCTGCCTGCTCTGAACTGTCTCTGGCGGGCGTCAAACACCACATGCCCTAGCCGGGTGCCTGACCCAGGACAGTAGGGCTTCCAGCTGGTTTTGGGAGGCGTAGACATCTGGCGATAGTTCTGGCAGGCTGGAGGAACTGTATCCATGCGGTGCTACACCCAGTCTTGGCTGCCTGCTCGCCGGGAGGGTGATTGGAGCTCAATCAGTACAGGTACTTCTGAGAAGATTTGCGGGTCATTGTAGGCCACCTGAGCCCTGGGAGAGCAGGAGTTCTGACTGGATGGGACAGAAAAGTCCATGGTATGCGCTGCCCAGCATCCTACTTTCGAGGAACTGCCTCAGATATAAATGACTGTCGGGTCTGATGTGGGCCCAAAACTTGGACAGAGTCAGTTCCTAGAGGGTTCTTGTGGAGGCCGGGGTTTGGGATAAGGCATGAGTTGTTATGGAGGCCTGATCTCTTGGATAAGCCAGAGTCTTGAGTAAGGGCTGGACACTTATGGGGGCCAGGATCTCGATTAATTCCCGAGTATTTGTGGAAGTTAAGGTCATGTGTATGTTCTGAGCTCCTGTAATTTCCAGCATCTTAGGTAAGGCCACATCTCCTTTTGACTTCAGTGGCTTGGGTAAGGCCTGGTTTCTTATGGAGGTCAGAATCTTGAGTAAGGCCTTGGGTCCTGCAGACTCCAGAATCTTGGGTAAGACCTGGATTCTTGTAGTCTCCTGAGTCTCAGGTAAGGCTTGAGCCCTTATGGAGGCGAGGGGTTTGCACAAGGCCTGGGCTCTTCAGATTCCTGGCAAAGGCCTGAGCTCTCGTTGACTCCAGAGTCTTGGGCAAGGTACGGACGCTTCTCTGGCCCAGAATCTTGGGTAAAGTCTGGACTCCTAGAGACTCCTGAATCTTGGGCATTACCTGTACTCTTGTCACATCCAGAATGTTGACAAGGGTGTGGGCTATTATGGAAGCCAGTTTTTTGGGAGAGCTCTTGACTTTTATAGAATACAGTCTCTTGCTTTTGTTCCAGATTCCTATAGACTCGAGAATCACGCATAAAGCCTGAGCTCCTCTGAATGTCAGAAGTTTGGAGAAATGGTGTGTTCTTGTGGAGACCAGAGGGTTGGGTGAGATATGGGCGTATAAAGAAACGTCTATCTCGAGTAGAACCTAAGCTCTTCTGGGAGCCAGAATCTTGGGTAATGACTGGATTCTTCTGAAGATCAGAGTCGTGGGAAAGGCTTGGATTCTTGCAGAGGTAAGGGTCTTGGGTAAGGCCTGGAAGCTTGTGGAGGCCTGGATCTTGAGCAAGGCCTGGGTTCTTGGGGAGACCTGGGTCTCGGGTAAGGCCTGGGTTCTTGTGGAGGCCTGGGTCTTGGATAAGGCCTGGGTCCTTGTGGAGGCCTGGATTTGGGGTAAGCCCTGGGTTTCTGAAAACTCTACAGTGTTTTGAAGGGCCTGGGGTCCTTTGGAGGACAGAGCCTTGGTTGAGGCCTAGACTCTCATGAAGTTCAGGGGGTTGGGGCTGGTTTGGGGTTTGGGAAGTAGTGGATAACTGGGGAGGGATGGGGCCCTGGGAAGAGAGGACAGACTGAGGAGACTTGGAGGTTGGGGGAAAGGTGGGGGTTTGTATTAAGGTGGAGGGCTTCTGGTGGTTGCTGTGTTGAAGGACAAAGGATCTGGGAGAAACAAGAGGCAGAGAAAGAGTGCATGGTGGGGGCATGGTGCATGGTGAGCTCTGGGCACTGGTTGGAGAATGGAAGCAAGGTTGAGAAGGTGCAGCATCCTTGGAGTACACCAAGAATGTGGGGTAGACTGGAGTCTGGGGGTCTGTGTTTCTCTTTTCAAAACTGCCAGGATGGAAGCTGCAGTAAGGGAAGGTCTTGGACTGTACCAATTTGTCTTTGGCATCATTTGAGATCTTCCCTTCCATATTCCCCAACTCCAGGTAACCAAGTATGGATCCTGTGGAGGGCTTGGCACTGTCCCTACTACATTGCTTCAGTGTTTGCTCTGCTGTACCAGAGCTCACCAGACCATGCCCCTCTTGGGGCCTGGAGGGGGTACCAGCCCGTCCACACTGAGGCGGCATCCAGCAGCAAGTTCTTTCTGGAATATCCAGAGTTCTGAGGCGGACACACATGGAATAAGTTCTGCTTTACCCTGCGGTCATGGTAGACCACATGGCCGGAGGAGAGGCCTTGGCTAAAGGCAGACAAGGTAGAGGGAATAGAACCTAGGATGGGCGTAGGGGTGGTGGACGGGACTTGAGTGTTCGTCAGGGCCATGCCCAGCCCTGGGACAGAGGTTGTGGCAGAGATCGGGACAGGGACTGGTGTAGGGGCTAGGGCAGGAGTAGTAGCAGGGGCAGAAGTTGGGAGAGGGACCAGAGTGTTGGCATGGATATAGGTCAGATGAGCATGGGTCAGGGTGCAGACAGATATTTGGCCCAGGGACTGGGCTGAGGCATGTGAGGTGTCCTGGTCTTGGGCCTGGGCTGGGGTCTGGGCTGAGGTATGCTCAGGGCCATGGACCTGGGCAGGGCTGTGCTCAGGGGTGAGGGCTGGGGAGGGGGTCTGGGCCTGGGGGGTGGTGTGCTCAGGGGAGTGGAATGTGGAGCAAGTCTGGGCCTGAAGTGGGGCGTGCTCAGAGGGGTGGGTGGAGGAGAAGTTCTGGGCTTTGACAGGAGTGTTCCCAGTGGGGTGCACTAGGGAGAAGGCCTGGGCCTGGGCGGAAGTGTGCTCATGGGCGTGGCCTCCGGAGCAGGTCTCAGCCTGGGTGGGGGGCGGGTGTGCTCAGGGGTTTGGGCTGAGGAGGTGGTCTGGGCCATGGCAGGAGCATGCGCAGGGGGCTGAACTGGGGGGCGGGTCTGGGCCCGGGCTGGGACCTGGGCTATGTCAGAGTCTGGTGTCTTAGTCTTGCTGTCTTGGGGCAGGTGGAGTGGAACCACGTCCACCTTGCTCATCCTGTGGAGCTTGGAAGATGCCTCCTGCCTGGAGTACAAGGTGGCTTGGGACTTTAAGGCTGTGAGCGGAGGGGCCTCCCCAGCTCCCACTACCCACTCCATACACAGTCCCCGTGGAGCCTCCGTGGAAGCCCCAGCCCGTCCACACTGAGGCGGCATCCAGCAGCACTCAGAAGAATTCTCGTCATTTGTGTCTGGTATCCAGGAGATTGGGTGGTGGTTTGGGTGCCGAGCAGGAAGCTTGGGCGATGGGGGAAGCGGTAAGAAACTCTTGAGCACAGGTTCTTGGGATCCACGGAGCAGCGCATGCACATGCGATGGCTGCCTACACAGCTGGCTTCCTTGTCTGGGGGAAAGGCGAGATGGGTCAGGGCCTGGCTTCCTGAGGGGCTGAGAATCAAGGTAGGGATAGAAGAAAGGGCACAGGCCCACATCCCCTGAGCTCACGCTGGCGCCCACTCACCCTTGGAGAGCATACGATTGAAAAGTACCCGCAAATAACCCTTCAGATGCCTCCAGAGCTGAGGGAAGCAGGGGAGGGGGGAGACCGAGAGCAGGGTTAGCCCTGAAATCCAACCCTTGTCCGGCCACACCCAAGCAGCCCTCCCATCTCAGCCCCTTCAAGGCCCCAGGGCTCCCCCAACTCCGCTGCCCAGATCCTGCTCTGACCATAGTCACCACATTCATCCCCAAGTTGAGGAAGATGAATCTGATTAGGAGCAAAAGAATTGAGTCTCCTAGCTCCTGGCATTTCCTGGGGATGGTGCCAGAGCATGGCTCGGCTCGGTAGAGGGCTCGCTCACCCGTGACCAGGGGTCCAAGGACTGCCTGGGTCCCCTGGCCTCCACATAGTCACTGGGAGCCAGACTGGGTCATAATGGGGCAGGTGGTGAGGTCACAGTGAGGGAGGGGGATGAAAAGGAGGACCCAGGGTAGCATTCCCTGGTAACCAGGGTCAGGTAGGCTGAGCCTGGACAGTCAAACAGGGCCCGGTGGCCGGCACACCTCCCCTCGAGTGGTCATTCATTTGCTCACCACCCACTGACTCACTTGTTCAAATGACACATTCCGTCTCTTGGCCCCTCTTGAGACTAGGAAGACCTCGGCCTCAGAGGCCTGCTGAAGACCTGGTTGGAGTCCAGAGCCTCAGCCTTCTTCATGCCCTTCACTGGGCGTGGAGCTGGACCTGCCCAGATGTGGAAACTCCCAGGTTGGAAGCAGCTTCTTGTATGAGGCTCTTTGGGGACAGGGACAGCTGAGACACAGAGGAGGTGCCCAGACACCAGTGGTTTGGAGTCTGCAGCTGCAGAACTACTTAGTGCATGGTATAGGACCAGGAGGGGCCTGCTGTCAGGACTGTGCCCACTAAATCAAGGGGACCCTCAGGCCAAGAAGGGGACACTGGCTTCTTATTGCAGGAAGCCAAGGGCAGGGACCAAGGCTGGCAGAAGGAGTGGCGCTTCCAAGCCACAGACCACCAATGTTTCCTGGACTCTGGCGCTCTTTATTCCTCTCTCCATGCCCTGCCCCCCCGCCCCCCCGCGACCGCCCCCATTTGCCGCCGGTCAGTTCATTTTCCCAGTCTGGCTCCTGTGCAGAGAGGGCCTCGAGGCCGAGGTGGAAGGTAGCAGTGACTTGGCCCACGTTTGGCTCTCCTGCGGTTGCCGCTTCCGCTCCAGGCTGTCATACACCTGATAGTTGGCATTGCCCCCCGGGTTCCGACTGAGTGGCATGAAGGTGGGTGGAGGTGGAGGGTGCTCGTTAGCCTGGACGTCGGGCAGGGGCTGGGAGGGGCGGAGGAGCAGCGCTGAGCTGGGAGCCGGGGCCCGCTTGTACGAGGCCCCGGCCAGCACCGTGAGGGAGGCGGACGTGGCCAGAGGGCGCCGCACGGGCAGCATCTCGGCCCATTCGGCCACCCGGCGCCGCACCTCGTGGGGATCCCGGGAGTAGTTCAAGTGTCCCGTGAAGGGGTGCGGGCTGCGGTTGGGCTGGCTGTGAGCACAGCTGGGGAGGCTCCGTCTGTGGGCCGGGGGGGAGTTGCGCCGCCAGGCTCCGGGCCGGCAGCCCAGGAATTCTTACATTCCTTTTTCCCAGGGGTCTGTCTCCACAGTGAACTAGGCCTAAGTCCGTGGGCAAGAAAATTAAGTGGAGACACCTCGAAAAATTTAGAGGCCTATGAAGGAGGGGACCCTCAGAATCCAGGGCTCAAGTTGGGCAGCCTAAAACACAAGTTTTCCTAGTCACTGACAAAGAGAGGTCTTCTCCCTCAGTAACCAAGAGCCCCAAACACAGCCCAGAACGGGGGAGGCAAGTTTCCATACATCTGATCGTGACCCAAGAGACCAGATGAGGAAAACTGAAGCCTGGGCTCTTTCTCACAGTCTGGGGAAATCAGGCATTGGCTGTCCATCCCCACATCTTACCTCCTCCCCAGAGGGTGGCCTCTGAGCCACCCTAAAAAGAGCTAAGTTCTCTGAGCTCTGGGGGAGCTTTAAGGTGCTGGGGGTGGGTGACAGGGAAAGGAAAATTGCTCTAAACTCTAAAGCACTGCTCTCTAATAGCATTTTCCATGATGATGGAAATGTTCTAAATCTGTGCCGTCCAATACAGTAGCCGCTAGCTCCATGTGCCTACTGAGCACTTAGAAGGTCATGGCACTGAGTAACAGAATTTTTTTTTTTTTGGCCAAAGCATGAAGCTTGCGGGGTCTGAGTTCCCAGACCAGGGATTGAAACCCAGCCACAGCAGTGAAAGCGCCAGGTCCCAACACCTGGACCACCAGGGAACAGAATTGTATGCCAGGGATATTCCGTTCCCTGAGGAAGAGAATTTTTAACTTAATTTTTAACAGAATTAATTTTCCTTAAATTTAACTAATTTACATTCTAATAGACATTTGGCTAGTGGCTACTGTAATTGACAATGCAGCTCTAGGGCCTTGGGGATGACAGATTCAGCTAGAGAGCGATGGAGGGAAAGCAGGGATAGCTTAGGTCCTCATCAGGCCCTGTGGGATGGGGCTAGGGTGAATGTCCTCAAACAACCGCAGAACACTTCTCTTGTCTCTTCATTCCTCGTGCATATCTGTCCCCTCTTTTTCTAAGTTGCTCATCACACACTGATATCCCCACTCCTTGATGGTCTCCGGTGAGTTGTTGGATGTCTCTCGGTGAAGGTGCCTGGGAGACAGAGCTGCTCACTTGTCCATGCCTGCTCTGAACTGTCTCTGGCGGGCGTCAAAGACGACATGCCCGAGCCGGGTGCCTGACCCAGGACAGTAGGGCTTCCAGCTGGTTTTGGGAGGCGTAGACATCTGGCGATAGTTCTGGCAGGCTGGAGGAACTGTATCCATGGGGTGGTACACCCAGTCTTGGCTGCCTGCTCGCCGGGAGGATGATTGCAGCTCAATCAGTACAGGTACTTCTGAGAAGGTTTGCAGGTCATTGTAGGCCACCTGAGCCTTGGGCGAGCAGGAGTTCTGACTGGGTGGGATAGAAGTCCATGGTATGTGCTGCCCTGCATCCTCCTTTCGAGGAACTGCCTCAGATATAAATGACTGTCGGGTCTGATGTGGGCCCAAAACTTGGACAGAGTCAGTTCCTAGAGGGTTCTTGTGGAGGCCAGGATTTGGGATAAGGCATGAGTTGTTATGGAGGCCCTATCTCTTGGATGAGCCAGAGTATTGAGTAAGGGCCAGACTCGTATGGGGGCCAGGATCTCGATGAATTCCTGAGTACTTGTGTAAGCTAGGGTCATGTGTATGTTCTGAGCCCCTGTAAATTCCAGCATGTTCGGGAAGGCCTGGAAGCTTGTGGAGGCCTTGGTCTTGAGCAAGGGCTGGGTTCTTGGGGAGGCCTGGGTTTGTGGTTAGGCCTGGGTGTCAGGAAACTCTGCAGACTTTGGAAGGGCCTGGGGTCCTTGGGAGGACAGAGCCTTGGTTGAGGCCTTGACTCTCAGGAAGTTCATGGGTTTGGGCCTGGCTTGGGATTTGGGAAGTAATGGATAACTGGGGAGGGATGGGGACCTGGGAAGAGAGGACAGACTGAGAAGACTTGGAGGTTGGGGGAAAGGTGGGGGTTTGTATTAAGTTGGAGGGCTTCTGGCTGTTGCTGTGTTGATGAAGGACCCGGTATCTGAAAGAAACAAGGGGCAGATAAAGAGTGCATGGTGGAGGCATGGTGCATGGTGAGTTCTGCGTACTCGTTGCAGAATGGAGGCAAGGTTGAGAAGGTGCAGCATCCTTGGAGTACAGGAATTTGGGGTAGACTGGAGTCTGGGGGTCCGGTTTCTCTTCTCAGACCTGCAAGGAATGAAGCTCCAGTAAAGGAAGGTCTTGGACTGTTCAAATTTGTCTTTGGCATCATTTGAGATCTTCCATTCCATATTCCCCATATTCTGGGCCTGGGCGGAAGCGTGCTCATGGGCGTGGCCTCAGGAGCAGATCTCAGAATGGGGGATGGGTGTGCTCAGTGGGGTGGGCTGAGGAGGAGGTCTGGGCCTTGGCAGGTTCATGCGCAGGGGGCTGAACTGGGGGGCGGGTCTGGGCCCTGGCTGGGGACTGGGCTGTGTCAGAGTCTGGGGTCTTAGTCTTGGTCTCTTGGGGCAGGCAGAGAGGAACCACGTCCACCTTGCTCATCCTGTGGAGCTTGGAAGATGTCTCTTACCTGGAGTAAAAGTTGGCTTGGGACTTTAAGACTGTGACCGGAGGGGCCTCCCCAGCTCTCACTACCCGCTCCTTCCACAGTCCCCGTGGAGCCTCCGTGGAAGCCGCAGCCCGTCCACACTGAGGCGGCATCCAGCATCACTTAGAAGCCTTTTCATAATTTTTGTCTGGTATCCAGGAGTCAAGGTGGTTTGGGTGCCCGAGCAGGAAGCTTGGGCCATGGCGGAAGCGGGAAGAAACTCTTGAGCACAGGTTCTTGGGATCCACGGAGCAGCGCATGCACATGCGATGGCTGCCTACACAGCTGACTTGCTTGTCTGCGGGGAAAGGCGAGACGGGTCAGGGCCTGGCTTCCTGAGGGGCTGAGAATCAAGGCAGGGATAGAAGAAAGGGGACAGGCCCACATCCCCTGAGCTCACGCTGGCGCCCACTCACCCTTGGGGAGAATACGATTGAAAAGTACCCGCAAGTAACCCTTCAGATGCCTCCAGAGCTGAGGGAAGCAGGGGAGGGGGGAGACCGAGAGCAGGGTTAGCCCTGAAATCCAACCCTTGTCCGACCACACCCCAGCAGCCCTCCCACCTCAGCCCCTTCAAGGCCCCAGGGCTCCCCCAACTCCGCTGCCCAGATCCTGCTCTGACCATAGTCACCACGTTCATTCCCAAGTTGAGGAAGGTGAATCTGATCAGGAGCAAAAGAATTGAGTCTCCTAGCTCCTGGCATTTCCTGGGGATGGTGCCAGAGCATGGCTCGGCTCGGTAGAGGGCTCGCTCACCCATGACCAGGGGTTCAAGGACTGCCTGGGTCCCCTGGCCTCCACATAGTCACTGGGAGCCAGACTGGGTCATAATGGGGCAGGTGGTGAGGTCACAGTGAGGGAGGGGGACGAAAAGGAGGACCCAGGGTAGCATTCCCTGGTAACCAGGGTCAGGTAAGCTGAGCCTGGACAGTCAAACAGGGCCCGGTGGCCGGCACACCTCCCCTCGAGTGGTCATTCATTTGCTCACCACCCACTGACTCACTTGTTCAAATGACACATTCCGTCTCTTGGTCCCTCTTGAGACTAGGAAGACCTCGGCCTCAGAGGCCTGCTGAAGGCCTGGTTGGAGTCCAGAGCCTCAGCCTTCTTCATGCCCTTCACTGGGCCTGCAGCTGGACCTGCCCAGGTGTGGCACCTCCCACTTTGGAAGCAGCTTCTTGTATGAGGCTCTTTGGGGACAGGGACAGCTGAGACACAGAGGAGGTGCCCAGAGACCAGTGGTTTGGAGTCTGCAGCTGCAGATGTACTTAGTGCATGGTATAGGACCAGGAGGGGCCTGCTGGCAGAACTGTGGCCACTAAACCAAGGGGACCCTCAGGCCAAGAAGGGGACACTGGCTTCTTATTGCAGGAAGCCAAGGGCAGGGGCCCAGGCTGGCAGAAGGAGTGGCGCTTCCAAGCCACAGACCACCAATGTTTCCTGGACTCCGGCGCTCTTTATTCCTCTCTCCATGCCCTGCCCCCGCCCGCCACCGCCCCCATTTGCCGCCGGTCAGTTCATTTTCCCAGTCTGTCTCCTGTGCAGAGAGGGCCTCGAGGCCGAGGTGGAAGGTAGCAGCGAGTTGGCCCGTGCTTGGCTCTCCTGCGGTTGCCGCTTCCGCTCCAGGCTGTCATACACCTGGTAGTTGGCATTGCCCCCCGGGTTCCGGCTGAGTGGCGTGAAGGTGGGTGGAGGTGGAGGGTGCTCGGTAACCTGGACGTCGGGCAGGGGCTGGGAGGGGTGGAGGAGCAGCGCTGAGCTGGGAGCCGGGGCCCGCTTGTACGAGGCCTCGGCCAGCACCGTGAGGGAGGCGGACGTGGCCAGAGGGCGCCGACGGGCAGCATCTCGGCCCATTCGGCCGCCCGGCGCCGCACCTCGTGGGGATCCCGGGAGTAGTTCAAGTGTCCCGTGAAGGGGTGCGGGCTGCGGTTGGGCTGGCTGTGAGCACAGCTGGGGAGGTTCCGTCCGTGGGCCGGGGGGGAGTTGCGCCGCCAGACTTCGGGCCGGCAGCCCAGGAATTCTTACATTCCTTTTTCCCAGGGGTCTGTCTCCACAGTGAACTAGGCCTAAGTCCATGGGCAAGAAAATTAAGAGGAGACACCTCGAAAAATTTAGAGGCCTATGAAGGAGGGGACCTTCAGAATCCAGGGCTCAAGTTGGGCAGCCTAAAACACAAGGTTTCCTAGTCACTGACAAAGAGAGGTCTTCTCCCTCAGTAACCAAGAGCCCCAAACACAGCCCAGAACGGGGGAGGCAAGTTTCCATACATCTGATCGTGACCCAAGAGACCAGATGAGGAAAACTGAAGCCTGGGCTCTTTCTCACAGTCTGGGGAAATCAGGCATTGGCTGTCCATCCCCACATCTTACCTCCTCCCCAGAGGGTGGCCTCTGAGCCACCCTAAAAAGAGCTAAGTTCTCTGAGCTCTGGGGGAGCTTTAAGGTGCTGGGGGTGGGTGACAGGGAAAGGAAAATTGCTCTAAACTCTAAAGCACTGCTCTCTAATAGCATTTTCCATGATGATGGAAATGTTCTAAATCTGTGCCGTCCAATACAGTAGCCGCTAGCTCCATGTGCCTACTGAGCACTTAGAAGGTCATGGCACTGAGTAACAGAATTTTTTTTTTTTTTGGCCAAAGCATGAAGCTTGCGGGGTCTGAGTTCCCAGACCAGGGATTGAAACCCAGCCACAGCAGTGAAAGCGCCAGGTCCCAACACCTGGACCACCAGGGAACAGAATTGGATGCCAGGGATATTCCGTTCCCTGAGGAAGAGAATTTTTAACTTAATTTTTAACAGAATTAATTTTCCTTAATTTTAACTAATTTACATTCTAATAGGCATTTGGCTAGTGACTACTGTAATTGACAATGCAGCTCTAGGGCCTTGGGGATGACAGATTCAGCCAGACAGCGATGGAGGGAAAGCAGGGATAGCTTAGGTCCTCATCAGGCCCTGTGGGATGGGGCGGGGGTGAATGTCCTCAAACAACCGCAGAACACTTCTCTTGTCTCTTTATTCCTCATGCATCCCCTCTTTTTCTAAGTTGCTCATCACACACTGATATCCCCACTCCTTGATGGTCTCCGGTGAGTTGTTGGATGTCTCTCAGTGAAGGCGCCTGGGAGACAGAGCTTCTCACTTGTCCCTGCCTGCTCTGAACTGTCTCTGGCAGGCGTCAAAGACGACATGCCCGAGCCGGGTGCCTGACCCAGGACAGTAGGGCTTCCAGCTGGTTTTGGGAGGCGTAGACATCTGGCGATAGTTCTGGCAGGCTGGAGGAACTGTATCCATGGGGTGGTACACCCAGTCTTGGCTGCCTGCTCGCCGGGAGGATGATTGCAGCTCAATCAGTACAGGTACTTCTGAGAAGGTTTGCAGGTCATTGTAGGCCACCTGAGCCTTGGGCGAGCAGGAGTTCTGACTGGGTGGGATAGAAGTCCATGGTATGTGCTGCCCTGCATCCTCCTTTTGAGGAACTGCCTCAGATATAAATGACTGTCGGGTCTGATGTGGGCCCAAAACTTGGACAGAGTCAGTTCCCAGAAGGTTCTTGTGGAGGCCAGGATTTGGGATAAGACATGAGTTGTTATGGAGGCCCTATCTCTTGGATGAGCCAGAGTATTGAGTAAGGGCCAGACTCTTATGGGGGCCAGGATCTCGATGAATTCCTGAGTACTTGTGTAAGCTAGGGTCATGTGTATGTTCTGAGCCCCTGTAAATTCCAGCATGTTCGGGAAGGCCTGGAAGCTTGTGGAGGCCTTGGTCTTGAGCAAGGCCTGGGTTCTTGGGAAGGCCTGGGTTTGTGGTTAGGCCTGGGTGTCAGGAAACTCTGCAGACTTTGGAAGGGCCTGGGGTCCTTGGGAGGACAGAGCCTTGGTTGAGGCCTTGACTCTCAGGAAGTTCATGGGTTTGGGCCTGGCTTTGGATTGGGGAAGTAATGGATATCTTGGGAGGGATGGGGACCTGGGAAGAGAGGACAGACTGAGAAGACTTGGAGGTTGGGGGAAAGGTGGGGGTTTGTGTTAAGTTGGAGGGCTTCTGGCTGTTGCTGTGTTGATGAAGGACCCGGTATCTGAAAGAAACAAGGGGCAGATAAAGAGTGTATGGTGGAGGCATGGTGCATGGTGAGCTTTGGGCACTCGTTGCAGAATGGAGGCAAGGTTGAGAAGGTGCAGCATCCTTGGAGTACAGGAATTTGGGGTAGACTGGAGTCTGGGGGTCCGTGTTTCTCTTCTCGGACCTGCAAGGAAGGAAGCTGCAGTAAGGGAAGGTCTTGGACTGTTCACATTTGTCTTTGGCATCATTTGAGATCTTCCATTCCATATTCCCCATATTCTGGGCCTGGGCGGAAGTGTGCTCATAGGCGTGGCCTCAGGAGCAGATCTCAGAATGGGGGATGGGTGTGCTCAGTGGGGTGGGCTGAGGAGGAGGTCTGGGCCTTGGCAGGTTCATGCGCAGGGGGCTGAACTGTGGGGCGGGTCTGGGCCCGGGCTGCGGACTGGGCTGTGTCAGAGTCTGGGGTCTTAGTCTTGGTCTCTTGGGGCAGGCAGAGAGGAACCACGTTCACCTTGCTCATCCTGTGGAGCTTGGAAGATGTCTCTTACCTGGAGTAAAAGTTGGCTTGGGACTTTAAGACTGTGACCGGAGGGGCCTCCCCAGCTCTCACTACCCGCTCCTTCCACAGTCCCCGTGGAGCCTCCGTGGAAGCCGCAGCCCGTCCACACTGAGGCGGCATCCAGCAGCACTTAGAAGCCTTTTCATAATTTTTGTCTGGTATCCAGGAGTCAAGGTGGTTTGGGTGCCCGAGCAGGAAGCTTGGGCCATGGCGGAAGCGGGAAGAAACTCTTGAGCACAGGTTCTTCGTATCCACGGAGCAGCGCATGCGCATGCGATGGCTGCCTACACAGCTGGCATACTTGTCTGCGGGGAAAGGCGAGATGGGTCAGGGCCTGGCTTCCTGAGGGGCTGAGAATCAAGGCAGGGATAGAAGAAAGGGGACAGGCCCACATCCCATGAGCCCATGCTGGCGCCCACTCACCTTTGGGGAAAAGACGTTTGAAAAGCGCCCGCAAGAATCTCTTCAGATGCCTCCAGAGCTGAGGGAAGCAGGGGAGGGGGGAGACCGAGAGCAGGGTTAGCCCGGAAATCCAACCCTTGTCCGGCCACACCCCAGCAGCCCTCCCACCTCAGCCCCTTCAAGACCCCAGGGCTCCCCCAACCCCGCTGCACATATCCTGCCCTGACCATAATCACCATGTTGATCCCCACGTTGACGAAGATCAAGCTGACCAGGAGCAGAAGAATTGCGTCTCCTTGCTCCTGGCATTTCCTGGGAATGGGGCCAGGGAACGGCTCAGCTCCATAGTAGGTTCGCTCACCCATGGCCGTTGCTCCCAGGACTGCCTGGGCCCCCTGCCCTCCACTTTTAACTGGGAGCTTGACTGGGTCATAATGGGGCAGGTGGTGAGGTCACAGTGAGGGAGGGGGACGAAAAGGAGGGCCCAGGGTGGCATTCCCTGGTAACCAGGGTGAGGTAAGCTGAGCCTGGACAGTCAAACATGGCCCGAAGGCCGGCACACCTCCACTTGAGTGATCAATCATTCACTCACCGCCCGCTGACTCACTTGTTCAAATGACACATTCCATTTCTTGGCCCTCCTGAGAATATGAAGACCTTGGCCTCAGAGCCCTTTGGAAGGCCTGGCTGCAGTCAAGAGCCTCAGCCTACTTCATGCCCTTCACTGGGCGTGGAGCTGGACCTGCCCAGATGTGGAACCTCCCAGGTTGGAAGCAGCTTCTTGTATGAGGCTCTTTGGGGACAGGGACAGCTGAGACACAGAGGAGGTGCCCAGACACCAGTGGTTTGGAGTCTGCAGCTGCAGAACTACTTAGTGCATGGTATAGGACCAGGAGGGGCCTGCTGTCAGGACTGTGCCCACTAAACCAAGGGGACCCTCAGGCCAAGAAGGGGACACTGGCTTCTTATTGCAGGAAGCCAAGGGCAGGGACCAAGGCTGGCAGAAGGAGTGGCGCTTCCAAGCCACAGACCACCAATGTTTCCTGGACTCTGGCGCTCTTTATTCCTCTCTCCATGCCCTGCCCCCCCGCCCCCCCGCGACCGCCCCCATTTGCCGCCGGTCAGTTCATTTTCCCAGTCTGGCTCCTGTGCAGAGAGGGCCTCGAGGCCGAGGTGGAAGGTAGCAGTGACTTGGCCCACGTTTGGCTCTCCTGCGGTTGCCGCTTCCGCTCCAGGCTGTCATACACCTGGTAGTTGGCATTGCCCCCCGGGTTCCGACTGAGTGGCATGAAGGTGGGTGGAGGGGGAGGGTGCTCGTTAGCCTGGACGTCGGGCAGGGGCTGGGAGGGGCGGAGGAGCAGCGCTGAGCTGGGAGCCGGGGCCCGCTTGTACGAGACCTCGGCCAGCACCGTGAGGGAGGCGGACGTGGCCAGAGGGCGCCGCACGGGCAGCATCTCGGCCCATTCGGCCGCCCGGCGCCGCACTTCGTGGGGATCCCGGGAGTAGTTCAAGTGTCCCGTGAAGGGGTGCGGGCTGCGGTTGGGCTGGCTGTGAGCACAGCTGGGGAGGCTCCGTCCGTGGGCCGGGGGAGAGTTGCGCCGCCAGGCTCCGGGCCGGGAGCCCAGGAATTCTTACATTCCTTTTTCCCAGGGGTCTGTCTCCACAGTGAACTAGGCCTAAGTCCATGGGCAAGAAAATTAAGTGGAGACACCTCGAAAAATTTAGAGGCCTATGAAGGAGGGGACCCTCAGAATCCAGGGCTCAAGTTGGGCAGCCTAAAACACAAGGTTTCCTAGTCTCTGACAAAGAGAGGTCTTCTCCCTCAGTAACCAAGAGCCCCAAACACAGCCCAGAACGGGGGAGGCAAGTTTCCATACATCTGATCGTGACCCAAGAGACCAGATGACGAAAACTGAAGCCTGGACCGTTTCTCACAGTCCGGGGAAATCAAGCATTGGCTGTCCATCCCCACATCTTACCTCCTCCCCAGAGGGTGGCCTCTGAGCCACCCTAAAAAGAGCTAAGTTCTCTGAGCTCTGGGGGAGCTTTAAGGTGCTGGGGGTGGGTGACAGGGAAAGGAAAATTGCTCTAAACTCTAAAGCACTGCTCTCTAATGGCATTTTCCATGATGATGGAAATGTTCTAAATCTGTGCCGTCCAATACAGTAGCCGCTAGCTCCATGTGCCTACTGAGCACTTAGAAGGTCATGGCACTGAGTAACAGAATTTTTTTTTTTTGGCCAAAGCATGAAGCTTGCGGGGTCTGAGTTCCCCCACCAGGGATTGAAACCCAGCCACAGCAGTGAAAGCGCCAGGTCCCAACACCTAGACCACCAGGGAACAGAATTGGATGCCAGGGAAACTCCGTTCCATGAGGAAGAGAATTTTTAACTTAATTTTTAACAGAATTAATTTTCCTTAATTTTAACTAATTTACATTCTAATAGGCATTTGGCTAGTGGCTACTGTAATTGACAATGCAGCTCTAGGGCCTTGGGGATGACAGATTCAGCTAGAGAGCGATGGAGGGAAAGCAGGGATAGCTTAGGTCCTCATCAGGCCCTGTGGGATGGGGCTAGGGTGAATGTCCTCAAACAACCGCAGAACACTTCTCTTGTCTCTTCATTCCTCGTGCATATCTGTCCCCTCTTTTTCTAAGTTGCTCATCACACACTGATATCCCCACTCCTTGATGGTCTCCGGTGAGTTGTTGGATGTCTCTCGGTGAAGGTGCCTGGGAGACAGAGCTGCTCACTTGTCCATGCCTGCTCTGAACTGTCTCTGGCGGGCGTCAAAGACGACATGCCCGAGCCGGGTGCCTGACCCAGGACAGTAGGGCTTCCAGCTGGTTTTGGGAGGCGTAGACATCTGGCGATAGTTCTGGCAGGCTGGAGGAACTGTATCCATGGGGTGGTACACCCAGTCTTGGCTGCCTGCTCGCCGGGAGGATGATTGCAGCTCAATCAGTACAGGTACTTCTGAGAAGGTTTGCAGGTCATTGTAGGCCACCTGAGCCTTGGGCGAGCAGGAGTTCTGACTGGGTGGGATAGAAGTCCATGGTATGTGCTGCCCTGCATCCTCCTTTCGAGGAACTGCCTCAGATATAAATGACTGTCGGGTCTGATGTGGGCCCAAAACTTGGACAGAGTCAGTTCCTAGAGGGTTCTTGTGGAGGCCAGGATTTGGGATAAGGCATGAGTTGTTATGGAGGCCCTATCTCTTGGATGAGCCAGAGTATTGAGTAAGGGCCAGACTCGTATGGGGGCCAGGATCTCGATGAATTCCTGAGTACTTGTGTAAGCTAGGGTCATGTGTATGTTCTGAGCCCCTGTAAATTCCAGCATGTTCGGGAAGGCCTGGAAGCTTGTGGAGGCCTTGGTCTTGAGCAAGGGCTGGGTTCTTGGGGAGGCCTGGGTTTGTGGTTAGGCCTGGGTGTCAGGAAACTCTGCAGACTTTGGAAGGGCCTGGGGTCCTTGGGAGGACAGAGCCTTGGTTGAGGCCTTGACTCTCAGGAAGTTCATGGGTTTGGGCCTGGCTTGGGATTTGGGAAGTAATGGATAACTGGGGAGGGATGGGGACCTGGGAAGAGAGGACAGACTGAGAAGACTTGGAGGTTGGGGGAAAGGTGGGGGTTTGTATTAAGTTGGAGGGCTTCTGGCTGTTGCTGTGTTGATGAAGGACCCGGTATCTGAAAGAAACAAGGGGCAGATAAAGAGTGCATGGTGGAGGCATGGTGCATGGTGAGTTCTGCGTACTCGTTGCAGAATGGAGGCAAGGTTGAGAAGGTGCAGCATCCTTGGAGTACAGGAATTTGGGGTAGACTGGAGTCTGGGGGTCCGGTTTCTCTTCTCAGACCTGCAAGGAATGAAGCTCCAGTAAAGGAAGGTCTTGGACTGTTCAAATTTGTCTTTGGCATCATTTGAGATCTTCCATTCCATATTCCCCATATTCTGGGCCTGGGCGGAAGCGTGCTCATGGGCGTGGCCTCAGGAGCAGATCTCAGAATGGGGGATGGGTGTGCTCAGTGGGGTGGGCTGAGGAGGAGGTCTGGGCCTTGGCAGGTTCATGCGCAGGGGGCTGAACTGGGGGGCGGGTCTGGGCCCTGGCTGGGGACTGGGCTGTGTCAGAGTCTGGGGTCTTAGTCTTGGTCTCTTGGGGCAGGCAGAGAGGAACCACGTCCACCTTGCTCATCCTGTGGAGCTTGGAAGATGTCTCTTACCTGGAGTAAAAGTTGGCTTGGGACTTTAAGACTGTGACCGGAGGGGCCTCCCCAGCTCTCACTACCCGCTCCTTCCACAGTCCCCGTGGAGCCTCCGTGGAAGCCGCAGCCCGTCCACACTGAGGCGGCATCCAGCATCACTTAGAAGCCTTTTCATAATTTTTGTCTGGTATCCAGGAGTCAAGGTGGTTTGGGTGCCCGAGCAGGAAGCTTGGGCCATGGCGGAAGCGGGAAGAAACTCTTGAGCACAGGTTCTTGGGATCCACGGAGCAGCGCATGCACATGCGATGGCTGCCTACACAGCTGACTTGCTTGTCTGCGGGGAAAGGCGAGACGGGTCAGGGCCTGGCTTCCTGAGGGGCTGAGAATCAAGGCAGGGATAGAAGAAAGGGGACAGGCCCACATCCCCTGAGCTCACGCTGGCGCCCACTCACCCTTGGGGAGAATACGATTGAAAAGTACCCGCAAGTAACCCTTCAGATGCCTCCAGAGCTGAGGGAAGCAGGGGAGGGGGGAGACCGAGAGCAGGGTTAGCCCTGAAATCCAACCCTTGTCCGACCACACCCCAGCAGCCCTCCCACCTCAGCCCCTTCAAGGCCCCAGGGCTCCCCCAACTCCGCTGCCCAGATCCTGCTCTGACCATAGTCACCACGTTCATTCCCAAGTTGAGGAAGGTGAATCTGATCAGCAGCAAAAGAATTGAGTCTCCTAGCTCCTGGCATTTCCTGGGGATGGTGCCAGAGCATGGCTCGGCTCGGTAGAGGGCTCGCTCACCCATGACCAGGGGTTCAAGGACTGCCTGGGTCCCCTGGCCTCCACATAGTCACTGGGAGCCAGACTGGGTCATAATGGGGCAGGTGGTGAGGTCACAGTGAGGGAGGGGGACGAAAAGGAGGACCCAGGGTAGCATTCCCTGGTAACCAGGGTCAGGTAAGCTGAGCCTGGACAGTCAAACAGGGCCCGGTGGCCGGCACACCTCCCCTCGAGTGGTCATTCATTTGCTCACCACCCACTGACTCACTTGTTCAAATGACACATTCCGTCTCTTGGTCCCTCTTGAGACTAGGAAGACCTCGGCCTCAGAGGCCTGCTGAAGGCCTGGTTGGAGTCCAGAGCCTCAGCCTTCTTCATGCCCTTCACTGGGCCTGCAGCTGGACCTGCCCAGGTATGGAACCTCCCACTTTGGAAGCAGCTTCTTGTATGAGGCTCTTTGGGGACAGGGACAGCTGAGACACAGAGGAGGTGCCCAGAGACCAGGGGTTTGGAGTCTGCAGCTGCAGAACTACTTAGTGCATGGTATAGGACCAGGAGGGGCCGCTGGCAGAACTGTGGCCACTAAACCAAGGGGACCCTCAGGCCAAGAAGGGGACACTGGCTTCTTATTGCAGGAAGCCAAGGGCAGGGGCCCAGGCTGGCAGAAGGAGTGGCGCTTCCAAGCCACAGACCACCAATGTTTCCTGGACTCCGGCGCTCTTTATTCCTCTCTCCATGCCCTGCCCCCGCCCGCCACCGCCCCCATTTGCCACCGGTCACTTCATTTTCCCAGTCTGGCTCCTGTGCAGAGAGGGCCTCGAGGCCGAGGTGGAAGGTAGCAGCGAGTTGGCCCGTGCTTGGCTCTCCTGCGGTTGCCGCTTCCGCTCCAGGCTGTCATACACCTGGTAGTTGGAATTGCCCCCCGGGTTCCGGCTGAGTGGCATGAAGGTGGGTGGAGGTGGAGGGTGCTCGTTAGCCTGGACGTTCGGGCAGGGGCTGGGAGGGGCGGAGGAGCAGCGCTGAGCTGGGAGCCGGGGCCCGCTTGTACGAGGCCTCGGCCAGCACCGTGAGGGAGGCGGACGTGGCCAGAGGGCGCCGCACGGGCAGCATCTCGGCCCATTCGGCCGCCCGGCGCCGCACCTCGTGGGGATCCCGGGAGTAGTTCAAGTGTCCCGTGAAGGGGTGCGGGCTGCGGTTGGGCTGGCTGTGAGCACAGCTGGGGAGGCTCCGTCCGTGGGCCGGGGGGGAGTTGGGCCGCCAGGCTTCGGGCCGGCAGCCCAGGAATTCTTACATTCCTTTTTCCCAGGGGTCTGTCTCCACAGTGAACTAGGCCTAAGTCCATGGGCAAGAAAATTAAGTGGAGACAGCTCGAAAAATTTAGAGGCCTATGAAGGAGGGGACCCTCAGAATCCAGGGCTCAAGTTGGGCAGCCTAAAACACAAGGTTTCCTAGTCTCTGACAAAGAGAGGTCTTCTCCCTCAGTAACCAAGAGCCCCAAACACAGCCCAGAACGGGGGAGGCAAGTTTCCATACATCTGATCGTGACCCAAGAGACCAGATGATGAAAACTGAAGCCTGGACCGTTTCTCACAGTCCGGGGAAATCAAGCATTGGCTGTCCAGCCCCACATCTTACCTCCTCCCCAGAGGGTGGCCTCTGAGCCACCCTAAAAAGAGCTAAGTTCTCTGAGCTCTGGGGGAGCTTTAAGGTGCTGGGGGTGGGTGACAGGGAAAGGAAAATTGCTCTAAACTCTAAAGCACTGCTCTCTAATGGCATTTTCCATGATGATGGAAATGTTCTAAATCTGTGCCGTCCAATACAGTAGCCGCTAGCTCCATGTGCCTACTGAGCACTTAGAAGGTCATGGCACTGAGTAACAGAATTTTTTTTTTTTTTTTGGCCATACCATGAAGCTTGCGGGGTCTGAGTTCCCCGACCAGGGATTGAACTCCAGCCACAGCAGTGAAAGTGCCAACTCCCAACAACTGGACCGCCAGGGATCAGAATTGGATGCCAGGGAAATTCCGTTCCCTGAGGAAGAGAATTTTCAACTTTTTAACTTAATTTTTAACAGAATTAATTTTCCTTAATTTTAACTAATTTACATTCTAATAGGCATTTGGCTAGTGGCTACTGTAATTGACAATGCAGCTCTAGGGCCTTGGGGATGACAGATTCAGCTAGAGAGCGATGGAGGGAAAGCAGGGATAGCTTAGGTCCTCATCAGGCCCTGTGGGATGGGGCTGGGGTGAATGTCCTCAAACAACCGCAGAACACTTCTCTTGTCTCTTCATTCCTCGTGCATATCTGTCCCCTCTTTTTCTAAGTTGCTCATCACACACTGATATCCCCACTCCTTGATGGTCTCCGGTGAGTTGTTGGATGTCTCTCGGTGAAGGTGCCTGGGAGACAGAGCTGCTCACTTGTCCATGCCTGCTCTGAACTGTCTCTGGCGGGCGTCAAAGACGACATGCCCGAGCCGGGTGCCTGACCCAGGACAGTAGGGCTTCCAGCTGGTTTTGGGAGGCGTAGACATCTGGCGATAGTTCTGGCAGGCTGGAGGAACTGTATCCATGGGGTGGTACACCCAGTCTTGGCTGCCTGCTCGCCGGGAGGATGATTGCAGCTCAATCAGTACAGGTACTTCTGAGAAGGTTTGCAGGTCATTGTAGGCCACCTGAGCCTTGGGCGAGCAGGAGTTCTGACTGGGTGGGATAGAAGTCCATGGTATGTGCTGCCCTGCATCCTCCTTTTGAGGAACTGCCTCAGATATAAATGACTGTCGGGTCTGATGTGGGCCCAAAACTTGGACAGAGTCAGTTCCTAGAGGGTTCTTGTGGAGGCCAGGATTTGGGATAAGGCATGAGTTGTTATGGAGGCCCTATCTCTTGGATGAGCCAGAGTATTGAGTAAGGGCCAGACTCGTATGGGGGCCAGGATCTCGATGAATTCCTGAGTACTTGTGTAAGCTAGGGTCATGTGTATGTTCTGAGCCCCTGTAAATTCCAGCATGTTCGGGAAGGCCTGGAAGCTTGTGGAGGCCTTGGTCTTGAGCAAGGGCTGGGTTCTTGGGGAGGCCTGGGTTTGTGGTTAGGCCTGGGTGTCAGGAAACTCTGCAGACTTTGGAAGGGCCTGGGGTCCTTGGGAGGACAGAGCCTTGGTTGAGGCCTTGACTCTCAGGAAGTTCATGGGTTTGGGCCTGGCTTGGGATTTGGGAAGTAATGGATAACTGGGGAGGGATGGGGACCTGGGAAGAGAGGACAGACTGAGAAGACTTGGAGGTTGGGGGAAAGGTGGGGGTTTGTATTAAGTTGGAGGGCTTCTGGCTGTTGCTGTGTTGATGAAGGACCCGGTATCTGAAAGAAACAAGGGGCAGATAAAGAGTGCATGGTGGAGGCATGGTGCATGGTGAGTTCTGCGTACTCGTTGCAGAATGGAGGCAAGGTTGAGAAGGTGCAGCATCCTTGGAGTACAGGAATTTGGGGTAGACTGGAGTCTGGGGGTCCGGTTTCTCTTCTCAGACCTGCAAGGAATGAAGCTCCAGTAAAGGAAGGTCTTGGACTGTTCAAATTTGTCTTTGGCATCATTTGAGATCTTCCATTCCATATTCCCCATATTCTGGGCCTGGGCGGAAGCGTGCTCATGGGCGTGGCCTCAGGAGCAGATCTCAGAATGGGGGATGGGTGTGCTCAGTGGGGTGGGCTGAGGAGGAGGTCTGGGCCTTGGCAGGTTCATGCGCAGGGGGCTGAACTGGGGGGCGGGTCTGGGCCCTGGCTGGGGACTGGGCTGTGTCAGAGTCTGGGGTCTTAGTCTTGGTCTCTTGGGGCAGGCAGAGAGGAACCACGTCCACCTTGCTCATCCTGTGGAGCTTGGAAGATGTCTCTTACCTGGAGTAAAAGTTGGCTTGGGACTTTAAGACTGTGACCGGAGGGGCCTCCCCAGCTCTCACTACCCGCTCCTTCCACAGTCCCCGTGGAGCCTCCGTGGAAGCCGCAGCCCGTCCACACTGAGGCGGCATCCAGCAGCACTTAGAAGCCTTTTCATAATTTTTGTCTGGTATCCAGGAGTCAAGGTGGTTTGGGTGCCCGAGCAGGAAGCTTGGGCCATGGCGGAAGCGGGAAGAAACTCTTGAGCACAGGTTCTTGGGATCCACGGAGCAGCGCATGCACATGCGATGGCTGCCTACACAGCTGACTTGCTTGTCTGCGGGGAAAGGCGAGACGGGTCAGGGCCTGGCTTCCTGAGGGGCTGAGAATCAAGGCAGGGATAGAAGAAAGGGGACAGGCCCACATCCCCTGAGCTCACGCTGGCGCCCACTCACCCTTGGGGAGAATACGATTGAAAAGTACCCGCAAGTAACACTTCAGATGCCTCCAGAGCTGAGGGAAGCAGGGGAGGGGGGAGACCGAGAGCAGGGTTAGCCCTGAAATCCAACCCTTGTCCGACCACACCCCAGCAGCCCTCCCATCTCAGCCCCTTCAAGGCCCCAGGGCTCCCCCAACTCCGCTGCCCAGATCCTGCTCTGACCATAGTCACCACGTTCATTCCCAAGTTGAGGAAGGTGAATCTGATCAGGAGCAAAAGAATTGAGTCTCCTAGCTCCTGGCATTTCCTGGGGATGGTGCCAGAGCATGGCTCGGCTCGGTAGAGGGCTCGCTCGCCCATGACCAGGGGTTCAAGGACTGCCTGGGTCCCCTGGCCTCCACATAGTCACTGGGAGCCAGACTGGGTCATAATGGGGCAGGTGGTGAGGTCACAGTGAGGGAGGGGGACGAAAAGGAGGACCCAGGGTAGCATTCCCTGGTAACCAGGGTCAGGTAAGCTGAGCCTGGACAGTCAAACAGGGCCCGGTGGCCGGCACACCTCCCCTCGAGTGGTCATTCATTTGCTCACCACCCACTGACTCACTTGTTCAAATGACACATTCCGTCTCTTGGTCCCTCTTGAGACTAGGAAGACCTCGGCCTCAGAGGCCTGCTGAAGGCCTGGTTGGAGTCCAGAGCCTCAGCCTTCTTCATGCCCTTCACTGGGCCTGCAGCTGGACCTGCCCAGGTGTGGAACCTCCCACGTTGGAAGCAGCTTCTTGTATGAGGCTCTTTGGGGACAGGGACAGCTGAGACACAGAGGAGGTGCCCAGAGACCAGGGGTTTGGAGTCTGCAGCTGCAGAACTACTTAGTGCATGGTATAGGACCAGGAGGGGCCTGCTGGCAGAACTGTGGCCACTAAACCAAGGGGACCCTCAGGCCAAGAAGGGGACACTGGCTTCTTATTGCAGGAAGCCAAGGGCAGGGGCCCAGGCTGGCAGAAGGAGTGGCGCTTCCAAGCCACAGACCACCAATGTTTCCTGGACTCCGGCGCTCTTTATTCCTCTCTCCATGCCCTGCCCCCGCCCGCCACCGCCCCCATTTGCCACCGGTCAGTTCATTTTCCCAGCCTGTCTCCTGTGCAGAGAGGGCCTCGAGGCCGAGGTGGAAGGTAGCAGCGAGTTGGCCCGTGCTTGGCTCTCCTGCGGTTGCCGCTTCCGCTCCAGGCTGTCATACACCTGGTAGTTGGCATTGCCCCCCGGGTTCCGGCTGAGTGGCATGAAGGTGGGTGGAGGTGGAGGGTGCTCGTTAGCCTGGACGTCGGGCAGGGGCTGGGAGGGGCGGAGGAGCAGCGCTGAGCTGGGAGCCGGGGCCCGCTTGTATGAGGCCTCGGCCAGCACCGTGAGGGAGGCGGATGTGGCCAGAGGGCGCCGCACGGGCAGCATCTCGGCCCATTCGGCCGCCCGGCGCCGCACCTCGTGGGGATCCCGGGAGTAGTTCAAGTGTCCCGTGAAGGGGTGCGGGCTACGGTTGGGCTGGCTGTGAGCACAGCTGGGGAGGCTCCGTCCGTGGGCCGGGGGAGAGTTGCGCCGCCAGGCTTCGGGCCGGCAGCCCAGGAATTCTTACATTCCTTTTTCCCAGGGGTCTGTCTCCACAGTGAACTAGGCCTAAGTCCATGGGCAAGAAAATTAAGTGGAGACACCTCGAAAAATTTAGAGGCCTATGAAGGAGGGGACCCTCAGAATCCAGGGCTCAAGTTGGGCAGCCTAAAACACAAGGTTTCCTAGTCTCTGACAAAGAGAGGTCTTCTCCCTCAGTAACCAAGAGCCCCAAACACAGCCCAGAACGGGGGAGGCAAGTTTCCATACATCTGATCGTGACCCAAGAGACCAGATGATGAAAACTGAAGCCTGGACCGTTTCTCACAGTCCGGGGAAATCAAGCATTGGCTGTCCAGCCCCACATCTTACCTCCTCCCCAGAGGGTGGCCTCTGAGCCACCCTAAAAAGAGCTAAGTTCTCTGAGCTCTGGGGGAGCTTTAAGGTGCTGGGGGTGGGTGACAGGGAAAGGAAAATTGCTCTAAACTCTAAAGCACTGCTCTCTAATGGCATTTTCCATGATGATGGAAATGTTCTAAATCTGTGCCGTCCAATACAGTAGCCGCTAGCTCCATGTGCCTACTGAGCACTTAGAAGGTCATGGCACTGAGTAACAGAATTTTTTTTTTTTTTTGGCCATACCATGAAGCTTGCGGGGTCTGAGTTCCCCGACCAGGGATTGAACTCCAGCCACAGCAGTGAAAGTGCCAAATCCCAACAACTGGACCGCCAGGGAACAGAATTGGATGCCAGGGAAATTCCGTTCCCTGAGGAAGAGAATTTTCAACT
Organism: Delphinapterus leucas; assembly: GCF_059928025.1. Taxonomy (NCBI): domain Eukaryota; kingdom Metazoa; phylum Chordata; class Mammalia; order Artiodactyla; family Monodontidae; genus Delphinapterus; species Delphinapterus leucas. Next base: position 32,558,470 of record NC_143147.1, read on the forward strand.
TTTTAACTTAATTTTTAACAGAATTAATTTTCCTTAATTTTAACTAATTTACATTCTAATAGGCATTTGGCTAGTGGCTACTGTAATTGACAATGCAGCTCTAGGGCCTTGGGGATAACGGATTTAGCTAGAGAGTGATGGAGGGAAAGCAGGGATAGCTTAGGTCCTCATCAGGCCCTGTGGGATGGGGCTAGGGTGGATGTCCTCAACCACCCACAGAACACTTCTCTTGTCTCTTTATTCCTCATGCATATCTGTCCCCTCTTTTTCTAAGTTGCTCTGAGCACACTGATATCCCCAAACCTTGGTGGTCTCCGGTGAGTTGTTGGATGTCTGTCGGTGAAGGCGCCTGGGAGACAGAGCTTCTCACTTGTCCCTGCCTGCTCTGAACTGTCTCTGGCGGGCGTCAAAGACCATATGCCCTAGCCCGGTGCCTGACCCAGGACAGTAGGGCTTCCAGCTGGTTTTGGGAGGCGTAGACATCTGGCGATAATTCTGGCAGCCTGGAGGAACTGTATCCATGGGGTGCTACACCCAGTCTTGGGTGCCTGCTCGCCAGGAGGATGATTGCAGCTCAATCAGTACAGGTACCTCTGAGAAGGTTTGCAGGTAATTGTAGGCCACCTGAGCCTTGGGAGAGCATGAGTTCTGACTGGGTGGGACAGAAGTCCATGGTGTGTGCTGCCAAGCACCCTCCTTTCGAGGAACTGCCTCATATATAAATGACTTGTGGGTCTGATATGCGCCCAAAACTTGGACAGAGTCAGTTCCTAGATGGTTCTTGTGGAGGTCAGGGTTTGGGATAAGGCATGCGTTGTTATGGAGGCCTGATCTCTTGGATAAGCCAGAGTCTTGAGTAAGGGCTGGGCACTTATGGGGGCCAGGATCTCGATTACTTCCTGAGTACTTGTGGAAGTTAGGGTCATGGGTATGTTCTGAGCTCCTCTAATTTCCAGCATCTTGGGTAAGGCCACATCTCCTTTTGACTTCAGTGGCTTGGGTAATGCCTGGATTCTTATGGAGGTCAGAATCTTGACTAAGGCCTTGGCTCCTGCAGACTCCAGAATCTTGGGTAAGACCTGGATTCTTGTAGTCTGCTGAGTCTCATGTAAGGCTTGAGCCCTTATGGAGGCGAGGGGTTTGCACAAGGCCTGGGCTCTTCAGATTCCTGGCAAAGGCCTGAACTCTTGTTGACTCCAGAGTCTTGGGCAAGGTATGGACGCTTCTCTGGCCCAGAATCTTGGGTAAAGTCTGGACTCCTAGAGACTCCTGAATCTTGGGCATTACCCGTACTCTTGTCACATCCAGAATCTTGAGAAGGGTGTGGGCTATTACGGAAGCCAGTTTTTTGGGAGAGCTCTTGACTTTTACACAGTACAGTCTCTTGCTTTTGTTCCAGATTCCTATAGACTCGAGAATCATGCATAAAGCCTGAGCTCCTCTGAATGTCAGAAGTTTGGAGAAATGGTGTGTTTTTGTGGAGACCAGAGGGCTGGGTGAGGTATGGGCGTGTCAAGAAATGTCTGTCTTGAGTAGAACCTAAGCTCTTCTGGGAGCCAGAATCTTGGGTAGTGACTGGATTCTTCTGAAGGTCAGAGTCGTGGGAAAGGCTTGGATTCTTGCAGAGGTAAGGGTCTTGGGTAAGGCCCAGAAGCTTGTGGAGGTCTGGATCTTGAGCAAGGCCTGGGTTCTTGGGGAGGCCTGGGCCTCAGGTAAGGCCTGGGTTCTTGTGGAGGCAGTCCTGGGATCATTGCTGGGGTTCATTGCTGAGGTCTGTGAAAGTGGTACCTGGCGATCCTCAAGTCATTTTGTTTGCACAATGAACATCTCAACAGATATAGAGGAATATAGACCTCACCTTCCATACCAGCTGCGTTCCTGGAATGTGAGCAGATAGGCCTTTTATGAATCACCCTGCTTCTCTGTTCATTTTCATTTGACTAACGTTATTGATCATTTTAAGCTGATTCCATTACGTGGGTCTATATTGAGCACCTGCTATGTGTTTGGAGTCTTGATGGAAAATGCCCACTGGCTGTTTCTATTTCTTTCTCTCTTTTTTTTTCTTTTTGGCCATGCAGTGTGGTTTGCAGGATCTTAGTTCCCCGACCAGGGATTGAACTGGGGCCGTCAGCAATGAAAGCGTGTAGTCCTAATCACTGGACGTCCCGGGAATTCCCTGTGGCTGTGTGGGCCCTGGCACCCCGCACACCACCACAAACCACCTCCTCTCTTCTTTCTATTCTTCTCCCAGTCACCTCTCTGTCAGGGAACGGTATACCTAGGCCTTTCCCGTCCCCTCAGCCGTGCTGGATCCAGAGACCGGGAGGTAACAGTGGGACAGGGCCTCCACCTCCCTGGTCAGCTCCCGCAGCTGCCGTCTCACGTCTCTGGCATTATAGGCTACGCGCCCTGAGGAGCGGCGCCGGGGGATGTCTGCGACGTGGGCCGGGCCCAGGATGGGTGGCTGGGCTGGCGGGCACTGCTCCTGTTCTGCTTGGGGCACCCCCCAACCGTTCTTGTGGCTCAGGGCCTGAGGGCTGTGGGGCGGGGGTTCACAGGGTACGCGTAGGCCTGTAGGCCCAGCTCTGACTGCCTCTCTTTTGAGCGGCCTTCCCTCTACAGTTTGCTGGAAGCAGATGGTCTGGGTAGGTGGCTCCATAGCATCCTGGGCCCAGGGAGTCCAGAACCCCTGGGTGGACTGAAAGCCTTCCCAGTCCTTGGGGCAATTCCAGTTGTGGGAGCAGATTGTTGTGTGCTGACGTGGGGGCTTCTCGTCATCGCTGTCAGTTGTCAGGGGCCCAGGCTACGGGGCGGTGGGCGTGGCGTGCCACAGAGTCTCGACGGCGATGGCGGCGAGTGGGTGGGGGGGACACGATCATTTTCACAGGGTCCATGGTGCACCGAAGGCAGACTGCAGGGGTGCTCTGCTTCGGGGGCTGGGTCTGCTTCCCAGGTGAGCATAACTTAGAAGCTTCTGTGGATCGGGGACAGGTGGGGAGCCTGGCTCCTCCAGGGATGGAGAGGCAGGTTGCAGGAAGAGAAGCTGCATAGTTATGGTGTCTGAGCAGGGAGAGCGGGAGGGGAAGGGGCCCACTTAAGGTCAGGGCTAGAACACCTGGTTTCTGCCTTTCCTATTCCCCAACCTCCCCATCCTCCACTTACCTTTCTCACAAATAACACGAAACACTTGGTGTAAGAAGCCACGGAGTCTGCGCCAGAGCTAGGTGGGGGAGGACACAGTGACTGCGTGGCCGTGGCCATGGGGGTCCCCAGGGCCCCAACCTACTGTGCCCACAGTACTACCGGCCGCCTTCCTGTCCCAGCGGCTCCTGGGGTTAAGCGGGTCACAATGATGTGGGGCTCTCCCTCACAGTGTGCCAAGAGGGAGAGTCCTGGGCCTGTGTTTGACCCTCCAGCCTGGGCCAGGGCTTAGCAGAGACCAAACCCTTCACCTTGCATGTCTCTCCTGTAGCCAGCCACCTGCACCAGCCCATAGGCCCTCTGGCCTGTTTGGTGTCTGTCCCCATCAGCCCCTGCCTGGTCCTCTACACCAGGCTCTGACCTCTGCACAAACACTGGTCCTGATCTTAACTCCCCGAACAACCCCATTACCAATGACCACCTCACCCCAGCACTCACTCCCCCTTTCTCTCTGACCTCAGAGCTGTTCACTGGAAGGGGCTGTGGGCTCGGACCCCCTCCTCCTCCCTCACTGGCAGAGTCACTTCTCCAGGGTTTGTTTCTTCAGAGCCCCACCCCTACCCCCCAACATAACAGCAGGCAAAACCAGCAGTTAAACTTCTATATTTACAATATTCCATCCTGGAGTCCCTGCGCAGTGACAAAGTCATGATGCAATCAAAGGCAGGACTGCAAAGCAGCACTGTGCCAGGACGGTGGACTACATCTCTATTGATTTGTTTGGTTGTGTTAAGCTTATATATGGAAACAGCACAAGGGGGATTTGCGTCCAGGGTTAGGAAAATGAGAAAAACTACTACCCCCCCTACTATTGTTATTACAAAATGGAAAGTACCTATTTCGGCCCCAGGAAACTGGGAACGCAATACACAAATGGAAATATAGGGATGTTCCTATGGAAAACACCCCCAATTGAACAACAGTGGCCCTACGAAGGGGTTGTTGATGATTTTGCTTTCATATGGGTCCACTCTAAAGAAAGGTTAATACTCTGGCAACAATTGCCAGGTGATAAACAGGAGCGTAGGAGGTATTGTAAGTGCTACTAGTGGAGTCAGGTACACAGGAACTGTAGGATATATCGTAAATATTTTTAAGGCACTATTCAAAAAACTTGCCCATGCATTTAAGAAAAAAAAATGTCATGAAGAACCTAGGGGTAAGAGAGGAATAAAGACACAGACCTACTGGAGAACGGACTTGAGGATATGGGGAGGGGGAAGGGTGAGCTGTGACAAAGCGAGAGAGAGGCACGGACATATATACACTACCAAACGTAAGGTAGATGGCTAGTGGGAAGCAGCCGCATAGCACAGGGAGATCAGCTCGGTGCTTTGTGACCGCCTGGAGGGGTGGGAGGGAGGGAGACGCAAGAGGGAAGAGATATGGGAACATATGTATATGTATAACTGATTCACTTTGTTATAAAGCAGAAACTAACACACCATTGTAAAGCAATTATACCCCAATAAAGATGTTAAAAAAAAAAAACTTGCCCATGCAGAAAGAACACGAAGATTGCACTTCTGTATTAAAGACTTACATAATAGCTTGGCTTAACTATTAGAAAATAACCTGCAACTAATGAGAACTTGGGGAATTATCTTGTTAGTACATCTAGAAACTGGGGACATTTTCAGAAAACTGACAAAAATATTTTGAGGTTAGAACATGTTGAGATGTTTTGATTTTGTACATGATGATGAAACCTGCCTATATATAAATACCCGCTCTGAAAAATAAATTTGTGCTTGACGTGCTGACATCTACAAAGGGTGTCAGGTCTTGTTTCCTTCGCCGACGCCGTCCATCCCTCGGGTTTACCTGGACTCGTTGGAGCTGGACTCCGACAATTTACAATATTCTCTTCATCTTTCGCCAGGTTTAAAAATGTGTACAGAGCCACGAAGGGTTGGGGTGGGGACATGGGATTGTCAAGGAATTGTTCTGGGGACAGGGGCTGGGCATTGGAGTCCGTGGCTGAATCATGGGGTCCCCCAGCCCCCCTCCCATGCCCCAGTTTGGGGGGCATCTGTCTACAGGGTTCAGGGCCCAGGTCCCTAGCATTTAGAAGGCAGGGCTGTTTGGAAAGGAGCTAGACCAGGCAGGGGAAGGGGTGGGAAAAGAACTAAGTTTCCATGGGTGGAGGTGGGGGCAGAAGGGACAGTCAGGAGGCAAAGTTCTGGGGAGCCAAGACAAGGGATTTGGGGGTCAGTGGAAGACAGCACTCCACCCCCTATTCAGATTTGGCACTAATGAACCCACAAAATGCCAGCAGGCGAGGATTGGCTCCTTCTCGGCTGGTGTCCCTTGAAACCCTTCCCGACATTGTTCCTCTCCCCAGAGGCCCAAACCGTTTCTCTTTGGGCAGTCACCTTACACACATCCTTTCAAATCAAATTCTTCCTGCTGGTGTCTGCCCAAGCGCCGTCCCCCACTGCCCCCTCCATCTGTTCCTCAGTACAGCTGACCCCGTTCTGTGCCCCAACCTGTCCGGGGAAGCCTTTCTCCCCTGCTCTCCTCCCCCTCCCCCCTCCACTGCTCCTTTCCTTCAGCCCTGGGGGCCCAGGGGAGAGGGGGCAGGTCAAAGGAGGGGGTGGGCAGCTGAGGGGAGAAGCTGGCTTGAGACCAGGAAGGGATGTCTTCAGAGGGGGACGGCGAAGGGGGGAGGGAAAACGGGGGCAGAGAGGGAGGGATGAGACATGGCGAGAAGAGGGACGCAGGCGGGACCCCTTTAGCTGCCACCTCCCCCTCTCCTGTATCCTACCTGCCCTGGCCCAGGGCTGAGGAATCCTTGGCACGTTTTGGGGGGTCTTCGCCCCTCAAACCCACCTCAGCAGTTTGGCACGGATGAGCGACTGTCTGAGGACTGAGGGAAGAAGGGCTGCCCTCAGACCGCGGTGAGGGCTTTGGTCAAACATGCACGGCCTCTGTGGGTGGCAGGTGCCACGCAGCCCCCCACCCCACCCCACCCCCCGAACTCTAGGGGAAGGAAGGGCAGAGCTTAGGGTCTGTTCATCTCCTCAGGGTTTGTCCCTCCCCCTCAGCTTCTGTCAGTTTGAAGTCCTTTCACACCTGCTGTGTGAGAAGTTAAGTGCTGGGCCTGAGGCCCTAAGATGCAGGGAAGTGCTGCAGAGAAAGGGGCCGTCTGCATGGGAAAACGTACATCCACACGCAAGAACATGTTTCCACTCAGAAATGCATCCTGGACCCAGGGGAAGACAAGTTCCCAGGCAGCACAGGGATGCAAGATCTCCTCTCTTCCCCGTGGCAGGGAATGTGTGTCTGTCATCTGTGGAAGGCGAGGCCTGCCCGGGGGAGACCGTGCTTCACCTCACTTGTACCACGGGGGATACACATGATTCGCTGGGGCGGGAGGGCTGGGGGCAGGGCAGGGGGGCTGTGATTTCCTCGCTACTTCCCAGGCACCACCCTGCGTCGTCCGGTGGCCAAGGGTCGCTGTTTGTGAACACACCACTTCCAGGGTCTCCAGGGGGTGGGAGGAGGGAGGAGGTGGGGGCACAAATCCCCACAGAAATTCTTTGAGGGAGCCAACATTTGTCCAGGGCGGCAAAAAAAAACCCTCACCCTGCACATGGTTTCTCACCCCCTCATGAGACAGCACACCTCCACGTGGGAAAATACTTCCACGTCCCCACACACCGAAGACGGGTGTCCAGACGACGGAGGGGAAAAAACACCCCCCCAGTTGTTCAAAGGCCCGGGTCCAGAGAAGAGAACGGGCCACTCCGCGCGGGAGAAGCGCACACATCCCGGCGAGGAAACCCATGTCCACCTAAAGCTCCTCGATGTGTCACAGCTCCACACGACAAAAGCCTGTCGCCAAGCCCTCCTCCCTGCCTTCTGAGCTGGCCGGGAGGGCCGGGGAGGGGGGCCTCCCCGAGCCGCCCCCTATACCCGAGTGGTGGAGTGGGGATGGGGGAGCGTGTTGTTGTGGCTGGTAGCGGTGGGGGGAGGCGAGGGGAAGGGCCCAAAGGGATGGAGGGAGGGGGGCGGCGGGGGAGGGGGTGGCCCCAGGCCGCTGGGCAGCAGGGTCAGGGCCCCGGGGGCCAAGAGTGGCAAATCGTCTGGCGCCCGGCGCAGGGCCAGGGTGTAGTCGAGCGGGCAGGCGGGGCCCAGGGCCTCCGCAGGTTTCGCCCCGACGCCCCCGCCCCGCTTCAGCTGCAGCGACACCAGCTCCTCCTCGGGTGGCAGCTCACGGCCGGCAGCAGGGAGCAGGGTGCCCCCGCCGGGCACGCCGGTGCCCGAGCCGCCGGGGGGGGGCGGGGGGGGGGGTGGGGTGGGGGGGAGGCTGAGCCGCCTGCACCGCAGCTCCTGCCGCCGGTCCCGCTTGTAGTAGAGGGCGGCGAAGGCAAGGATGCTGAGGAAGAGGAGGGAGGCGCCCACGGCCACGGTGACGCTGAGCTCCGTGGAGTAGTCTCGGGAGTCCCCGGGGAAGCGGTCGTAGGCCCGGGGGCCCGGCTCGGGCTTGGGCTCGGGCGGCAGGGCGGCCGGAGGCGGGGGAGCGGCGAGTGCCGGGGGCACCAGGGGGCGGGCGCGGCGGCCGGCGCGTGGCATAGGGAGGGAGGCGCGTGGTGGTGGTGAAGAGCTCCGAGTGCAGGTTGTGCAGGTGCGGCACGAGCTCCAGCCAGAAGGCCACCTTGTTGGCGCGGTAGTTGGCGCGCACGCGCGGCTTCAAGCCGATGTGCAGGTACTGCTTCTCCTTGCTGTTGAACTTGCTCCACACCACCTCCTCGAGGCGGTTGCGCTTGGTGTGGATGAACTTGGTGTCCTGTGGCACCGTCTGGTTGGGGTCGCTGTGGACACAGCGCGGCAGGGAAAGGAGGAGTAAGGGTGAGGCTCCCATGAAAGGCAGGGGTGGGGGCGTGCTATGGGAGGAATGAGGAGAGAGATGGACAGAGATGCAGAGAGCTGGGGAGACGGGAAGAGAGACAGAGACGGATACGAAGAGACAGAGAAACTGCCAGAGACGGACGGACAGACAGACAAATAGGGATGAAGCCAGACTGCCAGAGACAGTCTGAGATGAGGACAGAGGGGCAGAGAGGGAAGAGACAGACCACCAGTGACAGAGGCAGAGTCTGAGAATGAATGAGATAGAGACATATGGAAACAGAGACACAAAAGGACATGAGAGACAGCCAGGGGGAAACCAGCGAGTACAGAGTAACCAGATCAAAGCAAGCAGAGATATCAATAGATTTCAAAAGAGAGGGGCAGAGACAGCAATAGACAGACAGACACAAACCCTCACACACACTCAGATACACAGATGGGAGCACTCAGACAGCGGGCCGAGCTCTGGGAGGAGAAGGAGAGAGCTGGGTGGGCAAGGGAGGGAAGGAGAGACAGACACGGAGCCAAAGGCACCAAGTGAGCCCGCCCCCCAGAAAAGACAGGGACCTCTCTGTCCAACTCTTCTGAGTCTTCAACACACACAGAAGAGCTGTCCGGCAGGTGTCTGAGTCGAGAAGGCAAGAGTGCCTTGATGGAGGAATGATGGCCGTGTGAAGGAGAGGGAGAGAAGGGGCTGAGGATGGAGGCGGTGTGTGCCCTGAACTGCAGGGATGCCCGACCCAGCCCCTCCCTCTGGCCCTCACCCGGTCTTGGCGAAGTTGGTCCAGTAGGTCATGACCACGGCGCTGAGCATGACATCATTCTTGGAGAAGTTGCAGGGGAAGAGGTCGGTGGCACCCACCATGGGCACATCAGAGACGTAGGGTAGCTCATCCCCGTGCGCTGCATCTGCCCACTCGGGCTGGCCCTCAGCCTGGCAGTGGTGGTAGAAGGTGTAAAAGTAGACAGGGGACTGGTAGTCAGCGTGCAACTTGGCGGTGGCCACAGCCGGTGCCACCCACTGGTGGCCGGTAAAGAGTGCCAGCAGGGTCTTGCGCCACATCTCGCCATTGTCCCTGTCGGCCCAGTCCGTGTACATAAACCTGATGGTCTCCCGCAGCACATCCTTCCCTCCGGGTAGCCATACAGGTTGTCCACAAAGTTGGAGACGGTGAAGTCGAAGGCGCTGGCGGACACGCCGTCCTCGCTCTTCGCCGAGTCCTCCACGAACTTGAGGCCCTCTCCCTGGTTGACACCGATGAGCATGTCGTAGTTGAGGAATTCTCCCTGCTGCATGAGGATCTCAGGGTCATCGGGGACTATGTCACCGTCCACCACGGGCCCAAAGGCGATATGGTAGCTGGGGAGAAGGGGTCAAGGTCACATCACCTGTTCACCGGCCTCCTCTCAGCTCACAGCCTGCTGAGTCCTCTGCTCAGAAGACCCCTCTCCCCTAGTTAAAACCTTCTGAGCCCTTCAGGGTACTTGACCTCTCAGGAGGAAGTCCTCCCTCAAGCACTTCATGGAGCCTCGTGCACACTGGCTCTCTTTAGGCACCTCCGCCTAGGGAAGGCTTCTGGGAGAAGGCAGGGCCCCGGGAGGGCCTTGAAGTCCACCTCTCCTGGCTAAATGGAATGCTTGTGGCCTGCGGGCACCTCTCACCCTCAACCTCCTTGGAACCAGCAAGGAGAATGGAGGCCTGGACCTGGCCCTCTCCCACCCGCATACCTGGCGGGTGGTGCTGGGCCACCCCGAAGAAGCCCGCTAGCTCACCAGGACATGCTCTTGACTCTCCGGTCCGACTCGCCGCCTCACCCACGGGACCTGAGGATAAGCCCTAGACGACCCCCACCCCAGGCACCAGCTCCCACCCTTGGGCCTCGTGCTAGCTTCGCCAGACCCAGCAGCCTATGTACCTCTCAGTTGACCCCACCCTCCACCTTTGCCCCCCACAGAAAACTCCCCCTTCTCTGATCTCCAGTGTCCCTGTCCCCCACTAACACTATCCCAAAGCCAAGACACTCAAATTTTCCAGGATGTGGTTCCAATATCCCCAGGCACCTTTCCACCCTATTTCCGGGCCCTGCACTCCTGCCAAAGCCACTCTTGTAATTTTAAGGGTGTGGGTCCTTAGCTTTGGGGATATTAGCTCACCCCACCCCTGCTGGGGTGCTGCCAGTGTCTAGGAAGAACCCAACCTTGGTGTCTTTTCTTTTGCCACCCTCTAATTGAAGAATCCCCCACTTTTTTTCACGGAAGACCCCAAAAAAGTATGCCTTGAAATATCCAGACTGTCGCCAATCAGCAAGAAGAGGTTCCCAGACCCTGTCTCTGGACGATACCGCTTTTTACCAAGTCACCCCCATTTCTAGTGGCACAGCATTCCAGCTGCTGAGCCCCTTTCCTCACCTTGTTACCATCCACTCCTTTTGAAGTCACCTCCAAATCCGCCCTTCCTAGTGGTTACACCAGGTGGTTGTCTGGAGGGCCCTGTGTCACCTCGGAATAAGGAGCATAGGTTTTTGGCTTTTTTCCTTTTTTCTGACAGCCCCTAATTTCCTCGGGGACAGCTGGTGCTGTTTAGATCCCACGCCCTCCGATCCAACCAGCCCCCCCGAGAGAGGAGTGCACCCACGTTGTCACGGGTCCCCAAATGTGAACAGACCCGCTATAAGTCAGAGCGCATCAGAGCTTTCTGCGACAGGGCTTCCTTGTCCTCCCTGGGACTGCCTATAGCGCCCCCTCTTCCTTCCCCGACGCCCCTCAACCTGTCCTCTCTTGTCGATCCGGGGACGGCTGGCGCTGGCTCCGGTTCCAGGCTCCTCCCTCCCTGTAGCCCACAAGCGGAGCTTCCCCCCACGCCTGGCTAGGCGTCCCGGACCCCAGGAAGGAGTGAGAGTGTCTCCGCAGAGCGCCCTGGTCTGGCGAAGTGAGCGCTGGGCCTGGCGGCTGGACCAAGCAGAGCGGCGGCAGCGGTAGCGGCTGTGGGAGGCTGAGGCGGCGGCGGCAGCGACAGCGGCTTCCCCCTCCCCCGAGAGCCGGTCCGGGGGCGGAGACGCCGGGAAAGAGGGGGAGGTGAAGCTGGGCGGGCGGAACCCCGGGGTTCCTTGGAGGCAGGGAGTGGCGACGGTCTTAGAGACTGGTGGAGCTGAGGCAAGGCCGCATGTCTCGCATGTCTCCGGGTTCAGAGGAGGAGGGACAAGGAGGCGACTTCACTGAATGGAACTCTGGATGGGGGGAGAGGTTGGGCTTAGATAGATGGAATGGCGGATGCCCCGAGAATGGAGAAAGGGACCTTACTGCCTGGGATGGAGGACAGAACTGGATGAGGAAGGTGGGGGGAATAACTGAAGAGATAGCGGTGGTGGTGAGGTCTAGCCTGGGGTGAAATCCGGCCTCCTTAATGTCTCTGCTTTTGTGTGAGACAAATTGGCCAGTCCCTGGTCTCCATACCTTTCTCCTTTACACGTTCTTTCAGCAAATATATTACCCCCACCCCTATTGACTCCTAAGAGAAGAGACCATAAGAACAGGCGGGAGATGGATGCCAGAGGCTGCACCGGAGTGGGAGGGGTGCTGGCCACAGATTTGGAAAGTGGAGAGGCCAGAATGGAACGACCTGTGCCAGGGATGGGGTGGGAGGAGGGTGGGAGGAAGCGGAGGAACCGGCGAGGAGGCTTTCTAGAACGGGCTCTTCAGGCTCAAAGGGCTCAGCCTGTCTCCCAGGTGAGGGGAGAGCAGTCCCCTCCACATCCCGCTGGCCAACAGAAGCACATTCCAGGTTAGTAGGAACAGCGTCTTTAATGGGCCCCGCCTCCCACGCCAGCTAAGCCGCCCCCTGTTGCGTGCAGCCTTGGCCTCTTCCACAGCGGCTCGCAGGGCACCGGCAGTGTCCCTGCGAAGCAGGGCCAACGGCCCGAACAGCGAAGCGGTGCCGTCCCCCGCACGGAGCTTTTGGCCACTCAGAAAATAGTGGGGCAGCGTCCCGGCCTCGAGCGCCCGGCCCAGCTCATCCAGCAGCCCGAGGCAGCAGGCGCCCGCATTCTCGGCTCGCGCCAGAGAGGGCGCGGGCAGCCGCTCACACGCCCAGTAGAGCAACGTCCGCAGGAGGTAGGGCGCCGCGACCCTAGTCCTGGCCACCAGAGGGCGCAGCAGCGCCTGAGCCGTCGCGTGCCCTTGCAGCAGGGGAACGGATATGCGCGTCTTGAGCGCCAGCTCTTGGCGGGCGAAGCAGAGCTGCCAGCCGGAGGTGTCCGGCCGCTCTGTGCCGCCGCCGCCTGGCACAAGCTAGAAGGAAGACGACTCCGAGGCCAGCGGGCCGGCCCACGAGTGGCTCCGAGGCTCCTGGGGTCAGCCGGCCACGGACACCACGGGGATCAAGTCGAAAAGCAGGAGGCGGCGCGGGGGCCCGGGCGCAGCCAGGAGGATGGTGGTGACCCCCGCGTGGCGGTCTGCGTGGACCAAGCGCGGGGCACCCGGAACCGGAAACGGGGACTCAGTGACCGCAGCCAGCGAAGCAGAGAACCGGGCAGTCACCTGGGCGGGGCACAATGTGGGCTACGCCTCCGGAGCCTCCAACGGCTGTGGCACTGGGCTAACGTCGGTTGCTTTGGTGACGTCACCATTCCGTTTTTTTCAGTGGTGAGGGAAAGCCAACATCGGTTACGTCTTGTTGAGGCAACTCTGGCACTGAAACATTACTAGGTGAGTTTTCCAAAGACTCGTGTGCCTCAGGCTCAGTGACGTGTAGCTGGTCCACGGAGATTTGTGGATCCTTGGGAGTTTCTTTGCTTTGGGCTGGGTGGATCGAATCACGTCCTCCTGGGACCAGGGGTCCTAGGCAATCCTGCCATGCCTCCCGGGCCGAGGTTCCGCGTACCTGCTCTGGGAGGAAGAGCCATGTGTAACAGGATCCCACGTCCGGTTGCAGCTCCTGCCCAGTGCCATCTAGCGAAAGCACGGGCACCAGGAGTGTGAAGCCGGCGTCGTAGTGAGGTCCCCGAGCGTAGGGACCTAGAGGCGCAGGCCCCAGATCCAGGGAGCCCTCGCGAATCCCGCAACGAAGCAGCAGGAGCTCTGCCTGAGGAGGAAAGCGAGGGTCCCGGCGGTGAACGAGACCTAAGGAAAGAGAAGGGATCGTAAAGTCGTGATCCAGAGCCGGGGCGGGGTGAGGCGGAGCTGAGAGCTGCAAGTTCCCGAAGGCTGGGAGGGTTACTTAAGGCTGGGAGGATTACTTAGCAAGCAAAGAGAAAACAAAGTCCTTGGCCTGGAGGAGATCTGGTCCTGGCTTGGGACCTTCTCTCCAGCTCGCCTGCACACCCAGCTCCTGGATCAGCTGGGTTAGTTCTTGCAGCTGTGCCCCAGAGCAGAAGTCGATGTCCGTGAGCGGCCGGGCTGGGGCTGGGGGCAGTGGGCCCCACCAGGGAGCACTCCCCCAGACCGCGGAAGCCATATGGCTCTGTCGTTTGGGGGCTAGGAAATACACAAACGGGAGGAAGCCCAGACGGGCCGTACCTTTTGCTGCGGAAAACTGGCCCCCGTTCTTGGCTCTTCCAGAGGCCAAGAGGGTTCCCAAGACACAGTCCGCCTATGGGTCTGCAGACGAAGGGCCCTAAATTTAGTCTTGAAAGAGAACAAATAAATACCTCCTCCGTCCTTGCCCTTTTCTCATATGCTGGTCCCCGCCCCCATGCAACGGTTCACCTGACTCAGCAGGTAGAAAGTAGCTGTTTGGCCCCTCCTAAGGAATGCAATAGCCTCCTTCGCTGCCCCTTGTCTACGTCCCCTTACCTCTTTTTCAGAAGAGGCTAGTGGTTTGCGGCTTCCCTCTTAGGGTTAGCTACAAAGGCTGGGAAGAGAATGGATAGGAAGATTCAACAGGTAACTTCTTCCTGCTGCCTGTAAGGCCACGCCCTTAAATTATAACCACGCCCCTTTCTGGAGACTGTCGGGGTGGTTCCGGACCAGCCCGGCCTCCAGTCAGAGTTCAGTCACTCCTTTCGCTCTGCAGAGATCTCGCGGCCATCCTGGGAGTTGTAGTTTGTCTTCAAAGCTACCAGGGCGTTGGGGCCACGCCCCCACATCCTTTCCTGTTCCGTTGAAGTAGTGCCTGATGGAAGTCGTATTTCTATGGAGGTAAGCTATTCTCTGTCTTTATGATAAACTATTCTGTGTCTTTATGATAAACTATTCTGTGTCTTTACAAGGCCAGGTGAAGCGCACAAACACTCCTTGCGGTTAGAACAGAGGCCTAATAGGATGGATCTGAATAGCAAACAATAATGAGGGACATACACTAGGGAATGCGGAAAATTGGGGACTCTACATCTCACTTGGGAGTAGAGGAGCCCTGGTCATTTAAATCTAGAAGGGTTCTTGCATGCAATTATAACTTCAGTTTAGAGATGAGACTGCAAGCCTAGAAAGGTTGCACATGACTTGTCCAAGTTCAGAGCTCAGCCAGAGAGCTGTTGGAAATGGGCTCTCCAGCTGGGACGTATCTCCTTGGAATCGGTGGTGGTAACGTTAGACAAGAACACACCGATAGTGTGCATGTAGTGACCCAGGGATGGACATCTGACTCAGGGAAGGGACATATTAGTGTTGCCCACCTCAGACACACAAGTGGTGTCAGGGAAAACACTTTGGAATCTCGCAGTTTATGTGTGTATACAGAAGAGTTATCAGGACTGAAAATCAAGTCCAGAGGAAACTCCAGCTGGGCTAGGGCAGGGCAATGAAAAATTATCAGGGGAAGGAAATGGCTTTCAGCGACCAGTGCTATCATGGACACAGCTTAAGTCCAGGATGAACCTAGGAGTAAGAATAATAGGACAGAAAGATAGGACACCAGAGACACGCTCACAGATTAGACCAATGCATACTGGACCAGGAATTCTAACATTCCTTTTTCCTAGGGGTCTGTCTCCCCAGTGAACTAGGCCTAAGTCCATGGGCAAGAAAACTAAGTGGAGACACCTCGAACTATTTAGAGGCCTATGAAGGAGGGGACCCTCAGAATCCAGGGCTCAATTTGGGGAGCCTAAAACACAAGGTTTCCTAGTCACTGACAAAGAGAGGTCTTCTCCCTCAGTAACCAAGAGCCCCAAACACAGCCCAGGACGGGGGAGGTAAGTTTCCATACATCTGATCGTGACCCAAGAGACCAGATGAGGAAAACTGAAGCCTGGGATCTTTCTCACAGTCTGGAGAAATCAGGCATTGGCTGTCCATCCCCACATCTTACCTCCTCCGTAGAGGGTGGCTTCTGAGCCACGCTAAAAATAGCTAAGTTCTCTGGTCTCTGGGGGAGCTTTAAGATGCCGGGGGTGGGTGACAGGGAAAGGAAAATTGCTCTAAACTCTAAAGCACTGCTCTCCGATAGCATTGTCCATGATGATGCAAATGTTCTAAATCTGTGCCGTCCAATGCAGTAGCCACTAGCTCCATGTGCCTACTGAGCACTTAGATGGCCGTGGCAATGAGGAACAGAATTTTTTTTTTTGGCCAAACCATGAAGCTTGCGGGGTCTGAGTTCCCCGACCAGGGATTAAACACCAGCCACAGCAGTGAAAGCGCCAAGTCCCAACAACTGGACCGCCAGGGAACAGAATTGGATGCCAAGGAAATTCCGTTCCCTGAGGAAGAGAATTTTTAATTTTTTAACTTAATTTTTAACAGAATTAATTTTCCTTAATTTTAACTAATTTACATTCTAATAGGCATTTGGTTAGTGGCTACTGTAATTGACAATGCAGCTCTAGGGCCATGGGGATAACGGATTTAGCTAGACAGTTATGGAGGGAAAGCAGGGATAGTTTAGGTCCTCATCAGGCCCTGTGGGATGTGGCTGGGTTGGATGTCCTCAAGCAACCACAGAACACTTCTCTTGTCTCTTTATTCCTCAAGCATATCTGTCCCCTCTTTTTCTAAGTTGCTCATCACACACTGATATCCCCACTCCTTGATGGTCTCCGGTGAATTGTTGGATGTCTCTCGGTGAAGGCGCCTGGGAGACAGAGCTTCTCACTTGTCCCTGCCTGATCTGAACTGTCTCTGGCGGGCGTCAAAGACCACAAGCCCTAGCCGAGTGCCTGACCCAGGACTGTGGGGCTTCCAGCTGGTTTAGGGAGGCATAGACATCTGGCGATAGTTCTGGCAGGCTGGAGGAACTGTATCCATGTGGTGGTACACCCAGATCTTGGCTGCCTGCTCGTCGTAAGGGTGATTGCAACTCAATCAGTACAGGTACCTCTGAGAAGGTTTGCAGGTCGTTGCCTACAGTTTAAATCTCGGGTAAGACCTGGGTTCTTGTGGAGGCCTGGGTCGTGGATAAGGCCTGGGTCCCTGTGGAGGCCTGGATTTGGGGTAAGGCCTGCGTTTCTGAAAACTCTACAGTCTTTTGAAGGTCCTGAGGTCCTTTGGAGGACAGAGCCTTGGTTGAGGCCAAGACTCTCATGAAGTTCAGGGGGTTGGGGCTGGTTTGGGGTTTGGGAAGTAGTGGATAACTGGGGAGGGATGGGGCCCTGGGAAGAGAGGACAGACTGAGGAGACTTGGAGTTTGGGGTAAAGGTGGGGGCTTGTATTAAGGTGGAGGGCTTCTGGTGGTCGCTGTGTTGATGAAGGACAAAGGATCTGGGAGAAACAAGAGGCAGATAAAGAGTGCATGGTGGAGGCATGGTGCATGATGAGCTCTGGGCACTGGTTGGAGAATGGAATCAAGGTTGAGAAGGTGCTGCTGGGGTGTGACCGGACAAGGGTTAGATTTCAGGGCTAACCCTGCTCCCGGCCTCCCCCCTCCCCTTCTTCCCTCAGCTCTGGAGGCATCTGAAGAGATTCTTGCGGGCACTTTTCAATCGTATTTTCCCCAAAGGTGAGTGGGCGCCAGTGTGGGCTCAGGGGATGTGGGCCTGTCCCCTTTCTTCTATCCCTGCCTTGATTCTCAGCCCCTCAGGAAGCCAGGCCCTGACCCATCTTGCCTTTCCCCGCAGACAAGCAAGCCAGCTGTGTAGGCAGCCATCGCATGTGCATGCGCTGCTCCGTGGATCCCAAGAACCTGTGCTCAAGAGTTTCTTCCCGCTTCCGCCATGGCCCAAGCTTCCTGCTCGGGCACCCAAACCACCTTGACTCCTGGATACTAGACACAAATGATGAGAAGGCTTCTAAGTGCTGCTGGATGCCGCCTCAGTGTGGACGGGCTGGGGCTTCCACGGAGGCTCCACGGGGACTGTGGAAGGAGGGGGTAGTGAGTGCTGGGGAGGCCCCTCCGGTCACAGCCTTAAAGTCCCAAGCCACCTTGTACTCCAGGTAGGAGACATCTTCGAAGTACCGAAGGATGAACAAGGTGGACGTGTTTCCACTCCACCTGCCCCAAGAGAGCAAGATTAAGACCCCAGACTATGACCCAGCCCAGGCCCCAGCCCGGGCCCAGACCCACCCCCAGTTCAGCCCCCTGCGCATGCTCCTGCGAAGGCCCAGACCTTCTTCTCAGCCCAACCCCCTGCGCACAACACCCCAGGCCGAGACCTGCTCCCGAGGCCATGCCCATGAGCACACTTCCGCCCAGGCCCAGGCCTTCTCCCTAGTGCACCCCACTGGGAACGCTCCTGCCAAAGCCCAGACCTTCTCCTCCACCCACCCCTTTGAGCACGCCCCACCTCAGGCCCAGACTTGCTCCACATTCCACTCCCCTGAGCACACCACCCCCCAGGCCCAGACCCCCACCCGAGCCCTCACCCCTGAGCACAGCCCTGCCCAGGTCCATGGCCCTGAGCATACCTCAGCCTATACCCCAGTCCAGGACCAAGCCCAGGACACCTCACATGCCTCAGCCCAGTCCCTGGGCCAAATATCTGTCTGCACCCTGACCCATGCTCATCTGACCTATACCCATGCCAACACTCTGGTCCCTCCCCCAACTTCTGCCCCTAATACTACTCCTGCCCTAGCCCCTACACCAGTCCCTGTCCCGATCTCTGCCACAACCTCTGTCCCAGCACTGGTCATGGCCCTGACCACCACTCCAGTCCCTTCTACCACCCCTACCCCATCCTAGGTTCTATTTCCTCTACCTTGTCTGCCTTCATCCAAGGCCTCTCCTCCGGCCGTGTGGTCTACGATGACCGCAGGGTAAAGCAGAACTTATTCCATGTGTGTTCCCCTCAGAACTCTGGGTATTCCAGAAAGGACTTGGGTACCCTCTCCAGACCGCAAGAGGGGCATGGTCTGGTGAGCTCTGGTACAGCAGAGCAAACACTGAAGCAATGTAGTGGGGACAGTGCCAAGCCCTCCACAGGATTCATACTGGGTTACCCGGGGTTGGGGAATATGGAAGGGAAGATCTCAGATGATGCCAAAGACAAATTTGTACAGTCCAAGACCTTCCCTTACTGCAGCTTCCATCCTTGCAGTTCTGAGAAGAGAAACACGGACCCCCAGACTCCAGTCTACCCCAAATTCCTGTACTCCAAGGGTGCTGCACCTTGTCAACCTTGCTTCCATTCTCCAACCAGTGCCCAGAGCTCACCATGCACCATGCCTCCACCTTGCACTCTTTATCTGCCTCTTGTTTCTCCCAGATCCTTTGTCCTTCATCAACACAGCAACCACCAGAAGCCCTCCACCTTAATACAAACCCCCACCTTTCCCCCAACCTCCAAGTCTCCTCAGTCTGTCCTCTCTTCCCAGGGCCCCATCCCTCCCCAGTTATCCACTACTTCCCAAACCCCAAATCAGCCCCAACCCCCTGAACTTCATGAGAGTCTAGGCCTCAACCAAGGCTCTGTCCTCCAAAGGACCCCAGGCCCTTCAAAAGACTGTGGAGTTTTCAGAAACGCAGGCCTTACCCCAAATCCAGGCCTCCACAGGGACCCAGGCCTTATCCAAGACCCAGGCCTGCACAAGAATACAGGCCTCCCCAAGAACCCAGGCCTTGCTCAAGATCCAGGCCTCCACAAGCTTCCAGGCCTTACCCAAGATCCTTACCTCTGCAAGAATCCAAGCCTTTCCCACGACTCTGATCTTCAGAAGAATCCAGTCATTACCCAAGATTCTGGCTCCCAGAAGAGCTTAGGTTCTACTCGAGACAGACGTTTATTTAAACGCCCATATCTCACCCAACCCTCTGGTCTCCACAAAAACACACCATTTCTCCAAACTTCTGACATTCAGAGGAGCTCAGGCTTTATGCATGATTCTCGAGTCTATAGGAATCTGGAACGAAAGCAAGAGACTGTACTCTATAAAAGTCAAGAGCTCTCCCAAATAACTGGCTTCCATAATAGCCCACACCCTTGTCAACATTCTGGATGTGACAAGAGTACAGGTAATGCCCAAGATTCAGGAGTCTCTAGGAGTCCAGACTTTACCCAAGATCTGGGCCAGAGAAGCGTCCATACCTTGCCCAAGACTCTGGAGTCAACAAGAGTTCAGGCCTTTGCCAGGAATCTGAAGAGCCCAGGCCTTGTGCAAACCCCTCGCCTCCATAAGGGCTCAAGCCTTACCTGAGACTCAGAAGACTACAAGAATCCAGGTCTTACCCAAGATTCTGGAGTCTGCAGGAGCCAAGGCCTTACTCAAGATTCTGACCTCCATAAGAATCCAGGCCTTACCCAAGCCACTGAAGTCAAAAGGAGATGTGGACTTACCCAAGAGGCTGGAAATTACAGGAGGTCAGAACATACCCATGACCCTATCTTCCACAAGTACTCAGGAATCGAGATCCTGGCCCCCATAAGTGTCCAGCCCTTACTCAAGACTCTGGCTCATCCAAGAGATCAGGCCTCCATAACAACTCATGCCTTATCCCAAATCCTGGCCTCCACAAGAACCCTCTAGGAACTGACTCTGTCCAGGAACTGACTCTTTCAGGCCCACATCAGACCCGAAAGTCATTTATATCTGAGGCAGTTCCTCGAAAGGACTCCCTCCTTGTCCTTTCTACCTCTTTGGAACCTGTATATTAAACAGGTCTCCCATGTTTCCTATGACCTTGAACTTCTCACACACACTAAATTCTGTGTTTTTTGAATCTTCAAGTATCCTACTTTCCATATATGAGAAAATTTTGTTGGGTGATGAGAAACCCAAATGAAGTATCTTATAAAAGGCAATTTCCCACATCAGATGAAAAGAAAATTGGGGATGATTGCCTTGCAGTGGTGTATTGGAACTGATTCTTACTGGCTCGAGAGCCATTTGTTAACTTTTCAGGAATGTTTTGAGCCAGTTGTTAAACAGTCATTACTAAAAATTAAGTTTTATAAAGTTACAGTTCAATAAATTGTATTTAAAACAAATTTATTTATTTTTTTCTTCTTTGTGGTATGCGGGCCCCTCACTGTTGTGGCCTCTCCCGTTGCGGAGCACAGGCTCCAGACGCGCAGGCTCAGCGGCCATGGCTCACGGGCCCAGCCGCTCCGCGCCATGCGGGATCTTCCCGGACCGGGGCACGAACCCGTGTCCCCTGCATCGGCAGGCGGACTCTCAACCACTGCGCCACCATGGAGGCCCGAGACATTTGGACTGTTTTGGAATTTGGGAAATATAACATTTGAAGAAACAATTTTAATTTGGAGCAAAATAACATTTGAAAAAAACAAGTTTAAGTTGGCAAATGGATGACACAATCGAAACAGCAGAAACCTGCTACAGTTTCCAAAAAAAAAAGCCTGTCCAATGCAGAAAACGCACAATTGAAACAAATTAAAGAATTTGGACATTTTTCAAAACAGCCCGGGCAGGGAATGCAAGGGAGGAGAGCCGCGCAGGCATGGCCTGTGGTTCTGGAGGCCGGGGCTCTGTTTAAGACTCCACCTGCACTCTTTGGGACCCTATCAACTAATTTCCCCTTCTCTCTCACCGGGCCCCGATTTCTTCTTTCTGTAAAAACGAGGAGGTTGCACGCTAGCCTCTAAAACAGTGGTTTTCAAACTGCAGTTAACGACCCTTTTCATAGGTCCGGAATCAAATGAGTGGCCCCAAACCAGTGTTAAAAAAAGTTTAGAGTGAAAAATGCATGGAATGCAGCTCCCATAGTAAAGATAGGTATTGTTTCCTGAAGCTTCTGTTTCAGTTATAAATGTGTTTTCTGAGGCCGTGATGCAAAAAAAAAAAAAAAAAAAAAACTTACTGGGCGGGACATTCGAGGATATTATAAAAGCAGCGGGACGCCCGCCCTTTCCCACCCTGCGGGGGTCTCCGTACCAGGTCTAAGCAGATCTTTGTGCTCATCTCCTCATCCTTCTCGTCCTAGAAGGGAAAAGTTTAAAGGGTAGATATGATGTCAGTGTAGAGAAATGAGGGGCTCGGTGGGTAAACTCTCCCTGGAAACTCCCCTCTTTTTCTGAGTCGCACCCTCTTGGGTTCAAGCCCCACCTCCTATAAACTGCGTTGGCTTAAGCTCCGCCTCCATCTCGTAAACTTCCTGCTGGCCGTACAGCCAGCCAGTTCATTTACCAGTCCCGGCCCCGGCCGGAGTGAATCTCTGCCCGCTGTCCTTTATTGACCCTGTCCGGCACCAAGGTCCGCCCCAGCCTGTGACCCCGCCTCAAGGTCCGCTCTCCGGCCCGTCCATCGGCCCCAGCTCCAATTTGAGATCCGCCCACAGGCCCGTTCATCATCTTGCCGGGCTCAATCCTGGCCCGTCCAGCAGCCACGCCCACAGCTTGTCCATTGGTCCGATTTCGACCCAACCTCTACTAACGGCCCGTCAGTCATCCAGCCTGGCCTCGCCCCGGGCCCCGCCCCCAGTGGTCCCTGGGTTCCGCCCTGCCTAAAGCCACGCCCCCCAGCCGGCTAGTGGGCCAGGCCTCAACTCCCCGCGTGCGCCCTCACCAGGCTGATTAATTGCGCTAGGCTGAGACCAATGCTAACCCCGACGCGGTCTCCCACCTCCCGCGCCGGCCTCACCGAGCTATCATAGCCCGAGAAAAGTTTCTCGCGGAGTCGGCCCTCCGCCTCCGAGCCGCGGGCGCCTGGAGGAGGAGAGAACTGAGTGAAGCCCTGGTGCCCGACCACGACCTCTGGCCCTGTCACTGCCCCTTTGACGCCCAGACTTACCCGAGGCGAATGGCGCCCCCAACGTCCCCAGCAGCAGCAGCAGCAGCAGCGCCCCTGGGGTCATAGCCCGCCCGCGTCGCTCAGTGAGTCCGCTTGGGTGAGCCGCCAGGAGAGCCAGCGCAGGGGAAGTGACGAGGTGCCCATGAATGTGCACCTGTTATTGGGGGGCAGCCGCCAGCCTACCCTCCCCGCCCTTGGGACTTGATCCCTCCCCGAGCAACTGCCAAAGCCTGCTACCCACAGATGGCAGACAACACTTCAATTGTATAAATCGTCTTTAATTGAGAAAGCATGGAGCGGAGACTGGTTCCCTGGGAGCAGAGCCTTTTTGGGTACCTAACACCCAGCTGAGGTAAAGCAACTTCTATTCAGTTAGAAGCTGGAGGGGTGTATGAGGTCTAGAGACCAAGAGGCCCTCACCCTCCTTGGCCTGACCTGTAGGGGAGAAGGGTGGGACTTATTGCTGAATTGGTGTCTCCTCATTTGAGGGGGGTCAAAGCTATGTCCCATTTGTCTTTTTTATTCTAGATCCATTACCCCAAAGACCTCAGCTTTAAAGGGGACCTGGAAGGAATTTCTGCTGAGGTAGCTAAGTGTTCATGTCCCCCCAACCCAGGCACAGGTCCAGTCATGCCATGGTTCTGGCCACTTTCCCATCCTAGCTGCCCTTCTATGAGCCAGGGATTCCTTCCAAAACTCCTCTGCCCTTCCTCAGCCTCTGTTCCCTGGCAGGGCCCCAGCTGAGTTGCAGGAGCTAGAAACTGCATGTAAAAAATAAGGTGAGCATTCTAAAGGAAGAATGAGATTTTTGGAAAATTGTCTAGGGTAAACAAGAAGTTCTGGATGATCCATCCAGAACTTAGTTCTTTGTGGATCATAGCTGGGTCCTTTCCAGAGCTCCTGCTTAACAGGTATCACGAGAGAAGGTGGGAGCGTGGGTCTAGAACTCTTACCCTAGACCAATAACATACCTATATAGGCTCTAGTTCCATCCTAGAGGGAAGGGCTGAGAGGTGGTCTATGTCCTAGAGCTGAGATTCAGAAGGAAGTATGGCTCCATATGTGTCTAGAACACCACGCTCTAGAATTGGGTGTCTCTGGGGTAAGAAAGTTAAACCTGTGGTGATCTGAGACTGGCCCAATTCAGGCCAAGACCAACAGCTGGACAGGGCCCAAATCCAGCCTCTCTCTAGTTGGAAAACAGGGGTCCATCTGGGTGAAGAACAGAAGCCTGATGGATCCAGAACAGAGCCTGGCAGCATGCCTGTGTTCCAGCACAGACCCTGGGTGCAGAAATTGCCCTGGCTGGGGTGCCTGGTGTTCCAGAACCTGTCTGGAACAAGGCAAAAGGTGGAGTAGCGAAAGGAGGAAACTAATCCTGAGCTGCAGTGGACCTATAAGTCTATGGCTTGGTGGCCATGAAAAGGGCAAAGGGCTCCAGGAACTGGCTGAGCCCGGGGTGGGGCAGATTTATGCCCTGGTTTTGTCAGTTTGGGAACCCCCCGCGCCATCTCGAGAAAAGGCTTTGGAGGGTGTGAGTGTGGAAGGAAAGAAGTGATCAGCCAGGACCATTGTCAGACATCCCCCTCTCTGACCCCTTTCCCGGGCCCAAGGATCTAAGGGTCTCAGCAGCCCCGGAAGTCATGGCCGGCCCCTAGGCTCCCTCAGGGTAGAGCACCTGGTGGGACGTGGCTGCTCAGGGCATGAGTGTGGCAGCAGGGGTGAGAGCAGGGCCAGAAGCAGGGCTGGGAGACAGGCTGTGGTGGTGGCGAGTGCAGGGAGCCTCCAGTCCGGGGACTACATGGCAGGGGGCAGGGGGACTGGAAGGGGAGGTCTCAGGGACACTGTGGAGAGAAGGCTCCCAGTACACAGCCACTGTGAAGGGGAGAGAGAGGAGCAGGAAGGAGACTTAGGCACCAAGAGAGCTCTGACAGGGCTCCCTTCCCCTACACTCCTCCTCTGGGAACCCACAGAAGGAGAGCTTCCCAAACCTCTAAAGGCCAAAGCCTTCCTGGCTTGACCTGTCATAGCATGTGTCCTCTTAAAACACTTATAGCCCCTTAGCTGTGTGTCACTAAATGTCCATGTCAAGGTCAATACCGTCCCATGTGGTCCACCTCTTCCCTGGGGGTCCATACTCACCCTCCAGGAGCTTGGGCACAAAGTGGGCGGCTGCCTTGGTCTTCTTGACTCGATTTCCCTTCATGACTCGGCCCTCCTTGTCCAGGCCCATGTACCAGGCCCGGCCAGAACGACGCTGGCGATAGAGTGCAGAGGCGTACAGGACATAGTAACTCTCAAAGATGCACTCCTTAAAGCGACACTCAGCTGTGAAATGTGGCTGAGGAGACAAAGACCCAGAAAGGCACACAGACAGAAAGACAAAAAGACACATCACTGAACAGAAGGGAGCCCTGGGAAGAACAAGGCAGGATATAATCCATACGTTTGAGACTGCGAGAGCCAACTTCTGAGTCCACGCAGGAACTGGGAGAAAGGGAGGATGAGGAAGAGTCTGGTGGCCCCCCGAGGGCCGGGAACTAGACTTCTGGGGGCCTGGGATAAGAAGATAACTTCTCTCTGCTCTACTCCCAACCTCTCACCATCCAGGGCACCTGGAGGGAATTTCTGCTTGGAGGAGTTCCTGAATCCTTCCCCAGCATCCTGAATGACTCTGGGGAAGTGAGTAATAATGAGGTCTAGAGGAGGTTGGAGAAGACACAGGGGTCCTAAAAGGTTGAAAGAGTTGGACATTCAAAGAGCCTGGGGGTATTTAGGAGGCTATTGGAGGAGAAGGGATTGGAGGGACGCTAGAGGAGGTGCTTGGGAGCGGGCAGTGAGGACAGGGTGTCGGCAAGAGCTGGAGGGAGAGGAAGCCCTGAGCTGCAAGATATCTGTAGTTGGGAAGGCTGTAGCTAGGGGACTCCCCTGACTGCAGGCCACCCTGCCCCCTTGTCTCACCGAGCTGTAGAGCAGCCCCTCAGCGTTCATGGCCACGTAGTGACCCAGCTTGGCACTCTGGATGGTGACTACACGGAGCCCCACAGGGATCAGGTTGAAGTGGGCTGGGGGTGGAGAGAAGGGGTATCGGTACCCCAAGCCTCCAATCCCCATCTGAGCCCCCCCTCAATTATGGTCCTAGTTCTACTTCTTCCTTTGCGGGGTCAAAGAGCCAGACTGAAAACAACAGAACCTGAAGCCACAATAGGACTGTCATCTCCTATGCCTGCGCTCCCCCTTCCCACCCAGCAGCTGGATTCCCCTCTCACTGAAAGAGCTGGTGTCCTCTGGGGTGCCCTGGATGCTCCCATCGGGATTCGCCTGGAGGTAGAAACCCTGGCGGCAGAACAGTTTGGTGACGATGCCTTTGAGCTGAGGCTCTGGAGAGAGAGACATTCATCTTGGAACATGACATCTCTGTTCCCAGAAACATTGCTACACTTGGCGGGATCAGAGGAGAGAAAGAAAGGAGGATGGAGGGAAGGAAGAGGGTCCCAGGGCCCCAGCTCCCTGACCCTCTAAGCAAGCTCTCTCCCACCTCTCTTTGACTCCAGAGGAAGCTGGGGTGTGGGTCCCTTCTGCTTCCTCTAACCAGCTTTCAGTTTAATTGATTGAAATGTATTTAAAGGCTTAATTCCTACTCTACAGCTCAACCAGGATGGGGGGAGGGGAGAAGAAGGAAGAGGAAAGGGAGAGAGATATGGAAACGCAGAGGACAGAGGGAGACAGGCAGAGCTGCTGAAAGTGCAGTGTGTTTGCGAATGTGGGGGGCATTAAGGTGACCCCAGGGTAGGGTCGCACCCTCAGGAGTGGGGGTGGGACTGGACCTGACGCTGACTCAGCACCTGCTGCTGCAGCTGCCGCTCGCTTCGCGCGGGCCTCGCCTTGGCCCACCGCCGGCCTGTCTGACACTGACCCATCTGTCTGTCTGTCTGTCTGTCAGTCTGCTGGCTCACGGGGGCCCAGCCCTCCCTGAGGCTCAGCCTCTCCCCTTCAGCCAGGTAATCCACCTGGGATGGGGGATATTCGGTACTAAACCAAGGAAATGGGGGAGGGGCCAGGAAGCTGGTGAGGCAGGCTGACTCACGTGGGGGCTGGGTCCCACACAAAGGGTGGGCTGCTGACCGTACCACTGCGGAGGGCCGGCGGCGGGGGGAGGAGGATGCCAGCGGGGGGGTGGGGGGTCTCCCCCTAGGGGAGCTGAGAGCGGACGGGAGCGAGGCCAGAGGGACTTCCCGCCTGTCGCACCGGGACGGGGACCACAGGCTAACCTTCACAACTCTCTTTGCCTGGCGCTTGCGGCCGAGTTCCCGGTACCCCCTCGTAGATGGTACGACCACCAGTCTCCGTGCGGCTATCCAGCCGTGTAGTGTGTCTGAGTTCCTCGCGGCAGAGGGTCTCCTGAGCCCGTGGGGCCCGATTTCTGAGCCGCGTAGGCGGTCATCGGGGAGTGCCCAGCTCCCTTCTTGAAGTGCAGGTCACGGGAGGAGGGCGCACAGAGGGGCGGACTCGCGAGGTAGCTGCAAGGACACCCGGGGGAGAGCTGGGGAGATTGGTACCGAGCCAGGCAAGCTCGGCGAGGAGGAACGGAGCCAAGGCTCGGAGGAGCGGGAGAACCGGGGCGGGGACGGGGCTTCCGGAGCCGCAGAAACCCTCTGGGTGACCCAGGCTTCCGGAACCCCCAGGCCCCTCCGCTCGGCATTGAAAGAATCGAGAGAGGGGGCACGTAGTAAGAGGATGGTGGGGGTGGGGACTCCTGTGTTGGGAGGGGGGCGAGCGGGAGCACCAGGCTTAGCCCCTCAAGCCTTCCCCTTGCCCTCGAAAGCGAGGAGACTCGGGGTTATGGACGCGAGACAAGGGAAACTGAGGCATCGTCTGGCCGAGGGTTTGTGGTCCAGGCCCACCCCCTTTCACTTTCGGGCAGTCCCCGTCAGTCGGGCCCCGCTCTTCCGAGTCCCTGGCCTCAACCTCCCAGGCAGAGAGACCCCCGGCCCGGAGACCCCGCCCCAGCCACTCACCCGGGCAGCGGTCCGGTCGCGCGCGCCGCCCCCCCCGCCCCCCCCGCACATGCGCACCTTGGACAGCAGGATGAGGAGCTGCTTCTGGCAAAGGAACTTGGTGCCCCGGGGACACACGCGCCGCTGCGCCGACACGGGCCGGCTGCCCCCGGGCTCGTGGACCTCCCGCTTCTGCCGGATGAGGCTGCTGGCCAGTGCCGCCATGGCGCCCCGGGAGGAGACACCCCAAAACCGGCAGGCTCCCGGAGCGCGCTGGGCCACCCCGGAGAAGCCCGCTAGCTCACCAGGACATGCTCTTGACTCTCCGGTCCGACTCGCCGCCTCACCCACGGGACCTGAGGATAAGCCCTAGACGACCCCCACCCCAGGCACCAGCTCCCACCCTTGGGCCTCGTGCTAGCTTCGCCAGACCCAGCAGCCTATGTACCTCTCAGTTGACCCCACCCTCCACCTTTGCCCCCCACAGAAAACTCCCCCTTCTCTGATCTCCAGTGTCCCTGTCCCCCACTAACACTATCCCAAAGCCAAGACACTCAAATTTTCCAGGATGTGGTTCCAATATCCCCAGGCACCTTTCCACCCTATTTCCGGGCCCTGCACTCCTGCCAAAGCCACTCTTGTAATTTTAAGGGTGTGGGTCCTTAGCTTTGGGGATATTAGCTCACCCCACCCCTGCTGGGGTGCTGCCAGTGTCTAGGAAGAACCCAACCTTGGTGTCTTTTCTTTTGCCACCCTCTAATTGAAGAATCCCCCACTTTTTTTCACTGAAGTCCCCAGAAAAGTATGCCTTGAAATATCCAGACTGTTGCCAATCAGCAAGAAGAGGTTCCCAGACCCTGTCTCTGGATGATACCGCTTTTTACCAAGTCACCCCCATTTCTAGTGGCACAGCATTCCAGCTGCTGAGCCCCTTTCCTCACCTTGTTACCATCCACTCCTTTTGAAGTCACCTCCAAATCCGCCCTTCCTAGTGGTTACACCAGGTGGTTGTCTGGAGGGCCCTGTGTCACCTCGGAATAAGGAGCATAGGTTTTTGGCTTTTTTCCTTTTTTCTGACAGCCCCTAATTTCCTCGGGGACAGCTGGTGCTGTTTAGATCCCACGCCCTCCGATCCAACCAGCCCCCCGAGAGAGGAGTGCACCCACGTTGTCACGGGTCCCCAAATGTGAACAGACCCGCTATAAGTCAGAGCGCATCAGAGCTTTCTGCGACAGGGCTTCCTTGTCCTCCCTGGGACTGCCTATAGCGCCCCCTCTTCCTTCCCCGACGCCCCTCAACCTGTCCTCTCTTGTCGATCCGGGGACAGCTGGCGCTGGCTCCGGTTCCAGGCTCCTCCCTCCCTGTAGCCCACAAGCGGAGCTTCCCCCCACGCCCGGCTAGGCGTCCCGGACCCCAGGAAGGAGTGAGAGTGTCTCCGCAGAGCGCGCTGGTCTGGCGAAGTGAGCGCTGGGCCTGGCGGCTGGACCAAGCGGAGCGGCGGCAGCGGTAGCGGCTGTGGGAGGCTGAGGCGGCGGCGGCAGCGACAGCGACTTCCCCCTCCCCCGAGAGCCGGTCCGGGGGCGGAGACGCCTGGAAATAGGGGGAGGTGAAGCTGGGCGGGCGGAACCCCGGGGTTCCTTGGAGGCAGGGAGTGGCGACGGTCTTAGAGACTGGCGGAGCCGAGGCAAGGCCGCATGTCTCGCATGTCTCCGGGTTCAGAGGAGGAGGGACAAGGAGGCGACTTCACTGAATGGAACTCTGGATGGGGGGAGAGGTTGGGCTTAGATAGATGGAATGGCGGATGCCCCGAGAATGGAGAAAGGGACCCTACTGCCCGGGATGGAGGACAGAACTGGATGAGGAAGGTGGGGGGAATAACTGAAGAGATAGCGGTGGTGGTGAGGTCTAGCCTGGGGTGAAATCCGGCCTCCTTAATGTCTCTGCTTTTGTGTGAGACAAATTGGTCAGTCCCTGGTCTCCATACCTTTCTCCTTTACACGTTCTTTCAGCAAATATATTACCCCCACCCCTATTGACTCCTAAGAGAAAAGACCATAAGAACAGGCGAGAGATGGATGCCAGAGGCTGCACCGGAGTGGGAGAGGTGCTGGCCACAGATTTGGAAAGTGGAGAGGCCAGAATGGAACGACCTGTGCCAGGGATGGGGCGGGAGGAGGGTGGGAGGAAGCGGAGGAACCGGCGAGGAGGCTTTCTAGAACGGGCTCTTCACGCTCAAAGGGCTCAGCCTGTCTCCCAGGTGAGGGGAGAGCAGTCCCCTCCACATCCCGCTGGCCAACAGAAGCACATTCCAGGTTAGTAGGAACAGCGTCTTTAATGGGCCCCGCCTCCCACGCCGGCTAAGCCGCCCCCCCTTGCGTGCAGCCTTGGCCGCTTCCACAGCGGCGCGCGGAGCGCGGGCAGGGTCCCTGCGAAGCAGGGCCAACGGCCCGAGCAGCGAAGCGGCGCCGTCCCCCGCACGGAGCTTTTGGCCACTCAGAAAATAGTGGGGCAGCGTCCCGGCCTCGAGCGCCCAGCAGCCGCTCACACGCCCAGTAGAGCAACGTCCGCAGGAGGTGGGGCGCCGCGACCCTAGTCCTGGCCACCAGAGGGCGCAGGAGCGCCTGAGCCGCCGCTCAGCAGGGGAACGGATATGCGCGTCTTGAGCGCGAGCTCTTGGCGGGCGAAGCAGAGCTGCCAGCCGGAGGCGTCCGGCCGCTCTGTGCCGCCGCCGCAGGGCACCAGCTAGAAGGAAGACGACTCCGAGGCCAGCGGGCCGGCCCACGAGTGGCTCCGAGGCCCCTGGGGCCAGCCGGCCACGGACACCACGGGGATCAAGTCGAAAAGCAGGAGGCGGCGCGGGGGCCCAGGCGCAGCCAGGAGGATGGTGGTGACCCCCGAGTGGCGGTCTGCGTGGACTAAGCGCGGGGCACCCGGAACCGGAAACGGGG
Source organism: Delphinapterus leucas (assembly GCF_059928025.1). Classification (NCBI taxonomy): domain Eukaryota; kingdom Metazoa; phylum Chordata; class Mammalia; order Artiodactyla; family Monodontidae; genus Delphinapterus; species Delphinapterus leucas. The sequence goes on from NC_143147.1 coordinate 32,588,534, forward strand.
ACTCAGTGACCGCAGCCAGCGAAGCAGAGAACCAGGCAGCCACCTGGGCGGGGCACAATGTGGGCCACGCCTCCGGAGCCTCCAACGGCTGTGGCACTGGGCTAACGTCGGTTGCTTTGGTGACGTCACCATTCCGTTTTTTTCAGTGGTGAGGGAAAGCCAACATCGGTTACGTCTTGTTGAGGCAACTCTGGCACTGAAACATTACTAGGTGAGTTTTCCAAAGACTCGTGTGCCTCAGGCTCAGTGACGTGTAGCTGGTCCACGGAGATTTGCGGATCCTTGGGAGTTTCTTTGCTTTGGGCTGGGTGGATCGAATCACGTCCTCCTGGGACTAGGGGTCCTAGGCAATCCTGCCATGCCTCCCGGGCCGAGGTTCCGCGTACCTGCTCTGGGAGGAAGAGCCATGTGTAACAGGATCCCACGTCCGGTTGCAGCTCCTGCCCAGTGCCATCTAGCGAAAGCACGGGCACCAGGAGTGTGAAGCCGGCGTCGTAGTGAGGTCCCCGAGCGTAGGGACCTAGAGGCGCAGGCCCCAGATCCAGGGAGCCCTCGCGAATCCCGCAACGAAGCAGCAGGAGCTCTGCCTGAGGAGGAAAGCGAGGGTCCCGGCGGTGAACGAGACCTAAGGAAAGAGAAGGGATCGTAAAGTCGTGATCCAGAGCCGGGGCGGGGTGAGGCGGAGCTGAGAGCTGCAAGTTCCCGAAGGCTGGGAGGGTTACTTAGCAAGCAAAGAGAAAACAAAGTCCTTGGCCTGGAGGAGATCTGGTCCTGGCTTGGGACCTTCACTCCAGCTCGCCTGCACACCCAGCTCCTGGATCAGCTGGGTTAGTTCTTGCAGCTGCGCCCCAGAGCAGAAGTCGATGTCCGTGAGCGGCCGGGCTGGGGCTGGGAGCGGTGGGCCCCACCAGGGAGCACTCCCCCAGACCGCGGAAGCCGTATGGCTCTGTCGTTTGGGGGCTAGGAAATACACAAACGGGAGGAAGCCCAGACGGGCCGTACCTTTTGCTGCGGAAAACTGGCCCCCGTTCTTGGCTCTTCCAGAGGCCAAGAGGGTTCCCAAGACACAGTCCGCCTATGGGTCTGCAGACGAAGGGCCCTAAATTTAGTCTTGAAAGAGAACAAATAAATACCTCCTCCGTCCTTGCCCTTTTCTCATATGCTGGTCCCCGCCCCCATGCAACGGTTCACCTGACTCAGCAGGTAGAAAGTAGCTGTTTGGCCCCTCCTAAGGAATGCAATAGCCTCCTTCGCTGCCCCTTGTCTACGTCCCCTTACCTCTTTTTCAGAAGAGGCTAGTGGTTTGCGGCTTCCCTCTTAGGGTTAGCTACAAAGGCTGGGAAGAGAATGGATAGGAAGATTCAACAGGTAACTTCTTCCTGCTGCCTGTAAGGCCACGCCCTTAAATTATAACCACGCCCCTTTCTGGAGACTGTCGGGGTGGTTCCGGACCAGCCCGGCCTCCAGTCAGAGTTCAGTCACTCCTTTCGCTCTGCAGAGATCTCGCGGCCATCCTGGGAGTTGTAGTTTGTCTTCAAAGCTACCAGGGCGTTGGGGCCACGCCCCCACATCCTTTCCTGTTCCGTTGAAGTAGTGCCTGATGGAAGCTGTAGTTTCTATGGAGGTAAGCTATTCTCTGTCTTTATGATAAACTATTCTGTGTCTTTACAAGGCCAGGTGAAGCGCACAAACACTCCTTGCGGTTAGAACAGAGGCCTAACAGGATGGATCTGAATAGCAAACAATAATGAGGGACATACACTAGGGAATGCGGAAAATTGGGGACTCTACATCTCACTTGGGAGTAGAGGAGCCCTGGTCATTTAAATCTAGAAGGGTTCTTGCATGCAATTATAACTTCAGTTTAGAGATGAGACTGCAAGCCTAGAAAGGTTGCACATGACTTGTCCAAGTTCAGAGCTCAGCCAGAGAGCTGTTGGAAATGGGCTCTCCAGCTGGGACGTATCTCCTTGGAATCGGTGGTGGTAACGTTAGACAAGAACACACCGATAGTGTGCATGTAGTGACCCAGGGATGGACATCTGACTCAGGGAAGGGACATATTAGTGTTGCCCACCTCAGACACACAAGTGGTGTCAGGGAAAACACTTTGGAATCTCGCAGTTTATGTGTGTATACAGAAGAGTTATCAGGACTGAAAATCAAGTCCAGAGGAAACTCCAGCTGGGCTAGGGCAGGGCAATGAAAAATTATCAGGGGAAGGAAATGGCTTTCAGCGACCAGTGCTATCATGGACACAGCTTAAGTCCAGGATGAACCTAGGAGTAAGAATAATAGGACAGAAAGATAGGACACCAGAGACACGCTCACAGATTAGACCAATGCATACTGGACCAGGAATTCTAACATTCTTTTTCCTAGGGGTCTGTCTCCCCAGTGAACTAGGCCTAAGTCCATGGGCAAGAAAACTAAGTGGAGACACCTCGAACTATTTAGAGGCCTATGAAGGAGGGGACCCTCAGAATCCAGGGCTCAATTTGGGGAGCCTAAAACACAAGGTTTCCTAGTCACTGACAAAGAGAGGTCTTCTCCCTCAGTAACCAAGAGCCCCAAACACAGCCCAGAATGGGGGAGGTAAGTTTCCATACATCTGGTCGTGAGCCAAGAGACCAGATGAGGAAAACTGAAGCCTGGCCTCTTTCTCACAGTCCGGGGAAATCAGGCACTGGGTGTCCATCCCCACATCTTACCTCCTCCGTAGAGGGTGGCTTCTGAGCCACGCTAAAAATAGCTAAGTTCTCTGGTCTCTGGGGGAGCTTTAAGATGCCGGGGGTGGGTGACAGGGAAAGGAAAATTGCTCTAAACTCTAAAGCACTGCTCTCCGATAGCATTGTCCATGATGATGCAAATGTTCCAAATCTGTGCCGTCAAATGCAGTAGCGGCTAGCTCCATGTGCCTACTGTGCACTTAGAAGGTCGTGGCACTGAGGAACAGAATTTTTTGGTTTTTTTTTTGGCCAAGCCATGAAGCTTGCGGGTTCTCAGTTCCCCGACCAAGGATTGAAACCCAGCCACAGCAGTGAAAGCACCAGGTCCCAACAACTGGACCGCCAGGGAACAGAATTGGATGCCAGGGAAATTCTGTTCCCTGAGGAAGAGAATTTTTAACATTTTAACTTAATTTTTAACAGAATTAATTTTCCTTAATTTTAACTAATTTACATTCTAATAGGCATTTGGCTAGTGGCTACTGTAATTGACAGTGCAGCTCTAGGGCTTGGGGATAACGGATTTAGCTAGACAGCGATGGAGGGAAAGCAGGGATACTTTAGGTCCTCATCAGGTCCTGTGGAATTGGGCTGGAGTGGATGTCCTAAACCACCGACAGAACACTTCTCTTGTCTCTTTACTCCTCATGCATATCTGTCCCCTCTTTTTCTAAGTTGCTCTGAGCACACTGATATCCCCACACCTTGATGGTCTCCGGTGAGTTGTTGGATGTCTCTCGGTGAAGGCGCCTGGGAGACAGAGCTTCTCACTTGTCCCTGCCTGCTCTGAACTGTCTCTGGCGGGCGTCAAACACCACATGCCCTAGCCGGGTGCCTGACCCAGGACAGTAGGGCTTCCAGCTGGTTTTGGGAGGCGTAGACATCTGGCGATAGTTCTGGCAGGCTGGAGGAACTGTATCCATGCGGTGCTACACCCAGTCTTGGCTGCCTGCTCGCCGGGAGGGTGATTGGAGCTCAATCAGTACAGGTACTTCTGAGAAGATTTGCGGGTCATTGTAGGCCACCTGAGCCCTGGGAGAGCAGGAGTTCTGACTGGATGGGACAGAAAAGTCCATGGTATGCGCTGCCCAGCATCCTACTTTCGAGGAACTGCCTCAGATATAAATGACTGTCGGGTCTGATGTGGGCCCAAAACTTGGACAGAGTCAGTTCCTAGAGGGTTCTTGTGGAGGCCGGGGTTTGGGATAAGGCATGAGTTGTTATGGAGGCCTGATCTCTTGGATAAGCCAGAGTCTTGAGTAAGGGCTGGACACTTATGGGGGCCAGGATCTCGATTAATTCCCGAGTATTTGTGGAAGTTAAGGTCATGTGTATGTTCTGAGCTCCTGTAATTTCCAGCATCTTAGGTAAGGCCACATCTCCTTTTGACTTCAGTGGCTTGGGTAAGGCCTGGTTTCTTATGGAGGTCAGAATCTTGAGTAAGGCCTTGGGTCCTGCAGACTCCAGAATCTTGGGTAAGACCTGGATTCTTGTAGTCTCCTGAGTCTCAGGTAAGGCTTGAGCCCTTATGGAGGCGAGGGGTTTGCACAAGGCCTGGGCTCTTCAGATTCCTGGCAAAGGCCTGAGCTCTCGTTGACTCCAGAGTCTTGGGCAAGGTACGGACGCTTCTCTGGCCCAGAATCTTGGGTAAAGTCTGGACTCCTAGAGACTCCTGAATCTTGGGCATTACCTGTACTCTTGTCACATCCAGAATGTTGACAAGGGTGTGGGCTATTATGGAAGCCAGTTTTTTGGGAGAGCTCTTGACTTTTATAGAATACAGTCTCTTGCTTTTGTTCCAGATTCCTATAGACTCGAGAATCACGCATAAAGCCTGAGCTCCTCTGAATGTCAGAAGTTTGGAGAAATGGTGTGTTCTTGTGGAGACCAGAGGGTTGGGTGAGATATGGGCGTATAAAGAAACGTCTATCTCGAGTAGAACCTAAGCTCTTCTGGGAGCCAGAATCTTGGGTAATGACTGGATTCTTCTGAAGATCAGAGTCGTGGGAAAGGCTTGGATTCTTGCAGAGGTAAGGGTCTTGGGTAAGGCCTGGAAGCTTGTGGAGGCCTGGATCTTGAGCAAGGCCTGGGTTCTTGGGGAGACCTGGGTCTCGGGTAAGGCCTGGGTTCTTGTGGAGGCCTGGGTCTTGGATAAGGCCTGGGTCCTTGTGGAGGCCTGGATTTGGGGTAAGCCCTGGGTTTCTGAAAACTCTACAGTGTTTTGAAGGGCCTGGGGTCCTTTGGAGGACAGAGCCTTGGTTGAGGCCTAGACTCTCATGAAGTTCAGGGGGTTGGGGCTGGTTTGGGGTTTGGGAAGTAGTGGATAACTGGGGAGGGATGGGGCCCTGGGAAGAGAGGACAGACTGAGGAGACTTGGAGGTTGGGGGAAAGGTGGGGGTTTGTATTAAGGTGGAGGGCTTCTGGTGGTTGCTGTGTTGAAGGACAAAGGATCTGGGAGAAACAAGAGGCAGAGAAAGAGTGCATGGTGGGGGCATGGTGCATGGTGAGCTCTGGGCACTGGTTGGAGAATGGAAGCAAGGTTGAGAAGGTGCAGCATCCTTGGAGTACACCAAGAATGTGGGGTAGACTGGAGTCTGGGGGTCTGTGTTTCTCTTTTCAAAACTGCCAGGATGGAAGCTGCAGTAAGGGAAGGTCTTGGACTGTACCAATTTGTCTTTGGCATCATTTGAGATCTTCCCTTCCATATTCCCCAACTCCAGGTAACCAAGTATGGATCCTGTGGAGGGCTTGGCACTGTCCCTACTACATTGCTTCAGTGTTTGCTCTGCTGTACCAGAGCTCACCAGACCATGCCCCTCTTGGGGCCTGGAGGGGGTACCAGCCCGTCCACACTGAGGCGGCATCCAGCAGCAAGTTCTTTCTGGAATATCCAGAGTTCTGAGGCGGACACACATGGAATAAGTTCTGCTTTACCCTGCGGTCATGGTAGACCACATGGCCGGAGGAGAGGCCTTGGCTAAAGGCAGACAAGGTAGAGGGAATAGAACCTAGGATGGGCGTAGGGGTGGTGGACGGGACTTGAGTGTTCGTCAGGGCCATGCCCAGCCCTGGGACAGAGGTTGTGGCAGAGATCGGGACAGGGACTGGTGTAGGGGCTAGGGCAGGAGTAGTAGCAGGGGCAGAAGTTGGGAGAGGGACCAGAGTGTTGGCATGGATATAGGTCAGATGAGCATGGGTCAGGGTGCAGACAGATATTTGGCCCAGGGACTGGGCTGAGGCATGTGAGGTGTCCTGGTCTTGGGCCTGGGCTGGGGTCTGGGCTGAGGTATGCTCAGGGCCATGGACCTGGGCAGGGCTGTGCTCAGGGGTGAGGGCTGGGGAGGGGGTCTGGGCCTGGGGGGTGGTGTGCTCAGGGGAGTGGAATGTGGAGCAAGTCTGGGCCTGAAGTGGGGCGTGCTCAGAGGGGTGGGTGGAGGAGAAGTTCTGGGCTTTGACAGGAGTGTTCCCAGTGGGGTGCACTAGGGAGAAGGCCTGGGCCTGGGCGGAAGTGTGCTCATGGGCGTGGCCTCCGGAGCAGGTCTCAGCCTGGGTGGGGGGCGGGTGTGCTCAGGGGTTTGGGCTGAGGAGGTGGTCTGGGCCATGGCAGGAGCATGCGCAGGGGGCTGAACTGGGGGGCGGGTCTGGGCCCGGGCTGGGACCTGGGCTATGTCAGAGTCTGGTGTCTTAGTCTTGCTGTCTTGGGGCAGGTGGAGTGGAACCACGTCCACCTTGCTCATCCTGTGGAGCTTGGAAGATGCCTCCTGCCTGGAGTACAAGGTGGCTTGGGACTTTAAGGCTGTGAGCGGAGGGGCCTCCCCAGCTCCCACTACCCACTCCATACACAGTCCCCGTGGAGCCTCCGTGGAAGCCCCAGCCCGTCCACACTGAGGCGGCATCCAGCAGCACTCAGAAGAATTCTCGTCATTTGTGTCTGGTATCCAGGAGATTGGGTGGTGGTTTGGGTGCCGAGCAGGAAGCTTGGGCGATGGGGGAAGCGGTAAGAAACTCTTGAGCACAGGTTCTTGGGATCCACGGAGCAGCGCATGCACATGCGATGGCTGCCTACACAGCTGGCTTCCTTGTCTGGGGGAAAGGCGAGATGGGTCAGGGCCTGGCTTCCTGAGGGGCTGAGAATCAAGGTAGGGATAGAAGAAAGGGCACAGGCCCACATCCCCTGAGCTCACGCTGGCGCCCACTCACCCTTGGAGAGCATACGATTGAAAAGTACCCGCAAATAACCCTTCAGATGCCTCCAGAGCTGAGGGAAGCAGGGGAGGGGGGAGACCGAGAGCAGGGTTAGCCCTGAAATCCAACCCTTGTCCGGCCACACCCAAGCAGCCCTCCCATCTCAGCCCCTTCAAGGCCCCAGGGCTCCCCCAACTCCGCTGCCCAGATCCTGCTCTGACCATAGTCACCACATTCATCCCCAAGTTGAGGAAGATGAATCTGATTAGGAGCAAAAGAATTGAGTCTCCTAGCTCCTGGCATTTCCTGGGGATGGTGCCAGAGCATGGCTCGGCTCGGTAGAGGGCTCGCTCACCCGTGACCAGGGGTCCAAGGACTGCCTGGGTCCCCTGGCCTCCACATAGTCACTGGGAGCCAGACTGGGTCATAATGGGGCAGGTGGTGAGGTCACAGTGAGGGAGGGGGATGAAAAGGAGGACCCAGGGTAGCATTCCCTGGTAACCAGGGTCAGGTAGGCTGAGCCTGGACAGTCAAACAGGGCCCGGTGGCCGGCACACCTCCCCTCGAGTGGTCATTCATTTGCTCACCACCCACTGACTCACTTGTTCAAATGACACATTCCGTCTCTTGGCCCCTCTTGAGACTAGGAAGACCTCGGCCTCAGAGGCCTGCTGAAGACCTGGTTGGAGTCCAGAGCCTCAGCCTTCTTCATGCCCTTCACTGGGCGTGGAGCTGGACCTGCCCAGATGTGGAAACTCCCAGGTTGGAAGCAGCTTCTTGTATGAGGCTCTTTGGGGACAGGGACAGCTGAGACACAGAGGAGGTGCCCAGACACCAGTGGTTTGGAGTCTGCAGCTGCAGAACTACTTAGTGCATGGTATAGGACCAGGAGGGGCCTGCTGTCAGGACTGTGCCCACTAAATCAAGGGGACCCTCAGGCCAAGAAGGGGACACTGGCTTCTTATTGCAGGAAGCCAAGGGCAGGGACCAAGGCTGGCAGAAGGAGTGGCGCTTCCAAGCCACAGACCACCAATGTTTCCTGGACTCTGGCGCTCTTTATTCCTCTCTCCATGCCCTGCCCCCCCGCCCCCCCGCGACCGCCCCCATTTGCCGCCGGTCAGTTCATTTTCCCAGTCTGGCTCCTGTGCAGAGAGGGCCTCGAGGCCGAGGTGGAAGGTAGCAGTGACTTGGCCCACGTTTGGCTCTCCTGCGGTTGCCGCTTCCGCTCCAGGCTGTCATACACCTGATAGTTGGCATTGCCCCCCGGGTTCCGACTGAGTGGCATGAAGGTGGGTGGAGGTGGAGGGTGCTCGTTAGCCTGGACGTCGGGCAGGGGCTGGGAGGGGCGGAGGAGCAGCGCTGAGCTGGGAGCCGGGGCCCGCTTGTACGAGGCCCCGGCCAGCACCGTGAGGGAGGCGGACGTGGCCAGAGGGCGCCGCACGGGCAGCATCTCGGCCCATTCGGCCACCCGGCGCCGCACCTCGTGGGGATCCCGGGAGTAGTTCAAGTGTCCCGTGAAGGGGTGCGGGCTGCGGTTGGGCTGGCTGTGAGCACAGCTGGGGAGGCTCCGTCTGTGGGCCGGGGGGGAGTTGCGCCGCCAGGCTCCGGGCCGGCAGCCCAGGAATTCTTACATTCCTTTTTCCCAGGGGTCTGTCTCCACAGTGAACTAGGCCTAAGTCCGTGGGCAAGAAAATTAAGTGGAGACACCTCGAAAAATTTAGAGGCCTATGAAGGAGGGGACCCTCAGAATCCAGGGCTCAAGTTGGGCAGCCTAAAACACAAGTTTTCCTAGTCACTGACAAAGAGAGGTCTTCTCCCTCAGTAACCAAGAGCCCCAAACACAGCCCAGAACGGGGGAGGCAAGTTTCCATACATCTGATCGTGACCCAAGAGACCAGATGACGAAAACTGAAGCCTGGGCTCTTTCTCACAGTCTGGGGAAATCAGGCATTGGCTGTCCATCCCCACATCTTACCTCCTCCCCAGAGGGTGGCCTCTGAGCCACCCTAAAAAGAGCTAAGTTCTCTGAGCTCTGGGGGAGCTTTAAGGTGCTGGGGGTGGGTGACAGGGAAAGGAAAATTGCTCTAAACTCTAAAGCACTGCTCTCTAATAGCATTTTCCATGATGATGGAAATGTTCTAAATCTGTGCCGTCCAATACAGTAGCCGCTAGCTCCATGTGCCTACTGAGCACTTAGAAGGTCATGGCACTGAGTAACAGAATTTTTTTTTTTTTGGCCAAAGCATGAAGCTTGCGGGGTCTGAGTTCCCAGACCAGGGATTGAAACCCAGCCACAGCAGTGAAAGCGCCAGGTCCCAACACCTGGACCACCAGGGAACAGAATTGTATGCCAGGGATATTCCGTTCCCTGAGGAAGAGAATTTTTAACTTAATTTTTAACAGAATTAATTTTCCTTAAATTTAACTAATTTACATTCTAATAGACATTTGGCTAGTGGCTACTGTAATTGACAATGCAGCTCTAGGGCCTTGGGGATGACAGATTCAGCTAGAGAGCGATGGAGGGAAAGCAGGGATAGCTTAGGTCCTCATCAGGCCCTGTGGGATGGGGCTAGGGTGAATGTCCTCAAACAACCGCAGAACACTTCTCTTGTCTCTTCATTCCTCGTGCATATCTGTCCCCTCTTTTTCTAAGTTGCTCATCACACACTGATATCCCCACTCCTTGATGGTCTCCGGTGAGTTGTTGGATGTCTCTCGGTGAAGGTGCCTGGGAGACAGAGCTGCTCACTTGTCCATGCCTGCTCTGAACTGTCTCTGGCGGGCGTCAAAGACGACATGCCCGAGCCGGGTGCCTGACCCAGGACAGTAGGGCTTCCAGCTGGTTTTGGGAGGCGTAGACATCTGGCGATAGTTCTGGCAGGCTGGAGGAACTGTATCCATGGGGTGGTACACCCAGTCTTGGCTGCCTGCTCGCCGGGAGGATGATTGCAGCTCAATCAGTACAGGTACTTCTGAGAAGGTTTGCAGGTCATTGTAGGCCACCTGAGCCTTGGGCGAGCAGGAGTTCTGACTGGGTGGGATAGAAGTCCATGGTATGTGCTGCCCTGCATCCTCCTTTCGAGGAACTGCCTCAGATATAAATGACTGTCGGGTCTGATGTGGGCCCAAAACTTGGACAGAGTCAGTTCCTAGAGGGTTCTTGTGGAGGCCAGGATTTGGGATAAGGCATGAGTTGTTATGGAGGCCCTATCTCTTGGATGAGCCAGAGTATTGAGTAAGGGCCAGACTCGTATGGGGGCCAGGATCTCGATGAATTCCTGAGTACTTGTGTAAGCTAGGGTCATGTGTATGTTCTGAGCCCCTGTAAATTCCAGCATGTTCGGGAAGGCCTGGAAGCTTGTGGAGGCCTTGGTCTTGAGCAAGGGCTGGGTTCTTGGGGAGGCCTGGGTTTGTGGTTAGGCCTGGGTGTCAGGAAACTCTGCAGACTTTGGAAGGGCCTGGGGTCCTTGGGAGGACAGAGCCTTGGTTGAGGCCTTGACTCTCAGGAAGTTCATGGGTTTGGGCCTGGCTTGGGATTTGGGAAGTAATGGATAACTGGGGAGGGATGGGGACCTGGGAAGAGAGGACAGACTGAGAAGACTTGGAGGTTGGGGGAAAGGTGGGGGTTTGTATTAAGTTGGAGGGCTTCTGGCTGTTGCTGTGTTGATGAAGGACCCGGTATCTGAAAGAAACAAGGGGCAGATAAAGAGTGCATGGTGGAGGCATGGTGCATGGTGAGTTCTGCGTACTCGTTGCAGAATGGAGGCAAGGTTGAGAAGGTGCAGCATCCTTGGAGTACAGGAATTTGGGGTAGACTGGAGTCTGGGGGTCCGGTTTCTCTTCTCAGACCTGCAAGGAATGAAGCTCCAGTAAAGGAAGGTCTTGGACTGTTCAAATTTGTCTTTGGCATCATTTGAGATCTTCCATTCCATATTCCCCATATTCTGGGCCTGGGCGGAAGCGTGCTCATGGGCGTGGCCTCAGGAGCAGATCTCAGAATGGGGGATGGGTGTGCTCAGTGGGGTGGGCTGAGGAGGAGGTCTGGGCCTTGGCAGGTTCATGCGCAGGGGGCTGAACTGGGGGGCGGGTCTGGGCCCTGGCTGGGGACTGGGCTGTGTCAGAGTCTGGGGTCTTAGTCTTGGTCTCTTGGGGCAGGCAGAGAGGAACCACGTCCACCTTGCTCATCCTGTGGAGCTTGGAAGATGTCTCTTACCTGGAGTAAAAGTTGGCTTGGGACTTTAAGACTGTGACCGGAGGGGCCTCCCCAGCTCTCACTACCCGCTCCTTCCACAGTCCCCGTGGAGCCTCCGTGGAAGCCGCAGCCCGTCCACACTGAGGCGGCATCCAGCATCACTTAGAAGCCTTTTCATAATTTTTGTCTGGTATCCAGGAGTCAAGGTGGTTTGGGTGCCCGAGCAGGAAGCTTGGGCCATGGCGGAAGCGGGAAGAAACTCTTGAGCACAGGTTCTTGGGATCCACGGAGCAGCGCATGCACATGCGATGGCTGCCTACACAGCTGACTTGCTTGTCTGCGGGGAAAGGCGAGACGGGTCAGGGCCTGGCTTCCTGAGGGGCTGAGAATCAAGGCAGGGATAGAAGAAAGGGGACAGGCCCACATCCCCTGAGCTCACGCTGGCGCCCACTCACCCTTGGGGAGAATACGATTGAAAAGTACCCGCAAGTAACCCTTCAGATGCCTCCAGAGCTGAGGGAAGCAGGGGAGGGGGGAGACCGAGAGCAGGGTTAGCCCTGAAATCCAACCCTTGTCCGACCACACCCCAGCAGCCCTCCCACCTCAGCCCCTTCAAGGCCCCAGGGCTCCCCCAACTCCGCTGCCCAGATCCTGCTCTGACCATAGTCACCACGTTCATTCCCAAGTTGAGGAAGGTGAATCTGATCAGGAGCAAAAGAATTGAGTCTCCTAGCTCCTGGCATTTCCTGGGGATGGTGCCAGAGCATGGCTCGGCTCGGTAGAGGGCTCGCTCACCCATGACCAGGGGTTCAAGGACTGCCTGGGTCCCCTGGCCTCCACATAGTCACTGGGAGCCAGACTGGGTCATAATGGGGCAGGTGGTGAGGTCACAGTGAGGGAGGGGGACGAAAAGGAGGACCCAGGGTAGCATTCCCTGGTAACCAGGGTCAGGTAAGCTGAGCCTGGACAGTCAAACAGGGCCCGGTGGCCGGCACACCTCCCCTCGAGTGGTCATTCATTTGCTCACCACCCACTGACTCACTTGTTCAAATGACACATTCCGTCTCTTGGTCCCTCTTGAGACTAGGAAGACCTCGGCCTCAGAGGCCTGCTGAAGGCCTGGTTGGAGTCCAGAGCCTCAGCCTTCTTCATGCCCTTCACTGGGCCTGCAGCTGGACCTGCCCAGGTGTGGCACCTCCCACTTTGGAAGCAGCTTCTTGTATGAGGCTCTTTGGGGACAGGGACAGCTGAGACACAGAGGAGGTGCCCAGAGACCAGTGGTTTGGAGTCTGCAGCTGCAGATGTACTTAGTGCATGGTATAGGACCAGGAGGGGCCTGCTGGCAGAACTGTGGCCACTAAACCAAGGGGACCCTCAGGCCAAGAAGGGGACACTGGCTTCTTATTGCAGGAAGCCAAGGGCAGGGGCCCAGGCTGGCAGAAGGAGTGGCGCTTCCAAGCCACAGACCACCAATGTTTCCTGGACTCCGGCGCTCTTTATTCCTCTCTCCATGCCCTGCCCCCGCCCGCCACCGCCCCCATTTGCCGCCGGTCAGTTCATTTTCCCAGTCTGTCTCCTGTGCAGAGAGGGCCTCGAGGCCGAGGTGGAAGGTAGCAGCGAGTTGGCCCGTGCTTGGCTCTCCTGCGGTTGCCGCTTCCGCTCCAGGCTGTCATACACCTGGTAGTTGGCATTGCCCCCCGGGTTCCGGCTGAGTGGCGTGAAGGTGGGTGGAGGTGGAGGGTGCTCGGTAACCTGGACGTCGGGCAGGGGCTGGGAGGGGTGGAGGAGCAGCGCTGAGCTGGGAGCCGGGGCCCGCTTGTACGAGGCCTCGGCCAGCACCGTGAGGGAGGCGGACGTGGCCAGAGGGCGCCGACGGGCAGCATCTCGGCCCATTCGGCCGCCCGGCGCCGCACCTCGTGGGGATCCCGGGAGTAGTTCAAGTGTCCCGTGAAGGGGTGCGGGCTGCGGTTGGGCTGGCTGTGAGCACAGCTGGGGAGGTTCCGTCCGTGGGCCGGGGGGGAGTTGCGCCGCCAGACTTCGGGCCGGCAGCCCAGGAATTCTTACATTCCTTTTTCCCAGGGGTCTGTCTCCACAGTGAACTAGGCCTAAGTCCATGGGCAAGAAAATTAAGAGGAGACACCTCGAAAAATTTAGAGGCCTATGAAGGAGGGGACCTTCAGAATCCAGGGCTCAAGTTGGGCAGCCTAAAACACAAGGTTTCCTAGTCACTGACAAAGAGAGGTCTTCTCCCTCAGTAACCAAGAGCCCCAAACACAGCCCAGAACGGGGGAGGCAAGTTTCCATACATCTGATCGTGACCCAAGAGACCAGATGAGGAAAACTGAAGCCTGGGCTCTTTCTCACAGTCTGGGGAAATCAGGCATTGGCTGTCCATCCCCACATCTTACCTCCTCCCCAGAGGGTGGCCTCTGAGCCACCCTAAAAAGAGCTAAGTTCTCTGAGCTCTGGGGGAGCTTTAAGGTGCTGGGGGTGGGTGACAGGGAAAGGAAAATTGCTCTAAACTCTAAAGCACTGCTCTCTAATAGCATTTTCCATGATGATGGAAATGTTCTAAATCTGTGCCGTCCAATACAGTAGCCGCTAGCTCCATGTGCCTACTGAGCACTTAGAAGGTCATGGCACTGAGTAACAGAATTTTTTTTTTTTTGGCCAAAGCATGAAGCTTGCGGGGTCTGAGTTCCCAGACCAGGGATTGAAACCCAGCCACAGCAGTGAAAGCGCCAGGTCCCAACACCTGGACCACCAGGGAACAGAATTGGATGCCAGGGATATTCCGTTCCCTGAGGAAGAGAATTTTTAACTTAATTTTTAACAGAATTAATTTTCCTTAATTTTAACTAATTTACATTCTAATAGGCATTTGGCTAGTGACTACTGTAATTGACAATGCAGCTCTAGGGCCTTGGGGATGACAGATTCAGCCAGACAGCGATGGAGGGAAAGCAGGGATAGCTTAGGTCCTCATCAGGCCCTGTGGGATGGGGCGGGGGTGAATGTCCTCAAACAACCGCAGAACACTTCTCTTGTCTCTTTATTCCTCATGCATCCCCTCTTTTTCTAAGTTGCTCATCACACACTGATATCCCCACTCCTTGATGGTCTCCGGTGAGTTGTTGGATGTCTCTCAGTGAAGGCGCCTGGGAGACAGAGCTTCTCACTTGTCCCTGCCTGCTCTGAACTGTCTCTGGCAGGCGTCAAAGACGACATGCCCGAGCCGGGTGCCTGACCCAGGACAGTAGGGCTTCCAGCTGGTTTTGGGAGGCGTAGACATCTGGCGATAGTTCTGGCAGGCTGGAGGAACTGTATCCATGGGGTGGTACACCCAGTCTTGGCTGCCTGCTCGCCGGGAGGATGATTGCAGCTCAATCAGTACAGGTACTTCTGAGAAGGTTTGCAGGTCATTGTAGGCCACCTGAGCCTTGGGCGAGCAGGAGTTCTGACTGGGTGGGATAGAAGTCCATGGTATGTGCTGCCCTGCATCCTCCTTTTGAGGAACTGCCTCAGATATAAATGACTGTCGGGTCTGATGTGGGCCCAAAACTTGGACAGAGTCAGTTCCCAGAAGGTTCTTGTGGAGGCCAGGATTTGGGATAAGACATGAGTTGTTATGGAGGCCCTATCTCTTGGATGAGCCAGAGTATTGAGTAAGGGCCAGACTCTTATGGGGGCCAGGATCTCGATGAATTCCTGAGTACTTGTGTAAGCTAGGGTCATGTGTATGTTCTGAGCCCCTGTAAATTCCAGCATGTTCGGGAAGGCCTGGAAGCTTGTGGAGGCCTTGGTCTTGAGCAAGGCCTGGGTTCTTGGGAAGGCCTGGGTTTGTGGTTAGGCCTGGGTGTCAGGAAACTCTGCAGACTTTGGAAGGGCCTGGGGTCCTTGGGAGGACAGAGCCTTGGTTGAGGCCTTGACTCTCAGGAAGTTCATGGGTTTGGGCCTGGCTTTGGATTGGGGAAGTAATGGATATCTTGGGAGGGATGGGGACCTGGGAAGAGAGGACAGACTGAGAAGACTTGGAGGTTGGGGGAAAGGTGGGGGTTTGTGTTAAGTTGGAGGGCTTCTGGCTGTTGCTGTGTTGATGAAGGACCCGGTATCTGAAAGAAACAAGGGGCAGATAAAGAGTGTATGGTGGAGGCATGGTGCATGGTGAGCTTTGGGCACTCGTTGCAGAATGGAGGCAAGGTTGAGAAGGTGCAGCATCCTTGGAGTACAGGAATTTGGGGTAGACTGGAGTCTGGGGGTCCGTGTTTCTCTTCTCGGACCTGCAAGGAAGGAAGCTGCAGTAAGGGAAGGTCTTGGACTGTTCACATTTGTCTTTGGCATCATTTGAGATCTTCCATTCCATATTCCCCATATTCTGGGCCTGGGCGGAAGTGTGCTCATAGGCGTGGCCTCAGGAGCAGATCTCAGAATGGGGGATGGGTGTGCTCAGTGGGGTGGGCTGAGGAGGAGGTCTGGGCCTTGGCAGGTTCATGCGCAGGGGGCTGAACTGTGGGGCGGGTCTGGGCCCGGGCTGCGGACTGGGCTGTGTCAGAGTCTGGGGTCTTAGTCTTGGTCTCTTGGGGCAGGCAGAGAGGAACCACGTTCACCTTGCTCATCCTGTGGAGCTTGGAAGATGTCTCTTACCTGGAGTAAAAGTTGGCTTGGGACTTTAAGACTGTGACCGGAGGGGCCTCCCCAGCTCTCACTACCCGCTCCTTCCACAGTCCCCGTGGAGCCTCCGTGGAAGCCGCAGCCCGTCCACACTGAGGCGGCATCCAGCAGCACTTAGAAGCCTTTTCATAATTTTTGTCTGGTATCCAGGAGTCAAGGTGGTTTGGGTGCCCGAGCAGGAAGCTTGGGCCATGGCGGAAGCGGGAAGAAACTCTTGAGCACAGGTTCTTCGTATCCACGGAGCAGCGCATGCGCATGCGATGGCTGCCTACACAGCTGGCATACTTGTCTGCGGGGAAAGGCGAGATGGGTCAGGGCCTGGCTTCCTGAGGGGCTGAGAATCAAGGCAGGGATAGAAGAAAGGGGACAGGCCCACATCCCATGAGCCCATGCTGGCGCCCACTCACCTTTGGGGAAAAGACGTTTGAAAAGCGCCCGCAAGAATCTCTTCAGATGCCTCCAGAGCTGAGGGAAGCAGGGGAGGGGGGAGACCGAGAGCAGGGTTAGCCCGGAAATCCAACCCTTGTCCGGCCACACCCCAGCAGCCCTCCCACCTCAGCCCCTTCAAGACCCCAGGGCTCCCCCAACCCCGCTGCACATATCCTGCCCTGACCATAATCACCATGTTGATCCCCACGTTGACGAAGATCAAGCTGACCAGGAGCAGAAGAATTGCGTCTCCTTGCTCCTGGCATTTCCTGGGAATGGGGCCAGGGAACGGCTCAGCTCCATAGTAGGTTCGCTCACCCATGGCCGTTGCTCCCAGGACTGCCTGGGCCCCCTGCCCTCCACTTTTAACTGGGAGCTTGACTGGGTCATAATGGGGCAGGTGGTGAGGTCACAGTGAGGGAGGGGGACGAAAAGGAGGGCCCAGGGTGGCATTCCCTGGTAACCAGGGTGAGGTAAGCTGAGCCTGGACAGTCAAACATGGCCCGAAGGCCGGCACACCTCCACTTGAGTGATCAATCATTCACTCACCGCCCGCTGACTCACTTGTTCAAATGACACATTCCATTTCTTGGCCCTCCTGAGAATATGAAGACCTTGGCCTCAGAGCCCTTTGGAAGGCCTGGCTGCAGTCAAGAGCCTCAGCCTACTTCATGCCCTTCACTGGGCGTGGAGCTGGACCTGCCCAGATGTGGAACCTCCCAGGTTGGAAGCAGCTTCTTGTATGAGGCTCTTTGGGGACAGGGACAGCTGAGACACAGAGGAGGTGCCCAGACACCAGTGGTTTGGAGTCTGCAGCTGCAGAACTACTTAGTGCATGGTATAGGACCAGGAGGGGCCTGCTGTCAGGACTGTGCCCACTAAACCAAGGGGACCCTCAGGCCAAGAAGGGGACACTGGCTTCTTATTGCAGGAAGCCAAGGGCAGGGACCAAGGCTGGCAGAAGGAGTGGCGCTTCCAAGCCACAGACCACCAATGTTTCCTGGACTCTGGCGCTCTTTATTCCTCTCTCCATGCCCTGCCCCCCCGCCCCCCCGCGACCGCCCCCATTTGCCGCCGGTCAGTTCATTTTCCCAGTCTGGCTCCTGTGCAGAGAGGGCCTCGAGGCCGAGGTGGAAGGTAGCAGTGACTTGGCCCACGTTTGGCTCTCCTGCGGTTGCCGCTTCCGCTCCAGGCTGTCATACACCTGGTAGTTGGCATTGCCCCCCGGGTTCCGGCTGAGTGGCATGAAGGTGGGTGGAGGGGGAGGGTGCTCGTTAGCCTGGACGTCGGGCAGGGGCTGGGAGGGGCGGAGGAGCAGCGCTGAGCTGGGAGCCGGGGCCCGCTTGTACGAGACCTCGGCCAGCACCGTGAGGGAGGCGGACGTGGCCAGAGGGCGCCGCACGGGCAGCATCTCGGCCCATTCGGCCGCCCGGCGCCGCACTTCGTGGGGATCCCGGGAGTAGTTCAAGTGTCCCGTGAAGGGGTGCGGGCTGCGGTTGGGCTGGCTGTGAGCACAGCTGGGGAGGCTCCGTCCGTGGGCCGGGGGAGAGTTGCGCCGCCAGGCTCCGGGCCGGGAGCCCAGGAATTCTTACATTCCTTTTTCCCAGGGGTCTGTCTCCACAGTGAACTAGGCCTAAGTCCATGGGCAAGAAAATTAAGTGGAGACACCTCGAAAAATTTAGAGGCCTATGAAGGAGGGGACCATCAGAATCCAGGGCTCAAGTTGGGCAGCCTAAAACACAAGGTTTCCTAGTCTCTGACAAAGAGAGGTCTTCTCCCTCAGTAACCAAGAGCCCCAAACACAGCCCAGAACGGGGGAGGCAAGTTTCCATACATCTGATCGTGACCCAAGAGACCAGATGACGAAAACTGAAGCCTGGACCGTTTCTCACAGTCCGGGGAAATCAAGCATTGGCTGTCCATCCCCACATCTTACCTCCTCCCCAGAGGGTGGCCTCTGAGCCACCCTAAAAAGAGCTAAGTTCTCTGAGCTCTGGGGGAGCTTTAAGGTGCTGGGGGTGGGTGACAGGGAAAGGAAAATTGCTCTAAACTCTAAAGCACTGCTCTCTAATGGCATTTTCCATGATGATGGAAATGTTCTAAATCTGTGCCGTCCAATACAGTAGCCGCTAGCTCCATGTGCCTACTGAGCACTTAGAAGGTCATGGCACTGAGTAACAGAATTTTTTTTTTTTTGGCCAAAGCATGAAGCTTGCGGGGTCTGAGTTCCCCCACCAGGGATTGAAACCCAGCCACAGCAGTGAAAGCGCCAGGTCCCAACACCTAGACCACCAGGGAACAGAATTGGATGCCAGGGAAACTCCGTTCCATGAGGAAGAGAATTTTTAACTTAATTTTTAACAGAATTAATTTTCCTTAATTTTAACTAATTTACATTCTAATAGGCATTTGGCTAGTGGCTACTGTAATTGACAATGCAGCTCTAGGGCCTTGGGGATGACAGATTCAGCTAGAGAGCGATGGAGGGAAAGCAGGGATAGCTTAGGTCCTCATCAGGCCCTGTGGGATGGGGCTAGGGTGAATGTCCTCAAACAACCGCAGAACACTTCTCTTGTCTCTTCATTCCTCGTGCATATCTGTCCCCTCTTTTTCTAAGTTGCTCATCACACACTGATATCCCCACTCCTTGATGGTCTCCGGTGAGTTGTTGGATGTCTCTCGGTGAAGGTGCCTGGGAGACAGAGCTGCTCACTTGTCCATGCCTGCTCTGAACTGTCTCTGGCGGGCGTCAAAGACGACATGCCCGAGCCGGGTGCCTGACCCAGGACAGTAGGGCTTCCAGCTGGTTTTGGGAGGCGTAGACATCTGGCGATAGTTCTGGCAGGCTGGAGGAACTGTATCCATGGGGTGGTACACCCAGTCTTGGCTGCCTGCTCGCCGGGAGGATGATTGCAGCTCAATCAGTACAGGTACTTCTGAGAAGGTTTGCAGGTCATTGTAGGCCACCTGAGCCTTGGGCGAGCAGGAGTTCTGACTGGGTGGGATAGAAGTCCATGGTATGTGCTGCCCTGCATCCTCCTTTCGAGGAACTGCCTCAGATATAAATGACTGTCGGGTCTGATGTGGGCCCAAAACTTGGACAGAGTCAGTTCCTAGAGGGTTCTTGTGGAGGCCAGGATTTGGGATAAGGCATGAGTTGTTATGGAGGCCCTATCTCTTGGATGAGCCAGAGTATTGAGTAAGGGCCAGACTCGTATGGGGGCCAGGATCTCGATGAATTCCTGAGTACTTGTGTAAGCTAGGGTCATGTGTATGTTCTGAGCCCCTGTAAATTCCAGCATGTTCGGGAAGGCCTGGAAGCTTGTGGAGGCCTTGGTCTTGAGCAAGGGCTGGGTTCTTGGGGAGGCCTGGGTTTGTGGTTAGGCCTGGGTGTCAGGAAACTCTGCAGACTTTGGAAGGGCCTGGGGTCCTTGGGAGGACAGAGCCTTGGTTGAGGCCTTGACTCTCAGGAAGTTCATGGGTTTGGGCCTGGCTTGGGATTTGGGAAGTAATGGATAACTGGGGAGGGATGGGGACCTGGGAAGAGAGGACAGACTGAGAAGACTTGGAGGTTGGGGGAAAGGTGGGGGTTTGTATTAAGTTGGAGGGCTTCTGGCTGTTGCTGTGTTGATGAAGGACCCGGTATCTGAAAGAAACAAGGGGCAGATAAAGAGTGCATGGTGGAGGCATGGTGCATGGTGAGTTCTGCGTACTCGTTGCAGAATGGAGGCAAGGTTGAGAAGGTGCAGCATCCTTGGAGTACAGGAATTTGGGGTAGACTGGAGTCTGGGGGTCCGGTTTCTCTTCTCAGACCTGCAAGGAATGAAGCTCCAGTAAAGGAAGGTCTTGGACTGTTCAAATTTGTCTTTGGCATCATTTGAGATCTTCCATTCCATATTCCCCATATTCTGGGCCTGGGCGGAAGCGTGCTCATGGGCGTGGCCTCAGGAGCAGATCTCAGAATGGGGGATGGGTGTGCTCAGTGGGGTGGGCTGAGGAGGAGGTCTGGGCCTTGGCAGGTTCATGCGCAGGGGGCTGAACTGGGGGGCGGGTCTGGGCCCTGGCTGGGGACTGGGCTGTGTCAGAGTCTGGGGTCTTAGTCTTGGTCTCTTGGGGCAGGCAGAGAGGAACCACGTCCACCTTGCTCATCCTGTGGAGCTTGGAAGATGTCTCTTACCTGGAGTAAAAGTTGGCTTGGGACTTTAAGACTGTGACCGGAGGGGCCTCCCCAGCTCTCACTACCCGCTCCTTCCACAGTCCCCGTGGAGCCTCCGTGGAAGCCGCAGCCCGTCCACACTGAGGCGGCATCCAGCATCACTTAGAAGCCTTTTCATAATTTTTGTCTGGTATCCAGGAGTCAAGGTGGTTTGGGTGCCCGAGCAGGAAGCTTGGGCCATGGCGGAAGCGGGAAGAAACTCTTGAGCACAGGTTCTTGGGATCCACGGAGCAGCGCATGCACATGCGATGGCTGCCTACACAGCTGACTTGCTTGTCTGCGGGGAAAGGCGAGACGGGTCAGGGCCTGGCTTCCTGAGGGGCTGAGAATCAAGGCAGGGATAGAAGAAAGGGGACAGGCCCACATCCCCTGAGCTCACGCTGGCGCCCACTCACCCTTGGGGAGAATACGATTGAAAAGTACCCGCAAGTAACCCTTCAGATGCCTCCAGAGCTGAGGGAAGCAGGGGAGGGGGGAGACCGAGAGCAGGGTTAGCCCTGAAATCCAACCCTTGTCCGACCACACCCCAGCAGCCCTCCCACCTCAGCCCCTTCAAGGCCCCAGGGCTCCCCCAACTCCGCTGCCCAGATCCTGCTCTGACCATAGTCACCACGTTCATTCCCAAGTTGAGGAAGGTGAATCTGATCAGGAGCAAAAGAATTGAGTCTCCTAGCTCCTGGCATTTCCTGGGGATGGTGCCAGAGCATGGCTCGGCTCGGTAGAGGGCTCGCTCACCCATGACCAGGGGTTCAAGGACTGCCTGGGTCCCCTGGCCTCCACATAGTCACTGGGAGCCAGACTGGGTCATAATGGGGCAGGTGGTGAGGTCACAGTGAGGGAGGGGGACGAAAAGGAGGACCCAGGGTAGCATTCCCTGGTAACCAGGGTCAGGTAAGCTGAGCCTGGACAGTCAAACAGGGCCCGGTGGCCGGCACACCTCCCCTCGAGTGGTCATTCATTTGCTCACCACCCACTGACTCACTTGTTCAAATGACACATTCCGTCTCTTGGTCCCTCTTGAGACTAGGAAGACCTCGGCCTCAGAGGCCTGCTGAAGGCCTGGTTGGAGTCCAGAGCCTCAGCCTTCTTCATGCCCTTCACTGGGCCTGCAGCTGGACCTGCCCAGGTATGGAACCTCCCACTTTGGAAGCAGCTTCTTGTATGAGGCTCTTTGGGGACAGGGACAGCTGAGACACAGAGGAGGTGCCCAGAGACCAGGGGTTTGGAGTCTGCAGCTGCAGAACTACTTAGTGCATGGTATAGGACCAGGAGGGGCCGCTGGCAGAACTGTGGCCACTAAACCAAGGGGACCCTCAGGCCAAGAAGGGGACACTGGCTTCTTATTGCAGGAAGCCAAGGGCAGGGGCCCAGGCTGGCAGAAGGAGTGGCGCTTCCAAGCCACAGACCACCAATGTTTCCTGGACTCCGGCGCTCTTTATTCCTCTCTCCATGCCCTGCCCCCGCCCGCCACCGCCCCCATTTGCCACCGGTCACTTCATTTTCCCAGTCTGGCTCCTGTGCAGAGAGGGCCTCGAGGCCGAGGTGGAAGGTAGCAGCGAGTTGGCCCGTGCTTGGCTCTCCTGCGGTTGCCGCTTCCGCTCCAGGCTGTCATACACCTGGTAGTTGGAATTGCCCCCCGGGTTCCGGCTGAGTGGCATGAAGGTGGGTGGAGGTGGAGGGTGCTCGTTAGCCTGGACGTTCGGGCAGGGGCTGGGAGGGGCGGAGGAGCAGCGCTGAGCTGGGAGCCGGGGCCCGCTTGTACGAGGCCTCGGCCAGCACCGTGAGGGAGGCGGACGTGGCCAGAGGGCGCCGCACGGGCAGCATCTCGGCCCATTCGGCCGCCCGGCGCCGCACCTCGTGGGGATCCCGGGAGTAGTTCAAGTGTCCCGTGAAGGGGTGCGGGCTGCGGTTGGGCTGGCTGTGAGCACAGCTGGGGAGGCTCCGTCCGTGGGCCGGGGGGGAGTTGGGCCGCCAGGCTTCGGGCCGGCAGCCCAGGAATTCTTACATTCCTTTTTCCCAGGGGTCTGTCTCCACAGTGAACTAGGCCTAAGTCCATGGGGAAGAAAAT
This sequence comes from Delphinapterus leucas, assembly GCF_059928025.1. NCBI lineage: Eukaryota > Metazoa > Chordata > Mammalia > Artiodactyla > Monodontidae > Delphinapterus > Delphinapterus leucas. The sequence continues at coordinate 32,611,027 of NC_143147.1, forward strand.
TAAGTGGAGACAGCTCGAAAAATTTAGAGGCCTATGAAGGAGGGGACCCTCAGAATCCAGGGCTCAAGTTGGGCAGCCTAAAACACAAGGTTTCCTAGTCTCTGACAAAGAGAGGTCTTCTCCCTCAGTAACCAAGAGCCCCAAACACAGCCCAGAACGGGGGAGGCAAGTTTCCATACATCTGATCGTGACCCAAGAGACCAGATGACGAAAACTGAAGCCTGGACCGTTTCTCACAGTCCGGGGAAATCAAGCATTGGCTGTCCAGCCCCACATCTTACCTCCTCCCCAGAGGGTGGCCTCTGAGCCACCCTAAAAAGAGCTAAGTTCTCTGAGCTCTGGGGGAGCTTTAAGGTGCTGGGGGTGGGTGACAGGGAAAGGAAAATTGCTCTAAACTCTAAAGCACTGCTCTCTAATGGCATTTTCCATGATGATGGAAATGTTCTAAATCTGTGCCGTCCAATACAGTAGCCGCTAGCTCCATGTGCCTACTGAGCACTTAGAAGGTCATGGCACTGAGTAACAGAATTTTTTTTTTTTTTTTGGCCATACCATGAAGCTTGCGGGGTCTGAGTTCCCCGACCAGGGATTGAACTCCAGCCACAGCAGTGAAAGTGCCAACTCCCAACAACTGGACCGCCAGGGATCAGAATTGGATGCCAGGGAAATTCCGTTCCCTGAGGAAGAGAATTTTCAACTTTTTAACTTAATTTTTAACAGAATTAATTTTCCTTAATTTTAACTAATTTACATTCTAATAGGCATTTGGCTAGTGGCTACTGTAATTGACAATGCAGCTCTAGGGCCTTGGGGATGACAGATTCAGCTAGAGAGCGATGGAGGGAAAGCAGGGATAGCTTAGGTCCTCATCAGGCCCTGTGGGATGGGGCTGGGGTGAATGTCCTCAAACAACCGCAGAACACTTCTCTTGTCTCTTCATTCCTCGTGCATATCTGTCCCCTCTTTTTCTAAGTTGCTCATCACACACTGATATCCCCACTCCTTGATGGTCTCCGGTGAGTTGTTGGATGTCTCTCGGTGAAGGTGCCTGGGAGACAGAGCTGCTCACTTGTCCATGCCTGCTCTGAACTGTCTCTGGCGGGCGTCAAAGACGACATGCCCGAGCCGGGTGCCTGACCCAGGACAGTAGGGCTTCCAGCTGGTTTTGGGAGGCGTAGACATCTGGCGATAGTTCTGGCAGGCTGGAGGAACTGTATCCATGGGGTGGTACACCCAGTCTTGGCTGCCTGCTCGCCGGGAGGATGATTGCAGCTCAATCAGTACAGGTACTTCTGAGAAGGTTTGCAGGTCATTGTAGGCCACCTGAGCCTTGGGCGAGCAGGAGTTCTGACTGGGTGGGATAGAAGTCCATGGTATGTGCTGCCCTGCATCCTCCTTTTGAGGAACTGCCTCAGATATAAATGACTGTCGGGTCTGATGTGGGCCCAAAACTTGGACAGAGTCAGTTCCTAGAGGGTTCTTGTGGAGGCCAGGATTTGGGATAAGGCATGAGTTGTTATGGAGGCCCTATCTCTTGGATGAGCCAGAGTATTGAGTAAGGGCCAGACTCGTATGGGGGCCAGGATCTCGATGAATTCCTGAGTACTTGTGTAAGCTAGGGTCATGTGTATGTTCTGAGCCCCTGTAAATTCCAGCATTTTCGGGAAGGCCTGGAAGCTTGTGGAGGCCTTGGTCTTGAGCAAGGGCTGGGTTCTTGGGGAGGCCTGGGTTTGTGGTTAGGCCTGGGTGTCAGGAAACTCTGCAGACTTTGGAAGGGCCTGGGGTCCTTGGGAGGACAGAGCCTTGGTTGAGGCCTTGACTCTCAGGAAGTTCATGGGTTTGGGCCTGGCTTGGGATTTGGGAAGTAATGGATAACTGGGGAGGGATGGGGACCTGGGAAGAGAGGACAGACTGAGAAGACTTGGAGGTTGGGGGAAAGGTGGGGGTTTGTATTAAGTTGGAGGGCTTCTGGCTGTTGCTGTGTTGATGAAGGACCCGGTATCTGAAAGAAACAAGGGGCAGATAAAGAGTGCATGGTGGAGGCATGGTGCATGGTGAGTTCTGCGTACTCGTTGCAGAATGGAGGCAAGGTTGAGAAGGTGCAGCATCCTTGGAGTACAGGAATTTGGGGTAGACTGGAGTCTGGGGGTCCGGTTTCTCTTCTCAGACCTGCAAGGAATGAAGCTCCAGTAAAGGAAGGTCTTGGACTGTTCAAATTTGTCTTTGGCATCATTTGAGATCTTCCATTCCATATTCCCCATATTCTGGGCCTGGGCGGAAGTGTGCTCATGGGCGTGGCCTCAGGAGCAGATCTCAGAATGGGGGATGGGTGTGCTCAGTGGGGTGGGCTGAGGAGGAGGTCTGGGCCTTGGCAGGTTCATGCGCAGGGGGCTGAACTGGGGGGCGGGTCTGGGCCCTGGCTGGGGACTGGGCTGTGTCAGAGTCTGGGGTCTTAGTCTTGGTCTCTTGGGGCAGGCAGAGAGGAACCACGTCCACCTTGCTCATCCTGTGGAGCTTGGAAGATGTCTCTTACCTGGAGTAAAAGTTGGCTTGGGACTTTAAGACTGTGACCGGAGGGGCCTCCCCAGCTCTCACTACCCGCTCCTTCCACAGTCCCCGTGGAGCCTCCGTGGAAGCCGCAGCCCGTCCACACTGAGGCGGCATCCAGCAGCACTTAGAAGCCTTTTCATAATTTTTGTCTGGTATCCAGGAGTCAAGGTGGTTTGGGTGCCCGAGCAGGAAGCTTGGGCCATGGCGGAAGCGGGAAGAAACTCTTGAGCACAGGTTCTTGGGATCCACGGAGCAGCGCATGCACATGCGATGGCTGCCTACACAGCTGACTTGCTTGTCTGCGGGGAAAGGCGAGACGGGTCAGGGCCTGGCTTCCTGAGGGGCTGAGAATCAAGGCAGGGATAGAAGAAAGGGGACAGGCCCACATCCCCTGAGCTCACGCTGGCGCCCACTCACCCTTGGGGAGAATACGATTGAAAAGTACCCGCAAGTAACACTTCAGATGCCTCCAGAGCTGAGGGAAGCAGGGGAGGGGGGAGACCGAGAGCAGGGTTAGCCCTGAAATCCAACCCTTGTCCGACCACACCCCAGCAGCCCTCCCATCTCAGCCCCTTCAAGGCCCCAGGGCTCCCCCAACTCCGCTGCCCAGATCCTGCTCTGACCATAGTCACCACGTTCATTCCCAAGTTGAGGAAGGTGAATCTGATCAGGAGCAAAAGAATTGAGTCTCCTAGCTCCTGGCATTTCCTGGGGATGGTGCCAGAGCATGGCTCGGCTCGGTAGAGGGCTCGCTCGCCCATGACCAGGGGTTCAAGGACTGCCTGGGTCCCCTGGCCTCCACATAGTCACTGGGAGCCAGACTGGGTCATAATGGGGCAGGTGGTGAGGTCACAGTGAGGGAGGGGGACGAAAAGGAGGACCCAGGGTAGCATTCCCTGGTAACCAGGGTCAGGTAAGCTGAGCCTGGACAGTCAAACAGGGCCCGGTGGCCGGCACACCTCCCCTCGAGTGGTCATTCATTTGCTCACCACCCACTGACTCACTTGTTCAAATGACACATTCCGTCTCTTGGTCCCTCTTGAGACTAGGAAGACCTCGGCCTCAGAGGCCTGCTGAAGGCCTGGTTGGAGTCCAGAGCCTCAGCCTTCTTCATGCCCTTCACTGGGCCTGCAGCTGGACCTGCCCAGGTGTGGCACCTCCCACTTTGGAAGCAGCTTCTTGTATGAGGCTCTTTGGGGACAGGGACAGCTGAGACACAGAGGAGGTGCCCAGAGACCAGGGGTTTGGAGTCTGCAGCTGCAGATGTACTTAGTGCATGGTATAGGACCAGGAGGGGCCTGCTGGCAGAACTGTGGCCACTAAACCAAGGGGACCCTCAGGCCAAGAAGGGGACACTGGCTTCTTATTGCAGGAAGCCAAGGGCAGGGACCAAGGCTGGCAGAAGGAGTGGCGCTTCCAAGCCACAGACCACCAATGTTTCCTGGACTCTGGCGCTCTTTATTCCTCTCTCCATGCCCTGCCCCCCCGCCCCCCCGCGACCGCCCCCATTTGCCGCCGGTCAGTTCATTTTCCCAGTCTGGCTCCTGTGCAGAGAGGGCCTCGAGGCCGAGGTGGAAGGTAGCAGCGAGTTGGCCCGTGCTTGGCTCTCCTGCGGTTGCCACTTCCGCTCCAGGCTGTCATACACCTGGTAGTTGGCATTGCCCCCCGGGTTCCGGCTGAGTGGCATGAAGGTGGGTGGAGGTGGAGGGTGCTCGTTAGCCTGGACGTCGGGCAGGGGCTGGGAGGGGCGGAGGAGCAGCGCTGAGCTGGGAGCCGGGGCCCGCTTGTACGAGGCCTCGGCCAGCACCGTGAGGGAGGCGGACGTGGCCAGAGGGCGCCGACGGGCAGCATCTCGGCCCATTCGGCCGCCCGGCGCCGCACCTCGTGGGGATCCCAGGAGTAGTTCAAGTGTCCCGTGAAGGGGTGCGGGCTGCGGTTGGGCTGGCTGTGAGCACAGCTGGGGAGGTTCCGTCCGTGGGCCGGGGGGGAGTTGCGCCGCCAGGCTTCGGGCCGGCAGCCCAGGAATTCTTACATTCCTTTTTCCCAGGGGTCTGTCTCCACAGTGAACTAGGCCTAAGTCCATGGGCAAGAAAATTAAGTGGAGACACCTCGAAAAATTTAGAGGCCTATGAAGGAGGGGACCTTCAGAATCCAGGGCTCAAGTTGGGCAGCCTAAAACACAAGGTTTCCTAGTCTCTGACAAAGAGAGGTCTTCTCCCTCAGTAACCAAGAGCCCCAAACACAGCCCAGAACGGGGGAGGCAAGTTTCCATACATCTGATCGTGACCCAAGAGACCAGATGACGAAAACTGAAGCCTGGACCGTTTCTCACAGTCCGGGGAAATCAGGCATTGGCTGTCCAGCCCCACATCTTACCTCCTCCCCAGAGGGTGGCCTCTGAGCCACCCTAAAAAGAGCTAAGTTCTCTGAGCTCTGGGGGAGCTTTAAGGTGCTGGGGGTGGGTGACAGGGAAAGGAAAATTGCTCTAAACTCTAAAGCACTGCTCTCTAATGGCATTTTCCATGATGATGGAAATGTTCTAAATCTGTGCCGTCCAATACAGTAGCCGCTAGCTCCATGTGCCTACTGAGCACTTAGAAGGTCATGGCACTGAGTAACAGAATTTTTTTTTTTTGGCCAAAGCATGAAGCTTGCGGGGTCTGAGTTCCCAGACCAGGGATTGAAACCCAGCCACAGCAGTGAAAGCGCCAGGTCCCAACACCTAGACCACCAGGGAACAGAATTGGATGCCAGGGAAATTCCGTTCCCTGAGGAAGAGAATTTTTAACTTAATTTTTAACAGAATTAATTTTCCTTAATTTTAACTAATTTACATTCTAATAGGCATTTGGCTAGTGGCTACTGTAATTGACAATGCAGCTCTAGGGCCTTGGGGATGACAGATTCAGCTAGAGAGCGATGGAGGGAAAGCAGGGATAGCTTAGGTCCTCATCAGGCCCTGTGGGATGGGGCTGGGGTGAATGTCCTCAAACAACCGCAGAACACTTCTCTTGTCTCTTCATTCCTCGTGCATATCTGTCCCCTCTTTTTCTAAGTTGCTCATCACACACTGATATCCCCACTCCTTGATGGTCTCCGGTGAGTTGTTGGATGTCTCTCGGTGAAGGTGCCTGGGAGACAGAGCTGCTCACTTGTCCATGCCTGCTCTGAACTGTCTCTGGCGGGCGTCAAAGACGACATGCCCGAGCCGGGTGCCTGACCCAGGACAGTAGGGCTTCCAGCTGGTTTTGGGAGGCGTAGACATCTGGCGATAGTTCTGGCAGGCTGGAGGAACTGTATCCATGGGGTGGTACACCCAGTCTTGGCTGCCTGCTCGCCGGGAGGATGATTGCAGCTCAATCAGTACAGGTACTTCTGAGAAGGTTTGCAGGTCATTGTAGGCCACCTGAGCCTTGGGCGAGCAGGAGTTCTGACTGGGTGGGATAGAAGTCCATGGTATGTGCTGCCCTGCATCCTCCTTTCGAGGAACTGCCTCAGATATAAATGACTGTCGGGTCTGATGTGGGCCCAAAACTTGGACAGAGTCAGTTCCTAGAGGGTTCTTGTGGAGGCCAGGATTTGGGATAAGGCATGAGTTGTTATGGAGGCCCTATCTCTTGGATGAGCCAGAGTATTGAGTAAGGGCCAGACTCGTATGGGGGCCAGGATCTCGATGAATTCCTGAGTACTTGTGTAAGCTAGGGTCATGTGTATGTTCTGAGCCCCTGTAAATTCCAGCATGTTCGGGAAGGCCTGGAAGCTTGTGGAGGCCTTGGTCTTGAGCAAGGCCTGGGTTCTTGGGAAGGCCTGGGTTTGTGGTTAGGCCTGGGTGTCAGGAAACTCTGCAGACTTTGGAAGGGCCTGGGGTCCTTGGGAGGACAGAGCCTTGGTTCAGGCCTTGACTTTCAGGAAGTTCATGGGTTTGGGCCTGGCTTTGGATTTGGGAAGTAATGGATATCTTGGGAGGGATGGGGACCTGGGAAGAGAGGACAGACTGAGAAGACTTGGAGGTTTGGGGAAAGGTGGGGGTTTGTGTTAAGTTGGAGGGCTTCTGGCTGTTGCTGTGTTGATGAAGGACCCGGTATCTGAAAGAAACAAGGGGCAGATAAAGAGTGTATGGTGGAGGCATGGTGCATGGTGAGCTTTGGGCACTCGTTGCAGAATGGAGGCAAGGTTGAGAAGGTGCAGCATCCTTGGAGTACAGGAATTTGGGGTAGACTGGAGTCTGGGGGTCCGTGTTTCTCTTCTCGGACCTGCAAGGAAGGAAGCTGCAGTAAGGGAAGGTCTTGGACTGTTCACATTTGTCTTTGGCATCATTTGAGATCTTCCATTCCATATTCCCCATATTCTGGGCCTGGGCGGAAGTGTGCTCATAGGCGTGGCCTCAGGAGCAGATCTCAGAATGGGGGATGGGTGTGCTCAGTGGGGTGGGCTGAGGAGGAGGTCTGGGCCTTGGCAGGTTCATGCGCAGGGGGCTGAACTGGGGGGCGGGTCTGGGCCCGGGCTGCGGACTGGGCTGTGTCAGAGTCTGGGGTCTTAGTCTTGGTCTCTTGGGGCAGGCAGAGAGGAACCACGTTCACCTTGCTCATCCTGTGGAGCTTGGAAGATGTCTCTTACCTGGAGTAAAAGTTGGCTTGGGACTTTGAGACTGTGACCGGAGGGGCCTCCCCAGCTCTCACTACCCGCTCCTTCCACAGTCCCCGTGGAGCCTCCGTGGAAGCCGCAGCCCGTCCACACTGAGGCGGCATCCAGCAGCACTTAGAAGCCTTTTCATAATTTTTGTCTGGTATCCAGGAGTCAAGGTGGTTTGGGTGCCCGAGCAGGAAGCTTGGGCCATGGCGGAAGCGGGAAGAAACTCTTGAGCACAGGTTCTTGGGATCCACGGAGCAGCGCATGCACATGCGATGGCTGCCTACACAGCTGACTTACTTGTCTGCGGGGAAAGGCGAGATGGGTCAGGGCCTGGCTTCCTGAGGGGCTGAGAATCAAGGCAGGGATAGAAGAAAGGGGACAGGCCCACATCCCCTGAGCTCACGCTGGCGCCCACTCACCCTTGGGGAGAATACGATTGAAAAGTACCCGCAAGTAACCCTTCAGATGCCTCCAGAGCTGAGGGAAGAAGGGGAGGGGGGAGACCGAGAGCAGGGTTAGCCCGGAAATCCAACCCTTGTCCGACCACACCCCAGCAGCCCTCCCACCTCAGCCCCTTCAAGGCCCCAGGGCTCCCCCAACTCCGCTGCCCAGATCCTGCTCTGACCATAGTCACCACGTTTATTCCCAAGTTGAGGAAGGTGAATCTGATCAGGAGCAAAAGAATTGAGTCTCCTAGCTCCTGGCATTTCCTGGGGATGGTGCCAGAGCATGGCTCGGCTCGGTAGAGGGCTCGCTCGCCCATGACCAGGGGTTCAAGGACTGCCTGGGTCCCCTGGCCTCCACATAGTCACTGGGAGCCAGACTGGGTCATAATGGGGCAGGTGGTGAGGTCACAGTGAGGGAGGGGGACGAAAAGGAGGACCCAGGGTAGCATTCCCTGGTAACCAGGGTCAGGTAAGCTGAGCCTGGACAGTCAAACAGGGCCCGGTGGCCGGCACACCTCCCCTCGAGTGGTCATTCATTTGCTCACCACCCACTGACTCACTTGTTCAAATGACACATTCCGTCTCTTGGTCCCTCTTGAGACTAGGAAGACCTCGGCCTCAGAGGCCTGCTGAAGGCCTGGTTGGAGTCCAGAGCCTCAGCCTTCTTCATGCCCTTCACTGGGCCTGCAGCTGGACCTGCCCAGGTGTGGCACCTCCCACTTTGGAAGCAGCTTCTTGTATGAGGCTCTTTGGGGACAGGGACAGCTGAGACACAGAGGAGGTGCCCAGAGACCAGGGGTTTGGAGTCTGCAGCTGCAGATGTACTTAGTGCATGGTATAGGACCAGGAGGGGCCTGCTGGCAGAACTGTGGCCACTAAACCAAGGGGACCCTCAGGCCAAGAAGGGGACACTGGCTTCTTATTGCAGGAAGCCAAGGGCAGGGACCAAGGCTGGCAGAAGGAGTGGCGCTTCCAAGCCACAGACCACCAATGTTTCCTGGACTCTGGCGCTCTTTATTCCTCTCTCCATGCCCTGCCCCCCCGCCCCCCCGCGACCGCCCCCATTTGCCGCCGGTCAGTTCATTTTCCCAGTCTGGCTCCTGTGCAGAGAGGGCCTCGAGGCCGAGGTGGAAGGTAGCAGCGAGTTGGCCCGTGCTTGGCTCTCCTGCGGTTGCCACTTCCGCTCCAGGCTGTCATACACCTGGTAGTTGGCATTGCCCCCCGGGTTCCGGCTGAGTGGCATGAAGGTGGGTGGAGGTGGAGGGTGCTCGTTAGCCTGGACGTCGGGCAGGGGCTGGGAGGGGCGGAGGAGCAGCGCTGAGCTGGGAGCCGGGGCCCGCTTGTACGAGGCCTCGGCCAGCACCGTGAGGGAGGCGGACGTGGCCAGAGGGCGCCGACGGGCAGCATCTCGGCCCATTCGGCCGCCCGGCACCGCACCTCATGGGGATCCCAGGAGTAGTTCAAGTGTCCCGTGAAGGGGTGCGGGCTGCGGTTGGGCTGGCTGTGAGCACAGCTGGGGAGGTTCCGTCCGTGGGCCGGGGGGGAGTTGCGCCGCCAGGCTTCGGGCCGGCAGCCCAGGAATTCTTACATTCCTTTTTCCCAGGGGTCTGTCTCCACAGTGAACTAGGCCTAAGTCCATGGGCAAGAAAATTAAGAGGAGACACCTCGAAAAATTTAGAGGCCTATGAAGGAGGGGACCTTCAGAATCCAGGGCTCAAGTTGGGCAGCCTAAAACACAAGTTTTCCTAGTCACTGACAAAGAGAGGTCTTCTCCCTCAGTAACCAAGAGCCCCAAACACAGCCCAGAACGGGGGAGGCAAGTTTCCATACATCTGATCGTGACCCAAGAGACCAGATGAGGAAAACTGAAGCCTGGGCTCTTTCTCACAGTCTGGGGAAATCAGGCATTGGCTGTCCATCCCCACATCTTACCTCCTCCCCAGAGGGTGGCCTCTGAGCCACCCTAAAAAGAGCTAAGTTCTCTGAGCTCTGGGGGAGCTTTAAGGTGCTGGGGGTGGGTGACAGGGAAAGGAAAATTGCTCTAAACTCTAAAGCACTGCTCTCTAATAGCATTTTCCATGATGATGGAAATGTTCTAAATCTGTGCCATCCAATACAGTAGCCGCTAGCTCCATGTGCCTACTGAGCACTTAGAAGGTCATGGCACTGAGTAACAGAATTTTTTTTTTTTTTTGGCCAAAGCATGAAGCTTGCGGGGTCTGAGTTCCCAGACCAGGGATTGAAACCCAGCCACAGCAGTGAAAGCGCCAGGTCCCAACACCTGGACCACCAGGGAACAGAATTGGATGCCAGGGATATTCCGTTCCCTGAGGAAGAGAATTTTTAACTTAATTTTTAACAGAATTAATTTTCCTTAATTTTAACTAATTTACATTCTAATAGGCATTTGGCTAGTGACTACTGTAATTGACAATGCAGCTCTAGGGCCTTGGGGATGACAGATTCAGCCAGACAGCGATGGAGGGAAAGCAGGGATAGCTTAGGTCCTCATCAGGCCCTGTGGGATGGGGCTGGGGTGAATGTCCTCAAACAACCGCAGAACACTTCTCTTGTCTCTTTATTCCTCGTGCATATCTGTCCCCTCTTTTTCTAAGTTGCTCATCACACACTGATATCCCCACTCCTTGATGGTCTCCGGTGAGTTGTTGGATGTCTCTCGGTGAAGGCGCCTGGGAGACAGAGCTTCTCACTTGTCCCTGCCTGCTCTGAACTGTCTCTGGCGGGCGTCAAAGACGACATGCCCGAGCCGGGTGCCTGACCCAGGACAGTAGGGCTTCCAGCTGGTTTTGGGAGGCGTAGACATCTGGCGATAGTTCTGGCAGGCTGGAGGAACTGTATCCATGGGGTGGTACACCCAGTCTTGGCTGCCTGCTCGCCGGGAGGATGATTGCAGCTCAATCAGTACAGGTACTTCTGAGAAGGTTTGCAGGTCATTGTATGCCACCTGAGCCTTGGGCGAGCAGGAATTCTGACTGGGTTGGATAGAAGTCCATGGTATGTGCTGCCCTGCATCCTCCTTTTGAGGAACTGCCTCAGATATAAATGACTGTCGGGTCTGATGTGGGCCCAAAACTTGGACAGAGTCAGTTCCTAGAGGGTTCTTGTGGAGGCCAGGATTTGGGATAAGGCATGAGTTGTTATGGAGGCCCTATCTCTTGGATGAGCCAGAGTATTGAGTAAGGGCCAGACTCTTATGGGGGCCAGGATCTCGATGAATTCCTGAGTACTTGTGTAAGCTAGGGTCATGTGTATGTTCTGAGCCCCTGTAAATTCCAGCATGTTCGGGAAGGCCTGGAAGCTTGTGGAGGCCTTGGTCTTGAGCAAGGCCTGGGTTCTTGGGAAGGCCTGGGTTTGTGGTTAGGCCTGGGTGTCAGGAAACTCTGCAGACTTTGGAAGGGCCTGGGGTCCTTGGGAGGACAGAGCCTTGGTTGAGGCCTTGACTCTCAGGAAGTTCATGGGTTTGGGCCTGGCTTTGGATTTGGGAAGTAATGGATATCTTGGGAGGGATGGGGACCTGGGAAGAGAGGACAGACTGAGAAGACTTGGAGGTTTGGGGAAAGGTGGGGGTTTGTGTTAAGTTGGAGGGCTTCTGGCTGTTGCTGTGTTGATGAAGGACCCGGTATCTGAAAGAAACAAGGGGCAGATAAAGAGTGTATGGTGGAGGCATGGTGCATGGTGAGCTTTGGGCACTCGTTGCAGAATGGAGGCAAGGTTGAGAAGGTGCAGCATCCTTGGAGTACAGGAATTTGGGGTAGACTGGAGTCTGGGGGTCCGTGTTTCTCTTCTCGGACCTGCAAGGAAGGAAGCTGCAGTAAGGGAAGGTCTTGGACTGTTCACATTTGTCTTTGGCATCATTTGAGATCTTCCATTCCATATTCCCCATATTCTGGGCCTGGGCGGAAGTGTGCTCATAGGCGTGGCCTCAGGAGCAGATCTCAGAATGGGGGATGGGTGTGCTCAGTGGGGTGGGCTGAGGAGGAGGTCTGGGCCTTGGCAGGTTCATGCGCAGGGGGCTGAACTGGGGGGCGGGTCTGGGCCCGGGCTGCGGACTGGGCTGTGTCAGAGTCTGGGGTCTTAGTCTTGGTCTCTTGGGGCAGGCAGAGAGGAACCACGTTCACCTTGCTCATCCTGTGGAGCTTGGAAGATGTCTCTTACCTGGAGTAAAAGTTGGCTTGGGACTTTGAGACTGTGACCGGAGGGGCCTCCCCAGCTCTCACTACCCGCTCCTTCCACAGTCCCCGTGGAGCCTCCGTGGAAGCCGCAGCCCGTCCACACTGAGGCGGCATCCAGCAGCACTTAGAAGCCTTTTCATAATTTTTGTCTGGTATCCAGGAGTCAAGGTGGTTTGGGTGCCCGAGCAGGAAGCTTGGGCCATGGCGGAAGCGGGAAGAAACTCTTGAGCACAGGTTCTTCGTATCCACGGAGCAGCGCATGCGCATGCGATGGCTGCCTACACAGCTGGCATACTTGTCTGCGGGGAAAGGCGAGATGGGTCAGGGCCTGGCTTCCTGAGGGGCTGAGAATCAAGGCAGGGATAGAAGAAAGGGGACAGGCCCACATCCCATGAGCCCATGCTGGCGCCCACTCACCTTTGGGGAAAAGACGTTTGAAAAGCGCCCGCAAGAATCTCTTCAGATGCCTCCAGAGCTGAGGGAAGAAGGGGAGGGGGGAGACCGAGAGCAGGGTTAGCCCGGAAATCCAACCCTTGTCCGGCCACACCCCAGCAGCCCTCCCACCTCAGCCCCTTCAAGACCCCAGGGCTCCCCCAACCCCGCTGCACATATCCTGCCCTGACCATAATCACCATGTTGATCCCCACGTTGACGAAGATCAAGCTGACCAGGAGCAGAAGAATTGCGTCTCCTTGCTCCTGGCATTTCCTGGGAATGGGGCCAGGGAACGGCTCAGCTCCATAGTAGGTTCGCTCACCCATGGCCGTTGCTCCCAGGACTGCCTGGGCCCCCTGCCCTCCACTTTTAACTGGGAGCTTGACTGGGTCATAATGGGGCAGGTGGTGAGGTCACAGTGAGGGAGGGGGACGAAAAGGAGGGCCCAGGGTGGCATTCCCTGGTAACCAGGGTGAGGTAAGCTGAGCCTGGACAGTCAAACATGGCCCGAAGGCCGGCACACCTCCACTTGAGTGATCAATCATTCACTCACCGCCCGCTGACTCACTTGTTCAAATGACACATTCCATTTCTTGGCCCTCCTGAGAATATGAAGACCTTGGCCTCAGAGCCCTTTGGAAGGCCTGGCTGCAGTCAAGAGCCTCAGCCTACTTCATGCCCTTCACTGGGCGTGGAGCTGGACCTGCCCAGATGTGGAACCTCCCAGGTTGGAAGCAGCTTCTTGTATGAGGCTCTTTGTGGACAGGGACAGCTGAGACACAGAGGAGGTGCCCAGACACCAGTGGTTTGGAGTCTGCAGCTGCAGAACTACTTAGTGCATGGTATAGGACCAGGAGGGGCCTGCTGTCAGGACTGTGCCCACTAAACCAAGGGGACCCTCAGGCCAAGAAGGGGACACTGGCTTCTTATTGCAGGAAGCCAAGGGCAGGGACCAAGGCTGGCAGAAGGAGTGGCGCTTCCAAGCCACAGACCACCAATGTTTCCTGGACTCTGGCGCTCTTTATTCCTCTCTCCATGCCCTGCCCCCCCGCCCCCCCGCGACCGCCCCCATTTGCCGCCAGTCAGTCCATTTTCCCAGTCTGGCTCCTGTGCAGAGAGGGCCTCGAGGCCGAGGTGGAAGGTAGCAGTGACTTGGCCCACGTTTGGCTCTCCTGCGGTTGCCGCTTCCGCTCCAGGCTGTCATACACCTGGTAGTTGGCATTGCCCCCCGGGTTCCGACTGAGTGGCATGAAGGTGGGTGGAGGTGGAGGGTGCTCGTTAGCCTGGACGTCGGGCAGGGGCTGGGAGGGGCGGAGGAGCAGCGCTGAGCTGGGAGCCGGGGCCCGCTTGTACGAGACCTCGGCCAGCACCGTGAGGGAGGCGGACGTGGCCAGAGGGCGCCGCACGGGCAGCATCTCGGCCCATTCGGCCGCCCGGCGCCGCACTTCGTGGGGATCCCGGGAGTAGTTCAAGTGTCCCGTGAAGGGGTGCGGGCTGCGGTTGGGCTGGCTGTGAGCACAGCTGGGGAGGCTCCGTCCGTGGGCCGGGGGGGAGTTGCGCCGCCAGGCTCCGGGCCGGCAGCCCAGGAATTCTTACATTCCTTTTTCCCAGGGGTCTGTCTCCACAGTGAACTAGGCCTAAGTCCATGGGCAAGAAAATTAAGTGGAGACACCTCGAAAAATTTAGAGGCCTATGAAGGAGGGGACCCTCAGAATCCAGGGCTCAAGTTGGGCAGCCTAAAACACAAGGTTTCCTAGTCTCTGACAAAGAGAGGTCTTCTCCCTCAGTAACCAAGAGCCCCAAACACAGCCCAGAACGGGGGAGGCAAGTTTCCATACATCTGATCGTGACCCAAGAGACCAGATGACGAAAACTGAAGCCTGGACCGTTTCTCACAGTCCGGGGAAATCAAGCATTGGCTGTCCAGCCCCACATCTTACCTCCTCCCCAGAGGGTGGCCTCTGAGCCACCCTAAAAAGAGCTAAGTTCTCTGAGCTCTGGGGGAGCTTTAAGGTGCTGGGGGTGGGTGACAGGGAAAGGAAAATTGCTCTAAACTCTAAAGCACTGCTGTCTAATGGCATTGTCCACGGTGATGCAAATGTTCTAAATCTGTGCCGTCCAATGCAGTAGCCGCTAGCTCCATGTGCCTACTGAGCTCTTAGAAGGCCGTGGCAATGAGGGACAGAATTTTTTTTTTTTTTTGGCCATACCATGAAGCTTGCGGGGTCTGAGTTCCCCGACCAGGGATTGAACCCCAGCCACAGCAGTGAAAGTGCCAAATCCCAACAACTGGACCGCCAGGGAACAGAATTGGATGCCAGGGAAATTCTGTTCCCTGAGGAAGAGAATTTTCAACTTTTTAACTTAATTTTTAACAGAATTAATTTTCCTTAATTTTAAATAATTTACATTCTAATAGGCATTTGGCTAGTGGCTACTGTAATTGACAATGCAGCTCTAGGGCCTTGGGGATAACGGATTTAGCTAGAGAGTGATGGAGGGAAAGCAGGGATAGCTTAGGTCCTCATCAGGCCCTGTGGGATGGGGCTGGGGTGGATGTCCTCAACCACCCACAGAACACTTCTCTTGTCTCTTTATTCCTCATGCATATCTGTCCCCTCTTTTTCTAAGTTGCTCTGAGCACACTGATGTCCCCAAACCTTGGTGGTCTCCGGTGAGTTGTTGGATGTCTGTCGGTGAAGGCGCCTGAGAGACAGAGCTTCTCACTTGTCCCTGCCTGCTCTGAACTGTCTCTGGCGGGCGTCAAAGACCATATGCCCTAGCCCGGTGCCTGACCCAGGACAGTAGGGCTTCCAGCTGGTTTTGGGAGGCGTAGACATCTGGCGATAATTCTGGCAGGCTGGAGGAACTGTATCCATGGGGTGCTACACCCCTTCTTGGGTGCCTGCTCGCCGGGAGGATGATTGCAGCTCAATCAGTACAGGTACCTCTGTGAAGGTTTGCAGGTCATTGTAGGCCACCTGAGCCTTGGGAGAGCATGAGTTCTGACTGGGTGGGACAGAAGTCCATGGTGTGTGCTGCCAAGCACCCTCCTTTCGAGGAACTGCCTCATATATAAATGAGTTGTGGGTCTGATATGCGCCCAAAACTTGGACAGAGTCAGTTCCTAGATGGTTCTTGTGGAGGTCAGGGTTTGGGATAAGGCATGAGTTGTTATGGAGGCCTGATCTCTTGGATAAGCCAGAGTCTTGAGTAAGGGCTGGGCACTTATGGGGGCCAGGATCTCGATTACTTCCTGAGTACTTGTGGAAGTTAGGGTCATGGGTATGTTCTGAGCTCCTCTAATTTCCAGCATCTTGGGTAAGGCCACATCTCCTTTTGACTTCAGTGGCTTGGGTAATGCCTGGATTCTTATGGAGGTCAGAATCTTGACTAAGGCCTTGGCTCCTGCAGACTCCAGAATCTTGGGTAAGACCTGGATTCTTGTAGTCTGCTGAGTCTCATGTAAGGCTTGAGCCCTTATGGAGGCGAGGGGTTTGCACAAGGCCTGGGCTCTTCAGATTCCTGGCAAAGGCCTGAACTCTTGTTGACTCCAGAGTCTTGGGCAAGGTATGGACGCTTCTCTGGCCCAGATCTTGGGTAAAGTCTGGACTCCTAGAGACTCCTGAATCTTGGGCATTACCCGTACTCTTGTCACATCCAGAATCTTGAGAAGGGTGTGGGCTATTACGGAAGCCAGTTTTTTGGGAGAGCTCTTGACTTTTACACAGTACAGTCTCTTGCTTTTGTTCCAGATTCCTATAGACTCGAGAATCATGCATAAAGCCTGAGCTCCTCTGAATGTCAGAAGTTTGGAGAAATGGTGTGTTTTTGTGGAGACCAGAGGGCTGGGTGAGGTATGGGCGTGTCAAGAAATGTCTGTCTTGAGTAGAACCTAAGCTCTTCTGGGAGCCAGAATCTTGGGTAGTGACTGGATTCTTCTGAAGGTCAGAGTCGTGGGAAAGGCTTGGATTCTTGCAGAGGTAAGGGTCTTGGGTAAGGCCCAGAAGCTTGTGGAGGTCTGGATCTTGAGCAAGGCCTGGGTTCTTGGGGAGGCCTGGGCCTCAGGTAAGGCCTGGGTTCTTGTGGAGGCAGTCCTGGGATCATTGCTGGGGTTCATTGCTGAGGTCTGTGAAAGTGGTACCTGGCGATCCTCAAGTCATTTTGTTTGCACAATGAACATCTCAACAGATATAGAGGAATATAGACCTCACCTTCCATACCAGCTGCGTTCCTGGAATGTGAGCAGATAGGCCTTTTATGAATCACCCTGCTTCTCTGTTCATTTTCATTTGACTAACGTTATTGATCATTTTAAGCTGATTCCATTACGTGGGTCTATATTGAGCACCTGCTATGTGTTTGGAGTCTTGATGGAAAATGCCCACTGGCTGTTTCTATTTCTTTCTCTCTTTTTTTTTCTTTTTGGCCATGCAGTGTGGTTTGCAGGATCTTAGTTCCCCGACCAGGGATTGAACTGGGGCCGTCAGCAATGAAAGCGTGTAGTCCTAATCACTGGACGTCCCGGGAATTCCCTGTGGCTGTGTGGGCCCTGGCACCCCGCACACCACCACAAACCACCTCCTCTCTTCTTTCTATTCTTCTCCCAGTCACCTCTCTGTCAGGGAACGGTATACCTAGGCCTTTCCCGTCCCCTCAGCCGTGCTGGATCCAGAGACCGGGAGGTAACAGTGGGACAGGGCCTCCACCTCCCTGGTCAGCTCCCGCAGCTGCCGTCTCACGTCTCTGGCATTATAGGCTACGCGCCCTGAGGAGCGGCGCCGGGGGATGTCTGCGACGTGGGCCGGGCCCAGGATGGGTGGCTGGGCTGGCGGGCACTGCTCCTGTTCTGCTTGGGGCACCCCCCAACCGTTCTTGTGGCTCAGGGCCTGAGGGCTGTGGGGCGGGGGTTCACAGGGTACGCGTAGGCCTGTAGGCCCAGCTCTGACTGCCTCTCTTTTGAGCGGCCTTCCCTCTACAGTTTGCTGGAAGCAGATGGTCTGGGTAGGTGGCTCCATAGCATCCTGGGCCCAGGGAGTCCAGAACCCCTGGGTGGACTGAAAGCCTTCCCAGTCCTTGGGGCAATTCCAGTTGTGGGAGCAGATTGTTGTGTGCTGACGTGGGGGCTTCTCGTCATCGCTGTCAGTTGTCAGGGGCCCAGGCTACGGGGCGGTGGGCGTGGCGTGCCACAGAGTCTCGATGGCGATGGCGGCGAGTGGGTGGGGGGGACACGATCATTTTCACAGGGTCCATGGTGCACCGAAGGCAGACTGCAGGGGTGCTCTGCTTCGGGGGCTGGGTCTGCTTCCCAGGTGAGCATAACTTAGAAGCTTCTGTGGATCGGGGACAGGTGGGGAGCCTGGCTCCTCCAGGGATGGAGAGGCAGGTTGCAGGAAGAGAAGCTGCATAGTTATGGTGTCTGAGCAGGGAGAGCGGGAGGGGAAGGGGCCCACTTAAGGTCAGGGCTAGAACACCTGGTTTCTGCCTTTCCTATTCCCCAACCTCCCCATCCTCCACTTACCTTTCTCACAAATAACACGAAACACTTGGTGTAAGAAGCCACGGAGTCTGCGCCAGAGCTAGGGGGGGGAGGACACAGTGACTGCGTGGCCGTGGCCATGGGGGTCCCCAGGGCCCCAACCTACTGTGCCCACAGTACTACCGGCCGCCTTCCTGTCCCAGCGGCTCCTGGGGTTAAGCGGGTCACAATGATGTGGGGCTCTCCCTCACAGTGTGCCAAGAGGGAGAGTCCTGGGCCTGTGTTTGACCCTCCAGCCTGGGCCAGGGCTTAGCAGAGACCAAACCCTTCACCTTGCATGTCTCTCCTGTAGCCAGCCACCTGCACCAGCCCATAGGCCCTCTGGCCTGTTTGGTGTCTGTCCCCATCAGCCCCTGCCTGGTCCTCTACACCAGGCTCTGACGTCTGCACAGACACTGGTCCTGATCTTAACTCCCCGAACAACCCCATTACCAATGACCACCTCACCCCAGCACTCACTCCCCCTTTCTCTCTGACCTCAGAGCTGTTCACTGGAAGGGGCTGTGGGCTCGGACCCCCTCCTCCTCCCTCACTGGCAGAGTCACTTCTCCAGGGTTTGTTTCTTCAGAGCCCCACCCCTACCCCCCAACATAACAGCAGGCAAAACCAACAGTTAAACTTCTATATTTACAATATTCCATCCTGGAGTCCCTGCGCAGTGACAAAGTCATGATGCAATCAAAGGCAGGACTGCAAAGCAGCACTGTGCCAGGACGGTGGACTACATCTCTATTGATTTGTTTGGTTGTGTTAAGCTTATATATGGAAACAGCACAAGGGGGATTTGCGCCCAGGGTTAGGGAAATGAGAAAAACTACTACCCCCCCTACTATTGTTATTACAAAATGGAAAGTACCTATTTCGGCCCCAGGAAACTGGGAACGCAATACACAAATGGAAATATAGGGATGTTCCTATGGAAAACACCCCCAATTGAACAACAGTGGCCCTACGAAGGGGTTGTTGATGATTTTGCTTTCATATGGGTCCACTCTAAAGAAAGGTTAATACTCTGGCAACAATTGCCAGGTGATAAACAGGAGCGTAGGAGGTATTGTAAGTGCTACTAGTGGAGTCAGGTACACAGGAACTGTAGGATATATCGTAAATATTTTTAAGGCACTATTCAAAAAACTTGCCCATGCATTTAAGAAAAAAAAATGTCATGAAGAACCTAGGGGTAAGAGAGGAATAAAGACACAGACCTACTGGAGAACGGACTTGAGGATATGGGGAGGGGGAAGGGTGAGCTGTGACAAAGCGAGAGAGAGGCACGGACATATATACACTACCAAACGTAAGGTAGATGGCTAGTGGGAAGCAGCCGCATAGCACAGGGAGATCAGCTCGGTGCTTTGTGACCGCCTGGAGGGGTGGGAGGGAGGGAGACGCAAGAGGGAAGAGATATGGGAACATATGTATATGTATAACTGATTCACTTTGTTATAAAGCAGAAACTAACACACCATTGTAAAGCAATTATACCCCAATAAAGATGTTAAAAAAAAAAAACTTGCCCATGCAGAAAGAACACGAAGATTGCACTTCTGTATTAAAGACTTACATAATAGCTTGGCTTAACTATTAGAAAATAACCTGCAACTAATGAGAACTTGGGGAATTATCTTGTTAGTACATCTAGAAACTGGGGACATTTTCAGAAAACTGACAAAAATATTTTGAGGTTAGAACATGTTGAGATGTTTTGATTTTGTACATGATGATGAAACCTGCCTATATATAAATACCCGCTCTGAAAAATAAATTTGTGCTTGACGTGCTGACATCTACAAAGGGTGTCAGGTCTTGTTTCCTTCGCCGACGCCGTCCATCCCTCGGGTTTACCTGGACTCGTTGGAGCTGGACTCCGACAATTTACAATATTCTCTTCATCTTTCGCCAGGTTTAAAAATGTGTACAGAGCCACGAAGGGTTGGGGTGGGGACATGGGATTGTCAAGGAATTGTTCTGGGGACAGGGGCTGGGCATTGGAGTCCGTGGCTGAATCATGGGGTCCCCCAGCCCCCCTCCCATGCCCCAGTTTGGGGGGCATCTGTCTACAGGGTTCAGGGCCCAGGTCCCTAGCATTTAGAAGGCAGGGCTGTTTGGAAAGGAGCTAGACCAGGCAGGGGAAGGGGTGGGAAAAGAACTAAGTTTCCATGGGTGGAGGTGGGGGCAGAAGGGACAGTCAGGAGGCAAAGTTCTGGGGAGCCAAGACCAGGGATTTGGGGGTCAGTGGAAGACAGCACTCCACCCCCTATTCAGATTTGGCACTAATGGACCCACAAAATGCCAGCAGGCGAGGATTGGCTCCTTCTCGGCTGGTGTCCCTTGAAACCCTTCCCGACATTGTTCCTTTCCCCAGAGGCCCAAACCGTTTCTCTTTGGGCAGTCACCTTACACACATCCTTTCAAATCAAATTCTTCCTGCTGGTGTCTGCCCAAGCGCCGTCCCCCACTGCCCCCTCCATCTGTTCCTCAGTACAGCTGACCCCGTTCTGTGCCCCAACCTGTCCGGGGAAGCCTTTCTCCCCTGCTCTCCTCCCCTCCCCCCTCCACTGCTTCTTTCCTTCAGCCCTGGGGGCCCAGGGGAGAGGGGGCAGGTCAAAGGAGGGGGTGGGCAGCTGAGGGGAGAAGCTGGCTTGAGACCAGGAAGGGATGTCTTCAGAGGGGGACGGCGAAGGGGGGAGGGAAAACGGGGGCAGAGAGGGAGGGATGAGACATGGCGAGAAGAGGGACGCAGGCGGGACCCCTTTAGCTGCCACCTCCCCCTCTCCTGTATCCTACCTGCCCTGGCCCAGGGCTGAGGAATCCTTGGCACGTTTTGGGGGGTCTTCACCCCTCAAACCCACCTCAGCAGTTTGGCACGGATGAGCGACTGTCTGAGGACTGAGGGAAGAAGGGCTGCCCTCAGACCGCGGTGAGGGCTTTGGTCAAACATGCACGGCCTCTGTGGGTGGCAGGTGCCACGCAGCCCCCCACCCCACCCCACCCCCCGAACTCTAGGGGAAGGAAGGGCAGAGCTTAGGGTCTGTTCATCTCCTCAGGGTTTGTCCCTCCCCCTCAGCTTCTGTCAGTTTGAAGTCCTTTCACACCTGCTGTGTGAGAAGTTAAGTGCTGGGCCTGAGGCCCTAAGATGCAGGGAAGTGCTGCAGAGAAAGGGGCCGTCTGCATGGGAAAACGTACATCCACACGCAAGAACATGTTTCCACTCAGAAATGCATCCTGGACCCAGGGGAAGACAAGTTCCCAGGCAGCACAGGGATGCAAGATCTCCTCTCTTCCCCGTGGCAGGGAATGTGTGTCTGTCATCTGTGGAAGGCGAGGCCTGCCCGGGGGAGACCGTGCTTCACCTCACTTGTACCACGGGGGATACACATGATTCGCTGGGGCGGGAGGGCTGGGGGCAGGGCAGGGGGGCTGTGATTTCCTCGCTACTTCCCAGGCACCACCCTGCGTCGTCCGGTGGCCAAGGGTCGCTGTTTGTGAACACACCACTTCCAGGGTCTCCAGGGGGTGGGAGGAGGGAGGAGGTGGGGGCACAAATCCCCACAGAAATTCTTTGAGGGAGCCAACATTTGTCCAGGGCGGCAAAAAAAACCCCTCACCCTGCACATGGTTTCTCACCCCCTCGTGAGACAGCACACCTCCACGTGGGAAAATACTTCCACGTCCCCACACACCGAAGACGGGTGTCCAGACGACGGAGGGGAAAAAACACCCCCCCAGTTGTTCAAAGGCCCGGGTCCAGAGAAGAGAACGGGCCACTCCGCGCGGGAGAAGCGCACACATCCCGGCGAGGAAACCCATGTCCACCTAAAGCTCCTCGATGTGTCACAGCTCCACACGACAAAAGCCTGTCGCCAAGCCCTCCTCCCTGCCTTCTGAGCTGGCCGGGAGGGCCGGGGAGGGGGGCCTCCCCGAGCCGCCCCCTATACCCGAGTGGTGGAGTGGGGATGGGGGAGCGTGTTGTTGTGGCTGGTAGCGGTGGGGGGAGGCGAGGGGAAGGGCCCAAAGGGATGGAGGGAGGGGGGCGGCGGGGGAGGGGGTGGCCCCAGGCCGCTGGGCAGCAGGGTCAGGGCCCCGGGGGCCAAGAGTGGCAAATCGTCTGGCGCCCGGCGCAGGGCCAGGGTGTAGTCGAGCGGGCAGGCGGGGCCCAGGGCCTCCGCAGGTTTCGCCCCGACGCCCCCGCCCCGCTTCAGCTGCAGCGACACCAGCTCCTCCTCGGGTGGCAGCTCACGGCCGGCAGCAGGGAGCAGGGTGCCCCCGCCGGGCACGCCGGTGCCCGAGCCGCCGGGGCGGGGCGGGGGGGGGGGTGGGGTGGGGGGGAGGCTGACCCGCCTGCACCGCAGCTCCTGCCGCCGGTCCCGCTTGTAGTAGAGGGCGGCGAAGGCAAGGATGCTGAGGAAGAGGAGGGAGGCGCCCACGGCCACGGTGACGCTGAGCTCCGTGGAGTAGTCTCGGGAGTCCCCGGGGAAGCGGTCGTAGGCCCGGGGGCCCGGCTCGGGCTTGGGCTCGGGCGGCAGGGCGGCCGGAGGCGGGGGAGCGGCGAGTGCCGGGGGCACCAGGGGGCGGGCGCGGCGGCCGGCGCGTGGCGTAGGGAGGGAGGCGCGTGGTGGTGGTGAAGAGCTCCGTGTGCAGGTTGTGCAGGTGCGGCACGAGCTCCAGCCAGAAGGCCACCTTGTTGGCGCGGTAGTTGGCGCGCACGCGCGGCTTCAAGCCGATGTGCAGGTACTGCTTCTCCTTGCTGTTGAACTTGCTCCACACCACCTCCTCGAGGCGGTTGCGCTTGGTGTGGATGAACTTGGTGTCCTGTGGCACCGTCTGGTTGGGGTCGCTGTGGACACAGCGCGGCAGGGAAAGGAGGAGTAAGGGTGAGGCTCCCATGAAAGGCAGGGGTGGGGGCGTGCTATGGGAGGAATGAGGAGAGAGATGGACAGAGATGCAGAGAGCTGGGGAGACGGGAAGAGAGACAGAGACGGATACGAAGAGACAGAGAAACTGCCAGAGACGGACGGACAGACAGACAAATAGGGATGAAGCCAGACTGCCAGAGACAGTCTGAGATGAGGACAGAGGGGCAGAGAGGGAAGAGACAGACCACCAGTGACAGAGGCAGAGTCTGAGAATGAATGAGATAGAGACATATGGAAACAGAGACACAAAAGGACATGAGAGACAGCCAGGGGGAAACCAGCGAGTACAGAGTAACCAGATCAAAGCAAGCAGAGATATCAATAGATTTCAAGAGAGAGGGGCAGAGACAGCAATAGACAGACAGACACAAACCCTCACACACACTCAGATACACAGATGGGAGCACTCAGACAGCGGGCCGAGCTCTGGGAGGAGAAGGAGAGAGCTGGGTGGGCAAGGGAGGGAAGGAGAGACAGACACGGAGCCAAAGGCACCAAGTGAGCCCGCCGCCCAGAAAAGACAGGGACCTCTCTGTCCAACTCTTCTGAGTCTTCAACACACACAGAAGAGCTGTCCGGCAGGTGTCTGAGTCGAGAAGGCAAGAGTGCCTTGATGGAGGAATGATGGCCGTGTGAAGGAGAGGGAGAGAAGGGGCTGAGGATGGAGGCGGTGTGTGCCCTGAACTGCAGGGATGCCCGACCCAGCCCCTCCCTCTGGCCCTCACCCGGTCTTGGCGAAGTTGGTCCAGTAGGTCATGACCACGGCGCTGAGCATGACATCATTCTTGGAGAAGTTGCAGGGGAAGAGGTCGGTGGCACCCACCATGGGCACACCAGAGACGTAGGGTAGCTCATCCCCGTGCGCTGCATCTGCCCACTCGGGCTGGCCCTCAGCCTGGCAGTGGTGGTAGAAGGTGTAAAAGTAGACAGGGGACTGGTAGTCAGCGTGCAACTTGGCGGTGGCCACAGCCGGTGCCACCCACTGGTGGCCGGTAAAGAGCGCCAGCAGGGTCTTGCGCCACATCTCGCCATTGTCCCTGTCGGCCCAGTCCGTGTACATAAACCTGATGGTCTCCCGCAGCACATCCTTGCCCTCCGGGTAGCCATACAGGTTGTCCACAAAGTTGGAGACGGTGAAGTCGAAGGCGCTGGCGGACACGCCGTCCTCGCTCTTCGCCGAGTCCTCCACGAACTTGAGGCCCTCTCCCTGGTTGACACCGATGAGCATGTCGTAGTTGAGGAATTCTCCCTGCTGCATGAGGATCTCAGGGTCATCGGGGACTATGTCACCGTCCACCACGGGCCCAAAGGCGATATGGTAGCTGGGGAGAAGGGGTCAAGGTCGCATCACCTGTTCACCGGCCTCCTCTCAGCTCACAGCCTGCTGAGTCCTCTGCTCAGAAGACCCCTCTCCCCTAGTTAAAACCTTCTGAGCCCTTCAGGGTACTTGACCTCTCAGGAGGAAGTCCTCCCTCAAGCACTTCATGGAGCCTCGTGCACACTGGCTCTCTTTAGGCACCTCCGCCTAGGGAAGGCTTCTGGGAGAAGGCAGGGCCCCGGGAGGGCCTTGAAGTCCACGTCTCCTGGCTAAATGGAATGCTTGTGGCCTGCGGGCACCTCTCACCCTCAACCTCCTTGGAACCAGCAAGGAGAATGGAGGCCTGGACCTGGCCCTCTCCCACCCCCATACCGGGCGGGCTGTACGTCCTGGTCCACCAGCTCCCGAGAAGGCTTCCGGCGCAGACACTCCAGGGCCTCGGTGCTGTCCTCCCGGTCACAGCCCACCTTGGCCGCCAGCAGCCGCGTGTACTTGAGCAGCTGGTAGTTGACAGACCAGCTAGAAATAGCAGTGCCATTCTTGGCCATGGCCTTCTGGAACAGCCCTGGTGGGACCGGCAGGCTTTAGGCTGGGCTGTATCAGCCTGAGGGAGGAGAAGGGGTACCTGGTGGGGTTGGGGGTGTGAGAAAGGGGAGAAGAGGGACAGGCTGAGGAGGTGGCTGGTACCTTCCGAATGGTGGGAGAGGATCAGAAGGTTGACACAGGAGGCCCCTGCCCCAGATCCGAAGATGTTGATGCACTCGGGGTCGCCCCCAAAGTGGGCAATGTTCTCACTGAGCCAGCACAGGGCCTGGATCTGGTCCACAAGCCCGTAGTTGCCTTTTGCAGCCTGGTCCCCAGTGCTGAGAAAACCTGGGGGTAGAGGGAGAAAGGGGGCTTCCTGGGGGTGTCACAGCACACTTTCCCTATTTTTGGGCAGCTCAGTCCAACCCAGAAGCCATTCTGCTTCTGCTGGGTTTAGAGGAACCCTGCCAGCAGGCCCTCCTCCCAGACTCCAGCCCCTAGAGTTGGCTGCCCACCCTCACCAGGCACCCCAAGCCGGTAGTTGAGTGTGGCTACAATGACGTTGCCATAGGTGGCCAGGACAGAGCCATCCAACATGTTCCCCGTGCCCTCCGTGTAGGAGCCACCATGCAGAAACAGCATCACCGGCTTCTTCCCAGAGTCCCGGATATCTGCGTGGGGAGGGGGCGTGTAGGTTGGCCGGGGGGTGGGGGACGAGGACACAGTCAGACCAGAAGCAGCACCACCCAGCTCCCAGGCCTGCTGAGTTCCAGCCCAGAGCTCAGGGGACATGTCACTCCCATACCTGGGGGGCAAGACCGGATTCTCCTCCCTCCCTCCCCAGCTAACCCTGGCAGAAGATCCCTCCCCACCTCCTGCCGGTGTGCCCTACAGCACTTCTCCCCATGCCTGGCAGACCTTCCAAGAAGCCTAGCAGAGGCAGGGCTGGGGGCTGGCCCTCCTCAGGGCATCTGCTGGACCCAGAGGAACCCCTCCCCACACACACACACAGCAAATCTCCTTCCTGCTCCTAGGAAGAGCGAGCTCCCAAGGCTGCCACTGGAGCTAGAGATCCTGGGAGGGTCCTGGCGTTTCCTTCGACTCAGGCCGTGGGCCTCAGCTCCACATGGTAGCCTGGTCTGTGGGTGAGGGTGTGCCAGGCCCTAGGGTCCCTAGGGGCTTGGTCTCCTCCCCAGTTACCATGGCAATCCCAAGCTTAATTACTGTGGCCGGAGGCGGCAGGGTGGGAAAGAGCCTGCCTAATGAAGCCAGGGTGCAGCTCTAGTCTCGGACCCCCCAAACTGGCCTAAGTCCTGAGCTCTGGACCCTTCTCTTGCCATGTCCCCAAAGGATCCCATGATCACTCCCATATGTAGAAGGCCCCTTGAGGGGTAACTAATTCCGGAAGAGGGTGGGAGTCTGAGAGGGCTTGCCAGGGTCCCTGCCCCTGCAGCTCCTCCACGATGCAGCCACAGTGCCTGTGCTGGCGTCACCCCTGGCCTCCAGGCCCTCCTCTTTCTTGACACCTGCAATCTCTGACCAGCCTGGGCACTCGGGCAAATAAGATCCAGGCCTGGGCCTCCACAGCTGGTCCCCAGTGCCTCTGCCCGCCTCCCTCATGCCGCTAGGAACTTCCCTCCTGGCAGAAGGTCAACCAACAGGTCACTGAGACACTCCCCTCCAACCCCCCACAGACAGCTTCCTGCCTCCTGTCTCTTAGGACCTTCTATGACACCTCCTTCCACCTGACTTTGGCCAGGAGCTCCTAGGTGGGCAGTGCCCTCTCTGTGTCCTCCCCCAATCCTATTCTTCCCTTCGTTCCTGAACCTCCAGAGGCCTTCCAACAGTTCAGGCCGGTCTCCTTCCCTCCGAGGTCCTGTCCTAAATGTCCTCACTCCTCCCCGCTCCTCCCCACCCTGCGCCTCCACTCCCAGCGAGGGGGGAGGGGGAGTCAGAAAGGGGAGGAGCAGGAAGGGGGGCTGGGGCGACAAGAATTCAAAACCAACAACAAAAAAGAGGATCAAGAAAGAAGAAAGAAAAAAACAACAACCAGAAAACAAGAAGCTCTCGGGGCAGATTCAACAAGAAAAGAAAAAAACCCCAAAAAAACAAGAAACCAAAAAGATCCGTTTTTGGAAAAAAAGAAAAAAGTTCTTTGCACTTTTTCAAAATTTTGTGGTGAAACTTCAAGATGTTGGGCCCTGTTTTCAAAAATGTCCAAATTCTTTAATTTGCTTCAAATGTGCATTTTCTGCATCGGACAGGCTTTCTTTTGGAAACTGTAGCAGCTTTCTGCTGTTTCGATTGTGGCATCAATTTGCCAACTTAAACTTGTTTTTTTTTAATGTTATTTTGCTCCAAATTAAAATTGTTTTTTCAAATGTTATATTTCCCAAGTTTAAAAACAGTCCAAATGTCTTGGGCTTCCCTGGTTGAGAGTCCGCCTGCCGATGCAGGGGACACGGGTCCGTGCCCTGGTCCGGGAAGATCCCACATGCTGCGGAGCAGCTGGGCCCGTGAGCCATGGCCGCTGAGCCTGCGCGTCTGGAGCCTGTGCTCCGCAACGGGAGAGGCCACAACAGTGAGAGGCCCGCGTACCGCAAAGAAGAAAAAAATAAATAAATAAATAAATTTGTTTTAAATACAATTTATTGAACTGTAACTTTATGAAACTTAATTTTTAGTACTGACTGTTTAACAACTGGCTCAAAACATTCCTGAAAAGTTAACAAATGGCTCTCGAGCCAGTAAGAGCCAGTTCCAATACACCACTGTAAGGCAATCATCCCCAGACAATTTTCTTTTCATCTGATGTGGGAAATTGCCTTTTATAAGATACTTCATTTGGGCTTCTCATCACCCAACAAAATTTTCTCATGTATGGAAAGTAGGATACTTGAAGATTCAAAAAACACAGAATTTAGTGTGTGTGAGAAGTTCAAAGTCATAGGAAACAGAGGGAAACCTGTTTAATATACAGGTTCCAAAGAGGTAGAAAGGGCAGGGAGAGAGTTTTCTCCATCTTACCTGGATCTGTGTCCATCACCATGCCTACCCATTCCTGAGTTGTCAGTTTGCAAATATCCTTGTCCTTCACCATCCAGGAACAGGGAGCTTCTGAGAAAAGTGCACCACAGAATGGCTTCACTCCGATCACACAAGCATAGCCATATAGCTCTCCCCCAGCTAACACATCCAAGAGTTTGACTGTGAAATCTATCTGGCATTGAGACTGGCAAAAATGGACACAAGGTAATTTGTATATTGTGTTTTCTATTTTCTTTTTCAAAGAATCACGGTCAACCTTTTCTTTAGCACATCCCAGAACTTTCTTACTCCTATCATCCACTCCAATAAAAAGATAGACTCGGGCTTCCCTGGTGGCACAGTGGTTGAGAGTCCGCCTGCCGATGCAGGGGATGCCCCGGTCAGGGAAGATCCCACATGCCGCGGAGCGGCTAGGCCCGTGAGCCATGGCCGCTGGGCCTGCGCATCCGGAGCCTGTGCTCCACACGGGAGGGGCCACAGCAGTGACAGGCCCGCGTACCGCAAAAAAAAAGAAAAGAAAAGAAAAGAAATAGCTTCCTTATTTTCAGCTATAATTTGTCTCCCTATAACTTCCACCTGCTGGGACTCACAAACAAATCTAATTGCTTTTGTACTAGCAGAACTATACTCTCATGACTCCCAAGCCTCATTGATGTTACTTTGTTGCTGATGACAAGCATGATAGATACAAAGTTTTCTGAGAGTCTAGCTCCGTATGAACATCTGCTCCACATTTCCCCAAATTTCTCACTCATTCTCCTTTACAAGGTGCTCCTGAGCTATGATTTTACTAAGCTCTTCATGCTCTCAGACATAAACTTAGAGGAATGAGATTTACAAAAAAAATTTTTTTTTTTTTACCTGATGTTCTTGCTTTTCCTCTTGTTGCTTCAGTTCCACATCTGGCTTTGGTCTGAATGTTTGCCTTCTGTCACAGCCCCTGTTGCCCTTTGATATCAGCCTGGGAGGAGCAGGAACTCTGCCAGACTCCCCTAGTCTTCATAACATTGACCCCCGAGGAAGGCTGATAAGGACTCAAGAAAAGCCTATGACAGGGCAGATTGGCAGGCCAGGGTCTGACCTCTGGGAGAGAATGAAGTATTAGTGGGGAAATTCAGGGGTTTTCAAGTGAGGGGCCAAAGCTAAAACGTCCCTCCTCTAAAGGGCTGAGTGTTATTTCTATACATCATACAAGCATCTCCTGTCATGGTTAATTTCATTTCAAAGCTCTACATTTATTTTAGATTAAGCTGTCCTGTACATATCTATTATGAACAATATTAACCTATTCTATCACCTTCCAAATCGTTTGTCCTATTCTATTCACTTTTATTCTCTTTTTCCTACTTTTCCTCTTTGTTGTACACAAGACCCAGCCTAGAAAAATACTCTTTGGTGAAGGTTTGGCTACCCCTGGGTGAGAGGATTACAGATGATTTTTCATTGAATTTCTTTTCCTTTCCTTTTTTTCTTTAGCTTTTCTCTATTTTCTAAGTGGTCTACAATGAACATCAATTGTTTGTGTAATTAAAAAAAAACAAGTGAAAAAAATAAACAGGTAAGAGACAGTTATCTCTTGTGGGGATGCTGGTTGAACTGGAACAAGTGAATACTGGCCAGCAATCATTGATGATGACGATGATGAACCTATGAACGTTAACTTACAAGGACAAAGGGTCTTCGCAGATGTGATTAAGAAAGGATGTTGAGACGAGGAAATTATTCTGGATTATCCATGTGGGTCCTAAATCCAATCACAAGTGTTCTCATAAGAATTCAGTAGAGGGACTTCCCTGGCGGTCCAGTGGTTAAGACTTCGCCTTCCAGTGCAGGGGGTGTGGGTTCGACCCCTGGTCAGGGAGCTAAGACCCCACATGCCTCGTGGCCAAAAAACCAAAAACATAAAACAGAAGCAATAGTGTAACAAATTCAATAAAGACTTGAAAAAGTGGTCCACATCAAAAAAAAATCTTAAAAAAAAAAAAAGAATGAGGTAGAGAGAGATTTGATACCTACAAAAGAGGAGGGGGCAATGTGACCACAGAGGCAGAGATCGGAGTGACGTGGCCGCCAAGTGAGGGAATGCCGGCAGGCACAGGAAGCTGGAAGAGGCACAAAATGGATTCTCCCCTGGAGCATCTGAGGGGAGCACAGCCCATGCTGACACCTTGATTTCTGCCCTCGTATGTCAAACTTCTGGCTGTGAGAGAATAAAATGTTATTGTTTTAAACAACCAAAGTTGTGGCAATTTGATACTGCAGCCACAGGAAACTAACATACTTCTCTCGAGTAACTCAAACCATCAAACAACTCTTCGTTTCTACTCCAATTTGCTTATGGTGAAATGGCATTCTGAAATAGGTTTCTGAATACCCCCTCGGGTTTTTTTTTTTTTTTTAACTGAGGTTACTCTTCCTATGGAGTTCTGCTTTGTTGGCATGACACTTTGTACCTGTCTGGCTCAAAAGTTATTTCCAGGATAGGAGGCAGAATACATACCATGACGAATAATCAGCACAGCAACATAGTAAACTGCAGACGTCTGCTCTCAGCTTCAACTTTAACCCTTTTTCACTCACGTCATTTCCAAATTCAGTCTCACTTTTATTTCATTTTAAAATTTATTGGCCGTGCCACGCGGCATTTGGGATCCTAGTTCCCCAACCAGGGATCGAACCCGCGCCCCCTGCAGTGGAAGCACAGAGTCTCAACTACTGGACCGCCAGGGAAGTCCCCAGTCTCATTTTTAGTTCTACTACCTACCTTAATTCTCAGCTTCACTCTCACACTGAAATCCTTCTGATATCACTTACTTTTAGAAAGATAAAAAGGACCGTCATTTACTGGACATACGCATTTGGGCACAAGGGACCAAGCTGGGAGTGTGGCACATGATACGGAACCTGAGATTACATGGCCAGTTAAGTGGAAGAGATGGCATGCACAGCCAGGTCTGTTTAATACAAATGCCCCTACTCCTTCCACTGCCTTTCAAGTTTGGGATTCTGGATTGCTTTGGAGTCTTCAAAATCTGAAATCTACCTAAGTACCTCCTTTTTCCTTCCCAATCAGCAGGAAGGACATTTTTTGGGCAGAAGAGCTAGGAACTGTATTGTTTTCTCCTTCTTATTCTTTAATGCACTATTAGGGACCAAATCAGGAGAAGGAAGGATAATGTGAAAGATGAGCAAAGAGGGTTTCTCTTCCTTCTTCAGAGTTCCTTAGTTAAGTCCTCTGGCTATGAATAGTACGTTATCAGGCCAGCGAGGAGCTCACATTCTGGCTCTGATACCACAAAGCAACTTGAAATGAGTAGCTTGTACAGTGGTTTTTTTCTAGGTCTTGGGAAAATGGTCTGGACACACTGCTGACAGTTGGCGAAGAACTAGAGCTCCCAATTTATTTGTGTTTATTCACTGAGCATTTCAATTTATCAGCCGAGATAGGTAGAGCACAGCTTTCCTGGTCAGTAGACACAAACTGCCAAATACCAGCGTCCATCTCACTCTCAATTCATTTGTCAAGATGATTCGGCTAGAATAGTAGACTAGATAGCATGGTGACCAAGAGTAACAGTGCTGGTTCTACCACGCCACCACCTGACCCTGGGTAAGTCTCCTTTCATTCATTCTCTCATTCAGTCAGCTGTTTTTTAAAGCACCAAGGGCCTTGAAATCCTAGCTCTAGCACTTTTTGGCTTAGAAAGCTTCGTTAAGATAATCCAAACCTCACATTCCTTCTTTGTAAAGTGGAGATAATAATAGTGCCTTCTCCATACGGTTCTTGTGAGAATGAAGTGCGCTGATGTATATAAAAAGGTTAGCATGGTGCCTGGCATATAACGTCAGCTTTTCATTCGATAATCAGTTACTAAGCATCTACAGTGTTCTGAACGTGGTACTATGTCCTGGGGCCACCCATCATTTGCACCATTTAGTGACTGCCTTCTTTGGGCCAGATCTGCAACTTTGATGATCTCAAATTGTCCTCGTAACAACTTATAAGACATGCATTATTTTCACTATCTTATAAATGAAGAAACTGAGTTCAGGGAAGTAAAGTTGAAGATTACACACCTAGTAAGTAGCAGAGCTGGGATTTGGACTCCTATCTATCTGATTCCAAAACCCATTTACTATCATTCTGCCATGCAGCCTTTACTGTTAGCAAGAAGAATAAGACACATGTCCTGTTCACAATCTAGAGGGGGAACACATGTATTAAAGAACTCATTGCAATACAACGTATGTGATAACACCAGGTGTTATCGCATTGTTCTCATTCAGTTCTCGTAACAGCTCTGTGAGGTAGGTACTGTCATTATTCCCTTTTCACAGATGGGGAAACTGAGGAACAGAGAGTTTATGGTGCTTGCAAATACTATAGTCCATATACATGACCACTACACTCTAGTGCCATTCTGGAGAGTTAGAAACATATGAACAGTGTGCTTGGGGTGTTCTAAGGAGTGACAGTGACTATGCTTGTGAGAACAAGATAAGATTTCATAAATGAGATGGTATGTGAGTTGAAACCTGCAAGTAATGCACCAAGTTGAGGGCTTCCATGGTGGCGCAGTGGTTAAGAATACGCCTGCCAATGCAGGGGACATGGGTTCGAGCCCTGGTCCGGGAAGATCCCACATGCCGCGGAGCAACCAAGCCCGTGTGCCACGACTACTGAGCCTGCGCTCTAGAGCCCGCAAGCCACAACTATTGAGCCCGCGTGCTGCAACTACTGAAGCCTGCGCACCTAGAGCCCGTGCTCCACAACAAGAGAAGCCACCGCAATGAGAAGCCCGCGCACCGTAACAAAGAGTAGCCCCCACTCGTCACAACTAGAAAGGCCGCGCACGGCAACGCAGCCAAAAATAAAATAAATAAAAAACATAAAAAAGGACTAACCTCATTTCCATAAAGACAAGCAAAAAAACTTACCTTAAAAAAAAAAAGAGGGCTTCCCTGGTGGCGCAGTGGTTGAGAGTCCGCCTGCCAATGCAGGGAACACGGGTTCGTGCCCCGGTCCGGGAAGATCCCACATGCCGCGGAGCGGCTGGGCCCGTGAGCCATGGCCGCTGAGCCTGCGCGTCCGGAGCCTGTGCTCCGCAACGGGAGAGGCCACAGCAGTGAGAGGCCCGCGTGCCGGGAAATAATAATAATAATAATAATAAAATAAAAGAATGCACCAGGTTGAGAAAGGACGATGGAGAAGGAAGGGGAAAACCAGGCAGAGGAAACAGCACTTGCAAAGGCCCATTCTCTTCACTGTCTAAAGTCTATCCTTAAAGTACAATGGAGGTCCTTCATAGGCCTGGTACAGAGGATATTCCATTTTTCTCCATTTATTTCCTCACATCTTTCTCCCCATCCCTATCTGACACTCATCACATTCCTCCTGCTGTCCTTCATATGCCACCTCTCCATTTCTTACTAGCTCTCACCTGGACCATTGCAATCACTTGGCAATAGCTTCCCCTTCTTTCACTCTGCCTTCCTTCAATCTATTTTTAAAACACAGTTGCATATTGAGTTTTCAGCTGTGATCACCCATCTCCTCAGACTCTGAAATCTTTAAATCTCCCACTTTCTCCAGAGTAGTCTAAACTACACAGCCAGCAAGCCACTATCTTTAACAAAGTCTTGCCCTGTCTTTCAAATCTCTTATCACCCCCTTTCTTTATGTTAACACTGGTCCTGAAACTTTGGTGTGAATCAGAATCTCCCCTGGGGTACTTATTAAAAATATACACGCCTGGGTTCCAACTCCAGATTCAAGCTTAATGATTCTGTAAGTCTGGATTGTGGGAGTTTGTCCTTTGGTTTTGACACTGGGGGACATCTATGTTGTTAAGTTTCCTCCTGGTATTTCCAACTCACTGAATTTTGGAAAACACTACACCAGTTTCAACTTTACCTAAATTTGGTAAGCTCCCCTATGCTTTCTCATTTAATTCGGGAGTTAAATTATTTTCTCCCAGGATCTCCAAATCCAACGCATCTTTCAAAACCCAGATCAAATGCCACCTCTCCCAGGAAGACTTTCTTGCTCTCTTTCGCAGTTCTTTGATATTTAGTGGCACCTTTTGCTTATTCAGGAAGAGTCCAAGGCCCTGACAAGCCACTGAGTTTCTCCTGGTCGGGGAGAGAGGGACACATTCATCAAAGTCCGCCCCAACCCCTAGCCCTCAGGCGGGAATTCGGCGCAAGCACGATACTGTCGGAACACTGAATCGATAGTTCTTCCTGGAAAGCCAGGGCACACACACACTCTACAGCCCGCCTCAGATGCCCTTCCCCAGTTGTGAAACGAGGCACCAGCAAAACCACTCCGGATGTCAGTCTCCCCAAGGTCGGAGATCAGGGAATTGGAGGGCGGGCGGGGACGACTCAGGGTCTTGCTTTCAACTTTGAGCATGTAGCCCGCCACGCCAAGAAGAGACTGCAAAGACGCCTGCGCCTTCCCGCCCGCTCTCCCCACCCCAACCCCGGCGTTCGCCTAGCCCTCCGATTGGCTGCTCCTAGCACCAGCCGAGCCTCAGGGCTGCTGCGCACGTGGTCCACTGGCCGTCGCGGGATTGGTTGTCCGGATCGGGCTGCCACGGCAGCCGGCGGGGTAGCGAGGGGGAGCAGTGTGGGAAGCCCCAAGCCCGTACCTCTGGGACTGAACGGCGGCGGGTGGGCTGCGGTCAGCCTCTGCAGGCCTGGGCAGGCCTCCTGAGAGTCTAGGGCGTAAGAGTTTTGGGGGGTTCCCAAAGCGGGCTGCGGACCCCCTGCCTGAGGCTTTGGTTTGAGCCCTGGATCCGGCCTTGTGTTTCCCCGGAAGGATGGCGTCTCAGTCTTTCCTGAAGTTGGTGGGGTTTGGATGTTATTATTATTATTATCAGCAGTAGTATTGTTATTGTTGTTATTATTATCGTTTTGAGGATACACCGTGTATAAGAATTGGTGATCCTGCGCAGGGTGCCATGCAGAATGCCATGAGTTAGAAGTTGGAGGTCGGAGGGCTTAGAGATGCTTGAGGGACGTCCTTAACCTACGTGAAATGTTGGAGGTAAGTCGGCTTTATAAACTGTGCTGATGCTTGTATAATCCAGGCGCTTAGGCTTTAGTAGGGAGGGTCGTTCGCTGACTGAATTAAACTGTCGCTTATTGAGCCGCCTTCTGTGTCCCAGGCATCATTCTGAGTGTAATGGATGTAAAGGCCAGTAAGAGGAAGTCCTGGTTCTTTAGGAGCTCTGCGTAATGGGGCTGGTGGGAGAGACGGGAGGTGGGGGACGTGAATGGGTGAATAATTGGTGTGTGATGCGTACTGTGGTGGCAAAAAGTGCTGTGGGAGTCAGAGGAGGGGATGACTGAGGGAGTTAGGGACCACTTAACAGAGAAGGTGACGTTTGAACAAGGTTTTAGAACTACAGACTTTCTCCAGATTGAAAGGGGTAGGGAAGGCGCTCCAGACAGAGGAAAGCGTACTGAGGAAGAGAACAAGGAAAGTGTGCCCTCTGTGGCTGGAGCGCACTTGGAGCTCTGCTCACAAGTTTCATGCTTTTAGACAAGGTTATTTAAGTTCTCTTAGCCTGTTTGCTTTTTGTAACGTGTACTTACTTCTGCACAGGTTGATGAGATAAAGGCTTAAGCCTCTTAAACAGGCACTTTACTAGTTTCCCTCTCTTTGTGGAATTCAGTTGCTGAATGGAGAACACAGACCATAGCTGTACGTTTTTAACTATGGAGTATCAAGCTATTGACATTTATAAATGGCTGAAGGAGGCATGCTGTGTCTCCAGAATTGTTATTTAGATACAATGCTGAAAAGCTGGAGAGGTTGACATTGTTTGTGTTCCTAGTACCTTAGCATAGCATGTCAGCGATAGTGAATTACGAGAAGATGTCATTTAGAATAAATAAAATGCAGGCAGCTTTCTCATTCAGAAATTGATCATCCATGTTGTGAATTACCCAGGCTTTGCACTGTTTCCTTTATCTTGCCCATGGCCTGGAGAAAAATGAAATTAAACCTTGTATTTAGCTGGTAGTGGAAAAATATAAATCTGGTAATCAGACCTCAGTTTCTCTTTCCAGCATTGCTGTTATTTTGCTATGGACCTTTGTCAAATCCTAGCCTCCGTGGGTCTTGGGCTCTTTAGCAGACTCTTGTATAAAATTTTTTATTACTATACTTTTCATCTTTGTTGGCAGCAGAATTGTAAATCAAATTGTATGTTAAATGAACTGGAGTTTACTTTATAAAGGATTTTAGGAGCAAATCTTTTCTAAAGATTTTGCTTTAGAACTAGATTATAAATCCCTTCACAGACATCCCTGAGATTTTATCATGCATGGTGTTTGGACTCACTAAAACAAGAAATGTTTTTCTGAACTGTAAATGCTTCTCCACTCTACTCTGTATTACAAAAATTTTTAAAAAGCACCTCCAAAACAAAACTTGTTCAAGTTTGCATTTTTGTACAGCAGAGTTGCTTGAGGTGAATAGTAGAAGATCAAATATTGAAAGCCCACGGTTGCAACTTATCTAAAAAGAAGTCTTCTTTTCTCATGGGCAAACCTAAGTTTTCTTGGATGTGAAAATAGGGTGTTGGGCTGCTCTTAGATCATACAAGGAGGTGAAAAGCAATGATGCAATGATGAGTGAAGTATAGTCTGACCTGGCATTGCCATTGCTTCAGTGTTGGCATTGACCAGGGTATGACCCCTTAATCTTCTCTCTGCGCTGATTCTGGTTGTGGTTTTTCCACATTGGTACGTTCTAGCCTATTTGGATACTGGTTTTATTATGTGTAAGAGTGTTTAATATTCTTTTGAATTACTGATACTTTCCTGTTTTTCTTTGTAGGTTGAGGTGAAAAATATGGCTTTGATATCTTCATGGAAAACTGCATTATTTCAGTCCTGAATCTGGTTCGGTTCCCTTATTGACTCATTACTGTATTAAAAATGTTTATTTAGCAGTGATTGTAAAATGAAAGTAATTAACATGTACATGTTTTTGGGGGGAGACTAAGGGGAAACAGGTGTTCAGCCTAGAAAAACATTTCTCATTGAATTTCCTGTGAAGTCAGTGTGTCTTGGGTTTAACTTTGAAACAAATTAAAACATTTTTAAATTAAAAAAAAAGTTTACTTAACTATGGTATTTGTTCTGGTAACACCTTGTGGTTTAATAAGAATTTTTGCAAATATCCATTATACTCTTCTCATGGTACATAAAAGTGTTAATATTTTAAAATCTATAGGATATTCTATTTCAAAATTTAGTTCTATTATCTTAGTGCTATCAGAAAATGTGCTTTGAATTGCTGAAATGAGTTGTATTGGACAACACCTGTCTCAGCAGAGGCACTTAAAAATCATTTTCAGGGGCTTCCCTGGTGGCGCAGTGATTGAGAGTCCGCCTGCCGATGCAGGGGACACAGGTTCGTGCCCCGGTCCAGGAAGATCCCACATGCTTGCGTACCGCAAAAAAAAAAAAAAAAAAAAAAAATCATTTTCATCCTTCCTCTTGTAGTAATGATTTTTTTTTTTAACCCGTATGTTTTTAACTTGTATGTTTAACCCTGCCAATCCGGTGGCAACTTAAGCGTTTGTGCGGTATTTCACTCAAGATTGAATTCTTGCTGTTGGAGGAGAGGATTTCTCTCCAATATTGGATTAGCAAAAAAAGCAAAATGTTAATACAGAATGCCTCAAAAAATCAAAGGTAGGGGCTTCCCTGGTGGCGCAGTGGTTGAGAGTCCGCCTGCCGATGCAGGGGACACGGGTTCGTGCCCCGGTCCGGGAAGATCCCACATGCCGCGGAGCGGATGGGCCCGTGAGCCATGGCCGCTGAGCCTGCGCGTACGGAGCCTGTGCTCCGCAACGGGAGGCCCGCGTACCGCTAAAAAAAAAAAAAAAAAAAAAAAGGTTAAAGGTGGCCTGAATGAAAAATTTACTCTAAATACCTCCACTAATCTTTCAGTTTCCACATAATCATGACATGGAACAGCTCTTTGCCAAGAAACATTTATTCTTAAATTTTAGTTAAGCGTTTTGTAGAAACTTTAGTAATAGCCAGAATAATTCATGTCAGCTTAGCAAACTCTTAACAGCAAGCACAAAGAGCTTATGAAAAGATCCTGTCTTTACACAGTCATAGTTAGGGCAGTATTTTACTTCATCTCTTCATTAATAGCTTTGCTTTCACACTGAAGTCTTCAGACTATTCTGTATATACATTCAACCCCTATTTTCCTGTAACCAGTTTCCCAAGGAAGATATGTGTCATTCACAAAGGGATCTTTAAAAGGTGATAAACTATAGCAAATGTTACTTAACAAATGAGTCTCAGCATATGGAAGGAGAAAGTGTTTCTAAGTATTTCTATAAAAAGCATGTCCGTGGGGGGGTGGTGGGGGGATGAACTGGGAGACTGGGATTGACATGTATACACTGATGTGTGTAAAAGTGATAATTAATAAGAACCTGCTGTATTAAAAAAAATAAATAAAATAAAAATTTAAAAAGCAGGTCCACATTTCATACTGTTTGCAAACCGATAAAACCTATTCCTCATAGGCAGATAAATGCTTTCCTTTCTCAAAAGGCCTGCTTCCCCTTCACTACCCACTCTACGAGGTCTAACTTGGGTTTTTCCTGAGAGCTTCTATACCTCTTGTCCTTTAAGGAAGGGGACGGGAAAAGCTTCTGTGCCGAGTACCCTCTTTGATCCCCTTCTCTATGCTGACCCTCACATCCCCTGCCAGTCCTGATTCTCTCACTCTGACCAGCTCGGTCAACTCTAAGTAGAGGTGTCTAGGGAGCAAGCTAAAAGGTTAAGAGCAACGAGTACATCCTTTTAAAGAAATCCACGTGGCTGTTTAAAGTTCATACAATTATTAATTGAGGATGATCAAACAATGCTATTTACCGTGCGGAAAACCAGCCCTCTGGCCTTATAGCGCAGTCATTTCGTGGTGAGACAAGGTGCTGATCCCTTTCAGTTCTCAGGGGAGTACAGTTTAATCAGATGCTGTACTTGTGTTGGATAACCTGTGATGGGACAAGCTCGGTGACTCCTCACGTAATGAAACACACAGCGATAACAAAACACATAGCCAGAGGTGGCGAGAACGGTGTCATTCACCCGGTTTTTACAACACAGTGGGCACACAGTCTTCATTTGGGTCAACAGGGGAGAATCAGAATTGTAGTCTAGATGTACCGGTGGTGGTGGAGTAGGCAGGGCAGTCGATGACTTGATGGTTTCTTGGTTTCCGGATGAATACCACCACTCAAGGAACTGCAGGAAGAATACACCCACCGAAAGGCCAGTAGAGAGGCATGAGGCGGCACCTCCCACGGCTTGCTTCAGAGCTGACTTCATCTTCTCGCCAACGCCGTTTGGAGAACAGAACAAGGAGGCAAAAGGAGAAACTGTTTATTTAGGTACAATCACAGAACAACTAATACGCATGCAATTCTTACACTTTTCATTAGAATCGTTGATTCAGCTTGGGGATTGAATAGTTGCTGGACTGGCGTTTTCACTTGTAAGTGTCTATTCGAAACAATTCCCTCTTTCTGACCTACCGTAGTTTAGGAGTTCTAGGAGCTAAGCTTTGTTTTTAATGACTAGGGCTTTGTTTGCTTTGTGTTTTGAGAAAGAAATTAATGAGCCATTGATTATATAGACCTTTTATGGGGGTGGAAGATAGTATATCCAGAAAAAGAAATAACTCACTTAAAGAACAACTCAGCAGTACTGAGGAATATATTTGAACTTGTCAGAGAACACAGACACTAGGAGCGGGATAGCACCATGGTTAAGAGCAGTCTTTAGAATTGTACTGATCTGGCTTGAATCTCAGCTCTGCCGCCTATTAGCTGTGTGGCCTTGGCAAGGTACTCAAATGGTAGAACTTAGTTTCCTCAACTGTTAAGTGGTGCTAATGCATTTATTTCATTGAGCTGTGATGAGGATTGAGATAATATACGTAAACACCTAGCAAAGGGCCTGGTACATAGCAAGTGTGTGCAAAAATGTAGCCATTATGATGAGGAAGGTTACCAGGATGGCAATCCTTGTTTTAAGGACACAAGAATTTTTCGATGATTTTATGAAATACCCCGAAGTGGACTGAGGTGGGTAAATTTCATAAAATTGGGATAAGATTTTAGGATTTATTAATCAAATATGTTGGGGAAATGTTAAGGCCTCACCTCCCAGCTGGTTGCTGCATCATGCTGGCTCCGGCTGGTTTGTGCTCCACAGCTTGTATATCCTGAACTGTAAGTCGACCTAGCCGAACCCCAGCCGGACTCAGCAGTGGTGAGTGATGCTGAGCCTTTCCTAGGGTGTATCGAAGCTGCTGTACAAGCAACCAGCCTTCCCAGGCCATGTTAACAAATGGGTAGGCTGCCAAAAAGGCTCTGTAAAATCGTTTCCAGCGGGAAGTAGGGGGATGCAATGGAATATTCATCCTCTTCTCTCAGGCTAGAAATCAGCTTCTCCAGCTTCACTTTCAGACTGGGAAGAAGAACCAGGAAAATAACTGACTTCCAAAGCTGCTTCTTTGGGAGACCAGCACTGGCCAATCTCTGAAGCTTGTGTGTGTCTCCCATTACGATCCTCTTTAAGCCATAAAAGTTTTCAGAAAACGAGGCGCTGGTTTTAGACAGATAATGTTGCTGGAGCAGAAGATCTAGCAGGGTGAAGATTTCATCAAACCACTTCCACAAGAAGCCGTAGCGGGCAGGATTTGATTCTGCAAGAACCTAAAGCAAAATAAATAAATGAAATTCATTCCATTACACAGCTACTATGCCTTGTATTTATA
The DNA here is from genome assembly GCF_059928025.1 of Delphinapterus leucas. Lineage (NCBI taxonomy): Eukaryota > Metazoa > Chordata > Mammalia > Artiodactyla > Monodontidae > Delphinapterus > Delphinapterus leucas. The sequence goes on from NC_143147.1 coordinate 32,651,458, forward strand.
TTTCCTTTTTTTCCCTCTGAATTTCCACACTTTTCTTTCTGGGTCTACCTTAACCTCCCTGAAGTGCTGGGTATTCAGTACACATAACAAGAGACTCCATAACCATTAAATCATGTGATGTGCATTATATGCTAATTGGTTATTTCAAAACTTAGGCCAACAAATAAATTCAGATTATTGGCTTGGTTTTTACCCGGACGTTCCTAAAACTTTTCAGAGAATTAAATCCTTACCTTGACCACATGATGAAGAGCAGGTCTCACTGCTGTCATTAAACTGTCCTGTGCTACCACCTCAAAGCTGGCTGGCTGGCTGGTCATCCACCGCAGAAGCAGTTGTGATATGAGCCCCGTGCTCAGCCATAGTTTCGTGTGTGCACTGGGTTTCACTTTGCCCACAAACTCTCTAGTAAGCATGAACTTTCTGGGGGTGCCAGATGGGTGCTTTTTACAGGAACTGGGCAAAAAAGACCTCTTCCGGAGGCAGAGGGGAGGGGCCTCAAGGGAAGGTGAAGAATGAAGTCAACGCGGACACCCACGTTAGGGAAGCAGTGTGGGGGAGAGGTGAGTTGATTAATGCTGCACCTCACAGGGAAAAGCGTGACTATGGGGGGACAGGTACGGCGAAGGAGCGCTGGCCTCTCGAGCGGCAGTCCTGGAGGCGGCCAATCACGGACTCCCAATCCGGAGGGCTCAAAAGCCAGGCGGCTCTGAGGGATCGAAGGTGCCAGTGCAGGCCGGCCCCAACGGCCTGGCTCAGCTGTGGGCTGTGCAATCCCCCCGCCCGCTCCAGTCCTTGTGAGCTCACCCCAGGCGAGGGGCGAGGAACCCGCGACGCCGCGTTTATAAGGAGGTCTCGGCTTTATGTCAGAAGCCGCAACCGGAAATAGAAGCCGCTTGGAGCCCGGTGGCCGTGGAGAGGCGCTCTAGCCCCGAACGCGGGCCCGCGACCGGAACTAGAGAACTCTATGATCTCACAGGGACTTCCGCTTCCGCCCCCAGCGGGCTCGGTTGGAGAGGAGTTTTCCGCTGGTAGGTTTTACTTTTCTTAGCTGGTTTTGCATCGCTGTCTGTTGGAAAGCCACGGCTGTGATATGTGTCTACAGAGTCTTTTTGGCAAGGTGTTGGGTCGCCGCACTGACGTCTGGCGCCCGGAGCCAGAGCTCGGCCTGTTGCTGAGGCCTTTGTTCCCTGGGGCGATAGAGAGAGGCGAGGGACCCAAGGGAATGTGGAGATGGAAGGCTCACTTTGCTTGCGGCGGGGGTGGTGGCTCACTATTTTTGCCGCCTTCGGGAAGGATTTGAAGCGACAAAGCCGAGATAGAAGCCTTAGCCTTATGGCTGCCAATTATTAACAACAACAAAAAATTTCCTGCTGTTGTTCAGAATTTGGGACGATTATTTTTCATTCAAGCTGGTACCTTAATTGTCTTCTAGGTTAGGTTGCGTTCAAGCGAAACTCTAGGCACTTGCTACACTAAATGAAAGTGGTTCCTACCCTCGAACACGGTAGGATGCGTCACATTAGCGATATGAATACAGTGCTAAAACGGAGTGATGCTGTTGAATTCTAACTAGCATGAATTGGGGAGGCTTGGCAGAGAAGGTACTTTTCATTGTATACCAAAGTTAATGTAATTAACCTGACCTTTTGCAAACTGTTTTTACATCGTATGCAATTGCCTCGAGTAGCTGCAGGTTTACTGAATTTGGATAATAGTTAAAGTTCATGTCCTCTCTCTCCAACCTCTCCCCTCAACCCCTGGGCTAAATAGCTAAAAATAGAAGTTTGCTTACTTTATACCATAGAGGACGTTATGGTATAAAGATAGTTAATTTTTTCACATAGTGAGAACGCTGGAACAAGGTTTGGGTTTAGTTGTTTCAATAGGAGAAATAAAATCTTGTAAATTAACCTTAATTGTGGTTCCAAAAAGTGTTTCAGGGAATTCCCTGGCGGTCCAGTGGTTAGGACTCTGTGCTTCCACTGCAGGATGAATGGGTTGGATCCCTGGCCAGGGGAACTAAGATCCTGCATGCAGCGTGGCCAAAAAAAAAAAAGTGTTTTATAGTCTGATTGGATACCTGCTGGAGAAAGTCACACTGATGGAAGATTTTACCTTACAAAGTTTTAAGGAGTAGAGATAATGTATCTATATAAAACACCTAGCTTTAGGTTCTTGGTCAGTGGTAGCTCTTACAGAGAGGCTTTTCTTAAGTGAACAGCAAAAAGACAAAGTTGAGAAATAGCATCATCTAAGACGAGTGGGAAGTTAGTTAAACATTGGTATCAGTTAGGGTTCTTTGGTTACAAGCAACAGAAAACAGGCTAATTTAAACTAAAAAATTTATTAGAAGAATATGGAGTAGCTAACAAAATAAGGAAAACCAGCTCTGAGGGAACAGGAATTACACAGTCCTACTGGATGTTTCTAGCAAGAATTAGCAAAGTGTCATACAGGCATCGCTGTTGCAATGAACGAGCTTCAACAAATTTCTGTCACTGCACTTATGATTCAGATCCCTATTGACTGACCTTGGTTCAGATTTCATCTCCACTCGCTGTTTCACTCTTAGCCAGAAGAGTGCAAGACACCTTAATAGTCCTTTGAGAATATTCCAAAAGTAAACTGATGTTGTTATGTGAGAAAAAAGGCAGTCAAAAATAACAGTGTCAATTATTACAGCCAATAAATAATAAACACCTCATCACAAATCCCACTCCCAGGTTTATGGTGTAATAAGCAAGACACAAAAATTGATTGCACTTATGTTAAAAGGTGTGAAGAGCCATCAGATAGGTTAATATGGTGAGTTTAGAGGAAGAGACAATAACAGCTGGGAGAAATGAGGCCGTTCAAACTAGCTTAAACAGAAGCTATATTGGCCTTTGTAACCAAGGGGAAGATCGTTTCTAACCTCACGTTTTATCTCAGCTTCTTTCTGCCAGTTGCTTTCTAATACAGCGATGTAACCTGGTATCTCCTGCATCTTATATCAGGACCAGATGTCCACTGAGAAAGTTTTGTGGATTAGGTGGACCTCAAAAGATGAGTACATTTGGGGAAAGTCACAGTCATGGTGACAGGGTTTTCCAGGCTAAGGGAGCAGCGTGGGTTGTATTTGAGGAGGAAATTGTTTGCTTTAAATATAGAGAGGAAAATAGACCAATAATACATAGTCTATACTGTTGACCATAATATAGAGGCTCTTAAATGCTAGTTTTAGTACTTTGCTCGTGGACATTCATTCATTTCTTCCTGAATAATTTACTTATTCATTTATTACTGAATACATGCTGTGCGCCAAGCATTATGCTAGGCGCTGGGTAGACAGTAGTAATAAAAACAGACTTGGTATCTGCCCTCATGGAATTTACAGTCTAGTTGGGGAGAGAGATACTAAACAAGTAAAGAGACTAATATTTAATTTACAAGTGGAATAAGAGGGCTATGATGGGGGTGGCAGTGGGGCCTGGGAGAGAAGAACCTTTTAGACTGGGTAATCAGGGAGTGCCTTTATGAGATTACAATTAAAGTGAGACCTAAATTATAAGCCAGCCAGCCCTGTGTGGAGTTGGGGAAAACGAATATTAGGTAGGAGGAGCGGTAGTTGTGAAGGCCCTAGGATGGGAAAGAGCTTGGCCTATTTGAGAGCTGCAAAAGCTAACAAGAGGTGAAATGAAGAGGAAATGAGGAGTGACTGAAAAGGATAAAATGATATTAAGAGAGGTAGACAGGAGCCTAACCACTCATAGGCCATGGGAAGGAAACTGGATTTTAGTCAAAGTATAATGGGAGGTCATTGAAGGATTTATACACCGGAGTCATGACCAGGTTTATATTTTTAAGATGACCCCGTAATGGTTATGTGGTTACATTTACTTTGTGAAAATTCATCAAGCTTTATATTTTTGGTGTGCACTTTTTGGAATGTTCGTTTATACTTCAAAAAAAAAGTGAAACAAAAATCTGGCTGCTGTATGAATAATGGTTGGGAGGAGAGTTGAGGTTTCTAGTAGTTGAGGCAAGAGGCGATGGTGGCTTGGAATAATGAGGTGAATAGAAGGGATTGGATGAATTTGAAATATATTTTGAAGGTAGGATTGACAACTTGGAGATGGAATGAATGTGGCAGTTAAGAGAGAGAGAAATCAAGAATGACCCCCAGATTTCTGGCTAGTAATTTCTGGCAGTGTAATTTGTTCAAATAATTGCAATCATAGCAAATATTTACATAGTCCATACTTTGTGCAGGCATAGTTCTAAGTGCTTTACGTACACGAATTCATTTCATCCTTGTAATAATATTATGATTGGATATTAGTATTTCTCCCATTTTGTAGATGAGAAAACTAAAGAGCAAAGAAATGGGGAAAACTGGGAGAAGGATCGGTTCTGTACAAATTAGGAAATGAGGAGCTGTTGAAAGTTTTTGAACCGGGGAGAGGTATGAATCAAAGATTTTTCTGGTGGCATCTCTTTACAAAATCCACCTCTGTCTTCTGTGAGTTGTACCTGGAACCACAGTTTTTAAACACCCCCCCCCATTACTCTTATGATTTGCTTAATTTGGGTGGGCCATATGTGCAGACTTACGATCAGTGCGGTTAGCAATTTGGTGGTGAAGTTTGGGGACTAGGTCAAGGCTAGAGATAGATATTTTGGAGTCATATGGGTAGGAAAAATGATTGAACCCATGGTATTGCTAAAGGGTTAGTGTAAAGAAAATGTATGAATATAGAACTTAAAAATAAAATGCTTGCTACTTTCTCCCTCAGACACCATCCTATATCTCTTCTCTTTCAGCTATACTTTCTTATGGAGTTATCTGTTTTCATTTCCTTACCTCCCGTTTATTTTCAGACTTCTTCAGCATGGCTTTTGCCTTCAGTATCTCTGCTGATGGTCTCAGCAATGACATCGAAGACCTTTGTGCTGCTAAATCCTTGGACACTTTTCGGCCCTTCCTCCTTTTCTCTCTAGCAACTGTTGTTGTTGACCACTCACTCATACATTTATGCATTCAACAAATTTTGGGGAGGGGGTGGCTAGGCCTCAGAGATATAGTATATAGTTCCTATACTTTCATAGAACTCTAAAAACGTCCTAAATGATTATGACCACCTGCTTTTCCTTCTGCCTCTCTACTTCTCAGTCCCCTTTGCACTTTGGTTTCCCAACTTCTGCCTCAGGCTCTCATTCTTCACATTCCTCTTCTTTTTTTGGTTAAAGACTTTATTATTACTTAGAGCAGTTTTAGGTGGGAAGTTTTCGTTTTGAGGGGAAGGTACAGAGATATCTAGGTCTTGGTTTCTGAAAGGAACTTACTTTTGTGTAAGCACGCCTATTACATGCTGGGCGCCTTACCTACTTTAAGCTTCACAAGCTGGAGAGAGTTATATATCACTGGATTTATTTCACAAGTAAGACTAAGGTTGAGGAGACGTTAAGTAACTTTCCTAATCACATTCAGGACAGGGATTCGATCTCAGATGGATTCAAACTCAGATCTGAGGCCATGTCAACCTCTTTTCCTTGCACCACTCTCCTCCAGTCCCACTGCCCTTGTATGGTCTTGGGCTGGATCACCATTGTCCACGTTCCTGAACTGGCCAGGGAAATTAGCTGGGTTTTTTGTTTGTTTGTTTGTTTTGTTTTTAAGAAAACAGGATGTTTCACTATCCCTATGTGTAAATTTTTAGAGAACTCCTGTGCGAGGAAACAAATCCAGGGAACGTCAGCTTGTTTAATAGATCCGTTCCGATCGCCAGTGAACTTCTTCGGAGGCCCGGACCTCAGGTGGCTTCCCAACTGCGCAAAATTTTTCCGTCTCCAAGGCGACCGAGATGCCCGCCTTTCTGGTTCTCCCGCGCGCCTGGATGACGTCCCACGGCGAGGCTGTCTGACGCCAGAGTTTCCTGTCCACCATGTTTGTCCCTGGCAAAGTGGGTTTTGCGCAGTGGCTTAGACCTGGAGAAGGAGTCGTGGCGTGCAGGAAACGATTGCAACACCGCTCGGGCCGTGCTCTCTGGCTGCTGCTGCCAGCCCTGCCCTTGCCTCCGGTGAGTTCAGGGCGGCTAACTTTGGGGTGTGTCCCTCTTTTGGGGAAGGGGGCCAGGCTTGGTTGGAGACGGGCGGAGGAGAGCAATCTTAGGAGCGTGACCATTGAAGATGGAGTGAGCCGTCGGGTGTGACCGTTGTGAGGAAGAGGGTTGGAGAAAGGGACTCCACCGCTGGAGCGGGGTGAGGGGATCCGCGGGGTGGCAACTGGGAGTTGGGGGGCACTGGGGAAAAGATATGTTCGAAGTGGGGGGTTAGGAGGGCCAGAGGCCAGGGGTGTGGCCGGTAGAGACTGGAGGCCGAGGGGAGAACTTTCTTCCCGCTTTGGCGTCGTTCACTGAGAGGCTGGGACGTGTCGAGGTACCAGAAGGGGAAGGGGGTTCCCCCAGAGTTTTGCTCATAGATGGGCAGACCTCACCCGTCTTCTGTAATTTGAGGTTGAGACACCTCTCGCTCACCTCGTAATGGAGGAACATATCCCTAGAATCTTGACCACCTGGGGAAAGAAGAGGAATTCCTGACATTGGAGAACGGGAAGAGAAACCTCCAGAATTGACCCGATGTGAGAGAGGGGGAAGCAGGTGGGAGTAAATCTTAGCCGGAGTTTTTTCTTTCTGGTCTTAGAAGGAGCGGTCTGGTTTGAGGAAAGACTGTAGATTAAGACAGAGGTAAAGAAACTGGAACTTCCTGTTATTCCATATTCTTTGAATCCAAAGAATTGATTCATGCTCTTTGTTTTCAGAGCATGAAAACAGTGCCCATTTGCGGGGCAGACTTTTTTTCAACTCACCTGGCTGCTTCATTATGAAGCAGTGTGAATAAAGTGTGAATGCTTCATTAAAGTTTGACTTTTAAGAAGTGTTTTTTAAATGCCAAACACTTATAATCATGTGGTTTAAAAGAGAAAGTAAAGAAAACTCAGTAAGTTTAGAAAAGGAAGAGTGACAAAGGAAGTGGTCTCAGTGAGGAACAATTTAAATTATTAATCACCTCCCTGGTATAATTCTGTTGCTTAGCCTCAGGGTACACTTACAGAGTCATAATAGAAAGCAGCAGATGAAGGAGATGCAGCTGTACAAGAAAACGTGTCACACGTTCCAATGATGACTAAGCGTGGTGGTAAGATGAGAACTGTTTGCAGGTACCTTAGTAGTTTTAAACTCCCAAAGAAGCAGAAAGTATAGTGTGTTCTGCAAATAGCCTCACTGAAAATTGGGTGGTAAAGGTAATACAAAGCTAACGTTCTGTGACTTAAGAGACTCAAGAAAGTCCAGTTCTTCCATCTTTTCTTTTTCTTCTTTAACACACCCGTATTTTAAAATATTACGAACCAAGCTGAACAGGGAATGAATCAGGTAGGACGCATTTTCCTTTCTTCCTTCTTTTCTCTCCTTCCAGGCGTAAGTTTTCCAGAGTTTATTTCAGTTAAGAATTGGATGTAAAACTTTTGAGCTTTTTTCTTACCGGATAATATTAACAGATTATTTTGTGGTCATTTTTAAATGGAAATTGCAGGTGTGTCTGTTGTAATGAGTTGTCTGCTGTCATTTCTCAGCCAATAAATGATACCTGAAGATGCCATTGTCTTTGCATTATTGAAATATCTGATTAGCACCTGTCACCCTTGTAATGAAAGATTGCTGAGATGACCTTTCTGCTTTATAATTTGGTCAGCTGTTCACTTTTTCCCTACTAGCACCAACTGTGTAAAGTCTTACTTTATGCGAAGAGGGGATTTAGTGGCCTCGCCAGCTCTAATTTAGCTGCCATTTCCCAGAGAGCCATTTGAAATTAAGACCCTATTAATTTTTTTATGGCCTTATTCTCTTTACGGGCACCGGAAGGAGGGAGGAATAGTTGAGAAGGGACTTTTACAAGCTATATTTAGTAGAAACTAGGTTATGTTAAATCTAGATGTATAATCCTGTACAGGGAGACCTTTTCTGAAATGCAGTGACATCATACTCTGGGCTAGGAAAGTTAGAGTGATTGTGCTTTTGACTGTGGCAGCATTATTATTATTATCTTTTAACAATGTCCTGAGGTCATACCTCAGGTCCTCAGAACAGCCGGTGACTTCTCTAGTTTGATCTGGTAAAAAGGTAGTGTGAATTCCAGCTCCATGATGTCTTGGCTTTGCCCTGGGACTCTCCTGAGGAATAAATTCTCCCCCAGCTCCCAGAAGGAACTTGATTTTTGAGGCTCTTCAGCAAATACTTGACTTATTCTTTGAACTCTATCTTGGCTGCTTTTTCTTTGGCTTCTAAAGCAGACAACAGTTTTTTTTGTTCTTTTTTTTGGCGGTACACGGACCTCTCACTGTTGTGGCCTCTCCCGTTGCGGAGCACAGGCTCCGGATGCGCAGTCTCAGCGGCCATGGCTCACGGGCCCAGCCGCTCCGCGGCATGTGGGATCTTCCCGGACCGGGGCACGAACCCGTGTCGCCTGCATCGGCAGGCGGACTCTCAACCACTGCGCCACCAGGGAAGCCCCAGACAACAGTTTTCACCATCCTATGTTTTAGAGAATCTGACCATATTCGTCTCTGGTGTGTGATTAAGAGTGTCTCATTAAAACAACAACAACAACAACAAAAACAAAAAAACAGTGTCTCATTTAAAAATATATACGGACACTTCCCTGGTGGTGCAGTGGTTAAGAATCTGCCTGCCAATGCAGGGGACATGGGGTTTGATCCCTGGTCTGGGAAGATTCCACACGCCACGGAGAAACTAAGCCCGTGTGCCACAACTACTGACCCCACGCGTTGCAGCTGTTGAAGCCCACGTGCTCTGGGGCCCATGTGCTGCAACTGCTGAGCCTGCATCCTGCAACTAATGAAGCCCACGCACAGCAACGCAGAGTAGCCCCCGCTCGCCACAACTGGAGAAAGCCCACGTGCAGCAACGAAGACTCAACGCAGCCAGAAAATGCATACATATGCAATTTTTTGAGGTGAAATTCACATAACATAAAATTAACCATTTTAGAGTGAGCAGTTTGGTGGCATTTGGTACATTCCCAGTGTTGTGCAACCCCGACTCTTCTCATTTTTTTTTTTGTTTAGGCTGGTTTATTTTTATTTTGGGGGAGTTTCTTTTGGCTTAAGTCAGGAACTGACATGATAAAATGTTGCTCTGCCAATATGTGTAAGGGATATTTCATTACTGTTGTGTAGGACAGTGCGAGATAAGAGAGTGGTGTGTTTCTCCTTTCTCTTGAAAAGCAGGGGTTCTTAATTTAGGGTCTAAGATCATGTACTTGATTCTCTCCTCTTCCCTGAAATTTTGTGGGCTGGTACATTATTCTCTAGTTAAGAACTTAGTGCTCACAATGTAAAAGGACAGAAATCTATTCCTCGATGATGAAATTTGTTAGGGGACGTGATGAAATGTGTGGGTCACTAATAAAGGTACGATTTAAGACGAGGTTCATTTAATGTTTAACAGATTATGCTGAAATTTTCTGTTAAAAATTTAATATATGTGAATGTGTATGAGAGCTTTAGAAAACAGAACGATTTTTGGGCCCTTTTTCAAAGAAACAGAAATTCCAAGCAGCTTTTGTCTTTAAATGTTAAGCAAGTTTTAACTTTTGATGATCCCAAAGGATTAGAGTGGTGTAACAACATCCTGGATAGACCATAATGGCCTTGAGCTGTGGCCCTCCTGTCAGGCTCTAGTACTGTAATCATTTCTGTAAACTGGTTTTCCTCTTTGTATATATAAGTTCTTAGATGATAACTTCACATTTATTCCAGGTCTTTTTTTTTTATTAATTAATTAATTAATTAATTTATGGCTGTGTTGGGTCTTCGTTGTTGTGCGTGGGCTTTCTCTAGTTGCGGTGTGTGTGGGCTTCTCATTGCAGTGGCTTCTCTTGTTGCGGAGCACGGGCTCTAGGCTTGTGGGCTTCAGTAGTTGTGGCATGTGGGCTCAGTAGTTGTGGCTCACAGGCTCAGTAGTTGTGGCACACGGGCTTAATTGCTCCGTGGCATATGGAATCTTCCTGGACCAGGGCTCAAACCCACATTCCCTGCATTGGCAGGCGGATCCTTAACCACTGCACCACCAGGGAAGTCCCTATTCCAGGTCTTTTATGTGAAGGACTCCTTTCTTCAGTTTGCCTACTTCATGTTTAGTTCACACTGTGAATGGATTAAGTGATTAAATGGATTAAAAGATTATAATTCTTTGAATTTTAGCTAGAAAAGACATTGTGAAAATACTACATAAGGCAAGCTTCTGTTACAGGCTCACTTTAAGTTATAACAAATAGTGTCAAATCAGAAATTTCTGTATTCTATAATGATTTGTGTGAGTTCTAGCTCACTTCTTTTAACAAGGTAAATTCAGTGAAATTCTTGTACAACCTAAAAGCACTATTGTATAAGGATCAGTACTATAAACATTAAGTAGCTCCTTGGAAAGATAACAGATGAGTCTAATTTCCCTTAAATAGTCCAAGTAGTACATTTTAGAGAACAAACTTGAGCCAACCATTTTTCATTATTTTATGATTTTCTGGCTTTTTTCCTTAATTGCATTGATTTGTTGAGTGCTTAGGTCTTTTTTCTCAGATCCATAATTACCATTGTTTGTGGAGGTATTATCGCTCAAGTTTGCCAAATATATTATCACTCATGTTGTTTTGACCAGAAAATAATGAGTAGGTGCCAGGGCATCTGTCCAAAATTTGGTGATAAGTATTATTAATGATGGTGGTCAGTAAGAAGATAATCATTTTTTTAAAAATTTATTTATTTGGTTGTGTCGGGTCTTAGTTGTGGCAGGTGGGCTCCTTAGTTGAGGCTCGCTGGCTCCTTAGTTGTGTCATGCAAACTCTTAGTTGCGGCACGCATGTGGGATCTAGTCGGACCAGGGATTGAACCTGGGCCACCTGCTTTGGGAGCGCAGAGTCTTAACCACTGTGCCACCAGGGAAATCCCAGAAGATACTCATTTTTGAGTGCAGCAGGAATATTATTAAAAGAAAGTTTTAATGTATTTAAAGAAGTCAAGTACATTGGACAAAATCTTAGGGTTTCTCAAATCAGAAAACATTGTCTCATTATTTGGGGAGAAATGTGATCAGTCCATGCTGTTTTCGTTTTACCAATGGAGCCTTATTATGTCAACTGGATTAATTCTGGAAATTGGAACAGAAAAGTTAAATTGAAGCTGGGATCCATGTTCTTTTAAGTTTTAACACCAGTTCTGATCCTCTTTAGCACTCAGTGTGACTGAACAAATAACTCATTTTTTTGCATATTTTTTATTTTGGGGAATACTCGGGGGAATTGTAGGTTGTTGGAAATATGAAAACCATAATTTAAAAAAAAATCCATGCATAACACCTCTCTAGATGTTTGCCTCTCTAGGTGTTTGTCATGAAAGAGTATTGTCCTACTAATCTAGGCCTTTCTTTTTTTTCTGAAAGAAATTCCTTTTATTGACAGTTGCATGTAATGGTGAAGAGGTTGATAAAATTTTTTTCTCTTTCAGTTTTACTCTGTTTCAGAATATATGTCTTAGAGTGACTCCATCTTGAGGCAGGGAAGTAAATCAGATTTGCTTTAACGGAAAGTAATGGGGAGATCTTTTGAAACAAACTTTTCCTTATTTTAAATATTGGAGTGACTAACTGAAGATGTATTTGTAAAAAGATGTAGCTTTAGGTCTTGGAGGCTCTGAGGAGATAATTGTGGATAAAATCATAAAACTATGATAGGTTCAGATTATCACTCTATTCCATTAGGCCTTTGGATTTTGTTCCAATTAGCTTTTGAGGCAAGGATTACATTCTTAATTATCCTTGCATCCCTTTGGATCACCAGTGATGGTGGTAAGGATGAAGATACTTTCTGAATGCAGAAATTCTTGTATATTCAATGCCTTGCTGGACGTATGCCTTGCTGGACGTAAATAACTTGGTTAAAGGAATTCTCTTCTCTTGCTGTAGGTGCACATTAAAGATCCACAACCATGACTGACTCCAAGTACTTCACAACCAATAAAAAAGGTAAGTATGAGAACCTGATCACAGCCTTTTTTGAAGATTCTTCAAAAGTTGTGGTGTAAGGTTGTTCCAAGTAGAATGCTCCTGACCTCTTCAGACATGTATGTCTTGGACCATCTCATTGGGGATATCCTACAGAAAAGTGTATTGAGTAAATTATTAAAGTATGGGTTTTTAAAGATACGGCTGTGGTGCACATCATTTTGACTTGAAGGTTTTAGTGAAAGGAAGAGATCCAAGATTGATTCATTGAAGATTGATAGATGTGAGGAGGGTAAAAGGAAGAAGCACATTTATTTTCTCTTTTTTAAAAAAATTGAGTGTAATTGGTTTACAATGTTGTGTTCATCTCTGGTGCACAGCAAAGTGATTCAGGGGTGTGTGTGTGTGTGTGTATACATATATATATTCTTTTTCAGATTCTTTCCCATTATAGGTTATTACAAGATATTGAATATAGTTCCCTGTGCTATACAGTAGGACCTTGTCGTTTATTTAATATATACTAGTTTGTATCTGCTAATCCCAAGGTCCTGATTTATCCCTTCCTCCCCTCCTGTTTGGTAACCATAAGTTTATTTTCTGTGTCTGTGAGTGTTTCTGTTTTGTAAATAAGTCCATTTGTATCATTTTTTAGATTCCACATATAAGTGATACCATATATTTGTCTTTCTTTGTCTGACTTACTTCACTTAGTATGGTAATCTCTGGGTCCATCCATGTTCCTGAAAATGGCAGTATTTCATTCTTTTTTATGGCTGAATAATACTCCATAGTATATATAAACCATATCTTCTTTATCCATTCATCTGTGGATGGACACTTAGGTTGCTTCCATGTCCTGACTATTGTAAATAGTGCTGCCGTGAACGTTGGGGTGCATGTATCTTTTCGAATTAGAATTTTCTCTGGATATATACCCAAGAGTGGGTTTGTTGGATCATATGGTAACTCTAGTTTTTTAAGGAACCTCCATACTGTTTTCCATAGTGGTTGCACCAAATTCTTTTATTTTTTACTTGGAAATAAACGTTTTATTACAAGGAGTACTACTAAAGCAATACAGCAATAAAAAGTAAAAATGAAAGTTCCCTCCCTCCCTATTCCTGTTCCTGATGGGAACTCAGTATGTATCCTCAGTCTTTTCTATGCATGTATTAATACATATGATTTTTTAAACTTTTAACAAAAAATGATTATGCAAAACAATGCATGGAAATTTGATATTTTCTTATCCTTCCACACATGATGATTTCGTACCATCATTTCTGAATTATGGCTGCCAAAAGGCATAATCTCAGTGTAATCATGAGGGAACACCCATGACAGCTGAGGGTGTTCTATAAAATGACTGGCCTGTACTTTTTAAAAATGTCATTATCATGAAAGACAAAGGCTGACCAGCTGTTTCTGATTAAAGAGGACTAAAGAGACATGACAGTAAGTGTAATGCATGATCCTGCATTGGATCCTGGCCCAAGGAGGATGGGGGTAAAATTACTCTAAAAGACTTTATCAAGATCTTTGAATAAGGTTTATAGATTAGATAATGACAGTATATCACTGTTAAACTTCCTGATTTTCATCATTGTATTATAGCTATGTAACATAATTCCTTGTTCTTAGAAGTTATACACTGACATATTTAGAGCTAAAGAGACATGATGTCTACAGTTTACTTATTCAATGAATCAGAAAAAAATGTATAAATATATAAAAAGTATGATAAAGCAAATGTGGCATAATGTTAGCAGATGGGGAATTTTGCAACTTTAAGACTAAAATGATTTCAAAAGAAAAAGAAAATGGGAGGGCACACATAGTGGCCTGGAGCACCAGAAAATTTTCTAGAAAGCACAAGCATATTTCTGTCGTTTGGAGTTATTTAAGGGTAAACTTCTATTATAATACAGAAAACGCCATAGAGAGTTGCTTAATTACATTAGCTACTAGTCCATGGCTTTCAGCCTTGCCTGCACATTGGAATTGCCCAGTGAAGTAAAAGACAATAGGTGATGTCCAGTCCTGCCCCTGCAGATATCCTGATTTCTTTGGTGTGGGATATGGCCTAGACGTGGGTTTTTTTTAAAAGCTCCCCAGAATTTTCTGATGTGTAGCCGAGATTGAGAACTCTTGCTAGCTGCTAGCAATGCTTGGTAGATTTGATTCAGGGGAAAAGGAGGGGGGAAAGATAAGAATTTAATAAAGCTGTAGTATGTATGAGATACCTTGCCTCCGTGCTCCTCCTTGGCTCCACCCAACTTCTTGCTGTTTTTACTGCTTATAGCGTACAAAAGCCTTTAGCCCCTTGTCATTCATTTTTCAGCTTTTTTTCTTACTCTCTTATCATTCTGAAATGTATTTATTTCTTCTGTTAACATTTTGTGTGCTTTGATGACCAAGATGTTTCTATAATAACACAAAAAGATGTAATTTTAAAACTCACCTGATTTTTCAAACCTTCACTTATAATGGGTCCTGGTAACCTTTTTTTAATTCAGGGATTTTTATAAAGGTTTGAGACTTACAGATGAATCATGGCTGGGTAAATACCACATTTTAAAAAATGGATAGACTGTGTTCCTTTTACTTCCTGTAACACCCACCAGAACTGCCACTGGAGCATATTCTTTAAATGTATGCTGTTGGAGTTGGAATAATTTCAGTTATATCCTGTTTTGATTCTTCAGCTCCTGCTGCTATTCACAATTCAGATTTTCTGAAACCGTGCTGCTTGTCCTTTACTGTTTTCAGAAGTAAATGATGGGAACCCTAAGAGCTGGATTTGGCAGCAGAGGACTTGGAGAAGAGGAGAGTGACTCTTTAAAGGGCCCAGCTTTTCTGTCTGTGCTATTTTTGCAGCTGTCAAATAAAAGGGTGATTTTTGTAACAGTTTGTTTGCTTTGTTAGCGATGGATTTTGATGTAACAGGCTTTTTTAGTGCTCAACTTCTGTGCTTCTTGCCAGTTCATCCTTCCCATTTAGAGGCTTCAGCAGATCACCTAGTTTGCTGCCCCCACTATTTCTATACTGGTGAACGAGGTTAAAGTGAACATCAAGAACAGTCACAAAGGTGGAAGAAAATGAGGCAATTCTGTGGATTGAAAGTTGACGTGACAATAGTCAACTTCTTTTTCGTGGTCTTATAGTATATTTTCTCCTTTCTTTTAAAACCAGTTGAGGGTGGTTAACCTTTTTTCTTATTTCAGCTCCAGCTTTCTGAAGATAGGTGAGCCGGGCCTTAAAATAGTGGTGACAGTCCTGGCATTTCACGGTGCAGGGCCTGAGCAGTCAGTCATTTAAGATTATACCTTTAGAAATGACTCTGGTTTGTACCATTCTTGAAGCTTCAGGATTATTATTTCTGTTCTTAGATTGATTGAACAGGATAGGGCCTTAAAGCCCATTATCATCTTAAAGTACTAATTAGAGCAGTGATTCTCAACCCTGATTATACATTAGAATCACTTGAGGAAACTTTAAAAAATATGAACGTAGGAGTTCTACTCCTTGACATTCTGATTTATTTGGTCCAGAGTGGAGCCTGAGCATTGGCATTTCTAGATACTTCCCGGGTAATAGTGTGTAACCAACGTTGAGAAACACTGGATTAAAGAGTCGGGAGAAACAGTTCTAAGGCCAGCTCTGTCACTCGCTCACTTAGTGACCTTTGAGCCTCAGTTGTTTGTGGAGTTGAGAGTAGGTGAATGAGGAGTCTCTTCTGGTTTGAAAACATTGATTTGTGAACCTGTTTGCTGCCTGCATTTATTTTTTTCCCAGGACTTTGAAATTCTGACGGGAGATCATCACTCAGATGCCGTTCTCTCCCCATCGTAGTAAGATATCATGAGATATCTTTCCTTTTTCCCACTTCTGTGCTTCCTGAGATCTGGCTTACACCTTCCTCTCTGGCGATAACCCCAAAATAGCATCCTTATCAATGGGTTGGTTAATATTCTAGGGATTTGAACTGTACCTATCCTATAATTTTTAAATAATCTTCTTTCAGTTGCAGCCCTGCCACCGGTCATCTGTTGTGTTACTTGCTATATAGTACAGTGTTCTGCTCTAGTTCTCTGATCCTGGGACCTCACCCGTTTGTTGTCTTTTAGGAGAAATCTTTGAATTAAAGGCTGAACTCAACAATGAAAAGAAAGAAAAGAGGAAGGAGGCTGTGAAGAAAGTGATTGCTGCTATGACTGTGGGGAAAGATGTTAGGTAAGGGTAGTCTCTTCTGCTTTGCTCATTTTAGACTCTTACTCTATGGCTTTTACTGCTTTTTTTTTTTTTTTTAAGCAGAGGTCTTCTTAGAAGCCCACATGATTTAAATTTATTTATTTATTTATTTATTTATTTATGGCTGTGTTGGGTCTTCGTTTCTGTGCGAGGGCTTTCTCTAGTTGTGGCAAGCGGGGGCCACTCTTCACCACGGTGCGCGGGCCTCTTACTCTCGCGTGCTGCCTTGTTGCGGAGCACAGGCTCCAGACGCGCAGGCTCAGTAGTTGTGACGCATGGGCCCAGTTGCTCCGCGACATGTGGGATCTTCCCAGACCAGGGCTCGAACCCGTGTCCCCTGCCTTGGCAGGCAGATTCTCAACCACTGCGCCACCAGACTGCTTTTTATTTAAAGCTATTACAGTCAGAACGTATAAGAATGAGTTTGTCCCACTGGAAACATCAGGAAGTGTAGTTGCTTTTATATTAACTCTGTGACTTAGTTCTTTTTGTTTGTTTTTTTTTGAGTGAAACGAGTTTGATTTCACTTGCATACAGATCTAGCATAAAACCTCCTGAGAGCTGACACAGTTACAAATCTGTTGCTGAGGTAGTTTTAGAAGATGATAAAAATATACTGAGAAGCAGAAGCCCATGTGTACTTCAATTGGCTCAAGCCAGTGCCCTCAACTTTACAACTCTGCCTTTAATTGCCGAATTCAAGATGAAAATCAGTGGTAACAAAATCCAAAGGGTCTTTTTTTTTTTCCTCCCTTTTTTCCTGTAATTTAGGAAGGCCATTTGGAAATAAATAAGGATTGTCTGCAGGCCCCTGAGGATTCCCAAGATCCTTTCCATGAAATCCATGAAGTCAAAGCTATTCTTGTAATAATACTTAGGTGTTATTTACCCTTTTCACTGTGTTGACATTTGCATGGCTGGTGCCTTAGTGTGAATTAAGGCAGTGGTGCCAAACTGTAAAAGTAGTCATTGTATTCTTCACCATCATGTGCTTGCAGGAAAAAAGGGTAGTTTCACTTAGGACTGTCCTGCATGAAGCACTAAAAATTTATTTCAGTAAACCTTGAACCTTGAGTTCAGGTCTTTTTAATATTCTGTGTGATGAAATAGGAATTAGGCATAAAGTACTTCTGCATAGCGAAGTGTGACGATTGACTTGAAAAAAAGCCCTTTCACAATTGTTTGACTTGGGAACACCATTTCTTTGTGAAAGAAAGATTGACAGACAGAACTATAGTTAATCATACTTCAGTATTTGGGAGACATTTTATAAAAAATGAACAAAGTGAACCTGTCACTTCAAGGGAAAAAATTTGACAGTAGATAAATTTCGACTTTAAAGTAAAAATTAGAGTGTTGGAAAACTTGTATCTCCCATCGTGAGCTTGATAGCTTCCCAATACTTAGAGATTTTTCTGATGAGATTGGTGGTGAAATTAATGACTGTGATTATTTGCTGGTGTATAATGAAATATGCCACCATAGAGAAGATCTGCATAACTCATTGAACCAGTATTTTCCAAATGACCAGTGCATACATCACAAAATTATGCATGGGTAAAATATCCATTCAAAATAAGTGGTAAATGAATGGAATTTAATGCAACCAAGTACAGAAAGTTTATTGATATGGTTTCAGATTCCATATTGTACCTAACTTTTAAGAAACTACCATTTGTGGACTAAAAACAAAAAGAAAAACAACCATTTGTCTAGCTTTAATGTATCAAAGGAGAACATCCAGTTATATGAAAAAGCTATTAAAATACTCCTCCATTTTCCAATTTATATACGTGTATGCAAATTGGATTTTCTTCTTACACTTCAGCTAAACAACATTCTACCACAGGTTGAATGCAGGAGCATGTGTGAGAATCCAGCTGTTTTTGTTTAAAGTAGACATTAAAGAGATTGGCAAAAATTAAAACAATGTCATCTTAATTTAAAAAAATAAGTAGATTTTTACTTTAAAATATTTATGTTAATATGAAATGCATTGATTTTCCTTTTATTAGTTGGGTCAAATGCTGCTGGTAAGAAATGGATGAGTGCAAGAATGCCAAGTAAATTCCAGCATCTAGTGGTGGATGTAAGGTGTAGGAACTCAAACATCTGAGAAGGTCCTGAGGCTAATGATGACCTTCCTAATGTCATTAAGAAAAGGGAAGTTTAAATTTAAGTGCATTCTGTGTCAGGCACAGGGACAGATGCTTTTACTTACAATGTTTGTTATAGTCCTCATGTCTTCTGAACTAGAGGTTATTCTGAATCAGAAGTTATTCCATGTTAGAGATCAAGCAGTGTATACTTGGAGAGGCTAAAGAATAATCCCAAAGTCATACAGCTAGTGGTAATGTAGCCAGGATTCTAACCTAGGGTCTGAGTCCCAATACCTGTTACTGGTCACTTCCTTCATGGGTGTATATATACAATAGAATCTAAATGTGTACATGGCACACACGTTTAGAACTGTTTCATTTTCTGAAAATGGTTAAAATTTTGAACAAAGGTCCTAATTATCTGAGAACTGTTTTAATAAGGAAACTAATCAAATAAGTTCCCACTGGTCAGGGATGGAAGAATATGTGCATTAAAAAGCATAACAACTGTAGTGCTTTGAACTGCAAAGAATTGATATGAAAAATTATGGTTAATTTTTTTGTGTGACATAGTGATTTTTTTAAAAAGTTTGTAAAGATATACACTAAAATATTATATATGAAATGTATGTGCAGGATTTGTTTAGAAATTGTTTAGAGCAACTAGATGGGGTAGGGACTGGGGGAAGGCGAGTGGGTTGAGTTTGTGTATGAAACAAGATTGGGTATGTATCAATATTTGTTTGCAGCTGGGTGATGGATACATGGGTTCATTAAACTGCTGTCTCTAATCTGAAAATTTTCATAGTAAAAAGTTTTTTAAAAATCTATTTTTAGACACCTTGGGACCATTATTATAAATTCTTTAGTAATTCATTTCTGTGGTAAGTATTATCACTAGTGGACATTTGTGCTCACATCGAATCACTTTTTAAATTAAGGCTGTTTCTTTGTGTTCTGTCCAACAGCCGGGCACCAACATCTGTTCGCTTTCCCTTCCTCTTTTCTCAGCTGTCTCTTTCCAGATGTAGTGAATTGTATGCAGACTGACAACCTGGAACTAAAGAAGCTCGTGTATCTCTACTTGATGAACTATGCCAAGAGTCAGCCAGACATGGCCATCATGGATGTCAACAGCTTTGTGAAGGTAACTTTTTCCCAGGGACTCAAGAACAGTCTCTTCTACCTCAGAAAACCTTTTCAGAAGTGTCTCTTGATACGGTTAGTGTCTGCATTGCAAATAAGCAACCTCTGTTCCAAAAGAGGGCCTCTAGAGAAGTATTGGCCATTGAGTAGGAATATTCATGATTTAAGCATTCTGTATGCCAGAGTTTGTCATCCAGTTCAGACCATACGGTGCGCCTTCTGTCAGCTGGGCTTGGTGCATCCTTGCCAGGTGGGAGAAGAAAGCCAGGTGAAACCTCACTGTTTTATCTTCCAAGGCTGACAAAGGTTGGGCATATCATTGTAGTGTCAGTAACCTGGGGTTTTACCTCTTTTATCTTTGTAGAAATTATGCTTATGGTTCAGACGTAGTGGAAACTACAGGAGCTGCCTTTTAATTTTGTTTTATTGAATAGGTCTTACAATAGTTGATTAACTTTTTTGTTATTGTGGAAATTTTCAAACATATTCAGGTTGAGGGAATAGTATAATAAATTCCTAAATATCTACCTTGTAGTTTCAGTAGTTACCAACCTATGGCCAGTTTTGTTTAACTTAAACTCTCCATACATGCTTTCCTGACCCCCACCTCCTCTCCTACTGGATGATTTTAAAGCAAATCCCAAACATCTTAAGAATGAAAAAAACCATTTAATCAGCTGATCATTAAAGCAAGTCCTTAATATTATTGGATATCCAGTCAGAATTCTATCATTAGATTTGATGAACACAGTAATAAGGTTGTTCTTATTAGGGTTTTTGTTTTGTTTTGTTTTGTTTACTTCTTTTTCCTCTGCCTGGAATTTAGTCTACATTAAAAGCAAAAATCAGACAGCATTTCTAAAATTAGCTTCTATTAAATTGTTTTGGAAAATAAACATGCTTTCTTCCTCCTCATGGAATTTTTGTTCTTTTTCTGTGTTTAGCTACAATGTACAGGATCATTATAACATTTCATTCTTTCTGTCTGGTGATTCATAGGTGGATGATATCATTGGAAAGAATTTAGTTTACATTTTTTGGAAGTTAGCATGAGCATAGGTTTATAATGTTTAAAGAAATTTTTTAATATAGGGCAATTTAAGGGATGTTCCTTCTTGGTAAGTGTTCTATTTGTACTGTATTTGGAGGCACTTGCTAGGAAAGGAGAATGTATGTTAATCAGGATTTCAGAGGGCCCTCTCTGCTGCTTCGCGCAAGGAACTTACGATGGGCCCAAACCAGCTTCTAGATTCTCCTTTGCTTTCTTGGCTGTAGGCCCCAGATATCCAGCCCTCTTTTCTCTCTGCTTAATATTTGTGGAGTGGGACATATCTTTCCAATTCCTGATTTTTTGTTGTTGTTGTTTTGTTTTTTTTTGCGGTACGCGGGCCTCTCATCGCTGTGGCCTCTCCCATTGCAGAGCACAGGCTCCGGACACGCAGGCTCAGCGGCCATGGCTCACGGGCCCAGCCGCTCCGCGGCATGTGGGATCTTCCCGGACTGGGGCACGAACCTGTGTCCCCTGCATCGGCAGGCGGACTCTCAACCACTGCGCCACCAGAGAAGCCCCAATTTCTGATTTTATCCTGTACCAGCATACAAGCCCAAAGCCCTTTTCTGCTTTTAATGCAGGTCCAACAATGGCCATGGGGATGGTAACACCAGCTATCTAAGCTTCTGCCCAGCTCTGGAATGAATCCTATAGGGCATTTCTTCATTGTGTATGTAAAGCAGTTAAATGAATTCCTAGCCTAAACTCTTAAATAGGCAACTGTTGTACTTAGGAAAGGAATCGTGTGGGAGATGTGGGTTCTGATGTGGAATGAAACTGGAAGCCTACATTAATTAAATATTCTTTCATTGCTTATATAAACCAGACTGTTTAGTTTTCTGGTTTATGTACACCTGTAGTTGTCAATGATTGTTTTTTCTAGGACTGTGAAGATCCCAATCCTCTGATTTGGGCCTTGGCAGTCAGAACCATGGGGTGCATCCAGGTGGACAAGATTACAGAAGATCTCTGTGAGCCCCTCCGCAAGTGCTTAAAGGATGAAGATCCCTGTGTTCGGAAGACAGCAGCAGTCTGTGTGGCAAAACTCCATGACATCAATGCCCAAATGGTGGAAGAGCAGGGATTTCTGGACTCTCTGCGGGATCTCATAGCAGATTCAAATCCAATGGTAATATGTTTCTGCGTTTATAAGAGAGCAGTACTTAAAATGGGTCCCTTTAAAAAGCATGTTTAAAATAAATTTTATCTTTGGGACATTGAGCCATAGGTTAGCTATGTGAAGCATGACTTCTGTGTGTCCCACAGATTGTCTGTCTCACACCCTATATGTTTCTGAGCTGAAAACCAAGTACTAAAATACAAGGGTGGTTTTTTTTTTAATTGAAGTATAGTTGATTTACAATATTGTGTTTGTTTCACACGTACAGCAAAGTGATTCTGTTTTTTATATATATGTATTTTCAGACTATTTTCCATTATAGATTATTACAAGATATTGAATATTGTCCCCGTGTTATACAGTAAATCCTGTTGCTTTTCTGTTTTTTAATTTTTCTAGGTTAATTTTTTTTGTGTGTGTGTGTGCGGTACGTGGGCCTCTCACCGTTGTGGCCTCTCCCGGTGCGGAGCACAGGCTCCAGACGCGCAGGCTCAGCGGCCATGGCTCACGGTCCCAGCCGCTCCGCGGCATGTGGGATCTTCCCGGACCGGGGCACGAACCCGTGTCCCCTGCATCGGCAGGCGGACTCTCAACCACTGCGCCACCAGGGAAGCCCAGTGTTTTTATTTTTTATTAAAAATTTTTAAAAATTCTTTTTCCTCATAGGTTATTATAAAATATTGAGTATAGTTCTCTGTGCTATACAGTAGGTCCTTGTTGGTTATCTCTCTCATATATAGTAGTGTGTATATGTTAACATTAGTTAAAACTGACTTCCTGTGAAATACTATTTGAAAGAGAAAAGATAGTTTGAAGTAAAAAAATTCTCACTGTTAAGTCCTAGGTTAACCTCCCTGAGTCTGTTTCCTCTTCTGTAGAGTGAGAGGTACCAACTTAGAGAGTCGTTAGGAGTATTAATTGAGCTCTTGCATAAAAAGCATCTGTGAAAGTGCCTGGCTTATGAGAGTTCATGAAATGATGGCTGCTGCTGCCGTGATTATGAAGTAGACATTAGGCAAAGGTTAACATTATTGCTACAATATTAATTTAAAGGGTTCTGACCCCTTTGATAGCTATACAGGTTCATATGGTAAAATCTTTCTGAGGGAATGAAAGCTAAACTTATTTCCAGACACAGATTTATTAGTCCATTATTTTGAACGTAAACGTATTCAGAATGAGGAAGCACTTTGGCACGAGAGGAAAATAGCTATGATTTCTTCACAAATAATCAGAGTTTTGAAAATTCTGTCTCACTAAATTGATATTTGCAAGAAAGATACACTTTTGGGTGATAGTGATAATTCTCTAGCTTTTGCCCATGCATTAGGATTTTCCCTCCTTACTCCAGTTTTCCTTTTCTCTCTTAGAGGCATTTTGAGGTATTCCAACTTCAGTTAATGTTTACACCAGAATCTGCCACTCCAGAGACTCTCTTGACAGCCCCACCACATGTACTTTGCTTTTTGTTTGTGAGCTCAGGTCTCCTAAATCCTTTGGCTCAGCGTCTTAGCCCCTTTGATCTTGTCTTCTAAGCCTTCTGAGTTCTACCGTCTCTCCGAGAACTGCCCCTGGGAATGCCCTTCTTCCATTGCTCTGTCCTGTCTGCCAAAGCACAGACTACTGAATTAGTTAAAAAAACAAAACAAAAAAACCCCCAGAAACATAGTTTCGTTTGTTGAGGGTTTTTCTGCACAAGCAGCATGCTCTCAGAACTTGGCCCGGTATGGCCTTTAGCAACGGTTCTAGTTACTGCCAGCTTCTTTTAATATGAACTTATTTTGGAAAGCTGTTTTATGAAAAGTAACATTTTTTTTTCTCAGAAAAAGTATGTATTTTATCCATGTGCTAGCCAGCATGTAGAAGCCACATGAGATTATGACAGTGGTTCTCAACTGGGGGCGATTTTGCTTCCTGGGAGACAGTTGGCATTGTCAGGAAACACTTTTGGTTGTCACAACTGATGGGAAGGTTGCTACTGGCATCTAGTAGGTAGAGTTCAAGGATACTTTAAACATCCTGCAGTGCACAGGGAGCCCCCTACAACAACGTGAAGGACTAATTTGTTTTAAAAACTTAAATAATGCCTGACATATAGTAAATGCTTAATAAATGACAGCTATTCTTGAGAAACAGATCTAACGTGACGTACTTTCTGATTATTGTAATTTCTAGTTAGGCTTTAGAAGGTTTGTGGTGGTTTGCTGTCAGTCTGAGATGATAAATGCTGAAAAACTGAAGTCTCTCTAGATCACTTTGTAAATTTGAGAAGGATTTTTGTCAGAATATGTTTGTTGTCCTCGTGGGCAACATTAAATCATCTCTTAATGACCTCATTTAATTTAGTATTTTAATTATATGAATTCTGTTATCCCTAAATATATATCAATAAATAGAAGAAGAGTTATAAAATCAAAATATTATACAGAAGCGAAATTAGAAATGCGTGATGCTCTTCATGCCCAGCGTCCATAAAGGAGTACCAGAGCTGGTAGAATTTTAGGCATGTGTGAGAGTGTCAGTATGTGGTAGGCACTGGGTAAGAATGATGTAGGAGGTAACATGTTCACTCAGTCTGTGTCTGGATGCCCCAAGTAAGTAATGTTGTATTTGGTACTAAAAGATGAGTTGCTGGTAATTGCTGCAGGATCAGAGTGTTGAGTAAGTGGAATCATTGGAGGCTGCTCTGTTATAAGGGCAAGTGCCCATCTCAGTGCTTTTCGGTTTTTAAATTCTTGCAGAGGAAGGAAACAATTTTTGTTTTCCTTTATGATAAACTTTGTGGAGATCTTTTTATGTGTATTCTCACCTTAGGAATTTTAATCATCAGTTTTCGTTTTATCAGTTATTACTAACTTAGGTTTTTTTTTTTTTTAAATCTCATTTTGGGGGCGGGTTTTTAGATTTAGAGAAAAGTTGCAAAGACCGTACAGAAAGTTCTCATATACCTATCTTCACACAGTTTTACTTAATGTTAACATCTTACATAACCATGGTACCTTTGTCAAAACTAAGAAATTGGCGTTGGTATATCACTATAAACTGAAGTACAGACTTTATTTCACCTGTTTCAACACAAATATCCTTTTGCTATTCCAGGATTCAATCCAGCATACCAAATTGCGTTTAATCACTTCCTTTTATAAAGAGTTGACTCACTCTTTATGAAAGTATCTCAAAAACAGAAAAGTGCTTTGTAACTGTGAACTTTTTTTTTTTTTTTCGCTCCAGTACTAACACATGAGGGTTAAAACTCAGACTCTGAAACCAACCAGACTTGGATTTGTATCCTGGTCTGCCATTCTTAGCTTGGTGGTCTCCCTAAACGTCTCAGTATCCTCGTCTACAAAATGGAGATTATAAACAGTGCCTCTATCATTGGATCGTTGTGAAAAATAAAAGAAGGCTTGCAAAGCACTTAATAGTGAACCTGATATAGAGTAAGCCCTTAATAATAACAAACGTTTCTTTATTGTATAGTGATCGTGGTGGTACTGGTTATTAATGATTTTAGAAGGGTTAATATTTCAACGGCAAATTTATTTTTTAAAGGTATTTAATTCTTTTTTAAAATAAAGCTGTTTTTATTATTTTTTATAATTTTATTTGATTTATTTTTCACTGTGTTGTGTCTTCGTTGCTGTGTGCGGGCCTTCTCTAGTTGCGGTGAGCAGGGGCTACTCTTCCTTGCGATGTGCGGGTTTCTCATTGAATTGGCTTCTCCTGTTGCAGAGCACGGGCTCTGGTCTCACGGGTTTCAGTAGTTATGGCACGCAGGTTCTAGAGCGTAGGCTCAGTAGTTGTGTCCCACGGGCTTAGTTGCCCCCCGGCATGTGGGACCTTCCCGGACCAGGGGTCAAACCCGTGTCCCCTGCATTGGCAGGCAGATTCTTAACCACTGTGTCACCAGGGAAGCCCCAAAGATATTTAATTCTTTTGTATACATTATTTAAAGCCAGACATTATTTTTTAGGGTGATTCTGAGGGCAGCTTATCTACAAATGAAGTAAATCTATTTACAGTATTACTTAACACATCATTGCAGGATTACTTTTAAAAGATAATTGTTCAAGGATATGCCTAAAGCAGTTTTCGTAGGCAACTTCCTGAAAACTGGATCTGTTGTACATAGTAATTCAGTAGTGTAGTGAAAGATCACGGCTTATTCATTTCTTAGTGTCCCTTTTAAAATGATCTCAAGGCTCTAATTTGGCAGGGGATTACTTACTCTCAAAAGGGAGATAATGGTGTAATAATAAATTTTTTGTTTTGTTCATTTTGCAGCATGCTTTTGTGTGATTTTAGGGCTGGTGGGCCAAGTAACTCTTGGCTTCTTAGGAGTGCCTTTTGTCCATTTGTAGATATTTATTTGTAGTGTTTTAGCTTTGTGAATATTCACATTTCATCAAAACACATCTTAAGCTACTTATGTAAGCCCCTTAACTAAGTAATGAGTTTTATTGAGTCTAATTTTTAAATCTTACTTGTTATCAGATATTCAGACTCTCTTGCTGTAACGGGATGTGTTGACTCCACTAGGTAGATGTGTTCACTTAGCTTCCTCATGCTGGGAAAGAAGATGGGGAAAAAAACGGAACATTACAGAATGTCACATGTAGTCAGCATATTACTAGTTGGCAGTCCGGACAGTGTCTTGGATTAAAGCATGACTGTAAAATTAACTGGTACCGTATAGTCATTGTATTCTTTTTTTTTTTTAATAATGCATTTTAAAATTTTTATTTATATATTTATATCGGCTGCGTTAGGTCTTCGTTGCTGCACGCAGGCTTTCTCTAGTTGCGGCGAGCGGGGGCTACTCTTCGTTGCGGTGCGTGGGCTTCTCATTGCGGTGGCTTCTCTTGTTGCGGAGCATGGGCTCTAGGCACGGGGGCTTCAGCAGTTGTGGCATGTGGGCTCAGTAGTTGCGGTGCGTGGGCTTCAGTAGTTGCAGCACACGGGCTCAATAGTTGTGGCTCGAGGGCTCTAGAGCACAGGCTCAGTAGTTGTGGCGCATGGGCTTAGTTGCTCCGTGGCATGTGGGGTCTTCCCGGACCAGGGATCGAACCCGTGTCCCCTGCGTTGGCAGGTGGATTCTTAACCACTGCGCCACCAGGGAAGTCCAGTCATTTTGTTCTTAAGGAGATGATAATGACTGAAACATGCTTAGAATAAATGCCCTGTGCTTTAACGTGTTATTTGAGGCAACTCCATAAAGAAGAAAGTGAGATTCTGAACTGTTGCTGATTTTCAAGAGGATGAAAGTATGCAAATCACCTTTATTTTCCATTATAATAGTTTTGGTCAGTTATTCTACTGCGTTCAATTGACTCAAGTCTTCAGGGGCAGCAGCCAAAAGGATTGTAAATTGAGCGGGAAAATTGAAGTGTTTGTTCACAGTGTGTGACCTTGAAGGTCATTGCTAGAAATGAAAGTCTTCTAAATATAGTTAATAGGAGGAAGTCACTATATTGTGAGTGCTATCTTTCTTGCGTTCTGAGGCTATGAAAATGAGTGAAATTAGATCATTCAAAGGGACAGGGAAACGTGTGAGAGATTTCTCCTAAAGAAGCTTCTGTCTGTGATACTCCACTGCCAATGTATATCTAGATTTCCTTCTAGAGTTCTTTTTTTACAGGATCATTTTTATTTTAATCATACCCACCACTCCAGCTTGCTCCTTTAAAAAAAAAAAAAAAAAAAAATGAGGTCTGGGACGTCCCTGGTGGTCCAGTGGTTAAGACTCCACTTGCAGGGAAGAAGATCCTGCAAGCCGCAGGGCGCAGCCAAAAAATAAAAATAAAAAAAGTAATGTCAAATTTATGTCCTCAGAATTGCTGCATATGAGACAGGGATAGCTTATAAATCAGATTTTGTAGCTGGATAGTAAATCTTGCCTCTGAAGTGCTGCTAGGATGTGATTATCTCTGAAATATATAAAGTAGGAGAATACATTTTTCTCCTTGTATAAATCTGCCTGGAAATAATGTTTTGATTATATTATTCTCCCCAGCTCCGATTTTTCTTTCCCTTTCCCCCATTTGATGTTCACAGTTCTTGGAACTTCTATAAATGCAGGCGGCAGAGTGATTAGTACTCAGACACTAGAATCAGATACAGGCCTTGAGTTTGTTTCTTTTTTTTTTTTTTTTTTTTTTTTTTGCGGTACGCGGGCCTCTCACTGTTGTGGCCTCTACCGTTGCGGTCCCGTTGTGGAGCACAGGCTCCGGATGCGCAGCCCCAGCGGCCATGGCTCACTGGCCCAGCCGCTCCGCGGCATGTGGGATCCTCCCGGACCGGGTCACGAACCCGTGTCCCCTGCATCGGCAGGCGGACTGCCAACCAGTGCGCCACCAGGGAAGCCCCAGGCCTTGAGTTTGTATTCAAGCATTTTCCCTTTCCAGCTTTGTTGGCTAAGCAAGTCACTGAATTTCTCTAATCTTATTTATAAATTCATTTTTAAAGCCTGTTTCCTTATCTGTAATAGGTGGATTTTGATAGCAACTACTTTAGAGTTGCTGGGAAGGTAAATGGCATAATAAGTGTTCAGTAAGTTTTAGCTATTATTGTCTTTTATCTCTTTGTCCAATTCTATTAGGTATAGTATAAAGTAAGTCAAAACACAAATTGTTTACGTTAAAAAAAAATTCAGCAGACTCCAAGGGTCCACAATGAACTGTCAGATTGAAGGGAAGTCTGTAGTTAGGGCAGAGAAAAATTTGTCTAGTATTGAGTGTGATTTTACACACGCACGTGCACGCATACTTCTGTATGTATGTATGTGTTTGTGTTTAATATCTGTATCTGTAAAGTATACATATTATATTAGGTCTACAGGGGGTAGGGGTGGGATGGGGAGGAGGAATGTTTCATTGCAGTCTTCCAAAGAACAGAATTTACCATAATTGGGAGGCAAGATGAATTAAAAAAAAATTTCTTTTGATGCTATGGGACATGTTCCTTTGTAGCCTAGATGCCAGTTCTTTGTAAATCAACCAGTGTGCTGAGAAAACTCACTTAAACCCTATTTATAAATCCATTTTTAAAGCAAAACTTCCTTTAGAAACCCCTTTCTTTCCTGGGAACTCCAGTTTTTCTGAGATTATAATTAAAAGGCCATTGTTCTTTTCATGGCAGTGTTTCCTAAAAGAACTGCCAGTTTTCTAGGGGGGAAAATGTTATGCATGTCAGTCTTAGTTCACATTCAAAGTGATGGTACAAGAGAAAGAGACATAGCCTTTGTTTTAATACACTAGTAAACCAGGGCAGTTACTGCAAGAGTCAGATTTTTTCTTTTGATAATGAATTATTGTTTGGAGAAGGCTCTCTGGGAAGAGGAAGTAAATCATGTTTCAATCCATTATTTTTAAAGTTTATTTTTACAAACAGATAATATATGTACAGATAATATACAGTAGTATATTACTACATATGTAAATTCCAAAGAAACACAGAGACAGGTGAGTTGTCCTGTATACCCCAGCTACCCAGCTGCTGTCTTGAAGTCAGTCTTTGCCTGCTTGAGATTCGATGCTCATTTTAAGTTTCCATTAGAGTGAGAGAAGCATGGCTTACTGACCAGGAGAACTCTGAGCAGCTCTTTATGGGCCCACCTCAGTATATTTCTGAAAACTTAGCAGTATGAATGTGAAGATTAGGAGATGAAAGCAGAAAGGTAGAATAGAAGGAATTTTAGAGGAATAGCAGTAGAGTTTTGTTATTGGGGGTGTATCTCCTCTGGTCAGTCATTGGCTCAGTGACCATTTGGCAGTGATCTTTTTTCCCCATGCAGACTTTTCTAAACATAATCATATAATCTGATCTCTCTGGATCTTTTAATTAGATTTACTTTTCCCTGTTTCTTTTCTTGTTTTAATGTGATAATAAGTGAAAATTGCCTGTTTTACCACCAGAACATATACTTCATTAGCTGCATTATATACTTGGTTTAATTTCCAGTTACCTGTGATGGTAGCAGAGGAGTTCTAATTGTTCATTCTGTTCAACATTTCCTGTTAACAGTCCTCATATTTAATTTTTTTTAACATTAAAAAAATTTGACTGGCAGAAATGGTAAGTTGTGACAGGACATTTGTTTTGGACGAACTGGTAACCAAGACTGGGCATGTGTTGGCAGCAAGAGAGGAAAACAGGCATTTGTTCTTCCAGTGTGACATTTTGATCCTTTATCCTGTAATCCAGTGTATTAAGTGTATTATACAGGGGAAACACAGTACCTTTTCCCTGCATGTAAAGCACTGAGATGATGGAGATTATTGTTTCCCTTTTCATGCTTTTTAATTTTTTACTAAAGGCCATGCTTGATGGTGTGGTTGGCAAACAAAAATTAAGTCAGGAAAGAACCTCATGCATGCCATCATGTGATAGGTGAACTAGATAATCCTTCTCGAGTTGTCTTAATAACAATAAAGTATTATATCCATAATCATACTTACCAAGTGAACCCTTGAATTTTTTTCATCTTGGAATTTTTTGTCCTGATCACTAAGTTATAACTGAAGGTGATTCCATTTGTGGCATCATTATCTTAGTTAATGGATACTGTCATGAATGTATTATTTGATTTAAAAAGCCATATTCTCTAGAATTTATCTTCTAGGTAAAATCATATACTGGGATAATCTGCAGAGTACCCAAGTGATATGGATATTAAAATCAATACCTAAACTGTGACCATGATGTTTCTTCTCTTGCTAGCAAAAGGATAATCATACAACTCTTAGTTTCTCAAGCTTTTAACAGGGACTTCAGTCAGAACTAAAAACGAGTTGACATTTTTGAGAATCTTTTCAATATACATAATTAATGAAGTTGCTACCTATTGCATCTCATTTATGCTTACAGAATATTTATATATAGCCTTACTGTGCTAATATTTAGCGACAGCTGAGAGCCTCACTGCAAAATGTGGCTTTGAATTCATTTGTACAGAGCTATAGTTTTTTGTCTGTTTTGTTTATTTTGGGGTGTTTTTATAATCTTAAAATTACTTTAAACATTCACTGGTTGTAGATTTCTTAGTTAAATTAGACATAATCTGTAATTTTGATAAAGTGTCCACTGTTTTTTCTTGCAGCTAGTAGGGATTTCTGGGTCTGTTAAGTCAGGATACAAATGTACTTTCTTATATTTGGTAGCAATTTTTCATTTATCATACTGCCTGAGTTAAGGATACATTTGAGGTACCATATTTCATTGATTCTAAGATGCATTATTATTTCCTGTATTACGTAGAAAGAAAAATACCTCCTATTAAACTGACATGCCGTTGATTATTAAATATATCCCAACTTCGGAGATGTTAATATGAAAAACTGTGCAACTTAGTCTTGATGAATTATGGTAATATTGCCACCTTAACTTTGTATAAGGCTTTGTAGAAAGCACTTATACATAAGCCATCTGATTTTATCCTCAAACTAAAGCTAATCTGTGCGGGGGATTAAATTATCCCATTTTCAGATGAGGAAATTGAATTTCACGGAGATTATGTGCTTTCCCAACATGATGTTACTATGTGAACTATGTGTTACTATGTGAACTAACCATAGTGAACTGTGGTTTCAAGGTCACATTTTCTTACTCTGAGACTTAAGGTGTGATTGACACCTGAAGTATCACCTCCCCACCCCCCAGTACATGCACACCCATACACCTATAAAATTGTTTGGCCTAGATTTTTCTTTCCATTGCCTAATGTACATGTTTCGTATTTAAACTTCACTGTTTTGTGTTTTTTGTTTTGTTTTGGCTGCGAGGCATGTGGGATCTTAGTTCTCCAACCAGGGATCGAACCCATGCCCCCCTGCAGTGGAACCACGAGTCTTAACCACTGGACCGCCAGGGAAGTCCCTAGCCTTCACTTCTTTTACAGCTGTTCATGTGTCTTAATTCTACTGATAGTGTTGACTACTATTAAAACTATTATTGTTTTAATAGTAAGTCATGTGGGACTCTCTGCTAATATGTGAATTGTTTTAATTCTGTGTTGCCTGACCATGAGGAAGCTATATATGCCATCATTGGTGGTTTATTATACATTTTGAAAGCAGTATATCTCTTTCTAGCTGACTGCGTAAAACGTTCAGGAACGGTTATGGATTGAGATCTATGAAGTGATCCAGAGAAATAGTTGTACTGTTCTTGACAAATCAAGGTCATATCTGCTTCTTTCCCAGGTGGTGGCTAATGCTGTAGCAGCATTACCTGAAATCAGTGAATCTCACCCAAACAGCAACTTACTCGATCTGAATCCACAGAACATTAATAAGCTACTGACAGCCCTGAATGAGTGCACCGAACGGGGCCAGATTTTCATCCTGGACTGCCTGTCTAATTACAACCCTAAAGATGACCGGGAGGCTCAGAGGTCAGTCTGTTTTTCTGGATAGTATCTAGGAGTCTTGCCCGGTTCAATAATTTCTAGTAAGTCTGTATTAGAATAAGGGTCTGTTACGTTGGGAAAATCAGTGGCTTATGGGATATATATTGCTATCCTGTGGTATTTTCTCAATGTATTTAGGAACATTTTAGGTGGTAGAGTAAACCATGCAAAAAATAGCTCTTCCTAAGAGGAGATGTGTATTTTTCATTTCTTCTTTGAACAGTATAGTTACAACCCTCTGAAGAAACTCTCCCTCATCATGGTCTCACATCTCCCATACAGCAATTCCTAGCCATTTGGCAAACAAAGGTTTCTTGAGCGTCTCTCACTGTAGTAACAAAATTTTCGTTCTTTTACATACATAGTAAGTGGCTTGATACTAGTTATTGAGCTGCCTTATACCTATAATTAGTACTAGAGAAACTGTGTTGGAGCCAGCAAAATGTATGATGTCTTCCGTTAGATATAGGAATCTCATCAGTCTGAATTTGGAGAAGATTTTGGAAGGCACACCTGGATTGTTCTGCTCAGCTCTCTACCACTTTAGTGTTGCAGATTTTCTTTGACTGTCAGATACTGACTACTAAATTTCATATACACATACATACATTTTAGTTTACAGAATTGGAGGTATCATCAGTTTTTATTGAGCATTTTGTGTATATAGGCACTGTACTAGGCAAAATAATTCTGAAGAATTGTTGGCTCTTCATTTTATTTTATTTTATTTATTATTATTATTTTCTTTTGCGGTACGTCGGCCTCCCATCGCTGTGGCCTCTCCCGTTGCGGAGCACAGGCTCCGGACGCGCAGGCTCAGCGGCCACGGCTCACGGGCCCAGCCGCTCCGCGGCATGTGGGGTCTTCCCGGACCGGGGCACGAACCCGTGTCCCCTGCGTCGGTAGGCGGACTCTAAACCACTGTGCCACCAGGGAAGCCCTGGCTCTTCATTTTAATTATGGTAGATAGGAACCTTCCTTGCCCGGCTAAAGCTTGAGCTACTGTAATGTAAGTGCTCTTCACTTGTCTGGGAAATTGTTCCCTCTGGATTTAACCAAAGCTCACCCTGATAGTTTCTTTCCATCACTGAAAGTACAAATATCTTCTGGAAAGAACTTTACATACAGTTTTATTTTCTCTTGGTCATTGACATCTCACACTTACTCATTCACTCAGCAAATATTTATTGAGCCCGTACTGTATGCCAGGCATTGTTCTAGGCTCTGAGGATATAGCAGTGGACAGACAAAAATCATAGCTCTTATGGAACACTTATTCTGAGGGATAGGGCAGAAGTATATATAAAATGTATACGTAATACAGCATATAATAGGTCAGATGATGATAAGTGCTAACAAGAAAGATAAAGTAAGGAGGAGATCTAACAAATGCTGGGTGGTCAGGAAAGGTCTCCCTGAGAAGGTAGCATTTGTATAAATACCTAAAGGAGGTCAGGGAGTCAGCCAAGTAGATACAGGAGGAAGGGAGAAAAACACAGCTTACTTACCTTGTGTCCTTAACTGAGTCAGCTAGCCACTCACGTTGCCTAAGAGCTATCAAAATTAGGTTAATTTCTGAAGAACCCTCAATGGATAACTAAATATTCTATATTTTATGAGACATTTAAGTGTAGGTGGCAGGGACTAGGAGAAGGGGATGAGGTTGAGAGAGTATTGCAGTGGTGTCGTGTTGTTAAAAACAAACAAACAAACAAACACCCTTCCCGAGATTCCCTTATTATGCTGAATGCAAGAGGTTGGGTGGTTTTCCCTGTCAGCCCATCTCCTTCCGCATCTTACAGTGAAACTTCAGCCACAGTTGGTTGATATCTCTCACTATGAAATAACTCTCAGAATGCTTAATTTGACTTCCTATAGGCTGAGGAGAAATGGGCTGTGAGGCAGGGAGCCCTTACATAGTATGGGGAGACAGAGAGGACTATAAAATAGGAAGGTAAATGGTGTGAGCTTCAGGTGTTTGGGGTATTGGCTAGTTCCCTTCCAGTTTGAACATCCCTTATTGCTGGTTTCCTAAAGTCTTCTGATATCCCTGCTCTGTTTGTAGTTTGCTGGGATTGAGGCGTCCGCAGTGTTGGATCCCAAATTTACCTATGTATGGAGTTTTGACTTTTCTAACTGATTTTCTAATTTCTTTATACCTGGGCCATGGGAACCTCTGACAACATTACCCTTATAGATTGGATTGAGCAAAGAAATTATAATTTAAGGTACTAATTTTCATTTTCTGTCCTCAGTATCTGTGAGCGGGTAACTCCTCGGCTATGTCACGCCAACTCAGCAGTGGTGCTTTCAGCAGTAAAAGTCCTAATGAAATTTCTAGAGTTGTTACCCAAGGACTCTGACTACTACAATATGCTGCTGAAGAAGTTGGCCCCTCCACTTGTCACTTTGCTGTCTGGGGAGCCAGAGGTGCAGTACGTCGCCCTGAGGAACATCAACCTGATCGTCCAGAAAAGGTTGGGAAAAAATGAATTGGTGATTAAAGTGTTTGTAATTTTGAATTAAACTTATTTAATAACATCATTATTAAAGAGGACTGTGTTAAAACTCTGTTTAATCTATGGAAATGAAAATACTGTATGGTAGAGCAACTTGCCCAGGGTCAGGAGGCTAACAGTTGATTTTAGAGTGTTCCTACAATGAATGCCTGGTGTTGCTCTACAATTTAGTTTCTTTTCTGAAGGAACTCTTAGTTGTATGATAGCTGGTGTCTGCTTAATATGGTTCAGGCTGTAATTTAGATCAGGTGGTTGTTCTTCCAGTGGTTCTTCTTGGCAATATATACTTTACTCCTTAAAAAGGATAAAAATAGTCTGCCAGATGGATCTGGTTAGAGGGATGTAGAGGAAGTTTGTGAGTTTTTTCCCCCTGGAGTGGAGTGTGTGAATGGAGAGCAGAGAAGCACAGGTTAGGTATTAATGCAGACTCGGAAGGATATATCAATATATGCCTCACCTTACTTATCTTGTGTTTCTGTGTACCACAGGCCTGTAATCTTGAAGCAGGAGATCAGAGTTTTCTTTGTGAAGTACAATGATCCCATCTGTGTGAAACTAGAGAAATTGGACATCATGATTCGTTTGGCATCCCAAGCCAACATTGCTCAGGTCAGACTTAAAGTAGATTCAAGTTAAGATCTAATAACTTAGATCTTAAGATCTGGCCTTCAGAAAAACCTAGGCCATGAAATTGCTGTTGGAGAATCCTTAATGATTGTTCACTTCATGGATTTTTAACAGGTTCTGGCAGAACTGAAGGAATATGCCACAGAGGTGGATGTCGACTTTGTGCGCAGAGCTGTGCGGGCCATTGGACGGTGTGCCATCAAGGTGGAGGCAAGTGTCCCGTGGTAGTTGTGATCACGTTGTGGGACTCTGGATATTCTCTTCACCTCTTTGCTTACATTTTTAAGTTTAAATTTAAAAATACATTGTTAAGTTTATCAAAATAATAAAGCACATTGTTAAAATATTAAAGAATTTTAATGAAAAACAGCTGTCCCTGGTCCCTCTCTTTCCCGAGGGAATCATGTTTAACTCTGTTCCTAGTTTTAGTTATTTTGATTACTTCCATATCTCTAATATCCTTATGCTACTATTTATCGATTTACCAATTGTAGACATTGTCTATTAACTTTCCGCTATGAGAGAAGCAACCTGGTTGATATACTCCATCACTCCTACTTCTACCCTTCTGTATAGATCCCCTGTATAGTTATATCATGAGGTTTTTGTTCCTATATTATCTTTGTAAATTGAGATAATATACCTTTGTTTCTTGTTCTATCAACTAGAGTCTTGCAAAGCTTGCTGTGTGTATTATGCCTGTAAATATGTAGAGCCTACACAATCAAATGATTGCGTTTTCTTTCTTATAAAGGCTTTTGTTTTTTCTGTAGTTTATAATGACCTTTGTCTTTTTTTTTTTTTTTAATTTCATTGTGCCTTCATTGCACTCCTATCTTCTTCCAGCTTTTCAAGCATAATATCAAATTAATAAAACTTTTCTTTTGTTCTAGACCCTTCTCTCTTCCAGTCCTCTGTCCTTCCAGTCCTTACTCCAGTCTGGGTGGTTGCTTTCTTGTCTTCTGCACAGCCGTCTTTCCATACAGCCTCCCTTCATTGCTGTTTCTTGTTAGGGTACTTTTTCATAGCATTCCTTTTTTTGTGGTTGCAATAGTTTCTTAAATCTCTTGTGATGTGAATTACAGTTTTTGGTTTTGTTTCTGCAGTTTGAATTTAATTATCTGGAGTATTTTATGGTGATGGTTGCATGTCTATTTATGATTTTTTAATTGAAGTGTGTACCATACTTACAGTAAATTGCTGCCTATTTATACTAAAAATGAGACGACAGAAAAGTTGTCAGGACTTCTGTGCACATAGGCAGGGCTGTTGACTAGCAGGTTCCTGCTTTAGGGAAGGGAGTTGATCTTTACTTGGAAGTCCTCTTGAAGAGCTTCTCTGTGGTCTTAGAGGGCAGATTGGTTCTAGCTTGGTTGCAGCCTTCCAGTAGTTATTAAGGGCTACAACTTACAATGCACTGCTTCATCAGTCACCAAGCCTCTGTTGTTTTTCCTCATTCAGAAGTTTTTGCAATTAATGATGGCTTCTGTGCACAACAATATTGTGGATTCAGAGCTCCATATTTGTTCTTACTACTTGACTATGTGCAATTCTGCTTTTTTTTCTTTTGACATTTTATTTAATTATTTATTTATTTATTGGCTGCGTTGGGTCTTCATTGCTGCGCGTGGGCTTTCTCTAGTCATGGCGAGTGGGGGCTACTCTTCGTTGAGGTGCATGGGGGCTTCTCATTTCGGTGGCTTCTCTTGTGGCAGAGCACGGGCTCTAGGCGCGCGAGCCTCAGTAGTTGCAGCACGTGGCCTCAGTAGTTGTGGCTTGTGGGCTCTAGAGCACAGGCTCAGTAGTTGTGGTGCACAGGCTTATTTGCTTCGCCGTATGTGGGATCTTCCTGGACCAGGGCTCCAACCCGTGTCCCCTGCATTGGCAGGCGGATTCTTAACCACTGTACCACCAGGGAAGTCCCTACAGTTCTACTTTGAGTCAGATTGGACCGTATGATTTCACAAGGATAGTTACTAAAATAATTTGTACAGTATGACCAGTGCTTCACAGGAACAGAAGGAAACAGATGCTGTGTCAGAGAAGTGTCTCTGAAAGCCAAGTTCCTAATTGGCCTTCCTTGTTTTTATTTACTGAATGCTGCTTCATATAGTTACCACTGATAAGTCGTTTAGTAGACCAGTTGTTATAGCAAGAAGTTAATTAATCCTGGTTTCTGCTTCTGGTTCTGCCAGCTCAGTTGCTTCACATACTTAATATATACTTCTGTTGCTCCATTTGAGAAATGGGGAAATCTGTTTATTGGATCTTGATGTGTTACATCTTTTTTTTACTACCACACTTCTTAACTTACCACCACTACTTAACTTTTTTCTTTTTCTTTTCTCATTGTGGAATAGCCACCTGCTTATGGTATTAATGCAGACAATTTTCAGAGCTATTTTGGTAGCAGAAGAGTCATTTTGTGCTTTTCACTGCCAGAATGTCATTGTCTTACTAACCTCTCTGACAGTGCTCTTGCAAAGAGTTTCATTCCAAAGTTAAAGAGATTTTTCTATCCCTGGAATTACTAGAAAGTGTTCTCAAAGCATCTAGATTCCTAGCGGCTGTTAATACCGTCTATTGTGACTAAATGGAAAAGTTATCCATCATCTTCTGGAAGAGATGAACTTCTGGTGGCTCTCACTTCTTCCTTTGATTCAGGGTGCCCTGGTGGGAATATGAGTGTGTGAGGAATGAACTTCCTTTGGAAGCTTAAGATCAGCCTTCAAGAATTCCTGCCTTTTAGATAGTGTTCTCTTATTTCCAGTTACCTGGATTTGCCTAAGAACTTTTCTTAGAACTGGTTTAATCATGAAAGTTATTAGTTGGAAAGAGTTGCCTAGTCCAGACACAGTTGTTGGGGCAGGAGAAGCAGTGATTGCCTGTTTTTAACTAACCTATCCATGGGACAAGGGCAAGAACCAGCGAGGGAATTGTAATAGCCTTTCTCTGTAGCTTCCAGACTGAGCTGCTGCTTTTC
Organism: Delphinapterus leucas; assembly: GCF_059928025.1. Classification (NCBI taxonomy): domain Eukaryota; kingdom Metazoa; phylum Chordata; class Mammalia; order Artiodactyla; family Monodontidae; genus Delphinapterus; species Delphinapterus leucas. The sequence goes on from NC_143147.1 coordinate 32,689,721, forward strand.
TCTCAGGGCACCTGACCCTTTTTTAATGTGTAGTTGGTTTCAAAGATATGACAGATGAGAAAAAAAGAATTTTAGTTTAGTGCTTAGCTAAGGTAACAGGGCCTATTGTAAAATTTGGGTGTTAAGAGTTGGAGTTGTTTTTTATCATGACTGTAAGTACAGGTGTTTCCTTGTTGCTTTAAGTATCCTGAGGTGAAAAAAGTGTATAATTTTATCATACTAAGTTGGTTAGGTTAAAGATTAAGCATAAGCCATTGAGTCAATAAATACCACTGAAAAAGCAATTTCATAGTACTGTTTTTTCAGTAACTTTTGCCTGTTCTCTTTTGTTTGGTTGTTTTTTAATAGATTTTACTCTTCACCCCACCTCCAGCTTTATTGAGGTGTGATTGACAGATTTAAAGCTGTATATATTACAGTGTATACCTGTTTCTTTAAGGAGGAAATAAACCCCTGCCCTCCTTTTCTTACAAATAAAATGATTTTGTTTGCGAGATTTATTTATATGTTTGGTTTTGTTTGAGAGAGATTAAGTCACTAAGTTAAGGTATTCCTCACTTCCCACTCTTCTGTTCTTTGGTGTTTACCATTTCTCATTTTTGTAGCTCAAGATAAGGTACTGACTTACGTCTTAGGCAAACAAAAAGCATATGTATTTACTACATAAAATCATAAAAAAAAGACAAGTTAAAAGTAGAACACTCTGCTTTCTCATACCCCTGTTCTACCCTTCCAGAGATGTTGTGGACATGATTTTAAGTCTTTGTTTACATAGTCCTCCATAAACAGGTGTGCTTTTTACAAAAACGAGATCATTCTACAGATGCTATTTACTTATGTTTTTGTAGTCTGCTTTTTTTGCTTATTATACATGGACATTTTCCCATGTTACTGATAATATTTTACATCATTTTTAGTGGTTTGTAGACATACTGTGTGATTGCTTCATAATTATTTAGCCTTTCCCTTCCTGTATGGACCTTAAAGTTGTTTCTGCTCTTTTTCCAAATAATGGTTATAAGGAGGATCCTTGTAGCTAAATCTTTGATCTCTAGTTGAGGTGACATTTTTTTCATTACGCTTAGCCATTTGGAATTGCTTTTTCATGGCATGTGTATCTTTTTTCAATGTGTTATCTTTTCCACATTGATTTTTTAAATAATTAATTAAAGGTATTAATTCATTTAATACCCCTTCATTTCATTAATAGTTATTTTCCCAATTATTTTCCTTTTGATTTCATTTGACTTCTTGATGCATAGGAGTTTGCATTTCCTTATGTAGTGAGTTCTATCCATTTTCTCTCAATGGTATCTTTTTTTAAAAAATAATAAATTTATTTATTTATTTATTTGGGGCTGCATTGGATCTTCGTTGCTGTGTGTGGGCTTCCTCTAGTTGCGGAGAGCGGGGGCTACTCTTCGTCACGGTGCGCGGGCTTCTCCTTGCGGTGGCTTCTCTTGTTGCGGAGCATAGGCTCTAGGTGCTCGGGCTTCAGTAGTTGTGGCATGCAGGCTCAGTAGTTTTGGCTCGCGGGCCCTAGAGCACAGGCTCAGTAGTTGTGGTCACGGGCTTAGTTGCTCTGTGGCATGTGGTATCTTCCTGGACCAGTGCTCGAACCCGTGTCCCCTGCATTGGCAGCTGGATTCTTAACCACTGAGCCACCAGGGAAGTCCCTCTCCCAATGATATCTTTAGTGGACCACCTAGAAAATTGTGCTTCACTTCAAAATTATATAAAATTCACTTTTATTTTCTACTTTAATGGCAATGGTTTGGTTAAAGATAAGAGTGTGGGGATCAAACACAAGAACAATTCATCCTTTCCTTACTGTTATGAAATGTTGCCTTTATCATATACTAAATTTTATATGTCTGTATGCCTTTCTCTGTCTCTGGACTTACTTTGTATATACAATGATTGGATATTTACTTTTGTTCCTCTGCCATACTGCTTTAATGGTGTTTTTAAAATTTAATCAAAAGCAATATAAGTGAGATGACAATTTGCTTGAAAATTACTATCCTAGACTTAATTGTTTTTGAATATTGATGCATCATGGGAGATGGCCTTTTGTTTATCTTTATTATAATAATGAAACTAAGGATTCAGTAGACGTTAGCTTTCTATCAAGCCTTATGCTGAGTACTTTATTTGTACTATCTAACTTGATAATTTAACCCTTACATGCTTTATAATTTATCATAACTTTTATATTTAAAATTTCCCAACTGTTTTGCTGTTGTAATAACAGCACAGGAAATAACTAGTTGAAAATGAATAAAATAGAATTCAAAAATGGGAAAACTACAATAATAAAAGAGAACAGAATCATCATATATATGACCTCATATAAATAACCTCAAGATGCAATTTTGTTTTCGTTATATTGCTTGGAATGGTTTAAATTATAGTACCTTTAAAAGATTTTATTACAGAAATTTTTAGGTATACACTAAGGTAAAATTGATTAATGAGCTCTCATATACCCACCATCCATCTTGAACAAAATATCAACACATTGCTGTTTCCATTTGATCTTCTCCCTCTCCCTCCCCCTTCAAGGGAGTGGGCTACTGTTCTATTTTAATGCAGATCTCAGATATGATCTTATTAGAGTAGTCCAATGTATATATCTAATGATAAGGTCCTCTAAAAAAAAATTGTCATGATATCGTTACGGTACTCAACAAACAGTAACTCTTAATCTCATTAAATACCTAGTCCATGTTCAGTTTTCCCTAATTGTGTCTAAATGTCTTCTTACAGTTGCCTTGTTCAAATCAAAAGCTAAACGAGAGCTAGCTATACATTGCATTTGGTTAGTATGTCTCTTAAGTCTTTACTTATTTATTTGGGTGCCATTTGTTGAAAGGACTAGATCATTAGGCTTGTAGAATTTTCCAGAGTCTAGATTCGGCTGATAGTATTTTAGTGATGTTGTTTATCTCATTCCTTCATCCCCTTTAGAAAATTAAATCTAGAGGCTTGGTAATATTCATATTCAGTGTTCTTGGCAAGAATACCTCTTAGATGCTGCTGTGAATTTCCTATTGCATCTTATCAGGAGGCATATAATGGAATGACCCATCATAATACATTGTAATATATGATACATCAGTCCTTGGTTTTTAGGATCTCTCTTCTGGAACCCTTCTTTTAAAAACTATGACTTATTGTTTCAATACATTAGTTTTGTCACTTGTATTCTTCCATATTCCCTTCATTAATAAAAGACTAATAGATTAAGTTCTATTTTATAGATGAACCATAGGCTGTGGAAAATTGCAGTTTATCTAAGGCCGTAGACTTGCAGTTATATAGCCCAGAAGATGGCAAATTTTTCTTAGAGTGTTTTGAGTCACAGAGAACTTTGAAAATATAATGAAAACTGTAAACCTTCTCCCAGGAAAATATGCTTGTGTGCACAAATGAAATTTGGCAGTTTCATTTCAAGAGGTTTAAAGATGCCTTCTGTCTGTGCTCATTCATGAACTGCAGATAAAGACCTCTTCGCTTGGCTTATTCTTTCATTCTTATTCTTTCCTTCTACCTTGACTTATGCTTTCTTCTCATTTCTGTCATCCTGGCTATCCAAGATGATTTTTTTCACTTGAACTGTTTCTTGTAATGAGTAAAATTTGGAGTATATCTAGAACTTCTGTATATCTCCATCAGATAACCCAGCCTCTAGTATAGCGTGGTCAAATTAAATGCCTCATCTTTTAGTCTAGTTTAGTTGATAACACCTGAACGTTCCAAAAAAAAATATTTTTTATGTTGAGGTTGTGTTATTGGATAGATCATCTGACTTCTCATTATGTTCCTCTTTGCAGCAATCTGCAGAGCGCTGTGTAAGCACATTGCTTGATCTCATCCAAACCAAAGTAAATTATGTGGTCCAAGAGGCGATTGTTATATCTTCCGCAAATACCCCAACAAGTACGTCCAGATACTTCTGCCCCTCTTCCTCAGATCATTTAGGAAATGTTCAAGTAAGGCACTTTGAGGTTGGCTAGGTAAGAATTAGTCTTTGTAAAGTAACTGGTCATAATTGAATACTTTATTAAAAGTCAGAAACACATAAGTTGGTTAGCACAAGGATTAAAATGTGATTTTTCACTCTGCTTTATCACTTTTAGAAGAATTGAAGCTCTGTCTGAATATGCATTGTCAATTGGCATATATTAAAGTTAGCCAGATTCTTTGGTGATGAAGTTACTGTTAAATAAGGATACCCATATATTCCACGTTGTCTGGGCATAATCCATTTTATGCCTCTTACCAGGCATAATTAATAATTGTGCCCCTTTTCACTCTCAGAAACGTCTCAGTTTGAATAATAAATTATATGGTCACCTTATTGTAAAAGCCAGGGAGGTGACAGCTTCACTGTTCACTTAGTATGTTACCTAGTACTTGTAGAAAATTATAGAACATGCAACAATGAACTGTCAGAGTTCCAGGCCTTTTCTGAAGTATTGTAGCTGCTTCCATTAAGATATACAAAATCTACATTTTCACTCCACAAAAATTTTCACATTGAGGCCTCTTAGTTATGAAACAAAAATACTTTTTCAGATTTGCTTTTGAAGGCAAACAATTAAGGAATCTGAAAGAGTGAAATAAGAGCAGATCTTACAAGCATCCTAAATCTCATTTTACCTTATAATCATAGAGATGAACTGTGCTAAGGCTTCTGATTATCGTTAAAGATAACGTGAAATGAAGTGACTTACAGTTAGTTAGCTCAGTGGTGGGCTCAGAATTGGAAGAAATATTTTAATAAGGTAGTGGTTTATTAAGCATTATGTATACTGTATATATATATTTTTTTTGTTTTTGTTTTTCAATTCTAGAAATGGTATTTTTGGAAAAAGGATCATATACTTCTACCACTCTCCCAGGAAAGAGGAGGGTTGGGTTTCTAAACTTCTTGATTAAGTGCGGAGGTGTATATCTCAATATGCTTGGTAAAGGTGTCCATTTCTGGTTTGTATTACTGAGGGATTATGATAGTTTAATTTTAAGAAAGCATTACCGAGAACCTGGTTTAATCAGTGGAAATAGGGCAAACAGTTAAGTGTATTATTCGGTTGTCCATATCTCATTTATTATACAATTTCATTCTGATGTTTAAAACTATATTAGCCGGGCTTCCCTGGTGGCGCAGTGGTTGAGAGTCCGCCTGCCGATGCAGGGGACACAGGTTTGTGCCCCGGTCCAGGAAGATCCCACATGCCGCGGAGCAGCTGGGCCCGTGAGCCATGGCCGCTGAGCCTGCGCTCCGCAACAGGAGAGGCCCGCGTACCGCAAAAAAAAAACCCAAAAAAAAACCACGTTAGCCAAGGAGATGGATTTAACATGGTAAAGAATGAGAGCTATAGACCTGTAAAAATAAATACTCGAGTTGCTTATTTCTTTAGAAAAACAGGTCATTAGTGTGGGTGCCTTGGGAGGAAGGAACATAAAGATCTCTATAGAACGCAGAGATAGGTGGATAAGAGACAAAATTACTGTTTCTGGATGCTATTCTTGTCTTACTCCATTTTCCTAATAGTAAAGTGGAATTTCTGTTCCTCTACGATGAAGGTAAAATGAAGTAATAGGAAAATTCTCTGATCTCGTTATGAGAAAGACTGTGAGAAATGTAAGGTAGTGGTATTATCTTAAACCATAGGTTAGTTTTTCCTTGTGAAAAGAATATCTGATAAGCTTTTATAAAGATTTATGGCCTAGTTATTAAAACATAATTGAAGGAAAATTGAAGACATTTATAATTTTCTGGCTTTAAAGCCTGTACATTCTCTTGGCTAAAAGTCTTTGTAGTTTGGTGGTGGTTTAGGGTACCTTGTCCATGGTTTTTCGTTTTTTAGGCTTCATTGTTAAATACACTTCTCAGTTTTGCCTGCAGTAACCATAGTCCATTTTGTTATATCAGATATGAAAGTATCATTGCCACTTTGTGTGAGAACTTAGACTCACTGGATGAGCCAGACACTCGAGCAGCTATGAGTTGGATTGTGGGAGAATATGCTGAAAGAATTGACAATGCAGATGAGTTACTAGAGAGCTTCCTGGAAGGTTTTCATGATGAAAGCACCCAGGTAAGTTCCCATCTATATCTTACTGTATTACATGTTTTGGGGACGATTTCAGGAAAGGTAAAGGTTAGGCAGTTTCATGTGTGTGAATTTATATACACATATAGTATGTACATTTTTCTCCCAAAAAGGGGTGACCTTTTTCAGTTGTGCTAACTTCTGTTGGAACAAGCCTGCCTAATTTAGACAGTGGTTCTCAACTTTAATGAGCCTTAGAAGCACCTAAGCACTGGTGTTTAACCTGTGTTAAAGGACAGGCTGCTGGGCCCCACCCCTAAAGTTTCTGAGTCAGTAGATCTGAGGTGGGCCTAAACGTGTTCATTTCTTACAAGGTTGAGGGTGGTGATGCTATTGCTGCTGGTGGTCCAGAACCACACTTTGACAACTACTGACTTAGAGCAGTAGTTATTACTTTTTAATTTTCTGTCACCTAAAGATGATTACCCATTGCTGTTAGTAATGGTTGTGGCTCAGTTGCAGCTGAGTTTTTGTCTGGGGTGAAGGCTGGCATGTGCAGTTTGAAAAGGTTCTTTGTGGATGGTTAGACTCCTTCCCATCTTCTGTCTGTCTTCTACCAAAACTGAGAGACCTTCGAGTCAAAGGCCCAGAGAACAGATAAATTATTCTTTTTCCCCGGCATTTGTACTCACTGCAGATTGAAGTTCATGTGTGTCATCTATCATCGTAACTTTAATAGGCCCTACAAGGAACATATACCAGCCAGTAGTTTCATGGTTCGGCAGGCGACTCTTTTTTTTAATTATTATTTTTAAAATTTTATTCTTTTTTTTGTTTTGTTTTTAATAGATTTGTTTCATTTATTTATTTATTTATTTTTGGCTGCATTGGGTCTTTCGTTGCTGTGCGCGGGCTTTCTCTAGTTGCCGCCAGCGGGGGCCACTCTTCATTGCGGTGCGAGGGCTTCTCATTGTGGTGGCTTCTCTTGTTGCGGAGCACAGACTCTAGGCGCGCAGGCTTCGGTAGTTGTGGCGCATGGGCTTAGTTGCTCTGCGGCACGTGGGATCTTCCTGGACCAGGGCTCAAACCCGTGTGCCCTGCATTGGCAGGCGGATTCTTAACCACTGCGCCACCAGGGAAGCCCTAGCATGCCACTCTTAATTGGTTGTGATCTGGCATAATTCTACTGTCTTGGCTCTTGCCTCAGTATGATAAATGATTCCCTAATTCCCTGGAAGTTGTAGCTTTTGGTGGAAGTAAATAATAAAGAATTTGGTCAGGAACCAGTTTTATTGCCGTCAGTATGTTAGCATGTACTTTAAGAAATACAGGTGATTATCTGGGCCAGAAACAAACCAGCAGTTTTTGATGCCAAGAAATGCAATTTGGAGATAGGAGGCTAGTGCGTTTTCAGTTGATGAAAACCTTTGACTGCTATTGTGGATATTGGCTGAGTTTTTACCTTTGTTTCTTAATCAAAATCAGAAAGACCTCATAGTAAGTCATATTTGGGAAAATATCACTTTGGAATTCATGGTGTGGTATAATGCAAATGCCTTTCACTTTACCTATTAAATTACATTTGCTTAGGTACAGCTCACTCTGCTTACTGCCATAGTGAAGCTGTTTCTCAAGAAACCATCAGAAACGCAGGAGCTGGTACAGCAGATCTTGAGTTTGGCAACACGGGTAAGAAGTCTGAAGAAAGCATGGAGTTGATTTGTCTTGTTTTGAATTCTAGGAAATTGCGAAACTTCTTCCAAGAAGGTTCATTTGCAGAGATTTTAAACGGAAGGAGTGCAGTCTTTAGATTCTGTTAAAAAAAAAAACAGTGCCTCTTTTACATACTCTGCTGAATTAGAACTGGTTGTATGGCTTCTAAATGAATTGACTGACTCCAGTTTTAATCATAATTCATGAAAGCTGAACTTAGACTCTTTAGTGTTAATGAAGGACATGACTTTGTGAAAATGACATTGAGAGTCACAGTATCTCTTTCTGGGGGACTTAATTTCAGCTTTCAAATGAAAGTACCCTGTAGAGATGGTAAATGCTTTGACAGATATCTCGTGTGCTGTTCTACCTTCTAGATAAGTTGCCTTTCTCTTCAAGTAATTTTAAAGTGCTAATGCTGCTTCCTTAATTATTTAGTATTTTTGGTCCTTTTAGGGAGGGTTCTGATTTCAGGAATGTGGCAACCAGCTGGATACACAGAAATCAAAGTAATTACTTTTTCTGACGTAACTAGTATAATGATCAGTCCGTCATGATCCAGTAATGTTCTTAATTGAATTTGAGAACAGGCCGGCTTTAGCAGGCTGTCAAGAGTTATGATGTGTGTTTACACATGGAATCTGATTCAGATATTCAATTTACCATTTTCCTCTTTCATCTCTTTATAGTTGTATATTAACAGCATTTGAACTCTTTTATAGTTCTTTAACCTAGCTCTGAGCTGTCATCTTTCCTTTTTTTTTCTCTGAGGAGCTTTATTTCATATCAATAATGAACACAATTGGAGGACTAAATATGGTAAATCCTGTAATTAATTAGTACGGTTGGGGTGTGCACTTAGTACACTTCTTGAAACCCAGTTCCAAACTGAGGCCACAAATGTGAACCTTGAATAGTTGCCAATACATCATCTGTTAAGTGGTCAAAGCGCATCATTTGATACATGATAAATGCAAAGTTCTTCTTTCCTCTGACAGTATTTAATTTTAGAAATGCCAGGAATCCATTTTAAGGAAAAGAAGTTCGACGGGCAGATAAGGCATTTGAATACTTAATGGAATACTATAAAGCAGACAACATTATTAAATAAGTTGTTTATAGAATATGCTATATAACTCTGAAAAAAATACAGCCAAGAAAACTGCTAGAGTCAAAGGCTACTTTCTGACACTTGATTCAAGTACAGATGTTTTACAATCAATGAACTCAAATGTGAAGAAGACCTGAACTAAAAATTAAGATAATTGTCTTGTCTGATTACTGATGCACGTAAACATTACTGAGAATTATCGCTTGATTATCTTTTAAGGAGCAGTTGACCAACAGTAGTTGAGTTAAAGGATGTCAGAAAATTCACTTCACAGAAAATAGAGGTGTCCCACTCCACCCCTTGTACCTCTCAGTTTTCTCCATTTCTCCAACAAATTATGAATGAACTTTTTAATGTGCTATTTCCCCAAGTCTCTAAACCTTCACTTGACCCCATTATGGTTAGTGTGAAGAAGCATCCATATGAGTATGTGGAGTCAAGGGCAGGCCATGGCTCACCATCTGTCCATGAAAAGTGGACTGGGAGGTTGTCCATCACTGATGAGGCATATCTTGGCACTAAGAGCAGAAATTGGTCATCTTCTGGATCAAAGTAGTTTAGGTTAGACGTTAATTTTTGCGTTAGTGTTTAATAGGTCATCTACAGGGGGCCATTTTGAATAGAAATTGCCCCTTCTTAATCATGTAGTGCTTATTACAGACTCTGTAGGGTGATTGCCATTAAATTAGCCATGTATTTGACTTCATCTTAGGGCCTTGAAGTTCATTTCTGTCTTTTGCTATAGGCCCTGGAGCCTCTCTCCTTTGTACGGAAGAAAGAGCTCTGTATAAATTAACCAGATTCAAAGAAGTCTTGTGTTTATTCTAGATGGTAATATAGTAAACTTGACTTTAATGAGGCCTATGTACTAACACTTCAGAAAACTGCCTAAACACAGATAAATACATATTTATACAGTCTCTTAGCTTTCTCAGAAATCTCAGTTTCTTCAAGAATCATGGGATTTCTGTTTATTAAAGTATCTCAAGTTTTAACTCTCCCCTGATGGCCACATTTCAAGGCATCAGCAATATCTGGCTCTCCATGAAAGTTACCACAAGAAATAGAAAATAAGGAAAGAGAAAATGTAGAGATGGGAGTGCTGGGTGGTGACCTAGAATCACTCGGCAGGTAAGAGACTGTCTCGGCTTACTTTGTGTGACAGATTCATGCCTCAGCCAAATTGAAGATTCTGTGTTTATGTATGTGTGGAATAGTCAAAATCATCTTAACTGCTGAGAGGCCACTTGACATTCATCCACCTTGGAAAATAGATACACCTTTCCTATTATTAATTTTACATCTTTTAAAATTTATTTGTTAGAGCTCTTTGAAGTGTTTTTTCTAAAACTTCCTTTTGCCTGAAGCAAAGCAATTTCCATAACCGTCAAGGCAATGGTTATTTAATATTATCTATATTGAGCATTCTAGATTTCCTAGTCTAGACCCTTTATTACCCATTTGTATCTCTGTTAAGATGGAGTTAGAACAATTTTCTAAAAAGAATTTTGGCTTTGCTCCTTGTCTACTCACTTTTTAAATTTAATTATTTATTTACTTTTGGCTGCACACGGGCCTTTTCTACTTGCAGCGAGTAGGGGCTACTCTTCGTTGTGGTGCGCAGGCTTCTCATTGCAGTGGCTTCTCTTGTTGCGGAGCACAGGCTCCAGTAGTTGTGGCACGTGGGCTTCAGTAGTTGTGGCACACGGGCTTAGTTGCTCCGTGGCATGTGGGATTTTCCCAGACCAGGGCTCGAACCTGTGTCCCCTGCATTGGCAGGCAGATTCTTAACCACCGTGCCACCAGGGAAATCCTGTCTACTCACTTCTGAATAGATAAGGCTAGCCTCATAATCAAGTGAGTGTCTCTGGTCGATTCTATTGTATTCACAAGTTCTGAACCCTGCCTTCACCTCCATTGTCTCTTAAGGCTTCTGTACCTGTATTTAACAGTCAGCGTAGGAGAGCTGTGTTTTAGGTTCTCGTCAGAGTTCAAACTCACTCTTATTACAGTATTTGCCTGAGATAAAGTGTTTAGGGAGGATTCCCTATGTTCTTATAGATGTTGAAATTTACCACTGAATCAAGCCAGATTAGTAGAGAGCTGGGGATCTAGACTGCATTGTATTTGACCCTTATTAGAATAGTTTTTACTGAATTACACTAATATCATCATCCTGTAGTAAGGGTTGTCATGAGAAACTATCCTCTTTAGATGTGTTATCAAAGTATTTATTCCATTATATATGTTTTTCTCTATGAAACCCCATAAAAAAAATTCCTAACCAGCTTTGGATTCTCTTATGCATTAGTATGTAATTAACTACCCCTCTGAATGGCTTATCTGACTAGACTTGTTTTTCATATCAGATGTTTGAAACCTTAGAATCAAATTTAAGGATCTCCCGTAGAAAATGTGTGGGTCATCGTGGCTTGCATTTTTCTGCCTTTGCTTCTAATTTATGTTCTCTAGCCTTAGATGTATTTTTATAAGCTTTGCTAAATCCTTTTCTAGAACAGGGCAGGGTATAAATAAACCATCAGACGTTCCTAATTCTAGATTTTCTGTACAAGGACTAGTAGAGAATCTTAGTAACAACAGTCATCTGTATAGTGCTTACTATGTGCCAGGCTTTCAGTAAGGGTTAATACTGTTACTCTTCCCATTTTATAGGTGAGGAAACTGAGACATAGAGAGGCCGGCCCAGTTAGTATGGGGTGGAACTAGGACTCAAACCCAAGTAGCCTGGCTCCAGAGTCTTTGCCCTTTTCTACTCTGTCTGAAAGTTGAGAATGACTTTTGAGAATACGCATTTCCTGTCTTGCCTGCCTGAAGCATTGTTGTGCATAAGCCAGTATAAATAAGTGAATTTAGAGGTTTTAAGATTATTGTGGATGATTATTTCATATTTGGCTATAAATAATTAATAAACAGTTTCTCTAGACTTGCCTTTTCTGTCCAGTTAATGAAATCTGAGGCATTAGCATAATAGAGTAAGCACATTTATATAAGTCTTTTCCACTGGAATTTTCCTCTGGAATTTTTCTCTCAAGTTCATGAAATAAGAACCTAATTTAATATTTATGTTACCAGCCATAAATTTTTAAGTTGAGGGCAGCATGATCTGCTGAGTTACGTTAATTTGAATTGGGTGGTGGGGTTCTGTTTCTGCTACATCCACTGGTTCAGGACGTGACTGGGCAAATTTCTCTGTCATACTACTGCTCTGTCTTTATAGTAGACTTAATCCTATTGTTTATCTATGCTGAGAATTCAGTGAAGTATATGTGAAATCTTTGTGCTTCTAATTTTAAATAAAATGGTGGTATGATTAGAAATAGTATGGGACTTCCCTGGTGGTGCAGTGGTTGAGAGTCCGCCTACCAATGCAGGGCACATGGGTTCGAGCCCTGGTCCGGGAGGATCCCACATGCCGCAGAGCAACTAAGCCCGTGCGCCACAACTGCTGAGCCTGTGCTCTGGAGCCCGTGGGCCACAACTACTGAGCCCACGTGCCACAACTACTGAAGCCCATGCGCCTAGAGCCCAAGCTCTGCAACAGGAGAAGCCACCGCAATGAGAAGCCCACGCACCGCAACGAAGAGTAGCCCCTGCTCGCGGCAACTAGAGAAAGCCCACGCACAGCAATGAAGACCCAACAACGAAGACTCAGTGCACCAAAAAATAAATAAATTTATAAAAACAACAACAATAAAGAAAAAAGAATAAAAGGGGAGCAGAGAACAGATAAGACAAATAAAAAAGAAATGACAACAGGTCTTTTCGCTTTGATAGTTTTAGAGGAATTAGTAAAGAATACTCATAGAAGTGTCCAAACTTTAGTAATTACTTTTTTTAGTACATGGAAAAGAAGTCTTCACCTTAGTTTTTCCATCTGTGAACTAGAGACCGTCATCATCAAAATCACCTGTGCTGCTTGTTGAAAATAAAAGTTCCTGGGCCCCACTTCTGACATAATGAATCAGAAAGTCTGGAATCTGCACTTTCAGTGGCTTTCCTGGTGTGTTAAAATGTTGATGCACATTATAGTTTAAGAATTACTGTTTCAGAGCTTGCCTGGTAAGAATTGTTTTGGAAGCTCTCAAATTTTGGGAAATACACTATTTTCTCGAGATCCTTACGGAGGCCTATCAGACTAGCAGTACAGTAGATCCGAAACCAAATTTTCTGAGTCACCAAACACATAATGGCACCTTAAAATCATAAAAAGTTTCTATTTTCTTCTCATTAGCTTTGACTGGGCCTGATTTATCGTGGTCTCCATGTGAATTAGTGAGGCAGTGAAGACCAGCTGATAGTAGTCCTAACAGATCACCCCTCAGGATAACTGAGTTTGGACAGTGGAGATCCTTGCCCACTCTTCACTTCTAGTCCTGGAAAATTTGCACTCATTTTCTCATTTCTCATAGGACTAAAGTTTTCTGTTAAGATTTACAGTACGTATACCCTTTGATCCAGTGATTCTGTCTCTAGAAGTTTGTCCTGTTGCAGTGTTTTGAATTTGTGGGGGGACTCAAGCTCTTTTCACAGAAGCATATACTTTGTGAATCCCCACAGGAATTGGTTTTTTTTGGCCATTTGGTTAAATATGTACCAGCTATATGAGAGAAATAGTTTGAAGTAAAAAAAAAAAAAAAATTATTTTGATAAGTATATTATTAAGCTGTATTATGTAGTTTATTTTAATATGTTTAACAACTTTACTACTTATTAAAGGCAAATTAAGTTTTCCCAGTTAAGTGATGTGTAGTGTTCATTGTGTAATAAAAAGCATAGTCTACAAATTTTAAATGACGTGCTTTGGGGACTGAATATACAGATTAAAATTTAACTTTTAATTTAAATATCAATAAAAGCTGGGCAGGGGATTGCTTTCCTGATGTGATACTTGGAGAAAGTTGTATTCTGCTCTTTTAAAAAATCAACTTGTTTATGTTTCATAATATTCACGCTTTGTTTCCAAATGAAAATCTAAGTGAGGAGGTTTCAGGCTGCTATTTATAAACACTTCCTCAGGAGCAAATTAGCCCCCCTCCCAACAAGCAACAAAACAAACTCATTTAAATTGGATAGTACCACTGTTTCCTTTTTTTAACCCTGGCATTTCAAATACTACAAACATTTTGATATGAATAATACATGTATATATGTGCATTTCTATTAGAATAATGCAACCTATGAATGTGATAAAGATTATCTTGAGGTAAAATTTACCATTTTTATACTGTATTAACTTGTATGTCAGTGTTCTTTATGCTTTTTTGTTTTTAACCAGCACTCCATTTTGAGTGCAAATTAAATAATACATGATTAAGAAAATGTATATAAAACCATCAGGGTCACTTCCGGTGTTGAGCTGAATGATACGTGCCTTAAATGGCTAAATTATAAACCAGTTCATCTGCTTATGTAGAAAGTCACGGGAAAAACCCTGGCCTAGTTTAAAGAAAATATTTTTGTATGTGTTTTAAATACAGAAATTGAAATGGGACTGATTGTTGCCTTTAATAACATGATACCACTGGAACAATTCATGCGTAAATGAATGCCACTATATAGACATTCTGAGAGGTGGATACCAGGATATTTATTGCCACTTTATAATGATTGCAAAGATAAATAGTAGGAAAGAAGGAGAAAGAGGCAACGGCCTAAATGTTCATCAATAGGACACTAGTAAATAATGATGCAGTGCTGCATATACAGTGGAAAAATGACAGCTGTATGTGCCAATATGGAAAGCAGCTTGAGGAGCAGTATATATACTATGAAACTGGTTTTGTATAAAATAAATATAAAATATATATATAAAAATACTGTATTGCTAAAAAATGCTTATCATCATCCGACAATGCAGGGTTGCCACAAACTTTGAATTTGTAGAGACTGCGATATCTGCAAAGTACAATAAAATGAGGTCCGCCCATGTATACATTTAGCTATTTTTATCCTTTACTGTAACTTTGGTTCAAGCTTATGGATGAAGTTAGCAGATACTGCTTCTCTTATGCTGTAAAGCTAGCTGTTGGTGAAATAATGTTTGCAGGGTTGTTTTATAAGAGCAGCCTAGATTCTGTGTAGACATAGTTGTTCAGTTGCCTGTACCTTTTTTTGCCAAAATAAATTGCTCCATATCAGTAAGGAAATGCTATTATGAACAGACTGTCAGGTAACATGGAACTCTTGCTTTATAGATAACCTTAAAATTTTAATTTGGGAGCGGCAGTACTCTAATAAACTCTTATAATGGGTATCTTGGAATCTTTTCAGAATCTCCCTTCATTAATTATAATAAACCTCAAATCTAAGTAGAATTTGATCTCTGAGTGGTTAGAGTATCTGCACTTGCACCGTTTCTGAGTGTCTCGTATTGTCTAATATAGGTGTTTCAGTGGTTCATGAATAGCCAGAGTGTAGGATTTATTGCTTTACAAATTAGTGTAGTCAACGTTTACAATACTGTAGCTCTGTTTTAACAGACTATGGGCACAGATAAACAAAAAGAAAAGGGCAGTACCCAAGAAAATGATTATTAATCTTTCATTAGCCCTTGAGTTGAATCTTTGGTTTTAGGGCAGTGCTGTGATTTTCACCCAAAGGAAACTTGTGGTTTCATGAGGATCAGGCCTCGTTCCAGGGTGTTTGACCTCGTAGGCAAGCATATTTAACATTCGCTAGATATGACCATTTAAGTTCTAAGTACATCTCCCAGTCTGTGCTTCAAGTTTTGATAAATAGATATGGACTTTCTGTTGTTTGCCATTTAAATTACCTTTCTCCTGATAACTTTGACCCTCAAATGGGATGGGGAAAGTGAAACAAATCAACAAACAAAAACAACTCTTCCTAGAACACAAAGAGAGAACCAATATGTAAAAAGAAGCACAGTCTCTTACATAAGGTCTTTATCAGATTACTAGCCTTCAATTGGTTACCTTCACAATTCCTTATGTGGTTCCTTTTTGGATGACCTTTTTGTCCATTTGTGCTTGTTTTGCGTTTTGGGGGGTTTTTTTGCGCTACGCGGGCCTCTCACTGCTGTGGCCTCTCCCGTTGCGGAGCACAGGCTCCAGACGCGCAGGCTCAGCGGCCATGGCTCACAGGTCCAGCCGCTCCGCGACACGTGGGATCTTCCCGGACCGGGGCACGAACCCGCGTCCGCTGCATCGGCAGGCGGACTCTCAACCACTGCGCCACCCGGGAAGCCCTGTTTTGTGTTTTTAAAAGAGAAACACAAGTGCAGAAAAATCCCCTTTGAAATAAATATTGGTATGTTGCTGCGAATGGCATGTCTGTAGGAGTACTGACATCACCTAGCTTTCTTCTGCGTCCTAAGGGTAATAAGTGATATGCCTCTGACGTGAAATACATTTGCACCATAAAACCTTAGAGGCTGAAAAATGCTTACTTCATGAGGCCTTTTAAAATCACTTGGGAAAGGGAAAAGTGCTTTTTAGTTGAGTATTGCTTACTATACTTGTCAGCTGCTCTGTGGGCATGAGATGGTAAATAGTTGTCTAACTTGGAAATATCTCACCTTTTAAAAATACTGCCGATGCAGGGGACACGGGTTCGTGCCCCAGTCCGGGAAGATCCCACGTGCCGCGGAGCAGCTAGGCCCGTGAGCCATGGCCGCTGAGCCTGCGCGTCCGGAGCCTGTGCTCCGCGATGGGAGAGGGCACAACAGTGAGAGGCCCGCGTACCACAAAAAATAAATAAATAAATACTGCTTTGATGACAGTTTTATACAGTTATTTCCCTTGCCTTCACAATGGGGAAAGATTTTCATGTTAGTTTTCTTGTGTCTTCCGTTTAGAAAAAATACATAATAATGATTTATCATGTTCTTAATTTGTAGAAACTATAAGATCATTTATTTCTTTTCATCTAACTCACTTTTGTCTTCTCATAATACTCTTACCTGTGTATTAGAGTGGAGGAGAATATGTGCCTATTCTGCCTTCTATTTAAAGGTGCTGATAAATCCATGTGCTTTGTCACATTTCCCAAACGGTACATGTTGGGAGATGATAGAATTTCAGGGGCAGAGGATACCCTTTATGGAGATTTCATATATTTCTTGCTAGGTGTATATGAAATTGTTTCCCCTTTTGACTTCCTTATTAATTTTTGGCTTTATTTTGTACCCACCCTCTCCCCAATCTAGATAGGTCTCCTTTTGGCTTCCTTGACACTTTTTCCTCCTAAGCCCTCTTTTTTTTAGATTGTTTTTCTCTCTTTAATCGTTGCAATTTTGTGTTCCTTCTCTTCTCTGGTTGTATCACAAGGCTCATTCTGAACCTTCTCTGTGTATTCCCTTAGGCGGTTTATCTTCTAAGCACAGTTACCACTGATACATTCTGTTAAATACGCCCTGCTCTTAGCACAGCACCCCCGCGTTACTCTGCTCATTTCACCTGAGGCGGGTATGTGACTTTCTTCCCAAGTTCACTTCTGTAACTCTGACTGCCAGTCCCTTTTCCTTAGCTGTCTGTTGGACTTCCCTACTTGTTTTTCTCACTTGAAACTTAACAGAATTGAAAGCAGCATATTATTTTCCCTATCGTCCCTCCAGATTCCTCTTATAAGGAGCAACACTAGTCTTTCGCTTCTTCGTTTTTGTTTTTTCTGAGTTTGATTCTTCATTCTTCTTTGTTCAAGTGTTGTCAGAACCTACCTAGGGTTTTCGTTTTTTAAGAAAGCATTTGTTTATTAATGGAATTTTTATAGTGGTTTTTTAGTTTTTAAAAAATTATATAAATCTTAGGAAACATACAAGATAGAATGGTATAACAAACACGTTTACTCATCACTCAGTTTCAACAGTAATCAGTATTTTGCCAATCTTGTTTCATTCATCATCCCCACAGATTTTTTTTTGAGGGAGCTGGAGTATTTTAAATTAAATGCCAGACCTCATATCACTTCACCAATGAGTACTTTACTTGGTATCTCTCAAAGATAAGGACTTTAAAAAAAAATCACAATATATTATCAAGCCAAAATTAGGGGTAATTCCTTAACATTCAATAAAACTGAAATACTTTCAGATATTTTTCAATTGTCATTCTCTGTTCTACTTTAAAGTTTATCTAAGATTGGTTTTACTTTTTTTTGGCGGTACGTGGGCCTCTCACTGTTGTGGCCTCTCCCGTTGGCGGAGCACAGGCTCCGGACGCGCAGGCTCAGCGGCCATGGCTCACGGGCCCAGCCTCTCCACGGCATGTGGGATCTTCCCAGACCGGGGCACGAACCTGTGTCCCCTGCATCGGCAGGTGGACTCTCAACCACTGCGCCACCAGGGAAGCCCTGGTTTTACTTTTTGCTTAAACGTTTGGAATAATTCACAGTGAAGCTGTCCGAGCCTGAAATTTTCATTGTTTTTTTTCACTTTTTAAATTAATATGTCATTTATAATAATCTTAGTATTAGCGCACTAATCTTTAGTGTATAGCTCAATAGATTTTTACGTGTGCATATACTCATACAACCGCCACTCTGATCAGATATAGGATATTTCCAGCACCCCAGAAGACTCCTCATGCCATTTTGCTGTTATAGCCACCCTCCAGAGATAACCACTGTTTTGATTTCTATCACTGTAGATTAGTTTTGCCTCTTCTTGAACATCATGTAAATGGAACCATACAGCATTTGCTCTTCTGTTTCTAGCTTTTTTGCACAGTATAATATCTGAGACTACCCTAATGCCGTGTTATCAGTTGTGCGTTCCTATTTATTAGTGCATAGTATCCCATTGCCTGCATATGCCACAATTTATTTATATCTGCTGTTGATGTATCTTTGGGTTGTTTCCAATTTGGGGCTCTTATGGAGAAAGCTGCTGCGAATATTCGTATATATTTCTGTTGGTAGACCTATATACTCATTTCTCTTGTGTATACACTTCGTGGAATTGCTGGATTATAGAATAGATATATATTTAGCTATAGGAGATACTGCCAGTTTTCCCAAGTGATTGTACCAGTGCACACTCCTTCCAGAAATGTATAAGAGTTCTAGGTGATCCACATCCTTAGCAGCACTTGGTATTGTCAATCATTTTAATTTTAGCCATTCTGGTTGATTTGTAGTGGTGTCTTATAGTTTTAATTTGCATTTTCCTGATGAGTAAAGATGCAAGTACCTTTTCATGTTTATAGACTGCTAGTATATCTTCTTTTGTGTCATGCCTGATCTTTTCCTTATTTTTTAATGAGTTATCATCTTTGTAGGAATTCTTTATGTAATGATCGAATGATCTGTAGGAATTACATATAATTTGGATACAGGTCTTTTGTCAGATGGATATTTTGCAAACTTCTCCCAGTCTGTGGAGAATACCTTTTCTCACTCTCTCTTAATGGTGTCATTTGAAGAAGAAATGTTCTTAATTTTAATGAAGTCCAGCTCATCACTTTTTTTCTTTTATGGTTAGAGTTTTTTTTCTTTTTCTTTTTCTTTTTTTTTTTTTTTTTTTTTTTTTTGCGGTACGCAGGCCTCTCACTGTTGTGGCCTCTCCCGTTGCGGAGCACAGACTCCGGACGCGCGGGCTCAGCGGCCATGGCTCACGGGCCCAGCAGCTCCGTGGCATGTGGGATCCTCCCAGACCGGGACGCAAACCCGTGTCCCCTGCATCGGCAGGCAGACTCTCAACCACTGCGCCACCAGGGAAGCCCTGGTTAGGGCTTTTTGTAGAAACTTTTGTCTTCTCCAAGGCCATGGAAATCCTCTTGGTTTTCCCCTTCACATTTATGTCTGATTTATCTCTAATTTTTGTTTATGTTGTGAGGTGTAGGAGTCAAGGCTCATTTTTGTCTCACGCAGCTATTCAGTTGACCCAGCACCATCTATTAAGATCATTTCCCCCTGCCTAGTCCATTTAACATCTCTTGGAACTCACCACTTCGTTTTTATTTTTACAGTGTTGTAGCAGTAACGGTTTAGGTCACTCTTAGCTCATCTTCATGTCCATTCTCCCAACTTCAGTCCATTATACACACAGCTGCTTGGGTAATGTTCCTCTAAATGTTCATTTTAGTTCTTTGTTCAACAGATAAAAGTGATTGTGCATTGTCTATCATATAAAAATTAACTCTCCAGACCTTTTTTCAGAGTTGTATTTCTCTCATCTTCACTTCCCCCAAATCTTACCAATTACAGTGTCTGCTCCTGCCAGTATAATTTTTTCACCACCCCTCAAGTCAAATTGTTCATTTCTGTGCCTTTGCACAAGCTATCCTTTCTTTTTCTGAAGGTCTCTCCCTGGTAGTTCCTCATAACTATGCTGTTTTTGAAAATCTAGCCATAAAACCATTCTCAGAATCTTTTGGGATCAGCCCCACCTGGTTCTGTTTTGCTTCTCATCTATATCCTGTCAGTGTGCAGACACACAATACTCATTTCTGCTTTTACACGGTGAGTGTGCTTTTCACTTGTTCTGTGAATGCTGGTTTTTTATTTGTTTGAGTATAAGTTATTTGAGGACAGGAAATATATTTCCTTTTTTTTTAAAAAAATAAAAGATGTATTTTCCCAGAGTTCTCATTACAGTGTTCCCTTATAGAGTAGGTGCTCAATTAAAATTGACTGACTGATGAAGTTATATAGTATAAGAGTTTTTTCCCCCTCCCGTTTTTGTATATCTGACCTTCACCCATTGCCTTGTTACTATGTCCCAGGTGAAACTGACTTTTCTCTTTTCCCCTCTTTCTGTGTGTGACTTGCAGCACTGATGCGGGTGACAGCCCTGTTGGCACCACCACTGCCACCAACCTGGAACAGCCTCAGGTTATCCCCTCTCAAGGTGACCTTCTGGGGGATCTTTTAAACCTTGACCTTGGTCCCCCAGTCAATGTGCCACAGGTATCCTCCATGCAGATGGGAGCAGTGGATCTCTTGGGAGGAGGACTAGATAGTCTGGTAAGCATCTTTCTTCTTTCTTTTGGTTATTTAAATTCTTTTTATTTTTGAATTTCTGGGGTTATTTTTAATTCTTGATATGCTGAAGAACTTTAAATTATTCCGCTTTTTAGAACTAGACCTTTCCTTGATGAGCAGAGCAATGTCCTTTGATAAAGGACAGGATTATTTTTTCTAGAGATTTAATTGATACTGTTCATCATTGGTATGGGATATGTCTACAAGTGTACATGATTATTTTGTTGTCCTGCCTCTGAATGGAACTTTTGATGTTTAACCAACCTAGTCACCTTTCCAGAGCTTATTGTTGCTCCTGCTGCTTAACTCTGGATAGCCCCTGTAATTCCCCTTCTGACCTGAACATCATTCAGATGACCTCATAGTGATCATCCTATTCTGAGGCTTTCAAACTTTTGCCTTTTTTGTATTTTGTTGGCTTATGCCTTGTCTAATTCCAAAAGGTTCATTGGAGCCATTTGTGTTTTTTTTTAAAATGTATCTTACTTATAGTTGAGAAGTACTTCTTTTTTTTTTTTTCATTGCAGTATGCAGGCCTCTCACTGTTGTGGCCTCTCCCGTTGCGGAGCACAGGCTCCGGACGCGCAGGCTCAGTGGCCATGGCTCACGGGCCCAGCCGCTCCGCGGCATGTGGGATCTTCCCGGACCGGGGCACGAACCCGTGTCCCCTGCATCGGCAGGCAGACTCTCAACCACTGCGCCACCAGGGAAGCCCGAGAAGTACTTCTTGATTGGTTCTTTTTTCCCTTTTTCCATCCACACCCCCCCACTCCACCCTGTCATACTTCCAATTTAATTAGCTTCCAGGATTCTAATACTAAAAGGCTCCAATGTCCAGAGTATCTGTGAATATGTGCCACCAGTGGAAGCCAATTAGTTACTGTTGCTGTAAAAGATAAATGAGAAATATTAAGGATGACGTTCCATCTGTGTATAGAAGGCCAGAAAAATAGCAGGTCTCATCACACGGCTCCCTGCAAATTAGATGCTTAACTGTGGTGGAATTAAGAGGGGCTTTTTTAGCTGAACACTTGAAAATAAGTTGTTCATCAACCTGATGACTATAAATATGCCCAACAAACTGATTTATTTCCCAGCATCAGAAATTGGAAGGCAATGCCATAGATACAAAAATATATGTTCTCAGAGATTACATAAACAAAACGACCTTACTTCCTGCTTCATACACTGGCATTTTCTCTTCTACTTTACGAGCAGTATTATGTCTGGGATTTATGCCAGCTGGTACAGGTACATTTACTTTTGGCTGACAGAGAGCCTGAGGAGATAGG
Organism: Delphinapterus leucas; assembly: GCF_059928025.1. Taxonomy (NCBI): domain Eukaryota; kingdom Metazoa; phylum Chordata; class Mammalia; order Artiodactyla; family Monodontidae; genus Delphinapterus; species Delphinapterus leucas. The sequence continues at coordinate 32,711,860 of NC_143147.1, forward strand.
GTTACCATCATATCTTTGTGGGTGATGCGTTTTACTAATGGAAGTCACTGCTTCCAGAGTCTATACACTGGCCAAGCTCTGGACTCTAGCTGATGGTGACACAAATGAGCACTGCTTTTGTCTTCCTTGGGAATAAAAGCATTTGCTTTTCATTTTCATATCTCTAATGAATAGAGTTGACTGAATAGCTTCCTCGTGTGATATCCTGCGTTGCTATATAACCTCCTTAATAGACTCAGGAGACTGACAAATGAATATTGAAATATTCATGGAGACTCTCAGAAATCCCTTATAAACACTGAAATAGCTCATCCTATTCTGTTGACACATGAGCTACAAGTTAAATGTTACATCCTCCCCACGGTTATGCCTTACCAACCCTGCTTATTTCCCTAGTGGTTTACGACATAGTGGACTTGCTGAACCTAAGAAGACAAAGAAATTAAGTTTGAAGGATGGAGGGGAGAAAGAGGCTCTATATTTTGATGTTGACTGGCCCAGGATTCTGTCATCTTGTTTCTTAACCCACTTTAGCATGGAAGGGAAAGAAATATGTTATTTCCATTTGGCTTTGTATCAGCTCTTGCTGGCCCTTAAAACTAGTGAGTTTTCTCCTTATATTTTACACAGCTTAATCCAGTCATGTGTCAGAATTCTGGCAAGTTTACATCAGATAGAAAAACAATTAGAACTTTGTCAGATTGTAGTAGCCCAAGTCACACATGGGCCTTTTTTCATTTTCTTTTTTTGCAAAGGATATTCTCTTTGGGGTGGAGAATAAATTGTTTTTATAATTGGATTTCTAAATATTATACAGCCTTTGCTAGGTAGGTCCAGTAATGTTTCTGTGTAACTCTAAATTTTAGCTTATTCTGACTTTGGGATTTAAAATGGTATAATTGGTGTTATAGCCCCAGAAAGTGTTTACGTGCAGGTTTCTTCAGCTTATTCTGTGATATAAATATGTCCCAGAAATCAAAATGAGGAGTAAAAGCCCTTCTTTTTGCTTTGGATCTGTATGTAGTTAAATATATATCACTCAGAGAACCAAGATTCCTTTTAAGAGAACATCACAAGGAAGAGGCCTAAATCTGGCTGTGTGAAAGACGAGTTTCTGTGGCAGCAGTAGTCTATGCCAGTTTTAAAATGCTTTTATTGTTCTTACGTAAATTATCTAATTTAAAGAGGAAAATAGTTCTCAAAGTTTTTACTTAGTCTATACAGATAGTGCTGTTTCTTGAATGAATTGTTGCCTTACAGCAGTGCTTCTCAAGCTAATGTGTACATAAATCAACTGGAGATCTTGAACAAGACAGATTCTTGTTGCTCTGGGGTGAGACCTAGGAGTCTGCATTTCTAACAAACACCCAGGTCTGTGGACCACATTTTGCATAGTAAAGACATAGAGTATCTGTGATCACTGTGAACCACTTCACTTTAGTGTTTGAATAGCTGTTGGTAAACCCAGATGCCTTGTTCTCTTGGCTTCAGTAGTAAACACACTCCTGGAAAGGGGGCTCCTACTCTGCCTCAGATTGAGAGAGGGCAAGAAACTCTTGAAATTATTTTGTTAAAGGTCTGTCTTTCACTCTCTAGGAAGAAGAATGTTGCTGGGTGTGGTAGAATTTGACCCAGGTCCCCATTTAACATATGGCCTGGATTAGAGTTATGTGATTGTCTGGCAAGCAGCACTCAGGTTCCGTGGGTGTTCATCTCAGAACAGCTCTCAGCAGCGTTTTTGCTGCTTTTATCGCTGGTTTCTAACAGAACCTTACCCGTAGAGGTCAGTGGTGTGCTGCTAATGAAGCGTGGCAGCTACTAACCTTTTATTTCAAGCTTTGTGGTTCTCACTCTAGCTGCCTAATTGGTATTTAAAAATATATATTGTCAGCGTTTGGACCCAACCCTAGAGCAATTAAACGGAATTTCTGGGAGACAGGACCTTAGACATTGGTATTTTTTTTAAAAAATCGAAGTTATTTTAATTTCGCAGCCGAGACTGAGAATATTGAGCCAAATGAAGCTCCAGATGAAGTTAGGTAGAGATGTTACAAAATTGATCTTTAAACCAAGGCAGTGATTTCCACAGAAGAATTACATTTTGGTGAGCCTCTGGCACCTCCTCCAAAACAGGCCTCTCTGACTTTACCTTTGTTCTTCCTCCTACCCCTCCACACCCTCACCCCCTGACCCCAGGACATTTTCCTGTTGTGATTTGCTGTTAGGTGATCCAGCCTACCGGAAATTGACCAAGAGTTGAATTTGACCGATTTAGATTTAGTTGCTCATTCCCAGGGTTCTTCTCACCCTTGCTCATGTTCCATAATTGGAGACTGAAAATTGTCTTGTATTTTGGATTATCTACCCATTTTCTGTTCCTCTGTTTTAAAACTTGATATTCACTAGAGGATAATATTACTCTTCCATTTTCACATCTTGGTGACCCTCCCATTAGATCTTGTTTGCCCTCTTTCATCATTGCACTTGTGAAGTTTTGAGATCTAGTGAATTGTGACTTTTCTAGAACTGTCATTCAGGAAATACTTATCAATTTATTTATTCATTATTATTATTTGTCACAAGCTACCTGAAGGCTCCAGCCTTCTTCCATCAATAATCGTGACTCATATATAACAGCTGTGATTCTTAAACCAAAGAGAGTGAAGTAGGTATATTGCTATGATGTAAAAAAAAAAACACACACGTGCACACCATTCCCAGGTGACTCTTAGATGGTGTTTTTCGTTGTTTGGTTTTTTGTTTGTTTGTTTTTGGAGACAGGTACCTTTGAAAATCATTGATGTAGGCCGAGCTTCAGATTTTTAAAAATGATGCTTCTTCGTCACAAAACTCAAATCAAAATGGATTTCCTACGTACTTTTCACTTTCCTCCTTAGTTTTTGCTTGCCCTTTAGTGTATTCTCTTTTGCCTAAATGTAGATAGTTTCCTCCTTCTGTTAGTGTAAACTTAACTGTCACCTTGATGTGGAATGCATTCAGGTAATGAAACTCTGATCTGTGTATAGAGCAAGATAGTATACTATTTAAATGTTATTGGGGTTTTTGTTTCTTTGTTTTAGAAGCAGTATAGGTGTCTTTTTATGCCCCTGCTACCAAATCTAAGAAACTGCTCATCTTGGGTAGTGTGACATTTCTGACTGTGGTGCAGATCCTTCTGGTTTGGTGTAGTGTGAGAGGTAACCCGGCACCCAAGTATGTAAATCTTGCATACATGTTATAAAGATACAGCATCTGCTAATGAGTTTGACATCTCTGAGGATCGCTAGAGTAATAATTGAATCTCAGTTATTTGTTGCCATTACTTTCAGGCTGTCAGCAGACTGTCAGGCCTTGGCTAAATTACGGCCTTCTGTTTATCCAAGGTGCTGTGCGTTATTCTATTTAGAAAAATGGTGCTATTGTGCATCAAGAATAGAAAGGAAGCATTATCCAGAGTGCCCTTTCTGTGTGCTGACGAAGGGTTTCCTGCCAGAGATATGTGCTTCAGTGTGCCCAGCTAGGATGGAGTAGAAGAGAGGAGAAACTGCCTTTTCCTGACTCCAGTGTATGTTTTTCAGAACCTCCTACCCTGTTTCTTACAGGTTTTTACCTTCCAGATATTTCAGCTCATGAACTATTGTAGTAATGATTTTGAGGGTTTTTTTAGCCCGTGGGAAATCCATTGTACATACTAGTTTTGCATCTTCATATCTCTTCCTCTGGAAAAGAGTTGCTGTGATTTAAGAGCTTAAGTTTTAGAGTTGGTAGTCTTGTGAAGACAGTTTTGTAAATTGTAGCCTAATTTTGGCTGATAAATTCTTCAGTGGCTCTTGTAACCACTGTCTTTTTTATCAATGCATAGATTTAGTGAAGGCTGGCCTCAGGCAGTGTTGGGAATAATTACCAAATATTGAGTGCCTATTTCTGTGCCAGTCTCTGTGCTAGAACTTTTATAATGCCTAATCCTCAAAATAAGTCTGCAAGGTAATTGGTATTGGGTCCCATTTTACAAAAAAACTGAAGATGGCATAGCAAGCAAGACTCAGAGTCAGGATTTTGAACCCAGACTTCTTCAAAACTTTAAAGTTTATACGCACTTTTCCACTGTCCTGTGATTCCTCCAGTTTTTTTGTTATTACCATTTTCCAGAATAGAATTCAGTCTCACTTAACTTTGGTCCTTCTCAGACTAGGGTACACAGTCTCTGGAGTACACAGCAGAGCACAGGGTGCATTTGAAGCTGCAGGATAAACCTGGTTCATCATCTTGCAGTGTCAGTCTTACTTGATGGTAAGGAATGTAAACACACTGTATTACAGCTTAGAATGTAAAATTGCATGAATGTTTAAGATAAAACACAAGGCTTGTTTGCCCTAGGCCTCTCCATGCTATACCTCCCAGATGCCCTGTGTGTGAGTTTGGGCTAGCTTATCATTAGGAGGCACTTGAAAGTTTGAGAAAGACTTTAGAAGTTTATTCATTAATGAGGCGAGGGATTGGATACGTTTATACATCTATCTCGCAGCAAAAGGAATAAGATTGCTTTCAGATAGAGCCACAAAATCCTGTGTTCCCATCTGTTTGGTGGTGAATTGTGATATAAAGCAAGTACTTTCAAGGCAAGTAAGTGATGCACAGGACATTCTTGTGCTGAAAACTGGCAATCAAAACCACTCAGACAATACATTTCCCTTTCTAGAAAGATCTTTGGCCTTGGGGTGGGAACGGAGTGGGTGGGGTCACTTTTTCCCCTAATTGGTTGTATTCATATGTGTTGGCAGTGTTGATGCAGATATGGTGCTCTTAAGTCAGTTGGGGAAACAGTTTTGTCAGCCTTCTGTCCATTTTGTGATAATTTTCACCAATAAAATGATTCATTTCCAAATTGTCTCCCCAAGAAATAATACTGCCATAGTGGTGCTTATATGGAAATGCATTCACTCAGTAAATATTTGAGTGCTTATTCCTTTTCAGGCTCTATTCTATGTACTGGGAATATAGTTGTGGCGAGTCCTTACAAACATACATTGTAGTGAGGGGAGACGAATGACAAACAAGTACATAGGTAGTAATTACTGCAAAGGAAAATGAGACAGAATGCAGAGCTTCTCCTGTGAATTTTTACTGCCTTGACCATTGAGTTATATCTGACCTAAGAGACCAACAGTGGCCATTCTAAGGACTTTCTGTCACATTCTATTCCCTGTCCCATCTCAGGAAGTAATCTATTTTATCTCGCTATTTTTCCGTTGATGTAAGACGTTTTTTCCTTCAAGTTAAGGGGTCTTCTGATGATTTTGTATGATCTCAACTCATTTACGCTATTCCACATCAAGTCTATTCTCACCATGAGTTTGTCTAATAGCTTTTGCATGGTTACAGATTCTTTTCACCAATTTGATTAGTTATATTTTATGGTGCTTTTCTAAATAGCTTTTTGAAGATTAAATCAAAATTTGTAGCCCAAGAGCTGGAAAACCATACTTTTACCTAGAAGACAAGATAGTGTGTGCCTTCTAAAATCTAAAAGCTAATAGGAAAAACACAGACTGATGTTTCTGACACCAGTAGGATTTTGGTATAAGTTTTGTTTGTGATCGGAATCATTGTGTACTATTTTTACATCATTCTGTTTTGACTCCTAACCAGCAGAGCTATATGACCTGAAGCATTCCTTAGACTCCTTTCAATTAAATCAGTTCTGGAAAGTGTCAAATAAAGGAGGTGATAATTCTAGACAGGAGCAAAGAAATGTGTGAGCTTAAGATCTACACCTCTAATTAAGAGAATGTCTTCAGATACTCAGCTCCAGTTTCAGAAGCCAGACAGGTATATTTTAGACTGGTCAGATGGACCTCAAAGGGGCTAACCCAGAGCAGTGATTGTGAACATTTGTGGGGGGGTTTGGGGTTTTGCATTTAATTTTATTTTTACTTGTTTATTTATTTTTGGCTGCATTGGGTCTTTGTTGCTGCGCAGGGACTTTCTCTAGTTGTAGTGAGTGGGAGCTACTCTTCGTTGTGCTACGCGGGCTTCTCACTGCGGTGGCTTCTCTTGTTGCGGAGCACGGGCTCCAGGCGTGCGGGCTTCGGTAGTTGTGGCACTTGGGCTCAGTAGTTGTAGCTCACGGGCTGTAGAGTGCAGGCTCAGTAGTTGTGGCACACGCGCTTAGTTGCTCCGTGGCATGTGGGATCTTCCCGGACCAGGGATTGAACCCATGTCCCCTGCGTTGGCAGGCGGATTCTTAACCACTGGGCCACCAGGGAAATCCCATGTGGGGTTTTTTTTGTTGTTGTTCTTGTTTTGTTTTCGGTCTGCTTGGCGGCCATGTCAAGACTTTTCCTTTTCTTGGAGTCAGGCAGACTTGGTCCCTTACAGAACCTCAGTCTGGGGTTCTTTCTCTGTACTTCTGCTTTTGTAGCATGTTGCCGTTGGATGAAGGTATTTCCTTTTGGTATGCAGACTCAGCTCGCAAACTTTTGACTCAGCCTGGTTCTGCAGCAGAGCTCATGTAACCGTGCTGAAATCCCTTTAGCCCATAAAATAAGTCCCCATGAAATCACTACTTTCCATCCAATTACTGAATGAACAGTGCAGCGACACATCTCCCTGGTTCAACATGAACTGAACCTATTTCAGCACTACTTCAGGCATGATAAAGCACCTACTCTGTGGCAGTAGCGAAATGTTAATGTTATTCTTAGTGCCATTTAATGTGATTTAGATTGGGGGCTGGGGAAGCTTTACCACTAGCAGAAATTTTAGACTTGGGTATCAGCTATGGACCTGTAGGAAAATTCTGCTCAGTTTTCAGCATTTGAAGTGTTCTTTTCCTGAAATTGGCACCTCTCCTTCATCTTCCTATATCCTGATTTAGTTGGTCTGTAGTTGACATTATTTCCTTCATGGAGAAAAGAGCGGCCTCATTAAGGCAGTCCTGGGATTAACGGGAAATGGACAGCTCCAAAAGACACTTAAAACGTACACAGTATTTTGACACCTAAGATTGAGATTAAAGCCATGCCTTATGCCTCTGGCACTTTTCACTCACCTCTCCCAGCTTACTGGATAATAGATATCACTGAAATTTTACAAGTCCAGTTTGACTGATTTTGTACCCTACCTGATTAGTAAGTATTACCAAACAGATGAATCTTGTCTGACTCCAGATGATATCAGCAACTGAACTGAAATGGTTAGTGGCTAGTTCAGGCCAACATGACAACGACATTGCTGTGTTTTGTTTAGCTTTCTAGCCTCCCCCCGCCCCCTCCTCGATTAATATCTGCATCAGCCTGCTTGTCGCTGTAGATAGGAGAGGCCCTCACTGGGGAATTGGCTCCCATCCTTGCTGACATCTCCCTGTTAGTTACTCTTGCCCAACACTGTGCTGTCTTGTCACCTGTGTCATATTTTCAGAGAGGAAGATGATAACCTCCCTTAGAAACTTTTCAGTCAAAAGAAAAGATGCTGAATAAAGTCTGAGTAAGCTATAGTTTTGCTAGTTAGAAAACATATTGAAATTGTCCTTTCCTTTTTTTCTTTGGACATAGCACAGTTATGTGAACCTTTATGTTTCTGGCTACATGTCTCTAACACCCTTTGGATTCTGTCTCTGTAAGATCAAGAGTTCTTGATTGTGGGTTGCAGCTGAGTTGTATTTGATAAGCTGAATGTAAACAAAGGAGTATCAGAATTACTTTTCAGTTTCTCTTACATGTTTTTGAATAAAATTGACAAGCAGCATGGTGGGGAGGAGCGGGGGCGAGTACCTTTAGATCCTGTCCAGCTAAGATAATATTCATATAATACTCAAGTATAATAAGAATGAAATCTAAGAAAATAAGGGCTATAAATGGGCTTTATTTCCTTTGGAAATAACACCACTAGTGAGTGCCTTTTCTCAATGCCTTTTATTTAATGTAGCATATTTGATAATGCTGCCATTTCTCTTCCAGTGTGTTTTTTCTTTCTTGCCATCGAGTGCCAACAAGGTCCATAAAGAATTCCATCTCTTTCAAGCTTCAGTTGTGAGATAGGCCAGAAGGGAGGAGAGTTGCTGGGGGGAGGATGTGTAAGCCCATCAGAAAGTCATAAAACTAAATCAAAACCAGCATCAGGACAAGTGAGACATTCTGCATCATTCCCTTCCTTAGAAAGGGTTTTTCTTGGACTTCCATGGTGGCACAGTGGTTAAGAATCCTCCTGCCAATGTAGGGGACACAGGTTCGAGCCCTGGCCTGGGAAGATCCCACATACCGCAGAGCAGCTAAGCCCGTGCGCCACAACTACTGAGCCTGTGCCCTAGAGCCGGTGAGCCACAACTACTGAAGCCCGTGTGCCTAGAGCCCGTGCTCCACAACAAGAGAAGCCACCACAATGAGAAGCCCGCGCACCACAGCGAAGACCCAACGCAGCCAAAAATTAATTAATGTATAAAAAATAAATAAATGGGGTTTTCTTTCTTCTTAAGTTCTAGGTTCCTTTTCAATTCAGGAGTTAGTGCCAAAGTAATTCCTGAACATATATTCTTGTCTGATTCCAAATCATAGTTAATTCTCTAAGGCAATGGTTTTCAACCCTGTCTGTACATTAGAATCACTAGGGCAGCTTTTTAAAATTCTGATGTCCAGGCTACAACTCAGAACAATTAAATCACTATGGCTGGGATTGAGACTCGGGCATCAGTACTTCTAAAAATCCCCCTCCTCCCCACAGTTATACACACGCAGGTGGTTTATTCCATTGTGTATCTAAGGTTGAAAACCATAGTTAATAGAACACAATTGAAGTAGTTATTAGTAATCTTAGAAAGATTGAATCTTACTCTAAGAAACCTCCAGGTTTCTGTGATGGAGGAATTGAAAACTAAAGACTTAACCATAATCAGTTTGCCTTTGCAAACTTATTTTCTTTGACATTTTTTTTTTAACACATATCTACCCTGTGCTCCAGTCTAATTAGACTACTCCTTCTTCTTCCTTTTTTTTTTTTTAAAAGTATTTATTTATTTGGCTACACAGGATCTTCATTGCCGCATGCGGGATCTTCGTTGTGGCATGTGGGATCTTCGTTGCGGCATGAGGGAATCTTTTAGTTGTGGTGTGCGAGATCTTTAGTTGCGGCATGCAGACTCTTAGTTGCGGCATGCGGGATCTAGTCCCTGACCAGGGATCGAACCTGGATCCCCTGCATTGGCAGCATGGAGTCTTAGCCACTGGACCACCAGGGAAGTCCCTACTCATCCTTCTTGATCATGCTTTTATTCCTACTTCTTAACCTTTGTTCAGGCTATTTGAGAAATAACCTCCCCCATTTTTGCATTCTGTAATTTCACACTACCATGTCTTTGAAGCTTCTTTTCATTATCCTTCAGCCTAAAGGAGGCTCTTCTATTCAGAACTTTCTTTTTTTGCTTTAGTATATTCTGTATGGTTTTTACATTACGTGTTTTGTTTTTTTGCCAGTTTGCAAAGCCTGGATCTCGTTCATCTACTGTTTTCCCTTCATTGCCCGGCATCTTTATAGTCCCCATAGTACCTTATGTCCAGCAAATGTGAGTGTGTGTTTGAATAAAAGGAATCTCATGCTTTTCAGATGTCATGCTATGGATGTGTGTTATTCTAGAAACAGGGAGAAGGTAGGTGTGTAATATCTTTTCTATTTGCTGTCATTCTTTTCCAGTTACTCGAACTCTTGGTTGTGATGACCTTTTTATCTGTATGCCTGTGATTTCTCGCCCCACGTCCAACCAGTAAATAGTCTTCAGGAACCAGACTTTGCAAATGTTGGTTCTTTGAGGTTTGGAGTGTTCTGTAGCTTAGTGCAGAACATGCTTATTCATGCCAGTTATGAAACGCCTGGGGGTTTTTGTTCTGTCGTGGTGGAAATAAGTCCCATTATTTTTCAGTATGTATATTATTTTTGAGATTTTGGCAACCCAGTTTTATATATCTGTCCATTGAGAAGGTAATAAATCCCCTCTCTCAAATCCTGAAGACAAATACAGTTGTTTTTTTTTTTTTTTTTTTAACACAACCACAGCCTAGAGCTCTCCAAGTTTCTACGACTAAATGACAGACAATAAAGGAAACAGTGTTTTGTAAAGCAGACAAGGCATTTGGTGATTCAGAGGGGAATGTTAGATGCACAGTGAGAAGTAAGGAAGTAGCAGTATAGAATCGTAGCACAAAAACATATTGTTTGCTTTCTGAACAGCACCATTAGTTGTGGGTATGTGTGTTTTATGTTTCTTCATGCTAGCTATTTCCAGCTTCAGTTCTTCTTTAATGCTTTTGTCCTGGAATTCAGGGTGAATTATATCAGAGCCCTGACGGGAAAAAGAGGCAGAAGTAAGACCATGTGGAATTATTTTCCTGTCACCTAGCTAATTGCATTAGTCTAATTCTCCAATAGTTAGCATCCTTTTAAATGATCTACTCCAGATAAATCACAGCATTTCTCCTTAGCTGTATTGACTGTGGGAGAGATTTGAAGAATTGCATGCCTTCGCATTTCCTGCCCAGATAGGATATCTTCCTAACCCAGCCGTTTGCTTTCTTAGGAGAGTTCTAAACTCTGAAAATCACTCTTGTTCAGGCTATAATTTTTGAAGCTTGAAATTGCAGCTCATTACTGGTTTGGTTCCCACTTTCTCAGTGTGGCGGCAAGTTTTGTAGTTGAAAACATATTTTAGTTTTTCTTTTTCTCCCCCCCCCTTAAATTTCCTTTTAAAGAAAAAATGAAACATATTCAGAACATTACGACTTAGAGATATAGCTTCTTGGAATATGTAAACTCTTTAAATCCTGTTTGGGTTTGTGCTTATGTACCCCAGTGGAAAGATTGGATCTGAAACATCCCTGAGATGTCCCAGCTCCATCTTCTTTCCACGTTTTCTCAAAACTCCCACACACCATCACTTCCCCTACTCAGTTCCCCTAGGTTATATTTCTTTGCAATCTAGAATTTCTTTAGGCTTTGGGAGTCAAGTTGAATAGCATGTATTGCCCGCAACTTGGTAGAGCAATTTACAGATTCTGTATGGGCATCTAGTACTTAGCTAAATGAACCTACCTTTCTCTCCTCTCTCTCCTTTCTCTCTTTCAGCTTGGCAGTGACCTTGACGGGGGCATTGGAGGAAGTCTGGCAGTCAGTGCCATCGTTTTTTTTCACCATGGGATGCACTGCCCCCTGTTTGATGCCTTTGCTATGCACACGTTCTCAGACCAGCCACTGCTGCTATCTGGCCCTGTACACCAGAACGTCTGTAGCGGTGTATGAAGAGTAGAGAGTAGCGTAGGGTTACTTGGAATCTTTGGGACCATACACCACATGTGGTGTAGGGGTCTCTTTAGGGATTGGCGCTCTGGTGTCTACAGAGTTCTTTGTCTTCCTGACATTAAAGGGCTAAAGGAAATGGAACCTCCCATCTTGACGAGAGAATACTCTTTTCTGTCGTCTAGAAAGAGCTTGAGCGTCTGCTGGACTCAGAGTGAGACTCTCCTCGTACGTGAGTTAGGGGAGTGTGAGTATCCATCTCCCCCAGGAGAGTTTCCTCCTAGATATTTATGCCTAAATGGGGAAATAAGACTTGCCTGGGCCCAAGTGGAAATGGAACTGCTGTCTAAGTTGGATGCTTCTCCTTCTTTCTATAGAAACAGATTCCCCCTTCATTAGGGTACCTGTAGGCCTCTTGCACAGAATCATGGAAGCTAAAATTGGAAACAGACGGAAAAAACTTTGGATCACTGTGTTCCTGATCCTACTGATGACTCTCTTGATAGAACTTCTAAAGAGTGTGTGTATCTTTTCAATGACGAAAAAATAACCATGATGATTTGAAGGACAAAGAATATACGAATTAAACGCCTAAGAATATTGTAATTATGGTGTGTTCTTATTGATTTATCAATACTATTAAAATATACAGCAACATTTTAAGGACTATTAATGAGTTCTTTCTGACCTCCCTGCTCCCCTTCCCTTTTATTCCCTGCAGGGGGGACAGTCCTTCATCCCATCATCAGTGCCTGCAACCTTTGCTCCTTCACCTACTCCTGCTGTGGTCAGCAGTGGTCTGAATGACCTATTTGAACTCTCCACGGGGATAGGCATGGCACCTGGTGGATATGTGGCTCCTAAGGCTGTAAGTAAAACAACACTTTCTTAGTGGACACGACCTGAATTATTTAGCATCTGACATTTGTGTTACTCTCACTGATAATAAATCCAAGGTTGGGGCTCTTTTTCTAGAGGATTTACGAGGAGGATGAAAGGCGGCCTTAAACCTAGCAATAAGAAGCACCATAGCATCCTTATTAACCATTTGTATAATTAGACTTAAAATTGGAAATACTAAGCATTTAGTATTTGTTCTCTAGTTTAGAAATATTGCCTAGCTTGTCAACACTGAAGTCAGTCTAGTGTAGATGTGATATACAGAGCAACAGCAGGAGGAAAAAGACATAATAGAGAAGTAACATTTTACTTTGCATTCTTTCCACTCTCCTTTTTCCATTGGTACTGCATATGGATTCTAGAGTGCCATTGCTCAGATTTGGTTTTCATGCATTTTACTACACCTTTTTAGAGTTTTGATTTAGGTTAGTGTCATTGGTGTCCCTCTAGTCTCAGCCTCACTTGATGTCATGCTCAGATTGAAATTCAAAAGGGGAAGGGGAAATGAAGCATATTTCGGCCCTTGGGAATAGTGCCTTCCAGGCTAAGCTAGGTTTCTTTTAATTTTGCCTTTCTGAGGGGCAGCACGCCTGGCTGCTTTCTGAATTCTCTGCCTGCTCAACCAGCTCGGTGTGGGGGATCCCTGCTGCAGATAGTAAACCAGTTGTCCTTCGCAGGAGTCTTGTCTTTGTGTACACACCCATTACATAGAGTAACCAGAAATATGATTCAAAACTGAGCTGTAGTGTTTTGGCACAACTTAGTAGCTTTGTTGTAAGGGTACTGCATTGGATATTATCCCCACAGACTTTTAATTGATTAAGAGATTATGTAACGTACTTGTTTACTAACATTACAGTAATACCTAGAAATGACAAATTTAAATAATGTAGAAAGATCAGGTGGAAAATTTAGTTTCCCTCTGTCCCCACTTCCCCATAAGTAGCCACTATTAACTTTTTCTGTGTCCTGTCAGAAGACAAAAAGATCATGCGTATACCTGTATGTTTGTATCCTTTAAATACTGTCAGTGGGATATACTGTTTTGCACCTTGTTTTTTCTCTACCACAGTCTTTTGAATGTCTGTATCCACTTTATGGATGTGTACCACAACGTATTTAATCTTTCTCCTGGTGATGGACTTTTAGGTTATTCATCTAGTCCTATCCCCGCCACCTTTTTTGTTATTATGATGTTACCATGAACATTCTTGTTTATGTGTATCATGGTATATTTTTGTAAGCATATCTATAGGATAAACTTGGAATGTGCTTGATCATTTAAGCATTTAAAAATAGACATTACAGGGGCTTCCCTGGTGGAGCAGTGGTTGAGAGTCCGCCTGCCGATGCAGGGGACACAGGTTCGTGCCCCGGTCTGGGGGGATCCCACATGCCGTGGAGCCGCTAGGCCCGTGAGCCATGGCCTCTGAGCCTGCGCGTCCGGAGCCTGTGCTCCGCAGTGGGAGAGGCCACAGCAGTGAGAGGCCCATGTACTGCGAAAAAAAAACAAAGACAAAAAAAAAAAAGACATTACAGGGACTTCCCCGGTGGTCCAGTGGGAAAGAATTCGCCTCCCAATGCAGGGGTCGTAGGTTCGATCCTTGGTTGGGGAACTAAGATCCCATATGCCACCGGGCAACTAATCCCACGCACCACAGCTACTGAGCCTGCATGCAACAACTACTGAGCCCGCGCACCTCAACTAGAGAGCCCATGTGCCACAAACTACAGAGCCCATGCGCTCTGGAGCCTGTGCTCCACAACGAGAGAGAGATCAACACACCACAACTAGACAGAAGCCCACGTGCCACCACAACTAGACAGAAGCCCACGTGCCACAGCGAAGAGCCCGCGCAGCAACAAAAAGATCCTGCTTGCCGCAACAAAGATCCTGTGTGCTGCAACTAAGACCCAATGCAGACAAAAATAAAACAGTAAATTATTTTTTTAAAAAAAGACATTACCAGCTTACCCTCCAAAAAGGTGACATCAAATTATGTTCTCCAAAGCAGAATGTAACAGTGCCAGATTCCTTATATTCTCCTTCACTGAGTATTACTGACTTTTTGAATTTTTGACCCTCTGATAGATGAAAGATAGTATCTTGTAGTATTAAATAGTGTCATTTTCTTCTTTTCTTTTTCCTTCTTTTCCTGTAATGTGGTTGAGTATATTCTCATGTTTACTAGCCACCCACTGACTAATGGGTACTCTGTCTTTAGTCAGGACAGTTCATGAATTCCTGTTGGTTTATATATGTGTATGTGTGTGTGTGTGTGTGTGTGTGTAAACTGGTACACTCCAGGAGTATCACAGATTCTGGGGCCAGAGGTGGGTCACGAATGAATTATACAGAGAAAATAGGCATTCAGATTACTTAAACGACATCTGAATACTTACTATTTCCCAGAGACTATAACGAGAGTTAAAACTATACATAAGACATGGTCCTTGCCCTTAACACATTACTGATAAGGAATTTGGTAATGATTTTTAAAAGTCTTCAAATATTGTAAACATGCGATTTTCATTAGATCAGTTTTTTCCCCTTTTAAGCCTTTTACCGAAGCTACTAACCAAAGAAACCCCATGTTATGCTCATTGGAATTTCTCCTTTCGCCATGGCTACCCATAGACTATTTTGGGGCTTGTTTTTCTTGTTTTGTTTGTTTTTGGCTTTGGTTTTGGGTTGGGTTTTTGTTTTGTTTGGTTGGGGTTTTTTTGTTCTTTGATTTTGGGTGGGTTCTTTTTGGTTCTTAAATAGTTGAGAATGATCTCAAAATTCAGCAAATATGACTTTATCCGGAGCGTTTTGCGTTTGGCTTGGTATTTATGGTATAAAAATCACCTTAGTTGCCTAAGGAAGTGAAATCTTAATTTCATCTTTATTCAGAAGCGTCCTGTCTGGTTTCATTGGGCTTTATACTGTGTTTCAGGTCTGGCTGCCTGCAGTAAAGGCTAAGGGCCTGGAGATTCCGGGAACATTTACTCACCGCCAAGGGCACATCTATATGGAAATGAACTTCACCAACAAAGCTCTGCAGCACGTGACAGACTTTGCAATTCAGTTTAACAAGAATAGGTAAGAAATCTGAGTTCCCCAGCTCGATCCTGACACGGCAGTGTACTTTGTGTCCAACAAGAGAGTGTTCTATTTAGCAGTGGGTAAAAACTCTCGTGTTGGCAGATGTTTGATGTAGAGTGAGTGGAGGCTGTTGCACATCTGTTCAGTGGTCAGCTTCAACACTGGAGGCCCTAGGGAATTTTGCTGGGAAAACTCATCCATATGGAATAAGAAAACTGTCTTTGCCATTATAATCATACCTTCTCTATAATGTTCTGTAAATGAAATCACGTAGTATGGAGTCTTTTGCATTTGGTTTCTTTCACTTAGCATAATGCTTTGAGATGTTTCAGCAGTCTGTTCTGTTTTACTGAGTAGTACTCCATCGATGCTTATACGGTGACTTGTTTACACTTTCACCAGTTGGTGGAACTGGGGGTTGTTTCCAGTTTTATCTTTTATGACTAAAGCGCCTGTGAATATTCACGTACAGGTCTTTGTGTGGATATATGTTTTCATTTTTCCTGGATAAATACCTAGCAGTGGTATTGCTGGGTCATATGGTAACAAGTGTAAATGTTCCAGCTGTTCCATACTCCTACCAATGCCAGCCATGCTTATACATGTATAGTAGTATCCCATTTTAACTTGAATTTCCCTAATGACTAGTGATATTGAGCATTCTTTTCATAATCTTATTGACCGTTCTTATATCTTCTTTGGTGAAGTATCTGCTCAAATCGTTCCTTTTTCTTTTTGATTGATTGTCTTATTATCAAGTAATAAAGTTCTTTATATATTCTGGATACAAGTCCTTTGTCAGATATGTCTTGTAAATATTTTCTCCCAGTCTGTGGCTTGCCTTATTTTCTTAACAGTGTTTTTCAAAGAACAAGTTTTTTATTTTTTGTTTTATTTATGTATTTGTTTAAGGGAGATTGCGATTGACACATACACTGTTTTTTTTTTGGCTGCGTGGGGTCTTCGTTGCTGCGTGCCGGCTTTCTCTAGTTGCCGTGAGCAGAGGCTACTACTCTTCATTGAGGTGTGCGGGCTTCTCATTGCAGTGGCTTCTCTTGTCGCGGAGCACGGGCTTTAGGAGCGCGGGCTTCAGTAGTTGTGGCATGTGGGCTCAGTAGTTGTGGCTCTCAGGCTCTAGAGCGCAGGCTCAGTAGCTGTGGCTCACGGGCTTAGTTGCTCCGCAGCATGTGGGATCTTCCTGGACCAGGGATTGAACCTGTGTCACCTGCATTGGCAGGAGGATTCTTAACCACTGCGCCACCAGGGAAGCCCAAGTTTTTTATTTAAATAAAGTTTACTTTACAATTTTTTCCTTTTTATGTCTTTTGCTTTTTGTGTTCTGTTTAACAAATCTTTGCCTGACCCACAGTTACAATTTTTTTTAATGTTTTTAATAGAAGTGTTAATAGATTTAGCTCCTACCTTTACCTTTTAGAATTCATTTTGAGGTACTTTTGGTGAGATAATATGTGTAAAGTAAGAGTCAAAGTAAACTTTTTTTCCGTAGTAAGTCTTGAAGTCAGATAGTCTAAACCCTCCTACTATGTATGTTCTTTTTCAAAAATTGTTTTGGCAATTCTAGGTCTTTGCCTGCTGGAATTTTGCTTGAGAGTGCAGTGAATGGGCAGATCAGTTTGAGGAAGAGTTGGCATCAAACAACATTGAGTCTTCTAATCCATTAGCATAGCATATCTCCCCATTTATCTAGGTCATCCTTAACTTCTCTCTGCAGTGTTTTATAATTTTTCGTGTACAGATCTTGCACATCTTTTGTCACATTTAAGTGCTTTATAGTTTTGATGTTATAGTAAGAAGCATATTTTAGTTTTTGGTTGTTGCTAGTATATAGAAATACAACTGATTTTTGTACATTCAACTTGTATCTTGAAACTTCATTAAACTTACTCATTAGTTCTAGTAGCCTTTTTTTAGATTCCTTATGGTTTTCCACATAGATAAATAATGAGAGCCAGGGCAAAAGGGCAAAAGGGTTTTTTGACCCATAAATGTTGATACCAAAATGAGTGATGTGTCTACTCAAAATCATTTCTTTATTGCATTTGGGACTCTAAAGCGTAGTTTATCTACAAAAAGGAAAATGTTTCTTCTGCTAGTCTGTGACTCTTGAAATTGATACTACCTATATAAACTCAATAATTATTTTATAAATATTAACATTCCATCTTCCTTCCTGAGGCTCATTAGAACATAAATTCATTATAAATTTATATCATTAAGTTGTTTATTTGTTACACCTATGGGCCTACTTTTCCTTTCTGCTCCATCTTTTTAAAATTGTATTCTTATGTTTCTGAGACGTAAGACATGTCTGTCTTCCCTCATATATTTTTGGGTTTTTTTGTAACTTCAGACTCAGGCTTTTCCCATCTCTTTACTATTCTTGTATTATTATTAGGCAGGCTTCTCTGAGAAGTCAAACTGGTGGGTACTCACTGCCTGCCTTAGGCGAAGAAAGTGGCCAGATTTGAGTCTACAACTTATCCTTTGGGGTGTTGTTTGGAATGTTTAAGCCAATCAACTCTGCTTCACTTAGACTGGCTCTTTCCCAATGATTGTATCCTGTGTACGTAAATAAAGAAGAAAGAAAATGAGAGTTACCAGTAAATCATCCTCTGGTCTGATCAGGCAGGTTATCAAGCAAGTGAAATAATATCATTATACTTTACAGGATGGGTATTCTTAAGTGTTCTTTCTCCCAAAGATTATCTAAAGGAATAATGTATAAGAAAAAGATGCTTATCAAACCTGTCCCTCTAGTGGCATGATAAACATAAGAAACTTTCAGAATCAGAGCATTAGCAAACCAGTTCTGTGCTTATGAATGTTGTCTCCTTCCTCAAATCTTCTTAATGGAAAAAAGAGGTTATGTTGTAACTAGTGTTACAGCAAATTAGAATTGGGCACTTTAGTGCCTGCTATTCCTTATGTTTCCTTCAAATGGAGTAAAAAGCCATTGAAACCTAAAGACGTGACTAAATCCTGCCTCCTGATTAACCTCTGGGATTTCTTCATCCTCTCTCCTGGCTTTGGTGTCATCCCCAGCACTCCTCTGGCCATCCATACACCACTGATGCCAAACCAGAGCGTTGATGTCTCCCTGCCTCTCAACACATTGGGCCCAGTCATGAAGATGGAGCCTCTGAACAACCTGCAGGTTAGACTTTTACTTCACTCAGGGGGTACAGGTTTATGTCTTGCCAATGTTGTCTGTAAAGCAACCCCTCTCTTTCTTATATTAGATTTGGTCATGGAATAGGGTTTGAAATAAATCTGTGGAGAAGACTTTTATTTTTCATTAGAAATACACACAGAAGTCACGCCTTGACACAAAGTTTTCTTTTTACTCAACAAACAAACGTCTCAAGGTGTTATGTACAAACTTTTTTTTTTTCTAAGACTTTCATAGGGAATTTGAATGTCACAAGAATAGATTTCAGTAGAGCTGTGTGGAGGTCATCTTTGAATACACAGCCATAAATAGTTGGGTTATCTGCATTTAAATATGATAAGTGTGTGGTAAGTGTAGCAGCATCTTAGAGGAGCTCAGAACTTTATGAAGTTTATAAGAGCCTCTCCATCTTGAAAATATTGACTTTTTAGAATGCTTAAGGTCCTAGCTTAGAGTATTGTTTCGTTTTCACCACTTTGAATTTCTCTTTGAAATATAAGCCTTCTGGGGTTCAAGCAACATGAAGGCAGAGAAGTAAGCATGTAAGCTGAAGCTGTAGCAACCCTCAAGGGATAAAATACAGATATAAGCCCAAGAAGTTGAGGGTTTTAATGCTCACAAGGACAGAAGAGACCGCCTTGGGCTGACCTGAGATGGGGAATTGTAACTGATCCCTGCACAAAGCTGAGAGGATGGAAGGGCAAGTCCCTCAATGAAAGGGGAACTAGAAAAAGATTTCCACAGGGGCAAGTGATGAGAGAGTTCTCTTTGACCTGGGTTCTGGGCGACCTCTTGTGAGAAATCCAGGTCCCGAATTTATACTGTGTATGTGAAGAATTCTCCAAACCAGTAAATTAATGTAAAATTGGACCAGAACTGGTGAAACCCAGGGTACCTGGCAGAAGCAAATGCAAAACGGCCTTTATGCAATGGTTTTGAACTTTAAGGCCATCAGGACTCCCATCTGAGAAGAAAATCTCTACTGAAAGTCAGCTCACAATTTAACCAAAAAAAAAACAAGAGGGAAAGGTGCACTGTGACTGACAGAAGATGCAACAAAGAGGATTGCTATCCCCTTCTATCGAGAACTTGAAATGATAGAATAGTATGAATGAGACTATAAAATATGTTTTAAATGATGAGCAAAAAATTTCAACCTTCCACTTTCCAATCAAGACAGGTGGGATCCCATTGCTCAATCTCCTGGAAATACCAGTGTGGGATACTAGTACTTATGGTGAGAGACATCAACAATAAAATTACTTAGAGTTGAAAGTAACATTCTCCAACAGTTTAAGTACCAGTGCACCAAGCCTGCTTGCCAGTTGACTAACTACCTTGCTGCCTCAGCAGTTGACTGCTTCTTTCTCGGCAAAGGGTGTAATGATTTAGAGTGACAATGAGTGAGTCACAGTATAACTTGGCTCAGTCTAGAAGAACAAAACAAGGATTTCTGTGCAGAAGGAATTGGCTCTGTTGCTATAATGAGACTAATGTGTTAAGGGGCTTTTCCAGCACAGAATCCTGAAAGAAACTAACTAACTCAAATTTACATCTCCTCTGTTTTCATTGAAATCTAACCTCCTGTTGGCCCACAGAGCCTCAAGCCAAATATTTGAGGACAGTCAGCATGGGTACGAGAATGCTTTACTTTAGAATTAGGAAAGGGAATTTGGGTCACAGAAATGAGGGCAAATTTCCTACTCTTAAAATGAAAAGGAAACAGTAAATAAATAAATGTCAGTTTACTTCCCTATTTGCATTTCCATTTCACATTCAGTGAAATGAACATCCCAAATAGGAACCCTCATAAAAGAAATTGAATCTTAGTCCAAACCCCTCCCTCAAAAGTATTGTTATGATATTAGGACTAGCAAGTTTTCATTTTCACAAACGTGACATTATAAAAAACAATCTTAAAAATTTTCTATCTAAGCAGAAGGTAATAAAGCAGTTTCCATCTGTAGTCAACTATGGATTCTCCATGTTTTCCCCATGGATTCTTTTCTTGCAGGGATGTCATAATAATGGCTATTTTCTCATTAATTGGTATTGCTCAATGGAGAAGATAAGCAAACACTTGAAACGAGGTGAAGTTTTCTTCCCCCCGCTATGAGCAGCTCTATTTAATGTCTCCTAGTGCAAGGTGAAACTAATGACTAGCTTAAAGTGGTGGGCTACTTTAGATTTCAACTTCCATTCTGCTCTTGTCCTATAGTATGAACAAAAAGAATCAGATCTTAACTTCAACAAGCTTAGACCATAAAGATCCAGATAAAGCCAGGTAAAGATTGATTGGCATTTAAATGTTCTGCAAACATAATGTTTAAATTCAAGAGCTCATGCAGGAAAAATTAGTACTTTTCTAGTACTCCAGACCATAAAATCAGGAAAGAAAAAGTGGGGGTTTAGGAAATGAAATTTTGAAAGCAGTGTGAGTTTTAGCTATTTTGGCTAATTTGATGTCAATGTAGGACAGATAAATCAAACCTAGTCGCCAAAACTGTAATGTAACATTTAGTACAAAAACTTTTCATTAAAAACATCATCACACTACTTATTGGCTTATAGTCTTTTTGAAACATTATTGAAAGACACTGTCCCCTCTTAAAATGCAAGAGGTAAGAAATCGATAAAAGCGAAGGAACAACAGAATAGGAAATTTATCCCCAAACAGCCTCTTCTGACTTTGGACCCACACAGCTTTAGCTGGATGCCCACTCCAGGTCACCCCAAGTCTCTGAGAGTACCTCTTTGTAGTAGCCAGGGTTCTTATGGTTGAAAGTTATAAAGACCAACTCATGATAGCTGAACCTAAAAGGACACTTTATTGGCTCATTGAAAGGAGAAGTCTGGATCAGGGGATGGGAAGCATTGAAAATGAGATCACCAGGTCAGCATTTCTCTCTCACATAAATCTGTGTGCCTCTGTGTGGTCTTTTCCTTCTGGAGACTGGCTTCTCTGTGGGGCTGGGTAGGTGGGACAGGGAAGTAGGTGCCATGCCTCAAATATTTCTAGGCTTCAATAAATCCAGTTTAATAACCTCAGAGGACAGGGAAAGAGTCTTCTCCCCCTGTATGTAAAATCTGTATGTAAAAATCTGTATGTAAAATCCCGGGGTGGACTCTGATAGGCCTGGCTTGGGCCTATGCCCACTTCTTGGCCATTCTCTGTAGCCAGGCAGGTGCTGGGTTTGACAGTCCCACCAACACTACATGGGATGGGAGAAGGGAAATTCCCCAAAGGAAAGATGGAGAGCTCTTTCCCCAAGAAGGGGATCTCAAATAGACAAACACAGCAGGGCTCCCTGACATGACTTTTCAACCTTCTCAAGAAGACCACAAACCTCCGAGTGCCCAGCTTATGGGACTTCTATAGCCTCCATCTCCTTATGATAACAGCTTCCTGTTATTCAATGCCCGGGACCTGCCCAGCACCTCCCATGGGTTTTCTCATCTTAACAACAGTGTTTCAGTTGGGTGTTAGCACCCCCATTTTACAGACAAAGAACCTGACGCTCAGAGAGGTCACATCAGCTGCCCAAAGTCACACAGCTGGACAGTGGCTGAGCTGGGATTCAAGCTCTAAATGAAAATCAAATGCTCTCTTGCCTGTTCGCTCTCCTTAGCAGAAGCCCCGCAGCCAGCTGGCATCTGTGGTCTCTCTGCCAGCACAGGTGTGCTCTCTTCGCTTTCTGACAACGGCTCTACAGGCTTTCGAAGGAGGCTCCCCTGACTCTCTCAGTTCCCCATCATCCTTGGGTGGGCTGGCCCACACCAGAGGAAACTGGAACATTCATTACAAGGCTAAAAAGCTTCTGAATCTGTCACGCAGTCACAGTACCTGAGTAAGCCTTGAAGACTGGCATAGAGGAGCTGTCTCCCGCCAGCCTGGAGCAGCAGGAGATGTGCCAGTGGGGTTATGCCTTGTCTGGGGGCAGCTGCAGCCATGCTGGGCAGAGGGGCCTCATCACGGGTGTCTCTGGCAACCGATGACGATCTCCTCGGACTCCATGCTGACAAATACAGCCTGGGAGGCAGGGACCTCAGGTTCTATATCCAGGTCACAACAGGCGATACAGCACATAGCTTCTGGAGCCAGCCTGCCTGGTTTGAACACTTACTCTCTCATTTATGAGCTCCATGACCTTGGGGATGCTGTTTAACTCTCTCTGTGCCTCAGTTTCCCCATCTATATTATCATCAAGGTGTTGTCACGAGGGAATAGTAGACTAATATTTGTAAAATGCTTTCAATGGTACTCTGTCAATGCCAGCCAGTACTATTCCAGTGACCCCTGACCCAGTGAATAGGAGGAAAGGGGAGGGATGGCAACCTCTCACCCTCTAGGGGAGAATGACTGTATCTATCCCCTCCCAGGGGCAGCTGTGACATCTCAGCTAGCACCCCAGCTCTGGGTCCAAGATGTCCTGTGACACAGGTCGGTTCATTTCGCCTCGAAGAGCTTCCGTTTTCTTAACTGCAGAGCAAAGGTAATAACGCCTGCCCTTCTATGTGGGTTACAGCAGTGACAGCATCATGTGTACTCTAAGTGATGGTTAGTCTTCACAAAGGTGCCCTGGTAGGAATATCAGGAGAATGGAAGCATGATGAAGGTAAGCAGGAGCTTTAGAGCCCTAAGGAGGTGGAAAAGCTAAGACCAGACTCTGGGCATAGGGATCTGTGGGAGCTATCATCATCGTCATCATCGTCATCATCGTCATCGTCGTCATCGTCGTCATCATCATCGTCATCATCGTCATCACAACATTGATACTAGATGTCAGAACATTAACACTAGATGCCTGATTGCATATGGCAATTGATGGAACTATTTATAGATAGTTATGTGAACCCTGCACTTGCCTGTGGATCAGTTCTCTACCTCAACGGTTCTCAACTGGGGGTGGACCATTTGGCAATGTCTAGAGACACTTTTGGTTGTCACAACCTAAGGGCTTGTCACAGGTGAGTAAAAGGCCAGGGATGCTGTTAAACATCCTACAATGCACAGGACAGGCCATAACAAAGAGGGAGCTGGCTCAAAATGTCAGTAGTGTTGAGACCCTGCTCAATATTTTTTACACCCTTGATGTTAAAAGTGTGACAAAGATCCCCTGGCAGCTTCTTCCTCAGGCCTACTGAATAAGAATCTGTCTACATGTTAAAGTTTGAAGAACACAGTCTAAAAACAAAAACAAAAAAAACTTGCTGAGAGAATATACAGCCAGCAAACCAAACTACTAACCATATAGACCAAATGTAGGGCATTTGGGGTTGGGGAAAACAGAAGACAGACTAACAGTGGATGATGGAAGGATGGATGGATTGGTGGAATTAAGATTTGTTGAACACCTAACATTCACTCACCGTTCTCATTTTACCCGGCTGCCCGAATTCCATCCCTGAGATCTGTTTGCCCGGGTCTCTTGTTCCCCACCCCATCAGCAGGCTCACTTTCCCTCCAACCCCAAGTTAGCCTTGGGCTTGGAAAATGCAGCACGAGGGCCTCAGTGCTAAAGATGGATAGCTGTTGACCTGGATCGGTGGTCAACAGACTTCTTCCATAAAAGGAAATGATAGTCAATATCTTAGACTCTTTATGATATACAGTTTCAATCGCATTTCCTCAACTCTGCTATCACAGCACCAGCACGGTCACAGACAATATGAAAACAAGTGGACGTGGCTGTGTTCCAATACAACTTTATTGACAAAAAAACCCGGGTGGCAAGCCAGATTTGGCCCCCAGGATGTAGTTTGCCAACTCCAGACCTATGCAATCTCTAGGGTTTCTTCACCCCCTAGTATTCTGTGGCTTACGTATAAGAGAAAGTCCTAGATGAGAGGTTTAAAATGGGGGTCTAAGCCATATCCAGCCCACCGACAGATTGTGTTCAGCCCAAACAGAGTGTTTCTATTTCAAGGACATTTAAAACAAACCCTGAAGCAGAGACTAGTACAATGAACCCATCACCCAGTTTCAGCAACTATCACCGCTTTACCAATCCCATGTCATCTATTCCTCCCACACACCTTTTTTTGGAGGTATTTTAAAGCAAATCTAGACATCATATTATTTCATCCATAAATACTTCAGTGCATCTCTCTAGCAGATAAGACCTTTTTGAAAACACAACCATTATCACCTTAACAAAATGTAGAATAATTCCTTATTAGCATCCAGTACCTCTTATATATTTAAATTTCCCTAATTATCTCAAAAATGTCTTTTTTACAGGTGTTTTGTTTGAATCCAAATAAAATCTATACGTTGTATTCACACAGAGCTTTTAAATTTTGGAATTGGTTGTCAACATACGAAAAATCTGGATTTCACACAAACATCAGGTTTTCAAATTTTCTTGAGAAAAAATTGAAATATTTGCAACTTGGCATCCTCATCCCCCTGACAGCAGCAGCACTGAGCAGCCAGCACACACTCAGGATGAGGACCCAGTTTCCCTGCCCACTCCCACCTTGCAGCCCCCAGCATCCCTGCAAGCGTTAGAGTTTGCCATGCTTATTCTACATTTTCTAGTCTCTTTCTCCCACCTCACCTCTTTCTCCCAGGAAGTCACTGGGGCCGTTCTCTGACCCACTTTTTCCCTCCACCCAATCCCAAACTTCCCCTTTACCATTATTTTTCCTCCATCAGAGAAAACCTTTGGAGTCTACACAATTCCTCCTGGAACTGGGGGTGGGGCAGAGAGGAGGGATTTACCCAGAATGATTGGCCAGCTTCTTGGGTGGCTGCCTCCAGGGAACTCGGATAGCTCCTCTGCCCCCTGAAATGCTCCCAACCAGCTCAGCTTCCACCTGATGGTCACAAAGAACAGAGCTCACTGCCCCCTCCTCCAAGTAGAGAACAGATCTGCCTCGAATTCACTGTGTGACCTTGAAGAAATCACTCTCCCTTTCTGGGCTTCAGTTGCTCCTTCTACACAATGGAATTATGTAGAATGGAGGAAAGTTGGGTAAGAGAACGGCCCAAGTTGAGTTTCTGGGTGAGACATGAGTAATTTTGAGCCAACAACCTGTGATCCTGTGATTCTATTGGTCATACATGGCCTCGCCAACCCATCTCCAGGATGGTTGTGGGGAGTGGAGAGGTGCCACCCCGGAGCAGAGGAGGAGGAGGAAGAGAAAACAGCCTGCACCCCTAATTTCCTTTGCATCTTCTCAGGCCACCGTCTTCTGACTGTGAGTGCACGCTGGTATGACTTCCGCTCTGGATATTGACAAGCTGTGTCTGCCCACGCCTCACAGTGGTGCATACAGGATATCCACCAGGGCAGGACAGACTCCAAGAAATGCTAAGGCCACTTCTGAGCATGTGCAGGGGTGGGGATGCCCATGTAGGGCAGGGGTGGGATGGCAGTGGTAGGCTCAGGGTCTGAAAAAAGGGATTCAGGCAACAGCCCATCCTGGGGTGCTCCATCATGCACAGGACTCCAGCTGCAGGGAAGCCAGGTGGCAGTCACAGCCCACTGGGGGTGTCAAACACATAAACAAGCTATTATAATAAAACATGACAAATGTGAGAATAGAAGCCTGCATCAGGCACTTTGGGAACACAGAGGAAATGGTCTGTTTATCCAGTTATAGATGCCTCCACCTTATTCCAAAAATGATTTGAAGAGGCCAACAAAGCTCAATACAGAAAAACAAAGTGAAAATGAAGCAAACAAGGCAAGAAAAATCATGTAGGAGGAAGAAGGTGAAAGCAAGGGTGAATACCCAAAATGTCTACCAAAAGGTCCATACTCTTGCTAGAATCGAGCCACAAATTTGCCTGTGAGCTTCCTAGTAGTCAATGCAAAAGGAGAAATCCTCAGAGTTGTACAATCACAGTGCTCCTTAAAATAAAGCATGGGAATAACTCTGGACATGCATAAGCAATCCTGATGCTGGGATCTGAGAGAAATTCCTCTCTTGAGTGGTTCTCAAGAGGAGACCCTAAAACTAGGTGAGGAATATATGGGAACTCTCTGTGCTGTATTTGCAACTTTCCTATGAATCTAAAAGTATTCCAAAATCAAAGGTTTATAATCAAACGTTTATTTACAAAAGAAATAAGAGGAAGGGGAAGAAGGAGGGAGAAGGAGAAAAGGAAGAAGAAGAAGTCGTCCACAGATAAAGCCCAACTCTCTCTCCACATTGCCCGCTAGACTCAAGTTTGTGCTATTCCTACTTGTAACTCCCGGGGGCGCCACTCACATCTACACACTACCTGACACATAATAGGTTTTTTATAAATATCTGCTGAAATAATTCTTGAGTGGTCAAAATTGACATTCAGGGGACATTTAGAAGTGATTGTATATAATATAGAAAGGATATGGACTCTGAATTGAGGGAGTACCTAACAGATAATCCCAGGTGCTTAGGGGCATTTTGGCGGGGTGGTGGTGGGGGTTAATTTATTTTATTGAAGTATAGTTGATTTACTGTGTTATGTTAATTTCTGCGGTACAGCAAAGTGATTCAGTTATACATATATATACATTTTTTTTCATATTCTCTTCCATTATGGTTTATCACAGGATATTGAATATAGTTCCATGTGCTATACAGTAGGACCTTGTTGTGTATCCATTCTGTATACAACAGTTTGCATCTGCTAATCCCAAACTCCCAGTCTATCCCTCCCACCCCTGCCCTCCCCCTTGGTAACCACAACTCTGTTCTCTATGTCTGTGAGTTTGTTTCTTTTTCATAGATAAGTTCATTTGTGTCACATTTTAGATTCTACATATAAGTGATATGGTATTTGTCTTTCTCTTTCCACATTACTTCACTTAGTATGACAATCTGTAGGTTCATCATGTTGCAGCAAAATGGCATTATTTCATTCTTTTTTATGGCTGAGTAATATTCCATTATATATAATATATATAAATATAAATATATATATATATTACCACATCTTCTTTATCCATTCATCTGTCGATGGACATTTAGGTTGCTTACATGTCTTGGCTATTGTGAATAGCGCTGCTATGAACATATGGGTGCATGTATCTTTTTGAATTATTGTTTTGTCTGGATATATGCCCAGGAGTGGAATTGCTGGATGAAATGGCAACTCTATTTCTAGTGTTTTGAGGAACCTCCATACTGTTTTCCTTAGTGGCTGCAGCAATTTACATCCTTTAGGACAGGGGTCCCCAACCCCTGGGCCACGGACTGGTACCTGCCTGTTAGGAACCGGGCCGCACAGCAGGAGGTGAGCAGCGAGCCAGGGAAGCTTCATCTGCCGCTCCCCATTGCTCGCATCACCACCTGAACCATTCCCATCCCCGTGCCCCACCACTGGTCCATAGAAAAATTGTCTTCCACCAAACCGGTCCCTGGTGCCAAAAAGGTTGGAGACTGCTGCTTTAGGGGCATTTTAAGCTACATCAACAGGCATCAATCTTTTGACCTTTTTTGGCTCCATTTACTAGTTTCTGCCAATGTCATGTCCCTTGGCAGTGAAAAAGTCACAGAATTTAGAGTGAGATTTACAGAACATGACAAGATTTGGGAGAATCATCATTTTGAATAAGCAAGTGGACTTTAGCTCCCCTTTTATCTTTTTCACAACTATTAACTTTAAAGTGACACAATAATTTTTTTGCATAAGAATATAGCTGCTCATGGCCAGAATATTATCCAGGACATCTGACCTTAAGGCTACAAGGAAAACAAGACAGTGGGAAGGAAATTATGGAAGGCATTACGCTGAATTCTGAATTTTGTGACATCTGCCTTATTTTAGTCACTCAAAATCTTATTCCATTTGAAATGTCTGGGTGATCCCTAGACCATTTCAACAAACTACAGCCTAAATCTGGGATGTGCCTCACAATAAATGACAGGATTCTTAATCAGAACATGATTTCTAGACTGAAAATGCAATCATTTTATAAAAATGCTGTGGCGTACTATTTACCTATATCTTTATAATACGAATAAATCTACCTGAAGTTTCCAGCCTCCTCCCTGCTGCAAAAAAGACCCTGGGTGATGCGATGAATGAGCAAAGGTCTCAATCACAATCATGCAATTGATACAATGATACAACAGTAAGCTTCCTAGGGCAGGAGTACCCAGCTCTGCCTGCAGAGACCAGGGAAGCCTTCCCAGAGGAGGTGACTTTGGACTGAGTCCTCAAGGATCAGTAGGATGGTGCCAGCCCAGAAAAAGAGAGTGAGTGGAAGGAATTCCAGGCAGATGGAAAGGCACAACCCAGTGCACCAGATGCCTTCCATTTGCCCCTTAAAATCTCTCTCTCTCTGCTCTGCTCTGGGTCCCCTGGCTGTACTGAGTTTGACCAAAGGGATACCAAAGATGCCAATGCATTCCCTGTGTCAGCCAGGATTGATTTCCTGCCTTAATTTCGTATGGTATCCTTACATGGCCAAGAGAAACAAAGACAGAGAAAGAGAGAGAGAGAGAGAGAGAGAGAGAGAGAGAGAGAGCGAAAGAAGGAGATCATTTGCCTTCCGTCCCTTTTTTAAGGGCACTAACTCCATCATAAGGGCTCCACCCTCATGACCTGATTATACCTCTCAAAGGCCCCACCTCCTAATACCAACAAACTGGCGATTAGGGCTTCTATGTGTGAATCTGGGGACCTGGGGGACACAAACATTCAGTCCATAGCAGCAGCTTATAAACAAAGAGCCCCTGCTCACCAAAGCTCTTAATTATTCCAGCCTTGAGCCAAAAATTCCATCCTGACCCACCAGGAAGGCAGAGGTGAGAAGGACAAGTTGTCTGCCTGAGTTCCAAATGCAGGTCTGAATAGGTCATTTCAGGCATTTTCCCAGAAAGGACTGGAAAGCTTGTCCAACACAGGAAAGTCAGCACACGGTCAGTCACAAAGCCAGAGCCTGTGGTCTCAGAGAAGCTGCTCAGAAACACCAGTGCTTCCGCTCCTCTGCCCTCGCATCCTCCTGACCTTGGTTTTGTGGCATCTTTCCAGATACCGCCAGTGAAAGATTCAGAGACCAGGATAATAGTGCTCAGTATTTAGTGCATATCAGAACTCGGGGAGCTTATTGAGAATATAGACACTGAGATAGTTACCAAGCTGCCCTTGTGGCTCTGAGGCACACCAGTTTGAGCTCACTGGACCAGGGAAATCCTGACATGGGGTAAAAGAATGGACTTCTCTATTTGGTGGATATTTCTTACTGTCATTACTATTAATAAGTCATTGAAGAACTGAGGTTTATAGCAAATGTTTATAACAGTCAAGTAGAATAAGTACCAACAATGACAATATCACAGGACTTGTACCTAGCACGTACCAGGTTCCTTACATGCATTAAAAATGCATCCTTATATAAACAAAACATAGTATATACATATAGTGGAACAGAATTCAGCCTTAATATTGGATACAACATGGATGAACCTTGAGGACATTATACTAAGTGAAATAAGCCAGTCCCAAAAGGATAAATACTGTATGTTTCCATTTACTCAAGATTCCGAGAGTAGTCAAATTCAGAGACAGAAAATAGAATAGTGGTTGCCGGGGGCCGGAGGGAGATGGGAGTACAGAGTTATTGTTTAATAGGTATGGAGTTTCGGTTTGGGAGGATGGAAAAGTTGTGGAGATAGATGGTGGTGATGGTTGCACAACAATGTGAGTGTACTTGACGCCACTGAACTGTACATTTAAAATAGTTAAAGTGGTAAATTTTATGTTATGTGTATTTTAGCACACACACAAAAAGAAAACATGCTTACAACAAAGCTGGGCTAGGAGATGAATTCTGAACTTCAGAGTCGGGGAAGTGTGGGTGTGAATCCCAGCTGTCTCAGTGATCTTTGGCAAATACAACTTGACCTCTCCGAGCTTCTACTTTCTCTTCTGTGATATGGGCAGGGAGGGAGACCAGGACAAGAATTAACGTCTCAGGGTATTGACAGCGGCTGTCATTCCATAAACATCAAGTCACTGTCCCACAGCCCTGTGAGCTGGCTGGGTATTATTAGCCTCATTTTGCTGAAAAGGAAGTTGAGACCCTGAGAGGTTGTGTAACATGTCCAAGGTCACACAGCTAGGGTGGAAGTGGTAGGGTTCCAAATATAAATATGAGTATAAAACTGGGCTCTGGGGCTTCCCTGGTGGCGCAGTCGTTGAGAGTCCGCCTGCCGATGCAGGGGACGCGGGTTCGTGCCCCGGTCCGGGAAGATCCCACATGCCGCGGAGCGGCTGGGCCCATGAGCCATGGCTGCTGAGCCTGCGCGTCCGGAGCCTGTGCTCTGCAACGGGAGAGGGCACAACAGTGAGAGGCCTGCCTACCACAAAAAAAAACAAACAAAAAAAAATGGTCTCTGTGTTCCGTACTCTGTGATTCCCCCAGATACCCCTTGAAGCACATGCAGAATCTCACTTTGGATTTGAGGACCTGGAGGGTGCAAACCCAGGTGCTTGATTTAGGGCTTATTCTTCAGGTTCTGATATAAAATGTATTGTTTCTGAGGCCAATACACAGCATCTCTCAGTTTACGGGCGTCCTTTATATTTACAAGTCCTATGACTGCGCAATTGAAATAGACCCAAAACGTGTGTCTCTAGACCCTTACGTGCTTGGAAATCAAAGCAGGACACATCGGTGAAGGGAGAAGTTGTTCCGAAAGCTGAAGTCTAAATTATGGGAATCAAGTTGAAATCTCAGTTCTGGGAGTAAAGTTCAAAATACACAGCGAGCCAGACAAGATAACAAGTATCGCTGCCAAGAGAAGGGAATGGAACTTCAGCAGAAGCAAAACAAACTCAGTAGAGCTCTCCATCTGAGAACTCAAGGATGCAGGATTTTCCATGCCTGCCTCCCTGCCAAGGGCAACACTACACAGAACCACAGAGATTGCGCTTACCTCCAGGGGTTGCCATTTGCATGTTCAATAATACAAATGGCGCCCCCAAAGCTATGCAGTGTGGCAGCCCTCTCTGCCTTCAGGTTAGGGGGATTTCTAAGGATATCAAACACGGTGGGCATCCAAGGAGGATGGTGAAGAAAGACGTGGGAAATGCCCTGGCTTTCTTAGAACAGGGAGATCAGATTTTAGAAGGTGAAAGAAATACCATCAATCTGTTTGGAACGCACCGTGTGCCTCCACCATGCTAGGCTTTCAGCCATTTTGTCTCATTTAATCCTCAGGAAAAAGCGCTCAGAGAGGTTCGGTAACTTGTCTACAGTCACACAGCTAGGGAGTGGTAGGGCCAGAATTGGAACCAGGACAGTGACTCCATGTCAGCTCCTCTCTATCCAGCTGCCAGCTGGGAAGACTCTGAACCAGTCTGGACATGGATTCATCTAGGCAAGGCTGGGCTACTGAGCCACTGGGGGGAGATGCAAAGAGGAAATTAAGCCACAGAAAGGCAACCTGAAGGGTTCGGGGAGAAACAGAGCAGGGGAAAGAGACCCAGTTCCTCTAAGCCTTGAGGATTGGGGGAAAAAGAGTAGGGGTTGACCGGTTATCAGCAGCAGGGGTAGAGCTGTCCTAGTCTGTTCCCTCTTCCCTGAGTCTCTGCCCTTCCAGTTCTCACTGATGAATGACCAAGCTGTCCCCTGGATCCTGCACATCCTGAAGATGGCTCCGTGGAAGGACTGAAATGCAAAGCTCTGAATGGGGGTCAGGAAGCCTGTCTCAGGCACTTGGGTCCAGAGGTAACCTGTGGGCTTAGCACTGTACCAGGAGACAGGGGTCTGAGTTCCAGGCCTGCCTTGACCACTTTGGGCCTGACTTGAGCATGTATCTCTCCTCTCTGAGACTCCATTTCCTACCTCCATTCCGTGCAGGCATGTTGACTTAGACGGTTATTTCTAAGCTTTTTCCATCTCTAATATCCTTCGGTTCTAGAATTTACCTCCGCTTCAATTAGAAAGGCTAACAGAAGCCTTCTCCAGGGTGCTGGCCTTGTTTTGCAGGTTCTCTTGGTCTGGGTGGCTCGGCTGTGTCCTGCCGTGTCCCTAGCCCCACACTCCAGGGCTCAGGCTTCGTTAGCCGACCGACAAGGGGAGAAGGATGGGAGGGGAGCAGAATCATCTCACCTTCCTGCATCCCAACACCTCCCTACCTTTCTGAATTTTTAAAAATGCCTTTACTCAGAATTCATCAAAGATTCATCAGGCTTGGGGTTGGCCCAAGCATTTGCCTAAGGAGCCAAGTGGAGGTGAAATTAGAGAGGAGGCCAGGGGGCCGGCAGGCTGGGCAGGAATGTGGGCCTCCAGAGCTGCACTGGAGGCTCCGCCGGCCCTGGCTCGCTCGCTCAGTGGAGTGGGGCTGAGACAAAGGAGGCACCCTGGGCACCCAAGGATGCTTGACCCCGGCTCTGGGCACCCTCCCTTCAGCAGTGTGGGCTGCACCTTCCCCAGAGTGGGAGTACCCCTGTCTGCCCTCCAGTTTTACAGGAGGCGGTGAGGATCCATGGGGCAATGGTGGGACCCCACTCTCCATGGGAAGCCAAGTGGGTAGCATCCCAGCTGACTGTCAAGGAAGGCATTTGAGAACTGCTGGCATAATATCCCAGACGGGGCAGGTGCCGGGGCAAGGGAGAGGCCATAGGTTAGGCTCTCTGCTTCTGGCTTCCAAGCTCCCTCCCTCATCTGCCTTCAATCTTTAGTTTCTACAGGAGATGCTCTTTTGGAAAAAAAAAAAGTGCACCATTAATGTTTTAAAGCTTGCAAATCATTGAACAATCTACCCCTTCATTTTACAGACAAGGAAACTGAGGCCCTGAGTGAACAAATGACTTGCCCAAGGCCATTGGCCAGTCAATGGCAGAGCTGTGACTAGAGCCCAGGGCCCTGGCTCCCAGGCCAGGAGCCTCCCCCTTCTCCACTGGCCTCACCTCGCTGATGCCTTTGTGTGGCTATGTCCCTCCCAAATTAGAGGTGACCTTGCAGCAAGTAGGCAGCCTGCCTGACGCAGGAGAATATTCCCCAGGTCAGGATAACTAGGTTGGGCGGATCTTCAGCCAATGCCCATGATGGAATATTCTGAATTATGTGTGCCTTGTCAGCGGCCTGACTTGGGTCTTTCTGCAGAACAAAGTGAAGTTCCTCCAACCCCAACGGATTTCAGCTCTCAGATCATTGGGTCATCTGGTTCAATTCTCAAGTATTCACAAGAAGACACTGAAGCCCAAAGAAGCCATGGGTCAAACTGGCACAAGGTTTCCCGGGTCCTAGGTTAGTGCTCTTTCTGCCACATCACCGCCCCTCCCCAGGGTTTCTGTCCTCCTTCAGAAGTATCCCTCCGCCCCCACTGCCACCTCCTCCCCTAAGAGGTGTGACAAGGCCAGAAATCAGAGCGGACCCTCTCTGGGGGTCTTCACTCCTCTGTATCTGAGAGGCTTGGCTGGCTCTCAGCACCAGAACACCCACTGCAGACCTAGCGATACAATAAACCGTGATAATCATGTTTTTAATAATCGCCTGGAGCTTGTTTAACATACAGTCATGGCCGGCAATAAATCCAAATTAAAAGCCCCACCGGGAGGCCTAAGTTAAGCTTCCTGGTGGGAAACGGAACAGCTGAGGGAGAAGAGGGGGAGGGAGAGGAAGGGTGCGGCCAGGAGAAGGGGAGCAATCTCCCTTCAGGGCTAGGATGCCCTCCGGAGGGACAGAAGGGCGACTGCAGGGAAATGGGCAGGTCCAGGTCTGGCCCCAGCATCAACCTCAACCCTAGCGCGTGTGTTGCTTTCTTAACCCGAAAGGATTTCTTCAATGGTCCAGACAGAGAAAATATCTAAGTTCCCAAACCTCAGAGCTGTAAAAGAGACGATATTCATCCCCCTGCCTGGAGGTACATCGGCTCCATATGGCAGGACCTTGCTTGTCATACTCAGTTCTGCTTCCCCAGTCAGCAAATATTTGCAGAATAAACAAATGGACGGATGAATGCGACTGAATGCTTCCCCTTCCATTTATTAATTGCCTCGGGTTTTTTTCCCCCTTCAAATATCTACCGTACCTACAGCACCTGGGGATGCAGATGAGCGAGATCTCTGCTGTCTAGGGGCTCCCTGCCAAGGGGACAGGAAACTGATGGATGATTCTGGTCTGTTTGATGCACGCTGAGAGAGAGCACACCCAAAGGGATGGAGGGCGGGATTCACAAGGGCTTCCAGGAGGAGGTTTCTTGAAGCCAAGTCCTGAGAGTAATTAAGTGTTAAGCTTAGGGGAGAGAGGGCAGGGTTGGGAGGTGACACTGACCTGAGAATAGTGTTCCAGACAAAAGAAACAGCATGTGCAAAGGCAGGGAAGCAAGAGAGGATGTGGCAAGTTTAGAGAACTGAGGAAAGTTCCGTGAAACTGGAGAACAGAATTAGAGCTGGAAGATGAGGAGGGAGGGAGGGAGGAAGGGAGGGGGTGGGGGAGGGGAGGGAGGGAAGGGGGAGGGTGGGGGAGGGGAGGGGAGGGAGGGAGGAAGGGAGGGAGGGAGGGAGGGATGAGGGCAGACATTGGCAGGGCCCAGATTGTGAGGCCTATGTGAGCATGCTAAAGGGTTTGGACTTTATCCTGAGGGCAAAGGGAAGTTACTGAAGGGTTTTAAGCTCAGCAAGGACATGACCGGAATTGCAGTTTGGAAAGCTCACCCTGGCCACAATGGGAGGTGAGGGAGCCTGGGGCCAGGCAGAGTGGTTAGGAGGCCGCTGCAGTGATCCTGGCGAGAGAAAGTGATGGCCTGGACCAGGCAACCACAGGGAGACGGAGGGACCGGGACTCATCCACGGGGAAGGGTCAAGGATGGTGGGCAAAGGGTCATGCCAACTAAACGTGTGAGGGAAGAGGGGGGACCCCCAGGTATCGTGGGTGGTTGAGCAGACAGCACCGCTGCTGAGGACGGGAGCAGCGACACGCCTGGCAGAGGTACTGGGTCTGCTGCAAACATCTCTTGGAGAGAAAATAGCCACTTGTCCCAGTGCCTGCAAACTCTACAGGGAAGATGGGCGGAACACGTCTGAGTCAGCCAGACCGAGCGAGCCCACAACACAAGGCCACCACCCTGGGGAAGATGTGACTGAAGCAGAGACAAAATCCAGAACCTTAGGGGCTACTTGCTGCAGAGACAAAATCCAGAACCTTAGGGGCTACTTGCTGCAGAGCCTGCAATTTCTACAGGAGATGTTCTTCCAGACATCTGCCTTCAGTCCGGCCTGCTGCTGTGACTTGCCCAGTGTCCCCTCTGGAAGGCAAAGTTTTGACTCCTACAGCATCGAAGCTGGAGTAAGCCTTCAAGAAACGTCTCAGTCAACCTCTTCATCTGACAGTCTTGGAAACTGAGGCCTGTTGACTTGCCCAAGGTCACCCAGCAAGTTGGTGGCTGAGCTGGGAACAGAGTCCAGGCGTCCTGACTCCAGGCAGAGATGGTTTACAGTGATTGTTCCAGTTGCATGCAACTTCCCAGCCCTCTCTGTGCCTCAGTTTCCTCAGCTGTAAAAAGAGAACCAGCTGGGTTGGAGGTATGGGTTGAATAAGAAGACACACATGAGAGGCATTTTGAGCTGGAAAGCATCGCAAATCAATAACAGCTTTATGCTTCCATTATTACTTTTTTAACAGATACTTGGCCTGTACCTGGCCTGTACCAGCTGTGCCTCTATACACCATGGGGGGTGCAGAAGTGACTGGGACAGGGGTCGCCAGTGGAACTGCCCCCCCCCACCCTGCACTGGCTCTGCACGCTGCAGCCTGGAGCATTTCAGCAGGTGGGTCCTTCCTGCTGCCTCTGGCCTCACCCACACTCCCTCCAGGACACTGAGATCCCACCCAGACCCATCAGCCCAGGGAGGGGACTGCTTGCAGGCCCTCCAATATTCATTCAACAGTCCTTTATTGTATGCTGGTTCTCTCTGCCCTCAGAGAGCTGACAATCTCATTGCCCTGAGGTGCACAGCAGTCCCATCTGCAAACATATCGCATTTCCCATCACACTTAGGATAAAAAGCCCAAACCTTCCCTTGTCTCAGGGCGTGGTCACCACACTGACCTCAGGTGCCAGCACTGCCTCTCCCTCATGTCACTCCAGCCACATGTAACCCCCATCTTTCTTCAAACATGCCAAGAATGGTCCCACCACAAGACCGTAGCACTCACTGTACCCTCTGCCCAGAATGCTCCTCCCCAAATACCCACACAGTTCACTCCCTCCCTCCATTCAAGTCTCTACACAAATGCCCCCTCCTCAGAGAGGGCTTCCCTGATCACGTGACCTAGCTAAAAGAGCCACCCCTGATCCCTCTCCATCCTTCATCCTGCTTCACATTTCTTCAAAGCTCTTACTGTGACCTTCCTCTTAAATGATTTAGATTAGATTTTTATTTGGTTATTTATTTACTATTTGTTTCTCCCAATGGAATATAAGCCACATGAGGTTAGAGACTTGGTTTTATTCACTGCTTCATCTCAGTGCCTAGAACGGATCTCCATAAATATTGGTTGATTGATTGATTGATTGAGTAAATGAATGAAGTCAATCCTTGTGGCCCTCAGGCCATGAGAGAAGCAGCTACTGCATGTCTCTGTTTCTAAAAGGCGTTTCTCGAAAACATCTGCACAATTCTGAAATGTAGATAGTATGTACACTTACAGCAGGGTTTCTTTTCCCCCCAAAGCTATTATGAAATCGATGGTGCATCTCACAGTCAATAGCATCTTCCAGTTGAGGAAATGCACAAGAACCCAGAGAGGCAGGGACTCGTCTTCCCCAAGGAGACTTGGTGGAAACTTCCCCAGGCAGAGCACATTTAGCAGAGCTTTAAGGGATGAGTGAGCGTTTTCTGTAATGAGATTGTACAATAGAAAGGACAGTCCAGACCAGAGAAACAGCACGTGCAAAAGCACATCTGTTATCTTCTCTCCTTGCGAGGTAACATTATTATTCCCATTTCACAGATGAGGTAACTGAGACTACCATTTCAGCACCTGCAAAATGCCTGGTCCATAATGGACACTTAATAAGCACTTCATTTTCCCATAAACATTAACTGAGCATCTATTGTGTGCAAGGCCCTCAGCCAGGTCCTACTTCTAAATAAGGTCTACACATGTCATGCTCGTTCTTGTCCCCTGGCATAGAGGCCTTCACTACCTGATGCTTCAAGATGCTGCTCAGATGCCACTTCTTCTGTGGCCTCCCAGAGCAGGACCTATCACTCCCTCCTCTGCTTCCCTCCTACTCTGTAGGACCCTCTGCAGAGCATGGCAGGGTTCACCTCTGCTTCCC
Source organism: Delphinapterus leucas (assembly GCF_059928025.1). Classification (NCBI taxonomy): domain Eukaryota; kingdom Metazoa; phylum Chordata; class Mammalia; order Artiodactyla; family Monodontidae; genus Delphinapterus; species Delphinapterus leucas. The sequence goes on from NC_143147.1 coordinate 32,749,554, forward strand.
CTTCTTCTAGGGCAAAGACTGGGCCCAGCATGCCATCTGGCACAGTAGGTCTTCAAAACACGTTGGTAAATTGTGTGAATGAACGGATGGACAACCAAGTGATCCACAAAAAGGTGCTAACAGAGACCAGAATGAAAAAGGAAAACTAGGCAGAGCTGAAATATGTGTCAGGGAAGGCCAGCCTGGGCCTCCACCTCCGTTCAGCCAAGCCCTGGGGTGCTCAGAGCACAGAGGGAGGGGCTCTGGGCTTCCTCCAGCCAGGCGCAGAGGATGAGGGAGGCATTCATCGAGATAGCTGCGCATGGTGCTTTGAACGGGGACAGGAAGTACTTTCCTAGGAGGAGAACGGGGGTGAGGGGGTTAAGGACAGCCAGGCTGGCTTGTCCTGACAGCAGCCACGCCTGGGGAAACCAGGGGCTGGAGTGCTCATTTAACAAATGGAGCTGGAATTCCACAGCCCTTCACCAGCAGAACAAAAGTAATCTTTGGATTTTCAGTTAATTTGTTCTTTTAATGGATCCATCTTTTTATCAGCTGTTAAAATGGGCTTTCCCCATTAGCTGCTGGAGTCCAGCAAGGCAGCTGGTTTCCTAGCTCCTTCCTCTGCCTTAACAAGAAGCAAATGGGCTGTGGCACCTATGTGTCCAGAGACTGGGGGGGGGAGGGGCGGGGGGGAGGGGCAGGGGGCTGTTAACTTGACAACACACACTAGCTCAGGGGCAAAATTTGAAGCCTATGGACATGCACAGTGAAATTTACACAGGATATGTTGAACACAGAGAGTTGTGAATCCCACCAGTGTCCACACTATTCCTACGTGTATAAAAAGGCAGAGCTGTGGGCTTCTCTGGTGGCGCAGTGGTTGAGAGTCCGCCTGCCGATGCAGGGGACACGGGTTCGTGCCCCGGTCCGGGAAGATCCCACATGCCGTGGAGCGGCTGGGCCCGTGAGCCATGGCTGCTAAGTCTGTGCGTCCGGAGCCTGTGCTCCGCAGCGGGAGAGGCCACAGCGGTGAGAGGCCTGCGTACCGCAAAGAAAAAAAAAAAAAAAAAAGGCAGAGCTGAAAGGGGCCTTGCCTTAGAGACGACTGAGCTTAAAGCCTCTCTTTTGACGAAGGTAAAAGCCCAGAGAAGGAAAGCAACTTTCCTGAGGCTGCACAGCACCTTGATGCCAGGGCCGGACCTGGAACCCAGGTCTTCTGGTGCCCAATTGCTGTGGTCTCCTAAAATATCAGCTGCAAAGGCTGGTCCAGCTTCCTCAGAACTGGGGTTCCCAGCAGTCCACTAGGGTTCCCCTTCTTGTTCATTTTCCACTCCACCAACCTGTCTCCCACACATAAACCTGATTATGGCATCACAGCTCAGCTCCCAAGAGTTATAATAGTTACACCCTGATGTGTGCAGCACTTTACAGTTTACAAACTGCTGTATCTCATCAACTCTCCGTCTCAAAGGTAGGCAGAGCTGGTATTATTTTAATCCCCATTTTCCAGATAAGGAAGCCCAAGCTTAGAGCTATTGGAAAGATAAGGCCAGGATTCAAAGTCAGGCCTCCCAAATCCAAATCCCAGTACCCCCAAGGCAGCGCTGTGATTGCTAGGTGCAGAAACCAAGGTTCCCTCTCCTAAAACCAAACTCAGAAACACATGCCTGCAGGCACACGCACATGCGCCCATCACCCCAACACATGTGTCTGCACAAATGAGCAGGGCTGGAGTGTGTGTACAGGCAAACAGCCTCCCCTCCACTCACATATTCCTCCCCCCAGCCAAGGCTGGCCCAAATCTGCCTACACTCCGGGCACTTAATAAGCAAAAACATCAAGTCACTCAATCAATAAGCTCAGCTGTTGACAACAAGCGAGGGCTGAGAGCTCCTAAAAGCTAATAATGCTTTGAGCTATAAACATGGTCGTTAGCCAGGTTCCCGCCCTGCCAAGCTGGCTCTGCTGCTGTGGACAGGGGCACCCGCGCCTGCAGCCAGAGGCCATGGCATTTCGAGGCTGGCTGAACCCACTCGGCCTGCCCAGACTGGGCTGCTGTTGCCATCCCCCTCTCCTGACTTGAGTACCCCTGGGGACCCTTTCCCAGGGCCCAAGAAGGGGCAGCCAGGCTGAGGAGGCCCCAGCTGGATCCCGCCAGAAGAACATGTGGGAACCCTGAGGGCCACCTCCAGGACTGTAAACTTTGAAACTCGTGCTGTCTCACAACCACCAATGCCACCCTCGGGAAGCTGCCAGGGAAAGATGTTACACACCCAGGCTTCAAGGAGATGTGATTCAAAGAGGAGGCCTGACTCCTAGCTGAGCCATTTATGAGCTGCAGGACCTTGGGCAAGTTACTTAACTTCTCTGTGCCTCTGCTGCCTCTTGTGTAAAATGGGAATAACCACCACCTCCCAAGGTGATTGTGAGGCTTGAGTGTGATCCCTGCACCTAGCAGAGTGACCAGAACAAGAAAGGTGCCTGATAATCGAGGAAGGAGGAAAGTGACCCTGGAAGCCACCTGCAAGTGTGGGAGAAGCCAGCACTGTTGGAAGGTGAGAGGAACGTGAGCCAAGTGACACACCTTGTTGTCAAACATGGTCAGACAGCCGGCAGAGGGTCTGCCTGTTTCCAGCTGTTTCCTCCAGATGATGTCTGACCTTAAAAGCCGTCTTCAGCAGGGCAGGTGGGGTATTAGCAGATCTGGACAGCACAGGAAGACAGTGACCTGCCAGGACACCAGTCCTGGATTAGGGAGGGCTCTGGGGTCCCATCACAGATCTTAAATCTGGGCACAAGATTCCACCAGCCTCTCCTTTTAAATGAATCAGCCCCGGCAGGGAGTTGCAACATCTGAGGGCTGCCCTTAATTAGTTGTTGTTTTAGCAGATAGAATCAGGGAGCATGTACTCCCCCAGCTTCCCAGAGGAAAATAATATGCCTTCTTAGTAAGTAAGATTATTTGAAAGTGATGTCAAAACAGAAGCCATTTCTTTTTCCTCTCTGGAAATCTCTCAGCATTTCTGACTTTCCAGTGGCTTCTCCTATCTGCCTGCCTCTCTCTCTCTCTCTCTCTCTGTGTGTGTGTGTGTGTGTGTGTGTGTCTTCTCTGTCTCTTAATGTCCTTTTCTGTCTCTCTCTGTCCCTCTTTGTCTCTATTTTGTCTCTCTTTTATCTCTGAGATTGTCTGTGCGCACGCATGAATGTATATGCAATCTTATTTCTCCTACTATTGACTCTTTTCACCCAGTTCAGAATTTCTGAAAATTTTTGGATAAGAGTTCCCACCTATGACCCAATATTGAAGGGGGGATTACCTTCGTGGGGTGACGGTTCAGGACCATGGGCAGAGTTTTGCATTGGCCACACAAGGACTTCCAGGCCCTGAGGCAGGCGTCCTGGGTCGGGGTGAGTGGGGTGGGAGGAGGCTGGGCAGGATGGGAAGAAGCTTCTGGAACTGGTGAGGGAAGGAGAGGAGGAGCCTGAATTGATGGGAATGGGCTGGGTTGAGGGAAAGAGTGAGGATAAAATCATAGTGAGGGTGGAGGGCTGGATGTACCAGAGTGAGTATAAAGGGGTGAGGCTGTGAGTTCAGGGCTCCTGAGCATGAGTGAGGTGAGCAGAACGGTGAACAGCCGTGCGTGTGTAAAAGAGCACGTCTGTTCATTTGAGTGGATGTGAAGGCAGATACGAGGGATGTGCCGATGGGTTAGAGTCAACCCAGAGTCAGAACTGGGCTGCTTTCAGCCTTTCTATTCCCTCCTCCTTGCCTTGTGGGAGGCAGCAGGGGCCACTTGTAGGGCTCAGCCCCAGGGAGGGGCTGAGTGTCAGGGGAGCTGAGCTCACACTCGGGACTCCGCTTGTGGATGGAAGGCAGGGAAGGGAAGCAGGCCATTCCACCAGGCTGGCAGGTAAATATTTAGAGGGCTGTTTTCATGAGTATAAAAACTCAGCCTGTCTGCTAGGCTGTGCTTGCAGAGGCTGGGAGGGGAGAGCTGGATCTAGGCCAGCCAGGAAGCCTGTTTAAACCCTCAGACACACAGCTCCCCCAGCCCACGCTGCACCGGCCTTCTGGCTCTCAGAGACACACACAGGGCACTCAGTCCACTGGCACACACGCCTGCACTCACCAGCACCCTGTGCACGGGTACACGATTACACACACGCACACATACACACACCAGCCACACAGTATCACATACACAACCAGACCACACAGCTCACATATCATTACAAATGCATCCACAGTGGCCCATACAACTCACACAATAACACATGCACACACTCAGTTCACGAGGCTTCACACCCACAAATGTACCTACGACTTAAACACACAGAGACCAGTCATCATAGATGAAACAATATCACAGGTGGACCAGCCACACACACAAAACGTATACATGAGCCCTCCCAGGGACCAAAGCAGACTTTAAAGAGCATGTCACTTACACACACAAGTACAGGCGCACACACACAGGCACTGAACACTTACGGACTCACATGCTTTCGACATCTTCACAAACGCAGTTTATTTATCAAAGGCCCTAGATACGTCCTGCAAAGTCACATGCTGTCTTACCCAGGCAACTCACCACCCTCTGGGAGGCTTTATATGGTAAGAATAATGTTTATAAGGTAGTGGTTAAAAGACTTACTCTGGAATCAGACGGTGTGGGTTAGAATCCCACTTCTGCCATTTATGAGCTGCTCTTGGAAAGGGGCATGTAATAATTCAATGAATTCATGAACTTAGAATGGTACGAAATACATGGCGAACACTCAGCAAACTCCATCTATAATTATCACAGAGTTCACATATATAACTACTGTCCCTATTTCATAAGGAAGATGAGGCCCAGAGTGTGGAAATGACTTGTCCAAAGTCATAAGACTGATGACAAATATGGCGGTGGGGATGACGGTGATGATGACGACATAACAGCAGACACTTATTTTGCACTTATGAGAGCCAGGCACTGTTCTAAGTACTTTCAACCTATATTATCCCAGTCAGTGCTCACAACAAGCATAGGAGAGAGGCCCTGTTATTATCTCCACTTTGCAGTTGCAGAAACTGAGGCACAAAATTGTTGAGTAACTTGCCCCAAGTTGCACAGTAAGGGTAAAGCAGGAGGTCGTTGCAGTTAAGTAAGCCCTGCCCTGCCATCTTGCCCACTTACTTCCCAGCCACCCTCCACATGAACTGCAGCCCCTTTGAGTGGTACTGCGGTTTCTCTCTGTGACTCCTACTCTCTCCATCTGCAGGGGCCTTTCTTACCAACTGTCAAGGCCTCTTCTACGGTTTGCATTCTTTCCTAAGAATCTTGGACTTACCCTTGGTCCAAGGTGTGGGAAACCCAAGGGGACTGGAGCCAAGGGCCTAGATTCCACTCCCTGGTCTGGGACTCCAATAACTCATGGCCTGGCCAAGTTCCTTAACCTCTCTGGCACCCAGTTTGCCATCTGTGAAATGGGAATGCTGTATCTCCCTCGGAGAGATTGATCACATTCGTGAGCATGAAGAGTCTTTGCAAACTATAGAACCATCTATAGACATTGATGGCAGCGTCAGGGAGCTAGGAAGCTCCCAGAAATCTTGGCTCTCAGATTCAGACTCTCAATTTAACTTTGGTGGGAATGTCCACATATCCTGAGGTCTAAGAAGTGCTTAGGCAGCGACATCCCAGGACCAACAGGTGCCTTGGAAGCAAACTGGCCTACATGCCTTTTTACAGAAACGAGGAAAAGGTATGTCTCAGGCAGGATGGGTCACGTTACACAGTAGTAACAAATAGCCTTCAAACCTCTCTGGTTGAAACCACATTATTTCTTGCTCACATTAATATCCATCACCAGTCAGCAGGGCGCTCTGCTCTTGGTCATCACTGGACAAGACTGATAGAGCAGCTACCATCTCTCCTGTTGCCGGTCACTCTACTTGAAGGAAAAGAGAGCTCTAGGTCTCCCTCTGGCAATTAAGTGCTTGGCCTGGAAGTGACAGGTGTCAATTCTGCTCACAAGTCAGGAGTCAGAACAAACACAGAGCCCCATGCAAGGGGACCAGGCAGTGCAATCCTACCATGTAGATGGGGACGCTGGAAATAACTGGATAGCAGTTCTGATGGTGATGACAGGAGGAAGGAGGCAGCAGCTGTGACAACGACAGGGTGGGCTGCGCCCTGCACCCACTGCTCCTGGGGGAGATCCAGCCTCTGCGGTAAGCAGGCCCAGTCCTGTGACTCATTCCCTCCCAGTGACTTTCCAGAAGGACATGGGCTATGGAGTCCCAGAGGCCTGGATTTGAATGCTGGCTCTGTGTGACTGCAGGACTGTTGTATCAGTGATGCTCTGTGAGTATCAGTTTCCTCATCTGAAAAGCAGGGTAAACTCCCTGCCAGAAAGTATGGCATGAAGATAGCACCTATATTGTGCCTGCCACCCTGCCTGGATCATAGAGGGCACTCGACAAACGGTGGCTGATTCTCCCAAGGACTAAGGTTCTGCAAAGACCCATCCTCCACCCTGGCTCCAGCCTCTGAGCCTGGCTTTGCACCATCCCCCCCGCCCATGTATTCCCCCTGCTGTCATGGGTTTCCACAGCCCCATCATGCTTTGTAGTGAGGCTGACCCATTCCCCGCCGGTGGTACCAGACCCCATGCAAGGAGAAAGGGCGATGCTGGCTACCCGGCAGAGGGTGATCCAAAGGAAACCTCAGTGACTGGTCTGCTTGCTCATTAATGAGGAAAACAGTCATCTCTGAAACCTGGGGACTGGAGAGGGAGAAAGACGTTCCAAGCAGCACAGATACCCGATCTTGAGCATTTTGACCTCCACAGAAGGACCTCCACAGAAGCTGGGAAACCCCCAGCTCAGGTAGCCAGAGAAGGGGGGAGTCTGTCCTCTGCAAGCCCATCCCTGCTTAGCTTCCTTATCTTCTCTCTCTGTGCTTTCTCCCGAGCTCCAGGCTCATACGCCCTTTTTGTCCTGGGCACCCCAATGTCTGAGTCCCCAGACAGCCCCAGTGAAACCTGCCAACCTCACCCACTGTCTGTTCCCAGCCCACCCCAACCTGGTCTTCCTCCCACATTCCCGCTGTCCATGCAGGAAATTTTGAAGCTATTCATTCGGTCAACACGGCTCTAATGCTGCCTGCATGCCAGGCCCCGTGCCAGGAGCTGGGGATGCTGAGCTGAAAGACATGGTCTCCGCCCCTGGCAAGTTCTCAGTCTAAAGGGGAAGACAGACGGGGACCAAGCACCACAGGGCAATTGTAGGGGCACGCTGGGCAGGCAAAGTCGTGACCGACTTTGCGGGCAAGGCAGGGGATGGCCAGTAAAACTTCCTAGCAGACACAGGCTGAGGGATGAGTGTCCTGGGAATATCTGGGAGGGGGTGTTCCAGGCAAAGGGGATAGCGCAGCGTTAATCAGCATGATGCATTCAAAGAACACAGTCGTCTGTGGCTAAAGCATTAGGTGCAAAACTGGAGGCAAGGAGTGAGTGGGGGAAACGGGGGTGCAGACAAGCAGGGTCACTCACGTGTTGCCTTGCTGGGTCCCTCCCTCCACCAACGGGGGCGTTGTTAGTAGGAAACACGTGAGACAGGTGGTCTTGCCAGGGAGCTGGAGTTCTCTGGGGATCCCCTAGCAGAGCCCGGGGCCACCCAAGCCTCCCACCTGCACTGCTGCTTCCTCCTAGCCGGTGCTTGCCGTGACCCCTTCACGCTCTGCTTCTGCCTCATATTTCTGGCCCCTTTCACGCTCTCCAGTCCCCTGCAGCCTTGGGTGGCCTGCCCTTGAGTTAGGTCCGCCCCAAGTACAGCCTGCTGAAACCTAGGGGGTCCTGTGGCTGCTCCTTCAGTGGGGCTTTGCAGAGACGAGATTGATGTGGGTGGAGGCAGGAATGAGCAGCCCAGACACCTCCAAGTCTACTGCTGCAGCAAGTCCAAGCACTTGGACTCTGCGGGCCATGGGAAGCCGTAGAGAGATTCCGAAGAGGGAAGTGACAATGCTGGATTTGTGAATGAAACAGATGATGGGAAGATGTGAGTCATGGCCCCAGTGAGTACTTGGCTGAGTAGAGGCTGGGGGACCCTCAGCAGCGTGTACACAAGCTGAGCTTGAGCCCAGGCTCCAGTCTAGGGTAGCAGAACCTCTGTGGCCGAGAACTGACATGGGAGCCTTACGGGAAGGAAGAAGCCATCCCCAACCCTCTGAGAGGACATGGGGAGCCCCTACAAGTCCCACCCCAGCTCCCTTATGAACACAGACTGAACCTGCCACCCCACTTCCGCTGCATCCCATTTTTCCGGACTTAATGTGACAAGGGCAGTGGCAGCCAAATCAGCATCCTTGCTGCCGCAAGGGCCGGGCTATAAAGAGGTACAAAGCCATGGTGGGAGTCCCGGCATCCTTCCTGGTATCCAAACAGAAGAATTCCACGACCCGAAACTCCACACGCAGGGACGTGCACACAGACACAGAAACACCCAGGAGCTGCCCTCACAGCCACAGCCCTTCAGAAGCACCTCGAGGTGGCACTGGCTGTCCCTTCTTTAGGCAGTTCTCACTCTGAAACAGGGCAGGGGCAGGCGGAGAGACCACCAGGCAGAGAAGTAGCCGTTCCATCCTGCTTTTCCTCCTGAGCTTTGGCCTCTTACATCTCCTCTGACATGTTCTTGGTTGCTTTCCTGCTTTCTGTCTCTGTCTTTATTTCTGTATATCCCTGGATCTTAATGAGTCTTTCAGCTAGGTCTTCCTTGGTCTCTCTGGGTCTCTGTCTTGGTCTATATGTGTCTATGTCTCCATTTCACTGTCTTTTTCTATGTCTTCCTCTGTTTCGATGACTTTTTTCTGCAGCACCATCGCAGACTAGCAGGGTAGAAAGGGCCCATAGATTTCATCAGGCCCAAAATGTACTTATGGAAATGAGGAAACTGGAGCCTGACAAGGGGAAGGGAGGCGCCCCGGGCAGACACCTGGGCTTGTACTATTAGGGCCAAAGCCTCTCTTGTTGTAACAAAGCTAGAGTCTTCCTCCCCAGTTCATGCGGATGGCAAGCAGCAAGAGGAAGCACAGGAGAGAGAGGACCACGATGATTCTACAGCAGCAAGGCGGGGGCAGGGAGACCCTGGGGCCAGTGGACAGAACCCAGTTCTAGGAATAGCCTGTCCATGAGCATGCTGTCACTTACCATCACTGAGCCTCAGTTTCCTCTGCTGTGAAATGGAGATAATCAGAGCAACCCTGTCTGCTTCACCAGCCTCTGATTAGTTTTTCATTAGAGGAAGGATATGGAAGTGCTTTGAAATAAACTGTAAAGCATCAGGCAGGAATGGAGGGCAGGACAAGGACTGATGACTGATGATACTGATGGCCCTTGATGTGGATGGTGACAGTGGCGATGATGGTGGTGACAGTAATGCTGGTGAGAGTGGTGATGGCGATGGTGCTGATTATATTGTGATGACGGTGACCGTAGTGATGGTGTTGATAATGGTGATGGTGAGAGTGGTGATGATAGCGGTCATGAAGGTGGTGATGGTGGTAATGATGGTGACAATGGCGACGGTGGTGATGAGTGACTCTGGTGATCATGTTGACAGCAACCAAACGTAATGTCTTGGATTCAACCTTCTGAGGCTGAGATGAAAAACAGCAGGTATTCTTTGGAGAGAGCAACCCCCTCCAATCCCACCTTCTCCTTTAAGTCACCCCAAACTGTAGATCCAGGCTCCAGCCTTCCCATCTCCTCCAGTCCCTCCCCTGCTGTTGCCACTCTAGCCCAAGCCTGTGTGTCACCTCTCTCTCTGCAGCGTTGGCTTCCCTTCCCCAGCCACCTCCCCAGACTGCTCTTTCCCTCGACTCACTCCTACGCCCAGGCAAGGAGAGGGAGCACACTCACCGTAGCTCTTTATACCCGGGAACACCTCCCATTTCTCCTGCCTTGGCCTCCTTCCATTCCCCACCGGCCTGCAGTCAGCTTTCTAAGACGGCAGGTCAGATGGACAGGGCCCAGCCTGCTGCCCACCCCCAGCTCTCCCTCAACCCCTGGGACAGGACCATGTGGGGTAGAAAGGGATGTTCATGATTTGGCACCAAACCCAGCTCCCTGCCTCAGTTTCCCCACAAGGAAGTGACCTCAGTCTCTGGAAGCGATGAGATGAGTTTCCTGCCCAGCACAGGTGAGGGTCAATGGCTTCTAAACTCAGTTGCCACCCTGCCAGTCCTCAGCAGGCTGGAGCCAGTGGGGTGATGGGAGGCTGTAGGATGGACTGTGTCCTATCTGTGTCCTGGGACAACCATGCCCTCTCCCACGGCCCTCCTCTCAGCACAGGGAAGGGACCAGAAAGGATGGAGAGCAGGATGGAAACAGAGCTGTCAGCCAGAAATGAAGGCTGAGGTTTGAAGCTCTGGCATCTTCATCCCCATAACGCCTTCCACCATGTCACCCTCTCTCCCTGTGCCTCAGTTTCCCCTCTGCAGTAGGCAGAAGCCCACTGGGTGTCCTCCCTGAAGATATAGACAGGGGCTGGCAGTCTCCCACCACCCTGGCTTCCCCAGGGTCACTGGCAGACTCCCCCGCACCTCCTTCCCCGCCGTGGCTGCTCCTTTGACAAGCACCACCAACGGGAAATCAATCATCCCAGCAGAGCCAGGCCACGGCCCCTGACGTTCCAATTTAACACTTCACTCTGACCCTGGTTGCATCATCTCGGCTTGGAATAACGTCATCTATCTTCCCTAGATGGACGGAGCCTACAGGCCAGGCGGGGGGGACCAGAAGTGCCCCACCCCCTGGAGACAGCCTCCTCACGACAGGGACACATTTCAATCAAGAGGAACCGCGGCCCTTTCAGGAAGAAAAGCTGTCAGCCTTCCCAGGGACAAGCATACATCTCCCCAGGAGGAGAAAAACAGCTTGGCCCCTGCCAAGGGGAGCCCCATGTTTATGCCTCTGCCCTTCCCATTTGTTGGGCTGTCACCAGCCAGCCGGCCAGCCGGGAACTCTGGAATCTCAGGGAAGTGGCAAGTGGGGGGATGGGAGACCAAGGACAGAGTCTGATGGGACTTAATTTGAGGAGGGTGGGGTCCCTGGGTGGGGTGCTGTTGCCTCATGGGGAAGCTTCAGCCCTTCTATAAAGCAGCCCCCAATTCGAGAGGGGAAAGAGGGGTCCTGCCCCAGGGCCTCTCCCGGACTGATGACAGTCTTGTTGGGGCAAGTCCCAGACTAAGCAGGGAGGCCTGCCCTTGGGAACCTCCTTTCTGATGGGGGTGGTGGGACATACCCCTGCCTCGTGGAAAGCCCAGTCTGAGAGATACAGTCCCTGCCCAGGGGACCTGCCCTCCGCCCCCCGACCCCCGCTCCCAGACTTAAAGGGCAGACACAGCACCTGCCTTGGGAAACTCATTCTAAAGGGCAAATGCAGTTTCTGTCACATGAACATCCCCCCCGGGACCTCCACCTTGTGGGCCCTGGGGATGGAGAGCCCCTCAATTCAGGGCTGCCCAAAGGATCTTTGGCATCAGGCAGACTTGACCTGAGTTCAAATTCTAACTCTATGCTTTCCTTCCTGTGTGTCCTTGAACCAGTGACTCAGCCTCTCTGAGCCTCCTTTCTTTACCTGGAGAACAGGACCTGCCTTGAGGAGAAGGTGGGGAGGCTGTGTATGTAAAGCACCTAGCACAGTGTCTGGCACACGGGGACCCACAGCAGAGAGCAGTGGCCTCCAGGGCAGGCTAACTCACAGGATTGGGCAGAGAAGCAGCCCAGCGAGCTCAGGAAGCCTGGCCCTCGAGAGGGGAAAGGAGCACATGTCCCACAAGGTAGTAACCGAGCCAGCGGTGGGACCAGGAGGGGGGCCCCAACCTACCGCAGCCCTCCTTGGGCACCAACAGATGGCGCAAGGCCGGATGCCCAGGAAGTTTACTGAATATGACCTAGAGGCTTAGACTGCGGGGTCGGGGGCCAGGACCCACCACCCAAAGCAACTCCAGATTTAAAATTAGAATCTATTACCCCAGAAGCAACGGAAGAGTTTCCTTGGACGCCTCCATCTCCAAGGAACTGCTTCTGTGCTGGCACTGCTTCTTTTGGGGTTATTTTTAGCTTGTTTTCTCAGTAATGATTCTTTTGGGTGGATTTCAGGGCTGTACCTGTGTGCTCTCTGGGAGGCGGGAGCGGTATTCGTACAAAAAAAAAAGAGGGTTTTTTTTATTCATAGTAATTCAATTGGATTTGTAAAGTTATTAAGCATTTGTCACCACAAAAGTCACTTTGATTTGGCTTTCCTTGGAGCTGTTCTCCCTGCCCAGTTTTGCTTGCTTATCTTACATAGGACCCCTAGGAAGTTTAGGGGGCCCATCAAGGACACACAGAAAAAACCAGAGACCACTCTTCACAGAAGGAGAAAGGAGAAGGCAAACCCTTTGGGGTTTGCCTCCCAGGGAGGAACATGATACTGATAATAATGATACAAAACACGCACAGAGTACTCGCCAGTTACTGCTCCCAGGTACTTTGCAACACTGCCAGGTAGGTACTATCACTATCCTCACTTTAGAGCTGAGGAACTGGACAGGAGACGTTAAGTAAGTTGCCCAAGGTCACAGAGATAGTAGACAGCAGAACTGGGATTTGAACCCAGGCAGTTCGGCTCCAGGAATTAGACTCTGAACCACCTATAGACAGCCCGTGGTACCTGTCCGTGAGATTCTGAGAGACAGACGGGGAGGTGGAAACAAAGATGCTTTCACTTAGCCTGAGGATGGGGTGGGGGGCGGAATCTCCAAGTGAGGAAAACACTGCGGTGGGCCCAGACTCTCTTTGAGTGTCCCCTGCTGTTGGATTCCAAGGTGGACTTAAGGAGTCCTGGGGATATCATCTTGAGAGGGCATTTTTAATCCTACGTGCTCTGAGCAGGTGAAACGAACACAGGCTTTACGGGCAGACAGAATCAAATCCCAGCTGTCTCACTTTCAAGCTGTGTGACTTTGAGCAAGTTGCTTTGCCTCTCTGAGCCTCAGCTTCCTCATCACTAAATGCAGATAATATTTACATACTGCTCAGGCTTATAGTGAAGATTCAAAAAGGTAATGGATAGGGAGACACTGCAGGACACTGGTGTCCAAACTATTGCCTTTTCTGCCCTTCATTCATTTGTTCGTTCATTTGTTCGTTCATTCAGTAAACATTTATTAAACACTTAAGGTATGTATGGGACTGTGTTCAATGCTGTGGGAGACTGAAAGATGAATAAGACATAATCTTCGTCCTTAAGGATTTTATAAGGAGAAGCTAAGAGAGCAGGTGAATTCCAACTACAAGGCAGACAGTGACTAATTCCCTCTGGAGTGATGAATAAGGCTTTGCAGAAAAGGCTCCATAAGGAAGTGAGGAAGGAGGAACAGGTATTCCAAGCAGAGACAACCACAGGCAAAAGGCACCAAGGCAGAAAAATGTGCAGCCTGTTTGGGGGAGAGTGGCCAAGGGGGGAAAAGGTACGTATCAAGCAATAAATGCAAATCTGAAGAATTGGGAATTAATCCTATAGGCAGTGGGTAGCCATAGATGGTTTTATAGCAAGAGTGAGACAGGAAGAAACTGAGAATCAGATTTGGGAGGTGGGGTGGGAAATTAAAGCAAGGATTCCCATGTTAAGGGAGCAGGAAGGAGAACCTGGGTTTTGATCCCAGCTCTGAAATGAGTTCCCTCTGTGAAGTCAAGCAAATCACCCACTGCTCTGGTCTCGTTCCCACCTGTAACACTCATGGATTTCCTGGATGGCCTCTGAAGATCATACAAATCTGTGGTGTAAGGGCTTCCTCCCCCTTCGTGGCTCCCCTCTCATCTTCCCCAGCAGCTTTGGGCAGTCTCTACCCAAAGCAAGAATCCTGGGCACTGCCAACCCCAGGAGCCAGGCGGAGCTGGCTCGAAGGCTCTGTGGCCTTGCAGGCGACAGCTGGGGAGGCTCTGGAGAGAAGTTGGGCCCCCGGTTCTTCCTCTTCCACCTGCACCTCGCAGCCAAGTTGGCTAATGAGAGATGAGTTGAGTAAGTTGTAGGAACGTCATGAGTTGACTGCCATTTAGCTGCTGGGCTGTGGCAAAAAGCGCACGCTTGTTCACTTTGTATTTTTCTCTCTCTCTGGCTCTGGCTCTCTATTTCTCTGCTTCACATTTGACCAAAGCTCTGCCCTGGAATTAAGTGAAGCTCTGTTGGGGGTGGGGAGGAAAGGATGGGAGAGCACAGCACAGCCAGCATGGCCTGAGTCCAAATCCTTCCTTGGCTGCGTGCCCGGGGGTGGTCCTAGCTTACTGTCCCTGTGTGCCAGAGGGAGGAGGGATGGGGGACGCCTAGATCAGGGTTTGGCAGAGGGTGAGGGTTGGAGAGAGCGTGCTGCCTGCCGAGGAACTCAAGGTGGAGTGCTCTAGGGAAATGAGAGTAGAAAGACCCTAAACAGACAGTTCAGGGGCCAACTCATTTTGCAAAGAGTTTGTGTGTGTGTGTCTGTGCACACGCATAAGCTGATAAGATGCTTTACAAGCATCTCCGAGTCTGTGACCATGTACATGTGAAGCTGTGTGTAACTGAAAATAACCCTGGGAGTGCATGTCATCACAGGCATATACCTTTGTGGGCAGAGGCCGCGTGCCCGCTTGCCTCTCCAGCATCCCTCCCCAGTGCCCTGCCTTCCCAGCTCACCATGCTCCAGCCTGCCGTTTCCTGATCACACTGTAGCCCCCCTGATGCCGCGCCCTTATAAAAGCTGCTTCCTCTTTCTGTAACAGCCTCCTCTCCTCTCTTCTCCCCTGGCCCACACCAACTGCTCTTTCCTTCAGCGCATCTCAAACCTCACCTCCTCCAGGAAGGCCTCCCTTTTCCTCTGCCAGGAACCTTAGGAATCTCTGAACCCCTCCCCAGCTGAGCCAGACTAGGATTCCAGGGGGATCGCAGGAGCACCCCCCCACACACACAAACAGTGAGTTCCCCTTAGTGAAGGCCCACATTGACCTGTCCTATCTTCTTCTGTGGGCAGGGGTCCTGAAAAACAGGGGCAGATGTCACCAGGTCCACCATCGTGGCAGGTCAGGCAGTTTCTGTGTGGGTCCCTGATGGGCATCCATGCAGGGAACAGGGCCCAACTTCTGCCCGGCTGCCTGGCAGAAGGCTGGGGTTGTTCTAGGGTCCATGAAGGTGGATCCACATACCGGAAGAATCTGAGGCTGAAATTACATATTCCCTAATGATAACAGGCTGCCCCCACCCCCCCAACCCTTCCTACTCTGGGTCTCAGTCTTCTCCATAAGATGAGCAAAAATGCATGCATTTTTATGCCACATACTTATCACAGCTTGTAATCAATGACAAGCTTAGTGTCTGTCTTCCCCTCTAGAATGGAAGTTCCACGAGGACAGGCTACGTCGGTCTTGCTCACCGTTGTGAGCAGTGGCTGTGGTATCAGAAATATTCACCATATTGTGAAAGGGAGGGAGAGGGAAGAGACGGAGGGAGGGAGAAGGGGAAACTGAGTGGGCAGAGGGAGATTGGATTCCTATTATCTAAGGGCTCTGGGTTACAGGGGCAGGGCTAGAGAGAAGAACCGGAACACTGTGCCCAGTCTCCAGAGGAAGCTGGGAGAGTGGACTGAAATCGCTGACCCACATCACCGGAGCAGTGGGTCCTCAGCTCAGAAAAGCAAACTTGTGTCTGTCCTCTGGACTTACTCTTTACAAGCCCCGTGCCCCTTCCTTGTGGGGAGGTGGGCAGAGGTAGGAGACCTCCCTGCTTCCGTCCTCCTCCTCCTGGACCCCCACCCCCACTCCAGGCCAGTCTCAGGAGGTGGTTTCTTTCCCCCTTTCTCCCACACAGAGGCTGGCTCGCCTCGCAGTGGGATGGTGAACAAGCCCTTGGGTGACGCTAATTGCCATCAGGCATTAGGGGCCTAATGAGAATCATCTTCCTTGACGACTCCAGAACCTTCCATCCCCAGGGCCGCCAACAGCCCGGCCAGCCCTCCCCACACTGCACCTCCAAGCTCCAGACAGACGTGGGCTATGGGGAGGGACGAGAGCCGCTCTCCGCAGGCCCCCGTGCCAAGTTGAGACGGCAACAGCCAGCAGCCCGGGAGGAGGGAGGCTTCCGGGAAGGCTCCAAGCCCATTTTCCAAAAAGAAACTGTCACTTTTCTAGATGAAAAGGAAACTCAGTGTCGAGAGTTCTAGGACTGAGACAGGCAGATGAGGGACAGAGACGAAGCGCCCCAGCTGGCCTTGCTCTGACCTACCTCTTCCCACACTCTTGTCTGGTTGAGTGAAGAGATATGGGGGGCGGGGGGGTGACCCTGAAGATCCACACACACACACTCCCCGGCATACGAGCTATGTCCATAGGATTGAAGACCCTCTTCCTCCAGAGTAGAGTGCGATTGAGAGCCGGTCCTTGGGGGTTGAGGCGTGATACCCAATGATGCTATAAAATCATTTCTATTGATCCAATGCCTGGCTGACAGTTGACGGTTGACTCGTCTGGTCTGATCTGGGTTGCACTCGAATGGAACGGGCCTGACGGTGGGAAAGAACGCCACCCCCCCACCCCTCCCCCTCGGCAGGTGCCTGGGTGAGTGTGCAAGAGGACAGTTCCCCAGCCCCACCCCCATGTCCCTTTAAAGGCTGGCAAAACAACTTGTAGGAAGGCATGTCCTCTCCTCTTCGTGTCCCTCCACCCGCAGCAGCGGACAGATTTTCCAGGAGCTGCGTGCGTCCCGGACCCATCCTCAAACACAGCTGAGCCGGCGAGCTCCGGCGCGGCCCGAGAGGGGCTGCGCGCGACAGCTCGGCTGATTCCCACCCAGGGCTCCGAAGAGCCCCACGCAGACTCTGGGGGTGGGGATAGGGTACCCTCTATGCGCGCCTCTGTCCGAGAGGCCGTAAAACACCTCTGGCGCCCGGCGAGGAGAGAGCATCCTTTGAAAAGGGACAACAGTGGCTGCGGTGGCGTCTTCCTGGGGGAGAAATGTGGCTGCCGCAGCCGGCCGGCCCCACTGGGGCCCCAGCGCTAGCCTGCTCTGGGGAGGAAAAATAAAACATGAAACAGGGGTTAGCGGAATCGTGAGGTCGGCCCTTGCCCAAGTCTCATTAAGGAGACGCGCGTGCTCCCAGTCTGGGAATGCGGAATGGACACGTGGACAGGGGAGGGGAAGCTGGGGCGCGAGGCAGGGGTTGGGGGGCGTCTCCGTGGCGCGCGAGTCCTGGACCGCGCGCTCCGGGGCCACGTGACCACGGGGAATCGGGGAGGGGAGGGGAAGGGAGAGAGCGCGCCAGGCTCCGCGTCCGCTACTGCCGGGGTGGGCGCCAACTCCCGGAAGACGAAGGAAGGCGGGCGAGCGCGAGTGTGTGTGTTTCTCTCGAGTCATTTACGGCGGAGCAGCCGGCGTGATCGCCGAGGAGGCGGCGGCGGCGTCTTCGTGCAACTGTGGCTCCCCCCACCTCCTCTTCCTTTTTGCTCCTTGATTCTTCTTCTCCCCTCACACTCGTCCATGGGGAGCCGGCCCCCCTGCTGGCACCTCCTCTCCACTCGGCCCCGTAGGCACCAGCTGCCGCCTCCCTGGCCGCGGCAGGCGCGGTGCTCTGCTCACCCAAACCGACGAACGAGAGAGAGAGAGAGAGAGAGAGAGAGAGAGAGAGAGAGAGAGAGAGAGAGAGAGAGAGAGAGAGAGAGAGAGAAGATGCCCGGCTGCACCGAGACATCGGGCATCCGGGGGCAGGGCGGGGGCGGCGGGAAGGAGGAGACATCGGAGACTCTGAACCCCGGAAAAGTTCAAGGTTTGTGCAGATTCCCCCGGGGAAGGCGGAGCAGCGTGGCCCGCTGCTGAGACAGAGCCACACAGCATGTGGGACCTTAGTTCCCAGACCAGGCTTCGAACCCGCAGCCCCTGCAGTGAAAGCACAGAGTCTTAACCACTGGACTGCCAGGGAAGTCCCTCAGAATACAGAATTCTTATCTACTGCTTATGTGTGGTTATTCAAGCAGGGCCGTCGCTATTAACAAACATATTCCTGGGACTTCCCCGCTGGCGCAGTGAAAAACAATCCGCCTGCCAACGCAGGGGACACAGGTTCAATCCCTGGTCCAGGAAGATCCCACATGCTGAGGAGCAACTACTGAGCCTGTGCTCTAGAGCCTGCAAGCCACAACTACTGAGTCTGCATGCCACAACTACTGAAGCCCGTGCGCCTAGAGCCCATGCTCCACAACAAAGAGAAGCCACCGCAAGGAGAAACCTGTGCATTACAACGAAGAGTAGCCCCCGCTCACCACAACTAGAGAAAGCCCACGCGCAGCAACGAAGACCCAACGCAGCCAAAATAAATAAATAAATAAAAATTAAAAAACAAACATATCCTAAAAGAGAGTCCCAGAAGCCAGTAGTTGAGTTCTGGTTATAGAAAGACAAAAGATACTGTCTAGCAGAATCTTGATTATCCAGACAAAAAGGATAAAGAGGGTTCTTACTAAGGCCAACCCAGTGAAAAAGGAACACCTAGTATATAAGATACCCTATTTCTCAGATGAGATTAAAAGAAACATTTATAGTCCTGATGTGACATGAAAAATATATCAGATTTGAAGCAGCAATCAGAGAAAACAATTTTTTCTTTGGTGGTAAAATATTTTCATCTTTCATAACCAAGATCTTTCATAACCATTACTTACATACTGCTAATGGAATATTTCAGATTCTGTCCTGTCTACAGGGGTTATTTTCAGCATTGGATCTATCTGTGACCTGGGAATCTCTTATAGTTCTCCTAAGATCCACCACTTCAAGGACTCAACGTCTATTCAAGCAGCATGTGGTTCCATAAAAGCAATCAGAGTGCACTGTCCTCAACTGTGGATCCCGGAAGACCAAAGGAGGCTTTAATACTGAGGTTGTTTGGCTTGCACAACAGTCAAGAAAAGTCAGTAAATGCCAAGCTGGTTTGCTTCCTTTGATGGAAGCTGCTGAAAAGGTCTTCCGTTTGGAAGCATTTACCAGTTTTTCTGGTACAACAGCTACAGCTGTGGGCTTTCTGAGTGTGAACAGACATATGGAAGACATGAAATATTAGGGACAGGCACCATCTGCAACTGATTGTCTCACAGGCTGGGACTGCAATACAGGAGTAGCAACGGACACACTTTTCTCAGGGCCATACACTGGCAAAAAAAAACAAAAACCAAAAAACAAAAAACTTTTGGGGACTTCCCTGATGGTCCAGTGGTTAAGAATCCGCCTTCCAATGCAGGGGATGCGGGTTTGATCCGTGGTCAGGGAACTAAGATCCCACATGCTGTGGGGCAACTAAGCCCGCACTCTAGCGCCCGGGTGCTGCAACTAAGACCCGATACAGCCAAACAAAACAAACAAAAAAACCCTTTTGGCTGACAAAGATCTTAAAGATATGAATAAATGGGATTGTAAGACTGTGTCCTTTGCAGCTAGCATCCTCAGCACTTCCTGCCCTAATCATTCAAAGGTTAAATGAACACAGTTGATGAATACTGCCTTGTTTGAGAAGAGACATTTAAAGAAAAAACCAAGACATTATGGCTTTTCCCTAATTAATATCCATCCTCTTATTAAACTACACTTATGTGGGGTATAAAGGGGATACAAAGATAGATAATAAAAACCATATACACTAAAGGACCAATTCTTTATCCATAGGTTAACCTCTAACCATAAAGTAGTATAGAAGGAAAGAAGAATTTTCATGAAGGTGCCATCAGGCTTTCAGGTAAAGATAGTAGACTGAAAATCACATTTAAATTTTCTTTCTCTTGGAAGAAATTCTGCCATAATTAAAGGGAAAAAATTTAAAGGTATAAATTCATAAAGACGGGGAAGAGAAAATACAACTGCAACAAAATCTCAGTAACTGTGAAACAAATGGTGTTAGCAAAAATACCACAGAATTCTCAAAGGCTTAGGACTGGTGGCGCCTCTGGAACTGTATGGAGGGGAAATGGGGGGAGGGGATGTTAAAAAAAAGAGGATCAAGAAACTGTTACAGCCCTAGATGCCCCCACCATTCTAAGCTACCTCAGCCCCTCAGCCCCTGAATAAAACTGATTGATTCTTTCAGAGAAAATAAGATAGATGGCACTTTGGGACTTCCCTGGTGGCGCAGTGGTTAAGAATCCGCCTGCCAATGCAGGGGACACAGGTTTGAGCCCTGGTCTGGGAAGATCCCACATGCCACGGAGCAACTAAGCCCGTGCGCCACAACTATTGAGCCCACGTGCCACAACTACTGAAGCCTGTGCGTCTAGAGCCTGTGCTCCACAACAAGAGAAGCCACCGCAATGAGAAGCCCGTGCACCCCAACGAAGAGTAGCCCCCCCTCGCCACAACTAGAGAAAGCCTGTGCGCAGCAACGAAGACCCAATGCAGCCAAAAATAAATAAATATATAAAAAATAAAATAAAACAGCAAGATAGATGGCACTTTGAAGGGGATGCCAGGCATGGCTGAGGGGTGGTGAAGGAAGTGAATTTATGCATATACTGAATGCTGAGCCTCTCCAGCCCTCTTTCCCAATTTAGCTCCCAGGAGGCTGCTAGAAACTCTTTATATTCTAAACAGGAGAGGCAAGGATAATTTTTTGAAAAATTAAGCCAGCCCCTAAAGAAAGGCATGAAAGTACTGACATAGAGGTTTCCAGCTACCCTCGGTGATGGGTAACTGGAGCTCCTAACCTGGCCCTCATGGTTTAGAGGGCCATACTCTGATCTTCCTCTGGCCTCCTCGGAACCCCTGTATAGAAGAATCCACACGGCCAAAGAGACATGCCCAGGTAGAACACATAGAATTTCCTGGCTAAAAAGCCCTAACACTGTTTCCAGGGCCTTCTTGAAATACTTCTACTGGTCACTTTTCCTGAGGGTCAGTAAGCATATCCTTAGGCCCAAGGGATGGCCAAAGGGTGGAAGTTGAATAAAGGAAGAGTAGGCTGTGAAACAGGGTTCTTCAGTTGCACTCCTGAGTGAACAGATGGGGAATTTTAGCAAAGAACCAAATGGAAGTCCTAGAACTGAAAAGCACAGTATCTGTTGCTGTTTGTATTTTTTTTTTTTTTTTTTTTTTTGGCCGTGCCGTGCAGCCTGTGGGATCTTAGTTCCCAGACCAGGGCCTGAACCTGTGCCCCCTGCAGTGGAAGTGCAGAGTCTTAACCACTGGACTGCCAGGGAAGTCCCGAAAAGTACAATATCTGAAATGAAAGTTATACTGAATGGATGTAACAGAACACTGTAGCCTATAAAAGGAGAGTCTGTATACTTGAAGACAGATCAACAGGAATCACCCCATCTGAAGAACAGAAAGGAAGAAAACAATAACAACTAAAAACCACCCTTAGTGATCTCAGGGACAATAGCGAGTGCTTACACATATGTGTAAGTGGTGGTCTGAAAGGAGGGAATAGAGATGCTGAGGCAGAAAAAAATTTAAAGAAATAATGGGGAAAAAAATTTCCCAAATTTGGCAGAAACTATCAATTTACAGATCCAAGCTCAGTAAACCCGAAGCCAGATAAATACAATGAAAACATCTAGGTACATAACAGTCAAGCTGCTGAAACCCAGATAAATACAATGACAACACCTAGGTACATAACAGTCAAGCTGCTGAAAACCAAACATAAAAGAAAAAGAGAGGGTGCCCATAGATCAGCACTGTCCAACAGAACTTTCTGTAATGATGGAAATGTTCTACTTCTGCACTGCCCAATCTAGTAACCACCAGCCATGTGAACATTTGAAATGTGGCTGATGCAACTGAGGAAATGAATTTTTTATTTTATTGTATTTTAATTAATTTCAATTTATATAGCCATAAGTGGCTAGTGGCTATCATACTGAACAGTGTAGCTAAGAAGCCTTATATCAACCCATCATAATATGTGCACTTTACTGATTCAAACAAACAGTAATAATAAAAACAAACAAAGTTTAAGATACGGAGATAATTGAAAACTTGAGAACTGACTGGATATTTGATGTTAACGAATTCTTGTTAATTTTTTAATGTGCACATACTTATTGTGGTTATGTTTTTAATAAGACACCATCTGTTTTAAACATATATATTGAAATATTTACAGATGAAATAAATGTCTAAGATTCAGGTCAAAACAATATGCTGTGGACAGGGGTATAGATGAAACAATATTAACTATGGGTTGATAATTATTGAAGCCAAATGATGGGCACACAGGGACTCATTTACACTGCTTTGTTTACTTTTGTAGAGTTAAAAATTTTTCATAAAATGTTTTTAGAAAGTAGAGCAAAAAGGAGAAAGAGATGGAAAATAGGACAAAAAAAAAAAAAAAAAAAAAAAGGAGATCGGTCCAGGAGGGTCAACATTCAAATAGCAAGACTTCCAATAAGAGAGACAGAGAAAATGAAGGTAGATGTATAAAAAAGAAAAACTCTCAAAACTGAAGGATACAAGTTTCTACATTGAAAGAGCCCAAAAAGTACCTAGTAAAATGGGTGAAAGAGACACACACACCAAGGCACATCACTGTGAAACTTCAGAACATGGAGGATAAAGAAAGGATCGTACAAGCTTTCACTGAGAAAGAACATGGCACAGAAAAGGATCAACAATCAGAAGGGCTTCAGACTAGGAAGCAAATTATTTTCCTAACCTAGAATGATATACAGAAACCATCAGACAAGTGTGAAGATAAAAAAGACATTTTAAAACATGTGAAGTCTCAAAAACTTTATTCTCTACATACTTATTCTTAGGAAGCTACTAGAGGATGTTTTTCATCAAAATGAAGGAGTAAACCAAGGAAAGAAAAATACAATAGGAGACCCAACATACCAGACAGGCGAAGGGAATGAATCCCCAGGGCTATTAAGAAGGGAGATCCCAGGATGACAGTTCCAGGTGTTGAAGGAAGTCAGTTCAGACTGACACAGTCAAAAGACTCCAAAAGGAGACTATAAGAAAGTGAAACCGATTAAGACTATCTTGAAGGGTCTGATCTCACTGCAATTTGGGAATGAATTACAGTTAACACAAAAAATTAAACAAACAGGAGCGGCCAAGCAGTGCCAGGCCAGGTGGGTACGTCTGTCGGTCCTGCCGTGCCCGCACCAGAGACCAGCCCTGGAGGCGGCCCGGGCCCGTCCTGTGGCCAGCACCATGAAGCAGGAGCTGGCAGCCCAGAACACCCCACCCCCAGGACGACGGCGGCCCCCAAGCGCTGTGGATTTCCGGGTACGGCTCCCTGGTGTGAAGGCCTGACTTCGCCTACAGTGACAGCCGTGTGAGCTTCGTGCACCGCTACAGCGGCCGCCTCTGACAGGGAGACACCTTCCATCGGGGCAGCGACAAGATGCCTGGTCGTGTGGTGACCCTCCCTGAAGATCGTGAGGGCTGCACCTGCGGTGTGGCGCACCAGGTGCAAGGTGAGCAGGTCAATGAGGCCCTGAAGTACTTGAACGTGTGGGAGGCAGTGCTTGGTAGCTATGATACCAAGGAGGTCACCTTCTGCCCTCAAGATGCCCCTGACCAACCACTCAAGCCACCGGCCTACGTGGCCACCCCGCAGAACCCTGGTTACCTGGGCCCTGCGCCTGAGGAGGCCATCGCTATGCAGATCCTGGCCTGCCGAGGCTTCTCTGGCCACAGCCTTGAGTACTTGCTGCGCCTGGCAGACTTCAGGCAGCTCTGTGGGCCCCAGGCACAGGACGAGCACCTGGCAGCCATCGTGGATGCTGTAGGCACCATGCTGCCCTGCTTCTGCCCCACTGAGCAGGCTTTGGCACTGGTCTGAGGGGCTGAGTCCCTCCGTGGACACAGGGGCCAGGTCCCTACTCCAGTGCACACAGACACACTTGATATAGCTGGAGCCCACTGAGAACACTTGGTGGGCCGACTGGGGCCTCTCTCAAGCCCCTGCCTGTCTGCCAGCCCCCAGATCTCCTACCTGACACTGACTTACTACTTGAAACTTTATTGCACCATGTTGGTGTGGTGGGCAGGGTAGGGGGCCTGCCCTAGATATAGAGGCCCTGCTAAGCAGTGCCCCACCCCAGATGCCTGTTGCCTGATCAGATTCCCCCCAGTGCTGCTGCTATCCCCATACTACCCAGGCCTCCACCTCCCCAGGGAGCCTCCAAGAGCCTTGACCCTCTGCCCCTGACTCCAGATCAACCATTCCCTAGCCCCAGAAACAACACCCGTCAAAGGTCCCAGCCTGCTGGTGAGGGTAGGAGGGAGTGAGGAGAGGGGGCCCTATAAGAACTGAGGCCCCTGCCAGGTGTGCTCATCCCCCAGGTCCCCAGGGCAGAGCTGGATCTGGAGGCCAGACACAGCTGCTGAGGCTGGGCCTAGACCTCTTACCCATTTGGCTTTGTTTCCCTGTCCTTCTGTCTGTCTGTCTGGGCTACTCCTGTCTGTTTGTTGGTCTATTCCTGGCAAGCTCATCACTATAGGTCCTGGCACCTTCCCAGTCTGTCCCATACTATAATCCATAAGCTGATCTCATTAAAAAAAAAAAAAAATTAAACAAGAAGACACGTATTAATGTGTAAATATCTAATTACTTACAAAAATTTTATGGAGAAAAAATTCATCACACTATATAGCTCAGCTATGAGGAGTATATATAATCATAATGACATGAACAATGAACACTGATTAAAGCAAATTCTAAGACAGCTCTATCAGGAAAACAGGAGGATTGGAAATATGTATGTAGACGATGGCCATAAGGGTGACAGAAGGCTGGGGACTGGGTTTTTCTTAGCTTAACTACAGAACTAGTTGACTCTAAGTTGTAGTTTTATAATCCCGATAAAATTAAAATTTGAAAGAACGGTGCTATCCATGTTCTCACAAGAGTTTACAGCCTGGTGAAAAAGGAGGCCAAGCAGCTGTGAGAACACTACAGCATCTATACAAAGATTGGGATGAACACGTGTTATATCATCGTTCTACTGTCTTTTTGCAGACACTGACTTGAAGAAGCAGTCAGCTGCCAGGTATCAAGTTTGAAGGGTATATTGGGAAAATGTTTCTAAGCAACTGACACAGATGAAATGAAAAACAAGGATATCAAAGTCAGAGAAAACTCAGAGAAAATTCATTTAGACATTTGTTAAGGTTTTTGTTTTATTTAAATAGAGGGGATCAATTCTCTTTTCTTTTTAAGGAATATAATTATATGATATAAATAAACTCAAGAGAAGCTCCCAACGGGGGCAAGCTAAGCTTTACTTTGTGTAATATTGATAAGTTGAATTCACAAAGGCTTTTACAACCAACATTATTAGTACAGCTGAAAAAAATTTTCTAGGTCAAATTTCTAGTAGGTATCTAAGGTATAACCTATTTTGCATTTTAAGAGGGAACAGTGTCTTTCAATAATGTTTCAAAAAGACTATAAGCCAATAAGTAGTGTGATGATGTTTTTAATGAAAAGTTTTTGTACTAAATGTTACATTACAGTTTTGGCGACTAGGTTTGATTTATCTGTCCTACATTGACATCAAATTAGCCAAAATAGCTAAAACTCACACTGCTTTCAAAATTTCATTTCCTAAACCCCCACTTTTTCTTTCCTGATTTTATGGTCTGGAGTACTAGAAAAGTACTAATTTTTCCTGCATGAGCTCTTGAATTTAAACATTATGTTTGCAGAACATTTAAATGCCAATCAATCTTTACCTGGCTTTATCTGGATCTTTATGGTCTAAGCTTGTTGAAGTTAAGATCTGATTCTTTTTGTTCATACTATAGGACAAGAGCAGAATGGAAGTTGAAATCTAAAGTAGCCCACCACTTTAAGCTAGTCATTAGTTTCACCTTGCACTAGGAGACATTAAATAGAGCTGCTCATAGCGGGGGGAAGAAAACTTCACCTCGTTTCAAGTGTTTGCTTATCTTCTCCATTGAGCAATACCAATTAATGAGAAAATAGCCATTATTATGACATCCCTGCAAGAAAAGAATCCATGGGGAAAACATGGAGAATCCATAGTTGACTACAGATGGAAACTGCTTTATTACCTTCTGCTTAGATAGAAAATTTTTAAGATTGTTTTTTATAATGTCACGTTTGTGAAAATGAAAACTTGCTAGTCCTAATATCATAACAATACTTTTGAGGGAGGGGTTTGGACTAAGATTCAATTTCTTTTATGAGGGTTCCTATTTGGGATGTTCATTTCACTGAATGTGAAATGGAAATGCAAATAGGGAAGTAAACTGACATTTATTTATTTACTGTTTCCTTTTCATTTTAAGAGTAGGAAATTTGCCCTCATTTCTGTGACCCAAATTCCCTTTCCTAATTCTAAAGTAAAGCATTCTCGTACCCATGCTGACTGTCCTCAAATATTTGGCTTGAGGCTCTGTGGGCCAACAGGAGGTTAGATTTCAATGAAAACAGAGGAGATGTAAATTTGAGTTAGTTAGTTTCTTTCAGGATTCTGTGCTGGAAAAGCCCCTTAACACATTAGTCTCATTATAGCAACAGAGCCAATTCCTTCTGCACAGAAATCCTTGTTTTGTTCTTCTAGACTGAGCCAAGTTATACTGTGACTCACTCATTGTCACTCTAAATCATTACACCCTTTGCCGAGAAAGAAGCAGTCAACTGCTGAGGCAGCAAGGTAGTTAGTCAACTGGCAAGCAGGCTTGGTGCACTGGTACTTAAACTGTTGGAGAATGTTACTTTCAACTCTAAGTAATTTTATTGTTGATGTCTCTCACCATAAGTACTAGTATCCCACACTGGTATTTCCAGGAGATTGAGCAATGGGATCCCACCTGTCTTGATTGGAAAGTGGAAGGTTGAAATTTTTTGCTCATCATTTAAAACATATTTTATAGTCTCATTCATACTATTCTATCATTTCAAGTTCTCGATAGAAGGGGATAGCAATCCTCTTTGTTGCATCTTCTGTCAGTCACAGTGCACCTTTCCCTCTTGTTTTTTTTTTGGTTAAATTGTGAGCTGACTTTCAGTAGAGATTTTCTTCTCAGATGGGAGTCCTGATGGCCTTAAAGTTCAAAACCATTGCATAAAGGCCGTTTTGCATTTGCTTCTGCCAGGTACCCTGGGTTTCACCAGTTCTGGTCCAATTTTACATTAATTTACTGGTTTGGAGAATTCTTCACATACACAGTATAAATTCGGGACCTGGATTTCTCACAAGAGGTCGCCCAGAACCCAGGTCAAAGAGAACTCTCTCATCACTTGCCCCTGTGGAAATCTTTTTCTAGTTCCCCTTTCATTGAGGGACTTGCCCTTCCATCCTCTCAGCTTTGTGCAGGGATCAGTTACAATTCCCCATCTCAGGTCAGCCCAAGGCGGTCTCTTCTGTCCTTGTGAGCATTAAAACCCTCAACTTCTTGGGCTTATATCTGTATTTTATCCCTTGAGGGTTGCTACAGCTTCAGCTTACATGCTTACTTCTCTGCCTTCATGTTGCTTGAACCCCAGAAGGCTTATATTTCAAAGAGAAATTCAAAGTGGTGAAAACGAAACAATACTCTAAGCTAGGACCTTAAGCATTCTAAAAAGTCAATATTTTCAAGATGGAGAGGCTCTTATAAACTTCATAAAGTTCTGAGCTCCTCTAAGATGCTGCTACACTTACCACACACTTATCATATTTAAATGCAGATAACCCAACTATTTATGGCTGTGTATTCAAAGATGACCTCCACACAGCTCTACTGAAATCTATTCTTGTGACATTCAAATTCCCTATGAAAGTCTTAGAAAAAAAAAAAGTTTGTACATAACACCTTGAGACGTTTGTTTGTTGAGTAAAAAGAAAACTTTGTGTCAAGGCGTGACTTCTGTGTGTATTTCTAATGAAAAATAAAAGTCTTCTCCACAGATTTATTTCAAACCCTATTCCATGACCAAATCTAATATAAGAAAGAGAGGGGTTGCTTTACAGACAACATTGGCAAGACATAAACCTGTACCCCCTGAGTGAAGTAAAAGTCTAACCTGCAGGTTGTTCAGAGGCTCCATCTTCATGACTGGGCCCAATGTGTTGAGAGGCAGGGAGACATCAACGCTCTGGTTTGGCATCAGTGGTGTATGGATGGCCAGAGGAGTGCTGGGGATGACACCAAAGCTAGGAGAGAGGATGAAGAAATCCCAGAGGTTAATCAGGAGGCAGGATTTAGTCACGTCTTTAGGTTTCAATGGCTTTTTACTCCATTTGAAGGAAACATAAGGAATAGCAGGCACTAAAGTGCCCAATTCTAATTTGCTGTAACACTAGTTACAACATAACCTCTTTTTTCCATTAAGAAGATTTGAGGAAGGAGACAACATTCATAAGCACAGAACTGGTTTGCTAATGCTCTGATTCTGAAAGTTTCTTATGTTTATCATGCCACTAGAGGGACAGGTTTGATAAGCATCTTTTTCTTATACATTATTCCTTTAGATAATCTTTGGGAGAAAGAACACTTAAGAATACCCATCCTGTAAAGTATAATGATATTATTTCACTTGCTTGATAACCTGCCTGATCAGACCAGAGGATGATTTACTGGTAACTCTCATTTTCTTTCTTCTTTATTTACGTACACAGGATACAATCATTGGGAAAGAGCCAGTCTAAGTGAAGCAGAGTTGATTGGCTTAAACATTCCAAACAACACCCCAAAGGATAAGTTGTAGACTCAAATCTGGCCACTTTCTTCGCCTAAGGCAGGCAGTGAGTACCCACCAGTTTGACTTCTCAGAGAAGCCTGCCTAATAATAATACAAGAATAGTAAAGAGATGGGAAAAGCCTGAGTCTGAAGTTACAAAAAAACCCAAAAATATATGAGGGAAGACAGACATGTCTTACGTCTCAGAAACATAAGAATACAATTTTAAAAAGATGGAGCAGAAAGGAAAAGTAGGCCCATAGGTGTAACAAATAAACAACTTAATGATATAAATTTATAATGAATTTATGTTCTAATGAGCCTCAGGAAGGAAGATGGAATGTTAATATTTATAAAATAATTATTGAGTTTATATAGGTAGTATCAATTTCAAGAGTCACAGACTAGCAGAAGAAACATTTTCCTTTTTGTAGATAAACTACGCTTTAGAGTCCCAAATGCAATAAAGAAATGATTTTGAGTAGACACATCACTCATTTTGGTATCAACATTTATGGGTCAAAAAACCCTTTTGCCCTTTTGCCCTGGCTCTCATTATTTATCTATGTGGAAAACCATAAGGAATCTAAAAAAAGGCTACTAGAACTAATGAGTAAGTTTAATGAAGTTTCAAGATACAAGTTGAATGTACAAAAATCAGTTGTATTTCTATATACTAGCAACAACCAAAAACTAAAATATGCTTCTTACTATAACATCAAAACTATAAAGCACTTAAATGTGACAAAAGATGTGCAAGATCTGTACACGAAAAATTATAAAACACTGCAGAGAGAAGTTAAGGATGACCTAGATAAATGGGGAGATATGCTATGCTAATGGATTAGAAGACTCAATGTTGTTTGATGCCAACTCTTCCTCAAACTGATCTGCCCATTCACTGCACTCTCAAGCAAAATTCCAGCAGGCAAAGACCTAGAATTGCCAAAACAATTTTTGAAAAAGAACATACATAGTAGGAGGGTTTAGACTATCTGACTTCAAGACTTACTACGGAAAAAAAGTTTACTTTGACTCTTACTTTACACATATTATCTCACCAAAAGTACCTCAAAATGAATTCTAAAAGGTAAAGGTAGGAGCTAAATCTATTAACACTTCTATTAAAAACATTAAAAAAAATTGTAACTGTGGGTCAGGCAAAGATTTGTTAAACAGAACACAAAAAGCAAAAGACATAAAAAGGAAAAAATTGTAAAGTAAACTTTATTTAAATAAAAAACTTGGGCTTCCCTGGTGGCGCAGTGGTTAAGAATCCTCCTGCCAATGCAGGTGACACAGGTTCAATCCCTGGTCCAGGAAGATCCCACATGCTGCGGAGCAACTAAGCCCGTGAGCCACAGCTACTGAGCCTGCGCTCTAGAGCCTGAGAGCCACAACTACTGAGCCCACATGCCACAACTACTGAAGCCCGCGCTCCTAAAGCCCGTGCTCCGCGACAAGAGAAGCCACTGCAATGAGAAGCCCGCACACCTCAATGAAGAGTAGTAGCCTCTGCTCACGGCAACTAGAGAAAGCCGGCACGCAGCAACGAAGACCCCACGCAGCCAAAAAAAAAACAGTGTATGTGTCAATCGCAATCTCCCTTAAACAAATACATAAATAAAACAAAAAATAAAAAACTTGTTCTTTGAAAAACACTGTTAAGAAAATAAGGCAAGCCACAGACTGGGAGAAAATATTTACAAGACATATCTGACAAAGGACTTGTATCCAGAATATATAAAGAACTTTATTACTTGATAATAAGACAATCAATCAAAAAGAAAAAGGAACGATTTGAGCAGATACTTCACCAAAGAAGATATAAGAACGGTCAATAAGATTATGAAAAGAATGCTCAATATCACTAGTCATTAGGGAAATTCAAGTTAAAATGGGATACTACTATACATGTATAAGCATGGCTGGCATTGGTAGGAGTATGGAACAGCTGGAACATTTACACTTGTTACCATATGACCCAGCAATACCACTGCTAGGTATTTATCCAGGAAAAATGAAAACATATATCCACACAAAGACCTGTACGTGAATATTCACAGGCGCTTTAGTCATAAAAGATAAAACTGGAAACAACCCCCAGTTCCACCAACTGGTGAAAGTGTAAACAAGTCACCGTATAAGCATCGATGGAGTACTACTCAGTAAAACAGAACAGACTGCTGAAACATCTCAAAGCATTATGCTAAGTGAAAGAAACCAAATGCAAAAGACTCCATACTACGTGATTTCATTTACAGAACATTATAGAGAAGGTATGATTATAATGGCAAAGACAGTTTTCTTATTCCATATGGATGAGTTTTCCCAGCAAAATTCCCTAGGGCCTCCAGTGTTGAAGCTGACCACTGAACAGATGTGCAACAGCCTCCACTCACTCTACATCAAACATCTGCCAACACGAGAGTTTTTACCCACTGCTAAATAGAACACTCTCTTGTTGGACACAAAGTACACTGCCGTGTCAGGATCGAGCTGGGGAACTCAGATTTCTTACCTATTCTTGTTAAACTGAATTGCAAAGTCTGTCACGTGCTGCAGAGCTTTGTTGGTGAAGTTCATTTCCATATAGATGTGCCCTTGGCGGTGAGTAAATGTTCCCGGAATCTCCAGGCCCTTAGCCTTTACTGCAGGCAGCCAGACCTGAAACACAGTATAAAGCCCAATGAAACCAGACAGGACGCTTCTGAATAAAGATGAAATTAAGATTTCACTTCCTTAGGCAACTAAGGTGATTTTTATACCATAAATACCAAGCCAAACGCAAAACGCTCCGGATAAAGTCATATTTGCTGAATTTTGAGATCATTCTCAACTATTTAAGAACCAAAAAGAACCCACCCAAAATCAAAGAACAAAAAAACCCCAACCAAACAAAACAAAAACCCAACCCAAAACCAAAGCCAAAAACAAACAAAACAAGAAAAACAAGCCCCAAAATAGTCTATGGGTAGCCATGGCGAAAGGAGAAATTCCAATGAGCATAACATGGGGTTTCTTTGGTTAGTAGCTTCGGTAAAAGGCTTAAAAGGGGAAAAAACTGATCTAATGAAAATCGCATGTTTACAATATTTGAAGACTTT
Source organism: Delphinapterus leucas (assembly GCF_059928025.1). Classification (NCBI taxonomy): domain Eukaryota; kingdom Metazoa; phylum Chordata; class Mammalia; order Artiodactyla; family Monodontidae; genus Delphinapterus; species Delphinapterus leucas. The sequence goes on from NC_143147.1 coordinate 32,781,328, forward strand.
TAAAAATCATTACCAAATTCCTTATCAGTAATGTGTTAAGGGCAAGGACCATGTCTTATGTATAGTTTTAACTCTCGTTATAGTCTCTGGGAAATAGTAAGTATTCAGATGTCGTTTAAGTAATCTGAATGCCTATTTTCTCTGTATAATTCATTCGTGACCCACCTCTGGCCCCAGAATCTGTGATACTCCTGGAGTGTACCAGTTTACACACACACACACACACACACACACACATACACATATATAAACCAACAGGAATTCATGAACTGTCCTGACTAAAGACAGAGTACCCATTAGTCAGTGGGTGGCTAGTAAACATGAGAATATACTCAACCACATTACAGGAAAAGAAGGAAAAAGAAAAGAAGAAAATGACACTATTTAATACTACAAGATACTATTTTTCATCTATCAGAGGGTCAAAAATTCAAAAAGTCAGTAATACTCAGTGAAGGAGAATATAAGGAATCTGGCACTGTTACATTCTGCTTTGGAGAACATAATTTGATGTCACCTTTTTGGAGGGTAAGCTGGTAATGTCTTTTTTTAAAAAAATAATTTACTGTTTTATTTTTGTCTGCATTGGGTCTTAGTTGCAGCACACAGGATCTTTGTTGCGGCAAGCAGGATCTTTTTGTTGCTGCGCGGGCTCTTCGCTGTGGCACGTGGGCTTCTGTCTAGTTGTGGTGGCACGTGGGCTTCTGTCTAGTTGTGGTGTGTTGATCTCTCTCTCGTTGTGGAGCACAGGCTCCAGAGCGCATGGGCTCTGTAGTTTGTGGCACATGGGCTCTCTAGTTGAGGTGCGCGGGCTCAGTAGTTGTTGCATGCAGGCTCAGTAGCTGTGGTGCGTGGGATTAGTTGCCCGGTGGCATATGGGATCTTAGTTCCCCAACCAAGGATCGAACCTACGACCCCTGCATTGGGAGGCGAATTCTTTCCCACTGGACCACCGGGGAAGTCCCTGTAATGTCTTTTTTTTTTTTGTCTTTGTTTTTTTTTCGCAGTACATGGGCCTCTCACTGCTGTGGCCTCTCCCACTGCGGAGCACAGGCTCCGGACGCGCAGGCTCAGAGGCCATGGCTCACGGGCCTAGCGGCTCCACGGCATGTGGGATCCCCCCAGACCGGGGCACGAACCTGTGTCCCCTGCATCGGCAGGCGGACTCTCAACCACTGCTCCACCAGGGAAGCCCCTGTAATGTCTATTTTTAAATGCTTAAATGATCAAGCACATTCCAAGTTTATCCTATAGATATGCTTACAAAAATATACCATGATACACATAAACAAGAATGTTCATGGTAACATCATAATAACAAAAAAGGTGGCGGGGATAGGACTAGATGAATAACCTAAAAGTCCATCACCAGGAGAAAGATTAAATACGTTGTGGTACACATCCATAAAGTGGATACAGACATTCAAAAGACTGTGGTAGAGAAAAAACAAGGTGCAAAACAGTATATCCCACTGACAGTATTTAAAGGATACAAACATACAGGTATACGCATGATCTTTTTGTCTTCTGACAGGACACAGAAAAAGTTAATAGTGGCTACTTATGGGGAAGTGGGGACAGAGGGAAACTAAATTTTCCACCTGATCTTTCTACATTATTTAAATTTGTCATTTCTAGGTATTACTGTAATGTTAGTAAACAAGTACGTTACATAATCTCTTAATCAATTAAAAGTCTGTGGGGATAATATCCAATGCAGTACCCTTACAACAAAGCTACTAAGTTGTGCCAAAACACTACAGCTCAGTTTTGAATCATATTTCTGGTTACTCTATGTAATGGGTGTGTACACAAAGACAAGACTCCTGCGAAGGACAACTGGTTTACTATCTGCAGCAGGGATCCCCCACACCGAGCTGGTTGAGCAGGCAGAGAATTCAGAAAGCAGCCAGGCGTGCTGCCTCAGAAAGGCAAAATTAAAAGAAACCTAGCTTAGCCTGGAAGGCACTATTCCCAAGGGCCGAAATATGCTTCATTTACAGGGAGTTTCCCCTTCCCCTTTTGAATTTCAATCTGAGCATGACATCAAGTGAGGCTGAGACTAGAGGGACACCAATGACACTAACCTAAATCAAAACTCTAAAAAGGTGTAGTAAAATGCATGAAAACCAAATCTGAGCAATGGCACTCTAGAATCCATATGCAGTACCAATGGAAAAAGGAGAGTGGAAAGAATGCAAAGTAAAATGTTACTTCTCTATTATGTCTTTTTCCTCCTGCTGTTGCTCTGTATATCACATCTACACTAGACTGACTTCAGTGTTGACAAGCTAGGCAATATTTCTAAACTAGAGAACAAATACTAAATGCTTAGTATTTCCAATTTTAAGTCTAATTATACAAATGGTTAATAAGGATGCTACGGTGCTTCTTATTGCTAGGTTTAAGGCCGCCTTTCATCCTCCTCGTAAATCCTCTAGAAAAAGAGCCCCAACCTTGGATTTATTATCAGTGAGAGTAACACAAATGTCAGATGCTAAATAATTCAGGTCGTGTCCACTAAGAAAGTGTTGTTTTACTTACAGCCTTAGGAGCCACATATCCACCAGGTGCCATGCCTATCCCCGTGGAGAGTTCAAATAGGTCATTCAGACCACTGCTGACCACAGCAGGAGTAGGTGAAGGAGCAAAGGTTGCAGGCACTGATGATGGGATGAAGGACTGTCCCCCCTGCAGGGAATAAAAGGGAAGGGGAGCAGGGAGGTCAGAAAGAACTCATTAATAGTCCTTAAAATGTTGCTGTATATTTTAATAGTATTGATAAATCAATAAGAACACACCATAATTACAATATTCTTAGGCGTTTAATTCGTATATTCTTTGTCCTTCAAATCATCATGGTTATTTTTTCGTCATTGAAAAGATACACACACTCTTTAGAAGTTCTATCAAGAGAGTCATCAGTAGGATCAGGAACACAGTGATCCAAAGTTTTTTCCGTCTGTTTCCAATTTTAGCTTCCATGATTCTGTGCAAGAGGCCTACAGGTACCCTAATGAAGGGGGAATCTGTTTCTATAGAAAGAAGGAGAAGCATCCAACTTAGACAGCAGTTCCATTTCCACTTGGGCCCAGGCAAGTCTTATTTCCCCATTTAGGCATAAATATCTAGGAGGAAACTCTCCTGGGGGAGATGGATACTCACACTCCCCTAACTCACGTACGAGGAGAGTCTCACTCTGAGTCCAGCAGACGCTCAAGCTCTTTCTAGACGACAGAAAAGAGTATTCTCTCGTCAAGATGGGAGGTTCCATTTCCTTTAGCCCTTTAATGTCAGGAAGACAAAGAACTCTGTAGACACCAGAGCGCCAATCCCTAAAGAGACCCCTACACCACATGTGGTGTATGGTCCCAAAGATTCCAAGTAACCCTACGCTACTCTCTACTCTTCATACACCGCTACAGACGTTCTGGTGTACAGGGCCAGATAGCAGCAGTGGCTGGTCTGAGAACGTGTGCATAGCAAAGGCATCAAACAGGGGGCAGTGCATCCCATGGTGAAAAAAAACGATGGCACTGACTGCCAGACTTCCTCCAATGCCCCCGTCAAGGTCACTGCCAAGCTGAAAGAGAGAAAGGAGAGAGAGGAGAGAAAGGTAGGTTCATTTAGCTAAGTACTAGATGCCCATACAGAATCTGTAAATTGCTCTACCAAGTTGCGGGCAATACATGCTATTCAACTTGACTCCCAAAGCCTAAAGAAATTCTAGATTGCAAAGAAATATAACCTAGGGGAACTGAGTAGGGGAAGTGATGGTGTGTGGGAGTTTTGAGAAAACGTGGAAAGAAGATGGAGCTGGGACATCTCAGGGATGTTTCAGATCCAATCTTTCCACTGGGGTACATAAGCACAAACCCAAACAGGATTTAAAGAGTTTACATATTCCAAGAAGCTATATCTCTAAGTCGTAATGTTCTGAATATGTTTCATTTTTTCTTTAAAAGGAAATTTAAGGGGGGGGGGAGAAAAAGAAAAACTAAAATATGTTTTCAACTACAAAACTTGCCGCCACACTGAGAAAGTGGGAACCAAACCAGTAATGAGCTGCAATTTCAAGCTTCAAAAATTATAGCCTGAACAAGAGTGATTTTCAGAGTTTAGAACTCTCCTAAGAAAGCAAACGGCTGGGTTAGGAAGATATCCTATCTGGGCAGGAAATGCGAAGGCATGCAATTCTTCAAATCTCTCCCACAGTCAATACAGCTAAGGAGAAATGCTGTGATTTATCTGGAGTAGATCATTTAAAAGGATGCTAACTATTGGAGAATTAGACTAATGCAATTAGCTAGGTGACAGGAAAATAATTCCACATGGTCTTACTTCTGCCTCTTTTTCCCGTCAGGGCTCTGATATAATTCACCCTGAATTCCAGGACAAAAGCATTAAAGAAGAACTGAAGCTGGAAATAGCTAGCATGAAGAAACATAAAACACACATACCCACAACTAATGGTGCTGTTCAGAAAGCAAACAATATGTTTTTGTGCTACGATTCTATACTGCTACTTCCTTACTTCTCACTGTGCATCTAACATTCCCCTCTGAATCACCAAATGCCTTGTCTGCTTTACAAAACACTGTTTCCTTTATTGTCTGTCATTTAGTCGTAGAAACTTGGAGAGCTCTAGGCTGTGGTTGTGTTAAAAAAAAAAAAAAAAAAACAACTGTATTTGTCTTCAGGATTTGAGAGAGGGGATTTATTACCTTCTCAATGGACAGATATATAAAACTGGGTTGCCAAAATCTCAAAAATAATATACATACTGAAAAATAATGGGACTTATTTCCACCACGACAGAACAAAAACCCCCAGGCGTTTCATAACTGGCATGAATAAGCATGTTCTGCACTAAGCTACAGAACACTCCAAACCTCAAAGAACCAACATTTGCAAAGTCTGGTTCCTGAAGACTATTTACTGGTTGGACGTGGGGCGAGAAATCACAGGCATACAGATAAAAAGGTCATCACAACCAAGAGTTCGAGTAACTGGAAAAGAATGACAGCAAATAGAAAAGATATTACACACCTACCTTCTCCCTGTTTCTAGAATAACACACATCCATAGCATGACATCTGAAAAGCATGAGATTCCTTTTATTCAAACACACACTCACATTTGCTGGACATAAGGTACTATGGGGACTATAAAGATGCCGGGCAATGAGGGGAAAACAGTAGATGAACGAGATCCAGGCTTTGCAAACTGGCAAAAAAACAAAACACGTAATGTAAAAACCATACAGAATATACTAAAGCAAAAAAAGAAAGTTCTGAATAGAAGAGCCTCCTTTAGGCTGAAGGATAATGAAAAGAAGCTTCAAAGACATGGTAGTGTGAAATTACAGAATGCAAAAATGGGGGAGGTTATTTCTCAAATAGCCTGAACAAAGGTTAAGAAGTAGGAATAAAAGCATGATCAAGAAGGATGAGTAGGGACTTCCCTGGTGGTCCAGTGGCTAAGACTCCATGCTGCCAATGCAGGGGATCCAGGTTCGATCCCTGGTCAGGGACTAGATCCCGCATGCCGCAACTAAGAGTCTGCATGCCGCAACTAAAGATCTCGCACACCACAACTAAAAGATTCCCTCATGCCGCAACGAAGATCCCACATGCCACAACGAAGATCCCGCATGCGGCAATGAAGATCCTGTGTAGCCAAATAAATAAATAAATAAATAAATACTTTTAAAAAAAAAAAAAGGAAGAAGAAGGAGTAGTCTAATTAGACTGGAGCACAGGGTAGATATGTGTTAAAAAAAAAATGTCAAAGAAAATAAGTTTGCAAAGGCAAACTGATTATGGTTAAGTCTTTAGTTTTCAATTCCTCCATCACAGAAACCTGGAGGTTTCTTAGAGTAAGATTCAATCTTTCTAAGATTACTAATAACTACTTCAATTGTGTTCTATTAACTATGGTTTTCAACCTTAGATACACAATGGAATAAACCACCTGCGTGTGTATAACTGTGGGGAGGAGGGGGATTTTTAGAAGTACTGATGCCCGAGTCTCAATCCCAGCCATAGTGATTTAATTGTTCTGAGTTGTAGCCTGGACATCAGAATTTTAAAAAGCTGCCCTAGTGATTCTAATGTACAGACAGGGTTGAAAACCATTGCCTTAGAGAATTAACTATGATTTGGAATCAGACAAGAATATATGTTCAGGAATTACTTTGGCACTAACTCCTGAATTGAAAAGGAACCTAGAACTTAAGAAGAAAGAAAACCCCATTTATTTATTTTTTATACATTAATTAATTTTTGGCTGCGTTGGGTCTTCGCTGTGGTGCGCGGGCTTCTCATTGTGGTGGCTTCTCTTGTTGTGGAGCACGGGCTCTAGGCACACGGGCTTCAGTAGTTGTGGCTCACCGGCTCTAGGGCACAGGCTCAGTAGTTGTGGCGCACGGGCTTAGCTGCTCTGCGGTATGTGGGATCTTCCCAGGCCAGGGCTCGAACCTGTGTCCCCTACATTGGCAGGAGGATTCTTAACCACTGTGCCACCATGGAAGTCCAAGAAAAACCCTTTCTAAGGAAGGGAATGATGCAGAATGTCTCACTTGTCCTGATGCTGGTTTTGATTTAGTTTTATGACTTTCTGATGGGCTTACACATCCTCCCCCCAGCAACTCTCCTCCCTTCTGGCCTATCTCACAACTGAAGCTTGAAAGAGATGGAATTCTTTATGGACCTTGTTGGCACTCGATGGCAAGAAAGAAAAAACACACTGGAAGAGAAATGGCAGCATTATCAAATATGCTACATTAAATAAAAGGCATTGAGAAAAGGCACTCACTAGTGGTGTTATTTCCAAAGGAAATAAAGCCCATTTATAGCCCTTATTTTCTTAGATTTCATTCTTATTATACTTGAGTATTATATGAATATTATCTTAGCTGGACAGGATCTAAAGGTACTCGCCCCCGCTCCTCCCCACCATGCTGCTTGTCAATTTTATTCAAAAACATGTAAGAGAAACTGAAAAGTAATTCTGATACTCCTTTGTTTACATTCAGCTTATCAAATACAACTCAGCTGCAACCCACAATCAAGAACTCTTGATCTTACAGAGACAGAATCCAAAGGGTGTTAGAGACATGTAGCCAGAAACATAAAGGTTCACATAACTGTGCTATGTCCAAAGAAAAAAAGGAAAGGACAATTTCAATATGTTTTCTAACTAGCAAAACTATAGCTTACTCAGACTTTATTCAGCATCTTTTCTTTTGACTGAAAAGTTTCTAAGGGAGGTTATCATCTTCCTCTCTGAAAATATGACACAGGTGACAAGACAGCACAGTGTTGGGCAAGAGTAACTAACAGGGAGATGTCAGCAAGGATGGGAGCCAATTCCCCAGTGAGGGCCTCTCCTATCTACAGCGACAAGCAGGCTGATGCAGATATTAATCGAGGAGGGGGCGGGGGGAGGCTAGAAAGCTAAACAAAACACAGCAATGTCGTTGTCATGTTGGCCTGAACTAGCCACTAACCATTTCAGTTCAGTTGCTGATATCATCTGGAGTCAGACAAGATTCATCTGTTTGGTAATACTTACTAATCAGGTAGGGTACAAAATCAGTCAAACTGGACTTGTAAAATTTCAGTGATATCTATTATCCAGTAAGCTGGGAGAGGTGAGTGAAAAGTGCCAGAGGCATAAGGCATGGCTTTAATCTCAATCTTAGGTGTCAAAATACTGTGTACCTTTTAAGTGTCTTTTGGAGCTGTCCATTTCCCGTTAATCCCAGGACTGCCTTAATGAGGCCGCTCTTTTCTCCATGAAGGAAATAATGTCAACTACAGACCAACTAAATCAGGATATAGGAAGATGAAGGAGAGGTGCCAATTTCAGGAAAAGAACACTTCAAATGCTGAAAACTGAGCAGAATTTTCCTACAGGTCCATAGCTGATACCCAAGTCTAAAATTTCTGCTAGTGGTAAAGCTTCCCCAGCCCCCAATCTAAATCACATTAAATGGCACTAAGAATAACATTAACATTTCGCTACTGCCACAGAGTAGGTGCTTTATCATGCCTGAAGTAGTGCTGAAATAGGTTCAGTTCATGTTGAACCAGGGAGATGTGTCGCTGCACTGTTCATTCAGTAATTGGATGGAAAGTAGTGATTTCATGGGGACTTATTTTATGGGCTAAAGGGATTTCAGCACGGTTACATGAGCTCTGCTGCAGAACCAGGCTGAGTCAAAAGTTTGCGAGCTGAGTCTGCATACCAAAAGGAAATACCTTCATCCAACGGCAACATGCTACAAAAGCAGAAGTACAGAGAAAGAACCCCAGACTGAGGTTCTGTAAGGGACCAAGTCTGCCTGACTCCAAGAAAAGGAAAAGTCTTGACATGGCCGCCAAGCAGACCGAAAACAAAACAAGAACAACAACAAAAAAAACCCCACATGGGATTTCCCTGGTGGCCCAGTGGTTAAGAATCCGCCTGCCAACGCAGGGGACATGGGTTCAATCCCTGGTCCGGGAAGATCCCACATGCCACGGAGCAACTAAGCGCGTGTGCCACAACTACTGAGCCTGCACTCTACAGCCCGTGAGCTACAACTACTGAGCCCAAGTGCCACAACTACCGAAGCCCGCACGCCTGGAGCCCGTGCTCCGCAACAAGAGAAGCCACCGCAGTGAGAAGCCCGCGTAGCACAACGAAGAGTAGCTCCCACTCACTACAACTAGAGAAAGTCCCTGCGCAGCAACAAAGACCCAATGCAGCCAAAAATAAATAAACAAGTAAAAATAAAATTAAATGCAAAACCCCAAACCCCCCACAAATGTTCACAATCACTGCTCTGGGTTAGCCCCTTTGAGGTCCATCTGACCAGTCTAAAATATACCTGTCTGGCTTCTGAAACTGGAGCTGAGTATCTGAAGACATTCTCTTAATTAGAGGTGTAGATCTTAAGCTCACACATTTCTTTGCTCCTGTCTAGAATTATCACCTCCTTTATTTGACACTTTCCAGAACTGATTTAATTGAAAGGAGTCTAAGGAATGCTTCAGGTCATATAGCTCTGCTGGTTAGGAGTCAAAACAGAATGATGTAAAAATAGTACACAATGATTCCGATCACAAACAAAACTTATACCAAAATCCTACTGGTGTCAGAAACATCAGTCTGTGTTTTTCCTATTAGCTTTTAGATTTTAGAAGGCACACACTATCTTGTCTTCTAGGTAAAAGTATGGTTTTCCAGCTCTTGGGCTACAAATTTTGATTTAATCTTCAAAAAGCTATTTAGAAAAGCACCATAAAATATAACTAATCAAATTGGTGAAAAGAATCTGTAACCATGCAAAAGCTATTAGACAAACTCATGGTGAGAATAGACTTGATGTGGAATAGCGTAAATGAGTTGAGATCATACAAAATCATCAGAAGACCCCTTAACTTGAAGGAAAAAACGTCTTACATCAACGGAAAAATAGCGAGATAAAATAGATTACTTCCTGAGATGGGACAGGGAATAGAATGTGACAGAAAGTCCTTAGAATGGCCACTGTTGGTCTCTTAGGTCAGATATAACTCAATGGTCAAGGCAGTAAAAATTCACAGGAGAAGCTCTGCATTCTGTCTCATTTTCCTTTGCAGTAATTACTACCTATGTACTTGTTTGTCATTCGTCTCCCCTCACTACAATGTATGTTTGTAAGGACTCGCCACAACTATATTCCCAGTACATAGAATAGAGCCTGAAAAGGAATAAGCACTCAAATATTTACTGAGTGAATGCATTTCCATATAAGCACCACTATGGCAGTATTATTTCTTGGGGAGACAATTTGGAAATGAATCATTTTATTGGTGAAAATTATCACAAAATGGACAGAAGGCTGACAAAACTGTTTCCCCAACTGACTTAAGAGCACCATATCTGCATCAACACTGCCAACACATATGAATACAACCAATTAGGGGAAAAAGTGACCCCACCCACTCCGTTCCCACCCCAAGGCCAAAGATCTTTCTAGAAAGGGAAATGTATTGTCTGAGTGGTTTTGATTGCCAGTTTTCAGCACAAGAATGTCCTGTGCATCACTTACTTGCCTTGAAAGTACTTGCTTTATATCACAATTCACCACCAAACAGATGGGAACACAGGATTTTGTGGCTCTATCTGAAAGCAATCTTATTCCTTTTGCTGCGAGATAGATGTATAAACGTATCCAATCCCTCGCCTCATTAATGAATAAACTTCTAAAGTCTTTCTCAAACTTTCAAGTGCCTCCTAATGATAAGCTAGCCCAAACTCACACACAGGGCATCTGGGAGGTATAGCATGGAGAGGCCTAGGGCAAACAAGCCTTGTGTTTTATCTTAAACATTCATGCAATTTTACATTCTAAGCTGTAATACAGTGTGTTTACATTCCTTACCATCAAGTAAGACTGACACTGCAAGATGATGAACCAGGTTTATCCTGCAGCTTCAAATGCACCCTGTGCTCTGCTGTGTACTCCAGAGACTGTGTACCCTAGTCTGAGAAGGACCAAAGTTAAGTGAGACTGAATTCTATTCTGGAAAATGGTAATAACAAAAAAACTGGAGGAATCACAGGACAGTGGAAAAGTGCGTATAAACTTTAAAGTTTTGAAGAAGTCTGGGTTCAAAATCCTGACTCTGAGTCTTGCTTGCTATGCCATCTTCAGTTTTTTTGTAAAATGGGACCCAATACCAATTACCTTGCAGACTTATTTTGAGGATTAGGCATTATAAAAGTTCTAGCACAGAGACTGGCACAGAAATAGGCACTCAATATTTGGTAATTATTCCCAACACTGCCTGAGGCCAGCCTTCACTAAATCTATGCATTGATAAAAAAGACAGTGGTTACAAGAGCCACTGAAGAATTTATCAGCCAAAATTAGGCTACAATTTACAAAACTGTCTTCACAAGACTACCAACTCTAAAACTTAAGCTCTTAAATCACAGCAACTCTTTTCCAGAGGAAGAGATATGAAGATGCAAAACTAGTATGTACAATGGATTTCCCACGGGCTAAAAAAACCCTCAAAATCATTACTACAATAGTTCATGAGCTGAAATATCTGGAAGGTAAAAACCTGTAAGAAACAGGGTAGGAGGTTCTGAAAAACATACACTGGAGTCAGGAAAAGGCAGTTTCTCCTCTCTTCTACTCCATCCTAGCTGGGCACACTGAAGCACATATCTCTGGCAGGAAACCCTTCGTCAGCACACAGAAAGGGCACTCTGGATAATGCTTCCTTTCTATTCTTGATGCACAATAGCACCATTTTTCTAAATAGAATAACGCACAGCACCTTGGATAAACAGAAGGCCGTAATTTAGCCAAGGCCTGACAGTCTGCTGACAGCCTGAAAGTAATGGCAACAAATAACTGAGATTCAATTATTACTCTAGCGATCCTCAGAGATGTCAAACTCATTAGCAGATGCTGTATCTTTATAACATGTATGCAAGATTTACATACTTGGGTGCCGGGTTACCTCTCACACTACACCAAACCAGAAGGATCTGCACCACAGTCAGAAATGTCACACTACCCAAGATGAGCAGTTTCTTAGATTTGGTAGCAGGGGCATAAAAAGACACCTATACTGCTTCTAAAACAAAGAAACAAAAACCCCAATAACATTTAAATAGTATACTATCTTGCTCTATACACAGATCAGAGTTTCATTACCTGAATGCATTCCACATCAAGGTGACAGTTAAGTTTACACTAACAGAAGGAGGAAACTATCTACATTTAGGCAAAAGAGAATACACTAAAGGGCAAGCAAAAACTAAGGAGGAAAGTGAAAAGTACGTAGGAAATCCATTTTGATTTGAGTTTTGTGACGAAGAAGCATCATTTTTAAAAATCTGAAGCTCGGCCTACATCAATGATTTTCAAAGGTACCTGTCTCCAAAAACAAACAAACAAAAAACCAAACAACGAAAAACACCATCTAAGAGTCACCTGGGAATGGTGTGCACGTGTGTGTTTTTTTTTTTACATCATAGCAATATACCTACTTCACTCTCTTTGGTTTAAGAATCACAGCTGTTATATATGAGTCACGATTATTGATGGAAGAAGGCTGGAGCCTTCAGGTAGCTTGTGACAAATAATAATAATGAATAAATAAATTGATAAGTATTTCCTGAATGACAGTTCTAGAAAAGTCACAATTCACTAGATCTCAAAACTTCACAAGTGCAATGATGAAAGAGGGCAAACAAGATCTAATGGGAGGGTCACCAAGATGTGAAAATGGAAGAGTAATATTATCCTCTAGTGAATATCAAGTTTTAAAACAGAGGAACAGAAAATGGGTAGATAATCCAAAATACAAGACAATTTTCAGTCTCCAATTATGGAACATGAGCAAGGGTGAGAAGAACCCTGGGAATGAGCAACTAAATCTAAATCGGTCAAATTCAACTCTTGGTCAATTTCCGGTAGGCTGGATCACCTAACAGCAAATCACAACAGGAAAATGTCCTGGGGTCAGGGGGTGAGGGTGTGGAGGGGTAGGAGGAAGAACAAAGGTAAAGTCAGAGAGGCCTGTTTTGGAGGAGGTGCCAGAGGCTCACCAAAATGTAATTCTTCTGTGGAAATCACTGCCTTGGTTTAAAGATCAATTTTGTAACATCTCTACCTAACTTCATCTGGAGCTTCATTTGGCTCAATATTCTCAGTCTCGGCTGCGAAATTAAAATAACTTCGATTTTTTTAAAAAAATACCAATGTCTAAGGTCCTGTCTCCCAGAAATTCCGTTTAATTGCTCTAGGGTTGGGTCCAAATGCTGACAATATATATTTTTAAATACCAATTAGGCAGCTAGAGTGAGAACCACAAAGCTTGAAATAAAAGGTTAGTAGCTGCCACGCTTCATTAGCAGCACACCACTGACCTCTACGGGTAAGGTTCTGTTAGAAACCAGCGATAAAAGCAGCAAAAACGCTGCTGAGAGCTGTTCTGAGATGAACACCCACGGAACCTGAGTGCTGCTTGCCAGACAATCACATAACTCTAATCCAGGCCATATGTTAAATGGGGACCTGGGTCAAATTCTACCACACCCAGCAACATTCTTCTTCCTAGAGAGTGAAAGACAGACCTTTAACAAAATAATTTCAAGAGTTTCTTGCCCTCTCTCAATCTGAGGCAGAGTAGGAGCCCCCTTTCCAGGAGTGTGTTTACTACTGAAGCCAAGAGAACAAGGCATCTGGGTTTACCAACAGCTATTCAAACACTAAAGTGAAGTGGTTCACAGTGATCACAGATACTCTATGTCTTTACTATGCAAAATGTGGTCCACAGACCTGGGTGTTTGTTAGAAATGCAGACTCCTAGGTCTCACCCCAGAGCAACAAGAATCTGTCTTGTTCAAGATCTCCAGTTGATTTATGTACACATTAGCTTGAGAAGCACTGCTGTAAGGCAACAATTCATTCAAGAAACAGCACTATCTGTATAGACTAAGTAAAAACTTTGAGAACTATTTTCCTCTTTAAATTAGATAATTTACGTAAGAACAATAAAAGCATTTTAAAACTGGCATAGACTACTGCTGCCACAGAAACTCGTCTTTCACACAGCCAGATTTAGGCCTCTTCCTTGTGATGTTCTCTTAAAAGGAATCTTGGTTCTCTGAGTGATATATATTTAACTACATACAGATCCAAAGCAAAAAGAAGGGCTTTTACTCCTCATTTTGATTTCTGGGACATATTTATATCACAGAATAAGCTGAAGAAACCTGCACGTAAACACTTTCTGGGGCTATAACACCAATTATACCATTTTAAATCCCAAAGTCAGAATAAGCTAAAATTTAGAGTTACACAGAAACATTACTGGACCTACCTAGCAAAGGCTGTATAATATTTAGAAATCCAATTATAAAAACAATTTATTCTCCACCCCAAAGAGAATATCCTTTGCAAAAAAAGAAAATGAAAAAAGGCCCATGTGTGACTTGGGCTACTACAATCTGACAAAGTTCTAATTGTTTTTCTATCTGATGTAAACTTGCCAGAATTCTGACACATGACTGGATTAAGCTGTGTAAAATATAAGGAGAAAACTCACTAGTTTTAAGGGCCAGCAAGAGCTGATACAAAGCCAAATGGAAATAACATATTTCTTTCCCTTCCATGCTAAAGTGGGTTAAGAAACAAGATGACAGAATCCTGGGCCAGTCAACATCAAAATATAGAGCCTCTTTCTCCCCTCCATCCTTCAAACTTAATTTCTTTGTCTTCTTAGGTTCAGCAAGTCCACTATGTCGTAAACCACTAGGGAAATAAGCAGGGTTGGTAAGGCATAACCGTGGGGAGGATGTAACATTTAACTTGTAGCTCATGTGTCAACAGAATAGGATGAGCTATTTCAGTGTTTATAAGGGATTTCTGAGAGTCTCCATGAATATTTCAATATTCATTTGTCAGTCTCCTGAGTCTATTAAGGAGGTTATATAGCAACGCAGGATATCACACGAGGAAGCTATTCAGTCAACTCTATTCATTAGAGATATGAAAATGAAAAGCAAATGCTTTTATTCCCAAGGAAGACAAAAGCAGTGCTCATTTGTGTCACCATCAGCTAGAGTCCAGAGCTTGGCCAGTGTATAGACTCTGGAAGCAGTGACTTCCATTAGTAAAACGCATCACCCACAAAGATATGATAGTAACCCTATCTCCTCAGGCTCTCTGTCAGCCAAAAGTAAATGTACCTGTACCAGCTGGCATAAATCCCAGACATAATACTGCTCGTAAAGTAGAAGAGAAAATGCCAGTGTATGAAGCAGGAAGTAAGGTCGTTTTGTTTATGTAATCTCTGAGAACATATATTTTTGTATCTATGGCATTGCCTTCCAATTTCTGATGCTGGGAAATAAATCAGTTTGTTGGGCATATTTATAGTCATCAGGTTGATGAACAACTTATTTTCAAGTGTTCAGCTAAAAAAGCCCCTCTTAATTCCACCACAGTTAAGCATCTAATTTGCAGGGAGCCGTGTGATGAGACCTGCTATTTTTCTGGCCTTCTATACACAGATGGAACGTCATCCTTAATATTTCTCATTTATCTTTTACAGCAACAGTAACTAATTGGCTTCCACTGGTGGCACATATTCACAGATACTCTGGACATTGGAGCCTTTTAGTATTAGAATCCTGGAAGCTAATTAAATTGGAAGTATGACAGGGTGGAGTGGGGGGGTGTGGATGGAAAAAGGGAAAAAAGAACCAATCAAGAAGTACTTCTCGGGCTTCCCTGGTGGCGCAGTGGTTGAGAGTCTGCCTGCCGATGCAGGGGACACGGGTTCGTGCCCCGGTCCGGGAAGATCCCACATGCCGCGGAGCGGCTGGGCCCGTGAGCCATGGCCACTGAGCCTGCGCGTCCGGAGCCTGTGCTCCGCAACGGGAGAGGCCACAACAGTGAGAGGCCTGCATACTGCAATGAAAAAAAAAAAAAGAAGTACTTCTCAACTATAAGTAAGATACATTTTAAAAAAAAACACAAATGGCTCCAATGAACCTTTTGGAATTAGACAAGGCATAAGCCAACAAAATACAAAAAAGGCAAAAGTTTGAAAGCCTCAGAATAGGATGATCACTATGAGGTCATCTGAATGATGTTCAGGTCAGAAGGGGAATTACAGGGGCTATCCAGAGTTAAGCAGCAGGAGCAACAATAAGCTCTGGAAAGGTGACTAGGTTGGTTAAACATCAAAAGTTCCATTCAGAGGCAGGACAACAAAATAATCATGTACACTTGTAGACATATCCCATACCAATGATGAACAGTATCAATTAAATCTCTAGAAAAAATAATCCTGTCCTTTATCAAAGGACATTGCTCTGCTCATCAAGGAAAGGTCTAGTTCTAAAAAGCGGAATAATTTAAAGTTCTTCAGCATATCAAGAATTAAAAATAACCCCAGAAATTCAAAAATAAAAAGAATTTAAATAACCAAAAGAAAGAAGAAAGATGCTTACCAGACTATCTAGTCCTCCTCCCAAGAGATCCACTGCTCCCATCTGCATGGAGGATACCTGTGGCACATTGACTGGGGGACCAAGGTCAAGGTTTAAAAGATCCCCCAGAAGGTCACCTTGAGAGGGGATAACCTGAGGCTGTTCCAGGTTGGTGGCAGTGGTGGTGCCAACAGGGCTGTCACCCGCATCAGTGCTGCAAGTCACACACAGAAAGAGGGGAAAAGAGAAAAGTCAGTTTCACCTGGGACATAGTAACAAGGCAATGGGTGAAGGTCAGATATACAAAAACGGGAGGGGGAAAAAACTCTTATACTATATAACTTCATCAGTCAGTCAATTTTAATTGAGCACCTACTCTATAAGGGAACACTGTAATGAGAACTCTGGGAAAATACATCTTTTATTTTTTTAAAAAAAAAGGAAATATATTTCCTGTCCTCAAATAACTTATACTCAAACAAATAAAAAACCAGCATTCACAGAACAAGTGAAAAGCACACTCACCGTGTAAAAGCAGAAATGAGTATTGTGTGTCTGCACACTGACAGGATATAGATGAGAAGCAAAACAGAACCAGGTGGGGCTGATCCCAAAAGATTCTGAGAATGGTTTTATGGCTAGATTTTCAAAAACAGCATAGTTATGAGGAACTACCAGGGAGAGACCTTCAGAAAAAGAAAGGATAGCTTGTGCAAAGGCACAGAAATGAACAATTTGACTTGAGGGGTGGTGAAAAAATTATACTGGCAGGAGCAGACACTGTAATTGGTAAGATTTGGGGGAAGTGAAGATGAGAGAAATACAACTCTGAAAAAAGGTCTGGAGAGTTAATTTTTGTATGATAGACAATGCACAATCACTTTTATCTGTTGAACAAAGAACTAAAATGAACATTTAGAGGAACATTACCCAAGCAGCTGTGTGTATAATGGACTGAAGTTGGGAGAATGGACATGAAGATGAGCTAAGAGTGACCTAAACCGTTACTGCTACAACACTGTAAAAATAAAAACGAAGTGGTGAGTTCCAAGAGATGTTAAATGGACTAGGCAGGGGGAAATGATCTTAATAGATGGTGCTGGGTCAACTGAATAGCTGCGTGAGACAAAAATGAGCCTTGACTCCTACACCTCACAACATAAACAAAAATTAGAGATAAATCAGACATAAATGTGAAGGGGAAAACCAAGAGGATTTCCATGGCCTTGGAGAAGACAAAAGTTTCTACAAAAAGCCCTAACCAGGGCTTCCCTGGTGGCGCAGTGGTTGAGAGTCTGCCTGCCGATGCAGGGGACACGGGTTTGCGTCCCGGTCTGGGAGGATCCCACATGCCACGGAGCTGCTGGGCCCGTGAGCCATGGCCGCTGAGCCCGCGCGTCCGGAGTCTGTGCTCCGCAACGGGAGAGGCCACAACAGTGAGAGGCCTGCGTACCGCAAAAAAAAAAAAAAAAAAAAAAAAGAAAAAGAAAAAGAAAAAAAACTCTAACCATAAAAGAAAAAAAGTGATGAGCTGGACTTCATTAAAATTAAGAACATTTCTTCTTCAAATGACACCATTAAGAGAGAGTGAGAAAAGGTATTCTCCACAGACTGGGAGAAGTTTGCAAAATATCCATCTGACAAAAGACCTGTATCCAAATTATATGTAATTCCTACAGATCATTCGATCATTACATAAAGAATTCCTACAAAGATGATAACTCATTAAAAAATAAGGAAAAGATCAGGCATGACACAAAAGAAGATATACTAGCAGTCTATAAACATGAAAAGGTACTTGCATCTTTACTCATCAGGAAAATGCAAATTAAAACTATAAGACACCACTACAAATCAACCAGAATGGCTAAAATTAAAATGATTGACAATACCAAGTGCTGCTAAGGATGTGGATCACCTAGAACTCTTATACATTTCTGGAAGGAGTGTGCACTGGTACAATCACTTGGGAAAACTGGCAGTATCTCCTATAGCTAAATATATATCTATTCTATAATCCAGCAATTCCACGAAGTGTATACACAAGAGAAATGAGTATATAGGTCTACCAACAGAAATATATACGAATATTCGCAGCAGCTTTCTCCATAAGAGCCCCAAATTGGAAACAACCCAAAGATACATCAACAGCAGATATAAATAAATTGTGGCATATGCAGGCAATGGGATACTATGCACTAATAAATAGGAACGCACAACTGATAACACGGCATTAGGGTAGTCTCAGATATTATACTGTGCAAAAAAGCTAGAAACAGAAGAGCAAATGCTGTATGGTTCCATTTACATGATGTTCAAGAAGAGGCAAAACTAATCTACAGTGATAGAAATCAAAACAGTGGTTATCTCTGGAGGGTGGCTATAACAGCAAAATGGCATGAGGAGTCTTCTGGGGTGCTGGAAATATCCTATATCTGATCAGAGTGGCGGTTGTATGAGTATATGCACACGTAAAAATCTATTGAGCTATACACTAAAGATTAGTGCGCTAATACTAAGATTATTATAAATGACATATTAATTTAAAAAGTGAAAAAAAACAATGAAAATTTCAGGCTCGGACAGCTTCACTGTGAATTATTCCAAACGTTTAAGCAAAAAGTAAAACCAGGGCTTCCCTGGTGGCGCAGTGGTTGAGAGTGCACCTGCCGATGCAGGGGACACGGGTTCGTGCCCCGGTCTGGGAAGATCCCACATGCCGTGGAGAGGCTGGGCCCGTGAGCCATGGCCGCTGAGCCTGCGCGTCCGGAGCCTGTGCTCCGCCAACGGGAGAGGCCACAACAGTGAGAGGCCCACGTACCGCCAAAAAAAAGTAAAACCAATCTTAGATAAACTTTAAAGTAGAACAGAGAATGACAATTGAAAAATATCTGAAAGTATTTCAGTTTTATTGAATGTTAAGGAATTACCCCTAATTTTGGCTTGATAATATATTGTGATTTTTTTTTAAAGTCCTTATCTTTGAGAGATACCAAGTAAAGTACTCATTGGTGAAGTGATATGAGGTCTGGCATTTAATTTAAAATACTCCAGCTCCCTCAAAAAAAAATCTGTGGGGATGATGAATGAAACAAGATTGGCAAAATACTGATTACTGTTGAAACTGAGTGATGAGTAAACGTGTTTGTTATACCATTCTATCTTGTATGTTTCCTAAGATTTATATAATTTTTTAAAAACTAAAAAACCACTATAAAAATTCCATTAATAAACAAATGCTTTCTTAAAAAACGAAAACCCTAGGTAGGTTCTGACAACACTTGAACAAAGAAGAATGAAGAATCAAACTCAGAAAAAACAAAAACGAAGAAGCGAAAGACTAGTGTTGCTCCTTATAAGAGGAATCTGGAGGGACGATAGGGAAAATAATATGCTGCTTTCAATTCTGTTAAGTTTCAAGTGAGAAAAACAAGTAGGGAAGTCCAACAGACAGCTAAGGAAAAGGGACTGGCAGTCAGAGTTACAGAAGTGAACTTGGGAAGAAAGTCACATACCCGCCTCAGGTGAAATGAGCAGAGTAACGCGGGGGTGCTGTGCTAAGAGCAGGGCGTATTTAACAGAATGTATCAGTGGTAACTGTGCTTAGAAGATAAACCGCCTAAGGGAATACACAGAGAAGGTTCAGAATGAGCCTTGTGATACAACCAGAGAAGAGAAGGAACACAAAATTGCAACGATTAAAGAGAGAAAAACAATCTAAAAAAAAGAGGGCTTAGGAGGAAAAAGTGTCAAGGAAGCCAAAAGGAGACCTATCTAGATTGGGGAGAGGGTGGGTACAAAATAAAGCCAAAAATTAATAAGGAAGTCAAAGGGAAACAATTTCATATACACCTAGCAAGAAATATATGAAATCTCCATAAAGGGTATCCTCTGCCCCTGAAATTCTATCATCTCCCAACATGTACCGTTTGGGAAATGTGACAAAGCACATGGATTTATCAGCACCTTTAAATAGAAGGCAGAATAGGCACATATTCTCCTCCACTCTAATACACAGGTAAGAGTATTATGAGAAGACAAAAGTGAGTTAGATGAAAAGAAATAAATGATCTTATAGTTTCTACAAATTAAGAACATGATAAATCATTATTATGTATTTTTTCTAAACGGAAGACACAAGAAAACTAACATGAAAATCTTTCCCCATTGTGAAGGCAAGGGAAATAACTGTATAAAACTGTCATCAAAGCAGTATTTATTTATTTATTTTTTGTGGTACGCGGGCCTCTCACTGTTGTGCCCTCTCCCATCGCGGAGCACAGGCTCCGGACGCGCAGGCTCAGCGGCCATGGCTCACGGGCCTAGCTGCTCCGCGGCACGTGGGATCTTCCCGGACCGGGGCACGAACCCGTGTCCCCTGCATCGGCAGTATTTTTAAAAGGTGAGATATTTCCAAGTTAGACAACTATTTACCATCTCATGCCCACAGAGCAGCTGACAAGTATAGTAAGCAATACTCAACTAAAAAGCACTTTTCCCTTTCCCAAGTGATTTTAAAAGGCCTCATGAAGTAAGCATTTTTCAGCCTCTAAGGTTTTATGGTGCAAATGTATTTCACGTCAGAGGCATATCACTTATTACCCTTAGGACGCAGAAGAAAGCTAGGTGATGTCAGTACTCCTACAGACATGCCATTCGCAGCAACATACCAATATTTATTTCAAAGGGGATTTTTCTGCACTTGTGTTTCTCTTTTAAAAACACAAAACAGGGCTTCCCGGGTGGCGCAGTGGTTGAGAGTCCGCCTGCCGATGCAGCGGACGCGGGTTCGTGCCCCGGTCCGGGAAGATCCCACGTGTCGCGGAGCGGCTGGACCTGTGAGCCATGGCCGCTGAGCCTGCGCGTCTGGAGCCTGTGCTCCGCAACGGGAGAGGCCACAGCAGTGAGAGGCCCGCGTAGCGCAAAAAAACCCCCCAAAACGCAAAACAAGCACAAATGGACAAAAAGGTCATCCAAAAAGGAACCACATAAGGAATTGTGAAGGTAACCAATTGAAGGCTAGTAATCTGATAAAGACCTTATGTAAGAGACTGTGCTTCTTTTTACATATTGGTTCTCTCTTTGTGTTCTAGGAAGAGTTGTTTTTGTTTGTTGATTTGTTTCACTTTCCCCATCCCATTTGAGGGTCAAAGTTATCAGGAGAAAGGTAATTTAAATGGCAAACAACAGAAAGTCCATATCTATTTATCAAAACTTGAAGCACAGACTGGGAGATGTACTTAGAACTTAAATGGTCATATCTAGCGAATGTTAAATATGCTTGCCTACGAGGTCAAACACCCTGGAACGAGGCCTGATCCTCATGAAACCACAAGTTTCCTTTGGGTGAAAATCACAGCACTGCCCTAAAACCAAAGATTCAACTCAAGGGCTAATGAAAGATTAATAATCATTTTCTTGGGTACTGCCCTTTTCTTTTTGTTTATCTGTGCCCATAGTCTGTTAAAACAGAGCTACAGTATTGTAAACGTTGACTAATTTGTAAAGCAATAAATCCTACACTCTGGCTATTCATGAACCACTGAAACACCTATATTAGACAATACGAGACACTCAGAAACGGTGCAAGTGCAGATACTCTAACCACTCAGAGATCAAATTCTACTTAGATTTGAGGTTTATTATAATTAATGAAGGGAGATTCTGAAAAGATTCCAAGATACCCATTATAAGAGTTTATTAGAGTACTGCCGCTCCCAAATTAAAATTTTAAGGTTATCTATAAAGCAAGAGTTCCATGTTACCTGACAGTCTGTTCATAATAGCATTTCCTTACTGATATGGAGCAATTTATTTTGGCAAAAAAAGGTACAGGCAACTGAACAACTATGTCTACACAGAATCTAGGCTGCTCTTATAAAACAACCCTGCAAACATTATTTCACCAACAGCTAGCTTTACAGCATAAGAGAAGCAGTATCTGCTAACTTCATCCATAAGCTTGAACCAAAGTTACAGTAAAGGATAAAAATAGCTAAATGTATACATGGGCGGACCTCATTTTATTGTACTTTGCAGATATCGCAGTCTCTACAAATTCAAAGTTTGTGGCAACCCTGCATTGTCGGATGATGATAAGCATTTTTTAGCAATACAGTATTTTTATATATATATTTTATATTTATTTTATACAAAACCAGTTTCATAGTATATATACTGCTCCTCAAGCTGCTTTCCATATTGGCACATACAGCTGTCATTTTTCCACTGTATATGCAGCACTGCATCATTATTTACTAGTGTCCTATTGATGAACATTTAGGCCGTTGCCTCTTTCTCCTTCTTTCCTACTATTTATCTTTGCAATCATTATAAAGTGGCAATAAATATCCTGGTATCCACCTCTCAGAATGTCTATATAGTGGCATTCATTTACGCATGAATTGTTCCAGTGGTATCATGTTATTAAAGGCAACAATCAGTCCCATTTCAATTTCTGTATTTAAAACACATACAAAAATATTTTCTTTAAACTAGGCCAGGGTTTTTCCCGTGACTTTCTACATAAGCAGATGAACTGGTTTATAATTTAGCCATTTAAGGCACGTATCATTCAGCTCAACACCGGAAGTGACCCTGATGGTTTTATATACATTTTCTTAATCATGTATTATTTAATTTGCACTCAAAATGGAGTGCTGGTTAAAAACAAAAAAGCATAAAGAACACTGACATACAAGTTAATACAGTATAAAAATGGTAAATTTTACCTCAAGATAATCTTTATCACATTCATAGGCTGCATTATTCTAATAGAAATGCACATATATACATGTATTATTCATATCAAAATGTTTGTAGTATTTGAAATGCCAGGGTTAAAAAAAGGAAACAGTGGTACTATCCAATTTAAATGAGTTTGTTTTGTTGCTTGTTGGGAGGGGGGCTAATTTGCTCCTGAGGAAGTGTTTATAAATAGCAGCCTGAAACCTCCTCACTTAGATTTTCATTTGGAAACAAAGCGTGAATATTATGAAACATAAACAAGTTGATTTTTTAAAAGAGCAGAATACAACTTTCTCCAAGTATCACATCAGGAAAGCAATCCCCTGCCCAGCTTTTATTGATATTTAAATTAAAAGTTAAATTTTAATCTGTATATTCAGTCCCCAAAGCACGTCATTTAAAATTTGTAGACTATGCTTTTTATTACACAATGAACACTACACATCACTTAACTGGGAAAACTTAATTTGCCTTTAATAAGTAGTAAAGTTGTTAAACATATTAAAATAAACTACATAATACAGCTTAATAATATACTTATCAAAATAATTTTTTTTTTTTTTTACTTCAAACTATTTCTCTCATATAGCTGGTACATATTTAACCAAATGGCCAAAAAAAACCAATTCCTGTGGGGATTCACAAAGTATATGCTTCTGTGAAAAGAGCTTGAGTCCCCCCACAAATTCAAAACACTGCAACAGGACAAACTTCTAGAGACAGAATCACTGGATCAAAGGGTATACGTACTGTAAATCTTAACAGAAAACTTTAGTCCTATGAGAAATGAGAAAATGAGTGCAAATTTTCCAGGACTAGAAGTGAAGAGTGGGCAAGGATCTCCACTGTCCAAACTCAGTTATCCTGAGGGGTGATCTGTTAGGACTACTATCAGCTGGTCTTCACTGCCTCACTAATTCACATGGAGACCACGATAAATCAGGCCCAGTCAAAGCTAATGAGAAGAAAATAGAAACTTTTTATGATTTTAAGGTGCCATTATGTGTTTGGTGACTCAGAAAATTTGGTTTCGGATCTACTGTACTGCTAGTCTGATAGGCCTCCGTAAGGATCTCGAGAAAATAGTGTATTTCCCAAAATTTGAGAGCTTCCAAAACAATTCTTACCAGGCAAGCTCTGAAACAGTAATTCTTAAACTATAATGTGCATCAACATTTTAACACACCAGGAAAGCCACTGAAAGTGCAGATTCCAGACTTTCTGATTCATTATGTCAGAAGTGGGGCCCAGGAACTTTTATTTTCAACAAGCAGCACAGGTGATTTTGATGATGACGGTCTCTAGTTCACAGATGGAAAAACTAAGGTGAAGACTTCTTTTCCATGTACTAAAAAAAGTAATTACCAAAGTTTGGACACTTCTATGAGTATTCTTTACTAATTCCTCTAAAACTATCAAAGCGAAAAGACCTGTTGTCATTTCTTTTTTATTTGTCTTATCTGTTCTCTGCTCCCCTTTTATTCTTTTTTCTTTATTGTTGTTGTTTTTATAAATTTATTTATTTTTTGGTGCACTGAGTCTTCGTTGTTGGGTCTTCATTGCTGTGCGTGGGCTTTCTCTAGTTGCCGCGAGCAGGGGCTACTCTTCGTTGCGGTGCGTGGGCTTCTCATTGCGGTGGCTTCTCCTGTTGCAGAGCTTGGGCTCTAGGCGCATGGGCTTCAGTAGTTGTGGCACGTGGGCTCAGTAGTTGTGGCCCACGGGCTCCAGAGCACAGGCTCAGCAGTTGTGGCGCACGGGCTTAGTTGCTCTGCGGCATGTGGGATCCTCCCGGACCAGGGCTCGAACCCATGTGCCCTGCATTGGTAGGCGGACTCTCAACCACTGCACCACCAGGGAAGTCCCATACTATTTCTAATCATACCACCATTTTATTTAAAATTAGAAGCACAAAGATTTCACATATACTTCACTGAATTCTCAGCATAGATAAACAATAGGATTAAGTCTACTATAAAGACAGAGCAGTAGTATGACAGAGAAATTTGCCCAGTCACGTCCTGAACCAGTGGATGTAGCAGAAACAGAACCCCACCACCCAATTCAAATTAACGTAACTCAGCAGATCATGCTGCCCTCAACTTAAAAATTTATGGCTGGTAACATAAATATTAAATTAGGTTCTTATTTCATGAACTTGAGAGAAAAATTCCAGAGGAAAATTCCAGTGGAAAAGACTTATATAAATGTGCTTACTCTATTATGCTAATGCCTCAGATTTCATTAACTGGACAGAAAAGGCAAGTCTAGAGAAACTGTTTATTAATTATTTATAGCCAAATATGAAATAATCATCCACAATAATCTTAAAACCTCTAAATTCACTTATTTATACTGGCTTATGCACAACAATGCTTCAGGCAGGCAAGACAGGAAATGCGTATTCTCAAAAGTCATTCTCAACTTTCAGACAGAGTAGAAAAGGGCAAAGACTCTGGAGCCAGGCTACTTGGGTTTGAGTCCTAGTTCCACCCCATACTAACTGGGCCGGCCTCTCTATGTCTCAGTTTCCTCACCTATAAAATGGGAAGAGTAACAGTATTAACCCTTACTGAAAGCCTGGCACATAGTAAGCACTATACAGATGACTGTTGTTACTAAGATTCTCTACTAGTCCTTGTACAGAAAATCTAGAATTAGGAACGTCTGATGGTTTATTTATACCCTGCCCTGTTCTAGAAAAGGATTTAGCAAAGCTTATAAAAATACATCTAAGGCTAGAGAACATAAATTAGAAGCAAAGGCAGAAAAATGCAAGCCACGATGACCCACACATTTTCTACGGGAGATCCTTAAATTTGATTCTAAGGTTTCAAACATCTGATATGAAAAACAAGTCTAGTCAGATAAGCCATTCAGAGGGGTAGTTAATTACATACTAATGCATAAGAGAATCCAAAGCTGGTTAGGAATTTTTTTTATGGGGTTTCATAGAGAAAAACATATATAATGGAATAAATACTTTGATAACACATCTAAAGAGGATAGTTTCTCATGACAACCCTTACTACAGGATGATGATATTAGTGTAATTCAGTAAAAACTATTCTAATAAGGGTCAAATACAATGCAGTCTAGATCCCCAGCTCTCTACTAATCTGGCTTGATTCAGTGGTAAATTTCAACATCTATAAGAACATAGGGAATCCTCCCTAAACACTTTATCTCAGGCAAATACTGTAATAAGAGTGAGTTTGAACTCTGACGAGAACCTAAAACACAGCTCTCCTACGCTGACTGTTAAATACAGGTACAGAAGCCTTAAGAGACAATGGAGGTGAAGGCAGGGTTCAGAACTTGTGAATACAATAGAATCGACCAGAGACACTCACTTGATTATGAGGCTAGCCTTATCTATTCAGAAGTGAGTAGACAGGATTTCCCTGGTGGCACGGTGGTTAAGAATCTGCCTGCCAATGCAGGGGACACAGGTTCGAGCCCTGGTCTGGGAAAATCCCACATGCCACGGAGCAACTAAGCCCGTGTGCCACAACTACTGAAGCCCACGTGCCACAACTACTGGAGCCTGTGCTCCGCAACAAGAGAAGCCACTGCAATGAGAAGCCTGCGCACCACAACGAAGAGTAGCCCCTACTCGCTGCAAGTAGAAAAGGCCCGTGTGCAGCCAAAAGTAAATAAATAATTAAATTTAAAAAGTGAGTAGACAAGGAGCAAAGCCAAAATTCTTTTTAGAAAATTGTTCTAACTCCATCTTAACAGAGATACAAATGGGTAATAAAGGGTCTAGACTAGGAAATCTAGAATGCTCAATATAGATAATATTAAATAACCATTGCCTTGACGGTTATGGAAATTGCTTTGCTTCAGGCAAAAGGAAGTTTTAGAAAAAACACTTCAAAGAGCTCTAACAAATAAATTTTAAAAGATGTAAAATTAATAATAGGAAAGGTGTATCTATTTTCCAAGGTGGATGAATGTCAAGTGGCCTCTCAGCAGTTAAGATGATTTTGACTATTCCACACATACATAAACACAGAATCTTCAATTTGGCTGAGGCATGAATCTGTCACACAAAGTAAGCCGAGACAGTCTCTTACCTGCCGAGTGATTCTAGGTCACCACCCAGCACTCCCATCTCTACATTTTCTCTTTCCTTATTTTCTATTTCTTGTGGTAACTTTCATGGAGAGCCAGATATTGCTGATGCCTTGAAATGTGGCCATCAGGGGAGAGTTAAAACTTGAGATACTTTAATAAACAGAAATCCCATGATTCTTGAAGAAACTGAGATTTCTGAGAAAGCTAAGAGACTGTATAAATATGTATTTATCTGTGTTTAGGCAGTTTTCTGAAGTGTTAGTACATAGGCCTCATTAAAGTCAAGTTTACTATATTACCATCTAGAATAAACACAAGACTTCTTTGAATCTGGTTAATTTATACAGAGCTCTTTCTTCCGTACAAAGGAGAGAGGCTCCAGGGCCTATAGCAAAAGACAGAAATGAACTTCAAGGCCCTAAGATGAAGTCAAATACATGGCTAATTTAATGGCAATCACCCTACAGAGTCTGTAATAAGCACTACATGATTAAGAAGGGGCAATTTCTATTCAAAATGGCCCCCTGTAGATGACCTATTAAACACTAACGCAAAAATTAACGTCTAACCTAAACTACTTTGATCCAGAAGATGACCAATTTCTGCTCTTAGTGCCAAGATATGCCTCATCAGTGATGGACAACCTCCCAGTCCACTTTTCATGGACAGATGGTGAGCCATGGCCTGCCCTTGACTCCACATACTCATATGGATGCTTCTTCACACTAACCATAATGGGGTCAAGTGAAGGTTTAGAGACTTGGGGAAATAGCACATTAAAAAGTTCATTCATAATTTGTTGGAGAAATGGAGAAAACTGAGAGGTACAAGGGGTGGAGTGGGACACCTCTATTTTCTGTGAAGTGAATTTTCTGACATCCTTTAACTCAACTACTGTTGGTCAACTGCTCCTTAAAAGATAATCAAGCGATAATTCTCAGTAATGTTTACGTGCATCAGTAATCAGACAAGACAATTATCTTAATTTTTAGTTCAGGTCTTCTTCACATTTGAGTTCATTGATTGTAAAACATCTGTACTTGAATCAAGTGTCAGAAAGTAGCCTTTGACTCTAGCAGTTTTCTTGGCTGTATTTTTTTCAGAGTTATATAGCATATTCTATAAACAACTTATTTAATAATGTTGTCTGCTTTATAGTATTCCATTAAGTATTCAAATGCCTTATCTGCCCGTCGAACTTCTTTTCCTTAAAATGGATTCCTGGCATTTCTAAAATTAAATACTGTCAGAGGAAAGAAGAACTTTGCATTTATCATGTATCAAATGATGCGCTTTGACCACTTAACAGATGATGTATTGGCAACTATTCAAGGTTCACATTTGTGGCCTCAGTTTGGAACTGGGTTTCAAGAAGTGTACTAAGTGCACACCCCAACCGTACTAATTAATTACAGGATTTACCATATTTAGTCCTCCAATTGTGTTCATTATTGATATGAAATAAAGCTCCTCAGAGAAAAAAAAAGGAAAGATGACAGCTCAGAGCTAGGTTAAAGAACTATAAAAGAGTTCAAATGCTGTTAATATACAACTATAAAGAGATGAAAGAGGAAAATGGTAAATTGAATATCTGAATCAGATTCCATGTGTAAACACACATCATAACTCTTGACAGCCTGCTAAAGCCGGCCTGTTCTCAAATTCAATTAAGAACATTACTGGATCATGACGGACTGATCATTATACTAGTTACGTCAGAAAAAGTAATTACTTTGATTTCTGTGTATCCAGCTGGTTGCCACATTCCTGAAATCAGAACCCTCCCTAAAAGGACCAAAAATACTAAATAATTAAGGAAGCAGCATTAGCACTTTAAAATTACTTGAAGAGAAAGGCAACTTATCTAGAAGGTAGAACAGCACACGAGATATCTGTCAAAGCATTTACCATCTCTACAGGGTACTTTCATTTGAAAGCTGAAATTAAGTCCCCCAGAAAGAGATACTGTGACTCTCAATGTCATTTTCACAAAGTCATGTCCTTCATTAACACTAAAGAGTCTAAGTTCAGCTTTCATGAATTATGATTAAAACTGGAGTCAGTCAATTCATTTAGAAGCCATACAACCAGTTCTAATTCAGCAGAGTATGTAAAAGAGGCACTGTTTTTTTTTTTAACAGAATCTAAAGACTGCACTCCTTCCGTTTAAAATCTCTGCAAATGAACCTTCTTGGAAGAAGTTTCGCAATTTCCTAGAATTCAAAACAAGACAAATCAACTCCATGCTTTCTTCAGACTTCTTACCCGTGTTGCCAAACTCAAGATCTGCTGTACCAGCTCCTGCGTTTCTGATGGTTTCTTGAGAAACAGCTTCACTATGGCAGTAAGCAGAGTGAGCTGTACCTAAGCAAATGTAATTTAATAGGTAAAGTGAAAGGCATTTGCATTATACCACACCATGAATTCCAAAGTGATATTTTCCCAAATATGACTTACTATGAGGTCTTTCTGATTTTGATTAAGAAACAAAGGTAAAAACTCAGCCAATATCCACAATAGCAGTCAAAGGTTTTCATCAACTGAAAACGCACTAGCCTCCTATCTCCAAATTGCATTTCTTGGCATCAAAAACTGCTGGTTTGTTTCTGGCCCAGATAATCACCTGTATTTCTTAAAGTACATGCTAACATACTGACGGCAATAAAACTGGTTCCTGACCAAATTCTTTATTATTTACTTCCACCAAAAGCTACAACTTCCAGGGAATTAGGGAATCATTTATCATACTGAGGCAAGAGCCAAGACAGTAGAATTATGCCAGATCACAACCAATTAAGAGTGGCATGCTAGGGCTTCCCTGGTGGCGCAGTGGTTAAGAATCCGCCTGCCAATGCAGGGCACACGGGTTTGAGCCCTGGTCCAGGAAGATCCCACGTGCCGCAGAGCAACTAAGCCCATGCGCCACAACTACCGAAGCCTGCGCGCCTAGAGTCTGTGCTCCGCAACAAGAGAAGCCACCACAATGAGAAGCCCTCGCACCGCAATGAAGAGTGGCCCCCGCTGGCGGCAACTAGAGAAAGCCCGCGCACAGCAACGAAAGACCCAATGCAGCCAAAAATAAATAAATAAATAAATGAAACAAATCTATTAAAAACAAAACAAAAAAAAGAATAAAATTTTAAAAATAATAATTAAAAAAAAGAGTCGCCTGCCGAACCATGAAACTACTGGCTGGTATATGTTCCTTGTAGGGCCTATTAAAGTTACGATGATAGATGACACACATGAACTTCAATCTGCAGTGAGTACAAATGCCGGGGAAAAAGAATAATTTATCTGTTCTCTGGGCCTTTGACTCGAAGGTCTCTCAGTTTTGGTAGAAGACAGACAGAAGATGGGAAGGAGTCTAACCATCCACAAAGAACCTTTTCAAACTGCACATGCCAGCCTTCACCCCAGACAAAAACTCAGCTGCAACTGAGCCACAACCATTACTAACAGCAATGGGTAATCATCTTTAGGTGACAGAAAATTAAAAAGTAATAACTACTGCTCTAAGTCAGTAGTTGTCAAAGTGTGGTTCTGGACCACCAGCAGCAATAGCATCACCACCCTCAACCTTGTAAGAAATGAACACGTTTAGGCCCACCTCAGATCTACTGACTCAGAAACTTTAGGGGTGGGGCCCAGCAGCCTGTCCTTTAACACAGGTTAAACACCAGTGCTTAGGTGCTTCTAAGGCTCATTAAAGTTGAGAACCACTGTCTAAATTAGGCAGGCTTGTTCCAACAGAAGTTAGCACAACTGAAAAAGGTCACCCCTTTTTGGGAGAAAAATGTACATACTATATGTGTATATAAATTCACACACATGAAACTGCCTAACCTTTACCTTTCCTGAAATCGTCCCCAAAACATGTAATACAGTAAGATATAGATGGGAACTTACCTGGGTGCTTTCATCATGAAAACCTTCCAGGAAGCTCTCTAGTAACTCATCTGCATTGTCAATTCTTTCAGCATATTCTCCCACAATCCAACTCATAGCTGCTCGAGTGTCTGGCTCATCCAGTGAGTCTAAGTTCTCACACAAAGTGGCAATGATACTTTCATATCTGATATAACAAAATGGACTATGGTTACTGCAGGCAAAACTGAGAAGTGTATTTAACAATGAAGCCTAAAAAACGAAAAACCATGGACAAGGTACCCTAAACCACCACCAAACTACAAAGACTTTTAGCCAAGAGAATGTACAGGCTTTAAAGCCAGAAAATTATAAATGTCTTCAATTTTCCTTCAATTATGTTTTAATAACTAGGCCATAAATCTTTATAAAAGCTTATCAGATATTCTTTTCACAAGGAAAAACTAACCTATGGTTTAAGATAATACCACTACCTTACATTTCTCACAGTCTTTCTCATAACGAGATCAGAGAATTCTCCTATTACTTCATTTTACCTTCATCGTAGAGGAACAGAAATTCCACTTTACTATTAGGAAAATGGAGTAAGACAAGAATAGCATCCAGAAACAGTAATTTTGTCTCTTATCCACCTATCTCTGCGTTCTATAGAGATCTTTATGTTCCTTCCTCCCAAGGCACCCACACTAATGACCTGTTTTTCTAAAGAAATAAGCAACTCGAGTATTTATTTTTACAGGTCTATAGCTCTCATTCTTTACCATGTTAAATCCATCTCCTTGGCTAACGTGGTTTTTTTTTGGTTTTTTTTTTTGCGGTACGCGGGCCTCTCCTGTTGCGGAGCGCAGGCTCAGCGGCCATGGCTCACGGGCCCAGCTGCTCCGCGGCATGTGGGATCTTCCTGGACCGGGGCACAAACCTGTGTCCCCTGCATCGGCAGGCGGACTCTCAACCACTGCGCCACCAGGGAAGCCCGGCTAATATAGTTTTAAACATCAGAATGAAATTGTATAATAAATGAGATATGGACAACCGAATAATACACTTAACTGTTTGCCCTATTTCCACTGATTAAACCAGGTTCTCGGTAATGCTTTCTTAAAATTAAACTATCATAATCCCTCAGTAATACAAACCAGAAATGGACACCTTTACCAAGCATATTGAGATATACACCTCCGCACTTAATCAAGAAGTTTAGAAACCCAACCCTCCTCTTTCCTGGGAGAGTGGTAGAAGTATATGATCCTTTTTCCAAAAATACCATTTCTAGAATTGAAAAACAAAAACAAAAAATATATATATATACAGTATACATAATGCTTAATAAACCACTACCTTATTAAAATATTTCTTCCAATTCTGAGCCCACCACTGAGCTAACTAACTGTAAGTCACTTCATTTCACGTTATCTTTAACGATAATCAGAAGCCTTAGCACAGTTCATCTCTATGATTATAAGGTAAAATGAGATTTAGGATGCTTGTAAGATCTGCTCTTATTTCACTCTTTCAGATTCCTTAATTGTTTGCCTTCAAAAGCAAATTTGAAAAAGTATTTTTGTTTCATAACTAAGAGGCCTCAATGTGAAAATTTTTGTGGAGTGAAAATGTAGATTTTGTATATCTTAATGGAAGCAGCTACAATACTTCAGAAAAGGCCTGGAACTCTGACAGTTCATTGTTGCATGTTCTATAATTTTCTACAAGTACTAGGTAACATACTAAGTGAACAGTGAAGCTGTCACCTCCCTGGCTTTTACAATAAGGTGACCATATAATTTATTATTCAAACTGAGACGTTTCTGAGAGTGAAAAGGGGCACAATTATTAATTATGCCTGGTAAGAGGCATAAAATGGATTATGCCCAGACAACGTGGAATATATGGGTATCCTTATTTAACAGTAACTTCATCACCAAAGAATCTGGCTAACTTTAATATATGCCAATTGACAATGCATATTCAGACAGAGCTTCAATTCTTCTAAAAGTGATAAAGCAGAGTGAAAAATCACATTTTAATCCTTGTGCTAACCAACTTATGTGTTTCTGACTTTTAATAAAGTATTCAATTATGACCAGTTACTTTACAAAGACTAATTCTTACCTAGCCAACCTCAAAGTGCCTTACTTGAACATTTCCTAAATGATCTGAGGAAGAGGGGCAGAAGTATCTGGACGTACTTGTTGGGGTATTTGCGGAAGATATAACAATCGCCTCTTGGACCACATAATTTACTTTGGTTTGGATGAGATCAAGCAATGTGCTTACACAGCGCTCTGCAGATTGCTGCAAAGAGGAACATAATGAGAAGTCAGATGATCTATCCAATAACACAACCTCAACATAAAAAATATTTTTTTTTGGAACGTTCAGGTGTTATCAACTAAACTAGACTAAAAGATGAGGCATTTAATTTGACCACGCTATACTAGAGGCTGGGTTATCTGATGGAGATATACAGAAGTTCTAGATATACTCCAAATTTTACTCATTACAAGAAACAGTTCAAGTGAAAAAAATCATCTTGGATAGCCAGGATGACAGAAATGAGAAGAAAGCATAAGTCAAGGTAGAAGGAAAGAATAAGAATGAAAGAATAAGCCAAGCGAAGAGGTCTTTATCTGCAGTTCATGAATGAGCACAGACAGAAGGCATCTTTAAACCTCTTGAAATGAAACTGCCAAATTTCATTTGTGCACACAAGCATATTTTCCTGGGAGAAGGTTTACAGTTTTCATTATATTTTCAAAGTTCTCTGTGACTCAAAACACTCTAAGAAAAATTTGCCATCTTCTGGGCTATATAACTGCAAGTCTACGGCCTTAGATAAACTGCAATTTTCCACAGCCTATGGTTCATCTATAAAATAGAACTTAATCTATTAGTCTTTTATTAATGAAGGGAATATGGAAGAATACAAGTGACAAAACTAATGTATTGAAACAATAAGTCATAGTTTTTAAAAGAAGGGTTCCAGAAGAGAGATCCTAAAAACCAAGGACTGATGTATCATATATTACAATGTATTATGATGGGTCATTCCATTATATGCCTCCTGATAAGATGCAATAGGAAATTCACAGCAGCATCTAAGAGGTATTCTTGCCAAGAACACTGAATATGAATATTACCAAGCCTCTAGATTTAATTTTCTAAAGGGGATGAAGGAATGAGATAAACAACATCACTAAAATACTATCAGCCGAATCCAGACTCTGGAAAATTCTACAAGCCTAATGATCTAGTCCTTTCAACAAATGGCACCCAAATAAATAAGTAAAGACTTAAGAGACATACTAACCAAATGCAATGTATAGCTAGCTCTCGTTTAGCTTTTGATTTGAACAAGGCAACTGTAAGAAGACATTTAGACACAATTAGGGAAAACTGAACATGGACTAGGTATTTAATGAGATTAAGAGTTACTGTTTGTTGAGTACCGTAACGATATCATGACAATTTTTTTTTAGAGGACCTTATCATTAGATATATACATTGGACTACTCTAATAAGATCATATCTGAGATCTGCATTAAAATAGAACAGTAGCCCACTCCCTTGAAGGGGGAGGGAGAGGGAGAAGATCAAATGGAAACAGCAATGTGTTGATATTTTGTTCAAGATGGATGGTGGGTATATGAGAGCTCATTAATCAATTTTACCTTAGTGTATACCTAAAAATTTCTGTAATAAAATCTTTTAAAGGTACTATAATTTAAACCATTCCAAGCAATATAACGAAAACAAAATTGCATCTTGAGGTTATTTATATGAGGTCATATATATGATGATTCTGTTCTCTTTTATTATTGTAGTTTTCCCATTTTTGAATTCTATTTTATTCATTTTCAACTAGTTATTTCCTGTGCTGTTATTACAACAGCAAAACAGTTGGGAAATTTTAAATATAAAAGTTATGATAAATTATAAAGCATGTAAGGGTTAAATTATCAAGTTAGATAGTACAAATAAAGTACTCAGCATAAGGCTTGATAGAAAGCTAACGTCTACTGAATCCTTAGTTTCATTATTATAATAAAGATAAACAAAAGGCCATCTCCCATGATGCATCAATATTCAAAAACAATTAAGTCTAGGATAGTAATTTTCAAGCAAATTGTCATCTCACTTATATTGCTTTTGATTAAATTTTAAAAACACCATTAAAGCAGTATGGCAGAGGAACAAAAGTAAATATCCAATCATTGTATATACAAAGTAAGTCCAGAGACAGAGAAAGGCATACAGACATATAAAATTTAGTATATGATAAAGGCAACATTTCATAACAGTAAGGAAAGGATGAATTGTTCTTGTGTTTGATCCCCACACTCTTATCTTTAACCAAACCATTGCCATTAAAGTAGAAAATAAAAGTGAATTTTATATAATTTTGAAGTGAAGCACAATTTTCTAGGTGGTCCACTAAAGATATCATTGGGAGAGGGACTTCCCTGGTGGCTCAGTGGTTAAGAATCCAGCTGCCAATGCAGGGGACACGGGTTCGAGCACTGGTCCAGGAAGATACCACATGCCACAGAGCAACTAAGCCCGTGACCACAACTACTGAGCCTGTGCTCTAGGGCCCGCGAGCCAAAACTACTGAGCCTGCATGCCACAACTACTGAAGCCCGAGCACCTAGAGCCTATGCTCCGCAACAAGAGAAGCCACCGCAAGGAGAAGCCCGCGCACCGTGACGAAGAGTAGCCCCCGCTCTCCGCAACTAGAGGAAGCCCACACACAGCAACGAAGATCCAATGCAGCCCCAAATAAATAAATAAATAAATTTATTATTTTTTAAAAAAAGATACCATTGAGAGAAAATGGATAGAACTCACTACATAAGGAAATGCAAACTCCTATGCATCAAGAAGTCAAATGAAATCAAAAGGAAAATAATTGGGAAAATAACTATTAATGAAATGAAGGGGTATTAAATGAATTAATACCTTTAATTAATTATTTAAAAAATCAATGTGGAAAAGATAACACATTGAAAAAAGATACACATGCCATGAAAAAGCAATTCCAAATGGCTAAGCGTAATGAAAAAAATGTCACCTCAACTAGAGATCAAAGATTTAGCTACAAGGATCCTCCTTATAACCATTATTTGGAAAAAGAGCAGAAACAACTTTAAGGTCCATACAGGAAGGGAAAGGCTAAATAATTATGAAGCAATCACACAGTATGTCTACAAACCACTAAAAATGATGTAAAATATTATCAGTAACATGGGAAAATGTCCATGTATAATAAGCAAAAAAAGCAGACTACAAAAACATAAGTAAATAGCATCTGTAGAATGATCTCGTTTTTGTAAAAAGCACACCTGTTTATGGAGGACTATGTAAACAAAGACTTAAAATCATGTCCACAACATCTCTGGAAGGGTAGAACAGGGGTATGAGAAAGCAGAGTGTTCTACTTTTAACTTGTCTTTTTTTTATGATTTTATGTAGTAAATACATATGCTTTTTGTTTGCCTAAGACGTAAGTCAGTACCTTATCTTGAGCTACAAAAATGAGAAATGGTAAACACCAAAGAACAGAAGAGTGGGAAGTGAGGAATACCTTAACTTAGTGACTTAATCTCTCTCAAACAAAACCAAACATATAAATAAATCTCGCAAACAAAATCATTTTATTTGTAAGAAAAGGAGGGCAGGGGTTTATTTCCTCCTTAAAGAAACAGGTATACACTGTAATATATACAGCTTTAAATCTGTCAATCACACCTCAATAAAGCTGGAGGTGGGGTGAAGAGTAAAATCTATTAAAAAACAACCAAACAAAAGAGAACAGGCAAAAGTTACTGAAAAAACAGTACTATGAAATTGCTTTTTCAGTGGTATTTATTGACTCAATGGCTTATGCTTAATCTTTAACCTAACCAACTTAATATGATAAAATTATACACTTTTTTCACCTCAGGATACTTAAAGCAACAAGGAAACACCTGTACTTACAGTCATGATAAAAAACAACTCCAACTCTTAACACCCAAATTTTACAATAGGCCCTGTTACCTTAGCTAAGCACTAAACTAAAATTCTTTTTTTCTCATCTGTCATATCTTTGAAACCAACTACACATTAAAAAAGGGTCAGGTGCCCTGAGAGAAAAGCAGCAGCTCAGTCTGGAAGCTACAGAGAAAGGCTATTACAATTCCCTCGCTGGTTCTTGCCCTTGTCCCATGGATAGGTTAGTTAAAAACAGGCAATCACTGCTTCTCCTGCCCCAACAACTGTGTCTGGACTAGGCAACTCTTTCCAACTAATAACTTTCATGATTAAACCAGTTCTAAGAAAAGTTCTTAGGCAAATCCAGGTAACTGGAAATAAGAGAACACTATCTAAAAGGCAGGAATTCTTGAAGGCTGATCTTAAGCTTCCAAAGGAAGTTCATTCCTCACACACTCATATTCCCACCAGGGCACCCTGAATCAAAGGAAGAAGTGAGAGCCACCAGAAGTTCATCTCTTCCAGAAGATGATGGATAACTTTTCCATTTAGTCACAATAGACGGTATTAACAGCCGCTAGGAATCTAGATGCTTTGAGAACACTTTCTAGTAATTCCAGGGATAGAAAAATCTCTTTAACTTTGGAATGAAACTCTTTGCAAGAGCACTGTCAGAGAGGTTAGTAAGACAATGACATTCTGGCAGTGAAAAGCACAAAATGACTCTTCTGCTACCAAAATAGCTCTGAAAATTGTCTGCATTAATACCATAAGCAGGTGGCTATTCCACAATGAGAAAAGAAAAAGAAAAAAGTTAAGTAGTGGTGGTAAGTTAAGAAGTGTGGTAGTAAAAAAAAGATGTAACACATCAAGATCCAATAAACAGATTTCCCCATTTCTCAAATGGAGCAACAGAAGTATATATTAAGTATGTGAAGCAACTGAGCTGGCAGAACCAGAAGCAGAAACCAGGATTAATTAACTTCTTGCTATAACAACTGGTCTACTAAACGACTTATCAGTGGTAACTATATGAAGCAGCATTCAGTAAATAAAAACAAGGAAGGCCAATTAGGAACTTGGCTTTCAGAGACACTTCTCTGACACAGCATCTGTTTCCTTCTGTTCCTGTGAAGCACTGGTCATACTGTACAAATTATTTTAGTAACTATCCTTGTGAAATCATACGGTCCAATCTGACTCAAAGTAGAACTGTAGGGACTTCCCTGGTGGTACAGTGGTTAAGAATCCGCCTGCCAATGCAGGGGACACGGGTTGGAGCCCTGGTCCAGGAAGATCCCACATACGGCGAAGCAAATAAGCCTGTGCACCACAACTACTGAGCCTGTGCTCTAGAGCCCACAAGCCACAACTACTGAGGCCACGTGCTGCAACTACTGAGGCTCGCGCGCCTAGAGCCCGTGCTCTGCCACAAGAGAAGCCACCGAAATGAGAAGCCCCCATGCACCTCAACGAAGAGTAGCCCCCACTCGCCATGACTAGAGAAAGCCCACGCGCAGCAATGAAGACCCAACGCAGCCAATAAATAAATAAATAATTAAATAAAATGTCAAAAGAAAAAAAAGCAGAATTGCACATAGTCAAGTAGTAAGAACAAATATGGAGCTCTGAATCCACAATATTGTTGTGCACAGAAGCCATCATTAATTGCAAAAACTTCTGAATGAGGAAAAACAACAGAGGCTTGGTGACTGATGAAGCAGTGCATTGTAAGTTGTAGCCCTTAATAACTACTGGAAGGCTGCAACCAAGCTAGAACCAATCTGCCCTCTAAGACCACAGAGAAGCTCTTCAAGAGGACTTCCAAGTAAAGATCAACTCCCTTCCCTAAAGCAGGAACCTGCTAGTCAACAGCCCTGCCTATGTGCACAGAAGTCCTGACAACTTTTCTGTCGTCTCATTTTTAGTATAAATAGGCAGCAATTTACTGTAAGTATGGTACACACTTCAATTAAAAAATCATAAATAGACATGCAACCATCACCATAAAATACTCCAGATAATTAAATTCAAACTGCAGAAACAAAACCAAAAACTGTAATTCACATCACAAGAGATTTAAGAAACTATTGCAACCACAAAAAAAGGAATGCTATGAAAAAGTACCCTAACAAGAAACAGCAATGAAGGGAGGCTGTATGGAAAGACGGCTGTGCAGAAGACAAGAAAGCAACCACCCAGACTGGAGTAAGGACTGGAAGGACAGAGGACTGGAAGAGAGAAGGGTCTAGAACAAAAGAAAAGTTTTATTAATTTGATATTATGCTTGAAAAGCTGGAAGAAGATAGGAGTGCAATGAAGGCACAATGAAATTAAAAAAAAAAAAAAGACAAAGGTCATTATAAACTACAGAAAAAACAAAAGCCTTTATAAGAAAGAAAACGCAATCATTTGATTGTGTAGGCTCTACATATTTACAGGCATAATACACACAGCAAGCTTTGCAAGACTCTAGTTGATAGAACAAGAAACAAAGGTATATTATCTCAATTTACAAAGATAATATAGGAACAAAAACCTCATGATATAACTATACAGGGGATCTATACAGAAGGGTAGAAGTAGGAGTGATGGAGTATATCAACCAGGTTGCTTCTCTCATAGCGGAAAGTTAATAGACAATGTCTACAATTGGTAAATCGATAAATAGTAGCATAAGGATATTAGAGATATGGAAGTAATCAAAATAACTAAAACTAGGAACAGAGTTAAACATGATTCCCTCGGGAAAGAGAGGGACCAGGGACAGCTGTTTTTCATTAAAATTCTTTAATATTTTAACAATGTGCTTTATTATTTTGATAAACTTAACAATGTATTTTTAAATTTAAACTTAAAAATGTAAGCAAAGAGGTGAAGAGAATATCCAGAGTCCCACAACGTGATCACAACTACCACGGGACACTTGCCTCCACCTTGATGGCACACCGTCCAATGGCCCGCACAGCTCTGCGCACAAAGTCGACATCCACCTCTGTGGCATATTCCTTCAGTTCTGCCAGAACCTGTTAAAAATCCATGAAGTGAACAATCATTAAGGATTCTCCAACAGCAATTTCATGGCCTAGGTTTTTCTGAAGGCCAGATCTTAAGATCTAAGTTATTAGATCTTAACTTGAATCTACTTTAAGTCTGACCTGAGCAATGTTGGCTTGGGATGCCAAACGAATCATGATGTCCAATTTCTCTAGTTTCACACAGATGGGATCATTGTACTTCACAAAGAAAACTCTGATCTCCTGCTTCAAGATTACAGGCCTGTGGTACACAGAAACACAAGATAAGTAAGGTGAGGCATATATTGATATATCCTTCCGAGTCTGCATTAATACCTAACCTGTGCTTCTCTGCTCTCCATTCACACACTCCACTCCAGGGGGAAAAAACTCACAAACTTCCTCTACATCCCTCTAACCAGATCCATCTGGCAGACTATTTTTATCCTTTTTAAGGAGTAAAGTATATATTGCCAAGAAGAACCACTGGAAGAACAACCACCTGATCTAAATTACAGCCTGAACCATATTAAGCAGACACCAGCTATCATACAACTAAGAGTTCCTTCAGAAAAGAAACTAAATTGTAGAGCAACACCAGGCATTCATTGTAGGAACACTCTAAAATCAACTGTTAGCCTCCTGACCCTGGGCAAGTTGCTCTACCATACAGTATTTTCATTTCCATAGATTAAACAGAGTTTTAACACAGTCCTCTTTAATAATGATGTTATTAAATAAGTTTAATTCAAAATTACAAACACTTTAATCACCAATTCATTTTTTCCCAACCTTTTCTGGACGATCAGGTTGATGTTCCTCAGGGCGACGTACTGCACCTCTGGCTCCCCAGACAGCAAAGTGACAAGTGGAGGGGCCAACTTCTTCAGCAGCATATTGTAGTAGTCAGAGTCCTTGGGTAACAACTCTAGAAATTTCATTAGGACTTTTACTGCTGAAAGCACCACTGCTGAGTTGGCGTGACATAGCCGAGGAGTTACCCGCTCACAGATACTGAGGACAGAAAATGAAAATTAGTACCTTAAATTATAATTTCTTTGCTCAATCCAATCTATAAGGGTAATGTTGTCAGAGGTTCCCATGGCCCAGGTATAAAGAAATTAGAAAATCAGTTAGAAAAGTCAAAACTCCATACATAGGTAAATTTGGGATCCAACACTGCGGACGCCTCAATCCCAGCAAACTACAAACAGAGCAGGGATATCAGAAGACTTTAGGAAACCAGCAATAAGGGATGTTCAAACTGGAAGGGAACTAGCCAATACCCCAAACACCTGAAGCTCACACCATTTACCTTCCTATTTTATAGTCCTCTCTGTCTCCCCATACTATGTAAGGGCTCCCTGCCTCACAGCCCATTTCTCCTCAGCCTATAGGAAGTCAAATTAAGCATTCTGAGAGTTATTTCATAGTGAGAGATATCAACCAACTGTGGCTGAAGTTTCACTGTAAGATGCGGAAGGAGATGGGCTGACAGGGAAAACCACCCAACCTCTTGCATTCAGCATAATAAGGGAATCTCGGGAAGGGTGTTTGTTTGTTTGTTTGTTTTTAACAACACGACACCACTGCAATACTCTCTCAACCTCATCCCCTTCTCCTAGTCCCTGCCACCTACACTTAAATGTCTCATAAAATATAGAATATTTA
Source organism: Delphinapterus leucas (assembly GCF_059928025.1). Classification (NCBI taxonomy): domain Eukaryota; kingdom Metazoa; phylum Chordata; class Mammalia; order Artiodactyla; family Monodontidae; genus Delphinapterus; species Delphinapterus leucas. The sequence continues at coordinate 32,822,691 of NC_143147.1, forward strand.
GTTATCCATTGAGGGTTCTTCAGAAATTAACCTAATTTTGATAGCTCTTAGGCAACGTGAGTGGCTAGCTGACTCAGTTAAGGACACAAGGTAAGTAAGCTGTGTTTTTCTCCCTTCCTCCTGTATCTACTTGGCTGACTCCCTGACCTCCTTTAGGTATTTATACAAATGCTACCTTCTCAGGGAGACCTTTCCTGACCACCCAGCATTTGTTAGATCTCCTCCTTACTTTATCTTTCTTGTTAGCACTTATCATCATCTGACCTATTATATGCTGTATTACGTATACATTTTATATATACTTCTGCCCTATCCCTCAGAATAAGTGTTCCATAAGAGCTATGATTTTTGTCTGTCCACTGCTATATCCTCAGAGCCTAGAACAATGCCTGGCATACAGTACGGGCTCAATAAATATTTGCTGAGTGAATGAGTAAGTGTGAGATGTCAATGACCAAGAGAAAATAAAACTGTATGTAAAGTTCTTTCCAGAAGATATTTGTACTTTCAGTGATGGAAAGAAACTATCAGGGTGAGCTTTGGTTAAATCCAGAGGGAACAATTTCCCAGACAAGTGAAGAGCACTTACATTACAGTAGCTCAAGCTTTAGCCGGGCAAGGAAGGTTCCTATCTACCATAATTAAAATGAAGAGCCAGGGCTTCCCTGGTGGCACAGTGGTTTAGAGTCCGCCTACCGACGCAGGGGACACGGGTTCGTGCCCCGGTCCGGGAAGACCCCACATGCCGCGGAGCGGCTGGGCCCGTGAGCCGTGGCCGCTGAGCCTGCGCGTCCGGAGCCTGTGCTCCGCAACGGGAGAGGCCACAGCGATGGGAGGCCGACGTACCGCAAAAGAAAATAATAATAATAAATAAAATAAAATAAAATGAAGAGCCAACAATTCTTCAGAATTATTTTGCCTAGTACAGTGCCTATATACACAAAATGCTCAATAAAAACTGATGATACCTCCAATTCTGTAAACTAAAATGTATGTATGTGTATATGAAATTTAGTAGTCAGTATCTGACAGTCAAAGAAAATCTGCAACACTAAAGTGGTAGAGAGCTGAGCAGAACAATCCAGGTGTGCCTTCCAAAATCTTCTCCAAATTCAGACTGATGAGATTCCTATATCTAACGGAAGACATCATACATTTTGCTGGCTCCAACACAGTTTCTCTAGTACTAATTATAGGTATAAGGCAGCTCAATAACTAGTATCAAGCCACTTACTATGTATGTAAAAGAACGAAAATTTTGTTACTACAGTGAGAGACGCTCAAGAAACCTTTGTTTGCCAAATGGCTAGGAATTGCTGTATGGGAGATGTGAGACCATGATGAGGGAGAGTTTCTTCAGAGGGTTGTAACTATACTGTTCAAAGAAGAAATGAAAAATACACATCTCCTCTTAGGAAGAGCTATTTTTTGCATGGTTTACTCTACCACCTAAAATGTTCCTAAATACATTGAGAAAATACCACAGGATAGCAATATATATCCCATAAGCCACTGATTTTCCCAACGTAACAGACCCTTATTCTAATACAGACTTACTAGAAATTATTGAACCGGGCAAGACTCCTAGATACTATCCAGAAAAACAGACTGACCTCTGAGCCTCCCGGTCATCTTTAGGGTTGTAATTAGACAGGCAGTCCAGGATGAAAATCTGGCCCCGTTCGGTGCACTCATTCAGGGCTGTCAGTAGCTTATTAATGTTCTGTGGATTCAGATCGAGTAAGTTGCTGTTTGGGTGAGATTCACTGATTTCAGATAATGCTGCTACAGCATTAGCCACCACCTGGGAAAGAAGCAGATATGACCTTGATTTGTCAAGAACAGTACAACTATTTCTCTGGATCACTTCATAGATCTCAATCCATAACCGTTCCTGAACGTTTTACGCAGTCAGCTAGAAAGAGATATACTGCTTTCAAAATGTATAATAAACCACCAATGATGGCATATATAGCTTCCTCATGGTCAGGCAACACAGAATTAAAACAATTCACATATTAGCAGAGAGTCCCACATGACTTACTATTAAAACAATAATAGTTTTAATAGTAGTCAACACTATCAGTAGAATTAAGACACATGAACAGCTGTAAAAGAAGTGAAGGCTAGGGACTTCCCTGGCGGTCCAGTGGTTAAGACTCGTGGTTCCACTGCAGGGGGGCATGGGTTCGATCCCTGGTTGGAGAACTAAGATCCCACATGCCTCGCAGCCAAAACAAAACAAAAAACACAAAACAGTGAAGTTTAAATACGAAACATGTACATTAGGCAATGGAAAGAAAAATCTAGGCCAAACAATTTTATAGGTGTATGGGTGTGCATGTACTGGGGGGTGGGGAGGTGATACTTCAGGTGTCAATCACACCTTAAGTCTCAGAGTAAGAAAATGTGACCTTGAAACCACAGTTCACTATGGTTAGTTCACATAGTAACACATAGTTCACATAGTAACATCATGTTGGGAAAGCACATAATCTCCGTGAAATTCAATTTCCTCATCTGAAAATGGGATAATTTAATCCCCCGCACAGATTAGCTTTAGTTTGAGGATAAAATCAGATGGCTTATGTATAAGTGCTTTCTACAAAGCCTTATACAAAGTTAAGGTGGCAATATTACCATAATTCATCAAGACTAAGTTGCACAGTTTTTCATATTAACATCTCCGAAGTTGGGATATATTTAATAATCAACGGCATGTCAGTTTAATAGGAGGTATTTTTCTTTCTACGTAATACAGGAAATAATAATGCATCTTAGAATCAATGAAATATGGTACCTCAAATGTATCCTTAACTCAGGCAGTATGATAAATGAAAAATTGCTACCAAATATAAGAAAGTACATTTGTATCCTGACTTAACAGACCCAGAAATCCCTACTAGCTGCAAGAAAAAACAGTGGACACTTTATCAAAATTACAGATTATGTCTAATTTAACTAAGAAATCTACAACCAGTGAATGTTTAAAGTAATTTTAAGATTATAAAAACACCCCAAAATAAACAAAACAGACAAAAAACTATAGCTCTGTACAAATGAATTCAAAGCCACATTTTGCAGTGAGGCTCTCAGCTGTCGCTAAATATTAGCACAGTAAGGCTATATATAAATATTCTGTAAGCATAAATGAGATGCAATAGGTAGCAACTTCATTAATTATGTATATTGAAAAGATTCTCAAAAATGTCAACTCGTTTTTAGTTCTGACTGAAGTCCCTGTTAAAAGCTTGAGAAACTAAGAGTTGTATGATTATCCTTTTGCTAGCAAGAGAAGAAACATCATGGTCACAGTTTAGGTATTGATTTTAATATCCATATCACTTGGGTACTCTGCAGATTATCCCAGTATATGATTTTACCTAGAAGATAAATTCTAGAGAATATGGCTTTTTAAATCAAATAATACATTCATGACAGTATCCATTAACTAAGATAATGATGCCACAAATGGAATCACCTTCAGTTATAACTTAGTGATCAGGACAAAAAATTCCAAGATGAAAAAAATTCAAGGGTTCACTTGGTAAGTATGATTATGGATATAATACTTTATTGTTATTAAGACAACTCGAGAAGGATTATCTAGTTCACCTATCACATGATGGCATGCATGAGGTTCTTTCCTGACTTAATTTTTGTTTGCCAACCACACCATCAAGCATGGCCTTTAGTAAAAAATTAAAAAGCATGAAAAGGGAAACAATAATCTCCATCATCTCAGTGCTTTACATGCAGGGAAAAGGTACTGTGTTTCCCCTGTATAATACACTTAATACACTGGATTACAGGATAAAGGATCAAAATGTCACACTGGAAGAACAAATGCCTGTTTTCCTCTCTTGCTGCCAACACATGCCCCGTCTTGGTTACCAGTTCGTCCAAAACAAATGTCCTGTCACAACTTACCATTTCTGCCAGTCAAATTTTTTTAATGTTAAAAAAAATTAAATATGAGGACTGTTAACAGGAAATGTTGAACAGAATGAACAATTAGAACTCCTCTGCTACCATCACAGGTAACTGGAAATTAAACCAAGTATATAATGCAGCTAATGAAGTATATGTTCTGGTGGTAAAACAGGCAATTTTCACTTATTATCACATTAAAACAAGAAAAGAAACAGGGAAAAGTAAATCTAATTAAAAGATCCAGAGAGATCAGATTATATGATTATGTTTAGAAAAGTCTGCATGGGGAAAAAAGATCACTGCCAAATGGTCACTGAGCCAATGACTGACCAGAGGAGATACACCCCCAATAACAAAACTCTACTGCTATTCCTCTAAAATTCCTTCTATTCTACCTTTCTGCTTTCATCTCCTAATCTTCACATTCATACTGCTAAGTTTTCAGAAATATACTGAGGTGGGCCCATAAAGAGCTGCTCAGAGTTCTCCTGGTCAGTAAGCCATGCTTCTCTCACTCTAATGGAAACTTAAAATGGAGCATCGAATCTCAAGCAGGCAAAGACTGACTTCAAGACAGCAGCTGGGTAGCTGGGGTATACAGGACAACTCACCTGTCTCTGTGTTTCTTTGGAATTTACATATGTAGTAATATACTACTGTATATTATCTGTACATATATTATCTGTTTGTAAAAATAAACTTTAAAAATAATGGATTGAAACATGATTTACTTCCTCTTCCCAGAGAGCCTTCTCCAAACAATAATTCATTATCAAAAGAAAAAATCTGACTCTTGCAGTAACTGCCCTGGTTTACTAGTGTATTAAAACAAAGGCTATGTCTCTTTCTCTTGTACCATCACTTTGAATGTGAACTAAGACTGACATGCATAACATTTTCCCCCCTAGAAAACTGGCAGTTCTTTTAGGAAACACTGCCATGAAAAGAACAATGGCCTTTTAATTATAATCTCAGAAAAACTGGAGTTCCCAGGAAAGAAAGGGGTTTCTAAAGGAAGTTTTGCTTTAAAAATGGATTTATAAATAGGGTTTAAGTGAGTTTTCTCAGCACACTGGTTGATTTACAAAGAACTGGCATCTAGGCTACAAAGGAACATGTCCCATAGCATCAAAAGAAATTTTTTTTTAATTCATCTTGCCTCCCAATTATGGTAAATTCTGTTCTTTGGAAGACTGCAATGAAACATTCCTCCTCCCCATCCCACCCCTACCCCCTGTAGACCTAATATAATATGTATACTTTACAGATACAGATATTAAACACAAACACATACATACATACAGAAGTATGCGTGCACGTGCGTGTGTAAAATCACACTCAATACTAGACAAATTTTTCTCTGCCCTAACTACAGACTTCCCTTCAATCTGACAGTTCATTGTGGACCCTTGGAGTCTGCTGAATTTTTTTTTAACGTAAACAATTTGTGTTTTGACTTACTTTATACTATACCTAATAGAATTGGACAAAGAGATAAAAGACAATAATAGCTAAAACTTACTGAACACTTATTATGCCATTTACCTTCCCAGCAACTCTAAAGTAGTTGCTATCAAAATCCACCTATTACAGATAAGGAAACAGGCTTTAAAAATGAATTTATAAATAAGATTAGAGAAATTCAGTGACTTGCTTAGCCAACAAAGCTGGAAAGGGAAAATGCTTGAATACAAACTCAAGGCCTGGGGCTTCCCTGGTGGCGCACTGGTTGGCAGTCCGCCTGCCGATGCAGGGGACACGGGTTCGTGACCCGGTCCGGGAGGATCCCACATGCCGCGGAGCGGCTGGGCCAGTGAGCCATGGCCGCTGGGGCTGCGCATCCGGAGCCTGTGCTCCACAACGGGACCGCAACGGTAGAGGCCACAACAGTGAGAGGCCCGCGTACCGCAAAAAAAAAAAAAAAAAAAAAAAAAGAAACAAACTCAAGGCCTGTATCTGATTCTAGTGTCTGAGTACTAATCACTCTGCCGCCTGCATTTATAGAAGTTCCAAGAGCTGTGAACATCAAATGGGGGAAAGGGAAAGAAAAATCGGAGCTGGGGAGAATAATATAATCAAAACATTATTTCCAGGCAGATTTATACAAGGAGAAAAATGTATTCTCCTACTTTATATATTTCAGAGATAATCACATCCTAGCAGCACTTCAGAGGCAAGATTTACTATCCAGCTACAAAATCTGATTTATAAGCTATCCCTGTCTCATATGCAGCAATTCTGAGGACATAAATTTGACATTACTTTTTTTATTTTTATTTTTTGGCTGCGCCCTGCGGCTTGCAGGATCTTCTTCCCTGCAAGTGGAGTCTTAACCACTGGACCACCAGGGACGTCCCAGACCTCATTTTTTTTTTTTTTTTTTAAAGGAGCAAGCTGGAGTGGTGGGTATGATTAAAATAAAAATGATCCTGTAAAAAAAGAACTCTAGAAGGAAATCTAGATATACATTGGCAGTGGAGTATCACAGACAGAAGCTTCTTTAGGAGAAATCTCTCACACGTTTCCCTGTCCCTTTGAATGATCTAATTTCACTCATTTTCATAGCCTCAGAACGCAAGAAAGATAGCACTCACAATATAGTGACTTCCTCCTATTAACTATATTTAGAAGACTTTCATTTCTAGCAATGACCTTCAAGGTCACACACTGTGAACAAACACTTCAATTTTCCCGCTCAATTTACAATCCTTTTGGCTGCTGCCCCTGAAGACTTGAGTCAATTGAACGCAGTAGAATAACTGACCAAAACTATTATAATGGAAAATAAAGGTGATTTGCATACTTTCATCCTCTTGAAAATCAGCAACAGTTCAGAATCTCACTTTCTTCTTTATGGAGTTGCCTCAAATAACACGTTAAAGCACAGGGCATTTATTCTAAGCATGTTTCAGTCATTATCATCTCCTTAAGAACAAAATGACTGGACTTCCCTGGTGGCGCAGTGGTTAAGAATCCACCTGCCAACGCAGGGGACACGGGTTCGATCCCTGGTCCGGGAAGACCCCACATGCCACGGAGCAACTAAGCCCATGCGCCACAACTACTGAGCCTGTGCTCTAGAGCCCTCGAGCCACAACTATTGAGCCCGTGTGCTGCAACTACTGAAGCCCACACACCGCAACTACTGAGCCCACATGCCACAACTGCTGAAGCCCCCGTGCCTAGAGCCCATGCTCCGCAACAAGAGAAGCCACCGCAATGAGAAGCCCACGCACCGCAACGAAGAGTAGCCCCCGCTCGCCGCAACTAGAGAAAGCCTGCGTGCAGCAACGAAGACCTAACGCAGCCGATATAAATATATAAATAAAAATTTTAAAATGCATTATTAAAAAAAAAAAAGAATACAATGACTATACGGTACCAGTTAATTTTACAGTCATGCTTTAATCCAAGACACTGTCCAGACTGCCAACTAGTAATATGCTGACTACATGTGACATTCTGTAATGTTCCGTTTTTTTCCCCATCTTCTTTCCCAGCATGAGGAAGCTAAGTGAACACATCTACCTAGTGGAGTCAACACATCCCGTTACAGCAAGAGAGTCTGAATATCTGATAACAAGTAAGATTTAAAAATTAGACTCAATAAAACTCATTACTTAGTTAAGGGGCTTACATAAGTAGCTTAAGATGTGTTTTGATGAAATGTGAATATTCACAAAGCTAAAACACTACAAATAAATATCTACAAATGGACAAAAGGCACTCCTAAGAAGCCAAGAGTTACTTGGCCCACCAGCCCTAAAATCACACAAAAGCATGCTGCAAAATGAACAAAACAAAAAATTTATTATTACACCATTATCTCCCTTTTGAGAGTAAGTAATCCCCTGCCAAATTAGAGCCTTGAGATCATTTTAAAAGGGACACTAAGAAATGAATAAGCCGTGATCTTTCACTACACTACTGAATTACTATGTACAACAGATCCAGTTTTCAGGAAGTTGCCTACGAAAACTGCTTTAGGCATATCCTTGAACAATTATCTTTTAAAAGTAATCCTGCAATGATGTGTTAAGTAATACTGTAAATAGATTTACTTCATTTGTAGATAAGCTGCCCTCAGAATCACCCTAAAAAATAATGTCTGGCTTTAAATAATGTATACAAAAGAATTAAATATCTTTGGGGCTTCCCTGGTGACACAGTGGTTAAGAATCTGCCTGCCAATGCAGGGGACACGGGTTTGACCCCTGGTCCGGGAAGGTCCCACATGCCGGGGGGCAACTAAGCCCGTGGGACACAACTACTGAGCCTACGCTCTAGAACCTGCGTGCCATAACTACTGAAACCCGTGAGACCAGAGCCCGTGCTCTGCAACAGGAGAAGCCAATTCAATGAGAAACCCGCACATCGCAAGGAAGAGTAGCCCCTGCTCACCGCAACTAGAGAAGGCCCGCACACAGCAACGAAGACACAACACAGTGAAAAATAAATCAAATAAAATTATAAAAAATAATAAAAACAGCTTTATTTTAAAAAAGAATTAAATACCTTTAAAAAATAAATTTGCCGTTGAAATATTAACCCTTCTAAAATCATTAATAACCAGTACCACCACGATCACTATACAATAAAGAAACGTTTGTTATTATTAAGGGCTTACTCTATATCAGGTTCACTATTAAGTGCTTTGCAAGCCCTCTTTTATTTTTCACAACGATCCAATGATAGAGGCACTGTTTATAATCTCCATTTTGTAGACGAGGATACTGAGACGTTTAGGGAGACCACCAAGCTAAGAATGGCAGACCAGGATACAAATCCAAGTCTGGCTGGTTTCAGAGCCTGAGTTTTAACCCTCATGTGTTAGTACTGGAGCGAAAAAAAAAAAAAAAGTTCACAGTTACAAAGCACTTTTCTGTTTTTGAGATACTTTCATAAAGAGTGAGTCAACTCTTTATAAAAGGAAGTGATTAAACGCAATTTGGTATGCTGGATTGAATCCTGGAATAGCAAAAGGATATTTGTGTTGAAACAGGTGAAATAAAGTCTGTACTTCAGTTTATAGTGATATACCAACGCCAATTTCTTAGTTTTGACAAAGGTACCATGGTTATGTAAGATGTTAACATTAAGTAAAACTGTGTGAAGATAGGTATATGAGAACTTTCTGTACGGTCTTTGCAACTTTTCTCTAAATCTAAAAACCCGCCCCCAAAATGAGATTTAAAAAAAAAAAAAACCTAAGTTAGTAATAACTGATAAAACGAAAACTGATGATTAAAATTCCTAAGGTGAGAATACACATAAAAAGATCTCCACAAAGTTTATCATAAAGGAAAACAAAAATTGTTTCCTTCCTCTGCAAGAATTTAAAAACCGAAAAGCACTGAGATGGGCACTTGCCCTTATAACAGAGCAGCCTCCAATGATTCCACTTACTCAACACTCTGATCCTGCAGCAATTACCAGCAACTCATCTTTTAGTACCAAATACAACATTACTTACTTGGGGCATCCAGACACAGACTGAGTGAACATGTTACCTCCTACATCATTCTTACCCAGTGCCTACCACATACTGACACTCTCACACATGCCTAAAATTCTACCAGCTCTGGTACTCCTTTATGGACGCTGGGCATGAAGAGCATCACGCATTTCTAATTTCGCTTCTGTATAATATTTTGATTTTATAACTCTTCTTCTATTTATTGATATATATTTAGGGATAACAGAATTCATATAATTAAAATACTAAATTAAATGAGGTCATTAAGAGATGATTTAATGTTGCCCACGAGGACAACAAACATATTCTGACAAAAATCCTTCTCAAATTTACAAAGTGATCTAGAGAGACTTCAGTTTTTCAGCATTTATCATCTCAGACTGACAGCAAACCACCACAAACCTTCTAAAGCCTAACTAGAAATTACAATAATCAGAAAGTACGTCACGTTAGATCTGTTTCTCAAGAATAGCTGTCATTTATTAAGCATTTACTATATGTCAGGCATTATTTAAGTTTTTAAAACAAATTAGTCCTTCACGTTGTTGTAGGGGGCTCCCTGTGCACTGCAGGATGTTTAAAGTATCCTTGAACTCTACCTACTAGATGCCAGTAGCAACCTTCCCATCAGTTGTGACAACCAAAAGTGTTTCCTGACAATGCCAACTGTCTCCCAGGAAGCAAAATCGCCCCCAGTTGAGAACCACTGTCATAATCTCATGTGGCTTCTACATGCTGGCTAGCACATGGATAAAATACATACTTTTTCTGAGAAAAAAAAATGTTACTTTTCATAAAACAGCTTTCCAAAATAAGTTCATATTAAAAGAAGCTGGCAGTAACTAGAACCGTTGCTAAAGGCCATACCGGGCCAAGTTCTGAGAGCATGCTGCTTGTGCAGAAAAACCCTCAACAAACGAAACTATGTTTCTGGGGGTTTTTTTGTTTTGTTTTTTTAACTAATTCAGTAGTCTGTGCTTTGGCAGACAGGACAGAGCAATGGAAGAAGGGCATTCCCAGGGGCAGTTCTCGGAGAGATGGTAGAACTCAGAAGGCTTAGAAGACAAGATCAAAGGGGCTAAGACGCTGAGCCAAAGGATTTAGGAGACCTGAGCTCACAAACAAAGAGCAAAGTACATGTGGTGGGGCTGTCAAGAGAGTCTCTGGAGTGGCAGATTCTGGTGTAAACATTAACTGAAGTTGGAATACCTCAAAATGCCTCTAAGAGAGAAAAGGAAAACTGGAGTAAGGAGGGAAAATCCTAATGCATGGGCAAAAGCTAGAGAATTATCACTATCACCCAAAAGTGTATCTTTCTTGCAAATATCAATTTAGTGAGACAGAATTTTCAAAACTCTGATTATTTGTGAAGAAATCATAGCTATTTTCCTCTCGTGCCAAAGTGCTTCCTCATTCTGAATACGTTTACGTTCAAAATAATGGACTAATAAATCTGTGTCTGGAAATAAGTTTAGCTTTCATTCCCTCAGAAAGATTTTACCATATGAACCTGTATAGCTATCAAAGGGGTCAGAACCCTTTAAATTAATATTGTAGCAATAATGTTAACCTTTGCCTAATGTCTACTTCATAATCACGGCAGCAGCAGCCATCATTTCATGAACTCTCATAAGCCAGGCACTTTCACAGATGCTTTTTATGCAAGAGCTCAATTAATACTCCTAACGACTCTCTAAGTTGGTACCTCTCACTCTACAGAAGAGGAAACAGACTCAGGGAGGTTAACCTAGGACTTAACAGTGAGAATTTTTTTACTTCAAACTATCTTTTCTCTTTCAAATAGTATTTCACAGGAAGTCAGTTTTAACTAATGTTAACATATACACACTACTATATATGAGAGAGATAACCAACAAGGACCTACTGTATAGCACAGAGAACTATACTCAATATTTTATAATAACCTATGAGGAAAAAGAATTTTTAAAAATTTTTAATAAAAAATAAAAACACTGGGCTTCCCTGGTGGCGCAGTGGTTGAGAGTCCGCCTGCCGATGCAGGGGACACGGGTTCGTGCCCCGGTCCGGGAAGATCCCACATGCCGCGGAGCGGCTGGGACCGTGAGCCATGGCCGCTGAGCCTGCGCGTCTGGAGCCTGTGCTCCGCACCGGGAGAGGCCACAACGGTGAGAGGCCCACGTACCGCACACACACACACACAAAAAAAATTAACCTAGAAAAATTAAAAAACAGAAAAGCAACAGGATTTACTGTATAACACGGGGACAATATTCAATATCTTGTAATAATCTATAATGGAAAATAGTCTGAAAATACATATATATAAAAAACAGAATCACTTTGCTGTACGTGTGAAACAAACACAATATTGTAAATCAACTATACTTCAATTAAAAAAAAAACCACCCTTGTATTTTAGTACTTGGTTTTCAGCTCAGAAACATATAGGGTGTGAGACAGACAATCTGTGGGACACACAGAAGTCATGCTTCACATAGCTAACCTATGGCTCAATGTCCCAAAGATAAAATTTATTTTAAACATGCTTTTTAAAGGGACCCATTTTAAGTACTGCTCTCTTATAAACGCAGAAACATATTACCATTGGATTTGAATCTGCTATGAGATCCCGCAGAGTCCAGAAATCCCTGCTCTTCCACCATTTGGGCATTGATGTCATGGAGTTTTGCCACACAGACTGCTGCTGTCTTCCGAACACAGGGATCTTCATCCTTTAAGCACTTGCGGAGGGGCTCACAGAGATCTTCTGTAATCTTGTCCACCTGGATGCACCCCATGGTTCTGACTGCCAAGGCCCAAATCAGAGGATTGGGATCTTCACAGTCCTAGAAAAAACAATCATTGACAACTACAGGTGTACATAAACCAGAAAACTAAACAGTCTGGTTTATATAAGCAATGAAAGAATATTTAATTAATGTAGGCTTCCAGTTTCATTCCACATCAGAACCCACATCTCCCACACGATTCCTTTCCTAAGTACAACAGTTGCCTATTTAAGAGTTTAGGCTAGGAATTCATTTAACTGCTTTACATACACAATGAAGAAATGCCCTATAGGATTCATTCCAGAGCTGGGCAGAAGCTTAGATAGCTGGTGTTACCATCCCCATGGCCATTGTTGGACCTGCATTAAAAGCAGAAAAGGGCTTTGGGCTTGTATTCTGGTACAGGATAAAATCAGAAATTGGGGCTTCTCTGGTGGCGCAGTGGTTGAGAGTCCGCCTGCCGATGCAGGGGACACAGGTTCGTGCCCCAGTCCGGGAAGATCCCACATGCCGCGGAGCGGCTGGGCCCGTGAGCCATGGCCGCTGAGCCTGCGTGTCCGGAGCCTGTGCTCTGCAATGGGAGAGGCCACAGCGATGAGAGGCCCGCGTACCGCAAAAAAAAACAAAACAACAACAACAAAAAATCAGGAATTGGAAAGATATGTCCCACTCCACAAATATTAAGCAGGGAGAAAAGAGGGCTGGATATCTGGGGCCTACAGCCAAGAAAGCAAAGGAGAATCTAGAAGCTGGTTTGGGCCCATCGTAAGTTCCTTGCGAAGCAGCAGAGAGGGCCCTCTGAAATCCTGATTAACATACATTCTCCTTTCCTAGCAAGTGCCTCCAAATACAGTACAAATAGAACACTTACCAAGAAGGAACATCCCTTAAATTGCCCTATATTAAAAAATTTCTTTAAACATTATAAACCTATGCTCATGCTAACTTCCAAAAAATGTAAACTAAATTCTTTCCAATGATATCATCCACCTATGAATCACCAGACAGAAAGAATGAAATGTTATAATGATCCTGTACATTGTAGCTAAACACAGAAAAAGAACAAAAATTCCATGAGGAGGAAGAAAGCATGTTTATTTTCCAAAACAATTTAATAGAAGCTAATTTTAGAAATGCTGTCTGATTTTTGCTTTTAATGTAGACTAAATTCCAGGCAGAGGAAAAAGAAGTAAACAAAACAAAACAAAACAAAAACCCTAATAAGAACAACCTTATTACTGTGTTCATCAAATCTAATGATAGAATTCTGACTGGATATCCAATAATATTAAGGACTTGCTTTAATGATCAGCTGATTAAATGGTTTTTTTCATTCTTAAGATGTTTGGGATTTGCTTTAAAATCATCCAGTAGGAGAGGAGGTGGGGGTCAGGAAAGCATGTATGGAGAGTTTAAGTTAAACAAAACTGGCCATAGGTTGGTAACTACTGAAACTACAAGGTAGATATTTAGGAATTTATTATACTATTCCCTCAACCTGAATATGTTTGAAAATTTCCACAATAACAAAAAAGTTAATCAACTATTGTAAGACCTATTCAATAAAACAAAATTAAAAGGCAGCTCCTGTAGTTTCCACTACGTCTGAACCATAAGCATAATTTCTACAAAGATAAAAGAGGTAAAACCCCAGGTTACTGACACTACAATGATATGCCCAACCTTTGTCAGCCTTGGAAGATAAAACAGTGAGGTTTCACCTGGCTTTCTTCTCCCACCTGGCAAGGATGCACCAAGCCCAGCTGACAGAAGGCGCACCGTATGGTCTGAACTGGATGACAAACTCTGGCATACAGAATGCTTAAATCATGAATATTCCTACTCAATGGCCAATACTTCTCTAGAGGCCCTCTTTTGGAACAGAGGTTGCTTATTTGCAATGCAGACACTAACCGTATCAAGAGACACTTCTGAAAAGGTTTTCTGAGGTAGAAGAGACTGTTCTTGAGTCCCTGGGAAAAAGTTACCTTCACAAAGCTGTTGACATCCATGATGGCCATGTCTGGCTGACTCTTGGCATAGTTCATCAAGTAGAGATACACGAGCTTCTTTAGTTCCAGGTTGTCAGTCTGCATACAATTCACTACATCTGGAAAGAGACAGCTGAGAAAAGAGGAAGGGAAAGCGAACAGATGTTGGTGCCCGGCTGTTGGACAGAACACAAAGAAACAGCCTTAATTTAAAAAGTGATTCGATGTGAGCACAAATGTCCACTAGTGATAATACTTACCACAGAAATGAATTACTAAAGAATTTATAATAATGGTCCCAAGGTGTCTAAAAATAGATTTTTAAAAAACTTTTTACTATGAAAATTTTCAGATTAGAGACAGCAGTTTAATGAACCCATGTATCCATCACCCAGCTGCAAACAAATATTGATACATACCCGATCTTGTTTCATACACAAACTCAACCCACTCGCCTTCCCCCAGTCCCTACCCCATCTAGTTGCTCTAAACAATTTCTAAACAAATCCTGCACATACATTTCATATATAATATTTTAGTGTATATCTTTACAAACTTTTTAAAAAAATCACTATGTCACACAAAAAAATTAACCATAATTTTTCATATCAATTCTTTGCAGTTCAAAGCACTACAGTTGTTATGCTTTTTAATGCACATATTCTTCCATCCCTGACCAGTGGGAACTTATTTGATTAGTTTCCTTATTAAAACAGTTCTCAGATAATTAGGACCTTTGTTCAAAATTTTAACCATTTTCAGAAAATGAAACAGTTCTAAACGTGTGTGCCATGTACACATTTAGATTCTATTGTATATATACACCCATGAAGGAAGTGACCAGTAACAGGTATTGGGACTCAGACCCTAGGTTAGAATCCTGGCTACATTACCACTAGCTGTATGACTTTGGGATTATTCTTTAGCCTCTCCAAGTATACACTGCTTGATCTCTAACATGGAATAACTTCTGATTCAGAATAACCTCTAGTTCAGAAGACATGAGGACTATAACAAACATTGTAAGTAAAAGCATCTGTCCCTGTGCCTGACACAGAATGCACTTAAATTTAAACTTCCCTTTTCTTAATGACATTAGGAAGGTCATCATTAGCCTCAGGACCTTCTCAGATGTTTGAGTTCCTACACCTTACATCCACCACTAGATGCTGGAATTTACTTGGCATTCTTGCACTCATCCATTTCTTACCAGCAGCATTTGACCCAACTAATAAAAGGAAAATCAATGCATTTCATATTAACATAAATATTTTAAAGTAAAAATCTACTTATTTTTTTAAATTA
Source organism: Delphinapterus leucas (assembly GCF_059928025.1). NCBI lineage: Eukaryota > Metazoa > Chordata > Mammalia > Artiodactyla > Monodontidae > Delphinapterus > Delphinapterus leucas. Next base: position 32,838,167 of record NC_143147.1, read on the forward strand.
AGATGACATTGTTTTAATTTTTGCCAATCTCTTTAATGTCTACTTTAAACAAAAACAGCTGGATTCTCACACATGCTCCTGCATTCAACCTGTGGTAGAATGTTGTTTAGCTGAAGTGTAAGAAGAAAATCCAATTTGCATACACGTATATAAATTGGAAAATGGAGGAGTATTTTAATAGCTTTTTCATATAACTGGATGTTCTCCTTTGATACATTAAAGCTAGACAAATGGTTGTTTTTCTTTTTGTTTTTAGTCCACAAATGGTAGTTTCTTAAAAGTTAGGTACAATATGGAATCTGAAACCATATCAATAAACTTTCTGTACTTGGTTGCATTAAATTCCATTCATTTACCACTTATTTTGAATGGATATTTTACCCATGCATAATTTTGTGATGTATGCACTGGTCATTTGGAAAATACTGGTTCAATGAGTTATGCAGATCTTCTCTATGGTGGCATATTTCATTATACAGCAGCAAATAATCACAGTCATTAATTTCACCACCAATCTCATCAGAAAAATCTCTAAGTATTGGGAAGCTATCAAGCTCACGATGGGAGATACAAGTTTTCCAACACTCTAATTTTTACTTTAAAGTCGAAATTTATCTACTGTCAAATTTTTTCCCTTGAAGTGACAGGTTCACTTTGTTCATTTTTTATAAAATGTCTCCCAAATACTGAAGTATGATTAACTATAGTTCTGTCTGTCAATCTTTCTTTCACAAAGAAATGGTGTTCCCAAGTCAAACAATTGTGAAAGGGCTTTTTTTCAAGTCAATCGTCACACTTCGCTATGCAGAAGTACTTTATGCCTAATTCCTATTTCATCACACAGAATATTAAAAAGACCTGAACTCAAGGTTCAAGGTTTACTGAAATAAATTTTTAGTGCTTCATGCAGGACAGTCCTAAGTGAAACTACCCTTTTTTCCTGCAAGCACATGATGGTGAAGAATACAATGACTACTTTTACAGTTTGGCACCACTGCCTTAATTCACACTAAGGCACCAGCCATGCAAATGTCAACACAGTGAAAAGGGTAAATAACACCTAAGTATTATTACAAGAATAGCTTTGACTTCATGGATTTCATGGAAAGGATCTCGGGAATCCTCAGGGGCCTGCAGACAATCCTTATTTATTTCCAAATGGCCTTCCTAAATTACAGGAAAAAAGGGAGGAAAAAAAAAAAGACCCTTTGGATTTTGTTACCACTGATTTTCATCTTGAATTCGGCAATTAAAGGCAGAGTTGTAAAGTTGAGGGCACTGGCTTGAGCCAATTGAAGTACACATGGGCTTCTGCTTCTCAGTATATTTTTATCATCTTCTAAAACTACCTCAGCAACAGATTTGTAACTGTGTCAGCTCTCAGGAGGTTTTATGCTAGATCTGTATGCAAGTGAAATCAAACTCGTTTCACTCAAAAAAAAACAAACAAAAAGAACTAAGTCACAGAGTTAATATAAAAGCAACTACACTTCCTGATGTTTCCAGTGGGACAAACTCATTCTTATACGTTCTGACTGTAATAGCTTTAAATAAAAAGCAGTCTGGTGGCGCAGTGGTTGAGAATCTGCCTGCCAAGGCAGGGGACACGGGTTCGAGCCCTGGTCTGGGAAGATCCCACATGTCGCGGAGCAACTGGGCCCATGCGTCACAACTACTGAGCCTGCGCGTCTGGAGCCTGTGCTCCGCAACAAGGCAGCACGCGAGAGTAAGAGGCCCGCGCACCGTGGTGAAGAGTGGCCCCCGCTTGCCACAACTAGAGAAAGCCCTCGCACAGAAACGAAGACCCAACACAGCCATAAATAAATAAATAAATAAATAAATAAATTTAAATCATGTGGGCTTCTAAGAAGACCTCTGCTTAAAAAAAAAAAAAAAAAAAAGCAGTAAAAGCCATAGAGTAAGAGTCTAAAATGAGCAAAGCAGAAGAGACTACCCTTACCTAACATCTTTCCCCACAGTCATAGCAGCAATCACTTTCTTCACAGCCTCCTTCCTCTTTTCTTTCTTTTCATTGTTGAGTTCAGCCTTTAATTCAAAGATTTCTCCTAAAAGACAACAAACGGGTGAGGTCCCAGGATCAGAGAACTAGAGCAGAACACTGTACTATATAGCAAGTAACACAACAGATGACCGGTGGCAGGGCTGCAACTGAAAGAAGATTATTTAAAAATTATAGGATAGGTACAGTTCAAATCCCTAGAATATTAACCAACCCATTGATAAGGATGCTATTTTGGGGTTATCGCCAGAGAGGAAGGTGTAAGCCAGATCTCAGGAAGCACAGAAGTGGGAAAAAGGAAAGATATCTCATGATATCTTACTACGATGGGGAGAGAACGGCATCTGAGTGATGATCTCCCGTCAGAATTTCAAAGTCCTGGGAAAAAAATAAATGCAGGCAGCAAACAGGTTCACAAATCAATGTTTTCAAACCAGAAGAGACTCCTCATTCACCTACTCTCAACTCCACAAACAACTGAGGCTCAAAGGTCACTAAGTGAGCGAGTGACAGAGCTGGCCTTAGAACTGTTTCTCCCGACTCTTTAATCCAGTGTTTCTCAACGTTGGTTACACACTATTACCCGGGAAGTATCTAGAAATGCCAATGCTCAGGCTCCACTCTGGACCAAATAAATCAGAATGTCAAGGAGTAGAACTCCTACGTTCATATTTTTTAAAGTTTCCTCAAGTGATTCTAATGTATAATCAGGGTTGAGAATCACTGCTCTAATTAGTACTTTAAGATGATAATGGGCTTTAAGGCCCTATCCTGTTCAATCAATCTAAGAACAGAAATAATAATCCTGAAGCTTCAAGAATGGTACAAACCAGAGTCATTTCTAAAGGTATAATCTTAAATGACTGACTGCTCAGGCCCTGCACCGTGAAATGCCAGGACTGTCACCACTATTTTAAGGCCCGGCTCACCTATCTTCAGAAAGCTGGAGCTGAAATAAGAAAAAAGGTTAACCACCCTCAACTGGTTTTAAAAGAAAGGAGAAAATATACTATAAGACCACGAAAAAGAAGTTGACTATTGTCACGTCAACTTTCAATCCACAGAATTGCCTCATTTTCTTCCACCTTTGTGACTGTTCTTGATGTTCACTTTAACCTCGTTCACCAGTATAGAAATAGTGGGGGCAGCAAACTAGGTGATCTGCTGAAGCCTCTAAATGGGAAGGATGAACTGGCAAGAAGCACAGAAGTTGAGCACTAAAAAAGCCTGTTACATCAAAATCCATCGCTAACAAAGCAAACAAACTGTTACAAAAATCACCCTTTTATTTGACAGCTGCAAAAATAGCACAGACAGAAAAGCTGGGCCCTTTAAAGAGTCACTCTCCTCTTCTCCAAGTCCTCTGCTGCCAAATCCAGCTCTTAGGGTTCCCATCATTTACTTCTGAAAACAGTAAAGGACAAGCAGCACGGTTTCAGAAAATCTGAATTGTGAATAGCAGCAGGAGCTGAAGAATCAAAACAGGATATAACTGAAATTATTCCAACTCCAACAGCATACATTTAAAGAATATGCTCCAGTGGCAGTTCTGGTGGGTGTTACAGGAAGTAAAAGGAACACAGTCTATCCATTTTTTAAAATGTGGTATTTACCCAGCCATGATTCATCTGTAAGTCTCAAACCTTTATAAAAATCCCTGAATTAAAAAAAGGTTACCAGGACCCATTATAAGTGAAGGTTTGAAAAATCAGGTGAGTTTTAAAATTACATCTTTTTGTGTTATTATAGAAACATCTTGGTCATCAAAGCACACAAAATGTTAACAGAAGAAATAAATACATTTCAGAATGATAAGAGAGTAAGAAAAAAAGCTGAAAAATGAATGACAAGGGGCTAAAGGCTTTTGTACGCTATAAGCAGTAAAAACAGCAAGAAGTTGGGTGGAGCCAAGGAGGAGCACGGAGGCAAGGTATCTCATACATACTACAGCTTTATTAAATTCTTATCTTTCCCCCCTCCTTTTCCCCTGAATCAAATCTACCAAGCATTGCTAGCAGCTAGCAAGAGTTCTCAATCTCGGCTACACATCAGAAAATTCTGGGGAGCTTTTAAAAAAAACCCACGTCTAGGCCATATCCCACACCAAAGAAATCAGGATATCTGCAGGGGCAGGACTGGACATCACCTATTGTCTTTTACTTCACTGGGCAATTCCAATGTGCAGGCAAGGCTGAAAGCCATGGACTAGTAGCTAATGTAATTAAGCAACTCTCTATGGCGTTTTCTGTATTATAATAGAAGTTTACCCTTAAATAACTCCAAACGACAGAAATATGCTTGTGCTTTCTAGAAAATTTTCTGGTGCTCCAGGCCACTATGTGTGCCCTCCCATTTTCTTTTTCTTTTGAAATCATTTTAGTCTTAAAGTTGCAAAATTCCCCATCTGCTAACATTATGCCACATTTGCTTTATCATACTTTTTATATATTTATACATTTTTTTCTGATTCATTGAATAAGTAAACTGTAGACATCATGTCTCTTTAGCTCTAAATATGTCAGTGTATAACTTCTAAGAACAAGGAATTATGTTACATAGCTATAATACAATGATGAAAATCAGGAAGTTTAACAGTGATATACTGTCATTATCTAATCTATAAACCTTATTCAAAGATCTTGATAAAGTCTTTTAGAGTAATTTTACCCCCATCCTCCTTGGGCCAGGATCCAATGCAGGATCATGCATTACACTTACTGTCATGTCTCTTTAGTCCTCTTTAATCAGAAACAGCTGGTCAGCCTTTGTCTTTCATGATAATGACATTTTTAAAAAGTACAGGCCAGTCATTTTATAGAACACCCTCAGCTGTCATGGGTGTTCCCTCATGATTACACTGAGATTATGCCTTTTGGCAGCCATAATTCAGAAATGATGGTACGAAATCATCATGTGTGGAAGGATAAGAAAATATCAAATTTCCATGCATTGTTTTGCATAATCATTTTTTGTTAAAAGTTTAAAAAATCATATGTATTAATACATGCATAGAAAAGACTGAGGATACATACTGAGTTCCCATCAGGAACAGGAATAGGGAGGGAGGGAACTTTCATTTTTACTTTTTATTGCTGTATTGCTTTAGTAGTACTCCTTGTAATAAAACGTTTATTTCCAAGTAAAAAATAAAAGAATTTGGTGCAACCACTATGGAAAACAGTATGGAGGTTCCTTAAAAAACTAGAGTTACCATATGATCCAACAAACCCACTCTTGGGTATATATCCAGAGAAAATTCTAATTCGAAAAGATACATGCACCCCAACGTTCACGGCAGCACTATTTACAATAGTCAGGACATGGAAGCAACCTAAGTGTCCATCCACAGATGAATGGATAAAGAAGATATGGTTTATATATACTATGGAGTATTATTCAGCCATAAAAAAGAATGAAATACTGCCATTTTCAGGAACATGGATGGACCCAGAGATTACCATACTAAGTGAAGTAAGTCAGACAAAGAAAGACAAATATATGGTATCACTTATATGTGGAATCTAAAAAATGATACAAATGGACTTATTTACAAAACAGAAACACTCACAGACACAGAAAATAAACTTATGGTTACCAAACAGGAGGGGAGGAAGGGATAAATCAGGACCTTGGGATTAGCAGATACAAACTAGTATATATTAAATAAACGACAAGGTCCTACTGTATAGCACAGGGAACTATATTCAATATCTTGTAATAACCTATAATGGGAAAGAATCTGAAAAAGAATATATATATGTATACACACACACACACACACCCCTGAATCACTTTGCTGTGCACCAGAGATGAACACAACATTGTAAACCAATTACACTCAATTTTTTTAAAAAAGAGAAAATAAATGTGCTTCTTCCTTTTACCCTCCTCACATCTATCAATCTTCAATGAATCAATCTTGGATCTCTTCCTTTCACTAAAACCTTCAAGTCAAAATGATGTGCACCACAGCCGTATCTTTAAAAACCCATACTTTAATAATTTACTCAATACACTTTTCTGTAGGATATCCCCAATGAGATGGTCCAAGACATACATGTCTGAAGAGGTCAGGAGCATTCTACTTGGAACAACCTTACACCACAACTTTTGAAGAATCTTCAAAAAAGGCTGTGATCAGGTTCTCATACTTACCTTTTTTATTGGTTGTGAAGTACTTGGAGTCAGTCATGGTTGTGGATCTTTAATGTGCACCTACAGCAAGAGAAGAGAATTCCTTTAACCAAGTTATTTACGTCCAGCAAGGCATACGTCCAGCAAGGCATTGAATATACAAGAATTTCTGCATTCAGAAAGTATCTTCATCCTTACCACCATCACTGGTGATCCAAAGGGATGCAAGGATAATTAAGAATGTAATCCTTGCCTCAAAAGCTAATTGGAACAAAATCCAAAGGCCTAATGGAATAGAGTGATAATCTGAACCTATCATAGTTTTATGATTTTATCCACAATTATCTCCTCAGAGCCTCCAAGACCTAAAGCTACATCTTTTTACAAATACATCTTCAGTTAGTCACTCCAATATTTAAAATAAGGAAAAGTTTGTTTCAAAAGATCTCCCCATTACTTTCCGTTAAAGCAAATCTGATTTACTTCCCTGCCTCAAGATGGAGTCACTCTAAGACATATATTCTGAAACAGAGTAAAACTGAAAGAGAAAAAAATTTTATCAACCTCTTCACCATTACATGCAACTGTCAATAAAAGGAATTTCTTTCAGAAAAAAAAGAAAGGCCTAGATTAGTAGGACAATACTCTTTCATGACAAACACCTAGAGAGGCAAACATCTAGAGAGGTGTTATGCATGGATTTTTTTTTAAATTATGGTTTTCATATTTCCAACAACCTACAATTCCCCCGAGTATTCCCCAAAATAAAAAATATGCAAAAAAATGAGTTATTTGTTCAGTCACACTGAGTGCTAAAGAGGATCAGAACTGGTGTTAAAACTTAAAAGAACATGGATCCCAGCTTCAATTTAACTTTTCTGTTCCAATTTCCAGAATTAATCCAGTTGACATAATAAGGCTCCATTGGTAAAACGAAAACAGCATGGACTGATCACATTTCTCCCCAAATAATGAGACAATGTTTTCTGATTTGAGAAACCCTAAGATTTTGTCCAATGTACTTGACTTCTTTAAATACATTAAAACTTTCTTTTAATAATATTCCTGCTGCACTCAAAAATGAGTATCTTCTGGGATTTCCCTGGTGGCACAGTGGTTAAGACTCTGCGCTCCCAAAGCAGGTGGCCCAGGTTCAATCCCTGGTCCGACTAGATCCCACATGCGTGCCGCAACTAAGAGTTTGCATGACACAACTAAGGAGCCAGCGAGCCTCAACTAAGGAGCCCACCTGCCACAACTAAGACCCGACACAACCAAATAAATAAATTTTTAAAAAAATGATTATCTTCTTACTGACCACCATCATTAATAATACTTATCACCAAATTTTGGACAGATGCCCTGGCACCTACTCATTATTTTCTGGTCAAAACAACATGAGTGATAATATATTTGGCAAACTTGAGCGATAATACCTCCACAAACAATGGTAATTATGGATCTGAGAAAAAAGACCTAAGCACTCAACAAATCAATGCAATTAAGGAAAAAAGCCAGAAAATCATAAAATAATGAAAAATGGTTGGCTCAAGTTTGTTCTCTAAAATGTACTACTTGGACTATTTAAGGGAAATTAGACTCATCTGTTATCTTTCCAAGGAGCTACTTAATGTTTATAGTACTGATCCTTATACAATAGTGCTTTTAGGTTGTACAAGAATTTCACTGAATTTACCTTGTTAAAAGAAGTGAGCTAGAACTCACACAAATCATTATAGAATACAGAAATTTCTGATTTGACACTATTTGTTATAACTTAAAGTGAGCCTGTAACAGAAGCTTGCCTTATGTAGTATTTTCACAATGTCTTTTCTAGCTAAAATTCAAAGAATTATAATCTTTTAATCCATTTAATCACTTAATCCATTCACAGTGTGAACTAAACATGAAGTAGGCAAACTGAAGAAAGGAGTCCTTCACATAAAAGACCTGGAATAGGGACTTCCCTGGTGGTGCAGTGGTTAAGGATCCGCCTGCCAATGCAGGGAATGTGGGTTTGAGCCCTGGTCCAGGAAGATTCCATATGCCACGGAGCAATTAAGCCCGTGTGCCACAACTACTGAGCCTGTGAGCCACAACTACTGAGCCCACATGCCACAACTACTGAAGCCCACAAGCCTAGAGCCCGTGCTCCGCAACAAGAGAAGCCACTGCAATGAGAAGCCCACACACACCGCAACTAGAGAAAGCCCACGCACAACAACGAAGACCCAACACAGCCATAAATTAATTAATTAATTAATTAATAAAAAAAAAAGACCTGGAATAAATGTGAAGTTATCATCTAAGAACTTATATATACAAAGAGGAAAACCAGTTTACAGAAATGATTACAGTACTAGAGCCTGACAGGAGGGCCACAGCTCAAGGCCATTATGGTCTATCCAGGATGTTGTTACACCACTCTAATCCTTTGGGATCATCAAAAGTTAAAACTTGCTTAACATTTAAAGACAAAAGCTGCTTGGAATTTCTGTTTCTTTGAAAAAGGGCCCAAAAATCGTTCTGTTTTCTAAAGCTCTCATACACATTCACATATATTAAATTTTTAACAGAAAATTTCAGCATAATCTGTTAAACATTAAATGAACCTCGTCTTAAATCGTACCTTTATTAGTGACCCACACATTTCATCACGTCCCCTAACAAATTTCATCATCGAGGAATAGATTTCTGTCCTTTTACATTGTGAGCACTAAGTTCTTAACTAGAGAATAATGTACCAGCCCACAAAATTTCAGGGAAGAGGAGAGAATCAAGTACATGATCTTAGACCCTAAATTAAGAACCCCTGCTTTTCAAGAGAAAGGAGAAACACACCACTCTCTTATCTCGCACTGTCCTACACAACAGTAATGAAATATCCCTTACACATATTGGCAGAGCAACATTTTATCATGTCAGTTCCTGACTTAAGCCAAAAGAAACTCCCCCAAAATAAAAATAAACCAGCCTAAACAAAAAAAAAAATGAGAAGAGTCGGGGTTGCACAACACTGGGAATGTACCAAATGCCACCAAACTGCTCACTCTAAAATGGTTAATTTTATGTTATGTGAATTTCACCTCAAAAAATTGCATATGTATGCATTTTCTGGCTGCGTTGAGTCTTCGTTGCTGCACGTGGGCTTTCTCCAGTTGCGGCGAGCGGGGGCTACTCTGCGTTGCTGTGCGTGGGCTTCATTAGTTGCAGGATGCAGGCTCAGCAGTTGCAGCACATGGGCCCCAGAGCACGTGGGCTTCAACAGCTGCAACGCGTGGGGTCAGTAGTTGTGGCACACGGGCTTAGTTTCTCCGTGGCGTGTGGAATCTTCCCAGACCAGGGATCAAACCCCATGTCCCCTGCATTGGCAGGCAGATTCTTAACCACTGCACCACCAGGGAAGTGTCCGTATATATTTTTAAATGAGACACTGTTTTTTTGTTTTTGTTGTTGTTGTTGTTGTTTTAATGAGACACTCTTAATCACACACCAGAGACGAATATGGTCAGATTCTCTAAAACATAGGATGGTGAAAACTGTTGTCTGGGGCTTCCCTGGTGGCGCAGTGGTTGAGAGTCCGCCTGCCGATGCAGGCGACACGGGTTCGTGCCCCGGTCCGGGAAGATCCCACATGCCGCGGAGCGGCTGGGCCCGTGAGCCATGGCCGCTGAGACTGCGCATCCGGAGCCTGTGCTCCGCAACGGGAGAGGCCACAACAGTGAGAGGTCCGTGTACCGCCAAAAAAAAGAACAAAAAAAACTGTTGTCTGCTTTAGAAGCCAAAGAAAAAGCAGCCAAGATAGAGTTCAAAGAATAAGTCAAGTATTTGCTGAAGAGCCTCAAAAATCAAGTTCCTTCTGGGAGCTGGGGGAGAATTTATTCCTCAGGAGAGTCCCAGGGCAAAGCCAAGACATCATGGAGCTGGAATTCACACTACCTTTTTACCAGATCAAACTAGAGAAGTCACCGGCTGTTCTGAGGACCTGAGGTATGACCTCAGGACATTGTTAAAAGATAATAATAATAATGCTGCCACAGTCAAAAGCACAATCACTCTAACTTTCCTAGCCCAGAGTATGATGTCACTGCATTTCAGAAAAGGTCTCCCTGTACAGGATTATACATCTAGATTTAACATAACCTAGTTTCTACTAAATATAGCTTGTAAAAGTCCCTTCTCAACTATTCCTCCCTCCTTCCGGTGCCCGTAAAGAGAATAAGGCCATAAAAAAATTAATAGGGTCTTAATTTCAAATGGCTCTCTGGGAAATGGCAGCTAAATTAGAGCTGGCGAGGCCACTAAATCCCCTCTTCGCATAAAGTAAGACTTTACACAGTTGGTGCTAGTAGGGAAAAAGTGAACAGCTGACCAAATTATAAAGCAGAAAGGTCATCTCAGCAATCTTTCATTACAAGGGTGACAGGTGCTAATCAGATATTTCAATAATGCAAAGACAATGGCATCTTCAGGTATCATTTATTGGCTGAGAAATGACAGCAGACAACTCATTACAACAGACACACCTGCAATTTCCATTTAAAAATGACCACAAAATAATCTGTTAATATTATCCGGTAAGAAAAAAGCTCAAAAGTTTTACATCCAATTCTTAACTGAAATAAACTCTGGAAAACTTACGCCTGGAAGGAGAGAAAAGAAGGAAGAAAGGAAAATGCGTCCTACCTGATTCATTCCCTGTTCAGCTTGGTTCGTAATATTTTAAAATACGGGTGTGTTAAAGAAGAAAAAGAAAAGATGGAAGAACTGGACTTTCTTGAGTCTCTTAAGTCACAGAACGTTAGCTTTGTATTACCTTTACCACCCAATTTTCAGTGAGGCTATTTGCAGAACACACTATACTTTCTGCTTCTTTGGGAGTTTAAAACTACTAAGGTACCTGCAAACAGTTCTCATCTTACCACCACGCTTAGTCATCATTGGAACGTGTGACACGTTTTCTTGTACAGCTGCATCTCCTTCATCTGCTGCTTTCTATTATGACTCTGTAAGTGTACCCTGAGGCTAAGCAACAGAATTATACCAGGGAGGTGATTAATAATTTAAATTGTTCCTCACTGAGACCACTTCCTTTGTCACTCTTCCTTTTCTAAACTTACTGAGTTTTCTTTACTTTCTCTTTTAAACCACATGATTATAAGTGTTTGGCATTTAAAAAACACTTCTTAAAAGTCAAACTTTAATGAAGCATTCACACTTTATTCACACTGCTTCATAATGAAGCAGCCAGGTGAGTTGAAAAAAAGTCTGCCCCGCAAATGGGCACTGTTTTCATGCTCTGAAAACAAAGAGCATGAATCAATTCTTTGGATTCAAAGAATATGGAATAACAGGAAGTTCCAGTTTCTTTACCTCTGTCTTAATCTACAGTCTTTCCTCAAACCAGACCGCTCCTTCTAAGACCAGAAAGAAAAAACTCCGGCTAAGATTTACTCCCACCTGCTTCCCCCTCTCTCACATCGGGTCAATTCTGGAGGTTTCTCTTCCCGTTCTCCAATGTCAGGAATTCCTCTTCTTTCCCCAGGTGGTCAAGATTCTAGGGATATGTTCCTCCATTACGAGGTGAGCGAGAGGTGTCTCAACCTCAAATTACAGAAGACGGGTGAGGTCTGCCCATCTATGAGCAAAACTCTGGGGGAACCCCCTTCCCCTTCTGGTACCTCGACACGTCCCAGCCTCTCAGTGAACGACGCCAAAGCGGGAAGAAAGTTCTCCCCTCGGCCTCCAGTCTCTACCGGCCACACCCCTGGCCTCTGGCCCTCCTAACCCCCCACTTCGAACATATCTTTTCCCCAGTGCCCCCCAACTCCCAGTTGCCACCCCGCGGATCCCCTCACCCCGCTCCAGCGGTGGAGTCCCTTTCTCCAACCCTCTTCCTCACAACGGCCACACCCGACGGCTCACTCCATCTTCAATGGTCACGCTCCTAAGATTGCTCTCCTCCGCCCGTCTCCAACCAAGCCTGGCCCCCTTCCCCAAAAGAGGGACACACCCCAAAGTTAGCCGCCCTGAACTCACCGGAGGCAAGGGCAGGGCTGGCAGCAGCAGCCAGAGAGCACGGCCCGAGCGGTGTTGCAATCGTTTCCTGCACGCCACGACTCCTTCTCCAGGTCTAAGCCACTGCGCAAAACCCACTTTGCCAGGGACAAACATGGTGGACAGGAAACTCTGGCGTCAGACAGCCTCGCCGTGGGACGTCATCCAGGCGCGCGGGAGAACCAGAAAGGCGGGCATCTCGGTCGCCTTGGAGACGGAAAAATTTTGCGCAGTTGGGAAGCCACCTGAGGTCCGGGCCTCCGAAGAAGTTCACTGGCGATCGGAACGGATCTATTAAACAAGCTGACGTTCCCTGGATTTGTTTCCTCGCACAGGAGTTCTCTAAAAATTTACACATAGGGATAGTGAAACATCCTGTTTTCTTAAAAACAAAACAAACAAACAAACAAAAAACCCAGCTAATTTCCCTGGCCAGTTCAGGAACGTGGACAATGGTGATCCAGCCCAAGACCATACAAGGGCAGTGGGACTGGAGGAGAGTGGTGCAAGGAAAAGAGGTTGACATGGCCTCAGATCTGAGTTTGAATCCATCTGAGATCGAATCCCTGTCCTGAATGTGATTAGGAAAGTTACTTAACGTCTCCTCAACCTTAGTCTTACTTGTGAAATAAATCCAGTGATATATAACTCTCTCCAGCTTGTGAAGCTTAAAGTAGGTAAGGCGCCCAGCATGTAATAGGCGTGCTTACACAAAAGTAAGTTCCTTTCAGAAACCAAGACCTAGATATCTCTGTACCTTCCCCTCAAAACGAAAACTTCCCACCTAAAACTGCTCTAAGTAATAATAAAGTCTTTAACCAAAAAAAGAAGAGGAATGTGAAGAATGAGAGCCTGAGGCAGAAGTTGGGAAACCAAAGTGCAAAGGGGACTGAGAAGTAGAGAGGCAGAAGGAAAAGCAGGTGGTCATAATCATTTAGGACGTTTTTAGAGTTCTATGAAAGTATAGGAACTATATACTATATCTCTGAGGCCTAGCCACCCCCTCCCCAAAATTTGTTGAATGCATAAATGTATGAGTGAGTGGTCAACAACAACAGTTGCTAGAGAGAAAAGGAGGAAGGGCCGAAAAGTGTCCAAGGATTTAGCAGCACAAAGGTCTTCGATGTCATTGCTGAGACCATCAGCAGAGATACTGAAGGCAAAAGCCATGCTGAAGAAGTCTGAAAATAAACGGGAGGTAAGGAAATGAAAACAGATAACTCCATAAGAAAGTATAGCTGAAAGAGAAGAGATATAGGATGGTGTCTGAGGGAGAAAGTAGCAAGCATTTTATTTTTAAGTTCTATATTCATACATTTTCTTTACACTAACCCTTTAGCAATACCATGGGTTCAATCATTTTTCCTACCCATATGACTCCAAAATATCTATCTCTAGCCTTGACCTAGTCCCCAAACTTCACCACCAAATTGCTAACCGCACTGATCGTAAGTCTGCACATATGGCCCACCCAAATTAAGCAAATCATAAGAGTAATGGGGGGGGTGTTTAAAAACTGTGGTTCCAGGTACAACTCACAGAAGACAGAGGTGGATTTTGTAAAGAGATGCCACCAGAAAAATCTTTGATTCATACCTCTCCCCGGTTCAAAAACTTTCAACAGCTCCTCATTTCCTAATTTGTACAGAACCGATCCTTCTCCCAGTTTTCCCCATTTCTTTGCTCTTTAGTTTTCTCATCTACAAAATGGGAGAAATACTAATATCCAATCATAATATTATTACAAGGATGAAATGAATTCGTGTACGTAAAGCACTTAGAACTATGCCTGCACAAAGTATGGACTATGTAAATATTTGCTATGATTGCAATTATTTGAACAAATTACACTGCCAGAAATTACTAGCCAGAAATCTGGGGGTCATTCTTGATTTCTCTCTCTCTTAACTGCCACATTCATTCCATCTCCAAGTTGTCAATCCTACCTTCAAAATATATTTCAAATTCATCCAATCCCTTCTATTCACCTCATTATTCCAAGCCACCATCGCCTCTTGCCTCAACTACTAGAAACCTCAACTCTCCTCCCAACCATTATTCATACAGCAGCCAGATTTTTGTTTCACTTTTTTTTTGAAGTATAAACGAACATTCCAAAAAGTGCACACCAAAAATATAAAGCTTGATGAATTTTCACAAAGTAAATGTAACCACATAACCATTACGGGGTCATCTTAAAAATATAAACCTGGTCATGACTCCGGTGTATAAATCCTTCAATGACCTCCCATTATACTTTGACTAAAATCCAGTTTCCTTCCCATGGCCTATGAGTGGTTAGGCTCCTGTCTACCTCTCTTAATATCATTTTATCCTTTTCAGTCACTCCTCATTTCCTCTTCATTTCACCTCTTGTTAGCTTTTGCAGCTCTCAAATAGGCCAAGCTCTTTCCCATCCTAGGGCCTTCACAACTACCGCTCCTCCTACCTAATATTCGTTTTCCCCAACTCCACACAGGGCTGGCTGGCTTATAATTTAGGTCTCACTTTAATTGTAATCTCATAAAGGCACTCCCTGATTACCCAGTCTAAAAGGTTCTTCTCTCCCAGGCCCCACTGCCACCCCCATCATAGCCCTCTTATTCCACTTGTAAATTAAATATTAGTCTCTTTACTTGTTTAGTATCTCTCTCCCCAACTAGACTGTAAATTCCATGAGGGCAGATACCAAGTCTGTTTTTATTACTACTGTCTACCCAGCGCCTAGCATAATGCTTGGCGCACAGCATGTATTCAGTAATAAATGAATAAGTAAATTATTCAGGAAGAAATGAATGAATGTCCACGAGCAAAGTACTAAAACTAGCATTTAAGAGCCTCTATATTATGGTCAACAGTATAGACTATGTATTATTGGTCTATTTTCCTCTCTATATTTAAAGCAAACAATTTCCTCCTCAAATACAACCCACGCTGCTCCCTTAGCCTGGAAAACCCTGTCACCATGACTGTGACTTTCCCCAAATGTACTCATCTTTTGAGGTCCACCTAATCCACAAAACTTTCTCAGTGGACATCTGGTCCTGATATAAGATGCAGGAGATACCAGGTTACATCGCTGTATTAGAAAGCAACTGGCAGAAAGAAGCTGAGATAAAACGTGAGGTTAGAAACGATCTTCCCCTTGGTTACAAAGGCCAATATAGCTTCTGTTTAAGCTAGTTTGAACGGCCTCATTTCTCCCAGCTGTTATTGTCTCTTCCTCTAAACTCACCATATTAACCTATCTGATGGCTCTTCACACCTTTTAACATAAGTGCAATCAATTTTTGTGTCTTGCTTATTACACCATAAACCTGGGAGTGGGATTTGTGATGAGGTGTTTATTATTTATTGGCTGTAATAATTGACACTGTTATTTTTGACTGCCTTTTTTCTCACATAACAACATCAGTTTACTTTTGGAATATTCTCAAAGGACTATTAAGGTGTCTTGCACTCTTCTGGCTAAGAGTGAAACAGCGAGTGGAGATGAAATCTGAACCAAGGTCAGTCAATAGGGATCTGAATCATAAGTGCAGTGACAGAAATTTGTTGAAGCTCGTTCATTGCAACAGCGATGCCTGTATGACACTTTGCTAATTCTTGCTAGAAACATCCAGTAGGACTGTGTAATTCCTGTTCCCTCAGAGCTGGTTTTCCTTATTTTGTTAGCTACTCCATATTCTTCTAATAAATTTTTTAGTTTAAATTAGCCTGTTTTCTGTTGCTTGTAACCAAAGAACCCTAACTGATACCAATGTTTAACTAACTTCCCACTCGTCTTAGATGATGCTATTTCTCAACTTTGTCTTTTTGCTGTTCACTTAAGAAAAGCCTCTCTGTAAGAGCTACCACTGACCAAGAACCTAAAGCTAGGTGTTTTATATAGATACATTATCTCTACTCCTTAAAACTTTGTAAGGTAAAATCTTCCATCAGTGTGACTTTCTCCAGCAGGTATCCAATCAGACTATAAAACACTTTTTTTTTTTTGGCCACGCTGCATGCAGGATCTTAGTTCCCCTGGCCAGGGATCCAACCCATTCATCCTGCAGTGGAAGCACAGAGTCCTAACCACTGGACCGCCAGGGAATTCCCTGAAACACTTTTTGGAACCACAATTAAGGTTAATTTACAAGATTTTATTTCTCCTATTGAAACAACTAAACCCAAACCTTGTTCCAGCGTTCTCACTATGTGAAAAAATTAACTATCTTTATACCATAACGTCCTCTATGGTATAAAGTAAGCAAACTTCTATTTTTAGCTATTTAGCCCAGGGGTTGAGGGGAGAGGTTGGAGAGAGAGGACATGAACTTTAACTATTATCCAAATTCAGTAAACCTGCAGCTACTCGAGGCAATTGCATACGATGTAAAAACAGTTTGCAAAAGGTCAGGTTAATTACATTAACTTTGGTATACAATGAAAAGTACCTTCTCTGCCAAGCCTCCCCAATTCATGCTAGTTAGAATTCAACAGCATCACTCCGTTTTAGCACTGTATTCATATCGCTAATGTGACGCATCCTACCGTGTTCGAGGGTAGGAACCACTTTCATTTAGTGTAGCAAGTGCCTAGAGTTTCGCTTGAACGCAACCTAACCTAGAAGACAATTAAGGTACCAGCTTGAATGAAAAATAATCGTCCCAAATTCTGAACAACAGCAGGAAATTTTTTGTTGTTGTTAATAATTGGCAGCCGTAAGGCTAAGGCTTCTATCTCGGCTTTGTCGCTTCAAATCCTTCCCGAAGGCGGCAAAAATAGTGAGCCACCACCCCCGCCGCAAGCAAAGTGAGCCTTCCATCTCCACATTCCCTTGGGTCCCTCGCCTCTCTCTATCGCCCCAGGGAACAAAGGCCTCAGCAACAGGCCGAGCTCTGGCTCCGGGCGCCAAACGTCAGTGCGGCGACCCAACACCTTGCCAAAAAGACTCTGTAGACACATATCACAGCCGTGGCTTTCCAACAGACAGCGATGCAAAACCAGCTAAGAAAAGTAAAACCTACCAGCGGAAAACTCCTCTCCAACCGAGCCCGCTGGGGGCGGAAGCGGAAGTCCCTGTGAGATCATAGAGTTCTCTAGTTCCGGTCGCGGGCCCGCGTTCGGGGCTAGAGCGCCTCTCCACGGCCACCGGGCTCCAAGCGGCTTCTATTTCCGGTTGCGGCTTCTGACATAAAGCCGAGACCTCCTTATAAACGCGGCGTCGCGGGTTCCTCGCCCCTCGCCTGGGGTGAGCTCACAAGGACTGGAGCGGGCGGGGGGATTGCACAGCCCACAGCTGAGCCAGGCCGTTGGGGCCGGCCTGCACTGGCACCTTCGATCCCTCAGAGCCGCCTGGCTTTTGAGCCCTCCGGATTGGGAGTCCGTGATTGGCCGCCTCCAGGACTGCCGCTCGAGAGGCCAGCGCTCCTTCGCCGTACCTGTCCCCCCATAGTCACGCTTTTCCCTGTGAGGTGCAGCATTAATCAACTCACCTCTCCCCCACACTGCTTCCCTAACGTGGGTGTCCGCGTTGACTTCATTCTTCACCTTCCCTTGAGGCCCCTCCCCTCTGCCTCCGGAAGAGGTCTTTTTTGCCCAGTTCCTGTAAAAAGCACCCATCTGGCACCCCCAGAAAGTTCATGCTTACTAGAGAGTTTGTGGGCAAAGTGAAACCCAGTGCACACACGAAACTATGGCTGAGCACGGGGCTCATATCACAACTGCTTCTGCGGTGGATGACCAGCCAGCCAGCCAGCTTTGAGGTGGTAGCACAGGACAGTTTAATGACAGCAGTGAGACCTGCTCTTCATCATGTGGTCAAGGTAAGGATTTAATTCTCTGAAAAGTTTTAGGAACGTCCGGGTAAAAACCAAGCCAATAATCTGAATTTATTTGTTGGCCTAAGTTTTGAAATAACCAATTAGCATATAATGCACATCACATGATTTAATGGTTATGGAGTCTCTTGTTATGTGTACTGAATACCCAGCACTTCAGGGAGGTTAAGGTAGACCCAGAAAGAAAAGTGTGGAAATTCAGAGGGAAAAAAAGGAAATATAAATACAAGGCATAGTAGCTGTGTAATGGAATGAATTTCATTTATTTATTTTGCTTTAGGTTCTTGCAGAATCAAATCCTGCCCGCTACGGCTTCTTGTGGAAGTGGTTTGATGAAATCTTCACCCTGCTAGATCTTCTGCTCCAGCAACATTATCTGTCTAAAACCAGCGCCTCGTTTTCTGAAAACTTTTATGGCTTAAAGAGGATCGTAATGGGAGACACACACAAGCTTCAGAGATTGGCCAGTGCTGGTCTCCCAAAGAAGCAGCTTTGGAAGTCAGTTATTTTCCTGGTTCTTCTTCCCAGTCTGAAAGTGAAGCTGGAGAAGCTGATTTCTAGCCTGAGAGAAGAGGATGAATATTCCATTGCATCCCCCTACTTCCCGCTGGAAACGATTTTACAGAGCCTTTTTGGCAGCCTACCCATTTGTTAACATGGCCTGGGAAGGCTGGTTGCTTGTACAGCAGCTTCGATACACCCTAGGAAAGGCTCAGCATCACTCACCACTGCTGAGTCCGGCTGGGGTTCGGCTAGGTCGACTTACAGTTCAGGATATACAAGCTGTGGAGCACAAACCAGCCAGAGCCAGCATGATGCAGCAACCAGCTGGGAGGTGAGGCCTTAACATTTCCCCAACATATTTGATTAATAAATCCTAAAATCTTATCCCAATTTTATGAAATTTACCCACCTCAGTCCACTTCGGGGTATTTCATAAAATCATCGAAAAATTCTTGTGTCCTTAAAACAAGGATTGCCATCCTGGTAACCTTCCTCATCATAATGGCTACATTTTTGCACACACTTGCTATGTACCAGGCCCTTTGCTAGGTGTTTACGTATATTATCTCAATCCTCATCACAGCTCAATGAAATAAATGCATTAGCACCACTTAACAGTTGAGGAAACTAAGTTCTACCATTTGAGTACCTTGCCAAGGCCACACAGCTAATAGGCGGCAGAGCTGAGATTCAAGCCAGATCAGTACAATTCTAAAGACTGCTCTTAACCATGGTGCTATCCCGCTCCTAGTGTCTGTGTTCTCTGACAAGTTCAAATATATTCCTCAGTACTGCTGAGTTGTTCTTTAAGTGAGTTATTTCTTTTTCTGGATATACTATCTTCCACCCCCATAAAAGGTCTATATAATCAATGGCTCATTAATTTCTTTCTCAAAACACAAAGCAAACAAAGCCCTAGTCATTAAAAACAAAGCTTAGCTCCTAGAACTCCTAAACTACGGTAGGTCAGAAAGAGGGAATTGTTTCGAATAGACACTTACAAGTGAAAACGCCAGTCCAGCAACTATTCAATCCCCAAGCTGAATCAACGATTCTAATGAAAAGTGTAAGAATTGCATGCGTATTAGTTGTTCTGTGATTGTACCTAAATAAACAGTTTCTCCTTTTGCCTCCTTGTTCTGTTCTCCAAACGGCGTTGGCGAGAAGGTGAAGTCAGCTCTGAAGCAAGCCGTGGGAGGTGCCGCCTCATGCCTCTCTACTGGCCTTTCGGTGGGTGTATTCTTCCTGCAGTTCCTTGAGTGGTGGTATTCATCCGGAAACCAAGAAACCATCAAGTCATCGACTGCCCTGCCTACTCCACCACCACCGGTACATCTAGACTACAATTCTGATTCTCCCCTGTTGACCCAAATGAAGACTGTGTGCCCACTGTGTTGTAAAAACCGGGTGAATGACACCGTTCTCGCCACCTCTGGCTATGTGTTTTGTTATCGCTGTGTGTTTCATTACGTGAGGAGTCACCGAGCTTGTCCCATCACAGGTTATCCAACACAAGTACAGCATCTGATTAAACTGTACTCCCCTGAGAACTGAAAGGGATCAGCACCTTGTCTCACCACGAAATGACTGCGCTATAAGGCCAGAGGGCTGGTTTTCCGCACGGTAAATAGCATTGTTTGATCATCCTCAATTAATAATTGTATGAACTTTAAACAGCCACGTGGATTTCTTTAAAAGGATGTACTCGTTGCTCTTAACCTTTTAGCTTGCTCCCTAGACACCTCTACTTAGAGTTGACCGAGCTGGTCAGAGTGAGAGAATCAGGACTGGCAGGGGATGTGAGGGTCAGCATAGAGAAGGGGATCAAAGAGGGTACTCGGCACAGAAGCTTTTCCCGTCCCCTTCCTTAAAGGACAAGAGGTATAGAAGCTCTCAGGAAAAACCCAAGTTAGACCTCGTAGAGTGGGTAGTGAAGGGGAAGCAGGCCTTTTGAGAAAGGAAAGCATTTATCTGCCTATGAGGAATAGGTTTTATCGGTTTGCAAACAGTATGAAATGTGGACCTGCTTTTTAAATTTTTATTTTATTTATTTTTTTTAATACAGCAGGTTCTTATTAATTATCACTTTTACACACATCAGTGTATACATGTCAATCCCAGTCTCCCAGTTCATCCCCCCACCACCCCCCCACGGACATGCTTTTTATAGAAATACTTAGAAACACTTTCTCCTTCCATATGCTGAGACTCATTTGTTAAGTAACATTTGCTATAGTTTATCACCTTTTAAAGATCCCTGTGTGAATGACACATATCTTCCTTGGGAAACTGGTTACAGGAAAATAGGGGTTGAATGTATATACAGAATAGTCTGAAGACTTCAGTGTGAAAGCAAAGCTATTAATGAAGAGATGAAGTAAAATACTGCCCTAACTATGACTGTGTAAAGACAGGATCTTTTCATAAGCTCTTTGTGCTTGCTGTTAAGAGTTTGCTAAGCTGACATGAATTATTCTGGCTATTACTAAAGTTTCTACAAAACGCTTAACTAAAATTTAAGAATAAATGTTTCTTGGCAAAGAGCTGTTCCATGTCATGATTATGTGGAAACTGAAAGATTAGTGGAGGTATTTAGAGTAAATTTTTCATTCAGGCCACCTTTAACCTTTTTTTTTTTTTTTTTTTTTTAGCGGTACGCGGGCCTCCCGTTGCGGAGCACAGGCTCCGTACGCGCAGGCTCAGCGGCCATGGCTCACGGGCCCATCCGCTCCGCGGCATGTGGGATCTTCCCGGACCGGGGCACGAACCCGTGTCCCCTGCATCGGCAGGCGGACTCTCAACCACTGCGCCACCAGGGAAGCCCCTACCTTTGATTTTTTGAGGCATTCTGTATTAACATTTTGCTTTTTTTGCTAATCCAATATTGGAGAGAAATCCTCTCCTCCAACAGCAAGAATTCAATCTTGAGTGAAATACCGCACAAACGCTTAAGTTGCCACCGGATTGGCAGGGTTAAACATACAAGTTAAAAACATACGGGTTAAAAAAAAAAATCATTACTACAAGAGGAAGGATGAAAATGATTTTTTTTTTTTTTTTTTTTTTTTGCGGTACGCAAGCATGTGGGATCTTCCTGGACCGGGGCACGAACCTGTGTCCCCTGCATCGGCAGGCGGACTCTCAATCACTGCGCCACCAGGGAAGCCCCTGAAAATGATTTTTAAGTGCCTCTGCTGAGACAGGTGTTGTCCAATACAACTCATTTCAGCAATTCAAAGCACATTTTCTGATAGCACTAAGATAATAGAACTAAATTTTGAAATAGAATATCCTATAGATTTTAAAATATTAACACTTTTATGTACCATGAGAAGAGTATAATGGATATTTGCAAAAATTCTTATTAAACCACAAGGTGTTACCAGAACAAATACCATAGTTAAGTAAACTTTTTTTTTAATTTAAAAATGTTTTAATTTGTTTCAAAGTTAAACCCAAGACACACTGACTTCACAGGAAATTCAATGAGAAATGTTTTTCTAGGCTGAACACCTGTTTCCCCTTAGTCTCCCCCCAAAAACATGTACATGTTAATTACTTTCATTTTACAATCACTGCTAAATAAACATTTTTAATACAGTAATGAGTCAATAAGGGAACCGAACCAGATTCAGGACTGAAATAATGCAGTTTTCCATGAAGATATCAAAGCCATATTTTTCACCTCAACCTACAAAGAAAAACAGGAAAGTATCAGTAATTCAAAAGAATATTAAACACTCTTACACATAATAAAACCAGTATCCAAATAGGCTAGAACGTACCAATGTGGAAAAACCACAACCAGAATCAGCGCAGAGAGAAGATTAAGGGGTCATACCCTGGTCAATGCCAACACTGAAGCAATGGCAATGCCAGGTCAGACTATACTTCACTCATCATTGCATCATTGCTTTTCACCTCCTTGTATGATCTAAGAGCAGCCCAACACCCTATTTTCACATCCAAGAAAACTTAGGTTTGCCCATGAGAAAAGAAGACTTCTTTTTAGATAAGTTGCAACCGTGGGCTTTCAATATTTGATCTTCTACTATTCACCTCAAGCAACTCTGCTGTACAAAAATGCAAACTTGAACAAGTTTTGTTTTGGAGGTGCTTTTTAAAAATTTTTGTAATACAGAGTAGAGTGGAGAAGCATTTACAGTTCAGAAAAACATTTCTTGTTTTAGTGAGTCCAAACACCATGCATGATAAAATCTCAGGGATGTCTGTGAAGGGATTTATAATCTAGTTCTAAAGCAAAATCTTTAGAAAAGATTTGCTCCTAAAATCCTTTATAAAGTAAACTCCAGTTCATTTAACATACAATTTGATTTACAATTCTGCTGCCAACAAAGATGAAAAGTATAGTAATAAAAAATTTTATACAAGAGTCTGCTAAAGAGCCCAAGACCCACGGAGGCTAGGATTTGACAAAGGTCCATAGCAAAATAACAGCAATGCTGGAAAGAGAAACTGAGGTCTGATTACCAGATTTATATTTTTCCACTACCAGCTAAATACAAGGTTTAATTTCATTTTTCTCCAGGCCATGGGCAAGATAAAGGAAACAGTGCAAAGCCTGGGTAATTCACAACATGGATGATCAATTTCTGAATGAGAAAGCTGCCTGCATTTTATTTATTCTAAATGACATCTTCTCGTAATTCACTATCGCTGACATGCTATGCTAAGGTACTAGGAACACAAACAATGTCAACCTCTCCAGCTTTTCAGCATTGTATCTAAATAACAATTCTGGAGACACAGCATGCCTCCTTCAGCCATTTATAAATGTCAATAGCTTGATACTCCATAGTTAAAAACGTACAGCTATGGTCTGTGTTCTCCATTCAGCAACTGAATTCCACAAAGAGAGGGAAACTAGTAAAGTGCCTGTTTAAGAGGCTTAAGCCTTTATCTCATCAACCTGTGCAGAAGTAAGTACACGTTACAAAAAGCAAACAGGCTAAGAGAACTTAAATAACCTTGTCTAAAAGCATGAAACTTGTGAGCAGAGCTCCAAGTGCGCTCCAGCCACAGAGGGCACACTTTCCTTGTTCTCTTCCTCAGTACGCTTTCCTCTGTCTGGAGCGCCTTCCCTACCCCTTTCAATCTGGAGAAAGTCTGTAGTTCTAAAACCTTGTTCAAACGTCACCTTCTCTGTTAAGTGGTCCCTAACTCCCTCAGTCATCCCCTCCTCTGACTCCCACAGCACTTTTTGCCACCACAGTACGCATCACACACCAATTATTCACCCATTCACGTCCCCCACCTCCCGTCTCTCCCACCAGCCCCATTACGCAGAGCTCCTAAAGAACCAGGACTTCCTCTTACTGGCCTTTACATCCATTACACTCAGAATGATGCCTGGGACACAGAAGGCGGCTCAATAAGCGACAGTTTAATTCAGTCAGCGAACGACCCTCCCTACTAAAGCCTAAGCGCCTGGATTATACAAGCATCAGCACAGTTTATAAAGCCGACTTACCTCCAACATTTCACGTAGGTTAAGGACGTCCCTCAAGCATCTCTAAGCCCTCCGACCTCCAACTTCTAACTCATGGCATTCTGCATGGCACCCTGCGCAGGATCACCAATTCTTATACACGGTGTATCCTCAAAACGATAATAATAACAACAATAACAATACTACTGCTGATAATAATAATAATAACATCCAAACCCCACCAACTTCAGGAAAGACTGAGACGCCATCCTTCCGGGGAAACACAAGGCCGGATCCAGGGCTCAAACCAAAGCCTCAGGCAGGGGGTCCGCAGCCCGCTTTGGGAACCCCCCAAAACTCTTACGCCCTAGACTCTCAGGAGGCCTGCCCAGGCCTGCAGAGGCTGACCGCAGCCCACCCGCCGCCGTTCAGTCCCAGAGGTACGGGCTTGGGGCTTCCCACACTGCTCCCCCTCGCTACCCCGCCGGCTGCCGTGGCAGCCCGATCCGGACAACCAATCCCGCGACGGCCAGTGGACCACGTGCGCAGCAGCCCTGAGGCTCGGCTGGTGCTAGGAGCAGCCAATCGGAGGGCTAGGCGAACGCCGGGGTTGGGGTGGGGAGAGCGGGCGGGAAGGCGCAGGCGTCTTTGCAGTCTCTTCTTGGCGTGGCGGGCTACATGCTCAAAGTTGAAAGCAAGACCCTGAGTCGTCCCCGCCCGCCCTCCAATTCCCTGATCTCCGACCTTGGGGAGACTGACATCCGGAGTGGTTTTGCTGGTGCCTCGTTTCACAACTGGGGAAGGGCATCTGAGGCGGGCTGTAGAGTGTGTGTGTGCCCTGGCTTTCCAGGAAGAACTATCGATTCAGTGTTCCGACAGTATCGTGCTTGCGCCGAATTCCCGCCTGAGGGCTAGGGGTTGGGGCGGACTTTGATGAATGTGTCCCTCTCTCCCCGACCAGGAGAAACTCAGTGGCTTGTCAGGGCCTTGGACTCTTCCTGAATAAGCAAAAGGTGCCACTAAATATCAAAGAACTGCGAAAGAGAGCAAGAAAGTCTTCCTGGGAGAGGTGGCATTTGATCTGGGTTTTGAAAGATGCGTTGGATTTGGAGATCCTGGGAGAAAATAATTTAACTCCCGAATTAAATGAGAAAGCATAGGGGAGCTTACCAAATTTAGGTAAAGTTGAAACTGGTGTAGTGTTTTCCAAAATTCAGTGAGTTGGAAATACCAGGAGGAAACTTAACAACATAGATGTCCCCCAGTGTCAAAACCAAAGGACAAACTCCCACAATCCAGACTTACAGAATCATTAAGCTTGAATCTGGAGTTGGAACCCAGGCGTGTATATTTTTAATAAGTACCCCAGGGGAGATTCTGATTCACACCAAAGTTTCAGGACCAGTGTTAACATAAAGAAAGGGGGTGATAAGAGATTTGAAAGACAGGGCAAGACTTTGTTAAAGATAGTGGCTTGCTGGCTGTGTAGTTTAGACTACTCTGGAGAAAGTGGGAGATTTAAAGATTTCAGAGTCTGAGGAGATGGGTGATCACAGCTGAAAACTCAATATGCAACTGTGTTTTAAAAATAGATTGAAGGAAGGCAGAGTGAAAGAAGGGGAAGCTATTGCCAAGTGATTGCAATGGTCCAGGTGAGAGCTAGTAAGAAATGGAGAGGTGGCATATGAAGGACAGCAGGAGGAATGTGATGAGTGTCAGATAGGGATGGGGAGAAAGATGTGAGGAAATAAATGGAGAAAAATGGAATATCCTCTGTACCAGGCCTATGAAGGACCTCCATTGTACTTTAAGGATAGACTTTAGACAGTGAAGAGAATGGGCCTTTGCAAGTGCTGTTTCCTCTGCCTGGTTTTCCCCTTCCTTCTCCATCGTCCTTTCTCAACCTGGTGCATTCTTTTATTTTATTATTATTATTATTATTATTTCCCGGCACGCGGGCCTCTCACTGCTGTGGCCTCTCCCGTTGCGGAGCACAGGCTCCGGACGCGCAGGCTCAGCGGCCATGGCTCACGGGCCCAGCCGCTCCGCGGCATGTGGGATCTTCCCGGACCGGGGCACGAACCCGTGTTCCCTGCATTGGCAGGCGGACTCTCAACCACTGCGCCACCAGGGAAGCCCTCTTTTTTTTTTTAAGGTAAGTTTTTTTGCTTGTCTTTATGGAAATGAGGTTAGTCCTTTTTTATGTTTTTTATTTATTTTATTTTTGGCTGCGTTGCCGTGCGCGGCCTTTCTAGTTGTGACGAGTGGGGGCTACTCTTTGTTACGGTGCGCGGGCTTCTCATTGCGGTGGCTTCTCTTGTTGTGGAGCACGGGCTCTAGGTGCGCAGGCTTCAGTAGTTGCAGCACGCGGGCTCAATAGTTGTGGCTTGCGGGCTCTAGAGCGCAGGCTCAGTAGTCGTGGCACACGGGCTTGGTTGCTCCGCGGCATGTGGGATCTTCCCGGACCAGGGCTCGAACCCATGTCCCCTGCATTGGCAGGCGTATTCTTAACCACTGCGCCACCATGGAAGCCCTCAACTTGGTGCATTACTTGCAGGTTTCAACTCACATACCATCTCATTTATGAAATCTTATCTTGTTCTCACAAGCATAGTCACTGTCACTCCTTAGAACACCCCAAGCACACTGTTCATATGTTTCTAACTCTCCAGAATGGCACTAGAGTGTAGTGGTCATGTATATGGACTATAGTATTTGCAAGCACCATAAACTCTCTGTTCCTCAGTTTCCCCATCTGTGAAAAGGGAATAATGACAGTACCTACCTCACAGAGCTGTTACGAGAACTGAATGAGAACAATGCGATAACACCTGGTGTTATCACATACGTTGTATTGCAATGAGTTCTTTAATACATGTGTTCCCCCTCTAGATTGTGAACAGGACATGTGTCTTATTCTTCTTGCTAACAGTAAAGGCTGCATGGCAGAATGATAGTAAATGGGTTTTGGAATCAGATAGATAGGAGTCCAAATCCCAGCTCTGCTACTTACTAGGTGTGTAATCTTCAACTTTACTTCCCTGAACTCAGTTTCTTCATTTATAAGATAGTGAAAATAATGCATGTCTTATAAGTTGTTACGAGGACAATTTGAGATCATCAAAGTTGCAGATCTGGCCCAAAGAAGGCAGTCACTAAATGGTGCAAATGATGGGTGGCCCCAGGACATAGTACCACGTTCAGAACACTGTAGATGCTTAGTAACTGATTATCGAATGAAAAGCTGACGTTATATGCCAGGCACCATGCTAACCTTTTTATATACATCAGCGCACTTCATTCTCACAAGAACCGTATGGAGAAGGCACTATTATTATCTCCACTTTACAAAGAAGGAATGTGAGGTTTGGATTATCTTAACGAAGCTTTCTAAGCCAAAAAGTGCTAGAGCTAGGATTTCAAGGCCCTTGGTGCTTTAAAAAACAGCTGACTGAATGAGAGAATGAATGAAAGGAGACTTACCCAGGGTCAGGTGGTGGCGTGGTAGAACCAGCACTGTTACTCTTGGTCACCATGCTATCTAGTCTACTATTCTAGCCGAATCATCTTGACAAATGAATTGAGAGTGAGATGGACGCTGGTATTTGGCAGTTTGTGTCTACTGACCAGGAAAGCTGTGCTCTACCTATCTCGGCTGATAAATTGAAATGCTCAGTGAATAAACACAAATAAATTGGGAGCTCTAGTTCTTCGCCAACTGTCAGCAGTGTGTCCAGACCATTTTCCCAAGACCTAGAAAAAAACCACTGTACAAGCTACTCATTTCAAGTTGCTTTGTGGTATCAGAGCCAGAATGTGAGCTCCTCGCTGGCCTGATAACGTACTATTCATAGCCAGAGGACTTAACTAAGGAACTCTGAAGAAGGAAGAGAAACCCTCTTTGCTCATCTTTCACATTATCCTTCCTTCTCCTGATTTGGTCCCTAATAGTGCATTAAAGAATAAGAAGGAGAAAACAATACAGTTCCTAGCTCTTCTGCCCAAAAAATGTCCTTCCTGCTGATTGGGAAGGAAAAAGGAGGTACTTAGGTAGATTTCAGATTTTGAAGACTCCAAAGCAATCCAGAATCCCAAACTTGAAAGGCAGTGGAAGGAGTAGGGGCATTTGTATTAAACAGACCTGGCTGTGCATGCCATCTCTTCCACTTAACTGGCCATGTAATCTCAGGTTCCGTATCATGTGCCACACTCCCAGCTTGGTCCCTTGTGCCCAAATGCGTATGTCCAGTAAATGACGGTCCTTTTTATCTTTCTAAAAGTAAGTGATATCAGAAGGATTTCAGTGTGAGAGTGAAGCTGAGAATTAAGGTAGGTAGTAGAACTAAAAATGAGACTGGGGACTTCCCTGGCGGTCCAGTAGTTGAGACTCTGTGCTTCCACTGCAGGGGGCGCGGGTTCGATCCCTGGTTGGGGAACTAGGATCCCAAATGCCGCGTGGCACGGCCAATAAATTTTAAAATGAAATAAAAGTGAGACTGAATTTGGAAATGACGTGAGTGAAAAAGGGTTAAAGTTGAAGCTGAGAGCAGACGTCTGCAGTTTACTATGTTGCTGTGCTGATTATTCGTCATGGTATGTATTCTGCCTCCTATCCTGGAAATAACTTTTGAGCCAGACAGGTACAAAGTGTCATGCCAACAAAGCAGAACTCCATAGGAAGAGTAACCTCAGTTAAAAAAAAAAAAAAAAACCCGAGGGGGTATTCAGAAACCTATTTCAGAATGCCATTTCACCATAAGCAAATTGGAGTAGAAACGAAGAGTTGTTTGATGGTTTGAGTTACTCGAGAGAAGTATGTTACTGTGGCTGCAGTATCAAATTGCCACAACTTTGGTTGTTTAAAACAATAACATTTTATTCTCTCACAGCCAGAAGTTTGACATACGAGGGCAGAAATCAAGGTGTCAGCATGGGCTGTGCTCCCCTCAGATGCTCCAGGGGAGAATCCATTTTGTGCCTCTTCCAGCTTCCTGTGCCTGCCGGCATTCCCTCACTTGGCGGCCACGTCACTCCGATCTCTGCCTCTGTGGTCACATTGCCCCCTCCTCTTTTGTAGGTATCAAATCTCTCTCTACCTCATTCTTTTTTTTTTTTTAAGATTTTTTTTTGATGTGGACCACTTTTTCAAGTCTTTATTGAATTTGTTACACTATTGCTTCTGTTTTATGTTTTTGGTTTTTTGGCCACGAGGCATGTGGGGTCTTAGCTCCCTGACCAGGGGTCGAACCCACACCCCCTGCACTGGAAGGCGAAGTCTTAACCACTGGACCGCCAGGGAAGTCCCTCTACTGAATTCTTATGAGAACACTTGTGATTGGATTTAGGACCCACATGGATAATCCAGAATAATTTCCTCGTCTCAACATCCTTTCTTAATCACATCTGCGAAGACCCTTTGTCCTTGTAAGTTAACGTTCATAGGTTCATCATCGTCATCATCAATGATTGCTGGCCAGTATTCACTTGTTCCAGTTCAACCAGCATCCCCACAAGAGATAACTGTCTCTTACCTGTTTATTTTTTTCACTTGTTTTTTTTTAATTACACAAACAATAGATGTTCATTGTAGACCACTTAGAAAATAGAGAAAAGCTAAAGAAAAAAAGGAAAGGAAAAGAAATTCAATGAAAAATCATCTGTAATCCTCTCACCCAGGGGTAGCCAAACCTTCACCAAAGAGTATTTTTCTAGGCTGGGTCTTGTGTACAACAAAGAGGAAAAGTAGGAAAAAGAGAATAAAAGTGAATAGAATAGGACAAACGATTTGGAAGGTGATAGAATAGGTTAATATTGTTCATAATAGATATGTACAGGACAGCTTAATCTAAAATAAATGTAGAGCTTTGAAATGAAATTAACCATGACAGGAGATGCTTGTATGATGTATAGAAATAACACTCAGCCCTTTAGAGGAGGGACGTTTTAGCTTTGGCCCCTCACTTGAAAACCCCTGAATTTCCCCACTAATACTTCATTCTCTCCCAGAGGTCAGACCCTGGCCTGCCAATCTGCCCTGTCATAGGCTTTTCTTGAGTCCTTATCAGCCTTCCTCGGGGGTCAATGTTATGAAGACTAGGGGAGTCTGGCAGAGTTCCTGCTCCTCCCAGGCTGATATCAAAGGGCAACAGGGGCTGTGACAGAAGGCAAACATTCAGACCAAAGCCAGATGTGGAACTGAAGCAACAAGAGGAAAAGCAAGAACATCAGGTAAAAAAAAAAAAATTTTTTTTGTAAATCTCATTCCTCTAAGTTTATGTCTGAGAGCATGAAGAGCTTAGTAAAATCATAGCTCAGGAGCACCTTGTAAAGGAGAATGAGTGAGAAATTTGGGGAAATGTGGAGCAGATGTTCATATGGAGCTAGACTCTCAGAAAACTTTGTATCTATCATGCTTGTCATCAGCAACAAAGTAACATCAATGAGGCTTGGGAGTCATGAGAGTATAGTTCTGCTAGTACAAAAGCAATTAGATTTGTTTGTGAGTCCCAGCAGGTGGAAGTTATAGGGAGACAAATTATAGCTGAAAATAAGGAAGCTATTTCTTTTCTTTTCTTTTCTTTTTTTTTGCGGTACGCGGGCCTGTCACTGCTGTGGCCCCTCCCGTGTGGAGCACAGGCTCCGGATGCGCAGGCCCAGCGGCCATGGCTCACGGGCCTAGCCGCTCCGCGGCATGTGGGATCTTCCCTGACCGGGGCATCCCCTGCATCGGCAGGCGGACTCTCAACCACTGTGCCACCAGGGAAGCCCGAGTCTATCTTTTTATTGGAGTGGATGATAGGAGTAAGAAAGTTCTGGGATGTGCTAAAGAAAAGGTTGACCGTGATTCTTTGAAAAAGAAAATAGAAAACACAATATACAAATTACCTTGTGTCCATTTTTGCCAGTCTCAATGCCAGATAGATTTCACAGTCAAACTCTTGGATGTGTTAGCTGGGGGAGAGCTATATGGCTATGCTTGTGTGATCGGAGTGAAGCCATTCTGTGGTGCACTTTTCTCAGAAGCTCCCTGTTCCTGGATGGTGAAGGACAAGGATATTTGCAAACTGACAACTCAGGAATGGGTAGGCATGGTGATGGACACAGATCCAGGTAAGATGGAGAAAACTCTCTCCCTGCCCTTTCTACCTCTTTGGAACCTGTATATTAAACAGGTTTCCCTCTGTTTCCTATGACTTTGAACTTCTCACACACACTAAATTCTGTGTTTTTTGAATCTTCAAGTATCCTACTTTCCATACATGAGAAAATTTTGTTGGGTGATGAGAAGCCCAAATGAAGTATCTTATAAAAGGCAATTTCCCACATCAGATGAAAAGAAAATTGTCTGGGGATGATTGCCTTACAGTGGTGTATTGGAACTGGCTCTTACTGGCTCGAGAGCCATTTGTTAACTTTTCAGGAATGTTTTGAGCCAGTTGTTAAACAGTCAGTACTAAAAATTAAGTTTCATAAAGTTACAGTTCAATAAATTGTATTTAAAACAAATTTATTTATTTATTTATTTTTTTCTTCTTTGCGGTACGCGGGCCTCTCACTGTTGTGGCCTCTCCCGTTGCGGAGCACAGGCTCCAGACGCGCAGGCTCAGCGGCCATGGCTCACGGGCCCAGCTGCTCCGCAGCATGTGGGATCTTCCCGGACCAGGGCACGGACCCGTGTCCCCTGCATCGGCAGGCGGACTCTCAACCAGGGAAGCCCAAGACATTTGGACTGTTTTTAAACTTGGGAAATATAACATTTGAAAAAACAATTTTAATTTGGAGCAAAATAACATTAAAAAAAAACAAGTTTAAGTTGGCAAATTGATGCCACAATCGAAACAGCAGAAAGCTGCTACAGTTTCCAAAAGAAAGCCTGTCCGATGCAGAAAATGCACATTTGAAGCAAATTAAAGAATTTGGACATTTTTGAAAACAGGGCCCAACATCTTGAAGTTTCACCACAAAATTTTGAAAAAGTGCAAAGAACTTTTTTCTTTTTTTCCAAAAACGGATCTTTTTGGTTTCTTGTTTTTTTGGGGTTTTTTTCTTTTCTTGTTGAATCTGCCCCGAGAGCTTCTTGTTTTCTGGTTGTTGTTTTTTTCTTTCTTCTTTCTTGATCCTCTTTTTTGTTGTTGGTTTTGAATTCTTGTCGCCCCAGCCCCCCTTCCTGCTCCTCCCCTTTCTGACTCCCCCTCCCCCCTCGCTGGGAGTGGAGGCGCAGGGTGGGGAGGAGCGGGGAGGAGTGAGGACATTTAGGACAGGACCTCGGAGGGAAGGAGACCGGCCTGAACTGTTGGAAGGCCTCTGGAGGTTCAGGAACGAAGGGAAGAATAGGATTGGGGGAGGACACAGAGAGGGCACTGCCCACCTAGGAGCTCCTGGCCAAAGTCAGGTGGAAGGAGGTGTCATAGAAGGTCCTAAGAGACAGGAGGCAGGAAGCTGTCTGTGGGGGGTTGGAGGGGAGTGTCTCAGTGACCTGTTGGTTGACCTTCTGCCAGGAGGGAAGTTCCTAGCGGCATGAGGGAGGCGGGCAGAGGCACTGGGGACCAGCTGTGGAGGCCCAGGCCTGGATCTTATTTGCCCGAGTGCCCAGGCTGGTCAGAGATTGCAGGTGTCAAGAAAGAGGAGGGCCTGGAGGCCAGGGGTGACGCCAGCACAGGCACTGTGGCTGCATCGTGGAGGAGCTGCAGGGGCAGGGACCCTGGCAAGCCCTCTCAGACTCCCACCCTCTTCCGGAATTAGTTACCCCTCAAGGGGCCTTCTACATATGGGAGTGATCATGGGATCCTTTGGGGACATGGCAAGAGAAGGGTCCAGAGCTCAGGACTTAGGCCAGTTTGGGGGGTCCGAGACTAGAGCTGCACCCTGGCTTCATTAGGCAGGCTCTTTCCCACCCTGCCGCCTCCGGCCACAGTAATTAAGCTTGGGATTGCCATGGTAACTGGGGAGGAGACCAAGCCCCTAGGGACCCTAGGGCCTGGCACACCCTCACCCACAGACCAGGCTACCATGTGGAGCTGAGGCCCACGGCCTGAGTCGAAGGAAACGCCAGGACCCTCCCAGGATCTCTAGCTCCAGTGGCAGCCTTGGGAGCTCGCTCTTCCTAGGAGCAGGAAGGAGATTTGCTGTGTGTGTGTGTGGGGAGGGGTTCCTCTGGGTCCAGCAGATGCCCTGAGGAGGGCCAGCCCCCAGCCCTGCCTCTGCTAGGCTTCTTGGAAGGTCTGCCAGGCATGGGGAGAAGTGCTGTAGGGCACACCGGCAGGAGGTGGGGAGGGATCTTCTGCCAGGGTTAGCTGGGGAGGGAGGGAGGAGAATCCGGTCTTGCCCCCCAGGTATGGGAGTGACATGTCCCCTGAGCTCTGGGCTGGAACTCAGCAGGCCTGGGAGCTGGGTGGTGCTGCTTCTGGTCTGACTGTGTCCTCGTCCCCCACCCCCCGGCCAACCTACACGCCCCCTCCCCACGCAGATATCCGGGACTCTGGGAAGAAGCCGGTGATGCTGTTTCTGCATGGTGGCTCCTACACGGAGGGCACGGGGAACATGTTGGATGGCTCTGTCCTGGCCACCTATGGCAACGTCATTGTAGCCACACTCAACTACCGGCTTGGGGTGCCTGGTGAGGGTGGGCAGCCAACTCTAGGGGCTGGAGTCTGGGAGGAGGGCCTGCTGGCAGGGTTCCTCTAAACCCAGCAGAAGCAGAATGGCTTCTGGGTTGGACTGAGCTGCCCAAAAATAGGGAAAGTGTGCTGTGACACCCCCAGGAAGCCCCCTTTCTCCCTCTACCCCCAGGTTTTCTCAGCACTGGGGACCAGGCTGCAAAAGGCAACTACGGGCTTGTGGACCAGATCCAGGCCCTGTGCTGGCTCAGTGAGAACATTGCCCACTTTGGGGGCGACCCCGAGTGCATCAACATCTTCGGATCTGGGGCAGGGGCCTCCTGTGTCAACCTTCTGATCCTCTCCCACCATTCGGAAGGTACCAGCCACCTCCTCAGCCTGTCCCTCTTCTCCCCTTTCTCACACCCCCAACCCCACCAGGTACCCCTTCTCCTCCCTCAGGCTGATACAGCCCAGCCTAAAGCCTGCCGGTCCCACCAGGGCTGTTCCAGAAGGCCATGGCCAAGAATGGCACTGCTATTTCTAGCTGGTCTGTCAACTACCAGCTGCTCAAGTACACGCGGCTGCTGGCGGCCAAGGTGGGCTGTGACCGGGAGGACAGCACCGAGGCCCTGGAGTGTCTGCGCCGGAAGCCTTCTCGGGAGCTGGTGGACCAGGACGTACAGCCCGCCCGGTATGGGGGTGGGAGAGGGCCAGGTCCAGGCCTCCATTCTCCTTGCTGGTTCCAAGGAGGTTGAGGGTGAGAGGTGCCCGCAGGCCACAAGCATTCCATTTAGCCAGGAGACGTGGACTTCAAGGCCCTCCCGGGGCCCTGCCTTCTCCCAGAAGCCTTCCCTAGGCGGAGGTGCCTAAAGAGAGCCAGTGTGCACGAGGCTCCATGAAGTGCTTGAGGGAGGACTTCCTCCTGAGAGGTCAAGTACCCTGAAGGGCTCAGAAGGTTTTAACTAGGGGAGAGGGGTCTTCTGAGCAGAGGACTCAGCAGGCTGTGAGCTGAGAGGAGGCCGGTGAACAGGTGATGCGACCTTGACCCCTTCTCCCCAGCTACCATATCGCCTTTGGGCCCGTGGTGGACGGTGACATAGTCCCCGATGACCCTGAGATCCTCATGCAGCAGGGAGAATTCCTCAACTACGACATGCTCATCGGTGTCAACCAGGGAGAGGGCCTCAAGTTCGTGGAGGACTCGGCGAAGAGCGAGGACGGCGTGTCCGCCAGCGCCTTCGACTTCACCGTCTCCAACTTTGTGGACAACCTGTATGGCTACCCGGAGGGCAAGGATGTGCTGCGGGAGACCATCAGGTTTATGTACACGGACTGGGCCGACAGGGACAATGGCGAGATGTGGCGCAAGACCCTGCTGGCGCTCTTTACCGGCCACCAGTGGGTGGCACCGGCTGTGGCCACCGCCAAGTTGCACGCTGACTACCAGTCCCCTGTCTACTTTTACACCTTCTACCACCACTGCCAGGCTGAGGGCCAGCCCGAGTGGGCAGATGCAGCGCACGGGGATGAGCTACCCTACGTCTCTGGTGTGCCCATGGTGGGTGCCACCGACCTCTTCCCCTGCAACTTCTCCAAGAATGATGTCATGCTCAGCGCCGTGGTCATGACCTACTGGACCAACTTCGCCAAGACCGGGTGAGGGCCAGAGGGAGGGGCTGGGTCGGGCATCCCTGCAGTTCAGGGCACACACCGCCTCCATCCTCAGCCCCTTCTCTCCCTCTCCTTCACACGGCCATCATTCCTCCATCAAGGCACTCTTGCCTTCTCGACTCAGACACCTGCCGGACAGCTCTTCTGTGTGTGTTGAAGACTCAGAAGAGTTGGACAGAGAGGTCCCTGTCTTTTCTGGGCGGCGGGCTCACTTGGTGCCTTTGGCTCCGTGTCTGTCTCTCCTTCCCTCCCTTGCCCACCCAGCTCTCTCCTTCTCCTCCCAGAGCTCGGCCCGCTGTCTGAGTGCTCCCATCTGTGTATCTGAGTGTGTGTGAGGGTTTGTGTCTGTCTGTCTATTGCTGTCTCTGCCCCTCTCTCTTGAAATCTATTGATATCTCTGCTTGCTTTGATCTGGTTACTCTGTACTCGCTGGTTTCCCCCTGGCTGTCTCTCATGTCCTTTTGTGTCTCTGTTTCCATATGTCTCTATCTCATTCATTCTCAGACTCTGCCTCTGTCACTGGTGGTCTGTCTCTTCCCTCTCTGCCCCTCTGTCCTCATCTCAGACTGTCTCTGGCAGTCTGGCTTCATCCCTATTTGTCTGTCTGTCCGTCCGTCTCTGGCAGTTTCTCTGTCTCTTCGTATCCGTCTCTGTCTCTCTTCCCGTCTCCCCAGCTCTCTGCATCTCTGTCCATCTCTCTCCTCATTCCTCCCATAGCACGCCCCCACCCCTGCCTTTCATGGGAGCCTCACCCTTACTCCTCCTTTCCCTGCCGCGCTGTGTCCACAGCGACCCCAACCAGACGGTGCCACAGGACACCAAGTTCATCCACACCAAGCGCAACCGCCTCGAGGAGGTGGTGTGGAGCAAGTTCAACAGCAAGGAGAAGCAGTACCTGCACATCGGCTTGAAGCCGCGCGTGCGCGCCAACTACCGCGCCAACAAGGTGGCCTTCTGGCTGGAGCTCGTGCCGCACCTGCACAACCTGCACACGGAGCTCTTCACCACCACCACGCGCCTCCCTCCCTACGCCACGCGCCGGCCGCCGCGCCCGCCCCCTGGTGCCCCCGGCACTCGCCGCTCCCCCGCCTCCGGCCGCCCTGCCGCCCGAGCCCAAGCCCGAGCCGGGCCCCCGGGCCTACGACCGCTTCCCCGGGGACTCCCGAGACTACTCCACGGAGCTCAGCGTCACCGTGGCCGTGGGCGCCTCCCTCCTCTTCCTCAGCATCCTTGCCTTCGCCGCCCTCTACTACAAGCGGGACCGGCGGCAGGAGCTGCGGTGCAGGCGGCTCAGCCTCCCCCCCACCCCACCCCCCCCCCGCCCCGCCCCGGCGGCTCGGGCACCGGCGTGCCCGGCGGGGGCACCCTGCTCCCTGCTGCCGGCCGTGAGCTGCCACCCGAGGAGGAGCTGGTGTCGCTGCAGCTGAAGCGGGGCGGGGGCGTCGGGGCGAAACCTGCGGAGGCCCTGGGCCCCGCCTGCCCGCTCGACTACACCCTGGCCCTGCGCCGGGCGCCAGACGATTTGCCACTCTTGGCCCCCGGGGCCCTGACCCTGCTGCCCAGCGGCCTGGGGCCACCCCCTCCCCCGCCGCCCCCCTCCCTCCATCCCTTTGGGCCCTTCCCCTCGCCTCCCCCCACCGCTACCAGCCACAACAACACGCTCCCCCATCCCCACTCCACCACTCGGGTATAGGGGGCGGCTCGGGGAGGCCCCCCTCCCCGGCCCTCCCGGCCAGCTCAGAAGGCAGGGAGGAGGGCTTGGCGACAGGCTTTTGTCGTGTGGAGCTGTGACACATCGAGGAGCTTTAGGTGGACATGGGTTTCCTCGCCGGGATGTGTGCGCTTCTCCCGCGCGGAGTGGCCCGTTCTCTTCTCTGGACCCGGGCCTTTGAACAACTGGGGGGGTGTTTTTTCCCCTCCGTCGTCTGGACACCCGTCTTCGGTGTGTGGGGACGTGGAAGTATTTTCCCACGTGGAGGTGTGCTGTCTCACGAGGGGGTGAGAAACCATGTGCAGGGTGAGGGTTTTTTTTTGCCGCCCTGGACAAATGTTGGCTCCCTCAAAGAATTTCTGTGGGGATTTGTGCCCCCACCTCCTCCCTCCTCCCACCCCCTGGAGACCCTGGAAGTGGTGTGTTCACAAACAGCGACCCTTGGCCACCGGACGACGCAGGGTGGTGCCTGGGAAGTAGCGAGGAAATCACAGCCCCCCTGCCCTGCCCCCAGCCCTCCCGCCCCAGCGAATCATGTGTATCCCCCGTGGTACAAGTGAGGTGAAGCACGGTCTCCCCCGGGCAGGCCTCGCCTTCCACAGATGACAGACACACATTCCCTGCCACGGGGAAGAGAGGAGATCTTGCATCCCTGTGCTGCCTGGGAACTTGTCTTCCCCTGGGTCCAGGATGCATTTCTGAGTGGAAACATGTTCTTGCGTGTGGATGTACGTTTTCCCATGCAGACGGCCCCTTTCTCTGCAGCACTTCCCTGCATCTTAGGGCCTCAGGCCCAGCACTTAACTTCTCACACAGCAGGTGTGAAAGGACTTCAAACTGACAGAAGCTGAGGGGGAGGGACAAACCCTGAGGAGATGAACAGACCCTAAGCTCTGCCCTTCCTTCCCCTAGAGTTCGGGGGGTGGGGTGGGGTGGGGGGCTGCGTGGCACCTGCCACCCACAGAGGCCGTGCATGTTTGACCAAAGCCCTCACCGCGGTCTGAGGGCAGCCCTTCTTCCCTCAGTCCTCAGACAGTCGCTCATCCGTGCCAAACTGCTGAGGTGGGTTTGAGGGGCGAAGACCCCCCAAAACGTGCCAAGGATTCCTCAGCCCTGGGCCAGGGCAGGTAGGATACAGGAGAGGGGGAGGTGGCAGCTAAAGGGGTCCCGCCTGCGTCCCTCTTCTCGCCATGTCTCATCCCTCCCTCTCTGCCCCCGTTTTCCCTCCCCCCTTCGCCGTCCCCCTCTGAAGACATCCCTTCCTGGTCTCAAGCCAGCTTCTCCCCTCAGCTGCCCACCCCCTCCTTTGACCTGCCCCCTCTCCCCTGGGCCCCCAGGGCTGAAGGAAAGAAGCAGTGGAGGGGGGAGGGGAGGAGAGCAGGGGAGAAAGGCTTCCCCGGACAGGTTGGGGCACAGAACGGGGTCAGCTGTACTGAGGAACAGATGGAGGGGGCAGTGGGGGACGGCGCTTGGGCAGACACCAGCAGGAAGAATTTGATTTGAAAGGATGTGTGTAAGGTGACTGCCCAAAGAGAAACGGTTTGGGCCTCTGGGGAAAGGAACAATGTCGGGAAGGGTTTCAAGGGACACCAGCCGAGAAGGAGCCAATCCTCGCCTGCTGGCATTTTGTGGGTCCATTAGTGCCAAATCTGAATAGGGGGTGGAGTGCTGTCTTCCACTGACCCCCAAATCCCTGGTCTTGGCTCCCCAGAACTTTGCCTCCTGACTGTCCCTTCTGCCCCCACCTCCACCCATGGAAACTTAGTTCTTTTCCCACCCCTTCCCCTGCCTGGTCTAGCTCCTTTCCAAACAGCCCTGCCTTCTAAATGCTAGGGACCTGGGCCCTGAACCCTGTAGACAGATGCCCCCCAAACTGGGGCATGGGAGGGGGGCTGGGGGACCCCATGATTCAGCCACGGACTCCAATGCCCAGCCCCTGTCCCCAGAACAATTCCTTGACAATCCCATGTCCCCACCCCAACCCTTCGTGGCTCTGTACACATTTTTAAACCTGGCGAAAGATGAAGAGAATATTGTAAATTGTCGGAGTCCAGCTCCAACGAGTCCAGGTAAACCCGAGGGATGGACGGCGTCGGCGAAGGAAACAAGACCTGACACCCTTTGTAGATGTCAGCACGTCAAGCACAAATTTATTTTTCAGAGCGGGTATTTATATATAGGCAGGTTTCATCATCATGTACAAAATCAAAACATCTCAACATGTTCTAACCTCAAAATATTTTTGTCAGTTTTCTGAAAATGTCCCCAGTTTCTAGATGTACTAACAAGATAATTCCCCAAGTTCTCATTAGTTGCAGGTTATTTTCTAATAGTTAAGCCAAGCTATTATGTAAGTCTTTAATACAGAAGTGCAATCTTCGTGTTCTTTCTGCATGGGCAAGTTTTTTTTTTTTAACATCTTTATTGGGGTATAATTGCTTTACAATGGTGTGTTAGTTTCTGCTTTATAACAAAGTGAATCAGTTATACATATACATATGTTCCCATATCTCTTCCCTCTTGCGTCTCCCTCCCTCCCACCCCTCCAGGCGGTCACAAAGCACCGAGCTGATCTCCCTGTGCTATGCGGCTGCTTCCCACTAGCCATCTACCTTACGTTTGGTAGTGTATATATGTCCGTGCCTCTCTCTCGCTTTGTCACAGCTCACCCTTCCCCCTCCCCATATCCTCAAGTCCGTTCTCCAGTAGGTCTGTGTCTTTATTCCTCTCTTACCCCTAGGTTCTTCATGACATTTTTTTTTCTTAAATGCATGGGCAAGTTTTTTGAATAGTGCCTTAAAAATATTTACGATATATCCTACAGTTCCTGTGTACCTGACTCCACTAGTAGCACTTACAATACCTCCTACGCTCCTGTTTATCACCTGGCAATTGTTGCCAGAGTATTAACCTTTCTTTAGAGTGGACCCATATGAAAGCAAAATCATCAACAACCCCTTCGTAGGGCCACTGTTGTTCAATTGGGGGTGTTTTCCATAGGAACATCCCTATATTTCCATTTGTGTATTGCGTTCCCAGTTTCCTGGGGCCGAAATAGGTACTTTCCATTTTGTAATAACAATAGTAGGGGGGGTAGTAGTTTTTCTCATTTCCCTAACCCTGGGCGCAAATCCCCCTTGTGCTGTTTCCATATATAAGCTTAACACAACCAAACAAATCAATAGAGATGTAGTCCACCGTCCTGGCACAGTGCTGCTTTGCAGTCCTGCCTTTGATTGCATCATGACTTTGTCACTGCGCAGGGACTCCAGGATGGAATATTGTAAATATAGAAGTTTAACTGTTGGTTTTGCCTGCTGTTATGTTGGGGGGTAGGGGTGGGGCTCTGGAGAAACAAACCCTGGAGAAGTGACTCTGCCAGTGAGGGAGGAGGAGGGGGTCCGAGCCCACAGCCCCTTCCAGTGAACAGCTCTGAGGTCAGAGAGAAAGGGGGAGTGAGTGCTGGGGTGAGGTGGTCATTGGTAATGGGGTTGTTCGGGGAGTTAAGATCAGGACCAGTGTTTGTGCAGACGTCAGAGCCTGGTGTAGAGGACCAGGCAGGGGCTGATGGGGACAGACACCAAACAGGCCAGAGGGCCTATGGGCTGGTGCAGGTGGCTGGCTACAGGAGAGACATGCAAGGTGAAGGGTTTGGTCTCTGCTAAGCCCTGGCCCAGGCTGGAGGGTCAAACACAGGCCCAGGACTCTCCCTCTTGGCACACTGTGAGGGAGAGCCCCACATCATTGTGACCCGCTTAACCCCAGGAGCCGCTGGGACAGGAAGGCGGCCGGTAGTACTGTGGGCACAGTAGGTTGGGGCCCTGGGGACCCCCATGGCCACGGCCACGCAGTCACTGTGTCCTCCCCCCCCTAGCTCTGGCGCAGACTCCGTGGCTTCTTACACCAAGTGTTTCGTGTTATTTGTGAGAAAGGTAAGTGGAGGATGGGGAGGTTGGGGAATAGGAAAGGCAGAAACCAGGTGTTCTAGCCCTGACCTTAAGTGGGCCCCTTCCCCTCCCGCTCTCCCTGCTCAGACACCATAACTATGCAGCTTCTCTTCCTGCAACCTGCCTCTCCATCCCTGGAGGAGCCAGGCTCCCCACCTGTCCCCGATCCACAGAAGCTTCTAAGTTATGCTCACCTGGGAAGCAGACCCAGCCCCCGAAGCAGAGCACCCCTGCAGTCTGCCTTCGGTGCACCATGGACCCTGTGAAAATGATCGTGTCCCCCCCACCCACTCGCCGCCATCGCCGTCGAGACTCTGTGGCACGCCACGCCCACCGCCCCGTAGCCTGGGCCCCTGACAACTGACAGCGATGACGAGAAGCCCCCACGTCAGCACACAACAATCTGCTCCCACAACTGGAATTGCCCCAAGGACTGGGAAGGCTTTCAGTCCACCCAGGGGTTCTGGACTCCCTGGGCCCAGGATGCTATGGAGCCACCTACCCAGACCATCTGCTTCCAGCAAACTGTAGAGGGAAGGCCGCTCAAAAGAGAGGCAGTCAGAGCTGGGCCTACAGGCCTACGCGTACCCTGTGAACCCCCGCCCCACAACCCTCAGGCCCTGAGCCACAAGAACGGTTGGGGGGTGCCCCAAGCAGAACAGGAGCAGTGCCCGCCAGCCCAGCCACCCATCCTGGGCCCGGCCCACGTCGCAGACATCCCCCGGCGCCGCTCCTCAGGGCGCGTAGCCTATAATGCCAGAGACGTGAGACGGCAGCTGCGGGAGCTGACCAGGGAGGTGGAGGCCCTGTCCCACTGTTACCTCCCGGTCTCTGGATCCAGCACGGCTGAGGGGACGGGAAAGGCCTAGGTATACCGTTCCCTGACAGAGAGGTGACTGGGAGAAGAATAGAAAGAAGAGAGGAGGTGGTTTGTGGTGGTGTGCGGGGTGCCAGGGCCCACACAGCCACAGGGAATTCCCGGGACGTCCAGTGATTAGGACTACACGCTTTCATTGCTGACGGCCCCAGTTCAATCCCTGGTCGGGGAACTAAGATCCTGCAAACCACACTGCATGGCCAAAAAGAAAAAAAAAGAGAGAAAGAAATAGAAACAGCCAGTGGGCATTTTCCATCAAGACTCCAAACACATAGCAGGTGCTCAATATAGACCCACGTAATGGAATCAGCTTAAAATGATCAATAACGTTAGTCAAATGAAAATGAACAGAGAAGCAGGGTGATTCATAAAAGGCCTATCTGCTCACATTCCAGGAATGCAGCTGGTATGGAAGGTGAGGTCTATATTCCTCTATATCTGTTGAGATGTTCATTGTGCAAACAAAATGACTTGAGGATCGCCAGGTACCACTTTCACAGACCTCAGCAATGAACCCCAGCAATGATCCCAGGACTGCCTCCACAAGAACCCAGGCCTTACCTGAGGCCCAGGCCTCCCCAAGAACCCAGGCCTTGCTCAAGATCCAGACCTCCACAAGCTTCTGGGCCTTACCCAAGACCCTTACCTCTGCAAGAATCCAAGCCTTTCCCACGACTCTGACCTTCAGAAGAATCCAGTCACTACCCAAGATTCTGGCTCCCAGAAGAGCTTAGGTTCTACTCAAGACAGACATTTCTTGACACGCCCATACCTCACCCAGCCCTCTGGTCTCCACAAAAACACACCATTTCTCCAAACTTCTGACATTCAGAGGAGCTCAGGCTTTATGCATGATTCTCGAGTCTATAGGAATCTGGAACAAAAGCAAGAGACTGTACTGTGTAAAAGTCAAGAGCTCTCCCAAAAAACTGGCTTCCGTAATAGCCCACACCCTTCTCAAGATTCTGGATGTGACAAGAGTACGGGTAATGCCCAAGATTCAGGAGTCTCTAGGAGTCCAGACTTTACCCAAGATCTGGGCCAGAGAAGCGTCCATACCTTGCCCAAGACTCTGGAGTCAACAAGAGTTCAGGCCTTTGCCAGGAATCTGAAGAGCCCAGGCCTTGTGCAAACCCCTCGCCTCCATAAGGGCTCAAGCCTTACATGAGACTCAGCAGACTACAAGAATCCAGGTCTTACCCAAGATTCTGGAGTCTGCAGGAGCCAAGGCCTTACTCAAGATTCTGACCTCCATAAGAATCCAGGCATTACCCAAGCCACTGAAGTGAAAAGGAGATGTGGCCTTACCCAAGATGCTGGAAATTAGAGGAGCTCAGAACATACCCATGACCCTAACTTCCACAAGTACTCAGGAAGTAATCGAGATCCTGGCCCCCATAAGTGCCCAGCCCTTACTCAAGACTCTGGCTTATCCAAGAGATCAGGCCTCCATAACAACGCATGCCTTATCCCAAACCCTGACCTCCACAAGAACCATCTAGGAACTGACTCTGTCCAAGTTTTGGGCGCATATCAGACCCACAACTCATTTATATATGAGGCAGTTCCTCGAAAGGAGGGTGCTTGGCAGCACACACCATGGACTTCTGTCCCACCCAGTCAGAACTCATGCTCTCCCAAGGCTCAGGTGGCCTACAATGACCTGCAAACCTTCACAGAGGTACCTGTACTGATTGAGCTGCAATCATCCTCCCGGCGAGCAGGCACCCAAGAAGGGGTGTAGCACCCCATGGATACAGTTCCTCCAGCCTGCCAGAATTATCGCCAGATGTCTACGCCTCCCAAAACCAGCTGGAAGCCCTACTGTCCTGGGTCAGGCACCGGGCTAGGGCATATGGTCTTTGACGCCCGCCAGAGACAGTTCAGAGCAGGCAGGGACAAGTGAGAAGCTCTGTCTCTCAGGCGCCTTCACCGACAGACATCCAACAACTCACCGGAGACCACCAAGGTTTGGGGACATCAGTGTGCTCAGAGCAACTTAGAAAAAGAGGGGACAGATATGCATGAGGAATAAAGAGACAAGAGAAGTGTTCTGTGGGTGGTTGAGGACATCCACCCCAGCCCCATCCCACAGGGCCTGATGAGGACCTAAGCTATCCCTGCTTTCCCTCCATCACTCTCTAGCTAAATCCGTTATCCCCAAGGCCCTAGAGCTGCATTGTCAATTACAGTAGCCACTAGCCAAATGCCTATTAGAATGTAAATTATTTAAAATTAAGGAAAATTAATTCTGTTAAAAATTAAGTTAAAAAGTTGAAAATTCTCTTCCTCAGGGAACAGAATTTCCCTGGCATCCAATTCTGTTCCCTGGCGGTCCAGTTGTTGGGATTTGGCACTTTCACTGCTGTGGCTGGGGTTCAATCCCTGGTCGGGGAACTCAGACCCCGCAAGCTTCATGGTATGGCCAAAAAAAAAAAAAAATTCTGTCCCTCATTGCCATGGCCTTCTAAGAGCTCAGTAGGCACATGGAGCTAGCGGCTACTGCATTGGACGGCACAGATTTAGAACATTTGCATCACCGTGGACAATGCCATTAGACAGCAGTGCTTTAGAGTTTAGAGCAATTTTCCTTTCCCTGTCACCCACCCCCAGCACCTTAAAGCTCCCCCAGAGCGC
The DNA here is from genome assembly GCF_059928025.1 of Delphinapterus leucas. Classification (NCBI taxonomy): domain Eukaryota; kingdom Metazoa; phylum Chordata; class Mammalia; order Artiodactyla; family Monodontidae; genus Delphinapterus; species Delphinapterus leucas. The sequence goes on from NC_143147.1 coordinate 32,882,598, forward strand.
AGAGAACTTAGCTCTTTTTAGGGTGGCTCAGAGGCCACCCTCTGGGGAGGAGGTAAGATGTGGGGCTGGACAGCCAATGCTTGATTTCCCCGGACTGTGAGAAACGGTCCAGGCTTCAGTTTTCGTCATCTGGTCTCTTGGGTCACGATCAGATGTATGGAAACTTGCCTCCCCCGTTCTGGGCTGTGTTTGGGGCTCTTGGTTACTGAGGGAGAAGACCTCTCTTTGTCAGAGACTAGGAAACCTTGTGTTTTAGGCTGCCCAACTTGAGCCCTGGATTCTGAGGGTCCCCTCCTTCATAGGCCTCTAAATTTTTCGAGCTGTCTCCACTTAATTTTCTTGCCCATGGACTTAGGCCTAGTTCACTGTGGAGACAGACCCCTGGGAAAAAGGAATGTAAGAATTCCTGGGCTGCCGGCCCGGAGCCTGGCGGCGCAACTCCCCCCCGGCCCACGGACGGAGCCTCCCCAGCTGTGCTCACAGCCAGCCCAACCGCAGCCCGCACCCCTTCACGGGACACTTGAACTACTCCCGGGATCCCCACGAAGTGCGGCGCCGGGCGGCCGAATGGGCCGAGATGCTGCCCGTGCGGCGCCCTCTGGCCACGTCCGCCTCCCTCACGGTGCTGGCCGAGGTCTCGTACAAGCGGGCCCCGGCTCCCAGCTCAGCGCTGCTCCTCCGCCCCTCCCAGCCCCTGCCCGACGTCCAGGCTAACGAGCACCCTCCACCTCCACCCACCTTCATGCCACTCAGTCGGAACCCGGGGGGCAATGCCAACTACCAGGTGTATGACAGCCTGGAGCGGAAGCGGCAACCGCAGGAGAGCCAAACGTGGGCCAAGTCACTGCTACCTTCCACCTCGGCCTCGAGGCCCTCTCTGCACAGGAGACAGACTGGGAAAATGAACTGACCGGCGGCAAATGGGGGCGGTCGCGGGGGGGCGGGGGGGCAGGGCATGGAGAGAGGAATAAAGAGCGCCAGAGTCCAGGAAACATTGGTGGTCTGTGGCTTGGAAGCGCCACTCCTTCTGCCAGCCTTGGTCCCTGCCCTTGGCTTCCTGCAATAAGAAGCCAGTGTCCCCTTCTTGGCCTGAGGGTCCCCTTGGTTTAGTGGGCACAGTCCTGACAGCAGGCCCCTCCTGGTCCTATACCATGCACTAAGTAGTTCTGCAGCTGCAGACTCCAAACCACTGGTGTCTGGGCACCTCCTCTGTGTCTCAGCTGTCCCTGTCCACAAAGAGCCTCATACAAGAAGCTGCTTCCAACCTGGGAGGTTCCACATCTGGGCAGGTCCAGCTCCACGCCCAGTGAAGGGCATGAAGTAGGCTGAGGCTCTTGACTGCAGCCAGGCCTTCCAAAGGGCTCTGAGGCCAAGGTCTTCATATTCTCAGGAGGGCCAAGAAATGGAATGTGTCATTTGAACAAGTGAGTCAGCGGGCGGTGAGTGAATGATTGATCACTCAAGTGGAGGTGTGCCGGCCTTCGGGCCATGTTTGACTGTCCAGGCTCAGCTTACCTCACCCTGGTTACCAGGGAATGCCACCCTGGGCCCTCCTTTTCGTCCCCCTCCCTCACTGTGACCTCACCACCTGCCCCATTATGACCCAGTCAAGCTCCCAGTTAAAAGTGGAGGGCAGGGGGCCCAGGCAGTCCTGGGAGCAACGGCCATGGGTGAGCGAACCTACTATGGAGCTGAGCCGTTCCCTGGCCCCATTCCCAGGAAATGCCAGGAGCAAGGAGACGCAATTCTTCTGCTCCTGGTCAGCTTGATCTTCGTCAACGTGGGGATCAACATGGTGATTATGGTCAGGGCAGGATATGTGCAGCGGGGTTGGGGGAGCCCTGGGGTCTTGAAGGGGCTGAGGTGGGAGGGCTGCTGGGGTGTGGCCGGACAAGGGTTGGATTTCCGGGCTAACCCTGCTCTCGGTCTCCCCCCTCCCCTTCTTCCCTCAGCTCTGGAGGCATCTGAAGAGATTCTTGCGGGCGCTTTTCAAACGTCTTTTCCCCAAAGGTGAGTGGGCGCCAGCATGGGCTCATGGGATGTGGGCCTGTCCCCTTTCTTCTATCCCTGCCTTGATTCTCAGCCCCTCAGGAAGCCAGGCCCTGACCCATCTCGCCTTTCCCCGCAGACAAGTATGCCAGCTGTGTAGGCAGCCATCGCATGCGCATGCGCTGCTCCGTGGATACGAAGAACCTGTGCTCAAGAGTTTCTTCCCGCTTCCGCCATGGCCCAAGCTTCCTGCTCGGGCACCCAAACCACCTTGACTCCTGGATACCAGACAAAAATTATGAAAAGGCTTCTAAGTGCTGCTGGATGCCGCCTCAGTGTGGACGGGCTGCGGCTTCCACGGAGGCTCCACGGGGACTGTGGAAGGAGCGGGTAGTGAGAGCTGGGGAGGCCCCTCCGGTCACAGTCTCAAAGTCCCAAGCCAACTTTTACTCCAGGTAAGAGACATCTTCCAAGCTCCACAGGATGAGCAAGGTGAACGTGGTTCCTCTCTGCCTGCCCCAAGAGACCAAGACTAAGACCCCAGACTCTGACACAGCCCAGTCCGCAGCCCGGGCCCAGACCCGCCCCCCAGTTCAGCCCCCTGCGCATGAACCTGCCAAGGCCCAGACCTCCTCCTCAGCCCACCCCACTGAGCACACCCATCCCCCATTCTGAGATCTGCTCCTGAGGCCACGCCTATGAGCACACTTCCGCCCAGGCCCAGAATATGGGGAATATGGAATGGAAGATCTCAAATGATGCCAAAGACAAATGTGAACAGTCCAAGACCTTCCCTTACTGCAGCTTCCTTCCTTGCAGGTCCGAGAAGAGAAACACGGACCCCCAGACTCCAGTCTACCCCAAATTCCTGTACTCCAAGGATGCTGCACCTTCTCAACCTTGCCTCCATTCTGCAACGAGTGCCCAAAGCTCACCATGCACCATGCCTCCACCATACACTCTTTATCTGCCCCTTGTTTCTTTCAGATACCGGGTCCTTCATCAACACAGCAACAGCCAGAAGCCCTCCAACTTAACACAAACCCCCACCTTTCCCCAAACCTCCAAGTCTTCTCAGTCTGTCCTCTCTTCCCAGGTCCCCATCCCTCCCAAGATATCCATTACTTCCCAAATCCAAAGCCAGGCCCAAACCCATGAACTTCCTGAGAGTCAAGGCCTCAACCAAGGCTCTGTCCTCCCAAGGACCCCAGGCCCTTCCAAAGTCTGCAGAGTTTCCTGACACCCAGGCCTAACCACAAACCCAGGCCTTCCCAAGAACCCAGGCCTTGCTCAAGACCAAGGCCTCCACAAGCTTCCAGGCCTTCCCGAACATGCTGGAATTTACAGGGGCTCAGAACATACACATGACCCTAGCTTACACAAGTACTCAGGAATTCATCGAGATCCTGGCCCCCATAAGAGTCTGGCCCTTACTCAATACTCTGGCTCATCCAAGAGATAGGGCCTCCATAACAACTCATGCCTTATCCCAAATCCTGGCCTCCACAAGAACCCTCTAGGAACTGACTCTGTCCAAGTTTTGGGCCCACATCAGACCCGACAGTCATTTATATCTGAGGCAGTTCCTCAAAAGGAGGATGCAGGGCAGCACATACCATGGACTTCTATCCCACCCAGTCAGAACTCCTGCTCGCCCAAGGCTCAGGTGGCCTACAATGACCTGCAAACCTTCTCAGAAGTACCTGTACTGATTGAGCTGCAATCATCCTCCCGGCGAGCAGGCAGCCAAGACTGGGTGTACCACCCCATGGATACAGTTCCTCCAGCCTGCCAGAACTATCGCCAGATGTCTACGCCTCCCAAAACCAGCTGGAAGACCTACTGTCCTGGGTCAGGCACCCGGCTCGGGCATGTCGTCTTTGACGCCCGCCAGAGACAGTTCAGAGCAGGCAGGGACAAGTGAGAAGCTCTGTCTCCCAGGCGCCTTCACCGAGAGACATCCAACAACTCACTGGAGACCATCAAGGAGTGGGGATATCAGTGTGTGATGAGCAACTTAGAAAAAGAGGGGACAGATATGCACGAGGAATAAAGAGACAAGAGAAGTGTTCTGCGGTTGTTTGAGGACATTCACCCCAGCCCCATCCCACAGGGCCTGATGAGGACCTAAGCTATCCCTGCTTTCCCTCCATCGCTGTCTGGCTGAATCTGTCATCCCCAAGGCCCTAGAGCTGCATTGTCAATTACAGTAGTCACTAGCCAAATGCCTATTAGAATGTAAATTAGTTAAAATTAAGGAAAATTAATTCTGTTAAAAATTAAGTTAAAAATTCTCTTCCTCAGGGAACGGAATTTCCCTGGCATCCAATTCTGTTCCCTGGTGGTCTAGGTGTTGGGACCTGGCGCTTTCACTGCTGTGGCTGGGTTTCAATCCCTGGTCTGGGAACTCAGACCCCGCAAGCTTCATGCTTTGGCCAAAAAAAAAAAAAAATTCTGTTACTCAGTGCCATGACCTTCTAAGTGCTCAGTAGGCACATGGAGCTAGCGGCTACTGTATTGGACGGCACAGATTTAGAACATTTCCATCATCATGGAAAATGCTATTAGAGAGCAGTGCTTTAGAGTTTAGAGCAATTTTCCTTTCCCTGTCACCCACCCCCAGCACCTTAAAGCTCCCCCAGAGCTCAGAGAACTTAGCTCTTTTTAGGGTGGCTCAGAGGCCACCCTCTGGGGAGGAGGTAAGATGTGGGGATGGACAGCCAATGCCTGATTTCCCCGGACTGTGAGAAAGGGTCCAGGCTTCAGTTTTCGTCATCTGGTCTCTTGGGTCACGATCAGATGTATGGAAACTTGCCTCCCCCGTTCTGGGCTGTGTTTGGGGCTCTTGGTTACTGAGGGAGAAGACCTCTCTTTGTCAGAGACTAGGAAACCTTGTGTTTTAGGCTGCCCAACTTGAGCCCTGGATTCTGAAGGTCCCCTCCTTCATAGGCCTCTAAATTTTTCGAGCTGTCTCCTCTTAATTTTCTTGCCCATGGACTTAGGCCTAGTTCACTGTGGAGACAGACCCCTGGGAAAAAGGAATGTAAGAATTCCTGGGCTGCCGGCCCGAAGCCTGGCGGCGCAACTCCCCCCCGGCCCACGGACGGAACCTCCCCAGCTGTGCTCACAGCCAGCCCAACCGCAGCCCGCACCCCTTCACGGGACACTTGAACTACTCCTGGGATCCCCACGAAGTGCGGCGCCGGGCGGCCGAATGGGCCGAGATGCTGCCCGTGCGGCGCCCTCTGGCCACGTCCGCCTCCCTCACGGTGCTGGCCGAGGCCTCGTACAAGCGGGCCCCGGCTCCCAGCTCAGCGCTGCTCCTCCGCCCCTCCCAGCCCCTGCCCGACGTCCAGGCTAACGAGCACCCTCCACCTCCACCCACCTTCATGCCACTCAGTCGGAACCCGGGGGGCAATGCCAACTACCAGGTGTATGACAGCCTGGAGCGGAAGTGGCAACCGCAGGAGAGCCAAGCACGGGCCAACTCACTGCTACCTTCCACCTCGGCCTCGAGGCCCTCTCTGCACAGGAGCCAGACTGGGAAAATGAACTGACCGGCGGCAAATGGGGGCGGTCGCGGGGGGGCGGGGGGGCAGGGCATGGAGAGAGGAATAAAGAGCGCCAGAGTCCAGGAAACATTGGTGGTCTGTGGCTTGGAAGCGCCACTCCTTCTGCCAGCCTGGGTCCCTGCCCTTGGCTTCCTGCAATAAGAAGCCAGTGTCCCCTTCTTGGCCTGAGGGTCCCCTTGGTTTAGTGGCCACAGTTCTGCCAGCAGGCCCCTCCTGGTCCTATACCATGCACTAAGTACATCTGCAGCTGCAGACTCCAAACCCCTGGTCTCTGGGCACCTCCTCTGTGTCTCAGCTGTCCCTGTCCCCAAAGAGCCTCATACAAGAAGCTGCTTCCAAAGTGGGAGGTGCCACACCTGGGCAGGTCCAGCTGCAGGCCCAGTGAAGGGCATGAAGAAGGCTGAGGCTCTGGACTCCAACCAGGCCTTCAGCAGGCCTCTGAGGCCGAGGTCTTCCTAGTCTCAAGAGGGACCAAGAGACGGAATGTGTCATTTGAACAAGTGAGTCAGTGGGTGGTGAGCAAATGAATGACCACTCGAGGGGAGGTGTGCCGGCCACCGGGCCCTGTTTGACTGTCCAGGCTCAGCTTACCTGACCCTGGTTACCAGGGAATGCTACCCTGGGTCCTCCTTTTCGTCCCCCTCCCTCACTGTGACCTCACCACCTGTCCAATTATGACCCAGTCTGGCTCCCAGTGACTATGTGGAGGCCAGGGGACCCAGGCAGTCCTTGAACCCCTAGTCATGGGTGAGCGAGCCCTCTACCGAGCCGAGCCATGCTCTGGCACCATCCCCAGGAAATGCCAGGAGCTAGGAGACTCAATTCTTTTGCTCCTGATCAGATTCACCTTCCTCAACTTGGGAATGAACGTGGTGACTATGGTCAGAGCAGGATCTGGGCAGCGGAGTTGGGGGAGCCCTGGGGCCTTGAAGGGGCTGAGGTGGGAGGGCTGCTGGGGTGTGGTCGGACAAGGGTTGGATTTCAGGGCTAACCCTGCTCTCGGTCTCCCCCCTCCCCTGCTTCCCTCAGCTCTGGAGGCATCTGAAGGGTTACTTGCGGGTACTTTTCAATCGTATTCTCCCCAAGGGTGAGTGGGCGCCAGCGTGAGCTCAGGGGATGTGGGCCTGTCCCCTTTCTTCTATCCCTGCCTTGATTCTCAGCCCCTCAGGAAGCCAGGCCCTGACCCGTCTCGCCTTTCCCCGCAGACAAGCAAGTCAGCTGTGTAGGCAGCCATCGCATGTGCATGCGCTGCTCCGTGGATCCCAAGAACCTGTGCTCAAGAGTTTCTTCCCGCTTCCGCCATGGCCCAAGCTTCCTGCTCGGGCACCCAAACCACCTTGACTCCTGGATACCAGACAAAAATTATGAAAAGGCTTCTAAGTGCTGCTGGATGCCGCCTCAGTGTGGACGGGCTGCGGCTTCCACGGAGGCTCCACGGGGACTGTGGAAGGAGCGGGTAGTGAGAGCTGGGGAGGCCCCTCCGGTCACAGTCTTAAAGTCCCAAGCCAACTTTTACTCCAGGTAAGAGACATCTTCCAAGCTCCACAGGATGAGCAAGGTGGACGTGGTTCCTCTCTGCCTGCCCCAAGAGACCAAGACTAAGACCCCAGACTCTGACACAGCCCAGTCCCCAGCCAGGGCCCAGACCCGCCCCCCAGTTCAGCCCCCTGCGCATGAACCTGCCAAGGCCCAGACCTCCTCCTCAGCCCACCCCACTGAGCACACCCATCCCCCATTCTGAGATCTGCTCCTGAGGCCACGCCCATGAGCACACTTCCGCCCAGGCCCAGAATATGGGGAATATGGAATGGAAGATCTCAAATGATGCCAAAGACAAATTTGAACAGTCCAAGACCTTCCTTTACTGGAGCTTCATTCCTTGCAGGTCTGAGAAGAGAAACCGGACCCCCAGACTCCAGTCTACCCCAAATTCCTGTACTCCAAGGATGCTGCACCTTCTCAACCTTGCCTCCATTCTGCAACGAGTACGCAGAACTCACCATGCACCATGCCTCCACCATGCACTCTTTATCTGCCCCTTGTTTCTTTCAGATACCGGGTCCTTCATCAACACAGCAACAGCCAGAAGCCCTCCAACTTAATACAAACCCCCACCTTTCCCCCAACCTCCAAGTCTTCTCAGTCTGTCCTCTCTTCCCAGGTCCCCATCCCTCCCCAGTTATCCATTACTTCCCAAATCCCAAGCCAGGCCCAAACCCATGAACTTCCTGAGAGTCAAGGCCTCAACCAAGGCTCTGTCCTCCCAAGGACCCCAGGCCCTTCCAAAGTCTGCAGAGTTTCCTGACACCCAGGCCTAACCACAAACCCAGGCCTCCCCAAGAACCCAGGCCTTGCTCAAGACCAAGGCCTCCACAAGCTTCCAGGCCTTCCCGAACATGCTGGAATTTACAGGGGCTCAGAACATACACATGACCCTAGCTTACACAAGTACTCAGGAATTCATCGAGATCCTGGCCCCCATAAGAGTCTGGCCCTTACTCAATACTCTGGCTCATCCAAGAGATAGGGCCTCCATAACAACTCATGCCTTATCCCAAATCCTGGCCTCCACAAGAACCCTCTAGGAACTGACTCTGTCCAAGTTTTGGGCCCACATCAGACCCGACAGTCATTTATATCTGAGGCAGTTCCTCAAAAGGAGGATGCAGGGCAGCACATACCATGGACTTCTATCCCACCCAGTCAGAACTCCTGCTCGCCCAAGGCTCAGGTGGCCTACAATGACCTGCAAACCTTCTCAGAAGTACCTGTACTGATTGAGCTGCAATCATCCTCCCGGCGAGCAGGCAGCCAAGACTGGGTGTACCACCCCATGGATACAGTTCCTCCAGCCTGCCAGAACTATCGCCAGATGTCTACGCCTCCCAAAACCAGCTGGAAGCCCTACTGTCCTGGGTCAGGCACCCGGCTCGGGCATGTCGTCTTTGACGCCCGCCAGAGACAGTTCAGAGCAGGCATGGACAAGTGAGCAGCTCTGTCTCCCAGGCACCTTCACCGAGAGACATCCAACAACTCACCGGAGACCATCAAGGAGTGGGGATATCAGTGTGTGATGAGCAACTTAGAAAAAGAGGGGACAGATATGCACGAGGAATGAAGAGACAAGAGAAGTGTTCTGCGGTTGTTTGAGGACATTCACCCCAGCCCCATCCCACAGGGCCTGATGAGGACCTAAGCTATCCCTGCTTTCCCTCCATCGCTCTCTAGCTGAATCTGTCATCCCCAAGGCCCTAGAGCTGCATTGTCAATTACAGTAGCCACTAGCCAAATGCCTATTAGAATGTAAATTAGTTAAAATTAAGGAAAATTAATTCTGCTAAAAATTAAGTTAAAAATTCTCTTCCTCAGGGAACGGAATTTCCCTGGCATCCAATTCTGTTCCCTGGTGGTCTAGGTGTTGGGACCTGGCGCTTTCACTGCTGTGGCTGGGTTTCAATCCCTGGTCTGGGAACTCAGACCCCGCAAGCTTCATGCTTTGGCCAAAAAAAAAAAATTCTGTTACTCAGTGCCATGACCTTCTAAGTGCTCAGTAGGCACATGGAGCTAGCGGCTACTGTATTGGACGGCACAGATTTAGAACATTTCCATCATCATGGAAAATGCCATTAGAGAGCAGTGCTTTAGAGTTTAGAGCAATTTTCCTTTCCCTGTCACCCATCCCCAGCACCTTAAAGCTCCCCCAGAGCTCAGAGAACTTAGCTCTTTTTAGGGTGGCTCAGAGGCCACCCTCTGGGGAGGAGGTAAGATGTGGGGCTGGACAGCCAATGCTTGATTTCCCCGGACTGTGAGAAACGGTCCAGGCTTCAGTTTTCGTCATCTGGTCTCTTGGGTCACGATCAGATGTATGGAAACTTGCCTCCCCCGTTCTGGGCTGTGTTTGGGGCTCTTGGTTACTGAGGGAGAAGACCTCTCTTTGTCAGAGACTAGGAAACCTTGTGTTTTAGGCTGCCCAACTTGAGCCCTGGATTCTGAGGGTCCCCTCCTTCATAGGCCTCTAAATTTTTCGAGCTGTCTCCACTTAATTTTCTTGCCCATGGACTTAGGCCTAGTTCACTGTGGAGACAGACCCCTGGGAAAAAGGAATGTAAGAATTCCTGGGCTGCCGGCCCGGAGCCTGGCGGCGCAACTCCCCCCCGGCCCACGGACGGAGCCTCCCCAGCTGTGCTCACAGCCAGCCCAACCGCAGCCCGCACCCCTTCACGGGACACTTGAACTACTCCCGGGATCCCCACGAAGTGCGGCGCCGGGCGGCCGAATGGGCCGAGATGCTGCCCGTGCGGCGCCCTCTGGCCACGTCCGCCTCCCTCACGGTGCTGGCCGAGGTCTCGTACAAGCGGGCCCCGGCTCCCAGCTCAGCGCTGCTCCTCCGCCCCTCCCAGCCCCTGCCCGACGTCCAGGCTAACGAGCACCCTCCACCTCCACCCACCTTCATGCCACTCAGTCGGAACCCGGGGGGCAATGCCAACTACCAGGTGTATGACAGCCTGGAGCGGAAGCGGCAACCGCAGGAGAGCCAAACGTGGGCCAAGTCACTGCTACCTTCCACCTCGGCCTCGAGGCCCTCTCTGCACAGGAGACAGACTGGGAAAATGAACTGACCGGCGGCAAATGGGGGCGGTCGCGGGGGGGCGGGGGGGCAGGGCATGGAGAGAGGAATAAAGAGCGCCAGAGTCCAGGAAACATTGGTGGTCTGTGGCTTGGAAGCGCCACTCCTTCTGCCAGCCTTGGTCCCTGCCCTTGGCTTCCTGCAATAAGAAGCCAGTGTCCCCTTCTTGGCCTGAGGGTCCCCTTGGTTTAGTGGGCACAGTCCTGACAGCAGGCCCCTCCTGGTCCTATACCATGCACTAAGTAGTTCTGCAGCTGCAGACTCCAAACCACTGGTGTCTGGGCACCTCCTCTGTGTCTCAGCTGTCCCTGTCCACAAAGAGCCTCATACAAGAAGCTGCTTCCAACCTGGGAGGTTCCACATCTGGGCAGGTCCAGCTCCACGCCCAGTGAAGGGCATGAAGTAGGCTGAGGCTCTTGACTGCAGCCAGGCCTTCCAAAGGGCTCTGAGGCCAAGGTCTTCATATTCTCAGGAGGGCCAAGAAATGGAATGTGTCATTTGAACAAGTGAGTCAGCGGGCGGTGAGTGAATGATTGATCACTCAAGTGGAGGTGTGCCGGCCTTCGGGCCATGTTTGACTGTCCAGGCTCAGCTTACCTCACCCTGGTTACCAGGGAATGCCACCCTGGGCCCTCCTTTTCGTCCCCCTCCCTCACTGTGACCTCACCACCTGCCCCATTATGACCCAGTCAAGCTCCCAGTTAAAAGTGGAGGGCAGGGGGCCCAGGCAGTCCTGGGAGCAACGGCCATGGGTGAGCGAACCTACTATGGAGCTGAGCCGTTCCCTGGCCCCATTCCCAGGAAATGCCAGGAGCAAGGAGACGCAATTCTTCTGCTCCTGGTCAGCTTGATCTTCGTCAACGTGGGGATCAACATGGTGATTATGGTCAGGGCAGGATATGTGCAGCGGGGTTGGGGGAGCCCTGGGGTCTTGAAGGGGCTGAGGTGGGAGGGCTGCTGGGGTGTGGCCGGACAAGGGTTGGATTTCCGGGCTAACCCTGCTCTCGGTCTCCCCCCTCCCCTTCTTCCCTCAGCTCTGGAGGCATCTGAAGAGATTCTTGCGGGCGCTTTTCAAACGTCTTTTCCCCAAAGGTGAGTGGGCGCCAGCATGGGCTCATGGGATGTGGGCCTGTCCCCTTTCTTCTATCCCTGCCTTGATTCTCAGCCCCTCAGGAAGCCAGGCCCTGACCCATCTCGCCTTTCCCCGCAGACAAGTATGCCAGCTGTGTAGGCAGCCATCGCATGCGCATGCGCTGCTCCGTGGATACGAAGAACCTGTGCTCAAGAGTTTCTTCCCGCTTCCGCCATGGCCCAAGCTTCCTGCTCGGGCACCCAAACCACCTTGACTCCTGGATACCAGACAAAAATTATGAAAAGGCTTCTAAGTGCTGCTGGATGCCGCCTCAGTGTGGACGGGCTGCGGCTTCCACGGAGGCTCCACGGGGACTGTGGAAGGAGCGGGTAGTGAGAGCTGGGGAGGCCCCTCCGGTCACAGTCTCAAAGTCCCAAGCCAACTTTTACTCCAGGTAAGAGACATCTTCCAAGCTCCACAGGATGAGCAAGGTGAACGTGGTTCCTCTCTGCCTGCCCCAAGAGACCAAGACTAAGACCCCAGACTCTGACACAGCCCAGTCCGCAGCCCGGGCCCAGACCCGCCCCCCAGTTCAGCCCCCTGCGCATGAACCTGCCAAGGCCCAGACCTCCTCCTCAGCCCACCCCACTGAGCACACCCATCCCCCATTCTGAGATCTGCTCCTGAGGCCACGCCTATGAGCACACTTCCGCCCAGGCCCAGAATATGGGGAATATGGAATGGAAGATCTCAAATGATGCCAAAGACAAATGTGAACAGTCCAAGACCTTCCCTTACTGCAGCTTCCTTCCTTGCAGGTCCGAGAAGAGAAACACGGACCCCCAGACTCCAGTCTACCCCAAATTCCTGTACTCCAAGGATGCTGCACCTTCTCAACCTTGCCTCCATTCTGCAACGAGTGCCCAAAGCTCACCATGCACCATGCCTCCACCATACACTCTTTATCTGCCCCTTGTTTCTTTCAGATACCGGGTCCTTCATCAACACAGCAACAGCCAGAAGCCCTCCAACTTAACACAAACCCCCACCTTTCCCCAAACCTCCAAGTCTTCTCAGTCTGTCCTCTCTTCCCAGGTCCCCATCCCTCCCAAGATATCCATTACTTCCCAAATCCAAAGCCAGGCCCAAACCCATGAACTTCCTGAGAGTCAAGGCCTCAACCAAGGCTCTGTCCTCCCAAGGACCCCAGGCCCTTCCAAAGTCTGCAGAGTTTCCTGACACCCAGGCCTAACCACAAACCCAGGCCTTCCCAAGAACCCAGGCCTTGCTCAAGACCAAGGCCTCCACAAGCTTCCAGGCCTTCCCGAACATGCTGGAATTTACAGGGGCTCAGAACATACACATGACCCTAGCTTACACAAGTACTCAGGAATTCATCGAGATCCTGGCCCCCATAAGAGTCTGGCCCTTACTCAATACTCTGGCTCATCCAAGAGATAGGGCCTCCATAACAACTCATGCCTTATCCCAAATCCTGGCCTCCACAAGAACCCTCTAGGAACTGACTCTGTCCAAGTTTTGGGCCCACATCAGACCCGACAGTCATTTATATCTGAGGCAGTTCCTCAAAAGGAGGATGCAGGGCAGCACATACCATGGACTTCTATCCCACCCAGTCAGAACTCCTGCTCGCCCAAGGCTCAGGTGGCCTACAATGACCTGCAAACCTTCTCAGAAGTACCTGTACTGATTGAGCTGCAATCATCCTCCCGGCGAGCAGGCAGCCAAGACTGGGTGTACCACCCCATGGATACAGTTCCTCCAGCCTGCCAGAACTATCGCCAGATGTCTACACCTCCCAAAACCAGCTGGAAGACCTACTGTCCTGGGTCAGGCACCCGGCTCGGGCATGTCGTCTTTGACGCCCGCCAGAGACAGTTCAGAGCAGGCAGGGACAAGTGAGAAGCTCTGTCTCCCAGGCGCCTTCACCGAGAGACATCCAACAACTCACTGGAGACCATCAAGGAGTGGGGATATCAGTGTGTGATGAGCAACTTAGAAAAAGAGGGGACAGATATGCACGAGGAATAAAGAGACAAGAGAAGTGTTCTGCGGTTGTTTGAGGACATTCACCCCAGCCCCATCCCACAGGGCCTGATGAGGACCTAAGCTATCCCTGCTTTCCCTCCATCGCTGTCTGGCTGAATCTGTCATCCCCAAGGCCCTAGAGCTGCATTGTCAATTACAGTAGTCACTAGCCAAATGCCTATTAGAATGTAAATTAGTTAAAATTAAGGAAAATTAATTCTGTTAAAAATTAAGTTAAAAATTCTCTTCCTCAGGGAACGGAATTTCCCTGGCATCCAATTCTGTTCCCTGGTGGTCTAGGTGTTGGGACCTGGCGCTTTCACTGCTGTGGCTGGGTTTCAATCCCTGGTCTGGGAACTCAGACCCCGCAAGCTTCATGCTTTGGCCAAAAAAAAAAAATTCTGTTACTCAGTGCCATGACCTTCTAAGTGCTCAGTAGGCACATGGAGCTAGCGGCTACTGTATTGGACGGCACAGATTTAGAACATTTCCATCATCATGGAAAATGCCATTAGAGAGCAGTGCTTTAGAGTTTAGAGCAATTTTCCTTTCCCTGTCACCCACCCCCAGCACCTTAAAGCTCCCCCAGAGCTCAGAGAACTTAGCTCTTTTTAGGGTGGCTCAGAGGCCACCCTCTGGGGAGGAGGTAAGATGTGGGGCTGGACAGCCAATGCTTGATTTCCCCGGACTGTGAGAAACGGTCCAGGCTTCAGTTTTCGTCATCTGGTCTCTTGGGTCACGATCAGATGTATGGAAACTTGCCTCCCCCGTTCTGGGCTGTGTTTGGGGCTCTTGGTTACTGAGGGAGAAGACCTCTCTTTGTCAGAGACTAGGAAACCTTGTGTTTTAGGCTGCCCAACTTGAGCCCTGGATTCTGAGGGTCCCCTCCTTCATAGGCCTCTAAATTTTTCGAGCTGTCTCCACTTAATTTTCTTGCCCATGGACTTAGGCCTAGTTCACTGTGGAGACAGACCCCTGGGAAAAAGGAATGTAAGAATTCCTGGGCTGCCGGCCCGGAGCCTGGCGGCGCAACTCCCCCCCGGCCCACGGACGGAGCCTCCCCAGCTGTGCTCACAGCCAGCCCAACCGCAGCCCGCACCCCTTCACGGGACACTTGAACTACTCCCGGGATCCCCACGAAGTGCGGCGCCGGGCGGCCGAATGGGCCGAGATGCTGCCCGTGCGGCGCCCTCTGGCCACGTCCGCCTCCCTCACGGTGCTGGCCGAGGTCTCGTACAAGCGGGCCCCGGCTCCCAGCTCAGCGCTGCTCCTCCGCCCCTCCCAGCCCCTGCCCGACGTCCAGGCTAACGAGCACCCTCCACCTCCACCCACCTTCATGCCACTCAGTCGGAACCCGGGGGGCAATGCCAACTACCAGGTGTATGACAGCCTGGAGCGGAAGCGGCAACCGCAGGAGAGCCAAACGTGGGCCAAGTCACTGCTACCTTCCACCTCGGCCTCGAGGCCCTCTCTGCACAGGAGCCAGACTGGGAAAATGAACTGACCGGCGGCAAATGGGGGCGGTCGCGGGGGGGCGGGGGGGCAGGGCATGGAGAGAGGAATAAAGAGCGCCAGAGTCCAGGAAACATTGGTGGTCTGTGGCTTGGAAGCGCCACTCCTTCTGCCAGCCTTGGTCCCTGCCCTTGGCTTCCTGCAATAAGAAGCCAGTGTCCCCTTCTTGGCCTGAGGGTCCCCTTGGTTTAGTGGCCACAGTTCTGCCAGCAGGCCCCTCCTGGTCCTATACCATGCACTAAGTACATCTGCAGCTGCAGACTCCAAACCCCTGGTCTCTGGGCACCTCCTCTGTGTCTCAGCTGTCCCTGTCCCCAAAGAGCCTCATACAAGAAGCTGCTTCCAAAGTGGGAGGTGCCACACCTGGGCAGGTCCAGCTGCAGGCCCAGTGAAGGGCATGAAGAAGGCTGAGGCTCTGGACTCCAACCAGGCCTTCAGCAGGCCTCTGAGGCCGAGGTCTTCCTAGTCTCAAGAGGGACCAAGAGACGGAATGTGTCATTTGAACAAGTGAGTCAGTGGGTGGTGAGCAAATGAATGACCACTCGAGGGGAGGTGTGCCGGCCACCGGGCCCTGTTTGACTGTCCAGGCTCAGCTTACCTGACCCTGGTTACCAGGGAATGCTACCCTGGGTCCTCCTTTTCGTCCCCCTCCCTCACTGTGACCTCACCACCTGCCCCATTATGACCCAGTCTGGCTCCCAGTGACTATGTGGAGGCCAGGGGACCCAGGCAGTCCTTGAACCCCTGGTCATGGGCGAGCGAGCCCTCTACCGAGCCGAGCCATGCTCTGGCACCATCCCCAGGAAATGCCAGGAGCTAGGAGACTCAATTCTTTTGCTCCTGATCAGATTCACCTTCCTCAACTTGGGAATGAACGTGGTGACTATGGTCAGAGCAGGATCTGGGCAGCGGAGTTGGGGGAGCCCTGGGGCCTTGAAGGGGCTGAGGTGGGAGGGCTGCTGGGGTGTGGTCGGACAAGGGTTGGATTTCCGGGCTAACCCTGCTCTCGGTCTCCCCCCTCCCCTTCTTCCCTCAGCTCTGGAGGCATCTGAAGGGTTACTTGCGGGTACTTTTCAATCGTATTCTCCCCAAGGGTGAGTGGGCGCCAGCGTGAGCTCAGGGGATGTGGGCCTGCCCCCTTTCTTCTATCCCTGCCTTGATTCTCAGCCCCTCAGGAAGCCAGGCCCTGAACCGTCTCGCCTTTCCCCGCAGACAAGTAAGTCAGCTGTGTAGGCAGCCATCGCATGTGCATGCGCTGCTCCGTGGATCCCAAGAACCTGTGCTCAAGAGTTTCTTCCCGCTTCCGCCATGGCCCAAGCTTCCTGCTCGGGCACCCAAACCACCTTGACTCCTGGATACCAGACAAAAATTATGAAAAGGCTTCTAAGTGCTGCTGGATGCCGCCTCAGTGTGGACGGGCTGCGGCTTCCACGGAGGCTCCACGGGGACTGTGGAAGGAGCGGGTAGTGAGAGCTGGGGAGGCCCCTCCGGTCACAGTCTCAAAGTCCCAAGCCAACTTTTACTCCAGGTAAGAGACATCTTCCAAGCTCCACAGGATGAGCAAGGTGAACGTGGTTCCTCTCTGCCTGCCCCAAGAGACCAAGACTAAGACCCCAGACTCTGACACAGCCCAGTCCGCAGCCCGGGCCCAGACCCGCCCCCCAGTTCAGCCCCCTGCGCATGAACCTGCCAAGGCCCAGACCTCCTCCTCAGCCCACCCCACTGAGCACACCCATCCCCCATTCTGAGATCTGCTCCTGAGGCCACGCCTATGAGCACACTTCCGCCCAGGCCCAGAATATGGGGAATATGGAATGGAAGATCTCAAATGATGCCAAAGACAAATGTGAACAGTCCAAGACCTTCCCTTACTGCAGCTTCCTTCCTTGCAGGTCCGAGAAGAGAAACACGGACCCCCAGACTCCAGTCTACCCCAAATTCCTGTACTCCAAGGATGCTGCACCTTCTCAACCTTGCCTCCATTCTGCAACGAGTGCGCAAAGCTCACCATGCACCATGCCTCCACCATACACTCTTTATCTGCCCCTTGTTTCTTTCAGATACCGGGTCCTTCATCAACACAGCAACAGCCAGAAGCCCTCCAACTTAACACAAACCCCCACCTTTCCCCCAACCTCCAAGTCTTCTCAGTCTGTCCTCTCTTCCCAGGTCCCCATCCCTCCCCAGTTATCCATTACTTCCCAAATCCAAAGCCAGGCCCAAACCCATGAACTTCCTGAGAGTCAAGGCCTCAACCAAGGCTCTGTCCTCCCAAGGACCCCAGGCCCTTCCAAAGTCTGCAGAGTTTCCTGACACCCAGGCCTAACCACAAACCCAGGCCTTCCCAAGAACCCAGGCCTTGCTCAAGACCAAGGCCTCCACAAGCTTCCAGGCCTTCCCGAACATGCTGGAATTTACAGGGGCTCAGAACATACACATGACCCTAGCTTACACAAGTACTCAGGAATTCATCGAGATCCTGGCCCCCATAAGAGTCTGGCCCTTACTCAATACTCTGGCTCATCCAAGAGATAGGGCCTCCATAACAACTCATGCCTTATCCCAAATCCTGGCCTCCACAAGAACCCTCTAGGAACTGACTCTGTCCAAGTTTTGGGCCCACATCAGACCCGACAGTCATTTATATCTGAGGCAGTTCCTCAAAAGGAGGATGCAGGGCAGCACATACCATGGACTTCTATCCCACCCAGTCAGAACTCCTGCTCGCCCAAGGCTCAGGTGGCCTACAATGACCTGCAAACCTTCTCAGAAGTACCTGTACTGATTGAGCTGCAATCATCCTCCCGGCGAGCAGGCAGCCAAGACTGGGTGTACCACCCCATGGATACAGTTCCTCCAGCCTGCCAGAACTATCGCCAGATGTCTACACCTCCCAAAACCAGCTGGAAGCCCTACTGTCCTGGGTCAGGCACCCGGCTCGGGCATGTCGTCTTTGACGCCCGCCAGAGACAGTTCAGAGCAGGCAGGGACAAGTGAGCAGCTCTGTCTCCCAGGCACCTTCACCGAGAGACATCCAACAACTCACTGGAGACCATCAAGGAGTGGGGATATCAGTGTGTGATGAGCAACTTAGAAAAAGAGGGGACAGATATGCACGAGGAATGAAGAGACAAGAGAAGTGTTCTGCGGTTGTTTGAGGACATTCACCCCAGCCCCATCCCACAGGGCCTGATGAGGACCTAAGCTATCCCTGCTTTCCCTCCATCGCTGTCTGGCTGAATCTGTCATCCCCAAGGCCCTAGAGCTGCATTGTCAATTACAGTAGCCACTAGCCAAATGCCTATTAGAATGTAAATTAGTTAAAATTAAGGAAAATTAATTCTGTTAAAAATTAAGTTAAAAATTCTCTTCCTCAGGGAACGGAATTTCCCTGGCATCCAATTCTGTTCCCTGGTGGTCTAGGTGTTGGGACCTGGCGCTTTCACTGCTGTGGCTGGGTTTCAATCCCTGGTCTGGGAACTCAGACCCCGCAAGCTTCATGCTTTGGCCAAAAAAAAAAAATTCTGTTACTCAGTGCCATGACCTTCTAAGTGCTCAGTAGGCACATGGAGCTAGCGGCTACTGTATTGGACGGCACAGATTTAGAACATTTCCATCATCATGGAAAATGCCATTAGAGAGCAGTGCTTTAGAGTTTAGAGCAATTTTCCTTTCCCTGTCACCCACCCCCAGCACCTTAAAGCTCCCCCAGAGCTCAGAGAACTTAGCTCTTTTTAGGGTGGCTCAGAGGCCACCCTCTGGGGAGGAGGTAAGATGTGGGGCTGGACAGCCAATGCTTGATTTCCCCGGACTGTGAGAAACGGTCCAGGCTTCAGTTTTCGTCATCTGGTCTCTTGGGTCACGATCAGATGTATGGAAACTTGCCTCCCCCGTTCTGGGCTGTGTTTGGGGCTCTTGGTTACTGAGGGAGAAGACCTCTCTTTGTCAGAGACTAGGAAACCTTGTGTTTTAGGCTGCCCAACTTGAGCCCTGGATTCTGAGGGTCCCCTCCTTCATAGGCCTCTAAATTTTTCGAGCTGTCTCCACTTAATTTTCTTGCCCATGGACTTAGGCCTAGTTCACTGTGGAGACAGACCCCTGGGAAAAAGGAATGTAAGAATTCCTGGGCTGCCGGCCCGGAGCCTGGCGGCGCAACTCCCCCCCGGCCCACGGACGGAGCCTCCCCAGCTGTGCTCACAGCCAGCCCAACCGCAGCCCGCACCCCTTCACGGGACACTTGAACTACTCCCGGGATCCCCACGAAGTGCGGCGCCGGGCGGCCGAATGGGCCGAGATGCTGCCCGTGCGGCGCCCTCTGGCCACGTCCGCCTCCCTCACGGTGCTGGCCGAGGTCTCGTACAAGCGGGCCCCGGCTCCCAGCTCAGCGCTGCTCCTCCGCCCCTCCCAGCCCCTGCCCGACGTCCAGGCTAACGAGCACCCTCCACCTCCACCCACCTTCATGCCACTCAGTCGGAACCCGGGGGGCAATGCCAACTACCAGGTGTATGACAGCCTGGAGCGGAAGCGGCAACCGCAGGAGAGCCAAACGTGGGCCAAGTCACTGCTACCTTCCACCTCGGCCTCGAGGCCCTCTCTGCACAGGAGCCAGACTGGGAAAATGAACTGACCGGCGGCAAATGGGGGCGGTCGCGGGGGGGCGGGGGGGCAGGGCATGGAGAGAGGAATAAAGAGCGCCAGAGTCCAGGAAACATTGGTGGTCTGTGGCTTGGAAGCGCCACTCCTTCTGCCAGCCTTGGTCCCTGCCCTTGGCTTCCTGCAATAAGAAGCCAGTGTCCCCTTCTTGGCCTGAGGGTCCCCTTGGTTTAGTGGCCACAGTTCTGCCAGCAGGCCCCTCCTGGTCCTATACCATGCACTAAGTACATCTGCAGCTGCAGACTCCAAACCCCTGGTCTCTGGGCACCTCCTCTGTGTCTCAGCTGTCCCTGTCCCCAAAGAGCCTCATACAAGAAGCTGCTTCCAAAGTGGGAGGTGCCACACCTGGGCAGGTCCAGCTGCAGGCCCAGTGAAGGGCATGAAGAAGGCTGAGGCTCTGGACTCCAACCAGGCCTTCAGCAGGCCTCTGAGGCCGAGGTCTTCCTAGTCTCAAGAGGGACCAAGAGACGGAATGTGTCATTTGAACAAGTGAGTCAGTGGGTGGTGAGCAAATGAATGACCACTCGAGGGGAGGTGTGCCGGCCACCGGGCCCTGTTTGACTGTCCAGGCTCAGCTTACCTGACCCTGGTTACCAGGGAATGCTACCCTGGGTCCTCCTTTTCGTCCCCCTCCCTCACTGTGACCTCACCACCTGCCCCATTATGACCCAGTCTGGCTCCCAGTGACTATGTGGAGGCCAGGGGACCCAGGCAGTCCTTGAACCCCTGGTCATGGGCGAGCGAGCCCTCTACCGAGCCGAGCCATGCTCTGGCACCATCCCCAGGAAATGCCAGGAGCTAGGAGACTCAATTCTTTTGCTCCTGATCAGATTCACCTTCCTCAACTTGGGAATGAACGTGGTGACTATGGTCAGAGCAGGATCTGGGCAGCGGAGTTGGGGGAGCCCTGGGGCCTTGAAGGGGCTGAGGTGGGAGGGCTGCTGGGGTGTGGTCGGACAAGGGTTGGATTTCCGGGCTAACCCTGCTCTCGGTCTCCCCCCTCCCCTTCTTCCCTCAGCTCTGGAGGCATCTGAAGGGTTACTTGCGGGTACTTTTCAATCGTATTCTCCCCAAGGGTGAGTGGGCGCCAGCGTGAGCTCAGGGGATGTGGGCCTGCCCCCTTTCTTCTATCCCTGCCTTGATTCTCAGCCCCTCAGGAAGCCAGGCCCTGAACCATCTCGCCTTTCCCCGCAGACAAGTAAGTCAGCTGTGTAGGCAGCCATCGCATGTGCATGCGCTGCTCCGTGGATCCCAAGAACCTGTGCTCAAGAGTTTCTTCCCGCTTCCGCCATGGCCCAAGCTTCCTGCTCGGGCACCCAAACCACCTTGACTCCTGGATACCAGACAAAAATTATGAAAAGGCTTCTAAGTGCTGCTGGATGCCGCCTCAGTGTGGACGGGCTGCGGCTTCCACGGAGGCTCCACGGGGACTGTGGAAGGAGCGGGTAGTGAGAGCTGGGGAGGCCCCTCCGGTCACAGTCTCAAAGTCCCAAGCCAACTTTTACTCCAGGTAAGAGACATCTTCCAAGCTCCACAGGATGAGCAAGGTGAACGTGGTTCCTCTCTGCCTGCCCCAAGAGACCAAGACTAAGACCCCAGACTCTGACACAGCCCAGTCCGCAGCCCGGGCCCAGACCCGCCCCCCAGTTCAGCCCCCTGCGCATGAACCTGCCAAGGCCCAGACCTCCTCCTCAGCCCACCCCACTGAGCACACCCATCCCCCATTCTGAGATCTGCTCCTGAGGCCACGCCTATGAGCACACTTCCGCCCAGGCCCAGAATATGGGGAATATGGAATGGAAGATCTCAAATGATGCCAAAGACAAATGTGAACAGTCCAAGACCTTCCCTTACTGCAGCTTCCTTCCTTGCAGGTCCGAGAAGAGAAACACGGACCCCCAGACTCCAGTCTACCCCAAATTCCTGTACTCCAAGGATGCTGCACCTTCTCAACCTTGCCTCCATTCTGCAACGAGTGCCCAAAGCTCACCATGCACCATGCCTCCACCATACACTCTTTATCTGCCCCTTGTTTCTTTCAGATACCGGGTCCTTCATCAACACAGCAACAGCCAGAAGCCCTCCAACTTAACACAAACCCCCACCTTTCCCCAAACCTCCAAGTCTTCTCAGTCTGTCCTCTCTTCCCAGGTCCCCATCCCTCCCAAGATATCCATTACTTCCCAAATCCAAAGCCAGGCCCAAACCCATGAACTTCCTGAGAGTCAAGGCCTCAACCAAGGCTCTGTCCTCCCAAGGACCCCAGGCCCTTCCAAAGTCTGCAGAGTTTCCTGACACCCAGGCCTAACCACAAACCCAGGCCTTCCCAAGAACCCAGGCCTTGCTCAAGACCAAGGCCTCCACAAGCTTCCAGGCCTTCCCGAACATGCTGGAATTTACAGGGGCTCAGAACATACACATGACCCTAGCTTACACAAGTACTCAGGAATTCATCGAGATCCTGGCCCCCATACGAGTCTGGCCCTTACTCAATACTCTGGCTCATCCAAGAGATAGGGCCTCCATAACAACTCATGCCTTATCCCAAATCCTGGCCTCCACAAGAACCCTCTAGGAACTGACTCTGTCCAAGTTTTGGGCCCACATCAGACCCGACAGTCATTTATATCTGAGGCAGTTCCTCGAAAGGAGGATGCAGGGCAGCACATACCATGGACTTCTATCCCACCCAGTCAGAACTCCTGCTCGCCCAAGGCTCAGGTGGCCTACAATGACCTGCAAACCTTCTCAGAAGTACCTGTACTGATTGAGCTGCAATCATCCTCCCGGCGAGCAGGCAGCCAAGACTGGGTGTACCACCCCATGGATACAGTTCCTCCAGCCTGCCAGAACTATCGCCAGATGTCTACGCCTCCCAAAACCAGCTGGAAGCCCTACTGTCCTGGGTCAGGCACCCGGCTCGGGCATGTCGTCTTTGACGCCCGCCAGAGACAGTTCAGAGCAGGCATGGACAAGTGAGCAGCTCTGTCTCCCAGGCACCTTCACCGAGAGACATCCAACAACTCACCGGAGACCATCAAGGAGTGGGGATATCAGTGTGTGATGAGCAACTTAGAAAAAGAGGGGACAGATATGCACGAGGAATGAAGAGACAAGAGAAGTGTTCTGCGGTTGTTTGAGGACATTCACCCCAGCCCCATCCCACAGGGCCTGATGAGGACCTAAGCTATCCCTGCTTTCCCTCCATCGCTCTCTAGCTGAATCTGTCATCCCCAAGGCCCTAGAGCTGCATTGTCAATTACAGTAGCCACTAGCCAAATGCCTATTAGAATGTAAATTAGTTAAAATTAAGGAAAATTAATTCTGTTAAAAATTAAGTTAAAAATTCTCTTCCTCAGGGAACGGAATTTCCCTGGCATCCAATTCTGTTCCCTGGTGGTCTAGGTGTTGGGACCTGGCGCTTTCACTGCTGTGGCTGGGTTTCAATCCCTGGTCTGGGAACTCAGACCCCGCAAGCTTCATGCTTTGGCCAAAAAAAAAAAAATTCTGTTACTCAGTGCCATGACCTTCTAAGTGCTCAGTAGGCACATGGAGCTAGCGGCTACTGTATTGGACGGCACAGATTTAGAACATTTCCATCATCATGGAAAATGCCATTAGAGAGCAGTGCTTTAGAGTTTAGAGCAATTTTCCTTTCCCTGTCACCCACCCCCAGCACCTTAAAGCTCCCCCAGAGCTCAGAGAACTTAGCTCTTTTTAGGGTGGCTCAGAGGCCACCCTCTGGGGAGGAGGTAAGATGTGGGGCTGGACAGCCAATGCTTGATTTCCCCGGACTGTGAGAAACGGTCCAGGCTTCAGTTTTCGTCATCTGGTCTCTTGGGTCACGATCAGATGTATGGAAACTTGCCTCCCCCGTTCTGGGCTGTGTTTGGGGCTCTTGGTTACTGAGGGAGAAGACCTCTCTTTGTCAGAGACTAGGAAACCTTGTGTTTTAGGCTGCCCAACTTGAGCCCTGGATTCTGAGGGTCCCCTCCTTCATAGGCCTCTAAATTTTTCGAGGTGTCTCCACTTAATTTTCTTGCCCATGGACTTAGGCCTAGTTCACTGTGGAGACAGACCCCTGGGAAAAAGGAATGTAAGAATTCCTGGGCTGCCGGCCCGAAGCCTGGCGGCGCAACTCCCCCCCGGCCCACGGACGGAACCTCCCCAGCTGTGCTCACAGCCAGCCCAACCGCAGCCCGCACCCCTTCACGGGACACTTGAACTACTCCCGGGATCCCCACGAAGTGCGGCGCCGGGCGGCCGAATGGGCCGAGATGCTGCCCGTCGGCGCCCTCTGGCCACGTCCGCCTCCCTCACGGTGCTGGCCGAGGTCTCGTACAAGCGGGCCCCGGCTCCCAGCTCAGCGCTGCTCCTCCGCCCCTCCCAGCCCCTGCCCGACGTCCAGGCTAACGAGCACCCTCCACCTCCACCCACCTTCATGCCACTCAGTCGGAACCCGGGGGGCAATGCCAACTACCAGGTGTATGACAGCCTGGAGCGGAAGTGGCAACCGCAGGAGAGCCAAGCATGGGCCAACTCACTGCTACCTTCCACCTCGGCCTCGAGGCCCTCTCTGCACAGGAGCCAGACTGGGAAAATGAACTGACCGGCGGCAAATGGGGGCGGTCGCGGGGGGGCGGGGGGGCAGGGCATGGAGAGAGGAATAAAGAGCGCCAGAGTCCAGGAAACATTGGTGGTCTGTGGCTTGGAAGCGCCACTCCTTCTGCCAGCCTTGGTCCCTGCCCTTGGCTTCCTGCAATAAGAAGCCAGTGTCCCCTTCTTGGCCTGAGGGTCCCCTTGGTTTAGTGGCCACAGTTCTGCCAGCAGGCCCCTCCTGGTCCTATACCATGCACTAAGTACATCTGCAGCTGCAGACTCCAAACCCCTGGTCTCTGGGCACCTCCTCTGTGTCTCAGCTGTCCCTGTCCCCAAAGAGCCTCATACAAGAAGCTGCTTCCAAAGTGGGAGGTGCCACACCTGGGCAGGTCCAGCTGCAGGCCCAGTGAAGGGCATGAAGAAGGCTGAGGCTCTGGACTCCAACCAGGCCTTCAGCAGGCCTCTGAGGCCGAGGTCTTCCTAGTCTCAAGAGGGACCAAGAGACGGAATGTGTCATTTGAACAAGTGAGTCAGTGGGTGGTGAGCAAATGAATGACCACTCGAGGGGAGGTGTGCCGGCCACCGGGCCCTGTTTGACTGTCCAGGCTCAGCTTACCTGACCCTGGTTACCAGGGAATGCTACCCTGGGTCCTCCTTTTCGTCCCCCTCCCTCACTGTGACCTCACCACCTGCCCCATTATGACCCAGTCTGGCTCCCAGTGACTATGTGGAGGCCAGGGGACCCAGGCAGTCCTTGAACCCCTGGTCATGGGCGAGCGAGCCCTCTACCGAGCCGAGCCATGCTCTGGCACCATCCCCAGGAAATGCCAGGAGCTAGGAGACTCAATTCTTTTGCTCCTGATCAGATTCACCTTCCTCAACTTGGGAATGAACGTGGTGACTATGGTCAGAGCAGGATCTGGGCAGCGGAGTTGGGGGAGCCCTGGGGCCTTGAAGGGGCTGAGGTGGGAGGGCTGCTGGGGTGTGGTCGGACAAGGGTTGGATTTCAGGGCTAACCCTGCTCTCGGTCTCCCCCCTCCCCTGCTTCCCTCAGCTCTGGAGGCATCTGAAGTGTTACTTGCGGGTACTTTTCAATCGTATTCTCCCCAAGGGTGAGTGGGCGCCAGCGTGAGCTCAGGGGATGTGGGCCTGTCCCCTTTCTTCTATCCCTGCCTTGATTCTCAGCCCCTCAGGAAGCCAGGCCCTGACCCGTCTCGCCTTTCCCCGCAGACAAGTAAGTCAGCTGTGTAGGCAGCCATCGCATGTGCATGCGCTGCTCCGTGGATCCCAAGAACCTGTGCTCAAGAGTTTCTTCCCGCTTCCGCCATGGCCCAAGCTTCCTGCTCGGGCACCCAAACCACCTTGACTCCTGGATACCAGACAAAAATTATGAAAAGGCTTCTAAGTGCTGCTGGATGCCGCCTCAGTGTGGACGGGCTGCGGCTTCCACGGAGGCTCCACGGGGACTGTGGAAGGAGCGGGTAGTGAGAGCTGGGGAGGCCCCTCCGGTCACAGTCTTAAAGTCCCAAGCCAACTTTTACTCCAGGTAAGAGACATCTTCCAAGCTCCACAGGATGAGCAAGGTGGACGTGGTTCCTCTCTGCCTGCCCCAAGAGACCAAGACTAAGACCCCAGACTCTGACACAGCCCAGTCCCCAGCCAGGGCCCAGACCCGCCCCCCAGTTCAGCCCCCTGCGCATGAACCTGCCAAGGCCCAGACCTCCTCCTCAGCCCACCCCACTGAGCACACCCATCCCCCATTCTGAGATCTGCTCCTGAGGCCACGCCCATGAGCACACTTCCGCCCAGGCCCAGAATATGGGGAATATGGAATGGAAGATCTCAAATGATGCCAAAGACAAATTTGAACAGTCCAAGACCTTCCTTTACTGGAGCTTCATTCCTTGCAGGTCTGAGAAGAGAAACCGGACCCCCAGACTCCAGTCTACCCCAAATTCCTGTACTCCAAGGATGCTGCACCTTCTCAACCTTGCCTCCATTCTGCAACGAGTACGCAGAACTCACCATGCACCATGCCTCCACCATGCACTCTTTATCTGCCCCTTGTTTCTTTCAGATACCGGGTCCTTCATCAACACAGCAACAGCCAGAAGCCCTCCAACTTAATACAAACCCCCACCTTTCCCCCAACCTCCAAGTCTTCTCAGTCTGTCCTCTCTTCCCAGGTCCCCATCCCTCCCCAGTTATCCATTACTTCC
The DNA here is from genome assembly GCF_059928025.1 of Delphinapterus leucas. Classification (NCBI taxonomy): domain Eukaryota; kingdom Metazoa; phylum Chordata; class Mammalia; order Artiodactyla; family Monodontidae; genus Delphinapterus; species Delphinapterus leucas. The sequence continues at coordinate 32,908,890 of NC_143147.1, forward strand.
CAAATCCCAAGCCAGGCCCAAACCCATGAACTTCCTGAGAGTCAAGGCCTCAACCAAGGCTCTGTCCTCCCAAGGACCCCAGGCCCTTCCAAAGTCTGCAGAGTTTCCTGACACCCAGGCCTAACCACAAACCCAGGCCTCCCCAAGAACCCAGGCCTTGCTCAAGACCAAGGCCTCCACAAGCTTCCAGGCCTTCCCGAACATGCTGGAATTTACAGGGGCTCAGAACATACACATGACCCTAGCTTACACAAGTACTCAGGAATTCATCGAGATCCTGGCCCCCATACGAGTCTGGCCCTTACTCAATACTCTGGCTCATCCAAGAGATAGGGCCTCCATAACAACTCATGCCTTATCCCAAATCCTGGCCTCCACAAGAACCCTCTAGGAACTGACTCTGTCCAAGTTTTGGGCCCACATCAGACCCGACAGTCATTTATATCTGAGGCAGTTCCTCGAAAGGAGGATGCAGGGCAGCACATACCATGGACTTCTATCCCACCCAGTCAGAACTCCTGCTCGCCCAAGGCTCAGGTGGCCTACAATGACCTGCAAACCTTCTCAGAAGTACCTGTACTGATTGAGCTGCAATCATCCTCCCGGCGAGCAGGCAGCCAAGACTGGGTGTACCACCCCATGGATACAGTTCCTCCAGCCTGCCAGAACTATCGCCAGATGTCTACGCCTCCCAAAACCAGCTGGAAGCCCTACTGTCCTGGGTCAGGCACCCGGCTCGGGCATGTCGTCTTTGACGCCCGCCAGAGACAGTTCAGAGCAGGCAGGGACAAGTGAGCAGCTCTGTCTCCCAGGCACCTTCACCGAGAGACATCCAACAACTCACCGGAGACCATCAAGGAGTGGGGATATCAGTGTGTGATGAGCAACTTAGAAAAAGAGGGGACAGATATGCACGAGGAATGAAGAGACAAGAGAAGTGTTCTGCGGTTGTTTGAGGACATTCACCCCAGCCCCATCCCACAGGGCCTGATGAGGACCTAAGCTATCCCTGCTTTCCCTCCATCGCTCTCTAGCTGAATCTGTCATCCCCAAGGCCCTAGAGCTGCATTGTCAATTACAGTAGCCACTAGCCAAATGCCTATTAGAATGTAAATTAGTTAAAATTAAGGAAAATTAATTCTGTTAAAAATTAAGTTAAAAATTCTCTTCCTCAGGGAACGGAATTTCCCTGGCATCCAATTCTGTTCCCTGGTGGTCTAGGTGTTGGGACCTGGCGCTTTCACTGCTGTGGCTGGGTTTCAATCCCTGGTCTGGGAACTCAGACCCCGCAAGCTTCATGCTTTGGCCAAAAAAAAAAAATTCTGTTACTCAGTGCCATGACCTTCTAAGTGCTCAGTAGGCACATGGAGCTAGCGGCTACTGTATTGGACGGCACAGATTTAGAACATTTCCATCATCATGGAAAATGCCATTAGAGAGCAGTGCTTTAGAGTTTAGAGCAATTTTCCTTTCCCTGTCACCCACCCCCAGCACCTTAAAGCTCCCCCAGAGCTCAGAGAACTTAGCTCTTTTTAGGGTGGCTCAGAGGCCACCCTCTGGGGAGGAGGTAAGATGTGGGGCTGGACAGCCAATGCTTGATTTCCCCGGACTGTGAGAAACGGTCCAGGCTTCAGTTTTCGTCATCTGGTCTCTTGGGTCACGATCAGATGTATGGAAACTTGCCTCCCCCGTTCTGGGCTGTGTTTGGGGCTCTTGGTTACTGAGGGAGAAGACCTCTCTTTGTCAGAGACTAGGAAACCTTGTGTTTTAGGCTGCCCAACTTGAGCCCTGGATTCTGAGGGTCCCCTCCTTCATAGGCCTCTAAATTTTTCGAGCTGTCTCCACTTAATTTTCTTGCCCATGGACTTAGGCCTAGTTCACTGTGGAGACAGACCCCTGGGAAAAAGGAATGTAAGAATTCCTGGGCTGCCGGCCCGGAGCCTGGCGGCGCAACTCCCCCCCGGCCCACGGACGGAGCCTCCCCAGCTGTGCTCACAGCCAGCCCAACCGCAGCCCGCACCCCTTCACGGGACACTTGAACTACTCCCGGGATCCCCACGAAGTGCGGCGCCGGGCGGCCGAATGGGCCGAGATGCTGCCCGTGCGGCGCCCTCTGGCCACGTCCGCCTCCCTCACGGTGCTGGCCGAGGTCTCGTACAAGCGGGCCCCGGCTCCCAGCTCAGCGCTGCTCCTCCGCCCCTCCCAGCCCCTGCCCGACGTCCAGGCTAACGAGCACCCTCCACCTCCACCCACCTTCATGCCACTCAGTCGGAACCCGGGGGGCAATGCCAACTACCAGGTGTATGACAGCCTGGAGCGGAAGCGGCAACCGCAGGAGAGCCAAACGTGGGCCAAGTCACTGCTACCTTCCACCTCGGCCTCGAGGCCCTCTCTGCACAGGAGACAGACTGGGAAAATGAACTGACCGGCGGCAAATGGGGGCGGTCGCGGGGGGGCGGGGGGGCAGGGCATGGAGAGAGGAATAAAGAGCGCCAGAGTCCAGGAAACATTGGTGGTCTGTGGCTTGGAAGCGCCACTCCTTCTGCCAGCCTTGGTCCCTGCCCTTGGCTTCCTGCAATAAGAAGCCAGTGTCCCCTTCTTGGCCTGAGGGTCCCCTTGGTTTAGTGGCCACAGTTCTGCCAGCAGGCCCCTCCTGGTCCTATACCATGCACTAAGTACATCTGCAGCTGCAGACTCCAAACCCCTGGTCTCTGGGCACCTCCTCTGTGTCTCAGCTGTCCCTGTCCCCAAAGAGCCTCATACAAGAAGCTGCTTCCAAAGTGGGAGGTGCCACACCTGGGCAGGTCCAGCTGCAGGCCCAGTGAAGGGCATGAAGAAGGCTGAGGCTCTGGACTCCAACCAGGCCTTCAGCAGGCCTCTGAGGCCGAGGTCTTCCTAGTCTCAAGAGGGACCAAGAGACGGAATGTGTCATTTGAACAAGTGAGTCAGTGGGTGGTGAGCAAATGAATGACCACTCGAGGGGAGGTGTGCCGGCCACCGGGCCCTGTTTGACTGTCCAGGCTCAGCTTACCTGACCCTGGTTACCAGGGAATGCTACCCTGGGTCCTCCTTTTCGTCCCCCTCCCTCACTGTGACCTCACCACCTGCCCCATTATGACCCAGTCTGGCTCCCAGTGACTATGTGGAGGCCAGGGGACCCAGGCAGTCCTTGAACCCCTGGTCATGGGCGAGCGAGCCCTCTACCGAGCCGAGCCATGCTCTGGCACCATCCCCAGGAAATGCCAGGAGCTAGGAGACTCAATTCTTTTGCTCCTGATCAGATTCACCTTCCTCAACTTGGGAATGAACGTGGTGACTATGGTCAGAGCAGGATCTGGGCAGCGGAGTTGGGGGAGCCCTGGGGCCTTGAAGGGGCTGAGGTGGGAGGGCTGCTGGGGTGTGGTCGGACAAGGGTTGGATTTCCGGGCTAACCCTGCTCTCGGTCTCCCCCCTCCCCTTCTTCCCTCAGCTCTGGAGGCATCTGAAGGGTTACTTGCGGGTACTTTTCAATCGTATTCTCCCCAAGGGTGAGTGGGCGCCAGCGTGAGCTCAGGGGATGTGGGCCTGTCCCCTTTCTTCTATCCCTGCCTTGATTCTCAGCCCCTCAGGAAGCCAGGCCCTGACCCATCTCGCCTTTCCCCGCAGACAAGTAAGTCAGCTGTGTAGGCAGCCATCGCATGTGCATGCGCTGCTCCGTGGATCCCAAGAACCTGTGCTCAAGAGTTTCTTCCCGCTTCCGCCATGGCCCAAGCTTCCTGCTCGGGCACCCAAACCACCTTGACTCCTGGATACCAGACAAAAATTATGAAAAGGCTTCTAAGTGCTGCTGGATGCCGCCTCAGTGTGGACGGGCTGCGGCTTCCACGGAGGCTCCACGGGGACTGTGGAAGGAGCGGGTAGTGAGAGCTGGGGAGGCCCCTCCGGTCACAGTCTCAAAGTCCCAAGCCAACTTTTACTCCAGGTAAGAGACATCTTCCAAGCTCCACAGGATGAGCAAGGTGAACGTGGTTCCTCTCTGCCTGCCCCAAGAGACCAAGACTAAGACCCCAGACTCTGACACAGCCCAGTCCGCAGCCCGGGCCCAGACCCGCCCCCCAGTTCAGCCCCCTGCGCATGAACCTGCCAAGGCCCAGACCTCCTCCTCAGCCCACCCCACTGAGCACACCCATCCCCCATTCTGAGATCTGCTCCTGAGGCCACGCCTATGAGCACACTTCCGCCCAGGCCCAGAATATGGGGAATATGGAATGGAAGATCTCAAATGATGCCAAAGACAAATGTGAACAGTCCAAGACCTTCCCTTACTGCAGCTTCCTTCCTTGCAGGTCCGAGAAGAGAAACACGGACCCCCAGACTCCAGTCTACCCCAAATTCCTGTACTCCAAGGATGCTGCACCTTCTCAACCTTGCCTCCATTCTGCAACGAGTGCCCAAAGCTCACCATGCACCATGCCTCCACCATACACTCTTTATCTGCCCCTTGTTTCTTTCAGATACCGGGTCCTTCATCAACACAGCAACAGCCAGAAGCCCTCCAACTTAACACAAACCCCCACCTTTCCCCAAACCTCCAAGTCTTCTCAGTCTGTCCTCTCTTCCCAGGTCCCCATCCCTCCCAAGATATCCATTACTTCCCAAATCCAAAGCCAGGCCCAAACCCATGAACTTCCTGAGAGTCAAGGCCTCAACCAAGGCTCTGTCCTCCCAAGGACCCCAGGCCCTTCCAAAGTCTGCAGAGTTTCCTGACACCCAGGCCTAACCACAAACCCAGGCCTTCCCAAGAACCCAGGCCTTGCTCAAGACCAAGGCCTCCACAAGCTTCCAGGCCTTCCCGAACATGCTGGAATTTACAGGGGCTCAGAACATACACATGACCCTAGCTTACACAAGTACTCAGGAATTCATCGAGATCCTGGCCCCCATAAGAGTCTGGCCCTTACTCAATACTCTGGCTCATCCAAGAGATAGGGCCTCCATAACAACTCATGCCTTATCCCAAATCCTGGCCTCCACAAGAACCCTCTAGGAACTGACTCTGTCCAAGTTTTGGGCCCACATCAGACCCGACAGTCATTTATATCTGAGGCAGTTCCTCGAAAGGAGGATGCAGGGCAGCACATACCATGGACTTCTATCCCACCCAGTCAGAACTCCTGCTCGCCCAAGGCTCAGGTGGCCTACAATGACCTGCAAACCTTCTCAGAAGTACCTGTACTGATTGAGCTGCAATCATCCTCCCGGCGAGCAGGCAGCCAAGACTGGGTGTACCACCCCATGGATACAGTTCCTCCAGCCTGCCAGAACTATCGCCAGATGTCTACGCCTCCCAAAACCAGCTGGAAGCCCTACTGTCCTGGGTCAGGCACCCGGCTCGGGCATGTCGTCTTTGACGCCCGCCAGAGACAGTTCAGAGCAGGCAGGGACAAGTGAGCAGCTCTGTCTCCCAGGCACCTTCACCGAGAGACATCCAACAACTCACCGGAGACCATCAAGGAGTGGGGATATCAGTGTGTGATGAGCAACTTAGAAAAAGAGGGGACAGATATGCACGAGGAATGAAGAGACAAGAGAAGTGTTCTGCGGTTGTTTGAGGACATTCACCCCAGCCCCATCCCACAGGGCCTGATGAGGACCTAAGCTATCCCTGCTTTCCCTCCATCGCTCTCTAGCTGAATCTGTCATCCCCAAGGCCCTAGAGCTGCATTGTCAATTACAGTAGCCACTAGCCAAATGCCTATTAGAATGTAAATTAGTTAAAATTAAGGAAAATTAATTCTGTTAAAAATTAAGTTAAAAATTCTCTTCCTCAGGGAACGGAATTTCCCTGGCATCCAATTCTGTTCCCTGGTGGTCTAGGTGTTGGGACCTGGCGCTTTCACTGCTGTGGCTGGGTTTCAATCCCTGGTCTGGGAACTCAGACCCCGCAAGCTTCATGCTTTGGCCAAAAAAAAAAAATTCTGTTACTCAGTGCCATGACCTTCTAAGTGCTCAGTAGGCACATGGAGCTAGCGGCTACTGTATTGGACGGCACAGATTTAGAACATTTCCATCATCATGGAAAATGCCATTAGAGAGCAGTGCTTTAGAGTTTAGAGCAATTTTCCTTTCCCTGTCACCCACCCCCAGCACCTTAAAGCTCCCCCAGAGCTCAGAGAACTTAGCTCTTTTTAGGGTGGCTCAGAGGCCACCCTCTGGGGAGGAGGTAAGATGTGGGGCTGGACAGCCAATGCTTGATTTCCCCGGACTGTGAGAAACGGTCCAGGCTTCAGTTTTCGTCATCTGGTCTCTTGGGTCACGATCAGATGTATGGAAACTTGCCTCCCCCGTTCTGGGCTGTGTTTGGGGCTCTTGGTTACTGAGGGAGAAGACCTCTCTTTGTCAGAGACTAGGAAACCTTGTGTTTTAGGCTGCCCAACTTGAGCCCTGGATTCTGAGGGTCCCCTCCTTCATAGGCCTCTAAATTTTTCGAGCTGTCTCCACTTAATTTTCTTGCCCATGGACTTAGGCCTAGTTCACTGTGGAGACAGACCCCTGGGAAAAAGGAATGTAAGAATTCCTGGGCTGCCGGCCCGGAGCCTGGCGGCGCAACTCCCCCCCGGCCCACGGACGGAGCCTCCCCAGCTGTGCTCACAGCCAGCCCAACCGCAGCCCGCACCCCTTCACGGGACACTTGAACTACTCCCGGGATCCCCACGAAGTGCGGCGCCGGGCGGCCGAATGGGCCGAGATGCTGCCCGTGCGGCGCCCTCTGGCCACGTCCGCCTCCCTCACGGTGCTGGCCGAGGTCTCGTACAAGCGGGCCCCGGCTCCCAGCTCAGCGCTGCTCCTCCGCCCCTCCCAGCCCCTGCCCGACGTCCAGGCTAACGAGCACCCTCCACCTCCACCCACCTTCATGCCACTCAGTCGGAACCCGGGGGGCAATGCCAACTACCAGGTGTATGACAGCCTGGAGCGGAAGCGGCAACCGCAGGAGAGCCAAACGTGGGCCAAGTCACTGCTACCTTCCACCTCGGCCTCGAGGCCCTCTCTGCACAGGAGCCAGACTGGGAAAATGAACTGACCGGCGGCAAATGGGGGCGGTCGCGGGGGGGCGGGGGGGCAGGGCATGGAGAGAGGAATAAAGAGCGCCAGAGTCCAGGAAACATTGGTGGTCTGTGGCTTGGAAGCGCCACTCCTTCTGCCAGCCTTGGTCCCTGCCCTTGGCTTCCTGCAATAAGAAGCCAGTGTCCCCTTCTTGGCCTGAGGGTCCCCTTGGTTTAGTGGCCACAGTTCTGCCAGCAGGCCCCTCCTGGTCCTATACCATGCACTAAGTACATCTGCAGCTGCAGACTCCAAACCCCTGGTCTCTGGGCACCTCCTCTGTGTCTCAGCTGTCCCTGTCCCCAAAGAGCCTCATACAAGAAGCTGCTTCCAAAGTGGGAGGTGCCACACCTGGGCAGGTCCAGCTGCAGGCCCAGTGAAGGGCATGAAGAAGGCTGAGGCTCTGGACTCCAACCAGGCCTTCAGCAGGCCTCTGAGGCCGAGGTCTTCCTAGTCTCAAGAGGGACCAAGAGACGGAATGTGTCATTTGAACAAGTGAGTCAGTGGGTGGTGAGCAAATGAATGACCACTCGAGGGGAGGTGTGCCGGCCACCGGGCCCTGTTTGACTGTCCAGGCTCAGCTTACCTGACCCTGGTTACCAGGGAATGCTACCCTGGGTCCTCCTTTTCGTCCCCCTCCCTCACTGTGACCTCACCACCTGCCCCATTATGACCCAGTCTGGCTCCCAGTGACTATGTGGAGGCCAGGGGACCCAGGCAGTCCTTGAACCCCTGGTCATGGGCGAGCGAGCCCTCTACCGAGCCGAGCCATGCTCTGGCACCATCCCCAGGAAATGCCAGGAGCTAGGAGACTCAATTCTTTTGCTCCTGATCAGATTCACCTTCCTCAACTTGGGAATGAACGTGGTGACTATGGTCAGAGCAGGATCTGGGCAGCGGAGTTGGGGGAGCCCTGGGGCCTTGAAGGGGCTGAGGTGGGAGGGCTGCTGGGGTGTGGTCGGACAAGGGTTGGATTTCAGGGCTAACCCTGCTCTCGGTCTCCCCCCTCCCCTGCTTCCCTCAGCTCTGGAGGCATCTGAAGGGTTACTTGCGGGTACTTTTCAATCGTATTCTCCCCAAGGGTGAGTGGGCGCCAGCGTGAGCTCAGGGGATGTGGGCCTGTCCCCTTTCTTCTATCCCTGCCTTGATTCTCAGCCCCTCAGGAAGCCAGGCCCTGACCCGTCTCGCCTTTCCCCGCAGACAAGTAAGTCAGCTGTGTAGGCAGCCATCGCATGTGCATGCGCTGCTCCGTGGATCCCAAGAACCTGTGCTCAAGAGTTTCTTCCCGCTTCCGCCATGGCCCAAGCTTCCTGCTCGGGCACCCAAACCACCTTGACTCCTGGATACCAGACAAAAATTATGAAAAGGCTTCTAAGTGCTGCTGGATGCCGCCTCAGTGTGGACGGGCTGCGGCTTCCACGGAGGCTCCACGGGGACTGTGGAAGGAGCGGGTAGTGAGAGCTGGGGAGGCCCCTCCGGTCACAGTCTCAAAGTCCCAAGCCAACTTTTACTCCAGGTAAGAGACATCTTCCAAGCTCCACAGGATGAGCAAGGTGAACGTGGTTCCTCTCTGCCTGCCCCAAGAGACCAAGACTAAGACCCCAGACTCTGACACAGCCCAGTCCGCAGCCCGGGCCCAGACCCGCCCCCCAGTTCAGCCCCCTGCGCATGAACCTGCCAAGGCCCAGACCTCCTCCTCAGCCCACCCCACTGAGCACACCCATCCCCCATTCTGAGATCTGCTCCTGAGGCCACGCCTATGAGCACACTTCCGCCCAGGCCCAGAATATGGGGAATATGGAATGGAAGATCTCAAATGATGCCAAAGACAAATGTGAACAGTCCAAGACCTTCCCTTACTGCAGCTTCCTTCCTTGCAGGTCCGAGAAGAGAAACACGGACCCCCAGACTCCAGTCTACCCCAAATTCCTGTACTCCAAGGATGCTGCACCTTCTCAACCTTGCCTCCATTCTGCAACGAGTGCCCAAAGCTCACCATGCACCATGCCTCCACCATACACTCTTTATCTGCCCCTTGTTTCTTTCAGATACCGGGTCCTTCATCAACACAGCAACAGCCAGAAGCCCTCCAACTTAACACAAACCCCCACCTTTCCCCAAACCTCCAAGTCTTCTCAGTCTGTCCTCTCTTCCCAGGTCCCCATCCCTCCCAAGATATCCATTACTTCCCAAATCCAAAGCCAGGCCCAAACCCATGAACTTCCTGAGAGTCAAGGCCTCAACCAAGGCTCTGTCCTCCCAAGGACCCCAGGCCCTTCCAAAGTCTGCAGAGTTTCCTGACACCCAGGCCTAACCACAAACCCAGGCCTTCCCAAGAACCCAGGCCTTGCTCAAGACCAAGGCCTCCACAAGCTTCCAGGCCTTCCCGAACATGCTGGAATTTACAGGGGCTCAGAACATACACATGACCCTAGCTTACACAAGTACTCAGGAATTCATCGAGATCCTGGCCCCCATAAGAGTCTGGCCCTTACTCAATACTCTGGCTCATCCAAGAGATAGGGCCTCCATAACAACTCATGCCTTATCCCAAATCCTGGCCTCCACAAGAACCCTCTAGGAACTGACTCTGTCCAAGTTTTGGGCCCACATCAGACCCGACAGTCATTTATATCTGAGGCAGTTCCTCAAAAGGAGGATGCAGGGCAGCACATACCATGGACTTCTATCCCACCCAGTCAGAACTCCTGCTCGCCCAAGGCTCAGGTGGCCTACAATGACCTGCAAACCTTCTCAGAAGTACCTGTACTGATTGAGCTGCAATCATCCTCCCGGCGAGCAGGCAGCCAAGACTGGGTGTACCACCCCATGGATACAGTTCCTCCAGCCTGCCAGAACTATCGCCAGATGTCTACGCCTCCCAAAACCAGCTGGAAGCCCTACTGTTCTGGGTCAGGCACCCGGCTCGGGCATGTCGTCTTTGACGCCCGCCAGAGACAGTTCAGAGCAGGCAGGGACAAGAGAGCAGCTCTGTCTCCCAGGCACCTTCACCGAGAGACATCCAACAACTCACCGGAGACCATCAAGGAGTGGGGATATCAGTGTGTGATGAGCAACTTAGAAAAAGAGGGGACAGATATGCACGAGGAATGAAGAGACAAGAGAAGTGTTCTGCGGTTGTTTGAGGACATTCACCCCAGCCCCATCCCACAGGGCCTGATGAGGACCTAAGCTATCCCTGCTTTCCCTCCATCGCTCTCTAGCTGAATCTGTCATCCCCAAGGCCCTAGAGCTGCATTGTCAATTACAGTAGCTACTAGCCAAATGCCTATTAGAATGTAAATTAGTTAAAATTAAGGAAAATTAATTCTGTTAAAAATTAAGTTAAAAATTCTCTTCCTCAGGGAACGGAATTTCCCTGGCATCCAATTCTGTTCCCTGGTGGTCTAGGTGTTGGGACCTGGCGCTTTCACTGCTGTGGCTGGGTTTCAATCCCTGGTCTGGGAACTCAGACCCCGCAAGCTTCATGCTTTGGCCAAAAAAAAAAAAATTCTGTTACTCAGTGCCATGACCTTCTAAGTGCTCAGTAGGCACATGGAGCTAGCGGCTACTGTATTGGACGGCACAGATTTAGAACATTTCCATCATCATGGAAAATGCCATTAGAGAGCAGTGCTTTAGAGTTTAGAGCAATTTTCCTTTCCCTGTCACCCACCCCCAGCACCTTAAAGCTCCCCCAGAGCTCAGAGAACTTACCTCTTTTTAGGGTGGCTCAGAGGCCACCCTCTGGGGAGGAGGTAAGATGTGGGGCTGGACAGCCAATGCCTGATTTCCCCGGACTGTGAGAAACGGTCCAGGCTTCAGTTTTCGTCATCTGGTCTCTTGGGTCACGATCAGATGTATGGAAACTTGCCTCCCCCGTTCTGGGCTGTGTTTGGGGCTCTTGGTTACTGAGGGAGAAGACCTCTCTTTGTCAGAGACTAGGAAACCTTGTGTTTTAGGCTGCCCAACTTGAGCCCTGGATTCTGAGGGTCCCCTCCTTCATAGGCCTCTAAATTTTTCGAGCTGTCTCCACTTAATTTTCTTGCCCATGGACTTAGGCCTAGTTCACTGTGGAGACAGACCCCTGGGAAAAAGGAATGTAAGAATTCCTGGGCTGCCGGCCCGGAGCCTGGCGGCGCAACTCCCCCCCGGCCCACGGACGGAGCCTCCCCAGCTGTGCTCACAGCCAGCCCAACCGCAGCCCGCACCCCTTCACGGGACACTTGAACTACTCCCGGGATCCCCACGAGGTGCGGCGCCGGGCGGCCGAATGGGCCGAGATGCTGCCCGTGCGGCGCCCTCTGGCCACGTCCGCCTCCCTCACGGTGCTGGCCGAGGCCTCGTACAAGCGGGCCCCGGCTCCCAGCTCAGCGCTGCTCCTCCGCCCCTCCCAGCCCCTGCCCGACGTCCAGGCTAACGAGCACCCTCCACCTCCACCCACCTTCATGCCACTCAGCCGGAACCCGGGGGGCAATGCCAACTACCAGGTGTATGACAGCCTGGAGCGGAAGCGGCAACCGCAGGAGAGCCAAGCACGGGCCAACTCGCTGCTACCTTCCACCTCGGCCTCGAGGCCCTCTCTGCACAGGAGACAGGCTGGGAAAATGAACTGACCGGTGGCAAATGGGGGCGGTGGCGGGCGGGGGCAGGGCATGGAGAGAGGAATAAAGAGCGCCGGCGTCCAGGAAACATTGGTGGTCTGTGGCTTGGAAGCGCCACTCCTTCTGCCAGCCTGGGCCCCTGCCCTTGGCTTCCTGCAATAAGAAGCCAGTGTCCCCTTCTTGGCCTGAGGGTCCCCTTGGTTTAGTGGCCACAGTTCTGCCAGCAGGCCCCTCCTGGTCCTATACCATGCACTAAGTAGTTCTGCAGCTGCAGACTCCAAACCCCTGGTCTCTGGGCACCTCCTCTGTGTCTCAGCTGTCCCTGTCCCCAAAGAGCCTCATACAAGAAGCTGCTTCCAACGTGGGAGGTTCCACACCTGGGCAGGTCCAGCTGCAGGCCCAGTGAAGGGCATGAAGAAGGCTGAGGCTCTGGACTCCAACCAGGCCTTCAGCAGGCCTCTGAGGCCGAGGTCTTCCTAGTCTCAAGAGGGACCAAGAGACGGAATGTGTCATTTGAACAAGTGAGTCAGTGGGTGGTGAGCAAATGAATGACCACTCGAGGGGAGGTGTGCCGGCCACCGGGCCCTGTTTGACTGTCCAGGCTCAGCTTACCTGACCCTGGTTACCAGGGAATGCTACCCTGGGTCCTCCTTTTCGTCCCCCTCCCTCACTGTGACCTCACCACCTGCCCCATTATGACCCAGTCTGGCTCCCAGTGACTATGTGGAGGCCAGGGGACCCAGGCAGTCCTTGGACCCCTGGTCATGGGTGAGCGAGCCCTCTACCGAGCCGAGCCATGCTCTGGCACCATCCCCAGGAAATGCCAGGAGCTAGGAGACTCAATTCTTTTGCTCCTAATCAGATTCATCTTCCTCAACTTGGGGATGAACGTGGTGACTATGGTCAGAGCAGGATCTGGGCAGCGGAGTTGGGGGAGCCCTGGGGCCTTGAAGGGGCTGAGATGGGAGGGCTGCTTGGGTGTGGCCGGACAAGGATTGGATTTCAGGGCTAACCCTGCTCTCGGTCTCCCCCCTCCCCTGCTTCCCTCAGCTCTGGAGGCATCTGAAGGGTTATTTGCGGGTACTTTTCAATCGTATGCTCTCCAAGGGTGAGTGGGCGCCAGCGTGGGCTCAGGGGATGTGGGCCTGTGCCCTTTCTTCTATCCCTACCTTGATTCTCAGCCCCTCAGGAAGCCAGGCCCTGACCCATCTCGCCTTTCCCCCAGACAAGGAAGCCAGCTGTGTAGGCAGCCATCGCATGTGCATGCGCTGCTCCGTGGATCCCAAGAACCTGTGCTCAAGAGTTTCTTACCGCTTCCCCCATCGCCCAAGCTTCCTGCTCGGCACCCAAACCACCACCCAATCTCCTGGATACCAGACACAAATGACGAGAATTCTTCTGAGTGCTGCTGGATGCCGCCTCAGTGTGGACGGGCTGGGGCTTCCACGGAGGCTCCACGGGGACTGTGTATGGAGTGGGTAGTGGGAGCTGGGGAGGCCCCTCCGCTCACAGCCTTAAAGTCCCAAGCCACCTTGTACTCCAGGCAGGAGGCATCTTCCAAGCTCCACAGGATGAGCAAGGTGGACGTGGTTCCACTCCACCTGCCCCAAGACAGCAAGACTAAGACACCAGACTCTGACATAGCCCAGGTCCCAGCCCGGGCCCAGACCCGCCCCCCAGTTCAGCCCCCTGCGCATGCTCCTGCCATGGCCCAGACCACCTCCTCAGCCCAAACCCCTGAGCACACCCGCCCCCCACCCAGGCTGAGACCTGCTCCGGAGGCCACGCCCATGAGCACACTTCCGCCCAGGCCCAGGCCTTCTCCCTAGTGCACCCCACTGGGAACACTCCTGTCAAAGCCCAGAACTTCTCCTCCACCCACCCCTCTGAGCACGCCCCACTTCAGGCCCAGACTTGCTCCACATTCCACTCCCCTGAGCACACCACCCCCCAGGCCCAGACCCCCTCCCCAGCCCTCACCCCTGAGCACAGCCCTGCCCAGGTCCATGGCCCTGAGCATACCTCAGCCCAGACCCCAGCCCAGGCCCAAGACCAGGACACCTCACATGCCTCAGCCCAGTCCCTGGGCCAAATATCTGTCTGCACCCTGACCCATGCTCATCTGACCTATATCCATGCCAACACTCTGGTCCCTCTCCCAACTTCTGCCCCTGCTACTACTCCTGCCCTAGCCCCTACACCAGTCCCTGTCCCGATCTCTGCCACAACCTCTGTCCCAGGGCTGGGCATGGCCCTGACGAACACTCAAGTCCCGTCCACCACCCCTACGCCCATCCTAGGTTCTATTCCCTCTACCTTGTCTGCCTTTAGCCAAGGCCTCTCCTCCGGCCATGTGGTCTACCATGACCGCAGGGTAAAGCAGAACTTATTCCATGTGTGTCCGCCTCAGAACTCTGGATATTCCAGAAAGAACTTGCTGCTGGATGCCGCCTCAGTGTGGACGGGCTGGTACCCCCTCCAGGCCCCAAGAGGGGCATGGTCTGGTGAGCTCTGGTACAGCAGAGCAAACACTGAAGCAATGTAGTAGGGACAGTGCCAAGCCCTCCACAGGATCCATACTTGGTTACCTGGAGTTGGGGAATATGGAAGGGAAGATCTCAAATGATGTCAAAGACAAATTGGTACAGTCCAAGACCTTCCCTTACTGCAGCTTCCATCCTGGCAGTTTTGAAAAGAGAAACACAGACCCCCAGACTCCAGTCTACCCCACATTCTTGGTGTACTCCAAGGATGCTGCACCTTCTCAACCTTGCTTCCATTCTCCAACCAGTGCCCAGAGCTCACCATGCACCATGCCCCCACCATGCACTCTTTCTCTGCCTCTTGTTTCTCCCAGATCCTTTGTCCTTCAACACAGCAACCACCAGAAGCCCTCCACCTTAATACAAACCCCCACCTTTCCCCCAACCTCCAAGTCTCCTCAGTCTGTCCTCTCTTCCCAGGGCCCCATCCCTCCCCAGTTATCCACTACTTCCCAAACCCCAAACCAGCCCCAACCCCCTGAACTTCATGAGAGTCTAGGCCTCAACCAAGGCTCTGTCCTCCAAAGGACCCCAGGCCCTTCAAAACACTGTAGAGTTTTCAGAAACCCAGGGCTTACCCCAAATCCAGGCCTCCACAAGGACCCAGGCCTTATCCAAGACCCAGGCCTCCACAAGAACCCAGGCCTTACCCGAGACCCAGGTCTCCCCAAGAACCCAGGCCTTGCTCAAGATCCAGGCCTCCACAAGCTTCCAGGCCTTACCCAAGACCCTTACCTCTGCAAGAATCCAAGCCTTTCCCACGACTCTGATCTTCAGAAGAATCCAGTCATTACCCAAGATTCTGGCTCCCAGAAGAGCTTAGGTTCTACTCGAGATAGACGTTTCTTTATACGCCCATATCTCACCCAACCCTCTGGTCTCCACAAGAACACACCATTTCTCCAAACTTCTGACATTCAGAGGAGCTCAGGCTTTATGCGTGATTCTCGAGTCTATAGGAATCTGGAACGAAAGCAAGAGACTGTATTCTATAAAAGTCAAGAGCTCTCCCAAAAAACTGGCTTCCATAATAGCCCACACCCTTGTCAACATTCTGGATGTGACAAGAGTACAGGTAATGCCCAAGATTCAGGAGTCTCTAGGAGTCCAGACTTTACCCAAGATTCTGGGCCAGAGAAGCGTCCGTACCTTGCCCAAGACTCTGGAGTCAACGAGAGCTCAGGCCTTTGCCAGGAATCTGAAGAGCCCAGGCCTTGTGCAAACCCCTCGCCTCCATAAGGGCTCAAGCCTTACCTGAGACTCAGGAGACTACAAGAATCCAGGTCTTACCCAAGATTCTGGAGTCTGCAGGACCCAAGGCCTTACTCAAGATTCTGACCTCCATAAGAAACCAGGCCTTACCCAAGCCACTGAAGTCAAAAGGAGATGTGGCCTTACCTAAGATGCTGGAAATTACAGGAGCTCAGAACATACACATGACCTTAACTTCCACAAATACTCGGGAATTAATCGAGATCCTGGCCCCCATAAGTGTCCAGCCCTTACTCAAGACTCTGGCTTATCCAAGAGATCAGGCCTCCATAACAACTCATGCCTTATCCCAAACCCCGGCCTCCACAAGAACCCTCTAGGAACTGACTCTGTCCAAGTTTTGGGCCCACATCAGACCCGACAGTCATTTATATCTGAGGCAGTTCCTCGAAAGTAGGATGCTGGGCAGCGCATACCATGGACTTTTCTGTCCCACCCAGTCAGAACTCCTGCTCTCCCAGGGCTCAGGTGGCCTACAATGACCTGCAAATCTTCTCAGAAGTACCTGTACTGATTGAGCTCCAATCACCCTCCCGGCGAGCAGGCAGCCAAGACTGGGTGTAGCACCGCATGGATACAGTTCCTCCAGCCTGCCAGAACTATCGCCAGATGTCTACGCCTCCCAAAACCAGCTGGAAGCCCTACTGTCCTGGGTCAGGCACCCGGCTAGGGCATGTGGTGTTTGACGCCCGCCAGAGACAGTTCAGAGCAGGCAGGGACAAGTGAGAAGCTCTGTCTCCCAGGCGCCTTCACCGAGAGACATCCAACAACTCACCGGAGACCATCAAGGTGTGGGGATATCAGTGTGCTCAGAGCAACTTAGAAAAAGAGGGGACAGATATGCATGAGGAGTAAAGAGACAAGAGAAGTGTTCTGTCGGTGGTTTAGGACATCCACTCCAGCCCAATTCCACAGGACCTGATGAGGACCTAAAGTATCCCTGCTTTCCCTCCATCGCTGTCTAGCTAAATCCGTTATCCCCAAGCCCTAGAGCTGCACTGTCAATTACAGTAGCCACTAGCCAAATGCCTATTAGAATGTAAATTAGTTAAAATTAAGGAAAATTAATTCTGTTAAAAATTAAGTTAAAATGTTAAAAATTCTCTTCCTCAGGGAACAGAATTTCCCTGGCATCCAATTCTGTTCCCTGGCGGTCCAGTTGTTGGGACCTGGCGCTTTCACTGCTGTGGCTGGGTTTCAATCCTTGGTCGGGGAACTGAGAACCCGCAAGCTTCATGGCTTGGCCAAAAAAAAAAACAAAAAATTCTGTTCCTCAGTGCCACGACCTTCTAAGTGCTCAGTAGGCACATGGAGCTAGCCGCTACTGCATTTGACGGCACAGATTTAGAACATTTGCATCATCATGGACAATGCTATCGGAGAGCAGTGCTTTAGAGTTTAGAGCAATTTTCCTTTCCCTGTCACCCACCCCCGGCATCTTAAAGCTCCCCCAGAGACCAGAGAACTTAGCTATTTTTAGCGTGGCTCAGAAGCCACCCTCTACGGAGGAGGTAAGATGTGGGGATGGACACCCAGTGCCTGATTTCCCCGGACTGTGAGAAAGAGGCCAGGCTTCAGTTTTCCTCATCTGGTCTCTTGGCTCACGACCAGATGTATGGAAACTTACCTCCCCCATTCTGGGCTGTGTTTGGGGCTCTTGGTTACTGAGGGAGAAGACCTCTCTTTGTCAGTGACTAGGAAACCTTGTGTTTTAGGCTCCCCAAATTGAGCCCTGGATTCTGAGGGTCCCCTCCTTCATAGGCCTCTAAATAGTTCGAGGTGTCTCCACTTAGTTTTCTTGCCCATGGACTTAGGCCTAGTTCACTGGGGAGACAGACCCCTAGGAAAAAGGAATGTTAGAATTCCTGGTCCAGTATGCATTGGTCTAATCTGTGAGCGTGTCTCTGGTGTCCTATCTTTCTGTCCTATTATTCTTACTCCTAGGTTCATCCTGGACTTAAGCTGTGTCCATGATAGCACTGGTCGCTGAAAGCCATTTCCTTCCCCTGATAATTTTTCATTGCCCTGCCCTAGCCCAGCTGGAGTTTCCTCTGGACTTGATTTTCAGTCCTGATAACTCTTCTGTATACACACATAAACTGCGAGATTCCAAAGTGTTTTCCCTGACACCACTTGTGTGTCTGAGGTGGGCAACACTAATATGTCCCTTCCCTGAGTCAGATGTCCATCCCTGGGTCACTACATGCACACTATCGGTGTGTTCTTGTCTAACGTTACCACCACCGATTCCAAGGAGATACGTCCCAGCTGGAGAGCCCATTTCCAACAGCTCTCTGGCTGAGCTCTGAACTTGGACAAGTCATGTGCAACCTTTCTAGGCTTGCAGTCTCATCTCTAAACTGAAGTTATAATTGCATGCAAGAACCCTTCTAGATTTAAATGACCAGGGCTCCTCTACTCCCAAGTGAGATGTAGAGTCCCCTATTTCTCCGTATTCCCTAGTGTATGTCCCTCATTATTGTTTGCTATTCAGATCCATCCTATTAGGCCTCTGTTCTAACCGCAAGGAGTGTTTGTGCGCTTCACGTGGCCTTGTAAAGACACAGAATAGTTTATCATAAAGACAGAGAATAGCTTACCTCCATAGAAACTACAGCTTCCATCAGGCACTACTTCAACGGAACAGGAAAGGATGTGGGGGCGTGGCCCCAACGCCCTGGTAGCTTTGAAGACAAACTACAACTCCCAGGATAGCCGCGAGATCTCTGCAGAGCGAAAGGAGTGACTGAACTCTGACTGGAGGCCGGGCTGGTCCGGAACCACCCCGACAGTCTCCAGAAAGGGGCGTGGTTATAATTTAAGGGCGTGGCCTTACAGGCAGCGGGAAGAAGTTACCTGTTGAATCTTCCTATCCATTCTCTTCCCAGCCTTTGTAGCTAACCCTAAGAGGGAAGCCGCAAACCACTAGCCTCTTCTGAAAAAGAGGTAAGGGGACGTAGACAAGGGGCAGCGAAGGAGGCTATTGCATTCCTTAGGAGGGGCCAAACAGCTACTTTCTACCTGCTGAGTCAGGTGAACCGTTGCATGGGGGCGGGGACCAGCATATGAGAAAAGGGCAAGGACGGAGGAGGTATTTATTTGTTCTCTTTCAAGACTAAATTTAGGGCCCTTCGTCTGCAGACCCATAGGCGGACTGTGTCTTGGGAACCCTCTTGGCCTCTGGAAGAGCCAAGAACGGGGGCCAGTTTTCCGCAGCAAAAGGTACGGCCCGTCTGGGCTTCCTCCCGTTTGTGTATTTCCTAGCCCCCAAACGACAGAGCCATACGGCTTCCGCGGTCTGGGGGAGTGCTCCCTGGTGGGGCCCACCGCTCCCAGCCCCAGCCCGGCCGCTCACGGACATCGACTTCTGCTCTGGGGCGCAGCTGCAAGAACTAACCCAGCTGGTCCAGGAGCTGGGTGTGCAGGCGAGCTGGAGTGAAGGTCCCAAGCCAGGACCAGATCTCCTCCAGGCCAAGGACTTTGTTTTCTCTTTGCTTGCTAAGTAACCCTCCCAGCCTTCGGGAACTTGCAGCTCTCAGCTCCGCCTCACCCCGCCCCGGCTCTGGATCACGACTTTACGATCCCTTCTCTTTCCTTAGGTCTCGTTCACCGCCGGGACCCTCGCTTTCCTCCTCAGGCAGAGCTCCTGCTGCTTCGTTGCGGGATTCGCGAGGGCTCCCTGGATCTGGGGCCTGCGCCTCTAGGTCCCTACGCTCGGGGACCTCACTACGACGCCGGCTTCACACTCCTGGTGCCCGTGCTTTCGCTAGATGGCACTGGGCAGGAGCTGCAACCGGACGTGGGATCCTGTTACACATGGCTCTTCCTCCCAGAGCAGGTACGCGGAACCTCGGCCCGGGAGGCATGGCAGGATTGCCTAGGACCCCTAGTCCCAGGAGGACGTGATTCGATCCACCCAGCCCAAAGCAAAGAAACTCCCAAGGATCCGCAAATCTCCGTGGACCAGCTACACGTCACTGAGCCTGAGGCACACGAGTCTTTGGAAAACTCACCTAGTAATGTTTCAGTGCCAGAGTTGCCTCAACAAGACGTAACCGATGTTGGCTTTCCCTCACCACTGAAAAAAACGGAATGGTGACGTCACCAAAGCAACCGACGTTAGCCCAGTGCCACAGCCGTTGGAGGCTCCGGAGGCGTGGCCCACATTGTGCCCCGCCCAGGTGGCTGCCTGGTTCTCTGCTTCGCTGGCTGCGGTCACTGAGTCCCCGTTTCCGGTTCCGGGTGCCCCGTGCTTGGTCCACGCAGACCGCCACTCGGGGGTCACCACCATCCTCCTGGCTGCGCCCGGGCCCCCGCGCCGCCTCCTGCTTTTCGACTTGATCCCCGTGGTGTCCGTGGCCGGCTGGCCCCAGGGGCCTCGGAGCCACTCGTGGGCCGGCCCGCTGGCCTCGGAGTCGTCTTCCTTCTAGCTGGTGCCCTGCGGCGGCGGCACAGAGCGGCCGGACGCCTCCGGCTGGCAGCTCTGCTTCGCCCGCCAAGAGCTGGCGCTCAAGACGCGCATATTCGTTCCCCTGCTGAGCGGCGGCTCAGGCGCTGCTGCGCCCTCCTGTGGCCAGGACTAGGGTCGCGGCGCCCCACCTCCTGCGGACGTTGCTCTACTGGGCGTGTGAGCGGCTGCCCGCGCCCTCTCTGGCGCGAGCCGAGAATGCGGGCGCCTGCTGCCTCGGGCTGCTGGATGAGCTGCGCCGGGCGGTCGAGGCCAGGACGGTGCCCCACTATTTTCTGAGTGGCCAAAATCTCCATGCGGGGGACGGCGCCGCTTCGCTGCTCGGGGCGTTGGCCCTGCTTCGCAGGGACCCTGCCCGCGCTCCGCGCGCCGCTGTGGAAGCGGCCAAGGCTGCACGCAAGGGGGGGCGGCTTAGCCGGCGTGGGAGGCGGGGCCCATTAAAGACGCTGTTCCTACTAACCTGGAATGTGCTTCTGTTGGCCAGCGGGATGTGGAGGGGACTGCTCTCCCCTCACCTGGGAGACAGGCTGAGCCCTTTGAGCCTGAAGAGCCCGTTCTAGAAAGCCTCCTCGCCGGTTCCTCTGCTTCCTCCCACCCTCCTCCCGCCCCATCCCTGGCACAGGTCGTTCCATTCTGGCCTCTCCACTTTCCAAATCTGTGGCCAGCACCTCTCCCACTCCGGTGCAGCCTCTGGCATCCATCTCTCGCCTGTTCTTATGGTCTTTTCTCTTAGGAGTCAATAGGGGTGGGGGTAATATATTTGCTGAAAGAACGTGTAAAGGAGAAAGGTATGGAGACCAGGGACTGACCAATTTGTCTCACACAAAAGCAGAGACATTAAGGAGGCCGGATTTCACCCCAGGCTAGACCTCACCACCACCGCTATCTCTTCAGTTATTCCCCCCACCTTCCTCATCCAGTTCTGTCCTCCATCCCGGGCAGTAGGGTCCCTTTCTCCATTCTCGGGGCATCCGCCATTCCATCTATCTAAGCCCAACCTCTCCCCCCATCCAGAGTTCCATTCAGTGAAGTCGCCTCCTTGTCCCTCCTCCTCTGAACCCGGAGACATGCGAGACATGCGGCCTTGCCTCGGCTCCGCCAGTCTCTAAGACCGTCGCCACTCCCTGCCTCCAAGGAACCCCGGGGTTCCGCCCGCCCAGCTTCACCTCCCCCTCTTTCCCGGCGTCTCCGCCCCCGGACCGGCTCTCGGGGGAGGGGGAAGTCGCTGTCGCTGCCGCCGCCGCCTCAGCCTCCCACAGCCGCTACCGCTGCCGCCGCTCCGCTTGGTCCAGCCGCCAGGCCCAGCGCTCACTTCGCCAGACCAGCGCGCTCTGCGGAGACACTCTCACTCCTTCCTGGGGTCCGGGACGCCTAGCCGGGCGTGGGGGGAAGCTCCGCTTGTGGGCTACAGGGAGGGAGGAGCCTGGAACCGGAGCCAGCGCCAGCTGTCCCCGGATCGACAAGAGAGGACAGGTTGAGGGGCGTCGGGGAAGGAAGAGGGGGCGCTATAGGCAGTCCCAGGGAGGACAAGGAAGCCCTGTCGCAGAAAGCTCTGATGCGCTCTGACTTATAGCGGGTCTGTTCACATTTGGGGACCCGTGACAACGTGGGTGCACTCCTCTCTCGGGGGGCTGGTTGGATCGGAGGGCGTGGGATCTAAACAGCACCAGCTGTCCCCGAGGAAATTAGGGGCTGTCAGAAAAAAGGAAAAAAGCCAAAAACCTATGCTCCTTATTCCGAGGTGACACAGGGCCCTCCAGACAACCACCTGGTGTAACCACTAGGAAGGGCGGATTTGGAGGTGACTTCAAAAGGAGTGGATGGTAACAAGGTGAGGAAAGGGGCTCAGCAGCTGGAATGCTGTGCCACTAGAAATGGGGGTGACTTGGTAAAAAGCGGTATCGTCCAGAGACAGGGTCTGGGAACCTCTTCTTGCTGATTGGCAACAGTCTGGATATTTCAAGGCATACTTTTCTGGGGACTTCAGTGAAAAAAAGTGGGGGATTCTTCAATTAGAGGGTGGCAAAAGAAAAGACACCAAGGTTGGGTTCTTCCTAGACACTGGCAGCACCCCAGCAGGGGTGGGGTGAGCTAATATCCCCAAAGCTAAGGACCCACACCCTTAAAATTACAAGAGTGGCTTTGGCAGGAGTGCAGGGCCCGGAAATAGGGTGGAAAGGTGCCTGGGGATATTGGAACCACATCCTGGAAAATTTGAGTGTCTTGGCTTTGGGATAGTGTTAGTGGGGGACAGGGACACTGGAGATCAGAGAAGGGGGAGTTTTCTGTGGGGGGCAAAGGTGGAGGGTGGGGTCAACTGAGAGGTACATAGGCTGCTGGGTCTGGCGAAGCTAGCACGAGGCCCAAGGGTGGGAGCTGGTGCCTGGGGTGGGGGTCGTCTAGGGCTTATCCTCAGGTCCCGTGGGTGAGGCGGCGAGTCGGACCGGAGAGTCAAGAGCATGTCCTGGTGAGCTAGCGGGCTTCTCCGGGGTGGCCCAGCGCGCTCCGGGAGCCTGCCGGTTTTGGGGTGTCTCCTCCCGGGGCGCCATGGCGGCACTGGCCAGCAGCCTCATCCGGCAGAAGCGGGAGGTCCACGAGCCCGGGGGCAGCCGGCCCGTGTCGGCGCAGCGGCGCGTGTGTCCCCGGGGCACCAAGTTCCTTTGCCAGAAGCAGCTCCTCATCCTGCTGTCCAAGGTGCGCATGTGCGGGGGGGGCGGGGGGGGCGGCGCGCGCGACCGGACCGCTGCCCGGGTGAGTGGCTGGGGCGGGGTCTCCGGGCCGGGGGTCTCTCTGCCTGGGAGGTTGAGGCCAGGGACTCGGAAGAGCGGGGCCCGACTGACGGGGACTGCCCGAAAGTGAAAGGGGGTGGGCCTGGACCACAAACCCTCGGCCAGACGATGCCTCAGTTTCCCTTGTCTCGCGTCCATAACCCCGAGTCTCCTCGCTTTCGAGGGCAAGGGGAAGGCTTGAGGGGCTAAGCCTGGTGCTCCCGCTCGCCCCCCTCCCAACACAGGAGTCCCCACCCCCACCATCCTCTTACTACGTGCCCCCTCTCTCGATTCTTTCAATGCCGAGCGGAGGGGCCTGGGGGTTCCGGAAGCCTGGGTCACCCAGAGGGTTTCTGCGGCTCCGGAAGCCCCGTCCCCGCCCCGGTTCTCCCGCTCCTCCGAGCCTTGGCTCCGTTCCTCCTCGCCGAGCTTGCCTGGCTCGGTACCAATCTCCCCAGCTCTCCCCCGGGTGTCCTTGCAGCTACCTCGCGAGTCCGCCCCTCTGTGCGCCCTCCTCCCGTGACCTGCACTTCAAGAAGGGAGCTGGGCACTCCCCGATGACCGCCTACGCGGCTCAGAAATCGGGCCCCACGGGCTCAGGAGACCCTCTGCCGCGAGGAACTCAGACACACTACACGGCTGGATAGCCGCACGGAGACTGGTGGTCGTACCATCTACGAGGGGGTACCGGGAACTCGGCCGCAAGCGCCAGGCAAAGAGAGTTGTGAAGGTTAGCCTGTGGTCCCCGTCCCGGTGCGACAGGCGGGAAGTCCCTCTGGCCTCGCTCCCGTCCGCTCTCAGCTCCCCTAGGGGGAGACCCCCCACCCCCCCGCTGGCATCCTCCTCCCCCCGCCGCCGGCCCTCCGCAGTGGTACGGTCAGCAGCCCACCCTTTGTGTGGGACCCAGCCCCCACGTGAGTCAGCCTGCCTCACCAGCTTCCTGGCCCCTCCCCCATTTCCTTGGTTTAGTACCGAATATCCCCCATCCCAGGTGGATTACCTGGCTGAAGGGGAGAGGCTGAGCCTCAGGGAGGGCTGGGCCCCCGTGAGCCAGCAGACTGACAGACAGACAGACAGACAGATGGGTCAGTGTCAGACAGGCCGGCGGTGGGCCAAGGCGAGGCCCGCGCGAAGCGAGCGGCAGCTGCAGCAGCAGGTGCTGAGTCAGCGTCAGGTCCAGTCCCACCCCCACTCCTGAGGGTGCGACCCTACCCTGGGGTCACCTTAATGCCCCCCACATTCGCAAACACACTGCACTTTCAGCAGCTCTGCCTGTCTCCCTCTGTCCTCTGCGTTTCCATATCTCTCTCCCTTTCCTCTTCCTTCTTCTCCCCTCCCCCCATCCTGGTTGAGCTGTAGAGTAGGAATTAAGCCTTTAAATACATTTCAATCAATTAAACTGAAAGCTGGTTAGAGGAAGCAGAAGGGACCCACACCCCAGCTTCCTCTGGAGTCAAAGAGAGGTGGGAGAGAGCTTGCTTAGAGGGTCAGGGAGCTGGGGCCCTGGGACCCTCTTCCTTCCCTCCATCCTCCTTTCTTTCTCTCCTCTGATCCCGCCAAGTGTAGCAATGTTTCTGGGAACAGAGATGTCATGTTCCAAGATGAATGTCTCTCTCTCCAGAGCCTCAGCTCAAAGGCATCGTCACCAAACTGTTCTGCCGCCAGGGTTTCTACCTCCAGGCGAATCCCGATGGGAGCATCCAGGGCACCCCAGAGGACACCAGCTCTTTCAGTGAGAGGGGAATCCAGCTGCTGGGTGGGAAGGGGGAGCGCAGGCATAGGAGATGACAGTCCTATTGTGGCTTCAGGTTCTGTTGTTTTCAGTCTGGCTCTTTGACCCCGCAAAGGAAGAAGTAGAACTAGGACCATAATTGAGGGGGGGCTCAGATGGGGATTGGAGGCTTGGGGTACCGATACCCCTTCTCTCCACCCCCAGCCCACTTCAACCTGATCCCTGTGGGGCTCCGTGTAGTCACCATCCAGAGTGCCAAGCTGGGTCACTACGTGGCCATGAACGCTGAGGGGCTGCTCTACAGCTCGGTGAGACAAGGGGGCAGGGTGGCCTGCAGTCAGGGGAGTCCCCTAGCTACAGCCTTCCCAACTACAGATATCTTGCAGCTCAGGGCTTCCTCTCCCTCCAGCTCTTGCCGACACCCTGTCCTCACTGCCCGCTCCCAAGCACCTCCTCTAGCGTCCCTCCAATCCCTTCTCCTCCAATAGCCTCCTAAATACCCCCAGGCTCTTTGAATGTCCAACTCTTTCAACCTTTTAGGACCCCTGTGTCTTCTCCAACCTCCTCTAGACCTCATTATTACTCACTTCCCCAGAGTCATTCAGGATGCTGGGGAAGGATTCAGGAACTCCTCCAAGCAGAAATTCCCTCCAGGTGCCCTGGATGGTGAGAGGTTGGGAGTAGAGCAGGGAGAAGTTATCTTCTTATCCCAGGCCCCCAGAAGTCTAGTTCCCGGCCCTCGGGGGGCCACCAGACTCTTCCTCATCCTCCCTTTCTCCCAGTTCCTGCGTGGACTCAGAAGTTGGCTCTCCCAGTCTCAAACGTATGGATTATATCCTGCCTTGTTCTTCCCAGGGCTCCCTTCTGTTCAGTGATGTGTCTTTTTGTCTTTCTGTCTGTGTGCCTTTCTGGGTCTTTGTCTCCTCAGCCACATTTCACAGCTGAGTGTCGCTTTAAGGAGTGCATCTTTGAGAGTTACTATGTCCTGTACGCCTCTGCACTCTATCGCCAGCGTCGTTCTGGCCGGGCCTGGTACATGGGCCTGGACAAGGAGGGCCGAGTCATGAAGGGAAGTCGAGTCAAGAAGACCAAGGCAGCCGCCCACTTTGTGCCCAAGCTCCTGGAGGGTGAGTATGGACCCCCAGGGAAGAGGTGGACCACATGGGATGGTATTGACCTTGACATGGACATTTAGTGACACACAGCTAAGGGGCTATAAGTGTTTTAAGAGGACACATGCTATGACAGGTCAAGCCAGGAAGGCTTTGGCCTTTGGAGGTTTGGGAAGCTCTCCTTCTGTGGGTTCCCAGCGGAGCAGTGTAGGGGAAGGGAGCCCTTCCGAATGATCACATGTGACAGTTTTTCCAAATGTTTAACTATTACATTACATAGCTTGCTGGTTTTCCAGCTCCCTATAGTAGTTACTTCCCTGCCTGCCACTCAGCCCCAAAACCAAAACCACACATTTTATTCTTTGGGTAGCACAGCACCCCACTGCTAGGTACTAGTTTCCATATTGGTCAGCTTTCACTACCATAATAACCCCCCCACCTCATTCCCCAAATCGGTGGCTTATAACAAGAAACATTCCTTTTTGCTCTCAAGTCTGCAGGTCAGTTGCATCTCTGCTCCAACCTGTGGGTCAGCTCCTTGCCCCACGTCTTCCCACTCCTGGGCTCAGGCTAAAGGAACAGCTCTTGTTTAGGATATGTCATTCTCCTGGCAGAGGATCCAGGAAAAAGAAACTTGCAATGCTTTTAAAGCTTCTGCTAAGCTATGGCACATGTCCTATCTGCTCACATTCTGTTGGCTCAAGGATGTTACATGGCAAAGCACAAAGCCAATGATGTAGGGCAATATATTCTGAATCATTTTAAACAAGAATAGAGTCTCTCACAGATATCAAGGAGCTCTTGATACATTCTTATATAATCCTTTGTTAGGATGTGGATTGCCATATAGTCTACGATTTGTAGCTTATTTTCTTTCTTTTTTCTTTCTTTCTTTCTTTCTTTGGCTGCGCCGGTCTTAGTTGCAGCATGCAGGATCTAGTTCCCTGACCAGGGATCGAACCCAGGCCCCCTGCACTGGGAGCGCGGAGTCTTAACCACTGAACCACCAGGGAAGTACCTGTAGCTTATTTTCAAGTTGTCTTTTTAAGAAAGAAAACTCTTAATTGTAATACCGAAAATGTATCATTCTTTTCTTTTAGAGTCAACATTTTTGTATCTTGTTTAAGAAATCTTTCCCTTCCCCAAAGTTCAAAAGATATTTCTATTAAAGTTTTCTATTAAAATTTTCAGGGGCGTATTTTTTTTTAAGAAGATGTTGGGGGTAGGAGTTTATTAATTAATTAATTTATTTTGGCTGTGTTGGGTCTTCGTTTCTGTGTGAGGGCTTTCTCTAGTTGTGGCAAGCGGGGGCCATCTTCACCGCGGTGCGCGGGCCTCTCACTGTCGCAGCCTCTCTTGTTGCGGAGCACAGGCTCCAGACGCGCAGGCTCAGTAGTTGTGGCTCACGGGCCTAGTTGCTCCGCGGCACGTGGGATCCTCCCAGACTAGGGATCGAACCCGTGTCCCCTGCATTAGCAGGCTGACTCTCAACCACTGTGCCACCAGGGAAGCCCCAGGGGCGTATTTTTAACATTTAACCATCTGCAGTTGATTTTTGCATATGGTGTAACGTAAGGATCCAATTTAATCTTTTCTTCCATATGGACTGCCATTTTTCCAGGCCTAATTTTTGAATTGATGTGACATACAAGCCATATCACATACCATAGCATCATACATATGTGGTTCTGTTTATGGACTTTCTTTTTATTGGTCACCTACTTTATCACTGCATTGACCATAATGAGCCATGGTATCTGGTTAAGTAAGGCTCCCCTCTCTTTTTTTTGTCGTTTTTTTGTGGTTCAACCAGAAGTGTTCTGGCTATTTTCACCCTTTTACTCTTTTATGTCAAGTTTGGAGCCATTTCATCAAGTCCCAGGAAAATCTCTGTTGGGTACCAGTCTGTGCTCTTTACACAGCCAGCTCATTGAACCCTCACCACTACCTGATGAAGGTCAGTGTTATTTTCCTCATACTACAGCTGAGATGCACAGAGATGGACTGCTGGCACACAGCTGCAAAGCAGTAGCTCTTCTGCATGCCCCCAGCACCCAGCTCACCCAGGCAGCACAGTGGATACACTGATAAGCCTGAGACCACAAAGCCTGGGTCATCTGCAGAGTCACTAGCAGTGCATGCTGTCACTTTGCTGAGGATCCCTGGTGACAGCAGAAACCATGCATGTTTCTAAGTTGACCATCTAAGTTTCTAAGTTGACCATCTAAGTCAGTTCATTCTCATTGACTGAAAAACAAAACAAAAAACAAACAGGAAACTGACCCCTGGAGATAGTTCATATTGAAAAAGAAGGCAGGCTGGCAGTGGGTCTCCATAATAGAGGGGAAGATGTGTGTGTGTGTGTGTGTGTGTGTGTGTGTGTGTGTGTGTGTGTGTGTATTGGTATTCACATCAGAGCAAATGACTAGTATCTGGATTGTTTCATCAATTCCATATTTCAGTTCTTGAAAGAGAAGGAGGTAATCTTATTACCAAGAAGATTAAATGACTTTCCAAGTCACTCAAGTTCTCTATCCTCTTAGTTCATGGGAGTAATATTTAAGGCACTTCATTTGCAAGGTTATTTTGAGCAAAATATATGTAGAGCAAGTGGCCCTCCATACTGGGTCAGCAGCTTCAACATCACTTGGCAGCTTGTTAGAAATGCAAATTCCTGGGCCCCACTCCAGTCCTACTGAGTCTTATCACAGGGTGTGAGGCCCAGTAACCTCTGTATCAACAAGAAACCCCCTCCAGGTGATTCTGGCGCTCCTGAAGGTTGAGGACCTCTGGTGTAGGGCATCCACCACAGCACCCAAAGTGGTCAATTTTCAATGAATGCTAACAAGTTTGGTCAAAGGCCACAGAGCTAGTTCATGGAAAGGCTAGACCTTACTTGGTCTCCGGCCCTACTGAATAACTTTTTTCACCAACTGGAGTCTTATCTCCAAGGATCAAGAGCTGCAAGGTCAGATATTTGTATTAAATAGATCACCTGAAAATATTCAAGTTTAGGGCTTGGAAGAATAACAGAGGTGAGCCTTAGGCCTGTGAAGCACCATGGACAATTCTTAGCTTGTCATTTAAGACCCTTGTAGGTTGAGGCTGGGAGGCTGACCAAGTCCAATGTACACATGGCATTCTTAGAGATGCACATGTCTGTGTATACAGCCCCTCGAACATAGGAGTTGCTAAGGGTCCATTATCCGCGAGTGGGTTAAATCTTTACTGCAGTTGTCAGGCTGGCTTACATTGGGTTTTTTATATTACAGATAGCTTTGGGAACAGAAATCTTTATTATAACAACATTAAAGTAAACAAACAAAAAACCAAATCAATAATAGTCATATCTCTCTCAAAGAACTCTTCGTTTCTCACTTTCCATTGTTTAGCTCTTTGTAGACAAATCTTCATCTCATCACATCCACAGTGAACTCCCAGTTTTGTGCTCTTCTTTTTCACTGACTTTATCATAAATATTTTCTGTGATGTTCCCTAGTCTTCATAATTGTCATCGTGATGTGGCTGGAAAAGATTGCCTCAAACTGAGATAACGGGATTTAATTGTAGATATTTATCTGGCTACCACTATTTCCTAAGTAACTGTGTTGTGGCTACTTTTCTATAAGTCAAATTTTCTTCTTGTTGATGTTTTTCTTTAGATTAACTTCCTAGAAGTGGAATTACAGCAAAAGAGAGTATAAACACATCTGACTACTGGAGCGATAAGAAAGATGTTTCCCAAAAAAGCGACCATTCCTTTGTTAGTGGCAATATATAAAGACACTTGTTTTATAAAAAGTAGTCCTCAGCATTGGGTGTCATTATTCAACTCCCCTCCAACTTTTTTTTTTTTGCCAGTTTAGTGAGCATGTAAGTTTACCCTGTTATCGTTGCAATTTTCCTTTTTGTAAATCCTATATCCCTTCTTCCTTCCAAAGACATCTGGTCAAACGGGCTTCAGAGAGAATTCATTTCAATTAGGGTGTACGTGTATGTGCGTGCATGCTGTGTAGCTATGGTTCTTTGTATCTGGATACATATAAGAGTCCGAGTATCTGACCGTCTCTGTGTGTGCATCCGCTTCCATGTTTATGCCTCAAAGAACAGACGTGTTGTGGAGTGTACATGTCTGGGGTTCTGCTGCGGACACCTTGTTTCTGAGCATGTATTCCTTGGAGAATGCTCATGTGTATGTGTGAATAAATTGTAGCGTGGAATCGTGGAGGAGATGCAAGTAATGAAATCAAACACAGACCACTTGTGGCTTAACACAGTTCTCTCATCTGTACCTTCCCGCATAGCTCTGCTAACATAGGGAACCAATTAATGAATTCCAAATAACAGTGAAATGTTTAGAAGAGTTGGGACGATTTGGGAAAAAGTGGACAGATCCTACAAGCCTCTAGTTTTCATGCAGAAAATAAATAAAGCTTCAGTGGGCTGGGACTTTGAAAAGCATTTATCAAATGAGTGATACTGGGCAGTGATACCACCACCAACAACCCCCGCCCATGCCTCCGTGCTCTATTCTCTGAGTCTAAAATGAAGATCGGAGCAAAGGATGCTTGTGAAAGTTAAATAAGATGATGCTCATAGAAGGTGCTCAGAAGACGTGGTCCCCTGTAGGAAAAGGAGTGGAGGGAACCCAAGTCCCAGGCCTAGGGCCCCAGTCTCTTCTCAGACCCTGAAATAGACAATGATGATTCCTAATTGTAAGTGTTGCCAAAGGTCTTCCCAAAATACCTTAACCAGAGCTAAAAATCTTACACGTCATTGCTAAATACATGTTGTTTGGAGGTAGACCAAACTCTTCAAACCATGGGGTTTATGATGAAAAGATAGTCAAAGGTCCTCATGGGGTAGAGGGAGCTGGAAATCGCTGACACAAATCTGTAGATTTCAAACTTCTAAAAAAAAACAATAGAACCACCCACCCCCCACCCTGTCAACACACACACACACTTTTATCCAAACAACTTTTACAGGGAACCTCAAGCTATGAAACAGATGGGGGCAGGGGCAGAGGCAGAGGATAGGTGGGCCTGCCTACTCCTCTCTGGAATCTGACGAGGGGCTCCTGGGGCACGTCCACACACCCTGGAGCCCCCCAGGTGAAAACCATGCATCTAGATAACCCCAGAGTCCTGGCCAGCACTGCGACTCTCGAAGGCTAAACCGCAGTTTCCAAGCAGTAACAGACCGGCTAATGTTTTCTGAGAGCTTCCTATACTCCAGGATCTGTGCTTAGCTCCTGACACATGCTATCTTATATTGGCCTCACATGTTCTCCAGGAGGAAGACCCTAGTAGTAGTACTCTTAGGATCCCCATTCTCAGCTGAGGAAGATAAGGCCCGATGCAAGGATATTGGGCATTATAAGAAAAGTGTCCAAGTTCATTGAGTTTGAACATCATGGAGCCAAGAACAAACCTAGATAGTCTGGGTCTCGAATCTGTGTTCTTAACCCAGCCTGTAAAGCCTCCTAGTTTTGAGGGTTAATAGAATCTTTGTGAGTTAAAGTTTCCAATTCCCCATCAATTGACACTGTAACACCATTTTTAGTTTTGGGGTTTTTTTTTGTTTGCTTGTTTTGTTTGCTTTTGCTTTGTTTTTAAGAAGATGTATGGGAGTGACCCCCAATTCACCTCAATCTCTTATCTAAAACCCTCTGTGATCAGGCCAAAAGAGTAGAGCTCAGAGTTACTGTCTAACTTGAGGATCAAGCCATTGACTTTGACAGCAACCATGGCTGCTGGGAAGATTGTTCCTGCAAGTATTTTTTGATGACAGGACAAGGTGGGAACGGAAACAGAGAGTAGCATCTGATACCTCTCAGGGCCTTAAAACCCGCCTTATTGGACTCCCCTGGTGGCACAGTGGTTAAGAATCCGTCTGCCAATGTAGGGGACACGGGTTCGAGCCCTGGTCCGGGAAGATCCCACATGCTGCGGAGCAACTAAGCCCGTGCACCACAACTACTGAGCCTGCGCTCTAGAGCCCGCGAGCTAAAACTGCTGAGCCCACGTGCTGCAACTACTGAAGCCCATGCGCCTGGAGCCCATGCTCTGCAACGAGAGAAGCCACTGCAATTAGAAGCCCATGCAACACAACGAAGTGTAGCCCCCGCTCGCATGCAGCAATGAAGACCCAACGCAGCCCAAAATCAATCAATCAAAAAAAAAAAAAAAAAAACCTCCCCTTATTTACCAGGCACTACACTCCAGTGAAGTAGACAGGACTATCCCCATTTCATGATGGCAAAACTGAAGCTCAGAGAAAATCTGCTGGAGATCCCCTAGGTCAGAAGCGTCAGAGCCTGGATTTGAACCCAGCACTCTCTGACCTTCCATCACTCTACACGAGACCTTGGGAAGAGTGGGTCCTTGCCCTTCTTCAGAGCCTTCCTCAAAGCCTTCCTTCTTTGCCTGCTTCCACCATAGCCCTTGTCACCAGCCATGCCAGTACTTGTTGCCACTTCTGCCTCTTTTACTACCCAGAGAGCCTTGGTGGTAGAGTGTGTGTACACACAGGGCCCTCTGTGAAGGTCTGCTAGGGAATGAACAGCCCAGTCCAAGTAACCCAGACCTCCGAGGAGATGAGAACCACCCCTCCACGAAGGAAGGATCTTAGATTACAGGAAAGCACCACTGGACTGCCCAGCACCACTGGACTCCAAGCACTGAGAACCCCTCCGGCCCCTGGAAATTCACACTTCCTCCCTCCCACACATGGTGGCCTTCTTTGGTCTCTGGGAAATCCCAGGGCAACTTTTGACTTCTAAGTGGGTGCCCAGGAGCCAAATTTTTCCCCCAAAGTTGAGTGTGTGATTGGGTATTCAAATTCTCCCAGCTAGAAGGACTCTTGTCTGTCTTTCCCTCTGCTTCAGGACCAAATATCGCACAGGACAGTGTGTTTAAGAACCTGGGATCTGGAGTCCACCAGACATGGGTTTGAGTCATGGCTCTGCCTAGCTCTGCGATTTGGGGTAAATTAACCTCCTTAACCTCCCTGAGCCTCCAAGAGGAAACAGTTAGTTAACTAACCGTGACCACACAGTGATGTTTTGAGACTCAAATAAGATAATGCACAGAAAATGCTTAGCACAGGGCCTGGTTCAGAGCAGGTGCTCAAAAGGAGTGGAGCCTTGAAATTGAGCCCTGCCCTCTCTCAGAGGCTCTGAGCGGCTGGTAAAGGAGGAGCCGGTGGTCAGAGTGGAGCAGGGAGAAGCTCACCTGTTGGGGGGGGGGATGGGGACAGGAAGGGAAGCCCGATGCTGAGTCAGTGGGAGCTGCGGAGGGCACAGTGACTCAGACAGATGTTCCCATTCAAAGAACCTGCCCCAATATTAACCACAGGAAGCAGATAGGAGTTCAGGCAGTAGGGCCTTTCCATGGTAGAAACCCATGGGCAGTGTGCGAGGGAGGTGGAAAGGGGACACCAGGGTGGGCAGGGAGGGGAGAAGATTAAACTTCAGGCTGTAAAACAGAGAGGGAGACACAGGGCACAGTCTCTCCCACAGCCCCTCGGAGCGAGGTCCAGGAAGATGAAAAGGGCAAGCTGCCTGGGACCAGGAAGAAGCCGGCTCCAACTTCAGTAGAACACCCTCTTTCCTGTAATCTAAGATCCTTCCTTCGTGGGCTGAGACCGGAGAACCTTAGCTGAAGCCTAGAAAGAGAAGAAAGGAACTCGGGTTGACTGAGCCTCTACCCTGAGCCCAGGGCCAGAACTTTATAATGAGCTTTATCTCTAGATGCCTCTCTTGTGTCCACACAACCCAACACTGCAGGGCAGCACCCCCGTTGCATATTTAGGGGCCCAGGTGAGAGAGACGGCACCAGCTAGATGTGGCAAAGCGGGGCTTCAAACCCAGACCTATATAGCTCTCTCAAACCTGTGCTTTTCCTTTCAGAAAGGCAGCACCATTCTTAAGCACTGAAGCTGTCGGTCCTGGGTTCAAGTTGACACTTCTGTCAACCACTAGATATGTTAACTCGGATCAGTCACTCATCTCTCTGGGCCTCAGTTTCCCCGGCTATAAACCAAAGAGAGTAGTGGTACCCACTGCGCAGGGTGTGGTGAGGATTGAAGGAGCTCAAGCCAAGCCTGGTACAGAGTCAGTGCTCCATTTATGTCGACTGTGGAGCTTGCGTTCTTCTCCAGTAAAGCCACTCCCCGGGAGAGTGGAAGAAAGCATGGCTGCCCCTACCCCATGGAGGCTGCAAAGGAGAGAGCCCTGGGCTGGGGGGCTAAGGACATGATTTCAGAGCCCAGCCCTACACGTTACCCGGGGTGTTACCTTGGACAAGTCACTGGACGTCTCTGAACCTCAGTGTCCTCACCTCTAGAATGAGGACAGTGAGGCTACCAACTGTGCAGGGCAATGGGGTCACGCCGGGTAGGTGACAGCCCCTAGCACGGTCCAGAGGAGAGCAGAGACCAGGAGGCAGGGACTGGAATTGCCCTGTGGTGGAGACTGATGAGCTGTGGGCAGTAAGAAAGAGAGGGGAAGGGGCGTGGAGGAAGGTTCAGATGCCCCAAAAGATCCAAACCCTACTGCCAAACCAAGATGGGCATTTCCCAGCCACAGAGAGAGATTATGATATTCACGGAGCAAAGATGGATGGGAACATTACAGGACTGGGGTCTTTACCCTTTTCTGTCATCTTCTGCTGAAGGTGGCCACCAAGAAACTTATTGTCCACAGAGACCTTCCTGCTGTGTAACCCAGGGGAAGTTGCTCACCCACTCTGTTCCTTCTCTTTTTGGTGTCTGCACTAGGAGAATGATGTTCACAAAGCTCCTGATTGGGAGGGATGAGAATGAGGAGGAATAAACTACTGGAAAGGAAAGAAGTAGAAGACCTTAGCAAAGAACCCCTCCCCACCCCCGCCAGGGCATTCAGTGGTATCTCCCTTCCTTCGCTCCCTGGCTGGGAGATGGGGGCCTGAGGACGTCACAGGAAGGTGTGGCAGAGGAGGACCAAGCCACAGAGACCAAAATTAGCAACAAGTTGGGGCAGGGAAACCCTGTGTGGGTGCAGCTCTGAGGGAGGCAAAGCTCCAGCAGGGGAAGGTGGGTGTGGACTGCTGTTCCCTCCCAACTTCCACGGAGTCAAAGTGGAACCAGCATGGGCTGGGGCTGGGGGGCGGGCCTGGGGAGTAGGGCATGAAAGACCCGGGATCATATTCCAGCTGTGTCTGTGTGAGATCGTCTATTTGACAAAGGTGTACTGAATACACTTTATACCCAAAGCACTATTCTAGAAGCTAGACAAGGGTATGACAGGAAGAAGCCCAAGGGCCTGACCTCAGAGAACTTCAAGGAGAAGAGAGATGCAAGGCAAAACCTGACCATGGTCCAAGGGCGAGACCAGTGAAATGCCATGAGGAGTTCAGAGGACAGAGCTGGGAAGGGAGAGAGATCCAGGTCAACCATCTGAGCCAGAGCTATGAGCATCACAGTTGGAAAGGACCTTAGGCGTTTTCTGATTCAAACGTCTCATTTTCCAGATTAGGAAACTGAGACCCGGGGAAAGGGAATTCTTTGCATGAAGTCATGAAACGTACTGGCATCAGCAGAGCCAGCTGAGGACCTAGGTATCCTGACTCCTCAGGCCCATCCCCAGCACTATCATGGTTCCATTTACACCCCTGACCAAGGCTGACAGGTGATCTAGCAAACGGAGCTCAGGTAGCCCAGGACAAATCCATTGTCAGAACCGTAAGAACTCAACATACTCAACCATGGCCTTCAGTTTCAGGTAAGATTCAATTCAGCTGCACAAAGAAACCCAAAACATTCCGAGCTTTTGCACCCTAGTTTTTAATCTCTCAGGCGAAAGTCTGGAGGCCTGAGGTCCAGGCTATAAGAGAGCTCTGATCCACAAGGTTGCCAGGGACCCAGGCTCACTCCAGCACCCTCTTTCCATCCCTAAGTTATGGCCTTGGTCCTACAGCCTCGAGTGAGGGCACCTGCACTCCAGGCAGCAGGGCAGGATGAGGAAGAAGAGGGGGCAGACCTTGTCTTTTAACAAGGGTTCCTGGAGGCTGTCACATGACACATCACTTTACAGCCTCCAGTGGGAGGCTGGAAAATAATTTTATTCTGGGTGGCCATAAGCCCAGCTAAAAGTTCTGTGACAATGGAAAAAGGGGAAAATGGATACTTGCCTTTTGTTTTCACTCCTAAGTTCATTTTCTGGGCCATGCACCTTCAGCCTCTCCTTCCCCAGGTCCTAAACACCCTGGATGGAGCCCTCCCTTGTTGCCTTGCCTTATCAACAGCTTGGGCTATAATCACCCTCCCTCCCCCAGCCCCACTCCTGCACCTTCCCCAGCTCAGCTGCTGTTGCCTGCTTCTCTGGTGAGCCAGGGGGCCACGTGGAGGTGGGCAGAGGCAATGCTGGATGGATTAGGAGGCCTGGCATCCGAGTTCTAATTCTGACTTAGCTCATCACTTATTCTACGATCTTCTTCTAATTATACCCCCTCTCTGGACTAAGAGAGAGAGTGCATTTCAGATCCAGAGGAGGACAAAATGAAAATTAAAGGGAAAACATCACCCAATTTACCCTACCGAGAACCCTGTCCATAGACCCAAAGATGTGTGTATCATCTTTTGAGCACTGGGGAAAGCTTTGATAATGGCAAAAGACTGGAAACAATCCTTTAATTGGGAGCTGGTTAAGCACGTATACCTCTACACAATAGAACGTTCTGGAACTTATAAGAAGGCTGAGACCACTTTATGTGTGCTTATATGAAACAATAACCAAAAATACAGTGAGTACTAAGAGCCAGAGACAGAACAGCATGCATAGCAGGAAACCATTTGTGTGAAACCATATGCACTCAGAGTTACATACTCCCTTGTCTGTGTGTAAAATTCCTCTGGAAGGATACTCCAGAAGCTGTCTCTAAGGAGAGGAACTCATGACTGGAGAAGACAAAGAGAGGCTTACTTTTTACCCTAAGGGCTTCTTACATTTTACACCATGAAGCGCGTCTACTGTAAGAGATAAAAAAGAGAAAGGAAGCATTTCATGATAAGTATTTAATCTTGGGCTCAGAGAGTTTTTTTCTCTAGACCTTAACTTTTAGAAAAGGTGAGAACACTTGATAAAGCAGCTGAGGCCCCACCTGGTTCAGCTCTGTCCATGATCATTGTCACGGCTGCCCTCAAATCCACCAGAATCCATGACCCTCCTCCCTTTTGATGCGGCTCTTGTGAGGAAGAGACTGAAGATGCTGGGGAGGAGGGGAGAACCTGAGAAGGAGGCTCTGGGTCTTGTCAAGCTGAGCTCTTTCTCCCAGAGATGCACCCTTCTGCTCCTCTTATGGAGGGAAGAAGATTGGTCAGGATGCACATATCTCAAGGGACAAATCGCTAAACTGAACTTGCTAAAACTGCCCAACTAGTTTAATGGCTCATATAACCCAGGGAAAGGATTGGATTTGGGGACACCGGAT
The DNA here is from genome assembly GCF_059928025.1 of Delphinapterus leucas. Taxonomy (NCBI): domain Eukaryota; kingdom Metazoa; phylum Chordata; class Mammalia; order Artiodactyla; family Monodontidae; genus Delphinapterus; species Delphinapterus leucas. The sequence continues at coordinate 32,945,940 of NC_143147.1, forward strand.
CAGGAGCCTCCCCTACTGTCAGAACTCTCCATCCAGCCCATCTAAGTTTTTTCTAATGCGGTCTTGATTCTTTCTTCCATCAGGTAAGATCCTTCCAACTATGGAGATGTAACCACCAGCAGCTCTGGGCTCACAGCCAATAGCTCAGCTACCTGGAAAAAAGGGATCACTTTCTCCCACATCCTGATAGAAAACCCCCAGGGCACGGAGGCCTGGTGACAGTCATTGACCTAGCAAGAGTCACAGGTCCACGTGTGCACCAATCAGCGCACCGAGAGAACCATGGCCCTCCATCATTCCCAGCTCAAGTATCACCTCCTCTGAGAAGCCTCCCCGGATCCTTCCATTAAGCTCTCATTGCACGAGTATCTCCCTCTTACAGCACTCACCTGAGCTCCGCTTCTGCAGGTTTGCGCAATTATTCAGTTAGTATATGTCCCCCCACAGACACTAAATAGAAGCTCCACAAGGGTAAGAACTGCTATAGTTTTGCCATCACTGTATCCATAGCACTTGGCACACGGACTGGCACATAGTGGCAGGTAGTGGAAATAATGGGTTCCAAAGCAGAACAATAAGAAACTGAACCTGACCCATAAGGCTATCCAGGGGAGAAGAATTCCAGGTGGAAAAACTAGTCAGTGCAAAGGTCCTGAGGCAGAAACATGTCTAGAAGAACAACAAGGAGTCAGTGTGCCTGGAGTGGGCAAGGAGAAGTGCAGTGTTAAGCCTAGGGAAGAAACAGCAACCAGATCTCTACAGAGACTGGGAAGCCATTGCAAGACCTTTGACTTTAACTCGGAGTAAGTCAGAGGTTTTAAGCAAAGAATTGGCATGATCTAAATTGTGTTTTAACAGGAGTTCGCCTGCTGCTTTACGGGGCAAGGACAGAGCAAGGATCCAGTTAGAAAGCATTCCATAAGCCAGATGAGAGATTATAATACCATGAGCCAACATGTAGAGGGGACGGTAACTGTTGTCAGGGTTGGATATATTTTGAAGTTAGAGTCAAAAGGATTTGCAGATGGATTGGATGTTGGTTGTCAGAGGAATAGAGGATTCAAGGATTTTTAGCTGAACAACTGGAAAAATGAACTTGTCATTAACTGAAATAAGCAAGAATATTATGCTTGTAATGCATCTTAGACACCCCAGAGAAAATATCAAGCCCCATATACAAGTAGATGGAGGTACCTGGAGCTCATGGGCAATGATGCTTGGGAGTCATTAGGTTTAACTATATGAAGGTACTGATATTCAACCCCTTGGACCCATAAAACGGTGCTTTCTTATGCATCAGCCTAGAGATGGTTGTTAAAACCATCGTATTGGATCCAATCACCAAGGATTGGATGTAGGCAAAGAGGAGGCAAGGTTCATTGACTGATCCCCGGCATTCTCTATGGTTAGAATGTCAGGAAGGTTAACAGAAGCCAGGAAAGAACACTAAGAAGGAAGGGAGGGGTGGTGGTGAAGGAGGAACAATAGGAAACCAGGAGACTATGGTCTCCTGGAAGCCAAAGAAAGGAAGTATTTCAGGAAGGAAGGGGTGATCAACCGAGTCAAATGCTTTTGAGAGTTCAAGGAGAATAACTGACAACTAGCTTCATCATTGGTCCCTGGGGACCTTGACAAGCCTTATTACAACGGATTCAAGAGAGGATGGAAGAAAAGAATTGAAGACAGTGAGTATAGACAACTATTTACAGAGCCTACTTTTCTCTTAATACCTGAAAGGGCTGCTGTATTTGAGGACTGGCAAAGGACTGAGAATAGAAGATTCGTAATCATACTACATAGAGCGAAATTCAGACACAACTTCCAATCCTCCCCGCTAACAGTTAGTGGACCCCTTAGCTAGGAAAAGAATTTCTGTGTGTAGAGCCTACCTGGATCCCTATTCTGTATCACCCAGGACCTGCTTAACTTGACCGAACTGGTCTCATTCCACACCGGTCTGAGCTGGGAAGGTCACTTCCACGTATCAACATGTTTAATATTAATTATAGAGATTTATCAGTCTCTCAGTGCGCTGACTTTAAGCAGGGCTCTTATTAATTATTTTCTCAAGAGAGTTGCTGTCTCCAGTAGCCTTGCAAAACATCTGCAATTACCTGGAAAGGCTTCTCTGTGTAGCCGCACTGTAGCTCCCTCTGGGAGCTTATTAATGTTGCCAAGGCATGAGCCCAGGCCTTCAGACTTCAAGAACCATGCCCTTTCCACTGTGAAACACTGCTTTTTGAGCCATTTTTGGAAATCTTTGGGGAAGTAATACCTGCAATGTAATTGGTATGTTTATCTATAGCTTACTCTGCGCTCCAACCTTGCCTGCCCCTGGGGTCTTCAAATAAATCACCGCAGCTAGAAAGGCAGAATGGAATTTTTACAACCGCAGTAAAGGACAATTATTTAAATCATCCCATCTTGAAAGAACCAGGAACTCAGTCACCCCAGACAGATGTGGGCCATAAACATCTGTTAGGTCCTAAGATCTACCACCCCAAATACTGACCATTTGGGCTGATGAAATTCATCCTGTCAACAGCAGAATGTCCATGCTGAAAAAGAACACACGTCATCAGTATCAGGGCTGTTTGTTTGCTTGGGTTTTTTTTAAAGGTCGTTGTTTAAAGGGTAGCCCCCTGTGGGAAAGAATGCATGAGAATTCTGTTGAATTTTTTTTTTTTTTTTTTTTTTTTTTTTGCGGTATGCGGGCCTCTCACTGCTGTGGCCTCTCCCGTTGCGAAGCACAGGCTCTGGACGCGCAGGCTCAGTGGCCATGGCTCACGGGCCCAGCCGCTCCGCGGCATGTGGGATCTTCCCGGACCGGGGCACGAACTCGTGTTCCCTGCATCGGCAGGCAGACCCTCAACCACTGCGCCACCAGGGAAGCCCTGTTGAATTTTTTAAGCCTATGACATTTAGGCATTAAATGATATTTGAAATCTCTCTCTCTCTGCTTTGGTCTCTATCTTTGCCCCTTTCTCTCTCTCTTCTCTCTCTCTCTGCCTCCCCCACATACTTTATAGGGAAAAAAAAGAGTGGCATTTAAATAATATATGATTTTTATTATACACGACCTTAAACTTCTAAAATTATACAATAACCTTGAGACTTTAAAAATTCCCTTTGTAGCTGTCCTTGAAGAGTTTGTGGCATTGTGGTCCAGCCTGAGGGACAGTTCTAATTCACAGCCCCCTTACAGACAGTTAATGATTTGCCTGCCCTGGGACCTGCTAGGGATTTACCTCCAGGGCTTGGGCTTTGCTTCATTCCTCGGGTGGGGACTCTCTCCTCGTACTACCACCCTCAGTGCCAAGCGAGCACCAAGGAACATGGGAAGATGACTTTCCCCCGTTACTGAGATTTTAATAGCAACTGCATGGCAGACAAGCCCACCACAGCTTCCAAAATGAACCCAGTGGGCTGGGAGCTTCTGCTGTTGGATGAAAGTAGACCAGTGACCTTTTTGCAAAGAGGCTTTGAAGAGACTCTAAGAGTCTGAGTGGAGTCTCTGCCTTATCTAGAACACCACTAATTCTGGCTCAGCTGGGCGGCAGAACACCTTGTACAAATTCCAATGCAAAGCCACTCTAGATGCTCTCCAGGGCCCGATGACATATTTGGCTGGAGCTCCCCAAAGGTCTTCAGCATGAACAATAGCAAAGGCAACCTTACCTGGATAACGTAAAGACACCCAGGGCCAACGACTCACCGACCCCACAGCACACACCAATACCAGCCTTGAAATATAGCTGCTAGGAAACTAAACAGGCTAACCTGTTGAATAGAATTGCTTAATATTAACCACCTGAGGGCCACAGTGCTTCTGCCAAGATGAATAATTTGGTAGGTCAGCAGCAGCAGCATCAACAACATCATCATCGTCACCATCTTAACAAATGGTACTCACCAAGTGCCTGATCTATGCCAGGCATGCAGCATTCAGGGCTCACAGGCATCATTATCTCAGCGAAGCTTCATGACAAACACGGTGGTAGTTATAATTATCCGCATTTTACAGAGAAGGATACTGAGACCCAGCAAGTTAATCAAGGTCACCTGCCCAGCAAGGTGAGAATTTGAACCCAGATTTATTGGTCCGCAAATTCATTTTTATAATTATCATGTTGTACTGCCTAAAAAGTTAAGAATGTCATCAAGTTCTTCAGCCTTACCCAGGAGGTTGTTAGTGCCTCCCTCTTGGGATAACACACCACGCACGTTCACCTTCCGATCTTAGCAGAATGCAGAGAAAGTTTGACAAGTATCTCCCCGAGGCAGTGAAGTGCAGTGGAAAGAGCCCAGACAAGGGTATATTTTCTATATCTACGCTTCTTGCCTAAGGCTCTTAGTTTAGGCTCATTCATGCCCTCTTGTTCCCCACATTTATACCTGTAAAATAAACTTAATAATACCTGGGTGTCTTAGCTAAGACACTTTTGGTTGTAAGTGACAGAAACAGAAGCCAGTTCAACTTTCCACTTAGCACAGTGCTTGGTGAATAGTCGAAGCTCCATAAATATGTGTTAAACACATGAATGAGTATCTTAAGAAAATAGGAAATATATCAGAAAGATACTGGGGCATCTCATAGCATCAAAGAGAAACCTGGACATCAAAGCCCGGGAAGATCAAAAATCATAGGCAGGTCTGGTGATCCCAGAAGGAGGAGTGCACGACAGAGTAAGGGCAAAAACTGGGTCTACCAGCTCCTCCTAACACACCTCTCCCCGACCCTGCCTGGGGAGTGGCCTGGGGTGTGTGCATGTGTGTGTGTGTGTGTGTGTGTGTGCGCACACACACATTTGGAATGTTAAGGCCTCGTGGAATGGTTATATGAGATGTCAAAGCTGAAAGGGATGAAACAATAGAGGTTCCAGTTCCAATCAAGATTCGGAACAAACCCAGCTGCTCACCCCCTACCCAAGATCATCTCCAAAGGAGCCCAAAGGAATTAGAAAGGAAAAACTAGGAACCAGGAGAAACTTCTGGAGGTGGGGTGCTAGTGTGAACTGGAGGGTAGGGTAGAAGGTCATAGTGTCTTTGGCCTGGGCAGAAGACAGCCCAGCACAGCAGTGGAAATATAAAAGAGAGGGGGAAATATTAGGAATTCTGGTCTTACTTCTTCCCAGTCATAGCTTTGGGAAAAACCTATGGAGACTCAACCCTCTGATCTAGGTATCCTCAGGAGTAAAATCAGAGCTTTGCTGGAGTCCTGTGCTTAGGAGAGGCTGAGGCAAGAAGATGGAGCCACCAACTATTGGCAGTTACTTCCTCTCCTGCCCTGTTTGAACCTCCAGGGCTGTGAAATTACATTGTAAGGATTGTGTCCTCCTAAAGCTGCCTCTTCCTGTCAGCAAAGCAGTAAGACCTCATCAGAGAGCTGTTGAGGGGGGGTTGTTTTCTCATGCCTGGGGCTCCCAACCCTAAGGCTCACCTCCCCCTATACATTGAACTCATTGAAATTGGAACAGAGGGGTCTGGCCTCTCACTACCAGCATTGCCCAAAGGCGTTGCCTACATTCCCAGAAGCCAAAATAACAAAACATTTGAGAAACACAAATATTTCAATAGGAAATAGAGTTGTCTTTCTGGGACCAGAGGCCGAGGCTGGGCAGGGGACTGAGATCCCAGCATTGTGGGAAGGGGAGGAAAAGGGGCTGGTACAGTTACTGAGCACATATCTTGTGGCAGGTACTGGATAAGCTGCTACATAAATCATCTTGCTTTAATGCTAACCTCTATCCTTTGAAATAAGACTTGTGGCTACCACTTAACCGTGAGGAGCTGAGGCTCAGAGTGGCCAAGTGGCTTACTGAAGGACATCCAATTTACAAATTATATCACTGGGATTTTAAGCTAGACCTGAGGTCTTGTACGTTCAGGTTCAAGTCACTTCCTGGTTGTGTGAACTTGACCCAGTCACTTAACCTCTCTGACTTCTACTCCGTCTTTTGAAGAACAGGGATGAGAAGTGCCCCTAAGTCATCATGTTGTGGTAAGAGCACAATGAGTTTAAACAGCTCCTGACACTTACCTAGTACTCAATAAAGATTGCTTGTTATTTCCGTTATTCTCACCTATATATTCCCTTTAACAGTCTGTCCTTTGGGTAAAAGGTAATAAATCACCTCTCTTGTTTCTTAATTTTTATTTTATGCTGGAGTATAGTTGATTTACAATGTTGTGTTAGTTTCAGGTGTACAGCAAAGTGATTCAGTTATACGTACATGTATCCATTCTTTTTCAAATTCTTTTCCCATATAGATTATAAAAAATATTGAGTAGATTTCCCTGTGCTGTACAGTAGGTCTTTATTGATTATATATTTCATATATAGTGGTGTGTATATGTTAATCCCAGTCTCCTAATTTATCCCTTCCCCTGCCCCCAGTCATCTCTCTTCTTGTTTAGATAACAACCAGTTTGGTTTGTTACTTTTGCTTCTTAAATAGGAAGTCTACCCGCATGGTCTATAAGGGTGACTGACCAACAGGGAAACTTTTCTCTGGCTTAGAACAGCATATTTTGTCAGCTGTCTGATGTCACTCTTCTAGCTTGGTACCCGGTTAAAAGGTATTTGGGAAGACAATTTGGCACCTGAACTTAGCATCTGTGAAAGGATTTTGAGGGGGAAGAAGGGTTCCAGAGACCCCCCCCACAGTTATTATTCTTCAGATCACACGGAACCTTAAATGATATCACAGTTGCATAAAAGGTACTAATACATTCCAAGTTTTGACCAGGTATCAGGCACTGGGCTAAGCCGTGTGTGTGTGTGTGTGTGTGTGTATACATAAATATATGTATTTTGTATAAATGTATGTGTTATGTATATATGTATGTGTGTATATACATATTCATATGCATATGTTTATTTATGTATATATGTATACATACATCTGTGTGTGTATAGAGGGTATAAATATATGTAAACATATGTGAATATATATTTTGTATACATGAGTGTGCATATGTATATATACATATTCATATCCCTAGACGTACTCATGTATACACATTTCTATACATACTGTATGTGTGAATATGTATATAGTGGAGAGAGACAGAGAGTGTGTATATGTGTGTGTGTGTGTGTGTGTGTATCCTCACAGTAGCCCTCATTAACAGCCCATTGAAAAATTAGGGAAACTGAGGCTCAGAGAGATTAATTAACTCAGATTTGATTCCAAATGCTCATGACTGGGAAACCCATGTTTTTTCCACACTCTTTCCTCTCCTAAAAAGAACACATAGGGACTTCCCTGGTGGCACAGTGGTTAAGAATCCACCTGCCAATGCAGGGGACACACGTTCAATCCCTGGTCCGGGAAGCTCCCACATGCTGCGGAGCAGCTAAGCCCGTGCGTCACAACTACAGAACCCAACCTCTAGAGCCCGTGTGCCACAACTACTGAAGTCCACGTGCCTAGAGCCTGTGCTCCGCAACAAGAGAAGCCGCCGTGATGAGAAGCCCACGTACTGCAACAAGGAGTAACCCCCGCTCGCCGCAACTAGAGAAAGCCCGCGTGCAGCAACGAAGACCCGATGCAGCCAAAAATAAATAAATAAATTTATTTTAAAAAACACATAAATATACACATGACAGATCTAGCTCCCTGAAATATTTCTTCTGAATTCTGTGTACATCGACTCCAGGCATCCCCAAAATGTGTCTTACCAAACCCAAGGGTGGGGGAGGGAGGTGGCAGCATGCTCTGGGCATAGCCGGGTAGCCTAGGTGTGCCAGGCCAAGAGACCAGAGAACCAGTTCCCAGTGAGCTGCCTGATGACCTCAACCCCCTGGTTCCTAGCCCTTGTCTGTCTGCTCATGTTAAAGGGCCACCTAAGCTATAATAGAACGTTTAGACTCCCATGCACGGGCTCAGGAGAAAGTGTTTGGACTTAAGAATACAGAGCAATAATTCCCTTTTGGTTTCTATTGAAACTTTGCACGTTACAAATTGCCTCTTTGCAGACTCTAAATAATGCATGACTCTCCAATGATTACTGAACAGAGTTTTTTTTTTTTTTCCTACAATATCCTGTGGTCTATTACTGGTCTCTAGCATTTTCATAATCTTAGTCATCATCCGTTTAGCATCTCTGGTCTGCTGTGCACGCAGCAAGGGGGCTTATTCAATAATGGAGCTGCTCGCAACACCTGGCAGGTGGGCGGTTTTGGCTAAACAGGTAAGGAAATCAGGTTCTTGACTGGGTGACCCACTGGACCATAAGTTCCACGTAGGCAGAGTCGGTGTTGGAAGGGCTTAAAGGGACGGGGCCCCAGGACGTAGCATGGTCATTGGCACCCAGTAGGCATTTCATATTTATTGAATGGCTAATGAATGGATGAATGTCGGGAGGTTATATTGTAAACATCCAAAGCAGAGTCTGATCCCAGGTCTGCAGCTCTGAAGTCCATATCCTTTCTTCTATATTCTGCCATCTTGCCACTATATTTTGTTTTCTCTCATCCTTTTTCTTCAATCACACTTTTCAAAATTTGTGTGTGCCATTTATTTAGCTGGGAGGAGGTTTGCATTTTCAAAGTTCACGTGTTAGTTTTCAAGTCAAGGTGTTTTCATGACCGTCATTTCTCTGGGCTTTCACCTTTCACTTTTGATTATTGTATTCAGAATTCCCCATTTCTCCAGGGATTAACTGGGGGGTTGGAGTGAGAGGGGCAGTCAAGAGTACTGCTTACATGGACAATGGCTTGTCCCTGGGCTGCCCATCTGAGGGTCCCCAGGCCTCAATGTCCTTCACTGGCATGGACAGCAGGCCCAGCCCACAGACCTTCTCTGCCAGCATCCTACCTTACCCTCCCCCCAACATGGGGGATGGATGAAAAATCGGGTCTATTAATCAGGACAGGCTGAGATACGTTGTGGTACCCAGCAACCCCAAAGCTCACTGGCTTATAATGAACAGTGGTCTATTGCTTGTTCATGTTACATGTCCAGCAGGGGACTTCCAAGTGTTCTGCTCTACCTCCAGGCAGGTGGAGCCACAGCCATCTGGAACACTGAGAGTTAACATGGTAGAGGGAAAGAGAACTCGATGGGGTCTTACACCAGCAACTAGATGCTTCACCCAGAAATAACATATGTCATGTCCACTCACGTCTTGATGGCCAGAGCCATTCGTGGGGTCCCATCCAATCACAAGGAGGCTGGGAAATGCAGTGCCACCAAAGGCCCACAGAGGAGAATCAGGAATAACTGATAAACCACACGGATGATGGCACATCTACCAAGACCACACCCCATCTTAAAAACCTTCCCGGCTTTCTCTCCCCACCAAGATCCAGTATGAGCCCCAGAGCAGAACACATGAGGCCCTCCAAGTGTGGCTCCCACCTGATCCACCAACCTTGCCTCCAATGCTCCTCCACAGCACCTCCAGCCTCCAAAGACCCAGATGGCCGTCCATGCTTCTGCCTTGAACTCAGGCTCTTCCCACCCGCTGATCCGCCTGTGAACTCACTTATGAAGACGCGGGGCAAATGGCTCCTCTTCCAGGTCAGCCTCCTCTGACATCTCCAGTTAGAGTTGAATCCCCACCTCTGTCCTCCTTAATGCCTTGTTCATTGTCATCTTGCCCCTTCTGTGTCTTCATGTGTACGTGTCCTCCATCACTCAGACGCCATGGGACAGTGGCTATGTGCCGTTCAGAATACCCAGACATAACACCATCTTCAGTTTAAATGAGATATTCAGCATATATTTCTTGACTATTTGGTGATGATTATTTCAACAGCACCTACTACTGTGTGTCTTATCAACCTTTAAAAATATGATGAGTATAGGTTCTATGGTCTAGGACTTATTCCATAATTTTCCAAAGGATGGGCCACCGCAGTCATGCTGCTGCATCTTAAGCCTATCTGCATGGCTATTTGGCTGCACAGTGAGATTTGACCTTGAGAATCAGGAAAGTATGTCACAGAGAAGAAAGTAGATTCTGACTTATGATAGACCTCTATGATACCCGGACTTGTAAAGCCTCATTGTCACCAAGACTTAGATGGCATGACCCCCATAACTGCGTTCTTACTACTCTCCTAGAAGGATAGGTGTGGGAGGTGATACTAGGGGCCTGTGCCTGGAGAGAAAGGAACTACATAAACTTGTGAATTAGCTATGCCTCTGTTGATGTATGGGACACATCATACATCCAGCTGACACACGAAGGAAAAATAAGTGCACAGGAGCATCTCTTCGAAACTCTTCGAAGTCTCTTTGAAATTGTCTTAGGGACAAAAGGAAGCAGGACTTGAATGCTGCTGGGATTTCACCTTCTCTCTGGCCTCTCTACTTTTTTCTATGTGTCACCTTGAACCTTCTCTCTCTACAGACCAGCCTCCTCCTCTTTCCATTTCACAAGGTGGGAAATAGGGTATCAGCGAGACTATCGCTTCATACATAACAACACTGACCATGAGGAAGGCTGCACAGCTCTCTTGGCTCCAAATCTAAAAGTCCCAGGGAAAGGACACCTTGGCCCAGCCAGGGTCGAGGGCCCATTCTTAGACTAATCAACTGTGTCCAGAGGCTGGTGTTCCACTGTGACCTAGGTGCTCCCACCATGTGGAGGAAGGAGAAGATTGAGGTTACTAAAAGCCATGTTGGCCCAGGACTCCTTAAGTCTCATTTGAAAGAATCAACATTGTCTAATGTTGATTAGACATAGCAGTTCTGGGTGCATAGCAGTCCTGAAGGGCATTTGTCAAAAATACAGATTCCTCATATGATCATCTCAATAGATGCAGAAAAAGCTTTTGACAAAATTCAACACCCATTTATGATAAAAACCCTGCAGAAAGTAGGCATAGAGGGAACTTTCCTCAACATAATAAAGGCCATATATGACAAGCCCACAGCCAGCATCATCCTCAATGGTGAAAAACTGAAAGCGTTTCCACTAAGATCAGGAACAAGACAAGGTTGCCCACTCTCAGCACTCTTATTCAACGTAGTTTTGGAAGTTTTAGCCACAGCAATCAGAGAAGAAAAGGAAATAAAAGGAATCCAAATCGGAAAAGAAGAAGTAAAGCTGTCACTCTTTGCAGATGACATGACACTATACATAGAGAATCCTAAAGATGCTACCAGAAAACTACTAGAGCTAATCAATGAATTTGGTAAAGTAGCAGGATGCAAAATTAATGCACAGAAATCTCTGGCATTCCTATATACTAATGATGAAAAATCTGAAAGTGAAATCAAGAAAACACTCCCATTTACCATTGCAACAAAAAGAATAAAATATCTAGGAATAAACCTACCTAAGGAGACAAAAGACCTGTATGCAGAAAATTATAAGACACTGATGAAAGAAATTAAAGATGATACAAATAGATGGAGAGATATATGATGTTCTTGGATTGGAAGAATCAACATTGTGAAAGTGACTCTACTACCCAAAGCAATCTATAGATTCAATGCAATCCCTATCAAACTACAACTGGCATTTTTCACAGAACTAGAACAAAAAATTTCGCAATTTGTATGGAAACACAAAAGACCCCGAATAGCCAAAGAAATCTTGAGAACAATAAAAGGAGCTGGAGAAATCAGGCTCCCTGACTTCAGACTATACTACAAAGCTACAGTAATCAAGACAGTATGGTAATGGCACAAAAACAGGAAGATAGATCAATGGAACAGGATAGAAAGCCCAGAGATAAACCCATGCACATATGGACACCTTATCTTTGATAAAGGTGGCAGGAATGTACAGTGGAGAAAGGACAGCCTCTTCAATAAGTGGTGCTGGGAAAACGGGACAGATACATGTAAAAGTATGAGATTAGATCACTCCCTAACACCATACACAAAAATAAGCTCAAAATGGATTAAAGATCTAAATGTAAGGCCAGACACTATCAAACTCTTAGAGGAAAACATAGGCAGAACACTCTATGACATAAATCACAGCAAGATCCTTTCTGACCCACCTCCTAGAGTAATGGAAATAAAAACAAAAATAAACAAATGGGACCTAATGAAACTTCAAAGCTTTTGCACAGCAAAGGAAACCATAAACAAGACCAAAAGACAACCCTCAGAATGGGAGAAAATATTTGCAAATGAAGCAACTGACAAAGGATTAATCTCCAAAATTTACAAGGAGCTCATGCAGCTCAATAACAAAAAAACAAACAACCCAATCCAAAAATGGGCAGAAGACCTAAATAGACATTTCTCCAAAGAAGATATACAGACTGCCTATAAACACATGAAAGAATGTTCAACACCATTAATCATTAGAGAAATGCAAATCAAAACTACAATGAGATATCATCTCACACCAGTCAGAATGGCCATCATCAAAAAATCTAGAAACAATAAATGCTGGAGAGGGTGTGGAGAAAAGGGGACACTCTTGCACTGCTGGTGGGAATGTGAATTGGTTCAGCCACTATGGAGAGCAGTATGGAGGTTCCTTAAAAAACTACAAATAGAATTACCATATGACCCAGCAATCCCACTACTGGGCATATACCCTGAGAAAACCAAAATTCAAAAAGAGTCATGTACCAAAATGTTCATTGCAGCTCTATTTACAATAGCCCGGAGATGGAAACAACCTAAGTGCCCATCATAGGATGAATGGGTAAAGAAGATGTGGCACATATATACAATGGAATATTACTCAGCCATAAAAAGAAATGAAATTGAGCTATTTGTAATGAGGTGGATAGACCTAGAGTCTGTCATACAGAGTGAAGTAAGTCAGAAAGAAAAAGACAAATACCGTATGCTAACACATATATATGGAATTTAAGGGAAAAAATGTCATGAAGAACCTAGGTGTAAGACAGGAATAAAGACACAGATCTACTGGAGAACGGACTTGAGGATATGGGGAGGGGGAAGGGTGAGCTGTGACAGGGCGAGAGAGAGTCATGGACATATACACACTACCAAACATAAGGTAGATAGCTAGTGGGAAGCAGCCGCATGGCACAGGGATATCGGCTCGGTGCTTTGTGACCGCCTGGAGGGGTGGGATAGGGAGGGTGGGAGGGAGGGGGATGCAAGAGGGAAGAGATATGGGAACATATGTATATGTATAAGTGATTCACTTTGTTATAAAGCAGAAACTAACACACCATTGTAAAGCAATTATACCCCAATAAAGATGTTAAAAAAATACAGATTCCAAGGCCCTGTCCCTAGTAAGTCTGACTCAGCAAGTCCAGCTTCAAGTCAGGGCATCTATGGTTCAGACAAGCATCCCAGGTAATTCTGATGCCTTGGAGGCACTGGCTTAGCTTGCGCTTCAAATTCAGTTTTATGTCTCTGTTTTATTCATTTCTATTTTTGGGTTTATTACTCTTTCCACTTTCCTTTCGTTTGATAATTTTTACCCTTTCTGGGTTATTTAGGCAGAGACTTAATTCCCAGTTTTTCTTCTTTCTCGCTATTAGAGACCATCTTACACAATACTTTCTCCTCTAAGTACCAGCATGGCAGCATCCCATAAATTTATATGATATGCTGTGTTTATATCTTTGTTCTTTAAATACTCTGTTCTGAATTACTCCTCTTTCCGTGGTATTATTTAGGAGTGCCACCTTCTGTGTGAATGGATAACCCCTTCTGGTTGTGAGATTTATTTTGAATTTCACTGAACTGCCATCTTAGGATACAGAAGGCAAAATGTTTCTGTCTTTTCATATTGAATAAGTGTCTTTGCTTCCCAGTAAGTGATACATTCCATGAAGAATCTATCCAGGAATATTAACTGGTCAAGTTCAAGATTTGAGTATTGCTACTCTATACCCCACCCCCATTGAAAAACCATCCTTAATATCACTCTTTGGTACACATGTGTTTACAAATGTAGCAGGCAGCAGGTGAAAAGAGCAGGTCCTTTGAGTTGACACCCGGCTGTGCTTCTAATTAGCTCTGTGCAACCTTGGACAAATGATTCATCTCCTCCGAGCCCATTCCTTCATCTGGGGAAATCATGAGTGAAGATAGGCATGCCCTGGACATTGGTAGCATCAGTTATGCAGAGTTTGCCCTGCAGGGTCAGCCAGATTTCGTTAGATGAGTGAAGACATAGCAGGGGTTTTGAGAAGGGGGTGCTGTTCTCGGTACCCCAGGAGTACATCACAGTCTTTCAATGAAACGAAGCTGATATGAGCTGTAAAAGTTGTTGATGGAAATAGACATAAGGGTTGTGTCTGCTTAGCTGCTCTTTGGCCCATAGAAGAATATGAGCATTGCTCCCCTCCTTCATTCCCCAGTCCAACTCTTCCTTATTTTTTAAAACTCAGCTCAGAGTCAATTCCTCCAGGAATTATTCTGCCCCGCTGCCTCTATCCCACACCACTGATTCCTGTACACACAGATCACCTTGGGTCATCCTCCTGGTCATTACCTTCTGCCTTGTACATCTCCACTACCGCACTCTGAGCTTCTTAATGGCAAGGGCTGGGAAACATTTCAAGGAGAGTAAGCAAGAGAGAAAGATACCTGATATCCAGTACCCAGTGTCGTATGGAAGAGGATGGCTAGAGCATATGCATATCGTCACAAGGATGCGGAATGAGATGTTTATTCAGCAAATATTTATGGAGCACCTACTCTGTGCCAAGCACCAGACATAAAAGAGTGAACAAGAGTGTCATGATTCCTCTGGTGGGGAATATAAACTTCTAAATAGGCTGGTGTGCGTGTGGGGTGGGGAGTGGTGATGAGTCCGAGGATGGGTGAAGCACAGGGTGCTGTGGGAGCATACAGGACTAGGCATCTCTTGCCACATGGGGAGGTCCAAGAAGCTGCCTGGAGAAGATGGCTTTTAATATGAGGCTTTAGAGATGAGGAGTTAGCAATGAACAGAAAGGGAATAGAAAAAAAACTTCCAGCCAGAGGGGACAGCAGGTGAAAATGCAAGGGGACATAGTGAGCGCAGTAAAAGGAGTCGTGTTGATAGTGGCTGGATGTTAGGGGGAGGGGAGGGAGGGGAAAGAGAAATGAGAAGCGCCGGACCAGATAGGAACCTGTGAGCCATACTAAGGGGGTTGGACTTGAAGAGCAAGGGGGACCCACTGAAGAGCTCATGCTCACTTAGGCAAACCTAAGTGAGAGATGGTGGCAGCCAGAGCGAGGGTGGGGTCACGGCTCGTGGGTAGGAGGGGGTAAGAGGGATGTTTAGAAGGTAGATGCATGGACTCGGGGACCGACTGGCCACAGGGGTGAAGAAAGCAGGGCAGTCCAGGATGTTGGGGGACTTCAGTGGTATCATCCACCAAAAAGAAAAGAGCACCTGAGGAGATGAAGGTTTTAAAGGACAGGTGGAGAAGATGGTGAGGTTAGATTTGGGCAGGTCACATTCGCTATGTCTTTGGGTCACCAGAAGAAGATGATGTTCAACAAGCAGTTGGCTGTTCATAATACTAATGACAACAACTCAATTTGGCCCTCGTGACAATCTCAGGAGGAAGAAAAACGAGGCACAGAGATGTCAAGTAACTTGCCCAAGGTCACACAGGCCCTAAGAGGCAGGGGTGGTTTCATACAAAGACATTCAGGTTCCAGAGCTCATATGAAGGATGTAAAGCTCAGGAGAGAGTTGTCCTGAACCTGGAGGTGTAACTGCAAAGTCATCTACACATGAACAGAGGGCCATGAAGCCAAAAGAATGGACATGGTTGCCAAGGCACAGCGTGGCCAATGGGGAGAATCAAGGGCATAAACAGCCCCGGGAGGAAGAGGGAGACTGGGCAGACGAAGAGGAGCCAAAAGATGAGACTGAGGGGACGGCCAGAGAGGTATGAGGGAAGTCGAGAAGGAAAGCTATTCCCGAGTCAGAGAAAAATGTGGTCCAAGAAGGAGAGAATAGCCATATGCTGCTTGGAAGTCGAGAAGACGAGAACGCAGAAGTGACCGTAGGAGTTAAAAACAAGGAAGCCGAGGGCTTCCCTGGTGGCGCAGTGGTTGAGAGTCCGCCTGCTGATGCAGGGGATGCGGGTTCGTGCCCCGGTCCGGGAGGATCCCACATGCCGCGGAGCGGCCGGGCCCGTGAGCCATGGCCGCTGAGCCTGCGCGTCCGGAGACTGTGCTCCGCAACGGGAGAGGCCACAGCAGTGAGAGGCCCGCGTGCCGCAAAAAATAAATAAATAAATAAGGAAGCCGGTAGTTGCATTGGGGAAAACAGTCTCTGTGGAGTGACGGGAGCCAAATCCTTAAGCTACTGAGTTGAGAAGGTTGTTGTAATGGAAGGGATGTGACAGCAAGTGTAGACCAGCTCTTGAATGTGCTGTTGAAGGGGGGATGGAGGGAGGCAATGGCTAGAGGGAGTCTTGGGCTTAGCTGAAGAGTACCTTCCTCGAGGGTTTATTCATCGTCACTATTTTAAGTTGAATACACGAAGAACATTCAAGTCCCAAAACATCTTAAAGAAAGAAAGAGTTTTTCAATAATGAAGACAGCCAGGTCTATGTAAGTATGAATGGGAAGGAGCTAATAGAGAAGACAAGTTTGCAGATACAGGACAGAGAGTGTAATCAGGGGAGTGAACTCTCCGATGAGGCAAAAAGGGGAGGGCTCCAGGAGGAACAGATCCAAATGTGAGCAAGGATGCTGCTCCCAGAGAAACAGGAAGAAGAAAGGAAAGACAGGGTGGAAAAGAGAGTGAAGACCACAGAGGCAGAGGAGGGCCACCGGCATCCCTGGGCTTGGAGACATGAATTTTCCGCAGGGTCTTCCTTGGGAGTGCCCAGCAGCCCAGGTGTGACAGAGGTGGACAGGTCGACTGAGTCAATGTGGCAGATTTACCAGGAGAGTGTAACCAAAAGACAAAGGGACAGAGGAAAATACTGACACTAAAGTGGTAGGAGGGACTTCCCTGGTGGTCCAGTGGTTAAGATTCTGCCCTTCCACTGCAGGAGGCGTGGGTTCGATCCCTGGTCAGGGAACTAAGATTCTGCATGCTGAGCGGTACGGCCTAGATAGATAGATAGATAAATAAAGTGTTAGGAGACACATTCTGTGGACTCCAGCCTGATTGGAGGAGCTGCGAGTCCTCTATTGTCATTCCCGTCCCAACCCACCACTCACCCACTACACCCTTATCATGGGACTCATGTGATCTAGTCAAGATTCCCTCTTAGTCTTCTCTTTCTAATATCCAGAGCATCCTCCTGAGGTGGGAGAGGAGGGAGTTTACAGAAAAGTGACGTTACTTAAAACCATCAGCCTCGGGACTGCCTGACCCTATGGGACTGTCCCCAGGCCAGGCCCATTGGAAGGAAAGGTGAATCTTCCTTTTGTCTAAAGCCCTGAGGTCTTTGGGGAGCTTCCCAGCTCGGGTCTAATTGTAATCCCTAAGTACATATGCTATGTCCCAAAGTCGAAATATAGAGTTAATGCAATACCAATGTAAATCTCCCTAAGTCCTCTAATAGAATTTGACAGCTCTGAGTGTGGAATGTTTATTCTTCCAGGTGAAGAATCAAAGGATTTGACTTTCAATGGCAGTGATAGACCATCCGTCTGGAGCAATTACAATATGCACCGTCAATCAGTGGAACCAGCCTATGCTGAGTTAAAAGCAGCAAAGGTCACCAGAAGAGAGATTCCTGAGATGAATTTGAACCCTGGTAAAACTAACGTTAGGCCAACAAAGGAGAACACCGAGGAAAGAAATTGTTCTTTAATAAACATCACCGGGACAGTTGGTTAATGGGCCAGGGAGAGTTCATTTAAATTCATACAGCACACCTGTCAAGTTCAGCCGTATGGCACCGTTAATCTGTGACAAACCCGGGAACAAGGGACAAGCATTACCATCCCTGACGCCAATGAGGAGATAAATTCCCAGCTACTGGAGAAACAGATACCATCAGGGCTCTGATGGATGGGTTCAAATATCTAAGAATGAAAATTTTTACACTGCCATGTAATAAAAATCAATATCAAAAGGAAACTAGCAGCATCCGTTCCGTCTGTCATATTCCCCTTCCCAAGCTTGCTGACTGCCCCAAACAGATAACGGATGGGCCGCTACATGACTCTCCCTGATAAGTGGTCAAAGGAGATGAACAGAATTACGCCAGGAAATGGAGACAGTAAATCACCGTGTGGAAACAGGCACCATCCCGCCAACTAGGAAATAAAATTTAGAACCAAGCACATTTCAGGTCCCATTACATGCCTATTAAAGTCACAGAAAATAAATATGATAAAACCCAAGATGGGCAGCCAGTGAAAACGCATCCTTCAGCATTGCTATCGGGAAAGGCTGGACCAATTTACATAAGCAATCAGGCAGCAGATGTGAGGACTCTTTATCCTCTGACCCAGCGATCCTCTCTCTGGTAACAGACCCCATGGTATTAGCCCCAAAGAAAGAAAAACACGTCTATAGCGGCGCTGCTTGTGATAACTAAACACTGTCAACCACCTAAAGGCCAAAGAAGAGGGGGCTAACCAAGCAAAGAGAAATGGGTTAACACAGTGGAATAACACGCTGCCATTGTGAATGACGGAAGTGGGGGCTTGGTAGGTTCTGGAAACGTTTCTGTGAAATATGCATGGTGGTCATTAGCGAGCACATCAAATGTCTTCCTGGATTTTGACAAAGAACAGACTTTGGATGGGATATCGTTCCCTTCAAGTTTAACGTCCACAAAGATTTTATGGTAAGTTGGATGCTAATTTTAGTGGTTCATTCACAATTCAATGAGTATTGACCCCATGCCAGACACTAAGGATATTAAGATGAGGAAGAAATGCTTCCTACCCCCAGGAGCCTGTGGTCAAAAGGGAAGACACACACACACACACACACACGCACACGCACACACATACATACTAAAATCAAGTGTGGCAAATGGTACAAGAGGTATAGATACGGTGTCGTGCACAGAAGGCAAGCCATGTGGACGGCATCACAGATCATCATATGTAGAATTAGGATAATTCACAGGTTGGGCAGAAGTGGAGGAAGGCAGTGTTCCAGGGAAGGAACAGAATTGCGCAGCCAGTGGCCATAGAAATCCAGTGTGTGTGTGTGTGTGTGTGTGTGTGTGTGTGTGTGTGTGTGTGTGTGCTCTCTATCCCAATAGATCTGATGAGTCTGGGATTCTTCTCTCCTGGGGCCCAGGACTGTCTTCCCAAAGCCAAGCCAACCCTTCCATTTCTCATCACTACCTTCCCCTCCCAAACGAGCCCCTTCCCCCATTCACTCCCACCACACACACCCCTCCCTGAAATCATCCAGGGCCATTTGCCCTGGGTAAAGATGATCTGGTTGTGTCATATGCTGTGTGAATAGGATTATTCTAAAGGCCAGTTTAAACAGGAAAGGATTCTTATTTTTTAGAGTCCACATCTTATTCACGGTGGAGTGTTCTTTCTTAAAAGGATGCTTGGCTAGGATCCAAGCATATTAAAAGGACACATGGACTCTCAGGTGAAATTACCCTGTTTCCAGTTTCCTGAACGTGCTGGATATGGAAACTGCTGTTAATAAATTGAGTAAAGTGAGGAAAGTCAATCAAGAATGCAACTCCCCAGGTCAGATAAATATTAAAAGATGTGGGGTGTGTAAAATGTCATAAAGAGCTATCAGGAGAGCAAGCAGCCTCAAGTCGGCATTTGAGCGTTGATGTTTTGAAAGCTGTGGCCGTTATGACAATTCCACATACAGTTTTATTTGACGATATACAGCTTGGCATTTAGAAACTAGTATGTGTGTGAGAAGGAAAGCTGAGAGCTTTGCAAAGGAAGCCAGGAGGTAAATCAAGAGTTTCTTATCTGAGAATAATAAAAGAAGGGGCTTAATGACATGGTATGATCACCAACACCTCAGCATCAACGCGTGACTTTGAAAAAACATCCCTTCTCTGCCGAGATGACCCAATGGCCGATGGAGATGTCTGGCCTGTAATCAGGGAGTATGCAAGTGATATCAACACAGTCACAAGTGCAGAAGGCGACCACTCCTGACTGTTATTCTTAGAAGGTTGGGGTTCCCCGAAGGAGGGGCCGTTCCAGAGATAAATTCAGCAAAGAAAGCTGGGTCAGGAACACCCAGCGATTGGAGGGCAATAATATTCTGGGGGGTTGTGTCGGACTGTCCTGGGGGTGAGTAGGTAAGAGGATCTCTCTTGCAAAAGTTGTCATGCAGGGCTTCCCTGGTGGCGCAGTGGTTGAGAGTCCGCCTGCCGATGCAGGGGACACGGGTTTGTGCCCCGGTCCGGGAGGATCCCACATGCCGCGGAGCGGCTGGGCCCGTGAGCCATGGCCGCTGAGCCTGCGTGTCCGGAGCCTGTGCTCCTCAACGGGAGAGGCCACAACGGTGAGAGGCCCACGTACCGAAAAAAAAAAAAAAAAAAGTTGTCATACAACAGCGAGTAGAGCTTGAACTTGAGCATCAGGACAATAATTACAGCCACTGGGCCGGCTGAGAGTCTGTAAAAGATACTTGAGTCTGAGCTGATCCTTTGCAAGGGAACGTTAGTATGAAGTGAGCTGACAGGATGGAAAAGTGGCAGCTGAAGGTTGTTCACACAAGTCAGGAAATGCTGTAGATCGATCACACTGCATTATCAGAAATCCTTCCCCGAGTTCCCGTGTGTCTCCACATCACCAATCATGGTTCCTCTTGCCCGACAAGCCTTCAAGACATCCCCGGTGGTTTAGTCGAAGCTGCAAAATGTGTCCAGATGATTCTATCAGGATGTCTTTAAATCATGCCTAGTGTGTGTTTGAGAAGCAAAAGAGGGGAGTGGAGTGGAGAAAACAGAGAATCGCCTCGAGGGTTTATGCACACACAAGGCCTCTCTGCCTCTGCCCTGGGAATGGGTCATGGTAACCAGCCAAGGGCACTGGGACCTGGGCTTGAGGGATGGCTGGAGGAGAGTCTTGTGAGAGAGATGACCAATGACAGGGACTGGCTGACAGCCTGGCTGCCCTGCAGCCCACGACCTTCCTCCCCTGACACGTACCAAGTCCCCCCACTTCCCTATGGAATGGTCCAAGCTTGTCATTTGGGGTGGGATTGTGTGGCAAAGACTGCTCTCTGATCACCAAAATCTGCATCCACTTCTTGGCCCATAGCTAGACGGTTTTTCTCAGTATCTCTTGCAGTCACGTGGCAAAGGTCTGACCCGGCTGATGGGAGATGAGCAGAAATCTATGTCCCTTCCAGGGCCACCCTCCATACAACTGTCACTGAGGTTCCGCTTTGCTGGTGCTCCTCTCCTTCTCTAGCCGGCTGAAATGGAGGCGACCCTTGGATCGTTTACCAAAGCCCTTAGGTGAAGGTGGCCGAGCTTCTAGTCGCCTGGGGTCCAGAGACAGCACGAAGGATGGCCTCCTGCTGACCTGATTGCACACCAGGCCCGTGGCAGAGGGAGGGAATAGTCTCTGTCACATCTGAGCCACTGTACTGTTGGGGGTTTATTTGTTACAGCAGCAAGCATTACCCTAACCCACTTAGATGGCAACCTAGCCACCCAGCTCTGACTCTGACTGAATCCAGCCGATGGATGATCTCCTGGACCCCTTGCTTGCTTTGGGCCGTTGGAGGGATGGTGGCAGCATACACTTAAGGCTGGCCAACAAGGGGGCATTTGTGGCTGCCTTGAGTGGCAGCCCCCTAGGGCCTCAGGAAGGAAAACAGAGTCTACAAAATGCTGCAGGGCCACCAAGGCACCATGATCCACCCCTGTGCTACATGGGCTATGATCTGCTGGACCCGTGAGGCGCTGGATGCCACCTATGGGCAGGAGACAGCTCTGACATCAGGGCAGCAGTGGCAGGAAAGGGGACCTGTGGGGAGGCCCAGGCAGCCAGCCACATGGCGGGTACATCTGCCTGTGTCTCACACCTAGCAGTCTCTTCCTAGAAAAATACCCCTTCCGTTGAATGTAATAAGTCTCCTTTTAAGTAACACATCGTTGGGCTTGTTACTTTTGCTTTCAGGGCCCTGAAACTGGTTAAAAGAGCAATTCACATGAGCCACAAGGGAAGGAATGACTCAGATACCTGGACTGGTGACTCGGATACCTGGACTGGAACAAACTGTCTCCACAGCTGGGCAGCTTTTTAAAGAGGAAGACTGAGTCACTTGCTAAAGACTTCTCAAAAAGCCAGAATCCGTGTGCTTGCATCGGACCCCAGCCTCGTGTTCAGTTCTTGACTTTATACTGACTAACAAGAGCATATGGAGAAAGCCAACCAATAGCAGGGACAGGAAACCAAGTAGCACACAACAAAGTCCAGGGGCTGTTTAGCCAAGAAGAAAAAACCCCAGGATGGCTCTGATTCTAAAGGTCATATATCTGATGGTCCCCCAGATGGGTCCAATGGGGCCAGGGCCATGGGGGTGCAGTTAGATAGATAGACAGGCTTGATTGAACACTCAGTGTAGAGGAGGATTCATCTTCTTACGGTTACAGCTGTACCGGGGTGGAGTGAGTTGGTCTGGACAGTGCTGAGCTCCCTGTCATTAGAGGCATACAAGCAGAATCAGAAGGGCTGTCTCTCAGAAAGTTTGTTACAGGGGATCCTCTTTCTCTGGGAGAGCAGAGGCATGTGTTCACAGGAGCTTTCAGGTCCAAAATGCTATGCTTCTGAGTCTTTCCCCAAATAGAGCAGCAACTATTGTTTTGTGTTCTCCCTCCTGGTTCCACTCCCCTTTCTTGGGATAATAAATGCCCCAAGCACACTTCACAGGGAACACCTCTCCTAATCTACGGGCTCTGGAACAATCAGAGCCAACCCCAGCCCCAGGCACACATGTTATCCAAGTTGCCTAAGCTTAAGGTCAGGCCATATGACAGTGATTAGTTCAGGAGTTAGTGAGCAGCTAAGTTAGTCCGATCAGAGTGAATTCTGGGATTTATATAGGAGCTACCAGGGAGAAATTCTTTCTCTGTCTCTCTCCTACAGACCTGGAAACAGGCAGGCTGAAACTAATCTTCTACAGTCTTCTTTTTTTTTTTTTTTTTTTTTTTTTTTTTTTTTGCGGTACGCGCGCCTCTCTCTGTTGTGGCCTCTCCCGTTGTGGAGCACAGGCTCCGGACACGCAGGCTCAGCGGCCATGGCTCACGGGCCCAGCCGCTCCGCGGCACGTGGGATCTTCCCAGACCGGGGCACGAACCCGTGTCCCCTTCATCGGCAGGCGGACTCTCAACCACTGCGCCACCAGGGAAGCCCCTACAGTCTTCTTGACAGTGGACTTCAAGATGGAGCCACCACAGAACTGGGCTTAGAGTCAGTGAAAAACCAGGTTCTGATCATATTGCTTCAGTGCCTGGATCCAGCTATATCTGAAGTGAGAAACTTTTCAGTTTATTGAAACAATATATTCTATTTTCAATCAATAGTTTTCTTCACTTTCAACAGAGGGGGGGTGGGGAGAGAGAGAGAGAGAGAGTATCCTGGTGAATGTGACAGGTTTTAACAGAGGAGTCTTGGGAAAGAACTTATAGGTCCTGAGTGAATAATGAGAAAAAGAAATCAACATAGCCTTCAGAAAAGGCTGTAGAAAGAGGAGAGGGGACCTGTTAGCCTTCTGTCTTGGACCCCCAAGACTGGGCCGCCCATGGGAGAGCCAGCCATGGGAGCACCTGTGTGCAGTATTCTCCCTAAAATTCCAGTCCAAGAAAATCATCCTAAATATTCAAAGCCATCCTACACGGAGCTGCTCTTTGAAGCACTGTGTGTAACAGTGAAAAACTGGAAACAGTCTAAATGTCCAACACTCAGGGGTTGGTCTAGCAAGCTTCCTGCCTTCAAAATGACATTTATGAAGTGTATGTAATAACATGGAAAATACTTACAACAGTGAGTGAAATCAGGGCATGAAATGGTCTAGCCAATATGAACTCAATTATGTGAAAAGGAAAAAAAAAAAGAATCACGTATCACATACAGGAAAAACAAAGGACGTAAATGTACCCAAAAGTTAAGGCTTGAGTGGTAGGACCATTTTTCTTCCTACTTTGCTTTATTGTCTAAATTCTCTTTGTATTTTTATAATGGAGGAGACTTTTGTGTGATGTCAGTGGATGATGTATGTAGGGAGAGGGACTCACAGAGAAAAGCAATTTCCGAAATAAGAGACAGATGGGCGACATCACTAGCCCTTTG
Source organism: Delphinapterus leucas (assembly GCF_059928025.1). Taxonomy (NCBI): domain Eukaryota; kingdom Metazoa; phylum Chordata; class Mammalia; order Artiodactyla; family Monodontidae; genus Delphinapterus; species Delphinapterus leucas. The sequence goes on from NC_143147.1 coordinate 32,970,065, forward strand.
CCGGTTACAGGCAGGAGACCCTGGCAAGACAGTCAGATCTGGTCCCTAATGTGTCACTCAGCAGCTAGATGACCTGTGGGTCTCTTTGCCTCTCTAGACCCCAGCATCCTACTCTATCAAAGACAAGGCGTCAGAATAGATGTTCCGGAAACAACACCAAACAAGAGTCAGAGTACCTGGGTTCTCCACCCAAATGCTTAGCCATACATTTGCTGAACGAGTTCCCCTCTGGACCGCAGTTGTATGCATGGAGACGATCCACCAACTCCCCCCTCCCCGTGGGCTGTGAGTCACTGTGCATATAGGGGGTTGTCTTGTTAGAAAGCCCTCTCCCACTCGGTCCTGCCTCGGCCCTGTCTGCTGTCACCTCTACCCACTCGAATTAAACCCTCTGTAAATAACAAGACAGAGAGAGCTCTGTCTGTCTCTCTGATGACTTTTCAGGCTGTGTCCTTTCTGATTTTCCTGTTGCAAAGCCTGTTTACCTGCTCTCCAGAAACATGGCTGGGCAGACAGGAGCCTGGCACTGGTCCATCAGACGCAGGTCCCAGAGGAGGAGGGTCTTAGGAATTCACAACAGTAGATTCCAAGCCTGTGACTCTTGGGGTGCCCAGCAGAGCACCTGATAATACATGTCCCAAAGGGCTGCCTTCTCCAAGTGGATAGAATTGTCCCCGTTTTATTCAAGACCCAAGTCCTGGAAAGGGGGAGTGGTCCCACCCACCGGCTGCTCGGAAGCCAAAACTCCAGAATCAGGGCTGAGTGGCCCCGAGGGGCTCAGAAGTAGAAAGTGCAAGAACAAAGGAGGTGGAAACTGGACAGGTCATTAAAGATGATCTGGTTCACCTGCTCCCGGGACGGATGGAAAAACCAAAGCCGGAAAGAGCTGAGACCCACCCCAGATCACAAGGCTTGTCAACAGCAGAGTTGCTTACCTACCGAATGCACAAGTGTAGTGACTCAGAAGACACCCAGAAAGGTAGTCTGGCTCTCTAGCTCCATTGGGTGCACTCCCAACTATGACCACTAGAGGGCGGAAAAGGCCTGCCAAAAGCGCAGAGCTGATGCTGGGAAAGGCAGGGAACCCAAATACCTGAGCCGGTCCCCGCCTGGCTCTGTGGGCTGCGGTGACAGGGCCCCTGTCTCACGTGTTGGCCCCTCGTCCTCTCCCTGCCCTATAAATATTCCTGCTTCCAGGGCTCTGTCCTCAGACCTCTGTTTTTTCCGATCTAGTCTCCTCCTCCCTGGGCTATACATACACTACAAAGTATGAAATAGATAACTAATGAGAACCTACTGTATAGCACGGGGAACTCTACTCAATGCTCCGTAGTGACCTAAATGGGAAGGAAATCCAAAAAGGAGGGGATATATGTATACGTACAGCTGATTCACTTTGCCCTACAGCAGAGACCAACACAACGCTGTAAAGCAGCTATGCTCCAATAAAAAATTTAAAAGCACACGCACACCATCTACATGCTGATAACTCTCCAATTTATGTCTCTGTTCCCGACACCTCCTCAAATTCAGACGTGTATTCCAATTGCCTACCTGAATCTCCATTTGGAGATCTAATTAATGAAGCCAAACATTCCCCCACCTCTGCCCCAAACCCCACTCTTCCTGCATCTCAGTCAATGGTTATCTTATCCTTCCCGTTGCCCCGGCCAAAACCCTTGGACTCACTCTTCCCTCACCATCCGACATCCAGTCTGTCAGCAAATACTGTTGTTTCTACCTTCAAAATCCCATCCGTCACCATCCAAGCACTCCTGACCATCTCAGACACAGCACCTGAGTACATCCACCATCTTCAGTCACCTGGACCTCCTGACTGGTCCCCAACCCACCCTGGCCCTACAGTCTATCATCCACAGCAGCCAGGGCAGCCCGTTTAAACCATGAGGAGGCAGGTCTTCTCCACCGATAGCCTGCATCTCCACTGCCCCCTCCGCCAGCCATGCTGCTGTTCTGGCTTTGTTCCTGGTGTGTCTGCCTGGCACGCTCTCCACGTCCACGTCTCACGCCCACGTGGCTGTCTCCTCCACCCCCTCAGGCCACCGGTCAAACACACCCACCAGCGAGGGCTTCCCCAGACACCGTCTTCCATCCATCCTCCCTTCTCTGCTTTATTTCCCTCCCAGCAGCGATCCCATCCTGACACACTGTACAGTTTACTTAGTTTCGTGTTTATTGCCTTTTGTTGTTGCTGTTCACCGATTGTGGTCTCACGGGGGTCACAATCAGTGTCTGCGCTGTGTCCCCAGGACAGGGCATGTGACCAGTGCTCACCAAATAGCTGTGCAATGGTGAGTGAGTGGGGGGATGAGTGAGCGACGGCGAATCTCCCGTAAAAGAGCCCCAACTGACCAAGGAGAAATCCATTCTCGGCCTGGAGGGCTTCCTGAGAGGAGGATCGTCCACAGAAGAGGGGCCTTCGTCCAACAGAACGCAGAATTTTCCCGAAGTCTGGGCAAAGTGGAGGTTGACAGACTAACCTTTTTGGACGCCTCTGTGGGTTAAGAGGACGAGCTCTGGAGCCCGAAAGGCGGGGCTCAAACCCCAGCTCTGTCACTTACCGCCTGTAGGATGCAGACAAGTGCATGAACATCTCCACGCCCCAGTCTCACAACCGGGAACCGAGGACAGTAAAGATAACAGCCTGGCAGGGCTGTCTTGAGGATTAAAGGAGGTCATGCGTGTAAAGCCCACGGAACAGTGATTGACACCTAGGAAGTCCTCTGTAAGAGGCCGCTGCTGCAGGCGTTCTGTGCTTCGCGCATCTTGTCTGAGGCTTATAGCTACACTGTTGGGTAAGGGGTATCATTAGCCCATTCTGCAGATCAGAATGTTGAGACTCGGAGACAATCAGTTGCTTACCAAAGGCCTCACAGCTAGTGAGAGAGGATCCCAGCACAGCTCTTTCTGACTCCGTTTCTCTCGAAGGGGTGGGTGGCCGAACACTGAGCCCTGAATCCTGTCCCTGAGCCCCTCCTTCCCCCCGCCCCTCTCTGGTTTCTGCTGCTGCCACAGCCATCAGGGCAGCCTGGTGCTTAACAGTCTCTGCTTTATAGCCCTGGCCCAAGGGAAACACAAACTCTTGCCAGCTCTATTAGCAGCTCCAAGTCAGGCTGGCATCTTAAAGAGAACCTTGCTCAACATTCAAGCAGTCGGGATCCTCAGGTGGTGGTTTCTGTTCCCGAGCTGACTCCGCACCAGCCCTTCCCTGTCCCAGTGGGGAGGAGGCCGCCAGACATGGGGCAACGCCACAGCAGAGGTCCCACTGACCCCACCCACTTCCTGGCCCTGCCCTGGGGGTTCTTATTCAGTGGGGCTAAGATGGACCTGGAATCTGCATTTTAACAAGCTTCCCAGGTGATTGTTTGTCTCGGGGAAGTTTGAACACCACTGGCATTGAACTGAAGGCATGGACTCTGGAGTCAGGCCGCCTGGGTTCAGATGCCAGCTCGGCCCTTTCCTGTGTGACCCTGGACAGTTTTCTCAACCTCTCTGACCCTCCACTTCCTTGTCTGTGAATTGTGGGTCATAAAAGCTGCTAGCTGGCAGGGTTCCATGAAATAATGTGTATAAAGTGCTGGAGACAGTGGTACTCAGTACACAAGTTATTATTGCTGTTGTCGGCATTGTTGCCTTAGGTATGATCCAAAGAGAACATTCCAGATTCTCCGATGCCCTTGGGCGCAAAGCTCAATGCAGTGTGATTCACAAGTCCTTGGTGCCACGCAGACTCGGGGACCCAGCCTCGGGGACTCAGAACAGTAAGGGCATGGCCTCCCCCTCTAGAGGGAGAGCTGACACACGTTATCACCCTGGTAACGTCTCCCTGAACCACACGGACCCCTCCCCCTGCAACCAGAACTGTGCACACAGGAGGGACATGGCCCTCTCGGACACCCTGGGCCTGCATTGAGCTGCAAAGTCACACAGAGGTGCCCGAGGCCGGCAACAGACCCCATAGCCCAGAGGGAAAGGGGCACGTGGAGGGTCCTGGGCATCTCCTCTGGGCCTCGGGGAGCCATCTGTCTATGGCCTATGGTTAGGTGCTAACTGACCTCCACGTGTGCCTTGGAACGCAACCTCCTTTGCCTGGAGATAAAGCCCCTTTCAGGAAACCAGTGCTCCCCGGCTAAGAAGATGCTGGCCCTGCGTCAAGTCTGTGTGACTCTCCGACAGAAAGCACAGCAATGGAATTATACCCAATATCTTGTAATAACGTTTAATGGAATATAATCTGCAAAAATACTAAATCACTATGCTGTACACCCAAAACTAACGCAATGTTGTACTTCAACTGTAATTTTAAAAGAGAAAGAAAAGAGAAAGAAAACATAGTGATGGACCAGCTTCCCAGCCAGCCAGCGGGAGGTACCATCATGGGACGTCCTGCCCTCTGACGCTGGCCCTCACAAAGGGACTTAGAAGGTGAGAGACAGGAAGGAAGCACCTGGCCTTGACCCTGGGTGGGGTCAGGCACCCTCACTCCCGCAGGCTGCTGACTGCTCCCCTCCCCTCTGCGTCCCAGCCTTCAGGCGTCTGCCACGCCTATTCACAGGGCACCCCTCTCTCGCTCTGGTCCAGGCCCTCACTCTGCCCTTCCCCTGACCAGAGGCCTTCCACACAGACCCTCTCATACCAACTGGGCTGAGTCCTTCTTGTTTCCCAGGGTTCGGCCTGAAGTCTCACTCTGCAAAGCCTTCCTGACCTTCCCCCTTCCCCAGTCTGGTTGGTGTCTCCTGGGACCCCTCAGCTCCTGTGCGTGAGACAGCCCCGCTTTGCCCAGCATAACACTGTCCCCGGCGATCGTAACTGCCCTTTGTAGGAACGTCTCCACGCAGACTGGCCTCCTGCAGGGATCGGAGAGTCTGTCTCCGGCCACCTCTCCCCCCAGCACCTCCCACCCAGCACAGCACTGGAGCTGCAAACAGAAGCCGGTGGAAGGAAGGAGGGAGGCTCCCAGGAGCCCCTACCCAGAGGACACACCACCTGGCCTCTCAGTGAACTCCTGGTTCAGCCCGTCTTCCCAGCACCCCAGGCCAGATTCCCTTGGTGGCATACTACAAGCCCCCAAGGCCAAAGCTGCAGGTACCACTTCCCACAGGAGAAAGCTAACTGAGAGTCCCAGGCTGGGGGCTGAGCATCCCTAGCAGATGAAGTGGTCCAGAGCAGCTGGGAACATCTGGATGAGAGAGAGGCCGTCAGGAGCGCAAAGTACCCCACCAAAATGGCCCATCAGCGGAGCTGAAGCCAGCGGGGCCTGGAGACATCAAACCTGCCAGCTAAGACGCCCCATGAATATTTAACAGCCTTCAATATTTAATTAGTGCAGACAGATTAACTCGGAAATCACACACACTTGGGCTGGGGGAAGGGGGAGCGTTAGAAGGAGAGGGGTGGGCTCGAGGAGGAGGCCGTGCTTATTGCATAGGGCCAGGGAGGCAGCTCACCTTCCCTCCCTACCACCCCTAGCCACCTCTCCCTGCAGAAAGCAAGTGACACTGAGAAAAGTCATAGGGAAAGGGAAACTGGGAGAAGCCAAGGGAGGGGTCTGCATCTCAGGCAAGATTTGGGGAAGGTGGGGTGAGGGTAGTGCTGGGATGCTCACCCTGTCAGCAGCCCTCCGCTGGGCCTGCTGGACCCCAGCCCGACTTCCGGCAGCAGGTGTCCATGTGTGATTACATCTGCGCCTTTGGCATTCCCGGATTATGCTGTTTGTTTATTGTATCGCAACACTACCATGAGTCTTTTATCCCCTTTGAGTTTCTTCGAGTTTTATCACATCTTGTGCCATTTTTTATCTAATAGAGTTTCCCTGAACTTCATCATCTGGTAATAAATTGTCATCATCGATGTCGCTTTTTTGTCTAAACACTTGGTCAGGGACTTGTAAAATGTCAGAGCCAGACCTGGGCTCAGGCTGCCTGTCTATGCTGGGGGTAACATTCCAGCGCGAAGAGGGCTTGGGTTCCATGAATGGACCAGCTTGCTTCACACCCTCATGTCTTTGGGCACACTGTACTTTCTGCCTTGAGCATCCTTCCCCTCTTCTCCTTCCCCCAAGAATTCACTCAGAGATCTTTACCCCCTGGGAAGTTTTCATTGACATCATATTTTGTAACCATCTTTTTGCTTCCCGCAGGCTGAGCTCCTCAAAGACAGTAACCCAAGCTTCTAAATACATCATGGGAATGGACATGTTGTGGGTGCTTAATGATTTGTTTTTATTTTTAATAAATTGAGGAAAAGAGAGATTTTAAATAGGAACTAGAGCCCTCCAAGCACATTGTGTCAATGGCTTGTGTACCAGTTAGCTATGCTGCATAACAAACAACCACAAAAAATCTCAGTGGTATATTATTATGAACATCTATTCTCAGGGATATTCAGGTCAGTGGAAACTTGGCTGATCTAAGTCCAGACAGAAAATTCTGCTTCGAACCATGGTGGCTGGGACAGCTCTGATTCTCCCTGAAAGGCTGGAGTTGGCTGGGGAGGCTCTACTCCAGCTGTGTCTCATCCAGCCTGGATGAGTAGGCTGGCCGAGGCATGTTCATCTCATGGCAGTGTCAAAGGTGCACAAGGAGTTGCCCAACCACACAAGCACATTTCAAGTCCTTGCTTTCTCCATGTTGCTAACATCTCATTGACCAAAGCAAGTCACATGGTCAAGCCCAAGGTCAAGAGGCAGGAAAGTAAACTCCATATGTGAGGAAGCCGTGGCAAGGGTTAGATGAGGTGGGTAAAGACTTTGGGCCAGTGTTTGAATCAATCACAGGTGGGTTCCCACCACACCATGCTCAAGACCCCTCAATGACAGGACCGCAGTGGGACAAGAGCCAGATGAGTCCTACATGCCTCTCCCTCTCTTCCTCACCCTCCCATCCCCACCCCCTGGGGCCTCAGGGTTAACAAAACAGCAACAGACATGAGATGGGAGGTTAAAGAAGCCACTGATGTGAGCCACAAAAAGGAGAGAGAAGGGGACGGAGCCAAAGCTGAAAATCAAAGTCAAGGTCAGTCTCATATGACAAAGGACAGAAGTCAGCGATGAGGGCAAATAATGGGCTTAGGCTGAGAAGTGTGGAAAGCAGAGCTTTGGCCCTCAAGTCAGCTCCAGCTCCTGGTGCTGCCTTGGGTGAGTCACTCCCCGCTCTCAGGCCTCAGTTTCCCGGTGTGATAAGGCCTTTGGACTCTGGGAGCCCGCATACCCCTGAGGACACTGATGTCCTGTGCCCTCGGGCCCATCATTCCTCAAACTCTGCCCCATTTCTTTCTCTTCAACATGCAAAGTCTGAAATCCTCCCTAAATATCTCAAAGTTACAATCAGACAGTCCTCTGTCTATGTCATCAGAATCCCAAGGCTCCAGGACAAAGGACAGTCACTAAAAGTAGGTCATTGGCAGGTGGGTGTCTTTCTCTCTGATGTGTAGAATCAAATCTTGAGAGTTAGAATAAGCACCTGGTAGAACAGAAGGGAATCCTCTTGGGAATCAGAAAAACGTGGGTCCAAAGTCTACCACTACCATGTGTAGTTGAGTAATCTTGGAGGGACGCATAGACTCTCTGAGCCTCAGTTTCCTGGCCTGTGAAATGGGCTGGTCATGGAAGCACACAGGGCTGCTAGGGGGATTAAATGATAGGACATTTGCAATGTACCTAGCACGGTGCCAGGCCCCATGAAGGAAGTCAACATACGGTAATACAGTACTTCCTTTCTCTCTTCTATCTCAAGCTCTTGAATCTTCACTGATTCTGTCTCTTCCCTTAAAAGAGAAAAATGTATACATATATATATGTTTAAACATATATATAATTTTATATGTATACATATATTTAATTATATATAATTATATATATATATATATATATATATAATTAAAACAACTGCCAATGGTTTAATCCTTGCATCTGGATGTGGTGATTCTTTTTTTTTTTGACATCTTTATTGGAGTATAATTGCTTTACAATGGTGTGTTAGTTTCTGCTGTATAGCAAAGTGAATCAGTTATACATATACATACACCCCCATATGCCTTCCCTCTTGCATCTCCCTCCCACCCTCCTTATCCCACCCCTCTAGGTGGTCAGAAAGCACCGAGCTGATCTCCCTGTGCTATGCGGCTGCTTCCCACTAGCTATCTATTTTACATTTGGTAGTGTATATACGGACATGGTGATTTGAACTGGGTCAGCATTATCCAATTTTTCTAAGTATTCTCTTTCCTACCTTTCATCAACTCTATTGACAGGGCTTCTGTCCCTTTCTAATTGCCCATCCCTCGGATTTCTTTTTCTTTTCCTTGTTAAAGACCAATTTTACAAAGCACTTCAGCTGCTCAGCCATTTTTATCATCATCATTAATTTGATTTCCCTTCTCATTTATTAATGGGCCAGGCAGCTCTCAAGGATTCTTTTTCCCCTGATATATTTGTAAAATGCCCTTCTTATTCCCTTTGGTGGCCCCAAGACTCTCTATGCCTTTTATTTCCTCCCTTGGCTGCCCTTCTGTTTCTCTGAAGCCTTTGCTGACTTCAGATCTCCCTCTCTGTATCCGGCTCCCCACCTGTCTCCTGCGGCCCTCCCCTGCCTCGCCCTCCCTCCTCAGACATCCTGGCCTCTGAGGCTTCTCCATCTTGAGGCCCCATTAGCAGCAAGGTTTTTCAGGCTCCTACCCATCCTTGGTCTGCTCCCACCCTGTGAGCAGAGAGGCCCTTTCATCCACGCTGACAACCTGATGGAAGGGACCAGAAAAACCTAGGTCCTGCCCTGGTCCCCACCGTCAGCCTCCATCTCCCCAGGATTCCTAATTAAGGGAGTTATGCACAGGAGCATCCATTCATTCATTTTTCAAAACCAGGATTGAGGTATAATTTACATACCATACAATTCAACCATTTTAAATGTTTATTCATTAAATTCAATGATTTTTCGGTAACTCTACCAAGTTGGGCAACCGTCACCAACAATCCAATTTGAAACATTCTCATCACCCCAATAAGCTCCTTCACAACCATTTACAGTTAATTCCACTTCCCATCCCCATTCCCAGGCAACAACAGGAAGAAGGAAGTAGGCTGTTTACTCTGCATTATCAATAGCGGTTGTGACAATGAAAAAACCAACAATATGATGCCACCTCTTGTTTTGTCTAGCATAGCAGGGTCACTAATGCACAGGTCCTAACCCCTGTTCCAGGGACACGTGCAGCCTCTGCACCCAGGCTCCTTACCTTGCACCATCCACCAGGAATGCACGGAGCTCCAGCCCTCAATGTTGCCCATCATGGTTGGGAGTGCCTGGCACTTCTCATTCTCTACTACATTCCCTAATAGATTCTTTTAGTTTCTAACATTACTGATCTCTCTAACATGTCCTCCCCACCTTGCCCTTTGAACTTGGCTCTTGGCATTGACCTTCCCAGGCCAAGGAGCTTGGCAGTCTCTTGCCTATGATTGGAACTTTGCTCCATCTAAATTGTCTCAGGATACCTTGGGGTCCCATCATCTGTCTCCTCCACCTTCAATCCCTCCCCTTCACTCCACTCACCTCATTTCAGCCTATGGGGTCATAGATGGAGCCTTTTCATAGGACCGAACACTCTTCAAAGCAAGCCATAGTAACAGATACAGAAAAGCAAAAGACACGGATCTTATACAATAAATATCTCCTATCCCCAAATTATGGTATATGTGGAGTATAATACCTGTTACCTTGCAGGCCAAAAAACAAGTCATTAAATTTAAGTATAGGGTTGAGGTATCTGAATTTCAAAGACTACTTGTACTAAGCAGAAAAAAATTGCTCCAAGATTAGGAAGAGAGTTGATACAAATGATGACTGACACAGTGCAACCCAGTGGTCCTCAGACTTCTAGATTTTGTAGTTCAGCAAAATTTTTAAAGAGAAAATTGGAGGATTCAACATAAGGTTGCCAGCTTTACAGCCTGCCAAGCATAGATGCTCAAGAAATCAAGTTTAGTCTACTATCACCACAGTTTCATAAATGTTTTAACACCAAGAAAGGAGGAAAGAGAGAATCCCAGAAAAAAAGAAAGACAATCCTATTGAAAATGAATAAATTTAGCTTTGTGGAAAACTCACTTATGTTTTTCTCACTTCCCCACAAGTGCATGAAAACTTTTGCGTGGGGCACTGGAGCACCTAAATTAAACACATATTAATTCTCATAAAATATGCAGAGTCTCGTAAGCTTTCAAACCTCACCCAGATGTTGCCTTTTACACATCTGCACACAAGCTGGAGGGGCCCGGCGATGATGTATGAGGGGTGAGGGAGAGGGGTCCTGCCTTGCCCTGGGGACCTCCTTCCTTTGAGAACTGCTCCCTTTGTCTTTTTTAAGCAGCTGAGTTCATCATCATTCCCAGCCTTCCCAAGCTTCTCAATTTTATTTTCCCATCACCCATTTTCCCCACAGGTTTCTGATGAAATCCAGCACCACTTTCCAAGGAACTGGTTGCTGGATTTCCAAGAGTGGCCTCTTCTCAGTAAACACCAGTTAAATCTGGGATTAAGGGTAAGGCTCCTCCCTGCTGGGCTCTGCACCATCTCCTGGTCAAGCACACATAGAGCCAGACCTTTAACCCTCCAACCCCACCACATTTCCTATTGGTCTATTCTAAATATTTCCCATCATTTTATGTGTTACTATTAATATGTGTGGTCGGTATACCCTCCAGGGGGATGGAACATAGTGGGAGTAAATGGTATGAGGAAGGAAGTTGCTTTAGAGTCTACAAAAGTTTAGATGTCATAGAATTATGTGGTTCCTGAGTCAGAAGGGATGGGAGAGTCTATAGCTGCTGCTGGGGCAGTAAAAGCTCAGGAGCTGAGAGATAGAGGGAGGAACCAGCGTGACGCCAAGGCGGTCAGGTGCCTGTGGGTTCCAGCCCTAGTTCCACCAGCCACGTAACTGAGCAGGTCATTAACTTTACTAAACCTCAGTGTTTACACCCACAAAACACACAAGACGACCAGCCTCCAAGGGCTGTGGTGAGGATTAGAGGAGTAAGGTATACAGAGGCACTAGTACTATGCTGGCCCAAAATGGGGGCTCCTCTCTTTCCATCTTTGTTTTCTTAGCTCTAGGGGAGGGTGTCCAGGCAGAACTGACTTGGAGAAGACAGATGTGTTAAAGGTCAAGGGCAGAATCTAGGTGAACATGGGACAGATTCAATAATATCACAAATAACTTGTCCCTGGGTCCGGCTGGCTTACGTGACCAGGCTCTGTAGCACTGAATTGGTTTCACGTACCTGCCTGGGACACTGAGATGTTCCCTTGATGCAGTGGGGTCCCTGCACCAACTGCCTGAACGTGTGTCAGGCTGGAGGGCAGGCAGCAGCTCTTGCACCTGGGCTGGGTGCTGTGCTAGGTACCTTGCATACAGGAATTTCTGCGAGGCAGATGGTAGCAGCTCTGAGCATCAGGCACACTGCCTAGCGAGAGGGATTTGTAAGCTGCCCCAAGTCTCCAGCTGGTACCTGAGAAAATCCTCATTCAAACTACGTGTGCCCTTGTTCTGGGCACCCCGTGTTGCTCCCGCCTAAGAGAGGAAAAACTACAGGAGAGATATAAGCAGGAGAGCCCTCTCCAAGGCGTCAGTTCAAGAAGAGAAACTCTTGGACCATTTGATGTGTGCTCCTTGAGTTACCCACAGAGGTAGGGCCAGCGGGGGCATGACTGAGGGAGGTCATTATTTACATGTAGAATTAAATAATATAAGAGGAGAGGGGGAGGTGCGGTGGAAATGAGGAGGGATGGAAAGGGAAGTCAGAGTCTTTATCACCACCTCCTGCCTCCCGCCTTCCCCCCCCCTTCTCCCTCTCTTCCCGCTCCAAACAGGAGCAGCAGGGAACCCAGCCCACCCTGCCACAGCTCCTGCCTCCCCCGGCCATAGCCCTGGCTCCTACCCCCTCCCCCAACCTCCCCCCCCACCCCCTGTCCCCCACTTGGCCCAAGAGAACATTCTGCCACCTTCCATTCCGTCTTCTAATAACTGCACATTTCCCTGAGAGAGACTCAAAGGCAAAGGAGAGAGAAGATGATTTCTCGGTCAATAAGCCCTTAAGCAAGTTTCTCAGAAGGATGCTTTCCTGACAACCTTGCAGGCCTTGGTTTCCTCCATGGTTTCAAATGAAAGCAATGTCACTTATCCTCAACTGATAGAGGTTAATCGATCGGTCATCTCTGAGTGCCAGTGATATGCTTGACACTAGCAGGACACTTAATCCTCACAATAATCCAGGGAGTCCTACCCTCCATCCCACCCCTCATTATACAGAAGAAGAAACTGAGGCTCAGAGAGGTGAAAGGATTTGCCCAAGGTCACAAAACAAAGAAGTAATGGAGACAAATATAGAAAACATTCAAAAGAAAGTTCCTCCATGCTGTCATTGAAATACGTATAAGGCCTAGAGGTGTAGAAGCCAGGTTCTTGAAAGATAAGCTCAATGAAGCGAATGGAACTTTCTTGGAAATATATCTGAGGCTCAAAGAATCAGAAGGGAGGCTGGGGAGTTCGGCTCAGATGTGGATGGGTCCCAGGACCACTTGGAGGGCCAGGTGTGGAAGGGGGAGAGCAGTGTCCCTCTGCTGTGGGCCCTGCCCCGTGGGTGCATGAGCTCCCTGTTTTCTGAGGTTTGGCGCCTCTTTTGTACTCCAGAAGATGCTTTTGAATGGCTGTGCTTATTCACGTGTTGTCCTTTTGGTGACAGGCTCACAGGCTCCAGATTACCATCCCACCAGATTGTAGTTAATGGGGAAGAAGTAAACCCCGAACAAATTCCACCAGGAGAAGACAATCCACAGTGGTAGGGGATACAGATCAGAGTGGGCTTCACAGAACAGGTGATGCTTAGCCGAGGCTGGAAGGGAAAGCCATAGCAAACTAATAGTGGCTCATCGGGACCGCATTCTGGGAAAGCTGGGACCAGCCCGGGCATTAATTCCTTTACTCCTCCCAGCACCCCTGAGGTAGGGACTGGTATCACCCGCTGCGTAGGTGAGGAAACTGAGGCTCCAAAATCTTAGGTTTCTTACCCAAGGCCTCACAGTTATAAGTGACAGTCAGAATTCGGTTCCGGCCTCACTGACTCCAGAATCCAAGCTCTTAACCACTCTGCTAGCAAATAATGCCTCACTATTAGAGAGGCTTCCACGTGTCAAAGTGCTCCCAGATCCATTATCTCAGCTCACTCACAGCAACCCTGCAAAGTAGATAGGGCAGGTGTGATTATGCTCATTTCCCTGACAGGCAGATGGGGCCCAGAGATGCTAAGTGACCCACCCTAGGTCACACAGCCGCTTAACAGAAGGGTAAGGCTGGCTGCCCCGACTCAGCACCCTCCTCATTGCTGCATATGCTCTGAGGGTCGTCGTGCCCAGCCAGCAAGAGGGACCAGAGTCCAGTCAAGAGAGAACAAGGCAGAGCCGTTCATTTCCAGACTTCAACATTTAATTCCCAGGCAGGCACCTGACCCATCACCCCACGGGAGCACTCGTGGGCCATCCAGTGCCTGGCACGCTGCCGTCTCGGGGTCTGGGCACAATTAAGCACAAACCAGGAATTGGTGCCTAACAAATTAGCAACAGGTAAAAGCCATCAGGCCATCTGTTGCCTCCCACCCACTGCCACTGCCGAATCCCCTTTCTCGGCAGCGTCCCCGGCTCCGTGCTCAAACACAAATTAATATACTGGCCTTTGCATATGTATTTATGGCTTCAGGTGGGGAGAGAGCCACAGGGGCAGGTGGCAAGAAGGCAGTCGCTGGAGATGCTTTGCTCATGCAAAAGTCCTTCGCTAGGGAGGGAAGTCAGCTGAAGGGCGGGGGATGGGTGAGCTGGGAGGCAGACCAAGGGCCTTGAATAGCCAGTTATGGGGGCAGGGAAGGGGGTGGAGGCACGGCTCTTGGTTCCTCCAGGGAAGCACTCCGCCAGCCCACTCATTCCCCCCCTCCCCCGCCGCCCCGAGGTCTTGCATCATGCATCCCATCAGCCACATTAGAAACGCTGAGGCAAGAGGAGGCCGTACGATTACCCACGGTCAGCAAGAGGCCAGGACGGAGCAGGAAGGAGCCCCAGGCAGCCAGGTGGCCACCCTGCCTAGGAGACAGTCTTGAGCGGCCTCTCCGAATCTGGGTTTCCTCACTGCAAGTTTCCAAGTTGCTCATGTGTGCCAGCCATGCCTAACCAGTTCGACTCAGGAATGAATATGAATATGAATAGAGGCTGGTATTTCCTGGAACTTCATGCTGAGCGCTTTACTTCGTTTTGCCCTTGCAGCAACCTTATGAGGTAGATGTCACTACACCCATTTTGCAAATAAAGAAGCGGAGGTTGCAAGAGAGGTTAAATTCAATGATTTGTAAGTAGGTACTTCTGGTGGACCTAGGCTGGACCAGGCTCCAGGTGGGCCCTTGGGATGCAAAGATGTACAAACCGGAGCCGATCCTTTTTCCCCACGGCAGGGTCAGAATCAGCCACAAGTGTTGCTGAGTAGATGACAGGGGGACAGTGGCAGATTAGATGGTCTGGGATAGGCAGGCTTCCCTGAAGCCCAAGGTATGAAGAGGAACCATCTAGAAGTGAGGGAAGAGTGTCCCAGGAAGACGGGACAGTATATGCAAAGGCCCTGAGGAGGGAAGGGATGGGTGACTGGGGCTGGAGTGGCTGGGACCTGTGCGAAGAGAGGATATAGCTGGCTGCAGCAGAGGCAGAGGCAGGCCCAGACCAGGCAGGACCTCACCAGCTCTGTAGAATGTTCCGGATTTTCTCCTAAGTGTGACGAGAGGCTGCTGCCAAATGTCACCCGGATCTGTTGGACTCCAAAGCCAGGTTCCCACTGCCGTCCCATGCTGTCCCCTCCCACCTCGTGCTTCTCCTCCCACAAGAGGGACAGGAAGATGGCGGCCACCTCCTTGGAAAGTCTGCCCATTGTCACAGAGTGGGCCGAGTGAGGACTCTGGGGGTTCCCAGGCTGGGGTTTTCTTCTCCTAGTCCCAAACCGGGGCTGCACAGAGCTGAGCTAGTGTCCTTAAGATTTTAAAGTCCCAAATTACCCAGGATGGGGACAGCCAAGGAAGGAAGGATCACCCTTCAGTAAGTCCTCCTGGTCGACCAGAAAGATGAACTCAGGCTTGTGAAGCACATCTCTGAATGTCCAGGAATCTGTCTGGGGGCAGGGAAGGCAAAGAAAGATCTGAACCCCTACGCTTTCTATCTCATGGTGGGACAGGGTCTGGGAGGGGTCCCAGTCCCTTCAGCATCCCAGCCCAGGGAGTGGGTACAGCCAGACTCCACCCCTTACCAGCAATGTGACCTGGAACAAGACTTTGTTTCTCCACATGGAAAATGAATTAAGTCTGCCTCACAGAGGCGTGGGGAGGAGAGGATGGCCGTCAAGCACCCAGCTTGATGTCTGCACTTAGGTGCTCAGTCAGTGCTAAGGGACATTACTGTGATCCAGACCTGCTTCCAAGCCACTCCCCTCTCCAGCCAATCAGCATCAACCCTCTATCTCCCATTGTCCTGGAGCTTTGAGGCATCTGAAGTTTCAAATCCCTTGTTAAAAATAAGCTTTAAAAAAAAAAAGTCAGAAGAGGAGTCAGGAAAGGAAAAAAGGGAGAGGGAGAGAGGAGGAAGGAACTTTTTTCACCTGAAGCCAGATCTCTAATTCTGCTGGTGGTCAGGGACAGCCCTGCCGCCAGCCTCTCTTGCAAATCAAAGGGCTGCCGAGTAAGCAGCTGCAAATAGAGCGCTGGGCTCTTTGAAGGTGAGGAGCCAGAAGGGAGCTCTCATCATCCTCCTGGGCTCGCAGGAATGCCTCAGGCTGGCCCAGGCTGTGCCAGACAGGAGCCTGGTGGGCATGTAACTGGTGGGGAGGGGAGGGCTGTCAGTGCCAGCTCAGGCTAGAGGGAGGGAGGGAGGGGGCGAGACCAGCATTGGTTGTGCTGTCAGACCTGAGTCCTCATCCTGTGATTCCAGCCAGTCACACACATCCTTAGCCTCCATTGTTTCATCTGTGAAATGGGATGATACAGCCGCCTGGCAGGCCCCGTGCATAGCACACAGTAGGTGCTCCTTGAGTGGTGCTTCTCACCTCTGCAGACAAAGGGGAGGGATGGGGTGGGCTCAGGTGTCCAATCACCAAGGCTGCCATCCGCCTGCCTCCACCAAGCTGCCCTTCCCCTCTGGCTCCCTAGAAGCATCTTCCCCGTGACTCAGAGACAGGCAAGCCTCACATATGGGCTCTTGCGCCATTATTCTCTCTCTCTCTCCATTCTGACCCCCATGGCTAACCTCCCCACTGTCCTTCTCCTGAGCTGCCCCAGCCGCCTCTTCACAGGCCTCCCTGCCTCCAGCCTCCCCCGGGCCCACCGAGCACACAGCTGCACATTCATTTCCCAGAAGCCCAGGTGTGGCTGCTCGCGTCCTCTGCGCAACACCCAGCCTCACTGCCCATCACCAACTGCTCCACTTGGCAGTCAAAGCCAGCCACATTCCAGACGCCCCTGACTAATGGTATGACCAGCATGGCACTCGGTGGGCCCGACCATGGCTCTCATGCCTTGCTCCGTCCTCCCCTCTCTCCACACCACTGCCATCCCCAAGACTCAGCCTACCGTAGCCGGCCTCTTTGTTTTCGCTCATGCTGTCCCTTCCACCTGGAAGGTCCATCGTCCTAAAATGCTTTCTTCTTCCAGAATCCTACCAGCCAGAATATTCTCTCCCTCACCCTGCGGAATTTGGACTCCTCATCCCAGGGCTCAGCAACATCTCTTTAGTATAGGGGTATTTGCACCTATGGATAATCTAAATCCGCAGTTAAGCTGGTATGGGGACCAGGATGTGAGTTCTAACTGAGGTGTCGATGAGAGAGATGCCCAGGGACACAGCGAGCGAGTGTGCACCGGGGCTGCTCCAGGGCTCTCGTGGGGTGCAAGGTGTGAGTTGTCAAGAATGTGGTTGTGCTCAGGGGTAGAAGTGGGTGGGCATTTGTGGACCACAGCCCACAAGTGTGTATGTGTGACCCTCAACGCACAGGGCCCTCTGTGCCAAGCCAGCACGCAAATACCCTCCGCACTTCCCTCTGTGTCTGTCTCTGTCACACACACACACGCACACGCACACACGACACACACAGCACATAGACATCTTGCAAATCTTCACATTCTTAAACACTACAGTTGGTACAAAGTAATCAGCAAATACTGAAGTGCACCAAGCCTCCATCCCACTGGGCATATCAGAACACTTCCAGCTGGATAATAAAATAATAGGGAGTGACAGCATGGCTCTTCCTTGACAGAGCGTTATTCACACCACGATCTCAGAATCCTCACAACCTGGTCTCATCTTTCAAGTGCAGAGACCAGAGGGCACAGTCCGTTAGAGGCAGAGCTGGGGTTCAGACCCCATCTTAGGACTCTGACTCCCCAGCCCCTGAGGGCAGAAGCTGTGGAAGTCTCTACATCCTCAGGAACTGTGGCCAGTTGGGTGTTTAGCTGGAAGCAGAGTTCCTGAAGCCTGTGGATCTGTGCCTCCTTATTCTGTGAGTTGAGACACTGGAATGTTCCATTTGCATTAAGTAATGGGGTTTCTGAACATTATGTATCCTCCCTCAAGCCTCTGCTCAGAATTGCTTCCTCCAGGAAATGTTTTCTGAAAATTTCCCCTTACCCTGGGCTCTGGTATGTTTCCATAGCTCCAAACCACAGAGGGTGGCACAAGGGCCTGTTTGCACTTCTGTCATCTGTCACCGACAGCAGCCTTTGAGCCCTAATGACAGGGACATTCACCTCTGCATCCCAGTGCCTGGCACATATCAGGCTTTGAACAAACCTTTACAGAACACATGAATGAATGAATGAATGAATGGAGGACTCGCCCAGGACACAGATCAACACTGTGCACAGCTTCATGCTTAGAAGCAAGACTCCCGAGTGAGTGTGGGGGGAGAGGGAAGAGGATGAATGTGCTAGAAAGAGGATGAAGGAGCCTGACTCCATCCTCATCTCTTTGACCTGGCGGTTTTCCCAAGGAGGGATGGGTTAGTCTTCTGAGGATGGAAGAGGGGAAACAAATAGGGAAGGGACCCTTTTGCCTTCAGTGGGGTCCACAGAAGGGGCCCGGTCCTCAGCCCTGGGCCTCCTGAGCCCCAAGAAGAGATCAGCCTTGAACGACAAAGCCAGCAACCTCTATAGCTGTGCCAACCAGGGAAGGGGAGTGCCTCCCGCACCATCCCCCAGTGCCGTGGGTGCACTACAAGCTCCCTTGGCTGAAAATCTTGAGTGGTTTTCCCTTAAGTAATTCCATCTATAAGAATCTGGGAAATGACCACGGAGAACAATCTCCATCCTTGTCCCCTCTGCAAACCCAACAGAGGCTTGGAAAAGTTCGTCTTCCGCCAGACTCGCAGCATTCCATCTTGTCTGTGGCCAGTAGCCAACTGTGAGTAAGTTCATTAATATTAATGTTAAAAATTTCCTACATTTGCTTCACGCTTTCCCGCTTACAAAGCACTTTCAGATTCATCATCTCACCTGATCCTCACCACCAGCCTGGGAGGTCAGCGGGGCAGTGATTATCATCCCAGTTTTACCAAGGAGAGAACTAAGGTCCAGGGAGAGAAGCGATGGGCCCAAGGGCGCATGTGGCAGCTAGCTGTCGTGACCCCAGGCCGGTCCTCGTCCTCTCCATCTCCCACTGCCAACCCCTTCCCCCGTCTACCTTGTCAATGTTATCGTCAGCATCATCTCCTGGTTCAGGGGATCTGTTCTCAGCCATTAGAAAGACAGGCTTAAAATAAATTAAAAAGTCAGGCTTTAGCCATCTGCTAAAATGGGTAAAACGACCTTCTAGAAATTTGCTGAGCGACCTTGGGCTAGACATTTCCCTCTCTGGGCCTCCAATCCATTTCCTTGCATGCCAGGTGAAAGGGCTGGTCTCTTCTTCTCCTTCTGCCCTGCCCTTCCGTGATGCGAGACCAGTGAAAGCTGAAGGGCCTTCCCTTGGTGCCAGACTCGGGCTGGCAGTAATCACAACCCTGAGGTCCCCTCCTGGAGTGTGAGGGGTCCACCTATCATGAGCCTAGGACAGCCAGAGAATGGAGCTATGAAGCAACAGAAGACTCCTAGGAACCCTCCTGAGGATGGGGCCGGAGCTAACCAAAAATTGCTACAATGTGACAAGCGCTTTACACACTTTGTCAACATGCCTCAGAATAACCCTACCAGACGGCAGTCATTTCCATTCTTTATATGAGAAACTTGAAAGATGAAAACATCACTAGAGGAGAAACTTGAAGCTTAGAGAGGTCACCTGACTTGCCCAAAGTTATACAGCAAACAGCAGACTCAAGTTCCAAACCCAGAGCTGGTCTGCTTTCTTCGTCCCAAATGCTTAAGGATCCAGAGGTGAAGTGGGAAGAATGCATAGGGGGTTTGTCCTTCCTCCATTCCCTTTCTTCCAGCCTGCCTCACCTCCTTTCTCCCTTCCTTCTTCTCTACCCTCTGCGGTTTCAGCCCTGGGCAGGGCCTCCTCTGCTGGACCGGCTCGCCCTGTCATCTCAGCCCAGGCTGAGATTTATGGATCACACTTCAAGGATTTTTCTTTATTAATAACATTTATAATCATTTTAGAAATTAAGAGCTGAGGATGCAAAGCATTTTAATTAAAATAATCTGCAGTTGATAATTATAGGACTCTCTCAGCTGGAACCATCTTCTTTCAATCTGTCACACTCCCAGAAGGCAGGAGATAGCTGTGAGCAAATGAGTGAACCTGGTACCTGTGTGTGTAAAGCCGGGTGGCCCAGGGCTCGCCCTCAGAGGCTTCTGTTGGAGAAGTGAGCTCCAGGGTGAACCGGGCTGGTACCAGCTTTGGGGTGGGACCTCTGTGCACCGTGCAGGGCTGGCTTCCCATGGGATGATAGCCCTTCTAGAGGTCTGCCCACCTGGCACACAGTCTTCTGCTGGTTTCCCTGTGGGCTCAGAGGGGTCGAAGCCCAAGATGCAGACAGATATGTAAGGCTGTGTAGTGAGAAGTAAAACTCTCACTCAGCTCCTGCCTCTCTGCCCCAGCCCAACCCTCACCCTCACCCGAGGCACTGTCCTGCCCTCTGCGGTCAGGAGAGGGGAGCAAAGCCCACCAAATGCAGACCTGAATGGCCTCAAAGATGGGACATGAAGAAGGACAGAAGAGCCGGCTTGCAAGGTTGGGTACCAGCAAGTCAAGACAGCTCCAACCCGTGCCCATCACTGAGACACTATTTGCTCAGCCCTGGCCCCATCGCAGCCCGTAAGACACTACGGGTGAGTGAGACACACCTCATCACCTTGGGAGCTCACATGCCTGCACAGTTGGTCCATGTGTAAACCAGCCATAAGAGAACATGATGTTTGCCCAGGATGAAGCTATAGCTGTGAGGGGTCAGTTATCAGGTCTGTGTGTGGGGCTAGCAAGGAGGTCTTCACAGGGAAGGGGCTGCCTGGGCAGGGCTGTGAAGGATGAATAGGAGCCCGCTGGCTCAATGACAGTCACAACTACTAGGGTTTCTTGACTGTTTACTATGCTCTAGGCACTGTGCTGGGCGCTTGCAGCATCTCCTTCAAACTTGACAACAAGCCTTGAGGATAAACTTGATTATTAGCACCCTGGTTTTTTCCAGGTAAAGAAACAGGCTTGGAGAGGCTGTGTCATGTGCTTGTGGTCACAGAGGCACGCCCTGAACTCCAAACCATTGATGCCAGCCTTGTGCTTAACCACTGGGATATTAGGTGCTCAGGATAACAGACTCCTGGGAGGGGCACGTCTCCTGAAGAGGGAACACGTACAAGGGCTTCAGAGTGGGTGACAGGAGTGATGCGCAGGAGTTATCCTGCCAGACTGGTTTTGGGAAATCCTAACTGAGCGAGTTCCCTCTGTGGGCCTTAGTTTCCCCATCCATAAGTCTAGGGTAGGGGCTCTCTCTAGAGATCCTCCTGGTCTGGGGAGTCTTCAGCTAACCCAGGCCCCCTGCTGCATCTCTAGCTCAGCTTGGGCAGTGTTCTTCTCCTCCCCCACCCCTCAGCCTTAAAGAGGAGAAAGGGGTTCAGGGCAGATGCTCCCCACTGGGACTCCACCCCAAATCCACCTACGCCAAAAATCTAATGGGGACTGGGGTCTTGATAGTGGGCTCCAAGTGGCCTCCTTTGGGCTCATTCGAGCCTCCCTTTCCTCTTGGAGGAAATGAGGGTCGTGGTTGGACCAGCCGGGTGAGGGCTTGGACATCTCCAGCAGCAGAGGTAGCTGTCCTGGCAGCTGAGGTCAGGCCTGTCCCTCTACTGCTTCCCGCTGTGGCCCAGACGTGGCTCAGGCCCTCCCAGCCCAGGCAGCTTCCCTCTCCGCCCTCACCAAAGCCCCCCCCAAGCAGTGGACAGGGACCGGAAGAGGATTATGCAGACTCACTCATGGGTAAAATTGGTTCCTGGCCTGAGGAGCAGCAAGGGAGGAGTCCACGAAGAGCCTCGTGGAGGGCCCGGGGCTCACGCTGGCACTGCGGCAGCCTGGGATGGGGGCGGTGCTGCGGCAAGTCCAGGGTGCGACACCAGGGCCCCCCTCCCCTCCCAATAATCACATCTCCGGAGCGTCCTGGGTCAGCGCCTGCTCTGTGTCCTCCAGAGGGCCCTTGTTGGCTGGAATCCCTGAGAATAAACTTGGCCCACTTAGACCCAGGGCTTCTAGGGAGCAGCTCTGCCAGGGCAGGAGTAGCAGGGGGGTGGGTGGGATGTCAGTTATACAAGGCTCCAGGCTGCGGACAAAGATGGATTAAGTGAAGGCTTAGAAGGAGGCGGATTATTCAGAAAGCCCACCCTTCTGAACTCTGCCCAGCAAAGCACATCTTTCACGCCACTTCCTTAAAGGGTGGCCTCTCCGGAAGGAGAATTTCCCTCCTCCTCTGTCCCCTCCGCTTCAGAGAACACTGGATGCCAAGATGGTTTCAGGAAGAGTTTTATTGCAGCTAAAAATAATGGAGCAACTCACATCTCATTTCCTGTATTCTACAGCTACAAGTTCCCTAAAGAGAGGGAGGAGGAGGGATCAGCAAAGATTCTGGAAAACATTCAGATACAATAAAATAAGTATATTAAAAAAGAAAGCAGACCAATGACAGATATAGGACTCACAGTGATGCTTACCTTGGGTGAGGAAAGCAGGGAGATGGGGTGGACAGGAGGAAGCCACACAGTTAGGTAGCCAGCATTGTTAAGGTCTTAGTTTTTATGCTGGGTGGTGGCTTTAAAGGTACTTATTTTATTTTTAATGTGAATGAATGAATGAATGAAAAATAGGGCCAAACATGGACCAGAGGAGAGTGTAACAAAGATTATATTCAATAGTTATTCAAATTCTGTGTATCTGAGCTTCAAAAATTTGGGGAAAATATCAAAGGAAAACAAATTCTAAGATCAGATGCACCACCTGGCTTCCTGGGCACCTGGATCCTTGAGCTCTCCTGGCCGCCCAAGCAGACTTTTGAGGTCCAGATTATCCAGAAAATTTCCTCTTCTTCAAGCAGGCTGCAGCCTGACTTCTTTGGAGTCCTGGACATCATAAGGGAAAAAAATGTAATTTTGAATCAAAAAAGAAGTATCCTACAATACTGTAGGCCAAATGGTGTCTGCTCTCCCGGGACCCAAGGGCTCATGACTCTAGGGTACTAAATATGATTGAAGGGATGAGGGGCTGTCGAGCCTGAGGGTCTGCTCACCTGAGCTCTCTCCCCTTTTAGTGATTCTGCCTTGAGAATCTTGGTCCTGACTTTGGCCTCAGGTGGCCTGGGCTCCGTTACCACTGCCATCCCCCCGCGGAACGAGGGCAAGGAGAATTGACCCCTCTCTCACTTCTGTCTCCACCTCCCACTCATTTCCCCTCCCGGCCCCTCCGCCCCCATCCAGGACGTTTCTGTAGGAAGGGTCCCTGAGGATCCTGGGCTGTCTCACCTGCCTCCAAGGTGACCTTGCAAGGACACCTATCAGATTTTGGTGGTGGCTCACTATGCTCTCCTGCCTCACGATGTCCAGCTGTGGGATGGGTGCTCTTGGGGAGTTCCTCTACTTCCCACAGCAGCAGGAGGGCAGGGTTTCCATCATCTCAGTCAGACAGAGGCCCTGGTCCCTTGCTTCAAAGCCCCCAGGGAAACAGACACAGATCCATCTCCATCTCTCGCTAAATAAGCTCGTGTGTCTAAATAAACTACCACGGGGCATGCCAGTGAGATTCCTATGCTCTGGCCAGCCTCCTGTGGGCAATGTGAGAAGAGCTAATGATACTGTAGAGACAGAGAAGATGGGAAGGCAAGGTCAGAGGACAAAGCTCAGGAAGAGGTGGGGTGAACATCTGGGCCAAGTCTCTTCCCCAAGTCTGATGATACTTGTGCACAGCCTTTGTTATATGTGATCTCCTTGACCTTGCCTTGAAAGCTGTTGTCCCCATTTTCTGTCCAGGGACAGAAAAGTCCCCACTTTGCCCATACGGCTCTAGGAAGACAGGTCCAGGTCCATGAAACTTGTGGGTGGCAGAGACAGGCCTAGACCCCAGTTCTGATTTCCAGTCTGGAGCTCCCCGGGACCACCACGCCAGCCTCCCTGCCTTGCCCCATGAGGTTGGGAGAACTGGGACCGCCTCCGCAGTGGGAAGGCTCTCAGGAGGCCACCACCCTCCGCTATGGGAAGGCTGTCCAAGGGAAGAGAAGCAGACAGGGAGAGGAACCAGGGCCAATGGCTGCAGGGCTAACGGCCGCAGAGGAGGCTCTGTGGAAAACAATTTCAGATTGACGATAGGCTGGGATCTTGGTTTGTCTGTTTCCGGCTTTGGCACTCAGGCTTGGCCACTTACTTACGGTTTGGGGGTTTCAGGGTCCCCCTGGGCAAAATGAGACATTTATTACTCATCCTCCTGCCTCATAGAACCATATTGAGAATTAAATGTCATGTGATATGTTACATAAGAGCCTCCTAAGTGACCCTATTCAACTGATGGCGAGTTGGAAGAACGGGAGGCAGTCTTTCTGGACTGAGTTCAGAGGGTGAGGGGAAAGTGCACAAGATAAGGCTGGATGGGGCAGCCAGGGTCCAGATCACAGGGGGCGCACTTGTCCTATGAGGGAGTCTGCACAGACCCAACAGTTGATGGGGGATATCGGAAGATTTTAAGCAAGGGAATGACACGATCCTAGCTGTCTCCCTGGGGAATCTACGGTGTTCATCTGGGTGGAAGAGTCCCTCCTCCTCTACTCCCCCCACCCCACCCCCGGCATTTAGTGAGGGCAGAAGCTCTCCCCAGGGCTGCTGGGGGCTCCCAGTTTAATCTGAGTTCCGCAGTGCATTAGTGAGGGGCTCCCGGGCCGACCAAGTCCCTGGTACTAATAGGCTGCCGAGGTGAGATCAATGACAACTGCATTGATCTTGCCTCTCTTTGGCTTCTTAAAGAGCTTATTGACTGGAGAGCCTCGGGGGGTTGGGTTTGTGCAGCAGAAATCTGAATCTCATCCAAATGTGGGACAAAGATGAGGAAGAAAATGTGAGGAGGGGGCCCCTCACAGGTCCCTGCCACCTCACACAGTGTCATACTCATTCTGGACATGTATGCTCACTCCCCACCCCCAAGCTGGTTGTCTTGGCATCTAAACCTATAGCCTTACCTCTCCCCTCTCTCCCCGTCCCCAGTTCTAGCCACACAGAAATGCCTTTTCCTCCCCACTCCTTTGCCTCTGGATATGTTGTTGTCTCTGTCAAGGGTATGATCTCCACTCCAGTTTCCCCAGTCTGACCTGCTCCTTTTTCCAGGTCCAGCTCAAATATCACCTCTTCTTAAAAGCCTTTCCTGGCCTAACCTCACACCCAAAGCAGGAATTGAGTCTTCTTCTGTGTGTCCGTAGCATTCAATACTTACCTGTATGTGCAATACTCGTCACACTTTTTACAACGATTTACTATATCTCTTCCCTCAGAAAGTCAGTTCCTCTAGGACAGTGACATTGTCATTCATCTTTGTGTCCCCAGCACAGTACCTAGCATAGAGCAGATGCTCAATAAAGGAATGGACACTGAATGAATGAAAGAATGAATGCTTTTTAAATGTCCTAAGGACTTCCTTTTTTAATCCTGACCCAGCACAGACCCTGAGGGTGGAGAACAGTAGAGACTATGCCTAATCAAACTTGGATGACCCTAGTTCAGATCTAGACCTTGAAAAACTAGAACTGTCGTCAAGTGCGATCTCTGATCTTACAGTTGAGGGCACAGGTCCAAGGAGACGAACTTACTCAAATCTCACAAAAGCAGGTGGCAGGCCCGGGACCCTCCAGATGCTGTTTTACATGGACCTGGCAGTGTGGCCAGGGGCTCCAAAGCCCTCTGAACTCCTCCAGGCAATTCCCAACCATCATTCTGACTTCCTGTGACATCCTTTGTCTCTTCAGGTGGATCAGGCTAGGCAGGAATCTATTATCCGGGCCACAGAAAAGAGGTTCCCTAAAGACAGAAGTTCTTTCTTTCCTTGACTCGCTGTATGACAAAAAGACAAGTTACTTCCCATATACAGGCCTCAGTTTCCCAATCATTGAAATGGGAGCTCTGCCTTTTCTCTCCTGGCCTTAGGAAAGGTGATTCCTAGAGCAACACGTGCCATTCTTTGAAAATGACCATCAGGGGGTCATGCCACCTGATATCAATGAGAAAGGGCAAAAGAGCACAGGATCTGGGAAGTCAAGTTGGGGAACATACCCTGTTTTTGTTAACTTTTTGTTGAAATACAACATACTTACAGAAAAATGCACTTATCATAAGCAGGCAGCCCAACAAAATGTTCAGAAGCTGAACTGTCCATGTAATCAATATCCAGATGAAAAACCAGAACCTCTCCAGTCCCCGAGAATCTCCCCTTCTTCTTCCACCAATTGGTGCTCACTGCCACCAATTCCCCACGCTGACTTCAGCGCCATAGATGAGCTTTGCCTCTTTTTGTCCTTTATGTGAACGGAATCCTATAATAGGTCCCCTTTGGTGCATGCCTTCTTTTGGACAACATCGTGCTTCTGAGGTTCATCTGATTCATCCATGTGTCATGTCATTCTCGAGTGCCCCTTCTCATTGTTATGTGGTATTCCATTGTACAAACACATCTTAATTTATTTATTCATTCCACTGTTGATGGGCGTTTGGGTAGTTTCCAGTTTGGAGCTATTACAGATAGTGTTAAAATAGACTTTTTAATATTTTAAACAATCATTTTTGAAAGCAGATGCTTAAAAACAGCCAGGAAGAAAATGACTGTGAACACATTCCCTCATTTAAAAAATATCTATCAAGCACCTACTGTGTCCTAGAATTATCTTTTCCCTTCCTCTCCTGAGCCTAGCCTTTATAGACTAGGTGATATCCTACCTCTTATAGAAAGTCTTTTGTGATTTCTCCCAACTCACAGTGACATCCACCCTCCTCTGAAGCCCCAAGGTAGGTCTTTTGAGGACACACAGTAGAAACTGAGCCCACGCAGCTGACCTTCTCCTTCTCCTTCTTTGTGTTCATTTTCAAGTGGGTGCTCCTGAAGAGCAGGTGTGGATCTCATCTTTCTCTGCCTTCCACAACACCATGTACAGCATTAGATACATCACTAAACTCACCAAATAAGAGTTGAATTTAAGTAGAACTTAGCTATAGGAAGGCGGTGCAAATACATGAAGGCCCCCACCCCTGCTCTCTACCCACAACCTCTGAGGAAAAGATTTTTGCAAAACATGGAAAAAAACTCATGCAGAACATGGGCAAAACCTAAGGAGAGCAATGGATGGGGCAGTGTATTGCATTAGACTTGAAGACAAAATGGATAGATTCTAAAGCATGAGCTGCTATGGTTTATCTTCACTTCTCTTTCCACTCCTTGGTGCAAATAATCAGAAATGGCTTGGTAGGTAGACATGGAGCTTTGGGTGGGCACATTGCAGCACCATGGATAGATAATACCATTGGTTGCTCCCAGGGACCACAGCAAAGCCTTACACAAGGTTCCCTAGTCTCACCAGAGTTTCAGAAAAGTTCACAATCCACTTCCATTTTCCCACAGACTCCTACTGATCTCTAAGTCCTTCCTAGTGAGTTGAGAAAATAAAGTCCTTAAAGCCAAATAGACTTGGGATTCAAACTCTAATTCTATCACTTGTTAGTATGACATCAGGAAGATTACTTAATCTCTCTGAAGTTGAATTTTTTTAATTTATAAATGTCAATTATAATACGTTTTTGTTTCAGATATATATTTCAGGTCTAATATTTGCATCTGGTGTATGGATACCAAGGGGGAAAGCAGGTTGGGATGAACTGGGAGATTGGGATTGACATCTATACACTATTGATACTATATATAAAATAGATAACTAATGAGAGCCTACTGTATAGCACAGGGAACTCCACTCAATGCTCTATGGTGACCTAACTGGGAAGGAAATCCAAAAAAGAGGGGATATATGTATACGTATAGCTGATTCACTTTGTGGTACAGTAGAAACTAACACAACATTGTAAAGCAACTATACTCCAATACAAATTAGTAAAAAATAAGAGTCCGCCTGCCGATGCAGGGGGCACGGGTTTGTGCCCCGGTCCGGGAAGATCCCACATGCCACGGAGCGGCTGGACCGTGAGCCATGGCCGCTGAGCCTGTGCGTCCAGAGCCTGTGCTCCACAACGGGAGAGGCCACAGCAGTGAGAGGCCTGCATACCGCAAAACATAATAATAATAATAATAAAAAAAAATTTGTGTTTGGCTCTCTTTCATAGTGTTTTGTTTTGTTTATTTTTTGCTTGAAATTAGTTCTGTCTTTCCATTCATTGTGAGCATACTTTATTTACATGCTTCAGCACATTATAAGAGCTACTTTAAAATCACTGTCTGCTAATTGCAAACTCTGTGTCGCTTTAGGGCCAGTCTCCATTGATCATCTCCTATGTATCACATTTTCCTGTTTCTTCTTGTGTCAATACTTTGGCCATGGCTCACGGGCCCAGCCACTCTGCAGCATGTGGGATCTTCCGAGGCCGGGGCACGAACCCGTGTCCCCTGCACCGGCAGGCGGACTCTCAACCACTGTGCTACCAGGGAAGCCTAAAGCTACTCTTAAATACATGTGTTAGAAAAGAGATATGACTAAGAATCCATTTCAAAAAGAAAGTCTTTAAAAATAAAGAATAGAAAATAAAACCACAGGAAAACAGGGGGAAAGATGTAACAAAAACAAGAGTAGAAAATAATATAGAAGACAAACATCAAATAATAAGTCCACAAATACAAAAACTGTTTCTTTGAAAATATAATAAAATTAACAGCTTCCTAACAAAAATGATTCATAAAAACAGAAAAAGAATGCACAAACCATCAATTTCAGTTAAGAACAAAGGGACATCTCTACAGATTCTACAGATGTTAACAAGATAATAAGATGTGATTATCAACATCTTTGTGCTAATAAATTTAAAAATTAAATTAAATGAACATTTTTCTAGATAAATACAACTTAAACTAAAAGAAATACAGGAAAAAATAAGGATTCTGAATAGTTTTATACTCAAATTTAAAGAAATTAAATCCGTTATTAAATTTTCCCACAAATAAAATTTCAAATCAGATTACTTTCCTAGTATATTCTTCTAAATATTTAAGAAAGAGTATATAACCCCAACAGTATATAACCTCTTCCACAGAACAGAAAAAAAAATGGAGAAAAACCCCAACTCATTTTATAATGGCAGAATAAGCTGGCATCAAAATCTGATGAGACAGACCTATTTTTTAAATGAATACAGACACACATTCCTGACCAGAATAAAATTCACCAATATATAGGGAAATATATTACAACCAATTTGTACTTCTTCTAAGCAAGATTGGTTTAGCATTGAAAATTCAATGTAATGCACCAATTAAGAAAATAAAATGATGGGGAAAATCTACCATCATACAGATGCAAGGAAGGCATTTAATAAACTTCAAACTCTTTCATGATTTCACAACAAAACTCTCAGCAAATTAGAAATAGCAGGGAACATAATCTGATAAATCACATCTTTTAAAAAATCATACTTCATACATTTTCATGTAAAAAACTTCAAGGTGAAATATTAAAAGCTTTCCCCAAGATCAGGAATGATAAAGCAATGTCATTGCTTACCAATTTGATTCAACATTTAATAATGAAAAAGTGCCTAGTCAAGGCTTTAGGATTAAATATATATATATATATATAAAAATTTTGAAAAGAAAAACTAAAAGAGTGATTATTTACAAACTATTTAATACATGGTTGTGTACATAGAAAATTCAGCACTCTATGGACAATATATTAGATATAATAAGTGAATTTAGCAAGAATTCCTAATGACAAGGTTGATATACAAAAACCAATTGTATTAATAAACACCAGAAACAAAAACAGAATCATTTAAAAAAAAATTTATCAAAATATCATCCCAAAATATCTACTACCCAGAAATATATCTAAGAACAATGTGCAAGACTTTCGTACTGAAAATTAAAAACTATTATTGAGAAAAAAAATTTTAAGAACAAAAAGATGGAACAAAAGAAAAAATGGATAAAAAGATGGAAAGAAGAGTCATGTTTAAATATGCAAAACTCAATGATTTAAAGTTATCAATTTTCCCTAAATTGATCTGTAGATCTTATGCAATTCCAATAAAAATTTCAAGGATGTTTATGTGTGCAAAATGATGTCAATACTAACATTTTATAGGAATGCAAAGAATAGTCTAAACTTTGTTTTGAAGATCAAAGCTGTGCACTTACACTACTAGACATCAAAACTTAATTATGAAATTCTAACAATTTAGACTGTTGGATATTGGTACAAGGAAAGACTAAAAGACCAATGAAAAAAGAATTTTTTTAAGTCCAGAAGTGAAATTGCAATAAAATGAGAAAAAGATAGCCTTTATAATAATTGATGCTGGGCCAACCGAAAATGCAAATTGAAAAATTGGCCTCCTATCTCACACCATACATAAAAATCAATTTTATATGAATTCTAGATCTAAAAGTGAATAATAAAACTGTATGTTCCTGGAAAAAAAAATAAGAAAATATCTTCATGACCTTGGAGTAAGTAAAAATATTGCAAATGGGATGCAAAATTGCTAATCGTAAAAGTAATTTCTGCCTATCATATCAGTGTGGACCCAAGGTGCCACACCAAATGGCTTCTATAATGCTTGCCAACAGAGATTTAAAAAGCAACCCAGAAGTTTGGAGGCATTAACTCCCAATAAGACAAACATTGACCAATGAGAGACAGAAGATGGAAGAGGAGAAGGAACCAGAAGACAAATTCTCTTATCCTTTATCCCTCCAAGGTACCATTCCAAGGAACAGCTTCTCTGTCCCAAAGCATCCTCTGATCTTAAGTATTGGATCTACTGAGCAATCAGCTATGTCTGTTGTGACTTATTATAAAGCAGTAGCCACTTTTCTTTGAATGTCTCTCATCTCTCCCCGACTCATTTTCTTTTTCCCTATCCTTTTAACTGCCAAGTGAATGCGTGCTGATTGCATCAGAATTAATCCTTGCCTTGGGCTCTGTTTTGATGCAGACCTGTGACAAATGCATTGATGGATGGATAAATGAATAAAACAAATATTTATTATTATACCAAGTATGTCAATATAATATGAGAAGCACCATTATAAAAGTCACATGTAGCCCCCTACATCTAAGTCCAGAAATCATAACTGTAAAATTTTTTACAAATGTATATTTTTGGTCCCTTTTAAAAAAACTTCTTCAGCTTTATTGAGATATAACTGACATATAACATTATGTAAGTTTAGGGTGTGCACTGTAATGATTTGATATATGTATATATTGTGAAATGATTAACACAATACAGTTAGTTAACACATCCATCACCTTACATAGTTACTTTTTTTTTTTTTAGTGAGAACATTTAAGATCTACTCTCTTAGCAATTTTCAAGTATATAAAACAATATTGTTAACTACAGTCACCATACTGTACATTAGATCTCTAGAACTTAACCCTCTTATAGCTGGAATTTTGCACCCTTTGACCACCTTCACCTATTTCCCCCACCTCCCCACTTCCCACCCCGGATTCTAGAGGCTGGGAAATCCAAGATCAAGGCACCATTGGATTTGGTGTGTGGTGAGGACCTGCTTCCTGGTTCATAGACAGCTGTCATCTCACTGTGTCCTCACATGGTAGAAGGGGCAAGGGAGTTCTCTGAGATGTATAAGGACACTAATCCCATTTATGAGGGTTCTGCTTTCATAATCTAATCACCTCCCAAAGGCCCCACCTCCAAATTCCATTACACTGGGAATTAGGTTTCAATATGTGAATTTGGGGGAGACACAAACATTCAGTCTTTGGCAGGGCTGATGCTAAAAGAACTATTCCTGTGTAAATTACAGGGTCTCCAAAATAGAAGACAGCAAAACCCAGTGAAGCCTTCAACAATATCTGTATCTAAAGAAAGGAGAAATCCTTAAAATAGCTTTTTTTTGTTGTTTTTCCTGGCACCTCTTATCAGCTTGTTTACAAAGATCATTTGTGGACTGGCCCAACTCTGGGAAAATAAACCAGGCTAAGGGCGGCTTTACTGATACTATATCATGAAAAAGAAAAGGTGGCAAAAGTCAACCAACTATGCTTCTAGGAGAAGCTTACAAGTATGTTTGCTTCTTCCCTTGGAAGCGAAGCTCAGGAAAAATGTCAGGAAGAAGACCACACTAGTGAGAGACTACATGTAACTGGGAGGGGGCAGCTGAAATTGAGTAAGGCTATAACAGCGAGAACAGAAATAAATTTATTTCCTTGTTACCTGCAACTTCTATTTTTCTGCAGAAGTGAACAGAGAAAACCATCTGATGGAAGAAGTAAAATAATGCACTCTTCCCACTGTAACCTTATGAGTGGTAATATATAGGAGCATCCCTTTTAGAAACAATTCTTGATTTTAATTTTATCAGTGACATTCAGGTTTGGAATTCATATTTGAT
Source organism: Delphinapterus leucas (assembly GCF_059928025.1). Taxonomy (NCBI): domain Eukaryota; kingdom Metazoa; phylum Chordata; class Mammalia; order Artiodactyla; family Monodontidae; genus Delphinapterus; species Delphinapterus leucas. The sequence goes on from NC_143147.1 coordinate 33,002,176, forward strand.
TTAGATTAGGTCCTGTGCTGAATTTGCCATTTAAAAATCATAAATAGACATATATATAGATAGATAGATATGTGATATGTCTATTTTTATATGCTTTAGGAATGAAAGGATTCAGTGATCTTGATCATTTCTTGAAGCAATAATATAGAGTTGGGAGAGCAAAGGCGTTTGAATTCTGAGTCTTTTTTTAAAAGACAAGAAAAAACAAAATAAGATATTTTTGAAAAACACATTGTCTGGCTTTTTCTCACTTTTCAATTCTCTATTTTCTTACCAAAGGGCTTAAAGCATTTTTTGGAGTGGTAGGATTAAACAAAAGGCAAGCACGTTTCTCCACAAACTTCCCCATGTTCTCTCACCTCAAATTTTAATTAAAATATTGTCAGCTGGGGATAAGGGGAACAAAATACAAAAGCAGATATGTACAGAAAACAAAACAAAACAAAAGCGTATTTCACCACAGCATAAGCTATCAGCACTTTCTTAGCTATCTGACCATCTGAATTTAAAATCACATGCTGAGCTCCTGTGAGACACCAGCATCCAGCTCTGTGGAGAGGGGGAGTCAACATCAAAGCAGGGAAATGGAGCAGATGCCCTTGTGAATGAACCCAAGTCCAGAGCTAAGAACAGGGTGCCAGTCTGTCTATGGTAAATCCACACAGGCCTGAGCCTCATCATGAGGGGCACCAATGGCTAGTCGCAGTCCCTTGCAAGGGACACACAACAGACATGAGTACCTAGGAAAGTAGAAGCCCTGGTTTTCTACAAATGAGGAGGAAGAGAAATCAACTGTGATCAGTGAGTCCATTGATCATAATTCCCACCATGTTGTTTGGAGGCCATGATTCAAGCAAAAGTTTAAAAGATAATGAAGAGTTCACATGGAGCAAGAGTCAGGCTTGCACCCCCATCGCCTCCTCTCACTGACACCCCCTGAAGCTCTCCAGAGAACACTAAGGCTCTCCAGAGCACTTTGAAAATCACTGATTTGGGACATAACTGTTGCCAGTGCTTAACTCTCTCTCCAACATGCCTGAGGGATTTAACTTTCTGTCAGTCCTGCCCCTACTCTGCAAATGGGTGGCCAGATTTCCACTGGCTGAAGATTTCCACCTACTTTTGATCAACGAAACTAAAGGTATCTACTTCTGTTGGCTTTGATTCCCTAGTTTGGTTGACTTTGTAATGTTACATGAGAAAAACATAGGTTGTTTTGTTTGTTTGTTTGTTTGTTTTTTCTTTTTTTTGGCTGTGCCAAGCGGCTTGCAGTACCTTAGCTCTCCCACCTGGGCCCCAGCAGTGAAAGCACCAAGTCCTAACCACTGGACCGCCAGGGAATTCCCGGAAAACATAGGTTCTTAAAGGCTGTTACAAAAAGGAATGTTAATGTGTATTTTAAACATAATGTGAGAAGTGCTTGAAACAAATTGCTCATTTCATAATCTGGATGAGATGCATATTATGTCCATCATTCACATGAGAAAACTGACCTGGATCATGCTGCTTAACTTCCCCGAGCCTCAAACAGCTATTGAAGAATGAAACCTGGATTTGAAATCATACACACACACACACACTTTTACCTCCCCTACAAATGACAACTCACAAGGGCCCTAGGGAACAAGAGTATCTCTCTTCAGATCTTTTTAAGCAGGCCAACTCATCTACTACAGTTCATCTCAGAGGTGATGAATTTGAGCTAATGATTGGATGTAAACTTTGGTTTAAAGAGGACTTGGAAGAAACTGCAGGAGGCTTCCGGGAAGATGGCGGAAGAGTAAGACGTGGAGATCACCTTCCTCCCCACAGATACACCAGAAATACATCTACACGTGGAACAACTCCTACAGAACACCTACTGAACGCTGGCAGAAGACCTCAGACCCCCCATAAGGCAAGAAACTCCCCACGTACATGGGTAGGGCAAAAGAAAAAGGAATAAATAGAGACAAAAGGATAGGGATGGGACCTGCACCAGTGGGAGGGAGCTGTGAAGGAGGAAAGGTTTCCACACACTAGGAAGCCCCTTCGCAGGCAGAGACTGCAGGTGGTGGAGGGGGAAAGCTTCGGAGCCGCGGAGGAGAGCACAGCTACAGGGGTGCGGAGGGCAAAGCGGAAAGATTCCCGCACAGAGGATCAGTGCGGACGGGCACTCACAGCCCGAGAGGCTTGTCTGCTCACCCGCCGGGGCGGGCGGGGCTGCCAGCTGAGGCTCGGGCTTCAGTCGGATCCCAGGGAGAGGACTGGCGGCGTGAACACAGCCTGCAGGGGGTTAGTGCGCCACGGCTGGCCAGGAGGGAGTCCGGGGAAAAGTCTGGACCTGCCGAAGAGGCAAGAGACTTTTTCTTACCTCTTTGTTTCCTGGTGCGCGAGGAGAGGGGATTCAGAGCACTGCTTAAAGGAGCTCCAGAGACGGGCGCGAGCCGCGGCTAAAAGCGCGGACCCCAGAGACAGGCATAAGACGCTAAGGCTGTTGCGGTCGCCACCAAGAAGCCTGTGTGCGAGCACAGGTCAGTATCCGCAACCCCCTTCCCGGGAGCCTGTGCAGCCCGCCACTGCCAGGGTCCCGGGATCCAGGGACAACTTCCCCAGGAGAACGCATGGCGCGCCTCAGGCTGGTGCAACGTCACGCTGGCCTCTGCCGCCGCAGGCTCACCCCGCACTCCGTGCCCCTCCCTCCCCCGGGCCTGAGTGGGCCAGAGTCCCTGAAACAGCTGCTCCTTTAACCCCGCCCTGTCTGAGCGAAGAACAGATGCCCTCCGGAGACCTACACGCAGAGGCGGGGCCAAATCCAAAGCTGAGCCCTGGAGAGCTGTGAGAACGAAGAAGAGAAAGGGAAATCTCTCCCAGCAGCCTCAGAAGCAGCGGATTAAAGCTCCACAATCAACTTGATGTACCCTGCATCTGTGGAATACCTGAATAGACAACGAATCATCCCAAATTGAGGAGGTGGACATTGAGAGCAAGATTTATGATTTTTCCCCTTTTCCTGTTTTTGTGAGTGTGTATGTGTATGCTTCTGTGTGAGATTTTGTCTGTATAGCTTTTCTTCCGCCATTTGTCCTAGGGTTCTATCCGTCCATTTAAAAAAAATTTTTTTTCTTAATAAATTATTTTTTATTTTAATAACTATTTTATTTTACTTTATTTTATCTTACTTTATCTTCTTTCCTTCTTTTTTCCTTCCTTCCCTCCTTCCTTCCTTCCTTCCTTCCTCCCTCCCTCCCTCCCTCCCTCCCTTCTTCCTTTTTTTCTTTCTTTCTTTCTAGTTCTACTAATTCTTTTTTTCTACTTTTTCTCCCTTTTATTCTGAGCCGTGTGGATGAAAGGATTTTGGTGCTGCAGCCAGGAGTCAGTGCTGTGCCTCTGAGGTGGGAGAGCCAACTTCAGGACACTGATCCACAAGAGACCTCCCAGCTCCACATAATATCAAACAGTGAAAATCTCCCAGAGATCTCCATCTCAACACCAGCAGCCAGCTTCACTCAACGACCAGCAAGCTACAGTGCTGAACACCCTATGGCAAACAACTAGCAAGACAGAAACACAACACCACCTATTAGCAGAGAGGCTGCCTAAAATCATAATAAGTCCACAGACACCCCAAAACACACCACCAGACGTGGACCTGTCCACCAGAGAGACAAGATCCAGCCTCATCCACCAGAACACAGGCACTAGTCCCCTCCACCAGGAAGCCTACACAACCCACTGAACCAACCTTAGCCACTGGGGACAGACACCAAAAACAATGGGAATATGCAGCCTTCAAAAAGGAGACCCCAAACACAGAAAGATAAGCAAAATGAAAAGACAGAAAAACACAGCAGTTGAAGGAGCAAGATAAAAACCCACGAGACCTAACAAATGAAGAGGAAATAGGCAGTCTACCTGAAAAAGAATCAGAAAAATGATAGTAAAGATGATCCAAAATCTTGGAAATAGAATAGACAAAATGCAAGAAACATTTAACAAGGAACTAGAAGAACTAAAGATGAAACAAGCAACGATGAACAACACAATAAATGAAATGAAAAATACTCTAGAGGGGATCAATAGAAGAATAACTGAGGCAGAAGAACGGATAAGTGACCTGGAAGATAAAATAGTGGAAATAACTACTGCAGAGCAGAATAAAGAAAAAAGAATGAAAAGAACTGAAGACAGTCTCAGAGACCTCTGGGACAACATTAAATGCACAAACATTCGAATTATAGGGGTTCCAGAAGAAGAAGAGAAAAAGAAAGGGGCTGAGAAAATATTTGAAGAGATTATAGTTGAAAACTTCCCTCATATGGGAAAGGAAATAGTTAATCAAGTCCAGGAAGCACAGAGAGTCCCATACAGGATAAATGCAAGGAGAAATACGCCAAGACACATATTAATCAAACTGTCAAAAATTAAATACAAAGAAAATATATTAAAAGCAGCAAGGGAAAAACAACAAATAACACACAAGGGAATCCCCATAAGGTTAACAGCTGATCTCTCAGCAGAGACTCTGCAAGCCAGAAGGGACTGGCAGGACATATTTAAAGTGATGAGGGAGAAAAACCTGCAAACAAGATTACTCTACCCAGCTAGGATCTCATTCAGATTTGATGGAGAAATTAAAACCTTTACAGACAAGCAAATGCTGAGAGTTCAGCACCACCAAACCAGCTTTACAACAAATGCTAAAGGAACTTCTCTAGGCAAGAAACACAAGAGAAGGAAAAGATCTGCAATAACAAACCCAAAACAATTAAGAAAATGGGAATAGAACATACATATCGATAATTACCTTAAATGTAAATGAATTAAATGTTCCCACCAAAAGATACAAACTGGCTGAATGGATACAAAAACAAAAGCCATATATATGCTGCCTACAAGAGACCCACTTCAGACCTAGGGACACATACAGACTGAAAGTGAGGGGATGGAAAAAGATATTCCATGCAAATGGAAACCAAAAGAAAGCTGGAGTAGCAATTCTCATATCAGACAAAATAGACTTTAAAATAAAGACTATTAGAAGAGACAAAGAAGGACACTACATAATGATAAAGGGATCAATCCAAGAAGAAGATATAACAATTGTAAATATTTATGCACCCAACATAGGAGCACCTCAATACATAAGGCAAATACTAACAGCCATAAAAGGAGAAATCGACAGTAACACATTCATAGTAGGGGACTTTAACACCCCACTTTCACCAATGGACAGATCATCTAAAATGAAAATAAATAAGGAAACACAAGCTTTAAATGATACATTAAGCAACATGGACTTAATTGATATTTATAGGACATTCCATCCAAAAACAACAGAATACACATTTTTCTCTAGTGCTCATTGAACATTCTTCAGGATAGATCATATCTTGGGTCACAAATCAAGCCTTGGTAAATTTAAGAAAATTGAAATTCTATCAAGTGTCTTTTCCAACCACAACGCTATGAGACTAGATATCAATTACAGGAAAAGATCTGTAAAAAATACAAACACATGGAGGTTAAACAATACACTACTTAATAACAAAGTGATCACTGAAGACATCAAAGAGGAAATTAAAAAAATACCTAGAAACAAATGACAATGGAGACACGATGACCCAAAATCTATGGTATGCAGCAAAAGCAGTTCTAAGAGGGAAGTTTATAGCAATACAATCCTACCTTAAGAAACAGGAAACATCTCGAAAAAACAACCTAACTTGCACCTAAAGCAATTAGAGAAAGAAGAACAGAAAAACCCCAAAGTTAGCAGAAGGAAAGAAATCATAAAAATCAGATCAGAAATAAATGAAAAAGAAATGAAGGAAACAATAGCAAAGATGAATAAAACTAAAAGCTGGTTCTTTGAGAAGATAAACAAAATTGATCAACCATTAGCCACAGTCATCAAGAAAAAAAGGGAAAAGACTCAAATCAATAGAATTAGAAATGAAAAAGGAGAAGTAACAACTGACACTGCAGAAATACAGAAGATCATGAGCGATTACTACAAGCAACTCTATGCCTATAAAATGGACAACCTGGAAGAAGTGGACAAATTCTTAGATATGCACAACCTGCCAAGACTGAATCAGGAAGAAATAGAAAATATGAACAGACCAATCACAAGCACTGAAGTTGAAACTGTGATTAAAAATCTTCCAACGAACAAAAGTGCAGGACCAGATGGCTTCACAGGCGAATTCTATCAAACATGTAGAGAAGAGCTAACACCTATCCTTCTCAAACTCTTCCAAAATATAGCAGAGGGGGGACAACTCCCAAACTCTTTCTATGAGGCCACCATCACCTTGATACCAAAACCAGACAAGGATGTAACAAAGAAGGAAAACTACAGGCCAATATCACTGATGAACATAGATACAAAAATCCTCAACAGAATACTAGCAAACAGAATCCAACAGCACATTAAAAGGTTCATACCCCATGATCAAGAGGGGTTTATTCCAGGAATGCAAGGATTCTTCAATATACGCAAATCAATCAACGTGATACACCATATTAACAAATTGAAGGAGAAAAACCATATGGTCATCTCAATAGATGCAGAGAAATCTATCTTCAAAATTCAACACCCATTTATGATAAAAACCCTGCAGAAAGTAGGCATAGACGGAACTTTCCTCAACATAATAAAGGCCATATATGACAAACCCACAGCCAACATCTTCCTCAATGGTGAAAAACTAAAAGCATTTCCACTAAGATCAGGAACAAGACAAGGTTGCCTACTCTCAACACTCTTATTCTACATAATTTTGGAAGTTTTAGCCATAGCAATCAGAGAAGAAAAGGAAATAAAAGGAATCCAAATCGGAAAAGAAGAAGTAAAGCTGTCACTCTTTGCAGATGACATGATACTATACATAGAGAATCCTAAAGATGCTACCAGAAAACTACTAGAGCTAATCAATGAATTTGGTAAAGTTTCAGGATACAAAATTAATGCACAGAAATCTCTTGCATTCCTATACACCAATGATGAAAAATCTGAAAGTGAAATCAAGAAAACACTCCCATTTACCATTGCAACAAAAAGAATAAAATATCTAGGAATAAACCTACCTAAGGAGACAAAAGACCTGTATGCAGAAAATTATAAGACACTGATGAAAGAAATTAAAGATGATACAAATACATGGAGAGATATACGATGTTCTTGGATTGGAAGAATCAACATTGTGAAAATGACTCTACTACCCAAAGCAATCTTCAGATTCAATGCAATCCCTATCCAACTACCACTGGCATTTTTCACAGAACTAGAACAAAAAAGTTCACAATTTGTATGGAAACACAAAAGACCCCGAATAGCCAAAGCAATCTTGAGAACGAAAAACGGAGCTGGAGGAATCAGGCTCACTAACTTCAGACTATACTACAAAGCTACAGTAATCAAGACAGTATGGTACTGGCAGAAAAACAGAAAGATAGATAATTGGAACAGGACAGAAAGCCCAGAGATAAACCCACACACATATGGTCACCTTATCTTTGATAAAGGTGACAGGACTGTACAGTGGAGAAAGGACAGCCTCTTCAATAAATGGTGCTGGGAAAACTGGACAGATACATGTAAAAGTATGAGATTAGATCACTCCCTAACACCATACACAAAAATAAGCTCAAAATGGATTACAGACCTAAATGTATGGCCAGAAACTATCAAACTCTTAGAGGAAAACATAGGCAGAACACTCTATGAGATAAAACACAGCAAGATCCTTTTTGACCCACTTCCTAGAGAAATGGAAATAAAAACAAAAATAAACAAATGGGACCTAATGAAACTTCAAAGCTTTTGCACAGCAAAGGAAACCATAAACAAGACCAAAAGACAACCCTCAGAATGGGAGAACATATTTGCAAGTGAAGCAATTGACAAAGGATTAATCTCCAAAATTTATAAGCAGCTCATGCAGCTCAATAACAAAAAAACAAGCAACCCAATCCAAAAAATGGACAGAAGACCAAAATAGACATTTCTCCAAAGAAGATATACAGACTGCCAACAAACATATGAAAGAATGCTCAACATCATTCATCATTAGAGAAATGCAAATCCAAACTACAATGAGATATCATCTCACACCAGTCAGAATGGCCATCATCAAAAAACCTAGAAACAATAAATGCTGGAGAGGGTGTGGAGAAAAGTGGACACTTTTGCACTGCTGGTGGGAATGTGAATTGGTACAGTCAGTATGGAGAACAGTATGGAGGTTCCTTAAAAAACTACAAATAGAACTACCATATGACCCAGCAATCCCACTACTGGGCATATACCCTGAGAAAACCATAAGTCAAAAAGAGTCATGTACCAAAATGTTCATTGCAGCTCTATGTACAGTAGCCCGGAGATGGAAACAACCTAAGTGTCCATCATCGGATGAATAGATAAAGAAGATGTGGCACATATATACAATGGAATATTACTCAGCCATAAAAAGAAACGAAATTGAGCTATTTGTAATGAGGTGGACAGACCTAGAGTCTGTCATACAGAGTGAAGTAAGTCAGAAAGAGAAAGACAAATACCGTATGCTAACACATATATATGGAATTTAAGAAAAACAATGTCATGAAGAACCTAGGTGTAAGACAGGAATAAAGACACAGACCTAGTAGAGAATGGACTTGAGGATATGGGGAGGGGGAAGGGTAAGCTGTAACAAAGTGAGAGAGAGGCGTGGACGTATATGCACTACCAAAAGTAAGGTAGATAGCTAGTGGGAAGCAGCCACATAGCACAGGGAGATCAGCTCCGTGCTTTGTGACCGTCTGGAGGGGTGGGAGGGAGGGAGACGAAGAGGGAAGAGATATGGGAACATATGTATAACTGATTCACTTTGTTATGAAGCAGAAACTAACACACCATTGTAAAGCAATTATATTCCAATAAAGTTGTAAAAAAAAAGAAAAGAAAAGAAAAAGAAACTGCAAAACTGTTTCACAAAAGGACTGTACCATTTTGCATGCTGACCAGCACTGCACTGAGAAGTGCTGACATCCTTGTCAGCAGTAAGTATTGCCAATTTAAAATAAATTAATAGCCATTGTAAAAAAAAAAAAAAAAGAGGACTTGATTCCTGTATCAGGGTTCTTAGTGGCAAGCAAAACTGACTCTTGTAAGTTTAATCATAAAATTCATGCATTCATTTCGACTGTTGACTATGTCTGTGTCTTTGGCAACTTACTCAACTCCTTGGACACTCAGCTTTCTCTTCTGTAAATGGGAATCACAGAGATTCCCAGATAGAGTGGGTGTGAGCTTAGAATTTGATAACCGATATAAAATAGCAAAACAGTGTCCAATAATTGTGAGTTCCTTTCCCTGTCCCAATTGTCAGTGGACAAAGGAAGTCTGACCCTGAAGAAGCAGGGGGGAGTTAGCAACGATGTCAGACTGCTTTAGAAAGCCAGAACTTTTAGCAGAAGCAGAAAGCATCTCTACAGAGAAGCTTCAGGTCAAGGGCCACATCCACAGACAGCTCCAAATGTAGAGTAACAAGCATCTCCAGTACTTCCAACATTTTTATTCCATCATGTTCAACGGTAAGTGACACTAACAGACGTAGAAGCCATTTTATTGGCAATTTTCACAAAATGCCCTGAGCAGGCACAATAGCAGACTCCAAGGTGAGGTGATGCAAAGTGATGCCAAAGCAAGTACAGCCCACTTCTCTGAGCTGCAGTCTGGATTCTGAGCCCATCGCTGTGTAAATTGACATGGCTGAGGGAGGAAGGGGAGGACAAGGCATTGCAGAATAATTCAAATAAGTGTCCGGATGCAACCAGAAAAGTCTGGAAAATGTTGCTAGAAGTAAAGGAGAGACATCTGAAATATTGGTGCTGGAGAATTTCCAGAGGTAGGTTGGCCCATAAGGATTTTATGATTCTAGGCAATTATATATTCTAGATGATGAACAGCTATAAGGATAACTAGAGAATCTGTGGAAGGAATCTTGAAGGATAACTTAATACAACCTGCTCTTCCAATGCTCAGTCCTCTCCACCACACATTGGCTAAGTGTTAATGCAGTTTCTAACTGAGCATCTCCAGTTGCCCATTCAGCGTTCCAACTGTCACATGGTAAAGTGCTTCCTAAGGTCAGAATGCAATCTTCTTCACGGTGATCAGAACCCATTGTTTCTAGACCGTACTTCCAGGGCAACATAAATGAAGACGCACTCTCCACAGGGAAACCCTCCAAGATCCTGGATCCTCATCCCTGAAAATGTACTGGTTTGTCAACATTCTGCCTAAAGGATCCCAGAAATGCTTACTTTCAGTAGATAACAAGAGCTGAAGGACAGTGGAATTTCCCCCTCCCTCGCTTTTAATATTTTACTTCCATTAACTCATTCTATGCACGCATTAGTTTTCTGATAAGCCACAACAGATTGAGAATAAATACACTCAAAATTTATTGAGCTCTTGATATGTGCTTTAGGTACTTTATTATTATTACTTTACTTAATCCTCTTTCCTACCCTGGAAAGTGTTGTTTAAACCATTCATGAGTGAGCAAATTTAAGCCAGTCTGTGGCTATACAGTTAGAAAAAGTTAAAGCTTTCCAAGGTCATATCCAGATTTGTCTGCTCTAGAATTCATGCTCAAGCCCACCAGTTTCTTATACTGTTCTTGTTCATATGAGCTACAAACACAGACAGAGGTATTTTCAACACTGGTTGCACAGGCATGCTTTAATCTTTGTTAGTCAACAAAGCACTATGACCTATGTCAATTAAAGAAAGACAAGTATTTTCTGACCTTCAAACCTTCGGTGTGTGCAGTTTCATACACAGTTCTATCAGGGAGAGAGGAAAAGGAGAAAAATCGGAGTGGGAGGGCTGGAGAGAGAATCTGCCTTTGAGAAACTTGATGGAATTAGGAATTTGAAATAAATTAGCTTAATTCAGTTAGAAAAAGTTACCAGGCATAACATGATAAAATATTAAGTAGTATAGGAAGGACCCCACATACTCCAAAAGCACAAAAAAATCAACGCAGAAATGAAATAGTCATGGGGGGCTGTACTCAAGAGCTGGAATTTAAATCAGTTCTTATAGGATAAGTCTGTATCCTGAATAAAAGAAACTGCTGTTACAGTCTACCAGTCAAGTTTTTAAATATATGCCATAGGAACCAATTCTAATTTATGCAAAAAAGAGATCTTATTGGAAGGATATATTATACCTCATAGATAAACAGAAAGCAGAGAACAGAACTAGGAAAATGAGCAGGAACCAAGCGAGGCCAGCATAAAAGTAAAACTCTCAAAAAAAAAAAAAAAAAAAAAAGTAAAACTCAGCCAAGGTCATTTGGCAGGATGCGTCTGAAGACCACCACTGACATGCAGCCAGAGTAGTCACCGGACAGCTGGCGTCACTACAAATGACCCTTGACCCTGCTGCTATAATTATGAAATCCTACACTATTCTTTACTGTTGGATAACTCCCTCAGTATTAAAGACAAGAGAGCAGGAAGGGAGGAGGGAGAAGGAAGGGGAGGAAAGAGGAGGCAGAAGAGGAAGTGGGAGCAGAGGGAAAGAGGATGAAGACAAGGAGGAAAAGCTTTTGTTAATAATAAAATGGGGGCTTCCCTGGTGGCGCAGTGGTTGCGAGTCCGCCTGCCGATGCAGGGGACATGGGTTCGTGCCCCGGTCCGGGAAGATCCCACATGCCGCGGAGCCGCTGGGCCCGTGAACCATGGCCGCTGAGCCTGCGCGTCCGGAGCCTGTGCTCCGCAACGCGAGAGGCCACAGTGGTGAGAGTCCTGCGTACAGGAAAAAAAACAAAATAATAATAATAATAAAATGGTGTCGTGAATACACAGATGAGGAAAGAAAGATCCCCTTAACCCCTTACCCAACCCCCTTCAGTTTCTGAAATTGGAGGCACTCCTACACTATATACAATAGGGAACTTATTCTATACAGAAAGTTTGAAATCTGAGTAGCCTCAAAGATTAAATTCCACCCCCCCCACCCCGCCAACGCCCTTCACATGAAAGCGTCTTGGAGTTTAGGTGTTAAAGGTGTACCAGACAATTAAAAAGGACTAAAATTAAATAGATTATGAAAAGGACTGTGAAGAAAGTAAACAGGGTGCTAGTTACAGTATTTCAAGAAAATTACTTAACATGCTGACTTTAACTTTCTAAGTATCTTCTCCATGTGTGCTCAAAGGGAAGACTTCTGAAAAGTGACACTGTAGTTTTTTCTAGATTAATGGCTCTGTTGAGAAAAGGTGGGGTGGGAGAAGTTTTCCCATGCTAATGTAAAGGGCCATTCACTTGGTTTTAGACTCTCTTTCCCAGAATGAATTGCTCATCTGCCCCAAACCCCTCCTACAGAAGTTCTGGAGTCATCACTGATTCAGTGGTAACCCCTAATAATAGAGTGGTGAATTAATAATGAGATGTGAATACTGAGAGTTTGGAGGAAATGGCAACATTTTATTTTATTTTATTGTTTTTTATTTTTTAACATCTTTATTGGAATATATTTGCTTTACAATGGTGTGTTAGTTTCTGTTTTATAACAAAGTAAATCAGTTATACATATACATATGTTCCCATATCTCTTCCCTCTTCGGTCTCCCTCCCTCGCACCCTCCCTATCCCACCCCTCTAGCTGGTCACAAACCACCGAGCTGCTGTGACAAAGTGAGAGATTGGCATGGACATATATACGCAACATTTTCGAATAATTGTAAGGTGTGTTCCCCTCCCGCCACCCAACTGGTGCTCATTTTGCTGGTCAGCTACTTTTCTTGTCAGCCGTGTGGCCAAAGGGAGGAAGAATGTCTCTCAGACTTCAGCTCTGAGGAGGAAGAGTTCAGATTGCCAGAACTGGACTGGCACTTTTGAATTTCCCAGAATGCCACGTAATGTGGTTTCCTCGGGAAGCTCTGCATCCTTTCCAATCCCCCTCGGACCCTGGGCTGCTGGAGGTTGGGGTCACTCGGGTCTGCAGCCCAAATCCCGCCTCATTGTTTGGGGCCAGGGAGGGCAGGGAGGGGTTGGGAAGAGGGCCCGGCAGGAGGTAATTGTCGCCTTTGCAAGGGGAAGGATGGCTTGCAGCCCTGGGGACTCTGGGAAAAAGGCCCACTCTGGTGACGCGGATTGGATCTCCGCACGAACCTAATAAAGGTGGCGTAACTAAAGATGTCATAAATAACGGGTGGAACGTTAGGCGGGGGAGGGGCGCGCGGTTGTTAACGTGAGCGCTCGCGTCGGCGCTGGCATAGTGGCTCAGCTCGGATGCAGGTTGTGGCTCTGGCTCGTCACTGGCCTGGGTCACTGCGCCTGGGAGGCGCTGCACGTTATGTCCCGGCTGCGCCTTTGGTTGCCACGGCTCTTCCTCACGTGGCTACAACTGTGGCTTCAATTCCAGGCAATTCAGCCTCCAGCGTGGGCCCTGGGCCCCATCCAGGTGACCTCCAACCGCCCGCGGCTGACAGAGGCTTGGTCTTCATACACCTCAGATCCCCCTCCCAAATTGCCCCATGCCCTTATACCCCTGGTAGAAGCCGGGGGCTTTAATTACTTGACGTCCTCGTCTCCAGTCCAGATGTTGGCCCCACCTCATCAGGAGTTGACTGAGACTGCTGTTCCATACCCGGACACAGATTCCGTTGCAGAGCTGCCTACAGGGCCACATCAGTTTGCTGTTCCACATCAGGATCTGAATAACAAGAAAACCCAACATCAAAAGATCCCAGAGGCAGTTCCTGTGCTAGATTGGAATCAGAGTCAGCCCTTGGTTCTGCCTTCTCGACACAAAAGTAAAATTTAAAACATAGGTCTAGATCAGGCTGAAGGTCACCAATCATTTGAAATACTTGTTCCACCTCTAGGTAGTAAGAGGTCAAAACCAATGAAGTTTATTGTTTCTCCCCCAAACCTGAAGAAAGATCTAGTTCAGCATCAATGGCTTGCCAAAGTTGTTGGAACTACGGGCCAATTTGAAAATAACACTCAGGGTCTAGAACAACAGTTGCTGGGTGATTATTTAGATCCCAGTATGGATGCCTTTTATCCTGAGGAGAGCCTACCTAGGGATTTTCTGGGTGGCCCACATGAACCTCCAGAGCCCCCAGAGGAAGCTGAAATTTCTTGATCCCAGCAGGAGGCCCAAATTTGTCATCCAGAGCTCACTGAGGAGGCTGAATCTTTACCCCAGCAAGAGCCCCCTGCTCAGCATCCACAGACCCCTGAGGAGGTTGAATCTTTTTTACCCCAGGCAGAGACACAGCCTCAGCAACCAGAGCCCACTGAAGAGGTAGAACCACCTCCACTTCAGCAGGAGGCTCCATCTCAGCCTTCAGAGGCCCCTGAGGAACTAGAAACTTCAAGTCCTCAAGAGGCCCTAGCCCAGCTTTTGGAGACACGTAAGCAGGTTGTAGTTCGACTAGTAGCACATCATGGGGTAAATGAAGCTCAGCAGTCAAACTTGTACAATGTCACTGTTAAACCTCTGGATCTAGCACTTACCATAACTCCACAGGTCACCAAAGAGGTTGAACCTTCTCCAGTCCAGCAGCACACCCCATCTCAGCCTCCAGAGTACGCTGAGGAGGTTGAACCTTCTCCAACCCAGCAGGAGACCACAGGTCAGCCTCCAGAGCCTCTTGTGGAAGCTGAACCTTCTCCAAGTGAAAAGGAACAACCAACTCAGCGTTCTGAGCCTACAGAGCCTCCAGCAACCCAGCAGGAGACCCCAGCTCAGCTTTCAGAGTCTTTTGGAGAAGCTGAAATTTCTGCAACCCAGGTGAAAGCCTCAGCTCAGTCTCCAGAGCCCCCTAATGAGGCAGAATCTTCTCCAACCCAGCAGGAGATCCCAGCCCTATCTCCAGCGGAGATAGAACCTTCTACAACCCTGCAGGAGCAACCAGCTTAGCCTCCAGAGCCTTCTTCAGGGGAGGTGGAACCTTCGCCAACTCAACAGGAACAGCCAGCTCAAACTCCAGAGCATCATGAAACGACAGTTTCACCTCCAAGTCACCCTCATGCTCAGCATTCAAACTTATCCAGTGTCGCTGTCAAACCTGCAGATGTGGAGCTTACCATAACAAAAGAACCCACTCCAGAGGTGGGCCCTTTTCCAAATCAGCACAAGCCTTCAGCTCAGCCCTCAGGGCCCCTTACTAATGCAGAATTTTCTACAACACAGCATGAGGCCCCCACGCTGCCTTCAGAGCCACCTGAGGAGGTTGAACCTTTGCCAGTTCAACAGGAGGCTCCAGCCCAATCTCCAGAAGCTGGTTCACATAATAAACCTTTAGTACAAGAGGAGACCCCAGCTGAGTATCCAGAGCATCCTGGAGAAGAATTTACACCTGCCACAAGCCAGCAGGAGACTCCAGATCAGCATCCACAGGCTCCTGAGGTTGTACCTTCTCCACCTCAGCAGGAAGCCACAGCTCAGCATCCAGACTCTCCTGGTGAGGTTGAATCCTCAGCAACTCAGTCTCCAGAGCTCTCTAATGTGACTGTAGTTTTTTCTCCAGAGCATCATGTGCCAACAGTTTCTCCTCTAGTTCAGGATCAAGCTCAGCTTCTGCAGCGGCCCGATGTCACTGTTAAACCTGTGGGTCTTGCACTTATCGTAATTCCAGCGTTCACTAATGAGGTTGAAACTTCTCCACCCCAACAAGAAACCTCTGCTCAGTCTACTCTGTCCTCTGAGCAGTTGGAACCTTTGTCAGTCCGGCAGGAATTTTCAGATCAGCATCCAACCCCCTCTGAAAATGTTGAACATTTTCCAGTTCACCAAGGAGCCCCAATTCAACCACCATACCCCGAGGTGACATTTCCAAATCCAGAGCAAGTTCAGGCTCACGCACCCAACCTTGATTGAGGTCACAATTCAACCATTTGACCTTGGACTGACCAGAAGGCCAGAACCCACTAAGGAGGATGAAACTTCTCCAGTCATGCAGGAGACCTTAACCCAGCCTGCAGAACCACCTAAGGAGGTTTTTGTAGCTCAGCCTCCAGTATATCACAATCCAATAGTTCCAACACCGGATCAGGATCACACTGAGCCTCCAACATCACCCAGTATCACACTAATCAGAATACTCCTACGAAAAGTGGGAGGACTTTTAAAGTCCTGGAAGTCATCTGATAACCTTTGTGGTAGATTTCTAGCTCACTCTAAATCTACTTCTTAAATTCCTCTTCTTTTCTAAATACTGTCAAATGCATTTGCACGTAAAGGGAGTTTTGCTTTTAACTGGGATAGGTAGCTTACTTATTTGTATGTGTATACCATGCCTACCACTTTTATCCCAATCATAAGATTTTGAGATTGTGAATGTCTGCATGAACTGGCAGGGGATAATGAAAGATAATGAAATTTACAGTTTAAAACCAAAAGCTCGCATTTTTACAAGTCTCTTTACTGAAGTTCTGCAACCAAAGTAATGCATATGCTCAGCATAAATGTTTAGCTACAAACCAATGTACTCTATTTAACCCTCATCTTCCATAAATACAATAAGCCCAATAAAAGTAAAAATAAGGGGACAAGATAATACCTAGAATTTCATATCTTTCTAAAGAAAAGGCCACTTCCGAAACTAAATTCTAAGAAAGAAAAATATTTTCATTTCAGAGGCATTTCCTACTTTTATGCTGGCAATATACATTCTAAGAGCAAGTCTGCTTCTAAAAAAAATGAGTTTGTATTAATGCATCTTAAAAGCATGAAGCTACAGCTCAGATTAGATGACTAGCTGCAAACAAGAATGCAGATGGAAACACAGTTTTATGCGCTGTAAACATGCTGTACTCTGAGACATAAAGGTACTGGAAATGTCACCCTGAAGAGTGTCTGTGCGTGTCTTTTCTCCTTTCATTTTGGACTGCAGTTAAAGTCCATGCTAATATCATTTCCTGTTTCCCAGAAAAGAAATTAAAAGTCAGAAACAACTTAAATTATTTGAATCCTCTCCCATGAGAGGAATTTGTATACCTCAGAAACGAATGTAGCTCTTTGATAGGGAATGCTTATTTGTTGTTGACAGCTTTTTAGTGAAAAAGATAGAAATCAGATTGAATTTCGACAGTGAGAAATTGAGAGCTTGTTCTGCCAACAGGAGACTGAGGCCTCTAATTTTACCGCTGCAAAACAAAGATGAACCAAGAATATAATCTACCTACTTTTCAAAAACAAAACATAAAAATTCTTCATGTAGCCTGCTTCAAAGTAAGAAAAATTGCACATAGGGCCAGCTCTGTTCTATCCATCTTGGTATTAATATAATACCTGGACTGTATTCAAAAGCAGAAAGAATAGATTCCAAATTCCATTATACTCTCTTTTCTGACCTTTTCATTTGAACAATGAAGTCCACAGTAACCCCATCAAACTTCCTTAAACCAAAAGTTGGACAATCTCTGAATATCAAGATATGTGTAGCACACAAAGTTAAATTCTATTCTACACGCAAAATATCGATTGTCAAAGGTACACTTTTGCAATAGTGGTGATATACAGATAGACTTCATCAGACTCTAGTAAGATCCTAATTATATATAGTAAATCCAAACAGGAAAGACTTGCTTTGTAATGGAAATAAAATTTGTCTTTGGTGTGTCTGTCAGATTCTTTGAAGACATTTAGTTTTCTAACATTTACATCTGAGACAAAGGTAATGTTTATCAATTTCACATCCCAAAAGTCTGAAGGGGAGCAACATCATAACAATTTTCCAAGTTAGTATATTATGGTTGTGGAAGAGATTTTTGCTAATAGAAATTTTTAACATCAAGGATATTTCTGATACTATGTCCTTATGTGTATTATCTCAGAAAAAAAAACAAGGTAGATGTTATCATAGACTCAAAACAGGGTTTTATCAGGCAGTATATACCAGGCTCTCCTTTGTCCCCTCAAAGAACAGAGAATAATGATAATAATAACAACAACAACTACTACTATTACTACCAACTTGCCAGACAGAAAAGCATGTGATATTTCAGGGGACAAAATTAATCAAATACAAAATTAAATATAATGAAAGGTAGTAGCACAGTATGTTAAACAAAATCCAAAGCAGTTATAAGGATACAAGGAGGAAAGGACTACATAACTATAGAACAATTTAGATGTGATATATGATAAAGACATAAAAATAGTATTACAGATATATACAGAATATTTCTGTTTTAGCAAGCCTCAATCAACCATGTGTTTTCAACAATTTTAAAAGAAACAAATTCCCTGCATATTTAAGCATTAACACAACATGCCAATCTAGCTGAAGTAAATAAAGTCTAATTGAGCTTATTAGTTCAAAATAATTAATTTTACTAAATTACTAAATTTTTATTGAAACTAATATCAGGATACAAACTAAAAAAGATCTGAGGGCTCATTCAGTTTAATTTGAGAATTCTACAGCAGAGAAAGTGAGTCCACTGAAAAGAACCAACTGATTTCTATATTCCTGGAACTTGGTTAGTTATCGTAAAAAAGTCTGCTAAAAACAATCAGAAATACTAGCAAAAAGTATAGTAGGCATCTTTTTAAAGTGTGTTGGTTGGCCAGAAAGTAAAGGACCTGGTCTGGAATACCCTGCCCCCAGTCCACCTCTTCATACCTGACAGTGCTGCTTCCCTCCTCCCTCACAGGCCGGCCAACATGTATGGTTTGCACAACTAGGTCAAGTTCCTAAATCTGCAGCCACATTAACATCTAAGGATTAGGCCACAAGAGTAATTCTTATAGAAGAGAAGACCTCCCTATACAAGTTCCTACTAAATAATGTCTTTTTTGACCTTAGACTTCTGATTTTCCTATGGTGCCCAGTCACAGGATGGACCCCTCCTTTCTACGGTGGGTCTGCAAAGAATGCCCAGCAAAGTAATCAATCCAGTTGTTGGGTATGTGGGCAGCTTCCCCTCTCTAGCTCATCAGGATTGCCATGGTAGGGATCACTGCTCCAGGAAGGGGACTGGAAAGCCCCAAAGCAGTACATTAAGGAAGAACAAGCTACAACTAGGACTCTTAATTCAACTGATTCAAAAACCTGGCCTGTGGCACACATCATCAGTAACATGGGGCATGGTATTCTTTTTCTGCCAATCAAACTACAACAGGCAGCCCATCAGACTACTGACCAGAAAGGTCCCAGAAATACCACCATTAGAGCTATGGGTGGCTATGTTCAGATTTGGAATGGATTTATGGATTTACCACAGGATATGGACATGTGAACACCCAGGCAGCCCTATGTTAGAAACAGAAATCACTCTAAAGAGAACCAACTCAATTGTACCAAGAATATGGGATGGGTATCACTGGAGCTGTGTAGTCATTCTGTCATATAAAAGGATAGTGACTGATAGTGACTGGTCACACCTCCCAGGTATTTACCGGGTAACCCTAAATGGGACTCAATGTCACGCAGCACACATCTTTGGCCGTGGCTTCCACCTGGGTGGTTGGGCTGCTGCACCCAGGGTTTTCCCTGGACACAGGAGAAAATCTACCCACAGTAAAAATTGCCACCTTCCCTCTCTTCAAGGCCAGAGGGGCACATTTTGCTTTTCACTGGTATGATCATTTGGCTTCCCTCTTTATTCCCTCCATTGACCTGGAGAATGTTAGAGCACACACAGAAGCCCTTACTAAATTCACTCAGGAAGCCTTAAAAGATAGCCAACAAAGCCTGTCCTTACTGAACACTGAAATGTCTCTAACAAGAAATGCTGTCCTCCAAAAGAGGATGGCCTTAGACATTATTACTGCCTCACAAGGGGGCACCTATGCAATTATCCAAACAGAATATTATGTGCTCATACCTGATGAGTCTGCTAATGTATATACCACCTTTATTAAATCACATAAAAACACAAATAAATGCCCTGAGTGACCTAACCTCCAGCCTAGGAGACTTAATAAATCAGTGACTTGGATCATGGGGCTCTTGGTAAAAAAAAAAAAAAAAAATCCTCACTGATTTTGGGAATCCTTGTCTTAATCAGTGTTTTCTCTTACATGTGCCTATATTGTTGCTACATCTGCCTCCAATGTAGCCAGACAGCTGCCAAACAAGCCACCTCCATGCTAATGAAACCTCTTGCTGGTCAGGGCACATTGCAGATGAGGGGGACTCATGAGATTATAAGAGCCCATAATGAGAGGTAAAGTGTTGGAGGGAGTCATTGAGAGGACGTGACTGCCAGTTGACCCACAAGCTGGACCCAGGCAATCAGAGGCTCTTACCCCCTCCCCTGACCTTGGATTGAGAGCTCTGCTTGCCTTCCTCACACTGGAAGCTGCCCAAGGACACAGCCTTGAGATAGTAAGGTGGAATTGAGACCCCCTTTATGATATATGTAACTGAGCCCAATTAAGGCCTCTATGTAAACTTTAAGATTTTAGCAGGCAGGTGAAAAGATCTGCTTGTCTGCAGCTGCCTAAGGCAAGCCGTATGTAGGTACCCTTTCTTAAAAAACGTGCCACCTACCAACCTGGAGTGGCCTGCCTCTTTCTTCCGTCTCTCCCTGCCCTTCGTCTAGGGACACCCAAATAACTCCCAAGGTTGCAAACTAACAGCCTCTGATTTTTTCTTTGTCAAAACTGTTAACATCTTTTTAAAGTTAGAAGCCTATATACTAAAAAAACAGCAATGAATCTGTTCAAAGTCTCAACAGTTAGAGAAAACACCGAATACCTTTTCATGGCTTGCAGTCTCACATTCAGACACATTCTTATTAACAAAGTGGCACATGCTATTTAACTTGCTATTATCAAGTGATAAAACATAATCATCTTTCAAAGCCAGTTAATTTTCTTTCTACTGCCTAGTTTTTAATAGTTCCACAAATCTGGTAGTTTATTTAGTGAACCATCTGTGGTTGTTCATGTATTTTGTTTACAAATCACTCACTCAGACATGATACTCCAGTCAATAGCTTAATATTGAGATACGACTGAATGACTGAGAGAAGTTTTGTCCATGTTCTCATGATGGTGGAGATCTAATGTTTTTCCTTTTCTTGGCAGCCAAAACTGACTTGGAACCCCACTTGAAGTTCCAAACCAAATCAACCTTTCCATTATCATTCAGCCCTCATACAAACCCGGATGTCCTGACTTGACTTCACAGAACCATGTGGCAGCCACCTTCCTAAAGGCTGTCAGTGAAGGGGTTCCAGGCACAATATGGAGATATGTGCCTTGGTAACAAGGGGCTGCTGAATAAGTTCTCTTAGGAAGAAAGTCCATTTTCTCAATTGACTCTTCTCTGTAACATGGCAAATGTTGGGGTGATATGTTAAGAAGTCAAGCAGAGACATTTAACATGAGGATAAAGAGGGGGAGTGGGGGTAAAAAAAAATGAAGGCAAGGGAGAGAAGGGTAGCTAGCTAGCTCCACATGTCTCTCTCTCTTCTCAAAATAAGTCCGAGGTCCTTTTAATAGAATCCTAAAGTTCTGTGATTGCAACAGCTCTTAGAAACCACTGAATTCAAACTCTTCTTGGCATTGATAAGAAAACTGTGGACTAACAAGAAGTTACAGGCATACCTTGTTTTATTGTGCTTTGCAGATATTATGTTTTTTACAAATTGAAGGTTTGTGGCAGCCCTGCTTCTAGCAATTCTATTGGTGCCATTTTTCCAACATCATTTGCTCACTTCATGTCTCTGTGTCACATTTTGGTAATTCTCACAATACTTCAAACTTTTTCATTATTATTATATTTGTTACAGTGATCTGTGATCAGTGACCTTTGATGTCACTATTACAAAAAGATGTCACTATTCACTGAAGGCTCAGATGATGGTTAGTATTTTTTTTTTTTTGCTTTACGCGGGCCTCTGTTGTGGCCTCTCCCGTTGCGGAGCACAGGCTCCGGACGTGCAGGCTCAGCGGCCATGGCTCACAGGCCCAGCCGCTCCGCGGCATGTGGGGTCCTCCCGGACCGGGGCACGAACCCACGTCCCCTGCATTGGCAGGCGGACTCTCAACCACTGCGCCACGAGGGAAGCCCGATGGTTAGTATTTTTTAACCATAAAGTATTTTTTAACTAAGGTATGTACATTGTGTTTTTTGTTTTGTTTTGTTTTTTTGCGGTACGTGAGCCTCTCACTGTTGTGTCCTCTCCCGTTGTGGAGCACATGCTCCGGAAGTGCAGACTCAGCGGCCATGGCTCACGGGCCCAGCTGTTCCGTAGCATGTGGGATCTTCCCGGACCGGGGCACGAACCCGTGTCCCATGCATCGGCAGGTGGACTCTCAACCACTGCACCACCAGGGAAGCCCCATTGTGTTTATTTTAAGATGTAATGCTATTGCACACTTCATGGACTACAGTATAGTGTAAACACAGCTTTTATATGCACTGGGAAACCAAAAAATTCGTGGGAGTCATTTTACTGTGATGTTTGCTTTGATGCAGTGGTCTGGAACCGAACCCACAATCTCTCTGAGGTCTGCCTGTACATGAATTTTAGACCCAGCTTCCCGTCGTGCTCTTTTCATTCTGACTTGCTACCTTTGATCAAAAATGTAAACTAACATTTATAAAGAGCTTATTAACACTGAGCAAAAATACTTTGCATATATTATTCTATTTAATACCAAAACATCTGTTTTAGGCAGCCACCAGCACCATCTGGGGAAGGTTATGTACCATCCCTAAAATCTCCCAGAACTGGCTGGTGAGGGAGCTGAATGTGACTTCAATCACACTGTTTCTCAAATACTTCCTCACACACGGTGATTTAAGCTCAACCTTCTCTTGACTGTGCTGAGAGCAGAGCCACAGATATGCCTACTCCAACATGAGAAATAATATTGTGCTTTTCTGGGAGATATATTTTAAAAACAAGCCCAAAGAGAGATTTCCAGAAGCTAAAAGAAAAGGTATTTGGGGACTTCCCTGGTGGCACAGTGGTAAAGAATCCTCCTGCCAATGCAGGGGACACGGGTTCAAGCTCTGGTCCAGGAAGATCCCACATGCCATGGAGCAACTAAGCCCGTGCGCCATAATTACCGAGCCTGCACTCTAGAGCCCGCGAGCCATAACTACTGAGCCTGTGTGCCACAACTACTGAAGCCCGCACACTTAGAGGCCGTGCTTCTCAACAAGAGAAGCCACCGCAATGAGAAGCCCGTGCACCGCAACCAAGAGTAGCTCCCACTCACTCCAACTAGAGAAAGCTCGCGTGCAGCAAGGAAGACCCAACCAGCCAAAAATGAAAATAAATAAATAATTTTTTTAAAAAAGAGAAAGAAAAGAAAAGGTATTTTCAGCAAAATAGAAAATCTCCTGTGTATAGTATAAGTAGTTTGGTGTATAAACACAAAATTTGGGCAGCATAAACATGGTTCCTTATGTATTCACAAGTTAACTTATTTCACTCAATGACAGACAGGAATTAAAAAAGAAACAGAAATCACTGATAGGAATTTATCAAGAAAGTATGGATCTATTACACTTTGACTGGAAACGATCTATTTATAGCACACAAATGTGTCACCTCTTGGTTATTTTATATTTCTATCTAGGAACTCTGAAAAAAGAGGGCATAAAATAGTGATTGCAAATAGTCTGATTATCTTGACAAATGCAATGCAGCCTCTTAGGTATGACACTCCTGCAGGCCTCTTCAGCAATCCCATGAAATCTGGAACATTGCTTGGTTCCACTACCTACAGGGAAATACAATTTGCGTCAGGAGTTACCTCCGGCTGATGCAGCTGAGAAATGTTATCTAATCAAGTCTGTAAGCGTCTCAGACAGGTGCTCTCTCCTCCAACCTAGGAAACACCCTGAATAATTCATTATCTGATATGTTACTCTAAGCCAACATACCTGAGGGCGAAAAAATCTCGCATGTGGCACTCCTTATGTGGAAAAAGCAAGTGCTTTAGAATTCTTAAATTCTCATAGGAAACATCACAAAACCCTTTTTTTTTTATGTTAAAAAAATGGCATCAGGAAAATACGGGCCTTGCTACTCCATTACCGACTTCCTAGCTGATTTCCACATCCATACCTTGGCTCTATCCAGCTTCTAAATATCCTTTCCATTGGTTAAACCCATTGCTAAATCATCATCCTCTCTCTACACTCAATTTCACTACAGACGTGAACACACTTGCTTTGCAGCGCCTGCGGATGGTGCTGCAGATACTTCCCCTGCCCAGTAGGGAGGAGAGTCCAGGCAGGCTCACAGCTCTTTTTCTGGTTCAGCCTCTTTGTTCCCACCC
The DNA here is from genome assembly GCF_059928025.1 of Delphinapterus leucas. Taxonomy (NCBI): domain Eukaryota; kingdom Metazoa; phylum Chordata; class Mammalia; order Artiodactyla; family Monodontidae; genus Delphinapterus; species Delphinapterus leucas. The sequence continues at coordinate 33,026,423 of NC_143147.1, forward strand.
GCACCCTCACTTCCCACTATCAAGACTAGAAGCTGGTTTGCTTTCGTTTTGACCCTTCAGATCTCAGACCAGGTGGGCATGGGACATGCTCTCATCTCCTTAGGACCCAACACTAAGCTGACTCCTTTTATCAGTGATTCTCAAATGTTAATACACACCTGGAGAGCTTGTGGAAATACAGATTACAGGGCCCCACTGAAGTGTTTCTGATTTAGTAGGTCCGGAGAGGATCAGAAAATATACATTTTAAAGCGAGTTCCCAAGTGATGCTGATGCTACAGGGGATCACGTTTTTAAGAACTTCCAAGTTACATTAATGTTTCCCACACTGGCTTGTTCATTTAAAAAAAATAATAAATTTATTTATTATATTTACTTATTTTTGGCTGTGTTGGGTCTTCGTTGCTGCACGAGGGCTTTCTCTAGTTGCGGTGAGTGGGGGCTACTCTTCGTTGTGGTGCGGTGGCTTCTCTTGTTGCAGAGCACGGGCTCTACAGTACGCGGGCTTCAGTAGTTGTGGCTCATGGGCTCTAGAGCGCAGGCTCAGTAGTTGTGGTGCACGGGCTTAGCTGCTCCGCAGCATGTGGGATCTTCCCGCACCAGGGCTCGAACCCGTGTCCCCTGCATTGGCAGGCGGATTCTTAACCACTGCACCGCCAGGGAAGCCCTGACCTGTTGTTGAGAATTACCTGGCAGTGCCTGAGGAGGAAATGCACAATATTTATTGATCAGCCACCACATGCCAAGCGCTGTTACAGGCCATATAGACAGAGGAGTGACCAAGAGAGACCAACACATCCATGCCTCACAGGAGGTGGCAAAGTCCTGGAAATACAGGACATGTTCAATAAATGCTTATCACAATTGTTTTCCAAACTGGAGATAGTAATGGTTACCTGGCCAACAGGAAATGATAGAATGAATATATTTCAAAGGAATAGTCAAACTAATAATTATAGTTGTAGTTATGGTTATGATTGATATTATATTAATATGACAAATTGTATAAATTTTAAGATTCATTAATTTCATTTTTCTTTTTCTGCCCATACGCCAAAGGATGATATAGCCATGGGATCACAGAATACAAGAACTGAGGAGGACCTTAGAGATCTTGAATAGAACCCCCTCACGGTACAGATGAGAACACCATAGCCCTCTGAAGTGAAGTTCCCTTCTCTAAGACTTGATTCTTACAGGTCAGACATGGAGTGGTTTTCAACAGTGAATACTCCACAGTGCTTGGTCAGTGCCTATAGAGTGTAGGTTCTGAATAAATGTTTGTTGACTACGAGAATAAATGAAAAATGTATAAATAAAGGTCAATGGTAATCTTTGCTCAAGGAGTACACATGGAACATTAGGTGGCCAAATAGGCAGCTTTTCAATTTGGTGTTTTAAAATATGACAAAAAGCCTATAAATATCTCATCTCTGAAATAGCATCATACGTAAGCATGGTATAGTATTGAATAAATTTTATAACAATTAAGTCTCTTTTCAATGTAAATTAATAAATTTCCTTTTCACACTATTTTTAGCTATCTAGGTCTTTAGGCTGTACTTAATGATGATGCACTTGATTAAATAAAATGAAAGTTCTTTCAGACATTAAAATGAATAATGAATTAAGACTTAATCCAAAAGTAATTTAACTTTAAACATTCACATGAAATTAAATGAGCCATTGAATTTGCTATATAAGCAAGCATTAATCTCATCAGGCTATGAAAACTAGAAAGTTATACAGTGACCCATTAATTTCAGAGCCTAATACAAGGTCTGTTTAATGCCTGCACTCCATTAAGAAGTCTTATTCCACAATATAAGTGCTTTCTCATAAAAGTTTAAACCCCAATTAATTTTTTTACTGCTCCAATCATGTGATAATCAACTCTTGACAAGATTATGGCTGCAAATCTAAATATGGTATGTAATGTTATCGTGTGAAACAAATTTTCACATGGCCGGCCTCCAACAAAAAAGAGGACATTTATAACACTGGCAGGAATATGAGCATAATATAGCCCATGCCCCCTCCATCCATGGGTGTTTGAAGTAGTTTATAATTCACCCAGTACGTGGATAGATGTCCCTGTTACATGAAAGCAAAATTCTTTCATAGAGTTACAAAAGCCAAAGCAGTGGAATGTACACAAGAATCTTATGCTATAAGCAGATACAGTTCAATGTTGAAATCAAAGAGCATATATTTTTACACATTTAAAATATTTCCCCATATAAAAAAATGAATCACAATTCTATCAGAAGTTTTTATATCCCAACTTTAGGTTCCATGTGCAGTAAGCCCATTTTACACTTTAAACCATAGTTGAATAAAGGGTAAAGAAAAAAGAAAGAATGAACAACAGTGTTGTACTTATTACCTTACATAATATTTGACTAAATGACAAATCTATAATGCCATTCTACATGGCATTTCATTAATCAATGTTGGAAGATATGGGGGGGAAAGGACAACAGGTAGTAAAAGTGAAATATATGTTTTTCACTGGCAGGCAGGTTCACCATCAATTTCATTATATGCCATATGACGAACATCAATTATTTTGTAATAATAAAGAGGGAACCAAGGAAGCGGAATGTGCGAATATGATCACAGTGGTGTGGACTCATGTGTATTAATTATTTCATTGCATTGGGATTAGATTAAAAAATGATATGGTTTGCATATTTTAAACACTCATTAATAAATATTAGTTCTTATTACTTAGAGACTGGCTAATAATTCATCAGCGGCCTATTTGAAATCTACAGCAGTAAATTTAAATAATGAAGTCTATTATTAATGAAGAAAGATTTTGTGGTGAAAGAGAATAAATTGTTGCATAATTTTTTTAACCAAACTAGCATGGTTTACAATGTAAATCTATTCATACTTGGGCTGCTATTCAAAGTCTATATGATCTGTCTCCTAAATAAAGAATATGGGGTGGGGGAGGGAGTTTTCTGGGTCATTCATTTGTAGCCATTCATATCACTTAGGATTTAACAGTTTAATCCCACCTCTGCATTTAATCACCTCCCCAACCCTCCCGCCCCCATTCTAGTGCATAACTGGCTGCCAAGACCATATGGACACTTAAGACCTGCTCCCACCAACTCAGAGGCTTAGGACAGTCCAAGTGCTGCCCCTCCCAAACCAGCACAACAGTCCTCAGGGGAAGCTTGAAGGAGGCGCAGCAAAGGTATGCTTTATTTCTTTGTACTCATCACAAAACTTAAAGCTACTTTCACATATTGTAAGTATTCATAGGCAATTGACGACGAGTACCTTAACATTTTGAGTTCTCCTAAAAAGAGAAAGGGAGGTACAAAACCTTCCAGTTTAAAAATGGATAAATGTGAATTTGGAGTTTTAAAAAATTTAAATAAAAGGAAGAGTTGAGCATCAATTACATTTCTAAACGGGACACCCGGGCAAGTTTTCACTATTGTAAATATTTCCTAACTTGAGAAATGAACACCCTTCATATTTTGGAGAAGCCCCTCTTTTTTCAAGTCTTAGTAGAATTCAGGGCTTCCCAATATCCTTCCAAAATGTTATACATTTTTCATAATTTAGAGTTGTTTTCCATCATCTGCAACCAAGAACTCTGGGTAGCATATTACGTCTTTAATATTCCAATTACCCATCTCTACAATTGGGGATATCCCCTCACACCATATAAAAAATAGACTCAAAATGGATTAAAGACCTAAATGTAAGACCAGAAACCATAAAACTCCTAGAGGAGAACATAGGCGGGACAGGCTTTGACTTAAATCATAACAATATTTTTTTGGATCTGCCTCCCAAGGCAAAAGAAACAAAAGCAAAATTAAGCAAATGGGACATAATTAAACTTAAAAGCTTATGCACAGCAAAGGAAACCATCAACAAAATGAAAAGACAACTCTCAGAATGGGAGAAAATATTTGTAAATGAAGCAACTGACGAAGGATGAACCTCCAAAATTTACAAGCAGCTCATGCAGCTCAATAACAAAAAACCAAACAATCCAATCCAAAAATGGGCAGACGACCTAAATAGACACTTCTCCAAAGAAGATATACAGACTGCCAACAAACACATGAAAGAATGCTCAACATCATTAATCATTAGAGAAATGCAAATCAAAACTACAATGAGATATCATCTCACACAACTCAGAATGGCCATCATCAAAAAATCTAGAAACAATAAACGCTGGAGAGGGTGTGGAGAAAAGGGGGCGCTCTTGCATTTTTGGTGGGAATGTAAATTGATACAGTCAATATGGAGAACAGTATGGAGGTTCCTTAAAAAACTACAAATAGAACTACCATACGACCCAGCAATCCCACTACTGGGCATATACCCTGAGAAAACCATAATTCTAAAAGAGTCATGTACCAATATGTTTATTGCAGTTCTATTTACAATAGCCAGGACATGGAAGCAACATAAGTGCCCATCATCGGATGAATGGATAAAGAAGATGTGGCACATACATACAATGGAATATTACTCAGCCATAAAAAGAAATGAAATTGAGTTATTTGTAGTGAGGTGGATCTACCTAGAGTCTGTCATATAGAGTGAAGTAAGTCAGAATGAGAAAGACAAATACTGTATGCAAATATCTTTTTAAATGAAGTGTCTGTTGAAATCCATTGTTTAATTGGATATTTATATTGAGTTTTAAGAGTGCTTTATATAAAAAGCAATGGAAAAAGTCCTTTCTCTCAGATATGTGTTTAGTAGATATCTTCACCCAGATTGTGACTTATCTTCATTGTATTAAAGTGTCTCTGAAGACTAGAAGTTTTAAATTTTTGATGAACTCTAATTTAGCAATATTTTTTCTTTTTTCATATTTATTTAATTTATTTATTTGGTTGTGCTGGGTCTTAGTTGGGCAGATGGGCTCCTTAGTTGCGGCTCATGGGCTTCTTAGTTGTGGTATGCGAACTCTTAGTTGTGGCATGCATGTGGGATCTAGTTCCCAGACCAGGGATCGAACCCGGGCCCTGTGCATTGGGAACTCGGAGTCTTAACCACCACGGCAGTCCCTTAGCAATTTTTCTTAGATAGTTTGTGCTTTTTTGAGTCTTATCTAAGAAATCATTGAGACCTCATTGTCTAACCCAAAATCACAAAGATTTTCTCCTATGTTTTCTTCCAGAAGTTGTATAGTTACATTTAGGTCTATGATTCATTTTGAGTTAATTTTCATACATGTTGTGAGGGAAGGGCCAAGTTTCTTTTTTTCCGTTTAAAAAACTATTTCTGTAGGACCCTATTGTGACAGTTAATTACACAACTTACTGCACCTTAAATTGTGCCATCCCCCTCCAATATGGTAAGCTAATAGAAACTTTCTGTTATGCCAGGGCTAGTTGAGGGGATTGCATTAGATTAGTATGCGGAAAGGGCCCTGCATTTAGCAGTCTGTTCCAACCGTCTTTGTCAGGTCAGCTGGCAAATGACTGTCTTCACCACGCTGTCACCCATTGGTCACTGCTGTAGCCTCATCTTACTCAGCCTCCCACAGCATCTGCCACAATTGCGATCCCTCTCTTGCCAGGTAGAGGTCCTCCTCTCTGGATATTAAAAATTATTTCCCTATGTAACTACAATACTGTTAACACACAGTATTGAGGAAATTAAATTCCTACACAATAATATTACCTAATAAAGAGTTGCTATTCAAATTTCCCCAATTGTCTCTCTCATATAATATCATTTCTTTTAACAGGTTTTTGAGGTATAATTGACATACAATAATCTGTGTTCACACACACACATACATACAAACCATGAAGACATCACCAAAATCAATATGTCCATCACCTCAGAAAGTTTCTTAATGTCTCATTGTAATTCTTCCTTCCCATCGTTCCTTGCCCTTCCCAATCACCATGCAACCATTGATCTGCTTTCTGTTTACATTTTCTAGAATTTTATGTAAATGGAATCATACAGTGTATATTTTTTTCTAACTGGCTTCTAACTCAGCATGATTATTTTAATCTTCATCCATATTGTTGAATATATCAGTAATTCATTTCTGTTTATTGATGAATAGTATTCCATTATATGGATGTACCACCATTTATCTATTCACCATTGATGGACATTTGAGTTGTTTCAGTCTTTGTCTATTACAGATCAAGTTGCTATGAATATTTGTGTACAAGTCTTTGTATGGATGTATACTTCCATTTCTCTTGGGTAAATACCTGCAAGTAGAATGGCTGGATCATTGGTAAACGTATGTTTAAGTTTTTTAAAAAATACCTATTTTCCATAGTGGTTTGATCATTTTACATCTCTACCAGCAGTGTATGAGAGTTGCATCTTCTTCACGTTGTGGCCAACACTAGTTATGCTCAGTATTTTTAATTTTAGATAGTTTAATAAGTGTGTAGTTGTATCTCACTGTAGCATTCCTAATGATTAATCATGTCAAACATTTTTTCATATGCTTATTTTCCATCTGTATATCTTTGAATCTTTTATCTATATTTTTCTGGAGTTTTCTTTATATATTCTGGAAATTAGTCCTTTATCCAATATGTAAGTTGTTAAGTATTTTCTCCCATTCTGTGACTCATCTTTTCGTTCTCTCAAGAGTGTCCTTTACAGGGAAGAAATTCTTAATTTTGATTGTGTATAATTTATCCATATATTTTTTTATGGATTATGCTTTTGGTGTTGTATTTAAGAAAGCTTGCTTAATTCAAGGTCATAAAATTTTTCACCTATTTTGTTCTAGAGGTTTTATAGTTTTATGTTTTACATTCAGATCTTTGAACCAATTTGAGTTCATTTCTGTATATGGTTTGGATGGAAGTTCTTTTCTTTTTTTTTCTTTTTGCACCTGGATATTCAATTGTTCAAGCATCATTAGTTGAAAAGACTATCATTTCTCCACTTAAATGCCTTTGAACCTGAAAGTCAGTTGTCCACATCTCTCTACTTCTGAACTTTCTATTATGTTCCTTTGATCTTTTTGTCTATCTTTACACTACTATCACAATGTCTTGAAAGTGTAGCTTCATAAGCCTTGAAGTCAGTTACTGTTAGTTCTTCAACTTTGTTCTTTTTCAAAGTTGTTTTAGTTATTCTAAATTTTAGTTCCATAAGAATTTTAGAATTAACTTGTCAATTTCTATAGAAAAGCCTACTGGGATTTTGATCTATAAATCAATTTGGGGAGAATTGATGTCTTAACAATATTGAATCTTATGATCTATGAATACATTATATCTCTCCATTTATTTAGGTCTTCCTTAATTTCCCCCAGCAATATTCTACAGTTTTCAGTGTGCAAGCCTTTTATGTCTTTTGTCAGAATTATTCTAAGTATTTTATATGTTTGATTCTATTATAAGTAGTATTTTAAAACTTTGATCTCTGATTGTTTCTTGAGATAAATTAATCTTTTTGTATGTTGATCTTGTACCCTGCAAACTTGATAAACTCATTTATTAGTTCCAGTAGCATTTTTGTAAATTCTATCAGGTTTTCTACTTAATCATGTTATCTGAAAATAGAGATAGTTTTACTTCCTTTCCATTGTGAATATCTGTTTTCTTTTTGTTGCCCTACTGCACTGGCTAGAACCTTCAGTGCAATGTTAAATAGAAGTAGTGAGAGCAGACATCCTTGCCTTTGTCCTGATCCTGGAGAGAAAGTACTTTCTCCTTCACCATTAAATATGATGTTAGGTTTTTTGTAGAACTCATTTATAAAGTTGAGGAAGTCTCCTTCCATTCCTAGTCTACTGAACGTTGTTTTTTTCTTTAATCAGGAATACATGTTAGATTCTTTCATTCTTTTCCTGCATCTATTGCAATGATTATGTGATTTTTCTCTTCTTTTCTTTTCTTAATTTGTTTATTTATGTTTGGCTGCATTGGGTCTTCATTGCTGCACGCAGGCTTTCTCTTCATTGCAGTATGCAGCCTTCTCATTGTGGTGAATTCTCTTGTTGAAGAGGACAGGCTCTAGGTGCACGGGCTTCACTAGTTGTGGCACATGGGCTCAGTAGTTGTGGCTCACGGGCTGTGGAGCGCAGGCTCAGTAGTTGTGGTGCACGGTCTTAGTTGCTCCGTGGCATGTGGGATCTTCCCAGACCAGGACTCAAACCCATGTCCCCTGCAATGGCAGGTGGATTCTTAACCACTGCCCCACCAGAGATGTCCTGATTTTTCTTTTTAGTGTGCTAAGATGGGTAAGTTGATTTTCAAATATTAAACCAACTTTTCATTCTTGAGATAAACCCCATTGGGTCATGTTGTATCATCTTTTTATATATTATTGGATTTGATATGCTAAAATTTTGTTAAGAATTTTTGCCTCTGTGTTCATGAGAGATATTGTTCTATAGATTTCTTGTAATGTCATTGTCTAATCTTGATATGGTGAAATTTGACCTTATAAATAAGTTGGGAAGTATTCCCTTCTCTTCAACTTTCTGGTAGAGTTTGTGTAGAATTTGCATTATTTTATTCCTTAAATGTTTGGTAGAATTTATCAGTTAAGCCACCTGGACTAGAAGCTTTCTTTGTTGGAAGGTTTTAAACTGCACATACAAATTCTTTAATATCTTTATGCTTGAATAAACTTTAGTAGTGCATGTCTTTCAGGGGGTTTGTCCATTTCATCTTGAATTTATCAGTATAAGGTATTCTATAATATTCTCTTATTATCCTTTTAATATCTATAGTATTTTTCTGTTTTCCATTTTATTTATTTCTACTTTGATCTTTATTGTGTTCTTTCTTCTCTTACTCTGTGATTAATTTGCTCTCATTTTTCCAGTTTAAGGTGGAAGTTGAGGAAGCTGAGTACAACATTACCAATATCCCACATGTTGACATATTATGTTTTCAGTTTCCGTGAGTTCAGAATAGTTTCTGATTTCCCTTTTGATTTCTTCTTTGACCACAAGGTTACTCAGAAGTGTGTTGTTTATTTTCCAAATATTTGAGGATTTTTGGATTTGCTAATTTCTAATTTAATTCCATTGTGGTCAGAGACATACACTGAATAACTAAAACCCTTTAAAATTTTTTTAAAATTTATTTTTTTGCTGTGCTGGGTCTTTGTTGCTTCGCCTGGGGTTTCTCTAGTTCCGGTGAGCAGGGGCTTCTCTTCATTGCGGTGCCCCGGCTTCTCGTTGGATGGCTTCTCTTGTTGCAGACAGAGGCTCTAGGTGCGTGGGCTTTAGTAGTTGAGGCACACAGGCTCTAGAGTGAAGGCTCAGTAGTTGTGGCATATGGGCTTAGTTGCTCCATGGCATGTGGGATCTTCCTGGACAGGGATCGAACCCATTTCCCCTGAATTGGCAGGCAGATTCTTAACCACTGAACCACCAGGGAAGTCCCAATTCCAGTATTCTTAATCTTTTGTGTAGATCCATATTCCAATCTGGTGTCATTTTCCTTCTGCTTAAAAATACTTCTTTTAACATTTCTTATAGTGAAAGTCTACTAGTAATGAATTCTTTCAGCTTTTGTATGTCTGAGATAGTTGTTGTTTTGCTTTTGTTTTGACAGATCTGGTTATAGAATTTTAGGTTGATAAAATTCAATTCACTACTTTAAAGATGTTATTCCACTGAATTCTCGTTTACATTGTTTCCAACAAGAATTCTGCGTCATTGCTATCTTTGTTCCTCTGTATATATTGTAGAGTTCTTGCCTCTGGATGCTTCTAAATTTTTCTCTTTATTGCTGGTTTTGAGCAATTTGATTATTTTTCGTGCCTTGGTGTAATTTTGTCCATGTTTCTTATGATTAAAGTTCATTGGTCTTCTTGACTTTGTGGGTTTATAGTGTTTACCAATTTGGAAAAATTTTGGGTATTATTTCTTCAAATTTTTGTATTTCTCCTCTCCTTCATGGATTCTAAGTACACATGTATTAAGCCACTTGAAGTTGTTGTACAACTCACTGATGCTCTATTGATTTTTGTTGTTTTTTTTTTTGTTTTTCTTTTTGTTTCATATTGTATATTTTCTATTAGTATGCCTTAATGTTCACTGACCCTTTCTTCTGCAGTGTCTAATCTGCCATTAACCTCATTCAATGTGTTTTTCATTTAGACATTGTTTTTAATCTCTAGAAGCTCAATTTGGGTCTGTTTTACATTTTCCATGACTGTGCTTACCATTTTCATTGTTTAGTCTGGGATTTTTAACATATGAAATATAGTTATAATAACTTTTCTTCATGTATAATAACTTTAAAAATATTCTTTTCTGCCAATTCTAACATCTGCATAGATTATGGGTTAGTTTTGATTGTTTTTCTTTTCTCCTCAGAATGGGTCATATTTTCCTACTTCCCTGCATTCTTGGCAATTTTTCATATGATCCAAGATATTGTGAGTTTTAGTTTATTGTGTGTTATATATATTTATATTTCTGTAAAATGCTTGGGCTTTGTTTTGGGTGAAATTAAGTTACTCAAAACAAATTTTATTCTTTTAGGTCTAGCTTTTCAGATTCGTTGGGTAGGAGTCCAAGTAGTCTTTAGTCTGGAGCTCATTATTTGTAACTACTGAGACAAGTCCTTTCCTAGTATCATGAGGTTTTCCAGTCCAACTTGTAGGATTAGGTACTATTCCTTCAACCCTGTGTGATATCCAGTTGTTCTTATTATTAATCCTTTCATGTGGTTGTTTTCCTGTCATCAAGTAATTCCTCACACAAATGTACTGACCAACAGTTTGTTGAATTCTCAAGAGATCCCTCTGCATATCTCCAGAGTTCTTTGTCTGTGCACTTCTTTTCTCTCTGATACTCTGCTTTGTGAACTCTGGTTACCTTGGGTTTCCCAGACTCTCAGCTCCATTTCCTCAGTCAGGAAGTCCACCAGTCTCTGCCTGGACTTCTCTTCACTGTACCATGACCTGGAAACTCTCTCAGAGAAGTAAGTTAGGGCAATTATAGGGATCACTTCATTTATTTCCCATCTCCTGGGGATCACTGAACTTTATTGCCTGAGGTGCAGTTTCTTGAAAACTGTTGTTTCATATGTTCTGCCTGATTTTTTCATTGTTTCAGGTGGGAGGTTAAATTGGTCCTTGTTACTTTATCTTGGACAGAAGCCAAAGCATTCTTTAAGTCTGTTTTGTTTTGATACAGGGTCCAATTAAAGATTAGGCATTGCATGTCATGTCTTTGTTTCATTTAATCTAAAATATTTCCCTACTGTTTTTTTTTTTCGGTCTTTTATGACATTGGCATTTTTGAAGAGTCTAAGCCAGTTGTCTTGTAAATTGCTCCACAGTCTGGATTTGTCTGTTTCCTGATTAGATTGAAAGTAAACATTTTGGGGAAGAATACTATATAGGTGATGTATTCTTCATACTTCATCACTTCAGGTGGCCCAGTGCTGTTTGATCACTTGATTAAGGTGGTATCTTCCATATCTCTCCATTGTAAAGTTATTTTTCCCCTTGGTAATTGATAAATAATATGTGGGGTGATACTTTGGGATCAGTGAAGATCCTACTTTCAAACAACTCTTCACCCAACTGTGCATCAATGATAATCCTTGTCTGAATCGATTAGTACATTGATAGTTGCAAAATGACACTTTCCTAATTCTATCATTCGTTTTGCACTTATTAGCTGACATTATTCTATAAAGAAGAGCTCCCCTACTTTTCATTTTGAGTATCATTATGAACTCGTACTTTTTTCTAAATTAAGTATGTTATACCTTGTTATAATGACAATGTTATTCTTTGGAATGTTCCTTTTGTCCAGATTGGCCAATGCGATCTCTGTTATTGGTTAACCACTCGATGAATTTTTATTACTAGAGTAATTTCTAATATATTACTACTCACAAATAGGAACTGAGAAAGGGACTACAGAACATGTGGTCTTATTTAGACTCTTCTTAGAAGTCTGCCTTCTTCCTGTGTACTCTCAAACCAAAGTGAGTCTTTTGGTTTGGAAGGAGATACTTCTGATTTAAAGTACAGATCAATGTCACCCAATTCTAATCCCTATTCCCTTTTTTCTAGGCATACCATACCTACTGCCATACTAATCCTTCTGTTGGGCACCTCGCTCCTCCTCTATATTTATTTACAACAGTCAAGTGTAGCAATTGGCCACCTGACCCCTATCCAGTTCTCCATTCCATATGCCCCAAGAACTCCTTTTTGCACTGGTCTGTGGTGGCCTTGGCCTACCTCTTCTACCTACTCAAGTAACTCTTTTACCACAAATTTAATTACCTGTGTTTCCATTTATAGGATCTTACCTAGCCGTATGGCCTGCTGCCTCTGCCAATTTAAAAATACTATTGAGGGCTTCCCTGGTGGTGCAGTGGTTGAGAGTCCGTCTGCCGATGCAGGGGACGGGGGTTTGTTACCCGGTCTGGGAGGAACCCACATGCCGCGGAGCGGCTGGGCCCGTGAGCCATGGCCGCTGATCCTGCACGTCCGGAGCCTGTGCTCCGCAACGGGAGAAGCCACAGCAGTGAGAGGCCCGCGTACCACCAAAAAAAATAAATAAATAAAATAAAAATAAATAAATAAAATAAATAAATAAAAATACTATTGAGGTTGTCTGTAAGACAGTCAAGCTGAGTTGTGACGGTGAATGCTTGACAGACGTCACACGTTGTGGTGAGTCTCAACTGCGGGATAATAAATTTTTAATTTAATTTTTATTTTAATTTTTAATCAATGATGATAAATTTTAAAATGAACGATGTAATTGCAATATTTTAATTCATTCATTCAGAGTTCCAGCTCCCTAAGTTTCTAAGAACTACCCCCTTGCTAAAAATTAGACTATTGGTTACATTATTAAGCTAATAATAGCTCAGTTACATTGTTAGCTTAATAATGTAACTGATCCACATACATGAAGGAACAAGAGAAAGGAATGGAAAGGAGAAGGGAATTATCATTAATGGCCACATATCCCATGCTGTGCTCTCTGCAAATGAGAACTTATTCATATAGTGCATCCTAGTTTGTAAACTGATTTTATATTCATTAGGTCTTAAGTACCCTTTGTCTTATAGGACAGGTGTAAATATATTATTGTTTATTTTGTTTGTTTCTGCAATTTTATAAATAGTAAAAGTGATACTGTTTCATGTCCTATTTGGCACCTGAGAGTTTCTGGTTCCATAACCAGAAGCTGCTACCTAGCCCTTCTAATGGATGGGAGCGATAGTTTATTCTTAGACTGTCCAGCTCTGTATTTGCTCTGAATCTCAAGCTTTTCTATCCACAAAACACTCAGGGGCTTTCAACTATTTTTCTATATACTAGATTTATTGGCACTAACTTTTTAAAAAGCGTGGGCTCGTGTGTGCAGGCGCAGTCCGCTTGCGCCCCGAGCCGCACATGCGGGGTGAAGGTAGGATGGTAGATTTGGTACCTTTTGTGGTTGCCATCGGTGGTGACAAAACCTTGCTGGTGTGGGAGCTGAGCTCTGGACTCACGGCCGAGACCTTGCAAGTGAGCCGAGCCGGGGCAGAGGGAGGTGTGGAGGAAGCCGCCCCGCGCCCCAGTAACTGGGACTGCTTCGGTACCTCATCTGCCTGTGGTCTCCGCTGAGAGGACTCTTAGTTATAGAGCCAACCTGAGCAGCCAGCTCGCCCCCATAGATTTTTGAGAGATAGTTCCCAACTGACGGCATTGCCTCCTAATGCTTCTCGGAGCTAAGGATTTCAGAGGGAAAATTGTTCATGAAATGAGAAGTGTTTGGAGTTGCAGGCCCACCACAGTTACCTGTGCCGAAGGGCTGGCAGAATATAAGGGAATGGGTATTTTGGTTTCCTGGGCGTGAAATTTCCTGCACTTACTTAGCGTGGGACCAGCCTACAACATTCTCTGTTCACAGTCTTCTCCCACTTCGGCCTTCTGTAGTCGGTCCAAGTCTTCGCAAACGCAGCAGTGGCCGGTCCTGGGTTCTATGCCATCATCAAGTTTTATTCAGCCAGGGATGCCCACAGAGCCCAAAAGGCATGCAACCAGAAGCAGCTTTTTCACACATCTCCAGTGAAGATGGGTCCAAATGTGGAATTCGTCGCTCTACTGGGATGAAGTGCTGAATTTAAAGCTAATTGGCCATTGGGAATTCCCTGGCGGTCCAGTGGTTAGGACTCTGCACTTTCACTGCTGAGGGCCCGGGTTCAATCCCTGGTCAGGGAACTAAGATCCCAGGGGGGGAAAAAATGGCCAGCTTTTGTACAGCACTGTGGTGTACAGAATGCTCTCAGATGCACTGCTCCACTGATCCCCCAGTTCTCCAGTTCTTTCTTTCTTATTTTTAGATGAAGAAACTCGAAATCAGGATGGTTAAGTGATTTACTTAAAGTTCATGACAGTAAATGTGGAAACTAGAGGCCAAATGCAAAGTTGACTGATGTTAAACCCCATGTCATTTTATGCTGCCCCTTAATTTAAGAAATCTTCACAAGAGTCTTCCTTATATTTACTTTTATGTGGATTTTAAATGTGTGAGGTTGACAAACATTTTTTTTTAATTAATTAATTAATTTTTGGCTGCATTGGGTCTTGTTGCTGCACCCCGGCTTTCTCTAGTTGCGGTGAGCGGGGGTTGCTCTTCGTTGCGGTGCGTGGGCTTCTCATCGCGATGGCTTCTCTTGTTGCAGAGCACGGGTTCTAGGCATGTGGGCTTCAGTAGTTGTGGTTCACGGGCTCTAGAGCACAGGTTCAGTAGTTGTGGCACACGGGCTTAGCTGCTCTGCGGCATGTGGGATCTTCACTGACCAGGTATCGAACTCGTGTCCCCTGCATTGGAAGGCAGACTCTTAACCACTCTGCCACCAGGGAAGTCCTGAGCTTGCCAAACTTTTGTCAGATGTAACATAAAGGAGGCTTCATCATCATCATCACTCTCAAACTGCCTATTCAGAACCCCCTTCAGATTCCAGAGAATCATTAAAATATTCTTTAATGCACTGTAGAAAACTTATTCCATATCAATATGCCATCCAATTTTACTTCCCCAGAATTTGTGCCTCCATTCAGCCACCATTCCTTTTTCAAGGACCTTTTCACTTCCTCTGAATAAGTGAGTGAGGCTTAGATTTCCCAGACCTTTCACTTTATAATTGTGTGTCTTCTCTGATTGGCTTCTTGCTCTGGCTACTTCCTACTGACCTTGCTGCTTATTCTCACCCATATTTCTTTACTCACTAATTTCACCTTTATTGAATCTGAGAACTCTCCTCAGATGTGACTCCAGGTACACTACCTCCCATTTCTGTACCCTGTTTAACACCCTCTTCAATCCTGGGTGTACTCCCTGGGATTGAAATGATTTTGTGTCAGACATTCCTTAATTTGTGGACCCTGCAACCATTTCACATAACCACTCAGATATTACAGATGATCCTGGAAAGATTATGAAACAGTTACATGGTATCAGTTGTGAGTAATGAATTCTTTTCTTATATTGGACATTAAGACCATTGCATAAGCTTAGGTTCTGAGATTTTCACAGCATAAAGCCCATCACTGATAAAATAATGAAGAAAAATTTCTACAAGTCACTGTAGTGTTGAGAGGAAAGGACATTCGTATTAGATTTCTTTATTTGATGCAGAGCCTTAGTTTAGTACCCACACCCCCGAAATTGTTATCTACTTTAATTATGTGTTCTTTTTAAATTTTATTTATTTATTTATTTGGTTGCACCGGGTCTTAGTTGCAGCAGGCAGGCTCCTTAGTTGCAGCCCAAGGGCTCCACATTTGCGGCATGTGGGCTCACCAGTTGCAGCAGGCAGGCTCCTTTCGTTGTGGCTCACAGCCTCCTTAACTGTGGCGTATGAACTCTTAGTTTCAGCATGCATGTGAGACCTAGTTCCTTGACTAGGGATCGAACCCGGGCCCCCTGCATTGGGAGCATGGAGTCTTAACCACTGCAGCAGCAGGGAAGTTCCAAATCTCTGTTCTTTAACTCATTGGCAGGTATACATATTTCTTATCTTTTTTCCCCTGCATTTTTAAAAAATACAGAAAAGAGAATAACATCTTAAAATAAAATGAAGGAAAGGCCTAATGTATCTGAGTTTTTCTCAGTAGCATGAAGGGAAATGTTTGCCAGCAAGAACTGTGGCAAGGTTATCCCAGACGTCAGCTGTCTCTACTACCCAGGAGCTCAGAGCCCTTCTGAAGCTTCGTAATTGTCCAGGACAGCTCCATTATGACTCACCATACAGAGCCTAGCCTCCCATGCAACACTCAATATTTAAAAATTAGTCTTCATTTCTCCTTCCCAGCAGGCAGCTTCAGTTGGAGAAAGTAATTTCATTTTCTTATGTACTCATTCATTCACTCAGTCACCAGACCATCACTCCTCTATTATATGCCAAGATCTATGCTTGTTTCTGGTAATAAGGAAAGAATAATATATGGTTCCTTCAAGCACTTAAGGAGTTCATAAACTAGTGACAGAGGAAGATGCACAAACAAATCAATAAAGAAGTAACAATGCTTTCACTTTATTTGTATTATTTGAATTTTATGACTATATTTATATACTACACCCTGTTCAAAGTGGAAATAGACATTTAAGAAAGAACTAGTGATGTAAAAAATCCACAGTAATATGTAAATGATTTAGGGAGTTAAGACTGGAAATATTTGCACTTTCAAAGAAGCTTGTTAATGCAGATGAACCTCTAATTCTTTTGGTTGCTTTATTTACATTTATAGACGTATATGTCTTCCCTCTTCTAACAGGCATTAGTAACATGGGAAGGGGGTGCTACAGATTAAGGTCCTAATTCAGTGGCAGGCCCATCTTATCTCCTCTTCAGGTCATATTCTCAAGCAGGAGCTACAGGATGAGACAACTAAAACAGTTCACTTCCTTTGCTTACCCCCGGCCCCATAATAGGCTTCTGCTGGGCTTCTTTGGTTGCTTTCATCATCACTTTCACCACCAGAGGTCAGGGAACCTTCCGGTTAATCAGGGGCCCTGGAAATGATGCAGAAAAGTACTGACTTAAAAGTAATAAATAACATTTATTTAGGGCTCACTGTGAACTCATTGCTTAAAATGTCCTACTTAATCTTCACAACCACTCTATGAAATTGGTATTGATAAATCTCAGGTATATCCAAAATAAGTCTCTATGTAGGGTTGTGATAATTTTAGGTCTTTTATGTCTTTAGGTTCATTTCGGCACTAGACATAAGACGGTTGAACATAATACACTTGCCCTAAACAGCTCCAGATGCCAAGGATTGTCAAATTACTACTTTGGTTTCCATGGGTGGTCAAAAAGAATCATCAATGTAAACTCTGTAGATTTTCTTTGACTAACAAGACTCCTTTCAACATTGAACTCCTAGACTTTAGAGAGAAGAATAGAACAGGGCTATGGGGAGGATGTGTGAGAGGCTTCCACATGGAAGTATCTGAGCTTGGCCTGCCACCTAGAATTAGTGATAATCTCAATGACTTGGATGGTGGTTTCATAATTTTCTCCAGTATTTGTATGGTATATAATAAAGAATAGTTGTCCATATCTAGTCATTCATTTGCAAGTCTCACTTGATTTTGAAGCTATAGAATACCTAAACTATTACCTGGGATTGTTGGAGTTTATTTATAACAACAGAATATGTTGAAGTCTAGGCTTTAATTCAAAATCCTAAGAGCTTCAGGATATTTCTAACCTTGAAGATAGGGAAAATGAAGATATTGTGACACCACTTCTGAAGCAAAGCCTGAAGTTCTTCTGTGATTAGGGGTGGCGTTCCCCTCCCATGAGTGCAGGAGTTCTGGAGTTGGCATGGCTGAGGAACATTTGGATAAGTTGGAGGAAGGTCTGTTTTCCAGTATGTGTGTGTGTGCCGAGGTGAGGGAGTGGGATTTCTCTTTTTTCCTTTCTTTCTGAAACGCAACTTTTCAAACATCATCACCTTTGCTAAGCAACTAAAACCCTGGGCAGAATTTTTCTGCCTGACAATATAGGTTTTTATCTTAGGCAATACCTGACACCACCATAAACTTTAGAATTTTAGAACTGACCGACTGCCAAGAAGCTTAGGAGGAGGGAAAATTAGTTAGGTTTTTTTTGGTTAATAATTTGTGCTAAATAGTCCTTCAAATACAGATGTCTTCTGGCCTTCAGTTATCCCCAAAAAATCATTGTCTAAAGATTGAAACAGATGACTTCCGGGAAGATGGCGGAAGAGTAAGACGCGGAGATCACCTTCCTCCCCACAGATACACCAGAAATACATCTACACGTGGAACAACTCCTACAGAACACCTACTGAACACTGGCAGAAGACCTCAGACCTCCAAAAAGGCAAGAAACCCCCCACATACCTGGGTAGGGCAAAAGAACAAAGAATAAACAGAGACCAAAGGCTAGGGACAGGACCTGCACCAGTGGGAGGGAGCTGTGAAGGAGGAAAGGTTTCCACACACTAGGAAGCCCCTTCGTGAGCAGAGACTGCGAGTGGCAGAGGAGGGGAGCTTCGGAGCCGCAGAGGAGAGCACAGCAACAGGGGTGTGGAGGGCAAAGTGGATAGATTCCCGCATAGAGGATCGGTGCCGACCGGCACTCACCAGCGGGAGAGACTTGTCTGCTCCCCCGCCGGAGTGAGCGGGGCTGGGAGCTGAGGCTTGGGCTTCGGTCGGAGTGCAGGGAGAGGACTGGGGTTGGCGGTGTGAACACAGCCTGAAGGGGGTTAGTGCACCATGGCTGGCTGGGAGGGAGTCCGGGGAAAAGTCTGGACCTGCCGAAGAGGCTAGAGACTTTTTCTTCTCTCTTTGTTTCCTGATGCGCGAGGAGAGGGGATTAGGAACGCTGCTTAAAGGAGTTCCAGAGGCGGGCGCGAGCCGAGGCTAAAAGCGCGGGCCCCAGAGACAGACATGAGACGCTAAAGCTGCTGCTGCCGCCACCAAGAAGCCTGTGTGTGAGCACAGGTCACTATCCACACCCCCCTTCCTGGGAGCCTGTGCAGCCCGCCACTGCCAGGGTCCCGGGATCCAGGGACAACTCCCCTGGGAGAACGCACGGCGCGCCTCAGGCTGGTGCAATGTCATGCCGGCCTCTGCCGCCGCAGGCTCGCCCTGCACTCCGTGACCCTCCCTACCCCCTGGCATGAGTGAGCCAGAGCCTCCGAATCAGCGGCTCCTTTAACCCCATCCTGTCAGAGCAAAGAACAGACGCCCTCCAGCGATCTACACGCAGAGGCGGGGCCAAATCCAAAGCTGAGCCCCTGGGAGCTGTGAAAACAAAGAAGAGAAAGGGAAATCTCTCCCAGCAGCCTCAGAAGCAGCGGATTAAAGCTCCACAATCAACTAGATGTACCCTGCATCTGTGGAATACATGAATAGACAAAGAATCATCCCAAATTAAGGAGGTGGACTTTGAGAGCAAGATTTATTATTTTTTCCCCTTTTCCTTTTTTGTGAGTGTGTATGTGTATGCTTCTGTGTGAGATTTTGTCTGTATAGCTTTGCTTCCACTATTTTCCTAGGGTTCTATCCGTCCGTTTTTGTTTGTTTTTTTGTTTAAAATTTTTCCTTTATAATTATTTTTTAATAACTTTATTTTATTTTACTTTATCTTCACTCTTTCTTTCCTTCCTTCCCTCCTTTAGACAACGAATCATCCAAATTGAGGAGATGGACTTTGAGAGCAGGATTTATGATTTTTTCCCCTTTTCCTCTTTTTGTGAGTGTATATGTGTATGCTTCTGTGTGAGATTTTGTCTGTATAGCTTTGCTTCCACCATTTGTTCCAGGGTTCAATCCATCCATTTTTTTGTTTTTTTTCCCCACTTAATAATTATTTATTTTATTTTAATAATATTATTGTATTTTACCTTAATTTATTTTACTTTATCGTCTTTTTTTCCATCCTTCCCTCCTTCCTTCCTTCCTCCCTCCCTCCCTCCCTCCCTCCCACCCTCCCTCCCCCCCTTCTTTCTTTCTAGTTCTACTAATTCTTTCTTTCTACTTTTTCTCCCTTTTCTTCTGAGCCGTGTGGATGAAAGGCTCTTGGTGCTGCAGCCAGGAGTTAGTGCTGTGCCTCTGAGGTGGGAGAGCCAACTTCAGGACACTGGTCCACAAGAGATGTCCCAGCTCCACATAATATCAAATGGTGAAAATCTCCCAGAGAACTCCATCTCAACACCAGCACCCAGCTTTACTCAACGACCAGCAAGCTACAGTGCTGGACATCCTATGCCAAACAACTAGCAAGACAGGAACACAACCCCACCCATTAGCAGAGAGGCTGACCAAAATCATAATAAGTCGACAGACACCCCAAAACACACCACAAGACGTGGACTTGCCCACCAGAAAGACAAGATCCAGCCTCATCCACCAGAACACAGGCACTAGTCCCCTCCACCAGGAAGCCTACACAACCCACTGAACCAACATTAGCCACTGGGGACAGACACCAAAAACAACAGGAACTACGAACCTGTAGCCTGCAAAAAGGAGACCCCAAACACAGTAAGATAAGCAAAATGAGAAGACAGAAAAACACACTGCAGATGAAGGAGCAAGATAAAAACCCACCAGAACTAACAAATGAAGAGGAAATAGGCAGTCTACCTGAAAAAGAATCAGAATAATGATAGTAAAGATGATCCAAAATCTTGGAAATAGAATAGACCAAATACAAGAAACGTTTAACAAAGACCTAAAAGAACTAGAGATGAAGCAAACAACAATGAACAACACAATAAATGAAATTAAAAATACTCTAGATGGGATCAATAACAGAATAACTGAGGCAGAAGAATGGAAAAGTGACCTGGAAGATAAAATAGTGGAAATAACTACTGCAGAGCAGAATACAGAAAAAAGAATGAAAAGAACTGAGGACAGTCTCAGAGACCTCTGGGACAACATTAAATGCACCAACATTTGAATTAAAGGGGTTCCAGAAGAAGAAAAGAAAAAGAAAGGGACTGAGAAAATATTTGAAGAGATTATAGTTGAAAACCTAATATGGGAAAGGAAATAGTTAATCAAGTCCAGGAAGCACAGAGAGTCCCATACAGGATAAATCCAAGGAGAAATATGCCAAGACACATATTAATCAAACTGTCAAAAATTAAATACAAAGAAAGCATATTAAAAGCAGCAAGGGAAAACCAACAAATAACACACAAGGGAATCCCCATAAGGTTAACAGCTGATCTCTCAGCAGAAACCGTACAAGCCAGAAGGGAGTGGCAGGACATACTGAAAGTGATGAAGGAGAAAAACCTGCAACCAAGACTACTCTACCCAGCAAGGATCTCATTCAGATTTGATGGAGAAATTAAAACCTTTACAGACAAGCAAAATCTCAAAGAGTTCAGCACCACCAAACCAGCTCTACAACAACTGCTAAAGGAACATCTCTAGGGAAGAAACACAAGAGGAGGAAAAGACCTACAATAATGAACCCAAAACAATTAATAAAATGGGAATAGGAACATACATATCAATAATTACCTTAAATGTAAATGGATTAAATGCTCCCACCAAAAGACACAGCTTGGCTCAATGGATACAAAAACAAAAGCCATATATATGCTGTCTACAAGAGACCCACTTCAGACCTAGGGACACATACAGACTGAAAGTGAGGGGGTGGAAAAAGTTATTCCATGCAAATGGAAACCAAAAGAAAGCTGGAGTAGCAATTCTCATATCAGACAAAATAGACTTTAAAATAAAGACTATTGGAAAAGACAAAGAAGGACACTACACAATGATAAAGGGATCGATCCAAGAAGAAGATATAACAATTGTAAATATTTATGCACCCAACATAGGAGCACCTCAATACATAAGGCAAATACTAACAGCCATAAAAGGAGAAATCGACAGTAACACATTCATAGTAGGGGACTTTAACACCCCACTTTCACCAATGGACAGATCATCTAAAATGAAAATAAATAAGGAAACACAAGCTTTAAGTGATACATTAAGCAACATGGACTTAATTGATATTTATAGGACGTTCCATCCAAAAACAACGGAATACACACATTTTTCTGTAGTGCTCATTGAACATTCTTCAGGATAGATCATATCTTGGGTCACAAATCAAGCCTTGGTAAATTTAAGAAAATTGAAATTGTATCAAGTATCTTTTCCAACCACAACAATATGAGACTAAATATCAATTACAGGAAAAGATCTGTAGAAAATACAAACACATGGAGGCTAAACAATACACTACTTAGTAACGAAGTGATCACTGAAGAAATCAAAGAGGAAGTCAAAATATAACTAGAAACAAATGACAGTGGAGACAAGACGACCCAAAACCTATGGGATGCAGAAAAAGCAGTTCTAAGAGGGAAGTTTATAGCAATACAATCCTACCTTAAGAAACAGGAAACATCTCGAATAAACAACCTAACCTTGCACCTAAAGCAATTAGATAAAGAAGAAGAAAAAACCCCAAAGTTAGCAGAAGGAAAGAATTCACAAAAATCAGATCAGAAATAAATGAAAAAGAAATGAAGGAAATGATAGCAAAGATCAATAAAACTAAAAGCTGGTTCTTTGAGAAGATAAACAAAATTGATCAAGCATTAGCTAGACTCATCAAGAAAAAAAGGGACAAGACTCAAATTAATAGAATTAGAAATGAAAAAGGAGAAGTAACAACTGACACTGCAGAAATACAAAAGATCATGAGAGATTACTACAAGAAACTCCATGCCAATAAAATGGACAACCTGGAAGAAATGGACAAATTCTTAGAAATGCACAACCTGCCAAGACTGAATCAGGAAGAAATAGAAAATATGAAGAGACCAATCACAAGCACTGAAATTGAAACTGTGATTAAAAATCTTCCAACGAACAAAAGTGCAGGACCAGATGGCTTCACAGGTGAATTCTATCAAACATTTATAGAAGAGCTAACACCTATCCTTCTCAAACTCTTCCAAAATATAGCAGAGGGAGGAACACTCCCAAATTCCTTCTATGAACCCAACATCACCCTGATTCCAAAACCAGACAAGGATGTCACAAAGAAAGAAAACTACAGGCCAATATCACTGATGAACACAAATGCAAAAATCCTTAACAAAATACTAGCAAACAGAATCCAACACCACATTAAACGGATCATACACCATGATCAAGTGGGGTTTATTCCAGGAATGCAAGGATTCTTTAATATATGCAAATCAATCAACGTGATACACCATATTAGCAAATTGAAGGAGAAAAACCATATGATCATCTCAATACATGCAGAGAAAGCTTTTGACAAAATTCAACACCCATTTATGACAAAAAGCCTACAGAAAGTAGGCATAGAGGGAACTTTCCT
Organism: Delphinapterus leucas; assembly: GCF_059928025.1. Classification (NCBI taxonomy): domain Eukaryota; kingdom Metazoa; phylum Chordata; class Mammalia; order Artiodactyla; family Monodontidae; genus Delphinapterus; species Delphinapterus leucas. The sequence continues at coordinate 33,049,750 of NC_143147.1, forward strand.
TAACATAGTAAAGGCCATATATGACAAGACCAGAGTCAACATCGTCTATATGGTAAAAAACTGAAAGCATTTCCACTAAGATCAGGAACAAGAAAAGGTTGCCCACTCTCACCACTCTTATTCAACATAGTTTTGGAAGTTTTAGCCACAGCCATCAGAGAAGAAAAGGAAATAAAAGGAATCCAAATCGGAAAAGAAGTAAAGCTGTCACTCTTTGCAGATGACATGATACTATACATAGAGAATCCTAAAGATGCTACCAGAAAACTTCTAGAGCTAATCAATGAATTTGGTAAAGTAGCAGGATACAAAATTAATGCACAGAAATCTCTTGCATTCCTATACACTAATGATGAAAAATCTGAAAGTGAAATTAATAAAACACTCCCATTTACCATTGCAACAAAAAGAATAAAATATCTAGGAATAAACCTACCTAAGGAGACAAAAGACCTGTATGCAGAAAATTATAAGACACTGATGAAAGAAATTAAAGATGATACAAATAGATGGAGAGATATACCATGTTCTTAGATTGGAGGAATCAACATTGTGAAAATGACTCTACTACCCAAAGCAATCTACAGATTCAATGCAATCCCTATCCAACTACCACTGGCATTTTTCACAGAACTAGAACAAAAAAGTTCACAATTTGTATGGAAACACAAAAGACCCCGAATATCCAAAGCAATCTTGAGAACGAAAAATGGAGCTGGAGGAATCAGGCTCCCTGGCTTCAGACTATACTACAAAGCTACAGTAATCAAGACAGTATGGTAATGGCACAAAAACAGAAAGATAGATCAATGGAACAGGATAGAAAGCCCAGAGATAAACCCACGCACATATGGTCACCTTATATTTGATAAAGGAGGCAGGAATGTACAGTGGAGAAAGGACAGCCTCTAAGTGGTGCTGGGAAAACTGGACAGGTACATGTAAAAATATGAGATTAGATCACTCCCTAACACCATACACAAAAATAAGCTCAAAATGGATTAAAGATGTAAATGTAAGGCCAGAAACTATCAAACTCTTAGAGGAAAACATAGGCAGGGCACTCTATGACATAAATCACAGCAAGATTCTTTTTGACCCACTTCCTAGAGAAATGGAAGTAAAAACAAAAATAAACAAATGGGACCTAATGAAACTTCAAAGCTTTTGCACAGCAAAGGAAACCATAAAGAAGACCAAAAGACAACCCTCAGAATGGGAGAACATATTTGTAAATGAAGCAACTGACAAAGGATTAATGTCCAAAATTTATAAGCAGCTCATGCAGCTTAATAACAAAAAAACAAACAACCCAATCCAAAAATGGGCAGAAGACCTAAATAGACATTTCTCCAAAGAAAATATACAGACTGCCAACAGACACATGAAAGTATGCTCAATATCACTAATCATTAGAGAATTGCACATCAAAGCTCCAATGAGATATCATCTCACACCAAGCAGAATGGCCATCATCAGAAAATCTAGAAACAATAAATGCTGGAGAGGGTGTGGAGAGAAGGGAACCCTCTTGCACTGTTGGTGGGAATGTAAATTGATACAGCCACTGTGGAGAAAATTATGGAGGTTCCTTGAAAAACTACAAATAGAACTACCATATGACCCAGCAATCCCACTACTGGGCATATACCCTGAGACAACCAAAATTCAAAAAGAGTCATGTACCAAAATGTTCATTGCAGCTCTATTTACAATAGCCCAGAGCTGGAAACAACCTAAGTGCCCATCATCGGATGAATGGATAAAGAAGATGTGGCACATATATACAATGGAATATTACTCAGCCATAAAAAGAAACGAAATTGAGCTATTTGTAATGAGGTGGATAGACCTAGAGTCTGTCATACAGAGTGAAGTAAGTCAGAAAGAGAGAGACAAATACCGTATGCTAACACATATATATGGAATTTAAGAAAAAAGAATGTCATGAAGAAACTAGGAGTAAAACAGTAAAAAAGACAGAGACTTACTAGGGAATGGACTTGAGAATATGGGGAGGGGAAAGGTTAAGCTGTGACAAAGCGAGAGAGAGGCATGGACATATATACACTACCAAACGTAAGGTAGATAGCTAGTGAGAAGCAGCCGCATAGCACAGAGAGATCAGCTCGGTGCTTTGTGACCGCCTGGAGGGGTGGGATAGGGAGGGTAGGAGAGAGGAAGACACAAGAGGGAAGAGATATGGGAACATATATATATATATAACTGATTCATTTTTTTGTGAAGCAGAAGCTAACACACCATTGTAAAGCAATTATACTCCAATAAAAAATAATAAAAATAAAAAATAAAATGTTCCCCAAGCAAAAAAATAAATAAATATATAAAATAAAATGATGCTAATGCTGTGGGTCCAGAGACCATACTCTGAGAACCACTGCTCTATACCATATTGCTCTCATTCCTCTTTTGGGTAAACCTGGAGACAACAAGACCAGCTTTGTTTCCAACAGCCACATCTCTTTTCAAAGGTGCCAACTGAAGACACCAAATGAAGTATGTGACAGCCTGTGTTGAGTATGAAGTTGACCTCATTGTTAGGAGTTTAAAGATACAGATACAACCCCATTTACCACAGTGCTGACTCAAAGTGTAAGACACTTGAAGTCACCTATCAGAGGGACATTCTCTGAGGCTGGCATGATCTCTGCCACCATGAGCTGAAATACTGTCACGGCCAACAGTATGGTCACTCCCAGGGAGACCTTCTCCCCAGAGGCTGCTGGGAGATAAAAACTCAAGGGAGCCAGAAAAGATATGAGGACACATGGGATGAGGAGGTTGACGATATAGAAAGAGGACCGCCACTTTAGAAGGAGAGTGAATGTCACATCGGGTAAGGCTCAGAGCAGCAGCCATAGGAGATCACATTCTTCACAGCAGGCATGCCATGCACCTCCCACTCTACATCTTTGATTAAGTCGGAGAGGTCTCCGCTGTCCAGGGCATTGAATATATCCACCTGATTGCCATTGTAGGTCCAGGAACCAAAGGTCAGGTTGCACTGCTGATTATCAAAGGGGAAGTAGGTGACATCCACCACACAGGAGCTTTTGGTGATGGCTGGTGCATCCCAGGTGATCAGCCCATCATACCGCAGGACCACGTTGGTGTTCACAGGCTCAGAAAATTCATCATAAGCCCTGGAGGTGAGAGGAGGAAAATGAGAGTTGCTCTCCAGGACAACTCACCAAACTCCTTACCCCCGATAGCTCACCGCCCTGTGCCCATCACTTCAGCGTCTTGGCAATGGATCACCATTCCTTGTCACCCTGGCTTGAAAGTCTGGAATCAACTCTAATTTGCCCTTCTTCTCCATTTCCTGTGAATAGTTAGGGCCGAGTTCTCTTGGATTCTTTCTTTAAAGCATGTCTGCTTTATGTCCCTTCCTCTCCATTCCCAGTGCCACTCTCTTGGTCCAGGTATAATGATTCAAACATCCAGACAAAAAGTAAACGAGGCTAAAATCTAACAGGGGGCTCTGCTTACCTGATTTTGTTAACTGTGGACACAAGAATATTAAAGTAACTTTTTGTTGTTGTTGGAAAAAAAATATTGAAATAAACTCTTGTGTAAATGTTCAGTCCTTTGCCTTCTATAGAAGGGCCTAAGCAGAAAAAGTAAATGTAGATCCCTAGAAAGGGGATTCCTATTGGTACTGAGTTTTCTCTTAGAATCAATGGCACTTGGGCTTAGGGTTTTAAGTCAGAGGCAGGGCTGTTAGCGAATGGAGTGGAGGAGGCTCCACCATCCACCTGAGTGGGTGATGGTTGAGGAGAGGCCAGATCATCTGCACTACCACCAACTCTATCTCACTGTATGAATCCAGCCCTTTACGCCCAGGAGAGCAGGGTCTGTGGCAGTGTAGCCTCAGCTTGTCCATTTGAAATCTGTGAGTAATATGAGATTTGTGGCACGTTCTTGGTTTGCATTTACCATCAAGTATTATAGGAACTTTGAGAATAGATCTGAGCAGTAAAAATGTGCCATGCCAGGGTATACCTACAACAGAGACATCCAACCGTACCCCAGTGTTGTGCCTGCCCTTAATCACTAAGATAATGATCTAAGAATCACAGATGCATTTTTAGTTTTAAACGTATAACCTAGAAATCAGTTATTCAGATAGGCATTTTAAATTCATCTTTTTTTGTTGGATTTAGGGTCATTATCATTCCTTATGAAAAGGAAGGTAACCCAGAAGCTTGCTATTCAGAAGGCTATGACAGGTGCATTCCAGAAACTGCTGATAGTGGTTTTAGGTAAGAACTTTTTGATTGTCCTTGAAGTGCTTCAGTTTCAGTGAGCAAATAAACTTATTTGAAAAGTTAATTGGATGAAAATAATGGTTATCTAAAGCATTACATATTCTTTCATTCACCAGATGCTTTCACAGCAGCAGTCTTAAATTTGTTCTTTATGGCATTTATGAGAAAAACAACAGTGAATATTATTGTCCCCAGTGTTTAGATGTAGAATGACTTGCCTCAGTTCATAGAGAAAGTGTTTGATCCAGTTCTTCCTCACTTGCTTGCTTATCATACAGAATAGTGTAGTGATTATAAGTCTTGGACACCTGTGTTTGAGTCCTAACTTTGTGTCTTAGATTGTTTTGTTGCTGTTGTCGCAATTTTAGTTTTTTCTAGCCAGAGACATTTGAAGGTATTTAATATCTCTAAGCTGCAATTTCTTTATCTGCAAATAGGGTTAGTAATTCAGCTTACCACCAAATGGGGGATATTGTAAGAGTAAATGAAATGATGAATGTAAAAAGCTTAGAACTATGCCTGAAACATAGTAAGCAGACAATATATATTGACTATTATTAATATTATTGTTGTTTTTTTGTTGAAGAGTTTATTAGATTATGTTTTTGGAGTCAATTTAATTTCAGCTTTCATTTCTGATACATTGGGTGAATATAATTCTTATATAATAATCGGCTACGTTTTTGTGAGCCTTGAAAGTTGTCATGCTGCTGAAGAGCGTTGATTGTGTTCCCTATCGAGTTATATAGCAGTGAGAATGTCACAGGCAGTGCCCAAAGGAAACTTTATGATTAGTAGATTCCCTGAAGAGAATTGCTCACCTGCTTCACAGCCCTGCAGGCTTAGAGACTGAGAAATCCTAGCTAAGTTGTCAGAGACCTTATTTGCTTGTAAGAGTTGACCCTGGATTGGTCTTGGCCTTCCAGCCTGGGCAATCCTTCCAAGGAAGCTTGACTTCCCTGGTCATCAGGCAAAATCTCCATCAGCTGTCAAATCTGGGTAACAACATTTAAGAACCAAACTAAAATGTCTGGGTTGTTTGTTCCTAATATGCCAAGGTATTCCTTATATGTACTCAAAACTTTTTTTTAGACCAAAAAGCCTGGTGGCTCTAGCTTGCCTTGAGGAAAGCTGTATTGTCCAAAAGGTACATGGGCCAGTTGCTGCTAGTGGAGGGTTCAAATTCTCTCTGTCTCTGTCTCCAAAGTTTTGTTCATTGTATCTGGTAGAATTTTGTTCCCAAGGAGTAGGCACTTGCCTTGCTTCTAATATGAAGTATCTATTATAGTCCAGTGGTATGTATCACAGGTTTGAACTCACTTTGACCCCCACCTCATACCTTACTATGTAATTGTATTGTGATTGAACATTTTTGTTTCCACAGCTTTAATTCCTATGTCATTATTCCTTAGTTCTTATTTCTAAGATCATAACAGTTTTTGAACCAAAGTTGATATTTCTTATATATTTTTTCACAAATAATTATGATAAAAACTGAAGTGTCAGATGAGGGAACTTCTAGGAAAATGCTCTTATTTTCTGCTTTTAGAAATCAAAAGGATGTCTAATTATTGGGTGCTACCATTGTATACAGGAAGTTTTAGAACAAGAACACTTCTGAATTGATCCTTGTTAACTTTATTTCAGAAAATGGTAAAATAGCTGTGGAAGAGGGACCCTGTGAAGAGGTCACAGGTGCTAGAAACGAAGAGGAACTACAGGATTTAATTCAAGTATGTGGAGATAAAAACTCAAGGGGTACACAGCCAGTGTAGCCATAATTCAAAATAACCAGCAGGATTTGGAAGACTTTGGCATGTCTACTCAGCTCTGTCATCCTTAGGATAATGTGAAACTCTGAAACTGCTTTTGAGGCAGGGAATTTCTAGGACTTTTCCAAGTCCCAAGCCTTGTCTCTGGCCCCTTATTTGAAGTTTGGAGAGCAGGATTGAGGGCCATCAGTGTACGTCTACAGTTGTGGACACAGAAGAAGACACAGGCCTTTTAGAACTCCCCTCAAATAGAATTGCAGGGATTTGGGAACAAAGTAACTATGGCCTTAAGTGTGATTATGCTACAGAGTTTAAAACCTATTCATGTCTTTCAAGTAAGGTGTATAACCCAAATCTCATAATCACATATATATCTTGTGTTAAATATTTTGCCGAAGAACCTTTCTGTAAATCAATTATATGGATGCCTCGAATTAGGGATTAAGTTGTTAATGTAATTTCTAAAAGAAAACATTAATGTAGTGCATTTAATATTTTTATTAAAAAGAAGCAAAAAATGCGTTTCATGTCATTGAGAGCTTTATTTGGGGCTAGATTGCTGATTATTTAACTCACCCCAATGTTGCAAAGTTTGTTTTGAAGGGAAGAAAGTAGAGAAAGAAAAGGTGGTTGTGTTCTGAAAAATGTAGATATTTTGATAGTTTTTCCCATAAAAAATAATTATTTTAATTCAATTTAAATCAGTCAAGGAAACTTCAAACTTATCCATGTTTGGGCTTTAAGAAGTCTAGCTTCCTGTGTAATGTAGGAGGAAAGGATTCCGTATTGATACTAAAGATTTCAGAAACCCGATTATAAAAACAGATCCATTCCTAAATGAGGCCAATCTTGGAATCAGTTCCATTCAGAAACCATTATGTGCTAGGTACTGGAAATAAGATGCATCTACTTCTCTCTTGGAGTTTAGGTGTTAAAGGTGTACCAGACAATTAAAAAGGACTAAAATTAAATAGATTATGAAAAGAACTGTGAAGAAAGTAAACTGGGTGCGAGTTACAGTATTTCAAGAAAATTACTTAACATGCTGACTTTAACATTCTAAATGTCTTCTCCACGTGTGCACACAGGGTAGACCTCTGAAAAGTGACACTGTAGTTTTTTCTAGATTAATGGCTCTGTTGAGGCAAGGTGGGATGGGGGAAGTTTTCCCATGCTAATATAAAGGGTCATTCACTTGGTTTTAGACTCTCTTTCCCAGAATAAATTGCTCACCTGCCCCAAACCCCTCCTACGGAAGTTGTGGAGTCATCACTGATTCAGTGGTAACCCCTAATAACAGAGTGGTGAATGAATAATGAGACGTGAATACTGAGAGTTTGGAGGAAATGGCAACATTTTAGAACAATTGTAAGGTGTGTTCCCCTCCCGCCACCATAACTGGTGCTCATTTTGCAGGTCAGCTACTTTTCTTATCAGCCGTGTGACCAAAGGGAGGAAGAATGTCTCCCGGACTTCAGCTTTGAGGAGGAAGAGTTCAGATTGCCAGAACTGGACTAGCGCTTTTGAATTTCCCAGAATGCCACGTCCTGTGGTTTCCTTGGGAAGATCTGCATCCTTCCCAACACCCCTCCACCCCTGGGCTGCTGGAGTTTGGGGTCACTCGGGTCTGGAGCCCAAATCCCGCCTCATTGTTTGGGGCCAGGGAGGGCAGGGAGGGGTTGGGAAGAGGGCCCCGGCAGGAGGTAACTGTCTCCTTTGTAAGGGGAAGGATGGCTTGCGCCCTGGGGACTCTGGGAAAAAGACCCACTCTGGTGGCGCGGATTGGATTTCCGCACAAACCTAATAACGGTGGTGTAACTAAAGATGTCATAAATAATGGATGGGACGTTAGGCGGGGGAGGCGTGCGCGGTTGCTAACGTGAGCCCTCGCGTCGGCGCTGGCATAGCGGTTCAAGCTTGGACGCAGGATGTGACTCCGGCTCGTCACTGGCCTGGGTCACTGCACCTGGGAGCCGCCGCATGTTATGTCGCATCTGCGCCCCACGTTTCCTCCTCACATGGCAACGAGTGTGGCTTCTAGTCCAGGCAGTTCAGCCTTCGGAGTGGGCCCTGGACCCCGTGCAGGTGACACCCAACCCCCCACGGCTGACCGAGGCTTGGTCTTCACATGCCTAAGAACCCCCTCCCAAATTGCCCCATGCCCTTACACCCCTGGTAGAAGCTGGGGGCTTTAATTACTTGGTGTCCTCGTCTCCAGTCCAGATGTTGGCCCCACCTCATCAGGAGTTGACTGAGACTGAGGTTCCATACCTGGACACGGATTACGTTGGAGAGCTGCCTACAGATCAGTTTGCTATTCCACATCATGATCTGAATAACTAGCAAACCCAACATCAAAAGCTCCCAGAGCCGTGTCCAGTGCTAGACTGGGATCAGAATCAGCCCTTTGTTCTGCCTTCTCGACACAAAAGTAAGACTAAACACATAGGTCTAGATCAGGCTGAAGGTCACCAATCATTTGAAATACTTGTTCCAACTCTAGGTAGTAAGAGCTCAAAACCAATGAAGTTTATTGTTTCACCACCAAACCTGAAGAAAGATCTAGTTCAGCATCAACGGCTTGCCAAAGTTGTTGTTTGAACTATAGGCCAATTTGAAAAAAACACTCAGGGTCTAGAACAACAGTTGCTGGGTGATTATTTAGATCCCAGTATGGATGCCTTTTATCCTGAGGAGAGCATACCTAGGGATTTTTGGGGGATCCCAGATGTACCTCCAGAGCCCCCTGAGGAAGCTGAAATTTCTCCATCCCAGCAGGAGGCCCAAGCTCATCATCCAGAGCTCACTGAGGAGGCTGAATCTTTACCCAGTAGGAGGTCCCTGCTCAGCATCCACAGACCCCTGAGGAGGTTGAATCTTTTTCACCCCAGGCAGAGGACAAGCCTCAGCATCCAGATCCCAATGAAGAAGTAGAACCACTTCCACTTCAGCAGGAGGATCCATCTCAGCCTTCAGAGGCCCCTGAGGTACTAGAAACTTCAAGTCCTCAGGAGGTCCTAGCCCAGTCTTTGGAGACACTTAAGGAGTTTGTAGTTCAACCAGTAGCACATCATGGAGTAAATGAAACCCAGCAGTCAAACTTGTACAATGTAACTGTTAAACCTCTGGATCTGGCACTTACCATAACTCCACCGGTCACTAAAGAGGTTGAACCTTCTCCAGTCCAGCAGGAGGCCCCATCTCAGCCTCCAGAGTGCCCCGAGGAGGTTGAACATTCTCCAGTCCACAGGAGACCCCATCTCAGCCTGCAGAGCACCCTGAGGAGGCTGAACTTTCTCTACTCCATCAAGAGGCCCAGCTCAGTCTCCAGGGTTCCCTACATATATGTACTTCAAATTCCAGTGAGTGATGAGGTAGCATGTCTACCTGGTGCTCAGCGTTACGCTCATTCAAACTTGCCCAGTGTTACACTTCAACCTCTGAATTTGGAACTTACCAACACTCCAGAGTCCACTACAGATGGTGAATTTCCTACAGCTCAGCAGGAGGCCCCGGCTCCACCTCTTGAGCATAATGAGGAGACAGAACCTTCTCCAACCCAGCAGTAGACCACAGGTCAACCTCCAGAGCCTCTTGTGGAAGCTGAGCCTTCTCCAAGTGAACAGGAACAACCGACTCAGCCTTCTGAGCCTACAGAGCCTCCTGAGGACTTGCAAATAGCAACCCAGCAGAAGACTCCAGCTCAGCTTTCAGAGGCTTTTGGAGAAGCTGAAATTTCTGCAGCCAAGGAGGAAGCCTCAGCTCAGTCACCAGAGCCCCCTAATGGGGCAGAATCTTTGGCAGCCCAGCAGTAGATCCCATCTCTGTCTCCAGTGGAGATAGAACCTTCTGCAACCATGCAGGAGCAACAAGCTCAGCCTCCAGAGCCTTCTTCAGGGGAGGTGGAACCTACTCCAACTCAACAAGAACAGCCAGCTCAACCTCCAGAGCATCATGAAATGACAGTTTCACCTCCAAGTCATCCTCAGGCTCAGCATCCAAACTTATCCAGTGTCGCTGTCAAACCTGCAGATGTGAGCTTACCATAACAAAAGAACCACTCCAGAGGTGGGTCCTTCTCCAAATCAGCGCAAGCCTTCAGCTCAGCCCTGAGTGCCCCTTATTAATGCAGAATTTTCTACAACACAGCATGAGGTCCCAACGCTGCCTTCACAGCCACCTGAGGAGGTTTAACCTTTGTCAGTTCAACAGGAAGCTCCAGCACAATATCCAGAAGCCGGTACACATAATAAAATTTCAGTATAATAGGAGACCCCGGCTCAGTATCCAGAGCATCCTGGAGAAGAAGTTATACCTGCCATAACCCAGCAGGAGATTCCAGATCAGCATCCACAGGCTCCTGACATTGTACCTTCTCCACCTTAACAGGAAGGCACAGCTCAGTATCCAGAGTCTCCTGGTGAGGTTGAATCCTCAGCAACTCAGTCTCCAGAGCTCTCTAATGTGACTGTAGTTTTCTCTGCAGAGCATCATGTGACAACAGTTTCTCCTCGAGGTCAGGATTAAGCTCAGCTTCTGCAGCAGCCCGATGTCACTGTTATACCTATGGATCTTGCACTTATCGTAACTCCAGCGTTCACTAAGGAGGTTGAAACTTCTCCACCCCAACAAGAAACCTCAGCTCAGTCTACAGTGTCCCCTGAGCAGTTGGAACCTTTGTCAGTCCAGCAAGAGGTTTCAGATCATCATCCAACACCCTCTGAAATTGAACATTCTCCAGTTCAGCAGGGAGCCCCAACTCAACCAACATACCCCGAGGTGACATATCCAAATCCAGAGCAAGTTCAGGCTCAGCATCCAACCTTCACTGAGGTCACGATTCAACCTTTGGACCTTAAACTGACCATAAGGCCAGAACTCACTAAGGAGGAAGAACCATCTCAAACCATACAGGAGAACTTAACCCAGCCTTCAGAGCCACCTAAGGAAGTTTTTGTAGCTCGGCCTCCAGTATATCAGAACCCAATAGTTCCAACACCAGATCAGGATCACACTGAGCCTCCAACATCACCCAGTGTCACAGTTCAACCTTTGGACCTGAAATTACATTAACTCTGGAATCCAGTATGGAGGTTGAACCTTCTCCAACCATGCAGCATACCCATGCTCAGCCTCCAGAGCTCATTAAGGAAGTTGTAGCTCAGTCTCCATTGTATCCCGAGGTGACAGTTCCAGCACCAGATCAGGATCATGCTGAGCATCCAACATCACCCAGTAACACAGTTAAACTTTTAGACCTGCAGCTTACCACAACTCCAGAACCTACTACAGAGTCTGAACATTCTACAGCCTGACAGCAGACTACAGCTCCCCCTCCAAAACACCCTGAGATGACACTTGAACAGCCAAACCTGAATCAAGTCACAATTCATCCTATGGATGTGGAACTTACCGTTACTGCAGGATCCAATATGGAGACTTTACCTTCTCCAATCATGCAGGATACCCCAAATCAGCCTCCAGAGGCACCTCAGCATGTTGTAGTTCAATCTCTATTCCAGCAGCAGGTGACAGTTCCAACTACAAGGAAGGGTCAAGGTCAGTATTCAACATCATCCAGCGTCACTGTTCATCATGTGGACCTAGAGCAAACCACAATTCCAGAACCCACTATGGAAGCTGGACATTCTACATCCCTACAGCAGACTACAGCTCCCCCTTAAAACACCCTGAGGTGACACTTGCACAACCAAACCTGACTCAAGTTACAGTTCCACGTGTGGACCTGGGAGTTAACATATCTCAGCAACCAAGGCCATCTGAGACAGTTCTCTTTCCTTTAACTCAGTATTCAGTATCCACAGGTTTTCCTGGTGTAAAATATACCCCAGAAAAGAAGCAGCCAGAACAGCATGCCACCACAAACGTCAGCATATGTGAGCTCTGTACCTTCAAAAATGAGACGCTGTCATGTGTCGGTCTCAGCTCAAAGCAGAAGCTCCACAGAGTGCCTGAGCCAGAGCCTAACGCCTACAACGGCACTTTCAACATCATGTAAGAATCGACTTTCCTCGTTTGTTCTCTGCATCCTTCCTGACATGGCAGCCTTTCTTCAGGTCTTCCTGGGTCCTCCTTATCTCCCCAATCCACATTGACTGACTTTCTCTTTCCACCTTTTGTTTGTCAATGATTCCTTATCTTCATTCTCCTTCTTACTATTTTTCCCTCTCCTCCAGTCTTTTACTTTTAATTGCCCTTATTTTTTCCTTCTCCATTTTTTACCCCATTATTTAATTCCTTAACATCTACTCTTCTCCCATCTTTACTCCATCCTCTACAGCAACATGTCCCTCTCCCCATCTCATTGGCGGTAATACAACAAAGTGGTTAAGAGTAGAGATTCCGGAGCCAGACTACCTGGCTTTTAACATAGGTCTGCCATTTATTAGCTTTATGACTCAATTTCCTCATCTATAAAATGGGGATTATGGTAGTCATCATCTCATAGGATGACTCCTAATTCTCCTAATGACTCCAATCTCATTGGGAGACTTAGATGAGTTAATATAGGTAAAGCTCTTCTATCAGTGTCTAGCATATATTTTAGTGTTAGCTATTATTATTATTCAATCCCTCAGTTATATCTAGAACTCATCTTTGTCCCCTGGCTTCCTATATGTAGCACCCATTTTGTGCCCAACCCAGGGCTAAGTACTGTGGGAGCCACAGAAGTATATGGTATTGTCTCCAGAACATGACAATGAGAAGAGGGAAGAAAGGGGATATGCCTTAAAATGGAGGTAATATATAATTAAGTATTAAAAGAAATACAGATAGGTGCTGTATTTCACCAGAACCTGTACTCACATGGGTGTGGAGGTCATGGAAGGTTGCATGGATAAGCTAAATCTTCAGCTGGGACTTAAAGATTGGCTGTGATTTGGCAGAGAAATAATAGGCAGTACAGTCTAGGCAAAGGTGTGACTGCAGGGATGATCAGAATTTAATAGATTAGTTTGGCTGTAAAGAATTGGGTTAGGCAACAATGAAAGATAGGATTATGAAAACCCTTGACTACTGGCAATGGGGGTTTGAAAGTTATGCTGTAAGATATGAGGAGCCAATGCATGTTTTCAAGCAAGAGAGACAAATGATTAAAACAAGGGGCTTATTTTAGATTTCATATGAAGAGCGATCAGAGAGGAAGCTTGATTCACGGAGACCAAATAGAATGCTTTAGCAAAATCTAGGAGTAAAGTGAGAAGGAGCTGAATTAATGTGGTTGTGATGGAAGTAGAAAGAAAATCCTGAGAGTACTACAGAGGAAAAACTGACAAGATGTAGTAATTGACTAGAGTTGGGGGATTGTAGTACAGGAAAAAGAAAAATCACATGTGTTGATGGGCAGAATGATGGTGGTATAACAGGTGGAAATATAGCAGTTGGGAAGCACAGTCAGTTTGAAGGAGATGAGTTCAGTCTTAGGCATCTTTTATTGGTGATCATAAAGCAACCAGAAAGCTCTGTTTGAGTGGAAATGTCCCTCAGGCAGATGGGCAGACAGGTATCCATTTTGACCTATTTCTGACTCCCGTGAAAAATGTGCTTATAAACTGAATAGTTAGATTGTTGCTGAGGAAAGAGGACAATGCTAAAGCCAAAGATTCAGTCATCCACTGAGTTAGTGGTTCAAACTGAACCTCAGGCATTTAACAGCTTCTTTTAAACATATCTAATTCATGGATACATTCTCACTGTTTAAAAAAAGAAATGTGACAGAAGTATATAGGATGAAATGTGAAAATTCCACCCCAACTTCCCTACCACCAATACGGTAACCCCTGTTACTGTTTTGATGTGTGTCCTTCCTTCCGATCTCTTTCCTTTGCATTTTGTTCCCCTAATGAGGTAATAAATTTACTCCTTGCTCAGTGACTTGTGCTTTTCCCTATGTAATATGTTTAAGAGATATTTTCGTATTAGTCACTATAATTTCTAATTGCCCGTATCCTTCTAACACCTGGAAAGATTCTGAGGGCACTGAGCCAAAGCTTTGTTGTTGCCTGGCATAGGGTTTCTTTATATTTATTTGCTGATATTGATAAATGTTTGCCATTTTTCTCATTGATTTGTAGGAGTCATTTTAGACACATAAGTGATTTTGGAAAATAAGTAATTGGCATTATGTATCCAAGAAATTGGACAGATAGGAAGTTCAAGTTCTGAGGAGATGCCTCATTGTTTGTGCCAGTGGCCTCACAGTATGTTTTTTATTAATTGTGCACACTGGGAAGCTGATAAGCTGTGGGAATTATAAAGCTGGTCTTTTCTGCATTTGAATATTCCCCACAAGGTGGCCATGATTCTTTTCCTCCTTCTCTACATTCTTTTCCTACCTATTCAAGGATATGAACTGTGGTTCTTCACAGAAATTTCCAGGGAAACTCTATTTCTTACATTGATGAAAGTATATGGAAGGCATACCGCTGGGCTGAGAAGCTGTGAGTATACTCTCCCCAAATATGAATACAAAAAGCTAACTGCCTTGTAAGATCCTTCTTGGTCCAGAATTTTGAGGTCAATACCTGTGAGAAAAGGTATTTCCCCTTCCATATCCCAAAGAAACCTAATGATTGAAATTCTGTGTTTATTTTAAAAATAAAATTTGGCAGGACCTCTTTAAAATCAGTAAGAGAGAATTTAAACTTATTTTGCATTATACAAGTAATACATGATTATATTCTCAATATATAACAATGAAATAACAGGTATAGTGAAAACCCTCCTTGTGCCCTAATCCCCCACCCACTACTTTAAGTTTAGTATTAATCCTTCCAGACTCTTTTCCATACTTTTGTGTACATACATATTTACAGATAGGCAAATAGGTTTGTGTGTTTTTCTTATCTTTTTTTACATAAGTAACGTCTGCCACTTGATTCCTTCATTTCATGATATGTGTTAGATTTCTTTCCTTCCCAGTACATAGAGGGTTACCCCATTCATTTAAACTCATGCATAATATTCCATAGTATGAATGTATCACAGTTTAATAATGCCCCTATTGAAGGATGTTTAGATTTTGTCCAGTTTTCTTGTTACTTACATTGCTACAATGAATATCCTTGTACATGCATTTTTGTGAGCCTGTCATTTATTTCTATAGAATAGTTATCTAGAAATGGGATTGTTTGGGTGAAGACTATTTAGTTATAAAATACTAATTGCCCTCAAAAATGTTTTGCCAGCTTATACTCCAGTCACTATGCTGTGATGACATTCATTTCCCCACACACTTCCACCACCACTGGATATTCTACATTTTTTTTTTTTTGCTAATCTGACGAGTGAATAAAAGGGGTTCCATCTGAATTTGAATTTTTCTTATTGTGAACTTAAATATATTTACTGGACATTTGTAGTTTATCTGAGAATTGTCTGTCCTTTGCCCATTTTTCTGTTACTATTTTTTTTTTATTGATTTGTAGAAAAAGTCATTTTAGATACATAAGTGATTTTGGAAAAAACATTCAAAGTAATTTTTCATGACAGTCTGTGGTCATATCTGTAGTTCAACTTGAATATACAAGTCATAAATGACTTCTGAATTAATAATAAAAAATCATAACAGTCAATCTAAAAACAGGTATTATGACCACCCTTAAAGAGATGACCCCTTAGTCTGATATCATATTGGTAAGGAAAAAAACGCTAGAATCAGGCAATTTATTTTTTAATTTACAGATTTCCTAAATACTATATGTAGTTTATATTTCCTGTGATAGTATCTAACTTGGAGATTTTATTTCCCAAACTTGTAAGAAAAATGAAAGTCATTTGGCACAAGAAATAGATAACTTAATTTCCTCTGGGAGTGGAGGGTGGTGGTAGATTGAGGGACAGAGGTAAGAGAAAAAGTTTGAATTGTGTGCTACATATTTTTGGAATTTTAAGATGTGAATATATATTACATATTTTTAAAAAATAAATTGAAATTTAAAAATTAATTTATAAAAAGCATGAGTTTGGGAGGCGATACTCTAAAACATGAGCCTGGTAAGGTTTGAAGGTATCTAAGTCAGCTTGAGGTTTATACCTTATAAGCAGAGGTTCCTAACTTGAGGTCAGTGGTTCCGCAAAGCAGAATTTCTTAACCTCTCTCCTGCTCCCCCGTGTATACCTCTTTGGCAAGCTGCAGAAACTTATGTTCTTGGGATAATGTTTTAAAATATATAATAAGTCAAAATATATCAAAAAAAAAGGAAACCAACTATATTGAAATAGTTTTCAGAATATTTTTAAAATTAGTGAAATAGTAATAAATATGCTTCTCTTAGCACACTAAATAACAAGATATAGTGGTAGGTCTAATAAATATTATAACTCCAAGGTAGTGATGAGAATAAATGATATTTCAAGGTATCTGCAGCATATACGTGATATGAAATGACCTGTGATTTCTATTGGGGACCAAATTAACTATACTGCTGATCTACTGTGGTTTGTTGCCTACATTCATAATGGAAGCAAGTGCTGATTTTAGTTAAAGATTTGTGAAAACTGAGATGTAATTTTATTTCCCATCCCAGTTTGGCACTCTGGATTCAGTCCTCTCTATTCACAGACCTCTGCCCTAAAAGGAAGATCCACAAGTCGAAATTGCATGCACACTTTTGCGTGTGTTCAAGAAAGTGCAGTTTTTTCGGAAAAGAACCCTTGCTTTTATGAAATTCTCAAAGGATTCTTGTCTCAAAAGACTGAGGCACAAATGTAGGGGAGAAGAAAGACATTTCTTTTCCTGTACTTATCCTCATGAGTGATGATAAATTGATATTTTGTTTTAAATAAAAGTATCTGATAGTTGATAACTTGTCACTTTCTGAATTCATTCAATAAATATTTTTTCCAGTATCTACGATATGCCAGGAACTGTTTTACATGCTAGGGTTACAGGCCCAAGAATGAAAGAGCCCAAGTATCCCAGTTCTCAGGGGATTTACAAATATATAGAAATAAGTATATAAGTGTAATAAATAGATATAATTTCAAGCATTGCTAAATACTTTGGAGAGAAAGAAAGCAGGGGAAGGAGAGTAAATCAGTTCCAGAAAGGCCTATTGTTTGCATTTTATATATATAGCTAAATCAATCAAACAGACCCTGAACCCTCTCAATTTCCAAGAAGTTACAGAGGTGGAGAGAAGGATAATTGTCAGTAATACAGAATCAAAAATGAATGTAAAAATCAGAAGACTGCCTTAGACAAGACCCCTGGTCAGAAGTTAGACATGGATCTTTCTTAAATGTTCCTTCATGCCTACTTTTGATATTTTCCTGGTGTGAGAAAGTTTTAGATCTGGCTTTAACTCTGATTCCCCATAGTTTTAAAATTTTTTCTTCGGTCAAAGTGAATATTTGGAGTCCTACAGATTAATGTATTTTATTTCAGTTATTCAGCTATTTCTTATTTGAAGCTCCTTTTTGGGTAATGTTTTGGTGACTGACTCAATCTCAGTCTAAACCTTACTTCTAGGCTGAATTTACCGTTGTTATTTTAAAAATTTCTTCTATCCTGTCATCCAAACAACTTCACAGAAAGAAACCCCATTAATTTGAAATACATACTGTTTGGTTACTCCCTGTCCTACCATGATATTCAAACTCAAACCAGTGTGATATGGGCATCAGCCAATCAGAGAAGACACTGCCATAAAGAGTTAATGAGCAGCCCCATCTCTTTGCTGTACTTACTGAATCCTTGTCAACGTTCAAAGTTATAATTAGCATATATGAGTTCCACTTTTGTGTAGCTTTTTTTTCTTATGTCAGCAATTCCTGTGACATTTGTATATCATTTTTGATGTATACATACAGTTTTGTTACGCGATATGGGGGGGTAGAGTTTTTTCCTACCTTTGAAGGTATGAAAAGGGTTACCATAAATGTTGTTGGACATATTGATTTGTTTTTTTTCTTTTTGCATCATTTCCATGGAAATATGAAACCACTACTTAGAGGTGAGAAAACAATCAATCTTAGCACCATCTGTTGACAATTCCCCCTAACATGTATTCTGACTATCACTGCGATTCCTTCTAACATGGTGAATTTCAATTTGAGGTCAGGGTCTCTGAAGCATGCTCAGGGCTCCAAGAGTTCTTTGTGGTAATTGAAGTCTTTTGGGTTTTTGTTTAAGTGATCTTTTAAAAATGTGTGTGACTATATTCTGTATAATATGAAACACCTTAATAACTGAGTTGCAGAGTTCCCAGGTAGTAATATTTTAATTTTCATAAGCTATGAGTAAATAATTAATTTATGAGGTGGAATTAAGCTATGAGATGGAATTAATATAAATATGTGACCAAGAGACACTGTGAGTAAAAAGCAGGACGTTTTAAATGCAGAACTCAATGGAAATAGTTTTACAAGGCAACATAGCCTGTGCTCAGATCCCCAAGGCTCCTGAAGGATGTACCACTGTTAATATCACCTGCAAGGAAGGGGATCCTTCCAGGCAAGAGAAACCTACCTTTGACATCTTATAGAGTTTCTTCTGTACTAGCTCTTTCTACCATTCCGTCGCTCCACTCTTGGGATACTGGCTATGTGCCTTCCTGCTTATCAGATATAAGAAACAGGTACAAAACGCCACCCCCTCCTCCCCGCAGCATGTTCCTAGTCTTTATTGTGAGACCAGCGGAAGCAAAGGGCTTAACATTCCTCAGGCAGACGCAGGCGTCAGGCTTGACTGTGAATCGTTCCTGTCCCCTTCATTCTGCATTCTGGAGAAGTCATTGGCTGGATCTCTCAGGTTCCTAATTTATTCTTTAACTGTCATTTCTGCTGCTCATACACTGAGTTTTTTATTATTATTATTATTGCTAACACTTTTCATTCGTGTATTCCTGAGTTGACTAATGGATGCACTATCTGCTTACATCTGTCTGAGGGTAGTAATTGTGCTATCCTAAGGTCTTGTGCTTTGTTAACTCTTAATTCATTGGCTATAAGGTCTTATGTTTGTTTTTGTTTTCTGTCCTTAATGGAGTAGGCTTTCTCACATTGTTTGGTCATTCCTGAGTGTAATTCATCTCTCTAGTGGAGATTCTACTGCTTTTGTTTCACAGCTTCAGGGATGAAGTGAAATGAGCTTTTGGGGCTTATTACTCCCAATGGGTTTCCTTGAGAAAAAGGCAGAGGTGGAAGGTGCCTTCTGGTGGCTAGTCAGGGAGTGCATAACTTTCTTCCAGCGTTCTGGAACCTTGCCCCCTTTCTAACACCAATTGCTCCTGCCCAGAGGAATACACCTTTTGCTGCCTGGATCAAGGAGGGAAGATGTGGGTTTGATGTGTGCTGTCGGCTGCTCCTACCGCACTATTCCAACTGATCACCCTGTAGGTAGCTCCAGGATGTTTCTGGCAGGGGAGCATTTGTGTAGCTGCTCCCACACATTGAGCTAAGGTTGTGATTTTTAAGCTATATCTTTTCTATCATTCTTAGGAATTTTGTTGGAGGTTGAAGGGGTGGAGACTTGACATGTTTTAATCTGCCAAATTGAAATAGCACAACTTCTTGGGAAACAATTTTGTATCCCTATTACATCCTAAACAAACTCAGGCAAATATGTATCAGGATACAAATACAAGAATGTTCAAGGCAGTATTGTTTTTAATAAATAAAAACTAGAAAAATCTCAGTATACACCAACAGTTGAATGACTAAAGTGTGGTTTAATCATACTTAGAATCCATACACTTCATCAGAAACATAATGCAAGCCACATAAGTAATCTTAAATTTTCTGGTAGCCCCTTAAAAATAAAAGTAAAATGAAACAGATGAAATAAATGTTAATATCTTTTACTTAACCCTTATATCCAAAATATTAACATGTGATCATTATATACATTATTAATAAGATATTCTAATTTTTTTTAATACTAAGCATTTAAAAATATCCTAAGTATTACCATATCTACATGTAATCAATATAAAAATTAATGAGAGAATCTAGATTTTTTTCCCATAGTAACTCTTGGAAATCACAATTTGGTTGCTAAATTTTATTACAAATACTTGATTGGTATTTAGATTTCATAAAATTTACAGTCGAAAAAGTAGTATCACATATACAAATTGTTGTTAACCAAAACATTCTCCAATAATTACATTTAGTATCAGTTTTTTTAAATTTTAATTTCAAAATAATTGAAATTAATTAAGTTAAAAATTCAATTCCTTAGTCACATTAGCCACTTTCAAATACTCAGAAGTCTCATTTAGTTGGACATGCAACACTACATACTACAGGCAAAAATAAAATAATTTTACAAAATAATGTTGAATGAAAGAAGTAATGTGGCATATAATACATATAATATGATTCCACTTATATAAAGTTCAAGAAGAAGCAAGACTAAACTGTTGTTTATGGCTGATAGAGAAAAGGCAAAACTATATTTAAAAAGCAAGGAAATTATTATTAAAGTAAGGATAGTGGTTTGCTCTCCGAAGCCAGAGAGAGGGTTGTGATTGGAAAAGGGCACACAGGAGGCTTCTGGGATGTTGGCAGGATTCTTTCTTGACATGAATGGTGTTACGTGGGGATCTGTTTTGTAATTATGAAACAGTTGAACAGTTGTTCAATTGAATTATTGAACAGTTATGTATATTTTATGCACATTTTAGTTTTCAAAAAATTTTAATGGGGGTAAAAACAGATGGCTTCATTTGCCCTGATACAGTTCTGTGTGGGACTTCCCAATAGGGTTTGGGGGAAGAGAGGAGGGAAGGGCAGCTCTGCAACGTTGGTGCCACCCAGAGCTGGTTTAAAACAGAGACTTCGTGATCTAGAGAGTAGGCATTAATTATATAATTTGGTGGGAAGAGTGGGTGGGGTGTGAGTTTGTGTGTGTGTGCGTGCATGTGTGTGCACATGCGTGATGTAGAGAAATAGACACAAAGGAGGAAGTGAAAAGAAGGTTTAAATGAAAACAGAGCAGAAATGACCATCCCTAAATTAAATAAGAATTAGGTTGCTTAGGTGGCACCATTACCCAGCTTTCCTCCACATATTGGAGTTAGTCCTATGTAGTATATAGTTGTAGTTATTTTGCATTTTGATCCAGAAATAACCTTTTCATTTTTCAGAATTCTCAGCGAAAATTATTTGGCTGAATTACATAAGGACTCATTTGAAGGCTTGTTATCCCTCTGATATTTGTAAGTTAATCATATTTATTTATGAGTTCTTATCTATAAAGTAGATTATCTATAAAGTAAGTAAGGGTTTCAAGTTAGATAATCTTTTCAATTTCTTCTAGCAATAAAATTCTACAATTCTGTAAGTCTGTGTAGGGCCCCAGCCCATCACTAGCACTAAATATCTCCTATTCATTTTTAATTTTTTAATTATACAGACAAGGTATAGATAGAAAAATACACTTTAGTTGTAGAGGAAAAGTGGGAATGAGGTTTGAGCAATTATAGACTCCCATATGAACTTTGTTATATAAGTGTTCATATAGTCTCCATCTGTATTTATATTTTGTTTATGACCTATGGATCAAAACTGGCCCACAGTCCATTTTTATACAGCCAGTAAGTTAAAAGTGATTTTTAAAGTGCTGTAAATGAGAAAAAAAAGAAGAAAAATATGTGACAGAGACTGTATGTGGCCTGCAAAGCCTAAAATATTTACTTATCTGGCCTTTACAGAAAAGGTTTAAAAAAGTTGGTTTAGTGAAATGAGAGGAATTAAAGTTAACCTCAAATTGTCACCTACAGGACAAGAAAATAGAGAACAATTACATTAATATGAATGCCATTAGCTTATAGCATTGATAATTTAATTTAAATTAAATTAACATTTAAATATTAAATATTCAAGCAGATGAATTATGTAAACAGTATTGTCAAGGGACTTCCCTAGTGGTCTAGTGGTTAAGACTTTGCCTTCCAATGCAGGGTGTGTGGGTTCGATCCCTGGTCAGGGAGCTAAGATCCCACATGCCTCATGGCCAAAAAAACAAAACATAAAGAAAAAGAAGCAATATTGTAAGAAATTCAGTAAAGACTTTAAAAATGGTCCATTTCAAAAAAAAGAATAAAAATCTTAAAAACAAAATCAGTATTGTCAAGAACACATTAAGTTACCAAAAAAACAAACTGTTGTTAAGGATTTCAAGGCAGGAATTGTGATACCAATATTAAGAATGTTTAAGATGATGGTTAAGTGGTATATTCAGAAATATTTACATTAAATAAGCATATCAGAAATGACCCTAATAAAAATCTCTCCAGCCTTTTTTTTTTCTGGTTCTTTTGTTTGTTTGTTTTGTTTTTTGGGCCATGCCACACGACTTGAGGGATCTTAGTTCCCCGACCAGGGATTGAACCCAGGTCCCCAGCAGTGGAAGTGCCGAGTCCTAATCCCTGGACTGCCTCTTCAGCTTCTTTATCAAAGAGAAAATGCTTGCCTAGTATTTCTTTTTATTTAGGGATAAGGAGAAAACTGTGTTTTCTGCTATAAAAGCTCAGTTTTTGTCCTTTGTCCATGGCATCCAAAGCTGTGTATGCCATTAATCCTTATTAAGCCAATGAATGATCCTCTGTAGCAAATAGATTCTTCCTGCCAATATAAAAGGCTTAAGGAAGTGGGTATAAAGAGACTCACATGACCCTAAAAATAGTTCTTTTAATTATCAAACCTTCCAAGTTTTAAGGGTCAATCACCTTTATAGTAGTCTCTTCTCTGCCATCTGGGCTCCAAACCTTACAAACACAGTTTGGAGAAAAAGAAATAAGATAACTGCTCAGTGGACTAGGCCCTTCATTACTTCTACTATGAAATAATTTATAATCTGATTATTTCATGTTAGCATAAGTATTCTCATTCTTCAAAAAAAAATGTCAATCAATAAAAAAGCGAAAAAAGAATATGCTAATAAGCACTATGCCTAGTGCTGTAAACATGAAGATGGGTAAGACAGGATTCCTTTTAGCAACTCATGATCTCACAGGGAAAATAAACATATAAGCTCAAACCACAAGGACAAAGTGCTGTGGAGGCTCCATGAAGTAATAAAACTACATTTCTTTTTAAAGAGTCATTTCCTCATTCTATCCACTCCCCAGCTATTTCTTGATTTTATACATATTTGAGTTTGCTTTATGTCCAGGTGTTGGCTTTAAATATGATAAACGATTCACATAAGCAGGATCTAGTCCATACTTTGAAGGAGTTTATGCTCAGAGGAAATGGGTTGCAAAAATAGCTATATTTAAAGAAAGAAATGAATATGGGCAATGAGAGCTATAAGTGGGGATTGCAGCACAAATGAGGGAAAAAAGACTTCAAATTGGATCAGGGAAGATGTTACTAGAGCAATGCTGTTTAAATGGGGCCTTGAAGGGCCATTGGGTATCAATGACAGACATGTTGGGAAGAGTAAGCTTGCAAAAGAAACGTGGGAGAAAGGCAAAACACAGGAAAAAATTCTCTGAGTACCTGTAGAGTACAAGTGGGAAGAGTAGGAGATGAGAGGCAGATCATCTTGGGCTTTGGAGGCCAAACCAAGTATAACATGCCAAACTACCATGTTACCACAGCAGTGCTTTAGGACAAGCTTTAGCCTGCAACAGAGCCAACCACTTGGAGGGCTTGTGAAAATACAAGCTCCAGCCCCATAGTTACTGATTCAAGAGGTCCAGAGTAAGGCTGAGTATCTGTATCTTTAATAAGTTCACAAGTGATGCTGCTATTTGAGAACCACTTCCGGAGAGTTAATCTGGTGGTTGCGTGGAGGATGGCTTAGAAAAGGAGAGGGTAGAGATGGAAACACCAGTCAGAAGACAGTTATACACATCCAGGTGAAATGAGAGACTAAGCTGGAATCAATGGAAATAAGATAGTCAGCTATAGTCAAGAGTAGGTATTTTTGAATAAAAGTCAATATGATAGAAAGTGTACTACTGAATTAAAGCTATATATTAATGAGAGGAGTAATTTCCTTTCAAGTTGTGTGAAAGGGTATCTTTTATTTCTTCTCCTAATGAATTGGCCTAGCAAAACAGAACTATACTGGGAAGTGTGTAAATATAAGAATATTCCTTTTAATATTAGAAATTATAATGATATATAGAGATAAAAACTTTGATCTCATAATCTACAATTTGAAGAGACCACAAAAGGTGGAATCTAATCAATGCTTCTGTGCTCAGGAAAGATTACCTTCAAAATCTATCAAGTTCTATAGTTGTATATTTAATTTATGAAGATCCTGAAGGTGAGACTCTTAAGAGAGGTGAAGACAGGGTTAAGGTCTCTGGAAGGTTTAAATAATAATTCCTAAGGTTTGGAGTTTAGACAAAAGCTTCCTCTTTATTATTATCATTCTAACCTCTACTAGTTATTCCTTCTAATTAGATATCTAATAGATAATTGAGGCAATATTTTCCTTTTTCTTTTCCTGGAGATTTATCCTGCAATAAAATACAGTCTGTTGAAAGATGTACATTTGAACCACTACTTTTTTGCAGTTTATGTAAGTTACAAATATAAATTCATTATATTTGGAATTTTTATAAACCCTAATTTTTTATAAAATTAATTTGTTACTCATTTTGAAATATGATTAAAACTACTAAAATTTTGTAGCAAATCCTTTTTGTCTCTAGCAAAGATTAATGTGAGAATTATTACACAGATCAGAGTGAATCATTATATAGAGCAGTGGTTCTCAAGCAGGGTGATTTTGCACGCAGGTGACATTTGGTAGTGTCTGGAGACATTTTTGCTTCTCAGGACTGTATATGCTACTGGCATCTAGTGGACAGAGGCCAGAGATGCTACTAAACATCCAACAGTGTACAGGAGAGCCTCCCACAACAAAGAATTATCCAGCCCAACATGTCAATAGTGCTACCTTTCTAGAGAAATAAAGATCACTTAACACAAGTATTTAATGAGTATTTACTATTTTGTATCTAATGCACCACATATAAAATCATGAAAGTATAAATCATAATATCTTCCACAGTGAGATTTCTTTAGAATATAGAGGGAGTAGTGATATTATGTTTCATCATATATAAATTAGAATTATTGCCAAACGATAACTGTTCTGAAAGAATATCTATTTTTCTTTTGCTTGTGTCTTTTTTTGTAGTAACCTTGGCTGAAATCTACTCACAGAACTGAGCTTTGTAACGTTTCAGGCCTGGCATGGAATGCAGTTTTTACACAAGTTGTAAGTGATATAGAAGATGAATGCATGTAAAAAACTGTGTGTAGAAACATCATGCAGTCATAGGTTAACTGGGTGTAAGCCCAGTATGAATTCTGGAAAGTCTGTCTTGAGAGCCATTTATTTTTTTTTCAAATGAGGAAGCTAAGGCACAAAGAGGCCAAGAGACTTGAGTATCTCATATATATGAAATGCTGTGGTTTCCATAATACTGATCTTTGGCATGGGCAATAAAAGGCACCAAGCAAAACCACGCAAATTAGCATTGTCATGGAATCCCACTGATGCCTCTCCAATATGCGAATGGTCCATGAAGTTCCACTTTTGAATTTATCTTTGACTCCTGCTCATGTGCAAAGTTCCTAACTGCTTAAAATGTATGCAACACAGAGCTGCAAAGAACTAAGTTTAGCACCGAATTCTTCAGGGAGCAAAAGGTATGGGTGCTTCCCCAACCATTATTAGCTCTTTTAAATGGTAAAGCAGAAAGAATTCCTGAACACCCACCACAGGGCTCTCCCCAGCCACGCAGAACATTCTTTTTCAAAAAGCATATAGCTCTGAAGTGAATTTTCTGTGGCCAATGGGAACTTTTTAGGCATGGAAAAAGACATTGTTTGTGTTCAGCTGTGTGTGAAAATATAAAGAAAATACATTGCTGTAGCCTAATCCAATATACTTTCTTTGCTGACTACTCTTCAATGAGAAGTGGGGTTTTACACCCCTTCAGCTCAAAAATTCTGTGATTTCTCATGACACAAGGAAATGATAGTGGGTACATTCAAAGGCCCAAAGGCGATTTTAGACTCAAGGTAAAGAGCTCTTCTACACCTGGCTTTGGAAAAGACTCTCTTACCTGTCTTGTGGTTCAGAAATCCAGTTTCACATAGGTCACACATTTTGGGTTAATGAAGGTGTTGAGGCTGTGTCTGGAGCTGGATTAGCAATTCCTGCAGATGCCTATGTTTAGCGGCCTCCTTCCTTTCCCTTGTTAGTTTGCTGATGCCTACCTTGGGCAGAGAGCACCAAGGGTCAGTTTTTCTTTTGCCAGCACACCGGAGAGCAGGCTCATGAAATCCCTTCACCAGGAGGTTTTAGTAGCCTCAATACAATGTCTTAAACTCACCACATTTCCTAAACATGCTATAACACCAAGAGTTCCTTATAAGAATCAGAGTTTCACTATAGCTATGTAGGCAACCCAGGAAAATACATTGTGGAAATCAATCAATCAATCAATCAATCAATCACAGTTTAAAAATTAATGAATTCATTCAAAAACATTCACTGAGTGCCATACCCACTGTGTGTCAGCACTGTACTAACTGCTGGGGATACAAAGACACAGAGGGCAGGGACTTTGTCCCCAAGAAGCTTTCATACTGGAAGGAGAAAGATGGATGTTGATGGGAAAGCATATATATGAGCCATTCTAGCATCTATGCAGCAGTATAACAAGGTGAGGGAGGGGGGTGATGAAGTAGAAAATGGGTGGTAGGTTAGAAAAGTTGGTAAGGGAAGAGGCACCAACTTGTTCCTTTTGAATTTGTGTTCCTCTTAAATGACAGAAAAAGGTAGTGAAAGAATCAGAACTATCTGGTGTTGGAAATAAATTAGTACTCTACTCCTAAAACTCATTCACAGTTGCTTTCAAAAGATTGTCACAGTATAGTAAGTCTTTGTTTTGGACTAAGTCTTTCTAATAGACAAAGCTAATTTGCTTCAGGAAACATTTTCCATGGTGAGATATAAACTTTATTGCATCTCATTCCAAAGGCAAGCCACCAAGGGAAGATGCCACTCTCGAGTTAAGTCATTTTACTACCTATAATGACATATTACTGGGGTGTTTATAAGTTGCCTGCATTAAATAAGTTTGGAAAAGAGCCCCAGCTGAGGTGGACTTATCATGAATACAATGAAGCTTAGGCTTCAGCGTTCCTTACTTACATAGGTCCCTGGCAAGGTCTTGAGAGGGGTCCTAGTGATTTTTGTATTCATAACTTTGCATGTTTTGATTAGACAGGATTTCCCAAAGTAGAAGAGGTTCAGGCCCCACAAAACATTGATTTATCACTGGGTTTCAGGTAATTATAAGTCAGTAGGTTTCTTGAATGAAGCCTCTATGTTATTGACAAACATCAGGTGAAGTAGTTAGCCGTGTGGTAGTCTATTTTAAATCCGAAATCTACCTCAAAGATGAGCCAAGAGCTTATTAATTAATAAAGTACCACTTTTTGAATGGTGGTAGTAATCATATCTCTTTCATATAAAATCAGGAATGAAATATATTATGGAAAACCAGCAGTGGTTGATAATCCTAAATGTTAAGTATACTTCTTTTTTCTGACTTTAATGTGTTTCTCCTTCATTCACCTATGTAGGTCCAGACTGATGGCTTATTTTTAAAAATTCTTTTAGTCACTTCATTGGTTCTAACAATACAAGCTCCATGATTTTAGAAACTGAAGGACCCTACAATGTAGAAAGGCTTTATAACTTAACCAGACAGAGCACATTCACATGCTGGCTTTTCTGTGGTACATCAATATTGTACCAAGAACATAAGCTTAAGAGAGAACAAGAGGAAAATCAAAGCCTTATCCCTATTGAATTATTTACCCCATTGTTGAGAATACCAGTGAGGGATGTGTGGCCACACTATGAAGGCAAATTGCGCTGTGGTCACAGAGCTGCCCTAATGCTCCCCCAGTCAACTAGCATTGGTTTCCCTTAGATAGCTATGTACACACAGAAGCTTACACACTTGAGGGTGTTGTCATCACTTTTTGCTATGTACTAGAATCCTGGCATTTTCTCAGATTTAGAAAGACATAAACGCTAAAAATAAAATTAACTTGGGTCTGCCCTTTTGGGTGATTCATGGTGGCTGTTTTATTTGTAATAGTTCAAAAGTTTGAGATTGTCACATCTAGAAATTACTATACTTTTCTTCTCCCAACTGCATATTATTCTTCCCACCTGTAGTATTTTCTCCCATTCTACATGCTTTTTCACTTTCTTCATAGTGTCCTTTGAAGCACAAACTTTTTAATTTTTATAAAATCCAATTCATCTATTTTTCCTTTGGTTGTTTGTGCTTCTGGTATCATATCTAAGAAACTGTTGTCTAATGCAAGGTGATAAAGATTTACTCCTGTGTTTTCTTCTAAGAGTTTTATAGGCTTAGGACTTACATTTGGATATTTGATCTATCTGGACTTAATTTTAATATATGGTTTGAAATGTAGGAGTCCAGCTTCATTATTTCGTGTGTGGATGTACAGTTGTCCCAACATCATTTGAAAAGACTGTTATTTCCATATTGAATTGTTTTGGCACCCTGTTGAAAATCAATAGATCATAAACATGAGGGTTTATTTCTATACTGTCAATTCTTTTCCATTGATTTATATGTCTGTTCTTATTCCAGTACCACAATGAGATTTCAGTAGCTTTGAACTGAGTTTTGAAACCAGGATGTGTGAATCCTCCCACTTTGTTCTTTACTAACATTGTTTTGGTTATTCTTTTTCTTCGAATTGCCATATGAATTTTAGAATTAGCTTGGCAATTTCTGGGAAGAAGTCAGCTGGGATTTTGATAGGAATTGCAATGGAACCATAGGTTGATTTGGGAAGTAGTGATATTTTAATAAGATTATCTTCCAGTCCATGAATCCAGCATGTTTTTATATTTATTTAGAGCTTCTTCAAGTTCTTTCAACAGTTTTGTGCTTTTCAGTGTGAATCTTGCACTTACTTGGTTAAATTTTTTCCTAGGTATTTTATTTGTTTTGATGCTATTACACAGGAATTGTTTTCTTAATTTCTTTTCTGGATTACTCATTGCTGGTGTGTAGAAAAAATATTGATCTTATATCCTACAACCTTGCTGAACTCATTTATTAATGCTAACAGTTATTTTCCTAGATTCCCAGGAATACGTCTTGTGGTCTTCCAGTTTCCCAGGAATACATTGGAACATTTCAAAGTCTCTGTGGACATCTCATTCCTCAGCTTTTCTTTTTAAGCTTTTAGTTTGGGCTGTTTTTTGCCCCAAAATGTTATCCATTGCCTCATGCAACCACCATGTTAAAATATTTGCTTGAAAATATTTTCCAGAAATGTCACCTGAGGAGAGGCTTTTCTCACTAGACAGCTCTCAGTCAGGTCAAAGGCAATCCTTTCAAGTGAGGTCTTCCAGGGGACCACCAGACTTGTAAAACAATGACAGTTCTTTGGGAATGAGGCTTTGAAGGACCTCTCAGTCCATGCTGCTCCTTCTGGTACCAGGGATGTGGGCTGTTTTTCAAGGCTACTACTGGCATGGAGAACAAAGGTCAAGGACAAGATAAAGCAACACAGATCTCATTGTTCTTACAGAAATTAATTTGTTTTCTTTGAATAAATTGTTGCCCAATTTGTTGCTAGTCTGTTGGTTAAATTTCCAGAGTTCAGAAAAAGTTGATTCTGACCATTTTTGCCAGTTTTGCCGTTTTTGTTGTTGATATTGTTGCTTCTATGGAGGGATGAATTTTCAGATGTCCTTCCCCCATCATTTTTACTGATTTACCTGCAATATTTTTTTAAATCTCTAAAGTCTCAATGACCATAGGCCAATTAAATATTTATCATGGGAGATTATTAAGGAAAAAATAAATAAAAAGAGAAATAAATAAATAAATAAAAAGAGAAAATACAATTCTCATAGAGGCTTTTCCAGATGGGTAGATGAAGTCTGAAAAGGTATCGCTATATTTAGTGCTCTCAAAATTAAGGTTAAAGTAACAGATGTTTTAAACATCCCCCATTTTTGTTTTTTTCATTCAGGTTAAACACAGGCTTTAGAGTCAGAAATGAGTTCATATTCCAGCACTGCTTCTTACTAGCTTGATGAGTTAGGACAAGTTATGTAACTTCTCTGTGCCTCAGTTTCCTCATTTGTACAATGCGGTAATATATCTAGCACAAAAGGTTACTGTGACGATTAAATGTTTTTTTTTTAACATCCTTATTGGGGTATAATTGCTTTACAATGGTGTGTTAGTTTCTGCTTTATAACAAAGTGAATTAGTTATACATATGCATATGTTCTCATATCTCTTCCCTCTTGCGTCTTCCTCTCTCCCACCCTCCCTATCCCACCCCTCCAGGCGGTCACAAAGCACTGAGCTGATCTCCCTGTGCCATGCGGCTGCTTCCCACTAGCTATCTACCTTACGTTTGGTAGTGTATATATGTCCATGTCTCTCTCTCGCTTTGTCACAGCTCACTCTTCCCCCTCCCCATATCCTCAAG
Source organism: Delphinapterus leucas (assembly GCF_059928025.1). Taxonomy (NCBI): domain Eukaryota; kingdom Metazoa; phylum Chordata; class Mammalia; order Artiodactyla; family Monodontidae; genus Delphinapterus; species Delphinapterus leucas. The sequence continues at coordinate 33,080,321 of NC_143147.1, forward strand.
CCCATTCTCTAGTAGGTCTGTGTCTTTATTCCTGTCTTACCCCTAGGTTCTTCATGACATTGTTTTTCTTAAATTCCATATATATGTGTTAACATACGGTATTTGCCTTTCTCTTTCTGACTTACTTCACTCTGTATGACAGACTCTAGGTCTATCCACCTCATTACAAATAGCTCAATTTCGTTTCTTTTTATGGCTGAGTAAAATTCCATTGTATATATGTGCCACATCTTCTTTATCCATTCATCTGAAGATGGACACTTAGGTTGTTTCCACCTCTGGGCTATTGTAAATAGAGCTGCAATGAACATTTTGGTACATGACTCTTTTTGAATTTTGGTTGTCTCAGGGTATATGCCCAGTAGTGGGATTGCTGGGTCATATGGTAGTTCTATTTGTAGTATTTTAAGGAACCTCCATACGGTTCTCCATAGTGGCTGTACCAATTCACATTCCCACCAGCAGTGCAAGAGTGTTCCCTTTTCTCCAGACCCTCTCCAGCATTTATTGTTTCTAGATATTTTGATGATGGCCATTCTGACTGGTGTGAGGTGATATCTCATTGTAGTTTTGATTTGCATTTCTCTAATGATTAATGATGTTGAGCATTCTTTCATGTGTTTGTTGGCAGTCTGTATATCTTCTTTGGAGAAATGTCTATTTAGGTCTTCTGCCCATTTTTGGATTGGGTTGTTTGTTTTTTTGTTATTGAGCTGCATGAGCTGCTTGTAAATTTTGGAAATTAATCCTTTGTCAGTTGCTTCATTAGCAAATATTTTCTCCCATTCTGAGGGTTGTCTTTTGGTCTTGTTTATGGTTTCCTTTGCTGTGCAAAAGCTTTGAAGTTTCATTATGTCCCATTTGTTTATTTTTATTTCCATTTCTCTAGGAGGTGGGTCAAAAAGGATCTTGCTGTGATTTATGTCATAGAGTGTTCGGCCTATGTTTTCCTCTAAGAGTTTGATAGTTTCTGGTCTTATATTTAGGTGTTTAATCCATTTTGAACTTATTTTTGTGTATGGTGTTAGGGAGTGATCTAATCTCATACTTTTACATGTACGTGTCCAGTTTTCCCAGCACCACTTATTGAAGAGGCTGTCCTTCCTCCACTGTACATTCCTGCCTCCTTTATCAAATATAAGGTGACCATATGTGTGTGGGTTTTTCTCTGGGCTTTCTGTCCTGTTCCATTGATCTATCTTTCTGTTTTTGTGCCAGTACCATACTGTTTTGATTACTGTAGCTTTGTAGTATAGCCTGAAGTCAGGGAGCCTGATTTCTCCTGCTCCATTTTTCGTTCTCAAGATTGCTTTGGCTATTCGGGGTCTTTTGTGTTTCCATACAAATTGTGAAATATTTTGTTCTAGTTCTGTGAAAAATGCCAGTGGTAGTTTGATAGGGATTGCACTGAATCTGTAGATTGCTTTGGGTAGTAGATTCATTTTCACAATGTTGATTCTTCCAATCCAAGAACACGGTATATCTCTCCATCTATTTGTATCATCTTTAATTTCTTTCATCAGTGTCTTATAATTTTCTGCATACAGGTCTTTTGTCTCCTTAGGTAGGTTTATTCCTAGATATTTTATTCTTTTTGTTGCAATGTTAAATGGGAGTGTTTTCTTGATTTCAGTTTCAGATTTTTCATCACTGCAAGTTTTCAAGCAAGAGAGACAAATGATTAAAACAAGAGGCTTATTTTAAATTTCATATGTAGAGCGATCTAGAGAAGAAATCTTGATTCAGGGAGACCAAATAGAATGCTTTAGCAAATTCTAGGAGTGAAGTGAGAAGGGGCCAAATTAGAGTGGTTGTGATGGTAGTAGAAAGAAAAACCTGAGAGTACTACAGAGGAAAAACTGACAAGATGTAGTAATTGACTAGAGTTGGGGGATTGTAGTACAGGAAAGAGAAAACTCACTTGTGTTGATGGGCAGAATGATGGTGGTATAACAGGCGGAAATACAGCATTTGGGAAGCAGAGTCAGTTTGAGGGAGATGAGTTCAGTCTTAGGCATTTTCTACCAGTGAGCATAAAGCAACCAGAAGGCTCTGTTTGAGTGGAAATGTCCCTCAGTCAGATTGGTAGACAGGTATCCATTTTGACCTATTTCTGACTCCCGTGAGAAATGTGCTTATAAACTGAATAGTTACATTATTGCTGAGGGAAGAGGGCAAAGCTAAATTTAAGATTCAAAGTCATCTACTGCTTTAGTGGTTGAAATTGAACCTCAGGCATTTAACAGCTTCTCTTAAACATGTCTAATTCATGGATACATTCTCACTGCTTAATAAAAGACGTGTCACAGAAGTATTTAGGATAAAATGTGAAAATTCCACCCCACCTTCCGTACCACCAATAAGGTAACTCCTGTTACTGTTTTGATGTGTGTCCTTCCTTCCAATCTCTTTCCTTTGCATTTTGTTCCACTAATGAGGTAATAACTTTACTCCTTGCTCAGTGACTTGTGCTTTTCCCTATGCAATATGTTTAAGAGATATTTTCGTATTAGTCCCTCTATTTTCTAATTGCCCATATCCTTCTAACACCTGGAGAGATTCTGAGGGCACTGAGCCTAAGCTTTGTTGTTGCCTGGCATAGGATTTCTTTATATTTATTTGCTGATATTGATAAATGTTTGCCATTTTTCTCATTGATTTGTAGGAGTCATTTTAGACACATAAGTGATTTTGGAAAATAAGTAATTGGCATTATGTATCCAAGAAATTGGACAGATAGGAAGTTCAGGTTCTGAGGAGATGCCTCATTATTTGTGCCAGTGGCCTCACAGTATGTTTTTATTAATTATGCACACTGGGAAGCTGATGAGCTGTGGGAATTATAAAGCTGGTCTTTTCTGCATTTGAATATTCCCCACAAGGTGGCCATGATTCTTTTCCTTATTCTCTACATTCTTTTCCTACCTATTCAAGGATATGAACTGTGGTTCTTCACAGAAATTTCCAGGGAAACTCTATTTCTTACATTGATGAAAATATATGGAAGGCATACTGCTGGGCTGAGAAGCTGTGGGTATACTCTCCCCAAATATGAATACAAAAAGCTAACTGCCTTGTAAGATCCTTCTTGGTCCAGAATTTTGAGGTCAATACCTGTGAGAAAAGGTATTTCCCCTTCCATACCCCAAAACAACCTAATGATTGAAATTCTGTGTTTATTTTAAAAATGAAATTTGGTAGGACCCCTTGAAAATCAGTAGAGACAATTTAAACTTATTTTCCATTTTACAAGTAATACATGATTATATTCTCAATATATAAGAATGAAATAACAGGTATAGTGAAAACCCTCCTTGTGCCCTAATCCCCCACCCACTACTTTCAGTTTTGTATTAATCCTTTCAGACTCTTTTCCATACTTTTGAGTACATACATATTTACAGATAGCAAAATAGGTTTGTGTGTTTTCCTTATCTTTTTTTTTTACATAAGTAATTTCCTCCAGTTGATTCCTTCATTTCATGATATGTGTTAGATTTCTTTCCTTCCCAGTACATAGAGGGTTACCCCATTCATTTAAAGTCCTGCATAATATTACATAGTATGAATGTATCACAGTTTAATAATACCCCTATTGAAGGATGCTTAGATTTTGTCCAGTTTTCTTGTTATTTGCATTGCTGCAATGAATATCCTTGTACATGCATTTTTGTGAGCCTGGTCATTTATTTCTATAGAATTGTTATCTACAAATGGGATTGTTGGGGTGAAGACTATTTAGATATAAAATATTAATTGCCCTCAAAAATGTTTTGCCAGCTTATACTCCAGTCATCATGCTGTGATGACATTCATTTCCCCACACCCTTCCACCACTGGATATTCTCCCTTTTTTTTTTTTTTTTTGCGGTACACGGGCCTGTCACTGCTGTGGCCTCTCCCATTGAGGAGCACAGGCTCCGGACGCGCAGGCTCAGCGGCCATGGCTCATGTGCCCAGCCGCTCTGCAGCATGTGGGATCTTCCCGGACCGGGGCACGAACCCATGTCCCCTGCATCGGCAGGCGGACTCTCAACCACTGCGCCACCAGGGAAGCTCTCTCCCTTTTTTTTTTTTTCTAAACTGACGGGTGAATAAAAGGGATCCCATCTGAATTTCAGCTTTTCTTATTACTTGTGAACTTAAATATCTTTATATGTTTACTGAACATTTGTATTTTATCTCTGAATTGTCTGTCCTTTGCCCAATTTTCTGTTACTATTTTTTTTTTATTGATTTGTAGAAAAAGTCATTTTAAATACATAAGTGATTTTGGAAAAAAACATTCAAAGTAATTTTTCATCACAGTCTCTGGTCATATCCTTAGTTCATCTTGAATAGACAAGTCATAAATGACTTCTAAATTAATAATAAAACACATAACAATCAATCTAAAGACAGGTATCATGACCACCCTTAAAGAGATGCCCCCTCCTTAGTCTGATGTCTTATTGGTAAGGAAAAAAGTGCTAGAACCAGGCAATTTTTTTTTTAATTTATAGATTTCCTAAATACTATATGTAGTTTATATTTCCCATGATAGTATGTAACTTGGAGATTTTATTTCCCAAACTTGTAAGAAAATCATTTGGAACAAGAAATAGATAACTTAATTTCCTCTGGGAGTGGAGCTGGGTGGTAGACTGAGGGACAGAGTTAAGAGAAAAAGTTTGAATTGTGTTCTACATATTTTTGGAATTTTGAGATGTGAATATATATCACATATTTTTAAAAAGTAAATTGAAATTAAAAAATTAGTTTTTAAAAAGCATGTGTTTGGGAGGCGATACACTATAACATGAGTCTGGTAAGGTTTGAAGATTTCTAATTCAGCTTGAGGTTTATACCTAATAAGCAGAGGTTCCTAACTTGAGGTCAGTAGTTCCCCAAAGCAGTATTTCTTAACCTCACTCCTGCTCCCCCATGTATACCTCTTTGGCAAGCTGCAGAAACTTATGTTCTTGGGATAATGTTTTAAAACGTATAATAAGTCAAAATATATACAAAAACAAAGGAGAACAAATATATTGAAAGAGTTTTCAGAATATTTTTGAAAGTAGTGAAACAATAGTATATATGCTGCTCTTAACACATTAAATAACAAGATATAGTGGTAGGTCTAATAAATATTATAACTCCAGGGTAGTGGCGAGAATAAATGATATTTCGAGGTATCTGCAACATATACATGATATGAAATGACCTGTGATTTCTATTGGGGACCAAATAAACTATACTGCTGATCGACTGTGGTTTGTTGCCTACATTCATAATGGAAGGAAGTGCTGATTTTAGTTAGAGATTTGTGAATACTGAGATGTAATTTTATTTCCCATCCAAGTTTGGCTCTCTGGTTTCAGTCCTCTCTATTCACAGACCTCTGCCCTAAAACGATGACCCACAAGTCGAAATTGCATGCACACTTTTGCGTGTGTTCAAGAAAGTGCATGTTTTTAGGGAAAAGAACCATTGCTTTTATGAAATTCTCAAAGGATTCTTGTCTCAAAAGATTGAGTCACAAATGTAGGGGAGAAGAAAGACATTTCTTTTCCTGTACTTATCCTCATGAGTGACGGTAAATGGATAATCTTTTTTAAAATAAAAGTATCTAGTAGTTGATAACTTGTCACTTTCTGAATTCATTCAATAAATATTTTTTGAGTATCTACTATATGCCAGGAGCTGTTTTACATGCTAGGGTTACAGGCCCAAGAATGAAAGAGCCCAAGTATCCCAGTTCTCAGGGGGTTTACAAATAAATAGAAATAAGTATATAAGTGTAATAAATAGATAGATATAATTTCAAGCATTGCTAAGTACTTTGGAGAGAAAGAAAGCAGGGGAAGGAGAGTTAAATCAGTTCCAGAAAGGCCTATTGTTTGCATTATATATATATAGTTAAATCAATCAAACAAACAAACCCTGAGCCCTCTCAATTTCCTAGAAGTTACAGAGGTGGAGAGAAGGATAATTGTCAATAATACAGAATCAAGAATGAATGTGAAATTCAGAAGATTGCCTTAGACCAGAACCCTGGTCAGAAGTTAGACATGGATCTTTCTTAAATGTTCCTTCATGCCTGGTTTTGATATTTTCATGGTGTGAGAGAGTTATAGATCTGGCTTTAACTCTATTTCCCCGTAGTTTTAAAATTTTTTCTTCAGTCAAAATGAATACTTGGAGTTCTACAGATTAATGGATTTTATTTCAGTTATTCATTTATTGCTTATTTGAAGCTCCTTTTTAGGTAATTTTTTGGTGACTGACTCGTTCTCAGTCTAAACTTTACTTCTAGGATGAATTTACCGTTGTTATTTTTAAAATTTCTACTATCCTGTCATCCAAACAACTTCACAGAAAGAATCCCCATTAATTTGAAATACATACTCTTTGGTTACCCCCTGTCTATCACGATATTCAAACTCAAACCAGTCTGATATGGGCATCAGCCAATCAGAGAAGACACTGCCATAAAGAGTTGAGGATCAGCCCCATCTATTTGCTGTACTTACTGAATCCTTGTCAACGTTCAAAGTTATAATTAGCATATATGAGTTCCACTTTTGTGTAGCTTTTTTTCATACACCATCATTTTGGTGACGTTTGTATATCATTTATGGTGTATACGTACAGTTATGTTATGCGATATGGGGAGGTAGAGTTTTTCCTACCTTTGAAGGTATGAAAAGGGTTACCATACATGTCGTTGGACATATTGATTTGGTGTTTTTCTTTTTGGATCATTTCTATGGAAATATGAAACAACTACTTAGAGGTGAGAAAACAATCAGTCTTAGCACCATCTGTTGACCATTCCCCGTAAGATGTATTCTGACAATTTCTGCGATTCCTTCTAACATGGTGAATTTCAATTTGAGGTCAGGGTCTTTGAAGCATGCTCAGGGCTCCAAGAGTTCTTTGTGGGAATTAAAGTCTTTTGTGTTTTTGTTTTAATGATCTTTTAAAAACGTGTATGACTGTATTCTGTATAGTATGAACCACCTTAATAACTGAGTTGCAGAGTTTCCAGGTAGTAATATTTTAGTTCTCATAAGCTATGAATAAATAATTAATTTATGAGGTGGAATTAAGCTATGAGATGGACTTAATATAAATATGTGACCAAGAGACACTGTGAGTGAAAAGCAGAAGGTTTTACATGCAGAACTCGGTGGAAATAGCTTCACAAGGCAACATAGCCTGTGCTCAGATCCCCAAGGCTCCTGAAGGATGTACCACTGTTAATATCACCTGCAAGGAAGGGGATTCTTCCAGGCAAGAGAAACCTACCTTTGACATCTTATAGAGTTTCTTCTGTACTAGCTCTTTCTACCATTCCGTCGCTCCACTCTTGGGATACTGGCTATGTGCCTTCCTGCTTATCAGATATAAGAAACAAGTGCAAAACACGACCCCCACCTCCCTGCAGCATGTTCCTAGTCTTTATTGTGAGACCAGCGGAAGCAAAGGGCTTAACATTCCTCGGGCAAACCCAGGCGTCAGGCTTGACTGTGAATCGCTCCTGCTCCCTGCATTCTGCATTCTGGAGAAGTCATTGGCGAGATCTCTCATTTTCCTAATTTATTCTTTAACTGTCATTTCTGCTGCTCATATGCTGAGTTTTTTTTATTACTGCTAACACTTTTCATTCGTATATTCTTGAGTTGATTAATGGATGTACTATCTGCTTACATTTTTCTGAGGGTAATAATTGTGCTATCCTAAGGTTCTCTTGTGCTTTTTTAACTCTGATTCATTGGCTATAAGCTCTTGTTTGTTTTTGTTTTCTGTCCTTAATGGAGTAGACTTGTTTACATTGTCTGGTCATTCCTGAGTGTAATTCATCTTTTTAGCTGAGATTCTACTGCATTTGTTTCCCAGCTTTAGCGGAGAATTGAAATGAGCTTTGGGAGCTTATTATTCCTAATGGGTTCCCCTGAGAAAAAGGCAGAGGTGGAAGGTGACTTCTGGTGGCTAATCAGGGAGTGCATACATTTCTTCCAGGGTTCTGGGACCTTGCCCCCTTTCTAACACCAATTGCTCCTGCCCAGAGGAATACAAATTTTGCTGCCTGGATCAAGGAGGGAAGATGTGGGTTTGACGTGTGCTGTAGGCTGCTCCTACCACAGTATTCCAACTGATCACCCTGTAGTAGCTCCGGGACGATTCTGGTAGGGGTGAATTTGTGGAGCTGCTCCCACACATTGAGCTAAGGTTGTGATTCCTAAGTTATATCTTTTCTCTCATTCTTAGGGATTTTGATGGAAGTTGAAGGGGTGGAGACTTGACATGTTTCAATATGCCAACTTAAAATAGCACAACTTCTTGGGAAACAATTTTGTATCCCTATTACATCCTAGACAAACTCAGGCAAATATGTATCAGGATACAAGTACAAGAATGTTCAAATCAGTATTGTTTTTAATAAATAAAAACTAGAAAAATCTCAGTATACACCAACAGTTGAATGACTAAAGTGTGGTTTAATCATACTTAGAAGTCATACACTTCATTAGAAACATAATTCAAGCCACATAAGTAATCTTAAATTTTCTGGTAACCCCTTAAAAATAAAAGTAAAATGAAAGAGATGAAATAAATGTTAATATATTTTACGTAACCCTTATATCCCAAATATTATCATTTTTACATGTAATCTTTATATACATTATTAATAAGATATTCTACTTGTTTTTCATACTAAGTATTTAAAAATATCCAAAGTAGTATCATATCTACATGTAATCAATATACAAATTAATGAGAGAATCTAGTTTATTTCCCATACTAACTCTTTGAAATCAAAATTTGGTTGCTAAACTTTATAAGAAAAACTTGATCGGTATTTAGACTTCATAAAATTTACAGTCGAAAAAGTGGTGTCACATATGCAAATTGTTGCTAACATAAACAGTTTCCAATAATTACATCGTGTATCAACTTTTTAATTTTAAAATAATTGAAATTAATTAAATTAAAAATTCAACTCCTTAGTCACATTAGCCACTTTCAAATACTCAGAAGCCTCATGTAGTTGGACATACAACAGTACATACTACAGGAAAAAATAAAATAATTTTACAAACTAATGTTGAATGAAAGAAGCAATGTGGAAAATAATACTTATATTATGATTCCCCTTATATAAAGTTCAAGAAGAAGCAAGACTAAACTGTGTTGTTTATGGCTGATAGAGAAAGGTAAAACTACATTTAAAAAGCAAGGAAATTATTATTAAAGTCAGGATAGTGGTTACCTCTTGGAAGTAAGAGAGAGGGTTGTGACTTGGAAAGGGCACACAGGGGGCTACTGGGATGGTGGTAGGATTCTTTTTTGACATGAATGGTGTTACGTGGGGATCTGTTTTGTAAGTATTAAACAGTTGAACAGTTGTTCAATTGAACAGTTATGTATATTTTATGTACATTTTAGTTTTCAAAAGAATTTTAATTGGGGAAAAATTCAGATGGCTTCATTTGCCCTGATACAGTTCTGTGTGGGACTTCCCAATAAGGTTTGGGGAAAGAGAGGAGGGAAGGGCAGCTCTGCAACGTTGGTGCCACCCAGAGCTGGGTTCTATCAGAGATTTCGTGACCTAGAGAGTAGGCATTAACTATATGATTTGGTGGAAAGAGTGGGTGGAGTGTGTGTGTGTGTGTGTGAGCGCACGTGTGCACATGCGTGATGGAGAGAGATGGACAAAAACGAGGATATGAAAAGAAGGTTTAAAGGAAAACAGAGCAGAAATCACCATCCCTAAATTAAATAAAAATTAGGTTGTTTAGGTGGCACCATTACCCTGCTTTCCGCCACATATAGGAGTTAGTCCTATGTAGTATACAGTTGTAGTTATTTTGCATTTTGACCAGAAATAACCTTTTCATTTTTCAGAATTCTCATTGAAAAATTTTTGACTGAATTACATAAGGACTCATTTGAAGGCTTGTTATCCCTCCGATATTTGTAAGTTAATCATATTTATTTATGAGTTCTTATCTGTAAAGTAGATTATCTATAAAGCAATTAAGGGGTTCAAGTTAGAATATCTCTTCAATTTCTTATAGCAATAAAATTCTACAATTCTGTTAGTCTGTTTAGGGCCCCAGCCCATCACTAGCACTAAATATCTCCTATTCATTTTTAATTTTTTAATTATATAGACAAGGTGTAGTTAGAAAAATACACTTTAGTTGTAGAGGAAAAGTGGTAATGAGGTCTGAGCAATTATAGACTCCCATATGAACCTTGTTATATAAGTGTTCATATACTCTCCATCTGTATTTATATTTTGTCTATGACCTATGGATAAAATCTGGCCCACAGCCCGGCCTGAGTGCGCCAGAGCCCCCGAATCAGCGGCTCCTTTAACCCCGTCCTGTCTGAGCAAAAACAGACGCCCTCCAGCGACCTACACGCAGAGGCGGGGCCAAATCCAAGGCTGAGCCCCGGGAGCTGTGAGAACAAAGAAGAGAAAGGGAAATCTCTCCCAGCAGCCTCAGAAACAGCGGATTAAAGCTCCACAATCAACTTGATGTACCCTGCATCTGTGGAATACATGAATAGACAACGAATCATCCCAAATTGAGGAGGTGGGCTTCGAGAGCAAGATCTATGATTTTTTCCCCTTTTCCTCTTTTTGTGAATGTGTATGTGTATGCTTCCGTGTGAGATCTTGTCTGTATAGCTTTGCTTCCACCATTTGTCCTAGGGTTCTATCCGTCCATGGTTTTTAAAAAAATTTTTTTCTTAATAATTAATTTTAATTTTAATAACTTTATTATACTTTTCTTTCTTTCTTTCTTCTTTCTTTCTTCTTTCTTTCTTTCTTTCTTTCTTTCTTTCTTTCTTTCTTTCTTTCTTTCTTTCTTTCTTTCTTTTCTTTCTTTCTTTCCTTCTCTCCTTTAGACAACGAATCATCCCAAATTGAGGAGGTAGTCTCTGAGAGCAAGATTTATGATTTTTTCCCCTTTACCTCTTTTTGTGAGGGTGTATGTGTATGCTTCCATGTAAGATTTTGTCTGTATAGCTTTGCTTCCAACATTTGTCCTAAGGTTCTATCTGTCCCTTTTTTTTTTCTAAATAATTATTTTTTACTTCAATAACTTTATTATACTTTATTTTATTTTACTGTATCTTCTTTCTTTCTGTCTCTTTTCCTTCCTTCCCTCCTTCCTTCCTTCCTCCCTCCCTCCCTCCTTCTTTTCTTTCCTTCTTGCCTTCTTTCCTTCTTTGCTCCTTTCTTTCTTTCTTTCTTTCTTTGTTCCTTCCTTCCCTCCTTTCTTTCTTTCTTTCTTGCTTCATACTTCTACTAATTCTCTCTACTTTTTCTCCCTTTTATTCTGAGCTGTGTGGATGAAAGGCTCTTGGTGCTCCAGCCAGGAGTCAGGGCTCTGACTCTGAGGTGGGAGAGCCAACTTCAGGACACTGGTCAACAAGAGACCTCCCAGCTCCACATAATATCAAATGGCAAAAATCTCCCAGAGACCTCCATCTTAACACAAGCACCCAGCTTCACTCAACGACCAGCAAGCTACAGTGCTGGACAACCTATGCCAAACAACTAGCAAAACAGTAACACAACACCACCCATTAGCAGAAAGGCTGCCTAAAATCATAATAAGGTCACAGACACCCCAAAACACACCACCAGATGTGAACCTGCCCACTAGAGAGACAAGATCCAGCCACATTCACCAGAACACAGGCACTAGTCCCCTCCACCAGGAAGCCTACACAACCCACTGAACCAACCTTAGCCACTGGAGACAGACATCAAAAACAGAGGGAACTACGAACCTGCAGCCTGCAAAAAGGAGACCCCAAACACAGTAAGATAAGCAAAATGAGAAGACAGAAAAACACACAGCAGATAAAGGAGCAAGATAAAAATGCACCAGACCTAACAAATGAAAAAGGCAGACCTAACTGCCTTTTTCAGGCAGTCTACCTGAAAAAGAATTCAGAATAATGATAGTAAGGATGATCCAAGATCTTGGAAGTAGAATGGACAAAATGCAAGAAACAGTTAACAAGGACCTAGAAGAAATAAACATGAAACGAGCAATGATGAACAACACAATAAATGAAATTAAAAGTACTTTAGATGGGATCAATAGCAGAATAACTGAGGCAGAAGAACGGATAAGTGACCTGGAAGATAAAATAGTGGAAATAACTACTGCAGAGCAGAATAAAGTAAAAAGAATGAAAAGAACTGAGGACCGTCTCAGAGACCTCTGGGACAACATTAAATGCACCAAATTTCGAATTATAGGGGTTCCAGAAGAAGAAGAGAAAAAGAAAGGGACTGAGAAAATATTTGAAGAGATTATAGTTGAAAACTTCCCTCATATGGGAAAGGAAATAGTTAATCAAGTCCAGGAAGCACAGAGAGTCCCATACAGGATAAATGCAAGGAGAAATACGCCAAGACACATATTAATCAAACTGTCAAAAATTAAATACAAAGAAAGCATATTAAAATCAACAAGGGAAAATCAACAAATAACACACAAGGGAATCCCCATAAAGTTGACAGCTGATCTCTCAGCAGAAACCCTACAAGCCAGAAGGGAGTGGCAGGACATACTGAAAGTGATGAAGGAGAAAAACCTGCAACCAAGACTACTCTACACAGCAAGGATCTCATTCAGATTAGCTGGAGAAATTAAAGACTTTACAGACAAGCAAAAGCTGAGAGAGTTCAGCACCACCAAACCAGCTTTACAACAAATGCTAAAGGACCTTCTCTAGACAGGAAACACAAGAGAAGGAAAAGATCTATAATAACGAACCCAAAACAATTTAGAAAATGGGAATAGGAACATACATATTGATAATTACCTTAAATGTAAATGGATTAAATGCTCCCACCAAAAGACACAGATTAGCTGAATGGATACAAAAACAAGACCTTTATATATGTTGTCTACAAGAGACCCACTTCAGACCTAGAGACACATACAGACTGAAAGTAAGGGGATGGAAAAAGATATTCCACACAAATGGAAAACAAAAGAAAGCTGGAGTAGCAATTCTCATATCAGACAAATTAACTTTAAAATAAAGACTATTAGAAGAGACAAAGGACACTACATAATGATCAAGGGATCAATCCAAGAAGAAGATATAACAATTGTAAATATTTATGCACCCAACATAGGAGCACCTCAATACATAAGGCAAATACTAACAGCCATAAAAGGAGAAATCGACAGTAACACATTCATAGTAGGGGACTTTAACACCCCACTTTCACCAATGGACAGATCATCCAAAATGAAAATAAATAAGGAAACATAAGCTTTAAATGATACATTAAACAAGATGGACTTAAGTGATATTTATAGGACATTCTATCCAAAACCAACAGAATACACATTTTTCTCAAGTGCTCATGGAACATTCTCCAGGATAGATCATATCTTAGGTCACAACACAAGCCTTGGTAAATATAGGAAAATTGAAATTGTATCAAGTTTCTTTTCCGGCCACAACGCCATGAGACTAGGTATCAATTACAGGAAAAGGTCTGTAAAAATACAAACACATGGAGACTAAACAATACACTATTAATAACGAAGTGATCACTGAAGACATCAAAGGGGAAATAAAAAAATACCTAGAAACAAATGACAATGGAGACACAACGATCCAAAACTTATGGGATGCAGCAAAAGCAGTTCTAAGGGGGAAGTTTATAGCAATACAAGCCCACCTTAAGAAGCAAGAAACATCTTGAATAAACAAGCTAACCTTGCATCTCAAGCAATTAGAGAAAGAAGAACAAAAAAACCCCAAAGCTAGCAGAAGGAAAGAAATCATAAAAATCATATCAGAAGTAAATGAAAAAGAAATGAAGGAAACAATAGCAAAGATCAATAAAACTAAAACCTGGTTCTTTGAGAAGATAAACAAAATAGATAAACCACTAGCCAGACTCATCAAGAAAAAAAGGGAGAAGACTCAAATCAATAGATTTCGAAACGAAAAAGGAGAAATAACAACTGACACTGCAGAAATACAAAAGATCATGAGAGATTACTACAAGCAACTCTATGCCAATAAAATGGATAACCTGGAAGAAATTCTTAGAAATGCACAACCTGCCAAGACTGAATCAGGAAGAAATAGAAAATATGAACAGACCAATCACAAGCACTGAAATTGAAACTGTGATTAAAAATCTTCCAACAAACAAAAACCCAGGACCAGATGGCTTCACAGGCGATTTCTATCAAACATTTAGAGAAGAGCTAACACCTATCCTTCTAAAACTCTTCCAAAATATAGCAGAGGGAGGAACATTCCCAAATTCCTTCTACGAGGCCACCATTACCTTGATACCAAAACCAGACAAGGATATCACAAACAAAGAAAACTACAGGCCAATATCACTGATGAACATAGATGCAAAAATCCTCAACAAAATACGAGCAAACAGAATCCAACAGCACATTAAACGGATCATACACCATGATCAAGTGGGTTTTATTCTGGGAATGCAAGGATTCTTCGATATACGCAAATCTATCAATGTGATAAACCATATGAACAAATTGAAGGAGAAAAACCATATGATCATCTCCATAGACACAGAGAAAGCTTTCTTCAAAATTCAACACCCATTTATGATGAAAACCCTGAAGAAAATACACATAGAAGGAACTTTCCTCAACATAATAAAGGCCATATATGACAAGCCCACAGCCAACATCATCCTCAATGGTGAAAAACTGAAAGCATTTCCACTAAGATCAGGAACAAGACAAGGTTGCCCACTCTCACCACTCTTATTCAACATAGTTTTGGAAGTTTTAGCCACAGCAATCAGAGAAGAAAAGGAAATAAAAGGAATCCAAATCGGAAAAGAAAAGTAAAGCTGTCACTGTTTGCAGATGACATGACACTATACGTAGAGAATCCTAAAGATGCTACCAGAAAACTACTAGAGCTAATCAATGAATTTGGTAAAGTAGCAGGATACAAAATTAATGCACAGAAATCTCTGGCATTCCTAATACTAATGGTGAAAAATCTGAAAGTGAATCAAGAAAACACTACCATTTACCATTGCAACAAAAAGAACAATATATCTAGGAATAAACCTACCTAAGGAGACAAAAGACCTGTATGCAGAAAATTATAAGACACTGATGAAATAAATTAAAGTTGAAACAAATAGATGGAGAGATATACCATGTTCTTGGATTGGAAGAATCAACATTGTGAAAATGACTCTACTACCCAAAGCAATCTACAGATTCAATGCAATCCCTATCAAACTACCACTGACATTTTTCACAGAACTAGAACAAAAAATTTCGCAATTTGTGTGGAAACACAAAAGACCCCGAATAGCCAAAGCAATCTTGAGAACGAAAAAAGGAGCTGGAGGAATCAGGCTCCCTGACTTCAGACTATACTACAAAGCTACAGTAATCAAGACAGTATGGTAATGGCACAAAAACAGAAAGATAGATCAATGGCACAGGATAGAAAGCCCAGAGATAAACCCACGCACATATGGACACCATATCTTTGATAAGGGTGGCAGGAATGTACAGTGGAGGAAGGACAGTCTCTTCAATAAGTGGTGCTGGGAAAACAAGACAGATACATGTAAAAGTATGAGGTTAGGTCACTCCCTAACACCATACACAAAAATAAGCTCAAAATGGATTAAAGACCTACATGTAAGGCCAGAAACTATCAAACTCTTAGAGGAAAACATAGGCCGAACACTCTATGACATAAATCACAGCAAGATCCTTTCTGACCCACCTCCTAGAGTAATGGAAATAAAAACAAAAATAAACAAATGGGACCTAATGAAACTTCAAAGCTTTTGCACAGCAAAGGAAACCATAAACAAGACCAAAAGACAACCCTAAGAATGGGAGAAAACATTTGCAAACGAAGCAAATGACAAAGGATTAATCTCCAAAATTTACAAGCAGCTCATGCAGCTCAATAACAAAAAAACAAACAACCCAGTCCAAAAATGGGCAGAAGACCTAAATAGACATTTCTCCAAAGAAGATATACAGACTGCCAACAAACACATGAAAGAATGCTCAACATCATTAATCATTAGAGAAATGCAAATCAAAACTACAATGAGATATCACCTCACACCAGTCAGAATGGCCATCATCAAAAAATCTAGAAACAATAAATGCTGGAGAGGGTGTGGAGAAAAGGGAACACTCTTGCACTACCGGTGGGAATGTGAATTGGTTGAACCACGGTGGAGAACAGTATGGAGGTTCCTTAAAAAACTACAAATAGAACTACCATATGACCCAGCAATCCCACTACTGGGCATATACCCTGAGACAACCAAAATTCAAAAAGAGTCATGTACCAAAATGTTCATTGCAGCTCTATTTACAATAGCCCAGAGATGGAAACAACCTAAGTGTCCATCTTTGGATGAATGGATAAAGAAGATGTGGCACATATATACAATGGAATTTTACTCAGCCATAAAAAGAAACAAAATCGAGCTATTTGTAATGAGGTGGATAGACCTAGAGTCTGTCATACAGAGTGAAGTAAGTCAGAAAGAGAAAGACAAATACCGTATGTTAACACATATATATGGAATTTAAGAAAAACAATGTCATGAAGAACCTAGGGGTAAGACAGGAATAAAGACACAGACCTACTAGAGAACGGACTTGAGGATATGGGGAGGGGGAAGAGTGAGCTGTGACAAAGCGAGAGAGAGGCATGGACATATATACACTACCAAACGTAAGGTAGATAGCTAGTGGGAAGCAGCCGCATGGCACAGGGAGATCAGCTCGGTGGTTTGTGACCGCCTGGAGGGGTGGGATAGGGAGGGTGGGAGGGAGGGAGTTGCAAGAGGGAAGAGATATGGGAACATATTTATAAGTATATGTATAAGTGATTCACTTTGTTATAAAGCAGAACCTAACACACCATTGTAAAGCAATTATACCCCAATAAAGATGTTAAAAAAAAAAAATCTGGCCCACAGTCCGTATTTATACAACCCATAAGTGAAAAGTGGTTTTTAAAGGGCTGTAAATGAGATAAAAAACATACGAAGAAAAATATGTGACAGAGACTCTATGTGGCCTGCAAAGCCTAAAATATTTACTTATCTGGCCTTTACAGAAAAGGTTTGAAACAGTTGGCTTAGTGAAATGAGAGGAATTAAAGTTAACCTCAAATTGTCACCTAAAGGAGAAGAAAATATAGAACACTTACATTAATATGAATGCTATTAACTTCTAACTTTGATAATTTAATCTAAATTAAATTAACATTTAAATATTCAAGCAGATGAATTATGTAAACAGTATTGTCAAGGGACTTCCCTGGTGGTCTAGTGGTTAAGACTTTGCCTTCCAATGCAGAGTGTGCAGGTTCAATCCCTGGTCAGGGAGCTAAGATCCCACATGCTCATGGCCAAAAAACTAAAACATTAAAAAAAAAGAAGCAATATTGTAATAGATTCAATAAAGACTTTAAAACTGGTCCACATGAAAAAAACATCTTAATAGAAAAATCAGTATTGTCAACACATTAAGTTACTAAAAGAACAAACTGTTGTTAAGGATTTCAATGCAGGAATTGTGATACCAATATTAAGAAGGTTTAAGGTGATGGTTAAGTGGTATATTTAGAAATGTTTACACTATATAAGCATATCAGAAATTACCCTAACAAAAATCTCTCCAGCCTTTTTTTTTCTGTTTTTTGTTTGTTTTGTTTTTTGGGCCACGACACATGACTTGTGGGATCTTAGTTCCCTGACCAGGGACTGAACCCAGGTCCCCAGAAGTGGAAGGGCCGAGTCCTAACCCCTGGACCGCCAGGGAATTCCCTCTCCAGCTTCTTTATCAAGGAGGAAATGCTTGCCTAGTATTTCTTTTTATTCAGGGATAATGAGATAACTGTGTTTTCCGCTATAAAAGCTCAGTTTTTGTCCTTTGTCCATGGCATCCAAAGCTGTGTATGTCATTAATCCTTATTAAGCCAATTAATGATCCCCTTTAGCAAATAGATCCTTCTTGCAAATGTAAAAGTCTTATGGGAAGTGGGTATAAAGAGCTTCACATGACCCTTAAAATAGTTCTTTTAATTTTGAAACCTTCCCAGCCTTAAGGGGCAATCACCTTTATATTAGTCTCTTCTCTGCCATCTGGGCTCCAAAACTTACAGAGTTTGCAGAAAAAGAAATAAGGTAATTGCTCAGTGGACTAGGCCCTTCATTACTTCTACTATGAAATAATTTATAATCTGATTATTTCATGTTAGCATAAGTATTCTCATTCTTACAAAAAATTTTCAACCAATAAAAAAGTAAAAAAAAGAATATGCTGATAAGCACTATGCCTAGTGCTGTAAACACGAAGATGGGTAAGACAGGATTCCTTTTAGAAACTCATGATCTCACAGGGAAAATAAACACATAATAAGCTCAAACCGTAATGACAAAGTGCTGTGGAGGCACCATTAAGTAATAAAAGTACATGTCTTTTAAAACAGTCATTTCCTCCTTCTATCCACTCCCCAGCTATTTGTTGATTTTATAAATATTTGAGTTTGCTTGATGTCCACGCGTTGGCTTTAAACATGATAGACGATGCACATAAGCAGGATCTAGTCCATACTTTGAAGGAGTTTATGCTCAGAGGAAATGGGTTGCAAAAATAGCTATATTTAAGAAAGAAATGAATATGGGCAATGAGAGCTATAAGTTGGTATTGGAGCACAAAAGAGGGGAAAAGGTCTTCAAATTGGATCAGGGAAGATGTTACTAGAGCAATGCTGTTTAAATGGGACCTCGAAGGGCCATTGGGTATCAATGACAGACATCTTGGAAAGAATAAGCTTGCAAAAGGAAAGAGGGCGAAAGGCACAACACAGGAAAAATACTCTGAGTACCTGCAGAATACAAGTGGGAAGAGTAGGAGATTAGAGCCAGATCATCTAGGGCTTTGGAGGCCAAGCCAAGGATGACATGCCAAGCTACCATGTTACCACAGCAGTGCTTTCAGAAAAGCTTTAGCCTGCAACAGAACCAACCACTTGAAGGGCTTGTGAAAACACAAGCTCCACCCCCATAGTTACGGATCCAAGAAGTCCAGAGTAGGGCTGAGTATTTGTATCTTCAATAAGTTCAAAAGTGATGCTGGTATTTGTGAAACACTTCCGGAGAGTTAATCTGGTGATTGCGTGGAGGATGGCTTAGAAAGGGAGAGGGTAGAGATGGAAACACCAGTCAGAAGACAGTTATACACATCCAGGTGAAATGAGAGACTAAGCTGGAATCAATGGAAATAAGATAGTCAGCTATAGTCAAGAGTAGGTATTTTTGAATAAAAGTCTATATGACAGAAAGTGTAATACTGAATTAAAGTTACATATTAATGAGAGGAGTAACTTCCTTTCAAGTTGTATGAAAGGGTATCTTTTATTTCTTCTCCTAATGAATTGGCCTAGCAAAACAGAACTATACTGGGAAGTGTGTAAATATAAGAATATTCCTTTTAATATTAGAAATTATAATGATATATAGAGATAAAAACTTTGAGCTCATAATCTGGAATTTGATGAGACCACAAAAGGTGGAATCTAATCAATGCCTCTGCTCTCAGGAAAGGTTACCTCCAAAATCTATCAAGGTCTATAGTTTTATATTTAATTTATGAAGATCCTCAAGGGGATACTCTTAAGAGAGGTGAAGGCAGGGTTAGGGGCTCTGGAAGGTTCAAATAATAATTCCTAAGGTTTGGAGTTTAGACAAAAGCTTCCTCTTTATTATTATCATTCTAACCTCTACTAGTTATTTCTACTAATTCGATATTTAATAGATAATTGAGGCAATATTTTCCTTTTACATTTCCTAGAGATTTATCTTGCAATAAAATACAGTCTATCAAAAGACATACATTTGAACCACTACCATTTTTTGCAGTTTACGTAAGTTACAAATATAACTTCATTGTATTTGGAATTTTTTATAAAATTAATTTGTTACTCATTTTGAAATATGATTAAAATTACTACTAAAATTTTGTTGCAAATCCTTTTTGTCTCCAACAAAGATTAGTGTGAGAATTATTACACAGATCAGAGTGAATCATTACAGAGCAAAGGTTCTCACCTAGGATGATTTTGCACACAGGTGACATTTGGTAGTGTATGGAGATATTTTTGCTTGTCAGAACTGTATATGCTACTGGCATCTAGTGGACAGAGGCCAGAGATGCTACTAAACATCCAACAGTGTACAGGAGAGCCTCCCACAGCAAAGAATTATCCAGCGCAAAATGTCAATAGTGCTGCCTTTCTAAGGAAATAAAGATCACTTAACACAAGTATTTAATGAGCATTTACTATTTTGTATCTAATGCACCCGATATATACTCATGAAAGTATAAGTCATAATATCATCCACAGGGAGATTTCTTTAGTGTATGGAGGGAGTAAGTTATCTTATGTTTCATCATATATAAATTAGAATTATTGCCAAAGGATAATTGTTCTGAAAGAATATTTACTTTTCTTCTTCTTTTGCTTGTGTGTTTTTTGTAGAAATCTTGGTGGCAATTAACTGACAAAACTGAGCTTTGGAACGTTTCAGGCATGTCATGGAATGCAGTTTTTACACAAGTTTTAAGTGAAATAGAAGATGAATACATGTAAAAAACTGTGTGTAAAAACATCATGCCGTTATTGGTTAGTTGGGTGTAAGCCCAGTATGAATTCTGGAAAGTATGTCTTTTTTTTTTTTTTTTAACATCCTTATTGGGGTATAATTGTTTTACAATGGTGTGTTAGTTTCTGCTTTATAACAAAGTGAATCACTTATACATATACATAGGTTCCCATATCTCTTCCTTCTTCCGTCTCCCTCCCTCCCACCCTCCCTAACCCACCCCTCCAGGCAGTCACAAAACACCGAGCTGATCTCCCTGTGCCATGCGGCTGCTTCCCACTAGCTATCTACCTTACGTTTGGTAGTGTATATATGTCCATGTCTCTCTCTCACTTTGTCACAGCTCACCCTTCCCCCTCACCATATCGTCAAGTCTGTTCTCTAGTAGGTCTGTGTCTTTATTCCTGTCTTACCCCTAGGTTCTTCATGACATTTTTTCCCTTAAATTCCATATATTTGTGTTAGCATACGGTATTTGTCTTTCTCTTTCTGACTTACTTCACTCTGTATGACAGACTCTAGGTCTATCCACCTCATTAAAAATAGCTCAATTTTGTTTCTTTTTATGGCTGAGTAATATTCCATTGTATATATGTGCCATATCTTCTTTATCCATTCATCCAATGATGGACCCTTAGGTTGTTTCCATCTCCGGGCTATTGTAAATAGAGCTGCAATGAATATTCTGGTACATGACTCTTTTGAATTATGGTTTTCTCAGGTTATATGCCCAGTAGCGGATTGCTGGGTCATATGGTAGTTCTATTTGTAGTATTTTAAGGAACCTCCATACTGTTCTCCACAGTGGCTCAACCAATTCACATTCCCACCAGCAGTGCAAGAGTGTTCCCTTTTCTCCACACCCTCTCCAGCATTTATTGTTTCTAGATTTTTTGATGATGGCCATTCTGACTCATGTGAGATGATATCTCATTGTAGTTTTGATTTGCATTTCTCTAATGATGAATGATGTTGAGCATTCTTTCATATGTTTGTTGGCAGTCTGTATATCTTCTTTGGAGAAATGTCTATTTTGGTCTTCTGCCCAGTTTTGGATTGGGTTGTTTGTTTTTCTGTTATTGAGCTGCATGAGCTGCTTATAAATTTTGGAGATTAATCCTTTGTCATTTGCTTCGTTTGCAAATATTTTCTCCCATTCTGAGGGTTGTCTTTTGGTCTTGTTTATGGTTTCATTTGCCGTGCAAAAGCTTTGAAGTTTCATTATGTCCCACTTGTTTATTTTTGTTTTTATTTCCATTTCTCTAGGAGGTGGGTCAAAAAAGATCTTGCTGTGATTTATGTCATAGAGTGTTCTGCCTATGTTTTCCTCTAAGAGTTTAATAGTTTCCGGCCTTGCATTTAGGTCTTTAATCCATTTTGAGCTTATTTTTGTGTATGGTGTTATGGAGTGATCTAATCTCATACTTTTACATGTACCTGTCAAGTTTTCCCAGCACCATTTACTGAATAGGCTGTCCTTCCTCCATTGTACATTCCTGCCTCCTTTATCAAAAATAAGGTGACCATATGTGTGTGGGTTTACCTCTGGGCTTTCTGTCCTGTTCCATTGATCTATGTTTCTGTTTTTGTGCCAGTACCATACTGTCTTGATTACTATAGCTTTGTAGTATAGTCTGAAGTCAGGGAGCCTGATTCCTCCAGCTCCTTTTTTCGTTCTTAAGATTGCTTTGGCTATTCGGGGTCTTTTGTGTTTCCATACAAAATTTGAAATTTTTTGTTCTAGTTCTGTGAAAAATGTCAGTGGTAGTTTAATAGGGAATGCATTGAATCTGTAGATTGCTTTGGGTAGTAGAGTCATTTTCACAATGTTGACTCTTCCAATCCAAGAACATCGTATATCTCTCCATGTATTTGTATCATCTTTAATTTCTTTCATCAGTGTCTTATAATTTTCTGCATACAGGTCTTTTGTCTCCTTAGGTAGGTTTATTCCTAGATATTTTATTCTTTTTGTTGCAATGGTAAATGGGAGTGTTTTCTTGATTTCAGTTTCAGATTTTTCATCATTAGTGTATGGGAATGCAAGAGATTTCTGTGCATTAATTTTATATCCTGCAACTTTACCAAGTTCTTTGATTAGCTCTAGCTGTTTTATGGCAGCATCTTTAGGATTCTCTATGTATAGTGTCATGTCATCTGCAAACAGTGACAGCTTTACTTCTTCTTTTCCGATTTGGATTCCATTTATTTCCTTTCCTTCTCTGATTGCTGTGGCTAAAACTTCCAAAGCTATGTTGAATAAGAGTGGTGAGAGTGGGCAGCCTTGTCTTGCTCCTGATCTTAGTGGAAATGCTTTCAGTTTTTCACCATTGAGGATGATGTTGGCCTGGGTTTGTTATATATGGCCTTTATTATGTTGAGGAAAGTTCCCTCTATGCCTACTTTCTGCAGGCTTTTTATCATAAATGGACGTTGAATTTTGTTGAAAGCTTTCTCTGCATCTATTGAGATGATCATATCGTTTTTCTCCTTCAGTTTGTTGATATGGTTTATCACATTGTTTGATTGGCATATACTGAAGAATCCCTGTATTCCTGGAATAAATGCCACTTGATCATGGTGAATGATCCTTTTAATGTGCTGTTGGATTCTGTTTGCTAGTATTTTGTTGAGGATTTTTGCATCTATGTTCATCAGTGACATTGGCCTGTAGTTTTCTTTCTTTGTGACATCCTTGTCTGGTTTTGGTATCAAGGTGATGTTGGGTTCGTAGAAGGAATTTGGGAGTGTTCCTCCCTCTGCTATATTTTGGAAGAGTTTTAGAAGGATAGGTGTTAGCTCTTCTCTAAATGTTTCATAGAATTTGCCTGTGAAGCCGTCTGGTCCTGAGCTTTTGTTTGTTGGAAGGTTTTTAATCACAGTTTCAATTTCAGTGCTTGTGATTGGTCTCTTCATATTTTCTATTTCTTCCTGATGCAGTCTTGGCAAGTTGTGCATTTCTAAGAATTTGTCCATTTCTTCCAGGTTGCCCTTTTTATTGGCATAGATTTGCTTGGAGTAATCTGTCATGATCTTTTGTATTTCTGCAGTGTCAGTTGTTACTTCTCCTTTTTCATTTCTAATTCTATTGATATGAGTCTTCTCCCGTTTTTTCTTGATGAGTCTGTCTAATGGTTTATCTATTTTGTTTATATTCTCAAAGAACCAGCTTTTAGTTTCATTGATCTTTGCTATCGTTTCCTTCATTTTTTTTTCATTTATTTCTGATCTGATTTTTATGATTTCTTTCCTTCTGCTAACTTTGGGGTTTTTTTGTTCTTTTTTCTCTAATTGCTTTAGGTGTAAGGTTAAGTTGTTTATTCAAGATGCTTCCTGTCTCCTAAGGTGGGCTTGTATTGCTATAAACTTCCCTCTTAGAACTGCTTTTGCTGCATCCCATAGGTTTTGGGTTGTTGTGTCTCCATTGTCATTTGTTTCTAGGTATTTTTTTTAATTCCTCTTTGATTTCATCAGTGATCACTTCGTTATTAATTAATTCCTGTAATTGATATCTAGTCTCATAGCATTGTGGTTGAAAAAGATACTTGATACAATTTCAATTTTCTTAAATTTACCAAGGCTTGGTTTGTGACCCAAGATTTGATCTATCCTGGAGAATGTTCCATGAGCACTTGAGAAAAATGTGTATTCTGTTGTTTTTGATAGAATGTCCTATAAATATCACTTAAGCCCATCTTGTTTAATGTATCATTTAAAGCTTATGTTTCCTTATTTATTTTCATTTTGGATGATCTGTCCATTGGTGAAAGTGGGGTGTTAAAGTCCCCTACTATGAATGTGTTACTGTCGATTTCTCCTTTTATGGCTGTTAGTATTTGCCTTATGTATTGAGGTGCTCCTATGTTGGGTGCATAAATATTTACAATTGCTAAATCTTCTTGGATTGATCCCTTGATCGTTATGTAGTGTCCTTCTTTGTCTCTTCTAATAGTCCTTATTTTAAAGTCTATTTTGTCTGATATGAGAATTGCTACTCCAGCTTTCTTTTGGTTTCCACTTGCATGGAATATCTTTTTCCATCCCCTTACTTTCAGTCTGTATGTGTCTCTAGGTCTGAAGTGGGTCTCTTGTAGACAGCATATATATGGGTCTTGTTTTTGTATCCATTCAGCCAATCTGTGTCTTTTGGTGAGAGCATTTAGTCCATTTACATTTAAGGCAATTATCAATATGTATGTTCCTATTCCCATTTTCTAAATTGTTTTGTGTTCGTTATTGTAGGTCTTTTACTTCTCTTGTGTTTCTTGTCTAGAGAAGGTCCTTTAGCATTTGTTGTAAAGCTGGTTTGGTGGTGCTGAACTCTCAGCATTTGCTTGTCTGTAAAGGTTTTAATTTCTCCATCAAATCTGAATGAGATCCTTGCTGGGTAGTGTAATCTTGGTTGCAGTTTTTTCTCCTTCATCACTTTAAATATGTCCTGCCACGCCCTTCTGGCTTACAGAGTTTCTGCTGAAAGATCAACTGTTAACCTTATGGGGATTCCCTTGTGTGTTATTTGTTGTTTTTCCCTTGCTGCTTTTAATATGCTTTCTTTGTATTTAATTTTTGACAGTTTGATTAATATGTGTCTTGGCGTATTTCTCCTTGCATTTATCCTGTATGGGACTCTCTGTGCTTCCTGGACTTGATTAACTATTTCCTTTCCCATATTAGGGAAGTTTTCAACTGTAATCTCTTCAAATATTTTCTCAGTCCTTTTCTTTTTCTCTTCTTCTTCTGGAACCCCTATAATTCGAAATTTGGTGCGTTTAATATTGTTCCAGAGGTCTCTGAGACTTCCTCAGTTCTTTTCATTCTTTTTTCTGTATTTTGCTCTGCAGTATTTATTTCTATTTCCACTATTTTATCTTCCAGGTTACTTCTCCGATCTTCTGCCTCAGTTATTCTGCTATTGATCTCATCTGGAGTATTTTTAATTTCATTTATTGTGTTGTTCATCATTATTTGTTTCTTCTTTAGTTCTTCTAGGAACTTGTTAAATGTTTCTTGCATTTTGTCTATTCTATTTCCAAGATTTTGGATCATCTTTACTATCATTATTCTGAAAACTTTTTCAGGTAGACTGCCTAGTTCCTCTTCATTTGTTAGTTCTGGTGTGTTTTTATCTTGCTCCTTCATCTGCAGTATGTTTTTCTGTCGTCTCATTTTGCTTATCTTACTGTGTTTGAGGTCTCCTTTTTGCAGGCTGCTGGTTTGTAGTTCCCGTTGTTTTTGGTGTCTGTCCCCAGTGGCTAAGGTTGGTTCAGTAGGCTTCCTGGTGTAGGGCACTAGTGCCTGTGTTCTGGTTGATGAGGCTGGATCTTGTCTTTCTGGTGGGCATGTCCACGTGTCGTGGTGTGTTTTGGGGTGTCTGTGGACTTATTATGATTTTAGGCAGCCTCTCTGCTAGTGGGTGGGTATGTGTTCCTGTTTTGCTAGTTGTTTTGGCATAGGGTGTCCAGCACTGTAGCTTGCTGGTTGGTGAGTGAACCTGGGTGCTGGCGTTGAGGTGGAGATCTCTGGGAGATTTTCGCCATTTGATATTATGTGGAGGTGGGAGGTCTCTTGTTGACCAGTGTCCTGAAGTTGGCTCTCCCACCTCAGAGGCACAGCAGTGACTTGTGGCTGTGCCACCAAGAGCCTTTCATTCCCTCGGCTCAGAATAAAAGGGAGAAAATGTAGAGAGAAGTAATTAGTAAAAGTAGGAAGAAAGAAAGAAAGAAAGAAAGGAAGGAAGGAAGGAAGAAAGAAAGAAGAAATGAAGGAAAGAAGGAAAGAAAGAAAAAGGAAAGAAAGGAGGGAGAGATGGAGGGATGGAGGGAAAGAGGGATGGAGCAAGGGAGGAAGCAAGGAAGCAAGGAAGGAAGGAGGGAAGGAAGGTTAAATAAAGAAGAATTAAGATAAAGTAAAATAAAATAAAATATAATAAAGTTATTAAATTAAAAAAATAATTATTAAAAAAAAAAAACCGGACAGATAGAACCTTAGGACAAATGGTGGAAGCAAAGCTATACAGACAATATCTCATACAGAAGCATACACATACACACTCACAAAAAGAGGAAAAGCGGAAAAAATCATAAATCTTGCTCTCAAAGTCCACCTCCTCAATTTGGGATGATTCGTTGTCTAAAGGAGGGAAGGAAGGAAAGAAAGAAAGAAAGAAAGAAGACAAATAAAGTAAAGTTATTAAAATAAAAAAATAATTATTACGAAAAAAATTAAGAAAAAAAACGGAAGGGGAAAAAATCATAAATCTTGCTCTCAAAGTCCACCTCCTCAATTTAGAATGATTCGTTGTCTATTCATGTATTCCACAGATGCAGGGTACATAAAGTTGATTGTGGATCTTTAATCCTCTGCTTCTGAGGCTACTAGGAGAGATTTCCCTTTCTCTTCTTTGTTGTCACAGCTCCCAGGGGCTCAGCTTTGGATTTGGCCCCCCCTCTGCGTGTAGGTCGCCAGAGGGCGTCTGTTTTTCGCTCAGACAGGATGGGGTTAAAGGAGCCATTGATTCGGTGGCTCTGGCTCACTCAGGCCGTGGGGAGCGAGGGGCACAGAGTGCGGGGCGAGCCTGCGGCGGCAGAGGCCGGCGTGACGTTGCACCAGCCTGAGGCTCGCCATGTGTTCTCCCGGGGAAGTTGTCCCTGGATCCCGGGAACCTGGTAGTGGCGGTCTGCACAGGATCCCCGGAAGGGGGGTGTGGATAGTGACCTGTGCTCGCTCACAGGCTTCTTGGTGGTGGCAGCAGCAGCCTTAGCGTCTCCTGCCCGTTTCTGGGGTCCGCGATTTTAGCCGCAGCTCGCGCCCGCCTCTGGAGATCATTTAAGCAGCGCTCTTAATCCCCTCTCCTCGCGCACCAGGAAACAAAGAGGGAAGAGAAAGTCTCTTGCCTCTTTGGCAGCTCCAGACTTTTCCCGGACTCCCTCCCAGCTAGCCATGGTGCACTAACCCCTTCAGGCTGTGTTCACGCCGTCAACCACCATCCTCTCCCTGCGCTCCGACCAAAGCCCGAGCCTCAGCTCGCAGCCCCACCCGCCGCGGCGGGTGAGCAGGCAAGTCTCTCGGGCTGGTGAGTGCCGGTCAGCACCGATCCTCTGTGCGGGAATCTCCCTGCTTTGCCCTCCGCCGCCCTGTTGCTGCGCTCTCCTCCGTGGCTCTGAAGCTGCCCGCCTCCGCCAGCCGCAGTCTCCGCCAGCGAAGGTGCTTGCTAGTGTGTGGAAACCTTTCCTCCTTTACAGCTCCCTCCCAGTGGTGCAGGTCCCGTCCCTATTCTTTTGTCTCTGATTTTTCTTGTTTTCTTTTGCCCTACCCAGGTACGTGGGGAGTTTCTTGCCTTTTGGAAGGTCTGAGGTCTTTTGCCAGCGTTCAGTAGGTGTTCTGTAGGAGTTGTTCCACGTTTAGATGTATTTCTGGTGTATCTGTGGTGAGGAAGGTGATCTCCACGTCTTACTCTTCTGCCGTCTTCCCCTCGTCCATGGAAAGGATGTCTTGAGAGCCATTTATTTTTTTTTCAAATGAGGAAACTAAGGCACAAAGAGGCCAAGAGACTTGTTTAACTCATATATATGAAACTCTGTGCTTTCCATAGTACTGATCTTTGGCAGGGGCAATAAAAGGCACCAAGCAAAAACACTCAAATTAGCCTTGTCATGGAATCCCACTGATGCCTCTCCAATTTGCAAATGGTAAATGAAGTTCCACTTTTGAATTTAACTTTGATATCTGCTCATGTGCTAAGTTCCTAACTGCTTAAAATGTAAGCAACACAGAGCTGCAAAGAACTAAGTTTAGCACCAAATTCTTCAGGGAGCAAAAGGTTTGGGTTCTTCCCCAACCATTATTAGCTCTTTTAAATAGTAAAGCAGAAAGAATTCCTGAACAGTCAGCACAGGGCCTCTCCCCAGCCACCCAGAACATTATTTTTGAAAAAGCGTGTATCTCTGAAGTGAATTATCTGTGGCCAATAGGAACCTTTGCGGTATGGAAAAATACATTGTTTGTGTTCAGCTGTAGTGTGAAAAATATAATGAAAATACATTGCTGTAGCCTAATTCAATATACTTTCTTTGCTGACTACTCTTCAATAAGAAGTGTGGGTTTTATACCCCTTCAGCTCAAAAATTCTGTGATTTCTCATGACACAAGGAAATGATAGTGGGTACGTTCAATGGCCCGAAGGCGATTTTAGACTCAAGGTAAAGAGCTCTTCTACACCTGGCTTTGGAAAAGACTTTTACCTGTCTTGTGGTTCAGAAACCCAGTTTCACACAGTTCACACATTTTTGGTTAATGAAGATGTTGAGGCTGTGTCTGGAGCTGGATTAGAAATTCCTCAAGATGCCTATCTTTAGTGGCCTCCTTCCTTTCCCTTGTTAGTTTGCTGATGCCTACCTTGGGCAGAGAGCACCAAGGGTCAGTTTTTCTCTTGCCAGCACACCGGAGAGAATGCTCATAAGGTCCCTTCTCCAGGAGGTTTTAGTAGCCTCAATACAACATCTTAAACTCACCACCTTTCCTAAACATCCTATAACACCAAGAGTTCCTTATAAGAATCAGAGTTTCATTATAGTTATGTAGGCAACACAGAAAATACATTTTGGAAAACAATCAATCAATCAATCACAGTTTAAAAATTAATGAATTCATTCAAAAACATTCACTGAGTGCCATACCCACTGTGTGTCAGCACTGTACTAACTGCTGGGGATACAAAGACGCATAGGGCAGGGACTTTGTCCCCAAGAAGCTTTCATACTGGAAGGAGAAAGATGGATGTTGATGGGAAAACATATATGAGAGCCATTCTAGCATCTATGCAGCAGGGTGACAAGCTGAGGGAAGGGGGTGATGAAGTAGAAAATGGGTGGTAGGTTAGAAAAGTTGGTAAGGGAAGAGGCACCAACTTGTTCCTTTTAAATTTGTGTTCCTATTAAATAACAGAAAAAGGTAGTGAAAGAATCAGAACTATCTGGTGTTGGAAATAAATTAGTACTGTACTCCTGAAACTCGTTCACAGTTATTTTCAAAAGATTGTCACAATATAGTAAGCCTTTGTTTTGGGCTATTTCTTATAGACAAAGCTAATTTGCTTCAGGAAACATTTGGCATTGTGAGATATAAACTTTATTGCAGCTCTTTCCAAAGGCAAGCCACCAAGGGAAGATGCCACCCTCGAGTTAAGTCATTTTATTACATATAATGACATAATCCTGGGGTGTTTATAAGTTGCCTGCATTAAATAAGTTTGGAAAAGGGCCCCAGCTGAGCTGGATTTATCATGAATTCAATGAAGCTTAGGCTTCACGGCTCCTCACTTTTATAGGTCCCTTGCAAGGTCTTGAGAGGGGTCCTAGTGAATTTGTATTCATAATTTTGCATATTTTTATTCGATAGGATTTCCCAAAGTAGAAGAAGTTCAGGCCCCACAAAACCTTGATTCATCACCGGGTTTCAGGTAATTATAAGTCAGTAGATTTCTTGAATGAAGCCTCTATGTTATTGACAGACATCAGGTGAAGTAGTTAGCAGTGTGGTAGTCTATTTTAAATCCGAAATCTATCTCAAAGATGAGCCAAGAGATTATTAATTAATAAAGTACCACTTTTTGAATGGTGGTAGTAATCATATCTCTTTCATATAAAATCAGGAATGAAATATATTATGGAAAACCAGCAGTGGTTGATAACCCTAAATGTTAAGTATACTTTTTTTTCTGACTTTAAAGTGTTTCTCCTTCATTCACCTATGCAGGTTCAGACTGCTGGCTTATTTTTTAAAATGCTTTTAGTCACTTCATTCGTTCTAACAATACAAGCTCCATGATTTTAGAAACTGAATTACTCTACAATGTAGAAAGTCTTTATAACTTAACCAGACAGAGCACATTCACATGCTGGCTTGTCTGTGGTAAATCAATATTGTACCAAGAACGTAAGCACTAAGAGGGATAAGAGAAAAATCAAAGCCTTATCTCTAGTGAGTTATTTACCCCATTGTTGAGAATATCAGTGAGGGAGGTGTGGCCACACTACGAAGGCAAATTGAGCTGCCCTCACAGAGCCGTCCTAATGCTCCCCCAGTCAACTAGCTTTTGTTTCCTTTAGATAGCTATGTACACACAAAAGCTTACACACTTCAGGGTGCTGGCATCACTTTTTGCTATGTAATAGAATCCTGGCATCTTCTCAGATTTAGAAATGTATAACGCTAAAAATAACTTGGGTCTGCCCTTTGGGGTGATTCAGGGTGGCTGTTTTATTTTTAATAGTTCAAAATTCTGAGATTGTCACACCTAGCAACTACTATACTTTTCTTTTCACAACTGCATCTTATTCTTCCCACCTGTAGTATTTTCTCCCATTCTATATGTTTTGTCACTTTCTTCATAGTGTCCTTTGAAGCACAAACTGTTTAATTTTTATAAAATCCCATTCATCTATTTTTCCTTTGGTTGTTTGTGCTTCTGGTAGCATATCTAAGAAACTGTTGTCTAATGCAATGTCATAAAGATTTACTCCTGTGTTTTCTTCTAAGAGTTTTATAGCCTGAGCTCTTACATTTAGATATTTGATCCATCTAGATCAAATTAATTTTAATATATGGTTTGAAGTGTAGGAGTCCAGCTTCATTATTTCGTGTGTGAATGTACAGGTGTCCCAGCATCATTTGAAAAGACTGTTCTTTCTATGTTGAATTGCTTTGGCACTCTTGTTGAAAATCAATAGACCATAAATATGAGGGTTTATTTCTATATTGTCAATTCTGTTCCATTGATTTTCATGTCTGTTCTTATTCCAGTACCACACTGTGATTGCAGTAGCTTTGAACTGAGTTTTGAAACCAGGATGTGTGAATCCTCCCACTTTGTTCTTTACCAACATTCTTTTGGTTAATCTGTTTCCTTGAATTGCCATATGAATTTTAGAATTAGCTTGGCAATTTCTGGGAAGAAGTCAGCTGGGATTTTGATAGGAATTGCAATGGAACCATAGGTCGATTTGGGAAGTAGTGACATTTTAATAAGTTTATCTTCCAGTCCATGAATCCAGCATGTTTTTATATTTATTTAGAGCTTCTTCAAGTTCTTTCAACAGTTTTGTGCTTTTCAGTGTGAATCTTGCACTTACTTGGTTAATTTTTTTCCTAGGTATTTTATTTGTTTTGATGCTATTACACAAGGAATTGTTTTCTTAATTTCTTTTCTGGATTACTCATTGCTGGTGTGTAGAAATAATATTGATCTTATATCCTACAACCTTGCTGAACTCATTTATTAATGCTAACAGTTATTTTCCTGGATTGCCAGGAATATCTCTGTGGTCTTCCAGTTTCCCAGGAATACATTGGAACATTTCAAAGTCTCTGTGGACATCTCATTCCTCAGCTTTTCTTTTTAAGCTTTTAGTTTGGCCCAAAATGTTATTTGCCCCAAAATGTTATCCATTGCCTCATGCAACCGCCATGTTAAAATATTTGCTTCAAAAGGTTTTCCAGAAATGCCACCTGAGGAGAGGCTTTTCTCACTAGACAGCTCTCAGTCAGGTCAAAGGCAATCCTTTCAAGTGAGGTCTTCCAGGGGACCACCAGATATGTAAAACAATGACAGTTCTTTGGGAATGAGGCTTTGAAGGACCTCCCAGTCCATCTTGCTCCTTCTGGTATCAGGGATGTGGGCTTTTTTTCAAGGTTACCCCTGTCATGGAGAGCAAAGTTCAAGGACAAGTTAAAGGAACACAGATCTCATTGTTCTTACAGAAATTAATTTGTTTTCCTTTAATAAGTTGCTTCCCAATTTGCTGCAAGCCTGTTGGTTAAATTTCCAGAGTTCAGAAGAATTTGATTCTGACCATTTTTGCCACTTTTGTTGTTGTTGTTGTTATTGTTATTGTTGCTTCTATGGAGGGATGAATTTTCAGATGTCTTTCCTCCATCATTTTTACTGATTGTCTTGCAATACTTTTTAATATCTCTAAAGTCTCAATGACCATAGCCTAATTAAATATTTATCATGGGAGATGATTAAGGAAAAAATAAATAAACAGAGAAATAAATAAACAAATAAAAAGAGAAAATATAATTCTCATAGAGGCTTTCCCAGATGGGTAGATTAAGGTTGAAAAGGTATTCCTATATTTAGTGGTCTCAAAATTAAGGTTAAAGTAACAGATGTTTTAAAACCACAACCCCCCCTTTTTTTTTCATTCATGTTAAACACAGGCTTTAGAGTCAGAACTGAGTTCAAATTCCAGCTCTGCTTCTTTCTAGCTTGATTACTTAGGACAAGTTATGTAACTTCTCTGTGCCTCAGTTTCCTCATTTGTACAATGGGGTAATATATCTATCACATAATGTTACTGTGAAGAATAAATGTTAAATGCTGATCACAGATGCCTGGTAACCCAAAAGATATTAGTTTTGATAATTATCTTTATAATATTCTGCAAAAATATGCTAATAATTCTTGAATTAATCTAAAGTTAGATATTCTTTTCTTTTTTCCATTTTTTTTGTTTTTTTCCCCGTATTTGTTTTAAAGAACTAAGAAACAAACAAACAAAAAAAAATAGAAAGAAAGAACTAAGAAGAAAATCTACTCCAGCATTTTGGAATAAAATTTTGTTCCCCAAAATTAATTTGTTTATTTTATTGATATATAAACAAAATTTTATTTATTTATTCAGCAAACATTTATTAAATACCTAGTAAATATTAGGCACTATGTTAGGCACGGAATAATAATGACAATAAAGTGTGGTCCCTGCTCTCAAGTTGCTGACAATCTAGGAGAGTGACAAGTGAACAGGTGATAACATACACAGTAAGAAAAGCTATGATACAAGAATACACATGGGACTATGTGATAGGAGTATGGC
Source organism: Delphinapterus leucas (assembly GCF_059928025.1). Classification (NCBI taxonomy): domain Eukaryota; kingdom Metazoa; phylum Chordata; class Mammalia; order Artiodactyla; family Monodontidae; genus Delphinapterus; species Delphinapterus leucas. The sequence continues at coordinate 33,113,894 of NC_143147.1, forward strand.
TTTCACCAGTTCCTCTTGGACTTACCTCTTCTTCTTTGGTTCCAGAACCAAGGAATTAGCCCTATTTTTGTATTTAACTGGGTAGTTTAAATCATGAAATTTAAAAAAAAATTGTAGAAAGAAAAACACCTTGAATTATGGAGGACACTAGAAATAGTACTTTTTTACAGAGCAAGGGCTTCCTACCAGCATACTCACTTCTAGTAGGTATGTGAAAGTACACAAAGAACACTGAAACGTTCTTTGGCATATTTTTTCTTTGCTTGCCACTGTTTTTGTTGTTGTTGTTTGTTTGTGTGTTTGTTTTTCTTCTCCACTTTATCATCTAGAGACCTTGGTAGTTTCCAATGAAAGAGTGTTTTACAGATTCTAAGGCTGATTTATAGGTAAAGACAGAAAATGATTTATTTTGTAACCTTCAAGTTACATACCAAAAAAAATGAATATAAGCTTTCATGGAAGTGAGTTAAAATTCAGATAATTTTAATTCCATTCCTATTTTTCAGAATTCTCAATCATAATCCTTTGACAACAGTTGAAGATTCTTATCTTTTTAAATTGCCAGCATTAAAATATTTGTAAGTATTGCAACAGTTTCATAACTAATGAGATAATTTCTGCTCTTTTTTACTTTAGTCAAAGATTGAGTACTTTGGCTAAAAAGTCATAAGTTAGGTTTTAACTGGGTGATTGAGAATAAGAGTTATTGGCAAAGAAAAGGATTAAGAAAGAATATATACGGGTGAGACAGCCAGCAGAGAATGAGGACAGTGTTGAAGAACACAGATAGATATGGAACATGAAGATGCATGTAGGAATATTATTTATCCCAGAAAGCAAGAAAGAATAAGGGGTACATTATTTTTTTTAAAGAGTGATCAAAAGAGGTAGATGCAATTGAAAATTGCAGAAGTTAGAGAAGTTAGAATAATAAAAAATTATTGTACTGTTCAGCACCAAATCATTAATTTCATGATGCAAATTTAAATGTCTTCAATAAGAGCCCTTTGGAATTATCATCTATGGCAAGTAAGAAGCCAGAATTGAAGCAACCACATGTTAGTATCTTTTTAGGTTTAGAATTTTTGTCTTTCAGTTTTGTACCATGCATGTTAAGCCTTCTCCTTCATAGACATGGGGACAACACAAGTGTCACATACAACAATTGAAAGCATCCTCATGATGACCCTTGAATTGGAAAAACTGTAAGTTGATTTTTCTTACATTTATTTTCACTCAGTAGTTTTTTTAGGTTTGTTTTATTATTTTCTTATGTCAGGTTTATTTATGTATAATTTTCATTTAACAAAATTAACTATTTTTAAATATAGAGTGTGATGTGTTTTGACAAACATATAGTTCTATAGCCACAACCACATTTGAGGTGAAGAAAACTTCTGCACTCCCAAAAGACCCCTCATGTCTCTTTGTACTCAATCCATCCTCCTCCCACTACCAGCCCCTGGCAACCACCAATCTGATTTTTGTCCATATAATGTTGCCTTTTACAGAATATCTTACAAATGAAATCACGTGGTATGTAGCCTTTTGTTTTTGGCTTCTTTCAGTTAGCCAATCTCTTTGGAGATTCATCTGTTTTGTTGCACGTGTCAGTAGTTCATTCCTTTTTATTGCTGAGTAGTATTCTAGTTGTGTGGATTCACATTTTGTTTTCACATTCATAGTTTGATGGACATTTGAAATTTTTTCTAGTTTTTTGGCTATTATGAACAAAGCCTCTGAAAACACTCACATGTGTGTGTGAACATATGTTTTGTGCGAGCATATGTTTTCGTTTCTTTGGGGTAAAATACCTAAGGGTGGGATTGCTTCATCATATGCTAAGTGCATATTTAACTTTTTAAGAAACTGCTAAACTGTTTTCTAAAGTGCCTGTGCCAGTTTGCTTTCCCACTAGCAGTCTATGAGAGTTGCAGTTGCTCCACATCTTCACCTGATCCTTATATTTGTTTTTTTTTTAAAAATTTAGGCTTTCTCGTAGGTGTGTAGTTGCATCTTGTGGTTTTTGCCACATTTTGCATTTCTCTAATAGCTGATGATGTTGAGTGTCTATTCATGTGCAAATATCTTTTGAAATCAAGTGTCTGTTCAAATCCATTTTTTAATTGGATACTTATATTGGGTTTCAAGAGTGCTTTCTATTAAAAGCAATGGAGAAAGTCCTTTCTCTCAGATATGTGTATAATAAATATCTTCTCCTGGGACTGTGACTTATTTTCATTGTATTAAAGTGTCTCTGAATGCTAGAAGTTTTAAATTTTTGATGAACTCTAATTTAGCAATTTTTCTTTTTTCCTCATATTTATTTAATTTATTTATTTGGTTGTGCTGGGTCTTAGTTGCAGCAGATGGGCTCCTTAGTTGCGGCTCCTGAGTTTCTTAGTTGTGGCATGTGAACTCTTAGTTGTGGCATGCATATGGGATCTAGTTCCCTGACCAGGAATCGACCACGGGCCCCCTACTTTGGGAACTTGGAGTCTTAACCCCCAGGGCAGTCCCTTAGCAATTTTTCTTAGATGGTTTGTGCTTTTTTGTGTCTTATCTAAGAAATGTTTGTCTGAGACCCCATTATGTAACCCAAAATCACAAAGATTTTCTCCTATGTTTTCTTTCAGAAGTTATATCATTACATTTAGGTCTATGATTCATTTTGAGTTAATTTTCATACATGTTGTGAGGGAAGGGCCAAGTTTCTTTTTTTCCGTTTAAAAAACTATTTCTGTAGGACCCTATTGTGACAGTTAATTACACAACTTACTGCACCTTAAATTGTGCCATCCCCCCTCCAATATGGCAAGCTAATAGAAACTTTCTGTTATGCCAAGGCAAGTTGAGGCTATTGCATGAGTTTAGTATGCGGAAATGCCCTGCGTTTAGCAGCCTGTTCCAACCGTCTTTGTCAGGTCAGCTGACAAATGACTGTCTTCACCACGCCGTCACACACTGGTCACTGCTCTAGTCTCGCCTCCCACAGCATCTGCTACAATTGCGATCCCTCTCTTGTCAGCTAGAGGTCCTCCTCTCTGGATATTAAAAATTATTTCCCTATGTAACTACAATACTGTTAACGCACAATATTGAAGAAATTATATTCCTACACAATAATATTACCTAATAAGTAGTTGCTATTCAAATTCCCCCAATTGTCTCTCTTATATAATATCATTTCTTTTAACAGGTTTTTGAGGTATAATTGACAAACAATAATCTGTGTTCACACACACACATACATACGCCCCATGAAGACTTCACCAAAATCAAAATGTCCATCACCTCAGAAAGTTTCTTAATGTCTTTTTGTAATTCTTCCTTCCCATCGTTCCTTGCCCTTCCCAATGGCCATGCAACCATTGATCTGCTTTCTATTTGCATTTTCTAGAATTTTGTGTAAATGGAATCATACAGTGTATACTTTTTTCTAACTGGCTTCTAACTCAGCGTGAATATTTAAATCTTCATCCATATTGTTGTATATATCAGTAATTCATTTCTGTTTATAGCTGAATAGTATTCCATTATATGGATGTACCACCATTTATCTATTCACCATTGATGGACATTTGAGTTGTTTCAGTCTTTGTCTATTATAAATAAAGCTGTTGTAAATATTTGTGGACAAGTCTTTGTATGGATGTATACTACCGTTTCTCTTGGGTAAATACCTGCAAGTCGAATGGCTGGATCATTGGTAAGTGTATGTTTAAGTTTAAAAAAAATACCTATTTTCCATAGTGGTTTGATCATTTACATCTCTACCAGCAGTGTATGAGAGCTGCATTTTCTTCACGTTGCGGCCAACACTTGCTATGCTCAGTATTTTTAATGTTAGGTAGTTTAACGGGTGTGTAGTTGTATCTCACTGTAGCATCCCTAATGATTAATCATGTCAAACATCTTTTCATATGCTTATTTTCCATCTGTATATCTTTGAATCTTTTATCTATATTTTTCTGGAGTTTTGAGAGTCCTTTATATATTCTGGAAATTAGTCCTTTATCCAATATGTAAGTTGCTACATATTTTCTCCCATTCTGTGACTCATCTTTTCATTCTCTCAGGAATGTCTTTTGCAGGGCAGAAATTCCTAATTTTGATGGTGTCTAATTTATCTATTTTTTTCATTTATGGATTATGCTTTTGGTATTGTATCTACGAAATCTTGCCCTAGTCAAGGTCATAAAATTTTTCACCTCTTTGGTTCTAGAAGTTTTATACTTTTATGTTTTATAGTTTTATGTTTTACATTTAGATCTTTGAACCAATTTGAGTTCATTTCTGTATATGGTTTGGATGGAAATTCTTTTTTTTTTTCTTTTTGCACCTAGATATTCAATTGTTCAAGCATCATTTGTTGAAAAGACTATCGTTTCTCCACTTAAATGCCTTTGAACCTGAAAATCAGTTGTCCACATCTCTCTACTTCTGAACTTTCTATTCTGTTCCTTTGATCTTTTTGTCTATCTTTACACTACTATCACAATGTCTTCAAAGTGTAGATTCATAAGCCTTGAAATCAGTTACTGTTAGTTCTTCAACTTTGTTCTTTTTCAAAGTTGTTTTAGTTATTCTAAATTTAATTTCCATATGAATTTTAGAATTAGCTTGTAAATTTCTATAGAAAAGCCTACTGGTATTTTGATCTATAAATCGATTTTGGGGAGAATTGATGTCTTAATAATATTGAGTCTTCTGAACCATGAATACATTATATCTCTCCATTTAATTAGGTCTTCCTTAATTTCCGCCAGCAATATTTTACAGTTTTCAGTGTGCAAGTCTTTTACATCTTTTGTCAGATTTATTCTACGTATTTTATATGTTTCATAATATTATAAGTAGTATTTTAAAACTTTGATCTCTGATTGTTGAGATAAATTAATCTTTTTGTATGTTGATCTTGTATGCTGCAAACTTGATAAACAATTTTGTTTGTTTAAAAAGCAATTGAAAAGCAATTTTGTAGATTCTTGAAAAGCAATTTTGTAGATTCTCTCAGGCTTTCTATATAATCATGTTATCAGCAAATAACGATAGTGTTACTTCTTCCTTTCCATTCTGAATATCTCTTTTATTTTTGTTGTCCTATTACACTGGCTAGAACCTACAGTGCACTGTCAAATAGAAGTAATGAGAGCACACATCCTTGCCTTTGTCCTGATCCTGGAGAGAAAGTACTTTTTCCCTCACTATTAAATATGATGTTAGGCTTTTTGTAGAAGTCATTTATCAAGTTGAGGAAGTCTGCTTCCATTCCTAGTCTACTGAGGGATGTTTTTTCTTTAATCAGGAATGGATGTTAGATTCTTTCATTCTTTTCCTGCATCAATTGCAATGATTATGCGATTTTTCTCTTCTTTTCTTTTCTTAATTTGTTTATTTATGTTTGGCTGCATTGGGTCTTCATTGCTGCATGCAGTCTTTCTCTAGTTGTGGCGAGCAGGGACTACTCTTCGTTCCAGTATGCAGGCTTAACATTGCGGTAGCTTCTCTAGTTGCAGAGCACAGGCTCTAGGTGCACGGGCTTCACTAGTTGTGGCACATGGGCTCAGTAGTTGTGGCTCACGGGCTCTAGAGCACAGGCTCAGTAGTTGTGGTGCATGGGCTTAGTTGCTCAGTGGCATGTGGGATTTCCCCGACCAGGGCTCAAACCCATGTCCTCTGCACTGGCAGGTGGATTCTTAACCACTGCCCCACCAGAAATGTCCTGATTTTTCTTTTTTAGTGTACTAAGTTGGGTAAATAGATTTTCATATATTAAATGAAACTTTCATTCTTGAGATAAACCCCACTTGGTCATGATGTATCATCTTTTTGTATATTATTGGATTTGATACGCTAAAATTTTGTGAAGAATTTTTGCCTGTGTGTTCATGAGAGATATTGGTCTATAGTTTTCTTGTAATGTCATTGTGTAATCTTTTTTTTTTTTGCGGTATGCGAGCCTCTCACTGTTGTTGCCTCTCCCGTTGTGGAGCACAGGCTCCGGACACGCATGCTCAGCAGCCATGGCTCATGGACCCAGCCGCTCCGTGGCATGTGGGATCTTCCCAGACAGGGACACGAACTTGTGACCCCTGCATCGGCAGGCGACTCTCAACCACTGCACCACCAGGGAAGCCCCATTGTGTAGTCTTGATATGGTGAATGTTTGCCTTATAAATAAGTTGGGAAGTATTCCCTTCTCTTCAACTTTCTGGTAGAGTTTCTGTAGAATTGGCATTATTTTATTCCTTAAATGTTTGGTAGAATTTATCAGTTAAGCCACCTGGACTTAAAGCTTTCTTTGTTGGAAGGTTTTAAACTGCACATCCAATTTCTTTATTATCTTTATTCTTGAATAAACTTTAGTAGAGCATGTCTTTCAAGGAATTTGTCCATTTCATCTTGAATTTATTGTTATAAAGTATTCTATAATATTCTCTTATTATCCTTTTAATATCTATAGTACTTTTCTATTTTGCAGTTTATTTATTTCTACTTTGATCTTTATTGTGTTCTTTCTTCTCTTACTCAGTGATTAATTTGCTTTCATGTTTCCAGTTTAATGTGGCAGTTGAGGAAGTTGAGTACAGCATTAGCAATAGCCCACATGTTGACATATTATGTTTTCAGTTTCAGTGAGTTCAAAATAGTTTCTGATTTCCCTTTTGATTTCTTTTTTGACTGCAAAGTTACTGAGAAGTTTGTTGTTTAGTTTCCAAATATTTGGAGCTTTTTCAGATTTGTTAATTTCTAATTTAATTCCATTGTGGTCAGAGACATATATTGATTGTCTAAAATCCTTTAAAAATTTTTTTAAGTATTTCTTTTTAATTTATTTGTTTGCTGCTTTGGGTCTTTTTTGCTTTCCCTGGGCTTTCTTTCATTGCAGCAATCAGGGGCTACTCTTCACTGCAGTGAACCGGCTTCTCATTGGATGGCTTATATTGTTGCAGAGCACAAGCTCTAGGTGCGTGGGCTTCAGTAGTTGTGGCACACAAGCTCTAGAGTGCAGGCTCAGTAGTTGTGGCGTACAGGCTTAGTTGCTGTGCAGCATGTGGGATCTTCCCAGACCAGGGATTGAACCCATGTCCCTGCATTGGCAGGCAGATTCTTAACCACTGAACCATCTGGGAAGTCCCAATTCCAGTATTCTTAATCTTTTGTTTAGCTCCATATTCTAAACTGGTGTCATTTTCCTTCTGCTTAAAAATTCTTATTTTAATATTTCCTACAGTGAAAGTCTACTAGTAATGAATTATTTCAGCTTTTGTATGTCTGAGACAGTCTGTATTTTACTTTTGTTCTGACAGATCTGGGTGTAGAATTCTAGTTTGATAGAACTCAATTCACTACTTTAAAGATGTTATTCCACTGAGTTCTCATTTACATTGTTTCCAACAAGAATTCTGCTGTCATTGTTATCTTTGTTCCTCTGTTTGTAGTGTATAGTTTTTTTCCTCTGGCTGCTTTTAAATTTTTCTCTTTACTGCTGGTTTTGAGCAATTTGACTATTTTTGTGCCTTGGTGTTGTTTTCTCCATGTTTCTTATGTTTAAAGTTCATTTATCTTCTTGACATTGTGGTTTTATAGTGTTTACCAATTTGGAAAAATTTTGGGTATTATTTCTTCAAATTTTTGTATTTCTCCTCTCCTTCATGGACTCTAAGTGCACATGTATTAGGCCACTTGAAGTTGTTGCACAACTCACTGATGCTCTATTCATTTTTGTTGTTGTTTTGTTTTGTTACTCTTTTTGTTTCATTTTGGATAGTTCTTATTACTATGCCTTAATGTTCACTGACCCTTTCTTCTGCAGTGTCTAATCTGTCATTAACCTCGTTCAATGTCTTTTTCATTTAGACATTGTTTTTAATCTCTAGAAGCTCAATTTGTATCTGTTTTATATTTTCCATGCCTGCACTTAACATTTTCAGTGTTTAGTCTGGTTTTTTGACATATGAAATACAGTTATAATAACTTTTAATCATGTATAATAACTTTTTAAATGTTCTTTTCTGCCAATTCTAACATCTGTAGAGACTATGGGTTAGTTTTGATTGGTTGCCTTTTCTCCTCAGTATGGGTCATATTTTCCTACTTCTTTGCATGCTTGGCAATTTTTCATATGATCCCAGGTATTGTGAGTTTTAGTTTATTGTGTGTTATATATATTTATATTCTTGTAAAATGCTTGGTCTTTGTTTTGGGTGAAATTAAGTTACTCAAAACAATTTTATTCTTTTAGGTCTAGCTTTTAAGATTTGTTGGGTAGGAGTCCAAGTAGCCTTTAGTCTGGAGCTCATTATTTGCAACTACTGAGGCAGGTCCTTTCTGAGTATCATGAGGTTTTCCAGTCTGACTTGTAGGAACAGGTACTATTCCTACAACCCTGTGTGATATCCAGTTATTCTTATTATTAATCCTTTCATGTGGTTCTTTTCCTGGCATCAAGTAATTCCTCACACAAATATACTGACCAATATTTTGTTGAATTCTCAAGAGATCCCTCTGCATATCTCCAGAGTTCTTTGTCTGTGCACTTCTTTTCTCTCTGATACTCTGCTTTGTGAACTCTAGTTACCCTGGTTTCCCAGACACTCAGCTTCATTTCCTCAGTCAGGGACTCCACCAGTCTCTGCCTGGACTTCTCTTCCCTGTACCATGACCTGGAAACTCTCTCAGAGAGGTAAGTTAGGGCAATTATAGGGATCACTTCATTTATTTCCCATCTCCTGGGGATCACTAAACTTTATTGCCTGAGGTGCAGTTTCTTGAAAACTGTTGTTTCATATGTTCTGCCTGATTTTTTCATTGTTTCAGGTGGGAGGTTAAATTGGTCCTTGTTACTTCATCTTGGCCAGAATCCAATAATATTCTTTCAGTCTGTTTTGTTTTGATACAGGGTCCAATTAAAGATTAGGCATTACATGTCATGTCTTTGCTTCCTTTAATGTAGAATATCTCCCTTCTATTTTTTTTTTTTTAGTCTTTTATGACATTGGCATTTTTGAAGAGTCTTAGCAAGTTGTCTTGTAAATTGCCCCACAATCTGGATTTGTCTGTTTCCTGATTAGACTGAAAGTAAACATTTTGGGGAAGAATACTATATAGGTGATGTATTCTTCATATTTCATCATATCAGGTGTCCAAGTGCTAAGTTTGATCACCTGATTAAGGTGGTATCTTCCATATCTCTCCATTGTAAAGTTATTTTTCCCCTTGGTAATTGATAAATAATATGTGGGGTGATACTTTCGGATCAGTGAAGATCCTACTTTCAAACACCTCTTCACCCTACTGCGCATCAATGATAATCCTTGTCTAAATCGATTATTACATTCATACTTGCAAAATGACACTTTCCCAATTCTATAATTCCTTTTGCATTTATTAGCTGACATTATTCTATAAAGAAGAGCTCCCCCACTTTTCATTTTGAGTATCATTATGAACTTATGTACCTTTTAAAAAATTAACGATGTTATACCTTATTATAATGTGATAATATTATTCTTTGGAATGTTCCTTTTGTCCAGATTTGGCCAATGCAATCTCTGTTATGTTTAACCACACGATGCTTTTTTACTACTAGAATAATTTCTAATATATTACTACTCACAAATAGGAACTGAGAAACGGACTCCAGAAGGTACGGTCTTATTCAGACCCTTCTTAGAAGTCTGCCTTATTCCTGTGTACTCTTAACCCAAAGTGAGACTTGCGGGTTGGAAGGAGATACTTCTGATTTAAAGTACAGATCAATGTCACCCAATTCTAATCCCTATTCCCTTTTTTCTAGGCATACCATACCTACTGCCATACTAATCCTTCTGTTGGGCACCTCGCTCCTCCTCTATATTTATTTACAACAGTCAAGAGCAGCAATTGGCCAACTGGCCCCTATCCAGTTCTCCAGTCCATATGCCCCAAGAACTCCTTTTTACACTGGTCTGTGGTGGCCTTGTACTACCTCTTCTACCTACTCAAGTAACTCTTTTACCACGAATTTAATTACCTGTGTTTCCACTTATAGGATCTTACCTAACCGTATGGCCTGCTGCCTCTGCCAATTTAAAAATACTATTGAGGTTTTCTGTAAGACAGTCAAGTTGTGTTGTGAGAATGAATGCCTGACAGACGTCACACATTGTGGTGAGTCTCCATTGCAGGATAATAAATTATTAATTTAATTCTTTAATTTTTAATCAATGATGATAAATTTTAAAATTAATGATGTAATTGCAATATTTTAATTCATTCATTCCGAGTTCCAGTTCCCTATGTTTCTAAGAACTACCACCTTGCTAAAAATCAGATTCTTGGTTACATTATTAAGCTAATAATAGCTCAGTTACATTGTTAGCTTAATAATGTAACTGATCCGCATACATAAAGGAACAAGAGAAAGGAATGGAAGGGGGAAGGGAATTAACATTAATGGCCACATATCCTATGCTGTGCTCTCTGCAAATGAGAACTTATTCATATAGCGCATAACAGTTTGTAAACTGACTTTATATACATTAGGTCTCAAGTACCCTTTGTCTTATAGGACAGGTATAAATATATTTTTGTTCATTTTGTTTGTTTCTGCAATTTTATAAAGAGTACAAGTGATGCTGTTTTATGTCCTATTTGGAGCCTGAGAGTTTCTGGTTCCATAACCAGAAGCTGCTACCTAGCCCTTCTAATGGATGGGAGATATAGTTTATTCTTAGACTGTCAACCTCTGAACTTGCTCTGAATCTTAAGCTTTTCTATCCAGAAAACACTCAGGGGCTTTCAACTCTTTTTCTATATATTAGATTTATTGGCACTAACTTGATAACTTCCAAAATGTGCTTTCATGCCCACGTAGCTTGAATACAAGTCTCTTTCAGTGATCTAGAGCACATCATAAATAATAACACTTTGCTACTTTTATAAAGAAAATATTGCTGGTTTTTCAACACAATTTTTTTTTTTGTCCATGCCACACAGTTTGTGGGATCTTAGTTCCCCAACCAGGGATTGAATCCTGGCCACAGCAGGGAAAGTGCCTGGTCCTAACCACTAGACCACCAGGGAACTCCCCCAAACAATTTTTTTACTAATTATATTACTCCCTTCTCCCCCAGAAGTGGACAGAAAAGACAGTTTTAATCTCCTTTTAAAGGTGAGGAAAAACAGGATCAGAGATGTTAAGTGCTATGACACTAGTGCCCCGATCTCCTGTCCCCATTTTGCGGCTCTCGGCAAGCCCATGTGTCCCCTTTCTTATGACACTTCCCTCCTCCTTTGACCCTCACCAAAAATACTTTTAATCGTTTTGGAAGAGAAGCTCAGCTACACAATGGTACACCTTACATTCACACAGTCAGAAGATTTGGATGGTTCCCCAAGTAAAGCTGGAAATATTAGAAGTAAAATGAAATGAAAGCAAAGTAGCCATCTGACAGAAGTTGCTTTTTCCCTTCTGCATTTTAGGACCTCAAGTATTATTCCATTGATTTGGTGAACATTCCACATTGGCATACAATCTGGTAATTCTCTTACCTTATACCCGAGATCCCTGCCCAAATTTTTGCAAAGAACCACGGTGGACATAGTGTTTTATTCTGTATAGAGCCTTCTGTTATGGGGGCTGTGATATATAGAAGCAGGGACTGAGAAAAGGACTCGGTGAGGGGGGTGGAGAAGGACACGTCTAGATGACGACCTGTTAGCGGCAGTTGTTGTCGTGGTCATCTGTGATAGCAGCAAGAACACAAGCACACTGAAGAGGTGGAGAGAGGAAGCCTCACACTCCTCTGCCTCTGAGGCAGGACAGGATGGGGTATATGAATGTGAGGAGTCACAGTAGATCTGCAGAGAGTCCAGCTGAGTAGGGGAATATTTGTCTTCCAGCTTTGGCTATTCTTGAATACTGGCCCCTGGGAACCAGTGGAGTAATCCTGAATATAGTTACTATATTTCATGCTATAGAATTTTCTGAGTAGATAGCCCCTTTTTCAAGAGATATCTTTTTCACATTTTGTTGTTGCCAGTCATAGGATTAAGTATGGGTTTCTTTTTCTCCTAAGTGGCACTCAAACGTTGAGTGATTCCTAATTTATTTGGCTGTGGACTGACAAAAAGCTGTCCCATCAGTCTTCAATGATCAAAAACAGTCTCTTCTTTTTTGACAGATGAAGAAACATCTATAGGGAATGCAGAAGAATCGTTGATGAAGGTGTTACAAGCCCGGAAGAAGAGCAATAACACCGAGCTGACTATTGAGTCAGAGATGACATCCTCAGATAAAAGTGCTGTCAGTTTGTCAGGCTTCATGAATGAGCAGCTGGCCTTTAATAATAAAAGTGATATTATCAGTGCACTAAATTACATACTGCCCTATATCCCAAAGGGAAATCTAGGAGATGTGGAATCAGCATTATTACCATTCATTCAACTTCTTTTTTCAAATACACAAGATGGAGATATGTCTCTGGGTCTTTTGAAAAACAATACAAAGAGCCCTACTGTTAAACCTGTACCCAACAATTCAACTAATAAAAATAAATTGAGGAAACTCCATTTTCTGGAAAATTTGTTAGATGCAGAAACTCAAGAAAAATTGATGAGGTTAAAAAGGAAGAGAAAGCTGCCATGTGTATGCGTTGCAACCTTTTAAGTGCCATGTTTAAATGTTACATCTTTCAAAGGAAATTGGAAACTGCCCAACCACAGAAAGACAGACTAGCAAAGATTGAGAGTACAGAGGAAAAGCTGCTGAGAGTGAACAGGGTCCTCAAGGGCCCAAAGGGCATACAGAAAATGCACCTCAAAGCAGTGGGAGATGAGAGCATCAGGGGGAAACAGAATGCCCAGGCATCTGTGGCAAACACTGCCAAAGAAAGAATGCTCAGGAGGCCATCCCCAAGAAAGCTGAAACAGCTTCTCATGGTGCAGAGGCCTAGGAAGCTGGTGGGAAAGTCCTCCAATGCAGAGCCTTCATTCATAAAGGAACACAAGGCAGCAGGCTCCTCTTCCCTGAAACAGTACTTCAAGGGCAGGCCTTCTGCCTCCATCCCTCCAAAATCCCCATCTGAGGATAAAAGCAAATCAAAAGACTTATCCAACACTATTTTTGTTTTAGAAGCTGCAAAGGCTAGAATTAGAAATATTAAGGCTCCTGAACTAATCTCACATTCTGGGTAAAAAATACATCTTCCATAAAACTCAGTCTCATCGGGTCCACAGAAAACCCAAAGTCAAAAGGAGTCGAAAGTTCAGAAAGAAAAGTTCACTCGATAGAATGATACTTGCAAGCCCTCTGTTCTCTGTAGCGAGGAATCTCATAAATTCCCCTACAGGAGAGGCTGTTTCACCTTCAAGAGAAGTGACTTCTCAGGAAAATCCTTTTCCAGAATTATTTTCTCTTGCAGACCCTTCTACAGAAAACACTACTTCAGAAAACAATACTGCACACAATGTTTCTGAAGAAATTATTTCTACAGGAAACTCTACTCTGTCAGGAGTAATTGGTCCTGGAAACACTACCCATAGGAACTTCTCCACTGCACATTCTACTGTTGCTGCAGACAACAGTATGCCAACTGTTCAACACACCGACAAAACACAATGGGAGCACCACAACACGGGCACTGAATTATCCTCTAAGCTCACAGGCTTCACTTTCCCAGAGCTCACATCCCCAGGTGATCAAGTTGAAACTCAGCTAAACTAGCAGCTATGGTCCCTCATCCCTAACAATGACATGCGAAGGCTCATTTCTTATGTTATCCAGACTTTGAAAATGGACTGCTTGGAGACCCACATGCAGCTGGCCTGTGCCAACCTCATCTCTAGAACAGGCCTCCTGATGAAGCTTCTCAGCAAGCAGCAAGAAGTAAAGATGTCCAAAGCGAAATGGGATACGGACCAGTGGAAAACTGACAACTATATCCGTGAGAGCACAGAAGCCCAGAGTGAGCAGAAAGAACAGGAGTCAAGTGGCATGAGGATAACCCCTGAAACATGGGACCTGGACTTTTACTCAGTTTAGGACATGCCATTAACGTGCCCAAGCAGGAATACCATGGGCTCCTAGACTGTATCTTATCTTCAGCCATGAAACTGGCTAAGACAGTGATCTCCCACTTTGCTCATTTAGAGAGTGTGCCACTATTCCTAGGGTGGACGAGAAAAGGACATAACACAAGATAAATAAATTGTAGATAAATAAATTGTAGAAGAAAATGCTAATGATAAGATTAATAACATTAAATTTGGCTTGTTCTTATGGAAGCTACTCACGTGAAAGGATTGGGTTTTATAGTAGTTTAAGAATAGTTAGCTATTGTTTAGAATAGGTTTAAGAATAGTTAGCTTTCATCCCTTCTATCTCCTTGTTTTAAAAAAAAAATGTTATTTATTTTCTTAGCTCACAAGAGAAGTTCCAGGATATGGTTATAACAACAAATTCATCTTGGCAGTATCTATAACTGTAGTAGTGACGGTTTTGGTTACAATTCTCTGTCTCATTGAGGTAAGGACAATAATTAATTGAGATTCAGAACCCACAACCTGAGAATCAAAGCCACCCTTCCACCTACTACTGCTTGATTCTTCTTTTTAGTCGTGAGGACTGAGATACACTTTGCTCCTTTACTGAAAAGTATATTCCCAGGATTTTTTTGTTTGTTTGTTTTTGGCTGCATTGGGTCCCTATTGCAGTGCATGGGCTTCTCATTGATGTGGCTTCTCTTGTTGTGGAGCACGGGCTCTAGGCGTGTGGGCTCAGGAGTCGTGGCGCATGGACTTAGTTGCTCTGCAGCATGTAGGACCTTCCCAGACCAGGGATCGAACCCATGTCCCCTGCACTGGCAGGCGGATTCTTAACCACTGTGCCACCAGGGAAGTCCCCACAGGGTTTCTAAAGGAACTCCACTCCCAGGAGATCTCTATGGGATTGGATCCGTGATAACAAGCCATTGGACTATTTTGACAAGTTAAGTTTATAAGAAGGCCAGAGTTGACATGATAGTAAAATTTCTTCAACTCAAAATCTATGCTGATTTGATGTACTCGCCGGTCACTCTCATTCTGCGTTGATTTCTTTCCTTGTTGGCTGAAGTGATGAGAGATATAGGGTGTCCATACTCATG
Organism: Delphinapterus leucas; assembly: GCF_059928025.1. Classification (NCBI taxonomy): domain Eukaryota; kingdom Metazoa; phylum Chordata; class Mammalia; order Artiodactyla; family Monodontidae; genus Delphinapterus; species Delphinapterus leucas. Next base: position 33,129,025 of record NC_143147.1, read on the forward strand.
GAACTATCAGTCACCCTGGGAGGGCTAAAAGGACATGCCTAAAAGATAAAAGTGTGATCTCATCAATTCCTTAGGTTTACTTAGCAGCTTTCTTCTCCGGTGTATTAGCAATTGTGTAGATAGGCTCCATTAAAACACTGCAAGTAAAATCCTATAGCAGGCTACCCTAAAGTATGTCATATTTATAGTAGCCTATTCCTGGAGCTAGCCTGTTTACCTTTTGTTCAGTTACATAATGGTTTATTACTTTTCCCAACAGACAGTTGCTAATATTAAAAGAGTGATTTTAATAAGCTGACAATCTACATTCTACCCTACCAATCCAACCTACTTTATTTACCTTTTCTCTTGTAATGGCAGCCCTCCATTCCAGCCAAAGCAGCTTCTCACTATATGCTAGTTACACCATACCCATTCCTACTTTTGTCTGTGCCTTTGCCCATCTAAAATTCCTTTATTTTGCTTTGCCTGTGGAAGTCCTATGAATCTCTCAAAAGTCAACTCAATTTCAGAAATGTTTCTTCGTAAAGCCTTCTCTGAATACTCCAGCCCTCCTGATCCTAGTCCTGTGAGGTTTGTCACCATTTCTTAAGGGCCATAGCAAAGCAGTCGCCTCCCCTCAGAACTCACAAAAGTGGTAAGCAGTTTTTTAAAAGGCAGCCCCCCAAGGGAGAAACACCAAGGTTAGCACATCATGGAGTTGAGAAGAGATGTGTAAGGACCAATGGCTTCCTGGCCTAGCAGACTTGAATAAAACCTGACATGATGTACTAACTTCTAAAGAGAAATGTGTCTATCTGCAGGAGGGTTGGCCAGTAGTGAAAGCATAGAAAAGGTGAGGAGAGACCAACATGGGCAGTGCCCATCCTCACATTGCCTGAGAGTAGAGATGGCACCTTAGGCAGCATAACTGAAGAGTCAGGCCCACTAGCCAGGCTGTACCTGTTGAGGAGATGGACGGATCCAGCTACCTCAGGCCTTCCCATTAAATTCTGGATTCAGCCGATTCCTTTTCTAATTCTGTTCTCACCAAGTAGCCTTCAATTGTTTGATTGTGCTTTAATGTGCCACGGAGGCCTGTCCCACAGAAGGTAAGTCTCTCTTTGTGTAGACATGGATGCCCTGTGTGTAGAACAGATGTATTTCTCATTGTCAGGTAATAATTTGGCATTCTGATTTTTGATCAATCCTGTGATATTGATAAAGTGAGACTGCCACAACAGGAAGACGTGAGTTCTCTCTTGGTGAGGAAGAGTATGATTTCTGAGCCTAGGAGGCTGGGGACTAGCATGGGATCAGCTTGCTAGTCATTGGCCATTGCCCAGACTGTACCCTCTACATCTCCAGGTGGCATATGGCCTTTTGCTTTTTTAGAATTTCTGGAAAGTCCCATTTTTATTGTTTTTAACTTCTATGTAGTTTAACCTTGCATTTGTTTTGTTTTGTTTTGTTTTGTTTTGTTTTGGCATGCAGGATCTTAGTTCCCCAAGTAGGGATTGAACCTGTACCCTCGGCAGTGAAAGTGAGGAGTCCTAACCATTATTTCCTCTCCCCACTTATATGATAAACTTTTTGAGGACAGGGGCATGCAGTGTTCTTCCTATGGTAGACAATAATGGTGTTCAATGGAAGAGAGATGAGACGTTATGCCAACTCCACAGTGAGGAATAATGCAACCAAATATTTATTTGAAGAAGCATAGAGTCCAGCAATAGACCCATGTTTTCTTAAGACTTTTGAAATATCACGTTTTAATGTTCTGGTCAGTGGAAGAAAATGAATTAATGGTGATAGAATAGCTACCTAACTATTTGGGGGATAAATAATAGCAGTTCCCCATTTTTCATCTTAAATAAACATATTTTGATACATGTGAAAAAAGACCACATAAAGGTATTAGAAGAAAATAAAAGCAATATTTTTATAATCTTATGGTGGGAAAGAGCCCTCAGAGCCTGATACCACAAACAGAGCCTTTGATATATTCCACCATCTTGTCTGTGACACCAGCTTAGCACTGATTCACGCCAAGAGTAAGAGGAAGAGTTTTCCATATATTGTCTGATTTAATGCCCACAGTCTTGTAAGGATGATATTACTATCCCTCCTTCATAGATGAAGGAGATCAATGTAAGGCCTCAGTGGCCAAACCAAAAGCAGAAGCCAGTTTCACCCGACTGCAAAGCTTGTGCTCCCTACTCCACTCTTTTGTCTTGTCTCCTTAGAGACAAAAACGCTGGAATGATATGAAACACTGAAATTCAATGAAAGCCAGTATTTCTTTACTATAAAGAGTTTTTTGTTTGTTTGGGGGTGGTGGTGTGTGGCCATGCTGTGCAGCTTCTGGGATCTTAGTTCCCTGACCAGGGATTGAACCTCGGGCCACAACAGTGAATGAGCCCAGCCCTAAACACTGGACCACCAGGGAACTCCCAAGAGTTTTATAAGGCAACAACAGAAGAGAAAGAGTCCAGGGGAAAAAGGGACAAGGGCTGTGAAGAGTAGGAGGTGTGTTGACAGTCTGCCACCATATCTGCCCATCCTCTCTTCATGGCTCATGTGGGGTAGGTTTTGTTAGCCAGGCCTTTGTCACCTCATGACGTAAAAATAATCTCTAATATTTTCTTCAAGTACTTTTATAATCTGTCTAGAATTTGTTGTATTTGTTTTTTAGTGTGGTTGAGGTAGGGGATCTAAATTTTTCCCCCTACATGAAGGTCTAATTGTTCTCAAATCTTTCACTTAATGGTTTATTCTTTCTTCCCTGGTCTAATACACTATCTTCATCTGGACTCTATTCTGTGATCCAGTTTTCTTGTCCTGTACCAGTACCAATATCACACTGCTTAATTCCAGTTGCTCTATAACATATTTTATATCTGGTAGGGCAAGGTCCTACTCTTTGACCTTATTTTTTATACATTTCATAACTATTCTTACATATATTGTCTACAAAATGTCAGTTGGCCAGGTTTTATTTAAAAATTATTTTGGATATAAATGGATTGCATTGAATTTGTAGGTTAATTTGAGGAGAATTGACCTCTTGACAACATTCTAGGAGGATGGTATCTCATGCCATGTAAGTACTTCTACTTAATGTCCTTCAGAAAAGTTTTAATATTTTCATCACATAGGTCTTACAAATTTTTGGTTAAGTTTATTCCCAGGTACTTTATGCATTTTTACTGATATAGTAAATGGGGTGTTTCATCTGTTGTTTAGTTAGTTATTTGTGTTATATGGGAAAGCTATTGAGGCTTATATGTTGATCTCTTGATTTTGTATGGAGCCATCTTTCTCATGTTACTTACAATAAAATTTCGGTTGATTCTTTTGGTCTTTTTAGGTCTCTCATTTCATATGCAAATATGTTTGTCTCATCCTTTCCAATACTCCCTTTTTCTTATCGTACTGATTAAGACCTCCTCCACAATGATCAATAGTAGCAGTAATGATGGGCATCCTACTCTTGTTCTTGACTTTAAAACAATGCTTAGGTTTCTGCTAGATACTTTTATTTTCTTTTCCTACTTCTAAGAGATTTTATTAGGAATTATCTGTTGGACGTTATCTAAAACAGTCAGTAAAATATATCGCCAGCTGCATGCAAGACCCTAAGTTAGGTACTGTGGAAGAGTCAAAGGATTATTAAACAGGGTAGAATTCCTTTCCTTAAGAAAGTCATCATCTCACTGGGTAGATAAGATTTAAAGGAAAAAGGAATGAATAAGTATTTGGAAATAGTTGTAATGGATGATCATTATCATGTTTTCTTTCAAAACAGATTTATTCTCATAGAATTGCAAAAGAGGAAGATAAAAAAAGAATCAGAAGTTAAATATCAGTCTTTTAAAGCAGAATTTTACAACTAGAGGAGAACTTAGAACTCATCTATTTCAATTTTCGCACCAAATGCAGGAAGAATGTTTAATTACCCTAATGTTTTACCCTAATTTATTTATCAGCAGAATTAGCTGCCCAGCCCAAGCTGAGTTAGAACAGGACTGGCACAGATATATCTGCTTTCACTAGTGCTTTAAGGAAAGAGGGTGGACGGGGAGAGGTTTTGGTTGTACATGTTCCTGCTGGCCTGATGCCTGGTTCTTAGGCATCAGGCCAGGCCAGAGGCCTTCTAGGAGGCTCTGGGGTAGGTATGGCCACATGGTTAGGGATTTAGGGGCTGGCCTCACTCAAAGCTGATGAAAGTTAGAACATGTGAGTCCCTTCTGTAAAGTGGCAAGAAAACTTCCCTTCTCATCCTGCTGTTTTTCAGGCCCCTACTCTCTATTCCCTTTATCCAAAGCTCATAGAATTTTAACTGGAAGAAACTTTAGACAGTAATTTGTCTCTTCCTTTAAGAATAAGGAACTGGAGAAAGAGAAAGGGAAAATATCTTGCCCCATGTTCATACTGCTAGTGACTATCAAAAAGAAGATGGTTCCTTTCCACTGAGGACTTCTCTACTGATCACACTGTGCTTGGGCTGTGAGCTACGTTTTATGTCACAATTCAGTAGACACATACTATATGGACATAAGTAGTTTCTGAAACAAACTCATTGTGCACTCTGATTTTTTTCTATTCTATTTGTATTCAGAAAGAGTATTTTGTGTTACCCTGCTGGTCATGGCCTTTAAACTGATTCCACAATTCACTGACACCTCAGTGACAGCCTGCAGTATGAAAGTCAGAGAGCTATAGATAACTTTGCTCATTGGGTTCAGGTGTTTACTTGGTGTGATTCAACTTATAGGATAGAGCAGCCAGGAAAACTAAAGCACCTTCTCCCCACACCCACACCCCCAGCAAATGCTGCATGTGTGAGTAATTCCGAAGCGGACTGGTGTGAAATGCATCTAGATAGTAACGTGTTTCTGCCCAGCGCCATTGTGCAGTGTTTTCACTGCCCAGTCCTCCTGCTGGGTAGTGAGGTGCTCTCCAGAGGCACCTCAGGATTTTGTAGTTCAATATCTCCATTCCAGCAGGAGGTGACAGTTCCAACTCCAAGTAAGGATCAAGGTCAGCATTCAACGTCATCCAATATCACAGTTCATCATGTGGACCTAGAGCAAACCACAACTACAGAACCCACTATCGAGGCTGAACATTCTACATCTCTACAGCAGACTACAGCTCCCCCTCCAAAACACCCTGAGGTGACACTTGCACAACCAAACCTGACTCAAGTCACAGTTCCACCTGTGGACCTGGGAGTAACATATCTCAGCAAACAAGGCCATCTGAGACAGTTCTTTTTCCTTCAACTCAGTATTCAGTATCCACAGGTTTTCCTGGTGTAAAATATACCCCAGAAAAAAAGCAGCCAGAACAGCATGCCACCACAAACATCAGCATATGTGAGCTCTGTACCTTCAAAAATGAGACGCTGTCGTCTCTTGGTCTTAGCCCAAAGCAGAAGCTCCACAGAGTGCTTGAGTCAGAGCCGAACGCCTACAACGGCACCTTCACCATCATGTAAGAATCGCCTTTCCTCATTTGTTCTGTGCATTCTGCCTGACATGACAGCCTTTCTTCAGGTCTTCCTGGGTCCTCCTTATCTTCCCAATCCACATTGACTGACTTTCTGTTTCCACCTTTTGTTTGTCAATGATTCCTTATCTTCATTCTCCTTCTTACTATTTTTACCTCTCCTCCAGTCTTTTATTTTAATTGCCCTTATTTTTTCCTTCTCCATTTTTTACCCCATTATTTAATTCCTTACCATCTATTCTTTTCCCATCTTTACTCCATCCTCTTTATATCAACATGTCCCTCTCTCCATCTCATTGGTGGTAATACAACAATGTTGTTAAGAGTAGAGTTTCCGAAGCCAGAGTACCTGGGTTTGAACCCAGGTCTATCATTTATTAGCTTTATGACTCCATTTCCTCATCTGTAAAATGAGGATTATGGTAGTCATCATGTCGTAGGATGACTCTTATGACTCCTAAATCTCCAAATGAGTGCAATCTCATTGGGAGATTTAGATGAGTTAATATAGGTAAAGTTCTTCTATCAGTGCCAAGCCTAAATTTTAGTGTTAGCTATTATTTTTATTCAATCCCTCAGTTCTATCTAGAACTCATCTTTGCCCCTTGGTTTTCTATGTGTAGCAAACATTTTGTGCCCAACCCAACGCTATGTGCTGTGGGAGCCACATAAATATATGGCATTGTCTCCAGAACATGACAATGACAAGTGAGAAGAAAGGGGATATGCCTTTAAAGGGAGGTAATATATAATTAAGTATTAAGAGAAATACAGATAGGTGCTGTAATTCACCAGAACCTGTAATCACAGGGGTGTGGAGGTCATGGAAGGCTGCATGGATAAGCTAAATCTTTAGCTGGGACTTAAAGATTGGCTGTGATTTGTCAGAAAAATAATAGGCCGTACAGCATATGCAAAGGTGTGACTGCAGGGAAGATCAGAATTTAATAGATTAGTCTGGCTGTAAAGAATTGGGTTAGGTAACAATGAAAGATAGGATTATGAAAAACCTTGGCTATTGGCAACGGGGGTTTGAAAGTTACACTGTAAGATATGGGGAGCCACTACAAGTTTTCCAGCAAGAGAGACAAATGATTAAAACAAGAATCTTATTTTAAACACTAAGATGGCTAAGACAGAATTCCTTTTAGCAGCTCATGGTCTCACAGGTAAAATAAACATATAAGCTCAAACCATAATGACAAAGTGCTGTGGAGGCACCACTAAGTAACAAAACTACATTTCTTTTCAGTCATTTCCTCATTCTATCCACTCCCCAGCTATTTGTTGATTTTATAAATATTTGAGTTTGCTTTATGTCCACGCGTTGGCTTTATATAAGATAGACGATGCATATAAGCAGCATCTAGTCCACACTTTGAAGGAGTTTATGCTCAGAGGAAATGGGTTGCAAAAATAGCTATATTTAAAGAAAGAAATGAATATGGGCAATGAGAGCTATAAGTTGGTATTAGAGAGCAAAAGAGGGAAAAAAGACTTCAAATCGGATCAGGGAAGATGTTACTGGAGAAATGCTGTTTAAATGGGACCTCGAAGGGCCATTGGATATCAATGACAGATATCTTGGGAAGAATAAAATTGCAAAAGGAAAGTGGGAGAGAGGCAAAACACAGAAAAAATACTCTGAGTACCTGTAGAATACAAGTGTGAAGAGTAGGAGATTAGAGCCAGATCTTCTAGAGCTTTGGTGGCCAAGCCAAGGATAACGTGCCAAGCTACCATGTTACCACAGCAGCGCTTTAGGACAAACTTTAGCCTGCAAGAGAACCAACCACTTGGAGGGCTTGTGAAAACACAAGCTCCACCCTCAAAATTACTGATTCCAGAGGTCCAGAGTAAGGCTGAGTATTTGTATCTTCAATAAGTTCAAAAGTGATGCTGGTATTTGAGAACCACTTCCGGAGAGTTAATCTGGTGATCGCATGGAGGATGGCTTAGGAAGGGAGAGGGTAGAGATGGAAACACCAGTCAGAAGACAGTTATACACATCCAGGTGAAATGAGAGACTAAGCTGGAGTCAGCGGAAATAAGATAGTCAGCTATAGTCAAGAGTAGGTATTTTCGAATAAAAGTCAATATGATAGCAAGTGTAATACTGAATTAAAGTTACATATTAATGAGAGGAGTAACTTCATTTGAAATTGTGTGAAAGGGTATCTTTTATTTCTTCTGCTAATGAATTGGCCTAGCAAAACAGAACTATACTGGGAAGTGTGAAATATAAGAGTATTCCTTTTAATATTAGAAATTATAATGATATGTAGAGATAAAAACTTTGAGCTCATAATCTAGAATTTGATGAGACCACAAAGGTGGAATGTAATCAATGCTTCTGCTCTCAGGAAAGATTACTTCCAAAATCTATCAAGATCTATAGTTGTATATTTAATTTTTGAAGATCTTGAAGGTGAGACTATTAAGAGAGGTGAAGGCAGGGTAGGGGTCTGGAAGGTTCAAATAATAATTCCTAGCGTTTGAGTTTAGACCAAAGCTTCTTATTTATTATTATCATTCTAACCTCTACTAATTATTCCTACTAATTAGATATCTAATAGCTAATTGAGGCAATATTTTCCTTTTACATTTCCTAGAGATTTATCCTGGAATATAATACAGTCTATCGAAAGACATGCATTTGAACCACTACCTTTTTTGCAGTTTATGTAAGTTACAAATATAACTTCATTATATTTTGAATTTTTATAAAGCTTAATTTTTTATAAAACTAATTTGTTACTCATTTTGAAATATGATTAAAATTACTACTAAAACTTTGTAACAAATCATTTTTGTCCTCAGCAAAGATTAGTGTGAGAATTATTACACAGATCAGAGTGAATCATTATAGAGCAGTGGTTCTCAAGCAGGGTGATTTTGCACGCAGGTTACATTTGATAGTGTTTGGAGACATTTTTGCTTGTCAGAACTGTATATGCTACTGGCATCTAGTGGACAGAGGCCAGAGATGCTACTAAACATCCAACAGTGTACAGGAGAGCCTCCCACAGCAAAGAATTATCCAGCCCAAAATGTCAATAGTGCTGCCTTTCTAGAGAAATAAAGATCACTTAACATAAGTATTTAATGAGCATTTACTATTTTGTATCTACTGCACCACATATATAATCATGAAAGTATAAATGATAATATATTCCACAGTGAGATTTCTTTAGTGTATGGAGGCAGTAGTGATGTTATGTTTCATCATTTACAAATTAGAATTATTGCCAAATGATAAATGTTCTGAAAGAATATATATTTTTATTCTTCTTTTGCTTGTGTCTTTTTTTGTAGAAATCTTGGTTGCAATTTACTGACTGAACTGAGCTTTGGAATGTTTCAGGCCTGGCATGGAATGCAGTTATTACACAAGTTGTAACTGAAATAGAAGATGAATACATGTAAAAAACTGTGTGTAAAAACATGCAGTATTGGTTAGCTGGGTGAAAGTAAGTCCAGTATGAATTCTGGAAAGTATGTCTTGAGAGCCATTTATATATTTTTTTCAAATGAGGAAACTAAGGTACAAAGAGGCCAAGAGACTTGTTTAACTCCCATATATGAAACGCTCTGCTTTCCAGAGTACTGATCTTTGGCACGGGCAATAAAAGGCACCAAGCAAAAACACTCAAGTTAGCCTTGTCATGGAATCCTACTGATGCCTCTCTGATATGCGAATGGTCCATTAAGTTCCACTTTTGAATTTATCTTTGATTCCTGCTCATGAGCAAAGTTCCTAACTGCTTAAAATGTATGCAACACAGAACTGCAAAGAATTAAGTTTACCACCGAATTCTTCAGGGAGCAAAATGTGTGGGTGCTTCCCCAACCTTTATTAGCTCTTTTATATGGTAAAGCAGAAAGAATTCCTGAACACCCACATCAGGGCTCTCCCCAGCCACCCAGAACATTCTTTTACAAAAAGCATATAGCTCTGAAGTGAATTATCTGTGGCCAATAGTAACGTTTGCAGTATGAGAAGAGACGTTGTTTGTGTTCAGCTGTAATGTGAAAAATATAAAGAAAATACATTGCTGTAGCCTAATTCAATGTACTTTCATTGCTAACTACTCTTCAATAAGAAGTGTGGGTTTGGAGACTAGGGGAAGATGGCAGAAGAGTAAGACGCGGAAATCACCTTCCTCCCCACAGATACACAAGAAATACATCTAAACGTGGAACAACTCCTACAGAACACCTACTGAACGCTGGCAGAAGACCTCACACCTCCCAAAAGGCAAGAAACTCCCCACGTACCTGGGTAGGGCAAAAGAAAAAAGAATAAACAGAGACAAAAGGATAGGGACGGGACCTGCACCAGTGGGAGGGAGCTGTGAAGGAGGGAAGGTTTCCACACACTAGGAAGCCCCTTTGCGGGCGGAGACTGCGTGTGGCAGAGAGGGGAAGTTTCGGAGCTGTGGAGGAGAGTGCACAGGGGTGCGGAGGGACAAGCGGAGAGATTCCTCCACAGAGGATCGGTGCCGACCGGCACTCACCAGCTCAAGAGGCTTGTCTGCTCACCCACTGGTGCGGGCGGGGCTGGGAGCTGAGGCTTGGGCTTCGGTCAGAGCGCAGGGAGAAGACTGAGGTTGGCGGCATGACCACAGCCTGCAGGGGGTTAGTGCACCACGGCTAGCCGGGAGGGACTCCGGGGAAAAGTTTGGAGCTGCTGAAGAGGCAAGAGACTTTTTCTTGCCTCTTTGTTTCCTGGTGCGCGAGGAGAGGGGATTAAGAGCACTGCTTAAAGGAGCTCCAGAGACGGGCGTGAGCCGCGGCTACAAGTGCGGACCCCAGAGACGGGCATGAGACGCTAAGGCTGCTGCCACCGCCACCAAGAAGCCAGTGTGCGAGCACAGGTCACTAGCCACACTCCCCTTCCGGGGAGCCTGTGCAGTCCGCCACTGCCAGGGTCCCGGGATCCAGGGACAACTCCCTGGGGAGAACACAAGGCATGCCTCGGGCTGGTGCAACATCACGCTGGCCTTTGCCTCTGCAGGCCCACCCCGCACTCCGTGCCCCTCCCTCTCCCCGGCCTGAGTGAGCCAGAGTCCCCGAAGCAGTCGCTCCTTTAACCCCGTCCTGTCTGAGCAAAGAACAGACGCCCTCCAGCAGCCTACATGCAGAGGTGGGGCCAAATGCAAAGCTGTTCCCCTGGGAGCTGTGAGAACAAAGAAAAGAAAGGGAAATCTCTCCCAGCAGCCTCAGAACCAGCGGATTAAAGCTCCACAATCAACTTGATGTACCCTGCATCTGTGGAATACCTGAATAGACAACGAATCATCCCAAATTGAGGAGGTGGACTTTGGGAGCAAGGTTTATTATTTTTTTCCCCTTCTCCTCTTTTAGTGAGTGTGTATGTGTATGCTTCTGTATGAGATTTTCTCTGTATAGCTTTGCTTCCACCATTTGTCCTAGTGTTCTATCCGTCCGTTTTTTAAAAAAAATTTTTTCTTAATAATTATTTTTTATTTTAATAACTTTATTTTATTTTACTTTATCTTATTTCTTTCTTTCTTTCCTTCCTTCCCTCCTTTAGACAACGAATCTTCCCAAATTGAGGAGGTGGACTTTGAGAGCAAGATTTATGATTTTTTCCCCTTTTCCTCTTTTTGTGAGTGTGTATGTGTATGCTTCTGTGTGAGATTTTGTCTGTATAGCATTGATTCCACCATTTGTCCTAGGGTTCTATCCATCCATTTTGTTTTTTTTTAAATTTTTTTTCTTAATAATTATTTTTTATTTTAATAACTTCATTATATTTTATCTTACTTTAATTTATTTTACGTTATCTTCTTTCTTCCTTTATTTTTTCTTTAATTCCCTCCCTCCTTCCTTCCTTCCTTCCTCGCTTCCTCCCTCCTTTCTTTCCTTCCTTCCTTCCTTCCTTCCATCTTTCTTTCTTTCTTTCTATCTTTCTTTTTCTTTCTTCTTTTTCTACGAATTCTTTCTTTCTACTTATTCTCCCTTTTATTCTGAGCCATGTGGTTGAAAGCCTTTTGGTGCTGCAGCCAGGAGTCAGTGCTGTGCCTCTGAGGTGGGAGAGACAACTTCAGGGCAGTGGTCCACAAGAGAACTCACAGCTCCACATAATATCAATTGGCAAAAATCTCCCAGAGATCTCCATCTCAACACCAGCACCCAGCTTCACTGAACGACCAGCAAGGTACAGTGCTGCACACCCTATGCCAAACAACTAGCAAGACAGGAAGACAAAACCACCCATTAGCAGAGACGCTGCCTAAAATCATAATAAGTCCACAGACACCCCAAAACACACCACCACATGTGGACCTTCCCACCAGAAAGACAAGATCCAGCCTCATCCACCAGAACACAGGCACTACTCCCCTCCACCAGGAAGCCTACACAACCCACTGAAGCAACCTTAGCCACTGGAGACAGACACCAAAAACAGGAACTACGAACCTGCAGCCTGCAAAAAGGAGACCCCAAACAGAGTAAGATAAGCAAAATGAGAAGACAGAAAAACACACAGCAGATGAAGGAGCAAGATAAAAACCCACCAGACCTAACAAATGAAGAGGAAATAGGCAGACTACCTGAAAAAGAATTCAGAATAATGATAGTAAAGATGATCCAAAATCTTGGAAATAGAATAGAAAAAATAAAAGAAATGTTTAACAAAGACCTAAAAGAACTAAAGATGAAACAAACAGCAATGAACAACACAATAAATGAAATTAAAAATACTCTAGATGGGATCAATAACAGAATAACTGAGGCAGAAGAACAGAAACGTGACCTGGAAGATAAAATAGTGGAAATAACTACTGCAGAGCAGAATACAGAAAAAAGAATGAAAAGAACTGAGGACAGTCTCAGAGACCTCTGGGACAACATTAAACATACCAACATTTGAATTAAAGGGGTTCCAGAAGAAGAAGAGAAAAAGAAAGGGACTGAGAAAATATTTGAAGAGATTATAGATGAAAATTTCCCTAATATGGGAAAAGAAATAGTTAATCAAGTCCAGAAAGCACAGAGAGTCCCATGCAGGATAAATCCAAGGAGAAACATGCCAAGACATATATTAATCAAACTATCAAAAATTAAATACAAAGAAAACATATTAAAAGTAGCAAGGGAAAAACAACAAATAACACACAAGGGAATCCCCCATAAGGTTAACAGCTGATCTTTCAGCAGAAACTCTGCAGGGCAGAAGTGAGTGGCAGGACATACTTAAAGTGATGAAAGGGGAAAACCTACAACCAAGATTACTCTACCCAGCAAGGATCTCATTCAGATTTGATGGAGAAATTAAAACCTTTACAGACAAGCAAAAGCTAAGAGAATTCAGCACTACCAAACCAGCTTTACAACAAATATAAAAGGAATTTCTCTAGACAAGAAACACAAAAGAAGGAAAAGGCCTACAATATCGAACCCAAAACACTTAAGAAAATGGGAATAGGATTACCTTAAATGTAAATGGACTAAATGCTCCCACCAAGCGACACAGATTGGCTGAATGGATACAAAAACAAGACCCATATATATGCTGTCTAAAAGAGACCCACTTTAGACCTAGAGACACATACGGACTGAAAGTAAGGGGATTGAAAAAGATATTCCATGCAAATGGAAACCAAAGGAAAGGTGGAGTAGCAATTCTTATATCAGACAAAATAGACTTTAAAATAAAGACTATTAGAAGAGACAAAGAAGGACACTACATAATGATCAAGGGATCGATCCAAGAAGAAGATATAACAATTGTAAATATTTATGCACCCACATAGGAGCACCTCAATACAAAAGGCAAATACTAACAGCCATAAAAGGAGAAATCAACAGTAACACATTCATAATAGGGGACTTTAACACCCCACTTTCACCAATGGACAGATTATCCAAAACAAAAATAAATAAGAAACACAAGCTTTAAATGATACATTAAACAAGACGGACTTAATTGATATTTATAGGACATTCCATCCAAAAACAACAGAATACACATTTTTCTCAAGTGCTCATGGAACATTCTCCAGGATAGATCATATCTTGGGTCACAAATTAAGCCTTGGTAAATTTAAGAAAATTGAAATTCTATCAAGTATCTTTTCCGAACACAATGCTATGAGACTAGATATCAATTACAGGAAAAGATCCGTAAAAAATACAAACACATGGAGGCTAAATAATACATTACTTAATAACGAAGTGATCAGTGAAGAAATCAAAGAGGAAATCAAAAAATACATAGAAACAAATGACAATGGAGACACGATGACCCAAAACCTATGGGATGCAGCAAAAGCAGTTCTAAGAAGGAAGTTCAAAGCAATAGAATCCTACCTTAAGAAACAGGAAACATCTTGAATAAACAACCTAACCTTGCACCTCAAGCAATTAGAGAAAGAAGAACAAAAAAACCCCAAAGCTAGCAGAAGGAAAGAAATCATAAAAATCAGATCAGAAATAAATGAAAAAGAAATGAAGGAAACGATAGCAAAGATCAATAAAACTAAAAGCTGGTTCTTTGAGAAGATAAACAAAATAGATAAACCATTAGCCAGACTCATCAAGAAAAAATGGGAGAAGACTCAAATCAATAGAGTTAGAAATGAAAAAGGAGAAGTAACAACTGACACTGCAGAAATAAAAAAGATCATGAGAGATTACTACAAGAAACTCCAGGGCAATAAAATGGGCAACCTGGAAGAAATGGACAAATTCTTAGAAATGCACAACCTGCCAAGATTGAACCAGGAAGAAATAGAAAAAAAGAACAGACCAACCACAAGCACTGAAATTGAAACTGTCATTAAAAATCTTCCAACAAACAAAAGCCCAGGACCAGATAGCTTCACAGGCGAATTCTGTCAAACATTTAGAGAAGAGCTAAAACCTATCCTTCTAAAACTCTTCCAAAATATAGCAGAGGGAGGAACACTCCCAAATTCCTTCTACGAACCCAACATCACCTTGATTCCAAAACCAGACAAGGATGTCACAAAGAAAGAAAACTACAGGCCAATGTCACTGATGAACACAGATGCAAAAATCCTCAACAAAATAGTAGCAAACAGAATCCAACAGCACATTAAAAGGATCATACACCATGATCAAGTGAGGTTTATTCCAGGAATGCAAGGATCCTTCAATATACGCAAATCAATCAATGTGATAAACCATATTAACAAATTGAAGGAGAAAAACCATATGATCATCTCAATAGATGCAGAGAAAGCTTTTGACAAAATCAACACCAATTTATGATAAAAAACCTGCAGAAAGTAGGCATAGAGGGAACTTTCCTCAACATAATAAAGGCCATATATGACAAACCCACAGCCAGCATCATACTCAATGGTGAAAAACTGAAAGCATTTCCACTAAGATCAGGAGCAAGACAAGGTTGCCCACTCTCACCACTCTTATTCAACATAGTTTAGGAAGTTGTAGCCACAGCAATCAGAGAATAAAAGGAAATAAAAGGAATCCAAATCTGAAAAGAAGAAGTAAAGCTGTCACTGTTTGCAGATGACATGATAGTATACATAGAGAATCCGAAAGATGCTACCAGAAAACTACTAGAGCTAATCAATGAATTTGGCAAAGTTTCAGGATACAAAATTAATGCACAGAAATCTCTGGCATTCCTATACACTAATGATGAAAAATCTGAAAGGGAAATCAAGAAAACACTCCCATTTACCATTGCAAGGATAAGAATAAAATATCTAGGAATAAACCTACCTAAGGAGACAAAAGAACTCTTTGCAGAAATTTATAAGACACTGATGAAAGAAATTAAAGATGATACAAATAGATGGAGAGATATAGCATGTTGTTGGATTGGAAGAATCAACATTGTGAAAATGACTCTACTACCCTAAGCAATCTACAGATTCAATGTAATCCGTATCAAACTACCACTGGCATTTTTCACAGAAGTAGAGCAAATATTTTCACAATTTGTATGGAAACACAAAAGGCCCCGAATAGCCAAAGCAATCTTGAGAATGAAAAAAGGAGCTGGAGGAATCAGGCTCCCTGACTTCAGACTATACTACAAAGCTACAGTAATCAAGACAGTATGGTAATGGCACAAAAACAGAAAGATAGATCAATGGAACAGGATAGAAAGCCCAGAGATAAACCCACGCACATATGGTCACCTTATCTTTGATAAAAGATGCAGGAATATACAGTGGAGTAGGGACAGCCTCTTCAATAAGTGGTGCCTGGAAAACTGGACAGATACATGTAAAAGTATGAGATTAGATCACTCCCTAACACCATACACAAAAATAAGCTCAAAATGGATTAAAGACCTAAATGTAAGGCCAGAAACTATCAAACTCTTAGAGGAAAATATAGGCAGAACACTCTATGAGATAAAACACAGCAAGATCCTTTTTGACCCACCTCCTATAGAAATGGAAATAAAAAGAAAAATAAACAAATGGGACCTAATGAAACTTCAAAGCTTTTGCACAGCAAAGAAAACCATAAACAAGGCCAAAAGACAACCCTCAGAATGGGAGAAAATATTTTCAAATTAAGTAACTGACAAAGGATTAATTTCCAAAGTTTACAAGGAGGTCATGCAGCTCAATAACAGAAAAACAAACAACCGAATCCAAAAATGGGCAGAAGATCTAAATAGACATTTCTCCAAAGAAGATATACAGACTGTCAACAAACACATGAAAGAATGCTCAACATCATTAATCATTAGAGAAATGCCAATCAAAACTACAATGAGATATTATCTCACGCCAGTCAGAATGGCCATCATCAAAAAATCTAGAAACAATAAATGCTGGAGAGGGTGTGGAGAAAAGGGAACACTCTTGCACTGCTGGTGGGAATGTGAGTTGTTACAGCCACTATGGAATACAGTATGGAGGTTCCTTAAAATTCTACAAATAGAACAACCATATGACCCAGGAATCCCACTACTGGGCATACACCCTTAGAAAACCATAATTCAAAAAGAGTCATGTACCAAAATGTTCATTGCAGCTCTATTTACAATAGCCTGGAGATGGAAACAACCTAAGTGCCCATCATAGGATGAATGGGTAAAGAAGATGTGGCACATATATACAATGGAATATTACTCAGCCATAAAAAGAAACGAAATTGAACTATTTGTAATGAGGTGGATAGACCTAGAGTCTGTCATACAGAGTGAAGTAAGTCAGAAAGAAAAAGACAAATACCGTATGCTAACACATATATATGGAATTTAAGAAGAGAAAATAATGTCATGAAGAACCTAGGGGTAAGACAGGAATAAAGACACAGACCTACTGGAGAACGGACTTGAGGATATGGGCAGGGGGAAGGGTGAGCTGTGACAGGGCGAGAGAGAGTCATGGACATATACACACTAACAAACGTAAGGTAGATAGCTAGTGGGAAGCGCCGCATGTCACAGGGACATCGGCCCGGTGCTTTGTGACTGCCTGGAGGGGGGGATAGGGAGGGTGGGAGGGAGGGATACGCAAGAAGGAAGAGATTTGGGAACATATTTATATGTATAAGTGATTCACTTTGTTATAAAGCAGAAACTAACACACCATTGTAAAGCAATTATACCCCAATAAAGATGTTAAAAAAAAGAGAATATTATAGAATACTTTATACCGATAAATTCAAATTGAAATGGACAAATTCCTTGAAAGACATGTACTACTAAAATTTATTCAAGAATAAAGATACTAAAGAAATTGGATGTGCAGTTAAAAACCTTCCAACAAAGAAAACGTCAAGTCCAGGTGGCTTAACTGATAAATTCTACCGAACATTTAAGGAATAAAATAATGCCAATTCCACAAAACACTACCAGAAATATGAAGAGAAAGGAATACTTCCCAACTTTCTTATAAGGCCAACTTTTACCATATCAAGATTAGACAATGACATTACAAGAAAACTATAGACCAATATCTCTCATGAACACAGAGGCAAAAATTCTTAACAAAATTTTAGCATATCAAATCCAATAATATATAAAAAGATGATACATCATGACCAAGTGAGGTTTATCTCAAGAATGAAAGGTTTAATATTTGAAAATCAATTTACCCAACTTAGTACAATAAAAAAGAACAATCAGGGCATCTCTGTTGGGGCAGTTGTTAAGAATCCGCCTACCAGTGCAGGGGACATGGGTTTGGCCCCTGGTCTGGGAAGATCCCACATGCCACAGAGCAACTAAGCCCATGCACCACAACTATTGAGCCTGCGCTCTAGATCCCGTGTGCCACAACTACTGAGCCCATGTGCCACAACTAGTGATGCCTGTGCACCTAGAGTCCATGCTCTGCAACAAGAGAAGCCACTACAATGACAAACCTGCATACTGCAACCAAGAGTAATCCCTGCTCGCCACAACTAGAGAAAACCTGCGTGCAGCAATGAAGACCTAATGCACCCCAAAAATAAATGAACCAATTAAGAAAAGAAAAGAAGAGAAATATCACATAATCATTGCAATAGATGAAGGAAAAGAATGAAAAAAAATCTAACATTCATTCATGATTAAAGAAAAAACATACCTGAGTAGACTAGGAATGGAAGGAGACCTCCTGTACTTGATAATGACTTCTAAACAGAACCTAACATCATATTTAATAGTGAAGGATAAAGTACTTTCTCTCCTGGATCAGGACAAAGGCAAGGATGTCTGCTCTCATTACTTCTATTTGACACTGCACTGAAGGTTCTAGCCAGTGCAATAGGGCAACAAAAAGAAAAGAGATATTTAGAATGGAAAGGACGAAGTAAAACTATCTTTATTTGCAGAAAACATGATTATGTACAAAACCTGATAGAATCTACAAAAATGCTACTAGAACTAATAAATGAGTTTATCAAGTTTGCAGGGTACAAGATCAACATACAAAAAGATTAATTTTTCTCAACAAACAATCAGAGATCAAAGTTTTAAAATATTACTTATAATAGAATCAAACATATAAAATACTTAAGATAAATTTGACAAAAGAGGTAAAAGACTGGCACACTGAAAACTGTAAAATATTGCTGGGAGAAATTAAGAAAGACCTAAATAAATGGAGAGATATAATGTATTCATGGTTCAGAACATTCAATATTGTTAAGACATCAATTCTCCCCAAATTGATATATAGACCAAAATTCCAGTAGGCTTTTCTATAGAAATTGACAAGCTAATTCTAAAACTCATATGGAAACAAAATTTAGAATAACTAAAACAACTTTGAAAAAAAACAAAGTTGAAGAACTAACAGTAACTGATTTCAAGGCTTATGAATCTACACTTTGAAGACATTGTGATAGTAGGGTAAAGATAGAAAAAAAGATCCAAGGAACAGAATAGAAAGTTCAGTAGTAGAGAGATGTGGACAACTGATTTTCAGGTTCAAAGGCATTTAAGTGGAGAAACGATAGTCTTTTCAACAAATGATGCTGGAACAATTGAATATCCAGGTGCAAATAAATAAATAAATAAAAATAGAACTTCCATCCAAACCATATACAGAAATGAACTCAAATTGGTTCAAAGATCTAAATGTAAAACATAAAACTATAAAACTTCTAGAGCAAAACAGGTGAAAAATTTTATGACCTTGAGTTCAGCAAAATGTCTTAGATACAACACCAAAAGCATAATCCATAAAAGAAAAAAATAGATAAATTAGACACCATCAAAATTAGGAATTTCTGCCCTGCAAAAGACATTCCTGAGAGAATGAAAAGATGAGTCACAGAATGGGAGAAAATACGTAGCAACTTACATACTGGATAAAGGACTAATTTCCAGAATATATAAAGAACTCTCAAAACTCCAAAAGAATATATATAAAAGATTCAAAGATATACAGATGGAAAATAAGCATATGAAAAGATGCTTGACATGATTAATCATTAGGGATGCTACAGTGAGATACAACTACACATCTATTAAACTATCTAAAATTAAAAATACTGAGCATAGCAAGTGTTGGCCTCAATATGAAGAAAATGCAACTCTCATACACTGCTGGTAGAGATGTAAAATGATCAAACCACTATGGAAAATAGGTATTTTTTAAAAAAACTTAAACATACGTTTACCAATGATCCAGCCATTCTACTTGCAGGTATTTACCCAAGAGAAATGGAAGTATACATCCATACAAAGACTTGTACACAAATATTCATAGCAATTTAACCTGTAATAGACAAAGACTGAAACAACTCAAATGTCCATCAATGGTGAATAGATAAATTGTGGTACATACATATAATGGAATACTATTCATCAATAAACAGAAATGAATTACTGACATATACAACAATATGGATGAAGACTAAAATAATCACGCTGAGTTAGAAGCCAGTTAGAAAAAAGTATACACTGTATGATTTCATTTACATAAAATTCTAACAAATGCAAACAGAAAGCAGATCAATGGTTGCATGGCCATTGGGAAGGCAAGGAACGATGGGAAGGAAGAATTACAAAGAGACATTAAGAAACTTTCTGAAGTGATGGGCACTTTGATTTTGGTGATGCCTTCATACTGTGTATGTATATGTGTGTGTGAACACAGATTACTATATGTCAATTATACCTCAAAAACCTGTTAAAGGAAATGATATTATATGAGATAGACAATTGGGGAAATTTGAATAGCAACTCTTTATTAGGTAATATTATTGTGTAGGAATTTAATTTCTTCAATACTGTGCGTTAACAGTATTGTAGTTACATAGGGAAATAATTTTTAATATCCAGAGAGGAGGACCTCTAGCTGACAAGAGAGGGATCGCAATTGTGGCAGATGCTGTGGGAAGCTGAGGAAGATAGGCTAGAGCAGTGACCAATGTGTGATGGCATGGTGAAGACAGTCATTTGTCAGCTGACCTGACAAAGACGGTTGGAACAGACTGCTAAATGCAGGGCACTTTGCACATACTAATCTCATGCAATCCCCTCAACGAGGCTTGGCATAACAGAAAGTTTCTATTAGCTTGCCATATTGGAGGGGTATGGCACTATTTAAGGTGCAGTAAGTTGTGTAATTAACTGTCACAATAGGGTCCTACAGAAATAGTTTTTTTTTTTTTTTTTTTTGGTAAGCGTGCCTCTCACTCTTGTGGCCTCTCCCATTGCGGAGCACAGGCTCCGGACGCGCAGGCTCAGCAGCCATGGCTCACGGGCCTAGCCGATCCATGACATGTGGGATCCTCCCGGACCAGGGCACAAACCTGTGTCCCCTGTATCGGCAGGCGGACTCTCAACCACTGCACCACCAGGGAGGCCCCAGAAAGAGTTTTTAAAACTGTAAAAAGATGAAACTTGATCCGTCCCTCACAACATATATGAAAAGTAACTCAAAATGACTCATAGACCTAAATGTAACTATACAACTTCTGGAAGAAAACATAGGAAAAAATCTTTGTGATTTTGGGTTAGACAATGGGGTCTCAGACAAAGATTTCTTAGATAGACAAAATAAAGCACAAACCATCTAAGGAAAATTGCTAAGGGGCTTCCCTGGTTGTTAAGACTCTGAGTTCCCAATGCAGGGGGCACGGGTTCGACCCCTGGTCAGGGAACTAGATCCCACATGCATGCAGCAACTAAGTTTGCATGCCACAACTAAGAAGCCCATGAGCCGCAACGAAGGAGCCCATCTGTCACAACTAACAGCCAGCACAACCAAATAAATAAATTAAATAAATATGAAAAAAAGAAAAATTGCTCAATTAGAGTTCATCAAAAATTTAAAACTTCTAGTCTTCAGAGACACTTTAATACAATGAAGATAAGTCACAATCTGGGAGAAGACATTTACTAAACACATGTCTGAGAGAAAGGACTTTTTCTGTTGCTTTTTATATAAAGCACTCTTGAAACCCAATATAAATATCCAATTAAAAATGGATTTGAACAGACTCTTCATTTCATAAGATATTTGCACATGAATAGACACTCAACATCATCAGCTATTACAGAATTGCAAAATGTGGCAAAAACCACGAGATGCATCTACACACCTATTAGAAAGGCTAAAAATTTTTTAAAACCAAATATAAGGATCAGGTGAAGATGTGGAGCAACTGCAACTCTCATAGACTGCTAGTGGGTAAGCAAACTGGCACAGGCACTTTAGAAAACAGTTTAGCAGTTTCTTAAAAAGTTAAATATGCACTTAGCATATGATGAAGCAATCCCACCCTTAGGTATTTTACCCCAAAGAAATGAACACATATGCTCTCATAAAACATATGTTCACACACACATGTGAGTGTTTTCAGAGGCTTTGCTCATAATAGCCAAAAAACTAGAAAAAACTAAAATGTTCATCAAATGATGAATGTGTAAACAAACTGTGTATCCACACAACTAGAATACTACTCAGCAATAAAAAGGAATGAACTACTGACAGGTGCAACAAAACAGATGAATCTCCAAAGAGACTGGCTAACTGAAAGAAGTCAAAAACGAAAGACTGCATACCACATGATTGCATTTATAAGATATTCTGGAAAAGGCAACGTTATAAGGACAAAAATCAGATTGGTGGTTGCCAGAGGCTGGTAGTGGGAGGAGGATGGATTGACTACAAAGGGACATGAGGGGTCTTTTGGGAGTGCAGAAGTTTTCTTTACCTCAAATGTGGTGGTGGCTACAGAACTATACATTTATCAAAACACATCACACTGTATATTTAAAAATAGTTAATTTTGTTAAATGAAAATTATACATAAATAAACCTGACTTAAGAAAATAATAAAACAAATGTAAAAAAACAACTGAGTGAAAATAAATACAAGAAAAATCAACTTACAGTTTTTCCAATTCAAGGGTCATCATTAGGATGCTTTCAATTGTTGTAAGTGACACTTGTGTTGTTCCTATGTCTCTGAAGGAGAAGCCCAAACATGCAAGATATAAAACCCAAAGACAAAAATTCTAAACTTAAAAAGATATTTAACATGTGGTTGCTTCAATTCTGGCTTCTTACTTGCCATAGATGATAATTCCAAAGAATTCTTATTGAAGTAATTTAAATTTGCATCATCAAATTAATGACCTTGCTGCTGAACAGTACAATCATTTTTTATTATCCTAACTTGTCATTTTCAATTGCATCTACCTCTTTTGATCACTCTTTTTTAAAAAAATAATGTACCCCTTAATCGTTTTTGCTTTCTGTGATAAATAATATTCCTGCATGCATCTTCATGTTCCATATCTATATGTGTTCTTCAACACTGTCCTCATGCTCTGCTGGCTGTCTCACCCGTATATATTCTTTCTTAATCCTTTTCTTTGCCAATAACTCTTATTCTCAATCACCCAGTTAAAATATAAATTATGACTTTTTAGCCAAAGTACTCAAACTTTGACGAAAGTAAAATAGAGCAGAAATTATCTCATGAGCCATGAAACTGTTGCAATACTTATAAATATTTTAATGCTGGCAATTAAGAATCTTCGGGGCCTCCCTGGTGGCGCAGTGGTTGAGAGTGCGCCTGACAATGCACGGGACACGGGTACGTAGCCTGGTCCGGGAAGATCCCACATGCCGCGGAGCGGCTGGGCCCGTGAGCCATGGCTGCTGAGCCTGCACATCCGGAGCCTGTGCTCCGCAACGGGAGAGGCCACAACAGTGAGAGGCCCGCATACCGAAAAAAAAAAAAAAAAGAATCTTAAACTGTTGTCAAAGGATTACGATTGAGAATTCTGAAAAATGGAATGGAATTAAAATTATCTGCATTTTCAATTACTTCCATGAAAGCTTATATTCATTTTTTTTGGTATGGAACTTGAAGGTTAAAAAAAATCATTTTCTGTCTTTACCTATAAATCACCCTTAGAATCTTTAAAACACCCTTTCATTGGGAACTACCTAGGTCTCTAGATGATAAAGTGGAGAAGAGAAACAAACAAACAAAAAAATAGAAAAAAAGTGGCTAGCAAAGAAAAAATATGCCAAAGAACTTTTCAGGTTAAAAACCCTCTAAGTGACTATGCTGGTAGGAAGCCCTTGCTGTGTAAAAAAGTACTATTTCTAGTGTCCTACATAATTCAAGGTGTTTTTATTTCATCTTTACAAATTTTAAAAAATTTCATGATTTAAATTACTCAGTTAAAGACAAAAATAGGGCTAATTCCTTGGTTCTGGAGCCAAAGAAGAAGAGATAAATCCAAGAGGAACTGGCGAAAGCCATACTCCCATTACATAGTCCCAAGTGTATTCTTGTATCATAGCCTTTGTTATTGTGTATTTAATCACATTTTTACTTGTCAGTCTCCTAGATTGTCAGCAACTTGAGAGCAGGGACCACACTTTATTGCCATTATTATTCCTGTGCCTGACATAGTGCCTAATATTTACTAGGTATTTAATAAATGTTTGCTGAATAAATAAATGGTAGGGTGGGTATGCCTGGTGGGCAGCTCTAAGGATTGGGTAGGAGGGGTGGCCATCATCTCAGTCACTTGTCCCTGCAGGAGACACTTAAGACTTCCTTCATTTCAAATTCCTGTGCTGCCACATACTTGCTGTGTGACCTTAGGAATGTCCCACAACCTTTCTGGGCTTTATTTTCTTCATTTGCAAATGGAGGTTTTGAAATCCTTTATAGGTCTAAAGTTTTGTGGTATTAATAACTACACCTAATAATTGGAAATAAAACTGGACTTTGGTAATAACAAATTATACTTGGATCAAGCAACTGGAAATGGAACAATTTATTTTAATATGTTTTAGGGTCCTGATTCTTCTCAAAGGCTTCTAGTTAGCTCATAGGCCTATGGTATGACTGGTGATTTGAACACAACTTGTATGGGGCCAAGATGGAGGGAGTCTTACCCTAGTGATTTTCAAACTCTAGGAAGCATCAAAATGATAAATGTCCCAAACTTGAGGGAGCTGAGTGAGACTCTTCCTTATTGTGTTAGTTTGCTAGGTATGCCATAACAAAATACTACAGACTGGGTGGCTTAAACAACAGACATTAGTTTTCTCATAGTTCTGGAATCTGGAAGTTTAAGATTAAGCTGTCAGCAGGATTGGTTTCTCCTGAGGCCTCTTTCCTTGATTTGTCTCTGCCTTCTTGCTGTGTCTCCTCAGTGATCCTTCCTCTGTGCACGCCCTCTCCTGGTGTCTCTCCCTCTTCTTATAAGGATATCAGTCCTATTGAACTAGGACCGCACCCTAATGACCTCATTTAACCTTAATTACCTCCTTAGAGGCCTTCTCTCCAGCTATAATCACATTAGGAGTTAAAGCTTCAATCTGTACAGTCTATCTTACACATTCAGACCATTTACAACCAAAAAATCCTAGCATTGTGTGGAGGTAGAATTAATGCCAGAAGACCTGAGTTCAAGTTGACTCCTTCCCTGACTCAGCACTGCTCTTAGGCTAGCTCCTTCCTTTTCTGGGCCTGGCTTTTAGAGTCCAATGGGGTAGTTTGAGCAGAGCACCCCCAAAGGCCCCTTCCAGCTAAGTCATTCTAGGGTACTAAGGGTCAGGACACAATCTCGGGTAAGAGGAGCCCAGTGGATCCTGTGTCTGTGCCTTGAAGATTCCCTGGGCAGGGTTCACAGGTGGACTTAGGTGAGTACAGTCTAGAGTTGCTGCCCTGCACAGTTTCTGGGTCTGATTTTTTATGACAAATCAAAAATTTTCTCTTTGCAATGACTTCAGTGGCAGAATCCTTACTGCCACACTCTTATGGGGTTTCTTTCACAGGCTCATGCCTTAATGGCTTTACGAAACCACTCCCAATCAACCAGCTTGGATGTTGTAATCTTGTACAGACAAAAGAGTGAGCCATTTTCCCAGGAATCCTAGTGTGGTGAGAAAAGCACCAGGCTGGGGGACAGGAGTCTCAGGTCCCAGCTCTGTTACATACTTACCTGTATAGCCTTGGACAGCCCTTCCTGGCTTTGGACCTCAGTCTCTCTCTCTGTAAAATGGATTAGGGTAAGCTCATTGTCCTCTGGGCAGCAGGGATGGGAGATGTCCCCCTCCCCCCCAGCTCTATTGAGATATAATTGATATGTATAGCTTGTGTAAGTTCAAGGTCTACAATGTGCAGATCTGATACACTTATATTGCAATAAGATTACCACCACAGCGTTCGTAACACCTCCATCACATCACATGACTACTATTTCTTTTTCTTTTTTTGGTGAGAACATTTAAGATCTATCTCTTAGCAACTTTCAAGTATATAATACATTATTATTAACTATAATCACCATGCTGTACATCAGATCCCCAGAACTTATCCTTCTTATAACTAGGAGTTTATACCCTTTGACCAACATCTACCCATTTCCCCCACACCCTGGCCCCTGGTAACCACCATTCTAGTCTCTGTTTCTTTGAGTTTGACTATCTTAGATTCCACATATAAGTGAGATCATACAGTATTTGTCTGTCTCTGTCTGGTTTATTTCACTTAGCATAATGTTCTGAGGTCCATCCATGTTGCAAATGGCAGGATTTCCTTCTTTCTTATGGCTGGATGATATTCCACTATGTATATATAAATACCATAACTTCTTCATCCATTGATTTGTTGACAGACACTTAGGTTGTTTCCATATCTTGGCTATTGTGAATAATGCTGCAATGAACATGGGCGTGCAGATAGGGAGATAGTTGTGTCCCCTTTGACATGGATGCCTTATGATTCTTCACTCACTCTAAGAGCAACTCTTTTCTTTTCATATTCAAATAGCTTGGCCCTAGCATCTCTTTTCTCTTTAGCCCATCAAGTGGGCATCACTCAAAGTTCTTTTTAAGATTTTACAACTTTTCTGAAATTTTTTTCCAAGCCCGACTTGCTCTTTGATCCAGCCTTTGTGTTTTTCTTTGGCGGTGTGAGTAGGAGGGGAGTGGACCACTCGGGGTGAAGGCTTCCTTCTGGGTCACTGACAGCTGCTGTGGCCACACAGGGGTAGCACTGCTGCTGCTGTTTCTGCAGAGGCAGAGTTAGGTTTTGACCATATTACTCTGGTTTGAGAGCTGTTGTCTGGCTGCTCATGGGACAAGGACTTTGAATTTCTTTGTGTATCACCCTGTGAATTTTCCTTGCCACTTCACACTGGACCCTAAACACTTTGAAGGGATGGGCAGCTACAATGCTGTTGAGTTTGAGTGCTGACAAATGACCAGAAGATCAGAAATTGGTGTATAGGAGATGGGAACCCTCCTTTTTCATACATACTATTTGTAGGAACTCTCACATTAGTGACCTAATCCTTGAACCTTAATTTGTACTTATTTCCAAGGGCTGCTGTAACAAAGCACCTCAAACTAGGTGGCTTCAAACAACAGATATCAAGGTGTCAGAGGGCCATACTCTCTTTGAAACCTGTAGGGAAGAATCCTTCCTTGCCTCTTCCTAGCTTCTGTCAGTTGCTGGTGATCCTTGGTATTCCTCAATTTGCAGCTGCATCACTTCCATCTCTGTCTCTGCCATTACGTGGCATTTTCTCTTCATGTGTCTGTGTGTTTTCTTATAAGGACACCAATCATATTGGATTCAGGGCTCACCCTGCTCCAGTATGACCTCATTTTAACTAATTGCCTCAGCTATGACCCTGTTTCCAAATAAGGTCACATTTTCTGGTTCTGGGGTTTAGGACTTGAACATGTTTTTTAGCAGGGGAACACAGTTTAATGCATATCATCACTATAAGTGAGATCCTGATTTTTAAATTAAATTAAATTAAATGTTTTTTTTATTTTGGGCTGCATTGGGTCTTCACTGCTGAGTGTGGGCTTTCTCTAGTTGTGGTGAGCGGGGGTTACACTTCGTTGTGATGCACGGGTTTCTCCTTGTGGTGGCTTCTCTTGTGATGGATCACGGGTTCTAGGCATGAGGGCTTCAGTAGTTGTGGCTCTCGGGCTGTAGAGCACAGGCTCAGTAGTTGTGGCACACGGGCTTAGTTGCTCCACAGCATGTGGGATCTTCCCTGACCAGGGTTCAAACCCGTGTCCCCTGCATTTGCAGGTGGATTCTTAACCACTGCACCACCAGTGTAGTCCCAGAGACCCTGATTTTTATAGATGAGAAAACAGGTTCAGAGGAGTTTGTGACTCCTATAAGTTCATGTATATGGGAAATGGCAGAGTCAGAATTTGGGTGTAATTCTGGTTCTGATACCCATGCATGCTCCAGTGTGACAGAATATTTCCATTCACAGCCTGTGGACCACCTGGATCAGAAGCACCTGGGGCTGGGAGGGCTGGTAAAACACACCTGGGACTGGGGAATCTGCATTCTTTTTTTTTTTTACAGCTGTTTTATTTTATTTATTTATTTAAAAAATTTTTTTAGCTTTGTTGTAGTTCACCTTTTTTTCCAATGTTTTATTTTATTTTATTTTTTAAACATCTTTATTGGAGTATAATTGCTTTACAATGGTGTGTTAGTTTCTGCTTTATAACAAAGTGAATCAGCTATACATATACATATATCCCCATATCTCCTCCCTCTTGCGTCTCCCTCCCACACTCCCTATTCCACCCCTCAGGGGTTCACAAAGCACTGAGCTGTTCTCCCTGTGCTATGCGGCTGCTTCCCACTAGCTATCTATTTTACATTTGGTAGTATATATAAGTCAATGCTAGTCTCTCACTTCGTCCCAGCTTACCCGTCCACCTCCCCATGTCCTCAAGTCCATTCTCCACATTTGTTTCTTTATTCTTGTCCAGCCCCTAGGCTCATCAGAACCTTTTTTTTTTTTTTTAGATTCCATATATATGTGTTACCATATGGTATTTGTTTTTCTCTTTCTGACTTACTTCACTCAGTATGACAGGCTCTAGTTCCCTCCACCTCACTGCAAACAACTCAATTTCATTTCCTTTTATGGCTGAATATTAGTCCATTGTATATATGTGTCACATTTTCTTTATCCATTCATCTACTGATGGACACTTAGGGTGCTTCCATGTCCTGGCTATTGTAAATAGAGCTGCAATGAACATTGTGGTAAATGACTTTTTGATTTATGGTTTTCTCAGGGTATATGCCCAGTAGTGGGATTCCAGGGTCGTATAGTAGTTCTATTTTTAGTTTTTAAAGAACGTCCATACTGTTCTCCATAGTGGCTGCATCAATTTACATTCCCACCAACAGTGCAAGAGGGTTCCATTTTCTCCACACCCTCTCCAGCATTCCTTGTTTGTAGATTTTTTGATGATGGCCATTATGACGGGTGAGAGGTGATACCTCATTGTAGCTTTGATTTGCATTTCTCTAATGATTAGTGATGTTGAGCATTCTTTCATGTGTTTGTTGGCAATCTGTATATCTTCTTTGGAGAAATATCTATTTAGGTTTTCTGCCCATTTTTGGATTGGGTTGTTTGTTTTTTAGGTATTGAGCTGCATGAGCTGCTTGTAAATTTTGGAGATCAATCCTTTGTCAGTTGCTTCATTTGCAAATATTTTCTCCCATTCTGAGGGTTGTCTTTTCATCTTGTTTATGGTTTCCTTCACTATGCAAAAGCTTTTAAGTTTCATTAGGTCTGATTTGCTTATTTTTGTTTTTATTTCCATTTCTCTAGGAGGTGGGTCAAAAAGGATGTTGCTGTGATTTATGTCATAGAGTGTTCTGCCAGTATTTTCCTCTAAGAGTTTTATAGTGTCTGGCATTACATTTAGGTTTTGAATCCATTTTGAGTTTATTTTTGTGTATGGTGTTAGGGAGTGTTCTAATTTCATTCTTTTACATGTAGCTGTTCAGTTTTCCCAGCACCATTTATTGAAGAGGCTGTTTTTTCTCCATTCTATATTCTTGCCTCCTTTATCAAAAATAAGGTGACCATAAGTGTGTGGGTTTATCTCTGGGCTTTCTATCCTGTTCCATTGATCAATATTTCTGTTTTTGTGCCAGTACCATACTGTCTGCATTACTGTAGCTTTGTAGTATACTCTGAAGTCAGGGAGCCTGATTCCTCCAGCACCGTTTTTCTTTCTCAAGGTTGCTTTGTGTATTTTGGGTCTTTTTTTTTTTTTAACATCTTTATTGGAGAATAATTGCTTTACAATAGTGTGTTAGTTTCTGCTTTACAACAAAGTGAATCAGTTATACATATACATATGTTCCCATATCTCTTCCCTCTTGCATCTTCCTCCCTCCCACCCTCCCTATCCTACCCCTCTAGGTGGTCACAAACCACCTAGCTGATCTCCCTGTGCCATGTGGCTGCTTCCCGCTAGCTATTCACCCTACGTTTTGTAGTGTATATATGTCCATGCCACTCTCTCACTTTGTCACAGCTTACCCTTCCCCCTCCCCATATCCTCAAGTCCATGCTCTAGTAGGTCTGTGTCTTTATTCCCATGCTACCCCTAGGCTCTTCATGACATTTTTTTCTTAGATTCCATACAGTATTTGTTTTTCTCCTTCTGACTTACTTCACTCTCTATGACAGACTCCATATCCATCCACCTCACTACAAATAACTCAATTTTGTTTCTTTCTATGGCTGAATAATATTCTATTGTATATATGTGCCACATCTTCTTTATCCATTACTCTGTTGATGGACAATTAGGTTGCTTTCATGTCCTGGATATTGTAAACAGAGTTGCAATGAACATTTTGGTACATGACTCTTTTTGAATTATGGTTTTCTCAGGGTATATGCCCTATTCAGGGTCTTTTGTGTTTCCATACAAATTGTGAATTTTTTCTTTTAGTTCTGTGAAAAACGCCATTGGTAGTTTGATAGGGATTTCATTGAATCTGTAGATTGCTTTGAGTAGTATAGTCATTTTCACAATGTTGACTCTTCCAATCCAAGAATGTGGTATATCTCTCCATCTGTTTATATCATGTTTAATTTCTTTCATCTGTGTCTTATAGATTTCTGCTTACAGGTCTTTTGTCTCCTCAGGTAGGTTTACTCCAAGGTATTTTATTCTTTTTGTTGCAATGGTAAATGGAAATGTTTCTTTAATTTTCTTTCAGATTTTTCATCATTAGTGTATAGGCATGCAAGAGATTTCTGTGCATTAATTTTGTATCTTGCTACTTTTCCACATTCATTGATTACCTCTAGTAGTTTTCTGGTAGCATCTCTGAGATCGTCCATGTATAGTATCATGTCATCTGCAAACAGTGACAGGTTTACTTCTTCTTTTCTGATTTGGATTCCATTTATTTCTTTTTCTTCTCTGATTGCTGTGGCTAAAACTTCTAAAACTATGTTGAATAATAGTGGTGATAGTGGGCAACCTTGTCTTGTTCCTGATCTTAGTGGAAATGCTTTCAATTGTTCACCATTGAGAACAATGTTGGCTGTTGGTTTGTCATATATAACCTTTATTATGTTGAGGTAAGTTCCTGCCATGTCTACTCTCTAGAGAGTTTTTATCATAAATGGGTGTTGAATTTTGTCAAAAGCTTTTTCTGCAACTATTGAGATAATCATATAGCTTTTCTCCTTCAATTTGTTTATATGGTTTATCATGTTGATTTATTTGCATATATTGAAGAACCTTGGCATTCTTGGGATAAATGCCACTTGATTATGGTGTACGATCCCTTTAATGTGCTGCTGGGTTCTGTTTGCTAGTATTTTGTTGAGGATTTTTGCATCTATGTTCATCAGTGATATTATTGGCCTGTAGTTTTCTTTCTCTCTGACATGATATCAGGATGATGGTGGCCTCATAGAATGAGCTTGGGAGTGTTCCATCCTCTGCTATATTTTGGAAGAGCTTGAGAAGGATAGGTTTTAGCTCTTCTCTAAATGTTTGATAGAATTCTCCTGTGAAGCCATCTGGTCCTGGGCTTTTGTTGGTTGGAAGATATTTAATCACAGTCTCAATTTCAGTGCTTGTGATTGGTCTCTTTATATTTTCTATTTCTCCTTGGTTCAGTCTTGGAAGGTTGCGCTTTTCTAACAATATGTCCATTTCTTCCATGTTGTCCACTTTATTGGAATAGGGTTGCTTGTAGTAATCTCTCATGATCCTTTGTATTTCTGCAGTGTTAATTGTTACTTCTCCTTTTTCATTTCTAATTCTATTGATTTGTGTCTTCTCCCTTTCTTTCTTGATGAGTCTGGCTAATGGTTTATCAATTTTCTTTATCTTCTCAAAGAACCAGCTTTTAATTTTATTGATCTTTGCTATTGTTTGCTTTGTTTCTTTTTCATTTATTTCTGATCTGATCTTTATGATTTCTTTTTTTGCAGTACACGGGCCTCCCACTGTTGTGGCCTCTCCTGTTGCGGAGCACAGGCTCTGGATACACAGGTTAAGTGACCATGGCTCATGGGCCCAGCTGCTCCGTGGCATGTGGGATCTTCCTGGACCAGGGCACGAACCTGTGTCCCCTGCCTTGGCAGGCGGACTCTCAACCACTGTGCCACCAGGGAAGCCCCTATGATTTCTTTCCTTCTGCTAACTTTGGTTTATTTTTTGCTCTTCTTTCTCTAATTGCTTTAGGTGCAAGGTTAGGCTGTTTATTTGAGATGTTTCCTGTTTCTTAATGTAGGATTGTATTGCTATAAACTTCTCTCTTAGAACTGCTTTTGCTGCATCCCATAGGCTTTGCGTCATCGTGTCTCCATTGTCGCTTGTTTCTAGGTATTTTTTAATTTCCTCTTTGATTTCTTCAGTGATCTCTTGGTTATTAAGTAGTGTATTGTTTAGCCTCCATGTGTTTGTATTTTTTACAGATTTTTCCCTGTAATCGATATCTAGTCTCATAGCATTGTGGTTGGAAAAGATACTTGATAAGATTTCCATTTTGTTAAATTTACCAAGGCTTGATTTGTGACCCAGGATATGACCTATCCTGGAGAATGTCCCATGAGAAGTTGAGAAATGCATTCTGTTGTTTTTGGATGCAATGTCCTATAAATATCAATTAAGTCCGTCTTGTTTAATGTATCATTTAAAGTTTGTGTTTCCTTATTTATTTTCATTTTGGATGATCTGTCCATTGGTGAAAGTGGGGTATTAAAGTCCTCTCCTATGATTATTTTACTGTCAATTGCCCCTTTTATGGCTGTTAGCATTTGCCTTATGTATTGAGGTGTTCCTATGTTGGGTGCATAAAGATTTACAATTGTTAGATCTTCTTCTTCGATTCATCCCTTTATCATTATGTAGGGTCCTTCTTTGTCTCTTATAATTGTCTTTATTTTAAAGTCTATTTTGTCTGGTATGAGAATTGCTACTCCAGCTTTCTTTTGATTTCCATTTGCATGGAATAACTTTTTCCATCCCCTCACTTTCAGTGTGTATGTGTCCCTAGGTCTGAAGTGGGTCTCTTGTAGACAGCATATATACGGGTCTTGTTTTTGTATCCATTCAACCAGTCTATCTCTTTTGATTGGAGCATTTAATCCATTTACATTTAAGGTAATTATTGATATGTATGTTCCTATTACCATATTCTTACTTTTTTTTGGCTTGTTATTGTAGGTCTTTCCCTTCTCTTGTGTTTCCTGCCTAGAGAAATTCCTTTTATATTTGTTGTAAAGCTGGTTTGGTAGTGCTGAATTCTCTTAGCTTTTGCTTGTCTGTAAAGGTTTTAATTTCTCCATCAAATCTGAATGAGATCCTTGCTGGGTAGAGTAATCTTGGTTGTAGGCTTTCCCCTTTCATCACTTTAAATATGTCCTGCCACTCGCTTCTGCCCTGCAGAGTTTCTGCTGAAAGATCAGCTGTTAACCTTATGGGGGATTCCCTTGTGTGTTATTTGCTGTTTTTCCCTTGCTGCTTTTAATATTTTTTCTTTGTATTTATTTTTTGCTTGGTTTGATTAATATGTGTCTTGGCGTGTTTTTCCTTGGATTTATGCTCTATGGGACTCTCTGTTCTTCCTGGACTTGATTAACTATTTCCTTTCCTATATTACGGAAGTTTTCAACTATAATCTCTTCAAATATTTTCTCAGTCCCTTTCCTTTTCTCTTCCTCTTCTGGGGTCACTATAATTCGAATATTTGTGCATTTAATTTTGTCCCATATATCTCTGAGACTGCCCTCAATTCTTTTCATTCTTTTTACTTTATTCTGCTCTGCAGTGGTTATTTTCACTAATTTTTTTTTTTTTTTTTTTGCTGTATGCAGGCCTCTCACTGTTGTGGCCTCTCCCATTGCAGAGCACAGGCTCTGGACGTGCAGGCTCAGTGGCCATGGCTCATGGGCCTAGCCACACCATGGCATGTGGTATCTTCCCGGACTGGGGCACGAAACCATGTCCCCTGCATTGGCAGGTGGACTCTCAACCACTTGGACACCAGGGAAGCCCTATTTCCACTATTTTATCTTCTAGGTTTCTTATCCATTTTTCTGCCTCAGTTATTCTGCTATTGATTCCTTCTAGAGAATTTTTAATTTCATTTTTTGTGTTGTTCATCGTTGTGTGCTCTTTAGTTCTTCTAGGTCCTTGTTAAACGTTTCTTGTATTTTCTCCATTCTGTTTCCAAGATTTTGGATTGTCTTTACTATCATTACTCTGAATTCTTTTTCAGGTAGACTGCCTATTTCCTCATCATTTGTTTGCTCTAATGGGTTTTTACCTTGCTCCTTCATCTGCTGTGTTTCTCTGTCTTCTCATTTTTCTTAACTTTGTTTGGGGTCTCCTTTCCCAGGTTGGAGATTCATAGTTTCTGTTGTTTTTGGTGTCTGCCCCCAGTGGGTAATGTTGTTTCAGTGGTTTGTGTAGGCTTACTGGTGGAGGGACTAGTGCTTGTGTTCTGGTGGATGAGACTGGATCTTGTCTTTCTGATGAGCAGGACCATGTCTGGTGATGTGTTTTGGGGTGTCTGTGACCATATTATGAGTTTATGCAGACTCTCTGCTAACGGGCATGGTTGTGTTCCTGTCTTGCCAGTTGTTTGGCATAGGGTGTCCAGCACTGTATCTTACTGGTTGTTGAGTGGAGCTCAGTCTTAGCATTGAGATGGAGCTCTCTGGGAGGCTTTCACTGTTTGATATTACGTGGAACAGGGACGTTTCTGGTGGACCAATGTTCTGAACTCAGCTCTCCCACCTCAGAGGCCCAAGCCTAACACCTGGTCAGAGCCCCAAGACCCTTTCAGCCACACAGCTCAGAAGAAAAGGGAGAAAAAAAAGAAAGACAGAAAAAATAAAGTAGACTAAAATGAAGTTATTAAAATAAAAGCAATAATTATTAAAAATAAAAAATGTTAAAAAGTAATAAAAGAAAAAAAATGAACAGACTGAACCCTAACCCAAATGGTGAAAGTAAAGCTATACAGACAAAATCACACAAAGAAGCATACACATACACACTCACAAAAAGAGAAAAGGGAAAAAAAAATATATATCCTTGCTCCTGAAGTCCACCACCTCAATTTTGGCTTGATTCGTTGTCTATTTAGGTATTCCACAGATACAGGTTACATTAAGTGGATTGTGGAGATTTAATCCACTGCTCCTGAGACTGCTGGGAGAGATTTCCCTTTCTCTTCTTTGTTCGCACAGTTCCCGGGGTTCAGCTTTGGATTTGGCCCCGCCTCTGTCTGTAGGTCGCCTGAGGGCGTCTGTTCTTCTCTCATACAGGACGGGGTTAAAGGAGCTGCTGATCAGGGGGCTCTGGCTCACTCAGGCTCGGGGGAGGGAGGGGTATGGAATGCGCGGCAAGCCTGTGGAAGCAGAGGCCAGTATGACATTGCAACAGCCTGAGGCGTGCCGTGTGTTCTCCCGGGGAAGCTGTCCCCGGATCACGGGACCCTGGCAGTGGCGGGCTGCACAGGCTCCCGGGAGGGGAGGTGTGGACAGTGACCTGTGCTTGCACACAGGCTTCTTGGTGTCTGCAGCAGCAGCCTTAGGGTTTTATGCCCGTATCTATTGTCTGTGCTGATAGCCGTGGCTCACGCCTATCTCTGGAGCTCATTTAGGTGGTGCTCTGAATCCCCTCTCCTCGCGCACCTCGAAACAATTGTCTCTTGCCTCTTAGGCAGGTCCAGACTTTTTCCCGAACTCCCTTCCGGCTAGCTGTGGCACACTACCCCCCTTCAGGCTGTGTTCACGCAGCCAACCCCAGTCCTCTCCCTGGGATCTGACCTCCGAAACCTGAGCCTCAGCTCCCAGGCCCCGCCCGCCCCGGCGGGTGAGCAGACGAGCCTCTCAGGCTGGTGAGTGCTGGTTGGCACTGATCCTCTATGTGGAAATCTCTCCACTTTGCCCTCTGCACCCCCGTTGCTGCGCTCTCCTCCATGGCTTTGAAGCTTCCACCACCCGCCTCCTCTGCCAGTGAAGGGGATTCCTAGTATGCGGAAAATTTTCCTCCTTCACAGTTCCCTCCCAGAGGTGCAGGTCCCGTCCATATTCTTTTGTCTGTTTTTTCTTTTGCCTTACCCAGGTACGTGGAGAGTTTCCTGCCTTTTGGGAAGTCTGAGATCTTCTGCCAGCATTCAGTAGGTGTTCTGTAGGAGTTGTTCCACATGTAGATGTATTTCTGATGTATTTGTGGGGAGAAAGGTGATCTCCACGTCTTACTCTTCCGATATCTTGAAGGTCTTCCTGGGATCTGTATTTTTAATGAGCTGTCTAGATGCTTCTGAGGCATGCTAGAACTTGGGAACTCTTGCATTACATCTTGATTCCTCTCTCGGGCTGAGGGAGGTGCTGAGATGAACAGCTGCTGGTTGTGCAGATGGGAAGTGTTGGGTGGGTAGTAAGAGCCAAATGCGAAACCAGTGGTTCTCAAATTATGCTGTGCATATACACCATCTGGGGATCTTGTTAAAATGCAGATTCAGATTTAATAGGTGCAGGGTGGGAGCTGTAATTCTGCATTTCTTTTTTTCTTCCAGTTTCATTGAGATATGATTGACATACAGCATTGTATAAATATTAGTTGTACAATGTAATGATTTGAGTTACATACAATACATCATGAAATAATTATCATAGTAAGTTTAGTGAATATCCGTCATCTCATATAGATATGAAACTAAAGAAATAGAAAATTAAAAAAAATTTTATTTTTGGCTGTGTTCGGTCTTTCTTACTCTTCACGGGCTTTCTCTAGTTGCAGCAAGCGTGGGCTACTCTTCTCTGCGGTTCGCGGGCCTCTTATTGTGGTGGCTTGTCTTGTTGTGGAGCATGAGCTCTAAGCATGCAGGCTTCAGTAGTTGTGGTGCATGGGCTCCGTAGTTGTGGCTCACGGGCTCTAGAGTGCAGGCTCAGTAGTTGTGGTGCACGAGCTTAGTTGCTCAGCGGCCTGTGGTGTCTTCCAGGACCAGGGATCAAAACCGTGTCCCCTGCATTGGCAGGCATATTCTTAATCACTGCACCACCAGGGAAGTCCCTAGAAAATTTTTTTCCCTAGAACTCTTAGGATTTACTCTGTTAACAACTTTCACATATAACATAGAACAGTGTTAATTATATTGACCATGTTGTATATTACCTCCCTGGCACTTATTTCTCTTATGACTGAAAGTCTGTTTCTGCATTCCTAACAAGCTTACAGGTGATGCCAATGCTGATGCTGAGGTTCCATGGACCTCACTTTGAGGAATCTCAGAGGCTGTCCTAGATGAGACACAGTGGATGGATTCTCAATTCTGGCTGCACATTCAGACCCTTGGTGAATTTTTGATATACCAATCTTCAGGTCCCATCCCGAGAGAATATTACTATTTTGTAAAAGCTCCTCAGGTAATTCCATTGTGTGGCCAAGGTTAAGAACCAATATTTTAAAAGCAGGGTGAGGGGCAAAAGAAGTACATGCAGGCTTGTCAGCTTTTTTGTTGCCCTGTACTTCTTCCTTTGGAAAGTTTCTGTCTCACGCCACTGAGTTGCCACTGCTGATCTTGAGGCCGACTTCAGAGCCAAGGGACCACTCTGATTCATCTGGCTGAAGGGGCTGGGATGAGGGGCTGTTCCTTTGCCCTGATGGTTTTAAAACCGTACAACAAGGTGCTGTGTTGCCAGCTGATGGGTGTGAGAGTTTTCTTAGGGGCACTGGAACTCAGAACATTGTTATTTTCTAGCTGGAGATCAGATCCATGATTTTCTTATTTAAAGTATCACCTGCCCTTCCCACCAGCCCTCTGCTCTCATACTCACCAGCTCACCGCCCCCACTCCTAGCTTTGGGAAGCTTCTCTGATGTATCCCCCATATCTGAACAGTTCACACTGACTAGAAGGAGCTCCAGGTGCAATACATGGATTGTTCTTATTTAACCCCTCTCCCAAACATCTCCCCCTCTTTTTACCTGGATTTGCCCTCAAAGCCACTGATCTCAACCATCATACAATACTAAAACTGTTTACGGGACCCTGTGGTGGGAAGTAATTTAGAGTGGCAGTTAAGAGTTTTGGCCTCAGACCAATCACCTTATCTTTGATTAAGGAAGCAAGAATATACAATGGAGAAAAGACAGCCTCTTCAGTAAGTGGTGCTGGGCAAACTGGACAGCTACATGTAAAAGAATGAATTAGAACATTCTCTAACACTATACACAAAAATAAACTCAAAATGGATTAAAGACTGAAATGTAAGGCCAGACACTATAAAATTCTTACAGGAAAACATCGGCAGAACACTCTATGACATAAATCACAGCAATATCCTTTTTGACACACCTCCTAGAGAAATGGAAATAAAAATAAAAATACACAAATGGGACCTAATGAAACTTAAAAGCTTTTGCACAGCAAAGGAAACCATAAAAAAGATGAAAAGAAAACCCTCAGAATGGGAGAAACTATTTGCAAATGAAACAACTGACAAAGGATTAATCTCCAAAATATACAAGCAGGGGCTTCCCTGGTGGCGCAGAGGTTGAGGGTCCGCCTGCTGATGCAAGGGACACGGGTTTGTGCCCCTGTCCGGGAAGATCCCATATGCTGCGGAGCAGCTAGGCCTGTGAGCCCTGGCCACTGAGCCTGTGTATCCGGAGCCTGTGCTCAGCAACAGGAGAGGCCACAACAGTGAGAGGCAGCTCAACATCAAAAAAACAAACAACCCAATCCAAAAATGGGCAGAAGACCTAAATAGACATTTCTCCAAAGGAGATATACAGATTGCCAACAAACACATGAAAGAATGCTCAACATCACTAACCATTAGAGAAATGCCAATCAAAACCTCAAGCAGTTATCACCTCACACCTGTCAGAATGGCCATCATCAAAAAATCTACAAACAATAAATGCTGGAGAGGGTGTGGAGAAAAGGGAACCCTCTTGCACTGTTGGTGGGAATGTAAATTGACACAGCCAATATGGAGAACAGTATGGAGGTTCCTTAAAAAACTAAAAATAGAACTACCATATGACCCAGGAATCCCACTATTGGGCATATACCCTGAGAAAACCAAAATTCAAAGAGTCATGTGGTGGAAAGGAGGACCTCTGGAGTGTGGAGATCTGGAGTTTGGAGATCCTCACATCCTGATGATACCCTGACAGACTCAGAATCACAAAGAAGAGCCTTCTGATCATCACCGTGTGCATGAAAGGCTCTTGGTGCTCCAGCCAGCCATCAAGGCTATGCCTCTGAGGTAGGAGAGTCAAGTTCAGGACACTGCTCCACAAGAGACCTCCCAGCTCCATGTAATATCAAATGGTGAAAATCTCCCAGAGATCTCCATCTCAACGCCAAGACCCAGCTTCATTCAATGACCAGCAAGCTACAGTGCAGGACACCCTATGCCAAACAACTAGCAAGACAGGAACACAAACCCATCCATTAGCAGAGAGGCTGCCTATAATCATAATAAGGCCATAGACACCCCAAAACACACCACCAGAC
Organism: Delphinapterus leucas; assembly: GCF_059928025.1. Classification (NCBI taxonomy): domain Eukaryota; kingdom Metazoa; phylum Chordata; class Mammalia; order Artiodactyla; family Monodontidae; genus Delphinapterus; species Delphinapterus leucas. The sequence goes on from NC_143147.1 coordinate 33,168,282, forward strand.
GTGGACCTGCCCACCAGAAAGACAAGATCCAGCCTCATCCACCAGAACACAGGCACTAGTCCCCTCCACCAGGAATCCTATACAACCCACTGAAAAACCTTAGCCACTGGGGACAGACACCGAAAACAATAAGAACTACAAACCTGCAGACTGTGAAAAGGAGACCACAAACACAGTAAGTTAAGCAAAATGAGAAGACAGAAAAACACACAGCAGATGAAGGAGCAAGACAAAAACCCACCAGACCTAACAAATGAAAAAGAAATAGGCAGTCTACCTGAAAAAGAATTCAGAATAATGATAATAAAGATGATCCAAAATCTTGGCAATAGAATAGAGAAAATACAAGAAATGTTTAACAGGGACCTAGAAGAACTAAAGAGCAAACAAACAGTAATGAACAACACAATAAATGAAATTAAAAATTCTCTAGAAGAGATCAATAGCAGAATAACTGACGCAGAAGATCGGATAAGTGACCCAGAAGATAAAATAGTGGAAATAACTACTGCAGAGCAGAATAAGGAAAAAAGAATGAAGAGAATTGAGGACAGTCTCAGAGATCTCTGGGACAACATTAAACGCACCAATATTCGAATTATAGGGGTCCCAGAAGAAGAAGAGAAAAAGAAAGGGACTGAGAAAATATTTGAAGAGATTATAGTTGAGAATATCTCTAATTTGGGAAAGGAAATAATTAATCAAGTCCAGGAAGCACAGAGAATATACAGGATAAATCCAAGGAGAAACACGTCAGGACACATATTAATCAAACTATCAAAAATTAAATACAAAGAAACAGTATTAAAAGCAGTAAGGGAAAAATAACAAATAACACACAAGGGAATCCCCATAAGGTTAACAGCTGATCTTTCAGCAGAAACTCTGCAAGTCAGAAGGGAGTGGCATGACATATTTAAAGTGATGAAGGAGAAAAACCTGCAACCAAGATTACTCTACCCAGCAAGGATCTCATTCAGATTTGATGAAGAAACTAAAACCTTTACAGACAAGCAAAAGCTAACAGAATCCAGCACCACCAAACCAGCTTTACAACAAATGCTAAAGGAACTTCTCTAGCCAAGAAACACAAGAGAAAGAAAACACCTACAACAAAAAACCCAAAACAATTAAGAAAATGGTAATAGGAACATACATATAGATAATTACCTTAAATGTAAATGGACTAAAAGCTCCAATCAAAAGAGATAGACTGGCTGAATGGATACAAAAACAAGACCCGTACATATGTTGTCTACAAGAGACCCACTTCAGACCTAGGGACACATACAGACTGAAAGTTAGGGGATGGAAAGAGATATTCCATGCAAATGGAAATCAACAGAAAGCTGGAGCAGCCATTCTCATACCAGACAAAATAGACTTTAAAATAAAGACAATTACAAGAGACAAAGAAGGACTTACATAATGGCCAAGGGATCAATCCAAGAAGAAGATATGACAATTGTAAATGTTTATGCACCCAACACAGGAGCACCTCAATACAAAAGGCAAATACTAACCACTATAAAAGGTGAAATTGACAGTAAAACAATCATAGTAGGGTACTTTAACACCCCACTTTCACCAATGGACAGATCATCCAAAATGAAAATAAATAAGGAAACAGAAGCTTTAAATGATACATTAAACAAGATGGACTTGTATGAAATTTATAGGACATTGCATCCAAAAAGAAGAGAATACACATTCTTCTCTAGTGCTCATGGAACATTCTCCAGGATAGATCATATCTTGGGTCACAAATCAATCCTTGGTAAATTTAAGAAAATTGAAATTGTATCAAGTATCTTTTCCGACCACAATGCTATGAGACTAGATATCAATTACAGGAAAAAATCTGTAAAAAATAAACACATGGAGGCTAAACAATACACTACTTAATAACCAAGAGATCACTGAAAAAATCAAAGAGATAATCAAAAAATACCTAGAAACAAATGACAATGAAAACACGACAACCCAAAACCTATGGGATGCAGCCAGAACAGTTCTAAGAGGGAAGTTTATTGCAATACAATCCTACCTTAAGAAACAAGAAACATCTCAAATGAACAACCTAACCTTACACCTAAAGCAATTAGAGAAGGAAAAACAACAACAACAACAAAGTTAGCAGAAGGAAAGAAATCATAAAGATCAGATCAGAAAGAAATGAAGGAAACAGTAGCAAAGATCAATAAAATTAAAAGCTGGTTCTTTGAGAAGATAAACCAAATTGATAAACCATTAGCCAGACTCATCAAGAAAAAAGGGAGAAGACTCAAATTAATAGAATTAGAAATGAAAAAGGAGAAGTAAAAACTAACACTGAAAAAATACGAAAGATCATGAGAGATTACTACAAGCAACCCTATGCCAATAAAATGGACAACCTGGAATAAATGGACAAATTCTTAGAAAAGCACAACCTTCTGAGACTGAACCAGGAAGAAACAGAAAATATAAGGAGACCAATCACAAGGTCTGATATTGAGATTGTGATTAAATATCTTCCAACCAACAAAAGCCCAGGACCAGATGGCTTCACAGGCGAATTCTATCAAACATTTAGAGAAGAGCTAAAACCTATCCTTCTCAAGCTCTTCCAAAATATAGCAGAGGGAGGAACACTCCCAAACTCATTCTAAGAGGCCACCATCACCCTGATACCAAAACCAGCCAAAGATGTCACAGAGAAAGAAAACTACAGGCCAATATCACTGGTGAACATAGATACAAAAATCCTCAGCAAAATACTAACAAACAGAATCCAACAGCACATTAAAAGGATCATCCACCATGATCAAGTGAGGTTTATTCCAGGAATGCAAGGATTCTTCAATACATGCAAATCAATCAATGTGATACACCATCTTATCAAATTGAAGGAGAAAAACCATACGATCATCTCAACAGATGCACAGAAAGCTTTTGACAAAATTCAACACCCATTTATGATAAAAACCCTCCAGAAAGCAGGCATAGAAGGAAATTTTCTCAACATAATAAAGGCCATATATGAAAAACCCACAGCCAACATCGTCCTCAATGGTGAAAAGCTGAAACCATTTCCACTATGATCACGAAGAAGACAAGACTGCCCACTGTCACCACTATTATTCAACATAGTTTTGGAAGTTTTAGCCACAGCAATCAGAGAAGAAAAAGGAATAAAAGGAATCTGAATGGGAAAAGAAGAAGTAAAGCTGTAACTCTTTGTAGATGACATGATACTATACATAGGGAATCCTAAAGATGCTATCAGAAAACTACTAGAGCTAATCAATGAATTTGGTAAAGTAGCAGGATACAAAATTAATGCACATAAATCTCTAGCATTCCTATACGCTAATGATGAAAAATCTGAAAGTGAAATTAAGGAAACATTCCCATTTACCACTGCAACAAAAAAATAAAATACCTAGGAATAAACCTACCTAAGGAGACAAAACACTTGTATGCAGAAAATTATAAGATACTGATGAAAGAAATTAAAGGTAATACAAATAGATGGAGATATATACCATGTTCTTCAATTAGAAGAATCAACATTGTGAAAATGATTCTACTACCCAAAGCAATCTACAGATTCAATGCAATCCCTATGAAACTGCCACTGGCGGGGCTTCCCTGCTGGCATAGTGGTTGAGAGTCTGCCTGCCAAAGCAGCGGACACGGGTTCGTGACCCAGTCCAGGAGGATCCCACAGCCATGGAGCGGCTGAGCCCGTGAGCCATTGCCACTGAGCCTGTGTGTCTGGAGCCTCTGCTCCACAGCGGGAGAGGCCACAACAGTGAGAGGCCTACGTACTGCAAACAAACAAACAAAAATACCACTGGCATTTTTCACAGAAGTAGAACAAAAAATTTCACAATTTGTATGGAAATACAAGAGCCCCCAAATAGCCAAAGCAATCTTGAGAAAGAAAAACGGAGCTGGAGGAATCAGTCTCCCTGACTTCAGACTATACTACGAAGCTACAGTAATCAAGAGTGTATGGTACTGGCACAAAACAAGAAATATAGATCAATGGAACAGGATAGAAAGCCCAGAGATAAATCCACACATATATGTTTGCCTTATCTTTGATAAAGGAGGCAAGAATATACAGTGGAGAAAAGACAGCCTCTTCAATAATTGGTGCTGGCAAAACTGGACAGGTACATGTAAAAGTATGAGATTAGATCACTCCCTAACACCATACACAAAAATAAGCTCAAAATGGATTAAAGACCTAAATGTAAGGCCAGAAACTATCAAACTCTTAGAGGAAAACATAGACAGAACACTCTATGACATAAATCACAGCAAGGTCCTTTCTGACCCACCTCCTAGAGTAATGGAAATAAAAACAAAACTAAAGCAATGGGACCTAATGAAACTTAAAAACTTTTGCATAGCAAAGGAATCCATAAACAAGATGAAAAGACAATCCTCAGAATGGAAGAAAATATTTGCAAATGAAGTAACTGACAAAGGATGAATCTCCAAAATTTACAAGCAGCTCATGCAGCTCGATATCAAAAAAACAAATAACCCAATCCAAAAATGGGCAGAAGACCTAAATAGACATTTCTCCAAAGAAGATATACAGATTGCCAACAAACACATGAAAGAATGCTCAACATCATTAATCATTAGAGAAATACAAATCAAAACTACAATGAGATATCATCTCACAACAGTCAGAATGGCCATCATCAAAAAATCTAGAAACAATAAATGCTGGAGAGGGTGTGGAGGAAAAGGAGCCCTCTTGCACTGTTGGTGGGAATGTAAATTGATACAGCCATGATGGAGAACAGTATGGAGGTCCTTTAGAAAACTAAAAATAGAACTACCATATGTCCCAGCAATCCCACTACTGGGCATATACCCTGAGAAAACCATAATTCAAAATAGTCATGGACCAAAATGTTCATTGTAGCTGTATTTACAATAGCCAGGACATGGAAGCAACCTAAGTGTCCATCAACAGATGACTGGATAAAGAAGATGTGGCTCATGTATACAATGGAATTTTACTCAGCCATAAAAAGAAACGAAATTGAGTTATTTGTATTGAGGTGAATGGACCTAGTGTCTGTCAGACAGAGTGAAGTAAGTCAGAAAGGGAAAAACAAATACCATATGCTAACACATATATATGGAATCTAAAAAAAAAAAATGGTTCTGAAGAACATAGGGGCAGGACAAGAATAAAGTTGCAGACATAGAGAATGGACTTGAGGACACTGTGGGGGGAAGGGTAAGCTCGGACGAAGTGAGAGTGTAGCACTGACATATATATACACTACCAAATGTAAAATATATAGCTAGTGGGAAGCAGCTGCATTGCACAGGGAGATCAGCTCGGTGCTTTGTGACCACCTAGAGGGGTGGGATATGGAGGGTGGGTGGGTGACGCAAGAGGGAGGGAATATGGGGATATATGTATACATATAGCTGATTCACTTGGTTATACAGCAGAAACTAACACACCATTGTAAAGAAATTATACTCCAATAAAGATGTTAAAAAAAAAAAACATTGTGAAGGTTCATGATACAGATTGTTTTATGTTTTCCATTTGTTGATATTTTTATTAAATTAATTATTATATGCAAAATTCTTTAAACTTTATTGGCACATAAATGTTTAATAAACAGAGCCATAATTGTTAAAAAAAAAAAAAAAGAAGGAAAAGAGCTTTGGCCTCAGACCAGTTGGGGTTTTTGGTATAGCTCTGCCTCTTTCTAGCTTGTGGTCTTGAGGGATATATATATATATTTTCTTTTGGTGATGAGGATGGGATGCTTGAGGGATATTTTTAACCTGTGTTTGGGTTTCCTCATCTATAAAATGGAGCTAGTGGTAGTATCTATCTTATAGGGAGAACAAGAATTGAATGGGATGATTTATAGAAGGTATTTTAGAACATTGTTTGCACATGTAAAGATGTGTCTTCAAAGCACTAGCCTGCCAGAATGTGGGTGAGACTGACTTTTACGGGCTTCTGCTGCCCCTGGGCTTGGGACTCTGATTTTCTGCCTCTGTCCCTAGAAAGGGGCAAAGTGGGCAGGTTTGCAAAGCTGTCTTTGGGTCATAAGATCTTTTTCATTCTTTTTCTCATAAGATCTGTTTCTTTCTATTCTTCTATCTTCTCTGCTTTTAACTTTTTTTCTTTTTTTTATAAAACAATGCTTCTGGAGTAAATTAAATTGTCATTTAATGAGACAATATGATGTAGTGGTTGAGAACATGGACTCTGGAGCCCAGTATCTGGCCTTAATGATTTGTATCATCTTGGGAAAATTCCTAACCTCTCTGTTTCTCAGCTTCCTCACCTATGACAGGGAAAATGACAGTACCTGTCTCATAGAGTTGTTGAGGTAAGTGCATATTAAGTGCATAGGACAGAGCCTGGTGCTGAGAGAGTACCCAGAATCTAATAGCTTTATTTACTGTCTGCAAACCCTGTGACAGCCCTATATTCTACGGTTTAATCCCACAACTACCCTATGAGGTAGGAGGTATTATTTCATTTCATAGGTGAGGAAATGGAAGCTCAGAGATTTGGGAACTGGACCAAGATCACGTAAATAGTATGTGGTGGAGCCAACATTTGAACCTTGGACTTTCAAGCAAAAAGCCTGAGGTCTTTCTTCTGGAGTTCTCAATCTGGGGTCCAAGAACACTTATTGGATTATTGGTAGGATTCATTGGGTTTGGGACCCCTTTGAAATAGTTTCAAAATTGGGTATTTGTGATTTGGAGACAGGGCCCATTGCTTTCTTTAGGTCTGTAGGATGAGCCATTGCATTATTGTTGACTTTCTTATAAGAGACAAAAATTGTTTAGTAAACTCCAAATATTTGAAACTGCCATTGCTGAGATCATGCAAATAATTGGGCTCTAATGCAGTTGGATTCCTAGAATTAATAATTTCCATGTTCAGGGACTTCTCTGGTGGTCCAGTGGGTGGAACTCCGTGCTCCCAATGCAGGGGGCCAGGTTAAATCCCTGGTTGGGGAACTAGATCCCACATGTCCCAAGTAAGAAGTCCGCATACCACAACTAAATATCCCAAAACGAAGATCCTGCATGCCACAATTAAGATCCAACACAGCCAAAATAAATAAATATTAAACATTTTTTCCCCATGTTTATACTCTGTGCACACCACACTAGCCCGTCTAGTGCCATTTTGGCCCCAATTGTTCTGGGTGCTCTGAGTCAGAAGGATAGGATGACCCAGAAATCCTGCAGTCACTGGATGGCGGTGGTCCTGGGCTCTGCTGCTGCCTCCAGGGCTTTATCTCCCTTGCCTGGAAAACGTGGGTATTGCCCAGATGGTCTCTGAGTCTCCCCTAAACTTCATTTTGCTTACATCTGTTTTTTTTTTTTTGCCCGTGCCACACAGCATGTGGGATCTTAGTTCCCTAACCAGGGTTCGAACTCATGCTCCCTGTATTGGAAGTGCAGAGTCTTAACAACTGGACCACCAGGGAAGTCCTGCTTATATCTGTCTTATATGAAGTCAGGATGAAAATTAGGAATCTCCTTCCTTAATCAAGGTGCGGTCACATTTTGAATAGACAGGGTAAGTGGAAACACAGCCAATTAGTCATCCATTTGCTATATCTGGGGATGAGCTAAGCTGAGCAGGAGCCTTCCATGGAACTCCTCCGCTCCTTTCGCCCACTTTCATCACCACTGATGACTGTAGAGTTAGACTTGGAAGAGGCCAAAAAGACAGCTCTTATTTTACCTTCTCTCGCTCCTGAGCAAACAGGCCAGAGATGGGGAGTGCCTTACATACAATCATGTGGCTAGTAAGTGGGTGGATTTGGACTTGAACCCAGGCTTTCAGACTCCAAATCCAATGTCTATGTACAAAGCCAAACTAGTACAACCAAGAGATCTAGGGGCCCTCTCAGGACCACCCAAATGTGACAAATCTGTGGGCTAGTGGGATTCTGGGACACATTTCCGGGAACACAATGCTCCCCTTTCTCAGTTCCTCATCACGCATATGGCCTCCACTCATTGGAGGAGGGGAAGCAAGGAAGGAAAGAGAATATTGGCCGCAGGGTATGTGCCTCTATCCTGCCCTCAGCCCTTTGGGGCTCTGACCATTATTAACAGCACATTCCCAGCCTGTCAGCCTTTTTTCCCCACAAGGCTCTGGGACTCCCAAGGGGAATTAGACATACCCTTTCATGCCCCATTACTAGGCAGCAGATCCCAGAGATAAGGGGGAAAGACTTTACTAGAAACTTTCCTTCCAGCCCTGTGATTGTTCTCTGTTTCATGCTTTGGAAACTCAGGGTATATTCTTCAAATTCTGGATGGGGAAGCTAGGGAGCTGGAACGCATGCTGGTCAGCTCTGCCCCACTTGGCCGTCTCACCCACAGTTCAGAGTGGGAAATGGGTCCAACCACCGCCTCTGGGTTCTTGGGTAGTCAGAGCCAGGACAAGTTCACATTCTGTTTTGGTCTGCATTGTGCAGTGGATGGGGGCACTGAGGAGGTGTGGTACCTAGGGCACAAGGACAAGAATGACACTTGATTTCTTTCATCCTCCTCAGTGGCTTTGAAGACCCTGGATGGAGCACTGATAGACCAGAGCATTACTCCATAAAGGCTTGTCTCCCATCATGTTTGTTATTCTGTATCTGTTCTGAACAATCAACAAATGTTTGTTGAGTAACTGTTGGGTGCCCATGAAGGGGACCCAAGCAACACCAGTTGTTTTAGCTGAACACAAAGAAGGGATTGATCAATTTTGACTGAGGGATATTAGAGAGAGCTTTCCAGAAGTAATGATTTTGTTTTCTTTTTTTGTTGGGCTTTGGTGTTTCTCAAGGAATTCTTGATGTAAAAAATGGAAAAGAATTTCCAGGTAGAGGGAACAGCTTGAATAGGGGCATGGGCTTTTTCAGAGGAGGAAGTACAGACTCGGTAGCTAAGGCCAGACCATGAACGCCCCTGTATGTCATGCAAGGGAGTCTTAGGCTTTTTTCTTTGGTGATAGGGAGCCAGGCAAGGGTTTTAAGTGAGAGAGTAAACACGGTTGGCTCTGTTTTTGAGAAGATGCTGTCACTAGGGGCCTTCCCTAGGTTGAATGTTTGTGTCCTGCCCAAAACTCATATGTTGAAACCAAATCCCCATTGTGATGGTATTTGGAAGTGGGGCCTTTGGGAGATAATCAGGTAATCTCATGAAAGGGATTAGTGTCCTTATAAAAGAGATCCCAGAAAGTTCCCTTGCCCCGTCAGCCATGTGAGGACATAGTAAGAAGACTGCCTATGAACCAGAAAGTGAGTTCTCATCAGGACCTGACCATACTGATACCCTGATCTAGAACTTTCAGCCTCCAGAACTGTAAGAAATAAACTTCTGATGTTTATAAGCCACTCAGTCTGTAGCACTTTGTTATAGCAGCCTGAACTGAATAAGACAGTGGCTATGTTGGCAATGGATTGTACAGAAGAGACAAGAAAGAGAAGATCACTCCTGCATCCATCACAGTTTTCTGGATGACCTGTGATGACTCTTTCTTAGTACGGATTTCTGAAGAAGTTAGAGTTATATCTTTGAAATGAACCAACAAACCAGCCAACTAACCTCCTCTTCTCCACCCCACCCCAATTTCATAAGGATTCTATATGGCCAGGATTTTACTCCATTTGATGCTTGTTAAAGGATTAAGGATTAAAAAACAAGCTTCTAATTACCTCTGGGATTCATTGGCTAGACTAAATGTAGGTTGTGGACAGATGTGGAAACTCCCTGAAGTTCTTCAGAAGTAACAGGGAAATGGGTTGATGATTATTTCCCTTTGCTATAAGAACAGGATCAGTTGAAAGAGATTTGGGGTCAGACATTTTGGATCCTGAATTTAAATCCCAGCTCTGCTACTTACTAGCAAATTGCTCCTAGATAAATTTCTTTGTCTTTCTGACCCTCAGTTTACCTAACTGAGAAATTGAGATAATAATATCTAACCCAGAGGGTGAAGTGACAGGTGTGTCTATGGTACCTTCTGGGGGTGTTGGGTAGGAACTTTCCATCATGGACCACGTCTGTTGATGGGGAGCAGGGATTTTGCCAGAATGACTTCTGTGTGTGTGGCATCTCCTGGGAGTGGCTCTAGGCCTGGCCTTCCAGGCCTACCTCACAGTCCCTGTTCCTTCAGTGCATGTGACTGAGCATCCATGACAAGCCAGGTGCGGAAAGAAGAGTGGGGACAACTCGGTGTGTGAGAGCCAGCGTCCGCCCTCGGGAAACTCACAGATTTGTACCACAGCAGGATGGGTTTTCTCTCCTAATTCTGTTTCTCCTGGTTGATTGCTAGCACTCTTTATTCCTTCTGAGTGGGAACTGCTTAAGGGGAACTGTACTGCTAGGGGCAGCATCCCTGGGGGCATGCAGGCAGCAGGGGGTTAAGAACCAGCCAAGAGACACACAGTTGATCACCTGTGGACCCAGGGGGATTCAGCTACTCAGTTCCTAATCTCTCCAATTGTGGATTCCCTATCACTCATCTTTTCATTATCCATAACTTTTTTTTTTTTTTTTTTTTTTGCGGTACACGGGCCTCTCACTGTTGTGGCCTCTCCTGTTGCGGAGCACAGGCTCCGGACGCGCAGGCTCAGCGGCCATGGCTCACGGGCCCAGCCGCTCCGCGGCATGTGGGATCTTCCCGGATCGGGGCACGAACCCGTGTCCCCTGCATCGTCGGCAGGCGGACTCAACCACTGCGCCACCAGGGAAGCCCTGTCCATAACTTTTTAAAATTGAAGTATAATTGGTATGTAACATTATATTATTTTCAGGTATATCAAATAATGATTCAGTATTTGTATATATTGCAATCTGATCACAGAAAGTCTAGTTAACATCTGTCACCATAAATAGTTAATTTTTTTTATGTGTGTGATAAGAACTTTTAAGATCTACTCTGAGTAACTTTCAAATATGCTATACAGCATTATTAACTACATCATCCATCCCTATGACTTATTATTTATTTTATAACTGGAAGTTTGTACCTTTTGACCAGCTTCACCCATTTCACCCACCCTGTGCCTCTGGCAACCACCAATCTGTTCTCTGTAACTATCAGCTTGGCTTTGTTATTTGTTTATTAAATTTTTTTTAAAGATTCCACATATAAGTGAGATCATACTGTATTTGTCTTTCTCTGTCTGACTTATTTTACTTAACATAATGCCCTCGAGATCCATCCATATTGTGGCCAATGGAAAGATTTCCTTCTTTTTTAATGGCTGAATAATATTACATGACATGTTTCTACCACATTTTCTTTATCCATTCATCTATTGATGGACACTTAGGTTGTTTCCATATCTTGGCTATTGTAAATAATGCTGCAGTGAACATGGGGGTGCAGATATCTTTTTGTTTTCTTTGGATAAATACCCAGAATTGGAATTGCTAGACTACATGGTAATTCTCTTTTTTAATATAAAAAATAACATGCATAGTTCAATATTCTTCTCCTAAAAGTGCATCTTGCTCTCTGCCTGTTCATCCATCCATTATAATAAAGGATGACACGTGAAGGTTTTCCATGTGCCGGGCACTGTGCTGAGTAGCTCAGAGTTAAGTCCTCATAGTCACATTGTGAGGGAGATACCACTATTATCCCTGTTTTTAAGATGAGAAAATGAGATATACAGAGGTTAAGTAACTTGCCCAGAGCCAGCCAGGAGCCCCTGCAGCCTGGTGCCAGAGCCTAGGCCCTGAACTACTAGAAGCCAGGCTGCTTCTCTACCTGTAGGTGACACGGAGAGTTAGCTGCCTGCAGTGACTTGCCCCAAGTACTAACATTGGCTACTTCTGAGTGGCTTGATTTGGGGTGATTTGCGACAGTCTTTTGAAAAGTCTTCATTAGTGTTTTAGTTTTTAAATCATGTACATGTATCATTTTGATAATAATGAAATATAAGATTTGCAGATAATCCTCAAAGCATATGATTTACAGGAGGCTAAATAGGAAGCAGGGATTAGGCTATTTTTGGTCAGGCAAAGGAAAGGGCTTTGAGAGGCAGTGTGAGGAAGAAACTTTGGTCTTGACCATCATCTTCCTGTGCTCTTTGTAAGCTGTTTGTAGTCGAATGGGTCTTCTTGATGCCTACCAGGGACACTCCAGAGCCTCATGCTTTCTCTGCCACAAGATGGCAATCATGGCACATGATGGACCGGCCTATAGCCTCCACAAGGCAACACTTGAGCATCTGTCTGCCAACTACAGAGACTCTTCCCCAGTGTACAGTGGGAGGAAGGAGCTTTTAAAGGGGGACTGCAAAGGCAACACCCCCTGTTGACCCAAACCCCAGGCAGCCGGGCAGTCATATTCAGATGCTTCCATTCCCAGTAACCCACAGCCCTCCCCAGAACAGAGCTGCATTATCCATTTTGCTTTCTGATGAAAGAGACATAGAGACAAAATGACATAGAGGTTTCCCGACACAAAATAAGTGCTGGCGAGCCTGGAGAATGGGTTATTTGTGATCTGTTATTTGAATGAGTTATTTATCCTGTGCCTTGTGTAGATTCTTTTTGCTCCATGGAGAGGGATTGGTGCTAGCCTTTCAGGGATAGAGGCTACAAAGCAAGTACCAGGACAGGAAGTTGGCAGCCTTCACTAGGGTCTTTCCAGGTGAGTAGCTGGGTAGGACATCTTCAACTGAGGCCCAGCTTTAGGTCCATTCCCCAGGAAGGAAGACTCCCATGAACAAGATGGGCTCTGGTTCTTGTGGTGAAAATGGGGAGGTGCAGAGTAACTAGAGGGGGGCCATTTGGAGTGGGACCACTGCATTTCTACTGCCTGAGATGTCCAACAGGAACTGGATTCAGGTGTGGGAAATGGGGGCAGGAGTCCTGTATCAGGTAACACTAGCTGCTATAACAGATGCAACTTCAAATCTCAGAGGCTTAACACAACAGAAGTTCATTTCCTCTTTGTGGAATGTTCAAAATGGGTGATTCCATGACCAGGCTCCTTCTACCTTATGGTTCTGCCATTTTCAGTGCATGTCTTCTAAGGACCCTGAAGAGCAGGGGAAAGAGCATGGAAGAGCGTACACGGGAAGCTTTATGGGTCAGGCCAGCGTGGGTGGAGGCATCGCTCCCATCTCCATTCCATTGGCCAGAAATGCATCTCACAGCCATGCCTAACAACAAAGCGGCCTGGGAGATGTGGCCTAGTGCATGCTCAGGGGGATGAGGAAGTGGGTTTTGTGTGTGATGAGACAGTCTCTGCCTAAGGCTCATTATTGAAATAGTCGACTACAGAGTTTATCCCAAAAAAATCATCAGATTTGCACACATGGATATTTGTGCATGAAGATGCTCACTGCTCTGTTATTATAAAAGTAAATATTTAGAATCAATTTAAATATTTGGCAATAAGGCATTAAAAAATTTATGATCTTTTCACACAAAGGAAGTGTATGCTGCCACTAAAAGCTGTGCTGTAGAGCGATGTGTTTTGGCCCCACAGTCATCATAGTGCTTTAGTAAGGAGTAATCCTAGGAAGCCCCAGGACCCAAGTGAGTCAAAAATAAAATGCAATCAGGCATTATCCATTTCATTAGGTTATTTTTAAAAGTGTAAGATTCAGGCAATTCACTTATTGTTGATGTACAGATAATTGGGTGTTTACCTGGTTTTAGCATATGATTTATAGTTGTTGGTTTTGTGTATTTGTTTGTTTACTTCTTTTTCAAGAGAAAGCCTTGTTCTTAGCTTGGGAACAGTCATATCTCTTGTGTTTCATGTTTTACCTAGGTCATAAATAAAGGTGATACTGTAAAAATTAAAAGTATAACACTAAAATAAGCTACTTAAAAGTTTTTGAGTGACTAGGGAAAAAAATAAAATGCAATCAAGCTTTATCTATTCCATTTAAATGTTCTACCACTTAAGAGTCATATACAAAATATTTAAATATAACTATTTAAAATATTTCCTCTGTAGTTTTAGGAACATATTTCTTCAAAAGCAAAATTTACAGTTGGATTTTACTGCAAACTTTGTAGAAGACTTTCATTTGCTCTTTTCTCCCTGGTTCAATGTCTGACCCTTCCCCTCCCCCAACCCCCTGACCCACCAGCCCCGAAGCCTCACAGGGCAGGGACTGTGTCAGGTTTGTTTACTGCTCTATACACAGTGTGGGCTGATAGTAGGCATTTGCTAAATATTTATTGACTAAAGTTGACTTGAATGTGATGACGTTAAAGGATAAAACAACTTGAGTGAAAAAAGCAAGTAAAAACCCTGAACATTTAATACGATGCCAGCTATGTAAAAAGAAGTTCATAGAGGCATATAAAAAGACTGCACGAGAACAAACCAGCATAATAGCATTGTGTTGTGTTCTTTTATTTAGAATTTTCTCTATTTCCCATTTTTTACAGCAACTTATTTGCATAATCATTCATATCTATCATTTGCATAGTCAAGATTAAAAGAAACAGTTGTTCTTAAAAAAGGCTGCGTAGGGACTAGGACTGCAACTCCTGTCAATGATGGTTGAGGTGTGCGGAGCTACTTAAAACACTTATGCTCAGACCCTTAGTCTGGGAGCTGAGGCAGAGCCCAGCCTGGGCTTGAGGAGCTGGGACGCTTGGAGGTGGGGGACTGGGATGGGAGCTGACACTTCTCTCCTGTGTATTCATTCATCCTGAGACCTTCTTGACATCCCTTCTTGAAGTGTGAGCATGTCTCTCATCTGTGCTAGTAGTGTTTAGCCTCCAGGGAGAGGGATGGCTGGGGGTAGATGTCATCCCAGGCTCAGCAGCTCGTTCTGTATCCCTTCTGAGAGCTTCCTCACTGTCCTAGGGTTGCCAGGTAACATACAGGATGCCCCGTTAAATTTAAATTTCTGATAAAGAGTGAATCATTTTTTAGTACAAGTATGTCCTAAATATCGTACCTATCATATAACTCTCAACTCAAGAGCCTTGTTTTGGTGAAATGCCTGCTTTGTAAGAAGTGAGGGAGTTGTATAAGCACTATCATAGTCAGGCCCCAAAGCCCTGACTCCCTCTGCCCACCTCCTTTCCCTCTTCCCAACCTCTGCCTTCCTCTTCCAGGACTGCCAGAGGCGGTATCCAAACCCAGGGCTGCATTGCCAGCCTGAGGGTGTATTACTGCAGGATGTATCCCCTGGAAAATCCCTTCTGGGGCAAGTCAGACCCTGCCGACTCCTCTGGGTGCCTTTTCTGGACTCACCCACTTTGGCAGCCCCTTTCTTTGGGCGACTCTGCCCCTTTCTGGGTTGCCAGCTCCCAGGTCTCTCTTTCCCCAGGTTCTCAACAAGTTTGCAAGACTCCCAGCTTCTCCCTGAAAGCAGCCTGCTGCCTTTTTAAGGTTTTCTCAAGACTGCCCACTTTTTTTAGGGTGAACAGACTTGCATAAAAATGACAAGCATTTTCATTGTAATGCATTTCCTAGACCTTAAAAAACATTTGCAAAGGCTGTCCTGTGGTGTGCTGGCATGGAATGGGGCATAACAAGAGAGTGAGGGAGGGGAGAGGGTTTGTGGAGGGGAACAGTAACAAGGGAGAGACAATTCCAGTCTGAGAAGCCAGGGGTGGAGCTGTAGGCTGGGCCCAAGCCCTGAAAGCCTTCAAACTCCGAAGAATAGGAAGCTCTTGAATCCATGGTAAGGAGACAGAAGCAGAGAACAGGGTAATCTTGCCAGCAAATGAAGCAAACAGGGGCTCAGAGCAGAACATGGGAGGGTCTGACTTGACTCCAGCAGATGGTGCCTTTGCAAGGGCAGCTGTGAGCCCTCCTTCCAGGGCTGCCAGGTTACTGGGTGTAACTGGGAACAAGGCCTGCTCTGTCCAAGCCCCTGTCTCTAACACTCATCAAATACAAACCAAATAGTTCTTTTTGGTTGCTTGTTGTTTCCGAAAAGCAGATCTTCAGAGGAAGGTGTGAATAGATCATTCATGAATGGAATTTTCCATTTTTCAAAACATTAGGTCAAACAAGTAAAATTTCCAATACTTCTCTGCATTGGATCTACAAAAACAGCAAGTTACATGTCATGATCATAAAACTACACACATACACAGATACACACATGCACATAAACATGTACTGTCAGGTACAGATAGGCTTTTATTACCAGGGGTTGGCAAATAGGCTCAGAAAGGCCAGCCCTGACACAGTAACTGACATTATGACAGGATGTCTCCTGGAGTTTTTCTCAGGACTTTAAATTGAATTGAACAAGTTTACACAATCTCCAGTGCCTTCTTCTGGAGAAACTACGTTGCTTCTGGTTTTTCCAGCCTTGGTGGAATGTGCCCCTCTGGTCTGTCCCAGAGATCCAGGGCATAGTCTTGCTGGGGTCAAGTTCTCTTGGCCACAAAGCCCACAATAGTTTTGGAAATGTCAGCCACACCTTGAATTATTTTGTGTATTGCTACTGTCAACCTACATATTAGCTGTAACTGTCTGGGGGGGTGCCTAAACTTTCTGGTTGTCAAAAGACCTCCTGGATTTGGTGCTTCTCAATAATTGTCCTATGCCTGTGACCTTGTGACCCCCTAAGATGTATATGGGTGAGAAGGAAAACAGTAAGAGACTAGATGTCCCTGAGAATGTGGTAGGATGTGAAAACCCCATCCAGGATGGTAAAACAGCATCAGGGCCTTTGCCAGTTAAAACAGCAGGAGGCACAAAGTTTCAATGAGACTGATTATAGAATGACCTGGAAAAGTCCAGAAATCTGGGTAGGAGAGTGTTTGGTCTCTGAATATTCATGTGGAATGCAGTCTGCTGTGATGGGGTGATAGCTTCTTTAACTATCCTACCACAGTCCCTTCGTTTGCTAGCTGTGTGACCTTGGGCAAGTTACTTAGGTCCTCTCAGCCTATTTCCTCATCTGTAAAATTGAGAGAACAATTCCTCCCTAATGGGATGGCAGTGAGCATCTGATGAAGAAAGGTAAGTGGAAGCATGTTATAAACTGTTCAACCTGTAAGTCACTGTCATGTGTGATGAACAGTGAGAATTCTCTTCCTGGAGGGCAGTTAAGGGAGGGAGGAGGTAGTTTATCTGAGACTTTGAGAATCAGACCATCAGGGAGTGATCCCAGTAGCCTAGGGGGGAAGAATGGACTGCAATTCTGGGTGGATGGACAGGAAGGAAGCAGGGTTGCTAGGGAACCAGCCTCAGTCCTGCTGGGATGAAGGATGCGATGCAGGATGCCAGATATTCATGATCAATTCAGGCTCTTCAGAGCTGACAGCGACTGAGGGTTCCCCCTGTACTGCCAGGACCACGCATAGCTTCAGCCTGCTATTCTCTCAGGGCTCTAGAAACACAGACACTCCAGGAGTATTTGCATTATACACCATTCTCCCAGGGCTTAGAGACGGTATGTTGTGATGTATTGTTTCCCAAGCATTGATGACCATAAAACATTTTAGAAATCATAATGTAGCAATATACAGCAACAGCAGGTTGAGCATAAATGTTCAGTAGTCAACACTGAAATCTAGAATATACATGTAATTATAGGACAAGGTACCTCATATAACCTGTGACAGATGCTCCAGCTTCCATGGGACCAGGTCAAAATACTTCTCTTGTCAAAACACTTACCTTCCTTGCAAGAAAATAATCTTAAGTAAAAGTGACAGAATGCAACTCAAACTAACTTAAGCCAAAAAGAAAAGAATTTCTTGGCTCTATCACTGGAAACATCAGTGGGGCAGCTAATTTTAGGACTCTGGGTCTCTCTCACTTGCAATTTCTTGGAGCAGTTATCTCCACTGATGGGCCAGGTGGCCACCAGCATCCCATACTTAACATCCTACTGTTTAGCAACACCAGTGGAAAGACAGGGCCTTTCAGTATAGCAATGGCAGAAAATTTCCAGGGAGATTCTGACTGGCTCACCTTTGGTCATGTGTCCATTTATGGGTGTATCTTGATAAGCCTCTTGGAAGAAGTGGGTGGAATGATCCTCCTTTCTGTATCACAGAGAATGCATTACCTGTTGGAAAGGGGAGTTCTATTGCTAGAAGAAAGGAAGGAGTGGATACTCGAGGACAAATACAGTCCCCGCAGTACTTTAATGTTATAGCTTGTTAATTGTCCTCTCTGACCTCTCCAAGGCAAGGACTGTGTCTTCCTCACCGTAGTATCCTCAGGGTAGTGCTTCGCACATAGTCAATGCTTAATATATATTTGTTAGAATAAATGAACAAGTGAATAAGGTACTTCAGTAAGTTAGTTGGCAAAATCTGCATCTTTAATGGGACTTCCTGGTATTCACAGGTATAACACACTGTTTCCTTTTTTTTTTTTTAAATTATTTCAAATTTGCACGGTATAACATTAGCCATCTAAAAATGTATAATTCATTGGTATATAGTGCATTCACAATGTTGTGCAGCCAGCACCTACATCAAGTTCCAGAACACCTTCATCAACCCCAAAGAAAACCCCATACCTATGAAGCAGTCATTCCGCATTAATCCCTCCCCCAGCCCCTGGTAACCACCAATCTGCTTTCTGTCTCTATGGATTTAACTATTCTGAATATTCTTAATGAAAACAGCTAAACAAATTTGTGGGATATTTTTTAATAGTTACCAAACAAACTAAAGAAAAAATGTTATTTCTGATATTGGTGCAAACAACACAGACCAGCTTGATCCAGTTAAACTGAGAAAAGGGGGATTACCGATCCACCTGAATTCCTTCCGGAAGTCAAGCCCAGTCAGAGGGTCTTGGTGCCAGGGTTGGAAGACTTGCCAGAACTCTGTCTTCCATTTCTACTTCTTTCTACCCATCAGTTGCTTCTTTGTCTGCTTAGGCAGGTTCTCTGCTTTTCAGAGCCTGTGTCAGGAGATGCCCTCTCCCCAAACACCCGGTTAATATCCCTTCTGTTCTCACCATATTCAGAGGCTCTGGATCCACTTCCTAATATCTGGGAGGGGAAATCAACTGGTCTAGCTTGGACAAGGTGTCCCCATGGTCCCATTAACTACTGAGGATCTCAGGACAGAGCCATCCCGTAAGCTGATGGAGGGCAGATGGTGACATGGATCCAAGTCCGCAGCGGGGGAGGAACAGCAGCTACTCAAGGCTGGGGCTTCTCATCTGGAGAACTGCCTGTTGCTTATAAGCCAAAGGGCTGCTCTGGCCTCCCTGAGCATGGCTGTAATTGATTTTGTTTTAGAGGATTTCATGGCCCTTCTTGAGATAATAAAAAGGACTAACATAAAATTCCCCCAAACAAAATCAATTGCTTTCCTTTTTGACCAGCATACAGAGGCAGTCTGTTGTTCCTCTGAGCAAGCAGACTCCTGAAACATGGAGCCCAGGGCCCAGGGGAGGCAGGCTGCCTGGTTTGAATGGCCTTCCTGCCAGTATGAGGCAGGTTTCAGGTGGCATTCTGGATCACAGGGGTCTGAGTTGCATGCCTCTCCTAGACCTTTGCTCTCTTTCTTGGTCCAGGAGGTTTTCCACTTTTCCTGATTGGGGTCTTTGAAGTTGGCTGGCTTCCTAGTGCCAGGGGAGGAAAGGCTATGAACCTGGGGCTCAGGCATGATGGTGACAGGTAAAGATGGGGATTCCCAGCTCGTCCATTCATAAAAGGCACATTCTGGGCAGCAGTCAGGAGAATGGCTCCCATATCTTTAGGTGGGCAGTAGTAAGCACCTAGCTGCCACAGGTTCCACTGACATCTAGGCAGAAAAAGTTCCTTGCTGTAAGAGCAAAGACCAGGTGCCTAGCAGCCTACCTGGAACCGTAATTCCAAAATCCAGGTGAGCTCCAGCCTTCAGACCAACTCAACTGAGTGCTTCGATCGACTCCCCAGCTTGAGGAAGGAGAATGAGCATGCTCTTTGGAGCCGTGCAAAACTCTTTGCACTCTGGTGCTGCTTCTTACTAGTTATGTGACCTTGGACAACACAATCTCAGCTTCCTGGTCTCTAAAATGAGGTTAATAATGTATATCTTTTGTTTTATTGATATAAGAATCATAAGGCACAGAGCTTAGCTTGCTGATACAAAGGAGTTATGTTTACCCTAAAGAAACAAAAACTGTTGAATATATTATTGCACAGTTGGTTAGGAACAACACCCACTGCTTTGGTTTATCCACTGTCTCTCTTTATCCGTGTCCTAGCTCATACCTTAAATTGCTAACTGTCTCTGGGCAAGGGGCTTCAACTCTTTTGGCCTCAGTTTCTCAACTGAAAAATGAAGTTGTAAGATAAGATCATCTCCAAAGTCCTTCCTGGTAAGGAAGCCCAGGTACATTTGGTCTTCTGGGAAAGGAGCATGAGTCCCCCAAAACCTACAAGACTTGTAAGACCACTTACAAGACTGCTAGAAAAAGAGGGTGGCTCCTTCTGAATCCAGTGATGTGGAAAGACCTGAGCAGGGAGTGTTTGTGTATGAAGGAAAGAGGCCTCCCTGCCATTTGATTTTGTGCTTTGCTATTACAGCTTGAAGTTGCCAGTCCAGGAAGACTTGTGAATTACAGTTTTTCAATACCAAGTGCCTCTTGAATATGATATCATAGATGACTGTCCATCTGGTAATTTACAACTAGTACAGAGAACTATCATTTTATAATATTTCTCTATGTAGTTTTGAAACAGAAAATCCAATACTGTGGATGACAGTAGAAAAGAGGAGCCAGAGCAGCAGTACCACCATAATATGGCCATTTCTATGGACATCTACAAACTCTTGTTTGTAATACTCAAGAAATGGGTTTGGGTATTATGCGAGAGCTAATTTATTTGCTCATCCCTTGATGAAGTTCAGCCCAGAGTAGTCATGTGACATGATCAGCCATTTTTCTCGGGACCACAGGCTGACTGCAGGCCTCTTAGAATGTACTGTGCATGGTGATGTGCCCAGGTGTGTGCTGAGTGATGGGTAATTCCAGGTGCTGGGTGAGAAGCCTGGACTGTGTAGGGGAGAGAACATTGGAGCTAGAGACAGAAATTCCCAGCCTCAGTCCTGGCATGTCTCCTTCTTTGCTGTGTGGTTTTGGGCCAGTTGTTTCATCTCTGAGCTTCAGTTTCTTGGTCTATAACATAGGGAGATAGCCCTGTGCTCCCTCCCTCCCAGGTAAAATTGTCAGAAGGGGCGTGTGAGATAACATATGTTAAAAATGCTTTGCAAAATGTAAAACACTACAGTTGATACTTGAACAACAATATATGAGAGATATTCTTCTTATTGCAACCACAGTTGCTTATTGATTATTATAGGTACTTGTCAGTGAGGTTCAGTCTTTGGGGTGAAAGAGGAGATTCAGGGAGGAATTAGAGGGCACTAGGGTAAAAAAGCAAACAAAGTTGTTTACTTTTTACGCTATTTATACATGGTCACCCAGCTGAGAAGTGGTGGGGTCAGGCTTTGACCTTGCCTACACACACGCAAACTCAAATTCCCCAATGATTTTTGAACAATGCTCCGTGGAATCTTAGACTGTTTGTGGAGACTTCAGGGATTCTGCAAATGCCTGATTGTCACTGTTGTAGAAGCTGAGGATATAGCAGTGATATTATTACTTAATCTCCCAGTGACAGGTCTTGTACTGACTGGTGGAATTTGAATCCACATCCACCTCTGGCCCACATTCACCTTTGAATCCACAACCCATATCCTTGGTTATCTTGGTTATCTCCAATTACAAACATGCAGAAATGTCCATAAACATCACACTTGGGAGAAGCCTCTAGACGTCTCTAATGGCACAGGGTTTCTTTCTTTCTCCCTTTCCTGGGGTTTGGTGGTCTACTGAGGAGCATTCGTACGAAGTGCTGATTTAAGTTCCTTAGCCAGGCAACGTGGGGAGACAGCGGAGCACTAGCAGGATGCTTGTCCTTGCAAAGTGCAAGAGTAATTAACATGGTGAGAGGGGGCGGGGGAAGCAATTTGCATTTCATCCTTGGCAGCTTTGCCTCTTGAGAATACCTTATGGTTGGGAAATGAACCTTTAGGCTCACTGTAGCATTTTTCTTTGAATAAATGATAAACATCCATCATGTAATACATCTCTTGCAACATTTCAGCCTGTCACTAATGACCTTATTGGAAAGAACATTTGATTTAAGATTTAAACCTTTCATGACAACCTCTAAGCTTGGATACATACATTTGAAGTAAAATTAACATGATTTTAGTCTGTGGTCAAGTAGTAAATCCAAGACTTTTCTGGATTTAAGAATCAGCAATCTCCTTCCCCCACCTTCAGTTCTTTAAAACTAATGTGCTTAAATCAACCCCTACTGGGTCCTGAAAATATAGTTAGATGACTTCATCCATTTTTGACCAATTGATGGTATATTCTCTGAGGTGTCAAAAGAATTATTATCTAATTTTAGGAGTCAAGGTTGGAGCAGCACATGTCTGTTATTCTCTCTGATAGCTGTACATCAGATTCTAAACTGATGGTCCCTATGGCTGAGGTAATGGTTTAAGTCTGGAGAAAAGAGAGTGAATATTGTAGTGGCATCTGACAGCTTCCATAAAGCTGAAGAGATGTTGCTTCTGTTAGACCTTTTATTTAACATACATTTGTCTGCAACACCTTAGTCCAAACATTTTTAACCTGTGATGGGAGAGATGTGGCCCTGACCTTGGCATCCTTTGCTTAGGATGTTCAAGTATGTGTACTACTTGTTTGCTAGCTGGGCAAATGTATGCATACAGGCACACGAATGCAGCATTTCTATGCTTTGAGGAAACTGCAGCATCTTCTGCATTCCTACCAGCTCCTTGAAGAGGTCTCTGGCACTGAAGGGCAGTGGGTGTTGAGGTGTCTTCCCTGAGGAAGAAAACTGGGTCCCTTATTGAAAAGGGGAAAAGGTGCCTACGCTTGCACCATGACATGCCAGGTTCTGTGACAGGCTCTGCTGCAGGTGCTGGGCATAAACAGCAAACAAGACAGACGTGGACCCTAAGCTCTTGGTGGTGACACCCAGCAAGAGAAAACAGGTCAGTCAATAGGCAATTGTTAGAAAGTTGACGAACATTGAGAGAAGGAAGCATACATCCATGGGGTTATATAGCAGGGGAAACTTACTTAGTCTGGAGTACAACGAGGCCCTCCTGGAAGAGGTAATATTTATGCAGGGGCTTGTGTGTGTCACCTGGAGGCATGGAGCATAGGCTATGAAGCAGGGCTGGCTTCTGCTCACACCACCTTGGAGAAACTGTCATGGAACTCTTATCTAACCAACTCTTCTTCCCAGGGCTGTGGCCAGAATCACCTCCACCCCCATGAACCTTTCTAAAAAAATTATAGATCACCCTTCCTCTTCCCTTATTAGATTCCTCTCCAAGGAGGTCCCCATTTCCTCTTTGTACACAGATCACTCATGGGATGGTCTCACAGACTCTTCAGATTTCCCAGATAGGCCTAAATTCTAGGGGCCCCTCAGCTTAGCCCTTCAGACTGGGACCCTCATCCCAGATGGAGAAAGCACACATACCTGAGAGCTCAGAATGTTTTAAGAGTCAGGTTACGGGACATAGAAAAGACCAACATAAGCTCATCAGGGGCCTAGGCTGGCCCTGAGCAGAGCCTTGGAGGTCATTCGGGTCATGACCAGGCCTATGGACTGGCTGGACCTGAGAGATATGGTCAGAGCCACATTTCCCCAGAGTCCTAGCAGGCTGAGCTTGGTCAGGGAGCAGATGCTCTGGCCAGGTGGTCCTTGGTAGTGAGGCTTTTGCTGAGTTTGGGGTGGTGCCTCTTCTGTGTAGAGAAGAATGAACCCAGCCCTTCAGAGTTAATCAGGAAATGTTTTCCCGAGTCAACCCAGGAGCTCCTTTGCATGTAGGCCATAGAAGGCCCCTCACTTTGCATCTCACTCTCGGGGAAGAGGGGATGTCTGTCCCAGGACCTCTCCCAAATTCACCCTCTGCCTGGATGCCTCCCCCACCTTCCCTTCTGCTTGGGCTCTGTTCCTGCTCCTTGCCCTTATTGATCTGGCTCCTCCCTGGATTTCCAGTCATGCTTTTGTCCTGCAAACAGACACCAGGCACCTCGCTCTGAATCCAGCCTACGCCCATGCTCAGCCCCTCCTGCTGAACACCCTGCCCTGAGCATGCACTGGGTCCTTGCACTAGAAAGCTTGGGACAGGTTCCTGGGGACCCCTCCTACCCCTCTAGCACAGGCATGTTGGTGGCAAGAACCCTAGGTGAAAGTAAGGACCTGCCGTGAAAACCCAGCCTGGTGTAGGAGGTGGGGGTGTGGGGCGTGAGAGGGAGCTTGGCCCGCAGTGGGTGCGGTGGCCGAGGACCAAGCCGCCGCGGAGCTCAGGCCCAGTCCCTCGAGGGAGGCTCCACCAGGCGGCTGAGGGCCCCGCCCCGCCTCCCCCATCCTTCCGGGCCTGGGAGGTGGCCAAGCGCGGGAAGAGTCAGCCCTTGACCTTTCCCCTCCAGCGGTCTCTTCACACCCTCTTCCGGGGAGGACCACACCGGTTCGCGTGTCCTGGGAGCAGGGCGTCTCCTTGACATGATTCTCCATCCCTCCCTTACCTAATCCATCTCTCCATGGGTACTTCCCCCCGGACACACGGGACCTGTTCACATGGCTCCAGCTGCCTCTGACTTGGCCGAGTCACTGTCGTTGTCACTTCTCCCTAGACCGCCAAGACAGCCTCATACAAGTCTCTTTCTCACTGCGCCCTCTCACAGCTCCGGAGAATCTTTTGGTCTTTTAAAAGTGGAAGTGTGCTCCTGCCACTTGTATGGAAAGCTTTTACACTCATTTCACTTAAAATAAAATTTAAAGCCCCCAACTGGGCCTGTGAGCCCCTTACAATCTGGTCTTTGCTCACCTCTCCAGTGTCAACTCTGCCCTGGGCTGCAGACGCCCTGGCCTTCAGTCAGATTTTTATTCTTGGCTTTTCTTTTTCTTTCCAGAGAGGCCTCCTCAATCTAAATTAGGGACCACAATTACACTCTCTTTTACTACCCCATCCTTTTCCTTCACTG
This sequence comes from Delphinapterus leucas, assembly GCF_059928025.1. Lineage (NCBI taxonomy): Eukaryota > Metazoa > Chordata > Mammalia > Artiodactyla > Monodontidae > Delphinapterus > Delphinapterus leucas. The sequence continues at coordinate 33,193,297 of NC_143147.1, forward strand.
CACTTACCATAATTTACAATAAGATACTAATTAGAATGATGATGTCTGACCTACTTGCCTGCACACGCTGTGAGGAAAGGGATGAGGATTGTTTTGCTCAATAGCCTTAAACAGAGCCTGGCACACAGTAGTCACCAATATTTATTGAATGACAGACTGACTTAAAGAACAACACTCTACTCTGCCATCCAATATGCTAACCACTGGCCACATGTGGTTACTTAAATTTAAATTAATTTAAATGAAATAAAATTTGAAATTCAGTTACTCAGACACTCTGGCCACATTTCAAGTGCTCGGTAGCCACTTGTGGCTACTGGCTACAGTGTTGGACAGTGCAGACCGTTTCCACCACTGCAGAAAGTCTTACTGGGCTGTGTTGTTAGAAAGTATGAATATCGGTCCATTCACTTCATGCTTAGGTGGCTAAGAAATGTAATTTCACTTTTTATGACTGAATGTACTTTCAATTTCAAGGCCCCATTCTGCTGGGTGAGGGACTCTTACTGGTCTATTTGAGGTCCCTCTCCCTTTTCCTGTGGTGGGACAAATTCTAGGAGCCTTATGTCATGCCAAGGTTTCAGGCGGGGACTTAGTGCCAGCCACCCTGTTATTCCCAGGACATCCTCCTCCTCATCCCAGCATTAGCCCATGAAGGACAAGAGAGCTGAAAGTTGTATAATGAGAAGGAGCAACTCTGGCCTTCCCTCCCCTCCTCTACACCTTCTCATTCCCCAGAGGCATCCCTTTCAAATTTTAAAAGCTATTTCTCCAGGTTCATAAATAATATGTGTCTATGGCTCTCTTTTAATTTGTCCACTTCAGACATTCTCTGCTTAATTCTTTTTCTGGTAGAGGAAAATTTGTTTGTTTGTTTGTTCACCCGCTTCAAGTCTGTCATCCTTTCAATTCGGTTATAGTATAGCTTTTGACAATACAAAATGTTTTGTTATTATAATTATACTATTATTGTTCACTATTGAATGCACTATGATCCTATGTCCGTTCTTGAACAACTCGTTTAAAAAGTTAATAATTGTGACATTTTATTTGTTTTCTTTGCATTTCTGGTTAAACCTTCTCACATCCTCCAATAATTCTGTATGACATTTTTTGGTACACATTTTCACATAGTCAAACCCTTTTTTCCCCCCCTCTGGATGTATTCCTCTGAGAGTTCTCTGTCCTCCTGCTCCCATCTGTCCCAGCTCGCTGGGCCATCATCCAGGGGTTCCCTTTATTTCTTGCCTGTGTTGGAAATTCTGTTTCCTCAACCCCATAGCTCTGTTTTTCATGATTTAGTCCTTCATGTTGGCTGGGTACAGCTTCTAGCAGTTTCTTGAGATGGGGTGCGTGGAGGTAAACTTTTTGAATCCAGGAATGTCTGAAAGTATCTTTATTATAGCCTCACACTTGATTGATAGTTTGGCCAGGCAGGGCAAGAATTTTAGGCTGAAAGTAATTTTCAGTTAGAATGTTGTGTTGCGTCATTCTTTTCTAGCTTCCGGTATTGCTGCTGAGAAGTCCTGAGCCAGCCCTTTAGAGCAAGTGATGAGAAAGAGCGAGAGAGAGAGACTGAGACCCAGATGGAAGCTGCAGTCTGTCTTTTATAACCCAATCTTGGAAGTGACTTAACATTGCTTCTGCTGTGTTCTGTTGGTCACGCAGACTGACCCTGGTACATGTGAGAGGAAATAATACAAATGTGTGAACAGTAGGCCCTGGGGATCCTTGCGGGCCATCATAGAGGCTGTCATAGGGTCTATTTGTTCTTCATACAGATTTTCAAGAAGTCTCCAGTTTTCAGTGCCCCACTTTTCAGGGTATCTTTTGCTTCCAGGACTTTTTACCTTTCTGTGGGCCTGAGAGCATGGACTGGTTTGTTTCTCAAAATCTCTTCCTCTGGACACTCAGCTATGACCTTTCTCTGCTGTGTCATTTTTCATTCCTCTTTCCGTTTCCGTTTTTGTGTGTCACGGTTTGATTTTACAGATAACCTGCAGCCTCATTAATGAGGAGTTTCTGTTTCTGTATCTTGTTCTCTTTGTTATTTTGGGATGATTTTTGAGACGGGAAGGGGGTAGAAAGAGTTTTGCTTTCCCATTTTGGAATCAGAAGTCTTTCCAGGGAGCCCCAGCTAGTCAGTCCAGTTTTGCCCTTCTTCATGTATCTTCTATGCCCTAAATCCAGTTGGGACTTACGATTTTCAGTTCAAAAGCCAAGAATTGACTCACTTGCCTTCTGTATTTTGCTATGTGATCCCTTTCCTAAGATGGGTAGCATGGAAAGTATGCTCAGATTCATGGCTAGAGAAGGAAAAGGAAATGTATGGAGGTGGGACACCCTGGTAATTTATCAAAATATTATTCTGCTACAATAGATAAAGACTAGAAAAATTAAAGATCAGGAACACTGGAAGCAGGAGGAGTTGGGCACTTAGTCATGATGTGTGCTTCTAAGCTGAAAACAGCAACTACGAGAAAACTCCAACGTGAATGTTGAAAATCAAGAAGAGGCAGCCTTGGCAGGTTGACTAGAGGAATTCTAAGAAACCTAGGCACACCAGCATTTGATGACTCAGGCACAATCTAGCTAAAGAGATAATCTAGACAGTCCACTCACTTTACAAATGGGGAAGCTGAGGTCAGAGAAGGAAAGGGGCTTGACCAAGATCACTGAATCAGTTAAGAGCAGAGATGGAGTCTTGAGCTTTGGTTTTAACTTTGGTGCTTTCATCATTGTGCCATGAAGCCTTCTACATTTTTATGACATCCTCCTTTTTTAATAATTTGGGTAATGTTTTTGACAATTATCTATCCACCTCTGAAGCACAAGAACATTATTTTAACTGATATCCAGATGGCCTTTTCTCTGCCACCAGTCTTGGTAATGGCACTTCTGTGCAGGAAGTAAATATAGAAGTTCAGGAAGTGCAGTTTGAAGGGAAACAGTTGTTTTTACAGCAGGTCTTCGCAGAGCCTTTACTTTGTTTGCACGCACTATAACTCTTCAAGGAGATGTATAGTCAGTGTATTAGTTTCCTGGGGTTGCCATAATAAAATACCACACGCTGGGTGGCTTCAACAACAGAAATTAATTTTCTCACAGCTCTGGAGGCTGGAGTCTGAGGTATGTTTTCAGCCAGGGTTGATTTCCTCTGAGGCCTCTCTCCTTGCCTTTTGGATGGTTACCTTCTTGTTGTATCTCTTCACATACTCTTTCTTCCGTGTGTGCCTCCCTGGTGTCTCTCTGTATGTGAAAATTTCCTCTTCTTATAAGGACACCCGTGAGATTAGGTTAGGGCCCACTCTAAAGGCCTCATTTAAACTTTTAAAAAAATTTGATTGGAGTATAGTTGATTTACAATGTTGTGTTAATTTCAGGTATACAGCAAAGTGATTCAGTTATACATGTACATATAATCATTCTTTTGAGCCTTATTTAAACTTAATCACCTTTTAAAACCCCTATCTCCAAATACAGTTCCCCTCTGAGGTAATGAGGGTTAGGTTATCCACATATGAATTTGGGGGGGTGGGATAGAATTCAGCCCATAATAGTCAGTGTTTCTCCATCTTAGTAGATGGGGAAATCCTTGGCACTATTGAGGAATTTGTGGTTTAGGAAACAGTCTTTAGGAAATAGTGCTCTTGGGAAACAAAACAGGCCACAGCTGAGAAGGGATGACCCTGTATTATGTCCACAGTTTGATGATGAAAATCAGGAGAGTGTGGTGGTGGGTGTCTAGGGGAAGAGATGGAACTGGCTAAAAAGAACAGTTTTTGGTTTTGTTTTTTAAAGAATACAGGGTGGCACATGTGCATAGAATGAAAGGAAGGGCTCTGGAGCTAAGTCCCCATTTCTCTATGTGTCTCTTGGTGTCTCTCTCATCTCTACCTCTCTCCACTTGGCTTTGTTTAATTTCATTCCCTTTTCCTGCAGAGGGACTTTCTCCATGACGCCCAAAGCAAGAGAGTATTTCTTGTGAGCTCCAGTGCAAAAAGACCCTCATGGTCCCAGCTTGGGTCATATTTGTTGAGGGATATTTGATTCTTTTATTGGCCACAGGTTGGGCATAATCCAGAAGTAGGGAATGAAAGAGTATGGGGAAAATCAAGATTACAGCTAGTGCAGAGAAGGTAGATAGAGCCTTATCATGTTACAGTGATAGCGAAGGAAGGATAGAGTGGTCCAGCTCCACTGGGCATCCAGAACTGTTGGGGAAGAAAAATGTCTTCTAGCATCTATGTTGTATGAGTCAAGGCTTGTTCTTTTCAGTGATTATCAATCAGGTGCAGCCACAAGAGGAGACACAGGAGAGGCTCAGGAAAACAGTCTGTTATGTTCACAGGTCTTAGAAACAGGATGCATGGTACTCCATGCAGGGTCACGTGGGGAAGCACCAACATCGGTCAGGAGGCAGAAGGGGCTGGAGCAAGGTGAGAGCCTAGGCCACAGCCCTTTTTTGAGTTTCCATGGGAAAGGCAAAGCAGGGCAGGGTAAAGAGCTTAGAATTGGCTAGTTTAATAATTTTGGCAGGCTCCACGTTATAGAGGTGGTCTGTACTTGCTGCTCCCTGGCCCTGGGATGATTAAGGAAGAAGGATATTACTTCTTGGGGTGTATAGGTCAGATAGAGGAGGTATGGCTCTGAATTAGCTAGTTTATATACCAAAGGCATGTTCCTGGCTGAGTCCTTCACTATCTCTAAGAACTGGCTAGCTCAGACCTAGGCACCTGTAAGAGAGAAAATAAAGAAGACTACAAATTTCTGCGTAGCAGTCAAAAATACTTTAGATGCGAAAGAGTGGCTCATTATGGAAGATTTGTGGCTGAGCTGTGGAGTCCATCAGCACTTCCTTCTTTAGGGGTTCCTGCCTTCAGAATCCCCCTGATTCCCTTCATGCTTAATGGCTCCCAATTTAGAGAACAACAATGCTCGTCTTTCTTTGTGTCTAAGAATAGATGGCCTCCATCATTCATCCATTCAACAGTTTTCTGAGAGCTGATTATGTCCCCAGCTCTATGGGAGGTCCTGGGAATACAGTCCTTGCCCCTAGGGACATGCAGTCAAATGGTTGAGGGTGGATGAACCCGAGTGGTCCTTTTCAATGGGGTGTAGAGTAATTATTGGCCTTATTCTTGGTCCTCATTGCCATTTTCAGACCATTACTCATGCATCCTTATGGGAAAAACTCTTCTCCTCTGAGGTTATCATCTGGCCAATAAGGCCAACAAGGCTTTAGAGAGGAGGGGCCACTGTGGCTGGGCCTCAAAGGATGGGCATTTCTTCCAGCTGAGAAAGGTAAGAGAGAGGGTAAAAAAGAGCATTAGAGGAAGAGCAAAGAGCAGGTCAAATGTATCTTTAGAATTTTAAGCTTCTGGGTACAGCTCTCAGTTTCCCTTGGTTTTTCACTGAGATTACCTCCTGGCTCCAGAAAAATGCCCCACTGGCCATCCCTTTGGAGAACATCTACTATTCTCAGCTTTCTCTACCTACTTTGCAGAGTTAAGTCTCCTAGTAGCCCTGTTTCTAGGAAATTTTGTCCTTGAAGGCAACAGAGAAAGAAATCAATGAGCTGCAGGGCTCCGTTTAGCACTGAGACAAATTTAAAGTGGGAAAGGTACAAGGATAAATGCCTGAGTGCAAACTGGGGTTCTTTTCTTCAATTGTGTTTGCATAAATGACTCATGGCCAAAGATTTCCCTGTAGAGAAGGTTGAGTCTTTTATTTTTTTTTTCTTTGCCAGTCCCAGAGGAAGTATAACTGACATGAAATTTGTTGGCTCACTTAATAGTTTAGCCCATTTACCAAAGCAGATCCTAAATTAAAAAAACAACAATAACACTGTTTCATATTTTTTGAGTTGACTGGTGGTTGATCACCCATCATTTCAGAAACACTGATGTGGTATGCAAGAGAAGAAGCCTTTGATTAGATTTAAACAGACATCTTGAATAGCATCTGAAATGGGAAAAGAAAGTAGTACTGCCCTTTGATTCTGCAAAAATAAAACCAACTTGCCTTGAAAAACTTACCTCAATTCCTTTCTCATTTCATTTTTTCAAGTAAAGCAGGATTAAATCCCAATCAGCCATTCAGTAAACACTTGCCAAATATGTAGAATTAGACTTGGCTGAGAGTCAGATCTCCTCATGGCCAAGTTGAGTGTCAGGTGCTTTGATTTATAGGGAACTTCAGGAGCTTTCCTACTCAGAAAATATGTCTTTTTTCTCCTCTCATAATTTAGACCTCTCTCTCTCATATCTATAGACAGCATATAACTCTTGAGAATGCAGAGAATGGCTAAAGATACTGAAATGCATAACATAAAGCAACATAAAAGGAATACATAAGTTCAAAATATCTAAAATCAATGGTGACTCACAAAGTTTTAAAGATTTATTTTTTGATATTTATTTTAACTTCCATTTCAATTTTGAGATCTCATAGAATATTTGGTTTCTTTTTGCCACCATGAAGAAGATTTTTTTTAAAACTGAGAACCCACTTTTGTGGTGTACAAGCTCCAGTGATAAACAAAGTCCTTTCCTAACTCAGTCACCTGGAGACTGAGGTGTCAGAGTAGATAACTGTTAGAGAGAGGAAATGAGGTTTCATTAGCTATCCTGTTGCCTCCAGAGCATGGTCAGATGGTCTTTATTGGATGGAAATGAAAATGTCTCTTAATTTATTTATTTTTTGGCACAAGAATTTGGCTAAAATAAGACCAGGAGGACCTCTATGCTGCGGCCTTGGCAAAGGGAAACACAAGGGATAAATGTGTGTACATAGCTGACTCATTGTACCCAGAACTTGTTCTCTGTATTCATAACCTGTGACTGCCCTTAAGGGACAGATTAAAATTCAAAGCATGCAGATCCTTGGCTGTTTGATTTCAGACACAAAATTGGAAACGGGCTGATAAACATACGCAGCACACATCCTACTCCCACTGCCTCTGTGTTCTGTAATGCTGGGCTCAGCACAGAGGCAGAACCCTGTCAACTCTGGCCTAGAGGGATCCTCTTTTTCCTCCCTGATGGGAAGGAGCCCCTTTGTTCCAATCACGAGTCTCCTAAACTACCTCCATTTCCCCAGTGTGTTTGAAACAATGTCTAGAAAGGGCCAGATGGGAGCAAGCTCACATTTATTTAGCTGCCTTTGCATGGGCTGGGAGAATGGGCCAAAGCTTACCTACACAGTGATGCCCCCACCTCTCTTTGGGGAGAACAGCCATGTGATCATAAAGCCCACAAGTTCTTAGTGACAAATGATACCACTGATATTCCCTGGGCATGGTGACTCCATCCCCCATGATTCTGGGGTGTGGCTGAGGTCTTTCACTGATCAGAATCTCTTTCTCTGCCTGCCCTTTATTTTTTTTTTTCAAAACAAACAACTTTTTATTGAAGTATAGTTGATTTACATTGTTGTGTTAGTTGCAGGTGTATAGCAAAGTGATTCAGAATATACATATGTGTGTATATACATATATTTATATTTGATTTCAGGCTCTTTTCCATTATAGGTTATTACAAGATATTGAATACAATTCCCTGTGCTATACAGTAGGTTCTTGTTGTTTTATCTATTTTATATGTAGTAGTATATAAAAGTGTATCTGTTAATCCCAAACTCCTAATTTATCCCCTACTACTTCCCCTTTGGTAACCATAAGTTTGTTTTCTATGTTTGTGAGTCTATTTCTCTTTTGCAAATAAGTTCACTGTATCATTTTAAAAGATTCCACATACAAGTGAATCATATGATATTCGTCTTTGTCTGACTTACTTCACATAGTATGATAATCTCCAGGTCCATCCATGTTGCTGCAAATGGCATTATTTCATTCTTTTTTATGGCTGAATAATATTCCATTGTGTATATATACCACATCTTTACCCATTCACCTGTCGACGAACATTTAGTTTGCTTCCATATCTTGGCTATTGTAAATAGCGCTGCAATGAATATTGCGATGCATGTACCTTTTTGAATTACAGCTTTTGTCTTTTCTGGATATATGCCCAGGAGTGGGATTTCAGGATCATATGGTAAGTCTATTTTTAATTTTTTAAGGAACTTCTATCCTGTTCTCCATAGTGGCTGTACTGATTTACATTCTCACCAACAGTGTAGGAGGGTTCCCTTTTCTCCACACCCTCTCCACCATTTATTATTTGTAGACTTTTTAATGATGGGTATCCTGACCAATGTTAGGTGATATCTCATTGTATTTTCATTTCTCTAATAACTGGTGATGCTGAGCATCTTTTCATGTGCCTGTTGGCCATCTGTGTGTCTTCTTTGGAGAAATGTCTATTTAGGTCTCCTGCCCATTTTTGAATTGGGTTGTTTGTTTTTTTCATATTGAACTGTATGAGCTGTTTGTATATTTTGTATATTAATCCCTTGGTGGTCACATTGTTTGCAAATGTTTTCTCCCATTCTGTAGCTTGTCTTTTTGCTTTGTTTATGGTTTCCTTTGCTGTGCAAAACTTTTAAGTTTCATTAGGTCCCATTTGTTTAATTTTGTTTTTATTTCCATTATGCTAGGAGACAGATCCAAAAAAATCTTGCTGCAATTTATGTCAAACAGTGTTCTGCCTAGGTTTTCCTCAAGAAGTTTTATAGTATCTGGCCTTACATCTAGACCTTTAATCCACTTTGAGTTTATTTTTGTATATGGTGTTAGAGAATGTTTTAATTTCATTCTTTTACATGTAGCTGTCCAGTTTTCCCAGCACCACTTACTGAAGAGACTGTCTTTTCTCCACTGTATATTCTTGCCTTCTTTTTCATAGGTTAACTGACCATACATGTGTGGGTTTATTTCTGGGCTTTTTATTCTGTTCCATTGATCTGTGTCTTTTTTTTTTTTTTTTTTTTTTTTTTTTTTGCCAATACCATACTGGTTTGATTACCGTAGCTCTGTAGTATAGTCTGAAGTTAGGGAGCATGATTCCTTCAGCTCCCTTCTTCTTTCTCAAGATTGTTTTGGCTGTTCAGGATCTTTTGTGTTTCCATACAAATTGTGAAATTTTTTGTTCTATTTCTGTGAAAAATGCCTTTGGTATTTTGATAGGGATTGCATTGAATCTGTGGATTGCCTTGGATACTATAGTCATTTTGACAATATCGATTTTTCCAGTCCAAGAACACGGTATATCTTTCCATCTATTTGTGTCATCTTTGATTTCTTTCATCAGCATCTTATAGTTTTCAGGGTACAGGTCTTTTGCCTCCTTAGGTAGGTTTATTCCTAAGTATTTTATTCTTTTTGATGTGATGGTAAATGGGATTGTTTCCTTAATTTCTTTTTCTGATAGTTTGTTGTTAGTGTATAGAAATGCAATAGATTTCTATATATTAAATTTTGTACCCTACAACTTTACTGAATTCACTGATGAGCTCTAGTAGTTTTCTGGTAGCGTCTTTAGGGTTTCTATGTATATTATCATGTCATCTGCAGTGACAGTTTTACTTGTTTTTTTCCAGTTTGGATTCCTTTTATTTCTTTTTCTTCTCTAATAGCTGTTATGCCTGCTTTTGAATTCTTGGCTTTTTGAGGTCAATACTCAACTCCGTATTTCCCTAAGTGGGAGAATTTTCATTAGTCACTGAAAGTGCAGACAGTGGGGCTTAGGTTACTTGTCTTGCTGGACAATGAGTGTCTTAGGTCTAAGAGCAGAGAAGGACATTCCTAAGGTCCTAAGCTCTTGTCCATGTTCTGAGCTCCATGGACACTTAGAGGAAATGGACAGTTTTGCATTAGATCCTAGGCCCTGTTGGTGTCTTTACTATACTAGGCTGCCAGCTGTAGAGCAAGGCAGTGGGAATTTGTGATTAGCAATTCATGTAGTCCTCATTCTTAATGACTAGGCAGTTTAGCAGATTTCTATATCCCTTTTAGAGATAGATGGCTGTCAAGTATATATATTTCAGAGTGAGTGTCCAGCCCGAGTTGCCTTTTTTGGCAAATGTTCTTTCCCCCTCGGTGTGGACCTCTAAGAGCTTATATCTGTGCTATGTGATCTTAGTCCCTTAGCCACATACAGTTGATTAAGCCAAGGCTGGACACCTAACTCAGGGAGACTGTTAGGAAACAAGTATTTGTGTTGCCCCCAAATTCATATGTTGAAACCCTACTCCGTAACATGATGGTATTAGGAGGTAAAGCCTTTGGGAGGTAATCAGGATTAGATGAGGTCATGAGGATGGAGCCCTAATGAATGGGATTATTGCCCATATAAGTGTCACAAGAGAGCTTGCTTCCTCTTTCTCTCTCCACCATGTGAGGACACAATGAGTAATCCATTGTCTACAACCCAGAAGAGGGGTCTCACCAGAATCCAACCATGCTGGCACCTTGATCTTGGGCTTCCAACTTCTAGAACTGTGAGAAATATATTCCTTCTTGTTATAAGCCACCCAGCCTATGGTACTTGCTATAGCAGCCCTAACTGACTAAGACAGGGATCTATGATTCTTTGAGCCAGTCTATTATTTCTACTGCTAAATTGAATAAAAGGTTAAAGAGAATGGCCGGATGAGATGGTACTGGGCAGGAAAGGTCAACACAATGTTGGAGCCAGAGTTGGAGCCATGGTCAGCTGGTTCTGTGGGCAAGCTGAAGGTATGGGGAGAGACTCTGGAACCTTGCCCAGAAGCTGGTCTTTGGAGAACATGAGTTGAGAGAAGCAGGGATGTGGGAGTACCTGGTACAGAGGGAGGGTTTTGGAAGTATCCTCAGTCCATCTGGGCCCAGTTTCCTGGTTGCTCAACTGCTTGTTGTCCTACAGTGCCTAGTTTGAGTGGGTTTCTCTTCCTTGCAAGCAAATAACCCCTGACCAGAATAATGGTCTCTGCTGACCAGAGGTGACTGATCACAGAGTTAGGAATTGTCAGACTATCAGTGTAAAGGTTTGCAGCTTCCAGTTGGGCCAAAGAGTCTTCCTTGGAGCCAGAGCGTGCCATTTGTCCCAGGTAGGGCATGCTGTGCGATGGTCCCTCTGAGCACAAGTGTCCTGTAGAGAGCAGGGAAGAGAAAGAGTGGAAGGTTGAAGGTCTAGGGGGTTCCAGGCACTGGGTTAGGTGCTTTACACAGATGTCTTTTGTCCTTCGGTAGTTGTGGTAGGTAGAAGAATGGCCTCCCAAACATGCCCACCTCCTAATGCCCAGAACCTTTGTAATTTTATATGGTAAAAGGGACTTTGTGATGTGATTAAGCTAAGAATTTTGAGATGGGGATTATCCTGGATCATCCAGGTGGGCCTGGTATAATCGCAAGGGTCTTTATAAAAGGGAGACATGAGGGTCAGTGTCAGAGGAGAAGGTTATGGGATGAAGTCAAGAGTAAGTGATATACTTTGAAGGTGGAGAAAGGGGCCACAAGCCAAGGAATATTAACAGCTATAAAATGCTGAAAAATGCAAGGAAATGAATCTTCCCCTCAGAACCTCCAGAAGGAACCAGTCCTGCTGACACCTTGACTTTAGCCCAGTGAATCCAAGTTTAGACTTCTGACCTCCAGAACTGTGAGAGAGTAAATCTGTGTTAAAGCCTCTAAATTTGTGGCAATTTGTTATAGCAGCAGTAGCACACTAATACAGTATTGTTTTTGTATTCCCTGTTTTTACAAACAAGGAAAGCTCAGTGGGGTTGAGTAACATGCCCAAGAACACACAGCTAGTAAGAGATGGAACAAAGCTTTGGTCCCAACACTGTCAGACTCAGAGCCTCTGCATTTCCTACTATCTGATTTTGCTGCCAGTGGAATCTTCTTTCCTAAGTGCATTTTGAACACAACAAAGGCTCGGTTTGTGTCCAACAGATTAATGCAGGGCTATCTGGAGCCAGAGGATGGGTGGGATGACCTCTCAATATCCTTCCTTTTAGCAATGCCAAGAAGTACAATTTTTGCCAACTGTGTAGACGTGCACATAATCTCCTGTGGCCTCAGCAGCTGGGCCCTCCCATCTAGATCTGGCATTGGGGTCTTTTAGGTGCCTGCTTCTTTGAGGTTGCAGGAGTAGGTCTGATTTATTATGATGCATTCCCCAATTTCATGCCAAATTATTCAATTACAGTTTCCCTCTGCACTCAGGAGAGGTTTCCTGCTGGCTTACAAAGATGAGACCGGGAGTGGCCTGGAGCATGTAGGAAAATTTTAGCTTATTATTTATTGGAGGGGGAAGTGGCATTTCTCCTACTTTGGAATAAGTTATTTAATCACTGCATATGGGAGGAGAGGGAGGAAAAATCTCCTTGTTTCCAAAGCGAAGCCAGGTTTTAATGAAGAAATAAGGCAATGTTTTTTACCTTCTTTTCCCTCACTGCCTCATGCCTGTCAGTCAGCTCAGGGTTACTCCTGCTCTGTTGAAAGGAACGAAGGTTTATGGACTTCCCACTAACATAAAAACAATGGTTCTCACTTATTAAGCATTTACTGTGTGCCAGGCACTGTGCTAGGCAATTTACAAGTAATCTTTAAACTGAGCATGCAAAGTAAATATTACTAGGCTCATCTCATAAATTGGGAAGCAAAGCTCAGATAAATGAAGGAATTTCCCCAACAACACCCAAGTGGTCAGCTAGAATTCAAACCTAGGTTTTTGAATCTGGAGTGCTTATTGTTTCCAGAAGTGATAGCATGTGCTTTATTTGGGTATTTTATTGTCTGCTCCTGTAAATCCTGCAGGTCTCAGCTCAGGTGTCATTTGTTTCATGCAGTCTGCCTTATCTTCAAGTCCACATTCTCCTTAGTATTGGGTACTCGTCCACCCAGTGCTGTGTTAACTGCTGTATTGTAATTGTCTGCTCCTCATCTGTGTCCCCCCCTCTACCATGAATCCTTGAGGGCAAAGACTTTGTCTTCTTCACCACTGCATGCCAAGTGCCCAGTACAGAGCAGTTGTTGTCAGTGGTTGCTTGTTGAATATGTAAGTGAGGAAATGACACACACACTCACACAAATGCTGTCACTGAAAATTATCATGAACTTTAAGATATCATTTGAGGGAGGCACCATAATTTGCAATGTGCATTCAAATACTATCGCTTAAAAATATGGGATTCATGAAGGCTGATACAAATGACTGATTATGATGAATTTGTTGGGACAATTTATTGGTGTCTAAGCTAAACCTTAAATGACTTATTGTACCACATGCAAGAAAATTCCCTGAAATCATCAAACCTGTTTCCTTAACACTGACATTCCCTACAGATCGGCCCAGAGGGCTGTAAAAACATTGTCTTGTTCTAGAGTATATTTGGACTTTTATTTTCAAAGCATCCTTTTGGATGTGTTTTCCCCATTCACTCACTCATTCTCTAGCTCAAAATTTATTTCTCTGGGCCCATTTGAATGCAAGCACGTTAAGGGCATGACTGTGTCTTGTTCACTGCTGTATGCTCCAGCTTCTAGGACAGTGCATAGCATAGCTCACGGGAGGCTCTCAATTTATCTTTGTTGATTAATTGATGGGCTCTTCCTAGTCACCATAGTGGGAGGGTTAGAGAGGGGTAAAAGGTCACATGCAGAGGCAGTGAATTGAGAGGTGGGAACCAGTCAGTCAGTATCTCACTCCCTAATGTAATGGGTGATGCTTATACAGTTTACCTGTTACTCCTGGCCCACTAAGCCAGGTGGAAACATTCACACACCATGCCCCATACTCCTTTATGCCTCCCAAACAAGTCCTGAATGCCTGAGAATGTTCCAGGTAATCACTCAAGTCCTCCCTCATTGCTCACTTTTGCCTCTGAACTTCTCTCCTTTTCATTTTGTCTCCTTGTTCCAAATTCCTTGACATGGCCACAAGCTCTACTCCTCAGCTTTGATCCTGGCCCATGGTCTTTTCTTGGAGCCAGAGTGCCTGGGTTTTTGAATTTAAACTTCACTCACTCTCTAGCTGTGTGGCCTTGGGCAAATTCCTTAACCCCTCTGCTCCTCAGTTCCCTGATGGTGAAATGGGGATAATAGCTGTGCCCTTCAGAAGACTACTGAGATGATTAGATGATCAAATATGTGTAAAGCCCTTAGACCAGCGTGTGACATGCAATAGACATGAAATGCCTGTCTACTGTTACTATTATTATCATGCTGTCATTCTTGGGCTCTCAGTGGGCTGTCAGAGAAAGGCCAACAGCATCACAACAGGATGGAACCCTTGGTAATGCCCATGACATCTGTAGCAGTGTGCTGATATGAACTATTGCCAGAAAGAAAGTCTTACCTGCAGCTAACCAAGAAAAATACATGGAGTTCAGAGAGTAAAAGCTGTTTCTTTGCTGCTCCATGTGATCACCTCTCAGTCCACATTGAACTCTCATTGTTAGATGATTGGGAGGCTCTTCTCTCTCTGACCGCTTCCCACTCTGGGATGCTTTTGGTTTTTCTAGGCTCTCACTTCTCTCCAGAGCCCTGGCTCCATCCTGAAGGACCTCCCCATAGCCCCAGCCCCAGGTCCTGCTGTGTTGTCAGAGTGAAACCTCCCTAAGACCAAAAACTTTTGCTTTGCTATTATCTACAGCCTCTTACAGGAGAAGCTAGCGGCATTATTATCTTAGCAAAGTGGCTCATTTTCTGCCTTACCAAGGACCTCTGCTCAGGAAGGGGTGACTGTGGGAAGGGGAGAATGAGGGACAGCTTCCCAGAGCACCTTTCCTGGGGGTGGTGGTGAGGGCTCTCATTAGCCTGGAGCGAGTGACTTGCTTGCGATCAAGCTGCACCCTGGAGTTTAATTTCAAACCATGCAGCTGGAACCTGACTCTGTTACTGAAAACCACCTGCTCTCATCACCATGCAGACCCTGAAGGAAAGAGCCATTAATTTATAAGAAGGGCGTCAAGTAACAGATGTGTGTCAATATGGGACTTTCCACTCAGGTGAGGAAATAAATCTCGTTTTGGAACCAATGTCACGTTTGACTTTAGAGCATATAAACTTGTTATGTAATTGATTTCCAAGCAAAGTGAGAATGTGATAAAGAGATAGAGGTTGCACATCTGATATTTAGTTCACTGCCTTCTCTTCCCCACCTCACCTTCTTCTTCCCTGTCCTGATCCAATGAGAACCCATCTGCTTTTCTTTTTATTGATACCCTAGGGAGATCCTGGGCACAGCGGGCCAGTGGTCAGAGAGTGTGTGCTTCCCACCTGTACACACAGCTCGTGTTTGGCAGAGTGGGGTCTGCTATGGGGGATTGAAGATGGGGGCATAGCTGCAGGGGACAACCCTATAGCACCGAGATAAGCATTTTGGGAAACAATTCATGACGCCTGTTTCACCTTTGGAGTAATGCGCACAGAAGTTCAGAAATTTGCGTATTACATCAACTGGAACTGGTGGCATTATCTTAAGTTCACTTAAGTCAGAACTTGTACAACAAAAACAATGGGAGTCTGGTTAAATAAAGATGACTAGTCCAGGACCAGATGGCTTCACAGGCGAATTCTATCATTCAGAGAAGAACTAACACCTATCCTTCTCAAACTCTCCCAAAAAATTTCAGAGGGTGGAACACTCCCAAGCTCATTCTATGAGGACACCATCAACCTGATACCAAAACTAGACAAAGATACTACAAAAAAAGAAAATTACAGGCCAGTATCACTGATGAACATAGATGCAAAATCCTCAACAAAATACTAGCAAACAGAATCCAACAACACATTAATAGGATCATGATCAAGTGAGATTTATCCCAGGTATGCAAGGATTCTTCAATATATGCAAATCAATCAATGTGATACACCATATTAACAAATTGAAGAAGAAAAACCACATGATCATCTCAATAGATGCAGAAAAAGCTTTTGACAAACTTCAACACCCATTTATGAGAAAAACTCTCCAGAAAGTGGGCATAGAGGGAATCTACTCAACATAATAAAAGCCATATATGACAAACACACTTCAAACATTATTCTCAAGGGTGAAAAAATGAAAACATTACCTCTAAGATCAGGAACAAGACAAGGGTGCCCACTCTCACCACTATCATTCAACATAGTCTTGGAAGTCCTAGCCATAGCAACCAGAGAAGAAAAAGAAATAAAAGGAACCAAAATTGGAAAGAAGTAAAACTGTCACTGTTTGCAGATGGCATGACACTATACATAGAAAATTCTAAATATGTCATCAGAAAAGTATTAGAGCTAATCAATGAATTTAGGAAAGTTGCAGGATACTGCACAGAATTCTCTTGCATTCCTATACACTAACAATGAAAAATCTGAAAGAGAAATTAAGGAAACAATCCCATTTACCATTGCAAAGAAAAGGAAAAAATACCTAGGAGTAAACCTACTTAAAGAGGCAAAAGACCTGTACACAGAAAACTATAAGATACTGATGAAAGAAATAAAAGATGACACAAACACATGGAGAGATATACCATGTTCTTGGTTTGGAAGAATCAATATTGTGAAAATGACTATAACACCCAAAGCAATCTACAGATTCAATGCAATCCCTATCAAATTACCAATGGCATATTTCACAGAACTAGAATAAAAAATTTTACAATTTGCATGGAAACACAAAAGACCCCGAATAGCCAAGGCAATCTTCAGAAAGAAAAACAGAGCTGGAGGAGTCAGGCTCCCCAACTTCACACTATACTACAAAGCTTTTAAGTAATCAAGACAGTATGGTACTGACACAAAAATAGAAATACAGATCAATGGAATAGGATAGAAATCCCAGAGATAAACCCAAACACCTATGGTCACCTAATCTATGACAAAGGAGGCAAACATATACAATGGAGAAAAGACAGTCTCTTCAATAAGTAGTGCTGGGAAAACTGGACAACTGCATGTAAAAGAATGAAATTAGAACATTTCCTAACACCATACACAAAAATAAACTCAAAATGGATTAAAGACCTAAATGTAAGGCCAGAAACTATCAAACTCTTAGAGGAAAACATAGGCAGAACACTCTTTGACATAAATTGCAGCAAGATCTTTTCTAACCCACCTCCTAGAGAGACCAGCGTACTGCAAGAAATAAATAAATAAAAGAAGATGTGGCACATATATACAATGAAATATTACTCAGCCATAAAAAGGAACGAAATTGAGTTATTTGTAATGAGTTGGATGCACCTAGAGTCTTTCATAGAGATTGAAGTAAGTCAGAAAGAGAAAAAAGTACCATATGCTAATGCAAATATGGTATCTAAAAAAACGATACTGAGGAACCCAGCAGCAGGGCAGGAATAAGGACACCAACGTAGAGAACAGACTTGAGGAAATGGGGTGGGAGAGGAAGCTGAGACAAAGTGAGAGAGTAGCATTGACATGTATACACTACCAAATGTAAAGTGGATGGCTAGTGGGAAGCTGGGACACAGCACAGGGAAATTAGCTTGATGCTTTGTGACGACCTAGAGGGGTGGGATAGGGAGGGTGGAAGGGAGGCTCAAGAGGGAAGGGATATGGGGATATATGTATACATACAGCTGATTCACTTTGTTGTACAGCAGAAACTAACACATTGTAAAGCAATTATACTACAATAAAGATGCTAAAAAAATTAACGAATGCTGGAGAGAGTGTGGACAAAAGGCAACCCTCTTGCACTGTTGGTGGGAATGTATATTGATACAACCACTTTGGAGAGCAATATGGAGGTTCCTTAAAAACTAAAAAAAAGGACTATCATATGATGCAGCATTCCCACTACTGGGCATATTCTATGAGAAAACTGTAATTCAGAAAGACACATGCACCCCAATGTTCACTGCAGCCCTATTTACAATAGCCAGGACATGGAATCAACCTAAATGTCCATCAACAGATAAATGGATAAAGATGTGGTGTATATATATATATATATATATATATATATACAATGGAATATTACTCATCCATTAAAAGGAACGAAGTTGGGTCATTTGAAGAGATGTGGATGGACCTAGAGAGTGTCATACAGAGTGAAGTAACTCAGAAAGAGAAAACCAAATATCGTATATTAACGCATATATGTGGAATCCAGAAAAATGGTATAGATGATCTTATTTGCAAAGGAGAAATAGAGACACAGATGTAGAGAACAAATGTATGGATACCAAGGGGGAATGAGGGGTTGGGAGGAATTGGGAGATTGGGATTGACACATATGCACTATTGATATTATGTATAAAGTAGACAACTAATGAAAACATACTGTATAGCACAGGGAACTCTACTTAATGCACAGTGGTGACCTAAATGGGAGGGAAATCCAAAAAGGAAGGATGTATGTATATGTGTGGCTAATTCATTTTGCTGTACAGTAGAAACTAACACAAAACTGTAAAGCAACTATACTCCAATAAAAATTTATTGACAAAAATAATACCCCAGGGAAAGGGATGCTAAAATAACTAGCTCCTCAGGCTTCTGTTTTAACTGTTGTTCTGGCCACAAAGTTGTGCCCTAGGTCTGCCTGGCGTCCTGCCTGCTGTGCCCTGGGTCTGTTTCTATTCACTTTGAAATGCAGAGGACATGAACAGCACCGGTTTGAACCTTTTAAAGACTGTGGTAGTAGTTGTCTTGTGGTCTGTCCATCCCCAGATATACCCACCACTAGCAACATCAGGCCTCCTCCCCTTCTGCTCCTTCTACTCATGCCCTCCCTAACTTCCACCATGATCCTTACCACCTCCCTTCTTAATTAGGCCAGCGAGTGGTGACAGAAAACTCGGATCCTGCTGATGGGAAAATGGTATAAGCAGTGATGAGAAAGTATACCATTAAATTTTAGGAGTCTGAATACCATGGCTTGGAAGCTTGGTATGATTTATTTATGGGCTGGCCTCTGTCTCCCAGAGTACAGCAATATATCAGCCACTATGTTGAAGGTGCCCTCAGTGGTTTATGGCTGTGATAATGGACTTGTTAACAGGCCCCAGTGAGCTGGAATTTATCAAGGCCCAGGTTCTTCTCTGTGGAGCTGGCTCTGAGATATCACTTAACCTCTGTTAGTATCAATAACAGTAATAATAATAATATAATAAAAATAATAATAAATAGCTCATGCCTGCTAACACTTTAGTATGTGACTGGCACATATGTTAACACTCAACATACGTTATTTCATGCTCCTCAAACTGTCTTCTAAGGTAGACATTATTCAATCATTAATTTACAGGTGAGGAGACGGACACATGTTGAAGTTAAGCCATGTCTCCTAGGCCACAAGGTTGGCAGGATTTGAGCTGGGAATTCAAACTTAGCCTGAATCCAGGGTTTTTAGTTTTATTTAATTTTTATTTTTTATGGATATTAATTCCGAGTGCTTTGTTTGCTCTCCAAACTAACAGCCGCTGTGGAGATAAATAGAGATTACTGAAATGAAAACAAGGGCTACTTCTTGACAGAGTCCATCACCACCACTGCTTGCATTTAGCCCTGCTCTGCTAGCAGCGACAGAAGAAGGGAACATCTCACTTTGACATTGACATTGAAGCACTTCTTACTCTCAGCACGCTCTGACTTTGTGTGTGTGTATGTGTGTGTGCATGTGAGTGTAGATATGTGTGCATGTGTATGTGTGTTCGTAAGGGCAGCTGCAGCTGGCACGGGAGCATCCTGTACCATACCAGTGAAGCGTGCTGGCTACCGATGCACCTCGGCCTTTGCCTGCCCAATCCCCTGTCCTCGTTCTCTAGGGTGGGCTTCTGGAGCTCCTTTGCAGGGGGAAGCCAGGGACGGTGGGCTCAGGGTCATTTCCCACCACCACTCCATGGCACCTTTGTCTCGGGTGCTAGCCACAGCCTCCTGCAGGCTCCTCGTATGCAGGTTCAATTAACCCTCCCTTGGGGACTATAATCTGCAGCCTACATTGAGCTTTAATGCACACACCTCACTGAGACCTCAGAGTGTGCTGTGAGGGAGGAGTGGGCTCAGGTGAGGAGGCAGGGAGTACGACTAATACAAGTAAGTCAAGAGACCAGATGGTTCCCAGGCCAAGCTGGAGTCAAACTGGTGGATATTAATGCAACTTAAGGAAGAATGAGTCCAAAAGTAGGAAACTAGTCAAATGAACACATATGTGTAATAGACTACCATGCAACCATTAAATTAATGATTGAGAAGAATATTTGGCAACATGAAAAGTTCGTTGCTATATATTATTTAGTGAAGAAAAGTTCACCAGCAAGTATGTACAGCATGATCTTTCTTATAAAGACACACATGTGTATATATGTATATATCTATATATATATGTTTTACCATGTACAGAAAAGATGTTGGATGTTTATAGTCCAAAATATTGACTGTGGTTATCTCAGGGTGGTGAGACTGTGGATGATTTAGAATTTTGTTCTTTTCGGTAGTATTATTGAAGTTTTTTTTTTTTTATGGAAATGTATTTGAAATAAGATAAACATTTATAAAAGGAGGAAAGGACAATCCACTCAAAGGAGGTACTTGGTGTCAAGCTCAGGAAAATGGGGAGCCAGGAAGAGAATAGAAAGGTGCAGTTTACAGCAGTCTCCTCATCATTGAGACCTGAATTTGAGAATTCTAGGCCCCGTTGCGTCCAGAGATGGATCATGAGCTGGGTCTCACCTTGGCTTCCTTCCTCCCCTGGCTCTGACTCCATATCCACTGGGATTTTCTTTTTTTCTTTTTTTTTAAAAATTATTTTTTTAATTGAAGTATAGTTGGTTTACAATGTTGTGGTAATCTCTGCTGTACAGCAAAGTGATCCAGTTATACACATAGAGACAATCTTTTTTAATATTATTTTCCATTATGGTTTATCACAGAATATTGAATATAGTTCCCTGTGCTATACAGTAGGACCTTGATGTTTATCTGTCCTATATATAATAGTTTGCATCTACTAACCTCACACTCCCAGTCCTGCCCTCCCCCACACCCTCCCCCTTGGCAACCACAAGTTTGTTTTCTATGTCTAAGTCTGTTTCTCACACTCACTGGGATTTAAAATTTGAACTTAGTGTACCCTGATATCGGGAAGGGGTGTGTACTAGTTAACAGACTAGAAAATTCTAGTTACAAAACAGGGGAATGGTGTCCCCCATGAGAAAAAGGCATTTTGGCATCCTGATTTATAACTAGTTGATAACAAGTTAATCAACTCTTGAACTTGACTGAACACAAGACCCAGAAAGGGGGTGGTGAGCCTGAGGACTTCTCTGGCCAGAGCTGGTCAGCTGGCCTTTCCCTGGCAATATCTATTCTTGGGAGAGAGTGTGATATGCTGGACAGGGCTTGAACTTGGAACAGGGTGGACCCATGGTCAAAACCTAGCTTTGTAATTTCTTAGCAATGTGTGCTGAGATGCTTACTTAATCCCTCTGAGACTTGCCTTTCTCATCGGAAAGGTGGGCATAAGAATACATTATGGAGTTCCTCTACAGATTAAATAAAATATGGAATGTAAAATTTCTAGCACCTTGTTGGCATGCAACAGCAGTTGGTTCCCTTCTCCTTGTTTATCTGCAGTATCAGGGAGGGCAAGAATAACAGAAAACAATATCCCTGTTATCCCTGATCTTGGGTCCAGAGAGATTATATGCTTTGCTCATGTAGACACAGTAAAACCAGACCACAGCTCAGGCTCCTTGCTTCCTGTGGCTTCTGCTCCAGTATGGCCCTGGGTCTCTCCAGAGCAGGAGTTGGCAAACTGTGGTCTATGGGTCAAGTCAAACTTGGCCCAACTGCCTATTTCTGTAAGTATATCTATTGGTAAATAGCCATGCTCATTCAATTACATATTGTCTAGGGCTCAACAGCAGAGTTGAGCTTGCATGGCCACATAACCTAAGATATCTATTATCTGGTACTTTAGAGAGAAAGTTTGCCCATCCCTGGTGTAGACTGTTGTTACCTTCTTAGGTGGAAGGAATTGCAGAGTGGGGAATCACAGAATGAAGAAATTGAGGAAACCCTTGAAAGGTTGAAGAAGAGAAAGATTTGGGAGAAAACACTAGCTTCTAGGGAAGGGACAGAGGAGAATGAAGGGAGAATAAAGACCTTTAGCAGAAATAGCTCCCAAAGACAGAAAATATTAGGAAATTGATAAATCTGCTCCCTTTAATTCCATTGTCTTTGCAGGGGATGAAATGCCATTGGTAGAGGATAACAGATTTCCAAGAAACATCAAGTTTCAGATCCTGAAATCAGAGCCCAGAGGCAGGGACTCTCCTTGCCCTGCTTTTCTGGGCATGTAAGCATCTCCTCATCCTTCCAGGCCCAGACTAAACACCACCACCCCAGGAAACCTTTCCCTAGTCCTGCATGAGCCCAGTCCCTCTCTGCTTCCATAGCATTTTGCCTATTGTTAATATTGATCAGATTTTCCTATGTGCAGACCCTGTTCTGAGCTCTTTATATGCATTAACCCTTAATGATCCTCACACAAACTCTGTGAAGTAGGTACTGTTATCTCAGATTCAAAACTTAGGAACCTGAGGTTTATGAGACAAAGCAAATGTCCAAGGGCTTTATTATTATATTGCAGTTCATTGTACTGATTTGTTTTCCAGTCTGAGCTCCTCACAGGCAGGGGTCTAATTTTATTCACTTTCTATGCTTGAAAATGACATGTTCTCAGAAGCTATTTATTGTATGAAGATATGTTGCCATTCAATACATTAATATATTTATTGATTGATGAGTTTATTTTATACTGATACATAATGGGGTATGCTCAACAAATATTTATTTCCCAAGTGGTTTAAGAACAGAGTCATCAGTCAATGATGGATGACCCATTCTTTTAGAAGCAGCACATGATCAGCTAGACATTCCAGTGGTGTCTGCAGTTGTTGCAGGAGAAATCTGCACCTGAAAAAGCATTTGCTTTGCAAGCTGTTCTCTCTTGATCATCGTGGCCTTCTCATGATGATCTTCAAACAGCTGGGCTGCATTGTGATTCATCACGTGCCTAGATCAGACAAATTTGCTCCTGACCCCAAAACTTGAGACGAATCCGATGTCACATACCTTTAATTTGACCATTGGGAAAGCTTTGATTCCATCATATAGTAGGGTGGCTGACAGTACTTTTTGGCTCAGAAACCAGCAGTGCAGTTAAATTGATTCAAATGAATTGAGTCTGAATTAAGTGCTAACCCTTGAGTGAGGTGTTAATAGCATGGAGATGAATAAGGCATGTACTGTTCATGAATTGTAAGCGCTCACAGTCTGAGGCTGAAGGAAGAGATAGATTATCAGTAATGTCCACCTGTTACAGCTGCTGTGAGGAGTGAATGAGATAGTGCAGCAGGTAAAACACATAGCACAGTGCTGGGTGCTTTAGTAAGTGCTCAGTTAGTATTAGCTGTTATATTATTACATATACAATACAGTGTAATGAGTGTTATCTCTGTGATGTATACAAAATGCTTTTAGAGCACAGAGTATCTAATTTTGCCTAGGGAATTCAGGGAGACATTAACAGGAGAAGTAAGATTTCAACAACACCCTAATGAATGTGTAGGGATGCTTCAGATAGATAAGGCAGTGGTAAGGGTAGGGGTGGGCATTAGAGGGAGAGGAAACAATGGGTATGAAAATAATTTTTTTTCTGAGTATAACAGGAACTTCAGTAAAGAGTTTAGTGGGTACTACAGGAGAAAGGAGGGAAATGGAAAAGATGCGGTAGACAGAATATGTATTTCTCTCCTCCAACCCCCACCAAATGCCTACATCCCTGGTACTTGTGAATATATTACCTTACATGGCAAAGGGAATTAAAATTGTAAATGAAATTAAGGTTGTTGATCAGTTGACCTAAAAATAGGGAGATTATCCTGGATGGCCTCAATGGAAAGGTATCCCATGCTCTTGGACTGGAAGAATTAACATTATTAAAATGGTCATACACCCAAAACAACCTACAGATTTAATGCAATCCCTATCAAATTACCCATGACATTTTTCACAGAACTAGAACAAATAATCCTAAAATTTATATGGAACCATGAAAGACCCAGAATTGTCAAAGCTATCTTGAGGAAAAAGAACAAAGCAGGAGGCATAACCCTCCCAAGACTTCAGACTATACTACAAAGCTATAGTAATCAAAACAGCATGGTATTGGCACAGAAACATACATATAGATCAATGGAACAGAATAGAGAGCCCAGAAATAAACCCACATACCTACGGTCAATTAATCTTCGATAAAGGAGGCAAGAATATACAATGGAGAAAAGACAGTTTCTTCAGCAAGTGGTGTTGGGAAAGTTGGACAGTCATATGTAAATCAATGAAGTTAGAACACACCCTCACACCATACACAAAAATAAACTCAAAATTGTTAACAGACTTAAACATAAGACATGAACCATAAAACTTCTCGAAAAGAACTTAAGCGAAACATGCTCTGACATAAATCATACCAATATTTTCTTAGGTCAGTCTCCAAAGGCGATAGAAATAAAAATGAAAAGAAACAGATGGGACCTAATCAAACCTACAAGATTTTGCACAGTAAAGGAAACCATAAACAGAATGAAAAGTCAATCTACAGAATTGGAGAAAACATTTGCAAACAATGTGACCAACAAGGGCTTAATTTCTAAAATATGCAAATAGCTCACACAGCTGAAAAACAAAAAATGAACAACCCAATCAAAAAATAGGCAGAAGACCTAAATAGACACTTTTGCAAGAAGACATACAGATGGCCAACAGGCACATGAAAAGATGCTCAACATCACTAATTATTAGAGAAATGCAAATCAAAACTGCAATGAGTTACCACCTCACACTGGTGAGAATAGCCATCATTAAGTCCACAAATAACAAATGCTGGAGAGGGTATGGAGAAAAGGGAACCTTCCTACACTGTTGGTGGGAATGTAAATTGGTGCAGCTACTATGGAAAACAATATGGAGGTTCCTTAAAAAGTTAAAAATAGAATTGCCATATGATCCTGCAATCCCACTCCTGGGCATATATCCAGACAAAACTATAATTTGAAGAGATACATGCACCCCAATATTCATAGCAGCACCATTTACAATAGCTAAGACATGGAAACAACCTAAATGTCCACTGGCATTTAGATAAATGGATAAAGGAGATGTGGGATATACACAGTGGAATATTACTCAGCCATAAAAAATGAAATAATGCCATTTGCAGCAACATGGATGGACCTAGAGATTATCATACTAAAGAAGTAAATCAGAAAGAGAAAGACAAATACCATATGATATCACTTATATGTGGAATCTAAAATATGACACAAATGAACCTATCTATGAAACAGGAACA
The DNA here is from genome assembly GCF_059928025.1 of Delphinapterus leucas. Classification (NCBI taxonomy): domain Eukaryota; kingdom Metazoa; phylum Chordata; class Mammalia; order Artiodactyla; family Monodontidae; genus Delphinapterus; species Delphinapterus leucas. Next base: position 33,218,559 of record NC_143147.1, read on the forward strand.
CAGACATAGAGAACATACTTGTGGTTGTCAAGGTTGGGGGAGGGATGGATTGGGAGTTTGGAATTAGCAGATGCAAACTATTATGTATAGAATGGATAAACAACAAGGTCCTACTGTATAGCACAGGGAACTATATTCAGTATCCTGTAATAGAATATGAAAAAGAATATCTATACCTATATCTGTATCTAAATCACTTTGCTATACACCAGAAACTAACACAACATTGTACATTAACTATACTTCAATAAAAAAAAATTAAAGAAACAAAAAACCAAAACCAACTGTTATTAAAAGTGATAGAGGGAGGGAGAAACAGAGTTAAAGTGATGAAATGTGAAAAGGACTCAACTCTCTTTGACCTCAGCTGGCTTTGAGGATGCAGAAAAGAGCCATGAGCCAAAGACTGCAGCTTGTCTCTAGAAGTTGTAAAAGGAAAGGAAATGAATTCTCCCCTAGATTCTCAAGTAAAAAGCACAGCCCTGCTGACACCTTGATTTTTGTTCAGTGAGACCCCTGTTGGACTTCTAACTTCCAGAATTATAATAAAATTGTGTTGTTTAACCCACCAAGATTGTGGTAGTTTGTTACAGTTGCAGTAGGAAAGTGATACAGCTCAGGAAGAGAGACTGAAGGAGAGGAGGCTATGAAAAGCTTCATAGGTTACACTCTCTTTCCCTGTAAGACAGATATTCCAAAATAGTGTCCTGTCCCTTAACATGTTCAGCAGACAGGGTCCAAAGATCAAATAACTCTGGGTATCATTGTACACTCTTGTCCTCATTTGAAAATTCATAATTAACATTAATAATTTAAAGTCTTCAAGAAGTCCTATAGCAAAGAGATCTGTTTAACTTTGTTTAATTAAATATTTCCAAAATTTACTTGATCATCAAGTTTCCCTTTTTTCACACAAGACATGTTAACATCCCAACACACTTTGGAAAATTCTACTATAGGTGATGAGACCCCATCAGAGTTTTAATTTTAATAAATATTTTTTTTTAGTTGAAAAGGTAGTTTAATCTCATTATGAAAAATAGATAAAAGGAAAAAGTTACAGTTAATTTCATCACATCAATTCAACTACTAGTTGGTGCATTTTGGTCTACTTTTTACATGCATCTATTTTCTTGCATATTTTTAGTATGCAAAGCTAGTTTTGAGTAATTTGAACAGCATGTAGTAAATTCCCATTTTTTCTACTCATATCCACTCCTCCTTTTCCCAGTAACAAAAGCACAATTCTCTCTCCCCTCCATGTCTCCAATAGTGTAGTACAAGAGAAAGAGGAAGCAAATAAAAAGTAAATGAAGAGAAGTACAAAGCACAAAGTAAGATGGCAGAAGCCCAGTTTGTATATATCAATGACAATAAACATAAATGGATTGAACTCACCAGCTAACTGATAGATTGCCATATTGGATTAAAAAGAGTGAATGGTTTTTAAGGAGGTGGTGATTGATAGTACATCATTTTTTGGCAAATTTGGCTATGGAAGGACTGAGACAGTGTAATTCCATGGGTCAGAAACAGCTTTGGGGGAATTTTTCAGAATTAGCCAGATTCAAATATCAGGTATTTCCAAAGTCACGTGATGGGCAAGGAATGAGAGGAAGGCTTTGTTCTTTGACTTTACCCCAAAGGGTAGGCATTGCTTTCCAAAAGAGTGATATCTTAGTGTATAATTGCTAGAATTTAAAAATTGTTTGGTGCTGGGTTTGAGATGGAAGGGAGGGATGATTATGAAAGGGTCTTTGAAACAGAGAGGAAAGAACTAGGAAAATCTTGCAGAAATACATTATCCATTTATGAGACTTCTGTCACCTGACTACATTACCACAGACTTATTCTACTGTGGACCTGAAAGTATACCTTACATGTATAAAAATGATTTGAAGGCAGCATGGTGTAGTGGAAAGATTTCTGGAGTTTAATCAGAACCTTGTCCTGGATCCCAGCTCCATAACTGTGTGGTTATAAACTGAGGCAAATTCCTTTAGCTTTCTGGGTCTCAGGATCCTGGGCTGGGAAATAAAACCACTGGATGATACAATCTCTAGGATACCTCCCAGTTTTCACATTTTCTAAGGGACTCTGTTCCTTCCGAAGTCTCAGAGAAATGGAATCATCCCAATTCATTGAGGTCAATTCTTTCCTTAACTCCAAATCCATAGCTTGCCCTGGAAATGGAATGAAGCTTGGATCTTGAGACATGATTGAGTAACTAGGACATTTGTTGCACCTGAGCATATCTTAAGGTAGAGTGGTTTCTCAGGCAGCATTTACCAAAATATATTCAGGGAACACTAGTCCTGTAAGATATTCTGTCAAGTAAGTTTCAGAAATGCATTTCTTATCTCCCCTTAGAGATGTACAATGAAAGCTAAAGAATTGTGGCTTAGAGCTGAGCAGGGTTATGGTGGATTAGCATGAATTCTTCAGAAATGAGTTGAACGTTCATGAAGTCACTCATCAAAGGCCTCCAGGCCCATGTTGAGGGAAAGGAGGGAGGGAGAGGATTGTTCTTTACTTTTGCTCCTAAGGGCAGACATAGTTCTCCAGGGAATAGGGTTTTTATGAGTACTAACCAGAATTCAAAAATTGTTTAGTAATGAGAATGTGGTTGGGAGTGGAATGGTAGCAGAGGAAAGTTGTGGGATGAATAGTGACTGCATCAGTATGACGTTGTCTGCCTTGCTGAGGGGGCCCAACAAAATCCTCTTTCTCAGAAGCAGTGTAAGCGGTATGAGCTTGGTAGATGTCAACTTGGATATTGAATTTTTAGAGTGAAACTGCTGCTAGAAATCATTGAGTCATAACAATTTTGTTTAAATAGGGTTGGAAAAAAGATTAACCCTTAGGTTGGGCAGCAACATCTTTTGGTTGAAGAGGAAGGAGGGAGCATGTCTATCATCACATGGCTAACTTGCTTGGTGGATTCAGAAAGGTGTCAACTAAAAAGTCTTCTCTTTTTGTGGCCTATCCAGCTACCAGCAAACTACCTACAGCACACCAGTGTGACTCCCTACAGTGTACCTGTCTAACTACCTACAGTGCACCACTGTAACTACCCACACTGTGCTAGGATCTGTGGTAGCTCCTTGAGATTTTGGAGGGTAAGACATGGCTTGCTGCAAGGACCTCAGAATCCAGGATATCTAGAAAATCTAGGAAATGGAGTAAGAGCTTTGTCTGACAAAGCTTGGGCATTAGAAGGACAATATGGGGGCAGAACATAACCAGGAATGTCAGGGAAGGTTTCCTGGGGGAGGTGATACCTGAGTTGTGTTATGAAGGTTGAGTAGGCATTAGGTTGATGAAGTGTGTTGTCAGATGAGCAAGGAGGGCATTATGGGCACAGTTGAGAACAATTGCATTGGGGGACAAAAAAGTGAGTGGGGGACAAGATGCTGTTCTGTATTGCTGGAAAGAAATATGTGAGGTGGGGAGAGGTGCATGGTGAGGCTAGAGAGGTAAGAATCGTGTTATGAGGGACCTGATTACCATTGCAAGGAACTAGGGCTGCCGTTAGCCTAAGGTTAGTGTTTTTCAAAGTTTGATCCCTATACTCTTTGCATCAGAATCCTCTTAGGTGCTTGTTAAAAATTCAGGATTTACTGATTCAGAGCTTTTGGAGAAGGCAGCCAGAAATCTGCATTTTAGAGAACATACCAGGTGATTCTGGAGTACACTGAAGTTTACAGCTGCCACTTACGGAGACAAGGGTCACTGAAGAGTTTCAAGTGGTGATGTTGCTGAATCCATGGTTTAGCTAACTTGCCCTGGAGAGTATTAGATTAGATAAAAGCAGGGCGACCATCTAAAGGCCTCTTGAAATAATCCTGTTGGAAGTTGAATATGCCCTGACCACAGTAGTGGTAGCCAGGATGCAGAGACATACTGATAAGGCCACAGAAGCAGAGTACAGGTAAGCACTGAACACTCACCCGAGGCCTAAATAGCTAGTTCTGGTTTGGAAAAGGGCAACAAGCATGGGCTTCTCTGGCTGATGGGGGGCATGAGTAGGGTAAAGTTAATTGGGAGTAATGGTCTTTGGAAGATATTGTAAGCAGTAGAATGATTCTAAATTGATAGAACTCAAAAGTCAGACTCCACTTCAGTGTCTAGGTTAAATGCAATAATACTTTAGGATGATGCACATACATGGTGTCTGAGATTCACCAGCTAGTAGGACACATGGGCACAAACATCTGCATTAGGGAGCAGAGGACATCATCTTCACTTATAAAAGGGAAGATGTTCAATGTTCACAGAAAAGTCCAGAGACTTCCCAAGTTCAGGGTGGAGAAAATCAGAATTAGCTCTAATGCAGAAGTTCCCAAGTGATGGGGTTTGTGTTCTCTTCCTTCACACAACCCAGTCTCCTCTCGGGAGGTATCGGCTGTGAAGAGTTTGGTGTTTAACCTTCCAGATCATCTTCTATGCTTGTACATGTAGGTGTATATATTTCTACGGAAGTACATAGTTTTATTTTGAGTGTGCATGTGTGTTTCTTTTTAGGGTTAATTTAAGGAATTTTCTTTTTAAAAAATATACAACATAATGATTTGATGTATGTGTATATTGCAAAATATTACCACAGTAAGTCTAGTTAGCATACATTACTTCACAGAGTTACAATTTTTTTCTTGTGATGAGAACTTTTGATTCACTCTCTCATCAATTTTCAAATGTACAATTCAGTGTTGTTAACTATAGCCATCATGCTGTACATTACATCCTCAGGACTTATTTGTCTTATAACTGGAATTTTGTACCTTTTGACCATCTTCACCCATTTCACCCACCCACCCACCAACCCCCACCTCTGGCAACCACCAATCTGTTCTCTTCCTATGAGTTTGCTTTTTTTAGGTCCACATATAAGTAAGACCATTTGTCTTTGTATGGTGAAGTATTTGTGTTTCTCTGACTTATTTCACTTAGCATAATGCCCCCAAGGTCTATCCATGTTGTCACAAATGGCAAGATTTTCTTTTTTATGGCTGAATAATATTCCATTTTATATCTATACCACAACTTTATGCATTCATCTATGTTAATTTGTTTGTTTTTTGAAGTATAATTGACCTACAATACTATGTTAGATCCTGTTATGCAATCTAGTGATTCACTTTTTGTATACATTACAAAAATGATCACAAGGATAAATCTCATTACCATCTGTCACCAACTATATTACTTTGTTATTGACCATAATCCCCATGCTGTACATTTTACCCCTGTGACTAATTTATTTTGTAACTGGAAGTTTGTACCTCTTAATCTCCCTCACCTATTTCACTCATCCCTCATCCCTTTCCCCTCTGGTAAACCACTTGTTTGTTCTCTGTATTTATGACTCTTTCTGTTTTGTTATATTTGTTCGTTTTGTTTTTAGATTCCACATAAAAGTGAAATCATACAGCATTTGTCATTTGTCTTTCTCTGTTTGACTATTACACTTACAGACCCTCTAGGTCCATTCATGTTGTCACAAACAGCAAGATTTCATTCTTTTTTTATGGCTGAGTAATATTCCATCATATATATATATATATATATATATATATATATATATATATATAAAACATCTTCTTTATCTGTTCATCTATTGATGGGCACTTAGGTTGCTTTCATATCTTAGCTATTGTGAATAATGGTGCAATGAAACATTGCATATATCGTTCATATTATACCCATATATATTGGTACATATATCTTTTCTAATTAGTGTTTTTGTTTTCTTTGGAAAAATACCTAGAAGTGGAATCTAGACCACATGGTTGTTCTATTTTTAGGTTTTTGAGGGATCTCTACATTGTTTTACATAGTAGCTGTACCAATTTACATTACCACCAGCAGTGCACAGGGTTCCATTTTCTCCACATCCTTGCCAACATTTGTTATTTCTTGTCTTTTTAAGAATAGTCATTCTGACAGGTGTGAGGTGATATCTCATTGTGGTTTTGAATTGAATTTCCCTGATGATTAAAGATACTGAGCATCTTTTCATATGTCTGTTGGCCATCTATCTGTATGTCTTCTTTGGAAAAATGTCTATTCAGGTTGTCTGCCCATTATTTAATCTGGTTGTTTGTTTTTTTATTGTTGAGTTATATGAGTTTTAAAAACTATTTTGGATATTTAATCCTTTGTCAGATATATCATTTACAAATATCTTCTTCCATTCAATAGGTGGCCTTTTCATTTTGTTGATAATTTCCTTTGCTATGCAAAAGCTTTTTAGTTTGATGTAGTCCCATTTGTTTATTTTTGCTTTTGTTTCTCTTGCCTGAGGAGACAGATCCAAAAATATATTGAGCATACTGCCTATGTTTTCTTCTAGGAGTTTTATGGCTTCAGGTAAGTCTTTAATCCATTTTGAATTTGTTTTTGTGTATGATGTGAGAGAGTAGTTCAGTTTGCTTCTTTTGCATATAACTGTCCAGTTTTCTGAACATCATTTATTTGAAGAGGCTATCTTTTCTCCATTGTGTATTCTTGCTTCCTTTGCCATTTATTAATTGTTCATATAAGTGTGGGTTCATTTCTGGATTATTTTATTCCATTGATCTATGTGTCTGTTTTTGTGCCAGTGCCATACTGTTTTGATTACTGTAGGCTTTGTGGTATAGTTTGAAATCAGGCAGCTGATTCATTCTTTTAAATTGCTGTCTCTTGGTATGGTGATACCACTTTTCTATTGCATACTCAAGGTTGATCCAAATGTATAACTGCTTCCCTTGCACTAGGTTGGGACCATGAACATCCTCATCCTTTCCTCCTCATATCTCCTTCTGATACCAAAACTAGGGCTTCCCTTCTTGTTCCCCAGGATCTCCATGTCACTTCAGCTAAAAGTATTTTCCTGGCAGCTGGCCATGCCACATCTTTGAGTTGCCATCTGGCTATATCTAGTGGGAACAAGGAAGCTTGCTGTCTGCATTCCTGTTCTTGAAAAAATCCTTCATAGATGAAAGATTTGAGAGTCCTATATATGGCACATTGACTTGTGATGTGCCCTCACAGCCATGGGGCTCTGAATATACACACTCTATTATATGGTACATTCTCATCTGAACTTAGCAGTCCTGTTTCCATTTCTTTATCACTTACCTTTTTATAAGTCTCAGTGTCTGCTAACAGAGGAAGGGCATTTATTGGAGAGTGAGCCCACTGGGAGAAAAAGGAAAAGTACTTGATAAAGAATTTCATGATTTGGAAAAACATAACGATAATTTTGGCACTTGAAAAAGATGTTAAAGTTACAGCAGATTTGTCCTGACCACATCTCTTCACACAGACATCAGTGCGGGTTACTTGTAACAATACCAGTCAAGGAGATGAGATGTTGGCTGAAAATAATTGGAAGGTCTAAGCCAACCACGGAGCCAGGGTCACTGAGACATCTCTGGCTTCTCCACCCGCATGCTAATGGAAGAGTTGTGTGGGCTTTAATTTAATTGAAGCAGTCAGAATGGAAACGGCAGAAAATCTCCTGCTTCTATTTATTCTCTGAGTTTCTATGGAGAGATGAGCTCTGAGTAGTTGTCCTTTTAAAAAGGGATATATAAGGAAAATAGTTTCCTGGTGGTCAGGGAGGAACTTGGGCTTGGGTGGAGTAGCTGGCTGTATTCAAAGGGCAATTTGAGTGGTGTGGTGATGGGAAAGAGGAGGTAAATAGAATTTATGTCCCCTTGAGTTTTATTAATAGTAATGATAATAATAAAATAATAGCTCACATTGTTTTGAGCACCTACTGGGTTCTGATCACTGTCTTAATGAATTCTCAGACATCCGTGACGTGGGCCGGGCAGAACTCTTATCCCAATTTTACTGTTGAGCTTCAAAGAGGTTAAGTTAATTGCTGAGGTCACATATCTGTTAAGGGACATTGCCTAAATTTGAAAAACAGGTCATATGATCCTGTAACTTTTGTTTTTAATATTTCTGCTATATGGCTATAAATATAGAGATCCAACATGAGGGAGAATAAAGTGCAGAAGGGCAACAAGTTGGTCAGAGGGGATCAGATTTAGCTGGTTACAAGATTCTTAGTCATCATTTTAGACTCTCTGAGCACACTGACGGACAGGTGTGCCAAAGTCTCACAATCAAGGAACTCCTTCTAGGTGCTTGCAGTATTTCATCACCCTCTACCACCACTAAACTTCATGAGCACCCTTGAAAGTATAATCTCCTCAGAGGTCATAGCTCAGGATTCTTCAGAGTCATCTACTTTCTTTCTTAAGGATTAGGAAGACACCAGAATTAGCAGCATCTTGAAAGGAATGTTTGACCATCCTGGATCAGAAGGAGGCCCTGTATCATGAGACAGTGTAGCAGGTGGGGAGCCTTCTTGGTGCAGGAGTAGAAGCAAGGTCAAATCCAGGAAGGTTTCAAGTCTGAAGAAGGAGGAGAGAAAGAGCAATGAGGTCAAGAGGCCTTGGGATTTGAGAGGGTTGGGATGTGGTGTGGGTGGAGCAGGCAGTTTTGAGGTTATGAACAGACAGTAGACATGAAAGATATGCTTTGATGGTATTTGCTGCATGACATGGGGGATAGTATTGCTCCTAAATGGCTGAGCAGGTGGACAGGGCCCAGGACAATGCCTCAAACATGGGCTTAATTATGCCTGGTATTTGTATGATGCTTTTCAATTTCCAAATTACTTCTAGGTCATCATGCAATGTATTTGCTGCATTAAACTGAATAAAGGGGAGTCTCTGTTACAAGTTATTACTTGGAAGTTCAAATGTGTCCATGCGTATTATGATAATTTAGGAAGTGATTGACTCTGATAGGATTTAGCACATACCTCAACTTCAAGTTTTGGGGTAGCTTATTATCTTGAAACAAAATGACAGCAGGTAGTTCCTGTGACTGCACTGGAACAAGTCTACAGTCTAGAGAACCATAGAGGGAAATGCTAAGGTTGGCTCCTTCCCAGTGAGGGAGGGAAGTGAAGAGGATTGAGTTGAGAATTACCTTTGAAGTAAAAAGGAAAGAACTTCCTGGCACGGGTAGTCAACAGAGGGACAATCCTTGCCACTGGTGACCTCTCTCATCTCTAACTCCACCAGCCTTTTATGTGTTTCTCTCTCTTTTGACATGTTGAAGTGGAAATTCCTTGTTTTGGGGCTACCCAGGCCCATTCCTTCTTTTGGTAACAGCACCCAAAACTTCCTTTGGGCGACTCCTCCTCCCTTACTGTCAGGCCACAGCTTTGGGTGAAGATAGCTCCACTGCTGGCTTTGGGGGTGGATCATGTGACCACACCTGGATGATGAGAACACTGAATTCCTCTAGCCATGGTGATTGGTTCAGGGGTGGGCACATGACCAGGATTTAGTGGGCACTACAGGAGGAGAGGTGGTCTCTTTTTGCTGCCTTGGATCTTGATGGTGTGAGGATGGGAGACTCTAGACACCAGTAGCCACCTTGCCCCACCATGAGGGGACATGGAATACTCGAAAGGGCTAAGTGAAGTGAGGTTAACGTCATAACTATTTACAGAGGCATCGGGGAGGATTATGAGAACATAGAAAACATAGTGAAGTACCCAGGGACTTGCAACAGTGGGCCTTGGAACCCTTAATTCTGAAGAGGGGAGAGGAGGGAACAGTGTTACCAGAGCCTGACAAGAGTTAGAAGGGGAATGCAGTCACTGCCAGACTATCAAGGCAGAGAGGAAGTGGGGATGGGCTGGGGGGAAGTAAATACTCTGACCTTACCCACCTCAAGCTTTCAAATCTTATGCTGTTTCTTGCACTGGCTGGACACAATCAAAGCCAGCAATCAAGCCCAGGTCAGTGCACGGTAGAGAAGGGCACAGAATGGATCTGAAGTTGGGGAGGTAAATGGAGAAAACCAGCACAGAGCTGCTCTTGATGTCCTATTAGGTTTGACAGAGAGCCAGTAATCCTCCTTTTTGCGTAAGCCAGTTTTGGTTGGCTGTTGTCTGATTTGTACTACCAGAGTCCTATGTGAAACATAAATCTTACCATCTAGCTGCTATTGTAGTTATTGGTTATGTCTCATCTTTCCTGCTAGATGTGAACTTTTCGAGGGTAGGGACCGTCCTTTATGCTTCTGTATTCTCAGTGAAGTGTCTGGCACAGAGTAGATGCTCAATAAATGCTTGCTAAAGTGAGTCAAACTGAATTCCATGCAGAGGGAATGGCTCATGCAAAAACACAAGGCACACCCCACCACAGCAGACTGTGAAGTCAATAAATGTGGGTGCTGGAATGGGTAGCCATTTGTTGCACGGTGATAGAACACCCTGGGCCACTTCACCCCTATTGTGAAAGAGAAGAGTTGAGCTCCCTAAAAAGGAATTTGTGCAAGTGTGTGGGAGGGTTCGAGGGAGCAGAGAGAAGAACATTAATGTTTCAAGCTGTGGGGAGTAATTCAGGCACCATGGATTCTGATCGGCAGGACAGCCAAGGTGGAATTTCACAGGGGAATAAGGTGTTCAGCAAGAAAACTGGAATAGAACTTCAGTGTTAAAAGAGCCAATAGAGGGCTTCCCTGGTGGCGCAGTGGTTGAGAGTCTGCCTGCCGATGCAGGGGACACGGGTTCGTGCCCTGGTCCGGGAAGATCCCACATGCCGCAGAGCGGCTGGGCCCGTGAGCCATGGCCGTTGAGCCTGCGCGTCCGGAGCCTGTGCTCTGCAATGGGAGAGGCCACAACAGTGAGAGGCCCGCGTACCGCAAAAAAAAAAAAAAAGAGCCAATAGAAATTATCTGGTATAATCCTTAGCATGTGAAACTGTGAGTGTGGGATGGCAGTGGATGACTCTAAAGCACTAGCACATAAAGCTGATTCAGTACAACATGCTAATACCTTAGGAGAAAAAGAAATCACAAGCCAGGATAAAAAAACTCAGGGACAGGTTCTGATTAGCTTGGTTGGGTCCAATAGCCATCCCTTCTGCCAATCACAGAGGCCAGGAGGTCTCATGGTTCTTTCTGTACCAATTACCAGAAAAGGTGGGGGGAAAGCTACTGGGAAGATAGAAGCTACATTCTAATGTTTCCAAACATTTCAGTCAGTCTGGAGCCAGGATCTCTATATTGTTTTTGGCAGGTAGTATTGTACAGGTCTCATACCAGAAGGGGTAGTCTGGGGTTCTAAGGGACCATAAAATGCTACAGGCAAGAAAGATGTGGGATATTCTTAAACAATTGGCTGGGGAAATGCAAGGAACACAGTCAAGCTCTGAATGTATCCTGGGCGTTCAAATTATTATGCCTTAAGGCAGTGTTTCTCGAAGTGTGGTCTGGGGAGTCCCTGGGAACCCCCTTTCAGAGGGTCCTCAAGGTCAAAAATATTTTCATAATAATATAGGGCAAACAAGCAAACAAAAATAGATTTGCTTGTTTCACTCTCATTCTCTGAAATTGTACAGTCAAGAAGGAAAGTGAAATCTTCCAGGGACTGTCTGCCATGTGATAATGCCACAGACTGAATGCAGAAGCAGGTATGAGAATCCAACTCTTCTGTGGAGCCTGACATCAAAGAGGTCTGCAAAAATGTAAAAGAGTGTCACTCTTCTAGTTTTTTGAAAGTAGTTATTTTACATAAAAATAAGTTATGTTAATCATGAAATGGGTTTATTGTTATTTTTGAGATTAATTAATGGGTTTATTGTTATTTTTGAGATTAATATATAAATATTAAAAATTTGTCTCTGTTTTAGTTTCTAATATGCTAGGTTTTAATAGATATAACCTACATAAACAGAAGCTCTTTGGAGTCCTCATTAATTTTTAAGAGTGTAAAAATTTGGTCCTGGGACCAAAAGTTTGAGAATCACTGCCTTAAGGTAGTGGTAAATCCCTGACAGTGGACAGGGGACGGGAATTCTGTTTTGCCAGCTTGTATTTTTGTTACCGGTAGTTCGTTTGAATACTGAGATTATATTGAATGAATGACAGTACTTGTCATCCTGTGGAGATAGCCCCATGCAGGGAGTAGTGGAAAGTTCATGCATGAAATTTAGTCAGGCTGTCCCGGCTTTAACTTCTAGTTCCTTTGGGCAAGTGATCATGATCAAATTACTTACTATTTCTGAAGGTCAATTTCTTATTGGTAAAATGTAGATGGTAACAGCTACCTATTGACAAGAATTTTGTGAAGATTAGATGACGTCTTTATGAAAACATCTAATCCGTTGCCAGGTAATAGTAGGTTTTCCATAAATATTAGTCTTCTTTCCTCCCTCTCAGATTGCTCCAAAGAATCAGTCCTTTCAGAATCTTCAACAAGAGTTCTTGTCTGAAGTGGTTTCCAAAGATAGGTCTGCCTGGACTCTGGTCCCATAAGTCTCTTGCCCCTCTGAAGAATCAATACCAGTGCCACTGAATTATATATCCTGGATTTGCTTACTCTTGGTGGATATAGTGAAGCCCAGGGGGAATTTTATCTATCTTCTATCTACCTATCTATTTATCTATCTATCATCTATCTTCAGTGAATTTTTTTTTTACAAACACCCACTCCTTTTCCTTTGGGATCAGTATTGAGTTAGAGGGGAGGGGAAAATGTCCCAGTCTGAGGGTTACCTAGCAACAGTTGGACTTCAGGTGAAATCTGCTAATTAGATTGGTATGGACTGTGGTTGGTGAGGAGTTGCCTAGCAACCAACAGTTGCCTGGAACTCACTGCAGATATTGGTGGCAGCGTTCACACTGCCTTCAGAAGGGGTTCCCATAGTTGCTTGCTCATGGAAATTTTCAACCAAATTTATCCATCTGGATGGTCTCTCTCAGTCTCTGTTTTTCTTTCTCCTCCCCCATTTTCTCTGTTTCTCTGCATCTGTCTGTTAACCAGTCAGTTAAAAGAAAGTTGAAATTTGGGGGAAGCAACAAGGGCTAGTGGAAAAAGCATGAATTCTAGAGCCAAATAAATATGTATTTCAAACCTGTTCTGCCACTTACTGACTCTATGAGTTAGATAAGTTACCTCATCTCTTTGAGAGTCAGTTTCAAATGAGAGATAATAGAGCCGAGCTCAGAAGGCTATTGTAAGGTTTAAATTAAATAAGGCCTGGAGTACCAGGCACATGGCAATACTCACTACATTGTATTTCTTTCCACTCTTTCTCTTTACAAATTAGATATTCCTGACTCTGTATGGAATCAGAATAGAAGTGTATGCCTAAAACATAAGCAATACAGAGGAGTATGCCATAGTTGTTCATAATACTATATTTTATATAAATATATTGGGAACAACTTCTCCTACCAGTTCTTTAAAACTAGACATTTAGAAGTGAAAAAGAGAACAAGATATGCTTGAACATTGGTGAAGGTGTTTTTTTGTTTGCTTTTTTCCTGTGTATAGAAGATGCTGTCAGATCACGAATCTGCTTTATTTATTTTTAAATTTTTAATTGAAGTATAATTGACATATAACATTGTATTAGTTTCAGGTACACAACATGAATCTGTTTCTATATCAGAAACATTAGCTTGCTGTCATAGAGAGATAATGGTTCCTCAAAGATGTCCACATCCTAATCTTGCAATTGTGATTAAATTAATGATCTTGAGGTGAGGAGATTATCTTGAATTGTCATCTGGGTACTTATAAGGGAAAGAGGGAGGCAGGAGAAGAGAGGACAAGAGCAGAGATCAGAGAGAAGGAGATATGAAGATGCTACAATGCTGCTTCCGAAGAAGGAAGGGGTCACAAGTCAAGGAATGCAGTGACCTGTAGAAGCTGGAAAAGGCAAGGGAACCAATTTCCCCCTAGAGCCTCCTTCAGCAGGAATCCAGCCCTACCAACACCTTAATTTTAGGCCAGTGAGATTCATTTAGGACTTCTCATCTCTAGAACTGTAAGATAATAAATTTGTGTTGTTTTTAACCCACTAAGTTTTTGATAATTTGTCATAGCAGCAATAGGAAACAATACGGACACCTTTGAGGGTTGGGGTGGGGTGGGGGTGGGGTGGAATCAGACACCCGGAAACTTGACCCCACTGTGCTCCCGTAGCTGCCTTTGACTAGTTGAGACAAGCCAATTCTCAAAAACAACAAGACAGGGCTTCCCTGGTGGTGCAGTGGTTGAGAGTTCGCCTGACGATGCAGGGGACACGGGCTCGTGTCCCGGTCCGGGAAGATCCCACGTGACGCAGAGCGACTAGGCCCGTGAGCCATGGACGCTGAGCCTGCGCGTCCGGAGAGGCCACAACAGTGAGAGGCCCGCGTACCGCAAAAAAACAAAACAGCAACAACAAAAAAAAACAACAAGTCAGTTCGTTTTTTCACCTATCTATTTCACCTGGTCTAGTCTAGCATTGGACTAGACCAGGATCTCTCCTGGGTCTCTTCCAGGGTGATTTTGTATGATTCCAGGTCTGTCTAGTGGAGACAGTTGGAGTGAATAATTTAAAATGTCACTAGGTTCTTTGGAGGGCTTTTATTCATTCAACAAACTGGTAGGTGCCAGGTGCTCTGCTAATTGCTGGGACTATAAAGACAAATAAGCTGTTTCTGCTCTTGCAGAAGCCGTGGTCCAGTAGGAGAGGGAAAGAAGAGGGTAGGACAGTGCTAGGCCAGGGGGATTCACGGTGTGCTGGGGGCAGGGCTAAGGCTCCTTATTGGTGTGAAAGTGGCAGCACCACTTCCCAGAAGAGATGAACGATGAGGAGTGTTTAGAAGGAAGAGGGATGAGTGAGGACAGTTTTCCAGGCAGAGCCTGTGCAAAGCAGGGACACAGCGGAGCTGGCTGACTGATTACAGCAAAGAGGAAATGGGCCTGTGTGAATGGAGGGGGAAGTCGTGGGCTCAGGATGGGAATGAAACAGGAGTCAGAGCCTGGAAGGCTCATGAGTCACACCCAGGGCAGCAGGGAGCCCCTAAAATGTTTTCCATGGGGCATGGCAAGATATACTTCATGTGTTGTGATTACTTTTCACTATTTTAAAACTTAGGGAGACTATGGGATGGAAACTTGCCAACAAGTTATTATTACATCATAGATATTAAAAAATGTGAAGTCCTAGAGAAAAATATGTCAAAGCATTAACTCTGGAGCTAAAATGTTTGGTTTTAAATCTTGGTTCTATCACTTGCTAGCTGTATGACCTTGGGCAAACTGCTCAACTCTTTGGTGCCTCAGTTTCCTCATCTATAAAATGGGGATAATAGCCTTATTGCTTCAGAAAATTAAATGAATATAATGAAGTGCTTAGAGCACTGCCTAGAATACATTTAAAGTTCTATAAGTCTTTGCTATTTTCAATGAAAATTCAATTAACTATCAAGTTAAGATGAAAAAAGGGAATTTTATTTGAGCCAAATTGAGGATTATAACCTGGGAAGCAGATTCTCAGAAAGCTCTGAGAACTGTTACCCCTGTTAGAAGTTGGAGGCACAATCATATATATTTTTGAGGATGTACATCAAAATGACATACTGGGGCGAAGGGGGCAGCTAGAGTGAATCTTCAGCCCTGGCCAAGGTGTGTGTGCAGAGTGAGACCGGAAGCCAGTAGACAGTTTTAACAATGGAGTGACCTTCTACATTTTGGCTGTGGTATGGTGAATGAACTGTAGATGGAAGATTATAGCTAACATTTATTAAGCACTTATGTGCCGTGGGGATGAAAGACTCTTGGTGCTGCAGCCAGGAGTCAGTGCTGTGCCTCTGAGGTGGGAGAGACAACTTCAGGACACTGCTCCACAAGAGACCTCCCAGCTCCATATAATATCAAATGGGGAAAGTCTCCCAGACCTCTCTGTCTCAACACGAACACCCAGCTTCACTCAATGACCAGCAAGCTACAGTACTGGACACCATATGACAAACAACTAGCAAGACAGGAACACCCACCCATTAGCAGAGAGGCTGCCTAAAATCATAATAAGTCCACAGACATACCCAAACACACCAACAGACGTGGACCTGCCCACCAGAAAGACAAGATCCAGCCTCATCCACCAGAACACAGGCACTAGTCCCCTTCACAAGGAAGCCTTCACAACCCACTGAAACAAATTTAGCCACTGAGGACAGACACCAAACACAACAAGAACTATGAACCTGCAGCCTGCAAAAAGAAGACCCCAAACACAGTAAGATAAGCAAAATGAGAAGACAGAAAAACACACAGCAGATGAAAGAGCAAGATAAAAACCCACCAAACCTAAGAAATGAAGAGGAAATAGGCAGTCTACCTGAAAAAGAATTCAGAATAATGATAGTAAAGATGATCCAAAATCTTGGAAATAGAATAGACAAAATGCAAGAAACATTTAACAAGGACCTAGAAGAACTAAAGATGAAACAAGCAATGATGAAAACACAATAAATGAAATTAAAAATGCTCTAGATGGGATCAATAGCAGAAAAACTGAGGTAGAAGAACAGATAAGAGACCTGGAAGATAAAATAGTGGAAATAACTACTGCAGACCACAATACAGAAAAAAGAATGAAAAGAACTGAGGACAGTCTCAGAGACCTCTGGAACAACATTAAACGCACCAACATTCGAATTATAGGGGTTCCAGAAGAAGAAGAGAAAAAGAAAGGGACTGAGAAAATATTTGAAGAGATTATAGTTGAAAACTTCCCTAATATGGGAAAGGAAATAGTAATCAAGTCCAGGAAGCACAGAGAGTCTCATACAGGAAAAATCCAAGGAGAAACACACCAAGACACATATTAATCAAACTGTCAAAAATTAAATACAAAGAAAACATATTAAAAGCAGCAAAGGAAAAACAACAAATAACACACAAGGGAATCCCCATAAGGTTAACAGCTGAACGTTCAGCAGAAACTCTGCAAGCCAGGAGGGGCTGGCAGGACATAGTTAACGTGATGAAGGAGAAAAACCTGCAACCAAGATTACTCTACCCAGCAAGGATCTCATTCAGATTTGATGGAGAAATTAAAACCTTTACAGACCAGCAAAAGCTGAGAGAGTTCAGCACCACCAAACCAGCTTTACAACAAATGCTAAAGGAACTTCTCTAGCCAAGAAACACAAGAGAAGGAAAAGACCTACAATAACAAACCCCAAACAATTAAGAAAATGGTAATAGGAGCATACATATTGACAATTACCTTAAATGAAAATGGATTAAATGCTCGCATCAAAAGACACAGACTAGGTAAATGGATACAAAAATAAGACCCATATATATGCTGTCTACAAGAGACCCACTTCAGACCTAGAGACACATACAGACTGAAAGTAAGGGGATGGAAAAAGATGTTCCATGCAAATGGAAACCAAATGAAAGCTAGAGTAGCAATTCTCATATCAGACAAAATAGACTTTAAAATAAAGACTATTACAAGAGACAAAGAAGAACCCTACATAATGATCAATGGATCCATCCAAGAATAAGATATAACAATTGTAAATATTAACGCACCCAACATAGGAGCACCTCAATACATAAGGCAGATACTAACAGCCATAAAAGGGGAAATCGACAGTAACACATTCATAGTAGGGGACTTTAACACCCCACTTTCACCAATGGACAGATCATCTAAAATGAAAATAAATAAGGAAACACAAGCTTTAAATGATACATTAAACAAGATGGACTTAATTGAAATTTATAGGACACTCCATCCAAAAACAACAGAATACACATTTTTCTCAAGTGCTCATGGAACATTCTCCAGGATAGATCATATCTTGGGTCACAAATCAAGCCTTGGTAAATTTAAGAAAATGGAAGTTGTATCAAGTATCTTTTCCGACCACAACGCCATGAGACTAGATATCAATTACAGGAAAAGATCTGTAAAAAATACAAACACATGGAGGCTAAACAATACACTACTTAATAACAAAGTGATCATTGAAGAAATCAAAGAGGAAATAAAAAAATACCTAGAAACAAATGACAATGGAGACATGACGACCCACAACCTATGGGACGCAGAAAAAGCAGTTCTAAGAGGGAAGTTTATAGCAATACAAGCCCACCTTAAGAAACAGGAAACATCTCGAATAAACAACCTAACATTGCACCTAAAGCAAATAGAGAAAGAGAAACAAAACAAACCTAAAGTTAGCAGAAGGAAAGAAATCATAAAAATCAGATCAGAAATAAATGAAAAAGAAATGAAGGAAACGATAGCAAAGATCAATAAAACTAAAAGCTGGTTCTTTGAGAAGATAAACAAAATAGATAAACCATTAGCCAGACTCATCAAGAAAAAAAGGGAGAAGACTGAAATCAATAGAATTAGAAATGAAAAAGGAGAAGTAACAACTGACACTGCAGAAATACAAAAGATTATGAGAGATTACTACAAGCAACTCTATGCCAATAAAATGGACAACCTGGAAGAAATGGACAAATTCTTAGAAATGCACAAGCTGCCAAGACTGAATCAGGAAGAAATAGAAAATATGAACAGATGAATCACAAGCACTGAAATTGAAACTGTGATTAAAAATCTTCCAACAAACAAAAGCCCAGGACCAGATGGCTTCACAGGCGAATTCTATCAAACATTTAGAGAAGAGCTAACACCTATCCTTCTCAAAGTCTTCCAAAATGTAGCAGAGGGAGGAACACTCCCAAATTCATTCTACGAGGTCACCATCACCTTGATACCAAAACCAGAGAAGGATGTCACAAAGAAAGAAAATGACAGGCCAATATCACTGATGAACATAGATGCAAAAATCCTCAAGAAAATAGTAGCAAACAGAATCCAACAGCACATTAAAAGGATCATACACCATGATCAAGTGGGGTTTATTCCAGGAATGCAAGGATTCTAAAATATATGCTAATCTATCAATGTGATAAACCATATTAACAAATTGAAGGAGAAAAACCATATGATCATCTCAATAGATGCAGAGAAAGCTTTCTTCAAAATTCAACACCCATTTATGATAAAAACCCTGCAGAAAGTAGGCATAGAGGGAACTTTCCTCAACATAATAAAGGCCATATATGACAAACCCACAGCCAACATCATCCTCAATGGTGAACAAGTGAAAGCATTTCCACTAAGATCAGGAACAAGACAAGGTTGCCCACTCTCACCACTCTTATTCAACATAGGTTTGGAAGTTGTAGCCACAGCAATCAGAGAAGAAAGGAAATAAAAGGAATCCAAATTGGAAAAGAAGAAGTAAAGCTGTCACTGTTTGCAGATGACATGATACTATACATAGAGAATCCTAAAGATGCTACCTGAAAACTACTAGAGCTAATCAATGAATTTGGTAAAGTTGCAGCATACAAAGTTAATGCACAGAAATCTCTTGCATTCCTATACACTAATGATGAAAAATCAGAAAGTGAAATCAAGAAAACACTCCCATTTACCATTGCAAGAAAAAGAATAAAATATCTAGGAATAAACTTACCTAAGGAGACAAAAGATCTGTGTGCAGAAGATTATGACACTGATGAAAGAAATTAAAGATGATACAAATAGATGCAGATACCATGTTCTTGGATTGGAAGAATCAACATTGTGAAAATGACTCTACTACCCAAAGCAATCTACAGATTCAATGCAATACCTGTCAAACTACCACTGGCATTTTTCACAGAAGTAGAACAAAAAATTTCACAATTTCTATGGAAACACAAAAGACCCCGAATAGCCAAAGCATTCTTGAGAACGAAAAACGGAGCTGGAGGAATCAGGCTCCCTGACTTCAGACTATACTACAAAGCTACAGTAATCAAGACAGTGTGGTACTGGCACAAAAACAGAAATATAGATCAATGGAACAGGATAGAAACCCAAGAGATAAACCCACGCAGATATGGTCACCTTATCTTTCATATAGGAGGCAGGAACGTACAGTGGAGAAAGGACAGCCTCTTCAATAAGTGGTGCTGGGAAAACTGGACAGGTACATGTAAATGTATGAGATTAGATCACTCCCTAACACCACACACAAAAATAAGCTCAAAATGGATTAAAGACCTAAATGTAAGGCCAGAAACTATGAAACTCTTAGAGGAAAACATAGGCCGAACACTCTATGACATAAATCACAGCAAGATCCTTTTTGACCCACCTCCTAGAGAAAAGGAAATAAAAACAAAAATAAACAAATGGGACCTAATGAAACTTCAAAGCTTTTGCAGAGCAAAGGAAACCATAAACAAGACAAAAAGACAACCCTCAGAATGGGAGAAAATATTTTCAAATGAAGCAACTGACAGAGGATTAATCTACAAAATTTACAAGCAACTCATGACGCTCAATAGCAATAAAACAAACAATCCAATCCAAAAATGGGCAGAAAACCTAAATAGACATTCCTCCAAAGAAGATATGCAGACTGCCAAAAGCACATGAAAGAATGCTCAACATCATTAATCATTAGAGAAATGCCAATCAAAACTACAATGAGATATCATCTCACACCAGTCAGAATGGCCATCATCAAAAAATCTAGAAACAATAAATGCTGGAGAGGGTCTGGAGATAAGGGAACACTCTTGCACTGCTGGTAGGAATGTGAGTTGGTACAGCCACTATGGAGAACAGTATGGAGGTTCCTTAAAAAACTACAAATAGAATTGCCATATGACCCAGCAATCCCACTACTGGGCATATACCCTGAGAAAACCATAATTCAAAAAGAGTCATGTACCAGAATGTTCATTGCAGCTCTGTTTACAATAGCCAGGAAATGGAAACAACCTCAGTGTCCAACATCATATGAATGGATAAAGATGATGTGGCACATATATACAATGGAATATTACTCAGCCATAAAAAGAAATGAAATTGAGCTATTTGTAATGAGGTGGATGGACCTAGAGTCTGTCATACAGAGTGAAGTAAGTCAGAAAGAGAAAGACAAATACCGTGTACTAACACATATATATGGAATTTAAGAAAAAAAAAGGTCATGAAGAACCTAGGGGTAAGACAGGAATAAAGACACAGACCTACTAGAGAATGGACTTGACAATATGGGGAGGGGGAAGGGTAAGCTGTGACAAAGCGAGCGAGTGGCGTGGACATATATACACTACCAAATGTAAAAAATGTAAAATAGATAGCTAGTGGGAAGCAGCCACATAGCACAGGGAGATCAGCTTGGTGCTTTGTGACCACCTGGAAGGGTGGGATAGGGAGGGTGGGAGGGAGGGAGACACAAGAGGGAAGAGATATGGGAACATATGTATATGTAAAACTGATTCACTTTGTTATAAAGCAGAAACTAACACACCATTGTAAAACAATTATACTCCAATAAAGATGTAAAAAAAAAAAAAACACGACATACTGATACTTTACATAATTCACCATAGTCCAGGTGACCACATACAAAGCAAGCAGCAAGTCACTATGAGCACCTACAGAGCTTGGAAAGAACACTATTCTTTTAAAAGGTTACGTTGCTAGTCTTAGAAGAAAGAAAAAAATAGATCTTTAAGGTTGAGCGGGTAGTCCCATTTTTGAGGAGCTGAGGTTAAGGTGTAATGCAGATGCACACTGCACATTAGGAAAGGAGCAGGACCAAACAAACACAGAGAGAGGATTTTATGTGTAATTTTTTCTTATCTTGACTTAAAATATAAATTTTATTTCATCACTATTATACTTTCTGATAAGATCCCACACATTAGAGTTCTTTTAAGCATCACCCTCAAAAGCACACTGCTTGTTTTGAGGCCGATGTTTCTCTTAGACCACATCCATGGACCTCGTTATTATTATTTTTATTATTTTTTAAACATATTTATTGGGGTATACTTGCTTTACAATGGTGTGTTAGTTTCTGCTTTATAAAGTGAATCAGTTATACATATACATATGTTCCCATATCTCTTCCCACTTGCGTCTCCCTCCCTCCTACCCTCCCTATCCCACCCCTCCAGGCGGTCACAAAGCACGGAGCCGATATCCCTGTGCCATGCGGCTGCTTCCCACTAGCTATCTACCTTACGTTTGTTAGTGTATATATGTCCATGACTCTCTCTTGCCCTGTCACAGCTCACCCTTCCCCCTCCCCATATCCTCAAGTCCGTTCTCCAGTAGGTCTGTGTCTTTATTCCTCACGGACCTCATTGCACGTGGTAAGGTTACTAAGGTGAACCTTGTTAAAATACCAGTTCTTTTAAAACTCTATTTGGCAGCAAAGACTCCAAGGAGACCATTAAAGTAACACTCTGGGGTATTTCAGGAATGTTCTTGGTATCGTTGGCCTCAGCTGGACAGGCCTAGCAGGGTAGCCCAAGGGAAAACTTGTTTGAGGCCAAGCTTATCTTTGGCTTCCTCTTACACTGTCTTGAGAAGGTCTGCCAGGCTCTTTGACCTTAGGCAGGGCACTGGCTTCCTCATTCATAAACAGGGGATAATGATAATACTGCTTTTATCTAACTCAAAGAATTTTTCATTCATTGTATTAGCTACCTATCCCTGCAGCAACAAATTATATCAAAACTTAGTGGCTTAAAACAATAAACATTTATTATCTCCTGGTTTCTGTTGGTCAGGAGTTTAGGCTGAGCTTAGCTGGGTGCCTCCGACTTTGGGTGTCTCATGAGGTTGTTATCAAGCTGTAGCTCAAGGCTACAGTAATCTCAAGCCTCAAGTGGGCCAACATACAGATGGCTGACAGGCACATGAAAAAATGCTCAACATTGCTAATTATTAAAGAAATGCAAATCAAAACTACAGTGACGTTATCACCTCACTCTGATCAGAATGGCCATCATTAAAAAGTCTACAAATAGGGCTTCCCTGGTGGCGCAGTGGTTGAGAGTCCGCCTGCCAATGCAGGGGACACGGGTTCGTGTCCCGGTCCGGGAAGATCCCACATGCCGCGGAGCGACAGGGACCGTGAGCCATGGCCGCTGAGCCTGCGCGTCTGGAGCCTGTGCTCTGTAACGGGAGAGGCCACAGCAGTGAGAGGCACGCGTACCGCCAAAAAAAAAAAAAAGGTCTACAAATAATAAATGCTGGGGAGGGTGTGGAGAAAAAGGAACCCTCCTACACTGTTGGTGTGAATGTAAATTGGTACAGCCACTATGGAGAACAGTATGGAGGTTCCTTAAAAAAACTGAAAAGAGTTACCATGTCATTCTGCAATCCCACTCCTGGGCATATATCAAAAGAAAACTATAATTTGAAAAGGTACATGTACCCCAATGTTCATAGCAGTACTATTTACAATAGGCAAGACATGGAAGCAACTTAAATGTCCCTCAACAGATGAATGGTTAAAAAGGATGTGATATATATATATATATATATATATATATATATATATATATAAATAATGGAATATTACTCAGCCATAAAAAGAATGAAATAATGCCATTTGCAGCAACATGGATGGACCTAGAGATTATCATACTAATTGAAGTAAGACAGAGAAAGACAAATATCATATGATATAACTTATATGTGGAATCTAAAAAAAAGATACAAATGAACTTATTTACAAAATGGAAATAGACTTATAGACTTAGAAAACAAACATGCTTAACAAAGGGGAAAATGGGGGAGTGATAAATTAATAGTTTGGGATTAACATATATAAATATTATATATAAAATAGATAAACAGCAAGAACCTACTGTAAAGCACAAGGAACTATATTCAGTATCTTGTAATATTATAATGGAAAATAGTCTGAAAAAGAATATATATATAACTGAATCACTTTGCTGTACACCAGAAACTAACACAACATTGTAAATCAACTGTACTTCAATTAAAAAAAAAAAAAGTATCCAAAACTGCTGTTCCTGGTGCTGCATTGGTGAAGTTTCACAGCTGAACTTCTGCACACTCTGAGAGCTGCATATGAACACCTTGGCTCTACACATGAGGAAAGGGACCCTTGGGTGCCCGTGTCTGCAGGGCTGGGAGGCAGGCCAGGGTTGTCCCCATGCATGGTTATCCATCCACATGGTGCTGCTCTCAGTGGATGGGTATCTGCAAACAGGAGCACAGGTGAGATGTTATTTTAATCAGAGATGAGCAGGGAGACTTGCCAATGTCCCTTAGTATTGATCTTCTGCTCTCAGATGGTCTCTGCTTCTCAAGAAAGGAGATTAGAGGAAATGGGCAGCAGGGTGTTTACAGTTCACACCTTATTTTTTGACTCAAGGGACCTAGTGGGTATTATCCCTGTTCAGCTGTTTCCTGCTACTGTTCACAGAAAAAGACAGAAGAGAAATCCCTTGGTGAGAAGGGTGATCACACTACTTGATCTGCTATACAGTTGTACATCATTGAAATACAAGACATTCTCATAGGACAAGAAGGTTTGACTTTATCAAATAATTTGGCCTCTCAGCCACTGGCTCCTTTCTTTTGAAATAATAGTAACTGTGTGCCAGGCATCATTCTAGACTCTTTTTAGGAATTAATTAATTAAATCTCAGATAAATGCCTAGTGGTGGAACTTCTGGATTACAGGGTAGATATATGTTTAACTTTAAAAAAAACTGCCAATCAGTTTTGCAGACTGGTTATGCTGTTTTACGTTCCTACAAGAGAGTCCTGGTTACTGTCTATCTTTTTCACTTTATCAATTTTATCATGTATGTAGTGGTATTTCATCATGGTTTTAATTTTGCTGAAGACTAATGTATTTTTAATGTGCTTATTGATTATTTGTGTGTAATTCATTTAAAAATCTTTCTTATAGTTAAATAAAAAATAATTTAAGACTGAATTTTCCTCTGAGTGTAAGTTTAGTCATATCCCAAAGGGTTTGAAAAGAAGGGTTCTACATTTTTTAGTTCTAAATAATTCTGTCATTTTATTTCCAATAATTGCTAAAAATTCCTAAGTAATAAAGGATCATTTACAGATTGCCTCAGTGGCTATTACTTTTTTGCTTGCCTATCTCTTAATTATTTTCTTCTGAATTTATGACACTGTAGTCAATGAACATGACCTGTAAAATACTAACTTTTTAAGAAAAGCATACAGTTATTGCCAAGTACATGCTCATAGTTTTTTCAAGCTCTATGGGCATAAAGAATATATTCTTTCTTTTAGTGTACATGGTTTCTTTCTATATATCTATTAAATCAAGATTGATAATTATGTTGTCAAAATAGTTTATGTACTTATTCCTTTTTTGTCTGTTTAATTAAAAAAATTGGAGAGGTGTTTTAGACTCTCTCATTATGCTTTTCTTTTATCATTGAATTATGTTTGCATTTTTAAGAGCTTTGCTCTTAGCTATTGTTTAGTGCATAATTTTTCATGCCTTTTATAACTTGTTCAAGGAGTGTCCTTTTGTCACTTAGAATATTCTTCTTTGAACTATTTAAAAATTTGACCTAACATTCTATCTTTACTCCTTAATATTTCTACCTCTGCTTCTTCTTTTATTGAAGTATAGTTGATTTACAATACTGTGTTAGTTTTAAGTGTACTACCTCTGTTTCTTTTTGTTTGCTTTTATCTGATATCCATTTGCTCATCTAATATTTTCCAACTTCACTGTGTCATTTTGTTTTAGCTTAATTTCTTTAAGACAACATATAATTGGACTTTTGTTTTTCAAACCCATTCTAAGGATCTTTGTCATTCTATAGCAGAATTCACCATTTATTTGGGATTCAAGATGTTTGGTCTTATTCCTGCCATTTAATAATTTTATATTGATACTTTCTATTACACTTTCTACTTGTTTCCTCATTTCCCCTTTACTTATTGGGTTGGCCAAAAAATTCGTTTGGGTTTTTCCGTAACATCTTACTGAAAAACCTGAATGACCTTTTTGGCCAACCCAATATATTTGTTAAATTGATGAAATTTTCTTTTTCATTTTTTTCTATCCAATGAATTGGAAGTTCTAATATGAATTTATATTCTACTAGTGTTTACATTTAAACATTTAATATACATATTTAAACTTACATTTTCTAACAATTACAAAAATGAAGTAATGACCATGTCCCTTTGAAATGCCTCTTATATTTCAAGAATCCATTAACCCTTGCATTGCAGTTTAATTTACTTAGACTTAATTATTAATAAGTGTTTATTCAGTTGAATTGTAGGAGGCACTTTTCGTCTCTTTGCTCATTGACTTGAGGACAGGGACTATTAAAAAAAACAGTTCCCTATATTACCCCAGAACCTTCCACCTGGTAGGCAATTCACACTGGTAGTGTGCTGTAGGAGACATAGAATTGGCCCTGAAGTTTAACTTGTATTTGTTCCAGCTCTGCCACTTGTCAGTTACAAGTAAACCACTAACATCATTGACCCTCAGCTTCTTCAACTCTAAGATGGGAATAACTTGGCAGGCTAGATCAAGGTCAAGAGGATCAAATCTACAGAAATTCTGAAAACCATAGAGCAAAATTGCTGGATGAACAAATGGATGCATACAAATTGAAGAAAAACAGAGTCAAAGCCTACAGACTCTGAAATGTATCCTGGACATGAAGACTGTTCCATGGAGCATTTGCTGCCTTTGCTTTTTAGCTGAAAGTGTTTTCAGTGAGCTCAGCCAAGAGGTGGCTGCAGAATGTAGCTGGAGGTGTTGGCGAGAGTGTGGGGCTTTATGATCTCCCAAGTCCACATGTACAGCCAGATGGGCCCCTGTGTGAGACTCAATCTGCTCACCATGCTGGGTGCCAGCCTGTGCTATCCTGCTATTTACCAGGAGTCAACCTGGCAGAAAGCATTGGAATGGTGACCTGGAGGCTTGGCAAGGGCGTGCTGGGTTTCCAATGAGTTTGTTTGTTCAGTCACATTGGTTTCTTGTCCCCTGTGACCTGAGGAGACCTGGTGCTCATCTTTCTCCCCTCACTACCATTTGTTTGCCTGAACCCTTGGCTCCCTTTTTAAAGCTACTTTAAAATTTTTAAGATTTTCCTTTATTAAAAAGCACTCGTGTGTGTGTGTGTGTAATTTATAAAATCTGGGAGCTTAGCACACAAAATGGCCCAGCTCGATGTTTATTTGCTTTCTATTTTTCACAAGGATGAGAGAAATTGCTATGGCAGGGAAGAGATGGCCAGTTGACCTCTCCTGGCTTTCTGCTAGTGTTGCTTGTCAACTCCAGTATCTCTGAACGCTGAGGGCCTGAGTGACATTGAGCTAAATTTGCTCTTAACTGTGCTTCACGCAAGGGTCCCCTATACTCATGCTGAGCTTGGTACCAAGGGGTGATACATCATTTGAACTGAGGACTCCCCCTCCCTTGAGTTAACTTTTTGTTTTGGATTATCAGAAAAGTTGTAGAGAGTTCTTAAATACCCTTCACCCAACTTCCCTTAATATTAACATCTTTTGGCCTAATACTATATGCAAAACTATAGACTTCAGAATTCACCAGGTTTTTCACTAATGCCCTTTTTCTATTCCAAGATCTAATCCAGGATCCCACATTGCATTCAGTTATCATAGGCCCTTAGCCTCCTCCCATCTGTGATAGTTATCTCAGTCTTTTCTTCTTTTTCGATCTTGAAAGTTTTGAAGAGTACTCCATTTTAATTTAGCAAAATGCAAGTTCTCTTGCATTTGAAAAGGAGGAAGAACAATTTATTATTTTCTGCCTTCTCAGTGGAAATCTGCTCTCATCTAAGCCATTTTTCTGGTAGTGTCATCAATATTCTCAGGAGATTATTCAGAAGGCAGTTGGGGAAATGAGTTTTCGTCCCTATACAGAAGTTTGGCTGAGCAGTACTTAATTTATTATCTCCATGACCCTGACTTAGTATGTGAACAGGGAATACATGGAGTTGACAGGCTAATGATGTCCCTGGATTTGTTATATATGGTTGTGCCCACTCTCAGGCGGGAGAGTCCTGGTTCTGCCACTAATCTGTGGTGAGATTTGGGCTAATTCACTATCTTTAGTTTCCTTGTTTGTGAAAAGAAAAAGGGGTTGTGGATTAGATAATTCTAAGTTTCCTTCGAAGTCTAGCAAATGATGATTCTTATTAACTATGTTGCACCCAAGATAGCTTGCCTCAGCCCTCACCAGAGGACTTCTTTTCTTTCTTTCTTTTTTTTTAAAATAAATTTATTTATTTATTGGCTGTGTTGGGTCTTCGTTGCTGCGCACAGGCTTTCACTAGTTGAGGCAAGTGGGGGTTACTCTTTATGGCAGTGCACGGACTTCTTATTGCGGTGGCTTCTCTTGTCGTGGAGCATGGGCTCTAGGCACGCGGGCTCAATAGTTGTGGCTTGCGGGCTCTAGAGCACAGGCTCAGTAGTTGTGGTGCACCGGCATGCGCTCTGCAGCACATGGGATCTTTCTGGACCAAGGCTTGAACCTGTGTCCCCTGCATTGGCAGGCAGATTCTTAACCACTGCACCACCAGAGAAGTCCCTTATTCTTTTCTTTGAGTGCCACCATGTGAAAACTTTAGGGAGCATTATGGTAGTGGAGAGTGTTCTTTTGGCCATCTGACATCCATTTCCAATTCCTAACAGCACCCCAATATCTTTTTGGGCAATTACCTCTTCCCTGGGGATATTAGTCTGATGGGGTCCTGTCCTTCTGTAAACACAGGGACATGTGACCCAAACCAGGCCATCCAGATGTTCCTTTCCTGGAATTTGAATCTTGAGCAAATAGGAAAAGACTGCCAATGTCTGGTGTTGCCCACTCCAGTTGGCATCTGGATGCGGCCACTCATGCAGCAGGACCTTCCTATACTTCTTGCTTCTAGGAGCTGTCTATGCCCTAGCAGTGTCCAGGCCTGGGTCCCAGCCTTCCAGTTGATTCTGAGAGCCCCTGACCTCCTTCAGTGTAATCCCTTTTTTCTTACATTAGACAATATCAGTTTCTATTATTTGCAACCATAGATCTGTAAATATTGAGAAAGTTTCTGCTAAACTTCTTAAATGTGAACTTGTGGAGAGAACATTTGCCTTAGTTTCAGATAATTCCAGAGTTCTGGGAAATATGGGTCATGCCACCTAGTGATATTAAGGCTCTGGAATGAAACACATCTAAGCCAAATTGAATGTGATGTCTGGAGTCACCTTTGGTTATTCCTATCCTTGGATAACTTTCTAAATCTTCCTAAGCCTCAGTTTTTTGTTTTTATGTTTTGTCAATTACATGGGGATAATAACAATACCAGCCACACTGAATGGCTGTAAAGATTTTAAAAAATATTCATAGTAAGTTCTCAATAAACACTGAGTCTGATTGTGATTGCAATCATGGAAACTTGGATTGTTGGTGATGCTGTGTTAGGTCTCATCTGTCTCTAGAGGCCCAAAATCACTAGGAACAGAGACTGAGAACAACAGCAGCAGCAGCAGTGCACGCTAATATAAGCACTTACTATGTTCCAGCTACTGTCCCTATTAACTCATGTAATCCTTCTAACATAGGGTACTATTATTACCACCACTTTATAAACGAGGAATTGAGGCATAGAGCAGTTAAATAACTTTCTAAGGCCTCCAGAAGCACTTTACCTGCTCTGATGTTTTCTGACCTGGAGAAGGCAGGGCAGACAGGCTGACATCGTACAATACATGCAGTGCAGAACTCTATGCTTTCTCTGCATCCCTCTCCTGGTCTCAGGGAAGGCATTGCCACTGCAGTCGGGGAGGGAGGCAGCTTCATCGGTAGGCACGACTCATAGCCTGTGCTCCTGGATTTGTTCTTGAAGTGAGATCTTACTGTATTTATTGCAAACAGACAGGCAGCTCTGTTTCCTGTTGGTTCAATTTCATTCCCACTAAGTTACCGAACTTCAAGGTTGGAGAGGGCGAGCAGGAAGGGAGGTTAAGCAGGGTTACAAGAGGACTGTCTTCAGTAAGTAATGAATTTTCTGGTAGTCTTCCCCACTTAGTCCAGATGTCTTGATAGGATGTGAAGATGGGCTTCATTGCTCTGCCCAAGTTGCAGCTTGGAAGGTTGCAGCTCCTCTTGGGAAGCTGGCCCAGGGACCAGACATCTGCTGCTGAGGCCAGAGGGAAGACTGGCTAGTGTTCTGGCCACACAACTGCACAGCTGAAAGAAAGATGGAGCAAAGCCATGGGGTGTAAATGGAGGCTGTAACAAGGAGTTCAGTCAAAGAGCCAGAGGGGCTTCCCTTCAGTGAGTTCTTCACTGGTGACACACATAGAGAGCCAGGAAGGAGTGACCACACACTGAGAGCCTGCTGTGGGGAGACACAGCAACAGACCCATCCAAGACCTACCTCACTTAATCACCAAGCCAACCCCCCAATGCAATTGTATTATCCTACCTTACAGACAGGAAACTGAAACTGTAGAGCTAGGATTCAAGATCTGCTTGACTCTAGGGTCATTCCAGAAATCTCTTTCCTTTGGGCCTTTCTGCTAAGATTTCCATCTCTGACCACCATTTAAATGAAATACAAGAATGCAGATAATTTATAAAATCCCAGATAAAATAGATGTGAATGCCTTGGTTTTGGCTGTGGTTGTTGAAGAGGAGGTGACAATTGATGTGAGGGGTTTTTGTCTAATGCATGAAATGCTTATGCTGGAGAAGTTGAAGCAGGTTGGAGGACTTTAGAAACCATTGGGTCAGTGGTCTTCCACTGGTGGTGGTTTTGGTAATGTCTACAAACATTTTTGGTTGTCATCACGGGAATGGTGGGGCTGCTAGCCTCTAGTGGGTAGAGGCCAGGGATGCCACTGAGTGTCTTGCAAGCTACAGGACAGCCACCACATCACAGAATCATCTGACCTAAAGTGTCAGTGATGCCAAGACTGAGAAAGCCTGATCTTGGTATCCTGTATTTACAAGGTGTGTAAACAGGGTTCCAAGAGGTGAGGTGCCCTGCCCCAGGAAGCACAGCTTTTGTGAGGCAGACATGAGACCAGAACCCAGGTTTGCTGCCCGCAAAGTGAGTGATATTTACACTGTGCTGCATGGCCTCAGTCAAGGGGTACAGGAATGGGCTTTGGATGGAAAGGAGGGGTCCCGTGCAACTCAGCTTAAATTGTCCAGGCCAGGTAAGGGCCTGCACAGGTCTCTCTCTTTGAGGAAGAGCTGCTTCTAGTCTGCTGATTTATCCATGGGGCCCAGGACCCTGGGAGGAAGGGCACTATGGGGTGTCCTTGGAACCAGCACAAGCTGGGTGCTACTGAAGGAGATTGGTAGGAACTCCCGAGATGCCACTTCCCCCGCTGGCCTCTAGTGACCTGCATGCCCACCCAATGGGAAACATGGGAACAATTGTAGCCCCTGACTCCTGAATAGCCCTCTTTTTTTTTTTCTTTTTTGGCCACACCACGCAGCATGTGGGATCTTAGTTCCCCAACCAGGGATCGAACCCTCGCCCCCTACATTGGAAGCGCAGAGTGTTAACCACTGGACCACCAGGGAAGTCCCCTGAATATCTCTTGATAGTTTAGAAAGAGCTTCTTAATGTTCTGTCTTTTCATTGACTGTGTGATCCCCACAACAGCTTCATGAGGTAGGCTGAGCAGGCATGATAGTTCCATTTTAGAGACAGTGGAAGTGGGGTTCTGGAGGTTGGTCAACTGTCCACACATCTTGCTAGAGGCCCATGGAACCATAACTCCAGCCCTGTGGCTTTTGCCTTGTGTTCTTTCCACGATGGTTTACCAGTTTCCTGTGAGAGGGGAGCTCTAGGTCTGCGCACTGCCATGCCTGTCTCTTCTACCCTCCTTCTTCCCCATGTCCTTGCTTTGCACTGTTTCTCCAGGGTGTGAATATCTCAGTTTTTTTTTTTTTTTTTTTGGCCGCGCTGCACAGCTTGCAGGATCCCTAGCAGTGAAAGCACTGGGTCCTAACCACGGGACCGCCAGGGAATTCCCATCAGTTTTCACACTCCAGTGAACACAGATATTCAGTATTTAATTTTCATTTTAATAAATGAATCTTCCACTTGAGGTGCATTTGCATTTGTGAGGCTTGGTGCTGCAAGCAGGGACACGGTGCTGACCAAGCCATGGCACCATCTCTCATATGCTCAGTAGGGGATACAGAGGCAGGAACAGGCAGTGATTTGGAACGTAAGCAGAGGGTGCCACGGGCTTGGAGGTGAGCAAACAACCAGTCCTGGAAGGGCTCCCAGAGTAGCAACGAGAAACCACTGACCTCATATTACTGCTTTATAATTTGCATTGTGTA
This sequence comes from Delphinapterus leucas, assembly GCF_059928025.1. Taxonomy (NCBI): domain Eukaryota; kingdom Metazoa; phylum Chordata; class Mammalia; order Artiodactyla; family Monodontidae; genus Delphinapterus; species Delphinapterus leucas. The sequence goes on from NC_143147.1 coordinate 33,250,617, forward strand.
ACTCTCTCCAAAAGACCTTATGCTTCTTCAAGAGCAGAGAGCATTTCTTTTCAATTCTGCCTCTCCAGCCTGTAGAAGAGCTCTTGGCACATAGTAGTAACCCAATAAATGCCAGATCCTTCTGTTCTCTCTCTGGGGGCACTGTAGAGAGTAGTTAAGAGCATGGCTTTTGGAGCCTCAGCTCCTTAACATATTTGCTGTGCAACTTGGGGAAAATTAATTAATCTCTCTGAGCTTTAGGTTCTTCATTTGGAGCAATGGGTTCTGTGAAGATTATCTGTGTAAAACACCAGCACTGTAGGAAGATGTCAATAAATGCAGCTTCTATAGTGTGATTATATAATTGAATGGTGATGCCCATGCCTGTCCAACACATGCACCAGCGCTACCTAGATCCCAATTCCTATTGGTTGATTTGAATGGTTCAGGCACAGGTGTTGTAATATAGATTTTACTCGTTAACCACCTTACAGTGCTTTATAGTTGGAAGTGAGGTCACCTGTTGACATGCTAAGAAGTATCAATACCTTTAACACCTCCCAAAACAGAGTAAAAAATATTCTGAAGCATCATACAGGTGGGTCTACTGTGGTTGAAAGGACATGGGGCCAACAAGTTTTGGATTCATGCTTGAAGCTTGTTGCTTACTGACTTCCCTGTTCCACTGCATGAACCTTTGAAACTCTCCTGTCACTGCATCTATTCTATAGCTAAGTGTGCCTGCAGCCAGTTCAGGAACAGTTCGGAGACCCTGAGTCCACAACGCCAGGATTGCTAACATTCTTTGCCCTGGATCTGCCACATTCTCTTTGCTAAGCTCCAGGAGGTATTTTACCTCTTGATCATAACTAACATGTTTGTAGCCATCTCCAATGGTGGCCAAATAGTGGTCAGGATTGCCGACTCTGGGTTGGTCTGTGCTAGGATCCTTCTGACAGAGATAGGGATCTATCCCACTTCCATGATGCTTGAATGTCAGGGGCAGAGCTCCAGAGGCCCAGCCACCCCACCTCGATGCAGCCTGGGGTGAGCCTCTCTCTGCAGCAAGCTCAGCATTCCCATGCTGTTCCCAGCACACATATACAAAGACATCTTTTCTCCTTTCTGTTGGTATATCATCAAAATGTTAACATCTGGGTCCGTGCTTCCCTCTGCATATCCAACCACCTGTTTGAACATTGTTAGGCAGTCAGCCACGGGGACCAAGGCATTTGAAGCTTTGAGGCAGCCGCTGGCTTTTTATTTTTATTATTTATTTATTTATTTATTTTGCGGTATGCGGGTCTCTCACTGTTGTGGCCTCTCCCGTTGCGGAGCACAGGCTCCGGACGCGCAGGCTCAGCAGCCATGGCTCACGGGCCCAGCCGCTCCGCGGCATGCGGGATCCTCGCGGACCGGGGCACGAACCTGTGTCCCCTGCATCGGCAGGCTGACTCTCAACCACTGCGCCACCAGGGAGGCCCTTTTTTATTTTTATTTTTTTTAATTTTTATTTTTTTTTCAGCTGCTGGCTTTTAAGTGGGGACTTGGAGACTTACTGTCAACTCCACTCCTCTGCTCTGCAGGAAATGTAATGACATCTGCAGAGTGTCTAACCACACATTACAACAATCTTTGTGCCTTGGCAGGTAGAGGTGGATAGAGATTTTTGATCAGTCCAAGCATGTCTTCCCAGTAGACTTAAACTTTTAATGAAATCCTGTGTCTATAGATGCTGAGTTTTTGTGACCAGCTTCCAGGGGCCTCCTTTGCTTGATTTTATCCAGGGAAATTTATGGACTTCATACTCTGCATGCCTGGTTCTCTGACAGGTTACCTGTCCCCAACCCCAATTTGTATGGTTCATGTCAAAAGAGTTCCATAACTTCCTTCTGACTTTTGGGAGATATTCCTAAGGATATTTTCTAAACTGTTAGGAAAGAAGGAAGATGGAGTGAACAATAAATCTGAGGATGAAAGTGGGACAGATGATGCCCTTGAAGGTAGAATCATACCTGCCAACCACACTGTGATCTGAAGCTAAATATGGGGCCCCTTACATCAGTCAACTGAGCCAAGGCTTCTGTGCAGCAGAAGTAACATGGAATGTCAGTGGTAGGAAGAAGACTCTCTAAAGGAAATGAAACAGGATGGATGTCTCTAGAGAGAGAGTTAGAAATTCATCCTTATCTTGAATCATTTCTAGAACCCCTGGAGTATGAGATGAAGACTTTGCCCACGTGGATCAGTGCTCTGGAATGCAGTGCCCTTCCACCTCGGGACACCATCTGGGGGAACATCTGGATGTTTTGTTGTACAATGTGTTCTGGGGTCTCCAGTATTTCACCATAAGGATGAGACCCAGAGAACATGACATTTCATTGAGCAGAGTTATGTATTCAAATATGCAAAAGTAAATATGAGGAGGGTCTTGTGTGGTATAGAAAGTTTAAGAGAACTGGCTGGAGTCTTGAATCTGCTGAAGAAAATGGTGAGAAGAAATTTCCATTGCTTGGGGGAAGGAGACATAAGATTTTTAAGAATGGGGATTTTTGGTATTAAACTGCAAGTTGTTTTTCTTTGAAATAAATCCTTACCTATTGTGACCAAACCCTCAGTAAATTCTTCTAGACATATGGCTTAGGGTGTGTGTGTGTGTGTTTTATTTTTGTAATCAAAATAAATGTCTATTGAATGAGTGAGTGAATAAATGAAATGAAGGAAAATGAATTACTTATTCAAATAGTACATTTCTATAAAAACTGCCATTGTTAAGGAAAAGTAAGGTATTGGGGCATGGTTTTGGGCAAAGTCAGGAAAAAGGAACTCTGTTGCACATTAGGATTGGTGAGGGGAGGAAAGAAGAGGTGGGGAAGGGAATTCATAAACGAGACAGAGAATTCGGTAGGAGCAGGGATTGAAAGTCAGCAGAGGTTAGCAGAACATATGCCTTTGGGGATTCATAGAACTCTTGGGGAGGGCATTGGACTCCCTGCAGAATGTGGACATAGGCATTGGTGCCAGTTTTATTTAAACCCTAAAGCTTAGAAAAATCTCATCTAATACCTGAGTTTATATGGATGCACATAGATAAAGGTCAGGAAGAAAAAGTTCAGGAAGACCATATCAAGCTTTAGCTACATCTAGGGAGTGTTACTTTATGTGAGTGATTGGTAAGTTGAGGGAACCTTCACTTTTTTCTCTACATATACTCCAGTATTATTTCAATACAAACTTATTAATTAAAAATGTACCATTTTATTATTTAAAAATAAAAAAGACACAAACCTCTCATAAGCTCATTGCCCAGGTGTGATAATTTTTAACATTTGATGTGTATTCTTCCTGATGTTTCTATTCATGTGTAAACACATATACATGTACATGTAAAAAATGAGATCATACTATATTTGTTGTGTAGCCTGCCTTTGGAAGCTAATAATATCTTTTTCAAATTTTTAAAAAATTTAAAAATTTTATTTATTTTTAATTTTTTAAACTTTGTTATGTTGTTGTATAGCCAATTAACAATGTTGTGATCATTTCAGGTGCACAGCAAAGGGACTCAGCCATACATAAATGTGTTTCTATTCCCCCCCAAACTCCCCTCCCATCCAGGCTGCCATGTAACATTGAGCTGAGTTCCCTGTGCTATACAGTAAGTGCTTGTTGGTTATCTGTTCTAAATATAGCAGTGTGTACATGTCAATCCCATATTCCCTAACTATCCCTTCACCCCATCCTTCCCCCCTGGTAACCATAAGTTCATTCTCTAAGTCTGTGAGTCTGTTTCTGTTTTGTAAATAAGTTCATTTGTATCATTTCTTTTTAGATTACGCATATAAGGGATATCATGCGATATTTCTCTTTCTCTGTCTGACTTCACTTAGTATGACAATCTCTAGGTCCATCCATGTTGCTGCAAATGGCATTATTTCATTCTTTTTAATGGCTGAGTAATATTCCATTGTATATATGTACCACATCTTCTTTATTCATTTTTCTGTTGATGGACATGAAACCTAATAATGTACCTTACACATTTTCCATGTCCTCAAAATATAGATACACACCATCATCTTTTAATAGATACATGATATTCCATGGCTGATGTAACTGACATTAAGGACATTAAGGTTGTTTCCATATTTTTCATACCATATACAGCGAATATCTTCATACATGCATCTTTTCACATTTTTTAGTTATATCCATAGAAAATATTCTGAGAGGTGGAATTACTGGATCAAAGAGCAGTTATATTAAAAATTTTGATACATATTATCCAACAATCCTCCAGGAATATACCAGTTTCCACTCTCTAGCAGCTATCAGCACTCACATATGTTTTGAACACTTACTCTGTTCCAGACAAACAGAAATTATTTTTTCCCTGAGGGAGTTTACATTCTACTAAATGGCTGTATAACACATACTAAGATTCCTTATTTATTTAACAAGCCCTTACACAATGCTTACCATGTGCCAGATAATTTTCTAAAGATCTTATAATATTGCCATTTAATTCTCATGACAACTCTGTAAGTCAGTACTATTATTATTTCTATTACAAATGAAAAAGCTGAAGCAAAGAAGTTAAATAACTTGTTTAAGTTCTTACTGGAGATAAGTGGCAGAGCCAGGAGTCAAACCTAAGAAGCACCCTAGCTCCAGAATCTGTGTTCTTAATCTCATGCATAACAGGTAATAAATCTCTCAGCATCAAAATAGTAATCCAGTGGCTTGGAAACCCTATATTCAATCATGGAAGCTAACAAGGGAGAGGGGCTACCAGTTTCCATCCTTTAGGTTTGGGGCAATGGACCCTCAAAGGGCTCAATTACCCTAGTCTGGGCAGTGGAGGATAGAATGAAAGAGTGAGGATCATGGAGTTTTCCTTGGAATTTTCCACTTCAAGGCTATCATTGGAGGAGACACAGGAATAGGTAAACTAGCTGAGGCCTTATGGCTGACTCAGGAAGATGGAACTCTTTTTGGAGGTATGAGTGATGCATTAATTCTGAAGAAGGATGAAAGTTGAGAATGAGGAAAGAGGAGAAAGAGAGATAGAGAGATAGATAGGTAGATAGATAGAGAGAGAGAGAGAGAGAGAGAGAGAGAGAGAGGCTTAAATAGAAACTTAAGCTTGAACAAAGGTCAAAAAGGCCATAGTGCAGAGCATGAGGGTATGTTTTCATGGTAATGAGCAGTAAGCCATGAGTGGAGAGCAAGCTGCTAATGGGGTTAGGTGGGAGATAGGAAAGACAGCTGGTTTCAAATCTCAGAATGCTCTGAGCCCAGGCAAGGAGTTGGATTGAGGACAATGGGAAGCCATGATATGTTAAAGCAGAGAAGTGACTTGACCAGAGCTGTGTTTTAGGGATATCTTGCAGGAAGTATGGAAAGATTTATGAGAGGACAGACTAGATGGGAGATCCCTGTAATAGACTGAGCAAGAGGCATTTGGGGTTTGATTTAGGGCCTAGGAAATTTGAGCAAAAAGTTGGGATAAAGCAGTCAATGTGAAGATGAGCCTGAGAAGTTTGCATGACTGATTTTGTGGGGCTGAAGGGAGAATAAGTAAGGAGAAAATATGATTTTGTGATTTTCAGCTTGAGCATTTGGGAAGCTACTCCTGTCCTTAACTGAGATGGGACACCCAGGAAGAGGGTAGATGGAGGGTTGGGATGAAAGAGACTTCTGTTTTGGATTTGTTGATTGAGAGCTTTGTGAGATATCCAGATGAAAGGGCCAAGCAGCATAAGGAAACGCATGTTTGGAGCTAGGGAGAGAACATAGGAAGTTGAGTCCTGAGAGACACCAGCCTAGGGGACAGCTGTGAAGCAGTGAGTGGGGAAGGGATCCTACAGGGAGAACATGCAGAGCAGGAAGAGCAGAGGACAAAGGGCTGGTCCTTAAGAAGCGCCCCTGTTTAGAGGAGTGGTTCTCAACCTTGGCTCCATGTTAGAATCGCCTGGAGACTATATAAGCTCCTGATGCATTGGTCCCACCCCCAGATATTCTGATTTCATTGACTTGGAAGCCAGCCTGGGCATCAGATACTTTAAAGCTCTCTTGGTAATTATACTGTGCAGCTAAGGTAGAGAGCTATTGATCGAAGGTGATTACAGAAGAGGAATAAGAGAAGGAGCTATCTTAGTAGAGCAGGTGAGAATTTAGAAGTGTTTTCATTTGTTATATAATGTTTGCTGAGTGCCTAATAATAATAATAACTACCAATTATTGAAAGCTTTGCTCTGTCAGGCCCTGTGCTGAGTGATTTACACACATTATCTCATTTTAATGCTCACACAACACTATGAGATAGACATCTTTACCTCCTTTTTCAGGTAAAGAAACTAAGAATCAGAGAAGTTAAGAAACTGCCCAAAGTCACACATCTAACTAAGTGGTAGAGTCAGGATTTGAACCTGGTAATGAATGTCTTGGGGTTAATCGTTGTGACATGCTTCTCACTACCTGATAGACCTTGTACTTGAAACTCTCAAGGGCCTCAAAATCTGATGGGTATAGAACAGTTATGCATAATAAGGTAAGTGCTGTCATGGAGAAATCTATAAAGTGCCATGGGTACCAAAAGGAGGAAGCTCACATCAGTCTGGAGGACTCAAGGAAAGCTTTGCCTATGAGCCAATGCCAGGGGAAGCATTTTCCATTTATTTCTGCACCCACAAATGGGCTTTGCTTCTTGATAGAAGGGTGGCATATGTGTACAGGGAGGAAAGAATGGCCACAGGATGGTGGCCATTATGGAGCTAAGCAACTGTAGTCTTGATCAACAAATGTGCACATTTGAGAGAGGACTAGGGACTGTATTAACTTTCCTTTCAGATCCTTTGGCTCTAAGAATGTGACAGAGCCTCTCTAGTGAATGGAAACCAGATTGGTTTCTGTCTATTTTTAAGCTTCCCTAGAATAAAAGCCACAACTACTGAGAAGGTGATCCTAGCCTCAGTAACACTGAAGAATTCTGCATGGTCAGAGCAGTCAGCTGAGCCAATGGCAACATCCACTGTCCTAAAGAGAAATCCTTTAGATAAAGTTTGACATCTTACTTGGTAAGGTATCTCCTAAGCCAATGTGAATTTACTGTATCTGGAAGGAGAAAGGACACATTTAGGCTTTCAAAAATGAGAAGCTAAAAGTGGGCATCAGTCAGGGTTGTCATCACCTTATATATCAAAACTGGGATCGTGCTGATGTCATTCTTGACTCAGAACATAATGAATTTTAAAATTGCCAGTCAAGAGGCTGCTGCTCATGCTTATGATTAATGACAGAAATCAAGGTGTTACATAAACATCTCCACTTCCCATTTATGTTTGCATGAAATTCAGGGGAAAAGAGAAGCTGAACTCTTTGTCAGGCATGGTCAACAAGACTATGGTCTCAGAGGGAACCAAGTTTTCCTGTACTGGGGAGTGGCTAAGATGGTGGAGCAGGAAGACACATCTCCCACAGCAAAATTGCAACTACTTACAGAGCAACTATTGATGAGAACAAATTGAAGACTAGCAGAAAAGATTTACCATATCTAAAGATATAAAGAAGGAACCACATGATGAGTAGGAGGGGCAGAGATGTGGTATAGTCAAGACCCACACCCCAGGTAGGTGACCAACAAACAAGAGGATAATCACAATTACAGTGGTTCTCCCCAAGGAGCAAGAGACTTGAGCCACACATCAGGCTCCCCAGCATAGGGGTCCTGTAATGGTAAGACAAGCCCCCAGAAGGTCAGGCCTTGAAGGTCAGTGGGGCTTGCGTATGTGAGAGCCAGAAGGCAGTAGGAAATAGAATCTAATCTTAAAGGGCATGCAAAATCTCACACGCTCCAAGTCCCAGAAGAGGCAGTAATTTACAAGGAGTCAGGATCAGACCCACTTGCTGGTCTTGGAGAGCCTCATGGAGAGGGAGGAGGCAACTGGGACTCCCCATAGGAATACAGATGCTAGTTGGAGCCATTTTAGGGAGCTCATTCTACCACAAGGACATGGGTGCTACAAGTACCATTTGGGAGTTCTCCCTCTAGCCTACTAGTGCTGGAGGCTTAATTGCTTCAGGGCCCCATGAGTCAGCCATCCTGGGACTTGGCCCAGCCCACCAGCAGCTGACAGCCTCAGCATGAGGCAGTGCCTGGCAGCAAACTGGGCTGTGGGTCAGCCCCATCTACCACTATTTCATTCTTTTTTTCTGGCTGAGTAATATTCCATCGTATATAGGTATCACATCTTCTTTATCCAATCCTCTGTCAATGGACATTTAGGTTGATTTCATGTCCTGGTTATGCCCAAGTAGCTGGCCCTGCCATAACAGAAGAGCCCACACAGCCCACATGGGGAGCACCCCTAAAACATATAGCTCTGGTGGCCAAAGCAGATTGTGCTCCTGGGCCCCATAGGATGTTTTCTACATAAGGCCACTTCTCTAAGATTGGGAAATGTAAATGACCTACTTAATACTTAGAAATTAAAACAGAGAGTTAGGCAAAATGAGGCGACAGAGGACTATGTTTCAAATGAAGGAATAATATAAAACCTTAGGAGGAAAACTAAATGAAGTGGAGATAAGCAATCTACTTGATAAAGAGTTAAAGGATATGATCATAAAGATGCTCAATGAACTTGGAAGAAGAATGGATGAACACAGTGGGAAGTTTAACAAAGAGAAAATACAAAGAAGAGCTCTGGTGGAATCAACAGTAGTATAGATGATACAGAGGAACAGATCAGTGAACTGAAGCACAGACTAGTGGAAATCACCCAAGTTGAATTTAAAGAAAAAAGAATTTTAAAAAATGAGGACAGTTTAAGAGACCTCTGGGACAACATCAAGCATACTATCATTTGCATTATAGGGGTCTCATAGGAGAAGAGAGAGAAAGGAGCAGAGAACTTATTTGATGACATAATACCTGAAAAATTTCTTAACTTGGGAAATGAAATAGACATCCAGGTCCATGAAGCACAGAGTCTCAAACACGATCAATCCAAAGAGGACCACAACAAGACATATTGTAATTAAAATGGCAAAAATTAAAAATAAAGAGAGAATCTGAAAAGCAGCAAGGGAAAAGCAACTAGTTACAAACAAGGGAACTCTGATAAGACTATATCTCACTTTTCAGCAGAAACTCTGTAGGTCAGAAGGGAATGACACAATATATTTAAAGTGATAAAAAGAAAAACCCTACAACCAAGAATACTCGACCCTGCCATGCTACCATTCAGATTTGAAGGAGAGATCAAGAGTTTTACAGACAAGCAAAAGTTCAGCACCACTAAACTGGTTTTACAAGAGCCGCTAAAGGGACTTCTTGAAGCAGAAAACAAAAAAACATAACTAGAAATGTAAAATTTACCAAAGGAAATATCTCATTGGTAAAGGCAAATATAAAGTAAAAATAGTAGATCAGCTACTTGTAAAACTAGTCAGAAAGTTAAAAGACAAAAGTAGTAAAATCACCTATATCCACAATAAGTAGTTAAGGGATACACAAAACAAAAAAAATGTAAAATGTGATATCAAAAACATTAAATGTGGAGGTGGGAGTAAAAATGCAGTAATGTTAGAATACATTTGAACTTAAGAGATCATCAACATAAAGTTAAAAAAAATATATATATATAGCTATATATAAGCCCCATGGTAACCACAACACTAAAAAAAGAAAGGAATCCAAACATAACACTAAATATAGTTATCAAATCACAAGGGAAGAGAGCAAAAGAATAAAGGAACAAAAAAGAACTATAAAAATAACCTGAATACAATTAACAAAATTGCAACAATTATATACCTATCAATAATTACTTTAAATGGACTAAATACTCCAATGGAAAAACATAGAGTGGATGAATGGGCAAAAAAATAAAAAAAAATGACTCATATACATACACACACACACACATGTGTGTGTGTGTATATATATATATATATACACACACACACTCACACACATACATATTCATATATACTGCCTATAAGAGACTCACTTCAGATCTAAAGACCCACACAAACAAACTGAGGGGATGGAAAAAGGTATTACATAGAGATGGAAATGAAAAGAAAGCTGGGGTAGCAATACTTATAGCAGACAAAATAGACTTTATTTATATATTTATTTATTTATTAAATTTTATTTATTTATTTATTTCAAAATTGAGGTATAGTTGCTTTAAAATATATTAATTTCAGGTGCACAACACAGTGATTCAAAATTTTATAGATTATACCCCAGTTAAAGTTATTATAAAATATTGGTTATATTCCCTGTGCTGTACAATATATACTTGTAGCTTATTTATATATTTAAATTTGTAAAATTTATTTTTTTATTTTAAATTTTTTAAATTAATTTTTTATTGGAGTATAGTTGATTTACAATGTTGTGTTAGTTTCTGCTGTACAGCAAAGTGAGTCAGTTATACATATACATCTATCCACTCTTTTGTAGATTCTGTTCCTATATAGGTCATTACAGAGCATTGAATAGAGTTTCCAGTGCTATACAGTAGGTTCTTATTTGTTACCTGTTTTATATATAGTAGTGTGTATATGTCAATCCCAATCTCCCAATTTATCCCTCCCCCCATTTTCCCCCTTGGTAACCATAAGTTTTTTTTCTACATCTGTGACTCAATTTCTTTTTGTAAATAGGTTCTTTTTTTAGATTCCACATATAAGTGATATCATATGATATTTGTCTTTCCCTGTCTGACTTATTTAACTCTGTATGGCAATCTCTAAGTCCATCCATGTTGCTGCAAATGACATTATTTCATTCTTTTTTTCTGGCTGAGTAATATTCCATTGTATATAGGTACCACATCTTCTTTATCCATTCCTCCATCAATGGACATTTAGGTTGATTTCATGTCCTGGTTTTTGTAAGTAGTGCTGCAATGAACATTGGGGTGCATGTATCCTTTCAAATTATGGTTTTCTCTGGATATATGCCCAGGAGTGGGATTGCTGCATAATATGGTAGCTTTATTTTTAGTTTTTAAGGAACCTCCATAGTGGTTGTACTAGTTTGCATTCCTACCAACAGTGTAGGAGGGTTCCCTTTTCTCCGCACTCTCTCCAGCATTTATTGTTTGTAGAGTTTTTGATAATGGCCATTCTAACCGGTGTGAGGTGATACCTCATTGTAGTTTTGCTTTGCATTTCTCTAATGATTAGTGATGTTGAGCATCTTTTCATGTGCTTTTTGGTCATCTGTATGTCTTTTTTGGAAAAATGTCTATTTAGATCTTCCACCCATTTTTTGGATTGGGTTGTTTTCGTTTTTTTTTTTTTTTGACATTGAGCTTCATGAGCTGTTTGTATATTTTGAAGATTAATCCCAGATGGATCACTTTGTTTGCAAATATTTTCTCCCATTCTGTGGGTTTCCTTCTCATTTTGTTGATGGTTTCCTTTGCTGTGCAAAAGCTTTTAAGTTTCATTAGGTCACATTTGTTTATTTTTGTTTTTATTTTCATTACTCTCAGAGGTGGATCAAAAAGGATCTTGCTGTGATTTATGTCAGAGCGTGTTCTGCCTATGTCTTACTCTAAGAGTTTTATAGTATCTGGCCTTACATTTAGGTCTTTAATCCATTTTGAGTTTATTTTTGTGTGTGGTGCTAAGGAGTGTTCTAATTTCATTCTTTTACATGTAGCTGTCCAGTTTTCCCAGCACTACTTATTGAAGAGACTGTCTTTTCTCCATTGTATAGTCTTGCCTCCTTTGTCATAGATTAGGTGACCATAGGTGTGTGGGTTTATCTCTGGACTTTCTATCCTGTTCCATTGGTTATTTATTTATTTATTTTTAGTTTTAGTTTTTATAAGTTTATGTATTTATTTATTTATTTATTTTTGGCTGCATTGGGTCTTTGTTGCTGCATGCAGGCTTTTTCTAGTTGTGGTGAGTGGGGGTTACTTTTCATTGTGGTACACAGGCTTCTCACAGCGGTGGCTTCTCTTGTTGCAGACCACAGGCTCTAGGTGCACAGGCTTCAGTAGTTGTGGCACGCGGCCTCAGTAGTTGTGGCACAAGGACTTAGTTGCTCTGTGGCGTGTGGGATCTTCCTGGACCAGGGCTTGAAAGCATGTCCCCTGCATTGGCAGGCGGATTCTTACCCACTGCACCACCAGGGAAGCCCGGTTATTTATTTTTTAAGTAGTAGTTTGTAACTCTTAATCCTCTTCCCATATATCACCCTTCCCCATTCCCTCTCCTCATTGGTAACCACTAGTATGTTCTATATATCAGTGAGTCTGTTTCTGTTTTCTTATATTCATTCACTTGTTTTAGTTTTTAGATTCCACATATAAGTGACAACATACAGTATTTGTCTTTCTTTGGAAAAAACAGACTATAAAACAAAGACCATGAAAAGGGACAAAGAAGGAGATTATATAATGATAAAGGGACTGTTCCAAGAAGAATATATAATTGTAAGTATATATGTAACCAACATAGGAGCATCTAAATACATAAAGCAAATATTAACAGACATAAAGGGAGAAATTGACAGACACAATAATAGTAGGGAACTATAACCCCACCTCCATCAATGGACAGATCATCTAGACAGAAAATCAATAAGGAAACACTGGCCTTAAATGACACATTACACCAGTTAGACTATATATATATATATATATATATATATATATATATATATATATATATATATATATATATTCTATCCAAACTAAGAAATGGAGGAGAAGTTACAACTGATACCACATAAATACAAAGGGTCATAAGACATTCCTACAAATATTTATACACCAATAAAATGGATAACCTAGAAGAAATATTCCTACAAACATACAACCTCCCAACACTGAACCAGCAAGAAATAGAAAATATGAACACCAATTACCATTAATGAAGTTGAATCAGTAATTTTAAAAAACTCTCCCAGGGCTTCCCTGGTGGCGCAGTGGTTGAGAGTCCGCCTGCCGATGCAGGGGACACGGGTTCGTGCCCCGGTCTGGGAGGATCCCACATGCTGCGGAGCGGCTGGGCCCGTGAGCCATGGCCGCTGGGCCTGCGCGTCTGGAGCCTGTGCTCCGCAACGGGAGAGGCCACAACAGTGAGAGGCCCGCGTACCACAAAAAAAAAAAAAAAAAAAAAAAAAAAAACTCTCCCAACAAACAAAAGTTCAGGACCAGATGGCTTCACAGGTGAATTCTACCAAACATTTAAAGAACAGTTAATACCTATCCTTCTCAAACTATTCCAAAAATTTGCAGAGTACAGAATGCTCCTGAACTCATTCTATGAGGCCAGCATCACCCTGATACAAAACCAAAGATATCACAAAAAAAGAAAATTACAGGCCAATATCACTGATGAACATAGATGCAAAGACCTCAACAATCTATTAGCAAACCAAAGTCAACAATATATGAAAAGGGTCATACATCATAATCAAGTGGGATTTATCCCAGGTATAGGAGGATCATTCAATATCAATCAATGTGATATACATATTAATAAATTGAAGAATAAAAATCGTATGACCTTCTGAATAGATACAGAAGAAACTTTTGACAAAGTTCAACATCCATTTATGATAAAAAGCTTCAACAAAGCTGGTATAAAGGGAACATACCTCAACATAATAAAGGTCATATATGATATGATAAGGCCACAACTAACGTCATAGTCAGTGGTGAAAAGCTGAAAGCATTTCCTCTAAGATCAGGAACAAGACAAGGATGTACATTCTTGCCTCCTTTATTCAACATGATTTTGGATTTCCTAGCCACAGCAATCAGACAAGAAAAAGAAATAAAAGGAATCCAAACTGGAAAGGAAGAAGGAAAGCTTCAATATTTTCAGATAAATGAATTCAGTAAAGTTGCAGGATATGAAGCTAATATACAGAAATCTGTTGCATTTCTATACATTAATGAGGAGCTATCAGAAGAGAAATTAAGAAGACAATCCCATTTACAGTTGCAGCAAAATGAATAAAATAAATAGAATTTTTCACAGAACTAGAACAAATAGTTCTGAAATCTGTGTGGGAACACAAAACACCTCAAATGTCCAAGCAATCTTGAGAAAGAACAAAACCGAAACTATCAAACTCCCTGACTTCAAACTATTCTACAAATTTACAATAATCAAAATAGTGTGGTATGGTGCAAAAACAGACACATAGATCAATGGAACAGAATCAAGAGCCCAGAAATAAACTCATGTTTATATGGTCAATTAATCCATGGCAAAGGAGGAAAGATATACATAATGGGGAAAAGACAGCCTCTTAAATAAATGGTGATGGGAAAACTGGACTGTTACATGCAAAAGAATAAAAATGGACTGCTTTCTCATATCATATACAAAAATAAGATCAAAATTGATTAAAGAGTTAAATGTAAGACCAGAAGCTATAAAAGTCCTAGAAGAAAATATAGGCAGTATGCTCTTTGACATCAGTTTTAGTAATCTTATTTTTTGTATATGTCTTCTCAGGCAAAGGTAACAAAAGCATAAATAAACAAATGGGACTACATCAAAATAAAAAGTTACACACGGTGAAGGAAACTATCAGCAAAATGAAAATGTCACCTACTAGATGACAGAAAATATTTGGAAATGGTGTATCTGACGATGGGTTAAAATCCATAATATTAAAAAAAAACTCCTACAACTCAATATCAAAAACATGAATGACCCAATTAAAAAATGGGTACACATAGAGAACAAACTTATGGACACCAAGGGGGGAAGGGGAGAAAGAACTGGGAGATTGAGATTGACATATATACACTATTGATACTATGTATAAAATAGATGAATAGTAAGAACTTACTCTATAGCTCAGGGAACTCAATGCTCTGTGATGACCTAAATGGGAGAGAAATCCAAGAAAAAGAGGGGATATATGTATACATATAGCTGATTCCCTTTGCTGTACAGTAGAAACTAACACAACATTGTAAAGCAGTTGTACTCCAATAAAAATTAATTAAAAATAAAATAAAATAAAATACTCTATGCAAGAAAAAAAATGGACAGAGAACCTGAATAGACTTTTCTCCAAAGAAGACATACCAATGGCCAACAGATACATGAATAGATGCTCGACATTATTATGAATAATCAGGGAAATGCCAAACAAAACCACAAAGAGATATTACCTTACACTAATCAGAATGGCTATTATCAAAAGACAACAAATAATGAGTGTTGATGAGGATGTGGAGAAAAAGGAACACTTGTGCACTGTTGGTGGGAATGTAAATTGGTTCAGTCATTATGGAAACAGTACGGAGATTCCTTGAAAAATTAAAAGAGAGAACTACTGTATGATCCAGTAATCCATGCTTGGGTACTTATCTGAAGAAAATGAAATCACTATCTCAAAAAGATATATGCACTAGTATGTTCATTGCAGCATTATTTACAATAGCCATGGTATGGAAGCAAACTCAGTGCCCAGAAATAGATAAATGGATAAAGATCATGTGATACATTTATATAACAGAATATTGCTCAGCCATAAAAAAGAAAGACATCTTGTCAATTGTGACAACATGGATGAACCCGTAGGGTATTATGCTAAGTGAAATAAGTTAGACAAAGACAAAGAAGTATGATTTCACTTATATGTTGAATGTTAGAAAACCAAACAAATGAACAAACATCACAAAGCAGAAACAGATACAGGAGTAAACAGGTGGTTGCCAGAGGAGAGCAGAGTATGGGAAGGAGAGAAACAGGTGAGGGAGATTAAGAGGTGCAAGCTTTCAGTTACAGAATAAACGAGTTATGGGTATGAAATGTACAGTGTGGGGTACATAGCCAATAATTATGTAATAGCTTTGTATGGTGACAGATGGTCACTTGACTTATCATGGTGATCATTTTGAAATAAATGCATAGAAACATCAAAACATTATGTGTTGTACCAGGAACTAACAAAGTGTTATAGTTAAATTATACTTCAAAAACAAACAAACTCCAGAAAAAGAGATTAGATCTGTGTTTACCAGAGGCGGGGGATGTGGGGAGTGGAGATTGGATGAGGGTAGCCAAAATGTCAGACTTCCAGTTATAAGGTAAATAAGTAATAGGGATGTAATGTACAGCATGATAAATATAATTAACACTGCTGTGTGTTATAAATAAAAGCTGTTGAGAGTAAATCCTAAGGTTCTCATCAGCATGAAATTTTTTTTTCTATTTCTTTAATGTAGTTTCTATATGAAATGATGGATGTTTTCTAAATTATTGTAGTTATTATTCATGATATATGTAAGCCAAATCATTATGCTGTATACCTTAAACTTGTACAGTGCTGTATGTCACTTATATCTCAATAAAACTGGACTACATCAAACTAAAGAGTATTTGCACGGCAAAAGAAAACTATCAAGGAAACAAAAAGGCCACCTACTAAACAGGAGAAGATATTTGCAAACGATACATCTGACAAGGGGTTAATATCCAAAATGCACAAAGAACTCGTACAATCAATATCAACAAAATAAACTCGATTAAAAAATGGGCAGAGGACCTGAACAGATTTTTTTTTTACAAACAAGACATACAGATGGCTAACAGACACATAAAAAGATGCCCTACATCATTAATCATCAGGGAAATGCAAATGATAACCACAATGAGATATCACCTCACACCTGTCAGAATGGCTATTATCAAAGAGACAAGAAATAACAAGTGTTGGGAATTCCCTGGCGGTCCAGTGGTTAGGACTCCGTGCTTTTTTTTTTGCAGTACGAGGGCCTCTCACTGATGTGGCCTCTCCCGCTGCGGAGCCGGACGCGCAGGCTCAGCGGCCATGGCTCACGGGCCCAGCCGCTCTGCGGCATGTGGGATCTTCCCGGACCGTGGCATGAACTCGTGTCCCCTGCATCGGCAGGCGGACTCTCAACCACTGAGCCACCAGGGAAGCCTGGACTCCGTGCTTTTAATGTCAATAGCCCGGGTTCAATTCCTGGTTGGGGAATTAAGATCCTGCAAGCCTAGCGGTGTGGCAAAAGAAACCAACCAACGAACAAAAGCAAGTGTTGGTGGGGGTACAGAGAAAAGGGAACCCTCATGCAGGGTTGGTGGGAATGTAAATTGGTGCAGCCACCATGGAAAACATTATGGAGGTTCATCAAAAAATTAAAAATAGGACTACCATATGATCCAGCAATTCCACTTCTGGGTATTCTTCTGAAGAAAACAAAAACACTAATTCCAATAGATATATGCATTCCTGTGTTCATTGCAGCATTATTCACAATAGCCAAGAGGTAGAAGCAGTCTAAGTGTCCATTGATTCATGAATGGATAAAGAAGGTGTGATAGGTTACTCAGCCATAAAAATAATAAAATCTTGCCATTTGTCAGAGAGAGAAAGCCACACAGAGAAAGACAAATACAGTATGTTTTCTTTTATATGTGGAATCTAAAACAAAACAAAACAAATTAATAAACATAACAAAACAGAAACAGAGTCATAGATGCAGAGATCAAACCAGTGGTTGCCAGAGGGGAAGGTGTGTGTGGGGGATGAGTGAAATAGGTAAGGGAGATTAAAAGACACAAACTTACAGTTACAAAATAAATGAGTCATGGAGTTGAAATATACAGCATCAGGAATATAGTCAATAATAGTGTGATATTTTTGTATGGTGACAGATGGTAACTAGACTTATCGTGGTGAACATTTTGCATAGAAATATTGAATCACTATTTTGTGCACATGCAACTAACAATGTTTTAGGTCAATTATATGTGCAAAAAAAAAAAAAAAAAGGAAAAATGTTTGCTACATTTTAAGATCTGGTCCTTGGCATTTGCCTTGACTTAGAATGACACCTCTGCATTAATCACACAGACTCTCTGCTCAGTCCCTGAGGCTTCTCAAGGGAACCAGCTGGCAAACAGGTTTAATTGAAGCTCCTGAAAAGTCAGGGAGTTGAGAACTCTTTATTTGAATGCAGTAGCTATATCATTTAAGACACAATTAGTGACCAAATATAGAGTTTCATACAAGTGGCCCTTACCAATTTGCAGCTTGCTTTTATTAAACTTACTCTTAGTGAAATCATTCAGGGCTAAGATCTAATACATTCAACACTAGCATGAAAAATGGCAAAATATGGTGATATATTAAAATTAATTAGATACACACAATGATGAGAATGTAAATGAGTATAAAACTTCAAGGGAATAATATAAATTCTAATGACTTTTCACCAAGTGATGAGATTCATGATTTAAAGAAATCACTCTAAACATTTTTTTCAACAGTCAATAATTGACCATTCACTATGGGTCATGCACTATACTATGTGCTAAAGATTCTGATGTGAACAAGATAGAAAGTCCCTGCCTTCAGGAAGCGTATAGTCTAGTGGAGAAAACCAGGCAACAAATGTAGCTCTGTGAAGGGTAGCTATGATCATTGAAAGGATGAAAGGTTTCCCCTGAGAAGAGACTTTGCAAGAGCCATGTTAGATGAATGGTAGGAATATTGAATGTGTTGAGGATTAAATGGGAGGTGAGAACCATAGACAACTCTTTTAAGAGGCTTGAGGACGTCCAGAGGAGAAAGGGAATCTATAGAGGAGAACTGTAGAAGGGAGGATTTTTAAAGATTAAGTAGACCTGAGTGCATTTAAGTGCAGATGCAAAAGAAGTCAGAGACAGAGAGAGACAGAGACAGAGAGATGCACAGAGACCAAGAGACAGAGACAGAGAGATTAACTGTGGGTTCTAAGAGGGTGAGAATAATTTTACAGGTGAGTGACAGGGCATCCAGTTCATAGGTGGGAAGATTTGTTAGTCAGGATGTTGTGGTTGAACCCACCCCAGTCACCCAATCTCTTTCCTCTTCTCTCAGTCATGAGGGGTTGTGGCTCTTTCTGCAGTTGCTACTTCCATGATACCTTAGAATTCCTTTTTGTCATTTCCAATTACCTAGTTAACAGTTTTTATAGTAAATTTTCTCTTTTACAAATAAATGGTATGGTTTGGGTCTCCTGACTGGACCGTGTCTGATACCTACCAGTCTTTTTAGGGGGAACTTTAGGCTTATTTCTGGCGGGAATTGAGGATCCCCTGGGTCTGGGACAGACTGCCTTTCAAGCCTTCCACCCCAGGGTCACCTTGTTTCCTGCCATGCAAATCCCTGGTCAAGCGTGCTAACCAAGACTCTCAGCTTCTGTGACTCTCTCCCCTCTTTTCCACTGGGCACAGGGGACCTTCTGGGCCTCCACCATGTCAAGTGCAATCTGCAAGGAACCAGGGGACATTCTCTGCCATTTCCTGTCTGGAACCCCTGCTGCTGTCTGTCCCGTGTCTTGTGCTCTGTGTGACATCAGTGGGATTCTCAATTTCTAATATCAGTTAAGAAAGAGCACATCAGTTCACCCATTTACAGATACACCCAAACTCCAGGTGGATCCTCTCATATTTTCTTCCCTTTCCCTCATCTTCCTCTCATTTGCTGGGGACCCTCAATCGCTATACCCTCTCTAACTTGTTTCATCTTCCACCAACTCTTGTCTCTCATTTCCAGGCCTCTTTATCTTGAAAAATCAATTCTCCCAGTTCATACATGCCCTCCAGTGATTTCTCTCACTTGGCCCACTGTCCACCGCACTTAGCACCTTGGGACCTACCCCCAGCCCCTTTTAAAAAAAAGTTGTTTGTAGGTGATTTCTAGAAACATTTAATGTCTTAAATTACCAGTTGGCTACAAATGAATATGTCATGTATTAATCTGCTTTTATTATTATTACTATTAATCTTTTTTTGTCTGTGTGGCATGCGGGATCTTTGTTCCCCACCAGGGGTCAAACCCTCACCCCCTGCATGGCATCCTAAACACTGGGCCGCCAGGGAATTCCTGAATCTGCTTTTATTATATTATGCTGTCGGGGAAGCTAGTAAAGTAGTCTTGTTCAGGCTTCAGAGGCGGCACTAGGCCTCTCTCTTGACCAGACAATGACGCTAATGTTGGCTGCATGTCAAACTGCTGAGCTAC
This sequence comes from Delphinapterus leucas, assembly GCF_059928025.1. Taxonomy (NCBI): domain Eukaryota; kingdom Metazoa; phylum Chordata; class Mammalia; order Artiodactyla; family Monodontidae; genus Delphinapterus; species Delphinapterus leucas. Next base: position 33,270,634 of record NC_143147.1, read on the forward strand.
ACCCAGGCCAGTAGGGCACCAGCACGCATCATAAACCACTAGGTAAGAGAGAGAGTAAGTCATGGGACTTCTTGTGCCTTGAGGGTCTGGTCAGCCCTTGGGGATCAAGAACATTCTAAGACTTACAGGTTAAGACCAAGACATTTATGACAATAACCAGAGCTGCAAACTTGAACATAGGCTGATTGTTATCAGCCTGCGGCCTGGTGCTAAAAGCTGGGCTTCTTCGTGTGGCAAACTGAAGTCTCACCCGTGGGGTGGACACACAGCCCCGGACCTTCCCAACCGAAAGTAAGGCTTTCGGCAAAACGTATACTTCTAAAGGTAGTGAGCAATATAAGAAGCAGAAGGCAGGACGACGTAAGCTCAAGAATCCAGACAATCTGTCTTGTGGCCTGGCATTTTGGATTCCCCCAGCCTGTTTTGTGGATTTCATCTCACTGTGACAGAGCACCCAAGGAGATTGCAGTCAGCTCGCTTAAGCACTCTCGCCAAAGCCTAACTGTTCCATTCCACTCAAAAAAGTAAACAGCTCAGCCTCTTTCCCACAGTACCCCTTCTGCCCCAGTTGCTAATTGCATTTAACTAATCCACAAGTGAAAAGCCCATACAGAATTACATTTTAATTAGCATATGACACTCTTTGTGCAAATTTGCTCTCAGAGGAGCCTCATTGCAACTGCGTGGAGATGCTAATGACAGGACCCTTGATGTTTTCCCGATTGCTTTAAGATGTAAAAGCATTTGGGCAGAACACCATGAGCATCTTGCCCAAGTGTATTACTGGGGAACACCTGATTGGCCAGAAGTTGATCCTCTTGTAATTTTCCTCTGTTTCTTTGCATTTATTCTTAAACCTCAATTGTGTCACTTATCAGAATGCTGTAAAAGGTGGCAGTGTCTAGGATGAAATGAAGAATTAGACTATGGACTATTTTCTTTCCTCTGTGCCATGAAATTTCAATGCTAAAAAGGGACTTTATTTATTTTTACTGAAGTATTGTTGATTTACAGTATTGTGTGTCAGGTATAGTCTCAGGTTAGTATCAGCATAGTGATTCAGTTATTTTTTCTGATTATATTCCATTATAGATTATTACAAGATATTGAATATAATTCCCTGTGTTATACAGTAAATCCTTGTTGCTTATTTATTTTATGCATAGTAGTCTTTATCTGTTAATCCCATAGTCCTAGTTTGTCCCTCCCTCCTCCATCTCCCCTTTGGTAACCATAAGTTTGTTTTCTATATCCATGAGTTTTGTATATAGATATGTTTGTATTTTTTTTTAATTCCACATAAAAGTGATATCATATAGTGTCTGTCTTTCTCTGACTTATTTCATTAAGAATAACATTCTCTAGGTCCATCCATGTTGCTGTAAATGGCAATATTTCGTTCTTTTTTATGGCTGAGAAATATTCCAATATATCTGTATGTATATGTATATATACATACATATATATGGGTATTTCCATGTGTTAAAAAAAAAAGCATAATGTGAGAGCTGCAAGTTAAGTTTTATTTGGGGCAAAGTGAGGACTGCAGCCCAGGAGACAGTGTTTCAGATAGCTCTGAGAAACTGCTCTGAGGAAGCGAGGGGGGAGTTAGGATATACAGGAGTTTTGAAACAAAGGGCAGGTAGTCAGGAACATCAAAAGATTATTAATTAAAGAAAACCAGATATCTCAAGTTAAGGAATTTAACACTTTTCTATGTATGGGAAGATGCAAGAGTCTGGGCTCACTGAAATCATTCCTTTGATATGCACCTCATCTATCTGGGACCAGTATACTGTATTTTCACATCCTGAGTTTCCTCAGGGCTCACTGTGGGGAGTGGCTGCAGTCTGATTGCTGCTAGACGTCAGGTATTATTTTCTTTCCTGAGTTTCCTCAGGGCTCACCAGCTCATGTTGGAGGGCTGCAATTGCTGATGACTGTGACATCCTTGTTTACTGATATGGCAGGAAATGTTCCATTTCTCATGTCTTGGCTATTGTAAATAGCACTGCTATGAGCATTGGGGTGCATGTATCTTGAAAAGGAACTTTAAAATTATTTTGTCCAGCTGGTTCACTTTATAGCTGGGAAAACTATGGTCCACATTCTTTTAGCTTGAACTGGGGCTAGAATCTCCACTGAGGGCCTACCTAGTGCTTCTTAATGCTGGACATGCCTTAGAATCACCTAGGAGATTTAAAAATGTACCAATGCCAGGCTCCACTCAGACCAATGAAATCATGTTTATGGTGGGGCCCCAGCATTGCTGTTTTTTTCAGAACTCACTGTTATGGACTGAATTGTGTCCCTTCAAAATCCATATGTTGAAATTCTAACCCCTGTGCCTCAGAATGTGATTGTATTTGAAGTGAGGGCCTTTAAAAAGTAATTAAGTGAAAATGAGGTCTTATGGATAGACCCTAATCCAATAAGACTAGGGTTCCTATAAGATGAGGTTAAGACATGGACAACCACAGAAGGTAGGCCATGTGAAGACACCAGAAGAAGAAGGTCATCTATAAGCCAAGGAGAGAGCCCTCAGAAAAAACCAACCCTCCATCTCACACTTTTAGCCTCCTGAATTGTGATAAAATAACTTTCTGTTGTATAAGCCACCAGAAGTCTGTGGTATTTTGTTATGTGGCCTGAGCTAATACACTCCCCAAGTAATTGTAATGTGTAGTCACAGTGGCCTTGTTCAGGCTTCAGTGGCACCAGTGGCCTAGTACAGAGCCTGGAACTCAACAGGAGCTGCTCAATTGATTTTTTGAATGAAGGATTGAGTTTTCTAATTCTTTCCAGTGCTCTTGCCACAACACCAGGCCCACAAACATCCAAATCCACCAGAAATTTTATGAATGATAATCTTTTCCCAGGATTATATCCTGAATTGTCTGCTCAAGCCAAGGTGGTTTCCTCACTAACTCTGTATGTTTTCTTGCCTCTGGCCATCTTCTCTTTGTCCTGCCTGGTTTGCTCTTGTTTTCTCACGTGTTTCGCATGCTACCTGTCCTTTAAGCTTCCCTCTCTACCCTAGCTGAATCTGTGCCTTCCTCCTCTGGCTCCTATAACCATTATCAAGTGTGACGTGTGAAATCAACTTTGCATTTACATATGTACTGCCCTTGACAGTTATTCTATTGTCCTTTTGATATGTCATCACCCTCATTGGGGTAAGCTTGCCTCACATGTCGTTGTTACAACCTCAATTTCAATTGGCTGCTAAGTGTCTTCATCTGCACTTCAGAAGCGACAGGTTTTCATTTCAATTCACCATCTCAACCCCAAACTTCTCCATCTTCCCATATTTCCTGTTTCTGATTAAAGCATCTCCATTTTCTAGCAGAGGACATTCAAACTTCTTTGACTGAGACCCCCATAATAAGAAATACATTTTATATCATGACTCATAAAAGTTGTGAGAAATATTACTTGCTCATGATATGCTCTAATCCATTCTGTTATGTTACATTATTTTTTCTTTACTTGAATAGCTGCCATAGAAGAAGCTTTTTGGAGTCAAACTGATCATTCATTCATTTGTACAACTAATGTTTATTGAATGCCTGTATATGTTTGGTATTGTAGATGCTGGTGAGATTAGGGAAAAAACAGACACAATTCCTTGGGTTTACTTTATCAAAGAGACAGGCCTTGAACTTGTAGTTTCAAGATGACTTGGTCCAATACAGCAAGCCAGGGGAAAGGAGAGAGTCACCTAGAAATCACATCAAAATGGCAGGCTTACACTGAAAGAACCCTAAAGGCTCTTGGTGAGATGCTAGAATGGAAATAGTCATAGCACTGGTCTGGAGTTAGTTAGATCGGGTTTTTTTCTTGGCTTTGTCTCTAACCAGGCACCTGACTTTGGGTTATGTTGCAATGTAAATAGAAGTGAGAGTTTTCTTTCTTCTTCTCCTTGAGAGCAAGGAAAACAAAGGGAACAGCAACCAGGCTAGAGAAGAAGCATAACCTGGCCTGAAAGAGTTAATCACTCCTTGTTTTACTTTGTCACTAATTTGTAGTAACTAGATTTGTACTTTACAAAGCTAACCTCACTCTCTGACACTGTGTAATTTACATTCGGCACCTATCACCCCTAATTCTGTGTGAGTTACATCCCATCCCTCTCACTTCCTAACCCTATTACGTCCCAGCGCTTACATTCTATACGCCTCTCGTAACAAATCACCCCTGTGGTATCTGCATTTCAGAAACAAGGTCACCGGCCGATAAACCAGAGGCAAAAGGACTCAATTACCAGGCTGCCGGACCCCAATTACCGGGTGGCCTGACGCCAGCTGGGACTGTTTTGAAATAATGCAAAGGAAAGGAAGAATGAAAGACCTTTACTACTTTGATCCTTATCTTATACCCAGGACTGCGAGCCCCACATATAAAAATCTCACACCAGTCAGAATGGTCATCAACAAAAAATCTAGAAACAATAAATGCTGGAGAGGGTGTGGAGAAAAGTGGACACTCTTGCACTGTTGGTGGGAATGTAAATTGATACAGCCACTGTGGAGAACAGTACGGAGGTTCCTTAAAAAACTACAAATAGAACTACCATAGGACCCAGCAATCCCACTACTGGGCATATACCCTGAGAAAACCATAATTCAAAAAGAGTTATGTACCAAAATGTTCATTGCAGCTCTATTTACAATAGCCCGTAGATGGAAACAACCTAAGTGTCCATCATCGGATGAATGGATAAAGAAGATGTGGCACATATATACAATGGAATATTACTCAGCCATAAAAAGAAACGAAATTGAGCTATTTGTAATGAGGTGGACAGACCTAGAGTCTGTCATACAGAGTGAAGTAAGTCAGAAAGAGAAAGACAAATACCGTGTACTAACACATATATATGGAATTTAAGAAAAAAGATGTCATGAATAACCTAGGGGTAAGACAGCAATAAAGACACAGACCTACTAGAGAATGAATTTGACGATATGGGGAGGGGGCAGGGTAAGCTGTGACAAAGCGAGAGAGAGGCATGGACATATATACACTACCAAACGTAAGGTAGATAGCTAGTGGGAAGCAGCCGCATGGCACAGGGAGATCAGCTCGGTGCTTTGTGACCGCCTGGAGGGGTGGGATAGGGAGGGTGGGAGGGAGGGAGATGCAAGAGGGAAGAGATATGGGAACATATGTATATATATAACTGATTCACTTTGTTATAAAGCAGAAACTAACACACCATTGTAAAGCAATTATACTCCAATTAAAAAAAAAAAATCTTCCCTGATTACCTAGCCGGTGGGGGTGGGGGGGCGGCACAGTTCTTGAGGCACTAGCCTGCTGTGTCTTCCTTTCTGCCAAGCAGAAAAATAAAGCCATCTGTCTCTTCCTCCAAAATCCCTGTCTCCATATTTCTGTTCGACATTGGTGCACAGGGAAGCCGATATTTCGGCAACAATTAGTCATATCCCTTGGTGGGGAGTCTGTTCCCTCACGTGTGAAAAGATAGGGCTGGACTTGATGAGTTCCTGTCCAGTTCACACATTCCGTGCCTACGGATCAGTAGTGCCCTCAGCTCCTCTCTCATCTTTCTTGGCCAGTACGTGGCACAGAGCTTCTCTTTCAGGAAATGCTCAATAAATATGGAATGAATGTGTCCATGGACCATCAGACCTGAAAGGGACATAGGGTCCGAGCTTGGCAAGTAGTGAAAACTCAAAAAATAGCTGATCAACTGCCTGAATGAATGAATGAAAGGAACTTATAGATCAATTTGTTCAAACAATTCATTTTATAGATGAGGAGCCTAAGATATAAAACATCATTCAGAGGAGGAGCTGCGGCTCATCTTTCAATCTGAGTGAATAAAGGGAGTCCATTAACATCCCAAAGTGAGTAAAAAATGCAAACACTACAAGGCATAACATCAGTTAACACACATCTTTTCATTGAAAAGCTTCTTCTTCTTTTTTTTTTTAAAGTACAGGAATTTATTAAACAACTACCTTTTATTTTTCTGATTTTTGTCCTGGAACAGGAAGAAATACCAAAAACATTTTAATGCTGAGGACTAAAACCCCAAATTGCAAGGTACAAGATGGTCGATGAGAAGTAAACAAAAGTGATTGTATACCATCATACGAATAGCAAGTCACATACAGAATAAATTTTTCTCCTATATCTACTAATTTAAATCAGGATGCTAATAATTATCAAATTACTACTATTTTCTAAGGATATATTATATGTATAGGACTTTATTCTAGGCTATATTCTAGTTCCTGATTGGGTTCACACAAAATTAAAAACCTAGGTCTATCATATGTTCTTTTCTTCCTTTTTTAAATTGTGTTAAACATAATATAAAATTTACCATTTTTAAATGTACAGTTCAGTGGTATTAAATGCTTTCACATTGTTGTGCAGCCATCACCACCATCCATCCCCATAACACCATGTGTTCTTTTTTTTTTTTTAACATTTTTATTGGAGTATAATTGCTTTACAATGTTGTGTTAATTTCTGCTGAATCTTGAATGCACATGTTTGAGGAAGAATATCCCTATGAGCCAGGTTTGAGAGCAGAAAGATTGCTGAAATAGGTGACAGAAGACATGCTTCTGCTTACTGCTTTATGATCTTGTGTTCTCCTTCACACTTATTTCTCCTTCTTAAAACACAACAAAACAACAGAAAAGTAGATAGGTTAATTTAACAATACCATAGCCTAGTAGTCCAGAATTTAAAAATATTAAATCCTATTTCATTTTTTATAGAAGATAGAGAATATTATAGATAAAGGTGAGCTTCTTTTCACCCCCAAGCAGACCCATTCCTTCTCTTTCTACAGGCAGTTATCATTTTGAATTTGATGTTCTTCCAGTTCTTTATTCTCCTCTTATTTTTGAGCACCACTTTGTATTTTGTCTTTCTGCTTTTTCATATAAACAATGCTTTATTGAGGTATAATTTATACACAGTAAAAGATAAAAGCTTAAGTGTTCTTAAGATGTAACCCTGAGGTCTTTCCTGGTGGCGCAGTGGTTGTGAGTCCGCCTGCCGATGCAGGGGACACGCGTTCGTGTCCAGGTCCGGGAAGATCCCACGTGCCGCGGAGCGGCTAGGCCCGTGAGCCATGGCCGTTGAGCCTGCGCGTCAGGAGCCTGTGCTCCGCAACGGGAGGGGCCACAACAGTGAGAGTCCCGTGTACCGCAAAAAAAGATGGAACCCTGAGATCAAGACAGAACATTTTTCTCACCCCAGAAAGTCCTTTCTAGGCAGTATCATTTCCTCTAAGAGTTAACCTGACTTTTATCATCATAGGTTAGTTTTGTCTGTGTTTGAACTTGGTGTAAATGCAATCACACAACATATACTATTTTGTATGTACTATTTTGTATCTGGCTTCTTTTGTTCAAAGTAAAGATTTTGAGATTCATTCATATTGATACTTGTCTCAGTGATTTATTATTTTTATTGCTAAATACTATTCTACTGTATGAATACAAGGCAATTAATTTGTCTATCCCATAACTATGTATTTTTATATATTTAAAATATTACATCTAACATTTCTATGTTTTTATGGTGGAAGGGGAGAGTATGTGTGTGTGCTTTCCTCTAACTTTTTTTTCCGACTTGGTAAACCTATTTATTTATTTATTGGAGTATAATTGCTTTACAATGTTGTGTTAGTTTCTGCTGTACAATGAAGTGAATCAGCTATATGTATATATATATCCCCTCCCTCTTGGACCTCCCTCCCACACCTCCCATCCCAGCCATCTAGGTCATCAGAGAGGACAGAGCTGAGCCTCCTGTGCTTTATAGCATGTTCCCACTAGCCATCTATTTTATGCATGGTAGTGTATATATGTCAATCCTAATCTCCCAGTTTGTGCCACACTCCCCTTCACACACCCCCCGCCGTGTCCACATGTCCATTCTCTACGTCTACGTCTCTATTCCTGCTCTGCAAATAGGTTCATCTGTACCATTTTTCTAGATTCCATATATATGCATTAATATACGGTGTTTGTTTTTCTCTTTCTGGCTTACTTCACTCTGTATGAGACGTTGTGGAGAAAACGGAACCCTCTTGCACTGTTGGTAGGAATGTAAATTGATACAGCTACTGTGGAGAACAGTATGGAGCTTCCTTAAAAAACGAAAAATGGAACTACCATACGACCCAGCAATCCCACTACTGGGCATATACCCTGAGAAAACCATTATTCAAAATGACGCATGTACTCCAATGTTCATTGCAGCACTATTTACAATAGCCAGGACATTTCTTATTTTCTATGTCTGTGAATCTATTTTTGTTTTGTAAATAAGTTCATTTGTATCTTTTTTTTTAGATTCCACATATAAGCAATATCATATGATATTTGTCTTTGTCTGACTTACTTCACTTAGTATGATAATCTCCAGCTCCATTCATGTTGCTACAAATGGCATTATTTCATTCTTTTTTATGGATGAGTAATATTCCATTGTATATATATATACCACATCTTATTTATCCATTCACCTGTTGATGGACATTTAGGTTGCTTCCCTGTTTTTGCTATTGTAAATAGCGCTGCTATGAACATTGGGGTGCATGTATCTTTTTGAATTATAGATTTCTGTGGATGTATGCACAGGAGTGGGATTGCTAGATCACATGGAAACTCTATTTTTAGTCTTTTTAAGGATCCTCCACACGTTTCCATAGTTTTCCATAGCGGCTGCACCATTTTACATTCCTGCCAATAGTGTAGGAAGGTTCCCTTTTCTCCACACCCTCTCCAGCACTAATTATTTGTAGACTTTTAAGTGATGGCCATTCTGACCAGTGTGAGGTGATACCTCATTGTAGTTTTGATTTGCATTTCTCTAATAATTAGCAATGTTGAGCATCTTTTCTTATGCCTGTTGGTCATCATGTATGTCTCTTTTGGAAAAATGTCTATTTAGGTCTTCTGCCCATTTTTTTGATTGAGTTGTTTGTTTTTCTGTTATTGAGCTGTTTGTATATTTTGGAAATTAAGCTCTTGGCAGTCATATTGTTCACAAATATTTTCTCCCATTCTGTAGGTTGTCTTTTTGTTTTGTACATGGTTTTCTTTTCTGTACAAAAGCTTATAAGTTTGATTAGTTCCCATTTGTTCATTTTTGCTTTTATTTCTATTTCCTTGGGAGACTGACCTAAGAAAAGATTGGTACAATTTATGTCAGAGAATGTTTCACCTATGTTCTCTTCTAGGAGTTTTATGGTGTCATGTCTAATATTTAAGTCTTTAGGACATTTTGAGTTTATTTTTGTGTGTGGTGTGTGGGTGTGTTCTACCTTCATTGGTTTACATGCTGCTGTCCTGCTTTCCCAACACCACTTGCTGAAGAGACATTTTCTCCATTGTATATTATTGCCTACTTTGTTGAAGATTAATTGGCCATAGGTGAGTTGGCTTATTTCTGGGCTCTCTCTTCTGTTGCATTGATCCATATATCTGTTTTTGTACAAATACCATGCTGTTTTGATTACTGTAGGTTTGTGGAATTGTCTGAAGTCTGGGAGGGTTATGCCTCCAGCTTTGTTCTTTTTCCTCAGGATTGCTTTGTCAATTCTGGGTCTTTTATGGTTCCATATCAATTTTTGTATTATTTGTTCTAGTTCTGTGAAAAATGTCATGAGTAATTTGGTAGGGATTGCATTAAATCTGTAGATTGCTTTGGGGGTATGGCCATTTTAACAATATTAATTCTTCCAATCCAAGAGCATGGGATATCTTTCCATTTCTTTGAATCATCTTCAATTTCCTTTATCAATGTTTTATAGTTCTCAGAGTATAAAACTTTCAACTCCTTGGTCAGGTTTATTCCCAAGTTTTTTTTTTTTTTTGGATGTGATTTTAAAAGGAATTTTTTTTTTACTTTCCCTTTCTGATATTTAATTGTTAGTGTAAAGAAATGCAACATATTTCTGTATGTTAATCTTGTATCTTGCTACCTTCCTGAATTGTTTATCAATTCCAGTAGTTTTTGTGTGGAGTCTTTAGAGTTTTCTCTATAGAATATTATGTAATCTGAATATAATGAAAATTTTACCTCTTCTCTTCCAATTTGTATAATTTTATTTCTTTTTTCTATCTGAATGCTGTGACTAGAACTTCCAATACTATGTTGAATAGAAGTGGTGAGAGTGGGCATCCTTGTCTTGTTCCAAATTTTAGTGGGAAGTCTTTCAGCTTTTCATCGTTGAGTATTAAGTTGGCTGTGGGTGTGTCATAAATAGCTTTTATTAAGTTGAGATATGTTCCCTCTATACCCACTTTGTTAAGAGTTTTTATCATGAATGGATGTTGAATTCTATCAAATGCTTTTTCTGAATCTATTGAGATGAGATGGTCACATGATTTTTATTCTTCAGTTTATTAATGTGTGGATCTCATTAATAGATTTTCAGATATTGAGCCATCCTTTTATCCCTGGGATAAATCCCACTTGATCACAGTGTATGATCCTTTAAATGTATTGTTGAATTAAGTTTGCTAGTATTTTGTTGAGGATTTTTGTATCTCTGTTAATCAGTGACATTGGCCTGTAGTTTTCTTTTTGGTGATATCATTGTCCAGTTTGGTATCAGGTTGATTCTGACCTCATAGATTGAGTTTGGGAGCATTCCCTCCTCTGTAATTTTTTGGAATAGTTTGAGAAGGATAGGTGTTAACTCTTCTCTATATGTTTGGTTGTGTAGTCATCTGGTCCTGGATTTCTGTTTGTGGTGAATTTTTTTAAAATTACAAATTCAGTTTCACTACTAGTAATTGGTCTGTTTAGATTGTCTGTTTCTTCCTGAGTCAGTCTTGGCAGGTTGTATGTTTCTAGTAATATACCCATTTCTTTTAGTTTGTCTAATTTGTTGGAATATAACTTGGTAGTTTTCTCATTGTGTTCTCTATGAGAGATCACATACTAGGCCACAAAACAAGTCTCAACAAATTTAAGAGTATAAAAGTTATATCAAGTATTTTTTTCTGACCATAATGGTCAGAAACTAGAAATCAATTACAGGAAGAAAAATGGAAAAAGCACAAACACATGGAGACTAAACAATATGCTACTCAAAAACAAATGGGTCAACATAGAAATCAAGAGGAAATCAGAAAATACCTCAAGACAAATGAAAATGGAAATACAACTTGCCAAATCTGTGCAAGGCAGCAAAAGCAGTTCTAATAGGGAAGTTTATATCTGTACAGGCCTTCCTCAAGAAACAAGAATAATCACAAATAGACAGCCTAATCTTTCATTTAAAGGAATTAGAAAAAGAAGAACAAGCAAAGCCCCAAGCCAGCAGGATGGAAATAAAAAGATCAGAGAGGAAATAAACAAAATAGAGGCAAACAATAGAAAAGATCATTGAAAACAAGAGCTTGCTGTTTTTGAAAATATAAACAAAATTGATAAATTCTTAGCCAGGCTCATCAAGAAGAAAAGAGAGAGGACCCAAGTAAACAAAATAAGAAGTGAAAGAGGAGAAATAAGAACCTATAGCTATGATTGGATCATCTAGTCCATTTAAAGTAATTATTGATAAGTATGTACTTATTGCCATTTTGTTAATTGTTTTAGGTTGTTTTTGTAGTTCTTCTTTTGTTCTCTTCCTTGTGATTTGATTATTATCTTTAGTGTTATGTTTGGATTCCTTTCTCTTGTTTTGTATCTATTATAGATTTTTGGTTTGTGGTTACCATGAGATGTATATACAGCAATCTATATTTATACATGATTGTTTTAAGTAGCTGGTCTCTTAATTTTTTACTCCCCAATCTCTACAATTACTGTTTTGACATCGTATTTTACATCTTTTTGTTTTGTATATTCCTCACTTGCTTATTGCAGACATGGATGATTTTTACTACTTTTGTCTTTTAACCTTCCTATTAGTTTAATATATGGTTGATTTACTACCTTTACTGTATATTTGCCTTTACCAATGAGCTTTTTCCTTTCATAATTTTCATGTTTTTAGTTATGTCCTTTTCTTTTTTACTTAGAGAAGTCCCTTTAACATTTCTTGTAAATCTGGTTTTGTGGTGCTGAACTTTTTGGCTTTTGCCTGTCTGTAAAACTTTTGATCTCTCCATCAAATCTGAATGAAAGCCCTGCTGGGTAGAGTATACTTGGTTGTAGGCTTTCCCATTTCATCATGTTAAATATTTCATGCCACTCCCTTCTGGTCTGCACAGTTTCTGCCGAAAAGTCAGCTGATAGTCTGATGGGAGTTCCATTGTACATAACTTGTTGCTTTTCTTTTACTGCCTTTAATATTTTCTCTTTATCTTTAATTTTTGCCATCTTAATTATGTGTCTTGATGTTTTCCTTTTGAGTTGATCCTGTTTGATACTCTCTGTGCTTCCTGGATATGGATGTCTATTTTCTTTCTCAGGTTAGAAAAGTTTTCAGCTATTATGTCTTCAAATATGTTCTCTGCTCCTTTCTCTCTTCCGTTTCTGGGACCAAGAGGTCTCTTATAATGTCCCCATTTCTTTTTATTCTTTTTTCTGTTTATCTTCACTGATTTCCACTACTCCCTTTTCCAGCTCCCAGATGTGTTCCTCCATATCATCTAATTGATACCTAATTATTTATTCCTTCTATTGTTGTTTTTTTTTTTCTTTTTTTACTGTGTCATGCAGCTTGTGGGATCTTAGTTCCCCAACCAGGGATTGAACCTGGGCCCTTGGCAGTGAAAGCGTGGAGTCCTAACCATGGGACCACGAGGGAATTCCTCCTTCTAGTGTATTTTAAATTTCAGTTATTATATTCTTTATCTCTGGTCCTTCTTATATTTTGAACTCTTTGTTACAAATTTTTAACATCTCACACTGTTCATCCAATCTTCCCCTGAGTTCTTTGATTATTCTTACAATCATTACTTTAAGGTATTTATTGGGTAGATTGCCTATCCCCACTTCACTTAGTTCTTCTTTGGGGTTTTATCTTGCTCCTTCACTTGGAACATGTTCCTCTGTTACTTCATTTTGCCTAGTTTGTTGTTTTTGTTTCTATGTCTCTGGTAGGGTGGTTATTTTTCCCACTTGCTTGGAGAAGTGACCTTTTGTAGGAGACATCCTATGCATCCCAGCAGTGCACTCCCCTCTGGTTATCAGAGCTATATGCTCTAGGGGTGCCTCCTTCGTGGTCTGCATGTGTACTTCTGTTGTGGCGGGCTGACTACTGTGAGCCATACTGGTAGGTATGGCTGACTCCTGATCTGGTTGGTTGCCAGGCCCTGCCTTGTGTGGTGTTTGCTGGCTGCTCTTTGGTGGATCCAGGTCATGTTAGCTGGCTATAGAGTCCTGGGGGATCCTGAGGTTAGTGCTTGCCCTCTGGGGGGAAGGCTGCATCCTGGGGTAGGTTGTTGTGGGGACAGAATTCTTGGATCTAGTGTTGGCTTGCTGGTGGATGGGCCTACTTCCTGACATGGGTGGCTTCAGATTCTGCGGTGTCCCAAAGCTGATTCTGGTCCATTGGTGAGTGAGGCTATATCCTGCCATGGCTGGTTGAGGGATCCAAGGTGTTGTGGAGCTTGTGTTGGCCTGCTGGTGGGTGGGGCCAAGACCTGGGCAGTCCCAGGACTGGTGTTGGCCTGATGGTTGACAGGTTGGGGCCCAAGGGGTCCTAGGGCTAGTGGTGGCTCACATGTGGGTGGAGCTGTGTCAGGATTTCTGGCTGCAGGACCCTGGGGGTCCTGAATCTGTTGTCAGCCTGCTGGTGGATAGGCCCAGGTACTGGGGCCACTGGCTGAGGGGCCCAAGGTGTCCTAGAGTTGGTTTTTGTCTGCTGGTGGGAAGGACTAGAGGTGGTGCAGACCTGCAGGTGGTCAGGGCCTGGCCCAGGGGAGCCTGGGACTAATGCCTGTTTACTGGTGGGTGAGGTTGATCCTGAGTTTAGGGCTGGTCCCCTGGTGGTTGAAACAGGGTCCTGGGGACTCTGGCTTCAGGGCCCTTCGGGTCCTGAAGTTGGTCTGTCAGACCACTGGTGAGTGGAGCTGGGTTCCAAAGGGTCCTGGGACTGATGCATGCCCACTGGTGGGTGGAGCCACATCCTGGGGCCACTGGCTGTAGGGCCCTGGGGGTCCTGGGGATAATGCCAGCCCACTCATAGGTCAATCCAGGTCCTGTGCCCCTGGTGGCTAGGGCTACATCCTGGGGCAGCTGTGAGGTCAGGAGGTCTTAATGTAGCCTGACTGGTGGTGAGTGGGGCTGTGTCCCTGGCCAGCTATCTGCTTGGCTTGGGACATCCTAGGATTGGTGGGGCCAGGCTTGTTGGTGGGGCCAGTTCTAGGGTTAATAAGATAGAGGGAAGATTCCAAAAGGGCACCTGCCAGCACCAGTGTCCTCATGGTAGAATGTACTTCCCAAAATGACTGCTACCAATGTCTATGAGCTCCAGTTGCTTCCTGCCTCTCTGAAAGGCTCTCTAGGGTCAGTGGGTAGGTCTGACCCAGGCTCCTTTCAAATTACTTGCTTCTGCCCTGGGTCCTGGAATGTGTGACATTTTGTGTGTGCCCTTTAAGAATGGTTTCTCCATTTCCCACAGCTCTCATGGCCTTCAAAACCAAATGTTCTGGGGGCTTGTCCTCCATGAAATTTCAAAAGCAGTCCTCAAGTCAATATTTTCTATTATTTTATTTAAGAAGCCCCCATAATACAAAACCAAGGAAACATAAAAGAACCTGGCAGATATTAAAGGTCACTAGGAGCAGAAAGAGTGGATGCTTTAAGTTCAAACCAAGACCTTTAAGATGTGTTGGAAAAGCCCCTGTTCCTGGGTTAAGAGATCTCTGTTCTGGCTCCAGCTGTGTGACTTGGGGCAAGTTGCTTAACTCCTCTGGGTCTCAGGTTCCCGCATTGTAACTATAAGAGGTGGGGCTGGACAGTTCCTGAGATTCTCCTCAGCTCTTGTCCTCAGTGCTTCTCAGATCCAAGAGGAGGTCTGACTGAAAGGATTTGGTCCTGTACTCATGCCTTAACATGGATATCACCTGGACGGCGGATACCTCCTTCCTGCTGGATTAATTTTTATTTGTGAAAAGTCTATGAAGCAAGGTAAAGCCTTTGATTTACATGAATTCTTTGCAAGAAAAAGTATTTAGTTTGGAGCTTCAGGAAAAGTTAAAACACTGCTAAGCTGGGCAGAGAGGGATTTTCACTCTACTGTGACATTGGTATGTGCAAGAGATCAGCTAATGATTTGCTAGTTGGAGTCAGAATTGCCCATCCACTATGCAGTAGTGCTAAGTCTGTATAGAAATGTCCACCACATCCTAGAAATATAGTCTGCAGAAACCATCATGGTGTCTGGCACATGGTAAGTGCTCAGCAAATATTTGATGTTACTTTGAGGATTCTTCTTCCTCAGCCTGGGTAGAGAAAAGAGCTGTTTCCTATTCTGTCACCATGCAATTTATGTTTGAGTAGTAGGCTTTACTGCTTGCTGCTTCCTTCTGCTCACCAAGAGAGAAATTGTGGAAATAGGTATGCTTGGGATGGGATGAGGGTGGGTTCAGGGAATTGGGGATAGAGAATTCATACACAAGATTCCTTGGAAAATTCATATTACCATCAATCTGAGAAAGGGAGTGGCTATTATGAGAAACTCTTGAAAAGCAGTCTCCTTCCCAAAGTTACCTAGATCAAGCAGTTCCACTGCTTTCTCACTTTTTCTCCCCATTATTTTGCAGTTAACATGTATATACTAATAAAGTGTAGAATAATATAGATATCACCATCACTAGGTATTTTATTAAAACAAAGTTTTATTAAAACAAAGTTCATCAGTGTTCCTTTCCCTAATCACCTGTCAATCATGATTATGTGGGGGAAAAGAACCCGGTCGCCCATTTGGAAAAAAAATCATTTGAAGCACTAACACCTGAGGAATAAACACACTTGATTAGGAAGTTCCATATATCCCTTCAACTTTACTTTTTAAAAATTTTGGCAAAAGGCATGTAACATAAAATTTAATGTCTTAACCATTTTAAAGTATACAGTTCAGTTATGTTAAGTATGTTCACATTTTTGTGTAACAGATCTCTAGAACTTTTTCATCTTGTAAAACTGAAACTATATGTCCCTTCTTCTTTTGAACTCTGAAAAATGCAAGAAAAACATGTTTTGAAGGGGATGCGTTAAGAGCACAAACAGTATGGGTTTGATTTTACTCAAGGGATGGAAAAGGAGGAAATTAACTAAATCAATATTTATTGAGCACCTGCTAGGTGTCAGTCCCTGTTACGCAGCATATCCATGTACTCTACTGTTCTGAGATTCTACACTTGTCATTTTTGTTGATCTTGCTAACATGAAGATGCTATAGGGGCCTGTAAAATCCTGACTACCTGTGTGATATATAGAATCTGGGATACTTGTCATTTTGTTCGGTTTTTTTTGGAATGAGGCATTTAATGTAAAGAATAATTATTCTTTGCTTTTCATTTATCAATTACTTAAAAATTATATATATATATATATATGTATATGTGTGTGTGTGTATGTATATATAATCACATACACACATATAGAGAGAGAGAGACTGGGTACCATAAGTTACATTTTCCATTTGCATTACTCTGTCCAGTTCCTTAATATTTTTTTTGAAAGAGTGCATCCCCCCCTCCACAATACCCTTCATATGGGCTTAGTTCTAGTGTTCACAAATAAATGGAGAAAATAAAATATAAAGTATTTTGAAAAAAAGTATTTTACTTGGTTAGAAGTGTCATTCCCAGGCAATCAATCTGTGAGAAATTCTAAAAGCCAGTTGCTTACACAAAAGTTTAAATATTTATTCAGCTTAAGTGTTTAAAGCATTAGAAGAAAATGAACACAATTCAATAAGTAAGAGGTGATGAAATGGATCTGGGAAAGAAAGCAATGATTGAAATCTTGTCTTTTCTACCTTCTCTTTAAGATATGGTATCTTTAAGACCATGTAGCCTGAAATGGTCCAAAGAGTTCATTTCCAATGTGATAAGATAAAATGGGCTCAGCACATCTTGAGATGCAAATGGCTTTGACTTGGCAGTTGTCTAGCAGAAATCATTAAGGAGTAGGTCTGCACAAGTTCATAAGCCAAAAGCACAGCAAGGGAAACAACTACTGGCTGAATATCCTTGACTAAAGCAGATGCTCCAACAACAGCAACATAAAATAACGTTTGCCTAGCACTTGCCAGTTTTCTCTAGGGTTCTGACATCAGTTTTGCCCACCAGCCCTGTTCACCAGACCCACTGACAGGAGGCTGGGGTGGGAGTGGGTGTGATGTTTGGGGGACCGGGCTTACTGTCTTGGTATCTTGTGTTGATATTGGCAGAAGTACTGCATTCAAATTCTGGTTGTCTGGCTTTTAACTAATTTATTCCTTGCTCCATTTCAACAAAGCATTTAGACATAGCATGAGAAACAAATGGTAATCATCAGTTTAAATAATCAATAGGAAAATTTAGACAAAGGGCAAAAGAAGGCAGGACAATAATAGGAGGAAGCTGTAAGAAATTAAACAGAACCTCAATTAAATAGAGCTGGGAAGCCAGAAGGGGGAGCTCTCATACCCTATGACCATAGCAGAGCCCAACAGGAAGAAGAAAGACCTCCTCTTCTTTCCTGGCAAGAGCTCAGCCAATGGAAAGCCATGGACTGTTTACTAAAACCCTCCCAACTTCCTTTTCGCCTTCATAAAAGAGTTCTCCTTTCCATTTTTCCTGAGGACTTGCATATAGCTTACGATGGTTACAGATTCTGAACTGCAATTCTTTGCTGAGCCGGAATAAACCCATTTTTGCTGGAGAAATAATTGACAATTTATTTGTTTTAGGTCAACATTTTGGTGGCCTGTATGGGAATCCAGAGAAGACCCTGGATGACTCTGAGGCTGGTTGCTCACTGCTTTTCTTACTGACCCTGGGGTTTGAGGGTATTTCTCCTGGATCCACCCTTCTGCCCCTTTTGCATTTTGACACACTCCACATTTATTTTGGGATCTGTTTTAAGGTTTTTGTCCTTTCTGTTAAGGATTTGTTCTGTATGTGAGTACCTGTTTGGTTCTTAGACCTTGTTTTGAAATCAGACTGTTCAACTGGTATGGGCTAGCCATCAGCCCATTCCTTTGGGGACAGTCTGTTTCACTGCAACTGTGCCAGTTTAGCCTTCATTCCAATTCCCTCTAGAATAAGGCTGTTCTATTGGAACTGTGCTGAGCAGCTTTCAGCCTGGCTCCTCCAGGACCAGACTGTTTTCTAAGAACTGGCTGATATTAAGCCTGCAAGCTATTTGGGCTATCTGAGCTGTTTAAGCTGTTGGAAAATTATTCTCTTACTCTAGAGAAAAATCTCTGAGAAATGGGATCCATTTATCTAAATATTTTGAGGGTGTCCCTCCACAGAGACCCTGGCTGATTTTATGTTTGAAAACCGTGGTTCTTCTAATCATTTCTAACTAAATAGACCGACCTAATCAAAGGCAATTTAGAATATCAATGACAATTATGGGGAATTCTGAAATCCCAAAACTTACTTTCCTTAAAACCAAATTCGGCAACTATAGCTCTAAAATTTCTAAAACTGAATGGAATCCTTATTTCAATTGGTATTTTGAGACTTCCAAACATTATCAGAAGCCTAAATTTCCTTTCTTCCAAATAATATTTTAAGATTAACTGAGGCAAACAAACAATTAAAAAAAGATAAAATGGCTTCCAAAGCCTCATGTTCTTCCCTGGCTCCTTTGTCTCAGGCTTCACCTCCAGTGCCATCTTGCCTTTTCCCCAGCTCCTTGTGCTCAGGTCCTGCCTCCAGTGCTATCTTTCACTTTCCCTTCTATACTGCCTACACCTTCTCTATACTCTCTATTCCCCAATACTAATTCTCTCACTGAACTTCCCTTTTTCTCTGAAACTCTCCCCACTCACTTTTCCTCTGAACCTATCAGAACCTGTCCCTTTAAAATTAAGACTTCTGAGGATCCAGAGGCTAAACCCTTAATTTCTTATATTCCCTGGATTAAAGCTGAACTGAGAGCCATGGTCAAAGATCTTCCCAAAGTAACTGAAGATCCTTACTGATTTGCTGAGGAATTTAATATAGTAATTTAAACTTATTAACCTGGCTTCTCTGACTTATATCAGCTAGTTCATAGGCTTGTCAGTGAATGCCAGAGCCAACACTGGATGGAAACTGCTAACTGGGAAAATCCTGAAAGGTTTCTACAATTACAACTGGGAGACTGGGCTTGGGCAATCACTAAGTGACTTCATCAGGCAATTCCTAGGGCTTTTCCAAAGCCTGTTGATTGGAACACAATTAAGCCTTGCTCACAAAAATCTGATGAATCTGTTCATGACTATTACAATTGACTTCAGATTGATTTTTTTTTAAATTTTTGTCTTCCTTCAGATGTTGATTCCACCTGGGTAGCTTTTAGCTCTATGTTTATTAATGGGTTGAACCAGGACCTCACCCTTCTAGAAAAGAGGACCAGGATGGAATGGGAAACTGTCCACTCCAGATTTAGTTAATCTGGTAAGCCAGCTCTCTCACACTCTAGATGAGTAACCTAAAAGGAAGACCTCTAAAATTCTCAGTCTTCAACTCCAGGAAATAAAGGCCCCTAAAAAGAAACAAAACCCTCCTAGTTTCTGCTGTTAATGAAAAAAGACAAGACATTGGAAAAGAGATTATTCCAACTTTAAGCATGCCAGGCACCTTCAGCTCTCTAACCAGCCTTTACAACGTTCTTCTAATTCTCAGTGATGAGACTCCAAGGACCTACAGGGGCTCTTCCTATTCCTCCCTCTTAATTGGCTTGGAGAATCAGTCTCCAGATTGGGGATGAATCTCTTCTAGTTCTAATTAACACTGGAGCCACACTTTCAGCATTATTATAAAGCAGCCCCTGCCTCAGAGTACTAAAATAGTTCAAATAGTGGGGATCTATAATAAACCTCAAGAGGTTCCTACCTCTGAACCTTTGTTTAGGTCCTTTGAGAGATACACAACCCCTCCCCCCCTTTTATTATTTCCTCCACCCCCATCCATTTTGAGAACTTCTTAGAGAAGACTCATTCTGGAATTTCTTTCTTCCAAAAGGGGGAAATAATTCTAGAACTTGACAGCAGTCATCAAAGCAGCCAATCAGGTGAATTAAATGACTTTGACATTATTTATTTGCTCCATCTCTGGTGGCACCAGAGATGATTCTGGAAACATTGATCGTTTGTATTGAATCAGCTACCACCCTTCTTATGGGCAAAATCTCCAACTGACACTGGCAAAATTTACAGCACACCTGCCATCAAGATTCAGATAGATCCCTCAAAACTTCTCAGAATTAATTGATATCATATATGTAAAGAAGTCCTTCAAGGTATAAAGTCCATAAAATAAGATTACAAGGTTCAAAGCCTCATTATCCCTTGTACTAGTCCCTGTAACACTCCTATTTTGCTGGTGAGAAAACCTAAGGCCTGAGGGTGCTTGTTTGTCCAGGACCTCCAAGCGATAAACAACACTGTTATAACTTGAGAACATGTTGTTCCTAATCCTCATATGCTACTAACACCCATTCATCATAGGAAGAAAATTTTTTATTGTAATTGATTTATGTAATGCATTCTTTAGTATTCCAGTTGATGAAGATGGCCTACCCTTTGATCTTCAGTTGGGAGGTAAAACAACTCACTTGGATAGTAATGCCTCGGGGTTTTAGTGAGAGTCCTTGTTTCTCGCAAATCCTGAAGGCTGGTCTGGATGATATAATGCTCCCTAGGGGCTCTACTTTGTCACAATATGTGGATGATTGCTTGTTTGCTCTTCTTTTCAAGCCTCTTCATGGGAAGACAGTGTTAAAGCTTTCAGCTTTAAAGAGACTTAAGGTAACCAAGGAAAAATTGCAATTTACTCAAGCCCAGACTTGACATTTAGGACATCTGATATCAGAACAAGGGCTACAAGTAGAGCTAGATAGACTTCATGGTGTCCTAAGTTTCTCCAAACCCAAAACTAAGTGCCAGCTGTGAACTCTTCCCAGGCTAGTTGGTTATTGCCAAAATGAGACTCCAAACGTTTGTCTTATGACCAAAACTGTGTATGTTTTACTAAAGAATAACAGCCCCAACCCAATTTTATGAGAAAAAGCAAACGACATAAACTTTAATGCCTTAAAGGAGAGTTTGATATACCCGCTCACCCTTGAGCATCACATCTCAATTATCAGATTCCCTTTTTTCCTTTTTGTATATGAAAAGGAAGGGAATGCTCTTGGGGTAC
The DNA here is from genome assembly GCF_059928025.1 of Delphinapterus leucas. NCBI lineage: Eukaryota > Metazoa > Chordata > Mammalia > Artiodactyla > Monodontidae > Delphinapterus > Delphinapterus leucas. Next base: position 33,291,936 of record NC_143147.1, read on the forward strand.
ACACCCAAAAACATGAGGACCACCTTATACTCATAGGATATTATAGCCAACAACTGGAGCCTCTGGCACAGGGATACCCCTCTTGCTTTAGAGCCATTGCTGCCACTACCCTTTTGGTTAAGGCCACTGAGAAAATTGTTGTGGGATCCCCCTTAACCATTTTTGTACATCATGCAGTAGAAGCCTCCTGAATTCTCATTACACTCAACATTTCTCAGCCAGCCACCTCACCTTCTATGAAGTCCTTTTATTAACTGTTCTTCACACAACTTTTTCACTTTGTAATAATCTTGACCCTGCCCTCTCCCCTCCTTCCCACTGACAAAGTCCCTCATGACTGCTTAATGCTGATGGATCACCACCTGACTCCTGGTGGTGATCTGCAGGAAATTACTTTGGGTAATGCTGACTTCTCATCATTCACTGATGGTTCTTATTTAAAAGGTGACAATGGCAAATATTGTGCTGGGTATGCTATTGCAACTCTTTTTGATTTGTTGAGACAGCATCTTTTCCTATGGCTACTTCAGCCCAACAGTCTGAATTATATGCTTTTACATGAGTTTACACTTTAGCCAAGGTCAAAACAGCCAATATTTATACTGATAATAGATATGCTTTTAGAGTAGCTCATGATTTTGGAATGTTGTGGAAGCAACATGGCTTCCTTACTTCCAGCAGAAATAAAATTAAAAATGGCCCCTATATTCAGAAATTACTGGTTACAATATTTTTCACCTGACACTTTACCTATTGTTATGATTCTGGGGCATTCTAAACTGGACTCTCTGGAAGCTAAGGGAAATTACCTTGCTGACATTTCTGCAAGAAATGCTACCCTTAAAGGAACCAGCAGCAGTGAGACCTCTGTCATGGTCCAAAAGGATATTTCTCCAAATGATAACATAAAAACTGGCTAGAGAAGCCCAACATTTGGCCTCATAAAGGGAAAAAAAAGATTTGAAAGGCAATAATTATTGGTTTTATAAAAAGAGAAGCTCTGGTTTGGACTAAATAACTTTCTAGTTCTACCAGAGACTCTAAAATTCCCACTCCTCACCATGGTACATGCATCAAAATATTGGTCTACTGGCAAAATAATAGTATTCATTAATCAATATTTGGGGGTGAAACATTAGCAAGACTGCAAAAAGTGCCCACCTCACTTGTTCCACTTGTTTGAAATACAACCCAGGGAAGTTTGTTTGTACTGTCCCCATTTAACCTGTCTAATGGACTATTCAAGGTATGGCAAATGGATTCCATACAACTTTCTCCACCTTATGGATAGAAATATGTTTTAGTCATGGTGGGTATGCTTTCACATTGGACTGAAATCTTCCCTTGCAGGCAGGCTACTGCCTCTTCTGTGTCCTTTTGGAAGAGATTATTCCTACCTGAGAACTCCTGTCTAACCTCCTAGTGATGAAGGAACCCACTTTAGTGGTCAGGTACTTCAACTAGTCTGTGCTGTTTGGCTGGTTTTCCAACACTTTCACTCAGTCCTCTCTGGTTTAGTCGAATGCACTAAAGGCATTAAGACTCAATTGGCAAAATTTGTAGAGGCCCTTCAAATACCTTGGATAAAAGCATTGCTTTCGGTCCTTTTACATCTTAGATCCACCCTTTTTAGAACTCATAAACTTTCACCATTTGAGATAGTCATAGGATACCCAATGCACTTGGCTCCTGTATCTTTTGAACCACAACTGATAAAAGGAGAGAGAGTTCAATATTACAAAGGCTTAACTGCTTCTATTAAAAATAATCATGTTTTGGAGCAATCTTTTCAAAGTGTGTCCTCAGGAGACAAAGACCCTGAACATCACACCTTGCAAAATGCAGATTTCATCTATTAGAAAAGACACCCCCAGAAGGACTCTTTTCAACTGGAAAGACCCCCATCAGGTAATTGTAACCAACTTTTCTGCTGCCAGACTCCAGGAAATAGATTCCTTGATTCACCTGACACACGTAAAATAGCACCAAACCCTGACTGGACCTGCACATCATTTAGTGAGTTGAAAGTAAAGATTTCCCCAAATTAAAGCAGATGACATCTGATGAGACAGCTTTCCCAAGATATCCCGACCAGGCCTTTTGGAAGTTTGTCACCAAACCTTTGATGATGACATAACACTTCAGATGATCTCCAATTTCTATGATCTTGATAACATGTGGACTTTAGAGAAAAAGTGCCTGAGTTCTTCTTTCTGCCTTTACTTGTTACTGAAATGTGACCTCAATAGGTTTCCAATCTGTGCACTTTCCCTCCTATGCGGGACAGTACACCTAGGAAAGTTTCTTCCTGGCATTGAGGGACAAAAAGCCACTGACACCAGGAAACCTGACTCCTGATCAGCAATGCTTTCAGAGAAAAATCTTGATAAAAAAAGGGAAATGTGAAAAATTAGTAAACAGAAGTATCAATTAAATAGTAGGGAGACCAGAAGGGGGAGTTCCATACCTTACAATGGTAGCAGAACCCAACAAGAAGAAGAAAGACTTCCTCTTCTTTTCAAACAAGAACTCAGCAAATGAGAGAATATCACAGCTCAGTGAATGAGAAGCCATGGACTCTTAGTTTACTATACTCTCCCAGCTCCCCCCCTCCACACCCCATAAAAGTGTTCTCTCCATTTTTGCTGGGGACTTGTGTGGCGCACAATGGTTGAAGACCCTGAATTAAAATTCTCTGCTGATTATGAATACATGTAATTTTTCTGGAGAAATAACTGGCAGTCTATTTGTTTTAGGTCAACAAAACCGAGTAAGGGTTCTTGCCCTACATCCTGTGCAGAGTTTTCTGGCTCCAGGGAGTTCATTTAAATCTTCTGATTTCAGTTCTCTCATTTATAGAATGGGACACAAACTACTTACCTCAAAGGTCATGAGAATTACATTAGAAAACACTATATAAATGAACTATTGTTATCATAACAAATATTCCCCACCCTTTTTTTCTTTTTTTAACCCAGCCCAATCACCTTCCACTAAGAACAAATTAGCTAGATAAGATTTTTAGGCAAGTGGGGAAATTTGCAGCAATGGGCAACTTCCTGACCCTTTTTGAGTTGTGATTTCCCTTTGGGTTATTAGAGAATGATGAGCAGAGCAGAATTTATACTCTTTTGACATATTATACAAAGAAACTGGGGGAAACTTCTGAATATCCAGCTCTCCAGGTATCACTTTTCCAATATTTCTTGAAATTGCCTTATGGAAGTTCTCTACATGTTTCTGTAAGTAAGAAATGTGTGCTTCAGTGGAAAAGTATGTATTGTTTAGAGCATACCCTTTCAGATTATTTAATTCTGATTTTGTAGGGGCTTTGAGCCTCTATGGGTTGAATTGTGTGCTCCCCTCTCTGCCCAATTCATATGTTGCAGTCCTAACTACCAGTAACTCAGAATGTGACCTTGTTTGGAAACAAAGTGATTGTGATTAGTTAAGAAGAGGTCGTACTGGACCTCATCTTGGGTAGGGCCCTGATTCAATATGACTGTTGTCCTTAACAAATGGGTAAATTTGGACAAAGACACACAGGGAGAATGTCATGTGAACATGAAGGCAGAGATCGGGATGATGCATTCCATCCTAAGGAACATCAAAGATTGACAGATAACCACCAGAAGCCAGTTGAGAGGCATGGAACAGGTTCCCTCACAGCCCCCAGAGAGAAATAGCCCTGCTGACATGTAGGTCTCTGACTTTCAGTCTCCAGAACTGTGAGACAGTTCTTATAGTTCTAAATTTGTGTTTTTTTAAGCCACCCAGTTTGTGGTACTTTGTTAAGGCAGCCCTAGAAAACTTATCCACCTTTCATGACTTTGAGCCACTTTAAACTCTGTGAATTATAGATAACTGATAGCAATGCAAATAATCCTTGTCTATAGACGTGCAAATTTTGTCCTGTCCACCTGGAGGCTTAATTTGTTTTCTTCTCCTACTGTGAAAGAAGGCAGTTTGCTCCTATTTGCACATTCATTCCAAGATTCTTCACATTTAAATGTGTTGGTTCTTTGGTTTCTCCTCTGAACTGAGTATAACATTTTGCTGGTTCCCTTTTTTGAAAATGAGTTAAATAAAATCTTTAACACGTGTCTATTTTACACCTGTAGGAGAGTCAAGCTTTTACATTTTTTGGAGGAAATTTTTCCTTTAACAGCTCTTTATTATCAAATAGTTCTTCTATGGGTTTAATTTATATACTACTTTATTTAACAATTTTCTCTTTAGTGCTTTCTTTTAAAACATCTTTATTGGAGTATAATTGCTTTACAATGTTGTTTTAGTTTCAGCTTTATAACAAAGTGAATCAGCTTTATGTATACATATATCCCCATATACCCTCCCTCTTACATCTCCCTCCCACGCTCCCTATCCCACCCCTCTAGGTGGTCACAAAGTACCTAGCTAATCTCCCTGTGTGATGCACCTGCTTCCCACTAGCTATCTGTTTTACACTGGGTAGTGTATATATGTCAATGCTACTGTCTCACTTCATCCCAGCTTACCCTTCCCCCTCCTCGTGTCCTCAAGTCCATTCTCTACGTCTGCGACTTTATTCCTGTTCTGCCCCTACATTCATCGAAACATTTTTTTTTAATTCCATATATATGTGTTAGCATACGGCATTTGTTTTTCCCTTTCTGACTTACTTCACTCTGTATGACAGACTCTAGGTCCATCCAACTCACTACAAATAACTCATTTTGGTTTCTTTTTATAGCTGAGTAATATTCCATTGTATATATGTGCCACATCTTCTTCATCGATTCATCGGTTGATGGACACTTAGGTTGCTTCTATGTCCTGGCTATTGTAAATAGAGCCGCAATGAACATTTTGGTACATGACAATTTTTGAATTATGGTTTTCTCAGGGCATATGCCCAGTAGTGAGATTGCTAGGTAGTATGGTAGTTTTATTTTTAGATTTTAAAAAAACCCTCCATACTGTTCTCCATAGTGGCTGTATCAATTTACATTCCCACCAGCTGTGCAAGATGGTTCCCTTTGCTCCACACCCTCTCCAGCATTTATTGTTTGTAGACGTTTTTGATGATGGCCATTCTGACTGGTGTGAGGTGATACCAAATTGTAGATTTGATTTGCATTTCTCTAATGATTAGTGACGTTGAGCATCATTTCATGTGTTGGTTACCAATCTGTATATCTTTGGAGAAATGTCTGTTTAAATCTTCTACCCATTTTTGGATTGGGTTGTTTGTTTTTTGATATAGAGCTGCATGAGCTGTTTTATATTATGGAGATTAATCCTTTGTCAGTTGCTTCATTTGCAAATATTTTCTCCCATTCTGAGGGTTGTCTTTTAATCTTGTTTATGGATTCCTTTGCTGTGCAAAAGCTTTTAAGTTTCATTAGATTCTCTTTGTTTATTTTTGTTTTTATTTCCATTTCTCTAGGAGGTGGGCCAATAGGATCTTGCTGTGATTTATGTCAAAGAGTGTTCTTCCTATGTTTTCCTGTAAGAGTTTTATAGTGTCTGACCTTACATTTAGGTCTTTAATCCATTTTGAGTTTACTTTTGTGTATGGTGCTAGGGAGTGTTCTAATTTCATACTTTCACATGTACCTGTCCAGTTTTCCAAGCACCACTTATTGAAGAGGCTGTCTTTTCTCCACTGTATATTCTTGCCTCCTTTATCAAAAATAAGGTGACCACATATGCATGGGTTTATCTCTGGGCTTTCTATCCTGTTCCATTGATCCATATTTCTGTTTTTGTGCCAGTACCATACTGTCTTGATTACTGTAGCTTTGTAGTATAGTCTGAAGTCTGGGAGCCTGATTCCTCCAGCTCCATTTTTCTTTCTCAAGATTACTTTGGCTATTTGGAATCTTTTGCTTTTCCATACAAATTGTGAAAAATTTTGTTCTAGTTCTGTGAAAAATGCCATTGGTAATTTCATAGGGATTGCATTGAATCTGTAGATTGTTTTGGGTAGCATAGTTATTTTCACAATGTTGATTCTTCTGATCCTAGAACATGGTATATCTCTCCATCTCTTTGTATCATCATTGATTTTTTTCATCAGTGTCTTACAGTTTTCTGCATACAGATCATGTGTCTCCTTATGTAGGTTTATTCCTAGGCATTTTATTCTTTTTGTTGCAATGGTAAATGGGAGTGTTTTCTTAATTTCTCTTTCAGATTTTTCATCATTAGTGAATAGGAATGTAAGAGATTTCTGTACATTAATTTAGTATCCTGCTACTTTACCAAATTCATTGATTAGCTCTAGTAGTTTTCTGGTAGCAATTTAAGGATTCTCTATGTATAGTATCATGTCATCAGCAAACAGTGACAGCATTACTTCTTCTTTACTGATTTGGATTCCTTTTATTTCTTTTTCTTCACTGATTTCTGTGGCTAAAACTTCCAAACCTATGTTGAATAATAGTCGTGAGAGTGGGAAACCTTGTCTTGTTCCTGATCTTAGAAGAAGTGGTGTATGTTTTTCACCATTGTGAACCATGTTGGCTGTGGGTTTGTCATATATGGCCTTTATTATGTTGGGGTAAGTTCCCTCTATGCCTACTTTCTGGAGAGTTTTCATCATAAGTGGGTGTTGAATTTTGTCAAAAGCTTTTTCTGCATCTATTGCAATTATCATACGGTTTTTATCCTTCAGTTTGTTAACATGGTGTATCACATTGATTGATTTGGGGATATTGAAGAATCTTTGCATTCCTGGAATAAAGCCCACTTGATCATGGTGTATGATCCTTTAAATGTGCTGCTGGGCTCTGTTTGCTATTATTTTGTTGAGGATTTTTGCATCTATGTTCATCAGTGATATTGGTCTGTAGTTTTCTTTTTTTGTGAGAGCTTTGTCTGGTTTTGGTATCAGGGTGATGGTGGCCTTGTAGAACGAGTTTGGGAGTGCTTCTCCCTCTGCTATATTTTGGAAGAGTTTGAGAAGGATAGGTGTTAGCGCTCCTCTAAATGTTTGATAGAATTTGCCATAGAATAGAGAGAATTTGATAGAATTTGTGAAGCAATCTGGCCCTGGACTTTTTTTTGTTGGAAGATATTTTATCACAGTTTCATATTCAGTCCTTGTGATTGGTCTCTTTATATTTTCTATTTCTTCCTGGTTTAGGCTTGGAAGGTTGTGCTTTTCTAAAAATTTGTCCATTTCTTCCAGGTTGTTCTTTTTGTTGGCATATAGTTGCTCATAGTAATCTCTCATTATTCTTTGTATTTCTGCAGTGAAAGTTGTTACTTCTCCTTTTTCATTTCCGATTCTGTTGATTTGAGTCTTCTCTCTTTTTCTCTTGATAAGTCTGGCTAGTGGTTTATAAATTTTGTTTATCTTCTCAAAAAACCAGCTTTTAGTTTTATTGATCTTTGCTATTGTTTCCTTTATTTCTTTTTCCTTTATTTCTGATCCAATCCTTACGATTTCTTTCCCTCTGCTAACGTTGGGAGTTCTTTGTTCTTCTTTCTCTAATTAGCTTAGGTGTAAGTTTAGGTTGCTTATTTGAAATTTTTCTTGTTTCCTGAGGTAGGATTGCATTGTTATAAACTTCCCTTTTTGATCTGCTTTTGCTGTGTCCCATAGGTTTTGGGTCGTTGTGTTTTCATTGCCATTTGTTTGTAGGTATGTTTTGATCTCCTGTTTGATTTCTTCAGTGATCTCTTGTTTATTTAATAGCATATTGTTTAGCCTCCATGTGTTTGAAATTTTCACAATTTTTTTCCTGTATTTGATACCTTATCTCATAGCATTGTGGTGGGTAAAGATACTTGATACTATTTCCATTTTCTTAAATTTACCAAGGCTTGATTTGTGACCCAAGATATGATCTATCTTGGAGGATGTTCCATGAGCACTTGAGAAGAAAATGTATTCTGTTGTTTCAGATGGAATGTCCTATAAATATCAATTAAATCCATCTTGTTTAATGTGTCATTTACAGCTTGTGTTTCCTTATTTATTTTCATTTTGGTTGATCTGTCCATTGGTGAAAGTGGGGTGTTAAAGTTCCCTACTATGATTGTATTGCTGTCAATTTCCCCTTTTATGGCTGTTAGTATTTGCCTTATGTATTGAGATGCTCCTATGTTGGGTTCATAAATATTTACAATTGTTATATTTTCTTCTTAGATTGATGCCTTGATCATTACCTCGGGTCCTACTTTGTCTCTTGTAACAGCCTTTTTTTTTGTGGTATGTGGGCCTCTCACTGTTGTGGCCTCTCCCGTCATGGAGTACAGGCTCCGGACATGCAGGCTCAGTGGCCATGGCTCACAGGCCTAGCCGCTCCATGGCATGTGGGATCTTCCCGGACCAGGGCACAAACCCATGTCCTCTGCTTCGGCAGGTGGACTCTCAACCACTGCACCACCAGGGAAGCCCATAACAGTCTTATTTTAAAGTCTGTTTCGTCTGATATGAGAATTGCTACTCCAGCTTTCTTTTGATTTCCATTTGCATGGAATATCTTATTCCATTCCCTCACTTTCAGTGTGTATGTGTCCCTAGGTCTGAAGTGGGTCTCTTGTAGACAGCATATATATGGGTCTTGTTTTTGTATTCATTCAGCCAGCAAACGTCTTTTGGTTGGAACATTTAATCCATTTACCTTTAAGGTAATTATTGATATGTATGTTCCTATTACCATTTTCTTAATTGTTTTGGGTTTGTTTTTTTAGGTCTTTTCCTTCTCTTGTGTTTCCTGCCTAGAGAAGTTCCTTTAGCATTTATTGTAATGCTGGTTTGGTGGTGCTGAATTCTCTTAACTTTTGCTTGTCTGTAAAGGTTTTAATTTCTCTGTGAAATCTGAATGAGATCCTTGCTGGGTAGAGTAATCTTGGTTGTAGATTTTTCCCTTTCATCACTTTAAATATGTCCTGCTGCTCCCTTCAGGCTTGCAGAGTTTCTGCTGAAAGATCAGCTCTTAACCCTATGGGCATTCCCTTGTATGTTATTTGTTGCTTATCCCTTGCTGCTTTTAATATTTCTTCTTTGTATTTACTTTTTGATAGTTTGATTAATATGTGTCTTGGTGTGTTTCTCCTTGGATTTATCCTGTATAGGACTCTCTAAACTTCCTGAACTTGATTGACTATTTCCTTTCCCATGTTAGGGAAGTTTTCAACTATAGTCTCTTTAAATATGTTCTCAAACCCTTTCTTTTTCTCTTCTTCTTCTGAGACCCCTATAATTCGAATGTTGGTATGTTTAATGTTGTCCCAGATGTCTCTAAGACTGTCCTCAATTCTTTTCACTCTTTTTTCTTTATTCTGCTCTACAGTAGTTATTTCCAATATTTTATCTTCCAGGTCACTTATCCGTTCTTCTGCCTCAGTTATTGTGCTATTGATTCCTTCTAGAGAATTTTTAATTTCATTTATTGTGTTGTTCATCACTGTTTGTTTCCTCTTTAGTTCTTCTAGGTCCTTGTTAAACATGTCTTGTATTTTCTCCATTCTATTTCCAAGATTTTGGATCATCTTTACAATCATTACTCTAAATTCTTTTTCAGGTAGACTGACTATTTCCTCTTCTTTTTTTGGTCTGGTGGGTTTTTACCTCACTCCTTCACCTGCTATGTATTTCTCTGTCTTCTCATTTTGCTTAACTTATTGTGTTTGGGGTCTCCCTTTCACAGGATGCAGGTTCATAGTTCCCATTGTTTTTGGTGTCTGCCCTCAGTGGGTTAGGTTGGTTCAGTGGGTTGTGGAGGTTTCTTGGTGGAAGGGACTTGTACCTGTGTTCTGGTGAGTGGGGCTTGATCTTGTCTTTCTGGTGGGCAGGGCCGCCTCCAGTGATGTGTTTTGGGGTGTCTGTGAACTTAGTATCATTTTAGGCAGCCTCTCTGCTAATGGGTGGGGTTGTGTTCCTACCTTGCTAGTTGTTGGCATGGTGTATCCTGCACTGGAGCATGCTGATTGTTGAGTGGAGCTAGGTCTTAGCTTTGAGTCAGAGATCTCTGGTAGAGTTCTTGCCAATTGATATTATGTGGGGCTGGGAGGTCTCTGGTGGTCCAATGTCCTGAACTCGGCTCTTTCACCTCAGAGTCTCAGGCTTGACACCAGGTCGCAGCACCAAGACCTTGTCAGCCACACAGCTCAGAGGAAAAGGTAGAAAAAAAAGAGAAAAAAAAGTAAATTAGAAAACAATAATTAAAATTTAAAAATTATTAAAACAAGAAAGTAATTAAAACAAAAAGAGTGCAACCAAACCAAGAAATAAAACCACCAATAATAACAAGGACTAAAAACTATACTGAGATAAACACAATAATCAGAAATAAGTCAGTCACAAACAGCAAACCCCAATTCTACAGTTGCTCCCAAAGGCCATACCCTCAATTTTGGTTTGATTCGTCTTCTATTCAGGTATTCCACAGATGCAGGGTGCATCAAGTTGACTGTGGGGATTTAATCTGCTGCTCCTGAGGCTGCTGGGAGAAATTTCCCTTTCTCTTCTTTGTTTGCACAGCTCTTGGGGCTCAGCTTTGGTTTTGGCCCCACCTCTGCGTGTAGGTTTCCCTCAGGCATTCCTGTCCAGACAGGATGAGGTTAAAGCAGCAGCTGATTAGGGGGTCTGGCTCACTCATACCAGGGGGAGGGAGGAGTATGGTAGTTACAATTGGAATGCTGGATGTGCCTGCAGCGGCAGAGATCAACGTGACGTTGCAATAGCCAAAGGTGTACTGTGTGTTCTCCTAGGGAACTTGTCCCTGGATTACAGGACCCTGACAGTGGCGGGCTGCAAGGCTCTCAGGGGGTGTGGTGTAGATAGTGACCTGTGTTTGCACACAGGATTCTTGGTGGCTGCAGCAGAAGTGTTAGCTCTTCATTCCCATCTCTTGTGTCTGAGCTGATACCCGTGGCTCATGCCTATCTCTGGAGCTTGTTTAGGTGGTGCTCTGCCTTCTATGGGCAGATGGGGAAGGAATCCCCTCTCCTCATCACCTGAAACAATGGTCTCTTGCCTCTTCGGCAGCTCCAGACTTTTTCCCAGACTCCCTCACAGCTAGCTGTCGTGCACTAGCCCCTTTTAGGCTGTGTTCACACAGTCAACCCCAGTCCTCTCCCTGGGATCTGACCTCAAAACCCCAAGCCTCAGCTCCCAGCCCCCACCTGCCCTGGTGGGTGAACAGACAAGCCTCTCAGGCTGGTGAGTGCTGGTTGGCATCGATCCTCTGTGTGGAATCTCTCCGCTTTGCCCTCTGCACCCCTGTTTCTGTGCTCTCCTCTGTGGCTCTGAAGCTTCCTCCTGCCCTATCCCCGTCTCCATTAGTGAAGGGGATTCCTAGTGTGTGGAAACTTTTCCTCCTTCACAGCTCCCTCCCAGAGGTGCAGGTCGCATCCCTATTCTTTCGTCTCATTTTTTTCTTTTTTCTTTTGCCCTACCCAGGTATGTGGGGGTTTTCTTGCATTTTGGGAAGTCTGAGGTCTTCTGCCAGCGTTCAATAGGTGGTCTGTAGGAGTTATTCCACATGTAGATGCATTTTTGTTGTATTCGTTGGAGGATTGTGATCTCCATGTCTTAGTCCTCCACCATTTTGAAGGTCCACCCTCTCTTTAGTCCTTTTGATGGTAACATCCCAATGGGTTAGAGACACATCTATGCCAAATTGAGGAAGGGTCACCTGTGGGACATATAGCTTTTATAAAATACTTCAAAGGCTGTCACTTGAAGGAGGGGCAGAGTCATTCCCTGTTTCCTTTAGCAGCTGTCAGTTATAGGGAAACATGTTTTGGCTCCACAGAAACATGAACTTGATTATCATCAGAGTTGTCCAAAGACAAAATGGGCTGCCTTGGGAGGCAGTGAGTTTTTGTGGTTGGAGTTGTGCAGGGAGGTTTAGGATGGCCTATTGGTGGTATGTCATATTAGGGTTTAAGAATAAAGGGTTGGCTGGACGTTGTAGGTCCTTTCTGGTCATGAGAATTATTAATTCAAAAATATAAAGACTTACATTAATATCCTCTCCCCCACTTCTTTTCTTGCTCCCATCTCTAAACTTCTTTTGCCTTAGTTAAATTGCAAATCCTTCTTCTCTAGTCCTGTTTCCAGCTTCTCGGTGATTGTCATTTTCCCCTTCAATCTTGAGATGGCTCTTTTGCGTAGAGAATCTGCTTTCTCTTCATTAGCTTATGTTCACCTGGCTGCCCACCAGATGGAGTCAGGATGGAACATTTAGAGCCTTCATACTCTGGGCCTGGGTCTTGGGGCTTCTAGTGCGCAAGTTATTTTTGACAAAGATGTCAAGATGTCATTGGTAAGTGGCTGAGAAACATTATGGGTGTGGTGTTATTGCCTGACACACTCTGGGTCTGTAGTCTTGCAAAACTCGGAGGGTGTAATTAATGCCATACACATACTGTCTAATGTCATCATAAATCTGTCAGTGATGGGTCCTCATGGGCATTTTCTTTTTTTTTCTTTTTGCGGTACGTGGGCCTCTCACTGTTGTGGCCTCTCCCGTTGCGGAGCACAGGCTCTGGGCGCACAGGCTCAGCGACCATGGCTCACGGGCCCAGCCGCTCCACGGCATGTGGGATCTTCCCAGATCGGGGCATGAACCCGTGTCCCCTGCATCGGCAGGCGGACTCTCAACCACTGTGCCACCAGGAAAGCCCCTCATGGGCGTTTTCTGACTCTTGGTGCTAAACTTCATGAGTCCCCATCACTGCTTTCCAGGCATGTCATCATTTTGCAGGTTATAATTTGCAAAACAAGAGAGACACATATTAACAATGAGCCAGTTAAGGTTATTCCAGAGACTTCATTATATGCCATGCATCTTACAAGTTTGTAATTATGCAGTTAAAAAAAATTGCCAAAGTCAGCCACTTGACATAGATGCATAGTTCTAGTCCACAAAAATTATTGATATAATATTTTTTAGCTTTCTTTTATTAAAAAAAAAAAGTAGGTTAAAAAAATTAGTGAACTTTTTCAGTGTACATAGAAATCTCAATGCAGTTGCAGTGCCTGAAGTTTACTGATGTAATATAGGTCACACCTTGGATCTTAAAAAAGTGTTGATTTGCTGCTTATGCTGCAATGGAAGTAGAGACCCCTGTTCATTTATTGTTGGGGATCTTTATTCTTCCAGGATGCTGCAACTATAGATTGTGCTGAAGATTAAAAAGGTAATGGTGAGATAGGGATTTGACCAGTGGCAGGCAGCTGGTTCTGAGTCTTCACTGGGGGCAAGTGTGGAACGCTATTACCTAAATCCTGGCCAAATATTACACTGCTGCAGGGCATCAGATCACTAGCGTGGCATCAAATCAACCAGAAAGACAGATAACCAGGAAACACGCAGCTAATTTCATCCTGGAGGAAGAGCTCCTTTCACTTTATTCCCCCTGAGAACCCTCACTAGCCAGGAATCCAAGCCAGTGCCAGCTCAGCAGAGCTCAGTGACCAGTGGGGAGTCTGTTTTATTGAATCTTCAGGGCCAGAGTTCACTCCTTCCTTCTTTGCTCTAACTCCTTCCTAGGAAACTCATGTCTATCGAGTTACAGTCCCTGGATATCCTCCTTTAATTTACTTTTTATTTCATCATGTCTCATTATACCTCAGTTACAATTAGAAAAGTTGCTTTGAGGTTTCTTCTCCCAGGAGATGGATATTAAGTCCTTTCACATGACTTCTGGCTAATCCATCAACTCAAGCAAAATTGCTAGCTAAAAGGGTATTCAAACTTTAAAACCTTTTCTTTTTTAAAATGAATGTTTAACTTCATAAGTCATGTATACAAAAAAGAATCATTTTCACTCCTTATGAAGGTCTAAAAATGAAATATTATGTCTCTCGTTTTTCTTTGCAATTTGAATATATATTTATCCCCTCAAAAGCCGTGATTCTGAAAAGCTCAGGGTAAATGGAATTCTATTTTTTTTTTTTTTTTTTTGCTATGCAGGCCTCTCACTGCTGTGGCCTCTCCCGTTGCGGAGCACAGGCTCCGGACACGCAGGCTCAGCGGCCATGGTTCACTCGCCCAGCCGCTCCTCGGCATGGGGGATCTTCCCAGACCAGGGCACGAACCCGTGTCTCCTGCATCGGCAGGCGGATTCTTAACCACTGCGCCACCAGGGAAGCCCTGGAATTCTTTTAAACTATGTCTTATTTCACCACTAGTTTCATCTCTGAGCTTAGATTTTAGCTTAATTTTTCTCTGGTGGTCATTTAGTGAGAGTCCTAATGATCTGCTCCCAGGTTTCACTGTCAAGTAGTTAATGATCTACAAACCAACCCTTTAATTTAACTAACTCTTCATATTTTCCATGTAAAAAGATTTCAAGGCAAAGAAATGTTCTGTAATGCAACAGATCACACTCAATTTCTATTTGATAAACTCAGATATCTGTTTCTTAGACGTTTTTTAATGGAATGTATGAACAACTTGGTGTTAGGAAACCTGGATTTTAGGCTTCGCCTTGTGGATAACTTGAAATAAAATCAATATCTGCAGATATTTGACATACATCCTGTTATTCCCTTTCCTTGTCCATGGCAGACATTGCTAACAGAGCAAGCTAAGATTTCTAGTCAAGCCCAGAGACAGCTTCAGAATTCTTCTCATGGTGGCTCTCTAGGCAGCCCCTGCTAATTGATTAGGGTTACCAGAGATGAAAATTACTTGCAAGTCTAGAGCAAAGCGGTTCTTCCCTTCCAAAATTCTATTGCCGTGTATGATGTGCTATTAATGTCCATTTTTTTGGGAAAAAGATAAAGTTATAGAAAAATACCATTTCCTTCCATCTGAAGTACTCTGAATTTCCAAAATCAAAGTTCTGATTGGGTCTTCATGGGATGTGCTAGAATATCAGGGTCCTGGGGAGGTGCTGCAGTAAGTCAGGGCTGAATAAGACAGAGTTTGACACAGTCTGCCAGCAGTGCTACTGGCTCAGGGACCTAGAGTGAGACACTGTCACCTGCAACACTGGAGATTCTGAAAGGGCCCCACACTTGGTTCCAACCCCTCCCAGCCACAGTCTGTGAGCAGTCCTGCTGGTGCGAGGTACTCCTGTATGAGCCTCAGGAGATGCTAAAATGGCCTCATAATCATCTCGAGCCCTTCCAGCTATGGTCAGGGAGCAGTCCAGCCTACTTGGAACCTTGTGAGGGATATGCCCATCTGTGCCTCCAAAGCCAGGCCTGTACCTCATTCATGGCTCTGAACCCTGGAACAGCCCTGAGATTTGGTTCCAGCCTCTCTCAGCCATGGACCAAGGATAGTCTTGTCCACCCAGCGACCCACCCAGTGACCTGGCAAGATACCTCCCAGGGGCCTGGCAGGAGCCATACCTACCCATGCACCTGGTATAGGTGATCTGTCTGATGACCTAACTGTGGGCCCTGAAGTGGACGCTTGTCCCAGTGCCACCCTACTGAATAGGGTCCTGGAGGCAGTGCCATCCACCCAGGGAACAGATAGGATCCATGCCTACCTGAGCTTCTGGTAACAAGCCTGCCAACTGCAGAACCCCCTGCAAACCCAGTAACAGCCTCAGCCCCAGTGCAACATGACTGATTCTGTAGGTGATCATCAGCCCGGGGAACTACCAAAATTAGTCTGCAAAGACTGGAAGAGGTGTTTGCTCCTTCAAATACATAGACACCAATGCAGATCTACATAGATCATGAAGAATCAGGTAAATATGACATCGTCAAAAGAAACTAATAAAATTCCAGAACTGAGAAACATATCCATGCATATATGGTTAACTAATATTTGGTAAGGGAACCAAGATAATTAAATGGAAATGATACTCTCTTCAATAAATGATGTTGGGAAAATGGGATATTGACATGTGAAGAATGAAACTGGACCTCTATCCTACAACACTTAAAAAAATTAACTTGAAATGTACGAAAGGCTTAAACATAAGAACTGAAAGTGTAAAACTCCTAAGAAAACACAGAGAAAAGCTCCTTGATGTTGATCTTGGCAACAACTTTTGGGCTATAACACCAAAAGTACAAGAAACAAAAGCAAAAATAAACAAGTGGGACTATATAAAATTTAAAAAACCTTATGCACAGCAACAGAAACAGTCAACAAAATGAAAAGGCAATCTATAGAATAGGAGAAAATATTTGCAAACAATCTATCTCATAATGGGTTAATATCCAAAATAAAGGTGACACTCATACAACTCAATAGCAAAAAAGCACATAGTATGATTAAAAAATGGGTAAAGGACTTGAATAGATATTAAAAAAAAAGACATACAAATAGCCAGGAGGTACATGAAAAGATGCTCAACAGCACTAATCATCAAGGAATGCAAATGGAAACTACAATGAGACATCACCTCACACATGTTAGGATGGCTATTATAAAAAAGACAAGAGATAACAAGTGTTGGCAAAGAAGTGAAGAAAAGGGAACGCTTGTGGACTGCTGGAGGGAATGTAAATTGTTGCAGGCACTATGAATAATAGTATGGAGTTTCTGCAGAAAATTAAAACTAGAGTTACCATATGATCTGGCAATCCCACTTCTGGGTATATATCTGAAGGAAATGAAATCACTACCTTGAAGAGATATCTGCACTCCCATGTTCATTGCAGCATTATTCACAATAGTCAAGGCTTGGAAACAACCTAAGTGTCATTTGACGGGTAAATGGAAGAAGAAAATGTAATATACATATATGTGTGAACACATACACATACATACACACAGAGGAATATTATTCATCCATAAAAAGGAAGGAAATCTGCCATTTGTGGCAACATGGATGGACCTTAAGGACATTATGCTAAGTGAAATAAAAGTTAGACAGAGAAAGACAAACACTATGTGATTTCAATTATATGTGGAATCTAAAAAGCCTGAACTCATAGAAACAGAGAGTAGATTGGTGGTTGCCAGGGGCTGGTGGTGGAGGGGATGGGTGATGATGGTCAAAGGGTACAAAATTCTAGTTATAACAGAAATAAGTTCTAAGGATGTAATGTACAGCATGGTGACTATCATTAACATTACTGTATTGTATGTTTGAAAGAACTAAGAGATTAATCTAAATGTTCTCACCACACACTAAAAAGGAAACTATGTGATGTGATGGATGTGTTAACTAATATTGTGGTAATCATTTTTCAATGTATACATATATCAAATCATCATGTTGTACACCTTAAACTTATACAATGTTATATGTCAAATATATCTCAATAAAGCTGGAAATAAAAGGGAGGGGGGAGACAGAACCCAAGGACACTGACAAAACTACAGTGAATAGCTTAGAGATCCGATACACAGTGTTAAAATGGCTGTGAAATATTCACGTTGTTGGAGCAGGTGTTGGAATTCAGAAAGCCTAGTTCAGCGTTTGATAGTGGACATGTAAACAGAAGAAGGCCAGCAATATTTAGGAGGTTAAGGTGCCCATTTTCACATCCCTTCACAGCAAATTTTCAGTTAGTGAATAGGGGCACAGAGCACAGAGTATAATATTTAGCTTCCAGGGGTTGAGGGCTTGCAAATGAATGGAGTTGTCAGATCTCCCCAGCCAAAGAGGGTGGGCTTAAGTGAGGGTTATTGTTGAGGTGGAGAGCTAAAAAGGAAGAGCTGCAATCCCATGTAAATGCAGGAACTCAGGGCTTATCCCTAGCACATTAAATACCAGGGTCAGGACAGAGATGCTAAACTTGATGTTAAACTCTACAGGGAGGGTCTGGAGAATGCTGGGACTGTCACCAACCTTGGCAAGGATCTTACAGCACTCATGTCCCAGGAGTGTGTGCACATAAAACCAAGGATTCACCTGACTTGCAAACATATCCTGCAGTATAGCTAGCTCTCTCAGGGTAAAACTTGATAGAAGTGTCCGGTGTTCAGGATGCAAGGGTCTTCCCCAAGCTATTTCAGAAATGCTGAAGACTGAGGGCATGTAACTCATAAATCTTGTGGGAAAAGTTCTTTGATTGAATTGCATGGGAGATTGAGTTCAATAGGAAGCCTGGGTAATGGTATTCTTTTACTAGTTGTCTCTTGATATTCTCAGGGGACTGAGCACAAGTAAAGGTCTCATAATGGATACAGAACTACTCAGAAAACTTCGGCAGTTTGACATGCTCTTTCATAATCATTGCCACTTAAGAGAGGAAAATCCTTTCCCCATAGTGGCCTGGGTTGGGAAAAGGACTCTTCTTCCTTTTTTGGACCCAATTTGATGTGGCACATTTTGGGTCTGTTTGTAGTCATATCTGCATCTACTTGAGGATCAGGTTTCACTATCAATGTTCTTAGTGCAGCAAATCTCAATCCTGGCTGCATATTACAGTCACTGGATGAGCTTTTAAAAAACAATCCTGTGGTAAGTAATCTCTTATCGTCCCTTAAAATTCTATAATTTGATTAATGAGAAGCCCAGGGATAATTATTTTAATTTTAATTGAAGTATACTTCAATTGATAAACAGTTGGTTTACAATATTATATCAGTTTCAGGTGTACAGCATAGTGATTCAATATTTTTAAAGATTATACTCCATTAAAAGTTATTATAAGATAATGGATACAATTCCCTGTGAAATAAAATATATCCTTGTTGCCAAACTACTTTACACATAGTAACTTGTATCTTTTAATCTCATATCCCTATCTTGCCGCTGCACCTTCCCTCTCCCCAAAGGTAATCACTAGATTTCTATATCTGTGGGTCTCTTTCTGTTTTGCTGTATGTATTTGTTTGCTTTATTTTTTAGATTCCACATATAAGGGATGTCATACTGTATTTGTCTTTGTCTGACTTATTTTACTAAACATAATGTTCTCTAGGTCCATCCATGTTGCTGCAAATGACAGGATTTCATTCTTTTTCATGGCTGACTAATATTCCATTATATATCATATATAATGTGATTGATATATATATATATATATATATATATATATATATATATATATATATATATATATCACATCTTCTTTATCCATTCATCTGTTGATGAACACTTGGGTTGCTTCCATATCTTGGCTACTGTGACTAGTACTGCTATGAACATTAGGGTGCATGTATCTTTTCACATTAGTGTTTTCATTTTTTCTGTATATGTACTCAGGAGTAGAATTGCAGGATCATATGGTAGTTCTGTTTTTAGTTTTTTGAGGAACCTCCATACTGTTTTCAAAAGTGGCTGCACCAATTTACTTTCCCACCAACCATGTAAAGTTTTCCCTTCATCCTCACCAACATTTGATATTTCTGGTCTTTCTGATGATAGCCATTCTGAGCGCTATAAGGTGATATCTCATTGTTTTTTTGATTTGTATGTCTCTACGTATTAGCTCTAAAGCTCTAAAGATTAGCTCTAAAGACATTGAGCATCTTTTCATGTGCCTGTTAGCCATCTGTATGTCTTCTCTGGAAAATATCTGTTCAGGTCTTCTTCCCATTTTTTTTATTGTGTTTTTTTTTTGATATCAAGTTGTATGAATTGTTTATATATTTTGAATATTAACTCCTTGTTGATCATATCATTTACAAATATTTTCCTCCCACTCCATAGGTTGTCTTTTGGTTTGTCAGTGGTTTCCTTTTCTGTGCAAAAGATTTTAAGTTTAATTAGGCCCCATTTGTTTATTTTTGCTTTTATTTCTTTTGCCTAAGGGACAGATACAAAAATTATTGCTATGATTTATGTCAAAGAGTGTTCTGCCTATGTTCTTGTCTAGGAGTTTTATGCCTTTAGGTCTTACATTTAGGTCTTTAAACCATTTTGTGTTTATTTTGTATATGGTGTGGGGAAATGTTCTAATCTCACTGTTTTACATGTGGCTGTCCAGTTTTCCCAGCACCACTTATTGAAAAGACAGTCTTTTCTCTACTGGATATTCTTGCCTCGTTTGTTGAAGGTTAATTGAACATAAGTATGTGGGTTTATTTCTGGACTCTCTATTCTGTTCCATTGATTCATGTGTCTGTTTTTGTGATAGTACCATGCTGTTTTGATTGCTGTAATTTTGTAGTATAGTCTGAAGTCAGGGAGCATGATACCTCCAGCTTTATTCTGTTTTTTCAAGATTGCTTTGGCAGTTAAGGGTCTTTTGTGGTTCCATGTGAATTTTAGGATTATTTGTTCTAGTTCTGTGAAAAATGTCTTGAGTCTTTTGATAAGGATTGTGCTGTCTGTAGATTAAGCAATCTATGGCCATTTTAACAATATTCATTCTTCCAATCCAAGAGCATGGGATATCTTTCCATATCTTTGTATCATCTTCAATTTCCTTCATTAATGTTTTATAGTTTTCAGAGTATAGGTCTTTCACCTCTTTGGTTAAATTTATTATTAGGTATTTTATTTTATTTCATTTTATTTTATTTTATTTTATTTTTGCGGTACAGGGGCCTCTCACTGTTGTGGCCTCTCCCGTTGCGGAGCACAGGCTCAGCGGCCATGGCTCATGGGCCCAGCCGCTCCGCAGCACGTGGGATCTTCCCAGGCCAAGGCACGAACCCGTGTCCCCTGCATCAGCAGGTGGACCCGCAACCACTGTGCCACCAGGGAAGCCCATTTTATTCTTTTTTGATGCAACTTTAATAGGGATTTTTAAAAA
The DNA here is from genome assembly GCF_059928025.1 of Delphinapterus leucas. NCBI lineage: Eukaryota > Metazoa > Chordata > Mammalia > Artiodactyla > Monodontidae > Delphinapterus > Delphinapterus leucas. Next base: position 33,312,505 of record NC_143147.1, read on the forward strand.
AATTTCTCTTTCTGACTGTTCATTGTTAGTGTAGAGAAAAGCAACACATTTCTGTATATTAATCTTGTATCCTGCAACTTTGCTAAATTCATTTATTATTTCTAATAGTTTTTTTTTGGTGGAGGTTTTAGAATTTTCTATATAAAGTATCATGTTATCTGCAAATAGTGACAGTTTTACTTCTTCCCTTCCAATTTGGATGATTTTTATTTCTTTTTCTTATCTGATTGCTGTGGCTAGGACTTCCAATATTATATTAACTAAGGGTGGCAGGAATGGGCATCCTTGTGTTGTTCCTGATGTTTGAGGAAAAGCTTTCAGCTTTTCACCATTGAGTATGATGTTAGCTGTGAGTTTGTCGTAAATGGCTTTTATTATGTTGAGATTTATACCCTCTATAGTCACTTTGATGAGAGTTTTTATCATAAATGGATGTTGAATTTTGTAAAATGCTATTTCTGTGTTGATTGAAATTATCAGGTGATTTTTATCTTTCCTTTCGTTAATGTGGTGTATCACATTGGTTGATTAGTGAATATTGAACTATTCTTTCATCCCTAGAATAAATCCAACTTGATCATGGTGTATGATGCTTTTTATATATTGTTGAATTCAGTTTGTTAATATTTTGTTGAGTGTTTTTTGCATCTATATTCATCAAAGATATTGGCTTGTAATTTTCTTTTTTTGTAGTGTTTTTGTCTGGTTTTGGTATCAGGGTAATTGTAGCCTTGCAGAATGAATTCATGAGTGTCTCACCCTCCAATTTTTTGGAATAGCTTGAGAAGGATAGGTATTAGCTCTGTTTTATATGTTTGGTTGTATTCCCCTGTGAATCTGTCCAGTACCAGACTTTTGTTTGTTGGGAGTTTTTTTTTTTAATTAAAAATTAAATTTCACTCTTAGTGATTAATTTGTTCAAATTGTCTATTTTGTTCTTTTTTAAAAAACATCTTTATTGGAGTATAATTTCTTTACAATGGTGTGTTAGCTTCTGCCATACAACAAAGTGAACCAGCTATACATATACACACATCCTCATATCTCCTCCCTCTTTCTTCTCCCTCCCACCCTCCCTAACCCACCCCTCTAGGTGAACACAAAGCACTTAGCTGACCTCCCTGTGCTATGTGGCTGCTTCCTACTACCAAATGTAAAATATATAGCTAGTAGGAAGCAGTCTGTTTTGTTCTTGATTCAGTTTTGGCATGTTGTATGTTTCTAGAAACTTGTCCATTTCTTCTAGGTATTTTTAAAAGCTTCCCAGGTAAGTCTAATGTGTACTAGGGTTGAGAGTCTTGTTGAGAATCTCTGGGTTAGTTACTAGGTTTTGAAAACAGTGGTTAGTTCTGACAAAGACTGGTGTTAATTATAGGATAAAAAGAAAATATTAAATGGGGCATTGACCCCTGTAGTCTGAGCATCCTAATATGTTGATGGACCCATCTGAAACACAGCCAAACTTACTAGGATAAACAACTTCATTTTATTCTCCCACCAGTAGGCTGAGTGGTGGGAGAAGAGGTTGTGGTACAACCATCCTAGGCCACAGTACAGCACTGCAGTCTGCTATAATGTATTTCCTGCTACATTTATTCCCTGTCTCCTTGTTCCAAAACAATGTTTAATCACCACCTTCCCTTTTTGACAGTACCTTACTGAAGAAACATTTCCATACCCCAAATGCACATATCTTAAGTGTACAGCTAGATGAATTTTTACCGTATGACCACCACCCAGGTCAAGATATGGAACATTACCATCACCCCAGAAAGTTCCCTTGTGCCCCTTTCCAGTTGATATCACATCCATAAGTAACCACTATTGTGATGAAAAGTCCACTGACATTTGAATTGGTTGACTTCTATAGGCAAGGTGTTGTTTTCCTTGGCTGTTTCAAGATGTTTTCTTGTTCTTTTTAAAATTGCAGTATAGTTAATTTAAAATGATGTGTTAGGTTCAAATAAACAGCAAAGTGATTCAGTTATATGTATATGTGTGTATATATATATATATATATTCATTCTTTTAAAGATATACTCAAAGATATTGAGTATAGTTCTCTGTGCTATACAGCAGGTTCTTGTTGTTTACCTATTTTATATATAGTAGTGTGTATATATTAATCCTAAACTCTTAATTTATCTCTCCTTCCCCAACACTACTATCTCCTTTGGTAACCATATGTTATTTTCTATGTTTGTGAGTCTATTTCTGTTTTGTAAATAAGTTCATTTTTATCATTTTAAAATCATTTAAAAATATTTCATATATAAGTGATATCACATGATATTGTCTTTCTCTGTCTGACTTTACTTAATATCATGTCCATCCATGTTGCTGCAAATGGCATTATTTCAATCTTTTTTGTTATGGTTGGGTAATGTTCCATTGTATATATATACTACATCTTTATCCATTCATCTGTCAGTGGACATTTAGCTGGAGAAAAATAATTTGAAAAGATACATGTACCCCAAAGTTCATAGAAGCACTATTTACAATGACCAAGACATGGAACCAACCTAAAGATTTTTTTCATTGTTTTTAGTTTTCAGAAGTTTAATTATAATATGTCTTAGAGTGAATTTCTTGGAGTTGAACCTATTTGGGATTCATTTAGCTTCTTAAATCTGTAGGCTTATGTCACTTGAAAAAGCTGGGAAATTTTCAGCCACTAATTCTTTAAGTATTTTTTCAGCCCTGCCTTCTTTCTCTTCTCTTTTTAGGACTCCAGTGCCATCAGGGTTAAATCTTTTGTTATAGTCTTACAGATCCCAAGAGTCTGTTCATTTTTTTTTTTCAGTCTATTTTATCTCTGTTGTTCAGATTGTGTAATTTCCATTGTTCTCTCTTCTTGTTCACTGATTCTTTTCTCTGTCCTCTCTATTCTGCTGCTGGCCATTGACTTAGTTTATGTTTTCATTGTTGTATTCTTCAATTCTATATTTTCCATCTGGTCTTTATAACTTCTATTTCTTTGCTAAGGCTTTCAGCTTTTTTCAAGATGTGCATAATTGCTTGTTGATAATTTTTAAATCATAGTTGCATTAAAATTTTTGTCAGATTATTCTAACATTTCTGCCATCTCTCATTGAAATCTATTGATTGTTTTTTATTCAGTCATTTTGAGAGGTTTCTGGTTCTTGGCATGGTGTGTGATTTTCTGTTGAAACATGGACATTTTCATATTATTTTCTGAGGCTCTAGATTTTATTTAAACCCTTTAGCTTGCTTTCTTTGATATTGCTCTGGCAGGGGAAGGGGAGTTACCACCTCATAGTGACAGGTGGGGGTATAATACCAAATTCTCTATTTAACCTCTGTTTACACCCAATGTGGGGGAAGCACCTTGTTACTGCTGATTAGGGATGGTTCCAACTGACACAGTGGTGGGGGAAGGCTCATTACTAGTTGGTAGGAATGAAAGCTGTGGATGGAAGTCTAGGCTTACTGATGTGGGTGGGGTGGGGCTACAGGTTTTTTCTTTTTCTTTTTTTCTTTCTGTTGAATTTGGTTGAAATAGAATTGTTATTGTCTACAAGTTTTCTGTTTTCTGAACAGACCCATTTCCTGCTCCTTTTGTTAAAGAGGTCAGGTTTTTGCTAGGACTTTTGTTGTTTGTACATGTTGGCATTTTGAGCTGCCAGTTATTTTGTTCCAAGTCTGGGATACATGAGGCAAAAAGAGAACCCAGGGAACTCACCACAGTGTCATTCTTTAGTCCCTGAGGTCCCTAGCTAGTCTGCTTGTTTTCCTTATCTTTCAGAATCTTCTATTTGTTTTAGATGTAATGTAGAATATTTTTAGGTGTACTTAACAGGAGAGTTATGGAAAGTATATATACTCCACCTTCCTGGAAGTGGAAATTTTATTTTTCTTTAGTTTTTGAAGCATATTTTTGTTGAATACAGAATTCAAATTCACATTTTTTTCCCTTTTAATCATTTAAAATATGTAATTTCATTGTTCTCTGGCTTCCAGTGTTTCCAAAGAGAAGTTGTTCATTGTTGTTATACCCCTGAATGCAATATGTCTTTTTCCTTCTGGCTGTTTTTAAGATTTTCTCTTTATCTGCTCTTCAGCATTTTGACTATGAGATATTAGGTGTAGAATTCTTTGCACATATTTTGCTTAGGGTTTTTAGAGCTTCTTGAATCTTCAGGTGGACAACTTTAATCAATTTTGGAAAATTATTGCTTACTATCTCTTTAAACATTTTGAACATTCAAATAGTTTCTGTTTTCTATCTTTATGGGACTCCGGTTATGTATGATATTGTCTTAGACATCTCTGATGCTTTTTTCTCCCCACCCTCTCATATTATTTTTGTTTTCTCTATGCTTCAGCTTGGATGATTTCTATTTGCCTGTCTTTAAATTCATTAATCTTGTCTTCTGCTGTGTCCAGTCTCTTATGAAGCCCATTCAATGAGCTCTTCAATTCATTTACTGTATTTTTTTAGTTTAGTTATTTTTTGCTTTCTATCAATGGAAATTCTCCATATTTTCCACCAATTTGTTGATATTTTCCTCTAATTTATCTACCATATGTAGAATAGTTATTTTAAAGATATTTTCTCTTTATTCTAACCTCTCAGCCATCTGTGAGTCTGCTTGTGTTGATTGCTTTTTCTCCTAGGTAATGGGCACATTTTATAAAAGAAAATAATAGGGTCTGATAATATTTTCCCCCAGAAAGCAATCACCCTTTCTTCCATCAAGCAGCTAGGGGAAGGAATGATCTGTTTTATCTACTTGGGGCTTGAGGTAGGTTGGGTCTTATTTGTTGCATAATTAGCTTCAGGTCTCCTCTGTTTTAAAATAGGTTGACAATGGGATCAAGTCTCTCCCTCCATCATTGGGATCTAAATACTGTGAGTTCATAAAAGATCTTTCCTGGCTTTCTAGCCCAGCCCTTGCTTCTGCACAACTACTTCCTAAGCAAAATTTCCATGGGGGAAATTGGCTGGCATAGAGAACTAGCTTAGAATTTGAAGTTCCTCCATATGCTCTATCAGCTCACATGTGGTCATTTGGCTGGTTTTTCCTTACCCCACCTAAGTCCCTTAATCTCTTGCAGATCTGATCCTTTCCTGCCTTGCCTTGACTTGGGTAGATGTCTCCAGAGACAAAAGTGATTGCCAGTTTTACTCATCTACTAAGGACTTGTTCTTCTCTGGAATTTAATTCATTCAGACTTCTTTGCATTCATGGTTATTTGATGGTTCTAAAGTGTGCTTTCTCATTGTTATGGTAAAAGCAATGGCCTCTTGTAACTTTCTACATCCTACCCACATTTTTTTGGGAAAAAACAAGATCAGTGGACATTCTCTTTTCCTTTACAGGCCTCAAGTTGAGTAATAAATTCTTGAAATAAGGTAACGAGTGAATGGCTCAGAACTCTAAGATACAGACATTCATCATAAGTGTTTTGGAACACTTTACTTCCTGCTTAAGATAACATTGAATAATAAAGACAACTGTCATATGATATTGCTTATATGTGGAATCTAAAAAAAGGGTACAAATGAACTTATTTACAAAACTCTACAGAAGTAGAGTCACAGAGGTAGAAAACAAACTTATGGTTGCCAGGGGATAAGGGGTAGGGAGGGATAAATTGAGAGTTGGGGATTGACATATACACTCTACTATATATAAAATCGATAACTAATAAGAACATACTGTAAAGCACGGGAAACTCTACTCAATACTCTGTAATGGCCTATAGGAGAAAAGAATCTAAAAAAAGTGGATATAGGTATAGGTATAATGGATTCACTTTGTTGTACAGCAGAAACTAACACAACATTGTAAATCAACTATACTCCATTAAAAATTAAAAAAAAAAATCAGAATTTGGCAACAGTGCATTATCAGCTCTCTATGGGTATGATCTCTCTCCTTTAACTGTTTGCAGTATTTGCACAGAGCTAGAGAGTGCCCTATCCCAGTCCATTTTATGAGGGGCATATAGAAGTGTAGTCCACCAATAAGCTCTGCTGACATGACCAAGTCACTCCTGCCGTTTCTTCATGTAATCTGCCTGTCTTATAGTCGGGGTAATTGGCAATGACATCATCCAATTCAGCTTTTCCTTTCTCCTTTTGGGAACTGAGAGTTGATAATGCACAGTTGCCAAATTCTGATTTTTTTTTTTTTTTTTTTTTTTTTTTTTTTGCGGTACACAGGGCTCTCACTGTTGTGGCCTCTCCTGTTGCGGAGCACAGGCTCCGGACGCGCAGGCTCAGTGGCCATGGCTCACGGGCCCAGCCGCTCCGCGGCATGTGGGATCTTCCCAGACCGGGACACGAACCCGTGTCCCCTGCATCAGCAGGCAGACTCTTAACCACTGCACCACCAGGGAAGCCCTGATTTTTTTTTTTTTTTTTTGAATTTTCAATGGAGTAGAGTTAGGTAGGTGTAGGTATCCAGTTTTCCTGGAATGCAAGATATTTCTGTGCATTAATTTTGTATCCTGCTACTTTACCAAATTCATTGATTAGCTCTAGTAGTTTTCTGGTAGCATCTTTAAGATTTTCTATGTATAGTATCATGTAATCTGCAAACAGTGACAGCTTTATTTCTTCTTTTCCAATTTGGATTCCTTTTATTTTGTTTTCTTCTCTGATTGCTGTGGCTACAACTTCCAAAACTATGTTGAATAACAGTGGTGAGACTACACAACCTTGTTCCTTATCCTAGAGGAAATGGTTTCACTTTTTCACCATTGTGAATGATGTTGGCTGTGGGTTTGTCATATATGGCCTTTATTATGTTGAGGTAAGTTCCCTCTATGCCTAGTTTCTGGAGGGTTTTGATCATAAAAGGATGTTGAATTTTGTCAAAAGATTTATCTGCATCTATCGAGATGATCATATGGTTTTTATCTTTCAGTTTGTTAATATGTTTTATCACACCGATTGGGGTATATTGAAGAATCCTTGCATTCCTGGGATAAACCCCACTTGATCGTGGTGTATGATCATTTTTTTGTGCTGTTTGATTCTGTTTGCTAGTATTTTGTTGACGATTTTTGCATCTATGTTCATCAGTGATATTGGCCTGTAGTTTTATTTGTTTGTGACATCTTTGTCTGGTTTTGATATCAGGATGGGGGTGGCCTCCTAGAATGAGTTTGAGAGTGTTCCTCCCTCTGCTATATTTTGGAAGAGTTTGAGAAGGATAGATGTTACTCCTCTCTAAATGTTTGATAGAATTCACCTGTGAATCCATCTGGTCCTGGGCTTTTGTTTGTTGGAAGATTTTCTAACAACAGTCTCAATTTCAGTGCTTGTTATTCGTCTGTTTATACTTTCTATTTCTTCCTGGTTCACTCTCAGAAGGTTGTGCTTTTCATAGAATTTGTCCTTTCTTCCAGGTTGTCCAGTTTATTGGTATATAGTTGCTTGTAATACTCTCTCATGATCTTTTGTATTTCTGTAGTGTCAGTTTTTACTTCTCCTATTCGTTTCTAATTTTATTGATTTGAGTCTTCTCCCTTTTTTCTTTTCTTTTTTTTTTTTTTTTTTTTTGCTGTACACGGGCCTCTCACTGCTGTGGCCTCTCCCGCTGTGGAGCACAGGCTCCGGAAGCACAGGCTCAGTGGCCATGGCTCACAGGCCCAGATGCTCCATGGCATGCGGGATCCTCCCAGACTGGGGCACGAACCCGTGTACCCTGAATCGGCAGGCAGACTCTCAACCACTGTGCCACCAGGGAAGCCCCTCCCTTTTTTTCTTGATGAGTCTGACTAATGGTTTATCAACTGTCTTTATGTCTCAAAGAACCAGCTTTTAGTTTATTGATCTTTGCTATTGTTTCCTTCAATTTTTTCCCATTTATTTCTGATCTGTTCTTTATGATTTCTTTCCTTCTGCTAACTTTGTGTTTATTTTTGTTCTTCTTTCTCTAACTGCTTTAGGTGTAAGGTTATTTGAGATGTTTCTTGAGGTAGGATTGTATTGCTATAAACTTCACTCTTAGAACTGCATTTGCTGCGTCCCATAGGTTTTGGGTCGTCATGGGTTCATTGTCTTTTGTTTCTAGGTTTCTTTTTTATTTCTTCTTTGATTTCTTATTGATCTCTTTATTATTAAGTAGTGTATTTTTAGTTTACATGCATTTGTATTTTTTACAGATATTTTCCTGTAATTGATATCTAGTCTCATAGCGTTGTAGTCAGAAAAGATACTCGATATGATTTCAATTTTCTTAAATTTACCAAGGCTTGATTTGTGACCCAAGATATGATCTATCCTGGAAAATGTTCCATGAACACTTGAGAAGAAAGTGTATTCTGTTGTTTTTGGATGGAATGTCCTATAAATATCAATTAAGTCCATCTTGTTTAAAGTATCATTTAAAGCTTGTGTTTTGTTATTTATTTTCATTTTGGATGATATGTCCATTGGTGAAAGTGGGGTGTTAAAGTTCCCTACTATTATAGTGTTACTGTCAATTTCCTCTTTGATGGCTGTTAACATTTGCCTTATGTATTGAGGTGCTTCTATGTTAAGTTCATAAATATTTACAATTGTTATATCTTCTTGTTGGATTAATCCCTTGATCATTATGTAGGGTCCTTCTTTGTCTCTTGTAATAGTGTTTATTTTAAGACCTATTTTGTCTGATATGAGAATTGCTACTCCAGCTTTCTTTTGATTTCTATTTGCATGGAATATCTTTTTCCATCCCTTCACTTTCAGTCTGTATGTGTCCCTAGGTCTGAAGTCGGTCTCTTTTAGACAGCATATATGAGTCTTGTTTTTGTATCCATGCAGCTAGTCTATGGTTGAAGCATTTAATCCATTTATATTTAAGGTAGTTATCGATATGTATGTTCCTATGACCATTTTTTAAAATTGTTTCAGGTTTGTTTTTTCAGGTCTTTTTTTTCTCTTGTGTTTCCTGCCTAGAGAAGTTCCTTTAGCATTTGTTGTAGAGCTGATTTTGTGGTGCTCAATTCTCTTATCTTTTGCTTGTCTGTAAAAGTTTTAATTTCTCCATTGAATCTGAATGAGATCGTTGCTGGGTAAAATAATCTTGGTTGTAATTTTTTTTCCCTTTCATCACTTTAAATATGTCCTGCCACTCCCTTCTGGCTTGCAGAATTTCTGCTGAAAGATCAGCTGTTAACCTTATGGGGATTCCCTTTTATGTTATTTGTTGTTTTTCCCTTGCTGCTTTTAATATTTTTCCTTTGTATTTAATTTTTGAAAGTTTGATTAGATGTGTCTTGGCATGTTTGTCCTTGGATTTATCCTGTATGGGACTCTCTGCTCTTCCTGGACTTGATTGACAATTTCTTTTCCCATATTAAGGAAGTTTACAACTATAATCTCTTCAAATATTTTCTCAGTCCCTTTCTTTTTCTCTGCTTCTTCTAGGACCCCTACAATTCGAATGTTGGTATGTTTAATGTTGTCTCAGAAGTCTCTGAGACTGTTCTCATTCTTTTCATTCATTTTTCTTTATTCTGCTCTGTAGTAGTTATTTCCACTATTTTTTTTTTTTTTTTTTTTGTGGTACGCAGGCCTCTCACTGTTGTGGCCTCTCCCATTGCAGAGCACAGGCTCTACACACACAGGCTCAGTGGCCGTGGCTCACGGACCTAGCCGCTCCATGACATGTGGAATCTTTTCAGACCAGGGCACGAACACATGTCCCCTGCATCGGCAGGTGGATTCTCAACCACTGAGCTACCAAGGAAGCCCTATTTCCACTAGTTTATCTTCCAGGTCATTTATCCGTTCTCTGCCTCAGTTATTCTGGTATTGATTCTTTCTAGAGAATTTTTAATTGCATTTATTGTGTTGTTCAATATTGTTTGTTTTCTCTTTAGTTCTTCTAGTTATTTGTTAAACATTTCTTGCATTTTCTCTGTTCCATTTTCAAGATGGAGGATCATCTTTACTCTCATTACTCTGAATTCTTTTTAAGGTAGACTGCCTATTTCCTCTTCATTCGTTTGGTCTGGTGGGTTTTCACCTTGTTCCTTCACCTGCTGTGTGTTTCTTTGTCTTCTCATTTTTCTTAACTTACTGTTTTTGGGGTCTCCTTTTTGCAGGCTGCAGATTCATAGCTCCCATTGTTTTTGGTGTCTTCTCCCAGTGGGTAAGGTTAGCTCAGTGGCTATGTAGGCTTCCTCGTGGAGCAGACTGTTTCATGTGTTCTGGTGGATGGGTTTTTGTCTTTCTGGTGAGCAGAACCACATCCGGTAGTGTGTTTTGGGGTGTCAGTGACCTTATTATGATTTTAGGCAACTTCTCTGCTAATTGGTGGGGTTGTGTTCTGTTTTGCTAGTTATTTGGCATAGGGTGTCCAGCACTGTAGCTTGCTGGTCTTTGAGCAGCACTGGGTCCTAGCTTTTAATGGAGATCTCTGGGAGAGCTTTCATCTTTTGTTATTACGTGGAGTCAGGGGGTCTCTGCTGGACCAATATCCTGTACTCGGCTCTCCCAACTCAGAGGCACAGGCCTGACACCTGGATGGAGTATGTAGACACTCTTAGCCACACAGTTCAGAAGAAAAGGGAGAAAAAAAGAAAGAAAGAAAAGAAAACAAAGTTATTAAAATAAAAAATTTAAAAAATATTTAAAAAATTAAAAGTAATAAAAAAAGAAAGAAAGTAAGAAGAGAGCATCCAAGCCAAAATACAAATCCACCAATGATAACAAGAGCTAAAAACTATACTGATACAAATAAAACCGAAGTGCAAAAAATGGACAGACAGACCCCTAGGACAAATGGTAAAAGCAAAGTTATACAGACAAAATCACAGAAAGAAGCATACACATGCATACTCACAAATAGAGGAAAAGGGTGAAAAAAAATCTATATATATATATAAAAAAGGAAGAGAGCAACCAAATCAATAAACAAATCCACCAATTATAATAAACTCTAAATACTAAACTAAGATAAACATAAGACCAGAAAGAAATTAGATGCAGATAGCAAACCCCAATTCTACATTTGCTCCCAAAGTCTACTGCCTCAATTTTGGGATGATTTGTTGTCTATTCAGGTATTCCACAGATGCAGTGTGAATCAAGTTGATTGTGGAGGTTTAATCTGCTGCTCCTGAGGCTGCTGGGAGAAATTTCCCTTTCTCTTCATTGTTCACACAGCTCCTGGGGTTCAGCTTTGGATTTGGCCCTGTCTCTGCTTGTAGGTCACCTGATGGCAACTGTTCGTCTCTCAAACAAGACAGGGTTAAAGTAGCAGCTTATTTGGGGGCTCTGCCTCACTTAGACCTGGGGGATGGAGGGGTACGGAATGCGGGTCGAGCCAGAAGTGGCAGAGGCCAGCATGATGTTGCAACAGCCTGAGGCACACCGTGTGTTCTCCTGGGGAAGTTGTCCCTGCATCAGGGACCCTGGCAGTGGCAGGCTGCCCAGGCTCCTGGAAGGGGAGTTGTGGATAGTGCCCTGTCCTTGCACACAGGCTCCTTTGTGGCTGCAGCAGCAGCCTTCGTGTTTCATGCCCGTCTCTTGTGTCTGCGCTGATCGCTATGGCTTGCACCCATCTCTGGAGCTCGTTTAGGAGGTGCTCTGAATCCCCTCTCCTTGCACACCCTGAAACAGTGGTCTCTTGCCTCTTAGGCAGGTCTAGACTTTTTCCCAGACTCCCTCCCGGCTAGCTGTGGTGCACTAGCCCCCTTCAGGCTGTGGTCACACAGCCAACCCCAGTCCTCTCCCTGGGGCCTGACCTCTGAAGCCCGAGACACAGCTCCCAGCCCCCACCTATCCCACACCCTGGCAGGTGAGCAGAGAAACCTCTGAGGCTGGTGAGTGCTGGTCGACACTGATCCTCTGTGCAGGAACCTCTCTGCTTTGCCCTCTCCACCCCTATTGCTGTGCTCTCCTCTGTGGCTCCAAAGCTTTCCCCCGCCACCCCCATCTCCACCCATGAAGGGATTTCCTTGTGTTCAGAAACTTTTCCTCCTTCACAGCTCCCTCCCAGAGGGGCAGGTCCTGTCCCTATTTTATGTCTCTGTTTTTTCTTTTGTCTTTTGCCCTACCCAGGTACCTGGGGAGTTTCTTGCCTTTTGGGAAGTCTGAGGTCTTCTGCCAGCATTCAGTAGGTGTTCTATAGGAGTTGTTCCACATGTAGATGTATTTCTGATGTGTTTGTGGGGAGGAAGTTGATCTCCATGTCTTACTCCTCCACCATCTTGAATGTCTTCTGTTTCACTCTTATATTCCCTGTGCTTGGCACAGAGTAGAAAATCAGTAAATATTTACTAAGTATGTGAGTTGGCAAGAGACTAACTTTATTATCCAAGAATAGCAATGCATACGAAAAAGAGGTGTCAATAGTTGAGTATAAGATTCAAAGTTAAAGGCCTAGAATGAGAGGGTAGCTGAAGGAATGGACCCATATGTTATATGCCTCACATTCTTGTGAATGGATTTTCTGAGTTGGGAACTTTTAATTTTATGCACAGCCATATTTTAAAAAAGATAAAACAGCCAAGATAATGACTAGCATGTTACAGGAACAGTTTATGTCATTATATGTTTCTAGGAAATTATCCATAGTAACGAGAACCAGACATGAATCTGAACTAATTTGGCCAAAAAGCAGGCAAACTCTAGAAGGACAGTGTTGTCCCAGGATAAATCTTGGACACACATTTAATAAAACAGTCTGGATGAGAGCAAAAAGGCTAAGTGGAATAAATATGTAAAAGCTTAAATTCCTTCCTATAGCTGAACCAAGAATGATATGGCCAAAGAGAGTCATCTTATGATCTTAAGAGAGCTGCCTGCATCAATGTCTCTTTGAGGAAGTTCTTTGTGGCCTCTTTGTCCCTTTTCTAAGTGTTAGGGGCACACAGATTGTGGAGGGGAGTACAAGCGATTGAAAAGCTTTCATCTATTCATTTTTCCTTTTTTGTAGTGAAATATTTGATTTATTGTTATTAATTTTCCTGAATATTTTATATATATGAATTCAATAGAAGAAACTTATTACTGTCTGCAATTCCCTGACCATTTTTGTTATTTGTCTTATTTCATGACTATTACTGAAAATATTTTTTTTTTTTGTATATTAGAATGGGTGTGTTAAATAATCTGCCTTAGGTATCAAATATGCCAGGTATGCACTACATCAGGGACCATGGAACTAGTGAACCTCTGCCCAGTGTGTGTAAAAAAGGAGAAAAGGACGTAAAATTTCCTCTGAAGAGAGATGAAAACCTAGGCAGTTTGGTGGGTCTCATGGAGTTAAGCTTAGTTCATCAAGCTGCAGATTTTACCTTCCTCAGGCAATAACGCATGTATGTGTATACAAATGGTTGAAGACCAATATTATAAAAGGTTTGCTTTTCAAGATGATGAAGAGCTACGCTGTTTAGTTTTAAGGACTTAACACAGAAAGGAAAAATTGGTAAGTGAATGAATGAAGTGATCGAGTAGTCACTGTTAATTCTGGGGACTCTTCAGTGTCCAGGGAGTATCAGGACATGGACCTTTCTGCCTCAAGGGAGATATTTTCAGAGTTCCCCACCAAGGGAACATCCTCCCTGTTATGGACTGAAGTTTATGTTTTCCCCAAATTCATATGTGATGGTATGTGAAAGTAGGTTCTCTGGGAGTTAATTTGATTATGAGGGTGGAGCCCTCGTGAATGGGATTAGTACCTTTATAAGAAGAGGTATGAGAGGGATGATCTTCCTATTTCCCATGTGAGGACACATCAAAAAGGCTGCCACCTACAAACCCTAACCCTAAAACCTGACCGCGCTGGTACTTTGTTGGCAAGATCATGCTTGGACTTCCAGCCCCCGAACTGTGAGAAAGAAATTTTCGTTGCTTAAGCCACCCAGTCTATGCTATTTGTTGTAGCAGCCTGAGTTGACGATGACACTACCCATCACCTGAGTAAATGAGGGTGATCAAGGGCAAGACCTACATCAGCACAGAACATTTGGGTTGGAGGGACCAAGACTTGCAACATCAAAGACATGGCTATCCCATGGCAAAGGGAGCTGGGGGAAAGAAAAACCTTTTGCAGCTGCCAGTTAATGAAGACCTAATAGAATTGATGTTTGAGATATGTTTTTGCTACTCAAGACACGTCTCAAGAGTGAAAAGGATCTCCACTATTATAGCATATACTTTCCCCCATAAGTATAACTGAAAAATTTAAACGACTCATGAAAATGATTTATTGCTCACTCAGTGAGCTCTTTTTACACATGTCTTGAAGCAGTTTTACAAATGGACTTTACTGTTTTTATATAGGAGGCATGATGGAGTCCTTAAGATTTTAGATGCTGCCAACTTGACATTTCACCCTCAATGTATCCAGTGTTTTGATTCTCTGGTAAGGACAATTACTTTCTCAGATGTCTTCATTTTTTCTTCATTTGTATCATCAGCACCAGCAACTGACTTTCTTATGGGAGCAATTTTTCACACAGAAACAAAACCTTAGGCACTTCATAAAATTTGTGGCATATAAGGCAACAAAGTAGAGAATGACTGAATCGTGTTGAGATGCAGATTCAGAGATCTTGTTCAGGTAATTCATTAACTAAGTTGGTGACTGGGTTCAGACCACTGATCCTGCAGAACATACAATTGAAATTCGTGTCTTAAGATGCTGAAAAATAGTACATACCATGGACCTTCAGTGACATTCTAGAATGGTCAAAATTGTGAATGCTAAATACAAAAGGCTTGTAGAGACAGAAGTTTTCTGCACTTAAAAATTTTATATTGAATGGCTGCAAATGTAGAGGAGAAGTACAAAGCAGCATTAGCCAAAGCAATGTGAAATAGAAACAAAAGCATTTGGGGCAGATATGAATGCCCTTGAGCACTACTTGACAGTTACTACCTGCTTTGCAGTATGTAGGAAATGGGAATGCAGGATGTGAACCCACTGTATATCTTCTGTTGTTTGCTGTGTATTGACAAGCAGAGTAACCTGGATGGTGTCCTCACTATAGAGAAGGAACATGGGAATTCTCAAGAAATGATTTTGTCACCTTCATGAAGTTTCAATTTAAAGAATATCTGTAGGTACTTTATGCATATAACCAAGCTGAGTGAATAAGAAATGATTGTTATAGTCAAGATTCTGATCCTCATAAGGACCAAATATTTTGCTTCAATGAAGTTTTTTTTTTTTTTTTTTCTTTCCTGTATGGGAGGCCTAGCTATTGCATATATCCTCCTAATTGCAGGCAGGGTACAAACACTAGACACAGTACTTTCTATTTGCATACTTGTTTGACTTGTTTCAAGAAATTCAAATATCTTAAGGCCTAAAGTTATACACAGTTCAAAAATGATTTATATTACAATAAATTCCTTTAAAAGTTATTGCTTAAAAAAAAACATTTCTCAATATACTTAAGTTCTGGCTTACCAAAAAGTGATTTTGAACACCTTTTTAGTGGTAAACCTTGCATGTCCAGTCCAGCACAAGTTTAGTCGTTGCCCTTCTCTGGCCCCAGATCACAGGCCAGTGCTCCCGTCTACTGCATTGTGGTCCATATGGGCCTTGGCACTCAATCAGCTCGTTTTTTTTTTTATACATTTACTTATTTATTTTTTGGCTGCATTGGGTCTTTGTTGCTGCACGCGGGTTTTCTATAGTTGCAGCGAGTGGGGGTTACTCTTCCTTGAGGTGCGCAGGCTTCTCATTGCAGTGGCTTCTCTTGTTGTGGAGCACAGGGTCTAGGCATGTGGGCTTCAGTAGTTGTGGCTCACAAGTTCTAGAGCGCAGCCTCAGTAGTTGTGGCGCACGGGCTCAGTTGCTCCACAGCATGTGGGATCTTCCCGGCCCAGGGCTTGGACCCGTGTCCCCTGCATTGGCAGGCGGATTCTCAACCACTGCACCACCAGGGAAGCCACTCAATCAACTCTTGATGACAATGATGCCAGCTGCTTCTTCAGCAACTCTATCCCTGAGTCCAGTGTGACTCAGCATCTTCAATGACCCTCTTCCTGTTCAAGACTGAGACCGCAGGGGCTCTGTAAAAGTTCTCCTCCTCTGTGCCCTGGTGCCTGGAGGACTCCTCTTGGCACCGACTGAACCTGCCTGCTATATCTGGCCTGCATTTGGGTAGAGACCCCTGGCCTTGATTCTGTTGCCTTCTCTGCCTGCTTCCTCAGAACTGATGATTCAGAGGTTCCCTGATTCTGAGTGCTCTGTGTCCTTGGCAAGCTTTCCCATTTCCCTTTGTTCTGAGTCTCACCATGTGGATCAGTCTCATCCTCTCACTCACCAGCTTGCTTCTGCAGTCTCAGCCCAAGTCAGGGACCACTTGTCTGGGAGGGAGCTAGATACCCTAAGTGACCTTACAGTTGCTTGTGGGTTCCAATGATGTTGGCACAAGACCACTTGTGAGTATGCATGCAGGGCAGTCGTGGAGCAGCTGCTCACTGGAATCCTCCCCAGGAGCTCCAACGAGGCCCCCTGGCAGCATTCCATTCACTCTCACTTCCCAACACAGGCACTGCTGGAAATATTAATGTGAGTAAAATTATACATCAGGAGGAGTCCATTCTCATTTCATACACATGTTTGGATTTCAGTGGTAATTAAGGATTGGTATGAAGTCAACTCTTCAAATATTGGGAGAACTACTGAGATTTCAGCTCACTTTCTTCCATACTGAATCATCATGGGCTTGTCCTGGCTCCCAAGGAATCCTGGGAAAGCAAGGCTCTGGATTCTCCCTTGGGGAGGTGTTAGTCTTAATGTGGAAAATTTCCTAAACCTAAGAAGGCTATTCAGACATTACTGGGTGCTATAAATTATGGAAATATCCTTGGTACTCACTGTTCACACTGTTGAGTCTGTTCTCTGCTTCAACAATGGCTTGGAAATGGAGATAATGCCTTTCACCCCTCATTAGTGCTCTCATCATCTTGTGTAGATTTATTATAATTAAAAAAAATTACTAGATGGAAGAAAAAGAGGCTACAAAGAAGTACTACTTTTTAAAAGTGTATTTTTATTTTTGCTAAAAAAGCACACGCCCATAATTTTTAAAAGTCAAGTACTGCTAGAAGTCTTACTTTAAACATGCTCAGCCGTCCCTTGCTTAACAGCTCATCCCTCTCCCAGGAAGAAATCTCTTTTAACTTTTAACCTTTTTTTTTCTTCTGATATTTGCCTCCATATTTCTACATAATGTGGATACACTGCTCTGTCTTGATTAATTACCTTTAGACATTATTTATTGCCTTCCTATTATGGGGATGTAACAATTTTAAATCTCTATTACTACTTTCTCTCTCTTCACACACTTCCAATATAATTAGAGCATTGTTCAGTATAATCGATATTTACTGTTTTAAAATAGTACAACTTTAACATTGCCAACTTCTGAATAAAGAGTATACTATTTTATTTCCTACTTGAACAAGTTGTTTTTAATAGGTATCTCATTTATTTTGACTTCTTTTACTTTTTGGAATCTCTGGCTAAATCTTCCCACATCTTCCTATAGTTCTACAAAATTACACTCAATTCAATTTTCTAATCACACATCTGTCAGATAATCTATCAGCTAACATTTTAAACTTCCTTTAACCTCCTACAGTCCTCCTTCTCTTGTCTCAGTCATTACTATTATTTCCCTGGATGGTTTCGCATCCTGAATATTCCTTTTGACTTTCTTCTATGTTGAGTCTCCTATTTCCTGAATCCCATGTACTCTTTTATTCTTAGTTAATTCCATCATCTTGGTGGAGCACATTCTCCTGTAGTATTCTCAGAAAAGTAAGCATGAGAGGTAAATTGTATGAGACTCTGTCTTATTCTGCTTTCCAAATTGGTTGATAGTTAAATGTGTATAAAATTTGTGTTTGAAACCATTTTACTCGTTTTAAAGTTATTGTTCTACTTTCTTCTAGCTTCCAGTATTGCTGTTTAAAAATCCATTGCCATTCTCATTCCTGACTTTTTGTGTGGCTTTTATCCCTCCATTCGGGAAGCTTTTAAGATCTTTTGAGATCTTCCTTTATCCACGGTGCTGTGAAATTTCACATAGATATGCTTTTATCTATTGTGTTGTATACTTGGTGGGCTCTTTTAATCTAAAGAATTCTGTTCTTCAGTCCTAGGAAATTTACTTGTAGTATTTTTTTTTTAACATTTTAATCATTTTTAAATACACAATTCAGTGCTATTAAATACACATTAACTACATTTACAATGTTGTATGTACATCACCACTATCCATTTACAGAACTTTTCATCATCCCAAACAGAAACGCTACTTATTAAACATTAATTCCCCATTTCTACCCCAAACCCTCCCCCTGGGACTCTTTTCTCCTTTCAACCACTACTCGACTTTCAATCTCTATGAATTTACCTGTTCTAGGTATGTCATATAGGTGAAATCTTGCAGTGTTTGTCCTTTTGTGCCAGTTCACATAGCCTAATGTTTTCAAGGTTCTATTTATAGTATTTCTTTGAAAATTTCTTCCCCACTATTTATTCTGTTCTCTCTTTTTGGAATTCCTATTAGTCAGATTCAGGCCTCTTGGACTTTAGTTTTTGTTTTTTTCTTTTGTTTGTTTGTTTTTTTATACTGCAGGTTCTTATTAGTCATCAATTTTATACATATTAGTGTATACATGTCAATCTCAATCACCCAATTCAGCACACCACCATCCCCACCCCACCACAGTTATCCCCCCTTGGTGTCCATACCTTTGTTCTCTACATCTGTGTCTCAACTTCTGCCCTGAAAACCGGTTCATCTGTACCATTTTTCTAGGTTCCACATACATACGTTAATATACAATATTTGTTTTTCCCTTTCTGACTTACTTCACTCTGTATGACAGTCTCTAGGTCCATCCCCGTCTCAACAACTGACTCAATTTCATTCTTTTTTATGGCTGAGTAATATTCCATTGTATATATGTACCACATCGTCTTTATCTATTCATCTGTTGATGGGCATTTAGGTTGCTTCCATGACCTGGCTACTGTAAATAGTGCTGCAATGAACATTGGGGTGCATGTGTCTTTTTGAATTATGGTTTTCTCTGGGTCTATTTCCAGTAATGGAATTGCTGGATCATATGGTAATTCTATTTTTAGTTTTTTAAGGAACCTCCATATTGTTCTCCATAGTGGCTGTATCAATTTACATTCCCACCAACAGTGCTAGAGGCCTCCCTTTTCTCCACACCCTCTCCAGCATTTGTTGTTTGTAGATTTTCTGATGATGCCCATTCTAACTGGTGTGAGGTGATATCTTGTAGTTTTGATTTGCATTTCTCTAATAATTAGTGATGTTGGGAAGCTTTTCATGTGCTTCTTGGCCATCTGTATGTCTTCTTTAGACAAATGTCTCTTTAGGTCTTCTGCCCGTTTTTGGATTGGGTTGTTTGTTTTTTAATATTGAGCTGCATGAGCTGTTTATATATTTTGGAGATTAATCCTTTGTTGAATCATTTACAAATATTTTCTCCCATTCTCAGGGTTGTATTTTCATCTTGTTATGGTTTCCTTTGCTGTGCAAAAGCTTTGAAGTTTCATTAGGTCCCATTTGTTTATTTTTGTCTTTATTTCCATTACTCTAGGAGGTGGATCAAAAAAGATCTTGCTGTGATTTATGTCAAAGAGTGTTCTTCCTATGTTTTCCTCTAAGAGTTTTACAGTGTCCAGTCTTACACTTAGGTCTTGAATCCATTTTGAGTTTATTTTTCTGTATGGTGTTAGGGAGTGTTCTAATTTCATTCTTTTACATGTAGCTGTCCAGTTTCCCCAGCACCACTTATTGAAGAGACTCTCTTTTCTCCATTGTATATCTTTTCCTCTTTTGTCATAGATTAGTTGACTACAGGTGTGTGGGTTTATTTCTGGGCTTTCTATTTTGTTCCATTGATCTATGTTTCTGTTTTTGTGTCAGTACCATATTGTCTTGATGGCTGTAGCTTTGTAGTATAGTCTGAAGTCAGGGAGATTGATTCCTCCAGCTCCGTTTTTTTCCCTTAAGACTGCTTTGGCTATTTGGGGTCCTTTGTGCCTCCATACAAAATTTAAGATGAGTTGTTCTAGTTCCATAAAAAATGCCATTAGTAATTTGATAGGGATTGCATTGAATCTGTAGATTGCTTTGGGTAGTATAGTCATTTTCACAATATTGATTTTTCCAAGCCAAGAACATTGTATATCTCTCCATCTGTTGGTATTATCTTTAATTTCTTTCATCAGTGTCTTATAGTTTTCTGCATACAGGTCTTTTGTCTCCCTAGGTAGGTTTCTTCCTAGGTATTTTATTCTTTTTGTTGAAATGGTAAATAGGAGTGTTTCCATAATTTCTCTTTCAGATTTTTCATCATTAGTGTATAGGAATGCAAGAGATTTCTGTGCATTAATTTTGTATCCTGCTACTTTACCAAATGCATTGATTAACTCTAGTAGTTTTCTGGGGGCATTTTTCGGATTCTCTATGTATAGTATCATGTCATCTGCAAACAGTGACGGTTTTACTTCTTCTTTTCCAATTTGTGTTCCTTTTATTTCTTTTTCTACTCTGATTGCCGTGGCTAGGACTTCCAAAACTATGTTGAATAATAGTGGTGAGAGTGGACATCCTTGTCTCATTCCTGATCTTAGAAGAAATGCTTTCAGATTTTCGCCATTGGGGATGATGTTGGCTGTGGATTTGTCATATGTGGCCTTTATTATGTTGAGGTAGGTTCCCTCTATGCCCACTTTCTGTAGAGTTTTTATCATAAATGGGTATTGAAGTTTGTCAAAAGCTTTTTCTGCATCTATTGAGATGATCATGTCGTTTTATTCTTCAATTTGTTAATATGGTGTATCACATTGATTGATTTGCATATATTAAAGAATCCTTGCATCCCTGGGGTAAATCCCACTTGATCATGGTGTATGATCCTTTTAATGTGCTGTTGGATTCTGTTTGCTCGTATTTTGTTGAGGATTTTTGCATCTATATTCAGTGATAATATCACTGTATTTTCTGTAATTTTCTTTTTTTGTAGTATGTTTCTCTGGTTTTGATATCAGGGTGATGGTGGCCTCATAGAATGAGTTTGGGAGTATTCCTTCCTCTGTAATTTTTTGGAAGAGTTTGAGGAGGATGGGTGTTAGTTCTTCTCTAAATGTTTGATAGAATTCACCTGTGAAGCCATCTGGTCCTGGACTTTTGTTTGTTGGAAGATTTTTAATCACAATTTCAATTTCATTACTTGTGGTTGGTCTGTTCATATTTTCTGTTTCTTCCTGGTTCAGTGTTGGAAGGTTATACGTTTCTAAGAATTTGTCTATTTCTTCCAGGTTGTCCATTTTATTGGCATAGATTTGCTTGCAGTAGTCTCTTAGGATGCTTTGTATTTCTGCGGTGTATGTTGTAACTTCTCCTTTTTCGTTTCTAATTTTATTGATTTGAGTCCTCTCCCTCTTTTTCTTGATGAGTCTGGCTAATGGTTTATCAATTTTGTTTATCTTCTCAAAGAACCAGCTTTTAGCTTTATTGATCTTTGCTATTGTTTTCTTTGTTTTATTTCACTTATTTCTTCTCTGATCTTTATGATTTCTTTCCTTCTGCTTCCATTGGGTTTTGTTTGTTCTTCTTTCTCTAGTTTCTTTAGGTCTCAGGTTAGATTGTTTACTTGAGATTTATCTTGTCTCTTGAGGTACACTGGTATAGCTATAATCTTCCCTCTTAGAACTGCTTTCGCTGCATCCCATAGGTTTTGGATCATCGTGTTTTCATTGTCATTTTTCTCTAGGTATTTTTTGATTTCCTCTTTGATTTCTTCAGTGATCTCTTGGTTGTTTAGTAACGTATTGTTTAGCCTCCATGTGTTTGGGTTTTTACGTTTTTCTTCCATGTAATTCATTTCTAATCTCATAGTGTTGTGGTCAGAAAAGATGCTTGATATGATTTCAATTTTCTTAAATTTACTGAGGCTTGATTTGTGACCCAAGATGTGATCTATCCTCGAGAATGTTCTGTGCACACTTGAGAAGAAAGTGTAATCTGCTGTTTTTGGATGGAATGTCCTAAAAATATCAATTAAATCTATCTGGTCTATTGTGTCATATAAAGCTTCTGTTTCCTTATTTATTTTCATTTTGGATGATCTGTCCATTGGTGTAAGTGAGGTGTTAAAGTTCCCCACTATTATTGTGTTACTGTCTATTTCCTTTTTTATAGCTGTTAGCAGTCGCCTTATTTATTTAGGTGTTCCTATGTTGGGTGCATATATATTTATAATTGTTATATCTTCTTCTTGGATTGATCCCTTGATCATTATGTAGTGTCCTTCCTTGTCTCTTGTAATATTCTTTAAGGTATACTTTATCTGATATGAGTATAGCTACTCCAGCTTTCTTTTGATTTCCCTTTGCATGGGATAGCTTTTTCCATCCTCTCACTTTCAGTCTGTATGTGTCCCTAGGTCTGAAGTGGGTCTCTTGTACACAGCATATATATGGGTCTTGTTTTTGTATCCATTCAGCAAGCCTGTGTCTTTTGGCTGGAGCATTTACTCTATTGATGTTTAAGGTAATTATTGATACATATGTTCCTAGGCCCATTTTCTTAATTGTTTTCTGTTTGTTTTTGTAAATCCTTTTCTTCTCTTGTTTTTCCCACTTAGAGAATTTCCTTTAGTATTTGTTGTAGAGCTAGTTTGGTGGTGCTGTATTCCCTTAGCTTTTGCTTGTCTGTAAAGATTTTGATTTCTCCATTGAATCTGGATGAGATCCTTGCTGGGTAGAGTAATCTTGGTTGTAAGCTCTTCCCTTTCATCACATTAAGTATATCATGCCACTCCCTTCTGACTTGTAGAGTTTCTGCTGAGAAATCAGCTGTTAACCTTATGGGCATTACCTTGTATGTTATTTGTCATTTTTCCCTTGCTGCTTTCAATAATTTTTCTTTGTCTTTAATTTTTGCCAGTTGGATTACTATGTGTCTTGGCATGTTTCTCCTTGGGTTTATCCTGTATGGGACTCACTGTACACCCTGGACTTGGGTGGCTATTTCCTTTCCCATGTTAGGGAAGTTTTCGACTATAATCTCTTCAAATATTTTCTCTGCTCCTTTCTCTCTCTCTTCGCCTTCTGGGACCCCTGTAATGTGAATGTTTTTGCATTTAATGTAGTTCCAAAAGTCTCTTAGTCTGTCACACAGAGTGAAGTAAGTCAGAAAGAAAAAAACAAATACCGTATGCTAATATATATATATATATATATATGGAATCTTAAAAAAATGTTTCGAAAGAACACAGGGGCAGGTCAGGAATAAAGATGCAGATGTAGAGACTGGACTTGAGGACACAGAGAGGGGGAAGGGTAAGCTGGGATGAAGTGAGAGAGAGCATTGACATATATATACTACAAAATGTAAAATAGGTAGCTAGTGGAAGGCAGCTGCATAGTATAGGGAGATCAGCTCAGTGCTTTGTGTCAACTTAGAGGGGTGGGATAAGGAGGGTGGGAGGGAGACACAAGAGGGAGGGGATATTGGGATATATGTATACATATAGCTGATTCACTTTGTTGTACAGCAGAAACTAACACAATACTGTAAATCTATTATAATCCAATAAAGATGTTAAATTAAAAAAAGATAAATGTAATGAAGATTTTAGATTTTTTTAAAAAATGGCTATAGGAAAGATTGTTTTATAATTGTATTATTTTATTCTTTTTTTTTTTTTTTTTTTTTGCGGTACGCAGGCCTCTCACTGTTGTGGCCTCTCCCATTGTGGAGCACAGGCTCTAGACACGCAGGCTCAGCAGCCATGGCTCACGGGCTTAGCCGCTCCGCGGCATGTGGGATCTTCCTGGACCAGGGCAAGAAACTGTGTCCCCTGCATCGGCAGGCGGACTCTCAACCACTGCACCACCATGGAATCCCTATTTTTTTCTTAAAAGTAAATAAGTAAAACTTTTTAAATTAAAAAAAATAAGTAAGCTGGAAGAGGAAAGAGGGTTATATGCTGAGACAACAGGTATAAACTGGGACTGTCCTGGGACAACTGGGACATATGATCAACCTGTATAGAAGTCAAACTCAAACTTTCTTTTAATCTCTAGAGTACCAACTTCATATATATATATATATATATATATATACATATATATATATATATATATATATATATATATATATATATATATTGCAGTGTGCAGCGTCCTTCATCTTGGCTTCTGGCATGAACCCACAAGGACTGAACTAGACACTGAGGTGAAGGACAGCCTTTGTGCTGGGCTCAGAATTTCCCCTCTATTCCTGACTCATTATTATCTTTCATCCAGACTTGTAAACTTCCCAGGTGGACTCCTTAGTGCTTCATGCAAACTGACCTTTGGAAGTTTTGCCCTATCAACCTTCCTCTCATATCCAGAGGTGTTTGAATCGTAATGAATACAGCTTAGGATTTTAAGTCTGGATCTCTGAAAGTGAATGCAGTCATGCCTGTACTGTTGCCTTGGGGTCTGTAGGAGAAAAGAAACAGCAAAAATTTGAATTCACAAGTCCTCTTAGGAAGTTTATACCAGGCAGCCGATATAGGTTGCTGACTTTATCCTGACACATATCATTATCTTGAGACCCTGAAGCTCCTTTTCCATGTCTAGCTCCCAGGTACTTATCACCATCCCTCAATTCAATGTACTTCAGGTTTTTTTTTTCTTTTTACCAAACAAACATCCATCAGTGCCTACTGCATGTCAAACATAAACATTGGGTAGGGACTGAAGACATGATGATGAATTCTTGCTATCAGGGTTTTTATAGTCTAGCTGGATAGAGGGTCAATATTTTTGAGAGAACTTCCTTAGAGGTAGCTCCTTTTATAAAGACAGAGGAGGAAAAAAAGTATACCTCTGGTATGAGAAGAAAATATTTGGAGTGGAGGGAAGAGTCAAGGGATGGTAGAAGAATGCAGACAGTTTTGGGGAAAACCTAGTGAAGGAAACTTCTTCCTTATTCCACGTTTCTCAAACCATTCCCTGAGAAAACTATGAGACCCTTAGAGATGCTCAACTTTCACTATGGTGCCTGTTAACACTGTGTGGGTTGGGGAGGGGATGTAGATTAGAAATAGCTGGGAAAGTGTCCATGTAGCTGGGCCTAAGACAGTTTTCCAGCTTCTTAGGGTCCATGTCTAATTTCTAAGAAATCAGCTGTTCCTGAGTGCCTCAGTGTAGGGTATGTAAGTACTAGAGGAGGGATGGGTTGAGGAGGACTGATGTTGGGACAGGGAGGCCATACCCTCAGCTGTGGATGCCATTGGCATGACCCAAATTAACAGACTTAGTCACACTGTGGTGGATGCCAGCACAATACTCAGTGGCCAGACTAGGTCAACCATTCTTAAGAGTATCACTTTCATCACATTCATGGTTGGAGCAATGCACAAGTCGGAAATAGGAGACAAAACATGACTAATAAATAGTATGGTAAGTTTTCATTACATGGTGGCCTGGAGCAAAAACACAGAGGAATGAGCTGAAGAACACAGGAATCATATGAAGTGAGGGACTGGATAGAAGAAGTATATGGGTGCAAAACTGAGTTGGTATGGGAGTGAACGTCAGTCTGCAGGATTGTGAACACAAGTACCTCCTCTACTTGCCTGCATTAATATCCTTGAGGGAAAGCATTGCTCTCCCTACCAAAGATGTTCTACCACAAAGCCACATACAGGAACTAAAAGTAGCAGGCACCTGGCTCGCTGAAGACTTTAAGAAAGAGGTAACAATTTAGCTGTGTTTTGAAGGGAGGATAGAGATTAGCAAAGTTGAGAGTAGAGGAGAGTGAATTCCAGGCAAGAGAGAAATGCAAGTAAAGGATCAGAGGTGGGAAAGTGAAGAACAGAATGCAGGATATTTGATGGCAGCAGAGGGTACCTGTTGGGGAAGAGACAGATTAGATGGAAGAGGAAGGTAAGGGACAATTAGCAAGTGACTTAAGTTTAGACTGAAGGCACTGGAGAGACATTGAAAGCTTGCATGCAGTAGGGTTAGGGAAAGATCACAAAATAAACATGTAAAGATATATGGTCATTACATCATTTTGTTCCCCTCACTCAGGCAATCTTTGATTGTGTGCTCTTGACTTTTATTGGAATTGTCCAATATGACTTATTCTGCATGATTTACCAAAATGTAGTTGAAGAAGTCCATTTGGTAGTTTCCAAAAGATGTTGATCCATGTGACAAATGTTTCCTGCTTTTGTGCCAAAAAATTTCTCTTGACATTTACATGTTTTCTAAATTAGGCACCATATGATTTTTTTTAAGTCTTCATTGGTGTATAATTGCTTTACAGTGGTGTGTTAGTTTCTGCTGTATAACAAAGTGAATCAGCTATACATATACATATATATCTCTATATATATCCATATCTCCTCCCTCTTGCATCTCCGTCCTACTGTCCCTATCCCACCCTTCTAGATGGTCACAAAGCACTGAAATGATCACCCTGTGCTACGTGCCAGCTTCCCACTAGCTATCTATTTTACATTTAGTAGTGTATATGTGTCCATACCAATCTCTCACTTCATTCCAGCTTACCCCTCCCCGACCCCATGTCCTCAAGTCCATTCTCTATGTCTGCGTCTTTTTTCCTATCTGGCCACTAGGTTCTTAAGAACCATTGTTTTTTTTTGTATTTTGTTTTTAGATTCCATATATGTGTGTTAGCATATGGTATTCATTCTGTGTTTCTGACTTACTTCACATTGTATGACAGACTCTAAGTCCATCCACCTCACTACAGATAACTCAGTTTCATTTCTTTTGATGGCTGAGAAATATTCCATGGTATATATGTGCCACATCTAGTTTATCCATTCAGCTGATGATGGACACTTAGGTTGCTTCCATGTGCTCACTATTGTAAATAGAGCTGCAATGAACATTGTGGTACATGACTCTTTTTGAATTATGGTTTTCTCAGGGTATATGCCCAGTAGTGGGATTGCTGGGTCGTATGGTAGTTCTACCCTTAGTTTTGTAAGGAACCTCCATACTGTTCTCTATAGTGTTTGTATCAATTTACATTCCCACCAACAGTGCAAGAGTGTTCCCTTTTCTCCACACCCTCTCCAACATTTATTGTTTGTAGATTTTTTGATGATGGCCATTCTGACTTGTGTGAGGTGATACCACACTGTAGTTTTTATTTGCATTTCTCTAATGATTAGTGATGTTGAGCATCCTTTCATGTGTTTGTTGGCAATCTGTATATCGTCTTTGGAGAAATGTCTATTTAGGTTTTCTGCCCATTTTTTGGATTGGGTTGCTTGTTTTTTGGGTATTGAGCAATATGAGCTGCTGGTAAAGTTTGGAGATTAAGCCTTTACCAGTTGCTTCATTTGAAAATATTTTCTTCTATGCCAAGTGTTGTCTTTTCGTCTTCTTTATGCTTTCCTTTGCTGTGCAAAAGCTTTTAATTTTCATTAGGTCTCATTGCTTTATTTTTGTTTTTATTTCCATTTCTCTTGGAGGTGGGTCAAAAAGGATCTTGCTGTGATTTATGTTATAGAGCGTTCTGCCTATGTTTTCCTCTAAGAGTTGGATGGAGTCTGGCCTTACATTTAGGTCTTTAATCCATTTTGAGGTTATTTTTGTGTATGGTGTTAAGAAGTGTTCTAACTTCATTCTTTTATATGAAGCTGTCCAGTTTTCCCAGCACCACTTATTGAAGAGGCTATCTTTTCTCCACTGTATATTCTTGCCTCGTTTATCCAAGATAAGGTGACCATATGTGCATGGGTTTACCTCTGGGCTTTCTATCCTATTCCATTGATCTATATTTCTGTTTTTGTGCCGGTACCACACTGTCTTGATTACTGTAGCTTTGTAGTATTGTCTGAAGTCTGGCAGCCTGATTCCTCCAGCTCCATTTTTCGTTCTCAAGATTGCTTTGGCTATTTGGGGTCTTTTGGGTTTCCATACAAATTGTGAAATTTTTTGTTCCAGTTCTGTGAAAAATGCCAGAGGTAGTTTGATAGGGATTGCATTGAATCTGTAGACGGCTTTGGGTACTAGAGTCATTTTTCCAAGTTGACTCTTCCAATCCAAGAACATGGTATATGTCTCCATCTGTTTGTATCATCATTAATTTTTTTCATCAGTGTCTTATAGTTTTCTGCCTACAGGACTTTTGTCTCCTTATGTAGGTTCATTCCTAGGTATTTTTTTTGCTGCAATGGTAAATGGGAGTGTTTTCTTAATTTCACTTTCAGATTTTTCATCATTAGTATATAGGAATGCAAGAGACTTCTTTGCATTCCTATATATTTTGTATTCCTATTTGTATTCTTTTCCTTTTTTTCTTCTTTAAAGGGCAAAACAGCCATTAAAGGACAGTACAGCTCAAAGGAGAAGGGAAACAGCAAACAGCCACAGAAAATGCATGTGTTCCTCACTGATGGATGGGGTCTGCTGACAGCAAACCTCTTCAGGGACATTGTGGTAAAATAAAGATGTGGCTTCCATTCCCCAGGGAGGCAGCCCATGCCTTTATGAGCAGCTCTCATAATATATTTCTTTAAATAATTCTATTTGTATTCCTATAATTTTGTATCCTGTTACTTTACCAAATTCATTGATTAAATCTAGAAGTTTTCTGGTAGCATCTTTAGGATTCTCTATGTATAGTTTCGTGTCATCTGCAAACAGTGACAGCTTTACTTCTTCTTTTCCAATTTGGATTCGTTTTACTTCTTTTTCTTCTCTGATTGCTGTGGCTAAAACTTCCAAAGCTATGTTAAATAACAGTGGTGAGAGTGGACAGCCGTATCTTGCTCCTGATCTTAGAGGTAATGGTTTCACTTTTTCACCATTGAGAACGATGTTGGCTGTGCGTTTGTCATATATGGCATATATTATTTTGAGGTAAGTTCCCTCTTTGCCTAGTTTCTGGAGGTTTTTTGTCATAATTGGCTGTTGAATTTTTTTTTTTTTTTTTTTTTTTTAGCGGCACTTGGGCCTCTCACTGTTGTGGCCTCTCCCGTTGCAGAGCACAGGCTCCGGATGTGCAGGCTCAGTGGCCATGGCTCACAGGCCCAGCCACTCCACAGCATGTGGGATCTTCCCGGACCGGGGCATGAACCCGTGTCCCCTGCATCGGCAGGTGGACCCTCAACCACTGCGCCACCAGGGAAGCCCGGCTGTTGAATTTTGTTGAAATATTTTTCTGCATCTATTGAGATGATCATACGATTTTTGTCCTTCAATTCCTTAATATGGTTTATCACATTGATTGATTTGCTTATATTGAAGAATGCTTGCATTCCTGGGGTAAAACCCACTTGATCATGGTGTATGATTCTTTTAATGTGCTGCTGGGTTCTGTTTGCTAGTATTTTGTTGAGGATTTTTGCATCTATGTTCATCAGTGATATTGGTCTGTAGTTTTCTCTTTTTATGACATCATTCTCTGGTTTTGGTATCAGTGTGATGGGAGCCTTGTAGAATGAGTTTGGGAGGGTTCCTCCCTCTGCTATATGTTGGAAGAGTTTGAGAAGGGTAGGTATTAGCTCTTCTCTAAAATTTTGATAGAATTCGCCTGTAAGGGCCTTCCCTGGTGGTGCAGTGGTTGAGAATCTGCCTGCTAATGCAGGGGACACGGGTTTGAGCCCTGGTCTTGGAGGATCCCACATGCTGTGGAGCAACTAGGCCCATGAGCCACAACTACTGAGCCTGCGCATCTGGAGCCTGTGCTCTGCAACAAGAGAGGCCGCAATAGTGAGAGGCCTGCGCACCACGATGAAGAGTGGCCCCCACTTGCCACAACTAGAGAAAGTCCTCACAGAGAAAAGAAGACCCAACACTGCAAAAATAAATAAATAAACTAATAAACTCCAACCCCCAACATCTTAAAAAAAAGGAAAAATAAAGTACTTGCCTGTGAGACCATCTGGTCCTGGGCTTTTGTTTGTTGGAAGATTTTTAATCACAGTCTCAATTTCAGTGCTTATGATTAGTCTCTTTATATTTTCTATTTCTTCCTTGCTCAGTCTCGGGAGGTTGTGCTTTTCTCAGAGTTTATCCACCTCTTCCAGGTTGTCCATTTTATTGGCACATAGTTCCTTGTAGTAATCTCTCATAATCCTTTGTATTTCTGCAGTGTCAGTTGTTACTTCTCCTTTTTCATTTCTAATTCTATTGATTGGCATCTTCTCCCATTTTTTTCTTGATGAGTCTGGCTAATGGTGTATCAATTTTGTTTAACTTCTCAAAGAACCAACTTTTAGTTTTATTGATCTTTGCTATCATTTCCTTCATTTCTTTTTCATTTATTTCTGATCTGATCTTTATGATTTCTTTCCTTCTGATAACTTTGGGGTTTTTTTGTTCTTCTTTCTCTAATTATCTTATGTGTAAGGTTAGGTTGTTTATTTGAGATGTTCCTTCATTCTTGAGGTAGGATTGTATTGCTACAAACTTCCCTCTTAGAAGAGCTTTTGCCACATCCCATAGATTTTGGGTCATTGTGTTTTCATTGTCATTTGTTTCTAGGTATTTTTTGATTTCCTCTCTGATTTCTTCAGTGATCTCTTGGTTATTTAGTAGTGTATTGTTTACTCTCCATGTGGTTGTATTTCTTACAGATTTTTCCTGTAATTGATATGTCATCTCATAGCGTTGTGGTCAGAAACACAGTTGATATGATTCCAATTTTATTAAATTTACTGAGGCTTGATTTGTGACCCAAGGTATGATCTATCCTGGAGAATGTTCCCTGAGCACTTGAGAAGAAAGTGTAATCTCCTGTTGTTGGATGGAATGTCCTATAAATATCAGGTTAAGTGCATCTTGTTTAATGTATCATTTAAAGTTTGTGTTTCCTTATTTATTTTCATTTTGGATGAGCTGTCCATTTGTGAAAGTGGGGTGTTAAAGTCCCCTAGTATTGTGTTACTGTCAACTTCCTATTTTATGGGTGTTAGTATTTGCCTTATGTATTGAGGTGCTCCTATGTTTGGTCCATAAATATTTATAATTGTTATATCTTCTTCTTGGATTGATCCCTTGATTGTTATGTAGTGTCCTGCTTTGTCTCTTGTAATAGTCTTTATTTTAACATCTATTTTGTCTGATATGAGAATTGTTACTCCAGGTTTCTTTTGATTTCCCTTTTCATGGAATATCTTTTTCCATTCCCACACTTTCAGTCTGTATGTGTCCCTAGGTCTGAAGTGGGTCTCTTGTAGACAGCATATATATGGGTCTTGTTTTTGTATCCATTCAGCCAGCAAATGTCTTTTGGTTGGAGCATTTAATCCATTTACATTTAAGGTAATTATTGATATGTATGCTCCTATTACCATTTTCTTAATTTTTTTGGGTTTGCTATTGTAAGTCTTTCCCTTCTCTTGTGTTTCCTGCCTAGAGAAGTTCCTTTCGCATTTGTTGTGGAGCTAGTATGGGGGTGCTGAATTCTCTTAGCTTTTGCTTTTCTTTAAAGATTTTTATTTCTCTGTTGAGTCTGAATGAGATCCTTGCTGGGTAGAGTAATCTTTGTTGTAGGTTTTTCCATTTCATCACTTTAATTATGTCCTGCCACTCCCTTCAGGCTTGCAGAGTTTCTGCTGAAAGATCAGCTGTTAACCTTATGGGGATTCCCTTGTATGTTAATTTTTGATTTTCCCTTTCTGCTTTTAATATGTTTTGTTTGTATTTAATTTTTGATAGTTTGCTTAATATGTGTCTTGTGTTTTTCCTTGGATTTTTCATGTATCGGTCTCTCTGCACTTCCTGGTCTTGATTGAAGGTTTTCTTACCCAGATTAGGGAAGTTTTCAACTATAATTTCTGTAAATATTTTCTCAGTCCCTTTCTTTGTTTCTTCCTCTTCTGGGACCCCTATAATTCAAATATTGGTGTATGTAATGTAGTCACAGAAGTCTCTGAGATTGTCCTCAATTCTTTTCATTCTCCCTTCTTTATTCTGCTCTGTGGTAGTTATTTCCACTATTTTATCTTCCAGGTCACTTATCCGTTCTCTTGCTTCAGTTATTCTGCTGTTGATTCCTCCTGTAGAATTTTTAATTTCATTTATTGTGTTGTTCATCATTGTTTGTTTGCTTTTTAGTTCTTCTAAGTCCTTGTTAAATGTTTGTTGTGTTTTCTCCATTCTGTTTCCAAGATTTTGGATCATCTTTACTATCATTACTCTGAATTGTTTTTCAGGAAGACTGCCTATTTCCTCTTCCTTGTTTGGTCAGATGGGTTTTTACCTTCCTCCTTCATCTGCTGTGTATTTCTCTGTCTTCTCATTTTGCTTAGTTCCTGTGTTTGGGTCTCCTTTTTGCGGCTGCAAGTTCATAGTTCCCATTGTTTTTGGTATCTGCTCCCAGTGGGTAAGGTTGGTTCAGTGGCTTGTGTAGGCTTCCTGGTGGAGTGGTCTGATTCCTGTGTTCTGGTGGATGAGGCTAGACCTTGTCTTTCTGGTTGGCAGGACAATGTCCAGTGGTGTGTTTTGGGGTTTCTGTGAACGTATTATGCTTTTAGGCATCCTCTCTGCTAATGGGTGGGGTTGTGTTCCTGTCTTACTAGTTTTTTGGCATAGGGTGTCCAGCAGTGTAGCTTGCGGGTTGTTGAGTGGAGCTGGGTCTTAGCATTGAGATGGAGATCTCTGTGAGAACTTTTGCCATTTTGATATTACATGGGGTCAGGAGGTCCCTGTTGGCCCAATGTCCTGAACTTGGCTCTCTGACCTCAGAGGCTCAGACCTGATAACTGGTCACAGCAGCAACACTCTGTCAGCCACTTGGCTCTGAAGAAAAGGGACTAATAAGAAAGAAAGAAAGAAAGGAGAGAGAGAAAGAGAGAAAGAAAGAAGGAATTAAAGAAAGTAAAATAGTTATTAAAATGGAAAAAATATTAAAAATAAAAATATTAAAAAGTCATAAAAAAAAGAAAGAGAGAAAGAAGAGAGGAAACCAAAAAAAAAATCTACCAATGATAACAAGCACTAAGAACTATACTAAAAAAAAAAATATAGGACAGTCAGAACTGTAGGAAAAATGGCAAAAGCCAAGCTATACAGATGAAATCACACAAAGAAGCATGCACATACACAGAAAAAGAGAAAAAGGAAATATATATATATATATATGTATAAATGGAAGAGAGCAACCAAATCAATAAACAAGTCTACCAATGATAATAAGCTCTAAATACTAAACTAAGATAAACATAAAACCAGAAACAAATTAAATGCAGAGAGTAAACCCTAAGTCTACAGTAGGTCCCAAAATCCACCCCCTCAATTTTGGGATGATTCATTGTCTATTCAGATATTCCATAGTTGCACGGTACATCAAGTTGACTGTTGAGATTTTATCTGCTTCTCGTGAGGCTGCTGGGAGAAATTTCCCTTTCTCTTCTTTGTTCACACAGCTCCTGGGGTTCAGCTTTGGATTTGGCCTTGCCTCTGTGTATAGGTCACCTGAGGGTGTCTGTTCCCCGCCCTGACAGGTTGGGGTTAAAGGAGCAGCTAATTAGGGGTCTCTGGCTCACTCAGTATAGGGGGACAGAGGGGTACAGAATGTGGGATGAGCCAGTCATGGCAGAGACCAGCGTAATGTTGCAACAGACTGAGGCATGTCATTTGTTCTCCTGGGGAAGTTGTCCCTGGATCATGGGACCCTGACAGTGGCAGGCTGTACAGCCTCCTGGGAGGGGAAGTGTGGATAGTGCCCTGTGCTTGCACACAGGCTTCTTGGTGCCTGCAGCCTTAGCATTTCATGCCCTTTTCTGGTGTCCACGCTGATAGCTGCAGCTCACTCCCTTCTCTGGAGCTTGTTTTGACGTTGTTCTGAATCCCCTCTCCTCATACACCCCAAAACAATGGTCTATTGATTCTTAGGCAGGTCTAGACTTTTTCTCAGACTCCCTCCTGGCCAGCTGTGGTGCACTAGCCCCCTTCAGGCTGTGTTCACACAGCCAACCCCAGTCCTCATCCTGGGGTCTGACCCCCGAAGCCCGAGCCTAAGCTCCCAACACCCACCGCCACACCATGTAGAGTGAGTAGACAAGCCTCTTAGGCTGGTGAGTGCTGGTTGGCACCAATCCTCTGTATGGGAATCTCTCCGCTTTGCCCTCTGCACCCCTGTTGTGCTCTCCTCCATGGCTCCAGAGCTTCCCCCGCCTATACCCCATCTCTGCCAGTGAAGGGGCTTCCTAGTGTGTGGAAACTTTTCCTCCATCACAGCTCCCTTCCAGAGGGACATGTCCTGTCCTTATTCTTTTGTCTCTGTTTTTTCTTTTTTCTTTTGCCTTACCCAGGTATATGGGGTGTTTCTTTGTCTTTTGGGAAGTCTGAGGTCTTCTGCCAGCATTCAGTAAGTGTTCTGTATTAATTGTTCCACAAGTAGATGTAGTTTTGATGTATTTGGTGGGAGGAAGGTGATCTCCAAGCCTTACTACTCTGCCATCTTCAAAGCACCCCCACTGTGTGATTTTTGTTTGTTTATTTATTTCGGTTTGTCTGTCTTCCATGAAGCTCAGAGCCATACGCTAAATTGCTATAATGCCTTACTTCTTTCTCTTGTATATTTATATATTTTCTAACTCCAAGTAGTCTCCAATTTTTCTTTTATGTCTCTATTAATTAGGATTAATGCTAGCTGTTTAAAAATACCCCCTGCACCCAAATAATAAGGGGTTAAACTTATTGGGAATTTCTGTCTTTCGCCCATAAAGTTCACACAGGTATTCCTAATTCCAAATCCTTTCAAACAGTGATTTAGGAACCCTGGATCCTTCTTTCTTGAGACTCTGCCCTCATGTAAGCCTATGGAGTGATCTGAATTCTAGTGGCAGATGAGGAAAGAGATGGAGGATTTTATATGGTCTAGACCAGGAAATGGTGCACATAATTTGTGTTCATATTCCATTGGATCAAATTACCTCATCAGTGGTAATGGTCAGACCATTAAAAGCCTTCTGACCACCCAATTCCAGTTTAGATTTTTTCTGCATTAACTTTCTTCTTTCTTTTCAAATGGTCTCTTTCTTCTGCATTTCCTTCATCACTGACCAATGTCTCATCTAGTTTGGTTGGGATTTAGGGATGAAACTTTGGTCTATGTAGTTTCATTTTGATTCAGCACTGTTTCTTGTAGACACAACAGTATCCATTTACTACTGTTCCTCTGCTTCTACTCATCTGGGGTAAGAGATTTTTAAAACTCTGGAGTTCCAAGATGGCCAATCCTGGGAACAGTCTTTGGCAGACTGTGAACTCTGGAGGTCTTGTGGATGGCCAGGTCCCTGTTCTGAGCTCATGCTCCCCACACCCCCTTGCCCTGTCCCTTGGCCTGGCTCCCCTTGCAGCACTCAGGGCTACCTAACTGCCTCCTGATTGGTCATCTGTAGGCACATTTATTTTCTGGAAAACTTCTTTGCATAAGCGGATTGTAAGCATGATTTGTGTGACTCATACAGCTTTCAGATTTTTGAATCACATCCTGAATACTTACTGTCCCTCTTTGGTTCACTATTTTCTGCAAAATTGGAACATTTTAGTTCCCCCTGTCAATGTACTCTTCTGAGACTATTACATAATAAAAAGCTTGGGTTTCAGCATTAATCATTGTGATTAATGTGATTCCACTAATAACCTTTTTCTACTTGGAAAGGCTCCAGTTATGTCTATATTTTGTATTTGGCATTGAGCCAATTTCTAACCCAGTGATGCAGATTTTCATTGGCTTTATGATTCCACAGCATGGACATTAACTTTTCCTGTATCCACTTTCTCCTATGGATTTCAGGCAGATCCAATCCTCTAGACCTTCTTCTGACCCACCCTTGGATAAAATGAGGCTGGCTGCCTGAGGAGGGAAGGTGTATCTCTCTCATACTCTCAGTATGCTCAGACACAAGCTTGTTCAATCATTATTGATATTTTCCCCAAAGGTGTTGTCAAGCCACATTCAGACTTCATAATTCTTTAGCTTACCATTCACCCTTATAATTAATAATGGAACCCCACCAGAAGCTATTTTTCTGAAATAATGTTCTTCAAGGAGACTATGCAAAGGAACTCTTCAGTATAAAGTCTTGGCAAGCTCTGGACCCCTTTCAAACACAGAAGAGGAATTAGGCTAGCTCTTCAGAGATGTAATATGATATACGGGAGAGAACATGGTCTTCAAGGTCAGGATTAGTTGTGTGATCTTAAGAAAATTATTTAACTTCTTTGAGTCTTAATTTCCTCATTTATGAAATGGAATTATGATTACCTATCTTGCAGGAATGTGATGAGGATTAAATTGAATAATGCATCCAAAGTGGCTGGTGGTTCCATTTCCAGTAGTATCGTAATCTAAATAGTCTGAAAATCTTCCCACTAGAAAATACCTAGAAATTCTGGATAGAATATAATTAACATGCTTTTAAATGTGTAGAAGGTCAGGGGAATCCTCAGGAGCTAAAAACAGGAAAATGAAGAAGAGGGCTAATGGTCCAGCAGCCTTGGGTAGGTGGGAGTTTATCCTTATGCTAAACAAAGGGTTTGAATTTTCAAGCTCACACAGAGATGGAAGATGAGGTCTTGGGCACTTGTGCAGCAGGCAGTTGGAACTAAAAGCCCTGGAAAAATCTGGGGTACTTGAAAGGCTATATACTTGGAGAAATGTTTACATAGAAAAAATTCCACCCGCTGTTAGAGATCCTGTAGTGAAGTTTATCTGTCTCCTCCTGAGTTCTGAACTCCTTGTACAAGTTTGGGGTTCTAAGTTATACTACCTGTATGGTCTAAGCTGAAAAATGAACATACCCCTGGTTCCAGGCAGGTTATAATTTTGGAATGACTATAGAGGTAAATTCAAAACTGCCTCAGAAAGCTGAATGGACACTTAAATCAGGTCACTTGGTATTTCTACAGAGAAAGCCCCACTAGAATTGAGCTCAAAACCAAATTATAAAATGCACGAGGAAACCATCTTCCATATCTAAGAGTCATCAGACAAAACATACAACAGGATTTGAGCCTCAGGAGTTTCTAATCACAGAGTTATTAGATGAAGATCATGAAATGAGTATACTCAAAAATCATCAAAATTATAATAGAAAGAAGTGAGAATATGTGAAAAGAATGAAAGGGGATAGCCAAAGAGAACTTGTAGAAATGAAAATGCAGTCACTGAAATTAAAACTCAGTGGGCAGGGTAAAGAGTAGATTGGCCATGAGGGTGAGAACATGAGTGAACTCAAATACTTGCAATTAGTGGATGCTCAGAAATTTCTAGTGGCTTCTCTTTCAGAATCACTGACATGTTTACTTTCTTTTCACAGTATACTTGGGAGGTAAGGAGACATTAGAAATGTCCATGTCCATTTCAAGATCAGCAAATGAAACTGTAAGTCAAGTTTAATGTGTCTCCAGTATGGCTGACCATTGTTGTAACACCATTTTGTCTATGGTGGCACTTTTCCCCTTCATTTCCCTTTACTCCTAGCAACACCAGGACTTTGTGGTCTCAGGCTTTCATTCCATTCTTGCTGCCAGAATGCCATCTCAGGAAAGGACTTTACAAGGTCCTTGTATGTATCTATGTATATAGAGTAGAAGGTGCTGGAAAATGTTCAGGATTTGGATTCAGACAGCTTGGACTTGAGTAGTGACTCCATTGCTAAGAAGTTCTATGAAATTGGAATTATATTCCCTTTTCTTACACTACAGACATATTGACAGGATCAAATAGATCCTGTTGTGATAGCATAATGTATATGGCATAGCAGAATACAAGGTTAGGAACTTGCTATTTTTCTTTTTTTTTTTTGCGGTACGTGGGCCTCTCACTGTTGTGGCCTCTCCCGTTGTGGAGCACAGGCTCCGCGGCCATGGCTCACGGGCCCAGCTGCTCTGCGGCACGTGGGATCCTCCTGGACCGGGGCACGAACCCGTGTCCCCTGCATCGGCAGGCGGACTCTCAACCGCTGCGCCACCAGGGAAGCCTGGAACTTGCTATTTTTTTTTAACATTTTTATTGGGGTATAATTGCTTTACAATGGTGTGTTAGTTTCTGCTTTATAACAAAGTGAATCAGTTATACATATACATATGTTCCCATATCTTTTCCCTCTTGCGTCTCCCTCCCTCCCACCCTCCCGATCCCACCCCTCCAGGCGGTCACAAAGCACCGGGCCGATGTCCCTGTGCCATGCGGCTGCTTCCCACTAGCTATCTACCTTATGTTTGTTAGTGTGTATATGTCCATGACTCTCTCTCGCCCTGTCACAGCTCACCCTTCCCCCTCCCCATATCCTCAAGTCCGTTCTCCAGTAGGTCTGTGTCTTTATTCCTGTCTTACCCCTAGGTTCTTCATGACATTTTTTTCTCTTCTTAAATTCCATATATAGGTGTTAGTATACGGTATTTGTCTTTTTCTTTCTGACTTACTTCAGTCTGTATGACAGACTCTAGGTCTATCCACCTCATTACAAATAGCTCAATTTTGTTTCTTTTTATGGCTGAGTAATATTCCATTGTATATATGTGCCACATCTTCTTAATCCATTCATCCGATGATGGCCACTTAGGTTGATTCCATCTCCAGGCTATTGTAAATAGAGCTGCAATGAACATTTTGGTACATGACTCTATTTGAATTTTGGATTTCTCAGGGTATATGCCCAGTAGTGGGATTGCTGGGTCATATGGTAGTTCTATTTGTAGTTTTTTAAGGAACCTCCATACTGTTATCCATAGTGGCTGAACCAATTCACATTCCCACCAGCAGTGCAAGAGTGTTCAGTTTTCTTCACACCCTCTCCAGCATTTATTGTTTCTAGATTTTTTCATGATGGCCATTCTGACTGGTGTGAGATGATATCTCATTGTAGTTTTGATTTGCATTTCTCTAATGATTAATGATGTTGAGCATTCTTTCATGTGTTTGTTGGCAGTCTGTATGTCTTCTTTGGAGAAATGTCTATTTAGATCTTCTGCCCATTTTTGGATTGGGCTGTTTGTTTTTTTGTTATTGAGCTGCATGAGCTGCTTGTAAATTTTGGAGATTAATCCTTTGTCAGTTGCTTCATTAGCAAATATTTTCTCCCATTCTGAGGGTTGTCTTTTTGGTCTCGTTTATGGTTTCCTTTGCTGTGCAAAAGCTTTGAAGTTTCATTAGGTCCCATTTATTTATTTTTGTTTTTATTTCCATTACTCTAGGAGGTGGGTCAGAAAGGACCTTGCTGTGATTTATGTCATAGAGTGTTCTGCCTACGTTTTCCTCTAAGAGCTTGATAGTTTCTGGCCTTACATTTAGGTCTTTAATCCATTTTGAGCTTATTTTTCTGTATGGTGTTAGGGAGTGATCTAATCTCATACTTTTACATGTATCTGCCCAGTTTTCCCAGCACCAGTTATTGAAGAGGCTGCCCTTTCTCCACTGTACATTCCTGCCACCTTTATCAAAGATAAGGTGTCCATATGTGCGTGGGTTTATCTCTGGGCTTTCTATCCTGTTCCATTGATCTATATTTCTGTTTTTGTGCCAGTACCATACTGTCCTGATTACTGTAGCTTTGTAGTATAGTCTGAAGTCAGGGAGCCTGATTCCTCCAGCTCCTTTTTTCGTTCTCAAGATTGCTTTGGCTATTCGGGGTCGTTTGTGTTTCCATACAAATAGCGAAATTTTTTGTTCTAGTTCTGTGAAAAATGCCAGTGGTAGTTTGATAGGGATGGCATTGAATCTGTAGATTGCTTTGGGCAGTAGAGTCATTTTCACAATGTTGATTCTTCCAATCCAAGAACATGGCATATCTCTCCATCTATTTGTATCATCTTTAATTTCTTTCATCAGTGTCTTATAATTTTCTGCATACAGGTCTTTTGTCTCCTTAGGTAGGTTCATTCCTAGATATTTTATTCTTATTGTTGCAATGGTAAATGGGAGTGTTTTCTTGATTTCAGTTTCAGATTTTTCATCATTAGTATATAGGAATGCCAGAGATTTCTGTGCATTAATTTTGTATCTTGCTACTTTACCAAATTCATTTATTAGCTCTAGTAGTTTTCTGGTAGCATCTTTAGGATTCTCTATGTACAGTATCATGTCACCTACAAACAGTGACAGCTTTACTTCTTCTTTTCCGATTTGGATTCCTCTTATTTTCTTTTCTTCTCTGATTGCTGTGGCTAAAACTTC
Organism: Delphinapterus leucas; assembly: GCF_059928025.1. Taxonomy (NCBI): domain Eukaryota; kingdom Metazoa; phylum Chordata; class Mammalia; order Artiodactyla; family Monodontidae; genus Delphinapterus; species Delphinapterus leucas. The sequence continues at coordinate 33,352,660 of NC_143147.1, forward strand.
CAAATCTATGTTGAGTAATAGTGGTGAGAGTGGGCAACCTTGTCTTGTTCCTGATCTTAGTGGAAATGCTTTCAGTTGTTCACCATTGAGGATGATGTTGGCTGTGGGCTTGTCATATATGACCTTTATTATGTTGAGGAAAGTTCCCTCTATGCCTACTTTCTTCAGGGTTTTCGTCATAAATGGGTATTGGATTTTGTCAAAAGCTTTCTCTGCATCTATTGAGATGATCATATGGTTTTTCTCCTTCAATTTGTGAATATGGTTTATCACATTGATAGATTTGCGTATATTGAAGAATCCTTGCATTCCTGGAATAAACCCCACTTGATCATGGTGTATGATCCTTTTAATGTGCTGTTGGATTCTGTCTGCTAGTATTTTGTTGAGGATTTTTGCATCTATGTTCATCAGTGATATTGGCCTGTAGTTTTCTTTCTTTGTGACATCCTTGTCTGATTTTTGTATCAAGGTGGTGGTGGCCTCATAGAAGGAATTTGAGAGTGTTCCTCCCTCTGCTATATTTTGGAAGAGTTTGAGAAGGATAGGTGTTAGCTCTTCTCTAAATATTTGATAGAATTCGCCTGTGAAGCCATCTGGTCTTGGGGTTTTGTTTGTTGGAAGATTTTTAATCACAGTTTCAATTTCAGTGCTTGTGTTTGGTCTGTTCATATTTTCTATTTCTTCCTGATTCAGTCTTGGCAGGTTGTGCATTTCTAAGAATTTGTCCATTTCTTCCAGATTGTCCATTTTATTGGCGTAGAGTTGCTGGTAGTAATCTCTCATGATCTTTTTTATTTCTGCAGTGTCAGTTGTTACTTCTCCTTTTTCATTTCTAATTCTATTGATTTGAGTCTTCTCCCTTTTTTTCTTGATGAGTCTGGCTAGTGGTTTATCTGTTTTGTTTATCTTCTCAAAGAACCAGCTTTTAGTTTTATTGACCTTTGCTATTGTTTCCTTCATTTCTTTTTCATTTATTTCTGATCTGATTTTTATGATTTCTTTCCTTTTGCTAGCTTTGGGGATTTTTTGTTCTTCTTTCTCTAATTGCTTGAGGTGCATGGTTAGGTTGTTTATTCGAGATGTTTCCTGCTTCTTAAGGTGGGCTTGTATTGCTATAAACTTCCCCCCTTAGAACTGCTTTTGCTGCATCCCATAGGTTTTGGGTCGTTGTGTCTCCATTGTCATTTGTTTCTAGGTATTTTTAAATTTCCTCTTTGATTTCTTCAGTAATTACTTCATTATTAAGTAGTGTATTGTTTAGCCTCCATGTGTTTGTATTTTTTACAGATCTTTTCCTGTAATTGATATCTAGTCTCATGGCGTTGTGGTCGGAAAAGATACTTGATACAATTTCCATTTTCTTAAATTTACCAAGGCTTGATTTGTGACCCAAGATATGATCTATCTTGGAGGATATTCCATGAGCACTTGAGAAAAATGTGTATTCTGCTGTTTTTGGATGGAGTGTCCTATAAATATCAATTGAGTCCATCTTGTTTAATGTATCATTTAAAGTTTGTGTTTCCTTATTTATTTTCATTTTGGATGAGCTGTCCATTTGTGAAAGTGGGGTGTTAAAGTCCCCTACTATGAATGTGTTACTGTCGATTTCCTCTTTTATGGCTGTTAGTATTTGCCTTATGTATTCAGGTGCTCCTGTGTTGGGTGCATAAATATTTACAATTGTTATATCTTCTTCTTGGATCGATCCCTTGATCATTATGTAGTGTCCTTCTTTGTCTCTTCTAATAGTCCTTATTTTAAAGTCTATTTTTTCTGATATGAGAATTGCTACTCCAGCTTTCTTTTGGTTTCCATTTGCATGGAATATCTTTTTCCATCCCCTTACCTTCAGTCTGTATGTGTCTCTAGGTCTGAAGTGGGTCTCTTGTAGACAGCATATATAAGGGTCTTGTTTTTGTATCCATTCAGCCAATCTGTGTCTTTTGGTGAGAGCATTTAGTCCATTTACATTTAAGGTAATTATCGATATGTGTGTTCCTATTCCAATTTTCTAAATTGTTTTGGGTTCGGTATTATAGGCCTTTCCCTTCTCTTGTGTTTCTTGTCTAGAGAAGTTCCTTTAGCATTTGTTGTAAAGCTGGTTTTGTGGTGCTGAACTCTCTCAGCTTTTGCTTGTCTGTAAACGTTTTAATTTTTCCATCAAATCTGAATGAGATCCTTGCTGGGTAGAGTAATCTTGGTTGCAGGTTTTTCTCCTTCATCATGTTAACTATGTCCTGCCAGCCCCTCCTGGCTTGCAGAGTTTCTGCTGAACGTTCAGCTGTTAACCTTATGGGGATTCCCTTGTGTGTTATTTGTTGGTTTTCCCTTGCTGCTTTTAATATGCTTTCTTTGTATTTAATTTTTGACGTTTGATTAATATGTGTCTTGGCGTATTTCTCCTTGGATTTATCCTGTATGGGACTCTCTGTGCTTCCTGGACTTGATTAACTATTTCCTTTCCCATATGAGGGAAATTTTCAACTATAATCTCTTCAAATATTTTCTCAGTCCCTTTCTTTTTCTCTTCTTCTTCTGAAACCCCTATAATTCGAATGTTGGTGTGTTTAATGTTGTCCCAGAGGTCTCTGAGACGGTCCTCAGTTCTTTTCATTCTTTTTTCTTTATTCTGCTCTGCAGTAGTTATTTCCACTATTTTATCTTCCAGATCACTTATCCGTTCTTCTGCCTTAGTTATTCTGCTATTGATCCCATCTTGAGTACTTTTAATTTCATTTATTGTGTTGTTCATTGTTGCTTGTTTCATCTTTATTTCTTCTAGGTCCTTGTTAACTGTTTCTTGCATTTTGTCCATTCTATTTCCAAGATTTCGGATCATCCTTACTATCATTATTCTGAATTCTTTTTCAGGTAGACTGCCTATTTCCTCTTCATTTGTTAGGTCTGGTGCATTTTTATCTTGCTCCTTTATCTGCTGTGTGTTTTTCTCTCTTCTCATTTTGCTTATCTTACTGTGTTTGGGGTCTCCTTTTTGCAGGCTGCAGGTTCGTAGTTCCCGCTGTTTTTGATGTCTGTCTCCAGTGGCTTAGGTTGGTTCAGTGGGTTGTGTAGGCTTCCTGGTGGAGGGAACTAGTGCCTGTGTTGTGGTGGATGAGGCCTTCTCTCTCTAGTGGGCAGGTTCACGTCTGGTGGTGTGTTTTGGGGTGTCTGTGGCCTTATTATGATTTTAGGCAGCCTCTCTGCTAATGGGTGGGGTTGTGTTCCTGTTTTGCTAGTTGTTTGGCATAGGTTGTCCAGCTCTGTATCTTGCTGGTCGTTGAGTGAAGCTGGGTGCTGGTGTTATGATGGAGGTCTCTGGGAGATTTTCACCATTTGATATTATGTGGAGCTGGGAGGTCTCTTGTTGACCAGTGTCCTGAAGTTGGCTCTCCTACCTCAGAGGCAGAGCCCTGACTCTTGGCTGGAGCACCAAGAGCCTTTCATCCACACAGCTCAGAATAAAAGGGAGAAAAAGTAGAGAGAATTAGTAGAAGTATGAAGAAAGAAAGAAAGAAAGGAGGGAAGGAAGGAAGGAAGGAAGGAAGGAAGAAAGAAAGAAAGAAAGAAGCAAAGAAGGAAAGAAGGCAAGAAAGAAAGAAAGGAGGGAGGGAGGGAGGAAGGAAGGAAGGAGGGAAAGAAGGAAAAAAGGCAGAAAGAAAGAAGATACAGTAAAATAAAATAAAGTATAATAAAGTTATTGAATTAAAAAATACTTATTTAGAAAAAAAAAAGGGACGGATAGAACCTTAGGACAAATGTTGGAAGCAAAGCTATACAGACAAAATCTTACACAGAAGCATACACATACACCCTCACAAAAAGAGGTAAAGGGGAAAAAATCATAAATCTTGCTCTCAGAGACCACCTCCACAATTTGGGATGATTCGTTGTCTAAAGGAGGGAAGGAAGGAAGGAAAGAAGGAAAGAAAGAAAGAAAGAACGAAGGTAAAGTATAATGAAGTTATTAAAATTAATTATTAAGAAAAAAAATTAAAAAACCATGGACGGATAGAACCCTAGGACAAATGGTGAAAGCAAAACTATACAGACAAGATCTCACACAGAAGCATACACATACACATTCACAAAAAGAGGAAAGGGGGAAAAAAATCATAGATCTTGCTCTCGAAGCGCACCTCCTCAATTTGGGATGACTCATTGTCTATTCATGTATTCCACAGATGCAGGGTACATCAAGTTGATTGTGGAGCTTTAATCCGCTGTTTCTGAGGCTGCTGGGAGAGATTTCCCTTTCTCTTCTTTGTTCTCACAGCTCACAGGGGCTCAGCTTTGGATTTGGCCCTGCCTCTGCGTGTAGGTCGCTGGAGGGCGTCTGTTTTTTGCTCAGACAGGACGGGGTTAAAGGAGCCGCTGATTCGGGGGCTCTGGCGCACTCAGGCCGAGGGGCAGGGAGGGGCACTGCGTGCGGGATGGGCCTGTGGCGGCAGAGGCCGGCGTGACGTTGCACCAGCCTGAGGCCCGCCGTGCGTTCTCCTGGGGAAGTTGTCCCTGGATCCCAGGAACCTGGCAGTGGCGGGCTGCACAGGCTCCGCGGAGGAGGGGTGTGGATAGTGACCTGTGCTCGCACACAGGCCCCTTGGTGGCGGCAGCAGCAGCCTTAGCATCTCCCGCCTGTCCCTGGGGTCCGTGCTTTTAGCCGCAGCTCGCGCCCGTCTCTGGGGTTCGCGCTTTTAGCCGCGGCTCGCGCCCATCTCTGGGGTTCGCGCTTTTAGCCGCGGCTCACGCCTGTCTCTGGAGTTCCTTTAAGCAGCGCTCTTAAACCCCTCTCCTCGCACACCAGGAAGCAAAGACGGAAGAAAAAGTCTCTTGCCTCTTCGGCAGGTGCAGAATTTTCCCCGGACTCCCTCCCGGCTAGCCGTGGTGCACTAACCCCTTCAGGCTATGTTCAAGCCGCCAACCCCAGTCCTCTCCCTGCGCTCCGACTGAAACCGAAACCCCGAGCCTCAGCTCGCAGCCCTGCCCGCCCCAGCGGGTGAGCAGACAAGCCTCTCGAGCTGATGAGTGCCAGTCGGCACCGATCCTCTGTGCGGGAATCTCCCCGCTTTGCCCTCCGCACCCCTGTTTCTGTGCACTCCTCTGCGGCTCCGAAGCTCCCCCCTCCACCTCCCGCAGTCTCCGCCCGCGAAGAGGCTTCCTAGTGTGTGGAAACTTTTCCTCCTTCACAGCTCCCTCCCATTGGTGCAGGTGCCGTCCCTATTCTTTTATCTGTTTTTTCTTTTTTTTCCTTTGCCCTACCCGGGTACGTGGGGAGTTTCTTGCCTTTTGTGAGGTCTGAGGTCTTCTGCCAGCCTTCAGTAGGTGTTCTGTAGGAGTTGTTTCACGTGTAGATGTATTTCTTGTGTATCTTTGGGCAGGAAGGTGATCTCCGCGTCTTACTCTTCCGCCATCTTCAAGGTCCTCAGGAACTTGCAATTTTCAAAAAACATCTTTATTGGAGTATAATTGCTTTACAACGGTGTGTTACTTTCTGCTTTATAACAAAATGAATCAGTTATAAATATACATATGTCCCCATATCTGTTCCCTTTTGCATCTCCCTCCCTCCCACCCATCTTATCCCACCTCTCTAGGTGGTCACAAACCACCGAGCTGATCTCCCTGTGCTATGCGGCTGCTTCCCACTAGCTATCTATTTTACGTTTGGTAGTGTATATATGTCCATGCCACTCTCTCTTTTTGTCCTAGCTTACCCTTCCCCCTCCCCGTATCCTCAAGTCTATTCTCCAGAAGGACTGCATCTTTATTCCCGTCTTGCCCCTAGGTTATTCTGACATTTTTTTTCTTAGATTCCATATATATGTGTTAGCATACAGTATTTGTTTTTCTCTTTCTGACTTACTTCACCCTGTATGACAGTCTCTAGGTCCATCCATCTCATTACAAAAAACTCAGTTTCATTTCTTTTTAAGGCTGAGTAATATTCCATTGTATATATGTGCCACATCTTCTTTATCCATTCATCTGTTGCTGGACACTTAGGTTGCTTCCATGTCCTCGCTATTGTAAATAGAGCTGCAATGAATATTTTGGTACATGACTCTTTATGAATTACGGTTTTCAAAGGGTATATGCCCAGTAGTCGGATTGCTGGGTTGTATGGTAGTTCTATTAGTAGGTTTTTAAGGAAACTCCAAACTGTTCTCCATAGTGGCTGTATTAAGTTACATTCTCACCAACAGTGCACGAGGATTCCCTTTTCTCCACAAATTCTCCAACATTTATTTTTTGTAGATTTTTTGATGATGGCCGTTCTGACTGGTGTGACGTGATACCTCATTGAAGTTTTGATTTGCATTTCTCTAATGATTAGTGATGTTGAGCATTCTTTCATGTGTTTGTTGGCAATCTGTATATCTTCTTTGGAGAAATGTCTATCTAGGTCTTCTGCCAATTTTTGGATTGGGTTTTTTTGCTTTTTTGATATTGAGCTGCATGAGCTGCTTGTATATTTTGGAGATTAATCCTTTGTCAGTTTCCTCACTTGCAAATATTTTCTCCCATTCTGAGGGTTGTCTTTTTGCCTTGTTTATGGTTTTCTTTGCTGTGCAAATTTTTTTTAAGTTTCATTAGGTCCCATTTGTTTATTTTTGTTTTTATTTCCATTTCTCTAGGAGGTGGGTCAAAAAGGATCTTGCTGTGATTTAAGTCATAGACTGTTCTTCCTATGTTTTCCTCTAAGAATTTGATGGAGTCTGGCCTTACATTTAGGTCTTTAATCCATTTTGAGGTTATTTTTATGTATGGTGTTAGGGAGTGTTCTAATTTCATTCGTTTACATGAAGCTGTCCAGTTTTCCCAGCACCAATTATTGAAGAGGGTGTCTTTTCTCCACTGTATATTCTTGCCTCCTTTAACAAACATAAGGTGACCATATGTGCATGGGTTTACCTCTGGGCTTTCTATCCTGTTCCATTGATCTATATTTCTTTTTTTGTGCCAGTATCATACTGTCTTGATTACTGTAGCTTTGTAGTATTGTCTGAAGTCAGGGAGCCTGATTCCTCCAGCTCCATTTTTCTTTCTCAAGATTGCTTTGGCTCTTCGGGTTTTCTGTGTTTCTGGACAAATTGTGAGATATTTTGTTCTAGTTTTGTGAAAAATGCTAGTGGTAGTTTGATAGGGATTGCATTGAATCTGTAGATTGCTTTGGGTAATAGAGTCATTTTCACAATGTTGATTCTTCCAATCCAAGAACATGGTATATCTCTCCATCTATTTGTATCATCTTTAATTTCTTTCATCAGTGTCTTATAATTTTCTGCATACAGGTCTTTTGTCTCATTAGGTAGGTTTATTCCTAGATATTTTATTCTTTTTGTTGCAATGGTATATGGGAGTGTTTTCTTGATTTCACTTTCAGATTTTTCATCATTAGTGTATAGGAATGCCAGAGATTTCTGTGCATTAATTTTGAATCCTGCTACTTTGCCAAATTCATTGATTAGCTCTAGTAGTTTTCTGGTAGCATCTTTTGGATTCCTTATGTATAGTATCATGTCATCTGCAAATAGTGACAGCTTTACTTTTTCTTTTCCAATTTGCATTCTTTTTATTTCTTTATCTTCTCTGATTGCTGTGGCTAAAACTTCCAAATCTATGTTGAGTAATAGTGGTGAGAGTGGGCAACCTTGTCTTGTTCCTGATCTTAGTGGAAATGGTTTCAGTTTTTCCAATTGAGGATGATGTTGGCTGTGGTTTTGTCATATATGGCTTTTTATTATGTTGAGGAAAGTTCCCTCTATGCCTACTTTCTGGATGGTTTTTATCATAAATGGGTGTTGAATTTTGTCAAAGCTTTCTCTGCATCTATTGAGATGACCATATGGTTTTTCTCCTTCACTTTTTTAATATGGTGTATCACGGTGTTTGATTTTTGTATATAGAAGAATCCTTGCATTCCTGAGATAAACCCCACTTGATCTTTGTGTATGATCCTTTTAATGTGCTGTTGGATTCTGTTGCTAGTATTTTGTTGAGGATATTTGCACCTATGTTCGTTAGTGATATTGGCCTGTAGTTTTCTTTCTTACTGACATCTTTGTCTGGTTTTGATATCAGAGTGACAGTGGCCTCGTAGAATGAGCTTGGAAGTGTTCCTCCCTCTGCTGTATTGTGGATGAGCTTGAGAAGAATAGGTGTTAGCTCTTCTCTAAATGTTTGATAGAATTCACCTGTGAAGCCATCTGGTCCTGGGCTTTTGTTTGTTGGAAGGTTTTTTTTTTTTTTTTTTTTCGACACACAGGCCTCTCACTGTTGTGGCCTCTCCCGTTGTGGAGCACAGGCTCCAGATGCACAGGCTCAGCGGCCATGGCTCACGGGCCTAGCTGCTTCGCGGCATGCGGGATCTTCCTGGACCGGGAAATGAACCCGTGTCCCCTGCATCGGCAGGCAGACTCTCAACCACTGCACCACCAGGGAAGCCCTGTCGGAAGATTTTTAATCACAGTGTCAATTTCAGTGCTTGTATTTGGTCTGATCATATTTTCTATTTCTTCCAGGTTCACTCTCGGAAAGTTGTGCATTTCTAAGAATTTGTCCATTTCTTCCAGGTTGTCCATATTATTGGCATATTTTTGCTTGTAGTAATCGCTCATGATCCTTTGTATTTCTGCAGTGTCAGTTGTTACTTCTCCTTTTTCATTTCTACTTTTATTGATTTGAGTCTTCTCCCTTTTTTCTTGATAAGCCTGGCTAGTGGTTTATCAATTTGGTTTATCTTCTCAACGAACCAGCTTCTAGTGTTATTGATCTTTGCTATCATTTCCTTCATTTCTTTTTCATTTATTTCTTATGTGATCTTAATGATTTCTTTCCTTCTGCTAACTTTGGGGTATTTTTTGTTCTTCGTTCTCTAATTGCTTTAGGTGTAAGGTTGGGTTGTTCATTTGAGACATTTCTTGTTTCTTAAGTTAGGATTGTATTGCTATAAACTTCCCTCTTAGGACTGCCTTTGCTGCCTCTGATACATTATGGGTCGTTGTGTTTTCATTGTCATTTGTTTCTAGGTATTTTTTGATTTCCTCTTTGATTTCTTCAATGATCTGTTGGTTATTAAGTAGTATGTTGTTTAGCCTCCAGGTGTTTGTATTTCTTACAGATTTTTTCCTGTAAATGATATCCAGTCTCATAGTATTGTTGCCAGAAAAGATACTTGATACAATTTCAATTTTCTTAAATTTACCAAGGCTTGACTTGTGACCCAAGTTATGATCTATCCATGAATATTCCATGAGCACTTGATAACAAAGTGTATTCTGTTGTCTTTGGATGGAATGTCCTATAAATATCAATTAAGTCCATCTTGTTTAATGTAACATTTAAAGCTTATGTTTCCTTATTTATTTTCATTTTGGATGATCTGTCCATTGGTGAAAGTGGTATGTTAAAGTCCCCTCCTATGATTGTTATACTGTCAATTTCCCCTTTTATGACTGTTAGTATTTGCTTTATGTATTGAGGTGCTCCTATACTGGGGACATAAATATTTACAATTGTTATACCTTCTTTTTGGATCGATCCCTTGATCATTATGTAGTGTCCTTCTTTGTCTCTCGTAATAGTCTTTGTTTTAAAGTCTATTTTGTCTGATATGAGGATTGCTACTCCAGCTTTCTTTTGGTTTCCTTTTGCATGGAATATCTTTTTCCATCCCCTTTCTGTCAGTCTCTATGTGTCCCTAGATCTGAAGTGGGTCTCTTGTACACAGCATCTATATGGGTCTTATTTTTGTATCCATTCAGCCAGTCTGTGTCTTTTGGTTGGAACATTTAGTCCATTTACATTTAAGGTAATTATCGATATGTGTGTTCCTATTACCATTTTCTGAATTGTTTTGGGTTTATTATTGTAGGTGTTTTCCTTCTCTTGTGTTTCCTGCCTAGAGAAGTTCCTTTAGCATTTGTTGTAAAGCTGGTTTAGTGGTGCTGAATTCTCTTAGCTTTTGCTCATCTGTAAAGCTTTCAATTTCTCTGTCAAATCTGAATGAGATACTTGCTGGGTAGAGTAATCTTGGTTGTAGATTTCTCTCCTTCACCACTTTAAATGTGTCCTGCCACTTACTTCTGGCCTACAGACTTTCTGCTGAAAGATCAGCTGTTAACCTTTTGGGGATTCCCTTAGGTGTTATTTGTTGTTTTTCCCTTGCTGCTTTAATATTTGTTCTTTGTATTTAACTTTTGATAGTTTGATTAATATGTGTCTTGGCATGTTTATCCTTGGATTTATCCTGTATGGCACTGTCTGTGATTCCTGGACTTGATTAACTATTGCCTTTCCCATATTCAGGAAATTTTCAACTATAATCTCTTCAAATATTTTCTCAATCCCTTTCTTTTTCTCTTCTCTGGGGCCCCTATAATTCGAATGTTTTTGCGTTTAATGTTGTCCCATAGGTCTTTGAGCGTGTCCACAATTCTTTTCATTCTTTCTTCTTTATTCTGCTCTTTAGTAGTTGTTTCCAATATTTTATCTTCCAGGTCACTTATCCCTTCCTCTGCCTCAGTTATTATGCTAGTGATCCCTTCTGGAGAATTTTTAATATCATTTGTTGTGTTTTTCAGCATTATTTGTTTGCTACTTAGTTCTTCTAGATCATTGTTAAACGTTTCTTGTATTTTCTCCCTTTTATTTCCAAGATTTTGGATCATCTCTACTATCATTATTCAGAATTCTTTTTCAGGGAGACTGCCTATTTCCTCTTCATTTCTTTGGTCTGGTGGGTTTTTTCCCTTGTTCCTTCACCTGCTGTGTGTTTCCTGTCTTCTCATTTTGCTTAACTTACTGTGTTTGGGGTCTCCTTTTTGCAGGCTGCAGGATCGTAGTTTCCATTGTTTCTGGTGTCTGTTCCCAGTGGCTAAGGTTGTTTCAATGAGTTGTGTAGGCTTCCTATTGGAGGGGACTAGTGTCTGTGTTCTGGTGGATGAGGCTGGATCTTGTATTTCTGGTGGGCCAATCCATGGCTCATGGTATGTTTTGGGGTGTCTGTGGCCTTATTATGATTTTAGGCAGCCTCTGTGCTAATGGATCATGTTGTATTCCTCTCTTGCCAGTTTTTGGCATAGGGTGTCCTGCACTGTAGCTTGCTGTTCATTCAGTGGACCAGGGTCTTGACGTTGAGATGGAGATCTCTGGGATATTTTCACCTTTTGATATTATGTGGAGCTAGGATGTGTCTTCTGGATCAGTGTCCTGAACTTGGCTCTCCCACCTCAGTGGCACAGCCCAGAGGCCTGACTGGAACACCAGGAACCTGTCCTCCACACAGCTCAGAATAAAAGGAAGAAAAGAAGAAAGAAAGAAAGAAAGAAGAAGAGAAAATAAAATAAAGTAAAATAAACTAAATTCATTAAAATAAAAAAATATAAAGTAATTATTAAAAACATAATATTTTAAGTAATAAAAAAAAGATTAAAAAGGACAGACAGAACCCTAGGACAAATGGTAAAAGCAAAGCTATACAGACAAAATCACACACAGAAACATACACATATCCACTCACAAAAAGAGAAAAAGGGGGAAATATATATACATATCGTTGCTCCCAATGTCCACCTCCTCATTTTGGGATGATTTGTTGTTTGTTCAGGTATTCCACAGATGCAGGGTATATCAAGTTGATTGTGGAGATTTAATATGCTGCTCCTGAAGGTGCTGGGAGAAATTTCCCTTTCTCTTCTTTGTTTGCACAGCTCCCAGGTTCAGCTTTGGCTTTGGACCCGACTCTGCAGGTAGGTCTGCTGAGGGCGTCTGTTCTTCACTCACACAGGACAGGGTTATAGGAGCCAATGATTTGGGGGCTCTGGCTCACTCAGGCTGTGGGAAGGGAGGGGTACAGATGTGGGTCTAGCCTGCGGCCACAGAGGCCAACATAACATTGCATGAGCCTGAGGCACGTCGTGTGTTCTCCCAGGGAAATTGTCCCTGGATCATGGGACCCTGGCAGTGGAGGGCTGTACATGCTCCTGGGAGAGATGGTGTGCATAGTGACCAGTGCTTGCACACAGGCTTCTCTGTGGCTGCAGCAACAGCCTTAGCATCTCATGCCCATCTTTGGGGTCCACGCTGATAGCTGTGGCTCGCGCCCATCTCTGGTACTCCTTTAAGTGATGCTCTTAATCCCCTCTCCTTGCACACCAGGAAACAGGCAAAAAAAGTCTTTTGTCTCTTCAGCAGCTCCAGACTTTTCCGGACTCCCTCCCGGCTAGCTGTGGTGCACTGGCCTCCTTCAGGCTGTGTTCATGCAGCCAACACCAGTCCTCTCCCTGGAATCAGACCTCCGAAGCCCGAGCCTCTGCTCCCAGGTCCCGCACGCCCCAGTGTGTGAGCAGACAAGCCTCTTGGGCTGGTGAGTGCCTGTCGGCACCAATCCTCTGTGTGGGAATCTCTCCGCTTTGCCCTCTGCACCTCTGTTGTTTTGCTCTCCTCCATGGTTCTGAAGCTTCCTCCCTCCGCCATCTGAATTCTCTGCCCACGAAGGAGCTTTCTAGTGTGTGGAAACCTTTCCTCTTTCACAGCTCCCTCTCACTTGTGCAGGTCCCATTCCTATTCTTTTGTCTCTGTTTTTTCTTTTTTTTTTTTCCCTACCCAGGTACTTGGGGAGTTTCTTGCCTTTTGAGAGGTCTGAGGTCTTCTGCCAGGGTTCAGTAGGTGTTCTGTAGAGGTTGTTCAACATGTAGATGTATTTCTCATGTATTTGTGGGGAGAATGGTGCTCTCTGCCTCTTACTCTTCTGCCATCTTGAAGCTCCACTCTGACTTTGTTACTATAGATTCTCATACTAAAGAATAGCTAGAAGGTTCAGGGGCTATTTACCTCATCTCTTGTGCTTTCAACAGGGAAATGTATAAGTCACACGAACAGGTTGAAGTTCACACATTGGTGGGCAACATGGGAAACACTTTACTAAGCCTTCTTAATAACTCTGAAATCACACTAAATAGGCAATTATCTTCCTTGTTCCATTTCTAGCTCATGTTTTCAATATGTGATTTGGGAGTGTAGGGTGGTATTTTTCTACAAAATGGCTTTACATATCAAAACAATCCTGGAGGACAAAGTTAGGCTTATGGAGGACAAGTGTCTGTGTCTTTGTTCCTTGCAGCCCTTCTAGGTCCTCACATTTGAGCGTTTTCGTATGTTTGTCATCCACTTGGTCATTGAAGAGTCATGTTCTTATTTTTTGCTATTTTTTATCCTAGATTGTTGGTATTTTTCGTATTGATTTTTGCCAGCTCTGGTTACATATTAAAGAAATATACATTGGGCTTCCCTGGTGGTGCAGTGGTTGAGAATTGCCTGCCGATGCAGGGGACACCGGTTCGTGTCTCAGTCTGGCAAAATCCCACATGCCATGGAGTGGCTGGGCCCGTGAGCCATGGCTGCTGAGCCTGCACGTCCAGATCTCTGCTCCATAATGGGAGAGGGCACAACAGTGAGAGGCCCACGTACAGCAAAAAAAAAATAAAATGATATATGCATTGAGATTTGTTCAAGATGGTGGAGTAGAAGGACGTGCTGTCAATCCTTCCTGTGAGAACACCAGAATCACAACTCACTACTGAACAATTATCAACAGGAAAACACTGGAACTCACCAAAATAGATACCCCACATCCAAAGACAAAGAGAATCCAAAATGAGATGGTAATAGTTGCACAATCACAATAAAATCAAATCCCATAACTGCTGGGTGGGTGACTCACAAACTGGAGAACACTTATGTCACAGGAGTCCACCCACTGGAGTGAAGGTTCTGAGCCCCACACCAGGCTTCCCAACCTGGGGGTCTGGCAATGGGGGGAGAAAATCCTACAGACTCAGACATTGAAGGCTACTGGCATTTGATTGCAGCACTCTGACAGGACTGGGGGAAACAAAGACTCCACTCTTGGGGGGCACACACAAAGTAGTGTGTGCATCAGGACCCAGGGGAAGGAGCAGTGACCCCAGGGGAGACTGAACCAGACTTACCTGCTAGTGTTGAAGGGTCTGCTGCAGAGGCAGTGGGTGGATGTGGCTCACCGTGAGGACAAGGAAACAGGCAGCAGAAGTTCTGAGAAGTGCTCCTTGGCATGAGCCCTCCCACAGTCAGCCATTAGTCCAAAAAGGGCCCTGGTAGGTTCCAGTGTGGGGTCGCCTCAGGCCAAATAACCAAATGGAAGGGAAACCAGCCCCACCCATCAAAAGTCAAGCAGATTAAAGATTTATTGAACTCTACCCAACAGAGCAACAGCCATCTCTACCCACCACCAGTCCCTCTCATCAGGAAACTTGCACAAGCCTCTGAGATAGCCTCAGACAGCTATCTGAGATAGGGCAGACAGCAGAAGCAAGAAGAACTACAATCCTGCAGCCTGTGGAACAAAAACCACAATCACAGAAAGATAGACAAGATGAAAGGCAGAGGGCTATGTACCAGATGAAGGAACAAGAGAAAACCCCAGAAAAACTACGAAATGAAGTGGAGATAGGCAACCTTACTGAAAAAGAATTCAGAATAATGATAGTGAAGATGATCCAGGACCTCAGGAAAAGAATGGAGGCAAAGATCAAGAAGATGCAAGAAATGTTTAACAAAGACCTAGAAGAATTAAAGAACAAACAAACAGAGATGAACAATACAGTAACTGAAATGAAAACTGCACTAGAAGGAATCAATAGCAGAATAGCTGAGGCAGAAGAACAGACTAGTGACCTGGAAAACAGAATGGTGGAATTCACTGCTGCAGAAGAGAATAAAGAAAAAAGAATGAAAAGAAATGAGGACAGCCTAAGAGACCTCTGGGACAACATTAAATGCAACAGCATTTGCATTATAGAGGTGCCAGAAGGAGAAGAGAGAGAGAAAGGACCCAGGAAAATATTTGAATAGATTATAGACAAAAAGTTCCCTAACATAGGAAAGGAAATAGCCACCAAAGTCCAGAATGTGCAGAGAGTCCCATACAGGATAAACTCAAGGAAAAACACATCGAGACACATAGTAATCAAACTGGCAAAAATTAAAGACAAAGAAAAATTATTGAAAGCAGCAAGTGAAAAATGACAAATAACAGACAAGGGAACTCCCATAAGGTTAACAGCTGATTTCTCAGCAGAAGATCTACAAACCAGAAGGGAGTGGCATGATATACTTAAAGTGATGAAAGGGAAGAACCTACAACAAAGATTAAGCTACCGGCAAGTATCTCTCTCGGATTCGATGGAGAAATCAAAAGCTTAACAAACAAGTGAAAAGCTAAGGGAATTCAGCACCATCAAATCAGCTCTACAACAAATGCTAAAGTAACTTCTCTAAGTGGGAAACACAAGAGAAGAAAAGGACCTACAAAAACAAACCCATAACAATTAAGAAAATGGTCATAGGAACATATGTATCGATAATTACCTTAAACATCAATGGAGTAAATGTTCCAACCAAAAGACGCAGGCTTTCTGAATGGATACAAAAACAAGACTCATATATATGCTGTCTACAAAGACCCACTTCAGACCTAGGGACACATACAGACTGAAAGTTATGGGATGGAAAATGATATTCCATGAAAATGGAAATCAAAAGAAAGCTGGACTAGCAATACTCATATCAGATAAAATAGACTTTAAAATAAAGAATGTTACAAGAGACAAGGATGGACACTACATAATGATCAAGGGATCAATCCAAAAAGAAGATATAACAATTATAAATATATATGCACCCAACAAAGGAGTACCTCAATATATAAGGCAACTACTAACAGCAACACAATAATATGGGGGACTTTAACACCTCACTTACACCAATCGACAGATCATCCAAACAAAATTAATAAGGAAACACAAGCTTTAAATGACACAACAGACTAGATAGATTTAATAGATATTTATAGGGCATTCCATCCAAAAAGAGCAGATTACACTTTCTTCTCAAGTGCACATGAAACATTCTCCAGGATAGATCACATACTGGGTCACAAATCAAGCCTCAGTAAATTTAAGAAAGTTGAAGCAATACCAATCATCATTTCTGACCACAACATTATGAGATTAGAAAGAAATAACAGGGGGAAAAAACGTAAAAAACACAAACACATGGAGGCTAAACAATACGTTACTAAATAACCAAGAGATCACTGAAGAAATCAAAGGGAAATCAAAAGATACCTAGAGACAAATGACAATGAAAACACCACAATCCGAAACCTATGGGATGTAGCAAAAGCAGTTCTAAGAGAGAAGTTTATAGCTATGCAAGCCTAAATCAAGAAACAAGAAAAATCTCAAACAATCTAACCTTACACCTAAAGGAACTAGAGAAAGAAGAAAAAACAAAACCCAAAGTTAGCTTAAGCAAAGAAATCATAAAGATCAGAGCAGAAATAAATGAAATAGAAACAAAGAAAACAAGAGAAAAGATGAATAAAACTAAAAGCTGGTTCTCTCAGAAGATAAAGAAAATTGATAAACCATTAGCCAGACTCATCAAGAAAAGGGGGAGAGGATGTAAATCAATAAAATTAGAAATGAAAAAGGAGAAGTTACAACAGACACCGCAGAAATACAAAGCATCCTGAGAGAACTACAAGCAACTCTATGCCAATAAATTGGACAACCTGGAAGAAATGGACAAATTCTTAGAAAGGTATAACTTTCCAAGACTGAACCAGGAAGAAATAGAAAATATGAACAAACCAATCACAAGTAATGAAATTGATAGTGCGATTAAAAATCTTCCATCAAACAAAAGATCAGGACCAAATGGCTTCACAGGTGAATTTTATCAAACATTTAGAGAATAGCTAACACTCATCCTTCTCAATCTCTTCCAAAAATTGTGGAGGAAGGAACACTCCCAAACTCATTTTATGAGACCACCATCACCCTGATACTAAAACCAGAAAAAGATACTACAAAAAAAGAAAATTACAGACCAATATCACTGATGAATATAGATGCAACAATCCTCCACAAAATACCAGCAAACAGCATCCAACAGCATAGTAAAAGGATCATACACCATGATCAAGTGGGATTTATTCCAGTGATGCAAGGGTTCTTCAATATATGCAAATCAATCAATGTGATACAGCATATTAAACTGAAGGTTAAAAACCATGTGATCATCTCAATAGATGCAGAAAAGGCTTCTGACAAAATTCAACACTGACTTATGATAAGAACTCTCCAGAAAATGGGCATAGAGAGAACCTACCTCAACATAATAAAGGCCATATACGACAAACCCACAGCCAACATCATTCTCAATGGTGAAAAACTGAAAGCATTTCCTCTAAGATCAGGAATGAGAAAAGGATGTCCACTCTCACCACTATTATTCAACATGGTTTTGGAAGTCATGGCCATGGCAATCAGAGAAGAAAAAGAAATAAAAAGAATACAAATGGGAAAATAAGAAGAAAAACTGTCACTATTTGCAGATGACATGATACTATACATAGAGAATTCTAAAGATGCCACCAGAAAACTACTAAAGCCAATCAATGAATTTGGTAGAGTTGCAAGATACAAAATTAATGCACAGAAATCTCTTGCATTCCTATATACTAATGAGGAAAAATCTGAAAGAGAAATTAAGGAAACACTCCTATTTACCATTGCAACAAAAAGAATAAAATACCTAGGAATAAACCTACCTAGGGAGACAAAAGACCTGTATGCAGAAAACTATAAGACACTGATGAAAGAAATTAAAGATGATACCAACAGATGGAGAAGTATACCAAGTTCTTGGATTGGAAGAATCAATATTGTGAAAATGACTATACTACCCAAAGCAATCTACAGATTCAGTGCAATCCCTATCAAATTACTGACGACATGTTTTACAGAACTAGAACAAAAATCTTAAAATTTGTATGGAGACACAAAAGACCCCAAATAGCCAAAGCAGTATTGAGGGAGAAAAGCAGAGCTGGAGGAAGTAGACTCCCTGACTTCAGACTATACTACAAAGCTACAGTCATCAAGACAATATGGTACTGGCACAAAAACAGAAACATAGATCAATGGAACAAGATAGAAAGCCCAGAGATAAACTCATGCACCTATGGTCAACTAGTCTATAACAAAGGAATCAAGGAGGTACAATAAAGAAAAGAAAGTCTCTTCAATAGATAGTGCTGGGAAAACTGTACAGCTACATGTAAAAAATGAAATTAGAACGCTCCCTAACACCATACACAAAAATAAACTCAAAAAGGATTATAGACCTAAATGTAAGACTGGACACTATAAAACTGTTAGAGAAAAACATACGAAGAACACTCTTTGACATAAATCACAGCAAAATCTTTGTTGATCCACCTCCTAGGGTAATGGAAATAAAATAAAACATAAACAAATGGGACCTAACAAAACTTAAGATGTTTTGCACAGCAAAGGAAACCATAAAAAAAATGAAAAGACAACCCTCAGAATGGGAGATAATATTTGCAAATGAATCAACAGACAAATGATTGATCTCCAAAAGATATAAACAGCTCATGCAGCTCAATATTAAAAAACAAACAACCCAATCCAAAAACGGGCAGAAGACCTAAATAGACATTTCTCCAAAGAAGACATACAGATGGCCAAGAAGCACATGAAAAGCTGCTCAACATCACTAATTATTAGAGAAATGCAAATCAAAACTACAATGAGATATCACCTCACACCAGTTAGAATGGGCATCATCAGAATATCTACAAACAACAAACGCTGGAGAGGGTGTGGAGAAAAGGGAACCCTCTAGCAATGTTGGTGGGAATGTAAATTGATACAGCCACTATGGAAAACAGTATGGATGTTCCTTAAAAAACTAAAAATAGAATTAACATATGATCCAGCAATTCAACTACTGGGCATAGACCCAGAGAAAACCATAATTCAAAAAGACACATGCACCCCAATGTCCATTGCAGCACTATTTACAATAGCCAGGTCATGGAAGCAACCTAAATGCCCATTGACAGATGAATGGATAAAGATGATGTGGTACATATATACAATGGAATATTACTCAGCCATAAAAAGGAACGAATTTGAGTCATTTGTTGAGACGTGGATGGACCTAGAGACTGTCATACAGAGTGAAGTAAGTCAGAAAGGGAAAAACAAATATATATTAACGCATGTATGTGGAACCTAGAAAAATGGTACAGATGAACCGGTTTTCAGTGCAGAAGTTGAGACACAGATGTAGAGAAGAAACGTATGGACATCAAGGGTGGAAAGCAGCGGGCTGTGGTGGTGGTGGTGTGATGAATTGAGAGATTGGGATTGACATGTTTACACTGATATATACAAAATGGATTACTAATAAGAACCTGCTGTATAAAAAAATAAATAAAATAAAATTCAAAAAATCAAAAAAAAAAGAAATATGCCTTTATCTGTAATATCACTTACATTTCTTCCCCATTTATAATTTGTCTTTTAACTTGGCTAATGTTTCAGAGATTTAGAAGCATTTTTAATGAAGTTAAAACTGGAAGTCAAAACTCCCAGGCTTTGTGCCTTTCTTATTTTCTCACATGGATTCTTATGAAACTTCTGTAGTTTCACTTTGCTATGAGATGTGAAATATAGGTCCCAAAGAGTGAAGAAGCTCTTTGTAACTACATGAAGTTTCTGTTATTTCTTCTTCTTTAATGACTCTGCAGGGGTCTGAGCAATCTCTCTTTTCAGAAACTTGTGAGATCTCTCAGACTCTTTGGTAGAGCTGGTTCTAGCTTGTGCAATTTATATTGGAAAGGGGCACTTGTCATTCTTCTATTTGTTGCACTCTTTTGAGAATTATTTCCAACAGATGCCAAGTTTCTCTATTATTAAATATCTAACAAAATTTTTGGATGGTATATAGTCATAAATGCATTTCAAAGCCCAATTTGTCAGCTAACGAAAGTCTCTGCTCACCAGTAAATCATGCAGTAAAAGCGTGCATAGGCAGAGCTGAGATAGGTAGAGGATGAAATTTCTCTGGATTGAACAGGGTTCACTCACAATGCTGTAACTTGTAAAACAGGTCCCTGATGCAGAGTGTAAGTAATTGGTTCCTCTTGCATATAACAAATGGAACACACCTCCTTTTACCAGATCGCTGGAAAGTGAGTTTAGCTAACTGATGATGAGGTTCCTGGGTGGAAAGAGTGGGAGGAAAGTGAAGTTTTGTGGGAGGAAAGTGAAATTTTCTTCTTTGGTGGTATGAATTTACCCCTTACCCCAAGTTGTATATTTGAGCAAGACTACACATGTTACCCTAAGCTTTTCTCACACCTTCCTTCTTCTCTTTTCTTTTCCTTTTTCCTACTTCTATTATAGTAGTTTTCCTGGCAGTCAGTGTGCAGTGGTGGTGGCAGAAGTTACTCCTGTTTTTCTTGCTCCTCTTAGAGATCAACTCATCTTTGACTTCCATGGGTCACCTCTCACCTTAGGCACAGGTGTGCTAGTCACACGCAGCTCAGGGGCCTCGCTGAAGTGGATAAGTTATGTCATCTTAGAACACCACTGTCTTCCAACCTTCTCTTTAAAGGGGATAGGAGGAGATATTTTTATTTTTCCAAAGCAATCCAAATGATTCCTGAAGCAATGCTGCTTATAGGTCCTTGGTAGAAGACCAAGCAATGCTGCCCTATCTGCTCCAACAAAGTGTGAGGAATGGGGTACAGGAGAGCAATATCATGTAACTTGGCTATACACCAGGTAAGGCTATGAAATGGAAGCATAGAATTTCAGGATCTTCACAATGATTTACTTAAACTCCCTCATTTTACTGATAAGAAATAGAAGTAAATAAGCTACTTGCCCAAGGTCACCGAGTTAGTGGCAGAGCCAGAATTTGATCCCAGGGCTTTTTTTCTTGAATTCCTTTGCTCTAATGATGGATTATGCATGACTGGCCTCTTGAAATCCTAGATTTAAAGCTGCCTGATGGTTGCCATAAAAATTCCAGACCTTCTAAGTGTGTTGAATAGGGAGGGGAGATGATAGTTGCTTACTTAATATTCATTCCCTCTTATTCATTATTAACAGAACTCCAGCTAAAAGGTACTGACATGTTCACTAAAAGACCACATTTCCCAGGTTTCTTTGCAGATGAGATGACCACATGATATAGCTCTGGCTATATGAGGTCTAAGTGGAAGTCATTGTGTGGGGACTGTGAGAAGACTTCCTAACAGCAGGGAAGACTCAGCTAATGTGCCATTTTCACTCTCTTCTTTTTGCCTAGCATTTGGATGCTGGATTAGAGGTAGAATAGCCTTCTCATCACATGAGGTTCCCATTAGGCCAAGAGAATTGCATGGGCTTTGACTTTGACATACTTGAGCTACTGAATTAATGTCAGCAACCGCCTACTTTCTGACTTGATTTAGCCAATGTAAGTTGATCTTTATATTATTTGCAATCAAATATATTCCTCTGATATTGTCCAAAAAGAAATCTCTGTTTCTATCTCTATCTTGATCATCTATATCTGTATCCCCTAATTCCCCAGAAAATAGTCTTTTGCATTGTAAAACAGTACTAACTATGTTAGCAAACAGATCATTAGAGTGTGAAATTATTCATGTTGCCAGAGGGTTTTTCACATTAAGAAAAAATCCCAGGAGAGGGGGGTGCCTTCAAGATGGTGGAGGAGTAAGATGTAGAGATCAGCTTCCTCCTCACAAATACATCAAAAATGCATCTACATGTGGAACAAATCCTACAGAACAGTTACTGAATGTTGACAGAAGACCTCAGACTTCCCAGAAAATGCCAGAGGGAGACCTATATGCAGAGGTGGGGCCAAATCCAAAGCTGAACCCCAGGAGCTGTGTGAAGAAAGAAGAGAAAGAGAAATCTCTCCATGCAGCCTCAGGAACAGCAGATTAAATCTCCACAATCAATTTGATGTATACTGCATCTGTGGAATACCTGAATAGACAATGAATCATCCCAAAATTGAGGCCATGTATTTTGGAAACAACTGTAGGCTTGGGCTTTGCTTTCTGTACCTAATTTGTTTCTGGTTTTAGCTTAGTTTCGTATTTAGAGCTTATCATCATTGGTAGATTTGTTTATTGACTTGGTTGCTCTCTTCCTTTTTTTAATATACATATATATATTTTTTTTTTCCTTTTTCTCTCTTTGTGAGTGTGTATGTGTATGCTCTCTGTGTGATTTTGTCAGTATAGGTTTGCTTTTAAAATTTGCCCTAGGGTTTTTTTTTTTGGTATAATTTTTAGTGCTTGTTATCGTTGGTGGATTTGTCTTTTGGTTTGGTTGCTCTATTCTTTCTTTTTTTATTACATTTTTATTTTAATAAAATTTATTAATTTAATAAATTTATTTTATTTTTCCTTTCATTCTTTTCTTTTACTCCCTTTTCTTCTGAGCTGTGTGGCTGACAGTGTCTTGGTGCTCTGGCCAGGTGTCAGGCTTGAGTCTCTGAGGTGGGAGAGCAGAGTTCAGGACATTGGACCACCAGAGACCTCCAGGCCCCGTGTAATATCAATTGGCAAGAGCTCTCCCAGACATCTCTGTCTCAATGTTAAGACCCAGCTCCACTCAATGACCAGCAAGCTCCAGTGCTGGACACCCCAAGCCAAACAACTAGCAAGACAGGAACACAACACCACCCATTAGCAGAAAAGCTGCCTAAAATAATAATAAGTTCACAGTCACCCCCAAACAAACCCCTGAACATGGTCCTGCTCACCAGAAAGACAAGATCTAGCATCATCCATCAGACACTAGTGCCCTCCACCAGGAAGCCTAAACAACCCACTGAACAAAACTTATCCACTGGGGCAGACATCAAAAACAATGGGAAATATGAACCTGCAGCCTGTGAAAAGGAGACCCCAAACACAGTAAGTTAAGCAAACTGAGAAAACAGAGAAATACACAGCAGATGAAGGAGCAAGGTAAAAACCCACCGGACCAAACAAATAAAGAGGAAATAGGCAGTCTACCTGAAAAAGAATTCAGAATAATGATAGTAAAGATTATCCAAATCTTGGAAATAGAAGGGAGAAAATGCAAGACATGTTTAACAAAGACCTAGAAGAACTAAAGAGAAAACAAACAGAGATGAACAGAACAATAAATGAAATTAAAAATTCTCTAGAAGGAATTAATAGCAGAATAACTGAGTAAGGAGAACGGATAAGAGATCTGGTAGATAAATTAGTGGAAATAACTACCACAGAGCAGAATAAAGAAAAAAACAAGGAAAAGAATTGAGGACAGTCTCAGAGACCTCTGGGACAATAGTAAACATACCAACATTCAAATTATAGGGGTCTCAGAAGAAGAAGAGAAAAAGAAGGGACTGAAAAAATATTTGAAGAGATTATAGTTGAAAACTTCCCTAATATGGGAAAGGAAATATTCAATAAAGTTCAGGAAGCACAGAGAGTCCTATACAGGATAAATCCAAGGAGAAACACACCAAGACACATTAATTAACCTTTCAAAATTAAATACAAAGAAAAAAATATTAAAAGCAGCAAGGGAAAAGCAACAAATAGCATACAAGGGAATCCCCATAAGGTTAACAGACGATCATCCAACAGAAACTCTGAAAGCCTGAAGGGAGTGGCAGGACATATTTAAAGTGATGAAAGGGAAAAGCCTACAACCAAGTTTACTCTACCCAGCACAGATGTCATTCAGATTTAACAGAGAAATTAAAACCTTTACAGAGGAGCAAAAGCTAAGAGAATTCAGCACCACCAAACCAGCTGTACAACAAATTCTAAAGGAACTTTACTAGGTCTGGTAGGTTTTTGCCTTGCTCCTTCATCTGCTGTGTGTTTCTCTGTCTTCTCATTTTGCTTAACTTTCTGTGTTTGGGGTCTCCTTTTTGCAGGCTGCAGGTTCATAGTTTCCATTGTTTTTGGTGTCTGTCCCCAGTGGCTAAGGTTGGTTCAGTGGGTTGTGTAGGCTTCCTGGTGGAGTGGACTAGTGCCTGTGTTCTGGTGGATGAGGCTAGATCTTGTCTTTCTGGTGGGCAGGTCCACGGCTGGTGGAGTGTTTTGTGGTGTCTGTGACCTTGTTATGATTTTAGGCAGCCACTCTGCTAATGGGTGGTGTTGTGTTCCTGTCTTGCTAGTTGTTTGGCATAGGGTGTCCTGCACTGTAGCTTGCTGGTCATTGAGTGGAGCTGGGTCTTGTCATTGAGATGGAGATCTCTGGGAGATTTTCACCATTTCATATTACATGGAGCTGGGAAGTCTCTTGTGGACCAGTGTCCTGAACTTGGCTCTTCCACCTCAGTGGCACAGCCCTGACTCCTGGCTGGAGCACCAAGAGCCTATCCTTCACATGGCTCAGAATAAAAGGGAGGAAGAAGGAAAGAAAGAAGAAAGAAAGAAAGAAAGAAAGAAAGAAAGAAAGAAAGAAAGAAAGAAAATAAAATAAAGTAAAATAAAGTTATTAAAATAAGAAATAAAAATAATTATTAAGAAAAACAATTTTTTTAAGTAAAAAAAAGAAAAAAACGGACAGAGAAACCCTAGGACAAATGGTAAAAGCAAAGCCATACAGAGAAAATCTCACACAGAAGCATACACATACACACTCACAAAGAGAGAAAAAGGGGAAAAAACATATATATATATATAACATTGTTCCCAAAGCCCACCTCCTCAATTTGGGATGATTTGTTGTCTATTCAGGTATTCCAGAGATGCAGGGTACATCAAGTTGATTGTGGAGATTTAATATGCTGCTCCTTAAGCTGCTGGGAGAAATTTCCCTTTCTCTTCTTTATTCTCACAGCTCCCAGGGTTCAGCTTTGGATTTGGACCCACCTCTGTGTGTAGGTCACTGGGGGGCATCTGTTCTTCACTCAGGACAGGGTTAAAGAACCAGCTGATTTGGGGGCTCTGGCTCACTCAGGCCTGGGGGGCGGGAGGTGTACGGAATGCGGGACAAGCCTGCGTGGCAGAGGCCAGTGTGACGTTGCACCAGCCTGAGGGGCGCTGAGTGTTCTCCCAGGGAAGTTGTCCCTGGATCACAGGATCCTGGCAGTGGTGGGCTGCATGGGCTCCAGAGAGGGGAGATGTGGAGGGTGACCTGTGCTTGCACACAGGCTTCTTGGTGGTGGCAGCAGCAGCCTTAGCGTCCCATGCCTGTCTCTGGGGTCCATGCTAATAGCCACAGCTCGCACCCATCTCTGGAGCTCCTTTAATTGGTACTCTTAATCCCCTCTCCTTGCACACCAGGAAATAAAGAGGCAAGTAAAAGTCTCTGGCCTCTTTGGCAGCTCCAGATTTCTTCCCAGACTCCTTCCCAGCTAGCTGTGGTGCACTAGCCCCCTTCAGGCTGTGTTCACACAGCCAACACCAGTCCTCTCCCTGGGATCCGATCTCCGAAGCCCAAAACTCTGCTCCCAGGCCCCACCAATCCCAGCGGGTGAGCAGACAAGCCTCTCGGGCTGGTGATGGCTGGTCAACACTGATCCTCTGTGCAGGAATCTCTCTGCTTTGCCCTCCGCACCCTTGTTGCTGCACTCTCCTCTGTGGCTCCAAAGCTTCCGTGCTCCACCACCTGCAGTCTCCACTTGCAAAGGGGCTTCTAGTGTGTGGAAACCTTTCCTCCTTCATGGCTTCCTCCCACTGGTGCAGGTGTCATACCTTTTCTTTGTCTGTGTTTTTTCTTTTTTCTTTTACCCTACCCAGGTACGTGGGGAGTTTCTTGCCTTTTGGGAGGTCTGAGGTGTTCTGCCAGCGTTCAGTAGGTGTTCTGTAGGAGTTGCTCCACATGTAGAAGTATTTCTGATGTATTTGTGGAGAGGAAGGTGATCACCTTGTCTTACTCTTCTGCCATCTTGAAGCTCCTCTGGAATTTTACTAGGGAGGAAACACAAGAAAAGGAAAAGACCTACAATAACAAACCCAAAACAATTAAGAAAATTGTAATAGGAACATATATATCAATAATTACCTTATTGTAAGTGGATTAAATGTTCCAACCAAAAGACACTTACTGGGTGAATGGATACAAAAACAAGACCTGTATATATGTTGTCTAGACGAGACCCACTTCAGACCTAGGGTCACATATGGACTGAAAGTGAGAGGATGGAAAAAGATATTCCATGCATATGGATATCAAAAGAAAACTGGAGTAGCAATTCTCATATCAGACAAAATAGACTTTAAAACAAAGACTATTACAAGAGACAAAGAAGGACACTACATAATGATCAAGGGATCAATCCAAGAAGAAGATGTAACAATTGTAAATATTTATGAACTCAACATAGGAGAACCTCAATACATAAGGCAAATACTAACAGCCATAAAAGAGAAAATTGACAGTAACACAATAATAGTAGGGAAATTTAACATCCCACTTTCACCAATGGACAGATCATCCAAAATCAAAATAAATAAGGATACACAAGCTTTGAATGACACATTAAACAAGATGGACTTAATTGATATTTATAAGATATTCCATCCCAAAACAGCACATTACACTTTCTTCTCAAGTGCTAATGGAACATCCTGCAGGATAGAGCATATCTTGGGTCACAAATCATGCCTCAGTTATGTTAGGAAAATTGAAATTGTATCAGGTATCTTTTATGACTACAACACTATGAGACTAGATATCAATTACAGGAAAATATCTGTAAAAATTAAAAACACAGGGCAGCTAAACAATACACTGCTAAATAACCAAGAGATCACTGAAGAAATCAAAGAGGAATCAAAATATACCTAGAAACATATGACAATGAAAACACTATGATCCAAACCTATAGGATGCTGTCAAAGCAGTCCTAAGAGGGACGTTTATAGCAATACAATCCTATGTCAAGAAAGAAGAAACATCTCAAATAAACAACCTAACCTTATACATAAAGCAATAGAGAAAGAAGAATAATAAAAAACCAAGTTAGCAGAAGGAAAGAAATTATAAAGATCAGATCAGAAATAAATGAAAGAAATGAAGGAAACAATAAGAAAGATCAATAAAACTAAAATCTGGTTCTTTAAGAAGATAGACAAAATTGATAATCCATTAGCCAGACTCATCAAGAAAAGAAGGGAGAAAACTCAAGTCAATAGAATTAGAAATGAAAAAGGAGAAGTAACAACTGACACTGCAGAAATACAAAGGATCATGAGAGATTACTACAAGAAATTATATGCCAATAAAATTGACCACTTGGAAGAAATGGATAAATTCTTAGAAAATCACAACCTTCTGAGACTGAAGCAGGAAGAAATAGAAAATATAAACAGACCAATCACAAGCACTGAAATTGAAACTGTGATTAAAAATCTTCCAACACACAGAAGCCCAGGACCAGATGGCTTCACAGGCAAATTCTATCAAACATTTAGAGAAGAGCTAACACCTATCCTTCTCAAACTCTTCCAAAATATAGAAGAGGGAGGAGCACTCCCAAACTCATTCTAAGAGGCCACCATCACCCTAATACCAAAACCAGACAAAAATGTCACACACAAAAAAAACTACCGACCAATAGCACTGATGAACGTAGATGCAAAAATCCTCAACAAAATGCTAGCAAACAGAATCCAACAGCACATTAAAGGGTCATACACCTTGATCAAGTGGAGTTTATCCCAGGAATGCAAGGATTCTTCAATATATGCAAATCAATGTGATACACCATATAAATAAATTGAACGATAATAACCATATGATCATCTCAATAGATGCAGAAAGAGCTTTTGACAAAATTCAACAGCAATTTATGAAAAAAAAATCCCAAAAGTAGGCATAGAAGGAACTTACCTCAACATAATAAAGGCCATATATGACAAACCCACAGCCAACATCGTTCTCAATGGTGAAAAACAGAAACCATTTCCTCTAGGATAAGGAACAAGACAAGGTTGTACACTCTCAAAACTATTATTCAAAAAAGTTATGAAAGTTTTAGCCACAGCAATCCGAGAAGAAAAGAAACAAAATGAATCCAAATCAGAAAAGAAGTAAAGCTGCCACTGTTTGCAGGTGACATGACACTATACATAGAGAAACCTAAAGCTGCTACCAGGAATCTACTAAAGCTAATCAATTAATTTGGTAAAGTAACAGGATACAAAATTAATGCACAGATATCTCTTGCATTCTTATACACTAATGATAAAAAATCTGAAAGGGAATTTAATGAAATACTCCCATTTACCACTGCAACACAAAGAATAAAATACCTAGGACTAAACCTACCTAAGGAGAGAAAAGACCTGTATGCAGAAAACTGTAAGACACTGATGAAAAAAAATAAAGATGATACAAACAGATGGCGAGATATACCATGTTATTGGATTGGAAGAATCAAGATTGTGAAATTGACTCTACTACCCAAAGCAGTCTACAGATTCAATGCACTTTCTATCAAACTACGAATGGCATTTTTCCCAGAGCTAGATCAAAAAATTTCCCAATTTTTATGGAAGCACAAATGACCCATAATAGCCAAAGCAATCTTGAGAAAGAAAAAGGCAGCTGGAGGAATCAGGCTCCCTGACTTCATACTATACTATAAAGCTACAGCCATCAAGACATTATGGTATTGGCACAAAAACAGAAATATAGATCAATTTAAAAGGATAAAAAGATAAAACCACACACATATGGTCACCTTATCTTTGATAAAGGAGGCAAGAATTTACAGTGGAGAAAAGACAGCCTGTTCAATAAGTTTTCTCTGATACTGGGAAAACTGGACAGCTACAGGTAAAAGAATGAAATTAGGACACTTCCTAACATTATACACAAAAATAAACTCAAAATGTTTTGAAGACCTAAATGTAAGGCCAGATACTATAAAACCCTTAGAGGAAAACATAGGCAGAACACACTATGACATAAATCACAGCAGGATCCTTTTTGACCCACCTCCTGGAGAAATGGAAATAAAAATAAAAGGATGGGACCTAATGAAACTTAAAGGCTTTTGCACAGCAAAGGAAACCATAAACAAGATGAGAAGACAACCCTCAGAATGGTAGAAAATATTTGCAAACAATACAACTGATAAAGGATTAATCTCCAAAACTATAGAAGCAGCTCATGCAACTCAATATCAAACAAAAAAAAAAAACAAAAAAAACCCACCTCATCCAAAATGGGCAGAAGACCTAAATAGACTTTTCTCCAAAGAAGATATATAGATTGCCAACAAACACATGAAAGGATGTTCAACACCACTAATCATTAGAATAATGCAAATCAAAGGTACAATGTGTTATCACCTGACACCAGTCAGTATGGCCATCATCAAAAAAATCTACAAAAATTAAATGCCGAAGAGGGTGTGGAGAAAAGGAAACCCTCCTGCACCGTTGGTGGGAATGTAACTTGATACAGCCACTATGCAGAACAGTATGGAGGTTCCTTAAAAAACTAAAAATAGAACTACCATATGACCCAGCAATCCCACCACTGGGCATATACCCTAAGAAAACCATAATTCAAAAAGAGTCATGTACCACAATGGTAATTGCAGTACTATTTACAATAGCCAAGACATGCGAACAACCTAAGTGTCCATCAACAGATGAATGGATAAGAAGATGTGACACATATATACAATAGAATATTACTCAGCCATATAAAGAAATGATATTGAGTTATTTGTAGTGAGGTGGATGGACTTAGAGACTGTCATACATAGTGTGGTAAGTCAGAAAGAGAAACACAAATACTGTATGCTAACACATATATATGGAATCTAAAAAAAAAACAAAAAATATTCTGAAGAACCTAGGGGCAGGACAGGATTAAAGGCACAGATGTAAAGAATGGACTTGAGGACACAGGGAGGGGGAAGGGAAAGCTGGGACGAAGTGAGAGAGTAACATGTTCATATACACACTACCAAATGTAAAATCGATAGCTATTGGGAAGCAGCCTCATAGCACAGGGGGATCAGCTTGGTGTTTTGTGTCCACCTAGATGCCTGGGATAGGGAAGGTGGGAGGGAGACACAAGAGGGGGGAAATATGGGGATATATGTATAAGTATAGCTGATTCACTTGGTTATACAGCAGAACATAACACACCATTGTAATTATTCTCATAAAGACTCAAAAAAAAAGTAGAATCCCACGATCCACTTCATTTGCATTTTTAAGTGTTTGTTTATAGATAATTTCACACTTAACAGAGGAGAAACTAGAATCTGAGTTTTTCTATACTATTGCTGATTAAAAATGAATCATATACCAAGAGAAAACAAATCTGAAAGTATAATGATCAAAAAAGACATTCATATTACCAGTTAATTGTTCTCCTTCTTCCTCCCCCCACCTTCTTTCTCTTCCCCTTCTCCTCCTCCCCCTCCTTCTTCTTCTACTTCTTCCTCCACCAGGCAGGAAACTCGAACATTATGTGTCCTGGTTCAATGCCAGGTACCTGGCTATCTTAGCAGAGCAGAATTGAACATATTTCTCCTCATGTGTCATTCTTTCTGTGAAAATTACTCTTCGTTTTCTCCCATTTCTGTTAAAAGCTCCTCCATCCTCCTAGATACCCATACTTGACATCTCTATAATTTTTCTCCCTCACCCTAATCTTGAATTAGTCATCAAACCTTGTATTTGCAGAGTGGGACATGGAGAAAAAGGATCCCAAAGTGGATTTATCTAGTTGCTGTCTGTAATCTCAATCTCACACACTCTTTGGTCTGACCCTCATTAGCCACTTGCAAGGGAAATATAAATTTGTGTGATGGTGACATTTAAGGATTACATGATTGCTTTGATGTATTAGTTTTGTAAACCAACATCCCAATTAGAGCCAACAGAACATTTTTAATTGGGACACAGAGGTAAAAGGACTTTCTGTTACCATGGTTTCAGAGGCACATATGTGGTCAGCTGCCTAAAGCTAGATTTATTTTCAGATGTAAGATGTTACTGACAGTGAGCTCTGGTGACTAAGGGACATCTGCTGTTCTGGTAGAAATGGAGTGTGATCTTGAAGCTCAACTAAAACCAAGCTCTTAGGCAGAGTACATTCTGTAATGTGTAATGGAGTTGCTTTCAATGCCTTTAATTTCATATCCTTATATTGTAAGTACATATCTGAAAAGGAAATATTAACCGCTACTTTAATAAGTACTTCACCAATAGACTATTGTTCTGAGTGTTAGAAAAAAGGAAAAGAAAAAAGGCAAGCAGGACTTTGAGGCCAGTTAGTGATTTCAGCAACTGGATCTCGTTCTGACTTTTGGAGAATCTCATGGAAATGGCCAAAGATATAAAAGGAAGGAAAAACCTTCATTGAACACTAGGAATGCTTATAGCCATATATATGTGAGAAAACCATAAACTTTCTGCTAAAGATAGATCAAAACAAGGACTGATTTGACTCATGACTCCTTTTATGCTTAAAACCAGCTTGCCTGGGAGGTGAGTAGGAAAGACTTTATCAGAATTCAGTGACATCCTTTCATTTTGAGGGATGCCAACTGGAGGCAAGGGGGGGGTGCTGTAGGTCATTAGAGAGGCATAGCTGGATCCTGCAAGAAGAAGCCCATTAAGCATCCTGTACCAGTGTGGTACCTACTTACTGACTGCATTTGGCATAGATGTCTCTGTCAGGCAAAACATGGGGGACACTCCCCAGCCAACTCCTGGTGGCCACTCCAGTATGGCAAAGAAAATTGTATAAACAGATAAAACTTCTGCTATGGTACTTACAGTTTTAGCTCCTTCCTTCAGTCTGCTAGATTCTTGAATTCTGCAGTGAATCTAAACTTTTACTGTTACTCTCATTAGGTTTGAAAGGTGGGTAAAAACTGGGATATAAAACTCTCTCAAATTCCAAAATAGGGTAATTGCACAGGTCATATTCAATACTGCCACAAGTACAATACTGTATAAAAGTTGAAATAAAACCCCAACCATTTGAAAATTAAAACCAAAACATAAAAAATGCAAAACATTCATCTAAATAGTTCTTAGGTCAAGAAGGATATAAAAAGTACAGTTAGAATCAAATTAGCCAATAATGACATTGAGGATATGAGATACCAAATTTATAGGATATGATTAAAATTGTTCTCAGAGAAAATGCATAGCCTAAATACCTTGCTTTTAAACAAGGAATAAACTGCAAAGAAGTATTTAAAAATTAGGAAAAAGAAATTTAAACAAAAATTATAACAAAGCTTACAAATTTAGTAATATAATAGACAAATTACTAGCAACTCAAATCAAGAATTAGGTGTGACCACTCTGGCATAGGCTCCAGGTTTGCTTGCCTCTCAATACAGCTCCACACTAGGGTGAAGGCTGCCATGGCTGAGGGGAGTGCTCATTTGTGAGGGGTGGAGTCGGCCTGGATCTAGAACAGTGTCTGAATAGGGAAGGGACAGCCATTACTGACACTTACAAAGGCATTTTTTTGGGAGGAGTCTGGAAGCCTGATGGGCTGGGGCCACCACATTCTGCACCCAGAGCTAGGCTGAATGCCCGCTCTAGTTCCTCTTTCTCCAGCACCACTCTGCTCTGGAGTGAGGGTGCCAGGGCTAAGAGGGTGTGCACACACATGTAGAGTGAATGGAATGAGCTTGGACTTGACCCTCAGTTTTTCTGCTCCAGAAACTTGGGACCATCCCTGCCCCCAATAAGGTGATGTTGGCTGCTGAGCAGAGGAGAAGCCCTGACTAACATCTGACTCTGGCATTAGCCCCTCCATCTCCAGCCTCACCACCTACAAAAGAGATAGACACCAATACAACCTGCATAAAGACGTGACTCATGCTCATATCAGATCCAGCTCTCCTATCAAAGCCACTGGGCACACACAGACTGTACAGGGATGCTCCCACAATTGACACCACTTCAAAACCAGAACAGGTAACTGTTTCACCTAATTTCCTAGACACAGAAAATGTTAAGCAAAATGAGAAGATAGAGGAACTTGTTTCAATTGCAAGAACAAGAAAATACTCCTGAAAAAACTACTAATGGAACAGAAATAAGTAATTTACCAGATAAAGAGTTCAAAGCATTAGTAATAAGAATGTTAATTGAATTAGGGAAAGTAATAGATGAATACAGTAAGAATTTTATTAATAACAAGGAACTAGAAAATATAAAAAAGAACCAGTAAAAACTGAAGAATACAATAACTGAAATGAAAAACACACTAGAGGGAATTAGCAAGCAGACTAGGTGATTCAGAAGAATGTGTAAGTGATATGGAAGATAGAATAATGGAAATCACCCAACCAGAACAGCAAAAGAGAAAAACAAATTTAAAACTGGGAACAGTTTAAGGGACCTTATGACAGTATAAAGAGTACCAACATTTTCATTATATAGGCATTCCAGAAGGAGAAGAGAGAGAAAGGGGTTGAAAGTCTATTTGATGAAATTATAGCTGAAAAATTCCCAAGCATGAAGAAGGAAAGAGATACCTAGGTATAGGAAGAACAGTGTGTCCCAAATAAGATGAACACAAATAGACAAACACTGAGATATATCATATTTAACATGACAAAAGTTGAAGATAGAGGGAGAATTCTAAAGGCAGCAGGAGAAAAACCAAGAGTCATATACAATGAAACCCTCATAAGGCTATCAGCTGATTTATCTGCAGAAACTTTGTAGGCCAGAAGGGAATGGTATTATATATTTAAGGTGCTGAAAGGGAAAAACCTACAACTCAGGATACTCTACCCAGCAAGATTATCATTTAGAATTGAAGGCAAGATAAAGAATTTCTCATATAAGCAAAAACTAAAAGAGTTCATTGATACTGAACATATCCTAAAAGAAATGTCAAAAGATCTTCTCTACGTGACAAAGAAAAGGCTGCAACAAGAAGTTAGTATCTATAGGAAAGGAAAAAAGTCCCACTTACTAGTAAAGGCAGATGTATAGTAAAAGTTGTGGATCAACAACTTAAAAATGCTAGTATAAAGATTAAAAGAAAAAAAGTGTAAAATCAACTGTAACTACAATAAACAGTGAAGGGATAAACATGAAGATGTAAAATATGACATTAAATACACAAAATGTTGGGGAGGGGAGTAAAACATGTAGATAATTTAGAATGTATTTGAACTTAAGTGACCATTAGTTTAAAACAAGTTGACCTATAACTATAGGTCAACATATATGAATCTCATGGTAACCACAGATCAAAAACCTACAATAGATACAAAAAAGCTAGAGTGAAAGGAACACTAGCATACCACTAAATAAAATCACAGGGAAGAAACTAAAAGAAGAAAAGAACAGAGAAGAACTGCAAAAACAACCAACAAAATGGTAATAAGTATTGGGTTGGCCAAAAAGTCTGCTCGTGGTTTTCCATAACATCTTACAAAAAAAACCTGAATGAACTGTTTGGCCAACCCAATACATATCTATCAGTAATCACTTTATCATCAATGGACTAAATGCTCCAATCAAAAAATGTAGAGGGGCTTATTGGATGAAAAAAACAAGATGCTAGATGCTGCATACAAGAGACTAAATTCAGAGCTAAAAACACACACAGTCTGAAAGTTAGAAGATGGAAAAAGATATTTCATGCAATTGGAAATGTTAAGAAAATGGGGATAACAATACTCACATCAGGAAAAATAGACTTTAAAACCAAGGCTATAACACAAGACAAAGAAGGGCATTATACATGATAGGGGGATCAATACTAGAAGAGGATATTACACTCATTAACATATATGCACCTAATAACAGAGCACCTAAATATATAAAGCAAATATGAACAGACATAAAGGGAGAAACTGACAATATTACAAAAATAGTAGGGGACTTTAAAACCCCACATACACCTTTTTTACATTCTACATGTTAGCAATATCATATATTTCTCTTTCTCTGTCTGACTTACTTTACTCAGTATGACTATCTCTAGGTCCATCTATGTTGCTGCAAATGGCATTACTTTGCTCTTTTTTTATGGCTGATTAATACTCCATTGTATATATGTATGACAGTTTTATCCATTGCTTTGTTGATGGACATTTAAGTTGCTTCCATGTCTTGGCTATTGTGAATAGTGTTGCAATGAATATTGGGGTGAAAGTATCTTTTTGAATTATGGTTTTCTCCAGATATATGCCCAGGAGTGGGATTGCTGGATCTTATGGTAGCTCTATTTTTAGTTTTTTAAGGAACTTCCATACTCTTCTCCATAGTGGCTCTACAATTTACATTTCCAGGAATAGTGTAGGAGGGTTCCCTTTTTTTCACACCCTCTCCAGCATTTATTGGTTTTAGATTTTTTGATGATAGCCACTCTGACCAGTGTGAAGTGATACCTCATTGTAGTTTTTATTTGCATTTCTGTAATAATTAGTGATGTTGAACATCCTTTCATGTGCTTTTTAATAATCTGTATGTCTTCTTTGGAGAAATGTCTATTTAGGACTTCTGCTTATTTATTTTTTTATTTATTTTGCGGTACGTGGGCCTTTCACTGCTGTGGTCTCCCCTGCCGCGGAGCACAGGCTCCGGACGCGCAGGCTCAACGGCCATGGCTCATGGGCCCAGCTGCTCCGTGGCACGTGGGATCCTCCCAGACCAGGGCATGAACCCGCATCCTCTGCATCGGCAGGCAGACTCTCAACCACTGCGCCACCAGGGAAGCCCCTTCTGCCTATTTTTTGATTGTGTTGTTTGTTTTTTTGATATTGAGCTGCATGTGCTGTTTGTATATTATGGAGGTTAATCCCATGTTGGTTTCTTCATCTGCAAATATTTTCTCCCATTCTGAGGGTTGTCTTTTTGTTTTGTTGATGGTTTCCTTTGCTGTGCAAAAGCTTTTAAGTTTCATTAGGTCCCATTTGTTTATTTTTATTTTCATTACTCTAGGAGGTGGATTGAAAAAGATATTGCTGTGATTTATGTAAAAGAGTGTTCTGCCTACATTTTCCTCTAATAGTTTTATAGTATCCAGCCTTATATTTAGGTCTTTAATCCATTTTGAGTTTATTTTGTGTATCATGTTAGGTAATGTTCTAATTTCATTTGTTTACATGTAGCTGTTCAGTTTTCCCAGCACCACTTATTGAAGAGACTGTTTTTTCTCCATTGTGTATCCTTGCCTCCTTTGTCATAGATTAGGGGACCATAGGTGTGTGGATTTATCTCTGGGATTTCTATCCTGTTCCATTGATCTATATTCCTGTTTTTAGGCCAGTACCAAACTGCCTTGATTACTGCAGCTTTGTAGTATATTCTGAAGTCAGGGAGCCTGATTCCTCCAGCTCCATTTTTCTTTTTCAAGATTGCTTTGGCTACTCAGGGTCTTTTGTGTTTCCATATAAATTGCAATTTTTTTGTTCTAGTTCTGGGGAAAATGCCATTGGTAATTTGATAAGGATTGCGCTGAATCTGTAGATTGCTTTGGGTAGTATAGTAATTTTCACAATGTTGATTCTTCCAATCCAAAGACATGGTATATCTCTCCATCTGTTTGTGTCATCTTTGATTTCTTTCATCAGTATCTTATTGTTTTTTGAGTACGGGTCTTTTGCCTCCTTAGGTAGGTTTATTCCTAGGTATTTTATTCTTTTTGTTGTAATGGTAAATGGGATTGTTTCCTTAATTTCTCTTTCTGATATTTCCTTGTTAGTGTATAGACATGCAAGAGATTTCTGTGCATTAATTTTTTATCCTGAAACTTTACCAAATTCATTGATGAGCTCTAGTAGTTTTCTGGTAGCATCTTTAGGATTTTCTCTGTATAGTATCATGTCATCACAAACAGTGACAGTTTTACTTCTTTTCCAATTTAGATTCCTTTTATTTCTTTTTCTTCTCTGATTGCCATGGCTTGGGCTTCCAAAACTATGTTGAATAATAGTGGTGAGAGTGGGCATCCTTGTCTTTTTCCTGATCTTAGAGGAAATGGTTTCAGTTTTTCACCATTGAGAATGATGTTTGTTGTGGGTTTGTCATATATGCCCTTTATTATGTTGAGGTAGTTTCCCTCTATGCCCACTTTCTGGAGACTTTTATCATAAAAGAGTGTTGAATTTTGTCAAAAGCTTTTTCTGCATCTATTGAGATGATGATATGGGTTTTATTCTTCAATTTGTTAATATGGTGTATCACACTGATTGATTTGCATATATTGAATAATCCTTGCATCTCTGTGATATATCCCACTTGGTCATAGTATATGATAAGTTTAATGTGTTATTGTATTTGGTTTACTAATATTTTGTTGAGGATTTTTGCATCTATGTTCATCAGTAAAATTGGTCTGTAATTTTTGTTTCTTACATTATCTTTGTCTGTTTTTTTGTATCAGGGTGATGCTGGCCTTGTAGAACAGGTTTGGGAGTGTTCCTCCCTCTGCAATTTTTGTAAGAGTTTGAGAAGGGTTGGTGTTAACTCTTCTCTAAATGTTTGATAGAATTTGCCTGTGAAGCTATCTGGTCCTGGACTTCTGTTTGTTGGAAGACTCTTAATTGCAGTTTCAATTTCATTGCTTGTGATTGGTCTGTCCATATTTTCTATATCTTCCTGTTTCAGTCCTTGAAAGTTGAACCTTTCTAAGAATTTGTCCATTTTCTAGGTTTCCATTTTATTGGCATATAGTTGCTTGTAGTAGTCTCTTATGATCTTTTATATTTTTGTGGTGTCAGTTCTAACTTCTCCCTTTTCATTTCTTTCTCTTTTTTTTTTTTTTCTTTTTTTTTTTTTGTGGTATGCGGGCCTCTCACTGTTGTGGCCTCTCCCATTGAGAAGCACAGGCTCCGGACATGCAGGCTCAGCAGCCATGGCTCAAGGGGCCAGCCTCTCCGTGGCATGTGGGATCCTCCTGGACCGGGACATGAACCCGTGTCCCCTGCATCGGCAGGCAGACTCTCAACCACTGCACCACCAGGGAACCCCATCATTTCTAATTTTACTGATTTGAGTCCTCTCCTTTTCTTGATAAGTCTGGCTAAATGTTTATCAATTTTGTTTATCTTCTCAAAAATACAGCTTTTAGTTTCATTGATCTTGCTATCCTTTTCTTCATTTATTTCTGCTCTGACCTTTATGATCTCTTTCTTACTACTAACTTTGAGTTTTGTTTCTTCTTCTTTTTCTTTATGTGTAAGGTTCTGTTGTTTATTTAAGGTTTTCCTTGTTTCCTGAGGTAAAATTATATTGTTATAAACTTCCCTCTTAGAACTGCTTTTGCTGCATCCCATAAGTTTTGGATTGTCGTGTTTTCATTGTCATTTATCTCTAGGTATTTTTTGATTTCCCCTTTGATTTCTTCTGTGATTCATTATTTAGTAACATTGTTTAGCCTCCTTGTGTTTGTGTTTTTTACAGTTTTTTTCTCCTGTAACTGATTTCTAAACTCACAGTGTTGTGGTCAGGAATGAGTTTTGATATGATTTCAATTTTCTTAAATTTACCAAGGCTTTCTTTATGGTCCAAGATGTGACCTATCCTGGAGAATGTTCTGCGTGCACTTGAGAAGAAAGTGTATTCTGCTGCTTTCAGATGGAATGTCCTATAAATATCAATTAAGTCTATCTGATTTAATGTGTCATTTAAAGCTTGTGTTTCCTTATTAATATTCTGTCTGGATGATATGCCCATTGGAGTAAGTGGGGTGTTAAAGTCCCTCACAATTATTGTGTTACTGTTGATTTTCCCTTTTATGGCTGTTAGTATTTGCCTTATATATTTAGGTGCTCCTATGTTGGGTGTATATATATTTACAATTGTTACATTTTCTTCTTGGATTGATCCCTTGATCAATACATAGTGTTCTTTCTTGTCTCTTGTAATAGTCTTTATTTTAAAGTCTATTTTGTCTGATATGATTATTGCTAATCTAGCTTTCTTTTGATTTCCAGTTGCATGGAATATTTTTTTTCCATCCCCTTACTTTCTGTCTGTATGTGTCCCTAGGTCTGAAGTGTTTCTCTTGTAGACAGCCTATATATGAGTCTTGTTTTTGTATCCATCCAGCCACTCTATGTCTCTTGGTTGGAGCATTTAATCCATTTAGAGTTAAGGTAATTATCAATATTTATGTTCTTCTTGCCATTTTCTTAATTGTTTTTGGCTTGTTTTTGCAGGTCTTTTTTCTACCCTTTCTCTTTTTTCTCTTCGCTTGTGGTTTGATGACCTTTTTAGTGTTTTGTTTAGGTTACTTTCTTTTTGTGTGTGTGTGTACCTATTGTAGTTTTTTGTTTGCATTTCCCATGAGGTTACAATAAAGCAGTATATATATATACAAGGTTGTTTTAAGTTGCTGGTCTCTTAATTTCAAATGCAATTCCCATTTCCTGCATTTGTACTCTCCTCTACTCATGGTTGCTGTTTTTGATACCATATTTGTATATGGATCATTTCATGCTTTTACTGTATGTTTACCTTTACTAGTGAGCTTTCCCATTTGTGATTTTCTTATTTCTAGTTGTGACCTCTTTTTTTCCCTTCCTAGAGAAGTTCCTTTTGCATTTCTTGTAAAGCTGGTTTGGTGATGCTAAATTCTCTTAGCTTTTGCTTGTCTGTAAAACTTTTGATTTCTCTGTCAAATCTGAATGAGATCTTTGTTGGGTAGAGTATTCTTAGTGGTAGGTATTTCCCTTTCTTCACTTTAAATATATCATTTCATATATTCACTTTAAATATATATCCCTTCTTGCCTGCAGAGTTTCTGCTGAAAAATCAGCTGATAAACTTATGGAGATTCCCTTGTATGTCATTTGTTGCTTTTCCCTTGTTGTTTTTCATATATTTTTCTTTTTATTTAATTTTTGTCAATTTGATTACTATGTGTCTCAGTGTGTTCCTCCTTGGATTTATCCTGTATGGAACTCTGCATTTTCTGGACTTGGGTGAGTATTTTCTTTCCCATGTTAGGGAACTTCTTGACTATAATGTCTTCAAATATTTTCTCAGGCCCTTTCTCTTTCTCTTCTTCTTCTGGGACCAACCCCTATAATTCAAATATTGGTGCATTTAATGCCATCCCAGAGGTCTCTGAGAGGGTGCTCATTTCTTTTCATTCTTTTTTCTTTATTCTGTTCCATGGCAGTGATTTCCACAGTTCTGTCTTCCAGCTCACTTATCCATTTTCTGTGTCAGCTTTCTGCAATTGATTCCTTCTAGTGTATTTTTCCTTTCAGTTATTGTATTATTCATCTCTGTTTGTTCTTAGTTCTTCTAGGTCTTTGTTAATTATTTCTTGTATCTTCTTGGTCTGTGCCTCCATTCTTTTCTGAGATCTTGGATCATCTCTACTATCATTACTCTGAATTCTTTTTCAGGTAGACTGCCTATCTCCTCTTCAGTTAGTTATTTTTGTAGGCTTTTATCTTGTTCCTTCATCTGCAACATATTTTTCTGTCATCTCATTTTGTCTAATTTACTGTGTTTGTGATCTCCTTTCCACAGGCTGTAGGATCATAGTTGTCTGCTCCTCTTGTCTGCTCCCTGGTGGCTGAGGTTTTTCCAGATGTTTGTGCCATTATCCCATTGATAGGGGGTTTGACTGGTGTTGTGGTGACAAGAGCCTACCCTGAATATTGAGCAGGGCCTCCCCTTTGGTCTCTGGTTGTCACTTCCATGTCACTGGTGGAGCCTGCTCCCTAGTTTTTGGAGTAGACACCCCCAGATCTGTTCTTAGCTGTGTTTCTGATCTGTGGTGTGAGGTAGGTGGGATTGGAGTACTCCCACTGGGAGAGAAACCACTGAGTATTTCTCCTCTGGAGGTGTTCACCTGTGAAAGTGTTCTGTGGTGTCCCCTTTCACTTGTGTGGTCTCACAAAGTACACTGTTGTTAGTACTGCTCTAAATCCCACCTGAACTGTGGATATGCTGGCAATTGGCCCTGGTGACTCTCAGGCATTGTTTTCACCAGGCCACCAGCACCTATCCACTGAGGTCAGGTCCCAGGACTGTAATAGTCATGCACCTGGACCCTCTGTGGGAGCTATGGAGGAATCCTGGACTCTGTTCTGGCCCACCTCCTCCATGTACGTGCCCACAAAACACACAGCTGCTAAAGCCAGACCTGTCTCAGATGCAGGTGCACTTGTTGTCTGTTCAGTTGTTCCACAGGTGCTGAAGTTAGGAAGCCATCACTGGAGTTGTAACTCTGCAGTTCGTGCGGCCATGAGGAGAAGATTTCAGCTCTTCTTCCTTAGTTACATGGCCCCTGGACCTCAACTATGGTTTCAGCCCCACCTCTGTGCGTTTTCCTCCCACTGGAGTCTGCTTTACAGGTTGCTGGATCACACAAGCCCATCAGGTGTGAGGGGGCTAAGGTGGCAATCAGAGCAAGTGGGTTGCCCAGGCAGTACAGTTCCAGGGTCGTGATCTGGACACACAAGCTCATCAGGCAGGAGGGAGCTGAGGTAGCAGTTGAGGCAAGTGGGCCATCTAAGTTGGAGGGTGCTGGGGAAATGATTGGAATGTGCAAGCCCAACAGGTGGTGATTGGGGTGAGTGGGTTGCCCAGGAGAGTGGGAGAGAGGTCATGGTGGGGGCACAAGAGCTGGCTCTGGCAGCAGCCCTCCTTAGTGCCCGTGGAGGCACAGACCTGTGCATGAGGAGAGAGGCTGCAATGGCGGCCCTGCCCTTTGTGCATCACTCAACAATGGTGTTTTGCTTCTATGGCAGTCTGCACTTCCTCCACAAGCATTCCTGGTTGCAGAGCTCCTCACTCCCAACCCCTCAGGCTGTCTCCTCACATCCAACTACAGTCCCCTCCCTGGGTCTGCTTTCCAAACCACACATTCCTGCACCCAGCCCCTGTGCACACCAGTGGACACCCATCTCAGGCTGGGAAGTTCAGGACTGTGGCACAGGCCATCTGTGTAGGTCTCACTCTGTCCTGTCTGCCACACAATTTCTGAGCTCTCCTCTGAGCCCCTGAAGCTTCTCTTCTGTCCCAGCTTATCTCCCCACTGGTGAGAGGGCTTCCCCAGATGTGGGAATCTCTCCTCACCTTCAGCTCCCTCTCAGGGCACAGGTCCTGACCTCCTTCTGCTCTTCTTCTTTTTCTCTTTTTTTTCTTTCATCCTACTCAGTTATATGGGGATCCTTCTTGTGCTTTTAGGTGTCTGAGGTCTTCTGCTAGTGTTCAGCAGGTGCTCTGTGAGAACTGTTCCATTTTTAGATGTATTCTTGATGCATTTGTAGGGAAAGATGAACTCCATGTCCTCCTACTCCTCTGCTGTCTTGAGGATCTGCTGATCTTGGAGAGTTCCCCAGATAGGCAGATGACATTTGGGACTCACCATGGCAGCATAGATGCTAGCAGCAGCCATTTTTTAAGAGCTCATCCTACCATAAAGACACTTGTGCTGGCAAGAGCCTTGTGGTGACTTTTTAATAGCTTGGACCAAGATTTATTTTCAACAGCCTAATAATACCTTCCCTCTATTGCCTCTGTCTCTCTCTTTTTTTTTTTTTTAAGATTCCACATACAAATGGGGTCATGTCGTCATTTATCTTTCTCTGCCTGAGTTATTTCACTTAGCATAATACCCTCAAGGTCCATCCATATTGTCACAAATGGCAGGATTTCCTTCTTTTTTATAGCTGAATAATATTCCATTATAAGTATGGAAATGGAAAATATGATATATATCACATTTTCTTTATTCATTTGTCCATTAATGGACACTTAGGTTATTTCCACATCTTGACTATTGTAAATAATGCTACCATGAACATCGGGGTGCATGTATATTTTTGAAATAGTGTTTTTGTTTTTTTTAGGTAATACCCAGAATTGAAATTCCTGGATCATATAGCAGTTCTATTTCAAATTTTTTGAGTAACCTCCATACTGTTTTCCATAGTGGCCGCATCAATTTACATTTGCACCAACAGTGCACCAGAATTCCTTTTATTCCTCATCCACACCAACACTTGTTATATGTTATCTTTTTGATAATAGCCATTCCAACAGCTGTGAGGCATAGTT
Organism: Delphinapterus leucas; assembly: GCF_059928025.1. Taxonomy (NCBI): domain Eukaryota; kingdom Metazoa; phylum Chordata; class Mammalia; order Artiodactyla; family Monodontidae; genus Delphinapterus; species Delphinapterus leucas. The sequence goes on from NC_143147.1 coordinate 33,395,582, forward strand.
TTGACTTGCATTTCCCTGATGATTCATGCTGTTGAGCACCTTTTCATGTTTCTGTTTGTCATCTGTATTTTTTCTTTGGAAAAATATCTATTCAGATCCTCTGCTCATTTTTAATGAGTTTTTTGTTTGTTTGTTTGTTTTGCTATTGAGTTGTATGAATTCTTTATCTGTTTTGGCTATTAACCCCTTATCAGACATATGATTTATAAATACTTACTTTCACTCAGTAGTTTGCCTTTTCATTTTGTTGATGATTTCTTCTCCTCACAGAAACTTTTTAGTTTGATGTAGTCCCACTTGTTTATGTTTGCTTCTGGTGTCAAATCCAAAAATATCATTGCCAAGACCAATATCAAGGAGCTTACCACCTGTGTTTTCATCCAGTAGTTTTATGTTTCATGTTTTACTGTCAAGTCTTTAATTAATTTTCAGTTAATTTTTTATGTGGTGTATGATAGTGGCTGTTTCATTCTTTTGCATGTGGCTATCCAGTATTCCCAGCATAATTTATTAAAGAGACTGTTCTTTCCCCATTGTATATTCTTGGCTCCTTGTTGTAAATTAATTGACCACATTTGTGTGGGTTTATTTCTGGGCACTCTATTCTGTTCCATTTATCCATGTGTCTGTTTTTATGCCAATATCATACTGTCTTGATTACTATAACTTTATCATCACACCATGCCCGACTCCTAACCCCTGTTAAGCACTGATACACTCTCATCACCACAATTTTGTCTTTCTGAGAATGTCAGAGAAGTGGAGTCAAAGAATACTCAATCATTGGGACTGGCTTCTTTCATTCAGCATAATGTCTTTGAGGTTCATCCAAGCTGTTGTGTGTATAAATAGTTCATTTCTTTTCTTTTTTTCTTTTTTTGGCTGAGTAATATGCCAGTCTATGGGTACAATATGATTTGTTTATCCATTCTCCTGTTAAAGGAAATTTGTATTGTTTCCAGTTTAGAACAATGTCTGGTACATAATTGGGGTGATCAATAAATGCTAGCTGATATTAGCTGAAGACTAAGAATGGGAGGCCCTGTTTCTCTGTATTCCATGGGATTCCTATATGTCTTCTTTTAAAAAAAAAAACCTGCACTTTGGTTTTCCACTATAATTATTTTCCTGCTTATAAGTCATTGGATGCAGTGAGTCAAAATTAATTTCCTTTGGGCCTCAATGGATAATTGGGGCATGCAGCCACCTGGTAGCATCTTTTCTGTGTCAGTTCCCCTCTTTCTGGCTGTCTCTCTCCAATTTCAGATCATTCCCACCCTTCATTATAATCAATGGCTTCAGGACTAAATTGTATCATTGATTATAGCTAAAACACCCACCTAAGGACTACAGCTTATAGCATTTAACTTTCTCTCACAGATGTTTCTACTTTATATTCCTAAGCCTTTCATCAACAGTGTGCCCTTTTCCACCCCAGCTGATGCTTTTCAAGTATTTTAGTGACTCTGACTTTATTAGCAATGTCATCACTTCAGTTTCATGCTGCTAAATATTCACCCTCACTAATATCAACATCATTAGGATTTGTTTGAGTAATGAAGTCACAAATGCTATTATGTACCAATAACATGAAAAGTACATAGGATGTGGAACAAGGGGTGTTATGGACTGAATTGTGTCCCCTCCTCCCAAATTCATATGTTGAAGTCCTAACCTGTAGTACCTTAGAATGTGACTGTATTTGGAGATAGGGCCTTTAAAGAGGGAATTAGGTTAAATGAGGTCATAAGAGTGGGGCCCTAATCCACTACGACTGTTGTCCTTGTTAAAAGAGGAAGAGAGAGACATCAGGAATGAGTGTGTACAGAGAAAAAGCCATGTGAGGACAAAGTCAAGGAGAGAAGCCTCAGGAGAAACCAACTGTACTGGCACATTGATCTTGAACATCCAGTTTCCAGAACTGTGAGAGAGAAACTTCTGTTGTTTTAGGAGCCCAGTCTGTGGCATTTTGTTGTGGCAGCCCTAGCAAACTAATACAAGGGGTTAGGAAATCTCATCCAGATCTCAAGAGGCAGGGAGATCTCACCTGACATCTGGGCTATCTTTGGTAAGAGATAATGTCTCAAGGATAGGTGGCCAAGATGGTGGAATAGGAAGACCCTGAATTTACCTCCTCCCACGGACACAACAAAATTACAACTACTTACAGGGCAAATACCTATGAGAACTATCTGAAGACTAGCAGAAAAGATTTCCCACAACTGAAGACATTAGGAATGATCATAATAAGATGGGCAGGAGGTGTGGACATATGGTATAATTAGAACTCCTCCCTGGGTTGGCAACCTACAAATGAGAGGGCTATCACAATCATAGAGGTCCTCTCCTAGGAGAGAGTGGTCCAAGTCTCACATCAGACTCCTAGGCCCAGAAGTCCTATACTGGGAATATGAGCCCCCAGAACAACTGGCTTTGAAAATCAGCAGGGCTGATATTTGGGAGAGCTGAAGGGCTATATAAAACAGATACTCTGCTGTTAAAGGGCATGTAAAAAATCTCACATGCTGAGTCCCAGTGCAGAGGCTGTAGTTTGAAATGATCCAGGGTCAGACCCTGTTGCTGATTTTGGAAAGCCTTACAGAGAGGCAGGAGGCAACTTGGACTACCCTGGGGATGAAGATGCTGGTGGCAGCCATTTTGGGGTTTCTTCTGTGAAAACACTGGCACTGGCAAGTGCCATTTAGGAATCCTCCCTCTAGCCTAAAAATGCTGGTTGCTTACCAGACTACCAGTGAGCTGGCACCAGCCCTGAGCACCCCTGGCCATGCAGACAGCCACCTGGGAGATGACCTCACCCACCAGCAGGCCAACAGCAGCCCCACACATGCTCCTGCAGCCAACCACACAGGAAGCTTACCCTGTCCTGCCATGGACCAGCAGCTACTGTATAGCCAGGGCCTAGTAGCCAACTACCAGCCAGCACACAACAATCAATGTGGCACAACAGAAAGGCACACACAGCTTATATAAGGGGCACCCTTAGAGTGTACATCTTTGGTGATGAGAGGAGAGTGTGCTTCTGGATCCCACAGGACATTTTCTACATAAGGTCACTTTTCCAAGAATGCAAAATGTAAAAAACCTACCTAACACATAGAAATAAACACAAGAATTGGGAAAAATGAGAAGACAGGGTGATATATTCCAAATGGAGGAATACAACAAAACCTCAGAAAAGGAGCTAAATGCAGTGGAGATAATCAATCTACTTGAATGATTCAATGTAGTGATCTAACAATGCTCAACGAACTTGGGAGAGAATGGATGAACATAGTGAAAACTGTAACAAAGAGTTAGAAAATATAAAGAAGAACCAAACAGAGATGAATGATACAATAAATGTAATAAAAAATACAGTAAGAGGAATCAACAGTAGATTAGATGATACAGAGGAATGGATCAGTGATCTGGAAGACAGACTAGTGGAAATCACCTGAGATGAACAGAAAAAAAGAAAAAGAATTTTTAAAAATAAGGATATTTTAATATACATCTAGGAGAACATCAAGCATACTAATATTTAGAATATAGGGGTCCCAGAAGAAGAGAGAGAGAAAGGACAGAGAACTTATTTGAAGAAATAATAACTGAAAACTTTCCTAACTTGGGAAATGAAACAGGCATCCAGGTCCAGGAAGCTCAGAGAGTCCCAAACAAGATGAACTCAAAGAGGTCCATGCCAAGATATATTATAATTAAAATGGCAAATGTTAAAGAGAAAGAGAGAATCTTTAAAGCAGTAAGAGAAAAGCAACCTGTTATATTCAAGGAAACTCCCATAAGATAACCAGCTGACTTTTCAGCAGAAACTTAGCAGGCCAGAAAGGAATAGCATGATATATTCAAAATAATGAAAGGAAAAAATCCTACAATGAGGAATACTCTACCTGGCAAGGTCATCATTCATATTGAAGAAGAGCTAAAGAGATTTACAGACAAGCAAAAGCTAGAGAGTTCAGCATCACTAAACTGGCTTTATAATAACGATTAAAGCAATTTCTCTAAGTGGAAAAGAAAAGACCATAACTAGAATTATAAAAATTATGAAAGATAAAACTTCATTCGTAAAGGAAAACATATAGTAAATACAGTGGTAGTAGATTGACCACTTATAAAGCTAATAGGAAGGCTAAAGGACAAAGGTAATAAAATCATCTATGTACACAATAAATTGTTAAGGGATACACAAAACAAAAAGATATAAATTTCAAAAACATTAAACATTGGGGTGGGGAGGAAAAATGCAGGGTTGTTAAAATGTATTTGAAATTTAAGAAATCAACAACTTAAAACAATCATATATTTATCACTATCTATATCTATATCATCTATATGTATATATATATTTTTATGTATGAAACTCATGGTAATCACAGACCAAAAATCTATAATAGATTTACACACAAAAAGAGAAAGGAATCCAAACATAACACTAAAGATAGTCATCAAATCACAAGAGAAGAGAACAAAAGAAGAAAGGAACAAAAAAGAACTACAAAATAACACCAAAACAATTAACCACATGACAACAAGCAGCTACCTATCCATAATTACTTTAAATGCAAATGGACTAAATGCTCTAATTAAAAGATATAGAGTGGCTGAATGAATTTAAAAAAGAAGACCCATATATATGTTGCCTAGAAGATTCACTTCAGGTCTAAAGACATACACAGCTCTGTTTACATCTCTCTTGGGTAGATACCTGAGAGTGGAATTGCTGGATCATATGGCAAATTTATGTTTAACTTTTTAAGGAATTGCCAAACTCTTTCCAAAGTGGCTGCGCTATTTTATGTTCCCACCATTGGTGAATTAGGATTCCTAGTTTCCCACATCCTCACCAACATTTACTATTGCCAGTCTTTTTCAGTGGTTTCAATTTGCATTTCCCTAATGACTAATGATGTTGAGCATTTTATAGCACTTTAATTTTTTTTAAATTAAAGATATTCATTGCAGAAAATTAAAAATATGCAGGAAAAGTCAGAGAAAAAATCCTTGCATTTCCATAATCTAGATATAACCACTGTTATCATTTAAAGTTTTTTCAAGTCATGTGTGTGTCTTTTTTATAAATTGGAGTCTTACTATGTATATTGTTTTCAAAATTGTTTTTCCCTCCACATTTCATCATGTAATTAGCTATTACTCTGCAACCCAAGTTTCAACCTCTCCATCCTCAATATTTACAAAAGAAATATTTTGTGGGATCCCAGTATATAACATGGGAAGCAGAGGTTCTCTGAGTAGAGTGGGTCCTGCCAGATCATGTGGCCCCCTTACTGCTTCTGAATGCCAGTTTTCAAGTAGCTCTTATGAATTATTTTCAATGGTTGCATCTCATTCTCTACTGTTCAACACTGAGATTACATAGTGGTTAAGAAGATAGGAGCCAGATGCCTGGGGTTTTAATCTCAGCTCTGCCACTTATTAGCAATGTATTCAGTGGTGCCCTTGGCCTTAGTTTCCTTGTTCATGAGAATAATAATAGTATCCACTGCCATAGAAGAGCTATATGGCATATATAAATACAGTGATTTTTTTCTGTCTCAGTTTTGAGTTACTTAATTTCATAGTTGTATAACATAAAATTTAAAATTAACAGTTTAAAACATGTTTTAATTGAGCAACATGCTGACAATCTGCTTCTCTCTACAGGCCACATGAACTGGTCGACGGGATAGTTCAGAGAAAGGAAATCAGTTTACATTCTAATTCTCAATATACAGATACGATACGAGGTCTTGGAAATTTTATCTTTAGTATCATGATAATTTCTGCATTTTTTTTGTAGAAAAAGGCATTTTTTAGATGATTTGTGAAATAAGAGAGATTATAAATGGAAAGACATTATGTTTAAATTCAGGAAAGACATTCAAAATGGAACTGTATGATAATGAAATATTTTGAGAATAATCTGCCCCTGAACACCATAGTGCCATAGTAATATTTCTTCAAAAATTTTGTTTAAGAAAAGAGTTTCCTACTGAAGAAGAGTTCTAACGCCAACATGTGTGGCTTGGTTTAGAAGGAGATAGCTTTTAGAATGTTTGCTTATCATGTTTTACAATATGTATTAATATTTTAACCATATAACCATTGAAATTGCTTCCCCTTTATTTTCTGTTGATAATTTTTCAACCAACGGACTGTTGACTGAACGAAAGAACGATTGTCCTTTATTCAAATCTGCTTGTATGTCCCATAGTAACAATTTATCTCTTATGTCATATATTCAATATTTATTTATTTGTTTATTTGGCTACGCCGGGTCTTAGTTGTGGCACACGGGATCTTCGTTGTCGCATAGGGATCTTTAGTTGTGGTATGCAGGATCTAGTTCCAGGATCGAACTGGGCCCCCTACATTGGGAGCACAGAGTCTTAATCATTGGACCGCCAGGGAAGTCCCTCATGTCATATTAATTCTGCATGTTTGCTGTATTCCTGGACATTTAAAAATTTTTGGTTAATATTATAAATGGAATATCCCCCCCCCATTATTCCATTACATTTCCAACTGGTTTCTATTGGTACTGTTGATATGAAAATACAGCTGAATCACCACAGGACAGGTCTCAGCAATGCCACATTGAGCAGAACCCAAGGGCAATATTCAGAAACATTGAAAAGCGATTAAAATCTTTCCTGAAGGCTCATAAAGTGGTGCAAGGGGAACCTCACATCAGATCTATCTTGCCCATCATGCCAGCTGTACTTCACTCTCCATTCTCCTTTTCTATTTTGCCTTTACTAGGGTAACTCCAAGTCCTTTTAATGTCACCCAAACTAATATTTGTAGGTTTATTTTAATTGTTTGTCTATCCATTACTCTGATTAACACCACCCAAGCTGAGACCCTTGGTTACTTGAGTGACAAAGAATTCTGTATTAGTTATCTATTGCTGTGTGGTAAATTACCTCAACTGTGGCACCTTAACACATTGTTTATCTTACATTTTCTGTGGGCCAGGAATCTGGGAGCAGTTTGGCTGGGTGTTTCTGGTTCAGGCTTTCTCATGAGACTGCAGTCTAGCTGTTGAGTGGGGTTGTGGTCATTTCATCATTCAACTTGGTGGGGAGCAGCTTCCAAGTTCTGTCATGTGGCTGCTGGCAGGCATTAGTTCCTTGCCATGTGGGCAAGTCAATAGGCAGAGAGAGAGAGAGAGAGAGAGAGATCTCAAGTTGGAAGACAAAGGGAGTGGAATTAAGCCTCATCTCTTGAGAGAAGAGATATCAAAACATTATGGAATACCTTTAAAATCATGAATGTTTTGTTATAGAGGGTTGGTAAAGAATGTAAGTTATTATAGTCTCTTTTCTCATACTTATCGTGAATAGGAAAGCTATTAATTTCTGGGTTTTCATTTTGTAATTAGCCAGCTTGCTAAACACTTTTAGACCAAAAAGTTTTCAGTTAATTCTTTTGGGGTTTCCAGTAGATAACCATGTTTTCCCTTTCCTCTACTATTCATACAGTTTCTTTTCTTCTTTCCCTATCACTGGCTAGAATTATTCAAATAATAATCATAAATAATAAAGATAAATAATGGTGGCGGTAGTGGACATCGTCATTTCATTCCTCACTTTAATGAGGTTGTCTTTAGTGCTTCACCAGTAAAAATGATGTAGGCTGCTCTTGGTTTATTATGTTAAGGAAGCACCTTTCTTGTGCTAATTTACTAAAACTTTTTAACTCTTCCTGGTTTTCGGAGCTTGGCTTTATTGCAAAATTTTAGGCATTGCATACTCTTGGATTTCCTGAAACTTTAAGTGAAAAATTCCAGGCTTGCAGAATCCTAGCACCTTGCTAGGCCAGAGCCCACATCTAACAGTTAAGGCAGGGATATTTAGACATTTTGCTTTGAACTTACTGCTCCCAGCTTCCTTTCTGTCTCTACTCTGCCGCTCTCTGTCTCTGTCTCTCTCTCTCTTGCTTTTTTAATTGGAGCATAATTGCTTTACAATATTGGGTTAGTTTCTGCTGTACAATGAAGTGAATTAGCTATATGTATACATATATCCCCTCCCTCTTGGACCTCCCCCAACATCCCGCCCATCTAGGTCATCACAGAGCACCAAGCTGAGCTCCCTGTGCTATACAGCAGGTTCCCACTAGCTATCTATTTTACACATGGTAGTGTATATATGTCAATCCTAATCACCCAATTCATCCTACCTCCCTTCTTTCTCTGTGTCCACATGTACATTCTCTATGTCTGCATTTCTATTCCTGTCCTGCAAATAGGTTCATCTGTACGTTTTTCTAGATTCCACATATATGCATTAATATACGATATTTGTTTTTCTCTTTCTGACTTACTTCACTCTGTATGACAGGCTCTAGTTCCATCAACATCTCCACAAATGACCCAATTTTGTTCCTTTTTATGGCTGAGCAATATTCCATTGTATATATGTACCACATCTTCTTTATCCATTCATCTGTCAATGGACATTTAGGTTGCTTCCATGTCCTGGCTATTGTAAATAGTGTTGCAATGAACATTGGGGTACACGTGTCCCTTTGAATTATGGTTTTCTCAGAGTATATGCCCAGTAGTGGGATTGCTGGGTCATATGGTAGTTCTATTTTTAGTTTTTTAAGGAACTCCATGCTGTTCTCCATAGTGGCTGTATCAATTTACATTCCCACCGTAGTTCTGCTCTGATCTTTATGATTTCTTTCCATCTACTAACTTTGTGGGTTTTTTGTTCTTCTTTCTCTAGTTGCTTTAGGTATAAGTTTAGATTGTTTATTTGAGATTTTTCTTGTTTCTTTAGGTGAGATTGAATTGCTATAAACTTCCCTCTTAGAACTGCTTTTGCTACATCCCATAGGTTTTGGCTCATTGTGTTTTCATTGTCATTTGTTTCTATGTAGCTTTTGTTTTCCCCTTTAATTTCTTCAGTGATTTCTTGGTTATTTATTAGCGAATTGTTTAGCCTCCATGTGTTTGTGTTTTTTACAGTTTTTTCCTGTAATTGATTTCTACTCTCATACCATTGTGGTCAGAAAAGATGCTTGATAAACTTCAATTTTCTTAAATTTACCGAGGCTTGATTTGTGACCCAAGATATGATCTATCCTGGAGAATGTTTTGTGTGCACTTGAGAAGAAAGTGTATTCTGCTGCTTTCGGATGGAATGTCCTATAAATATCAATTAACTCTATCTGGTCTAATGTGTCATTTAAAGCTTGTGCTTCCTTATTAATTTCCTGTCTGGATGATCTGTCCATTGGTGTGAGGTGTTAATGTCCCCCATTATTATTGTGTTACTGTTGATTTCCCCTTTTATGGCTGTTAGCATTTCCCTTATGTATTGATGTGCTCCTATGTTGGGTGCATAAATATTTATAATTGTTATATCTTCTTCTTGGATTGATCCCTTAATCCTTATGTATTGTCCTTCCTTGTCTCTTGTAATAGTCTTTATTTTAAAGTCTATTTTATCTGATATGAGTATTGCTATTCCAGCTTTCTTTTGATTTCCAGTTGCATGGAATATCTTTTTCCATCCCCTCACCTTCAGCCTGTATGTGTCCCTAGGTCTGAAATGGGTCTCTTGTAGGCAGCATATATACAGACCTTGTTTTTGTACCCATTCAGACAGTCTGTGTCTTTTGGTTGGAGCATTTAATTCATTTATATTCAAGGTAATTATCAATATATATGTTCCTATTACCATTTTTTAGTTGTTTTGGGTTTGTTTTTGTGGGTCTTTTTCTTCTCTTTTGTTTTCCACCTAGAGATGTTCCTTTAGCATTTGTTGTAAAGCTGGTTTGGTGGTGCTGAATTGTCTTAGCTTTTGCTTGTCTGTAGTAAAGCTTTTGATTTCTCTGTCGAATCTGAATGAGATCTTGCTGAGTACAATAATCTTGGTTGTAGGTTTTTTCCTTTCATCACTTTAGATATGTCCTGCCACTCTTTTTTTGCCTGCAGAGTTTCTGCTAAAAAATCAGCTGATAAACTTATGGGGATTCCTTTGTATGTTATTTGTTGCTTTTCCCTTGCTGCTTTTAATATTTTTTTCTTTGAAGTTATTTTTTGTTAGTTTGATTAATATGTTTCTCAGCATGTTTCTCCTTGGGTTTTTTTCTGTATGGGGCTCTCTGTGCTTCCTGGACATAGGTGGCTATTTCCTTTCCCATGTTAAGGAAGTTTTTGACTATAAACTTTTCAGATATTTTCTCAGACCCTTTCTGTTTCTCTTCTTCTTCTGGGACCCCTACAGTTTGAATGTTGGTGCATTTAATATCCCAGAGGTCTCTGAGACTGTCTTTTCTTTTTATTCTTTTTTTTTAAATTATTATTCTCCTTGGCAGTTATTTCCACCATTTTATCTTCCAGCTCAGTTATTCTTTCTTCTGCTTCTATTATTCTATTATTGATTCCTTCTAGTGTTTTCTTCATTTCAATTATTGTGTTATTCACCACTGTTTGCTCTTTAGCTCTTCTAGGTCCTTGTTAAACATTTATTTTCTCCATCCATGTCTCCATTCTATTTCTGAGATTTTGGATCATGTTTACTATCATTACTCTGAATTCTTTTTCAGATAGGTTGCCTATGTCCTCTTCATTTATTTGGCCTTTTAGGCTTTTACCTTGCTCCTTCATCTGTAACATATTTTTTGTCATTTCATTTGTTTTTGAGGGGTGGGGCTGCATTCCTGTCTTGCTGGTTGTTTGGTCTGAGGCATCCAGGACTGGAGTTTGCAGGCAGTTGGGTGGAGCTGGATCTTGGTGCTAAGATGAGGACATCTGGGAGAGCTCACACTGATTAACATTCCAGGGAGTCTGAGGTTTTCTGTTAGTTTAGTGGTTTGGACTCAGCACTCCCAGCACAGGAGCTCAGGCCCAACCCCCAGCCTGGGAATCATGACCCCACAAGCTGTGTGGTGTGGCAAAATAAAAAAGGAAAGCAACAAACAAAAAAGAGCAGAACAATGACAGAGAATAAAAAATAAATTAAAATTAGAAAAATAAAAAAATATTATAGAAAAAGTAAAAACGAATCAACAACAAAGAAAAACAGAACCACAACAGCAAAAAAGAGAACAACAACAACAAAAAACCTAGCCAGAAAAGACCTTTTTGCTGGGGGGCAAGGCTTAGGCTCAAGACCTGTGTGGCTGGAGGAGTTCTGGAGAGCAGATGTTCAGGCTATAGGGACAGAACTGCTTTTATCTCAGTTTATACATGTAGCATCAGATTCACCTATGGCTGTGCTCACCCTTTCTTTCTTTCCCCTGGAGGGAGTTGGGTGCTTCTTGCCAGTGCTGGAGATACCTCATATGATTGGGTGATTTGTGCACCCCCAGGCTAGAATTGTGGTATTTAGGGGAGCCATACAGGTGGCTATTTCTAGAAATCATTTTCCAGGAGACAGGATAGTGGGAAATGTGTCTTCTACAAACTGAGACTTCCTTTATGTAGCCTTCCTGTATCCTACCCACATGAACCATGTTAGCAAGTTCAACCCTTGCCATATGGTGATCTCTTCTTTGCTGACTCGGGAAAACTGATTTGCTATAACTAGACTTGGATAAAAGGATCCTTATGACTGGCCCAATTAAAGAATGATCTTCAGCCTTCCTTCTCATCAGCAACCCCTGGGGGATTGTTAGAAATGCAGAGTCTCAGACCCCACCTAGACCCAGATTCAGAATCTGCATTTCCACAAGCTCCTCAGGTGATTCCCTTGCACATGAAGGTTTGAGAAACTCTAGTCTAAGAACCTTGGCTGCACCTGAAATCATCTGGAGAGCTTTAATGAAACTCCACAGTGCTCGGGCCACACCCTAGACCAGTGGGTTTCAACCATGCTGATTTTGCCTCCTCCATTTCCCAAATTTACCAATGTCTGGGGACAGTTTTGATTGTTACAAATGGGTTGTGGGTGCTATTGGCATCTAGTGGGTAGAAACCAGGGATGCTAATAAGCTTCTTCCAGTGCACAGGATAAACCCTTAAAACAAAAGTAATTATCCAGGCCAAAATGCCAATAATACCAAAGTTGAGAAATTCTGCCCTGGAATTTCTGAGGGCAGGGTCTAGGCATCACCAGTGTTTTCCAGTTTACCTGATTGTTAAGAATCCCCTGGGGTACTTCTTAATCATATAGCTCCCCAGGCTCTTCCATGGATGATTGTCAGGAAGTGGGTCTGGGATAGGGCTGGGATTCACAGTTTTAACAAGTATCCCAGGTGATTCTTATCATCAGGGAAGTTTGGAAACACTAGTCCACAGTCAGGGAGGGCAGAGATACCAGGTCATAATATAATTTAGGAAACCTATCCCTAAATATGTGTTGAAGTTGAGTGTAGGATGGAGATATGAATTGGGACCCAGTTATACATTCTCAAGAACCAGGATGGAGGGGAAACCTACACTGCTTCCTACTCAGCATTTGGCCTGCATCCTGTATCCCTATGTGTATGTGATTACCTTGAAATAGATTCAGAGGCATCAGGTACATGACAGAGACAAAAATAATGTAGTGTCTAGTATTCACAGTCTTGATCTAAGGCTTTCCTGGAGGATCCTGCAGTCATCTGCCTAACTTCTGGCCTTTGTTGTGCTGATTAGGGTAAAGGATGGGGAGATTAGAGTGAGGCTGAAGGGTCCTGGTATGAATTATGAAGAGAGCATAGTACTGAGTGATATAGTAATGAGCAAGGTAAAGACTTATGTTATTTTTCACTGTATATACTTCTTTGGATTGCAGATTGGAAGTTTTTTTGAATATAACATTGCAAAGTGGCCATGAAATCATCCTGTTATACTCACAATTGAGACGGTTTTGTGAACCAAATCCCAGTCCTCTCACCCTCTCAGCTCAAACCTGCTCCCATGTAGGTGGATGATAGACTGATGTTACAGATCCAGGAGGCTTAGTCGCTCACATTGTAGCCCTGTTTGATGGATACTGGTTGGGTTGCTAGGAGAAATGGGACATTACAAATGGGAAGGGAATCAGAGTGAACAGCTGAGACACCTCTGCAGATTGTTTACACTTACTTTCCCTGGTCTTGAGAAGTTCCTAGTTTGAGACCCATGACCTTTCCATTTCTGAGAAGCCCTTTATGCATTTGAAGATTAAGGCTGCCACTGAGGTACAGACCCCACCATACCATACTCCAGCTACCTCTGCATACCAGAATCTGGAATACTGAGAGGTGCTGGCTCTTAATTGAAAAGAAATACAGAAGTACTGTCCATGGTAGGATCCTGATACCTTGATTTCATTGCCATCATAGGGGGTTTTTACTTCAATGATCCCCTAGTGTTCAGGTTAAAGTAGAACTGCTAGGGCTTCTACAGCTTAATCTAGATTAGGAAGGGAGATGAATAAAAGACAGCCTTGAAGATGATTTGACCTTCTAATACTCAATGAAGCCATTTGGAACATGCCCTTGGCTTGACCATAACAGATGAACGGGTTCCAACATGACCTTTAGGCACTGAGGCCCCACTGTTTATCTTCAGAACATCCTCAAACATGTTTTGGACCTGGACTTGACTGAGCCACTGGTCAGAAATATCATGAACTGTTCATGATAGCTTAAATCCTGAGAACCTAATTTTCTGTGGTACAGAAGATGAAGTTGCGGCCAGACCTGTCTAGTCCAGACATGTGTTCTGCTCAAGGAATTATTTTTCTCAAGTTGGAAGTCCCCTCTCCCCTAATCTGCTTACCTATATTCTCTGAAGTTCATCTCAAATTTCCCCCTAATCTCTGACCTTATAATGGTCCTCTAGAAAAGGAAGGAGTTTAAAGCCCTAGGGGGTTTAATTTCCATATCAAACCCAACCCATTGACTGTTAAAACTCATGTCTGTAATTACACTGTGTGGTACCATGGAGATGCAGCACTCAGATTCCCTTCAAGGAAGGACTTGCTTCAGTCTGTCAGCTCCTTCAGCGGTTGCCACTGCAGACAGCCATCTTCCTGAGGCAGGCTATATCTGGTGACTGTGAAAGGTGGTCATATAAAGGGATATTAAGCAATTTTGGCCTGACACAGACACCCCAACAGGAAGAACTTGATCCCCACCTGCATTGCAGTTTGGCTTTTTCCTCTGCCCCATACTGTATCTTCCGCTTTTCCTTTTGTAGGTGTTAAACGCTAATAAACAACTTTTGCCCAAACATCTGCTTCTGGAGAACCCAACCTGTGACAGACTGTGTGGACCACATTGCTACAGGAGGATGTACACCCTTGTGCTTACTTTTTGAGAAAGGTGGTCATGGTTGATGTCCACTTCCCAGTGTGGAGGTAGTAGCTCCTGGCAATCAAGGCTATTTTGTAAGGGAAGATATTTTCTTGCCATGACAGTGTTCAGTGGGAGTGTTGTCTGATTATTGTAGCTGGGCCAGCTAGGGCAAGCCCAGAGACCCCCTTGGCAAGGTGGGCTTTCAGAAACATTTTCCTAGTGCAGATTTCCCAGAATTGAGCAGAGGGTCATCTCTGACCCCTTTCATTTTTTGGTTCTGTTTCTGCCCTTTGTAATTTTCTTGACCTGTTTCCTGTTTCTTCTTCCTTCTATAAGGTGTGTGTCATTTCAATTTGCAGTTTCAACATGGGATGAGGAATTTTCAAGTAAATCTGGGTGTAGTGGGACACATTGGAATCCAATTAAAGAAATAGAATAGTGAATGATGAAGTGCCTATGAGAAGTTTTGGGAGGTTGCAGTGGGGATTTGTTTGAACTCACAGAATAGCTGAAAATTACCCATGGGAGATAACTCCACACTGAAGGCTTAGACGGAAAAGGTGAAAATGGGGGAAATAGGCGAAAGTCTGTGACCTGCTCGATAGAGAAGATATGAGGATGCAAGGGAAATGTGTTTGATTAAAAAGCAGCTTAACCTCAGAAGAAGCCTGAATTGAAAAAAAGCAAAGCAAAACAAAACTATTAAGCTTCCATGAAACTTACCATGAGGCAAATGAGTGAACGTGCAAGTAAAAGTACTTGTTTGTATATTTTCCCAGAAGCTCTTAGAGGAATTAAATTTAGCTTGACAACACTTCTCAAGACCCTACCCTGTTCTAAGTGCTGTGCTGGGTGCTAGGGATACAGATGTTAATGAGGAAAGCACAGATCTTTTCTCAAGTGCTTGCAGGCTAGTGGGAGAGATGGCCCCACTTCCCTGCCCCCAAAAAGATGAGCTGGGCTGATTTGGGCTGCAGTCTCTCTGATGAACAGGCAGGCCCCTAAGTATCTGGAATGAGATGCTGCAGGTCTGAGAGGAGGTTGTGGGTAAGGCTGCTGAGGGTTCTGAAGTTAATGTGAAGAAGCAGGACTCAGGCTAAGGTGAGGCAGTGAGGCACGCATCTCGAGCACAAAATTTAAAGGGGTGCCAAAAACTCAGTGATCGAGAAAAATAACATTGTAATGCTGTATTTAAAAACATAAAAATCAATGCAAAGGCATGATGAACAAACTATTAAAATTTTTAAATACAGACAGGATTAATATTCTTGATTTCTTCTTTGACCTCAGGCTTTAAGGTGGCTTAGCATGACGCTATTACTGACCTTGTCTTTGTTTAAAATTTTGATATTTTAGTATTTTTTTGCATTAATTTAGATTTCTAAAAATATTGAATTAAATATTATTTACCTCGATTACTGAGTTTTTTGGCACCCCTGTTAAAATTTGCATCCAAGGCTAGTCCCGGTCCTGTGGGCAGATAGAAGGTGTTTGTCCATAGGGTGGCCCCATGGACCCGTTCTGAGCCTTCTGGAATGAGAAAAGCTATCAGCTTGAGGCAGAAGGCCTGTTTTTAATGGGATCTTGCAGGATTTGGGAAGCAGAGCCGCTTCAGGCCCAGTGATACAGGGCAATAGAGCTTTGGGTGAGGGCAATTTCCCCCTCTCTGGAGGGTGCCAGGTGACTCTGTTTGGTAGAAACTGAAAAGGGACACAACAGCATGTAGACCCTGAAGGGGACAGCTTTGGGGGGTGGGCAGCCTCCTTGAAACACAGCCCTTGCATAGAGTGTGCAGTTTATCTTTGTAGTTGTAGTTCTTAAAAACGTAGTAGGCACTCAGTGTCCACTGAGCGAAGGACTGAATGCAATTTGTGATACAGACTGAGGAATGGCAGACCTCCTGTTACCCCAGGAGGAGAATTTGAAAAGATCTGGCTAACTGCAAAAGAATGATACCCCCAGTCACTGAAGCACAAAACATACTCTCCCACTTTTTTTGTTTGTTCTGGTAAAATATGCATAATATAACATTCACATTTTAACAATTTTTAAGTGTACAGTTCCAGTGACATTAAGTACATTCACATTATTGTGCAACTATCACAACCATCCATCTCCAGAACTTTTTCACCTTGCACAACTAAAACCCTCTACTCATTAAACAATAGGTCCCCATTCTACTTCCTGTCTCTATGAAGTTGGCTACTCTAGACTTCTCCTAATAAGTGGAATTATATGGTGTTTGCCCTTTTGTGCCTGCTTCACTTTATTTAGCACAATGTCTTCAAAGTTAATCCATGTTGTAGCACATGTCAGAATCTCCTTCCTTTATAAGGCTGAATAATATTCCATTGTATGTACACACCACATTTTGTTTATCTACTCATCCCCTGATGAACATTTTGGTTGCTTCTACCTTTTGGCTACTGTGAATAATACTGCTTTGAACAAACTCTCACTTCAGACTCTTGGAGAAATAAAACGGAAAGAGGCCCTGTAGGGCTATACCTCTTCTGATTCTTCATTGCAGGGTTGGCCTCCTGGACAGAGTCAGCAAGTTCACTTTGTGCCCTTTGAGGACCCATTTTGTTCTAGGTACTTCATTTGGTGTTGCAGACACAAAATCAGCCAAGACATGTCCCTCCCCTCCAAGAACTCAGTTTAGTGTGGGGACAGATTCAAGAGCAAATGATTCTGCTTGCATCTAGGTTTGGTAAGAAAAGCAATTGCTTCTGTTTATTATTTTGGTCCTTGAATGAGTGGGTAGCTCCTGTGAGGAGAGAAGTTTTCGCTAGAACGGGTATTATAAGAAATGTGGACTAAAAGGAGATTTTGGAGTCTTAATCAATATCCTCTTCTGAATTTACAGACCATTCAAGTTAGGTGGGTGCCTCTAGTAATGTGAATAGATAGTTCTACTGTTGTGACAACTGAGTTTGGCACATCCTACCTGGTTGTTCCTGAGTCAGGGAGACAGGGGGCTGCCTTGGAGAGGATTCTGCCCATTCATCATGCCCCTGTTCTCACTTATAAACAGATACACCTGTATCCTGAAGGGAGACAAGCTTCAGAAAGTCCTTGAAAACAGGAGTTTGCTGGCTGATTTCATGGGACTGCTTCATGGCTGAGGGAAACCCATCTAGCTTATTAAAAGTCATATAACCCTCTTTAATGTGGATGATAAAACTTTAATTAAAGTGGTAATTAGAAACAGAGTAATAATGACCACTAATAAAGTAGTTTATAGGGATCAATAGCTTTACAAAGAGCAGCCCATCCAGTTGTTGGCAGGCCACTGCAGGCAGCTCCAGAGCATGAGCTCTGGGCAGGGTGAAAGGATTAGGGGAAGGGTTTACTGGAATAGAGAGATAACATAAAAGGGAATTTATAATATGTGACTCTGAACAATGAGCTGGGGAAAATGGAAAGCTGTGATGTGATTGGAATTTGTTGTACCTTTGAATTATGAATCAGCTTTACAAGATTACAGGCTATAGGAAAGAATTTGGTTACTTGTGTATAAATGAGTGTTATCTGCATTGTTTTTCTTTTTGTTGTGGCCCATGTATCTTAGGGGAAAGAGAGACAGGACAAATAAAACCATGTCTGAGAAAGTCTTTGGCAATTGATGATGTACTAATAATGGTAATAGTGAGAAAGGCTAGAGTAATGATAATAGCAACAACAACAACAACAACAATATTATAAGTAGTAATGAGCACCTAAGTGCCAATCACTTTTGTATTTCATTTTTAATGCCAATGGCTCACCTGCCAGGTAAATAGTATCACCCTCCCCTTCCTTTACCAGATAAGGTAAATGATGTATACTGAGAAACTGGGTTGGAAAGAAAATCCAGGGAAGATTTTCTGGAGGGTGAATTTTTAATTTGGGATCTGAAAGGCTGTGAGAGACTTGGTTAGAATGTGTCCATGTGCTTGAGCACACACACATACACACACACACACCACTCCAAATTCTGTTCCACAACCTACAAGGCCCTAAAGGATCTGGCCCCTGCCTACTTCACTAGTCTTATTTGTCTCTATTTTGTCCTTATTTATCCACGGTGACCTTCTCTCTGACCCTCAAATATGCCAAGTTCTCTCACACCTTAGTTTATTCATATTGCAATGCCTCCTCTGATATACTCTTTTCTCAAATCTTCTCACAGATCCCTTTCCCATCCTTCAGCTCTTAATCCAAATGTCACCTCCTTTGAGGAGACTTTTCCATCAACCCTGGTTAACCCCCTTTTCTAATCAACTATTTACCTTATTACTCTGTGTTCTTTTCTTGATTGCACTTAGCACCTGAGAGTATTTCATTTATTCATTTTTACTTGTTTGATATTTCCCTTCCTCTACTAAAATATGTACTTTTGAGAGACTATATTCTAGGTTCTGGAATAATTAACACCTTGCACATAGTAGGGGCTCAGTAAATGTTTGTGGAATGAATGAACAAAGGCTATTTGAAGAGCCTGTTTACCCTATGATGCAATGCAAGATTCCTGTTCACCTCTAACTATTCCCCTTGACTGTCCATGCTTTTCCTGTCCCCACTTTACTCATTGAATACAAATTTCATAAGGAATTGGACCACAACACAGAAAGGCTTGGGAGGAAACACTGCATAACCTGGTGATTTTAAGAGCCCCCAAGTTTTAATTAGCAATGATGCTAAATGAACTGTAATAGTCTTATCAGGTCAGAACCCAGCTTTGTAGGACAGCCCAAAATAGACGTTGTGCTCTTTTGGTCTTTAGCATGCAAACCACGAAGTCTCCAAAGGTGCATCAAGGTTTAATAGACAAATAGTGTACTTGGTAGAATTGTGCAATGAGAGAGATGCTTGCAAACACTCTGGGGTGTGGCTTCCAGATATTGAAGTTTCTTTCAGGTTCACCTGGGGCCTGGATAGATGGTTTCAATTACAATTCAGTTAGCATCAATCAAGGTGAACTCCAGGGGCAGCCAATTCATAAGAAGTGCCCCTGCCCCAACCTCCTCTCAGCACCTCTCTCTTTCAGGGTGATTCTGAAACAAAACTCTGTGTAAGCACAGTCATGCACAGGAAGTGACTCTGTTTTTTTTGGTTGGGGGGGTAGTTTATGTGTTTTAATGAACAAGTCTCATCAGTTAATACACATATATAACAGAACACAAGTCATGTATGTACACCTTGATGCGTTATTATAAAATGAACACATTTGTGTGCCCAGATAAAAGGAAGAGAATATCATTGGACACCTTGTACCCCACATCTGTGCCCCTCCCTCTCCACCACAGGTAGGCATTATTCCTGTCAGCTTGTCTGATATATTATTGAACCTATATGATGAGCACTTAATTTCAGTTATTAAAATTTCAGGTTCACAATTTCCTTTTAACTTTTAAATATAGTCTTCTTGTCCTCTACTGAAATTCTCCATCATATAATGTAATTACTTTTTTTAACATCTTTATTGGAGTATAATTGCTTTACAATGGTGTGTTAGTTTCTGCTGTATAACAAAGTGAATCAGGTATATATATACATATATTCCCGTTTCTCCTCCCTCGTGACTCCCTCACACCCTCCCTATCCCACCCCTCTCGGTGGACACAAAGCAACGAGCTGATCACCCTGTGCCATGTGACTGCTTCCCACTAGCTATCTATTTTACATTTCGTAGTGTATATATGTCCATGCCACTCTCTCACTTTGTCCCAGCTTACCCTTACTCCTCTCCGTGTCCTCAAGTCCATCCTCTACATCTGCATCTTTATTCCTGTCCAATCCCTATGTTCTTCAGAACCATTTTTTTCCCCTTAGATTCCATATATATCTGTTAGCATACGGTATTTGTTTTTCTTTCTCTGGCTTACTTCACTCTGTATGACAGTCTCTAGGTCCACCCACCTGACTGCAAATAACTCAATATTCTTTCTTTTTATGGCTGAGTAATATTCCATTGTATATATGTGTCACATCTTCTTTACCATTCATCTGTTGATGGACACTTAGGTGGATTCCATGGCCTGGCTATTATAAACAGCTCTGCAATGAACATTGTGGTACATGCCTTTTTTTGAATTATGGTTTTCTCAGGGTATATGCCCAGAAGTGGGAGTGCTGAGTCATATGGTAGTTCTATTGTTAGTTTTTTAAGGAACCTCCATACTGTTCTCCATAGTGGCTGTATCAATTTATTTTCCCACCAACAGTGCAAGAAGGTTTCCTTTTCTCACACCCTCTCCAGCATTTTTAGTTTGTAGATTTTTTAATGATGGCCATTCTGACTGGTGTGAGGTGATACCTGATTGTGGTTTTGATTTGCATTTCTCTAATAATTAATTACGTTGAGCATCCTTTCATGTGTTTGTTGGCAATCTGTACATCTTCTTTGATGAAATGTCTATTTAGGTCTTCTGCCCATTTTCGAATTGGGTTGTTTGTTTTTTTTGATATTGAGCTGCATGAGCTGCTTTTATATTTTGGAGACTAATCCTTTGTCAATTGCTTCATTAGCAAATCTTTTCTCCATTCTGAGGGTTGTATTTTTGCCTTGTATATGGTTTCCTTTGCTGAGCAAAAGCTTTTAAGTTTCATTAGGTCCCATTTATTTATTTTTGTTTTTATTTCCATTTCTCTAGGATGTGGGTCAAAAAGGATCATGCTGTGATTTATATCATAGAGTGTTCTGCCTATGTTTTCCTCTAAGAGTTTTATAGTGTCTGGCCTTATATTTAGGCCTTTAATAAATTTTGAGTTTATTTTTGTGTATGGTGTTAGGTAGTGTTCTAATTACATTCTTTTACATGAAGCTGTCCAGTTTTCCCAGCACCACTTATTGAAGAGGCTGCCTTTTCTCCATTGTATATTCTTGCCTCCTTTATCAAAGATAAGGGGACCATATGTGTGTGGGTTTATCTCTGGGCTTTCTATCCTGTTCTATTGATCTATATTTTTGTTTCTGTGCCAGTACTATACTGTCTTGATTACTGTAGCTTCATTGTATAGTCTGAAGTCTGGGAGCCTGATTCCTCCAGCTCCGTTTTTCTTTCTCAAGAATGCTTTGGCTATTTGGGTTCTTTTGTGTTTCCATACAAATTGTGAAATTTCTTTGTTCTAGTTCTTTGAAAAATGCCATTGGTAGTTTGATAGGGATTGCATTGAATCTGTAGATTGCTTCAGGTGGTATAGTCATTTTCAGACTGTTGATTCTTCTAACTGAAGAACATGGTATATCTCTCCATCTGTTTGTATCATCTTTAATTTCTTTCATCAGTGTCTTAAAGTTTTCTGCATACAGTTCTTTTGTCCCCCTAGGTAGGTTTATTCTTAGGTATTTTATTCTTTTTGTTGCAATGGTAAATGGAAATGTTTCCTTAATTTCTCTTCCAGATTTTTCATCATTAGTTTATAGGAATACAGGGATGTCTGTGCATTAATTTTGTATCCTGCTACTTTACCAAATTCATTGATTAGCTCCAGTAGTTCTGGTAGCATCTGTAGGATTCTCTATATATAGTATCATCTCATCTGCAAACAGTGACAGCTTTACTTCTTCTTTTCCTATTTGGATTATTTCCTTTTTCTTCTCTGATTGCTGTGGCTAAAACTTTCAAACATATGTTGAATAATAGTGGTGATAGTGGGCATCCTTGTCTTGTTCCTGATCTTAGAGGGAGAGGTTTCCATTTTTCACCATTGAGAATGATGTTGGCTGTAGTTTTGTCATATATGGCCTTTACTATGTTGAGGTAAGTTCCCTCTATGCCTACTTTCTGGAGGGTATTTATCATAAATGGGTGTTGAATTTTGTCAAAAGCTTTCTCTGCACCTATTGAGATGATCATATGGATTTTATCCTTCAATTTGTTAATATGGTGTATTACAGTGATTGATTTGCGTGTATTGAAGAATCCTTGCATTCCTGGGATAAGCCCCACTTGACCATGGTGTATGATCCTTTTAATGTGCTGTTGGATTCTGTTTCCTAGTATTTTGTTGAGGATTTTTGCATCTCTGTTCATCAGTGATATTGGTCTGTAGTTTTCTTTTTTTGTGACATCTTTTTCTGGTTTTGTTATCAGGGTGTTGGTTGCCTTGTAGAATGAGTTTGGGTGTGTTCTTCCCTCTGCTATATTTTGGAAGAGTTTGAGAAGGATAGGTGTTAACTCTTGTCTAAATGTTGGATAGAATTCACCTGTGAAGCCATCTGCTCCTGGACTTTTGTTTGTTGGAAGATTTTTTAATCACAGTTTCAATTTCAGTGCTTGTGATTGATCTGTTTATATTTTGTATTTCTTCCTGGTTCAGTCTTGGAAGGTTGTGCTTTTCTAAGAATTTGTCCATTACTTCCAGGTTGTCCATTTTATTGGCATATAGTTGCTTGTAGTAATCTCTCATGATCCTTTGTATTTCTGTAGTGTCAGTTTTTACTTCTCCTTTTTCATTTGTAATTCTATTGATTTGAGTCTTCTCCCTTTTTTGTTGTTGAGTCTAGCTAATGGTTTATCAGTTTTGTATATCTTCTCAAAGAACCAGCTTTTAGGTGTATTGATCTTTGCTATCATTTCCTTCATTTGTTTTTCATTTATTTCTGGTCTGATCTTTATGATTTCTTTCCTTCTGCTAAGTATTTTTTTTTGGTGTTCTTCTTTCTCTAATTTTTTTTTGTTTGTTTTATTTTGTTTTTTGGTACACGGGCCTCTCACTTTTGTGGCCTCTCCCGTTCCAGAGCACAGGCTCTGGAGGCTCAGGATCAGTGGCCATGCCTCACGGGCCTAGCCACTCTGTGACATGTGGGATCTTCCTGGACTGGGACACAAACCCGTGTCCTCTGCATCGGCAGATGGACTGTCACCCACTGTGCCACCAGGGAAGCCCTAAAGTTCAGTTTTTTTATTTTAGATGTTTCTTGTTTCTTGAGGAAGGATTGTATTGCTATAAGCTTCCCTCTTAGAACTACTTTTGCTGCATCCCATAGGTTTTGGGTCATCGTAATTTCATTGTCACTTGTTTCTTGGTATTTTTTGATTTCCTCTTTGATTTCTTCAGTGATCTCTTGGTTATTAAGTAGTGTTGTGTTTAGCCTCCATGTGTTTGTATTTTTTCAGATTTTTTCCTGTAATTGATATCTAGTCTCATAGCATTGTGGTTGGAAAAGGATACTTGATATGATTTCCATTTGCTTAAATTTACTGACACTTGATTTGTTACTTAAGATATGATCTATCCTGGAGAATGTTTCATGAGCACTTGAGAAGAAAGTGTATTTTGTTGTTTTTAGATGGAATGTCCTACAAATATCAATTAACTCCATTTTATTTAATATATCATTCAAAACTTCTGTTTCTTATTTATTTTCATTTTGGTTGATCTGTCCTTTAGTGAAAGTGGGTTTTTAAAGTCCCCTACTATTATTGTGTTACTCTCGATTCTCCTTTTATGGCTGTTAGTATTTGCCTTATGTATTGAGGTTACAATTGTTACATCTTCTTCTTGGATTAGTCCCTTGATCATTGTGTAGTGTCCTTCTTTGTCTGTTGTAATAGTCTTTATTTGAAAGTCTATTTTGTCTGATATGAGAATTGCTATGCCAGCTTTCTTTTGATTTCCATTTGCATGGAATATCTTTTTCCATCCCCTCACTTTCAGTCTGTATTTGTCCCTAGGTCTGAAGTGGGTCTCTTTTACACAGCATATATACAGGTCTTGTTTTTGTATCCATTCAGACAGTCTATGTCTTTTGGTTGGAGCATTTAATCCGTTTACATTTAAGGTAGTTATTGATATGTATGTTCCTATTCCTATTTTCTTAATCGTTCTGAGTTTCTTTTTGTAGGTCTTTTCCTTCTCTTGTGTTTCCTGACTAGAGAAGTTCCTTTAGCATTTGTTGTAAAGCTGGTTTGGTGGTTCTGAATTCTCTTAGGTTTTGCTTGTCTGTAAATATTTTAATTTCTCCATTGAATCTGAATGAAATCCTGCTGAGTAAAATAATCTTGGTTGTAGATTTCTCTCCTTCATCACTTTAAATATGCCCTGCCACTCCCTTCTGGCTTGGAGAGTTTCTGCTGAAAGTTCAGCTGTTAACCTTATGGGGAGTCCCTTTTATGTTATCTGTTGCTTTTCCTTTGCTGCTTTTAATATTTTTTCTTTGTATTAATTTTTGATAGTTTGATTAATATGTGTCTTGGTGTGTTTCTCCTTGGATTTAACCTGTATGGGACTCTCTGTTCTTCCTGGAGTTCATTGACTATTTCCTTTCTTATATTAGGGAAGTTTTCAACTCTAATCTCTTCATGTGTCATTCATCATTGTTTATTTGCTCTTTAGTTCTTCTAGTTCCTTGTTAAACATTTCTTGTATTTTCTCCATTCTGTTTTCATGATTTTGGATCATCTTTACTATCATTACTCTGAATTATTTTTCAGGTAGACTGCCTATTTCCTCTTCATTTGTTTGGTCTGGTAGGTTTTTACCTTATTCCTTCATCTACTGTGTATTTCTCTGTCTTCTCATTTTGCTTAACTTACTGTGTTTGTGGTCTCCTTTTCACAGGCTGCAGGTTCATAGTTCCATTGTTTGTGGTGTCTCCCCTAGTAGGTAAAGTTGGTTCAGTGGGTTGTGTAGGCTTCCTGGTGGAGGGGACCAGTTCCTGTGTCCTGGCTGATGAGGCTGGATCTTGTCTTTCTGGTGGGCAGGACCACATCTGGTGGTATGTTTTGGGGTGTCTGTGAACTTATTATGACTTTAGGCAGCTTCTCTGCTAATGGATGGTGTTGTGTTCCTGTCTTGCTAGTTGTTTGGCATAGGGTGTCCAGAACTGTAGCTTGCTAGTTGTTGAGTGGAGCTGGGTCTTAGTGTTGAGATGGAGATCTTTGGGAGAGCTTTCACTGTTTGATATTATGTTGGTACAGGAAGTCTTTGGTGGACCAATGTCCTGAACTCAGCTCTCTCACCTCAGAGGCTCAAGCATGACACCTGGCCAGAGCACCAAGACCCTGTCAGCCTCTAGGCTGAGAAGAATAGGGAGAAAAAAAAAGAAGGAGAAAAATAAAATAAAGTTATTTAAATGAAAAATAAAAAATAAATTATTAAGAATAAAAAAATTAAAAATAGTAATAAAGAAAAGGAAGAAAGAAGAGAGCAACGAAAGAAGAGAGCAACGAAACCAAAAAATCAAATCTACCAATGATAACATGAGCTAAAACCTATAAAAAAAAATTTAAAAAGGACAGGCAGAACTCTAGGACAAATGGTAAAGCAAAGCTATACAGACAAAATCACACGAAGAAGTATACACGTATACACTCACAAAAAGAGAAAAAGGGGAAAATATATATACATAAAAGGAAGATAGCAGCTAAATCAATAAACAAATCTACCAATGATAATAAGCTCTAAATACTAAACTAAAATAAACATAAAACTAGAAACAAATTAGATGCAGAAAGCAAACCCCAAGTCTACAGTTGCTCCGAACGTCCACCACCTCAATTTTGGGATGATTCATTGTCCATTCAGTTATTCCACACAAGTAGGGTACATCAAGCTGATCATGGGTATTTAATCCACTGCTCCTAAGGCTGCTGGGAGAAATTTCCCTTTCTCTTCTTTGTTTCCACAGCTCCTGGTGTTCAGCTTTGGATTTGGCCCCGCCTCTGCATGTAGGTCGCCTGAGGGCATGTTTGGGGAAGTCTGAGGTCTTCTTCCTGCATTCTATAGGTGTTCTGTAGGAGTTGTTCCACATGTAGATGTATTTTTGATGTATTTGTGGGGAGGAAGATGATCTCCATGTCTTACTTCTCTGCCATTTTGAAGGTACCCCCAGGAAGTGGCTCTTAATTCAGTTCAATGTGGGGCTAGGAACCCTTAACCATCACATCAATGGCCACTTGGTGCCCCTGTCTCTCCTTGGCCACAGCTATCTTGCTCCGCACTGACCCTTTAGGTGGTGGGGCCTGCCCCAGTTCGCCCAGTCAGCAGCATTTAAAAGTGCACTTCTAGCACCTTCTCAGCACTCACAGCCAGAATTCTGAGTCACCTGTGGCAACACATCTCATAACAACTTGCTGCCAGTCTTCCTGACTTCTGGTTTGAATATTATGTCATTCCTAGGCTTGATGCAGAAATTGCCTCTCACTCTTTTTGAGAGGCTTCTAGGTTTTTCTTTACTTGATCCTTAATAAGGAACTATAAATATATTTATGTATGTGCATCAGTACAGTGTGGTTTTGAGGGGGAAGGCTGATCCATTTGCTCCAGTGGGGATTTGGGCTCCAGTGGAGCATTTTGCCAGGAGGAATATTACTGGGGATTTCCTGGACCTCTGGAATGTGAAATTGATAGTTGAATCTTAGGAAACCAAATGAAGTATCACCAGAGAGGGGGAAAACTATATTACCCACCCCTGGGGAAGTTCTTGGCATAGGTTAGAATTTCCCCTTGAAGATGAGTCCCTTCCTGTCTTGAGACATAAATAGATTACTAACAAGGGGACAGACTTTGGGATGGTGACATTCAAATGTCTTCCAACCCAGCTGAAGATGGAAATTTGTCTTGGATTCCTTAGTGAAGAATGAGACCACAATGAGGCCCCCTTCTTGGGAATAAAGTCATCTTAATCTTGGTGGAGAGAAGCCTCTCCCTCCTGCATCTCTTTGGGAACATAAGACTGTTGCATCAACAAGTTGGGTAGTCAGAGGATTTCCTGGTGTGAGTATCAGCATCAGCAGAACAGAGAGGGGGACCTATAGCACAGGCAGATTTCAGTGGCCAGGAAGGGATGCTATCTGCCCAGAACCTGTTGGACGAAAGGATCTCAGAGATTGTATAGGATGAGGGTTTAAGGCCCTACTGGATTGCTTTTATATTATTATTATTTTTTAATTTACCATGGCTTCTAGAGATTTCTTAAGCAAGTGTGGCATCATAATTAATGATGTATGTTTTTGCATTTTCTTTGGATGGGGAATTCTGGGTTGCTACAATACCTGCACTGTTACTTGTGCAAGAAAGATATCAAAAAATAAATACATGTGAAGTGCATCTGATTTAGGTCTGAGCCTTTCCCAATTACTCTCTACTTGAGAGAGCTCTCAACATACCTGGAAGTCCAGAGCACCCCAAAATGCCATCTATATAACTTGAAAAGGTGAATCAGCCTTGTAAAGAGAGGTAGAGAGCAAGGTTTGGCAGTTGAAGAGGAAATGTCAAGCTGGGCAGACTTGAGGGATCCTGTGCAATTAGCAGAGTAATTGTCCAAATTGGAGTCATTGCCTGCCAGCCAGGCAGGCCATCAGGTGAGGAGGAACAGCACTTTTGACCTTTAGGGTCTGCAGCCAAGCCCTTTGCCTGAGACATCGGCAAGTCTAATCTGCTCCACGAACTGAAGCAGGGGAGGGCGCCTGTAGGGACTCTAATTTCTCTATTCAGGATGTGAGTACAGCTTCCAGGGAATCACATGCATGTTCCCCCGCAGCCCCCTCCCCCGGGAAAACGTGTTTGCCTCTTGAAGTCCTGGAGCAGAAGAGGGCTGACCTACCCTTAGCCCAGTGCCAAGTGCAGTCTTTAGTGAGCACCAATAGTTTCACTTACTTTTCATCACCTCTTATTTAATGAAAGCTTCGTGTGTGGTAAGAGCACCAGCTTGTATCAAAGGGACCTGGATTTGAATGCTGGTTCTACCACATGATAATGGGATGACTTGGGTACAGAGCTCTCTGAGTTTTAGTTTCCTCATCTGCAAATTGTGGAGAAAAAGATGTGAAGGGAAAGTGCGTTGGTTGTAATGGGAAGGGAGGAAGTGGTGTTCCCTTTCTCATCTTAGATGTTTTTCTTGTTACCAGAGTTGACTCACACAGTGAGGTTCCGTTTGGCAGGCCTCTGCCTTCTGCTGATAGGTGTTCTGTGCTCCATGTGGTTTTCTGCCTATTCAGGTACTTTCTCTGGCTCTGGCCTCTTCTCTGGAGGTTTCCTGCCCACTGCCCCCCATCAAAGCTGACATATCATATCTTGCATTCTCTCAGGACCTTGGTCAAAACAGGAAATCATCATCCCATGTCTCTTCTTGTTACATTTTCCTATGAGGAGTGAAGACTTAAATCTTTAGGTTTGGTGATCTCCATCTAAGACTCCATTGGCTTGTTGGTGGCTCTGAGCCCACTGATGGTTAGGCAAGATTTGCTGTGGGTCTGGGGCCTATGGCATTCAGAGGCACAGCCTTCTCCTGTGTTCTGCACCATTGCTCACTCTTCATAGCTGTTTCTGTGTTGGTTCCTTGCTCATCTCTAGTGTTACACCCTGGGGCTGCTTTCTGGTTCTGGGTTCTATTCCTCTGAACAGGGATTCTCATCCCCTTCTGGATCTCGCCAACCTTTCCCATGGAAGGTGGGTTCTCTTCCTAACAATTCCTCACCATCAAATGTGTGGTATTTCTAAGGAATTCATTGCCAGGCTCTTGGGTATTGCTGCTGTCTGGTTCCTGCTGCCATGTCCCACACTCTGGATTGGTCCCTTGCATTGCAGCTCCAACTCAATCAAGCCTGAGGCCACCACATCCTGCTGAATTGTGGTTTTGTACTGATGGTTTCTCCTTCAGGGACCAGCTCTAATGCTGAGTCACTTCTTTTAGTTCCAGGCCTTTTCATCTTGCCTCCTCCACTTACCCACACATCTGTGCGGCTATGAGCCCAGAATGCTTCATGTTCATGCCTCATGATTAAGCTCATAAACAAATCCTATCAAAGTGTTGACTTATGATTTACACGTACTTTCAAAAGTATATTCCCTTTCACATATACACTTTCAAAAGTATTTCAGGCAACTTTCAATAAACAATACTTAAAATCAGTCTAAAATGTTTTTGTAACAAAAACAAAAGACTGAATCACTAAAGGGGGACAATAGGCGTGGGGACTCTAGAATCCTAAGTTAAGTATATTTTCATCCTTGAGCACCAATTTTTCAACTGAGTTTTCTAGCAGCCAAAGCAAAAAAGAAAACACAATGAACTGTATGGTTCTCTTTTCTGGTTAATGGTGGCATATTAAGATCCACCTGAATATTACTTAATTTTATATATTTAGGTTAATATAGTGCGCATTGTTTCAGTTAAAATTTCCCATACATTAAAAAAAAATAAATTGGAGGCAAAATTTTTAAACATCAGTATAGATCAATTCAATTCAACCAACATTGATTTATTTTTTAATTAAAGAAGCTTACTGAGTACCTAATCTGTTAGTGTGAAACATTATGGCATATTCTATGGGAGACAGAAAGATGCAGAACCTTTCCCTGTAGCTCACAGTGTAGAAGGAGAGATGAGAGAAACACCAAAACAAAGTAGAAAGTAATAAGAACTATAAAAGTGGCATGAACATATGGTGCTGGGAGAGTCCAGAAGAGGGATCAGGGAACCAAGGATTCATGGAGGGATATGATTGAGAGAGTTAGGGTCTGTGCAAGTAGAGGTGATGGAAAGGACTAGTAGGAGGTCATATGAAGTTGAAGAACAGTGTGACTCAGGGCACTGATGTGAAAATCACAGGTTGTGTTCAGGGAAAACTCAGGGAGTCCATGACTGTTTGACTAGATGCTACCACATCTGCTCTATATATATAATGGGAGAGATCAAGGACCATGAAGGCAGCGTGGTAGGATGGAATATTGAGGGTCTGGAATGCCATGCTTAGAAGTCAGTGAGAGCTAATTATTATTTTTTTTAAGGATTTTTTTTTTTTTTGGCTGCGTTTGGTCTTCACTGCTGTGTGTGGGCTTTCTCTAGTTGCTGTAAGCAGGGGCTACTCTTCGTTGCAGTGCGTATGCTTCTCTTTGCGGTGGCTTGTTGTGGAGCATGGGTTCTAGGTGTGCAGGCTTCAATAGTTGTGGCATGAGGGCTCAGTAGTTATGGTTAACGGGCTCTAGAGTGCAGACCCAGTAGTTTTGGTGCACGGGCTTAGTTGCTCTGTGACATGTGAGATCTTCTGGGGCCAGGGATTGAATCCATGTCCCCTGCATTGGCAGGTGGATTCTTAACCACTGCACCACCAGGGAAGTCCTGTGAGAGCTAACTAGAATAAGGTAGGTAGCCTAGGACCCATTCTTCCTGAACTTGAGGTTTTATTCTGTAGGCAAGAGAAGCCAATGGAGGTTTTTGAGCCAGAAAGGGATATGTCCAGAATTGGGGTTTAAGCAAATTATTTTGCTATTTGGATGCCAGAAAAATTGGAGCCAAGGAGACTGGCGGCAGGGAGACTAGGGTTGTTGCTGTTGCACTAGTTCAGGTAAGAGATGAAGAGAGAATGAACTGGAGTTGGGGTAGTAAGACACAAGTTCAAACCCTACCTCTACTACTCACCAGCTGGATGAATTTGAGCAAATCTCTTCTGAGTCTCACTCCTAATGCAAGGGTAAAATTACTGGCCTCACAAGGCTGTTGTGAAGATTAAATGAGAGAATGAATGTGAATGAATGTGAAGTGCTTCCTGTGGTGCCTGTCCCAGAAGGTCCTAAATAAATAGTTGTACTAAAGCTTATCTCTGCTGCCCAGGTGTTCTCCCGAATCCTGGATAATGGTTTGCTGTGGTACTTGCCCAGTTGCCCACAACTTACTTACCTCCTTGACCTTTGACTTTCTCTTTTCCCTATGATGTATTCTGCCTCTTCCTGGTCTACCTGGATCTGCTCTATTGCCTGACTCTAACCTTTGATACATGGATTCATCTCTGCCCTAGATCTGTGCTGTCTTACATGTAGCCACTAGCTACAGGTGGTTACTGAGCACTTGAAATGTGATGTAAATATAAAATACATACTGAATTTCAAAGATTTAGTTTTAAAAAAAGAGTGTAAAAGATCTCAATAATTTTCTTATATTGATTACACACTAAAATGATAATACTTACTGAGTTAAAATACATTATTAAAACTAATCTTTTCTGTTTCTTTTTTTGAAATAGTAGCAATGAAACTAAGTTTATTGGTGACTTACTGTGTGCAAGGCACTGTTCTAAGCACGTCCTGTGGTTTGAGTTTAATCTTCACAACAATCCCATGAGTTATTATCATTAGCTTTATTTTACAGTTAAGGAAGCTGAGACCAAAGAGCTCAGGATAATCTCTTAATCACTTGTTTTTTTTTTACTTCTTAAAATGGAGCTACTAGAAAATTTAAAATTACATGTATGCTTTATGCTTGTGGCTTACTTTATATTTCTATTGGATGGCGCTGCTCTAGACTAGAGGTTGGCAAACTGCTCATTAGCCAAATCTGGTCCTCTGCCTGATTTTGTATAGCCCATGAGCTAAGAATGGGTTTTGCATTTTTAAATCATTGAAAAAAATCAAAAGAAGAATATTTTATGAAAAGTACATGAAATTAAAATTTCAGTGTCCTTAAATAAAGATTTACTGGGACGTAGTCCCACTTATTCTTTTATGCATGGTATATGGCTGCTTTCATGCTACAATGGCAGAGTTGAGTAGTGGCAACAAAACCCCACAAAGCCTAAAATATTTACTATTTGGTCTCTTGTAGAAAAAGCTTGCCATCCCTGCTCTAGATTATTCTTATTTTGGACCCTTCCTCTGTCCTGACCACCAGCTCCAGGATCCTATCCTGAATCAGTCTCACTCCTCTCTCTACCTTATCCTGGATTCTAGACTTACCCAAGTGTCTGTCATACTGTGTCTTGGCTCAGTACCTACAACATGCTTCCACATATAACCCCAGCCTAAACAGGATGTCATTCCCTCTCAGTCAATTGTAACTGCTACGCTAGGCTCACATTGAAGTGACTTGTATGCAATTATTAAGTGAGCCATTCTGCTTTGGGCTTGTGTCTTTGATGTTGCCCTCTTGGTGTTTTGCTTCATGTGGGTTGTGATTTGCCATAAAACAAGCACAAAAGCACTGAAAACACCAGCTTCTGAGTCTCACAAATTGCTGCAGAAGACAGACAGACGGCAGCATTGCCATTGTGATGGGAGCAACCATCTGCTCTCACCAGCTTGGAGGACATCACTCAGGGAGCAGAACGTGGAGAGTGGAATGAAAACATCTGTTTCCAAGCTTGAATGTGGTGCCTTCAAAGAGAGCACTAGACAGTAACAGACAACAAGAGGACACAGTCCCAGGAAAAGCTTTGCAAAGGGTCCCTCCCTCACCAATGTAGACCACCACTACCATAAACCCTAGTTCTTTTCTTTTTTTTAATAAATGTATTTATTTTTGGCTGCATTGGGTCTTCGTTGCTGCGTGTGGGCTTTCTCTAGTTTCAGGGAGCAGGGGCTACTGTTCGTTGCGGTGCACGGGCTTCTCATTGTGGTGGCTTCTCTTGTTGTGGAGCACAGCCTCTTGGCATGTGGGCTTCAGTAGTTGTGGTGCACAGGCTCAGTAGTTGTGGCTTGCAGGCTCTAGAGTGCAGGCTCAGTAGTTGTGGCACATGGGCTTACTTGCTCCATGGCATGTGGGATCTTCCAGGACCAGGGATCTAACCTGTGCCCCCTCCACTGGCAGGCGGATTCTTAACCACTGTGCTGCCAGGGAAGTCCCTAAACCCTAATTCTTTAAGAAAACTTTATTATTAATTTTTGCTATAAAAATACGTAGTCATTGCCAAAAAAGAAACCAAGTGAATTGTTATAAAAACCAAAACATAGAACAAGTGAATCCCACCCCCATAGGACCTATATATGATTTGAGCAGAAATGGTGCTAAGACTTGAGTTGCATTTGCAAACAGATCACGATGACTCTCAAATTGTCTCTCTCTCTCTTTTTCAATAACCTAAGGATTCGTTACTTAGTCCTGGCTTTTTTTCCCTGGCTTTATTTTTATAAGATAAATTCTTTCTCAGGAGAAAATTTCAGATCCCAATTTAACAAGCCTTCAGTTGGGTCTTTCCCATTAGTACACTTAATTTGCCTGGGCTCGTCTGAATCCCAGTGGTAGGCACAAATTAGGTTCAAGATTCTGATAAGCTTGTCTGTGAGCTCTTTGAGGTCAGAAACTATGCTGTTTTAATTTGGTACACTGATGCCTAGCACAGTGCTGGTTCATATGGAAAGACTCATATATATGTGGATCTCTTTCCCCTTCTAGACCTGGTGACCAAGCCAATAGCCTGAGGTTGTCCACATCCAGCTTTTTTGTACCTCTCTTGTATTCCACCTTCTTTCTCCCTTTGCGTACTTTTTCTTTTTTTTTATTGCATAAGTTTCAGGTGTACAACATTATAACAACATTTGTATACACTACAAAGCATCACCAGCACAAGTCTAGTGGCCACTCATCACCATACAGTTGACTCCCCTCATCCACTTTGCCCACCCCACAATCCCCTCCCCATCTGGAAAGTGCTTATATGTTCTCTGTATCTATGAGTGTGTTTTTGTGTTATTTTGTTTATTTGTTTTTTTTTTTAGATTCCACATATAAGTGAAAACATATGGTATTTGTCTTTCTCCATCTGACTTATTTCATTTAGTATAATACCTTCAAGGTCCTTTCATGTTGTCAGAAGTGGCAGCATTTCATTATTTTTTTATGGCTAAGTAGTATTCCAGTGAGTGAGTGAGTGTGTGTGTGTGTGTGTGTGTGTGTGTGTGTGTATCACATCTTCTTTATCCATTCATCCATTAATAGACACCTTTCCATATCTTGGCTATTGTAAATAATGCTGTAATGAACATAGGGGTATATATATATTTTTAAATTAGTCTTTTAATGTTTTCTGGATAAATACACAGAAGTGGAATAGCTGGATCATATGTTAGTTCTATTTTTAATTATTTGAGTAATCTCTGTACTCTTTTCCATAGTGGCTGCATCAATGTGCAGCCCCACCATCAGTGTCCGATGGTTCCCTTTTCTCCACATCCTGTCCAACATTTGCTTTTTCTTGTCTTTTCAGTAATAGCCATTCTAACAGGTGTGAGGTGACATTCATTGTGGATTTGGTTTGCATTTCCCTAATAATTAGTGATGTTGAACATCTTTTAATGTGCCTGTTGGCCATCTGTATATCTTTGGAAAAATGTCTATTCAGATCCTCTGCCTACTTTTTAATTGTTTTTGTTGTTGTTGTTGAGATGTATGGATTACACATATTTTGGATATTAACTCCTTATGGATAAATGATTTACAAATATCTTCTCCCATTCAGTAGGTTGCCTTTTGGTTTTGATGATAGTTTCTTTTGCTGTGCAGAAGCTATTTAGTTTGATGTAGTCCCATTTGTTTATTTTTGCTTTTGTTTCCCTTGCCTTTGGAGTCAGATCCACAAAAAGAAATCATTAAGTCTGATGTCAGTTAAGTTACCACCTATGTTTTCTTCTGGGAATTCTATGATTTCAGGTCTTACATTCAAGGTTTTAATCCACTTTGAGTTAATTTTTGTGTAAGGTGTAAAATGTAGTGATCTAATTTAATTCTTTTGCATGTTGCTGTCAATTAATTTTTCAATTAAATGCTTTTTAGTAAATCTGCAAAAGCATGCAACCATCACCACAATCCAGTTTTAGAAGATTTTCATTATCCGCAAAAGATCTCTCCTGCTCCTTTGTACACACTCAAAATTTCCACCTCCAGTTCTTGGCAACTATTTATCTACTTTCTGTTCCTATAGATTTGCCTTTATGGGATCTTCTATGTAAAAGGAATCATATAACATGTAGTATTCTGCATTAGTTTCTTTCATGAGTTTTTTAGGTTCATTCATGTTGTAACCTATATTAGTATTTTTTTCTGAGTAGTAGTTTTTTGTATTGATAGCCCAAGTTTTGTTTCTCTGTTCACCAGTTGATGCACATTAGGGTTGTTTCTAGTTCTTAGTTATTATACATAATAATAGCAAATAACCTGGAAGGTTTTAAGCAGGGAAATGAGCATCATAACCTGATTTACATGGAAGAAGATCACCATGGCTATTGTGTCAAGGATGGAATGATGAGAAGCAGCAGGGGAAGCAGGAGGAACAGTTAAGAAATTGTTTCATTTGCCTAGACAAACATGATAGTGCTCATAACAGGGATAAAGTAGGAGAGATGGAGAAAATTGTATGAACTTACAGTACATTTTGGAAGAGAATGAGAAGAAAGTGCTGATGGATTGGGTGTAGTGTGAGGAAAGCTTGGTGGGCAAAGGACAAAGATTTTGTTTCCATGTGCTCTTTTATTCTATTTTTTGTTTTTTTAACTTACAAAAAAATAAGCGTAAAATTTATGTTAGAGATTATGAAGTAAAGTCATTTTGAAAATCCCAATTCCTTTCCCCCATGCTTGAGAAAACAACAAAAAACAAACAAAAGTTGTAAAATGCCTTTTTTGATGTAACAAAACAACGGCCGCAACCCTAAACTATGAACTGTCAAGCATGCATGCCTTAAACTGGGCAATCTGGACCAGTATGAGAGGGGATACTGTGATCCAACACTTTTCCCTCAGATCTGGAGTACTAAACAAATTTCCTTAAAAGTAAGAATCACAGTTTTGACAGACACTTCTCTAATAATTTGATTGGAACCTTGTGGTTTAAGTTTCTTCACATCACACTTAATGTCAGAAGACAGTGGAGAAATGTTTACAGAGATCTGAGGGAAAGCATGGATGAGCTCAGAATTTTATACTCAGTGAATATTTCTTTCAGTTATATATATATAATAGAAAAAAGGTCACATACAAACATGGTAAAACCTGCAAAAACTAAGATCATATAGTCTCCCTCTATTCCTTTTTTAAAAAGTTTAATTATTTTAACTAAAAATAGTATGTGTAACATAACCTCATTCTTATTTATCTATTTACCTATCTATATTCTGTCTTTCTATCTGCCTATATATCCACCCCTATACCTGTATATATGCATGGTCATTGTTAGAAATGATAGTTACCAAATAACAGTAGTGATTGGATTTGGAGTCATTTTTAAGCTTCTTTCTTTATGCTCCTCTGTACTATTTACTTTTTAAAAATAACTACATTGTTTGCTATTTTTTTAATTAAAGAAAATGTAAAATACGTGTAGCTAAATTGAAACCACAAGAAGGAAATCCACATGTCGAGTGCAATGACGCTGGATGCTGGAAGGAGCCTATGTCCTTGTTGACTTTCTTCAGTACCTGCTCCAGCCCTAGACCATCCTCCTATGGATTTCTTGTTACATGAAAACAATCAGCTCTCTTGGTTTAAATGACTAATATCAGTCTCTTAAATGCAGCATGTTTATTAGGCAACTGCCCAACCCTGAATCTTACATCTTAATTGGCATGCCTAGGTTAACAGGAGGAACCATTTTAGTCAAATATGAGATCACTTAGATCTGCTCCCTTAAACCATATAACTCATGCCCAGCTCCTAGGTAGGATGAATGTAGGGCATCCTTCTAATGGTGGTAAAAATTCTTACTCTTACTTGACCCAACTTTGTAACTTGCTTTCTTCTCTCTTCCTAATCTACCTGACCCAAATCTTATGACTTAGTCTCGCTCTCTTTTCCACCCTGTGCTCACAGCTTGGGCTAGAGGTTCTCAATAGGAATGATTTTGCCTCTCTCCACCATGGACATTTAGCAACGTCTGGAGACATTTTTGGTTGTCACAACCTGGAGGGACGTTACTGGCTGGCATCTAGAGCAGAGGACAGAGTGGCTGATTAATACCTGCCAGTGCACAGAGCTTCCCTACAATAATAATTATCCAACCCAATACGTCACCAGGGCTGGATTGAGAAGCTCTGTCTTAGACCTAGCAACCATTTTGGTTTAAATCATTGGCTAGCTCTTAGCTAAAACTCAGCTTCTCTCCCCAATAACTCGTCGCCTTGAGGTGATATTCTATTATCCTAAATGTAGCCCTGACCACAGAACTCTACACTGTGTGGTCATTGTTCTTTCTAACCTCAATCTTGGAAAAGAGACTTAGGTAAGAATGGGTTGTGCCAGAGTGATGTTCTTTTTTTTTTTTTTTCCAAGCAAGCCCAGGGAGAAAAGGCCAAAACAGAAGCCATTAGGATAAAGCATAGTGTAGTCCTGTTTAAGGAGTAGAGGTGAAATGGGATCTTGTCTGTGTCACGTAAAACTAGAAAGCCTGTTTCATGAAAGAATTGGAGGTGGGTGAATGTCTGCTAAAGCTGAACAATAATGAGTAATTGATATAAAGTAGCATGCAAAGAAACCAGTTAGGGTGACTTTATAGGAGGCTAAATTAAACTTCCACATTGCTCAGGCTAAAACATTGCACAGAAAGTAGAAGGTGGGGCAGGGAGGAGAGCCAAGGAGACCAAGAGGGCAGAGGTGGCAGATGAGCCAACAGAGGCAAGGGAGCTTTGAAAGCCTTCTCTAGACAGCCTCTAACACTTTTCTAGGGTAACAGAGAATAATCATTGGCTGTCTAGGGCCTAGTTAGCCCATGGTCCAGAGATAAAGACTCCTGTAGGGTAACACCTATGTGCCCCTAGACCAGCAGTTCCTAACAAGGCCAAAAGAAATTTCATCTCATCCATCCAGATCTGCTTAGGTAAACTCTCTGATATACTGCAGACTGAGGAGTCATTTTTTTGTTAATTGGGCATTTTGGTTAATAAAGAACTTAACATGAGACTATGGAATAGTGGCAAGACTCCTAGGCTTAGAGTCAAAATATGTAGTAGTTCTATTGCTTTCTACTGAGTCACATCAATTATCCAAGCTTCAGATTCTGAAACTGCTAAATTGGCATCTTACACCTGTCCTGTCCTGTCTGTAAGTGAGGATACAGGGATCAAATGAGGTGACATCTGTAGGAGTGCTTTGAAAAATATATATTGAAATATATGTATTGAAGATGTGATAATATTATCACATACACCAGCCATGAATTGCTAGTTTGAAAGAATTAGAACAAAGTTCACATAAATTTCAAACTACACACAATAAATTTTATTCTCTCTCATGATACAGAGCATTGTTCAGTATCATGGAGAGAAGGCAGTGGCAGAGAGAGTAAATGTAGGAATTCAAATCCACTGTCCAGCGTTCTGGCCTTTAAAGTGAAATATCTGGAGTTGACCTCCTATTTAGCAAAATACATTAAGATATCTTAGATCATGCAGAATAAGTAAAGGTTCCAGAAGTGAACTTTTTGCACAATAAAAGTGAGAGCAGTTGAGTGTTAGAAGGAGGCAAAAAGGGAAGGGAATCCAGATACGAAGAAGCAGGGGGTCTTTGGGGAGATGGGGGCCGGGCAACCTGGTGATATGCAACACCTCACTGCCTCAAATCCTCAAACACCTTTATTACCACCTCCAATGACTTGAGAGAGCAGTTATCACATTGGGACAGATGGCAGTTGCCCCCCCCAGAAAAGAGGTTGAGTTCCAAATCTACATCAGTAAGGGGTAGGGAAAAAGAGATGATATAAGCTATGGGAGTGAAATGAGATTTCCCCATGGAGCCAG
This sequence comes from Delphinapterus leucas, assembly GCF_059928025.1. Lineage (NCBI taxonomy): Eukaryota > Metazoa > Chordata > Mammalia > Artiodactyla > Monodontidae > Delphinapterus > Delphinapterus leucas. The sequence continues at coordinate 33,434,251 of NC_143147.1, forward strand.
AACTCAGAACCCAAAAAAGTTGGGTGACTGTCAAGACCATCTTGGGTTTAGCACTGAAAGTCCATATCCCAGAAAACCCATGGTTCCAGACAAGTTGGGTTGATTGGTCACCCTCTAAGTGATACAGGAATGAGGAAATTCAGGGTTTTCTGATATCTTCAGAAGGTCATTGGACTCTCACCAGGCTTGGATAAAGGAATGAACCAATAGAAAAACCTCTAAGGACAGGATCTTGTTCCATATGTGTGCTTGAATGTTTAGGTTAGTAAAGGCTAATTGACAAAGGAAGCAGAAGAGAGCACATGTCCTGCTGTTTTCTATGATGTTTATTAATTTTCACTAATGCCAGAATTTCCTGGGCTACTTTTGCTTTGGTTCCTCTTAAAAGAAGAACAGCTCCGGGGCTTCCCTGGCGGCGCAGTGGTTGAGAGTCTGCCTGCCGATGAAGGGGATGCGGGTTTGTGCCCCGGTCCGGGAAGATCCCACATGCCGTGGAGCAGCTGGGCCCGTGAGCTATGGCCGCTGAGCCTGCGCGTCCAGAGCCTGTGCTCCGCAACGGGAGAGGCCACAGCAGTGAGAGGCCTGCGTACCAAAAAACAAAAAACCAAAAACCACCACTGCATTTTATTTGGAAATAAACTTACAGAAAAGCTGCAAGAAATAGAATAGTACAAAGACCACCAATATACCCTTTTTGAGATTACTTAACTATTATTAACATTTCACGCTATTTGCTTTATAATTCCTATATTGTCTCTTCACACACACACACAATTTTTTTCTGAACAATTTGATGCTAGGTTGCATGCATCATACCATTTTACCCCTAAATTCTTTAATATGTATCTCCTAAGAATATTCTCTTACATATAATTTAACATCAATATAATACTTCAGTAATTTAACATCAATACAATACTTTTACCTAATCTACAATGCATATTCCAATTTTGTCAATGGTCTCAACAATGTCCTTTATAGCAGGAGTTCCCAACCCCCAGTCCATGGACAGGTACCGGTCCACTGCCTGTTAGGAACCAGGCCGCAAAGTAGGAGGTGAGTGGCGGATGAGAGAGAGAAGCTTCATCCGCCGCTCCCCACCACTCCCCATTACTCGCATTACTGACTGAACAATCCTCCCCACCCCGTCTGTGGAAAAACTTTCCTCCACGAAACTGGTCCCCGGTGCCAAATATGTTGGGGATTGCTGCTTTATAGCATTTCCTTTTTACTTCAGTATAGGAACAAATGTAGGATCAAATATTTCATTTAGTTGTCATGTCTCTTTAGTCTTCTTTAATCTGGAACAATTTGCAGCTTTTCTTTGTCATTTATGACATTTTTGAAGGTACAATCATGTTTTCATGTTTAATAGAAAGTTCCTCATTTGGGGGCTTGTCTGATATTTTCTCATGGTTAGATTATGCATCCTGGCTTGAATACTATTTAAGTGATTCTGTGTCCCTCTCAAGGTATCACATCTGGAGGCACCCAATATCCATCTGTCCCTCATTAATGATACTAATTATGACTATCTAGCCAAGGGGTCATCTAGTTTCTATATGATAGAATTCTATTTTTTTCCCCATACACATACATTCTTAATCAATTCTAAATACAGATATTAGCCTCTTAGATGATTTCAGACCTGCACTTCTTTGCAATCATGGACAGGAAGAAGGTGTTGAGACATCTATTTTCAATAAAGGAGAAAGTTTTATACTATTATTTTTATGTTCTACTTCATTTCTGGAACAAAACCCACCTCTGAAGATTGCTTCTTACTTGAGTAAAGAAGTGAGAAATAAAATCAAACCAAAACAAAAGCTAAGAATAAAACAACCCACTCTCGATCTGTTTCCTCCACTAGAGGAGATGATTGAGTTTCATAGAGCCAACCATGCTGAGAGCAGAATTCTATTTGCTGCCTCTTGATGAGAATTTGACTAGAAGATTCTTGGAAAAATGAGAGAAAACTGGGCCATCATCCTAGTGTTAAAACTACAGAGAAAAAATTAAATTTCTCTTAGTTATGAGTTCATATTACTTGTATCCTGCTGACTCTGATAGGCAGAGTAGCTTTAGAAAAGGTGAATGTGGAGAGCCAGTTTGTTAGTGATGAGTCCAAGCAAGGACAGTGTAGGTCTGATGTCTTTCAAGGGGTAACCTGGACCTCAAAAATGCCTGTTGTTGTTCAGTATCATGGAATAAGATATAAAACTGCTTTATATGCATCTTTCTCCAAATTGTGACCTTCCTGGTATCTGCATTTCTGTTGTCAAGTTTCTCCTTTACCTAAAACCTTCACTGTGTAGTGTCTTGTGTCCACCCCTGGCTTTGTTCTCTGGTGTCCTTCAATATTTTTTCCCCTTGGTTTACAGTTTTCATGTGAACTTATCACCAGTAACAAGCCTCCTGTTTGGCATATGCCTAGGTTATTTGATACATGCTGATTACCCTTATGGACAGCTCAGTCCAACCCCGTGGATGGACACCAGATGGAGAGGGGCATGAGCTGACCATGCCAGGATAACTGCATTAGGTTCTAACCCCTGACCAGTGGCCATATATAATTCTTCTCTCCCAAGTTGGAGGTGGAAAGGAAGCAGTCCCACTACTTGGTCTCTGCATGGGATTAGGTAACAAAGAACAAAACTTGTGCCCCTAAAGAGTGAGGAGATCCAGCAGGTCTTAAGTGGGTAGTTAACAAAAGGTCAGTAATCTTGGGCCCAAGGTTCAGAATCAAATGGGGGTCAGAAAATAACAGTAGATGAAAATGTGGAATAACAGGTTGAAATTAGTGAGAAAGATGTTGCTTGGATTAATTCTGGAGTGGGGAATCTTAGACTGAATTTCATTTTTACAAAGTCAAAGTACGTGTTGGCAAGATTGGGCTGGAACAGTGTGCAATAGACAACCTATTTGATCCTGCACTGATGGTCTGGTGATCGTCCAGTGAATTTGAGCAGAGAAGTTCTACATCAAAGGAACAGGTCAGACTCAGTGATGAGATTTAAGAGTTCTGTGACTGTTAAGTATCTTGCCTATTTTAAGATTCTTCACTTAAAAATCTGAAAAGTTGGAAAATTGAGTAAAGCAAATTCTTGAGAGGAGGTAATATTTGTGTGCTATTTCTCAATATGCTGTTGGATAAAGGATAGTTTGAGATATTGGAGCAGTAACGTGTAACTAAAAACCCAGGAATTTCCACAATATTCCTTGATCAGAGCTGGGAATATGATGGCCTCAGGTGTTTTGTGGAGCCCAGGTTACTCTCAGCTACACTTGGATTATCCCGGTGCCAGGTTGTGCTATATTCATTAGCTTAATTCTCACAATAATCCTATGAAGTAGGTATTATTGTTTCCTTCTTTTTGAAGAGAAGGACATAAGAGACACAAAGAAGTTACAAAATTTGCTCAAAGTTATACAACAAATGATCAAGTTGAGAATTAAGCCTAGGGCTCTTAGTCCTGTGCTCTGCTGCAGTGCTTCTTAACCTATTTGAGGTAACTGATCCTTTGAGCATCTTATGTAAGATGTGAATGTTCTTCACAGAAAGTTGTACACCCAAAGTTGTATACCTAAATCTTCAGGGGGGCTTATGAACATCTGGGAGCCCACTGATGGACCTAAAGTTAAGAATGTCTCCTGAATATATTGAATATATATGTTTTAAAATTTTATTTTTAATTTTAAAAATTTTAAAGGAAAAATATATTTTAAGTTACCAAAACCTTATTGTACATAAAAACTGTTTTTTTTTTTCAGTATGTGATCCTGAACTGGATCCTTTATTGTAAAAATATGGTTAAGTACTATTGGAGCAACTGATGTACTTGGAATGTGATCTATAGAATAAGCAGTAGTATTATTTGATGTTAAATTCCCTGAATTTGATAACTCTACTGTGGTTATGCAAGTAAATATCCTTGCATACAACCTACTTTCAAATAATTCAAAAAGTATAATGTACATTGAAGTAAAAGATCAGATGATATCAGAAATGGCTAATAAATTAAAATTTTCCCAAGGGAGAATAGATTTGAATGAAAATTTAATAAAAGACATTAAAGAAAGTCAGAAAAACAAAAAAATAATTAAAATTAGATGAAAGAAGTAACCTGGATCCATATAAACTTTTGAGCCCCAACAACTTTCTGAGTTTGACATGGTGGTATAGAAGTTTTGGAGCAAATTCTGTTCATGCCTTGCTCATATCACTTTGGCACTCATGGTTCCAGTGTGTTCTTTTTTAAAAAAAATTTATTTATTTATTTGGCTGTGCTGGGTCTTATTTGTGGCACACAGGATCTTCATTGTGGCACGTGGGATCTTTAGTTGTGACATGTGGGCTCTTAGTTGCAGCATGCGGGAACTTTAGTTGCGGCATGTAGGATCTTTAGTTGTGGCATGTGAACTCTTCATTGTGGCATGTAGGATCTTTAGTTGTGGCATGTGAACTCTTCGTTGCGGCATGTAGGACCTTTAGTTGTGGCATGCGAACTCTTCGTTGCGGCATGTAGGACCTTTAGTTGTGGCATGCAAACTCTTCGTTGCAGCATGTAGGATCTTTAGTTGTGGCATGTGAACTCTTCGTTACAGCTTTTGGGATCTAGTTCCCTGACTAGGGGTCGAACCCGGGCCCCCTGCATTGGGAGCATGGAGTCTTAGCCACTGGACCACCAAGGAAGTTGCCTCCATTGTGTTCTGATGCAGCCAGTACAAGCTCTTAAAACTCTCCACTTGAGGGTTTTCTCAGCCTGCAATTGGAACAGGTTAGAAGTGCTGGATGTTTAATGGCCCTGAGAGTAACTATTGGCTAATGGAAAATGAGAATTGGAGGATAAACAGCCCTGATTTCTCACTTCTTGAGAGGAACAACTCTGAGGTAGATTCTATATCTCCCCTCAGGCTTCCCCAGCTGGACAGAACTTTAGATATCCACAGTGGGAGCCTGTTTGATAACACAGCCTTTATTGACTTTTATCACTTCTCTGTCTCATTTTTCCACTTTCCTAACTAGTGCTCTCTAGAACCACATTCCAAGCAGATTACTTGCATTCAAATTCTTGTATCAGTGCCTGCTTTGGGGCAATCTGGCGTCAGACAAATCTATTCAAGTATGTTACTGTGATAGTTTTTACACAATAATGATAGTTTAAGATACTCATCAAATGACAAAATCCAACTTTGAACGCTTTTGTCATCATGTAAAGAAGGCTGGTCTAGCCACTGGAGGATGAGAAGCCCTATGAAACAGAATGTAGGCAACTTAGTCAACAGTTGCAATAAACTACCGGCCATGTCAGTTGCTATCTGAAACCATCTGGTCCCCAGTCAACCCACCATTTGACCACAAAAACATGAGTGAACGCAGCTGACATCATAGGGAGTGGAGAGAAGACATACCAGCTGAGCCCTGCTCAAATTTCCAACCAGCAGAATTCTCTCCGAATCAAGAGGAACTGTACCCAGAATCTTGACCTTGTCAGACCTGATACAGATCATGGACTTTAAGCCTGATCTGTGATTAAATAAGACCTTGGGAATCTTGGGAAGGGGTGAGTATATTTCATGTATTTCACATGAATCACTGGGGCCAAAGGGAGGGCCATGGTAGTTTATTAGAATAATGGCCCCCAATGAATCACATCACCTTGTCTCCTCCCTTTGCAATGTGACCTTTTCCCCTCTCATCCAGAGATGGAGGCTATTTCCCCATCTCCTGAGTCTGTGCTGGCCTTGTGACTCACTTTTACCAAAAGAATGCTTCAGAAGTTACATTTTGGGACTTCTGAGGCCTATACTTAAGTGACCTTGCAGCTGCCACTGTCATCCTTATGAAATGCATCTGCTGTCATGTAAAAGGCCTGATCTAACTACTGGAGAAAGAGAGGCTGTGCAAAGAAGCTGACAGCTCCAGGCGACTTCCAGACATGTGAGCAAGGCCATCTGAACGAGCCAGCCACCAGATGACCAGCCAACTGACCACAAACACAAAAGTGAGCCTAGCTGACACCACATGGAGCAGAGACAAGCCGTTCCAGCTGAGCCTCACCAAATTGCAAGCTCAGAGAATCACGAGAGGGAAACATAACATTATCCATGCATAGTTCTTAGTCTTGCTGAGTTTCTTTCTCCATTACCTCTTGAGACCAAGCAAGGAAAACAAAAATAAAGTCAACATGATAGTTGTAGACCCTGCCTCAGCCACTGCCAAGATTACATTCTCATCTAGGTCCAAATTCAACCCTTTCTTTTCCCATTGACCCATGAGCCAGAAACTGGGGGAACTTTGGACTTAGTTACAGTAGAGGGCTACCAGGTCTGTCCAATTCCACCCAGGGGTTAAACCAACTACTAAACTGAAAGACAGATTACACAAATCATCTGCTGCTGTTGAAGAAAAACCCTGAGCAGGACTTAGGGTTTTGCATAGATTTGTAAACCTTGGCATTTCCTTGTAAAACTCAAGAGTATAGGTAAGTTAGTCATGGCACTGTTTCTGTTCTTTTTGCTTCTCACATTAACATTCATGTAAAAATTTACCTTAATTGAGAAAATAATACTAATAAAAGAAGTGAGAGGGGGCACACCACAAATAGGCAGAAATGCACCAGTCTTCAAGTAGCACTAGTAATTTCAATATGAGCTATTTTTGCTTTGGGGAAGTTTAAAGAAACATTTTCTCTCTCCTTTTTTTCCCCTCTGTGTTCATCATTAGATGCTTATATTGAAGCTTTAGGTTGAAGAGCATGTTTTAGGACAGCTTCCCTTACTTTTCTGAACATTTATCTTCCTTTTGTGAAGTAGAATTATATAACACTGTGAGTGATTAATTTCAGATTTCTTGCCCTTCCCACTGTGTTTTCTTCAATTGTATCTTTTAGATTAGAAAATGCTAGAGAAAAATGTTGATTTCTGATGAGAATAATGTAACTTTTTCTGGTGAAAATCTTTCTTCCATAGGGCAGTCAGTTTGAAGTTTCTTTGGAAACCATCCAACTATTGATTAATTTAAGTACATCGTGTAGCTCCTCTAAACTTGGCAGAGTTCCCCAAACCTCCAATATACAAGTTCATCAGCTGCTGTTGCTAAACTTAAATCAGAGGGAACTTTGCATTGCTAAAATTTCTCTTGCAAAATGTGTGAACATTTGGGTACTCCCAGATGGCTCTCTTGTTTGGTCCAGTCCTTCTGGCTACTTGGTCCCAAGTAAACCTATGGTTTAAGGGGCAGTTTTCTATCCAGGGACTATAATGTACCTATAAGGTCACAGGAAATATAAGAGATCCCCACATTAGTCTTCCCATACTCTATACCAAACCAATATAGTGGTTACATAGGAATTTTTTTGCTAATACACCTAACTTCTGTTTCTTTCTCCTTTACTTTTATATATAATAGGCAAAGGATTATGCATCTATTAGTATTTGTAGAGTCTTTCCGACTCCAAGCCTCTGCTGATAAGCTTTTGTGTTGTCTTTTTGACTCTTTCCCCTTCTTTTACTGCCATTTTCCCCTAATCCAGCTCCTAGCCAACATTTACTTGAGAGAAAAAATAGCAATGGCAGAAGGAGAGGAGCAGGGGGAAGGGAAGAATGCAGGTATGTTGAGGTGGACAGGGCTTCTCTTACCCCAATTGATTATTAGAACCTTCTTGGGAAGTTTCAAAAAATATCAGTGCATGTGCCTGTGGAACAGTCTGGGCGTTGGCATTTATATAAATCTGCCTTGTTGATTCAACTAAACAACCACCATTAAGAATTATTACAGTTGAGTTTTTATAAGCAAGAGGCTGGCAAGGAGGAAGGTTCCAGGCTAGCTGTGACTTGTGAGAGAATTGGAAAACAAGATGATTAGGAGAAAGTGAATTTTAAGAAATGTTAGGAAGTAGTGCTGTAGATTATAAATTGGATTTTTTTTTTTACCCAAGAGGTATATATAGAGATTAGAATTGATTTTGCTTGCTGATCCATATTTCCTTGAAGACAGCATCATATCATGGTAAGACTTATCCTCTTCTGGTTTCAGCAATCCTCTTTACAGGATTTAAGATATGGGGAACCACAGAGCTCTCCATGCACAGTTCAGACCATACCCGATCTCACCCTCCAACACCTCCATAAAGGAGCTCCCTGCCTCATCTCTTGACACTATCCAATTGACCATATCCCAGAAGGATATAACCAGATATGATTATCCACCTCTCTGTAAGACAGTGATTTTCAAATTACAGAGTCATAAAATAAATTAATGGCTTGTGACCAGCATATTGTGTTTTTAATGAAAAATAATAGGCAAGAAAATAGAGTGTATGGAAGCATATCATTTGTTAAAGTCTTTGTTTTACTATATGTATATGAGTGTAGTATTTCTTATATTCTTATGTTTCTTGTATTAGTATTTCTTACAGGAGGTTTTTCTTATTGTGAGTCTGGCAAAAATTATTGAGAGCCACTGCTCTAAGTGACCACAGAACACATTGTATCATACCTTTATCTGGGTTTGATCCAGTTACCACAAGACTTTTATGCCTCTCAGGTGATCCTTTATCACCTGGACTCTCATTGCCATACATTCGCCAGTCTGGCCCAATATACCACCCCTCCTGATGCCTCAGACCCTTTTACTTTGCCCTTTGGAATTTGTGGGTTGGCCATTAGCAGAATTTCCAATATTCTCAAACTCTCTTTGGAACAGTTCTTCTTGATCTATCTGAAAACTTATCTCCCTTGAGGTCTCTCTCCTACAGCCACTTATGTGGTGGCTGTTTCTTTTCCTCACTTCCCACCATTGGGTGTGGAGTTGGGGGTGTCCTTTCTGCTCCTCATTTTCACTTCCAGATCATTGTTCCTTCCTCATACCTAAAGAAGCCAGTTCTTTCAGACCATATCACCCACTACCTTTCCCTGACACAGCCAACTTCAGTCCTTATGGTTAAACTCATTCATTGATAATTAAAGAACCTGATTTTGCATCTTTCCTTCCATTGCTAGTCCTGCCTTCATTCTTGTTTCTGTTTTTTTAACATCTTTATTGGAGTATAATTGCTTTACAATGTTGTGACAGTTTCTTCTGTATAAAAAAATGAATTAGCTATACGTATACATATATATCCATATCCCCTCCCTATTGCATCTCCCTGCCACCCTCCCTATCCCACCCCTCTAGATGATCATAAATCACCAAGCTGATCTCCCTGTGCTATGCGGCTGTTTCCCACTAGCTATCTATTTTACATTTGGTAATGTATATATGTCAATACCACTCTCTCGCTTCGTCACACCTTACCCTTCCCCCTCCCTGTGTCCTCAGGTCCATTCTCTACATATGCGTCTTTATTCCTGTCCTGCCCCTAGGTTCTTCAGAACCTTTTTTTTTTTTAATTCCATATATATATGTTAGCATACAGTATTTGTTTTTCTCTTTCTGACTTACTTCACTCTGCATGACAAACTCTAGGTCCATCCACCTCACTACAAATAATTCAATTTTGTTTCTTTTTATGGCTGAGTAATATTCCATTGTATATGTGTGCCACATCTTCTTTATCCATTCATTTGTCGATGCACACTTAGGTTGCTTCCATTACCTGGCTAGTGTAAATAGTGCTGCAATGAACATTGTGGTTCATGACTCTATTTGATTTATGGTTTTCTCAGGGAATATGCCAAATAGTGGGATTACTGGGTTGTATGGTAATTCTATTTTTAGTATTTTTAACATATTTATTGTAGTATAATTGCTTTACAAAGGTGTGTTAGTTTCTGCTGTATAACAAAGTGAATCAGCTACACATATACATACATACCCACATCTCATTCCTCTTGCGTCTCCCTCCCATACTCCTTATCTCACCCCTCTAGTTGGACACAAAGCATGGAACTAATCTCCATGTACTATGTGGCTGCTTCCTCCTAGCTATCTATTTTACATTTGGTAGTGTATATATGTCCATGTCACTCTCCCTTTTCGTCCCAGCTTACCCTTCCCCCTCCCTGTGTCCTCAAGTCCAGTCTCTATATCTGCATCTTTATTCCTTTCCTACCTCTAGTTGCTTCAAAACCATTTCTTTTTTTTTTTTTAGATTTTTTTTAACATCTTTTTTAGAGTATAATTGCTTTACAATGGTGTGTCAGTTTCTGCTTTACAACAAAGTGAATCAGTTATAAATATACATGTGTCCCCATATTTCTTCCCTCTTGCATCTCCATCCCTCCTACCCTCCCTATCCCACCCCTCTAGGTGGTCACAAAGCACTGAGCTGATCTCCCTGTGCTATGAGGCTGCTTCCCACTTGCTATCTATTTTACGTCTGGTAGTGTATATATGTCCATGCCACTCTCTCACTTTGTCCCAGCTTACCTTCCCTCTCCCATACCCTAAAGTCCATTCTCTAATAGGTCTGCATCTTTATTCCTGTCTTTCCCCTGGGTTCTTCTGACCATTTTCTTTTTTTTTTTTTAGATTCCATATATATGTGTTAGCATACGGTATTTGTTTTTCTCTTTCTCTTTCTGCTTACTTCACTCTGTATGACAGTCTCTAGGCCCATCCACCTCACTACAAATAACTCAGTTTCATTCATTTTTATGGCCGAGTAATATTCTATTGTATATATGTGCCACATCTTCTTTATCCATTCATCTGTTGATGGACACTTAGGTTGCTTCCATGTCCTGGTTATTGTAAATAGAGCTGCAATGAACATTTTGGTACATGACTCTTTTTGAATTATGGTTTTCTCAGGGTATATGCCCAGTAGTGGGATTGCTGGGTTGTATTGTAGTTTTATTTTTAGTTTTTTAAGGAACCTCCATACTGTCTCCATAGTGGCTGTATCAATTTACATTCCCAACAACAGTGCAAGAGGATTCCCTTTTCTCCACACCTTCTCCAGCATTTATTGTTTGTAGATTTTTTGATGATAGCCATTCTGAGCAGCATGAGATCATATCTCATTGTAGTTTTGATTTGCATTCCTCTAATGATTAATGATGTTGAGTATTCTTCCATGTGTTTGTTGGCAATCTGTATATCTTCTTTGGAGAAATGTCTGTTTAGGTCTTCTGCCCATTTTTGGATTTTTTTTTTTTTTTGATATTGAGCTGCGTGAGCTGCTTGTATATTTTGGAGATTCATCCTTTGTCAGTTGCTTCATTTGCAAATATTTTCTCCTATTCTAAGGGTTGTCTTTTCATCTTGTTTATGGTCTCCTTTGTTGTGCAAGAGCTTTTACGTTTCATTGGGTCCCATTTCTTTATTTTTGTTTTTATTTCCATTTCTCTAGGAGGTGGGTCAAAACGGATCTTGCTGTGATTTATGTATATTTTCCCCTAAGAGTTGGATGGTGTCTGGCCTTGCATTTAGATCTTCAATCCATTTTGAGTTTATTTTTGTGTATGGTGTTAGGGAGTGTTCTAATTTCATACTTTTACATTTAGCTGTCCAGTTTTCCCAGAAAGACTTATTGAAGAGGCTGTCTTTGCTCAACTATATATTCCTGCCTCCTTTATCAAAGATAATGTGACCATATGTGCGTGGATTTATATCTGGGCTTTCTATCCTGTTCCATGGATCTATATTTCTGTTTTTGTGTCAGTACCATACTGTCTTGATTACTGTGGCTTTGTAGTATAGTCTGATGTCAAGGAGCCTGACTCCTCCAGCTGCATCTTTCTTTCTCAAGATTTCTTTGGCTATTTGGGGTCTTTTGTGTTTCCATACAAATTATGATATTTTTTTGTTCTAGTTCTGTGAAAAATGCAGGTGGTAGTTTGATAGGGATTGCATTGAATCTGTAGATTGCTATTGGTTGTAGAGTCATTTTCAGAATTTTGATTCTTCCAATCCAAGAACATGGTATATATCTCCATCTATTTGTATCATCTTTAATTTCTTTCATCAGTGTCTTATAATTTTCTGCATACAGGTCTTTTGTCTCCTTAGGTAGGTTTATTCCTAGATATTTTTTTCTTTTTGTTGCAATGGTAAATGGGAGTGTTTCATTAATTTCTCTTTCAGATTTTTCATCATTAATGTAGAGGAATGCAAGAGATTTCTGTGCATTAATTTTGTATCCTGTTACTTTACCAAATTCATTGATCAGCTCTAGTAGTTTTCTGGTAGCATCATAGGATCTCTATGTACAGTATCATGTCATCTGCAAACAGTGACAGCTTTATTTCTTCTTTTCCTATTTGGATTCCTTTCATTTCTTTTTCTCCTCTGATTGCTGTGGCTAAAACTTCCAAGACTATGTTGAATAATAGTGGTGATAGTGGGCAACCTTGTCTTTTCCCTGATCTTAGTGGAAATGCTTTCAGTTTTTCACCATTGAGGATGATGCTGGCTCTGTGTTTGTCATATATGGCCTTAATTATTTTGAGGAAAGTTCCCTGTATGCCTATTTCTGGAGGGTTTTTATCATAAATGGGTGTTGAATTTTGTCAAAAGCTTTCTCTGCATCTATTGAGATGCTCATATGGTTTTTCTCCTTCAATTTGTTAATATGTTGTATCATGTTGATTGATTTGCATATATTGAAGAATCCTTGCATTCCTGGGATAAACCCCACTTGATCATAATGTATGATCCTTTTAATGTGCTGTTGGATTCTCTTTGCTAGTATTTTGTTAAGGATTTTTGCCTCCGTGTTCATCAGTGATATTGGCCTGTATTTTTCTTTCTTTGTGACATTTTTGTCTGGCTTTGGTATCAGAGTGATGGTGGCCTCATAGAACAAGTTTGGGAGGGTTAATCCCTCTGCTATACATTGGAAGAGTTTGAGAAGGATAGGTGTTAACTCTTCTCTAAACGTTTGATAGAATTTGCCTGTGAAGCCATCTGGTCCTGGGCTTTTGTTTGTTGGAAGATTTTTAATCACCATTTCAATTTCAGTGCTTGTGATTGGTCTGTTCATATTTTCTATTTCTTCCTGGTTCAGGCTCGGAAGGCTGTGCATTTCTAAGAATTTGTCCAATCTTCCAGGTTGCCCAATTTATTGGCATATAGTTGCTTGTAGTAATCTCTCATGATCCTTTGTATTTCTGCAGTGTCAGTTGTTACTTCTCCTTTTTCATTTCTAATTCTGTTGATTTGAGTCTTCTCCCTTTTTTCCTTCATAAGTCTGGCTAATGGTTTATCAATTTTGTTTATCTTTTCAGCGAACCAGCTTCTAGTGTTATTGATCTTTGCTATCATTTCTTTCATTTCTTTTTCATTTATTTCTGATGCGATCTTTATGATTTCTTTCCTTCTGCTAACTTTGGGTTTTTTTTGCTCTTCTTTGTCTAATTGCTTTAGGTGTAAGCTTAGGTTGTTTATTTAAGATGTTTCTTGTTTCTTAAGGTAGGCTTGTATAGCTGTAAACATCTGTCTTAGAACTGTTTTGCTGCATCTCATAGGTTTTGGGTATTTACGTTTTCGTTGTCATTTGTTTCTAGTTATTTTTTGATTTCCTCTTTGATTTTTTCAGTGATCTCTTGCTTATTAAGTAGTGTGTTGTTTAGCCTCAATGTGTTTGTATTTATTACAGGTTTTTTCCTGTAATTAATATCTAGTCTCATAGAGTTGTGATCAGAAAAGATACTTGATAAGATTTTAATTTTCTTAAATTTACCAAGCCTTGATTTGTGACCCAAGGTATGATCTATCCTGGAGAATGTTCCATGAAACCTTGAGAAGAAAGTGTATTCTGTTGTTTTTGAATGGAGTGTCCTGTAAATGTCAATTAAATCCATCTGGTTTAATGTATCATTTAAAGCTTGTGTTTCCTTATTTATTTTCATTTTGGTTGATCTGTCCATGGTGAAAGTGGGGTGTTAAAGTCCCCTACTATTATTGTGTTACTGTCGATTTCCCCTGTTATGGCTGCTAGTATTTGCCTTATGTACTGAGGTGCTCCTATGTTGGGTGCATAGATATTTACACTTGTTATATGTTCTTCTTGGATTGATCCCTTGATCATTATATAGTGTCCTTCTTTGTCTCTCATAATAGTCTTTGTTTTAAAGTCTGTTTTGTCTGATATGAGAATTGCTACTCCAGCTTTAGTTTGATTTCCATTTGCATGGAATATCTTATTCCCTCCAGTCACTTTCAGCCTGTATGTGTCCCTAGGTCTGAAGTGGGTCTCTTGTAGACAGTATATATACAGGTTTTGTTTTTGTATCCATTTAGCCAGTCTATGTCTTTTGGTTGGAGCATTTAATCCATTTACAATTAAGGTAATTATCGATATGTATGCTGCTATTACCATTTTCTTAATTGTTTGGGTTTATTATTGTCGGTGTTTTCCTTCTCTTGTGTTTCCTGACTAGAGAAGTTCCTTTAGCATTTGTTGAAAAGCTGGTTTGGTGGTGCTGAATTCTCTTAGATTTTGCTTGCCTGTAAAGCTTTTCATTTCTCCATCAAATCCAAATGAGATGCTTGCTGGGTAGAGTAATCTTGGTTGTAGATTTTCTCTTTCATCACTTTAAATATGTCCTGCCACTCCCTTCTGGCTTGCAGAGTTTCAAATGAAAGATCAGCTGTTAACGTTATGGGGATTTCCTTCTGTGTTACTTGTTGTTTTTCCTTTGCTGCTTTTAATATTTGTTCTTTGCATTTAATTATCAGTGGTTTGATTAATATATGTCTTGGCCTGTTTCTCCTTGGATTTATCCTGTATGGGACTCTCTGTGCTTCCTGGAATTGATTAACTATTTCCTTTCCCACATCAGGGAAGTTTTCAACTATAATCTCTACAAATATTTTCTCAGTCCCTTTCTTTTTCTCTTCTTCTTCTGGGACCTGTGTAATTCAAATGCTGATGCATTTAATGCTGTCCCAGATGTCTCTGAGACTGTCCTCTATTCTTTTCATTCTTTTTTCTTTATTCTGCTCTGCAGTACTTATTTCCACTGTTTTATTTTCTAGGTCACTTATCCATTCTTATGCCTCAGTTATTTTGCTATTGATCCCTTCTAGAGAATTTTTAATTTCATTTATTGAGTTGTTATTCTCTGTTTGTTTGCTCTTTAGTTCTTCTATGTCTTTGTTAAACATTTCTTGTATTTTCTCCATTCTATTTCCAAGATTTTGGGGCATCTTTACTATCATTATTCTGAATTCTTTTTCAGGTAGACTGCCTATTTCCTCTTCATTTGTTAGATCTTGTGGGTTTTTACCTTGCTCCTTCATCTGCTGTATGTTTCTCTGTCTTCTCATTTTGCTTAACTTACTGTCTTTGGGGTCTCCTTTTCACAGGCTGAAGTTTCAAAGTTTCCGTTGTTTTTGGTGTCTTTCCCCAGTGGCTAAGTTTGGTTCAGTGGGTTGTACAGGCTTCCTGGTGGGGGAGACTACTTCCTGTGTTCTGGTGGATGGGGTTGGATCCTGTCTCTCTGGTGGCCAGGTCCATGTCTGGTGGTGTGTTGTGGGTGTCTGTGGCCTTATTTTGATTTTAGGCAGTCTCCCAGCTAGTGGGTGGGGTTGTGTTCCTGTGTCCCTAGTTGTTTGGCATAGGGTGTTCAGCACTGTAGTTTGCTGGTCATTGAGTGCAGCTGCATCTTAGCATTGAGATGGAGATCTCTGGGAGATTTTTGCCATTTGATATTATATGGAGCTGGAAGGTCTCTTGTAGACCAGTGTCCTGAACTTGGCTCTCCCACTTCAATGGTCCAGCCCTGATGCGTGACTGGAGTGCCAAGAGCCTGTCCTCCACATGGCTCAGAATAAAAAGGAGAAAAGAAAGAAAGAAAGAAAGAAACAGGAAGACAAAATAAAGTAAAGTAAAATAAAATTATTAAAGTAAAAAATAAAAAAATAATTATTAAGAAAAGCAATTTTTAAAAGTAATAATTAAAAAAAAAAACAACAGGCAAAACCCTAGGACAAATGGTAAAAGCAAAGTTATACCGACAAAATCACATACAGAAACATACACATACACACTCACAAAAAGAGAAAAAGGGGAAAAAAATATATATCGTTGCTCCCAAAGTCCACCTCCTTAATTTGGGATGATTTGTTTTCTATTCAGGTATTCCACAGATGCAGGGTACATCAAGTTGTTTGTGGAGCTTTAATCCACTGCTCCTGAGGCTGCTTTCTCTTCTTTGTTCACACAACTCCCGGGATTCAGCTTTGGATTTGGACCAACCTCTGCATTTAGGCCACCTGAGGGCGTCTGTTCTTCGCGCAGACCAGATGGGTTTAAAGGAGCAGCTGATTTGGGGGCTATGGCTCACTCAGGCCTGGGGGAGGGAAGGGTATGGATGCGGGATGAGCCTGCAGCGACAGAGGCTGGCCTGACATTGCACCAGCCTGAGGTGCGCTGTGCATTCTCCCAGGGAAGTTGTCCCTGGATCATGGCATCCTGCCAGTGGCGGGCTGCACAGGCTCCCAGGAGGGGAGGTGTGGATAGTGACCTGTGCTTGCACTCAGGCTTTTTTTTTTTTTTTTTTGCTGTATTCGGGCCTCTCACTCTTGTGGCCTCTCCCATTGCGGAGCACAAGTTCCGGACGTGCAGGCCCAGTGGCCATGGCACACAGGCCCAGCCGCTTCGAGGCATATGGTATCTTCCCAGACTGGGGCACGAAACTGTGTCCCCTGCATCGGCAGGCGGACTCTCAACCACTGCGCCACCAGGGAAGCCCGCACACAGACTTCTTGGTGACGGCAGCAGCAGCCTTAGCTTCCCATGTCCGTCTCTGGGGTCCGCACTGATAGCCACGGCTCGTGCCCATCTCTGGAGCTCCTTTAAGTGGTGCTCTTAATCCTCTCTCCTCGTGCATCAGGAAACAAAAAGGCAAGAAAAAGTCTCTTGCCTCTTCGGCAGTTCCAGACTTTTTCCCGGACTCCCTCCAAGCTAGCCGTGGCACACTAGTCCCCATCAGGCTGTGTTCACACAGCCAATCCCAGTCGACCGAAGCCCGAACCTGAGCTCCCCGCCCCCACTGGTCCCATCGGGTGAGCAGACAATCCTCTCAGGCTGATGAGTGCTAGTCAGCACCGTTCCTCTGTGTGGGAATCTCTCCACTTTGCCCTCCGCACCCCTGTTGCTGCGCTCTCCTCCGTGGCTCTGAAGCTCCCCACCCCCCTCCGCCACCAGCAGTCTCCACCCGTGAATGGGCTTCCTAGTGTGTGAAAACCTTTCCTCCATCACAGATCCCTCCCACTGGTGCAGGTCCCGACCCTATTCTTTGTCTCTGTTTTTTCTTTTACTCTACCCAGGTACGTGGGGAGTTTCTTGCCTTTTGGGAGGTCTGAGGTATTCTGCCAGCGTTCAGTAGGTGCAGAACCATTTTTATTTTTCAGATTCCATATATACGTTTTAGCATGCAGTAATTATGTTCCTCTTTCAGACTTACCTCGTTCTGTATGACAGTCTCTAGGTCCACCCACCTGACCGCAAATAACTCAATATTGTTTCTTTTTATGGCTGAGTAATATTCCATTGTATATATGTGTCACATCTTCTTTACCATTCATCTGTTGACGGACACTTAGGTGGATTCCATGACCTGGCTATTATAAACAGCTCTGCAATGACCATTGTGGTAAATGACTCTTCTTGAATTATGGTTTTCTCAGGGTATATGCCCAGTAGTGGGATTGCTGGGTCGTATGGTAGTTCTATTTTTAGCTTTTTAAGGACCTTCCATACTGTTCTCCATAGTGGCTGTATCAATTTATATTTATAACAACAGTGCAAGAGGATTCCCTTTTCTCCACATCCTCTCCAGCATTTATTGTTTGTACATTTTTTGATGATGTCCACTCTGACCAGTGTGAGGTGATACCTCATTGTAGTTTTCATTTGCATTTCTCTAGTGATTACTGATGTTGAGCATCCTTTCATGTGTTTGTTGGCAATCTGTATATCTCCTTTGGAGAAATCTCTGTTTGGGTCTTCTGCCCAATATTGGATTGGGTTGTTTGTTTTTCTTTTTTTGATATTGAGCTGCATGACCTGCTTGTATATTTTGGAGATTAATCCTTTGTCAGTTGTTCCATTTGCAAATATTTTCTACCATTTTGAGGGTTGTCTTTTCATCTTGTTTATGGTTTCTTTTGTTGTGCAAAAGGTTTTAAGTTTCATTAGGTCCCATTTGTTTTTTTGTTTGTTTGTTTGTTTTTATTTCCATTTCTCTAGGAGGTGGGTCAAAAAGGATCTTGCTGTGATTTATGTCGTAGAGTGTTCTGCCTATGTTTTCCTCTGAGAGTTTTATAATGTCTGGCCTTACACTTAGGTCTTTAAACTATTTTGAGTTTATTTTTGTATACCATGTTAAGGAGTGTTCTAATTTCATTGTTTTACATGTAGCTGTCCAGTTTTCCCAGCACCACTTATTAAAGAGGCTGTCTTTTCTCCATTATATATTCTTGCCTCCTTTATCAAAGATAAGGTGACCATATGTCTGTGTGTGTTTATCTCTGGGCTTTCTATCCTGTTCCATTGACCAATATTTCTGTTTTTGTGCCAGTACCATACTGTCTTGATTGCTGTAGCTTTGTAGTATAGTCTGAAGTTGTGAACCTGTCTCCTCCAGCTCCATTTTTCTTTCTCAAGATTGCTTTGGCTCTTCAGGGTCTTTTGTGTTTCCATACAAATTGTGAATTCTTTTGCTCTAGTTGTCTGAAAAAAATGCCCTCGGTAGTTTGATAGGGATTGCATTGAATCAGTAGATTGCTTTGTGTAGTATAGTCATTTTCACAATGTTGATTCTTCCAATCTGAGAACATGGTATAACTCTCCATCTGTTTTTATCATCTTTAATTTCTTTCATCAGTGTCTTATAGTTCTCTGCATACAGGTCTTTTGTCTCCCTAGGTAGGTTTATTCCTAGGTATTTCATTCTTTTTGTTGCAGTGGTAAATGGAAGTGTTTCCTTAATTTCTTTTTCAGATTTTTCATCATTAATGTATGAGAATGCAAGAGATTTCTATGCATTAATTTTGTATCCTGCTATTTTACCAAATTCATTGATTAGCTCTAGTAGTTTTCTGGTAACATTTTTAGGATTCTCTATGTATAGTATCATGTCATTTACAGACAGTGACAGCTTTAATTTTTCTTTTCCGATTTGGATTCCTTTTACTTATTTTTATTCTCTGATTGTTGTGGCTAAAACTTTCAAAACTATGTTGAATAATAGTGGTGATAGTGGGCATCCTTGTCTTCTTTCTGATCTTAGTAGAAATGGTTTCAGTATTTCACCATTGAGAACAATGTTTACTGTGGGTTTTACATATATGGCCTTTATTATGCTGAGGTTATGTACCTCTATGCCTACTTTCTGGAGGTATTTTTTTTATCATAAATGGTGTTGAATTTTGTCAAAAGCTTTTTCTGCATATATGAGATGATCATATGGTTTTTATGCTTCAATTTGTTAATATGGTGTGTCACATTGGTTGGTTTGCTTATATTGAAGAATCCTTGCATTCCTGGGTTAAACCTCACTTGTTCATGGTGTATGATCCTTTTAATGTGCTGTTGGATTCTGTTTGCTAGTATTTTGTTGAGGATTTTTGCATCTATGTTCATCAGTAATATTTTCCTGTAGTTTTCTTTTTTTATGACACCTTTGTCTGGCTTTGGTATCAGGGTGATGGTGGGCTCATAGAATGAGTTTGGGTTTTTTCCTCCCTCTGCTATATTTTGGAAGAGTTTGAGAATGATAGGTGTTAGCTCTTCTTGCAATGTTTGATAGAATTCCCCTGTGAGGCCATCTGGTCCTGGTGTTTTGTTTGTTGGAAGATTTTAATCACAGTTTCATTATCAGTGTTTGTGTTTGGTCTGTTTATAGTTTCTGTTTCTTCCTGGTTCTGTCTTGGAAGGTTGTGCTTTTCTAAGAATTTGTCTATTTATTCCAGGTTTTCCATTTTATTTGCATATAATTGCTCGTTATAATCTCTCATTATCCTTTTCATTTCTGCAGTTTCAGTTGTTACTTCCCCTTTTTCATTTTTAATTCTATTGATTTGAATCTTCTCCTTTTTTTTCTTCATGAGTCTGGCTAATGGTTTATCAATTTTGTTTATCTCTCAAAGAACCAGCTTTTAGTTTTGTTGATGTTTCCTATTGTTATCTTCATTTCTTGTACATTTATTTCTCGTCTGTTCTTTATGATTTTTTTCCTTCTGCTGACTTTGGGGTTTTTTTTTGTTCTTCTTTCTCTAATTATTTTTGTTCCAGAGTTAGGTTGTTTATTTTAGATTTTCCTCTTTTCTTGAGGTAGGATTGTATTATTGTAAACTTCTGTCTTAGAAATGTTTTTGCTGCAACCCATTGGTTTTGGGTCATCATGTTTTCATTGTCATTTGTTTCTAAGTTTTTCTGAAATCCTCTTTGATTTCTTCAGTGATCTCTTGTTTATTTTCTAGTGTATTGTTTAGTTTTCATGTGTTTGTATTTTTTGCATTTTTTTTCCTGTAATTGATATCTAGTCTCATAGTGTTGTGGTCAGAAAAGATACTTGATATGACTTTAATTTTCTTAAATATCCTGAGGCTTGAATTGTGACCCAAGATATGATCTTCTTTATTCATTCACCTGTCAATGGACACTTAGGTTGCCTCCATGTCCTAGCTATTGTAAATAGAGCTGCAATGGCCATTGTGGTACATGAGTCTTTTTGAATTATGGTTTTCCGCCTGTATATGCCCAGATAAATAGTGGGATTGCTGGGTCATATGGTAGTTCCATTTTTATTTTTTAAGGAACCTCCATAGTGTTCTCCATAGTGGCTGTATCAATGTACATTCCCAGCAACTGTGCAAGAGCCTTCCCTCTGAGCCCACCCCAAAACACACCCCTTTACATGGTCCTGCCCACCAGAAGTACAAGGCCCAGCTCCACCCACCAGAAGGCAGGCACCAGTCCCTCCCACCAGGAGGCATGCACAAGGCCCTGGACCAACATCACCCACCACAGGACAGACACCATAAAGCAAGGAACTACAATCCTGCAGGCTTTGGAAAGGCAACCACAAACATTGTAAGTTAGAGAAAGTGAGAGGACAGAGAAATTTGCTCCTTGCAGATGAAGGAAAAAGATAAAAACCTAGAAGAACAACAAAATGAAAAGGAGACAGGCAATGTACCTGAAAAATAATTCAGAGTGAAGTTAGGAAACATGATCCAAAATCTTGAAAACGAATGGAGGCACAGGAATATAGAAGAAATGTTTAACAAAGAGCTAGAAGATTTCAAGAGCAAACAGAGATGAACAACACAATAACTGAAGTGAAAAATACACTAGAAGGAATCAGTATCAGAATAACTGAGACAGAAAAATGAATGAGTGAATTGGATGACAGAGTGGTGGAAATCACTGCTGCAGAACCGAATGAAGAAAAAAGAATGAAAAGAAATGAGCACAGTCTCATAGACCTCTGGGACAGCATTAAATGCTCCAACATTTGCATTATAGGGGTCCCAAAAGAAGCAAAAGAGAAAGGGCCTGAGAAAATATTTGAAGAAATTATAGTTGAAAACATTCCTAACATGGGAAAAGAAATAGTTACCCATGTCCAGGAAGCACAGAGAGTCCCATAGAGGATAAACACAAAGAAGAACATGCTGAGACACATGTTAATCAAACTAACAAAAATTAAATACAAAGAAAAAAATATTAAAAGCAAGATGGAAAAAGCAACAAATAGCATACAAGAGAATCCCCATAAGGTTATCAACTGATTTTTCAGCAGAAGCTCTGCAGTCCAGAAAGGAGTGGCAAGATATATTTAAGGTGATGAAAAGGAAAAACTACAACAAAGAATTCTCTACCAAGCAAGGCTCTCATTCAGATTTGATGGAGAAATGGGAGGCTTTACAAAAAAGCAAAATCTAAGAGAATTCAGTAACAGCAAGCCAACTTTGAATCAAATGCTGAAGAAACTTCTCTAGACTGGAAAAAAGAAAAAGAGGCCACAACTAGAAACAAGAAAGTCACAAATGGGAAAACTCACTGGCAAAGGCAAACAACGAGCAAAAGTAGGAAATCATCCACACACAAATATGAAATCAAACCCAGCAACCATTGGAAGAGAGTACAAATGCAGGAAATGGGAACTGCATTTGAGATTAAGAGACCAGCAACTTAAAACAACCTTGTTTTATATATATAGACTGCTATGTCAAAAACTCATGGGAAATTCAAACCAAAAAACTACAAAAGATACACACACAAAAAAGAGAAAGCAACCCAAACACAACACTAAAGATGGTCATCAAACCAAAAAGAGAAAGGGAAGAAAAAAGACCTACAAAAACAAACTGAAAACAATAAAGAAAATGATGATAGGAACATACATATTGATAATTACCTTAACTCTACAAGGATTAAATGCTCCAACCAAAACACATAGACTGGCTGAAGGGATACAGAAACAATACCCATATATGTACTATGTACAAGAGACCAACTTCAGAGCTAGGGACACATGCAGACTGAAAGTGAGGGGCTAAAAAAAGATATTCCATGCAATGGAAAATCAAAAGAAAGCTGGAGTAGCAATACTCATATCAGACAAAACACACTTTAAAATAAAGACTGTTACAAGAGACAAGAAGTACACCACATAATGATCAAGGGATCAATCCAAGAAAAATATAAAAAAATGTAAATAAATATGCACCCAACGTAGGAGCACCTCAATATATAAGGGAAATGCTAACAGCCATAAAAGGGGACATTGACAGTAACACAATAATAGTGGGAGATTTTAACACCGTACTTACACCAATTCAGAGATCATCCAGACATAAAATTAATAAGGAAATACAAGCCTTAAATGACATATTAGACCAGATAGACTTAATTCATATTCATGGGTCATTCCATCTGAAAGCAGAAGAACATACTTCTCAAGTGCACATGGAACATTCTCCAGGAGAGATCACATATTGGGCCACAAATCAAGCCTCAGTAAATCTAAGAAAATTGAAATCATCTTTTCTAATCACAATGCTATGAGATTAGAAATCAATTACAGGAAAAATAACTGTAAAAAGCACAAACACGTGGAGGCTAAACAATATGTTACTACACAAGCAATGGATCACAGAAGAAACCAAAGAGTGAAGGAAAAATTACGTAAAGGCAAATGACAACAAAAACACAATAATGAAAAACTATGGAGCACTGCAAAAGCAATTCTAAGAGGGAAGTTTATAGGAATACAGTCTTACCTCAGGAAACAAGAAAAAATATCAAGTAAACAACCTAACCTTACACCTAAAGAAACTAGAGAAAGAAGAACAAACAAAACCCAAAGTTAGTAGAAAGAACAAAATCATAATGATCAGAGCAGTAATAGAAGAAATAGAGGTGAAGAAAACAATAGCAAAGATCAAGGAAACTAAGAGCTGGTTCTTTGAAAAGATAAAACTGATAAACCATTAGGCAGACTCATCAAGAAAAAGAGAGAGAACTCAAATCAATAAAATTGGAAATTAAAAAGGTGAAGTTACAATGAACACCACAGAAATACAAAGCATCCTAAGAGACTACTACAAGCAACTCTATGCCAAAAAAAAAGGAAAATCTGGAAGAAATGGTCAAATTCTTAGAATGGTATAACCTTCCAAGACTGAACCAGGAAGAAACAGAAAATAAGAACAGACCAATCACAAGTAATGAAATTGAAACTGTGATTAAAAATCTTCCAACATGAGAGGGAGAAGATGGCGGAAGAGTAAGACGTGGAGATCACCTTCCTCCCCACAGATACATCAGAAATACATCTACACGTGGAACAACTCCTACAGAACACCTACTGGACGCTGGCAGAAGACCTCAGACCTCCCAAAAGGCAAGAAACTCCCCACGTACCTGGGTAGGGTAAAAGAAAAAAGAATAAACAGAGACAGAAGAATAGGGATGGGACCTGCACCAGTGGGAGGGAGCTGTGAAGGAGGAAAGGTTTCCACACACTAGGAAGTCCCTTTGTGGGCAGAGACTGTGGGTGGCTGAGCAGGGACGCTTCGGAGCCGCGGAGGAGAGCACAGCAACAGGGGTGTGGAGGGCAAAGTGGAGAGATTCCCTCACAGAGGATCAGTGCCAACCTGCACTCACTAGCCCAAGAGGTTTTTCTGCTCACCCGCTGGGGCGGGCAGGGCTGGGAGCTGAGGGTCGGGCTTCCGTCAGGGCGCAGAGAGAGGACTGGTGGCGTGAACACAACCTGAAGGGGTTAGTGCACCACAGCTAGCCAGGAGGGAGTCTGGGGAAAAGTCTGGACCTGCTGAAGAGGCAAGGGACTCTTTCTTGCTTATTTGTTTCCTGGTGCATGAGGAGAGGGGATTAAAAACACTGCTTAAAGGAGTTCCAGACATGGACGCGAGGCGCGACTATCAGCACAGACACCAGAGACGGGGCAGGAGACGCTAAGGCTGCTGCTGCTGCCACCAAGAAGCCTGTGTGCAAGCACAGGTCACCATCCACACCTCCCTTTTGGGGAGCCTGTGCAGCCCGCCACTGCCAAGGTCCTGAGATCCAGGGACAACTTCCCTGGGAGAACACACAGCACGCCTCAGGCTGGTGCAACGTCACGCCAGCTTCTGCCGCCGCAAGCTCACCCTGCATCGTGCCCCTCCCTCCCCCAGGCCTGAGCGAGCCACAGCCTCCGAATCAGCGGCTCCTTTAACCCCGTCCTGTCTGAGTGAAGAACAGACGCCCTTAGGCAACCTGAATGCAGAGGCAGAGCCAAATCCAAGTCCCAGGAGCTGTGTGGAGAAAAAAGAGAAAGGGAAATCTCTCCCAGCAGCCTCAGGTGCAGCGGATTAAAGCTCCACAATCAACTTGATGTACCCTGCAGCTGTGGAATACCCGAATAGACAACAAATCATCCCAAATTGAGGAGGTGGACTTTGACAGAAAGATTTATTATTTTTCCCCCTTTTCCTCTTTTTGTGAGTGTGTATGTGTATGCTTCTGTGTGAGATTTTTTCTGTATAGCCTTGCTTTCCCCATTTGTCCTAGGGTTCTATCTGTCCGATTTTTTGTTTTTTTCTTTTACTTTTTACAAAAAATTTTCTTAATAATTATTTTTATTATAATAGCTTTATTTTATTTTATATTACTTTATTTTCTTTTATCCTCTTTCTTTCTTTCTTTCTCTCTTTCTTTCTTTCTTTGTTTCTTTCTACTTTTTCTCCCTTTTATTCTGAGCCATGTGAATGAAAGGCTCTTGGAGCTGCAGCCATGCGTCAGTGCTGTGCCTCTGAGGTGGGAGAGCCAACTTCAGGAGACTGGTCCACAAGAGACCTCCCAGCTTCACATAATATCAAATGGCAAAAATCTCCAAGAGATCTCCAACTCAACACCAACACCGAGATTCACTCAAAGACCAGCAAGCTACAGTGCTGAACACCCAATGCCAAACAACAGAAAGACAGGAACACAACTCCACACATTAACAGAGAGGCTACCTAAAATCATAATAAGTCCAGAGACACCCCAAAACACACCACCAGACCTGGACCTGCCCACCAGAAAGACAAGATCCAACCTCATCCACCAGAAGACAGGCACGAATCCCCTCCACTGGAAAGCCTACACAGCCCACTGAACCAACTTTAGCCACTGGGGACAGACACCGAAAACAACGGGAACTACGAACCTGCAGCCTGAAATAAGGAGACTGCAAACACTGTAAGATAAGAAAAATGAGAAGACAGAAAAACACACAACACATGAAGGAGCAAGATAAAAACGAACCAGACCTAACAAATGAAGAGGAAAAAGGCAGTCTACCTGAAAAATATTTCAGAATAATGATCGAAAAGATGATACAAAATCTTGGAAAAAGAATAGACAAAATGCAAGAAACATTTAACAAGGACCTAGAAGAACTAAAGATGAAACAAACAATGATGAACAACACAATAAATGAAATTAAAAATAGTCTAGAAGGGATCAATAGCAGAATAACTGAGGCAGAAGAACGGATAAGTGACCTGGAAAATAAAATAGTGGAAATAATTACTGCAGAGCAGAATAAAGAAAAAAGAATGAAAAGAACTGAGGACAGCCTCAGAGACCTCTGGGAGAACATTAAACACACCAACATTCAAATTATAGGGGTTCCAGAAGAAGAAGAGAAAAAGAAAGGGACTGAGAAAATATTTGAAGAGATTATAGTTGAAAACTTCGCTAATATGGGAAAGGAATTAGTGAATCAAGTCCAGGAAGCACAGAGAGTCCCATACAGGATAAGTCCAAAGAGAAACATGCCAAGACACATATTAATCAAACTGTCAAAAATTAAATACAAAGAAAATATATTACAAGCAGCAAGGGAAAAACAACAACTAACACAAAAGGGAATCCCCATAAGGTTAACAGCTGATCTTTCAGCAGAAAATCTGCAAGCCAGAAGGGAGTGGCAGGACATATTTAAAGTGATGAAGGAGGAAAACCTGCAACCAAGATTACTCTACCCAGCAAGGATCTCATTCAGATTTGATGGAGAAATTAAAACCTTTACAGAAAAGCAAAAGCTGAGAGAGTTCAGCACCACCAAACCAGCTTTACAACAAATGCTAAAGGAACTTCTCTAGGCAAGAAACACAAGAGAAGGAAAATACCTAAAATAACGAACCCAAAACAATTTAGAAAATGGGAATAGGAACAATACATATCGATAATTACTTAAATGTAAATGGGCTAAATGCTCCCACCAAAAGACACAGATTGGCCGAATGGCCAAAAACAAGACCCATATATATGCTGTCTACAAGAGACCCACTTCACACCTAGAGACACATACAGACTGAAAGTAAGGGGATGGAAAAAGATATTTCATGCAAATGGAAACCAAAAGAAAGCTGGAGTAGCAATACTCATATCAGACAAAATAGACTTTAAAATAAAGACTATTACAAGAGACAAAGAAGGACACTACATAATGATCAAGAGATCGATCCAAGAAGAAGATAAAACAATTCTAAATATTTATGCTCCCAACATAGGAGCACCTCAATACATAAGGCAAATACTAACAGCCATAAAAGGGGAAATCGACAGTAACACATCCATAGTAGGGGACTTTAACACCCCACTTTCACCAATAGACAGATCATCCAAAATGAAAATAAATAAGGAAACACAAGCTTTAAATGATACATTAAACAAGATGGAGTCAATTGATATTTATAGGATATTCCATCCAAAAACAACAGAATACACATTTTTCTCAGTTGCTCATGGAACATTCTCCAGGATATATCATATCTTGGGTCACAAAATAAGCCTTGGTAAATTTAAGAAAATTGAAATTGTATCACGTATCTTTTCCAAGCACAACGCTATGAGACTAGATATCAATTACAGGAAAAGATCTGTTAAAAATACAAACATATGGTGGCTAAATAATTACACTACTTAATAACGAAGTGATCACTGAAAAAGTCAAAGAGAAAATCAAAAACTACCTAGAAACAAATGACAATGGAGACACGACAACCCAAAACTTATGGCATGCAACAAAAGCAGTTCTAAGAGGGAAGTTTATAGCTATACAATCCTACCTTAAGAAACAGGAAACATCTCGAATAAATAACCTAACCTTGCGCCTAAAGCAATTAGAGAAAGAAGAACAAAAATAACCCCAAAGTTAGCAGAAGGAAGGAAATCAAAGAAAATCAGATCAGAAATAAATGAAAAAGAAATGAAGGAAACGATAGCAAAGATCAATAAAACTAAAAGCTGGTTCTTTGAGAAGATAAACAAAATAGATAAACCATTAGCCAGACTCATCAAGAAAAAAAGGGAGAAGACTCAATCATAGAATTAGAAATGAAAAAGGAGAAGTAACAACTGACACTGCAGAAATAAAAAAGATCATGAGAGATTACTACAAGCAACTCTATGCCAATAAAATGGACAAACTGGAAGAAATAGAAAAATTCTTAAAAATGCACAACCTGCCAAGACTGAATCAGGAAGAAATAGAAAATATGAACAGACCAAACACAAGCACTGAAACTGAAACTGTGATTTAAAATCTTCCAACAAACAAAAACCCAGGACCAGATGGCTTCACAGGCAAATTCTATCAAACATTTAGAGAAGAGCAAACACTACCCTTCTCAAACTCTTCCAAAATATAGCAGAGGGAGGAACACTCCCAAATTCATTCTACAAGGCCACCATCAGCCTGATACCAAAACCAGACAAGGATGTCACAAAGAAAGAAAACTACAGGCCAATATCACTGTTGAACATAGGGGCAAAAATCCTCAACAAAATACTAGCAAACAGAATCCAACAGCACATTACGAGGATCATACACCATGATCAAGTTGGGTTTATTCCAGGAATGCAAGGATTCTTCAATATACACAAATCAATCAATGTGATATACCATATTAACAAATTGAAGGAGAAAAACCATTTGATCATCTCAATAGCTGCAGGGAAAGCTTTTGACAAAATTCAACACCAATTTATGATAAAAACCCTCCAGAAAGCAGGCATAGAGGGAACTTTCCTCAACATAATAAAGGCCATATATGACAAATCCACAGCCAACCTCATCTTCAATGGTGAAAAACTGAAAGCATTTCCACTAAAATCAGGAACAAGACAAGGTTGTCACCTTTCGTATTCAACATAGTTTTGGAAGTTTTAGCCACAGCAATCAGAGAAGAAAGGAAATAAAAGGAATCCAAATTGGAAAAGAAGAAGTAAACCTTTCACTGTTTGCAGATGATATGATACTATACATAGAGAATCCTAAGGATGCTACCAGAAAACTACTAGAGCTAATGAATAAATTTGGTAAAGTAGCAGGATACAAAATTAATGCACAGAAATCTCTGGCATTCCTATGCACTAATGATGAAAAATCTGAAGGTGAAATCAAGAAATCACTCCCATCTACCATTGCAACAAAAATAATAAAATATCTAGGAATAAACCTACCTAAGGAGACAAAAGACCTGTACGCAGAAAATTATAAGACACTGATGAAAGAAATTAAAGATGGTACAAATAGATGGAGATATATACCATGTTCTTACATTGGAAGAATCAACATTGTGAAAATGACTCTACTACCCAAAGCAATCTACAGATTCAATGCAATCCCTATCAAAGTACCACTGGCATTTTTCACAGAACTAGAACAAAAAATTTCCCAATTTGTAAGGAAACACAAAGGACCCCGAATAGCCAAAGAAATGTTGAAAACGAAAAACGGAGCTGGAGGAGTCAGGCTCCCTGACTTCAGACTATACTACAAAGCTACAGTAATCAAGACAGTATGGTACTGGCACAAAAACAGAAAGATAGATTAATGGAACAGGAGAGAAAGCCCAGAGATAAACCCACGAATGTATCTTATCTTATCTTCGATAAAGTAGGTAGGAATGTACAGTGGTGAAAGGACAGCCCCTTCAATAAGTGGTGCTGGGAAAACTGGACAGGTACATATAAAAGTATGAGATTAGAACACTCCGTAACACCATACAAAAAAATAAGCTCAAAATGGATTAAAGACCTAAATGTAAGGCCAGACTCCATCAAATTCTTAGAGGAAAACATAGGCAGAGCACTCTATGACATAAATCACAGCAAGATCCTTTTTGACCCACCTCCTAGAGAAATGGAAATAAAAACAAAAATAAATAAATGGAACCTAATGAAATTTAAAAGCTTTTGCCCAACAAAGGAAACCATAAAGAAGACCAAAAGACAACCCTCAGAAAGGAAGAAAATATTTGCAAATGATACAACTGACAAAGGCTTAATCTCTAAAATTTACAAGCAGCTCACGCAGCTCAATAACAAAAAAAACAAACAACCCAATCCAAAAATGGGCAGAAGACATAAATAGACCCTTCTCAAAAGAAGATATACATATTGCCAACAAACACATGAAAGAATGCTCAACATTATTAATCATTACAGAAATGCAAATAAAAACTACAATGAGATATCATCTCACACCGGGCAGAATGGCCATCATCAAAAAATCTACAAACAATAAATGTTCGAGAGGGTGTGGAGAAAAGGGAACACTCTTGCACTACTGGTGGGAATGTGAATTGATACAGCCACTATGGAGTACAGTATGGAAGTTCTTTTAAAAAAGTACAAATAGAACTACCATATGACCCAGCAACCCCACTACTGGGCATATACCCTGAGAAAACCATAATTCAAAAAGTCATGTACCAAAATGTTCATTGCAGCTCTATTTACAATAGCCAGGAAGTGGAAACAACCTAAGTGTCCATCATCAAATGAATGGATAAAGAAGATGTGGCACATATATACAATGGAATATTACTCAGCCATAAAAAGAAACAATGTTGATTTACTTGTAGTGAGGTGGATGGATCTAGAGTCTGTCATACAGAGTGAAGTAAGTCAGAAAGAGAAAGATAAATACCGTATGCTAACACATATATATGGAAGCTAAGAAAGAAAAAAAAAAAGGTCATGAAGAACCTAGGGGCAAGCTGGGAATAAAGATGCAGACCTAGTAGAGAATGGTCTTGAGGATACAGGGAGGGAGAAGGGTAAGCTCGGACAAATTGAGAGAGTGGCATGGACATATATACACTACCAAACGTAAAATAGATAACTAGTGAGAAGCAGCCGCATAGCACAGGGAGATCAACTCGATGCTTTGTGACCACCTAGAGGGGTGGGATAGGGAGGGTGGGAGGGATGGAGACCCAAGAATGAAGAGATATGGGAACATATGTATATGTATAACTGATTCACTTTGTTATAAAGCAGAAACTAACACACCATGGTAAGGCAATTATACTCCAATAATTATGTAAAAAACAAACAAAAAATCTTCCAACAAACAAAAGTCCAGGACCAGCTGGCTTCACAGGTGAATTCTACCAAACATTTAGAGAGGAGCTAACACCTATCCTTCTCAAACTCTTCCAAACACTTGCAGAGGAAAGAACACTCCCAAGTTCATTCTATGAGGCCACCATCACCCTGAAACCAAAACAAAACAAAGATATGAGAAAAAAAGAAAACTACACGCCAATATCACTGATGAACATAGAGGCAAAAATCCTCAACAAGATACTAGTAAACAGAATCCAACAACACATTAAAAGGATCATAAGCCATGATCAAGTGGGATTTACCCCAGAGATGCAAGGATTCTTCAGTATATGCCAATCAATCAATGTGATATGCCACATTAATAAACTGAAGAATAAAAACCATATGATGATGTCAATAGATGCAGAAAAATGTTTTGACAAAATTCAACACCGATTTATGATAAAAAGTCTTCAGAAAGTGGTCTTAGAGGGAACATATGTCAACCTGATAAAGGCAATATATGAAAAACCCATAGGAAATATCATTCTCAGTGGTGAAAACCTGAAAGCATTTCCTCTAAGATCACAAACAAGACAAGGAAGTGCACTCTCATCACTTTTATTCAACATAGTTTTGGAAGTCCTAGCCATGGCAATCAGAGAAGAAAAAGAAATCAAATGAATCCAAATTGGAAAAGGAGAAGTAAAACTGTCACTGTTTGCAGTTGACATGATATTATACATAGAAAATCCTAAAGATGCTACCAGGAAACTACTAGAGCTCATCAGTGAATTAAGTAATGTCTCAGGATACAAAATTAACACAGAGAAATCTCTTGTATTCCTATACGCTAACAACAAAAGATCAGAAAGAAATTAAGGCAACAACCCATTTCACCATCACAACAAATAGAATAAAATACCAAGGAATAAACCTATCTAAAGAGACAAAGTACATGTACTCAGAAAACTATAAAATACTGATGAAGGAAATCAAAGATGACTCAAACAGATGGAGAGATATACCATGTTCTTGGATTGGAAGAATCAATATTGTGAAAATGACTATACTACCCAAAGCAATTTACAGATTCAATGCAATCTCTATCAAATTACCAATGGCATTTTTCACAGCATTAGAACAAAAAAAACTTACAATTTGTATGGAGACAGAAAAGACCCTAAATAGCCAAAGCAACCTTGGGAAAGAAAACCAGAGCTGGAGGAATCAAGCTTCCTGACTTCAGACTATACTACAAAGCTACAATAATCAAAACAGTATTGTACTGGCACAAAAACAGAATTATAGATCAATGCCACAGGTTAGAAAGCCCAGAGATCATCCCACGCACCTCTGCTCACCTAATCTATGACAAAGGGGGCAAGAGTATACAATGGAGCAAAGACAACCTCTTCAATAAGTGGTGTTGGGAAAACTGGAGAGCTATATGTAAAAGAATAAAATTAGAACACTTCCTAACACCATACACAAAAATAAACTCAAAATGGATTAAAGAGCTAAATATACAGCTAGACACTATAAAACCCCTAGAGGAAAACATAGACAGAACACCCTTTGACATAAATTGCAGCAAAATCTTTTTTGACCTACCTCTTAGAGTAATGAAAATAAAAACAAAAATAAAGAAATCAGAACTAATTAAGCTTAAAAGCTTCTGTACAGTAAAGAAAACCATAAAGAAAATGAAAACAACCCTCAGAATAGCAAAAAGTATCTGCAAATGAAGTGACCAACAAGGGATTAATCTCCAAAATATACAAGCAGCTCAATATCAAAAAGCCAAACAGCCTAATCTAAAAATGGGCAGAAGATCTAAATAGACATTTCTTCAAAGAAGACATACAGATAACCAAAACTAACACGAAGGGATGCTCAACATCACTAATTATTAGAGAAATTCAAATAAAAATTACCATGAAGTATCACCTCACACATGTCAGAATGGGCATCATCAAAAAATCTACAAACAATAAATGCTGGAGAGGGTGTGGAAAAAAGGGAACCCTTCTACATTGTTGCTGGGAATGTACATTGGTAGAGGCACTATGGAGAGCAGTATGAAGGTTCCTTAATAAACTAAAAATAAAGCCACCATATGATCCAACAATCCTACTCCTGGGCATATATCTGGAGAAAACCATAATTCGAAATGACACATGCAGCCCAATGTTCATAGCAGCACTATTTACAATAGCCAAGACATGGAAGCAACCAAAATGTCCATTGACAGTGGAATGGATAAAGATGTGGTACATATATACAATTGAATATTACTCAGCCATAAAAAAGAACAAAATAATGTCATTTGCAGCAACATGGATCGACTTAGAGATTGTCATATTGATGAAGTAAGTCAGTCAGAGAAAGAGAAATATCATACGATATCACTTATATGTGGAATCAAATAAAGGCTACAAATGAACTTATTTACAAAACATAGATTCACAGATGTAGAGAACAAAGTTATGGTTACCAGGGTGTAAGGGGGGGGATGGTGAGTGATAAACTGGGAGATTGGGATTGAAATATATACACCACTATATCTAAAATAGATTACTAATAAAGACCTACCATATAACACAGGGAACTCGTCTCAATCCTCTGTAATGGCCTATAGGGAAAATAATCTATAAAAGAGTGGATATATGTATATGTATAACTGACTCACTTTGCTGTACACTTAAAACTATCACAACATTGTAAATCAACTATACTCCAATTTAAAAAAAGTTGGTTGTATGAGCAAGCAGGAATAAGAATATAACAAGTGTTTCAATATGCATCTAAAAATTTATGACATATGTAGTATTGACCAATACATTTTCAATAGAAAAAACAAGACCTCATCATGGTAACTCAGTTTCAAGCAGTATTCTTCCATACTACTGTCTTATGTAGTTGCAGCTCACTTCCTTGAGTACCTGACTCTAATAATTCTTTCACTCTATCAAGACCTTCAATTCACTGACCTCAGGATTTTTCACTGTCCGTTATTCTTATATTTTCACTTTCCCTCTTACCCAACTTAAATTTCATGGTCCATCATCTCAACCCCTGGAATAAATCCTCACCTTTCTTGCTCCCATTTCCCTTTGTCCTACTCAACCAGAAAAATACCATCCCAGGTAAAATGACTCCTACACTATATCTACACCCATGGAGCTGAATACAGCATAAAAAAATTATAACTGTATTGACAGTCCTACTTGAATTTTATGACCATAAATCTCAGTGGGCCCTCAGTAAACCCTACTGTATTTCACAAGTGAATTCACAGGTTCTAGGCTAATTAGAACCTTGGTGAGAGAGCCCTCTTTCCAAATTTGTTCCAGGTTTGGATACTGCCTCAGCTTAGGGGCTGTAGCTACTCCTTATTTTACCAAACTCAGGTTCAACTGCTAGCCACTCAAGAGCCAATATTGAGAGAAAAGTATTGGTAGGAAAGGAAAGGTTGGTTTATTCAGGAATCCAGCAACCTGGAGAGGTGGGAGACTTATGTCTAACATCCAATTCCCAACTGTTGATCATGGCGCAAGAGCTTTTAAAGGGGAGTTTCAGGGGTGTATAGGTGGAGGGAGGGTTCTTCGTGCAGAACAGCATGGTGAGCTCGGACAATCACCTTGAAACTGGTCATGCTGTGGTCTGATCAATGTCATCTTGACTGTTTTAAGTACAGTTAGTCTTCAGTTCCAGAGTACATTTGTTCCCATTTCCTTGAGGCCAGTTTTTGGAATTGTGCAAGATGGAGCAGTTTATGTCATAGCTACAGTCTGGTCATCGTATAGTTAACTTTTTCCACCTGGTGGGAGTTTCAGTATCTGCAGAACAGCTGAAAATATATGGCTTAGAATATTATCTATAGCACTTGAGGAGGAACTAAAAGTTCTTGACTTTGCTTAATGGCTGAACTATTATGATTTTTGTCTTGCTTGATTATTTTCTTTTGTTTCTGTATTTTCTCATTTCTCTGATTAAATTTACTCTTTGACTACAGTTTTTCTACTGTAAAGAGGGAGGTGGAAAAAAACATGATCATCTCAATAGATGCAGAAAAAGCTTTTGACACAGTTTAACACCTACTTATGATAAAAACTCTCCAGAAAGTGGGCATGGAGGGAACATGCTTCAACATAATAAAGGGCATATACAACAAACCTACAGCTAACATCATACTCAACAGTGACAAGCTGAAATCATTTCCTCTAAGATCAAGAACAAGACAAGGATGTCCACTCTCACCACTTTTATTCAACATAATTTTGGAAGTCCTAACTACAGCAATC
This sequence comes from Delphinapterus leucas, assembly GCF_059928025.1. Classification (NCBI taxonomy): domain Eukaryota; kingdom Metazoa; phylum Chordata; class Mammalia; order Artiodactyla; family Monodontidae; genus Delphinapterus; species Delphinapterus leucas. The sequence goes on from NC_143147.1 coordinate 33,469,349, forward strand.
AGAGAAAAAAAAAAGAAATAAAAAGAATCCAAATTGGAAAAGAAAAAACTAAAACTGTCACTGTTTGCAGATGACATGATACTATACATAGAAAACCCTAAAGATGCTACCAGAAAACTCTATAGCTAATCAATGAATTTGGTAAAGCTGCAGGTTACAACATTAATACACACAAATCTCTTGCATTTCTATATACTAAAAACAAAACATCAGAAGGAGAAATACAAGAAACAATCCCATTTACCATCGCATCAAAAAGAATAAAAAACCTAGTAATAAACCTACCTAAGGAGGCAAAAGACCTGTACTCTGAAAACTATAAGACACTGATGAAAAAAACCAAAGATGACACAAACAGATGGAAAGATATACCATGTTTTTGGATTGGAAGAATCAATATTGTGAAAATGACTATACTACCCAAAGCAATTTACAGATTCAATGCAATCCCTATCAAATTGTCAATGGCATTTTTCACAGAGCTACAACAAAAAAATCTTACAATTTGTATGGAAACACAATAGCCAAATAGCAAAAGCAATCTTGAGAAAGAAAAACAGAGCCTGAAGGATCATGCTCCCTGACTTCAGATTATACTACAAAGTTGTAGTAATCAAGACAGTATGGTACTGGCACAAAAATAGAAATATAGATCAATGGACCAGGATAGAAAGCCAAGAAATAAAACCACGCACCTATGATCAATTAATCTACAACAAAGGAGGCAAGACTATACAATGGAAGAAAGACAGTCTCTTCAATAAATTGTCCTGGGAAAACTATATAGCTACATGAAAAAAATGAAATTAGAACATTCTTTAACAACATACACAAAATAACCTCAAAATGGATTAAAGACCTAAATGTGAGACTGGACACTATAAAACTCTTAGAGGAAAACATAGGTAGAACAGTCTCTGACATAAATCACAGAAAGATCTTTTTCCATCCGTCTCCCAGAATGGGATTAAAAACAAAAATAAACAAATGGGACCTAAATAAACTCAAAAGCCTTTGCACAGCAAAGGAAACCATAAACAAAATGAAAAGAAAATCCACAGAATGGGAGAAAATATTTGCAACTGATGTGACCGTCAAGGGATTAGTCTCCAAAATTTACAAACATATGTGGCTTAATATCATGAAAACAAACAACCCAGTCAAAAAATGAGCAGAAGACCTAAGTAGACATTTCCCCAGTGAAGACATATAGATGGCCAAAAGGCACATGAAAAGAAGTTTAACATTGCTAATAATTATTAGAGAAATGTAAATCAAAACTACAATGAGGGGGCTTCCGGGAAGATGGCGGAAGAGTAAGACGTGGAGATCACCTTCCTCCCCACAGATACACCAGAAATACATCTACACGTGGAACAGCTCCTACAGAACACCTACTGAATGCTGGCAGAAGGCCTCAGACCTCCCAAAAGGCAAGAAACCCCCCTACGTACCTGGGTAGGGCAAAAGAAAAAAGATTAAACAGAGACAAAAGGATAGGGACGGGACTTGCACCAGTGGGAGGGAGCTGTGAAGGAGGAAAGGTTTCCACACACTAGGAAGCCCCTTCACGGGCGGAGACTGCGGGTGGCAGAGGGGGAAGCTTCGAAGCTGCGGAGGAGAGCACAGTAACAGGGGTGAGGGGGGCAAAGCGAAGAGATTCCCACAGAGAGGATGGGTGCCGACCTGCACTCACCAGCCCGAGAGGCTTGTCTGCTCCCCCGCCGGGGTGGGCGGGGCTGAGAGCTGAGGCTTGGGCATCGGTCGGAGGCAGGGAGAGGACTGGGGTTGGGGGCGTGAACATAGCCTGCAGGGGCTTAGTGCGCTGCGGCTGGCCGGGAGGGAGTCCAGGGAAAAGTCCTGACCTGCCGAAGAGGCAAGAGACTTTTTCTTCCCTCTTTGTTTCCTGGTGCGCGAGGAGAGGGTATTAAGAACGCTGCTTAAAGGAGCTCCAGAGATGGGCGTGAGCCACGGCTAAAAGCGAGGACCCCAGAGACAGGCCTGAGAGGCTAAGGCTGCTGCTGCCGCCATCAAGAAGCCTGTGTGCGAGCACAGGTCACTATCCACACCCCCCTTCTGGAGAGCCAGTGCAACCCATCACTGCCAGGGTCCCGGGAACCAGGGACAACTCCCCCGGGACAGCGCACGGTGCGCCTCAGGCTGCTGCAACGTCACGCTGGCCTCTGTCACCGCAGGCGCGCCCCGCACTCCATGCCCCTCCCTCCCCCCGACCTGAGTGAGCCAGAGCCCCCGAATCAGCGGCTCCTTTAACCCCATCCTGTCTGAGAGAAGAACAGACGCCCTCCAGCGACCTACATGCAGAGGCGGGGCCAAATCCAAAGCTGAGCCCCTGGGAACTGTGAGAACAAAGAAGAGAAAGGGAAATCTCTCCCAGCCGCCTCAGAAGCAGCAGATTAAAGCTCCACAATCAATTTGATGTACCCTGCATCTGTGGAATACATGAATAGACAATGAATCATCCTAAATTAAGGAAGTGGAGTTTGAGAGCAAGATTTATGATTTTTTTCCCCTTTTCCTTTTTTTTTGGGAGTGTGTATGTGCATGCTTCTGTGTGAGATTTTGTCTGTATAGCTTTGCTTCCACCATTTGTCCGAGGGTTTTCTCCATCCGTTTTTTTGGTTTTGATTTTTCATTTTTTTTAAAAAAAATTTTTTCTTAATAATTATTTTTATTTTAATAACTTTATTTTATTTTACATTATCTTCATTCTTTCTTCCCTTCCTTCCCTCCTTTAGACAACGAATCATCACAAATTGAGGAGGTGGACTTTGACAGGAAGATTTGTGATTTTTTCCCTTTTTCCTCTTTCTGTGAGTGTGTATGTATATGCTTCTATGTGAGATATTGTCTGTATAGCTTTGCTTCCATCATTTGTCCTAGGGCTTTATCAGTTGGCTTTTTTTTTTCTCTTAAAATTATATTTTTATTTTAATAATTTTATTATATTTTATCTTACTTTATTTTATTTTACTTTATCTTCTTTCTTTCTTTTTCCCTTCCTTCCCTCCTTCCTTCCTTCTTCCCTTCCTCCCTCCCTCCTTCCCTCCTTTCTTTCTTTCTTTCTACTTCTACTAATTCTTTCTTTCTAATTTTTCTCCCTTTTATTCTGAGTCAGGTGGATGAAAGACTCTTGGTGCTGCAGCCAGGAGTTAATGCTGTGCCTCTGAGGTGGGAGAGCCAACCTCAGGACCCTGGGCCACAAGAGACATCCCAGCTCCACATAATATCAAACAGCGAAAATCTCCCAGAGATCTCAATCTCAACACCAACACCCAGCTTCACTCAACGACCAGCAAGCTACAGTTCTGAACATCCTGTGCTAAACAACTAACAAGACAGGAGCACAACCCCACCCATTAGCAGAGAGGCTGCCTAAAATAATAATAAGGCCACAGACACCCCAAAACACACTACCAGATGTGGACCTTCCCACCAGAAAGACAAGATCCAGCCTCATTCACCAGAAGACAGGCACTAGTCCCCTCCACCAGGAAGCCTACACAGCCCACTGAACCAACCATAGCCACTGGGGACAGACACCAAAAACAACGGGAACTACGAACCTGCAGCCTGCAAAAAGGGGACCCCAAACACAGTAAGATTAGCAAAATAAGAAGACAGAAAAACACACAACACATGAAGGAGCAAGATAAAAACCCACCAGACCTAACAAATGAAGAGGAAATAGGCAGTCTACCTGAAAAAAAATTCAGAATAATGATACTAAAGATGATCCAAAATCTCGGAAATAAAATAGACAAAATGCAAGAAACATTTAACAAAGACATAGAAGAACTACAGATGAATCAAACAATGATGGACAACACAGCAAATGAAATGAAAAATACTCTAGATGTGATCAATGGCAGAATAACTGAGGCAGAAGAACGAATAAGTGACCTGGAAGATAAAATAGTGGAAATAATTACTGCAGAGCAGACTAAAGAACAAACAATGAAAAGAACTGAAGACAGTCTCAGAGACCTCTGGGACAACATTAAATGCACCAACATACGAATTATAGGAGTCCCAGAAGAAGAAGAGAAAAAGAAAGGGACTGAGAAAATATTTGAAGAGATTATAGTTGAAAACTACCCTAATATGGGAAAGGAAATAGTTAATCAAGTCCAGGAAGCACAGAGAGTCCCATACAGGATAAATCCAAGGAGAAATACGCCAAGACACATATTAATCAAACTAACAAAAAGTAAATACAAAGAAAACATATTACAAGCAGCAAGGGAAAAACGACAAATAACACACAAGGGAATCCCCATAAGGTTACCAGCTGATCTTTCAGCAGAAACTCTGCAAGCCAGAAGGGACTGGAAGGACATATTTAAAGTGATGAAGGAGAAAAATCTGCAACCAAGATTACTCTACCCAGCAAGGATCTCATTCAGATTTGATGGAGAAATTAAAACATTTACAGACAAGCAGAAGCTGAGAGAGTTCAGCACCACAAAACCACCTCTACAACAACTGCTAAAGGGACTTCTCTAGGCAAGAAACACAAGAGAAGGAAAAGACCTACAATAACGAACCCAAAAAATTAAGAAAATGGGAATAGGTACATACACATCAATAATTACCTTAAATGAAAATGGATTAAATGCTCTCACCAAAAGACACAGACTGGCTGAATGGATACAAAACCAAGACCCATATATTTGCTGTCTACAAGAGACCCACTTCAGACCTAGAGACACATACAGACTGAAAGTGAGGGGATGGAAAAAGATATTTCATGCAAATGGAAACCAAAAGAAAGCTGGAGTAGCCATTCTCGTATCAGACAAAATAGACTGTAAAATAAAGACTATTAGAAGTGACAAAGAAGGACACTACATAACGATCAAGGGATCGATCCAAGAAGATATAACAATTGTAAATATTTACACACCCAACATAGGAGCACCTCAATACATAAGGCAAATACTGACAGCCATAAAAGGGGAAATCAACAGTAACACATACATAGTAGGGGACTTTAACACCCCACTTTCACCAATGGACAGATCATCCAAAATGAAAATAAATAAGGAAACACAAACTTTAAATGATACATTAAACAAGATGGACTTAATTGATATTTATAGGACATTCCATCCAAAAACAACAGAATACACAGTTTTCTCTAGTGCTCATGGAACATTCTCCAGGAGAGATCATATCTTCGGTCACAAATCAAGCCTTTGGAAATTTAAGAAAATCGAAATTGTATCAAGTATCTTTCTGACCACAACACTATGAGACTAGATATCAATTACAAGAAAATACCTGTAAAAAATACAAACACATGGTGGCTAAACAATACACTACTTAATAACGAAGTGATCACTGAAGAAATCAAAGAGGAAATTAAAAAATACCTAGAAACAAATAACAATGGAGACACGATGACCCAAAATCTATGGGATGCAGAAAAAGCAGTTCTAAAAGGGAAGTTTATAGCAATACAAGCCCACCTTAAGAAACAGGAAACATCTCGAATAAACAACCTAAACTTGCACCTAAAGCAATTAGAGAAAGAAGAACAAAAACCCCCAAGGTTAGCAGAAGGAAAGAAACGATAAAAATCAGATCAGAAATAAATGAAAAAGAAATGAAGGAAACGATAGCAAAGATCAATAAAACTAAAAGCTGGTTCTTTGGGAAGATAAACAAAATTGAAAAACCATTAGCCAGACTCATCAAGAAAAAAAGGTAGAAGACTCAAATCAGTAGAATTAGAAATGAAAAAGGAGAAGTAACAACTGACACTGAAGAAATACAGAAGATCATGAGAGATTACTACAAGCAACTCTATGCCAATAAAATGGACAACCTGGAAGAAATGGACAAATTCTTAGAAATGCACAACACGCCAAGACTGAATCAGGAAGAAATAGAAAATATGAACAGACCAATCACAAGCACTGAAATTGAAACTGTGATTAAAAATCTTCCAACAAACAAAACCCCAGGACCAGATGGCTTCACAGGCGAATTCTATCAAACATTTAGAGAAGACCAAACACCTATCCTTCTCAAACTCTTCCAAAATATAGCAGGAACCTCATTCTACGAGGCAACCATCACCCTGATACCAAAACCAGACAAAAATGTCACAAAGAAAGAAAACTACAGGCCAATATCACTGATGAACATAGATGCAAAAATCTTCAACAACATACCAGCAAACAGAATCCAACTGCACATTAAACGGATCATACACCATGATCAAATTGGGTTTATTCCAGGAATGCAAGGATTCTTCAATATACGCAAATCAATCAACGTGATACAACATATTAACACACTGAAGGAGAAAAAACATATGATCATCTCAATAGATGCAGAGAAAGCTTTTGTCAAAATTCAACAACCATTTATGATAAAAACCCTCCAGAAATAGGCTTAAAGGGAACTTTCTTCAACATAATAAAGGCCATATATGACAAACCCACAGCCAACGTTGTCCTCAATGGTGAAAAACTGAAAGCATTTCCACTAAGATCAGGAGCAAGACAAGGTTGCCCACTATCACCACTCTTATTCCACATAGTTTTGGAAATTTTAGCCACAGCAATCAGAGAAGAAAAGGAAATAAAAGGAATCCAAATCAGAAAAGAAGAAGTAAAGCTGTCACTGTTTGCAGATGACATGATACTATACATAGAGAATCCTAAAGATGCTACCGGAAAACTGCTAGAGCTAATCAATGAATTTGGTAAAGTTGCAGGATACAAAATTAATTCACAGAAATCTCTGGCATTCCTATACACTAATGATGAAAAATCTGAAAGTGAAATCAGGAAAACACTCCCATTTACCATTGCAACAAAAAGAATAAAATATCTAGGAATAAACCTACCTAAGGGGACAAAAGACCTGTATGCAGAAAATTATAAGACACTGATGAAAGAAATTAAAGATGATACAAATAGATGGAGAGATATACCATGTTCTTGGATTGGGAGAGTCAACATTGTGAAAATGACTCCACTACCCAAAGCAATCTACAGATTCAATGCAATCCCTATCAAACTACCACTGGCATTTTTCACAGAACTAGAACAAAAAATTTCAGAATTTGTATGGAAACACAAAAGACCCCGAATAGCCAAAGAAATCTTGAGAACGAAAAACTGAGCTGGAGGAATCAGGCTCCCTGACTTCAGACTATACTACAAAGCTACAGTAATCAAGACAGCATGGTACTGGCACAAAAACAGAAAGAGAGATCAGTGGAACAGGATAGAAAGCCCAGAGATAAACTCACGCATATATGGTCACCTTATCTTTGATAAAGGAGGCAGGACTGTACAGTGGAGAAATGACAGCCTCTTCAATAGTTGGGGTTGGGAAAACTGGGCAGGTACATGTAAAAGTATGAAATAAGATCACTCCCTAACAGCAAACACAAAAGTAAGCTCAAAATGGATTAAAGACCTAAATGTAAGGCCAGACTCCATCAAATTCTTAGAGGAAAACATAGGCAGAGCACTCTATGACATAAATCACAGCAAGATCCTTTTTGACCCACCTCCTAGAGAAATGGAAATAAAAACAAAAATAATCAAATGGGACCTAATGAAACTTCAAAGCTTTTGCACAGCAAAGGAAACTATAAACAAGACCGAAAGACAACCCTCAGAATGGGAGAAAATATTTGCTAATGAAGCAACTGACAAAGGATTAATCTCCAAAATTTATAAGCAGCTCATGCAGCTTAATAACGAAAAAACTAACAACCCAGTCCAAAAATGGGCAGAAGACCTAAGTAGACATTTCTACAAAGAAGATATATGGACTGCCAACAAACACAGGAAAGAATGCTCAACATCACTAATCATTAGGAAATGCAAATCAAAACTATAATGAGATATCATCTCACACCAGTCACAATGGCCATCATCAAAAAATCTAGAAACAATAAATGCTGGAGAGGGTGTGGAGAAAAGGGAACACTTTTGCACTGTTAGTGGGAATGTAAATTGATACAGCCACTTTGGAGAACAGTATGGAGGTTCCTTAAAAAACTACAAATAGAACTACCATATGACCCAGCAATCCCACTACTGGGCATATACCCTGAGACAACCATAATTCAAAAAGTGTTGTGTACCAAAATATTCATTGCAGCTCTATTTACAATAGCCCGGAGATGGAAACAACCTAAGTGTCCATCATTGGATGAATGGATAAAGAAGATGTGGCACATATATACAATGGAATACTACTAAGCCATAAAAATAAACGAAATTGAGCTATTTGTAATGAGGTGGATAGACCTAGAGTCTGTCATACAGAGTGAAGTAAGTCAGAAAGAGAGAGACAAATACCATATGCTAACACATATATATGGAATTTAAGGGGAAAAATGTCATGAAGAGCCTAGGGGTAAGACAGGAATAAAGACACAGACCTACTAGAGAATGGACTTGAGGATATGCGGAGGGGGAAGGGTAAGCTGTGACAAAGCGAGAGAGAGACATGGACATATATACACTACCAAAGGTAAGGTAGATAGCTAGTGGGAAGCAGTCGCATAGCACAGTGAGATCAGCTCGGTGCTTTGTGATCACCTGGAGGGGTGGGATAGGGAGGGTGGGAGGGAGGGAGATACAAGAGTGATGAGATATGGGAACATATGTATACATATAACTGATTCATTTTGTTGTAAAGCAGAAACTAACACACCATTTTAAAGCAATTATACTCCAATAAAGATGTTAAAAAAAAAAAAACTACAATGAGCTATCATCTCAAACCAGTCAGAATGGTTATCATCAAAAAATCCACAAACAATAAATGCTAGAGAGAATGTGGAGAGACGGGAACCCTCCTATATTGTTGGTGGGAATGTTAATAATTTTTCATATTAAATGTTCCCTATCCTAATTACTGGTATGATTTTCATCTCCTGACTATAACTCAATTGGTTCAGTGGTATTGGCACAAGGTCACATAAATAGACCAATAGAACAGAATAAAGGGCCCCCAAATTGACCCATGTCATTTGTAGACACTTGGTTTATGACAATACTGAGCTTGCAGAACAGTGGTGAGGAAAATTTATTTTCAATAAAGGGAGCTGCTCTCTGATGACATCTCCTACTACCATATCTCATTGTACTGTGTTTCAGCATTGCTGGCCTCTCTGGCTTGTTGGAGACTGCAAGCATGCTGGAGCCTCAGAGCTTCTGTCTTCTTATCCCTTGCTTGCAGTGTTCTTCTCCTGGATACCTGTATAGTTTCACTTAATTCTATGCTCAAATCTCAATTCCTTAGGGAGACATTCCCTCTGAAAAGTGTGAAATCCAAAATATAATTTCCAGGTATTCTTTAGTCCCTCCCTTCAGTTCATATTTCTTTATAGTACTTTATGAAGTACTTTATAGTACTTCATAAGACTAACTTTAAATATTTATTTTTGTTTATAGGTTGTCTCCCTCTTAATATATAAATCTTATAGGAGGTACATTTTTTTTTTCATAAACATGAAATGTCTGTTTTTATTTTTTTTTCTGAAATTTACCTCAGTAATTTCTTTCTTCCTTCTTCCCTCCCTCCCTTTCTTCTTTCTTTTGCTTTCTTTCTTTCTTTCTTTCTCCCTTCCTTCCTTTCTTTTTCTTTTTCTTTCTTTCTTTCTTTCTTTCCTTTCTTTTTCTTTCTTTCTTATGGAAATATTATTGATTTACAATATTCTGTTAGTTTCAGGTGTATAGCAAAGTGATTCAGATATAGATATCTTTTTCAGATTCTTTTCCATTATATGTCATTACAAGATACTGAATATAGTTCCCTATGATATGCAGTAAGTCTTTATTGTTCATCTATTTATATATGGTAGTGTGTATCTGTTAATCCCATACTCCTATTTTATTCCTCCCTTGCCCCCCCACCCCCCACTTCCCCTTTGGTAACCATAAGCTCTTTTTCCATGTTTGCAAGTCTGTTTCTGTTTTGTAAATAAGCTCATTTGTATTATTTTTTAGATTCCACATGTAAGTGATACCATATGGTATTTGTCTTTCTCTGACTTATTTCACTTAGTGTGATAATCTCTAGGTCCATCCATCTTGCTGCAAATGGCAATAGTTCATTCTTTTTTCATGGCTGAGTAATATTTCATTTATATCCACATCTTCTTTATCCATTCATCTGTCGATGGACACTTAGGTTGCTTTCACATCTTTTCTATTGTAAATAGTGTTGCAGTGAACATTATGGTACATGACTCTTTTTGAATTATGGTTTTCTCAGGGTATATGCCCAGTAGTAGGATTTCTAGGTCATGTGGTAGTTCTATTTTTAGTTTTTTAAGGAATATCCCTACTGTTTTCCATATTGGATGCCTCAATTTACATTCCCACCAACAGTGTAGGGGTATTCCCATTTCTCCACACCCTCTCCAGCAGTTATTATTTGTAGACTGGTGTGAGGTGATACCTCATTGCATTTTTGATGTGCATTTCTCTAATAATTAGTGATATTGAGCATCATTTCATGTGCCTATCAGCCATCTGTATGTCTTCTTTGGAGAACTGTCTATTTAGGTCTTCTGCTCATTTTTTGTATTGATTTGTTTTTTTGTTTTGGAGTTGTATGGGCTGTTTGTGTATTTTGGAAATTAAGCCCTTCTTTGTTGCATTGTTTGCAAATATTTTCTCCCATTCTGTAGGTTGTCTTTTTGTTTTGTTGATGATGTCCTTTGTTGTGCAAAAGCTTGTAAGTTTGATTAGGTCCCATTTGTTTATTTTTGCTTTTATTCTTTTTGCCTTGGGAGACGGATGGAAGAAAATATTACTATGATTTATGTCAGAGAATGCTTTGCCTATATGTCTTCTATGAGTTTCATGGTGTCCTGGCTTATATTTAAGTCTTTAAGCCATTTTGAGTTTATTTTTGTGTATGGTGTGAGGGAGTGTTCTCACTTCATTGATTTACATGCAGCTGCATCAGGAGATACACTTTTTTTTTTTTTTAAGATGCTGTATGTCCAGCATTTAGAAGAGAGTTTCCAATAAATATTTGTTGAATGAGCAAACAAACAGATGAATAAATCAATGCATATTGACACTGGCCATGTGAGCCCTGGGACTTATTTGGGTTACATGATTTATTTGGGTTACATGAGTTATTTGGGTTACATGCACCTGTTCTGTAATCTGCTGTTTAGCCCACTTTAGGAAAAGTTCTGCTACTTACTGCCATCCTGTCTTAGAGGTTGACTGCCATTCTATTGAAGATTTTAAAACTTGGTGTTGAAAATATAAGTCAGATTATTTCACTTCCATGCTTAAACCTCAAATGACTTCTCATTGCATGTGGAATAAAATTCAAGCTCCTTTTTTTGGCCTACTGAACCTGACACCATCTGTCTGCTTTCTACTTTTCTGATCTCTTCTCTTTGTGCTCTCTTTTTCACTCTTTCACTTGCAGCCACACTTGATTTCATTCTGTTCTTTGAATAATACCCCAGCCCATTCCTTAGAAACTTAAACTTCTTTCCTTCTGCTTAGAAAGTTGTCCTCAGATTATCGCTTGTTTAATCCTTTGTCATTCAGTACAAATGTCACCTTGCCAGAGAGGTATTTTTTTATCTCCTCCTCATCACCATGTAGTATTTGTCACACCCTAAAAATTATCTTGTTTATTCTTTGTTTACTCTCTGTTTCCCTTCTTCATCAGAACCTTGTTTTATTTTATTTGCTACTATATTCTTAGTGTCTAGACAAACAGTAGCTGACACTTAATAAGTGCTCAATAAATATTTGCTGAATAAATGAATGTTTCATCAGGAATATCATCTAAGGGGTAAAATGCTAGCCTTAGGTAAGAACACACATCCTCTTAGAAATAATGTAAAAAACTTGGGGAACTTTCTGTTTGCAGTAACTTATGATAACTTGATGCTTCATGCTCACACATGTTTTTCTACAAAAGCCTTTCTGTATTGAGACACTTTAATTTCTATTTCTGCTTATAAATAAGGTACATTTTGTCAGTTACACTCTTTTTTTGAAGACTGTTTTACTATGAACCATCCTTCTATGTGAACATTGCTCCTCTTTTATGATTAATGGGAGGCTAATATCTGTCTCTTATCTCCAGAGTCTTTTCACTCTGCTCCTGGTTTATCAGATTCAGGCAGTCTCTGCTGATGTTAAGAAGAAAAGCATTAATATTCTTTATTTATTTTATGTATTATTTATGCCTCACCTGCCTCCAAAACCAATTTGAAGCAACTAACTTCACGTAATTACTTTCTACCCTTGCCCTTTGTAGCTTCCATACCCTGTAAGTTTTCTCAGCAGTGCCACTGGGTCTTTGATTCCTTTTCAAAAAGTATGATGTTGGATGGTTGGATTAGATGATCTCTGGACTCTTTTATAGTTATGACATTTTAAACCATGCTTCACAAAGTAGAGGCAGTTAATAACCATTCATCTAAGGGCACACCATACTCACTCACTTCTTCCTGGGTAAATATCTTTACCACTTTCAGCTGTACTTCTTAAGGAGACTAAGTTTGACACATGCTATATATAGATTTTCTATTTCTTTAAAATGTGAATATTTAAGTTTATATATATGGAACTTATGATACCACTTGCTGAGCACTACTATATTCCAGGTACTGCTAGATATTTTATATAAGTAATTTCAATTAATTTCTGTAAAATTTCTATAAGGTAAATATTAATACCCCTATTTCACAAAAGAGAAGAACTAAGGATCAAAATAGTTAAGTAACTTATGCAAAGTGAGTAATAAAAGGCAATACCAGGATTTGAACCCTGGTTTATCTGGTCCCTCAGTCAGATACTCTGAGTCTGGCCTCTGTAGATGTATATTCTCCTATGGGTATAAATCATAGATGGAGAGAAATTCAACCCTGGTATTGGGTTAGCGATGACTAAGGGAAACTGAAACATCTGTGGACAAAAGCAATGCCTTCTCTTTGCCTTCTCTGCTTCTGGGTTACACATGTTTTTGTGAACATGTATATATGACATAACTGTTATGGCAGTGATAGGCAAATTAATGGACAGATGGGTGGATGTACCAGGGTCTGAAAGGCTGCATAAAGCTTAGGTCAGTCAACAGAGTAGAGACTGAGGTGAGGAGTTTGAGTTCCAGGCAGAAGAAATAGCATATGTGAATTCCTTAAGGCATGGTAAGTAGTTTGGTGAGATCAGAGTGTAGGATCTGTCTGCAGGTTGGATAAGGCCTGAAAATGAGGCTGGAAAGGTCAGCAGAGGCCAGGTTACAAAGAGCATTTTGTGCTTTGCTAACTAGTTTGGAATGAATCCCATAGGTGATGGAGCATCACTGAAGGACTGAAGAAGACTGATATGATCCAGTTTCATTTAGAAAGCCTGTTCATTGCATATTGTCTCTAACTCCTATGAACTGAATGGCTATTGATGGCCAGGTATATGGGGAATGCACTTTGGGAGAACATCTTGTTTTCTTGGCTGGCAAGGATTCTCACCCTGCTTAACCAGTGCCTGGGTATGGGAGGTGATACATCAAGGACAGAAAATGTCAGAGCCTGAATGGGGGCTTTGTGGGTGGAGCATCCCATAATTCAGCCTTGAAAGGTAGTTTTCTATTGCTCTTGAGATTAGAGGGAATGCTGCTTTTGCCTCAAAAGTCAAGGCATTCTATGGGTGAATTTTCTGCTGGAGGTAAATTGATGCCAATTTGAATTAGCCCAATAAACTCTGTAAAACAAAATTAAATTATTGGCTCCCTTTCCCCTAGCAGCTAAAGGGTAGAATACTTTGCCTCATGTTCAGACACCTGGAGGGAAGAATGGACAGCTTCTGGGGTGAAAGAGAAGTGAACAGAAAGAAGAGATGAGAACCTGGAGGTGGAAGTTTTGTCTGGATTTGCGGTGCTCAGACAGCATTCTAATGCCAAGAACAACACTCCCAGGGCTGTGCTATTAAAATGGAAGTGTAGCTAACATTCGTAAACCACTTGTCAGTTGAGAAATCATTGTCCAAACACATAGCCTAAGGTACTTTGCACAGTACTCTTCAATTATTGGATAATAGAAAGTGTGGTTAAAAACCCTTAAATTTTTAGAGTTGAAATGTTTAAAAATTATTTAAATTTTATTTTGATTCCACAAACTCAGATTAGAAATTTGAAGATGCTGAGTAGCAAAATTGTTGTAAGACTCTTTCCTCCATCTGGCAAAACATGTCAATTCTGTTGTAAAACCATATGTGGCCAGGGGACTTTCAGAACTCTAGTGCACTTTGGAGTCAGACAAACCCAGTCTGACTTCCAGTCCCCAAACCTGAGTGTCCATGGGTAAGTCACTTCCTTTCTCTAAGCTTTAGTTCCCCATCTTTGAAATGAGGTCAGCACTACTTATCTCATAGGGTTGTTATAAGCATTGAATCAGAGATTATAAAGTGCTCAGTATTTTATATTTGGTACACAGTAAGGACTCAAAGGCAGTCATGGTGATCATTTTTGGTGTTTTTGAAACTCAGGTTTCCCAGCACCAGTCCTGCATCATCCTGATTTGCTACTCACATCTCTTTTGAATGTGGCCATCTCTTTACTGCTAACCTTAGTCCATATCTCCATCCTCACCTCTGATAAATATTTCCAGATCTGACACCAACTTGCTTGGCCAGAGTGCTCAACTTTTCCCTTGGTCTCCTGATACTTTAGTTTCAGTTCATCCTTCTACTCTGACATTAGTGCTTGCAGATGTCCTGGTAAGATGCTCCTAGCTTCCATCATCTCCCACCCACCCCCTGCTCTGGCTGGTCCTCAGATCTCGTTCCTTGTAAACTGCCCATGGTAGGCAGAATAATGGTCCCTCCCTCCCCCCAAAAATATTCATGTTCTGATTTCTGGAAACTGTGAATAAGTTATGTTACATGGCAAGGGAGAATTAAGGTTGCAAATGGAATTAAGGTTGCTAATCAGCTGACTTTAGATGAAGAGATCATCCTGAAGTGTCCCACTAGTGGGGCCAATGTAATCACAACTGTCCATGTAAGGGAAAGAGGAGAGTCAGGTCAGAACATGTGAAAGAGTCTCAAGAGGCCACTATTTACTTTGAAGATGGAAGGGGCTATAAGCCAGCAAATTCAGGTGGCCTCTAGAAGCTGGAAAAGGCAAGAGAATAGATTCTCCCCTAGGACTCCCAGAAAAAACACAGCTCTGCTGACACCTTGATTTTAGCCATGAGACCACCACTTCTCTAAAATAACAATTTTGTGTTGTTTTGAATACCACCACTGAATTGGTGGTAATTTGTTACAACAGCAGTAGGAAACAAATACTTTGCTTTTCCAGGCAAGCTATGTGCTTTCTGGTGGATTGGCCCAGGCTTAAAGACAGGAAGACAAGATAACATGGATTTCAGCATAAGTGTTTCCAAAACGACTTGGTACATGGCAGTTTATGACAAATATCAGTCCAATGATCACCCCAAGTATCCACTCTCATTTTGAAGTGGAGAGAAAAAACTCTTATTACTTTTCATTACTCTCCAACGAATACCTTGGTTACTCTTCTGTATTTTCCTTGCTGCCTTCATTTGATTTTAACAAGTACTACATTTTTATCTGACAAAATATTTTTAAATTATTAAGAAAACTCTCAAGTTATGAAAGCATAGAATGTTAATGGGGGGGTTAAAACCTTTTATCTCCTTAAATAATGGGCTCCTTTTATCAAATGAAATGTTACGTGACCAGATACTATATAAAACAGATGATGGCAAATTGTTCAGTTAAAATGGATTGCTGATGGGGAGAGGGGAGGATACCCAATGTTCAGCCTTAGTTTCTGTGGCCCCTGAGCATCTCGTGGGAGCCCCAGAGGAACCATTGTTCTAGATTTGAATTTTCCATTTGCAGATGGGAAAACTATGGCCCGGAGGGAAAGCATAGTCATCTCAAGGGCACATGGTCAGTTAGTGCTGAAATGGAAACTAGGACCTGGGCCTCTGGGCCTGGCTCTCAGATTGTGTTCTTTTTACTCTAAACCAAATACTTGTTTTGTTTGATTTTTTTTTCCTCATTGATAAGGTAAGAGGCACAGGCATTCGCTCGGGCGAAAGAATATTTTTCATCCAGGAAGTTCAGGCTCAAACATGTATCAGCTGCCAAAATAATTTCTTCCTTCTGCTTCAATCATTCTACAGGTTAGGACACTGAGGCCCAGAAAGGTTAAGTGATGTACCTCCTATCCATTTTCAGCTCAGCTTTCACTCAGCAAGTGTCTCTTTCCATTACAGGCAATGAGAACTCTCTTTCTTTGTCACAGTGGAGGGACTGTTGCCACCAACCTGAGCATTCTGGTGCAAAAGAGTCAGAGAAATAGGAGGATTTCCCATTGATAAGAACACAAACAGCCAACATTTTGTGCTGTTGGATTACATTAGAAGAAAGTGTTGCCTTCCATAGAAATTGATGTAAAATAACTAAATCCTTAAGGATTCGTTATTAGGGCCAGTAGTAAGAAGCCAACTTAGAAAACAGTGGAGAAGAGCTCTAAAACCTGAAGGAAGAAGAATCCATCTCAAGCCAGTACAGAGGGTTATCACTAGCCCTTCCTGAGAAGGAAGCTTAGACTGGTATCAAATTCATGTCTTCTTCTAGTTCTCTTAATACACATGTACATAGTAAGTAGCTCTTATTCCCAAATGAAACACCAATCATTCTCTCAAATCCACCCTAGGCATTGCTGTGTGTTTTGGGGTTAATGCTCAGCTGGGATACACTCGTATGGCCCACCAACAGGCATCTGTTCTGACTGACCATTGCCAATGTCATAGTTGTCATCAGGTATTTTGAATATTATCCCTGATATAAATGCCAGGTTCAGCCAAGATTCTGGTACTGTAGTGAGCCAAGCTAGGTAAGCAGAATCACTTACAGAATTTCTGAGTAAAGTTATTTTGATGTGGGTTTCTGGTAAGTGATGGAGCCAGAGCTCAATGCCCTTCTTACTGGTTTCCATGCCATACACTCTTCAGCACATTGTGTTTCATTTCAAGTGATGAAAAGCATTTTTCAATGTGATGGATTTCATCTACATTTTATTAGTCTGTTTCTGGAAAAAATATCATTTGTACATCATTCTGCTTGCAGACTTGTCTTTATTATCCCTTTCCCCACCTCACGTGGTGGGTCCAGGATTTGATTTTCTCTTGGCTTCTGGCACATTTCTCATCCTCTCTCAGAGCAATTTACCCTCTGTGACAGTCCATCTGTCTCTCCTGCCCCACTTATGAATACTCTGTCTTTTCCAATTTTCCTTATTTCTTTTTTAGTATCATCCACCTCATCTTCCGTGATCTTTTCCAGCTCCTCAAATGTCCCATTGCTCCTTATCCAGGCTGTTTGATTGACCAGGATCCTGCAGATTGCCATGACATTTCTTTCATAACTTGCCCTGTCACTCTCTCTTAACTGTCTCATTGACCTTCACTTGTATTTCAGCGGTTTGTGTTTTTCTCTTATTAAAAAGAAACTACAAACATGAAGCCTGTGGCCATTGTTTGAATGTTAGCATTTGAGATAGAATGTCCCCTGCCATGCCTGTTGGGGTTAGAGGGAGGGAGCATGTGGAGCTTCATTCCACCTCTGAAGCTGGTGGGGATGCTTCGATGGGCTCATGGTCATTGTTGCTGAATGTCACCAAGGGGAGATGTGTACTTTCTTATATGAGGTCAGCAAATGTTTTCGGTAAAGAATCAGATAGTAAAATTTTAAGTATAGTCTCTGTTGTCACACATCAACCTTGCTTGTATAGTGCAAAAGTTGCTAAAGAGAAAACAGAAAGGAACAGGCAGGGCTTTATTCCAATACAACTTTACAAAAACAGACAGAGGGCCTAGTTCGTTGACCTTTGTTTTAGAGTAATTTTACCTTCTAGCTTCTGACCTTTCCTTGGGTATTTGTGCATTTGTTGTTTATTGAAAAGAGATTTTTCATATTTATGTTAGCATCCTATCTTGGGACACTCTCAGAGGTCACTTTGCAAGGGAGAAAGTGGCAGGGAAGAGGGAGCTTGGTGCAAGGAGATATCATGTGCCATTTTTGGTGTTGGCAGAGGGATCCTCATTCAGGCTTGCTGGAGGAACTTGGCTTCATTAGAGATTGGAGGTAACCTGAGCTCTGTCACTGAAGATTTAGTTCTGACCCTCAATATTTTGCTCAGGAGCTGGGTGAACTTAGATAAGTCATTTCATTTCTTTGGATTTCAATGTTCTTATCTGTAAAATGGGGTCATTGTTGTTACTTTTATTATTATTATTAAATTTAATGTTCTATACTATTTTATTTCACATCTCTGATTACCACTTGCCAGCTGGCCCAAGGATTTGTATCTTAAGAGAGTTGTTGTCTTCTCATATCGCCAGGATAATGTGGTTTATGGATTACAATGAAACAGAAAATTCAAATATAGGGATTATGCTATGTGTTTATTTTTCTCCCAGTCAGTCGTCCAGATTGATATGATAGTTCATGATGTCAACATGGGCTTAGGATTCTGCTATCTTTCTGTCTCATTTGTCTCACTTGACTTTTATCCCCAAAGTCCCTTTATGGTGTCAGTGAAGCCACTGTACCTCCAGCCATCATATTCACATTCCAAGCACCAGATCAGAGGAAAGGGAAATCTGTTCAATAACTTTCCTGGAAACTCCACCAAATAACTTCCATTTATGTGCCATTAGCTACCCCTATCTTCCAGGAAGTGCAGTGTTTTAGCATGGCATGCTACTGTTCTCAATAATATTAGGATAAAAGGGAAGAATGGATATTAGGAAGGCAAATAGCAGTTTCTGGAACATACAGATTTATATAAAAGTGACAAGTGGATAGCTGCCCCAAACCATACCTGTGACACAGCATTTCTAGCTCAATTTTGACAGTTTTTCCAACAATGAAACAGGTAAGTTTATATAATGGGTAGTGCAATCATATTATGATTCATTTCATTAAGAAGGAAACATATAAGTGATCTTGTTTCCCTTAGTTTCTCACTATAGACATGAGAATCTTAACTGATCCTGTATTCACATCAGGGGTAATATTAAAAAACAAAAACAAAAAAACTAACAGTGTGTCTGTCATCAGCCCTGACCAATTAGAACAGATGCCAGCTGGTAAGACATATAGGCATGTACCAGTTGTTCTAAAGTAATGCATGGGAAGCCTTGAGACACAGTGATGCATGAGAGGGATTTGTGAAGAATGATTGGAGCCTCATTCTGGAATAAGAATCATTTACCATACACATTTGTCAGAAATGAACCAGAAGGATACATAAATGCTCATACTGGTCTATAGCTCCTCCTAAGGAGGGGGCTGGTAATAACTGTCAGTGCTGGCTTAGGATGGATCCTTCTCTCTTAGGTTTTAGGGATCATCTATGTTTCCCAAGTTGACTTCTAATTGCATGCTCTAGTAACTAATCTCACCTGCTCAAAGAGATATACTTAAGGACTTAGTCATTTTGCATCGATTTCCATGAAAGGCAACCCTTTCCTCTAATGTAATTTAACAAGCACATAATGTTGGTTGTCTGTGTGCATATCAATGGGAAATCTTCATATTTCTATAATTCTGACCCTTTTTTAACCAGAATGTTCAGATTGGTGGCAATAGTCACCATACTCTTCCTAAGTTTGAAGGTTTTCATAACCTTGAATAGGAAGAAACACTTGCTGGTTGAGATCTGAGCTAAAAGTAGATTAGCCCATTGTGCTGCACCTGTATCATGAGAACTATATGATGTTCTACTTCCTGTGCAATTCCATTAAACAACACACTCTGCACTTACTCCCAGCAGCTGCAGCTCTGATATTGCTGTCTACTTATGCACAGTATCGTGCGGGTGATTTTTCTGAGTTGGACAGGACAGTTCTCCAAATAATTAGATATAGATATAGATAGATATAGATATAGATATAGATATATAGTATAGTTATTTTATATGCTTATATAATTATACAACTAGTATAATATATATATATATATATATATATATATATATTCAGCCTTTCCCAGACCACCAAAATAAAAATCTTGTATTTTACTTCTTAATTCTTACTTTTTTTTTTTTTTTTTTCTGATTGGAGAGTCAGGAAAGCAGAATTTGGCTGGGGAGAGAAAGATAATCAGTGCTGGGCCAGGTGTTGGTGGGCCAGGTGTGGCTAGGAGGGGAAAGAATAATAAAAAAAAAGTCATTCTGGACTACATATTTGGATTCCATTTACTCTTTTTGAGAAATGTAGGTAAATGGTTTTTTATCACTTTTAGTTTTTGGATTGACTTTTTTGGCCATGATCCTCCCTATGAATAAATTGTGAGTAGCCCATACAATAAAGATTATATTTTAATAAAAAGTAAACCTTTTTTATTCCTACTAAAGGAGGATTTCATGTTCTTTGAAGAAAAATCATTGAAATGGAGGGCTTGTTTATCAGATATTTAAGAAGTTTCTATTTACAACTTGCAACTTCCTTGTTTGGGTGGACCAGCAAGCAGACTTGGAGCATATTTTTTTTAGGAAAGAGTTGTCTTTAAGCTTATACAAGGGGAGATTTAGTGGTTACTTTCCATCTTGGGAAAGAGTGTAAGAGGGCCATTTGCCACCTGAAGAATCCGTTCTTTGGGAATATCTTTTTTTTTTTTTTTTGCGGTACGCGGGCCTCTCACTATTGTGACCTCTTCCGTTGCGGAGCACAGGCTCCGGACGCAAAGGCTCAGCGGCCATGGCTCACAGGCCCAGCCGCTCCACGGCATGTGGGATCACCCCAGACCGGGGCACGAGCCCGTGTCCCCTGCATCGACAGGTGGACTCTCAACCACTGCGCCACCAGGGAAGCCCTGGGAATATCTTTTGATATGCTGGGCTGGTGCTTTGGAGAAGGTGGATCCATTTGCATATCACCCAAGGAGCCATTGGGAGGAAAGAGATCAAGACCCTAGGTGCTTCATTTTGAGGTTTAAAGCTAGTGGACATCCCAGATGTGTTGCAATGGTCCCCAGGGAGATGCACTGATCAGAAAGATGAAGCAGGCCTTCAAAATGCACTCATGAGAGATGGGGTTCTAGATAGTGATTGAGCTTAGAACAAAGGCTCTGCTTGGGGTTGTGAGTTAAGACCTGGAATTCTGGGTGCCCACCTGTGGAGGTAGTATGGAGGAATGAGACTGTCCTTCCTCAAAGGATGTTCTTGGCTTCGGCAAGGATTTGGGCCAGCAAGAGGATCAACAGGAAGCTTCAAGCTGAGCCAGCCAAATTTTTAACAGCAGCAGGGGCAGTGAAAACACAGCGGTGCTTGTCAAGTATGTGTCTCCTCTTTTTGACTCACAGCTGGAAACAGTACTACATAAGCCTAATGATTCCTGGACCATTCAGGAAAGGAGTCAAGCCCAAGAATGAGAAAATGGGAATCCTGCTAATATGGGAAGGTTTACATGATTAACTGGGTATAAAAAAGTACAAATAGACCTTGTTTGTACCCTAAGCTGGAAGGGTAGTACATACTCAGTTACATAGAAAATATAAAGCCTAGGTATAAGACGTGACATCATAAAACTCCTAGAAGAGAACATAGGGAAAACATTTTTGGACATAAATCGTAGCAAGGCAAAACAAATAAAAGCAAAAATAAACAAATGTGACCTAATCAAACTTACAAGTTTTTGCACAGAAAAGGAAACCATCAATAAAAGACAGCATATGGAATTAGAGAAAATGTTTGCAGACTCTGCTAACAACAAGGGCTTAATTTCCAAAACATACAAACAGTTCATATAACTCAATATTAAAAAAAAAAGGGCTTCCATTGTGGTGCAGTGGTTAAGAATCCTCCTGCCAATGCAGAGGACATGGGTTCGTGTCCTGGTCCGGGAAGATTCCACATGCCATGGAGCAACTGGGCCCACATGCCACAACTACTGAGTCCATGCACCACAACTACTGAAGCCTGTGCGCCTAGAGCCTGTGCTCCACAACAAGAGAAGCTACTGCAATGAGAAGCCCGCGTACTGCAACTAAGAGCAACCCCTGCTTGCCGCAACTGGAAGACAGCCTGTTCACAACAACGAAGACCCAATGCAGCCAAAAATGAATAAAATAAAATAAATAAAACATTAAAAAAATTTTAAAAATAGAAGACCTAAATAGGCATTTCTCCAAAGAAGACATATAGATGGCCAATAGGCACATAAAAGATGCTCAACATCACTAATTATTAGAGAAATGCACATCAAAACCAGTCAGAATGGCTATCATCAAAGTGTCTACAAATAATAAATGCTGGAGAGGGTGTGGAGAAATGGGAACCCTCCTACACTGTTGGTGGGAATGTACATTGGTGCTGCCACTATGGAAAACAGTATAAAAATTCCTTAGAAAACTAAAAATAGAGTTGCCATATGATCCAGCAATCCCACTGCTGGGCATATATCTGGAGAAAACTATAATTCAAAAAGATACATGCACCCCAATGTTCATAGCAGCACTATTCACAATAGCCAAGAAGCGGAAGCAACCTAAATGTCTATTGACAGATGAATGGATAAAGAATATGTGGTGTATATACACAATGGAATATTACTTGGCCATAAAAAATGAATGAAATAATGCCATTTGCAGCAACATGGATGGGCCTAGAGATTATCATTTTTTTCTCCATTTCCTGTTCTTGCCTCCTTTGTTGTAGATTAATTGACCATAAGTGTGTGGGTTTATTTCTGGGCTCTCTATTCTGTTTCATTGATAAGTGTGTTTGTTTTTGTGCCACTACTGTACTGTTTTGTTTACTGCAGCTTTGTAGTATAGCCTGAAGTCAGGGAGTGTGATTCCTCCAGCTCTGTTCTTTCTCAAGATTGTTTTGGCTATTTGGGGTCTTTTGTGTTTCCATACAATTTTAAAATTATCTGTGTTAGTTCAGTGAAGAATGCCATTGGTATTTTGATAGGGATTGCCTTGAATCTATAGATTACCTTGAGTAGTGTAGTCATTTTAATAATATTCTCCTAATCCATGAACACAGTATATCTTTCCATCTGTTTGTGTCATCTTCAATTTCTTTAATCAGTGTCTTACAGTTTCCTGAGTAGAGGTCTTTTACCTCCTTAGATAGGTTTATTCCTAGATATTTTACTTTTATGTGATGTGATTATAAATGTGATTGTTTCCTTAATCTCTCTTTCTGATAGTTTGTTGTTAGTGTATAGATTTCTGTAGATTAATTTTGTATCTTGTAATTCTACTAAATTCAATGACAAACTCTAGTAGTTTTCTGGTGGCATCTTTAGAATTGTCCATGTATAGTATCTTGTCATCTGCAAACAGTGACAGTTTTACTTCTTCCTTTCCAATTTGGATTCTTTTTATTTATTTTTCTTGTCTGATTGCTGTGTCTAAGACTTCCAATACTATGTTGAATAAAACCAGCAAGAGTGGGCATCCTTGTTTTGTTCCTGATTTTACAAAAAACGCTTTCAGCTTTTCATCATTGAGTATGACGTTAGCTGGGGGCTTATATATGGCCTTTATTAAGTTGAGGTATGTTCCCTCTATATGCACTTTCTGGAGAGTTTTTATCATAAAGCAATGTTGAATTTTGTCAAAAGTTTTCTCTGCATCCATTGAGATGATCGTACAGTTTTTATTCTTCAATTTGTTAATGTGGTGTATCACATTGATTAATTTGCAGATCAATATCTCCAATACCCATTCTTGCATCCCTGGGATAAATCTCACTTGATCATGGTGTATGATCCTTTTAATGTATTGTTGAATTCAGTTTGCTAATATTTTGCTGAGAATTTTTGCATCTATATTCATCAGACATTGAACTGTCATTTTCTTTTATTTTGATATATTTTTCTGATTTTGGTACAAGGATGACACTGGCTTCATAGAATGAGTTCAGAAGCCTTCCTTCCTCTGCAATTTTTGGGAGTGGTTTGAGAAGGATAGGTGTTAAACTTTCTCTAAAAGTTTGGTAGAATTCACCTGTGAAGCCATCTGGTCCTGGACTTTTGTTTGTTGGGAGTTTTAAAAATTACTGATTAAATTTCATTACTGGTGATTTGTCTGTTCATATTTTCTATTTCTTCCTGGTTCAGCCTTGGGAAATTGTACTTTTCTAGGAATTTGTCCATTTCTTCTAGGTTGTTATAGTTGTTCTTAGTAATCTCTTATGATTCTTTGTATTTCTTTGATGTTGGTTGTAACTTCTCTTTCATTTCTGATTTTATTTATTTGGGCCTCGTCCTTTTTTTCTTGTTAAGTCAGGCTAAATGTTTATCAACTTTGTTTAACTTTTCAGAGAATTAGCTCTTATTTTTATTGATATTTTCTATTTTTTAGTCTCTATTTCATTTACTTATGCTCTGATCTTTATTACTCCTTTCTTTCTACTAACTTTGGGTTTTGTTTGTTTTTTTTCCAGTTTCTTTAGGAGTAAGTTTAGGTGTTTATTTGAAATTTTTGTTTTATGAGGTAAGCTTGTATCACTGTAAACTTCCCTCTTAGAACAGCTTTTGCTTCATCCCATAGATTTTGGATCATCATAATTTTGTTTTCATTTGTCTTCAGGTATTGTTTTTTTATTTCTTTCTTGATTTTTTTCAGTGATGCATTGCTTGTTTAATAGCATATTGTTTAGCCTCCACATGTTTGTGTTTTTTGCAGTTTTTTTCTTGTAGTTCGTATGTACTCTTATAGTGTTGTGTTTGGAAAAGATGCTTGATACGATTTCAATTTTCTTAAATTTACTGTGACTTGTTTTGTGGCCTACCATGTGATCTAAACTGGAAAATGTTCCATGTTCAGTTGAAAAGAGTGTGTTTTCAGTCACTTTTGGATGGAATGCTCTCTATATATCTATTAAGTTTAACTGGTTTAATGTGTTGTTTAAGGCTTGTCTTTCCTTATTGATTTTCTGTCTGGAAGGTCTATCTATTGAAGTAAATGGGGTGTTAAAATCTCCTGTTATTATTGTGTTATTGTCAATTTCTCCCTTTATGTCTGTTAATATTGGCTTTATATTTAGGTGCTCCTATGTTGGGTGCATATAAATTTACAATTGTTATAACTTCTTCTTGGATTGATACCTTGATCATTATGAAATATCCTTCTTTGTCTCTGTTTTAAAGTCTATTTTGTCTAAGTATTGCTACCCTGGTTTCCTTTTTATTTCCATTTGAATAGAATAATTTTTTCTATCCCCTCACTTTCAGTTTGTGTGTGTCTTTAGATCTAAATTGAGTCTGTTGTAGGCAGCATATGTATGGGTCTTGTTTTTGTATCCATTCAGCTATTCTATGTCCTTTGATTGGAGCAGTTAGTCCATTTATATTTAAAGTAATTATGGATAGGTATGTTCTTATTGCAATTTTCTTAATTGTTTTTGGCTTCTTTTTGTAGTTCTTTTTTTGTTCTTTTCTTCTTTTGTTCTCTTCCCTTGTGATTTGATAACTTTTTTGTGTATCTATTATAGATTTTTGGTTTGTGGTTACCATAACTTTTATATATAGCAATGTCTCTCTCTATATCTATGTGATTGTTTTAAATTGCTGATCTCTTAATTTCAAATGCATTTTAACAACCCTGCATTTGTACTCTCCTCCCCTCATGATTACTGTTTCGACATCATATTTTTGCTTTGTGTACTCTTCACTACTTATTGTGGATATAGATTTACCAGTTTTGTATTTAAACTTCCTACTAGCTTTGTGTGTACATTTCCTGCTGCCTTTACTGTACATTTGCCTTTACTGATGAGTATTTTCCTTTCATAATTTTCATGTTTCTAGTTGTGGCCTTTTCTTTTTCACTTAGAAAAGTCCCTTTAACATTTCTTATATAGCTGGTTTGGTGGTACTGAACTTTTAGTTTTTGCTTTTCTGTAAAACTTTTGATCTCTCAATCAAATCTGAATGAGAGCCTTGCCAGGTAGAGTATTCTTGGTTGTATGGTTTTCCCTTTCATCACATTAAATATATTGTAACACTCCGTTTTGACCTGTAGAGCTTCTGCTGGAAAGTCAGCTGATAGCCTTATGGAAGTTCCCTATATGTAGCTTGTTGCTTTTCCCTTGATGCTTTAAATGTTCTCTCTTTACCTTTAATTTTTGCCATTTTAATTATTGTGTATCTTCATGTGTTCCTCTTTTGGTTAATCCTATTTGAGTCTCTCTGTGCTTCCTAGACTTAGATGTTTATTTGCTTTCCCAGGTTAGAGAAGTTTTCATTTATTATGTCTTCAAATATGTTCTTTGCCCTTTTCTCTCTCTCTCTTCTCCTCTGGGACCCCTATAATGTTACTGTGCTTGATGTTGTCCCAGAGGTCTCTTAAACTGTCTTTATTTCTTTTCATACTTTTTTCTTTTTTTCTGTTTAGCATCAGTGATTTCCACTACTCTGTCTTCCTGCTTTCTGATCTGTTTCTCTGTATCATTTAGTCTACTGTTGATTCCTTCTAGTGTATTTTTCATTTTATTTATTGTATTCTTCATCCCTATTTAGTTGTTCTTTATATTTTCTAACTTTTAAAAAAAAACTTCTAACTTCTGGCTCTGTGAATTCAATCTTTTCCTGAGTGCTTTGATCATCTTTATAATTATTACTTTAAACTCATTCTTTGATAGATTGTCTATCTCCACTTCATTTAGTTCTTATTCTAGGGTCTTATCTTGTTCCTTCATTTGGAACATGTTCCTCTGTCACTTCCTTTTGCTTCATTTGCTGTTTGTATTTCAGTGTCTGGTAGGTTGGTTATGTTTCTTGACCTTGGAGAAGTGGATTTTTGTAGAAGATATCCTATGTTTCCCAACAGTGTGCTTCCCCTCTCATCACCAGAGCTATATGCTTTAGGGCTGCCCCTATGTGGGCTCTGTGATCCTTCTGTTGTGGCCGGATGACTACTGGTTGGCTTGGTTGGCTCCTGGTTTGGTTGATTGTCAGGCCCTGCCTTGTGTGGAGGCTGCCAGCCACTGGTTGATGGGGCTAGCTCACAAGGGTACTGGCTGTGGAATCCTGTGGTGCCCCAAGGCTAGTACTGGCTCACTTGTGGGAAGAATTATGTTCCAGGAGACCCTGGGGCTGGTCCACTCCCACTGGTGGGTGAATCCAGGTTTTAGGGCTTGTGCTGTCCCACTAGTGAGTAGAACTGGGTCTTGGTGTCTGGCTGAAGGGCCCGAGGGTCCCAAAGCTGATGTCAGATGACTTGTGAGTGGGGCAGGTTCCTGACACAGCTGGCTGTGGGGTCTGACATGTCCTGAAGCTTGTGAGATTCTGTGTGTGCTCTTAAAGAGTTGAGTCTCTATTTCCCTGAGTCATCTGGGACTCCTGAAAGTGAACCCTGCTGGACTTCAAAGCCAAAACTTCTGGTGATTCATCTTCACATTGTTGGACCCCTGGGCTGGGCAGCTTGATATGAGGCTCAGATTCCTCATTCCTTGGGGAGGACCTCTTCAGTTGTAATTATTATCCCATTTGTGAGTTGCCCACATGAAGGTATGGGACTTGACTATATCATGACTCTGCTCATCCTGCCTGTCTTATTGTGGTTCCTTCTTTATATCTTTAGCTGTAGAAGATCTTTTATGATCTTTTTCATCGATGGTTGTTCTATAACTACTTGTAATTTTGGTGTGTCTGTGAGAGGAGGTGAGCTCAGGGTATTTCTACTCTGCCATCTTGGCTGATATCCAGGAATGAAATTCTTGGAAATAACCACTGACCCTAATGGTGACTACCAAGCTATTCACATTGTCAGTGGTTTCCTGGTAAATTAGAATTCTGAAGAAAATGACAAGAACATCATCAACAAAAACAACAAAACAAATTGTGATATTGTAATTTATAAGAAGAAATATTTGATCTTCATCCTGTTCCTGGTACAGGGCTCTAAAATTTTTGGAATTTCCTTAGTGATAGAGCAGTAATGGTGAATGGAGACACTTTGTTCATAACAAGCCCCTTTCAGCCACATCCATGATTATGTTAATGAGGTGACTTTTTAAAAAGCCCCTAAAAATGGGATGTTGATTGCCAGGAAAACCAACTACATAATTAGAGGGCTGGAACTTTCATTCCCACACCCTCTAGGGAAGGGGGAGGGGCTGGAGTTTGGGTTAATCACCAATCATGCCTATGTAATGAAGCCTCCATAAAGACCACAGCTGAAGGGTCAGAAGAGCTCCCAGGTTGGTGAACACGTGGAGGTGTGGGGAAGGTAGTATAACCAGAGAGGGCATGGAAGCTCCCTGCTCCTTCCTACCCTTGCCCTATGCATCTCTTCCATTTGTCTGTTCCTGACTCATAGCCTCTTGTAATAAACTAGTAATCTAGTAAGTGAACTGCTTTCCTGAGTTCTGTGAGCCACTCTAAAAAATTGAACCTGAGGAAAGGTTTGTGGGAACCACTGATATGTAGCTGGTCAGTCAGAAGAATAGCTAACAATCTGGATTTGGGATTAGTCTCTAAAGGGGGAACAGTCTTGTGTAACTGAGCTTTTAACAAGTGGGATCTGATGCTAACTCCAGGTAGATAGTGTCAGAATTGAGTTAAATTGCAGGACACTCAGCTGTTTTCTGAGAATTTCTTGGTAAGGGAAAATCCCCCATATATTTTGTGACCAGAAGTAAAATATTCTGTGAGTAGAGTGTTGTAGCCAAGTATAGAAAAAGGGTCAAGAGGAGAAACAGTGAGTTTCTTCTTTTCACAAATGAACCATGACTTGTAGTATTTGACAATATCCATGGTCTAAATACTTTCACCATGGTCAATTTAAAGCACCAACAGTTTAACAACTGACCTGTAAAATTCTTGAATGTTTAAAAATCAGCTCTCTGTGAGCTTATATGGTTGTTCCAGTAAACCACTGGTTCTTGACCTGGAACTTCATCATAGGTGAAAACAAACATTATGAATTCTGATCTAACTTAGGATATGGCTTGCCTTTGGTTGAGAAATATTATTAGCCCATTTCTCTCCTGTATATCTCCTGTACTTGGATTCAGGAATTCTTTCTTGATAGCACAATAACCTAAGTGGTAATAACCCCATTTCATGGATGAGAAAACTGAAATTCAAAAAGAAGTAAATGTCCAAGATCCTATATAAGACAGTATATATGGTT
Organism: Delphinapterus leucas; assembly: GCF_059928025.1. Taxonomy (NCBI): domain Eukaryota; kingdom Metazoa; phylum Chordata; class Mammalia; order Artiodactyla; family Monodontidae; genus Delphinapterus; species Delphinapterus leucas. The sequence goes on from NC_143147.1 coordinate 33,498,517, forward strand.
TCAGTTTCCTTCTAGAAGAACAGGCCTCCCCCAAAAGGCCAAGTGATTCAGTGCCTGGGCATCAGACCCCTAGGATCAAATAGGAGAGCTCATGGGAAGATATGTTGTATAGTAGCTCTCTAGTTAAAAGGAAAAGAGTATGAGGTAGCTGTTTCCACAAAGATTTAATTCTCACAATACTTTTATCATTTATTAAAACACTAAGTGTAAAGTGGTTTGTAAAGTGGTAAACAAATTCTAGTCACTAACTGTTAATATTGACAGTAATCTCATAATTCACAGTCTGCAGTCACAGGTAAGATTATCACCAGTTGGAAATAAGATGCTGAGTGTCTGAGAGGTTCATTCAATTACAGTTGACACTTGAACAACAAGGGTTTGATCTGCATGTGTCCATTTACATGTGTTTTTTTAAAAATAGGAGATGCTACAGTTCTATATCAACTGTGGTTGAATTCGGGGATGCAGAAGCACAGAAATGGCAGAATCCAGCCATGTGTTTGGAGGACTGACTATAAATTACATGTGGATTTTCCACTGCAAGGAGGGTTGCCCTCCCCCAATTGTTCTAGGGTCAACTGTACCTTGGGCCTCATAGCCTTTGAGGGGTGATCTGAAGAGACAGGTCTGCAACCAGTGACTCCTAAAGCCCAGCATATTCTATCACATTGCTTCTTTGTATGTGTCCTGTCTTCCCTACTGGATTACAATGCCTCTGAGGGGAGATCCTCCTCTGTCTCTGATGTTTTTGTATCTCACCTTGTCAAAATGAGTTTTGATATCCAGGAGGTAGTTTTTGTCCTAACAAGGTTAGGTAACAGGGTTAGCTAATGCAGTCAACCAACTGATTCTTATTTAAATTCCTTAGTTTTCTACTGGGAGAAATCCAGACACATCTTTTACATCAGAAAAGGCACTTGGAAATGCTACAAGTAAAAGAATGTTGTGACTTAGTTCTCCACATCCGTGTTACTGAAAAACAGTCTACGTTCCCATGGAAAGTGGAGTGGAAGCATCATTTTTATTAAGAGGGTGGCACATCCATCAAACCCCTGAGTTGGGAGGTCTGCTTTAGTCCTGTGCTTCGAAGTTATCAGTCTCCCCTCACAGGGTTCATAATCTCCATCCAGAATCACTTGCCCGACCTGCTCACACTTTGCTTTCCTACCTGGGTCCAGTTGTCTTGATTTCCTGGCTTCCAATGCCAAGGTTTATTTTCTGCCTCATGGTCAATCTTTAATGGCTTGATGGGGAACAGAAGTAAGGCCAGAGTGTAGTGAGACATGGGGAAGGGTGGTAGGAGGTGAGCCTGGAGAGATCCATGGGGGGAGTGTGGTGTATGCAGACTTGCATTTAAAAGATTTTTCTTGTATGTGCAACTGTTTTTGCAGCTATAATTTTAGTTTCTCAGGGATGGAACCAATTCCTGTTCCTTAGAGTGAGCAGCACAGTGAAGACTGAATGTGCATGACTGCATTCCAATAAAACTTTATTTACAAAAAGAGGCAGCAGGTTGACCTTGGTATGTAAGTTAGGGGGGGTGTCTTGAGTATTAGGCTTAGATCCCCTTGGATTTGACCCCCAGCTCAGACACCAATTGTTTGGCTTTAGACAAGTTAATTAATCCTTCCTATCCTGAAGTTGTTCAGCCATAATTAGGATGTCACTTTATTAGGATGATCATGTGAAAATTAGATGACTGTATATCAAGTGCTCATCCCATATGTGGTAGCGGCAGCTTCTGTTTTTATTTTAATTACTCTATCTCTAATATGCAAGGAGTCTATGAGTCTAAGAATTCTTCTGGTATTTTCAGTTTAGGTTTTTCAGAGACATAAGCTGATAGCTCCTAAGATATATTTTCTCGGAGAAACAATAAACACTTTGAGTGGATTCCTTATCTGAACTTATATCATGTGGACAGATAAAGAGTAGCTTTAGGGACAGTGTTCTAAGTGGTTTGGAGAACTTTTCTTTCTAAAATGCCTAGCCTAAGCCCCACCCTTTGGCACATTTTCCCAGGCAGCCTGCACTTCTGTATGCCCTTCCCTCTTGGGCCCTGCCCTGCCCTCAGTAGGCCCACTTAGTCCCTTCTATGCATCACCCTGGCTGGGGATCTTGTCTTAGGTGTTTTTTGCAGAGGACTCTATCAGAGGACCTCTAGTCTGACTTTTTGGGCCACAGGAAACACAGACTTTGCAGGCAGGTGCAGGGCATGTCTATAAGAGTTCAGGTAGCATCATGTTATTCAAGGCAAGGATAGGAACCTGAGCCAGATGTTTTGGGACCTGGGGAGTGATGAGGAACTGGTGGCCAAGTTGGGAGGCTATTGTGTAGGGGTTGAGAACTTGACTCTGATGTCAAGCTGCTTGGGTGTGAATCCTGGCTCACCACTTATTAGCTATGAGAGCCTGGAAAAGCAAGTGTTGGTTGCCTAATGTGTTAAATGGAGATTGTAATTGTACCTATGACACAGGACTGCTGTAAGGACTAATTGTAGCTATTTCCTTTATCGAAGGTGCAGCTTGATTTCCAGCAACTGCTGCTCCATTCCCTCTCTCTCTCCAGAGTGGCATCCCTTTCATACCCATATGCTTGCACATGATTCCAAATTCTCATCTCAGCCCTGGAGTGTACATGATCGTTTTGCTGAATGAATGTATCTGGTTGGATTTCTGAATTGCTTCTCTTCACTTGGTTGTTATTTCATACATCCACTGGGCTGTTATTTCATTCATTCCACATTAATTGGACATCTACTCTGTGCCAGGCATTCTGTTTGCTGCCCAGATTACAAATAAAACATGGTACTTGGGCTTCCCTGGTGGCGCAGTGGTTGAGAGTCCGCCTGCCGATGCAGGGGACACGGGTTTGTGCCCCGGTCCGGGAAGATCCCACATGCCGCGGAGCGGCTGGGCCCGTGAGCCATGGCTGCTGAGCCTGCACGTCTGGAGCCTGTGCTCCACAACACGAGAGGCCACAACAGTGAGAGGCCCGTGTACCGCAAACAAAACAAAACAAAACAAAAAAAAACAAAGAAACAACAACAACAAAGAAAACATGGTACTTGCCTCCAAGGAGTTGCTCATCTAGTGGGTGATAGACAAGCAAACAATTCTAGTATAGTGCAAAATGTCTGTCATAAACATGGAGAAGGGCAGCAGGCTCAGATGAGAAAGTCAGGAGGGCTTCTGGGAGGAAGTGATACTTAAAAATAGTTTTTAATAAGTAGATGAGAGATGGACAAATTGGGGAGGGATGTTCCAAGCAGAGGGGAAAGCATATACCACAGCTTGAAATACACTTGACCCTTGACCAATGCCACACTCTTTTTTTTTTCTTCTAGTTTTTATTCATTTATTTATTTATATTTTGGCTGTATTGGGTCTTCGTTGCTGCATGTGGGCTTTCTCTAGTTGCAGAGAGTGGGGGCTACCCTTTGTTTCAGTGCACAGGCTTCTCATTGTGGTGGCTTCTCTTGTTGTGGAGCATGGGCTCTAGGCACGCAGGCTTCAGTAGTTGTGGCTCGTGGGCTCTGTAGTTGTGGAACAAGGGCTTAGTTGCTCCACAGCATATGGAATCTTCCCGGACCAGGGCTTGAACCCGTGTCCCCTGCATTGGTAGGCGTATTCTTAACCACTGTGCCACCATGGAAGTCCCAATGCTGCACTCTTGTGCAGTCGAAAATTCACCTATTACTTTACAGTTGGCCCTCCCTAACTGCTGTTCTGAATCCAGGGTTTCTCATCTGTGGATTCAACCAACTGCAGATCATGTAGTAATGCAGTAGTTACTAATGAAAAGACCCCACGTATAAGTGGGCCTGCTGCAGTTCAAACCCATGGGTCAACTGTATGGTGATTTGTTCAAAGCCTTACAAGTAATTGTGTAACAGGAGCAGAGGGTGAAGGGGAGAGGATCTGGCATCCTGGGATGGGAAGGGAGGTGGGTCAGATAATGAAAGACCTCATGGACCAGCTCAGTGGCTTGAACTTCATCTTTATTCCAGGGGCAGTGTGTGACCTTGAAGGGTGTAAGCCGGGAGTGGTGAGTCAGATATGTGTAAGGAATGTGAGGGGTGAGGTGGGTGACTTTGCACCGGGCTGCAGGGAAGCCTCTAGTGACTTCCTCAACAAACCAGTTCTGTTACTCTGCAGTCAGAAGCCCAGAGTGTAAAGTGTTGTTGTTTTCCTTTCCTTCCCTTTTTTTTTTGATTCTTTTTAATATTTTGGACAAAACAATATGAAGATGTCATTTACACTCTGAAGAGTGTTTTGCCCAGGGCAGAATTGGACGTCAGACCCCACCTGCTGCACATTGACAGGCTGCTGTATGAAATGCATGCTTGGTGTGAATAGGCAATTAACAGTCCCAACTGTTTCATCGAAAACTCAGAACTTCAGGACTGTGCTCCTTCAGGACGTGTTTTTCCATTTCCCAAGTCCCATTAATTGCTCCCTGCACTGTGCTCTCTCAGTGTTGTGTTCAGTCCTCTGGTTACCACTGCCTGCTTCTGTTGCAAGAGCTGGGAATCTATTTGTCTCACATGTCAGAATCTTAAACCCTCCAGTAGCAGAGAGGGGGTCTCATGTAGCCTTGTGGCCTCCACTGCATGCTTTAGAGTTGCATGCACAGTAGATGCTTAATTAAGGCTACTGATTCAAATCTGATTTTTAAAAAATTCTCCTTTATTTTATAGGTGAGGAATTTGAGAGGAAGGTAGCAAGAGAGGGAGAGAGAGAGAAGAAGGAAGGTGACATATATCAAGGCTCCTCTGTGGCTGTCATTGCATTCCATCTACTTTGCTTACTGAATCCTCACGATAGTATCACCCTAGTTTTACAGGGATAGTATCACCCTAGTTTTACAGATAAGGAAAACGAGTCTCAGAGAGGCCAAGGAACCCGCCTACATTTGTGAAACAAATTATTGATCCAAATGGGTCTAGAACTCAGGGCTCTTTCTAGAGCACCCCACAGCCTCCCAGGCATGACTGCAGTGAAGGTCTGTTGCATTGGGTCATTCATTCTAGGGCTCTAGATGCAATTACCTCAGCCTCTGGGGCTTTGATGGGACATAGCTGCTCTCCACAGTGAGGCCACAGGGTACCTAGATGAGATGGACTCAGCATACACAGTGCAAATGCTTTTGCTAAAGGAGCATGATGGAGACTTGCACCATGGATGAGTGAACATGGGGCAAAGAGAGGGGGCACCTGCCCTTGGAGACCCATAGCTATCAGGAAGGGGCTGACAACTGCAGCTGTGGTCTTCAACTGAGAATCCAGACACTGTAGACTGGCTGCCCAGGAGAAAGTGCTATGGGAATAAATACTTCCACCTCACTGTTTTTCCTATCCTTCAGTCTCCTACGTGTGACAAGGACACATTGCTGGACCCAAATGGAACTGAGAGAGCCAGTGAGCCTGCTAAGGGGTCCACAAGATCAGCCTCTTGGGGCACAGAGCAGTGTGGAGAAGGGTGGAGAATGGATTTGAAAGGGCAGAATGAGACTTGATAGCATCTTGGGGAGTGAGGAACTTCTCTCTTGGGACTTTTGTATGTAGAGGGTCTAGGACACTGGTGTTTGAAGTCCTGTCCTTCCACTTTCACTCCTGCACCCTCATCAGGAGGGAAAACATTGTCATTGTTTTTGTTGGACAATATCTTTCCCTATGTACTATCTTTCACATTCCTGAAGTGGTTTTAGCCTCCCCTTTCCCAAGGGCCATATGGAAGAAAGAAGATGGGTTGCCAAAATAAGAAACAGGTCTGGAATAGTTTTTTGTTTTTTGGGTTTTTTTTGCAGTACACGGGCCTCTCACTGTTGCGGTCTCTCGCGTTGCGGAGCACAGGCTCCGGACGTGCAGGCTCAGAGGCCATGGCTCACGGGCCCAGCCGGTCCGCGGCATGTGGGATCTTCCCAGACTGGGGCACAAACCCATGTCCCCTGCATGAGCAGGCAGACTCTCAACCACTGCACCACCAGGGAAGCCCCTGGAATAGTTTTATATACAGATGGTTCCCAACTTACGATGGTTTGACTTAGAATTTTTCAACTTTATGATGTTGCAAAAGCAATGTGCATTCAGGAGAAAGCATACTTGGAATTTTGAATTTTGCTCTATTCCAGGCTAGTGATATGGGGGACGACACCCTCTTGTGATGCTGGGCGGGGCAGCAGCCACAGCTCTCAGTCAGCAACGTGGTCACCAGGGCAAACAACCGATACACTGACAACAATTGTATACCCAGACAACCATCCTTTTTCTCACTTTCAGTACAGTATTCAATAAATTACATGAGATAGTCAACACTTTATTATAAAATGGGTTTTGTCTTAGATGATTTTGCCCAACTGTATGCTAACAAGTGTTCTGAGCATGGTTAAGGTAGGCTGGGCTAAGCTATGATGTTTGGTAGATTAGATGTATTAGATGCATTTTCAACTTACGGTATTTTCAACCTACAATGGGTTTATTAAGATGTATCCCCATCATAAGCTGAGAAAGAGCTGTATATACTCTCTGTAATGGCATCCCTGTTAAGTGTTTGTGTTCCTGCAGAGACATTGGCTCTCACTGATACCCCTCCCCTTGTGAGGTGAGTCAAGTCTCCCTCCCAGGGCTTGCACAGGTAGAAGGCTAGGTCAACGTGCTACTGAGTGGGATTCTCACATCCTTCTCAGGAGGCTTAGCTTTCTCCCAGGACATGCCCCACTTGGACTAAGAACAGACAAATTTCTCAGGAGCAAGGTGGTCCCTGGCTAGGCTCATGTCACAGTATACTGAGCTGCTGATGTTTCTTAAGGCAACAAGTAGAGTGGGTTAGTACTCCTCCTTGTGGTGCCTTCCAGACTGTGTCGGGGGAAGCCACATGTGAATCAAACTGTTTCTATGCTCCTCTGGTCACACAGGAAGACTGTTTCCATTTCCCTTGCAGTTAGAGTGGGGCCATGTGACTGGGTTCTGGCCAATAGGATGTGGGGATAAATGAAGTATGGCACTTCCAGACTGGCCTGAGTAAGACGAACCTGGATCCCTGAATCACTCAGTGCTTGGAGGAGAGTTACAAAGCAACATTGACATTGGCATTGAACTGTGACGCAAAATCTTTATTAGGTTAAACTCTTGAAATTTGGGGGTTGATTGTTATAGCAGCTGGTTTTAATTAACCTCACTAATATGCCCTCCTCCTCGTAGTAATTGGCTAGACACCCCACCATCTATACCTAGTGATGAGGTCCCAAATGTGTGCTTATTATGACCTGAAATGGAGATATTCAGAGAGAAAATATTTACTAGTGTGTGTGGAGAGATACCACCTCTCTTTTGGGGTTCCTTTCCTAGGAAAAGATGAAAATAACATCTTTATAGGCATTTTCACACATGTTAGTTCACTCTATCCTCTCAAAATCATGAGAGTTAGATATTACTTAATATTCACTACCCCTGTTTTGCATAGGAAAACACTGTGGTTCAAAGAAATTAAACAACTCTTATCATTGTGCAGCTGGGGAGCCATAATTGGGAAAGAGGGAAGTGACCCTCAGGTAAAACAACAAAAGGCTTTCAAAATAGCTTGTGAAGGAGAACAAGGTGATGTGAAGAAAGGCATCATCCGCTAATTCAGAGGGAACCAGAGTCAGTGAGCCTTGAGAATTCAGAAGCTTCACCAACCATCGTGTAAAACATGTGTGTTCCCAGTGAAAAGGAATTTTAAAAAATTAGAAGATGATAGTCTACTGTCTTAAAAGAGAAAACTGAAGGCCATAGAGGGGAAGTGCCATGCCCAGGTCATCTGGCCAGTAAGATGAGGCACTGGAGTCTGAACCCATGCTCAAGGCCCATACTCTTTTTTTTTTTTTTTTTTTTTTTGCAGTACGCAGGCCTCTTTGTGACCTCTCCCATTGCGGAGCACAGGCTCCGGATGCTCAGGCTCAGCGGCCATGGCTCACGGGCCCAGCCATTCTGCGGCACGTGGGATCTTCCCGGACTGGGGCACAAACCCACATCCCCTGCATCGGCAGGCGGACTCTCAACCATTGCACCACCAGGGAACCCTAAGGCCCATGCTCTTTTTCTTCTACTGATAGCCAAGTTGCCTTAGAAAGTGGCCAGTCTCTAATCAGAACTTTCAGAATCATTCCTGTTCAATTTTCTAAATAGCCCACCATAAGGCCACACTTCAACAATAAGGGAACCAAGTTTGGGGGTTGGGTCTGTACCTCTGGCAGGTGGAGGAGCTGGCACGTGGAGTTCCTAGTTTTGACAAATTTCTTCACCCAAATCAAGACTTGCCTTCACATTACTTCTACTAATATTTTTCATCATAGATTTAAGAATTATCAATAACAAGCAATGACACTGAATTTTTTTCAAAAAGAAAAATTGGAGCTTTTTCCAAAAGTTATCAAAGATTTATTATCTATCTTTCATCCTCTGCTTTAGCTTGGGTGTTTGACAGATCCTTCGTTATTTCCATACATTTGGACACTTCAGGAAGGAGTCTGGGTTCTCTCTGATGCTGGGCCTTTCAATATTATCGGTTTGGATCTTTATCATGCAAACTTCTCTTCTGAATAATTCTGTAGCAAGAGTGCAGAAGATGGCCTCAGTGGCTTAAAAGTTGTTTTAATTCACTGGAGACAAAGCAATTTCTCTGCGCTCCAATGACTTCTGTCCATCCCTGGTTGGGAAAGGAAATTGGAAATGGCATGGCTGAGTTGCCCATTCTTGGTTCAAACCGCTGTCAGGCGGAGAGTTCTAGGACACACTTACGGTGGGAGAATAAGCTTGCTTCTCTTTGTCTGAAGGATGGTAGCAAGCTGGAGAAAGTGTTGCTGGATGTCTGCAGTACTCTCTCCAGTCCCAGAGTAACTCTGTGTGTGGAGGGATTCTTGTTTCAGCGTTAGAGGGAAGAGTATGAAAGAATGTAGTGTTCAGCAGTCTAAGGGATGAGAGTTTGAATCCTGGCTCTGCCACTTGCTAAGAGTAGGCTATTGGGCAAGCTTGAGCCTCTGTTTGACTCACTGTGCTTGGGGACAATACGTATTTTTTATCACAGAAGACTGTTGGAGGATTGGATAAGATGATGCTAGAAAAGTGCTCAGTACAATGCCTGGAACATGGGAAGTATTTGATGACTAGCAGACATTACTATTCATTATATTTTCCCACCAAACAAGTGATGCCACAAAGTTGGGTTTAAATAAGCCTGTGGTGTACAAGTCAGAGGTTGAATATGTATTCTACACCTCTGTATAATCGAACCCCTGCATCCAAACAGGTGCTTCCCTCCTTAGACTTGCCCATCCTGAGATTTGTTTACTTGTTTTTTTCCAAATTGAACTGAAATTCACATTACATAAAGTTAACCATTTAAAACTGTAAGGTTCAATGGCATTTAGTATCTTCACAATGTTGTACAACCACCACCTCTATCTACTTCCAAGGACTTTTGATCACCCCCAAAGAACATCCTGTACCTGTTAAGCAGTTGCTCCCTATTTCCCCAATCCCCTGGTCACCTCCAATCTGGGTTCTGTCTGTGGATTTACTTAATCTGGACATTTCATATAGATGAAATCATATAATATGTAACTTTTTTGTCTAGCTTCTTTTACTTAGCATAATGTATTTGAGGTTCATTCACATTAGCATACAGCAGTACTTCATTCCTTTTTATGAATAATATTCCAATATTCCATTGTATGGATATATCACATTTTCTTTATCCAGTCATCCATTGGTGGACAATTTGTCTATATCCACCTTTTGTCTATTGTGGATGGTGCTGTTATGAACATGCACGTATATGTTTGAATTTCTATTTTCAATTCTTCGGGGTATATACTGGTTACTTGTTTTAATTCATCTCTGCTGTGCATTTCTCACTAGCAGGTTTTCTGTGAGGCACCATGACAGAGAGGTAAGGCATGAGTGCCCTGGTGCCAGGCTCTCCCCTCTGTTACTTACTAGTTGAGCAATATTGTGCAAGGGGTTGACCTCTCTGTATCTGTTTTCCCCTCTGTAAAATGGAATCCATAACAACAGTTTCTACTTTATAGGAGGATTGTGATGATTAAATGGATTGATACACACAGTCTGTGCTTTAATGAACATTAACAATCACTGTCACCCTCTCCTTCTAGTACTTCCTTCCTGGAATTTCCTTTTTAATCCCCATTTTAGGGTCTCTCATCTACTTCCTGGAGAACCAGTGGCTGAAGTTTCTTCTTGGCCAGAGTGGCTGAGCTACTGGGCTCTTCCTTTAACACAGGGAGCCTTGGGACTTTGGAGGACCAGGATCTCTGAAACCAGAAGAAGCTTTAGAGGAACTGGGCTCTGAGCCTACTCCTGCCTGACCAATAGAAATCCAAATCTGATGTTGCCTTCTTCCTCCCCTCCATAGACCCCCACCCCCACCCAGATCTGTGGCTCAGAGCTCATATGACTATCTACTTTCTAGGGGAGGTGCCCTCGCTCAAAGCTGCCAGTCGACTCATGTTTCCCCTTCTTGTCATATTCCTGCTCAAGACTTACAGCAAATCCTTATTGCCTATTACTCTAAGACAACCTGATCTTGGAGAGGCAGCAGTGATTGGTAGTGTGAAGTAAGATCTTAATTACCTGCCCAGGAATTGAACCTGGGTAGCCTGGATGAAAATCAGGAATCCTACCCACCAGAACCCCTGGCTCTTGCCCACAGTGAAAAGTGCAAAAGGCAAAAACTGTAAAAACAGGTACACATTTTATTACTAGAGACATAGCACAACAACAAGTGTGAGAGCACACAGAGAAACAATTTGTTTAGTTAAGATAGAAGCAAGGCAGAGATGCACACCCAGAGAGAAAGGGTGTGGGCATCCCCCCTAATGAGGAGGAGTGCAGTAAAGAGGAGGTTAAATCATTTATATAGGGCAGGTCTTCCGGGTCTTTGTTTACCTTTGGCCAATTATCTGGTTTCTTTTTCCACACCTGACCTGCCCTTGGACCCTCCCCAACAGACATGCACAACTTTTTTCCAAGATGGATTCCAGCCCAGAGGCCTATGGGACGGCCTTAGCATAACATATTGTGGGGTGGTGCCCCCTTCTTTCTGACCCCCAATGAGCCTTTCCGTGCATGTGCAGTGTCTCCCTTGCCCCAAGGATGGGAAATATGTGACCTCTTGATCCTTTACTCAAACAGAGTTTAGTCCCTCTCTGTTCCTGCCATGACTGTTATCTTAAAGTGCCCTCAGGAGACAAAGCCTGGGTATTTACCCTGTTTCTGTTGTTAACTGCCATTTCAGAGAGCAAACAGGAGGCTAGTTGTAAGTGCCTAACCTGGAGCCCACCTATCTCCTGTCTCAGGACATGCAAACAGGAGGCTAGTTTTAAGTGCCCAGCCTGAAGCCACTGTTTTCCTTCCTTAAACCTATCTATAACCCTATGATGTAGGTAGCTCTTCTCCATTTTATTTCTGTGTATTTGCTTGCAAAGGAAGTTTCTTTCTTTCCTTTTTTTTTAAAAAAATAAACGAGGAATCTTAGACTCAGAGTCATAAGATAATTGCCAGTGTCACCAGCGAATAAATTGTAGGGCTCAGATTTGAACATGCTAGCCAGGCCCAGGAGTACCTGTTCCTTCTGGTTTGCACACTGCCACCCACTCTGACCACCTGATCCCAAACCCAGCTGACTTTTCCTTCATCCATTTTCATCCGATCTGTACTAAGCCAGTGAAGTCTCATTATGCCTTGAGCACCTGCCAGGCTTGTTCTAGCCCCAGATCTTAGCCCCAGCTGTTCTGCTTATCTGGAACACCATCCTGCCTTCCACCTATTCCGATCCTGCCACCTGGCAGGCCCAATTCAAAGCCCTCTTCTTTCACTAAAAGTCCCCACTGAGCTTTTCAATCAAGCTGTTGTTCTTCATTTTTGAATCTCCTATCTTTCTTAAAGTTGCTGCTCTCAGGGCCTCAGCTAGCATTAACATTGTCTTTGTGTGAATTACATTAACCCCAAGCTGATGAAGTACAAAAAGATGCCCTCAGTCACTCTCCCAGCTGGGCACTTTTCTGCAGTGTGCAGACTGTACAACCACATTCAGCCAACTTACCTATCTGACACCTTTGAAAATAATTGTCTTCTGAGTGTAAAACATTCCTAAGTCACGTAGATAGCAAGAGCTTCATGCTCATTCATTGTCTCCCCCAACTAGATCTGAAGCCTCTTGGAGGCAGGAACCACATCTTATCCTTCAGTTTCCCCCACCATGCTGGGCCCAAGAACCAGCTGTGTAGTTAGTGTCAAGGCCTTAGTTCCCAGTCAGTCTAGGGACTTAGAGCAAGTGTTGTCAGCCCTTGACTCTGAAGGGACCCAGCACAACTCTTGTAGGTAAGATCTGACTGACATCCACAGGTGACCTCAAGGCCTCTGTCCCATTCCAGCCACACTGACCACGTCACCACTTCGGAACACAGCCGGCCTGTTCCTTCAGGCTGCTTCCTCTCTGGAATGCCGATTTCTTCCCTATTCGCCCAAGCACACTATGTGTTTTGTCAGCTCAAATGCCACTTCCCCAAGGAAGCTTTCTTGCCCAGAAATCTCTATTGGAATCAATTCCTTCCTCCTACAATTCCCTAGGTGGTCTTTTCCTTCTAACCCATCATTCCTGACTCTCAAAAAAGCATTTTGTAAGAGGCAGCTCAAATTTTCATCTCTAAAATCTGTTTACATCAGGGAGGTGTGTTCCTCCCAAACACTGGGACCTCATCTCCTATTCTAGGTTCTTCGTGGGCAGGGTGGGTACCTGGCACACAGTAGGCCCTCACTCAATGGCTGTTGGATCAACGTCCACCAGGACCCCTCACTGAGCTCATTTCCCAGCAGTGTATCTTCACCCAGCGTACCAGGAGCATTTGCATCTTTCCTTACCTGACACTTGTGTGACACTTTTCCTAAGTTTTTTCTCACCTCTTCTGTGGTTTTGTTTTCACAACTTTAGGATATGAGAAAAGAAATGATTATATTCATTTCACTCATGAGATACCTTAGTTCAGGAGGCAGACACCTTACCTCATTGTCTGGTGACAGGGGCATGGCTGCCACTCACTAGGGTGTCCTGAGCTCCAGGGACCACTGGGGCACAGTGACAGTTTGGCTGTCGTTTCATCCTCTTAACTCTTGCTTGAAGATAACCACTCATTACCCTTGGAATGCCCACAGAATGTGAGCCCTGAGGTCAAGAAACCGACTTGGGTGTGAGGGTTAAGTATCCTTTTCAACTCTAAATTCTACGAGCACAGCTCACTGGATTTCTCTCATCGACTCTCCACTTTAACGTTTTATTTGAGTATCTCTTCCAGTGGCAGGTAGCCTAGAATGTAGACTCTACATATTTGGAAACATTTGGCAAATATTTGCCCTGGCTGACATTAGATTCACCTGGAAAACTTTTAGAACTGCCAATGCTCGGTAACTTTATAAGTTCCCTGAGGTGACTCTGTGGGAAGCCAACATTGAGACTGGTTCTCAATGCTGATGGCAGAGTAGAATCACCTATGGCTTTAAAAAATCTACTGATGGCTTGGACTTATCGTCAAAGACTCTGATTTAATTGGTCTGGGGCTAGGAACCATTTGCAGACCTCCTATACCTTGGGTCCACCATAATGGATAGGACTAAATGTCCGAAGTCTCAATGGGTAAGCCCTTCCATTTTGGCACCAGTTAAGAGCTAATGTTGCTCTAGTAGCAACCTTTGCCCTAGTATCAACTTCTGGCCCTGATACTCACCAACTGTGTGATCTTGGGTAAATATCTTTACATCTCTGATTAACTTCTTTATTTATTATTAACCAAAATTTAAGAAATGGAGACCTGATTGAAATAAAAAATGTGTTTATTTGGGGTTTGTTAGGACTACAGCCCGGAGACACAGTTTCAAGAAGCACTTGAATTGTGTTCTGCCAGACTATAAAATAGGGGAGACTTATAAAGGCAAAACCCACAAGGTTACAGTTATTTACATGAGTTGTTTTTTAAGAATTATAATTGGACCTGGCAAGAAGTAAAGGTGTTTGTCAGGTAAGGATTGGTTAGGGCCTGAAAGAGTTGTATAGTTATAAGGGGAGACCTTGAGACCATAAGGTTGCAGCTGGCTGATGTTCTGAATATGGGGGTGGTGGTGTCCTTGGGTCTGGTACTGTTCCAAGGAAGTTCAAGTTCTCAGTGCTGCAGGGATGTGTCTGAGATGAGACCCTCAGGGGCTGCCTGACTCCATCTTTGTATACCTGAACTGTGATTACTCAATTATAATTTCAATTTGTCATCACTATAAAATAAAGCCAAGAACTACTTGGCAGAACTGCTATAAGCACCAAATAAAATAATGTATATACAATATACGTAAAAGAACCCAGCATTATGCCTGGTATATACCTGGTACAAAGAAGGACCTCATAAGTTGAAAAGAATCAAATATTATCCTCTTTCCCATAGGAAAATTCAACAAACTTTTTGAGTACCTACTATTTGCAAAGCATTGTAATATGATGTCTTTCTCTTATTTTTTTCTGTGCATATGAGGAAGAGCTACAGAGATGAAGGAAGAGATAATCTCTGTGTTCAGGAGATTTCAAATTGGTACGTACAGGCAGGAAAACAAAGAACCGAATGAAGTCTATATACAACATGCATATATTTTTATATTTATCTATATTTCTAATATAGACCCAAATGAAGTAAATGTTAATTGGAGATAAAATCAATATGCTGTTCAAGCTCAAAGCAAGGAAGAAGTAATTTTCCTTGGGGATATCAGGGGAGCCTGGGGTGGCATTTGAGCTGTGTTTCTTTAAAAGTGTGTTGTGTTTCCACAGGTGAGGAAGAACAAGAAAGAGCACTCCAAGCTGAGGGATGACATGACTGATGCTTTGAGGCTGAGACAGGAGTTTGCAGATTCCTGTTGAGAATCCATCAAGGGAGACTTTGCCTGCTTTGCCAAGGGATTTAAACACCTTTAATCTGAAAACAGCTGGCGATCATTGGAAGTTTGAGTCTTGGGAGATGTGCTCCATTTGAAGATTTTTGTTCACAGATTCTAGTGATGGGATGGGAATGGGTTGGAAATGTTTGGTCAGGACATGATTCTCCATCTCTTCCTCCCCACCCTGGCCCATGGCCAAGGCCTCAGATACCTTATGAAGAGCAGCTCAGGAAATATCCCTGAGTTCTGCTTCCCAGTCTCCATTCCAGGTACGGCATATAGGTTCTGTCCTCTGGTGATGCGTCTGGAATCTGTTTCTCTACCAATTGACTTGGAGCGCTGTCCTTTGGATGCTTAGTTTTGCATTTTGGTCTCTCCTCTGGAAAGCATCTCAGGTCATCCTCCATCCCCTCACCAGTCCAGCCTAAACTTCCTACAACCTCTGTTCAGGGTGGACTCAAATTCCTCTTATCTGAGAGCAAAGGCTGAGTAGTTTTTTCTCCTGGCTCAGGGTCTTTCACTTATCTGGAGATTGGAGGCAGGAGGACCTGCTGGATGGCCATTACTGTAGTCTGGCCTGAGATGATGAGGGTGGGACTAGGGCTTGTCACAGGGCTGCTGGGCTGGGGGAGGGAGCACTGATGGAAGAGATACCATGACGGTAGAACTGACAGGGCTATAATTTGCCTGTGACTTTTAATTATGGACCCAGCTTATCTTTTCAAACTTCTGGTATTCTGACTCACAGCTTGTTTTCATTTGTTTATAATAGTCTGAAGTCTTGGAAATGTTACAATCTGAGTAATCAGGAGGAGTGACCTGGGGTGGATTTTGGAAGGTTGGCACCAAGCCGTTATTTCAAATACTACTGCTTCTTTTATTTAAAAAAGGGAGATTTGTTATTCAGACTCTGGGCTTGTTAATTGAAGATTGGGGAAGGATAAGGGGGCTGGGGAGCATTCTAAGACCATCCAAAAAAGTTATTATGCACAGGGGTTGGGATGTGATTCTGAAAAGTGAAGACTTGCTAGCTAACACTTCCTCTAGGCTCCCATGGACCCACCTTACAGGAGAGCCCTCCTCTGAGTAGGTCCTTCAGACAAGGATGTTGTTCCCAACTTTGCTGCATGTTGGAATCATCTGGGGATTTTTATAAAACTCTGACACCATCAGATATTCTGACTTCAGCAGTGTGCAGTACAGCCTGGGCACTGGAATTTTTAAAGCATCCCAGAAATTCTAATGTGTAGCAAAGTTTGGGAGGAGCTAGTGAGAATGAGCATTTGATTTACAGTGGTTTTCACATTTGAGTGTGCATCAGAATCACTTGGAGAGCTTGTTCAAACACAGATGGCTGGCCCCACTCCCAGAGTGCCAGTAGGTCTGCGGGGCCATCTAAGAATCTGAATTTCTCTACAGCTTCCCACTGATGCCAATAGTCAGGGCCACACTTTGAGAACCATTGGCTTAGAAAAGCTGGGTCTGGCTTTACCACTTAAGAGCTATGTGACCCT
Organism: Delphinapterus leucas; assembly: GCF_059928025.1. NCBI lineage: Eukaryota > Metazoa > Chordata > Mammalia > Artiodactyla > Monodontidae > Delphinapterus > Delphinapterus leucas. The sequence continues at coordinate 33,515,002 of NC_143147.1, forward strand.
GAGCAGGTTCCCCAATCTTTAAGAAGTAGTTTCTGCATTTATAACATAGCAACGGTGATTACCTTATGGGTTGTTGTGTGGGTGAAATAAGATGATATTTGTATGTTGTTTAGCATAGGGCTTGGCCCACAGGAAATGTGTAACCCATGGTGGATTTTATTAATACGTTTCCTTGGCTGGGGTCTTGACAGATCTTTCCTTGTGGTCAATTGTGCTAATTGGTGGATGATGTTAAAGTGAGTTTCTGCTCCTAGAGATCCCGCTTTTAGGCTTTCTGGAACAGGAAAACTAGGATACTCTTGTTAACTATAAGTGCTCTGGGGTCCAGTAGGGTAAGGGTTCCCCCAGAAGTGTTGGCATGTTAACTGATAGCCCTCAGTCAGACCCTTCAGCCTGGTGTGGGTGGCTATGGGCCATGCTTTAAGACTGTGCTCCTGCCCAAACACCAAGTGACTCTCACATTCCAGACACAAGTGGTGCAGTGAGTTGTGGTTGTTCTAACATCACCATGGAAACCCAACTTCTACTGAGGAAAGTGGGAACAAGGCCCTAAATTGTCTTGGAAACCACAAAATACGTCCTTGAGAGGGGAGTTATGGATCTCCACACTATGACTTCTCTTTTTCTCATATAATTTGCCCAGAACTCTCTTCTGTGTATATTTACCTCCCTCCCCTATTCTGCTAAGGAGGGAACTGAGTCTCAGCATATATTTTCTTGCAATGTCTAGTTATCCTCCTCAGGGGGAAGGGATGTCCATGTAAGTCTGTGGCTCTAATGGGCAAAACCAGCTGACCTTCACACACAGCAGAGCACAGTAGCACTGCTGCCTGCCCTTCCTGAGCACCATGGACCCAAACTGTAAGGATGTATTTTTGTTCCTTGATGACTTCACCAGGCCAACTGTCAGGGGGCTTTTGGTGCTTTTTAAAACTTCTTTATTTTTTAGAGTGGTATAAATCCAGCTAATCTTTATTACTTCTATGTGGTTTGAAGATAAAGTTCTCCAATTTCCATTTTATAGTTTAGGAAACCCAGTGAGTGGGAGAAAGGACATTTCAGATGGGCCCAGGAGGTGGGAGGCATGCTAGTTCACTCTATTTCGAGTTCTCTTTGGCCAGAGTGAAATTCTGCCTGTGGCCAGGGGCCTCAAAAGGTGAGAGCCTGGTTTCCCTTTGTCTTCCCTGGGCTGAGAACTGAATGAGAGACAGAGTGAGGGAATGATAGAGAGACTGTGAGAGGTCATTTTATCCAAGTCACTTATGGATAAGGACACTGTTCCAGGGAGGGCAGTTGACTTCCCAAGTCACAGAAGATGCTAGTAACAGAACAAGGCCTAGAAACCCAGCCCCTTGTCTTCCTTTCTCATTGGTGCTCTTTCCTTTTTGCCCTGACATACTTTAGGTATTTACCTATGTGCTGCCTGTTGGGTATCTATTGCTATCAATTGGCATTAATTTTTATTTTTTATTGGAGTAAAATTGCTTTACAACATTGTGTTAGTTTCTGCTGTACAATGAAGTGACTCAGCTATATGTATACCTATATTGCCTCCCTTTTTGACCTCCCTCCCACTCCCACCCATCTAGGACATCACAGAGCACCGAACTGAGCTCCTGTTCTATAAGCAGTTTCCCACTAGCTATCTATTTTACACATGGTAGTTTATTTATGTCAAACCTAATCTCCCAATTTGTCCCACCCTCCCCTTCCCCACCGTGTCCACATGTTTGTTCTCTATGTCTACGTCTCTATTCCTGCCCCACAAGTAGGTTCATCTGTACCATTTTTCTAGATTCCACATATATGCGTTAATATACAATATATTTTTTTATCCTTCTGAGTTACTTCACTCTGTATGACAGACTCTAGATCCATCCACATCTGTACAGATGACCCAGTTTTCTTCCTTTATATGGCTGAGTAATATTCAATTGTATATATGTACCACATCTTCTTTATCCATTCATCTTTCATTGGACATTTAGGTTGTTTCCATGTCCTGGCTATTGTAAAAAGTGCTGCAATGAACATTGGGGTACACGTGTCCCATTGAATTACGGTTTTCGCAGGGTATATGCCCAGTAGCAGGGTTGCTGAGTTGTATGGTAGTTCTATTTTTAGCTTTTTAAGGAACCTCCGTACTGTTCTCCATAGTGTCTGTATCAATTTACATTCCCACCAACAGTGGGAATGTAAATTTCCACACCCTCTCCAGCATTTATTGTTTGTAGATTTTTTGATGATGGCCATTCTGACTGGTGTGAGGTGATACCTCATTGTAGTTTTGATTTGTATTTCTCTAATAATTAGTGATGTTGAGCATCTTTTCATGTATCTCTTGGTCATCTGTATGTCTTCTTTGGTGAAATGTCTATTTAGGTCTTCTGCTCATTGTTTAATTGGGTTGTTTCTTTTTTTTATATTGAGCTGCATGAGCTGTTTGTAAATTTTGGAGAGTAATCCTTTGTCCATTGCTTCATTTACAAATAGTTTCTCCCACTTTAAGGGTTGTCTTTTCATCTTGTTTATGGTTTCCTTTGCTGTGCAAAAGCTTTTAAGTTTTGTTAGGTCCCATTTGTTTATTTTTATATTTATTACTGTAGGAGGTGGGCTAAAAAAGATCTTGCTGTGGTTTATGTCGAAGGGTGTTCTTCCTATGTTTTCCTCTAAGAGTTTTATAATGTCCAGTCTTACATTTAGGACTTTAATCCATTTGGAGTTTATTTCTGTGTATGGTGTTAGGTAGTATTCTAATTTCATTCTTTCATATGTAGCTGTCCAATATTCCCAGCACCATTTATTGAAAAGGCTGTCTTTCCTCCATTGTATGTTCTTCCCTCCTTTGTTATAAATTAGATGGCCATATGTGCATGGGTTTACCTCTGGGCTTTCTAGTCTGTTCCATTGATCTATATTTCTGTTTTTGTGCCAGTAGCATACTGTTCTGATTACAGTAGCTTTGTTGTATAGTCTGAAACCAGGGAGCCTGATTCCTCCCATTTTGCTTTTCTTTCTCAAGATTGCTTTGGCTATTCAGGGCCTTTTGTATTTCCATACAAATTGTAAATGTTTTTGTTCTGATTCTGTGAAGAATGCAATTGGTAGTTTGATAGGGATTGCACTGAATCTGTAGATTGCTTTGCAGAGTATAATCATTGTCACAATATTGATTCTTCCAATCCAAGAACATGGTATATTTCTCCATCTGTTTATGTCATCTTTGATTTCTTTCATCAGTGTTTTATAGTTTTCTGGGTACAATCTTTTGCCTCCTTAGGCAGGTTTATTCCTAGGTATTCTATTCTTTTTGTTGCAATGGTAAATAAGGTTGTTTCCTAATTTCTTTTTCTGATTTTTTGTTTTTAGTGCATAGGAATCCCAGAGATTTCTGTGCATTAATTTTGTATCTTGCAATCTTGCCAAAATCATTGATTAATTCTAGGAGTTTTCTAGTGGCATTTTTAGGATTTTCCATATCATGTCACCTGCAAACAGTGACAGTTTTAGTTCTTCTTTTCCAATTTGTATACCTTTTATTTCTTTTTGTTCTTTGATTGCTGTGTCTAGGACTTTCAAAACTATTTTGAATAAGAGTGGCGAGAGTGGACGTCCTTGTCTTGATCCTGATGTTAGTGGAAATCTTTTCAGTTTTTCACCATTGAGTATGATGTTTGCTGTGGATTTGTCATATATGGCCTTTATTATGTTGAGGTAGTTTCCCTCTATGCCCACATTCTGGAGAGATTTTATCATAAATTGGTGTTGAATTTTGTCAAAAGCTTTTTCTGCATCTATTGAGGGGATCATATGTTTTTTATTCCTTAATTTGTTAATATGGTGTATCACACTGACTGATTTTCATATACTGAAGAATCCTTGAATTCCTGGGATAAATCCCAGTTGATCATGGTGTATGATCCTTTTAATGTACTGTTGGATTCTGTTTGCTAGTATTTTGCTCAGGATTTTTGCATCTATGTTCATCAGTGATATTGGTCTGTAATTTTCTTTTTTTGTGATACCTTTGCCTAGTTTTTGTATCAGGGTGATGGTGGCTTATTAGAATGAATTTGGGAGTGTTCCTCTGCAATTTTTTGGAAGAGTTTGGGGAGGATAAGTGTTACCTCTTCTCTAAATGTTTGATAGAATTTGCCTGTGAAGCCATCTGGTCCTGAACCTTTGTTTGTTTGAAGATTTTTAATTACAGTTTCAATGTCATTACTCCTGATAGGTCTGTTTATATTTTCTAATTCTCCCTTGTTCAGTCTTGGAAAATTGTACCTTTCCAAGAATTTGTCCATTTCATCGTGGTTGTCTGTTTTATTGGCATATAGTTGTTTGTAGTATTCTCTTTTAATCCTTTGTATTTCTGCATTGTCAATTGTAACTTCTCTTTTTTCATTTCTAATTTTATTGATTTGCACCCTCTCCCTTTCTTTCTTGATGAGTCTGGCTAAAGGTTTATCAATTTTGTCTATCTTCTCAAAGAACCAACTTTTAATTTTATTGATCTTTGCTATTGTTTTCTTCATTTCTATTTCATTTATTTCTTCTCTGATCTTTATGATTTCTTTCCTTCTACTGACTTTGGGTTTTCTTTGTTTGTCTTTCTCTAGTTGCTTCAGGTGTAAGGTTAGATTGTTTTTGAGAGTTTTCTTGTTTCTTGAGGTGAAATTGAATTGCTTTAAACTTCCCTCTTAGAACTGCCTTTGCTGTGTCCCATAAGTTTTAGGCTGTTGTGTTTTCATTGTCATTTGTTTCTTTGTATTTTTTTATTCCTTCTTTGATTTCTTCAGTGGTCTCTTGGTTATTTAGTAGTGCACTGTTTAGCCTCCATGTATTTGTGTTTTTTATAGTTGTTTCCCTGTAATTGATTTCCAATCTCATAGCACCGTGGTCAGAAAAGATCCTTGTTATGATTTCAATCTTCTTAAATTTTCCTAGGCTTGATTTGTGAACCAAGATGTGATCTATCCTGGAGAATGTTCTGTGTGCACTTGAGAAGTGTATTCTGCCACTTTCAGGAGGAATGTCCTATAAATATCAATTAAATCTATCTGGCTTATTGTGTCATTTAAAGCTTGTGTTTCCTTATTTATTTTCTGTCTGGATGATCTGTCCATTGGTGTAAGGCAGGTGTAAAAATCCCTCACTATTATTGTGTTACTGTCAATTTCCCCTTTTATGGCAGTTAGCATTTGCCTTATGTATTGAGGCACTCCTCTATTCAGTGCATAAATATTTATTATTGTTATATCTTCTTCTTGGATTGATCCCTTGATCATTATGTAGTGTCTTTCCTTATCTGTTGTAAAAGCCTTTGTTTTAAAGTCTATTTTAACTGATATAAGTATTGCTACTCCAGCTTTCTTTTGGTTTCCATTTGCATGGAAAGCTTTTTCCATCCCTTCACTTTCAGTCTGTATGTGTCCCTAGGTCTGAAGTGGGTCTCTTGTAGACAGCACATATATAGGTCTTGTTTTTGTATCTATTCAGCCAGCCTGTGTCTTTTGTTTAGATCATTTAATCCATTTACATTCAAGGTTATTATCGATATGTATGTTCCTATTACCATTTTCTTAATTGTTTTGGGTTTATTTTTGTGGGTATTTTTCTTCTCCTTTGTTTTCCACCTAGAGAAGTTCCTTAGCATTTGTTGTAAAGGTGGTTTGGTAGTGCTGAATTCTCTTAGCTTATGCTTGTCTGAAAAGCTTTTGATTTCTCTGTTGAATCTGAATGAGATCCTTGCTGTGTAGAGTAATCTGGGTTGTAGGTTTTTCCCTTTCATCACTTTAAATATGTCCTGCCACTCCATTCTGGTCTGCAGAGTTTCTGCTAAAAAATCAGCTGATAACCTTATGGGGATTCTTTTGTATGTTATTTTTTCTTTTCCCTTGATGCTTTTAATATTTTTTCTTTGAATTTAATTTTTGTCCGTTTGATTAGTCTGTGTCTTGGTGTGTTTCTCCTAGGGTTTATCCTGTATGGGACTCTGCACTTCCTGGACTTGGGTGACTATTTCCTTTCCCATATTAGGGAAGTTTTCCACTATAATCTCTTCAAATATTTTCTCAGACTCTCTTTTTTTCTCTTCTTCTTCTGGGAACCCTATAATTCAAATTTGGTTTGTTTAGTGTTGTTCCAGAGGTTTCTAAGATTGTCTTCAATTCTTTTCATTCTTTTTCCTTTATTCTTCTCCTTGGCAGTTGTTTCTACCATTTTGTCTTCCAGCTCACTTATTCATTCTTCTGCCTCATTTATTTTGTTATTGATTCCTTCTAGTGTATTTTTCATTCCAGTTATTGTGTTGCTCATCTCTATTTGTTCTTTATTTCTTCTAGATCTTTGTTAAACATTTCATATATTTTCTCAATCCATGCCTCCATTCTGTTTCCAAGATTATGGTTCACCTTTACTATCATTACTCTGAATTCTTTTTCAGGTAGGTTACCTATTTACTGTCCCTTTATTTGGTCTTATAGGTTTTTACCTTGCTCCTTTATCTGTGACATATTATTTTGTTGTCTCTTTTTTTTTTTTGATGTGTGGAATTGTGTTCCTGTCTTACTGGTTGTTTGGCCTGGGTCTTCCAGCACTGGAGTTTGTAGGCTGTTGGTAGAGGTGGGCCTTGGTGCTGAGATGAGGACCTCTGAGAGAACTCACTCTGATGAATACTCCCTGAGGTTCTCTGGTAGCCCAGTGGTTTGGACTCGTAGTTTCCACTGCAGGAGCTCTGGTCTGACCACTGGCTCATGAACCAAGATCTCTCAAGCATGGGGTGGCAGGAAAGCAGCATGGGGTGGCAGGAAAAAAAGAAGAAAAAGAAAAAAAAGGAACAGAACAATAAAAAAGAGTAAAAACTAAAAGAAGAAAACTAACAGATATGTTAGAAATAATAAAAATATAGATGAAACAACAACTGGCAGGTAAAACAACCACAATTGTAAAGAAGAGGGCCTTTTTCAGAGAACTAGAACAAAAAAATTTCACAATTTGTATGGAAACACAAAAGACGCTGAAGAGCCAAAGCAATCTTGAAAAAGAAAAATGGAGCTGGAGGAGTCAGGATTCTGACTTCAGACTGTACTACAAAGCTACAGTAATCAAGACAGTATGGTACTGGAACAAAAACAGAAATATAGATCAATGGAACAGGATAGAAAGCTTAGAGAGAAACCCACACACATATGGTCCCCTTATCTTTGATAAAGGAGGAAAGAATATAAAATGGAGAAAAGATGGCCTCTTCAATAAGTGGTGCTGGGAAAACTGGACAGTTACATATTAAAGAATAAAACTGCAACACTCCCTAACACAGTATACAAAAATAAACTCAAAATAGTTTAGAGACCTAAGTGTAAGGCCAGACATTATAAAACTCTTAGAGGAAAACATAGGAAGAACATTCTATGACATAAATCACAGAAAGATCTTTTTTGATCCACCTCTTAGAGTAATGGAAATAAAAACAAAAATAAACAAGTGGGACCTAATGAAAGTTAAAAGCATTTGCACAGCAAAGGAAACCATAAACAAGATGAAAAGACAACCCTCAAAATGGGAGAAAATATTTGCAAATGAATCAATGAACAAAAGATTTATCTCCAAAATATATAAACAGCTCATGCAGCTCAATATTAAAAAAACAAACAACCCAATCTAAAAATGGGCAGAAGACCTAAATAGACATTTCTCCAAAAAGGACATACAGATGGCCAAGAAGCACGTGAAAATCTGCTCAACATCACTAATTATTAGAGAAATGCAAATCAAAAGTACAATGAGGTACCACCTCACACCAGTTAGAATGGGCATCATCAGAAAATGTACAAACAACAAATGTTGGAGAGGGTGTGGAGAAAAGGGAACCCTCTTGCACTGTTGGTGGGAATGTAAATTGATATAGCCACTATGGAGAACAGTACGGAGGTTCCTTAGAAAAGTAAAAATAGAATTACCATATGATCCAGCAATCCCACTACTGGGCATATACCCAGAGAAAACCATAATTCAAAAAGACACATGCACCCCAATGTTCATTGCAGCACTAATTACAATAGCCAGGTCATGGAGGCAACCTAAATGCCCATTGACAGATGAATGGATATAGAAGATGTGGTACATATATACAATGGAATATTACTCAGCCATAAAAAGGAACGAAATTGGGTCATTTGTAGAGATGTGGATGGATCTAGAGACTGTCATACAGAGTGAAGTAAGTCAGAAAGAGAAAAATAAATATCGTAAATTAACGCATATATGTGGAACCTAGAAAAATGGTCAGATGAACTGGTTTGCAGGGCAGAAATTGAGACATAGATGTAGGGAACAAATGTATGGACACCAAGGGGGGAAAGCAGTAGGGGTTGGGGTGGTGGTGTGATGAATTGGGGGATTGGGATTGATATGTATACACTGATGTGTATAAAATGGATGACTAATAAGAACCTGCTGTATAAAAAAATAAATAAAATTCAGAAAAAAAAGCTGGATAAAGCCTTGGCTTGAGGGGCGGGGCTTAGGCAGGGGCTGGGTTTAGGGAGGGAACTATGCTTAGGCCCCACAGGGCCAGAAAAGCCCTGGCTGGGGAGTGGGTGTTGGGCTTAGGCTCAGTGCAGCAGGAGTGTCCCAGGAGTGCCTCTGCGCTTGGAGGTCAGAGGACCGGGTCCAGGACTGCAGCAGGCTCACTGGGCCTGAGTGGGTGGGGGAAATTCCCTCCATGCCTCCCCTGATCCTCCGATCCCGGAGGGACCCCCCGCCCCCCACATCAACCTCTCCTCTACTGACCCTGCCTCCCTCCTACACCCTTAGGACCAACATGGCATGAAGCGGGGCCTTGGAGGACAGGAGCCCCGCAGGCTTCCTGAGGCTAAGTGGGTGGGGGAAACACCTGCTGTGCCTCCCCTGATTCTCCGGTACTAGAGGGTCCCCTCTCCCTCTGTCTGCCTCTTCTCATACTCCCCTATCCTCCCTCCCTCCCACGTCCCTAGGACCCATGAGGTTGGAGGGGGTCCCAGAGAATGGAGGACCAGGCCCAGGAGCCCAGCAGGTTTCCCGGAGCCTGAGTGGGTGGGGGAAACACTAGGTGTGCTCCCCTGATCTTCCAAGTGCCCGAGGGTCCCTCCAGATGTGGGAATATTTCCCCACTCTCAGCCAACCCTCAGGGACACCGGTCCTATCTGGCCTCCACTTCTCCTCCCCCCTCACTCCCCCCACGTCCTACCCAGTCACTCAGGGGTTCCTCCTGTCTCCTCCATTTGGTATTAATTTGATGCCCATTTTGTGACTGATGCTAACCCCTCCCTGGAGGGGAAGGTATGGTCTGGTCTAGGAAAACCTCTAATACTTAGGCAATGCACGTGCTCTATAGTCAGTCTTTATAGAACAATCATTGCAGGTATTGTGCTAGCTGCTTTAAGTAGCTACATAGCATTTAAGCCTCATAGTTCATGGAAGCAGTTATTAGCATCCCCAATTTACAGATCAGAGAAGTAAAGCAACTTGCCTAAGATCACACAGCAAGCAGGTAAGTGGTACGGTGACAATTTGAAGCCAGGCCTAGTTGACACACTACATCACTGCCTGCCCTTGCAGGCTAAAGAAGATCCTGACCTAGAGAGGAAGCAGCAAGCCATACAAAGAAAGACTGCCACCTGCCCACACTAAATCTTTGCAGACAGATCTGGTTTTCTGGAAAAATATGATTGCTCAGAAACAGGGTCATATGTCATCACGGTTAAGGCCATCATCTAACTAATTTTGGTGCAAAAAGTGGAAAAAATCAAATTAAGTGTATTGTTTCAAATATGAAATATCTGGCTGTTTGATTTTTTTTTCGTCATCAATAAACCTAGCCACTTGCTTAAGTTTTTGACATATTTGTGGATGTTCCCGTTTGCACAGACCCTACATGCCTGTGCTTTCCCTTCTTTCTGGAGCTGTAACAGAAAGGAAAGATGAAAGTTATTTTTAATTTGGCCACTGAATGAACAGCCAAGTCTTCCCTTCCAGCAGCTAAGCCTATATGTTTTCTCAACAGGGTATTAATTACCTGGCTCTGGGAATGACCAGACAGGCTGTTCTGGAGGCTCTGGCTGCCCTGCTGGCCATAATGCAATTGCTTGTGGACACAGCAGGACTCAGAGGCTTCAGCAGGGAGTGCCCTCCTCCTCAATAAACTCAGACACGGTACTGGATAACTTGTTACACACATTTATTGATTTCTTGACAGTAACCAAACACAGTGAGTGACCATTATAAACAAGAAAAGAAAGGCATTCATTTGTACTTTGTGAGATCCAGCTGCACCTGGAGAAAAAAGACGCCCCTTTCCCAAGAATTTACAAGACAAAGTGCATTCCTTCAAGGGAGCATCACGGGGGTGGGGTGGGGTGGGCGGTGGCAGTTTTGAAGTGCAAGAAATCTGTCACCTACTATCTCAGGCTGAACCTCACCTCATATGAATGATCGAGCCATGGAGTGGAGTTAAAGTTATACTTGCTTAGCAAATGCATTCCCATTGCCACAAACTCAGTAAAAACTGGCTGCAAATGAGCAAAACATGTAGATGAAGGAACAAATGAAACCAAAGAATGCAGTTGCATGGAGCCAGGGCTTAGCCTGTAAGGAAGGAGAATAGACTATAGCCAGAAAAATGAAATTAACTTGTTAAACACATTTATTGAGCTCTTAACAATAACCAAACACAATGTATGACCTTTGGAAAATAAGAAACAGCAAATGGATCAATATGATCTTGGCAAATCCTACTACACATATATGACAAAGAGGGGTAATAATTCCATTTTTTAATAGTCTGTGGTGATATATATATATACAATGTGTATCTATTCAATGTCTGTCCTTTTTTCTTTTTAAATTGTTGAGTAAACAGAAGAATCACAATCTAGAAATGTGTCCTTGGCCAACTTTGTCTTGGCTCACCTGTCACCAGCACCCATAAAGGATCCTAGGACACTATTTGAGATTACTTGATGCAAAGAACAAAAGTCCACTTGATGCTGTCAGAGCTGTGTTTTCTCCTCTCTCTCTTTTGGAAGAATTTTGTAATATACAAGGCTGAAAGTTCTCATTCGGTAGATTTATTTGTTTCGGAAAACAGTGTCAAAATTGTAATCAGGTTAATTGGTTATTTTCTTCTAAGACCTCTTATGAATGAGCCTTTTGTTTCTAAAATTTAACTTCCCATCTTGGGGGCTGTATGAGTGTGTATGTGAGTAGATATATTTGCATGTGTGTGTATGTGTGTGTGAGTGCTTGTGTGTGTATTTGTGAGTGTGTGTAAGAGATATATTCCTCTGCCAAGGTTTTGCAGACAATTTTCATGAAGAAAGGGCCGATCCAAAGAGTGAATGAGGCTTGAGGGAGGAAAGAAAGAGAAGAAAGAAGGGGACAGTTTAGGTTACGTCAATTCACAGTTGTAGCATTTCACTGAGGTGGGATTCTTCTTGGCTTACTTTCCTATTTGAGGAGCCATTCATTTACTGGAAAGAGAGAGAAAAAAAACAAAACAAAACACACAAACAACATAAAACAAGGCATAATTGGATTAATTTACACACAGTTTGGGGGGCTTACTCCAAAGGGGAAGGGACAGTTTTCTAAATGTCTGCTTACTTGTATGTATCCCAACTACCCTCTCCACTTTCTTATGAACCTCTAGGCCTGAACTATCCAATAGGGTTGTCACTAGCTACATGTGGCTAATATAAATCTAAATTAATAAATAAAATTGAAAACGTAGTTGCGTTGTCACACTAGCCACACTTCAGACATTCAATAGCCACGTGTGGCTAGTAGCTACCCTATTGGACAATGCAGACACAGAACATTTCCATCCTTTCAGAAAGCCGTAGTGGATGGTGCTGCTTTAGACCAGGGGTGGGCAAATGACAGCCTGCAGGCCAAATCCAGCTGTGAACCGCTTTTGTAAATAAAGTTTTATTGGAACACAGCTACAACCATTTATTTACATATTGTCTATGGCTGCTTTCACCCTAAAACATCAGAGTGTGGCAGAGACCCTATGACTCACAAAGCCTGTATTTACCATCTGGCCCTTTGCAGAAAAAGTTGGCACTCTGGGTGTGTCCCTATTCCATCTACTTCATGATTGTCGTGAGGAGCACATGAGAGCCTGGATAGGGAAGCCCTTTTGAAACAATAATGTGCTGCCTAAATATGGGGACTATGGATGTTACCAGGCAACTTTAGAAGCAGCTACCACCTCTACCCTCCACTTTATCTCTCCAACTTCCTCCACATTTCTGTCTTTAATTTTCTCTCTCAGACACACCCAGAGCCCTGGGGTTAAATGATTTGGCTGGGTTTATATGGCTTGTTAGTGTCAGAACCATGGCAGCAACTTGGGTGTCCTAACTCCTGGTTGGGGGCATCTCCACGACACTGTCCTTCCTCCACCTTCCTTTCCATGTTGAGAGTTTATGACAATGATCAATAGGTACTTAGTGTGTAGAAGGGAAGAGCGAGGGCTGGGTGTGGACCAGAGGGTTATGGGAGGTGAGAGGCATCTTGAATGTCCCCTCTAGTAGGAATTATAGTCACTTCTAGGGACATAGCACTAGAAAGAGATGCATTCATACACACACCTCATTGGGTCCCAATGGCCTGGCATCCAGAATTATTTGCTCACCTTCTAGGGGAAAAGGGGATCTATTGTGTATATAACTAAAAGCACTAATGCTTCTAGCTGTCCTGTTTTAACACGTAACTTTGGGAACATCAGCCTCTCTGGGCTCTTCTGTAAAAAGGCAATGAAAATGCTGTCTTGCCTGAGCCAGACAAGATTTAAAGATTTGATCTCTGTCTCTGTTTATGAAATACAGAGTTTTTCAATAGAAAAGCACCATGTAAATGTCACTTATAATCATGACTCCTCCAATGGGAGATAGTGCCTGGCCTTTCAGTAGGTGTGAGCAGGAAGACTGGGCTTGACCTGTCTCCACTGCCCTCTGAGCCACTGAACCCACCTCTATACTGAAGCTTCTGGGCCCGGTTGTTTGGACAGTCCTTCCCCTGTAAACTGAAGTTGATGTTGGTGCGGATGCAACGGTTGTTGAGTGGCTGGACGGGCCTGAAGTTGTCACTCATGCTCAGAAAGATCTGAGATGGTTGATTCTGGCTGAGCAGGCGTAAGGAATGCATCTGAGGAGAGAGGAAACAGCTGTGAGATCCACCCATACCAGGAAAGAAGTAAGACCATGTAGACTGTGGCCAACCCGGGCAGTGCCAGCTGTGTGGGAAAGGGCACCTGAGGCTTCCACAGACCCTGATTCATGGGTTCAGTGGGAACAACCCACTGATGCCTCCATGCTTGGAGGGAGCCTTGCTTCAAGCTCCCTGGCTCCTGTGTGCCTCTGAACAAGTCAGTGATTCTCTTCTGTCCTATGACACACTGTCTGTCAAAGGAGGAAACCCAGCTGGGTGTTCTCCAGGGTCTCTTCTTTCTATCACACCTTGGGGTCCAGTAATTCAGGGAATTGTTCTCCCACACAGGTATTATTCAAACTACAGTGATTGGTCCAGGAGTCAGAGCTAAACTAAGCTGGATTAATTCAGTTCCTTTTCTGTGAATATCAGGATCTGGAGCTGGACTAAAATGTTTGCAGCCATGTTCCACCCAGGACTGTGAAGCTAAAGAATACTCTCTAGCAGTAGAGGAGAACGAAGCTACGGTGCAGGAGGGAGCAGGAGAGAACAGAGAGAAAGGGCTTCTGGGGTTCTGATTCCAGTGACTTCCTGACATCAATTTCTGATCTTAAATTCCATAAGATGACCCAGTATCTCATGGATAAATCCTTTTTCTAAGCTGAAGTTAGATGGAGGGGGTTGCTAGTCACTAAGAGTCCCAGTAAATACAGATAGCATCAGATACTTCAAATTGTTCAAATTGCTGTTGGGTTGTAAATACATATCCTGTAAAGGAGATTGGATTTGCTTCCTTTGCTTATCTTTCCTCTGAGTTTTTATAGACCCTTGCAATCATAGAATAGACTCATGTAATTTACCCCCTTCATTACAAAGAAGACAATTCACTTCAAAGAAGTGGGGCAACAGGCTTAGGCGCTCATAAGGAGCCATTAGTAAAGCTGGCCTCAGAGGCCAGATCTCCTAGTTCCCATTCAGTTCTGAGAAATGCTAGCCAGCCCAACTAGGAATACTGTGAGATGCTCTAAAAAATCCCACATTCAAATATGTTTATGAAATGTTACATATCATATTGCCTCTTCTTGGAGACTGACATGTATATCATTCTAAAGACCCTGAGAAACCTCCCAGCAATGAAATCGAATTAGCTCTTTTTATTTCTTTTTTCTCTTTTATTTCTACTTTTTAAAAAAAAATTTTTTAACATCTTTATTGGAGTATAATTGCTTTACAATGTTATGTTAGTTTCTGCTGTATAGTGAATCAGCTATACATATACATATATCCCCATATCTCCTCCCTCTTGCGTCTCCCTCCTACCCTCCCTATCCCACTCCTCTAGGTGGTCTCAAAGCACAAAGCTGATCTCCCTGTGCTATATGGCTGCTTCCCACTAGCTATCTATTTTACATTTGGTAGTGTCTATATGTCAATGCTTCGTCCCAGCTTACCCTTCCCCCTCCCCGTGTCCTCAAGTCCATTCTCTATGTCTGAGTCTTTATTCCTGTCTTGCCCCTAGGTTCATCAGAACCGTTTTTTTAACATTTAGATTCCATATATATGTGTTAGCATATAGTATTTTTTTTTCTCTTTCTGACTTACTTCCCTCTGTATGACAGTCTCTAGGTCCATCCACCTCATTACAAATAACTCAATTTCATTTCTTTTTATGGCTGAGTAATATTCCATTGTATATATGTGCCACATCTTCTTTATCCATTCATCTGTTGATGGACACTTAGGTTGCTTCCATATCCTGGCTATTGTAAATAGTGCTGCAGTGAATATTGTGGTACATGACTCTTTTTGAATTATGGCTTTCTCAGGGTACATGCCCAGTAGTGGGATTACTGGGTCATATGGTAGTTCTATTTTTAGTTTTTTAAGGAAGCTCCATAGTGTTCTCCATAGTGACTGTATCAATTTACATCCCCACTAACAGTGCAAGAGGGTTCCCTGATAAAGCTTTTTCAAACATATTTGACCAAACTACCCATTTTGCTCTGCCTTTTGAACACTAGAGCTGTAGAGCACACTTTGGGAACTAACCCTGCTGTCTTTTCTCACTCAAACAGGTAGGGTGCATCTATAATTAGTTCATGCTAAGCCTTTCCAGATGCTGATTCTTTTTATTTATTTATTTTTAAATATTTATTTATTTATTTTTGACTGTGTTGGGTCTTCGTTTCTGTGCGAGGGCTTTCTCTAGTTGCGGCAAGTGGGGACCACTCTTCATCGCGGTGCATAGGCCTCTCACTATCATGGCCTCTCTTTTATGGAGCACAGGCTCCAGACGCGCAGGCTCAGTAGTTGTGGCTCACGGGCCTTGTTGCTCCGCGGCATGTGGGATCTTCCCAGACCAGGGCTCGAACCCATGTCCCCTGCACTGGCAGGCAGATTTTCAACCACTGCGCCACCAGGGAAGCCCCAGATGCTGATTCTTTAAACATAAGTTTGATGAGCTGAATTGTGTACCCCTAGATTAAAAAGTTAAAGTCCTAACCCTCAGTACCTCAGAATGTGACCTAATTAGGAAATAGGGTAATTGCAGATATAATTAGCTAAGATGAGCTTACTGGGTTGGACCCTAATCTAATATGACTGATTGGGGTAGGTCGTAACCCCATTTGACTGATGTCCTTATTGTGGGGTGGGGGTGGGGGTTGGACAAAGAGACACAGACATTAAGAGAATGCCATATAAAGATGAAGGCAGACTGAGGTGATGCTCCTACAAGCCAAGGAACACCAAAGTTTTGCCAGAAAACCACCAGAAACCAGGGAAGAGGCATGGAACATATTCTTCCTCACTTCCTCAGAAGGAAACACCTCTGCAGACACCTTGATCTTGGACTTAGAACCTCCAGAACTGTGAGGCAATATGTTTCTGTTGTTTAAGTCACCAAATTTGTGGTACTTTGTTAAAGCAGTCCTAGCAAACTAATACAATAGGCACTCCACAAACCCAGCCAGTCTTCACATCATCTTCCCCATTAGCTAAAAGACCACAGAGAAGCTCACCTGCATCCTGGTTATATAGACAGGTTTGTTCATTATTATCCAGCTTGCCGTCTCATAGCAGGGTGGGATAGTCATTGACCCATCATAAGTAATGAAACTAGAGGTCTCTGGATATAGTTCCTCTATATTAAGTCCCTGTAGTAAATATGCATCATCTAGAGAAATAAAAAAGACTTAAGAATTAGATTTCTTGAGAAAGTGCTGGTGTTGCTGATAATTTTTTCTTTTCAGATTCCAGAAGACTATAACTCTCAGGATGGGCTACAGTAACAAACAGTTCCCCAAATCACAATCACTTTAAACAAAAAAATTTCTATTTCTTGCTCGGATACAAGTCCATTCTAGGTTGGCTGAGAGCTTCCTGCATGTCATTGTTGTCCATACTCTGGGACCCAGACTATCAGAGCAGCTGCTGTCTAGATCCTTGTGATTCACAATGATAGGAGGAAAAGTAAGCATGGTGGAACATATGTTGGCCCTTAAAACACTGGCACATGTTGGCACATGTCACTTCTGCTCACATTTTGTTAGCCAAAGAAATCATATGGCCAAGGCTGATGTTAGAGATTTAAGGAAGCACATTCCTCCCATAGGATGAGACAATGAATATTGGTGAACAGTAATGTGGTCTACCACAAGGAGAATAGGAAGAGCCAAGTCCTTGGTTATGGTCCCTGATACCTGGGCCCATAATATTATAGCCATAATGAAATACACAGTTAAAGGCTTTTAGGACCCGTTAAAACATTGCCTGGTCACCATCCTTATTTATTAGCATTGCTTAATTAAGAGAACATTAAGAAAATATTTTTAGAAAAGTAAGTCAGACCAAATCCTACCATGAGATTTAACTGTTAAATTCAACAACTGATTTCATTTTTGTGGCTCTCCTCTCCATAAGGCCCATACAGATAACTCTTTGTCCTATACCTATTCAAGGTATTCACACTCATATATCTTTTATTATTAAATATACTTTTTCAATTATAAAAGTAACATAAATACATATAAGACTATATGGAAAAAAGAAAGAGGAAAATAATAACTCTGATCACATAAAACAATTGCCATTAACATGTTGGTATATTTCGTTCTGATTTTTCAATTCAATGCATTGGTTGTATTTTTTTTTTTCATTGGTTGTATTTTTATAAAATTATAATGTACTGGAGTTTTCAAATGTCAATAAATTTCAATGAACTTCTCTCCTTCTCTTCTCATGATCCTTCCTCCCTTCTTTCTGCAGACTCTTTCTCTCTTCTCTTGGCTTCTAAAACACCATACTTGGGACTCCTATTTTTCTGGCCATTCCTTCCAGGATTCTGTTGCTGGATTCTTATTTTCTACCTGCTTTTCTCAATGTTGGCTTTTCCCAAGGATCAATCCAAGGCTCTTTCTTCCCTCAGTCCATATTCTCATCATAGCCCATCTACATTCATGGTTTCCACTGCTCTCTGTACCCCAGTGATCTCTAATCTATGTCTTCAGGAGTCTTGCACCCACTGGTTTGCCATGAGTGTCCACCACTGTGGCCGGCCCAAGGAGCCTGAAGAACACATGGCAGGGACCCAAAGCCTGGCTGGCAGAGGGATAAGACCTGCTCCTCCAGTCCTCCTAGGTTCACATACATTTTCTCATCCATGTGTTCAACTCCCAGTGGGAAAGGACTGACTCTTTGGTGGTTGATATAATGTCTCAAATTCAGTATTGTGTATGTATAATGGTAAAAAAGGACTTTCACATACAGCTGGAACCTCATACTGTCCTAGTAAGATTGGTCAGGCATATAATAACATCTTCATTGACAAGAAACTGAAGATCAGAGAGGCAGAGTGACCTGCCCAAGGTCAGAGTGCTAGATGGTAACTGCAGAGTGGAAAGTGGAATCCAGCTCACCTGACTTCCAGGCCAAAGTCATTCATTCATTCAAAAAATGTTCACTAGGTACCTCTTAGTGCTGGACACCGGGTTAGTCTCTGCGGGTAGAGCAGTGAACAAGAATAGATGCCTGCCCTCATTCTAGCTAAAGAGACAGATAACAAATTGCAAAAATATATATAATATGTTGACCTTAATATCAGGGTGGTGATGATAAATGCATCTTGGCCCAGGCTGTACCTACTTATCCTGAGCATTAATGCTGCTAATCCATTTTCCTGGGCAAAAATCCCTTACCTTCCCCATCTCTTCCTCCAGAAATTTCTCACTCAAGTTTCTCTGATAAGAAAGAACCATCTTTGCCAAGGAAATTTGGATTTCAGAGCTCCTTTGCTTGCCAACTGAGTTAAGGACAAGTCAACTGATCCAGTGGTTTGGAACAATGCAAATAAAACCAGTTAGCCTGCTTCATCCTAAACTGCCTCTGCTGGCCTCTGCCTACCCTTATAGGGTAAATGAACTTCTCCGGGGCTCTGTCCACAAAATGCCCATGAGAGAGATTGGTCAAGCTGGATTAGGACACCAACAGTAGGAGAATGGGCTTTCTTTCTCTTTCCATTTAAATGTTTCTACCTTTCTATCAAAGCACCAGGGAATCAAGACAAACCCAAGAGAGACATAGTGATTGGAATATAGCTGGGCTGGATCTGTACTCTGACTTGTGCAGTCAGATGGTTCCATGACAGAACTGTGGTGCCCAGAGTACACAATGATGTGATGGTCCTTGGAAGTTAGATCAGGTGTCAACACAACAAGCTTATGTTGAGTAGCCACCGTTTGGCTCTAACTATTTCTTAAGCCCCTAGTATGTGTCAGGCACTAAGCTAAGTATAGGCAAGCAGGATGTAATGTAAGTGAATACAGCAAGAAACCACAGAGATAGTGATATATATCTGCACTGGGTACATTGAGAGGCTGTCAGTTATGCCTGGGGGCGGGTGGGACTGCAGAGGATTAATTGAGGAGCTGACCTGAACTGTATCTTGAACAGCAGGAGGGAATCAGTGTGTGGCTGGTAAGGGTGGCTGTCAAGGGCACTGTAGATGGTCACAGTAAAGAAAGCTAAAGACACAGAGCAGCGCATACTCAGGACAGCTAGTACATGGGTAAGATGCAGGGGAAGGAGTGTTGTGAGGAATAAGGCGGGGGGGGGGGTTGGTCAGTACAGGCCACACCCAGAAGGTCCTTCTCTGTGCTGTTGGGAATTAGGGCTTCATCCTGTAGGCAATGTGGAGCCACGGAAATGTTTTAAGCTGAGGAGTAGCATGATCAAATTTGCACTTAATGATCTTTCCTCTGATGGTGGCTTGGCCTGAAGATTAACATATTGAATGAGAAAAGGAAGCATTTGGCACATGTTTATTAAAGGTCAATGTGATTTGTTTAACCAAGCTTGCACTTGGAGCATATTGGGTACTCTAGCATGCTGCTATTATTGTATTTTTTTTAAAACATCTTTATTGGAGTATAATTGCTTTACAATGGTGTGTTAATTTCTGCTTTATGACAAAGTGAATCAGTTATACATATACATATGTCCCCATATCTCTTCCCTCTTGCATCTCCCTCCCTCCACCTTCCCTATCCCACCCCTCTAGGTGGTCACAAAGCACCAAGCTGATCTCCCTGTGCTATGCGACTGCTTCCCATTTGCTATCTATTTTACGTCTGGTAGTGTATATATGTCCATGCCACTCTCTCACTTTGTCCCAGCTTACCCTTCCCCCTCCCCATATCTTCAAGTCCATTCTCTAGTAGGTCTGTGTCTGCTATTATTGTATTTTATTTTATTAGGGGTGGTGGGGAGGAGAGATGGAAGGAGACCGTAGAATAAGGGGCATTCCAGGCATGACTAGAGTAAAGAAAAACAACATTTATGTTTTTCTGAAACTATAATTAGCCTCTGTGTTTCATCTGTATTTGAGGACAGGGTTGGTGTGTGTGTGTGTGTGTGTGTGTGTGTGTGTGTGTGTGTGTGTTGGGGTCAGGGGGAAGGCCAGGAACAACAGGTTACATTCATGGATTTAACCCACATAGCAGGGGAAAAACCTGCTTCCAAAACACTCTTGTGCTGATATCCCAGGCTCTGCTGCTGTGGTCCTGCCAGGAAATTCCTCTTCACCCATGTCACCTGTGAGATGTGCAATGGTTGCCACAGAACATGGCAGCTTCTACCCTCCCACAGTCCTCATTCACCACTTTGTTCTTCCCATGAATCTGCTAATATGCATACTTCATCTTTGCCCTTTTAATTTCCTCACACTACAGAACTTGGAAAAACCCCTGTGTGAAGAATGTGAACTTTGGTCTCAGACTGGAGTTTCAGTGCTGGCTTTGCTGTTCACCATTTGCATGACCTTGGGCATGCAGGTAACCATCTGAGCCTCAGTTTCTCAGTATGCAGATGGTTGGAGTGGAGAGTGGACTGAATGGTTGTGTCTCCCTCAAATTCATAGATTGAAATCCTAATCCCCAATGTGATGATATTATGAGGCAGAGCCTTTGAGAGGTGATTAGGTCATGAGGGTGGAACCCTCATGAATGGGATTAGTGTCCTTTTAAAAACAACCCCAGAGGGCTCTCTCACTCTCTTTCTGCTATGCGAAAATCCAACAAGAATTCTGCAACACAGAAGAGGGATTTCACCAGAACCCAGTCATGCTGGCACCGTCATCTCATATTTTCATCCTTACTTAACTATAAGAAGTAAATTCTGTTGTTTATAAGCCACCCAGTCTATGCTGCTTTATTATAGCAGGCTGACCTGCCTAAGACAGAGTACTTGCCTCACAGAGTTGTTTGAGGAACAAATGAGATCACACTTTTCAAGTACTTGGCACAGGGCCTGCCTGGCCCATGGCAAGTACTCACCAATACTAATATCCTTGCCCAGCTTCCCTGAGATAACCATTGCTTGGCCTCCCCGAGCCTTCCTGGCTCTCCTGCACTGGGTTAGTGCCTTCCTTTTACACCATATTTACTGAATTAGCTTGCCAATAATTAACTAACCTATTTGAATGTCCCAGTAAACTGTGAGATCCTTTGGGAGAAGGGCTTCCATCTTTTATCTCCGATTCCCTAAGCCCTACCATGGGGTCCACTACATGGTGGGTGCTCATTAAACATTGGCTGCATGCATGAATGAAATGGTTTCTGCCCAGCAGCTTCACCTGCTGGTGGTTCTGGACAGACAATAAAGGAGGAAGAGGCAACATCATCTGTCAGATTATGGGAGAAAATCTCTGAGGCTTCAGTCTATACCATTAGCTTAAATACATGCTGCTCACCACTACTCCCAAATATGTCATACCCCAGATCTCAGAATGAGATGGAGACTGTTGCCTGTCTCCATGTGGTGTTACTGTTTCTGCACCAAACACACCTTTGCGTTTACATTGCTGAAACTGTAATGTGTGCATTTAACATATAACACTTGTCCTCATGACTCACCATTCTGCCTCAAAGGCTGACATTAAATCACTGTTTTATCTTTTAGGGATTGGAATTTGAGAACTACTGACTACCTTTTTATATCTTCTTTTCTCCCCACAATGACTTGCTTGATGTATTTGGCAGGAAAGAGGCAGTGGGACCCAAGAAAGTTTTCAGCCCTAGTGTCAAGGAACACTGGGGTGTCTTCCATGGCTTACCAGGTCAGGAAGTAATTATTACCCACAGACTACCTTGTCCATGCAGCAGCCAGCAGAAAACCAACAGTTTGTGCGTGTCAGTGTTATCCTCTGGTCATGGTAGACAGAAAGGAGCCCAAGAACTAATGTCCTGAAAGGTGGATTCTGCTCTCCAAATTCTCAAGGCTCTATTCATTAGTAAGGATGCCAAAGATCTAGAGGTCAGAGCTGTTTATAAACAGAGAGATAAAAATTTGGGGTGAAGCTCAGAGGCCAATAGGCTTATCATGCATGCCTCTGCTTGTTTTAAGGATATTTACTGAAAGGAAGTGATGGCATGAAATAAATTTTCATGAGTAGTTTTATAGAGAGGTTTCCTATCATCTATCTATCTATATCTATTTATCTATCTATCTATCTATCTATCTATCTATCATCTATTTATCTTCTATCTATCATCATCATCATCATATAGAGGGCAAAGCCCTGGACTTCAAGTAGGAGTCTTAATTCAAGTCTAAGTTCCAACTGTGGCTTTGCCAGTAACTTACTCTTTCTTCATGGATAAGTCATGTAACCTCTTACTTGTGGGCACAAGAACATTCTGGATAATTGCTAAAGTCATCTTTAAGTTAAAAAATAATCTATAGACCCCCAAATATCCTTCAATATAAACAAGCTTACATAGATAAATTTTTCTTCTGTAGGTCAAATTTTTGATATGACAGTGTTGTAACTTTTTCAATATGTTGGATATACCTCTACATCACAGGAAGACCCCTTGGATAACCAGTAGGTAGAGAATATTTATACACAGTTGATAGCCCCATTTTATCCTTTCAAATGATTGGAGAAGTTAACAGCTGTGCTTTTGATTTTATGACATGCTCTTGCTGAATCTATGCCTTATCTTATACTGAGTTCTTAATTTTGGACACAACTCCTAAAGCTGACTCTTTCTTTCCTTCCTTTCTTTCTTCCTTCCTTCCCTCCTCCCTCCCTCCCTCCCTCCCTCCCTCCTTCTCTCTCTCTCTTTCTTTCTTTGAAACACACCATGATGAAATGCCTAGTATCACATAGCGGGGAAACCTTTCCCTTAGTCTGAACTTTGATGGCAGCCTCTGGTAAATGCATTGTGTTAACTTATGTGACATTGATGAGATTTAACATCACCCGGCTTCCTGATTATGAAGTTCCCATTCAAAGAGAATGGTGTCAGTGAGAAAAAGGCACAGCAGTTCCAGAAATCAATACTGGACTAACTTCTGATTAATATGGAACTCTTTGGCAATTTTCTCATATGGAATGACATTTCCTCTTGTAATCTGAGGCAAATTCAACTGAAATGAAAAAAGGCAATTGCTAAAGAATAAAGTAATATGATTTTTCATTTTATACAAATGAAAAATGAAAAAGAGGGCCTCCGAGAACTGGATTCAATGGAGGTAAGATGTTCCTTTTCCTTGCTGACTATAGTTACTACTTGGATTGCAACGTGGGGAGTGGAATGCTGCATTTTGCATTCTGTGAAAACATTTCCAAATCCATTCATTTGAAATGAAAGCACAAGTTCAATTAAGCATAGAGAAAGTCACCAGGAGTAACATGCTTAAGCTCCCTGCTGATATTTCATCACATTTAACACTGTGTTCCTCTGAGGAGTGAGTGCACAGAACACTTCCCAAGGAACTGAGAAGTATAAGGCAGTTACAGGTTGGTCTATCCTTGCCTACACATTCATGTTTTAGTCAGGGTTGGGGTAGGGGGGGCTAAAGCAAAGTTATAAACAGGCAAGTTTGAAAAAAGATTTTTAAAGGGCTCAAAACACCATGTTTAAAAGCTTTCCTCAAAACAACTTGAGTTGTGTGCCTTTATTTCCTTGCTGGAAATATGTATTAAGACAATAATCAGACCCTTTCAAATTTGGAATCTATAATCTTTTGGATTCTTATTGGACTGAAGTTCACCATTGTATTTACTGTCTATGAAATGAATGGAGTATATGAAACTGAAAGAGAATGAAGCTACTAAAATACTCCACTGTCCTAAGACCCTGGAAGAAAGCATTCATTTATGTGTACTGTTCCCTCTTACCCATTTAAGAAGGTTCTTTGCTCCACTTGAAAATATAAATATTCTTTAAAAAAAAATAATGCTGGCCCCATGAAATCAGGTGGATAATCAAATGATAAGAATGTCACCTTTTATGTAATTGGGGCTCTGTGCCTACTTATTAATTAACACAAGGAAAATGGAGGGATATTGGCATTGTTCCAATACATTACACTAAACAATTAAAATACTTCAAGTAAATTACGAATATCTCCTCCAGAAAATCCATTTTTCAATGCCATGATTTCAGTCTCGACCCTTAATCTGTTGAAGACGAATTTAACTTTAATAAAATGGATTTTCTTTAGAAGACTTTCTAAATTCAGCCTGAAATTAATTCAGGCTGGTCTTTTCCATCGTCAGTCTGGGTTAGTGAGAGTGTTTTATAAGATTTGCTCAGACATATGAAATCCAAGCTTTCAAAGAGAGTGGAAGCTCACTAGGCTATTGCCATCCAATGTACGGGTCCCATGCAGGAGCTGGGTTTCATTAGAGTAAACAAGCTCTGTTGTTTGTGTGCCCTGTATTACATTCACCTTGACAATAACTTTTATTTAGTTTTATAGTGACCTGCCTCCCACTCTCCAGGAAGCTGGATTTGACCACAACATACCTAGGATAATTTAGAAACACATGTTATTAAGCACCTGGTTTATACCAGTCAACGTCCAGGCAACTGACTCATTGCCTTGTTTAATCCTCATCCCAACACTCTCAATGTCAGTATTAGTATCCTCATTTTATTGATGAGGAAATTATCTCAGAGAGGTTAAGAAACTTGCCAGAATCCACACAGAAAAGAGTGGTAGAGCCAGGAGCCCAGGTCTGCTTAGTTCTATATCTCTTCACTAGAACACATTGCATCCCATAATTATAGTGGCTTTTACCAGAATGTTGGCTTCCAAAATTCCCAGTCCTTTTGGCAAGATTCTCCTTCTTTCCTTCTTTTATGGATTACCTGGCATTGATTTTTCTCAACTGGCTCAATAGAATGATTTTGCACAATTCATTTTTTTCTCCCTAGTCATCTAATATATGTTCAAATCAAGCAAATGGATTGTGTGCCTACTGGCTGCCATTTTGTAGCGATTTCACCCCATGCTTCCATGCTTACCCCTGCCTCTTTGTACCTCCTGAGCCAGTTGATGAGACAGACATACCAGAGCCTCTTCCAGGGTAGGATTTAAAAGATATCTTTAGAAATTATTTACAATCTTAAGTCATGGGGATCTTTCAAAAGTGAGGATATGTCCGCCTCTCTTCTCTATTTATTCTCTCCCATGATCTCACCCAGGTTTAAATGCCATCTGAATCCCAATGACTTCCACATTTATATCTGTAATTCTGTATCCTGAAATCCAGACTCATATATCCACCTGCCTATACTCCACACCTCTTCTTTGATGCCCATCTTGAGTTTAACATATTTGAAATTCTGATTCCCTTCCTACCCATGAATATGCTTCATCCATAACCTTCCCCATCTCAGATGATGGAAAAGTCTTCCTTCCATTTACTCAGGCTAAAAACCTTAGTTATACTTGACTCCTCTCTCTCATATCACACACCCAATCTGTCAGTAAATCTCTTGGCTCTTCCTTCAAAATATACCCAATCATTTCTCATCACCTCCCCTAAGTTGGCCTGATCACGATCAACATTGCTGCAATCATCTCCCAACTTTTGTTCATGCCCCTATAGTCTATCCAAGCAAACAGAGAGATCCTTTTGTCAGGAGATCATGTCACTCTCTGCTCAGAGTCTTAGATTGACTTTTCATTACAAATGGCCTCCAAGGGAAAGACTGATGGAGAAGATTGACCCATCTAGTACCAACCTCTATGCCTTCTCTGGTTTCTGTATGTGCCTAATAATGGCAGTGCCACTGTGTTCCCTTGAATGACAGTGGTTTCCACTGGTAGTCCCATGCCAAGGGACAGACAGGAGCTGCAGGGGGCTTAGGATGGTATGAGCCTGAACTTTTAAAGTACCCACAAGTTCTGTGCATAATTTATGTCCCTTCCAGAGTGGAAACAAGTGCAAAAAGCAAAGAGATGGCTCTTCAAACTGAACTAAGGTTGGAATTAAGAGAAGAACATGCCGATAAGCTTCATGTAATGTGAAAGTATCAGCATTACAACTAGTTTTAAGACCTCAGAGCTTAGCTTTCCTTGCTCCTTAGGGAGGAAGACAGTAGGAAAGTAAGAGCATAGAAAAGTCCCCGGGAGGACCTATGATGGAATGCTTGCTCTCTCACTATGGATGAGTAAATTATTGTTCAGGAAATGTTCACTCCCTCCTCAGCCCCAACTCCATGGGAGTATTTTGATGTTGGGCTTGGCCATGTGACTTGCTTTGACCAGTGGAAAGTGGATAGAAGTGACAGTGTGTGAGTTTCAAGCCTAGGTCTTAAGGAACATCACACATTTCTGACCCCCAGCATAAGAAGTACTTGATCCCAGAAAAATGAGAGCTTTGTGGAGCCAAGTTGCCCTAACTGACCTGCAGACGTATGGAGCCACTCTAACCAACCCACAGATGCAGTAGTGAGAAATCAATGCCTATTGCGGAATGCTTGTTTATTATGCAGATGTTACTGACTAATAGAGCCACTCACTAGGTGTGTGTCCTTGACAAATGGCTTCACTTCTTAGAGCCTTGCTTTCCTCATCTATAAACTGGTATAACAATTGTATCTATTTTGAGGATGGGACTTTGTGAGCACCAGGTAAGGTGCTGCACATAAAGCTCTAGCACAGAGCCTAGAGTGCAGAAAGAGTTTGGTTAGCATCTCTTCCTTGTTCCTGATGATGAGCACTTTGCAGAGTGGGTACCACAGCTGCGTGAGTATGGCAGACTGAAGCTATGCTGGGGTGCAGTTCTGGGTAGCATCAGAAGAACGGGCTGGTTGGGAGAGTGGGTGGGGGCCAAAGTCAGTTGTCCCTGGGTAGTGTGTTTGGGTGGCAGCTGTGGGGACCCATCTCTTTCTTGCTTGCTTAAAAGTATGAAAGCAGGATACTCTGATAGTTGCCCCTGAGCAAGTGGTGTTGTCTTTGTCTCTACCAGAATTCATGGGCCAATGAATAACCTGCTGCTTCCTGTAGAGCCTCCGGGGGGGACTTCCAGGCTTGTGTTTCCTACCCACTGGCTGTGTCCGTGTGCATGACTCCTGTTTCAGGAAACTCCCCTTCTTGCCATCTGCTGACCAACCTTCCAAGAGCTGGCTGCCCTGGGGCGTTCAGCTGGAGGGAAGAGTGCTAGTGCTTTCCTTCTGAGAAAATCAATCCCTTTCAGCCACAGTGTCCTGGGCATCACAGTGTCTAGGCCATTCCCACATGTCAGGCCAATAATTATCCCTGCAGTGTTACTTCCTTCAGGTATGTGATAAGTGCTCCTGGGAATACCTCCATTATTCCCCAACAGTGTAAAAGCACAAAATACCTGTGATTAGGGATGTAAAGCAGTTACCTTTCCCCATACTGGGTCTCTTTATCTTGCTTTAGTTCCCTTTGGCCCTGACAGATAGATGATGGGACAAGAGAAGGGGGCGCTCCTGCTCTCTCTTAGTCCCACTTCTAGGAGCCTATGTCTAGGGCAGTGAGGGCATTTCTTCAAATATGCTTCTGCATAAACTCCTTAGCCTGTTCTCAAGACCCTTCAAGATCTGACTCCAGACCATCTTTCCTGCCATTCCCTCTGCCCCCATAGGGGGCCATTCGTTTCTCCATTTATTCAGGCCATAATGAATGTTTATTGGATGTGCTGTGGGCAGAGAGGAAGAGCTGATGAAAGCAAAGTTCCTTCCTTTGAATTATTGAGTCCTTTAAATGCTCTTCTTGCTTTTGTATATGCTGCTTGGAATCTCCCTCCCTCCCTCCCTCCCTCCCTCCCTCTTTTCTTGCTGTCTTTTCTTACCAAATGTTTACTCATCTATTCAGTGCTTATTTGAAGTGCAATTGCTATGTATTACCTTGCCATGAATTTTAGGCAGATTTTCTATGATCCCAAAGAGCTCTGTTCCTATTTTTAATACATTGTAATTGTTACCCAAAGTTTTTAAATTTTTTTAGACATGTATTTATTTATTTGGCTGCGTCGGGTCTTAGTTGCGGCATGCAGGATCTTTCATTGTGGTGCTTGGGCTCTTCTTTGTGGCGCGCGGGCTTCTCTCTAGTTGTGGCATGTGGGCTCCAGAGTGCATGGGCTCAGTAGTTGTGGTGCACAGGCTCTTTAGTTGTGGCATGAGGGCTCTGCTCTCTAGTTGTGGCGTACAGGCTCTAGAGTGGTGTGTTCAGTAGTTGCAGTGTGCAGGCTCTCTAGCTGTGGTACACGGGCCCAAGAGCTCGCAGGCTCAGTAGTTGTGGCATGTGGGCTCTCTAGTTGTGGCACACGGGCCCTAGAGTGCGCGGGCTCAGTAGTTGTGGTGCATGGGCTTAGTTACCACATGGCACGTGGGGTCTTAGTTCCCACAAGCAGGGATTGAACCCGCATCCCCTGCTTTGGAAAGTGAATTCTTAACCACTGGACCACCTGGGAAATCCCCTGCTATACAAATCTTTATGAAACACTATGATATGTTTGTCTCTCTGACTAGAGAGTGAGGGGCTCATGGACGGGAAACATGTTCTATTGATCTCTCTATTCCCTGGCACGCAGGACCACTTAATAAATACTTGTAGCAAATATTTAGTGAACAAATGAATGAAGGTCTTTGGTCTTAACTTTGCTATCCTCTTCAGCTATTGCCAAAGTCTGTCCTTTTCAGTTCCTACAGACCCAATGGGGATGAGTCATCAGGAACATCTCACTTGAAGTAGATGAAGTTGAAGTTCCCCTCAGCCACATAACTGCTATTCATCATTGTTTCCAAGAAGATCTGTCATCCTGGCTCTCTAGCCCCTATTTGCATCAGAATTGATACCTGTTCATAAGAAAGGTCATCTTCCCATAGCACAAACCCATATGGATGCTTTCATCTTTGGCAGCAGCCACATCACTTAATATTAATCAGACCAGAGCTAGGGGGTGGGGCAGGGAGGGAAGTCCCATTAATGATTGACTCTGTAGCTGGCAATCTCTTAGATTGTGTGTTGAGGCTTAATGTATGATTTCATGGCTTTTCATGGTCTCTAAACTGCAAATTCAAGATTATTTGAAAACATTTTATTTAATTTTTATGCTCTTTTAATCAAAAAAGTTAAAAAAACTAATAATCCTTTATGGGCAGTTATAAAAACTATTTGCACACAAGACAGAAATGTCTCCCTTTGCTGATCAATCTAAGTTTGAACTTAGAGAGGACTCCATAGGGGTACTGATGAGGCAGGGTGGTATGGTTTTGGAGATAACTTAATTCTTCTAGGTGATTCTCCAGGTTCATTCATCACCGCCAGCGTCCCCAACCCCAACCTCTTCATATGGAAGTGACTTCATATGGAAGCAAGTGCCTGTGGGGAGGGCTGGTGTCTGGCCCATCTTTTTATTCCAGGAGCCTCACTTGGTGCCTGTCATGAGGCAGGTGTGCAGGAAATGCTTGCTGAATGGATGAATAATTGAACGAGAAGGTTTCTCCATACTCTCCTTCTAGCAGTCTGAGGTGAGATCTGTAAGCATTCACTCTGTCTTTCCACGTCACCATTGGAGGTAGAAGCACCAGTGGCCTCCACCAAGTGAGGATATGCAAAGGGGATGTGAGGTGTTAGAATGTTTGTGTGTTGCTTTTTACATTTGCAAAAATCATATTCAGAATCCTAGATTTAGAAAGACCTTAGAAATCTGAAGTTCAACTTCTTCACTTAACAAACGAGGAAACAGAGTCAAAGTGAGGAAGTTCCTTGATTAAGTACAAAATTGGCACATGAATTCCACTTTTCTGGTCACCCTTAATTAGTTAAATGTTTTTTTTCCTATACTGTTTTATTTCATTCCCTTGGTGTGTGCTGTTTCCCATAACCATCCCCAAATCTTGCAAACTCTGGGATTGCTGTGGAAGACAGTAGCATCCTTTCCCCTCTACTCCCTTCAACTTTGCACTGTTCTCTCATTTTTGCTTAAGGATTCTGGGGATAAAACACTCTAGAAACCCAAGGAAACTGGACAGAGTTCTCTAGGTCATCGTATCACACATGTAAATGAAGAAAAATGCCACCCTGCCTCCACCTGAAAGGGAGACCCAATGACACAGAGAGGGAGATGTGGTCTCGCTGAGGGCTTCTGGATGTTTTGAAGTTGGATCCAAACCACCTGGTGAATGCTTTTTCAATCACATAATTGGCAAAGCCCCAAATGTGGCCAGCTGACATGGTAGAGTCTGTCAGCTAGCAGAGTCCCCCAGCTCTTTACCAATCCATGGGATAATGATGACCATCATCATAATAATCATTATTGCCTTAGACAGGCGTGGATGACAAAGGCACTCTGGGAGCTTCTGTTTGAAATGAGCTGCTTCTTAGCCTACCTTCACTCTCCAGAGTGACTTTCTACAGAATTAAAGGATCATGAAGCTGAAAGAGTCCCTTGGAGATCATCAGTTCTGCCTTTCTGACTTCAGACAGGACTAACCTTTATAGAATAGTTGCTATATAGGAAATTGAACCAAACTTACTTTTATATGTTATTCTTGTGATAGTGTCTCTGTTGAGCATTCGATTAAGAAATGGGTTTGATGAATCAGAAACCTAGGGGAGAAAAGAAAATATTAATAACTTGGCAGTACTATTTCAAGATAAACATCGCCTCCATGCATTTACTTATTCACT
The DNA here is from genome assembly GCF_059928025.1 of Delphinapterus leucas. NCBI lineage: Eukaryota > Metazoa > Chordata > Mammalia > Artiodactyla > Monodontidae > Delphinapterus > Delphinapterus leucas. The sequence goes on from NC_143147.1 coordinate 33,545,653, forward strand.
CATATTTATTGAGTCTCTACCATGCTATAAACACTATGATGGCTGGAAATTCAGAGATTAAATATATAGAATCTACTTTCCAGAATCCACAGTCTAGAGAAAGAAGACAGGTAAGTAACCTAATGGTTAAAATTTAGTGTGAAGAGTGCTATGATAGAGTTACAGGTATGATGATATTAGAGGAAGACCGTCCACCTGGGGAATCTTAGGCACTAAGGCCTGAGCTAAGTCTTGAAGGATCGGGGGAAGTTAACAAAGTGCTTTGGTGGTAGAGTGTGGAAAAGGAGGAAAGGTGAAGAAAAACATGACATACAGAGGATTGTGCACACATGGACATGGGAGAACTAGTCATGCCCAGGGAAGTATTTCAGTGTAGGTGAAGGTGAGAGTATGGGGGAAGGATGCGAGGTAAGGATAGAGAGGTAGGCAAGTGCTAGGTCATGTCAGGCTTTGAGTGTCATGTTAGGGAATTTAAACTTTATCCTGTAGGGATGGGGAAATATCAGAGGGTTTTAAGTAAGGAGTAGGGAGTGACATATCAGGAAGGGGATAGTTTTCCAAGTAGAGAGTGAGAGAAAGAGTACTCAGAGCAGTGATATCAGGAGATGAAAAAGATCTCTAGGATATAATATAGAATCTTATACCACTGCTCAGTATTACATGAATCAAATATATCATAAGCCATGTCATTCAGTCAATCAATCAATCATCCATCAATCTGTCCTTTCATCCATCCAAAAAATATTTACCAAATTCCTATTATGGGTGACACATTTTACTAGATGTTCAGAGATCAGTTCCCATTTTATGCCCATGCTGTTACGTCTCCAAATTCCTTGTTTGGAGAACAAGCCAAGTTTCCAGGGGCTTAAGCCAGAGAACCACAATTTGGAGACTGTGATGGGCTCCCACAAGACTGTGTATACTGTTTTCTTAACAACTCCCTTTTTACTCAGCCTTTTTCTAGGGACCATTGTTCATCCTAGTTATTTTTCTCCTACCTTGCTCAGCTGTGCTCTGTAATTTACACCTCAGCTGCTAATCGGATGTTGTGACACATCAATATTTTAAATCTGATTTATTCTGAGGGTTGGGAAAATTGCAGCAGATGGTTATTATTATTAGATAAGCAACAGGTAATTTTTAGTTTGCAGAAAGCACAGACTGTTTATTTTCCCTCCATCTGCCTTTCCTTTCCCACGCAGTTTCCTGTGTGTGTTGTGGCAGTGAGACATACACCAAGGGGAGCTTGGTGAGTGACAATGTTCAACGGAGGTAAAATCCCACTCCAAATGGAGAAAAGTCCCAAATTAAACACTGCTGATCCCTGGAAGCTTTAGTGCTGAATCCAATTTCTACTTTGACATCCTCTTCAGCTATTTAAAAGATAGCCTGAAGCTGCCTGTTTGTGTTGATGCAGCCCATGAAAGGAGAGCCAAAAATAGATTGTCGTGGCGAATCTGCCATGTCCCTTAATCGGGTGCCTTGGTTTCCTGGTACCCGGTGAGTCTGGGCAGAGCTAACATTGGGATTAGACATTTTTGTGCTGATTAAAAATAATTGAAAAATTTCCAAAGTGCACACAGATGATTTGTGGGCTCTAGCACGTTGGCTGTGTGGGTGAGAGGATAAAATATGTACTTGGTATAAGTGAGCTTAAGTGGGAAGTTAATGGTATGTGATTGAGCAGCAATTATAGCCAAATCTCAGTTCCCTGTGGTCATAGGAAGGGTGGGGGATTAGGAAGGGACAGAGATAGGTAAAACCCAGAGATAAACAAATCTCTTGTTTTAACAAACAATTCCAGTGCTTTTATGGCTCAGCTTTTGGGCCAGGGTGACATCTTGAGGGCTCAGCTGACCTAGATACAGGGTCTCTCATTTTCTGTTCCTGCCTACCTTGAGGCAGGAACTGGGGAGGAGAGGCAGAAAGATCAGCAGGAGGGGAGGGGTACCGGAGGTTTTGTTCACGTCATTTCTAGGTACCAGTGTCCAGAACAAGGCTGGACTGTGTCCCATGCTCAGTCAGTGTTTGGGGATGAGTGAATGACAAGCCACAGCTTGGATAACTCACTGTGGAGCATCTGGGAGTTGATTATGTCGGACAAAGATAGAAGTGCTGTGGCTTATTTTGAGATCTAGCCAGAAAGCTTCAGGTTTGCTCAGGGAAAGAACAGAAGCATCCCTAAGAGCCAAACTGGCCTGAGAAGATGCAGGAGCTAGTCACCATCCTTTCACTGACCTCAGGGTCTGGGGCATATGTTCCACTCAACAACCCGCAGGGAAGCAGCAGGACCTGCATCAGTAATCTCGGTGGAAAGAGTGTTTCTGCAGGAGCTTGTGAAACACACCAGGAGTTTGCAGTTAGGATGCTGACTTCCTGGTGAATCAATCACAGTGTCAGCTGTAATGTGCCTGCACTTCCAGGATGACATACACTGACTTAGGAGCTTTAAGCAAAGTGAGGCAATGCCAGTGGCAGGGGCTGAGGCACTCACCAAAGGTCAGGAGCTGTTGGGCAGTCCATGTTGGCCGTGAGAATTACTCATGGAAGGCCTGGCATTGGGAAAGCCACAGGGGATGTGAGCCCCTGGACATGCATGGCACAATTTTGTGAAATATCTTTAGGCTTCATAACAATAAGCTTGACCCAGGTTGAATGCATCAGTTGGTTATCAATATCATAATTGGGGCTGGTTGAGGGATATAGTTATCTGCCCCATGTTTGTGGGCAGCATGGGGATGTGGGGGAAAAGTTTTTAAATGTTGTTTTCTCTTTTCCCCCTCCCAGCTCTGTGAATAAGGTCATTAGTAAGGTCATTGACTTGCCTTAAAGTCAAGCAAGACTTGGGTTCCATTCCTTTATGGGCTGTTACGAACTACATGAATTAGGATGGAATGTCAAAGATTCTCTGAACCATTTTCCTCATCTGCAAGATAGGGACATGATGCCCACTCCACAGGTTTATTATTAGGGTTAAATGATAAAATATATGTAAAGCACATATCTCAGTGCCTGGCATTCAGGAACCCATTGTGTATTATAACAGGGTCTGTGATGATGTCAAGATGTGCAGAGCAGGGACTGGCAGGATCAGTCTGTACCAGGACCAGTTTCCTTTGGGAAGTCACATCAGGTATTAAGAAGGCACGACAGCTTAAAAATGTACTTCCTCTATCAAAAGCCCCTTCCTATCTTTGCCAATGACAAGCTAGATGAGGTGGGGTTGGTGGCCAGTGGCAGCAATATGTCACTAATGCCTCTGTCCAATGTTCAGCTCTACTGGGGCCACAAAAAGGTGAGGTGAGGGAGAGTAAGTTAGGAGGTGGTGCAGCCAGGCAGGGCAAAGTGCTTATTGAAAAGGGTGATGCTCTCAAGGAGGGAGGGGGAGTAGTGACTGGGGTTGCCCCTGCACTCATCCTTCTGAGTGATGATGATGCCACCACGAAAGCTCTGTTAAAACTCACTAGTGCCAAATGCTGAATTTCTATTGACCGTCATCAGATTCCAAGTTCTGATTGGAGCACTTCCTCTAATGGTCTGGTTAAAACTTCCCAAGGGGCTAGCACACTGACTGCCAACTTTTAGAACTGCCACCCTTTGCTTTTGTTTTTTTTTCCCTTTTGGAAAGACAGTTTCTTTTGTTTTCTTTCTTTCTTTCTTTTTTTTAATTTGCAAACTTGTTTCACTCAACAACTGTCAAAATGTTAAAGGTAATTATTTTTTAACAAATTAGAATTTGCTTGCTTGGAGGTTTGTTGTTGATGATGACTGTAAGAAGATGTAGAGCCTCCCTAGTATGTCATAAAGTCAGCATTGGTGACCTTTGCTTAATTATTCACAAGGATGCTTACAAAGGAGAGGGACAGTGGAAGGGAAAGATGATACTCAGAGCAATTGTGGGAAGCTGGAGGGAGCTGTTTAGTGCAGTGCCTGGAGGGGAGAGATATCTCACATTTTCCTTTCATCTCTTTTTCCAAGAGTTATCTGATGGACAGGTCTTTAATCCAGTGGGGTGTCAGTGAGAAACCATCTCCCCTTATATTGCTTCCTTCTGATGGTTCTGCATGAGTGGGACCTAAAGCCTGCACCTGGATCCAGCACACTTTTTCTCTCTAGGACAAAAGCTACCTGAATCCTCAGGCCCCAGTGCTCTGAAATGGAACTCATTGTTTTTGCATCTCACTGAAAGGGGCTTTATTTATCATGAATCTCATGGAAATAAAAGTCACCCCCTGCAGCTTTTCTTGGGCATAGATATTACCTCTGTTGCTATTTCTAAGATCCAACAGGACCGCAAACTGATATTCTTATTGGGGTGGGAATGGCAAGAAGAGAAGAATGAAGGAATGCAATACACTTACTTTTATAAATATAGAAACTACCACCAATCCATTTGGGCTCTTTGCAGCTTCTGTGACATTGGTATATAACTCGTGGTTATAGTGGATGAGCTGCACCTGGCAGGAGTGAAAAACAATAATAAGAACAACAATCTAGCATTAAAAGATGTGAGGTACGGCATATCCACCCTACATAAGGGTAAACTGTAAAGTACATTGTAGAACAATTGGAAAGATAATCCTATAATTGAAGAGATTTCAGGGGTATGATCTGTGTGTGTGTGTGCATGTATTTTATACATGCACACACACATACACACACATACAAAATACCCATACATATTTGCAAAAGTTTTCTGGTAACAATCATGCATTTAATAAGCTTGGTGCCCATCTGGCTCTGGCTCCATCTCAGGACATTTCCCCTAAAGTGTGTGTAAAGTGAATTTCCCTTATTAGGAGCAGAACTGCCCTACAGGGGTGGACATGTTTCCAGGCTGTACCAGCAGCTGCCATTGGCAGCAAGTAAATCTTCCTCATGGCCATGGACAAGCAGGGAATTGCTAGGTCCTGAGTCAGCTCAGTGACACTGAGAGGAGACTGGCCAGCCTGCAAGACGCAGTGCTCCTGATGGAGAGAGAGCTGTTGGCTTAGGCTCCTGATGCACCAGCCTGCACCAGTCACCTGATTGTGTAGGACTTAACTTGCTCTTCATTGAATGAAGATCAGCAATCTGCCTGTTGAGCCCTTGTTCATTCATTTCAGGCTGTGGCTTTAAAATAGCTTTTTATGTCCATGCCACTCTCTCACTTTGTCACAACTTACCCTTCCCCCTCCCCATATCCTCAAGTCCATATATACACTACCAAATGTAAAATAGATAGCTAGTGGGAAGAAGCCACATAGTACAGGGAGATCAGCTCGGTGGTTTGTGACCACCTTCGGGGGTGGGATAGGGAGGGTGGGAGGGAGGGAGACACAAGATGGAAGAGATATGGGAATATATGTATATGTATAACTGATTCACTTTGTTATAAAGCAGAAACTAACACACCATTGTAAAGCAATTATACTCCAATAAAAATGTTAAAAAATAAATAAATAAAATAGCTTTTATTTTTTAACAGTATGGAAGTATAATTTTGTAACAAACTAAAAGAAATTAAAAAAACAAAAGTTCCCCTTCCCCACCTCTTTCTAATCCCAGTCCAAGCAATATGATTATTAAGAGTTTAGTATTTATTCCAGATTTTTTTTGTGCTTATTAATCACACACACATATACATGTAGAGTTAAAAAAAACACTAAATGGATAAATTCCTAGAAACATACAACCTACCAAGACTGAATCAAGAAGAAATACACACCTGAACAGACGAGTACAAATAAGGTGATTGAAGTAGTAATCAAAAATCTCTCAACAAAGAAAATCCCTGGACCAGATGACTTTGTGGATGAATTCCACCAAACATTCAAGGAAGAATCCATACCAATCCTTCTTAAACTCTTCCAAAAAATAGAAGAAGAGAGAACACTTCCAAACTCATTTTATGAGGCCAGCATCACCCTGATACTAAAGCCAGACAAAGACACTGCAAGAACAGAGAACTAAAGGCCAATAACCCTTATGTACATAGATGCAAAAATCTTTAATAAAATAATAGCAAATCAAACTCAACAACACATTAAAAGGATTATACACCATGACCAAGTAGGATTTATTCCTGGGATGCAAAGATTGTTCAACACATACAAATCAATCAGTGTGATATACCACATTAATGTAATAAAAGATAAAATCCACCTGACCATTTCAATAGATTCAGAAAAAGCATTTGACAAAATTCACCATCCATTCATGATAAAAAATCTCAGAAAAACAGAAGGAACTTACCTCAATACAATAAAGGACATATATGAAAAGCCCACAGCTAACATCATAATTAATGGAGAAACACTGAAAATTTCTCCTCTAAGATCCAGTACAAGGCAAGGATGCTCACTCTTGCCACTTTTATTCAACAAAGTCTAGGCAAAGCAATTAGACAAGAAGAAATAAAAGACATCCAAATCAGAAAGGAAGAAATAAAATTGCCTCTTTTTGCAGATGAAATGATCATATATGTAGAACACAATAAAGACTCAACCACACAAAAATCTCTTGGCATTGATAAATGAATTCAGTAAAATTGCCGGATACAAATTCAGTATACAAAAATTAGTGGCATTTCTGTACACTAACAATGGACTATCCAAAAAGGAAATTCAAAAAACAATCTCATTTATAGTAGCAACAACAAAAATAAGATACTTAGGAATAAGCTCAACCAAAGAGGTGAACAACTTGCACACTGAAAACTATAAAATACTGGTGAGGGAAATTAAATAAAATAAATGGAAAGACAGGCCCATGTTTGTGGGCTGGAAGAATTAATATTGTTAAAATGTTCATGCTACTATAAGTGATCTACAGATTCAATCCAATCCCTATCAAAATTCCAAAGGCATCCTTTACATAAATAGGAAAAAAATCCTAAAATTCATATGGAACCACAAAAGACCCTGAGTAGTCAAAGCAATCTTGAGCAAGAAAAACGAAGTTAGAACGAAGCTAGAGGAATTACATTTCTTGGTTCCAAAATGTATTTCAAAGCTATAGTAATTAAAACAGTATAAATACATATGCATAGCCCAGTGGAACAGAACAGAAGGCCTTGAAATAAATCCACACACTTATGGCCAACTGATTTTTGACAAGGGTTCCAAGAACACATAATGGAGAAAGGACAGACTCTTCAATAAATGATGTTGGGAAAATTGGATATCCCATGAAAAATAATGAAATTGGAACCTTATCTCATACCACATACAGAAGCCAACTAAAAATGGATTAAGGACTTATATGTTAGATCTGAAACTATAAAACTACTAGAGGAAAACATAGGAAAAAATTTCTTGACATTGGTCTTGACAGTGTTTTTTTGGTTATGACAGCAAAAAGCACAGGCAAGAAAAGCAAAACCAGACAAGTGGGGTTGTACCAAACTAGAAAGCTTCTGCACAGCAAAGGAAACAATCAAAATAGTAAAATGGTAACCTACAGAATGGGGGAAAATATTTGCAAACAATGTATCTGATAAGGGTTAATATTCTAAATATCCAAGTAACTCATAACAAAAAACCCAAATAACCTGATTAAAAAATGGGGAAATAATTTGAATTGACATTTCTCAAAAGAAAACATACAAATGACCAATAGGTACACGAAATAATGCACAACATCACCAATAATTGGGGAAATGCAAATCAAAACCACAATGAGATATAACCTCACACTTGTTAGAATGGCTATTACAAAAAAGACAAGCAATAACAAGTGTTGGTGAAGTTGTGGACAAAAGAGAACACTTGTGCACTGTTGGTGGGAATGTAAATTGGTGCAGCCACTATGGAAAACTGGATGGAGTTTCCTCAAAAAATGAAAAATAGAACTATCATAAGATCCAGAAACCCCATCTGTGTATATGTCCAAAAGAAATGAAATCTGTCTCTTAAAGAGATATCTACACTCCCATGTTCACTGTAACATTGTTCACAGTAGCTAAGATATGGAAACAACCTGAGTGTCCACTGAGGGATGAATGGATAAGGAAAATGTGATACATACCTCTCCCCACACACTGGAATATTATTCAACAATAAAAATAACTGAAATCCTGTCATTTGTGACAACATAGATGAACCAGATGAGCCAGAAGGACATTATGCTAAGTGAAATATGCCAGACACAGAAAGTCAAATACTGTATGAATTCATTTATAGGTAGAATCTAAAATAGTCAACTCATAGAAGGAGAGAATAGAATGATGGTTGTCAGGGGTCGAGCAGAGAGGGAAATGAGATGTTTGTCAAAGGGTACAAAGTTTCACTTATGAAGGTGAATGAGTTCTGGAGCTCTAATGTACAGCATGCTGGTGATAGTTAACAATATTGTATCACACACTTGAAATTTGCTAAAAGTATAGATCCTAAATTAAATCTTTTTTTCTAACATCTTTATTGGAGTATAATTGCTTTACAATGGTGTGCTAGTTTCTGCCCTACAACAAAGTGAATCAGTTATACACACACATACATCCCCACATCTCCTCCCTCCCGCATCTCCCTCCCACCTTCCCCATCCTACCCCTATAGGTGGTCACAAAGCACCGATCTCATCTCCCTGTGCTATGCGGCTGCTTCCCACTAGCTATCTATTTTACATTTGGTAGTATATATAAGTCCATGCCACTCTCTCTCTTTGTCCCAGCTTACCCATCCCCCTCCCCGTATCCTCAAGACCATTCTCTACATCTGTGTCTTTATTCCTGTCCTGCCCCTATGTTCTTCATAACCACTTTTTTTTTTTAGATTATATATATATATACATATATATGTGTGTGTGTGTGTGTGTGTTAGCATACGGTATTTGTTTTTCTCTTTTTGACTTACTTCAATCTGTATGACAGACTCTAAGTCTATCCACCTCACTACAAATAACTCAGTTTAGTTTCTTTTTATGGCTGAGTAATATTCCATTGTATATATGTGCCACATCTTCTTTATGACCCAGCAATCCCTCTACTGGTCATATACCCTGAGAAAACCATAATTCAAGAAGAGTCATGTACCACAATGTTCATTGCAGCTCTATTTACAATAGCCACAACACGGAAGCAACCTAAGTGTCCATTGACAGATGAATGGATAAAGAAGATGTGGCATGAAATTAAATCTTATCACACACACCACACACACACACGCATATATCTATGAATTGGTGATGGATATGTTATTTAGTTCGATTGTGGTGACCTTTTCACAATGTATACATATATCAAAATATCAGTTGTACACCTAAAATGTATACAATTTTGATATGTCAAAGATATCTCAATAAAAATAAAAAATGAAAAGTGAAAAAACAATGGAAATGGAATCATTTATAAGTAACTGTGAACTTGATTAAAAAAAATTTTTTTTTAAATTAAAAGTAGTCTGTGGCTATCTTTCTAAGTCAATGTGTATGGATCTACCTAAATCTTTCTAATAGCCATATAATTCTCCATCACATAAATGCCCCATAACATATTTAACCATTCTTTCACTAGTTTTTAGGTTGTTTCCATTTTTTTTTGTCTCTCGGAAACAGTGTCACAGCAAGCCTAGCATTATCTTTCTATAATGGTATTAGCATTTTCCACAAGCTGATTTGAGAATCTAAAAAGATGGTGCATGTAAAAGTGATTTATGACTCTGAAAGTATAAAGAGTATTCATTATTCCCAACATCCTATGTTGAATTTAAAAAGGTGGTGTAGTTTTAGAAGCTGAGAAAGTCAATGATCAAAAAAGCTACTTGATCTTTGAATAAAACATCTCTAACAGAGTGAATTGCAACCTTCACTGTGCATCCAGTTCACCTGGGTGCTTTTAAAATCCACCTATGCCTGCCCCCCAAATTCTGATTTGATTCTTTTAGGGTGGGAACAAGGCACTGATGTTTGTTAAAAGCTCTTCAGCTAGAGGGCAGCTGGAGTGGAGAACCAGTGCAACATAATCAATGAGCATCAGTATCCCATCACTGTCCACTCAGATGGATGGTCCCTTGAGTCTGATAATATCCTGAACATCTTGAATCAGTAGAGCTTCTCATGGAGGGAGCACATATTATTTCTGCTCTTGAAATATCCTATTTGTTTATTGCTACTTCACTTCTGGTGTGTTTTGCCAATGGTGGCAGATGGTTATACAGCAGCTACTCTGTCATCAAAAAGGCAACTGCAGTCAGGGGCTAGTGAATCTTCTCTGCCTGTGCAGGACTCAGGCCAGGCAGGCTTACAGGTCTGTGCTCATCAATCTCCTCCCTCCCTACCTCCCACCCACACAGCCAGGACTTTCTGTAGGTGGAGAACCAGGAGCTATAGGGGGACCTGCCACATCTCCTTTCAGTGTTGAGTAAGCTTCTTAATGAGAATCAAAACACATCCTGCCAACTGCTAAGATCTTCCCAACAGGTGACCTAGAAAACCACCTGGGACCGTGCCAGTTCTTCAAGGCATGCCTTGAAATTTCAGTATATTCTGAGAACTAGGCTTGGAGAGCAGAGAAGTGGAAGGCAATCAAGTGGAGTGATTATTCTCTCCAACTTATAAGACTGAAAAAGGTAGGAAGACGTCTCTTGGATGCCCCATAGGGTAGGATCCCGTAGGGGCCAGGGTTGTGGCAAGTATAGGGATGAGGCTGTGCTCTGCTCTAAGCTCAGGTTAACACATTTGGGATTTTGATCTGAAGTCTTGCCTCCTCTATGTTCCAAGGTAAGTTGGCTAGGATTCTGAGATCACGGTGAACCATATGAAATTTACTTTTTGATTTGCAAAAATGGTGATTTTATAGAGTTAACATAATCTTAAAATAAAGCTATTTTGAATACAGCATACCCCCACATGCCCACACACGAATTACACGTTAAAAAGATGACATAGTACTTTCCTACTCAATGTGCAGTGCAGGGACCAGCAACAGCCTCAGGATCTGGGAACTTGTTAGAAAAATGCAGAATCTTGAGCCCTACTCTAGACCTCCTGAATCACAATCTGCATTTTAACAAACCCCAGTGATTTGAATGAATGTACGTTATTAGTAGTTGAGAAGTACTGGTTTAGCAGATACTGCTGGCTGGTTAGCAGGGCCCTATTTTGTCTGGTTGTTCACCCTTCCTCTGGTTCACTTCAGCTGAATTTAGCAGTACATACATCATGTATGTTGGAAGATAGGCTGAGTTCAGATCATAGGAGGCTTAGACTAGGAGCCAGGGAAGGGATTTGAACAGGAGATACTATAATCACTATGGGTTGTAAGAGGGAGACTGGAGCAGGGAAAGACCAGAGGTAAGGAGGATATAATTTCAGGTGGTGGTCTTTAAGGTGGAGAATGTTCCATAGGACTTTGTAGTTCATAGGATGTGCGTGTGTGTGGTGAGTGGGCACCAAGTGATCCCCCAGGCCTCAGACCAGTCAGGACCACCAGAAGACCCCAGGAGGCAGCTTGGCGATGGCCAGCCTTCTTGTTCCCACCTGTCAGAACACAATTTTGGCATCAAAGGCAAGAGGGACATTCATGAATCAACAGCAGGGCTTAACTGTGAAAAAGCATTGCTTCCCTTTCACCTACCTCCCAAGGTCCTTGTCAGTAGCAATTATAATTCCTGCAGCTGTTGATTTTTTTTTCTCCAGGCAGGCACAGTGGGCCCAATCAAATACACACTAACCACATACACGGTGCATAGGTGTGGGTGGGTCTGGGGGAAGGGGGTCTGCTGCTTCTCCTGCTATTAATTTGGGGTTGGGGAGCAGCTATGTGCAAATCATATCCTGCTAGGAAGAGAGTATAAGATTGGCAAGTTGGTTCTGAAAGTGATGCCTGTGCATTGCCTTTTGCCATTTATGGGTAATATTTTTAAATCCAAACCCTACTAAGTCAGAATTTTGAATAATTTGGATGAGCACTTAAGCTGTAGTTTGAACACCAACTTTGGTGCTTAGTCAAGGTAATCAAAGTGTCTGACGTGACATAGGAGATTTATAAGTGAATGCTTGACCTTCTGAGCAAGTGTGTGAGGCAACTAGAACTGCAGGGACAATGTTGAAACTGCTTACAAGAACAAACTCTTTGGGGGTTAATGATGACATTCTAATTAAACACCGCTTTTAGCTATTCATTAAAGAGGCAACCCAAGGGCTTCTGCTAGCTTAGTTGGAATTACCATGTGAAAGAGCTAAGCCTGGATTACTGGACATTATTTTATAATCTTGACTTTTTAATTAGTTTAGACAGGTGTCTGAACTTTAGAGAAGCTTTCTGGAAATGCAAGACTGAGAAATGGCTGTCTTAGAGGAAGAAATAAGATATTGTTGGACTTTTCATGATGCTCAGACATGGTACACGCTGTGATCCAGAGCATTTTCTAAGTTCTCTGAGATCTGATGTGATTCTTCATTGTGTGACACTAGCTTTAATCTTGTGTTCTCATCCCAGAACATGCTGTCTCACCTCAGTCTTTTACAAGGAGCTGGAATTTGTTCATTCAAAATATTTTTGAGGGTCAACCATGTGTTGAGGTCAGTGGGAGTGAGACTGATAAAATGCTTGTCCTCCTAGAGATAATTTCAGATGGTGGTAAGAGCTTTGAAGGAAACAAAACAAGGTTTTGGCTTGCAAAATGAATGACAGTAGTGGAAATATTGGGGGGTGGCATGCAGGGGTGGGGACAATGTCAGGTAGTGTAGCTAGTGAAGATCTCTCTACAGAGGTGACATTGGAGCTGAGTTCTGCTGATGAAGAGGAGCCAGGCATGGGAGGACTGGAGGGAGGTACATTGTTGGCAGAGAGTGCAGCCAATGCAAAGAGCCTGAGGTAGGGATAAATAGCTGACTATGGTTGGGAAGGGTGAAGGTGGCTCAAGATGGGACTAGCTCATACAGGGCTTTGTAAACCATGGTGAGGAGCTTTGATTTTATTCCAAGTGCAGCACGTAGCCATTGGTTTTAAGAAAGAAATCAATTGATCTCTTGTGCATCATTTTGTTTGTTTGTTTTTTCTGATGTGCACTTTTGAAAGATTCCTCTGGTCACTGTTGGAGGGCATAGTTGACAGAAGAGGCTTTGTCTACCCTTCTTTACATTACAGCTCAGCTTTGGCCTCATCTTCCCCAGGACACCTTCCATGAACCACTGACACTGAGCATCAACTGCAGCTCCTCTCTGCTACCATGTACTTTCATTCAGTGGGCAAGATCAAAATACCTTACAACCAGGATGGCATTGTTAGTAGGTAATCAGAACAGATGTAAGCCACTGGCAACTGGCATAGTCATATGGGTGCCGAATATCCTGTTGATGTTAGTCATCATCATCACTTACTGATGATCGTCACCAACATTTGTTGAGCACTGCTTTGTTCCAGAGACAATGCCAGCAATAACATCATCTCACTTAAATCTCGCAAAATTCCATGAGTTAGTGACATTATCTCCATTGAAGTCATAGGCCACTGGGCACTGGGCCACTGAGAGATTACTTGCTCAAGAAAGAGGTAGCGTTAGGATTGTGCCTAGTTCCTATGACTATAGAGTTCACATTCATGCCCCCTGTGATTTTGAACCTGTTTTCTTTATGTTTGTATCTATTTTTGAATAAACATCTCAAGGGCAGGGTATCCCTGGTGCCTGTCATGGGACATGGCTTAGAGGATATGTTGGCAAGTGTTTGCTGAACGACTCCCAATTCTGCATCTCATAGAGATGGGACCTTAAAAAAAACCCAGGTTAGCCCACTTTTAAAAATGAAGAAACTGAGATCAGAGAGGAGCTATGTCTTGTCCAAGATCATACAGTCATTTGTAAATCCATTTGTTCAACAAGGATTTTTTGAGCAACTAATAAGTGAGGGAGAGTGATATGAGAGGACGAATAGGGAAGCAGGACGAGACTGTGGAGAGCCTGGCAGGCCAAGCTAGGGGGTCTGGATTCCATTCTAAGGGTGATGGAAAATTATGTTTATGTCCTAGAATTCTCTTAGGCTCAAAAGCAAAGCTTCTTCTCTGCCCCTTAACTGAAGTGAGGAGCCAGGCAAACATTGGCCTTTGGTGACAAGTAACCCAGCTTTCAAGCTAATCAACAAGTACTTATTTTTACTAAATGAGAAGACCTGCTGCAAGCAGGATTCCAAGTTGACAGCAAGCTATCCTTGTCATTGGTTAGGCTGGGCGCAGCCTCTGGTGTAAAGGTCTCAGATCGAGTCTTCACTTCTCAGAAGTGAGCTGACTCACCATTGTACTCAGGGCTGTGGCTCACTCATCCCTCAGGCCACGGCAGAGTGACCAGCTGTGTTTTCCGATCATGATGTATACACCTTAGTTCGTCTCAGTGTGTTGCTGCATTAGCAGAAGTCCCTTACTGAACTGAGGAAAGAGCAGCCTTGTAATGGAGGAGGGTCACACACAGCATTTGGAGTGATAACACCACCACTCTGATTACCCCTGCTCAAACACCTCAGTGGCTTGCCATTGCTTTTAAGACAAAGACCCAAATCTGAGCACAGGTCTTGTGTAGCCCCTGACTTTTCCATCCATGTCCCCTTGTTGGATGTGCTCTGGCCACAGAGACCTTCTTTTCGTCTCCCTTACACACCATGCTTCCTCCTTCCCTAGAGCCTGTGCACATACCATCCCTCTGTTTAGAACACACTTCCCTCCCCTCTGTGCCTGACTCCTGTTTATGAACAACTTTAGTTCTCAACTCAAGGGTCATCTCTTGAGAGAGGTCTCTATAATCCACTCTCGTGGCATCCTGTGCCTTTCCCCTTTGAAACACATATGATAGTTTTATTTAAATATTTATTGTGCGATTGATTAATGTCCATCATTTTCACTGGAACTTAAGCTTCATCGAGGCAAGGACGGTGTCTGACTGGTTCTTGTGATGTCCCCATTACCCAGCACAGTACCTGGCACATATGAGTAGTAGTAAGTTTGAAATAATTGTTAAATGAATAAAGAAAGCCATGCAGGCTGGCAATAATGCAACCAAATGTGATGTCCCAAGGGACAGGGAAAGCAAGGTGCTTGGCTGAGATGGTAAAGGAACAGCCCAGAATCCTAAAGGGTATCTCTAATGGGAGCCCAGAAACTAAATACCACATTGGGTTATGTGGATTTCAAAGCCTAGCTTTGCTACTGGGTACCCTTGGGCAAGGCAGGCCTCTCATATAAAAACTGGGATAATGCAGATGGCCAACAAGCACATGAAAAGATGCTCAACAGCACTAATCACCAGGGAAATGCAAATCAAAACCACAATGAGATATCACCTCACACCTGTCAGAATGGCTATCATCAAAAAGAACACAAATAACAAATGCTGGTGAGGATATGAAGAAAAGGGAACCCTCCTACACTGTTGGTGGAAATGTAAATGGTACAGCCACAGTGGAAAACAGTATGGAGGTTTCTCAAAAAAACTAAAAATGGAGTTACCATATGATCCAGCAATTCCACTCCCTGGTATATATCCAAAAAAAAACAAAGACACTAATTCAAAAAGATACATGCACCCCGATGTTCATAGCAGCATTATTTACAATGGCCAAGATATGGAAACAACCTAAGTGTCAATCAACAGATGAATGGATAAAGAAGATATGGTATATATACACAATGGAACACTACTCAGCCATTAAAAACAAATGAAATTCTGCCATTTACATCAACATGGATGGACTTGGAGGACATTATGCTAAGTGAAATTCATCAGACGGAGAAAGACAAATACTGTGTGATATCACTTATATGAGTAGTCTAAAAAGTACAACAAACTAATGAATACAACAAAAAAGAAACAGAGTCACAGATGTAGAGAACAAACTAGTGGCTACCAGTGGAGAGAGGGAAAGGGGGAGGGGCAACATAAGGAGGGTAAGGGGAGTAAGTGGTACAAATTATTAGGTATAAAATAAGCTACAAGGATATATTGTACAACACAGGGAATATAGTCAATATTTTATAATAACTATAAATGGAATATAACCTTTAAAAATTGTGACACTATATTGCACACCTGTAACATATATAATACTGTACAGCAACTATACTTCAATAAGAAAAATAAAAAATAGAAACAGGGATAATACTACTAACTACTTCATAGAACTGTGGTGATGATTTTTTGTGTGTGTGTGTGTGGTACGCGGGCCTCTCACTGTTGTGGCCTCTCCCGTTGCAGAGCACAGGCTACAGACGCGCAGGCTCAGCGGCCATGGCTCACGGGCCCAGTTGCTCTGCGGCATGTGGAATCTTCCCAGGCCGGGGCACGAACCCGTGTCCCCTGCATCGGCAGGCAGACTCTCAACCACTGCGCCACCAGGCAAGCCCTGTGGTGATGATTTTATGACACAGAGTATATAAATCTAGTAAGCACTCAATAATTAGCTACTGTTGTCGTTGTTACACTATAATTATTATATAAGCTATAGATAATAGAGCCTTCAGCTCCTGAAGAAACAGGGTGTGTACAGTCCCCTCTTCTGGATTCTCACTTTGAGGTGTTACCTATTCATGACCTGGATCATTTTCCAACATATCTTGTCCCATTTAGACATATATGGAGCAGCTACTATGAGGTGAGAGCTTTTAAAGAGAAATGTATCCCCAGTGGCTGATACTATAATTTTCAGGTAGTGGGAGACTCTTTCTCTGTAAAGAGTCATAAATATGGTCATATTAACTATATGGTCTCCATCACAGCCATGCAATCCTGCTTTTATATGAAAGCAGCTATAGACAAAATATAAAAGAATGGGCATGGCTGGGTTCCAATAAATCTTTATTTACAAAAACAGGTGGTAGGCTATAGTTTGCTAACCCTGCTAGTTTAAATTTCAGAGATGAATAAAAAACTTTAGGAGCATACATTTTCCAGAAAGTATTCTTAGAGATAGGAAGAAAATACATATTTAAAGAATATAAATATTAATCTCTCCCTTCCCTTTAAATGATAATGATTACCATTTCATATTTCTATAGCCCTTTAAACCTTTCAAGGCATATTCAACTCAAGTGAGTATAATTCTAGTCAGTGAACAAGTCCCAAGCACCCATCCTATGTCAGACCCCAGAAGTCAGAGGTAAATGCTATATGTTACCCCACTTTTTCCTAAAATAGGCAAAGGATATAACAAAGTCACAGAGAGGATAAGCAACTCTTCTGAGGTCACACAAACAGTGGTCCTGGTCGACTTTGCTTTCGAGTGTATGACATTTTCTTTCCACAAGAAAGGAAAAGTGTTTAGTATTTGAGGGGAGATCACATTTTAGCAGCTGTTGCTGGAACAAAAATTATAAGCTAGAATTTATTTATAAAAAGTCATTAACAAGTTTTTCTTTCTGTATAAGAGTACACACAGTCTGCAGAGAAAAACACAGTTTGAGATTTACCAACTGCCACATTCTCACCCTCGGTTTGGCAGTTACCACTGGTCTGCCTGGTGACCGATGGTTTCCTGCATTTTAAGACATGGAATACAATTCTGGCTAAAAATTTTTAAAAAGTGCCTATAGTTTCTTTGACTGAAGACCTCCAAATGTGGTCCAGCTATCACAGCAGCCTATAAAACTAGAGTGAAATATGGGTTTTTTTCCCCCCAGAAGATAGCAAAACTTGGATTTTAAAGCATGATGTTTTTCACAGAGTTGCACTGTTTGCACAAGTGCAGAGTGATATGTTTGAGAGCAGGATGATGCTGGAAAAGGCAATGCTTTCGGCCTCCTCAGATACCTCTTCTGTCTAATAGCCTCAGGCTAGTGGCTTAGCTCCTCTGTGCCTTAGTTACTTCATCTGTAATATGGGGATGCATCTAAGGATTGTCGTGAGAATGAAACAAGGTAATCTACTACACAGCCTTTCAGGAACTAGGCAGAGTATAATCAAACAAGCAAAATAAATGAGGTGACACATACAAAGGACCACACATATAAAAGGCCGTTATCAAGGGACTTCCCTGGTGACGGTGGTTAAGAATCTGCCTGCCAATACAGGGGACATGGGTTCAAGCCCTGGTCTGGGAAGATCCCATATGCCGTGGAGCAACTAAGCCTGTGCACCACAACTACTGAAGCACAAGTGCCTAGAGCCCCTGCTCTGCAATGAGAAGCCACCACAATGAGAAACCTGCTCACCGCAACGAAGAGTAGCCCCTGCTCGCCACAACTAGAGAAAGCTCATGCGCAACAATGAAGACCCAACGCAGCCATAGATAAATAAATAAATAAATTTATAGATATATAAAAAGGCAGTTATCAAATGCTCCTTCTTTTTCTTTCCACGATGCAAAGATTGGACATACTTTCCTTCTTATTGGTTTCTGGACTTCAAATTTGTTGTCACAAAACAAATTGCACACCAAGGATCTTCTAGAGAGTTTTCACACCCTTTTCACAACCTTCTCAAGAACCATTCAATTAGGGTGTTTTCTGATGCTTTTTTTCCCCCTGAAGTATTCTGAAATAGCTGTTTCTAGAAACCGATCTTTCCTTCTATGATCCTTTTTCTGAAGAAGCCATATCCCTTCCACTTCTCGTAAAAGAAACTGCTGAAAGCCAGAGCAGGATGGACCTCCTAAAATGAGGTCTAGATCATCCCAGAAGAGACCTACAGGGAGTGGTTGTTACCTGCCAGGATCTAAAGGTGGGGTCTGCAGATACTTTTGGAACCTTAGCTGATTTTAATTAAGGCTCTGCCTCAACTGCTTCCTGCAACCCAGACTTCATTGCTCCCATCCTTTTTCTCTGCAACTGCCTACTTCCCGTCTATACTCTCATTACCTTAAACACATATCAGCAAAGAGCATGAATGAAGATCATTTATTGGCTCTGGAGTCAAACATCTTAGGTTCAAGTTCTGGGTTAGTCTTTTTGAGCCTCAATTTCTTCACATGTAAAAATGTGATTACAATATAACCACTCAAAGAGTTGTTGGGTTGATTAAATGAGTCAAAGCATGTAAATGAGCTGAAGTGTGTAAATGAGATAAATTAGGCTTTACATGCAATGCCTGGCATATTCTAAGTACTTAATTACTTCAATGAACAAATGCATGTATGAAAATCCATCATGCTTGATCATTATAATGCAACATATGTCTAACTAAATACATATATTTTCCTTTTTTTTCTGAAAATTGACGTACTCAATACTCAGTCTTTTCAGGACACCAACAAATAATTCCTACAGGTATCCTGATCGGAGTAACTGGGGTTGGGGTTGAGAGGATACTTGGATGACCTCTTCAGAAGAAAAGGAAAACAAGTCATCTGAGGAATAGTGAGACTCCTCTGGGGGCAAAAACAGAGGTTAAATCAGACAAATTACAGGGGCAGAACCTGTCACTCCAGGGTCTCATACCAGAGACAATTTTTTCTTAGATCCCAACTCTTTAAGCAAGTAACTCTATCAAGACTTTTATGATATATTGTTCAGTCACTTCTGCTTTCTACAGAGGCCATAAACACCTATCATGGAGGAAGAAAAGATTAAATCCTCACAAACCACTTGCCAAAGCCGCTATATTCATTTGGTGTTAATTCAGAAGAGTCACTTTTGATGAGTATTCTCCTAACTGTTGTTATTAATGGAAATAGAAATACAACATCTATTAGATAAAGAGAGGAGGGTTTTCTTTCCTTTTGTAAATCAAGCTTCAGAGCAATTTGGATAAGAAGTTCATAAAACTAGGCTTGATTTTGAACACATTAATTGCATAAAGTGTGATACTTAATAACTAGAAGTACATTCAAGGCCATTAAATATACGTAAACAACATCCAGGATGGATTGATTCTGGGGATGAGGAACGGAAAGAGCCTTGAACCAGGCATCAAGGGGACTTTGTTTTAAAGGACAGTTGGCCACTCAGTAGCTGGGTGAGTCCCTGCTTCCTTTTAGATCTCGGATCTTTATCTGGAAAACACGGAGTTTTCAAGGATAGGATTTTGTGATTTTTCTAAAGGAGTTATAGGCTGTTGCCTTCTGAGTTTCCATCAAAGTCAATTAAATGACATGATTCAGAAACCAAATATTTAAATAAAAGTTTCAATAGACAGCATGTTTAAGCCTATGGTTGCAAATGGAGTGACTACAGGGGCCAGGAAGGTTGCATAGGTAAGAGAAGGGGGCTGGGTAGGACTGCAGCCAAGAACATGTGTGCAGGTCAGGAACAGTCACTGGGCCTCCTAGCTGCCAGTTTGTGACCTCTGGTTTCTCCATTTGATAGTATTTAGGCCAAATCAAGTCAACCCAAAGAAAAGAAAATATCCCAAACCTGAGAATTGACTCTCAAGTCTTCGTTCATTTATTCTTTCAATAAACACTTATTTGTGTCTCCTATACACTTGGCACTATGCTGGGCATGAGATGATAAAAAGAGGGGAGATCTTAGAGGCAGAAGGAAGCACATGTGCATAGGCCCTGTGGCATGTGTAAAAGGTAGAGGCTGGAGCCCAGAAGTTAAGTGGGGGATGAAGGTAAGATGACATAGAAGTAAAAAGTAGGGACCAGGCCATATCTAGTCTTGGAGACCCTGGTAAGAATTTTGCCTTTATCTTAAAACAATGAAAAGTCATCAAAATTCTAAGATGAAAGGGAGCATGTGTGTAGAGGGGTAGGAATGGTGATAAGGTCAGATTTAATTTTTGGTGCAAATCACTCAACCAAAGACTGTAGGGGGAAGTCTGTAACTATAGAGACTCTTCACTATAGCACATTTTCTCACTGTGGTGTCTGACTCTACCAGGAATCACACTGCCAACTGTCTGCCAACTTTCCCCTAT
The DNA here is from genome assembly GCF_059928025.1 of Delphinapterus leucas. Lineage (NCBI taxonomy): Eukaryota > Metazoa > Chordata > Mammalia > Artiodactyla > Monodontidae > Delphinapterus > Delphinapterus leucas. Next base: position 33,566,412 of record NC_143147.1, read on the forward strand.
TCTTGCCCTTCCAGAATCTACCCAGCTTCTCAGTGAGCTGTGCATTCCAAATCCTGGAATCAGATCACCTATATTCAATAACATACCTCATAAGAAAACAACATATCAATCCACTTTACAGGAAATGGAATACTCTCAAACAGGTTTTGAAAAATCAGGAAAAATATTCAGGAAGATTATGAAAGATGCGTAGTGAGTACAAAACAACTTTTGGCAAATACAGAAAATTATTAGTTTATCGCAAAAAATAAGATACAGGTTATCCAATTATTAGAAAGTAAATGGCAAAAAATACCAAGAAAGCCTCAATATTTGTGTGGAAAAGTACAAAAGCAATAATTCAGGAACTAATTTGAGCAATCCAGGGAAGGCCACAGTGGTTCTGGCCTGTTATTGCAATTTAAAATGAAGCCAAATGCCAGAGGATAATGGGAACTGTTTTTGGGGTACTTAAATGCCATATAGGAGAGAGGGAGCCACAAAGACAGACCTCATTGTAGAAGAAGGAGGGGACTGTGATAAATGTTGTTGAATGGGCTTGCTGCCAACTTAATATAGTCTTAGAATCCAGCCCTCCTTCTGCTATCCAGGCAGTGTTTTATAATCAGGGAGAGGTGGACAGTTGTGTCTGGACAAGTCTTTACTGTATGCGACTGTCCCATGCATTGCAGGGCCTTTAGAACCTTTGTTTCCCCTCCCACTAATTGCTTCTTGTATCCCCCTCCCCCAATCACGGTGAAAATCCTAAAATCCTAAAAGTCTCCCATACATTTCCAAACAAACTCTCCAGTACAAACAGCAGGAGTGTGGTGGGGATGGTGGTGGTGGTGGTGGTATGGATTGTTGGTACTGCACAGACTGAGGGTTATGACTGGGAAAACCAGTTTCCTATCAAACTGGAGGTGATGGTGAGGTTCTCATGATACACATCTGTGCTGTACGTCTTCATGAAGGTTGCAGTGTCTCTGGAGTCAAGTGGAAATGACCTTCGGTTGTAATGTCTTTCCTGTTGTATCCATGTGTGGTCTGATTGTCATTCAGATCTTTGCAGATTGCAGCTAGTTCCTTTCTCTCCCAGGGGATTTTGTTTTATAGAAAGGTCCTTTGATTTTGCTACTGAGGGGTGGGTCTGGGCCAGTTGTGGGTAAAAGGAGACAAAAGAAGGGAAAGCTGAATTACTCTCACTGTATGACAGGGGAGCCCAGATGGTGCCCTTGTCCCAGACTCCCAAAATATACTCTGGGAGGGAAACAGAGACAGCGTTTTGCTGACAGCATTTGGGAACAGGCATGAGGGCAGTCTATATTAAGACTTCAACATCCATTCTGAGCATATCTTTGTGTATGTGAGAGCACCAGGGCTTTACTTGGAAACCACTGGGCCTAATCGCTCTGGGGCAAATGACATTTTTATTCTTTCCCACCTATCCAACATAAGCCAGGCCCAACCGTGTTGCTCTTATGATACTGGGTATAGCTCAATATCATGGTTCCACCTGGGACACTTGTCACTTGCCAGAGCAGTTTCTTTCCAATAAAATTCGGTTAGCCAGAGGGGAAGTTCTTAGTGTCTTGTACAGCCAGAGTCTGAGGTATTCCCAAGAGTGCATGGGGACAGTGAGGTTCACATCTACAGAGAGGTAGCACCCACTCTGCCTGGAGCTGTGCTGGGGGAGGGGGAACAATTCTAAGATGGAGACCTGGTCTTGGACTTGAGCAGTTCTCAGTCCATGGAGGTAGAAAGCCAACTCATATATGGAGAGCTTAATAATTTACATCTTCACATCCATTTCCTCAGCAGACGAAAACAACAGCCCTGATGTGAATTAGGTCAGGAAACCTTGAAATCCACTTTGGGACAGGAGAAACTGAGGACCTAAAGTCACTCAGCTGGTAAATGGTAGATTCTAGGCTTGAATCCAGGTCTCTTATTTTTCCGAACACAAGTCTATTTCCCATCTCTAGGCATTTGTTCAAGCTGCTACTTTTGCCTGGTGTACTTTTCTACTTTTACCCACCCATCCTATCTTGCCTGATCTTTAATTAAAAAAATATTAAAGGAACTACTATATACTGAGAGTTTTCCACAAGCCAGCAGGGTCCTGAATGCCCTACAGCCATGCTCTCTTTCAATTCTTGTAACAGATAGACCAGCAGGAATTGTCCCCACTTAACAGATGTGGAAACTGAGGTCAGAGAGGTGGAATGACTTGCCTGAAGTCCCCCACCTAGTGAAAAGTGGAGCCAAAAATCAAACCTGCTCCGTGGCCTTAGGCACAGCCTCTGCTTCCACGGGGTTAGCATGATTGCCCCGCCTGCTTAGAGCCTCCCTGATCATTCTGGTCTGCATTCCTTTTACTTCCCCAAGCCTCTGGGACACCAACTCATGCGTGAACCTGGGGAAGTCACCTTCCCTTGTTGAGCCCTAGCTGAGAGATTGAATGATCTCTGAACCCCATTCCACCTCTGCCTTTCTCTGGCTGTATCTGGACTGTTCATTCTACTCTGAAGTTTCCATATGTTTATCTCATATCCACAATGAGTAATGACAACAACACTTGTGTATATTATTGAGCCTGTAGTTGATCCAGGACTGTGTTAGCTAGTTCACATTCATTATCTCATTTAATCCTCACAAAAACTTTATGCATGAGAAACTTATCATTACCTCCAATTTATAGATAAGGAAACCGAGGCATAGGGATGTTAAGTAATGTGTCCAAGTCAGACAGTTATTAATGGATAGAACAAGATGCCAAAGACAACATGTTAACTGTTAAGCTATGTGGCCCCCAAATGGATGAAAATGCTTTGGGACTAGGGATGGTCACTCAGACTTGAGGGACTGGCTAAAGAAATGACTCTTATGTAACGAAGGCCTCTGGTACTGGAGTGTTACTTAGTGTCAGCTGTGGAGAAAAAGTCCCAGAGGTCCATTGTCCAGTGTGCTCCTTCCTCATCCCCCAGCCTCAGCTCCAGCTGCCGGAATCCTGTCTCTAAGGTTGGAGGGAGCAGCTCAGTGTGATCAGCTGTGAGTCTCAGGCTCTGTTTCTCCCAGGTAGGAGCTACTCCAGACACACTGCCAGCCCTTCCTCTGCAAGTTCTGTCTGGGGGACAGCCTCTTGGCTTTTCCCAACTGCTAATGCTGTCTCCTTCTTCCTACCTCCAAGCCACCCTGACCTTGGTTGGCCCTCAAGGTCTCCACATCCCCATCCCAATTTCTCTAGCCTTCTCTCACCCTCTTCTCTATACCCCCCACAAGCCACATAAGGGGCTGCTGGCTGCTCCCTCCACGTGCCCCATAGTTTCACACAGCTTGGCCTTTGCCCATGCTATTTGTTTCCACCTGGAAAGGCCACTTTCTTAAGCTATCTTTTCTGCCAATTGAAAGTCCCTCCTGCCACCTTCTCCATGCTAGCTTTCCGGATTTCCCTGTCTGAATTTGTACTCTTTCTCTTTTTGAATTTTCACAGTACTAAAATGTAGCTTTTACTCTGCTTTAAATGATAACTTTTGTATGTTTGTAGCAATTCCCCCATAGCCTCTAAGTAATGGAAAGAATTGGAAATCTTATCCTGGACCTGGTACTAACTCTGTGACTTAGGGCCAGCAAGTTAACCTCTCTGAACTTGAGTTTCTTCATCTTTAAGGTAGGGATGATACTACTTATTTCTCTAGTTGTTCAATTTATTAGCAAAGGATTATATAAACTAATGTACATAAAACACCCAGCACATGCTACCAGCACATATACCAGGCATTCAAGAATCTTAATTTACCCTTCCTCAAAATACACATATATCTACATACACACACACTACCTACACCACCACCACCACCGCCACAGCCACCATGAAGATGGTTCTAGGGTACAGGGATCATAACATGTCCAAGCTGTAAGGTTCATTAACAGTCCATTGTATTAGTCATTGTTTTATATATAAGTAACCAGCACCTGGGTTAAAGGGGTCAGTTGCCCTAAGTTAGTGCAGTAATATAACTAACACTTATTGGTGTCCTACTATATGCTGGACATTGTACTTGGTGGTTCACAAGCATTATCTTGTTCGATCCTTCCAACGAATCCCCTATGAGGTTAGGTAATAACTTTTCATCATTCCCATTTTATAGAGTTGTGGGGGGAACTAAGGCTTAAAGAAGTTAAGTAGCTTGTCCAATATCTCACTTGGCTAATACACTAAAGAGCTAGAATTTGAACCCCAGAGCCTAATTCCAGAGCCCAGCTCTTAACCAGAAGCCAAAGTAAAACTGGACCTCAGATATCCTGCAGAGATCCTACGTTCTTTCCAGAATCCTCTCCAGTGCTTCAGGAAGGGCTGCAGGAATTCAGACAAAGCTCATGTCCTAATTCCTCTGCCAGAGCTCTTTGCCCAGCTCTATCCAGTAGACCTGAATTGAACAGAAATTAATTCCACCTGTTTGGATCCCTTGCCCTTCCGTCGCCTCCTTCAATAGCTAAAATAAGATCCCCCAAGGGTTGGTTGCTTTCTGTGGGGAGTTCCAGTAATCTCTGCAGGAGAGGAAGCCTGGAAGGAGAACTCCAACAACTTAGGTTGCTCTGAGGCACACCCTTAGGCCGGCCCAAGAGACAAGACCCTTAACTCTACCTTGGGCTGACACAAAGCACACACCTCTCTTGCTGGTCATTTTGTATTGAACATGCTTGGGGTCTTAAGGCCTGTTGAATTGGATAGGTACCAGAAAGGGCCATTCTTTGCTTTCTAGGTCAGCCGATGTAGATTTAGGTAGAGCAGAGATGAGCAAACGCAGCCTCCCAGTCCCAGCCCTGGAGCCTCTTATGCCCATTCTCATTTTTTTGGCATTTGGAAAGCAGGACCCCTAAAGCCCCAGATGACAAAGATGCAGGGCTAACCTAAGGCAATCCCACACAGCTGCCCCACCTGGCTGTGGCAAATTGTTGCATCTAAGCAAGGGAGGCTTCTGAGCACTCATGGGGAATTTATGCTCCAGGTCTCAGCTTATACTAAACCACACTCATGATCCCACCACCTGGACTTCTCTCAGATCTGCTCCTCTTGCATCCCCTCTAACAAGGCCATTGTCTACCCAGCACTGCACTGATAAACTTGAGTGCTTAGGAAGACTTGTTTTCCTTATTCCTGGGAGTCCATTAGTCACTAAGTCCTGTAGATTTCAGGAATATTTCTAATAGTTCTTTCAACTATCCCCATCCTCTTTATTCCCAGTGCCACTACTTCAGGTCCTTGCCTAATCTTACCCAGATTATTTCATAACTTCCTAACTAGCCTTGTTGCTTCCAACCTTATGTCCCTCCAATCCAGTCTCTGCCCAGTGGGCATTGTGATGCTCTAAGTCTAAACATTTTACTCCCCTGCTTAGGGAACTCGTCTAGGCTCTTTTGCATCATCTGAAAGGCCCTTCACAACCTCCAACCTTTCACTCTCCCTCCAAACCACATATGCCAGTCATACTAAACCTATGCAGCTTCCTGGGCAGACCCAACTGCACATCTGTACCTTTGAAGATGCCTTCCCTCCACTGGATATGTCCTTCACTCCTGTGTTCATCTGACAAACTCTTACTCATCCTTCAAAACCCTGCCTAGGCTTCACCTTCCAGGTGGGAATGCTCACGTGTGCCTCTGTGCCAACTTTATTCCTACAACATACCCCTACTAGGGCATTTACCACTCCAAGTTACAATTATTGTTTATAGGAGAAGAATGAGAGTTGCCGGAAAGCAGGACCATGACTTATAGAAACTTTTTCCCCAGGTTCTAGCACAGCTCCTTTTGCATCACAGGCACTAAATACACTTTGTTGATTTTCTTGAGTTGATCAAGTTGATTCTTCTCACAAAGCACAACCACCACAGGGAAGAAAAAATGTCCTCTTACTTAGGAAAAAATTACTTGACATGTCTTAGAACTGTGAAACCTTTGAACAAGTATTTTATTCTTCTTTTGCAGTTACTTTTTCTTTTTTATTATGTGACTATGGTCTGGATTAGTTGCCTGAGTTTTATTCATTTCTAAACTCTGATCATTATCTTGGGGGGTGGGGTGAGACGAAACAACAAACAATACATTTAGCTTTTTTTATTCCCAGAGACATATAGAGCAGCTTCTGAAGGAGTCTTAATATTGGGAAAGATGCTATTATCTGCATTTTATTAATTAATCCATACACCTACCCTTCATTCTTTCTTTTCTATGGCCTTCCTCACAGCAGTGGCATACACTTTTGCTGTTGGTAAATTGGCACAATGAATCTGGTGAGCCCACCTCTATTTCCAGCAGTTAACATTTTATCACACGGCTATGATCTGAGGATTGAAGTCAGTTAAAATGATTAATACCATTTAATACCACCCAGAAGGAACATGCCAGAAATCTGTTTAAGGTCTTGTTATTCATGCCTTCATTGTGCATGTATTGTGATAAGCATAACCATCTTTTTTAGGCTACTGCTAATAACTACTTAAAATGATTAAGTTAACTAGTTATTTTCTGTAAGAAAATTGCTCTGTTGTCATTAACATGAACTTAACACGGCTCCCCTTTCATCTTCAGCTTAGCACACAGCCTTTTGCCTCCCAGTTGCCTTAAATAAACGGAGAACCATCTCAAGAAGGTTGCTCCTTCATAAAAGATGAGCTCTGAAGAGGTAAGGAGGTAAGAAATTGTAGCTTTGCAGAGGACACTGAAATGGAGGCAGCTGCTGGTAGGGAATACCTGGCTTCTGCCTGGTAAGCACATCCCCCTGAGCTGCCATGGGGTTTGCGGGAGTATAACTGACATAATTAGCATAATTTTATTATTCTTGTGTGGCCTGAGCAATGTGAATGGGATCTGTGACTCTTTAAATCTCCCAGTTCTCTGCACCAGTGGTTCTAAAATTTTCTTTCACCTGAACATACGCATGATATTCTTGTGATACATACTCCCATGGGAATATGCTGCTTTTGAGAAAGAGACACAGATATCTTGTAGAGACATAAAGCACTATCAGTAATGACTGGTTGTTGGGGGTTTCAGCACAATTAAGATTGGTCAGTGCTACTTGAAGAGGAGTCTGTGAACATGTGCATACAAGTTTTTGTTTAAGTACCTGTTTTCAATTCTTTTTTTTTTGCAGTACGCGGGCCTCTCACTGTTGTGGCCTCTCCCGTTGCGGAGCACAGGCTCCGGAAGCGCAGGCTCAGCGGCCATGGCTCACGGGCCCAGCCGCTCCGCGGCACGTGGGATCTTCCCGGACCGGGGCATGAACCCGTGTCCCCTGCATCGGCAGGCGGACTCTCAACCACTGCGCCACCAGGGAAGCCCTCTTTTCCCTTTTTAATAATAATAAAGAGAAATACATGGAAAGAAGAAGATGATCAAAGTGAGGTAGAGAGAACAAGAGAGACACAACTGTCATGGATTTCTAAAGACTGCTTGGACTACTTCAGCCCTCTGGTCTCCTCCTGTTTCTAGATGTTTTGTATCTAAGTGCACTGTTTTGTGAACTCTTTAACTCAATGCCTGGCACAGGATAAGTGCTCCATAAAAAAAAAATATAAGAAAACAGCTTGGCAGTTCCTCAAAAAGTTAAACATACAATTACCATATTACCCAGCAATTTCACTCTTAGGTATACATCCAAAATAATTAAAGGTGGGTACTCAAACAGAAATCTGTATCTGAATATTTATAGCCACACTATTCATAATAGACAAAATGTGTAAACAACCCAATGTCCCTTAACAGATGAATGCATAAACAAACTGTGGTCTATCCATATCATGGAATATCATTCAGTCATAAAGAGGAATAAAATATTGATACATGCTACAACAGGGATGAACACTGAAAACATTATGTTAAGTGAAAGAAGCTGGCTGTCTGGACACAAAAGGTCATATGTTGTATGATTCCATTTATATGAAATATTCAGAATAGGTAAGTCCACATCAGAAAGCAGATTGGTGGTAGCCAGGGGTTGGGGGGAGGGGAGAATAGGGAGTAAATATTTAGTAAGTACAGGCTTTCCTTTTGGGGTGATGGAAGTGTTTCGAAACTAAATAAATGTGGTGTTTGCACAGCATTGTCAATGTACTAAGAGCCATGGAACTGTTCATTTTAATATGGTTATTTTAATATTACTAGAATTGAAAAATATATGTAAAATATATATGTATGTATATTTAAAGAACAAAACAAGATGAAAGGTTGAGACTGCATGATTTATTTAGTTATTCCTGAAAAACAACCATTTAAAAAGATCTTGCTTCTGTTGCTTCCTATAACTAAAAATCCCTTTGTTCATGTGGGGAAGTCGGTGAAGGATGAGAGGCTCTCTAGCATGTGCCCATGGCCACATATTTGATCTTGCTTGTCCAGAATTTCAGGTAAAATCAGGAACTATGAAAGTTGTTAACAACTCAGCTGCTTCTAAAAGAGGTGAACATCTAAAACAGGGTCAGAGGAATGGTTTAATGCAGCCAAGAGAAAAATGTGAAGGAAAAGCATGTAGGTAAGCCCTCCTGAGAGACAAATCAGGAGCATAAAATTGGCAGTTCTTCTCCATGACACAATTTGACATGATCTGAAGTCTCCTCCAAATTTCTGCCTCTCTCTTTATCTTAATTAGCAAAGCAAAGTCTTAGTCTCCTTCCCTAATGGATTATCCAGAAAATAGAAAACTAAGCTTTTGGGAGAGACTTAAAGTAAAAGAGTGAAGGAAAAGAGAGAAAAGGATGGCTTGAAGACCAAGAGGTATGTGAATCAAGCTTTCTCAATCCATTAATTCATTTACTCTCAAAGACAATTATATTCCTTTTTTCATGTACTGTAAGGAATCAAAGATATATATGACAGACATTTTCTGCCTTCAAAGAGTTTACCATCTGCCGTGGGGAGGTGGGGGGTGGGAATGTGGACACAAACAATTATTAAACAAACTATGGCAGTGCATGTAGACTGTATTGTATACATGAATCACTTGGGAATCTCATTAAAATGCAGATTCTGATTCATTGTATCTGGGGCGGGGTATGAGTTTCTGAATTTCTCAAAGGACTGAGGTGAAATCCATGCTGCTGGTGAGGACACCACTTAGCATGGAGCTAGAATGTCATAAACACAAAAACAAAATGATGATATAAAGCAGGTTTCAGCAAATGATGGCCTGTGAGCCACACATGGCTTGTTGCCTGTTTTTGTATGGCTTATGAACTAAGGATGGTTTTACATATTTAAATGGTTAAATGGAAAAAAAGAAGCATGCTATCTCATGACAACTAAAAATATATATAAAATTCAAATTTTAATGTCATAAGTAATACTTCAGCAGAACATGGGCACACCCATTCCTTTACATATTGGCCGTGACTGCTTTCTTACTACAAAGGCAACATTGAGTAGTTGCAACTGAAATCATATGGCTTGCAAAACCTACAGTGTTTACTCTTTGACCCTTTACATGAAGACTTTGTTTACCCCTGGTATAATATAATAAGGGATTTCAAGAGAGAAGGAGAGACCAGTTCCTGCTGGATTAATCAGGGGAGACCTCAAGAAGGAAGTGCATCTGAGTGGGTAGGATAGTGCATCTGAGTGAGAAGAAGTGCATCTGAGTGGGTAGGGTAGATAGACTAGTGGGTAAGGACCTGAACAGCAGTATTTAGGGAATAAATAATTCCAGTAGGTACAAAGTCTCGGGAATAGGAAAAGCAGGGGATGTGATTGCAGATCTCAGTGTCAAAAGCATGAACAAACCAGGCCACTGTCAATGTGAAAGCATCCTTAAAACTTCCCTTTGAATGAGAAAGAGAAATGGTCTGACACAATGAAACCCCATTCCCAACTCTGGGAAGATGAAGCCAGCTGGGCAAGTGTATAATGAGCTATGTGTGTATCTGAGAGCAACGATGAAGTGCAGGCATAACACTGGAGTGAGAACTTGGGAACAAGTGTTCCTCAAAGTTGGGTAGTGACACTGCCCCCAAGGGAGTGTTTGGGTATCTGTCAGCATGTTTTGGGTTGTCACAATAAGTTGGGAATATCTATTGACATTTGCTGCCCAGGGGCTAAAAGGAACTGTAGTGAGACACAGAGGACTGCAATTCTGGGCAACAACAAATGGTTTCTTCTAAATGCCAGTAGCACTCCCATGAACAATTTCAGGCTGGGACTCTGCTGTGGTGTGGAATGGCCATGGATTGAGGAATGAAAAACTGGATGAAGGGAATGCCACTCACTTGGATATTGATGATTATGCTTGGCAGTTAGACTGAAAGTCTTCTGTTTTTTCCCTCAGATTCCAAGGAGAGCCAGAATGCCAGGTAATGCACAAATCCAAAGGGAAATTATGTTTTAGGGGATATTTATAGTGTCCATGAAGGACAAGATTTTGGTGGGGATGAAGTTCTCTCACTGTCATTTACTGACAATCACTCTTTCAGCCTCAATCTGCACAGTGGCTAGATTGTTGGCTTTAAAATCAGAAAGAGCTAGGTATGATTTCAGTTTTGTCTTTTCCTAGTTGGGTGCCCCTTGGCAAGCTATTTAAATTTTCTTAACCTTAGTTTCCTGACCTGTAAAATAGGTATGGTGAAGGATTGATGTAAAGATTGATTGAGATACTCTTTAGGGCAGGCTTAGCACAACATTAGGGCCCATAGTGGTGCCCAGCAAATATGTTTCCCTCTCTCTTTGCTTTGATGACCACAAACAGATTGCTTCTGCCAACAGTGTTGCTCTTATAGGCTGGTTGGCAAAATTAGGGGGGAACCAATTTTAGCATGGCAATGATTGATGTAAGGCGGGGTTTCTTTACCTCAGCACTATTGACAATTTAGGCTGAATAATTCTTTGTTGTGTGGCTGTACTCTGCATTGGAGGATGTTTAGCAGCATCCTTGGCATCTACCTAGTAGTTGCTAGTAGCATCCCCCAGTCATGACAAGCAAAATTATCTCTAGACATTGCTAAATGTCCTCTGGGGGACCAAAATTGTGCATGGTTGAGAACCACTGGTTAAGGTGAGTGAAAAATAAGTTATAGCTGTTTCGGATGAAAGGAAAAACATGGATTGCTTTGTTTTTTTGTCGAAGCCAAAATTCTGACCATAAATCTCAAAACTCTGTGGCCTGTAAATACCACAACATATCCCATTTTCACTATTGCCAGCCACTGTCCTTGGTCCTGAGGACAGATAGAAACAAGACATGGCCACTGTACTCTAGGCAAAGACAACCTGCTTTGCAGAGTCCCATCTGGAAAAGAAAGTTCTTGAAACTCTTACCACCAAGCAGCCATTCATTTTCCAGTTAAGGCCTGTCATTAGGTCTCTGGAAAACATTTGGATGAACAGCTGAACTGATAAGATGGGAGCCTGGGTGGATTTATGCTCCTGTTTAATCTGAAAGCTGGGCCCAGGTCCAGGCTGAATCCTCTGGCAAAATGAAAGTTCCCCTTGCCACTGTGAGTCTGGATTTGTCTCAGAGGACATGGTTTGGTGGACAAGACAGATTATGTGGGGTGTATTTATACAAGTGTAATGTACTCAGGGCTCAAGGCAGAAGGTGGGTTTTATAAATCAGCAGATAAGTAAAATAAATGGATTAGGCTAGATATTCCTGTTCCTTGTATAAGGGTGAAAGGGAATGGTGAAATACAGTTATTCAAGGGAATTATATAAACAGTGGATTCTCCCTTAAACCACCCAACCTCCACCCCCACCCACCCAACCATGTTCTCTACGAGAAAGTTCCAGAACTTGGGCACTGGAAGCAGGAGGTTGTCTTCTTAACACCAATAATCAAAAGTAAAGAAATGGAAAAACAGAACACCGCCTTGATGAAGGCATGGAGAAGAAATACAATGTTTAGAAAGGGCTTCCCTGTGCCACGTGCTTGATGCATACATCATCTTATTTAATTCACACAAAAATCCTGTGGGCCAATTATTTCCAAACTTCTCTGCTTACAAGAAACATCAATTATGCTTATTACAAATCCAGATTTGAGTCCTACCCTCAGACCTTCTGAATCTGACTTTCTGTGGAAAAAGGAAAATCTGCATTTTTAACTATCACCTCAGGGGTTTCTAATGATCAAGGGTTTCCAGTGATCAGGCTGGTTTGGAAAGCACTGCAGTAAGACGTAATTTATTATCCCTAGTTATAGACGTGGAAACTGGGCTTTGCCTGGCGTCTAATTCTAAATCATTTTCATGGCTTCATGCTGCTTCCTTAGAAATGATAGGTCCAATCAAGGTTCAAAGAAGATGGCCTTAAAATTTGTCACTGTTTTGCATATCAGGTCCTTAGAGCTTTGAGAGCCAGTGTGGTAGAGAGGACAGAACCTGTGACTGGAGTCCAAGGACTTAAGCTCCAGCCCTGCAGTTTATTAGCTCTGTGACCTTGGGTGGGTTACTAAAGTTCTCCTGGTCACAGTGTTTTCATCTGTAAAATGGTGATAAAAAATAATACTTGCTCCAACTGCCTCCAGATTCATTGTGTGGATTGAATGAGATAATGGATCTGAAAGAGTTTTGCAAATGGCAGAGTGGTCTGTAATGTCTTAACATTACAGAATCCTGATTAGATCAATGCCCAATTATCCACATAACAAGTTCCTGTTTTGTGCAAAGCTTTTGTAAAGTTCTGAACTTTCCTTCTTACCTTTGGATCACTTCCCATTGTGTGGTCAGTATGAGAAAAAGGAACTCATACTTATTGACAGATTAAATAAAGCATGGTTGGTGCTTCCCATTGAAGGCTGTTACTCAACATAGGAAACCCCAGGGTAGCCATTTGCAGCAACATGGATAGGTCTAGAGATTGTCATACTGAGTGAAGTAAGTCAGATAGAGAAAGACAAATATCGTATGATATTGCTTGCATGTGGAATCTAAAAACATGGTATAAATGAATTTATCTATAAAACAGAAATAGAGTCACAGATGTAGAAAACAAACCTAAGGTTACCAGGGGGTGGGGGGAAGGGATAAACTGGGAGGTTGGGACTGACCTATACACCCTACTATATATAAAATAGATAACTAATAAGGACCTTCTGTATAGCACAGGGAACTCTACTCAATACTCTGTAATAGCCTATATGGGAAAAGAATCTTAAAAAGAGTGGATATATGTATATGCGTAGCTGATTCACTTTGCTATACACCTGAAACTAACACAGCATTGTAAATCAACTATACTCCAATAAAAATTAAAAAAAAAAAAAAGAAACACCAGGGTAGGTCACCCTCCAAAGCCATCTGTGCCTCGTTCTGAAACTCCTGATATTTGACAGCAAAAGCTCCACTGGATTAATCTGCATAGCTGAATATTAACCAGGCCTCTGCTTCAGCAAGGATAATTGAGTGTTGCCCGCATCCTCCAGGGGCTGAGGCTGTCAGTGCTGAGGCTGTCATTGAACCTTCAGACACTTAGACTTTTGTCCCCCTTGTTGCAGGAAGAAAAGTGGCCCCCCAGAGATGTCCATGTCTGATCTCTGGAACATGATCTGTTACCTTACATGGAAAAAGGGACTTTGCAGATGTGATTAAGTTAAAGATCTTGAGATGGAGAGATTATCCTGGATTATTCCAGCGAACTCAATTAAATCACAAAGGTCCTTGTAAGTGAAAGAGCGAGGCAGGGAGGAGAATAGAGAAGGAGATGTGATGTTGGGGGCTCAAACTGTAGTCATCCAGTGTGAGAAACACTCAACAGGCCACTGCTGGCTTTGAAGACAGATCCTCCCCTAGAGCCTCCAGAGGGAACACAGCCCTATCAATATCTGAATTTTAGCCCAGTGAATCCGTTTGGGACTTCTGACCTCCAGAATGGTAGATAATAAATGCACGTTGTTTAAAACCACTAAGTTTGTGGTCACGTGTTACAGCAGCCATAGGAAACAAATGCATGCTTTCTCAGTGGTTATCAGTGGAGTGCTGTTGGCAAGTTAGTGAAGGCTGGTCCTGAGCATTGCAGGGCACCTAGAGTCCTGCAGACAGTTAATGCCAGCTTCCCTCCCAAGTTATTCCCACCCAAAACATACCCATGCATTGCCAAGTACTCCATGGCAGAGGCTGGCATTGCCTAGGTTGAAAACAACAATGTATATAGCTGAGGCATCTGGGGAGGAAAGGTGCATGTGGGAGCGGGCTTCAGAAAAGCAGAATTAAAAAAAAAATACATTTAAAGCTCAACAATCCTCATTAACACTGTTGGTTCACCACTCTGCTGGAGATCTACTTCATGCCTACATGCCCCCTGCACATCAGGGCCCACCACCTGGCTGAGAGTAGGTGCTCTATAAGTGTTTGTGAAGAAAATAAATGGGTTATTTGATTAATTATTTCTCAGGCCTCAAAGAAGGATTTACTGTGCCTTAAAAATACTAAAAAGTGTAAGCCAAAAATAATGAAATAAAATCTCATTAAAAGGAGCAGAGAAAGAGATGTCCAGGCACCTGGGGTGGGAGGTAGGAAGGATGGGGTGTTGAGGTTCTGTTTCTGAGCACCTTCTTTGGCCCTGAATTCCTGATTGCAAAAGTTAGACAGGCAACAGCCACTTAAACTTCCTTTTAGGTCTCACGTGCAGGTCAAAGGCGAATCACAGGGGGTGTCAGGAGTGACACATTGTTTACCAGCTATGGCACATGAAAACCCAAATGCTAGAAATGCAAATATATGTTTGATTTCCAGAAACTTTCCTTACAGTTAGGGGAGAGATGGTTGGAAAATGCATCCAGCTTGATAAGAGATAGCCAGAGGCATGCTGATATGAGTGGTTTATTAAATTATTAAGATTTCTGGAGGCTGCGGATGCCAGAGAGGATGGCATGAAGAGTCGGAGTTGCAGTCTGTGGATCGTTGGAGACACTCTGAGTGTTGGTGCAGGACAGGAGGAAAGCCCTGGATGGGGTGGGGTGGGGGAGGGCTGGGGTGTCACTGAGTTTTCCAGGCAAAGAGAACAAACCAATCCATGTCCAATGTGTTGCTTCCTGCCTCTGCAAAGCTGCCAGGTACAGCCTCTCTGTGTTATTGATGCTAATGACCCACCTAATGGCCCTGCAAGAAGGATTTTAAATCTGCAAATGACAGCTTTTGCAGGCACCACAAATCACCAAGCCTTGTAATCAAACACAGAGGGGCCCAGATCATTGAAGGACTTGGGATAATGGGTGATAAAATACAGTTTAATGTGGACAAATGTGGAATAATATGTCTTGGAACAAACAATCAGAAGGAGGAATGGCTGCTAAATGAATTGGTTTGCATTACACTGACCAGGAAATAGAAATGGCCCTGAGCAGCAAGCATCCAAAGAGATGACAGAGGGGAAGGCTGGAGAGGCCAGTCTCCTTTGCTGGAAAATAACCCCAGAAAAGTCAAAGGGAGGAGAATGACCAGGTTAATGCCTGCCTCCCAGGCACCTGATTCTCCACAAAGACAAATGAAAATGGCCTGCCGACCGTTCTATGGGTTATGTCCTGACTGCAGCTTCTCAGGCTCCTTTGCCAGCTCCTCTGGTCAACCTCCAAACATTGAGGTGCCCCATGCTTTGGGGTACCCCAGGGCGTGGACCTTGGCTTTCTCTTCTCCTGTCTCACTGTCTCTCCAGAGAATCTCAATTAGTTCTTTGGCTTTAAGTATCATCTATAATCTGTTGACACTCAAAGTTAAATCTTCAATTAACCTTTCTCTCAAACTCTAGGTCAGTGGGTCTCAAAGTTTCCTACACACTGGAATCACCTGGGGGATAGTTTCAAAAATCCCAACATGCAGACCACACCCTAGACCAATTAGTCAGAATCTCTAAGCGTGGGATTCAAGCATCACTTTTAACTCTACAGGTGATTCCAATGTAAAGGCAAGTTTGAGAACCACTGCTCTTGACTTCTTTACTCAATTGCCTACTTCACTTCTCCACTGGGATATATAATTGGTGTCTCACAGCCGCTTCAATAAGTGGTGCTGGGAAAACTGGACAGCTACATGTAAAAGAATGAAATTAAAACACTCCCTAACACCATACACACAAACTCAAAATGGATTAAAGACCTAAATGTAAGGCCAGACACTATAAAACTCTTAGAGGAAAACATAAGCAGAACAGTCTATGATATAAATCACAGCAAGATTCTTTTTGACCCATCTCCTAGAGAAATGAAAATAAAAACAAAAATAAACAAATGGGATCTAATGAAACTTAAAAGCTTTTGCATGGCAAAGGAAACCATAAACAAGACAAAAAGACAGCCTGCAGAATGGGAGAAAATATTTTCAAACAAAGCAATTGACAAAGGATTAATCTCCAAAATATACAAGCAGCTCATGCAACTCAATGTCAAAAAAAAAAAAAAAAAAGAACCCAATCCAAAAATCCGCAGAAGACCTAAATAGACATTTCTCCAAAGAAGATATACAGATTGCCAACAAACACATGAAAGGATGCTAAACATCACTAATCATTAGAGAAATGCAAATCAAAACTACAATGAGATATCATCTCACACCAGTCAGAATGGCCATCATCAAAAAATCTACAAACAATAAATGCTGGAGAGGGTGTGGAGAAAAGGGAACCCTCTTGCACTGTTGGTGGGAATGTAAATTGATACAGCCACTATGGAGAACAGTATGGAGGTTCCTTAAAAAACTACAAATAGAACTGCCATACGACCCAGCAATCCCACTACTGGGCATATACCCTGAGAAAACCATAATTCAAAAAGACACATGCATAATAAGAACCTGCTGTATAAAATAAATAAATAAAATAAAATTCAAAACTTAAAAAAAAAAAATGACACATGCACCCTAATGTTCATTGCAGCACTATTTACAATACCCAGGACATGGAAGCAATCTAAGTGTCCATCGACAGATGAATGGATAAGGAAGATGTGGCACATATATACAATGGAATATTTCTCAGCCATAAAAGAAACAAAATTGAGTTATTTGTAGTGAGGTGGATGGACCTAGAGTCTGTCATACAGAGTGAAGTAAGTCAGAAAGAGAAAAACAAATACCGTATGCTAACACATATATATGGAACCTAAAAAAAAAAAAAATGGTCATGAAGAACCTAGGGGCAGGATGGGAATAAAGACAGAGACCTACTAGAGAATGGACTTGAGGACATGGGGAGAGGGAAGGGTGAGCTGGGACAAAGTGAGACAGTGACATGTACATATATGCACTACCAAATGTAAAATAGCTAGTGGGAAGCAGCCACATAGCACAGGGAGATCAGCTTGGTGCTTTGTGAGCACCTAGAGGGGTGGGATCGGGAGAGTGGGAGGGAGACCCAAGAGGGAGGGGGTATGGGAATATATGTATACATATAGATGATTCACTTTGTTATACAGCAGAAACTAACACAACAATGTAAAGTAATTATACTCCAATAAAGATGTTAAAAAAAATTGGTGTCTCAAACTTAACATGACCGAACACAATTATTACCCCCACTCCATGCCTTGTCCTCTCCAATCCTCCCCATCCACTGATTACTCAAGCCTGAAATCAAAACTTTATTCTTGTTTTTGCTCTTTCTTTGAGTACCTACATCTAAGCCACCAGCAAATTCTTCAACACTAACTCGAAAACAACATCCTCCCACCATCTAGTCTAACCTGGACCATTGCAGGTCTGCTTATGTTTGGCTTCTCTCTATTTTCCCTCTGGTATCCAAAGTGATCTTAACATTAAAACCAGGCCATGTCATACTCTGCTTAGGAACCTCTGATGGCTTCCATTCCATGTAGAATAAAATCCAAGCTAATTATCCTGACTTTTGAAGCCCTCCATGACCTTTTCCATCCTATCTTTATAACTTCATTTTGTATCTTTCCTTCCTTATCCATCAGGCCTAGACACTGACCTCAAACATCAAGCTCATTCCCATCTTTGGAATCTTACACCAACGGTTTCATCCACATAGAATGTACTTTTCTTGATCTTCACATGGCTCACTTGCTCTCATGGTTTATAGACGCTTAGCTCTGTGGCCTATACCAGTGGTTTTCAGACCCTTGTCCAGGGTCTATTTCAATTTTATTGTGAGGATTAAATGTGTAAAAAGTCCTACCTGACCTGGACCTCCCATTCCTCTCTGAGCTTATATTCTATGATATCCTCCCATTGCATACTCCTCTCCAGCTGCATTGACTTCTTGGCTATTCCTCAAATTCATCAGAAAAGTGCCCACCTCTGGAACTTTACACCAGCTCTTCCCTTTGCTCCAACATGTCTCCTTCAGATACCCAGTGTCTCACCACTTCAAGTGTTGGCTTGCATGTTTCCTCCTCCATGAGGTCTGTCTTGACTACACTAATTAGTTCTGTGCCCTCCTCCAGCCACTCCTGAGACCACTTGCTTTTCTTTTCCTCACTGATGTGTCCCTGGCAACTATAAGAAAGCCTGGCACATAGTAGTCACACCATAAATATCTACTGAATGAATGAATAAATAAATTAATGAATATATACAGGAATGAAATCATTCACTGACTGCAACAAAGTTAGCTATTATTGTTGTAAACTGGATACCCTCGGTTTTCTTCATCCTGGGATTATGAACAATTTTAATGCCCTAATTTTACTACTTACACCCTTGCACAGCAGCAGGACCTCAACCCCCTCCCCTGCCACTCCTATGTCTTCTGCAGTCATTTTTAAGACCGTAAAGGGGCCCCGGTGACCAGTCTTCTCCAGCTCCAGGCTTGCGGTGGTATCAGATACTTGAAGTCATGAGGAGTCCTCCATGTGATGCTGCTTCCCTGCCTCCCACCTGACCCAGCAGGCGGCCCTGCCGCTGCTTTCTCATTTCCCTACCAGCACAACAGATGCTGCTACTGCTGGTCCATAATTGGCTCTGACTACTGTTGCTGTGTTCTCCCCAGAATGCGAAAAAACATTCCCCTCCTCTACCCTCTGTTGCCAAGGCTCACCTGGACCCTGAAGTAAAACAGCTTGTGCTCCAAACCTTTCAAAGTTTCATGACAAAATGGTCCCTTTCAGTTTTTACTTAGGACTTAGGATGAACACCTGACAGACACGAACCTGCTCTCCATTGTCACCTTTCCTTTGGTCTTTGCTCCAAGCTTCCTTGGAACCTTCCTCTTCCTTCAATCAGAGACGGGTGCAGCTGCCAGGGCTCCCAATTCATGTGAGTATCTATCTGCCAGTAGGTGTCCGCTGACCTCACACCCAACCTTCACTTAGTTTCAGCCAAGATATCTCTCCAGAGCATCAAGAACAGAACTAGTCATCATTAAAAATACAATTTTAAATAGCCTTATAGAAGAACCCAATGCCTTAATTACTATATGTTGGTAAACTGCTGTCCCCTCTGAAGGTCCAGTTCTGCATGAAAAGGATACTTTCTCATCCCAACAGTTTTCCCATGGTAACAGAATATCACTGATCTTTTTAAAATGACTTCTATTAAATGAAAAATCATCCCCAGCAGATGCGTATACCAGTTTCATCTGCACACGGGAATCAATTTCTTCATTTAGACGTTATTTTGGCAGTATTTATAGGCTGGTGGTTGCAGGGTAAAAAGGGGTGACTATTATCAGTATTAATTACAATCACTTGCATTTATCTAGTGCTTTACGCTGTTTAATGCTTCCACAGCTGTTTCCTCGTTTGATTCTTGCAAAATCCCTATGAGGCAGCCATTGGAGTTGAGGTCAATGAAACCCAGGAAGGCATGCAATGTATCTCCCTTCCTTCTTTGCCAGGTCCCAGAGCCAGTTTGCATCAAGGCTGTGACTAGAAACCTGACCTTTGGGTGGTAGGCCTGCAGGCTCTGCCCGCCTAACCAGCAGGGTGTTATTGGGGAAACTGGTAAAGGCCTCTGTTCAGGGAGTACTCTTAGCTGGGTCACTGTGGTGGTCTCCTAACAGGTCCCCTGCTTCTGTCCTTCCCCTGCTTCCATCTGTTCTCAATGCAGCAGCCAAAGTGAGCATTTTCAGTCCTATTTCAGAATATGTGACTGTAACACTCAAAACCATCCCACAAAGCACCGAGCTGATCTCCCTGTGCTATGCGGCTGCTTCCCACTAGCTATCCACCTTACGTTTGGTAGTGTATATATGTCCATGCCTCTCTCTTGCTTTGTCACAGCTTACCCTTCCCCCTCCCCATATCCTCAAGTCCATTCTCCAGTAGGCCTGTGTCCTTATTCCTGTCTTACCCCTAGGTTCTTCATGACATTTTTTTTAGGGGTGGGATAGGGAGGGTGGGAGGGAGGGAGATGCAAGAGGCAAGAGATATGGGAACATATGTATATGTATAACTGATTCACTTTGTTATAAAGCAGAAACTAACACACCATTATAAAGCAATTATACTCCAATAAAGATGTAAAAAAATAAATTAATTAATTAAAAAAAAAAACATCCCACAGCTCCCTACTCCACTCTGAGTGAGAGCAGAACTCCTGGCAATGGCCAACAAGGCCCCACCATGGTCTTGTCTCATGGTCACCTCTGCTTGCTCACACTCCTGCTACGTTGGCCTCCTTGATTTTCTTCAACTGTGGCACACTCCACCTCAAGGCCTCCACTGCATCTGCTTCCTCCGCCTGGCACGCTCGTCCCCCATCTCTGCTTTGCTCACCTCGTGGCTCCAAACTTTGTTCACTTCTCCCCTTCTCCATGCTGCCTGCCCCAATTTCTCTAGACCTCCTTTGCCTGCCCACCTGCCTCCTTCCTTCCTCATCCTCCTCGCCCTGCTCTGTGTATTTCTTTCTCTATAGCACTTACCATCTTCCAATATACTACATGTGTTAGTTTTCCCAGGCTGCCATACAAATTACCATAAACTGGTAGCTTAAAACAACAAAAATTTATTGCAGCAATATTTTTTTTGATCTGTCTCTTAAAGTAAAGGAAATAAAAGCAAAAATTAACAAATGGGACCTAATTACACTTAAAGCTTTTGCACAGCAAAGCTGTGCAAAACCATTGACAAAACAAAAAGACAACCTACTGAAAGGTAGAATGTATTTGCAAATGATATGGCCAATAAGGGATTATATCCAACATGTATAAACAGCTTGTACAACTCAACATCAAAAAACAACCTAATTAAAAAATGGCAGAAGAACTGAGTAGACATTTTTCCAAAGAGGAAATGCATATGGCCAACAGGCACATGAAAAGATGCTCAACATCGTTAATCACCAGGGAAATGCAAATCAAACCACAATGAGATACCACCTCACATGTGTCAGAATGGCTATCATCAGAAAGAACACAAATAGCAAATGTTGTTGAGGATGCGGAGAAAAGGGAACCCTCATACACTGTTGGTGGGAATGTAAACTGGTGCAGCCACTGTGGAAAGCAGTATGGAGGTTTCTCAAAAAACTAAAAATAGAACTACCATATAGCCCAGCAATTCCACTCCTGGATGTATATCAAAAAAAGAAAAAATCCACTAATGGGAAAGGATACACATATCCCAATGTTCATAGCAGCATTATTTACAATTTCCAAGATATGGGGCAACCTAAGTGTCCATCATCAGAAGAATGGATAAAGAAAATGTGGTATATATATACAGTGGAACACTACTCAGCCATGAAAAAGAATGAAATTTTGCCATTTGCAGTGGCATGGATGGACTTGGAGGACATTATACTAAGTGAAATAAGTCAGACAAAGACAAAGACTGTATGATATCACTTATATGTGGAGTCTAAAACATACAACAGACTATTGAATATAACAAAAAAGAAGCAGACCCACAGATATAGAGAAAAACTAGTGATTACCATTGGGAAAGGGAAGGGGGAGGGGCAATATAGGGATAGGAGGTTAAGGGGTACAAACTATTAGGTATAAAATAAGCTACCAGAATATATTGTACAACATGGGGAATATAGCCAATATTTTGTAATAACTATAAATGGAGTATAACCTTTAAAATTTTGAATCACTATACTGTACACCCATAACATATATAATATTGTACAGCAACTGTATTCAAATTAAAAAAAACACCAAAATTTATTTCTTCACAGATCTGGAGGCTAGAAGTCCAAAATCCAGGTGTTGGCAGGCTTGATTCCTTCTGGCGGCTTTGAGGAAGAATCTGTCTCATGCCTCTCTCCTAGCTTCTGGTGGCTGCCAGCAATCTTTGGCATTCCTTGGCCTGTGGCAGCATAATTCCAGTCTCTGCCTCTGTCTTCATGTGGCTGCCTTCTGTTTGTGTGTGTTCAAATTTCTTATAAGGACACCAGTCATTGGATGAAGGCTCACCCTAATGATATCATCTTAACTTGATTGAATAAATCTGCAAAGATCTTGTTTCTAAATAAGGTCATATTCATAGGTACTGGGGTTTAGATCTTGAACATAACGTTTTGGAATTCAACGTATAATAATAATTAAATTTTTTTAATGTTTCTTGTTTATTGTCTGTTTCATAAGCTCTGTGAAGACTGGGGCCTTCATTATGTGCACTGGTTGAATCCTAAGATACTTAACAAATGTCAGCTTCCTTCCCTCAAGTTCTTCATCTTTTAAATTTTACGTCCCCAAAAGAAATTTTCATAATAACTAATTCTCAGTTATCCACCCATATTTGGGAACTGGCCAAGAAAGGTAATTTCACAGTTATTTTTCTAATGTATTGCCAGAAGAATCCTACTTTGACAAATTGGGCATTCTATCAGTTTCTACCTTATATTCAAATTTCACTTACATAGAGGCAGCCACAGCCTGCTGAAGGCTGTATGACAAGGGATAGAGTTTTTAGATGTGGTGTCTCCATTCAGAACCCCTTCTTTCTGCAGAGCTTGCAGTCACTGTGCTCACCCCCACCGTGCTCACCCCCACTGTGCTCACCACCTGTTCTGCCATAGTTTTGCCCTCAGTTTAGTACCTTGCTCAGATGACCTTTCTCAGAATTTGCCAACCAGTCTGGTGAATCAGACTCCTATCATCTAAGAGCCCGAAGGGATCCTGGAAATCATTCATTTATTCACTTACCTAGTAATATATTTCTTGAGCACCTACTATGTGCCAGGCATTATGAGCTTCCCTTTCTATCCCCTTAAAATCTCACAGCACCCTGTAAGGTAGGCATTATGTTCCTTGGCATCATAGAGGGCACAGAGGCAGAGAGAGATTAAGGGAATCTCTGTGATGACTCATCTGGTAATTGGTAGATACAGGTTCAAACCAGGATGCTCAGGTTCTAAACCCTTTGAATGACACTGCCTTGAAATCCAGCTCCTTATCATTCAGCTTGAAGAGGAGAAAAGCAGAAATTACTCTGCCTCTTCTTTTAGATCACTCTCTTTTAGATCACCCCTTTCTTGGGGGCACACTAAATAGCCTATAAAGAGCTGGTGAAACTTAGTTCTCATTCCCAAGTTAGTAAATAATTTTGTTACTAGTTTGGTTTTCTTTACAGGGCACCCTTCCCTCCATGGACACATTTCATTTCCATACAGGTAGAGCAGGTGCCATGTGCCATTGGCTTCACTTGTGCCCCAGAATCCCTCTCCCTCCTTCTCCACTCTGCCTGGGGAGCCCAACTTGTGTGCTGCACTAAGTTGTGCCTCACATGCCCTCTGGCTATCCTGGGGTTCTGCCAATGGCATCCCTGGAAGGAAATCAGGTCCTCATGCCCCTGCTTCCTGCCCTGTGAAGTTGTCTTGGCTGGCGGTGTCCCAAAGGTCACTGCCTCTCTCAGAGCTTCCAAACTTACAAGAATTTCTCTCCTTCCAGCTTCTGGTAACTTCTCCCTCCCTTTGTCCCTTTGTGCCTCAGGGTAGTAACAAACAGGGTGTTTTATCCCTAGGTTAGTGTATTATTCCACGAGGCTCCCTCACATTCATGCCTTTATGAATGGCCCTTTTATAATACACTTTCCTAAAATAATCCAATTTTGAGTGTGCCATATATATCCTACTGGGAATTTTTGTATACAAATTACTGTGTCCCTTTGATAGAAGAGAAGACTGAGGCTTATGTGGAGAAAGTAGCTGACTAGGGGCTGGAAGTAAGTCTCCAGTTTAGTGCTATGAGGATAAAGAAGAATGTCCAATTGGCCTGAGAAAAACCTCTGGTAGGATACCCTGTTTATAGTAGGTGATCAATTAATGTTGGCTGATGACAAATAAGTTTTCTTTGTATATTAGTTATAATGATTATGTTCTAAATAACTAAACATAGGAAGTCAGCCTATTTGGAATGTCATTATCATGGAAAGAAAACTGGGAGTGCCCCTAGTAGAGCTGAGTTTAAATATTAGCCTATCGGTGAGCAAGCCCCTTAGACCCTACCGTCTCACCTTCCTCATCTGTAAAACTGAGACAAGGCTTCATTCTCCAGTACTGTTGCCAGGATTAAATGAGAGCATAATTTTAGCAATAGCCCCTGAGCCATTTTCTGAGCACCCCATGTTATTGTCATTCACGATACCATTCCTTCAGCATTCCCTTCACAGTCCTCCCTTAGTGTGGTGTGAGCTGAACAGGAGTAGTGGGGTGGCAAAGAATGAGCTCCTGAGTTAACATGTAGGAAACTGGGCTTTCTGTCACTGAAAGAGGCAAATCTTCATGGCGACCCAATTAAAGTTTTAAACATTCAATTTGGACAGTTAGCAAGCTAGGCTCCTTTCCAGGAGGAATAAGAAGTCAGTGTAATGACCTAACTGATCCTGGACAGCTTTCTATCTCAAACAGTTGGAGTGGGTTTACCAGCTTCTTTCAGGGATCCAGCATTCCTGGGCACAGTCTTGGGTAAAGAAGGGTGTCCTGAGGAGTCACACTGATGTCATGGCCCAACAGTGGTTGCCATGACTAGAGGACATGCTTTTTGAGAAGGAAGGTCATGAAGTATGGTTCTCACTAAGGGAAAAATGACTTCTCTTTCAATTGTTGCTATGGAAGTTTTTGGAGTGTAGAATAAAGAACATCCTTCTAAAACCATCCATGTATCCTTCCATCCTTCCATTCATCCATCCATCCATCCATCCATCCATCCATTTACCTCTCTGTTAATCCATCCGACATATACTGAGTACTTACTCCTGTCAAACATGGGAGATACAACACTAAATATGGCACAATTAATATTCAGTCAACTAAAACAATGCTTACAAACTCAAGGCTCAAAGTCAGAAGACCTGTGTTTGAGTGTTTATTCTGTGATTTAAGTGGCCATGTGGTCTTGGGCAAGTCATTTCTCTGCAGACCAATTTTATCATCCATAAACTAATGTAGCTGGACTAGAGGAATACTCTCTGAGGTCTTTTCCAGGTCAGACATGGTGAGATTCTATGTTCAGGCAAATTCAGTGTAAAGTAAGCTCATTGCACAAGTGCAGATACTGCAATAATGTAGTAAGTGGTCTCCTCTGTATACTTAGCCCCTCCAATCTACCTCCAATAATGTAGGCAGAGTGGGCCTTTCCAAAGAAAATCTATCTTGTTTCTCTTTTCATTTGTCCTCTAAGGGTGGATTCTTATTCCTCTTAGGCTGAAGATCAACATGCTTAAGGAGGCCTTTGTGGCCTTTTCTAACTCTTCACTTCATTTTACATCAAGCCTTGACTTGCCTTCTTTGCCCCTTAAACTCTTGTTCCTTTTATTACAAGGCCTCTGTCTGAACCACTTTTTTTTTTTCCCCATCCTTTGCCCAGGGAGAATCACTCATCTTTCAGAGAGCAGCTTACACACCATTTCTTCAGGGATACCTTCTCTCACCTCCTAGGCAAGACCTGGCTCCTTTGTTGTATATACACATAGAACCATGTTTCTTCCCTTTAGAGCACAAACCCTACCCATGTCCTAAGCCTTGACGAAAGGGTATTTTGTTTAACCTTTGGCTCCCCTACCAGCCTCTCAGTCTCATGAGAGCAGGAACAGTGGTTGGGAGCATGAGTCTGGAAGTCAGACAGGGGTGATTAGAGTCATGTTTCCAGCTTTGGGCAAGTCACTTTGCTCTAAGCCTCAACTTCCTCATCCATGAAGACAATGGTATGTTTATCCCTTAGTGAGAACATGGGTTGTTGGAAAGCAGAAAATTGAGTTATGAAGGCCAAGAGCTTAATATAAGGCCTGGCATGTATTCGGTGCTCCATACATGGAAGTTGTTACCAATGAGATCAATTCTCCCTTTGCTGTGATTTTTGCTCACTTACAGATCCATCTGGTCTGCATTTGATTCCATTTGTCAGAAGTGGGTTCCTGTGGGAACTGGTCCCCTTCACAGTTGCAAAACTTGACTCCTCTCCTCTCTCCATAGCACACCAAGTCCATCAGCTACCAGCGTTGGCCTTCCTTTCAAAATGTATCCAGAATCCAACTGCTTCTCTACCCTTCTACTGCTAACACTCTCATCTAAGGTGCTGTTAGCTCTCACCCGGATGATTGCATTGGTCTCCTGACTGGTCTCCCTGCCTCTGCCTTTATCCTCTATTCTTTTCTTGGTACAATAGTCAGAAGAAGTGTGCTAAAGTCTAAATTGGATCATGCCACTCCTCTGCTGAAAGACTTCTGATGGTCCCCATCACACTTAGAATGAAAGCCAAATCCTGCCCTTCAAAACCTTCCTGATCAGCCTCAGCCAACTTTTCTGATCCTATCCACTCCTCTGACACATAGGCTCCTGCTACAGTGGCCTCTGTGTCACATGCTGGAAGCACCTCCATCTGGAAATCTGCAATCTGGCCTCCCCATCTCCTTTAGGTCTTTGTTCACAGGTCACATTCTCAATAAGGGCTTCCCGGACCACCTTGTTTAATATTGTGATCCCCACCCTACAATAGGCACTTTTTCCTGTTATCCATCTCCTATTTTATTTTCCCCACAGCACTTGACATCATTCGATGTACTATACATTTTACATATTTGTCTATTGTTTGTTTTTTCCATTGTGAGTTCCATTATGAAGGAGTTTTTATTCTTTTTCTCCCCCCTGTTGTACCCTTGGTGCATAGATCTTTATAGAAGAAACATGCTAGGTGCTTAATAAATATCTATTGGATGAATGTATGAATGACTGAGTTGTCACCTCATGGATGCATTTCTGTGCAAACTCAGAAACTGTCCTGGATTTTATGCTTGGTGTGAATCAGGCTCCCTGAACCTCTTCTTTATAGGGAGACACTACTACAATTAAATTTCCAAATTCCCTGAGCTGCAGAGTCAATCCCAGATGTTAGATGTCCCTGACACCCAGGTCTAACTTCAGGCACTGTGACACATTTTCACAAGAGTGAAGAATGAGTCAGATTTTGATATGGTATAAATATTTGTCTACTTACCTCCTCCTGAAGGTGAATTAGTTCTCTCAGGTCACCAGAAATATCTCTCAGTTCCCTGAAGCAGAAACACACTTACTGATGTACATAAATAGCCAAGACAGAAAGAAGAAGCAGTCTTATGCTCACCATCTTGGTCACCAGGCATTATGCTTAATGGGCAGAGAAAGAAAATTGATGAATATACATATTTGTTTCTCATGTTCCTAGCCTTAAACAGAAAAATGGAATCCCTTTTGGAAGACTGGCTGGGCAAATTTGGGGCTGTAACTTCTTTCTGTTTTGGAAAATAGTGGTTTAGTTTTTAAAGGAAATGTTGAGGCAGCTCTGAGGAAGAAAGTGGTCAATGGTGGTGGTGCTCCAAAGAACTCATCAGGCTTATTCATGTTGGGACACGTGTTTGTCAAAGGATGAGCACCGGGGAGATTCATGACAAAGGCATTTGCTGGGGTAAGACATTTATAGATATATGTACAGCAAGACATCAACCCAGGAAAGATCTGGGAGTGGAGATGAGCAGAAGATGGCACTAAAAGTAGTGAAGGATCCCTGAAGACATGATCACTCCTTGCTGCTTCAGTGATCATAATTGGTCTCCAGTAATTATTTTGATCAGATTCTACTGATGACCAGTATATTATCAGAGTGGCCCTCTGGGGCGCCTAGATGGGAGGGAGGGGGAACAGGGAGGAAAAGAGAATTCTGATGCCTCCATTGTGGCATGGCACTGGAGTGGGGAGGGCACAGGTGCAGAATGGTAGAGTATTGACTTGCTGTTCTGATGGCCATCTGTGGGATATATGGAAGGAGAGGGCATTAAAAACATGGAATTTCACAGAACTTCCAATACGGATATGCAACTTGTGGTATGTTGTGGTTATATAAATGTGTTGTTGTTAGGAAGACCACAAAACAGAAAATGATGACTGTAGAGAAATATTTTCCCCAGAGGTACTGAAAATGGGGGCTCTTATCAGATGAAGTATCAATATGCTATCAAAAATAGTAACTTGGATTCTAAGGACTGAAGCCCATTCATTCACTCACTCATCTACTCATTTATTTATTTATTCATATATCCATTAATTCACTTATTCACTCACCCAACAAATAAGTTTTGAGTACCTACTATGTATTAGGTATATGTCTTAATGATATAGAAGTCAACAAGATGAACCATATCCCTGCTACCCTAGAGCTTGAACTATAGTGGAGAAGACAGATAATAAACTAATAAACAAAAAATAGAAGAGAGAACTTTAGACAGTGATGAGTATTATAAAGGTAATAAAGTCAGTGAATGATGCAGAGTTCTGTGGGTGAGTGTTCAGGCTACGTTAGATGGGATGGTTAGGGAATGCTTCTTTGGGAAAGGATGTTAGAACTGAGACCTAAATGATGGGAAGACCCAGTCACATGCAGATCTAAGGGAGCTTTTAAACAATACTGGTGATGGACCCCCATCTTCAGAGGTTCTTATTTAATTGATCTAAAGATGAGGCATAAGGTAATTCTAATGTATAGCCAGGGTTGCAAATCATGTATCTAGACTAGAAGAAAAACACACTAGATAGAGTAGCATGTGCAAAGGTCCTGAGGTAGAGAAAAGCTCAGAGTGTTCCCAAAGCAGAAAGAAGGTGGATGTGGCTGGAAGAGAGTGACTGAAACTGAGGGAGGAAAGAGACAGTTGGAGAAGGAAGCAGGCTAAGGTGAGCTGCTGAGCTTGCCATAGCTCTAGAACTGCACCCCTGGAGTATGCAGGAAAGAAGGGTTCCTGGCTACACACAGAGAAGGGTATTGTCTTAGAGGCAGTCAGGGAGGCAGGATGAATAGCATGGAGAAAACCCCACACGTTTCACTTCTTCAGTGTCATCACAGAGCAAACTAATCTTAACTGAAGAATTTCTCTGGTGATCAGCTGCCTGTTTTCCTGGGGTGATCAATCTATGAAAAGTTTCCAAATTGTGTTAAAACTGCTGTTTTCTTGCAAATAGCACAGAGAGCACTTTCCAGAGAGAGAAGTTCAATAATTAAAATGAGTCAGCTCTGAAGAACTGGAGGGCAGTTTGATCTAGTTTAGCAGCTGACATTTTCTTAGCAGAGAAATGCAATATCCATAATACATTATTTTGTGCTGAACAGAAGTCAACTAAAACAGAATTGTCTCAGGAGAGACCAAGGGCAATTTGCCAAAAAATCTTTTGGACGGTAACAGGAAACCTGGTTTTCAAAAGCTGAAGTTGAGGAGTGGTCTTGGGGCCACATCTCAGGTGCCTGCAGTTTGGAGGCACTCCCCAGAGCTGTTCTGACACACCTCTCCCCTCTGCTTCCCCTGGTGGAACTCTAAAGGGCAGATAAACACAACTCCTGGGCTGTCTGAGCACCTGGAGTTTAGAAGTCTGGCTTCCATCCTCACCACCAACTGAAAGACCCCATCAATGTTGGGCAGCTCTTATCCTAGGGGTTAGGTTTACATTTGCCTAGTGTGTTACTATAGGAGGTGGGAGGTTGGGGCGACTCTTTATTTTTCAGAAAAGAAGAGGTTTTAAAAGAGAAAATCGCTTTCTCTGGATGTCAAGTGTCCCTGCAAAACATCCCCCACTGAGCTTCCATGAAGAGTGAAATCTTCCAAACCTGAAAGTGGCTTGGCTTCAAGTCTAAGTCCCAGGGAGAGGTTGTAAGAATTTCCTCCCCATGCCTTCTACACAGTCTCTCTTCTTGGGGCTGGCTCTCCAACTTCAAAGGATGCAGAAATTGGCTCTATTCTGTCCTCCCAAGTTTATGCTATCATGGGCCAAACAAAATTCATGTTAGATTATGCCAAAGACTAAACAACATTTTGCTTTTTTTCTACTTTTTGCTTCACCGACAATAGTCCAAGAGAGGAAGGCTTCAATTAGAGTAGCAGAAAATACTGATTAGAATCAATCAACACCTCTAGAAGTTTAAACACTTAAGTTAATTAAATGGTTCTGTAAACTTGAAGCTAAACTTGCAAACAGAAATTGCAGTGTATGAAAGGATGCTTAGATTTTTTAAAAAACAGATAATTATCCAACAAGCTCAACATCAACATCACCAAGGCTCTGTGGAAATGATCAGGGAGTGCATCAATTTTCTTTTCTTTTCTTTTCTTTTTTTAATAAATTTATTTATTCATTTATTTATTTATTTTTGGTTGCATTGGGTCTTCGTTGCTGCACGCGGGCTTTCTCTAGTTGTGGCCAGCAGGGACTACTCTTCGTTGTGGTGCATGGGCTTCTCACTGTGGTGGCTTCTCATTGCAGAGCATGCACTCTAGGTGTGCGGGCTTCAGTAGTTGTGGTGTGTGGGCTCTAGAGCGCAGGCTTAGTAGTTGTGGTGCATGGGCTTAGTTGCTCTGCAGCATCTTCCCGGCCCAGGGCTCGAACCCGTGTCCCCTGCATTGGCAGGCGGGTTCTTAACCACTGCACCACCAGGGGAGCTCAGTGCATCAATTTTCGATGCAGCTCACACTAACATCATTCAAAGGCCAAAATCTGTGACCCCTATCAGTAGATGAGATATTCTCACAAAGAACTGGTTTAGAGATAGATTTGGGGGAAATTGGAAATGATCATGTGGTTTTTAAATAGTCCTGAACATTATAAGAGACCACCATTTCCTTACCCTCAATACAAATGAAACCATGCAAATGCAAATAGATCTTGCTGATTTTGTTTAATTTTAGGAGAAGGCCCAGTCTGAAGGAGTGAAAAAATCATATATGGATTCTTTTCAAAGACCCATATTTTCTAGCTCTTCAGCTACAAAATGAAGTCAAACTAGTTGACTTTGGTTGGGTTCCCTTAGAAAAAGCCTGAGATGAGGAATATAGTTCAAGTGATTTACTGAGGATGTGTTCCCTAGACAAGGGGAGGAAGGAAAGCAGGACAAAGCAGGAGCAAATATCTAAGCAAGGATGGTGACTCAGCTGGAGATTTCTTCTCTCTGAGCCTTATAGAAGTGCTGGAGTGTGGATTACACAACAGAATTAGTCCCACCTGAGGCAGGGAGGTCAGCCTATTATGCCCCTGCCCTGCATACCTCAGTCATTGGCTGTGGGCTTCTGCTGGGGATGGGTGGGGAAGTGTTGGGCATGGTCTCCTGGGCAATAGTAGGTGGCAATTTCCCAGGAACAGGGCCAGCTTTCAGGTGTGATCAGACCATCACAACCACTGGGGGATAGGCTCAGAAGCTACCAGATGGGATTTGGGCAGGGGGTCTGCTCTGCTGGACCAAGGACCTTCTGTCTCATAGAGGTTATTGGGTGATCTTAGGTAAAGGCAGGGCTGAAAGTTAACTTTGATGACAAGCTCATTCTAAAGTGTGAGCTACTCCAGGCTCCAGACACTGTCTTGTTCACCTATGAACATATGAGTCACTTAACAAATGTGTGTGTGTTAAGTGAATGGTGAACAGATCACTTATAGTGTCAACTGGAGATGGAGCAGTTTCCATGCCCTTTCCAAACATTTCACAAACACCCATGGGAGATAAAACAATAAAACCATAATATACTACTTGAAATTCAGTCTCATCAGAAGATATGCATTGGAGCTCTAGTGTAGCTTCTCATTAGTTATGTGGCTTTGGACCTCAGTTGTCCAATCTTTAAAATAGGGAAAATACAACTTCACAGGCCTCTTGTGAGGATTAAGAGAAATGGCACATGGAAATGCTTAGTAATTTGGCTTTTTCTCATAAAACACTTTCCTTTGACAGATTGGCTAGAGTGAAGGAGTACAGACACATAAAGCTAAAGGATTATAATGCTTTAATAATAAAAAATTACTGTGTAAAGGTAAAGCAAGGCTGGAACTGTGCTATAAGTTGATAGGCACCATGGATTGATGTTAATCTATAGAACACTTTTAGGAATGAAGCTACTACGTAAAGCTAGGTAGAGACCTAGAGTAAGTGTCTCATTGTTTTATTTCCCAACATAGTTTACAGCTAAGGCCCTGGACTCCTCTTAACTAGAGAAATGGTGAGTAGCAAGCTGAACATGTGTTTCCCATGTGTTGATACTTGTGGGGTCTCTATGCACAACACTTACTACACCCTCTCAGAGTATCTGGTGTGACTTTTTTGGGGTTGCCAAAAACAAACACTCCCTTCCATCATCCAGGAAAGCAAAAGGAAAGCAAGTGGGCTTGTCAGGTTAGGATGCAGTACTGCAGGCACTCTGTGCCCTGGTGCTCCAGCTGTCTCTCTGACCTCTGCATATTCTCCTTTTCTGCCCCTGCTGGACAGCTGTTCATCGGTCTAGAACAGAAGGCCATTACAGAGACTCAGCCACACTCTAAGTCAGAGTTTGGATTTTTAATTATTTGGGAACATGAAGGTGTCAGTTGTCCAACTGGCTGACTGCAGAAAGTGTTTTCCTAGTTTAGAGTTCCTGAAGAATTGTGAGCTGCTACTCAGAATAACCTCTCTCACATTCATTGAATGGTCTGAACATTATTCTTCTTGTCATTGACTAAGGGACAGATCTAATGGCTGGACTTCAGGTATGGTCAGAAGGAGGAAGGAACCTATGACTGGCCATTTCTTGACTTGGTAATGACCACAGTGAGGAAACAGAGGCCTAACAGGCAAGTGTAAGAGGACAATGAGAATCCTGCGCTGACTGAACCCATCAAAGATGGGGACAAGGGGGAACACCTGAAGACAATTGTAATGGTAAGTCATATGAAAAGAGTAGAGTCTGAAAGAATATAAAGTTGCTGAATATAGCTCCTTAGCTATCACTCAAACCTAGAGCCTAGGGCTAGATTCCCTGACCACTAGGCTTACTTAGACCAGAGCAAAGAACAGAGTATGGGTAATGAATATTTGTTGTTATCCTGCCCAGAATCTATCTATTCCCCCCTTCTCTTGATAACAGCATCCTCTCTTTCCTTTGAAGAACTGCCCCTATCTCATTCCATATGGCAACTGGGAAAATACCAATCCTGGTCCATGACCTCACAAGTTAGGCCGGATTCAATCTCCTAGGAATTTGAATTTTAAGTGGAGTGATAGATGGATGGGGCATGACTGAAAACAAGGAAATTTGATGGCAGTACTCAAAAACAGCAAGTCTGAGATCTGTGGTGCTGAGCTTACATTCCTGACATTCTTGTGGCCCTTGATTATCATTTTAGAAAGTTAATTTAATCCTTAAATTAACTAGAGTGGCTTTCTGATGATTATAACCAAGGAACGAGTGTTCCAGTATAGAGGGTGGTGGTGTGCCTAAGGAGAGAAATGCCAGTCTCTCCCTCTCTCTTCGCTCTCTCTGAATATGCATGTAGTTGTGCTGGTGTAAGCACTGACAAATTTCTTACACCTCCACAAAGTTTACTTCAGACTTCTTGTCAGTTTGAAAGGTAAGGTGCTTACGTGCTGCCATCCATTTCCGTCTCAAAGAGGTATAGTCCCATAGTGGAATGAGTACATATTTTGCAATCAAAGAAAACTGGGTTTGACTGCCAGTTCCATCACCTGCAATTTGTGTAACCCTCGGCAAGTTACATAACTTGTGTCCTTTTAATTTCCTCACCTGTGAAATGGGACCCATAACAGCTATCTTCTCAATGGGTGGTGTGAAAGTTAAATAAGGCAACGCTTATAAAGGACCAAGTATTGTGACTTTCACTAGAGCAAATAATTCCCTTCCTCCCTCTGGAGCTCTCTGGGAGGTGGGTTGGGATCTTCACCATCATAGTCATGTTATTCTGCAGTGTTGAATCTTGTCAGTATACTAGATGAGGCCACACTCAGGTGGATGAGCCGTGACTCTCTGTGGTTTCAAACATAGGAGATACGATCGGAAAGGTGATACGTACTCTCACTAAGATAATGCACTTAAATGGTGATGGGAGGGGCTTAGTTGGATGTAAGCAAGAGTGTGCTCAGATGGAGAGGGAAAAGGGGGTCTGTAGACAAAAGACGTCTGCAGAAAGTAGATTTGCATCTATATCTGTGTGGGACAGTTTCAGTTAGTAGCCTGAGAAGAGAGTGGCCAGGGAGGAATGAGAATTCACAGATCCCTTTCTGCTTTGTGATCCTGGCTAAATAGGTGCTCATTATCCAGAGAATGGAAAAGCAAATAGTCTGTCAGCACAAGAGCACTTCTCTCAAATTTTCACTATTTTATAAGAGTTCTAGTTTCTCAGCAATCATAGTTCTTCTAGCTTTACATTCTCACACTGTAAGTTTATTTGTAGGGAAAAGGACAAAGTAATGGGGTGGGGAAAACTATTTAGGGGGGCAGTTTCCAAGTAATTTCATTCAGAGTTTTGTGTTTTCCTGAATCAATAAATACAATACACAACAATATAAAAATGGTCCTGTTTCCTTTCTCCTGCTCCTCACCTGAGGACAGTCCCCTGGGCCACCTCACTCAGGGGTCTTCCCTCCAGATTTGATCCAGCCATTGAGGTTGAGTGACACATGACAGCTCCTTGAATCATTTTCAGAGGAATTTGGTTGGGGTGGGGAGTCCTGGGCCTGAAGGTGACTGGGTTAACAAAATATATTAGTGTATTTTTGGAAGAAGAAATGCACCTGGGGTAAGAAACTTCCCCCAAAGAAAGGATGTCTAAAATGTTCACAGTTCCCTCTTTTGCATCAAAAAAAGGGACATATATTCAGAGAAAAAAAAAGACAAAAAGAAAAAAATGCCAAGATGTTATTCCCTTGGGTCCTTTACCTGTCCCCTCCTCCTTCCCCTCAGCCCTCCAGGATTGAACCCTGGCTGGCAAACATAATAGGGCTGACCGCTCAGGTGATGTCAGTACCATGGTTTAAGTAATACCTCACCACTTACTAAATGTGTAAAGTTGGGAACTTCATTTTGCCACACTCAGCTGCAATTCCCTCCATCTTATTTGTAGAGGAGTTATTTAAGCATATGCTATCTCCCCCACTGAATTTTAGGCCTCAACACATGTTGAACTTAGTATAAAATCCTTTCCCCTATACACCCTTCAACCTTAAGGCTTGCTGCTGAAAAATTGGATTTGCATGTGACAGAAAGCCCAAGGTTCACCAGGTTCATGGTAGGCCTAGCACTTGATTATCAAGTCTGTGGTCTTTCAAGCTTTGACTGTGTAGGCACGGGGATCTTAAGTAGGAGGCAGACATGGAGAAATGAATTACAGTGTTATGTGAGTAATCTATGAAATCTAAGCTGCCATCTTTGGAAATTTACTCAGTGAGGAAGGCTTCTGTATCTCCGTTTTTTGCACAGCATTGTTAACTGGAAGCCATGAGCAGTTCCCAGAAAGGTCACACCTTTTCCTCTGATCTCACTCCAGTCCCTTTTTTCCTTCTGAGAGCTCATCTAAGCATATCACACATCAGCATGTATGCAAAACTACATTATGGAGAAGAGGGATTTGATGAATCATAAAATCTCACACAGCACTGGAGAAAGTCCAGGATAAACGGGCTTTGAATAAAGTAAATGCCACCAAAACCCCCATATAAATGATGCATGACATCGCCTGCAAATTGAGGCCCCAAAGCCGTGAAATTTTAAACTCCCAGATGGCTCCCCTCTGTTTCTTTTCAGCTTGTCCTCACAACACTTGTGCAATAGCTGCATCACTCACCACTGAACTTAGATAACACCTATTGCTGAAAACCAGACTGGGGGTTTAAAGGCAAGATCTATGTTGTATTTCTCCCTGTAGTCCCAGAACCTAATAAAGGATTGGAACACAGTAGGTCGCAGTAATTGTTTCTTGCATGTTTCTAAATGGGAAGGAGAGCTGTCTCTGTGTAAGAGAGGTTAAGACCCATCAGCAGACATCTATACTTCATGATTTAAGGAGTTAAGTATGTGCAGATAGAGATGAACCTGGATTTTTCCAGCCTTTTAAGGAGGAAATGAAGTGGGTGTTGAGACCAGGTAGACTGGGGTTTGGTTCTCAGCTTTGGAATAGAATAAGTATGTGATCTCTGAGCTCTGGTTTTCCACCACTGAGATGAATGTAATAATAGTGATAGTAATAGTAATAAACAATTACACCTTCACAGCATTATTTCAAAGACTGAGCTAATAATAATGCACCCAGAGTGATCAGAACACACCAGACACTATCTATGCAAATCCTTGTTCGTGCTCCTGCTGCCCCAACTCTTTCAGTAATTCGGCTGGATTCCACTAGTCCAACTTTTTTCTCCAACATCAAGGCCAATTCCAACCTTGTGGGTATGCAACATTTTTTCCTTTACAAGTACCTTTCCAACCGGGCAGATGTGGGTATCCTTTCAATCATGGTCTATTTTGTATGATTTGAAAGTTTAATTGAAGAAATGAGGAAAAGGGATGCATACTCACCATCACAGTTCATGTAAGTAACTCTGCTAAATCTTAGGCTGGGGGATGGCATCAGGCTTTCTGTCTCTCTGCCCACTTACCCAAATTTACAGTGAATATTGATCTTTCATCCATTTTCTTATTTGACACTCACAATAGCCCTGGGAGGAAGTTTGGACGAGGCATTATCATTATTTTCCAGATGAGAAAATGGAATCTCAGAAAGACAGACTTGTAATAAAAGAATCAAAGCATATTAAACCTGGAGGGTGTCTTGGAAACCATGTGGCACAACCCTTTCAGCTTATGATTGGAAAACAAAGCCTGGATCAGGAAGCGAGTGACTTGCCCAATGCCACACGGTCATTGGTAGATTGAAACCCATCTGTCTTGATCCTTACTTTGGTACATCTCTCCGTTGGTTACAGCAGTTATGTCTCTTTCTTTATAACAAAGGGCTTATCCTTACCACCACCCATTTATACCACCATCTATGAAATATAGGCTCCTCATGAAGTTAGTTTCCCACCTGCTGATACAAAGAGTGAATAGTTGATTGAAAAAATAAAATTAGACCAACAACAGTAACTCAGCTTTATCAATAAGCCTTGAAAGATGGTTCCTGGTTCCTACTTATAAGACTGGGCCAAATGGGAAAGTTGCCCATCGGTTAGGTTCATGGAAGAAGAATGCCAGGATGAGTCAAACTTGGGCATGTATTTATTCAGGCTATCCTAGAATATGTCATTGGTTGGAGAATTTGAATTGTGATAAGCAAGATCAGGGTTGTAGCTAAAAAATTAGTACCAGATGTCAAGTTCAAAGAGTGAAGCTAGGGATGAAATTGGAGGATGAACCATGAAGGTGGTGCCAAGAAGTTCAAGAGCAGGATGGATTTAGAATGAAGAACAATGTTCAGAACCAAGGATGTGCATGGCCACTAAGTGCTATTGGTGCCTGGGATGTGATGTGGGGACAAGCAGGCTGCCTGGAGTTACCACGCAGGACTGGACATGATGTCCACTGAGAGACCCTTCAGGTGTCGTCTATAGGAAAAACATCATTTTAGGGAAGTAACTAGTCATAATCTCAAAGAATTGCATGTTTTTAAGTCTCTGGGGAAGTTTTTGAAACTCACTCAGTTCTTCTCCCTTTGATGTGAGAAAAGCAGAATCAGACTGAAATCTTTTTCTAACCTACTTGCCATTCATATGGGGTGCTTGCTGACCCTTTTATCTTTGCTGAAATCAAAATCCTTTATGTCTGATGAGTGTGCTAGTATGATGCTATTTGGGCTTCTGTGTAAGGCTGTTTTTCCCCTCTGCCCCCTTCCCCCATCTGTCTTCACATTTCCGAGTACAGATAAAAAGGTTGATACTCATTAGCTGGGCACCGTTGCAGCCAGCCAGCCATCGTCCTGGGCATCTGCATGAAAAGCCAACAGCCCTGACCTCCTCTGCCCTGAATCCTGGCTCCCAACAGCACCGCAGGGCTATGTGGGTTTAGGGCACAGCAGCAGCAGACCCACAGGCCTGGCGAAAAGTAATCTGGAGTATGAGGCAGCCTGGGAGTTTGGAATTTTGAGGGGGCAGGAGAGGAATGAGGCTTTGGTGGATAGAATTCAAAAGTGTGAGAGATTTTATAAACAGCCACTCGAAAGGAGAGAAAGAGCTTCCGGTAATGCAGTGTACATTGTCCTTGCAGGGTGGCAGGCATACCCACTCCCACGCATTCTGTAATGATACAATATGAAAGCATGTTGTTGTAATCAAGGACATCCCAAGTTAAGAGTTGTGCTCAGATTCTCTGGGTCTGCCCACTTTTTTCTACTTAAGGAAACTGTTTTCCCTATACACGTTTAGGAGGGCCTAGTTAGGGGATGCACTTTTAAATAATGTGAACATCCAGAATGAGTTTTTCTTAGTAAACACTGACCATTGCCAGAAACAAGTGTAGGATGGGCTAACTTCCCCACTTTTATGGATGAAGCAAAAGAGGTCCAATGTCCTCTGAATAAAATGACTTTACCCACTTCTGTATTTGCCTAATGCAATTTCACTCACCCTGAACTTGGGAAAAAAAAACACAATGTGATTTCTTGGGGTGGAGGATTATGGGTAAAATTTTCCTTTTATTTTATTTTCTCAGAATATTATTATGACATTTTGTAATGGAGAAAAACAATTACATGCTCTCTCAATGAACAAAGGTTTGCAATTGAAAATACAGTGCGAGAGATACTTATTTCCTTTCCTAATTTGAGAATGAAAGAAAACTGTGCTTATCCCAGATGACCCAGGGAAAATTCCATCTCCTCCATGAAGTTCCTCTCTTAAACATCTCTGTGCCTCCCCAGGACCCAGCACACTGGTGTTAGCCTACTGGTCACTCAGGAAATATCATTGGAGATGAAGGGCATGGTAATAGCTAGTAATAATGATGGCAGTTTCCACTGTGGAGTGTCTACCAGGAGCCTGCACTGACGGGAGCAGCACTATAGTCATCATCTCTAGTCCCCATGAAAAACCAGCAAGGAGGGAGCTATATTCCATTTTACAAATGGTAAGGCTAGACTCAAAGAGTGAATCCTTGTCTAAGGCCACAGAGTTAGCCCCTGCTTTGTGTAGATGCCTTGGTAGCTTCTGTGTGGAGCAAGACACATGTTAGGAGCTGGCTGGCATGCTCCTCTCTATTTCCATCTAGACAGGCCAAACATTCATAAGTATGCCCGAGCCCCTTTGAAAACAGCTTTTGAATAATCCACATGAGAAGGGCAGAGTAAATCAACCTACTTTCTTGGGTTTCTCAATGCTCTAGCTTGAACTTTAATAGAATGCATATCTTCCCTCTTTCTAGTTTCACTGTCAAATTTTCCTCTGCATGAGCCATGCTTCTTGGAGTGGGAAGTGTGCACTGCTGCCGAGCACATCAACAAGGTGAGGGAACTTTTCTAGTAACCCTCTCCTTGGCAAGGCCAGTAGTAAGCCTTCTTGTGTGTCCCCACGCAACTGCAGCAAGTGGGAGTGGACACATGGGAGGTAACCTATAGCCACTTGCTGGCTGATAAGTGAAGGATGATTTTTAGTTTCTCTCTCCTTCCCCAGAATCAAAGAAGCTATGTTTGCTCATTGAGAGGGATCTTTTCTTTCTCTTGCAATTTCTCTGTGTTTTCTCTCTATTCATCCTGATGCCTGTCCTCAGGTTTGAGAAGGCAGGTGCAGATGGTCAGCTGTATCTGGTTCAGAGCTCGTTCCTGCAGTCTTTGTTCATATATTTGTTCATTCATTCATTCATTTATTATCTATACAGTGTCCACCTTCTGCTGGGCATCGCGTCTTTTGCTGGAGATAGAGAGATAAGAAAGACAGAGACCTTGGAGGTGGAAAGACCCTCTGGGTGTAAAAAACTGTGATGTGCAATAAGGACATGTTTACAGATCCTGTGGGACCCCGAGGAGATTAAGCCTGTCCAGGAGTGGAAGTGGTGATGCTGACAGGGCAGGGGCACAGGGAGATCTTCAGAGATGAGGTGGACTTCTGAACTGAATCTTGAAGGAGAAGTGAGATTTGACAGGCAGACGAGTAAGGCAAGAGAGTTGAGTGTCCTGGGCAGAGGAATTGTCTATGCAAAAGCCTGGAGATGCAAAGGAACATGTTGTTGTTGGAGAAGTGACTGAAAAACTACTCTTTTTTTCTCTGTTTATATAAATGTGATGCATCCTTTCAGGTCCCACTTTATGTAAGAAGCTGACCTAGACCACCTTAGGGAACACCCGGCCTCCTTTTAAAATAATTCTATAGAATTATTTGTTGACAATTATTCATCTAATGCCTTGTATTGTTACTTAACTTCTTAATGTATGTCTATTTTTTTTCCTGACTATATTGGTAGATTTTGGAAAGCACAGAGAATATCCTGTACATATTCTATTGCCCTACTATGACAAGCATAACACAGAGTCCTTAGAAATATAATATTTAATGTGAACTTTGAACGAGCTAGAAAAGGACTTATGAGATTTTCCAGAGATCTGCCCTCATTTGACAGATGAGAGGCACAGAAAGATGAAATGGATTGCCCACATTTATGAAACCATTTGGTGGGATTACAACCCAGGTCTTCTGGTTCTCAGGCAGTGGTCTGTCTGTTCTGTCAGCTGCTTCCCTAGTTATTGAATAGCTGGGTGGATGTATGAATGGATGGATGGGTGGATGGATGGATGGATATCATGGTGCGTGATGAGTGTCAACTGCACCCTTGTCTTAATGTTGCCCACTCTTCAGACATTTGCTGAGCCCCTTCACCTTTCCTCCTGGTGCTCCCACTGTAACTGAACTTTTCATAAAATAATGAATCACTATGCTGCATACCTGTAACTAACACATTATTGTAAATCAAAATACTTCAATAAATTTTTTAAGAGCTACAACTAATTTAAGATCATATGCAAAGAGCAATAATGTTATACATTATACTAAGACAAAACGAAAATGGGATTAAAAATAAATTCACTTTGACACTTTGAGTGGAAGTTTCCAGTATTTCTAAAGGAGATAGAATCCAGGATTTATAAACTTTCCTTTAGAGTCATCTTTTTGGTCCACTTTTTACAACCCAATAAATACCCAACCCCTGCAGCCCTCACTGGAGGCATTCCAGCAGGATAGACAAAGCTGACCTGTTAGTAGCTATGCCATGATGGTAGAGAAACGATAACCAGAAAGACCACGAAAGCAGCCTGAGGACTTCAGCTGGCATGTGTTGTACAGTATCATTTCATTTCTGTTAAAAGTCTCACAAATATGTTTTCTCTAATGATGTGGATATTGAGGTAACATTTATTTTTAGAAAACACAAAAGTCAAGTTAACCCACATGGTCAGATAAGGGGAAATAAGTCCTGAATAGACATCTCTCTCAAATGGCCAATGAATCAGGACAGAAGAAGAATCAGTAAGGTATAAGTTGGTACCATTATCATTCCCATTTTACAGGTGAGGAAACTAAGGCAGAGATTGATAAATAACTCCCCCAAGGCGAGTACCAGAAGTAGAGCCAAGAGTCAAGTTCAAGCAATCTAGATGTGCTCATAACCCCATGCCATTGACTTTAGTGCAGAGAATAGCAAGCTTTCCTCTGTTTTCCCACTATAGGCAGTGCCTTTTCTTAACACAGAACTAACTCACCAAGGACTGTAAATGTCTCCTTACTAAAATGGAATCTCCCTGAGGGCATGGGTTGTGCATTATTCATATTTGAACATAGATACTGGCAAAATAATTCACACAGTAGAAACTCAAATATGTGTCTATGAGGAATAAATATAATTTATTATACAGAGTTTTTGGATTATTCATTATTTTGGATTAGTCATTCTTCTGTTTGCTTGATGAAGAAGTTATTAGACACACCAGTCAGATTTTGTCAAGTCCTGTGATGCAAGAATATATTCTCCTGAGTCAAATTCTCTTTCTGAACTTGTTGGCCATTTATTTCCTAGTATAAATGTTTTGTAAATCTGGGCATAAAAATCAACAGGGACTTAAGCAAGGTTAAAGGGATTAATGTGTATCTGCAGTGAAGCAAATCATACTACAGCTAAGGAAGTAGCTGGTTTTGCAAATTTAACCCTGATTCCCCAGCTCTTAACACAAGCAAGCTTTCTTTTTCCTTTTGAAAAAGAAATTGAATACATGCCAATATGAAAAAAATGTATCTTCAATATTAAAGGTCCACTGTAACTGAACTTTTCATAAAATACTGAATCACTATGCTGCATACCTGTAACTAACACAATATTGTAAATCAAAATACTTCAATAACTCTTTAAGAGCTACAACTAATTTAAGATCATATGTAAAGAGCAATAATGTTACACATTATACTAAGACAAAATGAAAATGGGATTAAAAATAAATTCATTGATTTACCAACACAAAAGTGAGCACCAAAGTTAAATAAGATAACCTGCAATGTTGATCAAACTCAGCTTCTGCCCAAGAAAGCTGCGTGCTTCTAAACTGTTGGCATTTTTCAGAACATTAATAATGAGAAAACTCCCAATGGGGATATCCTGGACTTCGATGTTCAAACAATTTTTGGAGAGCATCCTACATCTGAGGCTCAAAAAGTGAAGTCAATGCCAGGCACATAATAAGTTCTTGGGTTGTTGCAGTGCCTTGGAAGGGACAGATACTAGATAATAGTGAAGCAAGAGGTAAGGATACGTCTCAAGGGCCATTGATTATGTTAGTAATCTTCCTTTTTTTGGGGGGGTGGGTCTTATTTTAACTATTCTGTTCCAATTTAGCCCACATGTCTATCCCCAACTCTGCATTTTTTAAATTAAAGATGCTCATCAGCCCACTACAGGAGAAGAAAACAGAGAGGGAAGGGGCTAAAAACAAACATTCTTGACGTCTACTCTGTGCCAGACACAGTGCTAAGGTTCTTTACCTTGCACTTTCTTGTTCTATCCAAACAACAACCCTCTGAGATTGACATTGTTATTACTATTTTTTCTCATTTAGGAGGAGCCTACATAACTTGTTAAAGGGCACACAATTAGGAGGCAGGGCTGGCATTCCAACATGTTTGCTTGATGCTAACCCCTAGGCAACTTATTTGAGCCCACGCTGTGGTTTGTGCATTGGCAGAAAAGAAGGAGAGGTAGAGCCATGTTAGCAACCAGGCAGGCGAGTGACACGGTTGTGATGTGCTCCTGAGGTCCCTGTGATGAATAAGGCTGTTGTGACTCTAAATCACAAGATGCAAAATTCTTTGAGTGTACATTATGGATTGACTACAGTTATTTTTTCTCTTTATAAGTAATATTCCTATTTGTCTGGGACGCTTGCATCCTATTTCTGCCACACTCATACTATTCCTTCAAGATCCTGCTCATGTCAGAAAGCTTTGTCCAACCCTCAGATTTGAGTCAACTGTGTCAACAGCACTTTAGCATGTAGATTTTCTTGGGCTGAACAGAAAAGAACTGTTTATGTTTCCCACAACAGTAGACATTTTGGGGGATGTCTACGTAGCATACAA
The DNA here is from genome assembly GCF_059928025.1 of Delphinapterus leucas. Classification (NCBI taxonomy): domain Eukaryota; kingdom Metazoa; phylum Chordata; class Mammalia; order Artiodactyla; family Monodontidae; genus Delphinapterus; species Delphinapterus leucas. The sequence continues at coordinate 33,610,086 of NC_143147.1, forward strand.
TGCCTGTCTTCTCCATATAATTGCTCTCCCCACCACAGGGGTAGGTCTCCCAAGACCTGTTTATCTACATAACCTCACTCCCATACACTTAGCTGATTGGGCCAGAGAGAACTTCAGGTCTAAGTTGGGAAAATCAAATCTCTTCTTCAGAGAATTTGAAATTGGGATAAAGAGCCAGCCAGCCAGCCAATCCAGGAAGGTCTTGATCCAGTGGGACATAAACTTGGGAGCTTAAGTGGGGGGGGGGCACTTATGACCTCCATGTGCTCAGCAAATCAGAAAAAGGGCAACTTACGGAGAGAATAAGAATAAAGCAGCCATGCAAATGTAAGAAATGGAGTAGGAGTAGTTCCTGGGTCATGGCCTTGTTTCAGTCCTGGATTCCAGTCTCTTCACTGGGTCAGTGACCCTTGGGTCGTATGACATATCCTAGAAGCCTTCCAGTAAATTGTTCTCGTACCTTAACCTAGCTTGAGTGAGTTTCTGTTATTTGTACACCAAAGCACCATACCTAAGATGACCTCCGGAATTTCAACTCTATGTGGACAGTGGCCGGGTTTGTTCATCTGTGCAGCCTTAGGCTAGCACAGTTCTTGGCTCAACTCCACAAATCTTTGTCGAATTGTACTTACTGAATACAGCTTTTTTATCTAAGAGATAGAGATAACACTACCTGATCCTCCCCCAGATTGTCTTATGCTTCAGGAAATTAAATGAATTGAAATCAGAGGATAGTCGATTCCACTAAAAGGGCTTGGTGTCGCTTCACCTCATTTGCAGCTGGAAGCAGGTGCAGTGAAAACTGACAAGCACTTGGAAGAGAGACAACAGCAGGAGAGAGTGACGAGCGAGGCAGGGTATGAAAGGGGCTTGTTTTGGTCTATGTGCTTTGGAATTAACTTATCCTTTAATTACAGGGAAAAAATTACCCTCCAGCTAGTAAAGACAGCCCTAAGAAAATTTTAAAAATGTAAATCAAGCTAAATGAATACTGCAGGAGCAGCTCTACAGCTTGGTGGGATGGAGTATTTGGATGTCCCTGAGGTTTTAAAAGCAACCCCTGCAACTAATTTTTGGAGCAGAAACACTCTCCCTTTTGTTTGATGGCAAAGGAGGCTAAATGCTGACACTAACAGGGATTTACCGAGGAGTTTAGGGTGACAGAATCTTCTTGCTGTTCTGGCTCTCTAAAGACCAGAATTCAAACAAAGCCTAAGTGGATGATGATGACAATTCCTGGGGTTTCTTCTCAGGAGTGCTCAATGTAGAGAAATCACTTAAATTGTAATTAACGTATACAAAACAAATGGTTCAAGGGGAACCACTAGTTTCTAGTAAAATACCTTATTAACCTCAGGAGCATTTAAACTGGGAAGCAGTTGAATGAGTGATGTGTGACTGTGTGTGTGTGTGTGTGTGTGTGTGTGTGTGTGTGTGTGTGTGTGTGTGTGTGTGTGTGTGTGTACTGGTAGCCTTGTGATGGCAGGGGCATGAGTAAGAAGTTCAATTTTTTTTTTTAAATTTATTTTATTGAAGAATAGTTGGTTTACAATGTTGTTTCCAATGTTTCTTTTGTATGGCAAAGTGATTCCGTTATACATATATGTACATTCTGTTTCATATTCTCTTCCATTATGATTTATCACAGGATATTGAATATAGTTCCCTGTGCTATACAGGACTTTTTTTAATTTTTTAATTTAATTTTATTTATTTTATCATACAGCAGGTTCTTATTAGTCATCAATTTTATACATATCAGTCCCAATCACCCAATTCATCCCACCACCAACACACCCCTCCTCCACTTTCCCCACTTGGTGTCCATACATTTGTTTACTACATCTGTGTCTCAGTTTCTGCTCTGCAAACCGGTTCATCTGTACCATGTTTCTAGTTTCCACATATATGCGTTAATACACGATATTTGTTTTTCTCTTTCTGACTTACTTCACTCTGTATGACAGTCTCTAGGTCCATCCACGTCTCAAAACAAATGACTCAAATTCGTTCTTTAATGGCTGAATAATATTCCATTGTATATATGTACCACATTGTCTTTATCCATTCATCTGTCGATGGGCATTTAGGTTGCTCCCATGACCTGGCTATTGTAAATAGTGCTGCAATGAATATTGGGGTGCATGTGTCTTTTTGAATTATGGTTTTCTCTGGGTATATGCCCAGTAGTGGGATTGCTGGGTCGTGTGGTAGTTTTATTTTTAATTTTTTAAGGAACCTCCATACTGTTCTCCATAGTGGCTGTATCAATTTACATTCCCACCAACAGTGCAAGAGGGCTCCCTTTTCTCCACACCCTCTCCAGCATTTATTGTTTGTAGATTTTCTGATGATACCCATTCTAACTGGTGTGAGGTGATACCTCATTGTAGTTTTGATTTGCATTTCTCTAATAATTAGTGATGTTGAGCAGCTTTTCATGTGCTTCTTGGCCATCTGTATGTCTTCTTTGGAGAAATGTCTCTTTAGGTCTTCAGCCCATTTTTGGTTTGGGTTGTTTGTTTTTTTAATATTGAGGTGCATGAGCTGTTTATATATTTTGGAGAATAATCCTTTGTCCGTTGATTCGTTTGCAAATATATTCTCCCATTTTGAGGGTGGTCTTTTCGTCTTGTTTATGGTTTCCTTTGCTGTGCAAAAGATTTGAAGTTTCATTAAGTCTCACATGTTTTTTTCTGTTTTTATTTCCATTACTCTAGGAGGTGGATAAAAAAAGATCTTGCCATGATTTATGTCAAAGAGTATTCTTCCTATGTTTTCATCTAAGAGTTTTATAGGGTCGGGTATTACATTCAGGTCTGTAATCCATTTTGAGTTTATTTTTGTGTATGGTGTTAGGGTGTGTTCTAATTTCATTCTTTTACAGATAGCTGTCCAGTTTTCCCAGCACCACTTATTGAAGAGACTGTCTTTTCTCCATTGTATATCCTTTGTCATAGATCAGCTGACGATAGGTGCATGGGTTTATCCCTCGGCTTTCTATCTTGTTCCATAGATCTATATTTCTGTTTTTGTGCCAGTACCACATTGTCTTGATTACTGTAGCTTTGTAGTATACTCTGAAGTCAGGGAGTCTAATTCCTCCAGCTCTGCTTTTTTCCTTCAAGACTGCTTTGACTATTTGGAGTCTTTTGTGTCTCAATACAAATTTTAAGATTTTTTGTTCTAGTTGTGTAAAAAATGCCATTGGTAATTTGATAGGAATTGCACTGAATCTGTAGATTGCTTTGGGTAGTATAGTCATTTTCACAATATTGATTCTTCCGATCCAAGAACATGGTATATCTCTCCATCTGTTGGTATCATCTTTAATTTCTTTCATCAGTGTCTTATAGTTTTCTGCATACAGGTCTTTTTTCTCCCTAGGTAGGTTTATTCCTAGGTATTTTATTCTTTTTGTTGCAATGGTAAATTGGAGTGTTTCCTTAATTTCCCTTTCAGATTTCAAATCATTAGTATATAGGAATGCAAGAGATTTCTGTGCATTAATTTTGTATCCTGCAACTTTACCAAATTCATTGATTAGCTCTAGTAGTTCTCTGGTGGCCTCTTTAGGATTCTCTATGTATAGTATAATGTCATCTGCTAACAGTGACAGTTTTACCTCTTCTTTTCCAATTTGTATTCCTTTTATTTCTTTTTCTTCTCTGATTGCCATGGCTAGGACTTCCGAAACTATGTTGAATAACAGTGGTGAGAGTGGACATCCTTGTCTTGTTCCTGATCTTACAGGAAATGCTTTCAGTTTTTCACCATTAGGAATGATGTTTGCTGTGGGTTTGTCATATATGGCCTTTATTATGTTGAGGTAGGTTCCCTCTCTGGCCACTTTCTGGAGAGTTTTTATCATAAATTGGTGTTGAATTTTGTCAAAAGCTTTTTCTGCATCTATTGAGATGATCATATGGTTTTTCTTCTTCAGTTTGTTAATATGGTGTATCACATTGATTGATTTGCATATATTGAAGAATCCCTGCATCCCTGGGATAAATCCCACTTGATCATGGTGTATGATCCTTTTAATGTGTTGTTGGATTCTGTTTGCTAGTATTTTCTTGAGGATTTCTGCATCCATATTCATCAGTGATATTGGTCTATAATTTTCTTTTTTCTTTTTTCTTTTTTTTTTTTTTTCAGTACGCGGGCCTCTTGCTGTTGTGGCCTCTCCTGTTGCGGAGCACAGGCTCCGGACGCGCAGGCTCAGCGGCCATGGCTCACGGGCCTAGACGCTCTGTGGCATGTGGGATCTTCCCGGACCGGGGCATGAACCCATGTCCCCTGCATTGGCAGATGGACTCTCAACCACTCTGCCACCAGGGAAGCACTATAATTTTCTTTTTTTGTAGTATCTTTGTCTGATTTTGGTATCGGGGTGATGGTGGCCTCATAGAATGAGTTTGAGACTGTTCCTTCCTCCACAATTTTTTGGAAGAGTTTGAGATGGATGGGTGTTAGCTCTTAACTAAATGTTTGATAGAATTCACCTGTGGAGTCATCTGGTCTTGGGCTTTTGTTTGTTGGAAGACTTTTAATCACAGTTTCAATTTCATTACTTGTGATTGGTCTGTTCATATTATCTATTTCTTCCTGGTTAGTCTTGGAAGGTTATACCTTTCTAAGGATTTGTCCATTTCTTCCAGGTCGTCCATTTTATTGGCATAAAGTTGCTTGTAGTAGTCTCTTAGGATGCTTTGTATTTCTGTGGTGTCTGTTGTAGCTTCTCCATATTCATTTCCAATTTGAGTCCTCTCCCTCTTTTTCTTGATGAGTCTGGCTAATGTTTTATCAATTTTGTTTATCTCCTCAAAGAACCAGCTTTTAGTTTTATTGATCTTTGCTATTGTTTCTTTGTTTCTATTTCACTTATTTCTGCTCTGATCTTTATGATTTCTTTCCTTCTGCTAATTTTGGGTTTTGTTTGTTCTTCTTTCTCTAGTTCCTTTAGGTGTAAGGTTAGATTGTTTATTTGAGATTTTTCTTGTTTCTTGAGGTAGGCTTGTATAGCTAAAAACTTCGCTCTTAGAACTTCTTTTGCTGCATCCCATAGGTTTTGGGCCATAATGTTTTCATTGTCATTTTTCTCTAGGTATTTTTTGATTTCCTCTTTGATTTCTTCAGTGATCTCTTGGTTATTTAGTAACATATTGTTTAGCTTCCATGTGTTTGTATTTTTTACTTCTTTTTCCCTGTATGTAATTCATTTGTAATCTCATAGCGTTGTGGTCAGAACAGGTGCTTGATATGATTTCAATTTTCTTAAGTATACTGAGGCTTGATTTGTGACCCAAGATGTGATCTATCCTGAAGAATGTTCTGTGTGCACTTGAGAAGCAAGTGCAACTTGCTGTTTTTGGATGGAATGTCTTGTTAATATCAATAAAATCTATCTGGTCTATTGTGTCATTTAAAGCTTCTGTTTCTTAGTTATTTTCATTTCGGATGATCTGTCCATTGGTGTAAGTGAGGTGTTAAAGTCCCCCAATATTATTGTGTTACTGTCGATTTCCTTTTTTATAGCTGTTAGCAGTTGCCTTATGTATTGAGGTGCTCCTATGTTGGGTGCCTATATATTTATAATTGTTATATCTTCTTCTTGGATTGATCCCTTGATCAGTATGCAGTGCCCTCCTTGTCTGTTGTAACATTCTTTTAAAGTCTATTTTTTCTGATATGTGTATTACTACTCCAGCTTTCTTTTGATTTCCATTTGCATGGAATAACTTTTTCTATCCTCTCACTTTCAGTCTGTATGTGACCCTAGGTCTGAAGTGGGTCTCTTGTAGACAGCATACAGATGGGTCACTTTTTGGTATCCATTCAGTAAGCCTGTGTCTTTTGGTTGGAGCATTTAAGCCATTCACCTCTAAGGTAATTATCGATATGTATGTTCCTATTACCATTTTCTTAATTGTTTTGGGTTTGTTTTTGTAGGTATTTTTCTTCTCTAGTGTTTCCTACTTAGAGAAGTTCCTTTAGCATTTGTTGTAGAGCTGGTTTGGTGGTGCTGAATTCTCTTAGGTACTGCTTGTCTGTAAAGCTTTTGATTTCTCCATCGACTCTGAATGAGATCCTTGCTGGGTAGAGTAATATTGGTTGTAGGTTTTTCCCTTTAATCACTTTAAGTACACCATGCCACTCCCTTCTGGTTTGTAGACTTTCTGCTGAGAAATCAGCTCTTAACCTTATGGGAGTTCCCTTGTATGTTATTTGTTGTTTTTCCCTTGTTGCTTTCAATAATTTCTCTTTGGCCTTAATATTTGCCAGTTTGATTATTATGTGTCTCGGTGTGTTTCTCCTTGGGATTATCCTGTATGAGACTCTCTGTGCTTCCTGGACTTGGGTGGCTATTTCCTTTCCCATTTTAGGGAACTTTTTGTCTATAATCTATTCAAATATTTTCCTGGGTCCTTTCTCTCTCCTCCTTCTGGTACCCCTATAATGCTAATGTTGTGGCGTTTAACGTTGTCCCAGAGGTCTCTTACACTGCCTTCATTTCTTTTCATTTCATTCTTTTTTCTTTATTCTCTTCCGCAGCAGTGAATTCCACCATTCTCTCTTCCAGGTCACTTATCTGTTCTTTTGCCTCAGTTATTCTGCTATTGATTCCTTCTAGTGTAGTTTTCATTCCAGTTATTGTATTGTTCATCTCTGTTTGTTTCTTCTTTAATTCTTCTAGGTCTTTGTTAAACATTTATTGCATCTTCTTGATCTTTGCCTCCATTCTTTTTCCAAGGTCCTGGATCATCTTCACTCTCATTTTTCTGAATTCTTTTTCAGGAAGGTTGCCTATCTCCACTTCATTTAGTTGTTTTTCTGGGGTTTTATATTGTTCCTTCATCTGGTACATAGGCTTCTGCCTTTTCATCTTGTCTATCTTTCTGTGAATGTGGTTTTTGTTCCACAGGCTGCAGGATTGTAGTTCTTCTTGCTTCTGCTGTCTGCCCTCTGGTGGATGAGGCTATCTAAGAGGCTTGTGCAAGTTTCCTGATGGGAGTGACTGGTGGTTGGTAGAGCTGGCTGTTGCTCTGGTGAGCAGAGCTCAGTAAAACTTTAGTCTGCTTGACTGCTGATGGGTGGAGCTGGGCTCCCTCCCTGTTGGTTGTTTGGCCTGAAGCGACCCAACACTGGAGCTTACCTGGGCTCATTGTTGGAGCTAATGGCTGACTCTGGGAGGGCTCACACCAAGGAGAACTTCCCAGAACTTCTGTGGCCGGTGTCCTTGTCCTCACGGTGAAACACAGCCACCCACCACCTCTGCAGGAGACCCTCCAACACTAGAAGGTAGGTCTGGTTCAGTCTCCTATGGGGTCACTGCTACTTCCCCTGGGTTCTAATGTGCACACTACTTTGTGTGTGCCCTCCAAGAATGGAGTCTCTGTTTCCCCCAGTGCTGTCAGAGTCCTGCAATCAAATCCCACTAACCTTCAAAGTCTGATTCTCTAGGAATTCCTCCTCCCATTGCCAGATCCCCAGGTTGGGAAGCCTGACGTGGGACTCAGAACCTTCACTCCAGTGGGTGGACTTCTGTGGTATAAGTGTTCTCCAGTTTGTGAGTCACCCACCCAGCAGTTATGGGATTTGATTTTATTGTGATTGCACCCCTCCTACCATCTCATTGTGGCTTCTTCTTCTTTGCCTTTGGATGTGGGGTATATTTTTTGGTGAGTTCCAGTGTCTTCCTATAGATGATTGTTCAGCAGTTATTTGTGATTCTGGTGTTCTCACAAGAGGGAGTCGGAAGTTCAATATTTCAAGCATCATAACAAGTAAAGTTGACATACCCAAGTGAGCAGAACAATCTGAGCTTTAATTCTTGGTGTTACATCAAATGACTTAATTTTCCAAGCTCTTACCTTAAAGGATGTATGATGACGGCTATTTTTAAAGTGTATACTTAATCTTTGGGAGAACCTCTCAAATATAACATAAAGTTTTTTATTACAGAGAAATGTTTCTGACTCTCCAGACAGCACAATGACCCCCTCAATCAATGTTTATATGTGATGATAAAATTCTGCAGTAAGATTTTACTTCCATTGGCCTTTTGGTGCTAGAAGGGCCCTGATAGAGCAAATCTAATACTTTCATTTTCTTGATGAGGGAAAGGAGATTCAGAGAGGTTAGTTGCTTGCCTAACTAAGGTCATCTAGACAGAGGCTGACCATATGACTGATTCACTGTGCAAACTGGAACACTTTTGTGAGTAAAAGGAGGTGCTGTTGGAGGACAAACTGGTGTCAGCCTGGACTGTCCCAGACAAACCAGGGCATGTGATCATCCTATCTAGACACCTCAAAGCTTTGCCTGAAACTCACAGGGAATGAGAAAACGTGCCACCTGCTTGTACCCTTTGCAAGAATGAGTTATTATCTGGGAATGGGAAAGGTGCTACTAGGAGGCCAGGATGGGGGAGTGTACTTCCTTGTATGTGTTCAATCTGATGAGTTTTCCCCACAATTCTAAGCTGGTGTTAGTAGGGGATTGATTGGTCTGTAGAGGGCCTTTGTGAGTATTAGAAAAAGGTGCAAATCTGCCAAGGACAAACACACTATCTAGGGGATGGTGTCCTTTGCAAAGATATAGGGAGTTATAACACTCCAGTATATGTCAATATTCCAGAGAATATTAACGCTGACAAGAAATTGGCAATCAGAAAGGGCCTAAGACCCATCTTCTTAGAGTAAGGGATTTGGAACCAACTCACAATGGCTGATGGAATTTTCAGGAATTTTACCTCCTACACAGATGCCACTCTGGATTTTTGTTAGATATGGATGGAGGATGGGAAATAACTCTAGCATGAGCATTGCTGTTAGTCTCATTAACAAGGAAAATGAGACACAAGGAGGTTGAATAAGTTTTCCAAGGTCACAGGTGATAAGTGACAGAGCCAGGATTAAAACACAGGAATGAACAATGACAGCAATCTTAACCTCTGCAGTTAACTGCTGCTCACATAAGTAGGTCACATCTCCTCACCTGGGGCAGGGAAACCCATCAGCCCTAGAGAGGCAGATGCAACAGGGAGGAAATGTATCCTCCACAGAGGACCTTATGGAAACAGTAGCTGTTCTGGGGTGGCCATGTGGGTCCACCACAATGAGTCTTTCCTGAAGTAGAGAGCTATTTGCTTTGAAAAAACTGGTATAGGGAAACTGAGTCCTGATGCAGGAATCTGGTCCCTGGGCCTCTCCCTTCTTCTGGTTTGTAAAGTGTTGGGGTTTTTTAAAAATAAATTTATTTATTTTATTTTATTTATTTTTGGCTGCATTGTGTCTTCATTGCTGCATGAGGGCTTTCTCTATTTGCAGCGAGTGGGGGCTACTCTTTGTTGCGGTGCACAGGCTTCTCATTGCAGTGGCTTCTCTTGCTGCGGAGCATGGGCTCTGTGTGCGGGCTTCAGTAGTTGTAGCACTTGAGCTCAGTAGTTATGGCTCACGTGCTCTAGAGTGCAGGATCAGTAATTGTGCTGCATGGGCTTAGTTGCTTTGCCGCATGTGGGATCTTCCCAGAACAGGATTTGAACCCATGTCCCCTGCGTTGGCAGGCAGATTCTTTTTTCTTTTTTTTTAACATCTTTATTGGAGTATAATTGCTTTACAATGGTGTGTTAGTTTCTGCTTTAAAACAAAGTGAATCAGTTATACATATACATATGTCCCCATATCTCTTCCCTCTTGCATCTCGCTCTCTCCCACCCTTCTAGGTGGTCACAAAGCACTGAGCTGATCTCCCTGTGCTATGTGGCTGCTTCCCACTAGCTATCTATTTTACGTTTGGTAGTGTATGGTACTGTATATATATCCATGCCACTTTCTCACTTTGTCCCAGCTTACCCTGCCCCTTCCCCGTATCCTCAAGTCCATTCTCTAGTAGGTCTGCATCTTTATTCCCGTCTTGACCCTAGGTTCTTCATGAATTTTTTTTTTTTTTTTAGATTCCATATATATGTGTTAGCATACGGAATTTGTTTTTCCCTTTCTCACTTACTTCACTCTGTATGAAAGACTCTAGGTCCATCCATCTCGCTACAAATAACTCAATTTCATTTCTTTTTATGGCTGAGTAATATTCCACTGTATATATGTGCCACATCTTCTTTATCCATTCATCTGTTGACAGACACTTAGGTTGCTTCCATATCCTGGCTACTGTAAATAGAGCTGCAATGTATATTTTGGTACATGACGTTTTTTGAATTATGGTTTTCTCAAGGTATATGCCCAATAGTGGGGTTGCTGTGTCGTATGGTAGTTTTATTTTTAGTTTTTTAAGGAACGCCATACTGTTCTCCATCATGGCTGTATCAATTTACATTCCCACCAACAGTGCAAGGGGGTTCCCTTTCCTCCACACCCTCTCCAGCATTTATTGTTTGTAGATTTTTTGATGATGGCCATTCTGACTGGTGTGAGATGATATCTCATTGTAGTTTTGATTTGCATTTCTCTAATGATTAATGATATTGAGCATTCTTTCATGTGTTTGTTGGCAGTCTGTATATCTTCTTTGTAGAAATGTCTATTTAGGTCTTCTGCCCATTTTTGGATTGGGTTGTTTGTTGTTTTGCTATTGAGCTGCATGAGCTGCTTATAAATTTTGGAGATTAATCCTTTGTCAGTTGCTTCATTAGCAAATATTTTCTCCCATTCAGAAGGTTGTCTTTTCGTCTTGTTTATGATTTCCTTTGCTGTGCAAAAGCTTTGAAGTTTCATTAGGTCCCATTTATTTATTTTTGTTTTTATTTGCATTTCTCTAGGAGGTGGGTCAAAAATTATCTTGCTGAGATTTATGTCATGGCGTGTTCTGCCTATGTGTTCCTCTAAGAGTTTGATAGTGTCTGGCCTTATATTTAGGTCCTTAATCCATTTTGAGTTTATATTTCTGTATGGTGTTAGGGAGTGTCCTAATTTCATTCTTTTACATGTAGCTGTCCAGTTTTCCCAGCATGACTTATTGAAGAGGCTGTCTTTTCTCCACTGTATATTCTTGCCTCTTTTATCAAAGATAAGGTGACCATATGTGCGTGAGATTATCTCTGGGCTTTCTATCGTGTTCCATTGATCTATATTTCTGTTTTTGTGTCAGTACCATACTGTCTTGATTATTGTAGCTTTGTAGTATAACCTGAAGACAGGGAGCCTGATTCCTCCAGCTTCATTTTTCTTTCTCAAGATTGCTTTGGCTATTCAGGGTCTTTTTGTGTTTCCATACAAATTGTGAAATTTTTTGCTCTAGTTCTGTGATAAATGCCATTGGTAATTTGATATGGATTGTATTGAATCTGTAGATTGCTTTTGGTAGTAGAGTCTTTATCACAATGTTGATTTTTCCAATCCAAGAACATGGTATATCTCCCCATCTATTTGTATCATCTTTAATTTCTTTCATCATTGTTTTATAATTTTCTGCATACAGGTCTTTTGTCTCCTTAGGTAGGTTTATTCCTAGATATTTTATTCTTTTTGTTGCATTGGTTAATGGGAGTGTTTTCTTATTTTCTCTTTCAGAGTTTTCATCATTAGTGTATAGGAATGCAAGAGATTTCTGTGCATTAATTTTTTATCCGGCTACTTTACCAAATTCATTGATTAGTTCTAGTGGTTTTCTGGTAGCATCTTTAGGATTCTCTATGTAGAGTATCATGTGATCTACAAACAGTGACAGCTTTACTTCTTCTTTTCTGATTTGGATGCTTTTTATTTCTTTTTCTTCTCTGATTGCTGTGGCTAAAACTTCCAAATCTATGTTGAATAATAGTGGTGAGAGTGGGCAACCTTGTCTTGCTCCTGATCTTAGTGGAAATGGTTTCAGTTTTTCACCATTGAGGATGATGCTGGTTGTGGGTTTGTCATATATGACCTTTATTATGTTGAGGAAAGTTCTCTCTATTCCTACTGCCTGGAGGGTTTTTATCATAAATGGGTTGAATTTTGTCAAAAGCTTTTTCTGCATCTATTGAGATGATCATTTGGTTTTTCTCCTTCAATTTGTTAATATGATGTATCACATTGATTGATTTGCGTATTTTGAAGGATGCTTGCATTCTTGATTTTGTTTTATGATCCTTTTAATGTGCTGTTGGATTCTGTTTGCTAGTATTTTGTTGACGATTTTGGCATCTATGTTCATCAGTGATATTGGCCTGTAGTTTTCTTTCCTTGTGACATCTTTGTCTGGTTTTGGTATCAGGGTGATGGTGGCCTCATAGAATGAGTTTCGGAGTGTCCCTCCCTCTGCTATGTTTTGGAAGAGTTTGAGAAGGATAGTTGTTATCTCTTCTCTAAATGTTTGATAGAATTCGCCTGTGAATGGAAGGCAGATTCTTAACCACTGTGCCACCAGCGAAGTGCCTGGCAAAGTGATTTAAAACCTCCTGACTAAGCTCATTTTGTCAAATAGTTCCTGTCGGGTTCACTTTCAAGGCTCAATCCAGAAATTCCTAGTTCAGCAAATAGATCCAAAGCAAGAAAATGTATTCACTCAAGCTACCTCTGAGACTAAGGACTATGGTTCCTCATGTTTTGCAGAGGGAAACAGATGTGTTTATATACAAACATATCCACAGATATACAATCTCTTGCTTATCATATTTCAAAGAAGTGAGAGAAAAAATGTAACTGTGCATCTATATGAAACTTCCTGGTTGCTGTCCATCTGAGAGGGGAAGTTGAATAAAGCTACAGTTCTCAGCAGGCCACGGTATGATGCTGTGTCATATTTTACATACCAATTGTGCCACTTGGAGAAATAGGCTCCTGTCTCACTTTACAGTCAGAAAAAGTTCAGGCTATTCTTAAGGCTGATGCAGAACTGGGAAGGGCTAAAATATCATTTCAGGTAACAGAGAGGGCACTTATGATGAAAGAGAACAGCATGATCAAGAAGTTACTTAGGGGCATAACTAGAGAAGTGACCTGACTTGTCTAAGGTCATTCAGTGCATAGCTGGAGTAAGAGACCTGGGTTCAAATCCTAGCTCTTCTCCATATCAACCAAGTGATTGAAGGCAGGTTCTTTGACCTTTCCGACTTTCCTTTCCTCTTTGTAAAATGATGCTAATGAGTGCTACCTCACAAGAAACTTGTGAGGATTGGATGCAATAAGGCACTGAGCACAATGCTTGGAACATAGTACATGCTCAGTAAATGAAAGCTGATGGTAGTACTAATATTAGTACATTGTATCTTTATGTTTTATCTGCAAGTAGTTTGGACTAGATGAGCTCTAAGTGTTAAGCTGGCTAATAACTGACTTGTACAGCACCTGTACAGCACAACTGCTGTACAAGTCAGTTTTGTACTATAAAAGCAGTATCTCAGAAGTGCCTTTTTTTCTTTTTTGGACTGCACATCACTCTATAGTGTGTATACAGCTGGCATTATTACCCCTTATCACAGCTTAAAAGGTTAAGGAAGGCTAAGTGACTTGCCTATTTCTGCCCTTACTGAGATCACACAGCTAGTAATTGACAGAATAGGATCTTGAAGTCAGATCTGCTAAGTCAAAATGTTGCCCTCTGTCTGGTGGCCCTAGTGTCCATCTCCTAGGCCAATGTCCTTTCCCATGATGTGTTTGTCTCTGCTTCCCTGAAGCCCTCTTCCAGGCCAAGGCAATGACTGCTCTTGGAGACTGCTTCTAACAAGCTGATCCAATGAATTATCATGAAAGCAATCCTAGTCTTACCCTTTTACTGCTGATATAGGGATAGATTTATAGAGACTGACTCTGGCTGGTATTTGGTAATGGATAATTACCTTCACTTAATATATCTTAGGCTGCTTTGGCTAAATATTAACTGCCCAGAATTCTGCCCTTTCCAACCAATTCTGAGCATGAGCATGCCACAGGCAACTAAGTGACATAATTCATTTGAGGTGACCATAAATCTAAGATTTCCACTAGAAATGATGCAAAGAATTAATGGAACATGAAATCAAGTAAATGGAATTGAGTACAGTAATTAGTTCATATTTTAATCCTCAGTTCTGTTTATTATCCATTAACTGGTAAGCAATTAAGTTGGCACCATTGAAATGATTAGCTTTGTTTCAGCAAAAGTTTATCGATATGTCAGTGCAAATGAATCTGGTGGTTTTAAACGGCTTTATTTTGAATTGCATAGCAGCACATCCATGGAGCGGCTAGACATCTAATGATTTAATTTTGCAATATTGTTATCCAGATTACTTATATTTAATATTGCTGAGCTGTTCTGGATTGTTATTGGGAAGAGTTTGTGAGAGGACGGATTCAAACTGTAGAAAAGTATGGCTTATATCCTTGGGTTCTTAATGCAATAGTATGATTGCATTTTCCTATTGAGACCAAATGAAGGATCTTTAAGGCATTTCACTTTCTATTTTGGTCTTCCAAACTTTAATTTCCATACTTCTTGGAATTAGGCACTATAAAGGTTCTCACATCAGTGGTGTTCTTTTTGGACATTCAAGATTGCTCATGTTTGTGAAATAATCTGTTAATGTCTTTGCCTTTTTGAGGCTGATTGTCTAAATGCCCTTGTGATGGGGTTCTGCTCACTAAGGCAGGAAACCTGAATATCAGACTACACCTGCTCTACTGGGCAACAAAAACCAGATGACGTAAACTGGTCTTTTGAGTGTTGGGATTTGATATAATTACAATTTTTATTTAGAAAATTTTAAATCCCAAAGTAAGAGTCAGGAAACTTGGGTTCTGGTCCTAATTCTGCCACTGAATCTCGGTGACTCCAGGAAGGTCTCTTGTCCTTCCTGGCTCTAATTTTCCCTTTGTATGTAAGTGGGTGGGAAGAAATGACCTCAGTGGGGCCTCTAACACTGATACTTTAGATGGGGGCTTTGCCCAGGCTTCTTTCTAATAGCAGGTCTGTATCTTGAAGTGGGGATGTGATCTTTGGAGGAAACTCTACAAAAATTTTTTTAATTAAGTTTTTTTTTAAGATCTTATTTTATTATTTATTTCTTTATTATGTTTATTTTTGGCTGCGTCTGGTCTTAGTTGCGGCACATGGGATCTTCACTGAGACATGCGGGATCTTTTGATGCGGCGCGGGCTCTTTGTTGCAGTGTGTGGGCTTCTCTCTAGTTGTGGCCTGTGGGCTTCAGGGTGCGTGGGCTCTGTAGCTGTGTCACGTGGGTTTCAGAGCATGTGGGCTCTGTAGTTTGCAGCACGTATGCTCTCTAGTTGAGGACCACAAGCCAGTAGTTCTGGTGAGCAAGCTTATTTGCCCGGCGGCATGTGGGATCTTAGTTCCCTGACCAGGGATCAAACCTGCATCCCCTGCATTGTAATGCGGATTCTTTACCACTGGACCACAAGTGAAGTCCCGGAAATTCTAGAAATTTTAATGAACATTGACGTGGTCAGATTAGTAGTGAACAAGTCATTTTTTACTTTACATTTTCTTTTCCAATTGACTTTATTCCGGTAGCTTTGGAAATTGATAAAAAAATGTACCGCTAATCATTTCAACGGTACCAGCTTAACTGTTCACCAGTTGCTGGTTCACAGAAGTCTTAGAAGCAGTACCCATCCTCTAACTGCAGTGTCACTGGTTATTAAATAAAAGAAGATGCCATTCAACATTTGTAGAGTCATAACAGTGATGATCTCTATGATGACAGTTAGGTTCTACTGAACCCTGATCAAGTCCCAGTTAATGACTGTCTTTAATATTTTGTTTGTAATATAACACCTCCTTCCCTGCTTTAGACGGACACCAAGGGGGGAGATAAAAATCAAGTAAAGGAAGATGGTGGCTGTTATAATGCCACCCTAGCAGGACCAGATCAGAGTTATGATACAGGTTGGGATGGAATCAATGGGATAATGAGCTGATCTCAACAATTTGTCTTCAAATGCAATGACTTCTCTCTTAGGCAGCCCCAAAGTGTTCATCTAAAATGGTAATCCAGGAAGCTGCTGACTGGACTGGGCTGTCCTTTTCCAGAAGAAAATATAAAAATGTCCAAAGGGAAAAGTGCCTATCCTTAGACCAGAGTCATCATCTCTTTGCTGGTATCATCATAATCTGCTCTACCACTAGGCTTCTGACCTCTGTTTGCTTTACTTCTTAAAGGTCAGTTTGTTCACTCTGAGTGGGACTGGCTCCTGGATTCCAGAGCTTTGGCTTCTAGTATTGGCAAAGACAAGTTCCCTGATCTGATCCTGGGAGTAATTCCAGGGTTAAAATGAGGAATCTAAATGAATTTTTCTAGCACACCACTTATCAATTGTTCCATTACTCCTCCCAGGTACACTGAAAATTCACTTACCTTATATTTGTAAATAATTTGACATTAACACTTAGAAATTCTGTTAATAATGCCATCAACTTTATTAGGTTTGTCATTATGACAACCGAATTTAGTTTATGACATACTGGGCATAATTTAGACTCTCTGAAAGCTACAGTCTTTTAAATGATATTCATTTACTCATTCAATCTACCAAGTGCCTATCACATGTATGTTATATTAAAAAACACAACCTACTCTGTGGCTGCAGGGAGTTAACAGTCTGTTTGGGAAGATGGGATCTTCCACTAGATTGAAGGCTCCTTAAAGGCGGGCTCTGCAGCCTACAGGTCTTCGAATTTCCCCACTGGACTAGGGCCCAGAGTAGGTAAACAATGATTATTGTGGGGTTTATGGATAAACATTAGCCTGTGGTAAGCAATGTTATGTATCAGAAGACCTGAATTAAATCCAGCCTCAATCACTTATTGTCAGGATGGTCTTGGGCCTTAGTTTCCCCAGGTATAAAGGGGATAATATTAAGGGTAACCTCACTGAGCTAGTGTTTAGTGATTAAATCAGAGAATTTATGTCAATGTGCTTTGGAATTCATTCAAAGTAAAAGCCAAAGTCCGTACAAAATCCATGCAAAGGGATAATGATCTGCAGCAGCTCCCGGCCCTACTCTTCTGTCTCTGACCTCTCACACTTGATCACTTACACATGAGCTCCTGGTCTTCCTAGAACACTCAAGCTTTCTCCCACTTCAAAGCTATGGAATTGGTTGTTGCCTCTGCCTAGAATGTCCTTTCCCTAGACATCCCCATGGCAACCTCACAAATGTCATGCTCTCAACAAGGTCTACACTGACCACCATATTTATACTTGTAACTCACTACCTCCACTCCTCATCCTCTGATCTCCCTTACTCTGATCTATTTCTTTTCCCATAGCATTTATCATACTCTAACTTAACATAGAAATTTACTCATTTATTATGTTATTTATTATTTGTCTACCCCCACTAGAGTTAATTACCTTACAGGTAGGATTTTTACCAATTTAATTCACTGTAGCACATGGTAGACTCTCAATTAATATTTGTTAACTAAATGAATGAATGAAAGAAAATCACAAAGCATGTAAACAGTGACTGGGTATTAGCAGTGAAATTCTGTAGCCACCTATGGGTGTGACTGAATAAGTTCTGGATTGCACTGCACAGTAATTGATTTGAGTCCGTGCCTTGTCCCTCCAATGGAAATACAATTCCTCCAAGGTGACACTTAACTGTTCAATCCCTTTCTGTTCTTTACCACATTTAGAATAGGGCTAGGTTAGTACCTCGCCTCAAAGCATACCTCTTTCTCAGAGAAAGCCCAGAACTTCTCTTAGTGGTTACTGTGAACTAAATCACTCTTTCTTTCTTCCAGTTTCTAATGGAATTTGATGGTTTGGACAGCCTTTATTAAAACACTTCAATTTAAATGAGGCTATATATATAATAATCCCTATATAGTCAATGAATGCAACACACCCAAAATTCCAGGGAAAAAAGCCTATAAATTTCCAATTACTAAAACACCAATAGTAGATTAAGTTATTTATTCAGTGATTGAATGATTAATTCCACAAACATCAATTAAGAAGCACCTACTGTATGTTAGGCACTGTGCTAGTTGCATGATGTAGAAAGATGAATAGCAAAAAGTCTCTGTCCTTGAAGGGATTACCAAGATTATTTATTCCTTAATTCAGCAAACATTTATTGACTCTGCTGTCATGTGCCAATGTACAAGGTTCTGGGAATACAGTAATGATCAAGATAAAATTCCTATCAACAAGAAATGTGGTTCCAGAAGTGAGAGTAAACAGTTATAAAATCTATAGCAATGGGTAATTTAATCGATTGGGGTCAGCAAAATTTTTCTCTAAAAGGCCAGGTAGTAAATATTTTGGCTTTTGCAAGCCACATGTGGTCTCTGTTGCATATTCTTCTCTTTAAAAAACAATCCTTTAAAAATGTAATCCATCCTTAGCTCCTTGGCTGAATTTGGCCTACAGTCTACAGTTTGTGGACTCCTGTAGTAGATGAATATACAGGATTCTCTGGAAGTCAAAAGGAGGCAGCAACACTTTACTGGCTGGGAGGAGGGAAGAGGACTTGGAAAGAAAAACCAAGTGGGCTGTGCTGGATATATGGGGAGGAAGGTGGAGCTAGTATTCAGGGTACAGGGAACAGCATTCCCATGGCACTCAAGTAGCTCTTCTATGTGTATTACTCATGTATCTGTTATTTTTGAATATCCCAATTCTCATTCCCCCTCAAATCCCCAATTGTGCCAACAGAGCATCTCTACCAGGAGGTCCCAGCCTCCTGCAAGGTGCTAATTAGATTTCCGGAGTACCTCCCCCCAAAACTATTCAGTGCCTCATGGGGCCCTGGTTCTCAGTCATGTGTTCCTCAGCACTTTCATACCCTTGCACACTTCAGGACGATTTGGTGTTAGTTGCTTATTCCTACAAATTTGTGTTACTTTGGTGAAACCGGTCTCTCAGAGATGCAAATAACTGATTCCTTGAAGAGGACGAGGCCTGCAGTTTCTGTTGTTTAGTCTCAGTTGTTTGCGCTGAGATAACTGTTTTCTCTTCTGATTTAGAGCCACTAAAAATACATATATTCTACATGGGACTTTTATTTCCCCTTTTAATTAAACAAATATTATCTACATAGCAACAGCTATGGACTTTTTCCTCCCTCAAATGTGTTTAAACAGAATCAAGATTCAAGAGGCTGAGACTTGAGAAGTTGATGTATTTCTACCCAACCTTCATAGGGAGCAGCAATTGTGTCAGGTCACACAGCTATTCATCCATCCTCTCCTTAATACAATCCAGAGAGAGTTATTTCATAGTTCCCTTTCCAGAACAATCCTCAAGTATAACCCATATTATGTTGTATTATAAACATATGTAAACCTCAATAGACTGTATGCTTCTCTGGACAGGAGCTGGGTTTTGAGCTCAGCACACAGCAGAAGCACACTAGCCATGTGAAGAGTGGGTAAAATAAACAGGAGAATCTGGCCACAGGTATTCCATGAAGTAGCTGGTGCAATTCTCAGTGTACCCCCTTAACCCTTTGAAGTGAAGAACTTAAGGAAGGTTTTCAAAATGAATACTTCCAATTTCCCCAAATAAGAAAGATTCTTCTTATCTAGACTCACTACTGCAACTTAATCCATGGGCATGATTCTTTTCAAATATTATCTTTTTCCTGGTTAATATATTTTTTTCTTTTCATTAATACCCTACTTTGTATTGGACATTAATCTAACCACTCAGACACGATTAGCAAGCTAAATATCTTACTTATTAAAAACGGTTAATTTTCCCATCTTAAAAAAATCGAGATGTTTGAATCTCTGAATATGCTCATTTATCACCAATCCCTGACAATGCATCCAGGAGTTCTTATGTAGGACATGAATAATTTTTATAAAAACACAGTTGCTGACTGTGTCGTACATCCACACAGCTTTATAAAACAAAGCAAATAATGACCATCAATTACAATAACCTCACTAGACAAGACTGCAATTAATCTACAGCTCTTCAGATAACGACTGCTGCCCTGTGCCAAGGAAAATGCCCGGCATTAACTGGCTTATTGTGATCAGCAATGATAGATGGGGCAGATGGCAATGTGATTATTCATTGTCAACACAATAAACAAATGCTTTGCAGCTGAAATGTTTACCTAGGTCCTCTCAGAGGATAGCTCAAAATAGAGAACAAAGGCAGCTCTGAAAATAGCTCAAAATAAAAATAAACAGTTAATCTATGGATGAAATATACTTACTTAACTGGGGCTAACCCTTAGTAGAATCTATCTGGAAAATATTTTCCCTAAGGAGATCATGGGTTGAGTAGAGTTTTGGCATTAGAAGGTACAATAAAGCCCATAGCTCACTTGCTTGTTAGGATGAGTCACTTTTATGAAGTCCTCAAATTCCATTCCATGCTTAATAATTCCAGTGATGAGAATTCATTGTTTTCAGAGGCAGACACATTCCATAGATAGATAACGCTCATTGTTAGAACATATATTTAGCTGACTGCCATCTCTCTGGAATTTTGGACAATTGACCCTAGGTTTTCCTCTCATCCCACATAGAAGATATTAAACTCTTCTTGCTCACTAAAGCCCTTTATTTATTTTTATTAATTAATTATTTTAAAACATCTTTATTGGAGTATAATTGCTTTTCAATGTTGCGTTAGTTTCTGCTGTATAATAAAGTGAATCAGCTATATGTATACATATAGCCCCATATCCTCTCCCTCTTGCATCTCCCTCCCACCTTCCCTATCCCACCCCTCTGGGTGGTCACAGAGCATCACCGAATTGATCTCCCAGGGCTAAATGCAAGCATACCTTGTTTTGTTGCACTTTCTTGTACTGTGCAGATACTGTGTTCTTCACAAATTAAAGTTTTGCAGCCACCCTGCATTGAGCAAGTCTCTTAGTGCCATTTTTCCAATAGCATTTTCTTGCTTGTGTCTCTGTGTCATATTTTGGTAATTCTCACAATATTTCAAATTTTTCATTATTATTATATTTGTAAAGGTGATCTGTGATCAGTTCTTTGATGTTACTACTGTGAGTCACTGAAGACTCAGATGATGGTTAGCATTTTTTAGCAATAAAGTATTTTTAAATTAAGGTATGCACAATGTTCTTTTAGATATAGTTATAGCTATTAGTTATAGCTATTGCACACTTACTGTAGTATAGTATAAACATAACTTTGATATGCACTGGGAAATAAAATTCACGTGACTTGCTTTATTGTGATATTCGCTTTATTACAGTGGCCTGGAACCTGCAATATCTTTGAGGTATCTCAAAAATCAATGCCTATCCAACTCTTTCCGCATGACATGTTTTGGTGCTTTTTTTGCACCTAAACCCACACCAGTTTTTAGACCACTCATACTCAGGGGCTCAGAAAGAAATGTGATATATCTGATGTGGTGTACTCAGAGCAAAGTGTAACTATTTGTGCTGAGGCTGAATGTCAATTTTTCCTTGGAGCAGGGGACGTGTGTGTGGCTGCTCTGCTTGGGAAGCTGTTCTCCAAACACCATTAGTCTAGATAGCACCCCAGCTTTGCCATGTCCAGGGGGCAATTACTTCCGGTGCGCCTTTTAAAATTTTGTGCAGGATGGCTTTGTTGATTAAGTCCTCCTTCTTTAGAAAACTGGGATAATTCAGGCAGAAACTGAGCTGAAATTGACACAGTGGTCACTAACCAAATTCTCTCGCAAAAGTTTTTACAAATGCACGTTCCTGGACCACTTCTCTGCAGACTAATTCAGCTGCTTCCGGAGGATTCAAATGTAAATATTTTGGCAATTTTCCCCAGTTAATTCTAATTCGCAACTCTGTTTAAATGCTTTTTTCAATGAGAACACTTAATAATGTACTACGGAGGGAGTGCTTCACAAACCTAATATTCATACTCTCCTGGGAGCTTTAAAAATGCAGGTTCTTTGGAGCAGCTGATACCTGTGGTCTGGGGTAGGTCTAGGAAAATTAATACATCAAGATCAAATTGTTATATGTTTCCCTTAAGGGTTTTGGAAGCCCTCATTTACTCCAAAATTGTAGTTTATATACAAGTTACAAAGCACCCTTATTACATATTGAAGAAACAAGCAACTTTAGGAAATTCTACAAGGTAAACGTTTTAGCCTGGTGACCATCTATATTTTTTCACTCATTCATTTAATAAATTCATTCATAAATTCATTTTTATTCTGAGACAATATTGTGATAGGCACTGGAATTTAATAGTTCAGTAGGGGAGAAAAACAAAGAAATAACAGCAAATAAACGTCAGTCAACAAAGAAAATTAATACAAATCTTAAAATAACGTATTTAAAAAGGAAGAGTTTATCTAATTTTAAATAGTCTCTAATTCAGACTGGCAGTCCCCCAGTCATTCTCAGTTCATGAGTTTTTGCCCTGCTTTCATCATATTCCCTGCTATATGTTAGTTCAGGATCTGTAACTCTTTAGAATTTCCCATTACATTCTCATGTCTCTTTGGCAGACATCCCTAATCATCCCCAGCTTTTTTTTCCCTACAGATTCAGGAAGGAGACTCATATGCCTGCTCAACCCGGTCCTCTATGCAGCCATTACTAATAGACCACAGATGAAATCCACGTGCAGCTTCCCCCATGCACAGTGCCTTGACACACCTTGGTGACTTTGCTGTTCCTCATTTCCAGCTTTATCTTTGTTGCCTATCAAATATTGAGTACTTCTAGTGATCCTTACATCTTTAATCCCACTTAATTTTCAAAACAACCTGGAGAGGTATATAAACTCAGCCTTAGAAGGATCAAGTAACCATCTCAAGGTCACACAGTTACTGTGTATCACAGCAGGAGGTACAAACTCAGGTTCTTTGATGCCAAAGCTGATGTTCTGAAACTTGTTCTGCATTGCTTCTCTTCTCAGCCCAGTTCAAAGGGCACCTCCTCTGTGAAACTTCTCCTGCACGCTTCAAGGAAAATTTGTCACTTCTTCCTTAGAGTTGGCCAAGGCCTTTGTACATCTCCATTACAGCATGGCATTATACTTTAATGATTTGAATATAGTATTCTTTGAGCTCCTCTGTGGTAGGAACTATGTCTTTATATATATATATATATATATATATATATATATATATATATATATATATATATATATATATATCCGTATCCCTGGTAACTAGCACAGTGCCTAGGTAGGTTCTCAGTTGATGCATTTTGAATGATCATTAAAATCTGGCCACTGGACTCATTCAGCTGTGGATCTCTTTCTCAGTGTGTGGCCTTACTATATTAAAAACAATGCCAGGTTTAAACATGATCTTGATTAAAAATATTAAAAAGACCAAGCCAATAGTGAAATACATACTTCTGTTATTTGAAGGCCTTCTTGACATCAGTTATTGAGGACTCTTAAACAGAAACCTAGTTACAAGATATTTAGCATATAAGGACACCTGACCTTTAGTTGATAACCACCCTCAAGTATAAGGGAGGTAGAAGAGGTCAAATTAACTACACCCTGCTTATCAAGTGTCATATGTCATAGCACACATGATATTTGTTTAAATTGTGGCTCTTGTCCTATAACTGAAGGTGTGGTTTGGCTCACTGATGTGGCCTGAGTTCTGTCTGGGCTGATGATAGACACAGTGACACTCACCATTAATGGCGGCACATTCTGCAGAAACTCAGACTATTTAGTTCCCTGACATTTATTTCGCTATACGTAATAGTTTTGTGCAAATAAGACCCATTCTGCCAGAAAGGAGAATTATGGAATCTATGCAAACATATGTGACATATAGGGGGCTGATTGCATAGATTGCATAGATAGGTGTAAATGAAGATGTACATGTAAGGTGAGGGTTTAGGGTTGAAATAATGATCTGGCGATATCTTAGGGCATTAGTCACAATAGAGCTGTCTCTCAATGTCTCAGGAGGAAATATCAAGTTTCACTGTGGTCTTCCCTGGAAAACACTGGAAGCTCATTATAAACTTCTATGTCAACTTGCAAAAGACAGATGGAGAAAGGAGGCACAGACCTCCTTATTTCATAGATACAAGAGCAGTCTTTCCATCTGTCATCACAACTTGGATATAAATAAGCACCAAATCTTATTAATTGGCACTTACCCGTAGTACTTCAATAACCTCACATACCTCCCCAGAGAAGGCTTGTCCGTTGAGGAGGTGCTCTGACCCTTGGCTATCCTCACTACCAAAGTGTAGCCGGACCTCCTCCAGCCGGTGGCTGTATGTCATGGGCCCTCCTGATACGTTGACCAAGTGCTCCTTGTCCAGGCGCAGGGACACATGTCTTCCAGTGTTGTACATGGTCCCACTGACCTGCAAGGCAATGAGCAACAGGTCAAACAAGGCTCTCCTCCTTCCATTTCTCACAATTTCTCACTCAACCCAGCATGGTGCTTAGACCAATGCCTTTTGCTTCCTTTTGATAGGAAGACACTAGGCTAATTCCACATGTGGAGTAGGGAGTGACGGCCTCCCCAGAGAGCATTTCTGCCCTACCTGGCATCTATGGTACTTTCTGTGAGTCATAAGCCACATTATCATTTAGGAATCTGAGGTAGGAACTCAAAGGAAACCTCATCAACTGTGACTAATATTTTGGACATTGCACTTATAAAGAATTAACTTGTCTTCTTACCATAAATATTTGGAATGTAAAGATGCTGCAAAAGTTAAAATCTCAGGTGTGAGAAATTGGAGAAAGCAGTTAGTAAGGATGAGATGCTACAAAGGCCCAAAGAGAGACAAGTAAGCTAAAATGAGTGAATAGGAGCAAACGTTAGGGGGAGACTGAGGCTTAGGTTTGTAGTCTCAAGCATTCAGTATGGTGTGTGTTGGTTTAGGTCCTTCTCTAACTCCTACAACCAGACACTGCAAAGAGTCAGAGCTCTGATACTTTCTTGCAGTTTGTGGCCTCAGTGCTGAGCTAAAGAGATTCATATAAGTTTCCCATTTCACAGACTTCCTATTCCATCTTGCTTCAGCCCCTGCCAGCTGAACCTTACTGCTTGGGGTTTCTTTCCCTCCTTTTCTCTTGAACTTGATGCTCAGCTTCATTTTGTTGATTATGGCCTTAGCACTTCTAAACACTTGATTCTAGAACACTGATTCCTACCTGTGAGTCTATTGCCTTAGTCTTCTGGGTTGACTTAGCTCTAGGAGCAGATTGAAAACTTAAGGGAGACTTTGAGTGGGTCTGGATGGAATGCTTCTGGGCTATGGGTTGCTGAGCTACTTGGATTTTCTGCCTGCTTACTCTGACTCCTTTGGGCCCAGCCCTAGGGATTCTTTAAGGCAGCGGTCCCCAAAATTTTGGCACCAGGGACTGGTTTCGTGGAAGACAATTTTTCCCATGGACTGGGGGGGTGAATGTTTCAGGATGATTCAAGTGCATTACATTTATCGTGCAGTTTATTTTTATTATTATTACATTGTAACATATAATGAAATAATTATACAACTAACCATAATGCAGAATCAGTGGGAGTCCTGAGCTTGTTTTCACTTACCACTCACAGATAGGGTTTTGATATGAGTCTGCAAGCAACTGATTTATTATGGTCCCTGTGCAATCAAACCTCTCTACTAATGATAATCTGTATTTGCAACCACTCCCCAGAGCTAGCATCACTGCCTCAGCTCTACCTCAGATCATCAGGCATTAGATTCTCATAAGCAGTGCACAACCTAGATCCCTCACATGTGCAGTTCACAGTAGGGTTTGCACTCCTATGAGAATCTAATGCAGTGCTGATCTGACAGGAGGCAGAGCTCAGGTAATGTGAGCTCAGGTAATGTGAGTGATGGGGAGCAGCTGTAAATACAGATGAAGCTTTGCTCGCTCGCCTGCTGCTCACCTCCAGTTCTGCAGCCTGGTTCCTAACAGGACACAGACTGGTACCGGTCCATGGCCCAGGGGTTGGGGACCCATGCTTTAAGGGATTCATGTAACTTCTGACAACTTCATTAGATATGGTTTTCATATATTTGCTCTATAGCGTTAACCTTACCCACCCTTCCACCTTTCTGGTACTAGTCTTGTGAATGATCAGTTAGTTTAGTTCTGTAGATTTCTCACTGTGACAGAGACAGCATTGCTTACCAAAATACTCCACTGACTCACTATAGCACCATCTTGCTATAAGGTGGAGCCCATGTGCTGCTGTTGGCCATGTTCTGTGAGGGGACATGACAAATGAAACAGTGAAAAGCTTATGTAAGATTCTCCAGTCTCTTTCTTCCCCTGCTTCATCAATCAAGGGGCAATGTGGAAAGTTGTAAATGTGGTATAGCTACAAGATGGAGGCTGTGTCAGCCTGAGTCGCTGGCAGATTATGTGCAGATTGCAAAAATGGCTAGAATTCTTCCACTCCTTGTAACTACACTAACAATGTGACCTTGTAGCTGTTCCCATCAAGATAGGGCCGTCTGTTTCTCCACCCCTTGAATCTGTACTGGCCTTGTCACTTGCTTTGGTCAATAGCACGTAGTGGATACAACATGCTTATTCTGAGAGTAGGCCTGTAGAGGACTTGCACGTGTCCTTACTCCTTTTTGGAAACTCGAGACCACCATGCAAACAAGCCTGGGCTAGCCTGCTGGAGGATGATCCAGAGTGAGGAGAACCATCCCAGGAGAAGCCATCCTAGGCTGGCCATTCCACGACTGATCCACCAGTTGACTGTCTTAGTCTGGCCTGGACCAGAAGAATTTCCCACAGACCATAGCTTCCCATATACTGGGGAGCTAAAAATTTGGTTGTTTTCAGTCCCTAAGCTTTGAGATAGTTTGTTATAGAGCAAAAACTAACTGATATACACTAAGTCAATCATCTTCTCTGTCATGTGACTCTGGAACTATCAACAGAAACTCTGGACAGTCTTTGTTGAGTACCTGAACTAGAAAGTCACTTGGGGCTCAGACAGTCAGTCTGTTAATCAGCTGGAAAGTCATACCAGAACAAGAGAAGAAAGCAGCAGATATGCCAAGAGTGGCCGAGGAAACCATGTAGAGAGAGAATTAGAGAGAATATCTACTTCACCTTCAGAAACCCTTTGTATCTCTTTGTTCCAGTTCCTTCATGAGGCCTGGGCTGTACTTTCTCTGATACTTTACATCTTACAAAGGGATTTCTTTTTTTCTTAAATTATCTATTCCTTGCAACCAAATGATCCCTATCAAAGACTCTATGCCTGTTCTCCAGTCTGAAATAAATGTATATTTAGTCAGTATGACATAATGAGAGTTTGTTTTCTTTTCTTGTCCCAATTTATGACTTTCTTTGCAGTAAAATGATAGAGATAGATTTGTGTTTGACACTGCATTCATCTTTAAGCAAAATTTATTTTTTCTACTTATTAAGATAATATACAGGTATTATACATGGGTAGGAAGACCCAGAACAGCTCAATGAAATAAAAATTAGCCAAAATTCTACAGTAAACCAATAATCACCACTAATATTTTGGTGTATAACTTTTCACACTCATAACCATATATATCTATATTTTAATGGGATCATTTTATATGTGTGATAATAAATGCTTTTCACATACAAGGGTGTATGATTTTATATATATATATTATTATATATAATAATTTAATATATATAAATTTATATATTTAATATATTATACACAACACACATATAATATATTACATATACATTTATACATTTATATATATAGTAAATATATATATTATTTTTAGTCACATGAATATTTCTAGGTTATTAACTGTTCTTTTGCAATATCACTTTGAAATAGCCTCATAATATTCCACTGTAAACATATATGACTTATTATTGAATCTTTACAGCCCTTTCACTTTTTCACTATTGTTAAAAAATATTGCAATGAGATATAGAGAGCAAACTAGTGGTTACCAGTGGGGAGCGGGAAGGAGGGAGGAGTAATTTAGGTGTAGTAGAAAAAAAGGGTTAACATGGGATTATATGAAATCATCTTTGTCAAACTTTTGAAAATTGTAAAGTACTACACAATTTAAAGAATCTTTCACTCAATAAAAAAAAATACTGCAATGAACATCCTTATGGATAAACATTTTTACTAGTGCAGATATTTCATTAGGCAAACTCTGGGTCAGACTGTGTACACATTATTACAGTGCTTATTATCTAATGCAAAATCCATTTGCTGTGGAGTGTAGATCCCACAGAGCAGGGCTGGATCTCAAATTCTCTTCAAATTGCATTAATTCAACAAGCAACATCCATGGGCCCCTATAGTATGCAAGGCTGCATAACAGGAGCTGCTTCAAATTCTTATAGGATATGTGCTCTGTTCCAATGAGCAAGTATATCAGGCTTCCCCATACTTCTAAAAATCCTCTCAATGTGTCTGTCTAATGTTCCTAAGAAAATTGTTGCCCATTGAAGCAAGGCAGGGACCATGTCCTATGCTTGTCTGCATTTTCCCAGTAATTAACACAATGGCACACAGTAGAGAGAAGAATAAAGGACTCTTGAGTCAAAAGATTCCCAGTCTGCCTCTTGGTGACCTTGAGTAGTTCAGTTAATTACTTGAAGCCTCAGTTTTCTTAACTGTAAAATAGAGATAAGACAATTTCTCCTATGAAAATGAGGGATAAAAAACTATAAGGCTTATAGAGAATGAATATGAGAATGATAGAGATAAATCCCTCCTTATCAGCAATTACTTATTGATTCCACTTACATGAAGTCCTAGAGTAGTCAAAATCATAAAGATAGAAAGTGGAACGGTAGTTGCCAGGGGTGGGGTGCAGAGAGGAATGGGAGTTATTGTTTAATGGGCATAGAGTTACAGTTTTGCAAGATGAAAAAAATTCTGGAGATGGACAGTGGTTGTACTTAATACTGCTGAACTGTGTAAGTAAAAATGGTTAAGATGTGTACTTTACACACATAAAAATTGGAAAAAAAATCCCTCATGAGTTTGTTGTGAGAATTAATACATTTAATGGTCAAACATTTTCATTCTTTTTCTTCATTTACTTTTGAAAATGGGTGCCTAGCTGACCTTGGAGGACCTGTGTTGATCTTACCCACTTCCCATAGCCCAGTGGAATATAGTGTTGCTTTCAAAAAGTCACAATGAAGAACTTTTACCGACTTCTGCATTGTGATGATTCACTTGTCTCTCATTTTGGATTTTAAAGCTCCAGTTGTGGGAAGCATCCAAGATCATTTTGAAGGCCATGAAGCAAACATGAAACCAGGGTAATCAGGAATAAACCAGTGTGCTTTCTAGTTCTTCCACTCCATACTTCCATACTCCTTCTACTTCCATGGCTCTATCTTCATTCATTCATCTGACTGTGTGCTAGGAGCTGAGGATAGTGTGGTGAGTAAAACCAGGCATGGTCCCTGCCCTCATGGAGCTTACAATCTCCATTATGAAGACAACAGAGTGGGAGAAGGAAGTTATGGGGAATCCATATGAAATTCTACCATTTGCGTATGTGTTCTCACAATTAGAGGCAACACACCTATTCCCCCACCCTTCCCCCAGACATTGAAATAACATTAATTTATATTAATCAAAAAAAGCTGTGTAACCAGGGTATGGTTTGTTGCACTTTAAATTTTTTTATAAAAGGCTTGACAATATTATGTATGATATCTGATGGTACACCTGCACTGAAGTAATTAACACTGCAGCAGTGTCATTTTACCTGTAATGCTAATTACAGTGTTTCCAATGAACTACTTTGGTGTGCAGCATGTTGGAAAAAGTTGTATTATGTAGACCAGGAAACAGAACTGAATGGAGACGATGAAGCTGCAGGGGATATCCAGGTTGCCTATGGCTGCCTCACACTTGTCCTTTTTGTTTTATTTAATTCACTACAAAATGAGATGAGAGATACGATGCCCATGTAAGCGAGAGAAGTAAGAGTGGTCTGTGAATGCTCAGTGACTTGTCTAGAATCATACAGCTAGCAGTTGTGGCAAACCCAGGTCTCCTGATTCCAAGTCTGATGATTTTTTTTTTCCCCCCACGGAAAATAATTTTGTTCATTGGTTTTCATTTATTTTAACATCTTTATTGGAGTATAATTGTTTTACAATGGTGTGTTAGTTTCTGTTTCATAACAAAGTGAATCAGCTATACATATACATATATCCTCAAATTTCCTCCCTCTTGCTTCTCCCTCCCACCCTCCCTATCCCACCCCTCTAGGTGGTCACAAAGCACTACCGAGCTGATCTCCCTGTGCTATGCGGCTGTTTCCCATTAGCTACCTATTTTACATTTGGTAGTATATATAAGTCCATGCCACTCTCTAACTTTGTCCCAGCTTACCCATCACCCTCCCCGTGTCTTCAAGTCAATTCTCTATTTATTCCTGTCCTGCCTCTAGGTTCTTCATAACTATTTTTTTTTCTTTTTTAGATTCCATATATATGTGTTAGGATACAGTATTTGTTTTTCTCTTTCTGACTTACTTCACTCTGTATGACAGATTCTGGGTCCATCCACCTCACTAAAAATAACTCAATTTCATTTCTTTTTATGGCTAAGTAATATTCCATTGTATATATGTGACACACTTTCTTTATCCATTCATCTGTCGATGGACACTTAGGTTGTTTCCATGTCCTGGCTATTGTAAATAGAGCTGCAAAGAACATTTTGCTACATGACTCTTTTTGAATTATGGTTTTCTCAGGGTATATGCCCAGTAGTGGGATTGCTGGGTCATAAGGTAGTTTTATTTTTAGTTTTTTAAGGAACCATCATACTGTTCTCCAGAGTGGCTGCATCAATTTACATTCCCACCAACAGTGCAAAAAGGTTCCCTTTTCTCCACACCCTCTGAAGCAATTATTGTTTGTAGATTTTTTGATGATGGCCATTCTGACAGGTGAGAGGTGATACCTCATTGTAGTTTTCATTTGCATTTCGCAAATGATTAGTGATGTTGAGCAATCTTTCATGTGTTTGTTGGCAATCTATATATCTTCTTTAGAGAAATGTCTGTTTAGGTCTGTTGCCCATTTTTCGATTGGGTTGTTTGTTTTATTGATATTGAGTTGCATGAGCTGCTTGTAAATTTTGGAGATTAATCCTTTGTCCATTGCTTCATTTGCAAATATTTTCTCCCATTCTAAGGGTTGTCTTTTCATCTTGTTTATGATTTCCTTTGCTGTGCAAAAGCTTTTAATTTTCATTAGGTCCCATTTGTTTATTTTTGTTTTTATTTCCATTTCTCTAGGAGGTGGGTCAAAAAGGACATTGCTGTGATTTATGTCATAGAGAGTTC
Source organism: Delphinapterus leucas (assembly GCF_059928025.1). Taxonomy (NCBI): domain Eukaryota; kingdom Metazoa; phylum Chordata; class Mammalia; order Artiodactyla; family Monodontidae; genus Delphinapterus; species Delphinapterus leucas. The sequence goes on from NC_143147.1 coordinate 33,641,255, forward strand.
TGCCTATGCTTTCCTCTAAGAGTTTGATAGTGTCTGGCATTACATTCAGGTCTTTAATCCATTTTGAGTTTATTTTTGTGTATGGTGTTAGGGAATGTTCTGATTTCATTCTTTTACCTGTAGCTGTCCAGATTTCCTAGCACCACTTATTGAAGAGGCTGTCTTTTCTCAACTGTATATTCTTGCCTCCTTTATCAAAAATAAGGGGACCATATGTGCATGGGTTCATGTCTGGGCTTTCTATCCTGTTCCATTGATCTATATTCCTGTTTTTGTGCAAGTACCATACTGTCTTGATTACTGTAGCTTTGTAATATAGTCTGAGGTCAGGGAGCCTGTTTCCTCCAGCTCCGTTTCTCTTTCTCAAGATTTCTTTGGCTATTTGGGGTCTTTTGTGTTTCCATACAAATTGTGAAATTTTTGTTCTAGTTCTGTGAAAAATGCCAGTGGTATATAGATTGGGATTGCATTGAATTTGTAGATTGCTTTCGATAGTAGAGTCATTTTCACAATGTTGATTCTTCCAATCCAAAAACACAGTATATCTCTTCATCGGTTTGTATCATCTTTAATTTCATTCATCAGTGTCTTATAATTTTCTGCATACAGGTCTTTTGTCTCCTTAGGTAGGTTTATTCCTAGGTATTTTATTCTTTCTGTTGGAATGGTAAATGTGAGTGTTTCCTTAATTTCTCTTTCAGATTTTTCATCATTAGTGTATACGAATGCAAGAGATTTCTATGCATTAATTTTGTATCCTGCTATTTTACCAAATTCATTGATTAGCTCTAGTAGTTTTCTGTTACTATCTTTAGGATTCTCTATGTAGAGTATCATGTCATCTGCAAACAGTGACAGCTTTATTTCTTCTTTTCTGATTTGGATTCCTTTTATTTCTTTTTCTTTGCGATTGCTGTGGCTAAAACTTCCAAAACTATGTTGAATAATAGTGGTGAGAGTGGGCAACCTTGTCTTGTTCCTGATCTTAGTGGAAATGGTTTCAGTTTTTCACCATTGAGGATGATGTTGGCTGTGGGTTTGTCATACATGGCCTTTATTACATTGAGGAACCTTCCCTCCATGCCTACTGTCTTGAGGGTTTTTATCATAAATGGGTGTTGAATTTTGTCAAAAGCTTTTTCTGCATGTATTGAGATGATCATATGTTTTTTCTCCTTCAGTTTGTTAATATGGTGTATCACATTGATTGAGTTGCGTATGTTGAAGAATGCTTCGATTCCTGGGATAAACTCCACTTGATCATGGTGTATAATCCTTTTAATGTGCTGTTGGATTCTGTTTGCTAGTATTTTGTTGAGGATTTTTGCATCTATGTTCATCAGTGATATTGGCCTGTAGTTTTCTTTCTTTGTGACATCTTTGTCTGGTTTTGGTATCAGGGTGATGGTGGCCTCATAGAATGAGTTTGAGACTGTTCCTCCCTCTGCTATATTTTGTAAGTTTGAGAAGGATAGGTGTTATCTCTTCTCTAAATGTTTGATAGAATTCACCTGTGAAGCCATCTGGTCCTAGGCTTTTGTGTGTTGGAAGATTTTTAATCACAGTTCCAATTTCAGTGCTTGGATTGGTCTCTTTATATTTTCTATTTCTTCCTGGTTCAGTCTTGGAATGTTGTGCTTTTCTAAGAAGTTGTCTGTTTCTTCCAGGTTGTCCATTTTATTGGCATATAGCTGCTTGTAGTAAACTCTCATGATTCTTTGTATTTCTGCAGTGTCAGTTGTTCCTTCTCCTTTTTCATTTCTAATTCTATTGATTTGTGTCTTCTCTCTTTTTTTTCTTGATGAGTCTGGCTAACGGTTTATCAATTTTGTTTATCTTCTCAAAGAACCATTAGTTTTATTGATCTTTGTTATCGTTTTCTGCAATTCTTTTTCATTTATTTTTGATCTGATCTTTATGATTTCTTTCCTTCTGCTAAATTTGGGGTTTTTCTCTTCTTTGTTTTCTAATTGCTTTAGGTGTAAGGTTAGGTGTTTTATTTTAGATTTTTCTTGATCTTGAGGAAGGATTGTACTGCTGTAAACTTCCCACTTAGAACTGCTTTTGCTGCATCTCATAAGTTTTAGGTTGTCGTGTTTTCAATTGTCATTTGTTTCTAGGTATTTTCTGATTTCCTCTTTGATTTCTTCACTGATCTCTTGGTTATTAAGTAGTGTATTTTTTAGCCTCTATGTATTTTTATTTTTTGCAGATTTTTTCCTGTAATTGATATCTAGTCTCAAAGTGTCGTGGTCAGAAAAGACACTTGATACAATTTCATTTTTTTAAATTTTACCAAGATTTGATTTGTGAGCCAAGACATGATCTGTCCTGCAGGATGTTCCATGAGCTCTTGAGAAGAAAGCATATCCTGTTGTTTTTGGATGGAATGTCCTATAAATATCAATTAAGTCTACCTTGTTTAATGTATCATTTAAAGATTGTGTTTCCTGGGGCTTCCCTGATGGCGCAGTGGTTGAGAGTTTGCCTGCCGATGCAGGGGACATGGGTTTGTGCCCCGATGCAGGGAACACGGGTTTGTGCCCCGGTCCGGGAATATCCCACATGCTGCAGAGCAGCTGGGCCCATGAGCCATGGCTGCTGAGCCTGCGCGTCCAGATCCTGTGCTCTGCAATGGGAGAGGCCACAACAGTGAGAGGCCCGCATAGTGCAAACAAAACAAAACAAAACAAAACAAAACAAACAAACAAACAAACAAAAAAGCTTGTGTTTCCTTATTTATTTTCATTTTGGGTGATCTGTCAACTGGTGAACGTGGGGTTTTAAAGTCCCCTACTATGATTTTGTTACTGTAGATTTCCCCTTTTATGGCTGTTAGCATTTGCCTTATGTATTGAGGTGCTCCTATTTTGGGTGCATAAATGTTTATAATTGTTATATGTTCTTCTTGGATTGATCCCTTGATCATTATGTAGTGTCCTTCTTTGTCTCTTGTAACAGTCTTTGTTTTAAAGTCTATTTTGTATGGTATGAGAATTGCTACTCCAGCTTTCTCTTGATTTCCATTTGCATGGAATATCTTTTTCTATCCCCTCACTTTCAGTCTGTATGTGTCCCTAGGTCTGAAATGGGTCTCTTGTAGACAGCATATATATGATTCTGGTTTTTCTATCCATTCAGCCGGTCTATGTCTTTTGGTTGGAGCATTTAATCCATTTACATTTAAGGTCATTATCAATATGTGTGTTCCTATTACCATTTTCTTAATTGTTTGGGGTTTGTTATTGTGGGTCTTTTCCTTCTCTTGTGTTTCCTGCCTAGAGAAGTTCCTTTAGCATTTGTTGTAAAGCTGGTTTGGTGATGCTGAATTCTCTAAGCTTTTGCTTGTCTGTAAAGCTTTTAATTTCTCCATCAAATCTGAATGAGATCCTTGCTGGGTAGAGTAATCTTGGTTGTAGGTTTTTCCATTTCATCACTTTAAATATGGCCTGCCACTTCCTTCTGGCTTGCAGAGTTTCTGCTGAAAGATCAGCTGTTAACCTTATGGGGATTCCTTTGTGTGCTATTTGTTGTTTTTCCCTTGTTGCTTTTAATATTTTTTCTTTGTATTTAATTTTTGATAGTTTGAATAATATGTGTCTTGGCCTGTTTCTCCTTGGATTTATCCTATATCAGATATACATTATTACAAACTGGCTCTCCTTCCATATGATTGACATTTGGAGAACAATTTTAGTATTACTGGCTTTTTAAATTATATAATATAGAAAAAAATATATATATATATACTATATAATTACATATATCAACCTGTTATGTGTGGTGTCAACACAACTGGTTAAGAGCTGTTTGAACAAGATGTAGTAAAGAAATAAAATGGGATTTGAAGGTAAATTTGATGGTTAATTTTATGTGTTAACTCGTCTCAGCCATGGTGCCTGGATAATTGACCAAACATTATTTTGGATATTTCTGTGAGGGTAGTTTTGTATGAGATAAACGTTTAATTCAGTGGGCTTTGAATAAAGCAGAGTTCCCCTCATAATATGGGTGGGCCTCATTCAGTCAGTTGCAAATCTGAATAGAACAAAAAGAATGGCCTCTGCAGAGCAAGAAGTAGTTCTGCAGTAATTGACGTTAGGACCTGAACTACAGTATCAACTGTTTCTTGGATCTCCAGCCTGCCAGCACACCCTACAGATTACGGACGTTCAGCCTCCATAATCAAATGAGCCAATTCCTTAAATAAATCTCTTTCTATATGTATATACTCATTGTATTAATTCTGTGTCTCTGGAGAACCCTGACTAATATAAGTAATCCCAAGCACTCTGGGGGGTTACTAGGCTATCAACTCATATTTGAAGAAAGCATTGTTAGGTAATTGGTTGTGCAATCAAATAATTCCCAGTGGTTAAAAGTACAGGCTTTAGAGTCAGAGACATGTGGGATCAAGCCCTGGCTCCCTCATTCATGGGATGCTTGCCTCAAGCATGTGACAAAAGCTAAAAGTAAGAAAATTGAAATTGTATCAAGTATTTTTTCTGACCACAACACTTTGAGACTAGATATCAATTGCAGGAAAATATATGTAAAAAATACAAACACATGGAAGCTAAAGAATACACTACTTAATAAACAAGAGATCAGTGAAGAAATCAAAGAGGAAATCAGAAAATACCTAGAAACAAATGACAATGAAAACACAATGACCCAAAACCTATGGGATGCAGCAAAAGCAGTTCTAAGAGGGAAGTTTATATCAATACAATCCTTCCTCAAGAAACAAGAAACATCTAAAATAAAAAACCTAACCTTACACCTAAAGCAATTAGAGAATGAAGAATAGAAAAAACCCAAAGTTACTGGAAGGAAAGAAATCATAAAGATCACTGCAGAAATAAATGAAAAATAAATAAAGGAAAGAATAGCAAAGATCAATAAAACTAAAAACTGGTTCTTTGAGAAGATAAACAAAATTGAAAAACCATTAGCCAGACTCATCAAGAAAAAAAGGTAGAAGACTCAAATCAATAGAATTAGAAATGAAAAAGGAGAAGGAACAACTGACACTGCAGAAATATAAAGGATGATGAGAGATTACTACAAGCAACTATATGCCAATAAAATGGAAAACTTGGAAGAAATGGACACAGTCTTAGAAAAGCACAACCATCCAAGACTGAACCAGGAAGAAAGAGAAAATATAAACAGACCAATCACAAGCACTGAAATTGGAACTGTGATCAAAAATCTTCCAACAAACAAAAGCCCAGGACCAGATGGCTTCACAGGCGAATTCTATCAAACATTTAGAGAAGAGATAACACCTATCCTTCTCAAACTCTTCCAATTATAGCAGAGGGAGGAACACTCCCAAACTCAATCTATGAGGCCACCATCACCCTGATACCAAAACCAGACAAAGATGTCACAAAGAAAGAAAACTACAGGCCAATATCACTGATGAACATAGATGCAAAAATCCTCAACAAAATACTAGCAAACAGAGTCCAACAGCACATTAAAAGGATTATACACCATGATCAAGTGGAGTTTATCCCAGGAATCGAAGCATTCTTCAACATACGCAACTCAATCAATGTGATACACCATATTAACAAACTGAAGGAGAAAAAACATATGATCATCTCAATACATGCAGAAAAAGCTTTTGACAAAATTCAACACCCATTTATGATAAAAACCCTCAAGACAGTAGGCATGGAGGGAAGGTTCCTCAATGTAATAAAGGCCATGTATGACAAACCCACAGCCAACATCATCCTCAATGGTGAAAAACTGAAACCATTTCCACTAAGATCAGGAACAAGACAAGGTTGCCCACTCTCACCACTATTATTCAACATAGTTTTGGAAGTTTTAGCCACAGCAATCGCAAAGAAAAAGAAATAAAAGGAATCCAAATCGGAAAAGAAGAAATAAAGCTGTCACTGTTTGCAGATGACATGATACTATACATAGAGAATCCTAAAGATGCTACCAGAAAATTACTAGAGCTAATCAATGAGTTTGGTAAAGTATCAGGATACAAAATTAATGCACAGAAATCTCTGGCATTCCTATATGCTAATGATGAAAAATCTGAAAATGAAATTAAGAAAACACTCCTATTTACCATTGCAACAAAAAGAATAAATTATCTAGGAATAAACCTACCTAAGGAGACAAAAGACCTGTATGCAGAAAATTATAAGACACTGATGAACGAAATTAAAGATGATACAAATAGATGGAGAGATATACTGTGTTTTTGGATTGGAAGAATCAACATTGTGAAAATTACTCTACTACCCAAAGAAATCTACAGATTCAATATAATCTGTATCAAACTACCAATGGCATTTTTCACAGAACTAGAACAAAAAACACTCACGATTTTTATGGAAACACAAAAGACCCTGAGTAGCCAAAGCAATCTTGAGATAGAAAAATGGAGTTCGAGGAATCAGGGTCCCTGATGTCAGACTATACTACAAAGCTACAGTAATCAAGACAGTATGGTACTGGAACAAAAACAGAAATATAGATCAATGGAACAGGATAGAAAGCCCAGACGTAAACCCAGGCACTTATGGTCACCTTATCTTTGATAAAGGAGGGAAGAATATACAGTGGAGAGAAGACAGTCTCTTCAGTAAGTGGTGCAGGGAAAACTGGACATGTACATGTAAAATAATGAAATTACAACACTCCCTAACACCATACACAAAACTAAACTCAAAATAGATTAAAGACCTAAATGTAACGCCAGACACTATCAAACCCTTAGAGGAAAACATAGGCAGAACACTCTATGACATAAATCACAGCAAGAACCTTTCTGACCCACCTCCTAGAGAAATGGAAATAAAAACAAAAATAAACAAATTGTACCAAATGAAACTTAAAAGCTTTTGCACAGCAGAGGAAACCATAAACAAGACGAAAAGACAACCCTCCGAATTGGAGAAAATATTTGCAAATGAAGCAACTGACAAAGGATGAATCTCCAAAATTTACAAGCAGCTCATGCAGCTCAATATCAAAAAAACAAACAACTCAATCCAAAAATGGGCAGAAGATCTAAATAGACATTTCTCCAAAGAAGATATAGGGATTGCCAACAAACACATGAAAGAATGCTCAACCTCATTAATCGTTAGAGAAATGCAAATCAAAACTACAATGAGATATCATCTCACACCGGTCAGAATGGCCATCATCAAAAAATCTACAAACAGTAAATGCTGGAGAGGGTGTGGAGAAAAGAGGACCCTCTTGTACTGTTGTTGGGAATGTAAATTGATACAGCCACTATGGAGAACCCTATGGATGTTCCTTAAAGAACTAAAAGTAGAACTACTATACGACCCAGTAATCCCACTACTGGGCATATACTCTGAGAAAACCATAATTCAAAAAGAGTCATGTACCAAAATGTTTATTGCAGCCCTATTTACAATAGCCAGGACATGGAAGCAACCTAAGTGTCCAACAACAGATGAAAGGATAAAGAAGATGTGGTACATATATACAATGGAAAATTACTCAGCCATAAAAAGAAACAAAATTGAATTATTTGTAGTGAGGTGGATGGACCTAGAGTCTGTCATACAGAGTGAAATAAGTCAGAAAGAGAAAATAGATACTGTATGCTAACACATATATATGGACTTTAAAAAATTGTCTTGTAGAACCTAGGGGCAAGACGGGAATAAAGATGCAGACCTACTAGAGAATGGACTTGAGGATACAGGGAGGGGGAAGGGTAAGCTGGGACAAAGTGAGAGAGTGGCATGGATATATATACACTACCAAACGTAAAATAGATAGCTAGTGGGAAGCAGCCACATAGCACAGGGAGATCAGCTCAGTGCTTTGTGACCACCTAGAGGGGTGAGATAGGGATGGTGGCAGGGAAGAAGATGCCAGAGGGAAGAGATATGGGGACATATGTATATGTATAACTGATTCACTTTGTATAAAGCAGAAACTAACACACCATTGTAAAGCAATTATACTCCAATAAAGATGTTAAAAAAATAATGTATGTCTGAGTTATAGAACAATTGTAAAGAAATAATTTAACTTATTTTTTCCATCAAAAGATATATGCACAACAAGGTAGATTTATCCTTGAGTTTGCATGGGGTATCAGATGTGGTTCTGGAACAAGTCCCTCAGGTTGTCAAACTCCCTGTTACCAGATTGGAAAAAAAAAAGAGGAGGAGTATCTTTTTTAAAAAACTCAACTTTTTAGAAAGACTCAATTCACAAAATAAACACATTGACTTTTTTTTTTTTTTAATGGAGATAGCACTTGTAGGGTTGATGTTTATTGTGGACAGCTAAGCTTGAGTAAACCTTACCTTCAGAAATTACAAAAGAGTCAATAAGTAGTTATTTGTTTGGTGTATTACAAAGCTTTTGTGACATTTCCATTTCATTCTCTCTCAAGGCAGTCTGACTGAAATCTCTGAATACTCAGAAATAATTCCCCACAGCTTATACAGAAATGTAACACTACAAATGGAGTATCAGGCAGGAAACAGAATTTCAACTGTGTAAAAGAGAGAGATGGCTATCTGACGTGCACAAGGCTACTTGCATTCAGTTGGTTGGGAGAGACAGGGTGGAGGGCACCCACAAATTTTGAGGACTTACTATGTGTTAGATGCTGTGTCAATTTATGGATCAGAAAACTATGTACAGATAGGCTAAAGACTCTACTCAAGGTTATAGGAGGAGCAAGCGAGGGCACTAGCACTCAAAAGAAGACTTTATGACCCAAAACTCGTGGTCTTCCCACTGTCTCAAACAACACCTTCAAAGCTACCATAGAGATGCTGCACTCCATTTCTCACTGACTCTGTAAACTTTAGAAATTTGTTAATGGTCCCAATTTATTTTTCTATATAAAGCTGGCAGAGGCTCTGCTCTCTCCTAACAGAGAAGTGCTGGCACTCTTGCCTTTAGGGTACAGTCTTCTCTAGCAGATTGTCTTTTACTGTAATTTGGGTGAATACATTGGGCTGATGGCTGTAACCCTAACATCGATGACAGCAGCAGTGATTGTGGTGCGTGCTAGGCCTTGCACTAGTATCTCCATTTAATCCCTACACTGCCCATGTGAGGAAGGCATTATTATCCGTGTTCTACAGAGGAGGAGATGGAGGCTCAAAGGGGTTACATGACTTTAGCTAAAGCTGCAGAGTTAGAAATTAGCGGAACCAGAATCCAGCCATGGCCTGTTTGATTCCAAATTCTACAGCTCTTAAAAGAGAATAGGTCAGAAGTTGGCAGAAAGAGTGTTTGGGAAATCATTTAGATTATAAGTAGCTTTTGGGATTGGGGACAAACTCTTAAAGCCCAACTATGATTCCCCACAGATATGCCAGACTGGGTTTAATTTGTTTTGCCAGGCCTGGCCTGAATATCTTTGGGGATTTCTAGGCCCCCAGGTGGCAGGTGAAATCCCAGTCCACAACTTGCTGGTTGTTGAGAAATGGATCATACCTGACTATCCTAGTGTTGGCTTAGCAACTGGGTGACCAAGCTCATAGTGTTGGCTTAGTGCCTAACGGAATTAGTGAAGAAGGTCCGACAATCATGTCATATAAATTAGGTGTCCTTTCTTGGCAACAGAGGTTTCCTATCATGTGTCTCTGACCGCTCTGCTGAGGTGTGTAATAGGTCTTCTTTGAATGTAATTAGTGAGCCTAAGAGATTTAAGAACACCACTTAGTCTGGTTTCCTGCAGAGTAGCTCAAGATGCCAAAGGGCTGATTTGTAAATGCTGAATTCAAGAAGCCAGTAGGCTGCTTACTCATGTAGGCACTCTGGAGGCATCACTGAAAGAATAAACAATGTGGCAGAAACAACTGGAGTCAAATTATTGGCCTCACTACAGTGTGGCATATACATAAATTGGCAAAATTAGGGTAGTGTGGATTTTAGAGTTAAAAGGACTTCAGAGATAATCAAGCCCAACATTTTACTCAATAAACCTGGAAACTGGAACACAGGGAGGTTGAGAGACTTATCTAAGATTGTACAAGTGGCAGACTCGAGACTAGAAATCAACCAATTAACTCTGTCTCTTGCTCAGTACAGCACCTCTCCCCTTCCTCTTATTCTTTTGTTTATCCTTTACATTATTTAACACGGAGGGTATGCTAGCATACTGACTCAATTAGAAATGCTGGAGCACTAAGGCTGTGGATACACAAATACCAGAGCCCATAGAAAAATAGAAAAAAATCAGCCTGACATCTGGACATACCATTTACATGATATCATTCATCTGGATATGGAGCTCCTCTCAGTGTTTGCCCAGATGTTTTGTGCCATGTAGATTTTAGAGCACTGAGTAGAAATGGAGAGGATTAGGTGCTAAGAGGGGAGATGGAAACAAAGGATGTGGAGCATTAGGAGCAGGTATTTTTGCAACGTAGCTTTGAAAGAAAGAGAAGATAAATATTTGGAGCTCGTGAGTTGGAGCAGTTAGGCAGGAAGTGACTGAGATATAGTTGAAAAAGAAAATGGAACTGGACCAGAATGATTGGCTTTGAGTTGCCATAGATGAAGTTGCACAGGAGGGTTGAAATACTTTCAAGATCTCACTCACCACTCTTAACCCTGCAGGGAGGATAGATTCTTCCTTAGGAATGCTAAGTTTACTCATCTCTCTAGCCCATCCATCTGAGTCACTACTCTTCCTATGTGAAGAGACTAGGATTTTGGAGTCAGTATTGAAAAACCAGATGAAACGATCAAATGTGCTTCTTGTTATTATACTAATCCTATTATTGTTATTAAGATAAAAAATGAACCTATGTGTGGCAATATTGACTCTTCAAATAACCGATGGTATCTTTCAATTCGAACTCTTCAGGGATGCTAGGCAGCACCACTGCAGCAAAGCATGCATTGAACATGATTGGTGCTGGTGGTGATGACAGGAGGAATTGAGACCTGTGTGAAAAATGTTGCCTGATCTGCAAAGGTGTAGGCTACATAAAGAGAATGTTCTTTATCCTCCATCTCTCTCAAGGGTACCATGGGCAGGTGGCTGGCATTAGGCTGGGTATGTTCTTGCCTCACATAGTTGTTGGCACTGAAGCCCTTCAGCGATACCCCAGCATTGCCCAATATCTGACCAGGGAGGGGACAGCAGAGAGAGGTGTCTGGAGTGAGTTTTTCCACTATAGCTCTGGTGTGTAGGTTTCCAGGTGTGAGTCCTATATATTAATTGTTTATTGATCCACTGCTGCCAACCAATGATTTCATTAATTTACTATTATTTTAATAATTTAATCTTATGAATAAAATTTAAATTTAATAATTTGCCTCTGTGTCTTCTTACGTGCTTTATGAACATTTAAAATTCTTACACGAAATCTGCAAGGTAGGTGTGATCTTCCCATTTTCCGGATGAGGTAACTAACACACAGAGGGTTACGCAACTTGCTCAGTGTCACATAGCTCGTGAGTTAAAGAGTCAGAGTTTGGATGCAGACTGTCTGATTTCAAATTTTGTCTCTTTCTGCTTCACTGTGCTTCTCCTAACCCTCAGCAAGCAGGCCTCATCTGTATCACTGTGGTTCAGTTTTGGTTTCAGGATTAGTTCTCCAATTCCCTTAGCTGGACTAGAACTCTGCTTTAAATCTTAGCCTGCTAGGCCTTTGAGTGCTCCAGAGTTCTTGCCAAGCCTCTCATTGTTGGTTGTCTGTATCCAACTTTTTGGACTCTAATGAGTGACCAATTGGACAGAGTAACCAAAATCAAGGTGGTATTAGCTGATTGACCAGCATTACTGCCCCCATGGAAATACCTGCTTCTCTGCTCCTTTTGTGGGCTGGGAAAACACCTTAGTTACCTGTGCCAGCTCAAATCAAGCACAGGCTGAGTACACTCCTATAAATTTAAATATATTTTGGGGGGGTTGGGAAATAATATAGGCATGTTTGAATTTACCTTTCTTGTTTCCTGCTGTATCCCCAGTACCTGAACAATGCTTGGTTTCTATTTATTGCAAAGAAGTGTACAAGATGATATTCTGAGCACCATATCTGGATGCAGCCCCAGCTCTACCCCCAGACGGACCAGATAGGTCTGAGGTGGGACTCAGGAAATTGCCATCTTCTTTAACCAAGTCTGACATATTCTTTATCCTTTCCCCATCCTCCATGCTGTAAGGACTTGCTTCAATAATTATAAAGACGATAGCATAAAAGCTTTTTCTAAACATATATTGACTCATATTCAGGCCACCTTTTATCCTTAAACTGTGAAAATTCAAGGTTAGTCCACTTTAATTAACATATTAAAACTTGTCTTAGAAAAGTTATTTCTAGCTTAATGTCATTTAATTCAATCCCTGATTCACAAGGCTTTAAGCAAATAATTCTCCATCTCCAGTTATCTGGTCTCCAAAGAGGAAAATGCCTCCTAAGGGGAGCTTGGTGGGACACAATGGCACATAGGCACTAGCAGAGCATGCAGAGCACCTTCTTAACATTCCCCCATGTGGGTGTCCCGGGTCCCACTGGTCAGGTTAGAATCCTTGATGCCAGTTTTTCAAAGAAATTAGAAATAGCAAATGTTTGGAGGATAATTAGAGAATAAGTCCCACTGCTCATTCCTCACGTCACTGTACACAAGTTAATTAACATTTATCTCTCACCGTGTTCTTGTCCCTATGGACTCGTTTATCACAAGCTGCTGCCCTCTAGGCTATACTCAAATGCTCACAGTGGTCAGCAGGCAACATAAATGAGATAGGTGAGGCGTGAGACAACAGGGAGTGATGGAAGCAGTGGGGGCGCTGGGGAGCAATGTGTCCTGGTATCTCTGGCAGAGTGTACAAGAAACTGGAGTGATGCTTACTTCTTGGGGAGAAACCAAGAGGAATCAGGAAAAGGAGGGGCAGGGGGTACAAGACTCATTTTTCATCTTGTGCCCTTTGGTATTGTTTGAATTTTAAAAGTAAACAAAATAATTTTTTTAAGTGAAATAAGATACTCTGTGGACAGTCACATCTGATGCTAAATCTTGGCTGTGGTACAATGGTTATGATGTGGGCCCAAGAGCTAGTCTAGAGCAGCTGCCCATAGAAATAGAAAGCAAAGCTACATTTGCAATTTTAAACTTTATAGTAGTTACATGTAAAAAAGTAAGACAGTAAAATTAACTTTAAGAACATATTTCATTTAACCCAATGTATCCAAAAGGTTACTTCAACATGCAACCTATACAAAAAGTATTAATGAGATGTTTTACATTACTTTTTCATAGTAAGTCTTTGAAATTCAGTATGTATTTTGCACTCAAAGCACATACCAATTCAGACTCACCACATTTCAACTGCTCAATAGCCACATATGGTTAGCAGCTACCACATTGGACAGTGTAGCCTAATCAGTCTTCTTTCCCAATCTGTTCTCTCTCATACTCCTGTATTAGGGACTGAGCCAACTGGGCAGCTGCTGGAGATGCTAGACTCTGAGGAGCACTAAACACCCCAGGAATAAATTAGGAGTATAGTATCAGTAACTTGTATCTCTTTCCCATCCATGCACACAGCTCCCTACCTGTTCAGGATTTTCTTTTCTCTTTTCCTCTCCTCTCCTCTTTTTTTTTTTTTTTTTTTTTTTTTGTGATTCATATAGTAAATTTTATGGGGCAACCATGCATGAGAGCCTACAAATGACAGTTGCCTAGGTTGGTGTTTAGAATCTACTGACCTTGAAACCCAGTAATGCATGGCCTAGTGCTATTTACTAAGAATGTATAATGTCCTATTATCTAAATTATAAATCTTTTAATATTCATCCTAAGCAGTTGGTTGAATCTGAAAACCATGGAATAAGCTGAGAAGATAAATGACATAAAAGTGGGAATGCTATTGCTCACAGGTGTATTTGTTGAGAGATCATGGAAGAGTTCCCAAGTGCTGCCAGCCCACTGCTTCTTCTCCTCCCAGGATTAGACAGCCTCTGTTCCCAACATGAAGGTCATTTATTCTATATTCATCAAAGCTTTTTGTCTTGTCATTTAACAACTGTGCATTTGAGATTTCATATCATTGCCCAGTTTTCATGTGCTTTGCATTTTTCAGTGGCTCTGCAAGTATAATGAGCATTTCCTGTGCCATGGAAGGAAAACTTAGGGTCTTTGGCTGATGAGTAAATATAATTCACAACGAAATTCAAAGAGGACTCCACCCCGGATGCACTTATTTTATTGGTTTCATCACTGCTGCCATTGACTACTGTAGCCCCTAACAAGTGAAGGGTGACTGTGAAAAGACACCGATTTCTAGAAACAACATGTGTCCTTTCTAGAAGCATGCAGCCAAGGAAATTACACTTTCTAACTAGAGGTCACACCTAGATCTACTATGACGACGACATCAGCATCACTACCGTCTGTCGAGTCTGTGTGTCTGCCGCTGTGCTTGCATTAGCAACTTGATCCTGGCTGCTGCCCCAGGAGGCAGATATTTTTATTATCACAATTTTGATGAAGAAACGGAAACTCAGCGAGGGCAAATAGGTTACAGAGCTGTGAGTGTCAGAGGTGGTAAATGTGAAAGAGCCCATGTGGACTGCATACTGAGCTGTTACATTGGCTTTGAGGAGGGACAGATGACTTTTGTTCAGGAGTGCCAGAGACGTTTCCTAGAGGAGCTGGCATCTGAAATGGGCCTTGGAGATGAGTAGGATGTGGATGTCCAGAGATACTTAGGATAGCGAAGAGCTGAGGATGGGAAATATAAGAAGTGCAAAGGGGAATGGAAAAAGTGACTAGTCAGTGTTCCTGGAGTGATTGAGACAGGAGCGAGGGTGGGGGTGACACAGAATATCTGTGACCAAGGTGTGACAGACTCCCTGCTAGTGCTTTACACAGATCATCTCCTTTACTTGTTAGCAAAATCTGTGAGGTTCTCTGTGCTACAGATAAGGAAAACCGGGCTCTGAGAGGTTCAGGGGTTTGTCAAGGTTGCACAGCCAGCAAGCAAAGGAGGGAGGATTTGAATGCATGTCTGTCCCACTTTTTTCACTATAATGCGAAATTATGTTAGAAAAGCACACTTTTCTTAAAAAAAATAATTTTCTGCTGGCATGCTCTGTCCTACTATGCTGATTCTGTTGATTTGCCACATTTCTGTATCACAGAGAGCTTGGCTCTCACTCTCCTCTGTAATGCCTATCACCTCTACCACCACCATCACCAACCCTGTCAACCCTCCTCTCCCTCTTCCCCAGTCTTTGACTAGTAGGAATAAAATCTAAAAACCAACAACCAATAAAAGCCCAAAAGAAATGGTTAAGCAGCTGACAGCACCAGCTCGAATCTCACTTTAGGGATGAGAAGATAAATACTGCAATAACCAATATCTCAGAAATACATGGCTCAGTTTTATGCAACTGCTATTCTATTTCATGGCTCCGAAGTGACAGTTACATGAGCCAATTTGGGTCCTTACTATAGTCAAATGCCTACTGAAGGAAGACACTGTGGTGTGTGTGCTGTGGGGGTGGAGATTCTTTGTTGCGGATCCTAAAATCAGCTCTCTGGGTATTCAGGATGGGGGAAGCAAATGGTATTTTTCAATTTCATCCATGACAAAAATAGTGAATGGCTCAAAAGTGATTTGTACAGTTGATATCAGGAAAGCGTATTCAGGAAAGCATATTCGCCAGATGAATTAGAGCAAATTAAATGCTGTGCAATGCTGTGCTCCTGTTTCCTATAGGCAGAAGACCATCTCAAACCCAGACGGCCAAAAAGAAATATCATCCAGTTCTTTCCCACATGCCCTCCCTGTCCTGCTTCCATCATCCTACTCCGTTGAAAACCCGTGCATATTTCTATGTAATGACGTGATCTCAGAGCACCTTTCTGTCATGCAACTCCCTACCTCTTTTATAGTCAAAGAACCTGAAATACTCATAGTAAAACCTGTTTTTACTAGTTTCTTCCAATTGTTGCCACACACACCCCTCCCCCCTCGCCCACACTCCACAGAGGAACTCTCCTCGTCTTTGTCTCTGACATACAATCATTCAACAATTAAAAAAAAAAAAAATCCCACCTCCCCAAAGCCTCTATAATCTGTCGCCTTCTCTCTGTCTGCACACTACCTCTTGTTCTGTCCCTTTACTTTATGCTGTCCTTTCCACTCCCAGCCACTGCCTAATTTAAGCCCTTATTTTACTGTGTTTCCTCAAATCTCAGATGTCATAGATTTGTAAAATGCACCATGATTTTATGTCCCATCATGTTTATAAAATGATAAACACCATCATTATAGAAGGCATTCCAAAGAGATGTTAAAACATGAAAAGAAAATGTGCATTTTTAAAATTGATGATACACTCTCAACTAAACCCTTACAATTGTCTCCTAATTGCTCATACAACTTTGTAGTGGCACAGCAACGCCTACACAGTCAGGACCTGAGCTATGTCTCCTTTTCTTCTGTTTAGAAAGACACTTCTCATCCTTCCAGATGACCTCCTCAAAATCTTTTGAGACTTTACGTGCATGGTGATGATGCTGTCGCCTATGCATTTTCCCTCCAATGACTATGAGGAATTTTAGGACAGGCTGCATATCTTATTCACCTCAATATCCCTCATCCTTGGCACAGGGCAGGTCCTGGGTTAGATACTGCTGAATGTAGATAAGGACTGCATGATGCTCATAGCTTCTGGGAACAGTCACTAGAGGGCAGTGTGGAACCATTACGAACCTCTGTTCTTCAGAAATCTACGTTGCAGAGGTTGAAGTAAGCAGGCCTCTTGTGGGCAAACTGGCTGAGAGCCTAGCAGGCTGTACAGTTCCAAGGGTGCCGCACCATTCTGCAGAATCTACTTTGAGGATGCTTCTTCCATCTCCATATCCCTTGTCAGCCTGCCCACTAGGTGTTTTCGGGAGGCTGCCTCAGCACTTTGCTTTAATAAGAGCCAAACACTCTTCCCAGCTTTCCATCCAGGGCAGATGGGGGAGGCCATGAAGAGGGAAAGAAATGAATGCCTCCTTAACATCTCCATTCTCATTTCTAATAAAGACAGGCTTGCCGTGAAGGGCCTGCAGTATAATTGCTCCACTTTGAAGAACAACAGGTAGCAGCATCAATATTTGATTTTTAAAAGGCTGTGTGAACAGTTTTAAATATTAAAGATAAAGGCAAAGACTCAAATTGCCTTTTCATCTCAGCAGTTGATGGATTTTAAACGAAAAATGGTGCTAATGAGAATAAGACTGTGCCCATCAAATGGTTTTGGGTTGCAATAAAGCAAAATCATTTTGAGATGAGAGGGGGGAGCAAGGGGTGGGAAGCAACATCTGCACCAGTAAAGTTTTCTGTTCATTATCTCTGTAATGATATATATATATAAAGATATATAATGCAACTCTGATATATATATAATATATAATGATATATAATATATATAATGATATATAAATATATATCATTATATATATTATATATATATAATATATATAATGATATATTATATATATTATATATATATAATGATATATAATATATATATAATATATAATGATATATACATAAAGATATATAATGCAACTCTGCCAGAGTAACTTTCTTCCAGCTCATCGTGGGCTGTTTAGCTTCCTAAATGAGTGGTCTGGGACAGGATCTGAGGAAACCTCATAAATTAACTACCAAACTTCCTGGCTAATTAGCCCATATGTCAATTTCTAGTGATCAAAATGATGCAATTCAATAAAGCACAGTTCATTTTGTAAGGAAATATACTTTTAATAGGCAGAACTGCAGGGTCATGGTACTCCTGAGATAATTATGGGCCAGAGGAATTAGAGGCCTGGAGCTGTACTTACTGTCTGGAGATACCCCATGGGGTTTGTGTGGCAGACAGTGTCTTTCACGGACAATAAATTCCTTCATTACATTTCCATTACTGCATTAATGCAGCAATCTCTGATTTACTTGTAACAAGAAGGCTGGTTATTCCAAAAACTTGGCATTTAATGCTAATGAATGCTTGCAGTTCAGGCAGCTGTGTGTGTGTGTGTGTGTGTGTGCATGTGCGTGTGTGTGTGTGTGTGTGTGTGTGTGTGTGTGTGTGTTTGTGTATGTTTTGGGCTTAGGCAATCCAGCAGGAAAGTCAGGAACCTGGGAGGGCTCTGGGAAAGGCTTTGGAGGGCTGAGGTGACTCAGGCCAGGCAAACAAATGGTTACCTGGGAAAGTCAGGAGTATATAGTCTGAGAGCCCTGAGATCACACCTGAAAGAAGAAGCTGAGGTTAATACTAGGTAGGTAGTACCAAGTGTGAAATCCAGACTGAAAAGGCAGGGGATCCTTTAGGTAAGGTAAACAGGATTCCGTCAAAAAACAGGAGTGCTGGGCAGCAAAAGGGTACAGGACCAAGGCTTGGAAGCAAAAAATGGTGCTGGGAACTCATGCTGATTTGGGGTTGTCCATGTAGTGTAGGAAAAACTAGGCACTTTGTGATGATGGGGCTAAGGGCAACCCAGCCCAATGGGTGTCTCTTTAAGAGGCTCCACCTTGAATAGCTCCTTTAAGAGCAAGGACTCCATAGTCAGTCTTGCTTGATTCTATAATCTGCATCCAAGAGCAAAAAGGTACCTATTTGGTTTTAAATATAGAAATAGATGGAATTAATTTCACAAGTCTCTATGCAGGACTGGATGACCCTCTGACATGCTACCCAACCATGCTGGGAAGCCCTGCTTTGGATGGAAAAAACAGGCAGGAAAGGTCAGTTCCACTAGTATTCTTCAGCTTGACTGCAGTGGAGTGGTTGGGTGACATACAGGAGAGAGAACAGCTCTCAGAGTCAGGTTCAAGTTCTGACTCCTCTGCTCTTAGCTGGGTGGTGTTGGGCAGGTTGCTCAGCTTCTCTCAGCTGTACTTTCCTTAACTGACATTTAATTTGCTTGGAAATCTATTTCAGAGGAGATGGGATGATAAATAAATGTCAGTTTGCTTATTTTCTATTTATTTCTCCAAAACCAGAGATAAGAAAAAAATAAGTTACAAATGGAATCAGGATTCTTTCCCTTGAAGCAATTCTTATCTATAGAGGAACTTACCTAGAAAAGTAAGGTTGCTGTTAATTCAAATAACTTGGAAATAAACTGGTGAAAAAAGAATTTTTCCATGAGTCAGAGGACTGAAATACGAATACATTAATTGGGGTGTTTACTTAAGGTGAGAAATGGATTGTGCCAAATTCAACCTTATGCAGATTCTTGCCAGAGGTCCCTGATGGGCAACACTGGCAATGCCTGTCAACTTTTCCTGTCCTTGAAATGAGGCTTTCCTGGTTGTCCAGACGTTGCGGGAGGTGCCTTTGACAAAGATTTCCCACTATTAAAAAAAAAATCTCTTCTTTGGCTTTTGACACTTACCTTGTCTTGGTCTTTGACTAAATTCAACTGATGTGCACTGAATATTTACTATCTACAAGTTCATTTTGTATGTTTTGTCATTTAATCGTTATAATAATTACATGAAGAGGGTTTAATTATGACTGTTTTTAGAGATGAGAAAACTGAGGCTCAGGCTGGTTAAGAACTTAACCACAGGGACAGCTAATAACAGGAGAGGGGAGCTCCATATTCATGCCTTTGGATGGATTCCATGTCTCACATTCTTTTTCGTATTTCATGTCTCTTCCTCAGTGATTTGTCACAACTAAGAAATTAACGTTGGTACATCACTACTAACTGAACTATAGACATTATTTGGATTCCATCAGATTTTCCACTTGTGTCATTTTTCTGTTCCAGGATCCAATCCAGGATACCACACTGCATTTAGTTATTGTCAGTTTCCACCTATTTGTTTCAATTTCATTTGGATGAAGGTTGGCATAGGGATAAAGTTTAAAGGCTAATATTTTGTATGCTGTACTCAGTTGTAAAGATATGCTAGTTTTTTGTTTGTTTGTTTTTGATTTTGCTTTTGGTAAAAGCAGTTCTTAAAACTTGTTGCAAATGACACTTTCATTTTGATTTGGAATCTTGGCTCACTTCTACCATGGCTATGAGGTTTTGGGATTGAGATTCAGCTTTCAAAAGCAACTCTCCATCATTGTCTTCTTTCAAGGACACGAAATTTCAAATCACCTTTGGGCTTTAGTGTTCACTGCACCAAACATTCCTGAAGTTTCCATGATTGCCAATAAATAAGACATTCTATCATCTTTAAAGCGTCAAATCTTCTGATGAATTGAATTTCATAAAATATTGCTCTATTGATCTTAGTGCTTAGCTTTCTGTTGAAAATTGCTGGCCGGGACTTTTCTGTAAGGAGGATGTTGTGTACTTAACACGGGTAGGGACATTTATGAGGTCAGGGTCCCTGATTCTAAATTTCACTTTCTGGCACTATATCAAATCCAAACTGATCATAGTGACCTTCTCTTCACTGCTGCTGCCTTAACTTTAGAGTAAAATTTCATTAATACTTATAAAAGAATGTGGAGAGGATCCCTGTGGATCTACATTGTAGCTATTACATGGCACATAGTGGGTGTGTAATCTGTGCTTCTTTTTGTCTTAGAGCAAAATAAAATCAAACTTGTCTCAGAACTCAATTTTGAGAGTTCATCACATTTACAGAAAGGAAAGGGCCATTGAGGAAAACTGATGACAGGGCAAGACTGAACAGGAAAAAGCCAAAGCCCAGTGTTTCTCCCCATACCAGTTTTCCCATGGCTGCTCTCTAAATAGCCTGCAGTTATGTGCAGGTTCTTTTAAAATATATTTAAAAAACAAATAAGATGTTCATATTTTTATGATAACATGTCTTGAATGCCATCTGTTCTTGCCACTTGTTAAGGCAACTCAATGAGAAAATAATATTTGGATGACTAATATTTAGCTTGTTCATAGTCTTTTTAAATATGTGGATGGCTTCCTTTGAGATAATATCCCAGGCTCCATGGCAGGTTAGTGGGATGAGAGAGCTGAAGGCAGAGCTTTGCCACCATTAGTCAAATTGCATCCTTCATCCAACATTTCTTAAGGAACTATAATATGTGAAGCAGTGTGCTAGCACTGGAAATGTGAAGTTGAAAGTGAGAGTCTCTGTAGGCTGGTGAGGACTGAGCAGCAAATCCATAATTACTGTACATACAAGTTGTTAAGTTCCATGACAGGAGTTTGCAAAGGATGAAATCCATCTAATATACCTAACCTACTAAAGTTGAAATCCATCTAATATACCTACTATAACTAACGTACAAGTTGTTAAGTTCCATGACAGAGGTTTGCAAAGGATGAAATCCATCTAATATACCTAACCTACTAATTATCATAGCTTAGTCCAGCCTACCTTAAACATGCTCTGAACACTTAAATTAGCCTACATTTGGGCAAAATCAGCTAAGAAAAAGCCTGTTTTATAATCAAGTGTTGAATATCTCATGTAATTTATTGAATACTGTACTGAAAGTGAGAAACAGAATGGTTGTCTGGGTACACAATGGTTGTCAGTGGATAGGGTGTTTGTCCTGGTGACCTCGTGGCTGGCCGGGAGCTGTGGCTGCTGCCCTGCCCATCATCGCGAGAGGGTGTCGTCCCCCATATCACTAGCCTGGAAAAAAGCAAAACTCAAAGTATGGTTTCTTCTGAATGCACATCTCTCTTGCACCGTCATAAAGTTGAAAAATCATAAGTTGAACCATCGTAAGTCGGGGACCTTCTGTATATGAAAGAGTGCCTGTAACCCAGTCTGTGTGTATGTGTCCAAAGGTTTCCCTGAAGGAGATAAAGTCTGATCTGGATATAGCAGAATTGGTGGATAACAGCTACATGTGAAAGAGGGATGGGTGCAGGCTCAAATGAATCCTGAGTCATCAAGGATGCACATTTAATCTTTCATCTGTTATAATCAGACCAGAGAGCAAGAGTATTTGACTTACAGCTAATAAGTTAAACTCCATTTCCTGGGCACTCACTAGTGCATCCTAAGATAGTTGACCAAAAATAATTGATTGCTCCTCCCCAGACCAGGCAAAGTGGAGATACAAGAGAAGACAACATGGTCCAGTTGTGGCAGCCACAATTTCCCCTCAGGCAACAATCAAGTAGTAATGTGAAGCAATGAGTAAAACATGAGGGTTCTTTTGTGCTTAAGTAGCAGATCTATTCTATGTTAGTTTGATGTCATGAGTTGATACATTGCTATATTTTTGAGGTCAATTACTGAAGGATCTTGTACAGGAGGGCTAGACAGGGGATATTGGAGACTTCCTCCCAAATCTAAAGCTCTATTGCCACTGTTCTCTTAAAGGATTGAGGTTTGGGAGGACCTGTCTATTTTTAATGCATAGTAAAATGCAGTAGCTGCACATTGTAAAACTGCATTTTTCTCCCCATAAATGAAAAGCTCTGAAGGCATTACTTCCATGTTTTTTCAATCATAGTTACCTGTGGTGAGCAGCCAGTTACCAAGTGTGGCTATAACATCCTAAGTTCTTTCCTATACTATGGAGGGACAAAGAATGCTAAAACAACAAAACAGATAAGATACAAAGCCCCCCAAGAGCTTCGAGGGTCATAAAAATCTATGAACATGAATACTAATACTTATGCTAATCTAATGCAAATACTAATAAAAGTGTTAATACTAATACTTGCTAAACTGTATTGAATGCTTCCTGTGTGCCAGGCCTTGCACTGAACACAATATCCTGCTGACTCATCACGGCAATCCTATGAGCTTGTACTAATGTTATCATTACTTTATAGATATGAAAACTGAGGCTTGGAGAGGATCATTGACCTCTCCAAGATCACACAGCTAGAAGGTAACAAAACTAAGTCACCAACCCAGCCTTGTCCAGATGCAAAGCCTTTCCCCTATCATATCATTTCCCAGAAGTAAGACAAGGGAGCTTCCCCAGGCCTTACTAGGCAGTGCCTATTCTCTATAATGGCTACAGTGAATTTGGGGACCCTCTGACTTTTCATGAAACTCAATAGTCATACCCTTGGAATTCTTTGAAGTTCCAACTTTTCCGCTTTTGTCATGGGCAGCTGTCTCACCATGTCTCAGCCTTGTCACTTACTCTTTCTACACTCAAGAAAGTGAGAATCAGCTGGCTCTGGCCCTTTGCTGGTTCATTCAGTTAGCCCTGACTGAGCATGCACTGTGTCCAATGTTTTCCTATGTCCTGGGGTGGTGGAGGGAGAAACAGGGGAGGAAACCAGTAAGGTGAGACTTGACCAATACCAGCTGGCTAACATCACTACGGCTCCTTATCATTTACAGAGCACCCTAGGGTTCCCAGATAGAAAGCTCTGAAGTGGGAGCAGGCAGCCCATCTCACAAATGAGGACCAAGCCTCTCACAGAGTTTAAGCAGCTCGTCTATGGTCACACTGCTTGCAGAATCAGGGTTTGGTACCATTTCATGTGATACAACACAGAGTGCTCTGCATTGCTGCTACAGTTCTATCACTCCTCTTACTTTTTTTCCTCTTTTTCATTCTCATACACTACTTAACTACTGTGCCTCACTTTGTTCACCTGTAAAATGGGGAGAAGAGCAGTAGCTGTTGGTTTGTCATGAAGATTAAGTAAGGTAATACATGTAAAAATACTTAGAAGAGTGCCTGATATAGTAATTACTTAATAATCATTAGGTACTAGTATTAGTTACCGCTAATGGTTAGTTACCAGTATTACTCTTACTTCTACTACTATGATTCCCACATGACAAATAGAAAACAATTATAAATAAATCTGCAAATGAGCATAGGCACTTGCTTATTAAATGAAAGTGTTAAGTGATATGGGGTAAAAAAGTGATATAAAGTAAGGTTTCCCAAACTTTATTGTTTTTGATACACAGCTCTAACAGTTTATGTTTCAGTAATTAAAGCCACAAGGGGGACTAAAATATGGACTAAGCCTTTGAGAAATTCACAAATGGGAAAGATGGAGAGGCAGATACATACATAGGTAAGCAGGTTAGAATGAAGCAAGGGCTATAATTGTCATGGGACGAGGGAGGAGGAGGTAAGGGGAAAAGGGACAAGAGAAGTAATTTCTTCTTACTGAACCTGCTAACACAATCATGCAATTTAGTTCTAATAATTGTCATGTGAGATAACTGTTATTATCCCTATTTTACGAATGAGGACATTGGGACTCAAAGAAGTTAGACAACTTGGCACAGAATGGAATGGAATTTTAACAGAGGTTTTACTCCAAAGCCCATGATTTTTCTATCTCTCCAACAATAGCATCATAATCTGGGGAGCATCATGGGAGAGCAGCTTGTGATTTCTCCCCTCTCTGAACTCTTAGAGCATGTAGCACACACACACTTGTACACACCACACGCACACACAGCATCATTGTGTTATCGGTACACCCGAGTGATCTCTGCAATCAGGCTGTAAGTTCCTTGAAGGCAGGGTCAGTGCTGTAGTTGCACAGTGCTTAACATATGGCCTTGTACATAGTAAGTACCCGCTGAAAAACCTGGGGGAGGGGAGAAATTCCACAATGCGCAAGACTGGGGAGGCAGCAGTAAAGCCAGAACACCTGAGAAAGTTCTCAGTGTGTAAAGCCCTCTGGAAGCCACATTTAAGCTTCAAGTTGCCACCCTTGAGCATAGGTGATTTGATTAAATCTGGATCTCTTACTGAAGCTGGACTTTTGGATTCTTTTCTCAATAATTTGGGACAAGGACTAGGAGATTTAATCAGGGTTGGTCTCTTAGATAAAGGGGATGTAAACTCAGGAACTGTAGGCTAGTCATTTTCTGTGTGAGAAGCAGAGAGAAGGATGAAGCAGACATTTAGAGAGATGACATCCTCATGGCCTGCTGGAGAAGTCACTAGATTTCTGCAGAGTGATGCATAAGGAAGGAGCTCGCTGGGTCTTTGGAGCCAGATTGCTAGGGTACAAAACAGTTTCTGTCTCTTACAGTCAGTGACTGTGGGAATATTGTACAACCTTCCCAGGCCTCTGTTTCTGCCTCTACAAAACGACGATGGTCATACCTCCCTTAGGATACCATGTCACCTGCTTCGGCACAGTGTTGAACACATAATACACCCTCTTTGAATTGCAGCTATCGTTTTAAGGTTGTACCTCCATTTTCTTCTGCTGGGTTTCCCATCTGTATATTTCTAGCATCTTGGATACCTTTTCTTCCTCATTTAAGAACTCTCAGAGGCCCAATTGCTACTTTCACCATAAAGCAAATCAAAGTCCTCTCAGTTGCCTGTGGAGAGATGGGTCTCTCAGCAGCTTTTGCCTGAGCATATTGATCAGCTACAAGCCAGAGAAAAAAAACCTGTCTTTTAACAGGTGAAACCCCAGGCCCCAGCACATTTCAAAGCACAGACCTTCTCTTCTTCTATGGAGAAGGGGCTCTGCTTGTTTGTTCTCTCTGATTCTTGGGGCTTCTTATTAATTTGGTACAGGGCTGGGGATATTAATGTCTTCTTGTTGTCAAGAACATTCTCCAGAGTCATGAATAATCATGTTGTCATGCCTGTGTGACTTAAAATATAAAAGGTGCAATTTGTGCAAGTTTCAAAGTTGCTTTTTTTTTTAAAAACATCTTTATTGGAGTATAATTGCCTTACAATAGTGTGTTAATTTCTGTTTTATAACAAAGTGAATCAGCTATACATATACATATATCCCATATCCCCTCCCTCTTGCGTCTCCCTCCCTCCCACTCTCCCTATCCCACGCCTGTAGGTGGTCGCAAAGCACCGAGCTGGCCTCCCTGTGCTATGCGGCTGCTTCCCAGTGAAGCTGTCAGACTGTCAGAATATAAGCAATAGACTAGATCCTTAGCTGTTACTTCTGAATTTTCAAAGGACTTTAGCACATTTTTAATTGGAGTTTTTCCCCCAGCCTTCAAATCAATCTGTTGGCTATTACTTCATTTTGTGGGGTGGTCATATAATGCTGGGTTGGTGGGAGGGGTGGGTGGAAAGCTTGCTTCATTCAAGGCCACCTTCTAGGCTCAAGGCCATGGGCCAGAGTCCTGGTTTCTCAGACAATAAACAATTTAATGTTTTAAAGAAAGGTGAGGAAAGGAAGCAGGGTGCCAGTTAGCCTAGGTGTGTGTAAAGTTTCTTAATAACAGCTTATATTATCATAGCACTCTCAAAGCACTTACACGTCCCTCTATTCACTTGACCCTCCTAACAGTGGTGTTTATTCTCATTCTCTTAAGATGTGTAAGCAGATTCCCAGGTCTCGGGGGGGAATCTTGTTCCCCATGCCTCTCAATTCACGAGGAGGGACTCTTCCCAGAATAACACTTCCGTTCCCTCTGTCATCATCTCACTCTTCCCCAAGAAAGAGAGGGCTGACTTCTCTGATTGCTGAGTTTGAGAGAGAAAAGTGAGCCTGTGAAGCTCAGTGCCTTATACTCTGCTCAGAGCAACCCACCCACAGAGAGGGTACACTAGCTGGTTCTCTTGGTCATGCGGAGACTTCTGTCATATAGACTTGTCCCTACTGAGGTCAGACCTATGGGCAGTGGGGTGGGCAGTGTTCTCAAATTCACTTTGTAGCACACCTTAGCCGCATCCTCCAACATGTTTTACATCATTAATAAAGCTGATATTTTAGACTCCAGCTATCTGAATCCTGAGTTTATCTCTTAATTTAAACCAAGCTGGATGCAAGGGGAGAGTGTATTGGAAATGTTATTTTTTTAGTCCACTCCAACACAGATAAGAAAAATCAAATCTAAGATTAAACAGTGAGGATGTTTTCTTATATATTCCACACATATTTAGTGGGTGCCTACTATGTGTAAGGACATAGGTTTTAAAATGAAGAGTCTTCATCAAGCATATATTTTAATGTTAGAGAAAGGCATTTAACAGTTAAATCCACAATTACACTGTAATAAGGACTCAGGAAAGAAGCACATGAGACTTGGAGAATGTATAATGGGGGTCCTGACATGGTCTTGTCTGGAAATTGAAGGTTGTCTTCTCTGAGCCCTGGCACATAAACTGGACTCTGAGGGACAAGCAGGAGACTGACCAAAGTATTTCTGTGAGGAAGGATGAAAAATGATACTAGCACAAGGTACCTGGGAACCTGAAAGGAGGCAGGTGTGGCTGAAACAGAAAAATGGAAGGGAACTGGGGCACATGACAAGATGGAGCTAATAAGGTAGGCCAATCATGTAGGATCTTGTGTCAAATTTAGGATATTATAGTTTTTTTTTCCTAAGATCAACAGGAAGGCACTGGAAGGTTTTTAAGCAAGAGTGACTATGTTGAAATGTCAGTTTCACTAAGATCACAATAGCTGTTATGTAAAAAGTGAATTAGAGCAGAGCAAGAACAAAAGCCAGAAGCCCAGTTAGGAGGACACTGCAATAGTCTAAATATGAGACTAGAAATAGGGATGCATCTTGTTGCAATGGAGATGGTCTAGTTATATTAGTTTGGGCTGCTCCCAAAGCATACTCTGAGGTTCCAGTACAGTAATTTGACTGGCAAGTATTTGTTTGGAAACACCAGTATAGGAAAGAGATATGAGACCGGGAAGGGAAGGAGGTTACCAAATGTGAGTAATCGAGCTACTATTGGTATCTGGAACTTGATCTTGCCAGGACACATGCCTTAAAGCAGCACTGTCTGTTAGAAAGTAAATGAGGGCCAAATATGTAATATAAGATTTTATAGTAGTTGCATTAAGAAAAGCAAAATAAAACATGTAAAATTAGTTTTAAGAATATATATTGTCGAAGATGGTGGAGGAGTACGAGGATGTGGAGTTCATCTCTCCCCACAAATGCATCAAGAATACATCTACAAATGGAACAATTCTCACAGAGAACTGGCTGAACACTAACAGAGGACCTTGGACACCTAAAAGGACAAGAAAGATCCCTGCTTAACTGGGTAGGATGAAAGAAAAAAGAAGGGAAGAAGAAGAGGAGAGGAAGCGGGATGGGAACGGCACCATTTGGTGGTGGGGAGCTGAAAGAGTGGAGAGGTTCCTGCATCTGGCGAAGCCCCCTCACCAGCAGAGAGATCAGTTGGAACAAAAAGGGAGCTTCGGTGGCTATCAAAAGAGAATGCAGCAACCCATCTGTGGCAGGCAGGACAGAGTGAGACGTATACAGATACATGGTCCATGTCACAGCCCTGCATGCCCCAGCATGAGACATGTGTCTGCTGGTGCGGATGGGGGCTGGGGGCTGGAATGTGGGGAGAGGACTGCTGTTGGCTGTGAGGAGACAGCTGAGGGGATGGGAGTGAGGAAATCTGCAACTGGGAATGCCTGTGGAGGAAACCCGGCCGGCCATAGAAGCAAAGTGCTGCATGGGGTATGGAGCTGCCATTGCACCCTCTCTCCCCATGTGCCAGACCCTGCCTCCCCGGGCACTAGGAAGGGCCCCCATCAGGGCCGGCTCTCTTGCACCACAGCTGCCACCTTCCCCACACACCTTGTCACTGCTGGGGCGGGGCTGGCTCACGCGCATGACCACTGGCTCTCCCGTGCACCTGTCGCTGTTTGGGCTCTTGCAACCTCAGCCACTGTGCTGCCTCCACACCCCTTCCTTGCTGGGGTGGACTCATGTGCTCCAGAGCAACCACAGGAGCAGACCCCTGTGGGTGGCCCACACACAGAGGTGGGGCTGAAACCACAGCTGATCCCCAGGGAACATGCAACTAAGGAAGAAAAGCTGAAATCACTCCTTGCAGCTGTGCAAGTCATGAATTGACACCCCTGTGACCAGCCTTGTTAACTCCGTGCCTACAGAAGATATGAACAGAAAATTAATGCTCCTGCAGCCAAGATGGGTCTAGCTTTAGCAGTTGTAGACTTTGTGGGCACATACACATGGGAGTTAGGCCAGGATAGAGTTGAAGTGCCTCCATAACACCCACAGCAGGCCCAGATTCATGATTACTGCAATCCTGGGACCTGACTTCAGTGGATATACACTGGTAGCCTGGTAAAAACAATGCCTGAGAGTCACCAGGGCCAATTGCTGGCATACCCATAGTTAAGGTGGGGTTGAGAGCAGTGCCAACAACAGTACAATCTGAGAGCCTGCACAAGGGGTGAAAGGTGACACAACACAACACACCCACAGGTGAACATCTCCAGAGGAGGAATATTCAGTGGCTTCCCTCCCAGTGGGAGTGCTCCAATCCCACCTACCTCACACCACAGATCAGAAACACAGCTATGAAACAGATCTGGGGGCCTCTACTCCAACAACTAGGAAGCAGACCCCACCCCTGACAGGACAGTGACAACCACTGACTGATGGGGAGGTCCTGCTCAATATCCAGTGAAGGCTCTTGTCCCCACAACAGTCACACCTCCTATTAAGGGGATAACGGACAGCATGCACTGAAGAAAGAGATGGCAGACATCTATACTAAAACAGTCCTCCCCCCCAAAAAATATTAAACCCATGCTGTATACACAGGAACGTCCCCACATAAATATAGCCCTCCAAGACAGTCTGAGGGTCTGGCATTGGGCGGAATAACCCCCAGAGCATTTAGCCTTGAAGGCCAGCAAGGCTTGAGTACAGGAGCTCCGCAGGGCTGGAGGAAACAGAGACTCCACTCTTGGAGGGTGCACACAAGTTCTCACATGCACTGGGACCCAACACAAAGCAGTACCACCATAGGAACCAGGGCTACACTTACCTAGGGATCTTAGGGGTTCTCCTGGAGAGGTAAAGGTTGACTGTCACTCATTGTGGGGGCAAGGACACTGATAGCAGAAGGCCCAGGGAATATTGATTAGAGTGAGCTTTCCCAGAGGTCCACATTTAGGCACCAAGATCCAGCCCCACCTAATAACCTACAGGCTCCAGAGCTGGAAAGCCTCAGGCCAAGCAACCACCAAGATAGGAACACAGCTTCACCCATCAGAAGACAGGCCGCTTAAAGTTGTACTGAGCTCGCAGCCACCTCAAAACACACCCATTGACATGGCCCTGCCCATCAGAGGGACAAGAGCCAGCTCCACCCAAGAGAGGGCAGGTACCAGGCCCTCCCACCAGGAAGCCTACATAAGCCCCTGGACCAACCTCACCCCCCAGGGAATACACACGAGCAGCAAGAGGAACTATGACCCTGAAGCCTGTGGAAATGAGACCACAAACACAGAAATTTAGACAAAATGAGTCAACAGAGAAATATGTTGCAAATGAAGGAAAAAGATTTTTAAAAAACCCATGTGAATAACTAAATGAAGAGGAGATAGGCAATCTACCTGAAAAAGAATTCAGAGTAATGATAGTAAAGATGATACAAAATCTCAGAAAAAGAGTGGAGGCACAGATCGTGAAGATACAAGAAATGTTTAAGAAGGAGCTAGAAAGCTTAAAGAAAAAATAAATGGAGATGAACAATACAATAACTGAAATGAAAAATACACTAGAGGGAATCAATAGCAGAATAACTGAGGCAGAAGAACGAATAAGTGAGTTGGATGACAGAGTGGTGGAAATCACTGCCAGAGAACAGAATAAAGAAAAAAAACAATGAAAAGAAATGAGGACAGACACAGAGACTTATGGAACAATATAAAACACATTAACATTCGCATTATATGGGTCCTAGAAGGAGAAGAGAAGGAGAAAGTACCTGAGAAAATATTTAAAGAGATTATAGCTGAAAAATTCCCTAACATGAGAAAGGAAACATTCACTCAAGTCCAGAAAGTGCAGAGGATCCCATCCAGGATGAACACAAGGAGGAACACATTGAGACACATATTGATCAAACTGACAAAAATTAATGGCAAATAAAAAATACTAAAACCAACAAGGGAAAAGCAACAAATAACATACAAGTGAATCCTCATAAATAAACACTGCAGGCCAGAAGGGAGTGGCACGACACATTTAAAGTGAAGAACTTACAACCAAGAATAGTCTAACCAGCAAGGCTCTCATTCAGTTTGAAAGAGAAATCAAAAGCTTTACCATCAAGCAAAAGCTAAGAGAATTCAGTAACACCAAACCAGCTTTACAACAAATGCTAAAGGAACTTCTCTAGGCAGAAAAGAGACCAGCAACTTAAAACAACCTTGTATATATAGAGACAGCTAAGTGAAAACCACATGGGAACAGCAAACCCAAAAATTACAACAGATACACACACACAAAAGAAGCAAGCCAAACACAACACTAAAGATGGTCATCAAACCACAGGAGAAGAAAACAAAAGAGGAAGGAAAGAAAAAAAGACCTCCAAAAACAAACCGAAAACAATTAGGAAAATGACAATAGGAAAATACATATTGATAATTATCTTAAATGTAAATGGATTAAGTGCTCCAACCAAAAGACATAGACTGACTGAATGGATACAAACAAGATTGATATATATGCTGTCTAGAAGAGACCAACTTCAGACCTAGGGTCACATAGAGACTGAAAGAGACGGGATGGAAAAAGATATTCCATGCAAGTGAAAATCAAATGAAAGCTGGAATAGCAATACTCACATCAGACAAAATAGACTTTAAAATAAAGACAGAGACAGGAGAAGATGGCGGAAGAATAGGACGCGGAGATCACCTTCCTCCCCACAGATACATCAGAAATACATCTACACGTGGAACTGCTACTATAGAACACCCAGTGAACACTGGCAGAAGACCTCAGACCTCCCAAAAGGTGAGAAACTCCCCACGTACCTGGGTAGGGCAAAAAAAAAAAAAAAGAAAAACACAGAGAGAAAAGAATAGGGACGGGACCTGCACCAGTGGGAGGGAGCTGTGAAGGAGGAAAGGTTTCCACACGCTAGAAGCCCCTTCTTGGGCAGAGACTGCAAGTGGCAGAGAGGGGAAGCTTCAGAGCCATGGAGGAGAGCACAGCAACAGGGGTGCGGAGGGCAAAGCGGAGAGATTCCCGCACAGAGGATCGGTGCCAACCAGCACTCACCAGCCCGAGAGGCTTGTCTGCTCACCAGACGGGACAGGCGGGGGCGGGGAGCTGAGGCTAGGGCTTCAGAGCTTAGATCCCAGGGAGAGAACTGGGGTTGGCGGCGTGAACACAGCCTGAAGGGCTAGCCGGGAGGGAGTCCGGGAAAAGTCTGGAGCTGCCAAAGAGACAAGACACGTTTCCTTGCCTCTTTGTTTTCTGGTGCGCGAGGAGAGGGGATTAAGAGTGCTGCTTAAAGGAGCTCCAGAGACGGGCACGAGCCGCGGCTATCAGAGCGAACCCCAGAGACAGACATGAGACGCTAAGGCTGCTGCTGCCGCCACCAAGAAGCCCGTGTGCGAGCACAGGTCACTATCCCCACCTCCCCTCCCGGGAGCCTGTGCAGCCCGTCACTGCCAGGGTCCCGGGATCCAGAGACAACTTCTCCCGGAGAACACACGGTGAGCCTCAGGCGCCTGCAACGTCAGGCTGGCCTCTGCCGCTGCAGGCTCGCCCCACATCTGTACCCCTTCCTCCTCCCAACCTGAGTGAGCCAGAGCCCCCGAATCAGCGGCTTCTTTAACTCCGTCCTGTCTGAGCAAAGAACAGACACCCTCAGGTGACCTAAATGCAGAGGCAGGGCCAAATCCAAAGCTGAACCCTAGGAGCTGTGTGAACAAAGAAGAGGAGGGGAAATTTCTCCCAGCACCCTTAGAAGCAGCAGATTAAAGCTCCATAATCAACTTGATGTACCCTGCATCTGTGGAATACCTGAATAGACAACGAATCATCCCAAATTGAGGAGGTGGACATTGGGAGCAAGATAGATTATTTTTTCCCCTTTTCCTCTCTTTGTGAGTGTGTATGTGTATGCTTCTGTGTGAGATTTTGACTGTATAGCTTTGCTTTCACCATTTGTCCTAGGGTTCTGTCTGTCTGGTTTTTTTTGTTTTTTTTTTTACTTTTTAATTTTTTTTCTAATAATTATTTTTTATTTTAATAACTTTATTTTATATTATCGTACTTTATTTTATTTTATCTGCTTTCTTTCTTTCGTTCTATTTTTTCTCCCTTTTACTCTGAGGCGTGTGAAGGACATTCTCTTGGTGCTCCAGACAGGTGTCAGGGCTGTGCCACTGAGGTGGGAGAGCCAAGTTCAGGACACTGGTCCACAAGAGACCTCCAGCTCCATGTAACATCAAATGGCAAAAATCTCCCAGAGATCTCCATCTCAACACCAACACCCAGCTTCACTCAATGACCAGCAAGCTACAGTGCTGGACACCCTATGCCGAACAACTAGCAAGACAGGAAGACAGCCCCATCCATTAGCAGAGAGGCTGCCTAAAATAATAATAAGGCCACAGACACCCCAAAACACACCACCAGACATGGACCAGCCCACCAGAAAGAAAAGATCCAGCCTCATCCACCAGAACACAGGCACTAGTCCCCTCCACCAGAAAACCTACACAACCCACTGAACCAACCTTAGCCACTGGGGACAGACATGAAAAACAACAGGAACTACGAACCTGCAGCCTGCGAAAAGGAGACCCCAAACACAGTAAGATAAGCAAAATGAAAAGACAGAAAAACACACAGAGGAGAAGCAGCAAGGTAAAAAAACACCAGGCCTAACAAACGAAGAGGAAATAGGCAGTCTACCTGAAAAATAATTCAGAAAAATGATAGTAAAGATGATCCAAAATCTTGGAAATAGAATAGACAAAATGCAAGAAACATTTAACAAGGCCCGAGAAAAACTAAAGAGGAAACAAGCAATGACGAAAAACACAATAAATGAAATTAAAAAATAGTCTAGAAGGTATCAATAGCAGAATAACTGAGGCAGAAGAACGGATAAGTGACCTGGAAGATAAAATAGTGGAAATAACTACTGCAGAGCAGAATAAAGAAAAAAAGAATGACAAGAACTGAGGAACAACTCAGAGACATCTGGGACAACATAAAACACACCAACATTCAAATTATAGGGGCTCCAGAAGAAGAAGAGATAAAGAAAGGGACTGAGAAAATATTTGAAGAGATTATAGTTGAAAACTTCCCTAATATGGGAAAGGAAATAGTTAATCAAGTCCAGGAAGCACAGAGAGTCCCATAGGATAAATCCAAGGAGAAACACGCCAAGACACATGTTAATCAAACTATCAAAAATTAAATACAAATAAAACATATTAAAAGCAGCAAGGGAAAAACAACAAATTACACACAAGGGAATCCCCATAAGGTTAACAGCTGATCTTTCAGCAGAAACTCTGAAAGCCAGACGTGAGTGTCAGGACATATTTATAGTGATAAAGGAGAAACACCTACAAACAAGATTACTCTACCCAGCAAGGATCTCATTCAGATTTGATGGAGAAATTAAAACCTTTACAGACAAGCAAAAGCTGAGAGAGTTCAGCACCACCAAACCAGCTTTACAACAAACGCTAAAGGAACTTCTCTAGGCAAGAAACACAAGAGAAGGAAAATACCTAAAATAACGAACCCAAAACAATTTAGAAAATGGGAATAGGAACAATACATATCGATAATTACTTAAATGTAAATGGACTAAATGCTCCCACCAAAAGACACAGATTGGCCGAATGGATACAAAAACAAGACCCATATATATGCTGTCTACAAGAGACCCACTTCACACCTAGAGACACATACAGACTGAAAGTAAGGGGATGGAAAAAGATATTCCATGCAAATGGAAACCAAAAGAAAGCTGGAGTAGCAATACTCATATCAGACAAAATAGACTTTAAAATAAAGACTATTACAAGAGACAAAGAAGGACACTACATAATGATCAAGAGATCGATCCAAGAAGAAGATACAACAATTGTAAATATTTATCCTCCCAACATAGGAGCACCTCAATACATAAGGCAAATACTAACAGCCATAAAAGGGGAAATCGACAGTAACACATTCATAGTAGGGGACTTTAACACCCCACTTTCACCAATAGACAGATCATCCAAAATGAAAATCAATAAGGAAACACAAGCTTTAAATGATACATTAAACAAGATGTACTTAATTGATATTTATAGGACACTCTATCCAAAAACAACAGAATACACATTTTTCTCAAGTGCTCATGGAACATTCTTCAGGATAGATCATATCCTGGGTCACAAATCAAGTCTTGGAAAATTTAAGAAAATTGAAATTGTATGAAGTATCTTTTCCGACCACAACGCTATGAGACTAGATATCAATTACAGTAAAAGATCTGTTAAAAAATACAAACACATGGAGGCTAAACAATACATTACTTAATAACGAAGTGATCACTGAAGAAATCAAAGAGGAAATCAAAAAATACCTAGAAACAAATGACAATGGAGACACGATGGCACAAAACCTATGGGATGCAGCAAAAGCAGTTCTCAGAAGGAATTTTACAGCAATACAGTCCTACCTTAAGAAACAGGAAACATCTCGAATAAACAACCTAACCTTGTACCTAAAGCAATTAGAGAAAGAAGAACAAAAAAACCCCAAAGTTAGCAGAAGGAAAGAAATCATAAAGATCAGAACAGAAATAAATGACAAAGAAATGAAAGAAACAATAGCAAAGATCAATAAAACTAAAAGCTGGATCTTTGAGAAGATAAACAAAATAGGTAAACCATTAGCCAGACTAATCAAGAAAAAAAGGGAGAAGACTCAACCCAATAGAATTAGAAATGAAAAAGGAGAAATAACAACTGACACTGCAGAAATACAAAGGATCATGAGAGATTACTACAAGCAACTCTACGCCAATAAAATGGACAACCTGGAAGAAATGGACACGTTCTTAGAAATGTACAACCTGCTGAGACTGAACGAGGAAGAAATAGAAAATATGAAGAGACCAATCACAAGCACTGAAATTGAAACTCTCATTAAAAATCTTCCAACAAACAGTTGCCCAGGACCAGATGGCTTCAAAGGCGAATTGTATCAAACACTTAGAGAAGAGCTAACACCTATCCTTCTCAAACTCTTCCAAAATATAGCAGAGGGAGGAACACTTCCAAACTCATTCTACGAGGCCACCATCACCCTGATACCAAAACCAGACAAAGATGTCACAAAGAAAGAAAAATACTGGCCAATATCACTGATGAACACAGATGCAAAAATCCTCAACAATATACTAGCAAACAGAATCCAACAGCACATTAAAAGGATCATACACCATGATCAAGTGGGGTTTATTCCACGAATGCAAAGATTCTTCAATATATGCAAATCAATCAACGTGATACTCCATATTAACAAATGGAAGAATAAAAAAACATATGATCATCTCAATAGATGCAGAGAAAGCTTTTGACAAAATTCAACACCCATTTATGATAAAAACCCTGCAGAGAATAGGCATAGAGGGGAATTTCCTCAACATAATAAAGGCCATATATGACAAACCCACAGCCAACATCATCCTCAATGGTGAAAACTGAAACCATTTCCACTAACATCAGGAACAAGACAAGGTTGCCCACTCTCACCACTATTATTCAATATAGTTTCAGAAGTTTTAGCCACAGCAATCAGTGAAGAAAAAGAAATAAAAGGAATCCAAATCAGAAAAAAAGTAAAGCTATCACTGTTTGCAGATGACATGATATTATTCATAGAGAATCCTAAAGATGCTACCAGAAAACTATTAGAGCTAATCAATGAATTTGGCAACGTAGCAGGATACAAAATTAATGCACAGAAATCTCTGGCATTCTTATACACTAGTGATGAAAAATCTGAAAGTGAAATTAAGAAAACAATCCCACTTACCACTGCAACAAAAAGAATAAAATATCCAGGAATAAACCTACCTAAGGAGACAAAAGACCTGTATGCAGAAAATTATAAGAAACTGATGAAAGAAATTAAAGATGATACAAATAGATGGAGAGGTATAGCATGTTCTTGGATTGGAAGAATCAACATTGTGAAAATGACTCTACTACCCAAAGCAATCTACAGATTCAATGCAATCCCTATCAAACTACCACTGGCATTTTTCACAGAGTTAGAACAAAAAATTTCACAATTTGTATGGAAGCACAAAAGACCCCGAATAGTCAAAGCAATCTTGTATACGAAAAATGAAGCTGGAAGTATCAGGCTCCCTGACTTCATACTATACTACAAAGTGACAGTAATCAAGACAGTATGGTACTGGCACAAAAACAGAAATATAGATCAATGGAACATGATAGAAAGCCCAGAGATAAACCCACACACATTTGGTCATGCTATCTTCGATAAAGGAGGCAAGAATATACAGTGGTGAAAAGACAGCCTCTTCAATAAGTGGTGCTTGGAAAACTGGACAGGTACATGTAAAAGTATGAAATTAGAACACTCCCTAACACCGTACACAACAATAAACTCAAAATGGATTAAATACCTAAATGTAAGGCCAGACACTATCAAACTCTTAGAGGAAAACACAGGCAGAACACTCTATGACACAAATCACAGCAAGATCCTTTTTGACCCACCTCCTCAAGAAATGGAAGTAAAAACAAAAATAAACAAATGGGACCTAATGAAAGTTCAAAGCTTTTGCACAGCAAAGGAAACCATAAATAAGACCAAAAGACAACCCTCAGAATGGGAGAAAATATTTGCAAATCTAGCAAGTGACAAAGGATTAATCTCCAAAATTTACAAGCAGCTCATGCAGCTCAATAACAAATAAACAAACAACCTAATCAAAAAATGTGCAGAAGACCTAAGTAGACATTTCTCCAATGAAGATATACAGATTGCCAACAAACACATGAAAGAATGCTCAACATCGTTAATCATTAGAGAAATGCAAATCAAAACTACAATGAGATATCATCTCACACCGGTCAGAATGGCCATCAACAAAAAATCTATAAATAAAAAATGCTGGAGAGGGTGTGGAGAAAAGTGAACACTCTTGCACTGTTGGTGGGAATGTAAGTGGATACAGCCACTATGGAGAACAGTATGGAGATTCCTTAAAAAACTACAAATAGAACTAGCATACAACCCAGCAATCCCATTACTGGGCATATACCCTGAGAAAACCATAATTCAAAAAGAGTCATGTACCAGTATGTTCATTGCAGCTGTATTTACAATAGCCAGGACATGGAAGCAACCTAAGTGTCCATCAACAGATGAATGGATAAAGAAGATGTGGCACGTATGTACAATGGAATATTACTCAGCCATAAAAAGAAATGAAATTGAGTTATTTGTAATGAGGTGGATGGACATGAAGTCTGTCATACAGAGTGAAGTAAGTGAGAAAGAGAAAGAAATACTGTATGCAAACACATATATATAGAATCTAAGAAAAAAGAAAAAAAAGGTCATGAAGAACCTATGGGTAAGACAGGAATAAAGACACAGACCTACTAGAGCATGGACTTGAGGATATGGTGAGGGGGAAGGGTAAACTTTGACAAAGTGAGAGAGTGGCATGGACATATATACACTACCAAACTTAAAATAGAAAGCTAGTGGGAAGTAGCCACATAGCACAGGGGGATCAGCTAGGTGGTTTGTGACCACCTAGAGGGGTGGGATAGAGAGGGTGAGAGGGAGGGAGATGCAAGTGGGAAGATATATGGGAACATAGGTATATATATAACTGATTCACTTTGTTATAAAGCAGAAACTAACAAACCATTGTAAAGCAATTATACTCCAGTAAAGATGTGAAAAAAAAAAGAAAAGACAGTTACAAGAGACAATGAAGGATACCACATAATGATCAAGGGATCAATCAAAGAAGTAGGTATAACAATTGTAAATATATTTATACACAACATAAGAGCACCCCAAAATATATGGTAAATGGTAATGGCCATAAAAGGGGAAATCAATAGCAACACAATAATAGTGGGTGACTTTAACACCCCAGTTATACCAATGGAGAGATCGTCCAGACAGAAAATTAATAAAGAAACAGAAGCCTTAAATGACACATTATACTAGATAGACTTAATTGATATTTACAGGACATTCCATCTGAAAGCAGCAGAATATACTTTTTTCTCAAGGGCACATGGAAAATTCTCCAGGATAGATCACATCTTGGGCCACAAATCAAGCCTCAGTAAATTTAAGAAAATTGAAATCATATCAAGCATCTTTTCTGACCACAGTGCTATGAGATTAGAAATCAGTTACAGAAAAATAACTGTAAAAAACACAATCGTATTGAGTCTAAACAATTTGTTACTGGGCAACCATTGCATCACTGAAGGAATCAAAGAGGAAATCAAAAAATACTTAGAGGCAAATGACAATGAAAACACGATGATCCAAAGCCTATGGGACACAGCAAAAGCAGTTCTAAGACGGAAGTTTACAACAATGTGATCTTATCTCAGGAAACAAGACAAATCTGAAATAAACAACCTAACCTTACACCTAAAGGAACTAGAGAAAGAAGAACAAACAAAACCTAAAGTTAGTAGAAGGAAAGAAATCGTAAAGTTCAGAGGAGAAATAAATGAAATGGAGAAGAAGAAAATGATAGCAAACATCAATGAAACTAAAAGCTGGTTCTTTGAGCAGATAAAGTTGATAAACCTTTAGACAGACTCATCAAGAAAAGAAGGGAGAGGACTCAAATCAATAAAATCAGAAATGAAAAAGGAGAAATTACAATGGACAGCACAGAAATACAAGGGATCATAAGAGACTACTAAAAGCAACTATAACACCTATAAAATTGACAAACTATAAGAAATGGACAAATTATTAGAACAGTAAAATCTTACAAGACTGAACCAGGAAGAAATAGAAAATGTAAACAGACCAATCACAAGTAGTGAAATTGAAACTGTGATTTAAAAACTTCCAACAAACAAAAGTCCAGGACTAGATGGCTTCACAAGTGAATTCTATCAAACATTTAGAGAAGAGTTAACACTTATCTTTCTCAAACTATCCAAAAAATTGCAGAGGAAGGAAACACACCGAAGTTCATTCTACGAGGCCACCATCACCCTGATACCAAAAGCAGACAAAGATATCACAAAAAAAGAAAATTACAAGTCAGTATCACTGATGAACAAAGACACAAAAATCCTCAACAAAATACTAGCAAGCCGAATCCAACAATTTATTAAAATTATTATACATCATGATCAAGTAGGATTTATCCCAGGGATACAGTATTCTTCAACATACATAAATCAATCAGTGTGATATACCACATTAACAAACTGAAGAATAAAAACCATATGATCATCTCAATAGATGCAGAAAAAGATTTTGACAAAATTCAACACCCATTTATGATAAAAACTCTCCAGAAAGTGGGCATAGAGGGAACCTACCTCAACATGTTAAAGGCTATATATGACAAACCCACAGCAAACATCATTATCAATGGTGAAAAACTGAAAACATTTCCTCCAAGATCAGGAACAAGACAAGGATGTCCACTCTCCTCACTTTTATTCAACATAGTTTTGGAAGTCCTACCCATGGCAATGAGAGAAGAAAAAGAAAAAAAAAGGAATCCAAATTGGTAAAGAAGAAGTAAAACTGTCACTGTTTGCAGATGGCATGATATTCTACATAGAAAATCCTAAGATGCCACCAGAAAACTACTAGAGCTCATCAATGAATTTGGTAAAGTTGCAGAATACAAAATTAATACACAAAAATCTCTTGCACTCCTATGCACTACAATGAAAAATCAGAAAGAGAAATCAAGGAAACAATCCCATTTACCATCACATCAAAAAGAATAAAATACCTAGGAATAAACCCACCTAACGGGGTAAAAGACCTGTACTCAGAAAACTTAAGATACTGATAAAAGAAATCAAAGATGATGCAAACAGATGGAGAGATATACCATGTTCCTGGATTGGAAGGATCAGCATTGTCAAAATGACTATAGTATCCAAAGCAATCTACAGAGTCACTGTAATCCCTATCAAATTACCAATGGCATTTTTCACAGAATTAGAACAAAAATTTTTTACAATTTGTATGGAAACACAAAAGACTCTGAATAGCAAAGTCAATCTTGAGAAACAAAAGCAGAGCTGGAGGAATCAGGCTCCCTGACTTCAGACTATACTACAAAGCTACATCAATCAAAACTGTATGTTACTGGCACAAAAACAGAAATATAGATCAATGGAATAGGATAGAAAGTCCAGAGACAAACCCACGCACCTGTGGTCACCTAACCTATGACAAAGAGGCAAGAATATAAAACGGAGAAAAGAAAGTCTCTTCAATAAGCGGTGCTAGGAAAACTGGACAGCTACATGTAAAAGAATGAAATTAGAACATTCTGTAACACCATTCAAAAAACTAAACTCCAAATGATTTAA
Source organism: Delphinapterus leucas (assembly GCF_059928025.1). Classification (NCBI taxonomy): domain Eukaryota; kingdom Metazoa; phylum Chordata; class Mammalia; order Artiodactyla; family Monodontidae; genus Delphinapterus; species Delphinapterus leucas. The sequence continues at coordinate 33,682,508 of NC_143147.1, forward strand.
AGGTCTAAATGTAAGACCAGATATTATAAAACTCGTAGAGGAAAACAGGCAGAACACTCTGACATAAATCGCAACAAGATCTCTTTTGATCCACCTCCTAGGGTTATGAAAATAAAAACAAAAATAAACAAATGGGACCTAATTAAACTTAAAAGCTTATGCACAGCAAAGGAAACCATCAACAAAATGAAAACCCTCAAAATGGGAGAAAATATTTACAAATGAAGAAACCAAAAAGGGATTAATCTCCAAAATACACAAACAGCTCATGCAGCTCTATATCAAAAAAACAAACAAACAAATAAAAACAACCTAATCAAAAAATGAGCAGAAGATCTCAATAGACATTTCTCCAAAGAAGACATACAGATGGCCAAGAGTCATGTGAAAAGATGCTCAACATCATTAATTATTAGAGAAATGCAAATCTAAACTACAATGAGGTATATCACCTCACACCAGTCAGAATGGCTATCATCAAAAAATCTACAAACAATAAATACTGGTGAGGATGTGGAGAAAAGGGAACCCTCCTACACTGTTGGTGAGAATGTAAATTTGTACAGCTACTATGGAGAACAGTATGGAGGTTACTTAAAAAACAAAAATAGAGCTACCATATGATCCATCAATCCCATTCCTGGGCATATATCCTGAGAAAACCACAATTTGAAAGGATACATGTACCCCAATGTCCATTGCAGCACTATTTACAATAGCTAGGACATGGAAGCAACCTAAGTGTCCATCGATGGAGGAATGGATAAAGAAGATGTGGTACATATATACAATGGAATATTACTCAGCCATAAAGAATAACAAAATAATGCCATTTGCAGCAACATGGGTGGACCTAGAGATTGTAATACTGAGTGAAATAAGTCAGAAAAAGACAAATATTATATGATATCACTTATATGTAGAATATAAAGAAATGTTACAAATGAACCTAGTTATAAAATGGAAGTTGAGTCACAGTTGTAGAAAATAAACTTGTGGTTACAAGGGTGGAAAAGTGGGGGGAGGGTAAATTGGGAGATTGGCATTGACATATACACACTACTATACATAGAATAGATAACTAATAAGAACCTACTGAATAGCACAGGGAACTCTATTCAATACTTTGTAATGACCTATATGGGAATAGAATCTAAAAAATAGTGGATATATGTATATGTATAACTCACTTTGCTGTACAGCAGAAACTAACACAACATTGCAGATCAACTCTACTCTAATAAAGAATTAATTTTAAAATGCATATATATTGTCTAGCCAAACTTATCTCAAGGATTATCTCTTAACATGTCAAAAGAAAAATTATTAATTAGATATCTTACGTGCACCTTTAATACTAAGTCTCTGCAATCCAGTGTGTATTTTACACTTACAACACATCTCACTTTGAATAAATACTAAATTGTCTTTGGAAATAATTCATATGTGTTTATATTTCATAAAAGTTATAGTTGAAAAAGTAGATTCATTCTCCTAAATTGTAAACATACTTAGAAGTTTCCCAATAACTGAATTGAGTGTCAGATTTTACCTGGGTCTCCCTGGGATACATCAACTCTGTATGTCCTGGACGACGGCATAAGCTCAGTATGAGGCTCACAGGCATCTCTCCCCAGACTCCACAGACATCAGAGGAGGACCAGTGGCACAGCCTACAAGTCCTTCAGACCCAGTGTTTTCTGGAAGTCAGGCATGGCTGGCTGGCTTGTGGGCTTGTAGGCAGGTTCAGGGGTATGAATCATTGCTTGGGTACCTTGCAGACAGCTTTTTAGGACAAGGCCACTCTAGGTGATACAGACAGTGAGGTCTTACATGATTTCACACTTTGTTAGAAGGTTTTGTTCCATCAGTTTAGATGAGATTGCAGAAAACACACCTTGACCACATAATAATGGCCCTGATAGCTGTAAAATCACATCTAACACCTTTACACAAAGGAAATAATCCAGTACTTAATCATCTGTTCAACTTGAAGTTGTAAAGTGTTGGCATTTTCCCAGGGTCTTGTGCTAAGGAATGGGAGCCCAAGGGTGAGCTCTTTCTGCTTCTGCTCAGGAGGGAGAATCGATAAGCAGACAATCAGGGTAGATTGTGCTAGAAGGTATGATGGAGAGGATCACAGAAATGAGGCTTCTAGCTCCAGGTGTACAGGGAGGAAAATACAGGGAAGTTTTCCTGAAGAAAGTGACCTCTGATGAAACTGTTAAGGGAACAAGAGCTCTGAAGCCTCATGTTCTTGGGTCAAACAGTTGAGGGGGGTCCCTGGGAGTCATGAAATCCCCATTTCCCACCTCCTGCAAGCTGCAGTCATACATCAGTTGGTTGAACTGGGCACCTTTTGATTCACAGCAACATCCAGAGAGAGAGAGAGTTTGTGGCAGGATCTGCAGGACCTGGAGTTGCAAGGAAACTGAAAACCAGTAAGTGGTCAGAGCCAGGGAGGGGCAATGAACAGCAAGGGGTCCAGGAGCTGGTAGGTCACAGACACTGTTTTCCCTTTTCCAAAAATGGTGGAAAGACTAGTGGGCAGTAGTGGCTAGAGTGAGAGCCCTGCTGAGGGTTTGGCATCTCAGGGCTCCTATCTGTCTAGCAGCCCGCTTCTGCCCTCTACCCTCCCTGACGGTGTTCTGCCCTGCAGATGAACACTGAAAGCTTTTATTATTTAATCATTCCCCTGGCCCCAGAATGATTCATTACAAGTTCTGTGTCCATGAGCTGCATTAATATTGATTAAGAAACAGGTGCTCTCAGATTCAATTAGCAAAACTGCAATTATTCACAGAAGGTTACACTGGAAAATTGAGAAAAATATGCAGGTGTGCAAATGAGACCTACCTGAAGGTGCTGCAGAATGGCTTGAAAAATGCCTCCCTGCCCTCAAGCACTTTCATTGCATTACACTTTTCTTGAGTGACAAATGGAGCTGATGTTGAGGCCAGTAGAAGTTCAGGTTTGGATTCAGATTCCTAAGTCAGGATTCCCAGACTTGCCTGCTGGCAAGTGAATTTATAGATTCTCCACTCCTGGTGATTCAAGTTCAAGGAATTCAGTTGTGGGGCTTAGAAATCTGTAGCTTAAAAATAACTGATATGACTTGTCACTAGACAAGTTTGGGGAATGTGCTCCAAGTAAAGGCTGGAGCTGATCACGGCTGTGAAATGTCATCTATGGGGATGGATGATGATGGGACATGGGAATGACATCCTTTTTGGTTTGGTTTTGCTATAGGTTTATCGAAGGCTGTATCTTTCTGTGGATTCTGAGTGAGTAGTGGTTTAATCCTATAAGCATGAAAACAAGAGGAAGGTATCATGACTTGCCAATTAATTCTCTTTTTTTTATATAAATAAGAGAAAATAAATAGCTTTGGGTATGTAATCATGGAAACCCAACCTGGATATCTGGCACATTCTTGGCATTCTTGCAAATAAAACCTCCCTTGACAACAACAGAGGAGAGTTTGTGACTTAGATGCCTCCCTGGCTCATAGAATTTTTAGGACAAGAAGGACATTGGAGAGAATGGAGTCCAACCCCTTTAAAGTGCAGGTGAAGGCATGCTGGCTCAGAGAGATAAGGCACCTGCCCAAGGCCACTCAGGTGATGAAACAAGCTATCCAAAGACAGGAGGAGAGATACCATGTTTCCTGAACCTTGGTTTCTGGCTGCCAGTGACCCCTTCTGGCACAACTACTGCTTCTGAGATACTCTCATTATACGACTACAGTATGCTAGGGAGCAGGGAAGGAAGGAAGAACTTAAATTCGTTTCAATAAGTATTAAATAAGAACCTAATATATTCAAGGAAATGGGTGGTATGATAGATATAATGATGCATAAAATAAGACTGCTGTCCTTTAGGTCACACTGGCATGTAAATGAACAACTGAAACATAATGGGACAGCTACAAAGTAGAAGTATATGTAGAACAGTGGTAACTCCAGAGAGGAAGCAACAAACTTCTTGAGAAATCAGAAAGTCTCAGAGGGTTTCGAGTCAGAAGTCAAACCTCATCATCCTGATGAAAGAAGCAGCACACCTGGCAGAGAGAACATGTGCAAGAGTCTGGAGGAGTGAAAACTCTAGAGCAGGTGTCAGCAAACATTTTCTGTGAAGAGCAAGGAAGTAAAGATGTTAGGCTTTGTGGGTCATAGGTTTTCTGTTCCAACTGTTCTACTCTGTCATAGCATGAGAGCAGCCACAGACAATGTGTAAGAAAATGCGCATGACTGTGCTCTAATAAAATTAGGCAGTGAGCCAGATTTGGCCAGTGTGATATAGTTTGCTGAACCCCTGCTCTAAAGTATATAAGTAGTTCAGAATTGTTGGAACATAGATCTGGAGGAGGAAGAACTAGGAGGAAAATATGACAAAAGATTAATCTGGTCAGCTTGGTAAAGACCAGATCAAACAGAGACTTACATGCTTGCGTGAGTCACTTATCTTCTCTGAGCCTCAGCTTCCTCATCTGTGAAATGGGAATAAAAGTAACTCCCCAAGAAGGACTGTTGTGGATATTAACTGAGATAAATCTAGCATAATTCCTGGTATTTGGTAGGTGCTATAAAATGTTAGCTGCTATAGCTCCACAAATAGGCTACATTTAGAGATGGGAATGAGGAGTTGCCACAGTTTCAGAATTGAGTCAACGATCAAAGTGCCTTGTTTCCACCAGCAGGTTAATAAGGAAAGATGCTGTTTGGCTGTAAGTTGAGAGGGGAAGTCTTCAATGGGATATCTCCCTGGAGGCTCCAGGTCAAATGGCCTCTTGTTATCTGACCTTACTTACATTAAGCCTAATGAAAAGCCACTAATATCTCTTCAACAAATCTACTTTTTGCTTTGTTCATTTCTTCTACTGGAGGTGAGTGCCTTGAAAGTGGACCTTTCATCTTTGTATCCACATCACCCGGCACCCAGTAGAAATCAATGAATGTTTGATGCAGATGCCCTTGTGTCTGTCATTCCATCTGGGTGCCTTCTTTCTCTTCTCCCCGTTAAGTCCCACTTTTCTCCCCGTTAAGTCCCACTTTTCTTCCTATGCCGTGTAGACTTTTGATCTTATAACAATAATGGTATGTAACATTTTTTGACTTCTTACTATATGCCAGGGAGTATCCTCAACAATTTATGTACATCAATTCTGTATCTTGTGTAATATGAGGTAGATATTATATAACAATATGGTTATATAACAGTGAGGTAGGTATTATTATTACTCCTATTTTATAGATGAGGAAACTGGGGCTTAGAATACATGCTCCAAATTTTACAGCTACTAAGTGGCAAGACTGGCATTTGAACTAGGCTTGTCTGATTTCAAAGCCTGAAATTGTGCACTGGAAAGACACGTGGTGTTTGTTTGTACACTATCTTCTGATATTCCAAGTTATTCCTTGTAAGTCAGTCTCTTTCCCCAACCAGATTGTGCTTCTGAATATTTTTTTCTCTCAATACCCAATCTAAGGTGGAAAAGCTGACATTTATTAAATGCCTGGAGACTTAACTTGAAAAGCCCTTTGTCCCATGGTCCCTTGGATTGTTCCAAAGGATACATTACTAACTCATTCTTGGCCTTTGGGAATTACCACTCTTTTGACATATGGCAAGAGTGGAAATATTTTTCTGTTTATATGCTAAGCAGCATTATAACAGCTGCCTGAAAATATAGGCCTGCCATCCATCACACAAGCACCCGGATGTCATAATCACAGATGACACGCCAGCTCAGAAGTGCATTCTCTCTGTGGAGCAGGCCTGATACTAAGCATCTTCTTGGAGAAAATACTTTCTCAGTTAAATTGAAATCAAGGCCTATTGCACTGGAATTCTCTTTCTAATAGTGTTGGTTGGTGTCAAGCATTGGCCCATTCTTTTCTGATAAGAAAAGACCATGGTTATTTTCTTCATCTCTCCATTCTCCATGGAAACAGGATGCATGATGGACATGGGATGGTTTTCTGACTATCTAAAATCCAAGACCCCTAAGAGGGAATCTCTCTCTTCTCCAGTGTACATGGTTTTGGCAGGAAAGCAATTCTCAGTGCCTGTCTCACACTCTGGAAGTCTAGGCCTCCAATCCTTGAGATACTCCCTGGTACAGCCAGGAGGTAGGACACTGCATTTCACAATAGTAAATGGTGATTTGGTGGAGGTCAGCTTGTCCTAGCGATGGTAGAATGGTGATGGCAACAGTGATATCTCAGAGTCTTTGACGGCCTCATGACCAGAGGTGGTTGTTCCAATGCTTGGCATCCCTTGTTCCAAGTCTGCTCCTCTAGCTTCCCCCTAATATCTTTCCAACAAATCCCCTTTTTGCTTAAGACAACCAGAGTTATTTCTATTGCTTGCAACCAAGAATCCTGGGTGACATAGTTCAGAACACACAATTTTATTGACAATCTCCCAGTCAATAGTTGCCTATAATATTAACCTCTTTTTCCCAGAGCTGCTTCATTGGATGGTGGGAAACTTTTATTTCCTTTCTTCCCATGTTTCAGGGGTGCTGAGCAGGAAGGTGCTCCCAGAGCAGGAACTTATTTGGAAATTCATAGTTATTCAACTGGCCCATTAGAGAAGTATGAAAGCTAGTGTTTTCTTTGCTCACCGCTATATCCCCGAAATGTAGAACAGTATCTTGAACACACTGGGTACTCAATCAATACATATTTGATTGCTTAATGAATTAATTAATTGGTCCCTATTAACAGCTAGATAAAAACTCAGGTATTTTCACATTTAGTCTTTTTTTGTTACTGTATGATTCTATTTACACGAAGTTTCAGGACAGGCAACACTAATTTAGATGGTGGTTCTCAACCAGGGGTGAATCCCCACCCACCCTGAGGAACATTTGGCACTGTCTGAAGACATCTTTGGTTGTCACAACTGGTGGGGGGATGGTTTGCTACTGGCATCTAGTGGGTGGAGCCCAGGGACACTGCTGAACACCCTATAGTGCACCAGACAGCCCCTGCAACAAAGAATTATCTGGTCCCAAAGGTAATCGTGCCAAGGTGAAGAACCCCTGGTCTACGATAATAGAAGTCAGAAAAGTGGTTACCTATTGGGGAATACTGACTGCAAGGAGCACAAGGGAACTTTCCAGGATGATGGAAATGTTCTATACCTGTGTTGTCTCAAATAGTAGCTACCAGGCACATGACATTTAGTCTTCATAAACAATACACAAACAAGCTATTATTATCTACATTATACAGATAGAGAAACTGAAACTCAGTAAGGGTAAGTCATTTTCTCAAGGTCTCATTAGGTGATTAACAGAGAATCTGAAATTTACAGTAAGTGTTACTGAAGTCTATCCAATTCATGCTGTTCCCCTCCCTATCCTGAGGCAGGTAAGGAGAAGATGAGAGGAAAATGAAGTGAAGGACTAAAAAGAAGAGAGAAGAAAAGAGAAGGTGATAAAGTGAAGAAAAGACCTGGTAGGTTTCAGAATGTGTCCCCTTACCGGGACAACTGAGAATCTCCTGAGGTATCATTTCCTGCATTCAAACAGAGGGTGAGGGCAGCTTGTGCTGGGTGCTGATGTTCTCAGTGGGGTTTGCCTCTCCCTGCTTGGAGGGAGTCAGCGTGTGTGGAGGCCCTCAGCTGATAGCACAGTGTTTGTCTGAGGTGTGTCCGAGCAAGACTGAGGAGCTCGCCTGGATCCCTGTCTTCAGAGCCTGTCCCTCAGTTCCTTGAGAGGCTGCTGACTAGAGAGCAGGGGAAGGATCTACAGGACAGACCTACCTGGGAGGCTGGTTGCAGGGTGTGATGGAGCAAGGAGAGACTAGCTCTGCCAGGCTGGCAGCACTGTGTCAAGAATACCTGGAGTCCCTTCTGTTCCCTTGCCCCTGGCATTGCCCAGTGGGTTAAGTATCATAATTCCCATTTTTCAGTCTGGGAAGCCAACTGGATAGCTCTCATTGCTCAGGGACAGATGCCAAGTGCAAACTCTGGAATAACTTTTCTGAGGAGTTGGCCAGGCCCCTGGGAGCTGGCAAACCCAGACTGTGTGAATGCTGAGGTGGGTGGCAATGTTACCTTCTCAGCCAGGAAGGAGCACCCCAATCCATCCACCATCCCAGAGCCTGAGACCCCAAGAGAAAGGACTCCATGGTGCCAGAGCCTTGGAAGGTGTAAGAGGAATACGGGAGGCAGTTATGTCTGGTTCTGGGAATTAGGGAGGTTTTCATTTAAAATGTTTGTTTAAAAAGGCTCTTATCAATATCTACTATGGAGAATTTCCAGGGAACCCCATTTCTCCTCCTCCTGGAAGTTTTTCCCTGACCACTCTCGTGGGGCTTGATAAAAAATGAATAGACCCAGGTTAATGGGCCCGGCTCTATTGCCGATTATCTGTGTGATTCTGGGCAAGTTACTTTACCTGCCTGAGCCTCAGTATCCTCCTCTGAAAAACTGGGATGAAAAAACCTACCTGGATAGAATATACAACTGAAGAATAACTAAATAAATCTAGTTTTCCCCACCATTTTTCCTCTTTCCTCTGACATTCAATGGCACTTATAGTATTTGTCAGATAATTTAGTTCTCAATTAGACAGTTTTCTAATAAAAGACATTTACCTTATGGTGCCATTATAATGATGTATTTATTTGTGATTCACTTTTTTTCTATCAGATTACAGCCCACGGCTTAAAGGAACAGGTTCACCATTAGCTTCTTCAATGTGCCACAGACAAACCTTGCATGTATTGATAACTTCCTCTCCAATTCTGCCCTTGCATGAAACACTCCAGTACACATTGCATGGTTTATGGCTCCCTGAGCTTGTAACCCTCTGCCTCTGAGTGTGTGCACACGGTATTGCCCCCTGCTGGGAAAGCAGCCGCTCTGCCCTCTCTTGCCTCCCCACCCGCTTCCACCTGGCTAACATTTCCTTGGGGAAGCCTTCCCTGAGCCCAGCTTGTAATGGTGCCCTAAGCCTGTTTCACATGCCGGGCACTCGTACACAGGTAGTATTTACACCCCCCTCCACAGTCTCATTTGTCATTTTCCATTGTAAATGCCCAGAATAGTAGGTGCACCTCACCTTCTACATGTGAATCCCAGCAAATGTCTCTGGTTCTTAGCCTTAGGTGATACTGGAGAGATAGCTCTCCAAAGGATGAAGATTGGTGATTCCTCTAGACATAACTCTTCTCAGTACAAGGCATGAATCTCACCTCCCCATTATCTTCCAAGCCCTTTGGTGGGTCCACAGTTTGTACCAGCAGCAGCCAGCCCCATCCTTGCCCTGTTAGGTAAAGCCTGGTCAGTGGCTGACTTCTTAGCTGCCTCCTTTCCTGCTGGCCATGGGAGGAGCCATTGTGCATCACATGCTTGTACAGACCAATGAGTGGGGAACAAGAGCTCATTCTAGGTGGGTGCCTGGGACCCTGGTTCAATGTGCTGCTCCACTGGAGCCCTGGCGTCTGAATTCCCTTGTGTGGCTGGGCCCCTGATGACTGTGCCAAAGTGACAAGAATAAAGGGGAGCTCAGGAAGAACATGACAGTCTAGTGTGTCTGCAGCTGGGCCTAACTCCTGTCTCCAATAGGATGGTGCTCCTGTTGTAACAACTGTCCTCTGAGTTGCAAGTAATAAATCTCTGCCTTAAGTTACAGGTAACTGAGATTGTACCACTTGCATTTGGCAAACCCATAATGATTTGCCCTCTTCCCCTGCCATTTTCCTAGCTCAAGTGAGTATTCTCTCCCCTCTGGCTACTTCTCTGCCTTGAACACAGTTCTTTTCCTGAATTTACCAAAAATGATTGTAACTTATTTGCTTGCCAGTGTGTCTTCCCTACTAGGCTGAGAAAACCTTGAGGGCAGGGACTCTGTCTATCTGTACTCTGGGAACATAGTGGGCTTAACAAATATGTGTTACCTTAATTGTTTGCCCAGATAAACTTGATCTCAAATTCATCTGTTACTGTGAAAAGTTTAGATGAATAGGTGGATCAATTTTAAAGGTTCTACTACTTTTTCATCTTGGTCATATTAACGTTTGTTAACAATGGGCTAAATGTCACTTGTAATCATAATCATCTGTATACTGTTTTCCAACACATCACCATTTTCATATATATTATCTCCACTTTTGGGGCAAAGGACATTATCCAACTCACATGGAAGCAGCATAACATATTGGTCAGGAGGGCAAGCTATGGCTTGAGGTTTAAGTCCAGGCTCTCTCAGCTATGTAACATGTGCCTTCGGGCAAGTTACTTGACTTCTTATAGCTTTAGTTTCTAAACCTGGGAAATGGAAACCCAGATACATACCTCAAAGAGCTTTAGGAAGAATAAGTGAGATTATGTAAGTACTCAGAATATAGTTTCTCTCTGTACACTGTAATAGTAGGAATATAGTCATCACATACCTAGTAAATAGTAGAGGTTGACTAAGACCTATGTACTCCATTCATGATTTGTCTACTGTACTAGTCTAATGTTGCTAACTGAAGAGTCTGCCATTTTGAATTTCTATTCAAAACCAGTTCATGTGATCAAGTGACAATATTACAATGAATTCTCATATATCTATCTTCATATACAAAGGTGCAACTAATATCTCATCTATATATTTATTTGATTGAAATGTACAGTGCCTGGTACACAGTAGATATTCAACTAATGTTTGTTAAATACAACAACCTGTGGATTCTTAGCTCCTTGTCTTGTATGTGCTAGGCTTTCTCACTGGCTACACCAGGAGTATATTGACATGACTTTTTGGGCTGCCTGATCCAATTTCACGCTCTCTGGCTATATTAGGGGAACTGTCTATGATCAAGAACCTAAAGAAATTCTTCCATGGCCCATAAGGAGATGGAGGCCTGTGTCTGGGAATTATCAGCATTGTGGTGTCACCAACTCAGATGACCAGACACAAATGAATTCTTCATGGTTCTATGGTGGAATCAGCTCTTCTGGGTTAACTACCTAAGTAAATATTCTCTCTTTTCCACTTATTAGGATCCTGCTAGCCTTTGAAGGCAATTTAGACTTTCCATTTCAGGTATTAATGCACTTCATCTGTGATGTTATGGAAATGTTTGAACATCTATTTTATAACCTATTTAATTCTGCTTTGCATGAATATTACTCGAGTATATTTCTCTCTTTTCTAGTAGATGGTAAATTCTTGAAAATAAACACTATTCCTCTCTAAACAGAGAAACATCATGCATGATGTGTAGGAGAGAGAAATTAAAGATAAATAAGTGGAACGATACTACATTGTACCTACTCCTATTTTAGGTATTATGCCAGGTACTTAATAGATATTATTAGTAGTTCTCACCTGCGAGACAGATATTACTTCTCCTATTTTACCAAAGAGAAAACAGGCACAGGGAGGTTAAGCAACTTGCTCTAAGTATTGAGGATGGCAAAGGGTGGAGCTAGAAATAGAGCCCAATTTTTAAAATTTCAAAGCCTGTTCTTCCACTTTACCAGCTCCCTTCTAATGCTTTGCACATAATAGAGGCTTAGTAATTGTTGAATCGTGACCTGATAAACCCAATAACAGATTGAGGGTATGTGATCATAGCTAAACATAATCAAATCCCATTTAACGGCTTCAAAGTACTTGAGCAAGGAAGGATGGGTGGCAGCATATGTTTGTCAGAGTAACTACATTATGAGAATCCAATTCACTTAAATAGGAAGATTGAATTAATGAATGAAGCTTAGTGTAGAAGCTCAGCCTCAGTTGCTGGGTATATGCAAAGCATAGCATTGTTAATTATGTTTAAATCAAAAGCAAATTGACTGGTAGCTATTAATTATGTTTTTATGCATCTGGAAAAGAGAAAAAAAATAGGAAAATGCGTACCAGGATGAACAGATCCAATGGAGAGGCTGGCCTATATTATGCAGATAAGAGCCATAAATCATGTGTGAGTGAACTTTAGGGATGATCAATATCTTGCCCAATGCTACTTTTACAATTATAACAATATCTTATGTTTATGCAGGTATTTGTAGCTTAAACATAATCTCAAACCCCTCATCAATTTTAATCCTCAAAGAACACTATAAGGTATGTGTTATCACCCCCATTTCACAGGTGAGGAAGCAGAGGTTCAGAGGTTCAGGCATCTTGCCCAAGGTCGTCCACAGTTAATGGAAAAGCAACAAAGAGAATGCAGACTTTCAAGGAACTGCTTTTCTTCCAAAAGTTTTGTAGTTCCTAGTGATGTTCATGGAGAGAATTGATTATCCAGTCACTTTATTCCTATCTTATGCTATTCCATCTTCCATCCATTTTGCATGGCTCATGCTACTGAGGACCCAGCGTGCCTTACATCTGAGTCCACCTGAATTGAAGGAACAGGAAATGATGCTTCATGGTTTAAAATAAATGGGGTAGAGGGGAGGGCAGAGAGAATTCTGGGCCATGAACTTCTTATAGAGTCTAGAATTCATGACAAACTCCTTTGGATCAGTGACCTTTTGGGGAAAAAAATTCAGAGAAACAAAAACCAAGGTGCCTCTTATGAAAACTATCTGGTTGTGGTTTTATATGATGAGATGGGTCTAAGATTACTTGCCTGCTCCCATTGGTTAGCCACATAACAAATGTATATTAAAATCCAAAAGTCATTGCTGGTTGAAAAATGAGGAAAGAATATAGATTGCATCAAAACTGAATAATGGGCCATGATTGGAACCATATTCTTGATCATCTTTAATTTGGTGCAGATTTATTACAATATTGCCTGGGAGGCCAGGTATCCCACAGAAACCAAGTTTTGCCATGTTGAAACTATTGACTAAGACAGAAAGGTAAAACAATAGTTTTTGACTAGAGGTTGGGTTTAGAGAAATTTACTGTAACTTGGTAATAAACCTGTCTCTTGTACAATGGACAGTGGAAACGCCAAACAGCTACTGATTGGTAAATTAGTACACAGACACACATGGTATATGTGGAGGAAAGACAATATCTTTTCTCCTTGCATCTTTTAGACAGATGTTTGGTGTTCCTTGTGCTTTCTTTCCTTACCACCTCATTTATGACCTTTCTTTGTCAACTGTTCATTCAGGGTAGGGCTATCATTTATCTACCTGCTGTGCCTCCATCTGCCCTAGAATGCCTCAGCATGCCCAGATTCTGGACATCTGATGTAATCTGATGGGGATTTGCTTTTAGAGTCCTTTTCTCTTTGTACACAATAAATCAAACAGCAAACGGTGACTGTGGGACCCACCCCTGCAAAATCAACAGATGCTGGTGGTTGGAAGAAAGCTGAATTGAACTAGGCAGTACAGATATTTGCAAATTAAAACAACTGCTTTTCTTCCAGGGTTTTTGCTGGGTCTCACAAGGACCAAGGAGAGAATTTAATTACAGCAGTCACTTTGAATTTCTTGAGTATCATAAGAGGGAAAGGTGTATTTTTAGTTTGTTTCTGGTTCCATTGTTAGCCAAAATGAGTGTGTAAATAGGGCATTATGCTGCCTGGGCACCTACAAGTATAGACATGATATAGAGCTGGAAGACAAGCTGCTGGATGGACCGTCTCCATTTTACCAGTAGAAAACTGAGGTCAGAAAGGTTACATGCTTGGCTCAAGTTCATATAGCTAATTGGTGGCAGAGGTAGAAGTAGAGACTAGGTCTTTTTACCCCTGGGTCAGCAGGTGTCATCCCATTATATTGTATTAATTTTAATACTAAGGCAAGGTTCTTTTATATATACAATTTAAATTCAACTGTATGATATTTAAACATTGATGTCAACAAATAATACCAAATAAGCATTATGTATAATATATATGTTAAATATACATTGTCATAAATTTCTTCATTATTTCAACCAATATTAATTTAGGACCTTTCTGCAAACTCTGGAATAGAGATAGTCAGAGTTTCAACATAAGAAATTTATAATATAACTATTATAAGAATAGAGAGAAAAAGTAGAGAAGAAAGTAGGGAAAGAAAAAAGTAGAGAGTGCAACCCAGGAAATGTATTGATTACAGCAAAATCAAGGATATTTCCACAGATATAAGGCAAGATACTTGAGACTTTTAAAAAATGCTCATTTTAAATAGGGTTTATGGTGAATCTCAGTTAGCTAGAAGAGAATTATCCAGGACTCTCAATTAATCAGAACTGTGTTGCTAGTTCTGCTTTGGAAGAGAGAGACAAACCACAAAGAATATAGGACATATCAGGCAGAATGGCATCTGGAAAGGACCTGGATTCAGATCCAGATTTTCCAGAAGCCTTAAATTTTCTGCTTCTCAGTTTCATTGCTTGTAAAAGGCCAATGCAAGGATTAACTGTGTGAGTGGGATGATACAATATAGGCAGGATACTCAGCCTAGAAGCTGGCACACAGCATCTGCTCAATAAGTGTCCATGCTCTTCCTCACTTCTAAAACTGAACTTCCAGAGGACTTTCCTGGGTTTGATTCATATTCAGAGTTGTATCTGGCATCAACATCCTCATGAGATGAAATAGTGAGAACCAACATTCGGAATTATGTGACAAGGCCCCAGGGGATCTACAACTATCTAATAAAGATTCCATTCTCACTGATGTTTTCCACTTAACAAAAGAGAATATGGAATTACACATTTTAGAAAAAACTTTTAGCCATTAAAAAGTCAATCAGAAGATTCAACTAACATGGTTTTACAAGAATTGTGGGTGGTTGAGGTTTTGTTTTATACTAACCTAATAAAGGTGCCTTTGGAGGAAGGACTATTTCTTGGTATCGGCTTCCTCCAGGAGGTAAAGGACCCGAGTGCCCTTACTAAAAATAGTTGCTCCTGGATTGGACCAGTGCTGACAGAGCTCAGGGCTGATCCTGGGAAGGCACCAAATGTCCTCTTCAAGGTCTTTACCCACACTCATGGTGGTCAGAGGGCAGCGTTGTGCTGGGCAGTTGTAAGGAAGAACTGGTGAGTATATATGCTAATACTTCTGAATGTGTCAAATAACCCCTACTTTTCAAAAGTTGGATTTGGAGGGTAGGAGGTGGGGGGATCTAAAGCACAAGAAAATCATGGGATAAAAAAAGTTATAGAAAGAAACCAATCTGAAAAGGCTACACTCTGTATGATTACAAATGTATGATATTCTGAAAAAGGCAAAATTTGGAAACAATAATAAGATCATGGTTGCCAGGGGTGGAGTAGAGACAGATGCATAGGCAGAGCACAGAGGATTTTTGTGTAGTGAAAAAACTTTATGATATTACAATGATACATACATGTCATTATACATATGTCCAAACTCATAGAATATACATAAAGAGTAAACTCTAATTAATGTAAACTATGGACTTTGGGTAATAATGATGTATCAATATAGGTTCACTAATTATAACAAATATACCACTTTAGTAGGGGATGTTGTTAAAGCTATATATATGTAGGGGCAGAGAGTATATGGGAAATACTGTACCATCCTCTCAATTTTGCTGTGAACCTAAAACTGCTCTAAAAAATAAACTCTTTTGTTTTTGGTAAAGTCCTAGAAGTCAGAGCAATTTATCTAGATACTTTATTTTATAGGATGAGAAACTGTAGTCTGGAAAGGGACAGAGGTAATGGCAGCAGTGGGACCAGAGCCTAAGGATGATATTTTTCATCCAGGTTTTTACTGTCATCTCTGAAAATCTGGTTCTTGACCCTCTTTCCTAGAGTAATTCCTAGACAACTAACATGAAGTTGAATGTTACAGAGGGAAGGTATCTCACAGACTTCTTGTTCCAGTTCTGTTCTTTTTCAGAGGAGGGTACTGAGTTCCAGGAAGAAAATGGGACTTTCCCAGTATCTCATGGAAATTAGTGAGAGAGCCTGACCAGAGCTTATCTCTCCTATAATGGGCCCAGTGCCATTTTTACTTCAGTATGCAGAGTCTGTGGATAGCCAGTCCTTAAAGAGGACCAACATGTTCCTATGACTCCCAGGAACTGCAAGTTCAAGGGCCATGTCTGAGGACATGCTGGGGTACCATGCAGAGAAACCTATATCCTTTGTGGTAAAGGAGGTGAGAAGGAGATTAAATCAACAGACAAGACAAGGAGAGCTATATCCCCTGGTTTAAATCTTTTTGGGTAATTCAAGTAAAATTCATGAGGCCCAGACCACTTTAGCTTGGGATTAAAGCTAAATTCACAATAGTCATAAAACTGGGGTGCTCTGGGCTTTTTCTCTACCTGGAATTGGGTTGCCTAGAGCACTTCAAATCAGGGAAGCCGTCTCCTAATTACAGTGTAGCATCTGTTCTTCTGTCCCCTTCCTTTCCATCTCCCCAAAGTTCTGTTTGTTGCCAAGTCCTCTAGCATATGTGCCAAGAGCACTGCTGCTTTCCCTAATGCCACCAAAGCCTGGGAAGGTCACTGCAAAGCTAACTCCCATAGCTGTCAGAGATGTTGGCACTTTTTTCTATAAAACATAGAATAAGTGTCTTTAAAGATGAGGATGGTGACCTTGCTAACAATTATTCAGTCATTACCCTCACCTTTAAAGATATCTTTTTTATTCTTTTTCCCAGAAGCATCCCAGGTATGCTCTTTCCTACCCACAGACCATCTGCCAGCCGTGTCTGCCAGAACAGCTGGCCATCAGCTGGAAGAAGAACCCAGAGAGCTTTTGCAAAGCTCTGACATCAGGGAGGCAGGTATGCCTGTCACAGACAGTCCCAGCTGTTGGTGGCTGACACAGCCAATTTGGGCATGGAATAGGTACTGAGGGCAGAGAGCATGAACATGGATGTGCATTTGTCTATGCTATGTGAAGTGATGATGTTTTTGTGGACTTTCCAGGTGCATGCACATGCACATACGCACACACAATTACTGACTTGTGGAGTGGTGGTGCTAGAAGTGACCCAAGGATCATTTAATCCAATGGTACCTACACTTGACCATGGCTCCTGACCATACTAACCACCTGGGGAGCTTTTAGAAATTACAGATTTCTGGACCCCACTGTCTGACCTAGTGAATCAGAATATCTAGAGGTAAAGGAAAAAAAAATCTATATTTGAACAAGCTTTCCAAATGATTTGGCCATAGCCAGCTCAGCATGCAACCATGGGTTAGCATTTTGGAGCCATTGATTGTAGTTCAAATACCCTCCCTCCACCACTATAAGTTTTATTGAAAAGGATGCAATGGCCTTGGGAAGTGACTTGCGTTGGACCCATGGCAAAGCCCTGATGGAGATGGGTCAGTGACTTCTTATGTTCTGTTCCTTTCTACAATGTATACTACCCTGTCCCTTATTAATAGCCAAACTTTTCTTCCTATTTTTCTCACATTCACAACACAACATATGTGCACTTAGCTAGGCAACCACATTAATTGATAAAAAAAAATATTTAATCTAACCTGACCTCCTTTTGGAAGCTCATCCCTCTACAACATGAGTCCTGTAGGCCAGGAACTGAGAGGCTTTAGAGAGACCCTAAGGCTTTAGAGATTAGCCTCTGAAAAATGTATAAATACTGTTGTATACACACATCTGTGCTTGTTTTTTAGAAGAGGGTTCATAGCTTTCATCAGATGTTCAAAGGCAACTACCTTATACCTAATGTGGCTAAACCTCTAGCTTATAATAACCATGATAAGAATTTGCTTGCCTATTATTTTGAAGGAGATGGCTTAGAACTTAAAAAAAAAAAGAAAAAGGAAAGAAAAGAGAAAAAAAAGTCAACTTTAGAGAGCTAGCTTAACCCACTGGATTTTGGCACATATAGCTGTGCTAAGCATAGTGAAACTGTTTGATAAAGTGTCAACATAGAAGACATGATCATAAAAGCTAATGCAACTTAAGAAAAAAAAGAAATTAAGTTGGCTTAAAGCTGCGCTGTCACTAATGTGAAGCAAAAGTATGGCCAAACCAAAATACCTCAAGGAAAAGGCAGATGAAGCCAGAGAAGACTTAAGACATGGACTTGAAAGGATAATAAACATTTTATCATGGCAGAACTTGGGAGGAATAGGAAACAGTTACTTTTAATTAAAGTTATGCTAAGGAGCTTCAAGATGGCAGAAGAGTAAGAAGTGGAGATCACCCTCCTCCCCACAGATACACCAGAAATACATCTACACGTGAAACAACTCCTACAGAACACCTACTGAACGCTGGCAGAAGACCTCAGACATTCCAAAAGGCAAGAAACTCCCCACATACCTGGGTAGGGCAAAAGAAAAAAGAAAAAAACAGAGACAAAAGAATAGGAATGGGACCTGCACCAGTGGGAGGGAGCTGTGAAGGAGGAAAGGTTTCCACATAATAGGAAGCCCCTTCGCTGGCAGAAACTGCGGGTGGCGGAGGGGGGAAGCTTCGGAGCCGTGGAGGAGAGCACAGTAACAGGGGTGTGGAGGGCAAAATGGAGAGATTCCCGCACAGTGGATCAGTGCCGACCAGCACTCACCAGCCTGAGAGGCTTGTCTGCTCACCCACCAGGGTCGGGCGGGGGCTGGGAGCTGAGGCTCGAGCTTCAGAGGTCAGACCCCAGGGAGAGAACTGGGGTCGGCTGCATGAACATAGCCTAAAGGGGTTAGTGCGCCACAGCTAACAGGGATTGAGTCTGGGGAAAAGTCTGGACCTGCCTAAAAGTCAAGAGAACATTGTTTCAGGGTGTGTGAGAAGAGGAGATTCAGAGCAATGCCTAAATGAGCTTCAGAGACAGACGCGAGCCGCGGCTATCAGCGCAGACCCCAGAGATGGCATGAAACACTAATGCTGCTGCTGCTGCAGCCACCAAGAATCCTGTGTGCAAGCATGGGTCACTAGCCACACCTCCCCTCCCGGGACCCTGTGCATACCGCTGCTGCCAGGATCCCGTGATCCACGGACAACTTCCCAGGAGGAACACACAGCACACCTCAGGCTGTTGCAATGCCACACCAGCCTCTGCCGTCGCAGGCTTGCCCTCATTCTGTACCCCGTCCTCCACCCAGACTGAGGGAGCCAGAGTCCCCGAATCAGCTGCTCCTTTAACCCGGTCCTGTCTGAGCAGGAACAGACACCCTACACGCAGGTGTGGGGCCAAATCCAAAGCTGAAACCCAGGAGCTGTGCGAAAAAAGAAGAGAAAGGGAAATCTCTCCCAGCAGCCTCAGGAGCAGCGGATTAAAGTTCAGCAATCAACCTGATGTACCCTGCGTCTGTGGAATACCTGAATAGAGAATGAATCATCCCAAATTGAGGAGGTGGACTTTGGGAGCAACGATATATATATATATATATCCCTTTTTCTCTTTCTGTGAGTGTGTATGTGTATGCTTCTGTGTGTGATTTTGTCTTTATGGTTTTGCTTTTACCATTTGTCTTAGGGTTCTGTCTGTCCATTTTTTGTTTTTTTCTTAGTATAGTTTTTAGTGCTTGTTATCATTGCTGGATTTGTTTTTGGTTTGGTTGCTCTCTTCTTTCTTTCTTTTTTAAAATTACTTAATTTTTTTATTTTTAATAATTATTTTTTATTTGAATAACTAATTTTTTTATTTTTTTCTTTCTTTCTTTCTTTTTTTCTCCCTTTTATTCTGAGCTGTGTGGATGACAGGGTCTTGGTGTTCTGGAAAGGCATCAGGCCTGTGCCTCTGAGGTGGGAGAGCCAACTTCAGGACACTGGAACACAAGAGACCTCCCAGCTCCATGTGATATCAAATGGTGAAAATCTCCCACAGATCTCCATCTCAATGCCAAAACCCAGCACCAATCAATGACCAACAAGTTACAGTGCTGGACACCCCATGTCAAACAACTAGCAAGAGAGGAACACAACCTCACACAGTAGCAGAGAGGCTGCCAAAATCACAAGAAGGTCACAGACATCCCAAAACACACCACCAGATGAGGACCTGCCCACGAGAAAGACAAGATCAAGTGACATCCACCAGAACACAGGCACTAGTCCCCTCCACCAAGAAGCCTACACAACCCACTGAATGACCCTTAGCCATGGTGGCAGACACCAAAAACAATGGGAACTATGAACCTGCAGCCTGCAAAAAGGAGACCACAAACACAAAAGCAAAATGAGAGGACAGAGAAACACACAGCAGATGAAGAAGAAAGGTAAAAACCGACCAGACCAAACAAATGAAGACGAAATAGGCAGTCTACATGAAAAAGATTTCAGAATAATGATAGTAACAATGATCCAAAATCATGGAAATAAAATGGAGAAAATACAAGAAACGTTTAACACAGACCTAGAAGAACTAAAGAGCAAACAAACAGTGATGAACAACACAATAAATGAAACTAAAAATTCTCTAGAAGGAATCAAGAGCAGAATAACTGAGGCAGAAGAACAGATAAGTGACCAAGAAGATAAAATAGTGGATATAACTATTGCAGAGCAGAATAAAGAGAAAAGAATGAAAATAATTAAGGACAGTCTCAGAGACCTCTGGGGCAACATTAAACATGACAACATTCTAATTATAGGGGTCCCAGAAGAAGAAGAGAAAAAGAAAGGGGCTGAGAAAATATTTGAGGAGATTATACTTGAAAACGTCCCTAATATGGGAAAGGAAATAGTTAACCAAGTCCAGGAAGCACAGAGAGTCCCACACAGGATAAATCCAAGGAAAAACATGCCAAATCACATATTAATCAAACTATCAAAAATTAAATACAAGGAAAAAATATTAAAAGCAGCAAGGGAAAAACAAGAAATAGCATATGAGGGAATCCCCATAAGGTTAACAGCTGATCTTTTAGCAGAAATTCTGCAAGCCAAAAGGGAGTGGCAGGACATATTTAAAGTGATGAAAGTGAAAAACCTACAACCAAGACTACTCTACCAAGCAAGGATCTCATTCAGATTCGAGGGACAAATTAAAACTTTACAGACAAGCAAAAGCTGAGAGAGTTCAGCACCACCAAACCAGCTTTACAACAAATGGTAAAGGAACTTCTCTAGGAAGGAAATACAAGAGAAGGAAAAGACCTACAATAACAAACCCAAAACAATTAAGAAAATGGTAATAGGAACATACATATTGATAATTCACTTTAATGTAAATGGATAAAATGCTCCAACCAAAAGACATAGACTGGCTGAATGGATACAAAAACAAGACCCATATATATGCTGTCTACAAGAAACCCACTTCAGACCTAGGGACACATACAGACTGAAAGTGAGGGGGTGGAAAAAGATATTCCAGGCAAATGGAAATCAAAAGAAAGCTGAAGCAGCAATTCTCATACCAGACAAAATAGACTCTAAAACAGACTATTACAAGAGACAAAGAAGGACACTAAATGATGATCAAGGGATCAATCCAAGAAGAAGATATAACAATTGTAAATATTTATGCACCCAACATAGGAGCACCTCAATACATAAGGCAAATGCTAATATATATAAAAGGGGAAATCGACAGTAACAAAATCATAGTAGGGGACTTTAACACCCCACTTTCACCAATCAACAGATCATCCAAAATGAAAATCAATAAGGAAACACAAGCTTTAAATGATACATTCAACAAGATGGACTTAATTGATATTTATAGGACATTCCATCCAAAAACAACAGAATACACTTTCTTCTCAAGTGCTCATGGAACATTCTCCAGGAGAGATCATATCTGGGGTCACAAATCAAGCCTTGGTAAATTTAAGAAAATTGAAATCATATCAAGTATCTTTTCCTACCACAACACTATGAGACTCCATATAAGTTACCGGAAAAAAACTGTAAAAAATACAAAAACATGGAGGCTAAAGAATACAATACTTAATAACCAAGAGATCACTGAAGAAATCAAAGAAGAAATCAAAAAACACCTAGAAACAAATGACAATGAAAACAGGATGACCCAAAACCTATGGGATGCAGCAAAAGCGTTTCTAACAGGGAAGTTTATAGCAATACAATCCTACCTTAAGAAACAAGAAACATCTCAAATAAACAACCTAAACTTAAACGTAAGCAATTAGAGAAAGAACAAAAAACCCAAAGAGCAGAAGGAAAGACATCACAAAGATCAGAACAGAAATAAATGAGAAATAACTGAAGGAAAAAATAGCAAAGATCAATAAAACTAAAAGCTGGTTCTTTGAGAAGATAAACAAAATTGATAAACCATTAGCTAGACTCATCAAGAAAAGAAGGGAGAAGACAAAAATCAATAGAATTAGAAATGAAAAAGGAGAAGTAACAACTGACACTGGAGAAATACAAAGGATGATGAGAGATTACTACAAGCAACTATACACCAATAAAATGGACAACCTGGAAGAACTGGACACATTCTTAGGAAAGCACAGACTTCTGAGACTGAAACAGGAAGAAATGGAAAGTATAAAGAGACCAATCACAAGCACTGAAGTTGAAATTGTGATTAAAAATATTTCAACAAACAGTTGCCCAGGACCAGATGGCTTCACAGGCGACTTCTATCAAACATTTAGAGAGGAGCTAACACCTAGCCTCTCAAACTCTTCCAAAATATAGCAGTGGGAGGAACACTCCCAAACTCATTCTACGAGGCCACCATCACCCTGATACCAAAACCAGGTAAAGATGTCACAAAGAAAGAAAATTACAGGCCAATATCACTGATGAACATAGATGCAAAAATCCTCAACAAAATACAAGCAAACATAATCCAACAGCACATTAAAAGGATCATACACTATGATCAAGTGGGGTTTATCCCAGGATGCAAGGATTCTTCAATATACGCAAATAAATCAATGTGATACACCATATTAAGAAACTGAAGAATAAAAACCATATGATTGGTTAGTGCACCACAGCTAGCCGGGAGGGAGTCCGGGAAAAGGTCTGGAGCTGCCGAAGAGGCAAGAAACTTTTTCTTACCTCTTTGTTCCCTGGTACGCGAGGAGAGGGGATTAAGAGTGCTGCTTAAAGGAGCTCCAGAGACGGGTGTGAGCCACAGCTAAAGGCGTGGACCCCAGAGACGGGCAGGAGACGCTAAGGCTGCTGCTGCCACCACCAAGAAGCCTGTGTGCGAGCACAGGTCACTATCCACACCTCCCTTCCGGGGAGCCTGTACAGCCCGCCACTGCCGGGTTCCCGGGATCCAGGGACAACTTCCCCGGGAGAACGCATGGCGAGCCTCAAGCTGGTGCAACGTCACGCTGGCCTCTGCCGCTGCAGGCTTGCCCCGCACTCTGTGGCCCTCCCTCCCCCGGGCCTGAGTGAGCCAGAGCCCCCAGATCAGCGGCTCCTTTAACCCCGTCCTGTCTGAGTGAAAAACAGACGCCCTCTGGCGACCTACAGACAGAGGCGGGGTCAGATTCAAAGCTGAGCCCCTAGGAGCTGTGAGAACAAGGAAGAGAAAGGGAAATCTCTCCCAGCAGCCTCAGAAGCAGCAGATTAAAGCTCCACAATCAACTTGATGTACCCTGCATCTGTGGAATACATGAATAGACAACGAATCATCCCAAATTGAGGAGGTGGACTTTAAGAGCAAGATTTATGATTTTTTCCTCTTTTCCTCTTTTTGTGAGTGCGTATGTGTATGCTTCTGTATGAGATTTTGTCTGTATAGCTTTGCTTCCACCATTTGTCCTAAGGTTCCATCCGTCCGTTTTTGTTTTTTTTTAAATTTTTTTCTTAATAATTATTATTTAATTTAATAACTTTATTATATTTTACTCTATTTTATTTTACTTTATCTTCCTTCTTTCTTTCTTTATTCCTTCCTTTCCTCCTTTCTTCCTTCCATCCTCCCACCATCCCTCCCTCCCTCCCTCCCTCCTTCCTTTCTTTCTTTCATTCCTTCTTTCCTTCTCTCCTTCTTTTCTTCTTCTTTCCTTTCTTTCTTTCTTTCTTTCTTTCTTTATTCCTACTTCTACTAATTCTTTCTCTCTACTTTTTCTCCCTTTTATTCTGAGCCGTATGGAGGAAAGGCTCTTGGTGCTGCAGCCAGGAGTCAGTGCTGTGCCTCCAACTTGGGAGAGCCAACTTCAGGACACTGGTCCACAAGAGACCTCCAAGCTCCACATAATATCAAATGGCAAAAATCTCCCAGAGATCTCAATCTCAATGCCAGCACCCAACTTCACTCAATGACCAGCGAGCTACAGTGCTGGACATCCTATGCCAAACAATTAGCAAAACAGGAACACAACCCCACCCATTAGCAGTGAGGCTGCCTAAAATCATAATAAATCCACAGACACCCCAAAACACACCACCAGACGTGGACCTGCCCACCAGAGAGACAAGATCCAGCCTCATCCACCAGAACACAATCACTAGTCCCCTCCACCAGGAGGCCTACACAACCCACTGAACCAACCTTAGCCACTGGGGACAGACACCAAACACAACGGGAACTACGAACATGCAGCCTGCAAAAAGGAGACCCCAAACACAGGAAGATAAGCAAAATGAGAAGACAGAAAAACACACCGCAGATGAAGGAGCAAGATAAAAACCCACCAGACCTAACAAATGAAGAGGAAATAGGCAGTGTACATGAAAAAGAATTCAGAATAATGATAGTAAAGATGATCCAAAATCCTGGAAATAGAATAGACAAAATGCAAGAAACATTTAACAAGGACCTAGAAGAACTAAAGAAACAAGCAACGATGAAAACACAATAAATGAAATTAAAAATACTCTAGATGGGATCAATAGCAGAATAACTGAGGTAGAAGAACAGATAAGTGACCTGGAAGATAAAATAGCGGAAATAACTACTGCAGAGCACAATACAGAAAAATGAATGAAAAGAACTGAGGACAGTTTCAGAGACCTCTGGGACAACATTAAATGCACCAACATTCGAATTATAGGGGTCCCAGAAGAAGAGAAAAAGAAAGGGACTGAGAAAATATTTGAAGAGATTATAGTTGAAAACTTCCCTAATATGGGAAAGGAAATAGTTAATCAAGTCCAGGAAGCACAGAGAGTCCCATACAGGAAAAAATCCAAGGAGAAACCACCAAGACACATATTAATCAAAGTATCAAAAATTAAATACAAAGAAAACATATTAAAAGCAGCAAGGGAAAACAACAAAAAACACACAAGGGAATCCCCATAAGTTTAACAGCTGAACTTTCAGCAGAAACTCTGCAAGCCAGACGGGGCTGGCAGGACATATTTAAAGTGATGAAGGAGAAAAACCTACAACCAAGATTACTCTACCCAGCAAGATCTCATTGAGATTTGATGGAGAAATTAAAACCTTTACAGACAAGCAAAAGCTGAGAGAGTTCAGCACCACCAAACCAGCTTTACAACAAATGCTAAAGGAACTTCTCTAGGCAAGAAACACAAGAGAAGGAAAATACCTAAAATAACGAACCCAAAACAATTTAGAAAATGGGAATAGGAACAATACATATCGATAATTACTTAAATGTAAATGGACTAAATGCTCCCACCAAAAGACACAGATTGGCCGAATGGCCAAAAACAAGACCCACATATATGCTGTCTACAAGAGACCCACTTCACACCTAGAGACACATACAGACTGAAAGTAAGGGGATGGAAAAAGATATTCCATGCACATGGAAACCAAAAGAAAGCTGGAGTAGCAATACTCATATCAGACAAAATAGACTTTAAAATAAAGACTATTACAAGAGACAAAGAAGGACACTACATAATGATCAAGAGATCGATCCAAGAAGAAGATACAACAATTGTAAATATTTATCCTCCCAACATAGGAGCACCTCAATACATAAGGCAAATACTAACAGCCATAAAAGTGGAAATCGACAGTAACACATTCATAGTAGGGGACTTTAACACCCCACTTTCACCAATAGACAGATCATCCAAAATGAAACACAAGCTTTAAATGATACATTAAACAAGATGGACTTAATTGACATTTATAGGACACTCCATCCAAAAACAACAGAATACACATTTTTCTCAAGTGCTCATGGAACATTCTTC
Organism: Delphinapterus leucas; assembly: GCF_059928025.1. Classification (NCBI taxonomy): domain Eukaryota; kingdom Metazoa; phylum Chordata; class Mammalia; order Artiodactyla; family Monodontidae; genus Delphinapterus; species Delphinapterus leucas. The sequence goes on from NC_143147.1 coordinate 33,708,420, forward strand.
AGGATAGATCATATCCTGGGTCACAAATCAAGTCTTGGAAAATTTAAGAAAATTGAAATTGTATGAAGTATCTTTTCCGACCACAACGCTATGAGACTAGATATCAATTACAGGAAAAGATCTGTAAAAAATACAAACACATGGAGGCAAAACAATATACTACATAATAATGAAGTGATCACTGAAGAAATCAAAGAGGAAATCAAAAAATACCTAGAAACAAATGACAATCGAGATACAATGACCCAAAACCTATGGGATGCAGCAAAAGCAGTCCTAAGAGGGAAGTTTATAGAAATACAAGCCCACCTGAAGAAACAGGAAACATCTTGAATAAACAACCTAACCTTGCACCTAAAGCAATTAGAGAAGGAAGAACAAAAAACCCCCAAAGCTAGCAGAAGGAAAGAAATCATAAAAATTAGATCAGAAATAAATGAAAAAGAAATGAAGGAAACGATAGCAAAGAACAATAAAACTAAAAGTTGGTTCTTTGAGAAGATAAACAAAATTGAGAAACCATTAGCCAGATTCATCAAAAAAAAAAAAAAGGGAGAAGACTCAAATCAATAGAATTAAAAATGAAAAAGGAGAAATAACAACTGACACTGCAGAAATACAAAAGATCATGAGAGATTACTGCAAGCAACTCTATGCCAATAAAATGGACAACCTGGAAGAAATTGATAAATTCTTAGAAATGCACAACTGTCAAGACTGAATCAGGAAGAAATAGAAAATATGAACAGACCAATCACAAGCACTGAAATTGAAACTGACATTAAAAATCTTCCCACAAAGAAAAGCCCAGGACCAGATGGCTTCACAGGCGAATTCTATCAAACATTTAGAGAAGAGCTAACACCTATCCTTCTCAAAATCTTCCAAAATATATCAGAGGGAGGAACACTCCCAAATTCATTCTACAAGGCCATCATCACCTTGATACCAAAACCAAACATGGATGTCACAAAGAAAGAAAACTACAGGCCAATATCACTGATGAACATAGATGCAAAAACCCTCAACAAAATACAAGCAAACAGAATCCAAGAGCACATTAAAAGGATCATACACCATGATCAAGTGGGGTTTATTCCAAGAATGCAAGGATTCTTCAATATATGCAAATCAATCAATGTGATAAACCATATTAAAAAATTGAAGGAGAAAATCCATATGATCATCTCAATAGATGCAGAGAAAGCTTTTGACAAAATTCAACACCCATTTATGATAAAAACCCTGCAGAAAGTAGGCATAGAGGAAACTTTCCTCAACATAATATAGGCCATATATGACAAACCCACAGCCAACATCATCCTCAATGGTGAAAAACTGAAAGCATTTCCACTAAGATCAGGAACAAGACATGGTTGCCCACTCTCACAGCTCTTATTCAAAATAGTTTCGGAAATTTTAGCCACAGCAATCAGAGAAGAAAAGGAAATAAAAGGAATCCAAATCGGAAAAGAAGAAGTAAAGTTGTCACTGTTTGAAGATGACATGATACAATATATAGAGAATCCTAAAGATGCTACCAGAAAACTACTAGAGCTAATCAATGAATTTGGTAAAGTAGCAGGATACAAAATTAATGCACAGAAATCTCTGGCATTCCTACACACTAATGATGAAAAATCTGAAAGTGAAATCAAGAAAACACTCCCATTTACCATTGCAACAAAAAGAGTAAAATATTTAGGAATAAACCTACCTAAGGAGACAAAAGACCTGTATGCAGAAAATTATAGGACACTGATGAAAGAAATTAAAGATGATAGAAATAGCTGGAGAGATATACCATGTTCTTGGATTGGAAGAATCAACATTGTGAAAATTACTCTACTACCCAAAGCAATGTACAGATTCAATGCAATCTCTATCAAACTACCACTGGCATTTTTCACAGAATTAAAAAATTTCACAGTTTCTACGGAAACACAAAAGACCCCGAATAGCCAAAGCAATCTTGAGAAAGAAAAACGGAGCTGGAGGAATCAGGGTCCCTGATGTCAGACTATACTACAAAGCTACAGTAATCAAGACAGTATGGTACTGGCACAAAAACAGAAAGATAGATCAATGGAAGAGGATAGAAAGCCCAGAGGTAAACCCATGCACATATGGTCACCTTATCTTTGATAAAGGAGGCAGGAATGTACAATGGAGAAAGGACAGCCTCTTCAATAAGTGGTGCTGGGAAAACCGGACAGGTACATGTAAAAGTATGAGATTAGATCACTCCCTAACACCATACACAAAAATAAGCTCAAAATGGATTAAAGACCTAAATATAAGGCCAGAAACTATCAAACTCTTAGAGGAAATCATAGGCAGAACACTCTATGACATAAATCACAGCAAGATCCTTTTTCACACACCTGCTAGAGAAATGGAAATAAAAACAAAAATAAACAAATGGGACCTAAGGAAACTTCAAAGCTTTTGCACAGCAAAGGAAACCATAAACAAGACCAAAAGACAACCCTCAGAATGGGAGAAAATATTTGCAAGTGAACCAACTGACAAAGGATTAATTTCCAAAATTTACAAGCAGCTCATGCAGCTCAATAACAGCAAAACAAACAACCCAGTCCAAAAATGGGCACAAGACATAAATAGACATTTCTCCAAAGAAGATATACAGACTGCCAACCAACACATGAAAGAATGCTCACCATTATTAATCATTAGAGAAATGCAAATCAAAACTACAATGAGATATCATCTCACACCGGTCAGAATGGCCATGATCAAAAAATCTAGAAACAATAAATGCTGGAGAGGGTGTGGAAAAAAGGGAACACTCTTGCACTGCTGGTGGGAATGTGAATTGGTACAGCCACTATGGAGAACAGTATGGAGGTTCCTTAAAAAAGTACAAATAGAACTACCATATGACCCAGCAATCCCACTACTGGGCATATACCCTGAGACAACCATAATTCAAAATGAGTCATGTACCAAACTGTTCATTGAAGCTCTATTTACAATAGACTGGAGATGGAAACAACCTAAGTGTCCATCATCGGATGAATGGATAAAGAAGATGTGGCACATATATACATGAAATATTACTCAGCCATAAAAAGAAATGAAATTGAGCTATTTGTGATGAGGTGGATAGACCTAGAGTCTGTCATACAGAGTGTAGTAAGTCAGAAACAGAGAGACAAATACCATATGCTAACACATATATATGGAATTTAAGAAAAAAAAAATGTCATTAAGAACCTAGTGGTAAGACAGGAATAAAGCCGCAGACCTACTGGAGAATGGACTTGAGGATATGGGGAGGGGGAAGGGTGAGCTGTGACAAAGCGAGAGAGAGGCATGGACATATATGCACTACCAAACGTAAGGTAGATAGCTAGTGGGAAGCAGCCACATAGCACAGGGAGATCAGCTCGGTGCTTTGTGACCACCTGGAGGGGTGGGAGAGGGAGGGTTGGAGGGAGGGAGATGCAAGAGGGAAGAGATATGGGAACATATGTATATGTAAAACTGATTCGTTTTGTTATAAAGCAGAAACTAACACACAGTTGTAGAGCAATTATATCCCAATAAAGATGTTGAAAAAAAAAAAGATACTAGATCCTAAGAGTTCTCATCAAAAGGAGAACGGTTTTCTTTTTATCTTTTTTATTGTATCTGTATGAGATGATAGATGGTAAGTAAACCTATTTTGCTCATCATTTCACATTATATGTAAATCAAACTTTCTTGCTGTACACTTTAAACTTATGCATTAATGTATGTCAATCATTTGTCAATAAAACTGGGGGAAATATCAAAAAACTAAAAACAAAGAAAACAAAAAAACATACGATCGTCTCCATAGATGCAGAAAAATCTTTCAACAAAGTTCAACACCCGTTTATGATAAAAACCCTCTGCAAAGTAGGCACAGTGAGTACTTACCACAACATAATAAAGGCTATATATGACAAACCCACAGCCAGCATCACCCTCAATGGTAAAAAACTGAAACCATTTCCACTAAGATCAGGAAAAAGACTAGCTTGCCCACTCTCACCACTATTATTCAACATAGTTTTGGAAGTTTTAGCCACAGCAATCAGAGAAGAAAAATAAATTAAAGGAATCCCAATTGGGAAAGAAGAAGTAAAGTTGTCACTGTTTGCAGATGACATGACACTATACATACAGAATTCTAAAGATGTGACCAGAAAACTACTAGAGCTAATCAATGAATTTGGTAAAGTAGCAGGATACAAAATTAATGCACAAAAATCTCTTGCATTCTTATACACTAATAATGAAAAATATGAAAGTGAAATTAAGGAAAAACTCCCATTAACCATTGCAACAGAAAGAATAAAATACCGAGGAATAAACCTACCTAAGGAGACAAAAGACCTGTATGCAGAACACTATAAGACACTGATGAATTAAATTAAAGATGATACAAACAGATGAAGAGATATACCATGTTCTTGGATTGGAAGAATCAACATTGTGAAAATGACTATACTACCCAAAGCAATGTACAGATTCAATGCAATCCCTATCAAACTACCACTGGCATTTTTCACAGAACTAGAACAAGAAATTTCAGTTTGTATGGAAACACAATAGACCCCAAATAGGCCAAAGCAATTTTGAGAAAGGAACACAGAGCTGGAGGAATCAGTCTCCCTGACTTCAGACTATACTACAAAGCTACAATAATGAAGACAGTATGGTACTGGCACAAAAACAGATATATTGATCAGTGGTACATGATAGAAAGCCCGGAGATAAACTCACGCACATATGGTCACCTTATCTTTGATAAAGGATGCAAGAATATACAATGGACAAAAGACTGCCTCTTCAGTAGTGGTGATGGGAAAATTGGACAGCTATATATAAAATAATGAAATGAGAACACTCCCTAACAGCATGCATGAAAATAAACTCAAAATGGATTAAAGAACTAAATGTAAGGCCAGACACTATAAAACTCTTAGAGGAAAACATAGGCAGAACACTCTATGACATAAATCACAGCAAGATCCTTTTTGATCCACCTCCTAGAGAAATGGAAATAAAAATAAAAATAAACAAATGGGACCTAATGAAACTTAGAAGCTTTTGCACAGGAAAGGAAACCATAAACAACATGAAAAGACAACCCTCAGAATGGGAGAAAATATTTGCAAATGAAGCAACAGACAAGGGATTAATCTCCAAAATTTACAAGCAACTCATGCAGCTCAAAACCAAAAAAAACAAAAAACTCATTCCAAAAATGGGAAGACAACCTAAATAGACATTGCTCCAATGAAGATATACAGATTGCCAACAAACACATGAAAGAATGCTCAACATCATTAATCATTAGAGAAATGCAAATCAAAACTACAATGAGATATCACCTCACAGCAGTCAGAATGGCCATGATCAAAAAATCTAGAAACAATAAATGCTGGAGAGGGTGTGGAAAAAAGGGAACACTCTTGCACTGTTGGTGGGAATGTAAATTGATACAGCCACTATGGAGAACAGTATGGAGGTTCCTTACAGAACTAAAAATAGAACTACCATATGACCCAGCAATCCCACTACTGGGCATATACCTTGAGAAAACCATAATTCAAAAAGAGTAATGTACCACAATGTTCATTGCAGTTCTATTTACAATAGCCAGGACATGGAAGCAACCTAAGTGTCCATCGACAGATGAATGGATAAAGAAGATGTTTCACATATACACAATGGAATATTACTCAGCCATAAAAAGAAATGAAATTGAGTTATTTGTAGTGAGGTGGATGGACCTAGAGTCTGTCATACAGAGTGAAGTAAGTCAGAAAGAGAAAAACAAATACCGTATACTAACACATATATATGGAATCTAAAAAAAATGAGCATGAAGAACCTAGTGGCAGGACGGGAATAAACATGCAGACCTTCTAGAGAATGGATTTGAGGATGCTGGAAGGGGGAAGGGTAAGCTGGGACAAAGTGAGAGAGTGGCATGTACATATATACACTGCCAAATGTAAAACAAATAACTAGTGGGAAACAGCCACATAGCACAGGGAGATCAGCTCAGTGCTCTGTGACCACCTAGAGGGGTGGGATAGGTAAGATGGGAGGGAGGGAGATGCAAAGAGGAAGAGATATGGGGATGTGTATGTGTATACCTGACTCACTTTGTTATAAAGCAGAAACTAACCATTTTAAAACAATTATACTCCAATAAAGATGTTTTTAAAAAAAGTTATGCTAGTACACTAATTTGAATAACCAAGATTCATATTTCAAATTTTATGCCAACTCTGCCCATTGCCAAACATTCTTAATGGTTCCAGGAAGAACATGATGTAGTTACAGGATATATTTCTCTGAATATCAAGGGAGAGAGTCAAATGCACAAGGTGGAGAAATTGGTGGGAATAGCAGGAAGCTTTGTCACTCAAGCTCCTAAAGCCTCTTCTGCAAAATGGGCAGTGATGGTTATTTGGCCAAAGGATGTCCAGGTGTCTTTCACAGCATAGATTGAACGATATTATTACTCTATGGCATTTTTTTCTGCCTTCTCTAATTCAGTATGGTCCACTGAGGGCAGGAACTGTGTCTTTCATTTTTCTATCCTCAGTACTTAAGATACTGTCTTGTATTAATCATCTGGTCCCATAATTATGCCACCAAACAAACACAAACCCTCAGTGGCAGGTAACATTAAACATTTATTTAGCTCATGAGTCTTAGGGGTTCAGATGATCTGAACTGAATTTGTTCATGTGTCTGTGGTTAGCTACAGCTCAGCCAAATTTTCTGGGTTCACTCACATGTCTGGAGGTTACCTGGCTATCGGCTGATCTAGGATAGTCTTGGTTGGGACGATAGGGCAACTCAGCCCTTCACCACATATCTCATCCTTTAGCAGGTTAGCTTGGGTATGATCTCCTAACATCTCATTGGACAAAGCAAGACATATAGCTAAGTTTTGAGTCCAAATGAGGGGGTACTACCAAACTGGTACTACCAAGTACCAAATTAGTTGGCAAAGGGTATGAATACAGAGAGCAGTGAAGAATTGGTGCCATTAATGCAATCAGTCTCCCACATGCCTAGAATATGGTAAAGTCTCAATAAATGTTTGTCACAACAAATGAATTGAATGTTCTCCAAAGAAGGTATACAAATGGCCAATACGCATGGTGAAAAGATGCTTAACATCATTAGTCGTCAGGGAAATGCAAATCAAAACCACAATGAGATGTTACTTCACACCTACTGTGGCGACTAGTACCAAAAAGTCAGATAATTACAAGTGTTGGCAAGGATATGGAGAAAGTGGAACCCTTATATGTTGTTTATAGGAATTTAAACTGGCACAGTCACTTTGGAAAACAGTCTGGTATTTCCTCGAAAAGTTAAACATCCAGTTGCCATTTGATCTAGCAATTCTACTTTTAGGTATATACCCAAGAGAAAAAAAAAACATATGTCCACACAAAAACTCATACATGAATGTTCATAGCAACGTTATTCATAAGAGCCAAAGGGTGGAAATAATTCAGATGTCCATCAATTGATGAATAGATAAATAAAATGTAGTATATCCATACAATAAAATAACTTGTCCATAAAAAGGAATGAATCAGTACACATGCTACAACATGGGTGAGCCTTGAAAATATCATGTTAAATGAAAGAAGCCAAACACAAAGGGCCACATATGATATGATTCCATTTATATGAAATGTCCAGAAGAGGCAAATCTATAGGGCTAGAAAGAAGATTTGTTGTTGCCTAGAGCTGGGTGAAATGGAAGTGACTTCTAATGGGTAAAGGGCTTCTTTATGGGATAATAAAAATGTTCTAAAATTGTGGTGATGTAACACAGCTCTGTGAATATACAAAAAACATTGAATTGTGAACTTTAATTGGGTGAATTGTATGGTATCTCAATAAAGCTTCTACCAGAAAAAATAAATTAAATAGATAATTCCTGTGAAGGTACTGGCATAGTACTTGGCCATGCTAACCATAATTCATGAAATCTGTGATGCTGCAGATTGTAATATGCACCATTATTTTATGAATCACCAAGAAAGAAAAAATACTGCCAAGTTAACTATGACAGATAATCAGTTATAAGGTGTATTCTGATTTCAGAGATGTTCAATTGTAGAAAATATGTGTCTTCGAACCAATGAAATATGGTGCACATTGAAGAAATGTTTGTAGCATCTGAAATTAAATCTATTCAACAAAAAGACAGATATTTCTTTCTTCCAGATTCAAATTTTATGCTCACACACCTTTCCTAGATTAATGGTTTTTGGATATCCAATCTTGACTCCCAGTCTCCATCAACTTCAAGTGCAACCAGGTGAAATATCTACCCTCGCTGGTCTAACCTGCCATGCCATTCCCACTGTAGCCCTGTCCTAGGTGTCCCTGGACTGCCTGAGTATCTCTTGTCTCTTTGTAGGGAGAGAGGCCTTATTCAAGCCTGCCTTTCCCTCAGGGACTGGAGGTCATTTCTGCCTCCAAAGCCCTTCATGCATCTTTTCTCTCCCCCATGATGGGATGTGACTGGGGTAAACAAGGAGAGGACTTTGTTGTGGTGAGAGACACCTGGCTCCCGGTGGCAGCTTCCACTGAGGAGAGAGTGAAAAACCACATACTTTTTCACTTTTGGTGGGGTAATGAGCAGTCAGAGCTGTTGACTGGCAGACAATGGAATGAATAAAAGTACTACCCATTCATCTTTTGGTTGTCAGTAAATCTGCAGTACCTCTTGGGAAGTGGGAAGAATTCTTTTCTCCCTCTTGAAATTTACCAGCCTCACTTAGGACAGATAGGAGAATAACTTCATCATAGGCAGGCTCTCCTGCACTTTCTTAACAGCATGAATGTACTTTCTAATTTTCACACAAGAGGAAAAAAATCCCAAGTTCTTCAGCTCTATCTTCCGTATATACAAACCTTGTGTGAACTATAGAATGTTCTTGTGAGGAAAAGCAGAAACAAAATCTTGAGAGAGCAGTGAGTAGCATTGTGGATGCCATGTCTACTTTATGATAGTTCTCCTGGGGCTGGCATTTTGTTCTGAATGATTCCAGATTTAGGGTATAACTTCACAAAAATTACATTGAGATATGAACAAGGCATTCTAGTGCAAGACAATCCATGTTTTATGAAATGTATCTAGCCCAGTGACACCAGGAAGCTTTGATCATGGTGTTTGAGATGTATAATTCTCATAACAGTACTTGTACTTGAAATGTGTGAGACTGTCATTCTGAAGTCTTAATTTCAGCCCTACTGGAGACACTGCTCAGAGAACAAGCCCAAAGGACCACAACTGATTAAGCTTCAGGGAAGGGTTAAAAGGCATGGTCCACAGAGGGTGGATACCTAATAGTTGGTTATCACAACTCAGAGGTGGCAAATAGCTTCATTTTTCATCAGGATTCTAAATGATGGGAAGTGGGTGCTTGGCATGCCACGTTGAGAAGGATTCAGAAGCTGCTTCAGAACTTCAACTGGAAAACGTGCAGTATTATTGATCACGCCTACCTATGCTTTTAGCAGGGCTGGTCTTATGGTAGGGCCAGTAGGTCTGCTATTTATGCTTCTCATTAGTTTCCCTGAGGGAGACAGCATCCTAGAAGGGAACATTTGGAATCAGTCACACATGGTCTCAATCCTGGTTTTGCTTTTTGTCACATGTCCGTGAGGCAAATTATTTAATTTCCCTGAGGCTTCATTTTCTCATTTACAAATGAAGTAATAACAATTGTGATCTCTTATACATTGCTCACTTAGTGCCACGCACTGTTCAAAAGTGCTTTGCATATTTCAACTTATGTAATCCTCACAAGTGCCTAGCACAATCCATCCCTGGCATTGCAGAAGAAAGATGCTTTCCACTTGGGAAAACTCTTCCTCCTCAGTCCAGTGCCTTTGAATTCAGCCTAATGTACTCTGCAGGCTCTGCTTAGAGGGAGGACTTGTACCTGAAATCTTGTAAACCCAGAAGTGCTCCCTACATGCGCCAAAGGGCATCTGAAGATTAACTCTAAGTTGAGAGGGGGTTGTTGAGTCTGGATTCAGTCTGAGGGGCAGATGGCTAGGGGCATCCATAGAATGTCCCCACCACCAGTTAATATGCAGATGACGCTGGAAGCTGCGGTGAGGAAACACCCAGCCACCTCCATTCTATGCCCATTAGGACAGGATACCTAGCAGCCTACACACAATTCTGCAACCTTTGCCTGCTTTCAAGTAACGAAGTTATATCTGCTTCCAGGTTCTGCTGAATCTCCCCATATTTAAGTGCCCTATCCCTTCACCAATAACAATGAGACAGCCATCTTACTGACATTAAATGCAGAGTAGCAGACAGTAAGACTCATAGCCTAACATCTCAGGACCCTGCCAGTCATGCATAGACACCCTTCTGGCTAAAGGATTAACGTGCTACTCCTGGTTTAAATGGGGAATAAGCCTGTCGCAGTACAAGCCAGTTTTTCCCTTACTTTCCCTGACATCTCTTGAAATTGTACCAGAGAATGAATAGTGCTCAAACCTCTGAACTGGTAGGAAACTAAGACAGTCTAGCTGAAAAGGCTGTTCAGGAAGGTGAGTTTGAGGTTTGGCTCTGAGAAGCTGATGAGGTTGGAGAACTCTGTCCAAGGTTTCCTGAAGCAGAAGTAGGCCTGCCCTCCATCCTCCTGAGACTGAGTCTCCCCTCCCTGAGACTTCGCTATCCCTAAATGGCAGGTGGAACTTGGCAGCTTCCCCTACTACTTCATCCTTCCCTGCCTTCCTGCACTCCAGGGCTTGGCTAGAGACCTCATTTCCTTTTTACTGCCTGTTTCCTCTAAATCCTGATTTCTATATCTCTCCCAGCTATACGATCTAATCTAACAATGAAAAATTTATGGAGATTTCAAGTCATGGAAAATTTTTGGTTTATTTCTACTTTTTCTACCTTATCACTATTTATTTATTGGTGTTGTGGGGGAAATGGTGTGGAGGAATAAGCAAAGAAATACAACATTTTAAGAAAAGCAGAAATCTTTAAGCACCAGTTTTAGTCAATTTAGGAGCATAAAGCTACAGTACAACTCACTTTGCTAATTAAGTGGTGATTGGTATATTAAATTTTAAAGTATAATTTAGTCAGACAATAATTACCAGTGAACTAATTAAATTTACTTTTCAGTGTTTTTAACTTTCAGCAGAAATTCAGTTGTAAGTTACTAAGCTACGATTCTAGCATCTTTCCTTTTGTCAGTGAATAAAAAGCAGGCAAAACAGCAATAATAAAAGAGATTTTCTTCCACATTGTATTTTATATGAAACATGCAGTAGTTAAGTGTATAGACGTAGGAGCTAGGCTGTCTGGTTCAAAGCTTGACTTAGACACTGACTGGCTGTGTGATCTTGACCAAGTTACTAAACCTCTCTGTGTCTCAGTATCTTCATACTAATCAGTACCTATCTCATAGAGTTATCATGAGGAACAAATAAACTAATTCTTATAGAAAATTTTAAATGTTGCCTGGCATATACTAAGTGCTAAGTCAGTGTTATCTATAATGATTTTTAAACAATTCTTACTCTTTCTGAACTTATCTCTTCCAATAGCAAGCCTATTCAAAAATACAAATTTCTAGAAATGGATCTGCAGAAAAAATGATAATAAGAACCCAAACTCATTGATGATAGCATCTGCCACACAGGATTAGCCAATCATTCTTAATTTGTGACCTATCGCTGTCCATATTTCTGCTTCCAATGTTCTTCTCTTGTCACCTTCATAGACTCTGACAACTGAAATTTTGCAAGTGACTAGAGTTGTTGGTTCATTTCTTAATTTGGATCAGATAAAGATCTTCTTGTGAACAGTTATAGAAGTCTTGAGAAGACAGAAGCATTAAAATCTAAAATGCTTGAGTTACTTCCACAATAGACCAGTTTCTTTCATAAGCCTTCAAAATATGGAGGAATGTGAAGTTGGCAGGTAGTGGAAGAAAAAAGAAAGAAAAGACCTTGGCCACCTTGCTCTATGAGGAACCTTAGGCAGAATCACAGGTTGCATTCCTGCCTGCATTCTTAGTCATGCACTGGGAGGTATCTTTTCAGCATTAGGTGTAAATATGCTGCTTGCTTGGTAATCCACATACCACAATCTGATTAATAAACTGCTAGCATAATCTAATTAAAAGATAAAGACTCCCTGGCCCCAGGAAGAGGTCAAGTCCTTTCTGAGTGGCAGACTTGATCCTTGCCAACCTGTTTACCCTCACAAATATCATGGCATCACACCTGAATGGATTTGGTGTATAATTTACCCATCTTCATAGAGGGTATGATTTAACTCCCTATAAAAAATTTGTTGGATATCACGTATCCATAAAGCTTGGATATACAAAACATAAAAACAGTTTCTTTCTTAACAATGGGTCAGGGTTTCTTATACTAATATTTTTCTTGAGGAGCAAATGGGCTTTTTTTAGGCAAAATTAATCTGCTTTCGACAGCTGTTATACTTGTTATCATTTGTGAAAAACTTTTCAAGAATAATACAAAGTCTTTGCTGCTTTCATTGACCTCTTCTTGGCCTTTAACTTGACCTGGTATGAATTTAAGTTGCAGATTCTTAGTTACTGACATAGACAAAATCTGCATCGTAATTCCATTAGGAGACCTAAGGTCAGTGTGCATCCTCTTTTAAGAAATCAGATAATTATATTTATTAACAAAGGGCTATACTGGGAAACCTCTTCTTCTTAGCTTACATATTTATGACCTTAAATAGCTTTACAATCACCTGCATTCAAACTCCTCAGGCATAGAAATTAGAAGGATTGTCTTCTATGATGTCACACACTAGGAGTTGCTAAAACTGACCTATGGTTTTGCTAAATAACTCTTCACACAGTTGTTTGTTTGACTATCAACTGTTACTAAAAGTTAAAAGCACTATTGGTCACAGACATCCTCCAAAATATAACTGGATTGTTTTAATTAACTTGGTTCAATAGATAAATTTGTTGTTAGCTATCCTTCTTGCGTTCCTGCTTCTTAATTTTCAGCCCAAGCGGTCTGTAGTAACATGAACTAGCATAAAAGTCTCTTTTTAAGGCAGGGAATTGGGATAAAGAGTACCAAATGGGAATCACATATGCAGAAAAGAAAGGCAGCTACTCTCTTGCTTAGCTCTGGGCGAGTTCTATCCCATCTTGCTTACCCTATGCTCTTTATCTCCCCAGTCTTAGGCTCCCATTTCTGTCTATGGGCCCTCTCCTTTGAAACCTGCCCCTGCAGCCTGTTCAGAGTCAACTTTTGACCTCAGTTTGGACATTTTAGTTTTTTCTTTTTGAAATAAGCCTTTGTATCTATCTGTACTCTCAGTCCTCACCAAGACTTGGCCGAAGTTTCATCTGCATCCTTCTAACTTGGAGCACCAAAGAGAAAAAATAAATTTGCTTTCCTAGGAGAGAATTATCTGCAACAATGCAAAATGAAGTTACACACATCTAATTGAAAATGGAGAGAGAAGAGCCTGAAAACTTTCTAGACCATTTTTTTAGACCATTTTTACTAATTAAAAATGTATGTTTTTACCTTTCTCCTTCATCTGTGACATATGCTAACACATATATATGGAATCTAAAAACAACAAATGGTACTGATGAAGCTAGCTGCAGGGCAAGAATAAAGAGGTAGACATAGAAAATGGACTTGAGGACATGGGGTGGGAGGGCGAAGCTGGGGCGAAGTGAGAGTAGCAATGACGTATATACACTACAGAATGTAAAATAGTTGGCTGGTGGGAAGCAGCAGCATAGCACAGGGAAATCAGCTCGGTGCTTTGCGATGACTTAGAGGGACGGGATAGAGAAGATGGGAGGGAGGCTTAAGAGGGAGGGCATGTGGGGACATGTGTATGCATATGATTGATTCACTTTGTTGTGCAACAGAAGCTAATGCAGTATTGTTCCAATAAAGATCTGTTTTAAAATATGTATGCACCATCATTCATGTTTTATATTTTATTATTTAGTCATCTGTCTGATGCTCTATCTCAGTGAATGCAAAACACCCATAGGGTTTCCATAGGTTTACAGATAAGAGCACTTTCTTTAACCTTCTTTTTACCATAATGTCTTTTTTTCCCTGCTTTATTGAGATATAATTGACATATAACATTGTGCACATTTAAGGTGTACAACAGAATGATTTTATATATATGTATATTGCAAAATGATCACAATAAGGTTAGTTAACACATCCATCACCTCACATAGTTACAGTTTTGTGTGTATGGTGGGAACTTTTAAAATCTACTACTTAACAATTTACAAATGTACAATATGTTATTGTTAACTATAGTCATCGTGCTGTATATTACATCCCCAGAACTTTTTTGTCTTTTAACTGGAAGTTTGTACCCTCTGACCACCTTCACCCATTTTCCTCACCCCTCACCCCCTGCCCCTGCCAACCACCAATTTGTTCTCTGTTTCTATGAGTTTGTTTTTTATTAGATTCCACATTTAAGTGAGCTCGCACAATATCTGTCTTTCTCCATCTGATTGATTTCACATAGCATAATGCCGTCAAAGTTCATGCATTTTGTCATAAACAGCAGTGTTTCCATCTTTTATGGCCGAATAATATTCCTTTGTAACTTTACTTCACATTTTCTTTACCCATCCATCTGTTGACGGACACTTAGGTTGTTTCCATGTCTCAACTGTTGTAAATAATGCTGCACTGAACATAGGAGTGCAGATAACTCTTGAGATAGTGACATAAGGTCTTTAAATCCTCAAATGTAAATTTCCCTACACTGAGGGTGTCAGGAAGGGGAGAGACAGTACACTCCCAGACTTTCCATTCCATATTTCTGGGCTCCTTTACTGAACACCTCTATTTCCTGTGTCTGGGGTCTTTCCACATTGCTTCACAGGATTATGTGACCATCTCACTGGACCTGTGGTTTCAGCAATCCCTCTCAGCAATGACCGAATGATTCTTACAGACATATATTTCCAGTTCTATATTTGCAATTCTGGGCATAACGTGCCATGTTAGCACACCATGTTCTTTGTGTTTCTGTGCCTTAGCAAGGGCTTTCCCTCTATCCTCCACTTTTCCATTCATTTACTTAATAAACATATATTAAGAAGCTACTATGTGCTTAGATGCTGGAGATTCAAAGGTGATCCAGTAAAAGACTTTCTATTAGGGAACTTTTACTATGTGTTGTCAGGACAATAACCAAGTAAGCAATTGAATAAATAATTAGTGTTATGAAAGCAATAAACAGGTTGATAAGACAGAGTAGCAGTTCTCAGTTATGGCTGTACATCAGAATCACCTGGAGAGCTTTAAAAACTTATAGGTGCTTAGGCCTCATCCCCAGAATTTCTAAGAGTGGGGTACCGGTATGTTTTTAAAAGCTCCTCAGGTAATTTTAAAAAACAGCTCTATTGAGGAATAATTTATATCACCCATTGTGAGCATATGGTTTGATGATTTTTAGTAAACTACAAAGTTGTGCAACTATTCCTACAGGTCAGTTTTAGAACATTTCCATCACCTAAAAAATCCCTCCTGCCCATTTGTAGTAACTCCCTAGTCTCACCTGCAGCCTTAGGCAACCCCTGATCTGCATTCTACAGATTTGCCTTTTCTAGATGTTTCATTTGCCAGATAGTTTTAATGTGCATGTTGGACTGAGAAACACTGAGGCTGAGTAAATGAGAGGAAGGAGCAGCTAAGCTAGATTGGAAGGATGAAAATAAACTGTTTATGCAAGGAGTGTGGAGAATAGCTCTCTTGGCAGAGGGAACAGCAGAGGCAAGGCTTATAGGAGTGAAAGAGCTTGTTGTGGCCCAGGAGCAGAAAGGAGGCCACCTGTGCATAATGAGCAAGGTTGAGAGCAGAGCAGGAGGCAGGATCCAGAACATTCCAGGCTTTGTGGCTTGTTGAGAAGCTTGGGTTTTCCTCTGAGAGCGATGGGACATCACTGAGGGTTTTATGTAGGAGTGCAACATGTGATTCTCCTTTAAAAGATTCCTAGCATCTTTGCAGAGCTGAGATCAGAGAGGGACAAAAGAGCGAAGCAGAGAGACAGGAGGCTACATCGACATGGCTGGCTTCTACTCATCCTTTAAGGCTTGATTAAATGTGACCTACTTTGGATGGCTTTCTCTTTGGGTGTCCCCACTTTTGTTCCCATAGAGCTCCATTCACTCTTCCATTAAAAACCAACTTTAAGGGATTGTTAATAATCTATTTACTTGTCTGTCTTCCCTATAGATTATGCATGCCTTTGGTGGATCGTCTGGGGGAAATACTCACCAAATAAGTAAATTAATGGAAACTATAACAAACAACGATGAGAAAAGCAAAAAGAATTATGTGTTATTTATACTTTTATTACTAGCACCTGGCACTATGCCTAGTGCAGTAACAGGTGTTCAGGAAATAAATATTTGTTGAATTGAATAGTTTATCTCTTCAAGGGCTGAGACCATGCCTTATGTTCTGAACCCCCTCAGCAAGTAGCATGATTTAGTGCACAAGAGAGGTGATGTATAATTTCAATTGCACAAATGAATCTACCTTGATATTTGACTCCATCAGCACATGGAATATAACATGAGGTAATAATGAAAGTTAACATTTGTATACCAGGAACTGTGTTGGGTATTAGTGGGTGGTACAAGGTTTGACAAGATAGTAAGTGTCTCCCTGCATTGGGCTGTGGTCTTGTTGGAGAAAACTGAGGATCACAATATCATACAACAGGTTTGAAAGGGAGGTAAGTCAAACCTCATTATCCCCATTTTACAGATGAGAAAAACCAAGGCAGATTGAGGTGCATATCTAAGATATGCGCTGAGACTCAAATCTGTGGCTTCTGCCTCCAAATCCCTTTGCCGAATAGTGGCTCTTGGAAAGAACTGCTATGTTCATGACACTTGGGTGTTTCCCTGTGGAAAGCAATAATTATATCTGTGATGCAGACAATATTGGACTCTCTTGAAACATGAAATTTACAGCTGGAAGGGACCTTGGGGAGCATTTGGTTCAACTACTTTATTTTACAGATAAGGAAACTAAGACCCAGAGAAATGAAATGACTTTGCTACATGTTACACAGATATTTAGTTAGAAAAGCCATGAATTCTCAGAGTGAAAAGTCCTAATTCATTTCACTGTTGAGGAAATTTGGATCCAGACATGTGAAGTGATTTGCATAAAATTATAACGAGGAGACGGCAGAGCTCTTAAAGGAACCCAGGTCCCTTAACTCTTGGTCTACTGTTCTCACCACTAACTTGTAAAACACCTAAAAGCTTATACATGTTGTTCACCAAAAGACATATGAAAATGTCCATAGTGCCTTTAATCATAATGACCAAAAAGTAGATATAACAAAAATGTCCATCATGGTAGAATGGATATAGTCACATAATGGAATACTATAAAGCAGTGAAAAAGAGTGAGCTACTGTTTCACAAAACAACATCAGAATATCTTAACAGATATAATAACCAGTAAAAGAAGCCAGACCATAAAAAGAGTCCATACTGGATGATTTTGCTTATGTGAAGTCCAAGCAAAATAGTGATAGAGGTAAAGTTACAATACGGAGCAGCTGGTTGAGATGGGGCATGAAGGAGTCTTCCAGGGTGCTGGACATGTTCTTTTTTTTCATCTGAATGGAGGTAGCACAGGTGTAAACATGTATAAAACGTCCTCCAATTGTCCTCTTAAGATCTGTGCATGTTTTTGAATGCAAGTTATATCTCAATAGATTTGATGAACAAAAAAAAAAAGAAAGGTTCCAGTTGTCATCTCCTGTTCCTCTCACAACAGCTCTGAGATGTAAGACAAGGCTTGGGAGTATTAGGCTCAGGGAATTTGGTGGCCAGCTCCACAGTCCATGGAACATGCTGCCAGCCACAGCTCTGCTTAAAAGGCTGTTGGCTTTAAGACTTCAGTCAATAGAGAGAAGTCTTTAAGCTTCCTATAGACTATAAATGTGTTAATTACAATCATCAAGATTTTGTACTGTAATAAATGCTTATCTAATGAGTTTAGATTAGGCAATTTACTCAACTTGCTTGTTATTTCCCAATTAACTCCTGAAATCTTTTTTTTCTGACTTTTCAACCTATAGCAATGAAGCCAATAGACTTTGGATCTAAGGGATTATTTTAAAAAAGTATTTCATACAGTTTGCTTTACAGCAAAGAGTTCTTGAGGCAATTTCAGATTTACATCTGCATCACAGTTTCTTGAACTTATGTTCTTGTTTTGTTTTGTTTTTGAGGAAGAATATCCACACAAACACCCACTGCAGCATTATTTATAATGGAAACTAATAGGAAGCAAATAAATGCCCATCAGAATGTGAAATCCAAGAGAACAGGGACCATGTCTGTCTTATTCCTAGCTGAATTCTTAGAGCCTAGAACAAATCCTAGAAAAGAAAACATTCATGAAATATTTGTTGAATGAATTAACTGACGTTGTAGGAGCACCAAGTAGGGTTCCCAGCCTGGATAGAAATGGGGGTGGATGTCAGGAAGGCTTTCTGTGAGAGGTGGCAGTTGAGATGGGCCTTAAAGGATGGGTAGGTTGTCTTCAGAGTCTGAGTAGGAGTAGGAGGGCTGAGGGAAGCAGAGGAAGACATGGGAGCATGGGAACAGCACAGGCAAAAGGCATGGTGGAGAAAAATGATGGGAGAGGAGCTGGAAAGTGTGAAGCAGGGCGTGCCTAAAGATGATGCTCAAAATGAGACAGAGACCAGATTCCAGCAGGACTTGGAAACCTCCATTTTATTAGGATTCCATTTAAAGGAAATCAGTTTGTGTGATTTAAGTGGGGATGGGACATGATTGGATCTGTGTTTTAGAAAGTTTGGCAGTATGGAAAGACACATTTGGGTGACACAAGACTAGGGTGAGGATTTCAGCTGGGAAAGGGAAAAGTGGCCGCTGACCCTGGGGGCTGGCCTGAAACTGTCAGCCAGGACTTGGTGTTGAAGATAAACATAAACCCCTTCACAGACCACAGCAGACAAGGCCACTCTGCCTGTAATGGGTCAAGTCAAAACCAAGGCCACTTCATAATCCTATCTGAACACAGACATAAAGCACAAACATTGTCCAAACTACAAAAATGACCAGATATCCCCCTTCCTTGGTTAGTGTCAGTGGCTGATTCTGCTTTACCATTTACAGTTTTAACCTTATTTCATTCTTCTAGTATTATAGATAAGATTTACTAAGATATTCAGTTTCAGAATTACCTCCATTTCCTGACAACACACAGTCCAGAGCCATGTCCTATTTTCTTGAACCTTCCTCCAAACACCTAACACAAGCTTCAATCCTATAATAAGTCCTTCCTAGCCCCTCATACTGAGATGCCTCATGATATCCAATGTTATCCGTTCTGCCTCATTGGAAGGAGCAATAAACTAGATTTATTCAACTGCAGATGTGTTCCTGGTGGCCTTTGGCTGGAAGGCAATGACATAGCTAAAAGTCTGTTACAATTTAGGTGCTAGAGTCCACCTGTACCAGCTTGTGAGAGCCTATTGTTAAATTTTTAGGAATTTTGCAAGCTAGTTGTCAAAAACATCATTATTAATAATTAAATTATGTAAACTTTCAATTTAATTTAACTATATTGAAACAACAGCAATGCATCTTCAAAATTTATTACTTCTTTATTCTTTTATTACATTTTATGATTATCTGTGCTCTGGAGATTATTAGCATCTATTTTATCTGTATCGTGAAAATGGTATAAAATGGCATCTCTTCCTTACTCCATGTTTAATGATATCATATTGTTAGCTCAAGATTTTCCATAGTGGAAGTAGTTACAACATGGAAAATTGACAAACACTAGAAATCAAGGCTTCTCTCCATTTGGTAAACCAGCACCCCACTGTTAGGTTAATCCACAAATGTTGACGTCTTGCACTGAAGCACTAAGAGCAGGGCAGGGGATCATTGGGTAGATTCAAAAACTATACAGGTGACAAGAGAGCTGACAGAGAAGGGAATTAATTATCTGAATTTTTCTCCCACCCTCTGGTATGAAAAGTATGACACTTTGAGTTTCCTTTGCTTAAGGAGTCCTATCTTTAGGTATCCAGATATCCTTTCCTGATCCTCTTTATACTGTCCTGGGCCCTTCCCATTCACAAGCTGATTTCTGGCCTTTGGTTTGAAAGGCAGGAAAAAGCTCAGGCAGTTCTGCTGGCCTCAGAGCACTGGTAGGAGCCGTCAGGTTGAGGGGATCCTGCTTAGCCATCTTCCAAGTAGCTCATCATAACATGAGAGAACAAGCACAACTTTGTGTCTTAAATTATTTACTTCAGGGATGCTTTAGAAATAAGGATGCATAAAATTTATTTACTTTTTAAAATTTTCAATCAGCATTAAAATTTCACTTAGACTAAGTCAGATAATAGAAAAGCACAGAGCAGATAGAAAAGATTAAAAAGAGAGTCATATATAACAGATGAAAAATTATGCCACTGGGGGAGGAACAAGAGTGTTGTGCTCTGAAGGAAGGGGCTTCCTCTAATGATAGTCTCTGGCATAGCAACAGTCGGGAAATTAATGGTTATAAAATACTTTAAAAGCCTAAAGCACTGCATCAGTGCTAAGATGTAATTGTGCCATTGCATCAGGACATGGAGCTTCATTACCCTTGTTCACAGTGGGATTCTCAAATGGGAGGGAGGTTTCAGCTCAGCAGTCTTGGCATCAATCCACTGGCTTCATCAGGCACTGGCTTGTTCCACACCCAGATCACTCACCTGGGCAGCCATGGTGAGGGCCAGAGGTGTGAGGAAGACTAGGCCTACACTTACATGTGAAGAGGGAGGTGTCAGTGTGAGTACCACCTCCTGCAGGGAGCCCTTCTAGATAGATCACTAGGCTCTCCTCAGAACCCCAGCAACTCTCTCTCTACCCCTTGAGTCACCCTTGGGTCAATGTTGTTTTGCATTGTCATTTGCATGTTTCACCTTGAGTTCTGGAATCATGCCCTTTGCCTCTGTTGCAGCCTCTGCATAGGGTCTATCCATCACAAAGTTGTAGCCTTTAGAGTATTCTCCAAAAAGCTGTGTGCAATTGCATGATAAGAGTGAAAGTTTCTCCTCCAAATGGTGTGTCTCCACTCCCACACTATATCCTGCTGTACCAATCCTGATACCCCATGGATATTCCAATTCCTTCAAGCACTCTGGAAGGCAGGTGTTATTAAAAACTCCCACTTAAAGGCTCAGAAAAGGCCAAGCAAGTAGCTTGCAGAAGAGCTCAAGCCAAGTTCCAACTCAGTTTAGCGCCCTTTCCTCATTATTTCCAAACTGTTGGGTGGTTTTTGCTGCTATTTGACTTCCTATTGCCTTGTTTTCCACTACAGTCAAAATAATAACCATCCAGACAACAAAAGCAACTGACATTGCAGAGTGCTTTCCTCAGCTCAGAGTGTGTCTGTATTGTCATCTTAATTTGTGCTGTGACTCCATTTCTAGCTACACAACCTTGGGCAAGACTTTAACCTCTTAGGGCCTCTGTTACTTCAATTATCATATTCATCAACTCAATGTCTAAGTGAGGCAGGGAAGATTTTATTAGTAGTAAATTATTAATAAATATGCATTAATAATGACCCTTTAAACTTTTATAACTCTTCAGAGTTTACAAAGCACTTTCTCAAGTGTTTTCTCATTTTTTCTGCCAATAGCTCTGTATAGTCGGTGAGGCAGACAGTCCTGCCCCATTGTGAGGGTGAAGAAACTGAGGCCTAGAGAGACGCCAGCAGCATTTTATAAAGTATATTTTGGGAGCATATTAATCTCTGGAGATACTCTATGGAAAAAGGGATGAGTGGGTAATACTGCATGCCGTGTCCCTGCTTAGAAAGTTAAAAATGCAAGGCACATTAAAGGCCCTGGTAAGTCCTGCAGTAAGGAAACTGGGTTGATTTTACTTAGTTTTTAAAATATATATATATATATATATATATAAGCACAAAAGATAGCTCCATCTCTGAAAACCTATTAATATTTCGTGAAACTAGGTTTCTTTGCAGCTCATGATCTGTGGAATTGATCCTTAGGATTATCTGGACTAAACTATTTAATCAAGGTAGTGTGACTGGGAGAGCTGATCTTCTATCTCTGAGTCAATACGCAGTGGTGTGGTCATTAGCAGAAACATATTTCAGCCCTCTGTTCATAATAAATTTAACTACCTGTATTGGTCAGTTTCCTGTCTGCTTTGGCCCAATAGGGTTGGGCAGCCACTCCAGTCACTATTGACTTTCACTTGTTGCCAGTGAAATGCTGAATTGCTGGTACCAAGCTAACTTCACATCACTGCATGGCTGGTCCAGACTTAACCATCCAGCAAAAGTACAGGAGTGGGAGTTTGGGAAAAGGCATATTGAGGCTTCTCTGCCCTAGTCTTTCAAGTCTGAAAGGATCACACATTGTAAACATGACTTCTGGTGTCTCACTGGCTTTTCTTTCTAAGCAGTTCTGAACATTCCAGAGATATACTCCAGATACCAAAGACCAAGGATTAGGTAAGGGGACTAAAACAGTGGTTCTCAAACCAGGAGCAATCCACCCCCAGCGCCTCCTGCCAGGGGACATTTGGAGGTGTTTGGAGACATTTTTATCTGTTCCCACTAGGTGGTGCTACTGGCATCTAGTGGGTAAAGGCCAGAATTGCTGCTAAATATCCTATGATGCACAGGACAGCCCCCACAAGTAATTCAAAATGTCAATAGTGCTGAGGTGGCGAAACCCTGGACTACAGGAAGTGAGATGGTTTGGGCATGTGTCACATTATTGAGGCAGCATGGAGTAGTGGAAAGAGATCTGACCATTTGCCTGAAAGCCAGAGTTCAAATCCTGGCTCTACTAGTGTGAAAGAGCCTTCTAAGGCTCACTGCCATGTAGTTCTCCTCTCCTTCCTGGTATGAGGAGAAATTTCATACAGCAAGCCCCTCCCTGCCCCTTACCACAGATTGGTAAAGCCTATGCCTTAGTACCTGGTGGTGGACAGAGGTAAAGTGATGTGACCCCTTCTGAGCCTGGCCCCTAAGCTACGCATGACATCTTCCCTTCCACCACCTGCCAGCAGAGAATCCAGTGGAGGATTCTGAGGCCTGACCTAGATATTGGATCAGGGATTCTAAAACTTAGATCCAAGATGTCCGAGGATGCTGGAACTTGGGAAGGGAAACACTACCTCTTTTTCTTTGCTAACCTCTAATTGAAAGTTAGCATTTTTTCAAGTATGAGTGCAAGCACCAAACCATTGCAATGTTAACAGCACTTGTGACTTCTTCTCTAATAGAAATCAGAGATGTTTTCATATCACATTGCAGTTATTACATCCATATCTCAAAATAACAATTTTGCTCATCACTACTTTTAAATTATAGTAGTTATCAGCGTGGCTGCTGGATCTGTTTAATAATGCACTAATAAAGAAGCACACATATTGCTACATTACAATTTTTTCTTTTAATTTTAATATTTTGGTAACTATTTCAAATTTGATTTTCTATGTAATCCTATGTATTTTGTTAGTCATTTACAAACAATACTCAGAGAATGGTCCATAGGCTGTACCAGACTGCCAAAGGGGTTCGTATCACAAAAAGGTTCAGAGCCTCTGCTCTCTGAATGACTGCGTGGGTCAGAGTCCTTCTTCCCACCATGGCCCCACCCCATCCTTGGTGGGGGGCCCGCCAACCTACATTGGGCCATACTATGTGCAAGGGAGAAAACTCCCTGGTGTCGAACCACAGAGATTTGAGGGGTGTTTGTGACAGTCACAATGATTAACCCTGCTGAGCCTCTCAAATGCTCTAAGCCTGGCTTCCACACTTCTTGGAAATAATCGTATCTATTCACAGGGTGGCTGGGAGGAGTAAAGGGGAGAACATATATGTCATGTGCCAAAGATGAAGGGATTATTATGAATTACCAAGTGGGGCTGCTCTTCCCTAAGCCAGGAAAAAGCAAACAATGACCCACCTGTTTTTGTAAATTACATTTTATTGGAATACAGGCCCATCGCTTGTTTATATATTGTCTGCGGCTTCTTTCATGGCAGAGGTGAGGTTTACAGTTAAGGAAACTGAGTCATAATAGGTTATGGGAGTTGAGAAGGGAACTACCATATAATGGACAAGTGCCTCCAATCATCATGTACACTCCTTAAAACCCTACTATGAGGAACTCAGGAATTGGATGGTGGGGGGATGGGGGAAATCTCTAGGTTTGCCCAAGTTAGTGTGATTAGCAAGTGACAGAGCTGGGCTTTTAACCCCAAGTGGTTTCATGCCCATACAGTGTATACTGCCCAATACTGCTCTCTGCCATCATTTACACTGCCAGCAGCATCATTATCAAAGACTTTTGTGTGATGTATGTGGTTACTGAGTGACAAAGTCTCTGCCATATGCCATTCCAGAGTGGTCTTTCAAATGATACATGGTGAATTCTTGTTTGTCCTCTGCTATTGAATTGCTATGTGATCCTAAGTAAGTTACTTAACATCTCTGAGCCTCAGTTCATTCAACTATAAAAACAGAAGTAAAATTTTTATCTTACCTGACTGGGTAATTTAGAACTCATTGAAAGAAGAAAGGAAGTAAATTAGTTGAGTAGATTTTTCTTTTTTTAGTCTCAGCACTGGAAAAAAGTATTTTTCTTTGAGAGACTCACAAAACTGACAGCTGCCAAAATTAGCATCTGACTCTTTTCCTTTTTATAAAAATGTATCTTATTAGATTCCATTACTTTGCACATCACATAATGGTATAATGCCAGAGCTAGAAGGGAGTTTAAGAGATCTTTCTAAGCCAACCCTTCTTTTAGCAGTTGAGGAATCATGGGTCACAGGAGGCAAAGTGATTTGCTTTGGGTGTCCCAGGAACTATGGGCTGAGACTGGAAATCTAGTCTTTGATTCCCAGGGACTGTGTTCTCTGCATTACTGCATTGCCTCCTGAAGGAGGGACCTGATAAGAGTACCCAATTTTGGGGATGATTGTTCAAGCTTAAAAGTCATAATCATCAATGTGTCCCTTTCCTTTGGGGGTAAGTACACAATGCTAAATCTTCCAGCTTTGGCTTGAAGAAGGTCTGGCTTTGAATGTGCCTCTGCCATTGACAAATGAGACCTTGGGCTCACTGCTTCCCTCTTCTGCAGAGTCTTTCTTTCTTTGCCTGTAAAATAGGGATAATAATACAGACAGTACTCGACTTACGATTTTTCGACTTTATGATGGCACAAAAGTGGTATGCATTCAGGAGAAAGCATACTTGGAATTTTGAATTTTGCTCTTTTCCAGGCTAGTGATATGGGGGACGACACTCTCTTGTGATGCTGCACGAGGCAGCAGCTGCAACTCCTGTTCAGCCACGCGGTCACCAGGGCAAACACCTGATATACTGACAACCATTGTGTACCCAGCAACCATCTTATTTCTCACTTTCAGTACAGTATTCAATAAAGTACATTAGATATTCAACACTTTATTATAAAATAGGCTGTTTCTTAGATGATTTTGCCAAACTGTATAGGCTAATTTAAGTGTTCTGAGCATGTTTAAGGTAGGCTGGGCTAAGCTATGATGTTTGGTAGGTTAGATGTATTAAATGCATTTTCAACTTATGATACTTTCAACCTACGATGTGTTTATCGGGATGTATCCCCCTTATAAGTTGAAGATCTGTAGTATCTACCTCATAGGCTATTGAGAGATTAAATAAGATGATATAGATAAAGCATGTATAATAGAGTTCCTGGCATGTAGTAAGACTTGATAAATGCTAGCTATATTACAGCTATTGCTTAGCAACCTACGGTAAGGATCTCCAAGTGCAATCCACTCATGGGGCAGAAAACAGGCTGTGACGTGTCATCTGGATGGTAAGAAACAAGGTAAATATTAGTAGCCATGGCTATCTGCCCACTTTTATGATTGAGAAAAGCTGCATTCAAGAAAATCACTGCAAATTTAGGTATCTTACTTGGTATAACAAAATGGGAGTTTAAATATGTATTTATTTCATGTTTTGATGTCAGCAAGTATGAGTACTGAGTAATCACCCATAAACAACTTAAACTTCCTGAGATAAATCTTCGGCAGGTGTTTTCTCTCCAGTCAAGAGTTGGCCCTTGACATTTGATTTAATCTGCACACAGGTCCCCACAGAGGCAGCCTCCTTCTGGCCACAGAACTGGTCTTCAGCACTTGGCTTCCTTAGATCCAGGGCCACCACAAATCCTTACTAACTATGAAATGCCTTTAAGATTTAAGCTCTGATAAGTTTGATGCCCTGAAACCAGACCTCTTAGCCATGGGCTGAGGTCAGAGGCTCACTAGTTTACACACAACCAAGCTCTCAGTGGAGCACTGGGGGAGGGAGAGCGGGGGAGCTGTTTGAGACTAATTAGCCTCATTAAGAAACTCTTGATGAGCAAATGAAACTGAAACGTAGACACCTTCTGAAATCACTTAGCAGATTTGCAACCTGAAAATAAAGTAACTTTCCAGCAGTTTCCCAAGGCCTCAAAGTCCCATGTTCATGTTTCCTCCAAGAAGAAGTGGTACAGTGTGGTCTTCCTCCTCAGCTGAGCCTGAGCCTGGAGACTGTAGGGACTCCTGGTGCCCCTTTGTACTTTCTTTAGATTGAGAGCTCTGTCCAGTGGAGTTCTCTCCTCTCTCTTCTTTTTTACATTTAGATCCAACCTCCAGAGCTCTGCTCAAATCCTACTCCTTGCCAGAAGTGTGCACTCTTTCTCTTTCTGTCCTTGTTTGACAATTTACCCTATGCTGAGTTTTCATATGCATCTTCTCATTTAATCGCTACAAGGACCTTATAAAGTGGTCACTGTCATTATTCCCATTTTATAGATGAGGCTCAGAGATGTTAAATGACTTTTCCCAAGTCTCACAGCTAGTAAGTGGTACAGCCAGAATTTGAACCCCAAAAGTCTGACGCCAGAACCTGAGACACCCCATGTAACAGTCTTCAACTGTGAACACTTAAGAATGTCCTCAGTCTGCATCCACCACATCCCCACTTCAGTGTGTCCTTGTCTTATGTGTGTGTAATGGACGTCCCCAACTGGCACACAGTAGGCATTCAATAAATATTTGCTTCATGACTCCATGGGTTATAAATTCCTTGAAGAGAATCATCTTGTTTTATACATCTAGGGATCCCACCCCCTCAGCTGGTGTTACCTGCGCAATGTTGAGCTCAAAGTTTGAAGCTATTCCATTCTTCCTGAATACCAGACAAATTCTTTCTCGTATCTAGATGAAATCTCTGACACAGCAATCTAAACTCACTTCCTTTAGTCGGAGCCATATTTGAAAATTTCTACCTATACCCAAATTAATACCAATCCATCTCAACAGAGGAGAAAATCCTGGAGTTGAGAGTCAGAAGACCAAAGTTGGAGTCCCATTCTGTCACCTATTAGGTGTGACCATTGGCAATTGGCTCAAGATTCTTGAGCCTCAATTTTTTTCATCTGTAAAATGTGGATAGTAGCATCTGCCCACTCAGACCACCTCACAGAAGTGGTATGAGCATTGGGTTAGATGATACACATTGTATCAACTTATACATCAGCTATATTATTCTTACTGATCACCAGCTGGTGGCAGAAGTGTTTCTTTTGGTAGACTAACTGAATTGTGGTGCATTCTGGATAGCAAAATCAGCAGAAATCTTGAGGATACCTTTCCCAGATCAAACTACTAAGTAGAGGGGCTGTGGCTAATTCCTTCTAAAATTCTTCACTTCTTCAAATATTTATTGTGTGCTTAATGCATGCAGACAGTAGATGCTAAATCCTGGATATTCAGCTGCTAGATACTGGACATGTAAAACCATATAAAACAGAGCTCCTACCCCTCATGGATCCCACAGTCTAGAAGGAAATAGAGACAGGTGAATCCCCAACCACCATGCAGTAGGTCAAGTGCTATGAAATAGATGGAGAGAAGGAGGGCTCATGTATCATGACTATCTACTATATCTTGGAATCATCCTTAACTTCTCCACTTCTCATCACCCTCTCCCCTTCCAGATAGAACTTGTGAAAGTGAAAGTCAGAACATGTCACTCTTCTGCTCAGAATCCTTTGGTACCTTCTTACCTCACTTGAGTAAAACCTGAAGTTCCAACAACAGGTTCAAGGCCTTGTACAATCTGGCTCTGGCTACTCTCTGCTCACTGCTACCCCTCTCTTCCTAGCTCAGCCCACACATCAGCTTTCTTGCTTTGCCCTAACTCCTCCAAACACATGCCCATCTTAGAGTTTTTACAGATACTTTGACACAAATCTTGGCTTAGAATATCTTTTTTGCAGATACTCATGTGGCTTGCTCCTCCACTTTCTTCAGCCCTCTGCTCACATCTTGTATTAAAAACGCCATTGTTCACCACCAAATGTTAAAGAGCACCCATACTCTCCCATTATTGATACCCTCTTACTTAATTTTTCTTTTAAGGACTTAACACCACTGGATATATATCTAATTGTTTAGGTGTTCACTGTCCTCCATTCCAGAAAATGGAAGCTCCATGATGGTTGGTTTGGTTCACTGATATTTTCCTAATATATAAAAGTGTGCCTGGCACATAGTAGGTATTCAATAAATATAAAGAGATAGAATGTAAAGGGTGGTGCACAGAGAAGGGGCATCTCACAGGACTTGGTGGGGCAGAGGGAGGGGTCATGAGTCCCTTTTGGAAAAGGTACCACCTGCTCTGAGTTTTGAAGAATTGAAAGGTATTAGCTAGACAGAAAAGGGAGGAAGAGTGTATTCAATGGAGGATCCAAATATTATGTGCAAAGACCCCAAAGAGTGAAAAACCATGATGCATTTGGGTAACTTCAAGTGGTTCTAGATGGAAAGAAGATCAAAATCTTTCTACCACAGTCTAAGGAGGAGATGTAGCCTTACTCCTATCGTCCTCATCTTCTTTTGATCCCTAATAATTCACTAGAGGTTTTATCAACTGAGAGATTCTTAAAATATTCTTTCTGAGCCCTGCTCTTTCTAACCCAGGTAGCACTTTATTTTCTTTACTTTTGTTTTCCTCTTTTGCTTTGTTTTCCTTGGTTTTTAACAGGCATAAAAAAACTTTCATTTCTTTCTTTACATGCTGCTTTGCCAGAACCCAAACACCAAAAAATAAGTTGGTGAAATGCCAGATATCCACATCCAGAGTATTGGCAAAGGGCCACTGGGCCCGGCCAGATCAGATCAGCCAACCTGCAGGAAGTCAGGGGGTGGGGCAGGGGCCTCTGGCTCCAACTAAGGGCAATGGCTTTGTTGATGTTTTCTGCCATTGTTGGATGCTGCTCTGGAGAGGAATCATGTTCCCTCTTGTACACCAAGTTACTGAGGAGCTGATTTCCAGTTCTGCTCATCTTTTTATTTCTTCAGCATATCTGGTCTTTCTCCTCTGTTCTCTCTGTAAGGAATAAGGATGAAGCCCAAGTGTGCTCATTATGGAGGGAGAGGAGTGTGAAACTTTTTTCAGACAATTGCTTTTTCTGGGCCTCAGTGCCAGAGACGCACATGCTTCTGGGGCTGAACCAAGTGATGAAGATAGCTGTTAATACTTTAATGCTGTATCTGTACATTTTGTGGTAGAGCTGTCTAGAATCCTGGAGTTTCAGCTTCAAAGATGGCAGTATAGGCATGTCCATTGGTCTACCTGCCTTTCCAAACTTATCTTTCCCTACTTGAGCAAGATAAATAATAATCATTTGTTAAGGCATTAAGATGCATTAGACATTACGATGCACATAGAAATAATTGTCTCCTTTGCTCTTCTCAGTAACCTTTCTCTAAACTAGTCCCACCTCCTTCTTCTCCCTCTCTGTTGCCATCACTGTTGGTCACCCTACCTTGCTTTGTTTTTCTTCTACGTACTTACCATAACTATGCTACATAATATTATGTATTTATTTTTTTGACCATTACTCTCCCAACCTAAAATAAAAATGCCATAAGAGCAAACACTTGGTTTTATCTTTGATAACTGCTGTATCCTCTACCCCTCAAGCACATAATAGGTGCTCAATAAATATTTACTAATAGATAAATTAACAAATCCATTAGTTAGGTTTTATTACTCTTTTGTTGAGGACAAAACCAACCAAAGAGGAAGTAAACTACCCAAGATAACATACTCAGGATAAGGCTGAGAGTAGAGCTGAGCCAGGATTTGATCCTGGGCCAGCTGACTTCAAAGACATCTTTCTTAATACATCTTATCACGCACCCTACATTCTAGCGTGGCTGGTGTTAGGCTGAGGCAAATGAGGCACTCATCTCTGTACAAGATTTAAGGGGGCACCAAAAAATCCAGTAATCAAAATAAATGTTTTAATGTACTATTTAAAAAAATCAAAACTCTTAAGGCCAAAAAATTCACGATGAACAAAACTTCAAAATTATAAACAAAGGAACAGTATTACTGATTCTTCCTTTTGCCTCAGGCTCCAGTGTGGTTCAGTCCAGCACTGATCCATCTTTATTTAAAATGTTGATATTACTCCAACTCCTGCCCTGCCCTCTAGTCACAGTTGTATGTTAAATCTCTTATTCTTCAGGTACTTCTTCCTTCCAGGTCTTTGCTCAAATGCTCTTGGACCTTGGGATATGTGTCTCTTGAAGCACTGGCACTTTCGTGTGTTTGACAGATCTCTCTAAACCACAGTGGAATGGTCACATAGCAATGTGTGACATCTCTCTTGAACTGTTGCTTTTTTTATTTTGACTCCACAAATTCTGGCTCCCTCATCTTGCTAACCAATGGCCACTGGGAAGGGCAGCGTTGGCTTCACTTACCAGCTACTAGTTCAGCTTGTCAGAACTACTGCCTGTACTGTCATGTTGTTTAATTACTGTGTTATTTCGCTGCATTTCCCTTATTAGTTTGTGAAAATGAGTGGAAAACAGAAAAATGAAAGAGCTGAATCTAGTGAGAGGAACTGTAAATCTTATAATCTAACCTAATTGAAAAAAACTTGGAAGTCGGTAGGCATGTCAAAAGCACTGCTTCCTGGGCTTTCCTGGTGGCGCAGTGGTTGAGAGTCCACCTGCCAATGCAGGGGACACAGGTTCATGCCCCGGTCGGGGAAGATCCCACATGCCGCGGAGCGGCTGGGCCCGTGAGCCATGGCTGCTGAGCCTGCACGTCCGGAGCCTCTGCTCCACAACGGGAGAGGCCACAACAGTGAGAGGCCTGCGTACTGGGAAAAAACAAAACAAAACACAGTGCTTCCTGAGCTTCAGTCAGAGGCTTGCTGAACTTGCCTGTTGACCACGTGTCCACATGTAGAAGGAAAGAACAGGAATTAAAGGATGCATAAAATGTTAAAGATATATTATCAAAATTGTCTCAAAAGATGAGGTTTAATCAGATTTGATGCTTTTTTTTAAGTTTTTCTGGGAACATCCTTAAATATCATTATAATTGTTAAATTTGTACTCTATGCCAGACACTTTATTTTACATGTATTAACTCATGAAATCCTCCTAGCAATCCTAGGGAGTAAATGTTAATATTATCTATTTTATCTTTTTCTTTTTTTATTATTATTACAGATGAGGAAGCTGAAGCTCAGAGAAGCTAAGTAATTTGCCCAAGGCCACACAGCTAATGAGCGTCAGAGTCAGGATTTGAACCCAGGTGGTCTGACTCCAGAATCCCAGCCTAAAGGACACCAAACCTCTTAAGTAACATGTAGATCTATTGGACTTTATGTATTTTGCATATATTTATTTTGTTCTTAATTCTGTAAGCATTACATATAGAAGCAGTGCCCTGCCCGTGGCTTCTCCCACTTTTGCTGGTCCTAATCCTAGCCTTTTCCAAGGCTCAGAAAAAAAGCTACCTTTTGATGTTGCCTTCCCTGACAAACTAGAAGTAGTCTATCCTTCCTAGAACAATCCACAACACTTTATTTCTCTCAAACTTTATTGCTCTTTTACTCGACACACATGTGATCTCTCTTAATTTATTGGATTAAGTGAATTTCATCTTTGCATTGTGCAAAACAGTATAGTAATAAGTCCTTGTAGCAGAGGGAACAGAGGAATGGATATGCCCAGTAGAAATGGCCTCTAGCTCCTGGAAGGTCAGAGGATTCTGCAGATTTTCCATGACATTTCTATACAGTGGTTATAAAGTATAAAGTGCCATATAAATATGGAGGAAGTGAAGGGTACTAACTACTGAAAAGTAAAGCATTAAGTGATTAATAACATCCTTTCATGGAGATGACCCTTCTGGGAGACCATCAGCAAGGTGTGTCATGTACATGGTGAAATTTGCATCGGGTTGGTTCCAGGAAATACCACTTTCAAGTCCCAACCAGATCTTTGAAACTCAGATGTGGGGAAGGTGGCTCCATCACATGTAAAATATGGATAATTACTCCTGCTCTTTGTACCTCATGGGGTTGTTGTGACAGCAAATGAAAAATGTAAAAGGGCTTTATAAGCTGTGAAGCAATGAGGAGTCTAGGAGGTGATTATATTTTCCCTGGGTGGATTTAATCATGCCCAATCCATATTCTCACAAACTCCAAAGCCCTGCTTGTGCTGGATACTCTGCATTAACCATAGATCCTGCCTTCACCCTTTTCCACCTGTCTCTGTCCTGGGAGGCTGACCCTTATGGTCATTACTGGCTTCCTTTGCTCTCTGGCTTCTGCTTAGATTTAGCTGATGAGGGCCCTTGGCAGAAGACTGGGGCAAAGAAGGAGCAAGAGGCCAGGTATTTATTCCATTGTCTATCCCTCACCCCCAGAGTCTCAGTAGGGCTGGCTATGCCCCCTCAACTGAGATCACTGTCCCTCTTAAGGCAGCCCTCTCTACCCAGCCCTCTCCTTCATTTGTCACATCCAGTCAAAGGGCAGTGACAGCCAGTGCTGGGCACTGCATTCTCCCTGTAGTGTCTCTACACCCTGCACACACCAAACCCTGCTCAAGGTTTCCTGATTTGTGTTATAGTTTCCTACTGGGGTCCTAATTAATTCACCTGCTCAAGGTCTTGCCTTCTTCCTGAGGCTCTCCTAGCAAAACCAAATCCAGCAGCCAGCTAATCCACCTTGCTCTGAACTTAAAAACTCCCTCTGTTTATATTTTTGCCAGAGTGAACACTGTGGAATGAATATTCGATCTAGTGGATATTAGTAAGTGACATTAAAATTTCTTTTCAAAAAAAAAAAATTTCTTTTCATGTTCTGGTACCTTTGCGACTCACCGGTTGAACAAACTACATTACTATCAACCCCCTTTTTTTATCTTCAAGACTTTCAACAGCATTCACTCTGCTATTATGCATATTACAGGCCACTAAGACAGAACATACAAATACACACACACACACACACCAGCTATGTAATTGTAAGAAGCCATCTACTGTGAAATGTATTACTATTTCGGGGATATTAAAATGTGAAAAAGTGTTCTTAGAACAGATGGAATATAAAAGTATGCACACCTTCAATTTTTCTTATTTGACAATCCCCTTCTGATTAGAAAAATCTCATCAGAATAGAGTGCTAAGAGACATATTTTGGCAAACCCTGGCCCACACCTTTTACCAGCCAACAACATATATAATACCTGTGCATTTCATTTATTATTGAATTGTTGTTTAGCCATGTGTTGTTAGTCTCCTTCTTGGTAGGTAGTCACTATTAATCCCATCTCTAGACATAGAGCTAACATCCTGTGAGTAGTTGGGTGGGTTCTGTGGCAGAGGCTGGCTCACTGTTGACCAAGTCCAGTTCTATTTCCTCCTGTGCAGGAAACTAACTGTATTTCTCAGCTTTCCCCACAGTCAGGTGTGGCCTTGTGAGTTCTGCCCAATAGAATGTGATCAGAAATAATATGTGCTGCTTTCAAGCTTAGCCCATAAAACTCTTCCCTTCATGTTCTCTTCTCCCAACTGCTGGTGGGATGTTGACACCCAAGACAAACTTGGTGGTCATGTGTTGGAGATGCAGGCATACCATTAGCCTACATTTCTCAACACATGAATTCCCTCTATGCCCAACCTACCATTAATGCTGTTTGGATTTTGAGCGAGCAAGAAATACATTTCCATTGAACAAAGTCACTGAGATCGTGGGCTTCATCTGCTTCATACTGTGGCTAGTGTTGCATAAACTAAAACAACCTCCTTGTGACTAGGGGGTGGCTGGGTTAGGAGTGTGGCCTGTGGCTAGACATTGCACACAACCTTGGCCTCTGTAAACTCAGGCCATCTGTCCACACCCAGCCATCTCTTCTCTGATGGTCTTCCCCACGTTCCAGCAAGTGCTGACTGCTCCCTTGCCTACTTTTCCTGCTCCTTTGGGCATAATCTTACTAAAACACTTACAAAGTTGGATTTCATCTCTCTGTGTCCGTGTTTATCTTTCTCATTTGCCACAAGTTCCATGAGATCTAGGACCTCAATGGATTCATGTCCCTCTTCCTAATGCCCTACATAGGGGCTGGCATTGGGTGCATATTTAAAAAGTATTTTATTGAATTAATGAATTACTAGGTCTTTGTATAGTCAAATAAGGCATCTTGGGACCTTTCCCATATATTTAGAGTGACTCCAAGTAAAACCCACCATATGAATAAATATAAATAAAACTGGAGGACCTTCAAGATGGTGGAGGAATAAGACATGGAGATCACCTTTCTCCCCACAAATACATCAGAAATACATCTACATGTGGAATAACTCCTACAGAACACCTACTGAATGCCGGCAGAAGAACTCAGACCTCCCAAAAGGCAAGAAACTCCCCCACATACCTGGGTAGGTCAAAAGAAAAAACAGAGACAAAAGAGTAAGGACGGGACCTGCACCAGTGGGAGGGAGCTGTGAAGGAGGAAAAGTTTCCACACACTAGGAAACCCCTTCACAGGCGGAGACTGTGGGTGGCAGAGGGGGGAAGATTCGGAGCCATGGAGGAGAGCGCAGCAACAGGGGTGCGGAGGGCAAAGCGGAGAGATTCCCGCACAGAGGATCAGTGCCGACCAGCACTCACCAGCCCGACAGGCTTGTCTGCTCACCCGCCTGGGCGGGCAGGGCTGGGAGCTGAGGCTCGGGCTAAGGAGGTCAGATCCCAAGGCGAAGACTGGGGTTGGCTGCGTGAACACAGCCTGAAGGGGGCTAGTGCACCACGGCTAGCCGGAAGGGATTCCGGGAAAAATTCTGGAGCTGCCAAAGAGGCAAGAGACTTTTTCTTGCCTCTTTGTTTCCTGGTGCCCGAGGAGAGGGGATTAAGAGTGTCGCTTAAAGAAGCTTGCGAGGTGAGCGTGAGCCACGGCTATCAGCACGGACCCCAGAGACGGGCATGAGACGCTAAGGCTGCTGCTGCAGCCACCAAGAAGCCTGTGTGCAAGCACAGGTCATTACCTACATCTCCACTCCCAAGAGCCTGTGCAGCCCACCACAGCCAGGGTCCCGGGGTCCAGGGACAACTTCCCTGGGAGAACACACGGTGCACCTCAGGCTGGTGCAACGTCATGCTGGTCTCTGCTGCCACAGGTTCACTCCGAACTCCATACCCCTCCCTCCCCCCAGCCTGA
This sequence comes from Delphinapterus leucas, assembly GCF_059928025.1. NCBI lineage: Eukaryota > Metazoa > Chordata > Mammalia > Artiodactyla > Monodontidae > Delphinapterus > Delphinapterus leucas. Next base: position 33,744,110 of record NC_143147.1, read on the forward strand.
GTGAGCCAGAGCCCCCGAATCAGCTGCTCCTTTAACCCCGTCCTGTCTGAGTGCAGAACAGACGCCCTCAGGCGACCTACATGCAGAGGTGCGGCCAAATCCAAAGCTGAACCCCAGGAGCTGTGCGAACAAAGAAGAGAAAGGGAAATCTCTCCAAGCAGCCTCAGGAACAGCGGATTAAATCCCCACAATCAACATGATGTACCCTGCATCTGTGGAATACCTGAATAGAAAACGAATCATCCCAAAATGAGGAGGTGGACTTTGGGAGCAACAATATATATATTTTTTCCCCTTTTCCTTTTCCTTTTTTATGAGTGTGTAGGTGTATGCTTCTGTGTGTGATTATGTCTGTATAGCTTGCTTTTGCCATTTGTCCTAGGGTTCTGTCTGTCCGTTTCTTTTTTCTTTTTTTTTTAAGTATAGCTTTTAGTGCTTGTTATCACTGGTGGATTGGTTTTTTGGTATGGTTGCTCTCTTCTTTCTTTCTTTTTTAAATTTATTTTATTACTTTTTTTAATAATTATTTTTTATTTTAATAACTCTATTTTATTTTATTTATTTCATTTATCTTCTTCTTTCATTCATTCTTTATTTTTTTTTTTTCTCCCTTTTATTCTGAGCCATGTGAATGACAGGATCTTGGTGCTACAGCCAGGCATTAGGGCTGTGCTTCTGAGGTGGGAGAGCCAAGTTCAGGACATTGGTCCACAAGAGACATCCCAGCTCCACATAATACCAAACGGCAAAAATCTCCCAGAGATCTCCATCTCAACGCCAAAACCCAGCTCCACTGAACGACCAGCAAACTCCAGTGCTGGACACCCTATGCCAAACAACAAGCAGGACAGGAACACAACCCCACCCATTAACAGAGAGGCTGCCTAAAATCATAATAGGGTCACAGACACCCCACTACACAGCAGCAGACGTGGACCTGCTCACCAGAAATACAACATCCATCCTCATTCACCAGAACACAAGTACTGGTCCCCTGCAGCAGGAAGCCTACACAATCCACTGAACCAACCTTAGCCACAGGGGGCAGACACCAAAAACAATAGGAACTATGAACCTGCAGCCTGAGAAAAGGAGACCCCAAAGACAGTAAGTTAAGGAAAAAGAGAAGACAGAGAAACACACAGCAGATGAAGGAGCAAGGTAAAAACCCACGAGACAAACAAATGAAGAGGAAATAGGCAGTCTACGTGAAAAATAATTCAGAATAATGATAGTAACGATGATCCAAAATCTTGGAAATAGAATGGAGAAAATACAAGAAACGTTTAACAAGGACCTAGAAGAACTAAAGAGCAAACAAACAGTGATGAACAACAAAATAAATGAAATTAAATATTCTCTAGAGGGAATCAAGAGCAGAATAACTGAGGCAGAAGAACAGATAAGTAACCAGGAAGATAAAATAGTGGAAATAACTACTGCAGAGCAGAATAAAGAAAAAAAATGAAAAGAATTGAGGACAGTCTCAGAGACCTCTGGGACAACATTAATCACACCAACATTTGAATTATAGGGGTCCCAGAAGAAGAAGAGAAAAAGAAAGGGGCTGAGAAAATATTTGAAGAGATTAGAGTTGAAAATTTCCCTTATATGGGAAAGGAAACAGTTAATCAATTCCAGAAAGCACAGAGAGTCCCATACAGGATAAATCCAAGGAGAAACATGCCAAGACAAAACTAATCAAAATATCAAAAATTAAATATAAGGAAAAAATATTAAAAGCAGCAACAGAAAAACAACAAATAACATACAAGGGAATCCCCATAAGGTTAACAGCTGGTCTTTCAGCAGAAACTCTCCAAGCGAGAAGGGAGGGGCAGAACATATTTAAAGTGATGAAGGAGAAAAATATACAACCAAGATTACTTTACCAAGCAAGGATCTCATTGAGATTTGATGGAGAAATTAAAACCTTTACAGACAAGCAAAAGCTGAGAGAATTCAGCACCACCAAGCCAGCTTCACAACAAATGCTAAAGGAACTTCTCCAGGCAGGAAACACAAGAGGAGGAAAACACCTACAATAACAAACCCAAGACAATTAAGAAAATGGTAATAGGAACATACATGTGAATAATTCCCTTAAATGTAAATGGATTAAATGCTCCAACCAGAAGATATAGACTGGCTGAATAGATATAAAAACAAGACCCATATATATGCTGTCTACAAGAGACCCACTTCAGACCTAGGGACACAGACAGCCTGAAAGTGAGGGGATGGAAAAAGATTCCATGCAAATGGAAACCAAAAGAAAGCTGGAGTATCAATTCTCATACCAGAAAAAATAGACTTCAAATCAAAGACTATTACAAGAGACAAGGAAGAACACTACATAGTGATCAAGGGATCAATCCAAGATGAAGATATAACAATTGTACATATTTATGCAACCAACGTAGGAGCACAACAATACATAAGGCAAATACTAACAGCCATAAAAGGGGAAATCGACAGTAACACAATCATAGCAGGGGACGTTAATACCCCACTTTCACCAATGGACAGATCATCCAAAATGAAAATAAATAAGGAAACACAAGCTTTAAATTATACATTAAACAAGATGAACTTAATTTATATTTATAGGACAGTCCATCCAAAAAGAATAGATAACACTTTCTTCTCAATTGCTAATGGAACATTCTGCAGGATACAACATATTTCACATCACAAATCAAGCCTTGGGAAATGTAAAAAAACTGAAGTCTTATCAAGTATCTATTCTAACCACAACACTTTAAGACTAGATATCAATTACAGGAAAAAATCTGTAAAAAATACAAACACATGGAGGCTAAACAGTACACTACATAATAGCCAAGAGATCACTGAAGAAATCAAAGACGATATCATAAAATACCTAGAGGCAAATGCCAATGAAAACACAATGACCCAAAACCTATGGGATGCAGCAAAAGCAGTTGTAAAATGGAATTTTATAGCAATACAGTCCTACCTTGAGAAACAAGACACATCTCAAATAAACAACCTATCCTTACACCTAAAGCAATTAGAGAAAGAAGAACAAAAAAACCCCAAAGTTAGCAGAAGGAAAGAAATCACAAAGATCAGATCAGAAATAAATGAAAAAAATGAAGGAAACTATAGCAAAGAACAAAAAACTAAAAGCTGGTTCTTTGAGAAGATAAACAAAATTGAGAAACAATTAACCAGACTCATCAAGAAAAACAAGGGAGAAGACTCAAATCAATAGAATTAGAAATGAAAAAGTAAAAGTAACAACTGACACTGCAGAAATACAGAGGATTATGAGAGATAACTACAAGCAACTATATGCCAATAAAATGGACAACTTGGAAGAAATGGACAAATTCTTAGAAATGCATAACTTTTTGAGACTGAACCAGGAAGAGAAAATATGAACAGACCAATCACAAGCACTGAAATTGAAACTGTGATTAAAAATATTCCAAAAGCCAAAAGCTCAGCACCAGATGCCTTCATAGATGAATTCTATCAAACATTTAGAGAAGAGCTAACACTTATCCTTCTCAACCTCTTCCAAAATATAGCAGAGGGAGGAACACTCCCAAACTCATTCTACAAGGCCACAATCACCCTGATACCAAAACCAGACAATGATGTCACAAAGAAAGAAAACTATAGGCCAATATCACTGATGAACATAGATGCAAAAATCCTCAACAAAATACTGGCAAACAGAATCAAACAGCATATTAAAAGGATCATACACGATGATCAAGTGGGGTTTATTCCAGGAATACAATGATTCTTCAATATATTCAAATCAATCAATGTGATATACCATGTTAACAAATTGAAGAATGAAAACCATATGATCATCTCAATAGATGCAGAAAAAGTTTTTGATAAAATCAACACCCATTTATGATAAAAACCCTCCAGAAAGTAGGCATAGAGGGAAGTTACCTCAACATAATTAAGGCCATATATGACAATCCCACAGCCAACGCCATCCTCAATGGTGAAAAAATGAAATCATTTCCACTAAGATCAGGAGAAAGGCAAGGTTCCTCACTCTCACCACTATTATTCAACATAGTTTTGGAACTTTTAGCCACAGCAATCACAGAAGAAAAAGAAATAAACAGAGCCCAAATCTGAAAGGAAGAACTAAAGATGTCACTGTTTACAGATGACATGATACTATCCATAGAGAATCCTAAAGATGCTAACAGTAAACTACCAGAGCTAATCAATGAATTTGGTAAAGTAGCAGGATACAAAATTAATGCACAGAAATCTCTAGCATTCTTATATAGTAGTGATGAAAAATCTGAAAGTGAAATTAAGAAAACACTCCCATTTACCATTGCAACAAAAACAATAAAATATCTAGGAATAAACCTACCTAAGGAGACGATCGACCTGTATGCAGAGAATTATAAGACACTGATGAAAGAAATTAAAGATGATACAAATAGATGGAGAGATATACCATGTTCTTGGATTGGAAGAATCAACATTGTGAAAATGACTATACTACCCAAAGCAATCTACAAATTCAATACAATCCCTATCAACCTACCACTGGCATTTTTCACAGAACTAGAACAAAAAATCTCCCAATTTGTATGGAAAAACCAAAGACCCCGAATAGCCAAAGCAGTCTTGAGAAAGAAAAACGGAGATGGAGGAATCATGCTCCCTGACTTCAGACTATACTACAAATCTACAGTAATAAAGACAATATGGTACTGACACAAAAACAGAAATGTAAATCAGTGGAACAGGATAGAAAGCCCAGAGATAAACACACACACATATGGCCACCTTATCTTTGATAAAGGAGGCAAGAATATACAGTGGAGAAATGAGAGACTGTTCAATATGTGATGCTGGGAAAACTGGACAGCTACATGTAAAAGAATGAAATGAGAATACTCTCTAACACCATACACAAAAAATAAACTGAAAATGGATTAAAGACTGAAATGTAAGAGCAGACACTATCAAACTTTTAGAGGGAAACATAGACAGAACACTCCATGACATAAATCACAGCAAGATCCTTTTTGACCCACCTCCTAGGGAAATGGAAATAAAAACAAAAATATACAAATGGGACCTAATGAAACCTAAAAGCTTTTGCACAGCAAGGGAAAGCATAAACAAGATGAAAAGACAAACTTCAGAATGAGAGAAAATATTTTCAAGGAAGCAACTGACAAAGGATGAATCTCCAAAATTTACAAGTAGCTCATGCAGCTCAATATAAAAAACACAAACAACCCAAATCAAAAATGGTCAGAAGACCTAAATAGACATTTCTCCAAAGAAGATATGCAGATTGCCAACAAACACTTGAAAGAACGCTCAACATCATTAATCATTAGAGAAATGCAAATCAAAACTACAATGTGATATCATCTCACACCACTCAGAATGGCCAACATCAAAAAATCTACAATCAATAAATGCTGGAGAGGGTGTGGAGAAAAGGGTACCCTCTTGCACTGTTGGAGGGAATGTAAATTGATACAGCCACTATGTAGAACAGTATGGAGGTTCCCTAGAAAACTAAAAATAGGAATACCATATGATGCAGCAATACCACTACTGGGTATATACCCTGAGAAAACCATAATTCAAAAAGAGTCATGTCCACAATGTTATTTGCAGCTCTATTTACAATAGCCAGGACATGGAAGCAACCTACGTGTCCATCAACAGATGAATGGATAAAAAAGATGTGGCACATATATACAATGGAATATTACTCAGCCATGAAAAGAAACGGAATTGAGTTATTTGTAGTGAGGTGGATGGAACTAGAGTCTGTCATACAGAGTTAAGCAAGTCAGAAATAGGAAAAGAAATACCCTATGCTAACACATATATATGGAATCTAAGAAAAAAAAATGCTCGTGAAGAACCTAGGGTCAAGACCGGAACAAAGGTGCAGACCTACTAGAGAATGGACTTGAGGATATGGGGATTGGGAAGGGTAAGCTGGGACAAAGTGACAGGGTGGCATGGACATATATAGACTACCAAGCGTAAAATAGATAGCTAGGGGCTTCCCTGGTGGCGCAGTGGTTGAGAGTCCGCCTGCCGATGCAGGGGATACGGGTTCGTGCCCTGGTCCGGGAAGATGCCACATGCCGCGGAGTGGCTAGGCCCATGAGCCATGGCCACTGAGCCTGCGCGTCCGGAGCCTGTGCTCCGCAACGGGAGAGGCCACAACAGTGAAAGGCCTGTGTACTGCAAAAAGAAAATAAAAAATAAAAAATAAGATAGCTAGTGGGAATCAGTCGCATAGCACAGGGAGATCAGCTCGGTGCTTTGTGACCACCTAGAGGGGTGGGATATGGAGGTTGGGAGGGAGGGAGACGCAAGAGAGAAGAGATATGGAAATATATGTATGTGTATAACTGATTCACTTTGTTATAAAGTGGAAATTAATGCATCATTGTAAGGCAATTATACTCCAATAAAGATGTTTATATATATATACAATGGAGAAGACAGCCTCTCCAATAAGTGGTGCTAGGATAACTGGACAGCTGTATGTAAAAGAATGAAATTAGAACATTTCCTGACACAATACACAAAAATAAACTCCAAATGGATTAAAGACCTAAATGTAAGGCCGGACACTATAAAAAAGAGGAAAACTTAGGCAGAACACTCTTTGTCATAAATCGTAGCAAGATCTTTTTTGATCCACTTCCTAGAGTTATGAAAATAAAAACAAATGGGGACTAATTAAACTTAAAAGCTTTTGCACAGCAAGTGAAACCATCAACAAAATGAAAAGGAAACCCTCAGAATGGGAGAAAGTATTTGCTAATGAAGCAACCAACAAAGGATTAATCTCCAAAATATACAGGCAGCTCATGCAGCTCCATATGAAAAAAACAAACAACCCAATCAAAAAATGAGCAGAAGATCTAGATAGACATTTCTGCAAAGAAGACATACAGATTGCCAACAAACAGATGAAAGGATGCTCAACATCACTAATTATTAGAGAAATGCAAATCAAAACTTCAGTGAGGTATCACCTCACACTGGTCAGAATGGCCATCATCAAAAATCTACAAACAATAAATTCTGGAGAGGGTGTGGAGAAAAGGGAACCCTCCTACACTGTTAGTGGGAATGTAAACTGGTACAGCCACTATGGAGAACTGTATGGAGGTTCCTTAAAAAACTAAAAATAGAGCTACCATATGATCCAGCAATCCTACTCCTAGGCATGTATCTGGATAAAACCATAGTTTGAAAAGATACATGCACCCCAGTGTTCATTGCAGTGCTATTTACGATAGCCAGGACATGGAAGCAACCTAAGTTTCCATCAACAGAGGAGTGGATAAAGAAGATGTGGTGCAATGGAATATTTGTCAGCCGTAAAAAAAAAGTGTGAAATAATGCAACCTGGATGGACCTAGAGATTGTCATACTGAGTGGAGTATGTCAGACAGAGAAAGACAAATATCATGATATCATTTATATGTGAAATCTAACAAAGGGTACAAATGAACTTATTTACAAAACAGAAATTGAGTCATAGATGTACAAAACAAACTTATGGTTACCAGGGGGGAAAGGGAGGGGAGGGATATATTGGGAGATTGGGATTGACATATACACAGTATTATTTATGAAATAGATAACTAATAAGACCTACTGTGTAGCACAGGGAACTCTAGTCAATACTCTGTAATGGCCTATATGGGAAAATAATCTTAAAAAGAGTGGATATATGTATATGTAAAACTGATTCACTTTGCTGTACACCTGAAACTAATACAACATTGTGACTCAACTATACTCCAATAAAAATTAAAAAAAAAATAAAGTGCACCTGATTTACAGAATATTATGCTTTTTAAGAAACCATTTCTGAGGTCCATTTCAACCTTACAATTCTATGCTTCTATGCTTTGTAGCTTCTGTTATCCTTATTCATGAAAGGTTTATGATCTGCTGATGCAAATCAGTTGCAACTGTTGAAAACTTTAGGACTTCACCTCATAAACAGCTTTTGACAGGCCTGAGCAATCAATGTTGGGCCCCAGTTATTCCAGGGATAGAAAGCAGACCCTCTGCTTCAGTGAGGAGGCCAGGATGCAACCTGTCTGCTTAATTTGCACCTGATGGGAAGAAGGAAGGCAAGCAACAGAACATTTGACTGATACTGGTTTAAGAGATCATGGCACGTTGATTGATTTACATATATTGAAGAATCCTTGCATTCCTGGAATAAACCCCACTTGATCATGGTGTATGATCCTTTTAATGTACTGTTGGATTCTGTTTGCTAGTATTTTGTTGAGGATTTTTGTGTCTATGTTCATCAGTGATAATGGCCTGTAGTTTTCTTTCTTTGTGACACATCTTTGTCTGGTTTCAGTATCAGGGTGATGGTGGCCTTGTAGAATGAGTTTGGGAGTATTCCTCCCTCTGCTATATTTTGGAAGAGTTTGAGAAGGACAGGTGTTAGCTCTTCTCTAAATGTTTGACAGAATTCACCTGTGAAGCCATCTGGTCCTGGGCGACTGTTGGAAGATTTTTAACCACAGTTTCAATTTCAATGCTTGTGATTGATCTGTTCATATTTTCTATTTCTTCCTAGTTCAGTCTCAGAAGGTTGTGCATTTCTAGGAATTTGTCCATTTCTTCCAGGTTGTCCATTTTATTGGCATACAGTTGCTTGTAGTAATCTCTCATGATCTTTTTGTATTTCTGCAGTGTCAGTTGTTACTTCTTCTTTTTCATTTTTAATTCTACTGATTTTTGTCTTCTCCCTTTTTTTCTTGATGAGTCTGGCTAATGGTTTATCAATTTTGTTTATCTTCTCAAAGAACCAGCTTTTAGTTTTATTGATCTTTGCTATTGTCTCCTTCATTCCTTTTTCATTTATTTCTGATCTGATCTTTATGATTCCTTTCCTTCTCCTAACTTTGGGGTATTTTTGTTCTTATTTCTCTAATAGCTTTACATGCAAGGTTAGGTTGTTTATTTGAGATGTTTCCTGTTTCTTAAGGTAGGATTGTATGGCTCTAAACTTCCCTTTTAGAACGGCTTTTGCTGCATCCCATAGGTTTTGGGTCATAGTGTCTCCATTGTCATTTGTTTCCAGGTATTTTTTGATTTCCTCTTTGATTTCTTCAGTGATCACTTCATTATTAAGTAGTGTATTGTTTAGCCAACATGTGTTTGTATTTTTTACAGATCTTTTCCTGTAATTGATATCTAGTCTCATAGCTTTGTGGTCAGAAAAGATACTTGATAGGATTTCAATTTTCTTAAATTTACCAAGGCTAGATTTGTGAACCAAGATATGATCAATCTTGGAGAATGTTCCATGAGCACTTGAGAAAAATGTGTATTCTGTTGTTTTTGGATGGAATGTCCTATAAATATCAATTAAGTCCAACTTGTTTAATGTATCATTTAAAACTTGTGTTTCTTTATGTATTTTCATTTTGGATGATCTGTCCATTGGTGAAAGTGGGGTGTTAAATTCCCCTACTATGATTGTGTTACTGTCAATTTCCCCTTTTATGGCTGTTACTATTTGCCTTATGTATTGAGGAGCTCTTAGGTTGGGTGCATAAATATTTACAATTGTCATATCTTCTTGGGTCGATCCCTTGATCATTATGTAGTGTCCTTCTTTGTCTCATAAAATAGTCTTTATTTTAAAGTCTATTTTTTCTGACATAAGAATTGATACTCCAGCTTTCTTTTCATTTCCATTTGCATGGAATATCTTTTTCCATCCCCTCACTTTCAGGCTGTTTGTGTCCCTAGGTCTGAAGTGGGTCTCTTGTAGACAACATATATACGGGTCTTGCATTTGTATCCATGCAGCCAGTCTGTGTCTTTTGTTGGGAACATATAATCCATTTACATTTAAGGTAATTAATTACCTTTTTGTTACTTACCTTTTTTGTTACTTACCTTTTTTGTTACTTACCTTTTTGTTACTTACCTTTTTGTTACCCATTTTGTTACTTATTTTGGGTTTGTTATTGTATTGTATTTGTTATTTCCTGCTCTTGTGTTTCTTGCCTAGAGAAGTTCCTTAGGATATGTTGTAAAGCTGGTTTGGTGGTACTGAACTCTCTCAGCTTTTGCTTGTCTGTAAAGGTGTTAATTTCTCCATCAAATCTGAATGAGATCCTTGCTGGGTAGAGTAATATTGGTTGTACGTTTTTCTCCTTCATCACTTGAAGTATGTCCTGCCACTCCCTTCTGGCCTGCAGAGTTTCTGCTGAAAGATCAGCTGTTAACCTTATGTGGATTCCCTTGTGTGTTATTTGTTGTTTTTCCCTTGCTGCTTTTAATATGTTTTCTTTGTATTTAATTTTTGAAAGCTTATTAATATTGTCTTGGCGTGCTTCATCTCAATAGATGCAGAGAAAGCTTTTGACAAAATTCAACACCCATTTATGATAAAACCCTGAAGAAAGTAGGCATAGAGGGAACTTTCCTCAACATAATAAAGGCCATATATGACAAACCCTGAAGAAAGTAGGCATAGAGGGAACTTTCCTCAACATAATAAAGGCCATATATGACAAACCCACAGCCAACATCATCCTCAATGGTGAAAAACTGAAACCATTTCCACTAAGATCAAGAAGAAGACAAGGTTGCCCACTCTCACCACTCTTATTCAACATAGTTTTGGAAGTTTTAGCCACAGCAATTAGAGAAGAATAAGAAATAAAAGGAATCCAAATTGGAAAAGAAGTAAAGCTGTCACTGTTTGCAGATGACATGATACTATATATATAGAATCCTAAAGATGCTACCAGAAAACTACTAGAGGTAATCAATGAATTTTGTAAAGTAGCAGGATAGAACATTAATGCACAGAAATCTCTGGCATTCCTATACATTAGTGATGAAAAATCTGAAAGTGAAATTAAAAAAAAAAACACTCCCATTTACCATTGCAACAGAAAGAATAAAATATCTAGGAATAAAGCTACCTAAGGAGACAAAAGACCTGTATGCAGAGAATTATAAGACACTGATGAAAGAAATTAAAGATGATACAAATAGATGGAGAGATATACGATGTTCTTGGATTGGAAGAATCAACATTGTAAAAATGAATCTACTCCCCAAAGCAATCTACAGTTTCAATGCAATCCCTATCAAACTATCACTGGCATTTTTCACAGAACTAAAGCAAAAAAATTCACAATTTGTATGGAAACACAAAAGACCCTGAATAGCCAAAGCAATCTTGAGAACGAAAAAAGGAGCTGGAGGAATCAGGCTCCCTGACTTCAGACTATACTACAAAGCTACAGTAATCAAGACAGTATGGTACTGTCACAAAAACAGAAATATAGATCAATGGAAGAGGATAGGAAGCCCAGAGATAAACCCACACACATATGGTCACCTTATCTTTGATAAAGGAGGAGGAATGTACAGTGGAGAAAGGACAGCCTCTTCAATAAGTGGTGCTGGTAAAACTGGACAGGTACATGTAAAAGTATGAAATTAGAACACTCCCTAACACCATACACAAAAATAAACTCAAAATGGATTACAGGGCTTCCCTGGTGGCGCAGTGGTTGAGAGTCCGCCTGCCGATGCAGGGGACACGGGTTCGTGCCCCGGTCCAGGAAGATCCCACATGCCGCCGAGCGGCTGGGCCCATAAGCCATGGGCGCTGAGCCTGTGCGTCCGGAGCCTGTGCTCCGCAACGGGAGAGGCCACAACAGTGAGAGGCCCGCATACCGCAAAAAAAAAAAAAAAAAAAAAAAAAATGGATTACAGACATAAATGTAAGGCCAGACGCTATAAAACTCTTGAGGAAAACATAGGCAGAACATTCTATGACATAAATCACAGCAAGATGCTTTTTGACACACCTCCTAGAGAAATGGAAATGAAAATAAACAAATGGGACCTAATGGAACTTAAAAGCTTTGGCACAGCAAAGGAAAACATAAATAAGACGAAAAGATGACCCTCAGAATGGGTGAAAATATTTGCAAATGAAGCAACTGACAAAGGATTTATCTCCAAAATTTACAAGCAGCTCATGTAGCTCAATAACAAAAAACAAACAAACAACCCAATCCAAAAATGGGCAGAAGACCTAAATAGACATTTCTCCAAAGAAGATATACAGATTGCCAACAAACACTTGAAAGAACGCTCAACATCATTAATCATTAGAGAAATGCAAATCGAAACTACAATGAGATATCATCTCACAGCAGTCAGAATGGCCATCATCAAAAAATCTAGAAAGAATAAATGCTGGAGAGTGTGTGGAGGAAAGGGAGCACTCTTGCACTTTTGGTGGGAATGTAAATTGATACAGCCACTATGGAGAACAGTATGGAGGTTCCTTACAAAACTAAAAATAGAACTACCATATGACACAGCAATCCCACTACTGGGCATATACCCTGAGAAAACCATAATTCAAAAAGAGTCATGTACCAAAATGTTCATTGCAGCTCTATTTACAATAACCAGGACATGGAAGCAATGTAAGTGTCCATCAACAGATGAATGGATAAAGAAGATGTGGCACATATATACAATGGAATATTACTCAGCCATGAAAAGAAACAGAATTGAGTTATTTGTAGTGAGGTGGGTGGACCTAGAGTCTGTCATACAGAGTGAAGTAAGTCAGAAAGAGAAAAACAAATACTGTATGCTAACACATATATATGGAATCTAAGAAAAAAAAAAAAAACATGTCATGAAGAACCTAGTGGTAAGATGGGAACAAAGACCCAGACCTACTAGAGAATGGACTTGAGGATATGGGGAGGAGGAAGCGTATGCTGTGACAAAGTGAGAGAGTGGCATGGACATATATACACTACCAAACATACAATAGATAGCTCGTGGGAAGCAGCCGCACAGCACAGGGAGATCAGCTAGGTGGTTTGTGACCACCTACAGTGGTGTGATATGGAGGGTAGGAGGGAGGGAGACACAAGAGGGAAGACATGTGGGATCATATGTATATGTATAACTGATTTACTTTCTTATATAGCAGAAACTAACACAACATTGTAAAGCAATTATACTCCAATAAAGATGTTAAAAAAAAAAGAGATCATGGCATATGACTGTCTCTTTCTAGGGCATATTTGTCTCTTGTGGCTGCCCTATATCTTCTCTATATTTTGGTTGTGCTTTATATTACAAGTACTCCCTTTTCAAGAATAGGGACCATAAACTTGTATTCGCAGACTCCCTTGCAGCTAAAGTACAGGTCTGAGATTTGGCTTCTGCTAATTGGCTGTACCCATGCAATACTTGGATTCAAAAGTGGGCAATGTGAGGAGGTAGTCAGGTGTGGGCTCTCACTATGCTGGTGATCGCTGTGGTGTAGGCTTCTACTTCTTCAGAGCTTCCAGCATTCAGGCATGAGCAGCACTGGGGATGAGGGGCAATGACTATGACAGTGATGTTTTTACTAAAACTGTTCCCCTGACATGGTTAGATATTATTTTTATCTCTGTAGTTTCAAAGCCCAGCTCTCTGGTCCTCCTGCAGAGTCTGTGAGTCAGCTAACATCTTTTAAAAATTATTGTTTTTTACTCGAAGTAGCTACAGTGGATGCTGTGATTTTGCAACTTAGAACCCTGACCAGTGCTGTCAAGTGACAAGGAATAGGTGATTCCAGGGTCAGAGCAGCAGCTTAAAGTATCTTTAAGGATTCAGCCACTATCCTCCCAAGTTTTGTGTGTTTACTGTTTATCTCAATATTGGTTCAATGGCTCCCAACATCACATCCTCACACTTTGTTGTTACAGGTCAATAATAAATTAATGGGCAGAAAATAAACTTTCTTTTGTTTTTCCAAAAAAAATTTTTTTTAATTAAAGAGGAAATAATTTCTAGAAGCTCTTCCATGTTTCCTTTCTTTTGTTCATTGACCAGAACTCGGTAATAAGAGCACCACTAATTGCAAAGGGAGCATCTGACCAAAAGAAATGTGATAGCCATTATAAGCTGAGACCAGACATGATTTAGTACCAGGGGCTGGAAAATCCACATTCTATTATCAAGAAAGAAGGAAGGGAGTGGCTGCTGGGTAGGCCACTGATGTCTAACACAATTACATTCAAGCTTGCTCTCTCCTTGATGAGAACTGGCAAAGTGAATCTGCTCCTTTAAGAGGAAGCTTTACTATCAGATTCTGGTTTCCATTTTCCCCAGGACAACTCCTAGATGCTTCAGAACCTCCTGATGGACCCATTGTCAGAGAGATTTGGGTTTGAGTCATGGCTCTGTCATTTTCCCAGTATGACCTGGGCAGGGACTTTCTCACTTCTCTTTATTCATCTATAAACTGGAGGCAGAAATAGTGCCGCCTCATCGGTTCTTGTGAAGCTATAGTAACACAAAATTCCTTGCACATGATTAACAATAATTTAGAAGGAGGAGGAATACAAATGTAGAATGTTCTGACACATAACCCTCCTAGGGAGGGTAGCTTGACAATGCATAACCTGGTGATTTTAGAACAGATAGTTTCATACCAACTACAAGGTGAGATGTTTGCCAAATGTGTGTTTACAAGTGTGTTGTAAGAAAATGTTGCACAGTTATCTCCTTTAATCTTCATACAACCCCTTTTAACAGTCGAGGAATCTGAGGCTTAAAGATGCTCATGATGGACCTGAGGGTACATTTGGTAAGCAGCAGGGACAGAATCAGTCACCAGGTCTACCTGGCCTCTTTTCATTTTACCTTGGTACCTGGAAGCTGAGCAGTACGGTCAATAGCAGATTGCTTGATAACCACTGAGGATCAATCTGAAGAACTCAGGAGCATTATGCTGGCTGTAGAATAGTGGCTTGTAGAATAGTGATATCACTTATATTTTTAAGCTCCAGAGATTGAAGTCAAGGATCAGATTACTAGAGAGAAATTATGAAAAACATAAGGAAAAATATGCAGTATGAGCTAAGCAACAGTAGAATGAGTGGTGTTGGTGAGAAGTGAGTTTCCTGTCACTAGAGATAATCAAACAGCACTGGTCTCCTGTAGAGATAATCTGTGCTTTGGATGGAAGCAAGGAAGTATGAATGAATGATTCTGAGGACGTTTTTAGTTCTGAGATCCAAGATTTTGTGAGAGAAAAGTGCAGGGCAACCCCAGCCTCAGGAGAGGTTCTGGAATAGGTAGAATTTAACCTTTCAGTAGGATCAAAGTTCAGAGTTGATTAACTTACACGGGAATCCTGGAGTCAAACAGATTTGATTTCTCTGCCCTTTCCTTCATTTCTCTGAGCCTCTGCTGTGAGGTGACAGTAAAGTCCTTTGGGTATCCAGGCTTTTCCCTTGGGCATTAGTAAAAGAGGCTTGTTCTGAAAGGAAAGCAGGCTGACTGTTCTCACTGGCGGATCTCAGTAATGCCACCACCTGAGATGCCAAGACAAGCCAATGCACCCTATCCTCCTCCTGTCAGCACTCTTTCCTCCAACATGACACAGATTAAGAATTTACTTTCCAATAGCCTTTGATGAGTTTTTAAACATTTACCCTCAGGATTGTGCCTTTCTTTCTAACTCTTTTTTGTTCTCTCAACTTTCAGCCAGCTGATCAAAATTCTAGCTAAATTTAAAGACTTTCAAATTGGGCCATTCAAAATTAAGCAAAAGGCACTGAATTTACTAAAGGTCTAGCACTTTTGATTAATCTTGAATTAATACTTCACTAATTTTCAATGCTACCTTTGAAACACAGAGCTGTGTTCTAACCTCAAATCCATTATCTTACCATTTTGAAAGGCAGGACTATCTGCCAGAGAATAAAAAAAAAAATGCTGAGTGGTAGTGTCTTCTTGGAAGTTAGCCTTGTAAAATCTGCACTGATAGATAGTAGTCGTGAAATATATACATATTAGAAGACAACTGTTTTCTAAAACTATCTAACAAGAATCAGCTAGGAGAATTATTATAATACAGAGTAAAATAATATTTTGCCATGTTGACACTAATTAATCTTTGTTATTTATACTAATGATTTTATGGTTTTATTGGTGTGCTACATTGCCAAAACTGTGGTTTATAATTTAACTTCCACTGCTGGGTACAGAGAAGCCACTGGAGGCACCCTAATGATGAAAGAACAGCCATGGTAAGACCATGGAAAATGATACAAAGATGATTTATGTAATTTTCTTTTCCTATTTGCAGTTCATTAAATCACTGTCTTCTCACAATGACCAAGTGAAAATTAAAACACTTCAGGGAAGAGCTTGGGGTTCAGCATCATTAGAGGAAGAGAAATGGGTGCCTTGATGAACTTGACTGCAGAAATCTATAAAGCAGAACTTAATCAGCCTCTACATTGAACTTGGATGCTCGGAGGCAGGTTTAAGATTGAGCAAATCTTTTTAATGCATATTCTTTCCCTTTGAAAAGCAGCATGCGATACATGAGAATGATTTAGAGATTATCTCAGACTTCAGCTTCATAAATTGAAATGGCACATAGCACTTTCCAGGTTTTCATGGAAAAATAGGAAAAGAATAGACACTCTTCATGAAGCTGCCTCCTTCCTTGGATTCTCTGTCCATGCTCCCCCAAAGCATTATACATACAGTGGAAATTACTTAGAAGAAAGAGAAATTGCTTGCTATCCAAATGATCATAATAAAGTAGGACCACCAGTGTTTCACTTCCTTTTCAACTGCAGGTTCAGAGAGACCAGCAGAATATATGGATCTGGGCTGGCAAGAGGATCATTTTCTCCCATAGTACATGACTTTCCATCCTCGTGGAGACTGACACCTTCTATATAAGGCAGGTGGCAAAGGCACCAAGGCTTTGGTGTCTGACAAGCTTGGACTTGAATCCTTGCTTCTGCAGCTATTATGAGTCCTTGAGAAAGTTACTTAAATTAGTTGAGCTACAGTCAGCTCCTCAACTGCTAAAAGGGGCTGATGAAACTCATCTCTCATATGGTTACAAAGAAATTAAAGGTAGTCATTGATGAGGACCGGAGGTAATGGAAACCATCCTAGTGTGATGCAAAAGCAGACTTTATTGGGGAAATTTACAAGCAGAGGGCCAGCAAGATTAGTTCCCCTTTGTTTCCTCTATGTAGAGAGCTGTCCAGGGGCCCAGCTGGCTGGACAGAGTGTGAGGTTGTGCTATGGGAGTGGAACCTACCACCCTACTACTCTATCCTTTTATAGGTAGAGTGTGAGAGGGGTCTCAAAAGAGTGGCAAAAACAATCTGATCTTGCATCCCAGTTCTCCAAGAGGGTTGTAGACAAACATTTTACCACTAGACACCAGCTCCTCAGGAGAGTTGTTTATTCCTGGCATGATATCACTTTCAACTTGTGGGAAGTCTAAACCCCTCCCACTTGAAGACATGACAGTCAGCCACCAAGGGTGACATGTGCTGGAAACAGGGGTGAAGGGAATCTTTGAGGAGAAGGTAGCAAGTTTTGGACTGGAGTTGAAGCTGTGCCTTGGACTATATATTTGAGAAGAAGGCCACTTTGCCTAGATCCATGTATTTTACAAGTCAAGATTTACTTTGGGGCTTCTCAAAAGTGGAACCGTGGTCTGCTGACAATACTCTGTATTTCTTAAATATTCTATCTTTCTATAACCTGTTATTCACAATATGCTCTCTGGCTTTCCTCCTGGGCCTCACTATGAGCCAGCAGAGACACTAAGAGCAAACTAACATAAGGTAAGATGTAATTAGGTTTATAAGAAAGGCATTTTTTGTTATTTTTCAATTCAACAAAATAAACATTTCTCATTCTACCTTCTAGGCACCAGGGAATGTAGCAATGGGAGGGGGTTAACACCACCAATAATAACTCCAAATAGTTATTGAGTTTTACTGCCTACAGACAAGACTCTAAGTACTTTATGTGTTTTATTAAAAGATATCTAACACATAACACCTGCCTTTGAGTTAGGTGGAGAGTCAGGCACTTAACCAACAGAATGGGCAATGCTAGCACTAAGTGCTATAAGAGTGTAACAGACAAATGCTATTGGAGCAAAAAGAAGGGTGTGAGGAAGGTAAGAGAAGGGACATTTGAAGTAGAAGGGTGAGAAAGAATTAGCTAGATAGGGATGGAAGGAAGAGCATGCACAAAATCACGATGGTGGTATTGATGATGGTGGTGATACAAAGCCAAGGAAGAGGAGGGAAAAGAAGAGGATGAGTAGAATGGCAAAACACAATTAAGTAAGATTTAAGAGACATAAACTCCCAGCCACCATAAACACGTCTCTCAGTGTAGGTTTTCAACCCACATTTTCCACTCATTGACTTGGAAGGGACCATGAGAAGCAAACATAAATAGGACTACTACAAACTTTATTGACTTCACCAAAAAGAAAAGTATTCTTTCCATAGACTGAAGGTTGGCTCTCTACCTCTCATCTGTTATTCTTGCTGTCCAAGGTAAACACACTGTAAAGGGAAAATGTCATTACTTCTCCTGGGATCTTTTTTACCAAGATCCTATAACTCTTTTGTAAATCCAGTGAGATGCTCTATGTAAAATCACTTTGAAAAAAGGCACCAGCAGCCAGCATACAGGCAAAGTCAGTGCTGTAAAGAAGTCAGGGTCCTCCTTTGCAGTCAGTGATCTCACGGTGGAGGCAGCCGTGGCCAAGTAGTCTAAGAGCAGAGGTGAAGTAGCAAAAGGACAGGGCATGTGGCACCTGGGTAACCCAGGTCTTCACACTAGCCTTCAGGGATCCCCCTTAGTATCTTGCCCACATCCATTCCCACTAGGTAGTAAAACAGAGTGGAGAAACATACATAGGTTCACTCATTCACTTGCAGCATAACATTTGTGGAGTGCCTGTGCCAAGCTCTGTGGACCCCATGGTCAAGGATCTCTCAGTGTATGAGGAAAATGGACATGTGAAAAATAATTGTATTTTATCTGCGCCAAATGTTAATAAATTGTGGTGGTACAGAGAACTGAGATAATTGGTGGGGTGGGGTTTGTCAGAGAGGGATAAGGGTGAGAAAACTCCTCCCCCAAAGTGAACATATGTGAGTATGAAAGAGAGGAGCTTGTCTTTTGTTTTAATTCTTACTGGATATACTTAGTTCCTTTCACTGGAAGGTTTTACCCAGGAAGTAAAACAGTTAGCATAGAGTAAAGGGTTAATGAAGGAGGGAAGGGGAACATGAGTCTGGGAACTAGGAAGTAAAATGTTGTGTGAACACTTATACTGTCATAAGAAATGGTACATATACACTGGTTTGAGGTCAGATCACACACACACACACACACACACACACACACACAAATAACTTCGGCAGAAAGTCAGTGAAAGGATTCAGATTAGTGCTGTGTAAGGTCCAACACTTCAGGAAAATTCTTCAAAGAAGCAGCACTGAAAGAATAGGATTAGCAGGCCTTTGTACAAGCTTTCCTTTGCAAACTGAATTTCTAGAAATTATGTCTCCTCTTTTGGCATTATCATGGCAATTGATAATAGAAGTAGGATTCCCCTCCACCAGTTACAGTAGGGTTGAGGAAGTGAGATCTTACATTTCTGATGGTCCACCCCACCCTTTGACAGATGCTATATAAAATTTTATTTAATTCTTATGACACCATATAATGTTGGGTATGAAAAGTTAGATCCATTTCATCAATGGCAGGAAATTGTGGCTTGAAGTTTACAAATACTTTTTCTAAGGTCATGCAGCTGATATAAGTCAGACCTCTTTTATCCCAAAGCATATATATATACAATGCTGCTCTGAAAACAGTGAACACCATTCTTCAAAGGAATAGTGTTTTTTATGTGCACATGATCAAATGTGAGAATGTAAGATATTTTTTTATATGTCAAGTATATGAGAATTATTATCATTATTTGTCATTACTTCATTGTCATTGAAAACTTTCCATTGTTTACATCTTCTAAATTTTTTTTTTTAAGTCTGGTTCATTGGGAGGCTAGATTTTTGGAGTTTTCAACCAGCTAATTATCTAATGCATTATAGATATGCAATATAACACCTGTGCTTCAGGTTAACATTTCTTCTCTCCTGGCCAAGCACAAAAGAATCAGCATATTTTCAGACTCTGAAATCCTTAAAGTGATATTTAGCATCACTGATTTAAAAATTGGAGTGCAAATGTCTTGAAGCATTTTATCTTCTCAATGTGTAATTAATTACCTTGTTTAGAACTCTTATGAAGTATGTGGTGCAAGTATTATGATCCTCATCTTACATTCATCCATTAATTCATTCACTTTATAAATATTTATTAACATATTTAAAAAATCTAAGCCCCAGAGAGATAATTGATATACCTACAAGTCAACAGAAGAAGCTAATGACAGGCTGGAATCAGGGATCCTGTATCTGGGTTCTGAATCTGGGGCATCTCTCACTAAACTGTCTTGTCTGAGTATTGGTTCTAGTCTAGGTCTTTTAGATATATATTCATGCTGGCTTAGCTAAGTTATTGTAGGAAAGATCCTGATGGAACTAATACCTTCTAAATCAACTCCCATTTGCTTCCAAACCCCTAGGGAAGTACAGCTCTTGGAACTGCTGTAGGCTTCAGAAGTCCTGAGAAATACATGCAGTGGCTTGTGTACTAACTCAGTTATAGGGGATGGGACTGCTTAATTGCTGTGAGGAGCTGAATACAGTTATTACTCAGAGTGAAAGAGCCTTGTTTCTTATTTTATTTGAAGGCTGACAATTATTTTCTGGAATGACTTGATGCATTATCAAAACTTCCATAGGAATTCAATGAGACATTCCACAACAGAGCAAATGCCCTCACCAGTTACTTAGCAAACATCTCTATATACATACGCTGTACTTCCCAACAGTAGATGTTTGGAAAATACACAATTGTCCTCAAGGGAGTCTCTCGATTAGCTTTCTAGCACCTTCTGTGATCCTGCTCCTGCCTGTCCCTTCTCCAATTCCCCCATCAAAGATGGAATCACTACTTCCCATCTACCACCATTGTGTCCTTATAGAATTCTATGAATAGTAAAGTTATTTTAATTTAATTTCTCATTTTTTCCCCTATGAAATTGTGTACATACCTCCTAAAGGCAGAGATCTTGTTTTATTAACATTTGTAGCCTTGATGCCTAACACAGTATCTGATACAAAGCAGGCCCTTAAAAATGTTACAGGGAGACACAAGTACATGAAATCAGGGATTCATAGTCCTTGGTTAATTACATATTCCTTGTTGAGTAAAAGAAGCAACAGGCTTTGAATATATCCTGTGCTTTCCTATCATGTATAGACTGATGCAATTAAAAAGGTTCTATCTTTTAGAAGAGGTAAGTTAATATGCAAATGACAAAAATCATTCATTTTTTCATTCGATATTAGGTAAATTGCTACTTTGGTCCAGGCATGAGCTAATGACTAGGTATAAAAAGTAATAATAGGGGCTCTGGAGGGACTTATAGGCTCGACTATAATCACATAATTAAAATAAAGTAAACCAAGAGCCTAAATGTAAAGGAAGATTGAAACAGAAAGAAATTTGGAAAACTTCAAAAGAGACACAAAATAGAGCTCTAGCAGAGGAATTCACATGAAAATGAATTTTGGGAATTAGCAACATGGGGCCAGGCAATGAACAATGGGTTTCTACCATTTAGATGAAGTGTTCCTCAGTGTCAGGCATTGTGGTACCTTCCTTGTACACTATAACTTATTCCTTACACTAACCCTGGAAAATAAGCACTTGGACTTCTTTTACAGATAAAAACTTGGGATCACGAAGATAAAGTAAATAAGGTATAGTGGTTAAGAAGACATCTTTGGTGTCTGGCAGAACTGGGTTTGAATATTGGATCTAAAACTTAACTGTGTGGCCTTGGAAAAGTCATGTTAAGCCTCAGGATTTTTACCTGCAATATAGGGGTCAATGATAGTACCCATCTCACTGATGAGGCAGGTAAAGTACTTATTAGCACAGTGCTCAATACAGAATACATCACCTATTGACTATTCTTTAGTTCAAGATGGTAAGCTAGCAAGGCAGGGTTACATCCAGCCTTCTTTACTCCAAAGCTGATGCTCTTTCATGTTTGCTGTCTGTCTCGGTGACTTGACACACATTCATTAGATGTCTGACATGGGCCAAAAGGCAGAATGCAGCTCTTCTGATCATTTTATTAGGACATTCTGTCCAACTTGAGCTTTGAGCCCAATCGCAATCTCTCATTGGGTTTAGAGTTCAAGTTGGGACAAAAATGCCCTTAAAAATCCCTTGTGGCTATAATGATACAGAGCTTGGAAGGAAGTACAGCTCTTTCTTATGTTTTTGACTTTGGAGAGTAAGTCTAAGCCTGAGGATGAGAAGGATGATTTTAGTTTGGAATATATTGGGTCTGAGATTCCCATGGATTATACAAGTACATAGGAAAGCACAAATGGGAAACACATCATAAAGGCATTTTCAAGAGGAACTGACTACATGAGGGAGAAGGCTAGGAGGTTTTGAGTATGGTGGCAAAACACCAGAACCACAGTCCAAAAATGTGTCCTATTACTACAGATATCTTAAATGAAAGAGAGCAACATTGAAATCAAAACAGCAGAGGCAGATCTTGTGAGAATAAGCTCACAGTTTATCAGTTGAGAAACAGAAAGCAAAACAGAGCTGAGTCCACTTCACGAGACCCATGTGGTCGCTCAGAAGTAGAGGTGAATTAATATTCTGAAGGGCTAAGTGATAGCAGTAGAGACAGAAGGTAATGGTTTTCATTTCCGTCAGCCATATAATCAGGTTCCTGATTTCCTGGAGAGGACCAGATTCTTGTATGATATGGAACCCCTTTTGACCCCCATCAAGAAGAATGTGCTCTCTTCGTTCCTTCCCCTTCTTTTCCTGTAGCAGCGAAAAGTCACGGCTTCACCCTCCTACCCAAATTTTGAGTCTTCAGTTCATGTGTCACTTATATTTGCCATCATATGTGACTTTAACTGTGTGTATACACTGATAGTTGGATTTTATAGTCCCCTTTGTTGGTCTCATGGCCTCCACACATATCCATGCTATTGTATTACCTCTAACAGCATATTCTCCAATAAACCAATGTTCACAAGAAGGCATCTTCTTTGCTGGTAAATATTTTATTGAGTGGTGTCCCTCGTACTATTTCTGATGCAGATCTGACTCTTCTGTAAGGAATTTCCAATGTGAATGTAAGCAGACAAACTCACAAAAAAGACTCAGTAAATAGGATAAATAGCAGGATATATGCACAAGCTTTCATGAGAAAGTAGATGAGGTAATTGTTCATTGCACTCTAAAGACTGGGTACCTTGGGTAGTTTTCAAAATCTCCATGCAAACATGGACAGAAGTTCCCTTCAAGAGAAGTACACAACATGGGTTGATTTATTATTTTGGCTACATTGACAGAAAACCCGTACCTGACCAACTTAAATTTAAGGAGATTTATTATCTCACAGTGCAAGACATCTATAGGTGGGGAAGGCTCGAGGCAGGGTACATCAGGGCTCTGAGCCTACCTCTCTGTGGCCCTGTCTTCCTTTGTGGGTTTTGCTTCATCAGCAGTTCCAGGCATCATATCCAGGAATGCCAATGACTACAGGAAGAGACAGTACTCTCTCCCCCTTGTGTCTCTTTTTAAGAGCAAGAGAACGTTTCCCATGAGTGCCTTCCATGAGTTTCTCATATAACTAGCCTGAACAAGGTCATGCAACTGCCTCTAAGCCAGTCACTTGTAAGGGATATGAGATTACCATGATGGTCTTAGACTATCTGGGTTTTGTCCCGTGAGCAGTCATGTTTTCTGAGAGAGGCCACCTAAACAAAATCAGTATTCCATCAATGAAGAGAAAGAAGAGGACAGATTTGAAGTGGGCAGCTATTATAATAGGACAAGGGTAAAGAAGATTGACTGATTCTGGGCAAGGGATTCTGGTTTTGGACATCTTGACACAATTAGAAAGAAAATCTGGAGATTTAAAGAGCTGGATGTTGTGATCAGCAGCTACAGAAATATCAAAATATCTCATGTATCCATTAGACACAGCTGTGATTGAGCACTGCAATGTTAGATAACTCTGCACTTACTCTCAGAATGTGTGCAGTGTTAGAGTTGACATTTACTATGAGCTATACTATGTGTAACTTTAAAAGGTTGGTAGTTATTAGATTTACCTGTTGGAAACATATCCCTGTAAAAATGAGGCACCATTGGCACGAAAATCTCTCTCACATATGAACTTACACAAAGAAATATATATATATATAAAACACTAATAACTTATTTTTCATGCATATTAAATAATTTTTGCTTTTAGTAAAAGTCACATCAATAAGCAATTAAAGTTTAAGCATTCAGTCTGAGAAGAATAGCAGTACATGGAACTAACCTGACTCCCTATCTTGAGCTGGCTTTCAGTTTTTACAAACAAGCCTATGAAAGAGAAGAAAAAATTTGTTTCTTTTGCAGAAAAATGAGCAGAGTGGAGGCTGCACATGGGTTATTTCCAGAGGTTGAACAAGGCTTATACACAGCCTTGTTAAGTTACCTGTGAATGATTAGTACTATGACTACATTAATTGCTGAAAATCCATTGTGTATGAACTAAAGCTGGGATTGATGGAGATACTAAAGTGTTCAGCCAAATGCATCCAGAGTTAAGCTAGAGTGAAGGTATAAAAACAGCTACAAGATAAATTAACCATGAGACATCTGCAACAGCCGAGGCAGTCTGTTTCTCGAAGCCAGCAAGGGAACTCCAAGCACCTTGCACATTCCGAGTGGGTAGGTGGAGACTGGAGTGGGTTGCTGTGGGAAGGAGCCACTCTCTTAAGGAGAGGTGGCAACTTATGATGGCTGGGCCCCTAACATTTGGCTCAGAAATCTTCTCAAATTGACAGCCCTCTAAACACATAGCCTTTGAATAAACCATTGTACCTAAATGTAAGCCCAGACACCATCAAACTCTTAGAGGAAAACATAGACAGAACACTCTATGACATAAATCACAGCAAGATCATTTTTGACCCACCTCCTAGAGAAATGGAAATAAAAACAAAAATAAACAAACGGAACCTAATGAAACTTAAAAACTTTTGCACAGCAAATGAAACCATAAACAAGACGATAAAACAACCCTCAAAATGGGAGAAAATATTTGCAAATGAAGCAACTGACAAAGGATGAATCTCCAAAATTTACAAGCAGCTCATGCAGCTCAATATTTAAAAAACAAACAACTTAATCCAAAAACGGGCAGAAGACCTAAATAGACATTTCTCCAAAGAAGATATACAGATTGCCAACAGACACATGAAAAAATGCTCAACATCATTAATCATTAGAGACATGCAAATCAAAACTACAATGAGATATCATCTCAAACCAGTCAGAATGGCCATCATCAAAAAAATCTACAAACAATAAATGCTGGAGAGGGTGTGGAGAAAAGGGAACCCTCTTGCACTGTTGGTGGGAATGTAAACTGATACAGCCAATATGGAGAACAGTATGGACGTTCCCTAAAAAATTAAAAATAGAACTACCATATGACCCAGCAATCCCACTACTGGGCATATACCCTGAGAAAACCATAATCCAAAAAGTCATGTACGAAAATGTTCATTGCAGCTCTATTTACAATATCCATGACATAAAATCAACCTAAGTGTCCATCAACAGATGAATGGATAAAGAAGATGTGGCACATATACACAGTGGAATATTACTCAGCCATAAAAAGGAATGAAACTGAGGTATTTGTAGTGAGGTGGATGGACCTAGAGACTGTCATACAGAGTGAAGTATGTCAGAAAGAGAAAAACAAATACTGTATGCTAACACATATATATGGAATCTAAAAAAAAAAAGAAAGGTCATGAAGAATCTAGGGGCAAGAAGGGATTAAAGATGCAGACCTACTAGAGAATGGATTTGAGGATATGAGACGGGGAAGGGTAAGCTGGGACAAAGTGAGAGAGTAGCATGAACATATATACACTACTAAACGTAAAATATATAGCTAGTGGGAAGCAGCCGCATAGCACAGGGAGATCAGCTCGGTGCTTTGTGAACACCTAGAGGGGTGGGATAGGGAGGGTGGAAGGGAGGGAGATGCAAGAGATATGGGGACATATGTATATGTATAACCGATTCACTTTGTTATAAAGCAGAAAGTAACACACCATTGTAAAGCAATTATACTCCAATAAAGATGTTAAAAAATAAATTATGTGGGAAAAGAAAGCTGCATAGCAGTGTGTACAGTATGGTACACTTTGTGTGTGGGGAAAAAAGAATACAATTTTGTGTGTGTGTGTGTGTGTGTGTGTGTGTGTGTTTATATATATGCATAGACTATTTCTGGAAGAATATTCAAGAAACTGGCATGGTTGCCTTTAGGAGGGGAAACTAGGTAGATGAGAGACTTGTTTGTTCACTAAATACCCTTTTATACCTCTTGAATTTGTACAATGTATATGTATTATATCTGGAAAAATAAATTTTTAAAAGATTAAAATTTTCAAAAAAAAAATAAACCATTGTATCTGTAAGACAAGACAGAATTTTATTTATTTTGTCACTTTAATTGCCTTTGAACATTGGTTCAAGACTGTCTGGAAGGAACTTTCAAAAAAAAAAATTCCAGACCTCTGCTACAGGGAAGGTTAAACTAGAATCATCTGATGCTGGTGGATTTTTCCTTCCACGTGAAGACTCTCTTAGAGCCAAGGCATCATACCATCTTCTGGTTATCTGAAATAATATAGGTCCATCTTCAGTAAAGAAATTCCTGATGCAATTCAGTCCTACTAACAGTCTCTGGTTATATACACTCTCCTTTTCCTACAACAATATACCAAAGCAATTCCATCTCATGCTATTTATTTTTTTAGAGTATTGCTTTAAATAAGACTGAAAGATCTTAATGATATATTTAGTGGGATAAGGGGCAGACCTGTAGAAAGAAGGAAAAAATGTCAAAGAGTCCTTGTTATCTGAGTTTTCATGATTGGAGCCTCCACGTACAGGGTTTTAGAGAGAAGTATAGTCACAATTGCATGAACATATCCATTACTGAATTGACCACTTATAAAAATCAGTCCCCATTCAAAATCAGTCCCCACTTAAAAGTAGAGCCTTAGTCAATGTCAATATAAGTCTCTCATGACTCATATACAGTCTTATAAATATGGTTTGTAAATTGATTATAAAGTAAATTAAAACTTTTTCCCCCAAGTGGAAGATTTCATGAAGTTAAAAAAACCTGCTATTTACAATAGCCAGGACATGGAAGCAACCTAAATGTCCATCGTCAGATGAATGGAAAAAGAAATGTGGCACATATATGCAATGGACTATTAGCCATAAAAAGGAACAAAACTGAGTTATTTGTAATGAGGTGGATGGACCTAGAGTCTGTAATACAGAACAAAGTGAGTCAGAAAGAGAAAAACAAATACCGTATGCTAACATACATATATGAAATCTAAAAAAACAGTAATGATGGACCTAGTGTTAGGGCAGGAATAAAGACGCAGATGTAGAGAATGGACTTGAGGACACGGTGGGGAAGGGGGAGGAAAAGTGAGAGAGTAGCACTGACATATATACACTACCAAATGTAAGATGGATGGGTAGTGGGAAGCTGCTGCATAGCACATGGAGATCAGCTGGATGCTTTGTGATGACCTAGAAGGGTGGGATAGGGAGGGTGGGAGGGAGGCTCAAGAGGGAGGGGATATGGATATATATATATACATATAGCTGATTCACTTTGTTGTACAGCAGAAACTAACACAACATTTTAAAGCAAATATACTCCAATAAAGATATATATAAAAGTGCTGTTGAAGAATGGCTGGAAACACATGCAGAATTATTGACGAATGATGATGTGGCAGAAACATAAGTAAGCATTATTTGAAGAAGAAATCCTCAAGCGCAATGGCAGCCTAGGCATATAGAAGAGAATGCCATGAATAACAAAAGAATTAGAAAATAATGATAAAATCCTTGAATTTTGCAAAAATAACCCTTTTTATGATTATGGTGGTAAAGTCAATCTTAAAGCGAAGGATATGTTGTGAAATCATGATTTTGTTGGAAACATTAAACAAAGGGGGAAACAAAACAAGACCATTATTTGCTTTAAGAATTAGTACAACTATATTTACAAACTCTTTTTTTAAGTTTAAGTAAAATACATTTATTTTAACAATTTTTCAATATAAAATCCAAAAGATCTTTTAATTCATTTTTTAAAAGAAAATTTGATCCCTTTGATTGACCTTTTTCATTCACTTTGAGAATTCACTTTGAATGACCCTTTTAAGAGAATTAACTTTGAATGACCTTTTTCAGGTATGCATTACTGTTAAATAAGATGGTAAATATTCTGTTTTTACTGGGCCACATTACTGCATATGAGACAAGAAAAGCCCAGCATAAAGGACATCTAGTATAGAAGCATGACTTTGTCTTTGTGCTAGTTTTAAAATATGTCCACTATTTTTGGGATACTTCTTTCTTTTTAAAAGGCAGAGTCTAATTTCTCTGTTTTTGAGTGTGAGCTTGTTAATGACTTGCTTCTAACAAATAGAATAAAACAGAAGTGATGGTGGGTGTACTGGGTTTAATATGTACCCCTCCTCACAAGACAAATTTCATGTCCACCCAGAACCTCAGAATGTGACCTTATTTGGACGTAAAGTCTTTGCAGATATAATCAGTTAAGATGAGGTCATAGTGGATTAGAATAGGCCCTCATCGAATGTCTAGTGTCTTTATAAGAAAACAGATATACGGAGGGAAGATAGCCATGTTAAGATGGAGGCAGACACTGGAATGGTGCATCTCTAAGCCGAGAAATGCCAAGAGTTGCCGGCAGCTAACAGACGCTAAGAAAGAAGAGGCAAGGGAGGATTCCTTCCTAGATCCTTCAGAGATAGCATGACCATGCTGACACCTTGATTTTGGAATTCTCACCTTCAGAAATGTGAGAAAATAAGTTTCTATAGCTTCTTTTTTTTAAAAGTTTGAACTTATTTATTTATTTATTTTTAAACATCTTTATTGCAGTATAATTGCTTTACAATGCTGTGTTAGTTTCTGCTGTATAACAAAGTGAATCAGCTATATGTATACATATATCCCCACATCCCCTCCCTCTTGGGTCTCCCTCCCACCCTCCCTATACCACACCTCTAGGTGGTCACAAAGCACAGAGCTGATCTCCTTGCGCTATGCAGCTGCTTCCCACTAGATATCTATTTTACATTGGTAGTGTATATATGTCAATGCTACTCTTTCACGTTGTCCCAGCAGCCACCCAGTTTGTGACACTTTTCTATGGCAGGTCTAGCATAGGATGGCTTTGGTGAGTGCATCATACGAGGCACCGAAGTTTTCTCTTTGTTCTCTCTCTCTCTTGGATATCTCACTCCAGGGAAAGTTAGCTGCCATGTCATGAAGATACTCAAGCAACCTACAGAGGACCCCCTGTGGTATGGAGCCGAGGTCCCCTGCAAATGGTCATATAATGAGTCATCTTAAAAGTGGGCCTTCCTGCCCCAGGCAATCCTTCACATGATTGCAGCCTCTGCCAAAATCCTGAATGCTCCTCCCTAAGAAAGCCTCAGCCAGAACCCCAGCTAAGCAAATTCCAAATATCTGACCCACAGGAACTGTGTGATAATAAGTACTCATTGTTTCAAGCCACTGAGCCTTGGCGTAATATTTTATATAGCAACAAACAACTAATACCTTTGTTTCCTCAGATCTAATTTTCCCACATCCAAAATTCCTGAAGGTGCAACTACAATCACAATGCATTTAGAATTGAACAGAGATTTCTTCTCCCAAGGCTATTATAATTTTCCATAACTTCATTTCCACTTATTCACCTCCTATTTCTGATAGATTAGAAAGTGGGCTTCTTTCTACCATAGAACTCTCTCATAAAGCTCTATCATCTCTGAGATGTAAAGATTATAAATATGGGGACCTTCAAGATGGCAGAGGAGTAAGACATAGACATCACCTTCCTCCCCACAAATACATCAAAAATACATCTACATGTGGAACAACTCCTACAGAGCATCTACTGAATGCTGGCAGAAGACCTCAGACTTCCCAAAAGACAAGAAAATCCCTACGCACCTGGGTAGGGCAAAAGAAAAAAAAGAACAAACAGAGACAAAAGAATAGGGACAGGACCTGCACCTCTGGGAGGGAGCAGTGAAGGAGGAAAGTTTCCACACACTAGGAAGTCCCTTCACTGGCAGAGACAAGGGGTGGGCAGGGGGAAGCTACTGAGCCACAGAGGAGAGCACAGCAACAGGGGTGCAGAGAGCAAAGCAGAGAGATTCCCACAGAGAGGATCAGTGCCAACCAACCCTCACCAGCCTGAGAGGCTGGTCTGCTCACCCTCCAGGATGGATGGGGGCTGAGAGCTGAGGCTCAAGCTTTGGAGGTGTGATACCAGGGAGAGGACTGGGGTTGGTTGTGTGAACACAGCCTGAAGGGAGCTAGTGCACCACAGCTAGCCAGGAGAGAGTCCAGGAAAAATTCTGGACCTGCCTGAGATGCAAGAAGGGGTGAGTGAGGAAAGGGGATTCCTTCCCCGTCTGCCCACAGAAGGCAGATCACCGCCTAAACGAGCTCCAGAGATGAGCGTGAGCCATGGCTATCAGCTCAGACTCCAGAGATGGGCATGAAATGCTAAGGATCCTGTGTGCAAGCACAGTTCACTATCCACACCCACCCGCCCTGTGAGCCTGTGCAGCCCGCCACTTCCAGGGTCTCGTGATACAAGGACAACTTCCCCGGGAGAACACATGGAATGCCTCTGGCTGTTGCAACATCACACTGGCCTCTGCTGCTGCAGGCCTGCCCCACATTCCAATCATAACTACAGTACCCTTCCCTCCACCTTGCATGACTGAGCAAGAGCCCCCTAATCAACCTAAACAGAAGACCCATACATATGCTGTCTACAAGAGACCCATTTCAGATCTAGCAACACATACAGACTGAAAGTGAGGGGATGGAAAAGATATTCCATACAAATGGAAATCAGAAGAAAGCTGGAGAAAAAATTCTCATATCAGACAATAGAGTTTAAAATAAAGACTATTACAAGAGACAGAAGGACACTACATAATGATCAACGGATCAATCCAAGAAGAAGATATAACAATTCTAAACATAGAAGCACCTCAATACATAAGGCAAATGCCAACAGCCATAGAAGGGGAAATTGACAGTAACACAACAATAGTAGGGAACTTTAACACCCCACTTTCACCAATGGACAGATCATCCAAAATGAAAATAAATAAGGAAACAAAAGCTTTAATTGACACAGTAGACAAGATGGACTTAGTTGATATTATAGGACATTCCATCCAAAAACAACAGTATACAGTTTCTTCTCAGGTGTTCATGGAACATTCTCCAGAATAGATCATATTTTGGGTCACAAATCAAGCCTTGGTAAATTTAAGAAAAATGAAATCATATCAAGTATCTTTTCCAACCACAATGCTATGAGATTAGATATCAATTACAGGAGAAAAACAGTAAAAAATACAAACACATGGAGGCTAAACAATACACTACTAAATAACCAAGAGATCACTGAAGAAATCAAAGAGGATATCAAAAAATACTGAGAAATAAATGACAATGAAAACATGATGACCCAAAACTGATGGGGTATAGCAAAAGTAGTTCTAAGAGGGAAGTTTATAGCAATACAATTCTACCTGAAGAAACAAGAAAACTCTCAAATAAACAACCTAACCTTACACCTAAAGCAATTAGAGAAAGAAGAAGAAGAACAACAACAAAAAACTCCCTAAAGTTATCAGAAGGAAATAAATCATAAGGATCAGATCAGAAATAAATGAAAAAGAAATGACAGAAATGATAGCAAAGAACAATAAAACTAAAAGTTGGTTCTTTGAGACGATAAACAAAATTGATAAACCATTAGCCAGACTCATTAAGAAGAAAAAGGAGAAGACTCAAATCAACAGGATTAGAAATGAAAAAGGAGAAGTAACAATTGAAACTGCAGAAATACAAAGGATCATGAGAGATTACTACAAGCAACTATATGCCAATAAAATGGACAACCTGGAAGAAATGGACAAATTCTAAGAAAAGGACAACCTTCAGAGACTGAACCAGGAAGATATAGAAAATAAAAACAGACCAATCACAAGCACTGAAACTGAAACTGTGATTAAAAATCTTCCAGAAAACAAAAGCCCAGGACCAGATGGTTTCACAAGCAAATTCTATCAAACATTTAGAGAAGAGATAACACCTATGCTTCTCAAACTCTTCCAAGATATAGCAGAGGGAGGAACACTCCCAAACTCATTCTGCGAGGCCACCATCACCCTGATACCAAAACCATACAAAGATGTCATAAAAAAGGAAAACTACAGGCCAATATCACGGAGTAACATAGATGCAAAAATCCTCAACAAAATACTAGCAAACAGAATCCAACAGCACATAAAAAGGATCATACACCATGATCAAGTGGGTTTTATCTGAGGAATGTAAGGATTCTTCAATATATGCAAATCAACCAATGTTATATAGGTAAATCAACCAATGTGATACACCACATTAACAAATTGAAGGAGAAAAATCATATGATCATCTCAATAGATGCAGAAAAAGTTTTTGACAAAATTCAACACCCATTTATGAGAAAAACTCTCCAGAAAGTAGGCATAGAGGGAACTTACTTCAAAATAATAAAGGCATATATGGCAAACCCACAGCCAACATCATTCTCAGTGGTGAAAAACTAAAACCATTTCCTCTAAGATCAGGAAAAAGACAAGGTTGCCCACTCTCTCCATTATTATTCAACATAGTTTTGGAAGTTTCAGCCAGGGCAATCAGAGAAGAAAAAGAAATAAAAGGAATTCAAATCAGAAAATGAGTAAAACCATTACTGTTTACAGATGACATGATACTATACATAGACAATCCTAAAGATGTTACCAGAAAACTACTAGAGCTAATCAATGAATTTGGTAAAGTAGCAGGATACAAAATTAATGCACAGAAATCTCTGGCATTCCTATACACTAATGATGAAAAATCTGAAAGAGAAATTAAGGAAACACTCTCATTTACCACTGCCACAAAAAGAATAAAATACCTAGGAATAAACCTACCTAAGGAGACAAAAGACCTGTATGCAGAACACTATAAGACACTGTTGAAAGAAATTAAAGATGATACAAACAGATGGAGTGATATACCATGTTCTTGGACTGGAAGAATCAACATTGTGAAAATGACTATACTACCCAAAATATTTACAGATTCAATGCAAACCCTATCAAACTACAAATGGCATTTTTCACAGAACTAGAACAAAACATTTCACCATTTGTATGGAAATACAAAACACCCCAAAGAGCCAAAGCAATCTTTAGAAAGAAAAATGGAGCCGGAAGAATCAGGCTCCCTGACTTCAGACTATACTAAAAAGCTACAGTAATGAAGACAGTATGGTACTGGCACAAAAACAGAAATATAGCTCAGTGGAACAGGATAGAAAGCTCAGAGATAAACTCATGCACATATGGTCACCTTATCTTTGATAGAGGAGGCAAGAATATACAATGGAGAAAAGGCAGCCTCTTCAATAACTGGATCTGGGAAAACTGGACAGCTACATGTAAAAGAATGAAATTAGAACACTTCCTAACACCATATAAAAAATAAACTCAAAATGGATTAAAAAACTAAATATAAGTCCAGACACTGTAAAACTCTTAGAGGAAAACATAGGCAGAGCACTCCATGGCATAAATCACAGAAAGATCCTTTTTGACCCACCTCCTAGAGAAATGGAAATAAAAACAAAAATAAACAAATGGGACCTAATTAAACTTAAAAGCTTTTGCACAACAAAGGAAACCATAAACAAGTAGAAAAGACAACCCTCAGAATGGGAGAAAATATTTGCAAACGAAGCAACTGACAAAGGATTAATCTTCAAAATACACAAGCAGCATGCAGCTCAATATCAAAAACCAATCAACCCAATCCAAAAATAGGCAGAAGACCTAAAACCGACATTTCTGAAAAGAATATATATAGATTGCCCACAAACTCATGAAAGGATGCTCAACATCACTAATCATTAGAGAAATGCAAATCAAAACTACAATGAGGTATCACCTCACACCAGTCAGAATGGCCATCATCAAAAAATCTACAAACAGTTAATGCTGGAGAGGGTGTGGAGAAAAGGGAACCCTCTGGCACTGTGGGTGGGCATGTAAATTGATACAGCCACTATGGAGAACAGCATGGAGGTTCTTTCAAAAACTAAAAATAGAACTACCATACAACTCAGCAATCTCACTACTGGGCATATACCCTGAGAAAACCATAATTCAAAAATAGTCATGTATCACAATATTCATGTCAGCACTATTTACAATAGACAGGACATGGAAGCAACCTAAGTGACCATCAACAGATGAATGGATAAAGAAGATGTGGCTCATATATACAGTGGAATATTACTCAGCCATATAAAGGAATGAAACTGAGTTATTTGTAGTGAGGTGGATGGACCTAGAGTCTGTCATACAGAGTGAAGTAAGTCAGAAAGAGAAAAACAAATACCATATGTTAACACATATATATGGAATCCAAAAAAAAAAAAATTGTTCTGTTGAACCCAGGGGCAGGACAGGAATAAAGGTGCAGACATAGAGAATGGACTTGAGGACACGGGGAGGGGGAAGTGTAAGCTGGGACGAAGTGAGAGAGTGGCATGGACATATATACACTACCAAATGTAAAATAGATAGCTAGTGGGAAGCAGCTGCATACCACAGGGAGATCAGCTAGGTGCTTTGTTACCACTTAGAGGGGTGGGATAAGGAGGGTGGGAGGGAGACGCAAGAAGGAGGGGATATGGGGATATATGTATACATATAGCTGATTCACTTTGTGATACAGCAGAAACTAACACAACATTGTAAAGCAATCATACTCCAATAAAGATGTTTTAAAAAAAGATTGCAAATAAAGAGTGGCTGCCACTTTCATAAGTGAGATTTATTAGTTTTATTACCTCAGATACTTCAAAGATCATCTGAAGCGTCTCATAGTTCTCTCGTAAAATGTCCTTAAATGTAAATTCCAACAGTGGCAGTCTCTTCAGTAAGCTTTAGAGGATGTTCAAGGGATGTATGTATGTGGTCTCTGGTCTCCTGGATTCCTCAGAAAGCTCAAGAAAGGCAACGCTGCTGCTCCAACAGCTTTACCAGTGAATATACAAAGGGGGGAGAAGATCCCTGAGAACGGAGCAAACAACTCACACAAGGATGCGACATAGGTCCACATAGTCAGGCATTGGTCATTGCCTAATATACCGGATTCATCCAGTCCCTGCTGTGTACCAGGGACAGGATCTCAGGTCTCAGGCAGACAAGGAAAAAGAAGATAATGACGCACCATTTTCCATCAGGGAGATGATCCCTTAAAAATATCACCTCATGCAGCATGGTGAGGACAATAATGGAAATATATACACAGGTCAGTAGGAAATAAGAAGAGATGAAGTGAGTTTACCAAATGTTTTTTGTCCCAGAATATATTTGCCTGCAGGTTTGTTCACCATTGGAAGTTGAATGGGAACCACCTTCAAAGTGATAGCTGCACCCATCTGATCTTGAAGGAGGAGGAAGAGGAAGAACAGGAGAGAAGAAACAAATCTACTTACATTGCAGGCTGAGTACCATAGGCTCGTGCCCCTGGGATGAATGAACGCACTCTGACGACCATCTATGTGTGGAAATCCTGTACTGGGGCTGCCTATGGTCAGAAATGCTAGTGAATCTTGTATATCAAGTACTGCACAGTGTTCTAAGTGCTTTGGAAGTGTTAGCTCATTAAATCCTCCTAACAACTTGAAGAGGTAGGTACTATTACTATTCCCACTTTAAAAAATAAAGAAACTGAGATACAGTAAGGGGCATAGCTGGATTCAAACCTGGGCAATCTGTGTCCAGACAATGCCCCTCCATAGTAATCTCTCTTTACTACAGCTGATTTGTCATCTTGATAAAATATGACACAAGGCAGAATTTTAGGACTTTCAAGCAAATCATACAGGTCTAACACTGATGAGCTTGCTATTACAAGAAAAGGATGGCTTGTGTTTGTGCTACATAGATATGTATAAAAAAGAGTAACGGGGAAGCAGACTTAGCTGTTTTGTGTTTTTGTGACCATTCCCTAAAATAATTAGGAAGCCAATACTGACTCGGATCAATGCATCGTTGTGTATATCTTAAGTCTAAATAAATGTTAATGTAATACTTTGGAATATAATTAATTAGGTGTGCTCATAATTTCCTGGTGGGGTAGCCAGATCAGTTGGATGTGAGATAGTACGGACTGTTTAGTGTTATATAATAAACCCAGGACCATTCTATGAGACTTCGGTGCCAGCTAGGGAAACTCTGCAGCTCATTATAGATTTACTTTATATGGAAGCTGCTAAGGAAAAGAGATTCTGAGTCTCAAATCAGCTGTACTGCATCATTCCTTCCCTCCTTAATCTGTGGCTCCAAATAATTTTATAAGTAGATAAATTTCTTAACCCATCCAAGAATAATATAATCAGAAGACTAATACTAGAGTCTCTTCTCTCCTGGGGAAACCTCTTCCCTCCTGGGGAAATTCCTTCAGAGCACAGATGAAGCAGTCTCCTTCCTAAGCATCTTCTACCTTTCTGTTCGATTAAAGTTTATCTCATTGCAGGAATGGCATCAGCTTTCAAAAAGCTGAGGCTAGTGAATGGACTTCTGGACTTTTAGAGATATACAAAATGCCAAAATCTTTTCACATCTGGTATTGCAGTGCACCCTTGCATAGTCTACCCAAACTTTTTCAAAGTCATGGCCACTTGAAATATGGTAATAATGTATTTTTATCCCATTCCAAGAGGCACTGTTTTTTTTAGCACTATAAAATCTCTGAGGTTTGTATCTTCCAATTGTTAGCACCTTCCAATTCCTGTCATCTTGGGGGCAGAAGTGACATGGTACATAAAATCATGCTGCTTCATATAATGGTTGAAATCTTGGGATTCAATGGAATATGGTATTTGTAAATCATGCTAAGGTAAACACAAGAAACTGCTTCTGGCTGGAGGCAGCCAGTCTAAGGGCTCCTGTAGCCCCAGGTTCTGGTTAGCACCCCTTGGAGGCTAAGAAATGCAGTATCTCAGTCATATCTGATTCATTTGTGAGACTCTGTGAAGAGAGTATTGACTCCTCAAATCTCAGTCATCCTTCCTGTAAAAGAGATCATAACAGTACCTTCCTGATAAGAGGCTTTTGTGGGCCTTCTGTGAGTTTATGTGCATAAAATACTATTCCTTTAATATGTTATCAAAGAATCTTCATTACTTCTTGTCGGTTTTATAGGGCCAGGGCTAGGGGGAGGCAAGTGAGGCATTTGCCTTGGATGCAAAACTTAAGGGAAGCCAAAATCTCAGTGATCAAGATAAATAACACTTTCAATATTAAAAAAAAATCAAAACTAATGAAAAAAATCCAGGATGCAAAATAAAAACAAAATTTTAAGCAAAAGAAGGATCTGGGTCTTCACCTGGATGACACACCTCATTGCCTTACCCTAATCTCTGCTCTGTTAGATCCTATTATTTAAAATATTGCATGAAAGTATTATATATCTTGATTTACAAGTTGTTTGGTGTCCCCTTAAATTTTACACCTGAGGCTAGTGCCTCACTTTCTTTACTCTATTCCCAACTTTGGTTACATTTCTGATATTAGATTGATTGTTTCTAATTGTGCCTAAATTGGTTTGATGTCAATTCTCTTTTCATTCACGCCCTCATTCAGCAAGCCCCCAGTCTTTGCCAGGTGCTGTGCCAGGCACAGTGATGAGACACAGCACCAGCCTGTGGACACTGATACACACAGATATGTACCATGTATTCTTCAGGGGTGTTGTAAATGCATCCATTCATTAATTCATCCCACAAAGTTCAGTGAGCACCTTCTCTGTATGTGCAAGACACACAATATGTACCAGGTACAACAAGGAACTCAGGAAATTAATAATCAGTTCTATGTGGGTATGAATTTCCTTGTAAAAACACCCATTAACAGTGACCTATCAGGAGGATGTAGAGAGAAACCCTTTTGGATTCAAAATTTGCTGTGGCTACTTCAAATATAGCAACTAGTACAGTGCCTACCACGTAAGACACACACAATAAACAAATATTTGTAAAATGACTGTTCAAACTAATGAATTCCCATAAGTAGATGGAGATGAAGAGTTACACTCTGCCCACCTGGAATCCCTTTGTTTACCTTGGATGCTGGTGGGCTTGGTGCAATGGAGAGAATCAGACTTTGCAATTAACAAATCTGAATTTGAAACTTGGCTCCACCACTTAATAGCTGTGTGACCTAGGTCAATTTACTTAATCTTTCTGAAACTATTTCCTCTAACAAAGTTAATACCACCAAACTTGTAAGTCTTTAGGGAGATTATGGATCTGCAAAGTATTTTGAGTCTGGCTCATAGGAGATAACTCATTAGATGTGCATTTCTTTCCTTTCCACTTTGTTTCAGAATTTGATGAACGTGCAGGTAAGAAAGTCTGAGTCAACCTCAGGCAAAGAAAACCATTTGGGAAAGGGGTAGTGAGATTTCATGGCAGCTATAATGCCAAGGGCTCTGACCACACAAGGAATGGAACCAGTCTGTCTCTTTGCATCAATACCCCATAAACAAGTTGGATACAGGAAATGAATAATTCAAGTCCATTTCTACAAGACATTCACAAATGGATTGACTTCTCCAGGAAAGATGCCAAACTGCGGTCTTTAGCAATAGCTTGCTGATGGAATGTGGGCCTAAAGAAATGCTTCAAGGACAGGAGAAACACATGTGCTATAATCAGGGAAGTCCTGAGTGCTAGAACAAAGATGCAAATTGGGGCTGTGCCATGAAAACAAAACTTAAACCATAAAATGTCACTCCACATGCAATTTAAGAGACATCTATGAGAAATAAACTTTTGAAAACTGCTCACAAATATTGGTGTATTGGCAAAACATTTCTATGAAAATACACAGTATGTCATATGCATAAATCTGTCCTGAGTTTTATGGTTCTGTATACAAAGTCATAATGTATAT
The DNA here is from genome assembly GCF_059928025.1 of Delphinapterus leucas. Classification (NCBI taxonomy): domain Eukaryota; kingdom Metazoa; phylum Chordata; class Mammalia; order Artiodactyla; family Monodontidae; genus Delphinapterus; species Delphinapterus leucas. Next base: position 33,783,343 of record NC_143147.1, read on the forward strand.
AAAGTAGAGGAACATGGAGAACCGGTTCATTGCTTTAACAGATGCTGGTCAAATGGACTTGGAATAACCTGTCAACCTTGTGCAGGACCAAACAAGTACAATCACCATCTCAGAAGGATCCAGGGGAGTGGCAAAAGCAAAGGCAGGTCTGGTCATACTCATTTTATAGTGTGGCGGGTGGGTGGGGAACAGACTAAGATTTCTTGACTGCCTGCAATGAGCCAGGTCACTGCAAAGGTCATTACATCCATTATCTCACTTCAGATTCTCCACAGCTCTATGAGTCAGATGCTACTGTCCTCATTTCACAGATGAGAGAACTGACACTGAGAGAGGTTGAGTTACATAAGCAAGAACACATAGGCAGCAGATATTGCACTGGGATAGAAGCCTCAATAAAGCAAGGGTCTTGGACATCACCGTACTCTCAGCTCTTAAAATGGTTCCTGACACATAGTAAGTGCTGAATAAATATTTGTTGAGCAAGTGAGTAAAGATGGGAAACCCAGGTTCAGTTGATTCTATGTCTGGTGTTCTTCCCAGAGGGTCATGGTGGTGCTGAGAGGAATGAAGCAGCTCATCTGCACAGAAAAGAGGATTCATGGGGGACAATGAGAGCTGCCCACTCTGAGAGGACAGGTTACAAGCTGCTTCTTCTCCCCAGTGCCTGCCCAGACCATTTCTCCAGACTAGCCTGTACTGAATGCCCCTTCCTTGTGCTCTGAAAGTAGTTCATGAGGAGCAAAGTGGAGGCAGCATGGAATCTAGAAAGAGCACGGTGCTCGGAGGCAGCAGACCCAGTTCCAAGCATTGCCACTTACTAGAGTTATGACCATGGAGATGTCACTTAGGCCCTCCAAACCTCAATCTTCTTGTCTCTTAAAAGAGTATAATAATACCCATCTTATTATCTTTATACAGCTTCATAGGCTATATATTGCACAACTTCACACTCTGTAAACTGCCATGTGAATGGTATCTTCTGGAGCTGTACTACAGAGCAGCCCTGCTCCTGGATGGAGGAGGAAGTTGTGAACAGGAGAAAGAAGCCACAAATGGAGCCACACAAACCTGAATTCAGATCAGCACTGCCACTCTCAAGCTGTGCAGGCTTGCCTAACTTTCCTCACCTGTAAATATGTATAAGTATGTACCTCATAGGGCTGTTCTGAGGAAGAAATGAATTAATACATGTAAAGCACTTAGAAGGCATGTAGCTACTGCTTGAGAGGTAGTTAATTATTATTTTTATTATGTTATTTTACCATTTTTTTATTCTGTATTAGGCCTATTTTAGGGTCTGTTTTCCTGATGAGACTGGAATCTTATAGAAGGTAAGGCCTGTGTCCACTTATCCATCTATCATCATTCTCCCAGTGCTGGACAAGAACTGGGCCCTTGATAAGTATTTGTTGCACTAATCTGAACCAGCTGTTGACAAATAGTAAAAGTAAGTCTTTTTCACCATGTCTCATTATGGATTTTCCTCTTCTGCTTCACAGATTGGGAAAAGGGAGCCAAATACCTCTTATCTTAGTTAAAAGGTTTAGATTTCCCTAAACTTTTTTTTTCCCCACCCTTAGTTCTAACTCAAATCCTTTTATTTTGAGAGAAATTAAAAGAGCTTTCTAGCTGGCTGCCAGCCAGAAATCCACACTCAACAAAGGAATTTTTTATGTGTTCTTCTTCTTTGGGTCATACGATTAAGTAGAAGAAATATATAGGCAACCTAGACTCCCCAGGACCCAGCATAACACAGTCTTTAAATTTTCTTGGGTCAGAGTTAGAGTCAGGATCACGCAGCAGTGAGCTTGTCCATGTTTGTAGACAGCCAGCAGATGGATGGACCCTCAGCCATGACCAGAGCCCAGTTCCATTTGAGCAGATTCCAGCTGTGCTGAATTGGAGGGGAGGATATCAGGTTTGTCCATGGTCTGCACACTATTTTGATGAGTGGAGGTGACTGGCTGCCAAAGAAACTTCAGACAAAAAAAAACTACTGATTTTCTGAATTATAGTTGACCCTTGAACAATTTGGGGGTTAGTGCCAACCCTCTGTGTAGTTGAAAATCCATGGATAACTTATAGTCCGCCCTCCCTATTTGAGAGTCCTCTCTATCCGAGGTTCCACTGTATCTGTAATTCCTCATCCACGGATAGTATTTACTATTGAAAAATCCCCACATATAAGTGGACCTGTGTAGTTCAAACCTACATTGTTCAAGGGTCAACTGTATTTAGGAATGTGGGTAACATTTTTTTTTAAGTAGTAAATATGTGCCAATTATAGTATTATTATAGTACTGGCACTTGCTTATATATTATTTAACTTAGTCACCACAGAAACTGAGGTAGTGATAATGAACCTCCAGATTACAGACCCAGAGAGGCTAAGTAACTTGCCCAAGGTCACACAGCTGAAATTCAAACACTGGTTTGAATCTAATTACCATGTGCAGGGGTAAGCATTTGGGCTCTGGAGTCAGAAGGATCTAGATTTAAATTCTAGGCCCACTTCTCAAGAGCTATTTTGTATTATGGAACCCATTAAAGCTTTCTAAGACTCAGTTCCACCACATGTAAAATGAGAATAACAGCTGTATTCATTTTACAGAGCTGTACTGAAGGTTAAATGAGATAAGGCATCTGATTTATTTAGATTCATCTGATTCATGTCTGCCACAAAGTAAGTGTTCCATCAAGTTTATTTATTTAGTACTACTTTTTAAAATTTACTACTACTGCATCATGCTCTTTATGTAATTCAGATGTTCCCCATTCCCCTCATTCTTAAGAGAGCAATGCCTTTATGAATTTTTAATTTAGAAAGCCTAACTTGCCTCACCTGTTTTATTTAAATAAGAACGTATCCTATTTAGAAATATGGGGGCTTTATCACTTGTCTTTCGAAAAACTGAAAAGAGGTAAGTGGATACTCAATAGAGCTTGAGTCTACTTTACTGCAAGACGTTAGCCTGAATACTTATTTTTGTTTAATTAAAAAGAGAATATTAAAAAGGTCCTGTTGATATTTAACTGTATAATAAAACTCATAGAAACAGCTGGATAGAGCGTGGGGCTATGAAATACAGTTGCAACCTAATACTGTAATGCTGGAGGCCACGGTGTTGCTGTCCAGACCCAGGCTTGGCAGGCCTTTCTGCAGGAACCGGGAGGAGTGCTGGGCAGTCAGGGGAGTGGCCAGGAGCCCAGCTGATGTACGGGAGCCCCACTCCGTGTGCCCGACTGCTGCTTCTTGGAGTGTCTGTTGCACCAAATCCTTTAAAAAGAGACCCTTTCCCAGGACTCTACCCAGCCCGGGTCACCTCCCGGTGCATTTCCTCCAGCCTGTGCTCCTCTTCAGTCTCTGCTCCCAGGCTCCTCCCTCCCATCAGCTCCTTGTGTCCACTTCAGGCCTCCCCAGCTTTGGTGATCTGTTACACAAACATGTTTTCTGACTCAGTCTCTGCACCTGCCCTCAGCACACTTCAGATATTTACCCTCCAGTGCTGTGAACTTGACTGTGGATGAGAGACACTCATCCTGCAGTCTGCTTGCTCAGTGGGACCTTTCTTTCATCGTCCCTCTAAGGAGGTCACTCTGGCAAACCTACCATCCAGAATGAGAAACTGAGGCCCAGGTTAAATGATTCACAGTGCAGGGTGGCAGCAGCTTCACCTCTGCTGTGCATTGATTTTCAGTGAGGTCAGACTGTCTCTGGCCACTCAGGAGACAGGATTAGGACTGAACAGTGGGCAGTAATATGAGTTGTGGCTGGAAAACATTCCTGTGAGGGAGAATTAAATGCATTTCCATGCAGTTTTTAAATGGCAGCAGGTAACCTCTTGGCAACCAGTGTCATAGCACTGGTATGTGTGGTTTCTAGGGGCTAGTCTTGTGGGAAGCTCCTGCTTTGCTAGGGAACTTCACTTCCTAGTGACAGTGGCATCTGAGGAAGGCAAGCTCTGCTCAGGCCATCATCCCAGGACTGTTGAGAGAGGTTCCCCTCCTGCTCTCTTAGAAGGGGGTACACAGTATAGGGCATCTCAGAGGCTTCTGGGCATATGGCTGAGCTGAAGGCCATTTCTAAGCTTAAGATGATACCCACAGGGGATATAGCAAACCAGGGAGTGATGTTACCACTGAAGACATATTTCAGATCATTTAAAAATCAAAATGGAGAAACTATGATTCGGACATCCAAAATGGAGCCAGGTGGCCATTGTGGATGTGGTTTCAGACACATTCCTGAATCACGGAGAACTTGAATTTTCTGAGCTATATCAAACTCAAGGACACCACCAGCCATTTTCAAAACAATATCTGCTAGCAGCTGCCAGCTGTAGACTTGTAGTTTCAAAGATCCCTCCCACTTCACAACTATGTAATCATTTTGAACCCCAACCAATCCTTGCTTCAAAAGCACCCTTATGTCTTGCCAGCTCCATCCTAATTCTTGACAATTTATGTAACCTTGCAGTTCTTTGCCTTTATAACCCTCTCCCATTTTGTAGTCCGGTGGAACACAATTCAAGTGTTTCTTGAATCTGTGTCTTCCAGGCTACAGTCCTAACAAACCTCAAATAGATGCCCCTTTATTTCAATCAGGTCTCCATTTCTGAAATTTTAGTTAATATCACTCACATTTACTTACCATTGGTGTGTGCTGGGGTCAGTGTTCCGAGTGCTTTATACAGCTCATTTCACTTAACCCTCACAACTGCCGATGGGAAGGTGCTATTTTCATCCCCATTTTACAGATGAGGCACAGAAAGGTTGAGTAATTTACACAAGGTCACTTGAGAGTTTGTGTTCCTATGCTGCCCATCTTGCCACCCATTTGACTCTGGGGGAGACTGAGAGCAAAACTCAATAGGAGGAGAAGAGGAAAGAATTTTAGCTTTGTATTAAAACTGCCTTGGGGTGGATATGGCTCTGCATCCTACTGCTTTGTGACTTTGAAAAAATTACTTAATATTAGTTTCCTCTTCTAGGAAATGGGGGATAATGCCAGCTTGAAGTCATTATGAGGAGAGGATAAATTAATTAGTGTGACACACAAAGCCCACAGTGCCTGACACACCTGAGCATTCTATATATGTTAGATCTTATTATTATATGGGAAAGCATTTTATAAAATTTGAACTGTCATATACCTTTAACTCCACAATAGCAAGATTGTAATATGCACCATCGTTTAAGAAAAGATATTGACAATTAAACTATCACACACCATTGACTATAAGAAACATTTCAATTTTAGTGATGCTAAAATGCTAAATATAGTGTAGTACACCTATGTACAAACAACTTAAAAAGAATCTAGGATCCCTTGCCCCTGCCCATCACCCACAGCAAGGGAGGAAAGCATTGCAAACAAACAAAGACAGAGCACCAGTTTTATGAGTGCAGGGCCCAGACCACAAGGGGACCGAAGAGCTGCACACAGGTGCTCATCGGCCAGCCCTCTGCTGGTAGGAGGTGCATGAAGGCAATTAGCCCAGGCTAGTCTCTTCATTGGTGGAGCCACAGCATTCAGTAATGGCAAAGTCTGGCTCTACCTCAAAGTAAAAAAAGGTAATGCCAAAGAGAGTGATTAATTCCTTAAGTGGATCCTGAAAATAACACAATTTGGATTATGTGAGTAATCCATGAATGGGAAGAGGCCACAGGGTGTAGGAGAAGAAAGAGCAGTGGACTTAGAGCCTGAAGACTCTTGTCCTGGCCTCTGTTTTCCTCCCTAATTTCCTATGGGACTCGGGCTGGTGAGTTTACCTTTAGACCTCAATTACCTGGCTACCAATGAGGGGCTGAAGAATGAAACAATGAGATTTTTCAGGCTCTGAACAAGTATGTGTCCTCACCCAATGCAAATGTGAAAGAGTTTGAGTGAAGATGATACTAGGAAACTGGACTTTCTGATGCTTCAAGCATTTCTGACCTGTCCCCTGGACAATCCTGGCCCTTTGCTGTCTGCTGTCTGAGCTTTCTACCTGAAAAGAAACGAACAAACCAGAGTTAAAATGTCTTCCTAAAGCAGAGTCAATCCTAATGCATTTGAGATCCGTCTTTCATCCATGAAGTAGCAATGGAAGAGACACTGCATTCCAAACTCTTGTTTTAGTTTGTTTCCCATCGTTAATTCTGGTTATTTAAAGGGACACCCACAAGAAAACAGATGAGAGAGACATTTCAGCAAAACAACAACAGTGACAACTTCCAAATCCCCGAGTGCTGACCATGAGACCACAAGTTGTCTAGAAATGACTAACATAAAAGGACTGATATTTGTAAAGTAAGTGGCTGCCAAGGAGCATGAAATTATGACAAGACACAAATCACAAATAAACTACTGGAAAATTCAGAACAGAGATAGGAGCTACATAAACACTAAACTACAACTCAAATCGATATCCATTTACTTGGTCCACAATTGGGAGGAATGCAAAGGTGAATATGCCACAATTCCTGTGCTGGTGGGTTTCTCGCATTCTTGTGGGACAGAGAGAAAGCACCAAGATCGCTTTACTACAAGGCTGTCTGTGCAGAGTGCTGGGGTAGAGGTACAACAAAATGTTACTTGGAGAAATGGAGAACCCTAACTTGAGCTGGAAGCCTTGTGAAAAGATCTGTGGAGGAGGGTAGACAGAGTGGAACAGGTAGATAACATAGTTCAACAGGTGGAGAAAGGGGGAATTGACATTCTAGGTGACTGGGGCAGCAGGAGCAAAATCCCTGATTCAGGACAATAATCCAGAGGATGGTGACTCAGTCATGGATTTCATGTTTGTATGTGTGTTGTGAGAGACAGAGAGACAGAGACAAGAGAGAAAGAGAGAGACAGAGAGAGAGAGAGACAGATGGACACACAGACACACAGAGAAAATGATTGTATCATATATGCAGTGCAAAGCAATGCATTTGTTTTGAGGAGGGAAGTAACATGACAAAATTAGAAACTATTGTCTTCCAAATGAATCGAAACCACTGCTTTTCTCCACAAAACCATATGCTCCATGATAATAATAATAAGCACTATTTACTGAGCATCTACCATTGCTAGTATTTTACAATTGTGATCTCATTTATTCACCACCACAACCATCTTACATATGTATTATTATGCCCATTTTACAGATGAGACCACTGAGGTTCTTAGAAAGGATATAATCTGTCTATCATGGCAGAGCAAGGACTAAAGAAAAGGCTACCAGAGTCTAAAGACTGCTTTTTTCCACGGGCAATATATACCTTTCACCATGTGCTACTGATTTTATCAGACAAAATATGACCTCGTATTTTAACAAAGAGCCTTGGATGAGAAGAACCATCATTAGCATAGCTCTTCAAGGTTCACTCCTAGGAATCCCGAGCACAATACCACAAGGCTCTGGATGGTAAGTCTGTCCAGGTAAGGATACTCGCGTAATTTACCCGCCATGATGTGGCTGGGTTACACATGACTTCATTTTTTTTTTTTTTTTTTTTTTCTATTCCAGCAACAAACTATTGTTGGGTTTGAGGGAAGTACGACAATCTCACCTTCTGTTCCCACAGCCATTCTCATATGAAAGGGCTAAAAATAGAGTCGCCTGTTTTTGTGATCTGAATGTTATTAAAGACAGTGGAAAAGACTGGCACACTATTCCGTTTCCATAATATGATTTCTGGTCTAGTCTGCAAGAATAAGTATAATAACAATCCTTCTGATTCTGTAATAGTGTCTCTCCTTAGAAAACACTCATTTTTAGCACAGTTAGGTTAAGATTGGATGGGAAACTCAGGACTTTAGCTGACATCACTCAGTCAGCTGTGAGGCCCACCTTCTGGAATTCAAGGGAAAAGGGTTCAGTAACCTCATATTATCATTTTCTGAATATTCATAACTGTGACCTGCAATTATAGCTATACAATATGTAAATCACAAAACAGAGGAGGAAAGAAGCTACTTATCAAAGATCTCTCTGGGAATCTCCTCCACAAATGAAGTCATATAAGTTTCTGGATTATAGGTGGACACCTGGAATCTCAGCTTGTAGTTTTCTTTGGGGGAAGATTTAAAATAAAGAAAACTATATACTACACTTCAGTGAGCAAGAGAGAAGGGACAAAGGCATTAAAAGCAGAAGTGAAATGTGCAGATAAGAGCTTCATTTTATACTGAGAATGCAAGGTGCGATTTACCTGTTACTCTTACTTTGTTTTGCTTTATGCAGGGCATTCCCACTGGGAGGAGACAGAAAATGTGCCCATGCAGAGGCAAGGAATCCCCACAGCCCACCCTTTCCACCAATTTTCAGCTTTCCAGCTATAAAACATTCAACTGCTGTGTAATAGCTCCGGTTACAGCTGAAAATGTTAGTCATTTCATCATACACAGTCCAAAAGTGGTATATAAGTTTACAAGGGCGAAGCTGTAGTTCTGAAAGCTGACCTTGAGACCTCCTTCTACCTTGCCATATTTTAATTCTTTGAACCTGCAGTAACAGTTATGTTTTTATAACTACTAGCACAGGAAGCTATTAAAACACTTGGCTCCAATGTGTCTTTGTCCCCACCTCAGCTGGAATGCTGTAAATGTTATGGCCAGCACATTTGTGCAAGCCCAAAGACAGAAACATCATATTGAAATAATTTCTGTGGCTAGTAATGGGAAGGTGAGAACAGACTTCCAATCTAGGCCATGTGATGTAGTGACAGGGAGGATGAGTGCTGGAGTCGGAGCAAGCTTGAATCCTAGAGCTGCCTTTTAATTCCTGTGTGAATGGGTCCTTTAGCCTCTCAAAGTCTCAGAGTTCCCTTGTGCAAAATGGGAACAGCAGTGGTACCTGACAGATAGGATGTGGTGGGAATTAAATGAGACATGTAAGGCACATAGTAAGGGCCCAGTAAAAGTTAGGTATTAATATTGTTGTTGAACTAATATCATTATCTCTTCGGCATCAGAGCTGGATTTTGGAATCTGTAGCAGATTGAAATTTTATGACCATATCCCCCTGTTATAATCAATTACTTCTTAAAACAACTTTATTGAGACATAAAAATTATATATATTTAAGGTGAACAACTTGATGTTTTGATACATGTATATGGTGAAAAGATCACCATAATCAAGCTAAATAATTTATCCATCATCTCTACATAGTCATCATTTTGTGTGTATATGTGTGTATGTTGAGAAGATTCAATTTAAGGTTTATTATCCTCTTAGCAAAGTATACAATATGATACTGTTAATTAACTATGGTCACCATGCCATACATTAGTTCCCCCAAATTAATTCATCTGCATAACTGAAACTTTGTACCCTTTGACCAACATCTCCTCACTTCCCCCTCCTCTCTTCCCTCCCTGGCCCCTGGCAACAACCATTCTACTCTCTGCTTCTATCGATTTGACTATCTTAGATTCCACATGTAAGTGAGATGATGCAGTACTTGTCTTTCTGTGTCTGGCCTATTTCACTTAGCATAATGCCCTCCAGGTTCATCCTTGTTATCACAAATAAGAGAATTTCCTTCTTCTTTAAGGCTGAATAATATTCCTCTGTGTGTGTGTGTGTGTGTGTGTGTGTGTGTGTGTGACATTTTCTTTATACATTCATCCATCAACACTTAACGTTGTTTCCATGTCTTAACTATTGCAAATAGTGCTGCAGTGAACATAGTAGTGCAGATATCTTTTCGAGATCCTGTTTTTACTTCCTTGGGATATATACCCAGAAGTGGGATTGCTGGATCAAATGGTAGTTCTATTTTTAATATTTTGAGGGACATCCACTTTAAGAGAACTCAGAGTTAATAGCAGTGAATTCTAGCTTTCTCTTCCTTCATCGAAGGATTCCAGCCTATGGCAAAATTACATTCCTTCCTGGCCTTGTCTGTGAGTGAGTGAAAGGAGGACCTGGCACACTGTCAGCAACCTGTGCTAGTACGCTAGGACCTCCCCAGTCTCCATATTTGTTATCCTTTGTTATCCTTTTCCCTCATACTGGAATTATTTGGCCTAGAAGGGTGTCTGGTATTATATTCTTGGCTGGGTCTGGAAATAACCTTGGAGGACCCACCCAACCAGTGAGGCATATGATTCCTTGTGCCACATTTCACAAAGGCCACTGAGAAGCTAAAAATACTAGTCAGGAGAGCTGGGTTCAACTCTTGGCTCTGCTCCCTATTGCCATAATCTTGGACAAATTATACAAACTCTCTGAGCCTCGATTTTCTCATCCAAAAAATGGAAATAATGTTATTATTTATTACAGAGTTTTTTTTTTTGAAGACTAAAGGACATAACACAAAAGAACATTATAAACTGTAAAGAACTGCCTAAATGTTACTTATTACTTTTGTAAGCTGGACAATCATTGTCTGATCAGTTACCTGTAATGAGAATTCTCAGGGTTTCTGTGGCTGAAGATTGACTACATAAAAATAAATGTTGTATTTCTTATCAGAAGTCAGAGCAGTAGGGTTGGATGAAGAAAGGGTACAATGGTGAGAGGCAGGAGATTGTTGTACTGGGTCAAGCCAGGCTACACTGCTGCAGAAAGAGAATTGTGCCAGGGAGAGAACAAGGTTCACTTACTTCTGATTTATTAGAATTGAACTTCTTTACATTTTTTTCCTCTTTATACAGACTTATCTCACTTCATCCTTATGCTCTTTCCAAATCCCATTCCTGGAAACCCTTTCTCTTCTGGTCTATTGAGACACTTTGGACTTAGCACTCATCAAACATTAATTTTTATATAGTATATGTTTTTACGGGATCCAGCACTGACCCCCATGAAATTAGTCCTTCCTATTTGGAACCACCCAATTTGGAGAGGTTCAGGCACAGCCAGATTTGCCATTCCAGTCCTAGAGGCCTCACCAGTCCTAGAGGCCTCATTTGCAGCATTATCTGTTTTTCTTTCCTTGAAACACCAGTTAAGTTGAGTGGCTGGAAGTGTGACTACAAGCCACGCTTAGGAGAGTGGGCCAAATGTGCGGTATATATTTTGATGCCATGGAGGAGGTGGGCCTGCCATTTCCTGCAGCAGGTCTGCAAGGGTAACTATCTGAGGAAAAGAACGGACTGGTGCAGGACGGTTGGCTACTGTCCACACTTACTGCTCTGAGAAGTAGTCTGGAGGATGGATGCTGTCCTCAATGTTAGCAATCTCAAATAGTTCTCAGTAACTCTGAACTTGGAGGGCCAGCATGAAGTGGATTTTCTCTACCTCCTAGACTTTTACCCATGTAGCAGAAACACACTATGGACTACTAATGGTATATATGCCAATGTCAGCATAGCAGCTATTGATTTCTCTCCTCCATTAAAATATCATTGGAGGGTATTCAGAATATAAACCTCAGCAACAGCCAACCTAATAGCTTGAAATTAGGGGGGAAAAAAAGAGACTAATAATGGTATCAAGAGATATTGCACTAAGTACTTGATTTATTCCTCCTCCCCACTACTTGTGAGCTATATTGTTCTGATCTGTTTTTAAATCAAGGATAGACACTGTACTTTTTGAAATTTTAACATAAAACACCTCCCATGCCACGTATGTGTGTGTGTAAATACCTTTTAAAGCAGGACAAGTGATTGTGCTGTTTCCTACGAAGTTGTTATAGAAACCAACACCATTAAATTTGGAGATTTAGGAAAACAAAATTGGCAGCTATATCTCTTTCCTGTTTTGCCATATAAAATCAGCAGGAATAAAAAGGAGACTACTGACATTCCTTTTAGCCTGGAGAAGAAAGGGCTTGGAAAGAGCAAAGGGGATTTAAGTCTTAAGTCTCTTTATCTTCAGAGCTCTGAAGTAGATGAGGAATAAGGCATGTTTTTAGTGAGGAGAAAAAGAGTCATTTTGCTTAAGATAAACAGGAGTTTTATAAAAGTGAGAATTATACAAAGACTTAATGCTTGGGGAAAACATGAGTTCACTATTAGGTTGGAAGGTGGGAGGTGGGAGGTGATCAGTCAGAGGCAGGCATCTGTTGTGCTAAAGTAGAGAGGCTTTGAGAAGCAATGGAACTGATCATTAAGTTCCCTTCAAATCCAATGCTGTTTAATCCTCTGACTTTAGAAGTTTACTAAATTCACAGGTTAAAATTGCAAAGGTGGAAAAATAATGAGGATGTGAGAGAGAGAAAGAAAAAAAAGTTGGACAGATGCAAAGCCTAAGGTTAGAAAGGCATTATAAGAAGTTACACCTGTGGAAAAAACTCCCCTTTTTCTCCTTGTTATATTTTAAACTTGCTGAATTGGAAAAATGGGAAATAGGTCACAATGTGTGGTTTTCTTTTTTTTTTGAGATGATTTGGGTCAACTTTCTATATATCAAATTTACAGGCTGTTGTTTCAAAAACGACTCTGCATAGCAAAGAGAGAACATAATTAAAAATTCATGGGAAAAAAAGCTGTAATCAATGTAGAGTAAGCCTCTGAAAATTAGCCAATTAATCTGGATTTGCTTTGTTTCTTCATATCGAGGGACTTGATTTACATAAAAGAAGTCTAATGTGAACAATGAACACATACACAGAAAATAAGAGTTGAATAAATGATTATTTATGTATATTACTAGACACTTCAAAGGCTCATATTGAAAGAGGAATTACTAAAAGCTACATCTGAAAAGAACTCCCGAACCATGGCCTTCTTAAAACAAGCAGTAATGGATTCTGCAAGGCCAAAAAGGTTTCAAAACAGAATTGCAAGACTTCTTGCATGGTCCACCATATACAGCAGCTACCCTTTTGCTATTGACACTATTTCTTCTTTAATTTACTCTCACACACAGAGACAGGATCAATGAGTGGAAAACACACAGAGGTAAATTTAAACTCCTTGAAGAAATTTTCAGATGGTCTGATCTGTATAAAGAAAGCATCACCTACCAAGAAAGGCAGTCAAAATTAAGTTGGAGGACTACCTGAATCCAGAATCAAATGGGGAGATCCCTTCTTGCTGAGATACATAGGATTCTTTGGCAACAAGTTCAGTGATCAAGAAAATGTTACAATAGATATTTATGACTTTATTCATTCAAATAAGAGGAATTTTACACAGAAACAGCATTCAACAGGATTCCTTTTTTTTTTTTTTTTTTTGCCTCAACCCTAGCACGTTCCCCCACCTCCAAGTGTGCCATTACACTCTAGAGGAGACAGGATACCTTACACTGATTATATTTTTTCAGAGGCTAAGTTGCCCTTTCCAAAGGAAATATAGTGCAGTAATCATATACAAGAGTTCTGGATTCAGAAACTGCCTTAGTCTGTTTGGGTTGTCATAACAAAATACCATAGAGTGGGTGGCTTAAGCAATAGAAATTTGTTTTCTCACAGTTTTGGAGGCTGGAAGTCCAAGATCAGGGTGGCCATCATGGTTGGGTTCTGATGAGGGCACTTTTCCTATGCTTACATGGACCTTCCTCAGCACATGTTCATGGGGAAGGAGAGAGAGGGAGAGAGAGGGAGAGAGGGAGAGAGGGAGAGGGAGACAGAGGGAGAGAGAGGGAGAGAGGGAGAGAGAGGGAGAGAGGGAGAGAGGGGGAGAGGGAGAGAGGAGAGAGAGAACAAGCTCTCTCGTGTTTCTTCTAATAAGGGTACTAATCCCGGCTTGAAGGCTCCACCCTCATGTACTCATCTAACCCTAATTACTTCCCAAATGTCCCATCTCCAAATACTATCATATTGGAGGTTAGGGCTTCAACATAGGGAATTTGGGAGGAACACAAAGTTTTTAACAGAAACCAAAGTGTGATGCAAAGGTATGCCAACTTACTAGTTGTATGAGTTTGGCCAAATTATATACCTAAGTCTCAGATATTTCACTGGAAAACAGAAACCCCAACAAAATCTTCCTGACAAGGTTGCTGTGGGGATTAAATCAGTAAATATACATAAAGCACTTTCACATAAAAATAGTCCAAGGGATTTTAGTTGCTACTAGTGTTGCTGTTATTATTAGTATTATTATCAGATGATACAGGATGATTGAAAGTTGTCCCATGTGTTTCTCTGTTTTGGCCTTGCTTTGCTAATTACTATTTGTGCTTGAATTCAGCTCAAATTTCACTTTGTCCAGAAGGCCACCTCTGATTATCCTCAATAAGTTGGATGGCACCTACCTTGCTCTCCATGACTAAGCCTACATTTGTGAGCAAAGAGCTTTCTCACTGCATTGTGAATATGATTTTTCTTTTCATTACTCTAGCTAGACTCTGAGCTACTTGAGAGACTACCTGGAGTTAAGCCAAACTTCACAGTTAAGGGCACAGTCCTCCACCAGGTCGTCCTCACTACTTCAGATACCAGTCACAAGTTCAGGGTCCCCTGGGCCACCCTCACTTCTGACTAGCTGGCTAGAAATTCAGGGGTCCCTATGGACTCCCTCAGGCTTGATAATTCACTAGAACAAGTCACAGAGTTCAGAAAAGTGCTATACTTATTACTAGAATACAAATCAGAACCAACCAAAGAAGGGACACAACTTGCCCCAGCTTTGGTGTCCAGAGTTTTTATTGAAACTTCATTATGCTTCCATTATTGAATCATTGGCTGCATGGTTGAACTCAATTTCCAGCCCTTCTTCCCTCCGCAGGTGGAAAGGCGATATGAGGTGTCTCAAAGCCCCAACCTTCTAATCACATGGTTGGTTTTTCTGGCCTGGGCCAGCTCCAGTCCTGAGTCACCTTGTTAGCATAAACTATCAGGTGTGTGGTCTAAAAGGCCCACTATGAATAACAATGACACTCCTATCACTCAGGAAATTCCAACGGATTAGTGGTTGTCTCCCCAAAACCAGGGACAAAGGGCAACCAAATACTTTATTTCACTGGGACAGAGATTATTCACTCTGAGTGCTTAGTAGAGTATATGGTAGGTGATCAGTAAATGTTTGCTGAATAAGTGATAATAAATGATTTACTGAATGAATAAGAGAAGTCAAAACAAGGCCATCGTCTTAACAACATAGAAAGACAGATTTGGCCAATTATCTGTATTTTGGGGTAGATTTATTTCTGGCGTATGAAGCCCTCACATCCCTTATTCTATTCTCTCTCTACTTTCTCCTATTTTCGCTGAGTTCTTCCCACTAGAATGTAATTTCTTGCTACTGTGAAGGAGACTCTAAGTTCCTCTTTAAAACTCTGCCTTTGCCTTTCACACCTTATCAATGGGATTTTACAGTGCTGATTGCTGAGGAAGTGAGACAGAAAACACTGCAAGAAAATCAAATTCCTCTCTCAGCAGCAGAAGCTCCTTGATGCATAAGAGTATTTCAATCCTGGTGTTCATTCCCCCCACATTATATTAATGTCACTTCTGTGGCCACTCCATTATTATTATTAGCCAAATCAATAAACAACCTGCAGGCTTGGTGCTTACTGCCTGTCAGACTGAAGCATGCAGGTGGAGTTATTAACACAAACTGATAATTCAGGTGCCAAGGGGCACAGTGGCTCCTGAGAGAGGCCTGAGGAGTAGTTTGGTTTCACAAACAATTATTGAATGCCTAGTATGTGTCAAATATTGTGCTGTGGGCTGGGGATACCAGTAATAAGAAGGTACAGTTTCTTGCCTTGAGGAACCTAGTGTCTAGGGGACCATGGAGATGAGGAAAGGGCAGAATGTATTTTCCCTCTAAGAGTCTTTCTTCCCAATAGAAATTCTTCAGGGTCCCGTCCCCTATGTCATCTCCTGAGATGTGACTGGCATATTTAAGATCTAAATTATTCCATTGTACTCCTGCACTTCTTATCTCACCTCCCTGCTTTATTTTTCTCTGTTGCGTTCATCATTACCTAATACACTATACAATTTGCCTGTTTGCTTGCTTGCCTCCTCCCACTAGAATGTAAACGCCATGAAGGCAAGGAT
The DNA here is from genome assembly GCF_059928025.1 of Delphinapterus leucas. Taxonomy (NCBI): domain Eukaryota; kingdom Metazoa; phylum Chordata; class Mammalia; order Artiodactyla; family Monodontidae; genus Delphinapterus; species Delphinapterus leucas. Next base: position 33,799,224 of record NC_143147.1, read on the forward strand.
TTTTGTCTTTTTTTACTCAAGGCTGTATCTCCAGTTCCTAAATCTATGCCTAGGATGTATTAGGTGTTCAAGAACAATTTCTTGAATGAATGAACCTACTAAACAATGGCTGTTTTTCCAATTGGAGAAGCCTCTTCTTTGCTAATGAAAAAATTTTAAAGGTGTGTTTATGATGAGATCATCCCTTTAAAGTGGGCTGGGTATGTTCCCTAAGCTGCTGGGTATGGAGAGATGTCCGGGTCACAGAGAGGAGGAAAAGGGAGACCATAAGCACTCAGAGTCAGACACTTTAGCATGTACTTTGTATGTGTTGTATCATTTAACCCTGTGAGATAAGATTCATTCCCCTTATTTCATAGATGAGGAAATGGAGGGTGGTCACAACCTTGCCTGTGGTTCCACACCTTATCAGTGCCAGAACTGAGCTTTAAACACAAGCCTGTATCATAACCTATAAGGAAAAGAATCTGAAAAAGATTATGTGTGTAAATGAATCACTTTGCTGTATACCTGAAACTAATACAACATTGTAAATCAACTATACTTCAACTTAAAAATACCATCTTAAAAACAAGCAAACAAAACACAAGCCTGTAGACTTCATGTTCCATGTTCTTCCCATCTATGACATTAGGCTATCTACACCAAGTCTTGGTGAACACAAAAAATGAGCAAGATGCAAGGCACTGACAGACTAAGATGGACAAATCTGTGCTTAAAAAACCATGTTGGTCCGTAAGGTTGGGACTATGCACCCCTTTACACCATTCACAGAAGGCTGGACAGGGCAGATATAAAAACACTGCAGTGAATGAGCTATTGGCTTACCTCAACCCCATGTGGACTGTGCCCCTGGCCAATTACTGCCATGAGAGATCAAAGGAACAAAAGTAGGGAGGAAAAAAAAAAGGCTATAACCAAATAAACAAAAAGCAATGTTTTAAAAATCTCTGTCATGTCCTGCTAGTTACTGACTGCTCCAGTAAGTCCATCTCAACTGTCCTTAATCCAAACTTGACTCCTCTTGGTTAAAGACACCCCTTCTCCAGATCTGAGCCAAGAAAGTCCCAGTGAGACACTAAGTTAGGCCCCAGTGAGGCACTCCGCTAGCAGGGACAGGGCTCTGAAATTAGTATGCTCTCTCCATGCCTTGCTTATAAAGATGAACTGCAGTTCATGTAACAGCCTCTCCATGTACCCATCCTCCTTCTCCCTCCTGGCAGCTAGGTTTTACTCCAGTTCTTTCCTGTGTCCTCTTCATCTGGCTTTTCCCCAAGATTGGACCATGTTTCCAGCATATCCCCATCTACTAGGTTTCTCTGAACCTAGAGCAGAAGCAGAGTCCTTGCTCTTTCTGCACCCTGAACATCATTTGACTGACACTCAGAATACCCCCTGGAATTTATGATTATTAGCTTCTCCTTTAGAGGAAATGGGAGGACACCCGTTTTGGCTCATTTATTTCTTAACACCTATCAAACTGCCTTCCGAATGGCCAGCCAGAGAGCCATGGAACTGATCCCAGGATGTCTTCTAACATAGTCATATGACTTATGATGTCTATTTTTTAAAGCTTAGTAGAAATGTAGGCTCATTTAATCGTTTTTAAATCCCATGAAGAAACACTGAAAATATTGTTAATGCAAGTTAGACAAATATTAGTAGAAAAATTAAAGGGAAAATTTGAAAATAATGGTAAGAAGCATAGTTCCTCAATAGTCCCCTTGATTAAAAAGTTAAAACTCAGAAATACTTGGAATGCACTCAGCTGATGAATCCCCAGCATGAAAAATGACACAATGGTTTATTTTTGTTTGGTTGGCAATAAGGGTGACATATTTCCTGGCTTCCCTGTGCTTTAGAAAAACGGTCTCTAAAATTGAGACTACTGACACTTTTGGTAAGAAACGAGACGACATGTCAGTAGAATATAGGTAACTAGACATTTATAAGGCTGGTCACTGATGCAGAATTGATTAGCAAGTGTAACTGCAGTAAAATGCTCTCTGCTGCTGGGAATGATGACTTGTGGCATATTGAGAGGGGTAAGTATGATTTGCAAGGAAATCCCAATATTAAGACTGGGTCTACAAGCACCCAAATTGAATTGAAAATAACCTAACTATTGAATAAGACTATAGAGTGTAATGGCTAAGAGCATGGGCTTTAGAAGGAGACAGATCTGACTTCAAAGATCAGTTTTAACATGTATTCATTTGTTGACATACAGCAAGTTCCTTAAACTCTCTGTCTCTGTCTCTTCTACAATAAAATGGGAATGCTAATAGTGTTTACTTCTATAGGTGATTGTGAGGATTAAGAGACAGTGCAAGTAAAGCAAAGTCTGTGTCTCTCATACTGCAGATGCTCAAAAACCAAACAAACTACCTGTATAGTTCTACTAGTTCACCAGGAATTCCAGTTACTGGAAGACAACCATCCAGTGGTCCACTGAAGCTAAGTCAGCCTATGGATGAGATGCACATTTTTGACTGATCAGGTTCAGATTTAGAGGCAACTGGCAAACTGTGGTCCCCCAGGGCAGAATCTGAGATTCTGCCTTGTGAATTCAAGCTGCATGTAGCAGGAAAAATCTTCCCAGAATGGGAAATGTAAAAGTGAAGTGCCAAAGGTGCCTAATTATTTCCAACAAATTCGTAAAGTCTTCAGTGCAAATGTTGCATGAATGTAAATCTAAACAGTTTGATGATGATCCACAGTTTCTACATTATTCAGTCTTTTGAAAACAGGTAAATCTGAGTTTTCCTTAAACAATTCTATCAAGATTCAAATAAAACAGGTGTAAGATGTGAAAAAAAGCTATGGAAAGATATTCTACTTTGGATTTCTGTTGTATCTGGGGAAGTATTCATCTTATCCACTGCTCTCTCCCTCTCTCTCTTTTTTAGTAAACATTAATCCACCCAGATGGTGAATCATGGTAATCTCTCCTACCAGCTGCAGAGAGGAATTTGTAGTGAAGTGGGGATTTAAAGGTTTTTACATAAAGCACTAGGATCGCTTCTACTTTTTCTCATAATGCTCAAATTATTTTTACTGCTGTGGGTTATAGATGCATGACTGTGGCACTGCTCCTGGAAGAAACTGACCTACAACTATTCAGAAGGTTCTTATGGTCTAAAGCAGCTCTCTCCTGCCCCACCCAGTATGAGTGTGCCAAGTCCCCAGGAAAAGGCACTCAGTGGCTAAGATTACAAGTTTTAGCCCTGAACTGACCTTATTTCACACTATGAACCCTACACAATCTTTGTTTGGCTTTTGTTGATATGCCTCCTGATCTTCTGGCCTCCCTTTTAATAAATCCAACAGGGATGTGGCCTTGATTTAGCCACTTCTCTAATTTCCAACTAAGAGATTTCTTTTCTTTTTTTTTTCCTGGCCCAGCACTGCTCAGCCTAACCACCTGGTATTTTGACATCTCCTGTTTGACCTTAAGACCCTCCCTCACAAACAACTCCCATGAGCAGCCCTGTTGGACACTGCTCAGTGTTTATGTAGTCATTCAACCTCCTCAGTTCTTGCCCAAGAGGGTTAATGCTGGACATTTATGAACATTCTCAAAGAAGTCTTATAGGAAGGAATGCCAATTTAGCTATGAAGCCTAAGACATTTTATAAAAAGTTATATACAAATAAATACACAAATACAAAATTGAAAGTCAAGATAATGCCTAATCTAAGTTGTGCTAATCACTTTTAATAGGAACACATTACTTAAAAAAAAGACATACACCTCTAAAGATATTCAAAATATAGTGACACAGAATGATGTTGATGCTTATAGCAGTTTTTAAACCTAAAATACAAAGGTGAAAATGTCAAAAAGAAATTCTAACACAAAAGGAAACCTATTGTCTGCTAATTAAGCCTAGAGAAAAAAGAATAATGCAATCTTAACCTTAAGAAGTTCATCTCTATTGAAGTTAAATTGTGAAAATTTCCATCTTGAACATTGAATTCTCATGTGTACCCCTTTGATGACCACAAACCATTTCAAATGCACAGGGAGAATCTTTGAGAGCAAAGAGAGGAGATCAGAGGGAACTCACTGTCATGCGAAGACTAATTGCTTCAAGATCAGGAAGCCTGGAATCTAGTCTTGGTCCTGCCGTGAACTCACTTTGTGAACTTTTTGGGCCTCAGTTTCCTGCTGTGTAAGTTTACTTGTGTGGCATTCAGGTCTGATTAATATAAGAGATCATCAGGAAACAATGCAAAACTCACCTGGAACTTAAACAGGAGTCTCTCTTCCGGATCCTTGGTATTATTTCATGTGATGATCATGTAGAAGGCAGGTTTCAGGATCCTGGACAGAGCTATTTTGACTTAAGATGTGGGAAGGAGAGAAAGGAGCTTATCTGATAGAGTAGAAAAAATCAGGGGATGAGAAAGAGTCTGGATGTCAAATCTTTGGGAAACTGGCCTCAACTACCCCAGATGGAGTTTGTCACTGCACTCTTTGGGCTCCCATAGCACTTTAGAGAGATGTCTATGAGAACCCATGGTAACATCCCTGGAAAGATCATAAGCTTCTTAAAGCAGAGCTCCTTGAGATTTAGTTCTCACCTGAGCCCTCTCTCTAGAGATTCTCATATCTAGTAAAGTGTAATGACCCACTGGTGATTCTGATATACACTGGTGTTAAGGAGATTTTAAAAACAGAGTACATGTCTTATCAAGTGCCTGGCACCTACTAGACTGCCAAGAAAGCGTGCTAAAAGAATACATGCGCTGGGCTTCCCTGGTGGCGTGGTGGTTGAGAGTCTGTCTGCCGATGCAGGGGACATGGGTTCGTGTCCCGGTCCGGGAGGATCCCACGTGCCGTGGACCAGTGAGCCATGGCTGGGCCCGTGAGCCCATGGCTGGGCCTGTGAGCCATGGCCACTGTGCCTGCGCATCCGGAGCCTGTGCTCTGCGGCGGGAGAGGCCAGAGCAGTGAGAGGCCTGCATACCGCAAAAAAAAAAAAAAAAAGAATACATGTGCTAAATAAATTAATGTGTTTCAGATACTGCAATCCAGCACAAAAACTGGCCTTAATAGGGTAAGTTACACTGGGAATCAGGAAAATTTCCATAGACTGTCACTACACCAAAGATGTTTTTAAATGAAGCCATGTAAGATCATCTGAGGTGACACCATGGTGAGAAAGATAGAAGGTTACATTACTACAAATAAATATTCTTTGTCCTAGGGTGCAAGATCATTCCCCTTAACCAGATAAAAACTAGGGCACCAAAAAGAGAAGGATGTAAACCTTGGAGTTTAGGAGTGGTTTCTCCAAAACTAAGATGGAAGAAGAGGTCAGGTGTTATCGAAAATGAAGCCTCAGCCCTTCCTGCCCATATCATTCTTTAATTAGTATTTATTTAGACCATTCCACTGCTGCATGATCTTTTAAGATTCTTTTAAGACTCTGACCTACCATCACTATGCTCTGTCTTACACTCTCCCTGTAAGGAAGTTGAGATTCAGAAGAAAAGAATCACATCAAACTGAATCCAATGATACAGTTATGGCTAACTCTATTTATACAATTAACAGCCCCTTCAAGGAGATTGCCCTGCTGATCCAGGAATCACCACTAGCTTTTCCTGGGCCATGGCTTTATAGTGCATGCTATGCTATTTTGCCCATCATGAAAGGGCTGGCAGTCCACAAATCACCTGAGGGCAGGATCACACTCTGAAGTGACTTGAATAAATGATTTGTGTAAGTTAATGTGCACTTCCTGCGACCGTGCTGTCATTAAAACTCTGGGTCAAATCAAATAAGTCCATCAAGGTGCTATAAAATACGCATGCAAAAATAATGGATAGTTAAGAATAATAAAACCGTCCATAAAAGCTATGAAATAAATCAGCTGTTCTTTCAGGCATGGAAAACCAAACACCACATACATCCAATGTATTATATACACTGTAAGCACACATATATCATATATGAGCACTTATTGATGTACTCAGAGAAGCACAAGGTGATGAAGGTGTTTGCATAATAGAAGAATTTTCTATCAAGGAGGCATTGGCACGTTGACTGAAACAACGCTTTAGCCTCTGATCAATGGCTTTGCCAAGGACAATCCCTCTGGTGAATACTTCTCATGGAGAACATGCATATCCCTAAAATGATGATTCACAATAGGAAATACAGAAAGACTTACACTTACGTCATGAAAAGGTTCTCAAGTAGGTAGCTCTAAGATGTTCTAAAGGGATTCTTTGCTTTCCTCTAAAACCATGTTTTTAATCTCAGATTATGGGGGAAAAATGTACCCCCAATCTTTGGGCCAAATAATGAATGAGTTAGGAGGTAAACATCTTTCCCTCCTTTCTTCCCATCTTTTTGCCCTCTCTCCCTTTCTTCTATACTTCCTCCTTCCCTTCCTCCCCACCTTAATTTCTTCCCCTCTAGCTCCCTCCCAAATTTGTTTTGGAAGTGCATTTTCATATCAGATGCTCCTCCGCACACTGTATTAGCAATGCCAGCATTCTTAGTGAGCATTTGCTTATGAAAGAAAAGTTGCAGATACAAATGTGCTCCCAGTCCTACCCTCAGAGAGTTCACCATCTACTGTCAAAAAATCATGTGTAGGCAGTTAATGATAATGCCAGTAAGAATGAAACAGGTAATTTAAGCAAAGGAAAGAATGACTAATTCCAACTCTTAAGACTTTGGGAAAGTATATTGAACAAGATGGCATTTGAATTTTGACTGAGGAATAGAATTTTCATCAGTAGGGGAGTAGGAAAAACATCTCCAGCTAGGAAATAGCATGTGAAAGACCTGGAGAAGAGAAAGGCAGTGGTTACACTCAGTCTTCTCTATGGAGCACCATGGCATTGCTGGTGTTCACATGAGTCTCTGGAATGGAAATGCTTCCTCCCCCTTCTAGCAAAAAGAATAGGAGCTAGTCCAAAGAATGACTTGGAACCTTAGTCATAGAGTTTTGTCAGCTTCATTACTTACCTACGTGTGGGGAGGGGGCTCCCCCACAAACTGTCTTGAATTCCTAACAATTCAATTTTCTCTCCTTTCTAGTGCTTGTTGTTAGCCCAGGGTCCTAAGACCAGGGGAATTCAAGAAAAGCACCCCAAATCATTGTTCCCTCAGACACTATCAAGCCCATCCTGCTAGGCTCATGCTAAATTTACTGTGCTTTTTTCCTCAGAGACGTCTTTGCCTCTCCTTTCTATCTGCCTTCTATCAGGACATCTCCAAGCATTTAGGTATCTCAGTACATGTCAAAAATCCAAATGTAGAAAAGGATTTAAGTTTTCTTGCAAGGATATCTTAAGCCCTGAACAACAAAGATTATTTGTGGTGTTATCTGGATCTGGCTCATTCTGGATTTGTAAGAGTCAATTGTTAAATATTCAGGAATTTTATGAGCTGGTTGATATCATATTGGTACCTTGAAATTGATCAGAATGGGAGTATTTATACCATGGAAACTGGCAAAGGCCCCAAGATCACAGATCTTATTTTCAGAGAACCAGTTGTTAGATTTTTACCAGTACCATACTGAATATTTGGCTCTTAAGAGTCCCCAGATATTCCACACCAGTTAGCTAAGACCACAAAAATGGCTTTCAGAGGATTATCACCTTATTCCATAAACCAATGGAATGTTAGTGTCCAGGGAAGTTTGTTGGGAGGTGGCTATCAACAATCGTGCTGGTCATAAACCCACGGTCAAGACTGCACATGCTGCAGAGGAAAGAGCAGAAGCATTGAAGAACATCATCTAAGAATGCTAGTTCTATTCCTTATTGACTATTTGATTTATAGAAGTTTATTTATGTCTCTGTATTTTGTTTCTCTTATCTGAAAAATAAGGGATTTAATACTTATGTAACAGAGTTAAAGATTAAATAAGATATTTGAAGGCACTTAGAATAATGTATAGAACAGAGTAAGCACCCAATAAATAACTTTGATGACAGATTAATGTAAGTTTAAATGCTAGTACTGCTAGCATTTAACTGCTAGTAATGCTGGCTTGTATAATCTTGTTAACGTTATCTAACTTCTCTGGTCTTCTGTTTCTTCATATAAAGAGTAGCATTAAATACTTCACAGGGTGTAGTGAATTGGGTAGTTGGCATTCAGCATCCTTCTGGGCTTCTCAGCATTGCAGTGGCTGGAAAAGTAAAAGCTACACTTCCCAGACTCCCTTGCAGCTAGTATTCAGAAGGGAATTACGTTCTACCAATAAGATTCACCTCTGTAGGATTTGGAATGCAGATGCAAGGCAGAGAACAAATGTTCATTTCTGGCTTGTGTTGTTGTTAAGTATGGCTGTGGAGACACTGGGCTTTTCTTCAACAGAGTTCCATTGTTCATGACTGGCTGTGGGGGTTTTGAGAGGCAATTGTGCTGGCTGGAGTGGTCCTCTGGTTCCATTCCTTCTGAATGTGGTAGCGGGAGCAGTTCCGCTGGTTTCCACAATGCTGTTCTCAGAATCATTCCTGAAAACCCAGCCTACAGTCCTCCAGTGATGTTTCAAGCTGTGTTAAATAACTTTAAGTGACCAGACAGGTGTTTATGTTCTGCAACTGAACCTTGACTGATAAACAGAGTTTGGGGAGGATTCTATAGGCATGTAGGACAATGAGTCTAAAAATGTCTGACATGAAACAGGTTCCTAATTAATGTGTGTCCCCTTTTCTTTTCATATTCATCAACCCTCCTTTCTCTGTGGAAGAAAGAGACCCAGCTCACCATGGCTTGTAATCAGCATAATTTTTTGATGACCTTTCTGTGCCTTCTGTGGGATGAATGTGTATTCATTCCCTGGAAAGCCAGACCAGTGCTCTAAGTCTGTTTTTATATATGTAAATCCTCAAAGGATGCTAAGCAATGTTAAAAGACTGTGGCTTTCATGGACAGAACTATACAGTCGCTGCTGAACTTGGGAGATAAGCCCATTCCTTCTGGAAATTGACAGAAGATGGCATTGCTTGGAAAAGTTTCCCATGGACTCCAAGAGTCAGTTTTGTGTTCATTTATGACCCTAGTCCTAGTGGAGGTAGTGTCCAACCCCAACACTTATTTATTAATTCTATTTTTAAAATTGCCATTGTAGCACCTACTCTGGGAGTAATTATTTTAAAAAAATCTAAAACTCACGTTTCCTTTCTCTATTCTTTTATTCTAGTCCTTTTCAAATTATTTCTTAAGCACTAATAATTGTTTCAGCAATTAAAATATCGGGAGGTGAGCAGAGCTGATTAGAATAGCCTCTGACCACAAGTGCCAAAAATATCAAATGAGAGAGAGAGCTGGATTCTTAAATATGACCTCATTATTAACATGGTGTATTGTATTAACCTAGTTCCAAATGTAAAATATGCTGAAGACGCTGATATTCAGCTCTTCCTTGTTTTGTTTATGGCACCTCCGGCAACTCCTTACTATTAGAGCTAAAAGTTGTTAAGAGTATTACAAAACAAAGGCCTGAAAAAATAAAATGTAGATGTGAGTTGAAATAGCACTATAACATGAAACTCAGTGTCTGCTTCTATCATTCCTATAGCCTGTCTACTATACCTAAGGATGTTGCATCATGCCCTTGTTGGCATGTCTCCACAGTTACCCTTGAGCATCCTGTATGAGTGGGGTGAGGGGTACTCAGAATGAAGAGGGTGGTTTTAATCTGTGTCTGGATTTTAGGCAGAACCATGGTATCATTACAAGGGTATACAAGTTACCATGAATGAACTTAACACTCACAACAGTCAACACAATTGATCAACAAATACCTTTGATCCTAAAAGTCATTTATGCTCTGCTCATAGCTCACTGTCCTTCCTTGTGTAGACAGCTTTATGTAATAGGGAAGAGTGCTGTACGGATCTGTTTTCTATTCCATACTCCACCACTTCAAGCTTTGTGTCACAGACAAGTCTCTCAGGTCCTCTTCCTTTGTCTTTTTCACTTTTTAAAATTTTTTCAACTTAAAAAAATGATTTACATACAATAAAACTCCACTTTTTTTGGGGGGTGTATAGTACAATGAGTTTTAGCACATGTGTGGATTTGTGTAACCACAATTAAAATCAGGATACATAACAATTCCATCATCTCTGATACCTCCCTCCTGTAGCCACTTTGTACTCAAATGCTCCTGCTCTACTCTCTGCCACATTTTACCCCTGGAAACCATTGTTCTCCATCTCTATAGTCCTGTCCTTTCCATAACATCATATAAATGAAATACAATAAGTAATTTTCTGACACTGGTTTCCTTTGCTTAGTGTAATATATTTTAGATTCATCCGTGTTGTTGCATGCATCAGCAGTTCATTTCTTTTTATTGCTGAGTAGTATTCCATTGTGCGGGTGTAGCACAGTTTGTTCATCCATTTATCTGTTGAAGGACATTAGGTTGTTTTCAGTTATTATGGATAATGCTCTTATAAACACTCATGTATAGCTTTCTGTGTGAACATAATTTTTCATTTCTCTAGTGCAGAATTTTTCAACCACCATACTATTAATTATTAAATGGGCTTTTAAGTGGGGTAATTATTTTATGTAGGAGGCTGTCCTGTCCATTGCAGATGTTTAGCAGCATTGCTGGATTTACCCATTAGATACCAGTAGTGTCCATTGACCCAGTGTGACAACCAAAACGAAAAACATCTCCTTACATTGCCAAATGCCCCTTGGGGGGCAAAATCACCTCCATTTGAGAAAAAATGCTCTAGGGTAAAAACTCTTAAGAGGGATTGATGTTCAATACAGTAAGTATATGTTTAACTTTAAAAGAAACTGCTTTTCAAGGTGTCTGTACCATTTTGCATTCCTACCAGGAATGCATAAAAGTTCTAATTGCTCAACATCTTTGTCAGCACTTGGTATTATCAGGTTTCTGAAATTTTAGCCATTCTAATACTTGGGTTCTTCCTTCATTTTAAAATAAGAGATAACAATACAATACTGTGGCAGATATTAGTACAGCTCACCAGTTCTGTGACTCTTGTCACTTGAGAAATTTCACTTCCTGTTCCCATTAAGGTGCATTTGACTATGTGAGTTGCCTTGGCCAAAAACTGGAAGTGAGAAGGGTCACTTCAGGGTAGCCACACAGAAGAGTTGATGCATTCTTCTCTTTCTTCCATTCTCTCAGCTTTGGCAACCAGTTACATTCCAAATGGTGAGGACTTCATCAGCCAATGTCTTTGAGTGAGAATGACATGGGAGAGTCCCCTGCCAAACCTCAAGTGAACATGAGGTATTAGCAAGAAACAAACCTTTGTCTTTTTTTTTTTTTTTTTTTTTTTTTTTGCGGTACGCGGGCCTATCACTGTTGTGGCCTCTCCCGTTGCGGAGCACAGGCTCCGGACGCGCAGGCTCAGCGGCCATGGCTCAGGGGCCCAGCCACTCCACGGCATGTGGGTTCTTCCCGGACCGGGGCACGAACCGGGGCACGAGAGGCAGGCAGACTCTCAACCACTGCGCCACCAGGGAAGACCCCAAACCTTTGTCATGTTAAGCCACTGCTATTTTGAGATTGTTTGCTACCTCATCATATGCAGCCTAGCTTGACTAAAACCAGTTCCTATGTGCTTATTATAAGCATTTATGAAATAAATGTGGTTAATGCATTTAAGTACAGCTCTTGGCTCAAAATAAGTGCTCAGTAAATGATTGCTATTATTATAACCATTTACTCTTCCCTGACCATACTACTACATGGTGATCCTTCTATTTATAAACTCACAGTTTTTATTCTCTGTAGTGCATTAACAGAACTACTTCAGCTCCTTCAAGGTACCCTGAGAATAGGTTGGTGTCAAAGAGTCAGACTGAAGCAAGCATACATCTCATTGGCCACCTGTCCCTCAGGTGTGCTGGTACACCATCCAGGGCTCAGGACACAGCATTACTGTGACACTGCAAATACATTGTTTTAGTATCGAGTCATTTTAAAACCTGTCTCCTACATATCATTGTCTGTTGTGAACGTCTTTAATTAGTCAGCTAAACTTTTCACATTTTCTGTCTACTTGTCCATTTCCCAAGAATGTAGAGAGGTAACAAGGTATAAAAACACAGTGGTTCCCGAAGTTGGTGGTACATGAGAATTGCTTGCAGAAATTTGAGAATTCTGAAGCCAAGACTTAATCCCGCTGGGATTTCAAAGCCATAGATCCAGGGTAAGGCCTAGGACTTAGTGTAGGTTGAGCTTCTACTTATAAGAGACTTTGATCTGATATCTTCTATAACCCAAACATTTCTTTGATTACCCAACAAGATTGTTGCAAGATTTGAGGACCCTCTGCTTTTACCAGGATTTTAATGCATAATATGGGCCGAATAAATGTTTTTCAAATTTATAACGATTCATGCACTGACAAACAGGGTGCTCTGCCTGAGAGTCTCATTAATTCAGGTTTGAACTTCATGCTATGAGGAATATTCTTTTTACAAATATTCTTATGTGTAGCTCTGCTTATCTTATCAGGATAAACCACTAGAATTGGAATCATTAGGGATTCCAATATTACAAATAGTTGCATAAGTCTTCTAAGTGGTCTCCCTATCTCCATTCTCTCCCTCCTCTACTCATCTTCCTTACTGCTGCCAAGACTATCTTTTTAACACATAGATTTTATCCTCTCCCTCTCCCATTTGACTAAACCTATGAGGGGATCCCTGTTCAAGATGGTGGTACTGAGAACACCTTTACCTCTCCTCAACCTCCTAATATTATTAAAATGAGCAAAGAAGTATAAAGCAAAGCATGAAATCATGAAATCAGTTAAAGCTCTGGAATATAGGAATGAACAGAAATTTTGAGGAGTTTCTGAATAATAAAGAACAAATAAGACAGGTTTGGCAGGAAGTGAAGACTAGAGAGCAGAGAGACCTAAAGGAGACCAAAGAAAATCTCTCTGCAGAGAGGAGAGCCAATTGCTCCCAGCAGAATCCTGGAGGCATTCCACATGGACATCTTGAGTGATGGTGTATTAACTATGTCATTTATATTTTGTATTCTGATGCTTTGACATCTGGGCCCTTGTTGATCTGGGGACTCTCTCTCCCAAGGATAGCCAATTCTTAGATAGTAAACATCTTGCCTGTGAGTATGCTTTTCATATGCAAACCAACTAATCCATAGTCTATACCTCTACTACCTCATTTATTGGACTCTCACACTCAGGGTCTTTATCCATCTGCTCTAATCACACCATGGCCAGGTACCAGCCAACTAGGAATAACCCTTATGCTCAAGAACCTGCTGAATTTATTCAAACTAGCCAGTCTTCAATCTTATCTTGTCTCCCTGGTTCCTTCCCATGGAAGCCATAATAAGGGTTCTTGCCCACAGTTCCCTCCTTCCTATCTCCTTCCTGGCAGACCTTGGTGCTCCCCCATATAGCTCCCAATCATGTGGCATACCCCCTCCCCTTGGGAGCTGTGAATAACAAACTATCTTTTCAATGACATTTATCTCCTTACTGTAGTTTTCTATTAATACACTATATTTTAGACAGAAGACTTTCTTACTGTGGTACTCCTGGTGTTCTGAAATTGACTGCCAACTCCCTACTCAGTCTCTGATAGAAAACCCTGCTTATTGGCATATCCAGTAGGTTTAAGAAATAAAAAATAAGTAAGTAGATAAAAGACCTATGTAGAAGCATGATTTTAAAAAAGATAGATGTGCACTTCCCTGGTGGTCCAGTGAGTAAGACTCTGTGCTCCCAGTGCAGGGAGCCAGGGTTTGATCCCTGGTCGGGGAACTAGATCCCACATGCATGCTGTAACTAAGAGTCCACATGTTGCAACTAACAAGCCTGCATGCCACAACTAAGAGCCCTCCTGACACAACTAAAGATCTCTCATGACGCAACAAAGATCCTGTGTGCCACAGCTACGAGCCAGCTCAGCCACAATAAATATTTTTATAAAAATAAAAAACTTAGATATAAAAACATATCAAATGATAAAATAGCAACAATTAACCCTGTGGTATTGGTGCATGAATAGATGAAGAGAGAAACTGAAAGAGAAAGCACAGTACAGACCCATACACATGGAAGAACTTAGTTGCATTTCAAATTAGTGGATGCATGATTTATTCAATAAATTGAGTAACTGGAAAATGTTAGATCACTTCATCACAAAACAGACTAAGAATAATTCTGAGATGGATTATAGGCATAAATGTTAAAAAAAATCCACAATGATTAAATTAATAGAATAATGTTTTTATAATCTTATGCTAAAGAAGGATTTCCCAAGCAAGGACAAAACCCAGAAATGACAAAGGAAAAGATTTACAGATTCTATATCTTAAAAATGGAAGTTTCTGTATGCCAGCAAAAGTCTCTAATAACACACTTAAAAAACAAATGATAAAATAGAAAAAATATTTGCAACACGTAAAACAGAAAAATAGTTAACATTCATAATGTATAACAAACTCATCAAAATCAACATGAGTCTTATATAATAGAAAAAAAGAGCAAAGGATAAGAATAGGCAAGTCAAATGAAAATACAAAAGGCAAGTAAACATATGAAAAACTGATGAACCTCACTAGCAATCAGGAAAATGCAAATTCAGTCACAGTGAGATAGCATTTTTTACATACCAGTTTGGCAAAATTTTTAAAGACTGATAATATCTGGGTTGGCAAAGCTAAGGGGGAAAAGGAACATCTTATACTATTGTGATAGGGAGACAGCTCAGGGAAGAACAATTTGGCAGAATCCATCAAAATTACAAGTCTGTGACTCTTTGGCTCTGTAGTTCCACTTCTAGAAACATATCCTATTGGGATGCTTGCTCAAGTGCAAAATGTTAGAAGCAATAGTAAAGAAACAGAAGTATTCTAAAGGCTCATTAATAGGGCCATGGTTGGATACTGTGGAATACTTTCACAGTGGCTGAAGAGAAAGAATAGACATATAAGGCCTGACTTTAAAATAGGTACCTATCTTGTATTTTTGGCTAAAAAAAAAAAAACAGAATGAAAGAAACTTGCAAAATAATATAACACATGCAGTATTATCTATGTTATATATGTGCATATATATTTATATATATATATACAAAGATATCTGTATTTAGACATGTACAACACATATAAATATAAATAAATTAATAAACAACTGTTTCATAAATCATAGTATTGATTAGGAACCAAGATGGCAGAGTAGAAGGACGTGCTCTCACTCCCTCTTGTGAGAACACCAGAATCACAACTAGCTGCTGGACAATCATCAACAGGAAGACACTGGAACTCACCAAAAAAGATACCCCACATCCAAAGACAAAGGAGAAGCCACAATGAGATGGTAGGAGGGCCACAATCACAGTAAAATCAAATCCCATAGCTGCTGGGTGGGTTACTCACAGACTGGATAACACTTCTACCACAGAAGTCCAACCACTGGAGTGAAGGTTCTGAGCCCCACGTCAGGTTCCCAAGCTGGGGGTCCGGCAATGGGAGGAGGAATTCCTAGAGAATCAGACTTTGAAGGCTAGTGGGATTTGATTGCAGGACTTTGATAGGACTGGGGAAAACAGAGACTCCACTCTTTGTGGGCACACACAAAGTGGTGTGTGCATCAGGACCCAGGGGAAGGAGCAGTGACCCCAGGGGAGACTGAACCAGACCTACCTGTTAGTGTTGGAGGGTCTCCTGCAGAGTTGAGTGGTGGCTGTGGCTCACCACTGGGACAAGGACACTGGCAGCAGAAGTTCTGGGAAGTACTCCTTGGCTTGAGCCCTCCCAGAGTCCACCATTAACCCCACCAAAGAGCCCAGGTAGTCTCCAGTGTTGGGTCACCTCAGGCCAAAAAGCCAACAGAGAGGGAACCCAGCCCCACCCAACATCAGTCAATCAGATTAAAGTTTTACTGAGCTCTGCCCACCAGAACAACAGTCAGCTCTACCCACCACCAGTCCCTCCCATCAGGTAACTTGTACAAGCCTCTTAGGTAGCCTCATCCACCAGAGGGCAGACAGTAGAAGCAAGAAGAACTACAATCCTGCAGCCTGTGGAACAAAATACACATTCACAGAAAGATAGACAAGATGAAAAGGCAGAGGGCTATGTACCAGATAAAGGAACAAGATAACCCCCCAGAAAAACAACTAAATGAAGTGGAGATAGGCAACCTTCCAAAAAAAGGAATTCAAAATAATGATAGTGAAGATGATCCAGGACTTTGGAAAAAGAATGGAGGCAAAGATGGAGAAGATGCAAGAAATGTTTAACAAAGACCTAGAAGAATTAAACAACAAACAAACAGAGATGAACAATACAATAACTGAAATGAAAACTACACTAGAAGGAATCAATAGCAGAATAACTGAGGCAGAAGAACAGATAAGTGACCTGGAAGACAGAATGGTGGAATTCAAAGCTGCGGAACAGAATAAAGAAAAAAGAATAAAAAGAAATGAAGACAGCATAAGAGACCTCTGGGACAACATTAAACACAACAACATTCACATTATAGGGGTCCCAAAAGGAGAATAGAGAGAGAAAGGACCTGAGACAATATTTGAAGAGATTATACTCGAAAACTACCCTAACATGGGAAAGGAAATAGCCACCCAAGTCCAGGAAGCACAGAGAGTTCCATACAGGATAAACCCAAGGAGAAACACACTGAGACACATAGTAATCAAAATGGCAAAATATAAAGACAAAGAAAAATTATTGAAAGCAGAAAGGGAAAAATGACAAATAACATGCAAGGGAACTCCCATAAGTTTAACAGCTAATTTCCCAGGAGGAACTCTACAAGCCAAGAGGGTGGCATGATATACTTAAAGTGATGAAAGGGAAGAACCTAAAACCAAGATTACTCTACCCAGCAAGGATCTCATTCAGATTAGATAGAGAAAGCAAAAGCTTTACAGACAAGCAAAAGCTAAGAGAATTCAGCACCACCAAACCAGCTCTACAACAAATGCTAAAGGAAGTTCTCTACATGGGAAACACAAGAGAAGAAAAGGACCTACAAAAACAAAACAATTTAAAAAATGGTCATAGGAACATACATATCGATAATTACCTTAAACATGAATGGATTAAACACTCCAACCAAAAGACACAGTCTTGCTGAATGGGTACAAAAACAAGACCCATCTATATGCTGTCTACAAGAAACCCACTTCAGACCTAGGGACACATAGAGACTGAAAGTGAGGGGATGGAAAAAGATATTCCATGCCAATGGAAATAAAAAAAAAAAAAGCTGGAGTAGCAATACTCATATCAGGTAAAATAGACTTTAAAATAAAGAATGTTACAAGAGACAAGGAATGACATTACATAATGATCAAGGGATCAAGCCAAGAAGAAGATATAACAATTATAAATATATAGGCACCCAACATAGTAGCACCTCAATACATAAGGCAACTGCTAAAAACTATAAAACAGGAAATCAACAGTAACACAATAATAGTGGGGGACTTTAGACCTCACTTACACCAATGGACAGATCATCCAAAATGAAAATAAATAAGGAAACAAAAGCTTTGAATGACACAATAGACCAGATAGATTTAATTGATATTTATAGGATATTCCATCCAAAAACAGCAGGTTACACTTTCTTCTCAAGTGCACATGGAACATTATCCAGGATAGATCACATCTTGGGTCACAAATCAAGCCTCAGTAAATTTAAGAAAATTGAAATCATATCAAGCACATTTTCCGACCACAATGCTATGAGATTAGAAAAGAATTACAGGGGAAAAAAACATAAAAAACACAAACACATGGAGGCTAAACAATATGTTACTAAATAACCAAGAGGTCACTGAAGAAATCAAAGAGGAAATCAAAAAATACCTAGAGAAAAATGACAATGAAAACACGATGACCCAAAAACTATGGGATGCAGCAAAAGCAGTTCTAAGAGGAAAGTTTATAGGTATACAAGCCTACCTCAAGAAACAAGAAAAATTTCAAATAAACAATCTAACCTTACACCTAAAGGAACTAGAAAAAGAAGAACAAACAAAACCCAAAGTTAGTAGAAGGAAAGAAATCATAAAGATCAGAGCAGAAAAAAAAATGAAATAGAAACAAAGAAAACAATAACAAAGATCAATAAAACTAAAAGCTAATTCTTTGAGGAGATAAACAAAATTGATAAACCATTAGCCAGACTCATCAAGAAAAAGAGGGAGAGGAATCAAATCAGTAAAATTAGAAATGAAAAAGAAAAAGTTACAACAGACACCGCCGAAATACAAAGCATCCTAAGAGACTACTACAAGCAACTCTATCTATGCCAATAAAATGGACAACCTGGAAGAAATGTACAAATTCTTAGAAAGGTATAACCTTCTAAGACTGAACCAGGAAGAAATAGAATATATGAGCACACCAATCAGAAGTAATGAAACTGAAACTGCAATTAAAAATCTTCCAACAAACAAAAGTCCAGGACCAGATGGTTTCACAGGTGAATTCTATCAAACATTTAGAGAAGAGCTAATAATACCCATTCTTCTCAAACTCTTCCAAAAAATTGCAGAGGAAGGAACAGTCCCAAACTCATTCTATGAGGCCACAATCACCCTGATACCAAAACCAGACAAAAGATACTACAAAAAAAGAAAATTACAGACCAATATCACTGATGAATATAGATGCAAAAATCCTCAACAAAATACTAGCAAACAGAATCCAACAACACATTAAAAGGATCATACACCATGATCAAGTGGGATTTATCCCAGGGATGCAAGGATTCTTCAATATATGCAAATGTATCAATGTGATACACCATATTAACAAATTGAAGAAGAAAAACCATATGATCATCTCAATAGATGCAGAAAAAGCTTTTGACAAAATTCAACACCGATTTATGATAAAAACTCTCCAGAAAGTGGGCATAGAGGGAACCTACCTCAACATAATAAAGGCCATATATGACAAACCCACAGGAAACATCATTCCCAATGGTGAAAAACTGAAAGCATTTCCTCTAAGATCAGGAAAAAGACAAGGCTGTGCACTCTCACCACTATTATTCAACATAGATTTGGAAGTCTTAGCCACAGCAATCAGAGAAGAAAAAGAAATAAAAGTAATATAAATTGGAACAGAAGAAGTAAAACTGTCATTATTTGCAGATGACATGATACTATACATAGAGACTCCTAAAGACGCCACCAGAAAACTACTAGAGGTAATCAATGAATTTGGTAAAGTTGCAGGATACAAAATTAATGCACAGAAATCTCTTGCATTCCTATACACTAATGATGAAAAGTCTGAAAGAGAAATTAAGGAAACACTCCCATTTACCATTGCCATTACCATTACCATACCTAGGAACAAACCTACCTATGGAGACAAAAGACCTGTATGCAGAAAACGATAAGACACTGATGAAAGAAATTAAAGATAATACCAACAGATGGAGAGATATACCATGTTCTTGGATTGGCAGAATCAATATTGTGAAAATGACTATACTACCCAAAGCAAGCTACAGATTCAATGCAATCCCATTCAAATTAACAGTGACATTTTTTATGGAACTAGAACAAAAAATCTTAAAATTTGCTTGGAGACACAAAAGACCCCGAATAGCCAAAGCAGTCTTGAGGGAAGAAATTGGAGCTGGAGGAATCAGACTCCCTGACTTCAGATTATCCTACAAAGCTACAGTAATCAAGACAATATGGTGCTGGCACAAAAAAACAGAAACATATATCAGTGGAACAAGATAGAAAGTCCAGAGATAAACCCATGCACCTATGGTCAACTAATCTATGACAAAGGAGGCAAGGATATGCAACGGAGAAAAGACAGTCTCTTCAATAAGTGGTGCTGGGAAAACTGGACAGCTATATATAAAAGAATGAAAGTAGAACACTCCCTAACACAATACACAAAAATAAACTCAAAATGGATTAAAGACCTAAATGAAAGACCAGATACTATAAAACTCTTAGAGGAAAACATAGGAAGAACACACTTTGACATAAATCACAGCAAGATCTTTTTTGATCCACATCCTAGAGCAATGGAAATAAAAACAGAAATAAACAAATGGGACATAATGAAATTCAAAAGCTTTTGCACAGCAAAGGAAACCATAAAGAAGATGAAAAGACCACCCTCAGTATGGGAGAAAATATTTGCAAATGAATCAACAGACAAAGGATTAATCTCCAAAACATATAAACAGCTCATGCAGCTCAATATTAAAAAAACAAACAATGCAATCCAAAAATGGGCAGAGGAGCTAAATAGACATTTCTCCAAAGAAGACATACAGATAGCCAAGAAGCACATGAAAAGCTGCTCAACATCACTAATTATTAGAGAAATGCAAATCAAAACTACAATGAGGTATCACCTCACAGCAGTTAGAATGGGCATCATCAGAAAATCTACAAACAATAAATGCTGGAAAGGGTGTGGAGAAAAGGGAACCCTCTTGCACTGTTGTTGGGAATGTAAATTGATACAGCCACTATGGAGAAGAGTATGGAGGTTCCTTAAAAACCTAAAAATTGAATTACCATATGATCCAGCAATCCCACTACTGGGCATATACCTAAAGAAAACCATAATTCAAAAAGACACATGCACCCCAATGTTCATTGCAGCACTAATTACAATAGCCAGGTCATGGAAGCAACCTAAATGCCCATTGACAGATGAAAGGATAAAGATGATGTGATACATATATACAATGGAATATTACTCAACCATAAAAAGGAACGAAATTGGGTCATTTGTAGATACGTGGATGGATCTAGAGACTGTCATACAGGGTGAAGTAAGTCAGAAAGAGAAAAACAAATATAGTATGTTAGTGCATATATGTGGAACCTAGAAAAATGGTACAGATGAACCGGCTTTCAGGGCAGAAATTGAGACGCAGATGTAGTGAGCAAACATATGGACACCAAGGGGGGAAAGCGGTTGGGGGGTGGGGGTGGGGGTTTGATGAATTGGGCGATTGGGATTGACATGTATACACTGATGTGTATAAAACTGATGACTAATAAGGACCTTTTGTACAAAAAAATAAATAAAATTCAAAAATTAAAATAAATAAATAAATAAATAAGTAAAAATAAAATAAAATTACACAGAGACAGAGTAACAGAGAGAGAGAATATCTCTATATCCATCTGTATCGATCTGTATAGAGATATAGGTATAGATACCTATATATCCATTATATATATATAGAAGGATATAGATAATACTGAGGTATTTTAAACTTAGTGATTTTTAAAGGACTTTGAGATCTTTTAGAAATGAGATTATTGGGTTAATATTGATAATAACACCAATAAAAATAGCATTAGCATTTGTGCGGGACATTGTTGCTGGATGTTCTGAAGTCATTAGGTCTCATCTCCGTTTTAAAGTAAGAAGCAAATCAGAGAGGTTAAGTACCTTGCCCAAAGCACTCTCTATGAATGGCAAGGACATTAATAGTGAACTATTAATCTGAACTAAGACTAGTTTTAGTCCACAGCCTGTTGGTCTTCATTACACCACATTCCCTACACCTACTGAGCCTTGGTGCCTCTTGAGTAGACTGGGAGATAGGAGAGATTACTTGAAGTAAAGTATGGTCAAGGAGCATTGAGGAAAAAAAAATGGAAATTTA
This sequence comes from Delphinapterus leucas, assembly GCF_059928025.1. Classification (NCBI taxonomy): domain Eukaryota; kingdom Metazoa; phylum Chordata; class Mammalia; order Artiodactyla; family Monodontidae; genus Delphinapterus; species Delphinapterus leucas. Next base: position 33,820,877 of record NC_143147.1, read on the forward strand.
AATAGAGAAATAATATATTAGGGGCTTCCCTGGTGGCGCAGTGGTTGAGAGTCCGCCTGCCGATGCAGGGGACACGGGTTCGTGTCCCGGTCCAGGAGGATCCCGCATGCCGCGGAGCGGCTAGGCCCGTGAGCCATGGCCGCTGAGCCTGCGCTCTGCGGCGGGAGAGGCCACAGCAGTGGGAGGCCCGCGTATCGCAAAAAAAAAAAAAAAAAAAAAAAAAGAATATATTAACTAGGACTATCTACCAAGAAATATTTTAGAGAAGGAAGAATTTAAGTTTGTTGGCAGGGTCCCTATGATTACAAGTAATTGGTTATGTGATTTTTCTCCATGGCATTACAAGCAATTGGACAGAACACTGTGGCTATGGACATGGCGTCATTATTCCCAACCCAAGATAGAAAAGCATCTGTAAAAACTCCTTTGCCACCTTCTGCAGCTTGAAGATGGGAAAGGGGGAAAGGAGAAGAGTATGTTAGCATTTTCTCACAGTTGTTTGTAGTCCAAATGAATATATTTAACTGCTGTATTAGAAAACTTTGGAACTATTTTATAGCAAGTATTATCTAGAATTATGTCTCTTATCATTCAAAACTCAAATGTTATATTACAGAATTCAATTAAAGCCTGCATTTCTTGGAAAAAATAAATAAATTAATAAATTCATAGTATTATATCATCATATCCCTCTTTATTTTTCCCAGCTGACCATTTGAGCCTTAGTACAAGAAAATCCAAGATCTCTCACTTTTGGTTGCCCATCCCCAAAGTTGTCCTAAAACCTTAGAGCCTCGTGAATGCCAATTGTGAATAGTACATGTTTGTGTTGTGTGGGTTATTTTGTGTCTGTATGTGTGTGTTGGGGGAGGATGTCAATCTAAGTTCCAGCCTCAAATGATGCAGCTGAATGTGGCTGACTTTCACAAGATGTGACTGTGAAGGCTTGCTTCCCACAGTGGGGTTTACGATGGTGGTACTTGGCTATAATGATTTCCCTGACCTAGACATCTATACTTGGTACTCAGTGGAGGATGCTCAGCATGCCTTTTGAGCTAACATCAGCTAAGAGTGTGGTTTTCCATGCTCAACACTCTAAGCAACTTCCAGGCCCCTGCCAGGAAAAGAGCAGAGTCAAGACTGGAATCTACCAGCTCAGGGACCCAGTGTTGCCACCTTTCTTCCATCTCTAGGGAATCCGCCAAGGGGTCCAGGCAAGTTTTCCTTTAAAAAACCTCAGAAGTCATTATTTATTCTCCTTTCCTGGAATAAAGTATTAGTTTGGCACCTCTCTTAGAAAAGAGAGGTTGTGCTTCCAACAAATGTAATTATGCTGGGGCCCATCTTACTGGTGGTACAGGTGGAACACTTCATCAATGGGATAGATTTTATGTGTGTAGTACAGGTCCAGAAGGAATAACATCAAACTATTAATAGTCATAACATGGTCATATTTATTCCATAGTTATCTGAATGAACTAAACTTTGGTTTGCTTTTATTTGGGGAAGATCAATGAACTTGTGTGTATATATATGTGTATACACACATACACATATATATTGCATATATGCAAACTAACTAAAAATAATAAACAGGTTTCTTTCCCTCACCTGGATCATTTCTATCATCTTATACACATGCTGTTATTCTTCCCAACTTAAAACAAAATCCTCTCTTGATCACTCTTCCCCCTTGAGATATAAGCCTATTTCTCTGCTGTTCTCTACAGCAAAATTCCTCAAGAGTTGTCAGTATCATCTGCAACTCACATCCCATTTTCTCACAGACACATGCTAATCATGTTTTTCTTCTTCTACTCATTACTATTGCTCTTGTCAACGTCACTAATGACCCTTGACCAACCTCAGTGTTGTTGATCCAATGGTCAGTTTTAGTATTCATCATACTTGACACACATGCAGCTCCTTCCACCTGAGAACACTTTCTTCTCCTGGCTCCCACGATATCATGCTCTTCTACTTTTCATCTCCTTCACAGCAGCTTCGGTTTAGTCTCCCTTGCTGATTTTACCTCAACTCCTCATCATCTTTTCTTTTTTTTAATATTATTTTTAATTGAGGTATAGTTGATTTACACTGTTTTGTTAATTTCTGCTCTACAGCAATGCGATTCAGTTCTACATATATTGATATATACATTCTTTTTTTTTAAATTACTCCTCCTCATCTTAATGATGGGTGCCCCAGGGCTTAGTGAGCTTTATCTCTAGCTTGCTTTAATCAGTTATGGCTTTTAATGCCATCTATGTTAAACATACTCCATATTTTACTTTTAGCCTAGCACTCTCCTGAATTCTAGATTCATATACCCTACTGCTTATTCAATACATCTACTTAGATGTTTGATCAGTATGTCAAACCCAGTATACCCCAAACTGAACTCATATTCTCTCACAAACCTCATCTTGCATTTTTCTGCAAAATGATAAATAACTCCATCTTTTCGACTATTCAAACAGGTATCTTGAAGTCATCCTTGACCCCTCTCTTTCACTTACATTCAATATTTAACCCATCTTGTTGACCAACTTTCAAATTATATTCAGAATTCGAATACTTTTCACCAACTCTTCTGCTACCACCTTGGGTCAAGACACAATAACCCTCCCCTGGATTGTTGTAATAGTCTTTTCACTGGCTGCCCGGATTTGGCCTTTGAATCCATTCAGCAATTCTCAATAAAGAGTGATTCTTTTAAACCATAAAGTAGATTGTCAGTTTACTTACAACCCTACAGAAGTCCCTCATCTTTCTCAGAGTAAAAGCAAAGTCCTTATAATAGCCTATTAGGCCTTACATGATATGGCCTCTGGAATCCCCCTGACATCATTGCCCTTTACTTCTCCTAGTCCCTAATTCTGCCTCTTAGCTTCCTCTAGAACAGGCTGGGCATTTGTTCTCTTAGGACCTTTGTATTTGCTGTTCTCTTTCCCCCACTTGGAACATTCTCCTTGTAATATCCAACGGCTTGCAAATTTAACCCACCCAGGTCTTTGACTTGATGTCTTATTCTTGGTAAAGCTTTCTATTACTACACTATTTAAAATAGCACTCCTCCCACCCTCCCAGCATTTCCTATTCCCCTTTCCAGCATTTTCTTCTTTTAACAATTATTAACATCTATATTAGATTCCTAAGGCTGCTGTAACAAATCACCACAAACTGGGTGACTTAAAACAATGAAAATCTATTGTCTCACAGTTCTTGAGGCCAGAAATCTGAAATCTAAGTGCTGGAAAGGCTGATTCCTTCTGGTGGCTTTAAGGGAGAACCTGTTCCATGCCTCTTCCTGGCTTGTGGTGGTTGACATGAATACTTGGTGTTCCTTGGCTTACTGATGCATCACTCTAATCTCTTCCTTCATCATAACATGACCTTCTTACAAGAACAACAGCCATTGAATTTAGGGCTCACCATAATCCAGTATGACATCATCTTAAGTTGATTACATCTGCAAAGATTATTTCCAAATAAGTTTGCATACACAGGTACCAGGGGTTAAAACTTCAACATATCTTTTTCTGGGAAACAACTTAGCCATGGCACCACCTGACATGCAACATATTTTGCTTATTTTGTTTGTTGTATTTGTCTTCATACAAGAATGCAAGCTCTAAGTCAGCAGAACTTTTTCATCTAATTTTATTTTTTTCCAAGTGTTATCCTCTCAGGGACTAAAATGAGGCCTGACTTGTTGAATGATTGAAATCTCCCTGGTAGCTCCCCATGATGAAGAGGATAAAGGTCCAACCACTGGATATGACATTCACACTCTTGTACAATCCACCACTCAAGTTTTCATTCTTAGCTCTTGTCACCTCTCTCAGTGTCCTTCATTTTTACCAAAATGAACTCTTGGCTTTGCCTCAAACATATACTTTTTACAGCTCCCCATATTTGCTCTTTCTTTCCCCTCTCTTAAAATACACTTCTTCTCTCCTTTACAACATGTATTACTCTGTTAAAATCTTATATATCTTCCTAAGATGACCTCCTTGATACCTTCCCTGAGCCCATATACAGCTAATAGCCTCCTTTCTCTTGGTCCCTCTCAGCTGTTCTAGTTTCCCCATCTTATCATCTTATCACATGGATGTATTGGTTTGTTGTCATGACAATCCCAGCCATGTTATTAAACAGGGAGACCCTTCAGGAAGGAACCAGTGCCTTCCTTTTCTTTCCATCTTTCCTTCACTTAAACTTTCAAAATCCACCCAGTGCTTTGGAGTAATAGTCATGTGCTAAATACCTGTTGACAGAATAAAGAGAGCAAAGCAGATTTGCCATCTTAGTCTTTGAACAGATATAATTTTGGCCACTGGGCCCCAGAAAATATGCACTAGAGTCAGGCAATGAGTAGAGTGGGAAAGATGAAGTTTCTAAGACTTTGTTAAAAGTCATTATGGGTCCTCCAGGAATGTCCTTAGTCATGGGCAGAGAGTGCAGAGATTAGCACAGGAACACTCAAAATAGTGCAGGAGGTCAAAAATGAGATTATGTCTCTCTAAGCTATCTCACAGCTATGGCCAGCCCAGTAGTGAGGGTGGGTAGGGGGATGAATCTTCTCTCAGCCACATGCAACATCACTAAAGACCCATTCCTTAAAGCCATTTCCAGAGGTGTTTTAAGCATTGTGGGTGAATTTAGCAGTGTGGTCTTAGACAAAGATGGACTGAGTGACTATAAAAGCTACAGCTGCCAACTATAAAAATTTACTGGAGTAACAATCTCCTCCTGCAAATCAACTCAAAAGTGTGATTGATCTGTCTCATCTTTACGCAGTGTTCCACAAAGTCAGAACTACTCTGATAGAATCACTTGAGTGCTTTTAAAAAATCTAATTCCTAGATCCCATCTGAGATCCCTTTGAATCAGATCTTTGGGGTAGGGCCCTAGAACCCATATTGTAAATGAGCCCCCAGGAAAATTTGACACATATTAAGGTTTAAGGATTCCTATCTTAAATGAACCTATCTCTAAATCCATTCATATAATCTTTCATGGTCAGCCCTATTCTTGACCTTATTCTTGATAGAAAGGAGTAAAAAAAAAAATAGCTAGTCTTTAGATAAAGTTAGGGTTTCTCTAAATACTCCCCTGCTTAGAGGATGGGCATCCAGAAAGAAGCTTGTTATCTATTGCTATATAACAAACCACCTCAAAACTCAGCAGCACAAAATAATGATTTATTATTATCACTCATGGTTCTGTAGATTGCCTGGCCTCAGCTGGGAGGCCCTTCCTTGGTCTCTTTCATGTGGTTGTAACCTGGGACTAGAGTCATCTGAAGACTCTCTGGGTTGGATGTTAAGATGAGTCACTCCCAAGACTGGCAGCTAATATTAGAAGTTGGTTCAGAGCTCCGCTGGGCCTATCAACCAGAACACCTACACATGGCCTCTCCAGGTGGCTTCAGCTTCTTAGACAAATTAGTTGGGTTCTGAGATGGAAATCCCCAGGAGTGAGCATCAAGAGACCCAGGTGGGGAAAAAAAAGAGACCCAGGGGGAGACTGCAAGGATTCTTAGGACTTAGCCTTGAAAGTCATGCAGTACCACTTCTACTGCATTCTGTTGGTCACACTGGGCCAGTCAAGAATCAAATGCACCATCACCTGGGTACAAAAGAGAATGATTCCTGGGAAGCATGGTGCATTGGGGGGCCAACTTTGGAGACTAGCTGCCACACTTACTTACCTTCCAATTAAACGTCCCTGCTCATAAGAGCATTTTTACCTTTACAAAATTAGTAATGGGTTCACTTACCATTTAACCACAAATTCCAAATGGAAGTTTCACCTACATGTATGAAAATAAAGTTACCATCAAAGATAACAAAACAGATGACCAAACATTGCTTGCTAAGGCTTCTGTGAAAGCTCTTTTAATAGATGGGGGCCTACTGGATACATCCATCCTTTGAGATGGATTTGATTATAATCTCAATCCCTAGACAGAAAGGGAGTTGGAGTCTCCCAGCTATTAAACAATTCTTGGAGGAATAAGCTGGCATAGATGAAGCATTTATATTGAGTATCGTGGGCAACTTACTTTCCCTAGTTTCTTCATTTGGAAAAAGGGAGAGAGCAAAACTACATGATTTTTAGTGTTTCTTCACTCCTGACATTCCATTATTGTGTCAATGGCATAGGAATTTGCAGGAAACATCACAGAACTAAACATTTTAGTTAATTTATGGTTGTTGTAATATATTTTTTCTAAATCATCCATCTCTTTTCTGTCTTTTAGTTCATTCTCGAGAACAGAGCAGGCAGGGTGAGTGGAATTCTAGTTCTGTTGCAATGTGAGGTAGAGTAAAGTACAGACCATGGAGCCAGCAGATGCTGGGTCTGACTCTGGGCTCTGAAATTCATGAGAGTAAGGTCTGTTCCTATCTGCTCAACCTCTCTGATCCTTGGCTTTCTCATTTGTAAAAAAACACTAAGTCCATAATTTTGTTGGGAGGAATAAATGAGTTGAACTTTAAGATTCTACCCCACTTGGCCATTATTGTTTGGATTTTGTCTTTTTAACTTCACTTGAATGGCTTAATGGTTATAGTGTACCTGTAGCTTTCAGTTACCACAAATCTGTTTGAGAAGTAGTCAAAGTATGAATACTACACATAAATAATAAGTGAGTGAACAGTAATTCAAAGCAATAAAACCCTATTGGAAAATTTGGACTCAAACCACAATTTCAAATCAATCAAAAATATTTATTGGGTCACTAGCATTTGTAAGGCACTGTGCTCAGCTCCACAGAAGACAAGAATCATATTTGGTCCTCGTATTCAAAGCTTCCTTCAGTCTACTTATCCCAAGATTGTTGAATTTGGAGCTGGGTGACAGTAATGATAGCAACACAGATCAATCTGCCTGCCAAGGAGAGAAGTGAAAGCTTGCTTCTGCTCAGTGCATAGCAAACAGCTTGGAAAGAGTCCTGTAAACCAAGAACCACAAACAAGGCCATTTCTCCTCTTTCCCAGGTTTTCATAAGTAGGTCAAAAGAGTTAGGAAAGTATGTACATCTGAATAAGAAAACTGTTTCAACTGACAAAGATTCAAACAACAGTAGGGACAAATAAGAGATAGCAATGATTATCTTTGGTATCTAGCATGAAGAGAAAGAACCCAAAACAATCACATGTACTACCAGCCATCCATTATGACAGAGGACCCACCTGGGCAAGATGCTGTGTGGAGATTGAGGTGGTGTTTGTGTATGTATGTGCACTAGGCTTTTAGGAGTTCACAAAATGGGAGATGAGACAGATACCTAAATAACTGTAATTCAGAGAGAAAGTGATAAGGGTTATAAAATCTCAAAGTTCTAAGGAATGAGAAATGACACCAGTCAGGTACTATGAGGAAAACTTGCTGGAGGAAGAGGTCATACTTCAGCCTAGCCTTGAAGTGGAGGTGGGAACAGTAAGCAATTTGGTTTAGATGAATAATAGAATTTGGAAATGGAAGAAGTAGAAGAAAGGTCTGTAAAGAAGGTTGAAGCCAGACTCTAGAGAATTTTTAATACTGACTTAAAGAGGTCATATTTTACCCAGTAGAAAATTATATGAGATAAGAATTGTTTTATCTGCAAATGACAGAGAAACATAACAGACAGTGGTTTGAACGAGAAGGGAGTTTGTTTATCCCATGAAATGAGAAGTCAGGGGTCAGGCAGTCCAGAGTCTGTATGGTGGCTCAGTGATGCCATGGGAGACCCAGGCTCTTTCCATTTGCCCCATCCTGTCATTCTCCACACATGGCTTCTGTCCTCATATTTGCCACCTCATGGTCATAATATGGCTGCTCCACTTCTAGCCTCATGTCTGTACTACAGGCAGGAAGAAGGGTTATGGGTAAAGGGACAAATTCCCTCCTAAAACTTTCACTTACATCTCACTAGAAATATGTCATGCCATCCATAGCTTAGGGGAGGGTGAAATTTTTTGAGTATTTTACACTTCCTGCCACAGTGGTAAAGAAAGTTAAGGGAAAAGATACTTATGAGTCCCTTTTGAGTAGCCAGTTCACAGTGACTAACATACTTATGATTTTTGAGCAGAGGAATGATAGAGTTGAAACTGTACTTCTTGACAATTAATTGGGCTGCAATAACTACATAACTGCACTTGGAGAGAATGGTGGCAAAGAGAAAGGTGAGAACCCTAGGGTGTAGAGAGATTAAGTGACAGATTCATAATAATATATTAGTGAGTGGTGAAGTTGGGACTTGAACCCAGGCTGGTGACTTCTAAGCTCTTTCCACCCATCTCTCAAAGCTGACTCAAAGGATTTGAGCCTCATGATCGGGAGCCTATAAGGTCCTTAACAGAACTATTTCTCATATAGAGTCAGGTACATAAGCACACAAGCTAGGAAGTCAATCACTCATTTATTCCTTCAACACTGCTTGAATTATGACGATTGGTGTTTTAAAAACAATCTTGAGATAGAGTGTAATAAGGTGTAAAGAATGGGAGTTCAGAGAAAGATGGAGATTGGCTCAAATCCCAGTTATTCCTCTTCCCAGTGGCATGATTTTAGGTTAGTCACATCAATTCTTTGATCTTCCATATCCTTAAATATAAAATGGGAAAGGGAATAACAGTGACAGAGATTTGTAAAATAAGATAATGTGGGTATGGAAAACATATAGACAACATGAGTTAGTTGGCTGAAACTGCACTCTCAAATTTCTTCTCCCAGACAATTCCAGCCAGGGTGGTTGTATGTTGTCATTTTGGCCAATCAGACACAAGTGAAGTTGGCTGTATCTTTAGGAATGCTTTTATTTTTCTGATACAGGTTCTGTCCTTTCCTCCTTCCTACTTCCTGATAGTGGGCATGACAGCTGGAGCTGATATAGTCATCCTACCACAATGAGAAAAAAGCCATGAGAATAGTAGAGGCTTCATCATGGGTAACAATGAACAAATGGACCAGCACTAGCAGCTGTCAACTCCAAACCTCACTACTTGACAAAAATAAACTACTTTTTTTTTTTCTTTAGTTTTTTAAGGAACCTCCATACTGTTCTCAATAGTGGCTGTATCAATTTACATTCCCACCAACAATGCAAGAGGGTTCCCTTTTCTCCACACCCTCTCCAGCATTTATTGTTTCTAGATTTTTTGATGATGGCCATTCTGACCGATGTGAGATGATATCACATTGTAGTTTTGATTTGCATTTCTCTAATGATTAATGATGTTGAGCATTCTTTCATGTGTCTGTTGGAAATCTGTATATCTTCTTTGGAGAAATGTCTATTTAGGTCTTCTGCCCATTTTTGGGTTGGGTTGTTTTCTTGATATTGAGCTGCATGAGTTGTTTGTAAATTTTGGAGATTAATCCATTGTCAGTTGTTTCCTTTGCAAATATTTTCTCCCATTCTGAGGGCTGTCTTTTTGTCTTGTTTATGGTTTCCTTTGCTGTGCAAAAGCTTTTAAGTTTCATTAGGTCTCATTTGTTTATTTTTGTTTTTATTTCCATTTCCCTAGGAAGTGTGCCAAAAAGGATCTTGCTGTGATTTACGTCATGGAGTGTTCTGCCTATGTTTTTCTCTAAGAGTTTAATAGTGTCTGGCTTTACATTTAGGTCTTTAATCCATTTTGGGTTTATTTTTGTGTATCATTTTAGGGAGTGTTCTAATTTCATTCTTTTACATGTAGCTGTCCAGTTTTCCCAGCACCACTTTTTGAAGAATATGTCTTTTCTCCATTGTATATTCTTGCCTCCTTTATCAAAGATAAGGTGACCATATGTGTGTGGGTTTATTTCTGGGCTTTCTATCATGTTCCATTGATCTATATATTTGTTTTTGTGCCAGTCCCATACTGTCTTGATTACTGTAGCTTTGTAGTATAGTCTGAAGTCTGGGAGCCTGATTCCTCCAGCTCCGTTTTTCTTTCTCAAGATTGCTTTGGCTATTTGGGGTCTTTTGTGTTTCCATACAAATTGTGAATTTTTTTTGTTCTAGTTCTGTGAAAAATGCCAGTGGTAGTTTAATAGGGATTGCATTGAATCTGTAGATTGCTTTGGGTAGTATAGTCATTTTCACAATGTTGATTCTTCCAATCCAAGAACATGGTATATCTCTCCATCTATTTGTATCACCTTTAATTTTATCAGTGTCTTATAACTACCATATGACCCAGCAATCCCACTACTGGGCATATACCCTGAGAAAAACATAATTCAAAAAGAGTCATGTACCACAATGTCATTGCAGCTCTATTTACAATAGCCAGGACATGGAAACAACCTAAGTGTCCATTGACAGATGAATGGATAAAGATGTGGCACATATATACAATGGAATATTAGCCATAAAAAGAAACAAAATTGAGTTACTTGTAGCAAGGTGGATGGACGTAGAGTCTGTCATACAGAGTGTAGTAAGTCAGAAAGAGATAAACAAATACTGTATGCTAACACATATATATGGAATCTAAAACAAATAAAAAGAAAATGGTCATGAAGAACCTCGGGGCAAGATGGGAGTAAAGATGCAGAACTACTAGAGAATAGACTTGAGGACACAGGGAGGCGGAAGGGTAAGCTGGGACAAAATGAGAGAGTGGTAGTGTATATATGGACATATATACACTACCAAATGTAAAATGATAGGTAGTGAGAAGCAGTTGAATAGCACAGGGAGACCAGCTCGGTGCTTTGTGACCAGCTAGAAGGGTAGGATAGGGAGGGTGGGAGGGAGGGAGATGCAAGATGGAAGAGATATGGGCATATATGTATATGTATAACTGATTCACTTTGTTATAAAGCAGAAAGTAACACACCATTGTAAATCAATTATACTCCAATAAAAATGTTTTTTAAAAAATAAATAATGCTATTGCATTATCCCAGAAATCATGATGATAAATAAATAGGTAAGTAAATTAAAAAAAAAACACTTTTAGTTGGTCAAGTTTTTAAGTGATAGATAAAATTTAAATGATCTTTCTCCTAAAAAACAAAAAAATGAAACAAAAATAAACTACTTTTTTATGATACCATGGTTTCATTCTCTATTACTTTCAGTTAAAAGCCCTTAATTTTGATATACTATGTAAAAGCACTTTGTGCCTAGTTGACACTTAATAAATTATTATTATTATTGTCACTATTGATATTATTGCTAATGTAAGAGGTAGATAACATCAAGCTACATACTAACTTGCAGACGAAAAGAGTATAATAATCAAAATACAGGAGCAAATATGTGAAAAAATGGAAACAAAGTCACCACAAATGATCGAGAATAACATAAAACCATGTGATTCTGTAGGGGTGTAAAATGCCTATGCAGATGTTGGGAAAATCTATGTTATAAACCCTAGGCTATAAACCCCAATTCAGGATTATAGTAAAGTACTCTCTCTGTCATATGCAGAAACAGAGCACACATGGAAGGTTTGAGGGAGGGAAGCATTTCTACTGGAGAATTCTGAGCAATGGCTAAAAAATTAGTGCTCTGACTCTAGAAGATGGATTCTGTGGCTCCGATTTAAATTTAGTCTTCATGAGCATACAGAAAAATGAAACTGGCCAAGAGAAACTGTGGTTTCCAATAAGGAACTTAGAAATCAGAGAAGTCAAGGTCCATGGAAATTAATTCTCTGACCTTCAGAATTCTCTAACCAACTACTGAATGAGATAAATTACTAATATATAATGAATGTTAAATGCTCAGATTTGCATGAACCTAAAGTGCAAAATTGAATCCTATGAACAATAGATACCAAGAAGAACAGAAAGGCTATTTAAAAAGACAACAACAACAAAAGCTCTGGTGCATAATATAGCCCTAGGCATATATATGTTTGGTAAACAAGTTAATGATCAAATAACACAGGGTCATTCAGACAAAATCAGATATTCTATATTTGTGAGGTCAATAGATCAAAATTTCTATCAATCTATTTATTATATTTCAATATCATTTTTATGTATTTGTACATTTTCATAAAGGTTTGTTATAATTTATAAAAACACACAGCAATACAATAAACAATTTATAAAAGAATTTTGCAGTTCAAGATAGGTGACCATGTATGTCTCCTGACTCACATCCCGTTAAATGACTCAAATAATATATGCAAATAAGAACAAAATAATAACATCACTGGAAAAGTATAAGGAGCTTGCCGTTGGCAGATCAGACTACTCAGAAATTTCTGAGAGGTATAAGGCAGATGGCAACAGATCACTTACTAAGAATCTTAACAAGCTAAATAACCCACAGTACTCAATGGGGAAAAGAAGGTACCAAGAAAATATGAGTTTTCCCAGCAAAATTCTGGAGGGACCCCAAGATCAGGGAGCAGGAGAAAGTTGAGAGATAACTGAATAAAGATCCCTGAAAGAACTGGACCATTCAAAATGCTAATGCATTTGTTCCCCTGAGTAAAGCTGAAAGAATGGCTCCCTGAATAGGGTAGGGTGAATGAGGGGCTCCCAGAGAGGGCACTAGGGTCCAGAAAGATATAGTGCTGGGCTCCCGAGTAACTTTGGTTACCATGGTGGGTCACTAAAGGGTAAACCCCACACCTCCTAAAAAAAACTTCCCAGTCACTAGTCCCCACCCTTCTGAAAGGAGCCAGGGCTTCTGTCACCAGAATACATTCCCTGTTGGAGAGACAATGATTTTTGCATGTGATGAGAATGGCAAACTCAAGGCATCAGCCTGTTCATTTAGATCCAGATCTGTAAGTATGAACAAGTAGCATAATCACTAATGTTGAATGAAAATTAACAGTCTGAAAGTGATTCATAGGATAAATAAAGACAAATCTTCGAGGAAAAAGAGCTAATGTATAAAACAGAAAAAAAAACAAACTGTAAAACAAGTAAAATTAGAATCTTTCATAGATAATTGTGTGTCCTCCCAGTTAAAAAAAGATGAATCAGAATTCTTGAAAATTAAAAACATTGCAGAAATAAAATGTATGCCTATCTCTGAGATCTGGAAAAGTAAGGTAAAGAACTCATTTAGAAAACAAAGTAAAAATCCAAACAGGTGGTCTTTATAAAGAAAGCAGAGAGTGGTTTGTTAGGCAGAATAATGACCCTTAAAAAGATGCCCATATCTACCCCCTAAAAATGGTGAATAAGTTACCTTCCATGGCAAATAAACTTTGCAGATGCGGTTAAGTTAAGGATCTTAAGATGGGGACACTATCTTGGATTATTCAGGTGGGTTCCATGTGGGTTCAACAATGGGCCCTTATAAGTGAAAGAGCAAGGAAAGAATAGAAAAGCCAGAGAGAGATTTAAAGATGCTGTGCTGCTAACTTTGAGGATAAAGGGAGGGACCACGAACCAAGGAATGGAGGTAGCCTCTAGAAGATGGAGAAGGCAAATGAGTAGCTTCTCCCCTAGAGCCTACAGAATAAATGTCATTCTGCTGACACCTTGATCTTCGCCCAGGGAAGCCAATTTCAGACTTCAGACCTCCAGAATAAAATAAGACATTTGTTTTGTTGTAGTTTGTTATAGCAGCAATAGGGAATTAATATACATGGAGAACAGATTCAGCAGACACAATAGCTGTATAGGAAGAATAAAAGAAACACATATGTTTAGTGGGTAAGATGTGACCAAATAAATAATAGAAGAAATGTCTCTGAGCTGAAAAGAGTTTCAGAGAAAAAAGCCAACTGAGTCCTCTATGGCAGAATTGTAAAAAATTGGGATCCTCAAGTATAAAGAAAAATCCTAAAAGCTTCCAGAGGGAAAAAATATATAAGGTTAGTATAAAGGAACTGTTATCGTTCTCATCACTGAGTCCATTATTTATTTGTGCTAAGGATTTTACTTTAACTTTCACCATGCAAGGACCCAGTACCATAAGCTTATTTTATATTATATATATATATATATATAAAATATAAAATATAATTATATATAATTATATATATATGTATGTATATATATATACATATATGCACGAGGAAGCAGAGCCACACTGAAGTTAAGCAGTCATACAGACGGTAAGTAGTAGATATGGAATTAAAACTTAGGTTGGGGCTTCCCTGGTGGCGCAGCGGTTGACAGTCCGCCTGCTGATGCAGGGGACACGGGTTCGTGCTCTGGTCTGGGAGGATCCCCACATGCCGCGGAGCAGCTGGACCCGTGAGCCATGGCCGCTGAGCCTGCGCGTCCGGAGCCTGTGTTCCGCAATGGGAGATGCCACAACAGTGAGAGGCCCGCGTACCACAAAAAAAGAAAAAAAAAAAAACTTAGGTTGCCTATTTCTGAAACCCATGACTTTAATTCCTAGCCTCGAACTTCTCATCTATAATCCAGAAAGCAGGAGAACAATGACCAATGCCTAAGACCTAAGGAAATACATTTTGAAATTTGAGTCCTATCATTAAAGTATGAAGCAGGGGTGAAATTACATTCTTAGATATATAAGAGCTCAGAGATTTTACCATCCACATAGCCTTTCTGAAAACAAAACTTCAAAAAAGATAAAATTTCTGGTTGTACTTCAGCAAAATAAAGCTGAGAAACAGAAATACATAGCATACCAATAAAAAGAGCAACAATATCAGTAAAACTGAGTTAATACTAAGTAATTGTTGAAAATATGGCAGTGAAATTTAATGGAACTGTTAAGTAGGTATTCATAAAACAGAAGAGGCACAAAGTGAAAACTTAATTACCTGGAACCAAAATTCAAGATAATTTTAACAGTACATAGGAAGTAGTAAGGAAGAAATAAAGGAATGATGTAAAATACCTGGTTACACAGCTCTTATTTTAAGTAAGGTGGCTGTAGGTACTGCTCCATTTTTATGGAGAAAGGAAAATAATTTCTGTTTGTGAAGAGTTTAAGGATAACCATTAGAAGAACAAAAATATAACGTGGAACTTTCAAACTACTAAAATGTAAAATGAAAAAATAACCAATAAAATACGGTAAAGTATGAAAAAACATGAAATAACAAGCATATCAGACATTATAATGACTGAATATCAGTTGAATTTTTTACTTAAAGGACTCGGAGTGGGGGAAACAAATAAAACAATATAATCATATTTGTTTAAAGAGAAAATAAAACCACAAAAAGTTAAAAATAAAGGAATGGACTAAGATTTATGAGGCCAATGCCAGTACAACAAACATTTGGGAGTTACAAAGTAGAATTCAAGACAAAAAGCATTATATACAAAAAAGAGTATATTGATAAAAACATGTGTTCTAATAATATAACACCTGTGAATGTTAATACCCATAACAATACATTTAAAAATTAAGGACAACAAAAGGAGAATTTTATTTTAAAAACTGGAAGATTTTTTTAATTGAATTCTATAGTCACAAAAGTAAGGATCTAGAGGATTTGAATAACATAGTTAACAGTCTAGAAAGAATGAGAAGGAGAGGAGAGGCAGAGATGAAAAGAAGGAACAGAGGGAAGAGGGAAAAGGGGTGAAAGAAAGAAAGGAAGGGGAAAAAAACCTGGACTTTGTTCCAGACACCCTGAACTATGCACTCTTTTTAGCTGACTATGAAATAGTTTAAAAAATTGATCACATACTAGGCCATAAAGAAGCTCTCAATAAATACACAAAATCTCAAGTCTTACAAATTACATTCTCTGAGGACGGTGCAAGTGTAACAATGACAACAACAAAACAAAAGTAAAGGAAAATAAAAATTTTCAGATATTTTTTAAGGACTCATATACATAAAATTTTATGTAAAGAGGAAATAAAAATTGATCTTGCAGACTTCTTGGAAATGAGGAAAAATGAGAACTCTTTATAAAACGTGAAACATTAACATGATAAAGACTCTCAACTTTGGTAACAAAAAATTAAACGTTTTATGTAGAAAAACCCATTGATTGCTTAAAAGAAGGAGGAGAAAAACATTTGCAGTCTAGTTAATAAAGGTTTAGCACTCATAACATACAAAGAGAACCTATAAGTTAAGAAGGAAAAAAGCCAATAAAGAAATGGCAACTTACCCAGGAAGGAATAGAATTGGCCATTAAACATTGCAACAGATGTTCATGCTGGTAATGGGAGAAATGCATGTTGAAACAAGAGATGTTTTTTTGTTTTGTTTTGTTTTGTTTTCTGAAACATTTTTATTTTCTGGAAGTGAGGGAAAGTCTGTGGCAAGTAGACTTCTGTCCCTTTTGCTGTCTTCTTTATCCACTCCTGCACTTAGGAGCTACTGTGACCTTGGCCTTGAGACCTCCTGGGCTTCAGTTCCCTGACGGGAATGCCTACTATAGCCAGTTTTGAACACATAGTGGCCCAGGATCTGGATGCTGGGGAGAAAGAGTGTCGGCTCCCAGGAGGACTTGGTCCTTGTACTCAGAGATATTTTCATTTGTTCCAAATCCAACAAGAGACAATTTTTATCCATTAGATTGAAAAAATATATATGTCTGCCAATAATCAGTTTGGTTAGGATGTGGGGAAACAAACATTCATATACTTTTTGGCAGATTTTTTTTTTTTTTTTGGAGAGAAATTTAGAAGGACTTACCAAAAATTTTAAAACATAGATCTTTTGAAATAGCAAGATTACCTCTAGGAATCTATCATGCAAGGATACTCATTGTATGATTATTTGAAGAAAGAATAACTGAAGATAACTTCAATTCTGACAATAGAACGGCCAGATAAAGTACAGTCCAGCTATACCACATAATACTAAGCAACTTTTAAAAATAATGCAGGGTTTCCCTGGTGGCACAGTGGTTGAGAGTCTGCCTGCCGATGCAGGGGACATGGGTTCGTGCCCCGGTGCGGGAAGATCCCACATGCCGCGGAGCGGCTGGGCCTGTGAGCCATGGCCGCTGAGCCTGCGCGTCCGGAGCCTGTGCTCCGCAACGGGAGAGGCCACAGCAGTGAGAGGCCCGCGTACCGCAAAAAAAATAAAAAATAAAAAATAAAAAATCATGCAGATCTTTGTGAAATGCCATGGAAGAACATACTTCTGAGTTAAGAAAAGAGTGCATGTGTGTGTGTGTGCACATACACACATATGTGTGTATGTATATATGTACATATATTATTTATGTATAACTATGTGTTATACATAAATAATATATTTATTATATTACGTCTGAAAGGAAATACACTGCTGAACTAGCAAAAATGACTTTCCCTAGAGAGTGACACCTGGGACTTATTACAACTCTTTGTTGTTTTTGTTGTTTTATCTAAATATGTAACATTACTTTTGAAATTCAAAAAACTAACAAAAATAATTTAATTAAGGTGGAAGCAAGACAAGGTTATAGTAGTAAGAGGACACAATGGCTAGATGAGTTCACATCAATCCTGGGCTAAGTGGGCTATAAATCCAACACTGAGCCTCCTAGTGCTCAAAACAAGAAGGAAAACATAACCAGTATAATGGTCACAGAAACCATAATAACCATGCAAAACAGCTGTTATACTCTCAAGAGGTACCATTTCCCCAGGCACTTTGATCTAACAGGAATTTCTCCTGGGGCTTTATATGAAGCATTGGTGCAAATGACATCAAAATTCTACCCACAATAAACACCATGTTTAATGTGTAAGGCTGCTTCTGAAACTGACCACAGTCATTCATTAGTTTAGTCCCAAGGAGGAGCAAAGTCCTCCTTCTTTGAGAAAACATTAGTGAGTCCAAGTAAAGTTCTTCAGACAGAAACATCCATAGAAGTAACATCATTGAAAAAGAAATCACTACCCACATGTACAAAGTAAAGAATAAAGGAATTAATGGTCAGGGGGCAAATCTGTTCTCCTACCAACTCCTTCCTCAAGGACTGAAGCTCTTAAATCAAAGCCATGATCAAAGCTCAATAGAGTATGATGACAACATGGAGATGCAGAGAATGTTTCTAGCTTATTCATACCTACATATAAGTAAATATGAGCAATTCATTTGTTTATGTTAGCATGTGACAAATTTCTTATTTAGCAGAACAAACAGAATGCAATAATTTATTACTTAGAAAAAAATCAGGCCAACAAATTCCAAAAGGACTTCTGTTATCTTAGGATGTCCTGTCCTTAGTCTATTAAAAGTGGTAAGGGAAAGCATGCTTCATGCCAAAGTGATGTGAAATGTTTACCTTGACTTGTTTTAGGGTGGATGTAGTTATTGCTGTTAATGTCACATTTGTTCCCTTGCTTTCCCAGCATACAAATCAAATTTGCCACTTCATGAAGCATGAAATTACCTTTTCAATACTAATTCAATAGTAATGTTGAATAAACTGAGAGCAATTACCAACCTAATCAGGAAATACTGTCTTCCCACCTCCATCACCTTCTAGTCACTAAAAATAGTCCTCTCTGCCCACACCGCAGAAGGGGATGACATTGATGTGATGATTATTTCCAAATCCCGGTAGCATTCCAAATCTCTTGGTTGGAATCTCAGTGAAATCTTAATCTCCCCTAGACATTTCCTGCATTCTTGAATCATTGAATGGTTACAGTGTTGTCATCTTTATTATGTAGAACACACACTTACTAAGTCATCTACAGGTAGTAGACATTCTAAAGGAATGTTAAAGAGAGCTTTGTAGCTACTGTCTAGTAAGAGCTTATACTTTTAGCTGTCATAAGAGCTTTGGAGAGATCAGAGAACCAGATCACAGAATTATAAAGAATAATAATAACAGTAATGAAAATAATATATGTACTAGTGATAGTAATTTGATATAATTATGGGAATACTAATAGTAAAAATCATAACTACCGTCTAATGAGTGCTTAGTACTTTCCATATATTTTGCTAAGTTCTTTATGATTATTATTTATTTAACACTTACAGCTATCCCATGAGGTACAGATGACAAAACTGAGGTTTATAGAAGTTCAAAATTTCCCCAAGGTCACAAAGCTATTAAGCAGCAAAGTTGATATTTAAACCAAGGTCTGTCTGAGTGTATAGTCCATTCTCTTCCACTCTTCCACACCAGCAAAAAAAGTCACAGAGAACACCAAGCCCATGACATGTAATTTTGTAATAAGTGAAAAATCAGGAGCTAAAATATTGGAAACTCAGGTCCATGATTACAAATATTTACTTCGACTGCCCTTGCCTACAACCAATGGCAAGTGAGAATGAAAAGAACCCCTACAAATGAATCTAGTTAAAATCAAGCAGCAAAAACTATTCTTTACAAATTGGTTTCCTTTATGGTTAAGAGACGTATGGGGTTTATGGGTCTCTGATATACAGAAAGAAACTCAACCCATAGTTTCTGCTCCTCATCCAGAATAAAACAAAACAAAACAAAACAAACAAACAAAGAAAAAACACAGAGAGAGACACTACTGATTGTTTTTCCTTCAGTGTTTCTGTCTCATGGGGTGGTGTATCTACTCTTCTCTTTCTCAGTCAATCTGGAGTAAAGCTCCTCATATCAGATGTCTTCCCTAGACAGCTCACATATATCTTATACCACCTATGTATATGTTGTATATGCCATATCTGGCTAGATCATGCATTAAAGAACAATAGAATTTTTATTTATATCATACTACAAATCTAAGACAAAGTGAGCTCTAACCTATATGTATCATATAAAGGTATCACTTCCTAGTTATGCTTACGTGAAACAGTTTGCGTTTTGTCAATTCTGAGTCTTATCTCTCATCTATCTATGCATCTATCCCTATCTCTCTTAACTCTGGTCCTCTCTCTCTCTCTCTCTCTCTCTCTCTATTTTTTTTTTTTTTAAAGCCACAAATGGATAGTATCAAGTGAAGAGTGGACCTTTTTGCTAATAGATTCACCCTTTGTCTGGGGCCAAATAAAAGCCAGATAAAAATAGACCTTTGATGTAAAGTTCTCACACTTTTCATAAACTGGGTCTTAAACATCTTTCTACAACCTGGGCTACTCTATCCATCTATCCTAAGACAGATGCCTTCACTCACGTTCTTATGATCAGCCTTATCTCAAGTTTAAGATTTCATGCTTGCTACCACTTTCTAGGCTACCATCTCAGTTCCTCTCCTTGATCATAAGTGATGTTCTGTCCCATAAATGTTGCTTCAGGCCACCTAGAGCAGGAGACAGAAAAGGAGAAGGAGAGGGAATGATACTGATGATGATAACAACAGGGGCTAATATTTGTTGAGCATGTTCATGTACCAGACATTGCAATGAACACTTCACATATAATATGGTTACAAATCCTCGTAATCTTATGAGGGAAGTACTGCTATTACCCCTATCATAGACATCAGCAAAAGAAGCTTAGAAAGGTTAAGTAACTTACTCAAGGCCATACAGCTAAAAGTAGCAGAACTAGGGTCCCATGTGAATCCAGAGTCCATGTGCTTAACTACTTGTATACTACCTCTATGAATACCCTTTCTGCTTTAGTCTGGTCCCCAAAACACCTTATAGGACCCAGGCAGACAGGAACTATCTAGGAGCTCTGCAGGTACAATGAGGGCCCAGCATAGAGCCAGCTTCTATTTAGTGTTGCTTGGGAATTATGATGACGAGAAGGTAAAGGTCTACTAAAAGGATAAATGCCCTAAGCTACAAATGTCAACAGACACACTTATGAACATGAGCAACAAGAATTTGGTAAATTCTCACTGGCTTTCTGATATCTCAGCTATAATACACATGTACACTGCTTGCTAGTCCAGTTCAGAAAGGCTAAAGGAGAAAAAGAATTATTAGCACATTATTTTTTAAAATCTTATGTTCCTTGCATTTGGGGAGGTTTCAAATAATCATGACGAAACAACAGTTAAATGACAACTTAGTATTTTGGACTACTCTATTAGGGAAGGAGTTAGCATCAAGGAACTTATTCCTAACATCCAAAATTCAGAAATATGTTACATGTTCAAGATAAGAGAACATTAAGTAAACTACAGATATCTTAATAATTATGATGATGATGTCATCTTTGATGATAGAAGGAGCCCACACTAATCCTTAGGAATAGACTCTCTCTCTTGTTTCATATTCACAATAATCTGAGTTAATCTGAAGCTGAGTTATCCAGTCAGTATAAGATGGCATTATTGAGAGTTTATAATAAAGTGAAGAAATGAAAAAAGTAAGATATAAAATTTTATCTTTTGCAAGAGAAAAACTACTTATTGAAAAATATTGGAGAGAAATACAGTATAATATTAAAGGTGGTTGATTCTCAAAGATGGGACAGTGTGTGCTTTTTTCTTATTTCTTTTCTTTATTTCTTGATTGTCTCTTATAAGCCCTTGTTACTTTTACTATGGAAAAACACAAAACTGTATTTAAAATAAACAAGCAATGTGGACTTTCTTTCCTGGAGATGACTAACTAGGCAATATTTCTTCTCAAAAGGTCTTTTGGGGTCTCCAGGAAACCTAGGTTAGATTTTGGTCTTCATCAGGTAGAAAGGCATTTCCTACTGTTCTTCCTTGGAGGCCCTATTTTATAGTTCACCAAAAGAAGAACATATTTATAGACTGCACAGAAATGGAAAGATGCCTCTGGTGAATCATAAAGTGAGGAAATAAGTCACCTCAGGTGTCCATGGTGATTTATTCTTTCATCTCTTTTCACTTGTTCCTCACAAGAGCCTTAAGAGATTAGGACACCAGGCAATATTAATGCCCATGTTACAGAAAATCAGGGACAATGAGAATAGTTACCTGCAAAGACCACAAAATGAGCTTGTAAATATGTGACAATGGAATCTGATCTCAACTCTTAATTCAGTGCTCTCTTTAATGACAACAGCTATCTACGCAGAGTTCTGATTACTCCTGGCAGGGAAGAAAAGCTTATCAGGCTATGGCTATCTAAAATATTGATGGATGAAGGTTCTGTGTAATGCCCACTCTAAATTCGGCATATTACAACTCTCAGCAAAATCAAAGGAATACCAGATGTATCATATTCTTTTATTCAGCCATTCATGCAAGATCCATTTATTGCATGCCACGTACTATGAAAGTCCTGGGGATTCAGTGATGGTGGCTTTCAGGCAGCCTATAGTGGGGAAGCAGACAATTAAATCTAAAAGTATAATACAGTGGGAAGAGTGATGTGAAAGAGACATAATGAGGTGTCATAGCCTCTCTGAAGAGGGACATGTTGCTCCTCACTCATCCACTTGTTCATTCAACAAATATTCATCAAGTGCCTTCTTGTTGCCATTCTTTGTGTTGGGTTCTGGGGATATATAGTAAAGAACACTTGATCTTTATCTTCAAGGATTATCATCTAATGGAGAAGAGAGAATGAATAAAACAGACTTATATTAAAACAGACATATTAAAACAGAAATGTGATAAATGTGGCAAAGGGTAATTAGTGTTGTAAAAGCTATGATATATACTTTTGGTTCAAAGGAGAGTTTCTTTGCAACCCTCTACTAGAAACTGAGAAATGTTCTATTTCCTCAAAGGCTTGGACATTCAGAGGATAGTTTTCAGGGCTGATTGGAAGTAGCCTACTTGATAATGATTATACCTTTATTATAATAATTTGATAGATTCACTGTTACTTATCATACTGCAGGTTTATTCTCTCTCTCCCCACCACTGCATACAGTAGATGCTTATCCTCTTGTCCTCAGTGTATACATGAAGTGTAAAGTTGGACTGTTCCTCTCTTCCCAACAAGCCCCAAACACATTCCTAAAGAGAAAATTGCAATTATATCCATATTATTCATAGTAAAGCATTAACTCCTAACATGAAGCATCCTCCACTGAAGGTGACAGATGGCATTAGTATACTTATGTTAGAAGGAATGAAAACCTGATTATTCTCTTTCTAATTTTTTCCCCTCCTACATGAAGCATGCTATAGCCACCTCATAGAGTATGGTGGTGTGTCAAAACTTAATTAGCCAGCAGTTGTACTCCATCTACATTATGTTGGAAAATACATTTTCAAGAGCAAGAGAAAAGAACTCAAAATATTCTGGCAGGAAGGAATTTCTTAGAACACCAAGGAGAGAGAATAATGTAATAAGCTATTTTATATTATCAAAGCCTTAATTCTTTCTTGGATAAATAGAAGCAGGAGAAAATTTTTTGGTTCCCTGGATGCAGTAGGGTTGGCATATCTTCTACACAAAAGTGGGAACTCAATGGCCTGACATATATATGTGTACTTATAGGGGAATCAGGAGTTACCATATTTGAAAGAAGTATGGTTCCTGTGTATCTGGAATGCATCATAGGGTGACCAACATCCTGGTTTGCATGGGACAGAGAGGGTTTCTGAGATGCAGGAATTTCAGTCCCAGACAAACTGAGATGTTTTCTTCACCTTAAATACATGTAAACTATGGTTATAGAAAAACTTTTATTGTTTCAAACTTAGAAGTTCAAGTTGGCCAAGTCAGTACTGTTTCCTCTGATCTCTTCTTTGACCATTGTGGAAGAAGAGGCTAACTATTCATAGAAACATCAAAGATCGTTCTTATTCCAAAAGTGGCTCATTAGTCCAAATCCCTTACTCATCTCTCACCATCTTTCTTCTCCTCTGGCCCTGCTTCTTGCATCTTAGCTACCATCTTCCCTGCTTCTGGGCTGCGTACAGTCAACCGTTCACTGCAGCAGAGAAGAGTCTCTCAGGCTCATCTATCCTCTGTTCATGAAGCAGGCCCAGAGCTCTTTTTATATTTTCTAGGGATTTTTAACCAGGGGACAGAAAAAAAAAATGAGATACACTTTCTTTTTTTACCAAAGTATAGTTGATTTACAATATTATATTAGTTTCAGGTTACAACACAGTGATTCAATATTTTTTATAGATTACAAACTTTCAAAGTAATAAAATAGACCTCAAAAATCTCACTATAAGAATGTACTTTTGGAGTAATGATGGCAGCAGTCAAGATGGAGGAGGAGTAGGAGGACGTGGAATTCATCTCTCCCCACAAATGCATCAAGAATGCATCTACAAATGGAACAATTCTCACAGAGGGCCTGCTAAACTCTAGCAGAGAACCTCAGACACCTAAAAGGACAAGGGGGATCCCCGTATAAATGGGTAGGATGAAAGAAAGAAGAAGGAAGAAGAGAGGAAGTGGATGGGACCTGTGCCCCTGGGGGGGAGCTGAAAGAAAGGAGAGGGTCTCACATTCAGGGAAGCCCCCTCATCAGCGGTGAGATCAGCTGGGACAGAAGCGGAGCTTCAGGGGCTCGGAGAAGAGCTCAGCAACTGGTCTGTGGCAGGCAGGACAGAGTGAGACTTACACAGCTGGTCTGTGACACGGCCCTGCACACGCCAGCCTGAGACAGGTGTCCACAAGTGTGCATGGGGACTGGGTGCTGTAATGTAGAGTTTGGATAGTAGATCTGGGGGTGGGGGGAACTGATGTTGGCTGTGAGGAGACAGCCTGAAGGGACAGGAATGAGGAAATCTGCAACCAGGAATGCTCGTGGAGGAAGTGCGGGCCACCATAGAAGCAAAGTGCCATTGTTGAGTGATGCACAAAGGGCAGGGCCACCACTGCAGCCTCTCTCCTCACATGCAGGGCCCAGGGAGGGCTCACACTGGAGTAGCTTGGGCGTCCCTGGTCATAGCCTCCTCTGCTCCCTCCCCACCTGGGCGACCCGCTCACCCTGATCAGTGCCGTAGCCCCTTCCTGCCGGGGCAGCCCACTTGCCCTGATCACCACCTTGGTTTCCTCTTGCGTGATGGGCTCTCACATACCTATAGCCAAACAGGCATCCTCCCGCCTGTGCAGCCTGCATGCCCTGATTGCCGCCTTTACCTCCTCCCACTTGACGGGCTCATGTGCTCTGGCAGCCTTGGGAGCAGATGGTGGTGGGTGGCCCACATGCAGAGATGGGGCTGAAAAAACAGCTGAGGCCCAGGGCCACGTGGCTAAGGAAGAAGATTTGAAATCTCTCCTCACAGCTGCATGAACCACGGAGTTACACATCCACTGATGGCTTCCTAAATTCAGCACCTGTGGAACATCTGAAAGGACAGCAAGTGCTCCTGCAGCTGAGACAGGTCTGGCTTTAGCAACTGTGGGCTTTGTGGACACGTACACATGGAAGCTGGGCCAGGCCAGAGTCTGAGCTGCCTCCGTATCTCCCACAGCGGGTCCAGATGCATGACTATTGCAGTCCTGGGACCTGATTTCAGTGGATCTGAGCTGGTGACCTGGTGAAAACAATGCCTGAGAGTCACCAGGACCAATTGCCAGCATAACCCACGGTTAAGGTGGGACCGAGAGGAGTATCAACAACAGTGTAATTTGTGAGCCTGCACAATGGACAAAAGGGGACACAACAAGCACACCCACAGGTGAACAACTCCAGAGGAGGAATACTCAGTTGCTTCTCTCCCTGTGGGAGTGCTCCAGTCCCACCTACCTCACATGGCAGATCAGAAGCAAAGCTAAGAAACAGATCTGGGGGCCTCTACTGTAACACAAGGTTGCAGACCATGCCCTTGAAAGGGTAGTGACACCCACAAAGCAAAGGGGAGGCCCTGCTCAATATCCAGTTTAGGCTGTGGTCACCACAACACCAGTCAAACCCCCAATCAAAGGGGTAATGGCCAGCATATACTGAGGAAAGAGGTGGCAATCATCCAAAATAAAAACAGCCCTCACACCAAAAAAAAAAAAAAAAAAAAAAAAAGAATTAAACCCATCCAGGCTACACACAGATGTTCCCACATAAAAATAGATCTCCAAGACAGTCTGAGGGTCTGGCATCAGGAGGGAGAACCTCCAGAGCATTTAGCCTTCAAGGCCAGTGAGCTTGAGTGCAGGAGCTCCACAGAGCTGGGGGAAACACAGACACCACCTTGCAGGGCTCACACAAGGTCTCACATGCACTGGGATCCAGCACAAAGCAGTAGCTCCATAGGAACCTGGGCTAGGCATACCTAGAGGTATTAGAGGTTCTCCTGGGGAGGCAGGGGTTGGCTGTAGCTCACTGTGGGTTCAGAGGGACAAGTGGCAGAGGTCCCAGGGAATATTAATCAGTCTGGGCTCTCCTGGAGTTCCCCACTTCAGCACCCAAGACCTGACCCCACCCAACAGCCTGCAGGCTCCATTGCTGGAAAGCCTCAGGCCAAACAACCAGCAAGACAGGAATACAGCCCCACCCATCAACAGACAACCTGCCTAAAGTCAGAATAATCTCACAGACAGCCCAAGAAACACCACTTGACATGGCCCTGCCCACCAGAGGAATAAGACCAGCTCCACCCACCAGAGGGTAGGCACCAGTCCCTCCCACCAGGAAGACTGCACAAGTCCCTGGACCAAACTCACCCACCAGGGAGTAGACACCTGAAGCAGGAGGAACTATGATCCTGCAGCCTGCAGAAAGGAGACCACAAACACAGTAAGTTAGACAAAATGAAATGACAGAGAAATATGTTGATATGAAGGAGCAAGATAAAAGCCCACAAGAACAACTAAATGAAGAGGAGATAGGCAATCTGCCTGAAAAAGAATTCAGAGTAATGATAGTAAAGATGATTCAAAATCTCAGAAAATGAATGAAGGCTCAGATTGAGAAGGTACAAGAAATGCTTAACAAAGACCTAGAAGAACTAAGGAACAAACAAACAAAGATGAACAATAAAATAACTGAAATGAAAAATACACTAGAAGGAATCAATTGCAGAATAACTGAGGCAGAAGAATGGATAAGTGAGCTGGAAGATACAATGGTGGAAATCACTTCCAGGGAACAGAATAAAGAAAAAAGAATGAAAAGAAATGAGGACAGTCTCAGAGACCTCTGGGACAACATTAAGTGCAGCAACATTTGCATTAAAGGGGTCTCATTAGAGGAAGAGAAAGAGAAAGGCCCTCAGAAATTATTTGAAGAGATTAGAGTTGAAAACTTCCCTAACATGAGATAGGAAATATTCACCCAAGTCCAGGAAGTGCAAAGTTCCATACAGGATAAACCGAAGGAGGAATATGCCGAGACATATATTAATCAAACTAACAAAAATTAAATACAAAGAAAAAATATTAAAAACAAATTGGGAAAGCAACAAATAACATATAAGGGAATAGCCATAAGGTTATCGGATGATTTTTTAGCTGAAACTTTGAAGGCCAGAAGGGAGTTGCATAATATATTTCAAGTAATGAAAGGGAAAAACCTACAACCAAGCATACTCTAACCAGCAAGGCTCTCATTCAGATTTCATGGAGAAATCAAAAGCTTTACAGACAAGCAAAAGCTAAGAGAATTCAGTACCACCAAATGAGCTCTGTTTTTGTTTCTGTTTTGTGGTACACGGGCCTCTCACTGTTGTGGCCTCTCCCACTGTGGAGCACAGGCTCCGGACGTGCAGGCTCAGTGGCCATGGCTCACGGGCCCAGCTGCTCCGTGGCATGTGGGATCCTCCCGGACCGGGGCACGAACCCGCATCCTCTGCATTGGCAGGTGGACTCTCAACCACTGCGCCACCAGGGAAGCCCCAAATGAGCTTTGAATCAAATGCTAAAGGAACTTCTCTAGGTGGGGAAAAAAGAGGTCACAACTAGAAACAATAAAATCAGAAACTGGAAAAACACTGGTAAAAGCAAATATACAGTTTAAGCAGGAAATCATCCATACACGGATATGATATCAAACCCAGCAACCATGAGGAGAGTAGAGTAGAAATGCAGGAAATGGGAATTGCATTTGAAATTGAGACCAGCAACTTAAAACAACCTTGTATATGTTATATATATATATATATATATATATATATATATATATATATATTATATATATACACGGCTATATCAAAACATCATGGGAAATGCAAACAAAAAACTACAATAGATACTACAAACTACAATAGATACAAAATTACAATAGATACAATGGATATACACACAAAAAAGTAAAATCAACCCAAACACAACACTAAAGATGGTCATCAAATCACAAGAGAAGAGAACAAAAAAGGAAGGGAGGAAAAAAGACCTACAAAAACAAACCCAAAACAATTAAGAAAATGACAATAAGAACATACATACCAATAACGACCTTAAATGTAAATGGATTAAATGCTCCAACCAAAAGACATAGACTGACTGAATAGATACAAAACAAGACCCACATATATGCTGTCTACAAGAGTTCATCTTCAGACCAAGGGACACATACAGACTGAAAGTGAGCAGATGGAGAAAGATATTCCATGAAAACGGAAATCAAAAGAAAGCTGGAGTAACAACACTCATATCAGACAAAACAGACTTTAAAAGAAAGACTGCTATAAGAGACAAGGAAGGACACTACATAATGATCAAGTGATCAATCCAAGAAGAAGATATAACAATTTTAAACATATATACACCCAACATAGGAGCACCTCATATATAAGGCAAATGGTAAAAGCCATAAAATGCAAATCAACACTCAAACAATACTAGTGGGGGACTTTAACACCCTATTTACACCAATGGATAGATCATCCAGACAGAAAATTAATAGGGAAACACAAGCCTCAAATGACACATTAGACCAGATAACCTAATTGATATTTATAGGACATTCCATCCAAAAGCAGCAGAATAAACCTCCTTCTCAACTGAAAATGTGACATTCTCCAGGATAGATCACATCTTGCATCACAAATCAAGCCTCAGTAAATTCAGGAAAATTGAAATCCTATCCAGCATCTTTTCTGACCACAATGTTAAGAGATTAAAAATAAATTAAAGGAAGAAAAACTGTAAAAAATACAAACACACGGAGTCTAAACAATGTTACTATACAACCAATGGATCACTGAAGATATGAAAGAGGAAATCAAAAAATACCTAGAGACAAATGAAAAGAAAACACAATGATCCAAACACTATGTGATACAGAAAAAGCAATTCTAAGAGGGAACTTTATAGCAATACAGTCTTACCTCAGGAAACAAGAAAAATCTCAGATAACCAAACTAACCTAACACCTAAACCAACTAGAGAAAGAAGAACAAACAAAATCCAAAGTTAGTAGAAAGAACAAAATCATAAAGATAGAGCAGAAATAAATGAAATAGAGATGACAAAAACAATAGCAAAGATCAATTAAAAGAAATTAAAAGCTGGTTCTTTGAGAAGATAAACAAAATTAATAAACCTTTAGCCAGATTCATCACACGAAAAAAGGGAAAGGACTGAAATCAATAAAATTAGAAACAAAAAAGGAGAAGTTACAACTGACACTACAGAAATACAAAGGATCCATCAGAAAATCTACAAACAACAAATGCTGGAGAGAGTGTGGAGAAAAGGGAACCCTCTTGCACTGTTGGTGGGAATGTAAATTGATACAGCCACTATGGAGAACAGTATGGAGGATCCTTAAAAAACTAAAAATAGAATTACCATGTGACCCAGCAATCCCACTACTGAGCATATACCCAAAGAAAACCATAATTCAAAAAGACGCATGCACCCCAATGTTCATTGCAGCACTATTTACAATAGCCAGGTCATAGAAGAAACCTAAATGCCCATTGACAGATGAATGGATAAAGAAGATGTGGTACATATATACAATGGAATATTACTCAGCCATAAAAAGGAACGAAATTGGGTCATTTGTAGAGACGTGGATGGATCTAGAGACTGTCATAGAGAGTGAAGTCAGAAAGAGAAAAACAAATATCATATATTCACGCATATATGTGGAACCTAGAAAAATGGTGCAGATGAACTAGTTTACAGGACAGAAATAGAGACACAGATATAGAGAACAAACATATGGACACCAAGAAGGAAAGTGGCGGGAGGAGTGGTGTGATGGGATGAATTTGAGATTGGGGTTGACATATATGCACTAATATGTATAAAATAGATAACTAATAAGAATGTGCTGTAAAAAAATAAAATAAAATAAAATTCCAAAAATAAGAAAGAAATACAAAGGATAATAAGAGACTATGACAAGCAACTATACAGCAAAAAATGGACAACCTAGAAGAAATGGACAAATTCTTAGAAAGGTACAACCCTACAAGACTGAACCAGGAAAAATCAGAAAATATGAACAGACCAATCACAAGTACTGAAATTGAAACTGTGATTAAAAAACTTCCAAGAAACAAAAGTCCCAGACGAGATGGTTTCACAGGCAAATTCTCTTAAGCATTTAGAGAAGAGTTAACATCTAGACTTCTGAAACTCTTCCAAAACATTGCAGAGGAAGGAACACCCCCAAGCTCATTCTACGAGGCCACCATCACCCTGATACCAAAACCAGACAAAGATATCACAAAACAGGCCTATATCACTGATGAACATATATGCAAAAATCCTCAACAAAATGCTAGCAAACCAAATCCAACAACACTTTAAAAGGATCATACACTGTGATCAAGTGGGATTTATCCCAGGGATTCAAGGATTCTTCAATTATGTGCAAATCAATCAATGTTATACACCATATTAACAAATTGAAGCATAAAAATCACATGATCATATCAATAGATGCAGACAGAGCTTTTGACAAAATTCAACACCCATTTATGATAAAAAAAAAAAAAAAACTCTCCAGAAAGTGGGCATAGAGGGAATCTACCTCAACATAATAAAGGCCATATACTACAAACCCATGGCAAACATCATTCTCAATGGTGAAAAACTGAAAGCATTTCCTCCAAGATCAGGAACAAAACAAGGATGTCCACAATCACCACTTTTATTCAACATAGTTTTGGAAGTCCTATCCACAGCAATCAGAAAAGAAAAAGAAATAAAACAATCCAAATTGGAAAGAAGAAGTAAAACTGTCATTGTTTGCAGATGACATGATACTATACATAGGAAATCTTAAAGATACCACCAGAAAACAACAAGAGCCCATTTACACAGAAAATCTCTTGCATTCCTATACACTAATAATGAAAGATCAGAAAGAGAAATTAAAGAAACAGTCCCATTTACTATTGCATGAAAAAGAATAAAATACCTAGGAATAAACCTACCTAAGGAGACAAAAGACTTGTACTCAGAAAACTACAAGATGCTGATGAAGGAAATCAAAGACAACACAAGCAGATGGAGAGATATGCCATGTTCTTGGATTGGAAGAATCAATATTGTCAAAACGACTATACTACCCAAAGCAATCTACAGATTCAATGCAATCCCTATCAAATGACCAATGGCATTTTTACAGAATTAGGACAAAAATTTGTACAATTTGTATGGAAACACAAAATACCCCGAATAGCCAAAGCAATCTTGAGAAAGAAAATGGAGCTGGAGGAATCATGCTCCCTGACTTCAGACTATACTATAAAGCTACAATAATCAAAACAGTTTGATACTGGCACAAAAACAGAAATATAGATCAATGGAACAGGATAGAAAGTCCAGAGGTAAACCCATGAAACTATGGTCACCTAATCTATGACAAAGTACACAAGAATATACAATGGAGAAACAACAGTCTCTTCTGTAAGTGGTTCTGGGAAAACTGGACAGCTACATGTAAAAGAATTAAATTAGAACACTCCTTAACACCATACACAAAACTAAACTTAACATGGATTTAAGACCTAAATGTAAGGCCAGACGCCCAGACACTATAAAACTCTTAGAGGAAAACATAGGCAGAACACTCTCTGACATAAATTGCAGCAAGATCTTTTTTGAGCCACCTCCTAGAGTAATGAAAATAAAAACAAAAATAAACAGATGGGACCTGGTTAAGCTTAAAAGCTTTTGCACAACAAAGGAAACCATCAACAAAGTAAAAACACAACCCTCAGAATGGGAGAAAATATTTGCAAATAAAGAAACCAACAAGGGATTAATCTCCAAAATGCACAAACAATTCATGCAGCTCAATATGAAAAAAAAAAAACAATCAAACAAACAAACAACCAAATCCAGAAATGGGCAGGATACCTAAACAGATATTTCTCCAAAGAAGACATATGGATAGCCAACAGGCACGTGAAAAGATGCTCACCATCACTAATTATTAGAGAAATGCAAATAATGAGGTAGCATCTCACACCAGTCAGAATGGCCATCATAAAAAAAGTCTGCAGATAATAAATGCTGGAGAGGGTGTGGAGAAAAGATAACCCTACTACACTGTTTGTGGGAATGTAAATTGGTACGGTCACTATGGAGAACATTATGGAGGTTCCTTAAAAAACTAAGAATAGGGGGCTTCCCTGGTGGTGCAGTGGTCGACAGTCCGCCTGCGGATGCAGGGGACACGGGTTCGTGCCCTGGCCTGGGAAGATCCCACATGCCGCGGAGCGGCTAGGCCCATGAGCCATGGCCGCTGAGTCTGCGCGTCCGGAGCCTGTGCTCTGCAACGGGAGAGGCCACAACAGTGAGAGGCTCGCGTACCGCCAAAAAAAAAAAAACAAAACTAAGAGCTACCATATGATCCAGCAATCCCACTCTTGGGCATATATCCAGAGAAAACTGTAATTTGAAAAGATACATGCACCCCAATGTTCATTGCAACACTATTTACAATAGCCAAGACATGAAAGCAACTTAAATGTTCGTCAACAGAAGAATGGATAAAGAAGATGTGGTACGTATATACAATGGAATAGTGCTCAGTGCTAAAAAGGAATGAAATAATGCTGCTTGCAGCAACATGGATGGGCCTAGAGATTGTCATACTGAGTGAAGTAAGTCAGGCTGAGATAGACAAATATCATATGATATCGCTTATATGTGGAATCTATGAAATGGTACAAACGAACTTATTTACAAACAGAAATAGAGTCACAGATGTAGAAAACAACCATGGCTATCAGAAGGAAAGGGGGGGATAAGTTGGGAGATTAGGATTGACACATGCATACTACTATATATAAAATAGATAACTAATAAGGACCTACTGTATAGCACAGGGAACTCTATTCAAAACTCTATAATAACCTATATGGGGAAAGAATCTAAGAAAGTCTGGAGATATATATATATATATATATATATATATATATATATATATAACTGCTTCTCTTTGCTGTTCATCTGAAACTAACATAACATTGTAAATCAACTATACTCCAATAAAAATTAAAATAAAATAGCAATGAATGTAAGAAGAAATGTACTTTTGGCATCTCTAATATATACATGAAGCAAGTTCTATCTCAGTTTCCTTATTTACTAAGTGCTTGCCTGACAGTTAATGCCTTCTCTAACCCCCAACCCCTCTTTGCTTCTACTATTGGCAGGCTTAATGACCAGGCCTCTATCCTAGGCTCCTTCCACTTCTCATGGCTATAGGAGGCAGTGAATGTAATATAAACCACATGGATTTGGAGTTCTCTGCCTGTTCAGAGCTGGTTTCAGATCCTGGTTCTTCCACCTTCTAGTTGAATATGCTTGGATGAATTACTTAATTCCCCTAAACTTCACATTACTCATAGAGATTTAAAAACATTAAAAAGTAATATTTACATATTCCCAATCTTCTAAGAAGACTGTTTCGTTTGCTCCTATGTTCAGCGTGATAGATAATTATGAGAAACAGAAGAATCTCAGCAATCAAAGATGCAAGTAAGTTCTCTATATTCTCCCCATTAAGGTAAGTAAGGGTTAAAGATTTGCTCTAAGGTTGGAAATAAGAAGATATTCATCAGTCCCCCAGCGATTGCAGTTGACTCTCCCCTGTGGCATTGAGACAACTGCAGAATCAGAAAATGGAGCTTAGATATGGAGTTAGAAATATTTGGGTAAATAGTTCACACCAGGTCTCAAGGGGGGATAATTCCTCTCAACCTCTCAGGCTTTTTGTGAGAATTAATTAAGAATGGATTTAAACTCATAGGGCACAGAGTAAGGTCTCAATGACCCTTGGTTTAGTTGGGCGGACTTCATTTTCCTTTTTGGCCAAGGGAATCAAAGGCTTACACAGCTAGAAAGTAGCATTTCTAGCACTCCTTGGCTTCTCTTCTTACTTACCTAGAATCTATGGTCCATCACCACAATCAGTGCATTTCCCATAACTTAATTCCTTTGCTCCTCTATCCTTTTATCACACTCACGTTGCACACCCTATAATTAATTGGAACTACATCTCTGTCTACCTTGTTCCTGCCCCAACTCGAATGAATTTGGATAAAAACATACAGCTATATTTTCATTTGTAACCATAACTCTCAGTGTGCCCTCAGCACTCTGTGGAAACACTATTATATTGCTTTGGTCAATTCACAATCACATATTCAGGGATACCTATTTTATATCTTCTCCTCACCCTCCTCAAATTTCCCATTCCCATTTTCACTTTCAGTTTATACCCTTGATTATTTGACTGATAACGCAAAGCAATTAGATATAGAGCTACTTCTTCTTCCCATAACCCTGAATTCTCCCCCAGCTCCATCCACACCCAGAGCCTTCTCATCCCTCCAGCTATGGGACTGAGTGAGCCCTTTACCTACTGATGGACAGCATCTCATTTTTCACACTGGATCTCCCCTTCTCTTGCTTAAAGGAGGACTTGAAACCTACAAGTAACTTATCTTTCCTTAACATTACAAGTGAATTGGATTATTCCCATCAACATACAAAGATGTCCTAATTTCTCCTGTCTGAAAAACAAACAAAGCTTATTTTGATCCCCATTCCTTTCTAGCTGCCCTGCCTTCATATATATACTTTTTGTACACCCCCAACTGCTGTGAGTACAGCTACTGGGAATCCTCAGCTGCCAGAACTGCTTTTAGCTGGTAAAAGCCTCCTGTCCAAGGTCATGCTCCCTTCACAGGTAGCCCTCACATCCACTGGTTATGTACTGGACTAAAGGTGAGAGCTCCCTCACTTTAGTGGGGGGCCATTCTGAAGGGCCATCCCAGCTTCAGAGCTCACCATGTGGTCACCTTCATCCTTTGTTGAGACTGCATCACAGGCCACCTTCTCCCTCTACTCATTCTTTCTTCCTTCCTTTCCCACATAAGAGTTAAGCTTGCAATCCCTCTCACATAAACTTTTTGCACACCAATGTCCATCTCAGAGTCCTTTCTTGGGGAACCTGACCTGCAATACCTCCATTAAAAAGTAAACTCCACCAGTGCTGGAACCTTATCTGTCTGGTTTTCAGCTATATGTACAGAGCCTAGAACAGTACCTGGAACAGAGTAGGTGTTCAATAGATAGTTGCCAAATTGATTATAAAGTGGTAGAACTGGTATCAGATCCAGTTCTACAAGATTTTAAAGCCAGTGCTGTCTGCCTCACAGACACTACCGTGAAGGCATTTCTAACTAATAACCTTGAGATCAAGTTCAATTTGAAACACTGCCCTTGCTTCTGCATGCACCTGACACCAGATGAGACTTACAGGGAGCTAAGCACAGGGATTAATCAAAAGAACTCATCCTCACAAATGTAGAACCTGGAAGAGCTCATGTGTGGCAGTGTAATTACTTAGATGGCATCGACACATCAGAAGGCCCCTGGAGAGTCCAGACCCAAGCTCAGCTTGAGAGGTTTCTATCTTAACTTTGAATTTCCCTGGCCTCTGTCACTTAAAATCAACATCATATTAACAAATTTTGAGTATGTAAATAATTTCTCCTTTTCTTCTGGCCTGCTAAGTAAACTAATATTAAAGACTAGAATATTTATCATGTTGACAGCTCCTGCCTGCTAGATTAGATTTTGTCAGGAAACTGAATCTTCCTCTGAGAGTATTCAACTTTTCTTGACTTCCACTTTAGACACTTTTGGTATTACCTAGCTCTACAACAAAATAAAATGGGAGGTAGCCAATAGAAGTAGTTGAGTATATTGGAAATCTTCATTCCAGACTATTTGAGAAATATGAATTCAGTTACTAAATAAAAAGCCCGTTTGGTTAAAGATTGATGCTGTATCTTCCAAATGACTACTGTCGCATCCACTGGATTAAAACTCACAGAATCACAGCTCATATTCCAGTGATGTGTTTAGTAGTCTACTTTACCAAGTCACTAGGAAAGCTATGTCCTGTGACATCTGTCCAAATGCAGAGAGAATCAAACTCTGAATATGCTAATCTGATATTGATGCAAGGACATTAGTGAAATAGACTACTCTCACTGAATAAAATGCCCTTGGCTTTCATATCCAATTTTTTGACTTGACTTCATCTGGTTCTCTGAAAAAGCCAGAGATGCGCTTCCATTATATTTCAGGGAAGACCAAAACTCAAGTGAAAGCATGCACAAGCACACACAACTTTTCAGAGCAGCCATGCTGTCTTTTCTACTGTCAATATATATGTGTAGCCATTTCCTAGTAACAGGTGAGACAGAAGGTAAAAGGTGTACTGAGATAGCTCTTTCCTGGCCTCTGTTAAAAACAAAACAAGACAAAATCTGTTTTGCAAAATTATAGTGAAGGTAGTTCGAGCTTCTCTGGAACTAGAGGTCAGGCCTTCAGAATTAGTTGCTATTTATCTCCAGACTGAGTATAGAGCTTCCTATCATGATTTCTGGGATTGAAAACCACACAAAGCAGGTGAAATTCAGAGGTAAACACTACCAGTTTGAAAAGAGGTAAACATTGTGTCCTCTGTTCTTTCTATTGAGTTATTTTGAGACATGAGAAGACACTTCAGAAGCATGCAAAATACTAGAAATGAAAAGCCACACCTTTTATAAAGAACAAATGACAGTGTTGAGATGAGACTGAACCTGTCAATTTTCAGTCATCCATTCAAAGGACAAAGAGCCCATTTCAGGGAACCTTCTACAGATATTCTTTTGATAGTTTTTTATTTAATAGTCAACTGAAGGCTCAGATTTTTATAATTTGATTTCCCAGAAAAAGCATTCTTTTCTCTGAGGAGACTATTCAGAAGCTCTGAGATTTACAGAATTCAGTCTTGTGCAATGTGCTCATCTCATTGATGTTAACTGCAGTAGGTAACAAGAGTGGTAAGAAAGATCCCTCTCCTCAACAGCCTGCAGGCCAACTCATAGTCCCCTCCTCTATTTTAACTGCACTGAGTCTTTGAAGCTACTGCACCTTCTTCCACTCTGTACGCAACTGGGAATATTTTCCACTTTAATTTTTGAAATTGTAGACATGTAATAAAATGTTGCACTGTTTTGCTTAATCCATCTGCTCCTGCTTATATCTGTTATGTTTTCTTTTCAATTCCTGGTGACTGAAGCTATTTAAACCAGACCCAGCAGTCAGAAGCAGGGTGACAAGAATTAACAGGAGAAAGAAAAGCTCACATCCTTTTGTGGGTTCAGGCTGGAGGGTGGGGAGAAGAGGCTTAGGGAGGGGATGGTGTCAGAGGGGAGCCTTAGAGACAATGCACTGAATCCCCTTTGATGCTACCCTTAAGCTCTTTTAGAAAACTTAATCTCCAAAGTTTTAGTTTAATTTTGATTATAAACAAAGTATCTTTCTACCAATGGTAATTAATAAAACTAGAAAGCAGAAAAACAGACCAGCTGATTTCCCTCTTTTTAATTAGGTACACTTGACAGTGCAAAGCTTTATTTTATTATCTGTTTTATTCTTCCTTCTATCTTGCCTCATTCCACAAAAGACTTAACATGGCTTACAGAAATAAATGTATATAACCTTACATATAAGCAAAGAGTCAAAGCAAGTAAAATAATTGGAATAGAACAGCAGGATCCAGAGAGGAATTTAGTGGGTTATAAAGTCCCACTAATTTTATTACAGGTGAAAACCTGGCTCTGAAAATCTTGAACTCAAAGGGAAATGAACCACACAGTCACACAATTCTCATGCAGGAAAAAAGCACATCAATTGTACAGAGGAAGCAAGGTTTTTCCTAGCACTTAGTATTAAAGGAATTTCTTACCTAGGGCTTCCTTTAGGAAGACCCAGTAACACAGTGTCCTTTACAAAACACCAGCAGCAATTTAAGGGTAGATATTTCTGCTGAATTGCTCATAAATTTGAGTTTTGAAAAGCTAAATGAATCTTAAAGACATTTGTGATTAGAGCAAGGGGAAAATTTTTGGTCTGTAAGTTGTGGTCTTTCAATTTATCACTTTGTTAACTTTGGATTGTTTTATGTGAAATTTTCTCAAAGGCAACCTAGGTAGTGGAGAAAATTTGTTGGAAGCTACAGATGGACATGCAAACATGGCCAATGGAATATGGGTGGAAGTGACAGTGGGCTAGTTTTGCCCCTAAGGCTTATGTGGCACTATATGCTTTACTTGCCCTCCTGAAAACTTTTGATCTCAACCAAAAGGACAGTTTCTGGGTAGTTGCTCCCCTCTCAGCCTGGGCCATAGAACATATCTGACCTTAACTTGAAGCTTGAATGAGGCCTGCTCCAGCAGACCTGAGGACCAATGAGCAAGAAGCACATGCTTATGTTTTATATCACCAAGATTTTGTAGTTACTTGTTAAATAGCATTATTGTGGCAATAACCTGCCAATACCCTGCCTTGACTACTTCACAAAGTTGTTCTGAAGATTAAGTGAGAGAAATGATCAGGGATATTATTTGCATATTCAAATTTAATGGGTAAATTATAGGAGCTCTGATGTTTATTCCAATATATGGCATATAGCGTTTTCAGTAGATTTACCTGCTGTTTGGTGGACAATGAACAGATCCTGGGACAGTTAGGGACCCAGGAAAGTATTGTGAAAAAATTGAAGCAAGTTAATAATAGAGGATGTGATTCATTATGCCTAGCATTACCAGATACATTAGTTGACATCTTAGGTGAACCCTGTGTATTGCAACAAACACTATGTATATCATGCATGAATGGGGACTGAATTGAGACTGCTGGTTAGAATGATGCAAACCAACAATCCAGAAGGAACTCAAAAGACTGGGATGAAATAGTAATGAGCTACCAAAAGGAGTTTGGAAACTCAAGTGGAAGTCTGGCTGGTCTACTGCTAAGCACTAATCATTTGATATGATTGATATTACTTTGTTCAATCAGTAAAATTCTGAATTATCTACTTGTCTTTTTCTGGAGGTAACCATAGGAGTTATGATAACAACCACATTTCTGGGTATTCTTATTTAACCTACTTTGGTCATCCTAGACCAAATTAAATACAATAAACATTAATCACGCACCAACCAAAATTTTCAATGTGTACTTACTGAGCACCTTCTATGAACCAAATAATATGTGGACTCAGGGATAAGCAGGCAGACCACCAGACATGGTTAAATTATATGCCAGATTGTACAATAAATGAGGACTGTACTTCATTAAGATTAAAAATTATAGATATCACTGATGGGGACCAGGTCATGCCAACTCAAAATATGCCACTTTGACATAAGAATTATTTTAAGCTGAATGCATTTGAGTTCCTGAAATCTCTTATCTGCCAAAAAGCAGAGTCTCCCCAAAGAACTCAATTGTTGTAACCCCATAGAATCCTAATCTTCTCTTTGCGGCAGCACCATACTCACAGACCACTGTCACAAACTACCATATCTCCCATCTATTATCCTAAGGGCCCATTTATCCTTCCCAAGTCATTTGCTTTTCCATAAGTTCCCTTTCTCCCCTTCTCTTTCCCCTACTAGGTAAGTTATATAGACTCCAAATTCTAACCACCCCTTTGAGTTACTCAATTCTGGCTACTCCTAAGTGTTAAAAGGCTCCACACACATGTTAATAAGCTTCTGTCTGTTTTTGTCTTGTTAATCTATCTTCTATCAATCTAACTTATAAGGCCCCTGCTGGAGAACCTAGGAAGACATAAGGAAAAAGATATACATTTTTTTCCTCCCTTACATCACAAAGCTTGTAATCTACCATATATTTCACCATGTTATAGGTAGCATCTTTTATCTCTTTGATGGACTAAAATGTACAGTAACACTGATGGCATAAATAACATTCACTTTAAATCATGAGCATATTATTACACTGGTAGCCTCTACTGAAATAATTTCCAGGGTCAGTTATTTCTCTGTTAAATTAAAATTAAATTATGGAAACACTATGTAAATACTAGGCACAATAATGGGATGATTCCAATAAACTATGAGCCTCACCAAAATTTTTTTTTAAAAAATTGAAATATAGTTGATTTATAAAGTTACATTAGATTCATGAGTACAACATATTCCCCATGCTGTACATTATATCTTTTTATCTTATTTAATAAAATAAGTAGTTGTTCGGACCTCTTAATCTCCTTACCCTATCTTTCCCCTCCCCTATCTCTATCCCTTCTGGTAACCGCAACTTTGTTCTCTGTATCTATGAGTCTGTTTCTGTTTTGTTATATTCATTCATTTGTTTTATTTTTCAGATTCCATATATAAGTGAAAGCATATAGTATTTGTCTTTCTCTGTCTGACTTACTTCACTAAGCATAATACACTCCAAGTTCATCCATGTTGTTGCAAATGGCAAAATTTCATTCTTTTTAAGGCTGATATATATATATATATATATATATATATATACACACACACACCACATCTTCTTTATCTATTCATCTGTTAATGGACACTTAGGCTGCTATTTTGGCTATTGTAAATAATGCTGCTGTGAACATTGGACTGCATATATATCTTTTTGAATTA
Organism: Delphinapterus leucas; assembly: GCF_059928025.1. Taxonomy (NCBI): domain Eukaryota; kingdom Metazoa; phylum Chordata; class Mammalia; order Artiodactyla; family Monodontidae; genus Delphinapterus; species Delphinapterus leucas. The sequence continues at coordinate 33,861,368 of NC_143147.1, forward strand.
GTGTTTTCATTTTCTTCAGACATTATACCCAGGAGTGGAATTGTTAAATCACATTGTAGTTCTAGTTTTAATTTTTTGAGGAATCCCATACTGTTTTCCACAGTGACTGTACCAACACATATTCCTACAACAATGGATTAAAGTTCCTTTTTCTCCACATCCTAATCAACATTTATTATCTGTATTCTTTTTGTCAGTAGCCATTCTGACAGGTGTGGGGTGATATCTCATTGTGGTTTTGATTTGCATTTCCATGATGATTAGTGATGTTGAGCATATTTTCATGTGCCTGTTAGCCATCTGTATGTCTTCTTTGAAAAAAAATTCTATTCAGGTCTTCTGCCCAATTTTTAATTGGGTTGTTTGGTTTTTTTTTGATATTGAGTTACATGAGCTCTTTATTTGGATAAAGATATATCCCTTATCAGACATATCACTTGCAAATATCATCTCCTATTCAGTAGGTTGTCTTTCATTTTGTTGATGGTTTCCTTTACTCTGCAAAGCTTTTAATTACGTCCCAATTGTTTATCTTTGCTTTTGCTTCCCTTGCCTGAGGAGACAGATCTAAAAAAAATATTGCTAAGACCTATGTTAAAAAGTGTACTGCCTATGTTTTCTTCTAGGAGTTTTATGTTTTCTGGTCATACATTTAGGTCTTTAATCCATTTTGAGATAATTTTTCTATATGATGTGAGAAAATGTTCTAATTTCATCCTTTTACATTTAGCTGTCCTGTTTTCCCAACACCACTTATTGAAAAGACTGTCTTCCCTATTGTATATTTTTGCCTCCTTTGTTGTAGATCAATTGACCATATGTGTGTGGGTTTATTTCTGTGCTCTCTATGTGTCTGTTCCACTGATCTATGTGTCTGTTTTTGTACCAATAACATACTGTTTTAATTATTATAGTTTTGTAGTATGGTCTGAAGGCAGGTAGCATGATATCTCCACTATGGTCTTTTTTTTTTTTAACACCTTTATTGGAGTATAATTGCTTTACAGTGGTGTATTAGTTTCTGCTTTATAACAAAGTGAATCAGTTATACATATACATATGTCCCCATATCTCTTCCCTCTTGCGTCTTCCCGCCACCACCCCCCTCTCCATATTCCATCCCTCTAGGTGGTCACAAAGCACCGATCTGGTCTCCCTGTGCTATGCGGCTGCTTCCCACTAGCTATCTATTTTACATTTGGCAGTGTATATATGTCCATGCCACTCTCTCACTTTGTCCCAGCTTTCCCTTCCCCTTCCCCATGTCCTCAAGTCTATTCTCTAGTAGGTCTGCGTCTTTACTCATGTCTTGCTCCTAGGTCCTTCATGACCTTTTTCTTTTTGTTTTCAGATTTCAAATATATGTGTTAGCATATGGTATTGCTTTTTCTCTTTCTGACTTATTTCACTCTGTATGACAGACTCTAGGTCCATCCACCTCACTACAAACAACTCAGTTTCATTTCTTTTCATGGCTGAGTAATATTCCATTATATATATGTACCACATCTTCTTTATCCATTCATCTGTTGATGGACACTTAGGTTGCTTCCATGTCCTCACTATTGTACATAGAGCTGCAATGAATATTGTGGTACATGACTCATTTTGAATTATGGTTTTCTCAGGGTAGATGCCCAGTAGTGGGATTGCTGGGTTGTATGCTAGTTCTATTTTTAGTTTTTTAAGGAACCTCCATATTGTTCTCCATAATGGCTGTATCAATTTACATTCCCACCAACAGTGCAAGAGGGTTCCCTTTTCTCCACACCCTCTCCAGCATTTATTGTTTGTAGATGTTTTGATGATGGCCATTCTGACCGGTGTGAGATGATATCTCATTGTAGTTTTGATTTGCATTTCTCTAATGATTAATAATGGTGAGCATTCTTTCATGTGTTTGTTGGCAATCTGTATATCTTCTTTGGAGAAATGTCTATTTAGGTCTTCTGCCGATTTTTGGATTGGGTTGTTTGTTTTTTTATATTGAGCTGCATGAGCTGCTTGTAAATTTTGGAGATTAATCCTTTGTCAGTTGCTTCATTTGCAAATATTTTCTCCCATTCTGAAGGTTGTCTTTCCGTGCTGTTTATGGCTTCCTTTGCTGTGCAAAAGCTTTTAAGTTTCATTAGGTCCCATTTCCTTATTTTTGTATTTATTTCTATTTCTCTAGGAGGTGGGTCAAAAAGGATCTTGCTGTGATTTATGTCATAGAGTGTTCTGCCTATGTTTTCCTCTAAGAGTTTGATAGAGTCTGGCCTTACATTTAGGTCTTTAATCCATTTTGAGTTTATTTTTGTGTATGGTTTTAGGGAGTGTTCTAATTACATTCTTTTAATGTAGCTGTCCAGTTTTCCCAGCACCACTTATTGAAGAGGCTCTCTTTTCTCCATCATATATTTTTGCCTTCTTTATCAAAAATAAGGTGATCATATGTGCATGGGTTTATCTCTAGGATTTCTATCCTGTTCCATTGATCTATATTCCTGTTTTCATGCCAGTACCATACAGTCTTGATTACTCTAGCTTTGTATTATTGTCTGAAGTCCAAAAGCCTGATTTCTCCAGCTCTGTTTTTCTTTCTCAAGATTGCTTTGGCTATTGAGGGTCTTTTGTGTTTCCATACAAATTGTGAAATTTTTTGTTCTAGTTCTGTGAAAAACGCCAGTGGTAGTTTGATAGGGATTGCATTGAATCTGTAGATTGCTTTGAGCACTATGTTCTTTTTTTCTCAAGATTATTTTGGCAGTGTAGGGTCTTTTGTGGTTCTGTACAAATTTTCAGATTGTTTGTTCTAATTCAGTGGAAAATTCCATGGGTATTTTGATAGGGATTGCATGAAATCTGCTGATTGCTTTGAGTAGTATGGGCATTTTAACAGCATTAATTCTTCTAATCTATGAACATAAGATATCCTTCCATTTCTTTGTATCATCTTCTATTTCCTTCATTAATGTTTTATAGTTTTCAGAGTGTAGGTCTTTCACTTCCTTGGTTAAGTTTATTCCTAGATATTTTATTCTTTTTGATGTAATTGTAAATATTATATTTTTCTTGTTTTCTCTTTCTGTTAGTTTATTATTAGTGTATAGAAAAGAAACAGATTTCTGTGTTCTAATCTTGTATCCTGTAATTTTACTGAATTCATTTTTAGTTCTAATAGTTTTTTTGTTGAGACATTAGGGTTTTCTATACATAGTATCACATCATCAGCAAATAGTGACAGTTTTACTTCTTTCCTTCTAATTTGGATGCTTTTTCTTACCTGACTGCTGTAGCTAGAACTTCCAATACTATATTAAATAGAAATGGCAAGAGTGAGCATCCTGGTCTTCTTTCTGATTTTAGAGGAAAAGCTTTCAGTTTTTTTTACCATTGAGTGTGATGTTAGCTGTGTGTTTGTCATAAATGTCCTTTATTATGTTCAGATATTTTCCCTCTATAACTACTTTGTTGAGAGTTTTTATCATGAATGGATGTTGAATTTTGTCAAATGCTTTTTGGGCATCTATTGAGATGATCATGTGATTTTTATTCTTTGTTTTGTTAATGTGTTGTACCACAAAGATTGATTTGCAGATATTAAAACATCCATGTATCCCTGGGATAGAGCCCTCTTGATCATGGTGTATTATCCTTCTTATGTATTGTTGAATTCAGTTTGTTAATATTTTGTTGAGGATTTTTGCATCTATATTCATCATGGGGACTGGCCGGTAATTTCCTTTTTGTGGTAGTGTCTTTGTCCGGTTTGGTATTAGAATAATGGTGGTCTCATAGAATGAATTTGGCAGTGTTACCTCCTCTTCAGCTTTTTGGTATAGTTTGAGAATGGTCAGTATTAACTCTTCTTTATATTTTTGGTAGAATTCCCCTGCAAATCTCTCTGGTCTTGGACTTTTGTTTTCTGGAAATTTTTTAAATTACAAATTCAGTTTCATTACTAGTAATTGGTCTGTTCAAATTGTTCATTTCTTCTGTTTTTTTTTTTTTTAACTTGTTTTTAATGTTGGTTTCTTCTTGATTCAGTCTTGGCAGTTCATATCATTCTAGAAATCTGTCCATTTCTTCTAGGTTGTCCAATTTTCTGGCATATAACTGTTCACATTATTCTCTTACAAAAATTTTAAAGGTTATTCTCCATTTATAGTTATTATAAAATATTGGCTATATTCCCCATGTTATACAATATATACTAATAGCTTATTTTATACCAAATAGCTTGTACCTCTTAAACCCCTACCACGATAGTCCCCCTCCTCCCTTCTCTCTCCCCATTGGTAACCAGTAGTTTGTTTTCTGTGCCTGTGACTCTGCTTCTTTTCTGCTATATTCACTAGTTTTTTTTGTATTTTTTAGATTTCACATAAAAGTGATATCATATATTTCTCTAACATATTTTTTTATCTCTGTGGAATCAATTGTTATTCCCCTTCTTTCATTTATTATTTTGTTTATTTGAGTCCTCTTCTTGATGAGCCTGGCTAAAGGTTTACCAATTTTGTTTACCTTTCAAAAAAACCAGCTCCTGGTTTCATTGACCTTTACTATTTTTAATTTTTTTGGTCTCTATTTTATATATTTCCTCTTCAATCTTCATTATTTCCTTCCTTCTGCTGACTTTGGGCTTTGCTTATTCTTATTGTCCTAATTGCTTTAGATAGTAGGTTAAGTTGTTTATTTGAGATTTTTCTCATCTTGAGGTAGGCCTGTATCATTATAAACTTCCCTCTGAGAATGGCTTTTGCTATGTCCCATAGATTTTGAAAAGTTATGTTTTTATTTTCATTGGTCTCACAGTATTTTCTGATTTCCTCTTTGATTTCTTCATTGATCCATTGGTTTATAGTAGCATGTTGTTTAGTCTCCACATGTGTGTGTTCTTCCCATTTTTCTGTCTGTAATTGATTTCTAGTTTACTGTTGTGGTTGAGAAAAATTTCTATCCTCTTAAATTTGTTGAGACTCATTTTGTGGCCTAACATGTGATCTATTCTGGAGAACGTTCTATGTACACTTGAAAAGAACATGTATTCTGTGGTTTTCGGATGGAATGTCCTGTAGATAGCTATTCAATCCAACTGGTCTAATGTGTCATTTAAGGCTACTGTTTCCTTATTGATGTCCTGTCTAGATTATCTCTCCATTGATGTAAGTGTGGTGTTAAAGCCCCCTAGTATTATTGTATTATTGTCAATTTCTCCTTCTATGTCTGTTAATATTTGCTTTTATATTTAGGTACTCCTATATTAGGTACATATATGTTTAAGAACCTTATGTCCACTTTTCTATTGATCTCTCTATTATTATATAATGCCCTTCTTTGTCTTTTATTATAAACTTTGCTTTAAAGTCTACTTTGTCTGATATAAGTTGCTACCCCAGCTTTTTTTTTCATTTCCCTTTGCATGGATTATCTTTTTCTATTCTCTTACCTTCAGTCTTTGTGTGTCTTTAGCTCTGAAGTGAGTCTCTTGTAGGCAGCATATAGTTGGGTCCTTTTTATCCAATCAGAGACCATATATCTTTTAATTGTGGCATTTAGTCCATTGACATTTAAAGTGATAATTGAAAGGTATGTACTTATTGCAATTTTGTTATTTGTTTTCTGATTGTTTTTGTAGTTCTTTTCTTTTCTTCTTTTAGTGTCTTCCATTGTGGTTTGAGGATTTTATTTAGTGTTATGTTTGTGCTCCTTTCTCACTAGTTTTTGTATATCTGTTGTAGGTCTTTGATTTGCAGTTACTATGAAGTTCATATATGTTGACATAAAATTATATCTACTTATTTTAAACTAATAGTCATTTAAGTTCAAACACATTCTAAAAGCTCTACATTTTTTTTTTTACTACCCCTTCACATCTTGTGTTTTTGATGTCATATTTTACATCTTCATATCTATCCCTTAACTGTTTATTGTTGTTACAGTTGCTTTTACAATTTTTGTCTTTTAACTTTTATACTAGCTTATTTAAGTGGTTGATCCACAGCCTTTACTATATATTTGTCTTTACCAGTGGGATTTTTCCCCTCCTATAATTTCTTATTTCTTTTTGTAGTCTTTTTTTTTTTTAACTTAAAGAAGACCCTTTAACATTGTGGTTAAATACTGATAAATGCTCTGAGTTCTTGCTTTTCTAAGACACTGTTTATCTCTCCTTCAATTCTGAATGATAACCTCACTGGTTAGAGTATCCTAAGTAGTACAGCTTTCCCTTTCAGCACTTTATATACATCATGCCACCCCCTTCTGGTCTGTAAAGTTTCTGCTGGAATATCAGCTGATAGCCTTATGGGGGTTCACTTGTATGTGACTCTTTATTCTTGTTGCCTTCAGAATTCTCTTCTTAAATTTTGCCATTTTAATTATAAAATGTCTTGGTGTGGGTCCTTTGGGTTCACCTTGTTTTGTATTCTCTGTGCTTCCTGTACCTGGATATTTTTTTTCCTTCTTTGGGTTTGTGAAGTTTTCAGCCATAATTTCATCAAATGCATTTTCTCTTTTCTCCTTCTGGAACCCCTACAATGCAAATGTTATTATGCTTGATGTTATCCCAGTGGTCCCTTAAACTATTCTAAATTTTTATTTTTTATTTTTCTGTTTGCTGTTCTGATTGGCTGATTTCCATTATTCTATCTTCCAGGTCACTTATAAGTTCTGTATCATCTAATCTGCTGTTAATTCCATATAGTGTATTTTTCATTTCAGTTATTGTTTTATTCAGTTATGACTCGTTCTTTTTTTTACTATTTTTTATTTGTTTGTTAAAATTCTCACTGTTTTCAACTATTCTTCCCTCAGTTCAATTAGCATTCTTATTACTATTGCTTTGAACTCTATCAGGCAAATTACTTACCTTTGTTTAATAAGTGTTTTTTTTTTCTTGTTCTTTTGTTTGAAACATAGTTCTCTGTTTTCTCATTTTATTTCACTTTTCCTCTCTATGAAATTAGCTGAAATAGATACTTATTCTGGTCTTGAGGACATGTCCTTGTGTGGGAATGTCCCTATGCAGCCTGTGTGTGCTCAGTGGCTTTGGTGGAAGAGCTGGATTTGAAGAGCATCTTCCCCCTAGAGTGTTCTGGCAGAACCTCTTGGGTGGGAAGAAGGGCTGGAGTTGGAGGGGTTAGAATCAGAATCAGCTGCAAGACAGGGTTTCCCCTATGCTCAATGGCTGTCACCACCTTATAGGTGGTGAGGGGGCAGAACCTGAGGGGTTGGAGAAGGGAGGGAGTTGGGTGTCTCCTGGGTATGATGGCAGTCTCTGCCTTGATTTGGGATGTGGTCAAGGCCTGAGGGCTTGGGGGTGTACTTTCGTGTTGGTTTCACTCCAGTCCCCCTCAGTTGTGTGAGCCTTGGTTAGAGGCTGCGTGGGAGCCAGAGGGATTGGTGCCACACCACTGAGCTTGCTCTGCCCCCTCCTGGATGTCCAGAGATGTGGTCTCCACCCTGGAGTTAGCCTTGCTCCCTCCTAAAGTGCACAGGGACATGGCTCCCTGGTGGTGGTTGTCTCTGCCATGGAGCTAGTCTCAGTCTCTTCTGAGTGTGTGTGCCAAAGCATGCATTGACAATGGCTGCCTCCACTCTGGCCAGAGGCAGGGCCAGGGTCCAAGCAGTCTCTGTTCCATCAAGTGTGGACACTCTCATTGACAATGACAGCCTCTACCTTAGCAGGGAGCAACACTTGAGCAAGAGGGACTAGAGCAGGGACCTGGAGCAGACTGAGAACCCTGCTGGGACAGTCCTGCCAAGCTAACCAGAGCCCCAGGCTGTTTACAATCTGCTATCTCTGCTTTGTGACTGAGAGTAAACAAGTATGACCTCACTCTTTAAGAGTGGAGTTTCAGTTCCTTATAGCCCTCTGGTAAGCCCCATTGGTTTTCAAACCAGCTAAAAGGGCTTATCTTCCCAGTGTTGGATCCCAGGGCTGGGGTGCTTAATATGGAGCTTAAACTCCTCTCTCCCCAGAGAGGAGCCCTAAACCTGTGATATCCCCCTCCTCTTCTGTGCCACCTACTAGGGGTGTGGTTCCCAGCCAGATTGCTTCTCCTCCCTTCCTACCAGACTCCAAGTTGATCTTTCTCTACAGTCTTTGTTGTAGAAGACTTGTTCAGTTAGTTCTCATATCAATTTCACTGAGAGTCATTCTATGTGTAGTTGTAGTTTTCATGTGTTCATGAGGGGAAGTGAGTCCAGCATCTTCCTACTTAACCACCTTGATCTTGAATCTTCACCACAATTCTTTAATATTAACTCCACTTTATAGATCAGGAAACAGGCTCAAGGAGATAAAGTAACTCGCTTAAGGACTGTCAGAGTCCAAATACGTTCTTTTTTATCTATGTATCCTGCTACCTTCATAGTTTATTTACTGTGTCCCATATGGTATAACCACTAAAAAACAAAACAAAAAAAACTTGCCTGTCATTTCTCTTCTTTGCAGCTAGAAAAAGGTTTATTAACATTGGCGTCAAGGAGCATAAAGCAAAAACGTCCTAAGCTTTAAATTTGCTTTTCAAATACCACTATTTCAAAGGCAGATTACATGACTCCAATAATATGACTCAAAACCAGCACTGTGCATGCAATGAAAAGGAATATTTTCATCCATTATAAGAGACTGTCAGAGGAAAACATCTTACTGATATCATACCCAAGAGAACAGCATGTGAAGCAACATTATCATATTTTACTGAACTTTCATATACTCCACAGAGTATATGTGTATTTTATCTTTTGAAAAGCCTTGGTAACAAAAGGAAAAATACCCATCTAAAACTCAAAGTGCATTCTAATAATGCTGCATTCACATTAATAACATTTTTTTAAAATTCACTATCTCATCTGTTCTAGGGATGAATATCCCTCAGTTACTGGAGGAAAAGCTCAGTCCTGTGACTCTGCACACTCTTTATAGCAAGGGATATGTCTGAAGCTTAGGGGCAGAGTGGAGGGCATCCATCCATTTATAAAGGCTTCCTCCCAATTAGTAAGATGGTGGTGGGGGATTTCTTGTGCACATGGAGTTAAACACAGTTGTCCCTTGGTATTTTTTCCAAGAGTCCCTGTGGATAACAAAATCTGTTCAAGTCCCTTATATAAAATGGCACAGTGCAATGAATATAACCATCCACAGATGTGAAGCCCAAGAATACCAAGGGCCAACATTACAAGATTAGCTTAATTTGCATATTCCTCTAGAATCACAGGGCTATTGATCCTAACTTCTAAGAACACATTTACATAAAGTTTTCAGGGCATTCTCAGTAAATCAGCAAAGGGAACTTTGGAACTAACAGTAAGAATCTCAAGAAAAGCAGGGAGAGAAAATGTACCAGTTTTGGTAGTTGGGAGATTGGAGGCTGGATGAATCACTCTGAGGTAGAATAGACTCTAAAAACAAATGTCTTGTGGTACATGACTCTTTTTGAATTATGGTTTTCTCAGGGTATATGCCCAGTAGTGGGACTGCTGAGTCGTATGGTAGTTCTATTTCTAGTTTTTTAAGGAACCTCTATACTGTTCTCCATAGTGGCTGTATCAATTTACATTCCCACCAACAGTGCAAGAGGGTTCCCTTTTCTCCACACCCTCTCCAGCATTTATTGTTTGTAGATTTTTTGATGATGGCCATTCTGACTGGTGTGAGGTGATACATCATTGTAGTTTTGATTTGCGTTTCTCTAATGATTAGTGATGTTGAGCACTCTTTCATGTGTTTGTTGGCAATCTGTATATCTTCTTTGGAAGACCTAAACATCTATTTAGGTCTTCTGCCCATTTTTGGATTGGGTTGTTTGTTTTTTTGATATTGAGCTGCATTAAATATTGTATGCTAACATACACACACACACACACACACACACATATATATATATATATATATGAATTTTAAAAAAAAAAAGGTTCTGAAGAACCTAAGGGCAGGACAAGAATAAAGATGCAGATGTAGAGAATGGACTTGAGGACACAGGGAGGGGAAAGGGTAAGCTGGGACAAAGTGAGAGAGTGGCATGGACATATATACACTATGAAATGTAAAATAGATAGGTAGTGGGAAGCAGCTGCATAGCACAGGAAGATCAGCTTTGTGACCACCAGAGGGGTCACAGAGGGGTGGGGTAGGGAGGGTGGGAGGGAGACCCAAGAGGGAGTAGATATGGGGATATATGTATATGTATAGCTGATTCACTTTGTTATAAAGCAGAAGCTAACACACAACTGTAAAGCAATTATACTCCAATAAAGGTGTTTAAAAAAAAACAAAAGTGCAATGAGAAGCAAAAAACAAAAAAAACATAAAAAATAAATGTCTTGGGTGAGGCATCCTTTTGTTGTTGACTGAGAACAGTGCTTCTGATTCCCACCAGTCATCGTCATTCAAGTAGCTTGCAGGCAAGTCCCCAGGCTCTTGTTTTAAATTTTTTGTCAGAGGCTCCTATGAAATTGTAAAAATGATGCTATCTTCTGAGAAACTCAAAAAAGGCTGAAGTCGCTTCAAGGTCAGACCATTCAAGCTTGGGAAAAATTCTTCTATTTGCTTTGGAGAAATACCACTGCCAGGATAAGAGTAATAGTGCCACGGTTCAGCAGCATTTGTGAGAGCAGTGTAGAGGACTGGTGGGTGACAAGAAGTGACCCCACCTGCACACACATTACACTCCCAGGTATCTCATGTCACCCCAGAACATTCGGAAAGGGGGCCTAGGAGGCTGGGGTAAGCTCCCAGCAATGCTCTTGAGTGGGGAAGCTGGGCTAAATAACATTGGAATTGCAAGCCTTTGATTTGATTGTCCTATTCCTGGTGTGATTTGAGAACTGAGGGTCACCTTTGAATTCCTTTCAGTCTTAACACTAGATGTGAAGAAGAATAACCTAAAATTTCCATCCATTATCATCATTATCTCTCTCACCACAGAGAACTTAGGGCAGTCTGAGGAATGAATGGCAGGGATATGTCAGCTTGCTTGTTAAGTTATGCATATCATATGAAATGACTGAAAGAACAACTACATAGGAGAAACAGACAGCATTTACTCTGGCCAGTCCTTTGAGGCTCATGACTTTAAAAGTTTTTCTTGATGTGCTCTGAGCCCTGCAGAACTTGGAAATAAGCCTACCAGGATTTCCACAGTACAATTCATGTTCTTTAGGGGAATAGTCCAGATGCAGAAATACCAAAGTGTATCCTCAACAGGCACAGAAAACACTGCCACCCTCTACAGAGAGAAATATCCATGTTTGTGTCCTAGAAATGAAAACCATAGATCTTTCCCCTTACTCTATAGCTGCCAAATCTGGTGCAGTGATGACAATAACTATCTTGGGCATTTTATGTGGCACTTTTTGGATAAAGGATGTAGGAAAATTACCCATTCAGAAAAAACATTCAGTACATGGTTTGCCACCTTGCCAGGGAAGAGAGTGGCAGCCAGATAACAAAGCAGACCTATAGCACCACCTCTAAGGATAAAATATGTATGATGTTAGAGCCAAAACTAATAGGCTGCAGAGATGAATTAACAGGCTGAAAATGGCGAAAACCTGGTGCAGGCTACCACTTTCCCTCATTCTTTCAAACTATGAAAAAGAGAAGGAAACTGGCTGAAGGTCAGTGTTCTTCTGATTCCATGCCCTCTTCTTCCTAAACCCTTGATACAGATGGAAAATATTTCTCTTCTGACTTTAGCTTTAGTGCAACATTCTGAAAAGGAACACAGTGTTGGAGTCAGACAGCCTAAGGTTGAAACTCAGCTTTTTCTTGTCATCCCTGTGACTCTAGGTAAATTATTTAACAACTGTACATTTCAGTTTCCTGGCTGTAAAACTGACCATCTCAAGTTGTTTGGGGAATTAAATAACATAAAATATGTATGTATAAATGGATGTGGTAAGTAATTAATACATTTATTTCCTTTCTCTTTCTCCATCTATTTGTAATTCCAGGATCTGGGGCATGTTTTTTTCACTCATCTTTTTATCATTTCATTCAATAAACATTTATAAAGTGCTTTCTTTGTGCTATGTACTTTGCAGCTAACCAGAAGCTGTCAGCCACAGCCATAAAAATTAGTGGGCCAAAGGAACCCAGACTGTATGTCGATAGGGGTCACTCTTATTCAAGATCCTCTGCCTCATATCTGTTGATGTTTTAAGCACAAAATCCATGGGGGAAATAAATGCCAGACCACATAGTAATTGGCAAGGACAATATGTTCTTCCAAATAGACTTTGTTGCTCCCACTTGAATCTGGATCGAGGGACTCTGACTGTTGTAAATTTGCCCCTGAAATGTGATTAACACATACACTTTCCCTTTCAGCTATATAGGTCCCAGTCTATGAAAAGGCAAATTAAAGTCCTTACCAAAAGTGTAATTACGTGAATTTGTGTAACATTTGACTTTTGTTTCTTCATAATCCTTTTAATTTTATACTTTTAATCACAGACAGTAGCAATATGGAACACACAGAATGTTCTGACTATATTAGTGAAGTCACCTATTTATATATAATCTGTGATCACTTACTTTCACCCATTACAGTCTTCTAAGTGGGTAGCTTACAGTTATTAACTTTCAGGAAGCCCCTGTATATCATAACATCATACCATTAAACTTTTTGAAAATTCATCACAAATCAGTATACAGATGACATTGATGTCTTATTGCTATTCATTCCTCCTGGGCCATTTTTAACAGTTCAATTTTAATATCCCTGCAGTTCTGAAATATGGCTCACTCTAGTATCTGTCCTTTTGGTAATCGCAAAAGGAAAACTTGGCAGTTGTCATATATTACACTCTTGAGAAAAATGCTAGTAATACTTTGAAATGATTGAACAATGTGGACTCAAAACTGCCTGTCAGGGCTATTTTCTCACTCCTATTTAGATTTTTTTTTTTAATCTTACCTTTTGGATTCAGAAACTGAAATAATCATTAAAAGGCAATGTACTGAATAAGAATCACTTACTTGGAAAAGCCTACAAGCGTCTCCCTATTTCTTCCTGTTGAACTTTCCAGCATGCTTCTAACATGGGTTTAAAGTGTTGCATACAATGCTGCTAGAAACATGGTATCACTGACAAGAAGCTGGTGGGGGACTGGGTTTGTGAAATAGCCTAGGACATCCCTGGTTCTGGAAGAGTGGTGGCTAAAGCTGGAAAGTAAGTTGAGGACATTGCTTTGTGACTACCAAGGCATAAGCTACACACATATGCCAACCTTACCTCTGCAAAGATGTGATTAGGAGGAATATAGCCTTGTAGAAGGCAAGCAAGTAAAGCAGATGTATTAAGAAAGGAATTAGGATGAAGGTAAGGAAAGTCAGAGTCCCACATAATCAGTTCTACGCTTCCTCCCCAGTTAGTGGTAACTGTGTTTGCGGAGGGTAGAGTACAGGGCACAGGAAGCTCAGTTTGAATGATGCTTCAGGAGGCCAAAATATGGTCACTGGAATCATTACCAATACGAATATTTGTAACAAATCTGAAACTTTATTTTCAACACTAGTTATAATAGATGCTGTTGTTGATCCACTCCAACCCCCTTTTCTAGATCAGTGGACAGGTCTTCCAGCTTCTTTGAATGTTGGTTGCAATCAACTCACCCTCCTCCTAGGAACTGTCCCTGGCCTGTAAGAATAGTGATGTGCTAATAAGTGTTTATCAACCAGCTCTCCAGGAAAAAAGATCCTGGTGTGAAGCATTTCCAGATTTCTGTGGTATAAGCATCCTTACCACAGTGGATTTCAATTACCAACTTGACATCACTGAGTGCAAATGTTGGAAGAGATGCACAAGACAGGCTCTTGAAAGCCAGTGTGAGCCAGTTCCTCTAGTCCACCACTGTGAAAAGCTGTTTTGCCTGGGGATTCCAGGGAGGTTAGACTCAGTTTAAGCTGCCTCCCTAGACCCAGGGATAGGTGGGGGACTGATAGAAGTCTGGTGCCATTCATGCTCAAGAGCTCCCTCTGGGATCAGGCTCCAGTTGGATTCCGATTGGACCCATATCTTTGCTGAATTTCTCCCCCTACCTTGCTTCTCCCATTCCTTTGTAGCTTTCACTTGAGAATACTTCCTCATCAAATCATTTGCACAAGAGTCTACCTCAGGCTCTAAACCTGAGCTTGGAGAGCATCAGACTCCAAAAAGGTGACGCAACACTTATTTTGGACTGATAATTTTGCCAAAATCTTATTCTATCAAAGTTTCTCCAGCTCAGAATAAATAATTTAGAAGTCATCAAACACTGAGTTCATTTCTATATTCAAGGCTACCTAACAAATGAGCACTAAGCAGCAACATGCTGTGCATAATGTGTATCCCCTATCTTCATCACAGCACATGGAATGCCTTTTTCTCATATTGAAAAGTTAGTGAAAATAGCTACTTGTCTAAATTTCCTTAAGTCCTTCAAACAGAATCTACTTCATTTTTTTCCTGAAATGATAAGGAAATTTATTTTTCTTTTATTTTCATACTGAAGGTTTCTAGGCAATGATAACCCTTAAACAGGATTCAAAGTCTCTAAAGTTCATGTAAGGAGAGCTTTGTTGGTTTATCCAGCCAAAAGATCAGGCTTACAAGGAGCAGGTTGCCCAATTTTAGAACCTTGTTGGAGAAAACACACAACTGATACCAGATTTTTAATATCAAAATTCAGAACTTCTTTGGGTATGTCACTGTTTCTATGTCACCCAGATGCTCTGGCAGTTTTATTTTCTTGATTGTGATGGAGACACTTGTTCTGAAATGCTTGAGAGATAAGGTTAGCTGGGAAGAAGTCTGTAAAAATTAAGTCATTTTTTTTCCCTTTCTCCTCCTCCCCCATATTTAGATGGATGGCAAGAAAGTTGAGCTGCAAGTAGTGTATGTTAATAAGACGTGTTATTGTCTATTTTTAAAAGAACAGTTAATTTGTAAAATGCCTGTTAGTTTTATCTGTGGAATCAAATAACCAGAAAACTAAGTGATACCATGTGACAGATACTTAACTCGTGAGATTACTGGAGGAAAACCTTCCTTCTAGAGAATCATCTGCCTATAAATTCATTAAACACCTTCAGTTAATTCTCTCTGTATCCTTTTATAAAAATTGTGTTTGGTTCTCAGATAACTTGATTTTTCTCTCATTTAAGTATTGTCACCAAGCTCATACAATTTTCAATCCCTCTAAAATGTATGAAAGGGGAAAGCCTATTCCGCTTTGATGCAGAAGACAGAGGGCACATGTTCCTCAGTCATATGTACTCAGGACCAGGAGAAAAGAGTGAAGAAAGGAAGGGGAGAACAGAAGTATAGGAAAAGGTAAAGGGGAGAAGGGAAATTGGAGAGGATTGGAGAGGGGAGGAAAGGATAAGGGAGTAAGTCAGACAGATGGAAAAGAGGAGGGAAATTAGAAAGAGAGAGAGAGAGAGAGAGAGCAAAAGAACAAGAAGCAGGAAAGGAAAGCAGTCTTTTAAAAGAAAATACTCACCAGAGGAGTAAAGAATGTGATCTAGATACATTTATAAAAAACTAAAGCCAGCATCCAGATGTTTCCTTGGGAGACTTGCCTAATGACTCTGCATTGATTTACTGGGTGATGTCAAGAAGTACACATTACATGAAACTGCCAAGACAGTGAGCAGTAATCTTCAGCCCAGATCTAAGCGAGGCAACAATGCATGAGAATCTGATAAGAACCTGATACCAGCAGCAGAACACCTTTACTCTGAATCTATTTCCCAACTTAGAATATAGCAACGTAGTATTTCTCACTTGGCTTAACTTTCATCACTTTTCAATGTTATGCTCTGAAACCTTCCACTGTCTGCCCAAAGCTCTGCTCTGAGCATAAACACAATTACCTTGGCCTCTTTTTTTTTTTTTTTTTAGCGGTACGCGGGCCTCTCACTGCTGTGGCCTCTCCCGTTGCAGAGCACAGGCTCCGGACGCGCAGGCTCAGCGACCATGGCTCACGGGCCCAGCTGCTCCGCGGCATGTGGGATCCTCCCGGACCGGGACACGAACCCATGTCCCCTGCATCGGCAGGCTGACTCTCAACCACTGCGCCACCAGGGAAGCCCTGGCCTCATTTTTAAATCATTAATCAAAGTCCTTTCTTATAACATTCATTTTACCCTGAATCCTCCATTCTAGCTACTCAGAGAAAAATATCCTAAAGGAGAAAGAGTCGTGTATTCAAAACTTTGAGGAATAATTTTGAAAGAGGATGAGAAGAGGAGAATGCAAGTTTCTTCCAAACAAACGCTAGGGCTTTAAAGGGCGTTTTCATTTAAACTAGAGGGTTTACATCCTAGTTAACTCCTCATTTCGGAGTCAGCCTCAAACAAATATATTCCTTGTGTCCCATCTAACCACTACTCATATAGAATCAGAGTTTCTAGATTGGAAGGGGATTCCCTGGTCAAGTCAAAAATTTTATTTTATGCTTGAGCTTGTTCTACAGTCTCAAGTGGCTTCAGTGCCTGCCAGAATGCTTTTTGTGATGGGATTCTCAATGAAACATATGAAGGTCTTTCATTTTTCACACAGCTTGAATTCTTATTTTGAATTGAAGTCTAGTCTAAGTCACTTCCAAACACGTGGGCTAGTTCTCTGTGTCTGAGGCTGCACAAGACAGTTATAATTAAAAGGCACCTGTATTACACTTTAAAACATTTTTATTTCAGATAGATAAAAATTGAACATAGAACATTTGATTCTTCTCATCACTACTTTAGCCCTCTTCTTTTCTACTTCACTTTGTCGATGTCTTTTCCATTAATTAATCTAACCATCAGTTCTGAAAGATCTGACTGATCCCAGATATTGTCTTCTTAGTGATGGTTATTGCAGGACAATGACCTCACTTATCATGGGCATAGTACCTTATATACAGTATAATTAGATTGAATTGCTCTCTTGGCATCTTCCCTGTGCTATTTATTCATACTGAAAACATTATTAACTTCCTCTACTTTTTTCACATGCAGAAATTTTACAACAAAATATCCAGCTCAGCCTGAATCTGTACAGCTTTTTATAAATATATACCTGGTAGGAAAGCTTTACCTTTATACTTACTAAATTTCAAGCTTTTGAGTTGGGGATACTGGCAAGGTGGCTCTGAATTCTAATTCTGTCATTCAAAGAATTGCAATCACTTCACCTCTCAGCATATGTTACTGATTCAAATGTGAATATTAATCTTTTTTACAGAGAAACTCAAGTGGGAGTTAAGTGTTTTTTCACTAAGAGCAGCAACATTCCTGATGGTAGCTAATCTGGTCTGAATGTTTGTGTTCTCCCAAATTCGTATGTTGAAATCCTAATCCCCAAATTGTTGCTATTAGAAGATGGGGCTTTGAGAAGATGATAAAGGTAGAAGGGTAGAGAACCTCTTGATTGGGACTAGTACCCTTATAAAAGAGGTCCTACAGAGCTTCTTAGCCCCTTCTATCATATGAGTATACAACAAAAAGACACCAGCTATGAACCAGGAAGAGAGCCCTCATCAGAATGTGACCATGCTACTGCCTACATCTTGGACTTCCAGCCTCCCAAACTGTGAGAAATAATTTTCCATTCTTTATAAGCTATCCAGTCTGTGGTAGGTTGTTATAGTAGCCCAAATGGACTACGACAGTAGCTAACAATTGTTGAGCATTTTCTTCTTTGCCAGCCACTAGCTTAACTGCATTATAACCTGACTAATAAGTGCATTATTTCATATAATTACTTCTATCACAACCCTATGAAATGAGTACTATTATGATCTCCCTTTTAAAAATGAGGAAACTGAAGCTTAGAGAGGTTAGACCTTTTGTATCTAGGTGGTCAGTGGCAAACCTAAAATTCAAACCAAAGCAGAACATCTATGGACATCTATTGTTCCCTAAATGGAAATTTACTCTATGTTAATACTGTAACTTCCTCTAACTATAACTTTAAAACATCTTCTCATTCTGGAAGTCTCAGTTCTTGTTGGACCTTATTCTCTCTGAAACTGTTTTTCAAGATTATTTCCCCTTTTGTCTTTCTCCTTGTCTATAAGCCCTTTCTCTCACATCTCTTATATGTGATTTAAAAATATTTCTTGCAAAGCCCCCTGTATAGCCATATCCACTGTATCTTTAACTCCTGCCAGTTCCTTTTTTCATATCATCTTTTGTAATTGTATTATAATAATTTAACTTTTAAGAACTTCCCAATCCTTAACAGTTATCTTCCATGAGGCAATGAGATCATATCTATTTCAGCTATGATATTTCAAAATTATGCTTTGTTAGATCTTAGGATCCAAGTTTGACAGTACTTAGCTTTTTTTTTGTTTGTTTTTTTTTTAACCTTGGCTACCATATTTTCTAAGATAACACATCCACTTTCTCCCAGAGTTTTACCTTGTTGGTTAGAATTAGATCCAAATAGAGAAACCTTGTATTGCTTCCTTCTGAGAAAGGTTATTATCAAATGGAAAGTTGAGAAATTTATCAAACTACAAAATACAGATGCATAAGAATTGCATCCACTTCTTCATTAGCTTTTAAAGATCTGCTCTATCCCACAAATACACATAAAGTTATACATACAATTTCCATACCAGAGCTTCAGTGTAAAAAGACCTATGGTATTTAAAGACAGCTAACGAGTTCCAAATGAGTACATATACTTATCTATGAAAGTTTACTATCAGTTATCCAACAAAAATAAGCACCACACCAACATATCTAGATGACAAAATGGATCTATCTTTACATTTTTTTCAATCTTCCTCATATGGAGCCAGAATATTTAAAAGACCCTCCTACAGATAATATTTCATTCTACCTAATTTTCCACGCTAGTTTATATTCTAGCATCCCCATAAAGCCTGGTTCAAAAAATTCAAGTTCTTAACCCTATTAAAAATTAATGCTATCCCATTGCCTCTTCCACCCTCTTCCTTCTGGATTCTTGCTGGCATCATTGTTAATTAGGCTGCTGTTTCAAACAAGATGAACAGTCTCTTTTGCCAGGAGTTGTCCTTTTATGAAGAAGACTTCAAGGAGAAGTAGAGACAATATGGTGGAGTAGAAGAGGTGATCTCATATCCTCTCATGAAAACACCAAAATTAAAACTAACTGCTGAACAACAATCAACAAAAAAGACTGGAACACACCAAAAAAGATATGCTACATCCAAAGACAAAGAAGCCACAGTGAGAAGGTAAGCCACAGTGAGACGGTAAGAGGGGAGTTTTTGCAACATAATCATGAACTGGAAAATAATTATATCATAGAGGTTCTCCCACAGGAGTGAGAGTTCTGAGCCCCATGTCAGGCTACACATCCTGAGGGTCTGACATTAGGAGGAGGAGGCCCTAGATCATTTGGCTTTGAAGGCAAGCAGGGCTTGAGTGCAGGAGCTGCACAGAACTGGGGGAAAAGAGATTCCATTGTTGGAGGGCACACACAAGTTTTCACACACACTGGGACCTAGGGCAAAGCAGCGCTCCATAGGAGCCTGGGCCAGAAATATGTGTGGGTCTTGGAGGTTCTCCCGGGGTGGGGGGTGTGGGAGGTGGATGTGGCTCACTGTGGGGGAAGACACTGGTGGTAGACGCCCTAGGAAATATTCATCAGTGTGAGCTCTATCAGAGTTTGCCATTTTGGCACCAAGACCTAGCCCCAGAAAACAGCCTGCAAGTTCCAGTGGTGAGACATCTCAGGCCAAACGACCAACAGGGAGAAAAGCCAGGCACATACATCAGGAGAAAGACTTCCTGAAGTCCTCCTGAGTGACCAGATGTCTCTAAACACATCCCTTGACACAGCCCTGCCCACCAGAGTTATCTTTGGTGGATAACTTGGAGTTAGACCCAGCTACACTCCAACCTCTCCCACCTGGGGTCAGACACCAGAAGCAGGAAGGACTACAAACAGGCAGCCTGAGAAACAGAGACCACAAACACAGAAAGTCAGACAAAATAAGATGGCAGAGAAATATGTTCCACATAAAGGAACAAGATAAAACCCCAGAAGAACAGCTAAGTGAAGTAAAGATAGGCAATCTGCCTGGAAAAGAATTCAGAGTAATGATAGTAAAGATGATCTAAGATCTTGGAAAAAGAATGGAGGCCAGACTGAGAAGATACAAGAAGTATTTAACAAAGAGCTAGAAAATTTAAAGAACAAACAAACAGATGAAAAACACAATAACTGAAATGAAAAATACACTAGAAAGAATCCATAGCAGACTAAAACATGCAGAAGAATGAATAAGTGAGCTGAAAGACATATTGGTGGAAATCACTGCTAAGGAACAGAATAAAGAAAAAGAATGAAAAGAAATGAGGAAAATTTAAGAGACCTCTGGGACAACATTAAATGCATCAACATGTGCATTAGAGGGGGTCCAGAAGGAGAATACAGAGAGAAAGAGCCAGAGAAAATATTTGAAGAGTTAATAGCCATAAACTTCCCTAACATGAGAAAGGAAACACTCACTCAAGTTCAGGAAGTGCAGAAAGTCCTTTACAGGATAAACCCAAGGAGGAATACGCCAAGACACATATTAATCAAACTGACAAAAACTAAAGACAAAGAGAAAATATTAAAAGCAACAAGGGAAAATCAGCAAGTAACACACAAGGGAATCCCCATATGGTTAACAGCTGATTTTTCAGCAGAAACTCTGCAGGCCAGAAGGGAGGGGAACAATATGCTTAAAGTGATGAAAGGGAAAAAACCTACCACAAAGAATACTCTACTCAGCAAGGCTTTCATTCAGATTTGATGGAGAAATCAAAAGCTTTACAGACAAGCAAAAGCTAAGAGAATTCAGCACCACCAAAACAGCTTTACAACAAAGGCTAAAAGAGCTTCTCTAGGTGAAAAAGGAAAGGTCACAACTAGAAACAAACAAACAAAAATTATGAATGGGAAAGCTCACCAGTAAAGGCAAATATACAGTAAGGGTAGGAAATCATCCACATACAAATATGGTATCAAAACCAGCAATCATGAGAAGAGGAGAGCACAAATGCAGGATATTGGAAATACATTTGAAATTAAGAGAACAGCAACTTAAAACTATATATATATATATATATATATATATATATATATATATATATATAGACTGCTATATCAAAGTGTCATGGGAACTACAAATCAAAAATCTGCAATAGATACACACACACACAGAAGAAATCCAAACACAACACTAAAGATAGTCACCAAATCACAAGAGAAGAGAACAAAGGGGAAAGGTAAAAAAGAAAAAAAAAAAGACCTACAAAACAATTAACAAAATGGCAATAAGAACATACATATCAATAATTATGTTAAATGTAAATGAATTAATTGCTCTAACCAAAAGACATAGAACTGGCTGAATGGATACAAAAACAAGACCCATATATATGCTGTCTACAAGAGACCCACTTCAGATCTAGGGATACATACACACTGAAAGTGAAGTGATGGAAATAGGTATTTCAGGCAAATGGAAATCAAAAGAAAGCTGAAGTAGCAATACTCATATCAGACAAAATTGACTTTAAAATACAGACTGTTACAAGAGAAAAAGATGGAAACTACATAATGATCAAGGGATCAATCCAAGAAGAAGATATAACAATCATAAATATATATGTACACAACATAGAAGCATCTCAATATATAAGGCATATGCTAATAGCCATAGAAGGAGAAATTGGCAATAACACAATAATAGTGGGGAACTTTAACCTCCACTTACATCAGTGGAAAGATCATCCAGACAAAAAATCAATAAGGAAACACAGGCCTTAAATGGCACAGTAAACCAGATGGACTTAATTGATATGTATAGAGCATTCCAACCAAAAGCAACAGAATACACATTCTTTTTAAATCTTTATTTATTTATATATTTATTTGGCTGCACCAGGTCTTAGTTGCAGCACACAGCATCTTAATTGTGATACGCTGGATTTTTAGTTGCAGCATGTGAGCACTTAACTATAGCAAGTGAACTCTTAGTTGTGGCATGTGGGATCCACTTCCCTGACCAGGGATTGAACCTGGGCTGCCTGCATTGGGAGCACAGTGTCTTAGCCACTGGACCACCAGAGAAGTCCCAGAATACACATTCTTTTCAAGTGCACATGGAACATTCTTTAGAACAGATCACATGCTGGGCCACTAAGCAAACTTTGATAAATTTAGGAGAATTGAAATAATATCAAGCGTCTATTTCAACCACATCACTAGGAGACTAGAAATCAACTATAAGAAAAAAAAAACTGTAAAAAACACAAACGTGGAGAAGAAACAATATGTTACTAAATGACCAATGGATCACTGAAGAAATCTAAGAGGAAATTTTAAAACACCTGGAAAAAAATGAAAATGAATACATGAAGATTCAAAACCTATGGGACTCAGCAAAATCAATTCTAAGAGGGAAGTTTATAGCAATACAAACTTATCTCAGGAAACAAGAAAAATCTCAAATAGACAACCTAAGCGCACACCTAAAGCAACTAGAGAAAGAAGAACAAACCCAAAGTTAGTAGAAGGAAAGAAATCATAAAGATCAGAGCAGAAACAAATGAAATAGAGATGAGGAAAACAATAGCAAAGATCAAGGAAACTAAAAGCTGGTTCTTTGAGAAGATAAACAAAGTTGATAAAACTTTAGCCAGACTCATCAAAAAAAAAAAAAAAAAGGGGAAAGGACTCAAATCAATAAAATTAGAAATGAAAAAGGAGAAGTTACAACTGATACCACAGAAATACAAAGGATCATAAGAGACTACTACCAGCAACTATATGCCAATAAAATGGACAACAAAGAAGAAATGCACAAATTCTTAGAAAGGCACAACCTTCCAAGGCTGAACCAGGAAGAAATAGAAAATATGAACAGACCAATCACAAGTACTGAAATTGAAACTGTGATTAAAAAATTTCTAACAAACAAAAGTCCAGGACCAGATGGCTTCACAGGAAAATTCTATCAACCATTTAGAGAAGAGTTAATACCTATCCTTCTAAAACTCCTCCAAAAAATTGCAGAGGATTAAATACCCTCAAAACCATTCTATGAAGCCACCATCACCCTGATACCAAAACCTGACAAAGATACCCACAGGAAAGAAAATTACAGGCCAATATAACTGATGAACATAGACACCACAATTCTCAACAAAATACTAGCAATACGAATTCAACAATACATTAACAGGATCATACACCAAGATCAAGTGGGATTTATCCCAGGGATGCAAGATTTTTTCAATATCCTCTAATCAATTAGTGTGATACACCTCATCAAAAAATTGAAGAATAAAAAACATGATCAGCTCAATAGATGGGGAAAAGCTTTTGACAAAATTCAACACCCATTTATGATTAAAAAAAAAAAAAAAAAACACTCTCCAGAAAGAGGTCATAGAGGGAAGCTACCTCAACATAATAAATGTTATATATGACAAACCTACAGCTAACATCATACTTAATGCTGAAAAGCTGAAAGCATTTCCTCTAAGATCAGGAGCAAACAAGGATGTCCATTTTTGCCACTTTTATTCAAGAAAGTATTGAAAGTCCTAGGCATGAAAATCAGAGAAGAGAAAGAAATAAAAGGAATCCAAACTGGAAAAGAAGAAGTAAAACTGTCATTGTTTGCAGATGAAATGATACTATACATAGAAAATCCTAAAGATGCTACCAGAAAACTACTGGAGCTCATCAATGAATTTAGTAAATTTGCAGGATACAAACTTAATACACAGAAATCTCTTGCATTCCTATACACTAACAATGAAAGATCAGAAAGAGAAATTAGGGAAACAATCCCATTTACTATCATATCAAAAAGAACAAAATACCTAGGAATAAACCTACATAAGGAATCAAAAGACCTGTACTCAGAAAACTTTAAGATGCTGATAAAAAATATCAAAGAAGACACAAACAGATGGAGAAATATACCATGTGCTTGGATTGGAAGAATCAATATTGCCAAAATGATTATACTACGTGAAGAAATCTATGGATTCAATGCAATCTCTATCAAATTAACGATGGCATTTTTCACAGAACTAGACAAAAATCTTTAAATTTGTATGGAAACACAGAAGACTTTGAATAGCCAAAACATACTGAGAAAGAAAAATGGAGCTGGAGGAATCAGTCTTCCTAACTTCAGACTATACTATAAAACTATAGTAATCAAAGCAGTTTGGTTCATGTCCTGTGGTGCAGACAAAAAATACATTTTGGTACTGGCACAAAAAATGACACATACCTCAATGGAACAGGACAGAAAGTCCAGAGATAAAGTCATGCACTCATGGTCACCTAATCTATGACAAAGGAGGCAAGAATATACAATGGAGAAAAGACAGTCTCTTGAATAAGTGGTGCTGGTAAAACTAGATGGCTACACGTAAAAGAATGAAGTTTGAACATCCTCTAACACCATACACGAAAATAAACTCAAAATGGATTAAAGACCTAAATGTTAGATGGTGTTCTATAAAGCTCTTAGGGAAAAAAACAGGCAGAACCTTCTTTGACATAAATGGCAGCAATTTCTTTTGGGATCCAACTTTAAGAGTAATGAAAATTTTTAAAATAAACAAAGTGGATCTAATTAAACTTAAAAGCTTTTGCACAGGAAAGGAAACCATAAACAAAACAAAAAGGCAACCCACAGAATGGGAGAAGATATTTACAAACATAGAGACCAACAAGAGATTAATCTTCAAAATATACAAGCAGCTCATGCAGCTCAATATAAAAAAAACAAACAACCCAATCCAAAAATGGGCAGAAGATCTAAATAAATGTTTCTCCAAAGAAGACATTCAGATAGCCAAGAAGCACATGAAAGGATGCTCAACATCACTAATTCTTAGAGAAATGCAAATCAAAGCTAAAATGAGGTATCATCTCACACTGGGCAGAACGGCCATTATGAAAAAATCTATAAATAATAAATGCTGGAGAGGGTGTGAAGAAAAGGGAACCCTCCTATACTTTTGATGGGAATGTAAATTGGTACACTCACTATGGAGAACAGCATGGAAGTTCCATAGGAGACTAAGAACAGAGCTACCATATTCTTCAGCATTTCCACTCCTGGCCATCAATCCAGAGAAAACCATGATTTGAAAATATACATGCACCCTAATGTTCATTGCAGCACTATTTACAATAGCCAAGGTATGGAAGCAACTTAAATGTCCATTGACAGATAACTGTATAAAGAAGATGTTGTATAAATATATACAATGGAATATTGCTCAGCCATAAAAAGGAACAAAATAATGCCATATGCAGCAACATGGATGGAACTAGAGATTAGTATATTAAGTGAAGTCAGACAGAGAAAGACAAATATCATATCACTTATAAGTGGAATCTAAAAAGTAAATGGTACAAATGAACTTATTTACAAAACAGAACCAAACTAACAGACTTCAAATACAAACTTTTGGTTACCAAAGTGGAAATGTGTGGGGAGAAATAAATTAGGAGTTTGGGATTAACATATACACACTACTATATTATAAAATAGATAACCAACAAGGACCTACTGTGAAGCACAGTGAACTCTACTCAATAATCTCTAATAACCTATATAGGAAAAGAATCTGAGAAAGAATGGGTATATGTATATGTATAACTTAATCACTTTGCTGTACATCTGAAATTAACACAACATTTTAAATCAACTATGCCCCAATACAAAATAAAAATTAGTTTGGGAAAAACAGTGCCAATATGACTGATTTGACAGTTAATGATTTCACTGCTTCCATATTCCACAATTATGGTTAAATAGTTATTTAATTCAGTAACTCCCATTTAACTTCTTTATGTTTGCTTTTAAAATTTTTAATAACATTTATTGTTTTCTTTCTAATTTTACAAACAATACATTTTCATTGAAGACAACAAGTGTACATAGAAGCAAACGGCAAAAACAAATTATCACCTATAATCCCCATGCCCCCCAGAGACAAACATCATTAGCATTTTGATGCATATCCTCCCAGTGTCTACATACATTTTTTTTTTGAATTGAGGTATAATAGACTTACATTATGTTAGTTTCAGATGTACAACATATTGATTTGATGTTTCAATACATTAAAAAAAAATCACCTTGATATGTCTAGTTACCATCAGTCACCATACAAAGGTATTAAAATATAATTGAATATATTTCCCATGCTATACATTTCATTCTATGATTCATTTATTTTGTAATGGAATTTTGTACCTTGAATCTTCCTCACCTATTTCACTCATCCCTCCACCAGTTTGTTCTCTGGTAACCAGCAATTTGTTCTCTGTATCTATATGTCTGCTCTGGTTTTTCTAGTTTTTATTTATTTATTTATTTTGGTTTGTTTGTTCATTTCTTTTGTTTTTAGATTCCACATATAAGTGAAATCATATGGTATATGTCTTTCTCTGTTTGACTTACTTAGCATAATACCCTCTAGGTGCATCAATGTTTTTGCAAATGGCAAGGTTTCATTGTTTTTTATGGTTTTCCATTGTACATATATACTTTATCTTCTTTATCTGTATATCTATAGATGAAGGCTTAGGTTGCTTCAATATCATGATTATTGTAAATAATGCTGCAATAAACATAAAGGTGCATATATCTTTTCAAATTAGTATTTTTTGTTTTCTTTAGAAAAATACCCAGAAGTGGAATTGTGGTTTTAATTTGTTTTTCCCTGATGATTAGTGATGTTGCGTATCTTTTCATGTGTCCATTGGCCACCTGTATGTCTTCTTGGGAAAAATATCTATTCAGGTCCTCTGACCATTTTTTTTTTAAATTGGATTGTTGTTTTTTTCGATATTGAGTTCTATAAGTGCTTTGTATACTGTGAATATTAACCCTTATCAGATATATCACATGCAAATATCTTCTCCCATTCAGTAGGTGGCCTTTTCATTTTGTTAATAGTTTTCTTCTCTATGCAAAATATTTTTAGTTTCACATAGTCCCATTTGTTTATTTTTGTTTTTGTTTCTCTTGCCTAAGGAGATATATCCAAAGTATATATATATTGCTAAGGCTAATGTCAAAGAGTATACTGCCTACAAACTCTTCTAGGAGTTTTATGCTTTCTGATCTTACACTTAGGTCTTTATCCATTTTGAGTTTATTTTGTATTTGGTGAGAGATAGTAGTTTACGTTGATTCTTTTGTATGGAGCTGTCCAGTTTTCCCAATGTCATTTATTGAAGAGGCTGTCTTTACTCCATAGTGTATTCTTGTCTCCTTTGCCATAGATCAATTGACCCTAGGTGCATGGGTTTATTTCTGGGCTATCTATTCTGTCCCATTGATTAATGTGTCTGTTTTTGTGCCAGTACCATAATGTTCTAAATACCATAGCTTTGTGGAATGGGTGGAAATCAGGGAGTGTGAAACCTCCTGCTTTGTTCTTCTTTCTCAAGATGGTTTTGGCTATTTGAGGTCGTTTGTGTTTCCATACAAATTTTAGAATAAATTATTTGTTCTGGTTCTGTGAAAAAAATGCCATTAGTATTTTGATAAAGATTGCATTGAATCTGTAGATGCCTTAGGTAAAATAGTCCTTATAACAATATTAATTCTTCCAGTCCTTGAATATATTTTTCCATTTGTTTGTGTCATCTTCAATTAATGTCTTACAGTGTTCCAAGTACAGGTCTTTTACCTTCTTGGTTAGATTTATTCTTAGGCATTTTATTTTTTCATGCAATTGTAAATGGGGTTGTTTTCTTAATTTCCCTTTCTGATACTTTATTGTTAGTGTATAGAAATGTGACAAATTTTAGTACATTGATCTTATAACCTAGATCTTTACTGAATTCATTTAGTAGTTTTCATATTCTTTGTTGGTGTCTTTAGGATTGCCTCTGTATACTATCATGTCATCTGCAAAGAGTGACAGTTTTACTTCTTCCTTTCCAATTTGGATTCCTTATTTATTTTTCTTGTCTTATTGTTATGGCTAGAACTTCCAATACTGCGGTGAGAGAGGGCATCCTTGTCTATTTCCTAATCTTACAGGAAATGCTTTCAGGTTTACACCATTCACTGTGATGTTAGCTGTGGTCTTATCATATATGACCCTTATTATGTTGAAGTATATTCCATCTATATTCACTTTGTTGAGAGTTTTTGTCATAAATTGTTGTTGAATTTTGTCAAAAGCTTTTCTTGCATCAATTAAGATGATGATATGACTTTTTATTCTTCATTTTGTTAGTGTAGTGTATCATGTTGATTGATTTACAGATATTGAAAGCATTCTTGCATCCCTGGGATAGAGCCCACTTGATCACGGTGTATGATCCTTTCAATATACTGTTGAATTGTTTTGATAATATTTTTTTGACAAATTTTCCATCAATTTTCAGCAGTGATATTTGATTCTAATTTTCTTTTTTGTGGTGTCTTTGTCTGCTTTTTGTATCAGGGTGATATTGGCCTCATAGAGTGATTTCAAAGGCCTTCCTTTCTCTTCAGTTATTTTCTAATAGTTTGAAAAAGATAGTTGTTAACTCTTCTTTAAATATTTGAGAGAATTCACCTGTGAAGCCATCTGGTCCTAGACTTTTTTGTTGAAAGTTGTTTGATTACTGATTAAATTTTATTACTGGTATTCGGTCTGTTCATATTTTCTATTTCTTCCTAATTTGTCTGGGAGATTGTACATTTCTAGGAATTTATTCATTTTTTCCTAGGTTGTCTATTTTATTGGCATATAATTGTTCATAATGTTTTCTTATGAGTCTTTGTATCTCTGTGGTGTCAGTTGTAACTTCTCCCCTTTCCCTTCTGATTTTATTGATTTGGCTCCTCTCTCTTGCTTTCTTGATGAGTCTTGCTAACATTTATCAGTTTTGCTTATCTTTTCAAAGAACCAGTTCTTAATTGCGTTGATCTTTTTTATTGTTTTTTTTTTGTTTGTTTCTTATAAATTTATTTCTGTTCTGATCTTTATTATTTCTTTCCTTCTACTAACTTTGGGGTTTTTATTTTTATTCTAGTTCCTTTAGTGTACAGGTGGATTATTTATTTAAAATTTTTCTTGAGGTAGGCCTGTATCACTACAAACTTCTCTCTTAGACCTGCTTTTGTTCCATCTCATAGATTTTGGACTATGTGCTTCCATTTTCATGTGTCTTCAGGTATTTTTTTTTAATTTCCTCTGATTTCTTCAGTAACCCATCAGTTGTTTAGTACCACATTGTTTAAATTCCTCATGTTTGTGGTTTTTGCAGTTTTTTCCCTTTTAGTTGATCTGTAGTCTCAAACTCTTTTGGTCAGAAATGATGCTTGACGTGATTTCAAACTTTAATTTTTTGAGATTTGTTTTGTGGCCTAGCATGTGATCTATCCTGGATAATGTTCCATATGCATTTGAAGAGAATGTGTATTATGCTACTTTTAGATGAAATGTTCTGTATCTATCTTTTAATACTATTTTGTGTAATGTGTTGTTTAAGACCAGTGTTACTGATTTTCCATCTGGATGATCTGTCCATTGATGTAAGCAGGGTGTTATAGTCCCCTACTATTATTGAGTTACTGTCAATTTCTCCATTTATGTCTGTTTATATTTGTTTTATGTATTGAGGTGCTCTTATCTATGTTAGGAGCATATATATTTAAAACTGTTATATTTCCTTCATTGATTTATCTCTTAATCATTATATAATGTCCTTCTTTGTTTCTTGTTACAGTCTCTGCTATAAACTCTATTCTGTCTAAGTGTCTCCGTCCCTGCTTTCTTTTCATTTCCATTTGCATGGAATATCTTTTTCCATCCCTCATTTTCGGTCTGTGTGTGTCTTTAAATCTGAGGTAGGTCTCTTGTAGGCAGCATATATATGGGCCTTCTTTTTTATCCATTTACCCACTATATGTCTTCTAATTGGAACATTTAGTGCATTTACCTTTAAAGTAATTATTGTTAAGTATGCACTTATCACCATTTTGTTAATTGTTCTGGGGTTTTCTTTTGTAGTTCTTTTTTGTTCCTTTCTTCTTTTGATCTCTTCCCTTGTGATTTGATGACTATCTTTAGTGCTATATTTGGATTCCTTTCCTTTTTGTGTGTATCTGCTATCAATTTATGGAAAAACCTGAATGAATTTTTTGGCCAACCAAATATATAGCAATACATGATTATTTTATGTTCAAATGTATTTTAATAACCTTGCACTTTTACTCCTCCCCCTCCAAGTTTAATTTTTTTACCTCCTATTTTATATCTTTCTGGTTTGTGTGTTCCTTAACTATTTATTGTGGATATAGATAATTTTACTTTTGCCTTTTAACCTTCCTTCTAGCTTTATAAGTGGTTGATCTATTACCTTTACAGTATATTTGCTTTTACCAATGAGATTTTTCCTTTTGCAATTTTCAGATTTTTAATTGTGACCTTTTCTTTTCTGCTTAGATAAGTCCCTTTAACATTTCTTATAAATCCAGTTAGTCATGCTGAACTCTTTCAGTTTTTCTTGTTTCTAAAACTCTTTATGCCTCCTTCAAATCTGAATGATAGCCTTGCTGGGTGGAGTATTCTTCGTTGTAGATTTTTTTCCTTTCATCACTTTGAATATATTGTGCCACTCCCTTCTGGCCTGCAAAGTTTCTGCTGAAAAGTCAGCTGATAGACTTATGGGAGGTCCCTTGTATGTAATTGGTTGCTTTTATCTTGTTGCTTTTAATATTCTCTCTTTATCTTTAATTCTTGCTATTTTAATTACAATGTCTTAGTGTGGCCCTCTTTGACTTTATCTTCTTTGGGACTCTCTGTGCTTCTTGGACCTGGATGTCAGTTTCCTTTCCCAGGTTAGGGAAGTTTTCAATTATTATGTCTTCAAATAATTTATCTCACCCTTTCTTTCTCTATTCTCCTATGGGACCCCTACAATGTAAATATTAGTGTGCTTGATGTTGTCTCAGAGGTCTCAAACTATCTTCATTTTATAAAATTATTTTTTTTTCTGTTTTCTCTTCTGTTAGGGTGATTCCTACTGCACTTTCCCAGTTTGCTGATCCATTCCTCTGTATCATTTAATCGACCATGATTCATTCTAGTGTATTTTTAAATTTAAATTACTGATTGTTCAGCTCTGTTTGGTACTTTATATTTTCTAATTCTGTTACACTTCTCCCTGTGTTCATCCATTCTTCTCCTGAGTTCACGGAGCATCTTGATGATTATTACCTTGAATTCTTTATTGGGCTGATTGCTTATCTCCATTTTGTTAAATTTTTTTTCCTGAGGTTTTATTTTGTTCCTTCTTTGGTACATATTTCTCCGTCTCCTCATTTTGCCTATTCTCTGTATTTATATCCAGTGTTAGGCAATTTGGTTATATTTCCTGATTTTGGAGAAGTGGCCTCATGTAGGAGAGGTCCTATGGAGCCTACCAGCACACTCCCTTCTGGTCACCAGAGCTATATGCTCTAGGAGTGCCCGCTATGTGGGCCACATGGGCCTTTCTGTTGTGGCAGGACCAACTACTGTGGGAATGCTGGTAGGTGGGGCTGCATTCTGCCTGGTTGGCCACCAGGCTCTACTTCACATGGTGGTTGCTGGCTCACTGGTGGGTTAGACCAGTTCCCAGTACAGCTGGTTGCATGGGTTGGGGGGGGTCCCTGGGCTGGTGCTGTCCTTCTGGTGGTCTAAGCCAGGTCCTGGGGCAGCTGGCTGTGGGGTCTGGGATGGTCCGGGATTGGTGCTGGTCCACTGGTTGGTGTGTAAGTCCCAGGCACTAATAGGATAGAAAGAAGACTCTAAAATGGTGCTTGCCAGCACCAGTGTCCTTGAGGTATAACAAGTTCCCAGGCACTGCCACCAGTGTCTGTGTCTCCAAGGTGGGTCCCAATTTCCTTCTGCCTCTCTGAGAAGCTCTCCAAAATCTGCAGATGGGTCTGATCTGGGATACTTTCAAATTACTGATTCTGCCCTGGGTCCTTTAACATGTGAGATTTTGTGTGCGCCCTTTAAGAGCAGAGTCTCTATTTCCTAAAGCCTTCCAACTCTCCCAATATGTCAGCCTTGCTGACCATCAAAGCCAGACATTTTGGGGGCTCATCTTCTTGCTGCAGGACCCCTTAGCTAGGGAGCCTAATGTGGGGCTTGGTCCCCCTTCCTCCTTGGGGAGAACCTCTGCATTTATTATTGTCCTCCTGTTTATAGGTTACCTACACAGGGGTGTGGGTCTTGGCTATATTATGTCTCCACCCCTCCTACCCAACTCAACGCAGTTCCTTCTTCATAGGTTTAGTTGTGGAAAATCTTTCAGCTAGTCTTGAGGTTGTTCTTGTAGATAGTTGCTCTGTAAATGATTGTAATTTTGGTGTGCCCATGGCAAGAAGTAAGCTCAGGGTCTTCTTACTCCTCTGTCTTGGACACATTTCTCCCAAAGTAGGATTCTTATATCCATATGCAATGCAACAATATGTGAGTGTTGTTTGAAAGTACACTTATTTTGGATTTTGTCCTCTGTGTCAGATATGAACAACTGGATAAAAAGTACTCTTCTTCAAGAAAAAACAAACATTGCTTAAAAATTATCATTGTAAATAAACATCTTAAAAGGTAAAAGAAACCACATTTGTTGTAAAATAAATATCCAAGACATAATATGTTTTGATTCTCATCTATTATTACCCTTTGTATTCTTGTGTTCACATTGAATTTCAGCTCTACCTCATGCTAAAACAAACAAACAAACAAAACCTGTAATTCATCATCTGAGATCTATGCCAAGTCAAATATGTTCAAACAAACACAGTAACACAGTGAGGTACTGCAGCAGAGCTGCTTTGTGGGTTTGTAAATAAGGTACATTTAACAATGAGCAGGAAGAATGCTCATGGATCAAATGTGACATAAAACACATAATGACTGGGATGCATTTAACATGTTGATACCCAGTTGATCTCAGACTTCAAAATGTGGCAGCTTGCCCCAATTCTACAAAACCTCTCAATCTTTTAGAGAGGTTTTTAAACCTTTTAAGTTGGATACACATTTCTTCAAGGAAAAACTAAATTCAGAGCCAGTGATTTGAATCCTTACTTCTAAAATAAATCTCCAATTCATTAAACACCATCTTTTAATAGCTTGCAAACATGATTTAGCTATTGTCTATCAAGTTTAGGCATTACATTACCAGTTAGTTTATCCAACTACCATCTATATTTTATATTTTCCACCTTCCACAAATGCAAAGGAAATAATCAAACGGTTCTCAGCTCTTCAAACAGCTGACAACACAAAGCATGCCAGATATAAATATTTACACCATCAAAAGTAAATGTTTCCAAAATTCCAAACTGCAAAGCATTTGAAAATTGATTTGGATCAGGTATACTTTACTAAATTGAAAAAATATTTTTAAATCACATAACAACAAAAAAACACCAAAAGATAACATAACTTATGAATGATTTTTAACTCCAGCTATCTCTCATTCTCTTCTTTCCCAATAAATTTTAGAGAGAAGCTTTCCTGAATTAGTTTTTTTTATTTCTTTCACATCAAGATTTTCCTCTAAGATGGTATGACGGAAAATGAAACTTGTATATTCACTGTTTGTGTTGGCTTGCTACCTTTTCCATCCCACTCCCTATGTACTTTTTACCTAATAATGCTTTAAATCCTTGTCATACTCTTACGAAAAAATCCAGTTCCTTAACATGGCCTCAGGATCTCGCCTCTGCCTTCTTCTTCCATCCTTATCTCCTCAACAACCCCTCATAGGTCTCTGTGCTTCAGCCTTGCTGGCCATCTTTCAGGTAATTTCTGGAATTCAGGTACCACCCTTCCTTCTGCTTTGCGTGTGTTTACTTTTTTTCATTTCTCAGTTTGCCTAGAATACAGTTATGTCCTCCATCACACTCTTCAAAGAAAGAGTGATTGCATACTCAAAATTGCAATTTGCCCTTTTTATATACTGGTCAGCAAACCTATACATGCTCATGACTTGATTTGAATGATTCAACTTTTTAAAGAGAGGTATATGTAGAAGCCAAGTCAAGTTCCTTTTAGGGTTTGTAAAATAAAACTGCAATTGGAACAATAATTAAGGTAGGTGAGTTTTCTATACGATCAGAACAATAAAT
Source organism: Delphinapterus leucas (assembly GCF_059928025.1). NCBI lineage: Eukaryota > Metazoa > Chordata > Mammalia > Artiodactyla > Monodontidae > Delphinapterus > Delphinapterus leucas. The sequence goes on from NC_143147.1 coordinate 33,895,493, forward strand.
GTCATGAACTTATATAGGACCTTTTTACAAAAGTGCTTCCTAAGTCATATTTAAAACAGCACACAAACACTACTTAGCTAAATAGTCTCAATCCTTTAAAACTTGTCCTTTAAAAATAGTCTCCTTTAAAACTTGCCTTGTGACTTAAGTCAAAGTCACTAACAAAATTTTGATAGGTCATTCGATTTTTCAGTGTGTGTGTGAAAATTATGTGATAAGAAAAAAATACAATATATATGAAGGCGAAAAGATTACTTACAAACTTGTGGTAATTAAGGTGAACAGACTGCATAAGGGGAGTAGAAAGCAGAGCCCAAGGAGCCCAACCCCTGGAGAATCAGCCACCAGCAGTAGTGAAATTTATCCAAATTTTAACCCCAGTTTCTTGCACACAAATGATTTTCCATTCCTCTTGAGTTTACAATAGCTATATCACGTTCAAACACAATTTTCTGTGTGTGTTTTTTCCACCTTCAACAATCTACTCAACAGTAAGGGTAGCTAAATATAGATAAACCAGAAAAAACAAAAAAAACAAAAACGCTAGATTCCAGTGATGAGGAAACCCCATGGACATTATGCTCTTCCACAAATTAAGGAGGAGCTCATCATGGGGGAAGGAGAGGGAAGAAGGGATGTTGATGTGAGAATCGGGAAGCATAGTTCAGCATTTCTGTGCAGGAGCTATGCTTCTTAGCCAGCAAGCCATAGTAAAATTAATTATTTATTTTCTTATAAATCATCTAATGTGATTTTTGTTTGTTTTTCCTTCCAGGATGATAAATGTCTGAGTTTACTTTTGTTAAATTTTTTTTCACTTTGTTGAGGTTAAAAGAAGCCCCAGTAAAGAGGTCTCTGAGAGGAAGAATTTTCCCAGCATGATATGCAGGGGAGGCAATGCTGTTTTCTGACTTTCTTTCATGAGCTACCAAGGGATAGGACTTCAGGCAACATCCAGGGAATACAAAGAAGTAATTAGAAGCATGAGAGTTTGACTAGGTAGAGAGAAAAAGCACGATTTACACATAATTATATTTGCTGGCAATAGGCCTGAGGTCTGTGATATTACTCCTGGGTAGAAAGACAAACTCATCACATAGATCAAGGACTGGAAGGCTGGCTTTCAGAATCAGCATCTCTCCCTGTCCTCAACTTCACGATGGAAGCAACATGGCTGCTTACCTTCCTGCCCCCAGTGTTGATGCGAAGGGGCGTCAGAAAGGGGTCGAAGATCATGTGACTAGTCTCTATATTGACTGGTGACTGCCGTTTCCCCACAGAGCAAAGATTCCAAGCTGAGTTCACCAATCCCCAGAAAGAAGGAACTAGAAACAGAAAGAAATTTTAGAATCAGGCTGGAGAAACAATGTAAAAAGAGCTATGGCACAAAAGTCATAAAATCAAAGAGAGCCATCCAATGTTTCCCACACATAGAGATCCTTGGGTGTCATTATGGCAGTTTCCTGGTCTGAATCTTGGTCAGTTTCTCTAACTCTTAGCTTCATGATGTCTTAAGATCAGATTTTGTTATTTTTGACCCATTGATTCTGTGGCCTCTTTGATGGGTATAGCTAGCATTAATGACTTAATAAGAAGATGGCATAGTCCAGCCACATCATCTTTTCATATTGAGGTACACTAAATATATAGCAACTCCTGAGTTGATGCTCTGCTTTTCTGTTTGGCAGGAATGATATGGGAATCAACCTTGTTCTAGATAGAAAGTTTTATAAGCTTTTCGAAGAAGTAGCATTCAACATATATAAGGTGTTTATTCTGCTGAGGGAGTGAATTATTTTATGACCCCCAATCAATGCCAGACAGGAGCTTGGCAAGTTGACTTAATGTACCATCAGCTGAAGAATGTGTTCATTGATAAGCAGAAAAAGATGGCATTGAGTGCAGAGTGCAAATATCCAAAGGGAAATCATCCACTCATTTTCAGTGTCACATTAAAGAATCTATTAAAATAAATTTCTGGACAATTTCCAGTCCTATTTTCTTCTGTTTAAAAAAGTTAGCAGAGAAGTGGGGTAGCCAACCTACTAATTTTACATCAGTGAAGATCAGCGACTATATCTTCAACATTTTCCTGCCCCCTCATTATCTTTATTGAGGCTTTAGATCCATGTGTCCTTTATATGCCTCTGAGATTGTATGATCATCATTCAATCATCCATCCACAGCATCTATCAGCAGTCCAGCGAGCTCCTATTGCATGTCCAGCACTGGGTTATGTTGAATTTTGAAGAAGGCAGATGCATGTAAGAACAATTACCACACTGCGGGTGGGGTACAGTATGAGGTTAAGTCAAGTGTATATGAAACTCTAGATGAGGGGCACCAAAGCCTGCAGCAGTGGAAGTGGAAACAGGGGGTGATCCCTACAGAAGATGAGCCTAACAATAAAGTCACAACCCTCTCAAATGTACGTGTCCTCTCAGGAACTCAAATTTAATACAACCTTTAATTTACAGCAGCCATTATTCCTTCCCATGTCATGGATGGAGAAAACTGAAGCAAGAGAGGTGTATGGCAAATACCTGCCAAAGATACTATGAAAGAGAGGAGTTTGGGGCTGGATGGTATGCCTAGTCCCATCTAAATTCAAAATTCTATAACCCTTTTAATTGTTATAGGAAATTATTGGGCAGAAGTGATAAAAACAAGTTCCTTAGAGTCTTAGAAGAATATTTCAACACCAAAATAAGGTGGGCTTCATTGTGAAATATGGCAAATAACTTAATTTGGTTTAATCCCTTGGCAATAAGCCTCTGGTAGATCCACCCCCTTTAATTAAAAAGTTTGAATTGACTTTCCAGCTATAACAGATTTTCAAAATGGCAGCAATGGCTAGGGTTACAGAGAGAGAAAGAGAAGGAGGAGGGGAAGGGGAAGTAGATAGAAGAATATGTACATGTGTTTCCTTGGCACTTTCATTTCCCATCATTATTTAAGCTATTTTATCTCTGCAAGTCACTTTATCTTTAGAAGGTACCATGACCTAGCAAAATTACAATATTTAAGGAAGCTCTTGCATTAAAAATGTATTTAAAAAACATAAACTTCTATCATCTATAAAATGCTCTTTTAAAATCACTGACTTAATTTTATACTTATTCTTCAATCATTTCAAGTTTATTATAAAAATAAATCCTCCATCAGTGCATGTTCTTACCTGTGATTTTCAGTGATGCACATAAACATGGCAGATGTGAGGATGCCAGGGATACAGTAATGGCACTGCCACAAATTAGCTGTGTGCCCTTAGATAGCCATTTATTTCTTGGGCCTTGGTTGGTCTCTATGGCCTCTGTTGTAGGCTGAATAATGGCCCCCTCCAAAGATGTCCACATCCTAACCCCAGAACCTGTGAATGTATTACCTGACATTGTAAAAGGTACTGGACATAAATTACTAAATTAAGGATCTTGAGATGAGTAGATTATCCTGGATTATCTGGGCCCAACATAATTACAAGGGTCTTTTTTATGAGAGAGGTGTAGAAGGATCACAGACATAGAGAAAAAATTTAAGGATGGAAAGAGAGATCAGAGAGGACAGAAGATGCTGGCTTTGAAGATGGAGGAAGGGGACATGAGCTAAAGAATGCAGGTGGCCTCTACAGCCTGGAATAGGCAAAGCAACAGATTCTTCCCCTAGAGCCTCCAAAAGCAACACCAGCCTGCTGACACTGATCTTAACCCCATGAGACTCATTTCAGACTTCTCACCTCCAGAGCTCTAAGATAATAAATTTGTGTTGTTTTAAGTCACTAAGTTATTATTTGTCACAGCCACAATAGGAAACTAATACAGCCCCTTTTATCTTTAAAATCCTGTGAGACAAGAACCTCTTTGACAATCAGGCCATCTATGATGTCCTGGGGGACCTTCCCTGGAAGGCAGATTCATAATAAACATAGTAAGAGATGACACATATTGCATTTCATATACTCCCATGAAAATTATTAACAAAAATAATCAAACCCTATAAATGGATTGCCAGACTGCTATTATATGGCAACATGGGTGGGCAGATGCTTCTGTGCTTTACAAATAAACTTCACACCCCAAACGTACCCCCATAAAAACACAAACAGCAAAAATGTTATGTGAACGTCTGATTTGCTTTTATTGGGCATGGCATTCTTTATGACAAATAGTTTCAGGGTTTTACATACCCACTTCACTATCGAGGCCTGTGTCTGGTTCTAACCACTTGCTTAGACAATTGAGGAATAACTGAGAAACACTCTTCCTTGCTAATCTGTGACCCTCATCAGCTCCACTCCTGAAGAGGTATCAAAGTTTATTCATCACTGGATTTCTCATTTTAAATCAGCCACAAATTAATAGTCTTTCAGAAATAGAAGCCACCTTAGTGGTCATCTAATCTAAATGAATAAAAAAATTAAGGCCATAAAGGCAGATAAAGTCCTCAACCCAAGGCCACACACCCAGGGAGAGGCAGGGAAGGACAGAGTAAGGACTGGTACCCAGGTCTCAAGACTCACAGTGCTCTAAATCCCTTCAACCCCAGCAAGCTTCATACATGAGCAGGTTATTAGAGTCAGAGTTTCAGAGTTAAATTGTTGTTATGGCCATGGAAGACTTTTGCTACCATTTCTCTTTTGGTAAATCAAGAGTAACATTAATGCTTAGTCTCCAGTTAAAATAAATTTTAAGTTCAAAGGTTTAAATCAAACTGCTTTAAATATCAATCATCCCAAATAAAGTTAGGATTTTTAAAAAGCCATTCAACTATAGCTGGGTAGAAACAAGGCTTCAATTCAGGCAAGATAAGATGTGTTTTTGTCTCATCTGCAGAGCCTCAAGGAGAGCTAATGAGGATGACTGCTCATGAAGAGCTGGACTAGGCAAGGTTCTAGTCCAGATGAAAGAAGTCAATGCTCTTAGAATCATTTTTATGTGTTGGGACAATAATTAAGGTGTCTAGTCCACGGACCTTAGGTGCCGAAAGGGACCAAGAATAGGTCTACAAATGTCATGTAATCTAGGTTCTAGGGAAATGCTATAGGAGGAAGGCTGTGGAAACAGAAGCATGGAGTTCCCATACTTATTAGAGCATGGGAGTGAGCCAGTAGACTTTACCTTCAGAGCAAGGCTGGACAAATGAACTACGGTTTCAAGATTTAGAGTAAGAAACTCTCCCTCTGGATTTGTGCAGAACTCTGTTATCCCCACAATTCTAATATGTAACTATGCTCCATATTTTTGATCCTTCAGGTTTATAAACTCCCCATGTCACCCCTGGGAACAGAAGTGACTTTGTAGAATGCTATGGCACTGCTCCTATTTCCAAATTTAGAGAATCATTTTTTTTCTTAATTCCCATGGTTGTCCCAATAAATCAAATTTTTAAATTTTCTGTCATTTTTTTTAAAGCATCAGTTATTATGGTTTACTAGCTAATGTGGTGTCTTTTTCTAGCTTGATTGATACAACTTATTGTTGAGAAAAAATGTGAAAAAGTAAACTTGAGTGAGAATTACTCTAATTAGTAAACAACGAAATGTTTGAATGGCACCATCTCTAGAATCCTTTTCACACAATCTTTTAATTTACATGTAACCTAAAATAGACACCTGACTTGGATATTTTTGAAATTAATTTTCACAGAGCCTAAACAATGGAACTTAACTGCTGCATCACAGCTATGTGTTATCTTGCCAAAACATTTCCCTGTGGCAATATTGTCATTGTGACTATAAACTACAAAACCCAATGGTTTCTTGGCTCTGGGTCCAGTGAGCTATGAAAATGCTCAGTGACTGATTTCAGCTACGTAAAACATGAGCCTTGGAAAACTCAAAACCTATCAGTTGCTTATTCAAAAACCAGTGAAACAAAAAGCTCAAGCTTAGCTTATTAACACATGGTAACCCTCAGACAAAACCAAAAAAGTTCCTACTAAAATAAGAAATAGTTTGAGAGAGCAATGAACTAGAGGGATCAAGTTTGATACTGAGTTAAAATTTGTCTCGATGACATTTGTATCCTATAGAAAATGCTCCAAAGTCAGTCTGAGCTTTTAGACATCCTCCTTGTTCATTTGTCCTGAATTGTCATTTGTCGTCTCTGCAGAATTTGCAGAGACCATGCTGTTATGGCAAGGAGTTTGACACTTGGAATTAATTTATCCAATTTATTGACTTGCTAAATCCTATGGAAACAATACAAACTCAAAAAGTGTTTATTGACAGCCTATTATGTGCCAGACATTAGGCTTGACACTGTGAATTCATGCAGCAAATATTTACTGAGGACCTACTCTATGTGCCAGGCACTGCCATCAGTTCTGGGTAGTCAGTAATGAATAAAACAGATATGGTTCCTGCTCTCATAGATCTTGCAGTCTAGTAGGGAATATGGGGGATAGTGTTTATTTCCAAGTTTATATACGCATATCTATGTAATTAGAACTATTTGCAAGTATGCTGTAGAAACAAAACAGTAATGAACTATAGAATATAGTATGGATTGGGGAGATAACCTAGGTAGAATGGCCAGGAATAATTCCTCTGGAGGTGACATCTAACAAACCCTGGAAGGACTGAGAGGAGTTGCTTCTGAAGAGTGGCAGGGGAGAGGGTGTCCAAAGAAGAGGAGAGGAGCAGGTCTTGGCAGAGAAGAGCCTGATGTGTTTAAGGAGTGGAGAGGAAGAAAGTTAACCTGAACTGGCTGAGCCAGATGAGAAGAAAAGTGAGATGAAATGAGGTTGGCCAGGTAGACCAGGGACAGGAACTTGCATTTTACTCTAATGTATTAGAAAGCAACTGAGAATTTGGGGCAAGGGAGTACCATGGTCTGATTTATGAATTAAAAGCCTTGGTTGGAATACAGCCAAAAGTGAGCTTGATTACCCTTGGAGTAGTTTAAGTAGGAAAATAATTGGTTTCTAAGCAACAGTTGGGTTTTTATGAGAATTTAATCCTATTGCTTTGGGTTTGTTTAAATTCTATCTCAAAGGCACAACTAATTGAATGTTTTAAAAACTATTCTCTTCAACATACGTTCCAATAAAATAGCATTTTCCTATGATGCAACTAGTGCATTACAAGTAATCATTTGAAGCAAGGAATATTTTCATGAAGAGATTCAGCTAAGGCAATCTTTTCTAGCTTTCAAGCAATAAACTAAGTTCCCAACTTTTTGGCCAAAGGAAAGCAATTGCAAGTTGGAAAAATGAATACTGGCATAAAACATATTTTCAGTGAATTCAATCCTTACAAATAAAGGCTTCTGCTTCAATATAGCCATCTCTACTGTAGGGTTATAAAGCATATGAATACATTTAAAATAAGAACTCATATCTTTTCCATGCTCTTTTCCTCACCAGAGCTGATTTACTGTCCTTTTCCCTATTCTCAACTCTAATAAATCTCCACTTTGAGCCATTATTAATAAGCATGTTTGAAATACTCACTGCTGCAGGATTTTTGGCCCCTTTCTGATTTCAAATTTATATCATAAGGGGAACTGGCTTTGAATAACTCCTTTGCTGCAATTCCTCTTCCATTGTTGGGACTCTGATTCATATTACATGGAGGGCTTCTAACTAGAGCTTCCCCTTCTCTCACTTGGGAATCTCTAAAAGGTTGGAAATATCCTACTTAATACATAATCATTAATTTGTGCATTCACCTAAAAAATTAATGGAATATCTCCTATGAGCCAGATTTTTTAAAATGCTCCCACTCTAATGAAGACCTCTAATTGTGGGAAGACAGGCAAGCTAACAAATCATGCTATAATAAAACATGAGTTATAATTAAGGTGTGTGAATATTAAAGTCTAAATGGAGACGGGAGTAAATTGACCCTGACCCTTTCCTCAAGTGATGGCATCAGCCTTCCTAGCAGAGGAGACGTTTGAATTCATCCTGAAAGTATGAATAGAAACTACAAGCCATACAAATCTTATAACTAGTTAAAAGACTAAAATTTTTTTAGAAACTGAGACAAATTATTGCTGGAATTTGAATAACTTTTATGCAGGGAGATTTTAAGCCACTGGATCTTCTGACTTCCTCAACTTGGAGAGTTTGTATTACATAGGAGAAAGACCATGAGCTACCATATCCTTACCATGCAACCTTGAGCAGGGGGTTAAACTTCTATAGCCTTAGTTTCTCCATCTGTAAAATGAAGATGATACTTCACAGAGTTGTTGGGAAGATAAGTGAGAATATGCTTATAAAAGGTCTAGCATAGTGTCATTTCTATAACAAATATTCAATGAATGCTGGAGAAGGATTACCATGAGGGGATGTTGGGGAATGGTGTGGCCACCAGCTCTGTGATCCCACCACCATAACATTCCAGAGATGAAAAGGGTAAAGGTTCCAGGCAGGATGCGGAAGAGGGGAAGGTTTCAGATGCCCACACATCTCAACCTGAATTCAGAGCAGGGAGCAGTCTAGGTCATAGGATTGGTCTCTCAATTTCATACTTTTAATGAACCACGTGAAATTATTTCTTGGATCTATAGCTCTCAACGTCTGGATGAATGGAGGGAGTTAGCAGTGATATGGGTCATCCAGCATGGTTTTATCTACAAAGAAAATAATTTTAATTTAGCTTTTGGAAGTTGGTGGATTATTTGTTTGTATAGCAGCTTCATCCTCCTGTTTGGGATTGGTTCTAATATGCTAACTGGCTTGCATCCCTGCAAGCACATCAACAGAGGGTGAAGTGAAAGGAAGGAAGGGGGAGTTTTCATTTGCTGATCAGTCACCATAATCTCTGTGCTAGGAACTTGACATATCTTATCTTGCTTAATCCTCCCCACAATTCTGTGAGACAATATTAACTGTTACTTTGTAGATGAGAAAAATAAGACTTAAAGAGGTTATATGACTTTCCAAGGTCACTTGGCCAGTAAGTAGAGGGACTAGAATTTGAAATCAGTTCTTTTCTCTAAAACAAAGAAATAACAAGACAGACAAAGGAAGCAAAGTAATGCATGTGTGGTAACATATGAAACAATACACAGGCATATAAAGCAAGAGGTAATCATCTCACCCTCCTTCCTTCCAATGACATCCCTGAGGTAATTGGTGTGAACACTTAATTAGGCATCATTCAACATCTTTCACTATGCTCATACAAACATATTCAAGTACCTATACACAGAGAGAAGTTCTATTTATAAAAATAATTTTTGTTTCAAGTAACAATATACCATGAATGTCCTCTATGTCAGTCCTTCATAAAGCTACTCATTCATGTGAAAGGCTACAGAGCTGCTGTAGTTTGAATGCACCTTAGTTTTCTAAACCATTTCCTAAATGAAAGACATTAAGATTGTTTCCATCTTATTTTACCATGAAAATCAATGTTGCAATAAATAGCCTCAAACATATACTTTTCGTACTAGTAGTATTGTTTAGTCAAGGTATGTACATGCTTTATTTTAATAGATGCTGCCAGGTTACTTTAAAAGATACTGGCAGTGTCTATAAATATTTATGTTCCTATCAGCTCTGTGTGGTATGTCCACTTCCCCATAATCTCCATAGCACTGAATGTTATTTATTTATTTGTTTGTTTATTTACTTATGGCAATCTAGTAGGAAAGATGGGATTTCAATGATTTAATTTGCATTTCTTAACTACTGCCAGGTTGAGTATCTTCTCATATGCTCATTAGCTATTTGCATTTCTCTTCTGATCCTATTCTTCATGTATTTTTCTCTGGGTTATTTGTGTTTTTCAAATGAGTTTTACCTATCATTTGAATTCTAGAAATATTAGCCCTCTGTCACATGCTATAAACATTTTCTCCTAGCCTATTATCTAGCTTTTAAGCTCATTTTTGGTATTTGGTTATCTAGGGATTTTTAAATTTTATATGGTCGGATTTATCGATCTTTTTGTGCATAAGGCTTCTCTGTTTTCTCTATTATTTAATATTGCATATCCAACTAGAGTGTTTGTAAGTATTTTCCTAAATATTAAAAAAATATTTTTACTGTTAGAGTTTTTACAATTTTATTTTTAAAATCTGTCAGAGATTAATTTGTATATACTTAGACCACAATCTGGGGTCTAAGATTTTCCCAGATATAAACTGAATAATGCCATTATTATTTATTAAACAAACTATCTTTTGTGACCAATTGAGTGTTACTTTTATCACATATTAAGTTTCCATATACATTAGATTTGCTTCCAGTCTTTCTGGATTATTCAACCTATATTTATATTCCTGTGTCAGTGCCATATTGTTTTGAGTATAGTTACCATTTAAGGTTATTTATAAGATCAGCCTTCTGGATCAAAAAGCCTGCTCTCTTTCCCTGCTACCTCTAAAGGACTATACATGCTCCAGGGAAACTTGCTAGGATTAGTGACAATAGGAATTTAACTGTGTTAAATTCTGAAAAATTCACCAACACACTATTAGACAACAATTCCCTACAAATTCAAACATCTGGTGAAACACTTTTAAAATCCTGCAAAACATGCGGATATCTTGAAATAGTGTCCCTTATCCATATCTGTTTGAGTATGTAAACATCTCCCTCTCTTTGTCTCCAATTCTCACTCTCTCTATATGTGTGCACAAAATTACCATTATACAAATTTCAAAAGTAGGCAAATGATGAAAGCCCTCTTGCCCAGATGTATGTGGAGATCAGTCGACTTTTACAACTTCTCAGTGTTCACATTTGGGTAATCCTACAGAAATCTCCAGCCGTTCCAGTCTGTCTTGATTTTGGCATGTATTTAAGGCATTTTCTTTACCATTTGCAAAAATAAGGGCTCAGTTATCTTCATACTACATCAGGCAAAATAATCTTTGTGCTATCCCTGAGTCTTGGGGTCCAAACACAATAAAATTGGTCACTAAACAGGGAACAAAAACACACAAATGATCTGTTGGTCTTTTCCCAATTCTGTACTGGGATGGATTGTCCAATAAGCCTGCATATATTTTCTGTTGAGATGCTAGATTTAGCTTCTTTGACATAGTGACTTCTACCAACACATTTAACTACTCTTCTTAATTTTCCTATTTGACTTTGGCATCAACATGCTTCCTATTAGCAGGCAATAAAACATGCAGGCATCTCACTAACTGTAGCTCTCTATCATCCCCAAAATCTTATCAAAGATCAAATCTGGGTGAATTCTTTGCTTTCAAATGATTTTTGTCCAACCAAGGTACCACTAGCCTAATCCAGTTCCCAATGCCATGTACTTTAGTTTTTGCAACAATTCCTTAAATTCCCCAACTCCAGGGTAAGTTCCACATTACAAATGATATGAGAGCTGAGCAGACACAGAAGAACCATGACTGGAAAATAGGCTACATCTCTGGTTCACAACAGAATTTAGTGCACAGCAAGGGTCAGGATTAGATTACTCAAGATCTGTGTTGTCTTGTAGCCTTAGAGCTCTGATTCAATGCCATCATTACACCCTCAGTTCCCATTCCAATCCTTGGCACACTCAACAACTCAACAACTACTAATCAAATGTGTAGATAATTAAATGGATGGATGGATGAGAAGAAACTGAACTATGCTGTCTGCTTTGCATCTTATTTTCTCCCCGGTGCTTGTCATATTACAGTTCTTCAATACAGTTTGTGGAATGAATGGATGCACATCATTCTGTTTCATTTCCAAACCCTCAAAAATACAGTGTGCTCATTCCTACTTCTGGGCTCTTTTCCCCTGTGCTTCACTGAGGTATAATTGACAAATAAAAATTGTATACATTTAGGTTGTACAACATGATGTTTTTAAGGTGTACAATGTGATGGTTTGATATACATATACATTGTAAAATGATTACCACAACCAAGTTAATTAACACATCCACATAGTTACCTTTTCTTTTTGAGGTGAGAACCCTTAAGACCCACTTTCTTAGCAAATTTAAAGTGTACAATACAGAATTGTTAACTATAATCACCATGCTGTACATTAGATCCCAGAATCTATTCACCTTATAAGTGTATGTGTGTGCTCTTTGACTTACATGTTCCCACTCTTCAGATCCTGGCAACCACTGTTCTACTCCCTAGTTCTATGAGTTTGAATTTTTAGATTCCACATTTATCTTCTTTTCTCTCTTGACCTTCCCCTATCAAATCCTATACATCCTACAATTCCTAATTTAAATCTCTATCCCTCCATAAATCATCCTTTACTCGTTAAGTCATCACTCTGGATTTCTAGAGAAGCTGGTTAGATGCCACATAATTTCATATTTAATTACACATGGTTATATTGTTCAATGTTTTGTGAATTCATTAATATCATTTTCTAAGTAGAAGCAAGCACCTCAAGATCAGAAACTTGAACATAGCACAACACCTGATTACAGGGCCTAGGCCTATAAAAGATAATTCATGAAGTGATTGTTCAAGGTGAAATCTCTCTAAGGAACTTTTAAAAATAATTTTTATTAGAGTATAGTTGATTTACAATGTTGTTTCAATTCAGGTGTACAGGAAAGTGAATCAGTTATACATATATGCATATCCACTCTTTTTTAGATTCTTTTCTCATATAGGTCATTACAGAGTATTGACTAGAGGTCCTTATTAGTTATCTATTTTATACGGGTACGGTTTAGGGTACAGGTTAGGGTACAACAACATTTTAGGGTTAGCGTACGTGTTAGGGTAAGGGTTAGTGTTAGTGTATGGGCTGGATTAGGGTACAGGTTAGGGTAAGACATCGGGTAAGGGTTAGGGTTAGGGTTAGAGTTAGGGAACGGGTACGGTTTTGGGTACAGATTAGGGTACGACAACAGTTTAGGGTTAACGTATGTGTTAGGGTACGGGTTAGTGTTAGTGTACGGGTTAGGATTAGGGTATGGGTTAGGGTAAGGCATTGGGTAAGGGTTAGCATTAGGGTTAGGGTTAGGGAACGGGTGCGGTTTAGGGTACAGGTTAGGGTACGACAACGGTTTAGGTTTAGCGTACATGTTAGGGTAAGGGTTAGTGTTAGTGTATGGGTTAGGATTAGGGTACGGGTTAGGGTAAGGCATCGGGTAAGGGTTAAGGTTGGGGTAGGGTCAGGGTTAGGGTTAGGGAACGGGTAGAGTTTCGGGTACAGGTTAGGGTACGACAACGGTTTAGGGTTAGCGTACGTGTTAGGGTATGGAAATCCCAATCTCCCAGTTTATCTCTCCCTCACTTTCCCTCCTTTTAACCATAAGTTTGTTTTCTACATCTGTGACTCTATTTCTCCTTCATAAATAAGTTAACTTGCACCATTTTTTTTAGATTCTACATATAAGTGGTATTATATGATCTTTGTCTTTCTACGTCTGACTTACTTCACTCAGTATGACAATCTCTACGTCTATCCATGTTGTTGCAAATGACATTATTTCATTCTTTTTTATGGCTGAATAATATTCCACTGTATATATATACCACACCTTCTTTATCCATTCCTCTGGCAATGGACATTAAGGTTGCTTCCATGTTTTGGTTATTTTAAATAGTGCTGCAATGAACATTGAGGTGCATTTATCTTTCCAACTATGGTTTTCTCTGGATATATACCCAAGAGTGGGATTGCTGGATCATATGCTAGTTCTATATTTAGTTTTTTAAGGAGCCTCCATACTGCTCTCCATAATGGTTTTACCAACTTACATTCCCACCAATGGTATAGGAAGGTTCCCTTTTCTCTGCACCCTCTCCAGCATTGTTTGTAGATTTTTTGATAATGGCCATTCTGACAAGTGTGAGGTGATACCTCATTGTAGTTTTGATTTGCATTTCTCTAATAATTAGTGATATTGAGCATCTTTTCATGTGCCTCTTGGCCATTTCAATATCTTCTTTGGAGAAATGTCTATTTAGGTCTTCTGCCCATTTTTTGATTGGGTTTGTGTTTTGATATAGAGCTGCGTGGGCTGTTTGTACATTTAGGAGATTAATCCCTTGTTGGTCGTTTCATTAGCAAATATTTTCTCCCATTCTGTGGGTTGTCTTTTCATTTTGTCTAAATGTTCCTTTGTTGTGCATAGTTTTTAAGTTTAATTAAGTCCCTTTTTAATTTTTGTTTTTATTTCCATTACTCAAGGAGGTGGATCAAAACAGATATTGCTACAATTTATGTCAGAGAGTGCTCTACATATGTTTTCCTCTAAGAGTTTTATAGTATCTGGCCTTATATTTAGGCCTTTAATCCATTTTGAGTTTATTTTTGTGTATGGTGTTATGGAATGTTCTAATTTTATCTTTTACATGTAGCTGTCCAGTTTTCCCAGTACCATTTGTTGAAGAGACTATCTTTTCTCCATTGTATAGTCTTGCCTCCTTTGTCATAGTTTAATTGACCATAGTGCATGGGTTTACCTCTGGACTTCCTATCCTGTTCCATTGATCTATATTTCTGGTTTTGTGCCAGTGCCAAACTGTTTTGATGACTCTAGCTTTGTAGTACAGTCCGAAGTCAGGGAGCCTGATTCCTCCAAGTTTGTTTTTCTTTCTCAGGATGCTTTGGCTATTCAGGGTCTTTTGTGTTTCCATACAAATTTTAAGATTTTTTTTGTCTATTTCAGTGATAAATGCCACTGGTAATTTGATAGGGATTGCGTTGAATCTGTAAATTGCTTTGGGTAGTATATTCATTTTGACAATGTTGATTTTTCCAATCTAAGAACACGGTATATTTATCCATCTGTTTGTATTATCTTTGAGGTCTTTCATCAGTATCTTATAGTTTTCTGCATACAGATCTTTTGCCTCCTTAGATAGGTTTATACTTAAGTATTTTATTCTTTTTGATGCAATGGTAAAATGGATTGTCTTAATTTATCTTTCTGCTCTTTTGTTTTTAGTGTGTAGGAATACAAGAGATCTGTGTGTATTAATTTTGTATCCTGCAACTTTACCAAATTCATTGATGAGCTCTAGTAGTTTTCTGAGAGCATCTTTAGGATTTTCTATGTATAGTATCATGTCATCTGCAAACAGTGAAAGTTTTACTTCTTCTTTTCCAATTTGGATTCCTTTTATTTCTTTTTCTTCTCTGATGGCTGTGGCTAGAACTTCCAAAACATTGTTGAATAAAAGTGGCAAGAGTGGACATCCTTGTCTTGTTCCTGATCTTAAAGGAAATGCTTTCAGTTTTTCTCATTGAAAATGATTTTTGCTGTGGGTTTGTGGTATATGGTCTTTATTATGTTGAGGTAGGTTCCCTCCGTGCCCAATTCCTTGAGAGTTTTTATCATATATGGGTATTATATTTTGTCAAAACCTTTTTCTGCAACTATTGATGATCATATGGTTTTTATTCTTCAGTTTTTTAGTGTGGTGTATCCCATAGATTGATTTACATATACTGAAGAATCCTTGCATCCCTGGGTTAAATCCCACTGGATCATGGTGTATTATCCTTTTAAAGTGTTGTTGGATTTGGTTTGCTAGTATTTTGTTGAGGATTTTCGTGTCTACGTTCATCAGTGATATTGGCCTATAATTTTCTTGTTTTGTGGTACCTTTGTCTGGTTTTGGTATCAGGGTGATGGTGGCCTCATAGAATGAGTTTGGGAGTGTTCCTTCCTCTGCAGTTTTTTGGAAGAGTTTCAGAAGGAAAGGTGTTAACTCTTCTCTAAATGTTTAATACAATTCACCTGTGAAGCCATCTGGTCCTGGACTTCTGTTTGTTGGAAGTTTTTAAATCACACTTTCAATTTCAGTACTTGTGATTCGTCTGCTTATATTTTCTATTTCTTCCTGGTTCAGTCTTGGAAGGTTGTACCTTTCTAAGAATTTGTCCATTTCTTCTTTGTTGTTCATTTTATTGGCATAGAGTTGCTTGTAGTAGTCTTTTATGATCCTCTGTATTTCTGTAGTGTCAGTTGTAACTTCTCCTTTTTCATTTCTAATAATAAAATTAGAAATCAATAAATATTTGAGCCTTTTCCCATTTTTTCCTGATGAGTCTAGCTAAATGTTTATCCATTTTGTTTATCTTCTCCAAGAACCACCTTTTAGTTTCCTTGATCTTTGCTATTGTTTTCTTCATCCCTATTTCATTTATTTCTGCTCTGATCTTTATGATTTCTTTCCTCTTACTATCTTTGGGTTTTGTTTGCTCTTCTTTCCCTAGTTGCCTTAGATGTAAGATTAGGTTGTTTACTTGAAATTTTTCTACTAAGGGAATTTTAAAGAAAAGCATTTGTGTTTGAAAAGACACCAGCAATGAAATGGTTACTGATATTTGATTCTTCTCACCAGCTGGTTCCCTAACATATGCCCAGCCTTATGAAGCCCTTTGCAGTCTCACTAACATGTCTTGCCTACAGTGGTTCCACTGCCTAGAATGCCCTTCCCAATAGCCCATGCAGAGAGCACTTTCTCATCTTTCAAGATGAAGGTCAAAGAGCCCTCTCTAGGAAGATTTCCCTATCTGTTACTCCCTCCACTCTCCAGTCTTTTGATGGATCTTACACCGATATTTGTGCAACTAGGGAACTCTTTTATTCTAATACATCTTGTTGCAATTTTATACATGTCTGTCTTCCTAATAAATGGACATTTTTTGAAAACAGACTTCTGTCTCTAAATCACCATTGTTATGCACAGTGCCCAGTATATAATAAATTCACAGGCAATGTTGTTTGAATTTTAAAAAAGGATAAAAAGTAGTGAAGACTTGATATACACTGGTGGAAGAACAGACAAAAGGTGAGGAGTAGGGAGGACTGCATTTTACTGAGCATCTACTTTGTGACAGTCCCAGTATCAGGCATTTACTCAGGATGTGTATTTAATGTCTGATCACTCTCCCCAAATGAAGTGGGAAGATAAGTCCAAACCTATGGATACGGTCTTAACTATCTAGGTTGTGGAGTATGAATACCAGACACAATTAGAGTTTGATGGTATTCTTATCAATGCAAAAATCCAAATTTGGGTTACCAAAAGGAATAAAGAAAAAAGAATGGTTCGAGATGAAAAATCAAAGGAAGAAAGTAGATAAGTGAGGAGACTTGCAGAAGGCAGTAAGAAGAGGAATAAATGAATTTCATGAGTCAGGCAGTGAGGAGACAGAGAAGCATTTTATTCATTTCTATGTCCATGGGCATGGTATGCTCTGAACTTTCAAAAGTATAGCCTGGGGCAGAAATTCGATCCATTTCTTATACCAATCATGGAAGGTAGATTGAAGGCTGCATCAAATGATCATATTGGAAAAAGAAGTAAAGTGGTACCACTACAGGAGACCATGACATTGGTCAATATGGCTTTAGAACATAAAATAATGCCTACCCATGTTGGTACTTATGTTTCCATCTTTAAAGACATTTCTCATTTTCACAGAGCATTGTACAAAGATTCAATTTTAATGAATGTAAAAGTGCTTTGAAAACTGTTACACATTCCTAATTTCTTAACTATTCATGTTTAAATTGCAACATGCTTACAATGACCAGTATTTTCTTGGTCAGTAAGGTCTCTGCATTTCAGTACAATTTTTCTCTCCTGGCAGTACAACTCAGGTTCACGTACTAAATACAAGGAATAGATCTTTGTTGTAATGCTTGCTCAAACAGATAGCATGAAGGCTGGCCTTTTCCTTTATCATCATTTAAGGCAAAGTGCCGTGCTTAATAAACCATGCTCCAACTTATGGCTTCTCCAGGAGATCCATAGCAACACAGCAAAAGAAATTCATGCTGATCTGAGTGAAGCATTCTTTGAGACTGATCCAGCTTAGAAGGCTCTCTCAAATCAATGGCTTGAGACATTAAAGTCCTAAATCTTTTGGGAATAATGAGAATATGAATTTTCCTCATTATTGTTGGCAGCTCCCTGGTCTTAGTGGAGAAGAACTCAAAGTGCCCAGAGGAAACACCAGTTCATAGTGACAGGAGATTAAAATAGCATTTGAGTTTTAAAGGCTCAGATGCCTAGGAAAGTTAGCAAGGACTTTCAGAAATGTATCAGAAATATACAGTCATAAATATAATCAGCAGTGAATAGATCCTTAAAAGTTTTCTCTGTAAGCAGCCTGAGTCTCAACTCCAGTTCTGGCCATCACTTCCTGCTTTTGTCTATGCATTGGGAAATCAAGAAAAATCAGCAAAGCCCTCACTTTTGCAACACTTTAAGGCTTATAAAGCATTTTCTCAAAACACACAGTTCCACTACTTTCGATATAGCAGTACAGAAGTTCATTAACAATCTGGCAGTTCAACAAAAAAACACTGTGCAAAGTCTGAGTCACCAAACAGAAGAATGTACACCCCCTTCTCTCAGAAGGAGGCAACTCTTTACATTTCTTTGATCTCCTGGAAAGCAGGAAGTAAAACCCAAGTCTAGAATTAATCAGAGGTGATGGATTACTGATAGCTATGAACATATACCAATGGAGCCTTAGTGTAATGATGAAGTGTTAATTTCAGGGACTAGCAAGAATCTATGAGCATAGGAGGCACTCAGTTAATATTGGTTCAGTGAGGAAATAAGGGAATAGCTTAATGTTTGAAAAGAAAGGAATCAGGGAAAGTTGGTTAAAGGGTCAAAGGTCTTTATAGGATGCTATAAATGAAGAGTTGGCCTAATGGTTTATTATTAAGCACTACCTCAATTCTAGGCCCTGTTCCAGTTTAATCCTCACAACAGACTCATCATGTGAATTATCCCAATTTAACAGGTGAGGAAACTGAGTCTCAGGGAGGTTAAGTTTCACAGCCAGTAATAAGTCAGGCCTGGATTCAAAGCCAGGCAACCTGCACCCCTTAAATTCCATGTGATCTCACTCACCTTGATTCTTGATCTTTAAGTAAACACACCAATCAAATGCTGTCTAAAGAGCTGATTAGGGACCTCATACCAAATAAATCCGTGTGGGATTCAGGGATCTGCATTATTAACAAGCAGCCCAGGTGCTTCCAATGCAGTTGCTCATAGACCATAAAAATTGGAAAAAGAAAAAAACAGCTGATAAAATTAACATATATTGGGAGAAAGTAGGTCTCACAAATTTACAGCAAGGTGACCTGAATAATGATAGATCAAAGGAGAAAAGCATATCAACCAAAGGGTTGATAAGAAAGAATAAAACAAAGAAACAAACATCCACATTTTGCTTCCTGCCCTGTCACATGAGAGAGGCACAGAAAGCTGTTTCTTGGTGGGAGTAGCAATATTTCACCAGAACTCACTATAGCCCTCAACGTTATCCACCTTCTTTTGTTCTAATTCCTTGACCACCAAGCAAACCTCAGATAAACATTCCTAAATGTTCTAATCTCAAAAAAGAATAATATTGTTTTTGATGGTAGACAGAAATAGTTCAGCTATTGGGGGAAGGGGTTGGGAGTGGGTTTCCCAATTTCCTCATTATAAAGCAGATTACCATGACAAATTATTCATCATCCTGTGCTATTTTCATAAGAATCAGAAAGCCCCAAGGGCCAGATGATCTGTGGACATACCAAGAATATTCTGTTTCTTGATTTGAGAATCTGTGTATCAGACCCTAGGCCATGAGGGTTTGACCAACATGTGGCCTCTGACAGGCACTGCCAGCAACCAGGTCACACCTCCCACTTTACCAGAAAAGAGTCCACACTTATCATTACTTTAGAAACCATAAACTGTATTTAAAAACCAAGAATAATTTGTGAATGAAGATGTTCACCTGAACATAATTTATAATAATGAAGCACTGAAAACAATCTAAACAACAACAATAGTAGGGAAAAGTTTTAATAAATAAATAAGGTGCATTCACATAAAGAATATTTATGCAGTCATTAAGATAAATTTTTATATAGAGTATTGTTTCAAATATATAAAGCAATGTGCAATGGAGGGGAAATATAACCAAAATGTGGATAGAAGTTATCCCTGGATAATGCAATTATAGGCAAATATTAATGCATATGCAACTATATTCATATGCTCCAAGCTTTCCACAATGAGCAGGTAGTACTTGCAAAAAAAAAAAAAAAATTAAAGACTGCTTATTTGGGCCAAATTTTAATCCCCCCAAGAATTTTATTCTTATGAACTGAGATTAATTGTCTTATAACATCTGTTTTCAGTGTGGGAATGATAAAGAAAGACTGTCTGCCTCCTTGCACCCACTTTCCAAATTTCTTGGCTGATGATCTGGACATACTCAGGAATAAAATGCAGGTGATAAGCCTTCCCCTTGTAAGAAAGGAGAGAAACAGTCATACTTAGCAATTGCCAAACAGGAGACATGAGAAGCCTCAATATATGGAGCAAGAATCCTTTCCTTTCATCCCTGCCCTTAGACATGAGAAGTTAATAGGGATTTAGTTAATTGGCTGATTTTTATCCTAATTGGCTAACAAATCTATTCCAATTTCAAGAAAAACCGAAGAGGAGAAAGTAACAACAGGAGGCTTCAGCTGCTAATGGATGTTTAAAAGAGACTGCATTTTACGTTTCAGGAGGTCTGAGGTCCTTAGACTCAGAGCATTAGCTTCCCAGAAAGCGGGGACTCCATCAAGGAAGGGGTAAGTGTCCCTGATGGACACCCCAGGCCTTCCTGCCTCCTTGAAGAAAAACTGAAACTTATGGCACACATTCGATTTTGTTCTAGTACTGATTTCAGCTTAAGCAAATGCAGACTCAATTCTTGACTGGGAATAGAAGATTCAGCAAAGCTGAGGCCTGGTACCATGTGAGTACCAGGGCCTTCTGAAAGATGCAAGTTAAGCTCATCGCAACTGAATTTGCTTTCTTCCCCCACACCAATTAGGTCTACCATTTAACGTAAGGATTAGCATCTCATTTCCTGGACTGTCATCCAAGTCTCAGAATTAAATCACTTTGTGGTGCTAGCCTTCTGCAAAATTTTGGGAGAGGCTAAACTGGTTTTCCATATCTTTTCACCTGTCTTTTAAGCCTTATTCTGCCCTGTTCCCTTACCAGGTAGTCTGTTTCCCTTCCTCACTTCCTTTCAGACTACCTCTCCTGCTCCCAGTAACAAGTGTTATTTATAGCCTGAACTATAACTCAGCATTTATGATCAGAAACATGCAAACACACTCTTAGGAGGGGTGGCAGAATGCTTGAAAATGGTGCTATATCAGAAATTCAGGTCAGATAAGAACTGTATCCAAACTATCCTAAAATTATGGCAGGAAAAGTAAAAATAATAAAAACAGACAAAGTAGAAAAGAATAAGGAAAGAAAGGCATATGGTAAGAAGAGGTAACATACCATCAACACTGACCTCAAAACCAACTGACAAAGGTTTCAAGGCTCAGGCCATCCACCATTACAACAAATGAAAGGATTCTAAAGACAGCAGGCTGAAGAATCCAGAACTTATAAAAAATGAAGAATGAAGTATCTTCTATGTTTTTCCCTTTCCATTGCTTCTGTACATCTTTTTAACCTCCTAAAAATCTAAAATAACCATCCACTGAGAAGTCTCACAATATTCAGTTTCTCCCTGATTCCCTTTCCCTGCATTCATCTAACTGTTTTATTGCCTCTGGTACACTGGGGCCTTGTTAATGTAGCTTTCAAGACACTCCACTCTCGGGAAGCAGCCTCTTTTTGGGGCTTATCTCTCACTGCTCTTCTTCATGCATCTTGGCCTCCAGCTGAACAAGAACTCTGTCATTATCTGTGTGTCCTGGGGCTTTCCTCTTTCATCATGCAGTGCTCTTTTCCTACTCATTAAAATCATACTCATTCTCCAAGGCTGGACTCAAGTATATCTTCCTTTGGGAATTTCCCAATGCCTCTTTCTGCCTCAGGAAGTGGTACTCTCTTCTTTCTCTGAAATTCTGTTGTATCCAATGTCTCTCCTATACCACTTCTTATAATATCTCATAATAGTGGCAGAAAGCATGTTTTTATGTCCTAATGTTCCTCGTAACTTATACTGTGATAATGGAATATCAACTGATCGATGAATGAATGAGGAATCCTGACCACAAATGCTGAGTAAATGCTACACCACACTGATGGATCTTTCTCTTATTCTTGCTTACTCCCTTTTGCTCTCTATGCACACATATATATACTCATGCATTTCTGCTAGTGAGAATAGTTTAGATATCTTAATCGATAAGTAAAAGATTGATAAGAAGGTAAAACAATAAAAGAAACCCATAATGCTTAATGCTTCCATTCTCTCAAATAGAACAGATCTTTAACTACTTAGCCTTTAGAATATAATTATTTATGAATTTCTTTATACTGAATCCACCTTGTTCCACAGAGGGCTTTGGGCACTTTTTACAATGCAAAATCTTGACTTTAGGGTGCATCTTCACATGTCAAAAAATAAGTCAAAGACTTTGTGTAGACTTTTTGAGCCACCTTTTTCTGTGAGGCAGTGAATGACTGGAAGAAGCAGCCCAGATTTCTGCAGAGTGGTAAATGGGAGGACCTCATTAAACCTAATGGAGGTTCACCTGCCTAAGGTTTGTAAACAGAGCACATGTTATCATTGGTGTAGACATGACCTTGTGGGTCTCTTTGCAAACTGTATTAGTGCTGTGAAAATATTCCCACTCAGTTGTAAAGGCACATTATATGCAGGGAAATTATTCTCCCAGCAAAGAGACAGATGTTTAACCTCACTTAATATGACACCATAGTCTGAATCCTTAACATTAGACAGGGGTCCTTTTTCAAGCTAGGGTAAAATTGTATGTGCATATTTTAACAATACAGCACTCTGTAGCATAAAGTCATTACCTCTTTCTAACTAAAAACTTTCTGCGCTTTCTTTCAAGCCCCCCTTGGCAATGTCACTTGCAGAGGCCATGGTGCACCTAGCAGAAATTGGTAATCATGAGATGACGCAGAAAGTGTCTGTGATGACATTTTTCAGCCTCTCTAAGAACTTTTAAACATTTTGGTTGCAAATTCCTGCAAAATAACATAGCATGACTTACTTTTAATTGTATAAGAGTCTGTCCCCAGAAGAATATGAAACATATCTTTTCCAAAGATACTAGGAAGGCTTAAGAAATTCAAGGAAAATGGTAGGTGGGGTTTAGAGCAAACACACACATCTAGAACTATTCTTGGGGGCTTTGGCACACAAGAAACATATCCATCAGTCTGCTAGTGGTGATCAGGGATAACTGTCCTTCAGAACTTCAAACAGAAGGGGCCCAGGAAACTGAGCTAGACCTGAATTTAGGCACAATGGAACTTCTTTTAATGTAGGGATGGAGCAACAATCCCGATAATGCTGGAACTTAACATGAGACACCCACCTGTGTGAGGTTCTTGCAGTTTCCAGCCTACCTTTCTATACTCTGCCTGTGGTGCTCCTGCTGGGCTTCAATAGCCTCATTTGTGATTTACCAGCTCACTTCTGTAGATACTGCTTATAGGGGGATTTAAAGGGAAACGTGAAGGACCCACTCCTTCTGGTTTGCCTCCTGTTCCTTTCAGCATTACCTCAGGAGTGGGACGTCACTCTGGCAGCAGCAGTTGGTTCCACTTTGCAGGTCTCCCTCCCACACTTCTAGAGCCAGCTTCATCACACCCCCTTTGAGATACCAATACCAACCAGCTGGCAGCACTCCCCAGAGGTCTGGGGTCCCAGTTGGCAGGAATCTCTTATGAGCTCCAAAGCCCTCAACAGCAAGCCCTACTCTGAGGCCCGTTTGGTGGCCTCCTCTGCTAGGCTTCTAAATTCTCATCCCATCTTTCTCTCTGTTCTCCCAGTCCTGGCCACTAGCTTATTTCTGTTATTATGACTCCTGTGAAACACCAGGGTTCCTTTTTCCCTTTCCAACTCTCTGATTAAACAATTATTTTATGTTAAATTATATTTGTTGAAATGATTATGTGGTTTGTATTTTCTTAACTGGACCCTAATTGATATTTATTACTTATAATGGAGTTACACAGACTTTTACTATATTGTTGATATTATATTTACATTCTGGATGGTGTATTCATGTGCTAAAACCATATGGGTAATCAATATAACCATCCTGAAAGATGTCCATGATACACTGAAGTGATAAAAGCAAATGCTTTTATAATTGGCAGGCATTTGCTATATAATGAGAGAAAAACAAAGGAAATAATTAAAAAGGATAGTGTCATCTCTAAGAGAATACTTTATTATTCCTGTTAAAATGACTCTTAAAATAACTTTAACATATGTAAGCAGGACAGTATGACATATATTTTTTTGCCCATATTTAGATGAAATTGCAATAACTATAAAACAATTAAGGTGCAATTTTTGGATGTTTTTGCCACAATTTGAAACCCTAAACGTTTATACAATATGTGTGATTTAAAGGCATACATGCTTCTAAAATTTAACTTTTTAGCTAAATACAACTAAAACTAACCCACATTAAAGTCCATAGCTGAGAAGAATTAGTAAAGATCTTAATTATAGTCTCATTTACACTTCTATTTTCAAACCCATTCATGAATTAATTTTAACTCTGTGCCTCTGCCTTCAATCAAGCTGTGAGTACCTGTCAGAAAATGAGCCTCACAAATATTTGAATATTTGCACTTATGTTTAAAATTTCTACATCTTGATTTCTTTGTCAAAATTTCAACTTAGAGCTGTGTGGGTGAGGCTCTAAGGCAGAGGCAATAAGGTTGTCTCTGAATGTGGTCAAGATTCCACATCCAGAGAATGTTCATTTAGTGTGTAAGCCAAAATAGATCTTCTTATTAAGATAGTTGACCATCAACACATGATAAAGCAGGAGGAGAGCATGACGTAGGGAAGCCAAGTGCTGAACAGGAACTTTAGGAGACCTGAGTTCAAGGCCATGTCCTTTAGTGTAACACTGGGCTAATCTTCATCTGTGAAAATGGGCATCGGACTACTAGAGCATTGTTGCCCCTTGAAGCTTTTACATGAGCCATTATAATAATAAGTTTATTTACCTGCAACATCTTAAAGCAACTCAGTCTAAGGTAGTGGTTGCCAAAATTTTGGGTAGTGTGGCCCTATCAGTGAAAAAATCAACTTCAGTATGCAATCCCATTATAAATATTTATTCATAGATTAGATCAATATGCTATTATATTAATTATTACATGTATTGGGTACCTCCTAAAACAGTGGATACTAGCCAATATCCTCTCTCATTCATCTGCAGCCACATCAATCTCCTAAGTGACGCCTGACACTGCCAAACATGTTCTTACCTCACGGTCTCCACACTTGATCCCTCTCCTTCAACTATCCACTCCATTCACACCTTCATCTACTTCAGATCTTTGCTCAAATGTCACTTTCTCAGAAGGCCTTTCCTGACCACCCTATTTAAATTTAAAATCCTTCCCTATGCTCTCCTTGCCCTTCTTCTCCCCCTTCTTCTTGCCTTATTACTTTCCGGAA
The DNA here is from genome assembly GCF_059928025.1 of Delphinapterus leucas. Lineage (NCBI taxonomy): Eukaryota > Metazoa > Chordata > Mammalia > Artiodactyla > Monodontidae > Delphinapterus > Delphinapterus leucas. Next base: position 33,920,834 of record NC_143147.1, read on the forward strand.
CACTTTGCTGTGGGTGCCCTCCATTTACCCTGAGGGTACCTCTTCCCCCTTTTGTACCCTTTTCTGTGCCCTGGGAAGCTGTCCTGCATGGATTACATCCACTGGGCTCCTTTGCACTCTGGATTCCTTTTGAATTTTGCCAGTGGGAGGCACCAGCAGGGACAGGAGGGTGAGGGGAGAGAAGGGGCATTTATCCCCTTAGCATCTATCCCTGCAGGGCCACGGATTGGAAAATGGCTGCTTTCCACTAGCAAGGCCACACCTCCTGTTGGGCGTCCTTCTACATCCACAGCTCGTGGAATGATCTGGGACACTGCCCGCTCCCCTGGGGGAGGTAGCTTCCTACTCTTTGTAGCCCCTGGGGAGTTTCTTCTTAGTTTCTCTTAAATCCTGCCTAGCCTTCTATAAATAGCTCTTCATTAAATGCTCCTCAATTACTTACTTCTGAGTGTGCCAGCTGTTTCTTTCCAGGACCCTGACAACCAATATTTATATTGATAATCTGTTTTCTCTCATTAGAAGGCAAAATTCCTGAGGGAAGAGATTTTTTCATCTATTTTTATTGTTGCTGTTCACTGCTACATCCTCGGTCCCCAGATCATAATAGGCATTTAAGTAGCTGCCAAATAAATAGATGAATAATATTTTCCTCCTGGATTCCTATGGTTTGTCTTGCACATTCCATTTTGGAAATCACCAGCTTAAGATTCAAATATATATTCTTCTTTGCCTGATTTGACTATTGGATTAACTTAGCCTAATTCCCATCTAATACAAAGCTCTATTTTTAAATCATAAAAAAATGTAATTTAGTATCAAATCCCCCTGGAAGATCATAATTGTCTCCCACAAGATTCCTGTAATAATGGCCCCAACAGATATTGAGCCAGTCATGGGAAAGACTTTATTAGTTCACCTTTCTGTGGTGTCTCTGAGTTAACAGATTTGTCTTTGTCCCTCCTGATTTCTGCTTTAAGATCTTATCTTTCTTTCTTGCAATAAGGAAGATAAAAACTGCCTAAGGAAGTAGACTTGGCTGACCCACTTTATCCCTATTCACAACAGGAGAAAGTCACTCATAATCTTGTCCCCCACTAAACTATTTAATTTGCATACAATTGTCAATTATTTAATTAACTTACAATGTCTGGGGCTTAGTTGCCTGGATCAGACCTAACAACTGTCTTTAGTAACAACATCCCTTAGAGCAGAATAGCTAATTAAACAGAATGAATTTTTTTTTAATCAGAAACTCATATAAATTCCTTTTTGTCCTTTAACGTGAACATTTGGGTGATTACTTCTCACTGAATGGCCTTATGCCTATCAAACATGCCCAGTACATTTGGATAAACCTGATTATTTTCTACATGCTCGAATATCCTCCTCTGCATTAATCGATAAATGTATCTGGGTTCCAAGAGTTACTACTGTACTGAACAGAACCCGCTGAGGTTGCTTTGGGAGGGAAAGCATAAATGGCAAGAAACTGCTGAATCCTGCATCTAGGAGGGAACATTTTTGTAAACACAGTAACTTCCACGTTCATGTGGCTCCAGCTTTAAATGCTGTGCTCATCTCTGGCTATATATAGTGGCCTGAGTAAGAGTTTTCTCATGTGGTTGTAAATTTCTCGAGCTGCAGGTCAAAACATTGTGATGTTCAAACAGTCTTGAACTGTTTGAAGAAGAGGAAATTAACTGCCAGTGTTATTAAAATGGAACTCTGCTTTCTATTCCAACCAAAATATATTAGCTTGAACAAATAATTGCTCACAAAGATACAATTGTCTTTCACTTGAATTTCAACAACATTTCTCACTGTTAGCAGTGGTCGACTCTAACCGTGTTATTTTAGTTTTCTAGGTTGGCTGTAACAAGTACCACAAAGCACAAACTGGGTAGCTTAAACAACAGAAATGTATTGTCTCATGCCTCTGGAGGCTGGAAGTCAAGGTGTCAGCAGGGTTGGTTCCTTCTGAGGTGTGAAGGACTATGAACGAGAAACTGTTCCATGTGTCTCTCTCTTAGATTCTACTGGTTTGCTGGAAAACTTTGATGTTCCTTGGATTCCATGCAGCATCCCTATCTCTGCCTTCATCTCCATGCAGCATTCTCCTGGTGTGCATATCTGTGTCCACATTTCTCCTTTTTAGAAGGATGCTAATCATACTGGATTAGAGGAGAGGCATACCTACTCCAGTATGTCCTCATCCTAACTTAACTAATTATATCTACAATGACCTTATTTCCAAATAAGGTCACAGTCTGAGGTACTGGTGTTAAGATTTGAACATGAGGGTTTTTTCTGGGGGTGGTGGGACACAACTCAACCCATAAGAAATGGCAAAAATGTTAAAAAAAATACATTTCAAGAAGATGCTAAGAGACCACTGTATTCAACCCCTTTATTTTTTAGTGAAAAATAGAAAGATAAAGTGATTTGTCCAGGGCTTCCTTGCAGAGTTGGAAACATATACCAAGAATACAGGACTCTGGCTCTGGTTCTGGTGCTTTCCTAAGCACATGACACTGCATTTAGTTTTATTCTTCCTGAAACTGAGACTCATCTGCATTTACAGAGGGAGAAGCAGCAGCAGTGACCTATCCAATTTGGAAAACCTGCCTCAAAACTGATGTAGCCCCTCTACATCAGGTTGCTTTGTGAGGGTCAGCCACAATGGGCAAATTAAGAAATGGAAAACGAGGTGTGAGTACTGAAAAATAAACCTGAGTGCCAGACACAGTACCTGGCACTTCCTCTACACTCTAAGAAAGTTTGAAATAATAAGCTAAACTAATTCTTTAGTAAAAAGAATTGTTCACATTCATTTAGAGCGTCTATCATGTCAAGTATTTTCAAATCCATTACCTAATTTGTTCCCTGCAAACTCTGAGACAAGCATTATTTCTATTTGACAGAAAAAGAAAATATGGTTCAATGGTAACTCTTTTTTTTTTTAATTTATTGGAGTATAGTTGATTTACAATGTTATGTTAGTTTCAGGTGAACAGCAAAATGAATCAGTTATACATATACATATATCCACTCCTTTTTAGATTCTTTTCTTATATAAGTCATTACTTATATAAGTAGTGAGTAGAGTTCCCTGTGCTATACAGTAGGTCCTTATTAGTTACCCATTTCATGTATAGTAGTGTGTATATGTCAATCCCAATCTCCCAATCTATCCCCCCACTTTCCCACCTGGTAACCATAAATTCATTTTTCTACATATGTGACTCTATTTCTGATTTGTAAATAAGTTAATTTACACCATTTTTTTTAAGATTCTGCATATAAGCTGTATCATATATTTGTCTTTCCCTGACTTACTTCACTCAGTATGACAAGCTCTAGGTCTATCCATGTTGCTGCAAATAGCATTATTTCATTCTTTTTTATGGCTGAGCAATATTCTGTTGTGTATATGTACCACATCTTCTTTATCCATTCCTCTGACTATGGACATGTTGATGGATATGTTGCTTCCATGTCCTGACTTTTGTAAATATTGCTGCAATGAACATTGGGGTGTATTTACCTTTTGAATAATAGTTATCTCTGGATATATGCCCAAGAGTGGGATTGCTGGATCATATGGAAACTAGTTTTAGTTTTTAAAGGAACCTCCATACTATTCTCCATAATAATTGTACCAATTCACATTCCCACCAGCAGTGTAGGAGGGTTCTCTTTTCTCCACACCCTCTCCAGCATTTACTGTTTGTAGATTTTTAGATGATGGCAATTCTGACCAGTGTGAGGTGATACCTCATTGCAGTTTTGATTTGAATTTCCCTAATAATTAGTGATGTTAAGCATCTTTTAACGTGCCTCTTGGCCACCTGTATGTCTTCTTTGGAGAAATGTCTATTTAGATCTTCCACCCATTTTTTGATTGGGTTGCTTGTTTTTTTGAAATTGAGCTGCATGAGCTGTTTTTGTATTTTGGAGATTAATCCATTGTTGGTCGATTTGTTTGCAAATATTTCTCCCATTCTGTGCGTTGTCTTTTTGTTTGTTTATGGTTTCCTTTGCTGTGTAAAAGATTTTAAGTTTAATTAGGTCCCATTTGTTTATGGGACCTAATTTATGGGTCTTTGTTTGCGTTGCTCTAGGAGGTGTGTCAAAAAAGATCTTGCTGCAATTCATGTCAGAGAGTATTCTATGCTTTCCTCTAAGAGTTTTATACTGTCTGGCCTTATATTTAGGTCTTTAATCCATTTTGAGTTTATTTTTGTGAATGGTCTTAGGGAGTGTTCCAGTTTTATTCTCTTACATGTAGCTGTCCAGTTTTCCCAGCACCACTTGTTGAAGAGACTGTCTTTTCTCCATTGTATATTCTTGACTTCTTTTTCATAGATTAGGTGACCACAGGTGCATGGGTTTATCTCTGGACTTTCTATCCTGTTCTTGATCTATATATCTGTTTTTGTGCCAGTACCAAACTGTTTTGATGGCTGTAGCTTTGTAGTGTAGTCTGAAGTCAGGGAGCCTGATTTCTTCAGCTTCATTTTTTCATTCTGAAGACTGCTTTGGCTATTTGGGGTCTTTTGTGTTTCCATACAAATTGTAATTTTTTTTCTAATTCTGTGAAAAATGCCATTGATAATTTGATAGGAATTGCATAGAATCTGTAGATTGCTTTGGGTAGTAGAGTCATGTTGACAATATTGATTCTTCCAATCCAAGAACATAATATATCTCTCCATTTGTTTGTGTCATCTTTGATTTCTTTCATCAGTATCTTATAGTTTTCTGAGTACAGGTCTTTTTTCTCTTTAGGTAGGTTTATTCCTAGGTATTCTATTCTTTTTAATGCAATGGTAAATGGGACTGTCCCTTTAATTTCTCCTTCTGCTCTTTTGTTTTTAGTGTATAGGAATACAAGAGATCTGTGTGTATTAATTTTGTATCCTGCAAATTTAGCAAATTCATTGATGAGCTCTAGTAGTTTTCTGATAGCATCTCTAGAATTTTCTATGTATAGTATCATGTCATCTGCAAAGAGCGATAGTTTTACTTCTTCTTTTCCAATTTGGATTCCTTCTATTTCTTTTTCCTCTCTGATTGCCATGACTCATGCTTCCAAACTATGTTGAATAAAAGTGGCAAGAGTGAACATTGTTGTTCCTGATCTTAGAGGAAATGCTTTCAGTTTTTCACCATTGAGAATGAGGTTTCCCTTGTGTTTGTCATATAGGGCCTTTATTATGTTGAGGTAGGTTCCCTCTATGCTCAATTTCTCAAGAGTTTTTATCATATAAGGGTGTTGAATTTTGTCAAAAGCTTTTCAGTATCTATTGATGATCATATGGTTTTTATTCTTCAATTTTTAAATCAATCACATAGATTGATTTACATATATTGAAGGATCCTTGCATTCCTGAGCTAAATCCCACTTGATCATGGTGCATGATCCTTTTAATGTGCTGGTAGATTTGGTTTGCTAATATTTTGTTGAGGATTTTTATGTCTATGTTCATCAGTGATATTGACCTGTAATTTTCTTTTTTTCATGGTATCCTTGTCTGGTTTTGGTATCTGAGTGATGGTGGCCTTAAAGAATGAACTTTGGTATGTTCCTTACTCTGCAATTTTTCGGAAGAGGTTCAGAAGGATAGGCATTAACTCTTCTCTGTATGGTTAATGGAATTCACCTGTGAACCCATATGGTCCTGGACTTTTGTTTGTTGGAAGTTTTTAAATCACAGTTTCAATTTCAGTACTTGTGATTGGTCTGTTCATATTTTCTATTTCTTCCTGATTCAGACTTGGAAGGTTGTACTTTTCTAAGAATTTGTCCATTTCTTCTAGACTGTCCATTTTATTGGTATACAGTGGCTTGTAATAGTCTCTTATGATCCTTAGTATTTCTGTTGTGTCCATTGTAACTTCTCCCTTTTCATTTCTAATTTTCTTGACTTGAGTCCTCTCCCTTTTTCTCTTGATGAGTCTGGCTAAAGGTTTATCAATTTTGTTTATCTTCTCAAAGAACCAGCTTTTAGTTTCCTTGATCTTAGCTGTTGTTTCCTTCATCTCTTTTTCATTTATTTCTGCTCTGATCTTTATGATTTATTTCCTTCTACTATCTTTGGGTTTTGTTTGTTCTTCATTCACTAGTTGCTTTAGGTGTAAGGTTAGGTCATTTATTTGAGATTTTGTTTCCTGAGGTAAGATTGTATTTCTGTAAACTTCCCTCTTAGAACTGCTTTTACTGCATCCCATAGGTTTCAAATCATCATCTTTTTATTTTCATTTGTCTCTAAGTATTTGTTTTTATTTCCTATTGATTTCTTCAGTGATTCATTAGTTGTTTAGTAACATATTGTTTAGCATCCATGTGTTTGTATTTTTTACAGTTTTTTCCTGTAATTGATTTCTAATCTCATGTCATTGTGGTTGGAAAAATGCTTGATATGATTTCAATTTTCTTAAATTTACCAAGGCTTGATTTGTGGCCCAAGATGTGATCTATCCTGGAGAATATTCCATGTGCACTTTAGAAGAGAGTGTATTCTGCTGCTTTGAAATGGAATGTCCTATAAATATTAATTAGTCTATTTGGTCTAATGTGTCATTTAAGGCTTGTGATTCCTTATTAATTTTCTGTCTGGATGATCTGTCCATAGGTGGGGTGTTAAAGTCCCCCACTATTATTGTGTTACTGTTGATTTCCCCTTTTATGGCTATTAGTGTTTGCTTGTATATTGAGGTGTTCCTATGTTGAGTGCATATATTTACAATTGTTATATCTTCTTGGATTGATCCCTTGATCATTATGTTGTGTCCTTCCTTGTCTCTTTTAACAGTTTTTATTTTGAAGTATATGTTTTCTGATATGGGTTTTGCCACTCCAGCTTTCTTTTGGTTTCCATTTTCATGGAATATCTTTTTCCATCCCCTCACTTTCAGTCTGTATTTGTCCCTGGGTCTGAAGTGGGTCTGTTGTAGGCAGCATATATATGGGTCTTGTTTTTGTATCCATTCAGCAAGTCTATGTCTTTTGGTTGGAGAATTTAATCCATTTACATTTAAGATGATTATTGATATGTATGTTCCTATTGCCATTTTATTAATTACTTAGGTTTTTTTTGTTTTGTTTTGTTTTTTGTAGGTCTTTTTTCTTCCCTTCCTGTTTTTTTCTCTTCTCCTGTGGCTTGATGACCATCTTTAGTATTGTGTTTGGGTTGCTTTTTCTTTTCTGTGTGTGTATATCTACTGCAGTTTTTTGCTTTGCATTTCTCATGATATTTCGATATAGCAGTATATATATAAGGTTACTTTAACTTTCTGGTCTCTTAATTTCAAATGCAATTCCCATTTCCTGCATTTGTACTCTCATCTTCTTATGGTTGCTTGTTTTGATATCATACTTGTGTGTGGATGATTTCCTACTATTACTTTATGCTTATCTTTAACGGAGAGCTTCCCATTGGTGGTTTTCTTGTTTCTAGTTGGGGCCTCCCCACCCCTGCCCCAACCTAGAGAAGTTCCTTTAGCATTTGTTGTAAGGCTGGTTTGGTGGTGCTGAATTCTATTAGCTTCTGCTTGATTTCTCTGTAGAATCTGAATGAGAACCTTGCTGGGTAGGGTATTCTTGGTTGTAGGTTTTACACTTTCATCACTTGAAATATATCGTGCCACTTTCTTCTGGCCTGCAGAGTTTCTACTGAAAAATCAGCTGATAACCTTATGGGGATTTTGTTATTCATTAATTTTCCCTTTTGGCTTTTAATATTTTTTCTTTGTATTTAATTTTTGTTAGTTTGATTACTATGTGTCTCAGTGTGTCCCACCTTGGGTTTATCCTGTATGGGACTCTCTGTGCTTCCTGGAATTGGGTGACTATTTCCTTTTCCGTGTTAGGAAAGTTTTTGACTATAATCTCTGCAAGTATTTCCTCAGGCTCTTTCTCTTTCTCTTCTTTTTCTGGGACCCCTATAATGCGAACGTTGATACATTTAATGTTGTCCAAAAGGTCTCTGAAACTATCTTCATTTCTTTTCATACTTTTTTTAAAAGTATTTTCCTTGGAAGTGATTTCTAACATTCTATCTTCCAGGTCACTTATCCGTTCCTCTGCCTCAGTTACAGTAAGTTCCCTACATACGAACGACTTCCATTCCAAGAGTGTGTCCGTATGTCCAATTTGTTCATTGGACAAAGTGCATTGAAAAAGTGAATTGGACCAGTCCAGCAACGTTATCCTAGGTACGTAGCTAATACAATCGGCTATATAGTACTGTACTGTAATAGGTTTATAATACTTTTCAAAAAATAATACATAAAAAAATGCACACAAAATAATGATTTTTAATCTTATCATACAGTACCTTGAAAAGTACAGTAATACATTACAACAGCTGGCTTACAGGGGCTGGCATCAAGTGAACAGGCAAGAAGAGTCATTGACTGGAGGAGGGAGAGGAGGTGGGAGATGGCAGTGTTGAAGGATCATCAGCAATAGGAGATGGAGGGCAAGCTGCAATTTCATTCACGCCCGACATTGTGGGAATGCATGTTCGCATCTTTGAAAGTTCGAAGCTTGAAGTCTCGTAGGTAGGGGACTTACTGTATTAGGCTATTGATTCCTTCTTGTGTATTCTTCATTTCAGTCATTTTATTTTTCATCTCTGTTTGTTTGTTCTTTAAGTTCTTCTAGGTCCTTGTTAAATATTTCTTGTATTTCCTCAATCTGAGCCCTCATTCTTTTTTTTTTTTTTTTGTGGTACGCGGGCCTCTCACTGTTGTGGCCTCTCCCATTGTGGAGCACAGGCTCCGGACGTGCAGGCTCAGTGGCCATGGCTCTCAGGCCTAGCCACTCCGTGGCATGTGGGATCTTCCTGGACAGGGGCACAAACCCGTGTCCCCTGCATTGGCAGGCAGACTCTCAACCACTGCAACACCAGGGAAGCCCTGAGCCTTCATTCTTTTTCTGAGATTTTGAATCATCTTTACTAGCATTTCTCTGAATTATTTTTCAGGTTGATTGCCTATCTCCTCTTCATTTAGTTGTTCTTATAGGTTTTTATCTTGCTCCTTCATCTGAGACATATTTCTCGGTTGTCTCATTTTGTTTAAATTTCTGTGTTTGTGGTCTCCTTTCTACAGGCTGAAGGATCATAATTCCTCTTGCTTAGGGTGTATGTCCTCTGATGGCTGAGGTTGGTCCTGGGGCTTACGTAGTCTTCCTAGTGGAAGGGACTGATGCCTGCCCTCTGGTGGGTGGAACTTACTCTTTTCCTTCTGGTGGGAAGGCCCATGTCAAGGGGTGTGTTTTAAGATGGCTGTGAGCTCAGGAAGACTTTATGTACCCTCACTGATGGGTAAGGCTGTGTTATTGTCTTGCTGTTGCTTGGCCTGAGGCTTTCCAGCACTGGAGCCTGCAGGTTGTTGGGTGGGGCCAGGTCTTGCTGCCAACATGGGGACCTCTGGGAGAGCTCACTTCAATCAATATTCCCTACAGCCTCTGCTACCAGTTTCCTTGTCCCAACAATGAGCTACAGTTAACCTTCACCTCCCCAGGAGACCCTCCAAGGCCCCTAGGTATGTCTAGCCCAGGTTCCTATGGAACTACTGCTTTGTGCTGGGTCCCAGTACATGTGAGACCTTTTGTGCACCCTCCAAGAGTGGAATCTCCATTTCCCCAAGCCTTGTTGGGCTCCTACACTCAAGCCCCACAGGCCTTCAAGGCTAAATGCTCTGGGGGTTCTTCCTCCCATTGCCAGACCCTCAGACTGTCTTGGAGGGTTTTATGTGGGAACACCCCTGTGCAGCCTGAGTGGGTTTAGTATTTTTGATGTGAGGGCTGTTTTTAGTATAGATGTCTGCCATGTCTTTTCTTAGTGTATGCAGCTGTTATCCCCTTTTTATGAGGTGTGACTGACGTTGTGTGACCAGAGCCTGCACTGTATATTTAGCAGGGCCTCCCCTTTGCTCTGTGGGTGTCACTGCCCTGTCAGGGGTGGGGTCTGCTCCCTAGTTGTTGGAGTATAGGTCCCCACATCTGTTTCTTAGCTGTGTTTCTGATCTGTGGTGCAAGGTATGTGGGATTGGAATACTCCTACTGGGAGAGAAGCCACTGAGTATTCCTCCTCTGGAGTTGTTCACCTGTGGGTGTGCTTGTTGTGTCACCTTTCACCCATTGTGTGAGCTCTCAGATTACACTGTTGTTGGCACTGCTCTTGGCCCCACCTTAACCATGGATATGCTGGCAATTGGACCTGGTGTCTCTCAGGTGTTGTTTTTACCAGCTCACCAGCATAGATCCACTGAAGTCAGGTCATGGGATTGCAGTAATCATGGGTCTGGACCTGCTGTGGGCACCATGGGGGCAGCTCAGACTCTGGCCTGGCCCTACGCCCATGTGTACATTCCCACAAAATCTACAGCTGTTAAAGCTAGGCCCATCTTGGCTGTAAGAGCACTCATTGTCTGTTCAGATGCTCTGTAGGCTCTGAGTTTACAAAGCCAGTCATGGGGGTATCAATCCTCAGTGTGCACAGCTGTGAGGAGAGATTTCAGCTTTTCTTCCTTAGTTAAACAGCCCCTGGGGCTCAGCTGTGGTTTCAGCCCCACCTCTGTATGTGGGCTACCCACAGAGGTCTGCTCCTGAGGCTGTCCTGTAGCACACAAGTCTGCCCTGGCAAGGAGGGGGCATGGTGAAGGTGGCAGCCAGAGGCACGAGAGAGCTGTCCCAGTGGGCCCAGGGTGCAGAGGGGGAGGCTGCAGTTGCTGGGGTCATGGGAATGCCCACCTCAGCAGAGACGGGGTGTGGAGGACAAGGAAACTGCCACTGAGCTCACAAGAGTGCCTGCCACAGTTGGGATGGGGTGTGGAGGAGGAAGCGGCAGCTTCCAGGGTTGTAAGAGTGCCCACCCTGGTGGGACTCCTTCCTAGTGCCCAGGGAGGCAGGGGCCAGCAAGTGGGAAAAGAGGCTGCAGTGGTGGCCCTGTCCTTTGCACATCACTCAACAATGGTGATTCACTTTTATGACAGTCCAGGTTTCCTCCACGAGCATTCCCAGTTGCAGATTTCCTCACTCCTGTCCCTTCAGGTTATCTCCTCACAGCCCACAGCAGTCCTCTCCCTGGGTCTGCCTTCCAAACACCACATTCCAGCCCCCAGCCCTCATGCACACTGGCAGACAGCTCTCTCAGGCTGGGGCATGAAGGGCTGTGGTAAGGACCATCTGTGTAGGTCTCACTCTGTCCTACCTGCCACAGACCAGTTGCTGCACTCTCCTCTGATAGCCCCTGAAACTCCCCTTCTGTCCCAACTGATCTCCCCACTGGTGAGGGGCCTTTCCCGGATACAAGAACCTCTCATCTCCTTCAGCTCCGCCCAGGGGCACAGGTCCCATCACGCTTCCTCTTCTCTTCCTTTTCCATTCTTCTTTCTTTCATCCTACATGATTATGCAGGTATCTTTCTTGTCCTTTTAGGTGCCTGAGGTCCTCTGCTAGTGTTCAGAAGGTGTTCTGTGAGAATTGTTCCATTTGTAGATGTATTACTGATACATTTGTAGGGAGAGATGAATTCCACATCCTCCTACTCCTCCACCATCTTGATTCCAGTAAGTGATTTTTTTTAACTAAAGTATTACAGCCTGACTTTATAAAATTTGTACGTTATTTCAAGTTTGAATTCAAATTTGTGTTGTTTTTACTAAATCTGTATTGTTCTGAACAAAACTAAATTAAAAAAAAATTAAGTTCATAAACTTCTTAGCATTTCCCTTCTTTTTTTTTTTGGTATGCGGGCCTCTCACTGTTGTGGCCTCTCTCGCTGCAGAGCACAGGCTCTGGATGCGCAGGCTCAGCGGCCATGGCTCACGGGCCTAGGCCCTCCACGGCATGTGGGATCTTCCCGGACCAGGGCATGAACCCGTGTCCCCTGCATTGGCAGGCAGACTCTCAACCACTGCGCCACCAGGGAAGCCCCATTTTTTTTTCTACTTCATTTTTTTTTAAAAACATCTTTATTGGAGTATAATTGCTTTACAATGGTGTGTTAGTTTCTGCTTTATAACAAAGTGAATCAGCTATACATATACATATATCCCCATATCTCCTCCCCCTTGCATCTTCCTCCCATCCTTCCTATCCCACCCCTCTAGGTGGTCACAAAGCACCGAGCTGATCTCCCTGTTCTACTTCTCCCTTGAAATGTAAATTTGGGAAATTTATCACAGGCATCTTGAGGCATCACTGCTTTGCACTCAGAAGATGGTCATAAAATATGAGTAAATGATGACAGTTCCTTTTCAGAACTGAGGGAGTCACAGTCACATAAGCTTAGGATCTGAATGAGCTTAGAGGCTTTCTAAACAATGCTCTCTGTTTTACAGATAAGGAAGCTAAGACACTAGGTCCTAGAGCAAGTTAAAAACTTGATACCCTCTCAGTCCAGTGTTCTGATGATTGTACATCTGTCACCATTTCAATAAGAGAATGACTAGCTGGAAGAAAGTCCTATCAGACGGCTTGTTCCCCACTTCCTCTGAAAGCAAGAATGGTCATTAAAGATGCACGGGAGAGACTGCAAAAGAGTACAGTATTATGCAACAGTGATACTCAAAATTATTAAATTGGTAGCACCAGTGCCCTTCACAGGCACAAAGCAGCTCCTCTGTAAGGGAATGAAAAGAGGTCACATGTCATGGGAGATACTTCTTTCTATTGAGACCACGTCACAGCTCCAGAGGAAAGAACATCAATTCATTCCAGGGAATTTGTGTACAAGATAATGTATGCTTTTTCTCACATTGTCAAGATTCACAAAAGCAATAAGAAGTTTGAGCTCTATTACTGATGACCTCCCATAGAATATGCTACCTCTCATTTTTAAAAATAGTCTCACTCCTGGGTGGAGTATTTGATGGCCTTCAAAAAGAAATTGAATGCTTTGGTAGAACTCTTGAAAGGAATAAAGAGTGGAAAGAGAGAGAGGACAGGAAAAGGCAAAGGAGCTAGTCTCTCTGCTCCTGGATCTTTCTGGACCTTAAAGCAGTCATCTCTTTGACCTCAGGGCCTCACCACCTCTGAATAGTTTTTTTAATGTCCTCAACTCTTTTCAGACATTGTCCACACTGCCAAACAGGTTGAGTTTTGTCATCACCCATGGAAATCTTTGTTATATCCACACTGTAAAGTCTACATTCCTCAGCATGGCATACCAGGTCCTTGGAAACCCAGCTTCTGTTCTACCTCATTTCCTGCTTCACAGCTCCAGGTAACTCATAACTCAACCACACTTGGCCACTAGTCACTCATCAAACATGTCACTTGTATCCACTGCCTTGGACATACCCTTTCTTCTTTCTTTCATCAAACAAAATTCTCCCTGTGGCTCAAGGTTCAGCTCAGAAGCTCCCTTCTGTGAAAAATCTTCTGGTCAGAATGAGCCTCTTCCTCACGTGAGCTCTTTCTCTAGGGCTCAGCTCAGAAACTCCTATTTTAAGCTTTGGTTCTTTTGATTATACTTACGGAGAAGCCATTTGTAAACCAATGCCAGATCTAGTAAGTTTTTAAAAACTTTTAATTTTGGACTAATTTTAGATTTACAGAAATGTTGCAGTGATAGTATGGAGAGCTCCCACTTAATATTTTGCCAAATTATAAAATATTTTATAGAACATATAAAGCATGATATTACAAACACTTATCTCACCTCCTGTCTTTACCAAATCTCAGCACTTTGCCATATTGCTTCAGATTTTTCTTAAAAGGCATAAAACATTATTGTTATTTTTAAAGTCCTCTGAGTACTTCTCCCTGATCACAATCTCTCGTCTGCCTCAAAATTAAGCACTCTCCTTATTTGGCATTTATGACTGTTTGGCATGCCTTTATATGTTCACTACATATTTATGTATCCTAGAAGTTATATGATTTCTTTGTATGTTGTTAAACTTCATATATACAGCATCATTCTGTATACATCAATCAATTGTATATGTTTTGCTTTTCACTTAACATGTATTTGTGATTTTATAGATCTAGTTCATTCATTTAATCTTCTGTATAGTATTTTATTATATAAATATGCAACCATTTGTTCTACTCATTGCTAGACATTTCAGTTTCCCTGTTTTTTTTCTTTAGTATGGACAAGGAGAAAAGCACACAACAATGTACATCGAGGCACTGATTTTATTAACAAAACCAGGAAGTGGACCTTGATTAACCCATAACTTAAACTTTCCCCCTCTAGAGTGCCATTCAAGTCCTGACAGAAGAAAAAATTAGAGACATCAAAATAATACTTTTGGCAGTTGTGAGAGGTTTCTTGTTCTTTTTGGTTCAGCAAAAATCCTTTTCTATAAAAAGTCAGGAAGGAACCCACCAGTATTTTTTAGGGAAATACATGTATAATGAGGTCCCTTTAAGCTCTCCCAAGCTCTTCAGAATCTTAAAAATGGAAGTAGGAGATGTTGTTCATATTATTATACAAAATGGTTGAGTTAAGTCCAAAGGGTACCTGGAGTCTTATCTCACTCAATTTGAATTTTCAGTATCCACCATTGGCCCAGATTTAATCTTCCATTGAAATAATAAACTATTAAAAAAACCCAAAACACATGATTTTTTTCCCCAAACAGTTTTAAATATGCCTATGCATAATTCTACAGAAAAGATGGGAGTAGACCAGCTCAAATGTTTTGTTTGCTAATTAAAGCAGAACTCAGATTATATTTCTTAATAATTTTATACAAATTGGAAAGAAGGTGAGAAATGTTATTACACAGTGCTCAGGCAGGGAAATAGATGCCTTGTATCAACTCAGATTTCTCCTTTGTTCCATGGGGACATTTGCCTTTATCACCTTTCTCTTTCTGCTTATTACAAAAGTATCTAATTTCATATGCATGGTGGTAGGATTGGAGACATTGGGTGAATAAGATAGTGTCTACTCTTAAGAATATACTAGCCACTCCCTGAATATATGAAAACATAATTTAGAAAGAAAGTGAGAGAGAGAGAGAGAGAGAGAGAGAGAGAGGTGGCATGGTTCTCTGGGGGAGGCAAGAGATTGAAGGAGAGTGCTAAAAAATAGGATATGAAGTGCATTCCATATAGAGGGAGCATGCAAATGAAGGAATACTAACAATCACTGCCTCTAAGGAACTCCTGCAATAGCACATCTACTTGGAATCTAAATCCTGGTTTCCATAGTTTTGTCAATTCCACTACTATCCAAACTGTGTTATAGAAGAAATAACACAACTTGGTTCACAAGAAAAAAGACAATATGGAATGTGCCACATACCAGCTATGGTGAACTAGTTTATATTCCCTAAGAATACCATGAATTTTCAATTCTCTAAGTCTTTCCTTATACCCCTACTTTGGATGACATTCTCTGAGTGCTCCACTTCTCTATGGCCTCATGCATCCTTAAAGCTCATTTTAAGCATAACCTCTCTAGGAAATCTCCCTTACTCCCCTCCTGAGGCGTAAATCATCCCTGTGTGTTCTCCCAGAGAAGGCTGCTTCTGCCTCTGTAAGTACAGCACTCAGCACAGTCTGACGAACAGCCTCATAAATTGTGTGTGCCTCTGTGTCCTCTGCTCTTAAAAGACAAGAATTCGTCTAATTCATCTTTGTAATCCCCTCAGTATATGGCATAGTGCCAACATGTAGTAAGTGTTAAACATGCAGTTCATTAAATGATTTGCATAGCCAAAAAGGAAACTGGCACTGGGAATAAGAGTAATCAACAGATCCCAGTAGTGCCACTGCCTTAAACTTCATGTGGATATAATTCCTTTGAAAATAACTGTAGGATTTTTATTGTTGTTATTGTTGATAGTTGCCACTAAGTCCCTCAGCTCTACCTAGAAGTCCTAGGTTCAATTCCTTGGGCCAGAAACCAAGCTGCGTATATTTGAGTGGGTGTTGAGGGTATTCCCCATGGATCTCTTTTACAAATTGTGTTCAAAGTGGGCCATTTCCTGCTAGATTCCTCACCTTTCCTAAGCAGCATATGGTGAAATGTTTATTTTTATTAAAGCAAGTAAATAGTACAAAAGTATGTCAAAGAAAGAAAATTTAAAAGGCAAGAAGAAAAACACTAGACATAGAGTTTAAAAGGCTATTATTTGCCCATCAATTTTATGATTTACTATATTTTTTAAAACAACTGTGAATGGCTTTTTCTTAAGTAATGTTTGGTTTTTTTTTGTTTTTTCTATTTTCTCTAGAAATTTTATAGGAAAAGAGAAACATACTTTAGCAAGGAAGGCTGAAAATTATTTTAAAACTCAAACATATCAGGGTAATATATTCATAATATAAAAACAAAGCAAAACAAATAAACACATGAGCAAAAATAAAACAAGAAATAAATGAGAGTACCAATAGAAGGAGAAGTAACATTACTATAGCTTTGTAGTATTGTCTGAAATCTGGGAAGATTATGCCTCCTGCTTTATTCTTTTTCCTCTGGTTTGCTTAGGCAATTCTGGGTCTTTTATGATTCGATATAAAATTTTGGATTATTTGTTCTAGCTCTGTGAAAAATGTCTTGGGTAATTTGATATGTGTCACATTAAATCTGTAGATTGCTTTGGGTTAGTATGGCCATTTTAACAATATTAATTCTTCCAATCCAAGAGCATGGGATATCTTTCCATTTCTTTATCTTTAATTATCTTTAATTTCCTTTATTAATGTTTTATACTTCTCCACATACAAGTCTTTCATCTCTTTGATTATGTTTATTCCTAAGTATTTTATATTTTTTGGTGCAATTTTTAAAGTTTTTTTTTTTGTTTTTTTTTTTTAATTCCCTTTCTGCTAATTCATTGTTAGTGTGAAGGAATGCAACCACGTTCTGTGTATTAATTTTGTATCCAGCTACCTTGATGAATTCATATATCACTTCTAGTAGTTTTGTGTGGAGTCTTTAGGGTTCTCTATAGGTAATGTCATGTCATCTGCATATACTGACAATTTTACCTCTTCCCTTCCAATTTGGATATCTTTTATTTCTTTTTATTCTCTGATTGCTGTGACTGGGACTTCCAATACTATGTTAAATAGAAGTGGTAAGAGTGGTCATCCTTGTCTTGTTCCAGATTTTCAAGGCTTTCAGCTGTTCACCATTGAGTATTATATTGGCTGTGAGTTTGTTGTAAATAGCTTTTATTATGTTGAGCTATGTTCCCTCTATACTCACTTTGGTAAGAGGATTTTTTTTTTTTTATCATGAATGAGTGAATTCTGTCAAATAATTTTTCTGTATCTATTGAGATGATCATGTGGTTTTGGTCTTTTCTTTTGTTGATGTGGTGTATCACACTGACTGATTTGGGTATGTTGAACAATCCTTGTGCACAGGGGACTATGTTCAACATCCTGAGATAAACCATAATGGAAAAGAATATAAAAAAAATGTATATATGTGTATAACTGAGTCACTTTACTGTATAGCAAAAAATAACAACATTGTAAATCGACTATACTTCAATAAAAGAAGAAACTTAAAAAAGAAGGAAAACTAACATGTAATTTTGTTTGGTACCAGTTCCAGTGACCATAGAGTAAGCATACACTACTCTACATCTCCCACTGATTAATAGTAATAATATAAAAACATCTATCTGAGGACTCAGAAAAGTAAATAATAGCAGATGAAATGGAGAAAGAAATCAAAATTGAAAGTATGGCCAACATGACAATGAATTTATTGATAGTTTCTTTTTTCTTTTCTTATCTCTCAGCTTGGATTCTAGGGCACACAAACCACAGAACTGCACACTAGGTAGGGGGAGGAAAAACTCCAAAAGAAACTTATTCTCTATTTTTCTGTCCAGAGGACTGAGAAGGAAGAGTAGGTGGGATGGAGACTGTGGAGGGAAATTCCTTCCTATGTTTCCTTTTTTTTTTTTTCTTCTCATTTGGCTTACTCAGGTGAAGACAAGCCCAGGTCACAGAACTATACATTAGTAAATACAGAAGTTATATATATATATATACCTAAAACTGAGAGAAATTCTTTCTCTTTGAGGAGAACTAGAAAACTTGGTCCCTGAGGTCCAAAGTGTGTGTGTGTGTTGTGTGTGAAATCATAATTAATTTTCTTCCTCCCTTCTCTTTCATTGATTTGTCCCCAAGGTGAACCAAGTCAAAGAAAGTGTGAAATGACATAGGAAACTTAAACTCTGACTTTTAAGTCAGAAGATCTGTAAGATAAATCCCTGGAGACTTGAGAGAGAAGAGGAGTTATGGAGAAGAAGCTGATAGAGAAAATGAACCCCGAAATCTGTGTATAAAGTCCCAGGCTCACCACTGAATTGCACATGCATTGAACCTAACCAAGATAGTAGAGCAAATGTTTCAAGAGTTGAAATATGATGTAAAACAAAACCCTGGTTGATCACTGGGTGGTGTACTTGAGGAGTAGACCGAAAAGTTCTACAAATGCTTTTAAAACTAAACTGACATATATCTTTCTTAATTAGTGTTTATACTTCCTTTGGATAAATACCCAAGAGTGCAACTGCTGGATCATACAATAGTTGTATTTTTAATATTTTGTGGAACCTCCATACTGTTCTCCATAATGGCTGCAATTTACATTGCCACCAACAGTGCACAAGTGTTCCTTTTCCTCCCCATCCTCTCCAACACTTGTTAATTGCCATCTTTTTTAGCCATTCTGACAAATGTGAGGTGTTATCTCATTGTGGTTTTGATTTGCATTTCCCTGATGATTAGTGATGTTAAGCATCTTTTCATGTGCCTGTTGGCCATTTGTATGTCTTCCTGGGAAAAAGTCTATTCAAATCCTCTGCCCATTTTTTAATTCAGTTTTTCATTTTTTGAAGTTGAATTGTATGAATTTTTGAGTATCTTGGATATTGGCCCCTTATCAGATATATCATTTACAAATATCTTCTCTCATTCAATAGGCAGGCTTTTCATTTTTTTTTAATACTTTCTCTCACTGTGCAAAAGCTTTTTAGTTTGATGTAGTCCCATTAGTTTATTTTTGCTTTTGTTTCCCTTGCCAGAGAAGACATATCCAAAAAATATTAATAAGAACAATGTCAAAGACAACACTGTCTCTATTTTCTTCTAAAGGTTTTATGGGTTCAGGTCTTACATTCAAGTCTTTAATCCATTTTGAATTTATTTTTGTGTATGGTGTGAGAAATTAGTCCAGTTTGATTCTTTTGTATGTAGCTGTCCAGTTTTCCCAACACCATTTATTGAAGAGACTCTCTTTCCTCATTGCCTATTCTTGACTCCTTTGCCATAGATTAACTGCTTGTATAAGTATGGGTTCATTCTGCTCTGCTCCAGTGATCTATGTCTGTTTTTATGCCTATACCATACAATTTTGATTTCTGTAGTTTTGTAGTATAGTTTAAAATCAAGGGGTGTAATATCTTCAGTTTGGGGTTTTTTCCTCAAGATTGTTTTGGCTATTTGGAATCTTTTGTGTTTCCATACAAGTTTTAAAATTATTTGTTCTAGCTCTGAAAAATGCCATTGGAATTTTGATAGGGATTGCATTGAATCTGTAGTGTGCCTTTGGTAGTATGATCATTTTAACAATATCATTTTTTCCAAACCATGACTATGGCATATCTTTTCCATCTGCTTGTGTCATTGCAGCATTATTTACAATAGTCAAGATATGGAAACAACTTAAGTGCCCATCAGTTAATGAATGGATAAAGAAGATCTGGTGTACATATGCAGTGGAATCCATAAAAAAAAAAATGAAATATTGCCATTTGTGACAACATGGATGGACCTAGAGGGTATTATGCTAAGGGAAATAAGTCAGACAAAGACAAATACTTTATGATTTCATTTATATGTGGCATCTTAAAAATCAAAACAAATGAACAAATATAACAAAACAGAAACACAGTTATAGATACAAAGAACAAATTGGTGATTGCTAGAGGGGATAGGTTGGGAGGGGGAAAGAAATAGGTAAGGGAGATTAAAAGTTACAAACTTCCAGTTGCAAAATAACTGAGTCATGGGCATGAAATATACAGTGTGGGGAATGTAGTCAATAAATATCTTTGGTGACATATCATAACTAGACTTATCAAGGTTATCATTTTGAAATGTATAGAAATATCAAATCACTATGTTGTATAACAGGCACTAACAGAGTGTTGTAGGCCAATTATACTTCAAAAACAAACAAAAAAACTCATAGAAAAAGAGATCAGATTTGTGGTTAACAGAGGTGAAGGGTGTGGGTGGAGGTGGAACTGGATAAAGGTAGTCAAAAGATACAAACTTCTAGTTATAAAACAAGTAAGTACTAGGCATGTAATGTACAGCATGATAAATATAATTAACACTGCTGTATATTACCATGAAAGTTGTTAATAGAGTAAATCCTAAGAGTTTTCACCACAAGGAAATTTTTTTTTTCTATTTCTTTAATTTTGTAACTATATGAGATGATGGAAGTTCACTAAACATATTGTGATAATCATTTTACAATGTACGTAAGTCAAATCATTATACTGTAGAGAGAAGAGATCAAGAAGGTGGAATAAAAGGTATGGAGCTTATCTCCCCTCATGAACACATCAAAAATACATCTATATGGGGAACAATCCTCACTGAAAACTAACTGGAAACTGGCAGAAGGACTCCTGAACAGCCAAACCTGTAAGAAAGATACACACGTAAATGGGTATGAGGGGAAGAAAAGTGATTGAGTCAGCATCTGTACCCTTGGGAGGAGACTCAGAGAAAAATGGAGATTACACAAGCATTCTCTTCCTCTGAGGTAGAGGTCCTCATGCAGGAAGACGCAGAACAACACACATTTAAAGGGAACAGTGCAAGCTTGACCTTGACTGTCAGTGCTTCTGCTCCAGTAACTTGAAATAAGGTTGTGTCCATGGCAGTGTGGTAATAGCCAATGAGTGGAGAGAAAGTTCTGCCTCACACTGTGCACCAGCTCTTGTCTCTCCACCCCCAGCCCCATCTCCTGTCAAGGTGATACCTGCCAGCACACCCTGAGAAAAGACGCGACTGGCATCCATATTGAAACCAGCTCTCCCACCAAAGACATCAGACACGTGCAATCTGCATAGGAGCGCTTCCACATAAGAACACCCCTTCAAGATCACAATAGGTAAAAGTTTCACCTAAATTCGTAGAGGCAGAGAAAGTTAAGCAAAATGAAACCTGATAGGAACTACCTTCAATTGAAAGAGGAACAGAACACACTTGGAAAAAATTGAAACAAAATTAACAATTTACCAGATAAGGAATTCAAAAACTCAGTAATAAAAATGTTAACTGAACTAGGGAAAAATAATTGATCTAATCACTGAACATTATAACAAGGAGATAGAAAATATAAAAAATGACCCAATCAGACACAATCAGACATGAATAATTCAATATCTTAAAAAAAAAAAAAACTCTAGAAGGAATGGATAGTAGACTAAGTGATACATAAGAACACATAGTGATCTGGAAGATAGAATAATGGAAATTACCAAATCAGAGCAACAGAAAACAAAAACAAAAAAAAACACAAAAAGAACAACATTTTAAAAAGTGAAAGCAGTTTAAGAGACCTCTGGGATAATATTAAGTATTCCAATATTTGCATCATAGGGGTTCCAGAAGGAAAACAGAGAAGAGGATTGAAAATGTATTTAAGGAAATTATGGTTGAAAACTTCCCAAACCTGAAGAAGGAAACAGATACCCAAGTACGGGAAGCACAGAGGGTCCCAAACAAGATGAACCAAAACAGACAAACACCAAGACATATCATAATTAAAATGGCAAAAGTTAAAGATAAAAAGATAATTCTAAAGGCTGCAAAAGAAAAACAAAGAGTCATATACAAAGGAATTTCCATAGGCTATCAACTGATTTCTCTGCAGAAACTTTGCAGGCCAGAAAGGATGGTCATGATATATTCAAAGTGCTGAAAGGGAAAAACCTGCAACCTAGGATACTCTACCCAGCAAGATTATCATTTTGAATAGAAGGAGAGATAAAGACCTTTTCAGACAGCAAAGACTAAAAGAATTCATCAACACTAAATCTACCCTAAAAGGAACATTGAAGGGTCTTTTCTAAATTAAAATGAAGTAAGAATCTATAAGAAAGGAAAAATCCCTCTAAGAAAGGCAAATATGTAGGACTGAAGATCAACATACTGTAAGAAGTGAGGATGAAACACTTAAATAACCCAGTATGTAGATGAAAAGACAATACAATATAAAGCAACTATAACTACAATAAACAATTAAGGGATAAGTATAAAGATGCAAAATATGACATCAAAAACACAAAATGTGAGGGAGGGGAATACAAATGTTGATCTCTTAGAATATGTTTGAACTTAAATGACCATCAGTTTAAAACAAGTAGATAAAGTCATAGGTCAATATATATGAACTCCTTGTTAACCACAAATCAAAAACCTACAATAGATACACAAAAACCAAAAAGAAACTACTAAAGAAAATCATCAAACCACAGGGGAAGAAACCAAAAGGATACTTGAACAGAGAACTACCAAAACAACCAGAAAACAATAAATAAAATGGCAATAAGTACATATCTACATGTCAATAAGTTAAGTGCTCTGATCAAAACACAGGGTGGCTGATTGCATTAAAAAAAAAAAAGAATGTTTCAATATGCTGCCTACAAGAGACCACTTCAGGGCAAAAGACAAACACAGACTGAAAATGAAGAAATGGAAAAAGATATTCCATGGAAATGGAAATGGTAAGAAAGCAGGGGTAGCAATACTCATATCAGACAAAATAGACTTTAAAACAAAGACTAAAGCAAAAGACAAAGAGGGGCATTATATAATGATAAAGGGACCAATACATAAGTGGACATTACACCCATTACACCCAATATATGCATCCAATGCATAAACACCTAAATATATAAAACAAGTACTAACAGACATAAAGGGAGAAACTGACAAATATACAATAATAGTAGAGGAATTTAATACCCCACTTACATCAATGGACAGATCATCTGGACAGAACATCAATAAAGCAATAGTGGTCTTAAATGATACAATTGACCAGTTAGACTTAATAGATCTCTACAAAATACTACACCCCCAAACAGCAGAATAAATATTCTTTTCAGGTGCACATGCAACATTCTACAGTATAGATCAAATGGTAGGCCAAAAAATGAGTGACAAGAAAATTAAGAAGATAGAAATTATATCAAACCTTTATATCAACCATAACATCATGAAACGAAAAATCAACTACAGAAAAAAATTGTAAAAGAACAAACATGTGGACACTGAACACCATGCTACTAAAAAAAAAAAAAAACAATATCAATGAGGAAATCAAAGAGGAAATCAGAAAACACCTAGAGACAAATTAAAATGGAAACACAACTCTCCATAATCTATGGGATGCAGCAAAAACAATTCTAAGATGGAATTTTGTAGTGATACAGGCCTTCCTCAAGATACAAACAAACAAACAAACAAAATCAAATAAACCTAATCTACCACCTAAAGGAATTAGAAAAAGAAGAACAAACAAAGCCCAAAGTTAGCAGAGGGAAGAATATAATTAAGATCATAGAGGAAATAAACAAAATAGAGACCAATAAAACAATAGAAAGGATCAATGAACCCAAGAGCTGTTTTTTGAAAAGGTAAACAAAACTGACAAACTTTTAGCCAAGCTCACGAAGAAGAAAAAGAGTGAAGATGCAAATAAACAAAATAAGAAATGAAAGAGGAGAAATAACAACCAATGCCACAGAGATAGAAAATATCATAGGAGAATAATAGAAACAGTTATATGCCAACAAGTTGGAAAACCTAAAAGAAATGGACAAATTTCTAAAAAGATACAACCTACAAAGACTGAATCAAGAAGAAAAGACAATTTTAACAGACTAATCACTAGTAGTGAAATTGAATTTGTAATAAAATAAACTCCGTGCCTGCAAACAAAAGTCCAGGACCAAATGCCTTCTACGGAGAATTCTACCAAACATATAAAGAAGAACTGATACCTATCCTTCTCATATTATACCCCAAATTAGAGAGGATAGAACACTCCCAAATTCATTCACAAGTCAACCATTACCCTGATACAAAAATAAGACAAAGACACTACAAAAAGACAAAATTATAGGCCAGTATCTTTGATGAGTATAGATACAAAAATCCTCAACAAAATATTAGCAAACTGAATCCAACAATATATAAAAAGGATTATACACCATGATCAAGTTGGATTTATTTCAGGGACACAAGAATGGTTCAACATTGACAAGTCAATCATTATGATACAGCACATTAACAAAACAAATAATAAAAATGATATATTCATTTCAATAGACACAGAAAAAGCATTTGACAAAATTCAACATCCATTCATGACAAAAAAATCTCATCAAAGTGGGTATAAAGGGAACATATCTCAACATAATAAAGGCCATTTGTGGTAAACCCATAGCTAACATCACACTCAATGGTGACAAGCTGAAATCCTTTCCTCTAAACTGAGGAAAAAGACAAGGATGCCCACTCTCACCACTTCTATTTAACATGTTATTGGAAGACCTAATGACAGCAAACAGACAAGAAAAAGAAATAAAAGCATCTAAATTGGAAGAGAAGAAGTAAAACTGTTACTATTTGCAGATGGCAGATATATATAGAACCCTAAATTCTCTGCCCTAAAACTATTAGAACTACTAAATTAATTCAGTAAAGTTGCAGAATACAACATTAATATACAGAAATCTGTTGCTGTTCTATACACTAATAATATCAGAAAGAGAAAGTAAGAAAAAAAAAAAAAAAAAAAGCTCTTTCAAAATCTCATCAAAAAGAATAAAATACCTAGGAATAAACTTAACCAAGGAGGTGAAAGACCTATACTCTGAAAACTATAAAAGACTGATGAAGGAAGTTGAAGATGATACCAAAACATGGAAAAATATCTTCTGCTTTTGGACTGGAAGAATTAATATTGTTAAAATGACCATACTACCCAAAGTGATCTTCATATTCAGTGAAATCCCTACCAAAACATCCATTACATCTTTCACAGAACTGAAAAAAAAAAATCCTAAAATTCATATGGAATGACAGAAGGTCCTGATTTACCAACACAATCTTAGAAAGAAGAACAAAGCTGGAAGTATCATGCTCCCTGGCTTCAGACTATACTACAAAGCCACAGTAATCAAAACAGCACTGTACTAGCAGAAAAACAGACCCATAGGTCAATGGAACAGAATAAAAAGCCCAGAAATAAACCCACATACATATGGTCAATTAATCTATGACAAAGGAGGCAAGAATATACAATGGAGAAAAGACAGTCTCTTCAGCAAGTGGCGCTGGGGAAAATGAACAATCACATGTAAACCAATGAGATTAGAACATTTCCTCAAACCATATATGAAAATAAACTCAAAATTGATTAAAGACCTAAATGTAACACCTGAAACCATAAAGCTCCTAGAAGAGAACATAGGTAGAATACTCTTTGTCACAAATATTGGCAATATTTCTTTGAATCTGTCTCCCATGGCAAAAAATAAACAAATGGGACCTAATTAAACTTAAAAGCTTTGGCACAGCAAAGGAAACCACTGACAAAATGAGAAGACACCTACAAAGTGGGAGAAAATATTTGCAAATGATATGACTGACAATGGGATTAATATCCAAAATATATAAACAGCTAATACAACTCAGTATCAAAAAACCCAAACAACCCAATCAAAAAATGGGCAGAAGTCCTGAATAGATATTTTTCCAAAGCAGACATACAGATGGCTAACAGGCACATGAAAATATGCTCAATATCACTAATATTTAGAGAGACGCAAATTAAAACCACAAGATATCACCTCACACCTGTCAGAATGGCTATCATCAAAAAGTCTACAAGTAACAAATGTTGGAGAGAATATGGAGAAAATGTAACCCTTGTACACTGTTGGTGGGAATGTAAGTTGGTGCAGCCACTGTGGAAAACAGTATGCATATTCCTCAAAAAGCTAAAAACACAACTAACATATGATCCAGCAATTCCACTCCTTGGTATATATCTGGAAATAAAATACCCAAAACACTAAATCGAAAAGATATATATACATTTCAATGTTCATAGGAGCACTGTTTACAACAACCAAGATATTAAAGCAAGCCAGGGGCCCATCAGCAGATGAATGGAAAAATAAGATGTGATGTGTGTATATATACAATGGAATATTACATTAAAAGAATGAAATTATGCCATTTTCAGCAATGTGGATGGCCCTAGAAAATATTATGCTCAGTGAAACAAGTGAGACAAAGACAAATGCTGCATGATGTCATTTATACATGGAATCTAAAAAATAATACAAATGATCATATGTGAAAAACAGAAGCAGATTCACAGATATAGAAAACAAAGGGTAGAGGGATGGGGGAGATTCAAATAAGGAGTATGGTATTAAGAGATACAAACAGGGGCTTCCCTGGTGGCAGAATGGTTGAGAGTCCGCCTGCCGATGCAGGGGATGCGGGTTCATGCCCCAGTCCAGGAGGATCCCACATGCCGCGGAGCAGCTGGGCCCGTGAGCCATGGCCGCTGAGCCTGCACGTCCAGAGCCTGTGCTCCACAATGGGAGAGGCCACAACAGTGAGAGGCCCACGTACCGCAAAAAAAAAAAAAAAAAAAAGAGATACAAACAATTATGTATAAAATAGATAAGCAGCAAGGTTATATTGTATAGCACAAGGAATTATAGCCATTATCTTGTAGAAAATTTTAATGAAATATAACCTTTAAAAATACTGAATAACTATGCTGTACACCTGACACAAATATAATATTGTAAATCAACATTTCAATAAAAATAAATAATTAAAAAATCATTATACTGTACACCTTAAACTTTACATTGCTGTTTCTCTATTTTGTCTCAATCAAACTTGAAGAAAAAAAAAACTAAACTGCGATAAGAAGCACAGCCTACAGACGGCAGGTTGGGACTTGTGGCAACAACCATACCAGGTTGATTCCCTGATAAAACAAACAAAAAACAAAAACAAACAAAAGGAAAACACTCTCTAGATGATTTTAACAGGAGTAGATTCATAAACAAAATTCTCAAAATTTTCTAATACAATCCAAAATTACTAGTTGTAAGAAAAACCAGGAAAATCTCAATAACTCTCCAGAGAAAATATAATCAATTGATACCAATACCTATGTTGACCCATATGTTGAAACTATTGGACAAAGCTTTGAAAGTAGTATTTTAACTATGCTCCACTAAGTTAGAGAAAACAAATCTTTTGAAATAAATGGAAAGGAAATGGAAGATACAAAGAAGAATCAAATGGAAATTTTAGAGACAAAAAATGTGAAAACTGAAAAAAATTTTACTGGATAGCAGAGTGGAAGTGGCAGAAAAAAAATCACCAAACTTGAAAATAGATCAATAGCAATAATCCTTTCTAAATAAGAAGAGACAAAACTTAGAGGAAAAAATATATAAGCAGAGCCTTAGGGCCACGTGAGACAGGTTTTGCGTTTGTGTCACTAGACTCCCAGAAGGAGAGAAAAAAGAGATTGGTGAAGAAAATTTGTATCTGAAATCTTCTCAAATTTGGTGAAAGCTATAAATGTGCACGTTTAAGAGGTTGAGAGAACCCCCAAAATGAAGAAAATAACATACAGAGTTATCATAATCAAACTGCTGGAATCTCAAGATAAAGAAAAAATCTTAAAAGCAGCAAGCAAAACCCCAACACCTTATATATAGGAGAACAATTCAAATGACAGCCTATCTCAATGGAAATCATGGAAGTTAGAAGACAGTGTAATAAACTATTTAAGGTGCTGAAAGAAAAGAATTCTTAATTCAGAATTCTATAACCACTGAAAATATCATTCAGGAAATAATGTGAAATTAAGACATCCTTGGGTGCAAAAAAAAAAAAAACACAAACAAACAAACAAACAAAAAAACCCTAAAACAAATGGTTAAAGAAGTTCTTTAGGCAGAAGAGAAATGATGCCAAGGGAATCCTGGAATCCCAGAAGTGAAAGAAGACAATAGAAATGGTAACTATCTGGGTAAATAAAAATAACCTTTTTTTCTCCTCTTAAGTTCTTTGAAATATGTATGACGGTTGAAGTTAAAAGTCATAACATTGTCTGATGAGGTTTTCAAGTTTTTATAGATGAAACTACAGCAAAAAAGAGGGAGCATAAATGAACATATATGGTTATAATGTTTGCACATTTTTCCTTGTGTATGTAAACTTTGAAAAGATAGTTATGTATATTTTAATAATTTGGGCAACCACTAAAAAAAGCTATAAAGAGACACAGTCAAAAAATAAATTGATAAATTAAAATTGAATACTAAAAAAATCAAATAATAAAAAGAAGATAGAAAAGTGAAAACAAAAGAAAAAAATCAGAGCAAACAAATAGAAATATAATAAAATTATAGGCCTAAATCTATCCATATCAATAATTACATTAAAGTAAATGTTCTAAGCAAAATGAACAGACAGAGGATCAGATTTAAAAAAAAAAAAAAAGGTAAGACTCAACTACATGCCATCTACAAAAAAGCCACCTTAAATATAATTATATAGGTAGATTAGAAGTAAAAAGAAGGAAAAAAGATATACCATGCAAACACTAGTTAAAAGAAAACTGGAGTGGCTATATTAGTATCAGATAAAGTAGACATCAGAACAAGAAGAATTACTGGGGATAAAGAACATAACATAATGATGAAAGGGTCAATTCACCAAGAAGACACAACAAACATACGTGTATGCACCAAACAGACCTTTAAAATACACAAAGCAAAAACTGAAGCTGGAAGAAACAAATTAAAAATTATAGTTAGATTGCAAAAACTTCTCTCAGTAATTAACAGAACAACAAGTAAACACAAAATCAGCAAGGATATAGAAGTTCTGAAAAAAACTCAGCTGACTTGACATGTATAAAACATTCAACACAAAAGCAGAATATACATTATTTTCAAGTGCACATGGAACATTCTCCAAGATAGACACATATCTTGGGTCATAAAACAGGCCCTAACAAATATTAAGTGATTGAAATAACACACAGTATGTTCTCTGTCCATAATGAAATTAAACTAGAAACAAACAACAGAAAAATGTTGGTAAAAAAGCACAAATATTTGAATATTAAACAACATTTCTAAATGATACATTGGTCAAAGAGGGTATCATGAAACATTTAGAAATATTCTGAACTAAATGAAAATAGACATACTACATGTGATGGTCAGTTTTATGTAGTCAACTTAGCTCGGCTATTGTCCTTATTATTTAATCAAACATGAATCTAGATGTTGCTGTGAGGTAGAAATGATAAAGTCTATAGCCATTTTAAGCAAGAAAGATAATTAGTTGAAAGGTTAAAATAAAGATAAATTAGAACAGTGTCCTTCTTAAGCAGCTTTCCTGAAATGCTGTGAGCATATTGAATGAAAGAATAGATTTGAACCATAAGAAACAGCCCAGTTCTTGTTCGAACTCAACTATATATTTATTCTTCCAACCAAGTGGATATTTATCGAATACCCCCTATCTGCCAGCGAAAAACCCAGTTCTTCCATACCATGTCTTTATTCCCTGTGTCTCCTTTTAGTACTCACATAGAATACTTTGTGACACCAGCTGAGCTCCTACAACTTGACTCCAGTATGACATTATCTGTCCTGACATTCAGTCAGATCTCAGTTAAGGGCTCAGTCCCATAAGACTGCTCCCACCCTACTTCAGATGCCAGTTACAGATAGTAGGTCCCCCAGGTTACCTACAACTTCTGTCCAATTTGGTTATACATTGGAGGTTCTCAAGATTTCTTCTTCAAGTTGATCAATTTTAGAGCAGCGCCAGAACTCAGGGAAATACTACCAGCTTATTAGGGGATAAAGGATACAGATGAACAGTCAGATGAAGAGATACATAGGGAAAGGTCTGGGAAGGTCCCAAGCACAGGAGCTTCTGTCCTTCTCGATAGGTTCAAAGACAAATATAACAAGAGATGCTCCTACTGCCTTTATCAGTTAAGAATTCATATATATATATATATATATATATATATATATATATATTCTATTACCTCAGAGCCAGGTACTGTGTTAAGCAATGAATATTAGACCAAAAGTTAAAATGAATGAATGAACGAACAAATCCTTAAGGAATTTTTGTGTGGATATTAGATAATGAGTAGGAAGTAAGAAGAAAAGCCCATTCCAGTCAGAGGGAAACAATGTAAACAAAGAAATGGAAGTAGAACAAGAAAAAATTGCTCTGAGAAACTATACTTTCTGCCCCTAAATTCTCTTTGCTTCCTTTCCCAGGTCTCCAGCAGCGGGGATTGGATGTACTAACTGCAGTGCGACAGCCAAAACATGGAGTTACACAGTGGGCTGTTGGTAAAATAATAGAAGTACACGGAATAGTTAGCTAGCCCAAGGAGTGGGAAGGGGAGAGATAGAACACACATTTCAGGCCAATGCAGATTTTGTACTCCAAATGAAATTTCTCCAGCATCTTTAATTTAAAAAACACTATACAATGCTGAGCAAAAGTTGTCCAATCCCAAGCTACACTGACTGTCTTTACTTCATTTGAATCCCACTAAAGCACGATCTTCTCAAATATCCTTTTATGATATCTAGATAGTCTAATGCTTCAATTTAATTCTATGAGAGTGTGGATTAACAATGAATGTGAAAAACTGAGGGGATTTCCCAAAGAAAGTCATTTCCTCGAAGGAGAAAGAAAAAGCCCTCCACAAAGTACAAGAAATCTTTTGGTTTTATTATTTTTGTTATTTGTCCCTCATATGATGAATCAAGAATGGGAGCCTAAAATCTAAATTAAAGGTTACTGCAGCAGCATTTTTAAAAAAAAAATTATGCTACATGGCTTTAACAGAGGAAAAGTGATTCTAATATCACCCTGAATATTTTCTGTAGAGAAAGCACAGATGTATTGCACAGCTCAAATGCTGAATCCTCTTTGGTTTATTCAGAATTATTTAAATTATTAGGTCACATAGGATAAGCATGATAAGCATTAGTCTTTTTGTGATCTAATTCATCAATCTTTCCAAAGTTACTAAGGCAAATTCTATTCTAAATTTTATTCTAAAAGCCTCCATAATTTTGTGTATTTCTGTTTATCAAAAGTCACAAATAAGTTTCATTTTCTCTGCTACTAGATACTTTTAAAAATAAAGTAATACTTGTATTGGAAGGTAAAATACATTCCAGGAACAAAATAAAAGTAGAGAGGAGTCAAGAAGCAACCAGCAATAACAGTGGATTTCAGGCTGGGAGGAGAAGCTGTAGAGAAAGCAGACAAGAAGTGATGAAAATTTACTTGTCTACATCATGAACCTGCATGGGAAATATTGCTCTAAACATTCTATATTTGAATAGATGTTATATGGTAATTGGAGTTAATTTGCTAATGGGTGTTATCTGAATATGGATTTCAAAACACTCTATAAAATAAGTTCTAGATAAGATTTTTGATTTATTTGGAAAATTGTCATAAATGATTTACTAAGAACCTAAGAACCTAGAGCTGTTTATCTGCTTAATTTTGGAGAGTCTCAGGCCAATAATGAGGATATTCTAAAAGTGAACCTAGACTATAACACACATATTTACAGGCAACCATGAGCTCACAGTTTCCTATCCACAAATGGCAAAATCATGCTTATTATCTACACAAGCTTAGGAATAGAATAAAACATACCATAATTCTACCTACTGAAAAATTTCTTCTCTAAGAAGCACAAATACTTAGTGAGGTTATGTTTAGATCTGTCCTTGGGCATGACAAATAAAAAATGTAACTGTGTGTGATATGGACCCCTTATTATAGAAGGACCCTTTAGAAAAATCTATCATTTTTTTTGTCTTTGTTGTAGGAAAAAGCTTAGTCAACATTATTTGGGGATGATCAATCTTGACAGCAACTACAATAGAAAATTAACATTTGCTTATCAGAACTTAAGATATTTCAGTTAACATTGGTGTAGGAGTAAAATTTACCCTTATCTAGCTAACTTTCAGGAGTAGCAAAAACAGAGGATTTTCACAAGATATTAGAACTATTTAAAATATTTATTGGTGTATTTTTGAACTTTCCATTTCTACCACTTTAAAAAGAATTCACATTTTACATAGTGTCTCATGTTAATTAAAAGTTATCATTTCGTGTTTATTACAGAATAAATCTACTATAGATCTATTTCATTATCCTAAACTAGTATACCACATATTAAAAATAATTTTAAATGTTTTTCTTAAAAATTGTAAAAAAATATTTTAAATTGAAAATTTTCATTAATTAAAACTTTCAGTTCATATGAATTATTCCCTATTCTATCAAGTAAGAGTAACTGTCTATTGATTTCCAGACTATACCTTTAATCAAAGTAGAGAGGTATTAAAAAAAGTCTAAGCACATAATCTATATCAAATACCTTATGGTCTTGGAGGAAGAAAAATAGATTAGCATATGCAATTTTAAAACCAAGTAGAATCAGGAATTACAGAAAATGTGATATGAGAGTTATATAAGAGAAGGATGCTACTCAGGGAACTAGAAAAAGAGAAAGGTTTCAGAAAAGATGTGAGATTTACTCTGGGCCCTCTCCCTTTTTTTCTGGTCCTTGAAAAGTCCATATTGAAGACTATAAAATTTTTTGGAGACTAACTGAAAAACAATGCTGTGATCATAAATTGTCTTGTTCTCTTTAAGAGAATCCTCTAATCTTAACATTAGATTCTATATCTATACTTTTGAATACTCAAGATTATAAATGGTATTCTGAATTAATTTTTATAATAGACTTTGCTGAATATCTAAAATATCTGAAGGACAACAGTAGTGCTATTGATTTAGAGATTAATAAGAAGGCTCTTGCCTGAGAGGTGGTTAGCATATATTAAAGGAAACAATTTCATGAACAGATATAAATTTAACATGCTGCAATAAGAGAACAAGGTACCAGGAGAGCAAAAGGAGGATGTTGTTTGAAACTACCATGCATTCCTGAAAACTGTATCTTAAAGCAGGTGATCAAAATGTAAAGTGTTATTTAGCATGAGGTTTACTCTTTTCACCTCTGAAGGCAATGGAAAAAAATTAAATGAGGAGCTAAAGGTAAGAAATGAATTGAAGAAAAAAAAAAAAAAGAAAACCCTCACAAAAACAAAACTATATTAAGCAATATTGAAAGCATCAAAACATGATGACAAGTTTAATTTATTTTGTGTACATCATCTATGGCATGTGATTGTTTAAATCAAGGGACCATCCAAAATGTCACCTAACCAAAAAGTAGGAAAACTGCAAGCAAAGTTATATAAAGAATCACAGGGAGAGACTTTCATTCACCTAACTTCAGGCTGATGTGGCTCAGCACTGCCTGATCAAAAGGTTAGAAAATGCTGCAAAATTGACCAATTGATGAGATAGTATTCTACAGTGCCTAAGTCTAATAAAAAAATCAGGAGTTTCAATTCCTGACATAACAGAGTAATAAATATCAGACTAACTTTCCTGCCATGAACTGGAAGCAACTACTTTCAGGCATTAACAACACAGAACACAAGTCTGGGATCCTTGAAAGAAGAAATACACACAAAGTAAGCTCCATATTTGCCCTGAATTTCTGTCAGAAGGCACATTCCAAGTCTTGACATACGGAAGTGGAGCCCAAGCAAAGAACAGCACCCTCAACTGGGTGAAAGAAAGAGAGATTAGGCTACAGGAGTGATAAGGATGGAATCTTTAGATTAAGGTGGAGGAGAAGAAAGAGAGTGTAGATAAAGTGTAGATAAAGAACTCTGTAGATAAAGAGTTCCAGAACCTGCCTTGGAGTTGCCTAGACATGGAAAGGGCTAGATTTCATGAAGTCTGGCAGAGAATAACTTCTGAGAAATTGGAGCTCAATAAAGTTTCTGAAGGCTGCGTAATGTGAGGAAACATTGGAGTTCTGGTCATTCAGAGTGGGAAGATTTCACTAACTTCCCCAAGCATACAGTTAAAATCTTATACAAATCACAAATAAGAGTAGGGATACACTAGCCCTAAATTATCCTTTCAATCCATCCTAACAAAGCCTAAAGAGTCTTGACAGCATAAAGCTGATTCTCCAGTAAATTAACTACTTTCCAGAAAAAAGTCAATGCACTTTAAAGAAAGACAATAAAATTTAGATTTTAAACATGAGGCAACCAACAATGTACAACATACAATAATAATTTACTAGAATATGAAGCTGGGAAATATGACACATAACTAAGAACAAAAATGTCAATAGGAATAGACTCAGATATGAAAATAAGGTTGCAATTAGCTGATAAGGGCTTTAAATATATCTATTATAAATACGTTAATATTTTTTTAAAGATTGAGTAAACAGACAAAAAGCCTTAGCAAAGAATTAGAAACTACAAAGAAGAACTGAATAGAAATTCTAACTAAAAATTACAATAGCTGAAAAAAAAAAAAAGAAAAAGAGTAGCCTTGGCAGTTGATGGAAACTAAAAAAGAAGGCTATACGATGAAACAAATTACATAAACTAAATCTCAGAAAGAAAAATAAACTTGAAAAAAGGAACAGAGCCTCATTGACCTGTTGAACAGTATGATATGTCTAAATATATAACTGAAGTGTCACAAGAAGAGGAAGAGACTGGGAAAAAACTATGTTTGGAGAATTAATGGTTAAAATTTTTCAAATTGATGAAAAATTTCATATCACAAATGTAATGAGCTGAAAAACTAGTCCAAAAACCACAAATAAAATCAGACATAGGCACCTTATAGTCAAGATAATGAAAATCTACTTTACCATTGTATTGAAGATAAAAAGAAAATCTTAAAAGCAATCAGAAAAGACAC
Organism: Delphinapterus leucas; assembly: GCF_059928025.1. Taxonomy (NCBI): domain Eukaryota; kingdom Metazoa; phylum Chordata; class Mammalia; order Artiodactyla; family Monodontidae; genus Delphinapterus; species Delphinapterus leucas. The sequence continues at coordinate 33,955,794 of NC_143147.1, forward strand.
AGTGCATACAAGTGAAAATGATAAAAACTATAGCTGACTTCTTATCAGAAATAATGCAAGCAAGAAGGCAATGGGACACATTGAAAGTGTTGGAAAAAAAGCCTGTTAACCTAGATTTCTATATCCAGCCAAGTATCTTTAAAATATGAGGGTAAAATAAAGACATTTCCAAAAACCTAAAGTCAAGAGAAATTGAAACAAAAGAGATGTTAAAGATTTTTATATTAAAACATAATGGAACACAGATCTAGTTGAAAGAATGAAGAGCACAAGAAATGGCAAAATATGTAAGTAAACAGAACTATTTTGGGGTTTTTTTTTGATAACTGATATTTTTGAAGATAGACTGCAATAAGTTAAACATGTGTTTTATAATGTCTAGATCAACTAAACAATAACACAAAGAGGCATGGCAAAAAGTCAATAGAGGAGATGAAATAGAATACTGAAAATTATTCAGTTCACCAAAAAGAAGGTAGGAAAGTTGCAACTGAAATAAAAGAGCAGATAGGACAAATAGAAAACAAAACACAATAAAACAAATAAAAAAGAAAACAAATATGAAATAACAAATACAAAAAAATAAACATGGTGTATTTAATCTAAACTTATAATTACACTGAGTGTAAATGGACTAAATTTTACAGTTAGAAGGCAAAAATTGTCTGACTGGATAAAAAAGCAAGAGGAAACCATTTGGTATTTATAAGAAATCACTTTAAACATAAAGACATAGACTGGTTGAGAGTTAAAAGATGGAGAAAAACATATTGTGCAAACATTAATCATAAAGAAGTAAATGTACTTATATCGATATCTGAAAAGTTAGACTTCAACAAGTAATGTAGTATAAGGGAAAATGAGAAATATTATAGTGGTAAAAGTTACAATTCATCAAGAAGACATAAATCTTAAATATTAATCATTTAATGAGAAACCTCTCAAATGTATGAAGCAAAATTTGATTATCTAAAGGGAGAATGAGACTAGTCCACAGTCATAGTTGGAAACATTAACCAGTCTCTCAATAATTGTTAGAACAAAATTCAGTAAGATATAGAAGATTTTTAAAACACTATAAATATTAAATTTGACTTAACTTTTATAAAACTTTATGTTCTAAAATAACAAGATACATATTATTTTCAAGATGGACTATATACTAATTTATAAAACAAGTGTCAATACATTTCAAAAACAACTGGGTGGGGACACAGCCTTACCCTCAGCAGACAGGCTGCCTAAAGACTTCTTGAGCCCATAGTCACCTCTAGATATGCCGCTAAATGTGGCCCTGCTCACCAGAGGGCCAAGACACAGCTACACCCACCAGGGGGCAGGCACTGGCCCCTTCTGCTAGGTTGTCTACACAAACCTCTAGACCAGCCTCACCTACCAGGGGACAGACACCAGAAGCAAGAAAACTACAGTCCCACAGCCTTCAGACCAAGTCAACAAACTCAGGCCATACACTACCCAACATCTAGGTGGCCCCTGGCCCTTGGGTGATGAAAGGAGAGTGCACTGCTGGGAGGCATAGGACTTCTCCTACAGAGGGTCACTTCTCCAAGGTTGAGAAACATAACCAACCTACCACATACATAAAAATACAAATAGCAATTTAGATCAAATACGTTGACTGAGGAATATGTTTCAGATGAAGAAAGAAGATAAAACCCCAGAAGAAGAGCTAAGTGACATGGAGATAGGCAATCTACCCAAGAAAGTGTTCAGAGTAAGGGATGTAAATATGATCAAAGAACTCGGGAGGAGAATGGATGAACAGAGTGAAAAGTTAGACGTTTTTAACAAATAATTAGAAAATATAGAGAACAACCAAACAGAATTAAAGAATACAATAACTGAAATGAAAAATACACTAGAAGGAATCAAGAGTAGACAAAATTAGGCAGAAGAACTGATCAATGAGCTGGAATATAGAGTAGTGGAAATGACTGCTGCTGAACAGAAAAAAGAAAAAAGGAACAAAAAGAAAGGAGGACAGTTTAATAGACCTCTGGGACAAATTGAGTTCACTATATTCACATTTTAGGGGTCCCAGAAGGAGAAAAGGAAGAGAAAGGGCCTGAGAAAATATTTGAAGAGATAATATCTGAAAACTTCCCTAACCTGGGGAAGAAAACAGTCACCCAAATTCAGGATGCGCAGAGAGTTCCATATAGGATTAACCCACAGAGGAATACACCATGACACATTGTAATCAAAATGACAAATATTAAAGATAAAGAGAGACTATTAAAAGCAACAAGGGAAAAGCAACAAATTACACACACGGAAACTCCCATAAGGCTATCAGCTGATTTTTCAGCAGAAACACTGCAGGCCGAAAGGGAGTGGCATGATATACTTAAAGTGATGAAAGAGAAAAATCTACAACCAAGAATATTCTACCCAGCAAGGCTCTCTTTCATATTTGGTGAAGAAATAAAAAGCTTTACAGACAAGCAAAAGCTAAAAGAACTCAGCGCAACAAAACCAGCTTTACAATAAATGATAAAGGAACTTCTCTAGGCAGAAAAAGAAAAGGTCATAATTTAGAAACAATTTAGAAAACTTCATTGGTAAAAGCAAACATGCAGTAAAGGTAGGAAATCATCCACACACAAAGCTAATAGGGAGGTTCAAAGACAAAAGCAGTAAAAATCGTTTGTATCCACAATAGGCAGTCAAGGGATATGCAAAACAATTAGATGTAAAATATAAAATCCTAAACAGTAACTGTGAGGGGAGGAGAATACAAACACACGGTATCTAAAATGCATTTGAAATAAAGAGACTTAAAAAGAAAAAACTAGAAAAGATCAAAGAAATGAAAAGCTGGTTCTTTGAAAAGATAAACAAAATTGATAAACATCAAGAAAAAAAAAGAGGGAGAGGGCCAAAATCAATAAAATCATAAATGAAAAACTTACAACCAACACCACAGAGCTACAAAGGATCATGAGACTACTATGAGCAACTATATGCCAATAAAATGGACAGTCTAGAAGAAATGGACAAGTTGTACAATTTCCTAAGACTGAACCAGGAAGAAACAGAAAATGTGAACAGACCAATTACAAGTAATGAAATTGAATCAGTAATTTTAAAACTGCCAAAAAGCAAAAGTCCAGGACCAGATGACTTCACATGTGAATTCTATAAACATTTGGAGAAGATTTAACACCTATCCTTCTGAAACTATTCCAAACAATTGCAGAGGAAGGAACATTCCCAAACTCACTCTATGAGGCCACCATCAATCTGATACCAAAACCAGACAAAAATACTACAGAAAAGAAAATTACAGGCCAATATCACTGATGAACATAGATGCAAAAATCCTCAATAAAAAACTAGCAAATTGATTCCAACAATACATTAAAGAGATTATACATCATGATGAAGGGGGCTCTATCCCAGGGATGCAAGGATTTTCAGTATCAACAAATCAATCAATATGATACACCACATTAACAAACTGAAGAATCAATAGATGCAGAAAAAGCTTTTGTTAAAAATCAACATCGATTTATGATTTAAAAAAAAAAAAAACTCTTAAGAAAGTGGGCATACAGGTAAGCTACCTCAACATAATAAAGGCCATATATGACAAACCCACATAAAACATCATACTCAACACTGAAAAGGTGAAAGCATTTCATCTAAGATCAGGAACAATACAAGGATGCCTACTCTCAGCACTTTTAGTCAACATAGTTGTGGAAGTCCTAGCCACAGCAATCAGAGAAGAAAAAGAAATAAAAGGGATCCAATTGGAAAAGAAGTAAAACTGTCACTCTTTTCAGGTGAAAAGATGTTATAAACAAAAAATCCTAAAGACACTACCAGAAAAGTACTAGAGCTTACCACTGAACTTGGTAAAGTTACTGGATACAAAATTAATATACAGAAATCTGTTCCATTTCTGTACACTAACAATGAAATATCAGAAAGAGAAATTAAGGAAACAATCCCATTTACCATTGCATTAAAAAGTATAAAATACCTAGAAATAAACCTACCTAAGGATGCAAAAGACCTGTACTCTGAAAACTATAAGATGCTGATGAAAGAAATTGAAGTTGACACAGATGAAAAGGTATACTGTGCTCTTGGATTTGAAGATCCATATTAAAATTACTACCCAAGGCAATCTACAGATTCAATACAATCTCTATCAAATTACCAATGGCATTTTTCACAGAACTAGAACAAAACATTTTAAAATTTGTATGGAAACACAAAAGACCCCGAATAGCCAAAACTATCTTGAGAAAGAAGAATGGAGCTGGAGGCATCATGCTCCCTGACTTCAGAATATATTCCAAAGCTACTCATCTAAACGGTATGGTACTGGCACAAAAGCAGACATATAGATAAATGGAACAGGACAGAAAGCCAAGAAGTAAACCCATGCACTTATGGTCAATTGATCTATGACAAAGGAGACAAGAATATACAGCGGAGAAAAGACAGTCTCTTCAACAAGTGGTGCTGGAAAAACTGGACAGCTACATGTAAAAGAATGAAATTATAACATTCTCTAACACCATATACAAAATAAACTCAAAATGGATTAAAGTCCTAAATGTAAGAATGGATACTATAAAAATCCTAGAGGAAAACATAGGCAGAACACTCTTTGACATAAATCACAGCAAGATATCTTTTGACCCACCTCCTAGAGTAATGAAAATGAAAACCAAAATAAAGAAATGAGACCTAATTAAACTTAAAAATTTCTGCACAGTAAAGGAAACCATAAACAAAATGAAAAGACAACCCTCAGAGAAGCAGAAAATATTTGCAAAAGAAGTGACCAACAAGAGATTAATCTCCAAATTACACAAACAGCTCATGCAGCTCAATATCAAAAAACAAACAACCCAATCAAAAAATGGGCAGAAGATCTAAATAGATGTTTCTCGAAAGAAGACATACAGATGGCCACAGGCACATGAAAAGATGCTCAATATTGCTAATTATTAGAGAAATGCAAATCAAAACTACAATGAGATACCACCTCACACTAGTCAGAATGGACATCATTAAAAAGTCTACAAATAATAAATGCTGCAGAGGATATGGAGAAAAAGGAACCCTCCTACACTGTTAGTGGGAATGTAAATTGCAGCCACTATGGAGAACAGTACGGAGGTTCCTTAAACAAACTAAAAATAGAGCTACCATATGATCCAGTAATCCCACTCCTGGGCATATATCTAGAGAAAACTCTAATTCAAAAAGATAATGCACCTCAGTGTTCATAGCAGCACTATTTACAATAGCCAAGACATAGAAGCAACTTAAATGTCCACCAACAGATGAATGGATAAAGGAGATGTGATTGATGTGTGTGTGTGTGTGTGTGTGTGTGTGTGTGTATAAATGGAATATTAGTCAAACTTAAAAAAGAATGAAATAATGTCATTTGCAGTAACATGGGTGGGCCTAGAGATTATCATATTACCTGAAGTAAGTCAGACAGAGAAAGACAAATATCATATGATATCACTTATATGTGGAATCTAAATTACAATACAAATGAACTTATTTACAAAACATAAATAGACTCACAAAAATAGAAAACAAACATATGGTTACCAAAGAGGAGTGGGGGAGGCGGAAGAGATATATTAGGAATTTGGGATTAACATATACACACTACTATATATAAAAGAGGTAAACAGCAAGGATCTACTGTTTAGCACAGAGAATTATACTCAATACCTTTTAATAATGGAAAAGAATCTGAAAAGGTATATATATATATGTATATATATATATATATATTCACTTTTCTGTACACTTGAAACTAACACAACTTTGTAAATTAACTATACTTCAATGAAAAAGAAAAAAGAAAAAATTTCCCATTCAGGCACAAATGAATACTATCAAATATTTAAGAAATGTATGATATCAATTTTACATTCACTTTTTCAGAAAAATACAAGATATGTGACAATTTTCCAATTTATTTTATTAAGCTAGCATATCTTTGATACCAAATCCAGACAAGGACTTTATAAGAAAAAAATGCAGACCAATACCTCTCATGAATCTATAAACAAAATTACTTAACAAAATATTAGTAAACAAAACACAGTAACACATTTTTTGAAAAGGTTATATGTAATAACCAAGAAATATTTAGTCCAGTAATTCAAGGTTGGTTAAATATACAGAATTCAATTAATGTAATCATCACATTAAAAGTAGAAGAGAAGAAACATATGATCATTTCAATTGCCACAAAAAACTAATTTTACAAAATTCAACGCAATTGTGAAAATATTATCAGCAAACTAGGAATAGAAGGTATGCCTTCAACCAAATAAAATGCATCTGCTCAACACTTACAACTAATATCATACTTAATTATGAAATATTAAAACCTTTCCCCATAAGATCTAGAAAGAGACACAGATGTCCATTGGCAGTACTTCTATTTAATGTGTTATTAGAGATCCTAGGCAGTACAATAAAAACAAATAAATTACAATAAGGATTGTAAAGGAAGAAGTAAAGCCAGCCTTATTTGCAGATGTCATAATTGTGTGCAAATAAAATCCTAAGTAATCTACAAAGAAAAATCCCTGACAAAATAAAAAGTGAATTTATCAATACCATGGATACAAACCAATATAGAAAAAATAATTGGGTTCCCGTATGCCAGCAACAAACATTTAGAAAAAAAGTTTAAATGCCATTAAAATATCATTAAAAATCATTTAAATATCATTTAAATATCATTAAAAACATAAAATATTTAGGGTAAAATTTAATGAAAGCTATACAAGAGCTCTATGCTGACCCTTACAACATTGCTAAGAGAAATTGAAAAAGGCCTACATAAATGGAAAGATATACCATGCTCTAGAGAGAGAAGGCTCAATATTATTAGAAAGTATTTTCTTCTCAAATAGATCTAAAGATTCAACAATGCATTTCTAACCATATATATGTATTTGTAATAGAAACAAACAAGTTGATTCTAAAATTTATATAGAAATGTAAAGAATCTAGAAAAGAACAATCTTAAGAAAGAACAAATTTAGAGAAATTCAAAACAGTATGAAGCCACAGTAATAATGAGGTTTTGACAAAAATATCAACAAATAGATCAATAAAACAGAACTGAGATTCCAAAAATACACCATACTGTTATGTTCAGTTGATGTTTTTTGCAAAGGTACTAAAGCAGTATAATGGGGAAGATAAACTATTTTCAACAAGTAGTACTGATACAACTAGGTATCAATGTGGGAAAAAGCAAGTAAACCTCAACTTCTACTTCATACCATAAACAAAAATTAATTTTAGTTGAATCATAAACTAGCTAAAGCTATAAAAATTAAAGAAGAAAATGTGGGAAAATATCTTTCTGAACTTAAAATAGTACACAATAAGCATTAATAATTAAAAAATAAATTATATTTCATCTAAATAAAAAATTTCTGCTGATAAAAAGGCAGAAAATGAATAGGCAATTAACAGACTGGAAAAATATATTTGCAAAATGTATATTTTGATAAAGAATTTTTGTTCTGACAAACTAAAAAATGAGTTTATCAATATCACAGATAAAACCAATATAGAAAGATCAATTGGGTTCCTATTTAATGTCAATAAGCATTTGAAAAAATAAAAGCAATTTTCCTGTTTAGAATATCACAGAACATGTAAATTATTTAGGGTTAAAGTCAATGAAATATTTAGGAATTCAACCAGAAATTCCATGTCAGCTAAATATACAAAATTCTATTGATGTAATTAAATTAATGTATCCAGGATAGGTACATAACTCATTAGTACAAAACAAATAAACCAATTTTAAAACTTGTGCAAAAGACCTCCAGTCACTTCACAAAAGGTAATATACAAATAGACAATAAGCATATGAAAGTATTCAACATCACTATGATGCTATCATAATGACAAACATCATAAATCATCAGGGAAAGACAAATAAAAAACATAGTGGGTTACCACTATACATCTGATAGAATAGATAAAATTAAAAACCCTGACAACAGCAAATGCCAGTGAGGAGGTACAACAACTCTAATAACAGTACCTTGCTGGTGTAAGAATAAATGTTACAACCACATTGGAAGAAGTTCTGGCAGTTTCCTAAAAGGTTAAATACATACCCACCATACGATCCAGACTTTTCATTCTTAGGTATTTACCCAAGGAAAATGATAATATATGTTCACATAAAGATTTGTAAACAAATGTTGGGAAAATCTATAAACTGTGACATAGCCATACAATGGGATATTGCTCAGGTGTAAAAAGCAAAGAACTATTGATACATGCCCCAACATGGATAGATCTCAAAAACATTATAGTCAAACAGAAAAGAGTACCTACTAAATGACTCCATTGTATGAAGTTCTAGAAAACTAGTCTATGATGAATCAAATGAATGAATATAACAAAATAGAAATAGGCTCACAGGTATAGACAACAAACTAGTGGTTACCAGTGGGGAGAGGGGCAGGGGGAGGAGCAAGATAGAGGTAGGGGATTAACAGGTACAAACTACTATGTATAAAATAAATGATACAAGGGTATACTCACAGCACAGGACATATAGCCAATATTTTATAATAACTTCAAATGGTGTATAATGTATAAAAATATTAGAAAGTATGTTGTACACCTGAAACTAATATAATCTCTTAAATCAACTATATTTTAATTTAAAAAAAGAAAAAAGAAAGGTATCAGGACATCAGTTCTTTCTTGAGGGGGTAACTGATTGGGAAGGTACACAAAGAAACTTTCTGGAGTTATGAAAATGTTCTATACCTTGATGGGGATGTGTTACATTGGTGTTTACACTCATCACAACTCAATGAACTTTATAGTTGAGGTATATGCATTTTACATTAAGTTGATTATATCTCAATTTTTTAAAAGGCTACACCTGTGATTAATAATAGAAGCTAGTATTTGCTTCTGCCTTCTCTAGGACAGAATTTAGTTTCTTTCTCTTTTTTCCTGTTGCTGAGATATACATCAAGTGATAATAAAAATAGCAGATGTGACAATACTGAAATTGGTCTGACCAATTAGGGATATATCTAAGACAAAATAACTCATTTGGATGTTAAGAAGGAATGGGCTGAATTCAGAAAATCAACTGAATTTATCTATCATATCTTTTCCCTAACATATTCCACAGGTAAGCAGAGTATAACATGTAAAGATATTAAGAACTTAGTGCATGCTTGGAAAATTGTCATTCAGCTTTACAAGTGATTAAACAAATACCAGATGTAGAGCTAGTTTCCCAATCATGGATTTTAACTTATAATTCACTGACAGGCTATAAAAATTCCTTTGAGCTTTTCCTCTCTCTTACTTCCAACACTGAACTCTGGTGACTTAGGTGATCATCAAGGAAAAAAATCATGCATAAATATTACAAGCATTGTGTCTTTCAGTGATTGTTTGTCCTGATATTTAACCAGCGCATCCATTGTGTACTAACCTCCCCTGGGTGGCATTGAAGGCAGGTAAGTAGGAGATTCTAATCACTGTTATTAACAACATATAGAAGCTTTCCATATATTCAGCTATAGGCTATCAAATGTTATGAAACATTTTGCATCTATGAATTATAGGTGTTCAGGGAAAGAAATTTAATGCACTAATTCATTCCAACTTTCAAGGAAAAAGCATTAAGAAGAGAAAATACTAAAGGAGATTCCAGTTTCATATATTCAACCTTTGCTTGGACTAATTTGTAACTGCAAAGACCATTCTAAGCTATGCATACTACTCAAGACTCACTGTGCTCTTTTATCTTTTTCCCTACTTGGAATGTTCCCCATTTCTCTCTTGGTGAAAGTCTTACTCTTCACTCAGGACGGTGCAAATACCACAGCCTCTCCCCAGCAAACTGTCTCACCAACCCTAGGTATTTTAAATCTATTTACTCACTTCTCTGTCTTTTCTAGAGGATGGAGGAGCTCATTGAGGGAATGTACTTTGAAATATTAATCTTTGTGTCCTTGTGGTCTAGCTCACAGTAGGTGCTAAGTAACTGTTCAATAAAGGACAAAATGAATTTATACAAAGCAGAGATTTTGGAACACCATCAACCCTATAGTTTGATTAGGTGTCAACTTCATGAAAATATTTTCAGGTCCAGATATCCAGCTGTTTTGGATTTTTTTTTTAACCTTGAGTCTTCCTCCAATAATAGTGCTTTTTAGTTCCAGTCTAATCTAGTTTCACATCTTTGAGTCGATTTTCACTTTCACTATAGGAAATGATATTTATTTTATTCTATTTTCTTGATACCAAACTCTTCTGTGTTTTATATCTGGTCACCCTTAATAGAGTATGTCATTTATCCACCACAAAACTAACTCTGTCCAGATTACTCATTGTTTAATGTTCCTTTCTGGGCATCAGGAAACCTGAGTACTTTTCAAGTTGTATTTGTATACAGGACATTCATAAGAGAGAGTGCTTTCTACCATCATGAGTAACTGTTACTTCTCTCCTAGAAACAAATTGGGGATTAGTGTACACAATCTTTCTCACATCAAGCTTTTTAATTTGATTGATTTCTTCCACTATACTGTGCAATGTCAAAAATACCATGGAAATCTCAATAAATTATCTGCACTTAGAGTGCCTCTTTGCCTCTCAAATGCAATAATATACTCTAACTTTAAAAATGGATGGCAGGCATTATTTGTCTTCATGGATCCCAGCTCTTCTAGTTTATTGCCAGATGGCTGCATGTGTATTTCACCTTTTGTTTGTTTACTTTATATTGATTTAAAATCTCATGCAAAATCAAAACAAAACAAGATACTGCCTGTGGCTGTACACCAAACATGAAAAAATACTATAGTTAGATCAAATTTCAGCAAACAAAACTCCAGCAGCAAGACAGTCTGGTTACTCAACAATGGAAACAGAAGTCAATGACTATTTGTTATTCACTTGCACCTTCATAATTGAAGATATCTATATCTATTATAAATATCAATTTTTTTTAAAGCTATGTCAACAAATAGAAAACATGTAACAGTAGGGTGCCTTGTCCTTCTGTAAGGTCAAAATAATGTTTTGGGGGACAATTTTCGGGGGACCCAGTGCTGCCATGTTCCCCTGGATTATTGAGCATGTTTGTCACATGGTCCTCTAATCACTGTGATTATATGAGCTTTGTGGTTGGAATATGGTGAAGGATGATTAAGGAAAAGAGAGTACCTGTAGGTGAAGCAAAATATCACCTATGTCCAAAAGAAACTGGACTGATGGGATAGGCAAAGATGAAATCAATGATACCAAAAGTAGAAACAGCCCATTCTTTATGCCTAGGGCTCAGAAAAGGAAGGGAGGTTTGCCATATGTCAGGGTGAAAGAATTTCCTCAGCTGCTTTGGTAGGAGTGCTTTAACTTCTGTTCTCCTTGGCAAATATTCCCAACCTAAAGTTTCTATTTGAGAGTTGACTGTGAATAGTATGACTATCATAGTTCTTGCCTTTCAATTAGTTTTCCCCAAATTATTCCTATTCTGTCACTTCTCAACCTTTAATAGATTCTAGATTCATTAGATGGCTAATTTAATTAAAGCACTGCACCTTTTCACCAAAAAATGAACATCTACCCATCTATAATTCTGTATACAATTTCAGAGAATAACATGATGTACAAAAATACACAGGAAAAAAGCAAACAAAAGGAAAGTCAATGTCACAATATGAAAAGCAAACCAAGTTGAATTCAAGGAAAAAAAGCATTCAGCTAAAAAGAGAAGATAATTTCCTTGGTAAAATATAAATTGGAACTATGACTGTTCTGAACTTTTATGTACCAAATAATATTGTATTGAAACACCTAAGATAAAATGACAGAATATAGGGAAATTTTAGGGAGAAAGTTGAGGAAATAATTTGGTGAAGGAGAGTTTTATATTTCTTTCTCTGTTTCTGACTGATTAAAAAGGCAAAGCAAAGGAAGAAAATTCAATATCAAAATAACATAATTTTAAAAGTTGATCTGTGTTTCTATTTGTGTGTGTGTGTAATTCTATACTCTACAAATACGTTCTGAGTACCCATGGAAAATTTGCAAAAGTTTACCATATATTTTTAGGACAAAAACATCTTAAATAAATTTTTTAAAATGTAAAAAACATGGTTAAAATATAAACAACAAGCTATTTAGAATTAAATCTCTCTACTAGTTCTTGTGTCAAAAAGGAAATTAAACTTATTAAAGTTTACCTGTAAAATGGCTGAACTATTACATGTTTGACCTATGAAATATACCTTGAGATTCACTTAAAGCTTAGAAAATTAAATTAACAAATCATAATATAAGAAGATATGTTATGATTAACTTAAGAATTAAGTTAATTAACTTAAGATTAACTTAAGACTCCATTAAATAAACGTTTACTAAAATCTATGTACTAGACAAAATCATAAAATAAGAAAATACAAGACAGAAAAACTGCATATTTGAATACTAAATCTGAGACTATTGTTCAAAGGGAAAATAAAAAGTAACAGCAACAGTAAAAACACAAAAATGGATGAACTATTCACCAAGCTATTTAAGAAAGAAGTAAAGCACAAATACATAAAAATTGAAATTGAAAAGGAAAACAAAAATTGAGGGGATTTGTAATCAACAGATCTGCCTTACAAGAAATGTTAAAGGAAGTTCTTAGAAGAAGGAAAATGATATAGGTAGAAACTCAGATCTACCTATATAGAGAAAGGAAGAGAATTAGAGAGAATTAAATGAAGGCAAAATAAAATCTTTTATTTTTCTTTTTATTAATTACTCTAACAGGTAAGAGTTTGGTCAAAATAATAATCATAATTATCAATGATTACAACTTATGGATAGTGAAATGACTGACAGCAGTGTTGTTAATGGACAGGAGGGAGGAATGGGGAATACTCTAAGGTATTTGCAGTACCCATGAAGTGGCATAAGTGTTTGTTATTTGAAAGTGGACTTGGATTAGTTATAAATGTATTTTGCAAAGTCTACGGCAACCACTAAAAAAGTTTTCAAAAATTAAAAAGCCTGGGTAAAAGACAGAAATCAAGAATTTTGAGAAAGTTTAACTCTCAAAGTTTAACTTTGAGAAAGTTTTAAACATGCAAGCCAGTAAATGGGGAAGATGAAGAGAAATCAGGAAAGAAAATGAAAAGTAGGAATCAGTGTGGTAGAAAAACAAAGAGAAGATGGTTTACAAAATGCCAGTGAAAACATATTCTCATAAAAGGGTAAAAGATATTTTAAAATGCATACAAAATATTAAATACATATAAAACAGAATGTTAACAGTAGTTGTTTCAATGCAGTGGTTTTGTGGGTGATTTAATTTTGTTTTTTGTTTTTTTCTATCTTCCAAAACTTCTGCAATAAATATGCAACACCATTATAATAAGAAATGAAATGATGAAAATTATTTTTGAAATATCAGACCCCTTTCTCTTACTCAAGAATATACATATTTATGTCTAGCTTTGTAGTAGTGTCATCTACACATATTACAGGGAAAACTGTTGGTAAAAATGTTCTGGAGTAGCACCACCCAATAGAAATACAGTGGAAGCTACATATATATATATATATATATATATATATATATATATATATATATATATTTTTTTTTTTTTTTGTGGTACGCAGGCCTCTCACTGTTGTGGCCTCTCCCGTTGCAGAGCACAGGCTTTGGACGTGCAGGCTCAGCGGCCATGGCTCACGGGCCTAGCCGCTCCGCAGCATGTGGGATCTTCCTGGACCAGGGCACGAACCCATGTCCCCTGCATCGGCAGGCGGACTCTCAACCACTGCACCACCAGGGAAGCCCCTACATATATAATTTTAAGTTTCCAGGTAGGCACATTGAAAAACATTAAAAGGGACAGATGAAATTAGTTTTAATAATGTATTTTATTTAACCCATATATCAAAGTATTATTTAAATACATCACCAATATAAAATATAAATGAGCTAGTTTATCTTTTTTCCCTTAGTCTTTGAATCTGGTGTGTATTTCACAATTATACCACATCTCAACTCATTTCAACTGTTCAATAGCCATATGTCAACAATGGCTACCATACTGGACCGTGTTATTCTAGATCCTTGCTACTCAAAGTATGGTCTACAGAGCAGCAGCATTAACATTACTGAGGAACTTGCAGGAAATGCGCAACCTCAGTTCCCCACCCTGGACCTACTGAATTAGAATCTATATTTCTAACAAGTTGTCAAATAATGCTGGTCCACAGACCACACACTGAGTAGCAAGACTATATATGTCCAACTCAAACTTCCTCTAGAGTTTCTGCAGTGGTTCCCAAACCTGTTTCTTAACAATATTCTCTTTGTCTTTACCTCTATCATTTCTCTAAATAGCACTGACTATGTGCTGGTTACTGTGTGCTGTACAAGTCCTATCATGCCCATTTTACAGAGGAAAAAACAGAGACACTGAAAATTTATGTAATGTACCCAAGATCACCCAGCCCAAGACCCACATTTGTCTAGGTGCCCAAGACTACCTACTAATTACCGGAGCTAGGATTTGAGACCAAGCAATCTGCCTCCATAGTCCTGTGTCTTTTTTGTTTTTTGTTGTTTGTTTTTTTGCGGTACACGGGCCTGTCACTGCTGCGGTCTCTCCTGCTGCGGAGCACAGGCTCTGGACGTGCAGGCCCAGCGGCCACAGCTCACAGGCCCAGCCGCTCCAAGGCATGCGGGATCCTCCCAGACCGGGGCACAAACCCGCGTCCCCTGCATCGGCAGGCGGCAGAGTCTTGTGTCTTAATCGACAGATTTCTATTTGCATATCTGTCTTTCCCATTTGAGATACTTCAAGGACATACACTATATCCTACCCCCCTTTGCTCCAAAGCACCTATATAATACACTAAATGTCTTGGGAAGGAACAAATGGAGGACTCATCTGTTCTCCTACTAGGACTGTCCTTCAGGACCAAATGCCTTGGAGTATAATGCCTGACCCCCATTTTATGGATGCTAGTAGACTCATTATTACTGTGTGTCAGGCTCTAGTCAAAGCACCTCCTAGGTACCAGTTTTGTCTCTATCATTTTGCACTAATATTATGCAGATATTTATGAAAGTTATGGATAATATCCAAACCCATTTTTTCTTCTAAAAAACGTTTCTTCCTGGGAATTCCTTCGTGGCCCAGTGGTTAGGACTCTACGCTTTCACTGCTGAGGGCCCAGGTTCAATCCTTGATTGGGGAACTAAGACCCCTCAAGCTGCATGGCACAGCCCCCCAAAAAGTTTTCTTCCTAAGTATTTAAAAGATAAATTATGTCTAAATGATAATCCAACAGGTCGGATTTCTGTAAGAGGAAGTTTTGAAAACAAATGAAATGACCATAAAGTAAGGAGATTTAAGGAAGAAAGTGAGAAGCTTGGATAATTCCAAATCCAAACAACCACCTTTTTAATATCTAAGTAATAACTTTTCTTGCACATCCGTTAGTGACCTTTTTAGATTCTCTTGCCTTTTGTTCTAACCTAATCAATCTAATTTCGTTTATTTTCTCCTCAGTTAACATCCCTAACCTTTGGAGTGTCCAATTCTTATTCCTTCTTCCTTTGGCGCTTTCAACTTTGTTTCTCACCTGATCACACTGAAGTAGCTGAAAGGTTCTCAAGGACTTGGAGTCGTGGGTAGGGAAGCACCCTGTGCCTTTTACTAGATTCTCAAGCTGTCTGCTAACATCTGGCTGCTTTTCCAAGGAGGTGTTGTCAAGTCAGAAAAACCACCTGCCTCATAGATGGCCTGAGTTTCTGCCCCTACAAAAGCAGACTCCACAAAGATGGAGAAGAGTCTGCTTTTATGATAAGATATAGAGATGACTATGGTGTGAATACACTTTCCACCACTTAAAAGCTGTGTTTCAACAGTTACTTTTCTTAACTGTATAAACTTGGATGAGATACTTAACCACTATGAACCTCAGGTTTTATCTACAATAAAGTGGCATTTTTACTTACCTCCTATGGTGTCTGATATCATTAACTGAGAATAAAATATATGAAAAAATATAGTGTAAATAATACACTGATAAATAATATCACATAATCATTCTCCTGCAATCCTTTTCCTATTTAATGACAGGAGTTCTGAGGCCCCAAATTTTTAAACCTTCCAATTGCCAACACAAACATTTCCATGTCATCCTCCTCCAAGATGCATTTGTCCTTCAGATGCAATTCATGTTACATAATATTTGTATGCAATGCTCTACTTTATTTACTTACTAAAACTGTATTGTAAAATCTCTAGGATGGAGTCTGGGTCAGTTTTGTCTTCCTTCTTAGGCATCTATTACAATGCCAGGAATAAACAGGCACTTAATAAAACCCTGTTGTTGATGACAAGTATCACTAATATCTTTGGAAAACTTTCCATGAACTCCTCAGTTTGGTCACTATTCCAGCTCTACCCTCTCATCCTCAGGGTCCTCAATCACAGACCTCCCCTCACTTCCTGTAAATCAAGTATTATTATAAAACACTTCAAACATACAGAGAAGTAAAAGATCTATGTTTCTACCACTCATATTTCATAAATGTTTACCTTTTGTCATATATTATTCAAGTTCTGTTTTTTTAAGATCTAGAAATGTTTCAGATACAATTGTGATCTTTTCAATTCTATTTCTCTTCCTCCTCTAAGGCAACCACTGTCCTGTTATGTCTATAAGTTTCATTTTTAACTTTCTGTAAAAATGGACTTATAATATTTGTGTCACAGGGTTATGAGAATAAAATAAAATAAAATATATAATGTGGTTGACAGTGAGTAAAATGTGCAGTAGTTTGATCTATCATCCTCATAATCACCATCATCGTTGTCATTATTACTTTTCTCTGCACACTTATCTGTCTCCTCCAGTAGAGTTATGCTTTTTTGAGATCTGGAACTGTCTTTCAAAACCTTCTATATACCCACAGCTTAGGCAAGTTCCTGATACATAGTTAGTATACAATATTTGTAAATTAAATAAAATTAAATGAATGCTACAAAAACTGGAATGATAGCCATCCATTATCTGATTTCAGGCATAGTCTTAAAGCACATTAGGCATTGTCTTTACCAATTCGCTAAAATAGGAACTTAACTGTAATATGCAGGCTGCTATTCACTCATCTTGAAAAATCCATAATAATGATCATCTCTTAATTCTTTCAAGTGTCCCTCATTGTTTGTATCACTTATTCATCTCCAATATCTGGCTCCATCTCCAATATCTGGCTCCAGATAATGAGACAAATTTAAGGTTCTTGAAGTTCAGAAGCTGAACTAAAAAATGAGCAGGTATTGGATAGATGTGTGCTCAGTATTCTCAATATCCTCTCAAGATAAAAGCAGCTTTTTAGTTTGTTATAACCCAACTTTCTGTTTTCTATTCATTTATTGAGATTTACAGACATCAAAAAGGAGAAATTGCCATTTAATATTATTTGCAATAAAATTCTCCTTTGTTTACTTGACACTGAATCCCAACAGTCAAGGAAGCGGCAGCTCTTACTCATTTCCCGCATACACTAATTAAATGGTTTAGTGCAAAGATCAGCATAATTAAATAATTAGAAAACAATGAGAAGTGCTCAGGATAATTTGTAATATCAGTGCATTGATGGATTGGGTCCAGATTCCAAAATTTGATTGGCAGGACTTTATTAAGTTTTCACAACACTTAGGTAGGCTGAGAGCTCCTTTATGAGGCTCTTGCACATTAATCCAGGCTTCCATTCTCATTAATACTGATGAGTGAAGAGAGTTAATTGAATTATGTATGAAGCACTGCTGATTAAATAATATTTCACTCCTCACTATAAAATTAGCTCTGCTGGATTAACATCCACTGTTATCTCTGACACAATGTCATAAGAACCTCTTCTCAAGCATACACTTTGATTCTTTTCCATCTGTTCAACTTATGCAGCACCTCAGTTACCACTGGAACCAACTACTCTTCAGCTCTGATATGAGGTCATTTTGGAGAACTGAGAGTTGTTTATTAACATCTGTGTAACTATGAGCAAAAATTCTCCCCAGTGTTCTCAGTATTCTGAGGACATTATTTTTTAAATCCACTGTGGAACGTGAAGAACAATTTTAATAATTTATCATTGTATTCTGCATAAGGTAATAGGAAGAAAATAACTCAGGGTCTTCCAAATCAGCCTGGAAAATTACTTTATGAGCTGCATTTGTGGTTCTGCCTACATTTTCTACACCTACCTCTTCTCACAGAATCCCAATGTCTGTTGAGAAAACAAAGCCTCTCCCTGTCAACAAGGTACTCAAGTTTCTTTCCTCTCTCCTTCCTTCACTCTCTTTCTTCTTTCGATTCATCTCTTTTTACTGTGAAATTTACTAGATGCAAGATGCTGTAACGGGTGCTGGTATGCAGAGATAGAAGATCAGCTTGGTGCTTTGTGACCGCCTGGAGGGGTGGGATAGGGAGGGTGGGAGGGAGAGAGACGCAAGAGGGAAGAGATATGGGAACATATGTATATGTATAA
The DNA here is from genome assembly GCF_059928025.1 of Delphinapterus leucas. Taxonomy (NCBI): domain Eukaryota; kingdom Metazoa; phylum Chordata; class Mammalia; order Artiodactyla; family Monodontidae; genus Delphinapterus; species Delphinapterus leucas. The sequence continues at coordinate 33,974,383 of NC_143147.1, forward strand.
CTGATTAACTTTGTTATAAAGCAGAAGCTAACACACCATTGTAGAGCAATTATACTCCAATAAAGATGTAAAAAAAAAAGCTGTGGTTACTCTTTTAGAAGAGCTCACATCTTAAAAGGCAATAAAATAGATATATAGATATTAATATCATGTGATCAGTACATAGTAGAGATATGAACAGTGCAGAAAAGGGAGTGACCAATTCTACTTGGAGAAGATGAAAAGGCTTTGAGATTGGAAGTGACAAATGAGGTGAGTCTTGAAAGATGAGTTGGAATTTTCCAGGTCCTGACTCCATTAGAAAGAAGAAAAACAGTACAGGGTGAATTAAATGGCATGTAGATCCATCATCCATTGAGGTACTGGAGTAGGGATTAGACTAATAATCCAGGAGTTTTGTTTCTCCCTATGATTTAGATAAGATTTGTTGAATATGATCAGTTCTCCCAGGATGATGGTGTATTACTAAGCAACATGGTGTAATGGAAGGAAGAAGGCAAGAGGCCAAATTTGTATGTGACCTTAGTCAAGTTAATTACCTAGTCTGGGCTTTAATTTCTTCAGCTCTAATGGAAGGAGTTTGGTCATGACATATCCTACTGAAAGTTTGCAGACATTCTGACTGATAGTGGGGAATGAGGTTGGTCTGTCTCCAGGAGAGGTGGCTAGAAGGCTAGCTTGGTGAATTTACTAGAGATTTGGGTCTGGCTTCTCACTTTGAAAGTCCACAAACTTCTTTTTATCAGGGCTACAGAGATCTGGACTTGAGTACCTGATTTACATAGACTAAATTTATGAGATTAAAGTTTATAAATCAAGTTCTTAATTTATAATACACGTTCTTGTCAGCCTACCTTGAAATATTCTTCTACAGGGAAAGCCATATTTTAATCAAAGGTTACTTAAGCATGGACTCAAAGCAAAGGGAATTGAATGATTTAAATGTTTATGACACCATGTCCTGAAAGCACCTACCTCAATGCATCATGGGGAACTGATTTTTAGTAGCTGGACCAGGAACTCCTTTCTGAGGACAGTGTTAAAGAGTCACTGTGAAGTTCCAACTCCCAGATTCTCTTTTCCTCTAAACTTTCTTTACTCACCAATTTTTCTTTCCTATAGATCTCAGTAAATATGTATTGTCTACATATATTGATCCCTCGATAAATTGCCACAAGTTTATGGGGCATTCCTTCTTCGTAAGATGACTGTCTAATTCTAATGGTCCTTGGCTTGATTTGATAATTCAAGTTGGAGAGGACAATCTTACTTTTCATATAGCTAAGTTCTTAGAAGCTCCTTTTTCCTACTTACCAACCTACATCTTCTAACTCTAGGGTTCTAAGACATATAATACATTATCTTCTCATGGTTTGCAAAATATTAGACCTACAGAAGATGCTTGAATGATACTGAATGTGACAACAACCTATCAATCAACAAATAGGCATAGTTATATAAAAAGAAAAGAAAAAAGCTGATAAGATGTCAAGCTCATGATTGATACACAAAGCTATATTTCAGGAATAAAACCATGTAATGCATTTTATCTTTCATATATCAAGTTCATAAAATATTTAATACAAACAAAGCAACCAAGAGAAGAGAATAAAATCTAACACTTAGCATTTGGATTATTAGAAAAATGTCATTCTTTTTGTTTTGGTTTTTTTTTTGCGGTACACGGGCCTCTCACTGTTGTGGCCTCTCCCGTTGCGGAGCACAGGCTCCGGACGCGCAGCCTCAGCGGCCATGGCTCACGGGCCTAGCCGCTCCGCGGCATGTGGGATCTTCCCAGACCGGGGCACGAACCCGTGTCCCCTGCATCGGCAGGTGGACTCTCAACCACTGCGCCACCAGGGAAGCCCGAAAAATGTCATTCTTTAATCAAAATTAATTGCTTTTATGCTGTGTTTTGCTCATTGCAAATAAGTAAAAATATTTAGGAAATAAAATGCCCAAAACACAATTGCTGAATTTTCAGCTAAGAATTCTGTTTATGTTTTAGGATTGCTTCAAAAACAAACAGGCAAATAATGGTTTAATGCAATAATTGAAGTTTGATCATTAGGAGAAGACACTGTTCAACCATTCAAAAAAAAAATTAAACCCTCAGCAGACCAAATAAACATTTTCATTAAAATTATATTCAATCATTACATTCAGTGACATTCTCTAACTGAAGGAATTGGGTCTAACAAAAAGAGAATGTAAATGGAAAAAAGCATAGCTGAGGTTAATTCCAAATTTTCTATAGTATCTGAGAAAGCTGTGTGTTCTTTGTGCAAAGGTTCTCTGTCTATGCAGGGCTAAGGATGACCTGACCGAGATGGTTGGATTTTCAGAACTAATTTCCTGTATTATTTTTGCTTTAAAACATTTCCCAAGGCTTCCTTTCAGCAGTGGAACCGAACTAGGTCAGCTAATGTGTTCCCTTACATATTACATTTCTTCTTCCCTTAGGAGTCATCACTTTTCTTCTTGAAATAAATTCACCTAAAGAATCAAAGCCATTTCTCTCAATCAACTTCCCATCATTCTCTATGGAGCCTTCAGAATACACAATTATACTGTCAGAAGTGTGTCACCCATTCACTAAAACACAACAATTGAAAGCCTAATAATAATAGCAGTTATTATTTATTGAATTCCTCAAATATGTCTTGCCAGCTGTGCTAGGGATTCAGTGATAAATAAAGCATTTTTGCTCTTGAGGAGTTCACAGTCAACCAAGAGAAGCAAACATGTAAGCAGTTGTTCACTGCAAAGGAAGATATGTGTTATAAGAGCACACATGAGGAAGAAGCTTTCTCCAATGGGAGTAAGATAACTCTCCCACAACTCTTATTCATGGTGTCATCATCCACCCTGTCCCCAACACGTTGAAGTCATACCCCTCTTCTCTTCCATCCTTTCATATCAAATGGTGATTTCTACTTTGGAAATATCTCTGCAATCTTTTCTCAGTGCTAATGAACTGGGACCTCAGCATCTCATGCCTGGACAACTACAGTAACATCTTTGCCATTACTGTCTTCCCTCCAAAAATTAGTACTCTTAATTTTGAGCAGCACTGATTCAAAAATTGCCATTGGCTCTGACTTTTCCACAAGCTCAAGTTCAATCACTTCAACATGGTCCATGTAACCTTTCACAAGCTGTCCCTCACTTCTCCAGCCTCATATCCCACAGCATTCTCCAGGCTATACCAAACTTCTCTTGATTCGCTCAACTTGCCATGTTCTTTCCATTATCTGTAGCTTTGAGCATTCTCTCTTCTCTCCTTGGCATACCTTTCTTTCTGACTCCATCTTCCTGGGAAAACTCTTATCCATAGACCAAAAAATCATTCCCACTTGGCTTTTCGTCACCCAACTTGCAAAGGGATACCAGATAGGCCATTCACCCAACAAATGCAGGCTGTGAGGGCAAAAACTTGACTTTTAAATAACAGCAGAGGACCACACTACAGCAAAGTGCAAAACATTCACATGTGGTAAAAATGTCATCAGGACAGATGCTATAATGTTCTCAACTATTTTCTGTGGATTTAGTACATTTCTCAAAATATCGAACTTACTCACAGCCAACAGGTGCATCCTGGGGTTTCAGAGACTGAATTTTACTCTAAACTCCCTGACTTCCAATCCCTCCACATGGTTAGTTCCTGCTTACCCTTCAAATTCTGGCTCATATTCAAACTCTTCAAGAAATCTCTCTAGATGTCCTTCTCAGGTTGGTCCCTGCTCTCACCTTTCTCATAGAATCTGATTTCTTTCCTTTATAGGACTTACCCCAATTTATCATTATATATTTATTGTTTATTTACTGTCTGTGTCTGTACAAGTTTGTAAAGTCCACAATGATAGAGAACACCTTTGTTTTATTCACCTATACACCCAGCACTAGCCTGGAACAGAGTGAGTCTCAACAAGTATGTGTTGAATGACTACAATTCCAGGTTGCATCATGCCAAATGACATAATAGCATAAAAATGTAGATTATATGTCCATCATAGTTATAGTCTGTTTGCTGGAGTAATCAATAATTGATGAAGATCTACACACATCAGGATAGGTAAGTTGTTATCAAGAGTTTTGTCTGTATGAAGGCCCCATGAAAGTCCTCAGAAAAAGAGGGACAAAAGAACTTTGAAATTTTCAATCAAGCTTAGCAAAATTGTTCCTAAACTCTCTCAGAGACAGAAATTCATCCTTTGGTAGAAGAGAGTCAAGCTGCTTAGGCTTTTTCCAAAAAAAATGTTTATTTTAGGTGAAGAAAAAATATTTTTAGATGTATCGATGCAGGGACAATTAAACAGTATTTGACTCAAACTGGGAGAAACTCTTATCATATTTAAAATAGCATTCTCCAAGAAACTCAAAGCACAGAGCAATACTTTCGGGATCCCCGAACAAAATTGACACCACTGAGGAAATATCTCACCTCATTCTTTATGAGAGAAGCACTCAGAGTAACAGAAGGGAGTCAAAATAATCTTTTGTAACAATGTCAGCCGCCAATGGCAAACCCAAGGTCACCTTACCCGTGGGAACCACAGGGACAAAAGAATCTGGGGATTATGGTCACCAGATGGGAAACTGGAGAGCAGCATGTTAACTGTAATATCTGCCAAGGTAAAAGATAGGCTACACTGGTCACCCAGCCTGCTGAAGAAAGACAAAGGAGGTATTTGGGAACTCAGTTTGTCCTCTTGATGGGGACCAAGGTCAAAGCCTCTTTACAGAGGCTATGGCTGCCCATGTTTTTTTGTTCATCCACCCAAATGACTGTATCCTGGAGAACAAGAATTTAAAAAAACTACCTTTAGAGAAAATGAAGGAACAAGAAAAGTAGTAAAATAATTTTGTGCTCAATTACATGGACAGACTGCAGGTGCTACAGAGATGGGAGAAACAGTATCCAGAAAAGGATGGGGTATAAATATTTGTTCTCCTGCATTTCTTCATGCAGCTAGTCAGACAAGGAACCAACCTCATAGAATTACAGAAACTACCCCTTCTTTCTCTGATATATTTCTCTTACTCCCATTTCCCTTTTATCAATGAAAATAACTGCTCTCAACTCTGAAAATACCACCTTTCACTGTGGGCTCCCCTGGGGCCTGCTTTCTGCACAGTGCATCAATTTATTTATATTTATATGTCCTAATATGTATTTTTCAATTGGCTTCTATTATGCAACACACCATAAGGAAAGAGCCTGGTATTAAAGTCACACTGTGTGGCTTAATTTCACTTCAGCGGCAGGACTCTGGTTTTAATCAGCTTATTTTGGTCACAGAATAATTCTCAGTAATCATCCAGGAACCAAGTGACTCTCTCTTCCCCTTTCCTCTCTCTTCCATATGGAATAGCACATTTCTTCCACTCCACATAAACAGGAGTGAAAGCCAGCTTTTAAACTGGTGTGGTGAAATTGACACTTGACTCTCCATTATCCCTACTAGTAATGGGAATCAGTGGAGTGAGTAATCTAAAATAACGGCTGGTTCCAATTCAAACATATTTTTCTTGAGGAATACAATATATAACTTTTCCCCTAAAAATAATTATCTTTCTTACTAATTATGTTTTCTTGGTCCCCAAGTAGGAAACAAGAAAAAAAGAGATAGCCTTTTTTTTTTTTTTTGCAGTACACGGGCCTCTCACTGTTGTGGTCTCTCCCGTTGCGGAGCACAGGCTCCGGACGCGCAGGCTCAGCGGCCATGGCTCACGGGCCTAGCCGCTCCGCGGCATGTGGGATCTTCCCGGACTGGGGCACGAACCCGTGTCCCCTGCATCGGCAGGCGGACTCTCAACCACTGCGCCACCACGGAAGCCCCAGAGACAGCCTTTTTTAGCCTGCCAAGCATTGTTTGGGGTACTTTATAAACATTATCTTGTGCAATCACTCTATGAGGATGGCATTATGACTTCCAGTTTATATAGAAGGAAATTACGAGTCAGCAGAGCTTTGTGAGAAAATCTCTGGGCTAAGAGTTAGAAAAAACAGAGTTCAGGTTCTGTATCATCACATACTTACTCAAATTGGAGTATGTATATTGTGCCAATTTAGCTATGCTAAACTGTTTCCCAAAATTCCTTTTGCTGCAGAGTTCAAAGTTAGCATGGATCACAAGAGACATTTTGGGTGGGATGTGGAAAGTGAAAGTGAAATAGCATCCGTATTCTTTTCATGTGGGCAAGGTTATTGCAGGTCTGAGGCAGCAGCTGTAGCTCAAACACTTGCTTATCTGCTAGCTTGAGTTGTTTGTGTGGGGCAGTAGCCAGACCTGCAGCAATTTTATTTCCTGCTGGACATTGTATGTGTGCTTAGCTCCATGAAGTAGAATACCAACTTTTCCTGCAGATAATTCTATCATCAAAGTTGAAAGCTTTGTGGTGGTGAGAGACTAATATGAGTTCAGGCTATCCTCATGAGTTCTAGCCCACCCATTTTGTCCTTGCTTCCCCCTGTTCAGAGTCATTTTTCCTTCCTCACTGCTTTAAATGTGGACTTCAGGCTCCAGTATCAGATACAGAAGCAGTAGCCTCACATAGACTGTTTAACCAGCCCCCACAATTTCATAAGGTCCAATCCCTATAATAATCCCTTATTCTCTAGAGCTCCTACTAGGTCTGCTTCTTGGATTAAATTCTGACCCATACACTGAACAATCCTAGGCAATCACTTCCTCTCTTCAGATCAGTATTACTTAATCAGTAAATAGTCCTTTCTGGCTCTATAGTGAAAGTGAAGGGTGACTCAGAATTGTGCTAAGGGGTTTTCTTTTTGTTCACAGATATCACAAAATAGGTAATTTATATATGGATAATCACAAACTAAATTAAAAAATGATGTGAAGATGAGTCATCATTAGGAATTAGGTCTCGAACTTCATGATGTGGATGATATTTCAAGGGAGTCCTCAAGCTTTGAGCCACCTGTGTGAAGAAGTGTGTGATGACAATGAAGTTTAAGAGCAAGATTTGTGGTTGTTGAATGTCCTCGTTTTGCGTAGGTTCAATGAAATAAATCCACACGTGTCTAACACTTCATTTCTTTTAAGTATTTTTACAGCTAGTATTCACATTTGTCAAAATGCCTATTCTAGAATTGCTATAAGAAACATATTGACAATAGAAATGGAGACCTTGGATGAAGCTAGGCACGTAAGAGTGAATAAAAGGTAATTCTTATTTCTTAAATTTGTATGTTTATTTGACTTTTGCTAGCTCTCTTCATGGATCCTCAGGGTAGTCCTGAAATGCTACTATCACCCACTTTATTTAAGAGGAAATAAGCACAAAGTATATAAATGACTTGATCGAGGTCATATGGCTCCCAAGTGCTCACAAGAAGCAATAGCAAGTGATAGAACAAGGACCAATAACCTGATCCCCTGAAGTAATGATGATAAAGCTGATATGTATGGAGCATATATGTTGTGTCAGACATCGCCTACACATATTAGCTTATTTAATCCTCATCAAGAAACAAACAAAAAAACCTATAAAGGTACTAATTTTTATTCCTTGTTTACAGATTAGGAAACTGAAACTTAAAGATTAAGAGATGATAAATTACCTACTTTATGTTATATAGCAGGTAAATAGTAAATGGGGACTAAATCTGAACAGTGGGGTGGGGATGGTTTTCCCAGCTTCAGCTTCTTAATAGTGTATCTATATAGTACCTGTCACATAATGTTGCTCTGAGGACTGAACAAGATAAGTAAGATGCTTATACCATACCTGAGGTGTACTGAGAACTCCTTTTTCATTAGCGATCTCATCCAATAGTCCATACTCAGTCTAAGTGCTGCTGGTTCTTTTATTGCTTATACCAGGGATTAGGAAGCTATGTCCTTTCACCCAAACCCAGTCTGAGGTCTGTTTCTGTATGGCTCATAAGAATGGTTTTTACAGTTTTAAAGGGTTGCCAAAAAAAACACCCAAAAAACCCAAAGAATATGCAGCAAAGACCTATATGGCTCACAAACCCTAAAATACTTACTATCCAGTGCTGTACAGAAAAGTTTCCCAACCCATGGTCTTATATCATGCTGCTTCATTGACCTTGATATAAATAACTAAAAGAGCCAGAAAGGCTACATTGATTTACTCTAAACAAGGCAGAACTTTGGCCTAAAGACTGAATAGATCTTGGAAGATAGAAGGCAAGTTTGAAAGAGGCAGAAGAAAGCTCTGTTTGGTGTTTTTCAGTGAAGTGAATAAAAATGAATGACAAACCAGATGTTCTCTCTGCCACAGCAACCTTACTGCTGTCCCATCTTGCTGTAAGCAATCAGAGAATAAACAACTGTAGAGGAGTGGGTTTTTATAGGGAAATTCTACCTGCCATGCTCTAAATTTATTCCCCCACACATAAATAAATAATGAACCTGCAATACATCTAAGTTCATTTATTGGTTATTTTCCATGCATAATTTTATTTGATCCTCAAGATCCAGTTATGGGGGAAAGAATCAAGTCCTCCATTTTAGAAATAGGAAACAAAAATAAAAGAAAACTAATATGCATTAAGAAACTTTGATGTGTCACGCACTCTCTAGACACTTCCACATTCTCTCATGTGAGCATCACAACTTCACATGTCCTATTGTCATATATTTAGTTATTGTTATTGTTGTTTTCTAACATATGAGAAAGTTGAGGCTGAGAAGTTTAGGTAACACCTCACAAGTAGCAGGCTCTAAAGGCAGAATTTGAACTCCAAGTCTGGCTACAACCTTGGCCTCTTCCCAAGCAGGAGATGTAGGATAACCCTGCTTTCAAAAATAAGGAAAGAGAGGTTATTAAAGGAAGCTTAGGATACCAGATGCTTCCACTTTTCTCTTTAGGTTACATTCTGGAACATTCAACAGACTGACCTTCTCTTCATTCCTGAATATACTCCCTTTAATCTACGGATTGTGGCATAGGCCACTCCCCTTGCAGGGATATCCTTAACTGCTCTTTACATCTTTCAAGATTCAACTTGAGCATCATCTCCTCCTGGAAGTATTTTATCAAAACCTTTTTTTTTTTTTTTTTTACTGTGGCAACAATCCTAATCCTTCAAGGATGCTCTCCAGTTTACATGTCTGTCCTATGGTACCTTGCCCTCTCTCTATCAAGCACATACCACACACACTACATTGAAATAGCCAGTTTAGATATTTCTTTCTCTCACTCTACTGTCACTTCCTTGAAAGCAGGGGCTATATTTTGTGCATTCTGTTTCTCCAAGCTTTAGCATAGTCCCTGACCTACAAGCAATCAGTTGGTACCTATTAAAGGAATGAGTAGCTGATCTACTCATTCCTTTAATAGATCAGCTACTCATTCCTTTAATAGGTGTGACCACCTAGAGAGGTGAGATAGGGAGGGTGGGAGGGAGGGAGACGCAATAGGGAAGAGATATGGGAACATATGTATATGCATAACTGATTCACTTTGTTATAAAGCAGAAACTAGCACCATTGTAAAGCAGTTATACTCCAATAAAGATGTAAAAACAAAAAAAATTAGGGTTGGCCTTAGAACAAAAGTTAATGTTCTGTGGTGTGATGAATTGGGAGATTGGGATTGACATATATAAACTAATATGTATAAAATGGATAACTAATAAGAACCTGCTGTATAAAAATAAATAAAATAAAATTCAAAAAGAGAAAAGGAATGAGTAGATGAAAGCTTTTGTTTTCCTGTTTAGTAATTTTTAGGTTACAGTTTTGGATACCAGTTGATGGAAACACACACATGAATGCTCATTAATCTTCCAATGATATTGAAGTAGAAGCTTAAGACATAGATATGGAACTTTGCAACTCAGGTAGAAAATAAAACACCCAGAGTTTACTCATAAGGAAAATGGGTGCATTTAGATGCAATGACTTCCTTTAAGTAAAAGGTAGAGAAAGAGACCTCCCAACTGCCCTGTTGAATTTTATCAACTTTGAACTCTGTGTGTTGGTACTGAGCTAATCAAATTAGCATCCATCCCCACTTCCATGTGCAAGGAATCTTATTTCTTTTTTTTCTTTTTTTTTTTTTTTTGTGGTACGCGGGCCTCTCACTGCTGTGGCCTCTCTCGTTGCGGAGCACAGGCTCCAGACGCGCAGGCTCAGCGGCCATGGCTCACGGGCCCAGCCGCTCCGCGGCATGTGGGATCTTCCCAGACCGGGGCACGAACCCGTATCCCCTGCATCGGCAGGCGGACTCTCAACCACTGCACCACCAGGGAAACCCAGGAATCTTATTTCTAAAGGAATAAACTCTTTCCTCAAAATATTCAGAGTAGTTACTTATAGGAAAAAAAAAACACAACACATTAATAAGTTAGCTGTCTCTTACCAGGACAACCACTGAAAATTACATGCACATCCCAAGGGGCCACTTCCTAGTTATATTAATAAATCAAAATATCTACTTATGATGATTTATTTGTAGATCTTGATGCTGAAATCTCATTTATCATTTGCAATGCAATTTGCCCATCTCTACAGATCCTAAAAATTCACTGAATTATGCTTCTTCTTATGGCATAATTTAACATCTTGTTTTTCAGCACTAGAATAAATCACCATGATTAATATATAATTTCCATGTGTTATCCCTTAGCAGTCAATTGTAAACAATGAATTTTATATATTCACATGTGTTTCAAGAGTCAATGAAACAAACTTTCTCACCTCATAATTTCTTAAACCAAAAGGTACAAAGAGACATATCTAACCTATTTCAGAATCAGAATCAGAACAACAAAACTGCCCAGTTAATAAGGACACCAGCTGTACGTTTCTGGAATAAGTGCAATATCTTGCTGATTCTACCAAAATTGTGATTTATATTCAATACTATGGAAGAGACACATATATGTGTTTTGTTAGAAGTTGACAGTAGAGATTTTTAGTACAGCCATTCTGTACCTTAGACGCTAACAAGAGAGTTAAGGCTACTGAAATGAAGTGATTCAAGATCTAGAGTAAAGTTATGAATTTTGCATTAATCAATATGCTCCTACCTTACATTATTTTAACACTATTCTACAAAGATACTGTGTTTCAATAATTAATAAATATTTTTTCTTAGAGAAAATGAGGCATGGAGAGATTAAGAGAATATCTTAAGAAACAAGAATGAGGTAATGATAAACAGCATTTATTGTCAACAAGTCTAGTTCTTGTTTTACAAGATAACAGATAAATAACATACTTTAATAATGAAAAAATTCAATTTTTAGTATAAAATTATTAAAATACCAACTTATTTTTAATATTGAAGAAATTTGTTAATTGTTCCCAGACATCTCAAAGCCAGGCCAAAAACAAGGCTCTTGCTTTTCTTATTCAAATCTTAAACTGGTCTGAAAAACAAAACAAAACAAAAAATCCTTAAGATTCTCAAATACTTAAATGCTTTCAACTTCACTGGTATATTAGCAAGTTACTCTAATGTATATAACTAAGAAATTGGGTGTTCATAAATATGAGTTATGAATATCTCTATAGTATATATTTTCCCCCATAAAATGTAGTAAAGTATAAAATAATAATTTAGTTAACCCTTTAGAACATTAATGATTCTATAACATATCAATAAAATCATTTATAAAGCCATAAAAATAAATTCTGCTTCAAAAATTAACTCTATGCTTCATTATGCTTCTACACTACAGTCCTAACATTAACAATGAATTTACTGGAATCTTAAAAGAAATTTTTATCTCCATTAGGTATTTACCTGTTGAGAGTTATTCTCTAAGCAGTGAGTAATAGAAAACTTCCAAGGATCATTGAAATGAAAAGAGTGGGCAGTCTACCAGGGCCACTACCTAGCCAAGTGATTGGCTCCACCACCAGATACACACTGTGTGTTTTCTACCCCATGACTCTTTGGCATTATATTCATCAAACATTATGGCTCTTTAGGGTACTTTGCTAATAGTAAACACGATGAGTGTTCTAGCTGGCCTGGGAGAGCTCTATTTCACTGGTTTGGAGCAACAATTGAAGCCATTTCATGGATGGTCTATTCTTTATCAGACTGTCATGGTCCAGAGAAGCTATACTGGGGGCTAGTGTTGATTTGATCTGCAATGTTAATGTCATGATAAGTTCTTCAAGAATATCCCTTTATATCCTCACAAATTAATGGTTTCAGAACTTTCTCTAAAATATATTGGTCTCTTGGCTGTATTAACCCATACTAACAAGTCACATGAGAAACAAACAGGGGCTGGAAAATGGTGGTCCATGAAACATGGACATGGAAGGAGAAGAGTGACAAATGAAAAGATAGGAAAGATGAGGGGAAACTGACTTAAGTGTTCAAGGAGAGAAGAGGATGAAAAACAATCCTTAAGTATAAATTTCTTTTATCTCACTAAGAGATTCCATGGGTCTTAGAGGTAAAGTCAGATTGCAACTTTCATTATCTGATGTAGACTGAAGTAATGAGATCCAGAGAGAAAAAAGATGCAGAAGGCACATACTCCCAAATCCCTGATGACAGCAAAATGATCAGAGGTCCTTTTCTTTATCTCTAGAAGGAAGTAGCACCTGATGTGACTTATGCCTCCCCCTAAACCTGGAATCCCATATTGATAGAGTGCTTAAATGCTACAGCAATAAACCAGTAGGTCCCTATGGGAGAAGGGATGAAGTCATGATGTACAACTTTATTTTCTGCCCCCTAGTTCCCAACCAGGTAAACTCAAAAATGGTATGTGGCAAACTTGTGCCTAAAATTATGAAATATTGCAATAAAAATATTACAGAAATACAGAGAATAATATAACAATGCCACATCACCCCACACCCAGATTTAATAAATGGTAACATTTGTCATTCTTTCAACAGATCTCTCTTTGTGAAAACAATAAAGCAAATTCAGTGGAAGACCCATTTTCATAATTTTTAAGCCCACTTTTCCCCTCTCTCACTGGAGAGCTGCTTTATGTCCTTTATGATGATTGTTTTTATATTTTTACTACATATATGCTTATCCATACAACAGAACTTGTTTATAGAGTTCTTTGAAGTTTTACATAAGTGTAATCATATAGTGTATTCTGCAATTTGCTTTTTCACACAAGATTTGTTGAGATTTATGTGTTGATATGGGTATATCTAGTTCATTTGTTTTAAGTGTAGTAAAGTACACCTGCACAAATATATCTTTTCTAAAAATGTCATGGCAATTCTTGGACCCTATCAGAATTTTGATTGAAATATTATTGAATTAATTCATCTGGGGAGAATTAGCCTCTTTATTATATTAACTCTTGCCATTCATGTACATTGTCATTCTTTCACTTTCATCCAATTTTTGGATCCGTCAATCATATATATATATATATATATATATATTTTTTTTTTTTTGGTTGTTAGTTAAGGCCTTTCACATATGTTATATATGTAGTTATATGTTCCTTATAGTCATTATTGTGAATTGTACCTTTTTTCCCCTATTATATTCTCTATTCTGCTATGGTTGATGTATAAACATACTTTCAATTTTTGCATATTGATCTTATAGCCCAATAAATCTGTTAAATACTCTTCTTAGCAGTTTGGCTATATCATATTCAAATAATTTTTTTTCTTCTTTTCAAATCCTTCTATTTTTATTTATTTTTCTTGTCTCGTCATGGTTAAAACCTCCACTGACAATTTAAATGCTAGCAGCGCCACTGTTTTAATGCAAATATTTTTATATATTAGCCATAGGTAAGGTATTTGATATAAGGCTTTGGTAGATACTTTTCAATAGATTAAGGGACTTTTATTTGAAAATCATTTTCAAAAATAATTTTATTATTATCCATAATATATGCTAAAATTTAAAAGAATTTTTCTGCTTCTATTGAGATGACAATGCAATTTTTATTTTTAATTTTTTTTAAACATCTTTATTGGAGTATAATTGCTTCACAATGGTTAGTTTCTGCTTTATAACAAAGTGAATCAGTTATACATATACCTATGTCCCCACATCTCTTCCCTCTTGCATCTCCCTCCCTCCCACCCTCCCTATCCCACCACTCTAGGTGGTCACAAAGCACCAAGCTGAACTCCCGGTGCTATGCAGCTGCTTCCCACTAGCTATCTATTTTACGTTTGGTAGCGTATATATGTCCATGCCACTCTCTCACTTTGTCCCAGCTTACCTTTCCCCCTCCCTGTATCCTCAAGTCCATTCTCTAGTAGGTCTGTGTCTTTATTCCAGTCTTGCTCCTACGTTCTTCATGACCATTTTTCTTTTTTTGTTTTTAGATTCCATATATATGTGTTAGCATACGGTATTTGTTTTTCTCTTTCTGACTTATTTCACTCTGTATAACAGACTCTAGGTCCATCCACCTCACTACAAATAACTCCATTTCATTTCTATTTTATGGCTATGTAATATTCCATTGTACATACGTGCCACATCTTCTTTATTTATTCATCTGTTGATGGACACTTAGGTTTCTTCCATGTCCTGGCTATTGTAAATAGAGCTGCAATGAACATTTTGGCACATGCCTGTTTTGGAATTATGGTTTTCTCAGGGTATATGCCCAGTAGTGGGATTGCTGGGTCATATGGTAGTTCTATTTTTAGTTTTTTAAGGAACCTCCATACTGTTCTCCATAGTGGCTGTATCAATTTACATTCCCACCAACAGTGCAGGAGGGTCCCCTTTTCTCCACACCCTCTCCAGCATTTACTGTTTGTAGATTTTGTGATGGCCATTCTGACTGGTGTGAGTTGATATCTCACAATAGTTTTGATTTGCATTTCTCTAATGATTAATGATGTAGAGCATTTTTCCATGTATTTGTTGGCAATCTGTATATCTTCTTTGGAGAAATGTCTATTTAGGTCTTCTGCCCATTTTTGGATTGGGTTGTTTGTTTTTTTGATATTGAGCTGCTTGTAAATTTTGGAGATTAATCCTTTGCCAGTTGCTTCATTTGCAAATATTTTCTCCAATTCTGAGAGTTGTCTTCTCATCTTGCTTATGATTTCCCTTGCTGTGCAAAAGCTTTTAAGTTTCATTAGGTCCCATTTTTTATTTCTCTTTTTATTTCCATTTCTCTAGGAGGTGTGTTGAAAAGGATCTTGCTGTGATTTATGTCATAGAGTGTTCTGCCTATGTTTTCCTCTAAGAGTTTGATAGTGTTGGGCCTTACATTTAGGTCTTTAATCCATTTTGAGTTTATTTTTGTGTATGGTTTTAGGGAGTGTTCTAATTTCATTCTTTTACATGTAGCTGTCCAGTTTTCCCAGCACCACTTATTGAAGAGGCAGTGTTTTCTCCACTGTATATTCCTGCCTCCTATATCAAAGATAAGGTGACCCTATAATCGTGGGTTTATCTCTGGGCTTTCTATCCTGTTCCATTGATCTATATTTCTGTTTTTGTGCCAGTACCATACTGTCTTGATTACTGTAGCTTTGTAGTATAGTCTGAAGTCTGGGAGCCTGATTCTTCCAGCTCCGTTTTTCTTTCTCAAGATTGCTTTGGCTATTCAGAGTTTTTTGTGTTTCCATACAAATTGTTAAATTTCTTGTTCCAGTTCTGTGAAAAACGCCACTGGTGGTTTGATAGGAATTGCATTGAATCTGTAGATTGCTTTGGGTAGTATAGTCATTTTCACAATGTTGATTCTTCCAATCCAAGAACATGCTATACTTCTCCATCTATTTGTATCATCTTTAATTTCTTTCATCAGTGTCTTATAATTTTCTGCCTACAGGTCTTTTGTCTCCTTAGGTAGGTTTATTTCTAGATATTTTATTCTTTTTGTTGCAATGGTAAATGAGAGTGTTTTCTTAATTTCACTTTCAGATTTTTCATCAGTGGTGTATAGGAATGCCAGAGATTTCTGTGCATTAATTTTGTATCCTGCTACTTCACCAAATTCATTGATTAGCTCTAGTAGTTTTCTGATAGCATCTTTAGGATTCTCTATGTATAGTATCATGTCATCTGCAAACAGTGACAGCTTTATTTCTTCTTTTCCTATTTGGATTCTTTTTATTTCTTTTTCTTCTCTGATTGCTGGGGCTAAAACTTCCAAAACCGTGCTGAATAATAGTGGTGAGAGTGGGCAACCTTGTCTTGTTCCTGATCTTAGTGGAAATGCTTTCAGTTTTTCACCATTGAGGACGATGTTGGCTGTGGCTTTGTCATATATGGCCTTTATTATGTTGAGAAAAGTTCCCTCTATGCCTACTTTGTGGAGGGTTTTTATCATAAATCGGTGTTGAATTTTGCCAAAAGCTTTCTCTGCATCTATTGAGATGATCATATGGTTTTTCTCCTTCAATTTGTTAATATTGTGTATCACGTTGATTGATTTGCATATATTGAAGAATCCTTGCATCCCTGGGATAAATGCCACTTGATCATAGTGTATGATCCTTTTAATGTGCTGTTGGATTCTGTTTGCTTGTATTTTGTTGAGGATTTTTGCATCTATGTTCATCCTATAGTTTTTTTCTTTGCGACATCTTTGGTTTTGGTATCAAGGTGATAATCAATGTAGGGAATTACACTGAGGGATTTTTATAATGTTGCCCCATTATCACTTTTTTGGACAAAAATGACTTTAAAAGAACAATAGAGTTTATTTTTAATATTATATTATATTTAATTTGCTAATGTTTAAGCTTTTGCATAGTGATCATACTTGGGAATAGCTTATACTGTGTTTTCTCTTCTGTTTTTATCTGATTTTGGTGTCGATATTTATTAACCTCACATAATGAATTGGGCAGCTTTCCTTATTTTTCTATACTCTGGCACAGTTTGTATTATATGTGAACTATTTGTACTCATAAATACATTTATTTCTATATTTTCTATGAAAAAGAGTTCTATAATGGTTACTGGTGCATTTTTTTCAAGCACGTTTAATTATTTCTATTTTTATAGAAAATTATCCAGCTTCTAAACTTTTAAGTAACTGATTGAAATAGTATCAAACTTTCTCTTATCTCTCCACTGTGTCTATGGTTACTTTACTTTTTCATTATTCATACTATTTATTTGTGCAGTCTCTCTTATTTCTTAATCAATCTTGCTTACTTATGTTGTAATACAATCTGGCTTGTTTATTTTTCAAAGAGCCAGTTCTAGTTTTGTTGATTATCTCATGTTTTTTTCCTATTTCATTGCTGCTTCTTTCCAGAGGATTCCTTTGCAAAATTCTAAAACACTTGAGGAAAGGTAATGCAAAGGAAGCCAATAAAATCAATAAAGATGTGAATACACTCACTCCATGTGGAATGAAAATAATAGAGGAAACTAAAACTGAATTTTACATGAGAATATTCCGAATTCTTGACTAATGAAAAATAGAAGAACTATTTTTATTTAAAAGATTAAGCCTTAAACAAAAATTACTAGGAAGTTGGGAGTGCAAAATCTGTGTAATGCATGATTGTTTTCTGGAGGTAACAGGGTAGAGAAACTTAATAATTTACATTTTGGTTTTTACATTTTACGTATGTTAAAAATTTATGACATAACTTTGTCTAAGCCTTTCTAATTTCTCTTTTTATATTTTTTCTGTTACTGCCATGTGTTTGAAGCAGAAGAGGGGCTCAAAAATATTAACTTACAATGTCATCTTGACTAGAAATCAAGTAGCAGACATTATTTGAAGTTTCACATCTTCTGCATCTCCTTCGCACTTAAAGAAATTTTGAAAGACACTCTCAGTCCCAAGAGTCATTAGAATTTTTAATTTGTAACTTACTAAATTAAAAACAAATTAAACTTAAACACAAATGTAGTGGCCTTCCTGAGTTTTTTCTTACTCCTTCTTTTGTATAGCCTTCCCTTCTCTAAACAGAATAGTTGATGCCCCTTTCTGCCTTTGTCCACATGCTTTCACTCGTGCCCCCATTTCCCATGTGAACATTAAACATTAAACTGTGGGCTCCTGGAAGACAGGAAGTTCTTCTTATATTTTTTACCCTAGCACCTAGTACAGTTCCTAGCACAGCGTACTCAATGAATGTTTCTTGGACAGATAAAAGTGCTTCCTTTTGCCACTAATATTAGTCTACCTCATCTCTAAAAGTATGAATACTAGACCATAAAGACACTCCAAGTCTAAATCCTACTCCTTCAAGAATCAGCCACCCTCTATTACAAAGCCTTCCTCTATACTACTAATTGGAAATAATTTTTTCCTCTTTTTATTTGTAATGTAGTTTAATATCTCTCTTTTATGGCACATTATTTTCTATATTATAGGACAGTGATTTATGGAAATAGACTCCTTTTTATAGGACTGTAAAACTCTCTTATACCAGGATCTAATTTGTGTTTTATACATAGCAAAGCAAATTATAAATATTTACTGAATAAATAGTTTAAAATATACATTTTAGTACTTCCCTGGTGGTGCAGTCATTAAGAATCTGCCAACCAATGCAGGGGACACAGTTTCAACCCCTGGTCCAGGAAGATCACACATGCTGCGGAGCAACAAAGCCCTTGCATCACAACTACTGAGCCTGCGCTCTGGAGCCTGTGCACCACAACTACTGAAGCCCACTTTTAGAGCCCGTGCTCCACAACAACAGAAGCCACCACAATGGGAAGCCTACGTACCACATCGAAGAGCAGCCCCCATTCGCCACAAGTAGAGAAAGCATGCACACATCAAGGAAGACCCAACACAGCCAAAAATAAATAAATAAATTTATTTAAAAAAAAAAAAAATATATATATATATATATATATATAAATTTTGAACATTCAATTTTCCACTTCATTATTTAATTAGGCCTTATTATTTTTACCAGGCCTTCATGAAGTTTCCTGAACTACGGTTTTGTCATATTATTTGGAGATAAGATATCCTGTGGGCGTTAAATGCTATTTTCCTTCTCTAATCAACTTCTCAACAGTGGCTTTGTAGCAGGGATAGAAGCAACTTCCTAGCTTTTAGAGGAACTCTAAAACAATGGTCAAATGTAATCTATAAGAACATTTCTCTTCTGAATTTATAATTTTAAGATGTTTAACATTTTGGTTTAAAATATAATCTTTGAATCATAAACCTTTCTTGTCCCTCCAAAATTAAACATCTCATGATAGATTAGTGCGTCAAAACAAAAAGCTAAAATTTTTTGTTTGTTTTTGTTTTTGCGGTATGTGGGCCTCTCACTCTTGTGGCCTCTCCCGTTGCGGAGCACAGGCTCCGGACAGGCAGGCTCAGCGGCCATGGCTCATGGGCCCAGCTGCTCCGCGGCATGTGGGATCTTCCCAGACCGGGGCACGAACCCGTGTGCCCTGCATCAGCAGGCGGACTCTCAACCACTGCACCACCAGGGAAGCCCTAAATTTTTTTTAATCAGTTATGTAATTAATATATAAAATATGAGATACTTTATTAAAGCAAATAGAAAAAATGTCTACTTTGCAGAAGTACATTTAGATTTTTCCCCTCTCTTCTTCCCCTTCCCCCTCCTCATCTTCCCTTCTCTTCCCCCTCCTCCCCCTCCTTCCTCTTCTTTTCTTCTTCTCAACCTCCTCCTCTCCTTCCCTCACCCCTCCCCCTCCTCCTAACCATTTCCTCTTCCCCTTCCCGTTCCCCTTTCCCTTCTCTATATATCAAGGGTCTGTAACATGGGATAGCTGGTTTCATACTTTATAATGGAAATGTAGGGAAATACACATGAAACACTACAAGGACTACATATATTGTGACATGACCCAGGAAAAGCTACAGGGGATCAGGATATAGAAAAGGAACCATGGATTTGTGGGGAAGACAGTCTTCAAGGGAACAGAGACCAGAAGTACATGCTGATGGAGAAATGACTTTATAATCATGGAAGAGCAAAGTGGAAATTCAAAAAGTAGTGAGCATTGTTTTCCCAGGTAAGTAGCTCCAAGGGTATAGCTGTGAACACAGTTTGTTTCAGTATCATCCATGGCCAAGAAGGCAGAACTGCCTAGGAGGACAGACAGGATTGAAGGCAAGCTCATGTCCAGGGTGAGCCAGGGGGCTGCATCAGGGAGCCTTTATCTGGGGTAAGGAAGAAGCCTGGCCAGGAAGACATTCCACCTTTCTGCTCCAATATGCCATGAACTAAGTAACAGTAGCTTGTCATTTATTAAACACAACGCTAAGCAATTTATTATAATTTCTCTTATAATTCTTATAAATTCTTACAATTCTGTGATGATTATTATTTCAATTTTACAGGTGAGAAAACTGAGGACAGAGAGGAACTTGCCCTGATTCTCTCAAAATCCTAAATTCTCACAATAACCCTACAAGTTCAGCATTATTAATCTTATTTACAGATGAGAATACTGATGTTTGGAGAGACTGAGGAACTTAACAGTGACCACTTAGATAATAAATAAGAGCCAAAATTTAAATATTAGTCCATGAACCCAAAGAGAAAGCACAGAATCATATACATGCATGTATGACAACTTTGGGTACCATATTGCTTTCTATGATACCAGAAGCTCCTAAATGGTAGTGGCTATGGCAGCTGAAATGCTTATTGAGTTCTACTTCGTGTAAAGCCCCAAGTTTTATAGAATTTTAGACATGAAAAAGATTTCAGGTACCTTTTATTCCAAGGTATGTACTTTACACTTATTTTTATTTATTTAATAAGAAAATACTCCAAAAGAAGTGAATTGTTCAAAATTAAACTGTGTTCAATATGTTTAATAATTATTTGTTAAAGGGACAGATGGGAGTCACACACAAAAAAGTCTATTCTGTCCTACCGACATGTGTAGTTTAATGATAGCAAGTTTAATGTTTTCTGATTAATAGTCTAATGATTTTTAATATCAAATGAATTTTCTTTGCAAAACTGGAAGACTGAACAAGGGTAAGCTTGAATATAAAAGAGGAAATGGGAATATGTTAGTTACCAAAATAACCGGTTTTAAAATTAAGTAGCTGTTAGTGCTTTTTCTGCACTGGATTGATGCTAAAAGGAATTCCTCTGCTGTAGACAGGGAATTAGGAAAACTGGAAAAATCTCAGTGTAATTGTTTACTGGCTAGGAATGTATATAGGCATCAGTGTCACGTGAGAAATTTTAAATTAAATCTTTCACTAAGCATGGTAAGAAGTTATAAGCTGAGAAATAACAAACTGGGAAAAGCAAATATATAACAATTCTGTAGAAACAATTTTATAATTATCCATACAAAAACTCCCACAGAAAAGAGAGCACTCACTGAACAAAAAATTATTAAACAAAATGAAATAGTATGAGGAAATGAATCAACATGAGGGAGAGTCAAAAGCTAAAATAAAAGTTAGATTTTGTGCTGCAAGAACTAGAAATAATATATAATCCTCATAGAGATAACATATTTACCAAAAAAAAGTGAAGTGAAAGAAGAGATAGATATCATGTGGGGAAACAATGTGGGGAAAAGAAAACTAGATATAAAAATAATTGACAATAGACTGAATATATAAGAATAAAATTAAAACTCAGAGGATGCACTAAACAGCAAGTATAATTCAGTTGAAGAGAGAAGTAGAGAATTAGAAAATAGATTGAAGAAGCCACATAGAATTCAGCACACAGAGTAAACTATAAAAGAAATTAAAAAGAGAGATTCAGAGACATAGAGGATAGAAAGAAAAAATAATTCCAAGAAACAATAATTTATTTGGATGTATACTTATAGTTTGTTAGTTTTCTCATGCCTTTAATGATAGTATTTTACTAACGTTCACTTTTACTTTTGCAATGTCAAAGGTACTATACTGATTAAATTTAGATTTTGTTAATTCATGTATGCATGGTATAAGTTTGAGGATAACTCTTAAATGAAATTTAGAATTCTAAAAAACTAGAGGAAGCAAAGATAAATCATGACAAACAAAAATACAATAGAAGGCTGTAGAAGTGTGACCATATATATCAGTAAACATAATAAAAGAAAATATAATTAAACTTCCATGTTAAAAAACAATATAAGATCCCATTTTTTATAAAACCAAAGTTATATACTTTAAATTAATGAAATAACAACTCCTAAATTCATATGAAAGAGTAAAGGACTAAGACAAGTCAAGAAGTATAAGGAATGATGACTCATTATGCCAGATATTGGGACTTACATAAATATAACCTGTAGACAACTAGACCAAGGTGACAGGAAGAAAAGCCCACAATCACATGTTTGTATATATTTCAAGTTGGAATATGATGGAAATTGTATTAAAGATCAGTATACAGTAAAGGATAGACTACTTAATAAATTGTAGGGAATCAATCAACTGGTTGTGGGGAAAATTTGGATTCCTATCTCATACCATATATATAAAATACCAAAATGTGAAAAGCGAAATATAAAACTTAGAGAGAAATATAGAAGAATATTTGTACAGAATAGGGGAGATTAATGAACTAATACAAAATACACAAGCTATAAAGACATTTTATGAATGAATAAATGTGACATATTGACACTTTAAAATCTCTATAAACGAAGTGAAGTCTTACACTGAAAAAAGATATTTGCTGGGCACATAACTGACATGATGTAATATTAGTAACTAGAACCTTTACAAATTCATAAAGAACACACAAATGATTTGAACTAAAATTCATAGTATAACCAATCATGTGAAAAGGTGCTCATTTTCACTAGTAAACCATAGAAATGCATATTTAAACAACAATGACATATCAATTCACATCCATCAGCAAAATTTTTCCATCAATTGGGCAAAAATTTCAAAGAAGAAAGTGGGTGAGTAATTGCAGTACATTCATACAATGGAATATTAAAGATCAGATAAAATTAATGAACTACACCTACATGTATAAACATGTATATATTTCAAAAACAAAATATGAATTAAAAAGGCAAGTTGCAAAAGGACATGATGCAACGCTTATGAACAGATACATGTAACAAGAATAAAAATGATTCATCAACTTTTGTGGAGTGCTTTCCTCTGGTTACATAGAGAGAGAAAATGGAATTGAGAAATTTTTAGCTGTATAATGGCATTTTCTGTTTTAAAAAATGTCTCTAAAGACAAATAAGAAAAATGCTTGTTTACTTTTTGCTGCTGACATTGTTTTCTTTGGTAGGTGGCATCATGCTGAGGTTGGGTCATGAAGCTGGTAACTTTATGTATCAATGGGTTATAACTGCAAAAGAGTGATAACCATTTTGAAGAAGGACCATTCCCACCATTTTATTACTCTATATTTCCAGTGCACAGGTGAGTGCCTCGTATTTCAATCGCCACACATTTAATGTCACACTGATTGGAAAGAGCTAATTCTAGTTTTCTCTTTTTAATAGATTCCAACATTTGTGCATTTTAGTTGTTTAAAAATGAGGTCATTTTCTTATTGCCTTTATGCTCTTTAATAAAGAAGGCAATCTTAGTTGTAAAATTATAAATTTTTTTCATGAAATTCAGTATGGCTTTTTGTTTTAATTTCGTATTAGCTCTAAAATTAAAAAAAATTTTTTTTTCCTTGACTCTCATGACAAAAGATTACCTGTTACTGCTTCAGTCATTCTGAATACTAGAAGAGAAGGGTTAGTTTTCTTTTGTTTAATTAAACTAATCACACTAACAGCTTTCAGCAGGTGAAATCGATTTGAGGATTTTATTTTCACAAGGAACAATCTAAACATATACCTTATAGTTTCATGTAAGTTTAACTTTCTTTTTTAAACTGTTACCTGTCATACATGCATGCAGAAAAGTGCACAGACCATAAGTGTATACAGCCTGATGAATTTTCACGAAGTGAACAGCTCTGTGTATTTACTACCTAAAACCCCTCAAAAGGAAATGTTCTCCTCCTGGCTGTTAAGGCTCTTGGCCTCTTAGGTCTTGGCAGTCTAAGGTCCTAACAAACTAAGGTCACTCTATAATCCCTTCTGAGATATTTTTAAAATATTTTTTGCATGTTATCTAGTTCTCAGCAAGAGAATCAATCTGATATAAGTTAATCTTCAATAGCCAGAAGGAGAACAGTCCATTTTGAGGTAATACTTCTTATATTGCACTAATCCCAATCATAGACTAAACATGCAATCTGCTTATTCTTACCTAAACATACACACATATGAGAAATAGCAGCCAAAGGCAAGGTATTAAGGAAGTAATATTGTAAAGACTATTAAATAAAATTTACATCTTCTGCTGTCCTATTCACCTGTTTCCCTAAGGCTCATTCATACGGGACTAGGGCATTATGACACTCACTATAAACCCATGGGCACTGCAGGGGCTGACAAATCACAAGTTGGGTTCATGTGTGACAAAGCCGTTTCCAGAAATCCCAGACCAAAGAGAAGCAGAGGAAGTGACCAGGTCAAAGAAAATGCAGAGGGATGTGTCAGAAGATATCCCAAAGCACTCTGGGACCTGTACTAGCTAAGGTGATGCTCAGCCACAGGTGATGCTCAGATGTCCCTCTAAAAGCAGATAGCTTCCTGTCTCTAAGCTTCAGGTTTCTTAAAATGACAATAATCATGAATAATTACATTATAGGCTTGTAGTGGTTAGAAATAATAAATATGCAGAGTACTTAGAATAGCATCTCCTTCATAGTATTGCTTAATAACACAGGGCTATGATAATGATCATGGTGATAGTGATGATGATGGTGCTAAAGATATTGATGATTGTGAAATGCAAATCATTATCATTATTATCAGAAAGAAGTCAGAAGATACAGCGTACATGGTCTTGACATTTTATAGCTGAATTTCTGTTTTTTGGGGGTTTTATTTAAGCTAAAAGGGGAAGTCTAGTACTTACTGCTTTCAAAATACTTGTTATACCTTAAAATAGTCATGCTCCCAGTACCCCAAATAGTCTCTACCAGACATATGAAATGTTACAAACATGGTCCCGCCCCATTGGCCCTCATAACTAATAATAACAGGGAGGGAATAAAGCTAACTCATTCATTGTCATAGAGTTCAGAGAAGGACTCAGTGTTAGTTATATGGCTCAGAATTTCACAATGATTAATAAGTAAGGTCTCACAGGAGGAACAGCACGTACTTCAGAATGGACACATTCCTCATTGTAGCTCTTGCTGAAAAATATCAATAATAGCAAACAATTTCCCTAAGGCTTATTCACATAGGACTAGATGGTCTTTTGCTTTGAATACACTGCATTTTTAAAAGGGGATAGTGTAAAAAAAAAAAATCTAACTTCCACTTAAACCAAATGGATAAGGCACAAAGATGGGAACAGATAAAATCAGAACACTGACATTTCCTACTCATGAACACCTTTCCTGTCTATTTTTGATTGTAGAGAATTGAAACATGCATAATATAACAATCTTTTCAGAATGTGTTAGGCAACTTTGTTGAGACAAATGGATTGTTTTTCAAACTGTGGGTAAAGAGAGGGATGATAATAACAGGGAAGGGGTGAGACACACACAGGTGGCTGGGGAGAAAAATAAAAGGAGAAACCAAAACTTCAAGAGTGTACTTTTTTTTTTCCTTTTTATTTTGTATTGGAGTGTAGTTGATTAACAATGTTGTGATAGTTTCAGGTGTAAAGCAAAGTGATTCAGTTATACACATACATGTATCTATTATGCTCTTTTTCAACAAACATGTAGAAGGTAAGAACCATTAATATAATATAATATATAAATAAATATTTGAAATCTATACTAAGTGTATATATAAGGTGTATTTGTGTGTGTATATATATATATAGTAAATATCTTTTAAGGTGATACTTCTTATATTGTACTAATCCCAATCATAGATTGAACACAACCTGCTTATTCTGACTTAGACATACACACATATGTGAAATAAGAGCCAAATGTAAGTATATTTACTATAAAGATATTATATAAATATATTAAAAACGAAGGAAAATATCTTTTAAATTGAGGGGAAAATGACAGTCTTTTTCCAATTTGGCCAAGGTTAATATTCTGACAGATATGGGCTCCCATTCATGGGTGAACTTATCTCAATGAAGACTGAGGAAATAGTGTAGGAAATCTAAAGGATTTCCCACCAAAGTAGATCAGAGTGATGCAGGTGGAGTGTATAATAAATGTGCACTTAAGTAAAATTAAATCTTCTCTGAGTCTCCTCCAAACCACTGCTGTCTTTCCAGACTTGGGGAATCTTACCTTCCTCTTTCCCACGACTCCCATGGTCCTCTACTCAATGCGCACCCACTGCTGTCCCTCTTTTTCTAGTTTAATCATTCCAATGACCTCAATTTTTCATAAATAAAGGCAGGTGACAGGAGAAAAACTCATTGAGGAAAGGAAATGCAACTAACTGGTTTCTCCTTGGAATCTCCTCACTGGATCTCAGTTTTTCCCATCTGTAAAGGGAGGAGTTTGGACTAAATTCTCTGAAGTCTATCCTAGCTGGGAACTCTGAGAGTCTAGGATCCCATGTTTCCTCTGACTCTTCTTGTTAAATATAAAGACTGAAAATCATTCCAACCTTTTCAAACCATCATACGTTTTCAGAGCTCTGTTGCTATAGGTTCTAGAATGGGATACCAAGAAAGACGAAACTCACAAAAAAATTGGGGAGAGAAGACACTGACTTTAAAAAAAAATCTATGTAGGCAAGAAGGAACCCCTAAGGTAGCAAAGGAGTGACCTTGCCATGGTGTGCAGAAAGAGCAAGGCACAGGCACCCACCCTTATTTTTCCCTGACTCCTACTCAGAGTCAATGCTAATCTTCCTTAGAAAATAATCTCTTCCTGGAACTGAGGCAGATATTCTATGTACTTTTCCTATGACATAGCTGTGAGTCACGGAAGTTGAGTAACTGGTCTCAGATCACAGTGTCTCTAGTAAGTGGCAGAGCAGAACAAGCATAATACAAGGGCAATCTCTTGATAGAACCAATCTCTTGATAGATGCCAAGGACCTCTGGGATTAGACTTCCAACAAACACTGGTGGGCTGGACTGATTTTGGCCCACCTGCATCCTCCCTGGAGCTCTCTTGCTGACCATCACTTGATGTTGGCTAACCTTTCAGATTTCCCCTCTATAAATGCAAGTAATAATATCTGACTCCATGCCTCCCAGGGATGGGAATATAAATGAAGTAATAAAGGTGAGAACCAGAAGAGCTCCTCTTAACGATGGTGCTAAAAATCCCATGGGGTATTATGGTGTTATTAACAAAATGCAGAGGCTGCAGAGTTATATTTGGCCAAAATCTTACAATCCCAATTTTTTAGGAAGGAAACATAGATGTGGAGTCAGTATTTACTAACAGTGAAACTGACAACCAGTGTGCTCTTGCTTTTAAGCAAACCTAGTATATGCAAATGCTACCAGAAAAAAAAGTATAGCAATAGGTGATTTTATCTTTCACAGAACTATTCCGGATTGCATTAAAAAGACACTTCTTCAATATGTTTCATGCTTTGTAACATTTCAGTAAAATTGGAATTGAAAAAACAATGATTTACACAAAGCCAAATTTTAAGGGCACATCTTTGGTATTTTATAAGGTACAACTGAAGTTACCATTTGAGATTTCAGCGGCGTGTCTCTCCTGGAATAAGATTCTATCAACCAATTATATCACTAGTAAATGTTGGCAGCCATTGCCTTGGGCTGGCTTTAGAACCCATAAAAGCAACTAAGGTTAATACTTGGGTATTAGAAGGGAACCACTGCATTGCAAAGGGGCAGTGCTAGTCAAGAGAAGACTGTGGACATAACCTTGAATGAGATAGGCTGTCCACTTCTCTAATGTAAGTCCACAAAATTCCAGCTCTTTGGGTGCCCATGAAACTTCTGCTTTGATGACATGACGTTTAGGGCCATGAAGAGTCTAAGGCTAACTTTTACATTTTGTTATCATTTTTTCCACATAGCTGCTCACTAAAACTCTTCCCAGCTGGTGGCCTGGAGAACATATTTTCTTCAGTTTTACACACACACACCCAACCCTGTTCATTTATATTCTTTAGAACTACTGGATAATTCCTTTTGAGGGTGCTGTAATAGCCCACACACATCAGGGTATAAGGTTTTTCACTGGTAAACAAACATCTTCAGTAACTTAATTGTGTTCTTTTCTGTTTATTCATTGCTGAGGATTGCTCTCTCAAGTCTTTCCTTCTCTCGTCTCCTCTATCCAAAGAAATAGTAGGGACCCAGTTAGGCTTCCTGGACCTCTGTCTTGCCTAATTTAGGTATGACCATAATAGGAAATGGATAATTATCATTTAAGTTTAACTATTCAAAAGATGATCCTCAAAATATCCTTTGGTCAACAAATCCAACCATATTCAAACAACTTTTGAGTGCTCTTTCTGATTCTAGGATGAGCAGCACTGATTTAGAATATTATGTAGCCTTACCTTGACAATAATCCTGTTAAGATTGAAGCAGTGGTGCAATAACAGAGAACAGGACTTGGGAGTTGAAAGGCCTAAATCACCATAAAATGTTCTCAACCTCTCAAGGCCTCATCTGTTTCTCATCTAAGAAATACCATATATGCCTACCCTATCCTATAGATAATATTCATGTCATTATTGTGGGAGAGTGAGATACAAAGTACCTGGCATGGTGTCTGGCTAACAGTGGGCACTTCAGTCACCTTGAATCTGAATCTCTGAAGGAAAGCAAAAATATTGAGAAGAATGAGCCATTGAAACCTGATCACAAATGTTTCTAAGAAACTTACAACTCCTTACCCGTAGGTTTGATTTTATGTCCAAGTATGAAAAAGCCATGTGGCTGAACTAAAAAGTGGATTTATTTTATAATTTATTGTATCACAATATTACATGTGTATTTATCTTACACATTTTATATGTATACTCTAAGAAAGACTTTTTGTAAAGTCAAAAATTATTATGTCAAGTAAACGCATCTGTTCACTTCCGTAGAGAACATACCATTTTGTTGCAGGGTATAGAGCCATGACTTACCCTTCACACCCTAAAATTAAGTCCACCAAGGATGAACAATAGGCTTTTGGTGGCAGAGGCTTTTGTCCAACTGAGCAATAAATCCTAGCTGGCACCCATGATTACAGGGATTGGCTCCTGGTAATAATTTTGATGTCATTATCCTCTCCCAGAGATGCATGCATGATTCTGGCCTTTAAAAACAGATTTAAGAGAAAGCATTTATCTTGACATTATCAGCCTTTAAAGATCATGCAGTAGGGCCTGTTGACCTTTCTGCCTTAATGATGAGTTTCAAAACTGTTGAATAACATTAATGGAATGAATTGAAAAAGAGTATGTACTATGAGGCAGTCCCTGTGGAAGGGAAGAGGTGAGAATATTCAGAATGACAAAGGAAACTTGCCTTAGTCCTATGGGAACTGAGAAGTCACATGGAAGCAAAGGGATACAAACTGGATTCCACTTCTGTGTCTACTCCACATATGCAGTCCTCAGATACACATCAAGGCATGAGCAAAGTAAAATAAAATATTTGGCTTATAATTGTGTCTGACAATGACTCCAACTCCAGAAAATGCAAAGCATAAATAAATTTGCTTAACTGTACCCAATAATATAAATTTCTATCTTTTTAAAAAATACATATTTTTTACCAGTTACCACCATATGTTGGGAATGACACTGGATTTTGTCACTAATCATATGAAGGAGTATATGAAAATCACCTCCCTTCTCTAATACTGAGTTTTTAAAAATATTTTTTAAAAATATCAACGGTTTCTAATGTCTTAAGGATTGAACATAAAAATAATTGTAAAGTTCTTCACACAGTTCCTTGGTCATATCATGGGTTCAATAAATTCTATTGTCTTTCCTCCCAACCCCCCAAATCCCCCTTTGCACTAACTTGCTCAATCCACTAACTGAATGGTAGAACAAACTGATAAAGTTGAAAAATATTAGAAATTGAGAATTTGTGACTCCCTTACAATCTTTGTGATATAACTGCTGTGAACACATTTTCAGTGCAATACAAAGTTTTAACAGAAGGGCAGGAATTTAAAATAGTAAGCACCCTGAAAAATACAGGAGCCATCATGGGCACAGCAAACATCTCGAATCTCATACATGCAAATAAAATGGATTAAGTTTAGAGCACTGACATTCTGCCTTCTAAACCCAACAGGGAGGTCATGTCAATGCACAAAATTAAACGCATATTTCTATGCTTACCACTACAGCCCATGAAACAATAAAAGTGGATATGTGATTTTCTACTACACCTAATATAGTGAAATGAACCACAGTACCTAGCAGGAGTGGGTGAACTAGCATTTCCATGGCAACCAAAGGCTATCAATACCATTTTATTATTATCATTTTCACTTTGCACTTTCTTTGAAGAGAAATTCCCTGTTTGCATAGGTCTACTTGATAGCTTCCTAAATAATTCTAAACATAAGGCATTGTATCTTTTTTAACATGCTAGAAACACAATGGCTTATTCTAATTATCTTGTGAAACTAAACTCTCAAGTAAAACTTGAAGCAAAAACATAAAGCAGTCTCCTTCTTTTACTTTAGTTATTGACTTCATGATGTCTTGCTCTTGGCAGAGTGCTAATAAGAAAATGGAATAAACCTGCTACAGAGAGTTCTTCACATTTTTTCCTTGCAAGGAGAAGGTGGGTTTGAGCCAAGTCAGGTTCCATTAAAAGATAATAAATCATGAGTGGCTAAAAACTTTTCTAGATGACAAAGGAGTGGTCTAGGAGACCTTAGATTTTCAAGGGGGAAAAATGGGCAAATATGTGATGTCAAAAAACTACGATAGGTCTTCCCTGGTGGCGCAGTGGTTGAGAGTCCGCCTGCCGATGAAGGGGACACGGGTTCGTGCCCCGGTCCGGGAAGATCCCACATGCCGCGGAGCGGCTGGGCCTGTGAGCCATGGCCGCTGAGCCTGCGCGTCCAGAGCCTGTGCTCCGCAACGGGAGAGGCCACAACAGTGAGAGGCCTGCATACCGAAAAATAAATAAAAACTACGATATAAGCCATAATGGAGTTAATATCAAGGAGGTCACTATTGATTCATTGTCCAAACTGGGTCACTTTTGAGAACAAAAGGGCACTATTAATAATTATGCAAGGACAACTGACATAAACATTATCCTTCTGTTAAGATCAAAGTGCTGTGGAACAAAAAATAGAAAGCAGCAAAATGTGTTTGGAAGACCATGGATCACTAGAAGCTAAGAGGAATGTTTGAGTTAGGGTAATGAAAGAAAAATAGATATTTCGAAGTGAAGAAACAGGAAAACATTCCAGGCAAAATGAAATAGCAAGCACAGAGATGTGAAACAGTAAAATTGCATCACGTGGCTCATACTTGTTTGAACTCAAAGAAAGCAACAAGGAGATGCCATTTCAGCCCCCATCACGCTGAGAAAATGCAAAAGCCTGATAAAGATATGTACTAACTCCTCATATGAGTGCAACCAATTTGGAGAACACTATGGAAGTACCTAGTAAAACTGAAAATGTGTATACCCTATAATCCAGAAATAATACAAATCGACATGTGTGCCCAAGAAGAAATAGAGAAGGTTTACTGTAGATTGTTTGTAACAGTGAAAAATTAGAAATAACTTAAATGTTTATCAACAGCAGAATGGAAAATAAATTGTAATAAATCCATATAATGGACTACTATTCAGCAGTTAAATGAACTAAAACCCAGTGAATCTACAGACATAAATAAATCTCAGAAACATGTTGAATGGAAAAAAACAAAAACAAAAAATCTGTAGAAGGATATGTATTATAGGACGTCATACCAATAAGGATTAACACCTTGGAAATAATGCTTTAAATTGTTTACTGGATACATATATAAAATTATAGTAAAAGTATACGATAAAAAGTTTGCATGAGAATACAAAATGTTGGATAGTGGTTTGCTCTAGGTAGGAAAGAAATAAAAAATGATTAAGGAGAGGTACACAGTTGGCTCTAACTATAATTGCAGCTTTACTTCTTAGAAGAGAGAGAGACATGAAAAAATATGGCAGCATTTTCACATGTGGCAGAGCTGGGTGACGGTTACACGATAGTACACCAGTACACCATATTTGAGTATGGTGATCAGAAGGGTCTGAAACCAGACTGTCTGAGTCAAAATCCTGGCTCTCCCATTTCAGCAGTGTGTGACCTTAGGAAAATAACTTGGCTTTTTCAAGTCTCAACTCCTCACCTGTAAAATACATCTAATAACAACACCCACATCATGGGATTGCTATGAGGACTGAATGAATTAGTGTTTGAAAAGCTCTTAGAACACAAAGTAAGAGCTATGCTTTGTTAAATAAAAACAATTAGTCTAGTGTACAGCTCAAGTAGGTAGAGAAGAGGATAGCCTGGATGGGTGTTGATGGAAGATGGGATTAGGGAGGTAGCCTAGAGAAAAAGCAACTTTTATTAATAATATTTCCTAGGGGAAAATGCTTTCATTAAAGGACATTCTTGAAAGGAGTAAAATTCAATCTATTAGTTATCTTTGTATTGGGAAACAATGTCTGGGACATAACTGTTCCTCAAAAAAAAAAAAAAGTGCATTATTTTTATTCTTCTTTCAACCTAAAACATTCCGGGAGTAAAACAGGCCCTTTCAAAGCCATGATATTAGAGGTCATGATAAATATCATTCTCAAAGGATGGTCATGTCCCATAACACCTGAAGTGGGTGAAAAAGTCATGCGTGGATCCATGGCATATCTATGTAACCAATATGCTTATATAATGCAATTCCTCAAGTACAGAGGGACCTGGGAGATCATCAGACTGACCGTGCTTGTTATTTGCCTGTCTCTCAGTTCCAAATCCCTCCTTTCCCCCTTCTATTCCCTGTTCTGTGATGCTGGGGCTGGAACTCTATATGCTGCATTTCCTATCTCCTTTCTGGCTATCTTCATGTCAGGTTCTGCCAGTGAAAGGCATTGGTGGGAATCTGGAAGTTGGGAGGAAGGGAGAAAGGGCCCCTTTCCAGCTTCAGTACTTGTCAACTTTACTGTACCAGCAGCAAAAAGTAATTATGACTCTAGTTTTCAGCTTTTCCCACCAATCCCAGGTCTGGTCTACAAGGCCTCACCTCCCTCACTGGAATACCACCCCATTGCAGTCTCCAGCTACGGAGCTGCACACACCCCCCCACCCTGCCATGCTATCTTAGTATCAGGTGGGCCACAGCTCCCTTGATATTTCAAGCATTTACTGGGCCACACACTTTTATTAATCCGAGAAACCATAAAGCTGTGTATTCTCAAGTACCAGCCACAGGAAATCACCTTCTTAGGAGTATGAGCAGCAGCTTGTAATGCTGTCACCTTAGAGGTTTAAGTTATAGTCCTTCAGGGCCCACCTTCCAATTCCCAAATTCTTAGTGGCCTCTTCCTTTCTGCTCCCCAAGTTCTAAGGGTGGGAGCTGCTCTGGTTTTATTCCTGCCAAGTTGCCTTGGCTCTCCCTTTTTCTGCTTTCAGCTTTCAAACATCTGTGTACCCCAATTCCCCATGTTAAATTCCTATTGTTTGAGATAGCTGGCATGGTTTCTCTTTTCCTAACTGGATTCTGACTGACTCAGCAACCTTACCCTAATGTCATTTTTCAGGATGAGAAACCTGAGCTTCGGAGAGGAGAAATAACTTATTGTACATTACAACAAGGTAGAAACAGATGGTCTAGAACCCAGGTCTCCTGACTGGCAGTCCCCTGTCAATCAGGGATAAGACACTGTACTCATAACCAAGGAATCATAGAACTGGAAGGCACCTCAGTGATCATATCATTTAATGTAGAGATTAGCAGAACTTTCCTGTACAAAAACAAGCCTTGGGTGGGACTTGCCCTGTGGGTCCACAGGCCACAGTTTTACAGCCCCAGTCTAGCAGTTTTTAAATGATACCATGCATCAGAATCACCTAGAGGGTTTATTATAAACACAGGTTTCAGGGCCCCAATCCCAGAGATTGTGATTCAGCATGTCTGGGAGCCTGAGAATTTGCATTTCCAACAAGTTGCTAGGTGCTGCTGATGCTGCTGGTCCAGAGACTACACTTGGGGAACCACCCCTATGATTCAACTTCTTTATTTTATACAAAAGGAGAATAATGCCAGATATATTGATTCAATGACCTACATGAGGTTATAAAGCCAGTAAGGGAGGGAACTGGTGCTTCAATCAAAATCTTATTTGTTCTGAAAGTGTGTATGAAGTTCTAACCATATCTTAGGTGCTGTGTTATGTTCTGGGTATTAAAAACATGAAAATGACATGAGCTGGAAATGAGATAATATCTGATATAGTGTCTATGAATGTGGGGAAGCATAAGAAGCACTGGGGGGCACCTTCAAGATGGTGGAGGAGTAAGACATGGAGATCACCTTCCTCCCCACAAATACATCAAAACTACATCTACATGTGGAACAACTCCTACAGGAACACCTACTGAATTATGGCAGAAGGCCTCAGAATTCCCAAAAGGAAGAAACTCCACACGTGCCTAGGTGGGGCAAAAGGAAGAACAGAGACAAAAGAATAGGGATGGGACCTGCACCTCGGGGAGGGAACTATGAAGGAGGAAAAGTTTCCACACACTAGGAAGCCCCCTCACTGGCGGAGATGTGGGAAGGGGGGGGGATCTTCACAGCCATGGAGGAGAGCACAGCAACAGGGATGCAGAGGGCAAAGTAGAGAGATTCCCACACAGAGGATCAGTGCCGACCAGCAATCACCAGTCCGAGAGGCTTGTCTGCTCACCCGCCGAGGCAGGTGGGGGCTGGAACTGAGGCTCGGGCTTCAGAGTTCAGATCCCAGGAAGAGGACTGGGGTTGGCTGTGTGAACACAGCCTGAAGGGAGCTAGTGCGCCAGAGCTAGCCGGGAGGTAGTCAGGGAAAAACTCTGGAACTGCCTAAGAGGCAAGAGACAATTGTTTCAGGATGCATGAAGAGAGGGGATACAGAACACTGCCTAAATGAGCTCTAGAGATGGAAGCGAGCCACGGCTATCAGTGCGGACCCCAGAGATGGGCATGAAATACTAAGGCTGCTGCTACAGCCAACAAGAAGCCTGTGTGCAAGCACAGGTCAAAATCCACACCACCCTTCTGGGAGAATGTGCAGTCCACCACTACCAGGGTCCCATGATCCAGGGACAATTTCTCTGAGAGAATACATGGCCCACCTCAGGCTGTTGCAACGTCATATCAGCCTCAGCCGCTGCAGGCTCACTCCACATCCCGTACCCCTCCCTCCCCCAAGCCTGAGTGACCCAGAGCCCTATAATCAGCCGCTCCTTTAACCCTGTCCAGTCTGGGTGGGGAACAGACACCCTCAGACGACCTACATGCAGTGGCAGAGCTACATTCAAAGCTGAACCCCAAGAGCTGTGTGAACAAAGAAGAGAAAGGGAAATTTCTCCCAGCAGCCTCAGGAGCAGCAGCTTAAATCTCCACAATCAACTTGATGTACCCGGCATCACTGGAATACCTGAATACACAATGAATCATCCCAACATTGAGGCAGTGGACTTTGGAAGCAACTGTAGACTTGGGGTCTGCTTTCTGCATCTAATTTGTCTCTGGTTGTATGTTTATCTTAGTTTAGTATTTAGAGCTTATTATAATCGGTAGATTTGTTTATTGATTTGGTTGCTCTCTTCTTTTATTTATATATATATATATATTTTTTTCCTTTTCCTCTTTTTGTGAGTGTGTATGTGTATGCTTCTTTGTGTGATTTTGTCTGTATAGCTTCATTTTTGTGATTTATCCTAGGGTTCTGACTGTCCATTCTGATTTTTTTACAATAGTTTTTACCACTTGTTATCATTGGAGGATTTGTTTTTTAGTATCATTGCTCTCTTCTTTCTTTCTCTCTTTTTTTATTACTTTTAATGTTTTTATTTTGAATAATTTTTTTTCTATTTTAATAACTTTATTTTATTTATTTTTCTTTCTTTCCTTTTTTTTTTTTTTCTCCCTTTTCTTCTGAGCTGTTTGGCTAACAGCATCTTGATGCTCTGGCCGGGTGTCAGGCCCAAGCCTCTGACGTGGGAGAGCTGAGCTCAGGATATTTGTCCACGAGAGACCTCCCAGCCAGGTGTAATATCAAACAGCGAAAGCTCTCCCAGAGATCTCCATCTCAATGCTAAGACCCAGCTCCACTCAACAGCCAGCAAGCTACAGTGTTGGACACACTATGCCAAACAACTAGCAAGACAGGAACACAACCCCATCCATTAGTAGAGAGGCTGCCTAAAATCATAATAAGGCCACAGACACCCCAAAACACACAACAGGATATAGTCCTTCCCACCAGAAAGACAAGATCCAGCTTCATGCAACAGAATACCGGCCCCAGTCCCCTCCACCAGGAAGCCTACACAACTCACTGAATGAACCTTAGCCACTGGTAGCACACACCAAAAACAATGGGAACTACGAACCTGCAGCCTGCAAAATGGAGACACCAAACACAGTAAGTTATGCAAAATGAGAAGACAGAGAAAACCACAGCAGATGAAGGAGCAAAGTAAAAACGCACCAGACCAAACAAATGAAGAGGAAAAAGGCAGTCTATCTGAAAAAGAATTCAGAGTAATGATAATAAAGATAATCAAAATCTTGGAAATGGAGTGGAGAACATAAAAGAAATGTTTAACAAGGACCTAGAAGAACTAAAGAGCAAACAAACAACAATGAACAACACAAGAAATGAAACTAAAAATTCTCTAGAAGGAATCAATAGCAGCATAAATGAGGCAGAAGAACAGATAAGTGACCTGGAAGATAAAACAGTGGAAAAAGCTACCACAGAGCAGAATAAAGAAAAAAGAATGAAAAGAATTAAGGACAACCTCACAGACATCTGGAACAACATCAAACACACCAACATTCAAATTATAGGGGTCCCAGAAGAAGAGAAAAAAAAAAAAGGGACTGAGAAAGTATTTGAACACATATAGTTGAAAACTTCCCTAATATGGGTAAGGAAATAATCAAGTTCAGGAAGCACAGAGAGTCCCATACAGGATAAATCCAAGGAGAAACACACCAAGACACATATTAATCAAACTATCAAAAATTAAATACAAAGAAAAAATATTAAAAGCAGCAAGGGAAAAGCTAATTAACATACAAGGGAATCCCCATAAGGTTAACAGTTGCTCTTTCAGCACAAAATCTGGAAGCCAGAAGGGAGTGGCAAGACATATTTAAAGTGATGAAAGGGAAAAACCTACAAGCAAAATTACTCTACCCAGCAAGGAACTCATTAAGATTCGAGAGAGAAATTAAAACCTTTACAAACAAGCAAAAGCTAAGAGAATTCGACACCATCAAACAGCTTTACAATAAATGCTAAAGGAACTTCTCTAGGCAGGAAACACAAGAAAAGGAATGGACCTACAATAACAAACCCAAAACAATTAAGAAAATGGTAACAGGAACATACATATTGATAATTCCCTTAAATGTAAAAGGATTAAATGCTCCAACCAAAAGACATAGACTGGTTGAATGGATACGAAAACAAGAACTGTATATATTCTGCCTACAAGAGACCCACTTCAGACCAAGGGAAACATACAGCCTGAAAGTGAGGGGATGGAAAAAGATATTCCACGCAAAGGGAAATCAAAAGAAAGCTGGAGTAGCAATTCTCATATCAGACAAAATAGACGTTAAAATAAAGACTATTAGAAGAGACAAAGAAGTACACTACATAATGATCAAAGGATAAATCCAAGATGAAGATATAATAATTTTTAATATTTATGAACCCAACTTAGGAGCACCTCAATACATAAGGCAAATGCTAACAGACATAAAAGTGGAAAACAACAGTAATAAAATAATAGTAGGGGACTTTAACACCCCATTTTCACCAATGGACAGATCATCCAAAATGAAAATAAATAAGGAACACAAGCTTTAAATGATACATTAAACAAGACAGACTTAACTGCTATTTACAGGACACTCCATGCAAAAACAACAGAATACACTTTTATCTCAAGTGCCCATGTAACATTCTCCAGGAAAGGTCATATCTGGGGTCACAAATCAAGCCTTCGAAAATTTAAGAAAACTGGAATCATATTAAGTAACTTTTCTGACCACAACACTATGAGACTAGATATCAATTACAGGAAAAAATCTGTAAAATATACAAACACAGGGAAGTTAAACAATGCACTACTAAATAACCAAGAGATTACTGGTGAAATCAAAGAGGAAATCAAAAAACACCTAGAAACAAGTGACAATGAAAACATGATGACCCAAAACCTATGGGATGCAGCAAAAGCAGTTCTAAGAGGGAAGTTTACAGCAATACAATCCTACCTCAGGCAACAAGAAACATCTAAAATAAACAACCTAACCTTACACGTAATGGAATTAGAGAAAGTAGAACAAAAACACCTGAAAGTTAGCAGAAGAAAAGAAATCATAAATATTAGATCAGAAAAAAAATGAAAAAGAAATGAAGGAAACAATAACAAAGAACAATAAAACTGAAGGCTGGTTCTTTGAGAAGATAAACAAAATTGATAAACCATTAGCCAGACTCATCAAGAAAAAAAGGGAGAAGACTCAAATCAATAGAATTAGAAATGAAAAAGAAGCAACAACTGACACTGCAGAAATACAAAAGATCATGAGAGATTACTACAAGCAACTCTATGCCAATAAAATGGACAACCTGGAAGAAATGGACAAATTCTTAGAAATGCACAACGCTTCTGAGACTGAACCAGGAAGAAATAGAAAATAAAAGCAGACCAATCACAAGCACTGAAATTGAAACTGTGATTAAAAATCTTCCAGCAAACCAAAGCCCAGGACCGGATGGCTTCACAGGAGAATTCTATCAAATATTTAGAGAAGAGCTAACACCTAACCTTCTCAAACTCTTCCAAAATATAGCAGAGGGAGGAACACTCACAAACTCATTCTACAAGCGCACCATCACCCTTATACCAAAACCATATAAAAATGCCACAAATAAAGGAAACTACAGGCCAATATCACTGATATTGCAAATGTCACTGATAGATGCCAAAATCATCAACAAAATACTAGGAAATAGAATCCACCAGCACATTAAAAGGATCACACACCATGATCAATTGGGGTTTATTCCAGGAATACAAGGATTCTTCAATATATGCAAATCAATCGATGTGATAAGCCATATTAACAAATAGAAGGAGAAAACCATATGATAATCTCAATAAATGCAGAAAAAGCTTTTGACAAAATCCAACACTCACTTACGATAAAAAACCCTCCAGAAAGTAGGTATAGAGGGAACATGCCTCAACATAATAAAGGCCATATATGACAAACCCACAGCAACATCTTCCTCAATGGTGAAAAACTGAAACCATTTCCACTAAGATCAGGAACAAGACAAGACTGCCCACTCTAACCACCATTATTCAACTTGGTTTTGGAAGTTTTAGCCACAGCAATCAGAGAAGAAAAAGAAATAAAAGGAATCCAAATCAGAAAATGAGAAGTGAAACTGTCACTGTTTGCAGATGACATGATAGTATACATAGAGAATCCTAAAGATGCTACCACAAAACTACTAGAGCTAATCAATGAATTTGGTAAACTAGAAGGAAACAAAATTAATGCACAGAAATCTCTTGCATTCCTATACTCTAGTGAAGAAAAATCTGAAAAAGAAATGAAAGAAACACTTCCATTTAAAACTGCAACAGAAAGAATAAAATACCTAGGAATAAACCTACCTAAGGAGGCCAAAGACCTGTATGCAGAAAACTACAACACTGATCAAATAAATTAAAGATGTGACACAAACAGATGGAGAGTTATACCATGTTCTTGGATTGGAAGAATCAATATTGTGAAAATGACTATACTACCCAAAGCAATCTACAGATTCAATGCAATCCCTATCAAACTACCAATCGCATTTTTCACAGAAGTAAAACAAAAAAAATCACAATTTGTATGGAAACACAAAAGACCCTTAAGAGCCAAAGCAATCTTGAGAAATAAAAATGGGGCTGGATGAATCAGGCTCCCTGACTTCAGACTATACTACAAAGCTACAGTAATCAAAACAGTATGGTAGGAAGGAGCTTCAAGATGGTGGAAGAGTAAGACATGGAGATCACCTTCCTCCCCACAAATACATCAGAAACACATCTACATGTGTAACAACTCCTGCAGAACACCTACTGAACACTGGCAGAAGACCTCAGATCCCACAAAAGGCAAGAAACTCCCCAAGTACCTGGGTAGGGCAAAAAAAAAAGAAAAAACAGAGAAAAAAGAATAGGGACGGTCCTGCAACAGTGGGAGGGAACTGTGAAGGAGGAAAGGATTCCAAACACTAGGAAGCCGCTTCGTGGGTGGAGACTGCGGGTGGCGGAGGGGGGGAGCTTCGGAGCCATGGAGGAGAGTGCAGCAACGGGGGTGCAGAGGGAAAAACGGAGAGATTCCCACACAGAGGATCAGTGCAAACCAGCACTCACCAGCCTGAAAGGGTTGTCTGCTCACCAGCCAGGGCAGGTGGGGGCTGGGAACTGAGCCTTGGGCTTCGGAGGTCAGATCCCAGGGAGAAGACTGGGGTTGGCTGTGTGAACACAACCTGATGGGGGCTGGTGCACCAAAGCTAGCCGGGAGGGAGTCTGGGAAAAAGTCTGGAGCTGCCGAAGAGTGCCGCTTAAAGGAGCTCCAGAGATGGGCACGAGCCATGGATATCAGTGCTGACCCCGGAGACGGGCATGAGACGCTAAGCCTGCTGCTGTAGTCACCAAGTAGCCTGTGAGGAAGCACAGGTCACTATCCACACCTCCCCTCCTGGGAGCCTGTATGCCTGCCACTGCCAGGGTCCCGTGATCCAGGGACAACTTCCCTGGGAGAATGCACCGTGCGCCTCAGACTGGTGCAACGTTACACCGGCCTCTGCCGCCACAGGCTTGCCCTGCATCCGTACCCCTCCCTCCCCACGAGCCTGAGTAAGCCAGAGCCCCTGAATCAGCTCATCCTTTAACCCTGTCCTGTATGAGCAAAGAACAGACGCCCTCAGACGACCTACATGCAGAGGCGGGTCCAAATCCAAAGCTGAACCCTGGGAGCTGTGCAAACAAACAAGAGAAAGGGAAATTTCTCGCAGTAGCCTCAGGAGCAGAGGATTAAATCTCCACAATCAATTTGAGGTACCCTACATCTGTGGAATACCTGAAGAGACAACGAATCATCCCAAATTGAGGAGGTGGACTTTGGGAGCAATGATATATATATATATATATTTCCCTTTTTCTCTTTCTGTGAGTGTGTATGTGTATGCTTCTGTGTGTGATTTTGTATAGCTTTGCTTTTACCATTTGTCCTAGGGTTCTGTCTCTCCATTGTTTTGGGGGTTTTTTGTTGTTTCTTTTTATCACTTAAAAAGAATATTTTTTCTTAACAATTATTTTTTATTTTAAAAACTATTTTATTTTATTTTACTTTATCTTCTTTCTTTTTCTTTCTTTCTCTCTCTCTCTCTCTCTCTCTCTCTCTCTTTCTTTCTTCCTTCTACTAATTCTTTCTTTCTACTTTTTCTCCCTTTTATTCTTAGCTGTGTGGATGAAAGGCTCTTGGTGCTGCACCCAGGAGTCAGTGCTATGCCTCTGAGGTGGGAGAGCCAACTTCAGGACACTGGTCCACAAGAGACCTCCCAGCTCCATGTAATATCAAATGATGAAAATCTCCCAGAGATCTCCATCTCAACGCCAAGACCCAGCTCCACTCAACACCCAGCAAGCTACAGTGTAAGACACCCTATGACAAACAACTAGCAAGACAGGAACACAACCCCATCCATTAGCAGAGAGGCTGCCTAAAATCATAATAAGGCCACAGACACCCCACTACACACCACAAGACATGGACCTGCCCACCAGAAAGACAAGATCCAGCCTCATTCACCAGAACACAAGTACTAGTCCCCTGCACCAGGGAGCCTACACAACCCACTGAATCAACCTTAGCCACTGGGGATAGACACCAAAAACAATGAAAACTACGAACCTGCAGCCTGCGAAAAGGAGACCCCAAACACAGAAAGTTAAGTAAAATAAGACAGAGAAACACACAGCAGATGAAGGAGCAAGGCAAAAACCCACCAGACCTAGTAAAGTTCCTTTAGAATTTGTTGTAGAGCTGGTTTTGTGGTGCTGAATTCTCTTAGCTTTCGCTTCTCTGTAAAGGTTTTAATTTCTCTGTTAAATCTGAGTGAGATCCTTCTGGGTAGAGTAAACTTGTTTGTAGCCTTTTCCCTTTCATCACTTTAAATATGTCCTGCCACTCCCTTCTGGCTTTCAGAGTTTCTGCTGAATGGTCAGCTGTTAACCTTATGGGGATTCCCTTGTATGCTATTTGTTGCTTTTCCCTTGCAGTTGATTTCTAGTCTCACATTATTGTGACCCAAAAAAATGTTTGACATGATTTCAATTTTCTTGAATTTACTTAAACTTATTTTGTCACCCAGCATGTGATCTATCCTGGAGACTGTTCCATGTGCACTTGAAAAGAATGTGTATTCTGCTGCTTTGGATGGAAAGTTCTATACACGTCTACTAAGTTCATTTGGTCTAATGTGTCATTTAAGGTCAGTGTTTCCCTAATGATTTTCTATCTCGATGGTCTGTCCATTGATGTAAGTGAAGTGTTAAAGTCCCCAATATTGGGCTTCTCTGGTGGCACAGTGGTTGAGAGTCCACCTGCCGATGCAGGGGAAATGGGTTTGTGCCCCGGTCTGGGAGGATCCCACATACTGCGGAGCGGCTGGGCCTGTGAGCCATGGCCGCTGAGCCTGCGCGTCCGGAGCCTGTGCTCCACAACGGGAGAGGCCACAACAGTGAGAGGCCCGTGTGCAGCAAAAAAAAAAAAAAAAAAGTCCCCAATATTATTGTGTTACTGCCAATTTCTCACTTTATGTCTGTTAATATTTGCTTTATGTATTTAGATGCTTCTATGTTGGAACCATATATATTTCTAAATATTTCCTCTTCTTCTTGGATTGATCCCTTGATCATTGTGCCTATATAATGTAGAAAATCATTATTTATTTCATTTACCATATATTTGCCTTTACCAATGAGAGTATTAGTAGACATTTCATATGCAAGACTTTGCACTAGGCAGAAGTCTGGGGTTGGCTACTTTATTCTTGGTTTACCCTGTAAACAGCACAGCTAACAGTAACCTCACACTAAGTATATGTTTGAAACAACTCATTCCAATGCCTCCAAAATTTAACTCACAGGATGCTTTACATACCAGAGAAGCTTCCATCCACTGCTTTTCCTTCAGACATATATGTGCTCATCCGTCTGCCCTGCCCCTGCTCCACCATCCTGGTTGCAGCTTTCCTTTCATCACTTTAAATATATTGTGCCGCAGGCTTCCCTGGTGGCTCAGTGGTTGAGAGTCCGCCTGCCGATGCAGGGGACACGGGTTCGTTCCCTGGTCCAGGAAGATCCCACATGCTGCGGAGCGGCTAGGCCTGTGAGCCATGGCCGCTGAGCCTGTGCTCCACAATGGGAAAGGCCACAACAGTGATAGACCCGTGTACCGCAAAAAAAAAAAAAATATATATAGTGCCACTCCCTTCTGACCTGCAGAAAAGTCAGCTGATAGCCTTATGGGTGTTCCCTTGTATGTAACTTGTTGCTTTTCCCTGGCCACTTTTATTATTCTCTCTTTATCTTTAATTTTTGTCACTTTAATTACAATGTTTCTTGATATAGTCCCCTTTGAGTTGATCTTGTTTGGGACTCTCTGTGCTTCCTGGACCTTGATGTCTGTTTCCTTTCCCAGGTTAGGGAAATTTTCAGCTCTTATGTCTTCAAATATGTTCTCTGTCCCTTTCTCTCTCTCTTTTCCTTCTGAGATTCCTATAATGTGAATGTCAGTACACTTGATGTTGTTTCCAAGGTCTTTTAAATTGTCCTCATTTCTTTTTGTTCTTTTTTCTCTTTTTGTTCAGCTTCAATGATTTCCACTTCTCTGTCTTCCAATGCACTGAATTGTTCCTCTGTATCATCTACTCTACTGTTGGTTCCTTCTAGTGTGCTTTTTACTTCAGATATTGTATGTTTCAGCTCTGTCTGGTTCTTCTTTACATTTTTAAACTCTGTTAAAATGTTTAACTTCTCTCACTGTTTATCCAATCTTCTCTCAAGTTCTTTGAACATCTTTATAATCATTACTTTGAACTCTTTATTAGGTAGACTGCTTATCTCCACTTCACTTAGTTTTTCTGTGGTTTTATTTTGTTCTTTCATTTGGAACATATTCCTCTGTTGCCTAATTTTTCTTAATTTGCTCTTTTTATTTCTATGCATTTGGAAGGTTGTTTACATTTCTCAGTTGTGGAGAAGTGGCTTTTTTGTGGAAGATGTCCTAGGTATCCCAGAAGCACACTCACCTCTGGTCAACAGAGCTATATACTCTAGTGTGCTCCTATATGGGCTGAGTGTGTTGGTTGCCAGCCCTGCCTTGTGACGAGGCTACCAGTCACTGGTGGGCAGGGCTGGGTCACAAAGTGGTTGATTTCAAAGCTCCAGGAGTTCCTGGGGCTAGTGGGTGGATCCAGGTCCCAGGGTCTCTGGCTGCAGGGCCCAGGGGGTCTCAGAGTTGGTGCCTGTCCACTGGTTGGTGAGGCTGGTCCGGAGCTATTTATGCTGGGTCCTGGGCCCTCTGGTGTAAAAGCTGGGTTCTGGAATGGCTGTGGGCTCAGGGGACTTTAAGGCAGCCACCCTGTTGGTGGGTGAGGACAGTTCCAGCACTAATAAGCTACAGAAAGGACTCCAAAATAGTGCTTGCCAGAATCAGTGTAACTGTGGTAGAACAAGATCCCCAAAATGACTGCCACCAGTG
Organism: Delphinapterus leucas; assembly: GCF_059928025.1. NCBI lineage: Eukaryota > Metazoa > Chordata > Mammalia > Artiodactyla > Monodontidae > Delphinapterus > Delphinapterus leucas. The sequence goes on from NC_143147.1 coordinate 34,019,272, forward strand.
TCTATATTCCCAGGATGAGCTCCAGTTACCCTTTGTCTCTCCAGGAGACTCTCTAAGATCAGCAAGTTGGTATGACCCAGAATCCTTTCAAATTACTGCTTCTTTCCTGGGTCCTGCAGTGTGTGAGATTTTGTGTGGACCTTTTAAGAGTGGAGTCTCTATTTCCCACAGCCCTCTGACTCTCCCAAAAGTAAGCCCTGATGGCTTTCAAAGCCAAACATTCTGGGGGCTCATCTTCATGGTGCAGAACCCCCAGGCTGGGGAGCCCAGTGTGGGGCTTGGATCCCATGCTCCTTGCAACTATAATTATCCTCCCATTTGTGGATGGCCCACCTGGGTGTATGGGTCTCGACTATACTGCTTCTCTGACCCTTTTACCTGTCCGGTTGTGGTTCCTTCTTTACACCTTTAGTTGTATATCTTTTATGCTAGTCTTCTGGTCTTTTTCATCAATAGCTACACTGTAAATATGTGTAATTGTCATGTCCATGGCCATTTGGCTCATAGCTGGCTTTTTAAAATTTACATTTGATTGTGTCACTCCAGAGCTTTAAAATGTCTTATAATCCCTCTATTTAAAAAACAGAACAAAACAAAACAACCAAAAAGCTGTGCCTAAGCTCTTGAACATGGAACACAAAGAATTTAACAGCATGGCCCCTGATGACCTTGCTGGTCTCCTCATTCATCACATCTTATCGTGTACCCTGCCTTTTAGAGACTCAGAGGTACCCAGCGTTCCCCAAACCCACAGTGAATTTTCACTCCTCTTTGCCAGTGCTGTTTATCCTGATAATCCTCACATTCTTCTCCTTATCCACTTTGAATAATCCTGAAGATTGTCAAGACCCAAGACTTCCTTCGTTCCTTCTGCTCTGTACTGAGAAATGTGACTCTTGAAGAATTTTTTGGGCTGCAAGTAACAGAAAGCCTGACTCAAAGTGGCTCCAACAACAAGATGTTTTTTTTATCTCAAGAAAAAAAATGCTGAGGCAGTTCCATGGTTAATTCAATACTCAAGTGGCCCATAAAAGATCTTGGTTCTTTCCAACTTTCTGTTCTGCCATCTTTAGTGTGGCTTTTGTTCCCAAGTTTTTTCAGTGGACTCCCCTCACAAGTGATGGAGAGAACTATTTATCATATGTTCATATCTGTGTTAGTGTATTAGTCAGGGTGTTCCAGAGAAACAGAACCAATAGAATGTGTGTGTTTGTGTGTGTGTGTGGGGGGGGGTCTTCAGAGAGAAATTTATTTTAAGGAATGGGCTCACATGATTATGGAGACGGACAAACCTGAAATTTTCAAGGTAGGCCAGCAGCCTGGAGTCCCAGTTGATGTTGCAGCTGAAGGCCAAAAACTTCTGGAAACACAAGTTCCCTCAGCCTTTTTCTCTTAAGGCCCACAACTGATTGCATGAGGCCCACCAACATTATGGAGAGTAATCTGCTTTACTCAGAGTCTACCAGTATAAATGCTAATCTCATTTTAAAAATATCTTCACAGAAAAGTCTAGAATAATGTTTGATCAGATATCTGGGTACTGTGGGTCAGCCAAGTTGACACATAAAAGTAGCCATCATGACGTCTAAATCAATCACTGTCAAAAAAAGAGGCTGAAATCACCATGGTATAGATATAGCCAAGAGTAACCTTCTGGGGCTGGGAAGGTCTCCTTCCCTGAGCACATGACTATGTGGAGGTAAACACCCAAATAAAATTGGTGCTCTGTCTGTAAGGCAGATGGTGGTTATGGGTGATGCTGGATGAAGATACAGATTTAAGCAAGTAAACAACAAAATCTGTTAAACACCAGGCAGGCTGAATCCCAACGCTTTATGGCCTCCTTTATATGTCTTATAAACCCTATTACAGCCCTTATACTAAGTCATGGGTTTATCGCTTTATTTCCTCTTTAGACTGTGGGTTTATCCTTGTATAAGAACTATGTATCAGTTAGCTCTTTATCAACAGTCCCACACATGTGCTCAGTATCAGGTGGCTACTCCTTAAGTACTATTGAACTGACCAAAGTGGGCTATTCTGACACTAAATCAACCTTGTGTTTGCCATCACTGTAGGAATCATGTATTTTAAGGTAACAGATTCACAACTATTACGTCAACTGATAATTATTTATGGACACTCTAGTAAAAGCTCATGGGACAATAAAACTTGTCCAAATAATCTAGTCATAAGAGATTCTCTTCTCTTTTACACATCGATGATATGAAAAAAATCCCAGGGCAAAGTAAAGAACATTCTTAACCTTATATTCAGTAATGATAATGAGAGAAAAAGGGACCACTGGCCTAAGCACCAATTCAGATAAAGTGGGTCATCTGGAGTCTGTGAGATGTTACAGCCTAAGGTCCAATTACTTAATTCACAAATTCTCATGACTCTTATCTTTTTAAAGACATCTGAAATTCCCAAAAGTTTAGGAATTGAGATTATCAGATACCAGTCTTCTTTACCAAGAAGCCAAAGAATTTTGGGACTGTTAAATCTAGAGAATGATGAAGTTTCCTCTCCAGCGGTCACTGTATGGAGACACTTTGAGCTTACAAATTCAAGGAACATTTACTAAGCACCTTCCATGTTCTAGCATCATGAGAGACCCTCACTTGCATGATTACATTTTTAAATTTACAGTTCTCTTCCTTTCTCAAACAGAGAAGTATCAAATATCCAGTTATGTTGTCATGATAAAATAATGATAGTAATGCCAACAGCATTACAGGTACTGACTCACACGATGCACCAGACACTTTACCTACATTATGCAATTTAATCCTCACAAAACTTTGTGAGGATGATTTGGTCCTTATCTTCATTCTAACAGAGGAAGAACCTGGGGGAATGAGAGTTGGTAGGTGACTTGCTGACAGTTCTACCAGAAGGAAGCCATAGAGTCCAGACTCAGCTCCAGGTCTGTCCAACTCCAGAGTTCATGCTCATAAATCCACACCTTACTTGTTCCCATATAGATGGTTTTATACATATTACCTCATTTAAAACTTGAAATAAGGGAAACTTAAATTCTTTTAAATCAGCATATAAAGGAAAGATAAAACTTCTTTCCTGCGGTTGTCTTAGAAGCAACAACAAACTCAAAATAGGGACTTAAGTACATGTAAAGGAAGAATGTGTCAACAGAGGGGAAAAAGTCAAAAAACTGTGGAGCAGAAAAGCAAAATTTTCCAGAATGTATCCAGTATTATCCATGAGCATTTCAGTCACTATGGAGAATATTACTAGTTTAGCAAGATTTATAATCTGGCAGAATGCCCTTTGTTGCTCTAATTTAATATTCACAAAGCATAAAAATATTATTATAAATGTAATTTCTGGGATGTCTTGAATATGAGAAGAAGATTCCTCAGAAAAAAATACACAACCTTCTATCGATTGGAAAGGGATGCCCCCAATTGTAAGTATAAAATGTTATATATCTATATCATGCCATATGAACACATCTGTGTCAATTAAATTATTACAAGAATATTATTAGAAACTTGATCATACCTGGGTGAATTAATCAAGCCCAGTTTCTATGCCCACTGGGCCAAGACATAAATGTATCATAATAAATTTATCAAGTTAATAATACCAATTTATGAAACTATTCGGCAGTCAACTGGCTTTTCCCTGGGTCATTCACTCTCTCTCACCATGCCTGCTTTCCTCTTAATGAAAAGCTTCAAAGGTACGTATTTATGTCCCACAATACAAATGAAAAAAGTGATGCTCAGAGGAGTTTAGCAACTTGCTTAGCTCTGCACAGATGATATAATGAACTATACAGAAGAACAGGAAAAGAAGACATAGCATCCAAGAATGAACCAGGTGACCTGGGGGCATCGCTCTTCCCACCTGCCATTAACTACAAAGACCTCAACTGACACTTGACCCCTGTTTTCATTGCCTGATTTGGAACCCCACATTGACTCCTTTTGAGAGCTTTATCTCTTACCCTCTCACATATAAGCAGTTAAAAATACTTTGAAATATCTCACCTGCCTTCCCTTCCATCCTTCTCTTTAACATTCATGCTCTTTCTCTTTCCTCTTTCCCTACAATCTTGAAGCAGCAGAAGACTGAGGACTATAATTGGGATAAGAGTAGTGGGGGAAGACAACGACACACCACCTTGTCTCAAAACTAATGTTATGGTATGTTTCTGGCTTTAGCCTGTCTTCAGTTCTCTCCTCCCATGCTGAAAACATCCACTTTACCTATGATTTTTTTACCTGGTATTTGGCCCAATCTGCTAAGTCCTGACCGTGAATGCTACTGAAGTGACATCAGAGACGGCGTGTATCCCAGCAAGCCTCATTGCTAGTTTTCAGACTTCCTGTTTCATTAACATTAAAAAATCACTCTTTCTCAACCAAATTTTAGCATACAGAACCTCAACCCCGACTCTTGCATTGCCCTCTTCCTGACACAGCCACCTGTAGATGGAAGGACATTAAGATGTAAGCTCAGATGGAAAAACGTAGTCTTGGTTAAATTACCACTCACTTAATAAACTTTCTCTTGATGGAGGATTCATCTAACACATAAGTCAGACTATGATGCGTTTTGCAATACATTCCATGCCATGTAGCAAATGCAAAATTCTGGAAATAATACTACATTTCACTCAAATTATTTTCTTAAAAATAAAGTAATAAATGTGCATTTACCTGGGACAAAGCTTCCCTGGACCACCTCCTTGTATGCCCACCAGCCTTCATGGATTTTTGGTGAGTTCTGTTGAGCTAAAGTAAAAACAAAAGAGAAAACAGACTAAGATGAAAGCAGAGAAGTACTGTGTCCATGTTGTCCAAGAAAGAAGACTGACTATACATAAAATAATTCTTTTCTACCCATAAGTCATAGTACAAACTGTAACAGCAGCCTACCACCTCGTTATTTTCAAACTGATTATTAACCTGTAAATATACTGTCATAAAGTTTTATAAAAAGCACTCAGGATATTTCTACTGATGAGAAATAGTAAGTATGTATTTAAGCCTATTTGAATTGCCCTGTCACTTATCTCTACCTCTATCTCACCTCTTTTCTTTACCTCTCCCTATACACATATACACACACACATCCATATAAGGAATACCTATCAGTCTGACTGAAGCATCAATTCAAGAAACATCATTTAAAAGGAAGAAGGAAAAAGAAGCCCCTGGATAGTTGAGTACTGCAACTGACAAAAGTATCACTGAAAGCCTCTGTTCCATGAAGAGAGTTGCAAAACTTTTTGTTCTCTCTTCATCTCCAATCATTGTTTCTTCAACTACCCCATCCACTCAGATGTGGAATTATTTAAGATTTTAGCAGGCAGCAAGATAATTAGACCGTCTGAATCAAGTCTATTATAATGATGGAACTGTAGAGTTTTCATTAGCTTTCTTTAACATGCATTGTGAATGATCCAGATTCACCCTGCAAAAATCAGTCAGCCTAAGCAGGGCCCACTTGATGCCCATCAATTACAAAATATAGGCTAGAACTGAATACAGGCTAGAATTGAAGAAAATAAAGACATTTTACATAATATGTTTTCAAATTCCCAGTCTGGCTACCTACTGCTTGGCAATTTGGAAAGACAGGGCAGCACATTTAAAAGACACCTCATTTAAAGTTCTGCTATACTACTACAGTAGTTTATCTGAGCTAGAGCACCAAGATAAGTACTGCATTTCCATTTCAACGTCTCCCAGCGAGATCGTCAATAATCATCTTGTTGTTTACATCTGATTTCCAGTGGGTGGAGAGCTGGCTAAGAATTTCTCAGAACAAACGGGTGAACAGAAAGCAGCCTTATTTTCCACTGTGTTCTCTGCTTCTCTTTGTCTGTGGATTTGGATTTCCTTACTTGATGTGCAACCAGCCCCTGGGAAAAATCCAGCTGTCTAATAAAAAAAATTGTGTTGACAATAAATGCTGTCATCACTGTCCGATGATGAAATACACATAGCAAAGGCCCTTCTTTTGATAGTAAGGAAAAACTATTTCAATTTTATACTCCTTTTAGTTGTTGTGGCAGTTCCAACCACAGAAGACGGGTATAACCTAGAATCACCTTACACGCTGGGCCAGACCCAAGCAAGCTGACATCAAAATTTGCATTGGGAAATAAAGAAAGAAAAAAAATGGTGATGGAGCAGCGTATATTACTTTCACTCAAAAGACTTAGAATGAGATCATGGTTAAAAGGCTCAAAGGTAGCTGGAGCTGAAAATCAACAGAAGGAAAGTTACTAACATTGCTGATTCCAAGAATCTCTGCAATTTGGATTTGCCACAAATTCTGATGTCATAATCTTCACAAAATTTCTGTTCACCTGCTTTTCCCAAGGAGACCATGTTTATTGCTCTCTCCACACCTTTGTTCTACTCTTTTTTTTTTTTTTCTGGAATTCCATCTTTATCTACTTATTGACTAGTCTTACTCAATCCTCAAAGCCTTACAAGTTCTCACTCCTTTCAGTAAATTTCTCCTATCATTCTACCTCCACTGTAGCCCCTCCTCTCCCTAAATTTCAGGACTTTAGTGTCCACTGATTATTTGTCACTTGAAACATTTATTGAGGTCCTGTGATTGTCAGGTAGTGTTCTAAGAATCAAGAATACAAAGTTGCTATTTTCCAAAAACTTACATTCTACTGGAAGGAGACACAAAAAAGCAAAAAACCTCTGAATTAAACTATAAGAAGAATAAACCCTGAGAAAACAATAATGCAAAAGAGTCATGTATCACAATGTTCATTGCAGCACTATTTACAATAGCCAGGAAATGGAAGCAACCTAAGTGTCCATTGACAAAAGAATGGATAAAGAATAAGAGGCACATATATACAATGGAATATTATTCACCATAAAAAGAAATGAAATTGAGTTACTTGTAGTGAGGTGGAGGGACTTAGAATCTGTCATACAGAGTGAAGTGAGTCAGAAAGAGAAAAACAAATACCGTATGCTAACACATATGTATGGAAACTTTAAAAAAAAACTGTTTCAAAAGAACCTAGGGGCAGGACAGGAATAAAGACACAGACATAGAGAATGGACTTGAGGACACGGGGATGGGGAACAGCAAGCTGGGACGAAGTGACATTGATATATATACATCACCAAATGTAAAATAGATAGCTAGTGGGAAGCAGCTGCATAGTACACGGAGAACAGCTCGGTGCTTTGTGACCACCTAGAGTAGTGAGATATGGAGGGTGAGAGGGAGACACAAGAGGGAGATGATATGGGGAAATACGTACACTATAGCTGATCCACTTTGTTATACAGCAGAAACTAACACAACAATGTAAAGCAATTATATTCCAATAACGATGTTTTCTAAAAAATGTATTAAAGACCTATTAAAGACCTAAATGTAAGACTGGACATTATAAAACTCTTTGAGGAAAACATAGGAAGAACACTCTTTGACATAAATCACAGCAAGATCTTTTTTGACCCACCTCCTAGAGTAATGGAAATAAAAACAAAAATAAACAAATGGGACCTAATGAAACTTAAAAGCTTTTGCACAGCAAAGGAAACCATAAACAAAAATACAACCCTCAGATGAGAAAAAATATTTGCAAATGAATCAATGGACAAAGGATTAATCTCCAAAATGTATGAACAGCTCATGCAGCTCAATATTAATAAAACAAACAACCCAATCCAAAAATGGGGAGAAGACCTAAATAGACATTTCTCCAAAGAAGACATACAGATGGCCAAAAGACACATGAAAAGCTGCTCAACATCACTAATTATTAGAGAAATGCAATTCAAAACTACAATGAGGTATCACCTCACACCGGTTAGAATGGGCATCATCAGAAAATCTACAAACAACAAATCCTGGAGAGGGTGTGGAGAAAAGGGAACCCTCTTACACTGTTGGTGGGAATGTAAATTGATACAGCCACTATGGAGAACAGTATGAATGTTCCTTACAAAACTAAAAATAGAATTACCATATGACCCAGAAATCTCACTACTGGGCATAAACCCAAGAAAACCGTAATTCAAAAAGACACATGCACCCCAATGTTTATTGCAGCACTATTTACAATAGGAAGGTCATGGAAGCGACCTAAATGCCCATCGACAGATCAATGGATAAAGAAGATATGGTACATATATACATTGGAGTACTACTCAGACATAAAAAGGAACAAAACTGGGTCATTTGTAGAGATGTGGATGGACCTAGAGACTGTCACACAGAGTGAAGTAAGTCAGAAAGAGAAAAACAAATATTGTATATGAACGATTTGCAAGGCAGAAGTAGGAACACAGATGTAGAGAACAAACGTATGGACACCAAGGGGGGAAAGTGGTGGTGGTGGTGGTGGTGGTGGTGGTGGTGGTGGTGGTGGTGGGATGAATTGGGAGATTGAGATTAACATATATACACCAACATGTATAAAATAAATAACTAATAAGAACCTGCAAATTAATACAATTAAATTGTAAAAAAACACAAAGTAGTAGGTTGTTTAGGCTTTGTATTCCTGGAATTGATCTAATCATTTAGATCATAGCAATGACTAAATCATAATAATAACAATAATAAAAAAATATTAGATAGAGAAACATACTTTGCAGTATAATTAAATATGTTGAGGTAATAGAGAATGACTTGAAAGACACATTAGATTGTGTAACAGTGATGCCTTTTCAGATTTTTGACACTCAATCTGAAATTTAAATGACAAAGAAGATCTGACCTCAAGAAAATCAGCAGCTGTAGTATTTCAGGTGGATTAAAATATCCTAAGAAGGCAGGCAGGAGTGGCTTTTCCCAGAAACATAAATGTGGCCATTATGGGTGAACCATAGTGGATGTATGAGGAGAAAGGGTCAAGATGAGGCCTGATGATTTAGGTAGTAGTCCAGAAGAATGATGATGGTGGCTTCAACTAGCATAGTGTTGGTGAAAATAGAAGTAGATGGGCCCTATATATATATATTTATATATATTGCATAAAATATACACATATTTTATTTCTCTGTATATTTCAGGAGATGAGTGAATAGTACTAGCTGATGAGTTGAATGAAGGAAGTTAAAGAACATAAATCAAGGATAACTTCCACCTTTTTTGTCCTGAGTGACTAGATGTTGACAGATATTGAGATAACAAGAGATACTAGGGGAAGAGCAGCTTTGAAATGTCGAGTAAAGATCTCCATTTGAGAAGGCTAGTGAGCAATTATGGGGAGTTGTTAAGTAGGCAGTTGGATATAAAAGGAGTTCTGAGGAGAGGTTGAGAGGAGATATACATTTATGACTCTTTGACATATAAATGATATTTAAAACCATGAGTTAAGAAGAGGTCACCAAGAAGAAAGTCAAAATATGTAGAGGGACAAAAGGGACACAGAGTTGAGCTCTGGAATGTTCAATATTTAGAGGTTAAACAAAGGAGGGAAATCCAAAATGAGATTAAGAGGGAGAGGACACTAAAGTAGGACAAAACAAAGAAACAGGAGAGAAAATAGTGGTCTTGTGCCATTCCTTTATTTTACTTTCTCTCTCTCTCTCTCTCTCTCTCTCTCTATTTTAGAAGTTTTAGATTTATAGAAATGTTACAAAGATAGTACAGAGTTCCCATATATATCCCATACCTATCTCCTTTATTACTAACTTGCTTCATTACTACATTTGCCAAAATTAATGATCCAGTGTTGACACATTATTATTAGCTAAAGTCCACGCTTTATTCAGATTTCCTATGTTTTTAACCTACTGTCCTTTTTCTGTTCCAGGATGCCATCCAGGATTCCACATTACATTTAGTTATCATGTCTCAGTCTTCTCATGGCTACAACAATTTCTTCATATATTTTAAATTTGTAATTTCCCTATAGCCCTGTCTCTCTAACTAAACTAAAACTATCTCAAGGGTAAATGGTGTGCCTTGTCTACTACAATGCAGCTCATATAATAGGTGTATTGGGCACAGTATTTAATGAATATTTGCTTAATAAATCTAGGAATGGAGAAAGACATGTAAAGCACCATTTAGCAATGCTATTCACGGGTTTTACAGGAATACCCATCTTAAGACTCCTCTCCACTTTTTCCCTAAAATAAGTTTCATGATAAGTAGTTCCTAGGCTTTAAGAACCATGTAACTAAAATAATAACAATAGTAGAACACAAAAGAAAGGGGATATAAAGATCAGCTCTAATCTCTGTAACTGTGTAGCTATAATTTTGTTTTCTGCTTCTTTCACCAAATATTATGTCATGGGTTGTTTTCTCCATTCTTTTTTTTTTTTTTTTTTTTTTTTTGGTACGCAGGCCTCTCACTGTTGTGACCTCTCCCAGTGGGGAGCACAGGCTCTGGACGCGCAGGCTTAGCGGCCATGGCTCACAGGCCCCAGCCACTCCGTGGCATGTGGGATCTTCCCGGACCGGGGCACGAACCCGTGTCTCCTGCATCGGCAGGCGGACTCTCAACCACTACGCCACCAGGGAAGCCCTGTTTTCTCCATTCTTATATTTAACGTGCATATAATGGCCCTTTTAGTAAATTTGCCATAATTTCCCCATTATTCCCTACCTATTGGCCATTTGGTTGTTTGAATACTGCAATTAACTTTTTCAATTCCAGAGCATACCCTGCTCTCCCTCTTTCAGAATCTTTCTTTAGCACGTATACCAAAATCAGGGTCAAAGAACAAGGCATAAGTGTATTTAACTTACTTCATACAAAATGTATAGCAGTTTGCATTGCCATAGTAATGTAAGTGTTTATTTTTTAAAGGAAAATATTTGGGTAACAGACAAATAATGATAAAATAATGCTAATCCATTTAAAAATAATTTTGACTTCTGACAAATAGGCAATTAATCAAGAAGCATTGTAGTTCTCTCTAATGAATGATTCTCTTCTGACACAAATTCATGAGATGAATGTTTCAACAAAGTGAGGACACATTTTGTATTTCACTTTTTTACTATTATTTATCATCTTAGAATCAGGTATAGATGCATTTTCCATAAATATTATAGATCAATTTGGTAGTAAAGTCTATTCATGTTTTAAAAGATGCATGAAATTTCAGACCCCAAAAGCTTACGTCCATGCCCAGATTTGCCTGGCCTTCCATAAGTCATAGCAATAAGGAAAATGTATGTGTTATATTCAGAATACTAAAATGGTTTTAACATAATAAATCAACTTTTAAACCACAGTTGATAAACAATTGATAATTTCTAAAATCAATGAGTTAGTCAATTGTGGGATTAATCTCACTTCACACATAACTTGCAATCACAAATAATAGCTTTGAATGAGACTAAAATCTCATATCTCTCTTAAGCTTGAACTCAGCAAGGCTAAGTCAAATGAAATGAAAGGAAACAAGCAGAATTATTGGTGTCTTCTTTTTTTTTTACATCTTTATTGGAGTATAATTGCTTTACAATGGTGTGTTAGTTTCTGCTTCATAACAAAGTGAATCAGTTATACATATACATATGTTCTCATATCTCTTCCCTCTTGCATCTCCCTCCCTCACACCCTCCCTATCCCACCCCTCCAGGCGGTCACAAAGCACTGAGCTGATCTCCCTGGGCTATGCAGCTGCTTCCCACTAGCTATCTACCTTACGTTTGGTAGTGTATATATGTCCATGCCTCTCTCTCACTTTGTCACAGCTTACCCATCCCCCTCCCCATATCCTCAAGTCCATTCTCTAGTAGGTCTGTGTCTTTGTTCCTGTCTTACCCCTAGGTTCCTCATGACATTTTTTTTTCTTAACTTCCATATATATCTGTTAGCATATGGTATTTGTCTTTGTCTTTCTGACCTACTTCACTCTATATGACAGACTCTAGGTCTATCCACCTCATTACAAATAGCTCAATTTTGTTTCTGTATATGGCTGAGTAATATTCCATTGTATATATGTGCCACATCTTCTTTATAGATTCATCCGATGATGGACACTTAGGTTGTTTCCATCTCCGGGCTATTGTAAATAGAGCTGCAATGAATATTTTGGTACACAACTCTTTTTGAATTATGGTTGTCTCAGGGTATATGCCCAGTAGTGGGATTGCTGGGTCATATGGTAGTTCTATTTGTAGTTTTTTAAGGAACCTCCATACTGTTCTCCATAGTGGCTGTACCAATTCACATTCCCACCAGCAGTGCAAGAGTGTTCCCTTTTCTCCACACCCTCTCCAGCATTTATTTTTTCTAGATTTTTTGATGATGGCCATTCTGACTGGTGTGAGATGATATCTCATTGTAGTTTTGATTTGCATTTCTCTAATGATTAATGATGTTGAGCATTCTTTCATGTGTTTGTTGGCAGTCTGTATATCTTCTTTGGAGAAATGTCTATTTAGGACTTCTGCCCATTTTTGGATTGGGTTGTTTGTTTTTTTGTTATTGAGCTGCATGAGCTGCTTGTAAATTTTGGAGATTAATCCTTTGTCAGTTGCTTCATCTGCAAATATTTTCTCCCATTCTGAGGGTTGTCTTTTGGTCTTGTTTATGGTTTCCTTTGCTCTGCAAAAGCTTTGAAGTTTCATTAGGTCCCATTTGTTTATTTTTGGTTTTATTTCCATTGCTCTAGGAGGTGGGTCAAAAAGGATCTTGCCGTGATTTATGTCATAGAGTGTTTTGCCTATGTTTTCCTCTAAGAGTTTGATAGTTTCTGGCCTTACATTTAGGTCTTTATAATCCATTTTGAGCTTATTTTTGTGTATGGTCTTAGAGAGTGATCTAATCTCATACTTTTACATGTACCTGTCCAGTTTTCCCAGCACCGCTTATTGAAGAGGCTGTCCTTTCTCCACTGTACATTCCTCCCTCCTTTGTCAAAGATAAGGTGACCATATGTGTGTGGGTTTACCTCTGGGCTTTCTATCCTGTTCCATTGATCTTTCTGTTTTAGTGCCAGTACCATACTGTCTTGATTACTGTAGCTTTGTACTATAGTCTGAAGTCAGGGAGCCTGATTCCTCCAGCTCTGTTTTTCGTTCTCAAGATTGCTTTGGCTATTCGGGGTATTTTGTGTTTCCATACAAATTGTGAATTTTTTTGTTCTATTGGTGTCTTTTGAGAGGCAGTGTGAAATAATGGAAAGTACACAGCAACCTGTAACTAAATCCTAAATTTATGACTGAATTTTGTGTCACTTTGAGCAAACAATTTCATCTTTTAAATGCTCAACCCACCCCCGTCCCCAAAAAAAACACTTCAGTGTCCTTACCTGAAAATTGGTAATAATTACCTTGAAGGGCTGTCAGAAGGACAGTCAATATAAGACAATACTTTGTGCTTGATATATAACATCTATTACTTTAATTATTTGATGTTAGTCGTGGTGGTATGGGGCGGGGGGGAGGGGCAGTGCAACCAAATGCCAGAAGGGGAATGTGGCAGAAGCTGAAAAGTAGAAAATTGCTCAGAAAAAGAAACCAGGAATTATGGTACAATTTTACTTGAATCTGGTTGAAATTAAAAAAAAAAAAAAAAAAAATGATGGCCTGAAGAAACATGATCTGCACACTCTATCCTCCAGATCCTGAGCCAACTCATGGAAGGAAAAAGATAGCCCTGCCTGACCAAGGGAGAGTTCAAAAGCCCCTGATGACATTCATGACATTTTCAAGTCAAAGTATAGTCACCAAGGAACCTGTGAAAACAACTGATTCAGGGAACTCATGCAGGTAACCTGTGCTATTTGCTGGGACAAAGCCCAATGCCCAATGGGGCTGCAGGGAAAGCAGACAAAATGACCCATTGGAATCAGCATGGTGGGAAATAAGACCATATGCAACTCTTAGGAAAAGACCAGGTGGTTTTATTCATTTATGTTTTTTTTCATATACCATCAGCTCAACATCTTTTTCTCCTTTCAAATTCTGATCTACTCAGTATTTGCTTATCATGCACTACATGACAGGTGCTGTCACATACTTTATAAGTGGTAGAGCCAGTGAATTATGAGGATATCTGAGTTGTGTAGATGATCCAAACTAGAGTTCCATTATTTAAGTAACAAAGACAAAAGAAAAGTTTGAAACTTGAATTATCTGGACAGTTGTAGCTGGAAAGATTTGCTCATTCTACCTATCTCAGCTACTATTTCAGTAAAGATAATTCAAAAATTTATATTCCTCACCTGGATATTTCATTCTAGTTCTGTCCAACCTTTCTAGCAGCCCCCTAGATAAGGTATTGCTTCATGATCACAACAATTCTCTTTTGCCCCTGTGACAAAGACAGTGCTAATAATTCATTTTCCTCTTCTTCCTTAACAAGAGAAGGCTTGGTTTTTAGTAAGGCACATTGACTTCTCAGAATAAAGACTACATTTTCCTACCTCTCTTGTAGCTAGGTGTGGACATGTGATTTAAGTTCTGGCCAATGAGATGCTAGCATGTAGCACATCCAAGAAATGTTACAGGGAAATGCTATGCCTCTTCTCATCCCTTCCAGGATGCTAGAATGTGGACATGATAGCAAAAGCTCAAGTAGTCATCCTGAACTATGAAGCAAAAGCCTCATTTCTAATAACAAGATAGATGGAGCTGGAATGCCTACATTTAGAAGAGAGAAATAAACCTTCTTTGGTATTTTCTGTTACTCACTGCTGACAGTAATCCATATACTGATACACACTCACCTCCAATACCCAAGGAATTAAGACATTGATCCTACTTCTGCTGTAGCTCTAATCTATTTTTTACTATACATTTATATACTACCTAGACAGAGGTCCTCAATAATTACTTAAATGAATAATTACAGCTGCCTAATAACAGTACATCTTATCTCCATGTTCCCTGATGCTGTCCCCACATCTACCCCACTATTAAGACCCCTTTCCCTAAAACAATGCTTTTCTCATGTCTTTCATTGCCCCTTTAAAATTCTTTGATGATTTGCAACTATTTACAAAACAATATCCACACTCATTGATCATAATTCAAGGATCACAATGATAACCCTGCAATGATTCCCTTTGGGTTACACAGTGATGGGCAAGTGATGTTTTCCATGCTCTGTCGGGTGTGGTTAACTTATGTTTTCAAAACTCACTCTAGGGGCTTCCCTAGTGGCGCAGTGGTTGAGAGTCCGCCTGCCAATGCAGGGGACACGGGTTCATGCCCCGGTCCAGGAAGATCCCATATGCCGCGGAGCCTGCGCGTCCAGAGCCTGTGCTCCGCAGCGGGAGAGGCCACAGCAGTGAGGGGCCCACGTACCGCAAAAAAAAAAAAAAAAAAAAAAGAAAAAAAAACTCACTCTAGTCTCCTTTGAGATTCATTTCTCTGTGCTCTCAAAGAAGGTATTATATACTTCTGCTTTGTTGTATTGGGTTGGCCAAAAATTTCATTCGGGTTTTTCTGTAATCTTACACATTTTACAGAAAACCCCAAACAAACTTTTTGGCTAGCTCAATATACACTATTTTCTTAAATTACCTCCTCATGGCTTTGTAATTCTGACAGAACAGGTGTCCAGTAAATATTTCTAAACTGAAGTAAATTTAAATACTTTTTTTCACTGATTGACCCTACGTCCTATTTGGACTAAACTGTCTTCTCTTGTTTATGTGTCATTTGCTCATGCTACTTATTTTTCCTGTAACATCATTTTCATCACTGAATATCCAAAGTAATTCAATTCTTCAAGTATCAGCTCAAAGGCCATTTTCTCCTTGAAAACGTCCATGTTCCTTCTAGCTGGAAGAAAGCTTTTTCATCTCTGAAGTTTCTTACCATTTTATGTATAATGTTTCCTTTCAATCCAATTCAACATGATTCAATTCAATCCAATCCAATCCAAAAATAATATTTAGAGTATACTCACGATATTTTACTACCTATTCTAGGTTACTATTTTGGAAAGGCTCACAGTTCAATGAGAAAGAAAGAGGATATATTTCACATATTTGAGGCTAATGTTTATGCAATATATTAGTTAAGATAATGCAAGTGATGATAATGCTAGTTTACCTGCTGCAAAAAGTAAACTCTAATATCTCAATGGTGTAGTACAAGTTTATTTCTCACATATGTAAAATCCCAAAGTGGTTTTCCTGATTGTTGCACAGCTCTCCAATTTAGGGCCCAGGCTTTCTGCCTTGTGGCTCTGCTTTCTGCAACATATGAATTCAAACCACCATGATGCGTACATCAGGCCAGAAGGGAAAAGTTGTTTTCATGGCATAAACCTAGAAAGGATACTCATTACTTCTTCCCACATTTCATTGACTAGAATTTAGTTTCCTGAATATACTTAAATGTAAAGGAAACTAGGGAAATGCTGTCCAGCTGTGAACTACACAGTAGTGTTTGACTGGGTAGAATGAAGGTAAGTCTTATAGAAACCTCCATATCCCACAGTGATGAAACAGAGCAGGACCCTGTGGGATCCTCACAGGTACAAATCCTTTCTGTGTTCCCCACTTCTTATTTGTTGGAAATAGACTTCATTCAGCCTCCTTGACCTTCCCTGATTTTCAAAGGGCAGATTCAACAGTTGCTTAACAGGGAAGGGAGGGAATGCAGAAACAAAGGTGCAGGCAAGAAACAATAGTGCAGCTCTGGGACAGGGTCCTGGTTCCTCCTTAAGGGATATACATAACAATACCTTTGAGCTCTTCTGTAGGAAATAAGGCCCCCAGCGAGGTGGAGGAGGATAACTTCAGGCTGAGCATAAGATTGCTGGAGCACTGCCCTCCTACCTCACCATAAGCCACTCAGAAGAAGGTCTGCACACAGTGGAGGATAACAAAAACTCTGACCCCCTCCCCAAATGAGTCTTCCTTTAAAAACTTTCATGATCGAGCAGAATTTTAGGAATTGGTTTTTGGACATGAGTCTGCCTTCCCAGGTTGCCAACCTCCTGAATAAAGCAAGCTTTCCTTTCTAACCAACACGTGTCTCTTGAGTATTGGCTTTCCAGTGGTGAACATCCAAACTTGAGTTCATAACAGTGATACTGAAGAAAGTCTGAAAATTTCCCATTCCTCTAAGATGGACCAAATATGTCTTGGATAATATGTAGCTAGGGTGACTATAACTTCTGACTTGCCAAGGATATTCCTAGTTAACCTTTCTCAATATAAATATAAACAGTGCTCTCTTCGGCTCTCAAAAATGTCCTAGTTTAGATGACAAATTATATGGTCATTTTTACACATAGCAGTCCTTGCCACATATTGCTTTAACCATTTTGAAGACTCTGACTGTAAAGCCACTTATATTCATATCAGATCAGCCACATACTGAAGAAAATTTCATGATGTATGTGTGTTGTCTAACCTAAATCAAGATTTCCACCCCGGCAAGAGACTTTTTATTGCCTCTTTCTTACCTGGTGCGCGAGGAGAGGGGATTAAGAACACTGCTTAAAGGAGCTCCAAAGATGGGCGCGAGCCAGGGGTAACAGCGCAGACCCCAGAGACGGGCATGAGACGCTAAGGCTGCTGCTGCCACCAACAAGAAGGATGTGTGTGAACACATGTCACTATCCACACCTCCCCTCCTGGGAGCCTGTGCAGCCCACCACTTCCAGGGTCCCGTGATCCTGAGACAATTTCCCCGTGAGAATGCACAGCACGCCTTGGACTGGTGCAATGTCATGCTGACCTCTGCTGCCACAGGCTTGCCTTACATCCGTACCCCTCCCTCCCTCCCGGCCTGACTGAGCCAGAGCCCCCAAATCAGGGGCTCCTTTAACCCCCGTACTGTCTGAGCGAAGAACAGATGTCCTCAGGCAACCTACACACAGAGGCGGGGCCAATCCAAAGCTGATACCCAGGAGCTGTGCGAACAAAAAAGAGAAAGGGAAATTTCTCCCAGCAGCCTCAGGAGCAGTGGATTAAATCTCCACAATCAAATTGATGTACCCTGCATCTGTGGAATACCTGAATAGACAAGGAATCATCCCAAATTGAGGTGGTCTTTAAGAGCAAGATATATTATTTTTTCCCCTTTTCCTCTTTTTGTGAGTGTGTATGCGTATGCTTCTGTGAGAGATGTTGTCTCTAAAGCTTTTTGCTTTCACCATTGGTCCTAGGGTTCTGTCGATCAGTTTTTTGTTTGTTTGTTTTACTTTAAAAACATTTTTTTCTTAATAACTATTTTTCATTTTAATATTCAGAGCTGTGCAGATGAAAGTCTCTTGGTGCTCCAGCCAGAAGTCAGTGCTGTGCCTCTGAGGTGGGAGAGTCAACATCAGGACACTGGTCCACAAGAGACCTCCCAGCTGCATGTAATATCAAATGGCGAAAATCTCCCAGAGATCTCCATCCCAACATCAAGACCCAGCTTCACTCAACGATCAGCAAGCTACAGTGCTGGACACCCTATGACAAACAACTATCTAGACAGTAACACAACACCACCCATTAGCAGAGAGGCTCCCTAAAATCATAATAAGGCCACAGACACCCAAAAACACACCACCACACGTGGACCTGCCTACCAGAAAGACAAGATCCAGCCTCATCCACCAGAACACAGGCACTAGTCCCCTCCACCAGGAAGCCTATATAACACACTGAACCAACCTTCGCCACTGGGGAAAGACACCAAAAACAAGGGGAACTACGAAACTACAGCCTGCAAAAAGAAGACCTCAAACACGGTAAGATAAGAAAAATAAGAAGACAGAAAACCACACAGCAGATGAAGGAGCAAGGTAAAAACCCACGAGATCTAAAAAATAAAGAGGAAATAGGCAGTCTACCTGAAAAAGAATTCAGAATAACGATAGTAAAGATGATCCAAAATCTTGGAAATAGAATAGAAAAAATGCAAGAAACATTTAACAAGGACCTAGAAGAACTAAAGATGAAATAAGCAATGATAAACAACACAATAAATGGAATTAAAAATACTCTAGAAGGGATCAATAGCAGAATAACTGAGGCAGAAGAACACATAAGTGACCTGGAAGATAAAATAGTGGAAATAACTACTGCAGAGCAGAATAAAGAAAAAAGAATGAAAAGAACTGAGGACAGTCTCAGAGACCTCTGGGACACCGTTAAACACACCAACATTCGAATTATAGGGTCCCAGAGGAAGAAGAGGAAAAGAAAAGGACTGAGAAAATATTTGAAGAGACTATAGTTGAAAACTTCCCTAATATGGGAAATAGTTAATCAAGTCCAGGAAGCACAGAGTCCCATACAGGATAAATCCAAGGAGAAACACGCAAAGACACATATTAATCAAACTACCAAAAATTAAATACAAAGAAAATATATTAAAAGCAGCAAGAGAAAAACAACAAATAACACACAAGGGAATCCCCATAAGGTTAACAGCTGATCTTTCAGCAGAAACTCTGCAATCCAGAAGGGTGTGGCAGGACATATTTAAAGTGATGAAGGAGAAAAACCTGCAACCAAGATTGCTCTACCCAGCAAGGATCTCATTAAGATTTGATGGAGAAATTAAAACCTTTACAGACAAGCAAAAGCTGAGAGAGTGCAGCACCACCAAACCATCTTCACAACAAATGCTAAAGGAACGACTCTAGGCAAGAAACACGAGAGAAGGAAAAGACCTACAATAATAAACCCAAAAGAATTAAGAAAATGGGAATAGGAACATACATATCGATAATTACCTTAAATGTAAATGGATTAAATGCTCCCACCAAAAGACACAGACTGGCTGAATGGATACAAAAACATATATATACTGTCTAGAAGAGACCAACTTCAGACCTAGGGACACATACAGACTGAAAGTGAGGGGATGGAAAAAGATATTCCATACAAATGGAAATCAAAAGAAAGCTGGAGTAGCAATTCTCATATCAGACAAAATAGACTGTAAAATAAAGACTATTACAAGAGACAAAGAAGGACACTACATAATGATCAAGGAATCGATCCAAGAAGAAGAGATAACAATTGTAAATATTTATGCAGCCAACATAGGAGCACCTCAATACATAAGGCAAATACTAACAGCCATAAAAGAGGAACTCAACAGTAACACAATCACACTACAGGACTTTAACACCCCACTTTCACCAATGGACAGATCAACCAAAATGAAAATAAATAAGGAAACACAAGTTTTAAATGATACATTAAACAAGATGGACTTAATTGATATTTATAGGACATTCAATCCAAAAACAACAGAATACACACTTTTCTCAAGTGCTCATGGAACATTCTCCAGGACAGATCATATCTTGGGTCACAAATCAAGTCTTGGTAAATTTGAGAAAATTGAAAACGTATCAAGTATCTTTTCCTACCACAATGCTATGAGACTAGATATCAATTACAGGAAAAGATCTGTAAAAAATACAAACACATGGAGGCTAAACAATACACTACTTAATAACGAAGTGATCACTGAAGAAATCAAAGAGGAAATCAACAAATGCCTAGAAACAAATGACAAAGGAGACACGACAGCCCAAAACCTATGGGATGCAGCAAAAGCAGTTCTAAGAGGGAAGTTAAAAGCAATACAATCCTACCTTAAGAAACAGGAAACATCTCAAATAAACAACCTAAACTTGCACTTAAAGCAATTAGAGAAAGAAGAAGAAAAAAAAAACCCAAAGTTAGCAGAAGAAAAGAAATCATGAAGATCAGATCAGAAATAAATGAAAAAGAAATGAAGGAAATGATAGCAAAGATCAATAAAACTAAAAGTTGGTTCTTTGAGAAGATAAAAAAATTGATAAACCATTAGCCAGACTCATCAAGAAAAAAAGGGAGAAGACTCAAATCAATAGAATTAGAAATGAAAAAGGAGAAGTAACAACTGACACTACAGAAATACAAAGGATCATGAGAGATTGCTACAAGCAACCCTATGCCAATAAAATGGACAACCTGGAAGAAATGGACAAATTCTTAGAAATGCACAACCTGCTGAGACTGAACCAGGAAGAAATAGAAAATATAAACAGACCAATCACAAGCACTGAAATTGAAACTGTGCTTTAAAATCTTCCAACAAACAAAAGCCCAGGACCAGATGGCTTCAGAGGCGAATTCTATCAAACATTTAGAGAAGAGCTAACACCTATCCTTCTCAAAATCTTCCAAAGTATAGCCGAGGGAGGAACACTCCCAAACACATTCTATGAAGCCATAATCACCCTGATACCAAAACCAGACAAAGATGTCACAAAGAAAGAAAACTACAGGCCAATATCACTGATGAACATAGATGCAAAACTCCTCAACAAAATACTAGCAAACAGAATCCCACAGCACATTAAAAGGATCATACACCATGATCAAGTGCGGTTTATCTCAGGAATGCAAGGATTCTTCAATATATGCAAATCAATCAACGTGATACACAATATTAACAAATTGAAGTTGAAAAACCATATGATCATCTCAATATAGGCAGAGAAAGCTTTCAACAAAATTCAACACCCATTTATGATAAAAATCCTGCAGAAAGTAGGCATAGAGGGAACTTTCCTCAACATAATAAAGGCCATATATGACAAACCCACAGCCAACATCATCCTCAATGGTGAAAAAATGAAACTATTTCCACTAAGATCAGGAACAAGACAAGGTTGCCCACTCTCACCACTATTATTCAGCACAGTTTTGGAAGTTTTAGCCACAGCAATCAGAGAATAAAAAGAGATAAAAGGAATCCAAATCAGAAAAGAAGAAATAAACCTGTTACTGTTTGCAAAAGACATGATACTATACATAGAGAATCCTAAAAATGCTACCAGAAAACTACTAGACCTAATCAATGAATTTGGTAAAGTAGCAGGATACAAAATTAATGCAAGGAAATCTCTGACATTCTTATACATTAATGATGAAAAATCTGAAAATGAAATTAAGAAAACACTCCCATTTACTATTGCAAGAAAAAGAATTAAATATCTAGGAATAAACCTACCTAAGGAGACAAAAGACCTGTATGCAGAAAATTATAAGACACTGATGAAAGAAATTAAAGATGATACAAATAGATGGAGAGATATACCATGTTCTTGGATTGGAAGAATCAACATTGTGAAAATGACTATACTACCCAAAGCAATCTACAGATTCAATGCAATCCCTATGAACCTACCACTGGCATTTTTCACAGAACTAGAACAAAAAATTTCACAATTTGTATGGAAACACAAAATACCCCGAATAGCCAAAGCAATCTTGAGAATGAAAAACAGAGCTGGAAGAATCAGGCTCCCTGACTTCAGACTATGCTACAAAGCTACAGTAATCAAGACAGTATGGTACTGGCACAAAAACTGAAAGATAGATCAATGGAACAGGATAGAAAGCCCAGAGATAAACCCACGCACATATGGTCACCTTGTTTTTGATAAAGGAGTCAGGAATGTACAGTGGAGAAAGGACAGCCTCTTCAGTAAGAGGTGCTGGGAAAACTGGGCAGGTACATGTAAAAGTATGAGATTAGATCACTCTCTAAGACCATACACAAAAATAAGCTCAAAATGGATTAAAGACCCAAATGTAAGGCCAGAAACTATCAAACTCTTAGAGGAAAACATAGGCAGAACACTCTATGACATAAATCACAGCAAGATCCTTTTTGACCCACCTCCTAGAGCAATGGAAATAAAACCAAAAATAAACAAATGGGACCTAATGAAACTTCAAAGCTTTTGCACAGCAAAGGAAACCATAAACAAGACCAAAAGACAACCCTCAGAATGGGAGAAAATATTTGCAGATGAAGCAACTGACAAAGGATAAATTTCCAAAATTTATAAGCAGCTCATGCAGCTCAATAACAAAAAAACAAACAACCCAATCCAAAAATGGGCAGAAGACCTAAATAGACATTTCTCCAAAGAAGGTATACAGACTGCCAACAAGCACATGAAAGCATGCTCAACATCATTAATCATTAGAGAAATGCAAATCAAAACTACAATGAGATATCATCTCACACCAGTCAGAATGGCCATCATCAAAAAATCTAGAAACAATAATTGCTGGTGAGGCTGTGGAGAAAAGGAACACTCTTGCACTGTTGGTGGGAATGTAAATTGATACGGCCACTATGGAGAACAGTATGGAGGTTCCTTAGAAAACTAGAAATAGAACTACCATATGACCCAGCAATCCCACTACTGGGCATATACCCTGAGAAAACCATAATTCAAAAAGAGTCATGTACCAAAATGTTCATTGCAGCTCTATTTACAATAGCCAAGACATGGAAACAACCTATGTGTCCATCAACAGATGAATGGATAAAGAAGATGTGGCACATATATAGAATGCCATATTACTGAGCCATAAAAAGAAATGAAATTGAGTTATTTGTAGGAGGTGCATGGACCTAGAGTCTGTCATACAGAGTGAAGTAATTCAGAAAGAGAAAAACAAATACCGTATGCTACACATATATATGGAATCTAAGAAAAAACAAAAAACAAAAAACGGTGATGAAGTACCAAAGGGTTAGACGGGAATACAGACTCATACCTACTAGAGCACGGACTTGAGGATATGGGGAGGGGGAAGGGTAAGCTGTGACGAAGTGAGTGAGTGGCATGGACATATATACACTACCAAATATAAAATAGATAGCTAGTGGGAAGCAACTGCATAGCACGGGGAGATCAGCTAGGTGGTTTGTGACCACCTAGAGGGGTGAGATAGGGAGGTTGGGAGGGAGGGAGACTCAAGGGGGAAGAGATATGGGAACATATGTATATGTAAAACTGATTCACTTTGTTATAAAGCAGAAACTAACACACCATTGTAAAGCAATTATACTCCAATAAAGATGTTTAAAAAAAGAAAAAAAAAAGAAAATCACTAAGGGGAAAAATAAAATCACACCCCTTCCCTCCACTTCTATTCTCTCTTTCTCTCTTTCTCCTGCTATTGACAAAGAACATCACATGCCATTTCAGTAAACAAAGGATATTTCTGCCATAAAACCAGCAGCCACCACAGCTGACTCTATGGTGTATCCTGAGGGGGATTCAGAATGGAGGAAAAATGGGATAGTAGCCCTAGATAGGTAACATGCATATTAAATAAATGATTGCAATAAACTTAGACTCTTGCATTTTCCCATACATAATAAAGCACTAAAATTATTAACTTGAGATGTCTGTTTTTGTGATAATTTTTTTTTTTTTTTTTGCAGTACGCAGGCCTCTCACTGTTGTGGCTTCTCCCGTTGCAGAGCACAGGCTCCGGACGTGCAGGCTCAGAGGCCATGGCTCACGGGCCCAGCCGCTCTGCGGCATGTGGGATCTTCCCTATTTTTGTGATTATTTTGATATTTGACTACATTTTTTTTTTTTCCCAACAAAACTTCTATATATCCTGGCTCCTCCCTTACTTCTTAGGAAGATTTCCTCAGAGCTATCTGAGAGGCTGCCTTCCTGGACAATAGTCCAAATAAAACATAATTCTCAACTTTTAGGTTGTGCATTTTTTTCAGTCAATACTACTATCCTCCTAACGATTTGCCAGCTGATAAATCAGTAAATCCTACTCATTTGAGCCCAGACCAAATTACTAAAAACCTGATGACCCAGGTACTTTTCCTTTTATTTAAGTGTTAGGTGAAAAGAGGCAAATTTCAAGGAAATAAGCTTACTGAAAATCTTGAAGGTATTAAAGACTCAGTGGTGATGGAGTTGAGTGGAGGGAGGGTTTCCCCTTCTCTGAGTAACCTTTCTCTATTAGTAAATATTCAACATAACTCCCAATGATTTCTTGAACTCCTATACAGTGAGAATCACTGCTGGAATGAGTTGTAGTATAAGAGATTGAATATAATGAATTATAATTATCTTATAAAGAAATTATTTAATTGAATTTCATTTTCTTCTAAATGTGGGCTAACCTGTTCAGAAAAATGAAATATGACATCAAATTATAGATGTAGAAGGGAGCTTTGAAATCCTGTGTTCTGCCCCCACTCATTTGTCAGAGGGAGAAACTGAGAACCAGAAGAGTAAAAGCCTTCAGAATAATTACAACAAGGAGCCAATATTGTGATTTAAGGTCTCTGGTGATCATATCGTTGCTCTTCCAACTACATATATAAGGATTTTAAATGAGTTGTAAAAGAAAAGAGTAGTCATCAGTTAAACAGAACATCCAACTTCAGTTATTCAGGATTATGAATTCAGTAGTCAGAAAATTCCAAGATATTATGATAGTATACGGACTAATTCCACAATAAATCTGTGATGATGAGATTTAGTCTTGTTGCCATGCCATGGGGTCCTGGAACAGAATGTGCACTCTCTGCCTAGGAAAACCAAATGGAAGTAGAGTTTGAAAAGTTCGAGTTATAAGTTACAGAAAGCTCCTTCTGTCCTTTACTCATACACTTTCAGAACTGTGTGTAATGTCCCCTCAAGGTTTACTCATTTGTAAATCAAAGACAGATTATTAGGAATGAAAAGAGAGAACTTATAGGAGGCTGCTTTCTCTGAGACCCTCTCCAAAAGTTAATCTCTAAAGGAAAACAGGAAAATGTACTTCAAGGGCTTCCCTGGTGGGAAGTCTGCCTGCCGATGCAGGGGACACAGGTTCATGCCCCGGTCCGGGAAGATCCCATGTGCCGCGGAGCGGTTGGGCCTGTAAGCCATGGCTGCTGAGCCTGTGCGTCCAAAGCCTGTGCTCCACAACGGGAGAGGCCACAACAGTGAGAGGCCCACATACCACACACACACACACACACACACACACACACACACACACAAACACACACACACAAATATATATATATGCATATATATTTTTTTTTTCAAAATGACTATTTTTTCCCCAAACAATATGTTTTCCCAAATTTCTGAGACCGCCAAGAACAAACTTTCTCTATTATAAATGCAGCATGCAGTCATAACAAAACCAAGAAACAAAAAAAAATAATAATGCCTCAACAAACAAATAGCCTTTTATCACACAGCCAAGGCAGATACCATTCCTGAGAGCCACACCACCCTTGGCTTTCAGAAAAAAATCACCATGCACAAAAGTGGAAAATATACTGAGAATTATTTAGAGCTCAGTCAATAAAATGTTTTCATCATCTTGGTCAGATTTCCCCAGTTAATATTTTGTTTATAGTGTAAGCAAATGCTGTCTCATCATTAGGTTAATTAGGTCCTATTTGTTTATTTTTGTTTTTATTTCCATTACTCCAGGAGACAGGTCCAAAAAGATATTGTTATGATTTATGTCAAAGAGTGTTCTGCCTATTATTTCCTCTAAGAGTTGTATAGTGTCCGGTCTTACATTTTGGTCTTTAATCCACTTTGAGTTTATTTTTTTGTATGGTATTAGGGAGCATTCTAATTTCATTCTTTTACATGTAGCTGACCAGTTTTCCATCACCACTTATTGAAGAGACAGTCTTTCCTCCATTGTATACTCTTGTGCCTCCTTTGCCGTAGATTAATTGACCATAAGTGTGTGGGTTTATTTCTGGGCTTTCTATCCTGTTCCACTGATCTACATGTCTGTTATGTGCCAGTACCATACTGTTTTCATTACTGTAGCTTTGTAGTATATTCTGAAGTCAGGGAGCCTGATTCTTCCAGCTCCACTTTTCTTTCTCAAGTTTCCTTTGGCTATTCAGGGTCATTTATGTTTCCATACAAATTTTTAAAATTTTGTTCTACTTCTGTGAAAAATACCATTGGTAATTTGATAAGGATTGCATTGAATATGTAGATTCCCTTGGGTAGTATAGTCATTTTGACAATATTGGTTCTTCCAAACCAAGAACATGGTATATCTTTCCATCTGTTTCTGTCACCTTTGATTTTTTCATCAGCATCATACAGTTTTCATAGTATGGGTCTTTTCCCCCCTTAGATAGCATTATTCTTTCTGGATGCAATGGTAAATGAAATTGTTTCCTTAATTTCTCTTTCTGATGTTTCATTATTAGTGTATAGGAATGCAAGAGATTTCTGTGTGTTAATTTTGTATCCTGCAACTTTACTGGATACCTGGAGGGTAAACAATATGTTATTAAACAACAAATGGATCACTGAAGAAATCAAAGAGGAAATTAAAAAAATCTACAGACAAATGACAATGAATACAATGATCCAAAACCTATGGGACATAGTAAAAGCAGTTCTAAGAGGGAAGTTTATAACAATACAATCTTATCTCAGGAAGCAAGAAAAATCTCAAATAAACCACCTAACCTTACACCTAAAGCAACTTTCACCTAAAGCAACTTACACCTAAAGCAACTAGAGAAAGAAGAAAAAACAAAACACAAAGTTACTAGAAGGAAAGAAATCATAAACATCAGAGCAGAAATAAATGAAATAGGGACTAAAATACAATAGAAAAGATAAATGAGACTAAGAGCTGGTTCTTTGAAAATATAAACAAAATTGATAAACCTTTAGCCAGACTCACTAAGAAAAAAAGGGAGAGGACTCAAATCAATCAAATTAGAAATGAAAAAGGAGAAGACACAATTGACATCACAGAAATACAAAGGATCCTAAAAGATTACTACAAACAACTATATGCCAATAAAATGGATAACCTAAAAGAAATGAACAAATTCTTAGAAAGGTACAACTTTCCAAGACAGAACCAGGAATAAATAGAAAATAGGAACAGACCAAGTACTGATATTGAAACAGTGACTTAAAAACTTCCAACACACAAAAGTCCCAGGCCAGATGGCTTCACGGGTGAATTCTTAAACATTTAGAGAAGAGTTAACACCTATCCTTCTGAAACACTTGCAAAAAACTACAGAGGAAGGAAAACTCCCAAGCTCATTTGATGAGGCCACAATCACCCTGATTACCATCATTAGGTTAATATTCTGCAATTCTACAAATCTATTCCTTTGGGTCATGCATTCTTTAAATATATATAGATTTATATATATATACCCTCCCTCTTGGACCTCCGTACCACTCCCCCCATCCCATCCAGTTAGGTCACCACAGAGAACTGAGCTGAGCTCCCTGAACTATACAGCAGGTTTCCACTAGCTACCTGTTTTATGCATGTCAGTACACATACGTCAATTCCAATCCTCCAATTCAGCCCACCCGCAATTCCCCCTCCATGTTCACACGTCTGTTCCCTATGTCTGCATCTATATTTGTGCCCTGAAAATAGGATCATCTGTATTATTTTTCTAGATTCCACATATATTCATTCACATATGATATTTGTTTTTCTCTTTCTGACTTACTTTACTTTGTATGTCAGACTCTAAGTCCAACCACTTCTCTACAAATGACACAGTTTCATTCCATTTTATGGCTGAGTGATAATCTATTATATATATGTACCACAACTCTGTTATCCATTTATCTTTTGATGGACATTTAGGTTGCTTCCATGTCCTGGCTATTGTAAATAGTGCTGCAATGAATATTGTGATGCACATGTCTTTTCGAATTATGATTTTCTCAGGGTATGTGTCCAGTAGTGAGATTGCTGGGTCATGTGATAGTTCAATTTTTAGTTTTTTAAGGAATCTCCATACTGTTCTCCACAGTGGCTGTATCAGTTTACATTCCCACCAACAGGGCAAGAGGGTTCCCTTTTCTCCACATCCTTTTCAGCATTTATTTTTTGTGGATATCTTAATAATGGCCATTCTGACCAGCCTGCGGTGGGTAACTCATTGTAGTTTTGATCTTCATTTCTCTAATAATTAGTGATGTTGAGCATCTTTTCATGTGCCTCTTGGCCATCTGCATGTCTTCTTTGGAGAAATGTCTATCTAAGTTTTCTGCCCAATTTTTGATTTGGTTGTTTTTTTTTTTTTTTTGATATGGAGCTGCATGAGCTGTTTGTGTATTTTGGAGATTAATACCTTGTCAGTTGCTTTATTTGCAAATATTTACGCCCATTATTTTCATCTCATTTATGGTTTTCTTTGCTGTGCCAAAGTTTTAAGTTTCATTAGGTCCCATTTCTTTATTTTTGTTTTCCTTTTCATTACTCTAGAAAGTGGGTCAAAAAAAGATTTTGCTGTGATTTATGTCAAAGAGTGTTCTGCCTATGTTTTCCTTTAAGAGTTTTATAGTGTCCATTCTTACATTTTGGTCTTAATCTATTTTGAGTTTATTTTTGTGTATGTTGTTAGGTAGTATTCTAATTTCATGCTTTTACATATAGCTGTCCAGTTTTCCCAGCACCACTTACTGAAGACACTGTCTTTTCTCCATTGTATATTCTTGCCTACTTTGTCATAGATTAGGTGACCATAGGTGTGTGGGTTTATATCTGAGCTTTCTATCCTGTTCTATTGATCTACCTGTCTGTAATGTGCCAGTACCATATTGTCTTGATTATTGTAGCTTTATAGTACAGTCTAAAGTCAGGGAACCTGATTCCTCCAGCTCCGTTTCTCTTTCTCAAGACTTCTTTGGCTATTCAAAGTCTGTTGTGTCTCCATACACATTGTAAAATTGTTTGTTCAAATTCTGTGAAAAATGCCATTGGTAATTTGATAAGGATTGCATTGAATCTGTAGACTGCTTTGGGTAGTATAGTCATTTTCACAATATTGATTCTTACAATCCAAGAACATGGTATATCTCTCCATCTGTTTGTGTCATCTTTGATTTCTTTCATCAGTGTCTTATAGTTTTCTGAGTAGAGTGTTTTTTTGTTTTTGTTTTTTTTTACCTCCTTAGGTAGGTTTATTCCTCAGTATTTTATTCCTTTTGTTGCAATGGTAAATGTGATTGTTTCCTTAATTTCTCTTTCTGATCTTTTGTTGTTA
Organism: Delphinapterus leucas; assembly: GCF_059928025.1. Taxonomy (NCBI): domain Eukaryota; kingdom Metazoa; phylum Chordata; class Mammalia; order Artiodactyla; family Monodontidae; genus Delphinapterus; species Delphinapterus leucas. The sequence goes on from NC_143147.1 coordinate 34,049,016, forward strand.
ATGTATAGGAATGCAAGAGATTTCTGTTCATTAATCTTGTTTCCTGCAACTTTACCAAATTCATTGATTAGCTCTAGTAGTTTTCTGGTGGCATCTTTTGGATTTTCTACCTATAGCAACATGGCATCTGCAAACAGTGAAAGTTTTATTTCTTTTCCAATTTGGATTCCTTTTATTTCTTTTTCTTCTCTGATTCCCATGGCTAGGATTTCCAAAACTATGTTGAATAACAGTGCTTACCATGGACATCCTTGTCTTGCTCCTGATCTTACAGGAAATACTTTCAGTTTTTGACCATTGAGAATGATGTTTGCTGTGAGTTTGTCATATATGGACTTTCTTATGTTGAGGTAGGTTCCCTCTGTGCCCACTTTCTGGAGAGTTTTTATCATAAATGGGTGTTGAATTTTGTCAAAAGCTTTTTGTGCATTAACTGAGATGATCATATGGTTTTTATTCTTCAATTTGTTAATATCATGTATCACATTGATTGATTTGCATATATTGAAGAATCCTTGCTTACCTGGGATAAATCTCAATTGATCATGTTGTATCATCCTTTTAGAGTGTTGTTTGATTCAGTTTGCTAGCATTTTGTTGAGGATTTTTGCATCTATGTTCATCAGTGATATTGGTCTGTAATTTTCTTTTTTTTTTTTTATATCATTGTCTTATTTTGGTATCAGGATGATGGCAGCCTCATAGAATAAGCTTGGGAGTGTTCCTTCCTTTGCAACTTTTTGTAAGAGTTTGAGACACATGGGTGTTAGCTCTTCTCTAATATTTGATAGAATTCATCTCTGAAGCCATCTGCTCTTGGACTTTCGTTTGTTGGAAGGTTTTTAATTGTAGTTTCAATTTCATTACTTGTGATTGGTCTATTTATATTTTCTATTTCTTGCTAGTTCACCCTTGGAAGTTTGTACCTTTCTAGGAATTTGTCCATTTCTTCCAGGTTGTCATTTTTCTTGGCATAAAATTGCTTGTCTCTTATAATCCTTTGTATCCCTGTGATGTCAGTTGTAATTTTTCTTTTTTCATTTCTAATTTTGATTAGAATCCTCTCCCTTTTTTTCTTGGAGTTGGGCTAATGGTTTATTAATTTTATTTATCTTCTCAAAGAACCAGATTTTAGTTTCATTGATTTTTGCTATTGTTTTCTTCATTTATATTTCATTTATTTCTGGCTTGTTTTTTATGATTTCTTTCCTTCTACTAACTTTGGGTTGTGTTTGTTCTTGTCTAGTTCCTTTAGGTGTATGCTTAGTTTGTTGATTTGAGACTTCTTCTTGTTTTCTGATGTAGGATTGAATTGCTCTAAAAATCCTTCTTATGACTGCTTCTGCTGCATTCTATAGGTTTTTGGCTGTCATGTTTTCATTATCAATAGTTTCTATGTATTTTTCTATTTCCTCTTTGATTTTTTCAGTGATCTCTTGGTTATTCAGTAGCATATTGTTTAGCCTCCATGTGTTTGTGCTTTTTACAGTTTTATTTCCTGTCATTGATTTCTAATCTTATAATATTTGGGTCAGAAAAGATGCTTGATACAATTTCAATTTTCTTAACTTTACCAAGGCTTGATTTGTGACCAAACTTATAATCTATCCTGGAGAATGTTTCATGTGTACTTGAGAAGAAAGTGTATTCTGCTGCTTTTGGATGGAATGCCCTATAAAGATCAATTAAGTTTTTTGGTCCATTATGTCATTTAAAGCTTTTGTTTCCTTATTTATTTTCTGTCTGAATGATCTGTCCATTGGTGTAGTTAGGGTATTAAATACCCCTCTATTATTGTGTTACTGTCAATTTCTCTGCTTATGGCAGTTGGCATTTGCCTTATGTATTGAGGTGCTCCTATGTTACATGCATAAATATTTATCATTTTTATGTCTTCTTGGATAGATTCCTTGATCATTATATAGTGTCCTTCCTTATCTCTTGTAACAGTCTTTATTTTAAAGTCTAGGTTATATGATATGAGTATTCTACTCCAGCTTTCTTTTGATTTCCATTTGCATGGAGTATCTTTTTCCATCCCTTCACTATCAATCTATATGTGTCCCTGGGTCTGAATTGGGTCCCTTGTAGACAGCATATATACAGGTCTTGTCTTTGTATCCATTCATCCATTCTGTACCTTTTGGTTGGAGCATTTAATCAATTTATATTTAAGGTAATTATAAATATGTATATTCCTATTACCATTTTCTTAATTGTTTTGGGTTTGTTTTTGTAGGTCTTTTCTTCTTTTTCTGTTGTGTTTCCCACTTAGAGAAGTTCCTATATCATTTGTCGTAAAGCTGGTTTGGTGGTGTTGAATTCTCTTAGCTTTTTCATGCCTGTAAAGCTTTTGATTTCTCCATCAAATCTGAATGAGAGCTTTCCTGGGTTAAGTAATCTTGGTTGTAGGTTTTTTCCATTTCATTACTTTAAATATCTCCTGCCACAGCCTTCTGGTCTGCAGTGTTCCTGCTAAAAAATCAGCTGATATCTTTATGGGGATTCCCTTGTATGTTATTTGTTGCTTTCCCCTTGCTGCTTTAATATGTTTTCATTGAATTTAATTTTTGTTAGCTTGATTATTATGTGCCTTGGTGTGATTCTCCTTGGGTTTATCCTGTATAGGAGTCTCTGAGCTTCCTGGACGTGGGAGGCTATTTCTTTTCCCATGCTAGGGACATTTTTGACTATAATCTCTTCAAATATTTTCTCAGATCCTTTCTCTTTCCCTTCTTCTTCTGGGACCCCTATGATTTTAATATTGGTGTGTTAAATGTTATCCCAGAGGTCTCTGAGACTGTCCTCAATTCTGTTCATTCTTCTTTCTTTATTCTGCTTCTCAGCAGTTATTTCCAACCTTCTATCTTCCACCTCATTTATTTGTTCTCCTGTCTCATTTATCCTGCTATTGATTCCTTGCTGTGTATTTTTCATTTCAGTTATTGTCTTGTTCCTCACTGTTTATTTGTTTTTAGTTCTTCTAAGTCCTTGTTAAACATTCCTTGTATTGTCACAATCTGTGCCTCTATTCTATTTCAGAGATTTTGGATTGTCTTTACTATCATTACTCTGAATTCTTTTTCAGGTAGGTTGCCTATTTCCTCTGCATTTATTTGGTCTTGTAGGTTTTGACATTGCTCCCTCATCTGTAACATATTATTTTGTCATCTCTTTTTTTTTTTTTTTTTGATGGGTGTGGCTGTGTTCCTGTCTTGCAGGTTGTTTGGCCTGAGCTGTCCAGCAATGGAGTTTGCTGGCAGTTGGGTTGAGCCAGGTCTTGCTGCCGAGCTGAGGACCTCCAGAGACCATACACTAATTAATATTCCCTGGGATCTGAAATTCTCTATTAGTCAAGTGGTTTGGAATTAGCAAGCAAACCACAGAGCTCAGGGCTGACCCCCAGCCGTGGAACCAAGACCCTGCAAGTTGCACAGCATGGCAAAAAAAAAAAAAAAAATGGAAACAAAAATCAACAGAAAGGAGCAAAACAATATAAAAGACTAAAAAATAAAATTAAATTTTTAAAAATTAAAAAATATTAGAAAAAATAACAATAAAAATCAATCAACAAAAACAAAAGATAACCACAACAGCAAAAAAATAAATAAATTAAATAAAATGTAAAGCGAAATAGAAAACAAAACTAATTTATAAAATAATAATTTTTTAAATAAAAATTTAAAATTCCCTGGTGGAGGAATCAGGCTCCCCGACTTCAGACTATACTACAAAGCTACAGTAATCAAGACAGTATGGTACTGGCACAAATAAAAAAAATATAGATCAATGGAAGAGGAAAGAAAGCCCAGAGAAAACCCACACACTTATGGTCACCTTATCTTTGATAAAGGAGGCAAGAATATACAGGGGAGAAAAGACAGCCTCTTCATAAGTGGTGTTGGGAAAACTGTACAGCTATATGTAAAAGAATGAAATTAGAACACTCCCTAACACCATACACAAAAATAAACTCAAAGTGGATTAAAGACCTAAATGTAAGTCCAGACACTATCAAACTCTTTGTGTTATACACAAAAATAACACCATACACAAAAATAAAAGCAAAGTGGATTAAAGACCTAAATGTAAGGCCACACACTATAAAACTCTTATAGGAAAACATAGGTAGAACAGTCCATGACATAAATCACAGCAAGATCCTTTATGAACCACCTCCTAAAGAAATGGAAATAAAAACAAAAATAAACAAACGGGACCTAATGAAACTTAAAACCTTTTGCACAGCAAAGGAAACCATAAACAAGACGAAAAGACAACTCTCAGAATGGGAGAAAACATTTGCAAACAAAGCAACAGACAGGATTAATCTCCAAAATACACAAGCAGCTCATGCAGCTCAGTATCAAAAAAGCAAATAAACCAATTCAAAAATGGGCAGTAGACATTTCTCCAGAGAAGATATACAAATTGCCAACAAACACATGAAAGGATGCTCAACATCACTAATAATTAGAGAAATGCAAATCAAAACTACAAAGGAGGTATCACCTCACATCAGTCAGAATGGCCATCATCAAAAAATCTACAAAGAGTAAATACTGGAGAGGGTGTGGAGAATAGGGAACCCTCTTGCACTGTGGGTGAGAATATAAATTAAACAGCCACTATGGAGAAAAGTATGGAGTTTCCTTAAAAAAAAAAAAAAGAACAACCAGAGACCTTCAAGATGGCAGAAGAGTAAGAAGTGGGGACCACCTTCCTCCCCACAAATACATCAGAAATACATCTACATGTGGAAGAACTCCTACAGAACACCTACTGAATGCCAGCAGAAAAACTCAGACCTCCCAAAAGGCAAGAAACTCCCCACGTGTCTGGATAGGGCAAAGGAAAAAAGAAAAAAACAGAGACAAAAGAATAAGGATGGGACCTGCACCAGTGGGAGGGAGCTGTGAAGGAGGTAAGGTTTCCACACACTAGGAAGCACCTTCACAGGTGGAGACTGCAGGTGGCAATGGGGGGAGAAGCTTTGGAGCCACAGAGGACAGCACAGCAACTGGGGTGCAGAGGGCAAAGCAGAGAGTTTACCGCATGGAGGATCGGTGCCAGCCAGCATTCACCAGCCCAAGAAGCTTGTCTGTTCACCCACTGGGACGGGTGGAGGCTGGGAGCTGAGGCTTGGGTTTCAGAGGTCAGATCCCAGGGAGAGGACTGGGGTTGGTTGCGTGAACACAGCCTGAAGAGGGTTAGTGTGCCACAGCTAGCCAGGAGTGTGTCCGGGAAAAGTTGCGGAACTGCCAAAGAGACAAGATACTTTTCAATGTCTCTTTGTTTTGAGGTGCATGAGGAGAGGGGATTAAGAGTGCTGCCAAAATGAGCTCCACAGATGGGTGTGAGCTGCGGCTATCAGTACGGACCCCAGAGACGGGCATGAGACACTAAGGCTGCTGCTTCAGCCACCAAGCAGTCTGTGTGCAAGCACAGGTTACTATCCACACCTCCCCTCCCAGAAGCCAGTGAAGCCTGCCAGTACCAGGTTCCCGGGATCCAGGGACAACTTCCCTGGGTGAACACATGGCACACCTCAGGCTGCTGCAACATCACAACAGCCAGTGCCACTGCAGGCTTGCCCCACATTCAGAACACATCCCAACCCCTGGCCTGGGTGAGCCAGATCTGCCTAATCAGTTGTTACTTTAACACGTTCCTGTCTGAGCAAAGAAAAGATGCCCTAAGGCAACCTACATGCAAAGGTAAAACCAAATCCAAAGCTGAACTCCAGGAGCTGTGCTAACAAAGAAGAGAAAGGGAAATTTCTCCTAGTAGCCTCAGGAGCAGCTGATTAAATCTCCACAGTCAACTTGATGTACAGTGCATCTGTGGAATACCTGAATAGACAATGAATCATCCCAAATAGATGCAGTAGACATTGGGAGCAACAATATAAACATATTTTTTTTCCTTTTTCTCTTTTCGTGAGTGTGTTAGTGTATGCTTGTGTGTGTGATATTGTCTGTATAGCTTTCCTTTTACCATCTGTCCGAGGGTTCTGTCTGACCTTTTTTTTTTTTTTCTTACTTTTTAGTATAGTTTTTAGCACTTATGATCATTGGTGGATTTGTTTATTTGGTTTGGTTGCTCCCTTCTTTCTTTTTAATTTTTATTATTCTTTTAATTATTTTAATTTTTAATAATTATTTTTTTAATTTTTTCTTTTAATAACTTTATTTTATTATTTTCTTTCTTTCTTCCTTCCTTCCTTTCTTTCTTTCTTTCTTTCTTTCTCTCTCTCTCTCTCTCTCTCTCTTTTCTTCTGAGCCATGTGGCTGACAGGTCTTGGTGCTCTGGCCAGGTATCAGGCCTGTGACTCTGAGGTGGGAGAGCCCAGTTCAGCACATTGGTCCACCAAAGGCCCCAAATCTACACATATCAAATAGAGAAAACCTCCCAGAGATATCCATATCAATAACAAGACCTAGCTACACTCAACGACCAGTAAGCTACAGTCATGGACACCCATTGCCAAACAACTAGCAATACAGGAACACAACCCCACCCCCATTAGCAGAGAGGCAGCCTAAAATCATAAGGCCACAGACACCCCACTACACACCACCAGACATGGATCTGCCCACCAGAAAGACAAGATCCAGCCTCATCCACCAGAACACAAGTACTAGTCCCCTGCACCAGGGAGCCTACACAACCCACTGAACCAACCTTAGCCACTGGGGGTGGAAACCAAAAACAGTGGGAACTACAAACTTGCAGCCTGCGAAAAGGAGAACCCAAAGACAGTAAATTAAGCAAAATGAGAAGACAGAGAAAGCCACAGCAGATGAAGCAGCAAGGAAAAAACTCACCAGACCAAACAAATGAAGAGGAAATCGGCAGTATACCTGAAAAAGAATTCAGAATAATGATAGTAAAGATGATCCAAAATCTTGGAAATAGAATAAATACAAGAAACGTTGGACAAGGACCTAGAAGAACAAAAGAGCAAACAAGCAATGATGAACAACACAATAAATGAAATTAAAAAGATTCTAGAAGGAATCATAGCAGAATAACTGAGGCAGAAAAACGGATAAGTGACCTGGAAGATAAAATAGAGAAATAACTACTGAAGAGCAGAATAAAGAAAAATGAATTAAAAGAATTGAGGGCAGTCTCAGGGACCTCTGGACAACATTAAATACACCAACATTCGAATTATAGGGGTCCCAGAAGAAGAAGGGAAAAAGAAAGGGACTGAGAAAATATTTGAAGAGGCTATAATTGAAAATTTCCCTAATATGGGAAAGGAAATATTCAATCAAGCCCAGAAAGCACAGAGAGTCCCATGCAGGATAAATCCAAGGAGAAAAATGCCAAGACACAAATTACTCAAACTATCAAAATCTAAATACAAAGAAAAAAATATTCAAAGAAGCAAGGGAACAGCAACAAATACCATACAAGAGAATCCCCATAGGATTAACATCTGATCTTGCAGCAGAAATTCTGCAAGCCAGAAGGGAATGGCAGGACATATTTAAAGTGATGAAGGGGAAAAGCCTACAAGCAAAATTACTCTACCCAGTGAGAATCTCATTCAAATTAGATGGAGAAATTAGAATCTTTACAGACAAGCTAAAGCTAAGAGAATTCAGCACCACCAAACCAGCTGCACAACAAATGATAAAGGAACTTCTCTAGGATGGAAACACAAGAGAAGGGAAAGATATACAATAAAAACCCCAAAACAATTAAGAAAACGGTAATGGGAACATACATATTGATAATTACCTTAAATGTAAATGGATTAAATATTCCAACCAGAAGACATAGACTGGCTGAATAGATACAAAAAAAAGCCCTGTACATATGCTGTATAAAAGAGACCCACTTCAGACCTATGGACACATACAGACTGAAAGATAGGGGATGGAAAAAGATATTCCATACAAATGGAAATCAAAAGAAAGCTGGAGTAGAAATTCTTGTATCAGACAAAATAGACTTTAAAATAAAGACTATTGCAAGAGACAAAGAAGTACACTACATAATGATCAAGGGATCAATCCAAAAAGAATATATAAAATTGTAAATATTCATGCACCCAATATAGGAGCACCTCAATACATAAAGCAAATGCTAACAGCCATAAAAGGGGAAATCAACAGTAACACAATCATACTACAGGACTTTAACACCCCACTTTCACCAATGGACAGATCTTCCAAAATGAAAATAAATAAGGAAACACAAGCTTTAAAGGATACATTTAAAAAGATGGACTTAATTGATATTTATAGGACATTCCATCCAAAAACAACATAATACAGTTTCTTCTCAGGTGCTCATGGAACTTTCTCCAGGATAGATCATATCTTGGGTCACAAATGAAGCCTTGGTAAATTTAAGAAAGTTGAAATTGTATCTAGTTTCCAACCAAAATGCTATGAGACTAGATATCAATTACAGGAAAGAAATCAAAAATCAATATAAACACAAGGAGGCTAAACAATACACTACTAGATAACCAAGAGATCACTGAAGAAATCAAAGAGAAATTCAAAAAATACCCAGAAACAAATGACAATGAAAACACAATGACACAAAATCAATGGGATGCAGCAAAAGCAGGTCTAAGAGGGAAGTTTATAGCAATCCTACCTTGAGAAACAAGAAACATCTCAAAAAAACAACCTAACCTTACACCTAAAGCAATTAGAGACAGAAGAAAAACAAACAAACAAACAAACAAAAGTTATCAGAAGGAAAGAAATCATAAAGATCAGATCAGAAACAAATGAAAAAGAAATGAAGGAAACAAGAGCGAAGATCAATAAAAGTAAAAGCTGGTTCTTTGAGAAAATACACAAAATTGATAAACCATTAGCCAGGCTCATCAAGAAAAAAATGAAGACTTAAATCAGTATAATTAGAAATAGAAAAGCAGAAGTAACAACTGACACTGCAGAAATACAAAAGATCATGAGAGTTTACTACAAGCAACTATATGCCAATATAATGGACAACCTGGAAGAAATGGACAAATTCTTAGATATGCACAACCTTCTGAGACTGAACCAGGAAGAAATATGAACAGACCAATCACAAGCACTGAAATTGAAACTGTGCTTTAAAATCTTGCAAAAAACAAAAGCCCAGGACCAGATGGCTTCACAGGAGAATTCTATCAAACATTTAGAGAAGAGCTAACACCTATCCTTCTCAAACTCTTCCAAAATACAGCAGAGGGTGGAACACTCCCAAACTCATTTTAGGAGGCCACAATCACCCTGATTCCAAAACCAAACAAAGATGTCACAATAAAAGAAAACTACAGGCCAATACCGCTGATGAACATAGATGCAAAAATCCTCAACAAAATACAAGCAAACAGAATCCAACTGCACATTAAAAGGATCATACACCATGATCAAGTGGGGTTTATCCCACGAATGCAAGGATTCTTCAATATATGCAAATCAATAAATGTGATACACCATATTAACAAAATGAAGGACAAAAATCATATGATCATCTCAATCGATGCAGAGAAAGCTTTTGACAAAATTCAGCATCCATTTATGATAAAAACCCTCCAGAAAGTAGGCATAGAGGGAACCTATCTCAACATAATAAAGGCCATATATGACAAACCCACAGCCAACATCATTCTTAATGGTGAAAACCTGAAACCATTTCCTCTAAGATCAGTGTCAAGACAAGATTGTCCACTCTCACCAGTATTATTCAACATAGTTCTGGAAGTTTTAGCCCCAGCAATCAGAGGAGAAAAGGAAATAAAAGGCATACAAATCAGAAAAGAAGTAAAGCTGTCACTGTTTGCAGATGACATGATACTCTACATAGAGAATCCTAAAGATGCTACCAGAAAACTACTAGAGCTAATCAATGAATTTGGTAAAGTAGCAGGACACAAAATTAATGCACAGAAATCTCTTGCATTCCTACACTCTAATGAAGAAAAATTTGAAAGGGAAATTAAGGAAACACACCCACTTACCACAGCAACAAAAAGAATAAAATATCTAGGAATAAACCTACCTAAGGAGACAAAAGACCTGTATGCAGAAAACTATAAGACACTGATGAAAGAAATTAAAGATGACACAGATGGAAAGATATACCATGTTCTTGGATTGGAAGAATCAACATTATGAAAATGACTATACTACCCAAAGCAATCTAAAGATTCAGTGCAATCTCTATCAAACTTCCACTGCCATTTTTCACAGAAATAGAACAAAAAATTTAACAATTTGTATGGAAACACAAAAGACCCCGATAGCCAAAGCACTCTTGAGAAAGAGAAACGGAGCTGGAGGAATCAGGCTCCCAGACTTCAGGTTATACTACAAAGCTACAGTAATCAAGAGAGTATGGTACTGGCACAAAAACAAAAATATAGATCAGTGGAACAGGATAGAAAACCTTGAGATAACCCTACACACCTATGGTCACTTTATTTTTGATAAAGGAGGCAAGAATATACAATGGAGAAAACACTGCCTCTTCAATAAGTGGTGCTGCAAAAACTGGAGAGCTACATGTAAAAGAATGAAATTAGAACACTCCCTAACACCACACACAAAAATAAACTCAAAATGGATTAAAGGCCTAAATGTAAGGCCAGACACTATACAACTCTTAGAGGAAAACATAGGCAGAACACTCTATGACATAAATCACAGCAAGATCCTTTTTGACCCACCTCCTAGAGAAATGGAAATAAAAACAAAAAATAAACAAATGTGACCTAATGAAACTTAAAAGCTTTTGCACAGCAAAGGAAACCATAAACAAGACCAAAAGACAACCCTCAGAGTGGGAGAAAATATTTGCAAATGAAGCAACTGACAAAGGATTAATCTCCAAAATTTACAAGCAGCTCATGCAGCTCAATAACAAAAAAAAAAAACAATCCAATCCAAAAATGGGCAGAAGACCTAAATAGACATTTCTCCAAAGAAGAAATACAGAATGCCAACAGATACATGAAGGAATGCTCAACATCATTAATCAGTAGAGAAATGCAAATCAAAACTACAATGAGATATCATCTCACACCGGTCAGAATGGCCATCATCAAAAAATCTACAAACAATAAATGCTGGAGAGGGTGTGGAGAAAAGGGAATCCTCTTGCACTGTTGGTGGGAATGTGAATTGGTACAGCCACTATGGAGAACAGTGTGGAGGTTCCTTAAAAACTAAAAATAGTACTACCATACGACCCAGCAATCCCACTACTGGGCATATACCATGAAGAAACCATAATTCAAAAAGAGTCATGTACAAAAATGTTCTTTGCAGCTCTCTTTACAATAGTCAGGACATGGAAGCAACCTAAGTGTCCATCAACAGATGAATAGATAAAGAAGATGTGGCACATATATACAATGAAATACTACTCAGCCATAAAAAGGAACAAAACTGAGTGATTTGTAGTGAGGTGGATGGACCCAGAGACTGTCATACAGAGTGAAGTATGTCAGAAAGAGAAAAACAAATCCCATATGTTAACACATATATATGGAACCTAAATTTAAAAAAAAATGGTCATGAAGAACCTAGGGGCAAGACGAGAATAAAGATGCAGACCTACTAGAGAATGGACATGAGGACACGGGGAGGGGGAAGGGTAAGCTGGGACAAAGTGAGAGAGTGGCATGTATATATATACACTACCAAATGTAAAACCGATAGCTAGTGGGAAGCAGCCAAATAGCACGGGGAGATCAGTTTGCTGCTTTGTGACCACCCAGAGGGTTGGGATAGGGAGGGTGGGAGGGAGGGACATGCAAGAGGGAAGAGATATGGGGATATATGTATATGTATAACTGATTCACTTTGTTATAAAGCAGAAACTAACATACCATTTTAAAGCAATTATACTCCAATAAAGATGTTTTAAAAACACCCATAAAACCATATATCTCACTATTGCCAGGAAGCACACACTAATTCAGTACTAAATTAATTACTCTCCTGGACTGGGTTTTGGTATATTTACTTCCATTCCCTCTTTTTCTCTCCAGTCCCCAAACTCTGACCCTGTTTCCATTTGACAAATATTTTTTATATATGCCTCTTGCTACATCAAGACCATGTTGGATGCAGGTAAGGGAACAACACAAAAAATCTGGAAAGTGTTAGAAAGAGAATAATCAGAGTCAGAAAACTTTGGTACAATCTACACTTCCTTTTGTTAACTGCCTGATCTTGAGCAAACCATTTAATTTACTGAACCTTTGCCTCCTCACCTGTAAAACCAAGATGCCATGACTTATCTCACAAGCATTTTTAATATCTGACAGGATAATGCTTGTGAAACGTACAAGGAAGCATGGTGATAAGGTTCACCTGGCTGCCAATATAGGGGCACAGGAGCTGAGGTCAATGAAGAAGCAGGTCTGAGGGTCCCCCCCCACAGACTTGAGGACTTCATTGATCTCTATCCATCACATTTTCTCTGACCTGCATTTCCTTTTTGAACTTGGTGGGTATTCCCCCTTAAGAAAACAGAGCTCCTGCTGTCAGGAATCAAGGACTCAGCAAGAAGCCTGTGAAAGTGTCTTATGAGGCTTAGCTGTGTAATGACTAGGAGTCTCAGAACCCCAGGTCTACCTTTTTCTGTCCACCCTTAGAGAAAAAGTTCCAGGCCACCCCAGTGAACAAGCTTCCAATAGAATCTAACTGATGCTCCTATTCTCCACCTCCTTAACTTCCATGATAATTTGTTCCCCTTAATTTTTAAAATTTATTATATGTTGTAAAATACCAAAAAGATCAGGCAATAATATACACCAATGTCTCCCTCACACTTTTGGAAGAGAAGTTGACATGCTAAATGTGCCAGGATCTCCTTCTTTAAAAAATAAAAATAGGGGCTTCCGTGGTGGCGCAGTGGTTGAGAGTCCGCCTGCCAATGCAGGGGACATGGTTCGTGCCCCTGTCCAGCAAGATCCCACATGCCGCGGAGCGGCTGGGCCCATGACCTGTGGCTGCTGAGCCTGCGCGTCCGGAGCCTGTGCTCCGCAATGCGAGAGGCCACAACAGTGAGAGGCCCGCGTACTGCAAAAATAATAATAATAATAATAATAATAATAAAATAAAATAATATAAATAAATATTACAGGTAGAGCTGAAGTTCTGCTCCCCATCCTTCTCCTTATCACCCCCTCCCCTTGAGGTACCTCACTTCTAGAGGTGGTATAAATCATTGGCATGCATCATTTTGGTTTTGTACCCATAATCCCCATAAATTATTGTTTAGGGCGTGGTTAAAGTTATGTAAAATGTATTTAGCCATATCCATACTTTTCAGCTTGCTTTTCTCCTTTATCATATTGCAGACTCAATTCATTTTAACTGCTGTGTAGTATACCCTTATAAATTATCATTGATTCATCCATTCCTCTACTAATAAATAGTTGGAGTTCACCACTTTTTTTTAGCCATTTCAAATTGTGCTGCAATGAAGATTCTTGTGTAGATCTCATTGTTTATGCACTAAGATATCTAAGTTTTTTTTTAAAAATCTAGAATGGATGCCTAAAAGTAGAATTGCTGAATTATAGAATATGTCTATCTTGAAATAAATTAGATCTTTCTAAAGTGGTTATAACAGTTTAAACCACCATACCCTATACCCACAGCTGGTGCAATAAGATTTTAAAATATGTGCATATGATGTTTTTGAAATGGTATGCTTCTGCAATTTTAATTTCCCCTGAATCCCAGTGAGGCTGAGCAAATTTTTCAGATATTTATGGCTATTTGAGTGTCACCATCTATAAACAGGCTTGTTTATACAGTTTATACAGCAAATGGTTTATTAGATTATTTGAATATTTTTGGTACCAGCGAATTTGACTCCTGCCAGAGAAGCTCAATCTATTTTCTTATACCTTCTTAACAGAAGTTTCTTCTTTAAGGTTAAACCCAAATCTTCACTGTTATTTCCACCCAGTACACTGGTTTTTCATTCTAAGATGACAAAGAATAAGTCTGACCTTATGACTGCCTTACATATTCACTTGTTTATTTGTTTGTTCATTCATTCACTTTAGCAAACGCTAATTGAGTATTCACTGAGGTCAGGAATAAGACATAGGTTATGCCATCAAGGAGATATGGTTTAGTAGGGGAGACAGACATTGAATCAACTAATAACACAATAACATGACAAGCCCAATAATAGTGGTATGTACAGGAAACAAATGACAGAAAGAGGATGATTTCAAAAAATATTTACTATTTCACCACACCATTTATTAAAATATTGACGTTTATATAAAAATTATTTGTGATAAACAGCCATTGCCACAAGCCCCTTCTTTATCTCCTCTCCCCCAATCACCTGGCTACCCTGACCCCTTCCAGGGATAGTTCCCCAATATCTCTATACTAATTGAAGGAGTGACATTAGTGAAGTATGCTCTAGGACCCTGCTCCTGTGCTAGAGTCGGCCTCTGTTTTGAATGGTTGGTGCCCAGGCCTACTCTAACATATTTTGACTGTCTCCTCTGGAAGGGGGCTACCTTCACTTGTAACCTGGTTTCAGGTATTTTCACCACCGCATTTACTCTCTTTCAGGCTTGTCTTTTCTTTTTTTTAATTGAAGTATAGTTTATTTAAAACACTGTATTAGTTTCAGGTGTACAGCATGGTGATTCTATTTATTTGCAGATTATATTCCATTATAGGTTATTACAAGATATGGTATATAATTCCCTGTGTTATACAGTAAATCCTTGTTGCTTATCTATTTTATGTATAGTAGTTTGTATTTGTCAGTCCCATTTGTCCTTCCCCCCCCTTTGGTAACCATAAGTTTGTTTTCTATGTCTGTGAGTCTGTTTCTGTTTTGTATATAGATCCATATGTATTATTTTTTAGATTCCACATATAAGTGGTGTCATATAGTATTTGTCTTTCTCTATCTGACATTTCACTGGACACAATATTCTCTAGGTCCATCCACATGGCTGAAAATGGAAATATTTCATTCTTTTTTATAGCTGAGTAATATTCCATTATATATATATATATACACACATACATACATATATATGTATATATACACACTCACATGTTCTTATGCTAATCATCTGTTGATAGGCATCAGGCTTGTCTTTATCCCTCATAAATTATAGCACCCAAAACAATACTTAGGTTTATGAGGAAATGTCCTAAGCACAATGCTTGTCATATATTACTGTGTGTATGAAACATCTAAGGATCTTGTTAAAATGTAGATTATGATTCAGAAGGTCTGGGATGGGGCCTGAGATTCCGTATTTCAAACAACTTGCCAGATCATTCCAGTGCTGCTGGTCTGAGGACAACATTTTGAGTAGCGAGGGTCTCACCAACTTGTAATATGATGGTACTAACACTATCCTAAGTCTTATACAACAGTGCTAACAACCCAGCCCAATGTCACATCAACGTTTTGGCAAGTGTCATACTAAGGACACATATTGACCTAAGTCTTCTAAGTCTTTTTAGGAAGAGTTAAGGTTAAAGTCAACTCTTTCTCGTTTTTCATGTGTGTTAATATCTTTTTGTACAAACATATAACTGCACCCACACTAATTTGGAGGCTAGTGATTTTGCATTCTGATTCTTACTCAACCAGGTCAGTTTATAGAGAAGATATATCCAAAGTTGCTTCCAACAATGCACCTGAGCTTCTGCTACCCTGTCTAAAGGTCCATTGCTAAATTAAAGCAATCCTCCAGTGAGCTAAAGTTCTAAGATAAACTATTACAATGTTTCGTTCATTATTTTAACAAAGATTTTTTGAGCACTCATATCTGGCAGTCACTGTTTTAGGTACAAAGACAAGTGCCTTCTCTCATGGAGCTCACATCTTTCTGGGACCATATATATATATATATATATATATATATATATATATATATATGAATAAATAAACAAGAAGAACTTCATATGCCAAGAATAATAGCAAGAGGTGAAAGAGTGGCAAGGTGGCTACCATGGATTGGGTGGTGAGAAAAGGCATCTTAGAGATGATATCATTTAGTCTGAGATCTGGATTAGAAGGAAGAAATCATATATAGATGACAAGGGAAAAAATGCAGGTAGAGAAAATAGATGGTACTGGACCCTGAAGCAGGAAAGTGCTTAGCATGTTCACAGATCAAAATGGCTCTTAAGCTGCCCTAGAGCATAATGAGTGGGGGTAGCGGGTGGTACACACTGACAATGAGGAAGTAGGAAGGGGCTAGATCCTGTTGGCTACATACGTCAGGGTAAGAAGTTTAAATTTTATTCTAAGTGTGATATGCAGCCATTAGAGATCCTTGACGTCTTTGGATTTGTTTTAGAGGTAGAGTCCAGAAAGCTTGCCTTCATACTGAATTACGAGGTATCTAGAATTACTTTGATTTTGGGGGCTTTAGTAATCAGTTGGGTGTTCAGGCTATTTACTTGGTTGGGGAAAGTTGTAGTGTGGAGGACGTTTGAGGGTAAAAGGCAAGAGTTTCATTTAACCATGGTAAATTTGAGATTCTGGCTAGACATCCACATGTAAATGCCAAGACAGCTGTGGGAAACAGAGTCCTGGAGAACTGGCTAGCTATTGGAGCTGGAGTGAAAGAACCTAGGTGGTTACTAGGGCAGACCCACACCAGATGTCACACTTACAGATTGATTAGAGAAGGCCAGCCAAGGAATTTGAAGAGTTGCCAAATAAAGAAGAGGAAGAATAAAGATGTGGAATCTTGTGAGCTCTAAGAAGTGGTTCAAGGAGGCAGTAGTGAACCATATCTGATGCCACTGTAAGGTCATGGTAGATAAGAACAGAGCATCCATCACCTGCCAAATTTGGCAACACAGAGATTACTAGTGACCCTGACAACAGTGGCTGTAGAGGAGTGATGGGGAAGGAAATCTATCAGGTGAGTTGGGAAGAGAATGCTAATGAGGAAGTGGAATACTGCTTTTAGACAAATATCTCAAGATTTTATGTGAAGCGAGAAAAGAGTAAGAGCTGGAGGGAAACAAGAGATCAATTGTTTTTCACAGGAGATCCCAGGGCATATTTGTGTGATAATGGGAATGAAGAGGGATAATATGATGATTCAGGAGTGAAGGAAGATATTGCAGGAGCAAAAACATTGAGACGGTAAAAGAGATTGGGATCTAGATCAAAAGCATTCGGATTGGTTTTTGATAGTTACATAGACACTGTCTTCATAGAAATAGGAGGGAAAGAAAAGAGACAGTATATCAACACAGGTGGTTTTGGCATTGAAAAGATGAAGGGTTCCTATCTTCCTCCATTTTCTCTATGTTTCAGATCAAAAAGGTACAATGTATTCTCAAATGTAACAGCAATCTCAAGAACAGACAAGCCAACATCTGGCATGACCCTAACATAACTACAAAGGAAAACAAACAATTCTTTGTGAAAGTGGGCAAGAGAGAGGCAAGTAGCTTCTAAACAGAGTAATCAGGGAGAGGAAATGAAATGTAATATCCCCTACAGCATTTAAACCTTTCAAAATTCTTGAAATATGTCTTGTCATATCCCACTTCCCCCATTACCATTCCTGACTCTTAAAATACCCCCTTCCTGACAGACTTCTCCCTATACCCTGACTCTCATTTGGTATGTTGACAATCTCTTTCATCCTCAAACGTATCTCTCCCATCAAGCCTTTTCTGATATCCACCCAATGCCCCCAGCCCCCATCACTGGTACCTGTCTTGCCCTCCTTTGATTTCTCAGTCTTACTATATGACTTAGCAAAGTCTTTCCTATATTATAGTTTTGTACCCTTTGAAGGAAATAATTGTCCTGATTGCCAACTATGCCTTCTAAATATTTTTTTTTGCTACTCTGACTCATGGTCTCAATATCAACTGCTCCCTTTTCCACACAGTTGTCAACTCAGATCTTTAATAGATTCCCATAAGAAGTCTAGTCTCAGCAAGCCTGAATATGGTTTAAGCCAGTGATGCCATTCAGTTGGGAGGATTTTAGGGTGCATGTCAATGTCCTCCAGTAATGAGATACTGGTGAGGGCTAGGTCCCTTCCCCCATAATTGGTCACTATATGAGATGCTTCAATATATACATGTGTCCAACTGATTTCTACAACACATACAGACCTGTATTCATGAGCATATACACAAAAGTTTTTACTTTCTTTGTGAGGTGGTAAAGCACCATCTCTCTGTTCTTTGAGGCACTTTCAGAAGGATCCTTCTGTGAAAGGGTTATTTGAGCCAAATGTGACACTATGTCAGCAGCAAAATCCAGCCAATCTTCTAGTTGGAATCAGGCAACCAAATCTTCTATTAAGAAGCTGGACATAGGACCAAGCTATGGGCACCACTAGAAAGGAGTGCAAGGGTTTGGGGCTTGCTAGATCCTCATACCTCATTCACTCAAGGGCAGTGGTGACCATATGGTACTTCTAGCCAATCCACATGTTTTGAATAACATTCATTTCACCAATAAAAAATTATTTCTAACATTTCTTGTGCTAATCCACAAAGTCTCTAGGTGTAGATTTAGATATGGAATGTTGACTGCTTATCACGGCTGCCTTTGAACTGTTGGCTCCTCATCATTGTCTCTCAAATGCTACCCTCTGGAGTATGTATTATTTTCCAAGGCACTTCAAATGTTAGCTCTTCCCAGGGTATGGATAAAATTAAGCTAAACACATATAGCACAAGATTTAAATAGGAATGTTCTAAAGTAATTTGTAGATACACTAGTTAATGAATTCCTTCCTTCCTCCTTCCCTCCCTCTCTCTCTCTTTCTCTTCTGCTCTTTTTTTCTTGGTAGTCTGTACTGAAGAGTGATGGAGTCATGAAGAATGCTCATATTTTTGGAGTTCACGGCATTTCACTAAAAATTAAAATCCACAAACAATTCTTTTCTCCAAAATCCCTCCTTAGCCACCCTGCCACATGTGGCTCTCTTTTCCTGGATCCTGTTCCTTCCCTTGTGGAATTTTAAATTACTTTCGCTCATATTCCGCACTCCCTCAGTTCTTAAGAGGCAAACCCAAACACCAAGATTTTCAGGAAAACAAAGGCACTTAAAACATGTCCCCACCCCTTACTAAGCAATTTTTCTGAGCATTTTTCCAAAAAAATACAGTGTTCTCCTCAAGAAGAATGTTGGTAAATAAAATTTTCTCAACTGCATTACAGATTTAAGAATGAGAAATGATTCTTAATTTTAAGAATTAAAATTAAGCAAAATCCAAAATGCATCTTATCCCAGATATACACTCACTTACCCCACCCTATACGGAAGACAGTTAATCTTGACATGAATATAAATTCATGGATTCACGGATTGCATTTATTAGATTTTTTACCTGCTATCCACATGCCCTGATCACTTCTTTTTTAAAAATTATTTCAGCTTTATTGAGATATAATTGTCAAAACTGTAAGATATTTAAAGTGTACATCATGACGATTTGATATGCATACACATTGTGAAAGGATCCTCCCCATCTAGTTAATTAACATATGCATCACCCCACATATTTATCTTTTTTTTTTTTTTTTTCTGTTTTTGGTGAGAACATTTAAATTCTACTCTCTTAGCAAAATACAGTGTTATCAACTATAGTCATGGTTTACATTATATCCTCAGACCTTATTCATCTTAAGCTTTCCCTATTTCCCCCAACCCCCAGCCCTTGGCAACTACTTTTCTACTCTGTTTCTATGAGTCTGACTTTTTAAAAATTCCACATATAAGTGATATCATGCAATATTTGTCTTTCTCTGGCTTATTTCACTTAGCATAAACCCTCAAGGTCCATCCATGTTGTCAAAAATGGCAGGATTTCCTTCTTTCTCATACCTGAAGGATATCCCATTTTATATATATACCACGTCAGCTTTATTCACTCATCTGTTAATGGATGCTTAGGTTGTTTCTACACCTTGGCTATTGTGAATAATGCCTCAGTGAACACGGGGATGCAAATATCTCTTTGATATACTGTTTTCATCTCCTTTGGCTATATACCCAGAAGCTGGACTGATGGATCAAACTTTTCACTTCTTTTTTTTTTTATCTTTGACTTTACGCTTTTAGAATTGTAGGGCTCAGTCTAAGGTGATAAGAATAACTTGGAGAGATTTTGAAACTACCCAAAAACCTCCCCTGATCTTCTAATCAGCATGTGAGACGTGACACCAAAAATCTGTGTTTTATAAACAATTTCCCGAGGTAGTTTTGGTACCTGGCCCTGATTAAGCTATTTAGCACCAAAGGAAAGCTCTAGCACCAAACGAAAGAGACTTAAGGTTTTGCGGTGACTGTAAGAGTAACTCTGTTACTTGCTCCTTTAGCAGCTTCCTTCTAATCACTCTCCCAGGTGTCCACAGCACAATCCACAGCACAATGCTCATCTGCACATTTGTCACTTTATTAGGTGTCACCCTGATCTCGTTATTGTCCCCCCTCAGGAGCTGGTCAGCCGTGCTCAAGAATAGGTTAGTCCCTTCCTATTCAGAGGGTCTCAGTTAACCTGCCTGTGTCTGGGATTCTGACCCTTAATAGGGAAAATCGAACTTTGCTAACTATCCGACTGCATAAACAAGTGGAATGATGCACCATGACTGTTTGGGCAACTAGGTGCTGCTTGCCTAGACTGTGGTGATTTCATCTTTGAAGTTTTCCTTCAGCCACAGACCTGGAGACTACTGCTTGGTGAGTGATTCACACACACAAAATGAGGAATGCAGCTCAGTACATTTCTTCTTGCATGGCTGTCTCATTTGTTTCAGTACCATGGTCTAAGTTTCTCCTTACCACACAAGATGGTCCCCTCACTTGATTAGCTAGTTTGATATGACTTCACACTGGTGTGGGTGCTGTGTCACAGGTTAAATGTCTCCACATGTGCAGGGAGCCAGCCTGAGGCAGTGGCACTATCTCAGACTTTGAAGCCAGCTTGATCTGGGTTCAAATCCCAGTTTTGCCACTTAAAGTGCTGTGGCCTTGGGCCAATGACCACCCTTGACTGAGATTTCACTTGGTATCTACAAAATGGAGATAATAATAAAATGATAACTGCCAAAGGAATCTAATGGAATTAAATAACATGATGTTAGGCACATACGTTAGACACGATACAGGCTTATTACTCTTTTGGCTCCCCTTACAAAGGACGGCAGAGTCCACATCACGCCCCCTGCCTTCTTTTTATCTTTCTTCCTCAAAGGAGAACACAAATAACAGTAATTACTAGGAGAACTTCATCAAAATATCCATTTCTCCACCCCTAGATCAACCCTTTTTTAAATCTCCAACTTTTTCTCCCCTCTCTTCCTCTCTCAGTGACTTCCCTGAGTGTCTCTAAGATGGTGGACTCAGGTGAGGCAAGTAAGGTGTCTAGGGTACACAGTTTAAGGAGGTGCTCAATCTCTCACCCAATCCTGGAAGCACAAGCTCCCTCTAGTATTGACCTGCTGGGGATTTCACTTCCCTCAATTCATCGTGTGCTGCACTGAGGACAACCATTTCCTTTCTCCCAGTAGTTTAGATATAGTTTAGATTAATCAACAGTAGAGCTCAGGCAAGTTTTCTCACTGGGGTGAATATAAAAATACAGGTCCCTGAGCCCCATCCCAGACCTTTAAAGGTACAATTGACACTTGAACCACATAGCTGGAACTACACAGATCTGCTTTTAAGCAGATTTTTTTTCAATAAATAGGTATTACAGATATTACATGATCCATGGTTGGTTGAATGTGCCGATGCAGAATCATGGCTATTGAGGGTCAACTGTAAGTTATACACAGATTTTCAACTTTGTGGGGGTCAGTTTCCCTAACCCCCATGTTGTGCAAGAGTCAACTGATCACTACCCTGTCTGCACATTAGACTCACAGGAAGCCTAGACTCCACCTCCAGGGATTTTGGTTCAGTTGATCTGGGGTGGGGCCAAATAGGTAAGTTTAAAAAGCTTTCTAGGTGATTTTTATAGATGATTAGGGTCAAGTCACTAAAATATGGTCAACGAATCTGCTCCCAGGTGATTCTTACACACACTACTTAAAAATCTACTGTCTTCTTGTTATACTCTCCAGCTCTGGAATAAGACTCAGGTTCAAATCCTTACTTACATGTGTAATGCTTACATTTGTAATAATTTACATATATAGTTTATATATATGATATAGTCTCTGATTTCCAGTTGCATGACCTTGGGCTACTTACTTAACATCCCTGTGTATCAGGAGACTATAAACAGCATCTAATAAGTATATTATGAGGATTCAATGTAATATTGCATGTAAAGTGTTTAGCAGAGTTCTGGTATATAGTAAATGTTTAATAAATGTCAGCTGTTATAACTACACATAGTAGTAGAACTTTAATAAAGGTTGAATTTCCTGTAGTATTCTTTTCCTTTAGAAATTTTAATATACTTATTATTTTTAAAAAATAGTCCAACTTGGCTCCTTAAATGAAGCAAAATGTCTTACTTGTGTTTGTTTCTCCAGCTTTTAGCACAGTGGCTGGCATACATCAGGGGTTCAATGTATGTTTCCCAAATGTGTAAATGAATAAATTACCAGGTAATCTGTATTTGCCTTCACTCTCAAAGTAATGATGTCCATGTATCAAGATTGTAAAAACCTCACTGACCATGGGGCCATTCATTCTGTCTCCAAATGTGGCGAACCTGCCCATGGCTCTAATCAAGAGCAGACTTGATTTATGAGGCCTGTGGAATGAGCCAGGGAGGTGGAATCCTCCACCAGTGATTTGTTTATCGCTGAGTGCCTGAAAATCGAATAGGAAGGGAGAGGGAGGTATGAAGAATGACTTAAGAACTACTCCCCATCACATTTGTTATGAAGTCCTTTCACTCTGGCAGAGTATGGCTGTCTGTTGCTGCTAATATGAAAATTCTAAAATTGTTACAAAAACACATGGCAAGTCCCATGCCTGTGTCTTCTACCTGACTGCCACCAGACCTTGACAGTGATGGAGGAATAAGCAGCCTGGATTTCAGGGGCTTAATTAATAAACTCTTATGGGCTGTGCTATAACTGTAATACTCCTTGGTGAATGACTGTAGTATATAAAGCAAAATGTGTTTCCTCCATTTAGTGGATATTGATCAAACGGTTTGTTTTAAAGTATTTAGACTAATTTGGTTCTTTGTCTTATTTATTCATATCTATACATTAATTGAAAGCCCAACAGCTCAAAAGGATTGTAGTAATTTGATCGCCCTCTACTGGCCATAAAGTGAAGTACTGCCTGTTTTTGACCAGGTCCTAGAAAAACTACAACTATTTTTAGAAAGTACTGGGGTTTTAAACTCCAAGCTACTTTCTATTATAAGTATAGTAGAGAGACCAATCTAAACTAAACTCCAAACCATCTGTCTTATTTTTGAATATTCTAGCTAAAGGAGATCATCTGATTTAATATAGTTGGTGATTTATGAAGAAACATGGCCACGAACTAGAAGACCTGAGTGCATGTGGGCCTGTTTTCTCATCTGTGCAAGGAAGGTTGGGGTAAGACAGGCCCAAGACTCCTTTTCATTCTTTCCAACTTCTGTGGTATAGAGACTACATGCCAGGTTAGGAGCCCAGTGCCCTGAGGTCTAGTCCTGATTCTAACTTTTACTCTTGCTGTAAAGTAAACAAAAGATGTGATGGAACCTTTAGAGCTCCTTTGAATTCTGATGTTATTTATGACCTAAGTCATACTTAAGCCTCAGCACATATAGATGACAGGAGAAATTGTCAGAAGGATAATTCCAGTTAAAATCCTTGAAATTTTTTTTCCTATGAAAATTTTCCAAAAAACACAGGGTTTATCCCTTATATAACCACTTATACTTATAACTAAAACTGTTGTCTCCACATGAACAGTTTGAATAAACCCTAACATTTGTATTATCCAGAATATAGGGGAGGAAAAAAATGCAACAGCAGACTCTAGATGCGGGTTATTATATTTTGAAAAAATGAAGTAAAGAAGCCTTCCAAGTTTGAGAAAGAACAGCTTCCTCTGAGTAATACATAGAAACATTTAGAAAAAAGCCAAACTGCTTCCCTCTACAAAGTAGACCTACAATATAATCAGCAACCTTTTACTTCCATCAGTTTGTGCTGGACTCCGCAGTCCCTGGTCACGGTGCAAAGGGCACATTAGCTTAGACAAGGTGAGCACAGCGTAATCCCCAGCCTTGAAACAAATGCTAAGAGTTATTTAAGAAAGAGCAAGGCAATGCTGAAGAATGTGTTTTTCTACCACAAGGGAAACAGGAAATGCCACATAAATCAACATAAATCATTCATTGATTTAGCAATGATCTGGCCTAGTGAAAATTCACCAAGTTACAAGGATTAAAAACAAAAATCGTAATTTCCTTACATTTAATTAGCCATTTATTCTACCAGGCATTTTCATTGCATACTTGTTAAAACACTGGAAAGGGGTTGATAGGAGCATCATTAGCCCACTTTGTAGATGAAATGGAAGAGATTATGTACCTTGCTTACAAAGACCAAATCACACAGATAATAAATACTATTTAAAATCATTATGTAATGGATTTTCCAAGAAAAACATGCAAATCATTCTAAAGTTGTTAGGGCTGTATGTATGTGTGTGTGTATGTATGTGTGAAGACATACATACTACTATTAGTACTAGTATTATAGTACTATACTACTACTATATACTATTCTCTACTATTTCCAAGGAGAGAAGAAGAGAAATAAATCATGGATTACTCGGGGAAAACCAGAGCAATAGGTTTGGGAGAAGAAATCTTTGAGTTTGATTCTTCACTGACTTCTCAAAAACAAGAACTCTATTCAATGTGAAGATCATCTAGAATGTTGATTGAGTGTTCCCCACCTAAAGGCACAGACCCTGTGTGGAGAACATCACAGGAAGCCATAATCCCTCCCCAGTTTATTGCCTAGTTGGGGAACAAACTATGAGGATTAATGCAGATTAAATTCTGTTCTCTATGAGGCCTGGGGAAAAAAATGCCAGCTTTTAGTCCCTAGGGGGTGGAAAGTAATAGAGTAGAAATTTTATGTAGGTCACATCCAATCTCATGAGCATGTCCTTAAAAAATCTATCAGCTCTAGTTCAACATATGTCCCTAATCCTGTCATTCTCTCCA
The DNA here is from genome assembly GCF_059928025.1 of Delphinapterus leucas. Classification (NCBI taxonomy): domain Eukaryota; kingdom Metazoa; phylum Chordata; class Mammalia; order Artiodactyla; family Monodontidae; genus Delphinapterus; species Delphinapterus leucas. The sequence goes on from NC_143147.1 coordinate 34,074,176, forward strand.
TCTCTACTATTACCATTCTAGACTAGTGGTCTAAAGGATGGGAATAGGACCACTGATGTTTCATGACTTTCATGTGGCCAATTTCAGAGAAGGGAATATCAAAGACACCTTACTTTCCTGACTATTGAAAAATTTGGAACGCTGTCCTGTGGTCCCATGCCTCCCTTGGTATCACAAAAGTTTTATCTACAACAGGCTTATGAAGGAGTTCATACAATATAACTATAATTCAATCTTGTCCACATGACTATTCTTCAAGTACAAAGCTTAAAATATACCAGATTAGATACCAGCATGAGTCCAGATGGAAAAATTGAGAGATCAGCATGGTCTCTGTGTAAGCATGTGATAAAATCTCTACAAACAGTCATGCTTTTCAACTGGATGTGAGCTCTCTCCTCTGAATCCCCATAACCTTTCCTGTATCTCTCTGATAATATTTTTGCATTTTCTTTCCCTGCCTAATGAACTGTAAGCTCCTGTGGGTGTATGGAGCATGCATGATCATGTGTCTTACTCAACTCAGGCACCTGGAAAGAATGAGGCCTATGGAGTCTGACAGACCTGTCCCAGAAAGCTGGCTCTATTAACTGTGGGACTTTGAGACCTTAATTAACCACTCTAAGCCTCAATTCCAACAGCATTACAGTTATTGTAAAGATCAAATGAGATAATACATGTAAATTGCTCAGCCAACACCTTGCCCCTAATAATTTATGCAATAAGTGATAGCTCTGTGTCTTAGGTTGGGCTCTCTAGAGGTAAAATCTGAGATGAGGATTTAGGTGCCTATGATTTAATTGAAGGAGAAGTGTCAGGAATAAAAGAATGAGGGAAGTAAGATAGGGCAGCAGGAAGAGTTAAGTTGAAATCTAGCTTCAGCAAGGTCCCATGGGGTGCTCTGGAGCATAAACTGCACCAGAGTTGGATCCACATTGGAATGGATCCAGCCCTTTGTACCCTCTCCCCGTCGAAGCCCTCCATGTCAGTCAATCATTGGCTATAGGCTGCCCCCTGGGGAGTGGGGAGGAAGACATTCCTTCCATGTCCAGGCAGCTCCCATTTGGCTGAGGACAATTCTCTGGAGAAAACGGCAGCCATGAGCTAATTAGCAGCCAATATTCACAGCAACCATGTAAGGGCGATTTGGGCAGGGCACCAACAGCACTACTACATTATTATTATTGTATTTGTATCATCTCATGTCTAGATCTGAGCTTTTGATATGACAGTGATTCAATAAATAGTTATCACGTTGAATTAAAGGATCCAAATTATAGATAGTATGCAAAACCAGCATGAGGAGCTCAAGTCTCATCCACAGGTCTAAGAGCTTTGGAGGCAGCTCTCCCATTTCTTCCCTTCATTAACCCTCTTAATTAATTACCAAGGCTACACAAGGTTATAGCATGTCCCAAAATTCTTTGCCACACTGATGTCTGAAGCTGACTTAACTGTGATTTTCCTTGCTTCCCTTGTTTCAGAGATTTTTCTGACGTTAATTACACCTACACTTACATCCAAATATTTCATTGTGATGCAGATTATACTTGTAAGTGCATGAATTATTCTGAGGGCAAAAGAAATTAATAATGTTTCACCACTCACTGTGACATGTTTCCAAGCACGTAAGTGACAGATGCACTTCTAAATGATGTACTTTTCTTCTCTTTGACATGCAGGACCCAGATTTAAAGAGATAGAAGATGTAAAGGCACCTCCTTCTGGATCTACTGATGTCAAGCTTGGACCTCCATCTCTATCAGCAAACAGATGAATAAGTAATGTGCTCAGGTCCCAGTATCTGCTCAGATTAGATTGTATCAGCAGCCTTACACTCTGAAACACCATTAAAACAAATCCCCAAGCACCCAAGTAAGGGAGGGGAGGAGAGAGCTGGGCTGGTCATCAGTAGGAGTGGGAGGAAAGTATTTTGTAAACTGTAAGATGCTTCATAAAAGTTAATTATTAGTATTAATATTAATTCTTCTACCTTCAACCTATGTTCAATGCTGTCCAGATCCCCTGACCCCACATCCCCTTCTGAATTAATCAGCCCCTTCCAGAGATTTTGTTTCTGTTCTAGTAACTGGGGTCATACAAAAAGGAGCCCAAGCAGACTGAGTGACCAGCTCTTTTCTTGAAGTTTCATCTAATACTCAGTCTATTGGTAGGGACAACTTGAATTCAGAAAACAAGTCCAAGCAGGTGTTAGGAGAGCCTTAATAGTAGCCTCATCATATGGAAAGGAAACAGAGATTATGGACACCATAATCACTATAATGCCGTCAAGAAAGTGAATGTCTGACAACAAGTTGCTGAGGTTGGAAAGATTCATGTTGTGAAACAAGAGGATCTGTTGCCGTAATTCACCAGATTTTATTTTAGTTCTACCAGAACGATGAAGTATTTGAAAAAGGAGGAAAAAGAAAAAAAACAATACCCACTATTTGGTATGGGTAATCCACAAAATAATTAAGCCCTCACATGTAAATTCACAGTAAAGAAAAAAATGACACTTTAATTGTAGAAGGGCAAATAGTTGAGCTCTAGAGTAGAGGCTGGCAAACCATGGACCAAATTTGGCCCTTTGTTTTTATAGATAAAGTTTTATTGGAACACAGCCATGCCTATACATTTAGGTATTCTCTAGGACAGCTTTTTTTTTTTTTTTTTTGCGGTGCGCGGGCCTCTCACTGTTGTGGCCTCTCCCGTTGCAGAGTACAGGCTCCGGATGCGCAGGCTCAGCGGCCATGGCTCACGGGCCCAGCCGCTTCGCAGCATGCGGGATCCTCCCGGACCGGGGCACGAACCTGCGTCCCCTGCATCGGCAGGCGGACTCCCAACCACTGTGCCACCAGGGAAGCCCTCTAGGACAGCTTTTAAACTACAGTGCCGTAGTTGATAGATGAGACAGAGACTATCTTGGCCCACAAGTTTCTACAGTCAAACTGCTTAGGATTAAATACTGGCTCTATCACTTATTAGTTGTTACTTGAGAAAGTTCTTCAATATCATTATCATAAGGAAATTAACACTACTTACCTCATAGGGTTGATGTGAAGATTGAATGAGTTAAAATATTGAAAGCACATAGAACAATCTCTAGAATATATCAATGAATCAATAACTGTTAGTTATTATTATTACAAACACCAAGATCAAACCTCCTCCGTCTCCTCATATGTCATCGGCTCTTCTGCCAACAGGACCACCTAGACATGTTTCTGCCCTTTCCCACACATAAATAGGAATACCTTTCAGACATAACTTACTGTGAATGCAGACAGATCACTTTCTAGGTATTCCCAGCAGCCATGCAGAGGGGAAACCGTTTTTCTTTTTCCTTTTTTTCACTTTATTCCTAGAAGAAGACTTCAGTCACATGCTCATGTAGAGAGTTTAAACCTCCTTTCTCTGTATCCTACTAAAATATTCAATGGCCAGCCTAACAACTCCGATAAAATAACAGGTTTGTCTTCCCAACTAATAGTGTTTTCTCACCTCTAAAATCAATTAAGGGCTCTGAAGACACTGTATGATTCGGGGACTGTGGTTTAAAACACCAACCCTGAATTCCTAAGAGGGCTTATTAGAGCATACAGATTAGCTGCTCAAGATGCACAGAGAGCCTAGCCTCTGTAAGATAGGAATGAATGGTAGGAGGTAAAATTAGTACAAGTTATGAATAACCCACTTCCTTGAAAAACACAGATGGATGAATGTTTTCTCTCTTTCTCTCTCCCTGATTCTCTCTCTCCCTGTCTCACTTTCTTTCCCCCTCTCTTTCTGTCAGTGTTCAATAATAAAAGGTCAGTGTTGTGAGTAAAAAATATATATATTCATACCATTATGTGTAAGGCATTGCCCTGGGGGCCATGGAAAGAAACTCATGAGGTATGATTCTTGTCCCGGGGAGTTAATAATCCACTTGGGAAGACAAGCCTATGAAAAGTTAAATAATAATTAATGAACTCAATGACAGTACAAGACAACAATGGTAAATATACAACTATGTAGTAAGTAATTGCTAAATGCTTTCTTCAGATAGTTAGCATTATAGAAATTTTATAGGAGAATAAGATCCACATGACATTTGTTAACCAAATTTGTTAACCAAAACAGGAGAAAATGGCCTTCCTGCTTCCTCGTATTGAATATAAAATGCCAAAGTTAAATACGTATTTATATTTCAAGTGAGTAATTTAAGGTGTTTTAATTTAAAACAAACATTAATTAACTATCTTCCTAGGGTAACAATATTTGTTAACCAGCCACTGAACATTGTTTTCTAACTTCAGTTGTAATGTTTTTGGAGGAAATGTGTAGGTTGAACCAAGAGAGTCAGATGGAAATTAGGACATGTGGTATAGTGAATTTTTAAGAAGAGGACAGCTCTCACAGTGAGAATATGAGAATGGAATGAGGTCCTGAACAGAGTCAAATAACTCAAAAGCTAATGTATATGAATATAGCAGAACTCAGAGAACAGCCCCCCAGAGTCAGCACGAATGAGAAGAAGTGGCTGAATTCTAGAAAGTTCTAGAAAGACCAATCTGAAACACCTGCAAGTGAGTCTCCTGAATGAAGCTTCTCTATCATATTCACCAATTCACTGGAGACATCCTATTTCCTAGGTACTTAGGGAAAGGGTTTATTCCCAGATATGTCACCAAATTCAAGTTTAACCATACACCCAGATTTCTGTTCCTTTGAACTACTGAAGCTCTAATTTTGGTGAGTCAATGATCTGCTTGTCTAAATAACATAACATGATGGTAAAGAATGTGGCTCTAAAACCAAACTGCCTGAGTCCAAATCCCAGTTCTGCCACTATGATCTTGAGCAAGTTACTTATACCAATGAAAAGGATAATACTACTTAATTCATAGTGTTGTCATTAGGGCCAAATGAGTTAATATATCTGAAGCTTTTAAAACCATCTGTAGTACATAGTTAGCACCTAGTAAGAATAAGCTGCCATACCCTGTTATTTAAATCCTCTATTACTTAATCTTCCAGCTATGAGAACAGCCCATACATCCTTCTCTGGGACCAATACTAGCCCTATAAAGGGGACTGTAACAAGATAAAGTTTATCTGCATATCTTATTCCAACCCTGGTTCCACCAAGAGGACCTAATTTTAGTACCTTGATCCTAACGTTATCCTTCTACTTAACAGGTCTTAGTTTCAAAGCATCCTGATTTTTCTCTGTTGAGTATGCTGACTCATGTCAGTCATTCTAAGGACTAGACACAGTCTTTACATCCCAGTCCCCTCCTGCTGCTTGGTTCCTCTAATGCTATGCTCTGCCTCCTCCTGGGATGTTGTCTATAACAGAACTGCCCAGGTAATGACTACATGGCTACCTGTATATCTCCCACTGTCCTGTTGAAACTTCCCACCATTACCTTCTAGGACTCCAAGAATCTGACTGGTTTCTACATCTTCACATTTGTGGTTTGACATCTAATCCATCCAAGTGCTGTCAGAGTTTTCCTTGTGGCAGGTAGATTCAAAAGACTGGACCACCAACTGTTCTGCAAATATTATGGTAAATGCCTGAGAGTTTCTTCCAAGCATTCTCAAAGAATTTACTTTCTCTGCATCACCTTTGGTCAGTTGGTTTGAGAAAATGAGAAAAAAAGTTTCTGCTATTTATTGGCAAAACTGTGCAAAAGCATTAAAATAGGGAGAAGACAAAAGTGATATGGAAAATTGCTTCAAAAAATAGGTCTGCTGCTTAGCACACAAACTAAACTAATAGTGCATATACAGGACAAAGTTGCTAAACAGCTCTTCCATAAATCACTCTACAAAGCTCAGGTATCTGGAGCTATAAACTCATTCCACGATTTTCACTAGAAGGAGATCTTCATTGAAAAAAAGAATTGCTGCCTCTTGCTGGACATCCTCCAGCAATCACATAAAAGAGGAAAATATTGAGGGCATTCTTGGCTCTCTTACACACACACACACACACACACACACATCCCACATATACAACAGGAAAAATAAAATGCTGGATATTAACTTCCAATCACTGTTTAGAAGGCACCAGGTCTATCACACTTGCAACTCAGAACACACAGCATGAGTTGTCTTGCAGAAAGAAAACCTGTATCTCAAACAACACTCCTGGCCTTGCTACACACTTGCGCTCCCCTCCCATCTAACAGCCTTTAGGAACCTATAGGCAAGGAGCTAGTCATTAAAAGCCTTGACCTACTCACTCCTCCCCCTCCTCTGGTGCATCTTCCAGAACATAACCCTAATTATCCTAGTATTGGGATCAGCAAACCAAAATCTCTTCCACAGATACACTTCTTACTGGCTTTTATTCTGTAGCAACTATCTGTTTATGCACCCCTTAATCAGGTGCAACCAAAACATTTAACAACCCAAAAGCAGTTAACACTTTTGGAGAGGGAAAATACAAAGAAAAAGTTAAAAAAAAAAAAAAAAAAAGAGCTGCAGAGTCAAATTTGTATAAAGAACCACAGGTGCTGGTGACTAAGGTGATGAAAATAAAGCAGATGAGGCAAAATTTAATTTGTATCAAAACAGCAGCCAAGGAAAACAATATTTTAATGCAATATTTTGAAAAAGCAAAGTTAATGCAAAAAAAAAAAACACTGTGAAAAAATATCCCAATTTTAAATAGGAAAGAAATTCAAAATAATTAACAACATGACAATAAGTACATACCTATCAATAATTACTTTAAATAGTAATGGACTAAATGCTCCAACCAAAAGACCTAGGGTAGTTGAATGGGTACAAAAACTAGACCCAAGTATATGCTGCCTAAAATAAAATCACTTCAGACCCAAAGACACACAGACAGAAGGTGAGGGGATGAAAAATGTATTTCATGCAAATGAAAATGAAAAGAAGGCCAGGGTAGCAATACTTATATAAGACAAAATAGACTTTAAAACAAAGACTGTAACAAGAGACAGAGAAGGATATTATATAATGATGAAAAGATCAAACCAACTAGAAGATATAGTGATTATAAATATATATGCTCCCAACATAGGAGTACCCAAATACATGAAGCAAATATTTACAAACATTAAGGGAGAAATTAATGGTAACACAATAATAGTAGGGAAATTTAGCACCCCACTTACATCAATGAACAGATCATCCAGACAAAATCTCAGTAAGGAAACACTGGCATTAAACAACACATTAAGCTAGATTAACTTAATATATAGAGAGATAACATTACATCCAAAAGCAGCAGAATACACATTTCTTTCATGTGCACATGGAACATTCTCCAGGACATATAACATGCCAGGCCACAAAACAAGTCTCAATAAATTTAAGAAGACTGATATCATATTAATCATCTTTTCCAACAACAACTCTATGAGACTAGAAATCAACTACAAGAAAAAAAACTTCAAAAAACACAATCACATGGAAGCTAAACAATACACTACTAAACAACCAATGAGTCACTGAAGAAATCAAAGAGGAAACAAAAAAGTACCTGAAGACAAATAAAAACAATGATCCAAAAATTATGGGACAGAGCAAAAGCTGTGTTCTGAGTTGTAAGAGGGAAGTTTATGGCAATACAAGCCTCCCTCAGGAAACAAGAAAAGTCTCAGATAAACAACTGAAATTACATCTGTAGAAACTAGAAAAAGAAGAAAAAAGCAAAATCCAAACATAGTAGAAGGAAAGAAATGATCAGAGTAGAAATAAATGAATTACAGACTTTTAAAAAGAATAGAAACAAAATCAATGAAACTAAGAACTCCTTCAAAAAAATAAAATAAAACTGATAAACTTTTAGTCAGACTTATCAAGAAAAAAAGAGAGCAGACCCAAATCAATAAAATCAGAAATGAAAAAGAAGTTACAACTGACACACAAAAATGCAAAGGATCGTAAGAGATTACTGTGAATGCCAGTTAAATGGACTACCTAGAAGAAATGGATAAATTCCTAGAAATGTACAATTTCCTAAGGCTGAATCAGGAGGATATAGAAAATATGAACATACCAATTACCAGTAATGAAATTGAATCAGTAATCAAAACACTCCCAACAAACTAAAGTCCAGGACCAAATGGCCTCACAGGTAAATTCTATCAAATACTTAAAGACGAGTTAACACCTATCCTTCTCAAACTACTCCAAAAAACTGAAGAGAAAGGAACACTTCCAAACTCATTCTACAAGACCAGCATCACTCTGATACCAAAACCAAAGATACCACACACACACAAAAATTTTACAGGCCAATATCTCTGATAAACATACATCTAAAAATATTCAGCAAAATATTAGCAAAACAAATTCAATAAATTAAAAGGATCCTACACCATGATCAAATGAGATTTACCCCAAGGATTCAAGGATATTTCAATATCCACAAATCAATCAATGTGATACAGATTAACAAATTAAGGATAAAAATCATACGATCATCTCAATAGATGCCGGAAAAGATTCTGACAAAATTCAACATCAATTTATGATAAAAATAATTTCAACAAAGTGCATATAGATGGAACATACCTCAACATAATAAAAGACATATATGACAAGCCCACAGATAACATCATACTCGATACTGTAAAGCTGAAAGCATTTCCTTTAAGATCAGGAATAAGACAAGGATGTCCTATCTCACCACTTTTTATTTTTTTAACATCTTTATTGGAGTATAATTGCTTTACAATGGTGTGTTAGTCTCTGCTTTATAACAAAGTGATTCAGCTATACATATACATATATCCCCATATCTCCTCCCAATATGTCTCCCTCCCACCCTCCACATCCCACCTCTCTAAGTGGTCACAAAGCACCAAGCTGATCTCCCTGTGCTATGCAGCTGCTTTCCACTAGCTATCTATTTTACATTTGGTAGTATATATAAGTCCATGTTGTTCTCTCACTTTGTCCCAGCTTACCCTTCCCTCTCCCTACGTCCACAAGTCCATTCTCTATGTCTGCACCTTTATTCCTGTCCTGGCCCTAGGTTCTTCATAAACCTTTTTCTCTTTTAGATTCCATATACATGTCTTAGCATATGGTATTTGTTTTTCTCTTTCTGACTTAAAGTCACTCTGTATGACAGACTCTATGTCCATCAACCTCAATATAAAAAACTCAATTTCGTTTCTTTTTATGGCTGAGTAACATTCCATCATAATATATGTGCCACGTCTTCTTTATCCATTCATCTGTCGATGGACACCTAGGTTGCTTCCATGTCCTGGCTACTGCAAAGAGAGCTGCAATGAACATTGTGGTACACGCCTCTTATTGAATTATGGTTTTCTCGGGGTATATGCCAAATAGCGGGATTGCTGGATCGTATGATAGTTCTATTCTTAGTTTTTTAAGGAACCTCCATACAGTTCTCCATGGGGCTGTATCAATTTACATTCCTACCAACAGTGCAAGAGGGTTCCCTTCTCTCCACATCCACTCCAGCATTTATTGTTTGTAGATTTTTTGATGATGGCTGTTCTGACTGCTGTGAGGTGATACATCATTGTAGTTTTGATTTGCATGTCTCTAATGATTAGTAAGGTTGAGCATTCTTTCATGTGTTTGTTGGCAATCTGTATATCTTCTTTGGAGAAATGTCTATTTAGGTCTTCTGCCCATTTATCAATTGGTTGTTTGATTTTTTGATATTGAGCAGCACGAGCTGCTTGTACATTTTGGAGATTAATCCTTTGTCAGTTGCTTCATTTGCAAATATTTTCTCCCATTCTGAGGGTTGCCTTTTCATCTTGTTTATGGTTTCCTTTGCTGTCCAAATGCTTTTAAGTTTCATTAGGTACCATTTCTTTATTTTTTTATTTTTATTTTTATTTATTTATTTTTTTTTGCGGTACGCAGGCCTCTCACCATGGTGGCTCCTCCCGCTGCAGAGCACAGGCCCCAGACGTGCAGACCCAGTGGCCACGGCTCACGGGCCCAGCCGCTCTGCAGCATGCGGGATCCTCCCGGACAGGGGCACCAACCCACGTCCCCTGCATCGGCAGGCGGACTCACAACCACTGCGGCACCAGGGAAGCCCTTATTTTTGTTTTTATTTCCATTTCTCTAGGAGATGGGTCAAAAAGGATCTTGCTGTGATTTATGTCATAGAGTGTTCTATGTTTTACTTTAAGAGTTTTATAGTTTCTGGCCTTATATTTAGGTCTTTAATCCATTTTGAGTTTATTTTGGTGTATGGTGTTAGGGGCTGTTCTAATTTCATTCTTTTACATGTAGCTGTCCAGTTTTCCCAGCACCACTTATTGAAGGGGCTGTCTTTTCTCCATTGTATCTTCTTGCCTCCTTTATCAAAAATAAGGTGACCATCTGTGTGTGGGTTTACCTCTGTGTTTTCTATCCTGTTCCATTGATTTATATTTCTGTTTCTGTGTGAATACCATACTGTCTTGATTATTGTAGCTTTGTAATATAGTCTGAACTCAGGGAGCCTGATTCCTCCAACTCTGTTTTTCTTTCTCAAGATTGTTTTGACTATTTGGGGTCTTCTGTGTTTCCATACAAATTGTGAAACTTTTTGTTCTAGTTCTGTGAAAAATGCCTTTGGTACCTTGATAGGGATTGCATTGAATCTGTAGATTGCTTTGAGTAGTATATTCATTTTCACAATGTTGATTCTTCCAATCCAAGAACATGGTATATCTCTCCATCTGTTTATATCATCTTTAATTTCTTTCATCTGTGTCTTATAATTTTCTGCATACAGGTCTTTTGTCTCCTTAGGTAAGTTTATTCCTAGGCATTTTATTCTTTTTCTTGTATTGGTAAGTGGGAGTGTTTCTTTAACTTCTCTTTCAGATCTTTCATCATTAGTGTATAGGAATGCAAGAGATTTCTGTGCATTAATTTTGTATCTTTGTCACTTACCAAATTCATTGATTAGCTCTAGTAGCTTTCTGGTAGCATCTTTAGGATTCTCTATAGATAATATGTCATCTGCAAATAGTGACAGCTTTACTTCTTTTCTGATTTGGATTCTTTTTATTTCTTTTTCTCCTCTAATTGCTGTGGCTAAAACTTCCAAAACTATGTTGAATAATAGTGGTGAGAGTGGGAAACCTTGTATTGACCCTGATCTTAGAGGAAATGGTTTCAGTTTTTCACCACTGAGAACGATGTTGGCTGTGGGTTTGTCATATATGGCCTTTATTATGTTGAGGTGTGTTCCCTCTGTGCCTTCTGGAGGTTTTTTTTAATCATAAATGGATGTTGAATTTTGTCAAAAGCTTTTTCTGCATCTATTGAGATGATCATATGGCTTTTCTCCTTCATTTTTTTCATATGGTTTATCACATTGATTGATTTGCATATATTGAGGAATCCTTGCATTCTGGGGATAAACCCCACTTGATCATGGTTTATGATCCTTTTAATGTGCTGTTGGATTCTGTTTGCTAGTATTTTGTTGAGGATTTTTGCATCTATGTTCATCAGTGATATTGGCCTGTAGTTTTCTTTTATTGTGACATCCTTGTCTGGTTTTGGTATCAGGGTGATGGTGACCTCATAGAATGAGTTTGGGAGTGTTCTACCCTCTGCTATATTTTGGAAGAGTTGGAGAAGGATAGGGTTAGCTCTTCTCTAAATGTTTGGTAGAATTGTCCTATGAAGCCATCTGGTTCTGAGCTTTTGTTTGTAGGAAGATTTTAAACCACAATTTCAATTTCAGTGCTTGTGATTGGTCTGTTCATATTTATTCCTGGTTCAGTCTCAGAAGGTTTTGTTTTTCTAAGATTTTTTTTCCATTTCTTCCAAGTTATCCATTTTACTGGCACATAGTTGCTTGTAGTAATCTCTCATGATCCTTTGTATTTCTGCAGTGTGAGTTGTTACTTCTCCTTTTTCATTTCTAATTCTATTGATTTGATACTCCTCTCTTTTTTTCTTGATGAGTCTGGCTAATGGTTTATCAATTTTGTTTATCTTCTCAAAGAACCAGCTTTTAGTTTTATTGATCTTTGCTATTGTTTCCTTCATCTATGTTTCATTTATTTCTGATCTGATCTTTATGATTTATTTCCTTCTGCTAAATTTAGGGTTTTTTTGTTCTTCTTTCTCTAATTGCTTTAGGTGCAAGGTTAGGTTGTTTATTTGAGATGTTTCTTGGTTCTTGAGGTAGGATTGTATTGCTTTAAACTTCTCTCTTAGAATTGCTTTTGCTGTATCCCAACAGTTTTGGGTTTTCATTTTCATTTGTTTCTAGGTATTTTTTTATTTCCTCTTTGATTTCTTCAGTGATCTCTTAGTTATTAAGTAGTGCATTGTTTAGCCTCCATGTGTTTGTATTTCTTACAGATTTTTTTCCTGTAATTGATATTTAGTGTCATAGCATTGTACTCGGAAAAGATACTTGATACAATTTCAATTTTCTTAAACTTACCAAGGTTTATTTGTGAAGCAAGAAATGATTGATTCTGGAGAATGTTCCACAAGCACTTGAGAAGAATGTGTATTCTGTTGTTTTTGGATGGAATGTCCTATAAATAACAATAACATCCACTTTGTTTAATGTATCATTTAAAGCTTGTGCTTCCTTATTTATCTTCATTTTGGATGATCTGTCCATCAGTGAAAGTGGGGTGTTAAAGTCCACCACTATGATTTTATTACTGTCAATGTCCCCTTTAATGGCTGTTAGCATTTGCCTTATGTATTGAGGTGCTCCTACGTTGGGTGCATAAATATTTACAGCTCTGATATCTTCCTCTTGGATTGATCCCTTGATCATTATGTAGTGTCCTTCTTTGCATCTTGTAATAATCTTTATTTTAAAGTCTATTTTGTCTGATATGAGAATTGCTACTCCAGCTTTCTTTTGTTTTCCATTTGCATGGAATATCTTTTTCCATCCTCTCACTTTCACACTGTATGTGTCCCTAGGTCTGAAGTGGGTCTCTTGTAGACAGCATATATATGGGTCTTGTCTTTGTATCCATTCAGCCAGTCTATGTCTTTTGGTTGGAACATTTAATCCATTTACATTTAAGGTAATTATCAATATGTATGTTCCTATTACCATTTTCTTAATTGTTTTGTGTTTGTTATTGTAGGTCTTTTCCTTCTCTTGTGTTTCCTGCCTAGAGAAGTTTCTTTAGCATTTGTTGTAAAGCTGGTTTGGGGGTGCTGAATTCTCTTAGATTTTACTTGTCTGTAAAGGTTTTAATGCCTCCCACGAATCTGAATGAGATCCTTGCTGGATAGCGTAATCTTGGTTGTAGGTTTTTCTATTTCATCACTTTAAATATGTCCTGCCACTCCCTTATGGCTTGCAGAGTTTCTGCTGAAAGATCGGCTGTTAACCTTATGGGGATTCCCTTGTATGTTATTTGTTGTTTTTCTCTTGCTGCTTTTAATATATTTTGTTTGTAGTTAATTTTTGATAGTTTGATTAATATGTGTCTTGGCATATTTCTCCTTGGATTTATCCTGTATGGGACTCTCTGCGCTTCCTAGACTTGATTGTGTATTTCCTTTCCCATATTAGGGAGGTTTTCAACTATAATCTCTTCAAATATTTTCTCAGTCCCTTTCTTTATCTCTTCTTCTTCTGGGACCCCTATAATTTGAATGTTGGTGCGTTTAATGTGTCCCAGAAGTTTCTGAGACTGTCCTCAATTCTTTTCATTCGTTTTCCTTTTTTCTGCTCTGCAGTAGTTATTTCCACTATTTTATCTTCCAGGTCACTTATCCGTTCTTCTCCCTCATTTATTCTGCTACTGATTTCTTCTAGAAAACTTTTAATTTAATTTATTGTGTTGTTCATCATTGTTTGTTTGCTCTTTAGTTCTTCCAGGTCCTTGCTAAACGTTTTTTGTATTTTCTCCATTCTATTTCCAAGATTTTGGATCATCTTTACTGTCATTACTCTGAATTATTTTTCAGGTAGACTGCCTTTTTAACTTCATTTGTTTGGTCTGGTGGGTTTTTACCTTGCTCTTTCATCTGTTATGTGTTTCTCTGTCTTTTCATTTTGCTTAACTTACTGTGCTTGGGGTCTCCTCTACACAGGCTGCAGGTTCATATTTCCTCCAGGTGGCAGTGCCAGAGCCCATAGGCCCTGCTGCTCCTTCTCCTCCTCCCCGCCAGGCTGAGGCAGTGAGGGGGTGGTGGCAGTGGTGGCTGCAGCCTCTCATTACTTTTATTCAACACAGTACTCAAAATCTTAGCTACATCAGAACCAAAAAAAATAAGGCATTCAAATTGATAAGGAAGAAGTAAAATTGTCACTCTTTGCAGATGATATGATAATATAAAGAGAGAAACTAAAGACACCACCAAAAAACTGTGAGAATTAATAAATAAAATCCGTAAAGTTCCTAGATACAAAATTAATATACAGAAATCAGCTGCATTTCTATACACCAACAACAAATTATCAGAAAGAGAAATTAAGAAAACAATCCAATTTTCAATTTCATCAAAAAGTAAAATACCTAGGAATAAATCTAACCAAGGAGGTAAAAGACCTATACTCAGAATACCATAAAACATTGACTAAACTGATTGAAGATGGCACAAATGGAAAGATATACCATGCTCATGAATTGGAAGGATTAATATTGTTATAATAACCATACTACCTAAGGCAATTTTCAAATTCAATGCAATCTCTATCAAAATACCAATCACATTTTTCACAGAACCAGGACAAATAATTCTAAAAGTTTACGGAAACACAAAAGACCTCAAATAGCCAAAACACTCTTGAGAATGAAGAACAAATCTGGAGGTATCATGTTCCCTGATTTCAAACTGTACTATGAAGCCACAGTAATCAAAACAGTATGGTATCTGCACAAAAACAGACACAAAGATCAATGCAACAGAATAGAAAGGCCAGAAGTAAACCCATGTTTATATGGTCGATTAATCTATGGCAAAGGAGGCAAGAATACACAATGGGGAAAAGACAGCCTCTCCAATTAATGATGTTGGGAAAACTGGATAGCTCAATGGAAAAGATTCAAACTGGACTACTTTCTCACATCATGTACAAAAATAAGCTCAAAATGGATTAAAGACTTAAATGTAAGACCTGAAACTAAAAAATACCTAGAAGAAAACATAGGCAGTAATTTAATGTGACATGAGTCTTAGCAATATTCTTTTGGATATGTCACCTCAGGCAAGAGAAACAACAGCAAAAATAAACAAATGGAACTATATCAAACTATAAAATTTTTGCTCAGTGTAGGAAACTATTAAGAAAAAGAAAAGTCAGCCTACTGAATGGGAAAAGATATTTATAAGCATATATCCGATAAGGGGTTACTATCCAAATTATACAAATATCCCATACAACTGAACATCAAAAACAATCTAAGAAAAAAAGAGTATAGGACTTGAATAAATATTTTTCCAAAGAAGACATACAGAAGGCCATCAGACACATGAAAAGTTGCTCAACATCACTGCTTATAAGGGAAACACAAATCAAAAACACAATGAGATATCACCTCAGACTTATCAGAATGACTATTATCAAAAAGACAACAAATAATAAGTGTTGGTGAGCATGTGGATAAAAGGGAACCCTCATACCTGTTGGTGGGGATGTAAATTGGTGCAGCCACTATGGAAAACAGTATGGAGGTTCCTCAAATAATCAAAAATAGAACTACCATACAATCCAGCAATTCCATTTCTGGGTATTTTTCTCAAGAAAACAAAAAACACGGATTCAAAAAGATATATTCAGTAGTGTATATATGTCTATGCCACTCTCTCACTTCATCCCAGCTTACCCTGCTCCCTCCCTGTGTCCTCAAGTCCATTCTCTACGTCTGCATCTTTATTTCCGTCTTGCCTCTACATTCTTCAGAACCATTTTTTTTATTCCATATATGTGTGTTAGCATATGGTATTTGTTTTTCTTTATGATTTACTTCATTGTGTATGACAGACTCTAGGTCCATCCACCTCACTACAAATAACTCAATTTCATTTCTTTTTATGGCTGAGTAATATTCCATTGTATATATGAGCTACATCTATCTTCTTTATCCATTCGTCTGTTGATGGAGACTTAGGTTGCTTCCATGTCCTGGCTATTGCAAATAGTGCTGCAATGAACATTGTGGTACATGACTCTTTTTGAATTATGGTTTTCCCAGGGTATTTGCCCAGTAGTGGGATTGCTGGGTCATATGGTAGTTCTATTTGTAGTTTTTTAAGGAACCTCCATACTGTTCTCCATAGTGACTGTATCAATTTACATTCCCACCAACAGTGAAAGAGGGTTCCCTTTTCTCCCCACCCTCTCCAGCATTTATTGTTTGTAGACTTTTTAGATATCCTTGGGTTTTTTTTTGGGGGGGGGTTGTTTCTTTTTTTTGCGGTACATGGGCCTCTCACTATTGTTGCCTCTCCCGTTGCGAAGCACAGGCTCTGGACACGCAGGCTCAGTGGCCATCATGGGCCCAGCTGCTCCGCGGCATGTGGAATCTTCCCAGACCAGGGCACGAACCCATGTCCCCTGCATTGGCAGGCGGACTCTCAACCACTGCACCACCAGGGAAGCCCTGTTTGTAGATTTTTTGATGATGGCCATTCTGACCAGTGTGAGGTGATACCTCATTGTACTTTTGATTTGCATTTCTCCAGTGACTAGTGATGTTGAGCATCCTTTCATGTGTTTGTTGGCAATCTGTATATCTTCTTGGGAGAAATGTCTATTTAGGTCTTCTGCTCATTTTTGGATTGGGTTGGATTTTTTTTAAAGCCTTCTTAAGTAAGACTTATGAAACTTTTTGAGTGAGACTTGTTCTCCTCTGTGCCCACAATGCCATTACTTAGGTAGCTTCTCATACCGCTCAGGATAAAGATGATTCTACACGACTTGTCAAGGTCCTTCCTGATCTGGCTCTTACATCTTTCAGCCTTGCCTCTTCCTGCATTAATGAAGCTCTCTCACACTATTCTCTATCCACTCTGAACAACCTTCAGTTTTCACATACACATCACTGAGTCTCTCTTTTTCTAAGCCTTTTCACATGTAATGCCCTCTGCCTCCTCAACCAACTCAAGTCTTCCGGAAGGTGTCAGCTGAGATATCACTTTCTCTAGGAAGCCTCATTGAGTCAGTGTTGATGGTACTTTTCCTTGGATCATGGTGCCAGATCATGGTACCAGTACCTCATGACTGACTCTCCCAACATCACCCCTGATTTTTTTTCTTCTTTGATACATTCCCTGTCTGTCTCAGAAGAGAATCCATGATCAGATCCTCCTTGACTTTTCTTGTTGGAGATCCCTTCTCATCTTTGCAATCACCATTCTATAAGGTTTGGGGGCGACTGGTGTGGTGGAAAGAATGCTGAACTAGGTGCTAGCTCAGGCTCAGATCTTATTCACTCATTCATTCACTCATTTATTCATTCAACAGCTATTTATGGAGTACTTCCTATCCATGTGCTAAGTATTATTCTAGGCAATGAAGGGAACAGGCAAAGGCCCTGCCCTCATAAAATTTTCATTCTAGTGAGAGCAGAATAAAAAATATAAACATGCAATGTATGTTAGTGTTAAGTGCTGTGAGGAAAAACGTGCCTATGATATTGCCTATGCTATCCTGGACAAACCTATTAAATCTCTCTGAAACTAAATGTTATAGTTTGTAAAATGATGCTAATAATATCTGCTCTAAATAACTAGTGAGGTTCAGGTATGCAGGCAAATGAACACACTTTTGAAAACATACCAAGTACAAGCTATTATTATTGTTTTATTTTAGTTTTGATGTCATCTCTACTTACCCACTCCAATTCAATACGTGAATTTTTTTATAAAGCCATTAGTCATTTAGATATTTGAAAATGAACAAATGGCTGGCTGACAGCTTTAGTCCTCATCTAAATGTTTGGTTATTGTGTCTGTATGGTTGGAAAAGTCATGAGTTTACTGCTGTGCACTTGAAAGCACTTGAAAACATCAAACTCTAGGATTATTACTTTTCCTTATACTATTAAAATAATGGTAATTTTCCTCTCTAAATGTAAATTTAAAATGAACATTTTCACAGATGTCTGGGAGAACAAGCTAAACAGGACTGTCCATCTCACACAAATGTTTATATTTCTATGTAGCTCATTTTTATTTAGGACATATGTGCATGCCAGAAGTGTATGGGAGAACATTAAACATTCCCCATGAAACTTAGGAACCAAATTTAATTTTTCAACGGTTTGCAAAAAGCATTTTTTTAATGGCAACATACTTTGTTTTTTACTAGCTCTAAAGGAGTTTGTACGTGAAAATAAACTAAGGCATGTTTTTCTATATTGCAGTTGCTAAATACTTTGCTCTGTTATTCCATCTTCAGCTGTTGAGATATCTGATATCAGAATCCTCTGGACCTATACTTCCCTTGGATATGACCCTAATGAAATAGTCCATTTGAATTAAGAGCAACTATCACTTATTAAATGACACACTTTGCATGCACCATCTCACTATCTGCACTATCTTAATTCTCAAAATAGCTCTGCTAGATAGGAACCACTTTGATCCATATTTTACAGATAAAGATATAGTCAAAGAGGTTGCATGTACCTACTCAGGGTCACATCTATTAAGTGGTGTAGCAGAAATCTAGACCCAGGCTTCATGATTTCAGTGCTGACTCTGGGGCTATGATACACCAGCCTCCACTGCAAGCAATCACTCCATCCTCTGCCTTCCTAAGGGTCTCAGTTTCTGCCTTCTTTATATCAGGCACTGCTTTCTACCTCGTATTAGTTACTTGTGAATAAGATTTATCTTATCTTTTATTCTATAAGCTTCTCAATGAAAAGCTGCATGGCTAAGTTAGCTCTGTCTCTACCACTGTTTCAAAAAATACAGTACCTTAAACACAGTATTCAATCTCATAAAATTTCTTCCCCTACAATCCAAGATCACTGAGTGTCCCCCAATCTGAATCTGACAATGGCCTTCCTGAGTCACCTACTGTGACATCTGTCCTGGGGCTGGTTCCCACATCAGAATCTCTAGACATTGTTCTCTATCATTTATCTCATCTCTATCATTAGGAACAATTTGCTTTATGGCCCATTCCCCTAGGACTCCACTGATACAGGACCTGATGCTCTAATTTGAGTTAATTCATCTATGCCTTAATTAGAATCTATTTCCCTTAATTTATCAGTTGAAGCCCATTGCAGCTTGCTGCTTCCCATCTCTATGCTCTGTTTTCTATCTTTCATACCAAGTCGTCAGTTTACAGTACTTTGGGTCATGCCTTTAGTTTGCCTTCCAACTCAACTGCTGAGTGGAAGCTTAATTTGATTATCCAGCTTCCAGGCCATCTTTAACCCTGGACACTATCTCTTGAATCACCTTTCAATCTATGCTTTTCTACCCAAGGAAGAATCATACTCTATACCCATGATTAAAGCAAGTCCCCAGGATTTCAGATTAGACTCAGAATCTTGGGCTCTTGTTTATTTGGATGGAAATTTGGCTAACAGGTAATAACAAACACTGTAACAAGGATCATCAGTGCTCCATTGAAGAAAGCAGCCCTCGTGTCAAGAAGACTAAACCACCATTTTCCTCTCTGTCTTTCTCCAACCAACTAATCCCCAATGCCATGGTCAAGTCTCTCATCCATGTTGCCTTTCCCCATTCCCCCCACCCCCCAACTATTAGGAACATTATTAAACTTCTCATATTCATCACCCAAACTAATATTTAATTAAATATGGTCTCATTTTATTTTATGTGACTTTTAGTCTGCCTTATTAAACTAAAAGCTTCTTGAAACAGGAACCATACTGCCATATTCTCCTTAATCATTGTCATCAACATCATTATAGCAAATACTTATTTAACACTTAGTGTGTGTAAAATGCTTTACACAAATCAACTCATTTAATCTTCACAAGAACCTTATGAGGTAGGTATTATTACTTCCCCATTTTGCAGGTGAGAATACTGAGGCATAGAGACAAGTCACTTGCTCAGGGTCACATGGATACTATGTGGTGAAATAAGTATTCATGTCTGGGCAGTCTGGTTCTAGAGTCCATGAGCTTAACCACTGGAACCCTTTATTCCATGGGATCCCTTTATAGTACTGAAAACAGTTGAGCACACAAACAATACACAATAAGAATTCATTGGATGCTTGGTATACAATTTGACACTAGTGGTCCTTTCCGTGTCCTTAATGGCACATCATCCAATTACTTAAGTGGTCATTGTCCAATTATGGAGGAAGGAATCAGGCTGGAACAAGATTTGCCCACAAGACCTATGGATGCATTGGAAAGACAGACTCAGAGGAAGATGCTATCAGAAAATTGGTATGGCTGGAAAAGCACTGAGCCTGACAACAAAAAGATATACTATGGTTGAGGCAGACAGTAAAGCACATTCCATTTAAGAAAATGCGCTGTGGGACTTCCCTGGTGACGCAGTGGTTGAGAGTCTGCCTGCCGATGAAGGGGACACGGGTTCGTGCCCGGGTCCGGGAGGATCCCACATGCCACGGAGCGGCTGGGCCCGTGAGCCATGGCCGCTGAGACTGCACATCCAGAGCCTGTGCTCCGCAATGGGAGAGACCACAGCAGTGAAAGGCCCGCATACCGCAAAAAAAAAAAATAAAAAAGAAAGTGGGCTTTGGAGCAAGGCTGCCTGAGCTGGAATCCTAGTGCCATGAAGTGCCTTTCTCATGCAGCTATTGTGAAGACATGTAAGCTAATTCTTCTCAAGTGTCTAGCCCAGTAATGGGCAAGGTAGGTGCACGTCATGTGTTAACTGCTATATTATACATAATAATTAGAATGAAGAACAATTCCTGATAAATGGGCTCCTGACTTGTATATGGGGCACAGCAATGGGAAATGAAGGCATGGTGGATATTCAGAATTTAGCATCTTTTCTTGGGTCTCTGGCAACCTGAGTCCAGTGGGTTTTAGTGAGGTTAGCCCATGGGTAGCGGAACCAAATTTAGGGAGGGCACTGGGCCTTAAACCTAGAGATTAAGGTCCCTGTGTAATGCCTACAGAAATGAAGGCACTAGGTACAGGGAGAGTGAAATCTAGCCCCATGAAAACCAAGTTCCCTTACCTAGTTTATGATTAATCTCTCTACCCAAAACTTTATATGCTTGCTTGTCTCCTCTGACCTCAATCCTGTGCTAACTGAACACTAATCAACCAGAGTCAGATGACTGAGATTGCTGTCGTCAATAACACTGTTAACGTACTAAAATTGCTGTTGTAAATATTACCATTCATGCACAAACTCAGGTTATTTCACCAGGGCAAAATAAGCTAACAGGCCCCTGACCATGGACCACCTGACCAGAGAGTCAAAAACCAGAGACATCCTGACTCCCTGAAACTAAGATTAAGAAATGTTACAGAAATGTCACAAGATGATTAATCCCAGCTTCTTTGTTCTTCCTCTTTAAAAACACCCCCAACTCAATAACCAAGAGGGAGTGGATCTGAGATTTGTCTCCCACTCCCTTGCTTAGCGCTCTGCAATAAACCCTGAATTTGCTGCAAAAACCTCCTGTCAGGGTTTGGCTTTCTGTGCCTCAGGCAGGCACACAAGACTTTGCTTGGCTAAAAGAGAAGCCCCTCATCAGAACCAAGGCACAGACTGAGGATTCAGTCCAGACGCAGGTGAAATCTCATGGCTCAGCTGAGGCAAAGGCCAGAGTGAAACAAGGCTGCCTTAGAACACAGCCCAATATACGCAGTAAGGCAGATTAAATCAGCCCTACCTCCACTCAGGAGCAGCCCAGAGAACCCCAGGCAGGCTGAGCATGTAGGTAAGGATCATGTGGTACTGAAGGTAAGGAAAAGCTGGGAGTTAGACTGGACATGATCAGTGTTGAATTGGGCTGCCTCACTGCCCTATCCAGGCCTCACTCTGTTGGTGAGCTAGCAGTCTGGTGCTCTGCCCTTTGGTGAAGGCAGGCACATGGCAGGTGACTGACTCTGGGGAGCCGAAGCCAAGCTATCAGTCGGCACAGCCCATGGTGCAAACCTTGATGGCAAGTTCACAGCCCCCAGAGCCTCAGTGGTGGGGCACACGTCCTCTGGGCAGGGAGCACCAATTCACACAGCACGAGAGCCATAACATAGCAGGAGACCCACAGAGGCTTTTAAAATGTTTATTTTTTAAACTGGTTAGCAAAGCAGATGAGAAACTGTCAGAGATCTGCAATGAAGAGTTTAATCCAGAGAGCCAGCAAAGAGGTGAAAGGAAACAGAAAAGAGAAGAAGAAGCCTCAGGATTTTGAAACAGAAACGCAAAGGGTGTTAACAAGTGGGGAAAAAAAATAACTGTCACATCTCAAAAACCGTTCAAATCTACATTTGTAGAATGCTGTTTTCCATTCTCCAAGTCCTTTCTGCTTTTTAAAAAAGGCACATGTTATTTTCTCTGCCAGAAAAGCTCAACTCCTCTACATATTTGACAAATTTCTACGTGTTCCTACGTCAAAGTTCACCTCCTTTAGAGAAGGCCACACCCTCATCTGACCTATTTTCATATGACCCAATGTTTGTAATAGTGTATTTCAACATACAATACCATGATTATGAACTCCGTGTTTTATAGATGCCCATGATCTCCTTGAGGATATCCCCAAGACCCAGTATAGTTCCTGGTACTGTACACAACAGATGCTCAATGTATGATTACTGAATAAGTGAAAAAAAAAGAATGAATAAGGGAAAGAGTGAAGGAAGGAAACAGAAAGAAGGAAAGAGGAAAGAAAGGAAAGGAGGGAGGAAGGGAGAAAAGGAGGAAGGGTAAATCATTTAAGGTTGAAACACAGGGTGCACAGAGGGGAGGCAGAAAGCGGGTCTATAAAGCATCGTAGCGTGTCATGAGAGTCATGTGGATCAAGCTAAGTATTTGAACTTAATCACACTGGCAAAGTAGCATAATCAAAGGGTATAAAGCAGAATGATGTTTCAAAAACATCCTTCTCCAATGCCCCCTTCACCCTACATGTTATTAATCTCATTTATTTGCTCCCTGCTTCAAACTAATGTACTTTCACTCAGAGATTTGGCCTATATATTACAAACCAGCAGACCTCAACATCTCCAAGAAATATTCCTAAAATGATCTCCTATCAGACTCTTTGTTATCTCAGTACTTTATTCTTAACATCATTCTAAGCCTGAACTTGTTTATTTGTCCCTTGGGGTATCAGTTTTCCCTAAAAGGTTATGAAAACCTTTGGTTCTGAAGAATACAAAAGATTGTATTCTTCAGAACCATACAGACTTGGATTCAAATCATAGCTTGGTTATTTGCTAGCTTTCTAACTCCAGCTAAATTATTTAACATTTCCAAGCCTCAGTCTGTTCGACCATATAGGGGTGATGAATGATATCTATTCAACATGTTTTTTGTAAAAATAGAAAGCTATTTAAGGTTTAGACATATACTAAGAAATCAATAGCAGCTAGTAATAGTGGTGTTGCCAATACAAGTTAAAAACTGTAGTAATAGTACGTTTGTGTGTTCTTATGCCCTGGTATACTCTCTGGTAGAGGACACTGTCTTTTCTTTCTTTCATTATTATTTCCTTTTCTCCCTCTCCCCAAACTCTGCAGCTCTCTCTCCCCTTCAAGTTGTCTTTCAGTTCTCTGTGACTCAATGCAGAGGCATGCTATGCATGATGGTGCCCCTCTTCCACTGTGACCTTGATCCATGAATCTACCATCCACCCAGTTCATGAGCCAGAAACCTGGGTCTCATTCTAACCCACCGTTCTCCCTCTCCCCCATCACATGCAATTCATTAAGCTCCATTGTTCCGTGTCCTAAACAGCTCCTGATTCTCTCCATTGCTCTCCATATCCACCGCCACCTTCATCAGATTACCTCTGTTTCTAACTCAGACTGCCACCAGTCTCCTGACTGCCTCTCTCAAGGTTACCTGTCTCCCTCACCTCACTTCATTCCCAGTCAATTCTCCTCTCTGTAGCTGGAGAAATCTTCTTAAAACTCAAATGTGATCATGTGAACCACATCCCCCACCCAGCTTAAGGCCCTCTCATGGTTTTCCATTGATCTTAGGATAAATACACAGCTTATTAACATTGTTGTTCTCTAACCTCACTTATTCTGTGTTGAAGTCACACTGGTATATATCAGGGCCCCTTCTTTGCCTAAGCTGTTGTCTTTTCCTCTAACAATCTCTCTGAAGAAATAGGTCTTGCACAATACTGTCTCAAAAACAAAGTTAAGCTCTGAACTCTGAACTACAAAGTTTTCTTTTTGGTTCAAGATACTGTATGTAACTGATATAAAACACTATGTGAAGACAAGTCTCAGAAAAGGGCCAAGCTGATATAGTACAAAAGGAAGTGATGGATGAAGGAGCTGAGTGCCTGAAAGCACTTCATCTCACATTTCTAAATGTGCCCTGTCAAAGTGAAGGGAATAGACTCAGAAAGGCTTAAGTTAGTGGATACACAATGAAGTAGAATATTTATCTTCATGCTCTTGAACTGCAGACCATTCAGCATTAGAAAACACCACCAAGTCTGTCTGCCAACATGCCTTGGGCCCTCAAAGTAGGGAGGATTCCAATTTGATGAGCAAGGCACACCATCTGTCAACAGGATTGCTAAGTGGTAACCTAGCAAACATCAGCTCCCAGAACCCAAGGAGCAGAATACTCTGGTGCCATTTGGGTAAGACGTAACCCTTGGCTCAGTGGTCAAGAGATCTTACACACTCCACTCAACCTGGGAGAAATAAGTGATATCTGTGGGCAAAAAAAATATTGCCTGCCATTCCAGTAAACAACAAATGTTGCCCGCCATCAAGCCATCAACCACTGCAGCAGCCCTGGGCAGTGTACCCTGAGAGGAATTCAGGATGGAGAAAAGCAGGATACTGGCCCTTGATAGTGAAGATGCATATCAAAGGAATAATTTCAATGAGCCCAGACTCTTGCATCTTCCTATACATAGAGAAGCAGTAAAATCACTAAATTGAGATGTTTGCTTTTTGTGATTAGCAGTAATCTTTTGATGTTCAACTACATGTTCATGTTTTTTTTTGTTTTTGTTTTTTCAGCCAAAACTCCTATATATCCTGGTTCCTCCCTTACCTCTTCAGAACAGTTCCTCAGACACATCTGAGAGGCCGTCTCCCAGGCTATTGTCCTCAGTAAGGTCCCCAAATAAAACATAACTCACAAATTTTAGGTTGTGTATTTTTCTTCAGTTTACAGATGTGTATCCTTGCTCCCAGTCCAACTCAGCCTCAACATTTCCTGTATGGGTGTTTGATGAGCCATTGCAGAAGGGAGGCACCTGGCTTAGAACAGCGTGCTGGAGGGCTGCATTCCCAACCTTTACACTTTCTGGCAAAAGGATTCAAGGGGCATTAATCTAAACAATACCATTGACCAAGGCATTGACCTTAGCTTACAGCTAAGGGTAGAAAGAAGGAAGAGAAAGGGGAAAGAATGATTCATGTATATTCCTTATAGAATATGATTTTAAAATTGAAAATATCTAGAATATATTTTGTACCTAAATTAGTGAAAGCAACATAGGGGTTGCTCTTACCTCAGATGCAATATCATCTTTAACCAATTGGATCAGAAATTATATATTCAAATGAAGATATGTAAATCAGTTACCTTGGAAAGCTATGTAATTCTTTGTCTGCATTTCATAGCTTATTTTACCTACAAAATTTTGAGGTTCACTCATCTGGAGATTTTTTTTCTCTTACGCATGTGAATCTTTAGTCTCTAGCCCAGTGCTTAGTACACAAGTAGACAGGGTGGCAAAACATATGTACTCAGGAGTCAGATGTTCAAATTTGATCTACAGTTCAAATCCCAGCTCTGTTACCTAGCAAAGTGAATTTGGTCGTATTTCCTACAGTTTCTTCATCTGTAAAATGGGGATAATAATTGTCCATACCTCATGTAGTTGATATAATTATATAAAAATAAAGCATACAAAATACTTAGCATTACCTTTAACACAAAGAACACTCAGTAAGTATTGGCTGCTGCTATAATAGGGGTTCAATTTATAAGGCTTTTATTGGGGAATTATTGGGGCTCCTCCTGCAATCATCTGGATATCCTAACTCCCATTCTTCCAAATCACCTAAATGTGGATTTTTGGTGGGATTTGATATATAGAGACAACTGAAAATCAGTGAAATCTAAACACAGTGTCTATGAACTTCTTGGCTGTTAACTTTAAGTCTTATTCTCTTATTTTTCGTTGTAATCATATCTTTCACAGTGCTTGGCCCTTAACTCCAGCAAATATTTAATTAATGAGCACAATATTTGTTGAATAGATCATGGAATGTGAATAAAGTAGGTGAACACACAATTTACTCAGCTTGTTCACCCAACCTATCTTCAGGACTCTTTTAGAATGCTCTCAAAGGATGAAGAGATGTAACCCTATAAATTGGATGTGGAAACAATTTCTCAAGCTTTCCTTCAGTGCTGCTATGCTGGACATTTTTCATGCTTTCTGGTTTCCCATCACATTTTGGGTGCTTTTCCTATGGGTATTGGCTTCCCATTGCTGCTATAACAAATGACTACAACCTTGGTGGTTTTAAACAACACAAACATTATCTTGGTAGTTCTGGAGCTCAGAAGTCTGAAATGAGTTTCAGGGGGCTAAAATCAAGGTGTCAGCAGACTGATACCCCTTCTTCAGGCTCCAGGGGTAAATCTGTTTCCTTGCTTTTTCCAGCTACTTAGAGACCTTTCACATTGATTAGCTCATAGTCCCCTTCCTCCATCTTCAAAGTGCATCATTCCAACCTCTGCTTCTGTCATCACATCTCCTTTTTCTCATTCTGATCTTCCTGTCTCCTTCTTTTAAGGACCCTTATGATTACATTAGGCCCACCTGGATAATTCAGGATAATCTTCCCATCTCAAGATCTGTAACTTATCACATCTGCAAAGTCCCTTTTACTATGTAAGGTAACATATTCACAGGTTCCCAAGATTAGGATGTAGACACCTTTGAGGGAGGCCATTATTCAGCCAACCCACTATGTTTGGAGTATTTCTCACCTTTTGGGTTCAATCCCACCCAGGTAGAATCCTGAACTTTACTTTTGATAGGACACAGGCATGTGACACAATCTGGCAATCTCAGATGTCTGAGATTTCAGTTCTGAAGTGAACAACGAGAAAGTAGGTCTTATGTGGAATATATTTTCTGGTGAGATTGGTGGCAGAATTGTTCAGCTTTCTGGACACCAGTGGTGTCTAGTGACTAGTCCACATCAGTGATGGGATCTGGCTGTCTCTGCCAAGCAGTTGCAGGAGCACGGGTCTTTCCTAGAACAATTCCATAGCAGTCTTATAAGTATAGCCTGCAATTCCGATTATTGGGCCCACCCAAAGATTCAGTGAGTACCTGCTTTAATGAATCTCTTTTCTGCTTATACTAATTTTGAAGGGGTTCTTTTATTTACAACTAAGGATCCCAGTGGACACAACCTCCTATCCTAGGGTTGTAAGAAGAGCCTGCAGAGAGGCTGATGGAGTGCTCCTAGAAAACTGTAACAACAAACAATATTTTGGGGTGCCTCTTAGATGCCAAGCACTTGGTAAAAAGGCTCTGAAGAAATGCAGAGCAATCATGCAAAATAAGGGCCAGTAAACTGCACCATCCTTTGTAATAGTAGGTGTGAGGAGGAGGATGGAAAGACAACACTCCATGTGGCCCTACTCTGAGACTTTCTCAATCTGAACAGATGAATGCTGTTTGTGAAGGGATGGGAAGAGAGATTTTGATTACTGATGCTGGTCAGCATGGATGCATCCCTCAGTGTTTTTCAAAGCACTTTACCTCATTAGTTGTTCATATTAAATTAAATAGTCTTGGAATATCCATTAGTTCAGAAAGCAAAAGTATATTTGACTTAAGACTGCTTTTCACCTAGTGCCATTCTCACCCCTGCATTATCTACAGCTCACTCACCCAGGCCCTTAGTTCCCCTCTTTGTAGGACAAGGTGATTTTTATTTTTCAAAATGATGTTTTTTCACTTGCTCTGTTTCTGTGCCTTCTGCTTACAGTTAGGAGTTCACATCTGACTCTGGCAGTTAGTAGCTGGGTGACTTGAACCAGTGACTTAATCCCTCTGAGCTTCCTTCTTCTATAAATGTTGATATTACACTCCCAAGCAGGCTTGTAGAGAAGAATGAATAAGTGTGTGGGATGGTGGCTGAGCTCAAGCTCTGGATTCAGACATATCAGAGTTCAAATGGTAGGTTACATCTTATCAGCTGTGTGCCCTTCAACAAGTCAACCTGGGTGTCTCTGTCTCCCCTCAATAAAATGGGAGATAGATAAGACCTCCCTTATAAGGTTAAATTATTAAATGAGATAACAGATGGAGAGCTCTCTGCACAGTGCCTGTTAGCTACTAATACTATTAACAGTTAAGTGGCTGTTCGGAGTGGGTGCTTGGAGTGAATTAAGGCGTTATCAAATGAGAGAAGAAAATCAACTTCTTGTTTTCACACACCCTCCCCCACCACCCTCCCTTAACACAGTCTTAGTGATCTGGAATGCTCAGGAAACAAACATTTAAAAGCTGCTACTACTGACAGAGGTTGGACACATGGTTGCCTGAGTTCAAGAATAGGAGAGAGGCTGATTACTTAGGAGTGGAGCACAGGGAAATTTGGGGGATGATGGAAATGTTCTATCTTGATTGTGGCAGTTGTTATATGACTGCATTCTTTTTCCAAATTCATCAAACTGTAGATTGAAAATGAGTGCATTTTCTATATTACACTCCAATAAAGTTGATTTTAATTATTATACTAACAGGACCTCTAGAGTAGAGGTTGGGAAAGTTTTTTTTTCTGTGAAGGGACAGACAGTAAATATTTTAGGCTTTGCCAGCCATAGGCTCTGTTAAAACTACTCCACTCTGTTGTCATAATTCAAAAGCAGCCATAGACAAAAGACAATAAATAAATGAATGTGTGGCTGTATTTCAATAAAATTTTATTTATGGACTGAAATTTGGTTTCTTATATTTTTCATGTGTTACAAAATATTACTCTTCTTTTAATTTTTTTCCCAACCATTTAAAAATGTAAAAATGATTCTTAGCTCTTGGCCTTATAAAAAAAGGCAGCAGGCTGGATTTGGTCCCTGGGCCATTGTTTGCCAAGCCCTGCTCTACAGTTCAAAAGAGTCTCTGTCAAGCAGCATTCTGAAATCTGCTTTAGGGGCTTCCCAGTGCAAATGCCATGTCTAAGAGGGCTGGGAATCTAGCTCCTGTGAGTCCTATGGGGTCCTTGCCAGAACCTACTCCCTCTGTGGCTAGACTAAGCTGCTGCTTCCTGACTTCAATTTCCCCATCTGTACAGGGAGGACAATTGTCTCCCAGAGGCCCACAAAGCTCATTCAGCTTGTTACTTGGGAGAAAATGCTCTATCCGAGTGCAGCAACTGATCATGACTCAGGTTATGTGTCTGGCTTGTCTCGATCATCAAGGGGAAAGGTTTGATTTTTTCAGATTGTCATTCATAAAATTGCTTATCTTTCCAGGTGATGATCTTATTTCTGAATGTGGTCTGATATTCACATTCCCAAAAGAGGAGGATTATTTTTTCAAAGAACTGGCAGCAGAACAGTACTCTCAAAGCTTGCTCCTTCTCTGCCAAGATGCCATCCCCAGCATAAATCAACCCTTAGGGGAGGCTTTCCCTGAGAATATTTGCCTGGGCAGGGCCAGAACTGCTCCAAGCTCCTGTGACAGCAAAGAGAGCTTTAAAATCCAAACCACACATACTGAAATTTCTTTTTTGGTTTCTGACACTGGTAGGAGTTTAAGGAACCTCTTTGGGGTTGTAAAAACTGCCAAGACATCCACAAAAGTCAAGATAATTCTGAAGTTTCTAAAGCCTCAAGGTTTAAAAAATTTTTTTTTGAATATTTAATCTAAAATTTAGAGATAATAGGGCAAGATGGCAGAGTAGAAGCACATGAGCTCACCCCAGTTACAAAAACACCAAAATCACAACTAACTGCTGAACAACCATTGACCAAAAAAAAAAAAAAGCAACACTGGAACCAACCAAAAAAGAGACCCTACATCCAAAGAAGAAGCCACAACAAGACAGTAAGAGGGGCACAATCACAATAAAATCAAATCCCAAACCCACTGAGTGGGTGACCCACAAACTGGAAAATAATTATACCACAGAAATTCTCCCACATCAAGCTTCCCAGACTGGGGTATCTGGCAATGGTAGGAGGAGACCCCAGAGAACCTGGCTTTGAAGGCCAGCAGGGTTTGATCACAGGAATTCCACAGGACTGGGGGAAAGAGAAACTCCACTCTTGGAGGTTGCACACAAGGTCTAGTGTGCACCAGGATCCAGGAAAAAAAGCAGTGACCTCATTAGAGACTGGGACCAGACTTATCTGCTAGGAGTGGAGGGCCTCCTGCAGAGGCAGGGGGAGTCTCTGGCTCACTGAAGGAACAAAGACACTGGCAACAGTACTTCTGATGATTACTCAATGGTGTGAGCCCTCCTGGAGGCCACCATTTCCTCCCCAAGACCTGGCCCCACCAAACAGCCTGTAGGCTCCAGTGCTGGGATACCTCAAGCCAAACTACAAACAGGGTGGGAACACAGCCCCACCCATCAGCAGAGAGGCTGCTTAAAGTCTTCCTGAACACAGCTCTGCCCACCAGAGGGACAAGACCCAGCTCCACCCACCAGTGGGCAGGAACCAGTCCCTCCTGAAGCCTGCACTAGCCTCTTAGACAGCCTCATCCACCAGAGGGAAGAAAGCAGAAACAAGAAGAACTACAATCCTGCAGCCTGCAGGATGGAACCTGCAATCACAGAAAGTCAGACAAAATGAGATGCCAGAGGAATATGTCCCACATGAAGGAACAAGATAAAACCCCAGAAGAACAACCAAGTGAAGTGGTCATAGGCAATCTACCCGAAAAAGAATTCAGAGTAATGACAGTGAAGATGATCCAAGATCTTGGAAAAAGAGTGGAGGCACAGATTGAGAAGACATAAGAAATGTTTAACAAAGACCTAGAAGAACTAAAGAACAAACACTGATATGAACAGTATAATAACTGAAATGAAAAATACACTAGAAGGAATCAATAGCAGAGTAACTGAGGCAGAAGAACAAATAAGTAAGCTGGAAGACAGAATGGTGAAAATCACTGCTGCGGAAGAGAATAAAGAAAAAAAAAATGAAAAGAAACAAAGACAGTCTAAGAGACCTCTGGGACAACATTTTAAATGTACCAACATTCGGATTGTAGGGGTCCCAGAAGGAGAAGAGAGAGAGAAAGGACCTGAGAAAATACTTGAAGAGATAGTTGAAAACTTCCCTAACATGGGAAAGGAAACAGTTACCCAGTTCCAGGAAGAACAGAGTCCCAGGCAGGATAAACCCAAGGAGGAACACACCAAGACACATAGTAGTCAAATGGACAAAAATTAAAGAGAAAGAAAAAATATTAAAAGCAACAAGGAAAAGCAACAAATAACATAAAGGGGAGCTCCCATAAGGTTAACCAGCTGATTTCTCAACAGAAATTCTGCAGGCCAGAAGGGAGGGGCACGATATATTTAAAGTGATGAAAGGGAAGAACCTACAACCAAAAATACTCTACCCAGCAAGGCTCTCACTTGGATTCTACAGAGAAATCAAAAGCTTTACAGATAAGCAAAAGCAAAGAGAATTCAGCACCACCAGACCAGCTTTGCAACAAACGCTAAAGGAACTTCTCTAAGCAGAAAATAAAAGGCCACTACTAGAATCAAGAAAATTAGGAATGGAAAAGCTCACTGGCAAAGGGAAACATACAGTAAAGAAGGTAAAGGTAGGAAATCATCTGCACACAGATATAATATCAAAACCAGCGATTGTGAGAAGAGGAGAGCACAAATGCAGGATATTGGAAATGCATTGGAAATTAAAAGACTAGCAGCTTGAAACAATTTCGTTTATATATAGACTGCTATATCAAAACCTCATGGTAACCACAAACTGAAAATCTACAATTAATACACACACAAAAAAGAAAACGGAATCTAAACACAATACTAAAGTTAGTCATCAAATCACAAGAGAAGAGAACAAAAGAGGAAGGGAAGAAAAAAGACCTACAAAAACAAATCCAAAACAATTAAGAAAATGGCAAAAGGATATGGCAATAATTACCTTAAATGTAAATGGGTTAAATGCTCCAACCAAAAGACATATACTCGCTGAATGGATACAAAAACAAGACCCGCATATTTGCTGTCTACAAGAAACCCACTTCAGATCTAGGGACATATACAGACTGAAAGTGAAGTAAGTCAGACAGAGAAAAACAAATATATGATATCGCTTATATGTGGAATCTGAAAAAGAAATGTGATACAAATGAACTTACCTACAAAAAGAAACAGACTCACAGACTTAGAGAATGAACTTATGGTTACTGGGTGGGGGGGGGAAGTGTGGGGGAGGGATAGATTGGGAGTTTGGGATTGACATGTACACACTACTGTATTTAAAATAGATAACCAACAAGGACCTACTGTATAGCACAGGGAACTCTGCTCAATATTCTGTAATAACCTAAATGGAAAAAGAATTTGAAAAAGAATAGATACATATATATGTATAAATCACCTTGTTGTACACCTCAAACTAACACAACACTGTCAATCAACTATGTTCCAATATAAAATTAAAATTAAAAAAAAAATAAAATTGGGCTTCCCTTCGCAGTGGTTGAGAGTCCGCCTGCCGATGCAGGGGACACAGGTTTGTGCCCCGGTCCGGGAGGATCCCACATGCTGCAGAGCGGCTAGGCCCATGAGCCATGGCCACTGGGCCTGCACGTACCGCAGTCTTTAATTGAGGGAAATGGTTTCATTGAAGAAAAGTCAAGGAAATGGTTTCATTGAAGAAAAGTCTATCGTTTCTATTAGGGGTTGCAAACTTTTTCTGTAAAGGGCCACATAGTAAATATTTTAGGCATTTCAGGCAATACAGTATCTGTTGCAACTACTGAACTCTGTTGGATGTGGTATAAAGGTAGCCGTAGACAATAAATGAATGAGTATGGCTGTACTCCAAGAAAACTTTGTTTACAAAACTAGGTGTTGGGCCAGATTTGGCATACAGTCTATTATTTGCTGAGCCCTGTCCTGAACTGTAGTATCTCTAAGTGGGACTAGGTAGGTTGGGGAAGAAAAATAAAACTTAGATCAACAGATATTACTTAGAATATCTGCAGATAATCTGGTAACCATCATTATAGATTAGGGAGTAAAACCCAACCAATCAGCATATTGTGCTAGGAGTGGGAACAGGATATACAAGAAGACTAGATGAAACTAGATCACGAGTTTTCCATCTGATGAAGAAGAAAGGTCAGTGACAAGCAGAACTAGAGTCAATAAAAGCCAGTGGGGTGTAGAGAACAAAGAGAATACTGCTCACTGGACTGATCACAACAGCATTCACAGAGAAGGAGACCTCTTGCTGAACTTGTGAGACGGGTATGATTCAAGTGGGTGAAAACCAGGTGAGGAAACACAACATGAACAAAGGCACAGGCAAGTTTGCGTAAGGTGTGTTCACAGAATAGTGAGTTGGCAGATTGGAGCAAAGTTGGAAAGGTGTTTATGGAGTATCACAGAAGACTTTTACACATCAGTTTTAACAGTGTGAACACTTTTTGTAGAGTTAGTGGGAGGTACTGAGGATTTCTGAGCTTCTAGTACAATGTTCTCTACAAAGCAGGCAACACAAAGAACCCTCCTCCTTTAGAAAGATGGTGAGGCTGGCTGCATCTTACATATTCTGAATGTGATGTTACTAACAGGTCACATTTATTAAGCCATTATTATCTGCCTGATAATAACATACTAAGTGCTTTACTATCATATGTCATCACAAAAGACCCCGAATAGCCAAAGCAATCTTGAGAACGAAAAATGGAGCTGGAGGAATCAGGCTCCCTGACTTTAGATTACACTACAAAGCTACAGTAATCAAGACAGTATGGTACTGACACAAAAACATAAAGATCAATGGAACAGGATAGAAAACCCAGAGATAAACTCACACACATATGGTCACCTTATCTTTGATAAAGGAGGCAGGAATGTACAGTGGAGAAAGGACAGCCTCTTCAATAAGTGGTGCTGGGAAAACTGGACAGGTTCTTGTAAAAGTATGAGGTTAGATCACTCCCTAACACCATACACAAAAATAAGCTCAAAATGGATTAAAGACCTAAATGTAAGGCCAGATGCTATCAAACTCTTAGAGGAAAGCACAGGCAGAACACTCTATGACATAAATCACAACACGATCCTTTTTGACCCACCTCTTAGAGAAATGGAAATAAAAACAAAAATAAACAATGGGACCTAATGAAACTTCAAAGCTTTTGCACAGCAAAGGAAACCATAAACAAGACCAAAAGACAACCCTCAGAATGGGAGAAAATATTTGCAAATGAAGCAACTGACAAAGGATTAATCTCCAAAATTTATAAGCAGCTCATGCAGCTCAATAACAAAAAAACAAACAGCCCAATCCAAAAATGGGCAGAAGACCTAAATAGACATTTCTCCAAAGAAGATATACAGACTGCCAACAAACACATGAAAGAATGCTCAACAGCATTAATCATTAGAGAAATGCAAATCAAAACTACAGTGAGATATCATCTCACACCAGTCAGAATGACCATCATCAAAAAATCTAGAAACAACAATGCTGGAGAGGGTGTGGAGAAAAGGGAACACTCTTGCACTGCTGGTGGGAAGGTGAATTGGTACAGCCACTATGGAGAACAGTATAGAGGTTCCTTAAAAAACTACAAATAGAACTACCATATGACCCAGCAATCCCACTACTGGGCATATACCCTGAGAAAACCATAATTCAAAAAGAGTTATGTACCAAAATGTTCATTGCAGCTCTATTTACAATAGCCCAGAGATGGAGACAACCTAAGTGTCCATCATCGAATGAATGGATAAAGAAGATGTGGCACATATATACCATGGAATATTACTCAGCCATAAAAAGAAACGAAATTGAGCTATTTGTAATGAGGTGGATACACCTAGAGTCTGTCACACAGAGTGAAGTAAGTCAGAAAGACAAAGCCAAATACCATATGCTAACACATTTATATGGAATTTAAGAAAAAAAAAATGTCATGAAGAACCTAGGGGTAAGACAGGAATAAAGACACAGTCCTACTAGAGAACGGACTTGAGGATGTGGGGAGGGGGAAGGGTAAGCTGTGACAAAGTGAGAGAGAGGCATGGACATATATACACTACCAAACATAAGGTAGATAGCTAGTGGGAAGCAGCTGCATAGCACAGGGAGATCAGCTCCATGCTTTGTGACCGCCTGGAGGGGTGGGATTGGGAGGGTGGGAAGGAGGGAGACGCAAGAGGGAAGAGATATGGGAACATATGTATATGTATAACTGATTCACTTTGTTATAAAGCAGAAACAGCACACCATTGTAAAGCAATTATACTCCAATAAAGATGTAAAAAGAAAGATTTAGAAATTTAAATTCTGTTCAAATTTCATCCAGTCTGAGTTCACTAATTTAACATAAAATTGTGATTTTTTTAAATCAATGCCATATCTATCCATCTCTATATATAATTATTTTCACATTATTTTTTGTCTACATTTTAGGTGGTCCTTGCTTTATGGCACACAAACCATATATTTATCTCACATGACTTTTTGCTCAAGCATAATAGTGGAATATAATTTTAAATAAGTAAAAATGCTTATAAATAAAACCTAGAGGGGAACAACCTGTTAACAACAGTTGCATTAAAGTTATGTGATTACAGGTGATCTGTTTCTTTTTCTCTTATTCTCTAAATTAATTAAAATTGAATGTATTATTGTTATAATTCCAAATGTAATCATGTGAAAATGTTTTCTTAAAAAAAAAGATTATGAAACAACACCTTGGGAACTACCCTACTAAGCAACTAATAAAATAATTTCCTAATGCAAAAAAGCGACTACATTCCATGAAGGTGCCATGATTCTTGGTTACATGTACTTAGAGCTATTAAGACTCATTAATTCACTGGGATCTAATATCAGGGTAGCTGGTATGGGCCTATCTTTGGTTTCTCTAAATTCAATCAATTTAAGAGATATAAGAGTAGGGGCTTAGTGGATTAGTCAAAACAGGCCATTAATCTCTGCACTCTCAATTGTAATCCAGCCTCTACCAAAGTGATTGGAGAAAAAAATCCCACAAAATACCCAAACACTCAAAAAAGCTCCAAAGCCAGCTCCCTAGAGACCGGCTGATGTAGGTCACAGTTTGCTTGTTTTTACTTAACATCAATACAGCACTTGTCATCTGTCCTATTTCTTGTTTTTCTTTTTGCCTTTTGCTGAAATTCTCAGAACAGATATATTTGAAAAGGAACCACGTTGCAATCCCACAAATGGCCTAGCATTTAATTATCATTTTAAAAATCATTCTCTTAATTGAATGTGAAACATAAATCAAAACTATCTTCTCATGTTGAAAATTTATTGAAAAAACATGCTTAAGGTTACCATGTGTGTAAATTAGTGCTTGAGAAAGCTGGCAAAACTAAATAATGAAAAGAAAAGAGAGCAACCAGATTCTAGTAAAAACGAACAAGTGACAGTTTTAAAACATGTAAATCTTATATATTTTCTCATAAATGGACTGGATCATAATACCTCATATCTTTATTGCTCTGGCCAATAAGCCAATATTTACTAACGTATCAAGCAAGAAAAACTACGGGCACATTCCTGAATCAAGATTTTGTTTATGCCATCACTGTGAGGGTTGAGTATTTACTGGGTCACATGAGACCATACAGTGTATTAGAGGCCTTGATAAGTCTAAACCCTAGTTATAAAATTAAAATATGTCATTAATTTTTTTAATATTAAAGAAAACTGTGGGCCAGACTCAGTAAGTTATCTCTGAAGATCATTTTTATGACAAAGACGTGATGGTCTTCTTTCTTATAATCTCTAAAATATTCTCCAAACATCCCAGCTTCCTTCCCCTAGTGAATCAGATTCAACCAACCTTAACTGATTACGTGTTATGTGCAGGCATTGTGCTAAACACATTCACATGAACTGGCTCATTTAATTCTCATGTTTTAAATGATATTGCCAAATTCCTTCCTAATATTTCCCAACATGTCTTTTGCTCTTTTAGCTTCAGCTATAACAATACAAAACCCACCATTTATTAAGTACATATGCCAAGCACTATGCTGCATTTTTAAATTTCAGTCTCCCTTAACTCCAAAAATAGATGCTATTCCTCCAGTTTTCAAAAGAGAACACTAAGGATTAAACATTTTAAGTAACTTCTTAACCTCACACAACAAGTAACAGCAGAGTTAAGATAAAATTCTAAGACTTTAATATAAAGACGCCCCCGGCAAGGTTTTCAGTAAATGCTTTTATGGAGTAGTCAGTGATGGCCCCTGGACTCTTTCTCAGGGTCTTACTAGAGAGCTACAAGGTCAGAATTCCACAAATATGGTTTGGGTTGGTCTTTCATTATGTCTTATCCTTACACTTGCCCATCTCAAGAGCCACTTCCCACTTTTCTGCTCACTCACAACCTCCAAAGTTCTTCCTCTAATTTAATCTTGCTGCCTTGACATTTCAAAAACTGGAAAAGTTTAGCATCAACAGTAAA
This sequence comes from Delphinapterus leucas, assembly GCF_059928025.1. Classification (NCBI taxonomy): domain Eukaryota; kingdom Metazoa; phylum Chordata; class Mammalia; order Artiodactyla; family Monodontidae; genus Delphinapterus; species Delphinapterus leucas. The sequence goes on from NC_143147.1 coordinate 34,111,962, forward strand.
CTTTGATAATTTTCTTAGAAGTTTCATAACACTATAAAATTTCCAAGTTGGAAAGGGACCTAGAAATTAACCAGTCCAATATCCCTGTTTAAAAGGAGAAAACTGGGATTCAGACCAGTAAAACTACATCCTTCACAACACAATACAGTGGCAAAACAAGTACTAACCACAACATGTTCTAACTTCCATCCCAGTAATCTTTTCTGCAAACCACCTGAGCCATTCTTCCCTATAATTTATGAAAATATGCTCTAGGAAGAATACTTAAGTAGGCTCAAATTTCTGAACTTAAGAAAGCTATTTGCTTGTCCTTAACCATGGTTTCCTGTCACTGATCTGACTTATTAAGCAAAAATAACATCTTGAATGCCATGGCTATTTGGTTTTTGCTTAATACTTTCTGGGAGTGGACCACTATTGAAAGGATCTGTCAAAAAAGAGACAACAGGCCCAAAATGGAGTCATCTATGCCAAGGCCCATGTCACCAAATCAAGACTTAATACCTAACCTAACTGCAGTTTCAGCCTTTTTCAGGAATATAATCTTAACCAGTCACTCTGGAATTTCCTGGTCAGCACTAATGAGGTAATATGCTAGGTAGATTCCTACTGTCCCCCAAAGGAAGGTGGCCTTGTCTGAAACAATCAAGTCTTTGCTAGTAACTTTCCTGTCCCACCCTCTTCTGCCTATAAAATCTTCCAATTTGTACAGCTCTTTGGAGCTCCTTTCTATCTGCTAGATGGGATGCTGCTCAATGTATAAACTGTTGAATAAACACCAATAGTGTCTTTAAAATTTACTCAGTTGAATTTGGGTATTTTTAAACAGATCTTTGAAAGCTTAATAACTGTTCTACATACTTGTTTACTTCCTCCAGGAATTCAAGTATATTCCTGGCGACTTATACACAGGTTATATATTACTTATGGATATAATATGGTAAAAACATAAAGAACTTCACACTGTTTTACCCAGTAATCACAATACTGGGATTATTTTAAAGAAATAATTCAATAGAAATAAATATCTATAGACATAAAAACATATGCCCAAAATGACAAATCTAGAAATAACATAGATGCTCCAAAATAGGGAAAAAGAGAAATATAAATAATGCTATTTTAGATGAATAAAATATTATGAAACTATTACAAAGAAAATCATAAATGTTAATGTGGCAAATACTAGCCAATTGTTCACTAGACCATGTTCCCTTTGTTCCTGGGCTAAGGCTAGTCTTGTGACTAGCCTGCAATTCTCAACCTCTTTTGCAATAAGATGTTGCCATGTGATTGACCAGAAGTGAGGTACAGTTGTCCTGTTAGGCCCATAAACACCTCTCCCATGATTGTCCTCCTCACTCTTTTTCCAGCTGTTAATGTTGATGTCCAGAACAACACTGGAAGCCATGTCTTGAAGATAGCAGAGACTATCAGCCTTGAGACTCCCAAGTCACTACACAGACAGGATTCCTTCTCTTTTATCCCTTCCCCCTCACCAAGCCCCTATTCTCTCTCTCTCTCTCTCTCTCTCTCACACACACACACGCACACACAAACTGACACCAATTAGACAATTAATGTGAGCAGGAAGTAAGCTTCTACTGTGTTATGTTACTGAGACTGTGGGGTTTACCAGTCACAAAGTCCTGGATTTCCTAAACTAATACAACTAGGAAGCAACATGGGGGAATACTTAAGATATAATGTAAAAGTTTTTTTAAGTACAAAGCTTTAAGGGAAAAAAGTTATAATTGCAAACTTTGGGAAATGAAAATTTAGTCTATGAAGAATCAGTTTGTTTTCCTAAATTTTCTTTGATACTATTCTTCTATTATATTTAGCATTAAAATTATCTCAATGACTTCTAGTATCATGCATGTTTGTAACACTTGCATATACAGTCCCTTGCTTTTAAGGAGTACTGATCAAAGAGGAGCATTTCAATTGAACACACAATTAAACTAAACAGCAAATGCACAAATAAAACTCTCATTTTTAATTTGACACATTTTACCTTTAGATATGGAACATTATAAAACTTTACCTGGCTCAGTCAGGCTCTAATTTCAGCAATTCTAAAAGCAAGAGGAACCAAAAGAAAAAGAAAAAAAAAAGGCTGCACCAACTCACACACTATTTTAATTGCATAGGACTCTCATTTAGTCACTACAACACAGAACTTCAAAGACACAAACTAAAAGGCCACAAAGAACGTCTTCATAACAGTGGAAAAACAGGGGTGGAACCTGTTAGAGATAACAAAAAATGATGACTTCACTACATTATATTTCATTCAATAAGATGTGAGTGACTTAGAGCTGGTATCATTACTGTGTACTGCAAGACAGCCAGCCAGTGACATATTTCTATTTACACCCAGGCCATACAACAAACATTTATTATACGTAGATGCCTCACTTTCTAACTATCAGAATAATTTCCATACATCTACTGCAAGATTAACAGTAGGAGACTTTTTTCTATAACCTCCTCTTATTTTTTTCTAAAATTAACAAGCAAACAAACAACAAACCACCTAACTGACAATTTCCTCACAGTTATAAAGATCAACTAGGAGATTATAGGCAGAATGTACAGCCAAGAACAGCAAATAAACTATGTTCTTTCAATTTCTAGGCTCTTGGAAATACCCGCCTCCGCCCCCCCCCGCCCCCCCCCCCCCGCCCCATGGTAAAGACTGTTGGGTGCCACAGTTCTGTTTCTAAAGGCTGGGCAAGGTTGGGGGGGGGGTGTAAAGTTTTCTGACACAAGACTAAAAACACCTTAGAAAACAGTTTCCTGTATTGCTCTGCCTCAAGACTAAAGGGTGGGTAGGCTTTTCCCCTAAAGCACTCTAGTTCATTGCTAACTAAAGAACAGTGAGCTTTCTCAAGTGCTGGCTTCTCCCAAGCTGGAACCCAGTGAGAAAACAACCATATCCTTAGCAATTTCCTTTAATAGGAACAGAGATGGAATGAAAAAAGAACAATGCATCCATGGATCCTTAATCGCCCTAATTCAAGTCTCACAGGATGGTATCTCAGAACACAAAGGAGCAGAAATACATTTTAAACAATGGTGAAGTGCCCTAAGGCTGGTTTGTCAAATGCAGATAAGGGTTGAATCTGAGAAGGAAATACAAAGCTATCCAATAAGTTGTTCCCTGGGAAAGTTTCAGTTCTGACTGCGTGCAGTAGAAGCAAGAGGGCAGCTAACAGAGAAGTCTTCTTTATTTTCCCTCCCTCTTAACCTCCATACAAGATCTGAATCTTGTTTCCCAGTCTCCTGTGAAGGAAGAAAAGCCATTCTAAATCAATCCTTTTTATTCATTTATATATCAACTCACTCACTCATTATTGAGTATCTACTAAAACGCCAGGCTCTAGTTTGAGCAATGGGAAAAAAAATTGTGTATCACTAAATATACATTCTACAAAGGCAAGGCTGTTTAGCTTACTATATTTTAACTTCTGTCTGGCCCAGCACCTCACTGATAGGAGGCATTTATTAGCATTTGTGAAATTAATGAACCAACCCATTAAACCCCTTCAGAGTGGGAGAGAACCCTTCCATAGACATGTACCAATATCTGTCCTTTTCAAGAATCCTACGAGGTATTTATATTATTCCAAAATCATGGAAGAGGAATGGTTCCTACTCACTCAATAAGTGCTGCCATCAAAATTGTTTTCCTTAAAGGTGAAAGGTAACTTGTGTGTATGGCAGGAAGAGGGAGCAGCAGAAGAGGAATATGTTGACTCATATCCTTCAGTAAATATGTTTATTCCAACTGTGGCATTGCTGCCAAATGTGTTGTGAGGACAGCAGGACTTGGCTCTGGTAAATTCACCTGAAAGTCACAGGCTTCATTTCCTACTGCCAGCGCCTTCGGCCTATGGGCATTAAGTACAGGACAAAGTTAAAGATTAATTCTCCATTTACTGTGAAAAAGGTCCCACCTCTCCTGGATCAGGAGGAAAAGGCATTTGTAGACTGTCTCCTCCACAACCACTGAAGATCTTTCCACTTCCATCCTGATGGCACCTTAATGCAAATGAACTCAAACCCAAACACTGGCTACCCCATTACCAGTCCAATCTTGCTAATAAAAGCAATTATGGCTGTGTTATAAAGGCAATCCCAGACCATTCATTAGCATTCACAGCACCCACCCCACCCTTACATGTTATAAATCCTTTAAAGTTTTGTTTAAGATTACACAAGATGAAAACGGCAGAAAGTTGCAGGAAAGATTCAATTACCAAAGGCAATAAAATGATAGTTGCCATATTTCAAAATCTAGGGTCAACCAATAGCATCTTGGCTCTTTTTCCTAGGGTAGAAATACAAACTAAGTAAGGAGGTAAATTCTGTAGTCTAAATCTGAGTTATCACAAAAGCTTCTGGGAACCTACATGGAACTAGAGACGATACTGGAAAATAACTAGTGTTCTGGGCCAAATGGAGCATAGCTGGACTAAAGCCAAAATGACTGGTCTGCTCCTAAAGAAGATAAAAGTATAAACTAGACCTATCCCCCTGAGCCTTAAAATATGCCCTCCTTGCACAGAGAGGCACAAGGGTAATTTTTACTACTATTATATGTAAGGTATTACTGTTATTAGCATCATATTTCTTATATGCTATTCTATCTCGGCCTCATCCTTTACACTCCTCCCTCTAGTTGTTGCCATACTTACCTCTTCACCTTCCCCTGAATTCATTATGTCCTATCTGATTGCCCTGTCTTTACAAATGTTGTTTCCTATGATCATCCCTCCCCTATCACACTCCTGGTCAATCAGCAAAAATCTTCCAAGCCAACTCTTTAGCTTTCTTTAAGACTCACCCCAAACAGCCTCTGACACTATTTACTCTCCTTCTTCTAGCACTTCCACCTCCAGAATGAGTCAGGTGCCCCTTCTCTGTCCTATTCACATACTGCTGTATCTCTTTTCACTACAGTACTTATCACAGTCTGCTATAACTACTAATATTTTTAAAATCAGTGTCCTGCTAGAAGGTTATGAATTCTTGGAGGGAAAGGTCAGTGGTCTTACTCATTCCTGTTGGATCCCCAGTACCTTAAATATAGAGCACCCTCAATAAATTTTGAATAATTAAGTAAACAAAGGAAGCCATTTCATTTTAGGTCTCTATACATACTTTATATTAACTGGACAATTGAAAGGGTGAAATGGGTATACAATTTAGTGGACCACGAGTATACTCTCCCAAGTGAACATGCAGTCTATTGGAAATAAGAGTTGTACAGAGTATAATAAGGTAAAGCTGTAAAATGGTTTGCAGTGCTTTAACCATTGGTTTCATGTCAAATAGCACATCTGTTACTTGGCACACAATCTTCACAACACAAAATCATGTATGGATGATTCATTTCTCTTAGCCTTTATCTAATGCTAAAGACACTATTATTATTATTCAAGTACAAAATTGGAGACATTTGCATTTGTGTATTATGAAAATACTAAATCTTAAAGATTAGGGTATAGGAGGTGCATAAGAGATAGGACAACTCTGATTTTTTCTTTTAAGTGTGTCCCTCAGAATGTCCCATAATGGCCTAATTAATCTATTAGGCCAGTATTTTTTTAAACAGGTTTTGTGAGCAAGAATAAAGATTGACAAGAAGTAGTTGGGTTTCTAAGTTATTGCTTATTGCAATAAAAGTATAAAAGTATCATTAAATTGCACACAAACCTGATTGTCATTTTCTTTATCTCTACCTTTGCTCCTCATAACTAAAAGATACCATCTAAAATTCTTACCTTAGCTTGCAAACCCCTTTAAATTGGCCCCGTTATTCTTCTAGCCTATATCCAGTCACTTAATCTAACCCATCTATTTTATATGCTCATTTCACCATACTCCTGATACTTCTGTGTGTTTTTTTCATCACTTCTTGTATAAGAACATACTATGCTTGCCTCATGGTATGTTTTTCTTTTTTCCTCTTCTTTTGAAGTCTCATGTATCCTTCCAACCCTAGTTCAACTGTTTTCTCCTCCATAAACCCTACCCCTTCCCCAATTGCATCTTCCAACTTCTAACAACAGAATTAACTCTCTTTCTTTATAATTAAACAAATTTAAAATATAAAATAATTAAATATATAAATAATTTTAAAAAATAATTAAAAATATGAAAAGCAGGGCTTCCCTGGTGGTGCAGTGGGTTCATGCCCCGGTCTGGGAAGATCCCACATGCCGCGGAGCGGCTGGGTCCGTTAGCCCTGACAGCTGAGCCTGCGCATCCGGAGCCTCTGCTCCGCAACAGGAGAGGCCACAACAGTGAGAGGCCCGCGTACCGAAAGAAAAAAAAAAAAATATATATATATATATATATATATGAAGCACTCTGAACACAACTCTATCACATAACATGCATACCATGTTATAAATACTAAAGACCAAGTGTTGTTTGTTAATTTTTGTAATTCCTATGCTTGGCACGCAGTTAACTGGCAATACTGTTTTGTTGAACACAAAGAAATGACTGAAAAATTAATTGTAATTTACAAAAACAGGTCCAAAGTGTCAAAATAAGTATTGTTATTGATGATAATAATTTTATGGGAACAGCTCCAATTCACTGAGAGACTACCACACGTCAAGCACTTTGACAGGATCTTATGTACATTTTCTCCAATCCTCATTTTACAGATTTTACAGAGACTCAGAGAATGTAAAGAACTTACCTAAGATCACACAGAGAGTGAATGCTAAAGGTAGTATTCACATTTAGACCTAGTTTGGTTCCAAAGCCCACGCTTACTCTTATATCATATGTGTAATTTGGTCAGTGATTACTGTATTCCAGATACGATGCTAGGCATTTACAAATAGTGTTTTGCTCCTTACAATTATCCTGTAGGATCAACAATCTTGGGAAATAAGTACCATCCCCATTTTACAGTTGAGAAAGCTGAAGTTTCCCCAAAACTCAACTACAATCTCAAACAGATTTGAGAGATTTGAGAGCAGTAGTTGGAGACACGCAGCACAAATTTAAAATCTAAAGAAATGTTAGAATTTCAAACAAATTTTAACCAAGCTCAATCCACTGAATCCATGTAAAGATCCATAATAAGAAAAAATAAAAATCACCAAGAAATTAAATATATTAGGACACTCCATATTCTCTCAATTCAACAGCTCTCTAAGTGGGCTCCTCCCAACTTTCCAGTATCTCCTAAAGTGAATCTTTTTTTCCAATTGCGACAGTCTTCACTGTACATCTTACTCATTCCTTTCCCTCTCCTTCTGATGATGTGGTCCCCTCCAACTCTTCTATCCAAACCTCTAACATCTAATATCCTCCTTTTCCTTCATGTCTGGACTTCTCTCTTACATAGAATTTATGTACTTTATCAAACAATTTGGCATTATTCGTACTGTTTTATATCATGATACATTTTGTGCATTACAACTTTGCTTTCACAACTATATCTACACCATTAAGTATTATTTGTAGTATCTAATATCACTCTACATTATGTGTATGTATCTCAACTTTTATTTTAAAGCTATATCTTATGCATGGATCATTCCATAATATAGTAAAGACACAGATAACTTTACATTTGTATAACACAAAGAACATTCAGGATCACTCTCTGATGTTTCCCTCAACAATTCTTTGAAATAGGCAAAGAAGATATAACTTTTCATTTCACAGATGAGGAAACTGAGAGTCTAAGAGGCTAAGAGAATTGCCCAAAATCACACAGGTAATTAAGGCAGAGTTTGATTGCAGGGTGGGTCTTCAAACTCCCATATTCTTTACACAATGGCCTACTACTGTACACATTTATGGTACCTGGATGTGTTCCTGGCCTAAACCTCAGGCCCAAATATGTAATGCTTAATTAAGGTGAAAAGGTGGGATGTTAAGTATGACGGCCTAGGGTGGCAATCAAACCCCCCCTCCCCACCCAAGAAAATGTTTCTCAACATTGACAATTCTTCCCTCCCTCCCCCCATAGTGTATTACTCAGGAAGCCTCTTGTCTCACTGCCAGGAGAGTCCCATCTATGATATCTGTTATCTGTGGTATCTGTCAATGAAGAGTCTATGTGACATCACATGGGAAACTAGGTTTAAACAAACCGTATTGCCAATAAGATCATCAGATTCTTTACTGGGGTGGAGCTCTTTTTTATATTTAATGGAACTTTCTATTTCAAATCATATTGACGGCATATGCAGTTTGCCATTTTGGAAGCACCTGAAAGTTGAGTCTATACTGAGTAATAATTTACAAGAAGAAAGAAGAAAACTGTTGCTCCCCTGGGAATAAGCATTACTTTGTTCCCAGTGATTTATTTAACTTTCCAAGCCTCACCTCCATAATGGGCTCACAGGGATAAAGTGGGTTACACTCATGACTATGCCCCAAAGCCTAATGTTACCAGTCTCATTTATAAGAGAAAGAAAATTAAGAAACATTTCAAAGTTGTTAAGCCAAGACTTCACTGAAAGTAGGATTTGTACTCAATGTTATAAAATGCACTAGTTAATGATGTTTTTTTGCTTTTAAACAAGTTGTAAGGGAGGAAGGTAAAGGTTCTATTCTATTCCTCACAAACCCTGCAATGCCAGGTTTGTAGGAAAAAAATATACTATTGCAAGCTTACTCTGCCTGAGACACTGTGCTAAGTGAAAATCATTGACCATATTATCTAATTTAATCTATATAACAAATGTGAGGTATGTACTATTATCCCATTTCTAAATGTAAACCATTAATGTGAAACCATTTTAATTTTCAGATTGGGAGAGAATGTATGAAACATTCATTTCTTACAGGTATTGCTGATCATAAGGCACTGGGGGCAAATGAGTAACAGTGTTAACCGTTTGAATGACAGTCATGTACAACTCAAACACCATCTTAATTCTAGCTCTAGGCTGCAATCACCCTAAACTTCCACTTCCAAGCTCTCTAAGATTTACATCCATTTAATACAATTTACTTTTTCAATTGGAAACATCAAAATAAAAGAATACTTAATAAAAACATTTAAAAGAAATCTTGTAACAAAGCATAAATGATACACTGAATTTTGACTCAGAACTGGGTGTGAATCCTCCAAGATGAACCTCTGTGGCCTTTGGTTGCCTCATTTATAAAATCACCCTACAAATTCTGAGACTAGATGAGTTAAAATGTGTGCAATATTGTGTAATACATGTGAAAGTACCACATAATTCTTATTACTATTGCTGTTATTATTATGAATAAACTAACAAGGAAGTAAAGGGAAATAAAGTATAGGGAAGTAGGATGTGCAGTGTAAATTAAATCAGACAGCTCTCTTTGGACCAAGAAATTCTCTCCTGGTGCTGCTAAGTATTCATTCTCGCTGACATGTGCTGCTTTTGTAAGAAGGGAATGTGCTCTTGCTAGCACAGGGAAATATCATCCTGGTTTTCTCTCTCTCTCTCTCTCTCCCTCCCTCCCTCCCTGTCTTTCCCTCCCTCCCTGCCTGTCATCTCCACAGATCTTGGCTGCCTTACATTTTCAGTAAAATTAAATATGAGTCGAACGTAGAGACCCAAGAACTCCCAGATCATGGCATTCCCTCTTCAGACTAGCTGTGCTGTCCTTAAGTAGCCAAATTCTCTCAAATGGAAGGCACACATGCTACTTCCCCAGCAGCTAGCCAAGCCTGGCTAAGCTAGCTAGCAGACCCCTGGTCCCATTTCCTCAGCTTCATCACAATCAAATGATTAATGCAGAGCCATCAAACATACAAGCCCAGGTGTCTGTATTTTAAGCAATATAGCCACATAGACCCAGGGAGAAAACTCCTTTGGGTGTACTTTTAATTTGGGGGGTGGGGTAGGATGAGGGTAGGAACCTTTGGTTAACAAAACACTGTTACAAAGTTCCAGAGTGTTCCTGAAAGCCAACTGATATTCAGTCAATATACCTTCTATAGGCCAAGTTTACTTCCAAAATTTTCCTTCTGCAGAATGTTTACACTGCAGACTTTTGCTGGCCTTTTCTAGTCTGGTATTCCTCAGTAATGAAATCAACCCTACAAATGCATCAATTATAGATGCCTGGTAACTCACTAACAATTAGTACCCATTTACTAGGCAGGGCAATTGATCCCAAGATGGTAGAGAGGTGCTTTTCTTTTTAAGATTTAGCAGCTTCTATGAATACAGGCTTACATTCCTTTTGGTAAAGCTCATTCATGATTAAATTAAAACTGCAAATCATGCAAACAGAAATGATAGGCCCACTAACCACTCCCTGAGCCACAATTATTTAACCTTAGTGTATTGCATACCTATACCTCTTAAGGCTGCCAGATGGGAAAACAAAGTCCCCCAAACTGTGACAAATGTGAGTCATAACTATATTACTAATCAGAATTGTGACATACATGGACATCACTGAATGAGCAGTTCTTCTTATAGAGGGAGGAAGCCACTTTGGCTTTGGAGAAAGAATGGCCTTTTAAAGTTAAGTTTATGAATGTGTAAATATACAGTCCATAATGTTGCATCTCTGCCTAAATGTCTTCATAAAGTGTAAATTAATGCTGATCCTAACTAGGTATTTGGAACGCTAACCTAGTTTTCCATATTTAGCTAATAGCTAGCAATTTTCCTTATACTTTTATCTTCTCATTACATAGCAATGATGATTATTTAGTACATACATGTGAAAGGCCACATAGCAACTCTCCTGGGTTGGAAATAACCCTCTCCTAATGCTTCTATTTATACAATTTAGTTGCTGATACACCAAATCAAGTATAGCTGTGAAGAGTATCCCACTAATGCCTTTTTTGGAGGCTAAGAACAGGCCCATTCTCAGCTGGTTCCCCTTTGTGCTGGCCTGACCAAATGAAGAGTGGGGTTGGGGACAAAGGATGGGGAGGTCCAGAGCTTTAGTTAATGCTCACCTTTTGTAAATTTTAAAGGGACTCAGCTGGTTTGTCTGATTTGAAAGTATTTATGATGCTGGAAAGAGGTAGGAAAAGATTATTTTATAACCAGTGAAATAACATGGAGAAAAGAGAGAGAGTTTGAAAGAGGCACGTAGAAGAGAAAGATGTAAAATGTGGCCTTGTGAGATACCACCCAGTCTATCCCTGGACATATGACTGATATAAATCTTTACAAGTCATCTGGGAATTCTTCCTCCTAGATGTAGGATGGGTAAAGAGTAGAGGATTTGGAGTGACCCCAGGGCACTTTTTATTGTCTTCTAGGTACACAACATATCTCTAAAGTATTATAGAGGCAAATTTATTACTAGGGTGGCCAAGCCCCAAACAGTTTGGGCCAAGTCCCAAACAGCCCCAAACAGATAAGGGCAGACAAGGGTTTTTAATATCCAGAATCTGGTCTGGCTTAAAGGGTGGGGATTAGTGGAGCTGAAGGGAGATGCAGAAAATGTGTCCCTCCACCCCAATGCTGCTCAAATATGCCTGCTCACAGGGGCAAGATTCCTGATCTCCTCTTCTGCTGACTTCATGGGAAGTTGGCTGAGTCCCCAATTCTGCAGAGGGAATGCAGGCAGAGGGGAGTACTGCAAATGGGCCTTACCCTGGTTGCTTAAATGACAAGTGTGGAGGGAAATAGTGTAGACACTGTCAATGGGAGGAGGCACTGAACCGAACTGGGGAATACTGCTTATCCTGGGACATTTTCTTACATCTCCACTCCACACTCCCAACTCCCTGCACCAACAAGAACATTGCTTGGAAATCAAAATCCTTCCCAACACACACACACACACACACTCAGAGGCAGGCAAAAGCTCTACTTCATTCATCTCAATGCCCTTGCTTCCCACTAGCTCCTAAAACCACAGACTGGCACAAGTAGCCTGAGGTCAGTAAGTCTGAGCCAGTAAGTACATCCTTGCCACTGGGAATTAGGAAAGCTCATCATCTAAAGTGGTATCCATGATATTATGTTGTCTTGGATAGGCTTTGCTTTTATTTGGGGTGGTCCTAATGTGTTTGGGGAAGGCATGGAGTACCTCTCCATCCCTCTGATCTCTGCTGGTACTCTCCAGTGTCCGCATCATCCTGCAGTCTCCTGAAAGTGCCTAGATATCAGGGCTCTGCGTCCATTTTTTCAACCAGGAACCACCAGAGTTTGGGAACTTTGAAAGCCAGGGATGGTGGTGGGGTTTGCCAAGGCTCAGATTTCCTCGCCAGAGTTCTCAACCAGGAAAGCAGTTGAAAATCAACACCCATCTGCCTCTTCTTTCTCATCCCTCCACCCCTACTATGTTCCAGGACTCCATGCAGATGCTACCTCCAACACACACACACACGCACGCACGCACGCACGCACACACACACACCCCCTTGGGTTTAGAAGGTGTTCAATTCTGAAGGCAGCAAATCCGCAGAACTAAAAGGGTCTCTGCCACCACCCATCTCCCGTCCCACCCCGAGAGGCTACTTGATTGTCTACATACAATAAAATCTCATACATTCCAAAGACCACAACATAACCCGAACCCGCCTGTGACTCCAGCGCGTCCCATACCTGATATGCAGACGATGAAATTGGCTTGAAGAAGAAAAAGCACCTCCCAGACTATTTCCATCCTCTGATTCTCATTCCAAGTGCATCACTCGACGGGAAAACAGGGGGGAAGGGGGGAATCCCCACAGGGCGCGCGCGCGCGCACACACACACACACACATGCACACACGCACACAATTCCTAGCGAGCGCACACTCGCACTCCCACCCGACTGCCAGCCAGGGACCCCCAAGATCAATATCGCAGTTTGAATTGTTCCAGCAAATCTCCCCTCGGGCTTGACGGATGTGTGCCCCAGATGTGCTGACACATGTCCGATGCCTCGCTGCCCGGGAAGTCTCCCTGCTCGCCGGTCTCTACTCCTTGCACAAGCGGCGGAAACAGCACTAGCAGCGGCGGCGGCAGCCACCTGAAGCCACCAGCGCGGGGCTCTTCCTGCAAAAACGAGACCCTGATCCTCCTGGCGCCCCAAGAAGTCATAGACGATAGCCCCCCGCCGGGCCTTGCCGCGCAGTTCCGGGCCCCTGGCAGCTCGCAGCTTGCTGGCTAAGCCCAGGCAGTTCGCGACGAGTTGCCCTCGAAGTCCGCCCGCCTCACCAGGGCACGGTCAGAGGGTGGCTGCTCCGCTCCGGGGCCGTTCTCCTCCTGCTTCCGGGGGCCGGGGGGAGGAGCAGACACAGCATACAGAGAGACAGAAAGAGAGGCAGGGATTATTGCCCGCAACTGCTGGCCGCCAGCTGCCTCCGCCGACCCTCCCGGCTGCCCAAGTCCGCACGCAGCCTGCCGCCTCGGAGCCCGGCTCGGGAGACACGTCCAGGGCTCGGAACGGGAACCGTGGGGAGCCAGGTACTCGGGAGCATCAGGAGCCTACGGGCTCCCCGCGTCGCGTGCACGCTTTCTGTTCCTCTGCTATTTTCCTGGGCTCCCCGGAACCTCCAGTTGCCTCGCTTCCATCGTCCGCGACTAGCGCCGCCGCCGCCGCCGCCGCCGCCGCGATTTTCCGCAATACAACTGCAGGGGTCGTTATTTCCTCGCCTACGGATCCGGACGCCTCCCGATTCTGAGGGGAGGTGGAGGGCAGGTGGGGGAGGGGTGGAGGAGGAGGGAGCGGGGCTCGGCCAGGTGAGCGTCCTTGCTGCCGCTGGGAGTCCAAATGTCAACCCGGCCGCCAGGTGCCCGGGGGGGAGGCAGGGTGGGGAGGTGAGGCTTAACGTGGCCAAAAGGAGAAGGAAAGAGCTGGGCGTCGGAGCTTCGGGCCCCCGCGGTAGCCGCCTCGGCCCCAGCGCCGGGCTCCAGCTCCTCACTCCGCCCCGCCCGGGCTTCTTTTGTCACCACCTAGGATCTGCGGAGTTTTTCTTCTCCTTAAAAAGAACTTTGCGCCAGCCGGTTAGGCGCGGGAGACCCGGGCTGACTCATCTTGGGAGTGCTGTGCTGCGCTCTCCCTCTGCTGTGGAATATTGGGGGATTTTTTTCTTTGCATAATTCATTCCCTTCTCTTTCTCTCGTCCCTCTCCTGCCCCCTCCTCCTTCCTCCTTTCCGCTCCGGTGCCAGAACACTACTTACCCCAGAGTTCTCTTTGCAGGTTCCTAGACCAGGTCCTGCAAGGCCCTCACCTCCCTCCTCCTGAAACTGGGGGAAAACCGTCTTTCCAAGTCCAGCTGCGGGCAGTGGCCACTGCCAACTACGCCTCTGCTTAGCTCCGGGAAGATCCAGGACTATTGGAAACCCGGGCTTTAGGGAAACGGGCTTCCCTTCTTTTCTTTCATTTATTCTGTTTTTCTTTCGGGAAGCTCAAGTGCTTTGGAGGCTTTTGCTGGGCTCCAGAACACTCTGCCAACAACATTCAGCAGCTTCCACAGATTTTCTCTCAGTAAAAGCGCGCGCGCGCCAGCGCGCGCACACACACACCCCCGAAGCTCGCCTCCTCAAGGCCCCAGGGGAAGGTGGGGGCTGCAGGAGGCCGAGGCCGACGCCGGAGCCTCTCGCTGTTCCGCAGAAGGGGTCACCGCAACCTGGAAAGGACTTGCTTCCGTTCAACACCTTGTAAAGTAGGTGCAAGGGAATCGGAAGGAGACCCTGCGCTGAGGACTGTTCGCCTGAGAAGGCTGGCAGCGAGAGAAGAAAAGAAAAAATCGCAGATTTGTATTGTCTCTATGGCTGCAGTATTGGTCTTAGAAAGCCCGGATTTACCTCGTTGGGAGTGCTAAAGAAGAGGCGGGCAGGGTGGGGGAAATCCCTGAAAAGATCTCGGATTTCTCGGCGCGGTTGTTCGGATTGCAAACTATGACGTTTGGAGATTTCGCACAAGCGCGGATGAACACACAACAGACGCAAACACACATAACCCGCAGGGATTTTTTTTTGCACTTTACCTTTTGGTGTTTAGAAAACATTTCGGTGTGAGGCTCGGTCTAATAACCGCATAAAGGGTGGATAAATGGAGAAGGAGAAGGGAAATGGGTACCGTTCATCCGTACAGCAAAGTTAGTGAGTCTTCCAGGCGGTGTGGCATCTGAGAGTGCGGGGTTGGAGCCAAAGAATTGCAGCGTTCCCAGGATTTTTTTTTTTTAAATAGATCTTATTGGAGTATAATTGCTTCACAGTACTGTGTTAGCTTCTGTCCGACTGCTCAGGAAGGAGTCTGGCGGGTCTTTTTGCAGAGTGGCTGTTGGGTGGGGGGTTGGGGGTGGAGGGCATGAGCTTCCTGGGCTGGGCAGACTTTGGGAGCCACAGCTGCGTAGTTCTGCTGCCTTCAGGGATTCGAAAAAAGAACCACAGGCAGACTTGCTTACTTTTTAAGAGGGAGGTGTGACTGAGCGATCTGTTCTCTGAGATGAAGGCCAAGGAATCCAGGTGGTCAGCACATTAAAAATCGAGGCCTAGATGAAGGAAGTCCAGGTTTCTTATGCAGAGAGCTTCGAGGCTTAGCAAGAAAGACTCTGAGACCTCAAAATATTACAAGAATCTGAGATAGTGAGAATTAGCCATTTGGGGAAACATACTGGGGGAGAGGGTGTCTCCGCGTCTTGAAAGTCCACCGCCCTAAAGGGGTTTTTGAAGGGAGAGAGAAGAAAAAAGTTTGCTAAAGATGAACAGATTCCGCCCTAGGGAGCTTTTGAAACCACGGACAGTGACCTACCTTCTGCACTTGGGAGTGGAATTTGCTTGCCAGCAGGAGAGCTGTCTTCGGAAGCAGAAGCACAGTGCCTGGATTTTTATACCAGGACTCATTTATTTACTAATGAATTATGCAAATATTAACTGAGTGCCAGATATGTGTCAAGCACTGTGGCAAGACGCTGGAGTTTTATCACTAAAAATCCATAATCCTTGTTTTCAAGAAGCTTATAGACCATGTTTCCTCTACATTTTGCCTTAAAAGCCAAAGCCAATAAAATAATAATTAATTTTCTTCTTTTCAGCCTGTACACTCACCTTCAGCCCTCTCAAAGAATATTTAATCTGTTCTCTGCCACTAAGTCTTTTCAATTACAAAACAAACAGGGCTTTCCTGGTGGTGCAGTGGTTAAGAATTCACCTGCCAATACAGGGGACACAGGTTCAGAGCCCTGGTGCGGGAAGATACCACATGCCGTGGAGCAACTAAGCCTGTGTGCCACAACTACTGAGCCTGAGCTCTAGAGCCCGCAAGCCACAACTACTGAACCCATGTGCCACAACTACTGAAGCCTGCACGCCTGGAGCCCGTGCTCCACGACAAGAGAAGCCACCACAATGAGCAGCCTGTACACCCCAATGAAGAGTAGTCCGCACTCGCTGCAACTGGAGAAAAGCTTGTTGGGCAGCAACAAAGACCCAACGCAGCCAAAAATAAAATAAATAAATTTATTTTAAAAAAAAACAGACAAAAAGAAATGGAAACATCAATTCATATGACAGTATTTAAGTAAAAATATAACATGCATGTATCAATTGTTTGCTATGTGCCAGGTATTGCCAAAGCCCTTCCATGAATAATCTCATTGAATCATCCATATGAGAGAAATATCATTATTACTTACATTTTACAGATGACAATACAGAGGCCCAGAGTAGTTATTTGTTCACAGTCTCACAGCTACTAACTGGTAGTGTAGAGATCAGAACCAAGCATTCCAAACTCAGAGGCCATGACACACTATTTTCCTTCACACTCTATAAAATGAAATATATCATCTCAGGGAGGTAGGGCAGAGTCTATGACTAGAAATTAATCAAAGGCAGGATGAAATGCAATGGTAGATTATGCAGTTTAGAACTTAATTACTGTGGAACTAGGAGAAAGAAAAGATCACTGGAATTAAGAGTAATCAAAGGCATTTCTTTTCTTTTTTTGGGGGGTGGGCACATCACGTGATTTGTGGGATCCTAGTTCCTAGTTCCCCGACCAGGGATTGAACCTGGGCTCTGGGCAATGAAAGTGCAGAGTCCCAACCACTGGACTGCCAGGGAATTCCCTCAAAGGCATTTCTAATGAAAGAATGTGAGTGCCTGCTAAGTGCCATTTCTGTTCTTGGCACTTGGGAGACAACCCTGAACTCAACAGTCCCTCAAAATTTAGTTTCCATGTTAACATTTTCTAGAAGAAAAAAACTAATATTTTCTTGAGTTATTTCTAGGCTTAACCCATGTTTTCTAAGAAATTTTTCATCTTAGTCCATAAAATAACTCAGGAAAAGCATATATTAAGTTGGAACCTTCTGCCCTCACTCTTTACTGAAGTGTTTATTTTTTTAGCTCATGAAACTAGCAAAAGAAATTTAAAGAAGACAATGAAGCTGGAAAATATTTATTCTTATTAATTTTTTTCATATTTTAATGAGCTTGTGCCCATATCTTGATAACTACAAAGAATCTCTCTCCACTATATCTGTCTTCATCTTTTGTCTCTTTCCTACTCTACATTTCTCTACTACAAATCCAGTGTAAGTATCTTATACATACAATAGAAAGTCTTGGCTGAGCCCAAGTGTGAGAGCCAATTCCAGTTTTCCCATAGAAAGCAAGGAATTGCAGTTCCACTCCCTAGAAAAGAGCAATATTGAAATCCTTTTGATTCTCTCTCCACCTTCTCTTTTTCTCAACCCCATAGAAAAAGGAGTGATTCATTTGATTGGTAAAATTTTTGAGAATTTGCTATCCATTAGGAGAAAGAGGTTACAAAGGAGCAAAGGAAACTTTTTAAGAGTAATAGATATTATCTTAATTGTGTTGCTGGCTTATGGATATGTACATATGTCAAAAGTCAAATTTAAACATGGGAAGTTTATTTTATGTCAGTTATATCTCAAAATTATCTATCAAAATGGATCATTAGCTTTTGCAAATAGAGTCAGAGACTATAATCAGAAATAATCAGAAATATTTAATAAACTGTGGCTGGACTAGCCTTAGAGAAGCTCACTTTAATGCACTGTTGCTGTTCTATGTGAAATGTTACTGTAAAATTACTCAGACTTTGAGAAATATTAAAAATTATGGGAGTTCTTTAATTTGGAAGTTATTCAAAGAAGTAGCTCTAATGTTGTACCTGTATCTTTATATATTTTATAGGTATTGGACTATTATGTTAAAATATAACTATCCTGTTGGGAACATATGATAAGCTCCCCTAGTATTAGGTGGGGAGATTTTCCTTGAAGTTAGTGAAAATTATCCAGTCAGTCATTCCTGGAGAGAAGCAAATCTTGGGACAAAAATGAAAACTTGGAAGATGAGCTTTAGAGTGGAGCTGAGCAAGAATACTTACTTTCCACTGAGTTAGGATGAGAGGCAAAGGAGTCTGTGCATTCAGGAGCATGTTTAATGGTGATGGCTGGATTCTGCCACTGGGATGTGGGCTATGAGATAGGGAAGAAGCCTCAGGAACATACCCTGAGGGAAACCAGTAAGACTGGCATGGCATGTGATTCTGTAATCTGAGAGAAATTATATGTAGTAACCAGTTAAAAATTAATCTCTGAATGTTCTTCCTTTCTGCTGTCTCTTCAGATGACTATTGATAAACACTGTAACATATTGTGGGAAAATTTGTGTGCCAACACTTCGGCTACAACGATAAGGAGAATTGCAGCAGATCCAAAACTAATGTGGAGGTGGTAGCAGAAGCAAACACATGGTGATACACCAAACTGCAGAGTGTGATGGAAGTGACACAAAGGGCATACCATTGGCAGAGCAGAGAGCTATGTGGAAGAAAGAGGCAGGTGAAGACTGGTGATGACACAGATTGTGAGCACAGATAGGTTATCCCCACAGGGACTCTTCACCTAACAGGAGTTAGTAGGTGGGAGGGAGGAACCTCAAAAGGGGATCTATGATTCTACTATTCAGCATGAAGGCTGAGACCACCAAGCAGTGTCTTAGTTTCCTGTTGCTGCTGTGATAAATTATTATAAATTTATTGGCTTCAAACAACATAAACCTTTTTTTACTGGGGTATAGTTGTTTTACAATGCTTGTTAGCTGCTGTACAATGAAGTGAATCAGCTATACATATACATATATCCCCTCCTTCTTGGACCTCCCTCCCACCCCCCACATCCCTCTGATCTAGGTCACCACAGAGCACAGAGCTGAGCTCCCTGCACTATACAGCAGGTTGCCACTAGCTATCTGTTTTACACATGGTACTGTATTTATGTCAATCCCAATCTCCCAATTCATCCCACTCCCCTTCCACTCTCCGTGTCCACACATCCATTCTCTGTCTGCGTCTCTATTCCTGCCCTGAAAATAGGTTCATGTGTACCATTTTTCTAGATTTCACATATATGCATTCATATATGATATTTGTTTTTCTCTTTCTGACTTACTTCACTCTGTATTACAGTCTCTAGGTCCATCCATGTCTCTACAAATGACAAAATTTCGTTCCTTTTTATGGCTGAGTAATATTCCATTATATATATGTACCACATCTTCTTTATCCATTCATCTGTCAATGGACATTTAGGTTGCTTCCATGTCCTGGCTATTTAAATAGTGCTGCAATGAACATAGGGGTGCATTATGTGTTTTTGAATTATGGTTTTCTCAGGGTATATGCCCAGTAGTGGGATTGCTGGATCAGAGGGTAATTCTAGTTTTTTAAGGAACCTCCATAATGTTCTCCATAGTGGCTGTATCAATTTACATTCCCATCAACAGTGTAGGAGGGTTCCCTTTTCTCCTCACCCTCTCCAGCATTTATTGTTTGTAGATTTTTTGATGATGGACATTCTGACCAGTGGGTGGTAATACCTCATTATAGTTTTCATTTGCATTCCTCTAATAATTAGTGATGTTGGGCATCTCTTCATATGCCTCTTGGCCATCTGTATGTCTTTGGAGAAATGTCTCTTTAGATCTTCTATTTTTTGATTGGGTTGTTTAAAACAACACAGACTTTTAATCTTTCAGTTCTGGAGGTCAGAATTCTGAAATAAGTCTGAAGTGCTGCATTGTTTCTGGAGCCTCAAGGGGAGAATTTTTTCCTTGTCTTTTCCAGCTTCTAGAAGTTGTCCTCATTCTTTTGCTCATGGCTCACTTTCGGCAGTAGCTTTACTCCAACCTCTGCTTCCATCATCATATCTCCTTTTACTCCCTGATTCCCTTTTTTCCTTATAAGGATCCTTGTGATTACATTGGGTTCCCTGTATAATCAAGGATAATCTCTCTATCTCAAAATCCTTAAATTAATCACACCTGCAGAATTCCCTTTGCCATGTAAGGTAAGATATTCACAAATTCTAGGGATAAGGGTGTGGACATCTTTTTGAAATAGGACATCATTTTGAAATAGGATTTCTTCTCATCCATACTGAAATTTGTAACCAACATAAGGAATTTTATTTTTTAGAGGAGATAGTAGATATTTTATTCCTATAAATTGCCATTCCTTATTTGTTATTTAAATTTTGACAGATCAATAATGACAAGGAAATGATACACACTAACTTTATGGTGTTTTGGTCAATAATTTGGGCATCAGTTTGGAAATTAGTGATACCCATACTACACTTTTCTTCTTTTCATTACAACTAATCACTCTCTCAAGTATCCAGCCTTCTGAACTCAAGATTTTACAAGTGGAACACTTATTTACAATGAACAAATAGCAGGCATTCTGAAAACTATTTCTGAAAAATTGAATAGGTTTATTTGTTTATTTAAATAACTTCAGTCTTTCTTACATTTGTGTCATGGATTTGATGGTACATTTCAAGTGCACATTAATACATTTCAGACTGGATCTAATGCAACTCCCTTAACTTTCAGGTGAGAAGATGGAGACTTAAGGCTTAAATGATGTGTCCAAGTTCAAATATAGACAGAAGCAGAAGCAGAGTCAGAGTTTGACTCGTGTTCCTAATTATTTACTTTTAAACCTGTGTTGGTTCACAAACTGGCTCCAGAGACCAAAGAAAGAGGCTGAGCACTCCAGATTAGGAGGTGGCAATTTTAATCAGCAAGAAAATTTACAAATGAGGCTTGTCTTGGGCGGTTGGCTGCAAAATGAGTAGATCTCCATACCTGCCCACCAGAATCTTAGATGTTTATATAGGGGCTTTAACTGGGTTCAGTCACATATTCAGCCCAGGTGATCTCACAAAACCTTACTCTCTCAAAGCTGCATCCTTTAAAGGGCTCCCACTTTGGGAATGGTGATGGGAATGGTGAGTGAAATATATATTCCAAGGACAAAGAGGAGCCTTGATTGCCAGGGTCCAGCTCTCAGGTCAACTGTTGGTCACATCCTCTCAATTACCTCCTCCAAGGACCTTCCATTGCCATCATTCTTTCTGCTGTTACCAAGTAACACATTGCAGCAGCTGAAATACAGAAAGTAAATATATCATCCAAATTTATGCAACTTTGTGAAAGATGTTTTTCCCAGATTTTCTGCTTTTGGTCCAAAACACTTTCAATTCTACCTCACTGTGTGTGTGTGTGCATGTGCGTGTGCACGTGCGCGTGTGCGTGTGTGTGTGTTTGCTTTTGTGGTTTTACATAAAACAGTTTCCAGTGAAGTTTTATACCAACAAGAATCCTCTCCTTTTCTCCTTAAGCCAGCTGCTGTTGCTGCTTCAAGTAGCAATTATAGATCAATATAGAGGATTTTAGTTCCATAATGATTCTCAGGTTAAAGAAAGGCTTTAATTAGTACAACAGTCTGTTACCATCTCAGTTTATATAATTTTGGAGGTAACATTACGTGTTAAAGTAACTGGCCAAGTTATTTTTTTCACATTGCCTCCCTAATGATTACCATTAAAATTATAAGTATTTATCTTTTTTTTTCTTTTGCGGTACACGGGCCTCTCACTGTTGTGGCCTCTCCCGTTGCAGAGCACAGGCTCAGGACGCGCAGGCTCAGCGGCCATGGCTCACGGGCCTAGCTGCTCCGTGGCATGTGGGATCTACCCGGACCAGGGCACTAACCCATGTCCCCTGCATCGGCAGGCAGACTCTCAACTGCTGCGCCACCAGGGAAGCCCCAGTATTTACCTTTTTATTTTGCTTTTGAACAACATATTCTGGTTTACTACTCAACATTTTCTACATGCTGGATTATAGAGTCATATATGCCATTTATTTATTAAGGAAACGTACAAATAATTAATGTGGCAGACAGACCTACCCCAGATATTTGGAGGCCCAGGATAAGAGTAAGTTTGATGGATCTTTCCTCTCCAAGCCCATGACCCTCTCTTCCCACTCTTGGCATTGTCTAAATTTGCCAAGGGTCTCATGGTGGGTCTTTCAGGTTTACATGAGATGCCTCAAGCTCAAGTGCCTCAAGCCTATGCTTTTTACGCATACACGTAAATGTCACACTCTTGATCCTAGGTATGCACTTACCAGCTCTGCCGTCTACCCTCAAGGAAATAGAGCTGTCCCCTCCCTCCACCCAATAGTATTAAACATCAGATGTTTGTGTGAAATAACATTGCATAAATTAAAAACACTGAAGATGTTCAAGAGTGAGGAAGGTGTTACTGGAAGTCTCTAAAAGGAACCCCACTTCCAAATCAACACAGGGGTCTCCACATCTAGTTTATTTTCTTCTGCAATTGGGATTTTCAGGTTTTTATCCAACTTTAATAAGAATTTTTATCCCTGATACTGCTGTGTGGCTTTAATAAAGCAGGAGATGAGTTGCTGTAGTAGGAAACCTACAAAGTTCTGGATCTACTCTCTGATTTCTGCTAAACAGAGCAACAGGGAAAACTCATTAAAACAAAAAGAATTTCCTGCCAAGCAGAACAGGAGAGGTATAATATAAGTAGCCATACTCTATGACAGAGTTAACAAAAGTTGAGATCAAAGGGGGTTGTAAGACTAAAGTTTTGTTACAAAAAGATAAACATGCTATTGTCAGGTACTGTAAAATATTGAGGATGTGGTAAATGTCACATAAACTTATAATCAAGTGATGGTTTTCAATTCACTAGTTCAAACACTCTCTTAATGAACCTTTGAATCTTAATGAACCTTTGAAGACATTTCTTTATGAGCTAATATTACCTTATGCTGAATTTCCCCTTGTGAAGGAGAAGGATGTAAACATTACTTGTGAAAATATATTTCACTTAAATCTCTGAGTTATTATTTCTATAGGAAGAGGAATTAAATGGATATGAATCAAATCTTTAAATGGTCACCTATTTTAAAATTCTCTTCAAGTCACTAACTTCTCTCATAATAAAATAGGAATTTCTGGTGGCTGTTTCTTACTATTCTTCCCATAAAATGTTAACTAGATTGGCATCCTACCCTCTTCACTTCAGTTTTTTTGTTAAAAAAACAATGAATGGAATGAGATCTATTTTTTCCTCTTGTAAAAGTGAATTTCAGAAGGAGGTGGTAATTTTGGAGGTGTTGCCATAATATTTTTTGGATTCAGTTCAATCAGTAACTACTTGAGGTAGTTTTTCATTAACCAAAAGAGTATGCTCCTTATAAGGCAGAATGTGAGTGCCACACCCAAAGAGTTCCCTTCAGGAGTTTCCTAAATTTTTTAAGAAAATTGACCTTAATATATTTGAACTCTTAAAGAGGTGCAGGGTGACAGTGTCACAAAATCAAATGATGGAAAGCTTGGATACGGTCCATTGGCATAAAGAAGTTGGGTCTATAATGGTTCAGAGAGTGACTTTTATCTAAACTGTTTTGCCACTGAATGCTATCAAGGAGAGCATCTTCTATTACTTTCACTTGCTACCCGCTATCTACTTTAAACCAGCAGGGTGCAACCTTGAGTCAGCCTGGATATACTTTATCCCTATAGAGAAGCAATGACCAAACTTTAAATGAAGGTAACTGGAGGTAAGGGAACTCAAGAACCTCAGCCTGTTTCCCACTTTGGGGAAGACATTTCTGGCTGCTCTAGTGGAAACCCAAACTAGAAAATGCAGACCCAATGAACCAAGTAGGGTCCTGTCAAGAACACAAAAACCAATAGTTATTTTTATGAGATAACTTAATGTAGAGAATTGGTTGAACAGGCATTGGAGGACTAAAAAGCGAACAGGAAAGCCTATAACCCAGAGAGAGTAACTGTAGGAAGTAGCTACCACCATTATGACTGGGGAGACAAAGAAAAGATGTCAGGATTATCAGAAACTAGAAGCCTGGAGGAGGGGTTCTTGATGATCTGGCATCTGTACCTCTCAAGAGAAAGTGCTTTGCATTGATGCTGGTACCTTAGAAGCTCAGAGGAGGGGCTGTAACTCAGACCTCTGAGGAGGGCATGTTGCTCAGCTGGTACTTATATCTCTGATGCAGCACAATGAAAGCTGGTTTTAGACTGTTGGAAGAAACTGGAAAGTGGACCAACTGCTGCTTGCTGAAGCAAGAGTTGTTGCTGGGGAGACACTTGCAAAAACTGAAAGAATCAAGTCCTTTCTCCTACCTCAGGTATTCTAATCCCCCTCTAGCACCCTCTGTTGGCAAAACCTAACAGAAACGAAAAAGAAATGTGTTTGATAAAGACCTAGCCACAGTATCACAGAATTTGGAACTAAAAATATGATAGTTTAATAATTGACACATCCACTATTCCAATAATGACAGGACTTTGATGGAGGAAAAATGATCATCTAATGTGGTAGAACTACATCAGTTGTTATAGTCCAGGATTTTGAAATGAAGTGTTACTTTACAGCTGCTTTTCACAGTGCTTGTTGATGTTGAAGCAGTACTTTTCTCTCTGATTCACCAGCAGTTCTCTTGTTTAACCCACAACTTCATAAATATTTGACTGTCCAAAATCTGATTTTGTGTTAATCTCTCACTGCCCTATGAAACTAAGCAGGCTACCCTACAGTCTCTTCTCCTACCATTGAATGTGGCATCTCTTAGCCTTCGTTTGTCCCACCACAGTGAAAAGCCAAGCCCTCCTCATAATCACGATTGATTAATCAGTTTCCAAAATAGCCAGCAGTATCCTTGGTGCCTCTTCCATGTCCCTAGAACCTGCCAAATAACAATGTAGATGAAAAAATAAAAGATATGTCTTCTAATCTGGAGACTTGACCCTGAGGTCATCTGAGTTAAAGAAGTAATACAGCTGACCTACAGACTTAAAGACATTTGTAGGAACTCAGAGAGGGAATGTCCAGTATAAACCATAATAGATGAGCAAAGCTTGATAGCAGAAGTTGTCATCCTAAGTTCAAAACTGTGCTAACCTTAGGCTCTGTGGAGAACACAGTGGATAGAGTTGCTGAGCCATGAATCAGAAGGCTGGCATTTGAATCTGAAATATACTTTTCACCAGCTATGGAATTTCAAAAGGTGTTTAAATGCTTAAAGCCACAATTTCTTTTGCAAAAACAGGATAAAAACATCTTTCATATAGAATTATTGAGACAAATACATGGAATAGTATAAATAAAAACATTTAATATTGTACATGATTGGTACTTAAAAATTATTAATCTAAATCTATATAGAATTATAATTGGAAAATGCAATACATGGTTTGTGAAACATACAAACCAGGAATTTTAAAATATCAAATACCAGACATTTAGGATATATCAAGTTATGGTTCTCATGTATCCCATTCTTATATCCCTTCCCACCTATCCCCAGGCAATACAATGGTCTTTGTTTAGCTGGTGGTGTTTGGAGTTTAAGAAAGGTGAAGTAAAGGGGAGTAGACAATTATACAACAAGATATCTCTATTTTAAGCAAATATTTACTTGACATTCACTAACTAAATCTTTTTTCTTATTCTTATCAAGGAGTAAAAACATTAGGAAGATAAGATTTGAAGGAGAACTGAAATAGGAATCAGAAGACATAGGTTAAAATATCATTTTAATGTCACTCTGCCATTTAGAAGTTGTGTGGGCAAGTTACTTCCCAGTCTGAGTTGTTTAGTTGTTGTTTTCATTTCTTTTTTTTTGACTCTGTAATAGTTTTGTTTTTTACTATAATGGGTGGATTAGTATATACCACATTGGGCTGTTTTGAGGAATAAATGAGATAATACACACAAAGTGGCTGGTATAACAGTAAGCCTTAAATACATGGGGCCATCATTGTCAGCTCCTGAGCACTCAGTTTTTGTGGACAGATCAGTGAGATATGAATTTGAGTCCTGGCTTTGCTGCTTCCCATCTCTATAATCTTGGGATCTTGGGTAAGTCACTTAAAATCTCTAGACCTTTGTTTCTTTAGCTTTAAAAATTAAAAGATTAATACTGAATCTCCTTACTTCACAGGGTTACTGGGTAGTGGAGCTGATGAAAAAATCAGTGAAAAACACTTTATATATGTGTGTGTATACATATGCATGTATGTGTGTATATGTATGCATATTTTTGTATGCATGGCTATATATATGTAGGCATATACCTATATACATACACCCACACATACACACATAGACCTCGATTTTGAAGGTCTCTTAATATTATGTAATTTATGGTGGTCCTGGGATTGGAATTTACTGATTAATGAAAGGAAAGGGCAGCAAATTTCAGGCTCTGCTGTAACAGCTGAGGGAAGCAAATGTAGCCTCTCATTTGCTACAGATAAACGTTAATATCTTTATTCCATTCATTAATAATTAATTGCCCCAGGCTCTGACTCAAATATAATTGTACCTTATGAAAGCTCACAGCAGAGAAATATTGTGCAAAATGCAAAACATCAATTTTATAAGTAACAAAAATTCAATTAAGT
The DNA here is from genome assembly GCF_059928025.1 of Delphinapterus leucas. Taxonomy (NCBI): domain Eukaryota; kingdom Metazoa; phylum Chordata; class Mammalia; order Artiodactyla; family Monodontidae; genus Delphinapterus; species Delphinapterus leucas. The sequence continues at coordinate 34,138,690 of NC_143147.1, forward strand.
TTAGAATAAATGTGTGAGTTAGCAACCCAAGCTTAACATACAGCCATGTAATGTAAATAGATTTGGAAAACAAAATAACAAGTGTGTGACAATTTTTAAAGTGTATGGAAAATCCAGCATTGCTTCCACACACTGACAAAAAAGGTACACATTACAGGAGAAGAAAATAATTTTTGACATTTTTATTGTGCTTTATAGCCACAGCAGTCCAATAAGTAGCCTGAATAGGAGGCTTCTCATACAGCGAGGCTTGAGGGGAAATGAAAAGGTAAACCTCCCAGAATTATGTCTTCCATGTGCCTTTGGTGGAGCCTGAAATTCTTCAGTGTTGGTGAAATTCTTGACTTTAGATGCACATGAGTGAAAAATATGACCATGAACTTGACATCAGAAAGTTTGGGACCTGGTCTGCACACTACCTTTTATTTGATATGTAACTATGCATATTGATTCTTAACATCTCTGATCTTCAATGTATACATATGAAAATTGGGCACTAATATTATTAAGAAGGGATTAAAATAAGATCTTTTGTTAAAGTGCTTTGTATGTATGATGGAGGTTAATGAATGTTACATAAGAGGTGAAATATAATGTTGATTTTTAGTATTTTTCATTGTGTGTTTTTTTTAATTCACATAAAGCAAAATTTGCATGTTCAAATAATTTTGTTCTTCAGAGGAAGAACTTCTGAAAAGGACTTTTTCAACAATTCCATCATTTTGCAGAATAGTATGACAATCCTTATTTGAAAATGATTTTAGAAACAGTCATGCCAAAAGTAAAACAACTATATTACAGTTGCAACCATTTTTTTTTTTACTTATTTTTTATTTTATTCCCAATTCAGGAATTTAGCCCAAATTAAAAATGAATTCTAGCTGTTGGAAAATTGTCATTGTACGCATCTCAACTTTTGACAAAATATTCCATCAAACTGTATTAGCCTATTTATAAAATATTGTACCTACATTGGCCCATCAAAATCACATCATTAAAACATAGCCCGAACGATGCTCTTGTTAGGTCAAAAAACACAGATGTTATAAAACACTAATTTGATTAATTTCAACTCATTCAGGAAGCATTAAAACTTTTTGTATGCCAATCAAGCACAATGAAGGATGACACAATATATGCACACACATATAGACACAGACAATTGCAGTAAAGTACAAATGTTGTCACTGAGGTACAAACAGAGCAGGGTGGGGTCATTTAAGTTGGGTCTTTAAGAATGAGTAAGAGTTCACCAGGTGGAAAAGATAAAGAATAGTTTTTCAGGAGGAGTGTGCAGAGGTTCAGAGATAAGGCACAGATGTCATATTTAAGAAACTCTAAGTAGTTAGTGTATTGTAGTTTGGTGTGGCTGAAACATTGACTGTGGGAGGGATATGGAGGGAGATGACACCAAAGAAGTGGCAGGGGTTAGACCATGGAAGCCTTATATGTCAAGTTGAAGAGTTTGCCTTGCAACCATTTTTTTAAAATAGGAAATGTATCAACAGATTTTATCACTCACTTTCATCAGTGAACTTGGACTTGCCATTAATGAATGAATCACAGGGTTTGGAAGCAATTTCTAAGATAGATCTCAGAAATGTTCTGAATAGTAATAATATGAGTGGAATTCCTGTATTAGAGCACAGTAGGACTGGAAGGGACCACTCAGAGCACCTCCTGCAGCTATCTATTTAATGCTAAATCTCTCTATATAGTTGTGCCTATCAATGGTTGTCCAGGCTGTGCTTGCACACCTTGAATGATGGAGGGGTAAACAGAAAGTTCCAATCCACCCACTAATCCCTAGACAATCAGCCCCCAAATGGGGTTACCTAAGTGTTTTCCAAAAGTCACTTCATTAACATAACAAAAGCCACTTTAATTGCTCTTATCACTAAGGATAATTCAAAGGGTTTTAGGATCTCTGTGACATAAATGACAGGGATACCAAAGATATATTTCCTATTATAAATCACAATATCAGAGCAAGAGATGTTGGGGCCTTGAACCAGCACAAGTGTTTAGATTTAGGGTCTATTTCAAAGGTAGTATCTACAGGACTTCGTGATGGTTATAGAGATGGAAGAAATAGAGGAGCTAAGAAATTCATTACGGAGCATATGCATATCAATTTTTGTAAGCAGCTGAAAGAATCAGTAGGTCCAGAAAGTTTTATTCACATATGAACAATAATATCCTGACACATCCCATTGACAACATGGCATAACCAATGCAACACTGGACTAAGAACTCACACTTTTCTGAACTTTGTCACTTATAATTTGACCTTGAGCATGAAATTTCTCAGTTTCCTTATATGTAAAACTTAAAGTGTATGCTAGATGCTCTCTAAAAGTCCATTTACTTCACTTGTGCAAAGTCTTGAAGGATTAAACATAACCTTTGTTTGCTAATAGATATTTTGAACCCATTAGTGACATTGGGAAACTTTGCTTCATATGGGAAGTATATCCTAACTGAAAAGCGTATAGAATTCCCCATTAGGAATGTACCCAGTGAATTGAGATATCATTTAAAGCTTTCACAGTGTTCCATTTTAATGAGCTGACCTAATAAAACAAAGTGAATAAATAGAAATTTTCCTTACTAATGCCTGGTTCAGAGGAAAGAGGATCAATCTAGTTATTATACACCACTATATGTTTGACAGTGTTTCGAGTTTCTTCAGTCAAAAGATTAATCTAAAAAGTCAATAAATGTTCAGTGGGGGAAGAAATACACGATGATTGAATTACATATTATAGCTTCACTGATTGACAACGGAAGTACTGAGATATTTGGCCTGGTAAATTGAAATTCTTTTGCATGGGAATAAAAAAAGTGGAAACCTTGATGGTGTAATCAGAGCATTCTAACACACTGTTATCATTTCCAATATGTTTTCTCCTTTTTGCAAAAAAAAAAAAAAAATCTGACAGAATCTGGTTTGTTTATACAAAAGATCCTCCAGTCCAAGATCATGGCATATAAACATAAGAACAGCAATAGCTAAAGATGGAGGGGAGGTAGAAATGGGAAACATTTGGACAAAGTGGGAGAAAAATCTAGAGCACGAGAGAGGGCAAATTTGAACATTATACCTTCCTCTTCCAATATTGAGGGGAAAAAAATTCTTCCATGAATCTTGTCAAATTCCTCTTATTAACTCTTTTACTCTTCCTGCACAGAAAAAAAAAAAAAAAGTTTCCTTCTAAAATCAACCAAATAAATAAGAAGTGAATTTCTTTTGTGATACATTTTTCTTATCATTTTGGTTAACGGTTCTCAAGCTGTAATGACCATAGGAATCACCTGTGGAACTTGCTGAAAATGCAGACTTCAAGACTCCAACCCTCAAAGATTCAAACTTGATATCTAAGGTGGAGTGCCCAGCTTACCTTTTTACCAAGCATCCCAGGTGATTCTGATGCAGAAGGTCACAGATCGCATTTGAATATCTATCTCTTAAAGAGGTAACAGCATATGTAGTCAGGTTCTTCACCTTTGTTGTATCATAGTTGTGCTGATAATATTATTTTTTCTTGTTTGGGGCATTTATCCTCACTGAAATTCTACAGGCAGATGGGAACTATTTCTATCATCAAAGTTGTTGACTGGATAAAATGCAAAATTCAATCCTATGCTTCTTAAGAGAAGCACACCAGGAAAATGAAGGCATAGGTAAAAATTTTTATTCCAGCTCAGTAGGATTCAAGGTGAGAAAAATTAAATGGAAAAAGCTGATTATTTTATACTACTAAAGGTACAATCTCCAATAAAGGGATAATAATTATGAACATTTATGCACCAATTAATAAAACAGCAAATATATTTTTTAAATGTAACTTTTAAAAACAGAAAAAACTTTATAGAGTTTTAATGCAAGTATAAATTGTGTAATTGAAATAGTCTAGTAGCTAATTTTATTCAGTTTCCTCTATATTTAAAGGCAACATAGACCTTTATTGATTTTAGTAAAAGCATAAAAATTACTTGATTGCTTAATTAGAAGTTAATTCAGTGATGAAAAGCAGAGCATAGAATGTCAACAAAACAAAAACAAGCTGAAAATACTACTTGAAACCAAAGCTAAAATGAAAAGCCAGTGAATGGCTGAGACTTAAAGTTAATCAATAGCATATAACAGTGATTTTAAGTGAGAGTACATTTCAGCGACCCTATTTAGATGTATAGGGTAGTTTTTATTTATCTAAATGAACTTTTACTAGTTTTACTCTTTTCCATCAAATGTAATCATGTATATGTTTATCTATCATAAATTCATGAAATGTTTGTGTGTGATACACTAATGGGTGGAAAGACTAGTATAACCACAAAACAGTGATTAATGAAAAATTATTTATCTTTGCTTCCAGAGTAAGTAAGTAAAAACGCACTGTAGTCTTTGGTAACTTCCTTGCTTTCTGGTATGATGAGATATTGATGCCAAATCTGGACTCTGTACCCTGACATGGAATTAAATCTCAGAGACAGTTTTGGATGAAGTAGAAAGGAATATCTTTATTGCTTTGCCAGGCAAAGGGAGCCACGCAGACTAATGCCCTCAAAGAGGTGTGTCCTGACATGGAGGGGGATAGTGAGGAGTTTTATAGTAAATGGTTCAAAGAGGGTGTGATCAGCTCATGGACATTCTTCTGATTGGTTGGTGGTGAGGTAGGTGGGAGTCAGCATCATCAACCTTCTGGTTCCAACTGGTCTGGGGTCTACGTGCTTGTGGGCAGCACACAGTTAACTTCTCCCACCTGGTAGGGGTTTCAGTAGCTGCAAAACAGCTCAAAGATATTGTTACGTGTATCCCTTGAGGGGGAACCAGGACCCTGCCCCAACTCTGCACTACTGTTTCTTGACTGTTCCTCAGTTGTCTGCACATCCCTTCCCTTCCCTAATTAGCAAATGTTTGAACCTGCCCATTGGAACTCAGGGAAGATCATGGAGGCTGGATGAAGCCTATTTCCTGTAACCAAGAAATGAGGGACACAGAAAGACTTTTGTGCCCAGGAGGCCCACATGGTCCTTCTTGGTTTCAATATCACATGCTCATCTTATAAAACTCCTGTCCAAGAGCTAGAATCAACAATTTCTCAAATAACCTTGGTAATAAAACTATAATCTGTGTGGAAGTGTTGTTCAATGCTCATGGATTGGCCATTGTTTCTAGACCTTTTCAGTGGATTGAATTATGAGGGAAATATATGAGTATATATTTCATACGTACATTGATACATGTGTATATATGTACATATGTGTCTTTGTACACATTTACATGCATATTAATTTTTATATATTTATATTTAAAAACAAAGCACATTATAAGTTTATACTTCCAATTGAAATGTAGGCTATTAAGTTTTAACTTAATCTCATCAATATTACATCTATACATGTATCATTCTCTCATGTCAGAAGTCTTTTTTCACAGTATCACTAACATAATTTCTAATTTTTTAAATTCCAAAATTCATAATAGTCTCAGAATAACAACTCCAATGCTACCTCAAAGGCATGTACTAAGATTTTTTTTTAATTATTAATCTTACTGTCCTTGGATGCATCTTATTAGAGATATTCGGCATAATAAATGTTTTAATTTGCTCAAAATAATTGTTCTATGTATGGCTATGCTACCAACTCAATATACAGCCAGGTTCCTCTGTTTCATTATGATTTCCATTTTTAGGAACTGCTTTTTAAATTTTGTTTTTATTTTCTAGTCATGTTAAATATTTGATCCCAAGATCAAGTATATAAAACAAGATATATTTAACGATTTCTAGCTTTAATCTCTATCCCCTACAACCTTTTCCTTTCCCTTAGGTTACCATTTTAATTTTTAAATATATCAATTTTTTTTAAATAAGCAAACCCAGCATACTTATTTGTATACTCTCTTTTTAAACACTTTCCCCCTCCACCTTGCATTTTCACTTATTATCATAAAGACTCCTTTATAACAGTAAATAGATGATATACTGTATTTCTTGTACTAAGTATTATAAAGTAACTTTACACCTGTAACACAAATCAACCTAAAAATCAATAGATTAAGATAGGGACTCTGACCAAATTCTGTGCCCTCAGTATTCTGTACTTAGCAAGTGAAACTACATTTGAATGGCTACTGAAATTTTCACCAAGCAATTCAGTTCTGTCAGCTCTTTTCTGTTCGATATAAGCACATTTTCTTTTGAATAAACAAATGTTTAAAGAGCTTCATGCCAGTGTTTGGTATCTAAAATACACAAGATGTCTGTTTGAGGCAGGAGATAAATGGGCCCCAGGTGAGCAGCTGGAGTTCATTCCCTGTGGACAAATACTCCAAGATGATGATAACTGAAGAATGATAGCAGAGGCTGAGCCCTACCCAGATAAAAGATAAGAGACCACATATTTCTCATTCTCAAAGTCAAGGAGACCTTCCTGACAAAAAACCTCCTTTGAGGTCAAAAGGCGAGTGATGTCAAGCTACCCATAGGCCTCTTCACTGGAATCCATCTTGGCTAAGAGATGTGTGCGCGCACATGGGAGGATCCTGAGATGTACCAAATACAGACTCTGAACCAGGCAAATCAAAATGATTGGCCAAAGGAAACCCAGAAGAAATGCCCCATATAAGTGATTTAAACTACCATGAGGGTGCGACTCTCTCTTAGTCCACCTGTATGTCTGTCCACACATACTGTACTCTTTTTCTTCTAATAAACACTTAACTTGTTTCACTACTTTCCATCTTTGTGGGAATTCTTTTCCACAAAACTGAATGGCCAGGGCCTTGTCACTGACCACTGGTCTAGTGGCTAGGATTCAGTACCCTCACTGCTGTGGCCCGACCTCAATCTCTGGCCAGGAACCGAAACCCTGCTTCGAGCCACTGCAGGCTGAGGCCACCCAAGATCATATTTGGTTCCAAAACCCGGGAATTCAAGGTCTACTACAGGCTTCACCCAGTTGAGGCTTGAGGCCCCTGACTTTTGCTCTTGCTTTTTTTCTCTTGTTCTCTACTTCTTTTTCTTTTCAAGACTCACATGGCATAATCTCTGTTCACCCACTGCATTATGGCTCCCCCCAAAATTGGGAGTGGCAGGGGTATTCTCCAGGCCATGCAGGTTCAAATAACGCTTGGATGACAGCTGACACTGTCCTTTGGGACATGATGGAAACGTGATTTCCAACAGTGAAGGAGCCCAAGGGGTCTCTCTCTCTCTCTCTGTCCTGTATGGAACCCTCCACTATGCCTTTCCTTCCCACCTAACTCTCACAGCACTTCATATTTCTGTGCCCTTTTAGGGAGGGATTTCTTGGACATTATTCCTAAACTGCATCCCAGCCACTGCCAAACTTATTGTTTCCTGTGTCAGACAAAATTGTCAGGTGATTCCCAATTCTGTCTTAGCTGCCAGACAGATAGGGCAAAGGATTTTGAGTCCTTTTGTTGTCCAGTTTCTCACCTCACTCAATGTCCAAAATTTACTATGAGAATTTTTCCACCTCCCAGCCCTTGAGCCTTGAACCCTGTGCCGTTTTCCATGGCGCCCAGCTGCAATTTCTCCAAGGATTCCTCTTTGCATCTATCAGACCCCCTTCACTCCAGGCCTTGGCAGCCTACACACTACTACAGACAGCCTATCAGGCTGACCACTACCCAGCAGCCTGAATTATGTAGATGCTCAGTTGTGAGGAATACATGCCAGCGTAGGAAGACTTATCATAGGACATAAACTCTATGGACAAGGGATCCCTCCTAAGGAAAGTCCTGGCAACCAGTTTGCACTGGTTCAAATGTCCTCCCCGGCCACATGGGGTAACACCTTGCACAAGGTACCAAGGAAGACCAGAGATGTCTGGTCAGGAGTTGATGGGAGAGTAGAGGATGATTGAAACCGCATCAGGTTCAAAGGGAATTTGGGGGATACCCTGAATCCCTTAGGTTAAAGCCTCCTGGTAAATGTTTCTGGGATTCTGGATTCCATTTCCAGGAGTGCTCTCTCATTCTCGGTTGCAGGTTACCCAACATAGGAGGGTCCCCCTCCAAGCCAGAAGAAACACCTCTGGAGTGTATCCTTAAGAACTAGAATTTTTTTTTTTTAATAGAAGGGCTAAAAAAGGAAAAAAAAACTTAATTTCTACTGTAGCAGTGCCTGGCCTTTGCATAAGTTGGGGAATGGAGAAAAATGGCCTTAAAATGGGTCTCTCAATTATAATACCATTCTACAATTGGATCTTTATTGCCACGGGATGGGAAGGTGGACTGAGGTTCCCTATATTCAGACTTTCATAGTCTTTTACCAAAATCCCGCCTTATATGGCTCTAGTATTTCAAACTCTGGGGAACCAGAAAACTCTCCTGACATTTTAGATTGTCCCCTTCTAAGCTCTTCTGTCTCTCAGGGGGGAAACCAAGCTCTCCCTACTCCTGACAGTAACCCTACTTCTCCGGAGCCACCTAATTCTCCAGAGTCACCTAGTTTTCCCAGTCCCTCTGACTGATTCCAAACTCCACCTCCCTATGTCCCTCCATACCCTCCATTACCCCAAGGAAGAGAGACTAGGCCCTCTGTGTTAACTCACAGTGGAGCTTCCTATTACCCAGGATCAGGGAAATTATGCCCTCTTAGGGAAGTGGCAAATGGCAAAGGGACAGTCAGAGTACATGTACCCTTCTCTTTAACCAACTTAGCCCAATGCAAACAGAGCTGGGCCAATTTTCTGAAGACCCTAGTAAGTTTGATGAAGGGTTTCATGCCCTAACTCTGGTCCGTGATTTAGCTCAGAAGGATATACAAGCAGTCCTATCTACTTGCTGTACTCCTGAAGAAAAACAGAGAATCTGGACAGCAGCCCAGGGGTATGCTGAGCAGTTTGCCACAGACCAACCCAACATTATGCTCTGGATGGAGACACAGTCCCAAATCAGGAATTCCCTTGGAATTATAATTCCTGGGTGGGAATAGAATCCAGGAAGCACATGATTCAATGTGTATTAGAAGGGATGAGAAAGTGTATCAAAAAGTCAGTTAACTATGAAAAGTTTAAAGGAACGACCCAAGAATAAAAAGAAAATGCAGCTCTCTTTTCACGGGTAGTTTGTGGAGACTTTTAGAAAGTATACCAACATAGATCCCTTCAATTCCGAATGTGAGTCCCTGTTGGGACAGCACTTTATCAGCCAGTCTGCCCCTGATATTAGGTGGAAACTCCAAAAGTTACAATTAGGCCCACAAAACCCCATGCCCCAACTCCTAGATGTGGCTTTTGGGGTATTTAATATTGGAGATCAAGCTCAGGAGGAAGAGAGAAACCAACATGAGAAAAGGCAGGCCAGGTTTCATGCAAAACTGATAGCCATTGCTGTCAGCCATGCTTTGTAACCTCAGGACAACCCAAGGGAGCCAAGAAAGTTCAACTATCCATCTGGAAGTAAGACCAACAAGTGGGAAATCTACAAATAGAAGTCAACTGGTCCCTGTGCCTGAGATTGCCAGAAAGAGCCCCCAGGCCATGCCCAGCCTGCAAGCAAACAGGTCATTGGAAGAGGTGCTGCCCTCAGTTCTGAAGGGGAAGGGGGACTCCCGCTCCTGAGATGACCATGTTGGACACCTGAGGCAGCCCAGGGATTCTGGTGGCTCTCCCCCATGAGATGTCTATCTCCATCAAGGAGCCCAGGGTGGTCTTTGACGTGGCAGATAAGAAGACTAATCTTTTAGTTGATACGGGAGCCACTTACTCTGTCTTAATTTCTTACCCTGGACCTCTTTCCTCCAAAAGCTGTACTGTGACTTGTGTCCACAGAAAGCCTCACACACATTACTTTACTGGGCCTCTCACTTGCCAATTTGAGCAGCAGTTGATTTTGCATGTCTTTTTAGTTGTGCCTGAGTATCCTACCCCACTTATGGGGAAGGACCTTCTGAGATCCCTTGGAGTCATACTCTGGTTAGGAAGCCCCAAACAGCCCCTTATCTTGATTCTGACTAAGACAGACCAGCCGGAAGAGCAAGGTCCTATTCCCAGCCATATTCTACAAGCAGTGGACCCTTCAGTATGGGACAAAGGAATCCCCAGAAGAGCCATAAACATCCAACCTGTAAGAATTAGCCTTATCTCAGAAGCTGCCAACCCTAACAAGAGACAATACCCTATAAAGTTGGAAGCGAAGAAGGGTTTACAACCCCTCTAGATAAATTCTTAAAGCATAGCATCTTGGTACCCTGCCAGTCTCCATGGAGTACTCCTATTTTGCCAGTTGTTAAGACAAACGAGGAGTATAGGGTGGTACAAGACCTTAGAGCAGTAAACAACACAGTGGTCCCTATACAACCCCTTGTGGCCAATCCTTATATATTAGTCCAAATCCCTGAGGACGCTAAATGGTTTACTGCAAGGATGCCTTTTTTTTGCATCCCAGTTCATCCCTCATCGCATATCGGTTTGCCTTTGAGTGGACTAACCCCAACTCAGGCCAAATGCAATGATATACCTGGACAGTATTGCCTCAGGGGATTCGGGACAGCCCACACTTGTTTGCTGAGGCCCTAGGAAAGGAACTAAGGGAAGTACACTTAAAAGAAGGTGCTATTCTACAGTATGTAGATGATATATTAATCTGTAGTCCCTCCATGGAGGCCTTAGATAAAAGTACCATTGAAGTCCTTAATTTTCTTGGGGCCCAGGGTTACAGAGTCTCTCAGACAAATGCACAAATCTCAAAGCAACAAGTTAAATATCTGGGACATATTATAAACCCCAGAAGTAGATAGTTATCTCCAGATAGAAAACAAGCTATATTAAGCCTAAACACCCCAAAGATGAAGAAACATCTTATCTTTTTGGGATTTTGTAGAATTTGGAGTTTCATTAAAAATGGAGTCAGGAGGGCAGGGTATGCTATCATGAGTGCTCGTAGAGTCATAGAAGCAAAACATTCACCAACTAACACCTCGGCCCAAAAGGCTGAACTGATAGCTCTAACCCGAGCTTTAACCCTAGGAGAAGGAAAGATTGTAAATATATACACAGACTCAAAATATGCCTTCTTTGTTTTACATGCCCACTCAGCTATCTGGAAAGAGAGATGACTTCTAAATGCAAGAAATTCCCCTATAAAATATGGGGCTGATATTTTAAATCTCATATATGTGGTTCAAAACCCAAAACAGATAGCAGTCATCCACTGCCACGGGCACCAAAAGGGATCTGATCAAATTTCCCAAGGAAACAACAGGGCAGATCAGGAACCAATGGAAGCAGCCCTGATGCTCATAACCAAAACGGCATTAATCCCATCCCTTACCCCTTCTAATATTATACCCAGGTACTCATGTTCTGAAAAGACCTGGGCAGGAGACATAGGGAGAACTACGGGAACAGATGCCTGGTGGCCCATAGATCTGAAATTGCTCATAACTCTTTCTGACCAATAGAAAATTATTAAGGACTACAGGATTCTCTCCATCTGGGGAGAGATGCAATGTCTACAATTGTTTTCCAACCTTTTACTGGGAAAGGGCTCCCAGAGACAATCAAAAGCTTACTCGAACATGTGCCCTTTGTGCCACCCATCATCCAGGAGGCAACCTCAAGCCTCCCCCTCTTGTTAACCCAGTCCAGTGACATGGAACTTAACCAGGAGAGGACTGGCGAATAGATTTCACTCAGATGCCCTCTTTCCAAGACTTCAAATACTTACTAGTGTTTATAGATACTTTTACTGGGTGGTAGAGTCCTTCCCCAATGGAACAGAGAAGGCAACTGAAGTGGCTAAGGCACACCCAAAGGAATTATTCCTAGATTCGGGTTGCCCCATCACCTCCAGAGTGACAATGGACCTTCTTTTGTAGCAAAGATTACTCAACAGTTTTCATAGGCTTTAGGAATTAAAAACCACCTCCTTTCATCCTAGAGACCACAGTCCTCAGGAAAAGTAGAACAGGCTAATCTAAATAAAACCTTGGGCAAGCTCTATCAGAAAACATCAGATTTGTGGTATTGCCTGTTGCCAATAACCCTCTTAAGGGTCAGGGCAGCCCCTAAAACAACCAATAAGTTAAGCCCTTTTGAAATGACATACAGAAGGCCATTCCTTACTCTGGACATGCTAACTGACCCAGAAACCCAGGCTCATCTAAAATACATTATAAACCTAGGTCAGGTCCAGAAGTCTATACAAGAATATAGCAACAGAGTACAGCCCTCTCAAGATGTCCCAGTCACTCTGTTGTAAACCCTGGAGACTGGGTACTTTTAAAGACCTGGAAAAATGAGTCCCCTGACAACCAGATACTCCTGAAATGGATGGGTCCTTACCAAGTCCTTCTGAGCACCCAGATGGCAGTTAAATCCCAGGGAGTCACCAGCTGGGTTCATCTGTGCAGGATTAAACCTGTCTCCACTGATATGTTGCAGGAACCTGAAGACCCACATTCCAGCCATTCCTGTGAATCCACCTCTTCCTCTGAGTCTCCACAGGACCTGGAGGACCCAGGACAGCCTGAAAATTCCAGGTAGATAAGTGAGACTCTCCAAGACCTAAAGCTCTTATTCAAAAAAGACAAAGAGACTTCTTAGACCCAAGGCTAAGTACCCATAGCCACTATCTCCCTTTTTGTCTTCTGGTACTCCAATCCACTTACAGAATAACTGATATGCTCTAGTAGATTTAGATAACTATTGTCTTCTTTACTCTCACCTTTGCTTTCAGAATTTCCTAAACTTTTCTGCCCATGCTGGGTGATTTAAATATGACTCTGGCTAGTGCAACTATGAAGTTACTAATTGCCTTAGCTTTTCTATGCCTCTATCCCTTATCCACAGGATGGACAGAGAACTCTCTGGTTCACATTGCACAAACTCTTGCTTGATCTGCTTACCCAAAACTAAGTCCATCTTGGACCACAGTGACCCCCTTGTCCATTCTGTAAGGAATTTTAGCCAAGTTCCTGAGGGAAAATTGTCTTCTACCAGAGACGCAAGTCTCAGAACAGTAATGTACAGAGTCAGAATTGTTCATTTTCCTACTGAAGAAAATTCTAATGTCTCTTACCTAACCCTCCCCTTAGCAACAGAAGGACAATATGAAGTCAAACTGGGAGGATGAAGAACTGGAGTTAAAGCATCTCAGTGCTTTATAATGCCTACTCCCCAAGCCAGAACTCTAGTTACCTATTTGTGTTCAAACTCTAACTTGCTACACAGTGGAAGAAGGATCCACATAGGAGAAGCAGATATCAGGACAGACGTGGATAGAACCCCTTGGGTTTGTAGCTGGAGAACATTTCCATAACAATAGAATTGGATGGCTAGTCTTTAATACCTTGGGCACATTAGTCTATTGTGCTCCACTAAGATACCTTTTTGTATGCCAGGTAGATTTAAAAAAAAAAAAAAAAAAAAAACATGAGCCACTAATTGCTTATGCAATAACTCCATGCCCACACAGTGTACGGTGGGAACCTTGATTACTCCTTTCTCAATCCACGCTTTAAACTAATCCAAGCACTGGGTTAGTTCCTCGAACCTATTCACTCGAGATTTACCTGGTGGCATCTAAGACAGAGACGCTCTTTCTTTGGATATACCTTGTTACCATGATGGGGATTAGCCACCCACCAACATGTCCTTCGAAACTTGCCTCATACTCTTACTGCCATAGCTAACAGTACTGCTCTCTTACTAATCTATAAGTCTTCTAGATTCACTGGCCAAGGTGTACTTGACAACCGACTGGCCCTGGATTATCTGTTGGAAGAACAAGGAGGGGTATTATGTGCAGTTGCCAACACTTCTTGTTGCACATACATTAACACCTCTTCCCAGGTAGAGACCGACATTGAGAAAATTTGACAAGAAGCCACCTGGCTTCAGTAGACAATTAACCACCAATCCTCGCTATTCAATATGGGTGGGAAAAGTGAAAACTGGTCTCTAACTTGTTCTCCTGGATCCCACAAGTTATTGAAAACTTTCTGATGGGAGATTTCCATTTTCTTATAACCTTCCGCTTTTTAGCCATACTTATTTATGTTATATTTTGCCTAGTGCTCTGTTGTCTTCCATACCGTGGCAAATCTGCAACTAAGACCTTTCAGCCCAAGAAGGAGGCCTGGGACCAACAGGTTCAGAACTTCCATTTTAGAAACAAAGAAATATACTAAATTTTAAGCCTGAGATTAACAAAATATGTTGAACTTGTATAACCAGATTGTTACCCTTGCTTGAGTCTCTGATTATAATGGCCTTTTACTAGCCTTTCGCCCCTGCTTCTCTAATCAATTATTTAGTTTGTTTTCTCTAGAGCATCACAGGACAATGACAATGCAGAGACTCCAGCCGCTCTGCACAGCAGATCATGACAAAATAACAATGGAAATCACACTGGGCCCCCTTAATATTCCCAATAAAGATTTCTTGGGGTCTATGTCTTTCAGAAGGGATTTGAGGCAGGAGATAGATGGGCCCCAGGGTGAGCAGCTGGAGTTTGTTCCTTGTGGACTGATACTCCAAGATGAAGATAACTGGAGAATAATAGGAGAGGTTGAGCCCTGCCCAGATAAAAGAAAAGAGATCACATATTTCTCATTCTCAAAGTCAAGGAGACCTTCCCAACAAAAAATCTCCTTGGAGGTCAAAAAGCAAGTGATGGCAAGCTACCCATAAACCTCTTCATTTGAATCCATCTTGGCTTAGAGATGTGCACACACACGAGAGAGAATCCTGAGATATACCAAATACAGACTCTGAACTAGGCAAATCAAAATGATTGGCCAAAGGAAATCTGGAAGAAATGCCCCATATAAGTGATTTAAATTACCATGAGGCCTCAACTCTCTCTCTGAGTCCACCTGTGTGTCTATCCACATGTACTGTACACTTTTTCTTTCTAATAAACACTTTACTTGTTTCACTAGTTTCCTTTTTGTGGGAATTCTTTTCCACAAAGCTGAATGGCCAGGGCCTTGTCGCTGACCACTGGTCTAGTGGCTAGGATTCAGCCCTCTCCCTGCCGTGGTCTGACCTCAGTCTCTGGCTGGGAACCAAAACCCTGCTTCAAGCTTCTGCAGGCCATGGCCACCTGAGATCATTCTGGTCTCAAGTGGTTAAAAAGTTAGCAGAGAAAACACATCCATTAGCACTGATATAGGAATGTTAAGTGCTTAGCACATGATGGTTAAGCCTCTCTTCATCATTTTTCCCTTTGTTGTTCCCCTTGATGGCATTGGATAATTGTGAAGCACATGGGAGGCAAGTTGAAAGACTTCAAGAAGAGTTCAGTTTGGCTCTAAAGTTGCCTTAAAGTTATAGGGAGAAACACATAGGCATTTAATAAACATTAATGTTTCTCTTCTTCCCTCTCCCTTCCCCAGATAATTTCCTTCCTGTAGACCTGTTATTTCATCCTCTGACTCACCATTGTTGCAATAGTCATTCTCTCTGCATTAAGAATAATATTCTCAGACTGTCACCCAGTTTCTACTAGTTTATTATTTTAAAGCTCTCCTTTAAAAACCTCCCCACCCCATCCTACCCTCTTCTTTCCTTTTCCCTAATGCTTCTGTTATATAGCTTTCCAGTCATCCTCACTGATTCCTCTTTTATTCTGATGTAACCAATTCCACTCTACAAAACCAATTCATACCAAAAGGAGACAATGTGCTATAAAAGTAATGGGGAGATTGTTCTAAATTTGGGCAACAAGTTGACACAGCACACAGGTATTATTTGTACAACTATGCTACTTTGAGAAATAGCCACTGCACTACTTGCAAATCAGGATAATTATCAGCTTTAGGTCCTTAAATCACCAGAGCAAAGCCCTTCATAAGTAAACACAAATAGTGAACCTGAATGCTAAAGAAAAGTAAGACAAGGGAAAGACAACCTTAGGGGTGAGGTGAAAAGCAGTGGAAGGAGGGCCTCCCTGGGGTCTTTATGGAGTCAGTAAAGTACAGTGGTCAATATCAGAGTCTCTGATCTCAAATAGACACAGGTTTAAATATTACATCGACCTTGAACCAGTGCCTTAGTTTTCTTTCACAGAAGATACACATGATATTCCCACCTTACACATTTTGTTACATGGATCAAGTCATATAATGTGTCTAAAGTACTGGTCCTTAATAAACATAAAAATATTTCTTGTTATTAATATCATCTTCTTCTTCATCTTCATCTATAACTACCAAGTTTTCTTCCTAGAGAATTTATTTTGAGGAGACCCAGAAGAAACCATGAATTTTACTGATCATGCTGTTTCTGCAGAGGACTAGGCACTAAGAATCACCCTTGAAGAATGGGGTAACTGAAGATGCACTTTCAGCTTGCTATTGCCACCCATTTACAAATGGGAGCAAAGGTCTAATTTTGGGGAGAAGCAGAAATGGGGACTTTTCAGAAGCTGCAATTAAACTCCAGAGCTTTCATGGAAAGCATTAGTCCTGGCCTAAATATTAGTGATAGCTAATGTATAAGGACTCCCAGCATATTTTGGAGCCTGCTTAACAATAATTCTCTTTCCCATCCCCCTATTTTTTAGTACAGATTCATAGGTCTTAATTTTTGAACTAGATACTAATTTGTTCTATCAGATCTAAGTCTTGCTTAAAATCATATACATGTTTAAAATGCAAACAGAAAAAAAAGCAACTTTAGCTCAATTAAGTTTTATGTCTATTGGTACAGGAAGTGTCCCTTTGTGTGTGTTTTCCTGGGCTTCCCTGCTCTTATTTCTGATGAAAATTTGTCATAGGCTGGAGGAAAACAGGCATTTAAGAAGAGATTCAAATTCAGGAATGGACCTTCTCCCACTCCAGCTGCATGGATCTGTCCCTGAGCTCTGCCCATGCTGGGGTCTCTTCTGGCCACATGGGTCCTGAGCCTGGGCCCACCTTGGGCCCCGCTCCAAAACCCTTGGCCACGCAGGTCCTGCGCCTGAGCCCCACTCCCAAAGTCCCCTATGGCTGCACAGGCCCAAGGCCTTAGCTCCACTGCCGCCAAGGCTTACACTGGCCATGAGTGTCCAAGCAGGCCATGGGCTACCCCCTCCAAGGCCTCCTTTGGCTGTGCCAACCCCTGCGGGTATGCCTGTGGAAGCTGGCACCCCAGCTAGCCTGCATGGGCATGTGTGCTCCAGGACAGTGTCAGGAAAAGATGCTGGTGAGAGGAATGCAAGCAGAGGGGGGGCTGACAGAGCGGGTTGGGAGGTCTGCTTATAGATTTTGGAGGGCCTACTCGGGGGGTAGGGGTTGGCTGTGGCTCAACATGGAGGCAAGGACACTGGTAGTGGAGGCACCAGGGAATTTTTTTTCTTATTTTTATCTTTTAATTTTTTTCTGTATTTTATTTTCATTATTTTTTATTTTTAGTTATTTATTTTTATTTCACTTTATATTTTTGCTGTTGTGGTCCTGTTTTTGCCTTGTTGTTGTTTCATTTTTATTTTTCTAATATATTTTTTATTTTTCTAATTTTATTGTATTTTTTATTCTTTGTTATTATTCTGTTCTCTTATTTTTGTTTCTTTTTTTTTTTTTTTTGGCCACACCATGGGGCTTGCAGGATCTTGGTTCCCAGGCCAGGGGCTGGGCCTGAGCTCCTGTGGTGAGAGCGCTGAATCCAAGTCGCTGGACTAACAGAGAACTTCAGGCCCCAGGGAATATTAATCAGTGTGAGCTCTCCCAGAGGTCCTCATCTTGACATCAACACCCAGCTCCACACAACTGCCTGCAAACCCCAGTGCTAGACAGCTCACACCAAACAACCAGCAAGACAGGAACACAGCCCCACCCATCGAAAAAAATGAGAAAACAAAAAATATATTACAGATGAAGGAGCAAGGTAAAAACCTACAAGACAAAATAAATGAAGAGGAAATAGGCAAAGACTTGAGAAAGAATTCAGACTAATGATAGTAAAGATGATCCAAAATCTTAGAAATCAAATGGAGGCACAGGTAGAGAAAATACAAGAAATGTTTAACAAGGACCTAGAAGAACTAAAGAACAAGCAAACAGTGATGAAGAACACAATAACTGAAATGAAAAATACACTAGAAGGAATCGATAGCAGAATAAATAAAACAGAAAACGAATAAGTGAGCTGGAGGATAGAATGGTGGAAATAACTGCCAAGGAGCAGAATAAAGGAAAAAGAATGAAAAGAATTGAGGACAGTCTCAGAGACCTCTGGGACAACATTAAATGCACCAACATTCAAATTATAGGGGTCCCAGAAGAAGAAGAGAAAGAGAAAAGGTCTGAGAAAATATTTGAAGAGATTATAGTCAAAAACTTCCTTAACATGGGAAAGGAAATAGCCACCCAAGTCCAGGAAGTTCAGAGAGTCCCATACAGGATAAACCCAAGGACAAACACACTGAGGCACATATTAATCAAACTAAAAAAAAAAAAAAATTAAATTCAAAGAAATAAATATTAAAAGCAGCAAGGGAAAAGCAACAAATAACATACAAGGGAAACCCCATAAGGCTATCAGTTGATTGTTCAGCAGAAACTCTGCAGACCAGAAGGGAGTGGCAGGACATATTTAAAGTGATGAAAGGGAAAAACCTACAAACAAAATTACTCTACACAGCAAGGAATTCATTCAGATTTAATGGAGAAATTAAAACCTTTACAGACAAGCAAAAGCTAAGAGAATTTAGCACCACCAAACCAGCTTTACAACAAATGCTAAAGGAACTTCTCCAGGGGGGAAACACAAGAGAAGAAAAAGACCTGCAAAAACAAACCCAAAATAATTAAGAAAATGTTAATAGTAACATATATATTTATAATTACCTTAAATGTAAATGGATTAAATGCTCCAACCAAAAGACACAACTGGCTGAATGGATAAAAAAAAAAAGACATGTATATATGTTGTCTACAAGAAACCCACTTCAGACCCAGAGAAACATACAGACTGAAGGTGAGGGGATGGAAAAAGATATTCCATGCAAATGGAAATCAAATGAAAGCTGAAGGAGCAATACTCATATCAGATAAAATAGACTTTAAAATGAAGAGTGTTACAAGAGACAAGGAAGGACACTACATAATGATCAAGGGATCAATCTAAGAAGAAGCTTTAACAATTGTAAATACATATTAACCCAACACAGGAGCACCTCAATATATAAGGCAAATGCTAACAGCCATAAAAGAGGAGATTGACAGTAACACAATAATAGTGGGGGACTTTAACATACCACTTACACCAATGGAGAGATCATCCAGACAAAAAAATTAATAAAGAAACACAAGTTTTAAATGACACAATAAACCAGATAGACTTAATTGATATTTAAAGGACATTCCTTCAAAAAGCAGAAGAATACACTTTCTTCACAAATGCACGTGGAACATTCTCCAGGATAGATCACAGCTTGGGTCACAAATAAAGCCTCGGTAAATTTAAGAAAATTGAAACCATATCAAGCATCTTTTCTGGTCAAAACGCTATAAGATTAAAAATAAATTAAAGGAAAAAAACTGTAAAAAACACAAACACATGGAGGCTAAGCAATATGCTACTAAATAACCAGGAGATCACTGAAGAAATCAAAGAGGAAGTAAAAAAATACACAGAAGTAAATGACAATGAAAACATGACAACTCAAAACCTATACAGCAAAACTTAAAACCTATGCAGCAAAAGCAATTCTAAGAGGGAAGTTTATAGCAATACAAACTTATCTCAAGAAACAAGAAAAGTTTCAGATAAACAACCTAACCTGGCACCTAAAGCAACAAGAGAAAGAAGAACAAGCAAAACCCAAAGTTAATAGAAGGAAAGAAATCATAAATTTCAGAGCAGAAATATATGAAATAGAAATGAAGAAAACAACAGCAAAGATCAATGAAACTAAAGGCTGTTTCTTTGAGAAGATAAACAAAATTGATAAATCTTTAGCTAGACTCATCAAGAAAAAAAGGGAGAGGACTCAAATCAATAAAATTAGAAATGAAAAAGGAGAAATTACAACTGACACTGCAGAAATACAAAGGATCATAAGAGAGTACTACAAGCAACTCTATGCCAATAAAATGGACAGCCTGGAAGAAATGGACAAATTCTTAGAAAGGTACAACCCTCGAAGACTGAACCAGGAAGAAATAGAAAATGTAAACAGACTAATTACAAGTAACGAAATTGAAACTATGATTAAAAATCTTCCAGAAAACAAAAGTCCAGGACCAGATGGCTTCACAGGGGAATTCTATCAAACTTTTAGAGAGGCGCTAACATCCATCTTCCTGAAAATCTTCCAAAAATTTGCAGAGGTAGGAACACAACCAAGTTCATTCTACAAATCCACCGTCACCCTGATACCAAAACCAGAAAAAGATATCACACACAAAAAAAGAAAATCATGGGCCAATATCACTGATGAACATAGACCAAAAATCTTCAACAAAATACTAGCAAAAAGAATCCAACAACAGATTAAAAGGATCACACACCAATATCAAGTGGGATTCATCCCAGGGATGGAAGGATTCTTCAATATATGCAAATCAAACTATGTGATACACCATATAAACAAATTGAAGAATAAAAACCATATGATCACCTCAATAGATGCAGAAGAAGCTTTTGACAAAATTCAACCCCAATTTATGACAAAAACTCTCCGGAAAGTAGTCATAGAGGGAAACTATCTCAGCATAATAAAAGCCTTATACAACAAACCCACAGCAAACATCATTCTCAATGGTGAAAAACTGAAAGCATTTCCTCTAAGATCAGGAAGAAGACAGGGTTGCCCACTCTCTCCACTATTATTCAACATAGTTTTGGAAGTCCTAGCCACGGCAATCAGAGAAGAAAAAGAAATAAAAGGATTCCAAATTGGAAAAGAAGAAGTAAAACAGTCACTGTTTACAGATGACATGATACTATACATAAAAATCCTAAAGATACTACCAGAAAACTACTAGAGCTAATCAATGAATTTGGTAAAGTTACAGGATACAAAATTAATACACAGAAATCACTTGCATTCCCATACACTAACATTGAAAGAGCAGAAAGAGAAATTAAGGAAACAGTCCCATTTACCATTGTAACAACAACAAATAAAATACCTAGGAATAAACCTAAGGAGGTAAAAGACCTGTACTCAGAAAACTGTAAGATACTGATGAAAGAAATCAAAGATGACACAAACAGATGGAGAGATATATCATGTTCTTAGATTGGAAGAACAATCAAAATGACTATACTACCCAAAGCAATCTACAGATTCAATACAATCCCTGTCAAATTACCCATGGGATTTTTCACAGAATCAAAACAAAAATTTTACAATTTGTATGGAATCCCAAAACACCTTGAATAGCCAAAGCAATCTTCAGAAAGAAAAACAGAGCTGGGGCAATCAGTCTCCCTGACTTCAGACAATACTAAAAAGATACAGTAATCAGTACAGTATGGTACTGGCACAAAAACAGAAATATAGATCAATGGAACACAATAGAAAGCCCAGAAATAAACCCATGTACCTATGGTCACCTAATCTGTGACAAAGGAGGCAATAATATACAATGGCAAAAAGACAGTCTCTTCAAATAAATGGTGCTGGAAAAATTGAACAACTACATGTAAAAGAATGAAATTAGAACACTCCCTAACAGCCATACACAAAAATAAACTCAAAATGGATTAAAGGCCAAAATGTAAAACCAGACACTAGAAACTCTTAGAGGAAAACATAGGCAGAACACTCTGACATAAATCACAGCAAGATCTTTTTTGACCCAGCTCCTAGAGTAATAAACTTAAAAACAAAAGTAAAAAAATGGGACCTAATTAAACTTAAAAGTTATTGCATAGCAAAGGAAATCATAAACAAGACAAAAAGACAAACCTCAGAATGGGAGAAAATATTTGCAAATGATGCAACTGACACGGGATTAATCTCAAAATATACAAACAGCTCATGCAGCTCAATATCAAAAAAAACAAACAACCTAATCAAAAAATGGGTGGAAGACCTAAAAAGACATTTCTCCAAAGAAGATATACAGATATCCAAGAGGCACATGAAAAGATACCCAACATCTCTAGTTATTAGTGAAATGCAGATCAAAACTACAACGAGGTATCACTGCACACCAGTCAGAAAGGCCATCATCAGAAAATCCACAAACAATAAATGCTAGAGAGGGTGTGGAGAATAGCAAACCCTTTAGTACTCTTGGTGGGGATGTAAATTGATACAGCCACTATGGAGAACTGTATTCAAGTTCCTTATAAAACTAAAAATAGGGCTACCTTATGAGCCAGCAATCTCACTAGTGGGCATATACCCTGAGAAAACCTTATCTCAAAACCAGAGTTGCACCCCAATATTCATTACAGCACTATTTACAATTGCCAGGACATGGAACCAACCTAAATGTCCATCAGCAGAGGAATGGATAAAGAAGATGTGGTACATATGTATAATGGAATATTACCGAGCCATAAAGAGGAACAAAATTGAGTCATTTTTAGAGGCATGGATGGACCTAGAGACTGTCACACAGACTGAAGTAAGTCAGAAAGAAAAAAATAAATGTAGTATATTAACGCATATATGTGAAATGTAGAAAAATGGTACAGATGAACCTATTTGAGAAGCAGAAATAGAGACACAGATGTAGAGAACAAACATATGGGCACCAAGGGGGTAAAGGGAGTGTGGGATGAATTGGGAGATTGGGATTGACATATATACACTACTATGTATAAAATAGATAACTAATGAGAACCTGCCGTATAGCACAGAGAACTCTACTCAGTGCTGTGTGGTGACCTAAATGGGAAGGGAATCCAAAAAAGAATGGATATATGTATACATATAGCTGATTTAGTTTGCTGTACAGCAGAAACCAATACAACATTGTAAAGCAATTATACCCCAAATTAAAAAAAAAAAAAAAAGAATGAGACTTGTGACTATTTCAAGGCAGAGCCTTCAGTTATAAAAAATGAATCTCTGAGCTTTTAAATAATAGCTCACATATATCAAAAATTTGCTATGTATGTAGGCTCTGTAGTAAAAACTTCATATTAATTAATTTTCTTCACTCCATATACTTGTGAAATAGCTATGATCATTGTCTTTATTTGACAGATGAAGAAATTAAAGAACTAGGAGGTAATCTTTCCATAATTATACAGCTACTAAGAGTCAGGACATTGAACCTAGGTAGTCTGATGTAGATAGAGCATGTATAGCTGACAACTATAATGTAATTCCTCTTTTGTAGAAAAGATACACACACTCTCTTCTCTTCAAGAGCTCAGAGAAATAACTTTCAGCAGATAACTTGTAAAAACCAAAATGCAAATTTTCAATAACTAATAGCTAACTATGTTTATTTTTTTTCTATGTTTATATTTTTTATTTAATTTTTAAATTTTTATTTATTGCTTTATGTTTTTAAATATTAAAAGATAATTTTTCCATAGGGTACTGATTAACTTGACAAATTCAATAGAAGTGGGGAATTTCAGAGTTCTCTGTCTGGATTCAATATCTGATATAATTATTATATATAGACTTATATAACTGGATATGACCTCATTGAAACTGAAATTATTTCATTTCACCCCTTCCATCCCGTGAATGAGAAAACCCATGGAGTAAAGCGAAACACCCAAGCACACAAGGCAAAGTGGAAATTAGCACTCTGTTCTCTCAGTCCCCAGTGCTATTCTTTTTTCTCATTCATTTTGTATATGGGTTTGGATTTTAATAAATGAAACAATAATGCACGTCTCTGATACAGATCAAGTGAACAAAATTATGACAAACCTTAATATGAAGATGATAGTTTTTATATTTCTTTGAAAGTCACATAGGGTCTGCCATATCCAGCTAAATAGAATTTGGAAATGGGGCTCTGATGATCTTTTAGGCAAAGAGGAATAATGCATAGTTTATCTATGTCAATGACCCAAAATGGAAGCTTTTCTTTATTGCTAAACTACTGCCCTATGTTACAGGGAGGAAGAAACTAAAATCTCTCTCCTGTACAAGTAACACTACAGACTGTAGATGTCACTCAAAGGTAAAGTGGTGCATGTTATACATCAGTGGATCCCTGGGTAATGAGCACTGTTTTGACGTCATGCAAGTATTAACATTGCTTAATTTTAAGATAGTGAACTTAGTCGCATCTTACCACTGTGATTTCTATTTCTGAAACAAATTTCATTGAAATCCTGTTTAAAAAAATATAGTAGCAATGCTGTGGCAAGCAGAATAATGCCCTTTCCCAAATATGGCCATATACAAATATCTGGAACCTGTGAATATGTAGTAAAAGGGACTTTTCAGGTATGAATAAGGGTATGGACTTTGAGATAGGGAGGTTATTCTGGCTTATCTAGGTGGGCTCAATCTGAGCAAATAAATCCTTAAAAGTGGAAGAGGAAGACATAAAGTGAGTCAGAGGGTTATGATGGAAAAAAAAAAGAGGGGACTTGCAAGCATGAAAGGGAAGGGACTCAATCCAATGTTGCAGGCTTTAACAGTTGAAGACAGAGGTCACTAATCAAGGGATGCAGGCAATTTCTAGAAGCTGGAATAACTTTCAGCTGACACTCAGCAAACACTGGGGACCTCAGTTCTAAAAACACTAGGAATTGAATTTTGCCAACAATGTGAATGACTAAGGAAATGGAATCTCTCTTAAGAGTTTCCAGAAGGAGCACAGCTGCCTACATCATGATTTTAGCCTGATGAGATCAATGTCAGACTTCTGACTTACAGAACAGTAAAATAGTAAATTTGCATTGTCTTAAGCCATTAAATTTGTGGTTATTTGTTTTGGCAGAAGAGAAAACTAATACAAATCCTCATTTGAAAATCTTAATTTTCATTTACTCATTGATTTTCAGAACTAGAAGAGAACTTATTCAGACCAAATTTGCCTTCCTAACCAAGATATTTTCCTTGTTTCCCACAGTGCTAATTGCTTCTCTCCCCAACATATATTTTACAGATAGGTACCCTTCGATTAAACTGCTCTGGTTTTTATGTCACAGATAGAGCTACACTTGACGTTAACATTAGTGCTTATCTTTGTATGGAAATTGATCAAAATACTTTCTTTAAATTATAGAACAAACCATTAAACAAACAAAATGATAACCACCAAGTAATTTCATAGACACAGATACATTCACCATTATTTACATCAAGTTATGAGTTCAAATCTAGTGAGTTAGGATTCATTGGTTTGGCTTAAACTAGTCAGAGCCAATTAAGCAGATAATGTGGTCAATTTAACCCAATCCACAGGATTGAGAGAAGAGGTGGGGGTAGTTTCCCCAAAGAAATTCATAATCTTTTT
Source organism: Delphinapterus leucas (assembly GCF_059928025.1). Taxonomy (NCBI): domain Eukaryota; kingdom Metazoa; phylum Chordata; class Mammalia; order Artiodactyla; family Monodontidae; genus Delphinapterus; species Delphinapterus leucas. The sequence continues at coordinate 34,164,051 of NC_143147.1, forward strand.
ACCAGAAGGAGGGGAAGTGGATGCTGGGCTGGAAAAAACAGGCATCCTAGAAAGGACAACCCTTACTATATACCACACACTAAATTTCCATACACAGAACTCACTGAATGGAGAAAACTCACGTTCAGAATTCTTCCTTAGCTGATAATGTAACTCTCTTGGTCACGTTGGAATATAGTCTCCTTGTCTTTTGATATATGTCTAAATTGTAAATTCAGCCACACCTAACTCATCCAACAGGTATAGATGGTGTAAAACTCCTCTTTGGAGAATTATTGGTAAATAATATACAGTGATCATGTAACCATGGCAATTGTTACATCCTGCAGGTCAGAAGGTAGGAATGTTGATCTCTAATAAAGGAGTAGATTTCTTGGTCAGCCAATTTGGTAGCACCAGGTTCTGTTCTCTCATTAGATTCTTCCTTTTTCATTGCCCTCTGTGGACATATTTCAAAATGGCCATTAGCCAGAATTCCTTTTCTTTGTGTAAGTCGTACCTATTTAGCAGCCTATATGACACAGTGTGAGTTCAGGGACATGGAAATTTTCTTTGTGGTTATGCAATTAGAGAAATCAATTAGACAAATTAGACAAATTTGTGTTTTTGTTTTGTTTTGTTTTCCAACACAATTCTGTTAAGTGCTTAGGTTATTTTTGTCTTTTTGCTTTATTCAAACCAGGGACCTTGGTGAACTAGTCTTTGAGTCCAGAACCTGTATTTGGGATTTATATATGTGTGTGTGTGTGTGTGTGTGTGTGTGTGTGCACACGTGTGTGTTTGTGTGTGTGTACTGGCCCTTGCTTATGATAAGTGGTTTCCTAATATTCTTTATATTTTTTAATGTGAGAGCTCCCTTAGACTGGATTTCCCATGGAAAGGGAATCCATGTTATCCATACTTTTCTAAGGTGTTTTTTTTTGTTGTTTGTTTTTTCTAAGGTGGTTTTAAATTTGCCTCTGTCTAGAGCTTTGAGGTATTACAATTGGGATCAATTTTAACATTCATTTCTGTTTTAAAAGTTGACACACCATTCAGGTAGTATACATTTGACCTTAAATTCATGTGTGACAGTTTCATAATCCTGAATTTTAAAGGAAACCTGTTTTTTCATTCAAATACCAAGCAGACACAAAGTGCTTTTGATAATTTTACTAATCCAACTTCAAGAGCCTCAACTCTATGTAGTAGTCAGTTCTGTTTCCCTGTTTCCCATTGGTCCAAGGTTTCACCTATCGTGGTAATAAAATATGAGTATAAAACACAGATCATTGAGACTTGTTAGTACCTCCTAGGGCAGTTGCAATTTCTCACCTACTTACATTTGTAGTTTACAGTATTCTGTTTATATCTGATTCCTGAAAATTTCCCTTACTTTTTCAGAATTTTAGCTATTAGTTTAAAGGATATTCAATATATTTTTATAAACTTCCTAGGTGTTTTTATTGAAGACATTTACTGGTTTTCTAGTCTACTATATAGACAGAACTGGAAGTCTGAGACATGTACTGAAGACTGAATTTGAGCAGTAGGAATATTTGGGAATCAGTCTAGTTGTCTACAAATATATTCTAGTTGTTCTCATATGAAAAGAAAATTTATTGGTTTCCAATCCTTATGGGGAAACCACTCAAGCTAAAATGCCTGTTATAGGTTGTAAGCTAGAGGATGTTAAGGTCTTACTCAAACACTGATTTTGGTTCTTTCCTTGATATGTATCTTTAAAGTATGTGATATATTACTTGCAAATAATGACAGACTAGTTTGTTTTGTTTCTTAAGGAAAGTGGGTGAAAATTTACCCAGTGTGTTTCCTGTTAGTATCCTGTTAGGGTCAACTCTGGCATTCTTGTTCTCTGTGACCATTACCAGCAACTGGGAATCAAATTTTTTTTTTTTTTGGCTGCGTTGGGTCTTCTTTGCTGTGCGTGGGCTTTCTCTAGTTGCGCGGAGCGGGGACTACTCTCCGTTGCAGTGTGCGGGCTTCTCATTGCGGTGACTTCTCTTGTTGCAGAGCATGGGCTCTAGGTGTGCAGGCTTCAGTAGTTGTGGCATGTGGGCTCAGTAGTTGTGGCTCGCGGGCTCTAGAGTGCAGGCTCAGTAGTTGTGGCACACGGGCTTAGTTGGTCCATGGCTTGTGGGACCTTCCCAGACGAGGGCTTGAACCCATGTCCCCTGGATTGGCAGGAGGATTATTAACCACTGCACCACCAGGGAAGCCCCAAATGTTTCTTAAGATAGTGTTGGTTCTCTCTCTGTCTCATGCTATCAAATTAATAAACTGGTGGCAATTCTGGTTTGTAACATCACAAAGAGAAGTCATTGAGATTGTTACTCCTGATAGTTTCATCAGTTCCATTTTTATCTTTTAACTAGAGTATGTATTAAAACCTTATAACCTAAGATTATAATTAAGAAAATAATAATACTGCATCCAAAGCCATAAAGGAGAGTCATATTTCCCTCATTTTTAAACACATAGGAATGCTTAATGGATATGATGAGATTATAATAATTACCATCATAATATAAATATACAGTGAAAGCAAGCTAAATAATTTTTTTAATTAAAATTTTAAAAGTTAAAAAATAAAAATCCTCCAGAATGGAAAGGTAATTCCAGAAGTGTGAAATTGCATAGCTCATTCACAAGTTAAGGCAAGTTAAGACAAGTTAAGGACTGATGGCTAAAAACCTTCATAGAGACTGGTGTCAAAGCTCCCAACCCCTTATATAATTGAAACAGGAACTATGGTCCCCTTTTAACTCTGGAAGACAAGAATTTTGAAAATTCAACCTACCATATCAAGGATGCTTCACAGTAAGTAACCTCCCAGAAATCGTTGGGTATAAAAAGAATCCACTGTGGGAAACTGAATAAAAATATTGAACCACATATGATGATAAGGCTTGAATTCATACACTATTCTTATATATATAAAAAAAAACATAGTTGGAAACTATTATAAAAACTGACTCAAAACTGGTCACTATTAGGCCCTATGGATGATCACAAAACTGCCCCTTAGGGACTTCTCCAAACATGAGAACATCTGCACTGCATCAGAAAACAATTCTGAGGGAACACTGAAGGTGAGCCACAGACAAAAATTACGAAACACACAATTTTTCATACAATGCTATGCAAAACAGTCAACTGATAAAGCAAAGTAGACAAATCATGAGCAATTGATTTCAGAAAATAGAACATTCTGACATGGGCATTAACTATGTATAAATGTACAAAGAGATAAAATAAAGGTACAGAAAGGTGGGATCAAGATGGTGGAGTAGGAGAATGCTGAGCTCTCCTCCCTTATGAACACATCAAAACTGCAACTACATGTAGAGCAAATCTTGATGAAATCAACTTTAAGGCTAGCAGAATGGCTATTCTATAACAAAGGTTATAAAGAAAGAGCCACTCATACTCCGGTAGGAGGAGAATAGAAGTAATCAATCAGGACCCACAGCCCCAGGGTATGGCCCAGAAGAGAAAGGGAATATCACAACTTCAGGGCTCCTCTCTGGGAAGAAAAGGGTTCAAGCTGCATATTAAGCACCCCTGCCCTGTGGTCCAAAACTGAGAAGATAAGCCCCCTTAGCTAGTTTGAAAACCAGTTGGGCTTATTGGAGAGCTGTAAGAAACCAAGACTCCACTTTTGAAAATGCATGCACAGACTTGCTTGCTCCCAGTCTCAGTGCAGAGGCAACAGACTGAAAACTGTCTGGTGATCTGGCCAATTTTCCAGGACCACCCCAGTGCACCCCTCAGCTTGCACCAAGCTCCTACTCTTATCATCTAGATATGGTCAGCTTTGAAGTCTCATAAATCTTAACTCCCCAAAATGTATAGTCATAAAAAGCAGCTGACACACTCTTATGTTATGTTACCTTGGCACTATCATCCGCCCACCCCTCATCCCTACTTCCCCCAAAGTAAGAATTAGTATTGCCCTTCTACAATGAACATACATACATTTATGGCCCACTCTGTGTCATATTTAGAAAAACTTATTTTCAGGTTTGTATTTCCTAGTGACCTGTGAAGTCCTCAGAAGAGGATGTTTTATAGTATTAATCTTTAAAACCACAGGGCTAATAATAAAGTGTCTTAATTCACTGCAGACTATGAGTTCAGTAATTTTTATCCAATTCTTTGTTATCTTATAATGACTGATACACAGAAGCTCTTCAAGGCTTGTTAAGAATGTAACAAATACGTGAAGACAATAAGTTTGGCTTCCAACATAAGCAAACATGATTCAATTGGTAATTAGGGTCAGATGATGAGGGTTCAAATCCTGGATTATACCATATTTTCTTTCTTTGAGCTTAGGCAATTTATTTAAACTCTGAGTTTAAATTGGTTCACCATTAAAGTTAGGATAACCATTCCTAATTTTACTGTGCAGATTAAATGTGATCATATGTGACAAAACAAGTTTGTAAACTGGAAAATGCTTTAAAATGCAAGATATTATGATCACCATAGAAAAAAATGGTTTATCCGATGTTGAAAATACAATTTCTCTATCATCTGAAATAATTTCAATTGCAAGAAACAAAACCAGAAAAAAACATTTGCTTAAGAAACTGAAGGCTATTTTTCTTGTCAACAAAAATATAAAGGCAAATAGGTTCAGCTGATGCAATAATTCCATCAGGGACTCAGGATCTGTCTCCATTTTCAATTACATCAACTTGAGCACATTGTTTGTGTTTTTAATTTTGATTTTATGTTGGAGTATAATTGATATAGTTGATTACCAATGTTCTGTTAGTTTCAGGTATACAGATTGAGCACACTGGTTTTGGTCTTTATGCTTCTTGCTTCAAAGATGACTACAGCAGTCACAGGCATCACATCTGCATTCAAGACAGAAAGAAGGGGGGGAACCTTCAAGATAGCAGAGGAGTAAGACGTGGAGGTCACCTTCCTCCCCACAAATACATCAAAAATACAACTACATGCAGAACAGCTCCTACAGAACACCGAATGCTGGAAGAAGACCTCAGACTTCTCAAACACAAGAAAATCCCCACGAACATGGGTACGGCAAAAGAAAAAAGAAAAAACAAAGACAAAATAATAGGGATGGGACCTGAACTTCTGTGAGGGAGCTGTGAATGAGGAAAGGTTTCCACACACTAGGAAGCCCCTTCACTGGCGAAAATGGGGGGTGGGTGGGGGGAAGCTTTGAAGCCATGGAGGAGAGTGCAGCAACAGGGGTGCAGAGGGCAAAATGAATAGATTCCTGCACAGAGGATAAGTACCTACCAGCACTCACCAGCCTGAGGGGCTTGTCTGCTCACTTGCCAGGGCAGGTGGGGGCTGGGAGCTGAGGCTCAGGCTTCAGAGGTTAGATCCCAGCGAGAGGACTGGGGTTGGCTGCATGAACACAGCCTGAAGGGGGCTAGTGTACCACAGCTAGCCGGGAGGGAGTCCGGGACAAAGTCTTGAACAGCCTAAGAGGCAAGAAACCATTGTTTCGGGGTGCATGAGGAGAGGGGATTCAGAGCACCGCCTAAACGAGCTCCAGAGAAGGGCATGAGCTGCACCTATCAGCTCAGACACAAGAGAAGGTCATGAAATGCTAACGCTACTGCTGCAGCCACCAAAAATCCTGTGTGCAGCAAGTACAGGTCACTATACACACACACACACACACACACACACACACACACACGCAAACCCCGGGAACCTGTTCAGCCTGTCACTTCCAGGGTCCCGTGATCCAGGGACAACTTCCCAGGAAAACACACAGAATGCCTCAGGCTGTTGAAACATCATGCTGGTCTCTGCTGCCACAGGCTCACCCGGAATTACAATTATAACTACCAGACCCCTCCTTCCCACACAGCATGAATGATCCAGAGCCCCCTAATCAGCTGCTATTTTAACCCTGTCCTGTCTGGGCAAGAACAGAAGCCTGAGGGCAACCTACATGCAGAGATGGGGTCAAAACCAAAGCTCAACCACAGGAGCTGTGTGAACAAAGAAGAGAACGGGAAATTTCTCCTTGCAGCCTCAGGAGCAGTGGATTAAATGCTCAAAATCAACTTGAAGTACCCTGCAACAGTGGAATACTTGAATATACAATGAATCAAACCAAAATGGAGGTGGTGGACTTTGGGAGAAACTGTAGACTTGGGGTTTGCTGTGACTCGCTTGTTTCTGGATAGTTATGTTTATCTTAGTATAGTTTTAAAGATTGCTACAATTGCTGGATTTGTGTATTGTCTTGGTTGCTCTCTTCTTTTTGTTTTTTGATTACTTTTTTCTTTTTTATTTTAATTATTTTATTTTATTTTTTCCTTCTTTTTTTCTCCCTTTTCTCCTGAGCCATGTGGCTGACAGGGTCTTGGTGCTCTGGCCTGTTGTCAGGCCTGAGCCTCTGAGGTGGGAGAGCCAAGTTCAGGACATTGGACTACCAGAGGCCTCCTGGCCCCACATAATATCATTCAGCAAGAGCTCTCCCAGAGACCTCCATCTCAACACTAAGACCCAGCTCCACCCAACAGCCAGCAAAATCCAGTGCTGGATGCCCCATGTGAAACAACTAGCAAGACAGGAACACAACCCCACCCATTAACAGAGAGGCTGCCTAAAATCGTACTAAGTTCAGAGAAACCCCAAAATACACCAACAAAGGCAGCCCTGCACATGAAAAAGACAAGATCCTGCCTCACCTACAGAACACAGTCACCAGTCCCCTCCACCAGGAAGCCTACAGAAGCCACGGAACCAATCTTACCCACTGGGGGCAGACACCATAAACAACAGGAAATATGAATTTTCAGCCTGTAAAAAGGAAACCCCAAACAACGAAACTTAAACAAAATGAGAAGACAGAGAAATATGCAGTGGATGAATGAGCAAGGTAAAAACCCACCAGACCAAACAAATGATGAGGAAATAGGCAGTCTACCTGAAAAAGAATTCAGAGTAATGATAGTAAAGATGATCCAAAACCTTGGAAATAGAATGGAGAAAAGAAAAGAAACGTTTAACAAGGACATAGAAGAAATAAAGAGCAAAAGAACAATGATGAACAACACAATAAATGAAATTAAAAATTCTCTAGAAGGAATCAATAACACAATAACTGAGGTAGAAGGATGGATAAGTGACCTGGAAGATAAAATAGGGGAAATGACTACCACAAAGCAGAATAAAGAAAAAAGAATGAAAAGAAGTGAGGACAGACTCAGCAACCTCTGGGAGAACATTAAAGGCACCAATATTCAAATTATAGGGGTCCCAGAAGAAGAAGAGAAAAAGAAAGGAGCTGAGAAAATATTTGAAGAGATTATAGTTGAAAACTTCCCTAATAAGGGAAAGGACATAGTCAAACAAATTCAGGAAGCACAGAGTCCCATACAGAATAAATCCAAGGATAAACATGCCAAGACACATATTATTCAAACTGTCAAAAATTAAACACACACAAAAAAATATTAAAAGCAGAAAGGGAAAGGTAACAAATTACATACAAGGGAATTCCCATAAGGCTAAGAGCTGACGTTTCAGCAGAAATTCTGCAGGCCAGAAAGGAGTGGCAGGACATATTTAAAGGGATGAAAAGGAAAAACCTACAACCGAGATTACTCTACCCAGCAAGGATCTCATTCAGATTCGACAGAGAAATTAAAACTTTCACAGACAAACAAAAGTTAAGAGAATTCAGCACCACCAAACCAGCATTACAGCAAAAGCTAATGGAACTTTTCTGTGAGGAAATACAAGAGGAGGTAAAGACCTACAAAAACAAAGCCAAAACAATTAAGAAAATGGTAATAAGAACATACATATCAATAATTACCTTAAATGTAAATAGACCAAATGCTTCAACCAAAAGACATCGACTGGCTGAATGGATACAAAAACAAGACCCATATATATGCTGTCTACAAAAGACACACTTCAGACCTAGGGACACATACGGGCTGTAGGTGACAGAACGGAAAAAGATATTCCATGCAAATGGAAATTAAAAGAAAGCTGGAGTAGCAATTCTCATATCAAACAAAATAGACTTTAAAATAAAGACTATTACAAGAGACAAAGAAGGACACGACATAGTGATCAAGGGATCAATCCAAGAAGAAGATATAACAATTGTAAATGTTTAGGCACCAAACATAGGAGCACCTCAATGCATAAGACAAAGGCTAACAGCCATAAAGGGGGAAATCAACAGAAACACAATCATAGTAGGGGACTTTAACACCCCACTTTCACCAATGCACACATCAACCAAAATGAAAATAAATAAGGAAACACAAGCTTTACACGACACATTAAACAAGATGGGCTTAATTGATCTATATAGGACATTCCATCAAGAATAATGGAATACACTTTCTTCTCAAGTGCTCATGGAACATTTTCCAGGATAGATCATATCTTGGGTCACAAATAAAGCCTTGGTAAATTTAAGAAAATTGAAATCATATCAAGTATCTTTTCCAACCACAACACTATGAGACTAGATATCAATTACAGAAAAAAAAAACTGTAAAAAACACAAACACATGAAGGCTAAAACACACACTACTAAATAACCAAGAGATCACTGAAGAAATAAAAAAATACCAACAAACAAATGGCAATGAATAAACGACCACCCAACACCTATGGGATGCAGCAAAACTAGTTCTAAGAGGGAAGTTTATAACAATACAATCCTAGCTCAAGAAACAAGAAATATCTCAAATAAACAACCTAAATTACACATAGAGCAATTAGAGAAAGAAGAACAAAAACAAACAAACAAAACCCCCCAAAGTTAGCAGAAGGAAAGAAATTATAAAGATCAGATCAGAAATAAATGAAAAAGAAAGGAAGGAAACAATAGCAAAGATCAATAAAACTAGAAGCTGGTTTTTTGAGGAGATAAACAAAATTGATAAACCACTAGCCAGACTCATCAAGAAAAAAAGGGAGAAGACTCAAATCAACAGAATTACAAATGGAAAAGGAGAAGTAACAACTGACACTGCAGAAATAGAAAGAATCATGCAGGATTACTACAAGCAACTATATGCCAATAAAATGGACCACCTGGAAGAAATGGACAAATTCTTAGAAAACTATCTGAGACTGAACCATGAAGAAACAGAAAATATAAACAGACCAATCACAAGCACTGAAATTGAAACTGTGATTAAAAATCTTGCAACAAACAAAAGCCCAGGGTCAGGTGGATTCACAGGCAAATGCTATCAAAAATTTAGAGAAGAGCTAACACCTATCCTTTTCAAATTCTTCCAAAATATAGCAGAGGGAGGAACACTCCCAAACTCATTCTACGAGGCCACCATCACCCTGATACCATAACCAGACAAAGATGTCACAAAAATAGAAAACTACACACCAATATCACTGATGAACATAGATGAAAAATCTTCAACAAAATACTGGCAAACAGAATCCAGCAGCTCATTAAAAGGATCATACACTATGATCAAGTGGGGTTTATCCTAGGAATACAAGGATTCTTCAATATATGCAAATCAATAAATGTGATATAAAATATTAATAAATTGAAGGAGAAAAACCATATGATAATCTCAATAGATGCAGATAAAGCTTTTGACAAAATTCAATACCGATTTATGATAAAAACCCTACAGAAAGTAGGCATAGAGGGAACTTACCTCAACAGAATAAAGGACATATATGAAAAGCCCACAGCCAACATTGTGTGCAATGCTGAAAAACTGAAAACATTTCCTCCAAGATCAGGAAAAAGACAAGGTTGCCCACTCCCACCACTATTATTCAACATAGTTTTGGAAGTTTTAGTGATGGCAATCAGAGAAGAAAAAGAAATAAAAGGAATCCAAATCTGAAATGAAGAAGTAAATCTGTCACTGTTTGCAGTTGATATGGTACTATACATACAGAATTCTAAAGATGCTACCAGAAAACTACTAGAAGTATTGAATGAATTTGGAAAAGTAGCAGGATACAAAATTAATGTACAGAAATCTCTTGGATTCCTATATACTAATGATGTGAAATCTGAAAGAGAAATTAAGGAAACACTCCCATTTACCACTGCAAAAAAAACAATACAATACCTAGGAATAAACCTACCTAAGGAGGTAAAAGAACTGTACTCAGAAAACTATAAGACAGTAATTAAAGCAATTAAAGTTGATACAACAGATGGAGAGATATACCATGTTCTTGGATTGGAAGAATCAACATTGTGAAAATGACTCTACTACCCAAAGCAATCTACAGATTCAATGCAATCCCTATCAAACTACCACTGGCATTTTTCACAGAACTAGAACAAAAAATTTCACAACTTGTATGGAAACACAAAAGACCCCAAATAGCCAAAGCAATCTTGAGAAAGAAAAAACGGAGCTGAAGGAATCAGGCTCCCTTACTTCAGGCTATACTACAAAGCTACCTTTGTAGTAATCAAGACAGTATGGTACTGGCACAAAAACAGAAATATAGATCCATGGAACAGGATGGGAAGCCCAGAGGTAAACCCATGCACATACGGTCACCTTGTGTTTGATAAAGGAGGCAAGAATATACAATGGAGAAAAGACAACCTCTTCAATAAATGGTCCTGGGGAAACAGAACAGTTACATGTAAAACAATGAAATTAGAATACTTCCTGACACCATACACAAAAATCAACTCAAAATGGATTAAAGACCTAAATGTAAGGCCAGACACTATAAAATTCTTAGAGAAAAACATAGGCAGAACACTCTATGACATAAATCCCAGCAAGATCCTTTTGACCCACCTCCTAGAGAAGTGGAAATAAGAACAAAAATAAACAAATGCGACCTAATGAAACTTAAAACTTTTGCACAACAATGGAAACCATAAACAAGATGAAGAGACAACCCTCGGAATGGGATAAAATTTTTGAAAATTAAGCAAGTAACAAAGGATTAATCTCCAAAATATACAAGCAGCTCAATAAAAAAAAAAATCCACAAATGGGCAGAAGATCTAAATGGACATTTCTCCAAATAAGACATACTGATTGTGAACAAACACATGAAAGGATGCTCAACATCACTAGTCATTAGATAAATGCAAATCAAAACTACAATGAGGTATGATCTCACACCAGTCAGAATGGTTATCATCAAACAAATCTACAAACAATAAATGCTGGAGAATGTATGGAGTAAATGGAACCCTCTTGCACTCTTGGTTGGAATGTAAATTGATAGAGCCACTATGGAGGACAGTATGGAGGTTCCTTAAAAAACTGAAAATAAAACTACCATATTACCCAGCAATCCCACTTCTGGGCCTATAGCCCAAGAAGACCATAATTCAAAACGAGTCATGTACCACAATGTTCACTGCAGCACTATTTACAATAGTCAGAAGATGGAAGCAAGCTAAGTGTACATCAACAGATGGATGGATGGATAAAGAAGATATGACACACACACATATATATATATATATATATATATATATATATATATATATAATGGAATGTTACTCAACCATAAAAAGAAATGAAATTGAGTTATTTGTAGTGAGGTGGATGGACCTAGAGTCTGTCATACAGGGTGAAATAAGTCAGAAAGAGAAAAATAATACTATATGCTAACACATACATATGGAATCTAAAAAAAAAAAATTGTTCTGATGAACCCAGGGGCTGGACAGGAATAAAGATGCAGACATAGAGAATGGACTTGAGTACACAGGGAAGTGGAAGGGTAAGCTAGGACGAAGTGAGAGAGTAGCATTTACATATATACACCACCAAATGTAAAATAGATAGCTAGTGAGAAGAAGCTGCATCACTCGGGGAGATCAGCTTGGTGTTTTGTGACCACCTAGGGGGTGGGATAGGGAGGGTGAGAGGCAGATGCAAGAGGGAGGGGATATGGGGATATATGTATACATATAGCTGATTCACTTTGTTATACAGCAGAAACTAACACAATATTGCATAGCAATTATACGCCAATAAAGATGTTAAAAAAAAAAAAGACAGAAAGAAAGCAGATAAGGGAGGATGCACTAGCCTCATTTGTTCTTTGCATTAGGAAAGCACAAGTTTTTCCAGAAGCCCCAATAGATGCTTCTGCTAGAAGCTTCTGCTTCCTTTTTTTCTCCAGGAGCTTCTGCTTAGAAATCACGTGGTCACTTCAAGTTGCGTGAAAGACTAGAATATTTCATTTTCTCAGCCTTTATAATAGAGGTGGGCAAGGAAGGAGCTTGAGAGGGGATGTTGACCTTGTCAGTTAACAGTATTTGTCAAATATTTTCTTGAACATCTCTGTTTTCAATTAATTGTGCAATCAAGCATAGCATTGTGTTCTCAAAGCTGTATTCCAGTGGGAAAGAATTCCTTATTAAGGATTATTAAGGGTCAGCATGTCTTTTCAGCTGTCTGGTCTTTCATTCACATATCAATAAACTTTAAGTTAAGATCATAGAGTTCTGCCTTTGCTGGGATAAAAAGTTATCCTAACTCCACACTTTGCCTTCAGAATATGCATTCATTAAAATGTGACCAGGAATGTTAGGGAAGAAGGGGTTCCCTGAGAAGTAACTTTCCAATGAAGATTCCACTACAAGTACAGAGTAGAAAGAAAAATACAAAAAGAATGTAGACAGAAGAAGATTTAGAGACAAGGAAGAGGTGTTGGAAGAAAGCAAAACCCTCAAAGACAAAACAAAACAAAATGAGCAGTTAAAATAGTTTAAATTCTCTTTCTGCTTAAGTCCCAACATAGCATTTACTTTATAAAGAGCAAGGCAATCTCTTTCCCACCTGGATTATATCCATCTAGTTTTTAAATTTACTAGTGAATTTGCTGGAGGTATTTACTTCTTTTAGGTAAGTAAAAATTAAGAATAGCCTCTTATTTTTATTAGTTTTGCCAAATAGAGATGAAGTACATCATAAATAAGCATTGCAAGTATATTTCTTGAAAGCATAAAGGGCCATGACTTTGTCCAAATATCAATTTAGTCATGGAGTATACCTTGGGCTGTGTCTACTCTATCAGACCACACAACATTTTATTTTATTTTTTAATTAAAATATAGTAGATTTACAGTAGTGTATTAGTTTCAGGTGTACAGCAAAATCATTCACTTATACATATATATTAAAAAATATATATATGTATATATTTATATTCTTTTTCCAATTCTTTTCCATTTTAGTTTATTATAAGATATTGAATATAGTTCCCTTGCTCTACAGTAAATCCTTGTTGTTTACAGAGCATTTTAGAGTAGAATAACTCTGCAGCAGATGGCTAGTTTCTGTTTTTAGAAGAGTGGACTTGGGAGGCTTTATGCTTTTAATCATATTAAAAGGTGTTCTAAAAATTCAGAACCTATCAATTCCTCTTTATGTTTCTCATTTAAGCTAGAGCAAAAATGCATTAAATTAATTTATTATTTAAAATAGAGAAATGGAATGTATAATGTCTTTCACAGAAATGAAGGCATTAATTCCAGTGATAAATCTGAGACCATACAACAAAATCACAGTGAACTACTCTAACCATCTGCTCCCACTATCATGTGAAAAATTTACTTAGTAGAAACTATTATGTATTTATTTCCAGCTTTTCCCATCTCCACCTTCTCTTTTTTCTTACATTCTACATATTCCTTAACTTAAGCCACAAAGGTAGTGAAATAGGTGATTTTGTAACAGCTGTCTGCCAGAAACTATCCATGGCCTGCTTATTTTAAGGTCTACAGTTGCTTGTATTTGCATTGCCTTCTACTAATGTTGCAGCTGCCAAGGCTTTTGTGATAGATATGACTACATTCAGTCTCTATTTTCTCATTCAAATCATCTAATGACATTTTCAAGGGTAAAAGTAAGATACCAGTTCCTTAAAATTAATTATGTTGAAAATCCATTTCTAGTTTGCTATGTGTATTTGTTTATGTTTTCATCGATCAACAAGACTTCAAAAAATTCAGTTGTCAACTTCAAATGTTGTAATTGTTAATCTCTTAAATTACATAGAAGTGAAGGAAGTTGACTAATTTGTTGGTATATGCAGAAAGTCAAAATTTTTTTCTTTAAAAAATAAATTTGGGAGGCAGGATCAAGATGCCAGAGGAGTAGAAAGCAGAGTTCACCTTCCTCCACAGAAACATTGAAAATATATCTACAAGTGGAATGATTCACACAGAACAGCTACTGAACATCGACAGAAGACCTCAGCTGCCTGAAAAGACAAGAAAACCTCCATGCAACTGGGTAGGACAAAAGGAAAAAGAAAAAGAAGGAATCAGGGCATGGCTTGCACTCCAGGGAGGGAGCTGGGGGAGGAAAGGCTCACCCACGTTGGGAATGTTCCTCACCAATGGACAGATTAGACTGGACAGAGGGGGAATTTCAGAGCCTAAGAGAGGAGAACAGCAACAGGTTTGTGGAAGGCAAAATGGCACTGCCATTTTGAGGGTTGGCACTGCCACCCTGTGCTCCCCAACCTGAGATATCCCTCTGATGGTGAGGGTGCAGATCAGGTGCTGAAGCTCAGACACCGAAGGTCAGCCCCAGTGAGAGGATCATGCTTAGGTGTAGAAAAGCCTGAAGAGGTCAGGCTGTGACAACTGAGAGTGTACTAGGAAGAAGCCTGGGCCCACCAGAGAGGCAAGGCACCATTCCTGGGAAGCACATGAAGAGAGGCACAGGACCACCATAAGAACTTCTTTCCCTGTGAGTGCTCCCAAGCAGCAAGATACCACCTACAGGAGCTCTGGGGGTGGGTGCAAGTCACTGCCATCATCTTGGGCTCCAGAGGCGGGCACTGACCACCTCTTTCAGACCCAGGGGTGGACGCCGTGCCCTGCCCCTGCTGACCCAGAAGGACACAACAGCCCCCACACTAGGCATTCCTCTAGCAGATCACAGGATCCGCCCCCACTGACCCAGAATTATGCATATAGCTTTTGCACTAGGAAATCTGCCAGTGGATGCTGAGACCATCTCACTGTCCCAGGACCACATGGATAGCTCTTGCTACTAAGAAATCCATCAACGGGTGCCAGGGCCAACCCTTCTGTCACAGGAAGGCATGCATAGCTCCTGCATTAGAAAATCTGTCAGTAGCTGCTGGAAAGTGTCCTGCTGTCTTGGGAGGGTATGGATAACTCCTCCCACTAGGAAATCCATCAGCAGGTGCCAGAACTTACCTGCTGTCCCAGAAACATGTGGAAACTTCTTGCTAATAGGAAATCTGCCAGTGGGTGCCAGGACCCACCCCACTGTCCCAGGAGGGCACAGATAGCTCCTGCCACTAGGAAATCCAACCAGAGGAGGGGCTGAAATCACAGTTGAGCCTCAGGGGCTGTGTGACTAAGGAAAAAGAGCTGAAATCTCTCCTCATGTCTGCTCAAACTGTAGAGTTACACCTCCGTTGACAGCTTCCTAAATTCAGCACCTGTGAAACATCTAAAAGGACAACACATTCTGTAGCAGTTTGGATGGGTCTGGCTTTAGCAGTTGTGGGCTCTGTGATTATGTAAATGCAGATATTGTGCCAGACCAGAGTCCAAGCTACCTCCATAGCTCAGATATCAGGTCCAGGTGCACAACTACTACAGTCCTGGGACCTGATCTCCATGAATCTGTGTCAGTGACCAGGTGAAAACAACACCTGAGAGACACCAGGGCAAATTGCTGTCATACCCACACTTCAGGCAGGACCAAGAGCAGTGCCAACAATAGTATACTTTGTGAACCTGCACGATGGGCAAAGGGGGATACAACAGAGCGCATTCACCGGTGAACAGCTCCAGAGGAAGAATACTCTGTGGCTTCCCTCCCAGTGGAGTGCTCCAATCCTGCCTACCTCACACCAAAGATCAGAATCACATTTTAAAGACAGATCTGGGGGCCTCTACTCCAACAACTAGGGAGCAGACCCCACCCCTGACTGGGCAGTGAAAACCACAGAGCAAAGAGGAGGACCTGCTCAATATCTAGAGCATGCATTGATCATCACAACACCAATCAATTCCCCTAACAAGGGGATAATGACACAAGCCTCTAGACCAACCTCATCCACCAGGGGGAAGACACCAGAAACAATAGGAACTATGAGCCTGCAGCCTGCTGAAAGGATACCACAAACACAGTAAGTCTGACCAAATGAGAAGACAAAGAAATATGCTGCAGATGAAGGAGCAAGATAAAAACCTACAAGAACAACTAAATGAAGAGGAGATAAGCAATCTATCTGAAAAAGAATTCAGAGTAATGATAGTAAAGATGATCCTAGAATTCAGAAAAAGAATAGACGCACAGACAAAGAAGATACAAGAAATGTTTAACAAAGACCTAGAAGAACTAAAGAACAAACAAACAGATGAACAAGACAAAACTGAAATGAAAAACACACTAGAAGGAGTCAATAGCAGAATAACTGAGGCAGAAGAATGGATAAGTGACCTGAAAGACAGAATGGTGGAAATCTCTGCCACAGAACAGAATAAAGAAAAAAGAATGAAAAGAAATGAGGAGAGTCTCAGAGCCCTCTGGGACAACATTAAATGCACCAACATTCTAATTATAAGGGTCCCAGAAGAAGAAGAGAAAGAGAAAGTGCCTGAGAAAATATTTGAAGAGATTATTGTCAAAAAATTCCCTAACAAGGGAAAGGAAATAATCACCCAAGGCCAGGAAACACAGAGAGTCCCATATAGGATAAACCCAAGGAGGAACATGCCAAGACACATATTAATCAAACTAACAAAAACTAAATACAAAGAAAAAAAATATTAAAAGCAACAAGGAAAAAGCAAAAAAATAATATAAAAGGGAATTCCCAAAAGGTTATCTGCAGATTTTTCAGCAAAAACTATGCAGGTCAGAAGGGAGAGGCAGGATATATTAAAAAAAAATAAAATGGAAAAACCTACAACCAAGAATACTCTACCCATCAAAGCTCTCATTCAGATTTGAAGGAGAAATCAAAAGCTTTACAGAGAAATGAAAGCTAAGAGAATTTAGCACCAACAAACCAGATTTACAAAAAATACTAAAGGAACTTCTCTAGGCAAGAAACACAAGAGAAGAGAACAAAAGAGAAAGGGAAGAAAAATGACCTATGAAAACCAATCCAAAACAATTAAGAAAATGGCAATAGGAACATTCATATCAAGAATTACCTTAAATGTAAATCGTTTAATTACTCCAACCAAAAGATACAGACTGACTGAATGAATACAAAAACAAGATCTGTATATATGCTGTCTACAAGAGACCCACCTTAGACCTAAGGACACATACAGACTGAAAGTGAGGGAATGGAAAAAGATATTCCATACAAATGGAAATCAAAATATAGCTGAAGTAGCAATACTCATACTAGACAAAATAAGCTTTAACATAAAGACTATTACATGAGACATAATGATCAAGGGAGCAATCCAAAAAGAAGATATAACAACTGTAAATATTTATGCACCCAACATAGGAGCACCTCAATACATAAGGCAAATGCTAACAGCCATAAACAGGGAACTTGACAGTAACAAAATAATACTGGGGGACTTTAACACCTAATTTACACCAATGGGGCAGAAATTTCATAAGGAAACATAAGCCTTAAATGACACACTAGAGCTGATAGACTTCATTAATACTTATAGGACATTAAATCCAAATGCAGCAGAATACACTTTCTTCTCAAGCACACATGGAATATTCTCCAGTATCAATCACATCCTGGGTCACAAATCAAGCCTTGGTAATTTAAGAAAATTGAAATCATATCAAGCATCTTTTCTGACCACAATGCTATGAGATTAGAAATCAATTACAGGAAAAAGGACTGTAAAAAACACAAACATGTGAAGGTGAAACAATATATTATTTAACAACCAATGGATCACTGAAGAAATCAAAGAGGAAATCAAAAAATACCTCAAAACCAATGACTATGAAAACATGACACCCCCAAAACTATAGGATGCAGTAAAACCAGTTCCATACAAGAAGTTTATAGCAGTACAATCTTACCACAAAAAAAAAACAAACAAGAAAAATCTCAAATAACCAACCTAACTTTACACCTAAAGCAACTAGAGAAAGAAGAACAAACAAAACCCAAAATTAGTAAAAGGAAAGAAATCATAAAGAGAAGAGCAAAAATAAATGACATACAGATAAAGAAAACAATAGCAAAGATCAATGACACTAAAATCTTGTTATTTGAGAAGATAAATTGATAAAACTTTAGCCAGACACATCAAGAAAAAAAGGGAGAGGACTCATATCAATAAAATTAGAAATGAAAAAGGAGAAGTTATAACTGACACCGTGGAAATACAAAGGTTATAAGAGACTACTACAAGCAACTATATGACAACAAAATGGGCAACCTGGAAGAAACGGACAAATTCTTAAAAAGGTACAACATCCCAAGATTGAACCGGGAAGAAATAGAAAATATAAACAGACCAATCACAAGTAATGAAATTGAAACTGTGATTAAAAATTTTTCAACAAACAAAAGTCCAGGATGAGGTGGCTTCACAGGTGAATTCTATCAAACATTTAGAGAAGAGCTAAATACCTATCCTTCTGAAACTCTTCCAAAAATTGCAGAGGGGGCTTCCATGGTGGCACAGTGGTTGAGAGTCCACCTGCCGATGCAGTGCCCCAGTCTGGGAAGATCCCACATGCCGCGGAGCGGCTGGGCCCGTGAGCCATGGCTGCTGAGCCTGTGCATCCAGAGCCTGTGCTCCACAATGGGAGAGGCCATAACAGTGAGAGGCCTGCATACTGCAAAAAAATAAATAAAAATTGCGGAGGAAGGAACACTCCCAAGCTCATTCTACAAGGCCAGCATCACACTGATACCAAAGCCAGACAATGATATCACTTAAAAAGAAAATTACAGAACAAAATTCTGATGACCATAAATGCAGATATCCTCAACAAAATACTAGCAAACAGCATCTAACAACTCAATAAAAGGATCATACACCATGATCAAGTGGGATTTATTTCAAGGATGCAAAGATTGTTCAATAAACACAAATCAGTCAATGTGATATACTGTTTTAACAAATTTAAGAATAAAAACCATATGATCATGACAATAGATGCAGAACAACCTTTTCATAAAATTTAACACCTATTTATGAAAAAAACTCTCTAGAAAGTGGGCATAGAGGGAACCTACCTCAACATAATAAAGGCCATATATGAAAAACCCACAGCCAACATCATTCTCAATGGTGAAAAACTGAAATATCAGGAACAAGACAAGGATGTCCACTCTCATCACTATTATTCAACATAGTTTTGGAAGTCCTAGCCATGGCAATCAGGGAAGAAAAAGAAATAAAAAGAATCCAAATTGGCAAAGAAGAAGTAAAACTGTCACTGTTTGCAGATGACATGATACTATACATAGAAAATCCAAAAGATGCCACCAGAAAACTACTAGAGCTCATCAATGAATTTGGTAAAGTTGCAGGATACAAAATTAAGGCCCAGAAATCACTTTCATACATACACACGAACAATGAAAGATCAGAAAGGGAAATTAAGGAAACAATCCCATTTACTATTGCAACAACAACAAAAAATATACCTAGGAATAAACCTACCTAAGGAGGTAAAAACCTGTACTCAGAAAACTATAGGATACTAATGAAAGAGATCAAAGATAACACAAACAGATGGAGAGATATACCATGTTCTTGGATTGGAAGAATAAATATTGTGAAAATTACTATACTACCCAAAGCAATCTACAGATTCAATGCAATTCCTATCAAATTACCAGTGCATTTTTTGCAGAATTAGAACAAAACATTTGTATGGTAACACAAAAGACCCCAAATAGCCAAAGCAATCTTGAGAAAGAAAAATGGAGCTGGAAGAATCAAGCTCCCTGCCTTCAGATTATACTACAAAGCTACAGTAATCAAGACAGTATGGTACTGGTACAAAAACAGAAATATAGATCAATGGTATGGATAGAAAGCTCAGAGATAAGCCCATGCACCTATGGTCACCTAACTTATGACAAAGGAGGCAAGAATATACAATGGAGAAAAGACAGTCTCTTCAATAAGTACTGGGAAAACTACATGTAAAAAGTGAAATTAGAACACTCCCTAACACCATACACAAAAGTAAGCTCAAAATTGATTAAAGTCCTAAACGTAAGGTCAGAGACCATAAAACTCTTAGGGGGAAATATAGGCAGAACACACTGACATGAATTACAGCAAGATCTTTTTTGATCCACTCCCTAGAGTAATGAAAATAAAAACAAAAATGAACAAATGGGATCTGATTAAACTGAAAATCTTTTATATACCAAATGAAACCATAAACAAAACAAGAAGACAGCCCTCAGAATGGGAGAAAATATTTGCAGAAGAAGCAACTAACAAGGGATTAACCTCCAAAATATACAAACAGCTCATGCAGCTCAGTATCAAAAAAAAACCCCAAATAACCCAGTCAAAAAATGGGTGAACAATCTAGACATTTCTTTAAAGAAGACATACAGATGGCTAAAAAGCATGTGAAAACATGCTCAACATCACTAGTTATTATAGACATGCAATTCAAAACTACAATGAGGTCAGAATGGGCATCATCCAAAAAATCTACAAACAATAAATGCTGTTGTTGGGAATATAAATTGGTACAGCCACTATAGAGAACAGTATGGAGTTTCCTTAAAAAACTAAGAATAGAACTACCATGTGACCCAACAATCTCACTCCTGGGCATATACCCAGAGAAAACCATAACTTAAAAAGATACGTACATCCCAATGTTCACTGCAGCACTATTTGCAATAGCCAGGATATGGAAGCAACTTAAATGACCATCAACAGAGGAATGGATAATGAAGAAGTGGTACATACATATGCAATTGAATACTACTCAGCTATAAAAAAGAATGAAATAATGCCATTTGCAGCAACATGGATGGACCTAGAGATTGTCATACTTAATGAAGTATGTCAGACAGAGAAAGACAAATATCATATGATATTGTTTATATGCAGAACCTAAAAAAAAAGTGTACAAATGAACTTATTTACAAAACAGAAGTAGAGTTACAGATGTAGAAAACAAACTTATGGCTACACATGGATAAGGGAGGGATAAATTGGGAGATTGGGATTGACATATACACACTACTATATACAAAATAAATAACTAATAAGAACCTGCTGTATAGTATAGGGAACTCTCACTACTCTGTAATGGGCTATATGGGAAAAGAATGTAAAAAATATAATAAAGGGTGAATGTATGTGTATGTATAACTGATTCACTTTGCTGTACACCTGAAACTAACACAACATTGTAAATCAACTATATTCCAATAAAAATTAAAGTAAATAATTTTGACATTATATTCCTTTTTATGAACAATTGGCAAAAAGTAGTGTTGAAAATATATAAAGAAAGTGTGTTCTAAAGGATTGGATAAACTCTTAGAGCTGGGAGAGTTAGAAGAGACTTTAACATTTTAGTTTCAACCCTCCCCACCTCCACTTAGATTTTACTCCTCTTTTACAAGTGAGGAAATTTTACTAAGAAAATGAAAGACTTCCCAAGGTGCCATGAATTATTGGCATGAAATCTCAAATCTCATTTCTGATCTGTGTTCATTCTACTTTTCAATATGAAAAGTATTTTTTAAAATATTGAATGTTCATTCAAACCCAACTCAAATTGACTAAAAGAGCTAATGTTTAATTGGTTGTATTTAAACTTCTCAAATTGAAAGTATATCAAAATGAATCATCCTTTTCAAACATATCTCAGCAGAATGTAGTGCAAGATATGTGTCCTTATATGAATGCTGGTTCCTCTAGTAGAGACCCTGACATCCTGCCTAATCCTGGACACCCACCTCTTTCAGAGATAGGCACTGTCACTTGGAGCCTTCATGATGACTGCAGTCTTTCTTCATCTGGATGTTTAATTTGTAACCAGACTACTTCCACTAAGCATACATTGTTATTTGTTACAGACGGAGAGCAGAGACTCAGAATAAACTCGAGCTCACCACGTAATTTTTAATATTGTGCTTGGACTGTGAGTCATCACCATCATGTGCTTATTCTCCATTTTATTTAATTCATTCACCTAGGTTCTATACCAACCCAGCTCCTTTCTTTTCTCCTGATAATGAGTTTCCATATTTTCTTACACCAAAGTCTCCTGAGCTAAAATGTCATTAGGAGATCTGCAGATAAAGAAAAGTTTGATGTAGATACCATGGATGGAGGTGATCTGTGCAGGGCACAGAGTATTGCAACATTTCAGAGATACAACTCTTTCTCTCCCGGATTACATTGAGCAGGGAGTTATTTGGGTAAAATGGAGTTATGGCTGGGAATCAGCCCTTCCTTTTGATGTTGAGCCATGTTTCTTGAGCAAGGTTTATGCACCTCAAGCTTTCTCCTTTGTTATTCTTTCTATCACCCAAGGAGCCTTACAAATGTGCTTGAAAATACCTGACACAGCAGTAAATAAACTGATTAGGAACTTCTTTAGAGACTTGATATAATTAAAAATAAAACCAGTTCTGATTTTGGCCTTTAATTGAACAGATGATACCAGTACCCTAAAGAGGTCTAGGTGCAATCTTTGGGCATTGAGGGGCACTTGAATGAGGGTGAATGGAACACAGGAATTAGGTTGCTCTGTGCTACTGCTCACATTTAATATTCTTTCTCACAAACGACAGCAAATGATCTTGACTCTGTGGATGGTTAGAAGTAGATACTGTATTGGAGATCCCTGAATGGCAATCGTGGACTGTAAATGTAACTTATAGGCATATATATATGTGCAACTTTTCTCATTAAAGGGTGATTACCTTAACCCTCAGATTTTTATTTTGGATATTTGCAACTACTTTATCTTTATTTTTTATTCTTTATATATACATTTTTACTCCCTGCACTTTTACACTCCTCCCCACCCCACATTTATTGTTTTCTAATATCATACTTTACATTTTATTTGTGTATCTCTTTACTAATTGTAGATATAAATGATGTTACTACTTATCTCTTTTAATCTTTCTAGTAGCTTTATAAGCTTCTATGTTTGCCTTTACCAAGGAGATCTTTGCTTTCATAATTCTTTTTTTTCTAGCTGTGGCCTTATCTTTTCCATTTACAGAGTCCCTTTAACATTTCTTGTTAAGTCAGTTTAGTGGGGCTGGACTCTTAGCTTTTGCTTCTCTGTAAAAGTCTTTACCTCTCCTTTAAATCTGAATGTTAACCTTTCTGGTTAGAGTAACTTGGTTATAGGTTTTAGCCTTTCATCACATTAAATATATGGTGTTACTCCTTTCTGGCCTGCAGAGTTTCTGGTGAAAAGTCAGCTGATAACCCTATGGAACTTCATTTGTACATAGTTTCTCCTCCCTTGCTGCTTTTGAGACCCTCTCTTTGTCTTTATTCTTTGTCATTTAAAAAACAAGCTGTGGGGGAGACCTTCAACTTGGTGGAGGAGTAAGACATGGAGATCACCTTCTTCCCCAGAAATACATCAGAAATACATCTACAAGTGAAACAACACAGACAGAACACCTACTGAATGCTGACAGAAGGCAGACTTCCCAAAGGGCAAGAAACTCTCCACGTACCTGGGTAGGGCAAAAGAAAAAACAGAGACAAAAGAATAGGGATGGGACCTGAATATCTGGAAGGGAGCTGTGAAGGAGGAAAAGTTTCCACACACTAGGAAGCCCCTTCACTGGCAGACAGAGGGGATGGCAGGGGTTAAGCTTCGGAGCCACAGAGGAGAGTGAAGCAATTGGGGTGCAGAGGACAAAATTGAGAGATTCCCACAGAGAGGATCAGTGCCAACCAGCACTCACCAGCCTGAGAGGCTTGTCTGCTCACCTGTTGGGGCTTGTGGGGGCTGCGAGCTAAGACGCGGGTTTTGGAGTTCAGATCCCAGGGAGAGGACTGGGGTTGGCTGCATGTACACAGCCTGAAGGGGGTTAGTCCACCACAGCTAGCCAGAAGGGAGTCCAGGAAAATGTCTGGAACTGCCTAAGAGGCAAGAGACCATCATTGTTTTGGGGTGTGCAAGGAGAGGGGATTCAGAGCACCGCCTAAACAAGCTCCAGAGATGGACACTAGCCGCAATTATCAGAGCAGACAACAGAGACAAGCATGAAATGCTAAGACTTCTGCTGCAGCCACCAAGAAGTCTGTGTGCAAGCACAGGTCACTATCCACACCTCCCCTCTCAGGAGCCTGTGCAGCCCACCACTGCCAGGGTCCCATGAACCAGGAACAACTTCCCTGGGAGAACATATGGCCTGCCTCAGGCTGTTGCAACATCATGCCTGTCTCTGCACCTGCAGACTCACCCTGCATTCCATACCCCTCCCTTCCCCTGGCCTGAGTGAGCCAGAGCCCCCTAATCAGCTGCTCCTTTGACCCTGTCCAGTCTGAGCGAAGAACAGATGCCCTCAGACGACCTACATGCAGAGGCAGGGCAAAATCCAAACTTGAACCCCAAGAGCTGTGCAAACAAAGAAGAGAAAGGGAAATTTCTCCCAGCAGCCTCACGAGCAGTGGATTAAATCTCCAGTCAAACTGATGGACCCGGCCTCCCTGGAATAGACAACGAATCATCCTAAAATTCAGGTGGTGGACTTTGGGAGCAACTGTAGACTTGGGGTTTGCTTTCTGCATCTAATTTGATTCTGGTTTTATGTTTATCTTAGTTTATTATTTAGAGTTTATTATCATTAGTAGATTTGTTTATTGATTTGGTTGCTCTCTTCCTTTTTTTAAATATATAGACATATTTTTTCCTTTTTCTCTTTTTGTGAATGTGTATGTGTATGCTTCTTCGTGTGATTTTGTCTGTATAGCTTTGCTTTTACCATTTGTACTAGGGTTCTGTCTGTCCATTTTTGCTGTTTTTGTTGCTGTTTTTTAGTATAGTTTTTAATGCTTGTTATCATTGGTGGATCTGTTTATTAGTTTGGTTGCTCTCTTCTTTATTTCTTTCTTTTTTAATTAACTTTTTAATTTTAATAATATTTTTATTATTTATTTTATTATTATTTTTTTTCTTTCTTTTATTTTTTGCCCCCTTTTCTTCTGAACCATGTGGCTGAGAGTCCTGGGATTCCAGCCGGGTGCCAGACCTGTGCCTCTGAAGTGCCAGAGCCGAGTTCAGGACATTGGTCCAACAGAGACCTCCTGGCTCCACATAATATCAAACGGCCAAAGCTCTCCCAGAGATCTCCACCTTAATGCTAAGATCCAGGTCTACTCAACGACCAGCAAGCTACAGTGCTGGGCACCCCATGCCAAACAACTAGCAAGAGAGGAACACAACACCGCCTATTAGCAGAGAGACTGCCTAAATTCATAATAAGGTCAGACACCCCAAAACACACCACCAGACATGGTACTGTACACTGGAAAGACAAGATCCAGGATCATCCACCAAAACACAGGCACCAGTCCCCTCCACCAGGAAACCTACACAACCCATGAAACCAACCTAAGTCACTAGGGGCAGACACCCAAACCAATAGGATCTAAGAACACTGCAGCCTGTGAAGTGGAGACCCCAAACACAGTAAGTTAAGCAAAATGAGAAGACAGAGAAATAAAAGGCAGATGAAGGACAAAGGTAAAAACCCACCAGACAAAACAAATGAAGAGGAAATAGGCAGTCTACCTGAAAAAGAATTCAGAGTAATGATAGTAAAGATGATCCAAAATCTTGGAAATAGAATGGAGAAAATACAAGAAATGTTTAACAAGGACCTGGAAGAACTAAAGAACAAAAAAAAATTATGAACAACACAATAAATGAAATTAAAAATTCTCTATAAGGAATCAGTAGCAGAATAAATGAGGCAGAAGAATGGGTAAGTGACTTGGAAAATAAAGTAGTCAAAATAACTACCACAGAGCAGAATAAAGAAAAAGAACGTAAAGAATTGAGGACAGTCTCAGACACTTCTGGGACAACATTAAACACACCAATATTCGAATTACAGGGGTCCCAGAAGAAGAAGAGAAAAAGAAAGTGTTTGAGAAAATATTTGAAGAGATTATCATTGAAAACTTCCCTAACATGTGAAAGGAAATAGTCAATCAAGTCCAGGAAAAGCAGAGAGTCCCATACAGAAAAAATCCAAGGAGAAACAAGCAAAGACACATATTAACCAAACAATCAAAAATTAAATACAGAGAAAAAATATTAAAAGCAGCAAAGGAAAGTAACAAAGAAAACCAAGGGAATCCCCATAAGGTTAACAGCTAAACTTTCAGCAGAAACTCTGCAAGCCAGAAGGGAGTGGCAGGATATATTTAAGGTGATGAAAGGAAAAAAAAAAACACAACCATGATTACTCTACCCAGCAAAGATCTCATTCAGATTCGATGGAGAAATTAAAACCTTCACAGAGAAGCAAAAGCTAAGAGAATTCAGCACCACAAAACCAGCATTACAACAAATGCTAAAGGAACTTCTCTACTCAGGAAACACAAGAGAAGGAAAAGACCTACAATAACAAGCACAAAACAATTAAGAAAATGGTAATAGGAATGTACATATTGATTACTACCTTAAACGTAAATGGATTAAATGCTCCAACCAAAAGATATAGACTGGCTGTTTGGATACAAAAACAAGACCCTTATATATGCTGTCTACAAGAGACCCACTTCAGACCTAGGGACACATAGAGACTGAAAGTGAGGGGATGGAAAAAAAATATCCCATGCAAATTGAAATCAAAAGAAAGCTGGAGCAGAAATTCTCATATCAGACAAAACAGGCTTTAAAATAGAGACTATTACAAGAGACAAATAAAGACACTACATAATGATCAAGGGATCAAACCATAAGAAGATAAAACAATTGTTATTCTTTATGCAACCAACATAGGAGCACCTCAATACATAAGGCAAATGCTAAGAGCCATAAAAGGGGAAAACAACAGTAACACAATCATAGTAGGGGACTTTAACACCCCACTTTCACCAATGGACAGATCATCTAAAATGAAAATAAATAAAGAAACACAAGCTTTACATGATACATTAAACAAGGTGGACTTAATTGATATTTATAGGACATTCCACCCCAAAAGAAGATAATATATTTTCTTCTCAAGTGCTCATGGAACATTCTCCAGGATAGGTAATATCTTCGGTCACAAATAAGTCCTTAGTAAATTTAAGAAAATTGAAATTGTATCAAGTATCTTTTCTGACCATAATGCTGTGAGGCTATATATCATTTACTGGACAAAATCTGTAAACAGTACAAACACATGCAGGCTAAACATTACACTACTAAATAACCAAGAGATGATTGAAGAAATCAAAGAGGAAATCAAAAAATACATAGAAAAAAATGGCAATGAAAGCATGATGACCCAAACCTATGGGATACAGTAAAACCAGTTCTAAGAAGAAAGTTTATAGCAATACAATCCTAACTCAAAAAACAAGAAGCATCTCAAATAAACAACCTAATCTTACACTTAAAGCAGTTAGAGAAAGAAGAAGAACAACAACAACAAAACCAAAGTAAGCAGAAGGAAAGAAATCATAAAGATCAGATCAGAAATAAATGAAAAATAAATGAAGAAAATAATAGCAGAGATCAATAAAACTAAAAGCTGTTTCTTTGAGAAGATAAACAAAATTGATAAACCAATAGCCACACTCATCACGAAAAAAAGGGAGAAAACTCAAATCAATAGAATTAGAAATGAAAAAGGAGAAGTAACAACTGACACTGCAGAAATAAAAAAGGTCATGAGAGATTGCTACAAGCAACTATATGCCAATAAAATGGACCACCTGGAGGAAACGAACAAATTCTTAGAAAAGCACAACCTTCCAAGACTGAACCAGGAAGAAATAGAAAATATAAACAGACCCTTCACAAGCACTGTCATGGAGACTGTGATTAAAAACCTTCCAACAAACAAAAGCCCAGGACCAGACGGCTTCACAGGCTAATTCTATCAAATATTTAGAGAAGAGCCAACACTTATCCTTCTCAAATTCTTCCACAATATAGCAGAGGGAGGAATACTCCCAAACTAATTCTATGAGGCCACCATCACCCTGATACCAAAACCAGACAAAGATGTCACAAAGAAGGAAAACTACAGGCCAATATCACTGATGAACATAGATGCAAAAATCCTCAACAAAATACCAGCAAACATAATCCAACAGCACATTAAAAGGATCATACACCATGATCAAGTGGAGTTTATCCCTGGAATGCAAGGATTCTTCAATATATGCATATCAATCAATGTGGTACACCATATTAACGAATTGAAGGAGAAAAACCATATGATCATCTCAATAGATGCAGAGAAAGCTTTCAGTGAAATTCGAAACCCATTTACAATAAAAAACCTCCAGAAAGTAGGCATAGAGGGTCTTGCCTCAACATAATAAAGGCCATATATGACAAGCCCACAGCCAGCATCGTTCTCAATGGTGAAAAAATTAACCATTTCCTCTAAGAGCAGGAAGAAGACAAGGTTGTCCACTGCCACCACTACTATTCACCATAGTTTTGGAAGTTTTACCCACAGCAATCAGAGAAGAAAAAGAAATAAAAGGAAGCAAAATTGAAAAGACAAAGTAAAGCTGTCACTGTTTGCAGTTGATATGGTACTATACATAGAGAATCCTAAAGATGCTACCAGAAAACTACTAGAGCTAATCAATGTTTGGTAAAGTACCAGGATACAAAATTAATGCACAGATCTCTTGGATTCCTATACACTAATGATGAAAATTCTGAAAGAGAAATTAAGGAACACTCACATTTACCATTGCAACCAAACGAATAAAATACCTTGGAATAAACCTACCTAAGGAGTCAAAAGACCTCTATGCAGAAAACTATCAGACACTGACGAAAGAAAATAAAGATGATACAAACAGATGGAGATATATACCACATTCTTGGGTTGGAAGAATCAACATTGTGAAAATGACTATAGTACCTAAAGCAATCTACAGATTCAATGCAATCCCTATGAAACTACCAATGGCATTTTTCACAGAACTAGAACAAAAAAATTTACAATTTGTATGGAAACAGAAAAGGTCCCGAATAGCCAAAGCAATCTTGAGAAAGAAAAACAGAGCTGGATAACTCAGGCGCCTGGACTTCAGGCTTTACTACAAAGCTACAGTAATCAAGAAAGTATGGTACTGGCACAAAAACAGAAATATAGATCAATGGAACAGGATAGGAAGCCCAGAGATAAACCCACACACATATGGTCACCTTATTTTTGAAAAAGTAGGCAATAATATACAATGGAGAAAAGACCGCCTCTTCAATAAATGGTCCTGGGGAAACTGGACAGCTACATGTAAAAGAATGAATTTAGAACACTTCCTAGCATTATACACAAAAATAAACTCAAAGTAGATTAAAGACCTTAATGTAAGGTCAGATACTATAAAACTCTTAGAGGAAAACTTTGGCAGAACACTCTACGACATAAATCACAGTAAGATCCTCTTTGACCCACCTCCTAGAAAAATGGAAATAAAAACAAAAGTAAAGGAATGGACCTTATTAAAAGCTTTTTCACAGCAAAGGAAAACATAAACAAGATGAAAAGTCAGGCCTCAGAATAGGAGAAGATATTTGCAAATGAAGCAACTGACAAAGGATTAATCTACAATATATAAAAGCAGCACATGCAGCTCAATATCCAAAAAACAAACAACACAATCCAAAAATGGGCAGAAGACAGACATTTCTCAAAGAAGATATACAGATTGCCAACAAACACATGAAAGGATGCTCAACATCACTAATCATTACAGAAATGCAAATCAAAACTAAAATGAGGTATCACCTCACACTAGCCAGAATGGCCATCATCAAAAAATGTACAAACAATAAATGCTGGACAGGGTGTGCAGAAAAGGAAACCCTCTTGCACTGTTGGTGGGAATGTAAATTGATACAGCCATTATGGAGAACAGTATGGAGGTTTCTTAAAATACTAAAAATAGAATTACCATATGATCCAGCAATCCCACTACTGGGCATATACCCAGGGAAAACCATAATTCAAAAAGACACATGCACCCCAATATTCATTGCAGCACTATTTACAATAGCCAGGTCATGGAAGCAACCTAAATGCCTATCAACAGATGAATGGATAAAGAAGATGTGGTACATATATACAATGGAATATTACTCAGTCATAAAAAAGAATGAAATTGAGTCATTTGTTGAGATGTGAATGGATCTAGAGACTGTCATACAGAGTGAAGTATGTCAGAAAGAGAAAAACAAATATTGTATATTAACACATGTATGTGGAACCTAGAAAACTGGTACAGATGAGCCGGTTTGCAGGGCAGAAGTTCAGACACAGATGTAAAGAACAGACGTGTGGACACCAACGGGGGAAAATCACTGTGGGGTGGGCATGGTGGTGTGCTGAATTGGGCGATTGGGATTGACATGTATACACTGATGTGTATAAAATTGATGACTAATAAGAACCTGCAGTATATATATATTAAGAAAAACAACAAACAAACAAAACAACTAATACTAAACTTTCTTTGGGCTATTTGTATGGAAATATGTTAATATAAATGTTTTAGACATTAAAAAAAAAAAAAAAAAGAGTCATGTACCACAATGCTCATTGCAGCCCTATTTACAGTAGCCAGGACATGGAAGTAACCTAGGTGTCCACTGACAGATGAATGAATAAAGAAGATGTGGCACATATATACAATGGAATATTCATCATAAAAGTAAACGAAATTGAGTTATTTGTAGTGAAGTGGATGGACCTACAGTCTGGCATACAGAATGAAGTAAGTGAGAAAGAGAAAAACAAATACCATATGCTAACACATATATATGGAGTCTAAAAAAAAAAAAAAGGTTCTGAAGAACCTAGGGGCAGGATAGGAATGAAGACGCAGATGTAGAGAATGGACTTGAGGACATGGGGAGGGGGAAGGGTAAGCTGGGACAAAGTGAGAGAGTGGCCTGCATGGACATATATACACTACCAAATGTAAAATAGATAGTTGGGGGAAGCAGCCGCATAGCACAGGGAGATGAGCTCGGTACTTTGTGACCACTTAGAGGGGTGGAATAGTGAGGTTGGGAGGGAGATGTAACAGGGAGGCGATATGGCAATATATGTATATGTATAATTGATTCACTTTCTTATAAAACAGAAACTAACTCACCATTGTAAAGCAATTATACTCCAAGAAAGATGTTAAAAAAAAAAACAAAAAACACGGTGGGAGGGGGGACCTTCATGATGGTGGAGAAGTAAGATGTGGAGATCGTTTTTCTCCCTACAAATGCTTCAAAAATACATCTAAATGTGGAACAACTCCTACAGAATGTCTACTGAATGCTGGCAGAAGACCTCAGACTTCCCAAAAAGCAAGAAAGTCCCCACATGCCTGTGTAGTGTAAAAGAAAAAAGGAAAAACAGAGACAAAATAATAGGGATGGGACCTGCCCCTCTGGGAGGGAGCTGTGAAGGAGGAAAAGTTTCCACACACTAGGAAGCCTCTTCACTGGCAGACACCAGGGCTGGGTGGGGTGACAGCTTCAGAGCCACAGAGGAGAGCACTGCAAAAAGGGTGCAGAGGGCAAAGAGGAAAGATTCCTGCAGGAAGGATCAGTCCAACCAGCACTCACCAGCCTGAGAGGCTTGTCTTCTCACTTGCCATACCAGGTGGGTGTTGGGAGCTGAGGCTCGGGCTTTAAAGGTCAATCCAGGGAGAGAACTGAGGTTGGCTGTGTGAACACAGCATGAAGGGGGCTAGTGCACCACAGCTAGCTGGAAGGGAGTCCAGGGAAATGTCTGGACCTGGCTAAGACATAAGAGAACATTGTTCAGGGTGCACAAGAGGGAATTCAGAGTACCACCTAAATGAACTTCAGAGATGGGCATGAGCTGTGGCTATCACCTTGGACCCCAGAGATGGGCATAAAATATTAATGCTGCTGCTGCAACCACCAAGAATCCTGTGTGCAAGCCACCACCCCCATCCCTGGGAGCCTGTGCAACCTGCCACTTCCAGGGCCCCATGATCCAGGAAAACTTCCCGGGAGAACACACAGCATGCCCCAGGCTGTTGCAATATCATGCTTGTCTCTGCCACTGCAGTCTCGCCCTACATTCCAATTATAACTACCGTACCCCTCCCTCCCTCTGGCCTGAATGAGCAAGAGCACCCTAAACAACAGCTGCTTTAACTGCCTCCTGTCTGGGTGAGGAACAGATGCTTGAGGGTGACTTACATGAAGAGGTGGGGCCAAAACCAAAGCTGAACCCTAGGACCATTGTGAATAAAGAAGAGAAAGGGAAATTTCTCCGTGCAGCCTCAGGAGCAGCCGATTAAATCCCCACAGTCAACTTGATGTACCCTGTCTCCGTGGAATACCTGAATAGACAATGAATCGTCTGAAAATTGTGGCAGGGGACTTTAGGATCAACTGTAGACTTGGGATTTGCTCTCTGTGACTGATTTTTTTCTGATTTTTATGTTTATCTTAGTTTAGTACTTAGCACTTGTTATCATTGGTTGATTTGTTTATTGGTTTGATTGCTCCATTCTTTTATTTTTAATTACTTTTTATTTTAATATATTTTTCTTCTTTATTTTTATCTGTGTTTTTTTTTTTCTTCTTTCTTTTTTTTCCTCCCTTTTCTTCTAGCCATGTGGCTGACAGGGTTTGGTGCTCTGGTTGGGTGTCAGGCCTGAGCCTCTAAGGTGGGAGAGCTGAATTCAGGACATTGGACCACCAGAGACCGCCTGGCCCCACATAATAACAATTGGCAAAAGGTCTCCCAGGATCTCCATCTCAATGCTAAGGTCCAACTCCACCCAAAGGCCAGCAAACTCCAGTGCTGGATGCCCCAGGCTAAGCAACTACCAAGAAAATAACACAAACCCCCAATTAGCAGAGAGGCTGCCCCAAATCATCCTAAGTTCACAGACACCCCAAATCACACCACCAGACGTGGCCCTGCCCACCAGAAAGACAGGATCCAGCCCCACCCACCATAACAGAGGCACAAGTCCCCTCCACCAGGAAGCCTACACAAGCCACTGGCCAACCTCACTCACTGGGAGTAGACACCAATGACAACTGAAACTATGAATTTGCAGCCTGTGAAAAGGAGACCCCAAACACAGTAAGTTAAACAAAATGAAAAGGCAGAGAAAATTGCAGCAGATGAAGGAGCAAGGTAAAAACCCATCAGACCAAATGACGAGAAAATAGGCAGTCTACCTGAAAAAGAATTCACAGTAATGAAAGTAAAGATGATCCAAAATCTAGGAAATAGAATGGAGAAAATACAAGAAATGTTTGCAAAGAACCTAGAAGAACTAAAGAGCAAACAAACAATGATAAACAACACAATAAATGAAATTAAAGATTCTCTAGAAGGTATCCATACCAGAGTAACTGAGGCAGAAGAAAGAATAAGTGACCTGGAAGATAAAATAGTGGAAATAACTGCTGCAGAGCAGAATAAAGAAAAAGAAAGAAAAGAATTGAGGACAGTCTCAGAGATCTCAGGGACAACATTAAACACAACAACATCCGAATTACACAGGTCCCAGAAGGAGAAGAGAAAGAGAAAAGTTCTGAGAAAATATTTGAAGAGACTATAGTTGAAAACTTCCCTAACATGGGAAAGGAAATAGTCAATCAAGTCCAGAAAGCAAAGAGTTCCCATACTGGAAAAATCCGAGGAGAAACATTCTAAGACACATATTAATCAAACTTTCAAAAATTAAACATAAAGAAAAAATATTAAGAGCAGCAGGTGAAAAGCAACAAATAACATACAAGGGATTCCTCATAAGGTTAACAGCTGATCTTTCAGCAGAAACTCTGCAAGAAGGGAGTGGCAGGACATATTGAAAGTGATGAAGGGGAAAAACCTACAACCAAGATTACTTTACCCAGCAAAGATCTTATTCAGGTCCTATGGAGAAATTAAAAACTTCACAGACATGCAAAAGTTAAGAGAATGCAGCACCACCAAACCAGCTTTACAACAAAAGGAACCAGCTTTACAACAAAAGGAACTTCTCATCAGGAAACACAAGAGAAGGAAAAGATCTACAAAAACAAACACAAAACAACTAAGAAAATGGTAATAAAAACATGCATATCAAAAATTACCTTAAATATAAGTGGATTAAGTGCTCTAACCAAAAGACATAAAGTGGATGAATGAATACAAAACCATGACCCATATATATGCTGTCTACAAGAGACCCACTTCAGACATAGGGACACAAAGAGACTGAAAATGAGGGGATAGAAAAAGATATTCCATGAAAATAGAAATAAAATGAAAGCTGGAGTAGCCATTCTCATATCAGACAAAATAGACATTAAAATAAAGACTGTTACAAGAGACAAAGAAGGACACTACATAATGATCAAGGGATCAATCCAAGAAGAAGATATAACAAATGTTAATATTTATGCACCCAACATAGGAACACCTCAATACATAAGGCAAATGCTAACAGCCATAAAATAGGATATCAACAGTAACACAATAATAGTAGGGGACTTTTACACCCACTTTCACCAAAGGACAGATCATCCAAAATGAAAATAAATAAGGAAACACAAGGTTTAAATGATACATTAAACAAGATGGACTTAATAGATATTTATAGGACATACCATCCAAAAACAACAGAATACACTTTTTCTCAAGTGCTCATGGAATATTTTCCAGGATAGATCTATCTTGGGTCACAAAGCAAGCCTTTGTAAATTTAAGAAAATTGGAATCATATCAAATATCTTTTGCAACCACAGTGCTATGAGACCAGATATCAATTATAGGGGGGAAAATCTGTAAAAAAATACAAACACATGGAGGTTAAGCAATACACTACTAAATAACCAAGAGATCACTGAAGAAATCAAAGAAAACCTAGAAACAAATGACAATGAAAACACGATGACCCAAAACCTAAGTGGGATGAAGCAAAAGTGGTTCTAAGGGGGAAGTTTATAGCAATACAATCCTAGCTCAAGAAACAAGAAAAGTCTGAAACAAACAACCTAACCTTACACCTAAAGCAATTAGAGAAAAAAGAACAAAAAAAACAAAGTTAGCAGAAGGAAGGAAATCATAAAGTTCAGATCAGAAGTCAATGAAAAAGAAATGAAGGAAACGATAGCAAAGATCAATAAAGCTAAAAGCTAGTTCTTTGAGAAGATAAACAAAATTGATAAACCACTAGCCAGACTCATTAAGCAAAAAAGGTAGAAGACTCAAATCAATAGAATTAGAAATGAAAAAGAAGTAGCAAATGCCACTGCAGAAATACAAAGCATTGTGAGAGATTACTACAAGCAAATCTATGCCAGTAAAATGGACAACCTGGAGGAAATGGACAAATTCTTAGAAAAGCACAACCTTCTGAGACTGAACCATGAAGAAATAGAAAATATAAACAGACCCATCACAAGCACTGAAATTAAAACTGTGATTAAAAATCTTCCAACAAACAAAAGCCCAGAAACAGATGGCTTCACAGGGGAATTCTATCAAACATTTAGAGAAGAGCTAACACCCATCCTTCTCAAACTCTTACAAAATATATCAAAGGGAGGAACACTCCCAAACTCATTCTACGAGGGCACCATCACCCTGGTACCAAAACCAGATACTGATGCCAAAAAAAAAAAGAAAATTACAGGCCAATATCCCTGATGAACATAGATGCAAATATCCTCAACAAAATACTAGCAAACAGAATCCATCAGCACATTAAAAGGATCATACACCAAGAACAAATGTAGTTTATCTCATGAATGCAAGGTTTCTTCAATATGTGCAAATCAATTAATGTGATATACCATGTTAACAAATTGATGGATTAAAACAATATGATAACCTCAATAGATCCAGAAAAAGCTTTTGACAAAATTCAACACCGATTTATCATAAAATCTCTACAGAAAGTAGGCATAGAGAGAACCTACCTCACCATAATAAAGGTCATATATGACAAACCCACAGCCAACATCGTTCTCAGTGGTAAAAGACTGAAACCATTTCCTCTAAGATCAGGAAAAAGTCAAGGTTGAACAGTCTCACCACTATTATTCAAAATAGTTTTGGAAGTCCTAGCCATGGCAATCAGAGAAGAAAAAGAAATAAAAGGAATCCAAACCTGAAAAGAAGAAGTAAAGCTGTCACTATTTGTAGGTGACATGATACTCTACATGGAGAATTCTACAGATGCTACCAGAAAACTACCAGAGCTAATCAATGAATCTGGTAAAGTAGCAGGATACAAAATTAACGAACAGAAATCTTTTGGATTCCTATACACTAATGATGAAAAATCTGAAAGAGAATTTAAGGAAACACTCCCATTTACCATTGCAATGAAAAGAAAAAAATACCTAAGAATAAACCTATCTAAAGAGACAAGCGACCTGTATGCAGAAAACTATAAGACACTGATGAAACAAATTCAAGATGATACAAACAGATGGAGAGATATACCATGTTCTTGGATTGGAAAAATCAACATTGTGAAAATGAATATACTACCCAAATCAATGTACAGATTCAATGCAATCCCTATGAAACTACCAATGGCATTTTTCACAGAAGTAGAACAAAAAATTTTACAATTTTTATGGAAACAAAAAAGATCCCGAATAGCCAAAGCAACATTGAGAAAAAAAACTGGAGATGAAGGAATCAGACTCACTTATTTCAGACTATACTACAAAGCTACAGTAATCGAGACAGTATGGTACTGGCACAAAAAAAATGAAATATAGATCTGTGGAACAGGGTAGAAAGCCCAGAGATAAACCCATGCATATATGGTCACCTTACCTTTGATAAACTAGGCAAGAAAGAATATACAATGGAGAAAAGACAGCCTCTTCAATAAGTGGTTCTGGGGAAACTGGACAGCTACATGTAAAACAATGAAATTAGAACAGTTCCTAATGCCATACACAGAAATAAACTCAAAATGGATTAAAGACCTAAATGTAAGGCCAGACACTATAAAACTTTTAAAGGAAAACATAGGCAGAACACTCTATGACATAAATCACAGCAAGATCCTCTTAAACCCACCTCCTACAAAAATAGAAATAAAAATAAACAAATGAGACCTCATGAAACTTCAAAGCTTTTGCACAGCAAAGGAAATCATAAACCAGACGAAAAGACAACCTTCAGAATGGGATAAAATATTTGAGAATGAAGCAACCGACAAAGGATTATTCTCCAAAATATACAATCAGCTCATGCAGCTCAATATCCAAAAAACAAAAAACCCAATCCAGAAATGCATAGAAGACCTAAATAAAAATTTCTCCAAAGAAGACATACAGATTGCCAACAAACATATAAAAGGATGCTCAACATCACTAATCATTAGAGAAATGCAAATCAAAACTATAATGAGATATCACCTCACATTGGACAGAATTGCCATCATCAAACTAATCTACAAACAATGAATGCTGGAGAGGGTGTGGTGAAAAGGGAACCCTCTTGCACTGTTGGTGGGAATATAAATTGATACAGCCACTATGGAGAACAGTATGGAGGTTCCTTAGAAAATTTAACAAAAACTACCATATGACCCAGCAATCCCACTACTGGGCATATACCCTGAGAAACCCACAATTCAAAAAGAGTCATGTTCCACAATGTTTATTGCAGTACTATTTACAATAACCAAGATATGGAAGCAACCTAAGTATCCATCGACAGAAGAATGGGTAAAGAAGATGTGGCACATATATGCAATGTGATATTAGCCATAAAATGAAATGAAATTGAGTTATTTGTAGCAAGGTGGATGGATGGAGAGACTGTCACACAGAGTGAAGTAAGTCAGAAAGAGAAAAACAAAAACCATATGCTAATACATATATATGGAATCTAAAAAAAAAATATTCTGATGCTGATGAACCTAGCGGCAGGACAGGAATAAAGATGCAGATGTAGGGAATGGAGTTAACTATATGGGGATGGGGAAGGGTAAGCTTGGACGAAGTGAGAGAGTAGCATTTACATATATACAGTACCATATGTATAATAGATAGCTAGTGGGAAACAGCTGCATAGCACAAGGAGATCAGCTCGGTGCTTTGTGACCACCTAGAGAGGTGGGGTAGGGAGGGTGTGAGGGAGGCGCAAGAAGTAGGGGATGTGGGGATAATTGTATATACATAGCAATTTAGTTTGTTATACAGCAGAAACTAACACAACATTGTAAAGCAATTATACTCAAAGAAAGATGTTAAAAATATATATAATAAAAAATTTAAAAAAATAAAAAACAAGGCATTTTGGTGTGGACCTCTTTGAGTTCATCTTATTTGGGACTGTCAGTGCTTCCTGTTGTGGATGTCTTTTTTGTCGCCCAGATTATGGAATTTTCAACTATTTTGTCTTCAAATCATTTCTCTTCCCTCTTCCCTTTTTCTTCTTATTCTGAGATCCTTATGATGCAAGTGTTAGTACACATGATGTTGTCCCATAGATCTCCTAAACTGTCCTCATTTTTTAAATTCTTTTTTCTCTTTTCTGTTCAGCTTTGGTGATTTCCACTACTCTGTCTTCCACTTCACTGATTCCCCCCCCCGAACCCCCCATATCATGTAACTACTGTTGATTACTTCTAGTGTATTTTTTTTTTAAATTTCAGTTATTGTATTTTTTCAGCTCTGTTTGTTCTTCTTTACATTTTCTAATGCTTTGTTAAACTTCTCACTGTGTTCATTCATTCTCCTGAGGTCACTGAGCACTCTTATAGTCATTACCTTGAACTCTTTATCAGGTAGATTGCTTACCTCCACTTCACTCAGTTCTTCTTCTGGGGTTTATATTGTTCCTTCATTTGGAACATATTCCTCTGCTTCCTCATTTGTTCTAATTTTCTTTTTTTACTTCTATATATTAGGGAGGTTGCTTACAATATCCATCTTGGGTAAATGGCCTTATATGAGAGACATTCTATGGGTGCCAGCATATAGCTCTTGTGACTAGACACTCTCTTTTACCCACAAGAGCTATATGCTCTAGGGGTGTCCCGTATGTGGTATTCATGGGACCTTCTGTTGTGGCATGGTGACTACTGTGGGTGCCCTGGAGGTTGGGGGCTGGCTCCTGACCAGGTTGGCTGCCAGGTCTTGTCTCATGTGGAGGCCGATGGCTGTTGGCGGCCAGGGCCATGTCTTGGCATGGCTGGTTGTGTGTATTCCAAAGCTTGTACTGACACACTGGTGAGTGGGCCAGGGCTCATGGCAGCTGCTGCTGGGTTCATGAATTCCAGGGCTTGTGGGTCTTAAGGGTCCCAGGGCTTGCCTTTGTCCTCTGGTGGTGGGGCCAGGTCTAGGGGCAACTGGCTGTGGGTCTGGGAGGTTCCAGGTCTGGTGCTGGCCCACTGGTAGGTGGAGACAGGTATGGGGTGGTTGGCTGTAGAACATAAGCAGGCCTTTAGAAAGTGCCAGCCCTTTGGTGGACAAGGATGTGTCCCCATGTGACTGGCTATTTGGCTTGTGGTTTCCTGGGACTGGTTAATAGCATACAGAGAAGATTCCAATTGGTGCTTGTCAGTACCAGTGTCCTTATGGTAGAATGAGCTCCCAAAAATGTCTGCTTCCAGTGTATGTGTCTCCAGGAGGAATATTAGTTACCCCCTGCCTTTCCAGGAGGCTCCCTATTATCATAAAATGTGTCTGACTCAGGCTCTTTCAAATTACTGCCTCTATGTTCGGTATTGGAATGTGTGTGATTTTGTGTGTGTGCTTTAAGAGTGGTGTCTTTGTTTTCTAGAGCCCTCTAGCTCTCCTGAAAGCAAGACCCACTGGCCTTCAAAGCCAAATATTCTGTGGACTCACCTCAGTATTGGGTCTCCAGGCTGGGGATCTGCTGAGGTGCAGATCTTTCGCTACTTGAGGAGAAACTCTACATTTGTGATTATCTTCCCCTTTGTGGGTCACATACCAGAGGGTGTGGGTCTTGACTATCCTGCATCTCCTCCCTTCTAACCAATGTTGGTATACTTCCTTCTTTATATCTTTAGTTGTGGAAAATGTTTTTCTGCTACTCTTTAGGTTATTCTCATCAGTAGTTGCTCTTTAAATATCAATATGTAATTATGGTGTGCCCACAGGAGGAGGTGAGCTCAGTGTTTTCATACTCTTCCATCTTGGCAACTCTTTGCTACTACTTTAATTTTACATTAGATGTACAATGGTCATATTGTAGACCCAGCATAGATGAAATGCATGTTTTCATTGTTATTCCAGAAGTAATGGTAAAATCTATAGAAAGGGGAAATGGGAGACAAATGACAAACACAACACACAGGGAGAATGCCATGTCAACATGAAGGGCAAACCACCAGAAGTTAGGCAAAAAGCATGGAACAGTTAGGCAAAAAGCACAGTTCTTAGAAAGAATCAGTCCTACTGACAACTTGACCTTGGATTTCTAGCCTTCAGCTGTGAGACAGACAATACATTTTTTATATTTAAGTAATCTAGTTTGTGGTACTGTGTTACAGTGACTCTAGCAAACTAATACAATTTTAACAGAATGTGAAAAGATGATGGTTATATACTTTAAATAGACTTTGTTTCAACTTAAGTTGGAGGCAAGTCAAGATGGTGGAGTAGGAAGACCCTGAACTCATCTCCCCTCATGAACACATCAAAACTACAATTACATAGAGAACAAATCTTGCTAAGGATGACCTGCAGAGTAGCAGAACAGTTCTATTATACAAATAAGGATGTAAAGAAAGAACCACACAGAGTCTGATAGGAAGGAAGAAGAAGTAATCTAGTTGGGAGTCACATCCCTAGGGGGTGACCCAGAAAAGGATATCACGGAGTTGGGGACCTTCTCTGGGCAGCGAGGGCTATTTAATAGCCACCCAAGGCCTTGAGTCTGATATCAGAAGAGGAACCCCTTAAATGGTTTGAAAACCAGTGAGAAATAACAGAGGGCTGTAAGAAGCTGAGACTACACTCCTAATGAGCATGTACATAGACTTGCTTGCTTCCCATCCTAGTGTGAAGGCAGCAGATTAGAAACTGGCAGCTGCTCTGGCTGGCCTTCTAGGACTACCCCAGAATGTCCCACAACCTGTACCAACTCTTGCTCCAGCACATACTACCCTGACACTGCTACTGACTAAGGTGGAGGCTACCATTGCCAATGTATATGATCTCACCTGGGAAAGGAGCAGAGACAGCTCAGTAGTGTGGTTCCAACCCCTCCAGCCCCAACCCCACCTCAAACCAAGCCATGCACACTGAGAAAAAAGAACTAGCTAAGAACTGCAGTTCCAAGCACGCAGGCCCTGGCTATGCCCCCAACCAAGATGGAGACTTGTTGGGGGCATGGGAGAAGTCCAACTCCCTAAAGGTTCCTGCTCCAGGTGTTCTGGCCCTAACCCCACCCTGACAGATTGATAACCATCAGTGAGCTTAGGAGAAACCCTAGCTTGCACGTGGCTCTGGCTTCAGCTTCTCTGACTTTAGCCCTACTTCTCACCATAGCAGTGGCTAACAGTGCCCTGCAGGAGAAGATGCAGGTCATGCTCAGTTAAGATTTAGCTCTTCCACCAAAGCCACTGGCCTCATGCAGGCTGCATAGGGATGCTACCACACAAGGACATGACTTCAAGACTGGGAGAGGTAATTGTTTAATCTAATTTCATAAAGACAAGCAGAGAAAATTAACAAAATGAGAAAACAAAGGAATATATTTCCAAAAAAAGAGAAAAAAAGAAAAACCATAGAAAATACCCTAATACCCTATTGAAACAAAGAAAAAGAATTTATCTGATAAAAAAGTTCAAAGCAATAGCAATAAAAATGTGAATTGAACTTGGAAAAAGATTAGATGAACACAGAACTAAAACAAAGAACTAGAAATATAGAAAAGAACCAGTCAGAGCTGAAGAATACAATAACTGAAATGAAAAATACACTAGAAGGAATTAACAGCAGATTAGGTTATATGAAAGAACACATAAATGACTTGGAAGATAGAATAGTGGATCACCCAAACAGAAGAGTAAAAAGAAAAACAAATTTAAAAAAATGAGGATAGTTTAATGGAACTCTGAAACAACATCAAGTATACTAAAATTCACACTATGGGGCTCCCAGAAGGAGAAGAGACAGAGAAAGGGGTAGAAAATGTATTTGATGCAATTATGCCTGAAAACTTTCCTAATCTGAAGAAGGAAACAGATATCCAGGTACAGGAAGCAGAGAGTCCCAAACAAGATGAACCCAGAGACCCACATCAAAACATATCATAATTAAAATGGTAAAAGTTTAAATTAAAGAGAAAATTTTAAAGACAACAAGAGAAAAAAAGTATCACGTACAAGGCAACCCCCCCATAAACCTATCAGCTGATTTTTCAGCAGAAATTTTTCAGGCCCAGAAGAAGTGGCATGACATTTTTAAAGTGCTGAAAGGAAAAATCTGCAACCTAGGATACTCTATCCAGCAAGGATATCACTCACAATGGAAGGAGAAATAAAGAGTTTTCTAGCAAGTAAAAACTAAGAGTTCACCACTACTAAACTGACCTTATAAGAAATGTTAAAGGGTCTTCTGTAAGTGAAAAAGAAAAGGGTATAACAAGAAATAAGAAAATATAGGAAGGAAAAAAATCCCACAAACAAAGGCAAATATATAATAAAAGCAGTGGATGAACCACTTAAATAAGCTAGTAGGGGGTTAAAAGACAAAAATTGTAAAATCAACTGTAAGTACATTAAGCAGTTAAACGATAGACATAAAAATGTAAAATATGATATAAAATCCAAAATATGGGGTATGGGAGTAAAAATCATAGATCTTTTAGACTGTGCTTGAACTGAAATGACTATTAGTTTAAAATAAGTAGATAAAGTTATAGGTCAACATATATAAACTTCATGGTAACCACAAATCAAAGACCTACAATAGATACCCAAAACTAGAGAGAAAGGTACACAAAAATAACACTAAACAAAATTATTAACCACAAGGAAAAAAACTAAAATAAGAAAAGAAAAAAGAAGAACTACAAAAGCAACCAGAAAACAAGTAACAAAATGGAAATAATTGCAGGCCTATCAATAATGACTTTAAATGTCAATGGACTAAATGCTCCAATCAAAAGACATAGAGTGGGGTTTCCCTGGTGGCGCAGTGGTTGAGAGTCAGCCTACCAATGCAGGGGACACGGGTTCGTGCCCCAGTCCGGGAAGATCCCACATGCCGCGGAGCGGCTGGGCCCATGAGCCATGGTCACTGAGCCTGCGCGTCCAGAGACTGTGCTCCGCAAAATGAGAGGCCACAGCAGTGAGAGGCCCACGTACTGAAAAAAAAAAAAAAATTGGTATATAGGGAACATGTCTCAACAAAATAAAGCCTATTTATGACCAACACATATGTAACATCGTAGTCAATGGTGAAGAACTGAAAGCCTTTCATCCAACATCAGGAACAAGTATGTCCACTCTCACTGTTTCTATTTAACACAGTATTGGAATTCCTAGACATAGCAGGCAAGAAAAGGAAATAAAGACATCCAAATTGGAAGTTAAGAAAGAAAACTGTCACTATTTGCAGATGACATATACTCTATATAGAAAACACTATCCTCCACCAAAAAACTCTGAGAACTAATAAATGAATTCAGTAAAGTTGCAAGATACAAGATTAATGTACAAAAATCACTACACTGTTAGTGAGAATATATCAATAAATTGGTAAAGCTACTATGGAAAAAGTTTGGAGGTTTCTCAAAAAATTAAAAATAGAACTACCATATGATACAGCAATTCCACTCCTGGGTATA
The DNA here is from genome assembly GCF_059928025.1 of Delphinapterus leucas. Classification (NCBI taxonomy): domain Eukaryota; kingdom Metazoa; phylum Chordata; class Mammalia; order Artiodactyla; family Monodontidae; genus Delphinapterus; species Delphinapterus leucas. The sequence continues at coordinate 34,207,983 of NC_143147.1, forward strand.
CATCAAAAGAAAATGATAACACTAATTCAAAAAGATATATAAATCTCAATTTTCATTACATTATTTACCATAAAGAAGATGTGGTGTATATATACAATGGGATGTTACTCAGCCATAAAAATGAATAAAACTTTGCCATTTGCAACAATATGAATGGACCTGGAGGATACTATGCTTAGTCAAACAATTCAGACAGAGAAAACAAATATTGTATGATTTCACTTATATGTGGAATCTGAAAAATAAAAACAACAAGTGAGTAGAACAAAATAGAAACAGACTCACAAACAGATACAGAGAATAAACTAGTGATTATCACTGGGAGAGAGGTGGAAGAGGGTCAAGAAAGGGAAGGTGATTAAGATGTATATAGAGAAGTGGCCTAGTATTCTTGTTCTTATGGAAATTTTCTGAAGTTAGTTATTCTTTTTCTCAATTTTGTAATAATTAGGACTTTAAGCTAAATAGTCATGAGAATGTTATAAAGAAATAATTCTGTTGCATTTTCAGAGAAACGGTGGAGTTTTTTTCTTTATAGTTACTAACATTAGATCAGCCATCTGTCATTTTTTACTAGTAAACCTATACATTTCAAATACTCCTGCCTAGAAAAGCTTGATTATTTCTCTGCTCTAGCAAAATATGAAAATTTCCAGTTATTTATCAATGTTTCAAATAGCAAAAAAATCTTGCAGTTGTTGCAGTGGTTTATGATGAGGTTACCTAACTCCAAATTCACTGGCAAATGCCATGGCTCACAAAAGGAATGTAATTCTGCTATTTTTTTGAAAAGGCAACTTCCACAGACGTTTTGTGTGGATAATGAATGTGAGCTTAATCTGAAATCTTTGTAAGAGTATCAGTGAGTGCTGTGGCTATTTAGTGTTATTGTAGTAACATTTATCACAATCCATAATAATCTTTTATATGTGTTTAATATTTATCTCCCCAATAGACTGTAAACTCATGAGAACCAGGACTATATTTGTCTTGGTAAACATTGTGCCCCACAAATCTAGCACAAAGAAATTTTAATAAATATTTGTTGCATGAAAGCATGATTAAGTATGACGAATCAGGATTATTGCATGGTCAATGCAAAATATTATCAGTTTGATACAAAATGTAGATAACTGCACTTCAGGGGATGTGGTTCTAACCTCTCCTTTCCAGCTATTTAACAAAACTAATTTTTAAAAATTTTCTCCGATTTGGATGTTATATATTTTCTTTAAAAATATTTGTAGCTCTCTATTTCTTAGAAAGTTTAAAATCTGCAGCAGAACAGTTATTTGTATAATCTGACTTCAATCAACACATCCAGCTTTACCTCTTTCCATTTTCCCAGTCTTTCTCTTTCCTTTCCCTCCAAATATGTTCATTATGAGATAGTCAGACAGACCTATTTTCAACCCCATTTGTTTCATGTACTTTCAGAACTATATGATGGTGTTCTTGCCTAGAATAGCTGTCACTTTCACCTCTATCTGTTGGAATTCTATTAATCTTGTAAGATTCTCCTCCCATAGAAACTCACATAATTCACTGCAGACATCACACCGAGGATGTACAAGAATGAGAAAGTTTCTAATAATCATTGTACCAAGTTCCAAAAGAAAGATATGGCAACTAACATCTCACTCAGAGTAAAGGTACATGTCCTTACAATGGCCCCCTGACCTACAGAGTTGATCCCTCTCACATCAGTTCCAACATCACAGTCCTCTTAATTGTTCCTTGAATATCCCATTGGCAGTGGGTGTCTCTTCTGGCCAGAACGCTCTTCAAGAGATCTGCTTGACTAAATTTTGTAACTATCATTATCCTCTTTAATACTCCAACCTACACCTTTCTTGTCCTCTCCTGCACTCCCAATCCTATTTATACTTCACTTTCTCTTTGTTTTAATCCATAACACTTATCATTCTATAATACAGTGTATACTATATTAATTTGTATGTTGTTTATTATCTGATTCAACATTCTAGAATAAAGCTCCAGAACTTTACTAATTCACCAATATATTCAAACACCTGGAAATGAGAGCACTCTCAATACTTCTTGAATGAATACAATTCACAGAGCACTAGATTTGTGTCACAAGCCTTCTCACATATATTATTTTAATTAATCTTACTGACTTTTGGACTTTTTACTCTTTCCATTTTACAGATGTAGAAACTGAAAGCCAAAGAACCTAAATATGCTAAGGTTATATAAACAATCTGCTGCAGATTCTTTCCAATAAAGCCATGCAGCTTCAGTCTGCAAGGAGAAAGATTTAGATGACTGCTGCACAATTGCTATATCTTAGTAAAATGAATAGACAACTCAGGGTGGAGAATGCTCACTTATGGGTGTGACTAGTTGTCAAAGACAGGTTAGCAAGGAGTAGGGGAATATTTGAGTCTAGGGGAAACAAGTGAGGTAAGAGAAAAGGAATCAGAAACATCCAAGAGCAGAGTTGTACCATTAAACCACTGTAAAGATCTTAAAGTGGGACACTGTTTTCCTAGTTTCCCCCTTATCCTAAACCATACACTTTAAATGAATCCCAAACCATATCTGAACAGATGGTTATTTGCATAATTTTTTTAAAAATACCATAGTACGTGTCACAGTTAACCTAGTGTTTCCCCAGGGATCCTATGGTCCTTTGGATAAAATGTCCAAAAGTTAAGCTGTTCATTGATAGTTTTTTAGGAAGGAAAATAATGCTTTTAAGTTGTTCATTTGTTTAACATTTACTGAGCACTTATTATATTGCAGGTTCTGTGTTAGACCTTGGAGAGTCAGAAATAAACAAGGCAGATATGTTCTTGCCCTTAGAAAACATGCAGTTTCCTTGGAAAGAGGAGAGACTCTTTGTTGTAAGTACAAGAAGTGTTCATATCCTGACAGATGTCTATGTAAGATAAATCTATTATCTAAAAAGAGTTTTCAATTTTCCTTCAAGACAGTGGTCAAGAACTGGCTTTATAACATGAGTTGAGTTTTTAAAAATAAAGAGATATCCAGGGGTGGGATAATTCAAGAGAATGTATTCTGGTCAGAGGGATATATTTGAGCAAGATGCATTCAGTGACCTGCTGGGTGTGACTGGAGCATAGGGTTCAAGTTGGAGGTGGGGGAAGGAGCTGGGAGGGAAGAGATGGGACTGGAGAACTAGGAAGATCCAGATCATGCCATGTTAAAGGCCAAGACATTATCCTGGAGGTTTGGGGGGAGAGGTGTGGAAAAATGTAAATAGCTATATGCCAATTAGTATTGACATTTAGAGAGATGACTCTGGTTGGGACTGTGATGAAGATTTGGAAGGTGTAAGCCTAGTGGCAGGGGGATCTTTTAGGACATTTTTGGAGGAATCCAGGGTCTCTGCTAAAGCTGTCTTTTATAAATTTTTTTTCTGAAAATTCTTCCAGGTTTCCCTCTTTTTATACATTCCGTGAGATGCTCCCCATTCCCTATCTCTTCTTTTTCCTGAGCAAACTGCTCTTGCAGGTGAGTAAAAAAGAGGAGATATGTTTTGTCTAAGCCACCAGAACTGAACAGGTACACAGAGGCCCACTTTCAGCTCTTCTGACTCTCAGAACCAAAGATCTGAGAAAGTATTGCAATGAGGTTTTTCATTAGTGGGAGTTCAGAGAAACAGCTGAGACTAGAGCTAATGTTCTGTTGGTGAAGCAAATGAGAAACAGAGAACAATAGAAAAAAGGAATAAAAGAAAATGTTGAGGAATAAAGACACATGACCCTTATAAACCTTGGCATGTGAGTGAGGGTGAGATAAAAGAGGAGAGAGGAATGGGGTTTAGAATCTACACTTTTATTTCTGGAAATCTAAGAGTACAGCGAGAGACACATGAAAAATATTTTAAATCCAGTTGTTCCACTGAGAAAAGCAGGAACACTTAAGTAAAACAAATTGACCCTGTGTCCCACTTCTTTCTTTCTTTGGAAAAAAAAAAAAGGATTGCAGAGAGGGCATTTACTTTGATTATGCCGGGTGTCTGTGAAAATAAGGGGGGAAAAGGACAAGAAAAAGAAAGAAAGCAACTATATTTGAAACAATAAGTCTTTGGAGCTGTGTTTAAGGCATTGTCAGCCTGGAGGAGCATGAGGAGATCGGATGATGAGTAAATATTTTGGAACAGACCCATTTTGAGTAGAGAGCCAGAGAGACATCTGCAAAGATGAAAAGTTTTTGTTTAAAACATGTAAGGCCAGATTTCCCAGTGGCTAACACAGTGTGAGACTAGGATTTACCATTTCTTTCCTGAGCAAACTGCTCTTCCAGGTGAGTGAAAAACAGGAGATTTGCCATTTCCTCTGCAAATTTACATACTTTATAAAAAATGGTTTTATGACATGCACGCTAACATCTAGACCAAAAGATATACTTACTGTACAAAGAAAGCACTTGAGAGCAGAAAGCCCCCACAGATCTTATAGATAAAATGCAGCCAATTTCAATTAACTGTATTAAAACTAAACAAAAATGAAGAAGTGGATTTGACAACTCATTCAGTTGTTAAAAGGCAGTATATTTCAAGTAGGAATTGGAAAAATAAGCTAAGATCTAGGGCATTTTAAAGAGTTCTGTGTTAAAGTTTTGTACCTTACCAATGAAGAAATGAATGAGAAAACACTTGGTATTTAAAAGTTAACAACACTTGGTTTGATTCTTCTTTATTCCTACAAATCATTAGGGATATTGTCACTTAATTATCTCTAGTGAAATGCTAGTTGTATCTTTTCTTGTAAATCCTGGAATGTTAGAACTGGAAAGGCCCTTAGGGACATTCTGGGAAATCTCTATAAATGAACTGAAGGCCCAGAGAGACAAAGCTTATTTTCAGAGTTTAAAGACTGTCCTGGTAAGAGAATATTTACTAAATCTACAGTCGAAATTATCTCAGAGATGGAAATTTGGAGGCAAGAAGCTAATATACATATTTTTTTCCTGGTGCCTCTTCTTAATTTAGTGAAGTGATAGCTCATGAATCCCTCTAAAGCAGGAAGTTAGAGGAAAATGTTGGGTTTTATAAATTTCCCTGATTATTAGAATAAGAGATGGAGCCATATAGCAAAACACTGCACGAGGTTGCAGTTTGAATCCCTGGAACAGTTATTTTCCAAGTTTAAAGAGAATGTTTTCTTGCTCCCTTTCTGGCATCCATGAAAAATATATAGGCAGCTGAAAATAATGCAAAGAGGCCAGAATGGTGCTTAGATGATAAAACTCTGTCCCTTATGATTATAGAAATTAAGCAATGCAAACAAAATTCTAAACAAGAAGTTGAAAGGGAGGAAAATTAAATCTCTTTTCAAGATCTTCTTCTTTTGCTTTAGTTCTTTGTAATAAAATGTGAACAAAGGTAAATTATGCATTACTTTTTGCTTTCTGATTATCTCCCTTCTAACTCCTAGTGTTTGCTATTTCTGAAATTTTTTCTAGTTATATCAACATGTGATTTTTTAAATGCTAAAACCATTGACATTCTAAGTTAATATGTTCATGTTTACTGTCATGAAACTTAATGAAATTCCATCTCTAGTCATTGATGAAATCCATTACAACCCTGATCAATATTGCCCTTGGTCTACTTGCCATGTAGCAATTTAGCTCTTACCTGAAAAGTTGAGAATCTTGGCTCATTTATGCAGAGACTGGTATTGGCAGTCAGTTGATTCTACATGGACAAGGTAAGATAAAGTAAAGGCACTTTTTAAAGTATAGTTCACTTAAAATATTAAATTAGTTTTAGGAGTACAACGTAGTGATTCAATAATTTTATAGATTATACTTCATATAAAAATATTATAAATTATTGATTATAGCCCTGTAGAGCACATTACATCTCTGTATCTGATTTATTTATACCTGGTAGTGTGTATCTCTTAATCCCCTTCACCTATATTGCCCCTCCTCACACCACTCTCTGTATTGGTAACCATTAGTTTATTCTCTGTATCTACAAGTATGTTTCAGCTTTGTTATACCAGTTATTTTGTTTTGTTTTTTAGATTCCACATATAAGTGAAAACATGCAGTATTTGTCTTCTTTTGTCTGACTTAATTCACTGAGGATGATATCCTCCAGGTCCATTCATGTTGTTGCAAATGGCAAAGTTCTGTTCATTTTTATGACTAATATTCCATTGTATATATACACCACATCTTCTTTATCCATTCATCCATTGATGGACACTTAGGTTGCTTTCATATCTTGGCTACCTAAAATAATGCTGCTATGAAAATTGGAGTGTATATATCTTTTCTAATGACTAATTTGGGGTTTTTTTTTGGAAATACATTCAGGAGTGGAATTGCTGGATCATATGATAGTTCTATTTTTAGTTTTTTTGAGGAATCTACATACTTTTTCCATAGTAGCTGTACCAATTCATAGTCCCACCAACAGTGTATGAAGGTTCCCTTTCTCCCTTTTCTTGGCAACACTTGTTATTTGTTTTTATTTTGATGATAGCCTTTAGGCAGATGTGAGGTGATATCTTATTGTGGTTTCGATTTGCATTTCCCTGAAGATTACTGATGTTGAGCAACTTTTCATGTGCCTGTGGGTCAAGTGTATGACTTCAGAAATTCCTATCCAGGTCTTCTGCCCATTTTTAAATTGGGTACTTTGTTGTTGTTGTTGCTGTTTTATATTAAGTTGTATGAGTTCTTTATATATTTTGTATATTAACTTCTTAACAGACATATCATTTGCAAATATCTTCTCTCATTCAGCAGGTTGCCTTTTCTTTGTTGATTGTTTCCTATACTGTGCAAAAACTTTTAAGTTTGATTAGGTTGCATTCATTTATTTTTCCTTTTGTTTCTCCTGTCTGAGGAGACAGATCCATATAAATATTGCTGAGATTTATGTCAAAGTGTGTACTGCCTATGTTTTCTTCTAGGATTTTTATGGTTTCTGGTCTTACATTTAGGTCTTTAATCTATTTGAGTTTATTTTTGTATATCATATAAGAAAATGTTCTACTTTCATTTTTTTGCACATATCTGTCCGGTTCCCCAACAGCACTAATTGAGGAGACTTTTTCCCATTGTATATTCTTGCATCCTTTGACATAGATTGATTGAAGCTATGTGTGTGGGTTTATTTCTGGACTTTCTATTTTGTTCCATGGATCTGTGTGTCTTTCTTGTGTTAGTACCATACTGTTTTGATTATTTACCTTTGTAGTATAGTCTGAAGTCAGGGAACATGATACCTCCAAGTTTATTCTTATTTCTCAAGATTGCTTTAGCTATTCGAGGTCTTTTGTGATTCCACACATACTTTAGGATTATTTTTTTCTAGTTCTATGAAAAATGTCATGGGTATTTGATGGGGATTGCATTAAATCTGTAGATTGCTTTGGGTAATTTGAAACATTTAAAAATATTAATTCTTCTAATCCATAAAAACTATATATCTTTCCATTTAAATGTATCATCTACAATTTTCATTATCAAAGTCTTATAGTTTTCAGAGTACAGGTCTTTCACCTCCTTGGTTAATTTTATTCCTAAGAATTTTATTCTTTTTGATGTGATTGTAAATTCGATTGCTTTCTTGACTTCTGTTTCTGATAGAAATTATTAGTGTAACCAAATGTAAAATAGATAGCTAGTGAGAAGCAGCCACATAGCACAGGGAGATCAGCTTGGTGCTTTGTGTCCACCTAGAGGGGTGGGATAGGGAGGGTGGGAGGGAGACGCAAGAGGGAGGAGATATGGGGATATATGTATATGTATAGCTGATTCACTTTGTTATACAGCAGAAACTAACACACTGTTGTACAGCAACTATACTTCAAAAAATATGTTTTTTTAAAAAAGAGAAATTATTAGTGTATAGCAAAGCAACAGAGTTCTCTGTATGTTAATCTTTTATCCTGCAACTTTACTGAATTCATGTATTAGTTCTCCTGGTTTGTTGGTGGAGACTTTAGGGTTTACTATATATAGTATTATGTCATTTGCAAATAGCAACAGTTTTACTTTTCCCTTCCAACTTTTATGTCTTTTATTTCTTTTTCTTTTCTGATTGCTGTGTCTAGGACTTCCAATACTGTTAAATAGAAATAGTGAGAGTGTGCATCTTTGTTTCTGATCCTGAAGGAAAAGCTTTGAACTTTTCACCATTGAGTGTGATGTTAACTGTGGGTTTCTTATAAATGGTCTTTAGTATGTTGAGGTATTTTCCCTCTATATCAACTTTGTTGAAATTTTTATCACAAATGGATGTTGAATTTTTAAAAATATTTTTCTACACCTGTTAAGATAATCATGTGAATTCTATCCTCTATTTTTTTATGTGGTGTATCACACTGATTGTAGATATTGAACCATCCTTGTATCCCTGGAATAAATTCCTCTTCTTCAAGGTGTATGATTTTATTTATCTATTGCTGAGTTTGGTTTGCTAATTTTTTTTTTTTTTTTGCGTTATGTGGGCCTCTCACTGTTGTGGCCTCTCCCATTGTGGATCACAGCCTCTGGACATGCAGGCTCAGCGGCCATGGCTCATGGGCCCAGCCACTCCACAGCATGTGGGATCTTCCCAGACTGGGGCATGAACCCGTGTCTCCTGCATTGGCAGGCAGACTCTCAACCACTGTGCCACCAGGGAAGCCCTGGTTTGCTAATGTTTTAATGAGCATTTTTGCATCTAGGTTCAGCAGGGATATTGGACTGTAATTTTCTTTTTTGTAGTATTTTTCTCTATTTTTGTAATAGACATGGTAATGTTGGCTACATAGAACAAGTTTGTAAGTGCTTCCTTTTCTTCAATTTTTGAGAATAGTTTGAGAAAATTAGGTATTAACTATTCTCTATATTTGTGGTAGAATTCTCCTGTGAAGCTGTCCTGTCCTGAGCTTTTGTTTGTTGTGAGTTTTTTGTTACTAATTACATTTTAATAGTGGTCTGCTCAGATATTCTATTTCTTCCTAATTTAGTTGTTGAAGATTGTATGTTTCTAAAAATTTATCCATTTTTTCTAGGTTGTTCAATTTCTTGGTGTATAACAGTTCATAGTATTCTCTTAAGATTATTTGCATTATGTGATATGAGTTGTACTTTTTTTAGTTCTACTTTTGTTTATGTGGGCCCTCTCTTTTTTCATAATGAGTCTGGCTAAAGTTTTATAAATATTGTTTTCTTTGAAGGTAGTTTCATTGGTTTTCTCTAATTTTTTTCATCTTTATTTAATTTATTTCTGTTCTGATCTTTAATATTTCTTTTCTACTGCTGAATTTGGGTTTTGTTTGTTCTTCTTTTCTTATTCCTTTAGATGAGAAGTTATGTTGCTTATCTGAGATTTTTCTTCTTCTTTGAGATAGCCCCATATTGTTAAAAACTTCCCTCTTGTATCTGCTTTTGCTATGTCCCAAAGATTTTGGAAAATTTTGTTTTAATTTTCATTTGTCTTGGGATACTTTCTGATTTCCTCTTTGATTTTTTCATTGGTCCATTGTGTTTTTAGTAGCAATTATCCACATATTTGGGTTTTTTTTTTCTATTTTTCTTCCTGTAATTGGTTTTTAATATCATAGCATTATAAATAGAAGGAATGCTTGATATAATTTCTTCTTAAATTAATTGAGATTTGTTTTGCCACATAGTACATGATCTATCCTGGAGAACATTCCATGTCCACTTGAAAAGAATGTGTATTTAGCTGTTTTTGGATGCAATGTCCTGTAGATATTGATTAAATCCATCAGGTCCTATGTGTCATTTAAGATCACAGTTTCTTTATTGATTTTCTGTCTAGATGATATATCTATTGATGTAAGTGTGGTGTGAAGTCCTTATTGCTGTTGAATTACTGACAATTTCTCCCTTTAAGTCTGTTAATATTTACTTTATAAATTTAGGTGCTCCTATAATAGGTGCATATATATTTACAATGTTATATCCTCTCCTCTGGTAGACTTTTTTTGTAATTATATAATGCCCTTCTTTTTCTTTTATTATAAACTTTGTTTCAAAGTCTAATTTGTCTGATATGAGTATTGCTACCCCAGCTTCCTTTTCATTTACATTTGCATGCAATATCTTTTTCAACCCCTCTGCTTTCAGTGTATGTATCTTTAGCTCTTAAGTGAGTCTATTGTAGGCAGCATATAGATGGGTTTTATTTCTTAATCCAATCAGCCACATAGGTCTTTTGATTGGAGCATTTAGTCCATTGACATTTTTTTATTAATTATTTTAGTTTTTGGCTGCATTGGGTCTTTGTTGCTGCACACGGGTTTTCTTTAGTTGCAGCGAGCAGGGGCTACTCTTCGTTGTGGTGTAGAGGCTTCTCATCACAGTAGCTTCTCTTGTTGCAGAGCATGGGCTCTAGGTGCACGGGCTTCAGTGGTTGTGGCATGAAGGCCCAGTAGTTGTGGCTCACGGGCTCTAGAGCACAGGTTCAGTAGTTGTGGCACATGGGCTTACTTGTTCCATGGCATGTGGGACCTTCCCAGACAAGGGCTCAAGCCCATGTCCCCTGCATTGGCAGGTGGATTCTTAACCACTGTGCCACCAGGGAAGCCCAGTCCATTGACATTTAAAGTCATAATTGATAGGTATGTGTTTGTTTCCATTTTTTTACTTGTGTTCTTGTTATTTTGTAGCTCTTCTCTATTCTTTTCTTCTATAGTCTCTGCATTTGTGGTTTGATTTTGTGTGTGTGTGTGTGTGTGTGATCATTTAGAGAAAATTTTCCTTTCTCTTTAATTTTCGTGTATCTATTGTAGGTTTTTAGTTTCATATTCTCAGCCATATATCTACTTGTCTTAAACTGAAAGTCATTTAAGTTAAGCACATTCTAAAACTCTACATTTTTACTCCCCTCCCACAGTATGTGTTTTTATGTTGTATTTTACATCTTTATGTCCATCCTTTAACTGTTTAATGTACTTATAGTTAATTTTACAATTTTTGTCTTTTAACCTTGTAGTAACTTATGTAAGTGGTTGATCAACTGCTTTTACTATATATTTGCCTGTTTGTGGGATTTTCCTCTTCCTAAATTTTCTCATTTCTTGTTATAGCCTTTTCTTTTGTACTTAGAGAAGACCCTTTAACATTTCGTATGAGGTCAGTTTAGTGGTGGTGAACTCTTAGTTTTTGCTTGCTAGGAAAACTCTTTATTTCTCCTTCAATTGTGAATGATATCCTTGCTAGACAGAGTATCCTAAGTGTAGATTTTTCATTTCAGCACTTTAAAATATCATGCCACTTCCTTTGGGCCTGAAAAGTTTCTGCTGAAAAGTCAGATGATGTTTTTATGGGGGGTTGTATTGTATGTGATACTTTTTTTCTCTTGCTGCCTTTAAAATTTTCTCATAACTTTTACCATTTTAATTATGATATGTTTTGATGCGGGTCTCTTAGGTCATCCTGTTGGGACTCTCTGCTTCCTGTACTGGATACCTGTTTCCTTCTTCAGGTTAGGAAAGTTTTCAGCCATAATTTCATCAAATACATTTTCTATCCCTTCCTCTGTTTCTTCTCTTTATGGGATCCCTATAATATGAATGTTAGTACACTTGATGTGTAGAAGAGGTCCTTTAACACTCATCACATTAATTCTTTTCTTTTTGCTATTCTGATTGGGTGATTTCTACTATTCTATCTTCCAGGTTGCTTATTCTTCTGTATCACCTAATCTGCTGTTAGTTCCTTCTAGTGGATTTTTCATTTCAGTTATTGTATTCTTCAGCTCTGATTCTTTTTTATGTTTTCTAGTTCTTTGTTGAAATTCTCACTGTGTTCCTCTATTCTTTTTCTGAGTTCAGTCATCTTTTTTATTACTATTGCTTTGAATTGTTTAGCAGGTAAATTATCTCCATTTCATTAGGGTTTTTTATGGGGTTTCATCTTCTTTCATTTGAAACTTATTTCTCTTTCTTCTCATTTTGTTTGATTTTCTCTGTTCATCTCTATGACATTAGGCAAAACAGTTACCTATTCCAGTTTGAAGCTGTGTCCTCCTGTGAAAGTATACCTATACACTCTCCATTGTCCACTGACTTTTGTGGGAGTGGTATAATGAAATGAGCATAGGCCAAGTGTTCTCCCATGGTTTCTGGAAAATGCCCATTTGGCGGGAGGTAGTGCTGAAGTCCAAGGGGTTAGATCCTGAGTTTTGTGTGAGCTAGGGCTTCTCCCAAGGAATGGACAGTTGTTGTCTTATTAGAGAATAGGTCCAGGGCCTGAGGTCCTGGAGCAGGAGTCCTGAGAGAATTGACTTCTCCCCAGTGTGATCCAGTCTCTGTCTTGGTTAATGGTAAGACTGGGACCCAAGGGGCTAGAGCAGCACTTCTGAGCTGGCTCTGTTTTTCCCCAATTCATGTGTGCATGATGGCTATGATGGTCTCTGCCTTGGTTAGGGACCATGTCCGGGCCAGGGTGTTGGATCCACACTTCTAAGATGGCTCCATTCTTTCCCTATTGCACACACGTGTGATGACATGGTGCTCTAGCTTAGATAGAGATGTGGTTGAGGCCTGAGAGGTTGGAGCTTCACTTGTGAGCTGGCACCACTTTTTCCCAGAAGGACCTTTTTTTAAATGTATGGTTTACCTGTATCTGCCAATCCCATTAACTTACTTATCATTTACAGAGCCTATTGTGTGCCAAAATTACTCTCCTGAGTTGCACAGCCCTAGTTTCCTTTTCCTATGCTGTCACTGAATGATCTTCTGAAAGCACAAATATGATTTTTTCACTCTCTTGCTTAACCCTCCCCAATGTCTTTTCATAGGGAAAACTCCATAGTTGATAACATTAGCTTTCTAGAATTTGACATCTGTTAAGGTCTTCTACCAATTCTATTTCATATTTTCTATGTTCTCATAACATCGTATTGGCTATTCTCATTGAACATCCTGACATTTCTGACCTCATACATCTGGTAAATCTTATCTCATGTTGGAGAACCAAATTAAACATCTGTTTTATGCAGACATTCTTCAACCACCCTATCAAAGTGACCTATTCCTCTTGTCCTACTACTAAACCAAGTGCATTCTTTCATTCAGCCAATAAGTACTTATGAAAACCAACCATCTGGTAACTACTTTCTAGGTGTGGTGAATAGTGTTGTCAGAGCAACATGGAAGAGAAAAAACATAAATAATTAATTGCAAATATGGTATGTGCCACCAAAGAGAAGCAGAGGATTCTTTGAGAGCATAAAGAAAGGAAACCAGGCATATTATTTGGGGTGTTGGAGAAAGCTTTTTCTATTATAACACCTATTGAACTCTAGTATCAGTGTCAACTTATTTCACTTTGTCAGCTATATAAGTTCCGTGAGGTTAGAAACCCATCTTAGTCATTTTTCTCTTAACAGAGCCTGGCAAAGTGACTAGCCCATTGTTGGAACACAGAATATGTATTCCAAAAAAAATAAAACCACTTATGCAAGTGGACAGACCTCAAATTTTACTTTACTTAGTAAGACATTTTCTATCTGAAAAGATAAAGCATTTATCCCTTCAGTTATCTTTTATTGTGTTCATTTAATAGATGAGAGACTGGAACTTTAAGAAGTTAAGAATTTGTTTTCAAGTGTTTATAGCCTTGAAATACCTAGCACTCTTACAAATTGATACATTTAAGTAAAAAATAAAGATATAGACATATTTATCAAAGAAGAAATATGACTGGCTCCTACCCATATGAAAACATGCCCTACCTCATCAGTGACCAAGGAAATACTAATTAAAATGATATGATAATATCCAATTTTATTCTTTTCTAATCACAATCCATATTTAAGAATTGTGTTTCTTTTCCCACATAATACTTTCTTCTACTTGATTCTTTGATTTCCATTCTTGTTCTCATCATGCTAGTTTATTTTACCTTAGAAACTTCTGTAGTTCTTGACTGATTCAATTAGCTTATTTGACTTGATTCAAATTGCTGAAAAATATAATCAATTTTACAACTTAAAAAAAAGTATAGAAAAAAGAGAAATCTGCTACCTTTGTATATCTCATACTAAAAAATATTTTATTTGATTACTTTTGTTTATAAAAGTGAATCAGATAATGTTATTTTGTAGTTTGTTTTTGTGCCTCTGTGGCCAAGTATCTTAGTTGTGATAAGAGGAAATTAATATTTATTTGGAAACAATTTCAAACATAAATTCTAGGTAAAGACACGGTGTTGAGAGACGCTTTTCATGTGCTCAAGAAGTAGATAAAAGCAGTAGGGGGACAAGAAATTAGCCTTAAAACAGAAGAGCAGTGTGGTAAGGCATACCATGAACACTCTTCCAAGTCAATATAATTAAAGCTCTGTCTACCTTCATAGTTCCTACTATTTTTAGATTGATATATTATTATGAAAACATATGCCAAATTTTGGACATGTAGATTGGTACCAGTGTTTTTGCCCCTATACACAATTCAGCAATTTGTCTTTATCCTTTTAATTTACTCACTAATATTTTGTTTTATTATCATAAATCATATTGTTGAGCCAAAATAAATATGCACGTTTTTATTTTTTAAAAAAATTTTCAGATTACTTTTTGAATGGGTTTTAGATCTTTATTTTCTCACTAAAAATGTATGAAAGTGCTCATTTACCAACATCCTTGCTATCCCTTGATGTTCTTTAAATTTATCAATTGGATAGCAAACAATTCCTATTCTTTGATTTTCTTTTCTGTGTCTATGAGGTTGAACATCTTTTCAAATGTTTAAACATCATTTGTATTTTCTCTTCTATAAATTGTCAGTCATAAGATTTGCATTTTTTCTGTTGCACTATTGCAATATTAATCCTTTTTCTGTTTAATACATTGCAAATAGTTTTATTTATTGTTAGTGCTTTTATCTCTTGTATTTGAAATTCTTAATTACTCAAAGTCATAAAATATTTTCCTATATTCACTTCTAAGAGATTTAAGCTTGGCTATTCAGCTTTAAATCTTTACATCTCATATCTATTTCTTCCACCATGTCTTATTTTTGGCTTGTTTTCTTTCCCTGAAAACATACTCTTACTGGTACGTAATACTTATCACTTGCATGCTGCCTTGCATCTCCTATATTTTTATTGAATTCTGGTAATGTTTTCAAGGCATTAATGGGGAACCATTGATTATTTCCAATTAGGGGAGGATTGAAATCAGTGACTTACTTATTAAATTTTTACCATAATAAGTACAGTTCACATTTATTGAGTGCTTACTATGTTCTAGAACCTTCATGGAAGCTATTTATAATCTTTGAGTGAGTCTGAATAATGGTTGTCATTAAGCCTATTTTCTGGATATAGAGACTTAAATTCAGAGTTTAAGCCAATACCAAGCATACAGAATTAAAGAGTGAAGCCAGTGTGCCACTTCAGGTTGTGGTCCCAGCCCTTCAAGACTCACCCTGACAAGGCAGTGAACATCATTGCATGACATGAAGAAGTCACAGCTTGCACTGGGTTCCACATCTAGCCTCTCTGGCTCCAGCCCTATGACTTGCTGAGACAGTGGCTACGAGTGCATCCTGGGAGAAGACATGGTCCATACTCATTTAGATCTACCTTTCCTACAAAAGCTACTGGGTACATGCAGACTGCACATGGAACATGGAACACTTCCACACAGGAACATGATTTCAAGACTGAGATAGGTAACTGTTTTGTCTATTTTATAGAGACAGAGTAATGTAAAAACATGAGAAACAATATGAGAACATATTCCACAATTAAAGAACCTCAGAAAAAAAATCCTTAATGAAATTGAAATAAGTAATTTACCTGGTTAAAAGTACAAATTAATGGTCATAAAAATGATTACTGATCTTGGAAAAAAAGTAGAGGAACACAGTGAGGGTTTAAACAATGAACTAAAAAATAAAAATAAAAAAATAATCAGAACTGAAAAATACAAACAGAAACAAAAAAAAAGTTTGTAGGAATTAATAGCAAATTAAGTGATACAGAAGACTGCAAAAGTGACATGGAAGATAGAATAGTACACTTCCCTGGTGGTCCAGTGGTTGACTCTGCACTTCCACTGTAGGGGGCACAGGTTTGATCCCTGGTCAGGGAACTAAGATCCCACATGCTGGGTGGTATGACCAAAAATAAATAAATAAATAAAATTTAAAAATGAATAAAGTAAAGCTTAAGAAAATAGTGGAAATCAGAACAACAAAAGAAAAAAAGTTTAAGGGACCTATGTGACAACATCAAGAGCACTAACATTTGCATTTTAGGGGTCTAATAAGGAGAAGGGGAGATAGAAAATGTATTTGATGATTTTATGGCTGAAAACATCCCTATCCTGATGGAGGAAATAGATAACTAGGCCAAGGAAGCACAGAAAGTCCCGAACAAAATGAACTTAAAGAGACCCACACAAAGACATAATTAAAATGGGAAAACTTAAAGATACAGATTTTAAAGGCAGCAAGAGAACAACAACAACAAAAGTGACATACAAGGAACCCCCATAAGGCTATGAGCTTATTTTTCAGCAAAAACTTTGAATACCTCAAGGGAGTAGCATGACATATTTAAAGTGCTGAGAGGAAAAAATACAACCTAGGATACTCTACCTAACAAGGTTGTCATTCACAACTGAAGGAGAGATAAGTTTCCCACACATGCTAAAATTAAAAGCTCACCACCACTATACTGGACTCACAAGAAATATTAAAGAGTCTTTTTTAATCAAAAAAGAAAAGGCTGTACAAAAATAAGAAAATATATGAAGGAAAAAAACTCAATGGGTAAAGATAAGTAAAGGCAGTGGATCAATCTCTTAAATAAGCTAGTACAAAAAGCATAAAATCAACTAACTACAATAAACAATGTAGGGATACACATAAAGATGTAAAGTATGACACCAAGACATAAAACGTGGTGGTAGTGTGTAGTAAAAAATGTAGAGTTTTAAGAATGTGTTTGAACTTAACTATCAGTTTTCAATATATTTGAACCTCATGGTATCCACATATTAGAAACTTACAATACATAGA
The DNA here is from genome assembly GCF_059928025.1 of Delphinapterus leucas. NCBI lineage: Eukaryota > Metazoa > Chordata > Mammalia > Artiodactyla > Monodontidae > Delphinapterus > Delphinapterus leucas. The sequence goes on from NC_143147.1 coordinate 34,224,986, forward strand.
GGAAATAAAAGAGAAGCCCAAACATTACATTAAAGAGAATCATCAAACAACAAGAGAAGATATAAGTAGAAGAAAAGATCAGAGAAGAACTACAAAAACAAGCAGAAAACAAGTTACAAATTGGCAATAAGTACATCTGTAAACACTTTAATGTAAATGGAGTAAATACTCCAATCATAAAACATAGGGTGGCTGAGTGGATAAAAAAACAAGACCCATATATATACTGCTTACAAAAGACTTACTTAAGACTAAAAGTGAAGGGATGAAAAATATATATTCCTTGCAAATTGAAATGAAAAGAAACCTGGGGTAGCAACAATTATATCAGATAAAATAGATTGTAAAGCAACAGCAATAACAAAACAATGAAAAGGGCATATATAATGATAAAGGGATCAATACAAAAGAGGATATAACATTCATAAATGTGTATGCACATAATATAGGAGCACCTAAATATATAAAACAAATATTAAAAGACATAAAGTATAAACTGACAGTAATACAATAATAATAGAGAAATTTAACACCCCATTTACATCAATAGATAGATTATCCAGACAGAAAATCAATAAGGAAACAGTAGCCCTAAATGACACATTACATCAGATAGATTTAATAGATACCTACAGGACATTCCATCTGAAAACAGCAGAATATACATGCTTTTCAAATGCACATGGAACTTTCTCCAGTCCACAAAATGTCTCAATAAATTTAAGATTAAAATCATATCAAGCCTCTTTTATGACCACAGAAGTATGAAACTAGGAAACAATTACAGGAAGAAAACTGAAAACAAACAAGCAAACATGTGGAAACCAAACAGCATGGTGCTTTAGACAAAGGGTCAATTAAGTTATAAAAGAGGAAATTAAAGATATTTTGAGATGACTGAAAATGGAAACACAACTTTTCAAAATCTATGAGATATAGCAAAAGCAGTTCCAAGAGGGACACTTATAGTGATACAGGTCTACTTCAAGAAGCAAGAAAAATCTCAAAAAACCTAACTTTCCACCTAATAAATTAGAAAAAGAGGAACAAAACCAAAAGTCTGCAGAAGGAAGGAAATTATAATGATCAGAGCAGAAATAAAATGGAGACAAACCACCTGCCGGTGCAGGAGATGTGGGTTCATGCCCCGGTCAAGGAGGATCCCACATGCCGCAGAGTGGCTGGGTCCATGAGCCATGGCCACTGAGCCTGTGCATCCGGAGCCTGTGCTCTGCGGCGGGAGAGGCCACAACAGTGAGAGGCCTGCGTACCACAAAAAAAAAAAAAAAAAAAAAATGGAGACAAAAATAGAGAATATCAATGAAACTAAAAGCTGGTGTTTTGGGTTTTTTTTTGAAAACATAAACAAAATAGATAAATATTTAGCTAGACTCATTGAGAAGAAAAATAGAGGGCCTGTATAAATAAATACAATTAGAATTAAAGAAAAGAAGTTACAACTGATATCACAGAAGTAAGTATAATCACAAGAGAATACTACAAATATTTACATGCCTACTAACTGGACAACCTGAAAAAAAAATGGATAAATTCCTAGAAACATACAATCTTCCAAGAGTCAATCAGGAAGAAATAGAAAATTTGAACAGACAAATTACTCATATTGAAATTGAATCAGTAATTAAAAAACTCCTTATAAACAGAAGTCCAAGAACTGATGGATTTTCAGTGGAATTCTATCAAACATTTAAAGAATAGTTAATACCTATCCTTCTCAAACTATTCCAAAAAATTGAAGAGCAGTGAATCCTTCCAAATTTATTCTATGAAGTTGGCATTATCTTGATACCCAAACCAGATAAAGACACACAAAAGAAGAAAATTACAGGCCAATATCCCTGAGAACAAAGATGCAAAAATATTCAACAAAATATTAACAAAGCAAATTCAGCAATACATAAAAAGGATCATACACCACAATCATGTGGGATTTATTCCAGGGATGAAAGGATGGTTCAGTTTCCACAAGTCAACCAATGTTATACACCACATTAACAACAACAACAACAAAAGAATAAAAATCACATAGTCATCTCTCTAGATGCAAAAAAAAAGTATTTGACATTTTACAACCATTTGTGATAAAAACTATCAACAAAGTTGATACAGAGAGAAGAATATACCTCAACATAAGAAATGTCATTTATGACAAACCCACAGCTAAGATCATAAGTGTGGAAAACTGAAAGCTTTTCCCTTAAGATCGGTAACAAGACGAGTATGCCCACTCTCACCACTTCAATTTAACATAGTATTGTTAAATATTGGGCAAAGTTTGCGGGGATGAAAAGTCAACAGAGCAAATGAGCAGAGTAAGTGTATGTGAGGATCCAGGTTCAGGAATCACATTGCCACATTATTAACTCTGTGAAGCCAGTTTAAGTGAAACTATTGACATTTAAGTTTTTACTACATATATTCTTAATCTACAAAGTAAAGTTAAAAGTCATGCTTAATTTTTAAGGTCGTTTTAGAACTCATTTGATAAATTATGTGAAATATAATATGCCAGAGGAGTAGGTGGACGTGGAGTTCATCTCTTTCCATGGATGCATCAGGAATACATCTATAGATGGAACAATTCTCACAGAACACCAACTGAAAGCTAGCAGAAGACCTTGGACACTGGAAAGGACTATAAAGATCCCAGCATAACTGGGTGGGATAGAAGAAAGAATAGAGAAGGAGGAGGAGAGGAAGTGGGATGGGACCTGCACCATGGGGTGGGGGAGCTGAAGCAGAGGAGAGATTCCTGAATTTGGGGAAACCCCCTCTCTGATGGAGAAATCAATTGGGACAAAGGGGAAGCATTTGAGGCTGTTGGAAGAGGGTGAAGCGGCCAATCTGTGGCAGTTGGGACAGAGTGAGAAATACACAGACAGTCCATACCATGGCCCTACATGTCCTGGACTGGGACATGTGTTCATATGTGTGCAAGGGGGCTGGGAGCTGGTGCTTGGGGATTGGATAAGAGGCCCAGAGTGAGAACTGCTGTTGGCTGTGAAGAGATGGAATTAGGGGATGGGAGGGAGGAGATCTGCAGCAAGGAATGCCCATGGAGGAAGACTGGACTGCCATGGAAGAAGGGCACTACTGCTGAGTCACATGCACAGGGAAGAACCACTATTGTAACCTCTCTCTCCTCGCACACTGGCTCCTGCCAATGACAATAAAAGAAGCCCTCTCTGGGCTGACTCTTGTGCACCAGCTGCTGAGCAATAAAAAAAAGCCCCCTCAGAGCTGGCCCTCATGCAAAGGCTGCAGGGCAATTAAAAAAAAAAAAAGATCTCTCAGGTCTGACCCTTGCATGCTTGCTGCCAGGTGTCAGAAAAACCCCAGCCAGAGCTGGCCCTCACATACCTTACACCAGGCATCAGAAAAGGCTCTCTCTAGGGCCATATCTCTTGCACCCATGGCCACTAGGTTTCCAGTGCATTTGGCACCACCCATCCAAGCAATCATACCACCTCTGTTCTTGGTCCTCACAGGGATAGACCCAAGAGCTCCAAGGCAGCCTGAGGACCAGACTCCTGTGGGTGGACCACATGCAGAGGTGGGACTAAAACCAAAGCTGAATTCCAGGGATGGGTTGACTAGGGAAGAAGATTGAAAATCTTTCCATCAGCTGTACAAGCAGCAGATTAAATTCCCATGATCAGCTAGGTAGACCCTGCATCTATGGAATATCTGAGTAGACAGTGAGTGCTCCCACAAAAGAAAATGGTCTATCTCTGGCAGCTATGGACTTTGGGAGAAACACATGCAGGAATTGGTCCAGATCAGAGTCTGAGTGGTCCCCACAGGGCCCACAGCAGGTCTAGAGACCAGCCCAGAGGCAGAGAAGAGTCTCTTGGGGAGGTGGAGGTGGGCTATGGCTCACAGCGTGTGCAAGGACACTTACAGCAGAGACCCCAGGGAAACATAATTATTACTATTAATTTTATTATGTTTTGATTCATCCTGTTGTTCTAGCTTTTTTTTTTTTTCTTTTGGTTTCTTTTTCTTTTTGTGTTTGCTTGTTGTTGTTTTAGGTTTTTGTTTTGTTTTGTTTTTTAGTCTTTTGGGTTCTTTGTGTTTTATAACATTTTTAATTTTTTTTATACATTTCTATTTTTACTTTGTTTTCTGTTGTTTTGTGTTCTTTTCCCTTGTTTTTTCTTCCTCTTTTTCTTTAATATATTTTCTTTTTTAAAATTTCCATTTTTACTTTGCTTTTCTGTTTTCCTGTGTTTTTTTTTATTTTTATTTTATTTTATTATTTTTTAAAAATCATTTCTATCAGTTTGATCTGTTTCCTTGCTTTGTTCCTCAGTTGGCACACTACTTTGGTTTTGTTTTTAGGTTATGTGTTTTTGTTAGTTTTAATCCTAATTGTTCGAGTTCATTTTTGAGTTCTTCTACTTGTCTGGTTGTTCTCCTGCTTTTTGTTTTAGTTGGCTCTGATTTTGTTTCTTTTACGTGTGTGTGTATTTCCTCATTTTTGTTTTTGTTTGTTTGACTTTGTTTTTACCATTTCTCTGTGTGTTTTACTTTTTCTTAATATATTTTCTATTTTTTAATATATATTTCTGTTTCTATGTTGCTTTTCTGTTGTTTTGTCTTCTTTCCCTTTTTTGCTTTTTTCTTTTATATTGTTTTTGTCAGTTTGTTTTGTTTCTTTGTTTCATTCTTCAGTTGGCACTCTGCTTTGGTTTTGGTTTTTGGTTACAGCTTTCTTTTTAATTGTTTGATTTCGTTCTTGGGTTCTTTTGTTTGTCTGGTTGTTCTCTTGGTATTTGATTTATTTCGTTCTGTTTTTGGTTCTTATGTGTCTGTGCATGTTTCCTTGTTTCTGTTTCTGTTTGTTTGATTTTAATTTTTATCATTTGTCTGGGGTTTTATTAGTCTTTTTTTTTTTTTTTTTAAATCCCCTTTATTTCTGGGATGAGCAACTTGTAGGGTCTTGGTGCCTTAACCAGAAGTTGGGCCTGAGGCTCTGGAGTGGGAGCACCAAGTAGAGGATGCTGGACCATGAGAGAATTCACAGCCTCAGGGAAGATTAATCACCAAAAGCTCACACAGAGGCCTTTATTTGAATCCAAGACCTGGTTCCACCCAACTGTCAGCAGCTCCCAGTGCTGGACACCTCACACCAAACAACAAACAAGACCGGAACATAAGCCCACCCATCAGCACACAGACTATCTAAACTAATACGAAGATCACAGATACCCTAAAACACACCACTTAACATGGCCCTGCTCATCAGAGGGAAAAGACTCACCTCCACCTACCAGAATGCAGGCACCAGTCTCTTCCATCACAAAGCTTACACAAGACACTGGACAAACCTCACCACCAGGGGCAGACAACAGAAGCAAGAGGAACAATGACCCTGCAGCCTAAGGAAAGGAGACTTCAAATATTGTAAAATAGACAAAATGAGAAGACAGAGAAATACCTTACAGACAAAGTAGCAAGATAAAAATGCACGAAAGCAAATAAATGAAGAGGAAATAGGGAGTCTACCTGAAAAAGAATTCAGAGTAATGATAGTAAAGATGATACAAAATCTTGAAAATAGAATAGAGAAAATACAAGAAACGTTTAACAAGGATCTAGAAGAACTAAAGAACAAAGAGTAATGAAAAACACAATAAGTGAAATTAAAAATACTCTAGAAGGAATCAATAGCAGAATAACTGAGGCAGAAGAACGGATAAGTGAGCTTCAAGATAGAATGGTGGAAATAACTGCTGCAGAGCAGAATAAAGAAAAAAGAATGAAAATAATGGACAGTCTCAGAGACTTCTGGAAGAACATTAAGCACACCAACATTCGAATTATATGTGTCCCAGAAGAAGAAGTAAAAAGGAAAGGGTCTGAGAAAATATTTGAAGAGATTATAGTTGAAAACTTCTCCAACATGAGGAAGGAAATAGTCAATCAAGTCCAGGAAGCACAGAGGTCCCATACAGGATAAACTCAAGGAAAAACACACTTAGAAACACATTAATCAAACTAACAAAAATTAAACACAATGACAAAATATTAAAAGCAGCAAGGGAAAAGCAACAAATAACATACAAGGGAATCCACATAAGGTTACCAGCTGATTTTTCAGCAGAAACTCTACAGGCCAGAAGGGAGTGGCAACTTATATTTAAAGTGATGAAAGGGAAAAACCTACTACTAAGATTACTTTATCCAGCAAGGAGCTCATTCAGATTCTACAGAGAAATCAAAACATTTACAGACAAGCAAAAGTTAACAGAATTCAGCATCACCAAACCAGCTTTATAACAAATGCTAAAGAAACTTCTTTAGGCAAGAAACTCGAGAGAGGGAAAAGACTTACAAAAACAAACCCAAAACAATTAAGAAAGTGGTAATATGGACATACATATCAAAAATTACCTTAAATAAAAATGGATAAAAGGCTGCAACCAAAAGACACAGACAGGCTGAAGGGATAAAAACAAGACCCATATATATGCTATCTACAAAAGACCCACTTCTGACACAGAGAAATATACAGACTGAAAGTGAACACATGGGAAAAGATACTTCATGCAAATGGAAATCAAAACAAAGCTGGAGTAGCAATACTCATATCAGACATAATAGACTTTAAAATAAAGACTGTTACAAGAGACAAAGAAGGACACTACATAATGATGAAGGGATCAATCCAAGAAGAAGATAGAACAATTGTAAATATCTATGCAAGCAACATAGGAGAACCTCAATACATAGGCAAATGCTAACAGCCAAAAAAGGGGAAATCAACAGTAACACAATAATACTAAGTGACTTTAACACCCCACTTACACCAATGTACAGATCATCCAAACAGAAAGTAGATAAGGAAACACAAGCTTTAAATGACACATTAGACAGATGGACTTAATTGATATTTATAGGACATTCCATCCAAAAACAAAAGAATACACTTTCTTCTCAAGTGCACATGGGACATTCTCCAGGATAGAGCACATCTTGGGTCAAAAATCAAGGTTTGGTAAATTTAAGAAAATTGAAATAGTATCAAGCATCTTTTCTGACCACAACGCTATGAGACTAGATATCAATTACAGGAAATAAAAAACTGTAAAAATACAAACACATAGAGGGTAAACAATATGGAGCTAAACAGTACGCTGATAACAACCAAGAGATCACTGAAGAAATTAAAGAGGAAATAAAAAAAATACCTAGCAACAAATGACAATGAAAACATGATGACCTAAAACCTATGGGATGCAGCAAAAGAAGTTATAAGAACGAAGCTTATAGCAATAAAATCTCACTTCAAGAAACAAGAAAAGTCTCAAATAAACAACCTAACCTTACACCTAAAACAATTAGAGAAAGAAGAACAAAAATAAAAAAAAACACACCAAAGTTAGCAGAAGGAAAGAAATCATAAAGATTAGATGAAAAAGAAATGAAAAAGAAATGAAGAAAACAATAGCAAAGATCAATAAAACTAATAGCTGGTTCTTTGAGAAGATATACAAAATTGATAAACCATTAGCCAGACTCATGAGGAAAAAAAGGGAGAAGACTCAAGTCAGCAGAATTAGAAACAAAAAGGGAGAAGTAACAACTGACACCACGGAAATACAAAGGATCATGAGAGATTACTAGAAACAGCTATATGCCAAAAAAAAAATGGACAACCTGGAAGAAATGGACACATTTTTAGAAAAGTACAACATTCCAAGCCTGAACCAAGAAGAAATAGAAAACATGAACAGACCAATCACAAGCACTGAAACTGAAACTGTGACTAAATTCTTCCAACAAACAAAAGTCCAGGGTCAGGTGGATTCACAGGCAAATTCTGTCAAACATTTAGAGGAGAGTTAACACCTATCCTTCTCAAAATCTTCCAAAATATAGCAGAGGGAGGAACACTCCCAAACTCACTCTATGAGGCCACCATCACCCTGACACCAAAACCAGATAAACATGTCCCAAAAAGAAAATTATAGGCCAATATCACTGATGAACACAGATGCAAAAATCCTCAACAAAATACTAGCAAATATAATCCAACAGCACATAAAAAGGATCATACACCATGATCAAGTGGGGTTATCCCAGGAATGCAAGTATTCTTCAATATCCGCAAATCAATCAATGTGATACACCATATTACTAAACTGAAGGATAAAACCCATATGATAATCTCAATAGATGCAGAGAAAGCTTTTGACAAACTTCAAACTGATATGGTAAAACAAAAAAAAACAAAAAAAAAAAACAAAAAAACTCTCCAGAAAGTGGTCATAGCGGGAACCTACCTCAACATAATAAATGTCATATATAACAAACTCACAGCCAACATCTTTCTCAATGGTGAAAAATGGAAAGTATTTCTTCTAAGATCAGGAAAAAGACAAGGTTGCCCACTCTCACCACTATTATTCAACACAATTTTGGAAATTTTAGCCACAGCAATCAGCGAAGAAAATGAAATAAAAGGAATCCAAATTGGAAAAGAAGAAGTAAAACTGTCACTGCTTGCAGATGAGAAGATATTATACATAAAAACTCCAAAAGACACCACCAAAAAACTACTAGAGCTAATAAATGAATTTGGTAAAGTAGCAGGATACACAATTCATGCCAAGAAATCTCTTACATTCCTATACACTAATGATGAAAAATCTGAAAGAGAAATTAAGGAAACACTCCCATTTACCATTGCAACAAAAAGAATAAAATACCTAGGAATAAACCTACCTAAGGAGACAAAAGACCTGTATGCAGAAAACTATAATACATTGATGAAAGAAATTAAATATGATAAAAAAATGGAAAGATATACCATATTCTTGGCTTGAAAGAATCAACATTGTGAAAATGACTATACTACCCAAAGCAATCTACAGAATAAATGAAATCCCTATAAAATTACCAATGGCATTTTTCACAGAACTAGAACAAAAAATTTTACAATTTTTATGGAAACACAAAAGACCCCAAATAGCCAAAGCAATCTTGAGAAAGAAAAACGGAGCTGGAGGAATCAGGCTCCCTGACTTCAGACTATAATACAAAGCTACAGTAATCAAGACAGTATGATACTGGCACAAACAGAAATGTAGATCAATGGAACAGGATAGAAAGCCCAGAGATAAATCCACACACATATGGTCACCTTATCTTTGATAAAGAGGCAAGAGTATACAATGGAGAAAAGATACCCTCTTCAGTAAGTGGAGCTGGGAAAACTGGAGAGCTACATGTAAAAGAATGAAATTGGGACACTCCCTAACACCATACACAAAAGTAAACTCAAAATGGATTAAAGACCTAAATGTAAGGCCAGACACTATAAACCTCTCAGAGGAAAACATAGGCAGAACACTCTATGACATAAATCACAGCAAGATCCTTTTTGACCCACCTCCTAGAGAAATGGAAATAAAAACAAAAATAAACAAATGGGACCTCATGAAACTTCAAATCTTTTGCACAGCAAAGGACACCATAAACTAGATGAAAAGAATCCTCTGAATGGGAGAAATATTTGCGGATGAAGTAACTGACAAAGGATTATCCTCCAAAATATACAAGCAGCTCATGCAGCTCAGTATCAAATAAAACAAAATACACAATCCAAAAATGGGCAGAAGACCTAAACAGACATTTCTCCAAAGAAGATATACAGATTAGCAACAAACACATGAAAGGATGCTCAACATCACTAATCATTACAGAAGTTCAAATCAAAACTACAACGAGGTGTCACCTCACACTGTTCAGAATGGGCATCATCAAAAAATCTTCAAACAATAAATGCTGGAGAGGGTTTGGAGAAAAGGGAATCCTCCTGAACTGTTGGTGGGGATAAATTGATGAATCCACTATGGACAACAGTATGGAGCTTCCTTAAAAAACTAAAAATAGAACTACCATATGACCCAGCAATCCCACTTCTGGGCATATACCCTGAGAAAACCATAATTCAAAATGATACATGTACCACAATGTTCATTGCAGCACTATTTACAATTGCCAGGACATGGAAGTAACCTAAATATCCATCGACAGAAGAATGCATAAGGAAGATGTCGCATATATACAATGGAATATTACTCAGCCATAAAAAAAAATGAGACAGAGTTATTTGTAATGAGATGGATGGACCTAGAGTCTGTCAAACAGAGTGAAGTAAGTCAGAAAGAGAAAAAACAAATACCATATGATAACACACATGTATGGAATCTAAAAAATACGGTACTGATGAACCTAGTGGCAGAGCAGCAATAAGGATGCAGACATAGAGAATGGACTTGAGGACATGGTGGGGAAGGGAAAGCTGGGAGGAAGTAAGAGAGTAGCATTGACATATATACACTACCAAATGTAAAATGGTTGGCTAGTGGAAAGCTATTGCATAGCACAGGGAGATCAGCTTGATGCTTTGTGATGACCTAGAGGGGTGGGATAGGGAGGATGGGAGAGAGGCTGAAGAGGGTGGGGATATGGGGATATATGTATACTTAGAGCTGATTCACTTTGTTGTACAACAGAAAGTAACACAACATTTAAAGATATTATACTCCAATAAAGATAATTTTTAAAATGCCTGTGAAAAATGCTTTTTAAATGGTAAAGTTTTTAAGTAGAGTATTTAACTTTTCTTGTCTATGTATCTTGTCTCCATTGACATCAATGCTGTCCAATAACATAGTTCATAGATACATGTGGGCACTGAGCTCTTGAAACATGGCCAGTAATATGTTATAAGTGTAAAATGCACACCAGACTTCAACGACAGAGTACAAAAGAGAAAGTAAAAAAAACTCACTAATTTTTTGGTATTTATTACACAGTGTAAAGATAATATATTGGATGTGTTGAGTTATATAAGTCATGTTAAAATTAATTTTATTTGCTTCTTTTTACTTTTGTTAAAGTTGGTTACTATAATAAATTTACATGTGTGCTTTGCATTATGTTTCTATTGGAAAGTACTGATATAGATAATACATTTCTTTGGGATGGAAACTCTGATTTTCCCTGAATTAATTGGTATCTTGCCCCTTCCAATAATTAGTCTTCCCCTTTGCTTTCAGAGTTAACTTCCTTAAACACAAACCTAGTTTTATTAACTCCTGGTTAAATTATTTTCATTCTTTTCTCATTGTCTGCTGAATAAAATCCATCTCACCCAGAAACCTCTAGAAAGCTCACTGGGCTCTCTGTGGTCCAGTCCTAAACTCTGCCACCTTAGGAAGGTGAGTCAAACCTACTCCTCTCTATATGTGGCTAATAATAAAGGTGGCAAATAATTTATTGTCCAGAAAACCTGGGACACTTTCAAGATGCAAAAGAAGCACTGTTAATAATAATTCTGGGATTACAGGCATAAACTGTGACTGGGCTAAGCCAACCTCATCTACCATCCATCTTTCATGAAGACACATGTCAAGTGTGCTTGCACTTGCTGTTCCTTCTTATTAAACTATTTTTCCACTTTCCTGCCATGGAAAATTTCCACTTACTTCTCAGGTTTCATTCTAAGCATTTCTTTAACGGTCCCTCAAACCCATCATCCATTGGGCACAATGACTTACCACACCTATTCTCCTGTTTCAGGTCTCCTTCCTAGTTCCCCTACTGCTTCGTCTCCTTCACAAGCACATGAAAACTGTCTCCCTAGCACCTAGCCCATGTTCTTGCCTGGAATTGGTGTTTGAAACTGTTTCCAAATGAATACCTTACCTCTTACCACAGCTAAGATCCTTGCCCACAGAGGCATGGCTACTTTGTTGACTGATGAATCAGGTCCATGATTTAAATTAGGTTTTTCTGCACCTGCCATTTAATCTCACTGAGAGTCTACAGTTCAGCTTCTGCAAGTACATGTGCAGAAGCTTGGTTATTGTGAGCAATGTCTATTACCCATTTGTATGACATCAGGCTATACAGGGAAATCAGAGCATGAGGGGCAGAAGAAAACTGTTTGTTGTGACATTCACAAAACTCCTCGCCTCTCTCTCCCTGGGATATGCAGGTGGAGGCTGCTCTGCTTTCTGACCTTTTGTTAAGGTACAATTTGTAAACAAAGGGCAGTCATTCTCAGCTGAGATCCTTACTAGCACTGGCACAGCCTCATTATGTCAGGGGTCCTTTTGCTCCTGTGACTGGTGGAGAGACCCTAGAATCCCTTTTCCTGGTTGAGGTACATTTACAAAATAACAATGGTATTTTATCACACCTAAAAATACGAAGCTATAGTCACTAAGATTTGTACAATTATGGCCAAAACTGACTTGTTTTTCATAATAAAACATACCTCGCCTTAGCCTGCCCACAGCTTTCATGATACTGAAAACCTCTAGAGGCTAAAGGGGGTTTAGCCTCTTTGAATTATGGATTAAAAGGAGCACAATGTGCTATTCTAAGTTGGTATGAAGGCTCAATTGTCCCATATGTGCAAGACAGAGTATGATATTTTATACTGCCTGCAAAGATTTGTCCAATTGTGTTTTGTGGTCTGGACTCAAAGATTCCATTGTTTTATTTTGTTTAATTCTGCAGGTGAGTGTTCAGCAAGTCGTCCACTCCCTTGAAGTAGAGAAGATGGGAAATCTGGGATCTTATGGCATAAATTAGCTTCAAACCAAGGTCATTTATGGGGTGGAAAACTAACTCATGAATTCCTCCACTGAACCACATAAGAAAGAGAAAGATGGGTCCAGTTCCTGATCTGGTCATGGAGCTGCATATTAGATATAATCACAATAAATTTCCCATTTTTGCCTAAGCCCTCCAAGGTCTATTTCTGTCACTTGAAAAGACCCAGCTTCCATAACCAACATCAAAATGGAAACTTCTGCCACCTGTGCTGAATATTTATAAACCTATTTAGTGAATATATTAGAATTTTCAATTTTTCTTTCTCTGAAGTCAATAGTCTATTTTCACAGAAGGAGGGTGTCCCAAATTATACTTATTATATATCTAAGAAATAGCCATAATTTTATGGAGCCCCGTCAAGATTGGCAAGACAGACTCTTCCCAAATGTTTTTTTATGTAGACAATAACATTCAGTGGTCACTAAGACTCTTGTTAAGACTACATAAGATAATTGCAGCTTTCATCTTTGATAGAGTTATATACTGGGGCAAGGGGCTTCTAAAATAAATATTTCAATATAAAATAAATATTTTTACTCAAGCACGATAACCTCTCTTCCCTCTATTCCTCTCTCTCTCTCTTTCATAATAGTCCAGAAGTCTGAGGGTTGTCAGATGGGGAACAGATGGGAAGCTTCACCCCTTTAGGGGTCCAAGTTCCTTCTGTCTTACTGTTCCACCATTCTTTAGAGTACTGGCTGAACAAGTTTATTGGCAAGTAAACTTTCCAGCTAATGGAGGAAGGGAAACAGCTCACACAGAGGGTGAGAAATTTTTACTGAAGGAAGGGATGTGAAAGTTTTACACATTATTTCTATGTCATTGATGAGACAATATATGGGAGGCTGCAGCAAGGGAGACTGGGATGTGTAGTCTATCTGGACAGTCATGTGCCTTTCTAACACATGGGATGGTAGAAAGATCTTAATATTAAAAATAAGAAGGGGGCTTCCCTGGTGGCGCAGTGGTTGAGAGTCCACCTGCCGATGCAGGGGACACGGGTTCGTGCCCCGGTCCGGGAGGATCCCACATGCCACGGAGCAGCTGGGCCCGTGAGCCATGGCCGCTGGGCCTGCGCGTCCGGAGCCTGTGCTCCACAACGGGAGAGTCCACAACAGTGAGAGGCCCGTGTACCGCAAAAAAAAAAAGAAGGGCAGAATGGATATTGTGGGAAATTTTCTGCCTCTGCCATGTGTTGCTAGATTATTACTATAAGGAAATGAATATGCTCTCTCCTTAGCTAATAAGTCACTCAAACTTTCCATGTGCTAAAAACACATAAATCTTAGTTTGCTATCCCCTTAAACTATTGCCCCCTTTACATTTTATTCATTACCAGAATTCTATTTAAAAAAATGTAATCTGCGCTCAGTGTACCAAGTTTCCTACTACTTACTTCCTCTTTAACTCATTGCAATTTTATGAAAAAGCTTTCTCAAATGTCAAAAATAGCCTCTAATTCCCCTCTTTCAGCTCTCAGTCACTTTACCCTCTCGCCTGCATTGGTAGCTGTTCTGGAAACACGCTTATTACTTTTTATGACTCAGTACTATCTTTCTTCTTCTTTTACTTCTGTAATCATAACTTTTTTTTCCCCATCTTCATCTTCTCATATTATAAATGTAATATTATCTGGGAGTATAAATTTTTGTATTCTCTCTGTCTATCTTTCAGCAGTTTACCTAGTGGCTTTGGCTAACACCTAGGCTGACCTCAGTTCCATACTCAAACTTGCTTTGTGTTATATACAATTTGCCTTATTCTTTCACAATAATCCTTTAAAGGATTCTAATATACATCTAAGCACAGGTCCCTATTAGCTTCCAATGAACATGTTCTGGTGTATCAGAGCTCTTTTAATTCTAAGGAACAGAAACACTATCTTCCTTCTTGCTGCTGCAAATGCTTCTTCCTGCCATGGTCTCATCATCCTTCTCAGAGACTGAACAGGTGGTGGTAGGACATAGCCACTAACAGCTCCCAAAGTTACTTTTTTCAATTTTAATTACCCATGGTGAGACTCACTTTTCTCCCCTCAGTCTATATTTCCAAAATCCATGGGAAAAATTCCAATGAAGGTGAGGGAAAAGAAGTACTCAGAAGAAACCAGTGGGACAGTATCCATAAAAGAAGACATTTCAGGGAAGCCACTGTAAAAAATGTCTATCTAATGAAATGAGTCATCTCTTAAATGCAAGCACATGTATACACTATAAACAAGGTGCCAAGAACATCAGACTTGGTTTAATAATTCTGCATGTGAATCCCAGGCCTACCATTTCTTTAGCTATGTGATTTGGCTGTTTATATGTGCCTATATTTTAATCACATAATAAACTTTACATTCTGTCATTATTGTGAGACTGAATGACATTATAAATATAAAAGTGACTAGTTTGCTACCAGCATATATTAGCCATTCACTAAATGTTAGTTGAATCTAGTTAGTCAAGAGGCCCTTAAAGGGAAAAACATATCGGTTTGGTGAATTTGGGCAAACCATTTCCTCGGAGCTTGAAAATAACATAAAAATCCTCTTAGTAATTCTCATCTACAAAAGACAGAGTATCAATATATCTATCTGTTATTCATTGGGTTAGTTGTCTATGGATATTCTATGCAGTGCTTAATTGGCCTTGCCAGTTCATTGGGAACTTTGGAACAGCATCACAACCTTCCAAAGGAAGATAGATTGTGGTCTACTTGCTCACATAATAGGAAGCTGCACATCAGCTGAAAGTTCACAGAGCAAAGTTTCCTGGCTTTGTCTGTGCAGGAAAAATATTTCGGTTCAATTCAAAGCTAACTCTTTGCCTCATTGCAGTGTCATGTTGAATATAACTCTGGGAACAATGTTGGTGCCTGGAAGATGGCAGGAGGTGCCAGAAAGATTATATTCTCAAACATGATGGTATTATGTTTGTTCGGCTTCACAAAGTGGTGGTTATTTGAACACTTTCAATTTTAAACTCCTCTTAAACCCTGCTCCTAAACTGTGCTGAAGGCTTGAGATGAACAAAGATGACACTCTGGTCTGATAATACAAAGGTGGGAAGAACTGAAGGAAGATGAGTTGAACATTTGCACAAAACTGGTGGGAGTTTCCAGTGCCCTTGGGACTAACAAGACAGAGAGATTGCCCATTTTTGTTCATAAAATTCTTACAGGCTCCCAGTTTATGTTGACTGTGAGGCTCATGTAGTGCTTACATTTCACTAGCACTTGTCAGATAAAGCAGGTTAAGACCTCTATCACACAGAGGTACGGTAAAGTTTGATATATTTTCTAGAGGTTCTCTTTTGACCAGCAAAATAGCAGTCGTGAAGCCCAACCATACACCACACACACACACACACACACACACACACACACACACAGCTGTACCTATATGCATGTATATACACAATATTTTTAATATTGTATATGTATAAGACATATACAATATATAGAAAATATATACAACATTTTTACACATATATGTAATATGCACATAGAGGAATATATGTAAGGAGTTGCCTAGATAAGTCTGAAAATTGTAAGAGGTCATGAGGAAGGGCAGGCTGGAACTCTTGGGCATGAGTTAAAGCTGCAGTCCATAGGCAGAATTTGTCCTCCAGGAAAACTCAGCTCTGCTTTTACGGTTTTTCAAGTGACTGAATCAAGCCTATCCAGGATATTAGTGTGATCTCTCTTACTTCAAGTGAACTGATTATGGACTTTTCACATCTACTTTTGTGCCTTCACAACAACACTGGTTTGTATTTGATTTGTATTTGAGTGAATAAGTGATAACTGCCATCTAGCCAAATTGACACTTCAAAAAGTCTATCACAGAAGTTTAGTTAACAAAATGTATAAATAACATTGAAGAAATGTCTCTCAATTCTATCATACTGAATTAATGTTTACATGCAGTGTTCAAATTACATAATATTTTGCTTAACTAAATAGGAAGTATTTAGTCGTGTTTCTGAATATATTTAAATAACTGAAAAATAATATAACTATGTTAGATATTTCAGAGAAAAATTTTCCCTTATTAGATTTGAATTAGCTAAGGGGATTATCCTGTAGATTGTTTGCAACTGACTTTGCATAAAGGAAATAGTTTTTGGACACTGGGGGGAGTTATATATTATATCATTCAATATTCCCAGGAATCCTGTGAGACGTGGGTGATATACCCAATTTGGTAGCGCAAGAAGTTGAGTCTCAGAGAGGTTAAATAACTTGACCAAGATCACAGAATAAGCAAATGGGTATGTTCAAGGTTTACATGGAGTCTGGCTGATTTCAAAGCTTGAGTTTACTCTCATTTCGGCCCATTGATGAACATCAGGCTTACCATGCCCCGGGAATTGTAGCAAATGACTAAGTGGTCTTTGCTTCTCAATATCAATCTAATCTAATAAAACAGAATAAACAGACACTAAAGGCAAGTTCACTTCCCATACACACCCCACACAGTCGATTAACTTGTCTCAGGGAGGGATGATGAGGAGGGAACTAGAATGAAGCTGACCAGAGATTGAATGGAGAGAAAGAAAGGAAGAAGAGTAAGAATTTAGATTTCACTGCATTTAAAATTTTAATTAGTTGTACTTAGGAACTGTCCTTTGAGGAGAGGGCTGTAGTCTGATGTGTTTGTCAAATTTACAGCATCCTGCAAAAATTATGACTTTAAGAAACAGAGTCCTGGAGGAGACCTAATTCTGGATTTGTTCCTGATTATTTGATTAACATTGAATAAATCATTTTACTGCTCTCCACCTTCATTTTCTGTCTTACAAATGCTGCAAATTTTATGTAATGTGCTGTTAGCACTCCCCAAAGGAAGATGTGTGGATAAATAAACTGAAAGTTGTGAAATCTGCAGAAAATATTCTTTATTTTAAAGTGCTATGCAAATGTGATACGTGATTATGAATACAGAATACAATTTTCATTTCTTATGGGTTGATTCATTTATGGCCAAATTATCTGAATGTATTTCCTCCATCTTTCTGAGACCTTATGACCTATCCATGCATTGGGTCTTTGAGCTTGATCAGGATCATTGCAGCCAGCATGGCGTTCCTTTTAGCTTGCTGCTTCTGACTGGGGTAAATTCATAAGCAGCTTCCTTGAATCTAGAGCCTGGTCTAAAGTATCTTCTTTATCAAACATCCAGGATAGAGCAGATCCACCAAGACATAGCATATAAAGACATAGCATATACAATTTTTGTTGTTGGAAAAAAAAGGACATTTTTCAGACGAAAGGCCCTGAGATTTCCTTCTCTCACTCTCTCTGACTAGTTGATTTCTGCTGCCTTATTATTAGAAAGAGCTATAGATAAAACATTTGATGAGCTCCTTTTTTCCACTTGTGTATTAATCTTATAATCTTCCTACAAGGTCAGCTTAACTTAAATCCAATTTGAACTAAAAAAATTTGCCTGTATACATTGACTCCTAATTACCTATGGAAGCAACAACTTTGGAGATTTGGCTTGATAATTACAATGGTCAAGCTGCAGAATATTCCACAACATTGAATTTTGATTCTGAAGTGTATGCTATGAACTTTTCTCACCACAGTACTTTGCAGTGACATTCAATACAGAATGATACAATTTTTTAAAAGTTTATATTCTTAAACCACTCATTGGTAGTGTTATAGAGTAGATTCTTGTAAGTTGACCTTAAATGTCCTAGTTTTGACAGGTATCAGATTATATATATTTAAATTTTATATGGTCTATTTAGATGAGATGAAACATATCCCCTTGGAAAGTAGATGAACTGACAATAGCATGAAAATTAAAATACATATGTTGTATTCTTGCCTGAATGTCAGGCCACTAGGCCTGTGAACAGAGGTTCCTGCAATCAAACCAGAGTTTTCTTCATGAATCAGTTTTAGATATGTCCCAGAACTTGGCTGAGACCACAGTATCAAAAATTGCATTTTGCATCTGTTGTAAAACTGTGGCTGAAGTCATAGCATGTTATGCCCCTCAAAATCCCCTACAAAATATCCCAAATAAACATATTACAGACCAAGCCTGGAATAGTGTTTAGCAGGAAATTCAGCAGGAAATATCATTCATCCACATGAACTGTGGTTCCAGCAGACATATATGTTTTCAATTCTAAAGAATTACTTAAAAAGTAACTAATTTACTTTTTATTCAACAACCTTTATTACTTTTTGGAAAAAGTCTGTTTCTAGTGGCACTCTCCACCATTCATTAACTGTGTCCACAAAAATTCTTAGTAATGGTTCTGTAAAGCAAATAATTAATGACAATGAGTCAGCCATAAAAATATGCACCTGGTAATGAATAACTATAGCCAAGATACATCTAGAATTCACAGGAATAGTAAGAGCCAGAATGACCCTCAAGACAACAGGCTGTCAGAAACTTGACTGCAGCTTAATCAATGATATTAACACATCTAAAGAAAGAATCTGTCAAACAAGGAGGTAGAGGTTGCAGTAGTTGGCAAAAATACCCATTATGTTGAAGTATCTCCACATCCCTGCCATTTGTAGACTAACTTTATAACCACACTTCAACATAGGAGACCTTGAAAAAAGAAAATGAACTTTTGATTTGGCTCAGTTCCATGCATCACACAAGTTTCCAGCCAGCCAACTGCCAGGGATGTGAGTAAATCCAGTCAAGATTGCTGAGCCTTACCTAGATCAGCAGAAGTCTCCCCCACCCACCCAGCTGACCTGTAACTTGTGAGCATTAATAAATGGTTGTCGTTTTAATCTACTAAATCTTAACATAGTTGCTATGCAACAAAAGATGGCTGATAAAGAGGTCATCATTTAAAAAAAAATAAAATGGGAGCAACAGAATTTAATTTTATCAATATGAATACTGCCTTTCCAAAAGAAGGAATCTGGAATATCTAAAACAGACCAATCATTTGGGCTTTCCCAGAGTTTAGGTGAAACATACCCTCAAATACTGACTCTTGCTCAGGGTAGGCAAGGTGAGCATTTCATTTACTGAGAAGTTATAGACATTATAGCTCTGTTGTTACACTTAACTTTTGGATTTCTATCTTTTAGTAAAATGTGAGTTTGGCTAATCATCTTGGATAAGCTCTAATGTGAATATGAAGTTCTCTTCACATGGAAACTTGTCTGAGAGGATTCCCCTGATTCACTGACTACCAATATCTTCCTTGGTAACCCCGAGAACAGAGTTTCCTGATCATATTGATCTCGGAGGACCTTAGCCTGCAGTGGCTTGAAGTAGGGTTTCAGTTCCCGTCCAGAAATTGAGGTTGGGTCGCAGCAGTGATAGTGTCAAATCTTAGCCACTAGACCAGTGGACAGTGACAAGGCCCTGGCCCTTTGGCTTTGCAGAAAAGAATTCCCACAAAGACAGAGATTGGTGAAACAAGTAAAGTGTTTATTAGGAAGAAAAAGAGTACAGTACATTTGGATAGACACAAGGGTGGACTCAGAGAGTCGCGCCCTTCTGGTATTTTGAATGAGGTATGTAGGGCATTTCTTCCGGGTTTTCTCTGGCCAACCATTTTGATTTGTCTGGTTTTGAGTCCGTATTTTGTATATCTCAGGACCTTCCCACGTGTGTGCATCATCACTCAGACAAGATGGATTCCAGCAAAGAGGCGTATTGGTAGCTTGACATCACTCCTATTTTCTTTTTTTAATTTTTAAATTTTATTTATTTTTTTATACAGCAGGTTCTTATTAGTCATCAATTTTATACACATCAGTGTATACATGTCAATCTCAATCGCCCAATTCATCACACCACCAACCACACCCCCCGGGCGCTTTCCCCCCTTCGTGTCCATAAACTGGTTCTCTACATCTGTGTCTCAATTTCTGCCCTGCAAACCGGTTCATCTGTACCATTTTTCTAGGTTCCACATATATGCGTCAATGTACAATATTTGTTTTTCTCTTTCTGACTTACTTCACTATGACAGTCTCTAGAGCCATCCACGTCTCCACAAACGACCCACTTTCCTTCCTTTTTATGGCTGTATATATGTATGCGTATATATATATATATATATATATATATATATATATATATATATACCACATCTTCTTTATCCATTTGTCTGTCAATGAGCATTTAGGTTGCTTCCATGACCTGGCTATTGTAAATAGTGCTGCAATGAACATTGGGGTTCATGTGTCTTTTTGAAATATGGTTTTCTTTGGGTATATGCACAGTACTGGGATTGCTGGATCATATGGTAATTCTATTTTCAGTTTTTTAATGAGCCTCCATACTGTTCTCCATAGTGGCTGTATCAATTTACATTCCCACCAACAGTGCAAGAGGGTTCCCTTTTCTCCACACCTTCTCCAGCATTTGTTGTTTGTAGATTTTCTGATGATGCTCATTCTAACTGGTATGAGGTGATACCTAATTGTAGTTTTGATTTGCATTTTTCTCATAATTAGTGATGTTGAGCAGCTTTTCATGTGCTTCTTGAACATCTGTAGTCTTCTTTGGAGAAATGTCTATTTAGGTCTTCTACCCATTTTTGGATTGGGTTGTTTGTTTTTTAAATATTGAGCTGCATGAGCTGTTTATATATTTTGGAGATTAATCCTTTGTCCATTGATTCATTTGCAAATATTTTCTCCCATTCTGAGGGTTGTCTTTTCGTCTTGTTTATGGTGTCCTTTGCTGTGCAAAAGATTTGAAGTTTCATTAGGTCCCATTTGTTTATTTTTGTTTTTATTTCCATTACCCTAGGAGGTGGATCAAAAAAGATCTTGATGTGATTTATGTCAAAGAGTGTTCTTCCTATGTTTTCCTCAAAGAGTTTTACAGTGTCAGGTCTTAAATTTACATCTCTAATCCATTTTGAGTTTATTTTTGTGCATCGTGATAGGGAGTGCTCTAATTTCATTCTTTTACATGTAGCTGTCCAGTTTTCCCAGCACCATTTATTGAGAGACTGTCTTTTCTCCATTGTATATCCTTGCCTCTTTTGTCATAGATTAGTTGACCATAGGTGCATTGGTTTATCTCTGGGCATTCTATCTTGTTCCATTGATCTATTTTTCTGCTTTTGTGCCAGTACCATATTGTCTTGATTACTGTAGCTTTGTAGTATAGTCTGAAGTCAGGGAGCCTGATTCCTCTAGCTCCATTTTTTCCCTTAAGATGACTTTGGGTATTCAGAGTCTTTTGTGTTGGCATACAAATTTTAAGATTTTTTGTTCTAGTTCCATAAAAAATGTCATTGGTAATCTGATAGGGGTTGCATTGAATCTGTAGGTTGTTTTGAGTAGTATAGTCATTTTCAACATATTGATTCTTCCAATCCAAGAGCATGGTATATATCTCCATCTGTTGGTATCCTCTTTAATCTATTTCATCAGTGTCTTATAGTTTTCTGCATACAGGTCTTTTGTCTCCTCATGTAGGTTTATTCCTAGGTATTTTATTCTTTTCGTTGCAATGGTAAATGGGAGTGTTTCCTTAATTTCTCTTTCAGATTTTTCATCATTAGTGTATAGGAATGCAAGAGATTTCTGGGCATTAATTTTGTATCTTGGTACTTAACCAAATTCATTGATTAGCTCTAGTAGTTTTCTGGTAGCATCTTTAGGAGTCTCAATGAATAGTATCATGTCATCTGCAAACAGTGACAGCTTGACTTCTTCTTTTCCGATTTGGAATCCTTTTATTTCTTTATCTTCTCTGATTGCCATGTCTAGGACTTCCAAAACTATGTTGAATAATAGTGGTGAAAGTAGACATCCATGCCTTGTTCCTGATCTTAGAGGAAGTGTTTTCAGTTTTTCACCATTGAGAATGATGTTTGCTATGGGTTTTTCATATATGGCCTTTATTTTGTTGAGGTAGGTTGCCTCCATGCCCACTTTCTGGAGAGTTTTTATCATAATGCGTGTTGAATTTTGTCAAAAGCTTTTTTTGCATCTGTTGAGATGATCATATGGTTTTTATTCTTCAATTTATTAATATGGTGTATCACATTGATTGATTTGTGTATATTGAAGAATCCTTACATCCCTGGGATAAATCCCACTTGTTCATGGTGTATGATCCTTTCAATGTGTTGTTGGCTTCTGTTTGCTAGTATTTTGTTGAGGATTTTTGCATCTATATTCATCAGTTATATTGGTCTGTAAATTTATTTTTTTATGGTATCTTTCTCTGGTTTGGTATCAGCATGATGGTGGTCTCACAGAATGAGTTTGGGAATGTTCCTTCCTCTGCAATTTTTTGGAAGAGTTTGAGAAGGATGGGTGTTAGCTCTTCTCTAAATGTTTGATAGAATTCACTTGTAAAGCCATCTGGTCCTGGACTTCTGTTTTTTGGAAAATTTTTAATCACAGTTTCAATTTCATCACTTGTGACTGGTGTGTTCATATTTTCTCTTTCTTCCTAGTTCAGTCTTGGAAGGTTATACCTTCTAAGAATTTGTCCATTTCTTCCAGGTTGTCCATTTTATTGTCATAGAGCTGCTTGTAGTAGTCTCTTAGGATGCTTTGTATTTCTGCAGTGTCTGTTGTAAATTCTCCTTTTTCATTTCTACATTTATTGATTTGAGTCTTCTCCCTCTTTTTCTTGATGAGTCTTGCTACTGGTTTACCAATTTTGTTTATCTTCTCAAAGAACCAGCTTTTAGTTTTATTGATCTTTGCTATTGTTTTCTTTGTTTCTATTGCATTTATTTCTGCTCAAATCTTTATGATTTTTTTTCCTTCCGCTAACTTTGGGTTTTGTTCATTCTTCTTTCTTTAGTTCCTTTAGGTGTAACGTTAGATTGTTTATTTGAGATTTTTCTTGTTTTTTGAGGTAGGCTTGTATAGCTGTAAACTTCCCTCTTAGAACTGCTTTTGCTACATCCCATAGATTTTGGATCATCGTGTTTTCATTGTCATTTGTCTCTAGGTATTTTTTGATTTCCTCTTTGATTTCTTCAGTGATCTCTTGGTTATTTAGTAAAGTATTGTTTAGCTTTCATGTGTTTGTGTTTTTAACGTTTTTTTCCCTGTAATTCATTTCTAATCTCATAGCATTGTGGTCAGAAAAGATACTTGAGTGAGGGGAAGATGGCAGAAGAGTAAGACACAGAGATCATCTTCCTCCCCACAGATACACCAGAAATACATCTACACGTGGAACAACTCCTACAGAACACCTACTGAATGCTGGCAGAAGATCTCAGACCTCCTAAAAGGCAAGAAAGTCCCCACGTACCTGGGTGGGGCAAAAGAAAAAAGGAAAAGCATAGACAAAAGAACAGGGAAGGGACCTGCAACAAAGGGAGGGAGCTTTGAAGGAGGAAACGTTTCCACACACTAGGAAACCCCTTCACGGGTGGAGACTGTGGGTGGCAGAGGGGGAAAGCTTCGGAGCCATGGAAGAGAGCACAGCAACAGGGGTGCAGAGGGCAAAGCAGAGAGATGCCCGCAAAGAGGAGCAGTACTGACTGGCACTCACCAGCCAGAGAGGCTTGTCTACGCACCCGCCAGGGCAGGCGGGGCAGGGACCAGAGGCTCGGGCTTTGGTGGTAGTGCAGGGAGAGGACTGGCAGCGTGAACACAGCCTGAAGGGGGTTAGTGCACCACAGCTAGCCAGGAGGGAGTCCGGGGAAATGTCTGGATCTGCCGAAGAGGCAAGATACTTTTTCTTCCCTATTTGTTTCCTGTTGCGTGAGGAGAGGGGATTCAGAGCACCGCTTAAAGGAGCTCCAGAGATAGGCGTGAGCTGCGGCTATCAGAACAGACCCCAGAGATGGGCATGAGATGCTAAGGCTGCTGCTGCCACCACCAGGAAGCCTGTGAGCGAACACAGGTCACTATCCACATTCACCTTCTGGGGAGCCTGTGCAGCCTGCCACTGCCAGGGTCCCGGGATCCAGGGACAACTTTCCCGGGAGAACGCATGGCGCGCCTCAGGCTGGTGCAATGTCATGCTGGCCTCTGTCGCCACAGGCTCGCGGCACGCTCTGTGCCCCTCCCTTCCCGCAGCCTGAGTGAGCTAGAGCCCCCGAATCAGTGGCTCCTTTAACCCCGTCCTGTCTGAGTGAAGAACAGACACTCTCCCATGACCTACATGAATAGACAATGAATCATCCCAAATTGAGGAGGTAGACTTTGAGAGCAAGATTTATTATTTTTTCCCCTTTCCTCTTTTTGTGAGTGTGTATGTGTATGATTCTGTGTGACATTTTGTCTGTATAGCTTTGTTTCCACCATTTGTCCTATGGTTCTATCCGTCCATTTTTTTTTGTTTTGTTTTTTTAATTTTCCTTAAAAAAAGGTTTTTTTCTTAATAATTATTTTTATTTTAATAACTTAATTTTATTTTATCTTTATTTTATCTTCTTTCTTTCTTTCTCTTTTGCCTTCCTTGCCTCCTTCTTTCCTTCCTCCCTCCCTCCCTCCCTCCTTTCTTCCTTCCTTCCTTTCTTTCTTTCTTTCTTTTTTCTTTCTTACTACTTTTTCTCCCATTTATTCTGAGCCGTGTGGATGAAACACTTTTGATGCTGCAGCCACGAGTTAGTGCTGCGCCTCTGAGGTGGGAGAGCCAACTTCAGGACACTGGTCCACAAGAGACCTCCCAGCTCCACATAATATCAAACGGCAAAAATCTCCCAGAGATCTCCTTCTCAATCCAGCACCCAGCTTCACTCAATGACCAGCAAGCTACAGTGTTGGACACCCTATGCCAAACAACTAGCAAAACAGGGACACAACCCCACCCTTTAGCAGAGAGGCTGCCTAAAATCATAATAAGGCCACAGACACCCAAAAACACACCATCAGACGTGGATCTGCCCACCAGAGAGACAAGATCCAGCCTCATCCACCAGAACACAGGCATGAGTCCCCTCCACCAGGAAACCTACACAAACCACTGAACCAACCTTAGTCACTGGGGACAGACACCAAAAACAATGGGAACTATGAACATGCAGCCTGCAAAAAGGAGACCCCAAACACAGTAAGATAAGCAAAATGAGAAGACAGAAAAACACACCACAGATGAAGGAGCAAGATAAAAACCCACCAGACCTAACAAATGAAAAGGAAATAGGCAGTCTACCTGAAAAAGAATTCAGAATAATGATAGTAAAGATGATCCAAAATCTTGGAAATAGAATAGAAAAAATGCAAGAAACATTTAACAAGGACCTAGAAGAACTAAAGATGAAATAAGCAATGATAAACAACACAATAAATGGAATTAAAAATACTCTAGAAGGGATCAATAGCAGAATAACTGAGGCAGAAGAACACATAAGTGACCTGGAAGATAAAATAGTGGAAATAACTACTGCAGAGCAGAATAAAGAAAAAAGAATGAAAAGAACTGAGGACAGTCTCAGAGACCTCTGGGACAACATTAAATGCACCAACATTCGAATTACAGGGGTTCCAGAAGAAGAAGAGAAAAAGAAAGGGACTGAGAAAATATTTGAAGAGATTATAGTTGAAAACTTCCCTAATATGGAAATGGAAATAGTTAATCAAGTCCAGGAAGCACAGAGAGTCCCATACAGGATAAATCCAAGGAGAAATATGCCAAGACACATATTAATGAAACTGTCAAAAATTAAATACAAAGAAAGTATATTAAAAGCAGCAAGGGAAAACAACAAATAACACACAAGGGAATCCCCATAAGGTTAACAGCAGAACTTTCAGCAGAAATTCTGCAAGCCAGAAGGGTGTGGCAAGACATATTGAAAGTGATGAAGGAGAAAAACCTGCAACCAAGATTACTATACCCAGCAAGGATATCATTCATATTTGATGGAGAAATTAAAACCTTTACAGACAAGCAAATGCTGAGAGAGTTCAGCACCACCAAACCAGCTTTACAACAAATGCTAAAGGAACTTATCTAGGCAAGAAACACAAGAGAAGGAAAAGACCTACAATAACGAACTGAAAACAATTAAGAAAATGGGAATAGGAACATACATATCGATAATTACCTTAAATGTAAATGGACTAAATGTTCCCACCAAAAGACACAGACTGGCTGAATGGATACAAAAACATATATATACTGTCTAGAAGAGACCAACTTCAGACCTAGGGACACATACAGACTGAAAGTGAGGGGATGGAAAAAGATATTCCATACAAATGGAAATCAAAAGAAAGCTGGAGTAGCAATTCTCATATCAGACAAAATAGACTTTAAAGTAAAATCTATAAGAAGAGACAAAGAAGGAAACTATATAATGATCAAGGGATCGATCCAAGAAGAAGATATAACAATTGTAAATATTTACGCACCCAACATAGGAGCACCACAATACACAAGGAAAATACTAACAGCCATAAAAGGGGAAATCGACAGTTACACATTCATAGTAGGGGATGTTAACACCCCACTTTCACCAAAGGACAGATCATCCAAAATGAAAATAAATAAGGAAACAGAAGCTTTAAATGATACATTAAACAAGATGGACTTAATTGATATTTATAAGACACTCTATCCAAAAACAATAGAATACACATTTTTCTCAAGTGCTCATGGAACATTCTCCAGGATAGATCATATCTTGGGTCAAAAAACAAGCCTTGGTAAATTTAAGAAAATTGAAATTGTATCAAGTATCTTTTCCGACCACAATGCTATGAGACTAGATATCAAATACAGGAAAAGATCTGTAAAAAATAAAAACACATGGAGGCTAAAAAATACACTACTTAATAACGAAGTGATCAATGAAGAAATCAAAGAGGAAATAAAAAAAGAAAACCCTACAAACAAATGATAATGGAGACACGATGACCCAAAACCTATGGGATGCAGCAAAAGCAGTTCTAAGAGGGAAGATTATAGCAATACAAGCCCACCTTAAGAAACAGGAAACATCTCAAATAATCAACCTAACCTTGCACCTCAAGCAATTAGAGAAAGAAGAAGAAAAAAACCCCAAAGTTATCAGAAGGAAAGAAATCATAAAAATCAGATCAGAAATAAATGAATAAGAAATGAAGGAAACAATCGCAAAGATCAACAAAACTAAAAGCTGGTTCTTTGAGAAGATAAACAAAATAGATAAACCATTAGCCAGACTCATCAAGAAAAAAAGGAAGAAGACTCAAATCAATAGAATTAGAAATGAAAAAGGAGAAGTAACAACTGAAACTGAAGAAATACAAAAGATCATGAGAGATTACTACAAGCGACTCTATGTCAATAAAATGGAAAACGCGGCAGATATTGAAAAATTCTTAGAAACGCACAACTTGCCAAGACTGAATCAGGAAGAAATAGAAAATATGAACAGACCAATCACAAGCACTTAAATTGAAACTGATTAAAAATCTTCCAACAAACAAAAGCCCAGGATCAGATGGCTTCAGAGGCAAATTCTATCAAACATTTAGAAAAGAGCTAACACCTATACTTCTCAAACTCTTTCAAAATATAGCAGAGGGAGGAACACACCCAAATTCATTCTACGAGGGCACCATCACCTTGATACCAAAACCAGACAAGGATGTCACAAAGAAAGAAAACTACAGACCAATATCACTGATGAACATAGATGCAAAAATCCTCAACAAAATACTAGCAAACAGAATCCAACAGCACATTAAAAGGGTCATACACCATGATCAAGTGGGGTTTATTCCAGGAGTGCAAGGATTCTTCAATATACGCAAATCAATCAATGTGATAAACCATATTAACAAATTGAAGGAGAAAAACCATATGATCATCTCAATAGATGCAGAGAAAGCTTTTGACAAAATTCAACACCCATTTATGACAAAAACCCTCCAGAAAGTAGGCATAGAGGGAACTTTCCTCAATGTAATAAAGGCCATATATGACAAACCCACAGCCAACATCATCCTCAATGGTGAAAAACTGAAAGCATTTCCACTAAGATCAGGAACAAGGCAAGGCTGCCCACTCTCACCACTCTTATTCAGCATAGTTTTGGAAGTTTTAGCCACAGCAATCAGAGAAGAAAAGGAAATAAAAGGAATCCAAATCAGCAAAGAAGAAGTAAAGATGTCACTGTTTGCAGATAACATGATACTATACATAGAGAATCCTAAAGATGCTACCAGAAAACTACTAGAGTTAATCAATGAATTTGGTAAAGTAGCAGGATACAAAATTAATGCACAGAAATCTGTGGCATTCCTATTCACTAATGATGAAAATCTGAAAGTGAAATCAAGAAAACACTCCCATTTACCATTACAACAAAAAGAATAATATGTCTAGGAATAAACCTACCTAAGGACACAACAGACCTGTGTGCAGAAAATTATAAGACACTGATGAAAGAAGATAGAAATAGATTGAGAGTTATACCATGTTCTTGGATTGGAAGAATCAACATTGTGAAAATGACTCTACTACCCAAAGCAATCTGCAGATTCAATGGAATCCCTATCAAACTACCACTGGCATTTTTCACAGAACTAGAACAAAAAATTTCACAATTTGTATGGAAACACAAAAGACCCCAAATAGTCAAAGCAATCTTGAGAATGAAAAGCAGAGCTGGAGGAATCAGGCTCCCTGACTTCAGACTATACTACAAAGCTACAGTAATCAAGACAGTATGGTACTGGCACAAAAACAGAAATATAAATCAATGGAACAGGATAGAAAGCCCAGAGATAAATCCACGCACATATGGTCACCTTATCTTTGATAAAGGATGCAGCAATGTACAGTGGAGAAAGGACAGCCTGTTCAATAAGTGGTGCTGGGAAAACTGGACAGGTACATGTAAAAGTATGAGATTAGATCACTCCCTAACACCATACACAAAAATAAGCTCAAAATTGATTAAAGACCTAAATGTAAGGCCAGATGCTATCAAACTCTTAGAGGAAAACATAGGCAGAACACTCTATGGCATAAATCACAGCAAAATCCTTTTTGACCCACCTCCTAGAGAAATGGAAATAAAAACAAAAATAAACAAATGGGACCTGATGAAACTTCAAATCTTTTGCACAGCAAAGGAAACCATAAACAATACCAAAAGATAACCCTCAGAATGGGAGAATATATTTGCAAATGAAGCAACTGACAAAGGATTAATCTCCAAAATTTACAAGCAGCTCCTGCAGCTGAATAACCAAAAACAAACAACCCAATCCAAAAATGGGCAGAAGACCTAAATAGGCATTTCTCCAAAGAAGATATACAGATTGACAACAAACACATGAAAGAATGCTCAACATCATTAATCATTAGAGAAATGCAAATCAAAACCACAATGAGATATCATCACACACCAGTCAGAATGGCCATCATCAAAAGATCTAGAAACAATAAATGCTGGATAGGGTGTGGAGAAAAGGGAACACTCTTGCACTGCTGGTGGGAAGGTGAATTGGTATTGCCACTATGGAGAACAGTATGGAGGTTCCTTAAAAAACTACAAATAGCACTACCATATGACCCAGCAATCCCACTAATGGGCATATACCCTGAGAAAAACCATAATTCAAAAAGAGTCATGTACCAAAATGTTCATTGCAGCTCTATTTACAATAGCCCAGAGATGGAAACAACCTAATTGTCCATCATCAGATGAATGGATAAAGAAGATGTGGTACATATATACAATGGAATATTACTGAGCCATAAAAAGAAATGAAATTGAGCTATTTGTAATGAGGTGGATGGACCTAGAGTCTGTCATACAGAGTGAATCAAATCAGAAAGAGAAAGACAAATACTGTATGCTAACACATATATATGGAATTTAAGGAAAAAAATGTCATGAAGAACCTAAGGTTATGACAGGAATAAAGACACAGACCTACTAGAGAATGGACTTGAGGATGTGGGGGGGGGGAAGGGTAAGCTGTGACAAAGTGAGAGAGTGGCATGGACGTATATACACTATGAAACATAAAGTAGATAGCTAGTGGGAAGCAGCCGCATAG
This sequence comes from Delphinapterus leucas, assembly GCF_059928025.1. Taxonomy (NCBI): domain Eukaryota; kingdom Metazoa; phylum Chordata; class Mammalia; order Artiodactyla; family Monodontidae; genus Delphinapterus; species Delphinapterus leucas. The sequence goes on from NC_143147.1 coordinate 34,255,571, forward strand.
CACAGGTAGATCAGCTCAGTGCTTTGTGACCACCTAGAGGGCTGGGATAGGGAGGGTTGTAGGGAAGGAGACCCAAAAGCAAAGAGATATGGGAACATATGTATATGTATAACTGTTTCACTTTGTTATAAAGCAGAAACTAACAGACCGTTGTAAAGCAATTATACTCCAATAATGATGTAAAAAAAAAAAAAAAGAAAAGATGCTTGATATGATTTCAGTTTTCTAAAATTTACTGAGGCTTGATTTGTGACCCAAGATGTGATCTATACTGGAGAATATTCCATGTGCACTTGAGAAGAAAGCGTAATCTTCTTTTTTTGCATGGAATATCCTATAAATATCAATTAAATCTCTCTGGTCTATTTTGTCATTTAAAGCTTCTGTTTCCTTATTTATTTTCATTTTGGATGATCTGTCCATTCGTGTAAATCATGTGTCTTTTTCTTTGATTTTTTCCAATTTGTGTACTATGTGTCTTGGTTTGTTTCTCCTTGGATTTATCCTGTGTGGGACTCTCTGCACTTCCTGGACCTGGCTGGCTATTTCCTTTCCCATGTTAGGGAAGTTTTCGAGTATAATCACTTCACATATTTTTTTGGGACTTTTCTCTCTGTCTTCTCCTTCTGGAACCCCTATAATGAGAATGTTGTTGCGTTTAATGTTGTCCCAGAGTTCTCTTAGGCTGTTTTCTTTTCTTTTTCTTTATTCTCTTCCACAGCAGTGAATTCCACCATTCTGTCTTCCAGGTCACTTATCCGTTCTTCTGGCTTAATTTTTCTGCACTTGATTCCTTCTAGTGTATTTTTCATTTCAGTTATTGTATTGTTCATCTCTGTTTATTTGTTCTTTAATTATTCTAAGTTTTTGTTAAACATTCTTGCATCATCTCGATCCTTTGCCTCCATTCTTTTTCCAAGGTCCTGGCTCATCTTCACTATCATTATTCTGAATTCTTTTTTCTGGAAGGTTGCCTATCTTCACTTCATTTAGTTGCTTTTCTGGAGTTTTATCTTGTTCCTTCATCTGGTACATAGCCCTCTGCCTTTTCACCTTGTCTATCTTTCTGTTAATGTGGGTTTTGTTCCATAGGCTGCAGGATTGTAGTTCTTCTTGCTTCTGCTCTCTGCCCTCTGGTGGATGAAGCTATATAAGTAGCTTGTGCAAGTTTCCTGGTGGGAGGGACTGTTGGTGGGTAGAGCAGACTGTTGCTCTGCTGGGCAGAGCTCAGTAAAGCTTTAATCCGCTTTACTTCTTATGGGTAGAGCTGGGTTCCCTCCCTGTTGGTTGTTTGGCCTGAGGCAATCCAACACTGGAGCCTACCTGAGCTCTTTGGTGGGGCTAAAGGCAGACTCTGGAGGGCTCATGCTAAGAAGTACTTCCCAGAACTTCTGCTGCCAGTGTGCTTTCCCCATAGTGAGCCACAGTGACCCCCGCCTCTGCAGGAGACCCTCCAACACTAGCAAGTATGTCTGTTTCAGTCTCCCCTGGGGTCACTGCTCTTTCCTTTGGGTCCTGATGCACACACTACTTTGTGTCTGCCTGCCAATTGTGGAGTCTCTGTTTCCCCCAGTCCTGTCAAAGTCCTGCAATCAAATCCCACTAGCCTTCAAAGTCTGATTCTCTAGGAATCCCTCCTCCTGTTGCCAGACCCCTAGGTTGGGAAGCCTGACGAGGGGCTCAGAACCTTCACTCCAGTGGGTGGACTTCTGTGGTATAAGTGTTCTCCAGTCTGTGAGTCACACACCCAGCATTTATGGGATTTTATTTTACTGTGATTGTGCCCCTCCTACAATCTCATTGTGGCTTCTCCTTTGTCTTTGGATGGACATCACTCCCCTTTTGACCTCCAAGGAGCTTTGTAGTCAGGAAGGTCTCCTTGACTTTGAGAATGAGAAATATGTGGTCTCTTATCTTTTAATTGGGCAGAGCCCAGCCTCCTTTCTTAATTTTCCTGCTATTTTGGAATTTCTGTCCACAAGTAACAAAGTCCAACTTCTCACCTTGGGTTGGGGGAGACATCTATCTCCTGCCTCAAATCCCCCCTGAGAGACATAGACTCCAATAAATCTTTACTGGGAAGATGAAGGATGAAGTTCTGTCTTCTGTAGCTTCTTCAAGCTGGCAAAGGGCTTATACCTTACTTAGTTGGGGTCACAGAGCTCTTGCCCTGTCTCATTAAGGGGCCCCAGGTTGATTTCTGTTGTTATTTTGGCATTATCTGCTGTGCAGAGTGGCTGAAGTCCCTGAATCACCATTGCCCTGTGATGCCTGAGAGAAAAAACAAACTAAATCATCCTAAACCCTGTGAGACAAACATGGTGTGGGTAGCTTGGTTCCAAGTATTTCAGGATATGGAGGGAAACTTCCCATTCTAAGAGGGATGAAGAGGATCTGTTTCTTTATTGTCCGTTCAAGTCCATTTCCAGGAACACATCAGAGTCCTTTGTAAAGCTCGTTGTGTGAATGGCCTGAGGAAGAAGACACTCATTGCTGCAGTAGGTTGGCTGGCTGACATTCCACGCATGGTACACAGCACCCTGTACTTGCACCTTGCCTGTGGGAAATGCATACATACTCTGAAGAGGAAGATAGAAGGGATGCAGGTCATCTAATGGATTTCCCACTTATTTGTAGATGAAAATAAAGAAGCTTTCCCATGAAACTTGAGACAGGCTTACGAAAAATGGTACAACCCTTTCCTCCTGCCCCCAGGGACACTTTCTGTACATTGCCTGAACTGAGGGTATGAGGCTTTGTTGATCCAGCTCGTGGGAAATGGATATAGAAATTCTGTGAGAAACGAGGCTTTCCTTCCCTGCAGTGCCACCTGTGCTTCCGCTTCGCCTTTGGCACACAGTGCCTCGAGCAGCGCTCTCAAGGCACTCGAAATAGCCAAATTACAGGAATGTTAATCACAACGCTTCATACACCACCCTTCAGATACATCTTCCCCTCAAGGAAAAATCACTGGAATGTAGTAGAGTCTTACGGTGAGAAACAAGTGGCTGCAAACCTAGGGTGAAATGCAGGTTGCACTCTGCCGTCTGAAAAATCTTGCTCTGCACGTTGACTGAGATCACTGCGTGTCAGATCCGTACCCAATAGCACTTACAATTCCTGGGTCTCATAACTTACAGACCATGTCTTTCCATGCCTCCTAAGGCGCATACGCCTTGAATGCACCAAAGAAGCCCTGATCAGGGAGCCCTGGCAGGTATGACGGTTGGGTAAATTTCTTGTTCTTTTGGCAGCTCTTCCTTCTTTGCGCGATGAGAAGGCCCATCGCTTGTATAATCCACTCGTCTCCAGTGTTCAGCAGACACATGAATACGCCCATACGTCCTCACTGTTACACACTTATGAAATAAAGCCTTGCCCACCTAGACACCCGAGGTGAGTTCCATACCCCAGGAACCCTGTGTCTATCCGATATTTCCCATAAGTTGCCGAAACACACCCATGGATATTACAGAGACAAGGCTCTCTTTCCAGGCCGTGGGAAAGGCTTTCAGCCCTCGTGGATTTGGAATCCACAATTTCTGGCCTTATCGATGCAACTTGAGAAAAGCTTATTTGCAGGGCTATGAAATGCTTAGCAACTACCTACTCCTCGTGGATACATACAGCTCACCTCTGCAATAGACACATATGTGACACTTCTTACACCTGGCCTTTCAGTATCCCATACATGTTCTCAATGGAAACAAGCCTTTCCCTCCAGAGGGAGAAGCCGTACTTGCTTGCCAGTTGGGCACAAGGAGCTCAGGCAGAGCTCGAAGATCCCGGAGCAAGTGCAATATTTCTGGTGCCTAAAACAAGCAATTTTGTACACAGCACACTTCGAATATGACTTCCTTCTAAGGAAAGGATGCAGGACAGGGTCATTGAATCTGAGAGGATAACTGTGGATATTATAAATGTGGATATAACTGTGGATCAATGACAGGGTCATTGAATCTGAGAGGATAACACAGGATAACTGTGCCGTTGAAAATCTTTTGACTTCCAGTTTGTTGAGCACACTTTGTGTCGCTCACCATCAAGTCGGACTAAATATGCCAGTTTGCGAAAAATTTTCTGAGGACATCTTTGCACGGATCGTAAGCCAGAGTAGCTGATCCTCTCCTAGTAAAACAAGGAGGTAGAAATTTTGTGCTGGTAACATGGCACAAGGGACTTCAGGTTCCCTTTTGGAATCTCTTCATTTTATGAGGGAATAGAAGGCCTTTCTTTGTAGTCTGTGGCCATTGCAAGGCTCGGACGGAAGAAAAATCACTTTTCCGACCACGGTTGTTAATACGCATGGGAGATAACACACGCCCTGTTTCAGTCATCGGCCAGAAATACATACACATCAAGGACAGTGTTCCCAGAGATACCTTCCTGTAAATGGGAGAGAGGAAGGTTGACTGGGAAAGTCTCAGTCTTTGCAGGCCGTCTGAACAGCTTGCTCTCTTGATGTCCTTTGAGCACAGAGTTTCGTGCACCGTTCTCTGAAGCTCTTGGCAGGGCTGATTTTAGGACTCTCACTGGGACTCCTCTGCTATAACCCTCACAACATCTTCCGGCCCTTACTGGCCTTCTCTGAAACACTTGGGGGATTAAAGAGCTTAGGGCGACACATTCATTTTCCGATGGGAAGCAGGATTTCAGAGCAGTGTGTCAAGCCCTCTGGCCTTCTCTCCTTTGGCACGCAGAGCTTTTGCACTTCTTGTGAATACCTCAGCAGAGAGCCCAAAGTATTCCTGATCTCTTCAACAATAGAGTGCTGCCCTACACTTCAGTTATGTCTTCCCTGCGAGATACATTAGAGCGTGTAGTTGTTGTTTCTGAAGGTGAGGTACGCTTCCCTAAGGGGCTTTCAGGGTGAAACATGTTGCAAGGGGCCGTCTGCAAACCCTTGCAATTGCATCTGTCGGTGGCTGCGGTGGCAGTCAAGTTCGAACAGCAAATGGAAATATCAGCTATCCAAGTTTACGAACCACACTCCTCCGCGTGTCAAAGGGAAGAAGTATAACTTTCCTTTAGAGTCCTAAACCCTGTGAGACAAACATGGTGGGAGTAGCTTGGCTCCACATTATCATTTTTTTTCTGCATCATGAATATAAGCCACCTCACAGCTTTAAATTTGTTTTTAAAACAATTTAATTTAAAAAATAGTTGCAGATCCTGCGTATATAGGGGTTGAAAGCTCTACCAAAATTTCTATTGTTTCCAGTTTTGTTGAGATATATAATAGACATACAGAATTGCATAAATTTAAGACATACAGCATAATGGTTTCACTTAAATATTTTATAAATGATTACTGCATTAAGTTTAGTTAGCATCCATCATGTCATACAGATTCAATAGAAAGAGAAACAAAAAAAGAAAAAAAAAAATTTTCTTCTGATGAGAACTCAGGATTCACTCTCTTAAGAACTTTCATATATATATATATATATATATATATATGTGTGTGTGTGTGTGTGTGTGTGTATACATATATACATATACATGTATATATATACATATACATGTATGTGTGTGTATATATCTATATATATCTATATATATCTATATATATATATCATACACCCACAACCAGCAGTTTCCTTACAAGGCAGGACCTAGCAACCAAACAGATCTGGGCCAGCTCCACCTTTCCTCTGTTCCCACAGTGGTCAGCCCGCCACAACAGAAGGACTCATACAGTTCATATAGAGGGCATCCCTAGAGCATATAACTGGTAACCAGAGGGGAGTGAACTGCTAGGCCCTATAAGATGTCTACTACATAAAACCACTTTTCCAAGATTGAGAAATGTAGCCAACCTGCCAAGTATCAATACATAGAAATAAAAACAAAAATCAGGCAAAATGAAGTGACAGAGGAATATGTTACAAACAAAGGAACAAGGAAGAAGAAGAAATAAGTGGAGAGGAGATAGAGAAGCTACCTGATAAAGAGTTCAAGGTAATGATCATAAGGATTTTCCATGAACTTGGGAGAATAGTGGATACTATCACATAGAATTTTAACAAAGAATTAAAAAATATAAAGTAGAATGAAACAGTGCTGAAGCATAAAATAACTGATATTTAAAAATACACTAAAAGGAATTAATAGTACACGAGATGATACAGAGGAACAGATCAGCAAACTGGAAGAGAGAAATCACTCAAGTTGAAAAGAAAAAAGAAAAAAGAATTTTAACCTCTGTGACAACATCAAGCATACTAATATTCACATTGTAGGAGTCCCAGAAGGAGAAGAAAGAGAAAGAGAGAGAACATATTAAAAGACATCATAGTTGAAAACTGTCCTAATCTGGCAAAGGAAACAGACATCCAGGTCCAAGAAGAATGGAGAGTTCCAAACCAGATAGATCTAAAAAGGACCACACCAAGACACATTGTAATTAAAATAGCAACAATTAAAGATAGACAGAATCTTAAAAGCAACAAGGGAAAAGAAATAAGATACATGCAAGGGAACACACATAAAGATTTATAGCAAAAAATCTATAGGCCAGAAGGGAATAGTATGATATATTTAAGGTGATGAAAGCAAAAACAAAACAAACAAACAAAAAAGAAACTCAAAAAAACCTACAACCAAGAATATACTACTCAGCATGGTTATCATTCAGATATCGAGAGATCAAGAGTTTTAATGAAAGCTAAAGCTACGAAATTTCAGTGCCATGAAACCAGCCTTACAAAAATGTTAAAGGGACATTTCTAAGTGGAACAGAAAAGGCCACATATAGAAATACAAAAATTTTGAAAGAAAAATCTCATTGATAAAGGCAAATATACAGTAATATCAACTACTTATAAGGCTGGTAAGAAGGTTAAAAGACAAAAGTGTTGAAATAACCTATATCTACAATAAGTAGGTAAGGGATACAGAAAACAAAAAGATGTAAAACATGACATAAAAACAGTAAACATGGGGGAAGAGGTAAAAATGTAGGACTGTTAAAATGTGTTTGAACTTAAGAGATCAGCAACTTAAAATAATCACTATCATCTATCTATCTATCTATCTATCTATCTTCTATCTATCTAATCTATATCTATATATAAACCTCATGGTTACCACAAACCAAAATCTATAATAGATACACACACAAAGAAAGAGAAAGGGAGACAAGCTACCTGATAAATTTCAAACATAACACTAAAGATAATCATCAAATCACAAGGGAAGGGAATTCCCTGGTGGTCCAGTCCAGTGATTAAGACTCCATGCTCTCACTGCCGGGGTCCTGGATTCAAGCCCTGCTTAGGGAACTAAGATCCCACAAGCCTCATGGTTTGGCCAAAAAAAAAAAAAAAAAATATATATATATATATATTAATAATCACAAGGGAAGAGAGCTATAAAAGAAAAAAGAAAAAAAATAACTACTAAAACAACCAGAAAATAATTAACAAAATGGAAATCAGTACTTACCTATAAATAATTAGTGTAAATAATGTAAATAGTCTAAATGCTCCAATCAAAAGGCATAGAGTGGCTGGATGGTTACAATAACAAACCATATATATGCTGCCTACAAGAGACTTACTTCAGGTTTAAAGAAATACACAGATTGAAAGCAAGGGGACGAAAAAAATGTATTACATGTAAATGGAAATGAAAAGAAAGTCAGAGTAGCAATACTTGTGTCAGGCAAAATAGACTTTAAAACAGAGACTGTAACGAGAGACAAAAAAAGACATTAGATAATGATAGAGGGATCAGTTAAAGAAAATATAATGACTGTAAATATATATGTATCCAACATATGAGCACCTAAATACATAAAGCAAATATTAAAAAAAACATAAAGGGAGAAATTGACAGTAACACATTAAAAGAACTAAACAACCTAATTTAAATAATGGGCAGAGGATCTGAATACACACTAAAAAAAAAAAAGACATACAGATAGCCAACAGGCACATGAAAATATGCTCAACAGCACTAATCATCAGGGATATGCAAACCAAAACCACATTGAAGATATCACCTCACACCTGTCAGAATGGCTATTATTAAAAACATAGCAAATAACAAGCCTTGTTGAGGATGTGGAGAAAAGGGAACACTCATGCACTGTTGGTGAGAATTTAAATTGGTACAATCACTGTGGCTAACAGTATGGAGATTTCTCAAAAACTTAAAAAGAGAACTATCATATGATCTAAAAATTTCATTGCTGGATATTTATACAAAGAAAATAAAAACACTAATTTCAAAATTCATATGCACTCCTATGTTCATTGTAGCTTTATTTTCCATAGGAAAGATTTGGAAATAATCTAAGTGCCTACTGATCGATGAATGGATAAAGAAGATGAGATATGTAAATACAGTGGAACATTAAAACAGACTAACATATTGCCATTTGCAACAATATAGATGGACCTAGAGGATATTATGCTAAGTGAAATAGGTCAGAGAAAGACAAATACTGTATGATCACTTATATGTGGAATCCAAAAAACAAAATAAATGAACAAATACAAATAAACAGAAATAGGGTTATCAAAACAGAGAACAAATTGGTGGTGCCAGAAGGGAGAGGAGAGAATTACATGAAGGAGATTAAGAGATACAAACTTTCAGCCACAAATAATTAACTCATGGTCATGAAATGTACTGTGTGGGGAATGTAGTCAGTAATCTTGTAATATTTTTATATGGTGACAGATGGGAAGTAGATTTATTGTGGTGATCATTCTGAAATGTATAGAAATATCAAGTCACTATGTTGTGTGCCAGGAACTAATATAGTGTTGTAGGTCAATTATACTTAAAAAGCAAACAAACAAACTCATAGAAAAAAGATATCAGATTTGTGGTTGCCAGAGGTAGGGTGAGTGGTGATGGTAAATCAAATGGAAGTAGTTAAAATATACGAACTTCCAGTTATAAGGTAAGTAAGTACTAGGGATGTAATGTGCAACACAATAAATATAATTAACACTTCTGTATGTTATATATGAACATTGTTAAGAGAATAAATCCTGAGTTCCTATCACACACAAAAAATTTATTTTTAATTAAAATTTTTTATGTTACCCCTTCACTTTTTAATTTTTTAAATTAAAAAAATATTTTGTTCTATTATTTTATTAAAGTATGGTTGATTTACAATATTGTGTTAGTTTTGGGTGTACAGCAAGCATAGTGATTCAGTACTTTTGCAGATTATATTCCATTATAGGTTATTACTGATAATGGGTATAATCCCTGTGCTATACAGTATATCCTTGTTGCTTAACTATTTTGTATATAGTGGATTGTACCTGTTAATATCATACCTCTAATTTGTCCCTCCCTGCTTCCCTTTCTCCTTTGGTAACTACAAGGTTTTTTATTTTTCCATATCTATAAGTCTGTTTCTGTTTTGTATACACATTCATTTATATTACTTTTTAGATTCAACATATAAGTGACATCATATAGTATTTGCCTTTGACTTATTTCACTGAGGATAATATTCTCTAGGTCCATGCACATTGCTTCAAATGGTAGTATTTTGTTGTTTATTATGGCTGAGTAATATTTTTATGGCTGATATATATATATATATATATATATATATATATATATATCAGCTATTCTTAATCCAATCATCTGTTGATGGACACTTGGATTGCTTCCATGTCTTGGCTATTGTAAATAGTGCTGCTATAAATGTTGGGGTGCATGTAACTTTTCAATTTAATGTTTTTTCTAGATATATACCAAGTAGTGGAATGCTGGATCATATGGTAGTTCTATTTTTAGTTTTTAAAGGGAAACTCCATACTGTTTTCCATAATGGTTGCATAAATTTACATTCCCATACACAGTGTACAATTGTTCTCTATTCTCCACATCCTCTCCAACATTTATTCTTTGTAGACTTTTTGATGATAACCATTTTGACAGGTGTGAGGAGATACCTCATTATGATTTTGATTTGCATTTTCCTTATAAGCAGTGATGTTAAGCACACTGTTAGCCACCTGTATGTCTTCTTTGGAAAAATGTCTATTCAATCTTCTGCCCATATTTGATTAAATTGTTGTTGAGATCTATGAGCTGTTTGTATATTTTAGAAATTAACTTCTTGTCAGTCACATCATTTGCACATATTTTTTTTTCCCATTCTGTAGGTTGTTTTTTTCATTGTGTCCATGGTTTCCTTTGCTATCCAAAAGCTTTTAAGTTTAATTAGGTCTCATTTGTTTATTTTAGCTTTTATTTCTTTTGCCTTAGGAGATTGACTGGAAATATACTCTGTGCTCCTGGATTGGAAGAACATTACTTAACATTATTACTTAACATTATTAAAATAGCCATACTACCCAAATCAATCTATATATTTAATTCAATCCCTATCAAAACAACTAGGACATTTTTCACAGACCTAGAACTAATAATTCTAAAATTTATATGAAACCACAAAAGACCCTGAATTGTCAAAACAATTCTGAGAAAAAAAGAAAAAAGCTGGAGGTATAACCATCCCAGACTTCAGAGTATACTACAAAGCTACAGTAATTCAACAGCATAATATGGGCACAAAACAGAAATGTATATCAGTGAAACAGAATAAAGAACCCAGAAATAAATCCACCTACCTATGGTCAATTAATCTATGACAAGGGAGGCAGGAATATACAATGGAGAAAAGATAGTCGCTTCAACAAGTGGTGCTGGGGGAACTAGACAATCACATATAAAATGAGATTTCAACATTTCCTCACACTATATACAAAAAATAAACCACAAATTGTTTAAAGACCTAAATGTAAAAGACCTGAAATCATAAAATTCCTAGACGAGAACAGATGCAGAACACTCTGTGACACAAATTACAGCAAAATAGATTTTTAACTTAAAAAAAAATTTGTATCTATAGGAGATGATGGATGTTCACTAAACTTACTGTGATAATCACTTCATGAGGCATATAAGTCAAATTATTATGCTGCACATCTTATACTTAAACAGTGCTGTTTATCAATTGTATCTCAATAGAACTGGAAGAAAACAAAACAAAACCAACAAAAAATAAACTTAAAAAAAAAAGTTGAGGGATGTCATGAACAATCTCTCTGCCATAGTACTGTCTTTTTAACCTAAGAAATAAACTGGAAAAAATACTTTATGAAAAACAGGAAAATAAATCCTAAAGAAAAAAATATAATCAAAATCAAAATCTAGAAAACAGAGGTTGAAACCTAGGAGATAGGAAAAAGGAATTCAGCTGTCTTTTACACCTATTCCTACAAGCCTGGAGAGTAACTGTTACAGAATGCAAATTCGTGGGACTCACACACAGTGAGGTGAAACAAAGCAAAACATTGGAGTCTGGAACAGAGAAAAGTTTATTGCAGGGCCATGCAAGGAGAATGAGTGACTCATGCCCCTCCAAATCTTTGAACTCCCCAAAGGGTTCCAGCAAAGCATGTTTAAAGGCAAGATGAGAGAGGGGAGTCTCAGGGTACGTGATTATTTAGAAATAACTATCACCATGAGGCTTGCAGCATCTTAGAGTCCTAACTACTGGACCACCAAGGAATTCCCAAGGCAATAGGAGTCCATTGGCTGGTTTTAATCAAAGAGATAACTGAATTTTAAAGCACAACCTTGGCTCCTATTTGGAAAAATAGCTTGTAGGAGGCAAGGAGAATGCAGGGACGATAGTTATGAAGAGGATTCAGTAGTTAAGGCAGAATACAATGAATGGAAAATCCTAAAGCCACTCAACATGAATATGAAGAGCCATATCTAAAACAAAGATGCAGGATTCAAAATCCAGTGCTTGTCCTTTACACTGCATTGCAAAGCTAATTTTAGCTTTAGTGTGAATGTTGACAAAAATAAAAGTAACGTTGACTGCTATTAGAAAGATTTTAAAAAAGGTGCGACCACTTTCAGCTGAGGCATTCCAAGAAAACTCTATTCCTTGATACCCTTTATTACCTTGAAAGCTTGTGCACCATTATAGAATGCCTTGGGCTCATTATTTTTCTCGTGTAGGTTTGTTTTGTAACCCCAAACTAGACAGTAGCCTCTCTGAGGTCAGAAATGTTGTCTTCTGCTACTGTAAAGTGGCTGTCAAGACTTCCCACAGAGTCTAGCATACACCAGGAAGTCTAAAAGTGCTGATGGAGTGAAAATGAATTGAAATTGAATTCAGTGCATCTATTGCATGATTACACTATTTTATGATTCTTTTTTCTTTTAACAACTTTATTGGAGTATAATTGCTTTACATCCTTGTGTTACTTGCTGCTGTATAACAAAGTGAATCAGCTATACGTATAGATATATCCCCATATACCTTCCTTCCACTGTTTCCCTCTCACCCTCCATATCCTCCCCCTCTAGGTGGTCACAAAGCTACGACCTGACCTCCCTGTGCTATGCAGCTGCTTCCCACTAGCAATCTATTTTACAATTTGTAGTGTATATATGTCAATGCCACTCTCTCACTTCGTCCCAGATGACCATTCCCTCTCCATGTGTCCTCAAGCCCATTCTCTACATCTCCATCTTTATTTCTATCCTGCCCCTAGGTGCTTCAGATACCTTTTTTCTTTTTCAGGTACCACATATATGTGTTACTATACGGTGCTTGTTTTTCTTTTTCTGAATTGCTTCACTCTATATGACAGACTCTAGGTCCATCCACCTCACTACAAATAACTCAATTTCATTTCTTTTTATGGATGAGTAATATTCCATTGTATATATGTGTCACATATTCTTTATACATTTATCTGTTGATGAACAGTTAGGTTGCTTCCATGTCCTGACTATTGTAAACAGAGCTGCAATGAATATTGTGGAACATGACTCTTTTTGAATTATGGTTTTCTCAGGGTATATGCACAGTTCTGGGATTTCTGGGTCATATGGTAGTTCTATTTTTAGTTTTTTAAGGAACCTCCATAAGGTTCTCAATAGTGGCTGTATCAATTTACATTCTCACCAACAATGCAAGAGGGTTCCCTTTTCTCCACACCCTCTCCAACGTTTACTGTTTGTACATATTTTGATGATGACCATTCTGGCCAGTGTGAGGTGATACCTCAAGGGAGTTTTGATTTGCATTTCTCTAATGATTAGTGATGTTGAACATCCTTTCATGTGCTTGTTGGAAATCTGTATATCTTCTTTGGAGAAATGTCTATTTATATCTTCTGCCCATTTTTCGATTGGGTTGTTTGTTTTTTTTGATATTGAGCTGCATGAGCTGCTTGTAAATTTTGGAGATTAATCCTTTGTCAATTGCTTCATTTACAAATATTTTCTCCCATTCTGAGGGCTGTCTTTTTGTCTTGTTTATGGTTTCCTTTGCTGTGCAAAAGCTTTTAAGGTTCATTAAGTCTCATTTGTTTATTTTTGTTTTTATTTCCATTTTTCTAGGAGGTGGATCAAAAAGGATCTTGCTGTGATTTATGTCATAGAGTGTTCTGCCTATGTTTTCCTCTAAGAGTTTTATAGGTCTGGCCTTACATTTAGGTCTTTAATCCATTTTGAGTTTATTTTTGTATATGGTGTTAGGGAGTGTTCAAATTTCATTCTTTACAAGTAGCTGGCCAATTTTCCCAGCACCACTTATTAAAGAGGCAGTCTTTTCTCTATTTTATATTCTTGCCTCCTTTATCAACGATAAGGTGACCATATGTGCATGGGTTTATCTCTGGGCTTTCTATCCTGTTCCATTGATCTATATTTCTGTTTCAGTGCCAGTACCATACTGTCTTGATTCCTGTAGCTTTGTAGTATAGTCTGAAGTCTGGAAGCCTGATTCTTGCAGTTCTGTTTTTGTTTCTCAAGGTTGCTTTGAATAGTTGGGGTCTTTTGTGTTTCCATGCAAATTGTGAAATTTTTTGTTCTTGTTCTGTGAAAAATGCCACTGGTAGTTTGATAGGGATGCACTAAATCTGTAGATTGCTTTGGGTAGTATAGTCATTCTGACAATGTTGATTATTCCAATCCAAGAACATGGTATATCTCTCCATATGTTTGTATCATCTTTAATTTCTTTCATCAGTGTCTTACAGTTTTCTGCATTCAGGTATTTTGTCTCCTTAGGTAGGTTTATTCCGAGGTATTTTATTCTTTTTGTTGCAATTGTAAATGGGAGTATTTCCTTAATTTCTCTTTCAGATTTTTCATCATTAGTGTATAGGAATGCAAGAGATTTCTGTCCATTAATTTTGCATCTTGGTACCTTACCAAGTTCATTGAGTAGCTCTAGTAGCTTTCTGGTAAAATATTTAGGATTCTCTATGTACAATACCATGTCATCTGCAAATAGTGAGAGTTTTAATTCTTCTTTTCTGATTTGGATTCCTTCTATTTCTTTTTCTTCTCTGACTGTTGTGGCTAAAACTTCCAAAGCTATGTTGAATAATAACAGTGAGAGTGGACAACATTTCTTGTTACTGATCTTAGTGGAAATGGTTTCAGTTTTTCACCATTTAGAACGATGTTGGCTGTGGGTTTGTCATATATGGCCTTTATTTTGTTGAGGTAAGTTCCCTCTATGCCTACTTTCTGGAGGGTATTTTTCATAAATGGGTGTTGAATTTTGTCAAAAGCTTTTTCTGCATCTATTGAGATGATCATATGTTTTTTCTCCTTCAAGTTGTTAATATGGTTTATCAGATTGATTTATTTGCCTATATTGTGGAATGTTTGCATTCCTGGGACAAACCCCACTTGATCGTGGTGTATGATCCTTTTAATATGCTGTTGGATTCTGTTTCCTAGTATTTTGTTGAGGATTTTTGCATCTATGTTCATCAGTGATATTGGCCTCTAGTTTTCTTTCTTTGTGACATCCTTGTCTGGTTTTGGTATCAGGGTGATGGTGGCCTCTTAGAATTAGTTGTAGTGTTCTTTCCTCTGCTATATTTTGGAAGAGTTTGATAAGGATGGGTGTTAGCTCTTTTCTAAATGTTTGATAAAATTTGCCTGAGAATCCATCTGTTCCTGGGCTTTTGTTTGTTGGAATATTTTAAATCACAGTTTCAATTTAAGTGCTTGTGACTGTTCTGTTTATATTTTCTATTTCTTCCCGTTTCAGGCTCAGAAGGTTGTGCTTTTCTAAGAATTTGTCCCTTTATTCCAGGTTGCCAATTTTATTGGTATATAGTTGCTTGTAGTAATCTCTCATGATCCTTTGTATTTCTGCTGTGTCAGTTGTTACTTCTCCTTTTTCATTTCTAATTCTGTTTTCTTTTTTTTTTTTTTTTTGCTGTACGCAGGCCTCTCACTGTTGTGGCCTCTCCCATTGTGGAGCACAGGCTCCGGACACACAGGCTCAGCAGCCATGGCTCATGGGCCCAGCTGCTCCACAGCATGTGGGATCTTCCCAGACCGGGGCATGAACCCGCGTCCCCTGCATCGGCAGGTGGACTCTCAACCACTGCGCCACCAGGGAAGCCCGTAATTCTGTTTTCTTGATTCTTCCTTTTTTTCTTGATGAGTCTGGCTAATGGTTTATCAATTTTGTTTATATTCTTAAAGAACCAGGTTTTAGTTTTACTGATCTTTGTTATTCTTTCCTTCATATATATTTTATTTTTTATTTTTATTTATTTATTTATTTTTTTTTGTGGTACTCGGGTCTGTCACTGTTGTGGCCTCTCCCATTGTGGAGCACAGGCTCTGGACACGCAGGCTCAGTGGCCATGCCTCACGGGCCCAGCCGCTCCATGGCATATGGGATCTTCCCAGGCCAGGGCATGAGCCCATGTCCCCTGCATTGGCAGGTGGACTCTCAACCACTGCGCCACCAGGGAAGCCCTTTCATTCATATCTTTTTCATTCCTTTCTGATCTGGTCTTTATGATTTCTTTCCTTCTGCTAAATTTGTGGTTTCTTTGTTCCTCTTTCTCTACTTGCTTTACGTGTAATGTTGGGTTGTTTATTTGAGATGTATCTTGTTCCTTGAGGTAGGATTGTATTGCTGTAAACTTCCCTCTTAGAACTGCTTTTGCTGCATCCCATAGGTTTTGGGCTGTCGTGTTTTCATTTTCATTTGTTTCTAGGTATTTTTTGTTTTCCTCTTTGATTTCTTCAGTGCTCTCTTAGTTATTTAATAGCGTAATGATTAGCCTCCATGTGTTAGTATATTTTACAGCTTTTTTTCCTGTAATTGATATCTAATCTCATAGCATTGTGGTTGGAAAAGATACTTGATATGATTTCAATTTTCTTAAATTTACCAAGGCTTGATTTGTGACCCAATATATGATCTATCTTAGAGAATGTGTATTCTGTTGTTTTTGGATGAAATGTCCTATAAATATCAATTAAGTCCATCTTGTTTAATGTATCATTTAAAGCTTGTGTTTCCATATTTATTTTCATTTTGGAAGATCTGTCCATTGGTGACAGTGGGGTGTTATTTTTCCCTACTATTATTGTGTGACTGTCAATTTTCCCTGTTATGGTTGTTAGCATTTGCATCATGTGTCAAGGTGCTACAATTTTGTTGTATAAATATTTAGAATTGTTATATCTTCTTCATGGATTGATCCCTTAATCATTATTTAGTGTCCTTCATTGTCTCTTGTAATAGTCTTTATTTTAAAGTCTATTTTGTCTGATATGAGAATTGCTACTACAGCTTTCTTTTGATTTCCATTTGCATGGAATATCATTTTCCATGCCCTCACTTTCAGTCTGTATGTGTCCCTAGGTCTGAAGTGGGTCTGTTGTAGACAGTATATATACAGGTCTTGTTTTTGTATCCACTCAGCCAATCTATGTATTTTGGTTGCAGTATTTAATCCATTAACATTTAAGGTAGTTATCTATACATATGTTTCTATTACCATTTTCTTAATTGTTTGGGGTTTGTTATTGTACATCTTTTCCTTCTGCTGTGTTTCCTGCCTAGAGAAGTTCCTTTAGTATTTGTTGTAAAGCTGGTTTGGTGGTGCTGAATTCTCTTAGATTTTGCTTGTCTCTAAAGGCTTTAATTTCTCCACCAAGTCTGAATGAGATCCTTGCTGGGTAGAGTAATCTTGTTTGTAGCTTTTTCCCTTCCATCACTCTAATTATGTCCTGCCACTCCCTTCTGGCTTGCAGAGTTTCTGCTGAAAGATCTGCTGTTAACCTTTTGGGGATTTCCTGTATGTTATTTGCTGCTTTTCTCTTGCTGCTTTTGATACTTTTTTCTTTGTATTTAATTTTAGATTAATATGTGTCTTGGTGTGTTTCTCCTTGGATTTATACTGTATGGGACTTTCTGTGCTTCTTGGACTTGATTGACTCTTTCCTTTCCCTTCCCATATCAGGGAGGTTTTCAACTATAATGTCTTCAAATATTTTCTCAGTCCCTTTCTCTTTCTCTTCCTATTCTGGGACCCCTATAATTTGACAGCTGGTGCATTTAATATTGTCCCAGAGGTCTCTGAGACTGTCCTCAATTCTTTTCATTCTTTTTTTCTTTATTCTGGTCTGTGGTAGTTATTTCCACTATTTTATCTTCCAGGTCACTTATCCATTTTTCTGCCTCAGTTATTCTGCTCTTGATTCCTTCTAGAGAAGTTTTAATTTCATTTATTGTGTTGTTCATCATTGTTTGTTTGCTCTTTAGTTCTTCTATTTTCTTGTTAAACATGTCTTGTTTAATCTCCATTCTATTTCCAGGATTGTGGATTATCTTTATTACCATTACTCTTAATTCTTTTTCAGGCAGACTGCCTTTTTATTCTTCATTTGCTTGGTCTGGTGGGTTTTTACCTTGCCCCTTCAACTGCTACATATTTCTCTGTCTTCTTATTTACTTTAACTTACTGTGTTTGGTGTCTTCTTTCACAGAGCAACCTGTCTTCACCATAGTTAACACTCAGTGGACTAACTGGAAATTGGAATTAAAATCTTATTAAGAAGGAATGTCTGAGCATGATATATACTTTGTTCTTTTGGTTTGGACTGACAGCTCATCTACAATACTTCTATTAAATTTAAATGAGCAGATCACAGTTTATTATGGTCCAAGTGTTGGAAATGTTCAAATTGAAAGAGTGTCTTCAATTTGACTGATAATACAAGCAGAATGCAGCTGTTATATTTAAATAAGTAATGAGAACCAGTGGCATTGTAAATAACATACCAGGAAATTTGAACAAACCCATACTTTTATTTTTTTAACTATTATCTGATTTAATATCAAGATTGCACATGAAATTTTTGGTTTTGGGAGAAAATTGAGTCAAGATCTATTTAAAAGATGAGGGCATTTAAGCTTGGGGAGTGGAAGTAGATTACTTAAATTGACAATTATTTGGTAACAAAGCTGAAGTTAGAACCCTGGTCAACTGCTCTTATCCTGGCCCTTTCTGTTGTGTGGCACAGATTCCTCAGACAGAAGGATGATAAGAAAAATGATAAATCACATTACTTATGTCCCCAGTCATTCTCTCTTACCAGTTAGCATTTCCTGGACAAAAAGGGAGTAGGACAGCCCAATGGGCAAGAATTTTCCATTTTGCAAGCAAATTGCTCTCATGTTTTTGGGGAAAGAGTAACCTTAAAATAATGAATGTTTGTCATAATAATGGCTCCTTCAGCACAGGCATTATGATAGTTGTAAAAAGGGCATCCATTTTAGTGCCAAAGAAAATTGAAGTGGAGAGTACATTATGTCTTTTTTTTTTTTTCTAATAAATGATGCTGGCTCAGGAGCAGTGTGATTGTTGTAAGCTTAAAGCATCTGTCCAAATGCTTGTGATCACAGGGACACCTCATCAGAAAGGAAGCTAGCTTCCTAAAAACGATATAATAATGTCTGCAGCCTTTATTAGTGCATTCAAGGACTATTGTGATCTGGTATCAAGCTATTTCTTTTACTTATCTTCTATAACTTTCAATCTCAATCACTTCAGATAATTATCATTATTATTTCTAGATCATTCTGTTTTCTTCCAATCTCCTTTATATGCTGTTTCCCCTGCCTTTTAAGCTCTTTCCATTTTTTTTTTTTGCAAGACTGAGTAATTTTCTTCTTTCACAGTCCAGCTTAGTGTTCCCACTGGGTCCATCTCCACCTCTTTCATTCTTCAAGCTGCATAAACTGTTGCATCACCAGGACACCCCCAATCCTTTTAAAATTTATTAAAGTTGTTCATATTAATGGCCTTATGGTCAGGTGTTTGTCCTCTCATGTAGAGGTTTCACTTTCTGAAAGCAGAGACCTTATGCATCATTGCATAACTAGTGCCTAGTACGGTACTTTGAAAATAGCAGGCAATTAAATATTTGTCTAAAGAATGAAATTGTTGATAAGTCATGAGTGAATGGAGAATACACGTGAGAGATAAAAAAGCATCACACTTATAGATACTTCTTTAAGAAGACTTTCTCAGCTATAGACTCAATCTCAGTCACAATTAGTCCCAGTGATCAGGAACTGGGAGTCTCCATTTTAGCAAACATCACAGCTGCCAAGATTTATGTCATCTGTGTATCACCAAGCAATAACATTCCTGATGTAATATTGTGTTCAGTTGAAAGAGGTTTACCATTTTAAATGAAGCAATCTTTTTCAGTGACATGACAGAGCACTTGGAACCCTCTAGGCTACATAATTAACATCCATGCAATTATCTTTCTACTTTGTCACTTGGTTTGAACTTTCACTGGTGATCATTATCTTGTGATATGATAATATCAAAGTAAACTGGTAGTTAATTTAACAGCATTTAAAAGTAATAAAGGACTAAATATTTCAGAAATAAATGTTTTTTTGAAAACTCAGGAAACTCTTACAACTATTTTGAAATCTGGGTAAACATAAAACCCTTAAAAGAGCAAAGATGAAAGAGCAGCTGAATTGTGATTTAATTCAGTCAGGGAAACACTAGGGAGGCAGTGTTAAGACAATGAAAAAAGGATTAGGCTTAGAGCCAGAGGTCTAGGTTTGAATTCTCAGCTTCACCTGCTCTTAGCAGTACCATCTTAGCTGTCTCCATTTCTTTTGTCTATAAACAGTACATATTAAGTTCTACATTGCAGCATTGTTGACAACAAAAAGAACCCACATATGTAAGTTCCAAATCTGGCATGCAGTTGGCTCTCAATAAATGTCCCTTCATTTCTCCTTTAAAAAAGAGATTATTTTGACATGTCATTTCTTATATCCCTGTGTACTATGTGAGCATGGAAAGAACACTGATTCAGAAATAGGGATGAAGTGAAATCAAATAGGCATGAGGAGGTACGATCACACAAGAATTTAGTAAACTACTTCAGGAGAGAAGAGCATGAGTTTGGGATTGGACACTTGGAGTTGCTAGGACTCCAGCACTGTGTGGATGTGCACTTGGCTATTGGAAAGATGAGGAAGGCTCTGGGAGGAGCGATACCTTGCTGAGACCACACTGTTTCATGTGGCTGACAGGGTCTTGGCGCTCCAGCCTGGTGTCAGGCCTGTGCCTCTGAGGTGTGAGAGCCAAGTTCAGGACATTGGTCCACCAGAGACATCCCAGCACCACATAATATCAAATGGTGAAAGCTCTCCCAGAAATCTCCATCTTAATGCTAAGGACCAGTTCCACTTATTGAGTAGCAAGCTACAGTGCTGGACACCGTATTCCAAAGAACTAGCAAGACAGGAACACAACACCACCCACTAGCAGAGAGGCAGCCTAAAATCATAATAAAGTCACAGGCAGGCCAAAACACACCACCAGATGCGGTTCTGCCTTCCAGAAAGGCAAGTTCCAGCCTCATCCACCAGAACACAGGCAACAGTCCCCTCCAGCAGGAAGCCTACACAACCCATTGAACAAACCTTAGCCACTGGGGAGGAGATACCAAAAATAACGGCAATTGCAAACCTGCAGCCTGTAAAAAGGAGACCCCAAACACAGTAGGTTAAGCAAAATGAGAAGACAGAGAAACACACAGCAGATGAAGGAGCAAGGTAAAAACCCACCAGACAAAACAAATGAAGAGGAAAGAGACAGTCTACCTGAAAAAGAATTCAGAGTAATGATAGTAAAGATGATCCAAAATCTTGGAAACACTACAGAGAAAATACAAGAAAAGTTTAACAAGGACTTGGAAGAACTAAAGAGCAAACAAACAATGATGAACAATGCAATAAATGAAATTAAGCTTTTCTAGAAGGAATCAAGAGCAGAATAACTGAGGCAGAAGAATGGATAAGTGACCTGGAAGATAAAATAGTGGAAATAACTACCACAGACCAGAATAAAGAAAAAAAGAATGAAAAGAATTGAGGACAGCCTCAGAGACCTCTGGGACAACATTAAATGCATGAACATTCGAATTATGGGGCTCCCAGAAGAAGAAGAGAAAAAGAGTCTGACAAAATATTTGAAGAGGTTATAGTTGAAAACTTCCCTAACATGGGAAAGGAAATAGTCACTCAAGTCCAGGAAGCACAGAGAGTCCCATACAGGATAAATCCAATGAAAAACACTCCAAGACATGTAGTAATCAAACTACCAAAAATTAAATACAAACAAAAAAATATTAAAAGCAGCAAGGGAAAAACAACAAATAACATACAAGGGAATCCCCAAAAGGTTAACAGCTGATCTTTCAGCAGAAACTGCAAGCCAGAAGGGAGTGGCAGGACATAATTAAGTGATGATGAAAGGGAAAAAGCTACAAACAAGATTACAAGATTACTGAGCAAGGACCACATTCAGATTTGATGGAGAAATTAAAACCTTTAGAGGCAACCAAATATAAGAGAATTCAGCACCACAAAACAAGCTTTACAACAAATGCCAAAGGAACCTGTCTAGGCAGGAAACACAAGACAAGGAAAAGATGTACAATTACAAACCCAAAACAATTAAGAAAATGGTAATAGGAACATACATATTGATAATTACCTTAATAATAATTGTATTAAATGCTCCATCCAAAAGACATAAACTGGCTGAATGGATTCAAAAACAAGACCCATATATATGCTGTCTACAAGAGGCCGACTTCAGACTTAGGGACACATATAGAATGAAAGTGAGGGGATGGAAAAATATATTCCATGCAAATGGAAATCAGAAGAAAGCTGGAGTAGCAATTCTCATATCAGACAAAATGCACTTTAAATTAAAGACTATTACAAGAGACAAAGAAGGACAATACACAATGACCAAGGAATCAACCCACGAAGAAGATATAACAATTCTAAATATTTATGCACCCAACATAGGAGCACCTCAATACATAAGGCAAATGCTAACAGCCATAAAAGGGGAGATCGACAGTAACACAATCATACTATGGGACCTTAACACCGCACTTTCACCAATGGACAGATCATCCAAAATGAAAATAAATAAGGAAACACAAGCTTTAAATGATACATTAAACGAGATGGACTTAATTGATATTTATAGGACATCCCATCCAAAAACAAGAGAATACACTTTCTTCTCAAGTGCTCTTTGAACATTCTGCAGGATAGATCATATTTTGTGTCACAAATCAAGCCTTGGTAAATTTGAGAAAATTGAAATCTTATCAAGTATATTTTCCGACCACAATGCTATGTGACTAGATATCAATTACAGGAATAAACCTGTAAAAAATACAAACACATGGAGGCTAAACAATACACTACTTAATAATGAAGAGATCACTGAAGAAATCAAAGAGGAAATTAAAAAAATACTGAGAAACAAATGACAATGAAAACACAATGACCCAAAACTTATGGGATGCAGCAAAAGCAGTTCTAAGAGGGAAGTTTATAGCAATACAATCTTACCTTAAGAAACAAGAAACATCTCAAATAAACAACCTAACCTTACACCTAAAGCAATTAGAAAATGAAGAACAAAAAAACCCTAAAGTTAGCAGAAGGAAAGAAATCATAAAGATCATATCAGAAATAAGTTAAAAAGAAATGAAGGAAACAATAGCAAAAATCAATAAAACTAAAAGCTGGTTCTTTGAGAAGATAAACAAAATTGATAAACCATTATGCAGATTCATCAATAAAATAATGGGAAGACTCAAATCAATAGAATTAGAAATGAAAAAGGAGAAGTAACAACTGACACTACAGAGATACATGGATCATGAGAGATTACTACAAGCAACTATATGCCAATAAAATTGACCACCTGGAAGAAATGGACAAATTCTTAGAAATGCACAATGTCCTGAGACTGAACCAGGAAGAAATTGAAAATATGAACAGACACATCACAAGCAATGAAATTGAAATTGTGATTAAAAATATTCCAACAGGAGCTTCCCTGGTGGCACAGTGGTTGAGATCCGCCTGCCAATGGAAGGGACATGAGTACGTGCCGTGGTCCAGAGAGATCACACATGCCATGGAGTGGCTAAGCCTGTGAACCATGGCCACTGAGCCTGTGAGTCCAGAGCCTGTGCTCCACAATGGGAGAGGCCACAACAGTGAGAGGCCTGCGTATCACAAAAAACAAAACAAAACAAAAAATATTCCAACAAAAAAAAGCCCAGGATGGCATCACAAGCGAATTCTATCAAACGTTTAGAGAAGAGCTAACACGTATCCTCAAACTCTTCCAAAATATAGCAGATGGAAAAACACTCCCAAAGTCATTCTACGAGGCCACCATCACCCTGATACCAAAAACAGGCAAAGATGTCACAAAGAAATAAAGCTACAGGCCAATATCACTGATGAACATAGATGCAAAAATCCTCAACAAAATACTAGCAAAGAGATCCAGCAGCACATTAACAGGATCATACACCATGATCAAGTGGGATTTATCCTAGGAATGCAAGGATTCTTCAATATATGCATATAAATCAGTGTGATCCACCTTATTAAAAATTGAAGGAGAAAAACCATATGATCATCTCAATAGATGCAAAGAAAGCTTTCAACAAAGTTCAACACCGATTTATGATAAAATCCCTCCAGAAAGTAGGCATAGTGGGAAATTACCTCAACATAATAAAGGCCATATATAACAAACCCACAGCCAACATCATCCTCAATGGTGAAAAACTTAAACCGTTTCCACTAAGATCAGGAAGAAGACAAGGTTGCCCACTCTCACCACCATTATTAAACATAGTTTTGGAAGTTTTAGCCACAGCAATCAGAGAAGAAAAAGAAATAAAATGAATCCATATCAGAAAAGAAGAAGGAAAGCTGTCACTATTTGCAGATGACATATTATACATACAGAATCCTAAAGATGCTACCAGAAAACTACTAGAGTTAATCAATGAATTTGGTAAAGTAGCAGGACACAAAATTAATGCACAGACATCTCTTGCATTTCCTATACACTAACGATGAAAAATATGAAAGAGAAATTAAAGAAACACTCCCATTTACCATTGCAACACAAAGAATATAATATCCAGGAGTAAATCTAACTAAGGAGACAAAAGACTTTTGTACAGAAAATTATAAGACACTGATGAAAGAAATTAAAAATGATACAAACATATGGAGGGATATACCATGCTCTTGGATTGGAAGAATCAACATTGTCAGAATGACTATACTACTCAAAGCAATCTACAGATATAATGCATCCCTATCAAACTACCAATAGCATTTTTCACAGAAGAACAAAAAAAAATTTCACCATTTGTATGGAAACACAAAAGACCCCAAATATTCAAACCAACCTTGAGAAAGAAAAACATAACTGCAAGAATCAGGCTTCCAGATTTCAGACTATACTACAAAGCTACAGGAATCAAGATAGTATGGTATTGGCACAAAAACAGAAATATAGATCAATGGAACAGGATAGAAAGCCCAGAGATAAACCCATGCACATATGGTCACCTTATCTTTGATAAAGGAGGCAAGAATATAAAATAGAGAAAAGACTGTCTCTTCAATAAGTGGTGCTGAGAAAATTGGCCAGCTACTTGTGAAGAATGAAATTAGAACACTCCTTAACACCATATACAAAAATAAACTCAAAATGGATTAAAGACCTAAATGTAAGGCCAGACACTATAAAACTCTTAGAGGAAAACATAGGCAGAACACTCTATGGCATAAATCACAGCAAGATCCTTTTTGATCCACCTCCTAGAAAAATGGAAATAAAAACAAAAATAAACAAATGAGACTTAATGAACCTTAAAAGCTTTTGCACAGCAAAGGAAACCATAAACAAGACAAAAAGACAACCCTCAGAATGGGAGAAAATATTTGTAAATGAAGCAACTGACAAAGGATTAATCTCCAAAATTTACAAGCAGCTTATGCAGCTCAATAACAAAAATCAAACAACCCAATCCAAAAATTGGCAGAAGATCTAAATAGACATTTCTCCAAAGAAGATATACAGATTTCCAACAAGCACATGAAAGAATGCTCAACATCACTAATCATTAGAGAAATGCAAATCAAAACTCCCTTGAGGTATCACCTCACACTGGTCAGAATGGTCATCATCAAAAATTCTACAAACAATAAATGCTGGACAGGGTGTGGAGAAAAGGGAACCCTCTTACACTGTTGGTGGAAATGTAAGTTTATACAGCCACTATGGAGAATCATATGGAGGTTCCTTTAAAAACTAAAAATAGAACTACCATACAACCCAGCAATCCCAGAACTGCGCATATACCCTGAGAAAACCATAATTCAAAAAGAGTCATGTACCACAATATTCACTGTAACTTTATTTACAATAGCCAGGACATGGAAGCAACCTAGGTGTCTATCAACAGATGAATAGATAAAGAAGATGTGGCACATATATACAATGGAGTATTTCTCAACCATACAAAGAAACGAAATTGAGTTATTTGCAGTGAGTTGGATGGAGGTAGACTCTGTCATACAGAGTGAAGTAAGTGAGAAATAGAAAAACAAATGCCGTATGCTAACTCATATATATGGAATCTAAAAAGCAAACCAAAAAAAAGAGGTCTTGAAGAACCTAGGGGCAAGATGGGAATAAAGACTCAGACCTACTAGAGAATGGACTTGAGGACATGGGGAAGGGGAAGGGTAAGCTGAGACAAAGTGAGAGAGTGGCATGGACATATATACACTACCAAATGTAAAATAGATAGCTAGTGGGAAGCAACCGCATAGCACAGGTAGATCAGCTCGGTGCTTTGTGACCACCTGGAGGGGTGGCATAGTGAGGGTGGGAGGGAGTTGCAAGAGGGAGGGTATATGGGATATATGTATACATATAGCTGATTTACTTTGTTATACAGCAGAAACTGACACACGATTGTAGAGAAATTGTACTCCAATAAAGGTGTTAAAAAATATGCTAAAGAGCACTAGTACTCGTGAAAATGCAAATTAAACAACAATGAGGTAGATAATCTTTCACATTCACCACATAAGGCCACATTAAAAATCTACCAATACCAACTGCAGGAGAGATGTTGTAAGAGATAATCTATCACTGTTGTTGATGGAATTGTGATGTTAATAAAATTATGATGTACCAGTTGCTGATGCAAATTTGTACAATCATGTGGAAGAGCATACATTCTATCAAGTGGAAGCTATGCATACCTGTTACATATCTAGTATGTACTCTGGAGAAACCTCTCCCATGTGCTCAAGGAGTCATGTACAATGATGTTCACTGGAGTTCTTCATAATATTGAAGGTTTGACAACAACTCATAAAGTAAACAGGTGAATAAATATATAAACTATGCCATTTTAGTCAATGAAATTCCATGTAGCACTTAAAATGGATCAGCAAAACAAATATGAAACAGGGATAAATTACAAAACAATGTTGAGTGGCCCAAAAATGAAATGGAATACTGAACGGTGTCATGCCGTTTGCATTTTTTCAAAAACATTCTGTATAAATTAGGGATGCCTACATATTTAGCAAAAAGTGTTTATAAAAATAATGCACATAAAGGTTATTCACCAATTTTGAGGTGTTCATCTCTGCAGAGAAAGGGGTAGGCAGGGGGACTCCAATGATTTTCACTGTTATTTCCTTAAAAAATATGTTCTGAAGCAAATGTGCCAAATGGTAAAGTGTTAAATCAAGTAGAAGGTGTATGTGTACCCATCATATCATTCCCATTTTTTTATGTGTAGTTAAAATATTTCATATTTAAATTTATAATTAAGAACTTTATAGATGTATAAGTAAAAGAAGACAAAGAAAAGGAGGAGATGACAGGCTGGCAATAACAATAGTGGCCATGTCTTCAAGATGTTTTAGTTCAATACAGCCTAAACATGTAGAACCACAAAGGTTTGTCATCCCTTACTTATTAGTGTCCCCCAGAATTGAGTATAAATCCTTCTGTTTATACTCCATACCAATTAAACTTGTGGACAACATGGGATTCCATATAAGAATACTGAAGTCCTTGAGGCTGTATTTCCCTGAATGGGCATATAGTAAAGATTAAAAAATGCTGGTTCACTGACTGAATCAATAAATATCAAGGTGATTAAATAACCAAAATAGTACCAGTAAATTCACCATACAGTGGGGTGACAAGCTTAAGTGTCAGAATATAAAGTAACTTAAAATTTTTAAAAAAGATATTCAAAATTACCCTTGAAAATACTGTAGAAAATATCCATGTTGGGTCTCATTGAGGTTAAATACAGCATCTCACCTACTGTCTTGAAACTTTTTTTTTTTTCAGTTAAACAGCTATATAATAAATATAAAGAGTAGTTGTCTTGCATTTAGGAATGAAATTATAGTAAAACTATGTATCTTTAAATGTTATAATCACACTCAGGGAGAAGTTTATGCTATCAGAAGCATGAGAACCTGAGCTTAAGGTTCTCCTGAGCAGATCTTTGTCTCCCACGTCAAAGTTACCGTTGAAGTGTGCACTCAGTGAACAGAATAGTGGATAGAATCATGTGCTATAAAATCATGGTTTATCTTTCATTTGTCTTTATAGACCAAGCAAGCATTGGTTTGGCCAATAAGTTTGGTCGGAATTTTCCATAAGAGGTTACAGAAAACCAGAACGAACTTTTTGGCCAACCAATAGAAGTGAATTTACATGAGTTAATAGAGAATATGATGTGACCCAACTTTAAATGGAATTGTTTCATTATTACCAAAATAATCATAATTTATTAAAGCATGTAGAAACCTGTAATTTCACCAATTCAACATCATCCTAACATGCTCATATTAATGATTCCATGCTCATTTGTTTATTTTGGATCAATTCAAAAGAAGACAACATCTTCTAGAAACTTCACCACTACATTTAATTTCTATAAACTGCTGCACCTACACCTAAAAACTTCATAGTTTATCATGATTTTCTAAAGTGTGTGTGCCTGCCACATTCCAAAATGTCAACCCAGGAAACACATATTTTAAGAGCATGATAGAGCGTTGTTTACAGCCCTGATCCCTTCAGTATTTTTATGCCAAATTGAAGGCAGGCTTACCAAATTTTCAAATGATAAGAGGCTCAGAGATATAGGAAATATTTTCAAATAAAAAAAAGAGTTTGGAATGATATGATGAATAAAGCAACATGGAATTTAAAAGAACTAAATGTAAGGCCTTGGGCCTGAGTTGAAAATTCAACCTCTCAAATAGAAGATGGGGGAGATAGATGTCAGGAACATCACATTTGAAAAAGAATTAGAAATTTCAATCAACAAGAAGTTCATCAGAGTAATGGGGTTGCTTGGCGCTTCATAGAGAAAACAAACCTTTTTGTTGGGAATGAAAGCCCAAATATAGGAAAGTACTATAAACTCTAATGATATTACTAATTTGAGTGTATTAATATGTCATAGTTTGTACAGTTACATTTCAATGTAAGCCCATTTCAACAAATAAATTAATACATCCAAATATGGCTAAAAGGATAGTGTTTCTGTTGTCTATTGCTGTACAAAAAGCCAGCCCCAAACTTAGTGCCTTGAGGGTATTATTTCCACAATTCTCTAGTATGGGAATTTAGTCAGGATTCTGCTGGGTGGTTGTTCTGCTCCAAATTGTGTCAGCTCTTGTCAATTCACTTTCAACTGCATTTAGCCTAAACCTAGGCTGAATCAGAAGGTCCATTAAGTCTGGTGTCTCAGGGTCCTCCACATGGCCTCTCTCTCTCCACATGTTTATTATCTTATCATCTGTAGTCTAAGTCAGGATTTCACAGGTTCTCCATTATTGACATTTTGGGCTGAAAAATTTTTTGCTTGGATATGTTCTCTTCTCTGTAGGATGTTTAGCAGAATCTTTGGTCCCTACCCACTAGATCTCAGAGGCAGCCTTTCCCTCTCTCCTTCCAGATATGACAACCAAAAATATCTCCAGACATTGCCAAATGTCCCAAATACCTTCATTTCTTCTTTTGACATACTTATTCATATTACTACCTCTTAATGTTGTTGCAGATATTGAGATAATAAATGCAAAGCCCTGCATACAATTCCTGGTGTTTAGTAAATGTTCAATAAATGTTTATTATTATTATTATCCTCACCTTATACTTATGAATTTGCACAAGGTTCATTTTAAGGACAGTGATTATGAAATAATTTCCATTAGAATTTTGTAGCTCCTAAGGCTCTCTACAAAATACCTGCTCCCACTTATGTTAACCTGGAAAAGGCTTCTCTCTCTGTGCAGCCTTGCCATCTTTGTTGTCAAAATGGAGTGCATGGTGTCCTAAACTATGGTGTTTCATGGTGTTTTCCCTACTGCTGTGGTGAGGAGAAATTGTGGTGGAAAAAATTACTTACCAATTTGAATCCAAACTGAAATCAGATTTTTTTCTGTTAAGTATCCGCATTATAACCATATTATTATCCATAATATTAACAATCATCTTGTTTTTATACAGCAGTTTAGGTTTTAACAAGTTACCTAAGTGCTTCTACTGTCCTATTAGAAGCATTGTATACATTTTTTATGAAGTGGATTTATTCTTAAATAAGTAGTAAGATTAAATGAAATTTAAGTTGCTTAAATACTGAATGGCCATGATTTTATTTTAATCTGTTGGCATTTCTCAAGGTCTATTAATTCATATAAGGACCATTTAGAAATGAAGGAGTGAGAATTTCATGAATTTAAGTCCAAGACATATGTAGTTTTGTAAAGCATTAAAAATTATATAAACATAATTTAATGGCAGTTCACTGTGAGAGGCAGTCCTTAATACAATTGAAAGGCAGTCATTAAAATTCAATTGAACTTGAACAATAAAATTCCAACAAAAATATCAAGTAAGTATCCAGGTGAAATCAGCTTTTGGTTTTGTTGGAAACTACTATCCATGCAATAGGCTTTCAACCTTTTCTCAGATGTGTGAGATGGAAGTCTTATGTAAAACAAAACAAGGAAGAGGAAGATAATTCAGTGTAAGGACCATGACAGGGTTGAAGAGCTGGCCAAAGTTCTGGAAATGTGATTTTCCCAAGAATGATAAGAACAAAGACATGATTATAGCAAATCCCTCAATGACATCTCAGATGTGGCAAAGTCTGGGACTAAAATGATTGAAATTTTAGCTGCATCCAGCATAGGATAGGATGTCTTTATACATTGATGGAATTGAAAGATGAAAAAGAAAAAAATCACCAACCTGCTCTTGGATAAATGAGAATACAATGACTAGAAGGCAAGTAAGTTATTTTCAGGTAGTGTGTGCTCTAAAGAAATTTGACAGGAAGAGAGCTATAGTTAGAAGGTCAATATAAACCAGGAAGTCTCAAAGTGATTAAAAGAAGATCTTGGCTTAAGTTTGTCTCTTAGAATTATTTTATACATAGGTTCCTTTCTGTTCAGATATTTTAATAAATTGAGTATAAAAATAATAATAAATTAGGACATTCAGGTATTTTTTAGAGGATTTGGATAGACAAAACTTTCAGATTTCCCTACCCTACTATACACAAACTCTCTTTCTCCTTTTCCTTACTGATTTTCATTAGTGTGACTTAAGAACCCAACACTATACTGAAATTATTATCTTAAATATCTCAAAAACTATTCTTTGGAAAAATCCAATGTTCTTTCCTAATCTTCATTATCCTCAATATCTTTTAAAACACTAGATGCTTTTGCATTGTTTCTTTAAACCTTCTATCTGACAATTTTTGTTTTGTCATCTTCTCTGAATATTTATTTTATTATTACTTAATAGTAATATCTGTTAATTTCCACCCATGTCCCATCCTTCATGCCTTTATTACTGCCTATTCACTCCCTCAGAAAGATATCCACTATTGTTTCTTCAACTATTACTAACAGTAAGGTGAATTCCAAATCTAAATTCTAAAATATGAATCTAGTTATTTACATTCCAAAACTCTCTATAAAGTATGTCTGCTTAGATGACACATCTGTACTAACCAGGACAGGACAGACTCTGTTGCACAATAAATAAGCCTTGAAGATTAGTGACAATAGAAAAAAAGTTTTATTGCTACTCATGTCACACCAAATGTAGGGCAGATTGCTCTCTTCTAAACAATGACTCAAGGATCCTGATCTTTTCCTTTATAAAATATGACATCCAGAGTAGACACAGATGTGGAAGTGGCATACATCCCTTCCTACAACATTCCATTGGCCAGAACCTAGTCACATGATCTCAACCTACTTTAAGACTCATAAATATTGTCTTCATGTGAGCACAAAATACAAATCAAATGGGATTTGGTGAACAAAGAATATTTTCTCCATCACAACATTCTCACTCAAGCTCAGTTCAACTCAGATCTAACTCATCTTCCTTCACAAACTGCAGTTAACCAACTATTTCAAACTATTTCTAATAGTCATTCACTACTTTTCTTGAGTATCTCAAGCTTAAAAACATTACCTATAATGAATCTTTCTATTTTATTCCTTATATAAAGTTTGACACCAAAACATGATTTCTTCTTTCAAAACATCAGTCATACATTCATACATTCTTGGTATTGATGTCTTAGTGTAGATACTCATAAAATTATGCTTGTATTACTTTAAACAGTTTATTATATCATCTTCTTTTTTCACTTTATTCTGTATTATCCTTCTGTAAGTATCATCTTTACACGATGTTTCCTTCATGTCTATCCCTGGCATAAATGACTTCCTATTTTTCTTAGTATCCAGCCCAATCTCAGAACTTTGAATAATCTGGTCTCATATCACCCAGGTAGCATGATCTTCCATTGCTGTATTAGTCAGGGCTCTCCAGAGAAACAGAAGCAATAGAATATCTATATATACATATGAATCTACATCTTATTTCCAGCTCTATAATCTCTTTCGCTAACTAGAAAGAGATTTATTATATTATACTGGCTCACACAGCTATAGAGACTGAGAAATCTCACCTTCTGCTTTCAGGAAAGCTGGTGGTGTTCTTCAAAGTCCTGAGAGCCAGATAGCCTTTGTGTAGATTCCAGTCTGGGTCTGAAGGCCTGGAAGCCAAGAGCACTGAAGGCAAAATATTGATGTCACAGCTTAAGCAGTCAGGGAGAGAGTACATTCAACTTTCATTTGCATTTTGTTATATTCTGGTCTTTGATGGATTGGATGATGCCAGTCCACATTGGGGAGGACAATCTACTTTACTCAGTCCACCAATTCAAATGCTAATCTCTTCCAGAAACATTCTCAGAGACACACTCAGAAATAATGTTTAACAAGTAAACTTGGAATCCTGTGGCCCAGTCAAGTTGACAAATAAGATTAATCACTACAATTGCTCTCCAATATGTTCATGATAATCTAGATAAGGCATTTCCCTTATAACCCCCATCCTCCTCCTTCACTTTCCATACATATAGGTCATGCTATTATTTGTCTCCGTGATCTTTTCCTAACCTAAAGTACATCAATTATTTTCATCATCTATTCAAAACTGATTTACCCTTCAAGACCCACTTCTAGGATTTCCCTGGTGGCACAGTGGTTGAGAATCTGCCTGCCAATGCAGGACACACAGGTTCGTTCCCTGGTCCAGGAATATCCCACATGCCGTGGAACAGCTAAGTCCGTGCACCACAACTACTGAGCCCGTACACCTAGAACCCATGTTCCACAATAAGAGAAGCCTCCGCAATGAGAAGCCCATGCACTGCAACAAAGAGTAGCCCCCGCTTGCTGCAACTAGCGAAAGCCTACACACAGCAATGAAGACCCAATGCAGCCAAAAATAAATAAATAAAAAATAAATAAATTTATAAGACCCACTTCTACTGCTATGAAACATTTTCCTCTATTCCAGGCCATGTTAATCCCTTAATTCCTTGTACTCAGTTTAGCACTTCACTGTTTTTTCTTGTTTTGTGTTAGATTTTTCTCCTAAGTTAGTAGATAAGCACTAATTCAGGACTCACAGTTTTTTTTCATAATTGCATAATTTTACTCTTATGTACTCATTTGTGTCCTATTTTTCTCTTACAGCACCTAGGAGAGTGATAAGCATATAGTAAATTCTAAATAAAAATGTTGCAAGATTCAGAAAATTAAATGATAAGACACCAAGAAAAGTTGTTTATTCTTGTAACACATTCTTCAATTAACATTTTCATGAATTCTATCAGGTTATTATTTTCCTGGGATATTGTTAGCAGTGTATAAATATTTTACAAGACTCCTAAAGAGCTTCAATATGGTATAAGCATTCTTACCATGAACCTACATTAAGGTATTTAATTAACCCAAAATATTACATAACACATTTACTTATTGTGTGGGCATTGGCAATTTCTGGGCAACTTCCATCTCTGTTTCCAATTCACCTCACCTACTTGCAGAATTTGGTATTTGTCCATTAAATTTTTCCAGAAGGTTCAGGTGTCCCCTGAACATATACAGCTGTTCTCCTGGGTATTTGTGCTTTGGTCAAAGTCAGGTATGGACTTTCAAGATTTGATGACTTATGCCATTATTTCTGGCTGCTTAAATGGTTTTTCAGCTTGTGACTCCCCATCACTAAATTCTTGATTGTTCAGCAGAAGTGACAAAAATCAAATTTATTTTGTGGACATATTTCTTTCTTCCTTTAAATCCTTTTTATCTCTGGAGAGTTATTTTTTTGTGCCCATATGTTTCTCCATGAATTACTCTGTCCCTTGGTTCTCTCTTTCCTCTTTGGCACATTCTTATAAAAACTTCTGTAGCTCTCATTTCACTCTTAAATAAATACTTGAGTATAAAAACTTAGATCATCTATGCCTATATATACACACCTAAAATTAATTGAATCACACCAAAATTATATCAGGATATTTACAAACACCACTTTCTGTGCTATTGAAATAAACTGAAATTTGTTCCCCATATGTTAATCCATCAGGGCCTCTGGCTTCCCTATCATATGCATTATCTTGTATATTTTCCAAGCAGCCTGACAATGACGTGGAGACATCTAATGGAATCCCTATCCTATAAGAATATTACTATTTTGTGAGTGATAAACTGGAAGAGACACTTGAGGAAAATCCTGTCTATAGAGCCTGATTTAAATATCTACAACTACCCAAGAAGGCAGAAAACACAGGACCTACTCCCAGCCCATAGACAAACAAATGAGGAACTTCAGGTTCCTCATTTGTAAAGTGACAGAGTCAAACCAGATGATTTTTGAGGCCTGTTTGCAATTTACTATGCTATATTTTTTTCATCATTGATATTCATTGTGATTTGCAAAGAGATGAGAATTTTGAGCAAAGTCTTTTGCTTTAATGTCTGTGCTCAGAAGTGCTGCTTATTGTGTTCAATGACTACTAATGAGAGGATTTAGATATTTCATAGGATGAGCTCCAATGCTCACCAGGATCTTCCTTCTCCTGAGTTGAAGATCCAAGAATATTCTCAGATCTAATGTTCATCCTTCAGAGTGATCATGGATAACAAGAATCAAAACTTCTTTTTTTCAAAAAGCCAAGGTAATATAAAGTAGCTTTGTGAGCATGAATCACACATTTATCAGCTCACCAGGAATATTTTCAACCATCTTGCCATCAAAACTTTCCTGGAAAGGGAACAATATGATGTATTTGTAAGCACTTTCTAAAATGAAAATTTTATTTAATAGTAGCAATTATACTGCTAAAGGTAATAAAACTCAATGAAAATGACAGTATTATTAATTAGGCTTTTGAACAGGGAGGTGGGTCCTAAATCCTGCACCAGGGCTTATTATGTTTGTGTAGGTTAGCCTGGAAACCTACCACCATATACAATCAGGCACCATGATCATATATACATATGGATACAGACAGCTCTGTCTGCTCCAGAAGCCTAGAACCAGTGATCATTCAGTAGAAACAAATGCACCTGGTACCTGGATCTTGGTTTCTAAACATTATTATCCAATCAAAAACCCAGAGCACATTGGAGAAATGGCTGATACTAGCGCTTATGGCATAGAAAATTAAGGATGAACCTGGAGCATGTTGTAGTGTCAAAAAGTAAGAAAATGTTAAAAGAAAGAAAGGAAGAAAGAAAGAAAGAAAGGCAGCATTGAGTTATAACCCAAAGAATAAAATGAGGGAGACTGAGAATAAATTTAACAACAACAAAAAATACCCTGCTCATTAATATCCTAAAACCCTCCCCAAGATCATAGTGAAAGGTTCTCTTTAATGTTATATGAAGGATAAAGAATTGGAGCCAGTAACCTTCATTTAAAATTTGGTTATGATCCTTATAGTGTGTCTTTGGGAAGTTGTTTAGCCAAAGCCTTGATTTCCCAGTTTTTAATATATATATATATATATATATTATGTATATATATATATACATGTTTTCTGAGTTGTTATGAGTACCACATGAGATAATGCATACAAGATCACTGTGAAACTATAAAGCAATATAAAAATATTAGATATTATCTATTAGCTTTAATCGCCTATTGCAGTAATTTTCAAAACATGATCTGGGGACCCTAAGGGATTTCTAAAGCCATATTGTGAAGTTCCAGAAAGCTAAATCACTTTCATAATAATCCTAAATTATTCTTTTTTCATCCACATTCTTTCATGAGCATAGAGTGGAGCTCCTCAGAGGCCACGTGTTATGTGATGACATCATCATTCTAAAGAGTGTGTTTTGTTTTTCTTGTGTTTTAATGACCTCTCAGTCTTAATTTCTCATATGGTAAATACAAATAGACATAACTCATATAAACAAAAGGCTTTGGAATTGTCAATTAATTTTAAGAATGTAAAGCTTTTTTGAGACCAAGAGATTTGAGAACTACTATTTTACCTCTTTATTATCTACTATAAAATTACTAAGGCACATTTTAAAAATTAAAACTAAAAATTCAGTCTTTCTAGGGCATAATTTATTTTAGATTATTTGAATTACTGCTAAACTATTCTGAATGAAACTGAGCAGAATCCTGTGGGGCCCTCCCAAGTATGAAAGTCCCTCAATGACCCATGCCTCTTGTTTGTAGCTGAATTCTCCCAGTCCTCCTCTGATTCAAAGAAAGAGCAGGGCTTCCCTGGTGGTGCAGTGGTTGAGAGTCCGCCTGCCAATGCAGGGGACACGGGTTCGTGCCCCGGTCCGGGAAGATCCCACATGCCGCGGAGTGGCTGGGCCTGTGAGCCATGGCTGCTGAGCCTGCGCGTCCAGAGCCTGTGCTCTGCAACGGGAGAGGCCACAACGGTGAGAGGCCCGTGTACCACAAAAAAAAAAAAAAAAAAGCAGGTTCAAAGAGTTAATAATTAGGACAATAGAGTCACAGAATCTTTCAGTGTCTGATGCACATTCCTGAGTTGTTTTACAGTTACTATAACTGCCACCAGAGGGAAAAAGCTAACTGCATGATGACCAGACAGTAGCCATGCCATAAGCTGCTCCATCTTGAGCAGTACTGAATCTATGGCTAGCACAGTTCCAAGAACTTGCCTCAAGGGAATGGGATTAACACTATTGCTTATAATAATTTGTATCTTTGTGGGCATCAAAATAATTGTGGCTTGTTCTGCCCATACATGTGATAGGGCAACTAAATTGTCAGCAAAGAGTTGCTACAGACCCATGTCGACATCTTTCACTCTAAGAATATGGCACCCTATGTCAGCATGAAGAAGTTACAGAAGACAAACCTTCACCCATAATCCCATAGAAATGGAATGATGTCTGACAGTGGGGATTTGTAAGCAAATCTTTGCAGGCAGCTCTTTGCAGGAAGCAGTTATCTGCAGGACATCTTTTTCTTATCACTTTAGCAAAGCTATCTTTAACTTAACTTTTACACCAGGTGCTTCTCCATGCTCTATTCATCTCTGACCCAAGCACTCCTTTCAAATCTTATGATCACACAAAGTCTTGCTTAACCTGTTGATTCTTTCCTTAGATTAAAGAAGTAGAAATGAAGAATAAGTAATTAACAGATGACTAGATCATTTCCCCAGATTCCCCTTCAGTAATCTCATGAGCAAACTGTGTGAACATGATATAATCTAAAGAGAGATCACAAGGAATCAACAAACCTGCATGCAGTGGGAGATAGGAAAGAATATGACCCCTTACCACAATGATTAACTGAGATCACTTCCCCTTTTTCCCTTTGAAAACTTTTATGGCTGAGCAGAATCTTGGGAGTTGGTTCTGGGACATGAGTCTACCTTCTCCCCAGGTTGCTGGCCTCCTGAATAAAGCAAACTTTTTTTTTTTCTTACTAGCACTTGTCTCTCAAGTATTGGCTTTCAACATTGAGCAGCCAAAGCTGAGTTTGGTAACATGAATTTGAGAAATTGTTTCATTCAGTAAACAGAGGCTAGGGCCTAGCGTGTCTGAGATACTAAAATGCAAATGTGATCAGAACTTCTAACCCTGAGTCAAGTGAAGTGATACAGAGGCATGAACAAATAATTCTAAAATGAATATGAAGTGCTGAATACACTCAAATGCAGAGGCTTCCCTAAGGAGAGATTAGGGAGAATTATTAGGACAGGAAACATTTGAAATTAAACTTTAAGGAAGAGAAAAAGGAAAAAAATTGGATTTTCATTCCAGGATTCCAAATATTCCAGAAATCAGAAATAATAACTAGCAAAGGAATAGCAGCATAGAAGACCAAGGTTACCTTAAGAGTGGCTAGAAATTTGTTGTAACTGATTTTCTGACCAAAAGTTATTTTGTTTGCCTGGCTTTACTATCATTCTTTAAAAGATTCCAACTGATGTCAAAATGAAAATATCATGAATGATGTGTGAGTAAAATTCTAAACAACAAGTATCTTTTTTTTTTAAAGGACTTTTTAAACAGGAAAAGAAAGGAAGAAATAATAAAAGTCCTGTGTTTGTTTTCATGTCAGGTGTATAGTACCTTTATTTTGCTTATTCATGGCCATCTTAAGTAAGCCATAGGCTGGTAGTTTGTCTTCTTTCCATATCTCAAATCATATTGTACTGAAGCTTCAAAGCTCTGTTTCTGTTATTTCTTTCTTAAGAACTTGATAAAGACGGATGGGTTTACAGTACAGCAAAATCTGATGCACATTTCACATGCTTCATCTTGTATTGAAAGGAATAAGTAAATTATCCTCTGATGGCCAGCTGAATTCTTGCATGTGTGAAAAGAATGCTTCCCTCTTTTTCATACACCATCTAAGCTTAATTATCTTCTTTAAGCCCCAAATGTTTTGTTCTCTGGGGTTTAATAATCATTCAATATTCTCAAATGTTTTTTTTTTTTTTCGTAAATGTACCATTGTCTTGCAATGAGTTTTAACTTTGTTCAGGTGTCCAGGTTTATAATATCAATAATAATTTTAAATCTTCAAAAATTCAACTATTCTTTAAGACGTTTTGCTCACAAATTTTAACCCTTTAAAAATTTTCAAATTGACAAAGAAAAGGGTAACATTCAGGGCTTCAGTGATTTAGTTAATTTTCATAAATAATTGTTTTGTAAATTTGGAAGAATGCTATGACATTTAACAAAGGCCAAAGTGTCTTTTATTTTTTTAAGTAAAATTTTATGTCCTAGATTAAACCATAACCAGTGATACACTCTACATTTCAAATATCAAAAATAGTTTCCAATTTATTTAGGTAATTATAGGCATAAGTCCACACAGGGTAATTGGTAATGTCAAGATCTTATTTAAGGAATTTCACTCTTTTGAAATTGATCATCTGCCTGAATAACATACTTACAGAACACAGATCCAATGAGTAAACTAGTGAGCTATATATGATCCTTGATGCTGAAAAATGCAATTAATTGATTTACAGATTGCTATTGACAATTCAAAAACAAATGCTTTAATAAAGCAAGATGTTTTTGAATGTTAATATAATAATTGTGATAGACAGTTCTTTATAATCAGAGACTAATCATTATTAATTCCCTTGACATTCAATGCAGTGATATTAATTATAACAAACATCAAATGTAGTCCAGAGCTCTAAAGCAAAATGTATTGCCATTTGAAATTCACTGCTGTACACCCACTGGGAATTGTGGCTATATTATCCAATTATGAGCATCATATTAACCAAAGTGAATATTTTACTTTTCTGCAGATTAAAAAAAAATCATGTTTTTGAAATGTTTGATAATTATGCCCTATTTTTTTCTTTTGGGCTCCATGACTTTGAAATTTTGTTTTACCTTAAAGAAAAAGTTTCTCTTTTTTTATCTAGACTTTTCTCCCCAGATATCTCTATTTGATTTATGCATGTTCTCCTTATTTTTCTTATTTTCCATGGCTCATGAAAACTTAAAAAAAATGTTATAACCACTTAGTACATGCAGTAAATTGAATGGAAAGCAAACAATTTCTTCACTTTTGAAATTTAGTTGTAGAAGAAAACATAAGCACCCCATGAAATTCTGAATACTCTAAACTTGTCCTAATTCATTTTGTCTTGGGCATATAGGTTTAGTTACCTATATGGGCATATAAGTTTTGTTACTTCATCATGCTTTTGTTATTTTTTTCCCAATTGCTTTTTTGAGTAGGGTCTTTTTTTAGGGACAGTGATGTAGAAGGCATTCAGTCTTTAGAAACTGACAGAGTTCATGTTTATTTATTGAATGATCTGACAAAAAGATGGTATTCATTCTAAAAGGAGAATAAATTTTAGACATGTTCTAAGAACTAGCTCAGAGAATATGGTAGATGTTCAGCTCATGATGAGTAATCAGAACTAATATTTACTGATCACTCAATTTGTTTCAGACAATGTACAGTTTACATGTATCATCTTATCTAATCTTTACAACAAGCCAGAAAAGAGAATTCTGAAATAAGAATGTTGTTCTAGGAATATTACTTACTCCTAAGTTGTTTTGAGGATTTTTTGGCTGTGGGTTCCTCTGAGTTCCCTGTATAAATGTTTTCTTTCTTTCTCCTCTCCTCTTTCTTCTCCTCCTCCTTTCCTTCTTCTTTTTTAAAAAACCACCATCTCTCTCTGTCTCTTTGTCTGTCTGTTTGTCTCTCTTTTGTTACACCCTCTATCACTCCCTCCCTCTTATTTCACCTCTATTGAGGTATAATTGATAAAAAGAAATCATATATATTTAAGGTGTATATATTGTAAAATGATCATCACAATCAAGATAATCACATAGTTCCATTTTCTTTCTTTCCTTTTGTGTGTATGTGTGTATGTGTGTGTGTGTGTGTGTGTGTGGTGAGAACAGGTAAGTTCATCCTCATCAAATTTCAAGTATAAAATACAGTAGTACAGAGCTGCCAGCATGTCCTAACTGACTGAATTTAGCATCATGCTGTGAACTCAAGTCTATGCAGAGCTAACTGGTATGGAAACATTCATTCTCTTTTGGGCATGGACTATTCTCCTAACCACCTCCATCACTCTGCCACTTCTTTTTCTACTTTTAAGAGTGAAAGTAAAAAAAAAGAAGTAGAATGAATAAAGTAAAATAAGCTAAAATATCATCCCATAAAATGGCAATGATAAAGTAGTAAAAATATGCA
This sequence comes from Delphinapterus leucas, assembly GCF_059928025.1. Taxonomy (NCBI): domain Eukaryota; kingdom Metazoa; phylum Chordata; class Mammalia; order Artiodactyla; family Monodontidae; genus Delphinapterus; species Delphinapterus leucas. The sequence continues at coordinate 34,296,427 of NC_143147.1, forward strand.
GCTATAGTAAACACACACACACACAGAACCCCATGTAGACAAAACTGTAAAAGCTGTAAAAGAGAACTAACCTGACTCCATATTGGATCTATTCCTTTAGCTCTAACCTTTGTGCTCAGTTGCTTGTGTTTAGTCATGCTGGCTCTGCACCTTTGTAAAACAATGTTGCCTATAGCCTGAAATATACAAAATAGCCCTTTCTCAAGGTTCTGCCTGCCAGGCTTGACCTTTAAAGAATAACACTTTTTATTTATATAGAGATAAAAAGTTGTGGAACAGAGAATAACATTTGTCTTGCTAGATGTTTACAGAAACATTGTGACCAAACCTACATGGACAGCTGCAAGAACAAAGGATTATCACACCCATTCTGGGGTCTGGCCAGCACCCAAAAGTTTGCAACAGCCAGACACACCCCCTCCTCTTTTAGTATAAAAGAAGCCTGAATTCTAACGTGGGTAGGATGGTTCTTTAAGACACTAGTTTCCCCTCCATCTTTGACATCTGCTGACTTTCCAAATAGTTGCTATTCCCTGCCCCAATATCTAGTCCTCAATTTATTGGCCTGTCATGTGGTGAGGAGTATGAACTTGGACTTGGTAACAAAACCAATTTAGAGGATCAACTAGGGCCACTCACTTATATCTAAATTTACTGAAAACAGAGACATTTTGATCTGACTGTTCAAAGAAGGAGCACTTCTCGTAGGAGTACTCCTAGTCAGTAGTAGTTGCCACTGTTCTCCTCTTGCTCCTTTTTCTTCTGCCCTCCTCTACTTCTCCCAGCTGATTTTCCCCTTAGTGAAGCTGAGTCTTGCCCCAGAGGTTACTGGTTTATGCTATTAATTCCCACAATTGGCACTAAATTTGTAGTGACTGTACAGGGATCTCAATGAATGAGTAAGAACTGTGGTATCTTGGAGACGTATTCTGCTTCTTCAAGAAGATAATTCTTGTGCATATAGTTACACCAGAGGTTTCTTCTTTTTAGGATCCTATAAGGTTATGAGTTGGGGGAAAACACTAGTGATCATTCAGTTTAATGAACCACTGTAAGGATTAGTAAATGAGGTGTAGGGGGAAAAAATGACCTGTCATACCAAATCCCAGGGCTGACTGGTGGTTAAGACAGCACTAGAGTCCAGTTTTTCTTGTTTCAAAAGCACTTTGTATAAATGACAGGTCATTCTGAGGAAAATGCTTGTATATTAATAGCTGCTAGTATTTTCCCTTTCTGAATTCTTTCTTGAAAGGTTGGGAAGACATATTCTGACACCAGCACCTTAGTGTATCTCATTCTCATCCAATGGTTCTATTCTCACTTGTGACTTTGGTTTCAGGAAAATGTGTTCTAATGTGTTCCTTTAGTTTTATTAATTGCATTACACTCCACATTTTAAAGTAGAAAAGGTCTGCCATTTTATACCTGGTTAACTGCTTGAGTTTTCCAATTCCAAATATTTCCTGAACACTTATGCCTATTCTGCATAACAATAAACAACACCTCCTTATAGTAATCCTCGGGTAATCAGAGTCTGCTCAAACAAGTACAGAAATAAGAGGTTGCATTTACTGAGAGTACTGAGAGTTTGAACACAAAGTTTTGTTTTGTTTTGTTTTTTGCGGTACGCGGGCCTCTCACTGTTGTGGCTTCTCCCGTTGTGGAGCACAGGCTCCGGAGGTGCAGGCTCAGCGGCCATGGCTCACGGGCCTAGCTGCTCCGTGGCACGTGGGATCTTCCCAGACCGGGACACGAACCCGTGTCCCCTGCATCTGCAGGTGGGCTCTCAACCACTGCCCCAGCAGGGAAGCCCTGAACACAAATTTTGAGATAAAATCTTGTGCTCCTCAATGTCCAGTCTCAGTTTTAGACTTCATTAAATTAATATGCAGGAATGTCAAGGAGGAATCATTACAGTTGGAAAGGAGGCAGGAACATTAAGGAAGGCAATGTAAGTAGCTATGTGTAAGCATATTAGAATCATATTGGCCTGGGCTTGAAGTCTGGTTTTACCACTCAATACCCATGAGACCTTGAATAAGAATCTTAAGCTTTCTGGGTGATTTTATATATATATATATATATATATATATATATAATATTATATAATATATTATAAATATAATATATATCTATAATATATATTATATAAATGTAAAAAATATATAATATATTATATATATTATATATATAATTTATTATATATATTTATATTTATAAATGTTAACATTAACTACTATACTACTAATTATTATTAAAGAATTTGTTCTCAAGAAACATGGAATGTGAGGTTTTCTGACTCTGATTTAAATCCTAAGTCTCCACTGTCTGATGTTACACTAATTACATAGTTGATTTCCAAGTATTCTTTTAAAACCAAGAATTTTGCTTTCAAATGAGTGATAGCAAGTTACTTGTTTTTATTCACTTAGGATGATGCTAATATTTATTTTCATGTCTTTAATATATTTTATTAAATCATTTACAGAATTACTATTCATTTAATAGAACTGATAAGATTTTACCAGATCCATTTATGAAGGATATCAGATTGCCCTCTTTTAAGAAGAAATACACATACATAATTAGGTGCATCTTTCTGGGTATGAAAGCACAAGTGGGATATTTTAAAATCTAACTAACTGACTTGACAAGACTTTTAGGATGCCATTCAATCTTGTATAAAACTCAACAGTATTTAGTACAAATTAAATATTTAATGGAATATAACCATCTCTGCTTCTGATTCCTCTCTTTGACCTAAATGGCTATACTACTCAACTTTATATTCAATGCTATAGGTCCCTTATATGAATGAATCTAGCTATGACTTGACACTGAATTCAGTTCCAGGTTAATTATGGGACTTGTGACTTTCTGGGCATTCTGCAAATGCTAAACTCCATTTGCAAATCTGCAAGTTGAAAGTCAGACTGTTGGCAACCTTCAAGCTGACAGATGTGTAAGATATGGAGATCACCTTCCCCCCCACAAATACATCAAAAATATATCACATGTGGAACAACTCTTACAGAACACCTACTGAACACTGGCAGAAGACCTCAGACTTCCAAAAAGGCAAGACAATCTTCATGAATCTGGGTAGGGCAAAAGAAAAAGAAAGAGACAAAGGAATAGGGATGGGACCTGCACCTCTGGGAGGGAACTGTGAAAGAGGAAAAGTTTCCACACACTAGGAAACCCCCTCATTGGCAGGGACAGTGTGGGGACTTTTGGAGCCACAGAGGAGAGTGCAGCAACAGGGGTTCAGAGGGCAAAGTGGAGAGATTCCCACACAGAGGATCAGTGCTGACCAGCACTCACCAGCCTGAGATGCTTGTGTGCTCACCCACTTGGGTGGGTGGGGTCTGGGAGCTGAGGCTCGAGCTTCAGAGGTCAGACACCAGGGAGAGGAGTGGGGTTGGCTGTGTGAACACAGCCTGAGGGGGCTAGGGTGCCACAGCTAGCCAGGAAGGAGTCCAGGAAAATGTCTGGGCCTGCTGGAGAGGTTAGAGATGATTGTTTCAAGGTGCAGGAGGAGGATGGTTTCCTGCTCTGTGTGCCCACAGATGGCAAAGCACCACTTAAGCGAGCTCCAGAGACAGGCGCAAGCCACAGCTATCATCTCAGACCCCAGAGGCAGGCACAGACCATTGCCACTGCCACTGTTGCCACCAAGGGTACTGCATGCAAGCCCAGGTCACTACCCACACACTCCTGGGAACCTGTGTAACACACCTCTGTCAGGGTTCTGTGATCCAGAGCCAATTTTCCTAGGAGAACACAGCATGCCTCATGGTGTTGCAACTGCACACTGGCTTCTGCTGCAGCAGACACGCACTACATCTGAATTGTGACTACCCTACCCCTGCCTCTTCCCAGCCTGAGTAAGCAAGAGAGCCCTAATCAGCCGATGCTTCAACTCCCTCCTTTCTGGTGGGTAAAAGACACCTAAGGGCAGCCTACATGCAGAGGCAGGGCCAAAACCAAAGCTGAACCCCAGGAGCTGTGTGAACAAGGAAAGAAAGGGAAATTTCCCTGTGCAGCCTCATGAGCAGTGGATTAAATCCCTGAAATCAGCTTGGTAAACCCTGCATCTGTGGAATACCTGAATAGAAAACAAATGCTTCCAAAATTGAGGTGGTGGACTGAGGCAGCAGCTGTGGACTTGGGGTTTGCTTTCTGTGCTTCATTTGTTTTTGGTTTTATGTTTATCTTAGTTTAGTTTTTAGTGTTTGTTTTCATTTGTGGGTTTGTTTATTGGTTTGGTTGCTCTCTTCCTTTTTTTCTTTCCTCTTTGTGTGAGTGTGTGTGTGCATGTTTCTTTGTGTGATTTTGTCTGTTTAGTTTTGCTTTTAACATTTGTTTTGGGTTTCTGTCTATTCAGTTTTCTTTTTTTCTTCCATGCCATGTGGCTGGCAGGGTCTTTGTGCTCTAGCCGGGTGTCAGGCCTGAGCCTCCGAGGTTGGAGAGCTGAGTCCAGGACGTTGGACCAAGAGAGACCTCTGGCCCCATGTAATATTAATTGGTGAGAGCTCTCCCAGAGATCTCTTTCTCAGCACTAAGACCTGCTCCACCCAATGGCCAGCCAGCTCCAATGCCCCATGCCAAACAACTAGAAGAGAGGAAAACAAATCCTCCCATTAACAGACAGGCTGCCTAAACTCATACTGAGTTCACAGACACCCCCAAACACACCACCGGATGTGGACCTGCCCATGAGAGGGACAAGATCCAGCCACACCCAGCAGAACAGAAACACCAGTCCCATCCACCAGGAAGCCTACACAAGCCACCAAACCTACCTCAATCACTGGGGACAGACAGAAGAAGTAAGAGGAACTATGAACCTGCAGCATGCAAAAAGGAGACCGCAAACACAGTAAGTTAAAAAAAATGGGAGGACAGAGAAATATGCAGCAGATGAAGGAGCAAGGTAAAAACCCACTAGACCAAACAGTGAAGAGGAAATAGGCAGTCTACCTAAAAAGAATTCAGAGTAATGAAAGTAAAGATGATCTCAAATCTCAGAAATGGAATGGGGAAAATGCAAGAAATGTTGAACAAGGACCTAAAAGAACTAAAGAACAAACAATGTAGAGAAATACAATAAATGAAATTAAAAATACTCTAGAAGGAATCAATAGCAGAATAACTGAGGCAGGAGAATAGAAAAGTGACCTGGAAGATAGAATATTGGAAATAACTGTCACAGAGCAGAATAAATAGAAAAGCATAAAAAGAATTTCAGACAGTCTCAGAGACCTCTGGGACAATGTTAAATGAACAAGAATTTGAATTATAGGGGTCCCAGAAGAAGAAGAGAAAAAAAAGGGATGGAGAAAATATTTGAAGAGATTGTAGATGAAAACTTCCCTAACATGGGAAAGGAAATAGTCAAGTGCAAGAAGCACAGAGAGGACCATAGAGGATAAATCCAAGCAGAAACACACCAAGACAAATATTAATCGAATATCAAAAATTAAATACAAAGAAAAAATATTAAAAGCAGCAAGCGAAAATTTAAAAAATAGCACAAAAGGGAATCCCCATAACATTAAAAGCTGATCTTTCAGCAGACGCTCTGCAAGTCAGAAGGGAATGGCAGGATGTATATAAAGTGATGAAAGGGAAAAACCTACAATGAAGATTACTCTATGCAGCAAGGATCTCATTCAGATTTGATGGAGAAATTAAAATATTTAAAGACAAGCAAAAGTTAAGAGAACTCAGCACCACCAAACCAGGTTTACAAGAAATGCTAAGGGAACTTCTCTAGTCAGGAAACACAAGAGGAGGAAAAGACCTACAATAATAAACCCAAAACAATTAAGAAAATGGTAATAAGAGCATACATATTGATAATTACCTTAAAAGTGAACTGATTAAATGGTCTAACGAAAAGACACAGACTGGCTGAATGGATACAAAAACAAGACCCGTATATATGCAGTTTATAAGAGACCCATTTCAGACCTAGGGACACATACAGAAAAAGTGAAGGGATGGAAAAATATATTCCATGCAAATGGAAATCAAAAAAAGCTGGAGTAGCAGATCTCATATCAGACAAAATAGACTTTAAAATAGACTATTACAAGAAACAAACAAGGACACTACATAATGATCAAGGGATCAACCCAAGAAGAAGATGTAACAATTGTAAATATTTATCCAGCCAACATAGGAGCCCCTCAATACATAAGGCAAATGCTAAGAGCCATAAAAGAGAAAATCAACAGTAACACAAAAATAGTAGGGTATTTTAACACCCCACTTACACCAATGGACAGATCATCCAAAATGAAATTAAATAGGGAAACACAAGCTTTAAATGACATGTTAGAACAGATGGGCTTAAATGATATTTAAAGGACATTCCATCCAAAAACAATAGAATACACTTTCTTCTCAAGTGCATATGGAAGATTCACCAGGATAGATCATATCTTGGGTCACAAATCAAGCCTTGGTAAATTTAAGAAAACTGAAATTGTATCAAGCATCTTTTCTGACAACAATGCTGAGACTAGGTATCAATTACAGAAAAAAAAAAACTAAAATATACAAGGACACAGGGACTAAACAATATGCTACTAAATAACCAAGAGATCACTGAGGAAATCAAAGAGGAAATCAAAACATATCTAGAAACAAATGACAATGAAAACATGATGACCCAAAACCTATGGGATGCAGCAAAAGCAGTTCTAAGAGGGAAAAATATAACAATACAATCCTACCTCAAGAAACAAGAAACATCTCAAATAAACAACCCAACCTTACACCTAAAGCAATTAGAGAAAGAAAGAAAACAAACAAACAAACAAACAAACCAAAGTTCACAGAAGGAAAGAAATCATAAAGATCAGATCAGAAATAAATGAAAAAGAAATGCAGGAAACAATACTAAAGATCAATACAACTAAAAGCTCATTCTTTGAGAAGTTAAAAAAATTGATAAACCATTATCCAGACTCATCAGGAAAAAGAGGAAGAAGACTCAAAACAACAGAAGTAGAAATGAAAAAGGAGAAGTAACAACTGACACTGCAGAAATACAAAGGATCATGAGAGACTACTATAAACAACTACATGCTAATAAAATGGACAACCTGGAAGAAATGGACAAACTCTTAGAAAAGTACAACCTTCCAAGACTGAATGAGGAAGAAACAGACAATATGAAGAGACAAATCACAAGCACTGAAATTGAAACTGTGATTTAAAATGTTCCAACAAACAAAAGCCCAGGACCAGATGGCTTCACAGACGAATTCTCTCAAAACTTTAGAGAAGAGGTAAAACCTATCCTTCTCAAATTCTTCCAAAATATAGCAGAAAGAGGAACACTGCCAAACTCATTCTACAAGACAACAATTAGCCTTATACCAAAGCCAGACAAAGATGTGAGAAAAAAAGAAAACTACAGGCCAATATCACTGATGAACATAGATGCAAAAATCCTCAACAAAATACTAGCAAACAGAATCAAACAGCACATTAAAAAGATCACACACCATGCTTAATTGGGCTTTACCCCAGGAATGCAAGGATTCTTCAATATACACAAATCAATCAATGTGATACACCATATTAACAAATTGAAGGAGAAAAACCATATGATCATCTCAATAGATGCAGAAAAATCTTTCAACAAAATTCAACACCCATATGATAAAAACTCTCCAGAAAGTGGGCATAGAGGGAACCTACCTCAACATAATAAAGGCCATATATGACAAACCCACAGCCAACATCATTCTCAATGGTGAAAAACTTAAACCATTTCCTCTAAGATCAGGAACAAGATAAGGGTGTCCTCTCTCACCACTATTATTCAACATAATTTTGGAAGGTTTAGCCATGGCAATCAGAGAAGAAAAAGAAATAAAAGGAATCCAATTTGGAAAATAAGTAAAACTGTCACTGTTTGCAGATGACATGATGCTATACATAGAGAATCCTAAAGATGCTACCAGAAAACTACTAGAGCTACTCAATGAATTTGGTAATGTAGCAGGACACAAAATTAACACACAGAAATCTCTTGCATTCCTATAAACTAGCAATGAAAAATCTGAAAGAGAAATTAAGGAAACACTCCCATTTACCATTGCAAAAATAGAATAAAATACCTAGGAATAAACCTACCAAAGGAGACAAAAGACATGTTTGTACAAAACTATAAGACAGTGATGAAAGAAATCAAAGATGATACAAACAGATGGAGAGATATACCTTGTCCTTGGATTGGAAGAATCAACACTGTGAAAATGACTATACACCCAAAGCAATCTACAGACTCATGCCATCCTTATCAAACTACCAATGGCATTTTTCACAGAAGTAGAACAAAATTTTTTACAATTTTTATGAAAACACAAAAGACCCTGAATAGCCAAAGCCATCTTGAGAAAGAAAAACGGAGCTGGAGGAATCAGGCTCCCGGACTTCAGACTATACTACAAAGCTACAGTAATGAAAACAGTATTCTACCGACACAAAAACAGAAATACAGATCAATGGAACAAGGTAGAAACCCAGAGATAAACTCACACATATATGGTCACCTTAACTTAGACAAAGGAGGCAAGTTGTACAATGGGGGAAAGACAGCCTCCTCAATAAGTCGTGCTGGGAAAACTGGACAGCTACATGTAAAAGAATGAAATTAGAACACTTCTTAACACCATACAGAAAAATAAACTCAAAATGGATTAAAGGCTCAAACGTAAGGCCAGACATTATAAAACTCTTAGAGGAAAATATAGGCAGAACACTCTATGACATAAATCACTGCAAGGTTCTTTTTGACCCACCTCCTAGAGTAATGGAAATAAAAACAGAAATAAGCAAATGGGACCTAATTAAACTTAAAAGCTTTTGCACAGCAAAGGAAACCATAAACAAGATGAAAAGACAACACTCAGAGTGAGAGAAAATATTTGCAAATGAAGCAACTGACAAAGGATTAATCTCCAAAATGCACAAAGAGCTCGTGCAGCTCAATATCAAAAAATAAACAACCATAATCCAGAAATGGGTGGAAGACCTAAATAGATATTTCTCCAAAGAAGATATACAGATTGCCAACAAACCCATTAAAGGATGCACAACATCACTAATCATTAGAGAAATTCAAGTCAAAACTACCATGTGGTATCACTTCACACCAGTCCAAATGGCCGTCATTAAAAAAACCTACAAACAAGAAATGCTGGAGAGGGTGTGGAGAAAAGGGAACCCTCTTGCACTGTTGGTGGGAATGTAAATTGATACAACCACTATGGAGAACAGTATGGAGGTTCCTTGAAAAAACTGCAAATAGAACTACCATATGACCCAGCAATCCCACTACTGGGCATATACCCTGAGGAAACCATAATTCAAAAAAGAGACATGTACCACAATGTTCGTTCCAGTACTTTTTACAATAGCCAGGACATGGAAGCAACCTAAATGTCCATTGAAGAATGGGTAAAGAAGATGTGGCACATATATACAATTGTATATTAATCATAAAAAAATGAAAATGAGTTATTTGTAGTGAGATGGATGGACCTAGAATCTGTCATACAGAGTGAAGTAAGTCAGAAATAGAAAAACAAATACCGTATGCTAACACATATATATGGAATCTAAAAAAAAATTCTGATGATGAACCTAGTGGCAGGACAGGAATAAAGATGCAGATGTAGATAATGGACTGAAGACACGGGGCAGGAGGGGAAGCTGGGATGATGTGAGAGAGTAGCATTGACATATATACACTACCAAATGTAAAATAGATAGCTAGTGGGAAGCAGCCACTGTAGCACAGGGAGATCAGCTCAGTGCTTTGTGACCACTTAGAGGGGTTGGATAGGGAGGTTCAAGAGGGAGGGGATATGGTGATATATGTATACATATAGCTGATTTACTGTTTTATACAGCAGAACCTAGCACAGCATTGTAGAGCAATTATACTCCAGTAAAGAGGTGAACAAACAAAAGAAAGAATGAAAGTCAGCCTGTGGTTCTGTCTTTGCTTACATACTTACAGAATCATGAATGTACAGAGGATAGAAGAAGTAAAAACAAAACAGAGCAAAACAGGAGACCATCTTTCTCCACTGAGTATTTTAATCTTCGGATTTAGAAATTTAAGCTTTTGGAGATGAACAGGAGGAGCCTGGAAGGGCTAAAGGATCTAATGATGAAACAGGTAACAATAAGTATAACTTTACTTGGTGGTCTACATAAGAGATTCATTTAGCTCACTAATCTCTAGCTGATATCAGGACAGCAGAAATTTATTCATATTCTTGGGGTCGTAGTAAGGGATGATGTCCTTATTGCTCTTTTACCTCTTACTAAGGTTTTTGGTTTGTTTGCTTTTTGTGTTTTTTTGTGTTTTTTTTTTTAATCTCCCAAGGAATTGTGTCTTAGAACTTTTGAGATTCTGTCAAAATCAGCTTATCCAGGCTTTAATCAAGAGGTTGGCTGCATTCACTGTTAGCTTCCTACTTGGTAGCTGTGTTAAGTCTCAAAAAATGGAAGTTAAACTGTTTTACTCTTCTGCCTGCTACTTTTAAATTCTTCCAGTAATTTCTATATTGTCCAGCTCTTTGTAGGTCAGGCAAAGCCTCCCATAATCTGGCCCTTGCTCATCTCTAGTAACATATTTTGCTACATTCTTTGTTGAGTCCCCACTCAACCACTCTCAACCTCTTGCAGTTTTCTTTGCCAACTCATGCTTGCATACCTGCTTTGTGGTATTCTTCTTTAGAAACTCATTCCCCCTTTATCCAATGCCGATTAAATTTGTAACTTCAGCCTTAGTATAACCTCCTCCATTAAGCCCTTTCCACAGGAAGAAATAAGCAGTCCTTTTTTGTTTTCCTCTACTGTACATATGCAACAATAGCAGTACCTACAATATTCACCATAATTATCTTAATTTATGTGTCTGTCTTCCCTTACAGCATCTGTAAGTTTCTTGAATGAAAGATTAGGTCTGTATTATTTGAAAGTGCAGTCACTAGACAATATGGAAGTTCCTTGGGCCCTAGCCCAGACCTGTTAAATCAGATTAGGTGGAGATTTTAGAGAAAAGCTCCAGAATCTTCATTTTTAGCAATCACCATGTAATTTTTATGCAAATACTTTTGAGCAGCACTAGACTATGTCATTTATTTTTCTACTCAGATTGCCTACCATAGTGACTGCAATAATTGTGAAATGAATAAACAAAAGAATGAAAAGGTAAATGGGTGGACAATCTTATTTATATTCATATGTAATCCATATGTGACATGAAGGACTCCTTTCCTTAAGAAGAGATCTTGTTAAAATTTGTTCTAATTACATATTTCATGCCCTGTGGAAGTCAAAAACTGTGTCCGTATTTACAAGGCATCTGCTCTTATGGTCCCTGCTACTTTGCACTCTAGTAATGGTACTTACTGTTTTGTCCCACATCAGCCCAGGCACAAACCTTAATCCTTCTACCAGATTTTATGAGAAGTCTGTTCACATGGAGCATTTTGTAAGATTAACAGATTTGCTGAAGATTATAGAAGTCATGGGGAAAAGTCACATCATGGAATCTTCTCCTTTCTTCCTCTCTCCTTCTGTGCCCAATTTGCCAAATATTTCTCCTTATTTCTGAGTAGCTCAGTGCTTACCTTCAAACTTATCAAACTCAACTCTAGTGTCTCAGTAGGATTACATAGACTGTTTTTTTGATTCACCAATTATATGAGGACAGTTGGAAGTTTATTTTTGTTACAGATTTAATACTTTCTCTATTTTATACTTCTGCACACCCTTTAGGATTTATGGAGAAAGGCTATCTTTGAATCATAGGGCTGAAATCCCTGTGATGTCCTGGGGTAGACAGAAGGAAGAAGGAGTGGTATAGCAGGCTAAGGGTTAAAGCTGCAAGATGCACACATGGGATCGCAGCCAGTATTCCAAGATGTATTTCTGTGTTGGTAGGAGAAAAGGGGAAATAGACAGGAAAATAGCAAATCTCTCTCTTGTCTAACAGGATGCTGAGCCTTCCTTTCTATTTTCAACCTTTATTTCTTGCACTCTCTTTAGTTTAATACTTGTCAGGTTTTCCTCAAATTTGGCTGAACCCAGAAATCCAGATATGTGCATAGAAACTTGATGAATTCAGACATTTAGTGAAAACTAGTTTACTCATCACTCTGACTCTTTAATTCACAAGTCCAGCAAACCTTGGGGCACCCTAGCTAGAGAGACGATTTGGAACACATTAAAGGAAAGTTAGACTTTAGTTGAATCAGTTGTCTTGTTGATAGTGTGGGACACTGAGATACTTACACTAGCACATAGTAAAGGAAAAAATATTTTCAAGTCTAAAAGCAAAACTTTTCATTGTTCTCCAAGACCTGAGGGATATCCTTGAGGGTTGGAAGCACCGCTGGAACATCATTTCTTCCTTTATGGGTGCAGCCATGAGAGCCCTTTGTCTGATCTCTCAGGCTTTACCTTTGTGACCACCCTCACAGGCTTCTCCATAAGTTATCTACTGCTGTGAAACAAACTGCACTCAAACTCGCTTCTGCTGAGATGACTCAAATGGCTGGAACTGGAACAACTGGGGCCTGGCCAAGACTCTCTCTCTCTCTCTCCCCCTGTCTTATCCCTTTATGTGGTTAGTTTGGGCTTTCTCACTGAATGACACCTTCTGGGTAATTAGGGGTCCTGGCTCCAAGGGTGTTCCCAGGAACAGATGGAAATCTACTCCTAAGATCTGAGCCCAAAATCTAGTATGGCATCAGTTTCTATTGGTCAAAACAGCCTCACATCTGGCCCAGATTCAAGAGAAAGGGTCATAGTCCACATATCTAGCTGGAAGGTGTGACCAAGAATTTGTGATAATCTTTAATTTGCCAAATGACATTTCTGAGATCCTTGCACCTATTGGGAATTACATTCCATTTTGCTCAGAAAAAGTTGTTTTATTTTATTTTATTTTTAAAAAGGTCAGTATTCTTTTTTAAAAAAATAATATATATATATTTTAAATTTTTGGCTGCCTTGGGTCTTCGTTGCTGCACGCGGACTTTCTCTAGTTGCAGTAAGCAGGGGCTACTCTTCACTGCGCTGCACAGGTTTCTCATTGTAGTGGCTTCTTCTATTGCAGAGCACAGGCTCCAGGTGGACGGGCTTCAGCAGTTGTGGCTCGAGGGCTCTAGAGCTCAGGCTCAGTAGTTGTGGTGCACGGGCTCAGTTGCTCCACAGCATGTGGGATCTTCCCAGACCAGGGCTCGAACCCATGTCCCCTGCATTGTCAGGTGGCCTCTTAACCACTGTGCCACCAGGGAAGCCCCAGAATGAGTTATCTTTGATGTATGTTTATCTTTGAGGTATAATTCCCTTATTTCTAACACTAGGTTCTTTGTGTCATAGTGAATAAGGTTTAATCACTTATTAGGAAGTACCTCATAGTCACAAAGCCAGGTCTTATTTCTTTAAACTGCAAAAGGTCCTCCCACTACCTGGGGTTGAAATTGACAGAGGGAGATGCTTTTATTGTGCTTTCTTCAAGAAATTAAATAATTCTTATAAATTAGGAACATAAGTCTAATCCCAGCAAGCCCCAATCTGAGTTTTTATGTCTTGCTAATTTCAGTTCTTATTAAATATTATATATATATATATATATATATATATGTGTGTGTGTGTGTGTGTGTGTGTGTATAGCAGGAAGATATATATATATGTATATATATATACATATATATTATGGTATTGACTAGATGCATGAATGAGTAAATGAATGAATGATAGAATACATAATATTGAAATGATGTGCCTCTGTTTCTTTTGACAAGGATAGCATTAATTAACAGCATTAGGAAGTATAGCTACTGTCTATGTCAACACGAATACCCTGTCCTCAAGAGGCTTAGACTTTCATAGTTTCCTAATGGTAAAACACAGTTTTTCAGGTGCAAGTTTCTCAATGCATGAACTCTTAAGAAATGGCATCTGGCTTTGTTTTCTCTCCTATGATAAGACTTTAAACGGTAGCTCACTGTGATAATAAAGCCATTGTTAATTCTTATACATGAGCCCCTCAGGCAAAATTTCTTTAAAGCACTAATTTCTGAGATAACACAAATCAGACATTAAATTGTACTTTTTATAAAAATTTAATGAACATCAAGCCAAAGTTAGGACAGATATTGCCCTTATGAAACGATCAGTGGATCACTTACTAAAAGTTCATTGATAGATATATCGTGTTATGTAAAATGCTTAGTAGTAATACTCAGAATGTTTAGCTAATGAGCTGTTTCAGTATTTTCTAGGTCTGGAGTGGGACCCTGACACCTGCATTTTTAAGAAGCTCCTTAGGAAATTCTGTTACACAGTGATGTTTGAGAATTTATCTGGTACATATGAACACACACACAATTTGCACAAAAAAATAAGTACTAGTATCTTTCTAAAAAACACAGAAGTGTAGCAGCCAAGAAAATGAGGAGTGAGATAGTGAGAATGTTAAAGAGAGATGGAAATGAAAAACAAGCAAACAAACAAACAAACAAAGCTTCTAACTAATCTGTTCTTCTGGCTTTAATTTCATTTTATCTCCAGTCCATTCTCTATTATGCCAAGAGACATACTTTTTAAACCACAAATCCAGTCATAGCCTTTTGCTAAAGCAAACAAACAAACAAAACTTCTGAGTGTTTCATATTACCTGTGGAACAGTCTAAATTACTGATCGTGACTTTTAATTGGGACCCTCCCCATATTTTCAGACTCATTTTTTTCCCATTCTCCCCCTCATATTTACTCTAGCCATGCTTGGCCACTTAGCATTTGCTAAACAATCCTAATATTTTTAGATTTCTGTGTCTTGCTTTCTTCCTGGAATGCTCTTCTCTCAACTTGGATTACAGGATATTCATACTTCAATACAAAGCTAAATCTCAAGTTATTGACGTTTTCTGACACTAATATTTTAAGAGATAAGATTAAGAAAATCTATATCACAGGTCAATACACAGGTCAATTTTTTTTAATTAATTAATTTATTTTTGCTGTGTGGGGTCTTCGTTTCTGTGTGAGGGCTTTCTCTAGTTGTGGCAAGTGAGGGTCACTCTTCATCGCGGTGCGCGGGCCTCTCACTGTCGTGGCCTCTCTTGTTGCGGAGCACAGGCTCCAGACATGCAGGCTCAGTAGTTGTGGCTCACGGGCCTAGTTGCTCCGCAGCATGTGGGATCCTCCCAAACCAGGGCTTGAACCCGTGTCCCCTGCATTAGCAGGCAGATTCTCAACCACTGCACCACCAGGGAAGCCCCACAGGTCAATTTTTGATGCAATCTGATGCAAGCTCATAATTCTAGGGGATCACTAGAAGGCAACATTATGACATATAGAAGCCACATTGATTTTTTAAACTATCAAATATGTTAATGGTTAACATCTACATTAAATGTGTGTAGGGCCTAGAATTTTTTATTACTACTTTACGATGAACACTTCTATGATCTCAGAGTATGCTTTCAGACTTTAAACAGGCAAATGTTCTATTTTTTTCTGGAAGAAAGTGTAGCTCTGTGCCCATATAAACTACCTCCATGCATTTTCAATATTGATAGAATAAAATCTGGACTTTCCAGTTTTTCCAACGTCTCAAGATAAAAATTGTGAAACATGCAGAAAAGTTGAAATAATTGTATATACCTACCATCTGGATACTACAATTGTTAGCATTTTGTCATGTTTTGTTTTTTTTTTATCACATACCTATCCTTCTGTCTTTCCATCTGCCCATCCATTCATCCATCTTAATTTCCATGCATCTCAAAGCAAGTTGCAAACATTAGTATAATTCAGGTCCTCACATTTGTTAATGCAGAATGTTAAGACTTTCATGTGAAAGCTTGGCAATTCAAACATATACATTTCTCATCAATCAATAACATATATTTACACTATAGTTTTAAACAGTATGTGGTTTGTTTCCTATTAAAAGCATGGTTAAACTGAGTAATATTTGTGTAAGCTCACATATTTTTATGATTTCTTACAAAATTCTCTCATTAGGTCACATCACCAGAAAGCAAATAATTTTTAATTCTGATAGCTTAAAAATTGCAGAAATCCCATTAGTGTTTTAATACTTTGCCTATATAAAGGTTTGCTGTATATATTTTTTTTCCAGCTCTTGTAGAGCTATTCTTAAAGACAATTTCTTTAATATGACTTATTTTCCTTAACCTCCTAGTCAAGGGATACCACCTGGTTTGAATGAATAAGTAATGAATGTTTAGAGATATATTCCTTGAATTTTCAGAGTTGCACAGTGGAGAAATGAGAATAGTGATATAGGAATAGGGGAAGAGAGGTGGGGATAGAGTTTGTAAGTTGATAAATCAATGCTATAATGTTATTTAGTACTGTAAAATTAATAGGAAGCACTAAATAGTTAAAAATAGGAAATTCTTTGGAGCTAGAGTGGACAGAAGAGGGTTGTGGAAAGAAACTGGTGATGTTCACCATAAGCCCTCCTGTAATGATAATATTAATAATAATGCATGATAATAACACATATAGTACTTGTTATGTGACAAGAACTATCTTAAACTCTTTACATTTATATATTATTACATTTTTCTTAAATGTTACATTTTACTCAATTTTCATTTAATCTTCATAAGAGTTCTATGAGGTTGATATTATTGTTATTGCCATTTTACAGATGTGGACACTAGTCTCAAAGCAAGACTTCAGTCTTTGAACTCAAGAGTTGTGTTCTAAAATCCATCTTGTTTACTGTTGCATCTTGATATAGTTTGTTTAAAAAGTTATCCATGAGGTGTTGTTTTCTGCCTTCAGTGGCAGGAAAACTTCCTCTGTTTTAAAAAATCTTGTAAGCATTCTTTTACAAATAATGAAATTCATGTAAGCGCTATGTAAAGCCCACTTCTCTGGTCTTTGAAAGGCTAGACATCCATATATTGCTCAAATATTGCAATTATCCCACTCTTGGTTTCTAGTCTCACTTTTATATTCACCCTCTGTGCATATAGGAAACAATATTCAAAGTAAGTAAATAAACAAATATGACAATAAATTATACTTTTGCTCACTTGTTTGCTTCTACTCTGATAATTTTATTTAAACTTTTACATCTTTCATGATTTCTGTTGATGAAATAAAATTATTTTTAAGGCAGGACAAGAAATATTTAACATAAAATTTTCTCTGCCATTTGAGCCACTAGCCCCTCCTTGTTAGCGTGCATTGTGTTTCTGCATCACACATTAACTAGATCCCCTCAGAAGACACAGGAATGCCTGCATGCCAAAAAAAAAAAAGCAATTTTCTCTTAGTGCTAGCAGATAACATTCCTTTCTCAATCTTGTTAGGGGTCACAGTGACCCATTACTTTCCTTGTTGGATTATACGAACTGTCAATGTGTTGCTTTGATGTATAATCCTTTCATGTATAACCACTTGTCTCAAAAACTTGTATAACTGCTTTGACTTCTAATGGGCAGGATAGTCCTCAGAGCTCTCTGAAAGACTGTCTCCTGCGTTATAATTCTCAGGTTGGTATGAATAAAATTTTCCATTTCTTTCTTAGCTTGGCTATTGATTAATTTTTTGTTGACATTTGCATGGCATAGTCAGTAGGATATTATAGACAACACCAGAGCATACCTGGAGTCTACCCCAAACAGGTGCTCAGTACTAGCATGGACCCTTTGAACCTCACTGGCTTCTTGGCACTCCTTACATGTTTTGGTGAGTTTTCCTAATATCTAGAGCTCAGTGTTTAAGGGTTGGTCCTAAAAATTTTATTTGAGCTGTTTTACTTAATACTTGGAGTCTTAAGGGGCACTGATGAATTTTCTAAGTAGGGACCTATGGGGATCTGGGCAGGAGGCCCAAGGAAACATAAGTGGCTGCATTTTGTTAAATTTGGCTTAATTTTTTTTAAAAAAAGCAAGTAGATAGATGGTCTGAACAAACCAGTGAAATGAGAGATTGAATTATTCAGCTCCAAAGAGGAAGGGACATTTTCTCCTTACAGCCACAAGGTGTCCTCAGGCAACTGAGAACCTAGTGGAGATGTCTGTAGATCAATCTTCCTGATATGCAATGGTCCTACAGGGAACAGTACTACAGCCATTAAGTAAATACTGCTCTTCCAGGGACACACAATAAGGGTTGGTCACACAGTGCTTTGAGCACCTTAGGCAGTTTTAGACTGTCAGATGGAGAAACCAAGACATATTAAAGAGTCTAACAGACCCAAGGGTAAATCCCAGGGAGCTAGACTCAGAGGCAGCACACATCTGATTCACCACACTGTCCTCAGAAATTTGTTCAGATCATATCTCATATCTGAATTAGGCTGCCAGATTAATAATGAAAAATTGTACTTAAAAGACCAAACAGCTCCCTGATGGACATCCATCTATGGGAACCTCAGCTGGGTTTATGTATAACTTATGGAATGGAAACTCGCAAGTGCTTACTTAGGAACTTAGGGAAGTCTCTCCCTGAAAATGGCCAAGATGTGGCTCATTTGACGTTCCAAAACTAGATTTTTGTATATTCAATCATAGAAAGACAGCTTGATAAACATCTTTTTAGAATTCTGACACAAAGGGAACAAATCATTCTAGGAGAAACTTGCTTTTCTCTTCCTGTACCTTGAGATGTAAATGTTTTACCCAGGCTCTCAGGAACTCTTATCTTACTCTTAACTAGAACATCTCCAATTTCTGAGACTAAGGAAAAAATGGGGGAAAGAGGCCCTTTCAAACATACTGTGAGATATATGTCTATGTCTATATGAATGTATGTATGTCTATGTGTTTGTTATAGATATGATATGTTTCTAACTCCGAATGGTATTACCGAAATTTATTTTTAAAAGAGCTCTGTTTCAGTGGTTGAGAGTCTGCCTGCCGATGCAGGGGACACAGGTTCGTGCCCCGGTCCGGGAAGGTCCCACATGCCGCGGAGTGGCTAGGCCCGTGAGCCATGGCCGCTGAGCCTGCGCATCCAGAGCCTGTGCCCCGCAACGGGAGAGGCCACAACAGTGAGAGGCCCGCGTACCGCAAAAAAAAAAAAAAAAAAAAGAGCTCTGTTTATTTGGCTTAAAGGAAATTAACCACTTACATAATAAGCCGTATTAAAGTTAGTTTCAGTTTGTTGGTTTAATTAATATAGATATATATTTAGAGTTATAAATATTAAGTATAATATTTTTATCATGCCAAGGTTTATTGAAAGTCAGTAAGAACTTATTGTTTCTGTTATAAAACATTGTCAGCAAGAAAAATAATTTGGTATGATGAAACTCTTAAGTAAATTAAATGTAAAAGAGATAAGAGTTTTTAGGTGAATCCTTTAAAGAATAGTTATGTTTCAGGTATGTCTGCCTAAAAATAGTTTCTCTAAATTGTTGGTAACTTGAAACTTTAGAGTTTTGCTACATTAAGTTAAATCATGGAAATTCATTGGCTCTCCAGATCATTTCCAAATAAGATATACTACTGCAACATTAATTGTTAAACAAGTCTAAGTTTACTAAAACTAAAGATGTTTGGGTTTATTGGACATACCTTGTACCACATTGAGAAAAGAAATTATGCAGTGAGAAAATGTATGTTTCTAGAGGTTATAAAATGTTCATAAGTTTGCCAGTTGAGAAATGCTGGTATAGGAGGAGTCAAGATGGCGGTGTGGGAAGACTCGGAATTAGTGTCTCCCCACAGCTAGGGTGCCTGCTGGTGCTGGTAGGGAACTCTGACCCCCAAGGAGACAGGAAGAACCCCAGAGTGAACTGGTAGGACATACCAGAGGGGAGAGGAGACGTGGAGGCCAGATAAGATCGGTGCCCCTGAGGCTGAGGAAATGAGGAGAGGGAGGCAGGAGGGGACCTCCCAGACCCAAGACCAGAGGAACAAGAGAGGAGAGGAAGGATTTTGCCCCCCACACACACACACTTGAGCCCAGGAAGCCTGCTGGGCTCCCAGGTGAGATCCCTTGCCTGCTGAGACCGGGGTGGGGGGCAGGGCTGGGCCCCTTCTGTTTCTTGAGCCTAAGCCCCACACCCCCACAGTACCCAGGGCATTTTCCAGCCTTGTGGGTCCTGAGCATTGGCCCTGCCCACCACCCAAACCTTGCCCTTGTTTACTTTCCACTCTCCACAGCCAAGGTCTTTCCACCCCCAACCCCCATTTTTTTTTTCTTTTCCTACCTTCTCTTTTTTCACTATTGTGGTAGTGATGTACCTTCAGGTTGTTGATTCATCTATATTTTTATTTTTACATTCTTTCTAACATATCTGTTAGTTTCCTAGTTTAATTTTATTTTGTACTTTGTTATTGTTCTCTCTCTCTCTCTTTTTTTTTTTTTTTTGCTGCCCCATGCAGCTTGTGGGATCTTGATTCATGACCTTGGGTTTGGGTCCCTGCAGTGGGAGCTCCAAATCCGAACCACTGGACTAACAGAGAACCTCAGAACAAGGGAATATTCATCAGAGTGAGGTCTCACAGAGTTCCTCATCTCAACACCAAGACCCAGCTCTACCCAATGGTCTACAAACTCCAGTGTTGGAAGCCTCAGGCCAAACAACCAGTAAAATAGGAACACAGCCACACTCATTAAAAAAATAAAAATTGTGACAGGAAAAAAATATGTCACAGGTGAAGGAGCAAGGTAAAAACCTACAAGACCATATAAATGAAGAGGAAATAAGCAATCTACCTGAAAAATAATTCACAGTAATGATAGTTAAGATGATCCAGAATCTCGGAAATAGAATGGAAGCATGGATGGAGAAAATATAGGAAATGATTAACAAAGATCTAGAAGAACTAAAGAACAAACAGAAGTGAACTACACAAGGACTAAAATGAAAAATAAATTAGAAGGAATCAATAACAGAGTAATGGAGGCAGAAGAAAGAATAACTGAGCTGGAAGGCAAAATGGTGGAAATAACTGCTGAGGAGCAGAATAAAGAAAAAAGAATGAAAAGAAGACTATCTCAGAGACCTCTGGAAAAACAATAAACACACCAACATTCGAATTATAGGGGTCCCAGAAGAAGAGAAAAATATTCTGAGAAAATATTTGAAGAGATTATAGTTGAAAACTTCCCTAACATGGGAAAGGAAATAGTCACCCAAGTCCAGGAAGCACAGAGAGTTCCATACAGGATAAACCCTAGGAAAAACACACCAAGACACATATTAATCAAACTAACAAAAATTAAATTCAAAGAAAAAATATTAAAAGCAGCAAGGGAAAAACAAAAAATAACATACAAAAAAATCCTCATAAGGTTATCAGCTGATTTTTCAGTGGAAAATCTGCAGACCAGAAGGGAGTGGCAGGATACACTTAAAGTGATGAAAGAGAAAAACCTACAACCAAGATTACTCTACCTAGCAAGATCTCATTCAGATTCGATGGAGAAGTCAAAAGCTTGTCAGGCAAACAAAAGCTAAGAGAATTCAGCACCACCAAACCAGCTTTATAACAAATGCTAAAGAAACTTCTCTAAGCAGAAAACACAAGAGGAGAAAAAGACCCACAAAAACAAACCCAAAACAATTAAGAAAATGGTAATAGGAACATACATATTGATAATAACCTTAAATGTAAATGGATTAAATGCCCCAAGCAAAAGACACAGACTGGCGAAATGGATACAAAAACAAGACCCATATATATGCTGTCTACAAGAGACCCACTTCAGACCTAGGGACATGTACAGACTGAAAGTGAAGGGATGGAAAAAGATATTCTATGCAAATGGAAATCAAAAAGAAGCTGAGTAGCAGTTCTCATGTCAGAAAAAATAGACTTTAAAATAAAGACTGGTATAAGAGATAAGGAAGGATACTATATAATGATCAAAGGATCAATCCAAGAATAAAACATAACCATTATAAATGTTTATGCACCCAACATAGGTGCACCTCAATACATAAGGCAAATGCTAACAACTGTGAAAGGAGAAATCAACAGTAACACAATAATAGTAGGGGACTTTAACACCCCACTTACACTAGTGGACAGATCTTCCAAACAGAAAATAAATAAGGAAACACAAGTTTTAAATGACACAATAGATGAGATAAATCTAATTGATATTTATAGAACTTTCCACCTGAAAGTGGCAGAATACAGTTTCTTCTCAAGTGCACGTGGAACATTCTCCAGGATAGATCACATCTTGGTTCATAAATCAAGCCTTGGAAAATTTAAGAAAATTGAAATCGCATCAAGCATCTTTTCTGACCACAATGCTATGAGATTGTAGATCAATTACAGGAAAAAAAAAAACTGCAAAAAACACAAATACATAGAGGCTAAACAGTGCACTACTAAATAACCAAGAGATCACTGAAGAAATCAAAGAAGAAATTTAAAAAAACACATAGAAACAAATGACAATGAAAACATGACAACCCAAAACCTATGGGATGCAGCAAAAACAGTTCTAAAAGGGAAGTTTATAGCAATTCAATCTCACCTCAAGAACCAAGAAAAATCTCAAATAAACAATCTAACCCTACACTTAAAAAAATATAGAGAAAGAAGAACAAAGAAAACCCAAAGGCAGTAGAAGGAAAGAAATCATAAAGATCAGAACAGAAATAAATGAAATAGAAATGAAGAAAATAATAGCAAAGATAAATAAAACTAAAAGCTGGTTTTGGGAGAAGATAAACAAAATTGATAAAACCTTAGCCAGACAAATCAATAAAAAAAAGGAGAGGATGCAAATCAATAAAATAGAAATGAAAAAGGAGAAATCACAACTGACACTGCAGAAATACAAAGGATTATAAGAGACTACTACAAATAACTATATGCCAATAAAGTGGACAACCATGGAGAAATGGACAAATTCTTGGAAAGGTACAATTTTCCAAGACTGAACCAGGCATAATTAGAAAATATAAACAGACCAATCACAAGTAATTAAATTGAAACCATAATTCAAAATCTTCCAACAAACAAAAGTCCAGGACCAATTGGCTTCACAGGCTAATTCTATCAAACATTTGGAGAAGAGCTAACACCGATCCTTCTCAAACTCTTCCAAAAAACTACAGAGGGAGAAACACTCCCAAATTAATTCTATGAAGCCACTATCACGCTAATACCAAAACCAGAAAAAGATATTACACAAAAAAGAAAATTACAGACCAATATCACTAATGAACATAGATGCAAAAACCCTGAACAAAATACTAGCAAACAGAATCCAACAGCACATTAAAAGGATCATGCACCATGATCAAGTGGGATTTATCCCAGGGATACAAGGATTCTTCAATATATGCAAATCAATCAATGTGATACACCACATTAACAAATTAAGGAATAAAAACCATATGATCATCTAAATAAGTACAGAAAAAGCTTTTGACAAAATTCAACACCAAGTTATGACCAAAAAAACTCTCCAGAAAATGGGCATAGAGGGAACCTACCTCAACATAATAAAGGCCATATATGACAAACCAAGAGCAAGCATAATACTCGATGGTGAAAAACTGAAAGCATTTCCACTAGGATCATGAACAAGACAAGGATGTCCACTCTCACCACTCTTATTCACCATAGTTTTGGAAGTCCTAGCCATGACAATCAAAGAAGTAAAAGAAATAAAAGGAATACAATTTGGAGAAGAAGAAGTAAAAGAGTCACTATTTGCTGATGACATGATACTATACATAGAAAATCCTAAAGTTGCCACCAGAAAACTACTAGAACTAATCAATGAATTTGGTAAGGTTGCAGGATACAAAACTAATGCACAGAAATCTCTGACATTCCTATACACCAGCACTGAAAAATCAGAAAGAGAAATTAAGGAAACACTCTCATTTGCCATTGCAACAAAAAGAATAAAATAGGAATAAACATTCCTAAGGAGGAAGTAGACTTGTACTCAGAAAACTATAAAACACTGATGAAAGAAATCAAAGATGACATAAACAAATGGAGAAATATACCATGTTCTTGGATTGGAAGAATCAACATTGTGAAAATGACTATACTGCCCAAAGCAATCTACAGATTCAATGCAATCCCTACCAAACTACCAATGGCATTCTTCACAGAATTAGAACAAAAAATCTTACAATTCATATGGAAACACAAAAGACCCTGAATAGCCAAAGTAATCTTGAGAAAGAAAAACAGAGTTGGAGGAATCAGGCTCCCTAACTTCAAACTATACCACAAAGCTACAGTAATCAAGACAGTATGATACTGGAACAAAAACAGAAATATAGATCAATGGTACAGGATGGAATGCCCAGAGATAAACTCACGCATATATGGGCACCTAATTTAGAACAAAGGAAGGAAGAGCATACAATGGAGAAAAGACAGCCTCTTCAATAAGTGGTGCTGGGAAAACTGGACAGCTACATGTAAAAGAATGAAATTAGAACACTACCTAACACCATACACAAAAATAAACTCTACGTGGATTAAAGACTTAAATGTAAGTCCAGACACTATAAAACTTTAGAGGAAAAGCATTCTTTGACATAACCACAGCAAGATCTTTTTTGACCCACCTCCTAGAGTAACAGAAATAAAAACAAAAATAAACTAATGGGACTTAACCAAATGTAAAAGCTTTTGCACAGCAAAGGAAACCATAAAAAAGACAAAAGGACAACCCTCAGAATGGGAGAAAATATTTGCAATGAAACAACAAAGGATTAATCTCCAAAATATACAAACAGTTCATGGAGCTCAGTATTAAAAAAACAAGCAGTCCTGTTAAAAAATGGGCTGAAGACCTAAATAGACATTTCACCAAGGAAGACATACAGATGACCAAGAGGCACATGAAAAGATGCTCAACATCACTAATTATTAGAGAAATACAAATCAAAACTACAATAAGGATCACCTCACGCTGGTCAGAATGGCCATTATCAAAAAACTAGAAACAATAAATGCTGGAAAGGGTGTGGTAAAAGGGTACCCTCCTACACTGTTGTTGGGAATGTAAATTGATACAACCACTATGGGAAACAGTATGAAGGTTCCTCAAAAAACAAAAATAGAACTACCATATGACCAAGCAATCACTACTGGGCATATACCCTGAGAAAATCATAATTCAAAAAGAGTCATGTACCACAGTGTTCATTGCAGCACTATTTACAATAGCCAGGACATGGAACCAACCTAAATGTCCATTGACAGATGAATGGGTAAAGAAGATGTGGCACATATATGCAATGGAATATTACTCAGCCATAAAAAGAAATGAAATTGAGTTATTTGTAGTGAGTTGGATGGACCTAGAGTCTGTCATACAGAGTGAAGTAAGTCCGAAAGAGAAAAAAAAAATTACTGTATGCTAACACATATATATGGAATAAAAAAAAAATGATACTGATGAACCTAGTTGCAGGGCAGGAATAAAGAGGTAGACACAGAGAATGGACTTGATGACATGTAGTGAGAGGGCGAGGCTGGGGTGAATTGAGAGCAATACTGATATATATACACTACCAAATGTAAAATAGTTGGCTGGTGGGAAGCAGCAGCATAGCACAGGGTGATTGACTCGGTGCTTTGCAATTACCTAGAAGAGAGGGATCGGGAAGGTGGGAGGGAGGCTCAAGAATAAGGGGATATGGGGACATGTGTATGCATATGGCTGATTTACTTGGTTGTTCAACAAAAACTAGCACAGTATTGTGAAGCAATTATCCTCCAATAATGGTGTATTAAAAAAAAAAATTTAGCAACCAAAAAAAAAAAAAAGAAATGCTAGTATGACAAACAGTTCACATTTACTTGCTTCTTGGTTTCTGCTAGAGATTTTCTTTAAGGTTAAAGGTTGTAATAGATATGTTATTGAAGCTACTAGAAATAATAAGGAAAACATTTCAGTATGCAAAGAAAAGATGTGTGTTTTCAGTAAAAGAAGGTATAGGAAAGGAAATGCATTTTCTTAAGGGAAAAGAAAATAATTTTGTCGTAAAGCTGGTTATTTCTAAATGGGGAAAAAGAGGAACAAACTAATCTAAATATGAAAAGCCATGGAATGTTGGTGGAAAAGGAATCCTGAGAAAGGGGTTTTGTGTATGGTCAAGACTGGCTAAGATTAGACTGAATTTAATTAGGTAAATGAATTTTGTTATTAAAAGTAAGCTGGTACAAGACTGGAGTTTGGTTTTTCTCTGTTAAGAGAACAAAGTTTTCTAGGAATATTGAGGTGCTTTGAATAACAGATTGCTTCTTTACCTTTCAATTAAGTGATTTGCCTTTGAAAACTTTTTTTTTTCACTTTGGTTAAGTGAAGAAATATTGTTTCACAGTGACCTGTAATCCTATTTGACCAAGGGTTTTAGAGCTTTTCCTAAAAATATTTTTTACAAACTTCACAAAGATTAAATTCTAATTGAAGTTCTTTTGACCTCTACCTAAGTTTAGAATGCTTTGGAGGGCCTCTGAAGCATTTCAGAGAGAGATATTAAACTAATTATGTTTACTTATGTTCAATTACATGGGAGGCATTGGCAAATGAGTGGTGATAAATCTTCTTAGGTCATATTGTATAGGTAAATACTATTAAAATAAATGTTCTAGAAATCATGTGTAATTTCTAAAACTTGGATATGTCCTGGTATAATGTTATCAGTCATAATTCTAGTTATTATCTTAAAATATTATGTCACAAAGTAGCCTAATTTATTTGTCAACTGCATTACAACCAGGTCTTTAACCAGGCTTTTTAAAGTTTTGTCATTTATGGACAGCTGTAATCTGATGCTTTGGCAAAAATGTTTCATCTTCAACAAAATTCATAGAAAGAACTTTTTGACAAGCACAGGTTTTGGGTAACTTCCAGATATTGTCATTGAACTGGGTAGGAAATTAAAGAATTCACTGATGATTTCATAAAACTGTTAATGAAAGATTAAGATCAAAGAATAGTTACATAAGACTGAGTAATCTGATGAATATTGTTATATCTTTTATGGTTTTTGTCTGAAGTATTACTGGTTTTTAATCTTTGTTTTCCATATATAAGAGAATCTTTCCCTTTAAGCTAATTATAACTTACAGCAATTTGGTAAGTTATACGTTTGTAAATATAATTGTTTGTAAATATATCTTTTCTTAAACATCTTTATTGGAGTATAATTGCTTTACATTGTTGTGTTAGTTGCTGCTGTATAACAAAGTGAATCAGCTATACGTATACATATATCCCCATACCTCCTCCCTCTTGTGTCTCCCTCCTCCCCTCCCTATCCCACCCATCTAGGTGGTCACAAAGCACTGAGCTGCTCTCCCTGTGCTATGCGGCTGCTTCCCACTAGCTATCTATTTAACATTTGGTAGTGTATATATGTCAATGCCACCCTCTCACTTCGTCTCAGCTTATGCTTCCCCCTCACCGTGTCCTCAAGTCCATTCTCTATGTCTGTGTCTTTATTCCTGTCCTGCTCCTAGGTTCTTCAGAACTTTTTTTGTTTTGTTTTTTAGATTCTATATATATGTGTTAACATACGGTATTTATTTTCTCTTTCTGACTTACTTTACTCTGCATGACAGATTCTAGGTCCATCCACCTCACTACAAATAACTCAATTTCATTTCTTTTTATGGCTAATATTCCATTGTATATATGTGTCACATCTTCTTTATCCTTTTATCTTTCAATGAACACTTAGGTTGCTTCCACATCCTGGCTATTGTAAATAGTGCTGCAATGAACATTGGGGTACATGACTCCTTTTGAATTATGGTTTTCTCAGGGTAGGGTATATGCCCAGTACTGGGATTGCTGGGTCATATGATAGTTCTACGTTTAGTTTTTTAAGGAACGTCCATACTGTTCTCCATAGTGGCTGTATCAATTTACATTCCCACCAACAGTGCAAGAGTGTTCCCTTTTCTCCACACCCTCTCCAGCATTTATTTTTTGTAGATTTTTTATGATGGCCATTCTGACCGGAGTGAGGTGATACCTCATTGTAGTGAAACATTTATCTTTTCTCTCTCTACATGATCCCTCTAAAATTGGAAAACTCTTACTGAGTACTCATTTTTATGTCAACTTAATTATTTGAATAAGTTCAATAAGAATCTGTTTTCCTTATGACAGGACATAATTGGAATCATTGGTTATATTACCATGGCTTTGACTGAAATATCATACCTAAGAAAATGCATAGACTCAAATATGACCAGACAGCTTTAAAGAACTAAGGAGAACATTAAAGATCCATAAAACTTGTTGGAAAAATTACATTGTATCCTGCTGAGTTCCCAGCAGCCTTACTAGGTATATAAGGAAGGCAACCTCCTGGCAGTAGCAAGAATCTCAAGATATTTTGAAGATCTTGGGAAGAGAATTATTTACCCAAATCTATAGATATTGCAAGCAGAATCTGATAGGAAGCTCTTGGTTTGCCTTTTCTGGTTTTGAGAGCCCTTTTAAAGGTTTAATATTAGATTCCTTATGAAAATTTCCCGCAAAGCCAAAGAGCCTGTAGGATCAATTACACTTATGTAAATAATCAGGCCAAGTTTATTGAAACCAGACTTAGTTTGCAAACAAATTAGTATTAATTTAGGTCTACTTGGTCCAAATGAGGACAAATTTAGATAGAGAAAATTGTATTTCAGCAATATACCTTTGTGAATATTAAATTCTAGTGTTGTTTAATTTTCTTTGAGGTTTTATATTTATCACCTGATTCACTTCCTGAATGGCTCCTCATTTCTATGTTACATTATTGTAAAGTTTAATTGAATTATTAAAAGGACATTCTAAATTTGTTACTGAAGCTTATCACAATAATCTTTGGATTAAAATTGATACTGCATGACCTGAAACCAGAAGATTATGTATATTGGAAAAGACATCAGATAAAGAACTTTTACAGCCATGTTGGAAGGGGTTTATCAGACCCCCTCTCCTGAATGGACTGCAACTCCTGTTTTTGACACCTGGCTTTGACTAACTGAGACAAGTACTACCAGGCTGAGAAGATGATATCTGAAGTAGACAGCTGACCCATGATGCTGGATGAGGCATGTGTACTGATTACCTTGATGACTGTTCATACTTTTGCATATGAACTGAGTGTATTTCTTTCTTGGGCTCAATTATCTGTAAGTTTCAAAAAAGAAAAGTCATTCCAATTGCTGGGTTTGTAGCAAATTACCTATGTCCAGTACTCCTGAGTTACCTTGAGTTACCTGGATTTCTCCTCTCCAAGACTCTAGGTGGATGGTCCTTAGGAAATTTATTCTAAAAGAAAGAAATTACAGTTCTGGTCAGGCCACTATTGTTATTACTAGATGGGTTTCCCTCTCACATGACCAACAATCATACTCGCTCTGACCATGACCATAAATATAAATTTTCTTTAAAGTTACTCAAGTTAAATCAGAGCAATGAGTTAAATTTCAGTCAAAGAATATAATTTCCCAATTATTAGGACAGACTTTTCCTCAATTATGGGATAGACTTATATGGCTACACCAGGCTATGGTCATTTAAGTTTAAAGGCCCTTATGTTGGGAGCAATTAAATCATACTAAGGATAATCAGACAAATAACACCAGGAAATTGGACTGAATGCTTTATGAACAATGCCAGTATATCATTCCCTTTGAGAACCAGTGATTGGTTTGGAACTGATTGGTTGAGATCACCCGGAAAATAGTGGGTAGCTCTGAACAGGATCAAGTGGATTTATGGAACAAATTTATGGCTTTGGCTCTCCCCATATTGGTTAGAAAGATGCACAATGTGTTTCCTTTGTGCTCAAGGCCACCTATGGGTAGCTTTGATGAAAGTCCCTGCCAATCTACCTTTAACATGGACAGAATAGGTTCAATCAGTTTTCCAATGAAATGAACATTTGGACATAATATTTGTTCATTCACTTGGAATAAAAGATGTCATTAATCACATAGAGGTTTTAACAAGATTTATTCAGCAAGATTTGAATGATAGTAAGCAAGCCATTAACTTGTCAAATTCAGAAGTTTCCTTGATGAGAAAAGCAGTCCTACAGAAGAGCATGGCCCTTAATATTCTAAAAACTTCCCAAGGGGGAACTCATGTTATAATACAATCTGAATATTGCATTTGTATATCTAATGAATCTCTAGTATAACCCATTTTATGGCCCATAGAAAGAGTCAAATTTCCACTCTGAAAGATCCCCTTCCCAGTTTAGGGGAAATATGAGGAAATTTGGTTCAGGAGGATCTTAAACCTTTACTAATGACATTAATATCCCTGTTCACAATTTTGATTACACTTTACATAAGATAATATCTAAACAACTTGAAATTTTTTATCACACCTATAGTTTTCTATAAATTAATGAACATGCTCAATGCACATGCAAGGTAAAATTGGCATAAGTTCTATTGGACAGCTTGGAATTGACTGTCAGTCTTTGCCAGACATCCTACCAATACAATCCACTTACCTCCCCAAGAGAAGAGAAAGGACTGGGCTATTAATTAAGACCCAACATCAAGGGACATGATGAATCCAGGGCAGGAAAGCAAACACTCGGGCATTCAGGGACCAAATATTTAATCACCTAACGCTTTCTCTGAAAATATTACTGATCAAAAGGTGGAATCAATTAAATAAAATTATTTTTAAGACAGAATAAGAAATATTTATTTATTTTTAAAATTTTATTTATTTATTTACTTATTTTTGGCTGTGTTGGGTCTTCGTTGCTGCACGTGGACTTTCTCTAGTTGTGGTGAGTGGGGGGCTACTCTTCATTGTGGTGCATGAGCTTCTTATTGCAGTGGCTTCTCTTGTTGCAGATCATGGGCTGTAGGTGTGCGAGCTTCAGTAGTTGTGGCACGTGAGCTCAGTAGTTGTGGCTCATAGCCTCTAGAGCGCAGGCTCAGTAGTTGTGGTGCACAGGCTTCATTGCTCCTCAGCGTGTGGGATCTTCCTGGACCAGGGATCGTACCCATGTCCCCTTCATTGGCAGGTGGACTCTTAACCACTGCTCCACCAGGGAAGCCCAAGAAATATTTAATATAAAGTTTTCTCTGCTCCCTCCCTTTTAGCGTGCATTGTTTATCTGCATTACACATTAATTAAATACCCTTAGAAGACACAGGAATGCTAGCCAAAAAATGCAGTTTCATCCTGGCACCAGCAAGATAACTCCTTGGGATATAACATTCCTTTCTCAATCCTGTCAGGGGTCACAATGACTCACCTTGTCAGATTATGTAAACTGTCAGTATGTTACATTGATGTATATACCCCTTTAAAGTACCACCCTTTGTCTCAGTAACTTATATAACTAACTCTGCTTTAACCTCTAACAAATGGAACAGTCCTCAGACCTTTCTGGAAGACTATCTTCCAGGTTATAATCCTTGGATTGGCCTGAATAAAATTTTCCATTTCTTTCATAGATTGGCTACTGATTTATGTTGTTGCTATTGACACTGGCATTGTTATGACTTCAGGAAGAATGCTCCCTGAGGATTCAAAATAACTATAAGGTCACTCACTAACAAAAATTCATGTATTGCTGATAAGGCAACATGAAAATTTTTACTTTGGCTATGTTAAAGTGGATACATCATTTGTTTTTCACTAATGAGAGGTTTGCAAAAGTGGTGGATTCTGGGTTGAAAACCTGTTTATCAAGTCAGTGCCGGTATTTAAAGGTATAAAGAAAAGATCTTGGGGTTTACATTTTCTCTGTGCATTGATGCTTCCTAGTATAAGAATACCCACATTATATTCTTACCCCATCATTTTTGATCATTCATCCTCAAATGAATTTATCCTTCAACATTCTAATGGATTTCTGTGCCTCACAATAATCATCAAGATGTGATCCTGGTTACATAGCACCGGACCTCTGAACAAAGCTCCATAGACGATCCATTTGGGCCTAATAATGATCTAACTTTTTATCTCTGATGTCTAACAACTCTCATTTCAAAAGGGATCAATGGCTTAAAAAAAAATCTTAAGGATTGTAACCTGCCTTAAAATATATGTATCCTTTTCTTCCCTTCCAAGATGGATTTTTTAGTCTTTTAAATCAAGGTGAGCTGAAAAATGATTGCATTGAAACTAAAAAAACAAAACAAAACAAAAACAAAACAAAACAAAACAAAACAAAAACTGCCAAAGAACGTAGAGTTGCAGTCTGAATTTATCTCAAAACAATCCAAGGAGAAGTTCCCTGTTATTGTTATAGTACCAGCGGAGTTAAAATGTAAGATGTGAGAAACTATGCTTGATTTCATGGGGTGCTTGTACCTTAGCTAGGAATATAATGCTGCTGTCTCTAACATAATAAAAGGAAAGGATCTTAGAAATGGAAATGGAAAAATAAACACATTTTTAGAAGTTTGAAATGATGTTATTGTCAAAGCAATCAATCACTCAGTCAAATGGTAGTAAGTTAAAGTAGAGAAGAGCCAAGATCTCAGTTATATTTAAAAGAAAAAAGAAAGACTTGATTTGGCTACAAAGTAGAGAATATTTGGGTGGGGTAGGAGTAGAAGCAGAGAGATCAGCTAGATGGTTATTGCCTTAGACCAGATGTCAGGTGGTAGTGAGGTAGATTAGGATGGGGAAAGTAAAAATGAAGAAAAATATGTATTTGTGGTACATACTGTGGACATAAAGAACTGAAAGATGTACTGGTGGTTTAAAAAGTTGCAGTCATGGGTTGAAAAAGGAAGGAATGAGAGATGACTTTTAGGATTTGGGGTTGAGAACCTATGTGGATGTCTGTGCCCTTCACTGAGATGGAAAGTTGGAATTGGAACAAGTTTGGGAATATAAATAGAAACTTTCATTTTGGATACATTGTATACACTCTTGATTCCCAAGTGACATATGGAAAAGAGCTATTTTAACCTAAGAGACAATGTATATATTCATACATATGCACAAACATGCATAAGATAAAACCAGAAAACGCATGAATTAGGTTTCCACTCATATCTGTGGAAAACCCTTGACCTTGATTCAGTCTCCAAGCATCAGAAAGCGGTCACTGCTTGGAAAACTTTATGCTCCAGTTCCATTTGCATATCTTGTCTTTTCAAATAGGCTGTAAGCTTTTGACAATAAGAGCAAACTATGTCTTGTGATTCTTGAAATCCACCCAGTAACTAGGAACATGGTATAATGAAAAGAATTGAGATTTTGAGAAGATATAGATGTGAATTACAGTGCTACTGCTTATCCTTCATTTGAGGAAGTTACTTAGCCTTGATAAATTTGTACTTTTTCATCTGTAAACTGTAATAATAATACCTACTGTCTTGTGGTTGCTCTGAAGATTAAATAAGAAAAGTTTAACTGAAGCTTAACAGAGTTCTCGGAATATATTCAGGTACAATAAATGTTAGTTTTCCTTCTCTAAACATGGTTATATGGACTTAATACATATTTATCAAATAAAAGAATGACATTATCTTTGGAATATTACCACCATTAATTCCTAATGGGTCTTGAATTTTGGGTGAAAATGACACTTTGTTAATGTTTTCCTATTTGGTGTTAATAGCTCTATAGTGTCACAGATCACAAAACATACTTAATGTCTGTTGCTATTATCAATCAGTACAGTTGAACACAGTCCACAGAATGTAATTGAGTCAGATTAATTTTAATCATTTGAAAGCGAACATTAGCATTCATGGTAATGGGAATAAAATTGTCTCCATCACAAGTTAAATTACTACTGCTGTAATTTTAAAATAGCTGATTCTGAATTTCTACCTGTATCTTTAAAAAGTGATCTATATCTTCTCATTATTTTCTTTCATAGACACTTAGGCAGAATTTAATCTCAGTTGTACTTAGAGTAAAGCTAGAAATTAGCTGAAAAAATGTTTCTTAATGAACTATTTATACCAATGTAACTTAAATCTTGAGAAATTAGTTAAAATATAGTTTTCCTCAAATATTTTGACATTGTATTTTGTATGACTATTATCCTCTTGAAATACTAATTTATAAGAATTCTTACTACTAATACTATGTCATAGAGCACGTACACTATTAAACTCTAGGTCCTGGTCAGAAAGTTGAGAACTACTTTTTTTTTTTTTAATTTTTTAAATTGAAGTATAGTTGATTTACAATGCTGTGCCAATCTCTGCTGTACAGCAAAGTGACTCAGTTACACACAAATAGACCTTCTTTTTTTTTTTTAATATTCTTTTCCATTGTGGTTTATCACAGGATGTTGAATATAGTTCCCTGTGCTATACAGTAGGACCTTGTTGTTTATCCATCCTATATATAATAGTTTGCATCTACTATTCCCAAACTCCCAATCCTTCTCTTACCCTCCACCCTCAGCAACCACAAGTCTGGAGAACTACTTATTGATAAGCAAATACATAGATTTCCCAAGGTTTTTCTAGCTTCCATAGAGTTAAATTCTGCTCTCACTTTTAACCAACCAAAGGCATTCAACTCTTCTCCTAATAACGTTCTTATCTATAGTGATGTGTAGACTCTTTTTTACCCTATTATTGGGTTAAGGAAAGTGGGTTTGTATTTTAAAACCTTTCACTCTCATAGAAAATCAATATATTTGAGTCACATATACTAGGGAGTAAAATGTTTCTTGGTTTACCAGGGACCAGAGATTTTGGTCCACAATAGTTTCCAGACCCTGATTATTGGAAAATCACTTCAGCATTTCTCCTTAGTCTGGTACTTCAGGAAGTATTTGGCTATAGTGTAAAGTAGCTGACTTTATTGGAGAAGGTAAATGTATCAAGGGAGAATTTCTAGGAATAGGTGAAAGAAAAAAAAATCTTAAAAATGCAGACTAAATTACAAATAAACAAAGCATGGGAAAACACTCTCAGGAAGGATGGTTGTAATGCTTGAAAGGCTCTTATGTAGCTAATTTGAGATAAAGTAAAATGGGGAGGATTCTAGGAAATATGCATAGCAGTACATTGATAAGGCCATATAAACTTACCTGTTTCAGAGAAGAGTGATAAAGAATAAGGAGGAAAGCAGTAAAGAAACTGTCTACTTCTTGAAATGTGACTCTAAATTATCTTAAGATGAGTCTTTTATTTTCATTTATTTTATAATTACAGAGAAAATTATAAATAAAGAGTTGACCCTGGTTCTGCCCTGAAACTTGAGAAAGTACATTTATAGATCACACACACAGAAAAAAAAAAAAAAAGTGGCTGTTGGGCACATTCAATGTGTATTTAACGTATTAAGTAAAAGGGGAACTTTTATATTACATCAGTTCATGCCAAAATTGAGGATAAATACCTCCATTCATCTTCTATTTATAAGTAATAGAGTACTATAAAGATACTTTCTTAATTTAAATGGAAAAAATCTGCATATGGTCAATACCATACTTAATGAAGGATTACTAGAAATTTTCTTTATATAGTGGTAGTGTTACTACTGAAAAGAAAGGGCCTTGGAACTAGTCTGCCTGAAATTGAATTCAGTTTTGCCATTTATTAGCTGTGTGATCTCGGAGAAGTCTCTTCCACTTTTTGTGTCAGTTTCTTCTCTTGAGAATAATAGCATTAACAAGATTGTTGTGGGATTAAGTGAGTAGTCCCATGTAAAGTATGTAGAACAGTGCCTGACATACAATAACTGCTATATATCTGTCAGACATTTTTATTCTAGAAATTAAAACATAAATATCTATCAACAACAATATTACCTGGCATATTTTTAAAATACCAGACAATACAATAACATTAGAAAATAAAAGCAAGTTATAAATAAGAAGGAAACAAAATTATTATTATACTCAGATTATATTATTATTTGTGGAGCTAAAAAAGAAAAATCAATTAAGAATCATTATAAAAATAAAAACTGTAAACAACAGGTGAGATAAATAGGAAAAATGTAGCAAGATGGTATATGTAAATCCAACAAAATGACCTTAACACTTCAATTAATGACAGGGATTATAAGACTGTAAAAAAACAAACAAACTATATGCTGTCTATAGGAAACACTTCAAATAAAAAGACACAGATAACTTAAAAGTAAATAGATGCAAAAAGAACATTATGTTAACATGAACAAATAAAAGCTAGAGTGTCCATATTAATATCAGTCAAAAATTTTAGACAAAAAAGATAGTACATGGAATAAAAAGGATTATTTTATGATGGGAAAGTGACAAATTAATTGAACACATAGCAATTCTAAATGTGTACGCACCTAATAACAGAATTTTAAAGTTCATGGACCAAAAATTAGTAGAAGTGAAAGGAAAAATTGAAAATTCACAACTATGGCTGGAGATTTGAACATCTGTCAGTAATTAAAAACAGAATATTAATAAGAATATAGAGGTTTTAAACAACACTATCAGCCAGCTTGATCTAATTGAGTTATAGAATACTCCACCAAACAACAATGGGCTACAACTCTATTCAAGTACAAGCAAGACACTGACCAAGATAGAACATCTTCTGGGCCATACAAAACTTTTCAATAAGTATGAACAGCAGAAATAATAGGCATTATGTTCTTTGATTATAACATAATTAAAATAAAAATGAGTAACAGAAATATACCTGCAAAGATCTTAAATATTTGA
Source organism: Delphinapterus leucas (assembly GCF_059928025.1). Taxonomy (NCBI): domain Eukaryota; kingdom Metazoa; phylum Chordata; class Mammalia; order Artiodactyla; family Monodontidae; genus Delphinapterus; species Delphinapterus leucas. The sequence goes on from NC_143147.1 coordinate 34,333,073, forward strand.
AAATTTGAACAACTCACTTTTAAAAGCCTATATGACAAAACACACACACACACACACACACACACCTGAGAAGAATTAAAACTATTTTGAACTAATTGAAAATGAAAACCTACTGAACAAAAAATTCTGAGATATAGCTAAAATAAAGTATTGAGAAAATTTATACCATAAAATTCTCATCTAACCCAAGAAGAATGATGTCCAATCAAAGATTGCTCTAAGCCTCCACCTTAAGAAGCTGGAAAAAGTGGATTAAATTTAATGTCAAAATAAGCAGAAGAAAGGAAAATTAAAATAAAAAACATAAATCAATGAAAGGGAAATCAGAAAAAATGTCAATAAAGCCAAGTGTTGCTTTTTGGAAAAAAATCAACATATTTGATAGAATTCCAGCCAAATTGATGAGGAACAAAAAAAGGAAGGCACAAACTAACTATATAATGAATGAGATAAGAGACATAACTACAGACATTAAAAGAATAACAATAACAACTTTATGCTGATAAATTTGACATCTTTGATGAATTGGACAAATTCTGTGAAAAAAATAAGCTATCAAAATGCACTAAAGGGCTTCCCTGGTGGCACAATTGTTGAGAATCTGCCTGCCAATGCAGGGGACACGGGTTCATGCCCTGGTCCGGGAAGATCCCACATGCCGCGGAGCAACTAGGGCAGTGAACCACAACTACTGAGCCTGCATGTCTGGAGCTTGTGCTCTGCAACGAGAGAGGCTGCAACAGTGAGAGGCCCGTGCACCACGATGAAGAGTGGCCCCCACTTGCTGCAACTAGAAAAAGCCCACACACAGAAACGAAGACCCAACAAAGCCAAAATAAATAAATAAAAATTTTTAAAAATGCACTAAAGAAGATGTAGACAACTTGAATATTCCTGTCCTTTTGAGAAATTGATTTTGTAGTTAACAGCCTTCCCACAAAGAAAATCCCAGGCTCAGATGGCTTCACTGGTGAATTCTCCCAAATATTTCAAGAAGGAGAAACACCAATTTTACATAAAATGTTCTAGAAGAGGAGCAAACTATTTTTAATTAATTTTGTGAGTCCAAAACTATACAGCATACAGAAAAGCACCCTGCAGATCTCTCTTGGTGAAGGTGCAAAACTACTCAACAAAATATTAAATCAAATCCAACAGTTAAAAGAATGCATAATTATGACCAAGTGGGTTTGTCCTGCAAATAAAAGACTGGCTCAACATTTGACAATCAATCAGTGTAATTGATTGTATTAAGACTAAAGAAGAGGGGGCTTCCCTGGTGGTGCAGTGGTTGAGAGTCTGCCTGCCAATGCAGGGGACACGGGTTCGTGCCCTGGTCCGGGAAGATCCCACATGCCGCGGAGCGGCTGGGCCCATGAGCCATGGCTGCTGAGCCTGCGCATCCAGAGCCTGTGCTCCGCAACGGGAGAGGCCACAACAGTGAGAGGCCCGTGTACCACAAAAAAAAAAAAAGATTAAAGAAGAAAAATACAGGGTCTTCTCAATAATTATGGAAAAATTATTGATACAAATTAATATACATTCATGATAGACATCCTCAGCAAAGTAGGAATAGAAAAAACACTTTTTTTTCCCCAAAAATATCACTACTTCTCTTCAGCATTATATTGTACTCCCAGTAAGGGCAATAATGTAAGTTAAAGAAATAAAAGCCATGTAGATTGGAAAGGAACAAGTATGAATTTCTTTATTCACAGATAATACTATTCTTTCTGTAGAAAATCTAAAGAGAGATACAAAAGAGCTGCTAGAAATAATAAGTGAATTTAACACGGTTTCAGGATCCAAGGTCAATGTACAAAATCAATTGTATTTCTCTATACTCATATAAAACAATTGAAAATTTGAATAAAAGCAATACTATTTACAATATCTTCACAGATTTGGAAAATTAGGGAATAATTTTAACAAAATGTCTGTAAGATCTGTGCACTGAAAACAACTGAACACTGATGAGACAAATTATGTTGGGGCTCAGACTAAAACAGATTCTGCCAATCTTCAGCTTCCTGGACATTGACATCGACCCAGCAGAGGAAGAGAAAAAGAGACAGTAAAAGATTGGTACAGAAGGTTTTTATGAGCCGGTCCTAGGTGTAGGGTACTTTACTTCTACACATATTCTATTGGTTAGAACTAAAATACAAGATTATATATCTACCTGAAAGGGACACAGGGGAATATAGTCAAGTTATTTGCTCAGGATAAACATTTCTGTCCCACATAACACTCTTTGACATAAATCACAGCAAGATGTTTTTTGATCTACCTCCTAGAGTAATGAAAATAAAAACAAAAATAAACAAATAGGGCCTAATTAAACTTAAAAGCTTTTGCACAGCAAAGGAAACCATAAATGAAAAGACAACCCTCAGAATGGGAGAAAATGTTTGCAAACAAAGCAACAAACAAGAGATTAATCTCCAAAATATACGAAAGCTCATGCAGCTCAATATCAAAACAAAACAAAAAAACCCCAAAACAACCCAATCAAAATATGGGCAGATGATCTAAATAGACATTTCTCTAAAAATGTTTCTATATGGTACAAATCCTTCTTTGACCATTTGCTTTACTTTAGTTTCAGTGCTCATATCATAGAAGGGTCCATGTCATAAAAGAAGTCAAAAGCAGTTTTGGATAATCAGAATCCTTCCTCAAGATGTCAATTTGATTTCTGGCATTATGTCTTCTTCCTCATTGTCTGGCACTTGTTCAGAAGCACTTATCTCCATCAAGTTGTCTTCTGTTAATTCTTCTGGTGTGGTGTCTATTAGCTTTTGAATTTTGCCAAGATCCATATCTTGAAACCTTTCACCCCTCACCTTTTCTGCCATACCCACAATCTCTTTCACAATTTCCTTGATTGGCTCTGTCATAAATCCTATGAAATTATGCACAACATATGGATACATTTCTCTCCAGCAGAAATTTATTCTTTGGTGCTTGATAGATTTCAATGGTGTAATCCTTCCAGACTTTCATGATAGTTTCTCTATAAGGGTTCTCTTCCAGAGCCTTGACAATTCTTTCCATAGAGAACTATGTGAAATGAACATTAAACATCCTTATGACCCTTTGATGTAGAAGCTGAATTAAAGACCTTGTGTTTGGGGGAAAGTAGACCACTTTGAAGCCTTTGATGATGAATTCGCGAGCTTCTGGGTGGCGTTTTCCAACACCGACAAAACTTCAAAAGACATTATATCACTGGCAGTGTAATTGCTGACCTCAGGGACAAAGCATTGATGGAACCAATACAGAAAAAGGGTTCTCATTGTCTAGGCCTACTTCTTGTACAATTAAAAGACTGGCAATTGGTATTCATTTTTTACATCAAGTCTCAGGGGTTTGCAGCTTTATAGACAGGACAATCCTGATTATAAACTCAATTTCATTTGCACAAAACAGTAGAGTTAGCTTATCCCTTTCTGCCTTAAATCCTCGTGCTCACTTCTCTTTATTTCTAATAAATGTCCCTTGTGAATTTTTTTCTAGAATAAAACATTTTCATCTACATTAAAAGAAACATGTACTCAGCCATAAAAAAGAATGAAATAATGCCATTTGCAGCAACATGGATGGACCTAGCGATTGTCATACTGAGTGAAGTAAGTCAGACAGAGAAAGACAATTATCATATGATATCACTGATATGTGGAATCTAAAAAAAGGCTACAAATGAACTTATCTACCAAACAGAAATACAGTACTAGGTGTAGAAAATAAACTTATGGTTACCAGGGGGTAAGGGGTGAGGGGTAAATTGGAAGATTGGGATTGACATATACACACTACTATATATAAAATAGATAACTAATAAGGACCTATGGTATAGCACAGGAAACTTTATTCAATACTCTGTAATGACCTATATGGGAAAATAATCTTAAAAAAAGATGGATATAGGTATATGTATAACAGATTCACTTTGCTGTACACCTGAAACTAACACAACATTGTAAATCAACTATACTCCAATAAAAATTAAAGAAAAAAAGGGTCAGTTGTATGGGAAAGTTTTTGGGAGAGTAAATCCTAAGAGTTCTCATCACAAGGAAAAGTTTTTTTTTTCTTTTTCTTTCTTTTTTTTTATATATGAGCTATATGAGATGATGGATTTTAGCTGATCCTATTGTGATAAACATTTCACAATATACATAAATTAAACTATCATGCTATATCCTTTAAACTTATACAGTGATATCTTTCAATTATTGCTCAATAAGACTGGAGGGAATAAAGAAGTACTATCAAGCTGGAATAAGATTGTGTGGTATTGATTGAAAAAACAGATATATAGAACAATGAAAATGGTTAGAAATATCCATTAATAGACCCAAACAGACATGGACAAATGATTTTTCAAGAAAGGCACAAAGGAATTTTAATGGGGAAAAGACAATCTTTTCAGTAAATTGTGCTGGAACAATTGGGAATTCATATGAAAAACAAAAAAGCCTTAAACTCTTGTTTCACACCATCTACAAATTATGTAACATATCCTTACCTGTAGGAGCTAAAATTACAAAACTTCTGGGTTAGGCAGAGATTTCTTAAGTAGGAAACAAAATGTATAAAATATTAAAAATGATAAATTGCATTTCATCAAAATTAAAACTTTTGCTTTTCAAAGTATTGTTAAGGAAATGAAAAGACAAGCCACCACCTGGGAGAAAATATTTTCAAAATATGTATTTGATGAAGGACTTGTATCCAGAACATATTAAGAACTGTCACAACTCAATAATGAGACCCAAAAAATTAAAAATAGACACAGTGTTTGAACAAGTGCTTCAACAGAAAAGGTATGTAGATGGCAAATAAGAACATTAGTCATTAGGAAAATAGAAATTAAAACCACAATGTGATTTAAAACTACTACAAATCCCCTAGAATGACTAAAATTGCAAACACCAACAATCCCAAGTGTTGGTGAAGCTCTGGAGCAACTGTAATTCTCATTTATTGATGTTGATGCAAAATAATAAGATTTTTGGAAAACAGTTTTGTAGTTCCCTCTAAAGTTAATCATATATTCACCATAGTACGACCTAACAATCCAACCCTTAGCTCTTTACCATAGAGAATTTTTGAAAAATATGATTACACAGATGACTGTACATGAATGTTTATAGAAGCTTTATTTATTATAGCCAAACACCAGAATAAATGCAAATACCTATCAATTTATGAATAGATAAAAAATTGTGGTATATCCACAATGGAATGGTATTCAGTTGTAAAATGGAATGAACTAATGTTACATGTAAAACATGGAATAATTAAAAAAATACACTTAGAAATAAAAAAATTATGTTCACATAAAAATCTATATGCAAATGTTCACAGCCATTTTATTTGTAATAACCCCAAACTGGAAACAACACAAATGACCTTCAGTGGATGAATGGTTAAACAAACTGCATGCATCCACACATGGAATTTTATTTACAATAAAAGTAAATGAGTTATTGATAGCCCATCTATTTAGATAAATCTCAAGGGAGTTGTGCTAAATGAAAAAACCCTCAAAGGTACTGTAGGATGTAGTATGTGACATTCCTGAAATAGAAAAAAATATATATATATGTAGAAATAGAGAACAGAATAGTGGTTACCAGAGGTTAGAGGGGAGTGATGGGAAGGAGGTAGCTGTGGCTATTAAGGGTAGCCTGAGAAATCTGTGTGATGGAACTATTCTTTATCTTGACTTTGGTGAAGGTCACATGAATATTCATATGTGGTAAAATGCATAGTACTAAATGCACACACACCCCCACATATACACAAATGAGGACACATGGTGAACACTGGTAAAATCTGAAGAAAAAAAAAAACAGTGGTTTATCAATGTCAGTTTCCTAGTTGTGGTATTGTACTATAGTTATGCAAGATTGAGTGAACTGGGTGATGGTTGTATGGAATCTCTTTGTATTATTTCTTAAAACTGCACTTAAAGCTACATTATCTCAAAATAGAAAAAGTTTAAAAAATAATACAACGAATGAAAAAAAGCCGGACACAAAAGATCATACACTATATGATTCCATTTATATGAAATTCTAGAAAAGGCAAAACTGTAATTATAGAAAACAGATTACTGGTTGCCAGGGGTCAGGGACTGGATAGAGGACTTTGACTACAAAGAGAGACAGAGAAATGCTCTATATCATGACTGTTATATGATTATGTACACTTCTCAAAACTCATATAATTGTGTACTTAAAATTGTAAATTGTCTTAGTTCAGGATGCTATAACAGAATACCATAGGCTGGGTAGCTCATCAACAACAGAAATTCACTTTTCAATGTTCTGGAGGCTGGGAGTCTAACATCAGAGTGCCAACTTAATTGGATTCTGGTGAGAGCCCTCTTTCAAGTTGTAGATGGCTGACTTCTTGTATTCTCACATGGAAGAAAGAGATCAAGCTAGTTATCTGGCTTCTTAAAAGGGTGCAAATCCACTCATAAGGGCTCCACCCTCATGATCTAATTATTTCCCAAAGGTACCACCTTCAAATCACATTAAATATTACAGTCCAATATATGAACATATGAATTTGGGTGGGAATACATTCAATCTATAACATAAATTATACCTCAATAAATTTGTTATGTAATTTTAAAAGTAGATATCAGTAATGTAGTAAGTCATAATGTACCTATACTGATATCATTATTCTTATATTCCAAAAATGAATATAAAATTATTATTGATCCCACTCAAAGCAACATGATTGAAAATTACAAAAGAATAAACTTAAGAAATGGGTGGGGGGAAAACTGTGAAGATACTGAGAGAACCAAAAGAAGATTTAAATATGTGAGTAGACATGTTATGTAACTGAAATAAAATATTCAGTATTCTAAAGATGTTAATTCTTTTCCGTATTATCTTTAATTGCAACTTTAATTATAATCTCAATGAGATTTTTTTCCTATCACTCCATATGCAAAACACCCCAGAATATTTAATGAACAAAAGAGTAAAAATCACAGCACAACAAAACAAAATGTCAGAAGCCAGTGGGACTTAACTGCTCAAAGTGTTAAAATACATTATAAAACTACAGCGCTTGGATGTAGCGCTAGAATATATTAGCAGAGCACTGGAACAAAATAAAAATTTCAGAAACATTATGAAGTACATTTTAGAGATTTGGATATAATAAACTATCAGAGAAGTAGGGTAAGCAACATTGGAACAAAGGGCTAATTAGATAAAATCAGATTTGTACTTTAACACTCATGCCAAAATAAAGTTCTGACAAATAAAAAACATATTAGTGCTTACTAGAATAAAATACCATTGAACATTTTTAAATCTAGAGGCACAGAGGTCTCTTCTAACACTGACAACAAAAGCAGAAAATAAAATATAATATAACACTGTTGGTGGGAATGTAAATTGATACAGCTACTATGGAGAACAGTACGGAGGTTCCTTAAAAAACTAAAAATAGAACTACCATACCACCCAGCAATCCCACTACTGGGCATATACTCTGAGAAAACCATAACTCAGAAAGAGTCATGTGCCACAATGTTCATTGCAGCTCTATTTACAATAGCCAGGACATGGAAGCAACCTCAGTGTCCATTGACAGATGAATGGATAAAGAAGATGTGGCACATATATACAATGGAATATTACTCAGCCATAAAAAGAAACAAAATTGAGTTATTTGTAGTGAGGTGGATGGACCTAGAGTCTGTCATACAGTGTGAAGTAAGTCCGAAAGAGAAAAAATAAAATACTGTATGCTAACACATATATATGGAATCTAAAAAAAAAAAAAAAATTGGTTCTGAAAAACCTAGGGGCAGGAGAGGAATAAAGATGCAGACATAGAGAATGGACTTGAGGACACAGGAAGGGGAAGGGGAAGCTGGGACAAAGTGAGAGAGTGGCATGGACATATATACACTACAAAGTGTAAAATAGATAGCTAGTGGGAAGCAGCCGCATAGCACAGGGAGATCAGGTCGGTGCTTTGTGACCACCTAGAAGGGTGGGATAGGGAGGATGGGAGGGAGACGCAAGACGGAGGAGATATGGGGATATATGTATAGCTGATTCACCTTGTTATAAAACAGAAACTAACACAACAATGTAAAGCAATTATACTCCAATAAAGATGTTATATATATATATGTGTGACAGATTTTTATATTTAAGTACGTAAAAATTTTACACATTGGTAGCCATCCTAGGGCATGTTGCAGATTCTATTCCCTATCCTACTCCTCTTTTCTACATTAATCCCTATTCTATTGAGGTATCTACTCAGTCCCCAGCTCCAGGGGTGGATACTAATCAGCATAAACCAAAGACAGCAAATTAAAATACAAGACTATTTCTGTGGTGGTTGGTTTTATGTATCAACTTTACTGGGTTTAAATCTGCCTGTATAGCTGGTAAAGCATTGTTTCCAGGAGTAGTGGTGAGGGTATGTCAGAAGAGTTTATTGAGAGGATGTGACTGCTGGTTGAATCTGGTGATCTGAGTTTCCTTACCCACCCACCCAAACTAGGAGCCATTGCAAGGACACAGCCTTGAGAGAGACAGGTATTATTGAGATCAACTGGACTGATTATGTGACTGAACACAGATAAGGTCTCTATATAAATTTTAAGATTCTGATGGGGAGGGGCAGAGATCTTCTCCTCTTGTAGCTGTTCAAGACAAATGTCACATTATTAAATAATAAAAAATAATAATAAGCTAGCTTAATTAAACTGCCACTTACCAATGTGGAGTAGCCTGCCTCTGCCTCTGCCTCTGTCTCTGCTTGCCCTCCATGTGTGTGGAGGCACCAAGTTCAGATTTCCTGGAACTCCTGGAAGGAAGAGGAAGGGTAAATATGCTCTCCGTTTGGACGTTGGCACTTCTGGTTCTCAGGCCTTCAGACTTGGACTGGGACTACACCAACAGCTTTCCTGGGTCTCCAACTTAAAGATGGTGGATCATGGGACTTCTCAGTCTCCATAATTCTGTAAGCCAAAAACCTTATAATAAATAAATAAATAAATAAATATCCTATTGATATTGCTTCTCTGGAAAACCTTAACTAATACAATTTCTATTTATTAATTTGGCAAATATTAAAAAAAAGATTGTTAAAATTCTTTGTCATCAAGGTTATAGAAAAATTGGCACTCTCATACATCCTTAAAGGGCATGTATCAATATATTGAGCCTTTAAGAAAACGGCATGTGAAAGTATCACCAAGCATTACATTACACACTTTCAATTCCAAAATTCCTCTTTAAAATGTATCTTAATTAAGGCCTGGCATAAACTTAAAGGTGCAAAAATATTTATCGTGTCATTGCTTATAGTAGCAAAAAAGTAGTAGTATATTAAATAAGTATTTTTAAAATAAATTCTGATTTATCACAAGGAGACTAGAATAACAAAGTAATTTGAGTAACTAACATGATTATAGTGTCTACTAAGTGCAAGTCACTGTGGTCATTGAAATGGTTATGTAGCTCTGTAATTGCTGACAGAAATAAATACATCAATTTCATGTTAAGAAAAAGATAAGCCTATAGAAATATGCATAGTATGATCCAATTTTTCTAAATAGATAGGCACTCTATAGTGTGTATATTCATAGAATAAGTTCTGGAAGGTTATTAGGGTGACCACGTGTCTTGATTCACCTAGTAGAGTTCATTGTCCCAAAGTATTTATTTATTTTATTTTCACTCTAAAAGGACTCACTTTAGATAACAAATAATATTAGTGATGTGTGATTTTTTAAACTTTCTTAATTATTTATATCTATATTCAATAAAGTCTTAAAATGAGCATATATTTTCTAAAGCAGGCATGGGAGAGAAAATAATGAAACGTTTTAATTGGACAAACCAAAAGTATGTTCCAGAAAATATGTGCTGTACAGCATACACACATATATAAAATACATCATAAACTTAAAAGCTTATAAAAAAATCCCTCAGTTTTGGTGTTTTCTGTTCACTACTTTTTAGTCATTTCTTTGTTGAGAAGTGTTTCAGGGAAGTGAAAGTTGAATTAACATCACTTGCTCAGCTTTAAGAAACTGATCCTCTGTTGAAACAACTGTAAACCCATTTCTACAAAGTTTTCTGAAAATGCTTTTCAGTGAGAGAAGGAAAATAATCAATTTCTATCAATAGAAAGTAAGATGATTAAAATCTCTAAAAGTTGAAGAGGGCTTGCAAAGAGCAGTTACATAGTCAATAAGCAAAAATGCTCCAAAAAGAAGAAGAGACTGGAGGAAGATTCCAACATGATTCTTTCTTGGTTAAAGTACATCTTGGAGAGTCTAAGTATGTTGGTGACAATGTGTGATTTTCTTTAACTATCTGGGTTTCTTACTAAGAGACAATTTGTAGAGAACTGGAGCAAACATTGCTTAATAGGATGATGGAAATGGTGGCAGAATTTGGAGTTCTAAAGGGGATGAAAAGATTAAATTAATGAAGATCTAGCTAGAGGAGTTAGCATTAGCCTCTTAATACAGAGGAAGGGGATGAGGTGGAGAGAAGGATTGTTCTTACTGGTTTAAACTGAAGTTTGAATTATCATAACTCAGATTTCTGACTTTAAGAAAAGCATCAAAATAAAGTTAAAGCAGAGAATACCAGAGTTATATGAGCAAAAACTGGTATTGTTGAATTTTAAATTATAAAATGTACTGTGCTCAGATTCAAACCTCAAATGTCAACTGGGGTGAATCTATAACATCTAAGTAAGACTAGTTAACCCCCCCCACCCCTTCTATGATTTGTGAAAAGTACAAGGTCCTCCCTATGAAGCTTGCAAATTCCCAGGATGATTCCTTTATCAAGCCCATATTTGATCTGAGTTCCTGCCTTTATTTACCATCCTAGGCTTTTCCTCACAGAAGTCCATATATAGAATTCAGTCCTTTTCCTTGTTACACACACACACACACAATTCACATACCACTCACTATAGGGATTTGTGGATGTAGGTGACTCTACTGAAATTTAGGGAATGAGGAGAGGTTTAAAACCATATAAACAGGGAACTTCCTGGCAGTCCAGTTTTTAGGACTCCATGCTCTCACTGCTGAGGGCCCAGATTCAATCACTGGTCAGGGGACTAAGATCCCACAGGCTGCATGGCACAGTCAAAAAAAAACAAAAAAAACAAAAAAAACCCAAACATTCTTACTAATTATTAGACCTTCTGCATTTTCAAATGCCTTAGGCATTTTGGTAAGAGATGAACAAATGCAAATCCATACTGGATCCATTCCTTAAGCTCTAACCTTTGTACTTTGTTGTCCATATTTAGTCATGCTGGCTCTTCACATTGGCAAAAGAATGCTGACTGTTGCCTGAAATATACAAAACAGCTTTTTATCAAGGCTCTGCCTCAAAGACTTGACCTTTAAAGAAAAAACACTCTTCATTCATATAGAGACAAAAAGTTGCAGAACAGAGAATATTTGCCTTATTGAAGGTTTACAGGAACATCATGACCAGACGTACGTGCACAGAGGCAAGAACAAAGGATTATCACATCTCCTCTGGGGTCTGGCAGGCACCATGAAGCTTGCAAGAACCAGCCTGACACCCTCCCCTTTCAATATAAAAGAAGCCTGAACACTAACTCAGGTAAGATGCGTCTTTGGAACGCTAGTCCTCCATCTTCTCGGTCTGCTGGCTTTCCAAATAAAGTTGCTTTTCCTTGCCCCAATACTTTGTCTCTTGATTTATTGACCTGTCCTGTGGTGAGCAGTGCAAGCTTGGATTTGGTAACATTTTTACCTACCCTGATCCTGTTTCTTGCCATATGCAGCCCATCTCTTCATCTCTTTTCTTTTCCTTTACCCAATTCCTTTTTTCTCAGACATAAAAACAAATACTTCCTGTGTTTTTTAGCGGTGGCCTCTCCTGTTGCAGAGCACAGGCTCCAGACGTGCAGGCTCAGTGGCCATGGCTCACGGGCCCAGCCGCTCCGCGGCACGTGGGATCCTCCCGGACTGGGGCACGAACCCACGTCCCCTGCATCGGCCGGCGGACTCTCAACCACTGCGCCACCAGGGAAGCCCCACCCCTTCCTGTGTTTTTATACAGAACAAATTAGTTCTTTCTATTCCTTTACAAGGTTAGCATTTGGGCTCCTTTTGTGAATCTAAGCTTTAAAAATTACTCTGGTGTAATTAAATTTTTAGACAATGTGTCCATTACTCATCTGTGAGGTGGAGATTTTATTTTACAGTTTAATTGTATTTTGCAATCTTATTACAAATTCCCAAAAGTTTTACATTTTGTAAGAAATGGTGAGCAGTTAAATAATTCATACTCTTTTAATAAATAGTCTACTATGATAAAGTCATTGAAAAGAGAAGAACATTTTCATATTATCTCTAGCAGTTATTCATGTTTGGAGTAAATCTAAGTATTTCGATTATACTTAACACCTCACAGTAATATTGGTCATCTGGTGGTATTGAACCAAGTTTTATACACTGGGGAAGATTTGGGTAACTAGCATATGTTAAATTCCAGAAAACTGGCTAAGTTCTGTACATTATTATGCTTGTCTTTTTTTTTTTTTTTTGCTCATTAGTTGGATTTACGAAAAGTGGAAAGAAGTTAAGAAAGTACTCAACTCAAAATATATATTCTCATGAGAAATAAAAACAAACAGAATCAGTGTTCTAGCAATTAACATTGAAAAAATGTTAAGTAGAAGTTGTTTTCATTTTTGCTTTTGGTCACATTTACATATTGGAACAATAAATACACATATTTCTGGGGAAATGAATGCATACAAATCTGTATTCTCAAAACAATCTAACAAAAGTTAGAGACAACGATCAACTGAGCTACAGAATAACAAAACTATTAGTTCTTTATTCTACATTTCATTGTCATAGAAATTCTTGCATAGGAAGTTGTTTTCATATTCAGTTGTTCCAGACTTTGCACATCCTTTAATTTTGGTAGCACTGTCAAATATGTCTGTGACTAGGATTTTTCTCTATGTTGACAGTGGTCCTTTCACTTTTTTCAATGGTTCTTCACATCTGAAGGATCCTTGTGCCATTAACTGATGTTTCTCTAGACAAGAGTTTATTTAGTAAAACAGCAACAACAACTATAAATCTCCAGAAACATAAAAATTCAGGAAGTGCACAGCCTCAGATGTGAATAAGAGGAACTGGGAAGGGAATGATCTCACTAATGAATGGCCTTATGTCCTTTCTCACAGTGGTGAGAGTTGGGCCCCTTTCACCACAACTAGAACCTTGCCACCAGCACAAAACCTCCAAAACTTTGGAAAACATTTCTTATTTTATTAATGTATACAAATTTTAAGTTATTTATTTGTCATTGTATTCTCAAGATAAATTAAAGTTAATATGTATGTTAACTGTCCACAAATGGAAAGTAGGTTTAAGTTTATTTAATTTTCTCCACTTATCTAAGAGGTTGGGGCTACTATCTTTACAACACATTCTTTGACTTTTTAGTTTAATTTCTCAGACTTTGTCACTTGCCATTGTTCTTCTCCAACTCTTGATACCATTGGAGATTCTACTGGCAGGCAGGTGAACAGCAGAAGCATAAACTGGATCACATAAACATGTGTAAACATCTTAATATCATTTTGGCACACCTTGGAAGATTTCTATATTGCTAACTCATGACTGGCAGACAATTTGTTTTCATCTATTATGAATGCAGAACAATCTGATTTGTCATGTGTTACATTTTTGCCTCCTTTCTAGTCATTCACTCATTTTTCCTCCTTTTTATTTAGTTCACTCACTTGGGCAGTGATATAGTTTCATGCATCACATAATCATATGATCTAACTTCAATTGGTGTTGCAGGTTGGGTGTCTCAGAAGAAGACTCTGAGATTCAGATTCATGAAGAGGATGCTTATTAGGGAACATTCTGAGGGTATGACATTTGGGAGGAAAAGAGGAGGATTGGGCAGAAGAAACTGTGATGCTCTTCTAATGAAGGGCCCAGCTGACACTATGGTGGAGCTCTGGAGCATGGGATGATTCCTCAAAGTTGTCCCAAGTTGAGGCAAGAGGCCAAGTCATTCATTTATATAGATTTATATAGATCTGTTGTTGAATATGAGCTTTTCCTGGAAGGAGGTTGACTGAACCAGGCAGTTTTCTTCAACTGGGGCAATCCTCAAAAATGGATGGCAGCTAAGGGTCATCTCCTGGCAACACTCACAACAGCTAGGAGAAAAATTTTCTCATTCCTAAAGATATGGGTTGCATATCACAGTATCTACCTCATAATTTAATGGTCATTCAATGTAGAAGCTTTCTGTAGATCAATGGATTACAAACTTTTGTTTTTAAGAAACAGTATTTTTTGTCCCAAGTCTTTTTTTGTACACAAAATATTTCTATATAAAAGATACAAAAGCAGTTGCTTTACCAGAATGCCCAAGATACTTCCACAGTTACTTAGACATCCAGGGTTTCTTGGGACACATTTAAAAACCTACTAGATGAATAGTTGTAAGACTTGTCTGATCATCAGCTGAAAAACTTAAAAAAAAAGCAAAACCACACACACAGATTCTTAGGTTTCATACCTAGAAACTTTGGTTCATCAGGTCTATGATTGGGCATCAGTATATGAATATATAAATACACACACATATATGATCCTTGTGATCCTTCTAGATTAGTGCTCTACATAATAGCTTTTTTTTTATACTGGATTTTCTTATTAGAAGAAAAAACTGTATAGATCTGAATCAGTATTATCCAAAAATGAAAAAATGAAAAAGTCCAGGGCATACAGATTGGGAGGTGAGCAGGGAGGAGCCCTGCTATGCTGAAGTTTTCTTCTGTTCTTTATCTTCTGCTTTCCTCCTGAGTTACATGTCATTAAAGTTTATAGGTTTGGTTATTCCTCAAAGATAACTTGGTGACAGTTTTCCTAGGTGTTGATTTTATTGGTTAGGTGTTGGGGAAAG
Organism: Delphinapterus leucas; assembly: GCF_059928025.1. Taxonomy (NCBI): domain Eukaryota; kingdom Metazoa; phylum Chordata; class Mammalia; order Artiodactyla; family Monodontidae; genus Delphinapterus; species Delphinapterus leucas. The sequence continues at coordinate 34,348,084 of NC_143147.1, forward strand.
AAAGTTCTGAGATGGCTCAAGGTACCATCCTCACATTGACTTCCCTGGTATGTGCATCTCCAAATATATATGACAAAGCCAAGTTCTCTCCAAAGAGACACTCTCCACCAGCAGTTTATGAGTGATTCTGCTACTCCACATTAGCACTTAGGATTGTTAATTTATTTATTAAGTAAAATATTTATTGATTACCCACCATGTGCTAAACACCATTCTAGGTGTTTGGGATAAATCAATGAAAAAAATCAAGCCATTTTAGTAGACTGACAAACAATACATATAATAAGTAAATAAATTTTACTGGATGTTACAAGATGATAAATGCAATAGAATAAAGAAAAGGAAGAGCAGAGTAAGAGGCATCAGGAATGTCATGAAAAGGGGGATTGAGGTGGTAATTTTAAATACAGGAGCTCAGATCAGTTTTATTGAGAAGGTAACATTTGAATAGGTTTGAAAAGGGATCAGGAAATTAACTGTGTAGTTATCTGGGGGAAGTCTGTTTGAGCTAGAGCTGGGTTTCTCAATTATGACACTATTGACATTTTGGGTTGAATAATTCTTTGTCGTGGGGGCTGTCCTATGCTTTGCAGAATGTTTAGCAGCATCCCTGACCTCTACCCTATCAATTGTATTTACCCCTCCAGTTGTTGCAGCCAAAAGTGAACCAAACATTGCCAAATGTTCCATGGGGGCCAAAATCACCCTAATTAAGAACCACTGCTTGTAAACTGCATAAATAATTTTGTCCTTTTCTATATGGATCCCAATATTCTTAGTTACTTATTAGAAAGGCCATCTTATTTTTGAATTGTAAAATGGTACATTTGTCAAACAGAAAGTTCTCATATATGTGAGAGTTAGAGTCCTACTCTCTATGATGTTTCAAAGATCTATTATCTATTTCTGAATAAATACTCTCTTAATTATTATAACTTTATAAACTTTGCTCTCAAGTATTTTTTCCTTATTTTTCTTTGAAATTAACTTACCATTTTTGGCTAGTTATTCTCTTCCATATGTATTTTCAGACCAGGTTGTCACAGTTTATAAAAACTGTGATGGGATTATGATAGAAATTCAGTAAACTTATTGATTAATTTAGAGGAATTTGACACCTTTATGAAATTGATTCTTGCCATCCATAACCAAAAATATCTCTATCCATTTATTTAGGGTTTTTTATGTCCTTCAACAAAGATATTATTCATTTTCCCTATGTAGGTCTCAGGCCTTTTTTGATAGATTCATTTCTATTTTGTTAGATTTCAGAACCCACATGATAGGTTCTGTTGCTAATGTGAAGAGTGTTTTTAAAAACAATTATTACATTTTCTTAATTACTGTTTCTGGTGCATAGGATTGTAATGAATTTTTGCATTTTCAATGCAACAATCTTGTATATGGTTTCCAGCAATTTCCTACAAATTATATTTAATAGTCCAGGAGGACCATCGTATAATATATGGATTATGAAAAAAATTCCTTTCCAATCCCTTTAGCTCATATTGCTTTTTTGTTGTATTTTGCTTCAGTTAGCAGTATAGTAGAAGTTTGTAATTCTGTTCCTGATCTTAAAATGATTGATTCTAATATTTCACCTTAAGTGTAATCATTGCTATAGTCTTTCAGTGGGTAAACTTCATCAGGTCAAAGATGATCCCTTCCATTTTCAGTATGCAATGAGTTTTATCTCTCAAGGGAATTAAATTTTATCCAATACATTTTTTGGATGTATTCAGATAATATGTTTTCTTTTTCTCCTTTAATAAATGAATGGAGTGATTACAATAACAGATTTTTATAAAGTTAACAATTCTTACATCCTGGAACCAAACCTACTCATTCACTCTAGAAAGGAGAACAGCTCCATGCTGCAAACAAAGGAGTATCTGTTTCATCTCTAGGGAAAGTTGCCTAGAAAGTTGCCTGGAAAGAGGCAGACCCAGGTTCATAGAGAACTGAAGATTATTTAACTTGGAGTCTCTCTATAACAATAATAATCATGCAGATTATGAATACAAATGAGCAATAAATGCAAGTACATATTTAAAATTGAAAATAAACCATAGTAAATTACAATTTTATTAAGCTGATGAATATCATAAGTATCATAAAGTCTAGAAAAGTAACTTAACTGTTTTATTTACCAACTGATGTTGATAAACACTGTAACACATTTTTCTTCAACTTTTGGCTGCATACTCTTAAAACACCTCTTTATAAGACAATTAATTTTTTTTTTTTTTTTTTTTTTTTGTGATACGCGGGCCTCTCACTGTTGTGGCCTCTCCCGTTGTGGAGCACAGGCTCCGGACACGCAGGCTCAGCAGCCATGGCTCACGGGCCCAGCCACTCCGTGGCATGTGGGATTTTCCCGGACCGGGGCATGAACCCATGTACCCTGCATCGGCAGGTGGACTCTCAACCACTGCGCCACCAGGGAAGCCCAAGACAATGATTTTTAAATATTTTCTCTGTAAATACTGGACAAATAATAAGTTATTCTTTTGCATGAGCAGCAAATGTTCGTTTTTAAGCAATTACTGATATTGGAGGGACCTTCAAGGTGGCGGAGGAGTAAGATGTGGAGATCACCTTCTTCCCCACAAATACATAAAAAATACATCTACATGTGGCACAACTCTTACAGAATACCTACAGAATGCTTGCAGAATACCTCAGACTTCCCAAAAGGAAAGAAGATCCCAAAATACCTGGGTAGGACAAAAGAAAAAAGAAAAAACAGAGACAAAAGAATAGGGATGGGAACTGCACCTTGGGAGGGAGATGTGAAGGAGGAAACTTTTCCACAGACTAGGGAGCCCCTTCACTTGCAGGGATGGAGGGTGGGCAGGAGGGGAAGCTTGAGAGCCATGGAGGAGAGCGCAGCAACAGGGGTGCAGAGGGCAAAGCGGAGAGATTCCCACACAGAGGATTGGTGCCAACCAGGACTCACCAGCCTGAGAGGCTTGCCTGCTCACCTGCTGGGGTGGGTGGAGGCTGAGGCTTGGGTTTTGGAGGTCAGATCCCAGGGAGGGGACTGGGGTTGGCTGTGTGAACACAGCGTGAAGGGGCTAGTGTGCCACAGCTAGCCGGGGGGGAGTCCAGGAAAAAGTCTGGACCTGCCTAAGATGCAAGAGACCATTGTTTTGGGGTGCATGAGAAGAGGGGATTCCTTCCCTGACTGCCCACAGAAGGCAGAGTACCATCTAAACAAGTCCAGAGATGGGCACAAGCTGCAGCTATCACCTTGGACCACAGAGGTGGGCATGAAATGCTAATTCTGCTGCTGCAGACACCAAAAGTCCTGTGTTCAAGCCCAGGTCACTATGACACCTCCCCTGGGAGCCTCCGCAGCATGCCACTGCCAGGGTCCTGTGATCCAGGGACAAATTCCCCGCAAGAACACACGGCGTGCCTCAGGCTGTTGCATGTCACACTAGCCTCTGCCACCGCAGGCTTGCCTGCATTCCAATTATGACTACTGTACCCATCCCTCCTCCCAGCCTGAATGAGCAAGAGCCTCCTAATCAGCCGTTACATTAACCCTGTCCTCTCTGGACAGGAACAGATGCCTGAGGGTGACCTACACAAAGAGCTGGGGCCAAAACCAAAGCCGAACCCCGGGACCTGTATGAAACAAGATGAGAAAGGGAAATTTCTCCATGCAGCTTCAGAAACAGCAGATTAAATTTCCACAATCAACTTGATGTACCCTGCATCTGTGGAGTACCTGAATAGGCAATGAATCGTCCCAATATTGAGGCGGTAAACTTAGGGAGCAATGCGCTTGTTAACATTGGTGGATTCGTTTATTGGTTTTGTTGTTCTCCTCTTTTATTTTTATTATTATTAAAATTTTTTCTTTCTTTCTTTTTTTTCTCCTTTTCTTCTGAGCCGTGTGACTGATAGGGTTTTCATTCTCTGGCCTGGTGTCAGGCCTGAGCCTCTGAGGTGGGAGAGCTGAGTTCAGGACATTAGACCAACAGAGACATCCTGGCCCACATATTATCAATTTGCAAGAGCTCTCCCAGAGGTCTCCATCTCAACACTAAGACCCAGCTCCACCCAATAACCAGCAAGTTCCAGTGATGGACTCCCCATGCCAAACAACGAGCAAGACAGGAGCACAACCCCACCCATTAAGAGAGAGGCTGCCTAAAATTATACTAACTCCACAGACACCCTAAAACACATGACCAGATGCAGTCCTGCCCACCAGATAGACAAGATCCAGCCCGACCCACCAGAACACAGCCACCAGTCCCCTAGACCAGGAAGCCAAAAGAAGCCACAGAACCAAGCTCACTGACTGGGGGCAGACACCAAAAAACAATGGGAACTATGAACCTGCAGCCTGCAAAAAGCAGACCCTAAACACAGTAACTTAAACAAAATGAGAAGACACACAAATATGCAGCAGATGAAGAAGCAAGGTAAAAACACAAAATACCAAACAAATGAAGAGGAAATAGGCAGTCTACCTGAAAGAGAGTACAGAGTAATGATAGTAAAGATAATCCACAATCTTAGAAATAGAATGGGGAAAATACAAGACATGTTTAACAAGGACATAGAAGAACTAAAGAGCAAACAAACAATGATGAACAACACAATAAATGAAATTAAAAATTCTCTAGAAGGATTCAATAGCAGAATAACTGAGGCAGAAGAATGGATAAATGACCTGGAAGATAAAAGAGTGGAAATAACTACTGCAGAGCAGAATAAAGAAAAAAGAATGAAAAGAATCGAGGACAGTCTCAAGCCTTCTGGGACAATAGTAAATGCACCAACATTAGAATTATAAGGGTCCTAGAAGAAGAAGAGAAAAAGAAAGGGACTGAGAAAATATTTGAAGAGATTATAGTTGAAAACTTCCCTAACATGGGAAAGGAAATAGTCAATCAAGTCCAGGAAGCACAGAGAGTCCCATATATGATAAATCAAAGGGGAAACATGCCAAGATTCATATTAATCAAACCATAAAAAACTAAACACAAAGAAAAAATATTAAAAGCTGCAAGGGAAAAGCAACAAACAAGGGAATCCCCATAAGGTTAACTGATGATCTTTCAGCAGAAATTCTGCAGGCCAGAAGGGAGTGGCAGACATATTTAAAGTGAAGAAAGGGGAAAATCTACAACCAAGATTGCTCTACCCAGCAAGGATCTCATTCAGATTTGATGGAGAAATTAACACCTTTACAGACAAGCAAAAGTTAAGAGAATTCAGAACCACCAAACCAGCTTTACAAGAAATGCTAAAGGAAATTCTCTAGGAAGGAAACATAAGAGAAGGAAAAGACCTACCAAAAAATAAACCCAAAACAACAAAATGGTAATAGGAACATACATATAGATAATTACCTTATAGGTAAAGGGATTAAATGCTCTAACCAATAGACATAGACTGGCTGAATGGATATAGAAAGATGACCTGTATATATGCTGTCTACAAGAGACCCACTTCAGACCTAGGGACACATAGAGACTAAAAGTAAGGAGATGGAAAACGATATTCCATGTAAATTGAAATCAAAAGAAAACTGGGGTAGCAATTCTCATATCAGACAAAATAGACTTTAAGTTAAAGACTATTGCAGGAGACAAAGAAGAACACTACATAATGATCAAGGGATCAATTCAAGAAGAAGATATAACAATTGTAAATATTATGCACCCAATAAAGGAGCACCTCAATATATGAGGCAAATGCTAACAGTCATAAAAGAGGAAATCAACAGTAACACAATAATAGTAGGGGACTTTAAAACCCCACGTTCACCAATAGACAGATCACCCAAAATGAAAATAAATAAGGTAACACAAGCTTTTAATGACACATTAAAAAAGGTGGTCTTAATTGATCTCTATAGGACATTCCATCAAAACAACAGAATACACTTTCTTCTCAAGCAGTCATGGAACATTCTCCAGGATAGATCATACCTTGGGTCACAAATCAAGTCTTGGTAAATTTAAGAAAATTGAAATCACATCAAGAATCTTTTCCAGGCACAGTGCTATGAGACTAGATATCAATTACAGGAAGAAAACTGGAAAAAAAATGCAAACACAGGGAAGCTAAACAATATGTTACTAATTAAACAAGATATCACTGAAGAAATCAATGAGGAAATCAAAAATACATAGAATCAAATGATAATGATAACACGATGACCCAAAACTTAAGGGATGCAGCAAAAGCAGTTCTATGAGGAAAGTTTATAACAATACAATCCTACCTCAAGAAACAAGAAAAATCTCAAATAAACAACTTAACCTTAAACCTAGAGCAATTGGAGAAAGAAGAACAAAACAACCTCAGAGTTAGCAGAAGGAAAGATCATAAAGATCCGATCAGAAATAAATGAAAAAGAAATGAAGGAAACAATAGCAGAGATGAATAAAACTAAAAGCTGATTCTTTGAGAAGATAAACAAAATTTATAAACTATTAGCCAGACTCTTCAGGAAAGAAAGGGAGAAGACTCAAATCAATAGAATTAGAAATGAAAAAGGAGAAGTAACAACATTGGCACTTCAGAAATACAAAGGATCATGAGAGATTTCTACAAGCAACTATATGCCAATAAAATGGACAACCTGGAAGAAATGGACAAATTCTTAGAAAAGAACAGCCTTCTGAGCATGAACCAGGAAAAAATAGAAAACATGTACAGACCAATCACAAGCACTGAGATTGAAGCTGAGATTAAAAATCTTCCAACAAACCAAAGCCCAGGACCAGATGGCTTCACAGACAAATTCTATCAAACATCTAGAAAAGAGGTAACACCTATCCTTCTCAAATTCTTCCAAAATATAGCAGAGGGAGGAACACTCCCAGACTCATTCTATGTAACCACCATCACCCTGATACCAAAACCAGAGAAAGATATCACAGAAAAAGAAAACTACAGGCCAATATCACTGATGAACATAGATGCAAACATCCTCAACAAAATGCGAGCAAACAGAATCCAACAGCACATTAAAAGGCTCATACACCATGATCAAGTGGGGTGTATCCCAGGAATACAAGGATTCTTCGATATACACAAATCAATCAATGTAATACACCACAATAACAAATTGAAGGATAAAAACCTTATGATAATCTCAATAGATGCAGAAAAAGCTTTTGACAAAATTCAACACACATTTATGATAAAAACTCTCCAGAAAGTGGGCATAGAGGGAAACTACTACAACATAATAAAGGCCATATATTGTTCTCAATGGTGAAAAAGTGAAGCCGTTTCCTCTAAGATCAGGAAGAAAACAAGGTTGCCCACTCTCACTGCTATTATTCAACACAGTTTTGGAAGTTTTAGGCACAGCGATCAGAAACAAAAAAGAAATAAAAGGAATCTAAATTGGAAAATAAGAAGTAAAAGTGTCATTGTTTGCAGATGATATGATACTAGATATAGAGAGAATCCTAAAGAAGCCACAAGAAAACTTCTAGACCTAATCAATGAATTTGGTAAAGTAGCAGGATACAAAATTAATGCACAGAAATCTCTTGCATTCCTATACACCAATTAATGAAAATCTGAAAGAGAAATTAAAGAAACACTCCCATTTAACATTGTATATAAAATACTTACAAATAAACCTACCTAAGGAGAGAAAAGACCTGTATGCAGAAAACTAAAAGATACTGATGAGAGAAACTAAAGATGATACACACAGTTGGAGAGATATACTTTGTTCTTGGATTGAAAGAATCAACATTGTGAAAATGACTACACTACTCAAAGCAATCTACAGATTCAATGCAATCCCTATCAAACTAGCAATGGCATTTTTCACAGAACTAGAACAAAAAAATTCACAATTTGTATAGAAACACAAAAGACTCCGAATAGCCAAAGCAATCTTAAGAAAGAAAAACGGAGCTGGAGGAATCAGTCTCCCTGACTTCAGACTAAATCACAAATCCACAGTAATTAAGACAGTATTGTACTGGCAGCAAAACAGAGCTATACCTCAATGCAACAGGATAGAAAGCCCAGAGATAAACCCATGCACATATGGTCACCTTATTTTTGATAAAGGAGGCAAGAATATACAATGAAGAAAAGACAGCCTCTTCAATAAGTGGCGCTGGGAAAACTGGACAGTTACATGTGAAAGAATGAAATAGGAATACTCCCTAATGCAGTACACAAAAATAATCTCAAAATGGATTAACGACTTAAATATAAGGCCAGACACTATAAAACTCTTAGAGGAAAACATAGGCAGGACACTCTATGACATAAATCACAGCAAGATCATTTTTGACCCACCTCCTAGAGACATGGAAATAAAAGCAAAAATAAATAAATGGGACCTAATGAAACTTAAAAGCTTTTGCCCAGCAAATGAAACCATAAACAACACGAAATGACAACCCTCAGAATGGGAGAAAATATTGCAAATGAAGCAACTAACAGAGGATTAATCTCCAAAATTTATAAGCAGCTCATGTGTCTCAATATCCAAAAAACAAACAACCCAATTCAAAAATGGGCAGAAGACATAAATAGACATTTCTCCAAGGAAGATATCCAGATTGCCAACAAACGCATGAAAGGATGCTCAACATCACTAATCATTAGAGAAATGCAAATCAAAACTATAATGTGGTATCACCTCACACCTGTCTGAATGAGCATCATCAAAATATCTACAAACAATAAATGCTGGTGAGGGTGTGGAGAAAAGGGAACCCTCTTGCACTGTTGGTGGGAATGTAAAATGACACAGCCACTATGGAGAACAGTATGGAGGTTCCTTAAATATCTAAAAATAGAACTACCATACAACCCAGCAATCCCATCACTGGGCACATACCCTGGAAAACCATAATTCAAAAAGAGTCCTGTACCACAATGTTCATTGCAGCTCTATTTACAATAGTCAGGACACGGAAGCAAACTAAGTATCTATCAACAGATGAATGGATAAAGAAGATGTGGCACATATATACAATGGAATATTACTCAGCCATAAAAAGAAACGAAATTGAGCTGTTTGTAATGAGGTGGATAGACCTAGAGTCTGTCATACAGAGTGAAGTAAGTCAGAAAGAAAAAGACAAATACCGTATGCTAACACATATATATGGAATTTAAGAAAAAAAAAATGTCATGAAGAACCTAGGGGTAAGACAGGAATAAAGACACAGACCTACTGGAGAACAGACTTGAGGATATGGGGAGGGGGAAGGGTGAGCTGTGACAGGGCGAGAGAGAGCCATGGACATATATACACTAACAAACGTAAGGTAGATAGCTAGGGGGAAGCAGCCGCATGGCACAGGGGTATCGGCTCGGTGCTTTGTGACCGCCTGGAGGGGTGGGATAGGGAGGGTGGGAGGGAGGGAGATGAAAGAGGGAAGAGATATGGGAACATATGTATATGTAAAACTGATTCACTTTGTTATAAAGCAGAAACTAACACAACATTGTAAAGCAATTATACCCCAATAAAGATGTTAAAAAAAAAAAAGAGCAGAAGACCTAAACAGACATTTCTCCAAGGAAGATATCCAGATTGCCAACAAATGCATGAAAGGATGCTCAACATCACTAATCATTAGAGAAATGCAAATCAAAACTATAATGTGGTATCACCTCACACCTGTCCGAATGAGCATCATCAAAATATCTACAAACGATAAATGCTGGTGAGGGTGTGGAGAAAAGGGAACCCTCTTGCACTGTTGGTGGGAATGTAAAATGACACAGCCACTATGGAGAACAGTATGGAGGTTCCTTAAATACCTAAAAATAAAACTACCATACAACCCAGCAATCCCATCACTGGGCACATACCCTGGAAAACCATAATTCAAAAAGAGTCATGTACCACAATGTTCATTGCAGCTCTATTTACAATAGTCAGGACACGGAAGCAAACTAAGTATCTATCGACAGATGAATGGATAAAGAAGATGTGGCACATATATACAATGGAATATTACTCAGTCATAAAAAGAAATGAAGTTGAGTTATTTGTAGTGAGGTGGATGGAACTAGAGTCCGTCATACACAGTGAAGTAAATCAGAAGGACAAAAACAAATACCATATGCTAACATATATGGAATCTAAAAGAAAAAAAAAGGTTCTGAAGAAACTATGGGCAGGACAGGAATAAAGATGCAGATGTAAAGAATGGACTTGAGGACATGGGGAGGGAGAAGGGTAAGCTGGGACGAAGTGAGAGAATAGTACTGACATATATACGTTACCAAATGTAAAACAGATAGCTAGTGGGAAGCAGCTGCATCACCCAAGTAGATCAGCTCGGTGCTTTGTGACCACGTAGAGTCATGGGATAGGGAGGGTGGGAGGGAGATGCAAGAAGGAGGGGATACAGAGATATATGTATACATATAACTGATTCACTTTGTTATACAGCAGAAACTAACACAACATTGTAAAGCAAGTATACTCCATTAAGGTGTAAAAAAAAAAAAAGAAAGGAATTCTGAGAAGAAGTTAGATAACCCTAAAAAAAAAAAATGATATTGTGTGCAAATCCCCATGTGTACACCCACTCTTTTTGTGTTATATTCTGTCCCCTATTAACAGCAGAATTCTGATACCTATTATTTTTCATGGTTTCCATAAAAATATCTGACACATTTTTAAGTGTTTAAGCTACATTTTTAGTATATTAATGATAAAAGAAAACTTCTGCTTTGAATAGGCATTATTAAGAAACAAATTCTTTGCTTACAAATTTATATTTGTGTCATTTGGAAGACATTTCCAGAGACTAGCTTATGGTTCCACCAAATTCAGATTTTGTTTCTCTTCTACTCCTCATACAATACCATTATTAATATCTGAAGAATAACTTCAGATTGTTGTAACACCTGTGGCCCTGTGCTTTTACATTACATCATGGTGAGTCTTCACAGTGGGCAGGAGGAGTATTTCTGGAAAACATTCTTACACTGGCAATTTTGGCAATAAATTAAATGTAAACAGAAGTGACTCTAAACCATATTACTATATCTCACTAAATGACAAATATATGTATTTCCCAGCTCAACTTCTTAACTTGAATCCATATAACTATCAATTGACCCAAATGGAAGTGTGAAGGAAAGCAAACTGAGGTGGTGAGAAACAGTGATCTTAATGATCATAACAAATATACCTAACTTAACAAATTTTACCAAAACATATAATCACAACCCATTGCTAGGTTTAACCCATTCCACAGCTGTGGCAAGAATTTGTGCAAGGTAGGGACTTTGAAACTTGATGTTTATTAGCTTCATGTATACCCCACTATGATAGGAGCTACATAATAAGTGCTTAAAAGAAAACTAAAAAATATAATGTATTCCATTTGTAAGTTTGTATGATATTTTACAATGTGTTCCCTTTGTGAAGTGAGGATGTACGCTCAACTTTTCACAGAATATTTGCCTCCATACTGCTAACTGAAATAAGATGCTCAATAGAGAGCTTGCTCACTGAGACAAGGCAAGAAAAATTAACTTTAAGAAAATTTCTGATAATTAAGATTTAATTTTCCTTCCCATTCTAAAAAAATTCTCAGTTTTCCTTCAGATAAAAATCTTAGTTATCATTTTTCCAAACTCACATAACTCCCACTAATATTTGATATTAGTGAAATACACACTACTAAATATTCTTGCACATGATAGTTCTCCATTTATTCAGAGAAGGATGATAAATAAGACTTTATATGTTTTGATATCCAAACTATAAATTCACATTTATTTTTATATGGAAGACTTTGGAAATATCAAATACATGATCTTGATCTTGCCCACTGTTGGAAAATAGTTCCACACGCTGAAAAATCAAAACATCTGCTCATGTTCTTCACCAGATAATATATTTTTATTTCTGAGTATTACTGGAAAGTCAAGCAGGGGAACACTACTAAGGAACTATGGAACAGATAATGTTTTCTGTTCTTTCTCAAATCTTCCCTTTCTGTACCATTTTCCTCCTTTCCTTCTAGGTTGGCTCCATTAGGGTCAACAGCATTCATATGCTGTCTTGCACATCAAGGCATCAATTCCTGATAGACTCATGCCTGAGGTTCTCTTTTTCACTGGCATATCTGCTAGGATTCACAAAACAACACACACATGATAGCACAAAAAAAGGATGATTTTTTGAGAACGTGCTCAGAAAAAGTAAATAAATGTTGGTTCCAAATGTAACCATAAAGCATTTAACATGAAATTGTTGTAATTTATTAAAGGAATGATAAACAAGGAAGAGACATCTTAAACAGAAGGTAGGAAGAACAAAAACTTGAGAACGCTATCAAGACAATCACAGCTTTTTAAACTCAAAGGAAATTTAAAGCTGCAGCAGTAAATCAGCTCCCAATCTAAAATGTTCAGAGCACTTCCCTGGTGGTGCAGTGGTTAAGAATCTGCCTGTCAATGCAGGGGACATGGGTTCTAGCCGTGGTCTGGGAAGATCCCACATGCCGTGGAGCAGCTAAGCCTGAGCACCACAACTGCTGAGCCTGTGCCCTAGAGCCTATGAGCCACAACTACTGAGCTCACGTGCCACAAATACTGAAGCTGTGCACCTAGAGCCCATGCTCTGCAACAAGAGAAGCTGCCGCAATGAGAAGCCTAGGCACCACAATGAAGAGTAACCCCTGCCCAGCGCAACTAGAGAAAGCCCACACACAGCAATGAAGACCCAACACAGCCATAAATAAATAAATAAATAAATAAATAAAATTTTAAAAATTAAAAAAGTAAATATTCGGAATGTGAGGAGGAGTGACCAAGGTGTCAGAGTAGTAAGATCCTGAGATCATCTTCTCCTATGGGTGCACCAAAAGCAAAACTATTTACAAAACAACTATCAATGAGAATGACCTGGACACTAGCAGAAAAAAATTTTCCACAGCTAAAGATATAAAGAAGGAACGGGTAGGACAGGTAGAGATGCAATATAGTCAAGATCCTCACCCCTGTTAAGCAAACTACAAGGGGGAAGATAATCACAATTTCAGAGATTCTCCCCAAGGAGTGAGGGATTCAAGCCCCACATGGGGGTCCCCAGTCCTGAGGTGCTGCACTGCAAAGATGAGCCCCCATACTATCTGACTTTGAAGAACAGCAGGGCTTGTGTACCAAAGAGCTGAAAGCCTGTAGCAAAAAAGAGACTTGGTTCTTAAAGAGCACACACAAAATCTCACATGCTGCAAGGCCCAGTGCAGAGGCAGAAATTTGGAAGGATCCTGGGTTAGACACATTTATCCATCTTGTAGAACCTCCCAGAGAGGGCAGGAGGCAACTGGGACTACCTCTGGGGACAAAGATTCTAGTTGCAGCCATTTTGGGGAGTTCTTTCTACAATGAGGACACTGTTGATGGCTGGCTCCATTTAGGTGTCCTCCTTCTATTCTACTAGCTCTGAGGTCGTACCAGTGCACCAACATGTTTTTACCAGTCCCAGGACCTCCCATGCCCTGCAGCCAGTCTCCCTGAGACACAGCTCCACCCACCAAAAGGCCAGGACCAGAACTGAGATGCTCCAAGTCATCCAGTCATCTGCACCAGGGGTTGGCCCCACGCACCAAAGTCCAGAAGCATCCACATAAGGCCTAGGCTGGCAGCCAAGCAGGACAGGGGCCAGCCAAGCCTAAAGAGCACCCACAGTATTTCACCTCAACACAAGAGAAGGGCCCACTTAGCTCACACAGTGAACACCCCTAGATCATGTAACTCTGGTGACAAGAGGAGATTTCACTATTGGGCTCCATAGGAAGTCTCCTACATAAGGCCACTTCTCCAAGATCAGGAAACATTACCTACCTAATCTACTTAATGCATACAGCGATCACAGAGAATTAAGCAAACCTAGGTGACAAAAGAATATGTCCCAAATGTAGAGGCAAGATAAAACCCAAGAAGCACTAAGTGATGTAGAGATAAGCAATCTACCTAATAATGGGTCAATGTAATGATAATAAAAATGCACAATAAACTTGGGAGAAGAATTTATGAACACAGTGAAAGTTTAACAGAGTTAGAAAATATAAAGAACTAAATGAAGCTGAAGAATACAATAACTGGAAGGAAAAATACACTGGAAGGAATCAACAGTAGACTAGATGATACAGAAGAATGAATCAGCTAATTGTAAGCCATAACAGTGGAAATCACCCACACTGAATGGAAAAAAAAAGAAAAAGAAAAAAGAATTTTATAACACGAGAATAGTTTAAGAGACCTCTGGGACAGAATCAAGTGTACTATCATTTGCATTATAGGAGTCCCAGAAGAAGTGAGAAAGGGGCAGATAACTTATTTGAAGTGATAATAGCTGAAAATTTCCCTAATCTGGGAAAGGAAAAAGATGTCCATGTCCAGGAACTACAGAGAGTCCCAAATAAAGTGAACACAAAAGGATTCACACCAGTACACATTATAACTAAGATGGCAAAATTTAAGGATAAAGAGAGAATCTTAAAAGGAGCAAGGGAAAAGAAACTAGTTATGTACCAGGTAAATCCCATAACACTGTCAGCTGACTTTTCTGCAGAAATTTTGGCCAGAAGGGAGTGGCATGATATATTTAAAGTGATGAAACAAAACACCTACAACCAGGAATACTCTGCCTGGCAAATCTATCATTTAGGTTTGAAAGAGAGATAAAGAGTTTTACAGACAAACAGAGGCTAAAAGAGTTCAGCACCACTAAACCAGCTTTAAAAGAAAGATTTAATGGACCTCTCTAAGTGGAAAAGGAAAGACCACAACTAGAAATGTGAAATTATAAAATAAAAAAATCTCATTGGTAAGGCAAATATATAGAAAAAAATATTAGATCAACCACTTATAAAGCTAGTGCAAAGGTTAAAGACAAAAGTAGTAAAATCATCTATATTCACAATGAAGAAATAGAAAGATGGAAAATATGGTTTCAAAAACATTAAAAGTAGGGGAGGGAGTAAAAATGTAGGATTAGTAGAATACATTTAATCTTAAGAAATCATCAAATTAAAATAATTATATTGCTATGTATAAACCATGTGGTAATTGTAACAAAACCTATAATAGATACACACAAAAGAATAAATCCTTGAATCACAAGGGAAAAGTGCTATTGAAGAAGAAAGGAACAAAAAGGGACTATTAAAACAATCAGAAATTAACAAAATGACAATAAGTACATACACATCAATAATTACTTTAAATGTAAATGGACTAAATGTTCCAATAAAATATATAGAGTGGGTGAATTGATAAAAAAATACCAGGCCCATATATATGCTGCCTCAAAAAGATTCAGTTCAGATAAAAAGACATACAGACTGCAGGTGAGGGGCTGGAAAATGGTATTCCATGCAAACGGAAACAAAAGGAAAGCTGGAGTAACAATGCTTATATCAGAAAAAATATAGTTTAAAACAAAGGCTGTAACAAGAGACAAAGAAGAATATTACATAAAATAAAGGGATAAGTCCAACAAGAAGATATAACAATTGTAAATATATATGTACCTAAAATAGGAACACCTAAATACATAAAGCAAATATTAACAAACAAAGGAAATATTAAAGGATGAAATTGACAGAAACACAAAAATAGTAGGGGACTTTAAAACTCCACTTTATTAAAGTATAGGACTAAATAGGGACTTTAATACATCAATGGATGCATGATCTGACAAAAAGTCAATAAGGAAACAATGGCTTTAAATGACACATTAGAACTTAACAGATATCTACAAAACATTCCATGCAAAAGCAGCAGAATACACATTATTTTAAAGTGCACATGGAACATGCACCAGGATCAAATCAAAAGCAAAATAAATAAATAAATAAAAATTAAGATAATTTAAGGATCCTCTTGGACAACATCAAATCATACTAACATTTGCATTATAGTGGTCCCAGAAAGAGAAGAAAAGAAAAGGAGCAGAAATCATATTTGATTAAATTATGTCTGAAAATTACCTATCTGAAGAAGAAAACAGATACATATGTCCTAAGTGCAGAGAATCTCAAACAAGGTAACACAAAGAGACTCATACTAAAACATATGATTAAAATGACAAATGTTAAAGATATAACTAGAATTTTGAAATGGCAAGAGAAACAAAGAGTCACATAAAAGGGAAGCCCTGTACTTCATCAGCTGCTTTTTCACAGGAATTTTGCAGGTCATAAGGGAGCGGTCTCATATATTTAAATTACTGGCAGGAAGAAACCTACAACCAAAGACACTCTACCCAACAAGGTTATTATTCACAACACAAAGAGAGAGAAAGTTTTCCAGACAAGTAAAAAGTGAGAGTTCATCATCACTAACCTACCCTACAAGGAATGTTTAAGAATCTACTTTAAGCAAAAAAGAAAAGTCTATAACTAGAAATAAGAAAGTAGATGAAGGAAAAATCTTACTGATGAAGTTATATATAGTACAAGCAGTGGGCCAACCACTTAAATAAACTAGTTCAAAGGTTATAAGGCAAGAAATTTAAAAATTAAGTATAGCTATATTAAACAATTAAGGAATAGACATGAAAACATAAAATATGAAACCAAAATGTAAAACATTGTGGGGGGAGTAAAAAATGTAGTTTTTACAATGATTTTGAACAAAATGACTATCAGTTTAAAACAGATAGGTATAGTTATAGTTTGATATGCATAAACTTCATGGTAAACACAAATCAAAAACCTACAATAGATACAGAAAAAATTAAGAGAAAGAAAGCCAAACATAACACTAAAGAAAATCATCAAACCACAAGGGAAAGGAAAGGGGAATAAAACAATAGAGCAGAACTACAAGAACAGCCAGAAAACAAGTAAAAACTGGCAATAAGTACATATCTATCAATAAGCAGTTTAAATAACAATGAACTAAATGCTCCAGTAAAAAGACATAATGGGGCTAAATGGATTAAAAAAAAAAGATCCATCTCTATGCTGCATATAAGAGACTCACTTAAGAATTAAGACAGACACAGGCTGAAAATAAGGCAATGGAAAAAGATTTCCATGCAATTGGAAACAAACACACAAAAAGCTGGGTTAGAAATACTCATATCAGACTAATAGAGTTTAAAACAAAATATAATAAAAGACAAAGAAGACATGGTATAATGATAAAGTTTCAATCCAAGAAGAAGATATAACATGTGTAAATATATATGCACCTAATATAGGAGCACCTAAATATATAAAGCAAATATTAACAGACATATAGGGAGAAACTGAAAATAACACAATAATAGTAGGGGATTTAATATCCAAATTACATCAATAGATAAATGATCCAGACAGAAAATCAATAAGGAAACAGTGTCCTGAAATGACACATTGTACCAGATGTCCTTAGGAGATGTATACAGAACATTCCATCCAAAAACAGCAGTATATTTATTCTTTTTAAATACACGTAGAACTTCCTTGAGAATAGGTCACATGTTAGGCCATAAAATGGCTCAATAATTTGAAGAATATTAAGATTATATCAAACATCTTTTCCAACCACAATGGTATGAAAGTGCAAATCAATTACAGGAATAAAAATGGAAATACAAAACACCTCAGAAAGCATGGATACTAAACTACATGGTATTAAAAAACAAATCAGCCAGTGAAGAAATCATAGAAATTAAAAAAAAAATACCTTGAGGCAAATTAATATAAAAACATAACCTTCCAAAATCTGTAGATATAGCAAATGCAGTTTTAAGAGGGAAGTTTATAGTGATTCAGGAGTACACACAAAATAAGAAAAATATCACATAAACATCCTATCTATCTAAAGGAATTACAAAAAGAACGATTAAATTCTAAGGTCAGCAGAAGGAAGGAAATAATAAAGATAAGTGCAGAACTAAATAAAATATAGACCAAAAAATCAATACAAAATATTAATGAAGCTAAGAGATGCTTTTCCTCTATGATCAGAAACAAGACAAGATGCCCACTGTCAGCACTTCTATTAAACATAATATTGGAAATACTAGCTACAGAAAGATAAAAAAGATTGATAAATCTTTAGCCAGACTCATTAAGCAAAAAAGAGAGGGCTGAAATTAAAAAAAAAAAATGAAATGAAAGAGGAGAGTTAATAAATGACATCACAGAAATACAATTATAGGACAATACTATGAACAGTTATACAGCAATAAATTGGACAACCTAGAAGAAATGGATAACTGCCTAGAAAAGTACCATCTTCCAAGACTGAATCAGAAAAAAATAGAAAACCCAAAGAGATTGATTACTAGCATTGAAACTGAATATGAAGACAAAAACCCCAATAATCTAAAGTCACAAATTCACAGTGAAATTCTACAATTTAAAGAAGAGTTAATACTTATTCTTCTCAAACTATTTGAAAAAATTGAAGACGAAGAAACACTTCCAAATTCATTCTATGAATAAGCTTCACCCTGTTACCAAGTCCAGAGAAAGACACTAAAAAATAGAGATAAAATGATAGGACAATATCCATTATGAATATAGATGCAAAAATTCTCAACAAAATACTAGCAAATTGAATTCAACCATACATTAAAAAGGATCATGCACCCTGATCAAGTGGCATTTATTCCAGGGATGTGAAGATGGTTCATAACTACAAATCAATCAATGTGACACACCACATTAACAAAATGAAGGATAAAATTCACATGATCATCTCAATACATGCAGAAAAATAATTTGACAAAATTAAATGTTAAGTCATGATAAAAACTCTGGACAAAATTAGTATGTAGGGAATATACTTCAACATAATATAGGCCATTATGACAAACCAATAAATAACATTATACTCAATGGTAAAAACCTGAAAGCTTTTCCTCTATGATCAGAAACAAGACAAGATGCCCACTGTCAGCACTTCTATTAAACATAATATTGGAAATACTAGCTACAGAAATCAGACAAGAAAAAATATATTTAAATTCAACTGAAGAAGTAAAATTCACCATTTGCAGATGGCTTGCTACTGTATGTAGAAGACTTTAAAGAATTCATCAGTGGAACCTTCAATATGGTGGAGGAGTAAGATGTGGAGATCACCTTCCTCACCACAAATACATCAAAATACATCTACATGTGGAACAACTCCTACAGAAAACCTACTGAACGCAGGCAAAAGACCTCAGACTTCCCCAAAGGCAAGAAATTCCGCACATACATGGGCATGTGGCTGAAAGGGTCTTGGTGCTCTGCCCTGGTGTCAGGCTTGAGCCTCCAAGGTGGGAGAGCTGAATTGAGGATATTGGACGACCAGAGACCTCCTGGCCCCACATAATATCAATTGGTGAGAGCTCTTCCAGAAATCTCCATCTCTACGGTAAGACACAACTCCATTCAACTGCCAGCCAGTTCCAGTGCTGGATGCCCCATGCCAAACAACTAGCAAGGCAGGAACACAAGCCCAAGCATTGGCAGAGAGTCTGTCTAAAACCAAAGTTCACAGACACCCCAAAACACACCACCAGATGTGGCCCAGGCCACCAGAAACACAAGATCCAGCCCCACCCACCAGAACACAGCCACCAGTTCCCACCACCAAGAAGCTGACACAAGCCACTGAACCAAGCTCACCAACTGGGGGCAGACACCAAAAACAACAGGAACTAAGATCTGGGAGCCTGCTAAAAGGAGACCCCAAACACAGTAAGTTAAACAAAATGAGAAGACAGAGAAAGATACAGCAGATGAAGGAGCAAGGTAAAAACTCACCAGACCAAAAAAATGAAGAGGAAATAGGCAGTCTACCTGCAAAAGAATTCAGAATAATGATAGTAAAGATGATCCAAAATCTTGGAAATACAATGGAGAAAATATAAGAAATGTTTAACAAGGACCTAGAAGAACTAAAGAGCACACAAAGAATGATGAAAGCAAATAAATGAAATTAAAACTTCTCTAGAAGGAATCAATAGCAGAATAACTGAGGCAGGAGAATGGATAAGTGACCTGGAAGATAGAATAGTGGAAATAACTCTCAGAGCAGAATAAAGAAAAATAAATAAAAAGAATTGAAGACAGTCTCAGGGTCTTCTGGGACAACATTAAACGCACCAACATTCGAATTATAGAGATCACAGAAGAAGAGAAAAAGAAAGGGTCTGAGAAAATATTTGAAAAGATTATAATAGAAAACTTCCCTAATATGGAAAGGAAAATATCAAGTCCAGAAAGCACAGAGAGTCCTGTAGAGAATAAATCCAAGGAGAAACATGCCAAGATACATATTAAACACACTATTAAAAATTAAATACAAAGAAAACATATTAAAATCAGCAAGGGAAAAATCAACAAATAACGTATGAGGGAATCCCCATGAGGTTAACAGCTGATCTTTCAGCAGAAATTCTGCGAGACGGAAGGGAGTGGCAGGACACATTTAAAGTGATGAAAGGAAAAAAACCTACAACCAAATAACTCTAGCCAGCAAGGATATCATTAAGATTGCATGGAGAAATTAAAATCTTTACAGACAAGCAAACGTTAAGAGAATTCAGCACTACCAAACCAGCTTTACAATAAATGCTAAAGGAACTGCTAAGGCAGGAAATACAAGAAAAGGAAAAGACCTACAAAAAAGAACCCATAACAATTAAGAAAATGGCAATAGGAACATACATATAGATAATTATCTTAAATATAAATGAATTATATGCTCCAACCAAAACACATAGACTGCCTGAATGGAAATAAAAACAAGACCCATATGTATGTTGTCTACAAGAGACACACTTCAGACCTAGGGACACATACAGAATGAAAGTGAGGGGATGGAAAAAGATATTCCATGCAAATGGAAATCAAAAAGAAGCTGAGTAGCAGTTCTCATATCAGAAAAAATAGACTTTAAAATAAAGACTATTACAAGAGATAAAGAAGGACAATACATAATGGTCAAGGGATCAATCGAAGGAAAAGATATAACAATTGTAAATATCTATGCACCCAAAATAGGAGCACCTCACCTCAATACATAAGGCAAATGCTAACAGCCATAAAAGGGAAATCGACAGTAACACAATAATAGTAGGGGACATTAACACCCCACTTTCACCAACGGACAGATCATCCAAAATGAAAATAAATAAGGAAACACAAGCTTTAAAAGATACATTAAACAATATGAACTTAATTGATATTTATAGGGCATTCCATCCAAAAAGAGCAGATTACACTTTCTTCTCAACTGCTCATGGAACATTCTCCAGGATAAATCATACCTTGGTTCACAAACCAAGCCTTGGTAAATTAAAAAAAAAAATTGAAATCATATCAAGTATCTTTTCTGACCACAATACTATGAGACTAGATATCAATTATAGGAAAAATACTGTAAGAAATACAAACACATGGAGGCTAAACAATACACTACTAAATCACCCAAGAGATCACTGAAGAAATCAAAGAAGAAATTTAAAAAATACCTAGAAACAAATGACAATGAAAACACAACTATCCAAAACCTATGGGATGCAGCAAAAGCAGTTCTAAGAGGGAAGTTTATAACAACACAATCCTACCTCAAGAAACAAGAATAAACTCAAGTAAGCAACCTAACCTTACACCTAGAGCAAGTAGAGAAAGAAGAACAAAACAGTCAGAGTTAGCAGAAGGAAAGAAATCATAAAGATCAGATCAGAAATAAATGAAAAAGAAATGAAGGAGACAATAGCAAAGATCAATAAAACTAAAAGCTGGTTCTTTGAGAAGATAAACAAAATTGATAAACAATTAGCCAGACTCATCCAGAAAAAAGGGGAGAAGACTCAAATCAGTAGATTTAGAAATGAAAAGGAGAAGTAACAACTGACACGGCAGAAATACAAAGGATCATGAGAGAGTACTACAAGAAACTATATGCTGATAAAATGAGCAACCTGGAAGAAATGGAAAAATTCTTATAAAAGTACAACCTTCCGAGGCTGAATGAGGAAGAAATAGAAAATATAAACAGACCACACATAGCACAGAAATTGAAACTGAGATTAAAAATCTTCCAACAAACAAAAGCCCAGGACCAGATGGCTTTACAGGTGAATTCTATGAAACATTAGGAGAAGAGATTACACCAATCCTTCTCAAACTCTTCCAAAGTATAGCAGAGGGAGGAACACTCCCAAATTCATTCTATGAGGCCACCATCACCCTGACACCAAAACCAGACAAAGATGCCACAAAAAAAGAAAAGTACAGGTCAATATCATTAATAAACATAGATTCAAAAATCCTCAACAAAATACTAGCAAACAGAATCCAACAGCACATTAAAAGGATCATACACCATCATCAAGTGGGATTTATCCCAGGAATGCAAGGATTCTTCAATATACACAAATCAATCAATGTGATAAACCATATTAACAAATTGAAGGAGAAAAAACATATGATTGTCTCAATAGATGTAGAGAAGTCTTTTGACAAAATTCAACACCCATTTATGATAAAAACCCTCCAGAAGGTAGGCATAGAGGGAACGTACCTCAACATAATAAAGGCTGTATATGACAAACCCACAGGCAACATCGTTCTCAATGGTGAAATATTGAAACCTCTTCCACTAAGATCAGAAACAATACAAGGTTGCCCACTCTCACCACTATTATTCAACATAGTTTTGGAAGTTTTAGCCACAGCAATCAGAGAAGAAATAGAAATAAAAGGAATCCAAATTGGAAAAGAAGAAGTAAAAGTGTCATTGTTTGCATATGACATGGTATTATACATAGAGAATCCTAAAGTTGCTACTAGAAAACTACTAGAGCTAATCAATGAATTTGATAAAGTAGCAGGATAAAAAATTAGTGTACAGAAATCTCTTGCATTCCTATACACTAATGATGAAAAATCTGAAAGAGAAATTAAGGAAACATTCCCATTTACCACTGCAACAAAAAGAATAAAATACCTAGGGATAAACCTACCTAAGGAGACAAAAGACCTGTATGCAACAATCTATAAGACACTGATGAAAGAAATTAAAGATGATACAAACAGATGGAGAGATATACCATGTTCTTGGATTGGAAGAATCAACATTGTGAAAATGACTCTACCACCCAAAACAATCTACAGATTCAATGCAATCCCTATCAAACTACCACTGGTATTTTTCACAGAACTAGAACAAAAAATTTCACAATTCGTATGGAAACACAAAAGACCCCAAATAACCAAGCAATCTTGAGAAAAAAAACAGAGCTGGAGGAATCAGGCTCCCTGACTTCAGACTATACTACAAAGCTACAGTAATCAGGACAATATTGTACTGGCACAAAAACAGAAAGATAGATCAATGGAACAGGATAGGAAGCCCAGAGATAAACCCACACATATACAGTCACCTTATCTTTGATAAAGGAGGCAGGAATGTACAGTGGAGAAATGATAGCCTGTTCAATAAGTGGTGTGGGGAAAATTGGACAGCTATATGTAAAAGAATGAAATTAGAACACTCCCTAACACCATACACAAAAATAAACTCAAAATGGATTAAAGACCTAAATGTAAAGTCAGACACTATAAAACTCTTAGAGGAAAACTCTTAGAGCAGAACACTCTATGACATATATCACAGCAAGATCCTTTTTGACCCACCTCCTAGAGAAATATAATAAATTCAAAAATAAACAAGTGGGACCTAATGAAGCTTAAAAACTTTTGCACAGCAAAGGAAACCATAAAGAAGACGAAAAGACAAACCTCAGAATGGGAGAAAATATTTGCAAGTGAAGCAACTGACCAAGGATTAATCTCCAAAATTTACCTGCAGCTCATGCAGCTAAATATAAAAGAAAATAAACAATCTAATCCAAAAATAGGCAGAAGACCCAAATAGACATTTCTCCAAAGAAGATATACAGATTGCCAACAAACAATTATTGATGTTGAGCATGAAAGGATGCTCACATCACTAATCACTAGAGAAATGCAAATCAAAACTACAATGAGGTATTGCTTCACACTGGTCAGAATGGCCAGCATTAAAAAATTTACAAAAAAAAAAATTACAAACAATCAATGCTGGAGAGGGTGTGGAGAAAAGGGAACCCTCCTGCTCTCTTGGTGGGAAAAATTGATAAATTGATACAGCCACTATGGTGAACAGTATGGAGGTTCCTTAAAAAACTAGAAGTATAACTACCATATGACCCAGCAATCCCACTTTTGGGCACACATCCTGAGAAAACCATAATTCAATAAGAGACCTGTACCACAATGTTCACTACAGCACTATTTATAATAGCCAGGACATGGAAACAACCTAAGCATCCATCAACAGATGAATAGATAAAGAAGATGTGGCATATATATACAATGGAATATTACTCAGCCATAAAAGGAAATGAAATTGAGTTATTTGTAGTAAGAAGGATGGACCTAGAGTCTGTCATACAGAGTGAAGTAAGTCAGAAAGACAAAAACAAATACCTTATGCTAACACATATATATGGAATCTAACAACAACAGCAACAAAAAACAATGGTTCTGACAAACATAGGGGCTGGACAGGAATAAAGACACAGGCATAGAAAATGGACTTGAGGACTCAGGGAGAGAGAAGGGTAAGTTGGGACTTAGTGACAGAGTAGCATTGACATATATACACTACCAAATTTTAAATAGATAGCTCGGGGGAAGCAGCTGCATTGCACAGGGAGATCAGCTCTGTGCTTTTTGACCTCTTAGAGGGGTGTGATAGGGAGGGTGGGAGGGAGATGCAAGAGAGAGGGGATATGGGGATATATGTATACCTATAGGTGATTCACTTTGTTGTACAGCAGAGTCTAACACAGTACTGTAAAGCAATTATACTCCAATAAATATGTTTTAAAAAATTAAAAAAGAAAAAATGAAAGAATTGAAATAAGAATCCACCAAAAAACTGTTAGAACTAAAAACAAATCTGGTAAAGTGGAAAGCTACAAGACACATACTAATAATGAACTATCAGAGAAATCAACAAAACAATTCCATTTATAATGGCATTAATAAAAGTAATATACATAGCAATAAGTTTGATCAAGGAGGTGAAAGACCTGTATTCTGAAAAGTGTAAGATATTAATGAAGGAAATTGAAGATGACACAAATAAATGGAAAGTAATCCACTTTCATGGATTGGAAGAATTAATATTGTTATAATGTCCATACTACCCAAAGCAAGCTATAGGTTTACTGCAATCCCTCTCAAAATATCCATAAAATTATTCACAGACTAGAATACATAATCCTAAACTTTTTAGAGAACCACGAAAGACCCCAAATAACCATTGAATTCTTGAGAAAAAAAGAACAGAGCTGGCGGTATCATGTTCCTTGACTTCAGGCTATTCTACAAAGCTACAGCATTCCTAACAGTATGGTATTTGAAAAAAAAAAAAGACACATATATCAATGGAAGATAATATAGAACCCAAGAATAAACCTACACACATGGTCAATCAATCTATGCCAAAGGAGGCAAGAATATGCAATGGGGAAAAGACATTCTTTTCAATAAATGGTGTTTAGAGAACTGGACAGCTATGTGAAAAAGAATAAAACTAGGGCATTTTCCCACACCATATAAAAAATAAACTCAAAATGTTTTAAAGACTTAAATGTAGTACCCCAAATCATAAAACCCCTAGAAGAAAACATAGGAATTATGCTCATTGACATTGGTCTTTGCAATATGTCTTTGGATCTGTCTCCTCAGGTAAGGGAAATGAATGCAAAAAAAAATTTAATGGTACCTAATCAAACTTTAAAACTTTTGACAGCAAAGGAAACCTTCAACCAAATGAAAAGGTAACCCCCTGAAAGGGAGAAGATATTTGTAAACAATATGTCCAATAAGGGGTTAATATAAAAAAATATTCGATGAATTCATACAAATCAATATCAAAAACAATAACAATCTGATTACAAAATGGACATAGGACCCTAATAGGCATTTTTCCAAAGAAGAAATAAAATGTTTGGTAGGCAAATAGATACTGAACATCACTAATCATCAGGACAATGCAAATCAAAACCACAAAGAGATATCACCTCACACCTATCAGAATAGCTATCTTCCAAAAGACATCAAATAATAAGTCTTGGCAAGAATATGGAGACAAAAGAATGCTCCTGCACTATTGACAGGAATGTAAATTTGTACAGCCACCATGAAAAATAGTATGGAAGTTCCTCAAAAAATTAAAAATAGAGCTAACATATAATCCAGAAATTCCATTCTTGGTATTTATCCAATGAAAATGAAAACTCTAATTCAAAAAGACATAAGCATCCCAAAGTTCATGAAGCACTATTTACAGTAGACAAGGTATGGATGTAACCTAAGTGCCTATTGATAGATGATTGGATAAAGAATATGTGAGATATATATATATCTGAGTCATAAGAAGAATGAAATCTTGCCACTTGTCAGAGTGTTGATGGACCTGGAGTGTATTATGCTGAGCAAAATAAATTAGACAGAGAAAGACAAATACTGTATGTTTTCACTTATAAGTGGAATCTACAAAATAAATCAAATGAACAAATATAACCAAGCAGAAACAGACTCACAGATACAAAGAACAACTAATGGTTACCTGAGGGGACAGTAGCAGGGATAGAAGCAAAATAGTTGAAGGAGATTAAGAGGAACAATCTACTAGGTATAAAATAAATGTTATAAGGATCTAATGTATAGCATAGGGAATATAGGCAATATTTTATAACTTTGTATGGAGTATAATCTGTAAAAAATTTGAATTACTATGTTGTACAACTGAAATTAATATAAAATTGTAAGTCAACTATATTTCAATTAAATAAAACTACAAATAACAATATGCTACTA
The DNA here is from genome assembly GCF_059928025.1 of Delphinapterus leucas. Lineage (NCBI taxonomy): Eukaryota > Metazoa > Chordata > Mammalia > Artiodactyla > Monodontidae > Delphinapterus > Delphinapterus leucas. The sequence continues at coordinate 34,374,942 of NC_143147.1, forward strand.
AACAAGAAATTGGTCACTGAATAAGTAAAAGAGAAAATTTTAAAATTCCTGGAATCAAATAAAAGCAACATACCACAATACAAAATCTATGGGACACAGCAAAAAATGTTATAAAATGGAAATTTATATCAATAGAAGCCTACCTCAAGAAATAAAAATCTCAAATAAATGATCTAAATTTACACCCAAAGGAACTACAAAAAGAAGAAAAAACAAAACCCAAATTTAATAGAATGATGAAAATAATAAAGATCAGTACAGAAATAAATGAAATAGAGACTTAACAGTTTTAAAGATCAATGAATCTGAGAGATGGTCTTTGAATAGATAAACAAAATTGATAAATCTGTAACCAGACTCATTTGGAAAAAAAGGGAGAGGGCCCAAATATATAAAATCAGAAGTAAAAGAGGAGTTACAACTGACATCACAGAAATACAAAGGATCATAAAAGATTACTACCAATAATTATATGCCAATAAATTGGATGACTTAGAAGAAATGGATAAATTCCTAGAAACATATAATTTCTTAAGACTGAATCGTGAAGAAATACAATATGAACAGACCAATTACAAGTAATCAGAATCAGTAATCAAAAACTCCCAACAAATAAATTTCCCCACAAGATGGCATTATAGGTGAATTCTATGAAACATTTAAAGAAAAGCCAACACTTATTCTCAAACTAGTCCAACAAATTGAACAAGAAGGAATGCTTTCTAACTCATTCTCCCTGATACTAAAATAATACAAAGACACCACAAAAAAAGAAAATTACAAACCAATATCACTGATGAACATAAATGTAAAAATCCTCAACAAAATAATAGCAAACTGAATTCAACAATACATTAAAAGTATTGTACACCATAATCAAGCAGGATTTATCCCAGGAATGCAATATTGGTTCAATATATGCACATCATGTGACACACCACATCAACCCACTGAAGAATAAAAGTTATAAGATCATCTCAATAGATGTAAAAAAAATTATTTTGAAGGGAGGGTGGGAGGGAGGGAGACAGAAGAGGGAAGAGATATGGGAACATATATATATATATGTATAACTGATTCACTTTTTTGTAAAGCAGAAACTAACACACCATTGCAATTATACTCCAATAAAGATGTTAAAAAATATTTTGACAAAATTCAACACCCATTTATGATTAAAAAAACTCTCAACAAAGTTGGTACAGAGGGAATATTCCTCAAATTAATAAAGGCCACATATGACAAACCTAGGGCCATTATCATACCAATAGTGAAAAGAAAATCTTTCCTTCTAAGATCAGGAAAAAGACAAGGATGTCCACTCTTACCCATTTTATCCAACATATTATTGGATGTCCTAGTCACAACAATTGGACAAGAAAAAGCAATAAAAGACATCCAAATTGGAAAGGAAGAGTAAAACTGTAACTGTTTGCACATGATATAATGATATTTAAAGAAAATCTTAAAGATGTCACCAAATAACTATTAGAAGTAATAAATAAATTCAGTAAAATTGCTGAATACAAAGTTAATATACAGAAACCTGTTGTGTTTTTATACACTAACATCAAGCCTCAGAAAGATAAATTAAGAGAAAAATGCCATTTCCAATTGAATCTAAAACAATAAAATACCCAGGAATAAATATAACTATGGAGGTTAAAGGCCTGTACTTGGAAAACTATAAGACACTGATGAAATAATTGAAGACTACACAAACAAATGGAAAGATATATCATGCCTATGAACTGGAAGAATTAGTGTTGTTAAAATGATCATACTACCCAAGGCAATCTACAGATTTAATGCAATATTTATCAAAATATCAATGGCATTCTTCACAGAACCAGAACAAATAACTCTAAAATTTGTATGGAAACACAAAAGACCCCAGTTGCCAAAACAGTCTTGAGAAAGAGCAAAGCTGGAAGTATCACACTCCCTGATTTCAAGCTATAGTACAAAGCCAGAGTAATCAAAACAACATGGTACTTTAAGAAAAATATGGACATAGATAAATGGAAATGAATAGAGAGCTTAGAAATAAGCTCACATTTATGTGGTCAATTAGCCTAAGACAAAGGAGGCAAGAATATACAATGGAGAAAAGACACCATTTTCAAGAAATAATATTGGGAAAACTGGACAGCTCCATACAAAATAATCAAACTGAACTACTTTCTGATACCATCTGCAAAAATAAACTCCAAATGGATTAGAGACCCAAATGTAAGACCCAAAGTTATAAAACTCCTAGAAGAAAACATAGGCAGTACACTCTTTGACACTGGTCTTAGCAATATATATACATATATTTGTATATTTTTGTATCTGTCTCCTCAGGCAAAGGAAATAAAAGCAAAAATAAACAAAAGGGACCCAGTGAAACCTAAAAGCTTTTGCACAGTAAAGGAAACCATCAAAAATTGAAAAGACAACCTACTATATGGAAAGTTATTTGCAAATGATATGTTCGATAAGGGGTTAATATCCAAACTATATAAAGAACTCTTACACTCAATTCAAAAAAACAAAAAGAAAAACAAAACAAAACCAAATTTAAAAGTGGGCAAAGGACCTGAATAGACATTTTTCCAAAGAAGACATACAGGTCAACGAAGCACATGAAAAGATGTTGAACATCACTAATCATCAGGGAAATGCAAATCAAAATCACAATGAGGTATCGCCTCACAAGTTTCAGATTGGCTATTATCAAAAAGATCACAAAAAACAAATGTTGGTGAGGATGTGGAAAAAAGGGAACACTTGTGCACTCTTGGTTAAAAAGTAAATTGGCACAGCCACTACGGAAAACTGTATGAAGGTTTCAAAAAATTAAAAATAGAACTACCATGCAATCCGACAATTACACTCCTGTGTATTTATCTGAAGAGATTGAAAACACTAATTTGAAAAGATATATTCACCCCTATTGTCATTGCAGCATTATTTATAATAGCCAAGATATGGAAGCAACCTAGGTACCCATAGAGAGATAAATGGATAATGGGGGTTGGGGGGAAGGGAGAATGGGAGAAAGCTGGTCAAAAGTACAAGCTTCCAGTTTTAAGATAAATAAATACTAGGGATGTTGTGCACAATATGATTAATATAATGAACACTGCTTTATGTTATATATGAATGCATCTAAGAGAGTAAATCCTATGAGTTCTCTTCACAAGAAAACTTTTTCTTTTTGTTTTCTCTCTATATGAGATGATGGCTAGTCACTTAACTTATTGTTATAATCATTTCATGATGCTTGTAAGTCAAATCATTATGTTGTACACCTTAAACTTATAGTGCTGTATGTCAATTTTATCTCAATAGAACCAGAAAATGTTCAGAATATTTAGAATATTTTCAAATAAACTTTAAAATTAGAAAACTAAGGCAAATATCCAATGAAGGGAATTAGCTTTGCTCATTTTGAATCCAAGGGACTATATCTTCTAGTGAATGAGAGGGCAGTTACCCTCTGTCCTAATCATAGGTTGTGTAAAATACCAGGGATTTTTTATTAAGCCCTTCAACTCTTTGCTCTTGGGGGTAAAAATCAATGCACATAGTAGGAAAAAGATTTTTAGCATAGAAAGATTTTTAGTATGATGGACTCCAAATGTGGCTGAGCACCAGCATTACCTGCAGAGCTTGTTAAACTGCAAACACCAAGATGCACAGCCAGTTCCAGGAATGCTGGCCAACTAGATGTAAGTAAGAGTAAAGGTGTTTGGTGGCCCTTAAGGAATAGGTATTTTTTAAATCAAGTTGTGACCCTTAAGGAATGGCCCTTAAGGAATAGGTTTTTTTATAATCAAGTTGTGGTAATTTAATAATTCACACTCCCCCACTAAACATAATCTGGCAAAGACAAAAGATAGTCATGTAGCAGACCCCTGGGTCAATGCTGGAGTCTTCAAATCTCCTTTGTTTTTCTCAATAAAGACCACCCTCCATTTTTGCACCTGCCATTTTCAAACCACCCTTCTTCATGGTGACAGATTTACCTAAACTACCATATAAAAGTATAGGGATTAAGAATATGAGTCTTGGAATTGGATCAAGACCTTAATCTGACTCTACTGCTTATCCATCCTGGACAACTCAATCTCTGAGCTTCTTTACTTTACCTGTCAGATGAAGATAATGAAATCTACTCTATAGGAATTTATGGGGATTCAGTGTAATGTGTATATTAAAGTGGCTTATAAAGTACTAGGCATATTTTAGTTATGAGTTGTAACTGCTTCCTGCTGATGTTTAAAATAAACACCCTTCAGTGAAATATTTACACATCATATTGCTGGATGTATTGTTCTTCTAAAAGTTTCTTTAGAAATTACCTTACTTTCCCATCCATTTTTTCATTATATTCTGAATAGTATCCACTTGTAGCCACAACTTTGAGTTCTAGAGCACAATATATATCCAGATGTTTATAGAGTAGTGGCCACATATTATTTATCTTTCCAAAAGAAATGTTTATGATTTCCTTCCTATGGAGACCACCTAACTCTGATATCATAATAATCTTCATCAGTCCCCATTACCCCACTGATAAATTAAGAACATATCTTAACAATGGGTATCACAATTATTTTAGGGATAGGCATGTTGTACGAACCAGACCTAGAGTCCTTTCCTATACTTTTACAGAGATTTGTTGTGAAAGACAACCTTTGATATCCTCTAGGATCAAGGATGCAAGGGACATGCAAATCTGAAATTGCTGATTGTTCTCTCACCCATAATGTGGAGACCACCGCCCTGAAAATGAAGGCAATATGGATGAGTGTAGAAAAAGAGACAGAAACCAGTGATGCAGTGTGAGCACCTGGTTTCAGTCACACCTGTGAATACTGAATATTGGATACCTCCATGAGTATTCTAGTTTTAAAAGCTAGTAAGCTTTTTTCCCCCTCCAAGCTAGTATGTACTGGGTATTTACTTTCAATCAGAAGAGTTCTGATCAGTGAAAATATACCTTTCTTTGCATTTGTAGAATCCCACTTTATATGTGAATTCCTCTATTATCTCATTTCCATCTTGGCTGAATTAATTATTGTACCCTTTGGTCATTCCTCCAATGTTGTCTATGCTTGCTGTTTTAAGTGTGTGTCTTCCTCATAGACTATGAACTCCCCTAGGATATGGACTGTTTCTTATTAAACTTTATAGTTTCAGCATGTTGCAGAGTATCTAATGCAGTAGGAACTTAATGATATTTGTTGTGCAATCTGACTAAAACTAAATGATTATACTGTCATTTGCAATTTTCAAATGCAGAGACAAAAGTTTATTTCCTCCTTCCCATATCCTCTTATAACTAGATTCAAAGATATTTGATCACTCATTGAAAGAGAATATGGGAATCTGGGAGACAGTAGAACACATCTTCCACGATGGCAAATTTTGAGCTAATATAATTCAAGTACTTTGCTTTCTGATGATTTACCAACTTGGAAAATTTATAAGAATAGATTGTTTATATTTCCTCTAATATCATGTTTTATTTATTTTTAGGTTCTAACTTTGTAAATTTTATTTTATTTTTTTTACATCTTTATTGGAGTATAATTGCTTTACAATGGTGTGTTAGTTTCTGCTTTATAACAAAGTGAATCAGTTATACATATACATATGTTCCCATATCTCTTCCCTCTTGCATCTCCCTCCCTCCCACCCTCCCTATCCCACCCCTCCAGGCAGTCACAAAGCACCGAGCTGAACTCCCTGTGCTATGTGGCTGCTTCCCACTAGCTATCTACCTTATGTTTGGTAGTGTATATATGTCCATGCCCCTCTCTCACTTTGTCACAGCTTACCCTTTCTCCTCTCCATATCTTCAAGTCCATTCTCTAGTAGGTCTGTGTCTTTATTCCTGTCTTACAACTAGGTTCTTCACAACATTTTTTTTCTTAAATTCCATATATGTGTTAGCATATGGTATTTGTCTTTCTCTTTCTGACTTACTTCACTCTGTATGACAGACTCTAGGTCTACCCACCTCATTACAAATAGCTCAATTTCGTTTCTTTTTATGGCTGAGTAATATTCCATTGTATATATGTGCCACACCTTCTTTATCCATTCATCCAATGATGGACACTTAGGTTGTTTCCATCTCTGGGCTATTGTAAATAGAGCTGCAATGAACATTTTGGTACATGACTCTTTTTGAATTATGGTTTTCTCAGGGTATATGCCCAGTAGTAGGATTGCTGGGTCATATGGTAGTGCTATTTGTAGTTTTTGAAGGAACCTCCATACTGTTATCCACAGTAGCTGTATCAATTTACTTTCCCACCAACAGTGCAAGAGGGTTCCCTTTTCTCCACACCCTCTCCAGCATTTATTGTTTCTAGATTTTTTGATGATGGCCATTCTGACTGGTGTGAGATGATATCTCATTGTAGTTTTGATTTGCATTTCTCTAATGATTAATGACATTGAGCATTCTTTCATGTGTTTGTTGGCAGTCTGTATATCTTCTTTGGAGAAATGTCTATTTAGGTCTTCTGCCCATTTTGGATTGGGTGGTTTGTTTTTTTTTTGTTATTGAGCTGCATGAGCTGCTTATAAATTTTGGAGATTAATCCTTTGTCAGTTGCTTCATTTGCAAATATTTTCTCCCATTCTGAGGGTTGTCTTTTGGACTTGTTTATGGTTTCCTTTGCTGTGCAAAAGCTTTGAAGTTTCATTACGTCCCATTTGCTTATTTTTGTTTTTATCTCCATTTCTCTAGGAGGTGGGTCAAAAAGGATCGTGTTGTGATTTATGTCATAGAGTGTTCTGCCTATGTTTTCCTCTAAGGGTTTGATAGTGTCTGACCTTAGATTTAGGTCTTTAATCCATTTTGAGCTTATTTTTCTGTATGGTGTTAGGGAGTGATCTAATCTCATACTTTTACATGTACCTGTTCAGTTTTCCCAGCACCACTTATTGAAGAGGCTGTCCTTTCTCCACTGTGCATTCCTGCCTCCTTTGTCAAAGGTAAGGTACCATACGTGCGTGGGTTTATCTCTGGGCTTCCTATCCTGTTCCATTGATCTATCTTTCTGTTTTTGTGCCAGTACAATATTGTCTTGATTACTGTAGTTTTGTAGTATAGTCTGAAGTCAGGGAGCCTGATTCCTCCAGCTCCGTTTTTCAAGATTGCTTTGGCTATTCAGGGTCTTTTTTGTTTCCATACAAATTGAGAAATTTTTTGTTCTAGTTCTGTGAAAAATACCAGTGGTAGTTTGATAGGGATTACATTGAATCTGTAGATTGCTTTGGGTAGTAGAGTCATTTTCACAATGTTGATTCTTCCAATCCAAGAACATGGTATATCTCTCCATCTGTTTGTATCATCTTTAATTTCTTTCATCAGTTCTTATAATTTTCTTCATATAGGTCTTTTGTCTCCTTAGGCAGGTTTATTCCTAGATATTTTATTCTTTTCATTGCAATGGTAAATGGGAGTGTTTTCTTGATTTCACTTTCAGATTTTTCATCATTAGTGTATAGGAATGCCAGAGATTTCTGTACATTAATTTTTTATCCTGCTACTTTACCAAATTCATTGTTTAGCTCTAGTAGTTTTCTGGCAATATCTTTAGGATCCTCTATGTATAATATCATGTCATCTGCAAACAGTGACAGCTTTACTTCTTCATTTCCGATTTGGATTACTTTTACTTCCTTTTCTTCTCTGATTGCTGTGGCTAAAACTTCCAAAACTATGTTGAATAAAAGTGGTGAGAGTGGGCAACCTTGTCTTGTTCCTGACCTTAGTGGAAATGCTTTTAATTTTTCACCATTGAGGACAATGTTGGCTGTGGGTTTGTCATATATGCCTTTATTATGTGGAGGAAAGTTCCCTCTATGTCTACTTTCTGCAGGGTTTTTATCATAAATGGGTGTTGAATTTTGTCAAAAGCCTTCTCTGCATCTATTGAGATGATCATATGTTTTTTCTCCTTCAATTTGTTAATATGGTTTATCACATTGATTGTTTTGCGTATATTGAAGAATCTTTACATTCCTGGAATAAACCCCACTTGATCATGGTGTATGATTCTTTTAATGTGCTGTTGGATTCTGTTTGCTAGTATTTTGTTGAGGATTTTTGCATCTATGTTCATCAGTGATTTTGGCCTGTAGTTTTCTTTCTTTGTGACATCCTTGTCTGGTTTTGGTATCAAGGTGATGGTGGCCTCATAGAAGGAATTTGGGAGTGTTCCTCCCTCTGCTATATTTTGGAAGAGTTTGAGAAGGATAGGTGTTAGCTCTTCTCTAAACGTTTTATAGAATTCGCCTGTGAAGCCATCTGGTCCTGGGCTTTTGTTTGTTGGAAGATTTTTAATCACAGTTTCAATTTCAGTGCTTGTGATTGGTCTGTTCATATTTTCTATTTCCTCCTGATTCAGTCTTGGCAGGTTGTGCATTTTGAAGAATTTGTCCATTTCTTCCAGGTTGTCCATTTTCTTGGCATAGAGTTGCTTGTAGTAAATCTCTCATGATCTTTTGTATTTCTGCAGTATCAATTGTTACTTCTTTTTCATTTCTAATTCTATTGATTTGAGTCTTCTCCCTTTTTTCCTTGATGAATCTGGCTAATGGTTTATCAATTTTTTTATCTTCTCAAAGAACCATCTTTTAGTTTTATTGATCTTTGCTATCGTTTCTTTCATTTCTTTTTCATTTATTTCTGATCTGATTTTTATGATTTCTTTCCTTCTGCTAACTTTGGGTTTTTTTTTGTTCTTCTTTCTCTAATTGCTTTAGGTGCAAGGTTAGGTTGTTTATTCGAGATGTTTCCTGTTTCTTAAGGTAGTATTGTATTGCTATAAACTTCCCTCTTAGAACTGCTTTTGCTGTATCCCATAGATTTTGGGTCATTGTGTCTCCATTGTCATTTGTTTCTAGGTATTATTTTATTTCCTCTTTGATTTCTTCAGTGATCACTTCATTATTAAGTAGTGTATTGTTTAGCCTCCATGTGTTTGCATTTTTTACAGATCATTTCCTGTAAATTTTTTACAGATCTTCTCCTGTAAATTGTATCAAGTATCTTTTCTGACCACGGCTCATAGAGTTGTGCTTGGAAAAGATACTTGATACACTTTAAAATTTCTTAAATTTACCAAGGCTTGATTTGTGACCCATGGTATGTTCTATCCTGTAGAATGTTCTATGAGCACTTGAGAAAAATGTGTATTCTGTTGTTTTTGGATGGAATGTCCTATAAATATCAATTAGGTCCATCTTGTTTAATGTATCATTTAAAGCTTGTGCTTCCTTATTTATTTTCATTTTGGATGATCTGTCCGTTGGTGAAAGTGGGGTGTTAAAGTCCCCTACTATGAATGTGTTATTGTTGATTTCCCCTTTTATGGCTGTTAGTATTTGCCTTATGTATTGAGGTGCTCCTATGTTGGGTTCATAAATATTTACAATTGTTATATCTTCTTTTTGGATTGATCCCTTGATCATTATGTAGTGTCCTTCTTTGTTTCTTCTAATAGTCCTTATTTTAAAGTCTATTTTGTCTGATATAAGAATTGCTACTCCAGCCTTCCTTTGGTTTCCATTTGCATGGAATATCTTTCTCTATCCCCTTACTTTCAGTCTGTATGCGTCTCTAGGTCTGAAGTGGCTGCCTTGTAGGCAGCATATATATGGGTCTTGTTTTTGTATCCTTTCAGCCAATCTGTGCCTTTTGATGGGAGCATTTAGTCCATTTACATTTAAGGTAATTATCGATATGTATGTTCCTATTCCCATTTTCTTAATCGTTTTCAGTTTGTTATTGTAGGTCTTTTCCTTCTCTTGTGTTTCTTGCCTAGATAAGTTCCTTTAGCATTTGTTGTAAAGCTGGTTTGGTGGTGCTGAACTCTCTCAGCTTTTGCTTGTCTGTAAAGGTTTTAATTTCTCCATCAAATCTGAATGAGATCCTTGCTGGGTAGAGTAATCTTGGTTGCAGGTTTTTCTCCTTCATCACTTTAAATATGTCCTGCCACTCCCTTCTGGCTTGCAGAGTTTCTGCTGAAACGTCAGCTGTTAACCTTATGGGGATTCCCTTTTGTGTTATTTGTTGTTTTTCTCTTGCTGCTTTTAATATGTTTTCTTTGTATTTAATTTTTGACAGTTTGGTTAATATGTGTCTTGGCGTATTTTTCCTTGGATTTATCCTGTATGGGACTCTCTGTGCTTCCTGGACTTCATTAACTATTTCCTTTCCCATATTAGGGAAGTTTTCAACTATAATCTCTTCAAATATTTTCTCAGTTCCTTTCTTTTTCTCTTCCTCTTCTGGAACCGCTATAATTCGAATGTTGGTGCATTTAATGTTGTCCCAGAGGTCTCTGAGACTGTCCTCTGTTCTTTTCATTCTTTTTTCTTTATTCTGCTCTGCAGTAGTTATTTCCACTATTTTATCTTCCAGTTCACTTCTCCGTTCTTCTGCCTCAGTTATTCTGTTATTGATCCCATCTAGAGTATTTTTCATTTCATTTATTGTGTTGTTCATCGTTGTTTCATCTTTATTTCTTCTAGGTCCTTGTTAAATGTTTCTTGCATTTTGTCTATTCTATTTCCGAGATTTTGGATCATCTTTACTATCATTATTCTGAATTCTTTTTCAGGTAGACTGCCTATTTCCTCTTCATTTGTTAGGTCTGGTGGGTTTTTATCTTGTTCCTTCTTCTGCTGTGTGTTTTTCTGTCTTCTCATTTTGCTTATCTTACTGTGTTTGGGGTCTCCTTTTTGCAGGCTGCATGTTCGTATTTCCCGTTGTTTTTGGTGTCTGCCCCAGTGGGTAAGGTTAGTTCAGTGGGTTGTGTAGGCTTCCTGGTGGAGGGGACTAGTGCCTGTGTTCTGGTGGTTGAGGCTGGATCTTGTCTTTCTGGCTGGCAGGTCCACATCTGGTGGTGTGTTTTGGGGTGTCTGTAGACTTATGATTTTAGGCAGCCTCTCTGCTAAAGGGTGGGGTTGTGTTCTTGTTTTGCTAGTTGTTTGGCCTAGGATGTCCAGCACTGTAGCTTGCTGGTTGTTGAGTGAATCTGGGTGCTGGTGTTGAGATGGAGATCTTTGGGAGGTTTTCACCATTTGATATTATTTGGAGCTGGGAAGTCTCTTGTGGACCAGTGTCCTGAAGTTGGCTCTCCCACATCACAGGCATAGCACTGACTCCTGGCTGCAGCACCAAGAGCCTTTCATCCACACAGCTCAGAATAAAAGGGAGAAAAAGTAGAAAGAAAGCATTAGTAGAAGTAGAAAGAAAGAAAGAAAGAAAGAAAGAAAGGAGGGACAGAGGGAGGAAGGGAGGGAAGATGGAAGGAAGGAAGGAGGGAAGGAAGGAGAACAAAGAAAGAAAGAAGATAAAGTAAAATAAAGTAAAGTAAGATAAAATGTAATAAAGTTATTAAAATAAAAAATAATTATTAAGAAAAAAAATTAAAAACAAACAAGAAAAAATTGGACGGATAGGACCCTAGGACAAATGGTGGAAGCAAAGCTATACAGACAAAATCTCACACAGAATCATACACATACACACTCACAAAAAGAGGAAAAGGGGAAAAAATCATAAATCTTCCTCTCCAACTCCACCTCCTCAATTTGGGATGATTCGTTGTCTATTCAGGTATTCCACAGATTTAGGGTACATCAAGTTGATTGTGGAGCTTTAATCCACTGCTTCTGAGGCTGCTGAGAGAGATTTCCCTTTCTCTTCTTTGTTCTCACAGCTCCCAGGGGCTCAGCTTTGGATTTGGCCCTGCCTCTGTGTGTAGGTCGCCGGAAGGTGTCTGTTCTTCGCTCAGAAATGAGGGGGTTAAAGGAGCCGCTGATTAGGGGGCTCTGGCTCACTCAGGCCGGGGGTAGAGAGGGGCACAGAGTGCGGGGCTAGCCTGTGGTGGCAGAGGCCGGTGTGACGTTGCACCAGACTGAGGCATGCCGTGCGTTCTCCAGGGGGAGTTGTCTGTGGATCCCGGAACCCTGGCAGTGGGGGGCTTCACAGGCTTCCCGGGAGGGGGGTGTGGATAGTGACCTGTGCTCGCACACTGGCTTCTTGGTGGTGGCAGCAGCAGCCTTAGAGTCTCATGCCCGTCTCTGGTGTCTGCGCTGTTAGCCACGGCTCGCGTCCGTCTCTGGAGCTCCTTTAAGAAGTGCTCTTAATCCCCTCTCCTTGCGCACCAGGAAACAAAGAGGGAAGAAAAAGTCTCTTGCCTCTTCGGCAGGTCCAGACTTTTCCCTGGACTCCCTCCCGGCTAGCCGTGGCATACTAACCCCCAGCTGGCTGTGTTCATGCCGCCAACTCCAGTCCTTTCCCGGCACTCCAACCGAATCCCGAGCCTCAACTCCCAGCCCTGCCTGCCCTGTCTGGTGAGCAGACAAGCCTCTCGGGCTGGTGAGTGCTGGTTGGCACCGATCCTCTGTGCGGGAATCTCTCCGCTTTGCTCTCCGCGCATCTGTTGCTGTTCTCTCCTCCGCGGCTCCGAAGCTTTCCCCCTACGCCACCCGCATTCTCCGCCCATGAAGGGGGTCCTAGTGTGTGGAAACCTTTCCTCCTTCACAGCTCCCTCCCACTGGTGCAGGTCCCGTCCCTATCCTTTTGTCTCTGTTTATTCTTTTTTCTTTTGCCCTACCCAGGTACGTGGGGGGTTTCTTGCCTTTTGGGAGGTGTGAGGTCTTCTGCCAGCATTCAGTGGCTGTTCTATCGGAGCAGTTCCACGTGTAGATGTATTTCTGGTGTATCTGTGGGGAGGAAGGTGATCTCCACGTCTTACTCTTCTGCCATCTTCCCAGAAGCCTCTATCTGTTTTAAATAATTTTTCAGCAGACACTGTCTTCTCATCAATTTATGATTGAGTTCTCCAGCAAATGCCAGTGGTGCAAATGGTCTCTCAAGCCGGTTTCCCCACTGTGAAGGGAATGCACTGATAGGCTGCTGTGGACTGCTGGCATCCTGACAGTCAAGGTTACCCCCCGTAAGTTATCAATGTGGCTTTCCCTTGCGGGTTTGATTGGTATGAGCCAGGTTTTCTTTCTGCTCAGCCATGAAACTTTTAAAGGGAAGGAGGGAAGTAATCTCAGTTAATCATTGAGGTAGGTATTCAGAGTTGCCTTACCCCACCGCATGTAAGCTCATTGACATTTTATGATCTTCCTCGTGATAACATCTACAAGATGTTATCTTGTTCACACAGTTTGGTCACACAGTTTGTTCGTGAGATTACTGAAGGGGAAGCTAGGAAAGAGATCTGTTCGTCTGCTAATTACAGTAAGTCCCCTACATACAAAACTTCAAGTTGTGAACTTTCAAATATTCAAAGGTGCGTTCCATCAATGTCAGGCTTGAGTGAAATTTTAGCTTGTCTTCTGTCTCCTATTGCTGACGTTCCTTCTGCTCCACCATCTCCTACCTCCTTTTCCTCCTCCAGTCAGTAACTCTTCTTGCCTGTTCACTCGATGCCACCCCGTATGCAAGCTGTTGTACTGTACTACTGTACCTTTAAAGGTACTGCACTGTAGGATTAAAAATGTTTTCTTTATTTTTTGTGTTTATTTGTTTTTTATGTATTATTTGTGTGAAAAGTATTATAAGTCTATTACAGTACAGTACTATATAGCCAATTGTGTTAGTTGGGTACCTAGGCTAATTTTGTTGGACTTACTAACAAATTGGACTTACAAACTCATTCTTGGAATGGAACTCATTCATATGTAGGGGACTTACTGTACTTATTTTTCATTTCTACTTCTTTGATCTATAGAAAGAACTGACAAGTTATGGAAAGAACTGGCAAGTTAGGCAAAGCATTGTGTGATTAAAAGATTTGAAAGGTGTGCTTGGGCCAGAAATGAGTAGAGCATGGAGATGCCTGGTTTAAGTTTAAAACAAAATGGTGTCTCCTGAAAGAGAGCTCTTTCCTGCCAAAATCTGCTTATATTACCAAGTAAGCCATTCAGGCTTTGCACCTGAGAGATCAGTGTGTGGAGGCATGTTTGCAGGAGACCCATCCAGTTGTAGCTATCAGTTTTTTTATTGCACTCCACTCCTTCAAGTTCAGTCTTGTCCTGACGGAGGCACACACTGAGCAAATCAATATTTCATCAGGTCATACTATCATTTTCCTTTAAATGTGGCATTTCCTGAATCCTCAAATATAGTGTTGATTATATCTTGGAACCACTCTTGCCTTGGACTCTTATGTCTGAAATTAAAATATAAGACAATGGAGAGAATAGATTAAATTTTTTAAAAGTCTGATTTTATTTTTTTACTAATTTAAGAACAAGTATATTATTAAATGTTGGAGAAACTATAGACTGTAAGTGCCAGTGATCATGAAAGTCTTCCAAACTCCAGAGACTTTACCCCACTTTCTTCTAACTCTTGATTCTAGGGTTCAGATATTCTATCACTAACAACGACATTTCTCTGGAAAAAAATTTCCAACATCTTACTTAACACTGTGTGTCATGGTGAGGCAGGAGGTAGATGTGCTCCAGGCTAGAAATTTACAACTGGCCTCCTTTTCACACTTCCTGGGGTGAGAAAAAGATGGGCTGCAGGCCGGACATTCACTACCAGCCCCCTGTTTACATTTCCTGAGGCAAGAGATAAATGGGCTCCAGACAACATATTTATGACATTACTCCTGTCTACAGTTTGAGACCTTCACTTTGATATAAGAAACAACAATAGGAATAGGGTAGATAACCAGATATTGGACACTTTTATGGCAGGGACAGAGAGGGGCTAAGCCATTTTAAAAGATCAAGAGTTCATACATTTCCCATCCTTAGGGCAAGAGAGACACTACACATGTGCAAATGGCTTCACGGGGTCAAAAAGGCAGGGGAAGACAGACCATAGTAAGTCTTGCTATCTTCCTCCCAGATGCCTTTGTGATGAAGACTATCTTGACTGGGGGGGTGCGTGCACACCCAGAGGAGAGTCCTGAGACAAATTAACCATGGGGTCAGAACAATACGATTGGCCAAATAGAAGACAAAGACCTAGAAGACTGCCCCCTTGTAAAGGATTTAAACTTCCCAAAGGTGTGACTCTTGCGAGTAACTCACTGAGTTCACCTGTGTGTCTTTCTGCATGTACTCTGCTTTTCTAATAAACACTTTACTTCCTTCTATACCTTCTGTCTCCTTGTGAGATTCCTCCTTTCAAGGCAGACAAGTACTGGGGACTTAGATTTTAGCAGCTGGCCCTATGGTCTAACGCGTAAGATTCTCAGTTCCCATTCAGGCAACCATGGTTTGATTCCCAGTCAGGGAACTAAGGTCTCCCTTCCAACTGCTGCTTCACTGCAAGCTACCACTCACTGCTGCGTGTGGCTGAAATCAATGGGTTAAAGAGGCAGGGTGTCATTCTGTGGTGTAAAGACTTCTTTAAGAAAAAACAATGCTAATCCTTTAGCAATTTGCTTCCAATAGTTGTGAAACATAGTTTGTTTTGCAAACAATTGTTTAAGTTTCTTTTCAGTAGGATCTTCAGAACATGCAGGACCCTAACAAGGATTTAGGTGAGAAGGGGAAGATTGAGTTCACCAAAGAGGCAAAAAGGGAAACATAAACATTTATTGAACACCTACTATGAGGTTAGTGTATCAAATATGCTGTCAGCAAAATTCATGTAAAACTACAAGATGTCAATTAGCAGAACAATCAGGGAGTCAAGACATTTGGGCTCAAATTACAGTTATGTCATTTACTAACAGAATAACCCTAGGCAAATTACTTAACCATTCAGAAACTCCATTTCCTCATTTTTAAAATAGTATTCATAACAATATCTAAAATCATACTTAAGAAAAAAGAAACAAATAAGGTAATGCCATCAATTTTCACCTTCAAACCTGTTAGTGTGTAATGGTTTTTATTATAAAACTTATCATTATTCATTATTTAATTAAAGAAGATTAGGAAACTGAGTCTCAAATAAGATGGCCAAAGCCATTTATGAATGAAGGCTGACCTTCTCCTTTATAACACTATTTTTTATTTTTGGAGGCAGAGGTGATAGGAAGCAGGGCGAGTGGTGTGTATATCAGTGGTAGAGGGGTTGGGTTAGGATTTTTGTGGAGCCTTGAGAAATTGGATGATAAGAGCAGGGCCACTGTTCTTTATGTATTACATTATGATTGTAGCTGCTCCGTCTCCTAATAGTTTTTTAGAGTGTCTTTTAGAACATTTGCTATTTTTAGACTTCCTTGCCATGTTTTGATTTTTCTGATGTCAGAAATGGCTTTGAAAAGTTATACAATGCTGAAAGAACTTTGGTCATTTATCATCTCTCAAGCATCCAAAGTGTTACCACTATTGTTCAGCAACATTGAATGAAGAGAATTCACCCCTTGGGACTTTCTTTTGATGGTTGTTAGATTTTAGTCATAGCTAAAAATCATTAAAATCATTGCCCTCATAAGAAAAGTCTGCACTTTGGTGGCCTTGCAGTTTTCCATTACAGTGCCCAAGCTGTTCATTGAGATACAATGAGGATCTAAGCAATGTCATCTACCTCAATCATTTTTGACATGAGAGTAAAACCCAGTGTCTGAAACCTTTGTCTCTTGTCACCCTAAAACTCTATCCATCAATCTTTCTTCTCATCAGTTCTAGCATAAATGCCAGAGCGAGACATTTTCCTCCTCATTTTTAAGTTAAGGCAACTAAGCTTGCTTTTATATGTATCAACTATATCATACTACACAGGTAGAGCTGAGCCTTAGCTGGTTCCATGATGAATGCTGGTGCTGCCAATGACTTTGTTTTGGAAAGACAGTTTCCTGTTTTAACACAGTCCTTAGAAAATAGTGAACTGAAGCATAAACCACTCAAATATTTTTTTCTTAGAGTCCACTTTACTCATTTGTCACTAAAAAGTCTCAGTGTGCCATAAAACAAATACAGTTGTTCAATAATTTGGTTTCAGATCCAAACTGAAGCTGTATCAATAGTAGGAAAGAACCATTATGTAGTTCTTAACATTTTGATAAATATTTTCTTACAAATTATAGTCATTTGTTAGCTTAAGTAAGCTGAAAAATCTTTAGGATATATATTACTGGTAGAATCATGTATTTTTTCCACCATGCACAGATAATTTCAGGATTACTGGCCAAATAGTAGATCTTGTTAGGGAACTACAGTGATAAGAACAAGGGTGGATGTTCTTTCTCAAGAATATTGGGGTCTTGCTTTGAGACAAAATCTAATAAAGCTGAATGAGAGGCCTGTCTTAAATATGCAAGGTAGGGCTTTATCAGAATATACTAGTATAACGCTGAGATAGAATTAAATCCTTAACCATTTTAATACTATAGGGGCTTCCATGGATGATATAAAACTCTCTGTTTGCTTGAGGACCAGTTATGTCAGGTTTTCAGACTGTTAGGAGAATAGAATATAAAAATGAATAAGATTCTGGTATATGTTAGAAAATGTGGGTAATTCTAGATTGACTTTTTTAGATTGATATTTTTTAGGTCATTTTTAGAAGTGAAGTGATCACATAATGCGTAACCACTTTGAAGGAGGGATTGCTCATTTGCTACCACATATTTCATGTGTTTATTTGGAAAAAATGATTTCCACCTCAATTCTAATCTATGGGTTTTCCTCTTATTCTGTCTTCCTTTTAATTTTTAGCCTGAAAGAATTTCTAGAATGTTTGTTAGAGTATATTTATATTTATTCTAGAATATTTATTAAGGTATACCTTGTTGCCTGACTGGCTCAGGGGAAAATGATGAAGTCTTCATTAATTCAGCACACTAGTATGCCCAGGTGCATACTGTGGCTGAAAGTCATATCCAACGCAGCTTTTCATATCTCCAAGCATCCTTCCAGTTGCCCTTTATCTGATGGTTGAGTAGCCTTCTACCTCAGAGATACTACTGACCAGCCCTCTCACCAATTACAACAGAAAGTCAAGCATGATAAATATCTAAAGATGATGTAAATTGCACCAAAGATCAGCGTTGCAAGTGCTTACCAAAAAGCATAACCCAAAGTTAATGAAGTAGGTATGAAGGAATCTATACAGTGCTTGGCACAGATAAAATGCTATAGATATTAATTTCTTCATTTTCTTTGAATTGTCTGCTTTGCATCTCATGTGTATATATGAGCTAAAAGATATATTGTTTCAGGAAAAATACTCTAAGGTGTCATGTTGTACTCCTATAGATATTCTGAACTGTAACTCAGAACCACTTGTATTGTAAATTCACGTTACCTAGCCTCTTGACCAGTGATTATCTACTCTGTTTCAAGAAGCTCAAAAACTTCAAAAATGATCTTCCAGAGTTTCATGAAAGGCTTAATGGTTTTAAAAGTCATAGATCTTTAATCAATTTCATAACATTGGAATAAAAATCACTGCTGCTTTGAATCAAACTGTTACATTGGAAAGACAGGGAGTCTTGAAGATCCAGCTGATTTCAGTTCAAATTCCAGTTTCACTGCTTACCTGCTGTATGATCTTAAGAAACGTATTGTACATCTTTATGCATTATTGTTCCTCTGTGAAATGTAGATATCTTTTTGAATTTCCACTGGGCTGTTGTTACAAGGATACACACACACATACATGTATACACACATACACATGTATATATACATATATATTATATATACATATATATTATATATACATATATCATATGTATATGTATATAATATATATTATATATACATATATCATATGATATCATATGTTTATGTATCTATATGTATATTGAGAGAGAGAGAGAGAGATTGAGAGGGAGAAGACTTGGTAAGTAGATAATTGTAGGGGAGAGAGAAAAAGAAAGAGTCTATTCAAAGACTTCTGTTTCCCTCATTTTTCCTGTTTGCTCTACAACTAGCTCTCTAATTAGTTTGCTCTGCAGCTAGTTCTTTATGCATTCTGGATATCAACCTTTATCAGAAATGTGCTTTGTAGATGTACCTTTTCATTTTATAGGTTGCCTTTTCACTCTGTTGAGTGTGTCTTTTGATGTACAAAAGATTATAAGTTTGATGTAGTCCTGTTACCGAGTTCAAGCTCACTCTGCTCACCGCAAAACAGGCCAATAAATCAGGAGATGAGATGTTTAGGCAAGGAATATGACTTTATTCAGAAAGCTGGCAGACCAAGAAGATGGCAGACTAATGTCTCCAAAAAACCATCTTATCAGGGTCTGGATGCCAATTTTTTTTTTTATAGAACACAGAAGGAGAGGAGATGAGGAAGTAAAGTAAAAAGGCCATAAATTTTGCAAATATCCCCTGGAATGGTCAGCCTTGGGGAGAGAATGTGTTAATTTCTTCTTTCTTGCAGCCATTCACAGGTGGACAGGCTCAGGATACTTCCATGAACAAAGGCACTTTGGTTTAACATTCAGGCGGGGGGGGGGGGGGGGGGGTGGGGGGGGTGGGGTGGGGGGGTGGGGGGGGTGGGGGGGTGGGTAGGGTGGGTGGGTGGGGGGACAGTGTTCCCTGAGGCAGGCCGTTATGTATAGACAGTAACCTTTTAGTAAACAAAAGCAATGGGAAGCAAATGTTAAAGTAAAAGAGAGCGAACACGTAGTCAGATTTAGCTCTTCCCTGTTACAGTCCCATTAACCTATGTTTGCTTTAGTTGCCTATACTTTTGGTGTCATATCCAATAAGTCATTGCCAAAGCCAATGTCATAAAACTTTTCTTCTATGTTTTCTGGAGGGAGTTTTGTAGGTTTTTTTTCTTACATTTAGGTCTTTAATCCATTTTGAGTTTTTGTATATGGTGTAAGATAAGGGTTCAACTTCATGATTTTGCAGGTGGATATCTAGCTTTCCAAACTACAAGGCACATAATTTTTCAGTTAGCAGCAGAACTCAAACTGCATGGCTCAGATATCAAGGTTAGAATTTACTTCATCTTGTACATATGTATTGGTAAATTTTTATATTCTAGTGTCAGGTAGATCTGAAATAGTTGCTACAACAACCTGAAGAGCCATGGATTGAACTCTACCTATTTCCCTCATTTATGGATTCCAACCCAGCTGGAGTTAACCTGTATATAGAATTGCATACTTCTGACCTTGTTATTCTCCTGGTTTGAGCCTGAATATTTTTGTATTCCTACCAAAATTTCATATTTTGCCTCTCCCCATTCATATTGATTTATAATTGTAGGTGACATCTTTGGCCAGTGTCCTGGAATTTTATGTCTTCCCCCTACGTCCTTACTGTTACTATGGACAATTCTTAACTAGAATTCTCCTTTTGACTTTCTTAGGTCTTCAACTCCCCAAACATGGCAGCATGTAGTCCTCAAAATAAGGTTGAACAT
The DNA here is from genome assembly GCF_059928025.1 of Delphinapterus leucas. Classification (NCBI taxonomy): domain Eukaryota; kingdom Metazoa; phylum Chordata; class Mammalia; order Artiodactyla; family Monodontidae; genus Delphinapterus; species Delphinapterus leucas. The sequence continues at coordinate 34,395,274 of NC_143147.1, forward strand.
AAGTATTCAAAAGGAGGTAGAGGCTTAATATTAATAGAGTTAGAAATATTTAGAAAAGCAAAACAGTTTTGAAAACAAAAGAGAAAAGAAAAAAAAACCCTTTGATTCACCCTACATTATATAAGATTAATTATAAAAGTATAATACAATTATTCCATAAACTTATATCATGCCACCATTTTAGGCCTGTGGCAATTTTAGTTTACACTCAACTTGAGCTCTCATTCAATACAGACATTAATCGGTTGTACAAAATTTAACAACACTGGTATTATTTAATTTTATTATTTTGCTTTCATTTCTGTACTAATTCCAACTTGGCTTACCTCTTCATCCAGTGTTTCTCAATAAGGGTTCCATGGACCAACTGCATATGAATCATCTTGTTACTCATAAAATTCAGGTACTAGATGGGCTCCACTACATTCTTCTTGATTTGGAAGAACAAAGTATCAATGGAACTTTGAAAACCAGTGTCTTACTTTTTTTTTTTTTGAAAATTAATTAATTAATGTATTTATTTATTCTTGGCTGCATTGAGTCTTTGTTGCTGTGTGCAGGCTTTCTCTCATTGTGGCGAGTGAGGGCTACTCTTCATTGTGGTGCGTGAGCTTCTCATTGCAGTGGCTTCTCTTGTTGCAGAGCATGGGCTCTAGGCATGCGGGCTTCAGTATTTGCAGCATGCAGGCTCAGTAGTTGTGGCTCTTGGGCTCTAGAGCACAGGCTCAGTTGTGGTGCATGGGCTTAGTTGCTCCATGGCATGTGGGACCTTCCTCAACCAGGGCTCGTACCTGTGTCCCCTGCATTGGCAGGCAGATTCTTAACCACTGTACCACCAAGGAACCCCCTTACATTTTGTTTTAGAAGTACCATTCTCCTCAGTCAAAAAAAACAACAAAAAAAAACTTGTTCCCTAACTTGACTTGAGTTTCATCTGAACTCTAACCAATATTCATGCATTGATCTTGTGGACTGATCCTTGGCACTTCATCTTCTTTTCCTGCAATACAGTGAATCCTGATTCACTAGATCTAAGACAAATTTCTGCTTGTCTACCTTGTTACCAAACCAAAACTTGGGTCTGCTTGCTTGAACACAGTAAAGTCAACCTTCTGACACCAGGTTGTGGTGAAGGAAAGTGTAGTATTTATTACTGTAAGACACCAGACAAGGAGTCCAGGACAGCTAATGCCCAAAAAGCCCAAACTCCCCATTGGGGTTCAGCAAAGAATGTTCAAAAGCAAGGTGAAGGAGGAGGAGTCTCAGGGTATGTGATCAGCTTGTGCACAATTCTTTGATTGGCTGATGGTGAAGTAACAGGGCAGTGTCACAGGAGTTAACTTTATCAATCCTTAGGCACCAGCAGGTCTGGGGGCTATGTGCACATGGTCATCAAGTAGTTAATTTCTTCCATTTGGTGGGGGGTTTTAGCATCTGTAAATCAACTCAAGAAATGTGCATTAAATACTATTTATCTAAGTACTTCAGAGAGGAGCTAAAGCAGAGGATATGGGGGAGGGTTCTGTTCTGGGAAGGCCTCATAAGGTTCTGCTTGGTTATAATTCCCCCCCTTTACTTTGATACTTCTCAATGCTGAGGGGAATAGGGGAGATGACTTCTCTGGTTATTTCTTGCTAAATGAGGGCAAAGTCAAATTTTCAGGATTAAAGGAGAGAAAGTTGTTGACTTTCATTTCAAAGAAGTATTGAGTCCCAAGCTTAGCACCAATATTTTGTATTATTAAAATATTACTCTACTTTTGATTGCTTTATTATAGTACCTGACAGATATTTGAAAATTAGCACACATATTACAATCAGAATAATGATCAAAATGCATCCTTGTAGTATTTCCCAAAGGAGTCTTCCTATTCTAGATGGCAACCAGGATAAAAAGTTATGGAGTGGGTCCTCTCTACAAATATCTTTTAACCAAGTAGACTTTTGAGTTATTCTATTTATTTGTGTTTCAGCTTCTCCAGGGATATTAATATATATCTAAAGAACTTAGTGCTTCTGCTGGGAGACTATAGCCTGAACTGTCTTGTTTGTCACTACTATATCTAAAGTAAGAGAAAGAGCTCATGCTTACAAGAGGAGACCTTCAGACAATAAGGTTGCAGTTGGCAGCTGCTAGCAGATATTGTTTTAGAATGCCTGTTGGTGTTTGGAAACTTCAAGTTCTCAGCAATACACAGACATCTGAAATCACATCCACAAATGGCCACCTATTTTACCTTGTATGTCTGAACCATAGCTACTCCATTTTGAATTTTAAATTCATTCCTCTTCTCAATGACAAAAATAGATATACAGCGTATGCTTAATAAGCCACAAAACAGTCCAATCTGATCAGTAAAGTTTACGTTAAACCATGTATAAGGCAGAGTGATGTCCCCATTCCTCAATATGTGAAGATTTTTCCATTATTTCCACTTCTCATTGCAAATCTTTGATGGACCGAAGTACAGTAAGTCCCCTAAATATGAATGAGTCCCATTCCAAGAGCACGTTCATAAGTCCAATTTGTTCATAAGTCCAACAAAGTTAGCCTAGGTACCCAACTGACACAATCGGCTATAGGGTACTGTACTGTAATACATTTATAATACTTTTCACACAAATACATAAAAGACAAACACAAAATAAAACATTTTTAATCTTACAGTACAGTGTCTTGAAAAGTATAGTAGAACAGTACAACAGCTGGCATACAGGGACTGGCATCGAGTAAACCGGCAAGAAGTTACTGACTGTAGGAGGGAGAGGAGGTGGGAGATGGTAGAGCTAAAAGATCATCAGCAATAGGAGACAGAGGGCAAACTGCAATTTCACTCACACTTGACACTGATAGCACAGGTTCTGGCTCCTTGTTGGATTCAATTCTTTCTACCCGCTTGAAAAAATAATCCATTGATGTCTGGGATCTTTTTTTCTCATCATAGATGACAAGGTAGCACTGGATTGCATTCTGAATGACTGCTGCAACCTTCAGGTACTATTCTACATTCAGGCCCTGTGCTCAAAAATTAACGGTGTCTCCTCAAATAAAGAAATCCCCTTGCTATTTCCTGCATTGTGAATGTCTTCAGTTCTTTGGTTACTTCTTCTTCCTCTTGTCTCTCTTCATTCTTTCTCTAGGCCTTCAATTCCATCAGGTCTTTATCAGTAAGCTCCTCATGTTGCACAGCAAGAAATTCAATGAAGTTGTCCTCTTGCAGATCTACCTCCAGCTTCTCACTGAGGGTCACTAAGTTGCTGAAGACCTCTTTGGGCTCCTCACTCACTTTCTCAAATCCATGAAAATCATGAACAAACTGAGGGCAAAGACTCTTCCAAACCCCATTCATGGTGATGTCTGTAACCTCACACCAAACAAAGTCAATGTTTTTTATGGACTTGCAGATGTTATAACCCTTCCAAAATTATCACAAAGTTGTTTCTGATTCATCACTCACCATTACTGCTTGATGAAAAGGGTGACATAAATAATATTTCTTGAAAATTTTTATAACTCCCTGGTCCATAGGTTAGATGAATGACATAGTATTCAGTTGGCAGATGCACTACTTTCACATTGGGATGAAAGACGTCCATGAATGAAGAGGTGGTCTAGAGCATTTTTGTGCAGCAAAAGAATAGGACATCCTTCTCCAAGCAATATTCCTCTACCTCCTGGATAAAGTAGTGGAAAAGCCAGTCCTGGAAAATGGCTTGTGTAACCCAGGATTTGGGGTTCTCTTCCACAATAGGAAGAGAGCCCTTGGCTATGTTTTTAAGGGCTCTTGGATTCTCTGAATGATAAACAGAGAGGCTTCAGCTTCATCTCACTGGAAGTATTGCCACCAAACAACAGAGTTAGCCTATCCTTTGCTGCTTTAGAGCCTGGCATCAACATTTCCACCTTATTGATGTAACCTCAGTCTGGCATCCTCTCTGGTACAGTCCAGTCTTGTCTCATCCACATTAAAACCTGCTCAGATAAATATGCACCTTCATCAATAATTTCTCAAAGTGTTTCAGGAAATTCCTGGGCAGCTACCATATCTGCACTTGCTGCCTCACTACTTATTTTTACATTGTGAAGGTTGGCTCTAGCCTTGAACCAATGAAACCAGCCATGGCTGGCATTAAAATTGCACCCTCTGATTCTTTGCTGTGTTTCTTCTTCAAGTCTTCATAAAGGCTTTTAGCTTTCTCTTGAATCAGCATTAAGGTGAGTGGGACTCAATGCTGATGGTGATCCTGCATCCACACACTGAGGAGTTTCTGTATCTCCTCCATCACTTTTCCACACTTCAGTATTATTGTCAACATCATTGGTACAGCAGACTTCACATGTTCCATGATTTTGTCCATGTTCTTTAGAATCGTGGCATGGTTGAGTGATTGATGTTATAAGAATGAACAATGTCTACCATCTTTTCACCTCACTCCACTCTCAATTATTTTCACTTTTGTTTTCATTGTTATCACTTGGCACTTCTTAACAGTACCAGCTACATCACCACTGCTTTTATTCTTGCTTCTGGACATCCTGGGCTTGAAATAAATATACTGTACTACTGTACTCTATATAGTACTGTGCAGTAAAGTACACAAAAGCACAACCACTTGTAGAGGATGCACACACATGTCAATGTACACCAGACACATGAACTAACTTATGTGATTGGGCATGCAAACACACATCCACATCTTTAAAAGTTTGTAACTTGAAGGTTCGTATATAGGGGAATTACTGTATCTGTCCCCTGATGCCTGGGTGGCTGCTGTCTTCCCTGGATCCATCATGTCCTTCAGTGTTAAGCCTACTTTTTGTTTATATATATATTTGTCTAGTTATCCATGTTGGGGGAAAACTAATCATACATAGTAATTAGCTCAGAGGTATGTTAGCCAGGAAACATTACACAGTCCATACATTTTATCAATTATACCTTATTTTTACACAAGCATTGTACATATGCTTTCAGCAATAGACTTAAAACAAGCAACACTGCAGATCATGAGTAGTTACTCTGTGACAACTCCATTAGAGAATTCTCTTTACATCCTAAACATTCAGTACAACAGTGTGGTTAAAAGTAAAACAATAACTTTCAATGTTGATAGGGAAAAAATATTTGGCAAACAGTTCAATTAGATTAGTATAATAGGTCTTACAGCCTTGGACCAGGCTCCTGGTTCAGCTGCCCATCGCTGCTGTTTTCTTCTCATCCTGGTGTGGGTGTTTTTCGGGATCAGCAGTTCCCTATACAGATGACTCCAATGCAGAAGTCCTCCTCAAGTGGGAAATATAAGTCCAAGAGTCAATTCCATTCAGTTTTACTGCACATAAGCTAGTTGAGAGTACCTGATGCGGGTTCTTTTATCTAGGTTGGAGACAGTCCTTTAAATGCCCATTTCAGCATGCATAATCCCCTGGCTGCTGGTCATGGGACATCTGATCCTCATCCAAAGATAGACTGCTGTGATTAGCTTCAGAAACAAACTTAGAGAATTCTTTTAGTAGCTCAACTAAACTTTGTAATAATATAACAAAGGGCCATCTGGGAAGTGAGTCTTAGGCAGTAAATACTGACCTCAATTAACAAACCTTGAATTTAACATCCATTGAAACATAATTATTTTCCCTCTAAAATTACCCTCGTTTTTACCCATATGACCAAATTCAGACTAATTTGTCTGCACATAGGTTCTTTTAAATTTGCTGTGCTGGAACTTTTCATAGGAATCTCAGATTGAACTTTTAAAGTCACACCAAGAGCTTTTCACAGATTTTGCCTTACAGATTTGGGTGAATTTCTCTCTTTCTGAGGTCCCCAAAATACCTTGAGATTCTTGAGTCTGTTAGGAGGTGGCATTCCTTATTTACCTGGTACTGCTGGGAGCCTAAGAGTTTCCAATACCTGGAGGGATTAGGTAGAGAGAAAAGAAAAATGTTTCAATTCTACTTATGAAGGTAAAATTTACAAAGTTGCTGCAAATCATAATTAGCTTAAGGGAAAAGGTCTCCCTGCATTTGGAAGACACAGATTAAAAGCCAGGAATATTTCAGACGATACCCAATAATTATAAACATATTTATCAGTTTACCTAATTGCATGTAACTAATCCTTTCTGCTAACAGTTTTATGAAATCAGGGTTTCTATTAGACTTTTTAAAGTTCTTACCCAGTTCAGAAGTATGATCTGAAAATTATCAGAAACCTGTAGTTGTCCAAAATCTTTTCTATAAATCTTCTTGAAGATGAAGCAGTTTTGCAGAGCATCAGCTTAACTGTCTATGAATGACAAAAGACTTAAAAAGGCAAGGTTAAATATATGATTACAATGTTTTTGACTAAGAAGCTTAACCAAGTTTCTGTGACATACTTTTTAAGATAACTAGAATTATGACTGATAAAATTATACCAGGGCATTTCCAAACTTTGGAAACTTAATATAATTACTAGACTGTCTATATTAATAACATTTACCCATACAGTATAATCTGAGGAGGTTATCATTCATTTGACAATGCTTCCTGTGTAATTTAATGTAGCAAACAAACCTAGTTTATTATTTCTCCCTGAGATGACTTAGGGGTCCTCTGAAGCATCCCAGAGTTAGCTGGAGGTCAAAAGAACTTTAATTAGAATTTGATAGGAAGTTTGCCAAAAATATCAAAAAGATTCAAAACTTCATCAAATAGGATAATAGGTCACTGTAAATATTTATTCACTTAACCGAAGTGACAGAAGATTTCAAAAGCAAATATAGATCACTTAAAAGCAAGGAAATTCATACAATCTGTTATCAAAAGCATTATTCTAAGAAAACTTTGTTCTCTTAACAGAGAGAGGAATCAAATCTAGTTCTGCATCACTGTACTTTCAATAACAAAATCAATTTACTTAATTAAATTTAATCTAATCACAGCCCAACCATGCACAAAGCTCCTTTATCAGTGCTCCCTTTCCACAAACCTTCCACAACTTTCTGTATCCATATTAGTTTGTCCCTTATTTTTCCATTCAGAAACAACCAGATTTAGGATAAATCTACCATTTTTTTTCCTTTGACAAAAATTCACTTTCATTCCTCACACCTTCATTTACCAAAAACACACATTCCACTTTCTTGGCATACTAAAATATTTCCCTTATGATTTTACTAACTTTAATTACATATAATTTTAACCCTAAAAACCTTAATCTCTAGCAAACACCAAAAAGCAAGCAATTGTGAACTCTCTGTCATGCCACCACTTCCTGATTGGAACTTATGAACATATTCTATAACCTGTATTTGAAATGACCTAGATGTTCAATGAATTCTCATCATTTAACTTAACTTAGCAAAACTCAAGTTACCAAAAATCACAGAAAGTACTTTAAATAGACATACCCCAAACTTAATTATTCCTAAAAGAGTTCACCTGAAAAATCATATCTCATCTACCTTTATTTTATAATTTATGAAAATCATACCAATTTAATTTTTGTGTTTTTTTTGTTGTTGTTGTTGACAAACTCTGTAACAGGAATAACATGAACTTATTGGTCTTTGGTAAACCTAGGTACAATAAAAGTAAGACATGTCTTTGTTAAATAAACCAACAAGTTTAAGCAAGGTTTAATATCAGATATTAATTTAATATTGAGAATTTCCTAGATCAAGTGAACCTGAAATTTGTTCTGACCAGTTTCTTTTATATTTAGAAGTATTTAATTTGTAAGTTTAAAACACCTTCTCTGTTTTTCTCAGTCTTAGGGACTACACAAGATCAGATGAGTTCCTGGGAGCCCAGGTAGAACATTTACATTTTAAAGGCATGGGGAAGGAAATGCAAGTTCCTCCTAGAAAGCATGCTTCCTCTAAGTACATATGTTAAAACCAGCCATCATGGTCATTTTCAGGGATTTTTAAAAAACAAATAACAGTAATAGACAATAATACATATTATTCACTCACATTACATGCCTTACTTTCAGAGAAACATGAATCAGCATTCAAGTTACTAAGACCATTTAATGAAAGTCAAAACCAGGAAGAGAGAATAGGATTTGGACTAAGGTAACAAGACATACACACACACACATACCAAAATGCTCATTCTGATATAATAGCAGAGCCATTAGGGGACATTTTTCTCTAGATCTCAGAGAGTCCTAAGGCCAAACAGTGTTACAATAAAAATATCATTTTCTTTCATTTATGGGAGCATAGCTAAGATCTTCCAGTTTTGCAAAATATACCCTAAGGGGACTAGCAGATGGAAAAGAGCTCTGATTACCCATAGTTAATTATTCAGGGCAGTGTTGTCAAATATCAAGCAAGCAAACAAACCAATGCGATGCAAAGTTGTCTCTCAGGGTCACAGTTCCTTAGTCCCAGTTAGAGAGATTCCCAATCAGTGCCTCATCAGTCAGAAGCAAAACCAAAAACAAAGCTTGAGTCCAAAGTGGAGAAACCCAATCAATTCCCCATCAGAGATGAAGTTGATGACTAAGGCTTAGTCCAAAAAAGAAAATAGCAACCAATGTTCCATCATAGGCAAAGCCAATGCAATAGGGAAGGATACCCTAATGTTGTCACACATGAGCTGTGTTACTTATCAAATAAGTCTCAAACGGTCAATTCCAGTGCCTTGCTCCCTTTACCACAAAAATCAAAAGCATCATGGCCAAAAATGCCTGGTCAGCAGTGAGTACTTGGAGCTGTCCTTGACACAAATGTGCTCAGGCAGCTGCTGGACAAGGGCTGGTGTGCTATGGGTGAGATGCCCACTTGGAACTGGGCTCCATGTTGGGCACAAAAATTATTACTGAACCAAACCTTGGGCTGCTCATCCATGTGCAGTAAAGCCAATCCACTGACCCTGGGTTCTGGTGAAGGAAAGTGCAGCATCTACTGTAAGGCACCATAAAAGGAGTCCAGGACAGCTAATGCTCAAAAGCGTGAACTTCCCAATGGGTTTCAGCAAAGTATTTTTAAAGGCAAGGTGAGGGAGGAGGAGTCCCAGGGTATGTGATCAGCTCATGCACAATTCTGATTGGCTGATGGTGAGGTAATAGGGTGGTGTCAAAGAGGTTAATGGGGTTTCCCTGGTGGCGCAGTGGTTGAGAGTCCACCTGCCGATGCAGGGGACACGGGTTCGTGTCCCGGTCCGGGAAGATCCCACATGCCACGGAGCGGCTAGGCCCGTGAGCCATGGCCGCTGTGCCTGCGCATCCGGAGCCTGTGCTCCGCAACGGGAGAGGCCACAACAGTGAGAGGCCCGCGTACGGCCAAAAAAAAAAAAAAAGGGGTTAATGTTTTCAATCCTTAGGTACCAGCAGGTCTGTGGGCTATGTGCTCATGGTCATCAAGTAATTTCTTCCATTTGGTGGGGGGGTTTTAACATTTGTAAAACAACTCAGGAAATGTGCATCAAATACTATTATCTGGGTACTTCATAGAGGAGCTAAAGCAGAGGATATAAGAGAAGGGTATGTCTCAAGAAGGCACCATATGGTCCTCCTTGGTTACAATTTGTTTCACACAATGTATGCTCTCCTTTAACAGGTCTCTGCTATTTCATCTAGTAAGTGTTGCTGATATCTCCATCTCTTTACTGGAGGTGTCATTTGTTGTCAGTGCTGCACAGATATTTACTGATTATTGAATAGCTATATATACTCCTCTATGTTCTTCAGCTCCCTTGCAGTTAGGTATGGTCATGTGACTTCTTTGGCTAATAGAATATGAGGGAAATAATAAATGTCACTTTCAGGATGAAACATTTAACAGTTGGTGCTCAACTCTTCTTTTCTCCTTTTCCTATAGAAGCAACATGTTGATATGGCAGCCTGACAAATTCAAAGCAGCCTGAATCAAAAAATCACTTCAAATAGGGCAACATCACTAGAGATCTCATCTTCTGACTCACATCAGAATTTGTATAAGCAAGTCAATAAATCTTAATTGTGTTAAGGAACAGAGATTACAGGACTAAGGTTATTACAACTCAGTCTAACGTATACTCCTTAACATAGTTGGTGTACATATGAATTTAGTTGGTTTGCCACATTGAACTTTGTGGTTCTAGTGAGTCTGTGATACAGATGAGTTTTTTCTCTCTTTATTGACCCTTTGACTTTGAACTCATTAGTATGAGACATAACCTGTCTACAAGGTATTTCTAGTGACTAAGACTTGTAGTCATTTAGGATCATATTAGGTCTTGTCCAAGCCCATGTAGGCTGTAGCATTGGTTACAAAACTTCCTTCTTTTTGTTTATCTGGGCTCCTCCATGTCTTTACTGAGTGCTGGCTTCTGTGACTCTACTTTCAAATTTTAAGAGAAATTCTCTCACTGCCATTAAAAGAAAAAAGAAACAGTATAGAATAAAGGAGTCAATTTTACCCAAGGGCACATTCTAGAAATTAGGTATCCTGATGAGAGTAACATTTCTAGTAATCGGGTCATTTTTACCTCTCTGGTATGGATCCTAGTACAGCGACTTAGAAATAATAGGTGCTTAAAACATGTTTATTGGAATGAACTTGTAAATGTATTCATATTTTCTTTTGGATTATATGCCTCTTGAGGGTAAAGGCTATGTCTTGTTTCATTTTTGAGCTCTCTACAATGCTTTGCTCATATTAGAATCTTGGCAAACATTTAATTCGAATTTAGCAAGTAAGTCTGACAGTGATCAAATTGGGGAGGTGTAGTTCTTGGGCCATCAGATATGACTAGTGAGCTTCCACCTCTTTTTCACTCTGATTGATTAGTGTTGATTAAATATTCAGCAACAACGTCTCAGTGAGCCATTAAGTTACTGTATTTCATGCTCCTCCCACATTCAATATTTAGTCATAACATTTAATGGACAATAATACTAACAAATAAATATTTAAGGCTTCTAATTTCAGCATGGTTTGCTTCTGAAAATTAACACTATGATTTTTAAATGTTAGTGAGATTAGTACAGTCTTATAACTATCTTTCATAAGATGAATGTAACTCTTGGGTAAATACCAAATATATATATGCATATGTATATGTATTTCTTCAAAATAAATTAATTATGCTTTAATGTTACCCTTTGTTACAGGAAAGTTACCACAATGAAAATATTATTCTTCTTGGGAAAAAATGACTGCACTTTTGGTATTTGAAATTATTTACAAATTATTGTGATTAATTGTTGGTGCAGCTGGAATTACTTTGGTCATATTTTCCTCATGTAACAAGAGATATTTTCCAACTTATCTACTGAATGTCCATTGCTCTGTTGATGTGAATATCATAATTAGCAATTCAATATGTCTTCTTTATCTAGAATCAATTAATTATAGTATTTGATAATGTGTTTGTATTACTCTACTTTGGGATGTTCTTCCTGCTTGATGAATAGTGGTGTAAAAAACAAAACAATTTATGTTTTTTTACATAATTTCTACTTATGTAGGGCCTTACAAAATTATAATATTTAACATGAATCTTAGAAGTCTGGTTACTGATAATCATTTTTAAAAATAGAACTTTAAAATATTTCTTGGTAGAGTTTCTAATATTTTCAAAGTTTAAACATCATATGTTGATTCTTCAAATTAACTCATGTTTAATAAATTATTATTAGTCACCTAACACTGTGCTAGGCTCCAGAAATGCAAAAAAAAAAAAAAAAAGGTTATACAGAAACCCCTACTCTCAAGGAACTCATGATCTAGTCAGTAAGATATGCATAAAGTCAAAATGTCAACATCATGGTGAATACTCTTATTACGTTACTTAGGAGGAGAGAGGAGAGGTTAGACCTAATACCACTTATAAACAGGTTGGGGCAGAAGGGAGTGAGCAAGAAGGAAATAAGTTCAGAAAAATCTAAAAACTGAGTTATTTCTTAAAAATGTTACCACATGGGGCTTCCCTGGTGGCGCAGTGGTTGAGAGTCCACCTGCCAATGCAGGGGATATGGGTTCGTGCCCCCGTCCGGGAGGATCCCACATCCCGCGAAGCAGCTGGGCCCGTGAGCCATGGCCGCTGAGCCTGCACGTCCGGAGCCTGTGCTCCGCAATGGGAGAGGCCACAGCAGTGAGAGACCCGCGTACCGCAAAAAAAAAAAAAAAAAAAAAAAAAAAAAGTTACCACATGGAGAGTGTAAGGCCTTGTGTAGCATCCCAGGCATAAGGAACAGCATAGGAGGCATACACAGCTTATGTTCCTTGATATACATTAATTCCTATAAAACCATGTTTCAGGATATACAGGAGAAAGAAGATTAGACTAGAGAGAGATGCAGGGTCAGACCACAAAGATATACCAAATCAGAGTTAAGTCTTTGCCTAATAAGAAACACACAAGTTGTGAATGTTTTTTTAAAAAAGAGTTGCACAGTCAGTTAGAAAAATTTGTAGCATAAAGTTTCATAATTAGTAAAGAGAATCTTATAATAAATTACTCTAGTGTTTTTACAACCTTTAAGCCTTATTAAATTTAAGTTAATTTTAACTCAAACATTACAAATTTTACAGCAGGTGATTTAAACTGTGGTCACATTTTATAGTAAGAAACTGAATCTAAGTGCTCCACATCTGTACACCCTATTAGGTAGGCCCTTATTTCTAGAAAATTCCTTGTTAATCTTGATAATCCAGAGGGATTTTTAGATATTTTCCCCGATTTTGGTAACTAGCTAAGGCTACTTCCTTCTATTGCAGTCTCTGGTGTTTGGTTAACACCATAGGGTTGTCTTGCTAACTGGTGTTCTATGGCTCCTCTGCTCATATGCCCAGTGCTACTTTGCTGGTTTTAGACCATCTTCCCCATCGCTGCTGTCTTTTCTAGACTGCTGATACCCAAGCAGTCCTCAGATGTGCTCACTCTATATCACCAAATTTTATCCCATTTCTGTCTACCTTTCACTGAGAGGTGCAACAGCAAATCTGCTTGGGATCTTAGGGTCAGTTATGTTTGCATGTGATAGTTATTCTCTTTCCAGAGTGATAGGGGTAGATTAGAACAGTTACACAGGTAGTTTTAGAAATCACACTAAAGGATTACAGATAGGGAAATTTAGGGAATCTGGGGAAACAACTGTTAAACCATTAACCTGTCCCCAAGTTAATGATCATTTGGGAAAGCTATCAGAATGTCATGAAAGGAAGCAGGCTTGCTCAACAATAAAGTCATAAATAAAAGCACAAGCTATGCCCCAGGTCATTAAGTGAAAAAATGGGACCTGCATCCTGCTGGTTGAGGTCAGCAAGATAATGATACTAAGGACATGCACTTCTGCACATAACAAGGACAGGAATATAAGGGAAAAGTGACATTTCAAAGTAGAAGACCCTCATTATAGTGAAACTTGAGATGATTTAACATATTTTAGTATATGTAAGCACCCTCCTGCTGATTTAAATAGTACCATGACAGTCTTGGTTTGACCATATAGGGTCAAAAACTCTCCCACTTGATGTGAAGGAGGAGCTAATAATGTAAGCCTACCATCTATTCAACAAATGAGGGAGAAATTGATCTTGTTTCCCTCCCCACTTTTCCTTTAATTATAAAAATTAGTTCTCAGGGCAGAGCCCTCTTGCCTGCCAACTTGTATACCTCACAAACATCCTATATTAATAAATCTACTTCTTACCTATCACTTTACCTCTTGCTGAATTCCTTCTGTGCCAAGAAATAAAGAACCTGAACTTCATTAAGTCCTGAGAAAAGTTGTGTGGTTTCAGTTGGAACATTGTGGGTTTGAGTCCCATCTGAGGTATGACTGCATTCAAGTCCCATGTGAGGTGTGGTTTCAAGAGGGCACAAACACTTAGAATGGTAGGGCTAGTCAGAGAATAAGCATAAGCTTATGTAGTAATTCAGGCCAGGGAAGTCAATCTGCCTGATACTGGCAGTCTTGAGGTAGAAGGTAGATGAGCTTCAGGCTGAGCAGATGGAGTTTGTGAGGATATGCAATTGGAGCTTGTCTCCCCCTGACATTTCAAGAAAAACAATAAAGGCAGGAGCAGAGAGGAGCTAAGCTCTGCTGGAGTAAGAAGATAAGATGGCCATATCTTTCATTGAGGTCAAGGAGACCTCCCCGACTTCACATGCACAGAAATCCTCCTGAGGGGTAAGAAAGAGAGGGGATGTTAGCCCATAATATCTTCTGTGATATGTTCTGTCAACCTCCCAGAAACCTCACACTGGAATTCATCTTGGCTGAAGGATGCATGCACACATCAAGAAGGGCCCTGAGTCAGATCAGATACGGGAACAAACAAGATGATTGGCTGACTTTAAGCTCCCAACATAACATCACTAAATGTGGAGTTGTGGAGAAAATTATAGTATTGGCTCTGTCAAGTTGATATAAGCGCACTTCATCAAGTCACTGCCCACAGGCTAATCCTGATACATTATAACCCTCTGGACACAAACACTGGTTCAGAGTCAAGTACATAAATCCAAACAATGTTGATAAACACCATTGTGGATGTTTGCTACTGAAGCTTGTGGGGAGAAGGTCATACATGTCCCTCTGTGATGAAGACTGTGAGGAATATGTAAACATAGAGCTGCTAGTCACCACTTTTGCTACCATATGAAGAAAGTATGTAAAAATAAGGTGGGACAATTGTAGAGCCAAGAGGTGGAGAAAGAGAGTCTTGTTGGCAATTTGAGGCCATTGTTCTATTTTTACCTGGCCATATTCAGCCCTCTGGGACTTTCTAATTATATAAGAAAATGAATTCACTTTTCACACAAGCTAATTTAAGTCAGTTTTCTGTCACTTGCAAGCAAAATTAACCTTCACCTTAAAGAGTAAAGAATGTCTTAGAATAGGAAATTGATATTTTTGTTCTGAGACTGGAAATATTTGAAATCTTCAGGGACCCAGATAAGCATGGTTAGGCTTTCCTTATAGAGAAGGTGTGCATAAGAAAACCCAAAGTTTCCTTGGGAAGCAAAACAAGTGAGGAGACTGCAGAGCAAATAGGAGACTGGCTTGGAACAAAAAACTCACAGAGAATTATCACTCAAGGGAAGGGTCATGGGCTTTGTGTTTCTTGACATAAGAGTCTTCTCTACCCCTTTAAATCAACTGTATGTGCATATAGAACAGGGGTGATGACAGTCTTCTAGGTGCTAAGCTCAATCTACTATGAAAATTCTATCCTTCACATTATTGAGAGAGTTATCTTTATGACTGAACATCTGACTACTCCATCTGAAATGTAAAATGCTTTCATTATTTTAGTGGAGAAAACAAAACTCCTTTGCATGGAATGTCAGACCCTTTATAATTTCTTTTTGAACTTTAACCCTATTTCATTTTATTCTCTTCTATATACCTTCATTCCCATAATTTTGAACTTCCTGGATCCCTAATAGACCTTGTTCACATATGCCTCTAGATATTTGTGTGCCTAAAAGGTGCTTACCCTATTGTTGACCTAGTTATACCTACTTACTATCTGTGTCTTAACACAGTTTATCATTTTCTTTAAGAAGCATTTTTAGATTCCTCCAGAAGATATCCATGACTTCCTCCTCCATTCTCCTTTACCATGATATTTATCTCTCTATTGTGGCAATTAATAGTTTGTTTGACTGTTCTCACTAGACTGGAAGACCCTTGAATATGGGTTTCTATTGACTAAATCTCTTAAAAATGTACTAGAGTAAAGGATGTTTGCAAATACAAGCAAAGTTGTAAGTTGTCTCAGACCTTAGAATAGCAGACTGATTCTGTTCCAGAATATTTATTGTCAGACATTCTTCAAGGAAGTAGAAATATTAGCATGACATGGCTTATGCTCTTTACATTCTAGAGCAGAAGACAGGTAGAGAGATAGATAGGTGATAGATAGATAGATAGATAGGTAGATAGATAGATCCTTAAGGAGTATAGGAGGTGGGTACCAACTGCAATGATACAGTAGGAGACATTTCATCTAGAACAGTTGCAGAAGGCTGCATGGAGAAAATAACATTTTAATTGAGTCTTGAAAGGTATATAGAAACTCTTCCAGAAGGAGTGGGTGAAAGGAAGAAAAATAAGTTCATTACAGACAATTTTACTGTACATGAAAAATCACAGTCAAACACAAAAAATGTAGTTCATTGTGTATAAGCAGATTGCAATGGCTATTGTAATAATATTTAGCCTAGTTTCTGGCATATAGTATGTGCTCAGTCTATATTTGGTGATGAATAAATGTAGGCTGCATGAGTAAGAGCAGTTGGAAAGTATGTGCAAGGTAATTTGGTACCTAAATTGAAAGGGTCTTAATATGTTAAGGAAGGAATTAGTACTTCATCCAGACTTAAGGCAGTATTTCTAAGTGGTTAAGACCAGTTGATAGTCAGACTGCTGGGTTTGCATGTTAAATACATTATATACCAGCTTGTAGCTGTAGGAAAGCCTAAACCTTAGCTTGTCCACCTATAAAATGGGGTTAATAATTTGTAGAGTTGCTGTGAGGTTTAGAATTAAAGCATTTAGTACAGAGCTTCACACATGTGAGTTTACAATAAAGGTTAACATAATATTACTATTAGGTTTTTATACCCTGGAAAGTTTTTGAAGAATGTTAAGGGAGAGAGTGACATGAGCAGGATTTGTTTCTTTAAGATGCTACAGGGTTATTGGTATGCCAGGCTCAAGAGAAAGTCATTTTTCCTGATTTTTTTCTGACCTCTTTTTACTGGGAGGGAGGAAAAAAAAACTTACAACTCGATGAAAAACATTGGTGATTTCAAGCAGGCGAGAGGCATAACAAAGTATCAGTCAAGGTCTGGGACTAGATAATGATATATATCATTGCTTGAAGAGACTGCTTTAGACTTGGAGGAGGAACACAAGTAGCTTGGTAATGGGACTGAAGTAGGACCCTTAAGAATGAGAGTTAGAAAGGCTAGTATTAAATAGCAGGTTTAACTGGGTATAGGAGAACAGGCAAAGGGAACTAAAGAAAATGAAAAACAATGGCTAAATGACAAATAACAGTTACCAGAGGAGGAAAATGCATTGAAATGTGTAACTTTCTCACTCTCTCTGTCCACTTCTAACTCTTTTAAGAGCAGTCTAAACTCTCATATACTGTCACTTAGGATAAGTGCAGCCCCGGGTGGAGTGATTTTGGACTGAAGCCTGATTAAGAATGAGATGGGGAAGAATGGGAGAGCAGGTAGGGAGATTTCCAGCCCCTTTCTGCAATGTTGACTTGATTATTTTGCCGGTTAGTTGGTGTTTTGGTGCATGAGATAAACAAAGATCATTATTCTTAGCAACTACATGTCTACATCTATGAATCCCTTTGCACACCAATGAGATCTAGTGCCGCGGACCAGCTGGAGAAAGAGGATCTCACTGCCCAGGGTCAGAAGGGAAGGGGTAAGGAACTGAAATAGCACCGACGAATGGGGTCAGAAGGACCAAGACAACTGATGGTTGCAAGGCAAATTTTATTATGTTACAGTTGCAGATTATATAGACTAGAAAAAGGAAGGTTGCCAGATGATGGTTTACATTATCTACAGACTGTCTCAGCTCAAGGTTAACTTCCCTGGGAGAAAACCCATAAACCCAGAATCATCAAAAATAACCTGCATGTGCAGGGGGGAGACAGATTTGTTTGTTTCATTTTACATTCTTTCTGATTTCTGGGCCCTGGTGATTTATCTCCCATGGAATGGAACAAGGAGGGGAACAAGTAGGGACAGTCCCTTGGAGCAGCTGTGGCATGCCTGGCATGTCTGCAGCCTGCTCTCAAGGCTGACTGCTTCCCACAGGTCCCCCTTTTTTATTTTTTAAATTTTTGCTGCAAAATAATTCCATGAAGCTTAGTGCTGAGAGTAGTATATTGTTGCATGAGTATACGAAGCAGACATGAGAAGATTACTATCAATAATAGGCAAATTATGGCCAGGGTAATAAATCCTGACAACCTTCCAGTAATCCAAGACTGAGGGTTTAGCCACTTTAAATGATCCAGTAAAATTTGAATTACATCTTCTGAGGAAATATCATCAAGATGTGCATTTTGTATATCCTGAATTACAGCATTTAATTTCTTAAGATCAAGACTAATATTATTATCTGACCAAACACTCAACAGATGCATTTTTACTTTTTCCCATTCCCAAATACAGTCATTGTACTTTTAAGGAGTAACACAAATCCCTGTATACTTTGCATGACAAGCTAAAAGCATCCTCAATTTTAATGCTGCCATCTGATCTCCAATCCCCAGAATTGTGTTTTTAAATTCATCTAACTTGTTATTAATCTGTAAATATATGTGACTTTGTAAAGATAAAGCAAGACTGTTATTTTGAGATAATTGATTAGCAAAGTGACCATGATTAATACTCTGAGAAAGAGTAAGACCGGCAGTAGCCGCGGTAGCAGACAGAGCAGCCAAGGCAAGTAAACTTACTATTAGCCACCCAATAAAGCGTCTCCTTCTCTCCAAGGCTTTAGAGAGCTCCACCCACGCCTGTACTCCAGTATCTTCATACCAAGGTTCTCTCAGATGTACGGGCACCATAACATATATGGGTTGCTTTAGTATAAGCACAGATTGTGTTCCTGCAGAAGGGAACATACAACTGCTAAAAATACAATTAACACAACTAATATTATATCCTCCTTTGGAAGAATTACCAATGTTAATAGAACGAATCAAAAGTGTATATGGAAGAGCAACACAAGTTATAACAGGTGTATTGGAATAAGTTAGAGGCTGTTTCCATATATCCCAGTTCTTTTGAAATGTGATAAACCTATCTATGATGGGAATAGAAGAGATAAGAATTGACCCCTTGGTATGATCTATAGTACACCATATTTTGTTATTATTCCAAGATACATTGCAACGTTCAAAACTGGATTCAGGAAAGTTAACGGTCATAAAAGGAGGAAATTGATTTTTGGATATTCTGTTAAGAATAGTAACCTTATGTCCAGCTATAAGTATCACTTGTCCTCCAAGTAAACGCTTCATACAGAAATAATTTCCTGAATCTTCACGTGTAACCTTGGCTATAGTATTAGCGGAATCCCTAAGTGGTGAGGCATATGAGATTCGATCTCTAATATTAATAGGTTGGCCATTTTTATACCAAATGATGGTATCCTTAAAATCCTTTCGTCGGCTGGTAGCCGGGCATGTAAGAGTAATGTTGGTTCCTGTAAAATGAAGGATGCCTGGAGAGGCTGACAAATTAATTGATTGATCCGTTCCCTCATAAACATCTGTATGCTCATAACTAATAGCCTTTACACATCCAGTTTCCAGGTTCAATGAGCTAAGACAGACAGGATGGGTACTAAACCAGTTAGTATAATTTACAGACATATTGATTTGTTTTATATTCCCAATAAGAGGCCCATAAACAGTATCATTGTAAAATACAGGAAACTCTGCTTCAGACCAAGATATGGGTTTTAATAGTGGAGGATCAGGTACATAGGCCCAGTAAGTTGCTGCATTAACAGAAGGAACACATGAAATTGTTGCCAACATAGCCAAATATAAAGTTACAGGTGTAACAGGATTATTCTGTTGTTTCACTAACTCTTGAGCTCATGAAACCAATTGTTTAATTTGTCCCCAAGTTGGAACATCACTCCTTTGAGTCGTCCTGGTAAGTGGTCTCCTCTTCTTCTTCTTTTTCTGAATCAACACTGTCAAATTTTCGGGAGAGATGCAGAGCTTCTTCATCTTCTGAACTAGTTGTGAGCTGTGGCGAGCAATCTATTTGCTTGACTAAGTGCTCAGGAAGCCAGCGAGGTCCAGGCGCTGATCTGGGAAAGATACACATGTGACCACGTCCCCAAATCAACACAGGATCAGGGCCATACCAAGTGCTGGTTAACGGATCTTTCCAGAGGACCTCCAGAGATTGAGAGGCCAATCTTGGCTCAGACACCAACCTCTCCCCTGCAGAACGGCTAAATTTATCAACAGTGAGAAAATTTAAAATAAACAAAGTATGATTTATAAGGCTATGTGGTGTTGTTCTATATAATTCCCCCTTTTTATTTTTTCAATAGTTAGCTTTAAAGATCTATTTGCACATTCTATAATACCTTGTCCTTGAGAGTTATATGGAATGCCTGTAATATGGGTAATTTGTAATGAATTACAAAATGTTGCAAAAGCAGCACTAGTGTAAGTGGGCCCATTATCTGTTTTAATAATTTTGGGAAAGTTCACGAAAGCAAAACAGTGTAATAAATGAGTGATAACATGTTTAGTAGCTTCTCTGGTCTGTGCTGTAGCACAGAGGAAACCAGAATAAGTATCAATAGTGACATGAACAAACTGTAATTTCCCAAAAGTCGGGATATGAGTAACATCCATTTGCCATAAATGACTAGGTAATAATCCACGAGGATTAACACCATAATGTGGAAGAGGAAGGTGAGGTAAGCATTGTGGGCATTGCTTAACAATTTGTCGGGCGGCTTCACAAGTAAGGGAAAATTGTTTGCATAACGTAGCCGCCGACTGATGGTGTAAAGCATGCGATTGTTGTGCTGCTTGTGAAGCAGTTTGATCATAACTTACCATAATATGAGGGTGTCCAGGACATGCACCATGAGTATCAACAGTATGAAGATAATGAATGCAATACATTAGCCATTCTTGACAGCATGACGAACGGAAAGGAGGAGTACGGTAAATTGGGACATGTCCTGCTTTAGGGAAAAGAGATTGAGGAGGAGGAGTAACTTTAACTTTATTCTTGGGAGGAAAATGCACAGGATAAAGATCACGTTTAGATCGAATTAAAACATCTGCAGTCGCATTAAGTTTAGTCAATGGACCAGGCAAGTTAGAATGAGCACGGATATGCAGAGCTGCAACAGGACCATCGTGGGAACGAATAAGCTGTTAAAGCAAACAAAAAGAGGATGATAATTCAGGGTCATTAGTATGTCCTATGGTCTCAGTCTCCAAAAGAAATAATAAGTTAATAAGATATTTACTATCAGAAAACAAATTAAAAGATATAGAAGACAAATGTTTAAAAGCCATAATGACAGCATACAGTTCAACACATTGAGCTGAAGTCAAGGAAGTTTGTGCAATTAGTTTTGTTCCGTCGCCAATGATTACAGTAGCCATTCCTGAAGAAGAACCGTCTGTAAAAACCAAAGGTACACGAGGAATAGGCTGTTGCCTAATTATAGAAGGAAAGACATAAGAGTTAAGTTTGCTGAATTGGATCCATTTATCAGCAGGGTAATGGCATTCCAAGGTACCTGAAAATCCTACAAGAGCAAGACCCCATTCATTACTATGTTGAAAAAGCCAATTTTGTTGACTAACTGAATAAGGGATAATAATTTGAGAAGGTCATATACCTATAAGTTGTAAGCATCTAGTTCTACCTTGCATTATTAAATTACTAATAAGTTCATAATAAGGGTTAATAACTTTAGAGGGTGTAGTTTTCATATGAATCTATTCAATAATTCCAACAGCTTGCCATAAGATGGCAGTAGGCACAGGAGGAGTTGGATAAATTATTAAGAAAATTGGAAGGTGAGTATGAATTCTAGTTAATTGTGTAGAACTGATAGATCTATTGACTATTTGTAAAGCTTGAAATCCTTCTGGAGTCATAGAGCATGAAGAAGGATCTGAGTCACCTTTAAGTATATCAAACAAAGGCTGTAATTGAGCAGTAGTAAGTTTTAAGGAAGACCTTAGCCAATTAATATCTCCAAGTAATTTTTGAAAATCATTTAATGTTTTTAAATTATCAACTCGAATTTTCAGTTTTTGAGGTCTAATAGTAGTGTTATCAATATATTTTCTCAAATATAAAAATGGAGATTGTCTTTGAATTTTTTTTGAGGCAATGACCAAGCCAAATGATTGTTAGGATTGTTGTAAAAATTGAAAAGCAGTCTCTAATAAAGAAATATTATCAGTGGCTAAAAGTATATCATCCATATAATGTATGAGATAAAACACTGGAAACTTTTCTCACAGGAGTCAAGGTCTGAGCCACATATTTTTGGCATAATGTAGGACTATTTGCCATGCCCTGAGGCAATACTTTCTATTGAAATCTCCTCATGGGTTCCTTAAAATTTAAGGAAGGCAAGCTAAAAGCAAAATTTTTTTTTATCTTTAGGAAACAAAGGAATAGTGAAAAAACAATCTTTTAAACCTATAACTTAAATATGATAATTCTGTGGTATGGCTGTTGGAGAGGGTAGGCCTGGTTGAAGAGCTCCCATTATTAGCATAGTTTTATTGACAGCTCTTAGGTCCTGTAATAACCTATATTTCCCAGATTTTTTCTTGATAATAAAAAATAGGAGTATTCCAAGGGCTATTGGAAATTTCTAAATGCCCTAATTGTAATTGTTTTATAACTAACTGCTCTGTAGCCTCTAATTTCTCCTTAGTGAGGGGACATTGGTCCACCCATACTGGGTCATCAGTTAGCCAAGTAATTGGATCAGCAGTGAGTAGAGGAGAATCCAAGGTCCCTAAGAAAAACCCAAACCTTGTCTATCATTTTTAAATTTTCACATCAATAGGATAGACAGTTCCTTGTTGATTTGTTCCCAGCCCTTTTGTGGGGAGAAATCCTTGATCCAACGTCATATTAGAGACTTGAGAGTTTGGACTGTAAAGCAATACTCCCATTTCTTTTAATATATCTTGACCCCAGAGGTTTAAAGGCAGCCCAGGCAAAACATAAGGCTGAAAGTATCCTGAATGGCCCTCACTATCTTGCCATAATAATAATTGACTACTTTGTATAGGGGAACTTTGTCCTGTTTCTTGAAGTTCTGTAATAGTAGGACTAATGGGCCAATGTTTAGGCCAGTGCATCTGCGTTATAACAGAGACATCAGCTCCAGTGTCTAACAAACCTGAAGAAAAACTTTCCATTAATGGTTAATTTCATTTCTGGACGTTCTTTCCCTATCTTCTGTATCCAGTAGGCATCATTAGATGATCCAAAAGCCTTCGCTTCTCTCTTTTGATGTTGTAAAATTTGTCCATGAGGTACAAAGGGCAAAAGTAGCAATTGTGCAATTTTATCACCAGGAGAAATAGTTATTATATTTTTAATAGTTTGTGCCATGATTTTTATTTCTCCTTCGTAGTCAGAATCTATGACTCCTGGCATAATAGTTAAACCTTTCATGGTGACACTACTTTTTCCCAATAATAGTCCAATCAAACCCTTGGATAAAGGTCCATAGATGCCTGTAGAGAGGGCCTGAGGACCCATTTCAGGAGTTAATACATATCGGGCGGAGGTACTGAGGTCCAGTCCTGTGCTTCCTGGTGTTGCTCTGGAGAGCGAGGATATTGTATGTTTTTATTCTTGGTTAATGTCTGATTGATAATTTGAGGAGGATACACAGACATTGCCCCTATTGTTTGTTGGGGCCAGGGAAGGCCCCAGGAGGAGTTTACCGACAGTGGTGTCCCATCCTTGTGGGCCACTGAGCACAATCTTGTGCTCAATGTTTTCCACTATTGCATTTAGGGCATAAACCAGGGACTTTCCAACCATCTGGAGGTTTTTGAGTAGGGAAGGAAGGACTAGGGTTAGAATTAAAAGATCTACATTCTCTAGCAAAATGACCTGCCTTTCCGCATTTAAAGCAAGTCTTTGTTTTCTTTTGATTGTTTTTAAACCCCACTTTAGTTAATGCTGCAGCCATAGCAGCACCCTGTGTATAAGCAGGCCCAATGTCTGCACAAAGGCGAATATAATCCTCCAATGTTCCCCATTTTCTCCAAGATCAAATCACAGCCTGTCATGCATTATTAGCATTTTCAAAAGCAAGTTGCTTAACTACAATTGTACCAGTGAGTCCGTCCACAATGAGTCTCCCCACTGCCTGTAACAATCTATCTACAAAATCAGCATATGGTTCATCAGGTCCCTGTCTAATTTTTGAAAGATCCTCAGTTTTGTGTGCAGAAGGTAATTTCCTCCAGTCTTGTAATGCCAAATGATTTATTTGAGGATAAGCAACAAAGGGAGAAGTTAATTGATCTTGTAAATAAATATATTGTCCTTCCCCAATCAGCATATGATAATCAACTGGAATATTATGGACAGCATTCTTTTCTGCTTGCTCAGCAGCCCGTTCATAAAAATCAGACTTCCATATCAAGTAATCTCCACCATTTAAACAAGCTCATGCAATAGACTTCCAATCAGTGGGGGGAAGAGCTTATCCTGCAATAGTGTCAACCATAGCAGTAGTAAAAGGAGCAGTGGGTCCATATTGAGCACAAGCAGATTTTAAATCTTTCAAAACTTTAAAAGGAAGAGCCTGATGCTCCCTAATAGCCTGTTGAGGATTATTAGGATCAGGTCTTTCTATGACAGGACAACAGAAAATAGGATCTTCTCGCTTTATTGCTCCTTGTACAGCACGTTGCAAGGGACTGAGCATTTTTACAGATGTAGATTTTTGAGGAAGACAGTCCTTACTAATTTGCAGCTTTTTCACTGACTTATCTATCATAGCCATTAGAAAATCATCCTCAGGATATTTCTCTATTTTATATTTAAAAGCCTCATCTGTTAAGTCAAAATGTTCCTCTTCATCTGAAATATTTAAATTAATTAGCTCTTTCGGTTTAGGAAGTGGTGATGCAGTAGCTGATAATACAGTCTTTTCTTCTGTCAGAGGCTTATGTTTTTCTGACTTTACATTCAAATCAACACTATCATGAGAAGAATCTAAACATATTTTTATCAGATTCCACAAACTAAATGTAACAGCAGGAGTATGAGTAGGCCCTCGAGACTCAATAATTTTTAAAAATCTTCTCCAGCTTTCTGCCAGATTTCTATGTCAACAGAGCCGCCATCAGGAAACCAGGGAGATACACCATGGATATGCTGTAAAAATTCAGTCAACTGTGAGGTAGAAACTTTATTACCCCGAGCTTTAAGCATCGAAAGTAAAACCTGAGCAAATAATTCACACTCCTTTGAGCCCTTTTGCCCCATCTTATTTTACTTCTGATTATTGCCTTATGCCTCTATTAGTTTCACTTTTACTTGTGACCACACATATTTTGCACAAGCATTCTCTTACCTGCACTTTCTTTTTCTTTTAATTGCCTTCACGCTTCAGGTCCCTGTTCAGGTGCCACTTGTCGCGGACCAGCCAGAGAAAGAGGATCTCACTGCCCAGGGTCAGAAGGGAAGGGGTAAGGAACTGAAATAGCACCGACGAATGGGGTCAAAAAGACCAAGACAACTGATGGTTGCAAGGCAAATTTTATTATGCTACAGTTGCAGATTATATAGACTAGAAAAAGGAAGGTTGCCAGATGATGTTTTACATTATCTATAGACTGTCTCGGCTCAAGGTTAACTTCCCTGGGAGAAAACCCATAAACCCAGAATCATCAAAAATAACCTGCACATGCAGGGGGGAGACAGCTTTGCTTGTCTCATTTTACATTATTTCTGATTTCTGGGCCCTGGTGATTTATCTCCCATGGAATGGAACAAGGAGGGGAACAAGTAGGGACAGTCCCTTGGAGCAGCTGTGGCATGCCTGGCATGTCCACAGCCTGCTCTCAAGGCTGACTGCTTCCCACAATCTAGTTGTAGGAATTTATAGTTCACTTGCAGCAAATAGAGTAGCACTTGAAGTAGTGTTGTCCAGGCTATTCCTTTGAGGTTTTGTGAGATATTAATATGTGGTCTGTGAAGAAGTGTTTCTGTGGTCCTATTAGTCTGGAAACAGTGAGTTAAGCAGAATGAGATCAGTTTAATCACTGTAGGACTTCTCAGACGCTTACTATGCCAATGTTTATCATTTATCTCCTAGATGGAAGAGCTAGGCAGAGGGCAAGATTGCAGGACAAGGAATAAAGTGTTCTGCTCTCAATGTGATCAGTCTAGTGAGAAAGACAGAGAAGAGTAATCCGATCAGAGCAATAGTTTGCAAATACTTCTGCTGAGTGTAATATTCTGCTTACCACTTAGTCACTTCACTTATGCTATTTCACTTTCTCAAAGCCAAAATCGAATCACTGACTTTATCTCACTGCTACTTACTTCTTGTCTGGCTTGAGACATCAGGAATTGGCTTAGATATCATCATGTTCAATCTTAATTTTATAGCAGAGTTTTACTAAAATATTTGAGTAGGCCTAGACATTTCTATCATGCATAGCTTCCCAAGTTGTGCACTACATGAGTGCAAGGTGTCTTTCACTAGACTATGATGTGAATTGATTGTGAATAGCACCCCCAAAGTAATCTATGCAGCAATAGATAGTAGCCCTTATTAGACATAACAATATTTAATTTATTTTCCCCTAGAAGTGGTAGCTACATGTTCTAAGGGGGCTGAGAATAGTGATTAAAATGTAATAATCAAAAGAGTATAAATCTTAAAGTCTGAAAGGTATATTATGTCTCTAAAACACATTTCATTATAAAATAAATTGCTAGGATGACTATGTTACAGTTATCTAGTAAAAACCTATATTATATCCCTAATTTCAAAACTTCATCTTCTCTAGTCAATAATTAAAAACTAGTATAAAAAGAGGGTGGGGACAGAGGAGAAGCAGTGAGTGACACTGAAGTATTTAGAAAGAGGATAGAGGCAAAGGAAAAACTACTCAGAGAACATCTAATGGAAAGCAGGTGTCAGAATAATAATGAAATATATATATATATATATGTGTGTATATATATATATATATATATATATATATATACATAAATGTAAAATCTTAGGTTTATGTAATACTCCTTAGTGAGTCATCTCATGTAGCTTGCTAAGTTGCAGAAAGAGTAGCACAGTAGTTTAGTTTTATAGGTGATAAAAGAATTGAGGAAAGGAAGTATTGTGTTTTCTGACACCCTTTGTGATTAATTTCCAGAATGTCTAATCTCGGCAGCATCACCCTTAAATCCCAGTCCCACACCTGCTTCAGCCATATGATCTTCTTCCACTTGACTTGTTGAGGTGTTCAAAAACATATTTAAATAGCTCCCAGGAATAGCAACTTTGTTCTTTATCTCACAATGAGGTTTACCTTCTCAGGTAAGACTTAGACCTTAGACGTTGGAGGGAATTTCACAGCATTGCCAGGTTGTTTTTCTTCCTTCACTTGATTTACTTATTTATCCTACTGGACTATGACTATGTTGAGCACAGGGAACTCTGTATTCCATCCTGAGCATCACTCATCTCTAACACAGTGCCTGTCTCATAGTAGACAGTCAATAAATAATTGTCGAGGGAGTAACAGTCATGGCATCTCTCACCTATAATTTGAGAATCTCAGCTTCAGTCCCTGTAAATTGTTTCATTATGCCAGTTATGTCTCAAGCCCATTAGTACTCTACATGTTACAAAAGGCTATTTTAACCAAGATGGATGTTTGCACAGCTTCCTCACTCCCTGGGCAAGTGTGGAGTTTAACAACCCTAATGCTCATTCTGAATCAAAACCAGGAATTACTGTTTGCTTAGGTTC
This sequence comes from Delphinapterus leucas, assembly GCF_059928025.1. Classification (NCBI taxonomy): domain Eukaryota; kingdom Metazoa; phylum Chordata; class Mammalia; order Artiodactyla; family Monodontidae; genus Delphinapterus; species Delphinapterus leucas. The sequence goes on from NC_143147.1 coordinate 34,422,770, forward strand.
CAAGAGTAAATCTTCCTGTACATAGAAATGTATCATGTTGATGCTCTTGATGGGCAGGCTGCCCAGAACTTCATTGAGTTCTACTTGATCTATCAAGTAGATTATGTTTCTACTTGATCTATTGACCATGGAGGCTTGAAAATAAACAGCTTTGCCAACTCCACATAACTGGTTTAGAGGTTGGGAAACCAGGAAAGCTTTGCACAAAGCTAAGAGCTGGCACAGGGCTTGGGGTTTTGAGTAAGTTTCTGCAGTTGGCTTCAGGAGGGGAAAAAGAAATCTGTATTCTAAAATCAGAGCAGGAAATTGGACCTTGAATTCAATCAGTGTGTTTAGGGAGCACTCACCATATGCAAGTAATCAGATGGCACGTTATAAGAATGAGAGGGAAGTGGATGTTAATGTTACCGAATCTGAGCTCTTACCCTTGTCACGTAACAGGCCAATAACTTGAGAGATGATGTGTTGGAGTAAGGAATAGTGGTTTTAGTTGGAAAGCCAGCAGGCCAAGAAGATGTTGGACAAGTGTCTCAAAAAACTATCTTACCAAAATTAGAATCATATTTCTTTTAGAGTAAAAGAGGAGGGAGTGTGGCTGGTTGTTGCAAACTATTTGGTGGCAGTCAGATCCTGGAGGGGAAGTGATAACCCTTTGTTCTTGCAGCTGTCCAGGAAGGTCTAGTCATGCTGTTCCTGTAGACCTCCAACAAGATGAATGTTATTCTCTGTTCGGCAACTTTTTATCTTTGCATGAATGAAAAGTGTTATACCTTTAAAGGTCAAACCTGGGAGAGAGCCTTGAGAAGGGTCTATTATGTATATTTTAAGCTATAGGGAACATTCTTTTACAAAGGTACAGAGTCAGCATGACCAAGCACAGGCAACAGGCACACAGATTAGAGCTAAAGGAATAGATCAAATATGGAGTCAGCTTTCTTCTTCTCTATTACATTAAGGCTGACTCTACCATTTGGGCAAGTCATCTGACCTTTGTGATATCAAATTTCTGAATAATTTCTGTATCTATGATAAGGATATGGTGACAGAAAAGATGACTTGATAGAAAGGGAAGTACTATTATTGGAATGAAATAAGCCTAGATCCCATTCATAAACCTACAAAGCTCCACCTGTGAAAACTAAAAATGCTACTCAGCCTTGATTTGATTTCTTCATCTATAAAGTGGTAATAATACTGCAGGTTAGCCAGAAATAATAAGTTTGATAGTCACGTGGCAACATATATAGAGCTCAGACATTTAACACTGAATGAGGAAAGCAAGAATCAGAATACACCTAATGTGCTCTCTCCGTGTGTGTATGGTGAAAATTGGAGCAACACCCTTTAAATGGACTAGAGTGAAGGTCTATGGCCAAGGAGGGGAAAGGAGTGATAAAAATAATGAAAACAAAAACAAAAGAATCATCTGACATGGACCATAGATAATTATACTCCTGAACTGAGTAGCATAATTAACTCAATTCTGTGGTCCATGAAGGGGAAAAAATAATCATGCAAATAAATATATAACTACAAATCATAATAACTGATGTGAAAATAAGAAAAATATGTTATTATTAAGAAGAAGGGGAGTAGGGGAGCTCTAACATAGATGTTAAATTGAGCCAGGTGAAAGTGGAGGAAAGGACATTTCAGACCACAGAAACAGCCTGTACAAAGTCCATGGTCCTCTGAATAGAATGATGCATTCAAGGGACTGAGAGAGCCACAAGGCTGGTGTATGAGAACCAGAGTAATTAGAGTGAGCCTGAAATGATAGACAGAAGCTAAGCTATGCAAGGCCTTTTGGACCACATGTAAAGGTTGCATTTTAACTTAAATACAATGAGAAGCCATTAAGGGGGTTTAAATACAGAGGCTGGTAGATAGTAATTGATTTGGTAGGAAGAGAATGTATGTGGCATGCTCAGATTTTTGTTAAAAATTCTACCGGCTGCCAGGGAGCCCAAGTGGATGTAGATAGATCTATTAAGAACTTTCTTGCAGCAAACCAAATGAGCCATAAGAGTGGTTTGGACGAGAGTGTAGGCAATGGGAATGTAGAGAAGTAATTTTTTGGAAAGATACTTGGAGATAGTATCAACAGGTCACACAAGAGCAATATGTCTTTGACATGGATTATAGATATGTTCAAATTATTTGCCACTCCTTTTTTGTTTCAGGATTATACATCCCTTTCTGGGATGTATTAACATCAGAAATAGTCATGGTACTTTTACTTTAGACAGATAATGTAAATTTAAGTATTATGTGTCAATTCTAGGTGGAAGTTATGAGGCAGAGGATGCTTTGCTACACTTTTTGTTTCCTCTGACATGAGACTAGCAATGCCCCAGAGAGAGGATGTGGCACCAACCTGGATCTACAAAGTTACAGTAATCAAAACACCATGGTACTGGCCCAAAAATAGCCACATAGATCAAGGGAAGAGAATACAGAGCACAGAAATAAACCCACACTCTGAAGGTCAATTAATCTAAAACAAAATAGGCATGAATATACAATGAAGAAAGGACAGTCTCTTCAATAAGTGGTGCTGGGGAAACTGGAAAGCTACTTATAAAAGAATGAGATTAGAACATTTCCACACACCATACAGAAAAATAAACTCAAAATGGATTAAAGACCTAAATGTAAGAGCTGAAGTCATCTAGAAGAAAACATAGAACACTCATTGACATAGATCATAGCAATATTTTGGGGGGATTTGTTTCCTAAGGTAAAAGAAATAAAAGCAAAAATAAATGTAATCTAATTAAATAAGCTTTTTCATGACAAAGGAAACTATCAACAAAACAAAAACACAACCTACTGAATGGGAGAAAATATTTGCAAATGATATGACTGATAAGGGGTTAATATCCAAAATATATAAACAGCTCATACAACTCAATATCAAAAAAACAAATAACCCACTTTAAAAAATGGGCAAAAGACCTGAGTAGACATTTTTTTTCAAAGAAGATATACTTATGGTCAACAGATACATGAAAAAATGCTCAACATTGCTAACCAACAGAGAAATGAAAAACAAAACCGCAATGAGGTATCACCTCACACATGTCAAAAAGGCTATCATCAAAAAGATTACAAATAACAAGTATTGGTGAGAATGTGGAGAAAAGCTAACCCTAGTACACTGATGGGTGGGGGAGGGTTGTAAATTAGTGCTGTTTTTATGAAAAACAGTATGGACGTTCCTCAAAAACTAAAGGTAGAACTACCATTTGATTTAGCAATTCCATTACTGTGTATATATCTGAAGAAAATGAAACCACTAATTTTAAAAGCTACGTGCACCCAACGTTCATTGCAGCATTATTTACATTAGCTAAGATATGGAAGCAACCTATGTGCCCATCAACAGATAAATGTATAAAGAAGATGCGATACACACATGTGCATGCGTATGTGAGCATGCACGTGCATGAATGCACACACACACACACACATACACACCACAATGGAATATTACTCAGCCATAAAAAAGAATTTAATTCTGCCATTTGCAACAACATGGATGGACCTGAAGGGTATTATGCTAGCTAAGTGAAATAAGTCAGAGAAAGACAAATACTATATGTTTTCACTTATATGTAGAATCTAAAAAATAAAGTAAATTAATGAATATAACAAAACAAAACAGAAACATACTCATAGATACAGAGAAGAAATTAGTGGTTACTGGGGGTGGAAAGTGGTGGGAGGAGGGGAAAGATAAGGGAAGCAGGTTAAGAGATACAAATTACGAGGTACAAAATAAATAAATACAAGGATATATAATATTATACAACATGGGGTAATATAGCCATTATAATAATAAAATGGAGTATAATCTATAAAAATATTGAATGACTATGTTGTACACCTGAAGCTAATATAATATTGTAAATGAACTATACTTCAGTTAAAACAAACTTGATTGTTTGGCTGATTATGGTATTCAAATTTGTTTGTCTTCCAAAAGGATCTCATAAAGAACTGTGCATGAAATGAAATTACAGAAGACCAATACAGTCTCTGGGAGAGGGAACACTGAAAAGGGTAGCCTTAAATGGAGGATTTGGTCTCAAGATACATGACATAATATAACTTCTGTTCTGGGTGGGCCTCCAATGATGTCTGGAAACTCTTTCACTAGACCTTGGTTTCCTCCTTCTGCTCTTCACTCTGAATCTTTTAAACATTTTCTGTTTTACCCAGCCATCAACTCTCCTCTCACACCTTCCTCACTCTCATCAGAAGACCTTGCCTCCTACTTCTTTGGGAAAATACCTATAGAACTTGAGTTTCTGAATAATAGTCCCTCTGGTCTGAAATGCATATATCCTTTAAACTTTTCTTTCTTCTTGCCAGTCCAAAAGAAGATATTGACATTTTCTTTCTAAAGCTGATGCCCTATCTATGTTTGCAACTTTTCCTTTCTTAAGTATTACTCCGTCGATCATTCTGTCTGTTAGATATTTCAGACCTCCTGCATTGGCTTCTTCCTGGGGTGCTACAGACATGTTCAAATATCTGTTATCCTTTAAAAAATCAGAATAAAACCTTGTCTCAACCTGGTTCTCCCTAAAGTTATTCTCTCTCTCTCTCTCTCTCTCTCCTTTTCTTTCCAGGTTCCTTGAAAGTCAATACTTTTTTTTGTGGATGAAAAACGTTGCCTGCATGTCAGTAAACAAAGGATGATGCAGCCAACAGCCACTGTATCCACCCACAACTCTGCATCCTGTGCGGTTTCAGGATGTAGAAAAGCAGGATACTGGCCTTAGTTAGTTAAGGTGCATATCAAAGGAATTATTTCAATGAGCACAAACTCTTGCATCTTCCCATACATAAAAAAGTGCTAAAGTCATTAACTTGAGATGTCTGGTTTTCTTTAACAGTAATCTTTTGATATTTCCACTACTTGATTTTTGTTAAAAACTCCTATATATTCTGGCACCTCCCTCACCTTGGCGATCTGGGGGGAAGTCCTCAGAAAATCCACCGAATAAAACATAATTCTCATTTTAGGCTGTGAATTGTTTTTCAATCAACAGTTTCTATATATTTCTCTCCTATTCTTTTTTTAAACCACTGAATTTTAGCCTTTACTCCAATGACTGAGTTGAAACTGTTTTTTAATAGGCTATTAACAACCTCTAATTATTGAGCTCATTAGCGTATCCTTTCTGGATTTTCTATTGCATATTATGCTATCGAATAAATCCCCCTTGAAAACATGTTTTCCCTTGGCTTTGGTAGCTTTACTCTTAGTTTTCTTCCCATTTTTGTGACAGTCATTGCCTTCTTTTGACTCATTTCTCTTTGTTCAATTATTTAAATAAAAATATTTAAGATATACTTTCTCTTTTTTCTCTTTGCCCTGGCCAAATAATCAATTTTTGTAATGTTAATTATCTCACTTTTGTTTAGATAATTCACAAAGTTTTAACAATAGTTTTAACTGCTCCAAGCTCTAAGCTTAGTCTCTTTTTGTATTCTTATGCCAAAGTAATATCAAACTCAGTGTATACAAATCTTAAACTTGTTATGTTCCCTTCAAGCTTGCTGTGTAGGTTTTCTGCATCCAAATCAGAACTAGATAGGTCATATCTCTACTTGAAAACCTTACCACTTTAAATTTTTTGCATTGCTGGGGCAGAGACTTTTTTAAAAAAAAATATTGGAGTATAGTTGCTTTACAAAGTTGTGTTAGTTTCTTCTATACAGCAAAACAAATCACTTATACATATACATATATCCACTCTTTTTTAGATTTCCTTCCCATTTAGGTCACCACGGATCATTGAGCAGAGTTCCCTGTGCTAAACAGTACGTTCTCATTAGTTACCTATTTTATACATAGTACTGTATATATGTCAATCCCATTCTCCCAGTCCATCCCTTCCACTCCCCCCCTTGGTAACCATGTTTGTTGTCTACATCTGTAACTCTATTTCTGCTTTGCCAATAAGTTCATCTGTACCATTTTTTCTAGGTTCCACATATAAGCAATATAATATGATATTTATTTTTCTCTTTCTGACTTACTTCATTCTGTATAACAGTCTCTAAGTCCATCCACATCTCTGCAAATGGAATTATTTTGTTCCTTTTCATGTTGAGTAATACTCCATTGTATATAGGTACCACACCTTCTTTATCCATTCCCCTGTCAATGGACATTTAGGTTGCTTCCATGTCTAGACTATTATAAATAGTGTTGTAATGAACACTGGGGTGCATTTATCTTTTCAAATAATAGTTTTCTCTGGATATATAGCAAGGATTGGGATTGCTGGATCATATGGAAACTCTATTTTTGTTTTTTTAAGGAAACTCCATAACGTTCTCCATAATGATTGTACCAATTTACATTCACATCGGTGGTGTAGGAGGGTTCCCTTTACTCCACACCCTCTCCAGCATTTATTGTTTGTAGATTTTTTGATGATGGCAATTCTGACCACAGTGAGGTGTTACCTCATTGCCGTTTGATTTGAATTTCTGTAATAATTTGGATGTTGAACATCTTTTCATGTGCCTCTTGGCCACCTGTATATCTTCTTTGGAGAAGTGTCTATTTTTTTATTGGGTTACTTGTTTTTTTGATATTGAGCTGCATGAGCTGTTGGTATATTTTGGAGATTAATCCCTTGTCCATTTCTTCATTTGCAAATATTGTCTCCCATTCTGAGGGTTGTCTTTGTTATTTTGTATATGGTTTCCTTTGCTATGCAAAAGCTTTTAACTTTAATTAAATCCCATTTGTTTATTTTTGCTTTTATTTTCATTACTCTAGGAGGTAAGTCAAAAAAGATTTTGCTGCTATTCATGTCAAAGAATGTTCTGTGGGACAGAGACTTTTATCCTGGGCACAAAGCTTTACTATGTTCCCCTGTGCCCCTTTCAGGTAGATATATAGTCTTGTATTTTAACCAGTAGAATATGGATAGAAGTAAAGTGCCCTACACCTACGACTGGCTCATAAAAACATTATGTACTAATCTTTTACTGTCTCTTTTTTTCTCCCTCTGCTGGGTAGGTGTCAATGTCCAGGAAGCTGAAGATTGGCAGAACCTATTTTAGTCTGAGCCCCAACATAATTGTGCAGAGCAAAAGATCTTCCCCCACCACTAATCTAGAACACTTAGTCAAATGTAACAAATACAATGAATAGACTTCTACATTTTTTAAAAAAATTGGGGTATAGTTGCTTTATAGCGTTGTGTTAGTTTCTGCTGCACAAAGAAGTGGATCAGTTGTATGTATACATATGTCCCCTCCCTCTTGGACCTCCCTCCCACTCACCCATCCTACCCATCTAGGTCACCACAGAGCACTGAGCTGAGCTCCCTGTACTTTACAGCAGGTTCCCCCTAGCTATCTATTTTACACATAGTAGTGTATATATGTCAATCCTAATTTCCCAATTCATTCCACCCCCTTCCCACCCATGTTGACATGTCCATTCTCTACATTTCTATTCCTGCCCTGAAAATAGGTTCATCTGTACCATTTTTCTAGATTCCATATACATGCATTAATATATGATATTTGTTTTTCTCTTTCTGACTTACTTCACTCTGTATGACACTTTTTAGGTCCATCCACGTCTCTACAAATGACCCAATTTCATTCCTTTTTATAGCTGAGTAATATTCCATAGTACATATGTACCACATCTTCTTTATCCATTCTTATGTTGATGGACATTTACATTGCTTTCATGTCCTGGCTATTGTAAATAGTGCTGCAATGAGCATTGGGGTGCATGTGTATCTTTGAATAAAGGCTTTCTCTGGGTATAGGCCCAGGAGTGGGATTGCTGGGTCATATAGTAGTTCTATTGTTAGCTTTTAAAGAAACCTCCATACTGTGCTCCACAGTGGCTGTATCAATTTACATTCCCACCAACAGTGCAAGAGGGTTCCCTTTTCTCCACACCCTCTCCAGCATTTATTGTTTGTAGATATTTAATGATGGCCATTCTGACCAGTGTGAAGTGATAACTCGTAATTGTGATCTGCATTTGCCTAATAATTAGTCATGTTGAGCATCTCTTCATGTGCTTTTTGGCCATCTGTATGTCTTCTATGGAGAAATGTCTATTTAAATCTTCCCCCACATTTCCTGATTGGGTTATTTGGGTTTTTTTTTTTTTATATATTAAGCTACGTAAACTGTTTGTATATTTTGGAGATTAATCCCTTGGTTGTTTCATTTGCAGATATTTCCCCCCTTCCTGAGGGTTAACCTTTTGGTTTCTTGATGATTTCCTTCGTTGTGCAAAAGCTTTTAATTTTCATTAGGTCCCATTTGTTTATTTTTGTTTTTGTTTTCATTACTCTAGGAGGAGGGTCAAAAAAGATCTTGCTATGAATTATGTCAAAGAGTGCTCTTCTTATGTTTTTCTCTAAGAGTGTTATAGCGTCTGGTCTTACATTTAGAGTTTTTTGAGTTTATTTTTGTGTATAGTGTTAGGGAGTGTTCTAATGTCATTCTTTTACATGTAGCTGTCCAGTTTTCCCAGCACCACTTATTGAAGAGGCTGTCTTTTCTCCATTGTATATTCTTGCCTCCTTTGTCATAGATTAGGTGATTATAGGTTGGTGGGCTTATCTCTGGACTTTCTATGCTGTTCCATTGATCTATATTTCTGTTTTTGTGCCAGTACCATACTGTCTTGATTACTGTAGCTTTATAGTATAGTCAAGTCAGGGAGCCTGATTCTTCCTGTTTTGTTCTTCTTTCTCAAGGTTGCTTTGGCTATTCAGGGTTTTGTGTTTCCATACAAACTGTAAAAATTTTGTTCTAATTCTGTGAAAAATGCCATTGATAATTTGATAGGGATTACATTGAATCTGTAGTTTGTTTTGTGTAGTATAGTCATTTTCACAATATTGAATCTTCCAGTCCAAGAACATGGTATATCTCTCAATTTGTTTTAGTCATCTTCGATTTTTTTCACCAGTGTCTTACAGATTTCTGAGTACAGGCCTTTTCTCTCCTTAGGTAGGTTTATTCCTAGGTATTTTATTCCTTTTGTTGCAATGGTAAATGGGATTGTTTCATTAATTTCTCTTTCTGATCTTTCATTGTTAGTGTATAGGAATGCAAGAGATTTCTGTTCATTAATTTTTATACTACAACTTTACCAAATTCATTGATTAGCTCTAGTAGTTTCCTGGTGGCATCTTTAGGATTTTCTATGTATAGTATCATGTCATCTGCAAACAGTGACAGTTTTACTTCCACTTTTCCAATTTGGATTTCTTTTATTTCTTTTTCTTCTCTGATTGCCATGGCTAGGACTTCCAAAACTATGTTGAATAATAGTGGCAAGAGTGGACATCCTTGTCTTGTTCCTGATCTTAGAGGAAATGCTTTCAATTTTCACCATTGAGAATGATGTTGCCTGTGGGTTTGTCATATATGGCTTTTATTATGTTGAGGTAAGTTCCCTCTATGCCCACTTTCTAGAGAGTTTTTATCATAAATATATGTAGAATTTTGTCAAAATTTTTCTGCATCTATTGTGTTGTTCATACCGTTTTTATTCTTTAATCTGTTAATATAATATATCACATTTATGGATAGATATTGAAGAATCCTTCCCTCCCTGGGGTAAATCTCACTTGATCATGTTTCACAATCTTTTTAATATGTTTTTGGATTCAGTGTGCTAATATTCTGTTGAGGGTTTTTGTGTCTATGTTCATTAGTTATATTGGTCTGTAATTTTATTTTATTTTTTGACATCTTTGGTTTTGGTATCAAGGTGATGGTGGCCTCATAGAATGAGCTTGGCAGCTTTCCCTGCAAGTTTTTGGAAGAGTTTGAGAAGGATTTGTGTTAGCTCTTCTCTAAATATTTGATATAATTCACCTGTGAAGCCATATGGTCCTGGACTTTAGTTTGTTGGAAATTTAAAAATACAGTTTCAATTTCATTACCTGTGATTGGTCTGTTCATATTTTCTATTTCTTCCTAGTTCAGTTGGAAGGTTGACTTTTCTAGTAGTCTCTTATGAACCTTTGTATTTCTTTGGTGTCAGTTGTAATTTCTCCTATTTCACTTCTAATTTTATTGATTTGAATTCTCTCTTTTTTTTTCTTGATAAGTCTGGCTAAAGGTTTACCAGTTTTGTTTATCTTTTCAAAGAACAAACTTTTAGTTCCATTGATTTTTGTTATTGTTTTCTTCATTTCTATATCATTTACTTTTGCTTTGATTTTTATGATTTCTTTCCTTCTTCTAACTTTAGATTTTGTTGTTCTTCTTTCTCTAGTTGCTTTAGGTGTAAGGTTAGGTTGTTTATTTGAGATTTTTTCTTGTTTCTTGAGGTAAGCCTGTATTACTATAAACTTCCCTCTTAGAACTGCTTTTGCTGCATCCCATAAGTTTGGGTTATAGTGTTTTCATTCTCATTTGTTTCTTTGTATTTTGTTTCTTTCCTCTTTGATTTATTCAGTGATCTCTTCATATTTAGTAGTGTATTGTTTAGCTTCCATGGGTTTATGTTTTTTACAGTTTTTTTTTTACCCTGTAATTGATTTCTAATCTCATAGTATTGTGGTTGGAAAAGATGTTTGATGTGATTTCAATTTTCTTAAATTTACTGAGGCTTGATTTGTGACCCAAGATATGATTTATCCTGGAGCATGCTCTGTGTGCACTTGAGAAGAAAGTGTATTCTGCTGCTTTTGGATGGAATGTCTTATAAACATCAATTAGGGCTCTCTGGTCTATTGTGTCATTTAAAGCTTGTGTTTCCTTATTAATTTTCTGTCTGAATGATCTATCCATTGGTGTAAATGGAGTGTTACAGTCCCCCATTATTATTGTGTTACTGTCAATTTCCCCTTCTATGGCTGTTAGCATTTACAATATGTATTGAGGTTCTCCTATGTTGGGTGCATAAATATTTACAATTGTTATATCTTCTTGGATTGATCCTTTGATCATTACGTAGTGTCCTTCCTTGTCTACTGTAATAGTCTTTATTTTAAGGTCTATTTCATCTGTTATGAGTATTGCTACTCCTGATTTCTTTTGATTTCCATTTGCATGGAGTATCTTTTTCCATCCCTACACTTTTAGTCTGTATGTGTCCCTAGGTCTGAAGTGGGTCTCTTGTAGACAGCATATATACGGGTCTTGTTTTTGTATCCATGCAGCCAGTCTGTGTATTTTGTTTGGAGCATTTAATCCATTCCCATTTAAGGTAATTATTGATATGTATGCTCCTATTACCATTTTCTTAATTGTTTTGGGTTTGTTTTTGTGGGTATTTTTCTTCCCTTTTGTTCCCTGCCTAGAGAAGTTCCTTTAGCAGTTGTTGTAAAGCTGGTTTGGTGGTGTTGAATTCTCTTAACTTTTGCTTGTCTGTAAAGGTTTTGATTTCTCCATCAAATCTGAATGAGATCCTTGCTGGGTAGAGTAATCTTGTTTGTAGGTTTTTCCTTTTCATCACTTTAAATATGTCCTGCCATGCCCTTCTGACCTGAAGAGTTTCTGCTGAAAAATCAGCTGATAACCTTATGAAGACTCCCTTGTATGTTAATTTTTCTTTTCCCTTGTTGCTTTTAATATGTTTTCTTTGAATAATTTTTTGTTAGTTTGATTAGTATGTGTCTCGTCATGTTTCTCCTTGCATTTATCCTGTATGGCACTCTTTGCGCTTCCTGGACTTTAGTGGATATTTCGTTTCCCATGTTAGGGATGTTTTTCACTATAATCTCTTCAAATATTTTCTCAGATCCTTTCTCTTTCTCTTCTTCTTCTGGCACCCCTATAATTCAAATGTTGGTGCACTTAATGTTTCCCAGAAGTCTCTGAGCCTGTCCTCATATCTTTTCATTCTTTTTTCTTTTTTCTGCTCCTTGGCAGTTATTTCCACCACTCTGTCTTCCAGCTCACTTATTCGATTAGTTCTTCTGTCTCAGTAATTCTACTATTCATTCCTTCTAGTGTATTTTTATTTCAGATATTGTATTGTTCATCACTGTTTGTTCTTTAGTTCTTCTAGGTCTTTGTTAAACATTTCTTCTATTTTTTTGATCCGTGCCTCTATACTATTTCTGAGATTTTGGATCATCTTTACTATCATTACTCTGAATTCTTTTTTTAGTTGGTTGCCTATTTCCTCTTCATTTATTTGGTCTTGTCAGTTTTTACTTTGCTCCTTCATTTGTAACATTTTTTTTTGTCATCTCAGTTTTTTGATAGGTGGGGCTGTGTTCCTGTCATGCTGTTTGTTGGCCTGTGGTGTCCAGCACTGGAGTTTGTAAGCAGTTGGGTGGAGCTGGGTCTTGGTTCTGAGATAAAGACCTCTGGGAGACCTCATACTGATTAATATTACCTGGGACCTGAAGTTCTCTGTTAGTCCAGCAGCTTGGACTCAGGGCTCCCACCACCGAAGCTCAGGCCTGATTCCTGGCCTTGGAACCAAGACCCCAAAAGCCACGTGGCATTGCGAAGAAAATTTTAAAAACAGGCAACAATCAGAAAAGAGCAGAACAATAACAAATAATAAAAATAAATTTAAAAATTAATTAGAAAAAATAACATTAAAAATGAAACAAGAAAACAAAATAGAACCCCAATAGCAAAAAAATAAAAAATAATAATAAAATAAAAAAATTAAAAAAATAAAAATAAAAGATAAAAAAAATTTAAAAAATGTTTAAAAAGTATAAAAATTCCATGGTGCCTGTTCTATCAGTGTCCTTGCCCCCATGGTGAGCTACAGCCAACCCCCACCTCCCCAGTAGGCCTCCAAGACCTCTAGGTAGGTCTCTGGACCTGCTGTGTCAGCTCTGCTTCTGTGTGAGTTCCTCTCACCAGTGTCTGTTCCTAAAGCTAGCCCAGAGCACACGTGCCTGCACAGGTCTACACAGGAGTGTCTGCAGAGGCTGGCATAGCAAGAGCAGGCTTTGTATGCACACAGCGCTCAGCCTGCCTGGGCCCACGTGACCAGAGGAGGCCCTGTCAGTGACCGCCCTTAAGCTGCCAGGATCCACACAGCCAGAGGAGGCTTTGGCAGAGGCAGGGCTCAGGGCTGGGACCTGTGCGACTCTCAGAGATTTTGATGGTGGTGGGGCTCCGGCCCAGTTGCCACACAGATGGAGAGCACCCTGGTTTTTGTGGGGCTCAGGTCCATGACCCACTTGGCCAGAAGAGGCTTTGTCAGGGCAGCGCATGTGTTGTCAGGACCTACATTGCCTGTGGAGGCATGGTGGGGAGTGGTACGCAGGTCTGCCAGGACCTGCACAGCCAGAGGAGGCACCGCTGTGGCAGGGTTAAGGCATGGGACACCCCAGGTCAGAAGAGACTTTGGCAGGTGGGGGGATTCAAGCCCAAGACCCACGTGGCTGGAGGGGGCCTGGGGGGAGTTTCAGACCTGGAGCCACAGCAGGCTCACCAGACCCAAGCAGGCAGGCGAGACACTGGCTTCGTTACCCTCCGATCCCCTGATACCCCAAATGTCGTTCTCCATTCCCGCTGACCCCCTTTTCATGTGTGGACCCCTCCGAGCATGGGAACCTCTCCTTTTCCCCAGTAACCCCTCAGGGGTGCCAGTCCTGTCCTGCCTCCACTTTTTTCTCACCCTTCTTTTCTCCCACATCTTACGTGGTAACTTGGGGATTCCTCCTGTCCCCTTAGGTGTCTGAAGTCCCCCACCAGTGCCTAGTAGGTGCCCTACTTGTGAGGAGACACAAACTCCATGTCCTCCTACTCTGCCATCTTGACTTTGCCCCTTCCACCTGTTTACTTAGCAAGTTTCCAGGGTTTATTTGCAATCACATTTGTCTATAGCCCAAACTCTCGTAAGATAGGTATAATGTATTCTTAATTTATTTTCATCTCTATCTCACCACCTCATATAATCTATACTTGTTTCCTTTCTCTAATTCTACCATGCTCTTTTATACCTTTTACCTTGGCATATAGTGTATATTACAGCAACATGGACATCTCTTTAATCTTCTTTTCATATTGCATATATATATTCATCTTTTTTCATACACAGATAAAAAATATGTTCCTCTATGAAGCTTTCTCTAATTTTCTAGATGAATTTGTCTCCTCTGCTTTCCCAAATTCTTTTTTTTTTTTTTTAATGCAGTACACAGGCCTGTCACTGTTGTGGCCTCTCCCATTGTGGAGCACAGGCTCCGGACGCACAGGCTCAGTGGCCATGGCTCACGGGTCTAGCTGCTCTGTGGCATGTGGGATCTTCCTGGACCGGGGCACGAACCCATGTCCCCTGCATTGGGAGGTGGACTCTCAATCACTCTGCCATCAGGGAAGCCCCCAAATTCTTTATCACAGTTTTATTTAGCACATGAATCAAAATTATTTATATTTCAGTGTCTCCATAAAATTTTGAGAAGCAGAAAAAAATGTTTGTTTTCCCAACATAAAACACTATCTGGCATATTTACGTAGTCAAATAAATCAAAGAATAACCAAAATAAGATATTTTCAAAAATTTAAATTCTTGAGATCAATCATTTTATATTGGCTTTATAATATTTCTAGTTAAAAAGGCAACTATTTTTAAACTATAAAGTGGAATAAGATGACTAATATACCATAGAGATATTTTGAGATGAAATAAAATAACATATATAAATAATTATCAAATGTTATTTTTAAGTTTTCTAAAAGACAACAGCTATTCCTGGAATTAAGAAAACACATGCTATGAATATGATATATGACTTACTACATAATCCTAAAAATAGGTGATGTGAAAAAGAACACAGCTGTGCCCTTTAAAAAAGGGAGTAGCTGTGTCACCCTTGTGGAAAAGAGAGATAGATACCCAAAAGATTCAGGAACATTTATTAAAAGCACCAAAGAAAGCTCTGAGGAAAAGACTCACAAAGTGAAGCTTAACATCTTCCCCAAATTATACAGAGAATATTATTGGACCTAAAGGAGAAGAGAATGGAAGGGTCTTCGTGTTAATAATAGAAGAAAAGTAAAGGTAATTTCAGGAGGTATTGAAGAGAGAGAGAAATATAATAGCTGGTCTTGAGAAAAGAGTACACTAGGAAATTAGAAGAAGGCAGGCTTTTTCTGAAGCAGAAAGACAAGGAACGGTTTTCTGTACAAAATTCAGCCTTGACTATAGTTCACAAAGAAAATAAAGAAGAAAGTGGGGGGCAGTGAACTTAACAGGAAAGACCAAAGATAATTTGAAGAGGAGGGCTATGCTTGAGAAACGAATCATAGATTAACAAAACTTGCAGGAACTGATAACTAGAAAAAGGAACAAAGAAATATACCAAAAGAGAAGAAAAGAGAGATACCAAGGAAACTATGTAGGTGACCTAAAGTCACAGAAATGCTTCTGCGGACTCATTTCCTAGCTAACTATAGCACAGGCAACAAAAGACCAGATAATTTTAGAGTTTAACCTGAAGAGCTCCTAGGAAAAATTCTAAATACATAAAAATCAGGGGGAGTATTTCTTATTTTATTTTGTTATTTTTTTCCACAATGGAGCTAACTGGATGATACTTTCAATGGTTAATGAGAAATACAATACAAGAAAGAGCAATATAGGCAAGTGTATTATTTAAAACAAAATAGTATGTTTAAGAGACGTGAATTCTGAGTAGGAAAATGTGAATTAGGTAATCAAAACAGAATTATAAATGTACATAAAAGTAAAACAGTATTTAAAGATGAAGCACCTTCTCTGAATCTGATTTGAAGAACAGTGTTAAGAGGGGCAAGCCTCTGGGAAAGGAAATATGTACTTTGGAGGATAAGTAACCAAATCTCTAGAAAACAGGTTCAAAACAAAAGGAATACACCAGGCAAATTGACTGCATTTCTGCTGTATATTTTAATAAGGGAAGTTAAACATACTCACTTTTATAGCAAAATACACAATTAGCCCCTCTAAAGCTGGGATGCTTAATTGAAATTTGAGGAGGATATGTTCATTGCTTTTGAAATAAGAATAAATGCTAAAAAGCAAGGGAACAATGGAGGGGGTGAAAATAAAATCTATGGTTTTCATTTCAAGATAGGCAAGAAAATTTGGGTCACCTTATAAACTGAAAAGAGGGCTCTCAGGGAAGGAGTAATGGCCAAGGCTTACATTAGACTGTATGTGATCAAAAGAAAAAAATATATTTATTTTGAAGCCTGTATTAGGGAGACTGCATAGAACCTTTGAAAGGCTTCAGAGACAAGCAGAAATAAATTTAAAGGGTGGTTTTACCACTTTATAGCTGAGATTGTTTTTTTTTAGGGCCTAATTGAACTTCCAATTAGAGCACAACGTCCATGAAAACAGGCTCTTGAACTTGGCTGGCATTACTCACTGCTATATTCCCAGAGCCTATAATTTGGCCATTTAATTTCATTTTAAAGGTAGACATGTATTGAGACTCAGGAATGGCCATCCTAAAATATACCACAATGACATGTTGATTATTTTGAATTAAAGTTATTTAAGAAATGGCCAGTGCAGGAGGGACATTCTTTTTATATCTGCTGTCTTCTTAGATACAATCCTCCACTTAAAATTGCTTTGGTCACCTCCTTTTCCCCCCCAGCTTGATTGAGATATTATTGACATACAACTTATGTAAGTTTAAGGTGTACTATGGCCACTCTTCTTATAGCAACTACGTTGCCTTTGAAACTCAGGTAATTGCTTCCCCTGATGCCCTAGTCTCATTTAAATACTAATCTTTCCCCACGAGATTCATGCATATTTTAGTTGAAGATTACATCACATTGCACTGAGATTATTAACTCTATTCCTTGCTAGATTATAAGTTCTTTGAGAAAAGATAATGTTTCATGTAACATTATTTTCCCACAATACCTGGGAGAAAGGAGGTACTCAATAAGGGGATATTGGATAAATTTATGGATGGATGAATGTTGTGCCTTCTACTTGAATGATTTTATCTTGTATCAAATAAAGAACATTGTAAATAGGCTCATGAAAGCTTTCAATTGAGCAGAGAAATTTCCAATATCAGGTAAGAATGGTGCCTATAGTGATTTTTGTTCCCTAATTGCAATGTAAAAGAAATAAAAATCATTTTGGAAATTTTTTTATCATTTCAATAAGGCAGAATTAAGTACCAAACTTCAAAGAAATTATGCAATGAATGCCTCCCTCTCACCTCCATATCACAACAAAAGAACTATAGTGTAAGCAGATTTGAAAAGTCTTATTCAGGCTTCTGGTTTCCAGTCCAGTATGTAAAAATCTTGGAAGTGATCCCAGCTAAACAAACTGGAAAATCAACAACTCCTCTTAGATATGTAAAAGAAGTGAGGTCACAAGGCAAACCACATTCCCCAAAATTGTATAGACAAACAGGTGAGTACAGAGAAGTACAACTTACTGAAGCAGAAACCCATGATCAAAAATCTTCACAGGAACCAGTGCCAGGGTAGAAAATCCGAACTCTAAGTGATGAATTACAATTACAATTACAGTTACAGTAAAGCTCAGTGTGAACAAGTCTGAGAGTAAAAAGCTCCAGTGGGCACACACTCATAGGGGGACCCCACACTTTTGTGAGTTTTACTTACAGAGACCCCACTAAGTTCTTATAGTGAACACCAAAGGAAAAATTCCCTCCAGCTTTTGGTAGGAGGAGGGTAAAATAAACCATCTTGAAATATCCCAGAGCATTCAGTTCTTCCTAACAAGCTCTGCCCTCAAGAAGAAACTAGTTACCTATAGCTTAACCTACTGGAGTTTTATCACAGCCTAACTGACCTGGGGGAAGAGAAATATGAACATCAACTGGCTCCAGCCTTTCACAGGGAGGAAGGGAAATAATATAACTTCAGCCCACTGTAGCCATACTGTTCCACCAAAAAGGAGAGGGAACTGAAAAATACTCATGAAGTTCACAGTCCAGAGGCATCAGAGAACTATAGAATGATTTACCTCCCCCTAAACCTTACCACCACATTACTAATAGCCTATTTACAGCAGTTCCTTTTACACAGTATATAATATCCAGCTATCAACAAAAAATGTCAAGGCAGCTAGACTTCATTAAAATTGAAAAAAAAATTGTACTCTGAGAAAGATATTGTCAAGAGAATGAAAAGACAAGCCAGAGACTGGGAGAAAATATTTGTAAAAGATATACGTGATGAAGAATTTTTTTCCAAAGTACACAAACAACATTTAAAATGCAACAACAAGAAGACAAATAATCCAGTTAAAATGTGGGCCAAAGACCCTATCAGACACCTCACCAAAGATGATATGCAGGTCATAAATAAGCATATGAAAAGATTCCCTACATCATATGTCATCAAGGAATTATAAATTAAAACAACAATGAAAAACTACATACCTATTAGAGTGGCTAAAATCCTGAACACTCACAACTCCAAATGCTGGTGAGGATACAGAGCAATAGAAACTCTCATTCATTGATGGTGGGAATGCAATATGGTACAGCCACTTTGGAAGACAGTTTGATGGTTTCTTACAAAACTAAACATATTCTTGCCATACAATCCATCAATTGTACCCCTTGGTATTTACCCAAAGTAGTGAAAGAGTTATGTGTACACAAAAACTTGCACACATATGCTTATAGCAGCTTTATTCAAACTTGTCAAAATTTGGAAGCAATCAAGATGTCCTTCAGCAGGTGAATGGATAAATAAACTGTGGTACATCCAGAAAATTGAATATTATTCAATGCTATAAATGAATGAGCTACTAACACATGCAAACACATGAAGGAATCTTAGGTATATATTAATAATTGAAAGATGCTAATCTGAAAATGTTACAAATGGCATGGAAAGGGAAAAATTACAATGTTCTGGAAAGGGAAAAATATCAATACAATATTCTGGAATGGGAAAAATATCAATACAACAAAAAGATCTGTGATTAACATTCTGGAAAGGGAAAAATATCAATACAATTAAAAGATCAGTGATTAACATTCTGGAAAGGGAAAAATATCAATACAAAAAAAAAGATTAGTGATTAATAAGGGTTGGTGGGGAGGAAGGGATGAATAGGTAGAGCACAGAGGATTTTTAGGACAGTGAAAATACACTGCATGATACTATAATGATGGATACATGTCATTATACATTTAGCCAAACCTATAGAATGTATAAGAGCAAGAGTGGATCCTAATGTGAACCATGAACTTTGGGTGATGTCAATGTAGGTTCATCAACTATAACAAAGGTATTACTCAACTACTGAGTGGACTGTTGATCATGATGGAGGCTCTGCATATGTGGGGACATGAGAAAATCTCTGTGCCTTCTCAATTTTGCTGTAAATCTCAAATTACTCTAAAAATTAAAGTCTATTTTTTAATAAGTCACACTAAATTCAAGGGCTTTTTTTTTGTGTGTGTGGTATGCGGGCCTCTCACTGTTGTGGCCTCTCGCATTGCAGAGCACAGGCTCCAGACGTGCAGGCTCAGCAGCCACGGCTCACGGGCCCAGCCGCTCTGTGGCATGTGGGATATTCCCCGACTGGGGCACGAACCCATGTCCCCTACATCAGCAGGCAGACTCTTAACCACTGCGTCACCAGGGGAGCCCTCAAGGGCATATTTTTTGCATGCTTTATCTGAAGAACTCAGACCTGAGGCCAGACAGTTCCTTCAGTTACAGTGGATCCCTTCAGTCATTTAGAACCAGGTGTTTTCATAGTTAGGATAATGCACAGTGACAACTCAAGGTAGATTCTGTGGTCTCACCTCCCCTCTTCACACCTGTACAACAAATCCAACACAAACATTATATTGTTTGCAATTAGTCAAAGTATGCATAGGTTTTGTTTGTTTGTTTGTTTGTTTGCTCCTTCCTTTAAATAAAATGCTTTTGAATAATTCCTACCTTATTTAAGTAAGAACAACATGCTAATATTACAGCATGGGTTCATAAGAAAAGAAATAAAATCAGAAAGAGTACTTCATCCTCGTTAGTTACAATTATTTTTTCTGATGCTAAGGAATCTCTGTGAAAAGCAAAACCTATTTGGGAAAAGTATAATAATCAATGTAACAGGATATAATTAGGAATGATATTAACAACAGGGAAAGTTAAATAAACAGGATATACCTATTGATGGAGCTACTTCATTGACAATAATGAATATGAGGAACTCCTATAATACAGTAAATGATATATATAATAAAAGCATAGGTAAAAGTACATATATAAACATATATACAAAACATATATATAAAATATATATACATAAATTTATTCACTCATCAAATCCATACTGTGTCCTGAGTACCCTCTCTGTGTCTGTGATAGTTAATGGAAATCAGCAATAAATAAAATGACCTGATCTCTGCAGACATGGTCTTTACAATCAACCTCAGCTGTAATCAAAGTGTGGTCTGTGGAGCACCAGGATGAGCATCACATGGGAACAAATGAGAAATGCAACCCCATTAAGATATTTTATATCAGAAATTTGGAGGATGGGGCTCAGTAACCTGTGTTTTAACAAGCCTCCCAGGTGATTCTGATGTAAGCTCAATTTTGAGAATCACTGGTCTTGCAGAGAAGACAAATATTAAACAAAGTTATCTGTGGGAATTAAATCAAGTGTCATTGGAGAAGAATGAGAAATTGTTAGAGAGGGTATCGGAATAACATGTAAGATCTTTGGGAATTCAAAGAAAGCTTCCCTGAGGAATTGATAGAATAGAAGTCGGCCATTGAATAGAAGAATGGATAGATATGTAATAAAACAAGCATAATAAATTGTTAATGAGAGAATCTAGGTGATAGGTACACATATATTTACTGTAAAGTGGTTCAACTTTTTAACATTTTCATGATAAAATATTGAAGAAGATAAGAGTGGGCTTTCAGGAGGACTACAGACGGTAGAAAATGAGTGAAGGCATTCTTGGTATAGAAACATGTTCCATGTTATTAAATTCTCATTCATCTATCAAATTTTATGAGTCTTATAAGTAACCAAAAGGACACTGTGGCTGGAACATAGTGACTAAACGGGAAATAGTCATGACAAGGGTAAGACGAGGTAAACAGTTTTAACAGTGTCTGCTTGTGTCAGAGAGGCCATATAAATGTTGGTTTGCATGACATATAATCCTTTTTATTGCTGAGTAACACTGAATTACATAAAGGTACCTATTTGCTTATTCAATCTCCTATTGATGGACATTTGGATTGCTTCTAGTCTTTGACTATTATAAATAAAGCTGCTATGATCACTTGTGTGCAAGTCTTTAGTTGGTGTATGATTTCATGTCCCTTGGAATGGAATTAGTTTCTGAGTCATAGAATAAATAAATATCTAAGAAACTGTTGAACAGTTTAGAAGTTTTCTGAAGCAGTTGATTCATTTCACATGCCCACCAACAATGTTTAAGATTCTAGTTGTTCCATATACATATCAAATTTTTAACATTTTTTTAAGTTATAATTTTTATAGAATATTTGTACATTGAAGTTCTCTGGAGATTTATTATTATCACTTTTTTGAAGTATAGTTAATTTACAATATTATATGTTTCAGTGTACAACATAGTGATTCAATATTTTTATGGATTATACTCCATATATTCTGCTGTTTCTGGATAGAATGTCTTATGGATATCTATTAAGTCCAATTGGTTTAATGTGCCATATAAGACCACTGTTCCCTTATTTATTTTTTGTCTTGATCATCTGTCCATTGATGTGAGGTGTTAAAGTCCCCTACTATTATTGTATTATTGTCAATTTCTCCCTTTATGTGTATTAACATTTGCTTTATATTTTTATGTGTTCCTATATTAGGTACATATATGTTAACAAATGTTATATCCTCTTTCTGTATTGATCCCTTTATCATTATATAGTGCCCTGTTTTGTCTTTTGTTAAAGACTTTGTTTAAAAGTCTATCATGTCTGACATAAGTATTGTTGCCCTAACTTTCTTTTCATTTCCATTTGTGTGAAATATCTTTTTCCATCCTCCCACTTTCAGCCTGTATCTTCCTTTAACTCTGAAGTGAGTCTTTTGTAGGCAGCATATAAATGGGTCTTTTTTTTTTTCCCAATTAGCCATCCTACATTTTTTTGGAGGAGCATTTAGTTCATTAACATTTAAAGTGATTATTGATAGGTATGTTCTTATTGTCATTTTGTTATTTGTTTTCTGATAGCTTTTGTCATTCTTCTCTGTTCTTTTCTTTTTCTTTTACTCTCTTCCCTTTTGGTTTGATGATTTTTTGTTTGTTTAGTGTTATGTTTGTGAACCTTTTTCTCTAGTTTTTGTGTATCTATTGTAGGGTTTTGATTTGTGGTTACCCTGCAGTTTATATATGTTCACCTACAACTATTTCTACTTGTTTTAAACTGGTAGTCATTTAAGTTCACAGACATTCTAAAAAATCTACATTTTTTACTCCTTTTCCTCATATTTCGTGTTTTTGATGTCATATTTTTCATCTTGATGTTTATCCCTTAACTGTTAATTGTAGTTATAATTTGATTTTACACTTTTTTGTATTTCCATCTTTGTACTAGCTTAAGTGGTTGATCTACAGCCTTTACTATGATTTGCCTTTACTAGTGGGATTTTTCCTTTCCTATAAATTCTTATTTCTTGTGGTAGTCTTTTCATTTCCACTTTAACAAGACTTTTTTAACATGTTTTGTAAGGTTGGTTTAGAACTGATTAATTCCTTTATTTTTGTTTGTCTGAGAAGAATTTTTTTTTTAATCTCTTCTTCAATTCTGAATGAAAGCCTTGCTGGGTACATTGCATGTTTTCCCCTTTCAGCACTTTAAATATATCATGCCACTCTCTTTTGGCCTGCAAAGTTTCTGTCAGAAAATTAGCTGATACCCTTGCAGGGGTTCCTTGGCATGTGAGTCTTTGTTTTCCTCTTTCTGCTTCTTTTTTTTTGCGGTACATGGGCCTCTCACTGTTGTGGCTTCTCCCGTTGCGGAGCACAGGCTCCGGACATGCAGGCTCAGCAGCCATGGCTCACGGGCCCAGCTGCTCTGCAGCATGTGGGATCCTCCCAGACCGGGGCACGAACCCACGTCCCCTGCATCGGCAGGTGGACTCTCAACCACTGCGCCACCAGGGAAGCCCTGAGATGATCATATGGTTTTTATTCTTTAATTTGTTAATATGATGTATCACATTGATTGATTTGCATATATTGAAAAATCATTGCATCCCTGCGGATAAACTCCAGTCGATCATGCTGTATGATCCTTTTAATGTGTTGTTGGATTCTGTTTGCTAGTATTTTTGTTGAGGATTTTGCATCTAAGTTTACTATTTATATTGGCCTGTAATTTTTTTTTTTTTTTTGTGGTACTTCTATCTTGTTTTGGTATCAGGGTGATGGTGGCCACATAGAATGAGCTGGGAGTGTTCCATCCTCTGAGATTTTTTGGAATATTTGAGAAGGACAGTTTTAGCTCTTCTCTAAATATTTGATAGAATTTGCCTGTGAAAACATCTGGTCCTGGACTTTTGCTTGCTGGAAGATTTTTAATCACAGTTTCAATGTCATTACTTGTGATTGGTCTGTTTGTATTTTCTATATCTTCCTGGTTCAGTCTTGGAAGGTTGTACCTTCCTCAGAATTTATCCATTTCTTCTAGGTTGTCCACTTTATTGGCATATAGTTACTTGTAGTATTCTCTTATGATCCTTTGTATTTCTGTAGTGTCAGTTGTAACTTCTCCTTTTTCATTTCTAATTTTGTTGATTTGAATCCTTTCCCTTTTTTTCTTGATGAGTCTGGCTAAAGATTTATCAGTTTTGTTTATCTTCTCAAAGAACAAGCTTTTAGTTCCTTTGATCTTTGCTATTGCTTTCTTCATTTCTATTTCATTTATTTCTGCTCTGATCTTTATGATTTCTTCCCTTCTACTAACTATGGGTTTTGTTTTTTCTTCATTCTCTAGTTGCTTTAGGTGTAAGGTGAAGTTATTTATTTGAGATTTTTCTTGTTTCTTGAGGTAAAATTGCATTGCTATAAAATTCCCTGTTAGAACTGCTTTTACTGCACCCCATAGGTTTTTGATCATTGTGTTTTCATTGTCATTTGTTTCTACTTATTTTTAGATTTCCTCTTTGATTTCTTCAGTGATCTCTTGGTTATTTAGTAGCATATTGTTTAGCCTCCATGTGTTTGTGTTTTTTACAGTATTTTCCCTGTAATTTATTTCTAATGTAATATCATTGTTGTCAGAAAACAAGCTTGATATGATTTCAATTTTCTTAAATTAACCAAGGTTTGATTTGTGACCCAAGATGTGGTCTCTTCTGAATAATGTTCCTGTGCACTTGAGAAGAAAGTGTATTCTGCTGCTTTTGGATGGAATGTCCTATAATTATCAATTAAGTCTATCTGACCTATTGTGTCATTTAAAGCTAGTGTTCCCTTATTAATTTTCTGTCTGGATGATCTGTCTGTTGGTGTAAGTGGGGTCTTAAAGTCCCCCACTATTATTGTGTTACTGTCAATTTCCCCTTTTATGGCTGTTAGCATTTGCCTTATATATTGAGGTCCTCCCATGTTGGGTACATATATATTTACAACTGTTATAACTTTTCTTGCATTGATCCCTTGATTATTATGTAGTGTCCTTCCTTTTCTCTGGTAACAGTCTTTATTTTAAAGTCTATTTTGTCTGGTAAGAGTATCACTACTCCTACTTTCTTTTGATTTCCATTTGCATGGAATATCTTTTTCCATCCCCTCACTTTCAGGCTGTATGTGACCCTAGGTCTGAAGTGGTCTCTTGTAGACAACATATATATATATTTTTTGGGCTTTTTTGTTTCCATTCAGCCAGTCTATGTCTTTTGGTTTGAGCATTAAATCCATTTACATTTATCAACATATATGTTCCTATTGCCATTTTCTTAATTGTTTTGTGTTTGTTTTTGTAGGTCTTTTTCCTTCCTTTCCTCTTTTGTTCTTTTCTATTGTGTTTCCTGCCTAGAGAAGTTTCTTTCGCATTTGTTGTAAAGCTGGTTTGGTGGTGCTGAATTCTCTTAGCTTTTGCTTGTCTGTAAAGCTTTTGAAATTTCCATAGAATCTGAATGAGAGTCTTGCCAGGTATTCTTGATTATAGGTTTTTCCCTTTCATCACTTTAAGTATATTATGCCACTCCCTTCTGGCCTACAGAGTTTCTGCTGAAAAATCAGCTGACAATCTTATGGGGATTCCCATGTACGTTATTTACTGCTTTTCCCTTGCTGCTTTTAATGTTAGCAACAAGGGGAAGTGATTAGTGTGTGTCTCATCCTGTGTAATTAGTTTGATTACTATATGTCTCAGTGTGTTCCTCCTAGGGTTTATCCTCTATGAGACTCTCTGCTTTTCCTGGACTTGGGTGACTATTTCTGTTCTCATGTTAGGGAAGTTTTCAACTATAATTTCTTTAAATATTTTTTCAGGCCCCCCCCTTTTTTTTTTCTTTTTCTGGGACCTCTTTAATTCAAATGTTGGTGATTTTGTCCCAGAGTCCTCTGAGACTGTCCTGACTTCTTTTCATTCTTTTCTGTTCTGTTCCATGGCAGAGATTTCCACCGTTCTGTCTTACTGGTCACTTATCCATTCTTCTGCATCAGTTATTCTGCTACTGATTCTTTCTAGTGTATTTTTAATTTCAGTTATTGTATTGTTCATCTCTGTTTGTTTGTTCATTAGTTCTTCTAGGTCTTTGTTAAACACTTCTTGTATCTTCGTGATGCATGACTCCATTCTTATTCTGAGATCTTGGATCACCTTTACTATAATTACTCTGAGTTATTTTTCTGGTAGATTACCTATCTCCTCTTTGTTTAGTTGTTCTTATAGGTTTTTATCTTGCTCCTTCATCTGCAACATATTTCTTTGTCTTCTCATTTTGTTGAACTTACCATGTTTATGGTCTCCTTTCCACAGGCTGCAGGATCATAGTTCCTCTTGATTCTGCTGTCTGACCCCTGGTGTGTGAGGTTGGTCCAGAGGCTTGTGCCTTGATAGGGGGTTTGACTGGTGTTATAGTGATCAGAGCCTGCCCTGGATATTGAGTGGGCCCTTCCCTTTACTCTGTGGTTGTCACTGCCCTGTCAGGGGTAGGGTGTGTTGCCTAGTTGTTGGAGTAGAGGCCCCCTCTACTGTCAAGCTACAGTTTCTTAGCTTGTGGTTACCACGAAGTTAATTATTTCAACCTATAAATATATCTACTTGTCTTAGGCTAATAGTCATTTAATTTCAAACATATTTCTAAAGGTCTCTCCTTTTTACTCCTCCTCCCTATGTTTTATGTTTAGGTATCATATTTTACATCTTAGGTATATTACCTAATTGTTTATTGTTGCTATAGTTGACTTTACAATTTTTGTTTTTTAATCTTTGTACTAGCTTATTTAAGTGGTTGATCAACTGCCTTTACTCTATATTTACCTTTACCAGTGAGTTTTTTCCTCAAATTAAAGAAAACTTGTTATAACCGTTTCTTTTTCACTACAAGAAGATCTTTTAACATTTCTTGAAGGCCAGTTTAGTGGTGATAAACTCTTTTGGTTTTTCATTGTCTCAGAAAATATCCTTCAATTCTGAATGATAACCTTGCTGGGTAGTGCATTCTTTGTTGTAGTTTTTTCTTTTTTTCTTTTTTCCCCTTTTAGTACTTTAAATATGTCATGTCACTCCCTTCTGTCTTGGAAAGTTTCTGCTGAAAATCAGTTGATAGTCTTATGGGGGTTCCCTTGTATGTGGCTCTATACTTTTCCACATATGCCTAGTGGTTTTGGTGGGATGTGCTAGCAGCTGCCACCATGGTGAGGCCTAGGGCAGGAGTGAGAAGGGCTGGAGCTAGAGCAAGGTGTGAGCCAGGGCTTCTCCAGGCTTGATGACAGTCACAGCCCTGTCAGCACGTAGGGCTGGGGTCCAAGGGGCTCCTAACTAAAATATGAGCTAACTTTACTTATCCCTGGCATAATGCTGGCATCCACCTTAGTCAGGGGCATGGTCTGGGGTGGGGCCAGGGCCTAAGAAGCTGGAGCCATGGTTCTAAGCTAGCTTTTTTTCTCACCTGTGTGATGGCTATCTCTGCCTTGATTAGGTCAGGGCCGGGACTGAGAGGCTAGAGCCATAGTACTAAGCTAGTTCCTCCACACCTTGGTGTGCTGGTAGTCTCTACCTTGATTAGGATCATAGCCAAGGCCCCAGGAACTGCAGCCACAAATCTGATCTAGCTCCACTTCTTCCCAGAAAGATGGCAGTCTTCACCTTAGTCAGTGGAAGGGTCAGGGCCCAAGGGACTGCAGCTGCAAATCTAAGTTAGTTCTGCTTCTCCCTGATGTGATGGCAGTCTCTGCCTTGGTTGGGGTCATAGCCAAGGCTCCAGGAGCAGCAGCCATAAATCTGAGCTAGCTCCACTTCTCCCTGGGCAAAATGATTGTTTCCACCTTTTGAGAGCAGTGTCAGAGCAAGAGGGCCTGGAGCAGGAGCCATGTGCAGGCTAGGGGCATGCTGGGGAGGTTTTGTCAGGCTGGCCAGAGCACAACAAATTCTCAACCTGTTGCTTCTATGCTGGGACTAGGAGCAAGAAATTCTGCATGTGCACTCTTCAAGGGCTGAGTCTAGGTTCATTACAGCTCTCTGGTAAGCCTTGCTAGTTTTCAAACCAGTCAGGCTGGCTGGCCTTCCCAGTGCCAGACCTGAGGTTTGGGGTTCCCATTAGGGGGCTTAACATCTTGCTCCTTAGAGAGGATCCCTCAGCCTCTGATATCCCTCTTCTCTTCTGGATCACCCACCCGTGGTGTGGGTCCTAATTAGTTCACTTCTCTTTTCCCACCAGAGGCTACTTCTTTCTCTATAACCTTGGCTGTAGAAGAGCCATTCTGTTAGTCTTCAGGTAATTCTCAGGGAGCGTTGCTCTATTGCTAGTTCATGGTGGGGGAGGTGAGGTCAGGGTCTTCTTACTCTACCATCTTCATGCAAGTTTCTGGGATGGGTTAAATTTAAAGGGGCTTTGAAAGTCAGGAGAATTGTAAGGATGAAACTGGTAGGTTAAGAATATGAATCTGTTAGTGTTAGTTAGGAAGATTCGGAAACAATCTATGCTAGAGTTCTCTGATCTCTCAGTACACACTAAACAAGTGGATACACTTTCAGTTTTCATTTCTATAAGGAGAGATAATCAAATTAATGACATGGAAAATTAAATTTGAAAGCTAATCTTCCTGAGGTTTCAAGAAACCTTTCAGTAGTCACTGGGTACAGCTACAGGTACAGCTACTAGAGTGATATAAATAAAAATTATTTAATAATTAAAAATACATTTCATTTTTTGCAGTAATTTATTAATTTTTAAAAATTTTATATAATTTTAAAAGGTTACTTTCCACTTACAGTTATTACAAAATATTGGCTCATTCCCTGTGTTTTACAATACATCCTTGAGTTTATCTTACATGCAATAGTTTGTACCTCCCACTCTCTCACCTCATATTTCCCCTCCCTTTCACTGGTTACCACTAATTTGTTCTCTATCTCTGTAAGTCTGCTTCTTTTGTTGTTGTTGTTGTTAAATTCACTAGTCTGTTGTACTTTTTTAGATTCCACATATAAGTGATATCATACAGTATTTGTTTTTCTCTGCCTAACTTATTTCACTTAGCATAATGCCATCCAAGTCCATCCATGTTGCTGCAAATGGCAAAATTTCATTCTTTTTTAATGGCTGAATAGTATTTCATTTATATATATATATATATATATATATATATATATATATATATATACCACATCTTTATTCATTCATCTGTTGATGGACACTTAGGTTACTTCCATACCTTGGCAATTATAAATAATGCTGCTATGAACACTGGGGTGCAAAAAGATACATTTCATTTTTGAACAAGTACTTCACCCATTACACTATTTATTTATTTATTTTACAGTTTAAGTATTTGCAGCTTATTGTATGCCAATTATACTACAATAATTATTTTAAAATATATTGTTTTTAAATGATCAGCTATTACAAAACATTTCAAAATTAATAATAAAACTTTCTCATACTAATGAAGGACTCATCTGCAACTTTTCTTCATTTGTGATGTTTCACATTCAGTTGGCCTTTTTATTATTTTAATTACAAAATTAGAATATTCTAAATAAATTTTTGTACCTATTTACTTATTTATTTTTAACCTAGAGAATGACATTATGCTAGGTGCTGGGGATGCAGCTGTAAAAGGACAGACACTAATCTTGGCCTTCATAGAGTTTACAACCAAAACCTCCAGAAAGAATAAATCACTCTTTAACTCCTCCACTTCTGTCACTGCCAGGCTCTTATCACCTTGCTCTGCCCTAATTTTTTTGAACCCCATGATAGCAATAACTACCCCTCACTTGAGGGCAGTGACAATGTCTAATCATCTTGATAACACATGCTAAACATAAATTCTTATTTAATTAAACTTACTGAATGAATTAATAAAAGAAACTGAAATAGCCTCAGAATAGCCCTGTGTATTCTTATCCCCAATTTTATTGCAGGAACTATATAAATACAAGACTTTTTCTTTTTTTGCGGTACGCGGGCCTCTGACTGTTGTGGCCTCTCCCGTTGCAGAGCACAGGCTCCAGACGTGCAGGCTCGGTGGCCATGGCTCACGGGCCTAGCTGCTCTGCGGCATGTGGGATCTTCCCGGACCGGGGCACGAACCCATGTCCCCTGCATTAGCAGGTGGACTCTCAACCACTGTGCCCCAGGGAAGCCCTTCTTTTTTTTTAACCTTTTACTGTTGAGTTCTGAGATTGGGTTAAACTTTGCATACATAATGTTTTCAAACTTAAATAGAGTTAAATCATATTTTCTTAGTCTAAAAAGATTCAGTTTTACTTTTTATGTTTCCTGATTTTATGCAGATGCAGGAACTTTGAATGTCTTTCTGTCTTTCAGAAAGACAAATGACTTCACAAATTTTGGGTTGCAAATGTTATAATACATGAGGTAAGGCAAACCTACACTGAACTCTCATTCTTACTTTTAAATTAAATAGTAAAATATTGGTCTCATCCATATACATTATAGTTCTTTTTTTTTCTCTTGAGTTTACAGTGCATTCAAAAAATTATGCAAGTGTGCTGTAAAAACATCCCTGTCCCTGAGACACATTCACTGACCACTAAGAAGAGACCCAGGTTCCAATTCTGCCTCAGCCATGTATAATTCATAGTGTGTTTAACAAATGATTTAGCCACATTAAGAACCCATGTTTGGATTTTAGTGAATTCATTAAGGTAGAGACTCTCTGGTAGTCAACTGACTGTACTTTTTCCTGGTGACATACCCACTTATTGTTTCCCTTCTCGGAAAACTGCACAGATGTTATTTTTATTATGACTGAGTTTTCATATTGCATTTCTAAATGAAACATGTTAAACCAGCACTGATGTGTGCAACTTGTAAGAATGTGAATGGTATGTCCTTTCTAGAAAATAATTTGCCAATACATTTATAAAAACCCTTTAAAGTATGTATACTTTTGATGCAATAATACTACTTTGAGAAATTTGACCAAACAACAATTGTAATCAAGGAATTATATACCATTTTTTAAATGATAGTTTCATTTATAATGTCAAAAAGCAGATACAATTTAAATTTTCAATAAGGAAATGGTATAGGTACACAAAAAATACTCAAATATCAAAATGAAGTTTTCACAGAATATTTGAAGATACGTGGAAATAATTGCCTTTACAACATTACAAGAAAATAGATGGATATTTTAAGTATTTTCATCCAAGTTTTGTTTACATGCATATACATTTAAAATATGTATTTGTACAAATATTAAAAAAAAGTATATCAAAATATTAAAGCATGTACCTATTATGGGCTACATATGTCCTTCCTAAATTCATTTTCCCTAGTACCTCACAATGTGACTATATTTGGAGATAAGGTCTTTAAAGAAGTAATTAAAGTTAAATGAGGTCATTAGAGCAGGCCCTAATCGAACATGACCGGTGTCCATGTAAGAAGAAGAGATTGGCACATGGACACATAAACTGAGGAAAGACAATGTGAAGACACAGGGAGAAAATGGCTGTCTTCAAGCCAAGAAGAGAGGCCTCAGAAGAAACCAACCCTGTCAATATCTTGATCTTGGACTTCCAGCCTCCAGAATTATAAGACAATAAATTTCTGTTGTTTAAGACTATGGTACTTTCTTATGACAGCCCTAGCAAACTAATTATAGCACCTACTGGAGGTGAATTTATGAGTGGCTTTTATTTACTTTTTAATACATTTTTATGTAGTCCCTAATGATTTTACTATGAGCCTAAGCACTGAATCCAGGCACTATTTTCCTCAGAATTTTTTTCTTTTTTTCTTTGTGCAGGGCAATTGGATCCAGATAACATGTTAATAAGTAGTTATTTATGTGTGTATCTCTTTCACTTGGTTGTGAGCCTTTGGAGGACAAAGACTTTGCTCAAATCCATCTGCCTAGTATTGCAATTGGCACAGATATTAGGTACCCCTAAATGTTTGTGGAATGACATATAGATGGCACTGATTTATAATGTGTTTAGTCTACTCTCTCACATTATAAAAACAGTTTACTCTGTACCTATTCTATATCTGTGAGGATTTTGAGTGTTTCTATCATCTCAAAAAGCATCATTTACAAATGCTAAACTGAGACTTCCCTTTCATAGGGAAAAATCCAGCTTGCTGTTCTTTTGTCTTCTTACCAGTGTTGCCTAGTTTTTGCCCTAATTTTCCATCAGCAACCCCTCTACTCCCAGGCCTCTCTACTCCCAGACTTCTCTACTTACTTTCACGTACAAACACACACAGTCTTTTCCAAAGGAGGGGTCAAGGATACTTTGACTCAACAAAAAGCACTACATATAAAAGACTATTGATCTAAACTGCAAACTAGAACAGAGTTTGAGGGAATGAAAGGTTAAAAAATGGGTTTTCTTGTCTATTTGAAGAGAGGGTTAAGGAGCTGGAAAAGAGGGAGGAACCAAGTACTACGACAGACATACGTAAATACCTACTTTCCTCATTTTAGTCATTTTTCAGAAGTAAAACCTGTCTGTTTTACTGGAAAGTGTAGGAATACCTTGGTGGTTTGGAATCAATGCCAACCCTCTACCAACTGAATTTGTCCTTGGGATGTCATTATTTTAAGACATTGACATATCTTTCTATTTAATTTTGAGTATATACTAAATCCAAGGCACTTTGCATATATGTATGATATTTAGTCCAGAATCATCCCTGAAAAGTAGTATCAATGTTAAATAAACTGCTTACCAAAGGTTACCTAGCTTACCTAAGGTCACAGGAAAATGCTTCTGGGATAGGCATCTTAGTGAAAGTTCCTAAGATCTTCCTAAGAACAGGTTCCAACAAGAAGAAATGACATTTTCCATACATAACCTTGTCTGATTTGTCTAACATTGCTAATAGGTGGGAATTAGCATTGCTATCTTACATGGCAGAAAAGGTAGGACAACCTGCCAAATGAACACAGAATTAAATAACAGAGTTGAGATTTAAACCCATCTCCATCTGATTCAGAAGAAAGAAATCTAGATAGAGAATCAGAAGCTTTTTAGAAAGTGGTAAGGGTTAGGGTTATAGTCTCTGGGAAAATCCATGCCATTACAACTTTACATTTGGTAGCATCCCTTTTTGCTTTTATATAGTAAACTTATTAACTTATAAGTTTAGCACTTGATTCATTGTTTTCCTATCGGTAATTCATTTTCACATTTAGTGACTTCAAGATCCAAATGGATTATTTACCAACCTCTTAATAGCTAGCTAGGGCTTCTTTACTTTTGGTAATCTTTCCTCTACTCCACTTCAACCACCAACTCCTATAAACTTATTCTTAATCTGGTCATTCACAATAACTATGTTCAAATCATGAGTCTAAACATGCTCATGTATAGCTACAAACTCTGATCCTTCCAGAGGGTAATTATGATAGTCTAGTCTGTCAATTCCATCAAGTTAAGGCTAATGCAGGATGTGTTTCTTGTCAAAGTTTGAATGCATGAAAATTAAAGGAGTGTGCAAAGTTGCAATTGAGGTGGGGCAGAAAACTGGAAGAGAATCTACAGGGGTCATTTAAATAAATAGATGCTTCAGAAGTAGACATAGGGTTTTGGTATTAAGAAGTCAGCTATCCAAGGTGATACAAGCAATGAGCAATAGATCTTGTAGGCAAACAGGAAGGTTCTTAGTAGTGGCAAATAATCATTCAGAGGTCATTACCCCAAACCTATATTTCAGGTTTGCATGAAGGATTTGATTTATTTCAGGAGTCATGGGTCAAGCAAATACATATCAGAGTTATGCCAAGGATCAAATACAAGCATGGCATTAATGCAGAAGAGCTTTCCAATGCAAATATCAGCTGTTGATACTATTCTTGATTTAAATGGCCCATCTTGATGTTATAGGCAGTACTGATATTATGGGTTTCCTACTTTCTCCTACACCCAGGTAATTGTTTCCTTCCTTGTTTCTTCAGTGGTTAAGAGAATTATGGAGAAACTAGCTGGGGTTGGTCAACTATTCAAACATGCTTTTTATACATAAGCAGCATATTTGTTCTGTCTCAGTACATTTATATTTATTTTTTATAAACCTTACTTCCCATCAGTAAACTAAGTGAAGATAAAAGAATAGAATTAGCATATCTGTCCCACTTGTTGTGACAAAATATGAGCTTAAGATTTGTATGCTAATTTAGGAAAGCATATTCCTAGTAGTATGTGGTAAGCCTGATAGAATAAAGTTTCAGTAGCAAATACAATTGTGGGAATCTCCATTAAAAAGCAACACTAAAAGTAGATGACATGAAAGAGTGTTATGGAAGCTATTTAGAGTGAATTTGAACAGAAATAGAGCCATCTCTAGAGAGGTGGAGCCTTGGGACAACTCATTTGTGGAAAAAAGATGGAAAGAAAAAGTATAAGGATAAGGCTTCTTCCTGCCATTCTCCAAATTTGTGAGGAAAGATGTTGAGGGAAAGAGGTAGGAGGAGGAAGTTACAACATGTTTGCATTTCTTGATAGGCAAAATACATAGAGCTTTGTATAGCTTGGAGATGGAAAGGAAAGGAGACATGCTAAATGTGCTGGAGTTAATTATATTAGCTAATTGCATTTTCTTCTATTGATGCTCCCTCATTCCAAGTCACACCAGTGCCTATGGAGAGACACCACTCTTGTTTTTTGAGGCAGCCAGAGGAGTGTCCAGAGCATGTGCTGGGCTCCTTGCTACCTTATAGAAAACATATCTTCTTTGGAAAGTAGAAATACATTCCTATACACCCCAAAACCTCCTTGCAAGTTAAAATTAGGAACAGAAGGGAGGATGCCTTTTGAAATATTCTACAATGTACTTGTTATTTATTTTTCCCCTGCATGGCATATACTAGCCACATGCAATATGAATTTAAGTAGGACAAAAACAAATAATATTGACTTTAATATCTGTATATTTACCTCTTTCTTTTTCTTTTTATGACAACGGATGTCTTTCATTTGCAGAATCAATATTATTATTAAAATTAATGTATATAAACAAGAAAATTAACTATTTTTGAAATAACTACCTTTATATCATTAGGTCAGCCTGCAGATAGGTAAAATTTGTGAAGATGGCTCTCAAGTGATTGAAATTTGGGAATCACTGTAGTATAACATGATGTGGCGGAAAAAGACAGGATTGAAAATAAAAAAATTATGGATGCTCAGCTTTGCTAATAACAACCTATGCATTGTGGACAAGTGGTTTAAACTTGCTTAACCTCAGTTTTCTTCTTTGTTTAAAAATATTGATAATAATTCTCAATTTAGCTAATTTATAGTACTTTTTGTGAAGATTCAATGGGATAATGTATTCTATATTCTTTTTAAAATATCCAGTGTTAAAATGAAGAAGTATTGTGGATAAACCTTAAGAAGGCCCCTACTGAGTCATTCCCTTAATAGTTCCCTCACCTGAATGTGGCAAGAACCTATAACTTGCTTTTGTTCAATAGAATATGAAAAACAAAGGTGATGGGATCAAACTTCCTTAATTAGATCTGGTTATATGTCTTAGCTGAATGAGAGGGTGAGAGAGAGAGAGATTCTCCCATTGGCCTTGAAGAAGCAAGTGGCCCTATTGTGAACTGCCTATGGGAAAGGCCACATGGAAGAGAACTGTGAGCAGCATCTAGGACCTGACTGTGGTCTCCAGCTGACAGCCAGAAAGTAGGGCCCTTGGTCATAGAGTCACAAGGAAATTAATTCTGTCAGCAACCTAAGTGAATTAAGTAGAATATTTCCTAATTGAGTACAAGGATGGGAACATTACCTAACCAACCCCTTGATTACAACATTGTGAGTCCCTAAGAAATTAAAAAAAAAATTACTTTCTCAGATGTACCAGCCACATTTCAAGTGCTCATACAGTGCAGGTATAGAACATTTTCATAATCTTATAAAACTCTATTGAACAAGACTCTTCTGGAGGTTCCTGAAGGCTGAGGCTGAATCTAAGACTTCCCCTGAAATTGAACCTGATTTGGCTTTTCCTTTTATCTGTCCTATTTCCTGTCAGAGGTTACTGCTTTTTCCTAGGCATGTTTCCTTTATGAAATTTTTGCATCCAAACCCTTGACTAAAGGTCAGCTTCTGGGAGAGCTTTATCTAGGACTCCAGAGAAATTAACTGGAAGAAATGTCATTTATTTCTATCCCTGAATGCTAATTGACAAAATATACTTTCATAATTACTGATTTTCTAATCTATTCCTTCATGGTACCTCTCTTGATTGTTAAATGTGGAAATATGGATTTCTGCATTTACAGTTTACAAAATTCTTTCTCAGACATATTTTAAAGAAAAGATATTTTAAAATGTAGCATACCTGCACTGGTTTATAGTAGGCAATCAGTAATAGGTAGCTATTAATATCCTTATTTTAAGGATTGGAGAATTGAATCCTAAAATGGTTGCAATAGTCTAAGACCATATTTCAAAGAAGTGGCAGAGTTAGAATTCATTGCTGGCTCTTTTGACCAAGAATTTGGTACTCTTTCTTTACAATGCACTGACTTCAGAACTCCAGAGGATCTGCCACACTGAGCATCCTCTGTATGAATACAAAATGGACATCAGAGGGTATGTTCTGAGAAGGGAGATTGTTCTTTATAAAATTAAGATTTACATGGTTGCAAGATGACTAAAGGTCAAGTTGTGAGGTAGACATTCACCCTTCACGTACTTTCCTTTAAAGTATCTGTAACTGATTGTTTAGTGCCCTAATGCTTTATGTCTGCTTCAACCATGTAGTTTGGCTGATCATTTTTTTCCCATACAAGCACAAAATGACCCCATAGGTCAAATACACTCTGTTTTTCTCCTCCTCCTCCTCCTCATCAGCTGCAGCTGAAGCAACAGCATCATCATCATCATTGTTGTCATTATGATCTATTTATCGAGCCAGGCAATATGCTAAGATTTTGCAGGCATTATTTTATTCAATATTCATAACAAGCCTAGGAGCTGTTGCCATTATTATCATTCTCATTTTATAGATGAGCAGAATGAGGCAAATGTCAAAGACTTGTAGTAATTATATAGGGTACAACTTCCTTCCTTTCCATCATGATCCCAAGTTAACAGTTTTCCAGGTCATGTGAGGAATAACCAATACTACTTGGGCTTGTTTCATTCTGTGTCCTCTCCAAACCTGGTGTATCGTCAGTAGCAGTGGAAGAGATAAAGTAACTCACTAAGAAATAAGGCCAATTTCTCTTTTTTCTCAGATTTTCTGCTGATGTTTACCTAAAAGTAAACATCAATAGATTTGGTTCTATTATATTAAAAAAAAAAGATATGCATCAGTTTCTTTGCATCATTTTCAAAGAGCTGCTTACATTGTTTCAAAATAGGGTTAATTAATGTGATATGGCATTGTAATTAGATCAACTTTGTCCTAGAAATTGGTCTCATTCATTCTTAGACTGAGCCATATCTGAACTAGTGACCCAGAGGTGGATGGCTCAAATGCCCATTACCAGCTCCCAAAGCTATCTATCATGTCAAAAGTGTTGATGGATCCAGCTTAATGACACCCAGATATTATTTCTGAATCTTAGAAGACAAACTGCAGCTACAAGGTAAATATAAAAGTCTCTTGCTGAGATCTATAGAAAAATGTTGTCATTTTAATTAACATTTCCAAATAATATTCATTAATTTAGGGCTGCAAAGCCAGCCACATACCAAATGCAAAATTTCTGAGTATTTTAAAGCAGGAAAATGCTCTTTTGGGAAATGAAGAATAAACTTGGTTTTCTGATTCTAGTCTGGAAATATCATATCAAAGCATGTTTATTTCTCCTTTTAAATAAAAACAATGTGA
This sequence comes from Delphinapterus leucas, assembly GCF_059928025.1. NCBI lineage: Eukaryota > Metazoa > Chordata > Mammalia > Artiodactyla > Monodontidae > Delphinapterus > Delphinapterus leucas. The sequence goes on from NC_143147.1 coordinate 34,460,223, forward strand.
CTTTCTAAAATTATTCTTCCTTATTAATTTGTCCACTGACATGCAGTACTTTTGAAAAAATTCTTACAATGGATTAAAATTGTATTTTAAAAAATGAACTTGAGATGTTGAGCTTCGTGGTCTTCAAAAATACAAGGTAATTGGAAGTGCTTTGGAACTTGGAACATGAAGGAATAAAACCAATTTTGATAGCAGATTAAAAGGTTTTTTTGTTTTCTTGAAGAATGTAGCAACCATCCCACAACTCCCCTTCATCAGTCTATCATAGCAACCATCCCACAACTTCCCTTCATCAGTCTATCTCCCCATTTCCCTAGTCTTTATACCACTGACTTACCTTACAGATTGATCCCATAGCTCTCCATGGGAACTGGAGGTCTTGCCTTGCATCCTGAATCTCAGCCACTTGATAGTAATTTGGAATCTCTTCCTGATTCTCCCATTCCTTTAGGTAAAGGGATGCCAGAGACTTCCAATTGTCCCTCAGTGGCTGACTTGGATCTCATTCTAAAGAAATTTATCATCTAGCACCTTGCCTATCTGTATTTAAAAACATTATTTAGTTAAGTGGATTCTACCACCTTTCTTGAATCATCCACTTTACTCCACTTCTACTACCTCCATATGCATGTCTAAGCCACTACATTCTCTCACCTAATGAAAGCATTAGATTCCCAGTGGGTCTCCCAGATTAAAATATTGGTCTCTTTGGTCCATTTTCCATGCTGCCAGCAAGGAAAACAATTCAATATGAAAATCTGATCATTTTAATTATTAAAATATTCCTAGCCACCCATTACTCTTAGGAACAGGCCCTAAATCTCTGATGCAGTTTGTGAGGCCTTGCGTGACAGGACTCCACATTTACCTGGTGTTCATCAATACAGTCTGTCAAAAAGCTATGCTTTCTCTTTTATGGGATTTTCACACAAATTTCCTCTGCCATGGACCCACCTTACTCTTGTCTCCATGTAAATCACTGGCTTATCCTTCAGGTCTTTGCTTAACCTTTTTTTCCCTAGAAAATTCTTCTTGTTCTTGCAGATCCGATCAAGTCTCCTTTTATAAACACTCATATATACGTGCACAATCACAGACATATACATATGAGAGGGGCAGAGAGATACCCACCTACCAACTATAGTACCAGGAATGTAGGCCTTACAAACAGTTTTTTCCCTTATAGTTACAGGCTTCTGCATTCCCAGCTCTCTCTCTATCAAATATACAAATACATTTACACACATACTGTGTTCCCAACTTGCAAGGGTCTGAAAGGAATTATGTTCAAAGAGGACTTCACTCTTAGTGCTGCTATAGAAAGGTCCCTCTCATTCATGTGTTCCTCTCATTCCCCTCACAGATCAGCTCTGAGGGTGTGGGGGTGGAGGACATGGAGGGAGAAAACAAAAATGGGCTTTTGTTTTTCTCTTGAGGCCAAAATCTTATTTGTTTTAAAGAGAAAAATTCCCTTTGGGAATTCCCTTTGGGCTCTTGTCAAGTGACTTCCCACTTCTTTAGGCCCTTTGAGTAAATGAGTAAATGTTCTTTGGTGTACTGGACATTTTGTGTGTGTTTAGCTTATTAAAATATCGAATTATGCAGCCAAAGTGGAGAGGGCAGAAACTGGGCTGATGCTTTGCAAAATCTCTCTCTACCGATGAATTCACGATTTTATATGAAAATTGAACACAATTGTTTCTTATGATTTTTCAATGAAAACACATTTTCCTCCTACCATACATAGCATTCATAGTTTGTTTCATAAATATAGCATTTGAAAGAAAAATGTTTATTTTTCATAAATATTTATTTGCTAATTATTTGGATCACCCAATGAGGAAACTGCCAAAGCTTTTTGTTGTGTTGTTTTGTCTTTCCTTATTCCCTAGGTTAAGTTTTTAAAATCCATAATGTGGAAATTACATATCATGGCATGGATGCTGGATACTTTTTAAAATTACACATTTGGTTAATTTCGGGATGTTAAGCTCAGGCCAGAAAATTTTATTATGGAATCAAGCTCCCTGACTTATATATATATTTTTAGTTAATAAAGTGTTGGGTTTTTGTTCCTCCCCACTGTGAGCCATATTTTCATTTTTGACATCAACTCATTCAGTCACTAGATAATGACTTCGAGAATAATCTGACAAGATACCCTGAAGTCAGGATTATAGTTAGGAAGATGTGTTGTGCAATTAACTTGTGTCTAACAAAAGACCAGTGGCATCTTTACATCTAAGAATGGTCAGCCAACCATGCCCATTTGATCATTCATCTGTGCGCTGAAGTTGGGATGACTGGCTACGTAATTTTTTACTATTTTCTTTTACTATTTTTCTACTTTATTCTTACTATTCTTTAAATAAAATGCTTTCTAAGATGGATTGTCAGGTTCTTTACAGATTATGTATTTGGGTTATGTATTTATGTACAGAATTGCATTCATTAAGATGTGAGAAGGGAATCCTCTATTTAGTGAAGCAAGGTACATGCCTGTTAATGTTAGATCTTCATAAGAAACATCAGCATATATATTAAAATTTTTTTAAACCTCTCAGGGTGATTTAAATATGCAATTTTGTATTTCCCTCAATAGGTCATTAAGTTGATGTAGGTAGGAAGAAGAATGCTTTAGCAATACAAATGATTGAAAGATGTATAAAGAGGAGGGATAGAATTAGTTTATACTAATAATGACTCCTTGATAATAGATTTGTCACCATGTAATTAGAGAAGTATTTCTCTCCAAAATCAATTCTTCCAAGATTAAAACATAACCCAACCTTTAGAGGGGTTCTTGCAAGAAGGTAAAATAATGAATTATTAAAAGTACTGCAGCTTCTTGATAAAAATTTTATGATAACTGTACAGTGTTCATCTAACCTTGCCTTTTAGCAATATGGAAACATGAGCTCTGCTTATTTAAAATTGTAAATTAGTTTCCTCTTATTGTCTCATTTAAAGTCTTTTCCAGAATAGACCCAGAGGTGCCAAATGACTCCAAATTGTAATATACAGTTTTTTTTTCTCCTTCAGAATTATTGTACCCATTATATTAATACCTTCCACTTTGCTGTAGAGCTCCTTGCATTTGCAGAGGTTTTTATGCATCTCTAAAATGAAATGTCAACAGATTATATGTATTATTGAGAGTCTGAGCACTGAGCACCATCTTAACTTGGAAATATCTACAAGTACAGTATTTAGAATGCTCCAGGGGTGAAAAAGGGAGTAAAATGAAAATTTCATATTGCCACTTGCATGTTATAGAACTAACTGAGGTGACTGGTAAACACAAAGAATGCTAACTCCTTTTCTGTCTTTGGGTCCTATATTTGCTCACTTTCTCTTTATCATAGACACATAGAGAATGGGGGTAAAGAGGAACATATTTCCTTTGGACATTTTTATATGCAGGTACCAAAAAACCACTCTTTTTGTATCAATTAGCACTGAATTCCTGTCCTTAGGCATGATGACTATTGATTGCAAGAATGTTTCCTATAGATTTATTTATTCCAGGGGAGTTTCAGTCTTCCGTCATACGGAGGATAATGTCCCTAACTCATTACATTGCTGGTAAGTGTCGTTTGTCTCCGCTCTGCCAGTGCTCTAGCATAAACACTTGGATTGAAGTGTTAAACCAAAATTTGGTCACACCCACCCAACAGCCCAGGGACTGTGTTTCATGGAAATAAACAAACTGGAAAGCATTCCACTGAAGCACTAGAGTAGTGAAATAAGCCCAGGTTTCATAGTCAGGTGACCACACCATTATCACTTACTATTGAAGTTAAGTAAATTATTTTACATTTTTAACCTCCCCTATCTTTCTATAAGGACTGAAACTGAGATGATTATATCTAAAAATAAATGATTTAAGATAGGAGAATAGCTTAATATAATGCTTATCACAAAGATGATTCTCAATAAATAATACTATATTTGTTTCTTAATTTATCTACCTCTGCGGAGTTGTTATACTCCATAGAAGAGTGCTCCATATTAATTTATTAATTTTCTTCCTCTTATTGTGCTGATTGGTCAGAATGGTCAGTAACTCTTCATTTGAACTTCCTGAAATTTTAAGGATCAACATATGCTGAGATTGTTTACCATGTAGAAGACACATAAAATATGTTAAAGCAAGAAAAATGTGGCATATTATTTAATAAATTTTACTCAGTCTAGAAACCCTCATCTTGCAATAACTGTCAGCTGGGTTCTATGTGGCCAAGGGATGTATGTATGTACATTTGGTTGAGGAGACAAACAGATGACCTGTTGGGAATAACTAAACAGTAGTTTGTAATGAGAACTCACAACAGTGACCTTGTAATGTATATATATATATATATATATATATATATATATATTTATATATATGATAGTGATTCCTAAATCTTCCTTATGAGGAATTGATAATCATTGTTCCTGATAGGACTCAAATGAGTCTGTTATGATTGGTTCTAGGCACAAATTTGAAAGTAGTAATCAGGCCCCTCCCTTTTTTTTTTTTTTTGTAAGAAAGCACTATTCAAGCACAATTAAATTGAACTTATGTAGTATGCATTACATACAGGCAGTTTCTATTTCATTACATTCATTCATTCTATTTCATTTATTTCTCACACATGAACAAGTGTGAGATATTTCCTTCTTGAAAAAGGGACTAATAACTATTTGTAGATAATACTTTGTGTCTTCATCTTCTATTTCTGAAAAATTTTCCTCCAATATAATGGTTATGGGGAGGGTAACTCTACTTTCAGGTTCACCTGGGATGGTTTTAAGTTTAGACTTGTTGTCCCAGTGTAATTAGTCATGGGTCTCCCTTTTACTTTCATTCAGTTTGAACAATAAATTTTATGGTTCCCTGGTTATGGGACCTGTATTTATCTCCAGTATGTCATGGACAATGCTGGGTCTTACTTTCTTGAGGGTGGCTTTTCCTTGGCCTATTGTATCTTGCCAGCATGTTCTTTGCTTTGGCAAATAGACTCTGCCTTAATCAGTTCTCATGTGTAATACAGAACAATAAGATTGTCAAAGGATTTTTTCCCCAACAGCTTGTATTGTGGAGTAGTCACTTTTTCTTTAGAACTGAACTTAAAATGCAGATTTTTTTTATGATTTCACAATATTGTGTAAATCCATATGTGTATGGTACCAGAATATCAATAATAACTTTGTTTTCAACACCATGTTCATAATTATGTTTCAGATTAGGGTGGCAACCAATTAGTGGGTTGTGAAATCTATTTAGTGGTTCAAAAAAGGCATTTAAAAGCAAAGTAGAATACAGAATAAGAAGGTGTAAGTCTACATGTTACTTTGAGAAAGTGTACTTTCAGTAGTGTGCATGTGTATGTATGTGTACAGGTATTGATGTAGATAGATGATAGGTAGAAATATAGATAGATAGATAGATAGATTGATAAATGAGAGTGAGAGAGCAAGAAAGAGAGAGAAAGGAAGAGAGAGAGCCAGTCTCCAAAATGGTCCCCCATGATCCTTGCCTTCTGGTATTCATGTCCCTATGCAGTTGCTTCCCATACTCAGTCATGGCTGGTTTGTGTCATCAATAGGATAGTGCAAAAATGATGGCATGTGACTTTTGAGGCTAGGTCATAAAGACTTTGCATGGCCTGTTTTGTCTTTGCAGTTATCTCTCTGTGCAAAGCCATCTGCCATAACATAAGGATGCTTAAGCATCTGTGTGGAGAAACCCATGTGAGATTGAATGGAGCCCTATAATGTGCCTGATGCTGTGCAAAATTAAAACATTTGTCAAAGGTTATATTCTTTGACTTTAAACTGTATTAACATCCTTAGAAAACATTTTGGGTTTCCATCTTAAGACTTGCTTCTATGCAATCTTTTTATAACCTATAGGTTTTTGTCCCTCTCTTGAGCTCTCATTTAGCTAGTTTTAATACTAAGATGCTTCTTATTAATGTCATTATAGACCATTTTTTAAACACTTAGACATTCTTTTAAGCAGTGTTGGACAAACAAAATGGCTGCATAATATAATATTTAAAAACTAGTAGAGGGCTTCCCTGGTGGCGCAGTGGTTGAGAGTCCGCCTGCCGATGCAGGGGACACGGGTTCGTGCCCCGGTCCGGGAAGATCCCACATGCCGCGGAGTGGCTGGGCCCGTGAGCCATGGCCGCTGAGCCTGCGTGTCCAGAGCCTGTGCTCCACAACGGGAGAGGCCACGACAGTGAGAGGCCCGCGTACCGCAAAAAAAAAAAAAAAAAAAAAAAACAGTAGAGGATGACTATGTTAAAAATTCATAGTTTTCTAAAAATTTGTTTTACATTTTAGAATATTATTTAAACATTCAAAAACTAGGATCCTTGTTGGAATGACACAGACAATTTCAAAGAACAGTATGTCTGGGATATTTTTAATGCAGCCCTTAATTTACTATGAATTTGAAATTATTTTTGAATTGCTATGTTCCATGGTGGAGAAGTTTGTCAAGAAGTTTAATGAATTATATTGAGTTAATATTTTTGTGAAAGAAAGCAGACATAGACGTTGTGGGGAAAATCACACTTGTGGGGAATAGTTCTACCAGGAGTGATTCAGCAGCAGCCTGCTCTAGGGCAACTATTGGTACAGTCACCGGAATTGGGTTAAGTTGATTTGTGAACTAGGTTCCCATTTCCCCATTCTTTGGCCATTGACTAAAGCTTGTGCTGTTCCAGTCTCAGCATTGGTTTCATTATTGGCTGCCCAAATCCAACTGGAAAAAGAAACTCCCTGGTAGAGACAGGGGGTCTTGGCCCAGGCTTGGGCCCTGCAGCAGGTCTGGTTGACTAATTCGGTAACAAAACCATACACCTAATTGTATATTTCCACATCCTGGTTTATTCATGACTTAGAGGACTTCAAACTCAAGTTATTGTTTCTCTCCAGCCTCACTGCTTGATAGTTTGTTCCTTTTGATTTATATGCCAGTAATACCAAACTGATGATAGATTCCCAATTCTACTCTTATACATGTCATGCTTCTGTGCCCTTCCCTACCTAAATACTCTTTGTCTTCCTACCCTCTTTTTACTTACATTTTGGATATCCCTGTACTGGGAAACTTTTTGTGGTGCTTACAGCACATGATTCATATAGCATATCCTCCTTTTGTGACTTTAAATCTCATGCAGTTTTAGGTTTATGTACGTCCTTTTGAAACCACACTCTTGGGTGGGACTTGAAACCAGGCAAAACTCAGATTTGGACTGAACCCACAGGCTGGGACTTGAATCCACCTGCACCTCAGATTAGGACTTGAACCCATGATCCCTGACTAGGAGGGGACCCCATCCCACTGTGTTTTCTGTTTGTTTGTTTGTTTTGTTTTTTTAATTAAAACCACTCACCTGTTGTCAGGACTTACTGAAGCTCAGGTTCTTTTGTCTCGTCACAGAAAGAATTCAGCGTGAGGCAAACCTGTAGGTAAAGAGTGAGTTTATTAGCATAGGACACTTGTGAGAGATACAAGCAAGCTGGCAAGGGAGCACAGCAGCCCCAAGAACAGAGAAGGCCACACTTTTATAATCAAAGAGTGCAGAGGGGAGAAGACAACCTTCTTCCTCATTCTTGGACAGACGTCAAGGCTTACATCATCAGTTTGTCCTTTGGTCTTATATGGTTTAATTGAAACTGTCATGGTGTTATTTAAATCATCTGTATATTAGCAAAAGGTTGTTAATATTACCGAATACAAGCTCACTCTGCTCGCCACATGACAGGCCAATAAATCGGAGATGAGGTGTTGAGGCAAGAAATATGACTTTATTTGGAAAGCCAGCAGACCCAGAAGATGGCAGACTAAAGTCTCAAAATAACCATCTTCTTGGGGTTTGGATGCCCGTTTCCTGTTTCTTTTTTCTTTCTTTCTTTCTTTCTTTCTTTTTTTTTTACAGCACAGAGAGGGGGAGGAGATGAGGAAGTAAAGTAAAAAAGCCATAATTTTGCAAATATCACACGGAATGGCCTGCTTCAGGGAGGGGATGTGTTAATTTCTTCTTTCTTGTAACCATCCACAGGTGGACAGAGTCCAGATATTTTGCCTGAACAAAGGCACTTTGGTTTAACATTCAGGCAGAGGAGCAGCGTTCCCCAAGGCAGGCCATTATGTATAGACAGTATCCTTTTAGTGAACAAAAGCAGCAGAAAGCAAAGGTTAATGTAAAAAAACAGATACAACATGTAGTCAGATTTGGCTCTTCCCTGCTACATTAACATATACATTAAATGTATATGTATACATATACATTAACATATACATATACATTAAATATGGTAGTTCATCTCAGGTTTCAGTAAAATGTCCCCTTTCACCTAGTTTCTGTCTTGGCTACATTCAGAAATGTTACTCTTCAAGGACTATTAACTCTCTGACTTCATGTAACAAGATTCAGGCACCATATCTATTGTCTTGTATTTTAACTATCACGGTTTGTGGCTTGAGTGTGTCTGGCACTTGGATGAACCTGGTCTTCCTTCAAGGTAGTGTAGATTGTTGCTAGGTTACTGGATTTTTTTTCTTGAGTGATCATTAGCTTACAACAGTCTTCCAAACTCCCTTAAAATTCTCTTTCTGTCTTTAATCCCCAGTGGGATTTCTAAACTGACCATTTAATTATCCTACTCTATCCCTATCAATTTGATGTAATTTATTTACTTGTACAACTATCTTAGGTTATGAATCCCTTGAAGGTAGAAAGAAAAAGTCCCTTTTGTTTGTATCCATGTACAGGTATGCCCATACACCATAGGTACTCCATAAATATTTGTGAAATGAAATTTCTTAAATTTCATTTGTCTAGGAAAGAAAAAACATTATTCAATGGATTGGTGCCTCCTGCTACCTGAATTCTCCACTCTTTATGTGCCAGAAATTGAGCTCACTGGAAAAATCAAGGTCTTTCATTTGCTTTCAATCTATTCACATTCTCTTTATTCACTTCAAAGGTGAATTGTGTCAGGGACAGAGACATGACAAAGGCAACCATGTTCTTTGCTTTGAAGGAGAGACTCCTCAGTTATAAGAGGAAGGTAAATAATTTCTGTATATGTAGTGGAAAGATTTTTAAAGAGTAGGAGAAATTCCAAATAGGACTTAGTATAAACAAAAACTTCAAGTTTTGCTGCCCATGCTGTAAAAAGAAAAATTTGAAATTCTAATTATTTGTTACTCTTCATGGTGTAACAAATAACTTTTAGTTATTTGTAACAATTTACAAATAAATAACAATTTACAAATAACAATTGTAATAAATTGTTAGTAATAACAATTAGTTATTTGTAACAAGTAACAAATAACTTTTAAATAACATAACAGTTTTTCAGCTCAAAGAATTGTCACTTGATTCTGAGTCAATAGGATTTTTTGTTGATGCTGTTGTTTTTGTTTTTCTCTCTTCCTCACTCTGTGTTTTTTCCTTCTCCCTTCCTTCTTTCCTTCCTTCCCTCTCAACCGTTTTCATCTCTCTCATTCTCTTATTCTTTGTTTCTTAAACTTGAAAAACATTCAGATATTTTTAACTTATTTAATTCCTCATGCCTACTCTATGCCATCACTGTACTAAACACCAGTAAGTCAAAGATAAATATGTCATAGCCTCTAGCCTCAAGGAAGTATGAGTTTCATGAGGTAGAAAAAAACAGTTACCTTGTGTGATTGGTGTTAAAATTGATACATTGCAAGGTGCTATGAGAACATAGAAAAGCAAACAATGCTTTATAAAGTAAAAATAATCTTTAAAATGTCAAAGGAAGAACAAGCAAAATCATTTTGAGCTACAACCATGTACAAGCTTCCTGCTAATCATTGATTTCTTCACATGTATTAACTCATAGTGATAATCCTTATAGTTAACTATGCAAGGTGGGGAATATGATTATCCCTATTTATTTAGATTTGAAAACTAAATTTCAGAAAAATTGGGTGGCTTTTCAAGGTCAAGTGTCAAATAACAAGGGAAGTCTTATCTTAAATAGTATTATAAGTGGGGTTTCCCTGGTGGTGCAGTGGTTGAGAGTCTGCCTGCCAACGCAGGGAACATGGGTTCAAGCCCTGGTCCGGGAGGATCCCACATACCACGGAGCAACTAAGCCCATGTGCCACAGCTGCTGAGCCTGTGCTCTAGAGCCTGCAAGCCACAACTACTGAGCCCACATGCCACAACTACTGAAGCCAGTGTGCCTAGAGCCCGTACTCTGCAACGAGAGAAGCCACCACAGTGAGAGGCCTGTGCACCACAATGAAGAGTGGTCCCCACTTGCCGCAACTAGAGAAAGCCTGCACATAACAGTGAGGACCCAGTGCAGCCAAAGATAAATAAATAAATAAATAATTTTAAAAAATTATTAAGAAAAAAGCAAGTGATTTTTAAAAAATTGTTATTTTTAAAAAATATTATAAGTATTATTATTATTATTTGCAGCTTTGAGGTAATATATGCCATCTGATAATAATGGGGATAGAAGATAAACATGTACTACTCCAGCTTTTAAGCTGCCTTCCACCATTGCTAATGAGTCTACAATACCATATCATATAGTCTTGTACTTCATATTCATTATTTGATTTACACATGGCTGGAGTAGATGTTGCTACTCCATCGTTTCAAAGTTTTAGAAAGCAGGCTTCAATTGGATAGTTTGTTCAAAAGCACCTAACACATACTAAATGCTCAGTAAATGCTTTCTTCCTCCAATCATGCTTCATCTGACTCCAAATTTTACTAGTGTTTTAAATAATAAATGTTAGAATAATGTATTGCTTTGGCAAGCTTCTAAACCTCTTAAATCCCCTTAAATCTCCATGGCAGTTTGATCCAAACTCAGGATTTAAGTTCCTTATTTCACCAGGAAAAATGTTTTATGTTTTGACTTTGTACTACTCCAGCATTTAAGACACCTTCCACCATTGTTAATGAGTCTACAATACCATATCATATAGTCTTCTACTTCATATTCATTATTTGATTTACACATGGCTGGAGTAGATGTTACTACTCCATCATTTCAAAGTCTTAGAAAGTAGGCTTCTCTCTCCTCTCAAATCTATCTATTTTCAAAGGAAGACAAAAACTGCTTAACAGGACCTGACAGTGACAGGGAGATGGGGTGGTGGAGGAGAAAATTTTGTAACAAAATTAAATGATTTAGGAATATAAATCAGCTGACAGTTTGGCGTCTCATGAAGGGATAATTTTTGCCACCTGAGGCAACTGCTGTGGATCCACACCTCTATCCCATGATATTTCTTGCTTTACCTCTGTTTCTGCCTCTCTACTTCTAAATTGTCTTTTCTTTCTTTTCTGCAACTTGTGGTATATCCTTAAATTGCATCAAGGTTCTCTCATAGCTGCATATTGTAGCCCATCACTGTGTTGGGAGCCAGCAAGCAGAGGATCAAAGGAGAGTAATGAGTTCTTACATAACACTTACATAACACTGCAGTATTTACTGTTCCCAACATCTCTGTTCCTTTCAGGACAGTGTGGGGAGCAATAATCACTATCCATATAGTCTGACTGCCTTAATCATTCTTGGAAAACCAATTTCAGTACACTCATTAGAGCCAAGAGAGTTCCTTTTCTCCAAAGGGATTTATGGAATAGGAACACTGAATTAGAATCTGATGGAGGCTGGAAAACAGGAGTTCAGAGGGATGAGAATGTAAGAAAAACATCTTTTTTCAGTTGTGTCTGTGAGTGTGAAATGAGCTCCCTTTTGATCCAGGTTTTTATGGCTGTCATAACAGACACAGCCACTTGAAAATGTTGAGAGTTTTCTATATGTTGAACAAAATAATAAAATTTATAGACCACCTCTTTGAATAGTCACCAAAATCAAGCTCAACTTATTTTGTGATTATCTCTTGAGAGCCATGATGACAAGACAAGAGGAGATTTTATATTCCTACCCATTCTAGGGCAAACTATATCAGGCCTGATAAAGCATGGCCTTAAAGACCAGATGAGTGTGGGAAGATTCCTGATGGTTAACAGATTATGGAGAAGATCAAGAAGGAGTTTTCAATCTTCCCCTCATGTCCTATCCACCCTGCATTGCTGATAATATGGATAGTGGGCATGGGGCTCCAACTTCAAGGACAAGTCCCTGAGATGTAGACCAATCAAGCAAACAGTATGGAGGTTCCTTAAAAAACAAAAAAATAAACTACCATATGACCCAGCAATCCCACTACTGGGCATATACCCTGAGAAAACCATAATTGAAAAAGAGATATGTACCACAATGTTCATTGCAACTCTATGTACAATAGCCAGGACATGGAAGCAACCTAGGTGTCCATCAACAGATGAATGGGTAAAGAAGATGTGGCACATATATACAATGGAATACTACTCAGCCATAAAAATAAATGAAATTGAGTTATTTGTAGTGAGGTGAATGGACCTAGAGTCTGTCATACAGAGTGAAATAAGTCAGAAAGAGAAAAACAAATACTGTATGCTAGCACATATATATGGAATCTAAAAAAAAAAAAATTGGTTCTGATGAACCTAGAGGCAGGAAAGGAATAAAGACGCAGATGTAGAGAATGGACCTGAGGACACGGGGAGGGGGAAGAGTAAGCTGGAATGAAGTGAGAGAGTGGCATGCACGTATATACACTACCAAATGTAAAATAGTTAGCTAGTGGGAAGCAGCCACACAGCACAGGGAGATAAGCTCAGTGATTTGTGACCACCTAGAGGGGTGGGATAGGGAGGGTGGGAGGGAGGCACAAGAGTGAGGGTATATGGGGATATATGTATATATATAGCTGATTTACTTTGTTATACAGCAGAAACTAACACAACATTGTAAAGCAATTATACTCTAAGAAAGATGTAAAAACAAAACAGTGAGGAAAAAAAAGCAGTGACCCTTTGTCTTATAAAAAGGAAAGCAAATTCCAGGCACAATTTATTAATATTTCTAGGTTTTTCTGTAACTCAGCCACTCCTGCCATTTCTTGGGAAAATAGATGTGCATGTGTGTTTTTGATTGCACACTCTAAAAACTAGACACACTAATATATATATATATATATATATATATATGAGGGAACATCTACGCCTACACATAGACTAGTATAGAGTAGACACTATTTAACACAACACTGGGGAAGAGGAAGTTCCTCCCTTCTGCCCCTTCACTATTATACACACATACTGAAACTTATGTCAAGGGAAATTTTTTAAATTAAAAAGAATTTTTTTAACATCTTTATTGGAGTATAATTGCTTCACAGTGGTGTGTTAGTTTCTGCTGTATAACAAAGTGAATCAGGTATACATGAACATATATCCCCATATCTCCTCCCTCTTGTGTTTCCCTCCCACCCTCCCTATCCCACCCCTCTAGGTGGACACAAAGCACCAAGATGATCTCCCTGTGCTATGTGGCCGCTTCCCACTAGCTATCTATTTTACATTTGGTAGTGCCTATATGTCAGTGCCACTCTCTCACTTCATGCTTATCCTTCCCCCTCCCTGTGTCCTCAAGTCCATTCTCTACATATGTGTCTTTATTCCTGTCCTGCCCCTAGGTTCTTCAGAACCTTTTTTTTTGGACTCCATTTATATGTGTTAGCATATAGTATTTGTTTTTCTCTTTCTGACTTACTTCACTCTGTATGACAGACTCTAGATCCATTCACCTCACTACAAATAACTCAATTTCATTTATTTTTATGGCTGAGTAATATTCCATTGTATATATGTGCCACATCTTCTTTATCCATTCATCTGTCAATGGACACTTAGGTTGCTTCCATATCCTGGCTATTGTAAATAGAGTTGCAATGAACTTTGTGGTAGATGACTCTTTTTGAATTATGGTTTTCTCAGGGTATATGACCAGTAGTGGGGTTACTGGGTCATATGGTAGTTCTGTTTTTAGTTTTTTTAAGTAACCTCCATACTGTTCTCCATAGTGGCTGTATCAATTTACATCCCCACCAACAGGGCAAGAGGGTTTCTATCAAGGGAAATTTTGCTTTGGGCAATCCCATCTAACAAGTTTCCATGTTTGCCATGAGGCAGTTATACATATGAAACAAAGAACACAAGATTTTGTGAATTTGATGCATAAAGTTTTCCTTTCTTTCCTTATGTTTCCTCCCTTCTTTGAGGAGATAGGACCAAGTTAGCTCCCTGGGGTTCATGAACTTATTTAGGGACCAGGGCTTCCAATGGAGGGAAAAATAGCTTTGCCATAAATAGTCTGTTGGAGCCATGGTGTAATTTAACTTGAAAACTAAAAAGAGTGTGATCCCATTTTATATTCCATGTTGGCAAGACATTGATTTTTGTCTATTGCTTCTTAATATAAATACATTTTAGAGCTTGAGGAGACTTTAAAGGGGAGGAATGAAAGGATGAAGAGAAAGAAAATAATATTTATCAAGCATATACTATGTGTTAGGCACTTGGTAAGCTTTCTAGACATGTTAGCTCACTCAATTCTTACAAAAGTTGTGTAAGATTTGGGGTTGTATCATATTTACAGGCAAATAATTAAATAACAGGAGAGGTTAAGTAATTCAACTTAAGTCATATTATTGTTGGAAAGTAGATCTGCAGTGTGAATTAGCACTGCCTTCCCATTTAAAGATGGGGAAAATTAGCTGAAAGAGATGAAAGAAAAAGGCAAAGCTAAAACTGGAGTTCAGATTCTATGACTTTCATAGTAAGTGTTCTTTCCAATCCACTGTCTCCACTGAGACTGTCACATGCCTAAACAATATGTATGAAAGTACGGAAGGGAAATAAGAAGGAAAAAAGGTGGAGAAAATTGCACTTGCCACAAATGGTATCTAGGATTGTGAATCCTTTTCTTTCTTCCTATACATGGTTGCATAATCTAAGCAAAAGATTCAGGAATCTTCAGTTACAGCTATAATGTCCCTGGTAATGTTTTCATATAGTCTTTATTTTCCCAATGCATTGCCTTTATCACCTGCTGAGTATTATTAGGTTTTACACACTATGTGACATAAAACTTTGACACTCATGAAATTGTTCCCAAATCCGAGCTCATACTGCTCAGTGTACAATGGATCAATAAATCAAGAGATGAGTTGTTGTTGCAAGGAAGAGCAACTTTATTTGGAAAGCCAGCCGACTGAGAAGATGGTGGACTAATGTCCCAAAGAACCATCTTGCCTAAGTTAGAATTCAAGCTTCTTTTATACTTATAGGGGAGGGAATAAAGTCAAACATTTCCTGGTTCTTGTCAGCCTCCAGAGGGGATGTGTTAATTTCTTCCTTCCTGCAGTCATTCATAGGTGGTTCTGGTCAGGATATTTCCTGTGAGCTAAACCAAAGTATTTTTAGCTTAATGCTCATTACCTGGGAGGTAGGGTTCCCAGAGATGGGCCATTGTACATAATTTAAGTTTATAGGCAACATCCCTTTAGTGATTAACTTAGAATACAAAGGTTCTTTCTTATTACAAATGATGCTATTTTAGATTCTTTTGAAATCTTGCAAGACTAGAAATAGATTAATTATGCCATAGTTCCTTACTTTACTTAAAGAAATCTGCATGAACACACTGCAACTTTGCTCTTGAGACTGGAGGTTTCTTTTTTTAAAGGGTACATAGATAACAAAAAATAATGTCATTATATCTTTCCATATTTTAACATATGGAAGCATACATGAGCAGAGTGCTTCAAGAGGAGAAATATTTTAAGTGATTATTTGTTTCATTTAGTAACTGGTAATATTTTGCCTTATGGACCATTCAAATTTTGTTTTCTCTTTACGTTTATAATTAGGGAAGTCTGAGATCAATTTGTAGCACTTCTTAGATAAACGTAGAAAATTAATGACTTGCATTCTTTAGTATTATTTGTTTATCTGGTCTTAACTTACATATTTTACCTTTATTTTCTCATTCTCTGCTTTTAAAAAAATATTTACTTTGTTATTATTCTTAATTAATTGCATTTATTTACCTTGTTTCCAATCCTTTTGGAAAAGGGAGGAATATAAGTAGAGAGCTAGTTAGCAAGAAAGAAAACAAGCTACTCTTACTTGATGGCATTGTGTCAATCAGAGACAGTTTCTTCTTTAGAGTTAATGAGAAATTTCTTTAAGGGATTTAAAATTTCATCCTGTTTGGCATGACTCCTAATACCTATAAATCATGTCCTGCTTTCCATTTTGAAACAAGAATGATAAATAGGATAGAGCTGGTGAAACTGAGCAGCAATGCATGTGTTGCTGTCATGTTCATAGAATATAAATTTTACATTACGACTAAAACTAACTCATCTGGTCTAATGCAGATGTGACTATTCAGTTTGACTTATTATTATTTCACTATATATGCTTATTAGTTCTCTATGTTTGCTATTATGTGTTACTTTTGATTTGGTTTGTTTTCTTAATTGTTTAAATGGCGATTAAAAGATATTTGAAAGGGGGACCTTGAAGATGGCGGAAGAGTAAGACACGGAGATCACCTTCCTCCCCACAGATACACCAGAAATACATCTACACGTGGAACAACTCCTACAGAACACCTACTGAAGGCTGGCAGAAGACCTCAGACCTCCCAAAAGGCAAGAAACTCCCCACGTGCCTGGGTAGGGCAAAAGAAAAAAAGAAAAAAACAGAGACGAAAGAATAAGGACGGCACCTGCACCAGTGGGAGAGAGCTGTGAAGGAGGAAAAGTTTCCACACACTAGGAAGCCCCTCCGCAGGCGGAGACTGCAGGAGGCGGAGGGGGGAGCTTCGGGACCGTGGAGTAGTGCACAGCGACGGGTGCGGAGGGCAAAGCGGGGAGATTCCCGCCCAGAGGATCGGTGCCGACCGGCACTCACCAGCCCGAGAGGCTTGTCTGCTCACCCGCCGGGGCGGGCGGGGCTGTGAGCTGACGCTTGGGTTTCGGTTTCGGTCGGAGCGCAGGGAGAGGACTGGGGTTGGCGGCTTGAACATAGCCTGAAGGGGTTAGTGAACCACGGCTAGCCGGGAGGGAGTCCGGGGAAAAGTCTGCACCTGCCGAAGAGGCAAGAGACTTTTTCTTCCCTCTTTGTTTCCTGGTGCGCAAGGAGAGGGGTTTAAGAGCGCTGCTTAAAGGAACTCCAGAGACGGGCGCCAGCCGCGGCTAAAAGCGCGGACCCCAGAGGCGGGAGTGAGCCGCGGCTAAAAGCACGGGCGGGCCACAGGGATGGGCGGGAGACGCTAAGGCTTCTGCTGCCGCCACCAAGGGGCCTGTGTGCGAGCACAGGTCACTATCCACACCCCTCTTCCACGGAGCCTGTGCAGCCCGCCACTGCCAGGTTCCCGGGAACCAGGGACGACTTCCCCGGGAGAACGCACGGTGGGCCTCAGGCTGGTTCAACGTCACGCCAGCCTCGGCCGCCGCAGGCCCACCCCGCATGCAGTGCCCCTCCCTCCCCCTCGGCCTGAGTGCGCCAGAGCCCCCGAATCAGCGGCTCCTTTAACCCCGTCCTGTCTGAGCAAAAAACAGACGCCCTCCAGCGACCTACACGCAGAGGCAGGGCCAAATCCAAAACTGAGCCCCTGTGAGCTGTGAGAACAAAGAAGAGAAAGGGAAATCTCTCCCAGCAGCCTCAGAAACAGCGGATTAAAGCTCCACAATCAACTTGATGTACCCTGCATCTGTGGAATACATGAATAGACGAGTCATCCCAAATTGAGGAGGTGGGCTTCGAGAGCAAGAGCTATGATTTTTCCCCCTTTTCCTCTTTATGTGAATGTGTATGTGTATGCTTCTGTGTGAGATCTTGTCTGTATAGTTTTGCTTCCACCATTTGTCCTAGGGTTCTATCCGTCCATGGTTTTTTTAAATTTTTTTCTTAATAATTAATTTTAATAACTTTATTATACTTTTCTTTCTTTCTTTCTTTCTTTCTTTCTTTCTTTCTTTCTTTCTTTCTTTCTTTCTTTCTTTCTTTCTTTCCTTCTTTCCTTCCCTCCTTTAGACAACGAATCATCCCAAATTGAGGAGGTGGTCTCTGAGAGCAAGATTTATGATTTTTTCCCCTTTACCTCTTTTTGTGAGGGTGTATGTGTATGCTTCTGTGTAAGATATTGTCTGTATAGCTTTGCTTCCAACATTTGTCCTAAGGTTCTATCCGTCCCTTTTTTTTTTTTTTCCTTTTTCTAAATAAGTATTTTTTAATTCAATAACTTTATTATACTTTATTTTATTTTACTGTATCTTCTTTCTTTCTGTCTTTTTTCCTTCTTTCTCTCATTCCTTCCTCCCTCCCTCCCTCCTTTCTTTCCTTCTTGCCTTCTTTCCTTCTTTGCTTCTTTCTTTCTTCCCTCCTTCCTTCCTCCCTTCCCTCCTTTCTTCATACTTCTACTAATTCTCTCTACTTTTTCTCCCTTTTATTCTGAGCCATGTGGATGAAAGCCTCTTGGTGCTCCAGCCAAGAGTCAGGGCTCTGCCTCTGAGGTAGGAGAGCCAACTTCAGGACACTGGTCAACAAGAGACCTCCCAGCTCCACATAATATCAAATGGAGAAAATCTCCCAGAGACCTCCATCTTAACACCAGCACCCAGCTTCACTCAATGACCAGCAAGCTACAGTGCTGGACAACCTATGCCAAACAACTAGCAAAACAAGAACACAAACCCACCTATTAGCAGAGAGGCTGCCTAAAAGCATAATAAGGCCACAGACACCCCAGAACACACCACCAGACGTGAACCTGCCCACTAGAGAGACAAGATCCAGCCTCATCCACCACAACACAGGCACTAGTCCCCTCCACCAGGAAGCCTACACAACCCACTGAAACAACCTTAGCCACTGGAGACAGACATCAGAAACAGCGGGAACTACGAACCTGCAGCCTGCAAAAAGGAGACCCCAAAGACAGTAAGATAAGCAAAATGAGAAGACAGAAAAACACACAGCAGATAAAGGAGCAAGATAAAAATGCACCAGAACTAACAAATGAAGAGGAAATAGGCAGTCTACCTGAAAAAGAATAATGATAGTAAGGATGATACGAAATCTTGGAAGTAGAATGGACAAAATGCAAGAAACAGTTAACAAGGACCTAGAAGAAATAAAGATGAAACAAGCAATGATGAACAACACAATAAATGAAATTAAAAGTACTCTAGATGGGATCAATAGCAGAATAACTGAGGCAGAAGAACGGATAAGTGACCTGGAAGATAAAATAGTGGAAATAACTACTGCAGAGCAGAATAAAGAAAAAAAAAGAATGAAAAGAACTGAGGACAGTCTCAGAGACCTCTGGGACAACATTAAACACACCAACATTCGAATTATAGGGGTTCCAGAAGATGAAGAGAAAAAGAAAGGGACTGAGAAAATATTTGAAGAGATTATAGTTGAAAACTTCCCTAATATGGGAAAGGAAATAGTTAATCAAGTCCAGGAAGCATAGAGAGTCCCATACAGGATAAATCCAAGGAGAAATACGCCAAGACACATATTAATCAAACTGTCAAAAATTAAATACAAAGAAAGCATATTAAAAGCAGCAAGGGAAAAACAACAAATAACACACAAGGGAATCCCCATAAAGTTAACAGCTGATCTCTCAGCAGAAACCCTACAAGCCAGAAGGGAGTGGCAGGACATACTAAAAGTGATGAAGGAGAAAAACCTGCAACCAAGACTACTCTACCCAGCAAGGATCTCATTCAGATTTGATGGAGAAATTAAAACCTTTACAGACAAGCAAAAGCTGAGAGAGTTCAGCACCACCAAACCAGCTTTACAACAAATGCTAAAGGAACTTCTCTAGACAAGAAACACAAGAGAAGGAAGAGACCTATAATAACGAACCCCAAACAATTTAGAAAATGGGAATAGGAACATACATATCGATAATTACCTTAAATGTAAATGCACTAAATGCTCCCACCAAAAGACACAGATTGGCTGAATGGATACAAAAACAAGACCCTTATATATGCTGTCTACAAGAGACCCACTTCAGACCTAGAGCCACATACAGACTGAAAGTAAGGGAATGGAAAAAGCTATTCCATGCAAATGGAAACCAAAAGAAAGCTGGAGTAGCAATTCTCATATCAGACAAAATAGATTTTAAAATAAGGACTATTAGAAGAGACAAAGAAGGACACTACATAATGATCAAGGGATCGATCCAAGAAGAAGATATAACAATTGTAAATAATTATGCACCCAACATAGGAGCACCTCAATACATAAGGCAAATACTAACAGACATAAAAGGGGAAATCGACAGTAACACATTCATAGTAGGGGACTTTAACACCCCACTTTCACCCATGGACAGATCATCGAAAATGAAAATCAGTAAGGACACACAAGCTTTAAAAGATACATTAAACAAGATGGACTTAATTGATATTTATAGGACACTCCATCCAAAAACAATAGAATACACATTTTTCTCAAGTGCTCATGGAACATTCTCCAGGATAGATCATATCTTGGATCACAAATCAAGCCTTGGTAAATTTAAGAAAATTGAAATTGTATCAAGTATCTTTTCTGACCACAACGCCATGAGACTAGATATCAATTACAGGAAAAGATCTGTAAAAAATACAAACACATGGAGGCTAAACAATACACTACTTAATAATGAAGTGATCACTGAAGAAATCAAAGAGGAAATAAAAAAATACCTAGAAACAAATGACAATGGAGACACAACGACCCAAAACCTATGGGATGCAGCAAAAGCAGTTCTAAGGGGGAAGTCTATAGCAATACAAGCCTACCTTAAGAAGCAGGAAACATCTCAAATAAACAACCTAACCTTGCACCTCAAGCAATTAGAGAAAGAAGAACAAAAAAACCCCAAAGCTAGCAGAAGGAAAGAAATCATAAAAATCAGATCAGAAATAAATGAAAAATAAATGAAGGAAACAATAGCAAAGATCAATAAAACTAAAAGCTGGTTCTTTGAGAAGATAAACACAATAGATAAACCACTAGCCAGACTCATCAAGAAAAAAAAGGAGAAGACTCAAATCAATAGAATTAGAAATGGAAAAGGAGAAGTAACAAAAGACACAGCAGAAATAAAAAAGATCATGAAAGATTACTATAAGCAACTCTATGCCAATAAAATGGACAATCTGGAAGAAATGGACAAATTCTTAGAAATGCACAACATGCCAAAACTGAATCAGGAAGAAATAGAAAATATGAACAGACCAATCACAAGCACTGAAATTGAAACTGTGATTAAAAATCTTCCAACAAACAAAAGCCCAGGACCAGATGGCTTCAAGGCGAATTCTATCAAACATTTAGGGAAGAGCTAACACCTACCCTTCTCAAACTCTTCCAAAATATAGCAGAGGGAGGAACACTCCCAAATTCCTTATACAAGGCCACTATCACCTTGATACCAAAACCAGACAAGGATGTCACAAAGAAACAAAACTACAGGCCAATATCACTGATGAACATAGATGCAAAAATCCTCAACAAAATACTAGCAAACAGAATCCAACAGCACATTAAAAGGATCATACACCATGATCAAGTGGGGTTTATTCCAGGAATGCAAAGATTCTTCAATATATGCAAATCTATCAACGTGATACACCATATTAACAAATTTAAGGAGAAAAACCATATGATCATCTCAATAGAGGCAGAGAAAGCTTTTGACAAAATTCAACACCCATTTATGATAAAAACCCTGCAGAAAGTAGACATAGAGCTAAATTTCCTCAACATAATAAAGGCCGTATATGACAAGCCCACAGCCAACATCATCCTCAATGGTGAAAAACTGAAAGCATTTCCACTAAGATCAGGAGCAAGACAAGGTTGCCCACTCTCACCACTCTCATTCAACATAGTTTTGGAAGTTTTAGCCACAGCAATCAGAGAAGAAAAGGAAATAAAAGGAATCCAAATAGGAAAAGAAGAAGTAAAGCTGTCACTGTTTGCAGATGACATGATAGTATACATAGAGAATCCTAAAGATGCTACCAAAAACTACTAGAGCTAATCAATGAATTTTGTAAAGTAGCAGGATACAAAATTAATGCACAGAAATCTCCTGCATTCCTATATACTAATGATGAAAAATCTGAAAGTGAAATCAAGAAAATATTCCCATTTACCATTGCAATGAAAAGAATAAAATATCTAGGAATAAACCTACCTAAGGAGACAAAAGACCTGTATGCAGAAAATTATAAGACACTGATGAAAGAAATTAAAGATGATACAAATAGATGGAGAGATATACCATGTTCTTGGATTGGAAGAATTAACATTGTGAAAACGACTCTACTACCCAAAGCAGTCTACAGATTCAATGCAATCCCTATCAAACTACCACTGGCATTTTTCACAGAACTAGAACAAAAAAATTTTGCAATTTGTATGGAAACACAAAATACCCCAAATAACCAAAGCAATCTTGAGAACGAAAAAAGGAGCTAGAGGAATCAGGCTCCCTGACTTCAGACTATACTACAAAGCTACAGTAATCAAGACAGTATGGTACTGGCACAAAAACAGAAAGATAGATCAATGGAAGAGGATAGAAAGCCCAGAGATAAACCCACGCACATATGGTCACCTTATCTTTGATAAAGGTGGCAGGAATGTACAGTGGAGAAAGGACAGCCTCTTCAATAAGTGGTGCTGGGAAAACTGGACAGATACATGTAAAAGTATGAGATTAGATCACTCCCTAACACCATACAGAAAAATAAGCTCAAAATGGATTAAAGACCTAAATGTAAGGCCAGAAACTATCAAATTCTTAGAGGAAAACATAGGCATAACACTCTATGACATAAATCACAGCAAGATCCTGTCTGACCCACCTCCTAGAGTAATGGAAATAAAAACAAAAATAAACAAATGGGACCTAATGAAACTTCAAAGCTTTTGCACAGCAAAGGAAACCATAAACAATACCTAAAGACAACCCTCAAAATGGGAGAAAATATTTGCAAATGAAGCAACTGACAAAGGATTAATCTCCAAAATTTACAAGCAGCTCATGCAGCTCAATAACAAAAACACAAACAACCCAATCCAAAAATGGGCAGAAGACCTAAATAGACATTTCTCCAAAGAAGGTATACAGACTGCCAACAAGCACATGAAAGAATGCTCAACATCATTAATCATTAGAGAAATGCAAATCAAAACTACAATGAGATATCATCTCATACCAGTCAGAATGGCCATCATCAAAAAATCTAGAAACAATAAATGCTGGAGAGGGTGTGGAGAAAAGGGAACACTCTTGCACTGCTGGTGGGAATGTGAATTGGTTCAGCCACTATGGAGAACAGTATGGAGGTTCCTTATAAAACTGCAAATAGAACTACCATATGACCCAGCAACCCCACTACTGGGCATATACCCTGAGAAAACCATAATTCAAAAAGAGTCATGTACCAAAATGTTCATTGCAGCTCTATTTACAATAGCCCGGAGATGGAAACAGCCTAAGTGCCCATCATCGGATGAATGGATAAAGAAGATGTGGCACATATACACAATGGAATATTACTCAGCCGTAAAAAGAAACGAAATTGAGCTATTTGTAATGAGGTTGATAGACCTAGAGTCTGTCATACAGACTGAAGTAAGTCAGAAAGAAAAAGACAAATACCATATGCTAACACATATATATGGAATTTAAGAAGAAAAAAAAATGTCATGAAGAACCCAGGGGTAAGACATGAATAAAGACACAAATCTACTGGAGAACGGACTTGAGGATATGGGGAGGGGGAAGGGTGAGCTGTGATAGGACGAAAGAGAGTCATGGACATATACACACTAACAAACATAAGGTAGATAGCTAGTGGGAAGCAGCCGCATGGCACTTGGCTCGGTGCTTTGTGACCGCCTGGAGGGGTGGGATAGGGAGGGTGGGAGGGAGGGAGACGCAAGAGGGAAGAGATATGGGAACATATGTATATGTATAACTGACTCACTTTGTTATAAAGCAGAAACTAACACACCATTGTAAAGCAATTATACCCCAATAAAGATGTTAAAAAAAAAAAGATATTTGAAACATTTTGCAATTTGTTTCTTAAATAGCCAAACAAGTGTTATTAAGCAAATATAAAATTAGCTCATAAAATCTGTGAGTCATTAGAATAACCTACAAAATTGAACTCTACTAGTTTAAGAGCTCAGTTATTAGCATCATCTAAGAGTTCTTTTAGACCTTTCATTACTATTATTTTAAAATATATGCTCAAGATGAATAATAAGAGAAGAAATATGTCAGCTTTGGAAGGTTGTACAATATTTTCAAGATACTATTCTGACTTTGGCTGTCACAGTAAAATACATCCAATTTTAACTTCATCCTTTTTAATATTAAGCAAAAAGTTCTAAGACATAACGGTGGCCTAAAACTAACCATGCCATCTAAAACTAACCCTAATTTTAGCACTAATCTAAGCCAAAACCCTAATATTAATGCTGAGACTAAGTAAAGCCTCTCTCTTTAGGATTAATATTTACTCTCATGCTAAAGTTAAACCCTAACCTTCACTTAAACTTTATCCTTAATATTAGTATCAGTACAAAGCCCAGAGGCAAATAAGTTTTGCTGTTGAGTTGAGTTTGTAGATGAATTTGGGAAGTATTGCAATCTTAACAATATCAAGTTTTCCAATCAATGACATGGGATGTAATTCCTTTATTTAGCTATTTTTTTCCCTATAACACCTTTATTGAGTTATAGCTCACATACCATACAATTCATCCATTTAACTTGTACAGTTCAATGTCTTTTAGTATATTCACAGAGTTGGGTAACGATTACCACAATCAATTTTAGAACATTTTTATCACTCCAAAAATGAACTTCGTACATATGAATAGTCACACTACATTCATCTCACCCTCTCCCAACACGTTCCCCCCTCCCCCAGCCCTAGGTAACAACTGATGCATTTTTTTGTCTACATAGAGTTGCTTATTCTGGACATTTCACATAAATGAATTCATACACCATGTGGTCCTTTGTGATGGCTTCTTTCACTTTGCATAATGTTTTCAAGGTTTATCCATATTATAAAATATATTATTACTTTTGAATGCTGAGTGATATTCCATCGCGTGGATACATCACATTTTGTTTATCCTTTCAACAGTTAATGGACATTTGAATTGTTCCACTTTTGGCTACTGTGAACCATGTTGCTTTGAACATTCATGTACAAGTTATTGTGCAGATGTAGATTTTTATTTCTCTTGGGTGTATAACTATGAGTGGAATTTCTGGGTCATATGGTAATTCTATGTTTAACACTTTAAGGAACTATTAAACTGTTTTCCACAGTGGTTACACCAGTTTACATTCCCACCAGTAATACACGAGTTACAGTTTCTCTATATCCTCATCATATTATTATCTATCTCTTTTATTATAGCCATCTTAGTGTCTATGAAGTGATATCTCATTGTGTTTTCTTTTCTCCTTTTTTTATATCTTTATTGGAGTATAACTGCTTTACAATGTTGCGTTAGTTTCTATTGTACAACAAAGTGAATCAGCTATAAGTATACATATATCCTCATATCCCCTGCCTCTTGATCCTCACTCCCATCCTCCCTATCCCACCCCTCTAAGTCATCACAAAGCATCGAGCTGATCTCCCTGTGCTATGCAGCATCTTCCCACTAGCCATCCATTTTACATTTGGTAGTGTATACATGTCAATGCTACTCTCTCACTTCATCCCAGTTTCCCCTTGCCCCCCTGTGTTCTTTTAATAGTGTTTTGCAGTTTTCTTTTTACAAATCTTGCATTGCATATGTTAAATTTATCACTATGTATTTTATTTTATTGATGTTTCATCTTAACTGGAAAGTTGTATTACTTTTCTAATCAGGGTCCTGCCTTCAGTCCTATCCTATTCAAATTCTGCTAAAATAATCTCTCAAATAAATGCTGGTTCACATTATCTTACTTCATACATTTTGAATTAAATTGGAGTTACATCATATATGCATTTAATTTAAATAATTTTGACTTTGACAGAGAAAAATTAAAAGTAATTAATGTTGCAAGGGGGAAAGGAAGACAAATTCTCAGAGTATGTCTAATGCCCATCTTAACTGTTTCATCATTTGTCTCAGACATTTATACCAACACACCATTGAATAAGGTTGGATGGATGAAAGGCAGATATACCATACTTTATGAGCAATTTATGGAATTTTAAGGAAAATGTTGGCTACATGCTATTTTAATTCTCAAAACCTACTCATGAGGTGACACTGAGGTACTCAATTTGGAAAAAAATGATCATGCTATCTCTCCATACTCATCTCTTACTTTTTCTTAAATCTGCACTGTGATATCCAGCCATTCTGAACTGCCTATGTTCCTCTAAAACAGTCACACATGACATAAACATTCACAAATTATTGTCTTTGCACTTACTATTCTTTGCTTAGAACATCCTCCATGGATTCACATGGCCAATTACTGTTCACTCTTTAAGACTTAACTAATATCAAACTTGAAATATATCTTTTTGTCTCCCTTTTGCCAAGATTGATATTCTTTGTGACCTCTCAGGACCATGTGCACAATTCTCTCATCACATACAATATACTCATCTCTGTTTTTAAACTGTAAGGTTCTTTAAGGCATGGACTCTGTCTTATTTACCTCTGTGTCTCCTGAATTTAAGAAATGTTGGGCAAAAAGAGTCACTAAAATGTATATTGAATTAAATTGATTCTTAGCTATAAAATATACATTTTTATAGAAAACCAATTCTAGTTACTATTCTAAAATTGCTGGCCTAAAGCATATAAAATGAATATGCATCTGTGGTCATTAGAAAAAATAGATAAGTCTTTAAGTATATATACCAAAGTAGCTATATTGTCACACTTTTCATGGTTTTAAAAGAGAAGATTTCTTAAACAGTAGAAAGCAACATAATAGGAAAATATTCCACTCTTTGGATTCCATTTGTAATTGAAGATAGACCACTGGAGAAAATAATGGTAATGATAATAAAATCATTGAACCTAAAATGATTTGGGTGTATGATTGCACAAGGCATGGGTCTTTTTCTTCAATAATACAACTTAACAAACATACTGTGATGTGGTGCATAGTTTACCATAGAGTTATTAAAAGAAGTCTATCTAAGGAGACTATCATGACAATTGCAGTATAAAAGTTTTAAAAGAAATTATAGGAAGAGTTTAATGATTAATATAATTTTTCATACTATACTCTGTGTCCTTTGACTTCAAGACTCTAACACATTCACATTTTAGACACCTTTATGCAGTAGTATGTTATCAGAAAATACTTTAACAATAAACATATCTTCTTACTGTTTATATTTTTTAGCCTTTCCAAGTATTACTATGGGAAATAAAAATGAGCTGCAGTCTCTTTATAGCTATATCAATGCTGTGGGTTAAATTGTGCAAAAGGTGTATGTCTTAACTACTTGATGTGAAATCTATGCTGTTTATTTCTGTAGAATATAGAGCAAGGTACATATTAACTCAAAAATTTTCGTGTTAGTGATAACAATAAGTACATTTTAATTCAAACTGAGATAAATAGCTTTAAGAAAACAGTTTTCCATTTGGTTTAAAAAAAAGAAAATACTTTAACAGAATATTCTCAATTATATAACTCTCTATAATTAACATTCCTATGTTGCAAAAAATATATTCAAAGTTAAAGAAAATGTTTAAAAACATCTTGACTGAAAATTAAAAAGGAATTTTCCTCTTCTCATTTAATTAGTTAGGAACTAATGAGTTTAAATTTTTAGAGGAGACAAAGACAAACTAGCAGAGTAGAAGGAGGTGAGCTTATTTCTTCTCATGAAAACACCAAAAATCACAACTAACTGCTGAACAACCATTGAAACAATAGGCTGGAACCTACCGAAAAAAATGTCCTACATCCAAAGACAAAGAAGAAGCCACAATGAGATGGTAGGAAGAGTGCAAACATGATAAAATCAAATCTCATACCCACCAGGTGGGTGACCCACAATCTGGAAAATAATCATACCACAGAATTTCTCCCACAGGAGAAAAAGTTCTGAGCCTCACTTTAGGTTCCCAGCTTGAGGATCTGGCAACAGGAGGAGGAGCACCCAGAGAAACTGGCTTTGAAGGCCAATGGGGTTTGACCACAGGAATTCCATAGGACTGGGGGAAAGAGAAACTCCACTATTGGAGGGCACACACAAGGGCCCAGGGGAAGAAAAGCAGTGGCCCATAACCCTGGGCCAGACCTACCTGTTAGTATTGGAGGTTTTCCTGTGAAGATGGTGGGTGGCTGTGGCTCACTGTAAGAACAAAGACACTTGTAGCAGTAGTTCTGGGGGGCTACTCATTGGTGTGAGCCCTCCTGGAGGCTGCCATTTTCTCACCAAGGCTTAGCCAACAGCTCTAGGTTCCAGTGCTGGGACATCTCAGGCCAAACAACCAACAGGCTGGGAACACAGACCCAACCATTATCAGACAGGCTGATTAAAGTCTTCCTGAGCACACAGCTGCCCAGTAAACACAACCCCTGACATGGCCCTGCTGACCAGAAGGACAAGACCCAGCTCCACACACCAGTGGGCAGGAAGAAGTTCCTCCCACCAGGAAGCCTGCACAAGCCCCTTAGATCTGCCTCATCCACCAGGGGGCAGACAACAAGAACTACAAACCTGCAGCCTGTGGAATGGAAACCACGACTACAACAAGTCAGACAAAATTAGATGGCCGAGAAATATGTCCCGGATGAAATAGCAAGATAAAGCCAAAGAAGAACAACTAAGTGAAATGGAGATAGACAATCTATATAAAAAGAATTCAGAATAATGATAGTAAAGATGATCCAACATCTCAGAAAAAGAATGTAGGCACAGATCAAGAAGATACAAGAAATATTTAACAAAGACCTAGAAGAACTAAGGGACGAACAGAGATGAACAATACAATAACTGAAATGAAAAATACACTAGTAGGAATCAATAGCAGAATAACTGAGGCAGAAGAATGGATATATGACCTGGAAGACAGAATGGTGGAAATCTCTGCTGCAGAACAAAATAAAAAAATAAAAAAATGAGAAGAAATGAGGACAGTCTAAGAGACCTCTGGGACAACATTAAGCACACAGACATTCACGTTATAGGGGTCCCAGAAGGAGAAGAGAGAGGAAGAATCTGACAAAATATTTGAAGGGATAATAGCTGAAAATATCCCTAAAAAGAGAAAGGAAACAGTCACCAAGTCCAAGAAGTGAAGACAGTCCCAGGCAAAACAAACCCAAGGAGGAACATGATGAGACACAGTAATCAAATTGACAAAAATCAAAGACACAGAAAAAATATTAAAACAACAAGGAAAAAAACAAAAAAATAACATACAAAGGAATTCCCATAAGGATATCAGCTGATTTCTCAGCTGAAACTCTTCAGGCCAGAAGGTTGTGGCATGATATACTTAAAGTGATGAAAGGGAAAAACCTACAGCAAATAATACTTTACCCAGCAAGGCTCTCATTCTGATTTGTTGGAGAAATCAAAAGCTTTACAGGCAAGCAGAAGCAAAGAGAATTCAGCATCACCAGACCAGCTTTACAACAAATTCTATAGGAAATTTTCTAGGTGGAAAAGAAAAGGCCATGATTAGAAACAAGAAAGTTACAAATGGAAAAGCTAACTGGTAAAGGCAAACATACAGTGAAGGTAGGAAATCATCTATACACAAATATGATGTTCAAAACAGCAATGGTGAGAGAAGGAGAGTACAAATGCAGGATATTGGAAATGCATTTGAAATGAAAAGACCAGCAACTTAAAACAATCATATTGGGCTTCCCTGGTGGCCCAGTGGTTGAGAGTCTGCCTGCCGAGGCAGGGGACGCGGGTTCGTGCCCCGATCCAGGAAGATCCCACGTGCCATGGAGCAGCTGGGCCCATAAGCCATGGCCACCAAGCCTGCGCATCTGGAGCCTGTGTTCTGCAATGGGAGAGGTTACAAGAGTGAGAGGCCTGCATACCACCAAAAAACAAAAAAAAATCTTATCTCTATATAGATGGTTTTATCAAAACCTCATGGTAATGGCAAACTGAAAATCTACAATAGATATACACACACACAAAGAAAAAGGAATCCAAATACAGCAGTAGAGATAACAATTAAATTACAAGAGAAGAGAACAAAATAGGAAGGGAAGAAAAAAGACCTACAAAACAAGTCCAAAACAGTTAACAAAATGGCAATTAGAAATAACTACTTTAAATGGAAATAGATTAAACGCTTCAACCAAAAGACACAGACTGGCTTAATGGATACAAAAACAAACCCATATATATGGTGTCTACAAGAGACCCACTTGAGATCTAGGGACACAAAGAGACTGAAAGTAATGGGAGGGAAAATGGTATTCCATGCAAATGGAAATCAAAAGGAAACTGGAGTAGTAATACTAATGCCAGAAAAAATAGGCTTTAAAATAAAGACTGTTACAAGAGACAAAGTGGGACACTACAAAATCATCAAGGAATCAATGCAAGAGAAGTTATAATAATTGTAAATATGTATACATCCAACATAGGAGCACCTCAATATATAAAGAAAATACTAACAGTCATAAAAGGAGAAATCGACAGTAACACTTTTATTAATGGACAGATCATACGGACAGAAGAACATCAATAAGGAAACAGGCCTTAAATGACACATTAGACCAGATGGATTTAATAGATATTTATAGAGCAGTCCAACCAAAAGCATCAGAATACACATTCTTTTCAAGTGCACATGGAACATTCTCTAGGATTGATCACATCTTGGGTCACAAATCAAGCCTCAGTAAATTTAAGAAAATTGAAATCATATCAAGTATTTTTCCCAGCTACATCAGTATGAGATTAGAAATCAACTACAAGAAAAAAAAAACTGCAAAAAAACAGAAACACATGAAGACTAAACAATATGTTACTAAACAGCCAATATATCACTGAAGAAATCAAAGAGGAAATCACAAAATACCTAGAGACAAATGAAAATGAAAGCATGACAAACTAAAACTTATAGGACACAGCAAAAGCATTTCTAAGAAGGAAGTTTATAACAACACACTCTTACCTCAGGAAACAAGAAAAATCTCAAATCAATAACCTAACCCTACACCTAAAGCAACTAGAGGAAGAAGAACAAACAAAACCCAAAGTTAGTAGAAGGAAAGAAATCATAAAGATCACAGCAGAAATAAATGAAATAGAGATGAAGAAAACAATATAAAAGATAAATGAAACTAAAAGCAGGTTCTTTAAAAGATAAAATTGATAAACCTTTAGCCAGATTCATAAAGAAAAAAATGAGAGATCTGAAATCAATAAAATTAGAAACAGAAAAGGAGAAATTACAACAGAAACCACAGAAGTACAAAGCATCATGGGAGACTACAAGCAACTCTATGCCAATAAAATGGACAACCTAGAAGAAATGGACAAATTCTTAGAAAAGTACAATCTCCCAAGACTGAATCAGGAAGAAATAACAGACCTATCACAAGTACTGAAATTGAAACTGTGATTAAAAATCTTCCAACAAACAAAAGTCCAGGACTAGAAAGCTTCACGGTCAAATTGTATCAAACAGTTAGAGAAGAATTAACACCTATCCTACTGAAACTATTCAAAAAAATTGCAGACAAAGGAACACTCCCAAAATCATTCTATGAGGCCACCTTCACCTTGATCCCCAAACCAAAGATACCAAAAAAAAGAAAGAAAGAAAAAAAATTACAGGCCAATATGAATATAAACACAGAAATCCTCAACAAAATACTAGAAAACAGAATCCAAAAATACATTAAAAGGATCATACACCATGATCAAGTGGGATTTATCCAGGTATGCAAGGATTTTTCAATATCCACATATCAATCAATGTGACACATCACATTAACAAATTGAAGAATAAAAACCTATGATCTTCTCAATAGATACAGAAAAAGGTTTTGACAAAATTCAACACTATTTATGATAAAAAGTCTCCAGAAAGTCTCCCTTTATGTCAAAGGGAACATAACAACATAATAAAGACCATGTATGACAAACACAGCAAACACCATTCTCAATGGTGAAGAACAGTAAGCATTTCCTGTAAGATCAGGAACAAGACAAAGATGTCCACTCTTGCTACTACTGTTCAATATAGTTTTGGAAGTCCTAGCCATGACAGTCAGAGAAGAAAAAGAAATAAAAGGAATACAAGTTGAAAAGAAGATGTACAGCTGCTGCTGTTTGCAAATGACATTTTACTACAAATAGAAAATCCTGAAGATGTTATAAGAAAACTACTAGAGCTCATCAATGAATTCAATGATGTGGCAGGATACAAAATTAATACACCGATATCTCTTGCATTTCTATACACTAACAATGAAAGATCAGAAAGAGAAATTAGGAAAAAGTCCCATTTACCATTGCAGTAAAAAGAATAAAATACCTAGGAATAAAACTCCCTAAGGAGGCAAATGACCTATACTCTGAAAACTATAAGACGCTGATGAAAGAAGTCAAAGATGACACAAAGAGATGGAAAGATCCACAGTGTTCTTAAATTTGAAAAATCAATATTGGCAAAATAACTGTATTACCCAATGCAATCCCTATCAAATTATCAATGGCATTTTTCACAGTAGTAGAACAAAAACAATTTAAATTTGTATGGAGACACAAAAGGCCCTGATAGCCAAAGCAATCTTGAGAAAGAAAAACGAAGCTGGAGGAATCAGTCTTCCTGACTTCAGACTATACTACAAAGCTATAGACATCAAAACAGTACAGTACTGGCTGAAAAACAGAAATATAGATCAATGGAACAGGATAGAAATTCCAGAAATAAACCCTCACACCTATGGTCAATTAATCTATGACAAATTTGGCAAGGCTATACAATGGGGAAAAGACAGTCTCTTCAATAAATGATGCTGGGATAACTGGACAGCTACATGTAAATAAATGAAATTAGAATATTCTTTAACACCATACAGAAAAATAAACTCAAAATTGATTAAAGACTTAAATGTAAGACTGGATACTATAAAACACTTAGAGGAAAACATAGGCAGAACATTCTTTGACATAAATTGGAGCAATATCTTCTTCTATCCATCTCCTAGAGTACTGGAAATAAAAACAAAATTGAACAAATGGCACCTAAATAAACTCAAAAGCTTTTTCATAGCAAAGGAAACCATAAACTAAACAAAGAGACAACCCACAGAATGGGAGAAAATATTTGCAAATCATGTGACCAACAAGGGATGAACCTCCAAAATTTATAAACATTTCATGTGTCTAAATATAAAAAAAATAACAAACAACCCAATCAAAAAAAAAAAAAAGGGCAGAAAACCTAAGTAGACATCTTTCCAAAGACAATATGCAGATGACCAAGAGGCACATGAAAAGATGCTCAACTTCACTAATCATCAGAGAAATTGAAATCAAAACTACAATGAGATATCACCTCACACCAGTCAAAATGGCCATAATCAAAATGTCTACAGACAATAAATGCTGAAGAGGTTGTGAAGAAAAGGGAATCTCCCTACACTGTTGGTGGGAATGTAAATTGATACAGCCACTATGGAGAACAATATGGAGGTTCCTTAAAAAATTAAAAAAATCTATGATCCAGAAATTCCACTCCTGAGCATATATCCAGAGAAAAACATGGTTCAAAAGAATACCTGCAGCCCAGTGTTCATTACAACACTGTTTGCAATAGCCAAGACAGGGAGGCAACCTAAATATCCATTGACAAGTGAATGGATAAAGATGTGGGGGCGGAGTTAAGGAAGATGGCAGAAGAGTAAGACACAGAGATCAGCTTCCTCCCCAAAGATATATCAGAAATACATCTACACATGGAACTGCTCCGATAGAACACCCACTGAATGCTGGGAGAAGACCTCAGGCCTCCAAAAAGGCAAGAAACTCCCCACGTACCTGGGTAGGGCAAAAGAAAAAAGAAAAAACAGTGACAAAAGAATAGGGATGAAACCCTCACCAGTGGGAGGGAGCTGTGAAGGAGGAAAGGTTTCCACACAATAGAAAGCCCCTTCACGGGCAGAGACTGCAGGTGGTAGAGGGGGGAAGCTTCAGAGCTGTGGAGGAGAGCACAGAAACAGGGATGTGGAAGGCAAAATGGAGAGATTCCCACACAGAGGGTCAGTGCCAATGAGCACGCACCATACCGAGAGGCTTGTCTGCTCACCTGCTGGGGCGGGCGGGGTCTGGGAGCTGAGGCTCGGGCTTTGGTCAGATCACAGGTAGAGGACTGGGGTTGGCAGCATGAACACAGCCTGAAGGGGTTAGTGTACGACGGCTAGCGGGGAGGGAGTCCAGGAAAAAGTCTGGGAGGGAGTCCGGGAAAAATTCTGGACCTGCAGAAGAGGCAAGAGAATTTTTCTTCCCTGTTTGTTTCCTGGTGTGCAAGGAAAGAGGATTAAGAGTACTGTTTAAAGGAACTCCAGAGACGGGCATGAGCCACAACTATCAGTGCAGACCCCAGAGATGGGCATGCAATGCTAAGGCTGCTGCTGCCGCCACCAAAAAGCCTGTGTGCGAGCACAGGTCACTATCCACACCTACCCTCCCGGGAGCCTGTGCAGCCCACCACTGCCAGGGTCTCATGATCCAGGGACAACTTCCCTGGGAGAACACACAGTGTGCCTCAGGCTGGTGCAATGTCATGCTGGTCTCTGATGCCGCAGGCTTGCCCCACATCCGTACCCCTCGCACGCCCGGCCTGAGTGAGCCAGAGCCCCCGAATCAGCTGTTCCTTTAACCCCGTCCTGTCTGAGCGAAGAACAGATGCCCTCAGGAGACCTACATGCAGAGTCAGGGCCTGAGCCAATGCTGAATCCAGGGAGCTGTGTGAACAAAGAAGATAAAGGGAAATCCCTCCCAGCAGCCTTAATAGTGGAGGATTAAATCTCCACAATCAACTTGATATACCCTGCAGCTGTGTAATACCTGAATAGACAACGAATCACCCCAAATTGAGGAGGTGGACTTTGGGAGCAAGATATATTATTTATGAGTGTGTATGTGTATGCTTCTGTGTGAGATTTTGTCTGTATAGCTTTGCTTTCACCATTTGTCCTTGGGTTCTGTCCATCCGTATATATTTTTTTTACCTTTTAAGAACATTTTTTTCTTAATAATTATTTTTTATTTTAATAACTTTATTTTATTTTACCTTTATTTTATTTTATCCTCTTTCTTTCTTTCTTTCTTTCTTTCTTTCTTTCTATTTTTTCTCCCTTTTATTCTGAGCCATGTGGATGAAAGGCTCTTGGTGTCCCAGCCAGGGGTCAGTGCTGTGCCTCTGAGGTGGGAGTGACAACTTCAGGACACTGGTCTACAAGAGACCTCACAGCTCCACATAATATCAAATGGCAAAAATCTCCCAGAGATGTCCATCTCAACACCAAGACCCAGCTTCACTCAACGACCAGCAAGCTACAGTGCTGGACACCCTATGCCAAACAACAAGCAAGACAGGAACACAATCACACCCATTAGCAGAGAGGCTGCCTAAAATCATAATAAGGCCACAGACACCCCAAAACATACTACCAGATGTGGACCTGCCCACCAGAAAGACAAGATCCAGCCTCATCCACCAGAACACAGGCACTAGTCCCCTCCACCAGGAAGCCTACACAACCCACTGAACCAACCTTAGACACTGGGGAAAGACATCAAAAACAACGGGAACTACAAACCTGCAGCCTGAAAAAGAAGACCCCAAACACAGTAAGATAAGCAAAATGAGGAGACAGAAAAACACACAGCAGATGAAGGAGCAAGGTAAAAACCCACCAGACCTAACAAATGAAGAGGAAATAGGCAGCTTACCTGAAAAAGAATTCAGAATAATGATAGTAAAGATGATCCAAAATATTGGAAATAAAATACAGAAAATGCAAGAAATATTTACCAAGGACCTAGAAGAACTAAAGAGGAAACAAGCAATGATAAACAACACAATAAATGAAGTTAAAAATACTCTAGAAGGGATCAATAGCAGAATAACTGAGGCAGAAGAACGGATAAGTGACCTGGAAGATAAAACAGTGGAAGTAACTACTGCAGTGCAAAATAAAGAAAAAAGAATGAGGCTCCCCTGGTGGCACAGTTGTTTAGAGTCCGCCTGCTGATGAAGGGGACATGGGTTCATGCCGTGGTCCAGAAAGATCCCAAATGCAGCGGAGTGGCTGGGCCCGTGAGCCATGGACACTGAGCCTGCATGTCTGGTGGTGTGCTCTGCAATGGGAGAGGCCACAACAGTGAGAGGCTCGCGTAGGGCAAATAAAAAGAGAAAAAAAAGAATGAAAAGAACTGAGGACAGTCTCAGAGACCTCTGGGACAACACTAAACACACCAACATTCGAATTATAGGGGTCCCAGAAGAAGAAGAGAAAAAGAAAGTCACTGAGAAAATATTTGAAGAGATTATAGTTGAAAACTTCCCAAATATGGGAAAGGAAATAGTTAATCAAGTCCAGGAAGCACAGAGAGTCCCACACAGGATAAATCCACAGAGAAACATGCCAAGACACATATTAATCAAACTATCAAAAATTAAATACAAAGAAAATATATTAAAAGCATCAAGGGAATACAACAAATAACATACAAGGGAATCCCCATAAGGTTAACAGCTGATCTTTCAGCAGAAACTCTGCAAGCCAGAAGGGAGTGGCCAAACATATTTTAAGTGATGAAGGAGAAAAACCTACAAACAAGATTATTCTACCCAGCAAGGGTCTCATTCAGATTTGATGGAGAAATTAAAATCTTTACAGACAAGCAAAACCTGAGAGAGTTCAGCACCACTAAATCAGCTTTACAACAAATGCAAAATGAACTTCTCTAGGCAAGAAACACAAGAGAAAGAAAAGACGTACAATAAGAAACCAAAAACTATTTTAAAAATGGGAATAGAAGCATACATATTGATAATTACAATAAATGTAAATGGATTAAATGCTCCCACCAAAAGACACAGATTGGCTGAATGGATACAAAAACAAGACCCATATATATGCTGTCTACAAGAGACCCACTTCAGATCTAGGGACACATACAGACTGAAAGTGAGGAGATGGAAAAAGATATTCCATGCAAATGGAAATCAAAAGAAAGCTGGAGTAGCAATTCTCATATCAGACAAAATAGAATTTAAAATAAAGACTATTACAAGAGACAAAGAAGGACACTACATAATGATCAAGGAATCGATCCAAGAAGATATAACAATCGTAAATATTTATGCACCCAACATAGGAGCACCCCAATACATAAGGCAAATACTAACAGCCATAAAAGGGGAAATCAACAGTAACACAATCATAGTAGGGAACTTTAACACCCCACTTTCACCAATGAACAGATCATCCAAAATGAAAATAAATAAGGAAACCCAAGCTTTAAATGATACATTAAATAAGATGGACTTAATTGATATATATAGGACATTCCGTCCAAAAACAACAGAACACACATTTTTCTCAAGTGCTCATGGAACATTCTCCAGGATAGATCATATCTTGGGTCACAAATGAAGCCTTGGTAAATTGAAGAAAATTGAAATCATATCAAGTATCTTTTCCAACCATAATGCTATGAGACTACATATCAATTACTGGAAAAGATACGTAAAAAATACAAACACATGGAGACTAAATAATACACGACTTAATAACAAAGTGATCAATGAAGATATCAAAGCAGAAATAAAAAATACCTAGAAACAAATGACAATGGAGACATGTTAACCCAAAACCTATGGTATGCAGCAAAAGCAGTTCTAAGAGAGAAGTTGAGAGCAATACAATCCTACCTTAAGAAAAAGGAAATATCTCGAATAAACAACCTAACCTTGCACCAAAAGCAATTAGAGAAAGAAGAAAAAAATACCCCAAATTTAGCAGAGGGAAATAAATCATAAAGATCAGATCAGAAATAAATGAAAAAGAAATGGAGGAAACAATAGCAAAGATCAATAAAACTAAAAGCTGGTTCTTTGAAAAGATAAACAAAATTGATAAACCATTAGCTTAGCTCATCAAGAAAAAAAGGGAGAAGACTCAAATCAATGGAATTAGAAGTGAAAAAGGAGAAGTAACAACTGACACTGCAGAAATACAAAAGATCATGAGAGATTACTACAAGCAACTCTATGACAATAAAATGGACAACCTGGAAGAAATGGACAAATTATTAGAAATGCACAACCTGCAAAGATTGAATCAGGAAGAAATAGAAAATATGAACAGACCAATCACAAGCACTGAAATTGAAACTGTGATTAAAAATATTCCAACAAACAAAAGCCCAGGACCAGATGGCTTCACAGGGGAATTCTATCAAACATTTAGAGAAGAGCTAACACCTATCCTTCTCAAACTCTTCCAGAATATAGCAGAGGGAGGAACACTCCCAAACTCATTCGACAAGGCCACCATCACCCTGATACCAAAACCAGACAAGGATGTCACAAAGAAAGAAAACTACAGGCCAATATCACTGATGAACATAGGTGCAAAAATCCTCAACAAAATACTAGCAAACAGAATCCAAAAGCACATTAAAAGGATCATACACCATGATCAAGTGGGGTTTATTCCAGGAATGCAAAGATTCTTCAATATATGCAAATCTATCAACGTGATACACCATATTAACAAATTTAAGGAGAAAAACCATATGATCATCTCAATAGAGGCAGAGAAAGCTTTTGACAAAATTCAACACCCATTTATGATAAAAACCCTGCAGAAAGTAGACATAAAGCTAAATTTCCTCAACATAATAAAGGTCGTATATGACAAGCCCACAGCCAACATCATCCTCAATGGTGAAAAACTGAAACCATTTCCACTAAGATCAGAAACAAGACAAGGATGACTACTCTCACCGCTATTATTCATCACAGTTTTGGAAGTTTTAGCCACAGCAATCAGAGAAGAAAAAGAAATAAAAAGAATCCAAATTGCAAAAGAAGAAGTAAAGCTGACACTGTTTGAAGATGATATGATACTCTACATAGAGAATCCTAAAGATGCTACCAGAAATCTACTAGAGCTAATCAATGAATTTGGTAAAGTAGGAGGATACAAAATTAATGCACAGAAATCTCTGGCATTCCTATACACTAATGATGAAAAATCTGAAAGTAAAATCAAGAAAACACTCCCATTTACCA
Organism: Delphinapterus leucas; assembly: GCF_059928025.1. Classification (NCBI taxonomy): domain Eukaryota; kingdom Metazoa; phylum Chordata; class Mammalia; order Artiodactyla; family Monodontidae; genus Delphinapterus; species Delphinapterus leucas. The sequence goes on from NC_143147.1 coordinate 34,499,513, forward strand.
TTGCAACAAAGAGAATAAAATATCTAGGAATAAACTTACCTAAGGAGACAAAAGACCTGTATGCAGAAATTTATAAGACAATTATGAAAGAAATTAAAGATGATACAAATAGATGGAGAGATATACCATGTTCTTGGATGGGAAGAATAAACATTGTGAAAATGACTCTACCACCCAAAGCAATCTACAGGATCAATGCAATACCTATCAATCTACCAATGGCATTTTTCACAGAACTAGAACAAAAAATTTCCCAATTTATATAGAAACACAAAAGACACCGAATAACCAAAGCAATCTTGAGAATGAAAAATGGAGCCGGAGGAATCAAGGTCCCTGACTTCAGACTATACTACAAAGCTACATTAATCAAGACAGTATTGTAATGGCACTAAAACACAAATATAGATCAATGGAACAGGATAGAAAGCCCAGAGATAAGCCCACACACGTATGGTCACCTTATCTTTGATAAAGGAAGCAAGAATATACAGTGGAGAAAAGACAGCCTCTTCAGTAAGTGGTTCTGGGAAAACTGGAGAGGTACATGTAAAAGTATGAAATTAGAACACTCCCTAACACCATACACAAAAATAAACTCAAAGTGGGTTAAAGAACTTAATGTAAGGCCAGACGCTATCAAACTGTTAGAGGAAAACTTAGGCAGAACACTCTATGATATAAATCACAACAAGATCCTTTTTGATCAACCTCGTAGAGAAATGGAAATTAAAACAAAAATAAAAAAATGGGACCTAATGAAACTTCAAAGCTTTTGCACAGCAAAGGAAACTATAACCAAGACCAAAAGATAACCGTCAGAATGGGAGAAAATATTTGCAAATGAAGCAACTGACAAAGGATTAACCTCCAAGATTTACAAGCAGCTCAATAACAACAACAACAAAAAATCCAAAAATGGGCAGAAGACTTAAATAGACATTTCTCCAAAGAATATATACTGATTTCCAACAAACACATGAAAGCATGTTCAAGGTCATTAATCATTAGAGAAGTGCAAATCAAAACTACAATGAGATATCATCTCACACCGGTCAGAAGGGCCATCATCAAAAAATCTAGACACAATAAATGCTGGAGAGGATGTGGAGAAAAGGGAACACTCTTGCACTGTTGGTGGGAATGTAAATTGATACAGCCACTATGGAGAACAGTATGGAGGTTTCTTAAAAATCTAAAACTAGAACTACCATACGACCCAGCAATCCCATTACTGAACATATTCCCTGAGAAAACCATAATTCAAAAATAGTCATGTAGCAAAATATTCATTGCAGCTCTATTTACAATAGCTGGGACATGGAAACAACCTAAGTGTCCATCAACAGATGAATGGATAAAGAAGATGTGGCACATATATACAATGGAATATTACTCAGCCATAAAAAGCAACAAAATTGAGAAATTTGTCATGAGGTGGATGGACCTAGAGTCTGTCATACAGAGTTAAGTAAGTCAGAAAGAGAAAAACAAATACCATATGTTAACACATATATATGGAATCTAAGAAAAAAAAAAAAAGGTCATGAAGAACCTATGGGTAAGATGGGAATAAAGACCCAGCCCTACTAGAGAATGGACTTGAGGATATGGGGAGGGGGAAGGGTAAGCTGTGACAAAGTGAGAGAGTGGCATGGACATATATACACTACCAAACGTAAAATTGATAGCTAGTGCGAAGCAGCTGCATAGCACAGGGAGATCAGGTCAGTGGTTTGTGTCCACTTAGAGCGGTGGCATAGGGAGTGTGGGAGGGAGGGAGACACAAGAGGGAAGAGATATGGGAACATATGTATATGTATAACTGATTCACTTTGTTATAAAGCAGAAACTAACACACCATTGTAAAGCAATTATACTCCAATAAAGATGCTACAAAAAAAGAAAAAAAATGATGTGGTACATATATAGTACAATTGAATATTACTCAGCCATTAAAAATAATGAAATAATGTCATTTGTAGCAACATGGGTGCACCTGTATATTTTTGTACTAAGTGAAGTAAGTCAGAGGAAGACAAATATCATATAATATAATTTATAGGTGGAATCTTAAAAAAATGATAAAAAGTGAACTTATATACAAAACAGAAGGAGACTCACAGACATAGAGAACTAACTCATGGTTACTAGCAGGGGAAGGTGGGGAGAGATAGATTGGGTCTTTGTGATTGACATACACACACTGCTGTATTTTAAATAGATAACCAACAAGGAGCTAATGTATAGCACTGGGAACTCTGCTCAATATTCTGTATTAAGCTAAATGGGAAAAGAACGTGAAAAAGAATAGATACATGTATATGTATAACAGAATCACTTTGTTGTACACCTGAAACTAATACAACATTGTTAATCAACTATACTCCATTATAAAATAAAAATTAAAAAAATAGAAATATAGTAAATGTAGTAGTTAATAGCACAGGCACAGTAACCAGACTGGCTGGGAGTATCATTCCCCACCATAGTAACTGAGTGATCTTCGGCGACTTAGCTAACGTCTCTTTGTCTGTTTCTTCTTCTATAAAATGAGGAATAGTAATGCTCCTATCTTATAGAGCTGCTGTGAGAATTACTTCATTTAATATACAGGCATCCCTCATTTATTGCACTTTGGAGATATTGTATGTTTTCCAAACTGAAGGTATGTGGCAATTCTGCATTTAGCAAGTTTGTGGGTGCCATTTTCCATCAGCATTTGCTCACCTCATGTCTCTATGTCATATTTCAGTAATTCTTGTGATATTTAAACTTTTTCATTATTATTATATCTGTCATGGTGATGTGTGATCAGTGATCTTTGATGTTACTATTGTAATTGCTTTGGGGTACCATGAACCATGCCCATATAAGATGGTGAACTTATTCTATAAATATTGATTATGTCCCAACTGATACACTGACTGACTGGTCCCCCATCTTTCTCCCTCTCCTCAGGCTTCCCTATTCTCTTAGACATGACAATATTGAAATTAGCCCAATTAATAATCTTATAATGGTATCTAAGTGTTCAAGAGGTGAAAGAATAAATAACACATCTCTCACTCTAAATCAGAAGCTAGAAATGATTAAGTTTAGTGAGGAAGGCATGTTGAAAGCTGAGATAGGTCCAGAGGTAGGTCTTTTGTGCCAAACAGCCAAATTGTGAATTCAAAGAAAAGTTCTTGAAGAAAATTAGTAGTTCTACTCCAGTGAACACATGGATGATAAAAAAGCAAAACAGCCTTATTGCTGATAGGAGGAAGTTTTAGTGGTCTAGATAGAAGACAAAACCAGCCACAACATTCCCTTAAGCCAAAGCCTAATCCAGAAGAAGGCCCTAACTCCCTTCAATTCTATGAAGGCTGAGAGTGATGAGGAAGATGCAGAAGTAATGTTTGAATCTAGCAGATGTTGGTTCATGATGTTTAAGGAAAGAAGCCATCTCCATAACATAAAAGTGAAAGGTGAAACAGCATGTGCTGATGCAGAAGCTGCAGCAAGTTAACCAGAAGATATAGCTACAATAATTAATGAAGTTGGCTACACTAAACAACAGATTTTCAATATAGATGAAACAGCCTTGTATTGGAAGAAAGACCCCATCTAGGGCTTTTATAGCTAGAGAGGAGAAGTCAATGCCTGGCTTCAAAACTTCAAAGGAAAGGCTGACTCTCTTGTCAGTTAGGAGCTAATGCAGCCGGTGACTTTACATTGAAGCCAGTGCTCATTTACCATTCTGAAAATCCTAGGGACCTTAATAATTATGCTAAATCTACTCTTCCTGTTCTCTATAAATGGAACAACAAAGCCTAGATGATAGCACATCTGTTGGTGACATAGTTACTGAATATTTTAAGCCCACTATTGAGATCTGCTACTCAGTAAAAAAGATTCTTTTCAATATAACATAACTTTTACATGCAGTGGGAAATTTTAACAATTTGTGTGACTTGCATTATTGTGATATTCACTTAAAAAAATTGGAGTGGTCCAGAACCAAACCTGCAATATCTCCCAGGTATGCTTGTATGTGAGAAGTCTGAAATAGTGCTTGGTGTATTTTAAATTTTATTAGTTTTGGTCAATATACTTTGTTACAGTAAACAATCAGTTTCTATAACATAAATATTTGAAGAGTATAAAGTTCTATGACATAGTTTATATAAAAATCAAGATTGAAAATTATGTTATTCAAATCATCTAAATCCATATTTATTACTTGTTAAACTTAATTGTCAAATTCTGAAGGCTGGAGATCACAGTACCCAGCTATTGTTGGGATTTGGACAAATCATTTCTATTTTTGCCTTATATATGTTCATATTTATTGGTTAATTGACAGATTCAAAAAATGTATATTAAAATATGGTAATGTGTCAAGCAGAATAAAACAAATTATGTTTGTCTTCCTTTATGATTTTTTCACATTGCAATTCTTTATTCTTTGGTGCTCCATTAATAGTCTGTATCATCCTTTCTACATATGTCATTGCCTATTCTATTTTGACAAAGAGTCTCATAGTTCTTGTTTCTCCAGCTATAAAAATATATATATATAGTCAAGTTATTAATAAAAATTATTACCACAGAATGTTTTATCGCAGTAAAAATCACATCATCAGATGTACTTTATATTCCTATATTAAAATATATGTATGTGTGTATTTATCTATATATCTGTCTATCATTCTGTGTGTGTGTGGCTGTGTGTACATTTTAAGCTAAGGACATCTCTTGAAGGACCATAGAGAATGGATTACTAGATCCAGAGAGATGGTGAGGCATCAGAGAGATAGAAACATTTTTGGAGGCATTATTAGAATTGATTTGCAGAGAAGAAGAATGTGCAATGCTCTTTGAAACTGAGTTTGCATTTTTTGCCAGACTTCTTCACAACCTCCCAATAGATACCTGTAAACTCAAAACCACTAGGTACAGCTTTGGGAGTGAGTGGATTTTTATATTAATTGTGAAAAGTGTTGAGTTTTACTTCAGTGTTGGTATGGGTGAAAACAGAGGGGCCTGTTAAATCAGCCCTCCAGTTTGACTTAGTTATTCATTCACATTTTCAGTCAATGTCTATTGAAGGCATACTGGGTGCCAGCCATTCTTGTTTGGCATTGAGAATGCATTAATGAGCCAAACACCATCCTATACCTCAAGAGTCTCCTGATATGAACCTAGCTCTGGAGACTCATAAGTTTACAGATAATTGCAAAGAAGAATGATAAATGCTAATAAAGCCATAGGTACTATGCACACTAGATACACTAGTCAAATCACATGTCTTAGTTTTGGGATGCTTCTCAATTATTAGAGAAACAGTTAAAATCTAGAATTATTAAATGATTTGATTTTGAAATACCGAAGTCAAATTGAATATAAATATATACAAAATTATGAATGATTTAATTTTTATATATGCAAGTACATTGTAAGAAGAGCATGGACATTGATGTTAGACACTTATGATTCCCAGTATCTCTAAGTTCATTATTATTTAAGTGAATTTAGGAAATTACTGTCTTCACCTGCAAAGTAAATGTAATGTAATGTATGTAAATTGTTAAGATTAAACATTTAAAGTAGTTAATGCCTGGCTCCACCTTGTAGGCATTTGGTAAACAGGAGTTATTGAAGCACTTTGCAGATATTTTGATAAATAACTATACATTGTGAATTTCAAAGAGGGGTGTATAGTTTATGGAAATTCCCAAACTTAAAGAATATAAATTAAGATTTCAGAAGGAGTGAGTGGCATCAACAAGAAGGTGGAGAAAATATCACTGAATCCTCCTTCCTCCCACAAACACACCAAATTCAGCAACAGCTCATAGATAAAATTATCTTTGTGAGAACTCAGAAGTTAATTGAAAGGCCCATGTACCCCAGGGAAAAGCAAAACTAAACTCACCAGAGGGAATAGGATATCCTCTCACTGGACATATAAATGGGAAGAAGGTGAAAAGTTTTTCTATTGAAAACTACATAACACTGATGAAGTAAATGGAAGAAGACACAGAGAAAGGAAAATATATACAATGGATTGGAAAGACATATTGGTCAGAAGAATTAATATTGTTAAAATGTCTATACTATCCAAAGTGACTTACAGAGACAATGCAATCTCTACTAAAATTCCAATGGCCCTTATTTTCAACAGAAATAGAAAAAAAATTCTATAATACATATGGTATCACAAAAGGTCACAAACTGCCAGATCAATCTTTGAGAAAGAACAAAGCTGGAGGCATCATACTTCTTGATATCAAAATAAATTACAAAGATAAATAATCAAAAATATGGTACTGGCATAATGACAAACATATAAACTAATGGAACAGAATAGAGGACCCAGAAATAAAATCACATATACATATTCAAACGATCTTCAAAAAATGCCATTTACAGCAACATGGATGGACCTAGGGATTGTCATACTAAGTGAAGTAAGTCAGACAGAGAAAGACAAATATCATATGATATCACTTATATGTGGAATCTAAAAAATAATACAAGTGAACTTATTTACAAAACAGAAACAGACTCACAAACTTAAAAACAAACTTATGCTTACCAAAGGTGGAAGGGGGAGAGGGATAAATTAGGAGGTTGGCATTAACATATACACACTACTATATATAAAGTAGATAAAGAAGGACCTACTGTATAACACAGGGAACTCTATTTAATATTCTGTAATAAGCTACATGGGAAAAGAGTCTGAAAAAGAATAGATGTATGTATATGTATAACTAAATCACTTTGCTGTACACCTGAAACTAACACAACATTCTAAATCAAATATACTCCAATATAAAATAAAAATTAAAAAAATAAAAAAAAATATTCTACAGTTCAAAAAAAAGTGTGGCAAGAATATAAGGCAGAATAGGAAATGAATAGTCTCTTCAACAAGTGATGTTGGTAAACTTGGATGCCCACATTCAAAAGAATAAAAATGGACCATTATCTTATACCATACATAAAAATTAATTCAAAATGGATTAAAGACTTGAATTTAAGTCTTGAAACCATAAAACTATTTAGAAGTAAACATAGGGAAGAAACTTCATGGCATTGGTCTTGACAATGATTTCGTGAATATGACACCAAAGGTATATACATCAAAAACAAAAATAAATATAGCTACATCAAACTAAAAATCTTCTGTACAGCAAAGAAAACAGAATGAAAAGGGAACCTACTAAATAGGAGAAAATATTTGCAAACCATATATTTGACAAGAGGTTAATCTCTAAAATATGTAAGGAACTCCTATGACTCAACAGCAAAAAGAAAACAGAAACCTAATAAAACAATTTAAAAATTGGCTAAAGACTTGGAAACACATTTCTTCATAGAAGACATAACAGTGGCAAATAGATACATGAAGAAAAAATCTAAACATCACTAATCATCAGGAAAATGCAAATCAGAATTGCAGTTAGATATCACCTCACACCTATCAGGATGGCAATTATTAAAGAAACAAAAGACAAGTGCTGGCAAATATATGGGGAAATTGGACCACTTACTCACTGCTGGTGGGAATGCAAAATCATGCAGCTGCTATGGAAAACAGTATCGAGGTTCCTCAAAAAATTAAAACTAGAACTAAATCAGGATCTCAGAGAGATATTATATTTATTGCAGCACAATTCACAAAAGCCCAGATATGGACACAACTTAAATAACAGATGAATGGATAAAGAAAATGTGGTACATGCATACAATGGAACACTACTCAGCCTTAAAAAAGAACGAATTCTTCAATATTAGACAAAATAGATGAACCTTGAGGATGTTATGCTAAGTGAAATAAGCCAGTTTCAGAGATAAAAACATACCGTGTGGTTCCAATTATATGAGATATATAAAATAGTCAAATTCATAGAATCAAAGAGTGTAATGATCATTGCTGGGGCTGGGGGAGGGGAAATTGGGGAATTACAAATCAATGGGCATAGAGTTTCAATTAAGCAGGATCTAAAGATCTGCTGTACAACATTGTACTGATAGTGAACATTATTTTATTGTATACTTAAAAATTTGTTAATAGGGTAGATCTCATATTAGATGTTCTTACCACAATAAAAGTAAAAACAAAAGTGAGGGCTTCCCTGGTGGCGCAGTGGTTGAGAGTCCACCTGCCAATGTAGGGGACATGGGTTTGTACCCCGGTCCGGGGAGATCTCACATGCCGTGGAGAGGCTAGGCCCATGAGCCATGGCTGCACGTCCGGAGCCTCTGCTCCGCAATGGGAGAGGCCACAGCAGTGAGAGGCCCGTGTACCACAAAAAAACAAAACAAAAAACAAACGAAAAGCAAAAGTAAAATTAAAAAAGCCAATTACACAATTATCAAGTACATAGTAAGTTTAAAAGCTAAATTTCTATTCATTTATTTTGTAATTAACTTGCCAAATTTATAAAGAAAAGAAAACAGAGTATATAAAAAATTTCCAGGTCTTATCTTCTAAAATGTATTTAATGAAAAAGAGAGGAACATTATTTAACAAGAAGTAATTTTAATCATTTGTAGAAAGGATCTGAATAAACTGGACAGTGACTCTAAATTATAAGATGACATAGTCAGAAAAATCCAAGAATATAATAAGAGACATAAAAGTAAATCTCGTGTTATACTGTTTCTTTGACAGAACTTCCTCAAGTTATTAAGCTTTACATATTACACAAATAAAAAGTTAAGGACTCCAATCTAAGGTCCTTCCCAGTATTTATATTATGATTATTTAAAAATAAAGTTCACCCTTGGATTTTTACAAAAACTCAAATATTCACACTATTATGCTATTCCACTATGTGGGAAAAAATTAAAGAAATGTAAAATTTAAAAACATTCAACAAACAAAATATTGCTCTGCTGGTCTTGTTTGTTAAACACAGAGTAAAGCAGTTTGATAGAGTATCAAAACCCATCAACCACCCCCAGTCCCATAACTTCACCACCTCTGCATCCATTCTGAACTAATGTAACTTCAGAAATGCATTTCGAAGATTGCAGCACATCTTTATTTTTAACATACTTTAATTCGTTTTAACAATTAAAATAAATGGATATATCAAATATAAAATAATTTTATACTGAATGTTTATTGTTGTTATTGTTGTTCTGATTAATTTATGTTTTTCATTGTAAGTATATACCTTAGTTATTCTACAATGACTGCTAGACAACATCCTTTGCTAGTTATTAGCTTCTGTGGTAGAGAAAGCAAAGTCATGATCATTGTCTAACTTGAAACATTAGAAAGTGATGCTGGTAGTTCAGAAACATAGGTTTCATTTTTGTTGTATTTCCCCCATCTTTGTGTCAGCTTAACCAGTGTGGTCAATTGCTTAGCTTTTCCCCAGCTGACCTGGTCAAAAGTAGCCAATCGACCAGGCTTCCAGGTGAATTACAATTTTTTAACTACAATCCAGTCAAATCAGCTGCTTCTCACACAGGACACTCTGCAGGTTCCACATTTCACAAATGTCAATAGCAGCTTGACCTTCTAATCTCTCCCTTGTATTGTCTTCTTTCTACTGCACCTTAGTTAATTAGTTGTTTACCTATTTCTTCTCTTCTATAGCTATGGATAGGGTTTCTGTAACTTCCCAAGTGTTCAAGTACTATTTTACAGTATTGACTTGCTATCCTTCCCAAGTGTGGTTGGCTCTAAGTCAGTCTGAACCTGGGTTTAGTTACTTTGTTATTATTTTTCTCAGAGTATATCCCTTGTGACAACCCTAGAGTAAGTGGTCAAACTTGGTGAAAAATTTTAGTGTAAAATCTAACATACCTTTAGAAATTTATCCTGAAGAAAAAATTGGACAAATATATAATTATCTCAATGAAATAATCACAAGTGTACATCTCATAACTCTATTGTTTATATTTATGAACAATTAAACTTTCTTAATTTTAATAACAGAAGAATGATAAAATAGATTATAACTAAATATATTAGAAAAGATTATATGTAGTTTTAAAGAATAAGTGTGTACATTTATTGACCTGGAAAGATTTTCAGTATATATTTTTCCCTGGAAAAAGTGTTACAAAAAATGTGTATGGAATGAACTGATATTAATTAAAATTACTCACATGTGTATATGTGTGTTTACATATATATATATATATATATATTAAACTACAAGATAAGACACCAAAATGATACTAGTGTTTAAATCTAAGAAGTAGGATTATAGGTGACCATTACAAAAGATTATTTTTGCCAATTTATATTTCTTAACATAACCACTCACTGCCTATGTAATACTGACTTTTATAACACTTGAAAACTTCTAATCATGTTCTCCATCCTGAAAAGTATTTTATAAACGATCACACACTCAAAACATTCTTCATTTCTCACTTTAGCTAGCACACCATTTATTTTTCTTCCATTTACTCCTAAATCTCTTAAAATATTTGTCAATATTTTTGTTTTCATTTCCTAACTATTAAATCAATTTTAAACCATTCTAGTTGTATTTTAACATTCATTATTCCATTGAGGTTTTCTCCTTAAAGTTATCAATAGGTACTTATGGCTAACTCCATGCAACTTAAAAATGTCCTTATCTCTCTTTTCCTCATTGCATGGACACCCCTCCCCCCTAACTAGGTGCTTAGGTGCTCCTATGACATTCTAAACTCTCATTTCATAGCACTGCTTGTTTAACTTTTTGTCTCTCCAATTTAATCATAAGCTCCATGAAAGCAGAACACAATTAATTTGAGAACTCCAGGTGCAACAGTGTTACATATATAGTAGATGCTTAAAACATATCAGCTAAACTAATGAATGAATGAATGAAGAGGGTTATTTTTTTAAGAAAATCCGATGATCCTAAAATGATATTTTGTCATTAACATACTTTTCTAGTTTCAGAAACTTAATTAATTTTAATGTTATGCTTCTCAATAAAGACCCTATTTCCCAAATATAGAGAAGGAAATAGGGCTTTGAGCCTTTTGCTGAAAAGTGGGTACATGGATATCTGGTTTTACAACAGCTTAATAGAGAGGAAACTGAGCCTCAGAATGAATAATATATCATTTCCTAAAGTCACTGGTAGGACTAGCAAATCAGCAAGCCAACCCATGTTTCTATCAACCAAATATAATATATAAATTTAACCCATGCACCAGGAGATGAGAAAGCAACAATAAACACACCGGGAGGTTGTGATTTATTGAACTAAATAACATCAAAGACATACAACTACAAAGAAGCTAATTAAAATTAGATGTTTCAGTTTGCAAGCTGTAATATTTACAATTAACTGATGTAATCTTATTTAAGCTGAGCTCCAATATTCCCTCCCACTCTCAGGTCATTGACAAATAAGTGCTTGGCAACTATGAGGAGAATATAGTCAACACTTTTATGTTTTTTTCTGGGTTCTGTGTTTCAACTAAACACCTCAGCTTTTGCCTGACACATATGATTTTTGACTATATATTTAGCTACAGAGATTGAACATTAGGTGATTATTGATTGTGAAAGAAATGGAGATTTCTGTAATAAACAGAACTTACCTCCCATGTGTTATGTGGGCTTGGACAGAAAAAATTATAGTCTTCTTTAATGAATTTCACAAATGAGCAATAGAAAGTGAAGGACACTTTCAAAGTTGGCAGAGGAGTAGGAGAATGTGGAATCCATCTCTTCCCACAAACAAATCAATAATGCATATACAAGTGGAACAATACTCGGACCACTAGCAGAGGACTTTAGACACCTAGAAGAACAAGAAAAATCCCCACACAGCTGGGTAGGATGAAAGAAAGAAAAAGGGAAAAGGAAGAGGAGAGGAAGCAGGATGGGGCCTATGCCCCTGGCAGGGACCTGAAGGTGAGGAGAGGTTCCAACATCTGGGGAAACCCCAATGGCGAGATCAGCTGCAACAGAAGGGGAGCTTCACGAGCTCAGAGGAGAGCCCAGAAACTGGTCTGTGGCAGTCAGGACAGAATGAGGCCTACACAGACGGTCCATGCCACAGCAATGTGCAGCCAGCCTGAAGCAGGTGTCTGCTGGTGCACATGGGCCTGGGTGCTGGAATGTGGAGTTTGGAGAGCAGACCCAGGGAGGGGACAGCTGTTGGCCGTGAGGAGACAGCCTGAGGGGACAGGAGTGAGGAGCTCCACAACCAGGAATACTCAGGGGGCAAGCCCAGACCCCACCACAGAAATAAAGCACCATTTTTGAGTGACATGCAAAGGGCTGGGCCACCATTTCAGCCTCTCTCCTCACGTGCCAGCCCCTGCCTCCACAGGAGCTAGGGAGGACTCCCACCAGAGCCACCTAGGGTGCCCCTGACAATCACCTCTTCTGCCCCACCCAAACCTGGGCAATATGCTTGCCCTCATAGCCACCTGATGAGCTTGCACACTGCAAACTCTATCCCAGCACTCTCACACTTGGGTGGCCCACTGACACCAATCACCTCCTGAAGGAGTTGCACGTTCCAATCTCTAGGCCAGCACCCTCCCACCTGGATGGACTGCTCACCCTGGATGCTGCCTCAGCTCCTTCCTGCCTGATGGGCTCATGTGCTCCTGCAACATCTGGAACAGACTCTGGCAGGAAGGACAAAGGCAGAGGGTGGAGGTGGAAACCACAGCTGAGCACCAGGGGTCATGTGACTAAGGAAGAAGAGCTGAAATCTCTCCTCGCAGCTGCACAAACCACGGAGTTACATCTCCGCTGACACCTTCCTAAATTCAGTGCCTGTGAAATATCTGAAAGGACAACATGTGCTCCTGCAGCTGAGATGGGTCTGGCTTTAGCAGCTCTGGGCTCTGTGGGCATGCACATGTGGGGGTTGGGCCAGGCCAGAGTCTGAGTTGCCTCCATAGCTCACACAGTGGGTTCATGTGCATGACTACTGCAGTCCTGGGACCTGAACTCAGAGGACCTGCACTGGTGACCTGGTAAAAGAAAAAAAAAAAGCCTGAGAGTTGCCAGGGCCAATTGCTGACATATTCAAAGTTGAGGTGGGACCAAGAGCAGTGCCAACAACAGTGTACTTTGTGAGCCCACACAACAAGTAAAAGATGACACAACAGAGCACATTCACAGGTGAACAGCTGCAGTGGAGGAATACTCAGTGGCTTCTCTCCCAGTGGGAGTGCTCCAATCCTACTTACCTCACACCACAGATCAGGAACACAGCTAAGAAACAGATGTGGGGACCTCTACTCCAACAACTAGGGAGCAGACCCCACCCCTGACAGAGCAAAGGGGAGGCCCCGCTCAATTTCCAGGGCAGGCTCTTATCACCACAACACCAGTCAAACCCCTTATCAAGAGGATAATGGCACAAGCCTCTGGACCAATCTCATCCACCAGGGAGCAGACAGCAGAAGCAAGAGGAACAATTATTGTGCAGCCTGTGGCAAGGAGACCACAAACATGGTAAGTTCAACAAAATGAGAAAACAAAGAAATATGTTGTAGATGAAGGAACAAATAAAAACCTACACGAACAACTAAATGAAGAGGAGGCAGGCAATATACCTGAAAAATAATTCAGAGTAATGATAGTAAAGATGATCAAAAATCTTGGAATAAGAATGGAGGCACAGATCTAGAAGACACAAGAAGTGTTTAACAAAGACCTAGAAGAACTAAAGAACAAACAGAGATGAGCAATACAATAACTGAAATGAAAAATACACTGAAGGAATCAACAGCAGAATAACTGAAGCGGAAGAATGGATAAGTGACCTAGAAGACAGGATGGTGGAAATCTCTGCTGAAGCACAGAATAAAGAAAAGAGAGTGAAAAGAAATGCGGACAGTCTCAGAGACCTCTGGGACAACATTAAATGCACAAACATTCAAATTATAGGGGTCCCAGAAGAAGAAGAAACAAAGAAAGGGCCTGAGAAAATATTTGAGAGATTATAGTCAAAAACTTCCCTAATATGGGAAGGAAATAGTCAACCAAGTCCAGGAAGTGCAGAGAGTCCCATATAGGATAAACTCAAGGAGGAACATGCCAAGACACATATTAATCAAACTAATAAAAATTTTAAATACAAAGAAAAATATTAAAAGCAACTGGGGAAAAACAACAAATAACAAACAAGGGAATCCCCATAAGGTTATCAGCTGATTTTTCAGCAGAAACTCTGCATCGCAGAAGAGAGTGGCATGATATATTTAAAGTGATGAAAGGGAAAAAAACTACAACCAAGAGAACCCTACCCAGCAAGGCTCTCATTCAGATTCTGTGGAGAAATCAAAAGCTTTACAGGCAAGCAAAATGTAAGAGAATTCAGCACCACCAAACCAACTTTACAAAAAATGCTAAAGGAACTTTTCTAGGCGGGAAACACAAGAGAAGAGAACAAAAGAGGAAGGGAAGAAAAAAGACCTACAAAAACGAACCCAAAACAATTAAGAAAATGGCAGTAGGAACACACATATTGATAATGACCTTAAATGTAAATGGATTAAACGCTCTAACCAAAAGACATTGACTGGCTGAATGGATACAAAAACAAGACCCATATATATGCTGTGTACAAGAGACCCACTTCAGATCTAGGGCCACATGCAGACTGAAAGTGAGGGGATGGAAAAAGATAATCCATGCAAATGGAAATCAAAAGAAAACTGGAGAAGCAATACTCATATCATACAAAATAGACATTAAAATAAAGACTGTTATCAGAGAAAAGGAAGGACACTATGTAATGATCAAGGGATCAATGCTAGAAGAATCTATAACAATTATAAATATGTATGCACCCAACATAGGAGCACCTCAATACATAACAAATGCTAACAGCCATAAAAGGGGAAATAGAGAGTAACACAATAATAGTGGGTGATTTTAACACACACACACACCCCTTACACCAATGGACAGACCATCCAGACAGAAAATTAATAAGGAAATGCAAGCCTTAAAAGACACATTAGACCAGATAGACTTAATTGACATTTATAGGACATTCCATCCAAAAGCAACAGAATACACTTACTTCTCAAGTGCAATGAAACGTTCTCCAGGATACATCACATCTTGGGTCACAAATCAAACCTCGGTTAAATTTAAGAAAATTGAAATCATATCAAGCATCTTTTCTGACTACAACACCATGAGATTAGAAATAAACTACAGGGGGGAAAAAAAAAACTATGAGAAAACACAAACACATGGAGGCTAACCAATATGTTACTAAATAAAAAATGGATCACTGAAGAAATCAAAGAGGAAATCAGAAAATACCTAGAGACAAATGACAGCAAAAACACGATGATCCAAAACCTATGGGACACAGCAAAACAGTTCTAAGAGGGAAGTTTATAGCAATACAATCTTATCTCAGGAAACAAGAAAAAAATCTCAAATAAACAACCTAACATTACACCTAAAGCAACTAGAGGAAGAAGAACAAACAAAACCCAAAGTTAGTAGAAGGAAAGAAATCACAAACATCAGAGCAGAAATAAATGAAATACAGACAAAGAAAACAATAGCAAAGATCAATGAAACTAAAAACCGGTTCTTTGGGAAGATAAGCATAATTGATAATCCTTTAGCCAGACTCATCAAGAAAAAAGGGGAGAGGATTCAAGTCAACAAAACTAGAAATGAAAAATGAGAAGTTAAAAATGGACACCCCACATATAAAAAGGTTGTTGCTGCAAATGACATTATTTCATTTTTTTTATGGCTGAGTAATCCATTCCTCTGTTGATAGGCATTTAGTTTGCTTCCGTGTTCTGGCTATTCTAAATAGTGGTGCAATGAACATTGGCATGCATGTAGCTCTTCGATTTATTTTTTTCTCTTGATATATGCCCAGGAGTGAGATTCCTTGATCATATGCTAGTTCTTGTTTAGCATTTTCAGAAACCTCTATACTGTTCTCCATAGTGGCTGTACCAATTTACATTCCCACCAAGAGTGTACCAGGGTTACCTTTGCTCCACACCATCTCCATAATTTAATGTTTGTAGGTGTTTTAATGATGGCCTTTCTGACTGGTGTGAGGTGATACCTCATTATAGTTTTGATTCCCATTTCTCTAATGATTACTGATGTTGAGCATCTTTTCATGTGCTTTTTGGCCATCTATATATCTTTTTTGGATAAACATCTATTTAAATCTTCTGCCCATATTTTGATTTTTTTTTTTTTTTGATATTGAGCTGCACGAGCTGTTTGTATATTTTGGAGATTAATCCCTTATCAGTTTCTTCATTTGCAAATATTTTCTCGCATTCTGAGTGTTGTCTTTTTATTTTGTTTATTGTTTCATTTGCTGTGCAAAATGTTTTAAGTTTGATTAGGTCCCATTTGTATTTTTTTGTTTTTATTTTCATTAATCTAGGAGGTGGATCGAAAAATATCTTGCTATGATTTCTGTCCAAGAGTGTTCTTCCTATGTTTTTCTCTAAGAGTTTCAAAGTATCTGGCTTTATATTTAGGTCTTTCATCCATTTTAGGTTTATTTTAGTGTATGGTGTTATGGAGTGTTCTAATTTCATTCTTTTATATGTAGCTGTTCAGTTTTCTCAGCACCACTTATTGAAGAAACTGTCTTTTCTCCACTGTATATTGTTACCTCCTTTGTCATAGATTAGGTGACAATATGTGTGTAGGTTTATCTCTGGACTTTCTACCCTGTTCCATTGATCTATATTTCTGTTTTTGTGGCAGTACCATACTTTTTTGATGACTGTAGCTTTGTAGTATAGTCTGAAGTCAGGGACCCTGATTCCTTTAGCTCTGTTTTTCTTTCTTGGGATTGCTTTGGCTGTTAGAGTTCCTTTGTGTTTCTATACAAAATGATTGTTTTTTGTTCTAATTCTGTGAAAAATGCCATTGATAATGTGATAAGGATTGCATAGAAGATTGCTTTGGGCAGTATAGTCATTTTTACAATATTGATTTTTCCAATACAAGAACATGGAATACCTCTCCATCTTTTTTTTTATTTCTTTAATCAGTGTTTTATATTTTCTGAATATAGGTCTTTGCCTCCTTAGGTAGGTTTATTCCTAGATATTTTATTCTTTTGATGCGATGGTAAATGGGAATATTTCCTGAATTTCTCTTTCTAATCTTTGGTTGTAAGTGTATAAGAATAAAAGACATTTCTGTATATTAAGTTTTTATCCTGCAACTTTACCAAATTTGTTGATGAGCTCTAATGGTTTCTTGGTAGCATCTTTAGAGTTTTCTTGTATAGTATCATGTCACCTGCAAACAGTGGAATTTGATGTCTTTCCCAAATTGGACTCCTTTTATTTCTTTTTCTTCTCTGATTTCCATGGCCAGGACATCCAAAACTATGTTGAATATGACTGGTGAGAGTGGACATCCTTTTCTTGATTCTGATCTTACAGGAAATGTTTTCAGTCTTTCACCTTTGAGAATGGTGTTACAAGGAACCTTTATGGCCTTTATTATGTTGTGGTAGGTTTTCTCTATACCCACTTTCTGGAAAGTTTTTACCAATAATGCATGTTGAATTTTGTCAAAAGCTTTTTCTGCATCTGTTGAAATAATCATATGATTTTTATTCCTCAATTTGTTGATGTGGTGTATCACACTGGTTGATTTGTGGATATTGAAACATCCTTGCATACCTGGATAAATCCCACTTGATCATGGTGTATGATCCATTTAATGTGCTGTTGCATTCGGTTTGCTAGTATTTTTTTAAGGATTTTTGTGTCATGTTTGTCAGAGACATTGACCTCTAATTTTCTTTTTATATGATATCTTTGGTTTAGGTATCAGGTTGATGGTGACCTCATAGAATGAGCTTGGGATAGGTCCCTTCCTCTGCAAATTTTTGGAAGAGTCTCAGTAGGGTAGTTGTTAACTCTTCTCTAAATGTTTGATAGAATTCATATGTGAAGCCATTTGGTCCTGAACTTTTGTTTGTGGGAAGATTTTTAATCACAGTTTCAATTTCAGTAATTGTGTTTAGTCTGTTCATATTTTCCGTTTCTTCCTGTTTCAGAACTGGTAGGTGGTACCTTTTTCACAATTTATCCATTTCTTCTTGGTTGTCCATTGTATTGGCATATAGTTACTTGTAGTTGTCTCCCATGATCCTTTGTATATGTGGGGTGTCCATTTTAACTTCTCATTTTTCATTTCTAGTTTTGTTGACTTGAATCCTCTCCCCTTTTTTCTTGATGAGTCTGGCTAAAGGATTATCAATTATGCTTATCTTCCCAAAGAACCGGTTTTTAGTTTCATTGATCTTTGCTATTGTTTTCTTTGTCTGTATTTCATTTATTTCTGCTCTGATGTTTGTGATTTCTTTCCTTCTACTAACTTTGGGTTTTGTTTGTTCTTCTTCCTCTAGTTGCTTTAGGTGTAATGTTAGGTTGTTTATTTGAGATTTTTTTCTTGTTTCCTGAGATAAGATTGTATTGCTATAAACTTCCCTCTTAGAACTGTTTTGCTGTGTCCCATAGGTTTTGGATCATCGTGTTTTTGCTGTCATTTGTCTCTAGGTATTTTCTGATTTCCTCTTTGATTTCTTCAGTGATCCATTTTTTATTTAGTAACATATTGGTTAGCCTCCATGTGTTTGTGTTTTCTCATAGTTTTTTTTTTCCCCCCTGTAGTTTATTTCTAATCTCATGGTGTTGTAGTCAGAAAAGATGCTTGATATGATTTCAATTTTCTTAAATTTAACCGAGGTTTGATTTGTGACCCAAGATGTGATGTATCCTGGAGAACGTTTCATTGCACTTGAGAAGTAAGTGTATTCTGTTGCTTTTGGATGGAATGTCCTATAAATGTCAATTAAGTCTATCTGGTCTAATGTGTCTTTTAAGGCTTGCATTTCCTTATTAATTTTCTGTCTGGATGGTCTGTCCATTGGTGTAAGGGGTGTGTGTGTGTGTTAAAATCACCCACTATTATTGTGTTACTCTCTATTTCCCCTTTTATGGCTGTTAGCATTTGTTATGTATTGAGGTGCTCCTATGTTGGGTGCATACATATTTATAATTGTTATAGATTCTTCTAGCATTGATCCCTTGATCATTACATAGTGTCCTTCCTTTTCTCTGATAACAGTCTTTATTTTAATGTCTATTTTGTATGATATGAGTATTGCTTCTCCAGTTTTCTTTTGATTTCCATTTGCATGGATTATCTTTTTCCATCCCCTCACTTTCAGTCTGCATGTGGCCCTAGATCTGAAGTGGGTCTCTTGTACACAGCATATATATGGGTCTTGTTTTTGTATCCATTCAGCCAGTCAATGTCTTTTGGTTAGAGCGTTTAATCCATTTACATTTAAGGTCATTATCAATATGTGTGTTCCTACTGCCATTTTCTTAATTGTTTTGGGTTCGTTTTTGTAGGTCTTTTTTCTTCCCTTCCTCTTTTGTTCTCTTCTCTTGTGTTTCCCGCCTAGAAAAGTTCCTTTAGCATTTTTTGTAAAGTTGGTTTGGTGGTGCTGAATTCTCTTACATTTTGCTTGCCTGTAAAGCTTTTGATTTCTCCACAGAATCTGAATGAGAGCCTTGCTGGGTAGGGTTCTCTTGGTTGTAGTTTTTTTCCCTTTCATCACTTTAAATATATCATGCCACTCTCTTCTGCGATGCAGAGTTTCTGCTGAAAAATCAGCTGATAACCTTATGGGGATTCCCTTGTTTGTTATTTGTTGTTTTTCCCCAGTTGCTTTTAATATTTTTCTTTGTATTTAAAATTTTTATTAGTTTGATTAATATGTGTCTTGGCATGTTCCTCCTTGAGTTTATCCTATATGGGACTCTCTGCACTTCCTGGACTTGGTTGACTATTTCCTTCCCATATTAGGGAAGTTTTTGACTATAATCTCTCAAATATTTTCTCAGGCCCTTTCTTTGTTTCTTCTTCTTCTGGGACCCCTATAATTTGAATGTTTGTGCATTTAATGTTGTCCCAGAGGTCTCTGAGACTGTCCGCATTTCTTTTCACTCTCTTTTCTTTATTCTGTGCTTCAGCAGAGATTTCCACCATCCTGTCTTCTAGGTCACTTATCCATTCTTCCACTTCAGTTATTCTGCTGTTGATTCCTTCAGTGTATTTTTCATTTCAGTTATTGTATTGCTCATCTCTGTTTGTTCTTTAGTTCTTCTAGGTCTTTGTTAAACACTTCTTGTGTCTTCTAGATCTGTGCCTCCATTCTTATTCCAAGATTTTTGATCATCTTTACTATCATTACTCTGAATTATTTTTCAGGTATATTGCCTGCCTCCTCTTCATTTAGTTGTTCGTGTAGGTTTTTATTTGTTCCTTCATCTACAACATATTTCTTTGTTTTCTCATTTTGTTGAACTTACCATGTTTGTGGTCTCCTTGCCACAGGCTGCACAATAATTGTTCCTCTTGCTTCTGCTGTCTGCTCCCTGGTGGATGAGATTGGTCCAGAGGCTTGTGCCATTATCCTCTTGATAAGGGGTTTGACTGGTGTTGTGGTGATAAGAGCCTGCCCTGGAAATTGAGCGGGGCCTCCCCTTTGCTCTGTCAGGGGTGGGGTCTGCTCCCTAGTTGTTGGAGTAGAGGTCCCCACATCTGTTTCTTAGCTGTGTTCCTGATCTGTGGTGTGAGGTAAGTAGGATTGGAGCACTCCCACTGGGAGAGAAGCCACTGAGTATTCCTCCACTGCAGCTGTTCACCTGTGAATGTGCTCTGTTGTGTCATCTTTTACTTGTTGTGTGGGCTCACAAAGTACACTGTTGTTGGCACTGCTCTTGGTCCCACCTCAACTTTGAATATGTCAGCAATTGGCCCTGGCAACTCTCAGGCTTTTTTTTTTTTCTTTTACCAGGTCACCAGTGCAGGTCCTCTGAGTTCAGGTCCCAGGACTGCAGTAGTCATGCACATGAACCCACTGTGTGAGCTATGGAGGCAACTCAGACTCTGGCCTGGCCCAACCCCCACATGTGCATGCCCACAGAGCCCAGAGCTGCTAAAGCCAGACCCATCTCAGCTGCAGGAGCACATGTTGTCCTTTCAGATATTTCACAGGCACTGAATTTAGGAAGGTGTCAGCGGAGATGTAACTCTGTGGTTTGTGCAGCTGCGAGGAGAGATTTCAGCTCTTCTTCCTTAGTCACATGACCCCTGGTGCTCAGCTGTGGTTTCCACCTCCACCCTCTGCCTTTGTCCTTCCTGCCAGAGTCTGTTCCAGATGTTGCAGGAGCACATGAGCCCATCAGGCAGGAAGGAGCTGAGGCAGCATCCAGGGTGAGCAGTCCATCCAGGTGGGAGGGTGCTGGCCTAGAGATTGGAACGTGCAACTCCTTCAGGAGGTGATTGGTGTCAGTGGGCCACCCAAGTGTGAGAGTGCTGGGATAGAGTTTGCAGTGTGCAAGCTCATCAGGTGGCTATGAGGGCAAGCATATTGCCCAGGTTTGGGTGGGGCAGAAGAGGTGATTGTCAGGGGCACCCTAGGTGGCTCTGGTGGGAGTCCTCCCTAGCTCCTGTGGAGGCAGGGGCTGGCACGTGAGGAGAGAGGCTGAAATGGTGGCCCAGCCCTTTGCATGTCACTCAAAAATGGTGCTTTATTTCTGTGGTGGGGTCTGGGCTTGCCCCCTGAGTATTCCTGGTTGTGGAGCTCCTCACTCCTGTCCCCTCAGGCTGTCTCCTCACGGCCAACAGCTGTCCCCTCCCTGGGTCTGCTCTCCAAACTCCACATTCCAGCACCCAGGCCCATGTGCACCAGCAGACACCTGCTTCAGGCTGGCTGCACATTGCTGTGGCATGGACCGTCTGTGTAGGTCTCATTCTGTCCTGACTGCCACAGACCAGTTTCTGGGCTCTCCTCTGAGCTCGTGAAGCTCCCCTTCTGTTGCAGCTGATCTCGCCATTGGGATTTCCCCAGATGTTGGAACTTCTCCTCACCTTCAGGTCCCTGCCAGGGGCATAGGCCCCATCCTGCTTCCTCTCCTCTTCCTTTTCCCTTTTTCTTTCTTTCATCCTACCCAGTTGTGTGGGGATCTTTCTTGTCCTTTAGCTGTCCGAGTTCCTCTAATAATGTTCAACAGGTGCTCTGTGAGAATTCTTCCACCTGTAGATGTATTCTTGATTTGTTTGTGGGGAGAGATGGACTCCACATCCTTGTTCTCCTTTGACATCTTGGCAATTCTTTCCTGTTGCTTAAAGAAGAGGACTATATAATTCTAAAGAATAAGAAATAAGCTCTAGTTTCCAGGATTCTGACTGAAATAATATTCTTTTTCTGCTTGATATAGAGTATTTGCATTGGTGGAATTTATTGAATCAGCATTAAGATCCAGAACTTTTTTGTCTTGAAGATCATTTTTGTTCCATGATCCTGATTCAGATAAAGTAAAAAATGATGAGTTAAAAAATCTTTCACTGAAAGAATTTTCAGAGATATTAAACATCATCTTAGTTTTTACTGTTTTCTCACAGGAAAGTCTGAAGAGATAACAAAGAATGATGCTGTTAATTTCCATCAGGCATGCCTTTATTTCCGTATACTTATGGTGGAGGAACAACACAAAAAAGAGATGTCTCCTTAAAGGAATTTGTGTTAGTTTCTTCTTGTCTCAAAGTATATTTTTAGCAGTGAGCACTAATTCAGAGCCTATTTATTTTCTCCACCAAGTGAAATTATCTAATTAAGCCATCTCCTTAATAATGAGTAGTATTATTTTCCCCTCAAGGATCTCTATGAAGAACCCTGGACTTCCAAGTTCAGACGTTTCTTAATAAAGTCTCTTAGAAATGGTAGAAGTGGGATGTGATGGGAATAGCTCTTGCTTTTTTTTTAACCTGTGATTGAGACTAGTCATTTGCTCTGAGTATCTTTGTCTTCAATTCAGTTATGTGGAAGCCAACAATAAGACTTTAAGTCCAAGCTACATTGTCCTATCCAATTTTACCATAGAGTTTTGGGATGCTTACTTTAATCACCCTTTTATTAATTTGTGCATGTTTTCTTCATTATATAGAACCTGTAAGCAAGAAGTATTAAAGACACTCCAAACTCCAAGAGAATCATTAGATTTTTGTAAGTAGCTATTTCCTTTTGCTCAAATCCTAATATAAAATTCCTGAAGTTACCAGATTCTTGATAAGGTAAATCTTTTGGATTTTAAAAGAGGAAAGTCGTTCAGTGAGTGAAAACTATATTCAGATTCATAATCATTGAATATATACTGAGTTCCTGTTGCTATATAAAAGAAGTCCATGTAATGCTAGGGAATGAAGAAACCTAAAAGCCTATACAGCGCTACCTGATCATCTCACAGATAGGAAGAAGCTTTCATATATTTGATTGAAACTTCAGCCATGGGCAATCTCTTTGTGAACATGATGACAGATTAAATGTCCTCACTATTGCATCAGTTAGCTATAAAAGAATAAAAAGAAACACCTGGATATCTAGCCAGGATAGCCAAATTGTTGGAAAAACATTTTCCTTCTCACTGCCAACCTCATGCCAAAGCATGCAATCAACTGAAACTTAAAATGGATGAAAACCTAGATCATGTTTAAATCTGAAATAAAGTATCATACAAATAACTCCTCTGTGAATCTATTCTTAGGTACAGATACTCTAATTTGCTTGACAGGATGAAATATAAAATCTATGGCAGGCTTCAGAAATTAAGAAAAATAGTGGGAATATTCATGAAGTACCAATATAAAGAAATAAATATCACTTTTACTATTTAATTCTGTAAAACATGTCAGAAACAAAGGAATTCTGAAGGAAGAATAAAAAAGAAGTGATAAAGACAGGCAGTGGAGAGGGTTGTGATAATATAGATAATATTGAGAGTGGTAGCTGGTAAAGATAGTGTAGTGTTTTGTTGGGAATTAATATAGCAATTGTAGAATCAAGTGCTAACAGAGTCACTTATGGGATGGTAGTAAAAAGAGTTTAGTAGGAGGTGACTCAACCCTAGAATCTCATATGAGTGCATATGAGCTTAGAACCCATCATGTTTCTAAATTAAAGCCTTATAAATATTACATTCAATCACTTCTGTAAACTAATTGCTATTGCCTTTGGACTATATCTTAGATAGAATCTTGTTATAGGGGTTGGTGCAAAATGAAGGTGTCAAATTGCTGTATACAGTATGATATAAATTAATGATATAGAAGATGATCTGTACAATGTCTAGTTGAAGATTTGTTGTTTTATGGAAAGACTTAGCATTGCTCCACGTTTGAAATTGAGTTCCTTTCAGAAATTCTTGTTTCTCAAATAAGTAATGTGAAAAAGTATCAGTGCCACTTTGATAATGTATGAAGTGCCTGTTTCCATTCTTCAAATGGCACATAAAAATAAAAGTAAACAATAAATTATTTCAGACATGTTTGACTTAATTTTTGACACTTGGATTCAAATTACCAAAGGAAAAATATTTTAAACAAGTACTTAGCCTCCTTGTAGGGGAAATGGAAATATATTTGACTGCCATTGATGCTCTATTTCTTTGTACTATGGTCAACATAAACAAAAATCCAAAGTCACTCTGTTGTAAATACATATGGACATGAACCTCTAAAGCCTTTTATCTTCCCAATGTGTTTTTTTAAAAGGACAATAGTTAACATTTACTCTTGTGTATATGAGTTGTAACTGGGCTCTTTTTTTTCACTTAACTTTTAGAAAGAGTTTGTAATATAATTAATATATTATAATATAATTAATAATATAATAATTAAAATAATGCTAACATTACTTTTGAGGAGGCAGATTTAAAATAGCTTATCAAGATCATAGACTCAGGATTTGTTTTTTGTTCTATCTAAAAGTAAGCTCCATATTCCTCCTTTGCACTCTTAATTAGTTTAAAAATAATGATGCACAGATGTAAAACTGGGAAAATTTTATAGTGTATACCTCAAATTCATTTGAACTATATCTCTATCTCATTTTTGTTTGTTAATGAGTTAATTAAGCATTTACTATGATCCTGCTTACTTTTTTATACAGTTAGGTTAATTTTGGATTCTTATGATTTATTCTGAGGTCATAGTCAACATATTTAACAATCATATAGGTGTACAAACAAATCTCTCAGAATGGAAGCCAGCTTCACACAGTCATTAAGGGTCTGTCATTATTTACAGGGTGAATGTGAGCCATGAATTTATGTTCTATTGGTGGCTGTTAGACCATGGAGAGGCCAACACATGGTGACTTATATTTCAAGAATGTCTACATCCAGGTAAACCTTTTTTTCCCCCTCAATGTTAGTGAGTGTCTACTTTTTTTCACAAAAAGTATGAAATGCCTGTAAGAAAAATAAATTAAATGAGATCAGTGAATGTGGCCCTTGATGGCAAGACTTTTCCACTTGAGGTCAGTGTTCCCATACATAATCTTGTTTTTCCTATCTCTTCTGAAATGATCTTACTTTTTAATTATAGTGTGTACTTTTCACAATAAGTAGAAGGCAGGTAGACATAACTCTAGGTTATATTGTGAAAGGAGGAAGAGAGTCTTAACATTTATGTAAATTTTGTGTATGCTTGCATCTTTAAATTGACTTTAAACATCACATTCCCTGTTTTCTTTATACCAGCAGGCATCATGAAGCTGGTTTATTTTCTTAAGATTCTGCAAACCAGCCTTGTCTCCATCCTCACATGTTACTCGGATTACACTAAGACTCCAAGGAGGTTGCACATATTTGGTGATTGACAATAAGATGAAGTGGTATTACCAGTTAGAGAAACATGTGACAAAGAAGGAATAAGGAGATTGGAGATAGCAGAGAAATAAGCAAAGGGGAAATTGCAGAAGAGGGAACAGGTTAAAAGAGGACAACACATATAACAAAATAGGCAATTGTGTTGTAGCAAAAAAAAGGCACTAAATTTGTTGTATGGGGTCCAATTGTGGTCCTTTGTTCCTTTTTAGCCATGTGTCTTTGAGTGAGTAACTTACCACTGATTCTCCATTCCATCATCTGTAGAATGGAGATGACACTTAACTCACAGGGTTTTTATAAGGGTTGGATGAAATAACATGTAGGAAATATCAAACAGAGTTCTTAGTGCATAGTGACAACAAATTCTAGTTGAATGATACGGTCTCAGACACCCTCACTGGATTATTTCTTCCTAGTGTTACATTTTATATGATTTCCAAGTGCAAACTTAATCACAGAACATAACCAGTGCTTTTGACTTTTTGGGGTTTTTTTTTGGTCCCTGGTAAATGAAAACACTTAAGTTTTCCCTTCTACATGTTGTCAAAATAATTGACTAAATGCTTGAATACATTGTAGACATTCCCAATTTCTTTTCTTTTCAGGTTTCTTTTTATTTTGTTTTCTTTTTTTCTGTAAGTAAATGTCCTACTCCTTTATGAATAACAAGTTGTCTCTCTCTTTTGATGGAACCTATCACCTGGTTTTGTCACTCTGCTAAAAGCAGATGTTAAAGAGTATCCCAAATGCTTATGCCTTTTAAAAAAGATAAAATAAAATTCACTAGGCCTGAAATGCTCTTATGATATGTGTTTCCAAAGAGGTTAACACCTGTTTAAATTTATTAATTATATTCATTTTCAGAGAATCTGGAGACAAACTATTGCTTTTGACCTTCAAGTTTAACTGCTATGCCTTATTGATTGTGCAAAAATTGAATTAATTTGAAAGCCTCTTATGTTGGTCTTTGAATTTTTTGATGGTTTCTGATTCTATAATTTAGGTCACAGCGGTTCTCAAAGCTGGCTAGCTATCAGAATCACCTTAATAGTTTCTTAAACTATTTTGCTAAAGATATGTTCCTGGTGATTTTTATCCACTGGGCTTAGGGGGAAACTCAGGCATATATATTTTTAATAAGTGATTTTTATAGTTAGACTGGTGTTAGCAATCAATAATGGATTTAAAAATCAAAGGGAGGGACAAGGGAATAAAAATCAGGATAGCAATCCATTTTTTTTTTCACTTATAAATAACAGAAATTTATTTCTCATAGTTCTGGAGGCTGGAAGTCCAAGACTAGGGTGCCAACATGAGGCCTTCTTCCATGTGAGGACACTCTTCCACATTTCCGTCTTCTGGTTTTATTTTCACATGGCTGAAGGGAAAACCAATGAATTTTATTACCACAAATTTTTGTGTGTACTGGACCCTTGGGAACATTTATTGGACAGGAAAAAAAGTAGGTTTAAGATGACAAAATAAACCTGACAAGGCTAGAGATATATTCACAGCAATCCAAATCTCTTCCTATTTTATGATAGTCATGTTCTACCAACTCTAAAGCAAAAATAAATAGATCTAGAACACTTTTCTAACCCTAACTACTCATACAATAAATTTACTTTTATTCCTTGATGTGCTTATGAGGCAAATACTTTACACTCTTGAAAGTTAAGAAAACTTGGGTTAATAAGATTGAAGAGTAAAGTGGTGATGGTCCCTTGTCCTCTCAGAAATATTGGATAATATTCTCAATAAAACTAAGAGACACAGGGCTTCCCTGGTGGCACAGTGGTTGAGAGTCCGTCTGCCGATGCAGGGGACGCGGGTTCATGCCCCGGTCCGGGAGGATCCCATATGCCATGGAGCGGCTGGGCCCGTGAGCCACGGCAGCTAAGCCTGCATGTCCGGAGCCTGTGCTCTGTAACGGGAGAGGCCACAACAGTGAGAGGCCCGTGTACCGCAAAAAAAACACAAAAAAATGAAAAACCAAAAAATAAAAAAACTAGGAGACACCAGAAGAAATGCCTATAGTTGTGGCTTTCAACAAGCCTTGCACAGCTCTCTGTTATAAATGACTTATCTGTGAGCTAAAATTAACAGCCCCTTCTTTGGAACAAAAGATACAAGCAGTGTAAGCTGGCCCTGGAACATTTTTCTGAATACCATTGGCTAACAGAATAGCAGGGGAGGAAGTGCTGAATGAGGAAACATGCAGACATGTCATATCTGTGTGGGAAGTGGTCTGTAGTTGAGGCAAGGTGAAGGAGAAAAATTGCCTTCCATTGGCTGGGGAGAAGTAGAGGCTAAAATAGATCACACACATAATATACAACCCTGTGTCTCAAGGAGCTTCACTCAGAACTAGGGAAAATTATTCAGAACTTGATATCTTGTTCCTTTCCCCAACACAATATTCCTGAAAATATCTTGATGGCAAGTATCTCACCTCAGTCATAGATTAGAAAACGTTGGGAAGGATATCATCCCAGGATCTATAAGGATACTATATAAGTTAAAAATGAAAAACATTCCACTGAGGGATCACTGAGACTGTAATTATTTTCTGCAGAGATATATTGGACCTGGAAGAGGTACTGGCCAAAAGAGGACTCTGTTTCTTGCCTTTAAAGCATATGACTGATTTCTGGGAACTTTTCTAAGACTGCCATAGAAAATTCCAATGTCCCCATAACCATAATTGACAGCAGTAAAAGCAGAAGCAGAAATAGAAGAAATATGACCTCTATCTAATTTCTGTCTTCAAGCAATGATATCCAAGTGCATTTGGCTGGCCGAATCTAAATTTCACCCAAGACCCAAGGTGAAACTGAAGCTAGAAAATGTAATTTTGAAAACACTAATTATAAATAAATAATTAAAACATAATGTTCAGCTAAATGAATTACTATATAAAGTAAACTTTATTTATCACCCAGAAACTTTATTTTTTGAATATATGAAAATATGCTTGTTCTTACATTGAGAGAAATACAAGTTATGACTATAACACTATGGCATTTTTGCATAACAGATTGCCAAAAAAGTTTTAATAACCTTCTATTATTGGCAAAAATATGGCTAAACAGGTGATCAAAATTACAGGCAGGAGTGTAAAATAGTACAAGTCATAAGGGAAATGTTGCAATATCTATTAAAACTAAATATGCACATATTCATTGACACAGAATTTCACTTCTAGGAATTTATACTACATATATACAAATACCTATTATTATATTCATTTTGGTACTGTCTCAATAACAAAAAATTGAAACAAAATATTAAATAATAACCTCAAAAGTCTGGATAAAGATGTTTTTATAGCACATTGTTAAAATGGAATAGCCATTAAAAAGAATGATTCAGACCTATGTGTAATGATGGAGTCATCTCCAAAATATATTAAGTACAAAAATCAAGGTGCAAACTGTGCTCCAATTAGGGTGCATATGCAACACACATACAAGTGTACATGCATGGAACATATATACAGTTCTATATATAAGGAATACTTTCTCTAAAAGAATATTCATGAAACTAGAAGGGCAATTGTCTTTAGGATAGAAATATGGTGGGTGGAGAAAAAAGTTGGGACAGAGATTTTATCATATACTTTTTCACACTATTTGAATTTTGATTCATGAACATCTATAACCTATTCAAAATTGATTTTTTAAATGTTACTTAAAAATTAAAATTTTTGTTTACTATATACTTATTTAAAGTTCTGAGCATTTTTTAAAAAGTTTAGTTTATTGAGGTAAAATATACATACAGTATAAAATCCACATTTTCTGGATTTTCAATGATTTTTGACAAATAGAGATGTATAAGTATCATCATAATCAAAATTCAAAAACTATTTCTAATACCCATATACTTCTTTCAAGAAAAAATAAATTTCTATGTACATTCACAAGATGGTGAGAGAAGGGCAATCACTAATTATAAGTCATTAAGCATTCAATCATTGTGAATACTCTATTAGTTTCATTTTTGTGGGTGCAAAGATGATTATTAGTGTGTTTTAAACTTTCTGAGTTATTCTCTATACTAGCCTGGTATGAAGGCAAGTAACAAATTGGGAGATGGTTAAAAGATATTAATGCATAGGAAGTCCCAAATGTTATGCTTTAATGTACTAATGCTTCTACAAATATTAACCTTATTCCAAAAAGAAGTAAGTTTCAGATAATGAAAGAAACCCGGTCGTAGGAAGTGAAATGACTGTTAATTGCATTTCAAGTAGTTTAGCTAAATTTTCAGTAATATTATACATCTTTTCAGAGTTGTCTCTGTTTTACCCCATTAGCTCAAGTATACATAATTAGTTTTTGCATTAGTGTACATTAGTCACTTCTTCCCCTCCCCCACCCCACCCCCTGAGTCTCACTTTATTTCTCTTTCCTGCACATGCTTTATTCCAGTCCCTGGTTATGGCCTGAAATGTAAACTATTTTTTTCAGGGCTGGAGTACTAGTCATGGAATCTGTGTTCCTAACTCAGAAGTATGATTACGGATTTAAGGATAACACAGGAATTCTACGAGAAATCTTCCTTACTCCTCCAATTCTCTTCTCCTCAGCTCAATTGGCTGCAAGACTATGGAAAAATGAGTTAATTTTTGTCCTGGTAAGAAATCCCTTGTAAGTTTTGGGCTAGTTGTAATATACAGACATTATCCCCTCCTTTTAATTGTTGCAACAGACAAATGTACTTTTCCCTCCTTCCCTTAAAACTTAAAGTAAAATGGAAACTGGTCAAGAAGGACCCTGAAGTATCTAATATCTTAAAGGAATTTTTCTGTGGCATCCCTAATGTTTGATAGATTTAAATCTTTTCATTCCTCAAAATTATTTCCTCTAGTGGACCTCCTGGGTTTTCTTCTGTGTTGACCTTCTTAATTATTTTGGCTTCTGCCATCAACTTGAAAGAATTTATTAAACATTAAACAATGACATTTTGTGAGGCATTTAGGAGGGGTGGGGAAGGAGAAGGTTGATTTCTCTTCCTATCATTTCATATAAGATGCATATGGAAATCCTTCCTTAGGAAGAACTAAATGAATTTTAGTCTTTGGATCATTACTTTCATTTCTTTTTCAGTTTTGTGGGTAATATCAAAACACAGGCATATTTTATTTTTTAAATTATTTTTTAAAATTAATTTTTATTGTAGTATAGATGCTTTGCAATGTTGTGTTAGTTTCTACTGTAAGCAAAGTGAATCAGCTATACACATGCTTATTTTAAATTAAATAGCATTGCTATCATCAGAGTGTTTTCATAATTCTCTACGCAGGCTTTGAATACCCTTGAAGGTAAGTTTTGACATATCTTCAGATATCAAAATGATGATCAATGATTTAAGTATTTCCAAAGCACACTAAGGATCATGGATATGAGAAAACTTTGATGAGTCTTACTGCATATCAGTATCTTAAAGTTTAAAAGTGCTGTTTGAGGTCATATAGTACAATTTTCTCACTTTATAGATGAGTCAATTGGACCCAGAAATATGCAACAAACTAGGGAGTGGAGCCAATAATAAAACTAAGTCTCCATATTCCCAGTCTAAGTAAGTTTCTTTCTACAGTATCATATTCCTAAATCCAACTAATAGTCATGAAAATGAGATATTTAGAATGTGTTGAAAATATTTTTATTTTTTCAAAGTACATTATGTAGCTCTTTATGGTTTTCACTCAAAATGTTGCTGAAAGTTAGGGAAGGTCAGTTGTATTTTTGATTTCTGCTGAAATAGCAATCAGACATAAACAAGCTCCTGAAGATCACTACAGAATTTTCCTATGTATGTCTAGGTATGTCCTTTCATTTATATGATCACTTTCTCATCTACAGTCCCAGTCATTCTACATTGATAATGAGAAATAACATTTCCTAAAGTTGTTTTTTTCCTTCCGAAAAGATCTTCATGATGATTTATTCAAGACAACTTGTACTACACATCAAGGTAAGTAAAACATGTCTTTCAGTGTACTAATGCTTTTGAGGAAGTTGAGGGGTTGTTGGTAAAATGTAACGGGGGCACTGTTTTACTCTGAATTACAGTGCTTATTCAAATATTCTGGAAATGGAGAGAGAACCAAGGCTTTTCATAATTCTTTACTAATAACAGGTGATAATGGTGATGCTTTGACTACTGAAATATTAAATGAACAAAGTAGAATTCATCATTATTTCAATTTTGAAACACCTGTCTCTTCTTCAGACCAGTGTGAAATAACAATCAGTAAAGTAACAGAAAATAGAATCAGTCCTTAGGACAAAAGTTGATGAAAATAATTGATTAGAAATGTGATTTAAAATGTTGTTTCTATTTTCTAAGTTTTGCTTTCACAAATGAGCTGGAATACCTCTAAATAAAACAACACCTACAATTTTACTTAAATGCAGGTATGAATATCTCCAGGGGAAAATAGGGAAGAGAACTATATGCTAGGTATTCTACAAGGCAATTTATGTGTGTGACTTTATTTAAGCTCCAAAGCAAGAAAAAAGTCTCAGAGGAGTCACTTAACCTACCCAAAGTCACATGGAAAAGCAAAAACAAAGAGAGAAATAGAATCTGATACCCAATTAGCCTGACTTCAGTGTTTCAATTGATGAGGAATATATATATATATACACACACATATATATGTATGAAACATATATATTATTAGACTATTATATATATTACAATATTACATATATATGCACCTTGTTGTTTGCCTGTAAATATATATATATATATTATAATAATATTTTTATATATATATATATATATATATGTCTTGTTTTTTTAAGTAGCTGGTAAAGGAACTCTCAGACACAACTTGTTTAGCATAGATAGTAGGGAGATTGCACCAATTATAATCCTTTCCTCCTTCCCCTTTTTCCATCTCT
Source organism: Delphinapterus leucas (assembly GCF_059928025.1). NCBI lineage: Eukaryota > Metazoa > Chordata > Mammalia > Artiodactyla > Monodontidae > Delphinapterus > Delphinapterus leucas. Next base: position 34,532,125 of record NC_143147.1, read on the forward strand.
TCCTTTTTCTCCTTTTATTCCTCGTTATCTTTATTTATTTGAGTGGCATGCAACAAGTGTTATATTTTCAAAATAGTTTTTTAATGTTTTCCTAAGAAATCTTTTATTCTTCCAATTATCATTATCACTATTGATATCATGTCAACAACTTTTATAAATGTTCTATTATTAATTTTCTCTCTTAGGTGTTATGATTTATACATGATCTTATGCTTATTTCACAGTAACTTGTTATTAAAGTCATGTTTTCAAAATTCTTATTTGTGTTGACTTTAATTTCACAATTAAATAAATCAATGAAATACGTAATTAAAAAGAAACTAACTGAGCTCTGAACACCCCTGGGCTTTTTGAGGTGTTGAGACTACACTGGTAAATAAACATATTCTCTGTCTTCTAGGAACTTACATTCCAGTTAACAGTAATGATACCTTACATTAATACAGTCCTTTACAGCTAATGAAAATACTTTAACATGTATTATCTCCTAATGAGATAATTTACAAAGATACTAAATTTGCTGGGATATGTTTTATGCAGGAGGAATTTAGAAGCAAGATTTTATTAGTTATAGTCAGTTTCATATTTGAAAAATAAGCCTACTGATGAGGCTGGATTTTATAGTAGAGAGTAGAAAATAAATTTTTTCCAGACCTTTTATGACTATGCCTTTACAGGTTTGTTTTTTTTTTTTCTAATTTGGCTGGAGAAATTGGGTTATAATTTGTGAGTTATTGGAGGAAGATTGCAAGAGAAGGATAAAACAAGTATCAGGAAGAATGAGGTTTGGGGAAGGTGATTGAGGAAAGCAGAATCAGGAGAGGAATTGACAATACAGTGGTGAATATAGATAACTTCACACACACACACACACACACACACACACACACACAGAGTTTGGGATTAGAATGGGGGTTTGCTGCTTTGGCAGAAGAATTTTCTTGAAGCTTGTAAAAATATCAGTGCCGAAGATCCACTCATAGATAGTTTGAATTTATTGTTGTTGGGTGAACCCCAGGTATTGGTATGTTTTAAAAAATCCTTAGGTAGTTCTAATGGGTAACTAGGGTTGAACACCACTCCCTTAGCATTGGCTCTCACATGTTTGTGTGCATCAGAATTACTGGAGGGCTTATTAAACCCAGTGTTTCTGGCTTGTTACATTTGGATTGGTGCCTGTTTGTGTCCCCTTGAAATTCATCTGTTGAAGCCCTCACTCCCAATGTGACTGCATTTGGTGGTAGGCTCTGTGAGGAGGTGATAAAACCCTAATCCAGCAAGCCTGCTGACATTAAAATAAGGGGAAGAGACACCAGAGATTACTCTCTGGACTGTGTGAGAACACAGCAAGAAGATGGCAGTCTGGAAGTCAGGAAGAGAAACTTCCAGAGACTGAATTTGCTGGCACCTTTATCTTGGACTTTCTAGCCCCCAGAACTGTGAGGAAATAAATTACTGTAGTTTAAACCAACAAGTTTATGGGAGTTTTTATGGCATCCCTAGAAACTAATACAAGGTCTAAGAATTGGCATGTCTAAGAAATTCCAAGGTGTTGATGATGCTGCTGGCTTTGGGATCACATTTTTAAAATGCCTATTAAAGAAATAAAATCTGTCTTAGTAACCATGAGTCATTATTAATTGATTGTCTTAATGAAAAAACAACATTGTCCACAGTAGTGTTCCACAGTTCCACAGTACTGTTCTTATCCTCGTGGTTTTGGAGTGAATTTCTATATCTCTCTGAAGACATAGGTTTAAGCAAATTGTCTTGATGATAGTTATTCTGTTTTATCTTTAACAGACTTTATCTGTTAAAGATATGAGTTAACAGACTTTATCATACCTAAAAACCCCACAGAGAAGTGTGCTCATTTATAGTACCTGGTCTACATGTAACTTAGTCCTTTTGTTTTATCCCTAAATAGTGCTGTGTTTGTTCATTTATTTATTTATTCAATCCTGCAATGATGTGGGATTAGTATATTGTGGATTTTTGGGGTCTGCTTGTTTAGTTTGTTTTAGATAAATATAAAAAATACTGCCCAACTATGGTAAGCATTTCTTATTTATAAAAGATACTTAGCTACAATTATAAATAATAAAAATAGTAAATTCATACATTGAATAAAAACCAGCATATTTTCAAATCATATGACACTTCAAGGAGATTAGTGGAAAACAAACAAACAAAAAACTTATTGTATACTTCTGAGGGTAGTCACTATCATAAAATGACAACATTGAACACCCTGAAATAGCAATCCAAAACTCCAAAAATTCTATACAGTTTTTCAAAAGCAGGTACTCATAAAGGGGTACACAATGTAGTTACATAAGAAAGGAAAAGAAATTCTATCCTGAGAAGATAAAATCTTGAGAATGTCTACATACACAAAGTGGATGAAAAATTTAATCAATCATTTTGGTGTCTTATCCCACAGCATTGGTATTAATGAAAAATGTGGGATCTTCTGAGAACTGAGTTAGCTGATTCTGTGGCTTTATCAGTCTGATAAATGATTGGTAATTTATTTCACAGTTCTCCTTGAACTTAATTCATGGTGGCAGGTAAAATTCTCCTTTGTAAAATGGTCAGCTAGGGAATTCACTTTAGAAGGAGAGGGAACAAAAAACTCCTTAGAGAAGCAAAGAAAAATGAATCTGGGGATGGTATTGAAGACTTTGAAAAATGGATAAATTTTTGGTTCAAGAATATTGAAAATGTTATTCATGGACTCTGAAAAATTTGGGTTTGTACATGGAGATTACTGACTGCCAACACATTGTTTCCACCTACCACAAAATAGCTTTATCTGTTTAAGAGTAAACACTAGAGTGTCCTCATTTTACAGACAGACTGTCCAAGAGGAGATTAACTACTTTATACAGATGGTAATTACAGTTATTTTCTCTTTCCTAACAAATAAACAAGTGTTTGCTTTGTTATTTATTTCTTATCAGAAAATCATCTGGAAAAATTCAGAAACAATTCTGGAAGGAAATAAGAGAACTAATGTGTGGAATAACCCAATCTCTGGGATTTGTGGACTAAAAAGAGTGGACTGAAGAAAATAATAAGTATGATTCTTAGCTTTAAATGAATTTTGGAAAGTGGTAAGTACATGTATTTCAGATTTATAATCAAGAAAATGTGCCCAGAACTTTATTGGTACCCAAGCTTCTTTTTGATTTGATATGAGTAATAATACCACAATTGATTACAAATCTCAACTTTAAAAAATTGTTCAGTGAAGATTTTTTTGTCACCCAGATGGATCAGTGTCTACTTAGGTTAAAAGGTTTAAACACTGCCAATTATCTTAATTGATAAAGCAGGTAAGAGGCTACAATTTTTAAAAGGAACATCTTTCTTATTTCTCCTATATTATGGATTTAGCAGTTATTTGGACATATCTTATAAATTGTATTATGGTTTCCTTTTCAAAAATAATTACTAATCTATGTTTCTCAGGACAGGACACTACTAAAAAGGAAGGAGAATTTAAGCACATAGATCAATATTGACTATTATTAATGCCACATGGAGAAATCTGTTAGGAACAAAATCAGATTGTTTCCAGTTTGAATTTGTGTTTCTGCTGGAATTTTTTTGACTCTGGACAGCAAACAATGATTAAACAAGCAGTATAACCTCAAAATGAGCTATTGGGCAATGATTCTTATGCAGAATATAAACTTTACTAAAACTATAAGGGTCAGAATTGTTGCTGATAGACAATTTGAAAACTGAGGTTATTATAAGGCACTGGTTTTTAAAGGTTTTATTTTTATCTCATCTTCACTTTTTTTTTCATCTTCACTTTTTAAAAAATCATTTATTCTAGTGACATGAAATCATACTTGGTGGATCAAGATTGAAGACCTACTGATATATTGACAGCAAAATAAGTGTTATACTCCAAAGTGATGATTATTTTACTATCTTAAACTATAAATAGCCACTATAGATAACTTATCATCCTATCTATTAAAATTAAGAAACAGTGGCTCAGACCAACTCTTCTAAAACAAACCAACTTGGGGAAGCTGAATTCAATGTTTCCTGTAAAATTTGCCAGGAGTGCAACATCTGTCAAAATACCAATGGCATTTCTTCACTGTGCTAGAACAAATAATACTAAAATTTTTATGAAAATTCAAAAGACCCCAAATAGACAAAACAATCTTGAGAAAGAAGAACAAAGCTGGAGGTATTGCACTCCTTGGTTTCAAACTATATTACAAAGCTACAATAATTAAAGCAGTATGATACTGGCACAAAAACAGATACATAGATCAATGAATCAGAATTGAGAGTTTAGAAATGAACCCACACTTACATGATCAATTAATCTACCACAAAGGAAGCAAGAATATACAATGTAGAAAAGACAGTCTCTTCAATAAGTTGTGTTGGGAAAGCTGGACAGTCACTTGCTAAAGAATCAAAATAGACTACTTTCTCACACCACATACAAAAATAAATTCAAAATTGATTAGAGGTTTAAATGTAAGACCTGAAACCAAAAAACTCCTAGAAGAAAGCATAGACAGTACACTCTATGACATCATCAGTCTTAGCAATAAATTTTTGGATACATCTCCCCAGACAAGGGAAACAAAAGCAGAAAATAAACAAATGAGACTATATCAAACTAAAAGGCATTTGCCAGAGAAGGAAACTATCAACAAAACAAAAAGGCTGCCTACTGAATGGGAGAAGATATTTGCAAACAATATACCTGATAAGGGGTTAATATCCAAAATATACAAAGAACTCATACAACTCAACATCAAAAACACAATAAACTCAATTAAAAAATGAGCAGAGGACCTGAATAGACATTTTTTCCAATAAGACATACAAATGGCCAACAAGTATATGAAACAGTGCTCAACATCACTAATCATCAGGGAAATCAAATCAACACCACAATGAGATATCACCTCACACGTTTCAGAATGACTATCTTCACAAAAAGCAAGAAATAATAAATGTTGTTTAGGATGTGGAGAAAAGGGAACTCTTGTGCACTGTTGGTTGGAACTCTTGTACACTGTTCCATGGTGTAGCCACCATGGAAAACAGTATGGAGATTACTCAAGAAATTAAATAAAGAACTATCATATGATCTAACAATTCTACTTCTGGGTATTTATCTGAAGAAAATGAGAACACTAATTGGAAAAGATATATGCACTCCTATGTTCACTGCAGTATTATCTACCATAATCAGACTATGGAAGCAACCTAAGTGCCCATGAACAGAAGGGTGTGGTATGTATATAAAATGGTATATATATAAACCATAGAAAATAATTAAACCTTGCCATTTGTGAGAACATGGATGGGACTAGAGTGTATTACGCTAAGTGAAATAAGTCAGGTGGAGAAAATAAATACTGTAAGATTTCACTGATAAGTGGAATTTAAAAAACAAAAGAAATGAATAAACATAACAAAACAGAAACAGATTCAGAGATCCAGAGGACAAACAAGTGGTTTCCAGAAGGGAGGGAGTTGGGGGAGGATAGAAATAAGTGAGGGAAATTAAGAGATTAAAAAAATTTGACCAGGAGTTTGCGTTGCAAAACAACTATATATTTTCTGTATGTAATATTGAGATATTTTTATAGTGTGAAACAATTAAAGCAATGGCATTTTGATGCAGACACTTCGATGTGATTTTCCACATACAAACATTTTTACTATGACCAAGAGCAAGCCATTCCATTTTGGGCACTGTACAAGGGGAAAAAAAAAGAATACTGTTTAAGCAAGAGTCAAAGACTGAGGAAGACCCTAGGAATACAGTTATTATTTAATTTTCTTACTTATTTTATTAATTTGATCAATTTATTGATTTTTATTTAATTTTCATTGTGAAGCAGGCTATGTGTGGAAATTATAGGAATACCTGGTCTCTCTTGGGAATCAAGGAAATGTTTATTGAGGAACTAATGCTCATTATGAGCTCACAAGAATTAGGAGGACTTTTAACTGGGTCAAGCGTAGACAAGAGCTTTCCAAATATGGAACAGAATATGTGAGGATCTTAAGGCAGGAAGAATAATGAATTATTTAATGGATTGAAATAAAACATTGAGGCAAGAGCAGGGACAAATGGGTCTCATGAAGAGGGCAGGCATGGATGATATAGGGGTGTGAATCTACATTGAGGATTTCGGTCTCTATCCTAGAAATGACGGGCACCCACTGACCACTTTAGTAGGGTAGTTAGATGATTTGACTTGTGCTTTCAGTGGAGGAAGAATAGAGTATATTAATGAATTTGGAAAAGCTAATTGGAACACCTTAACAATCATTCAGGTCAGAGACTAAAGGAGACTGTAATGGTGTTGGCAAAGGAATCAAAGAAGTGACATATTTGGGCAGTAACCATCTACAGAAATTGGGTATCAGGTTATATGAGAAAGGCAGAAGTCTTGGAGGATTGCTAGGTTTCTTTCAAGAGCTATTATATGAATAAGAGAGTAATATACTCTCCTATAGAACTAGTACTTTTTATAAATAAATTTATTTTTTAAATTTTTATTTATTTTTGGCTGTGTTTGGTCTTTGTTGCTGTGTGTGGGCTTCCTCTAGTTGTGGCGAGCGGGGGCTACTCTTCATTGTGGTGTATGGACTTCTCACAGCAGTGGCTTTTCTTGTTGCAGAGCATGAGCTCTAGGCATGCAGGCTTCAGTAGTTGTGGCTCATGGGCTCTAGAGCACGGACTCAGTAGTTGTGGCGCACGGGCTTAGTTGCTCCGCGACATGGGGGATCTTCCTGGACAAGGGCTTGAACCCATGTCCCCTGCACTGGCAGGCGGATTCTTAACCACTGTGCCACCAGGGAAGCCCCTAGAATTAGTATGTTTTTAAAGGTAGAATCTGTGGTGGGCTTGGGGGCTGAGGGAAGAAATTATGAACTCAGTTTATACCTGAATTTGAAATCCCTATGAAATATCCAAGTGAAATTGTTAAGCAGGCAGTTGAATGTGTGGGGCTGAAACCAAGAAGAAAGATTTAAACTGGAGCTATACTGATATCTATTATTATAAGGCATTCACCAAATACCAAGTATTCTTCTAAAACCTTACATGTATTAATTATTTAATCATTAAACAACACTATGAGGAATTTATTATTATTACCTGTACTTTGCAGAAGAGGAAACCAAGGCATGGAGAGCTGGATCAACTTGCTCACCATTATAGCAGCAGTAAGTAGATATGGAGAACGGGGTTAACAGCAGGCCTGCAATCTATTCCCTCCCTTTACTGGGGAACACAAGAAAAAAAGAAAGGTAACTTGATCAAATTTCATTGTAAATATGCTAATGATAGACTTCCTGGCAAGCACACTAGTAGTGTTTACTAACTGGAGAGTCCTTATGTATGTAATGCTTTTAGGGGATTTACCTGGTCTTCCTAGGTAAATGGTCTTCCTGGGATGGTTTAAGATAAACAAACCTGATATCTATGGTTCTGTGAGCATGGCTCCATGGAAAATGTCCCATAAACTATGTCACTACTAGACTATAAAATAAGGATTTTTTGGTCATTCTTATTTGAGTAACTAAAACACACATGCACATCACTTAGATTTCTCAGAGATTTTATATGTGTGTGTATATGGCTCATATGTCCTAATGTGATGAGAAAGGATGTGAGAGCTTGCCATGGCAGTCTAAATTTATCCTTGCTTGTTTTACGCCTTGTGAATACTTGTATACTTGAACCTAGCACCTAGAACTATCTTTTTTAAAACACCAAAAGTTGAAAATTAGATCAAGGAGTATGAGCTGACCAAGGAATTTGAACAGTAGTTATCAAAGAAATATAAGAAAACAACAGCAAAATGTGATGCCACAGAAACCAGAACATAAAACCGATATTTTAACCAATTTCTTAGCCTCATCCCGTTGTTGAAACTCTCTCCTGACTCTGGCATAGTCTTGAAGATGATGTTGGGTTACAGATGGTTAGGGACAAAGAATAGTGTGGGTTAGGAATAAGTGTGAGGATGAATTTCATGGAAGTGGGTAGGGATCAAGGAGGAGGATTGGTCAAAGTTGGGTTAAGGGAGGACGTTGTAGTTTGACACTGCCCAAGTCAAATTATGTATAAGCAGAAGATATGTGTACTACAGCAACTTAATTCAGAAAAGCTCTTCAATCATTTTAAGTATAATGTTTGCTCATTTTCTAGCAATTCCTGATATCCAGAGTGATTTGCCTATCACATTCACTAATTACTTTATAAACATTATGATGGTCATACTTATTTACTTTCCAGTAATAATTTCAGAATACGAATGGATTTTATTTCATTTTCTTTTTGAAAATCTAGATGGCATATTACTCTCCTTTTTGTAAGCTTCCTAATTGTGGTAATTTTGTTTGATTGAATCTATATTAGGCACTGAAGTAGAAAGGAGAAAAAAATATTGGTTCATAAAAAGATCCATTAAACCTAACTGTCAACTCTATAGTCAATTCTCAATTAAATATTTTTCTGTTGTTTCAGTAAAATAGAGTGCTATAAATAAACTTAAAAATAATGGTTTTAGGATAAATATCTAAGGTCACATAACCCAATCAAATATAGACAACATATTTTTCTGGTTTATAAATTTAACACAGACTCATAAAAATTTCTAAAATGACATGGAAATGAAGAGAATAAAAAGGAGGGCTTCCCTGGTGGCACAGTGGTTGAGAGTCCGCCGGCCGATGCAGGGGACCTGGGTTCGTGCCCCGGTCCGGGAAGATCCACATGCCCCGTAGCGGCTGGGCCCGTGAGCCATGGCCACTGGGCCTGCGCGTCCGGAACCTGTGCTCTGCAACGGGAGAGGCCACAGCAGTGAGAGGCCTGCGTACCGCAAAAAAAAAAAAGGAGACATTGTAATGGGTGAGGGTCAGAGGTATATTTTGTGCATATTATCAGGTAATTAAGAAAAAACGGAGCCATTTTGATGTAATTATGCCAATATATTATATTAAAATATATTTTTTTCTTAAAAATGACTATATTAAAACTGCTAAATCAAAATACCTATCCTCATAAAGATCTATGGCAAACTCCTATAACATGTAATAGTAAGTATTAAAGAAGGTTCGTAAGCCACACTTGTCCTTTTGGGATATTCTGAGAAATAAGGGGTCTAAGTTCAAATTATTTTGAGAAATACTACATACTACCACTGTCTTGCAAGTCTTCAGTGTGCACTAATTAAGGTTATGAAAAACATTTTTTGAAGTCTACTTAAATTAATTTACACTTGTGTTTCCAAAACTACTTTGAGCACAGGACTCTGAATATGGGTATTGGTAAAATGTTACCGATATTTTTTTTAATTTATTATTATTTATTTTTTTTGTTTTACTTATTTTTACGAAGTATAGTTGATTTACAATGTTGTGTTAATTACTGCTGCAAGCAAAATGATTCACTTATACATATATATACATTCTTTTTGTAAATATTCTTTTCCGTTATGGCTTACCATAGTATATTGAATATAGTTCTCTGGGCTATACAGTAGGACCTTGTTGCTTATCCATTTTATATATAAAAGCTTACATTTGTTAACCCCAACCTCCTCTCACTCCATCCCTCCCCTAACACCCTCTCCCTTGGCAACTGCCAGTCTCTTCTCTATGTTCATGATTCTGTTTCTGTTCCATAGACAGGTTCATTTGTGTTATATTTTAGATTCCACATATAAGTGATATCATATGGTATTTGTCTTTCTCTTTCTGACTTACTTCACTTAGTATGATAATCTCTAGTTGTGTCCATGTTGCTGTTCTCTCTTATGGCTGAGAAGTATTCCATTGTATATATGTACCACATCTTTATCTGTCCATTTGTCCATCTGTCAATGGACATTTAAGTTCTTTCCATGTCTTTGCTATTGTGAATAGTGCTGCTATGAACATAGGGGTGCTCATATCTTTTTGAATTATAGTTTTGTCCAGATATATGCCCAGGAGTGAGATTGCTGGATCATACGGTAATTCTATTTTTAGTTTTCTGAGGAACCTCCATACTATTTTCCACAGTGGCTGCACCAACTTACATTCCCACCAACAGTGTAGGAGGGCTCCCTTTTCTCACACCCTCTCCAGCATTTATTATTTGTAGACTTTTAAAAATGTTACTGATATTTGTTCATACTTATTTATCATTTATTTCATCCAAAGCATTATGCTGGTTGAGTTCCAACTCAGGTCTGACTGGATTAACAGCTTGATTTCTTAATCCTTATGCTGTACTAATCTCTAATATTCTATGGAAATTTTTATTAATTCTAACAAAGTTTTGGGAGCTTAGCAGTTAATTTTCTAAAAAGAATCATGAATCTCTCCTTCATACCTTTTTTTAATCCATCTTATTGAGATGGAATTGCTACAGTTTTGTTTTGGTTTACTTCCCAAAGCACACAGCTGCTTCTGTAATTGGCACTATAGTCAATCTACACTCCATATCCTCGCCAGAACATATGATTTCAAATTACCCACTGCCAATGCCATTGTTTTAGTGTTAGGTACATTTTCTCTTTGCAGTGAGGGATGTTATTAAAAGCAACTATACAAAACTTACTATTGTATTTGTAGTGGAATTGCTGACATTCTTCATTTCAAGCAATGATTTATAGCCATTGATGTACACAGTACCTGAGGAGCCTTTGAAGAAAAAGGAAAGAGGTCTTTGATCAGGATTAGTGTCTGCCTGTAAGCAATCATTTTTAGTGGAATTATGATAGGGGTGCAGAAGACAATAGAAACCATAATGCAGGAGAAATACAGGTCCCCTGAATAAATGTAGGAAGGAAGGAGTCAGTCCACACTTCAGTGTTTCAGGGGCTTCACTTGCTGATGGAATCTGCCATAATCCATCTACTTGATAGAAAAACATTGAATAAAACACCATTGACAATTGCAATTAGGCTAGTGAATGCACCTCACCTTTGTGTAGCCCATAATAGAACCCTGCCATACCTCCCACTGACTCTGAGCAACTACTAGAACAGCTTTCTAAATGGAAATATGGAGACTTAGAAATGCTTGAGGAAAAAAATACAATCTTTGCAGAGACAGAAATTCCAATAGGATCAGAAGACCTGGAGCTACCAAGATAAATTAACATAAATTTGATTGCATTGTATGCCTGAGTTGGTGAGCAATGAGACATCCCAGTCACATAAAAATGTATTTTCACTTTGTTCAATTTAGCACACAGTGTTCTCTTAAAGCAAATTCAGGTAGGAAACTTTCTCTAGGTTTACTTACAATAAAGTTTTCATTTTTCTAGGATAAATACCTAAAAATCATGTGGTAATTGAATGTTTAACTTCATAGTAAACTGACAAAACTGGTAGTGATATTGTGATTTATAATAAAAAGTATATATTTGCTCTTTGACTCTTTTATGGCACAGAGCTCCTAAAGCCCTTGGAATTTCCTAACTGAAAAGGGCAAAAAATATATTTTTTGTTATGATAATGACGTAAACTTTGGAAAGCCTCTAAGGAGGTGGGGGACCTGGTTGCCAGGACAGCCAATCTTGTGATTAGATGGTTGGAACTTCCAGTTTCACACCCTGATTTCCAGGGAGGGGGACGAGCTAGAGATTGAGTTTAACCACTACTGGCCAATTATCGGTCAATCATGCCTTTGTAATGAAGCCTCCAAAACCCCAAAAGGAGGGAATTCAGAGAATTTCCAGGTTGGTGAAATTATGGAGGTGCTGGGAGAGTGGTGCTCCTGGACAGAGCATGGAAGCTCTGCAGTATTTCCCCATTCCTTGCCCAATGTATCTCTTCCATCTGGCTATTCCTGAGTTATATTCCTTTTTTTTTTTAATGTAAATTGATTTATGTTTTTTCTTCTAGTTTTATTGAGATATAACTGACAAACAACACTGTATAAGTTTCAGGGGTACAGCATAATGCTTTGATGTATATATCATTTAAAGATTACTATATAATTTTAGTGAACATCCATAATCTCACATAGATTAAAAATAAAAGTAAAAATTCCCTGTGATGAGAACTATTAGATTTACTCTCTTAACAAATTCCATGTATAACACACCAGTGTTAATTATATTTATCATGCTGTACATTACATCCCTAGTGCTTATTTATCTTATAACTAGAAGTTTGTATCAAAAGTTTGTACTAAATATACCACCTTCATCAAATTCCCAAACCCTAACTCCCCACTTCTGGTTACCACAAACCTGATCTCTTTTTTTATGAGTTTGTTTTAGTTTGTTTGTGAAGTAGAATTTACTGACATCCATGTTAGTTCCTGTTGCATAACACAGTGATTCCATAGCTCTATACTTTGCAATATGATCACTATGATAAGTCTAGTTATGATCTGTCACTATACAAAGATATTACATTAGAATTGACAATGTTTTCTACTCTATACATTTCATCCAGATGACTCATTCATTTTGTAACTGTAAATTTGTATCTCTTAATTTTCCTTACATATTTCTCTCTTTCCTCAGACCCATCCCATCTGACAACCACTTGTTTGTCCTCTGGATATATGACTCTTTCTGTTTTGTTATGTTTATTCATTCCTTTGGTTTTATAGATTCCACAAATAAGTGAAATCATATAGTATTTGTCTTTCTCTGATTTATTTCACTCAGCATAATACAGTATATGCCCATCCATGTTTTGACAAGTGGCAAGATTTCATTCTTTTTATGCCTAAGTAATATATTATTATATACATATCTATATCACTATATATACATATATATGTATATATATGTGTGTGTGTATATATATATATATATATATATCACTTCCTCTTTATCCATTCATCACTTAGGTTGCTTCCATATCCTGGCTATTGTAAATAATGCTGTAATGAATATAAGAGCGCATATATCTTTTCCAATTAGTTTTTCTCACTTTCTTCAAATAAATACCCAGAAATAGAATTGCTGGATCATATTTTTAATTTATTTTTATTTTTTTTGAGTAATCTCCATACAGTTTTCCAATAGTAGCTGCATGGTTTTACGTCCCCTTCAAGAGTACACAAGAGTTCCCTTTGCTCCACATCCTCAACATTTATTATTTCTTGCTTTTTGTGAAGACAGCCATTCTGAAATGTATGAGGTGATATCTCATTGTGGTTTTGATTTGATTTCCCTGAAGATTAGTGATGTTGAGCCTCGTTTCGTATACTTGTTGCCCACGTGTATGTTTTCTTCAAAAAAAAAATCTGTTCAGGTCCTCTGCTCATTTTTAAATTGAGTTTATTGTGTTTTTGATGTTGAGTTGTATGAGTTCTTTGTATATTTTGGATATTAACCCCTTATCAGATATATTGTTTGCAAATATCATCTCCCATTCAGTAGGCAGCTTTTTTGTTTTGTTGATAGTTTCCTTCTCTGGCAAAAGCCTTTTAGTTTGATGTAGTCCCATTTGTTAATTTTTCGCTTTTGTTTCCCTTGCCTGGGGAGACATATCCAAAAATTTATTGCTAAGACTGATGATGTCATAGAGTGTACTGCCTATGTTTTCTTCTAGGAGTTTTTTGGTTTCAGGTCTTACATTTAAATAGCTAATCCATTTTGAATTTATTTTTGTATGTGGTGTGAGAAATTAGTATATTTTGATTCTTTTACATGTGACTGTCCAGCTTTCTCAACACCATTTATTGAAAAGGCTGTCTTTCCCCCCATTGTATATCCTTGCTTCCTTTGTGTTAGATTATATAACCATATAAATGTGGGATGATTTCTGGGTTCTCAGTTCTGTTCCATTGATCTATGTGTCTGTTTTTGTGCTGGTACTGCATTGTTTGATTATTGTAGCTTTGTAGTATAGTTTGATATCAGGAAGAGTGACACCTCCAACTTTGTTCTTTCTCAAGATTATTTTGGTTAATTGGGTTTGTGTGTGAGTGTGTTTCCATACAAATATTAAGATTCTTTGCTCTAGTTCTATGAAAAATGCCATTGGTATTTTGATAGAGATTGCATTGAATCTGTAGATTGCCTTGGGTAGTATGGTCCTTTTAACAATGTTAATTGTTCTAATTCCTGATTATGGTATATTTTTCCATTTGTTTGTGTCATCTTCAATTTCTTTTAACGGTGCCTTATAGATTCCTGAGTACAGGTCTTTTATCTCCTTAGTTAAATTTATTCCTGTTATGTTATTCTTTGCATCTTACAAGGGATGCAGTTGTAAATGGGATTGTTTTATTAATTTCTCTTTAGTTGTTAGTGTATAGAAACGCAAATTTCTTTATATATTTTGTATCCTACAACTTTACTGAATGTACTGATAATTTCTAATAGTTTTTTGGTGACATCTTTAGGGCATATTGATGTAATTGGGGTGTTAATATCCCTTACTATTACTGTGCTATGGTCCATGTTATTCTGTATGTTTTTCCATATTTGCTTTCTGTATTTAGGGGTTCCTATGTTGGGTACATATATATTACAATGGTTATATATTCTTGTTAGATTGATTCCTCTAACATTATGTACTGTCCACTTTTGTCTCTTGTTATAGTTTTTGTTTTAAAGTCTATTTTGCCTGATATAAATATTGTTACCCAGCTTTATTTTCCTTTCCATTTGCATGGAATAAGTTTTTCCATTGCATCACTTTCAGTCTCTGTGTGTCTTTAGATCTGATGTGAGTCTCTTGTAGGTAGCATATACTTTTAACCCTTGACTAGGGGTTAAGGACACTGACACCCTGTATAGTCAAAAATCAATGTACAACTTTATTATTGGCCCCTCACACCCACAGTTTCACATCTGTGGATTTTAAGCATTGCAAATCATACAGTATTGTAGTGTTTTTGTTTTTTTTTTTTAAACTCTGCATATACATTAATCCATACAGCCATGTTGTTCAAGGGTCAACTGTATACAGGCCTTGTTTTTTTATCCATTCAACCACTCATGTCTTTTGATTGGATCATTTAATCCATTTACATTTAAAGTTATTGTCTATTCGTATGTACTTATTACCATTTTGTTAACATTTTCTGGTTGTTTTTTTTAAGTTCTTTTTGTTCCTTCTTCTTTTGCTCTCTTCCCTTGTGATTGGATGGTTATCTTAGTATTATGTTTGAATTTCTTTCTCTTTGCTGTGTGTGCATTTATTATAGGTTTTTGGTATTTTGGTATTATATATATATATATATATAAAATTATAATTATTTAGGTTGATGATTGCTTAAGTAGAATACATTCTAATAATACATTTTAACAATCCTGCATCCCCTACAATCCTACAATGTTTCATCATTTTTTTTGAGGTAGGCAGTATCTTACATCTTGTTTTGTGTGTCTCTTAACTACTTAATGTGGATATAGATGATTTTTCCACTTTTGTATTTTAACCTCCTACTAGCTTTATAAGTGGTTGTTCAACCGCCTTTACTATATTTTTTGCCTTTTCCTATGAGATTTTTCCTTTTGTAATTTTTTATATTTCTATTTATTTTCTTTTCTTTTCTGCTTAGAGAAGTCCCTTTAACATTTCATGTAAAGCCAGTAGAATGATTTCTTTTAGCTCTTGTTTGTCTATAAATCTCTTTCTCTCTTTCTAATCTGAATGATAACTTTATCAGGTACAGGATTCTTGGTTGTATGTTTTGTCCTTTCATCATTTTGAGTAAATTGTGGTCTGCAATGTTCCCCCTGAAAAGTCAGCTGACAGTCATATGGGAGTTCTCTTGTATGTAACTAGTTTGTTTATTTTGGTGTGTATGTGTTTTAAAATTCTCTGTTTATCTTTAATTCTGCCATATTAATTACAACATGTCTTGGTGTGGACCTTTTTTGGTTGATCTTGTTTGGGACTCTGTGCTTCCTGGACCTGAATGTTGGTTTCCTTTCCCAGGTTAGGGAAGTTTTCAGCTATTATTTCTTCATACAAGTTCTCTGTCCTTTTCTCTCTCTTCTTCTTCTGGGGCCCCTATAATGCAAATGGTAGTGCACCTGATGTTGTCCTGGATGTCTCTTAAACTATCTTCATTTTTATTTTATTTTTATTTATTTTTGGCCGTGTCGGGTCTTAGTTGTGGCATGTGGGCTCTTTGTTGTGTGTGTGTGTGGGCTCTGTAGTTTGTGATACACAGCTCTAGTTGAGGGGCACAAGCTCAGTAGTTGTGGCGCACAAGCTCAGTAGTTGTGGCACATGGGCTTAGTTGCCCTGTGACATGTGGGATCTTAGTTCCCTGACCAGGGATCAAACCAGTGTCCCATGCATTGTAAGGCAGATTCTTTACCACTGGATCACCAGGGAAGTCCCTGTCTTCATTTTTTTAATTTCTTTTTTTTTCCCATTCAGCTTGCGTTATTTCCACTACTCTGTCTTCCAGTTTGCTGATACATTCGTCTGAATTATCTAATCCCTGTTGATTGCTTCTAGAGTATTTTTAATTTTTGTTATTGCATCCTCAGCTCTCTCTGCTACTTTTTATGTTTTCTAACTCTTTGTTAAGCTTTTCACTGTGCTTGTCCATTCTTATCCCAAGTTTGTTGAGCATCTTTATGATCATTTCCTTGAGCTCTTTATCAAGTGGATTATTTGTCTCTACTTTGCTTAGGTTTTTGTTTTTTTGTTTGTTTGTTTTTTCCCCCTGAGGCTTTGCCCTGTTTCTCTGTTTATAATGTATTCCTCTGTCTCCTAATTTTGCCCAATTCTTTGTTGTTTCTATGTATTAGGTAGGTCAGTTTTGTTTCCTGATCTTATAGAAATAACCTTATGTAGGAGATGTCCAATGGGGCCCAGCCACATGTTCCGTTCTGGTTGCCAGAGGTATACGTTCTAGGGGTTCCTCCTATGTGTGTTGTGTCATCCCTTTTGTTGTAGTGGGTCTAACTATTATGGGTACACTAGTAGGACAGGCTTGCTGCATGGCCCATGTGTCCTCAGTTCTGGTGCTTGCCTGCTGTTGAGCAGATGAGCCTCTGGTTTTAATAGGCTAGAGGTAGAACTCCAAAATGGGATTTATCTTCACCAGTGTCCTCTCAGTAGCATGACCTCCCAAAGTGGCTACCATGAGTATCTCTGTTTCTAGGGGGAGTCCAGTTGCCTCCTGCCTCTCTGGGAGGTTCTTCAAGATCAACAAGTGATTCTGACCCAGGCTCCTTTCAAATTACTTCTTCTTCCCTGGGTCTTGAAACATGTGAGTTTTGTGTGTGTGTGCTCTTGAAGATCAGAATTTTGTTTTTCACAGCTCTATAACTCTCCCATACACAAGCTTTGTTAGCCTTCAAAGTCAGATGCCCTGGGGGCTTCTCATCCCAATGTGGGACACCTGGGCTGGGTAACTCAATGTAGGGCTCATGCTCCTAACTCTCTGTGGAGAACCTCTGCAATTGTGATTATTCTCCCATTTTGGTTTGCCTTTTTTTGGGTGTGGGTCTTTACTATACCTTGCCTCCACCTCTCATGTTATTTCTTCTTTATATCTTTAATTGTGGAAAATATTTTCTGTTTATCATCATGTTGTTTACAAAGATAGTTGCTCTATAAATAGTTTAAATTTTGCTGTGCCCCTGGGAGGAGGCAAACTCAGGGTCTTCCTACTCTGTCTTCTTGGCCACGTCTCTGCTCCTGATACATTTTTTTGCAAAGCAGAAGTTTTAATTTTGATAAAGTCAAGTTTATCAATTATTTCTTTTATTGATTGTGCCCTTGATGTTGCATCTAAAAAGTTTTTTACACACTTAAGGCCATCTAGATTTTCTCCTGTATTATCTTCTAAGTGTTTTACAATTTTGCAATTTACATTTAGGACCATGATTCTTTTTTTTTTTTTTTTTTTTGCGGTACACGGGCCCCTCACTGCTGTGTCCTGCTGCAGAGCACAGGCTCTGGACACACAGGCCCAGCGGCCATGGCTCATGGGCCCAGCTGCTCCATAGCATATGGGATCCTCCCAGACTGGGTCATGAACCCATGCCCCCTGCATCAGCAGGCAGACCCCCAACCATTGTGCCACCAGGGAAGCCCAACCATGATTCATTTTGAGTTAATTTTTATGAGTGTGTAAGTTCTGTGTCTAGTTTCTTTCTTTTTTTAAAATTTTTTTTATGTGGATGTTCAGTTTTTCCAGCACCATCTGTTGAAGAGACTATCTTTTCTCCATTGTATTGTCTTTTCTCCTTTGTCAAAGATTATTTCACTATATTTATATGGTTATATTTCTGGGCTCTCTACTCTGTTTTATCAACTGATTTGTCTGTTTTGTTTTTTTTTTTTAACCAATATTACACTGTCTTTATTACTTTAGCTTTATAGTAAGTCTTGATATCAAGTAGCATCAGTTCTCCAAATTTGTTCTTCTCTGTCAATATTGTGTTGGCCCATATATATCAATTTAGTTTGCTTGTTTTCCTTCTGTTCAGTTTTGAGAGTTTTAAAATATTTTTGATACAAGTCTTTTCCCAGATATGTGATTTGCAAATATTTTCCTCTGGTACAATTTATCATATACAGTTTTTTTTTTCTTTTCTAGTCATGCTTTTGGTGTCATATTTGGTGTCATATTTAAGAATTTAAGAATGTCATATTTTTGTCTAGCTTAAGGTCCTAAAGATGTTTTTCTTCCTATAAATGTGCCTAAAAGTGCAAAACTAGCCCTGTGAGGATGAAATCACTTAGGTGATTTCTCTGACTGTATATTTTGTAGATAAAAGGAGATGAAAGATGGCACCTCTGAATATAATTAGGTTAATATATCCTGGTTTACTTTTTTTCTGAATGTGCTTAAGTCATTAAAGAAAAAAATTAAATAAGGATATTCAATTCTATTCATGCAATGAGACTGGAAATTAATTTATTTTTTACATGGACAAAATATTATATACATATAGTGTAGAGTTGTACTCATGAATTTATAAATATTTGAGTACCCATTATGTGACAGGCATTGTGGAGGACATTAGTGATTAAAGTAAAAAAACAAAAAGTCCTTCCCTGCATGGAAAACCTTTTAGTGAAAAATAATATATAATATATGATCTACATCATATATCATATAGATCATAATGTGGTATATGATTCAAATCATATACCTTATAAATATATATATATGTATTTAATTACTGATTCAAAGGAAAGTGAAATAACAATTTATTGTTCCACTTGATGAGCCTATACCCTTAAGTCCTCTTGAGATGAGAGCTGTGAATCAGTTATTTCTTCTATAAATCTTAGTTTCCACATGATTCTGCTTATGTAAGCATCTCCTGAAATAACATAAGTCCAAGATTAAAAGCCATATTTTCCCTGTGTAATGGTTCTTTAATGCCAGGTAAGGACTTTGGTTGGTCAACTTTCTTAGGATTTTTCACTGATATATTTTCATTATACAGTTGACCCTTGAAAAATGTGAGGGTTAGGGGTGCTGATTCCCCATGCAGTAAAATATTAGAGTATAACTTTTTCTGTATCTGTATCTGTTGTTCCATATCCACCAACCATGGATCATGTAGTACTATAATACATATATAGTGGAAAGAAATCCAAGTATAAGTGGACTTGTGCAGTTCAAACAAATGTTGTTCAAGGGTCACTGTATTCAATTTTTTACATACTAACTTACAGTCCAATTCTAATGTATTCTGTAACTCTATGACTTCAAATTGTATATAGAGTAAAATATTACTATTTTAATAAGGATGATAGGCACACATTACTAAACTATATTTATTATTTTAATATAAACACTACTTTATCACTTTTCATATTATCAAAGTAATTAAACAACCCGATTTTCATTCCAGAAAGGATTTGTGCCTGTGGACACAAATACTTATCACAGAATAGAATACAAATTGGAAAGCATTCAAGGCAGTAGAAAATAGTGATGGAATTGGAAAATAATTGTGGGGAAAATAAAGACAAACAGATATTTAATAGAATACCTTTTACATTTGTGAAATGCTCTTAGAATCATTTAGAGCTTTCTAGTACTCAAATCAAGTAGGAAAACTATTAGTTATATAACACAATGCCTAAGAAAGGTGTAATATTTTTCAGTGGGGTGCAAAACAAATCTGAGACACATTTTTCTCTCATGTATTTGCATACAAGGGTACTAAGAACATTGGTATAAATATGCTCACCTAAGTAAATGCAAGACTTCAGATATGGTAACAAAGGTTTTCCTTGTGGAAATCTTATGCAAATTATTATTTGTAATTGGAGTAACACACTGATAGCCAAGTTTTAGCTTTCTAGAAGTAGTTATGCTAGTAAATATATGTTAGAAAACTTTTTTTTCTTTTTAAGAAGTTAACTGTTGCTGTAACACAAAAAAATTACAATATCATTTGTTTTAAACTATCTTAGATTGTGCAGGTGTAAATTTGAGCTTCGTATATTTCTGAGTTGGCCCACAATCCAAAGTATGTTCCTTTACTTAGCTTTTTCTGCATAAGTACAAGAGCACAGAGCTATACAGAGAGAGATGTGGAAAGAAAATATTCCCAGCAACAACTATGTTAGAGAGGACTACATAGCTTGAGAAGCCAAGACTTAAGAATAGACACTTAGTATATTTTTTCACTTTCCACTGTTGCTGTTCCCACCAATTTAGTCCATCTTTGTACTATACAGCTATTAAGTCATTTGTTATGAATGATAAATCTATTGTCTTCTAAAGGAGAAGAACCGTGCTTATAGATCGATTCTATGAACATTATCCTACAAGTATTAGAGTCAATCCTCATTCTTCCTAGATTCCATATATGTGAATTGACCTACTTGCTAAAATTTATTTGTTACTCTTAAAGCAATACTTGTACCATTTTCACAGTCATTTGAGGATATAGGCAGAGTGTTGAAAATTTGAGTCACCCAACAAGCATGTTTCCCCCTGAAGTCAAATAAGGTAATGCTCTGCCTCCTTGTTTCAACTCTCATATTATAAACAAGTTTCCTCTCTGTGGTCTATTTAGTGCAATATTTTTCTCTTTTTTTTTTTTCTTTTTAGTATTTTTTTTCTGTTTAAAATGGTTTTCAAGCATGGTGCTGAAGTGCTGTGTAATGCTTCTAAGCATAAGAAGGATATGATGTGTCTGATGGAGAAAATACATGTGTTAGACAGGCTTCATTCAGGCATGAGTTATAGTACTATTGGTCATGAATTCAATGTATGAATCAACAATATATATTAAATAACATGTCTTTAAACAGAAGCACACACTGAAGAAAAATGTATATATTGGTAATTTAATAAAAAAATATTGTGACCAGAGGCCACAGAAAAACCAAAATCAGTATTTCCACTAGGAGTAATGGTTCAGTATTTTCTAATTCAGTATTTGCAGCAACTTTATAATACATAACACTCACGAATAACAAGGATGAGCTGTATATTATACCCAAATGTATAATTTTCTAAGATAAAAAGCGTTCTACAATTAATCATCTTTGGTAGTGATTCTATTGATACAATTGTTTGATTTAGTTGATTGATTCTGGTTGTGCAAAGCTTAATATAAATTTTTATCCAGGTATCTAAGCAATGCATCCAACTAGGAACATGAATATTCATATACCTATAAGAATGATATAGTAACTGAGTAGGAACCTATGAGACCCTCCCAGAACAGATGACCCAATGTCTTCTGCATCCCTCCTGTTTGTAGAAAAACTATATTTCTAGGACTTCCCTGAGTTCCAAATAATAAATTTAATCAGAAGTGAGAAAATCCAGAAACAGGAGTCAACCAAGACAAAATAATAATAGTTTAACCATTAAACAAATTTATAGACATTTTGTTCCTTCTCAAGAGCTATAGGTAATATTCTGAGCCATATATTTGGGGCTGTTTTGCAGATACTGAAACCCCCACCAGGTGGAAGAAGTTAATTCTATATTGACCACAAGCACATAGACCCCAAACAAGTTGGAACCAGAAGGTGGATGATGTTGATTTCTGGTTACCTCAGCACCAATCAATCACAAGAATGCTCATGAATTGATTACAAAACTCACAACCCTCTCCCTCACACAGTCTTTAAAAAACCTTTCCCTGAAAGCCATTGGGAAGTTAAGGTTTTTTGAGCATTAGCTGCCTGCATTCCTTGTTTGGCACCTGCAGTAAATTCTGCAATTTCCTTCAGCACAACCCAGTACCAGTAGATTGGCTCTACTGTGCACAGGTGACTGGACCCAAGTTTGGTTCTGTAACAATATTCCCAAACTGAAAAGTTATAGTTAAACAATTGAATAATTTCTGACAAAAGAAAGGCAGATACTAATTTGCTATTATTATTACTTCTTCCTTTTTCATAAAAACACAAGATATTTTTTATTGAAATTTTGTATAATGGTCATTTAAAAGTTCTTACCCTTTTTTACCTTTAAACTCCATTCAATCCCACACAATTTGACATTTAATATATGTCATTCTTTGTATTAGGTTCTATGATACATAAAAAAGTTACGATTAGTGCCCTCTTAGGACTCCTAATAATGTGAGTGTTTGGGGCCAGTAATAATTACATTTAGAAAAATAATTAAAACAAAGAAAGTAGTTATATACCGTGCTTGGGAGGATCAAAGAAGAATTCACAGAGAGCAGATTCTTGAGCTAATCTTAAGGGATTCTTTCAGTCAGGTTTAAAGAGTATAACTGAATATGTGCAAAGATAAATGAGTATGAGATATTAAAGTCACTTTGCATAACTCAACATGGTTGGAATAGGAGGACCTGCAAAGTCTACTCCAAAGAAAAGAAGAATGATTGTGTTTGCTTCAGCCTGCTTCTGTGATAATCTATTGACAACTGCTTGGCAGGTGACATTGTTATAGATAAATTTATTTGTGGAAACACCTTATATTGTAACCTGATTTTTCAGCAGAATAATGAGGGGGCCCTTGGTTCTTATGAAGGAATGAAGGAAGGTATGTAAATATTATGCTGTCAGCAATGAGCAAACCACCAAGCAATTTCCAACTGGGTAATAACAGAGAAGAAAATTAGAGGATATGAATAGGAAGATTAGAGATGGCAAAGAGAAGAGAGGGGGAAATATCCACTGTGCCAAACAGTAGCAAAACTGTCATAAAATGATAAGAAATTTAACATTTAGTTAAAGTAACTAAATTTAAACATTTAGTTAAAAGAAAGAAATTTAACATTTAGTTAAAGTTATTTTGTTAATGCAAACTTTAGTGATTAGCTGATTTGTGGTTAGAATTAGTATCCTTTTATAAAAATTGAAGAAATAAGGACATCTAAGTAAACTAAATGTAAGATCAGTGAACTTCCCCTTGTGGGGAGATGAGCCTCATGAGAATGAATATTCAGGTAGGGCTTTCAGATACTGAGGCATAGAAAAGGTTATTCTTTCAAATGAACACTCATTTGGATTCCAATATGTATTCTACTCTCTCATTAGGAGAGGTATTAAGAAGAATGTGGTCTTAAGACTTGACCCAATACCAAGGCAAGTCCTCTGATTATTCTAAGCCAGTTAATTCAATTTCTTTATTCCCTTTACTTTTGTTAGTGTTTGTTTTAGGAATTCAGGTTTAAATTAATCAGCATAAATTCAATTCCTGGTGAAAGTTATTGGACTAAGGAATACTGAGACTATGAGAGAAACTAAGGGCAGAGCCATAAGATTTGCAAAGAGGACTTCCCTGGTGGTCCAGTTGTTAAAACTCTGTGCTTCCAATGCAGAGGGTGCAGGTTCAATCTCTGGTTGGGGAACTAAGACCCAACATGCTGCACGGTGTGGCCAAAAAAAAAAAAAAAAAGATTTCCAGATAAATCTGGAAGAGTTTTGCTCAAATCATGCCTGAAGTCCATTCCACTCTGTTCTTGTATGCATATAAGATAATTAAATTTTATTATTTAAGCTAATCCACTTAGGTTTCTACTACCTATAGCTGAAAGTACCCTAACTAATAGAAGTAACTCTACGTCTGCCCTGGCAGCATAATAAGTGTGATCTGATGAGTAAATATCCTCTTTTATTAACTCCTTTTCTTAAACAAAAAGATGTCATGCAGGGGTAATCAGAATTATTTTCTGCCTGGCTTCTTACAGGTAAAATGATAGGAGTAGTGAGGATTCCACATTAAAGATTCAATCAATTCTAAATTGGGCCATCTAAAACAGAACTCTGAACAATATATTCTTAAACAGAAAAAGTGTGAGATGAAGGGCTTCCCTGGTGGCACAGTGGTTGAGAGTCCGCCTGCTGATGCAGGGGGCACGGGTTTGTGCCCCAGTCCGGGAGGGTCCCGCATGCTGCGGAGCAGCTGGGCCCGTGAGCCATGGCCACTGAGCCTGCGCGTCCGGAGCCTGTGCTCTGCAACGGGAGAGGCCACAACAGTGAGAGGCCCGCATACAGAAAATAAAAAAAAGAAAAGAAAAGAAAAAGTGTGAGATGTTAACCAACTTCCTAAAATACACCACAAATAGCTTTGTGAGAATACTACAAGTATTTTGTTGGTGTGTTATTCAGGAAAGGAATAAAATAATAATGGAGAAACCCTATAGGTTACTATAACAAAATTAAGGGGAAGGGCATTTCTCTATCACTTTAAATAATTGCAAAAATTTGAGGCATTTTAAGTTAGTGTTGATGAGTAAGGGTGCCAGCAGATAGTTCATCTTTTCCTAAGTTCATAGCATGCATGATTATCCATTGAAAATTATCTTTGATAAATGAGTCTGAAATGATATGGATAACCCACAATAAATGGTCACCTTTAACTATGTTAAGATGGATTCTTTGCCTGATAGATTTCTGTCACATTAATAAATATTGCAGAGAAAACACATTGATCATACCAAAGAAGGGAAAATATCTTACAGTTTCATCAACCAATTTCTAGGTGACAGTGTGGACAAAGGGAAAGAGATACCAGTAAGAGATAGGTTAGTGATGTGCATTGACAGAAGGGAATATAACCAGAGATTTACTTCCCCTTCATTTTTAAAAATAAATTTATTTATATTATTTATTTTATTTTTGGCTGTGTTGGGTCTTCATTGCTGCACGCGGGCTCTCTCTAGTTGTGGCAAGCAGGGGCTACTCTTTGTTATGTTGTGTGGGCTTCTCATTGCAGTGGCTTTTCTTGTTGCAGAGCACAGGCTCTATGTGCACCGGCTTCAGTAGTTGTGATTTGTGGGCTCTAGAATGCAGGCTTAGTAGTTGAGGTGCATGGGCTTAGTTGTTCCACGGCATGTGGAATCTTCCCGGACCAGGGTTCAAACCCACGTCCCCTGTATTGGGAAGCATATTCCCAATGACTGCACCATCAGGGAAGCCCCATTTGTTTTTTGGTTTTTTACTTTAGATAAACTCTATTCCGGACCAAAAGAGTAACTCATTGTGAATCAAAAGAGGTCAGTGGGAAGGGTTGGACAAATTACATGAATACTCTGGGGAGAGAAGTTGTTGATACCACCAACCTGTTCTTCCTAATATTTAGAGTTCATGGGAAACTATTAGATAGAATGTTTCTAACCAAGACTTGTGGCAGTGAAGGGCAGTAGAAATATTATCACAGAAGGTAGAGAGAGTATGACACTAAATCAGAAAGAGAGAAGAGTTCTTCCAGTTGGTGAGAATACAGATGTTGAAACCACTCAATACAGCCCTTTAGGCTGAGTGTTAACCTGGGAAGGAACTAGAGAGTTGCTTGTAAAAGCCATGAAAATTGTAGCTCAAGTGTATTGCAGTATATAGGCCTACTGATTAATTGTAACAAAAACAATTGTTTTTAAGAAACTTCAACCGGAAACAGTTCTTTGCTTCAAGAACATATGCATTATCTTAAGGGATAGCTTTTCTTGGACATATATCATCTCACTTAGCCGCACTGCATGCTTCTAGTTAGATATTAGCTGCCAACAAATTCCTGAGCTATCTCATATTCTGGGCAAGAATTTGGCTCTTGATATTGCTGTTTCATTGTTTGCAGAGAATCAGTGAAGTCACCAGACTATGTGGAGCTCAGTATTCTCCACATGGCAACTTTACCAATCATTTGTTACTCCATGTTCATTGCCTTGTACTGCCTCTTAGAGTAGTGGTTCTCCAAATGTGATACTAAGGCCACCAGCAGCAGCAGCAACACCTAAGGATTTTTTTTAGAAATGTAAATTATTTAGTCCCATTTGGCCAAAAACAGAAACTCTGGGTGTGAAGTCCAATAATCTGTGTTTTAACAAGCCTTCTAGTAGACTCTAAAGTTTGAAAACCTCTGTCTTAGAATGCTGTTTGTTATTTATCCTTAACTTTTTGTCTATATTTATATTTTCCTCCAACTCTTCTTGCAAGCTTTATTAGGTATTCATCTGGAATCTATTCTCTGGAAGTCCAGTAAAAGCAAGCAAATTTAAATTCAATATTTCTCATGTGTGAATGAAAGGGAATAAGACATATTTTGTTTTAAGTGCTACACCAGAAAGTTTTAATTAAAAATCTTGACACATGTCAATTTAAATTATTTTTACCCAAGGAACAGACAAATTTGGTGGGAGCCATCTACTTACAATTTGTAATTATGAGCCAACTACATAACCACTGACCCATAAATGCAAGAAATGAATAGTCAATAATAATCCTAGTGGTTATTATAAACCTTTCTCCTTTGTTCTTACCCATGTTCTGTCAAGTTCTCATTTTGTCCTGTTTATTAGCTCTAGCCCACTCTCTTTACTAATCACTCTTGACTAGTCTTGGCATTTGAAACTGGTCTCTCTGACACTTGATCTCCTTCACATATTAGATTCTAGTTGTGTCTGTTTTCCTCATTTTGAGGGATTTCTGGTGGGAAAACCTGAATACCAATTGGGAAGTGTGTGGCTGTAAGAAACATAATACCCCACACAATGGTATCAACAATAAATACATCTATTTTTTTTCAACAACTTTATTAAAGTATAATTACTCTACAGTGGTGCCTTAGCTTCTGCTGGATAACAAAGTGAATCAGCCATAAGTATAAACGTATCCCCGTATCCCCTCCCTCTTGCGTCTCCCTCCCACACTCCCTATTCCACCCCTCTAGGTGGTGTCAAAGCACTGAGATGATCTCCCTGTGCTATGTAGCTGCTTCCCACCAGCCATCCATTCTACATTTGGTAGTGTATATTTGCACAAGCCACTCTCTCACCTCGTCCAAACCCACCCTGCCCCTTCCCCATATCCACAAGTCCACTCTCCACATCTGCATCTTTATTCCGGTCCTGACCCTAGGTTCTTCAGAACATTTTTTTTTTTTTTAGATTCCATATATATGTGTTAGCATACAGTATTTGTTTTTCCCTTTCTGACTTACTTCACTCTGTATGACAGATGCTAGGTCCATCCACCCCACTACAAATAACTCAATTTCATTTCTTTTTATGGTTAAGTAATATTCCATTGTATGTATGTGCCACATCTTCTATATCCATTCAACTGTTGATGGACACTTAGGTTGCTTCCATGTCCTGGCTATTGTAAATAGTGCTGCAATGAACATTGTGGAACATGACTCTTTTTGAATGATGGTTTTCTCAAGGAATATATCCAGTAGTGGGATTGCCAGTTCGTATGGTAGTTCTATTTTTAGTTTTTTAAGGTAACTCCATACTGTTCTCCATAGAGGCTGTATCAATTTATATTCTCACCAACAGTGCAACAGTGTTCCCTTTTCTCCACACCCTCTCCAGCATTTATTGTTTGTAGATATTTGATGATGGCCATTCTGACAGGTGTGAGGTGGCACCTCATTGTACTTTTGATTTGCATATCTCTAATGATTACTGATGCTGAGAATCCTTTCATGTGTTTGTTGGTAATCTGTATATCTTCTTTGGAGAAATGTCTATTTAGGTCTTCTGCCCATTTTTGGATTGGGTTGATTGTTTTTTTGATATTGAGCTATATGAGCTGCTTGTATCTTTGTTTGCAAATATTTTCTCCCATTCTGAGAGTTATCTTTTCGTCTTGTTTATGGTTTCCTTTGCTGTGCAAAATGTTTTAAGTTTCATTAGGCCTCATTTGTTTATTTTTGTTTTTATCTCCATTTCTCTAGGAGGTGGCTGAAAAAGGATCTTGCTGTGATTTATGTAATACAGTGTTCTGCCTATGTTTTCCACTAAGCGTTTTATAGTGTCTGGACTTACATTTAGGTCCTTAATCCATTTTGAGTTTATTTCTGTGTATGGTGTTTGGGAGTGTTCTAATTTCGTTCTTTTACATGTAGCTGTCCAGTTTTCCCAGCACCATTTATTGAAGAGGCTCTCTTTCTCCATTGTATATTCTTGCCTCCTTTATCAAAGATAAAGTGACCATATGTGCATGGGTTTATCTCTGGGCTTTCTATCCTGTTCCATTGATCTATATTTCTGTTCTTGTTCCAGTACCATACTGTCTTGATAACTGTAGCTTTGTAGTAGGGTTGGATGTCAGGGAGCCTGATTCCTCTAGCTCTGTTTTTCTTTCTCAAGATTGCTTTGGCTATTCAGGTGTTTTGTGTTTCCAAACAAACTGTGAAATTTTTTGTTCTAGTTCTGTGAAAAATGACATTGGTAGTTTGATAGTGATTGCATTGAATCTGTAGATTGCTTTGGGTAGTATATTCATTTTCACAATGTTGATTCTTCCCATCCAAGAACATGGTATATATCTCCAACTGTTTGTATCATATTTAATAACTTTCATCAGTGTCTGATAGTTTTCTGTATACAGGGTTTTTGTCTCCTTAGGTAGCTTTATGCCTAGGTACTTTATTATTTTTGTTGCAGTGGTAAATGGGAGTATTTCCTTAATTTCTCTTTCAGATTTTTCATCATGAGTGTATAGGAATGCAAGAGATTTCTGTGCATTAATTTTGTTTCATGCTAGTTTACAAAATTCATTGATTAGCTCTAATAGTTTTCTGGTAGCATCTTTAGGATACTGAATGTATAGTATCATGCCATCTGCAAACAGTGACAGTTTTACTTCTTTTCTGATTTGTATTACATTTATTTCATTTTCTTCTCTGATTGCTGTGGCTAAAACTTCCAAAATTATGTTAAATAATAGTGGTGAGAGTGGGCAACCTTGTCTTGCTCCTGATCTTACTGGAAATGGCTTCAGTTTTTCACCATTGAGAATGATGTTGGCTGTGTACTTGTCATATATGATCTACATTATGTAGAGGTAAGTTCCCTCTATGCCTACTTTCTGGTGGGTTCTTATCAAAAATGGCTGTTGAATTCTGTCAAAAGCTTTTTCTGCATCTATTGAGATGATCATATGGTTTTTGTCCTTCATTTTCTTAATATGGTGTATCACATTGATTGATTTGTGTATATTGAAGAATGCTTGCATTACTGGGATATACCTCACTTGATCATGCTGTATGATCCTTTTAATGTGCTGTTGGATTCTGTTTGCTAGTACTTTGTTGAGAATTTTTGCATTTAGGTTCATCAGTTATACTGGCCTGTAGTTTTCTTTCTTTGTGACATCTTTGTCTGGTTTTGGTATCAGGATGATGGTGGCCTTGTAGAATGAGTTTGGGAGTGCTCCTCCCTCTGCTGTTTTTTGGAAGATTTGAGAAGGATAGGTATTAGCTGTTCTCTAAATTTTTGATAGAATTCACCTGTGAAGTCATCTGTTCCTGGCATTTTGTTTGTTGGAAGATTTTTAATCACTGTTTCAATTTCAGTGTTTGTGAGTGAGCTGTTTATATTTTCTATTTCTCCCTGGTTCAGTCTCAGAAGGTTGTGCATTTCTAATAATTTGTCCATTTCTTCCAGGTTGTCCATTTTATTGACATATAGTTGCTTGTAGTAATCTCTCATGATCCTTTGTATTTCTGCTGTGTCAGTTGTTACTTCTCCTTTTTCATTTCTTATTCTATTTATTTTAGTCTTCTCCCTTTTTTTCTTGATGAGTCTGGCTAATGGTTTTTCAGTTTTGTTTATCTTCTCAAAGAACCAGCTTTTAGTTTTATTGATTTTTGCTATTGTTTCCTTCATTTCTTTTTCATTTATTTCTGATCTGATCTTTATGATCTTTCCTTCTGCTAACTTTGGGTTTTTTTTTTCTTCTTTTTCTAATTGCTTTAGGTGTAAGGCTAGGTTGTTTATTTGAGATTTTTCTTGTTTTTTGAGGTAGGATTGTATTGTTATAAACTTTCCTGTTAGAACTGCTCTTGCTGTATCTCATAGGTTTTGTGTCTTCGTGTTTTCATTGTCATTTGTTTCTAGGTAATTTTTTATTTCCTCTTTGATTTCTTCTGTAATTTATTGGTTATTTAATAGTGTATTTTTTACCCTCCATGTGTTTGTATTTTTTAGAGGTTTTTCCCTGTATTTGATTTCCAGTCTTATATCCTTGGGGTCAGAAAAGATTCTTGATATGATTTCAATTTGCTTAAATTTACCAGGGCTTGAATGTGACCCAAGAAATGATCTATCCTGGGGAATGATGCATGAGCCCTTGAGAAGAAAGTGTATTCTGTTGTTTTTGGATGGAATGCCCTATAAATAACAATTAAGTCCATCTTGTTGAATGGGTCATTTAAAGCTTGTGTTTCCTTATTTATTTTCATTTTGGATGATCTGTCCATTGGTGAAAGTCGGGTGTTAAAGTCCCCTACTATGATTGTTTTACTGTTGATTTCCCCTTTTATGGCTGTTAACATTTGCCTTATGTATTTAGGTGCTCCTATGTTGGGTGCATAAATATTTAAAATCATTATATCTTCTTCTTGGATCGATCCCTTGATCATTATGTAGTGTCCTTCTTTGTGTCTTGTAATAGTTTTTATTTTAAAGTGTATTTTGTCTGATACGAGAATTGCTACTCCAGCTTTTTTTGATTTCCATTTACATGGAATACCTTTTTCCTTCCCCTCACTTTCAGTCTGTATGTGTTCCTAGGTCTGAAGTGGGTCTCTTGTAGACAGCATATATATGGGTCTTGTGTTTGTATCCATTCAGCCAGTCTATGTCTTTTGGTTGGAGCACTTAATCCATTTACATTTAAGGTAATTATCTATATGTATGTTTGTATGACCATTTTCTTAATTGTTTTGGGTTTGTTATTGTAGGTCTTTTCCTTGTGTTTCCTGCCAAGAGAAGTTCCTTTAGCATTTGTTGTAAAGCTGGTTTGTGGTGCTGAATTCTCTTGGCTTTTGCTTGTTTGTAAAGGCTTTAATTTCTCCATCAAATCTGAATGAGATCCTTGCTGGGTAGAGTAATCTTGGTTGTAGGTTTTTCTCTTTCATCACTTTAAATATGTCCTGCCAGTCCCTTCTATCTTGCAGAGTTTCTGCTGAAAGTTTAGCTGTTAACCTTATGGGGATTCCCTTGTATGTTATTCCTTCCTTTTCCCTTTCTGCTTTTAATATTTTTTCTTTGTATTTAATGTGTTTTTTTTTTTTTTTTTTTTTTTGTGGTACACAGGCCTCTCACTGTGTGGCCTCTGCCAATGTGCTGAGCCTGCACATCTGGAGCCGGAGCACAGGCTCCGGACGTGCAGGCTCAGTGACCATGGCTCACAGGCCCAGCTGCTCCACGGCATGTGGGATCTTCCCAGACTGGGGCACAAACCCATGTCCCCTGCATTGGCACACGGACTCTCAACCACTGTTCCACCAGGGAAGGCCTTTAATTTTTGATAATTTGATTAACATGTGTCTTGTCATGTTTCCCTTTGGATTTATCCTCTCTGGGACTCTCTGTGCTTCCTAGGCTTTATTGACTCTTTCCTTTCCTATATTAGGGAAGTTTTCAACTATAATCTCTTCAAATATGTTTGTAGTCCATTTCTTTTATTATTCTTCTTCTGGAATCCCTATAATTTGAATGTTGGGCATTTAATATTGTCCCAGTGGTCTCTGAGACTGTCCTCAATTCTTTTCATTCTTTTTTTCTTTATTTTGCTCTGCAGTAGTTATTTCCACTATTTTATCTTCCAGGTGACTTATCCGTTCTTCTGCCTAGTTGTTCTGCTATTGATTCCTTCTAGAGAATTTTTAATTTCATTTATTGTGTTATTCATCACAGTTTGTTTGCTCTTTAGTTCTTCTAGATCCTTGCTAAACATTTCTTGTATTTTCTCCATTCTATTTCCAAGATTTTGGATCATCTTTACTATTACTCTGAATTCCTTTTCAGGTAGGCTGCCTATTTGCTCTGCATTTGTTTGGTCTGGTCGGTTTTTACCTTGTTCCTCTATCTACTGAGTTTTTCTCTGTCTTCCAATTTTACTTAACTTACTGTTTTTGGAGTCTCCTTTTCACAGGCTGCAGGTTCATAGTTCCCATTGTTTTTTGTGTCTGCTCTCAGTGAGTAAGGTTGGCTCAGTGGATTGTGTAAGCTTCCTAGTGGAGGGGACTGGTGCCTGTGTTCTGATGGATGAGTCTGGATCTTGTCTTTCTGGTGGGCAGGATCGCACCTGCTGGTGTGTTTTGGGGTGTTTGTAATCTTAGTATCATTTTAGGCCACCTCTCTGCTAATGGGTAGGATGTGGTCCTTTCTCGCTAGTTGTTTGGCATGTGGTATCCAGCATTGCAGCTTACTGGTCATTGAATGGAGCTGTGTCTTAGTGTTGAGACAGAGGTCTCTGGGAGAGCTCTTGCCGATTGATGTTATATGGGGCTGGGAGGTTTCTGGTGGACCAATGTCCTGAATTTGGCTCTCTCACCTCAGAGGCTCAGTCCTGGCAGCTGGCTGGAGTACCAAAACCCTGTCAGCCACACGGCTGGAGAAGATGGGCTATAAGTTGGTTGTCAGCCACTGCCCTATTGAGGCTCTGTCTCAGCTGTCTCCAAAGGTTACCCAGATACATTGGGTTATTCCACCATTCTTCAGACCTTGCACATTCCAGTCTGGGATTTGTAGATATCCTCCTCATACTCTTCACTGAAATGCCTTGCATTCATGGTGGTGAGAGATATGCTAATAGTGCTGGTTGTCTTCAGGTCAGAGACTGGGACAGTCTGAACCTTCATGTGGCCAAGTCAGGAGCAGCTGGCCAATGGTCCCAAAGTGAAAAAATGTCATATTCCATGAAGGCTTTCCATGGCACCTGAGCAGTAGTCCCAAGCAGCCACTCTGCTCAGCTGCAGCACTCTATCGGGGAACTTGGTGGGACCTTCAAAAGGGGATTTTTGCTAGCCCTATAGCATGACTTGCCCACCCAGGCAAGGAGCTGAGGATAGCATCTCCTGGCCCCATCTCACCAGAGGAGTGAACAACTGGAAGTGCGTGGCCAACAGTGTGGTAGCTGAGAGGTCAATACATCTATTTTTATAACGTAAGTATTATCCCAAAGGCAAGAAGTCAGAATCTAGACAGTTTCAGGAGATTTGTTGAATAACTCAACAGTGACAGGACACTGTATTTAATCTCTTGTCTTCCCTCACAATAACTAAATGACTGTGTCAACCCAAACAACATTAATGGATGATATTCCAAGTATTAAGAAATAAGGTGGACAGAAAAGGGGGCTTCCTCACATGCATCTGTCAAGACCTTTTATCACAAAGAAAATAAATTCCAGAAGTTTCTAAGGAAACATCATCTTATGTCACCTTAGAACAGAGTTACATAATTAACCCTGGCTCAAGGTAACCTGGAAAATAAGTGATAGTGTTGTTGTCTTTGTCTTCACTTTATCTTGTATAATGGAAGGTTCATGTGGTAAAAGGGGTTTAAATGATGTTTATATCCTGCCTTATTTAGACCTTCAGCAACCCAGGAAGCTTGTGGAAGTCTTTAACAGGGGTTGGGGAGAGAATGACATTTCAGTGGAAAAGAAGAAGGAAAAACGGAAGGGGAAACAAGTTAATCTGACGTATTCAAAGTGATCAGGACATAAGGAAGACCTGAAACTGCATTTTTGGGTTTAAAACTTCAACAGGTATTTTCAATAATCCCCAATGCTTTACATTTATTTAATCTTTTACAGTTTGTAAATCACTCCCATTCCACTAAAAAAATTATTGAAGCATAGTTGATTTACAATATTGTGTTAGTTTCTGATGTACAGCAAAGTGAATCAGTTATACATATATATACATATATTTTCAGATTATTTTCCATTCTAGCTTATTACAAGATATTGAATATATTTCCCTCTGATATACTGCAGGATCTTGTTTTTTATCTTACTTCATATATAATCATGCATATCTGTTAATCCCAAGCTCCTAATTTATCCCCCCACCCCTTTCCCCTTTGGTAATCATAAGTTTGTTTTCTATGTCTGAGTCTATTTCTGTTTTGAAAATAAGCTCATTTGTGTCATTTTTTTAGATTCAATATATAAGTGATATCATATGATATTTGTCTTTCTCTGACTTACTTCACTTATGATAATCTTTAGATCCATCCATGTTGCTGCAAATGGCATTATTTCACTTTTTTATGGTTAATATTTCACTCTCTCTCTCTCTGTCTCTCTGTCTCTGTCTCTGTCTCTCTCTCTCTCTCTCTCTCTCTCTCTCTATATATATATATATATATATATATATATGGTGTATATATACCATAACTTCTTTATCCATTCATCTGTCAATGGACACTTAGGTTGCTTCCATGTTTTGGGTATTGCAGATAGTGCTGCTATGAACATTGGGGTACATGTATCTTTTCAAATTAGTTTTCTCTGGATATATGTCCAGCAGTGGGGTTGCTGGATCACATGGTAACTCTATTTTTAGTTATTTAAGGAACCTCCATACTGTTCTCCATAGCGGCTGCACCAATTCCCAACAGTGTAGAAATGTTCCTTTTTCTCCACACCCACTCCAGCATTTATTATTTATAGATTTTTCAATGATGGCATTCTGACCAGAGTGAGGTGATACCACATTGTAGTATTGATTTACAGTTCTCTAATAATTAGTGATGTTAAACTCTTTTCATGTGCCTGTTGCTTACCTGTATGTCTTCTTTGGAGTGCTGTCTGTTTAGGTCTTCTGCCCATGTTTTTATTGGGTTATCTATTTTTTTGATATTGAGCTGTAGGATCTGTGTGTATTGGAAATTAAATCCCTTGTTGCATTGTTTGCAAATATTTTCTCTCACTCTGTAGGTCGTCTTTTTTTTTTTTTTTACTTTTTCTTTCTAACATTCATTGTTGGTGTAAAGAAATGCAACAGATTTCTGTATGTTAATCTTGTATCCTGCTACTTTGCTGAATTTATCAGTTCTAGTAGTTTTTGTGTGGAGTCTTTAGAGTTTTCTATATATAGTAGCATGCCATCTGCATATAATGGCAATTTTACCTCTTCCCTTTCAATTTGGATATTTTTTCTTTCTTTTCCTGGCCTGATTGCTGTGGCTAGGACTTCCAATATTATGTTGAATAGAAGCAGTGAGAGTGGGCATCCTTGTTCCAGATTTTAGTGGGAAAGCTTTCTGCTTTTCACCCTTGAGTATTTTGTTGGCTATGGGTTTGTTATAAATAGCTTCTATGATGTTGAGATATATTCTTACTATACTCTGGTGATAGTATTTTTTTTTTTTTTTTTTTGTGGTATGCGGGCCTCTCACTGTTGTGGCTTCTCCCATTGCAGAGCACAGGCTCCAGATGTGCAAGCTCAATGGCCATGGCTCATGGGCCCAGCCACCCCGCGGCATGTGGGATCTTCCCGGACCGGGGCATGAACCCATGTCCCCTGCATCAGCAGGTGGACTCTCAACCACCACGCCACCAGGGAAGCCCAGTGATAGCTTTTTATCCTGAATGGATGTTGAATTTTATCAAATGATTCTTCAGCATCTATTGACATGATCATGTGTTTTTTGTCTTTTCTTTTGTTGATATGGTATATCACACTGATTGATTTGTGTATGTTTAACCATCCTTGTGTTTCTGGGATGAATCCAACTTCATCCCAGATTTTGTATGGTTGCGTTTTCACTGTAATTTGACTAAAGGTATTTTTAAATTTCCTCTTTGATTTCATTGTTGATCCATTTGTTTTTTTAGTAGTATGTAGTTTAGTCTCCATGTTATCATTTTTTTTCATTTCTATTTCTGTGGTTGATTTCTATTTTCATGTCATTGTGGCAGAAAAGCTGCTTGAAACAATTTCTATGCTCTTTAATTTGTTGAGGCTTTTTTTTGTGTCCTCATATGTGGTCTATCCTAGAGAATGTTCTATGTGCACTTGAGAAGAATGTGTATTCTGTTTTCTGGGGGTTGTAATGTCCAGAAAATATCAATTAAGTCTAATTTTTCTATTGTGCCATTTAAGGTCTCTCTTGCCTTATTGATTTTCTGTCTGGAAGGTCTGTTCATTGATGTCAGTGGGGTGATAATATCTCCTACTAGTATTGTATTCCTGTTAATTTCTCCCTTTATGTCGGTTAGTATTTGCTTTATGTATTTAGGTGCTCCTATATTGGGTGCATATATGTTAATGAGTGTAATATTCTTCTATTTATCCTTTTATCATTATATAGTGTCCTTCTTTATCTTTCTTTATGGCCTTCATTTTAAAGTCTATATTGTCTGATATGAGTATTTTTACCCTGCTTTCTTGTCATTTCTATTTGCATGAAATATCTTTTTCCCTCCCCTCACTTTCAATCTATGTGTGTTCTTCACCCTAAAGTGGGTCTCTTATAGGCAGCATATTGTAGGCTTTTGTTTATTATCCAATCTTCTACTCTGTGTCTTTTGATTGGAGTATTTAGTCCGTTGACATTTAAGGTAATTATTGATAGGTGTGTATTTATTGCCATTTTAAACCTTGTTTTCCAGTTGATTTTGTATTTCTTCTTTGTTTCTTTCTTTTTTCCCTTTGTGGTTTGTTGGTTTTCTTTTATATAACAAATGAATTATATTTCTTTTAAGCTATCTTCTTTTTGTTTTTTGTAAATCTATTGTATGTTTTTGATTTGTGGTTACCATTTTGTCAAGTAGGTTAACCCATTACTATATCTACTTCCTTTAGACTTGTAGTCATATAAGATCAAATACATTCTAAAAAAACATACATTTTCTTCTCTTCTCTCCCACATTTTATAAGTTTGATGTCCTTTTTACATCTTAATGTTTATCAGTTTGCTCCTCATTGCAGTTATAATCACTTTCACAGAACTTTTTGTTGGTTGATTTTTTTTTAAATCTATGTACTGACTTCTTTAAGTCATCCATAACCCATTTACATATTTGCTTTTCCTATTGTGTTTCTCTCTTTCCTATAGATTCTTGTTTTTTTTTTCTATTTAGAGAAGACCTTTCAGTATTTCTTTTTTTTTTTATAATTAAGTGATTTTTATTAGCATATTTAGTCCTCACAAATACCCTATGCATTGTTCCTATTTTCCCAATTTTTTTTTTAAACATCTTTATTGGGGTATAATTGCTTTACAATGGTGTGTTAGTTTCTGCTTTATAACAAAGTGAATCAGTTATACATATACATATGTTCCCATATGTCTTCCCTCTTGCGTCTCCCTCGCTCCCACTCTCCCTATCCCACCCCTCCAGGCTGTCACAAAGCACCGAGCTAATATCCCTGTGCCTTGCGGCTGCTTCCCCCTAGCTATCTACCTTACTATGTTTGTTAGTGTGTATATGTCCATGACTCTCTCTCGCCCTGTCAAAGCTCACCCTTCCCCCTCCCCATATCCTCAAGTCCGTTCTCCAGTAGGTCTGCGTCTTTATTCCTGTCTTACCCCTAGGTTCTTCATGACATTTTTTTCCTCTTAAATTCCATATATATGCGTTAGCATACGGTATTTGTCTTTTTCTTTCTGACTTACTTCACTCTGTATGACAGACTCTAGGTCTATCCATCTCATTACAAATAGCTCAAAAGCTTGTCGAAAGCTTTCTCTGCATCTATTGAGATGATCATATGGTTTTTCTCCTTCAATTTGTTAATATTGTTTATCACATTGATAGATTTGCGTATATTGAAGAATCCTTGCATTCCTGGAATAAACCCCACTTGATCATGGTGTATGATCCTTTTAATGTGCTGTTGGATTCTGTCTGCTAGTATTTTGTTGAGGATTTTTGCATCTATGTTCATCAGTGATATTGGCCTGTAGTTTTCTTTCTTTGTGACATCCTTGTCTGGTTTTGGTATCAAGGTGATGGTGGCCTCGTAGAAGGAATTTGGGAGTGTTCCTCCCTCTGCTATATTTTGGAAGACTTCAAGAAGGATAGGTGTTAGCTCTTCTCGAAACGTTTGATAGAATTCCCCTGTGAAGCCATCTGGTCCTGGGCTTTTGTTTGTTAGAAGATTTTTAATCACAGTTTCAATTTCAGTGCTTGTGATTGGTCTGTTCATACTTTCTATTTCTTCCTGATTCAGTCTTGGCAGGTTGTGCATTTCTAAGAATTTGTTCATTTCTTCCAGATTGTCCATTTTATTGGCATAGAGTTGCTTGTAGTAATCTCTCATGATTTTTTTTATTTCTGCAGTGTCAGTTGTTCCTTCTCCTTTTTCATTTCTAATTCTATTGATTTGAGTCTTCTCCCTTTTTTTCTTGATGAGTCTGGCTAGTGGTTTATCTATTGTGTTTATCTTCTCAAAGAACCAGCTTTTAGTTTTATTGATCTTTGCTATCGTTTCCTTCATTTCTTTTTCATTTATTTCTGATCTGCTTTTTATGATTTCTTTCCTTCTGCTAGCTTTGGGGTTTTTTTGTTCTTCTTTCTCTAATTGCTTGAGGTGCAAGGTTAGGTTGTTTATTCGAGATGTTTCCTGCTTCTTAAGGTGGACTTGTATTGCTATAAACTTCCCCCTTAGAACTGCTTTTGCTGCATCCCATAGGTTTTGGGTCGTTGTGTCTCCATTGTCATTTGTTTCTAGGTATTTTTTTATTTCCTCTTTGATTTCTTCAGTGATCACTTCATTATTAAGTAGTGTATTGTTTAGCCTCCATGTGTTTGTATTTTTTACAGATCTTTTCCTGTAATTGATATCTAGTCTCATGGCGTTGTGGTCAGAAAAGATACTTGATACAATTTCAATTTTCTTAAATTTACCACGGCTTGATTTGTGACCCAAGATATGATCTATCCTGGGGAATGTTCCATGAGCACTTGAAAAAATGTGTATTCTGTTGTTTTTGGATGGAGTGTTCTATAAATATCAATTAAGTCTATCTTGTTTAATGTATCATTTAAAGCTTGGGTTTCCTTATTTATTTTCATTTTGGATGATCTGTCCATGGGTGAAAGTGGGGTGTTAAAGTCCCCTACTATGAATGTGTTACTGTCGATCTCCCCTTTTCTGGCTGTTAGTATTTGCCTTATGTATTGAGGTGCTCCTATGTTGGGTGCATAAATATTTACAATTGTTATATCTTCTTCTTGGATTGATCCCTTGATCATTATGTAGTGTCCTTCTTTGTCTCTTCTAATAGTCTTTATTTTAAAGTCTATTTTGTCTGATATGAGAATTGCTACTCCAGCTTTCTTTTGGTTTCCATTTGCATGAAATATCTTTTTCCGTCCCCTTACTTTCAATCTGTATGTGTCTCTAAGTCTGAAGTGGGTCTCTTTAGACAGCAAATATATGGGTCTTGTTTTTGTATCCATTCAGCCAATCTGTGTCTTTTGGTGGGAGCATTTAGTCCATTTACATTTAAGGTAATAATCGATATGTATGTTCCTATTCCCATTTTCTAAATTGTTTTGGGTTCATTATTGTAGGTCTTTTCCTTCTCTTGTGTTTCTTGCCTAGAGAAGTTCCTTTAGCAGTTTTTGTAGAGCTGCTTTGGTGGTGCTGAACTCTCTCATCTTTTGCTTGTCTGTAAATGTTTTAATTTCTCCATCAAATATGAATGAGATCCTTACTGAGTAGAGTAATCTTGGTTGCAGGTTTTTCTCCTTCATCATTTTCAGTATGTCCTGCCACTCCCTTCTGGCTTGCAGAGTTTCTGCTGAAAGATCAGCTGTTAACCTTATGGGGATTCACTTCTGTGTTATTTGTTGTTTTTCCCTTGCTGCTTTTAATATGTTTTCTTTGTATTTAATTTTTGACAGTTTGATTAATATGTGTCTTAGCATATTTCTCCTTGGATTTATCCTGTATGGGACACTCTGGGCTTCCTGGATTTGATTAACTATTTCCTTTCCCATATTAGGGAAGTTTTCAACTATAATCTCTTCAAATATTTCCTCAGTCCCTTTTTTTTCCTCTTCTTCTTCTGGAACCCCTATAATTCAAATGTTGCTGCATTCAATGTTGTCCCAGAGGTCTCTGAGACTGTCCTCAGTTCTTTACATTCTTTTTTCTTTATTCTGCTCTGCAATAGTTATTTCCACTCTTTTATCTTCCAGGTCACTTATCCGTTCTTCTGCCTCAGTTATTCTGCTATTGATCCCATCTAGAGTACTTTTAATTTCATTTATTGCGTTGTTCATCATTGCTTGTTTCATCTTTATTTCTTCTAGGTCCTTGTTAACTGTTTCTTGCATTTTGTCCATTCTACTTCCAAGATTTCGGATCATCCTTACTATCATTATTCTGAATTCTTTTTCAGGTAGACTGCCTATTTCCTCTTCATTTGTTAGGTCTGGTGCATTTTTATTTTGCTCCTTCATCTGCTGTGTGTTTTTCTGTCTTCTCATTTTGCTTATCTTACTGTTTGGGGTCTCTTTTTGCAGGCTGCACGTTCGTAGTTCCCGTTGTTTTTGATGTCTGTCTCCAGTGGCTAAGGTTGTTTCAGTGGGTTGTGTAGGCTTCCTGGTGGAGGGGACTAGTGCCTGTGTTGTGGTGGATGAGGCTGGATCTTGTCTCTCTAGTGGGCAGGTTCACATCTGGTGGTGTGTTTTGGGGTGTCTGTGGCCTTATTATGATTTTAGGCAGCCTCTCTGCTAATGGGTGGGGTTGTGTTCCTGTTTTGCTAGTTGTTTGGCATAGGTTGTCCAGCACTGTGGCTTGCTGGTCGTTGAGTGAAGCTGGGTGCTGGTGTTAAGATGGAGGTCTCTGGGAGATTTCCGCCGTTTAACATTATGTGGAGCTGGGAGGTCTCTTGTTGACCAGTGCCCTGAAGTTGGCTCTCCTACCTCAGAGGCAGAGCCCTGACTCCTGGCTGGAGCACCAAGAGCCTTTCATCCACACGGCTCAGAATAAAAGGGAGAAAAAATAGAGAGAATTAGTAGAAATATGAGAAAAGAAAGAAGGAAAGGAGGAAAGGAAGGAAGGAAGAAAGAAGCAAAGAAGGAAAGAAAGGAGGGAGGGAGGGAGGGAGGAAGGAAGGAAGGAGGGAAAGAAGGAAAAAAGACAGAAAGAAAGAAGATACAGTAAAAATAAAATAAAGTATAATATAGTTATTGAATTAAAAAATATTTAGGAAAAAAAAAAAAGGGACGGATAGAACCTTAGGACGAATGTTGGAAGCAAAGCTATACAGAGAAAATCTTACACAGAAGCATACACATACACCTTCACAAAAAGAGATAAAGGGGGAAAAATCATAAATCTTGCTCTCACAGACCACCTCCTCAATTTGGGGTGATTCGTTGTCTAAAGGAGGGAAGGAAGGAAGGAAAGAAAGAAAGAAAGAACGAAGGTAAAGTATAATAAAGTTATTACAATTAAAATTAATTATTAAGAAAAAAATTTTTTAAAAGA
Organism: Delphinapterus leucas; assembly: GCF_059928025.1. Classification (NCBI taxonomy): domain Eukaryota; kingdom Metazoa; phylum Chordata; class Mammalia; order Artiodactyla; family Monodontidae; genus Delphinapterus; species Delphinapterus leucas. Next base: position 34,573,720 of record NC_143147.1, read on the forward strand.
ACCATGGACAGATAGAGCCCAAGGACAAATGGTGGAAGCAAGAGTATACAGACAAGATCTCACACAGAAGCATACACGTACCCATTCACAAAAAGAGGAAAAGGGAAAAAAATCATAGATCTCGCTCCTAAATTCCACCTCTTCAATTTGGGATCATTCCTTGTCTATTCAGGTATTCCACAGATGCAGGGTATATCAAGTTGATTGTGGAGCTTTAATCCGCTGCTTCTGAGGCTGCTGGGAGAGATTTCCCTTTCTCTTCTTTGTTCTCACAGCTCACAGGAGCTCAGCTTTGGATTTGGCCCTGCCTCTGCATGTAGGTCGCTGGAGGGCGTCTGTTTTTTGCTCAGTCAGGACGGGGTTAAAGGAGCCGCTGATTCGGGGGCTCCGGCTCACTCAGGCCGGGGGTGGGGGGGGGAAGGAGGGGTACTGCGTGCGGGGCGGGCCTGCGGCGTCAGAGGTGGCGTGACGTTGCGGCAGAGGCCGGCGTGACGTTGCACCAGCCTGAGGCCTGCCGTGCATTCTCCCGGGGAAGTTGTCCCTGGATCCCGGGAACCTGGCAGTGGCGGGCTGCACAGGCTCCGTGGAAGAGGGGTGTGGAGAGTGACCTGTGCTTGCACACAGGCCCCTTGGTGGCGGCAGCAGCAGCCTTAGCATCTCCCGCCCGTCTCTGGGGTCCGCGCTTTTAGCCGCGGCTCGCGCCGGTGTCTGGAGTTCCTTTAAGCAGCGCTCTTAAACCCCTCTCCTCGTGCACCAGGAAACAAAGAGGGAAGAAAAAGTCTCTTGCCTCTTTGGCAGGTGCAGGCTTTTCCCCAAACTCCCTCCCGGCTAGTCGTGGTGCATTAACCCCTTCAGGCTATGTTCAAGCCGCCAACCCCAGTCCTCTCCCTGCGCTCCGTCCAAAACCGAAACCCGAGCCTCAGCTCGCAGCCCCGCCCGCCCCGGCGGGTGAGCAGACAAGCCTCTCGGGCTGGTGAGTGCCGGTCGGCACCGATCCTCTGGGCGGGAATCTCCCCGCTTTGCCCTCCGCACCCGTCGCTGTGCACTACTCCGCGGTCCCGAAGCTCCCCCCTCCGCCCGCCGAGGGGCTTCCTAGTGTGTGGAAACTTTTCCTCCTTCACAGCTCCCTCCCACTGGTGCAGGTGCCGTCCTTATTCTTTTGTCTCTGTTTTTTCTTTTTTTCTTTTGCCCTACCCAGGCACGTGGGGAGTTTCTTGCCTTTTGGGAGGTCTGAGGTCTTCTGCCAGCCTTCAGTAGGTGTTCTGTAGGAGTTGTTCCACGTGTAGATGTATTTCTGGTGTATCTGTGGGGAGGAAGGCGATCTCCGCGTCTTATTCTTCCACCATCTTCAAGGTCCCCCTCAGTATTTCTTTTAAGATAGGTTTAGCATTGTTGTATTCTTTTAGATTTTGCTTGTCTCAGAAAATTTTTATCTCTCTTTCTATTCTAAATGTTAGTCTTGCTGGGTAGAATGTCCTAGGTTTCAGGATTTTCCCCTTTCAGGACTTTGAATATATCTTGTCACTCCCTTCTGGCCTGCAGCATTTCTGTAGAGAAATCAGTTGACAGCCTTATGGGGGACCCCTTGTTACTAGCTCTGTTTTTCTCTTGCTGCCTTTAAAATCCTCTCTTTAACTTTTGCCATTTTAATTATAATGTGTCTTTGTTTGGGTCTGTTTGGGTTCATCTTGTTTGGACCCTTTGTGTTCTTGTATCTGGACATATGTTTCCATCTTTAGCTTTGGGAAGTTTTTGGCTATAATTTCCTCAAACACATTTTTGACGCCCTCCTCTTCTTTTGGAATTATGCATAAATTGGCACACTTTATATTATCCCATAGTTTTAACATAGTGCTTGTATTATTATTTTTTATTTGTCTTTCTGTATGCTGTTCTGATTGGGTGATTTCTATCATTCTGTCTTTCAGATCACTTATTCATTCTTCTGCATTATTTAGTTTGCTATTTATTGCCTTCATCTTGGTATCCACCTCAGCAATTGAGTTTTCTAATTTTGTTTGGTCCCTCTTTTTAGTTTCTAATTCCTTGTTACAGTGATCTGCATTTCTATTGATAGCCTTTCTTATTTCTTTGAGTATTTTTATTACCTCCTTTTTGAATTCCAGGTCTAGTAGACTGGAGAGATCTTTTCTGTTGTTTGTTTTTTCAGGGGAATTCTCTTGCTCTTTTAATTGAGAGCAATTTTTCTGCTTATTCATTTTACTTAAAATTTTCTGACTATGAGTTTAGGAGAATGAGTTATCTACTGTGGTCTCAAAGAGTTGTTTTTATGTGGAAGTTTCGCTGTGTAATCTGTGTGAGTCTAATGCAAAGGCTGTTTTTGGTATGGATGCTTGTCACATCTTTCCTCAGTTTGTGCTTGTTGTTATCCCCTTGATAGGGGGTGTGATTTGTGCCTTAGTTACCAGAGCCTGATTTTAGACAGGGTCTCCTCTTTGCTCTGTGGTTGTAACAACCCTGTCAGAGGCAGGTTCTCCTTCCCAATTGTTTGAGTAAAGCCCTTAGATCCAGTTTTAAGATACAGCATGAGGTAGGCAGGACTGGAACATTCCTGCTGGGAAGGGTGACACTGAGTATTCCTCTGCAGGAGCTGTCCACTGGGGGGAAGTAAACTCTGTGTTGTCATGCATCACCCATTGTGTGTACTCACAAAGAACACTGTTGTTGGCACTGCCTTCAGTCCTGCCTCTGTTGTAGGAATAGAGGCAATCAGCCAGGCATTGTGCTTACAAAGCCACCAGTGTAAATCTGCTGGTGCAAATCTACCAGCACCCACTGTAGTATGCACCTGGGCCCTCTGTGAGAGCACTGGAAATAGCCCAGACTCCAGCCCCACCTCTGCATGCACACACCCACAAAGCCCGCTGCTGCTGATGCCAGACTTGTCCCAGCTACAGGAGCACCAGTAATCTGTTCAGATGTCCTTCAGGCTCTGCACTCACAAAGCTGTCTGTAAATCTGCAGAATTCCTGCAATCACCTGGAATTGGCTCAGATTTCAGCCATGCCTCTACATGTAGGAAACCTATCAGCACTTGTGCACTCCAGAGCTCCTGGAAGCAGAGCTGTGCCTGCTCTGAGCATGCTGAGAATGAGGCTGCTATGGCAGAGTCATGTCCCCTTTCATGCAAATGTGGACAATGGGGTCCTATGGTGGACCCAGACTCCATCAGGCACACAACCCCTGTTGCAGCCCAATGACATTCCAGGCCCTTTGGGTTGTCTCCATGCAGCCAAGTTGAGTCCTCTCTCAAGGTGTGTCCACTGAAGCCTGATCTGCAGCACCTACCAACCATGAACACCATCAGGTGTATGTCTTTGGTTGAGACATGCAGCAAGAAGGCCAGGACCATCTGAGTTGGCCTCTCTCTGTCCTGCCTGACACAAGCCAGTTTCTTCACTCTCCTCTGATCCCCTGAAACCCCTTATCTGTCCCAGTCGTTCCCAAGGTGAGGGAATCTTTCTTCTTTCACAGTTCCCTCCCAGGGGCTCATGTCCTGTCCTGATTCTTTGAGAATTGTTCTATATATATATGTACTTTGATTATTTGTGGGAAGAGGTGAGTTTCATGTTCATGTATTCCATCATCTTGATCTCCACTCTCCCCATTCCATTTTATTTTTGGTGATTTTGACAATCTGCAAGTCAGATATTATTCCTACTTTATAAATGATTGAGCAACATTTAAGAGAGGCCCTATAACATACCTTAGGCTTGATAGAGATGAGTCTAGACCTTTTGAATCTGAGCCTGGGAGACTCTCTATTATCAATTTTGTTTAAAACAAAATTAAATTTATTAATTTAAAAACAAACCAAACTTTGTTCTGCTCAGTTGTAAAGTATCCCAAAACTGTCAGTGGAAATACGGATATTTGTTTTTGTGAGTTACTTTGCAAGCATCTCCTTTTTGTGTCCCAGGAAAATGGCATCCACCATCCACTTAGCTCATTTATCACAGTGTCCTAGACTTTTTGAGTGGTGAGGAGATGGAGAGGCTTAAAACTTAGAATCTCACAATACCAACTTTCAGAGACACATTTTGAAAAGAGGAGCAAGTTTAATATTCTTTGAAAATGAATTAAGCATTACTCAAGCAAGAGGTGAGAATATATATGAGTATGCATATTAGAATTTATGTGAATAAAATGATAATGATGTATTAATTACCTTCTACATTGTAAGCACTATGGTTAAGAACAGAACTGGCATTAGAATTCAGGATAGTCTGACTCCAAAGTACATACTCTAAACCCCTATGCTATATTAGCATATGCATGTGCTAAATGTATGTTTATATGTATGGATATATGTATATCTTTATATTAATTAGAGTTCTTTCAATTGCAGTTGAAAGAAACCCAACTCCAGTTAGCTGAGGAAAAAAGATAATTGACTGCTAAATGAAACAGGAAAATCCAGTAATATATTGGTCTCAAGAATCACAGTGTTTAGAAGCACAGTATTTAAAAGCAGTGGATTTTGCACCATTGTATTCTTTATCTCTTGGTTATACTTACCCCTGTGTCTTGGCCTCATTCCCTCTTTAATGGCTCCACTTGATTAATTTTCCTATATCTTAGATCAGTCATTGTTACCAGGGAAATGGCATATTAATTGTTACCAGGGAAATGGTATATTAATATTGAGCATGGTACATTATACCATGTACCATAAGGGTCCAGGGCCTGATCACCATAACTGACTATACTGACTATACTAAGAAAACTGTCGAGAATGTACAGAGTTCCCCAAAGGAATGCTGGAAAGGAAATAAATACTGCATCTGCACTATATACCACAATTTGGCCATAAAAATACAGACATCCTCTTCCTTTTCATATAATTTAAAAATACATATACTTACTATGAAGTTAATCCAAATGTACTCAGCTCTTCCCTAAACTGGACAATTCAAAGTCATATTTTTTCTCTAGTCCCATGTTTAGAATCTCCGAATTAGGGTAAATTTCTCTTGGTCAGATTCAACTGTAGGTCATCATATTATTCAACCTATGGCCAAATCATAAATTTAACTTTCTCTAACATATTCGAAGTGCAGTAAGTCAAGACAAATACAATGCAGACTCCCTTACAGAAAATGGAAGATATAAAACAATCACACAGCGATTGTTAGTCTATTTAGTCTGCCTTACCATTAGAGTAAGTTCCTTGGTCAGCCAATCTGGCAGTCAAAGATCCCACATGCTAGAAGGAACTTCCATATTTCTTGTTGGTCATCATCATGGTTGACAGGAAGTATATGAGGATTACTTTTTGTGTAGCTTCACTACTTTCTGATGTCATGGTTGTATAGTTTGGAAATTGTCATAGACTGCTGAACAGTCCTGGGATTTCTCTCAAAAAAGGAGCCACTCACAACTCCAGTAAACACCAGTTAGATTGCTTAATGAGAATACCATGAGCTAGTAACAAAGAGTAAAAACATTGTTAGTCTTTTTTTATCTGGACCCCACATTAAGGATATCTATCTTAACAATAGGTCTTAGTATTCAACCTGGTCTTCTGCCCAGCCTCCTGTTGAAACCCTTTTATGTTAGTCTCTGCCTTTAGGAAAATTGAACAATAGACTGGAATAGAATAGCAAATGGACTCTGATTTCCAATAGAGTCTGCTTCCTAATGAATGGCATTAAAATAGGGGAGATTGATACTTTTCTTTTTCAGCGTATAGCATATTTGAGAAAGTCGTGGTTCATTCAGTCTTCTAAACTTTTCATGACTTTTCCTGGGTCTCAATTTTATATCTCACTATGTTTTGTCCTGTTTTGCTTGTACCGACTTAAAGAAAGGGAAGAACAGCAGTAGGCTCTATTTCACAAAGAACTGGCTTCTCTGAACCTGAGTAGAAGGGGAAAATTTGGCAGAAGATTTTCTCTGTTTTAGAACTTTTCAAGATTGTAGAAAGTTACCAATGTACTACCAATATTTTTCTACTATCTTGAAATTACAACCTTGGTAGAAACATGTATGAAGTTCCTTTATTTTGACAAATGACAGAAACCCAAATCAAACTTGCTTCAGGAGATGAGGCAACTTATTGACTTATGTAACTGAGATACCATGGTGTCTTAAAAATGGCTGGATTCAAGGGGCTCAATAAATGTCATTGGGGGCATTTATCAATTTTCCAATTTCTCTTTGTACCTCTCTATTTAAATTTCTCCTGTATGTTGGGCTTTTGCTCTCTGACTGTAGATAGAATTCCTCCATGTGTCTGGGGAAGATAGACAATTGGTTGTGTAATTTCATATATATGCAACTTAGCAATTGAAGGGAGATTAATAGTCTTTGTTCCTACATTTGATAGATTGTTAGCAATCAGCTGCTTGACTGATTGGGTTATAGTCTCACCTCTTGGACCAATCACTGCAATTCAGGAGATAGGACACTAATATTGATCAGGTTGGAATCACCCTGCTTTGGCAGAAATTACTATTTTCAACAAACCCTTTTTCCTTTGGTGAGGGATGCAGAGCTAAATTATATATTCAATCTTCCCTTCCATTTATGTGTGGACAAGTGATTGAGTTTTGGTCAATGGAAGCAAAGTCCCTCTCTTCCAATCCTCATTCACATAAACTTACCAAACACTACTCTACTCTCTTTTTTATCCACTAGCTGACTAGAGACAATTTTGAGAAACTAGAAGGAAGCCTTAATTCCTGAATTAAGTGGCCCAGTAGGCCACTCACCAACCATGAATATCTGTATTGGATTTTACATAAGTTTGATTCAGAAGTTTGTACACTGTAGCAGTTATCAATGTTTATTGTAATATAACTTTCTGTCTCATGTAATTGATTGTCAGCTTCTTAAAAACTTCATGAATTTGGGGAGAGGTGGTTTTCCAAGGACAAAATGATAGGCATACTTTCAAAAAGTATATATAATTCTACCAAATGCTTTGTATGTTTATAAATCATATATATATATATACGTGTGTGTGTGTGTATATCCATATATACATATATATGTATATCCATACATCTACATAGACATTCACAGTGTGTATATGTGAGTATGTGTGTGTGTGTGTGCATGCATGTGGTGGGGTGTAGACATGTAGACATATAGATGTGTCTCCCAGATTCCTCTTCAAGGAAGAATTTGTAGCCCAGTCATGAGCAATGCATCAGCAGTCTCCAGTTGTCCTGGGCTTACTTCAGTTGCAGAGATTTGCTCCACCCAAAATCATGCCTTACCAGGAGCAGGCCAGAACCAGTAACTGAGCAAGGTGGGGGTATAAAGTCCCAGTCATTTTGACCAGATACAGGACATTATTACACTCCAAAGCTCCTTGCCGAATTGGCAGAGGTTTTGTTGGGTCTGAATGGCAATTCTTTTATCTCTGCTTGTTCCCACTGACCCTCCTTTCTCTTCAAAGTTATTGATTCCTCATAAATATCTAGAATGTTATACTCTTGTGTGTGTGTGTATTTTTAGTTAAATTCTGTACCTATGTGTACACATATATATATTCTAAAGCAAGTTCATCTAGATAAAACTTCTGCTTCCATCATTTACTAGGTGAAGATAGTAACAACTTATTTCATATGGTTGTATTGAGATTGAAATGGTTTAATTCATGAAAAATCAGAATAGTCCTTGGTACATAGTAAATATCCAACAAATGTCAGTGATTTACAATTTAGCTGTATATGTGTATGTGTCTGTTCAGGAAGATTTCAGGAACATATGCCTCTTGATTTACACGGAGCACTTCCCAGAATACAGTAATTATTTGTAAAAGCTGCCTGTTTTCCATGCTTCAAACAGATTACTGACAAAACTGCCTCATTTTCATATACAATAGACTGTCTATGATTATTTTTCACAAATATAACCATAACAACTCCAAACACAGTATTTAGCTTGAATGAGCTACTCTTTTTGATGCGGTCTTTGCTGAAAATTATTTCTAAAATGTCCTGTAAAAGGAACTTCCACATGTTCACACCATCTTCTCTTCCAGCATGCAATGAAGCAGCTTCCATTACCATTCTGACATCCTTAAACCTGGGTTCACTATAAAAGGTAGGTACTGATTGAGTTTCCTTTTGCCTTCTTTTTGCCTCCATTTCTCTGTTTGGAGAGTTTCCTTTATATCCTTGAAACGTATGCAAAAATGAAGGTCTAGCAAAATGAGGGTCTGACTTTCAAAGGTCTTTTCTATTTTATCATGTTCCTTTTTCAGCCAAAGTCAGTTGTTCATTTTCCTGGTATTTTCAATGACCTGTGTACTGTGAGCCATTTTTTTTTTAACCTTTTGAATGATTCTCAGTCACAGTGACCAATCCCTGATTCCCATGTCTCTTAGAGAGGGAGCAGAGTTATCTTTTGCCTCCCTGTGACTGTGTGCTCCCAGAGAAAGGTTTCCTCCATAGGGCTAGTAAAAGTCATGAGTATTCAGTGGAATGGGCTTGAGGGAGGGGAGGAAAAGAAAGAATAATATATCTTCCATTATACTTCTCTGTCCTCCACTTTCAAAGCTCAAGGAAGACTTCTATAAGGCGTTTGGTTGTAGGAACCAAGCATTTCAAGAGCTCTCAGAAGAGAATGATCATAGCATCAGGAGAGGAACCTCATTTTAAACTGTCTGTCCTTTTTGTTAATCAGCATTTGCACCTGGAAATTATTTCCAGTACAGGTCCTTTACTTCAGGTAATTGTAACTACCTTTAGAGCACAAAACAGTAAACTAGATTCTATATTTCCCTAAAATGGTATGCTGTGAAGGAGAAAACCCCAAATCCCCCATCTTTTTCCCCTCAACCAACATAGATGTCTATTAAATTATTTTAACTTACTACTCATGGAAGATCCTGTTTTGTAGAGGAATAACTACCCTCTACAAATTTTTAGGATTTAAAAAACATATTGTGCTAAATTACATTACAATTTTTCAATGATTTTATTCTTTCATATAGAATCAATAATTAGGTTTGCTGGTTGTAACGTATATCCGATATATTATAAGTTCTGTGAGATACTTGAGAGCAGAGTTTATATTATATTCATCCTCACTTTCCTAGCATTTAGCATGGAATTCAGAATAGGTCATTGTTGTTGTCCTGAATAAGATTAATTTGGAATATTAAAATTGTCTTGATTGTGGTTATATCATCAAATGTACCTATATGGAAGTTGGTATTTCTGATAAGCTAATTAAAAGGTAACTTTTTCGTGTTAACTTGAATATCAGAGAGGTAGTCTTATCTTCTACAGTATACATTACACAAATACATAAAAAAAGGAGCCATCTACAAAAGGAAGAATAAGGATCTTCACTGTTACTATATGCTGTTATTACTAATTGAAATAAGTAACACTAGAATGTAATGGTCTTTTTAGTATATAAACAAGTTATAAGCAGGTGTAGTCACCTTTTTAATTGTTTTATGAGATTTCTTGTACTAGTAAAATTGTGACTAAAAAAATCATTTAAAATGACAGTAAAAATGCTTATAGAAAATGTTAAAATATGCATTTAGCTTCTACTGAATAATTCATATTGCATAATGTCTCCAGAAAAAGTAACATTTCAACTGTGTATATTAGAAATTGACTTGAATGACTCTTTCACCTATATAATTGACCAACATCCCTTGTGTATATAAATATGGTATTTCCAGAAAACTGCTGTTTTGATGTATATAGGTGAATAGTTTGGGCCAATTACATTATTCAAATGATAAAGTTATTTTGCTATGGGATAAGTTACCATACTTAGTTCAAAGAGTTTTGAAAAAAATGTTGTCACCTTCTGATGATTTTTTTCTTTATATTAAATCAATGGAAATAGATCACCCAAGACACCCATAGAACATGGAAAAACAATTAATTTAATTTTTTGTGCACCATTGTATCTGAAGTTCATAAAATAATGCTCTTATGTAAAGTTTTTACATGTGGTAAAATGACTCAGATTCCATGAATTTAAACTGCACCTCTAAATCAGAGAATTCTGAAGATAACAATGCCTTTAATCTCTCTTGAATTTCAGGAAGTAGTTTGTTTATTTCCTCATTGTTTTTTTTCATTCTATAAATATTACTGGTGCCAGACACTTCCAAGTCACAGGGCTGCTGTTAATGATAGCTGTAATATGAATCAGATACACATATTTTCCTCTAGGCGCCAATATAGAGAAAGGGGACAGATTTAAAAAATACCTATTTTAACCAGATATGATGTTTTGTTTTTTCACATATATTGCTTATTCATTTTATTCTCACAGCACTGTGATGAGGAAACATATGTTCTTATTTGACAGGTGAAAAAACTGAATAACTCATATGAGTTTGTACGTTTGGTAGACATGGAGCCAGAACTAACTCCTAAAACCCTTTCTTTTTCCCTTGTGTGCTATATTGTGTTGCTTACAGTTAAAGGAGAGAGAAGAAGTAAACATAATATATAAAATACAAAATGTTAACTGCCAGAAGAGGAATACTGCTAAATAAATGTGAAAGTTTTACAGTTTTATATTTCACCCTATAATCTTTGGAAGACAGGAAAGGGACTTGACTTATAGCTTAGCATTTATCATTAGTTTTAGCCCCCAGTAGTTCAAACCCAAGCTGAGTTCATTGGAATGGTGTGGCATTTTTAGATTTGAAAACATTAGGAATAGCCAGATAATTATGGTATAATTTTTGAGATTAAACAACCAGGTTAATAATGGGTATTTCTATATCCTTTTTTAAAAATCACTTTTAAAAATTAGCATTCTACTTCCTTTCCTTTGAATAAGTCTTCTAAAAGTCATTTTAAAACCATTACATCCCATGAAGTATTTATAGTTGCTGACCTCCTTTTTCCAGGATGATGACAACCAAAATTACAATTGCAGGTCATAACCTCTCACATAATCCTATAGCTTTAAGATGCTTAAAGAAGATATACATTTCCACTTTTATGGTACAAACTAATCTTTACACAGTAGAAATCTCCAAAAGACTCACAGGTAATCAACATTTTTCTCTACAGTGAGTTAGCAATTGGACTTCTAAAAGAATTTGAAAAGACTATTCATATCCACCACTGTAACTGTTCCAAACATGTCTATATTTCTCATTTTCTATTTTTTCCCTAAACACAGAACATTTATTCACTAAATATTTACTGTGAAGTCTACTCTAGGTCAGTCTTATGCAATATGTGGATACTAGAGATCCAAGTGCCAAGAATGATGGATAAATAAGGACAAAAGAGGGAGGATATGGCTCTGGGTCCGGACCAGTTCCATGAAAAAAGGTGTATGTTTACCAAATCTGATGAGAACAGAGATTTGTCTCTGGCTCAGTTAAGACCAAAGTAACATATTGTCATTACAGTCAAAAAGTGGTCTGCAGCTGTGAAGGCCCATTGGAGACTATACCCCCATGAGGCTGGTGATCTATGAGAACAGGAACTTCAGTGGTTTAGACAATGTCTGGGGGATATGGTGGAGAAATAATAGAAACCTGGTAGGGATGTGGCAACAACAAGCAAATTCATACTGTTCAAAAACATTAGTGAATAATGCTTTGGTATTCTCAGACATGTCAGGGAGAGATAGGGGATTTGTCAGAGATTAAAATCCTGTGTGAGCAGGGAGAATATATATTCAATGTTAAAATGAGTTTGTTTACATGGTAATGAAGACTTGAGCCAAAGATTGGTCCTGATTTTTTACTATACATTTGTTTGTTTTCTTGTAAAGTGTTCATGTTGCCCACTGCATTGTAAACTACATGAGGGGCAAGAAACTTATTTTAGACACTAATTTTCTGGCACAGAGTACAAGTTCCTTAAATGCTTGCTAAGCATCATGGTAACAGGTCCCAAATTTGAGGCATTCTCAAATGTTGCAGGAAATGAATGGTATAATAACAATGATAATACTACAATTCTGTGAACACAGAGTATGTGCCAGAAAATTTGTGTTTTGGGTGTTTACAAATGTTAATTAATTCAATCCTGATAACTAGCTTGGAAATTAGATACTTTGGTTTTAAATTCTGTTCCTGATATCTATTTGCTAATGACTTTTGGAAAGTTGCTTAATTTATTTTTGCTCTGTATCATCATATATTAAAAAGAAAAGGGAGGAATAATACATATGTTGTAGGGTGATTGTGATGAGTATGTGTCCTTCAAATAGTAGAGAGCAATGACAATGCTCATTTCCATCCTTCTTTTCCTTCTCTTGTGTTACCTTGGCTTCAGAGCATAGTGCCTCTTTATATAAAGGACCATCCGAATGGTGTTTACTTATAAATAACATGTATTATCTTCCTTTCTTTCTTTCTTTCTTTCAAGTTTGTTTTCTTAAATGAAAGAGCTTTTAAGATTTTGGTCAGAATGATTGTGCTTCACTCTTGCTCCAGATTGTTTTACGTGTGATTCCTCATTTTCCATCTCCACAGAGCTCAGTATGTTGGAGGCATCAAGGGTCATTGGGGAGAGTCATCCATCATTTTGACAACTTTTATTTTGACAACTTTTATGAGTTTACTGCTTGTGATGGTGATTATAGGAAAAGCTGCTTAAAAGCAATAACTGCCAGAGACACTTGATATTCATGGTATTGAATGAAAACATATGTCCAAGTTTAGGTTAACAGAAAAAAAAAATCAAAGAATAAGATGAAGAGATACTAAAATGCAAATGCGCCTCTAAAAGGCAGATCCCAATGAAGAAATACAGAAATATTGATTTCAGGAATAAATGAAACTAATTATATCCTATCCCAAAGGTGGAGATTCAGGATTGTGCCTCTTCCATGATGTCAAATTATCCACATAACAATACGTCCTTGAGTCCACTGTCTTAATATTTTGTCCATAAGACATCAATCATCTGGGATTTGGCTAGTTCAAAATACAGATTGTCATAACAAAATGAAATTAATGTCTTCTTGAGAAGGTGTTATTATTGCTAAAATAAATGTAATGCTTCCATGATCATATCAAAATTGTGTTCCACTGTTAAAAAAAAAGTAACCCATTTGTGAATGTGGCCCAATTATGTTCAATAATAATAACTAATATTAATTGAGCGTTTAGGATGTTCTACACCTCATGCTAGGCATTTAACCACATCTTCCCAGGTAATAAGAACTGTAGTCAGCACTACTGGGGTAATTAATCAACAATATCACAATGTTCTTCTCAAGCTCAGAATCAAATGAGATATAGTATGCAGGACTAGGGCAGATGGAAAAAAAACTCTCATTTTTAATACTGATAAAAATTATTGAATAATGGTACTTTAGATTTGTAGCCAGAAGAAATAGTGAATGCTTCACTTCATTGTAAACAACCTTCTCTGCCAGGTACTGCATGAGCTGGACAACACAAACACTCTCCCCAAAGTAACAATGCTTTCCCCATTGTGTTTACAACATAGCAGACAGCAGACTAGATCGTGTGTTTCCTGGAGAAAAGATGACTCTGAAGAGAAAAGAAGGAACTGAACTGGGCAAACATTTACTTCTTCAAATTTTCTAATGAGATAGACTCTCCTCTGTGAGGAAGAATAATTGAAGAGGCAGAGAGTAGCTGCATGTGTTTCTCCTGTGATTTCCTTCCTCCCTCCCCCCATTGAAAGTAAAGGTCATGTTTCCTTCCCTCAGTGGAATTATGAGAAGAGAGAAATAGATGGCTACATTCCCAACAAACACCATACTATTTACACAATTAATAACTGAGAAAACAAGCTTAAAATATTAAATGACTTTCTTAGTTTCACAAAACAAGTAAAAGGCAGAAAACAGGCTTATACCAAGTTTTTCAGCCCCCAAAGCTTTAACTATGAATGCCTGCAAATAATAAATCATTTAGCATCACAAATTTATAGAACACAGAGAAATTTGTGGTTTATATAATCTGTAACATGCAAATAATATTTAGATGATTAGAATAAGTAGCACTGTACAATTAATACTAAATTCTATTTTTTTTTGGCCACACTGTATGGCATGCGGGATCTTAGTTTCATGACCTGGGATGGAACTCCTGCTCCTGCATTGGGAATGGGGTGTCTTAACCACTGGACTGCTAGGGAAGTCCCTAAATTCTATTCAAGCTTTAATTTTTAACTTATTTTTTTTCCAAAGAGAATAAGGTACTCAGGAAGATCAAGTGGAGATGGTTTTCCAAGCAGGCAGGAAATAACTGATAAGTCACAGGAGCATGAATAATTATGCTATGCTCCAAGAATCACAGATAATTCCATGAGGATGGGTCTAAGGGATGCTTGCATGTAGGATTATGGCAGAAACTTATGACTGGAAAGCTGGCAGAGGATCAAACTAAGATGCAGTTTGCAATATGTGCTAAGAATTTTGGAATTCCTCCTGAAGTTATCAGGAGTCCTCGAGATTTGAAAGAGTATCATATTGTATGCTTCAGAGTTTAGAAATATCACTCTGACAGGTATATAGAGGGAGCATCACAGTGGAATGTGATTGAGGATAAGGAGACCATTTTGGAGACTGTTAAATAGTCCAAGAAAAGAAAGAGGATAAAGTCCTGTTTTAGAGAAGTAGAAATAATTACATAAAGAAATTGATAGATTAATAATCTCAGTGAATATTCAAAGAATATACAATTATACTCAGTGAACAATTTAATGCTGGGGGCAGATGAAGGGGGGGACTTGTTCCTACTAACTGAAATATGATGATGACTACTTATTGAAAAGGGGGAAATAGACAATTTGAGGTGGAGGATGACAATAATTTCTGTTTGATCATATTGTGTTTGATAGTCCACTGAGTCCCTCCAAGTGGAGATGTCCAGTAGAAAACTGAACGTAAAGTCCTGAACTCAGAAATCTCTTTTTAAGTAATACATTTGTAAGTCATTTGATTAAAGAGGTAGAATTACAGGCAGATGGGATCAGTCAGAACATATACACAAAATGAGAAGAAAAATGATCGAATAATACCTATTAAGGGATATTAACATTTAAGAGGTAGGAGATGGAAGAAGAGTATATGATTGAGGAATTAGGAACAGGCGATTAAATTTAAGATCACATATCTTAGTGAAAATGAAGGAAAGAAGTTATGAGAGAAATTGAAAATTTTCCAGTGGATTTGATGATTAAGAAGCCTCATTGTTAACCTTTATTTGTGAACTTTTCAGGGTTAAAACAAATTATTGTGAATGGATGAGTCAATGAGAGGTTAGAAAATCCAAAGAATGAGTGTGTTTTGATCTTCCAAGAAGCTGAGCTTTAGAATGAAAGACAATCATAAAGAAGTAGCCTCTAAAATAGGAGGAAGAACTGGTACAGATAAAATATTTTTATGTGTGTGGTTTGGACATTGAGAAATTTTCTGTTGACTCTTATTTTATTTGAAGTTAAAGCCAGGATATCCTGAAACATTGGATGAAGTTCATGGTATTAGAACCTTGAGGAGGACAGAAAAATCAAAAAAATCAACTCTTGTCAAGAAAGGCAAGAGACACAGAAATATTATGAGAGAGCATTAAGACAAGGAAACATAAATGTGACTCTCAAAGAGAAAAAAGGAATTAATAAGATTGAAAAGAATTTAAATGATAAAAGAAACCCCTCCCAAAACACTGGGTACATTCCTATATCATAGAAAGCATTTATCACACTTTTTAGAAATTACATTTTATATTACTCTTTTTTTTTAGACATCTTTATTGCAGTATAATTGCTTTACAATGGTGTGTTAGTTTCTGCTTCACAACAAAATGAATCAGTTATATATATACATATGTTCCCATATCTCTTCCCGCTTGCATCTCCCTCCCTCCCACCCTCCCTATCCCACCTCTCCAGGCGGTCACAAAGCACCGAGCTGATCTCCCTGTGCTATGCGGTTGCTTCCCATTAGCTATCTACCTTACGTTTGTTAGTGTATATATGTCCATGCCTCTCTCTCGCTTTGTCACATCTCACCCTTCCTCCTCCCCATATCCTCAAGTCCGTTCTCCAATAGGTCTGTGATTTATTCCTGTCGTACCCCTAGGTTCTTCATGACATTTTTTTTCTTAAATTCCCTATATATGTGTTAACATATGGTATTTATCTTTCTCTTTCTGACTTACTTCAGTCTGTATGACAGACTCTAGGTCTATCCACCTCATTACAAATAGCTCAATTTTGTTTCTTTTTATGGCTAATATTCCATTGTACATATGTGCCACATCTTCTTTATCCATTGATCCGTTGACAGACACTTAGGTTGCTTCCATGTACTGGCTATTGTAAATAGAGCTGCAATGAACATTTTGGTAAATGACTCTTTTTGAATTTTGGTTTTCTCAGGGTATATGCCCAGTAGTGGGGTTGCTGGGTCATATGGTAATTCTGTTTGTAGTTTTTTAAGGAACCTCCATACTGTTCTCCATAGTGGCTGAACCAATTCACATTCCCACCAGCAGTGCAAGAGTGTTCCCTTTTCTCCATACCCTCTCCAGCATTTATAGTTTCTAGATTTTTTGATGATGGCCATTCTGACTGGTGTGAGATGATATCTCATTGTAGTTTTGATTTGCATTTCTCTAATGATTAATGATTTTGAGCATTCTTTCATGTGCTTGTTGGCAGTCTCTATATGTTCTTTGGAGAAATGTCTATTTAGGTCTTCTGCCCATTTTTGGATTGGGTTGTTTGATTTTTTTTTTTTTATTGAGCTGCATGAGCTGCTTGTAAATTTTTGAAATTAATCCTTTGTCAGTTGCTTCATTTGCAAATATATTCTCCCATTCTGAGGGTTGTATTTTGCCCTTGTTTATGGTTTCCTTTGCTGTGCGAAAGCTTTGAAGTTTCATTAGGTCCCATTTGTTTATTTTTATTTCCATTTCTCTAGGAGGTGGGTCAAAAAGGATCTTGCTGTGATTTATGTCATAGAGTGTTCTGCCTATGTTTTCCCCTAAACGTTTGATAGTTTCTGGCCTTACATTTAGGTCTTTAATCCATTTTGAGCTTATTTTTGTGTATGGTGTTAGGGAGTGATCTAATCTCATACTTTTACATGCACCTGTCCAGTTTTCCCAGCACCTCTTACTGAAGAGGCTGTCCTTTCTCCACTGTACATTCCTGCCTCCTTTATCAAAGATAAGGTGACCATATGTGCATGGGTTTATCTCTGAGCTTTCTATCCTGTTCCATTGATCTATCTTTCTGTTTTTGTGCCAGTACCATACTGTCTTGATTACTGTAGCTTTATAGTATAGTCTGAAGTCTGGGAACCTGATTCCTCCAGCTCCTTTTTTCATTCTCAAGATTGCTTTGGCTATTCAGGGTCTTTTGTGTTTCCATACAACTTGTGAATTTTTTTGTTCTAGTTCTGTGAAGAATGCCAGTGGTAGTTTGATAGGGATCGCATTGAATCTGAAGATTGCTTTGGGTAGTAGAGGCATTTTCACAATGT
Organism: Delphinapterus leucas; assembly: GCF_059928025.1. Lineage (NCBI taxonomy): Eukaryota > Metazoa > Chordata > Mammalia > Artiodactyla > Monodontidae > Delphinapterus > Delphinapterus leucas. The sequence goes on from NC_143147.1 coordinate 34,591,162, forward strand.
TGATTCTTCCCATCCAAGAACATGGTATATCTCTCCATCTATTTGTATCATCCTTAATTTCTTTCATCAGTGTCTTATAATTTTCTGCATACAGGTCTTTTGTCTCCTTAGGTAGGTTTATTCCTAGATATTTTATTCTTTGTGTTGCAATGGTAAATGTGAGTGTTTTCTTGATTACACTTTCAGATTTTTCATCATTAGTGTATAGGAATGCCAGAGATTTCTGTGCATTAATTTTGTATCCTGCTACTTTACCAAATTCATTGCTTAGCTCTAGTAGTTTTCTGGTAGCATCTTTAGGATTCTCTATGTATAGTATCATTTCATCTGCAAATAGTGACAGCTTTACTTCTTCTTTTCTGATTTGGATTCCTTTTATTTCCTTTTCTTCTCCAATTGCTGTGGCTAAAACTTCCAAAACTATGTTGAATAATAGTGGTGAGAGTGGGCAACCTTGTCTTTTTCCTGATCTTACTGGAAATGCTTTCAGTTTTTCACCAGTGAGGATGATGTTGGCTGTCGATTTGTCATATATGGCCTTTATTATGTTGAGGAAAGTTCCCACTATGCCTAATTTCTGCAAGGTTTTAATCGTAAATGGGTGTTGAATTTTGTTGAAAGCTTTTTCTGCATCTATTGAGATGATCATATGGTTTTTCTCCTTCAATTTGTTAATATGGTGTCTCACATTGATTGATTTGCATATATTGAAGAATCCTTGCATTCCTGGAATAAACTCCACTTGATCATGGTGTATGATACTTTTAATGTGCTGTTGGATTCTGTTTGCTAGTATTTTGTTGAGGATTTTTGCATCTATGTTCCTCAGTGATATTGGCCTGTAGTTTTCTTTCTTTGTGACATCCTTGTCTGGTTTTGGTATCAGAGTGATGGTGGCCTCGTAGAATGAGTTGGGGAGTGTTCCTCCTTCTGCTATATTTTGGAAGAGTTTGAGAAGGATGAGTGTTAGCTCTTCTCTAAATGTTTGACAGAATTCGCCTGTGAAGCCATCTGGTCCTGGACTTTTGTTTGTTGGAAGATTTTTAATCACAGTTTCAATTTCAGTGCTTGTGATTAGTCTGTTCATATTTTCTATTTCTTCCTGATTCAGTCTTGGCATGTTGTGCCTTTCTAAGCATTTGTCCATTTCTTCCAGGTTGTCCATTTTATTGGCATAGAGTAGCTTGTAGTAATCTCTCATGATCCTTTGCTTTTCTCCACTGTCAGTTGTTACTTCTCCTTTTTCACTTCTAATTCTATTGATTTGAGTCTTCTCCCTTTTTTTTTTGATGAGTCTGGCAAATGGTTTACCAATTTTCTTTATCTTCTCAAAGAACCAGCTTTTAGTTTTATTGATCTTTGCTATCATTTCCTTCATTTCTTTTTCATTTATTTCTGATCTGATTTTTATGATTTCTTTCCTTCTGCTAACTTTGGGTTTTTTTGTTCTTCTTTCTCTAATTGCTTTAGGTGCAAGGTTAGGTTGTTTATTCGAGATGTTTCCTGTTTCTTAAGGTAGGATTGTATGGCTATAAACTTCCCTCTTAGAAGTGCTTTTGCTGCATCCCATAGGTTTTGGGTTAACATGTCTCCATTGTCATTTGTTTCTAGGTATTTTTTGATTTCCTCTTTGATTTCTTCAGTGATCACTTCGTTATTAATTTGTGTATTTTTTAGCTTCCATGTGTTTGTATTTTTTATACATCTTTTCCTGTAATTAATGTCTAGTCTCATAGCATTGTGGTCAGAAAAGATACTTGATACAATTTCAATTTTCTTAAATTTACCAAGGCTTGATTTGTGACCCAAGATATGATCTATCCTGGAGAATGTTCCATGATCACTAGAGAAAAATATGTATCCTGTTGTTTTTGGATGGAATGTCCTATAAATATCAATTAAGTCTATCTTGTTTAATGTATCATTTAAAGCTTGGGTTTCCTTATTTATTTTCATTTTGGATGATCTGTCCATGGGTGAAAGTGAGGTGTTAAAGTCCCCTACTATGAATGTGTTACTGTCGATTTCCCCTTTTATGGCTGTTAGTATTTGCCTTATGTATTGAGGTGATTCTATGTTGGGTGCATAATTATTTACAATTGTTATATCTTCTTCTTGGATCGATGCCTTGATCATTATGTAGTGTACTTCTTTGTCTCTTCTAATAGTCTTTATTTTAAAGTCTATTTTGTCTGATATGAGAATTGCTACTCCAGCTTTCTTTTGGTTTCCATTTGCATGAAACATCTTTTTCCGTCCCCTTACTTTCAATCTGTATGTGTCTCTAAGTCTGAAGTGGGTCTCTTGTAGACAGCAAATATATGGGTCTTGTTTTTGTATCCATTCAGCCAATCTGTGTCTTTTGGTGGGAGCATTTAGTCCATTTACATTTAAGGTAATAATCGATATGTATGTTCCTATTCCCATTTTCTAAATTGTTTTGGGTTCGTTATTGTAGGTCTTTTCCTTCTCTTGTGTTTCTTGCCTAGAGAAGTTCCTTTAGCAGTTTTTGTAGAGCTGCTTTGGTGGTGCTGAACTCTCTCATCTTTTGCTTGTCTGTAAATGTTTTAATTTCTCCATCAAATATGAATGAGATCCTTACTGAGTAGAGTAATCTTGGTTGCAGGTTTTTCTCCTTCATCATTTTCAGTATGTCCTGCCACTCCCTTCTGGCTTGCAGAGTTTCTGCTGAAAGATCAGCTGTTAACCTTATGGGGATTCACTTCTGTGTTATTTGTTGTTTTTCCCTTGCTGCTTTTAATATGTTTTCTTTGTATTTAATTTTTGACAGTTTGATTAATATGTGTCTTAGCATATTTCTCCTTGGATTTATCCTGTATGGGACACTCTGGGCTTCCTGGATTTGATTAACTATTTCCTTTCCCATATTATGGAAGTTTTCAACTATAATCTCTTCAAATATTTTCTCAGTCCCTTTTTTTTCCTCTTCTTCTTCTGGAACCCCTATCATTCAAATGTTGCTGCATTCAATGTTGTCCCAGAGGTCTCTGAGACTGTCCTCAGTTCTTTTCATTCTTTTTTCTTTATTCTGCTCTGCAGTAGTTATTTCCACTCTTTTATCTTCCAGGTCACTTATCCATTCTTCTGCCTCAGTTATTCTGCTATTGATCCCATCTAGAGTATTTTTCCTTTCATCTATTGTGTTGTTGATCATTGTTTGTTTCATCTTTAGTTCTTCTAGGTCCTTGTTAATTGTTTCTTGCATTTTCTGTATTTTATTTCCGATATTTTGGATCATCTTTACTATCATTATTCTGAATTCTTTTTCAGTTAGACTGCCTATTTCTTCTTCATTTGTTATGTCTGGTGGGTTTTTATCTTGCTTCTTATTCTGCTGTGTGTTTTTCTGTCTTCTCATTTTGCTTATCTTACTGTGTTTCGGGTCTTCTTTTTGCAGGCTGCAGGTTCGTAGTTCCCATTGATTTTGGTGTCTGTCCCAAGTGGCTAAGATTGGTTCAGTGAGTTGTGTAGGCTTCCTGCTGGAGGGGACTAGTGCCTGTGTTCTGGTGGATGAAGCTGGATCTTGTGTTTCTGTTGGGCAGGTCCACGTCTGGTGGTGTGTTTTGGGGTGTCTGTTGACTTATTATGATTTTGGGCAGCCTCTCTGCTAATGGGTGGAGTTGTGTTCCTGTCTTGCTAGTTGTTTGGCATAGGATATTCAGCACTGTAGCTTGCTGGTCCTTGAGTGAAGCTGGGTGCTGGTGTTGAGATGGAAATCTCTGGGAGATTTTCGCCATTTGATATTATGTGCAGCTGGGAGGCCTCTTGTGGATCAGTGTCCTGAAGTTGGGTCTCCCACCTCAGAGGCACAGCACTAACTCCTGGCTGCAGCACCAAGAGACTTTCATTCACACAGCTCAGAAGAAAAGGGAGAAAAAGTAGAAAGAAAAAGTTAGTAGATGTAGAAAGAAAGAAAGGAAGAAAGGAAGAAAGAAAGAAAGAAAGAAAGAAAGAAAGGAGGGACAGAGAGAGGGACAGAGGAGGGATGGAAGGAGGGTAGGAAGGAAAAAAAGAAAGAAAGAAGATAAAGTAAAATAAAGTAAAGTAAGATAAAATATAATAAAGTTATCAAAATAAAAACATAATTATTAAGAGGAAAAAAAACCACAAAAAACATAAAAACGGATGGAGAGTACCCTGGGACAAATGGTGGAAGCAAAGCTTTACAGACAAAATCTCACACAGAAGCATACACATACACACTCACAAAAAGAAGAAAAGGGGAAAAAATCATAAATCTTGCTCTCAAAGTCCGCCTCCTCAATTTGGGATGATTCGTTGCCTAAAGGAGAGAAGAAACAAAAGAAAGAATGGAGATAAAGTAAAATAAAATAAAGTTATTAAAATAACAAGTAATTATTAAGAAGAAAAATAAAACAAAAACAAAAACAAAAACAAAAAACGGACAGATAGAACCCTCGGACAAATGGTGGAAGCAAAGCTATACAGACAAAATCTCACCCAGAAACATACACGTACACACTCACAAAAAAAGGAAAAGGGGAAAAATTAATGAATCTTGCTCTCAAAGTCCACCCCCTTAATTTGGGATGATCCGTTGTCTATTCATGTATTCCACAGATGCAGGGTACATCAAGTTGATTGTGGAGCTTTAATCCGGTGCTTCTGAGGCTGCTGGGAGAGATTTCCCTTTCTCTTCTTTGTTCTCACAGCTCCCAGGGGCTCAGCTTTGGATTTGGCCCTGCCTGTGCGTGTAGGTCACCTGAGGGCATCTGTTCTTTGCTCAGACAGGACGGGGTTAAAGGAGCCGCTGATTCGGGGGCTCTGGCTCACTCAGGCCAGGGGTAGGGAGGATCATGGAGTGCAGGGCAAGCCTGCAGCGACAGAGGCCAGCATGACATTGCACCAGTCTGAGGCGTGCCATGCGTTCTCCTAGGGAAGTTGTCCATGGATCCTGGGACCCTGGCAGTGGCAGGCTGCACAGGCTCCCCGGAACGGGGATGTGGATAGTGACCTGTGCTTGCACACAGGCTTCTTGGCGGTGGCAGCAGCAGCCTTAGCGTCTCATGTCAGTCTCATTTCCGGGCTTTTAGCCGTGGCTCACGCCCATCTCTTGAGCTCTTTTAAGCAGTGCTCTTAATCCCCTCTCCTCGCGCACCAGGAAACAAAGAGGGAAGAAAAAGCCTCTAGCCTCTTTGGCAGGTCCAGACTTTTCCCTGGACTCCCTTGCGGCCAGCCATGGCGCACTAACCCCCTGCAGGCTGTGTTCACGCCACCAACCCCAGTCCTCTCCCTGCACTCTGACTGAAGCCCGAGCCTCAGCTCCCAGCTCCGCCCACTCCGGCTGGGGAGCAGACAAGCCTCTCGGGCTGGTGAGTGCCGGTTGGCACCGGTCCTCTGTGCGGGAATCTCTCCACTTTGCCCTCCGCACCCCTGTTGCTGTGCTCTCCTCTGCGGCTCTGAAGCTCCCCCCCTCTGCCACCCGCAGTCTCCACCCATGAAGGGGCTTCCTAGTGTGTGGAAACCTTTCCTCCTTCACAGCTCTCTCTCACTGGTGCAGGTTCCATCCCTATCCTTTTGTCTCTGTTTACTCTTTTTTCTTTTGCCCTACCCAGGTACTTCAGGGGTTTCTTGCCTTTTGAGAGGTCTGAGGTCTTCTGCCAGCGTTCAGTAGGTGTTCTGTAGTAGTTGTTCCACGTGTAGATGTATTTCTGGTGTATCTGTGGGGAGGAAGGTGATCTCTGCGTCTTACTCTTCCGCCATCTTCCCGGAAGTCTCTATATTACTCTTTTACAGACCATAAACTAACTTGAGAACAAGGGTTAAGTACTTTATTTTTGCGTCCTTTAAGCACAGAGATTTTCCACTTAATAGATGCTATGGCAAAGACTTTTGGTTGCTTAAACAATGGCTTTGTTCTTTAATTTATAGAACCTCAAATCTGTTCAGTAAGCAATATACCCAAGGCTAGGAGATAAATCATGAATTTTCTATACCCATCATGGTAATCCCATAGATTTTTCATGGTGATTTCCATGAGCAGGGTTCAGAAAACTTTTTCTCTAAAGGGCCAGAGAGTAAATAATTTTTGGCTTTGAAGACCATACAGTCTCTATCACAACTACTCAACTCTGCTATTGTAGTTGGAAAACAGCCATAGATTACACATAAATGAATAAGTATGTCTGTATTCCAATGATACTTTATCAGAAAAAAACAGGTGGGAACAGATTTGACCTAAGCACTAAAGTTTACTGACTGGTGTTATAGAGTTTGTATATGACACACTTTTGACCAATGACATATAAGCTGAAATCTGTTTGAGGGTCTTCTAGAAAGATATTTTTCTTGATTAAAAAAAAGAGAGAGAGAGAGCTCACCATAGAAAGCCTTTTTTCTCCTTCATGCTTTGGACAAGGAGCAAGGGCAGACCTTCTGTGAACATGAGGTAATAAGTCTGAGGATAAAAGCCAATGTATTGAGAACAAAACAATGGGAGAGAAGAATGAAAATATCTTAAATACTTGATATATCATTGTGTCATTGAATTAACTTTGGAACTGCCAACAACTGTTTTTATTTTAGATACAATCATTGACTGTCTTCATTGAATAAATGACTGATTCTCAGGTGTTTAGTGACTTATAGTCAAAGCACCCTAACAAATCAGAAGCTCAATATGTGTTTCAGGAACATTAAAACATTAAGATCGTAAAATGCAAAGAGAGGTTAAATATGGGATGTTTTAGTTATAGAAAACAATAAGACAAAATCTAGAATTTTCAGGCAATAAAATAGTATAAGTAATAGTATAGTATAATAGTATAAGTATCAAATAGTATAAGTAATAAATGATGCATACGGATATTAAAATTTATAAGCAAAAATTTAAAAAGATCATGAGTAATGTTAATTTCTATAAATTGTTAGAATGTAAAGCAGAGAGCATCACTGCACGCAGATTAAAACAAATATAAGACAAAGTGTTTTAAGTTGAACTATAAGAGAATTCTCCTGGTGGAAACTGGAAAGTTTTTTGATCGTGTAATGATGGAAGTATGCCTCATTTTTCATCTCTCCCACCTCCAAAGAAAAAAAGACTTAAAATCCATTAGCTGATACTTGCATCTGTGTAAACCTCTTTTGCTCTGAATTGAAGTCTCTTGGCTATCTTTTAAAAATGATTTTTAGGTTTGGCATATAATTTGCATTTTTGAAGTGTACTTTGTGGAAAGGGGGAAAGTGAATGTCTACATGCTGCAGAGGAGAAAAAAAAGCCCCACACCCACTGCTGTAACTCAAACAATGGGACATAATTTGAGTTAAAATCTGAGATTTGGCTGAAACTAGGTAATTATTTAATTATATCTTTTAACCCCCAAAGGTAGAAATTAACTGCTCTTTTTTTTGCTGGGTCTTATTTTATAATTTCTGAATTCAGCCCCATCTTAGAGCACAACTAAAAGATACAATAGATTACTCTTTCATAAAATTCTTTAGGATAAAATATCTAAGTATATTAGTTAGAAGAAGAACAAGAGAAGGAAGAGAATAACTAGCTATTTCAGCCATCTTTCTTTGTGCTGCCCTCTACCAGCTTTCATGCAGAGCAGATTTTCTTCAAAACTCTCCTCTTTGTTCTGTGACACTTTCCTTAATCACCTATTCCAAGCCCTCCCCTACTTCAATATCACTTTGTACAAATCTTTAGTTTTTTCACAATGACATAGAATCTTGTTTTGTTCTTGTTGCTTATTCTTTCCCCATATATGATGAGATTTTGGAGGCAGTAATTGTGCTTTTGTCATGACTATATGAATAGCATGTAGTACAGTGTCTGTCATATAGCAGGTGCTGGGTAACTGTGTAAAATGAATTGAACATCTGAATGAATGCCAGAAGCCATCAGGCTCAGAAGCATTCCCTATTGCAAAGGAGCTCCCTTTCATTCCTATGGGATCTTCTATCTCCTCTTACATTTGGATATTGTGGATTGCTGTAACATTTTGGGAAACACAAGTTCCCAAAATAAAAGGAGTCACAAAACACAATCTAAACTCTAGATTCCCTTCTTTCTCTCTAGGAAGTCAAAGTACCATTGGGAGGCTTCCATCCACTTCTCATGCCTTCATTCATTGCCGACTATGACCCCAAAGATCCACAGAATATATTTGCACTTTGTTGATAAGAAGTTCTAAGTGTAAGGAAGTACATTGGACTGAGAATCAGGAAGCATCTGGATTGTGCTGTAGCTTTTGTATATATCGTTTCATGAAATCTTCACAACAACCTTCCACACACATGTGGAAATGTAATCCCACATATTCACCTTTCTCTTATTTTCTCATTTGTGAAATGTTATTCTGTGACTGGTCAGGTTGTTTGCTATCAGTATGCTATCTAAAATTCTTCTCACTTCAGAATTAGTAAGTTGATCCTGGTGAGGTCACAGTACATGAAGTGTAAGGCATATATATGGCAGATGATTTGAATTGGTCCTGTTTGTTTACAAAGCCAATGCTTATGTTACTGACTCAGAGTTCTAGTCTGCATTCTGCTGTCAATCACTCAATTATCTAAGTCTGAACATGTGAAAGAACTTCTCTTCCTGTTCTTCTATAAAAAGAAGGAAGATGATTAGATGATTTTGAAGGCACTGCTTCTCAAATTTTACAGGAATAGAGATCACCTTGGTATCTTGTTAAAATGTAATTCTTATTCACTAGGTTTGGGGTAGGACCTGAGTTTCTGTGTTTTTTGAAGGTTCCTAGGTGATATCAAAACACCTGGTCTATAGACTATACTTCCAGTATAAAGATGGCCTTTTCTAAGAATTCTTCATTCTACGGACAAAACTATTTTCTACTAGTGATCCTCCAAGCCATATTAGATATACTCTTATCCTAAAAAAAAACAAAGACAAAAACAAATAGCAAAAAAAAAAAAAAAAAGACTGAAGAAGAGAGAAGTCAATCAGAAACATCCCAGTGTGATTGTTGTATTGATGAACAGTTTTGCATCTGTAAGAGCAACTGCTATCCAGGCAATGCACTTTCATGTTTCACAGCTCCCTGAATAAAATTCCAAGGACCATCTGTCTGAGCCACCACTGGGGATGGCTTTCCATCTGTACTTAGTATTTCCTTGCTTTGCAATAATCACCTGGCTACCAAGAAGCTCCACAATCTTTAAAGAATGAAACACAAAACTTCTCTTCCAAGGATTGATGATAACAGGCAATTGAGCTAATGCTACACAACACAACATGGTATGAATATAGCTTTCTAATTCAGATCTGGATTCATTTGGTTTTGGAGTAATTGCTGACACCTTTGGCACATAATGACAGTCACTTTTGCACATTTGCTGGAAAAAGTAAGTTTCATACACTTTTCACCATTAAAGCAATCATATCAGCAATACTTCAAACAGCACTGCAAGGGAGAAAGGGAAAAGTGGTGTATAAAAGGGAGTTGAAAAGGAAGAAAATGTTGATATCACAAACTGCTGTGCCAAGTTCTCTGTTACAACCAAATCAGAGTGGTCATTGAGGTCAAGTTTGTAATTAAACACAAACCACTTTAAAAACTATGATTTGAAGTTAAATTAGCTTATGTTATTAAGATGTTTGCTTTAATTTAATATTTTAAATTTTGCATTAGATGTTAATATATCAATGTTTCATGGAAATAACAACATATAAGAAAATGTTTTTGCTGAAGCTACAAGACGTCTTATCAGATTTTTTTCTTTCCTACATATATTCTTGGTATACATTTGATAAATCATGGAATTGCTTCTTCCTTCATTATTACCAGTGACCTCACTGGTCTTGAAAGTCATCATGTTTGTAAGTGTGGTATTTTTGAAAAGATCAGCAATTTTAAAATGCTGCTATCCAAATTCATCTTTCTACTTTGATCATGTTTTTCTTACACAAGAGAAAATACTAATGGATGTGTTTTTGTTTCTTTCTCATATGAAAGACCAAGTAAATTATAGTTTGCATGGAAATTGTGGGCTAAAGGAACTTTTCTTAGTTGCTGGTTTTTCAGTGTTGGAACATAAGAGAGAAGGAAAGGACTCAATGGACATTCTTTTCTCTCCTACATCTTTAGTCATCCAAGGTAGTACCTACCTCAGATGGAAGTCAGAGTCAGTATGTTATGTGTGAAGTGGAAGGCTGGTAGTTGAGTAATAATGTGTGCCAATTGCTAACATATCATTGACATGCACTAAAAAAAGTTCTAACAGAATTGAAAACCCACTAATATTAAAATTTCGATGAGCTCTTTTTAACTATTCTTTCATGAATTACCTACCTGGCTTTGACTTGTTTGTTTAGAGAGCTTTCTTTTCCTCTGCTGTAAGAAAGTACTATAGCCAAGAGACAGTTGTGTGGGATACACAACTTTTCTTTTCAAATGTACTATATGAAAGACATATCTCCTTTGACTGACCCTTCAAGTGGATCTTTTGAAATGTAATAAGGAGATAAAGACCTCCTTGAGTACTGTATTTTTCCCATTTTATTGAGATAGCCATCACTTGTCTTAGGGAACAACAAAGGATATAATGGATACAGAGAATCATTTGATAAAATGCCTCAAGTTAGAAGACAAATGTGCCAGAAGCTGAGAATTTCAGGAAGTTTTAAGAAATAGCTTTATGCTTTTCCAACTTGGATGAATAAAACAATAAATGGATAGGTTTAAAAAAAAAAACTAAAAACAATGAGTAACAAAATTTTCTTTTTCTCTTGGATTTATAAATTTAACAAAATGCAGACTCACAGCAATACCTTTCAATATTTCACTTAAGAGAATTGTAATATAAGTACAAAGATAGTTGAAGAACTCACATTCAAAGCTCTATTCTAAAGTGTTTTGGCATCATGCCTAATATTTTACTATTCTTGTATATGTTGAAAAATGTTAACCATATGAGTATACATGCTAGATTTTACTACAATAGTTAATCACAGTGTATAAAATATTAAACACATACCAGTTAAATGAAATCTGTACCAAAATTTCAAGAAACTCCTGAAGCATGGTACTAGAATTTAAGAGATCCATGGAAAACAGTCACCTATAGCAGGCTTAGCTGTAGTTTTTACATTATTCCAAAGGTTTCTGTCCCTTGCTCCAACAAATGGGAGCAACAAAGAATTTGTGTTGTATAGATTGGGCATAAAGACATATAGATCAGGGTTCATGACTTCAGGAACATCAGGTTCTGCTTCCACCTTACATTTTGCTAACCATATCAATTAACCATTTGTTAAGGCTTCACTTTCCTATTACAAGAGAAAGATCCTTTGAAACCACACTGAGAGAAAGAAATGTTTGACATGCTACTATCACTGGAAGAGGAATGTACTGAATTAAATACATTCTAAAATGTGAATTATTGGAATAAATCTACCTAAGGAAGCAAAAGACCTGTACTCCAAAAATTATGAGATACTGGTGAAAGCTATACCTTGTTCTTGAATTGGAAGAAGCAATATTGTGAAAATAACTATACTACCCAAGGCAATCTATAGATTCAATGAAATCCCTATCAAATCATCAATGATGTTTTTCACAGAACTAGAACAAAAAATTTTTTAATTTGTATGGAAACACACAAAAAAACCAAATATCAAGACAATTTTGAGAAAGAAAATCAGAGTGGGAGGAATCAGGCTCCCTGACTTCATACTATACTACAGAGCTACAGTAATCAAAGCAGTATGATACTGACACAAAAATAGACAGATAAATCAATGGAATAGGATAGAAAATCCAGAAATAAACCCACACACCTATGGTCAATTAATCCATGACAAAAGATGCAAGAATATATAATGGATAAAAGACAGTCTCTTCAATAAGTGGTGCTGGGAAAACTGGATACTACATGTAAAAGAATGAAACTAGAAAATTCTCTAACCTACTATACAGAAATAAACTCAAACTGGATCAAAGACATAAATGTAAGGCTGGCTATTATAAACTTCTTAGAGTAAAACATAGGCAGAACAGCCTTTGACATAAATCACAGCAATACCTTTTTGCATTCATCTCCTAGAGTAATGGAAATAAAAATAAAAATAAACAAGTGGGCTCGAATTAAACTTAAAAGCTTTTGCACAGCGAAGGAAGCCATAAACAAAATGAAAAGACAACCTACAGAATGGAAGAAAACATTTGCAAATGATGCAACCAACAAGGGAATAATCTCCAAAATATACAAACAGCCCATACAACTCAATATCAAAAAAATGACTCAACCCAATCAAAAAATAAGCAGAAGATCTAAATAGACATTTCTCCAAAGAAGACATATATATGGCCAAGAGGCACATGAAAAGAGGCTCAACATCATTAATTATTACAGAAATGCAAATCAAACTACAGTGAAGTATCACCTCACTCTAGTCAGAATGGCCATCATCAAAAAGTCTACAAACAATAAATGCTGGAAAGGGTGTGGAGAAAAGGGAACCCTTCTATACTGTAGGTGGGAATGTGAATTGGTGCAGCCACTATGGAAAAAAGTCTGGAGCTTCCTTAAAGAACTAAAAAGAGTTCCCTTGTGATCCAGCAATCCCACTTCTGGGCATATATCCAGAGGAAACTATATTTTGAAAAAATATATGCAACCCAATATTCATTACAACACTATTTACAATTGGCAAGACATGGAAGCAGCCTAAATGCCCATGTATGAATATATAAAGAAGAAAGTATATATATGTATATATGCCACATAATATATAATATCACTGGTAATATATAATATTACTCAGCCATAAAAAAGAATGAAATAATGCCATTTGCAACAACATGGATAGACCTAGAGATTATCATACTAAGTGAGGTAAGTCAGACAGAGAAAGATAAATATCATATGATACATATTGGAATCTAAAAAAAATAATACAAATCAACTTATTTACAAAACAGAAACAGACTCATGGACAGAAAACAAACTTGTGGTTCCTAAAAGGGGGAGAGGGATGAGGAATAAATTAATAAGCTGGGATTGACATATACACACTATTATATATAAAATAGAGAACCAACAAGGACCTACTGTATAGCACAGGGAACTATACTCGATATTCTATAATAACCTATATGGGAAAAGAATCTGAAAAATAATGGATATATGTATATGTATAACTGAATCACTTTGCTGTACACCTAAAACTAACATAACATTGTAAATCAACAATATTTCAATAAAATAAAAATATAACATGTGAATTGTTGATATAGAGCCTTTGTAAATAACCAGGTTTGACTAAGTTAAAAAAAGGTGAGATGACATTATATAACAAACATGTTGAAGCTTAATACATTTCTAATTGGATTATTTATTTTAGGAACTGGTAAGCAGGAAACACTAAAGAGAAATTTAGTTAATTCAAAGAAGTAATTCATAAATGAGTCTCGAACTCCATGAATATTTTTCAATATTATTTTGTGTGGTGCATTTGAATTTTTCAAAGGTTCTTTAGGAGCAACCACAGGTCTGCTTGGGCTATATTCTGTGTCTGGCCTTTAGTTCAGTGAAAGCAGTTTTGCTTCCAGCTGTTCAAAACATTGGGTTTCAAAATTATATTTAATTAAAAAAATATTTGGGGCCATTCTAGTCTAGATGATGTTGTGTTCACATTTTTAAAGGACATCTTTTATGTAAGACAAAAAAAAGCACACAACAATTAATAGCTTTTCTGTTTAATCTCTATGTATGGATTTAACATATTTAGGTTGAACTGTGCCTAACAAACCCATTTTTTTATTCTACCAGTGCATTCCATTGGATGGTATTTCCCAGCCTCCATTGCAATTACATGTGGTCATGTGGCTGAGTTCTGCCAAAGGTACTCCACTTCCAGGTCCAGTCCATAAAGTCCTTTCACTCCTGATTCACTCTCTTTCTTCACCTGTCACCTCAATATCACTGCCCAGAGTGACCTAGGAAACTAATGATTAAAACAGACACATCCTCCATTGACTTAGGTCACCATATAACTCCATGAGACAGACAGAGCCTTATTCCTGTTCACTTTCTGTGAACTATAAGTAAACCTTATATTGTGCTATCAATGATATTTTAGAGTTTATCTGTTACAGCAACAAGCATCACCTTAAATAATACATATGACTTGGAACAATATTTCTACAAAAACTCTACAGCAAACATTTACCTGATTGTAAAACTTTACAAGAATTCTGATTAAAGTCAGGAAGAAGACAAGAATGCTTGCTACCCCTGGTATTTAATACTGTATTGAAAATCCTAACCAATGAAATAAAACAAGTAAAAAATAAAAATTATAAAGATTGAAAGAGAAAAACTGCTATTGTGTGCATATAACATTATTCTCAATATAAAAATTGTAAAAATTAACAGAGCTAATGATAGAGCTTAGTACATTTTCTGGATAAAAGATCCACAATATAAAAATTGGTAGGTCTAAATTCCAACACTGTGAAGGAATACATTTCTGTTACTTTTAAGTCACCCATTTGTGGAATTTTGTTAAGAAAACTCTAGGAAAAGAATACACCTACCTTGTCATCTTACCAACTTCCTGAGAACCTAGGAAAGTTTCTCTGTTACCTTACAAAAAGATTTTGGTTAACATAAAATTACATTGAGAGAATTCTTCTGCCATGCTAATCGTTTAGACCCTCAATGTTATGAGACAGTCAGAAACCACAAATACTTCAACGGAAGAGATGCAAACTCATGTCTTTGATTAAATTCTGCTATTTTGAAAAGAAAAAGTGAAGGCAAGGTGTGAAAGTAGAGGAAGGAAGGAGGAATTGAAGTGAATCTTTCATTTTCTTCAACTACTAAATATGTCTACTTGAGACATATTTCATTGCAAGACTTGGAAAACCTTAGTACTGTTTTACTCTGGTTTTCATTGCTTTATCGCACAACAGCAAAGGAGCTACATAAATGGAAATTGTCAATCCACTAAAAAAAAACAGCAGTTATGGTCTTCATAATAACATTCACTGTCCCAGAAAGTGAGGAATTAGTGGAAGGAGTAACAAGAATCTGTGTGTCTCAAGAAATTTTGGTTTCCCAACAATGACAGATAGGTGGAAGGAGAATTATTCATTGAATTGGGCTCCAAGACTTCAAGGAACAAGATGAGTTAATATGAGTTTTATGAAGATTCACACTGATTCTCAAAGCCTAGCATGTGCATGATAGGTTCAAAATATTCCTTGGGTGATTTCTAAATCCAACAGTGATGTTAATTTAAGTTATTCTCTGAAGTTTGATCAGAATGAGCTGCATTAATACAGCAAACACATCAGTGTGAAAAGATTGCTACTTTTATCATTGAAGACCATGGTTCTCAAGCTGGTTTCCTACAAAAATTGCTTTGAGCACCTGTTAAAAACTCATATTACTGGGCTCTGCTCAAGATTTAAAGCATCAGAACCTGCAACTGGGACATATCTGTGTTTTAAATAAAATCCCCATGTGTATCTTGTGCAACCAGCATTGCATGGATTTCCACATGGTAGTCATGTATCTAAAGAGTAACCCGAGTAAGGCTGGAAAAAGACTCTACAAATACTCACCCTTTATTATGTACATAGTCAATGCTATGTGTTTTGCTAGGTTATTGCATTAATCTTCATAGAAATTCTATGAAAGAGGAAGTAGTATTAATCTCCTTATAGAACCGACGGAAATGAGACACAGATTACATAAATAAATTGCAGCAGTAAAGTGCAAGACAAGAGTTGGAGCTGGCATACAAATCCAAGTTTGTCAAACTGCAAGCTCATAATCTTTTTATAACAGCCTCCAATTTCAGGGCCAAAATAGTTCTTATGAATGAAATGGATCAAGGAAACAAAAAAAAAAAACAGTTCACTTCTATTCAAGATGATCTGTGGAAGATGGTAGAGAGCACCGTTCCCCCTCCCACCAGGGGGTATTAACATATAATAATGCCTAATTTTAATAATAACAGCAGTATTACATAAGGTTGTATGCTTTTCAGAGAGCTTTCACATAAAACATCTTATTAGATCCTATCAACGATCTTCTGTGGTAAGTAGGACAGAGATTATTAACTACATTTATAGATGAGGACAGGGTGGTTCAGGAAAGAAGAAAAGGAGACATTTCAAGATTGCACTGACAATGAAAAGTTATTAATTCTTTATGCTTCCACTCTCCCATAATATATCTTTTTTGAGGAAGTAATACATTTCTTCACTATTTACTCCAACCTCATCAAGTGTGAAATCTGATTTTTAGAAGCCAAAATGATAGTGGAAATGACTGAAAACGGCAGTGTAATAAGAAAGTAAACGTGGGTTTCAGATTGAGATTTATGTCTACAATTTACTAAATTTATGAAAAGGAAAACTAAACTCTAAGGCTCAGCTTTACTCCCCTGTAAAATGTACATGAAACTAATATTCCATATATTAGAGAACTTGGAAGAATATAAATTACCTATCCCAGTGCCCTGAAATCACACACAATAAATGCTGGCACTATCACCACTATTGCAAAGGCATCCACAGATATGCAGATAGCACAGATAGCAGAAGTAAGATATTAGGAATGCAGGGGGTGCTATTACACAGAAACTTTGGCAGAGAGTGAGGCATCTGTAGTTACCTTTTCTTTTGGGAGTTAGAGGTAGTCTCCATCCCAAGAATAAAATGGAGGTCTTTTGTGGGGAACACTGATAATTTTTATAATAGCTTGAAAAGAAATCCTTTGAATACCTTCCATTTGGGGAGAGTTGAGTAATTGTTTTCTGGGTCTGGCAATGCCTTTTGTGTAGCTTTTCACTTTTGAGCTGAAGGGACCAGGGAAATGCTTGTGTGAGCTGGCTGCTTAGGGATACTCCCAGCTTATCATCTTAAGAAAAAATTGATAACTGAGACCTTCAGCTTTCCTTCAAAAGTGTCATAGTTTGATTTACCACATTGGATAGAAGACAGGACTTCAGTGCAGCAGCTCCAACTAGGAAAACAAATTATGCATTTGTCTCAAACAACTTGATCTCCTTAGGACTAGGGCCTAGCAGGCAGAGGATAGAGAGAAAACAAAACAAAACCAACCAACCAAACAATCAAACAAAAAGTAACCATGGTTCAGCACTTACTATGGGCCAGAGCTATGCTTTGGGTAATTTACTTTTAAAAACCCATAATAAGCCTTTAAGAGAGGTGTTTTGGTTCTGCTTTACAGAAGACTAAACTGACATTAAAAGAGTTTAAGTGACTCTCTCAGGGATTTCCAAAACATAATTATTGAGCTGGTATTAAAATTCATGTCTGCTTATCTGAAGAAACTATTTTCACTCTGCCATGCTGCCTACTATTTTGTACATTATGTACCTGTGGTTTTAAATTTTCATTCAGTTTAAAAATGAAATACAGTATACAGAGATAGAAAGATTTCTATATTTTCTTTAACATCTTTATTGGAGTATAATTGCTTTCCATTGCTGTGTTAATTTCTGCTGTATAACAAAGTGAATCAGCTATACGTATACATATATCCCCATATCCCCTCCCTCTTGTGTCTCTATCCCACCCCTCTAGGTGGTCACAAAGCACCAAGCTTTTCTCCCTGTGCTATGCGGCTGCTTCCTACTAGCTATTTTACATTTGGTAGTGTATACATGTCCATGCCACTTTCTCACTTAGTCCCAGCTTACCCTTCCCCCTCCCTGTGTCCTTAAGTCCATTCTCAACGACTGTGTCTTTATTCCTGTCCTGCCCCTAGGTTCTTCAGAACCATTTTTTTTCTTTTTTTAGATTCCATATATATGTGTTAGCATATGGTATTCATTTTTCTTTTTCTGACTTATGATATTTTAAGCATTGTGTCTAACCCCCAAATGAAGGATTGGTTATAGTTATTCTTCAAGATTAAAGTTTTTCTTCCTTCCCATTTTGAATTCAAGAACTGAGGTGTTTCATCAATTACCCTCAAGACTTGCACAGGGCCTGTGAATAAGACTCCTCCCACCTTCACACTCTCACTTTTCCTTGGGATTCAAAAACAATGCAACAACACAAGAACAGTGATGGGCAAACAAAGATCCCTGTCTTGATTGATCTGTTCTTCATTCCCACTGCCAACTCCTTCTCCATACAATGCTTTACAATGCACTGCATCTATAATACCCTGCCATATAAAAATTAGTATGAACATAATAAACTTCAGGCACAAAAGGCTCTAATCCTCACATCATTCCAGAGCCATTATGGTGACAATGACATAATTTATAAAAAGGAAAATTAGCAAAGCTCTGTGCCAGTTATCAGAAGCAAAGCACATGTCTGAGGCACACATCAGAGACCTCATTTTCAAATTTTAAATTGCTTGTAGCTCTTCACCTTAAGATTTCAAAGTGGTGTCATCTGGAGCTTTGAATTTAAGCATAACTCCAACAAATCAGATTTATTGGGGAATAACTGAAATTCTGTGCATGAGAATAAGCAATTGTTCCTTTTATGAGTTTATATACTTCCTAATTGTGCTCTGGCTTTCTCTTCATGTCACAGGGTCGTCCATGTCAGCTTTGCTTACCACTTTTCCTTCTCTCGATTCTGAATGTGCTTGATACCCAAATGAAAAAAAGTCTGGTTTTATTTAAAATTGGCTTTAGTGTTTGCATGTGTTGTATTTAAGACATTAAAATCAGGAAATTAGATTCCTGACAGCCATGGGAATTAATTACTTCTACCCATTACACATCAAGACCAAATTATTTCACTTCTTGAAACAGTTTTTCTTAATTGTTTCATGCTTTGCAGAGTCATATTAAACACAAATAGTCACTTCTTTGGTTTTATTGACAATGTATGGTTTGAATTATGTTGTTGATGGTCTTTTTGGAAACTGTACTTTTTACTATTTCTTTTCCTTCCTGCTTCCATTTGTAATTTGATGGTCTTACCTAAATTAAACTGTTTTATTCTTTAGAGTTACTTCAATTGATATATATTTTCAAAATTTACAACCTACATCTAATGGAATCAAAATAAGATTTTTTTTGCTCTTAATTTTTTCTTTGGCTGTATTTTTCAGTATGGCAGCCACTGCCCACATGTAGTTATTTAAATAATTTAATGTAATTAAAATTAAGCAAAATTGAAATGTAAGTTTATTGGTAATATTGGCCATGTATCAAGTTCTCCATGGTAACCTGTGGCTAGTGGCTACTATTCTGAACAGCAGAGGTAAAGAACATTTCTATCATCATTGCAGAAAGTTCTATTAGACAGAACTGCTTCAAGGGCTCTTTCCAAATGATGAAGCAACTGCTTCTTCACAGAGTTGTAATGAAGAGTTACCAAAACAAACATCCGAACCCTCACCCCCAAAACCCTAAGTGTCTTTATGATGACACAGGTTCATTAAATACTCATTTATTGGACTACTGGTTACTGTATATAACAGGGTTCTGGTTTGAGTGTAAGAATGTTCATCACTGGAAATCCAACGGCCTTCCATGTGTTTATTTGCATGAGGGATGAAGGATTCAAATATGAAAGGGCCAGTAAGAAAGGCTTATTATTGAGAGTGTGTTTAGCATGTATAGAAGAGGGTAGAGAGGAGGAAAAAAATTGGTATACCCTGTTATAAGTGAAATTTAAATTCATTGAGTTGAGATCTCCAGATGCAAGCACCTAGGGGAGATAATTATTCATTATAAATGGAAGACATGTTTAGCTAGAGTTTATAAACGACTAAGGCACAAGGTACATACCTCTGGGATATTTAGAAGAAAATAAAACTAAAGGAAGCAGATATTCCTTCCCAATGTCCTTTTGGCACCTGGACAGATGGAGACTATATCTACAAGAGACCATTGGAAACAATGACATCTAGTGAGGTAATACAGTGTCCCTTGGAACAATAGGTGATCTGAGAGGACTGACAGCCTTGGGACATCAATAGCATCCCCTGGAAGGACCTGGTGCAGTAGCATCAGAACTCTCAGGGAACACAAAGAGCAGGAGATGCACCTAGGATGGAGAGAGGTAACCTAATGGCAAAGAGTAGAAGCTAAAAGATGCCTTACAAAGAACTGCTGTCCACTTCTCAGTGCTTATTAGGATAAAAAATAAGATGATACATTTTAGTTTATCAGAGAAGTAACATGGTTTAATACATGCATTAATATTTGAATATATGGTTCTTGGTGGGGTTGAAATGGCTACAATAATCTAGTATATTAATTTAGGGTAAGATTACATTAGATTGCAGGGAGTACAATGTACATATTTATATGTATTGTTGTACAACAAAGCACTGATGAGGATGAGTAACTGTTAAATAAACAATTTCCCCCTTCTCTTTCTTTTTTTTCATCATTTGTTTTTAAGCTTTCTGGGCACTATTTACTATCAGTAAATAATAAAGTATTCTTTAACATTGGTAGGTTGAGGTAAGCTTTATCAATGAACTCCAAACACCTAAGGGAATCAAGGAAAAAGTTGGAATTTGGGGATTTACAAGTGCACTTATGAACTAAAACTGTGGCTCACTCAACAGCCAATAACACATCTGAATATTAACTCTCACTTCCTGCTGTCCTGCTATACTATTCATTACAAGAAATGAGGCCCTCCTGAATAAACATTGGGGACAAAGATTGAAATTAAAGAATTCAATGTGAATCTGAATCATTTCTTCCCTATTGACCTTGAATGAGAAAAACACATAACTGTATGCTTGTTTGTTTGTTTGTCTTTCTCCCTCTTCTTGCCATAAAAAAGTCTTATGCACTTCTCAGAAGCTGGAGCTCTTGCATAGCTCTGTCATCGATTAACCATGTAACCTAGATCAAAAGCTACATTTATTTCCATTTTGTCATAGTTAATATTCAGATAGTAATCTCCATTTAATATGTGAAAATGTGAATGGGAAACCAAGAAAAAGAACCATGTAAATGCTGTTTATTGAACATGTGCCAGGTATCAGGTACATTTACTAAAATTTTTAATACTATTTTCTTTTAAATAATCTATGATGTAGTATAATGGAAATCTGTAATATGTAGTAATCCTCCCAGCATCTGGATACTCTTCTTAGTTTGGGGCCTGCAAAAATTGAAGGGAAGCAGTGTTCACCTCTTACTATCAAAGCCTAGGTGTTGAGTGTCAGGCCTTCCCTTTGCTCCGTAAAACTAAAGCATAGCCACAGTACCTAGGAAAGTCCACTTGCCTAGAAAGTTGAATTTTGAGTTACTCAAAGGTGCAGGGACTGTTTGCAATGACCGTGGCAGAGAATCTATAATAAAATCCCATCCATCACTCCATAAAAAACTTAATGTGGTAGGATCGTGGCTGCACCTGGCATTCTTTGGTCCCTACTCACTTTTTCTCTACCGTCTTATGGCTTCTGTGAGCTCCCTGATGTCTCCTCAATACATTATCATCCTGTTAAATTTAGCTAAAATTTGTTTTCTTTTTATTTCACAGAAGAAAGAGGTAGAGGTCAGAACTCCCAGATGATTTGTGTATGTACAGAGAACACAAAGCTCAGGTAAATACTTTTTAGAGTCAGTCTCTAAGTAAGGTTCTTATGAGAATGTCAAATGCCACTCTTTCCTGAAGAAAATAGAAGAGATTCAATACATATTCCACCAGTTATCTCTCAGGTTTTTCTCTTTATCAAAATCAACAGAGCAAGAGTTACAAAACTTCAGGTCCTTAAGATTTACCTGTAGAGCTTGTTAAACTGCAGATTTCTATGCCAGGGTGGGGACCCCATTTTAGCAGACACCACACAGATTTTATTGCCATTGATGAATCCTGCAGAAAGGCTGAGGCTAAAGGAACCAACTTTTCTACATTTTCCTCCCTGCTTTATTTCCTTTCAGTGGCCTCCAAGGGAGTTACTGTCCATATAACACCCATTGTGGCCTCTGTCCACCATGCACTCCCAATTACCTGGAAGAACTGCTGGAGCACTAGCTTAGGCCTGTGCAAATCTTTCACTGAGTATCTGATTCTTAAGGTTATTTTTGGAATAATAATATGCAAGACAGACCCTCAGGATCCAATTCCTGGTGCTAGTGCACTGGCTGATTTGACAAACAAGCCTGCTCAGTGACCTTGTGTTGAGAACACAGACGTTGTTCTGGACTATGGGTGTCAGTTTTCTTAGGCCACTTACTATCCTCTTTCTGATCTAGACTCAACTCACAGCACTTTATAGTTACATCTGGTAATGATTTTTCTGCTGTGACCAAGATGTTGCCCAAGTTTTTCCATTTTCCTCTTTCCATTTCTGAGACTGCTAAAGTGCTATTATTTCTCAATGTAAAGCATCCCTAGATATAAGAAAATACTTTGCTTCTTTAGTGGCTTACACTTTCCAGTTCAGCAATCAGAAAACAAAGCAAGGCTTTTATCTAGCTCCATTTCAAAAATCTTGGGGGAAAGTCTAAAATTAGGCAAACGTGAATAATGTGCTCACTTATGGGAAGAGGGAGAACTATTTTTAAACAGGCAAAGAGTGCTAGTAGAGATATCATTATGAGGGAATAATCTTAGATGCCATCATGATGATTTCTGATAACTCACAGAAGATTCTCGGGTTAGACTGAATCCTCCTTCTGTTGTTTATGCTTCCATTTTCTTGTCTCACTTACATTGGCTAAACTTGGGTCCTACAGTTAACAGGTACTTTCAGGAGAAAGCTAGATATTTCTCAATATTTTTTCTTTTTAGATTAAAATTTAAAGGACATTAACTGAATACCTACTATGTGGCAGGCATATTTGTAGATTACCTCATCAAATTCTCACTCTCAGTGAGAGAGATGAAATTTTTCACAATTTATGAAAAATAACCAGCTGAGAGATTAAACAACTTGTCAAAGATTACACAGCCAATAAATAGTGAATCTAAGATGTGAATTCAATCCTTGATTTCAAGACCAATGCTCTTCCCACTATTATATAGGTATAGTACATTCACCACTCAAGCATGATCAATCAAGAATTGGAAGCTAAACCCAAACCATTCAGCTTTAATTTATCACTGACAGATTTTAATCTCAGTTGTACTATTTTTCTTTGCACCTGTCCCCATATAAGGCAGATTCCTATATCTAACACTCCATCCATAGTATTTCACCTATTCCTATTCTTTAATAACATATTTCCTGTGCCCAGCTAGATTTCTTACTTTTTTGAGCACTTAACAAACTTCTTTAGCCACGTGTATCATTTCCACCTTGAAACCATGACCTTGCTTTTGATCCTTTCCTCATTCATTTCACAATTTTTGAGCACCTGTTATGACTTCTCCATCTCTTATATGCAATTAGCCACTGGATTTTCTTTCTCTTTGATTAAATCTATGTGCTTTAATCTTTGAAGTGAATATTTGATTTGATTTTTCCACTCAATTCCTAGTTCACTGCTTCCTATAGTCCACTCCTAGATTACTGCAGTAGCCCTTGGCCAGTATCCCTGTCATTAATATACCTTAGGTTGCCACCATCTTCCACTAAATCAACTTAGGTGTTCAATTCACACACCACCTCCTTGGGGATGCCTTATTTTGTCTTCCAGGACTAAACTAGTTACTAGACGTACTCTATTCAATATTTTAAAACAGACTTTAAAAAGATTGCTTTAAAAGAAATTTAGCAAAGGGCTATATTGTGGTGATCATTAACATAAACTTACTAGAAAAATGAAAACCACAAAACTCCTAATAAAATTTAAATGTGTTTTTATGGATTTGGATGAATTTTCCAGTGATAGCCCTATACATGGATTAAAACAATACCATATCTCAAACTACATAAAGTTGAATATGAGTTCCAGAGATATGTTCAATGACTCAAAGAGTAGCAATAGTGAGGTCAATGACATTGACACTGAAGATAAATGTGAGAATGAAAAATAAGCAACATTTAAAAATTAGAGAGCAGTCAAGATGGTGGAATAGGAGGACCTGGGGTTCACTTCTCCCCACAAGTACATCAAGAATACATCTACAAGTGGAAAAATTCACACAGAGCATCAGCTGAATACTAGCAGAGGACCTCAGACACATAAAAGGACAAGAAAAGATTCCTGCATAACTGGGTAGGATGAAGAAGAGAAAGGGAAGAAAAAGAAAAGGGGAAATGGGATGGGACCCACACCCCTTGAGTGGGGCTGAAGGAGAGGAGAGGTTACTCTAACCCCTCACCGGTGGAAAATACCCTGAAATAGAGGGGAAGCTTTGGGGGCTATTGGAAGAAAGTGTAGTGGCTGGTCTGTGGCAGGCAGGATAGAGCAAGTCTTGCACTGATGATCTGTATCATAGCCCTGCATGCCCCAGTCTGAGACTGGTGTCCACCATTATAGATGGGGGCTGGGTGCTAAAGCGTGGGGTTACGAGAGTGGGCCTGGGAAGAGGACTGGTGTTGGCTGCATGGACATGGCCTGAAGGGGTGGGAGTGAGGAGCTCAGTTGTGTGGAGGCAGCCTGTGGGGATAGGAGTAAGGAGTTTCAGAGCTGGGAATGATCCTGGAGGAAGCACAGACTGCCTTGGAAGTGAGGAGTCATTGTTAAGTGATGATCAAGGGGTGGGGTCACCATCATGGGCTTTCTCCCCATACACCAGTCCCTGATGCTGCGGGCACTGGGGGGGATTCCCAGCAGAGTGATCATGCATGCCCCAGTCTTTTTTTTTTTTTTTTTAACATCTTTATTGGAGTATAATTGTTTTACAATGGTGTGTTAGTTTCTGCTGTATAACAAAGTGAATCAGCTATACATAAACATATATCCTGATATCTCCTCTCTCTTGCATCTCCCTCCCACCCTCCCTATCCCACCCCTCTAGGTGGACACAAAGCACCAAACTGATCTCCCTCTGCTATGTGGCTGCTTCCCACTAGCTATCTAGTTTACATTTGGTAGTGTATATATGTCCATGCGACTCTCTCACTTCGCCCAAGCTTACACTTCCCCCTCCCTGTGCCATCAAGTCCATTCTCTACATCTGTGTCTTTATTCCTGTACTGTCACTAGGTTCATCAGGACCCAGTCTTAACTACCTTATGCCCCTCCTGCCTGAGCAAGCATGTGTGTCCCAATCAGTTGCCACCTCTAGACCCTCCCACCTAAGCAAGCAAGTGTCCCCCAGTCAGATGCTGCCTTCGTCCCCTCTTGTCTGGGCAGAGAGCAGACTCCTGAGAGTGGCCCACATGCAGAGGTGAGGCCAAAACTAAAGCTGAGCCACAGGGGCTGTGTGATTAAGGAAGAGGGACAGGAATATATCTGTGCAGCTGTAAAAGTCACAGATTAAACCACTGCCATCAGCCTGGTATATCCAACACCTGAAGAACATCTGAGTGAACAATGAGTACTCTCACAACTGAAACCAGTCTAGCTTTAACAGCTGTGGCATTTGAGGGCATGTACACGTGGGACTTGGGCCAGGTCAGAGTCGCAGTTGCCACCATGGTGCCCACAGTGTGTCCAGAGACCTACCTAGAGGTATTGGAAGGCCTCCTGGAGAGGAGGGGGATGACTGTGTCTCACCTTGGGGTAAAGACACTGATAGTGGAGGCCCCAGAGAATTGTTGCTATTGTTTTAATTTTATATTTATTTTTAATTTTTTAAATATATTTTTTGTCTATTTTTAGTTTTTTGGTTTATTTTTGTTTGCGTTTGTTGTCTTTTTTGCTTTTAAAAATTTTTTTTCTTTTCTGGTTTCGTTTTTTTGGTTTTTGTTTTGTTTTGTTTTATTTTGTTGTTGTCATTTATGTGTGTTTTTTTTGTTTTCTTTGTTTTTTTCTTTTTGTTTTCTTTTTGTTTTTTGTTAGTTTTGTTTTGATTGTTTTTGTGGTATTTTGGTATTTTTGTTGGGTTGTTTTCTTTGTGTTTCTGTTTTTTATTTTTGTTTGGTTTTGCTTTTATAGTATGTCTTGTTTTTTGTCTGTTTCGCTTTTCTTGCTTTGTTGTCATTTTGTGTGTCTAATTTTTGTTTTCTTTGCTTTTCTTATTTTCTGTAATTTTTAGTTTTGTTTTTATTGTTTGTTTTAGTTTTGGGTTTTTTTCTTGCATTGGTTGTTTTCTTTTTGTCTTCTTTATATTTTGTTTGTTTATGTTTCATTGGTTTTGTTTTTATTGTTTGACTTGGTTTTCATTGTCTGTTTTCTCTTCCTTTTTTTTCTTTTCTTGACTGCATCACATGGCTTCTGAGGTCTTGGTTCACCAGATGGCCGTCAAACCTGAGCCCTCATGGTAAGAGTGCTGAGTCCTGGCCACTAGACCACCACAGAATTCCTGGTCTAAGGAATATTAATTGACATGAGGTCTCCCAGAGGTCCCCATCTTGGCACCAAGACCTGGCTCAATCCAATAGCCTGCAAGCTCCAGTGCTGGAAGCCTCAGTCCAAACAACCAGCAATATAGGAACACAGCCCCACCCATCAGTATACAGGCTGCCTATCATCATACTAAGCTCACAGACACCTCAAAACACACCCTCTGAAATGGCCCTGTTCACCAGAGAAAAAAAAAACCCAGCTTCACCTACGAAAGCACAGGCATGAGTCCCTCTCACCAGGAAGTTGACAGAAACCCCTGGACCAACCTCACCCACGAGGGAGCAGACACCAGTAAGAGGAAATATGACCCTGCAGCCTGCAGGAAGGAGACCACAAACACAGTAAATTAGACAAAATGAGATGACAGAGGAATATGCTGCAGATGAAGGAGCAAGTAAAAACCTACAAGACCAACTAAATGAAGATGAGATAGGCAATCTACCTGAAAAAGAATTCAGAATAGTGATACTAAAGATGACACAAGATCTTGGAAATAGAATGGAGGCACAGACCAAGAAAGTACAAGAAGGGTTTAACAAAGCCCTAGAAGAACTAAAGAACAAACAGATGAACAATAAAATAAATGAAACAAAAAATACACTAGAAGGAATCAATAGCAGAATAACAGAGGCAGAAGAACAGATAAGTTAGCTGGAAGACAGAATGGTGGAAATCACTGTCACAGAACAGAATAAAGATAAAAGAATGAAAAGAAATGAGGACAGTTTCAGGGACTTCTGAGACAACATTAATGCACCTGTATTTGAATCATAAGGGTCCCAGAAGAAGAAGAGAAAGAGAAAGTGTCAGAGAAAATATTTGAAGATATTATAGTTAAAAAATTCCCTAACATGGGAAATGAAATAGTCACCCAAGTCCAGGAAGTGCAGAGAGTCCCATACAAGATAAATCCAAGGAGAAACATGATGAGACATGTATTAATCAAACTAATGAAAATTAAATACAAAGAAAAGATATTAAAAGCATAAAGAGAAACCAACAAATACAAGGGAATACCCATAAGGTTATCAGCTGATTTTTGAGAAGAAACTCTGCAGGCCAGAAGGGAATGGCATGCCATATTTAATGTGATGAAAGGGAAAAACCTACAACCAAGAATACTCTACCCAGAAAGGCTCTCATTCAGATTTGACAGACAAATCAAAAGCTTTACAGATAAGCAAAACCTAAGAGAATTCAGCACCACCAAACCAGCTTTACAACAAATACTAAAGGAAAATCTCTAGGCAGGAAACACAAGAGAAGAACAAGAAAAAGACCTACAAAACAAACCCAAAACTATTAAGAAAATGGCAATAGGAACATACATATTGATAATTACCTTAAATGTAAATGGATTAAATGCTCCAACCAAAAGACATAGACTGGCTGAATGGATACAAAAACAAAAACTCTATGTATGCAGTCTACAAGAGACCCACTTCAGACCTAGGGACACATATAGACTGAAAGTGAGGGGATGGAAAAAGATATTCCATGCAAATGGAAATCAAAAGAAAGCTGGAGTAGCAATACTCATAACAGATGAAATAGACTTTAAAATAAAGACTGTTACAAGTGAAAAGGAAGGACACTACATAATGATCAAGGGACCAATCCAAGAGGAAGACATAACTATTGTAAAGATATATGTACCCAACATAGGAGAAGCTCAATACATAATTCAAATGCTATCAGCCATAAAAAGGGAAATCGAGAATAATACAATAACAGTGGGTGATTTCAACAGCTTACTTACACCTAAGGATAGATCATCCAGACAGAAAATAAATAAGGAACATAAGCCTTAAATAACACATTAGAACAGGAGACTTAATTGATATTTATAGGGCATTCCATCCAAAAGCAGCAGAATATATTGTCTTTTCAAGTGTACATGGAATATTCTTCAGGATCACATCTTGGATCACAAATCAAGTCTTGGTAAACTTAAGAAAATTGAAATCATATTAAGCATATTTTCTGATGAAAACATTATGAGATTAGAAATCAATTACAGGAAAAAACACTGTAAAAAACATAAATATATGGAGGCTAAAAATAAAAGTTACTAAATAATCAATGGATCACTGAAGATAATCAAAGAGGAAATCAAAAAAATATCTAGAAAAAAGACAATGAAAACACAACAATCCAAAACCTATGGGACACAGCAAAAGCAGTTCTAAGAGGGCAGTTTATAGCAATACAATCTTACCCCAAGGAACAAGAAATATCTCAAATAAACAACCCATTCTTACACATAAAGCAACTAGGGAAAGAAGAACAAACAAAGCCAAAATTTAGTAGAAGGAAAGAAATAATAAATATCAGAGCAGAAATACAGAAAACAATAGAAAATTTTAATGAAACTAAAAACTGGTTCTTTTAGAAGATAAACAAAACTGATAAACCTTTAGTTAGACTCATCAAGAAAAAAAGGGAGAGGATTCAAATCAATAAAATTAAAAATGAAAAAGTGGAAGTTACAACTGACACTGCAAAAATACAATGAATCATAAGAGACTACTACAAACAACTATATGTCAATAAAATGGACAACCTAGAAGAAATGGACAAACTCTAAGAAAGATATAACCTTCCAAGACTGAACTAGGGAGAAAGAGAAAATATGACCAGACCAATCACAAGTACCGAAATTGAAATTGATTTAAAATCCTCCAACAAACAAAAGTCCAGGACCAGATAGCTTCACAGTCAAATTATATTAAACATTTAGAGAAAAGTTAACACCTACCCTCTTGAAACACTTCCAAAAAATTGCAGAGGAAGGAACACTCCAAAACTCACTCTACAAGGCCACCATCACCCTGATACCAAAACCAGACAAAGATATCACAAGAAAAGAAAATTACAGGCCAATATCAATGATGAATGTAGACACAAAAATCCTCAACATAATACTAGAAAAAAAATCCAACAACACATTAAAAGGATCATACATCCTGATCAGTAGGATTTATCACTGGGATGTAAGGTTCTTTAATGTATGCAAATCAATCAATGTAATACACCACATTAACAAATTGAAGAATAAAAAACACATGATCATCTCAATAGATGCAGAAAGATCAGATGAGGATGTCCTCTAATCACTTTTGTTCAAAATAGTTTTGGAAGCTGGCCATCAGAAGAGAAAAAGAAATAAAATGAGTCCAGATTAGAAAAGCATTAAACTGCCACTGTTTGCAGATGACCATGATGTCATGATACTAGTCAGAGAAAATCCTAAATATGCTACCAGAAAACTACCAGAGCTCATCAATGAATTTGGTAAAGTTGCAGGATACAAAATTAATACACAAAAATCTTTTGCATTCCTACACACTAACAATGAAAGATCAGAAAGAGAAGTTAAGGAAATAATCCCATTCACCACTGCATCAAAAAGAATAAAATACCTAGGACTGCACCTACCTAAGGAGGCAAAAGAACTGTACTCAGAAAACTATAAGATACTGATGAAAGAAATAAAAGATGACACAAACAGATGGAGAGATATACAATGTTCTTGGATTGGAAGAATCAATATTGTGAAAATGACTATACTACCCAAAGCAATTTACAGATTGTATGCAATCCCTATCAAACTGTGGCATTTTAAAAATAGCACCAAAGAATGGCATCTTTCACAGAATTACAACAAAATATTTTACAATTTTTATGGAAACATAAAAGACCCCAAAGAGCAAAGGCAATCCTGAGAAAGAAAAACACAACTGGAGGAATCAGGCTCTCTGTCTTCAGACTATACTACAAAGCTACAGTCATCAAAACAGTATGGTACTGGCACAAAAACAGAACTGTAGATAAATGGAACATGAAAGAAAGCCATAGATAAACCCACACACTTATGGTCACGTAATCTATGACAAAGGAGGCAAGAATATACAATGGAGAAAAGACAGTCTCTTCAATAAGTGGTGCTGGGAAAACTGGACAGCTACATGTAAAATAATGAAGTTAGAACACACCCGAACACCATTCACAAAAATAAACTCAAGATGGATTAAAGACCTAAATGTAAGGCCAGATACTATAAAACTTTAAGAAGAAAACACAGGGAGAACACTCTCTGACATAAATCATGGTAAGATAATTTTTGATCCAACTCCTAGAATAATGAAAATAAAAGCAAAAATTAACAAATGGGACATAGTTAAACTTAAAAGTTTCTTCACAGCAAATGAATCCATGAACAAAATGAAAAGAAAACCCTCACAATGAAAGAAAATATTTGCAGACAAAACAACTGACAAGAGATTAATCTCCAAAATATACAAAGAGCTCATGCAGCTCAATATCAAACAAACAAAACAAACATCCCAATCAAAATATGGGCAGAAGATCTAAATAGACATTTCTCCAAAGAAGACATACAGATGGAAAAAAAAAACATGAAAAAGATGATCATCATCAGTAATTATTAGAGGATTGCAAATCAATACCACAATGAGGTATCACCTCACATCAGTCAAAATTGCCATCATCAAAAAGTCTACAAATAATAAATTCTAGAGAGTGTGTGGAGAAAAGAGAACCCTCCTACACTGTTGGTGGGAAAGTAAATTGGCACAGCCACTATGGACTAGAGTCCATATGACTCTAAAAAATTAAACTTGTTGAGGCATCAAGAAGATTCTCATTTTCCCCCTTTCCCAGATTTCTATTTATGAAAGCCCTTTTTACATATTTAAAACTTACTATGCTTTATTATTTGGAGGACTCTAAAAAAATGAGACAATTTCAAATATTGGTATGTGAGATTTTTTTTTTTTAAATCACAGAACCAGAAACCTGTAGAAGGTTTCTCTGTACACGTTTTGGCTAAAATCCAAGAGTAACATCATAAATGTGATCTTTTTGCATGGATTAGTATTACCTGAATTCACATATAGTAAGGAGTGGTAAGAAGAATGATGGTTTTGCTTAGCAACCTCAAGTCTTCCTTCCCCAGTCCAAGGTCAAAAGATTGAATCTTTTCCAGTGGTGTATACTGTGAAATCAAAACAATATATATACATTATATATATATATATTCATATATATGTATATATATATAACCTCCACTGATTTTGCTGTCCCCAAATTCCAGGGTTCCATGTAGGTATGTAGGTACTCCATCATTTTCTTAGTTAAAGGTGGTGCAGGGTACAATATTTCCTGGGGGCTATATCCTAACATGTTTAAGAACACTAGATTTGTCAGAAAGTTTACAGGGTGGCAGGTTTTCCAAGGATGAATATTCTAATTATATAGTGTATGTATCTTACATCTAGAGTATCTGCTAATCCAGGTCTCTATTTCATAACATAATACTTTTGATATAGCAGAGAGAAGGCCTTCCTAAAGATGATGAGATAGTCAGGATACCTGTTGTCTAGATTGTGATAGAAAAAGAAAATAATTGATAAACACTTGAGTCATGATTTAAATAGTATCCTGCTGTTCTACCAGGGTGAAAATTAACTCTAAAATGTGGAGAAAAATTTATTTGCCAGATCAAAAATTTCATAATAAGTTGTAGGGGCTTTATTAATTTGCTCCATTATGGTGTTCATAATCCCATTGGTCTGAAGAACGATCTATCATGTGTACTGTAAAAACTCAGGAAATAAGTGGAGATTTATTTGGAATTGTCACCTCTGTGTCATTCAAGTCTACCAAGATATCTTTGCATTTCTATCAAGGTTGAAATATTTTTTGGATTTACTGTTTCTGTCCATAAAGAAGAACATTCAATGACTTCAATTTGCTATTAGCCCCTATGCTAACTTCATGGAGCTAGGTTTCTGCTGGTTGTTGAAGTTCTTTATTGTTAGCATATCACAGTAACTGGGGAAGAGACCTGAAGTGTTGGCTTGGGTCCTTCTGGGCCTATGATAATGTGAATCCAAGTAAGAACTTTATTTATCACCCAGTCCCTCTAAACCTTCATTCTGACTGATAAATTGAGACTCTGATTAGTATTTTACCGTTTCTAGGATTCAAAAGGTGGGACATTTTTCTTTCTCAGTGAAGAGTTACCCAGATTAGTGGCCATGGAGAAATTTGAAAGGCTCTGAGATACAGAGAAATAAAATTAACTCACAACTAGAAATTAAGAGGAAAGATCTGAGTCTGCAGCTGTTATTGAACATGGTTCCACTGCTTGTCACTTACAAAATCAGTACTCACAAATGGTAGAAAGGAAAGATGCCTTTAATTTAGAACGCTGGCAATCTGGGGAGATGGTGGATTCAGCATCTCCCCAAAAGCACTTCTGAAAATTCTGCCCAGTAATGAAAGTTTTAAAGAGAAACAGGAAAGTAACCTCAGTTAATCATTGAGATAGGAGGTCAGAGTTGTCACCATTTATCACTGTGTGCAGGCTTGTGTGCAGGCTCGTTGACTCTTTGTGATCTTCCTCTAGATGTTAGGTTCTTCACACAGTTTGGTCACACACTTTGTTCAGATTACTGAAGGGGAAGTTAAAGAAGAACCTTGTCATCTGTTAATTACTTATTCTTCACTTCCACTTCTTTGATCTGTGGAACGAACCAACAAGTTAAGCAAGGTACTGTGTGATTAAAAGATTTAAAAGTTGTGCTTGAGCTGGAGATGAGTAGAGCATGAGGGTGCCTGGTTTAAAAGTTAGTTACAATGTAGCTTTGCTAAAGTGACAAGAAAAGGGGTTTCAGGCTAGGGGCAGTTTCCAGCAAAGAGCTCCTTACGCAGCCTGGTAACTCAAGTGAGCCCTTTGTTTTGGGGACTTGTGAATTGTTGATTTTGTTCCTGGTGAATCCTTGATTGGTTATCAAGAGATCTCTTGATGTCAGACTATTCACTGAACCCTGATTTTTATGCCACAGTGTTGTATTTACAATGACTGTACTCACTTTGTTAATGGCATTTAACAGTTAGCACTTGGGAACAAGACCCTAAGATTCATTACACTCAACCTGAGATCAGAAATTACAAATGTCTCATAGATGTTCCAGGCCTACAGAGGACAAACAGGAGAACTCTATTTAAAAGATTTTGGTCAATTGTTTCACTTGATCAAGAGGAAAGGGTCTGAAACTGACCATGAGACATGGTGAGATGTTAAGTATTCTTAAAGATCTCATCAGCTTTTTTATTGCCTACAGTTATTGGATCCTTCACCCTCAGTCACTCAAAGGCTTTCTGGTCACTGTTCGGTTCTGACTGTGTTGCAAATTCGGAATGTGTTTTAATGACTAAGGAGGTTCCAACAAGCATGTGAAATACAGAACCTCTGGTGATTGCACATACATCAATTCAGCCCAACCCCAAATTATTTCATTCTGTCTTAGATTTGTGCCCATAAAATCTAAGTCCACATATTTAACCCAAATTATTAGAGAATATATTGATAAATTTCTCTCATTTATTCTAAATACATCTTTTTTCTTCTTCACTCATGTCTTCATTCAGTCCTTCAGATCATGATGTGTTTAATTACAATTATATTTTGAGAAACAATGAGTGATAGCGGATGGGGACAATTGTTAACTTTACTAACTCTGAGTGATATTTCAGTGTCATTGGGCCATTCAGTGGCTTGCTAAATTCTGTGGATCCTTCCAGTCTTCTTCCAATAGTTGGGGTGTTACTCTTTCCTGCTAAAGGTCTTAAAATATTGAAATGAATTTAGGCAACATAGCAGACTTAGTTGTGATGTAAAATAAAATGAAAATTCAGCATTTCATAGAATCCATTGTTATTTATTCCCCACACTTCATCCTCAGTGTGCATATGGATCCATCTAATTACATGATCATTTAACTCATTTATTGTCTCTGCTGATAATTTCCCATCTGGGAATCTGGGTGGGCAGGAGAAATTGTCTCACCACCTCCGCATCATGTCAACCCAGTATAAAATTCCATATACATATATATATCCCTGAGCATCTGTTCTTAAAGATCCAAGTGACAGAAAACTACTCTGAAACACACACTAAAAAGATTTCTCATGGTATCCATGAAAGAGCTAAATTCAAACCTCAGAAGTGAGATCAAGTAGTTGGTCAGTTGAATGTATAGAAATGTGGGTAGATTGTCTTCTCTATGTGTGCGCTTTCATAATTTTAGGTATCCTTAGGAATCTCAGCCTACTTTTTCAGTTTGTTTTTCATTTGGTTTGGCTATATTTGTGATTTATCCTGAGGGCAAATAGTGGTGACAGAAGTTACTTCTGATAATAAAAGATTCATACAACTGTTTCCATCTCTCTAATTAGTTTCTTTGCTGACTACACTATGGTTGATTCTCTTCTGCCCCATTACCTCTCATTTTTAAATTATTCAGGAATTCTTATGCAAAGCAATTCACTCCTTTTTGACGGTCCCTTCTTTAACTCAAATAGGATTTCAAGTAGCTCAGGTATGCATTTGGCCTTATTTTCATTCCATGTTCAAGAAATTCTCTACCATTTAGTTCGTTGATGGGACTCATTCTGAATTTACAACAGAGTTATGGATTTATTTCATTTGTGTATTTCTTCTGTTATATTTCAAAGCAATATTATTAATGAGTGATAAATGTATTATTTAACTGTCTGCTATCTTAAATTAGATATTAAGACAAATTTTTTTTTAAATCCTACCTAGTTGTTAAGGAATGAGATCATGCTCTATATATGTGTCCTTGTGGTTGTTTGAACTCTTCTCCTATTTTGAAGTTTTTTAAAAGCCAAAATCTCAAACGTTTTTTACCTAAACAAGAATAGTTATTAGATTTACCATAAAATAATTTAATTAGGGCAGTAAGACTATTTGTCAGCCCCAGGGAATCTTTGCTGAAGAAAAGTCCTCATAATTACTTATAACTAAAAATCTGACCCTTTTCCAGGAAAAAGGTAGTGTGAGTGTGTGGGTGTTTGAGAGCTCTGAAAGAGGCTATGTGATGTGCAAGACAGCATCAAATGTAAGGGAGAAACAATGCTGAAATCATAAGGCATACTTATTTTTAAAAATTCTTTATAATACAAGGAAGGTGGTTTTTAAGATGCTTTATTAAAGTAAACATTACAAAGTAATGAGGCTTCAAAAGAGGACATTTTAAAGGAGAGAAAAAAATGTAAAATCTGCTTATTTCAGAGAGATCACTTTGATAACTGGCTATGTTGAGGATGTTACTTGTGAGCACAAGGCATGAGAGACAATGAAAAACTGGAGACTGAGAATGAGCCACTTGTTCAAGAAATTTTAGAAAAACGACTGGTGGAAGATGTGCCAAGGGAGGGTTTTAAATACTTTTAACTAATTTTAATTGACATGTGAAAGAGGGAAAATTGGCAGAAAACATAAAGACTTCTTGGTTTGTTCTGATGATCAGGGCTGAATAAATTTTAGAAATAATTATAAAATATCTGGGTGAAAATTCATAGTAAGGGAAGCAGCAATCTCCACCAACTGGCAAAAGTTCACCACAAACAGGTCTGACTCTCTTCAGGTTTTTTTGAAAGTTCTATGAGATCATTGTAGTAATAATCCAATGTTACTGGCACAGCAAGGAAATATTAGGCAAGTAACTACTGAACACCAAGTAGGTGCCAAGTACCATGATAGGCACAGCCATTTTACTGAGGGTAGGCTTTTGTATTGTCAAGGATTATATGCCCTTTAAATTTCCTTTTTCATTTAAGATTTTATGAGTTTCTACTTACCAGTAAACCTGTATGTTCTGCACAAAATTATATTTTATAATTGTCCTAAAATAGCCACAGCTATTAACTCATTAATTATTACTGTCAGAATACTGGTTCACTTAAGAACACTGCACTGCGTACACATTTATATACAGTACACATTTAATTTTAAGGTTAATTAATGGTTCAAAACCTCAAGTTAAAGGGAAACAAATGTGTGATTAGATTGCTACATTGTTTTCTAGCTCTTCACTGTTTCCTCATGATTTTTCTATTTTATTTTTTAATAAAACACATTTATAGTGACTTATTTTAAAGCTCTAAAACTTAACTCATATGTTTGAAATTCTTATTAAAGGTCACAATTTTAAAGACACTTTCTTCTAGTTTACAACCCTACAATGATATAGAGGAGCCAAAGAGGAAGTTATAGGGCTAGGAGGAAGGCAACTGATATTGCCGTGATAAGCTACTAATACATCATCACTCCTTTTTTCATTCCACCTTTATGAGATATGTGGCATATAATAAGGTGTGTATGATTTGACACATGTATATAATGCAAAATGTATATACCACAATAAGATTATTTAAAACATCCTTTGCCTCACATAATTGTCATTTTATTGTTATTGTTGTTATGGTAAGAACATTAAAGCTCCACTCCCATAACAACGGTCGAGTATTGTCAACTATAGTTACCATGCTGTACAACCCAGAACTTATTCATCCTACAACTGAAAGTTTGTACCCTTTGAACAGTATCTTTCTATTTCCCTCATCTCTCAAGCCTCTGATAGTCACCATTCTACTCTCTGTTTCTATGAGTTTGGCTTTTTTTAGATTCCACATGTAAGTGATATTACACAGTATATGTATTTCTTTGTCTGACTTATTTCACTTAGCATAATGCTCTCAAGATCCATTCATGGTATCACCAATGGAAGGATTTCTTCTTTTTTTTTTTTATTGCTGAATAATATTACAGTTTCACATCTCCCTTTAATTCATCCATAGACTAACATTTAGGTTGTTTCCATGTCTTGGCTATTGTGAATAATGCTGAATAAACATGGAAGTGTAGATAGCTCTTCACAACAGTGATTTTGTTTCCTTTGGATGTATACCCAGAAGTGGGGTTGCTAGATCATATGCTAGTTTTACTCTTAATTTTTGAGGAATGCCATACTGTTTTCCATAATGGTTGAATTAATTTACATTCCTACCAAAAGTGCACAAAGGTACCCTTATCTTAACATCTTTGTCAAAGTTTGTTATTTCTAATCTTTTTGATAAACCACATTCTACCAGGTGTGAGGTATTATCTAATTGTTGTTTTGATTTACATTTCACTGATGATTAGTGATGTTAAACACTGCTTCATATATGTCTTGGCCATTTGTATGTTTTCTTTGGAAAATACTTTATTCAGTTCATTTGCCCATTTTTAATCAAATTGTTATTTTGCCATTGAAATGTATGAGTTCCATATATATTTTGGATATTAACACTTTACCTGATATATGGTTTGCAAATATCCCCCATTCCATAGTTTGCCTTTTCATTTTGTTGATTGTTTCATTTACTGTGTAGAAGCTTTTTAGTTAGATGTAGCCCCACTTATTTATTTTTGCTTTTGTTCCTTGAAATTTTGGTGTCACAACTGATAAATCATTTCTAAGACCAATATCAAGATTTCCTCATGTTTTCTTCTAGAAGTTTTACAAATTCAGGCCTTATGTTTAAGTTAAAATCTATTTAAAGTTAATTTTGTGTTGCTTAAGTTTTTAAAGTGGACTCCTGAGATCTCCAAAAGCAGAGTGTTTTGGGGGGTCAAATATTGGTGATCTTTGTGGGGAGATGGAGGGATGATGGGGTCTCCTACTTTGTAATCTTGGTGATGTACTGATCATTCTGCTTAACCAGCTTTATTACTTTTTTCCCTGAGAACTGCATTAGGAGGCTATATTCCCATATTCTCAATTAATGATCTACTGATATGTTAGAGAAACAATGAAACTTTAACTGTAAATTGATGCCAGTCACTGGCATGGATCTTCTTATCTATCATTTACTGGCCTCTGGTGAAGAAGTGCAGATGAGAAGCATATAAAGGGATGTTAAGAGAAAACAACAGCCAGAACTGGTTTTCTTGGCTGCCATACATGGTAAAGGGAAAATACATTTAGGTGGATTCCATGTTACCTCTGAAAGACTGAGAAGTTTACATGGGTGGTAGTTATATCGGTAAATTTACATTAAAAAAAAATCCAGTTATCCTAACTACTGCATGTGTGCATGTATTTGTATTGAATGACTGAATTAGAAAAGGAAACCATAGTAAATAATAAATGTTTGATGGAGTTACAAGACAGTGTCAGGGGAGTATGTAGCTAAACTGATTTACAAGGATATATCGATATATCTTAGGTTGACCGGGATATATCTTAGGTTGACCGGGAGCTCTCTTGTTGACCAGTGTCCTGAAGTTGGCTCTCCCACCTCAGAGGCACAGCACTGACTCTTGGCTGCAGTACCAAGAGCCTTTCATCCACACAGCTCAGAATAAAAGGGAGGAAAAAGTAGAAAGAAAGAATTAGTAGAAGTAGAAAGGAAGAATGAAAGAAAGAAAGAAAGAAAGAGAGAGAGAAAGAAAGAGAGAAAAGAGGGAGAGAAGGAGGGAGGGAAGAAAGAAGGAAGGAAGGAGGGAAGGAAGAAAAAAAGAAAGAAGGAAAGAAGATAAAGTAAAATAAAATAAGAAAAAATATAATAAAGTTATTAAAATAAAAAACAATTATTAAGAAAAAAATTTTAAAAAAAAACAAAGAAAAATGGACGGATAGACCTTAGGACAAATGGTGGAAGCAAAGCTATAGAGACAAAATCTCACACAGAAGCATACACATACACACACAAAAAGAGGAAAAGGGGAAAAAATCATAAATCTTGCTCTCAAAGTCCACCTCCTCAATTTGGGATGATTCGTTGTCTATTCATATATTCCACAGTTGCAGCATACACCAAGTTGATTGTGGAGATTGAATCTGCTGCTTCTGAGGCTGCTGGGAGAGATTTCCCTTTCTCTTCTTTGTTCTCACAGCCCCCAGGGGCTCATCTTTGGATTTGGCCCCACCTTTGTGTGTAGGTCACTGGAGGGCATCTCTTCTTCGCTCAGAC
Organism: Delphinapterus leucas; assembly: GCF_059928025.1. Taxonomy (NCBI): domain Eukaryota; kingdom Metazoa; phylum Chordata; class Mammalia; order Artiodactyla; family Monodontidae; genus Delphinapterus; species Delphinapterus leucas. Next base: position 34,630,346 of record NC_143147.1, read on the forward strand.
AAGTTGGGGTTAAAGGAGCAGCAGCTTCGGGAACTCTGGCTCACTCAGGCCGGGGGGGAGGGAGGGGCACATAGTGCGGGGCGATCCTGCGGTGGCCGAGGCCAGCGTGACGTTGCACCAGCCTTAGGCGTGCCGTGCATTATCCCGGGGAAACTGTCCCTGGATCCCGTGACACTGGCAGTGGCAGGCTGCACAGGCTACCTGGAAGGAGGGTGTGGATAGTGACCTGTGCTCATACACAGGCTTCTTGGTGGCAGCAGCAGCAACCTTAGTGTCTCATGCCCGTCTCTGTGGTCCGCGCTTTTAGCTGTGTCTCGCACCCATCTGTGGAGCTCCTTTAAGCAGCTCTCTTAATCCCCTCTCCTCGTACACCAGGGAACAAAGAGGGATGAAAAAGTCTCTTGCCTCTTTGGCAGGTCAAGACCTTTCCCCCCCGGACTCCCTCCCGGCTAGCCGTGGTGCACTAACACCCTGCAGGCTGTGTTCATGCCGCCAACCCCAGTCCTCTCTCTGCGCTCTGACCAAAGCCCGAGCCTCAGCTCCCAGCCCCGCCTGCCCTGGCAGGTGAGCAGATAAGCCTCTCGGGCTGGTGAGTGCAGGTCAGCACCGATCTTCTGTGTGGGAATCTCTCCACTTTGCTCTCTGCTCCCCTGTTGCTGTGCTCTCCTCCGCGGCTCCGAAGCTTCCCCCTCCGCCAGCCGCAGTCTCCACCCATGAAGGGGCTTCCTAGTGTGTGGAAACATTTCCTCCTTCACAGCTCCCTCCCACTGGTGCAGGTCCCTTCCCTATCCTTTTGTCTCTGTTTATTCTTTATTTCTTTTGCCCTACCCAGGTACGTGGGGAGCTTCTTGCCTTTTGGGAGGTCTGAGGTCTTCTGCCAGTGTTCTGTAGGAGTTGTTCCATGTGTAGATGTATTTCTGGTGTGTCTGTGGGGAGGAAGGTGATCTCCGCGTCTTACTCTTCTGCCATCTTCCCTTCGTCTTCTCTTGTAATAATCTTTGTTTAAAGTCTGTTTTGTGTGATATAAGAAATGCTACTCCAGCTCTCTTTTGATTTCCATTTGCATGGAATATCTTTTTCAATCCCCTCACTTTCAGTCTGTATGTGTCCTTAGGTCTGAAGTGGGTCTCTTGCAGACAGCATATATATGGGTCTTGTTTCTGTATCCATTCAGCCAGTCTACATCTTTCGTTGGAGCTTTTAATGCATTTACATTTAAGGTAATTATCGATATGTATGTTCCTATTCCCATTTTCTTATTTTTTTTTGGCTCGTTATTGTAGGTCTTTTCCTTTTCTTGTGTTTCCTGCCTGAGGAGTTCCTTTATCATTTGTTGAAAAGCTGGTATGGTGGTCTTGAATTCTCTTAGATTTTGCTTGTCTGTAAAGGTTTTAATTTCTCGGTCAAATCTGACTGAGATCCTTGCTGGGTAGAGTAATCTTGGTTGTCTGTTTTTCCCTTTCATAAGTTTAAATATGTCCTGCCACTCCCTTCTGATTTGCAGAGTTTCTGCTGAAAGATCAGCTGTTAACTTATTGGGGATACCCTTGTATGTTATTTTTTCTGTTCCCCTTGCTGCTTTTAATATTTTTTCTTTGTATGTAATTTTTGATAGCTGATTAATATGTGTCTTGGCATGTCTCTCCTTGGATATATCCTGTATATGACTCTCTGTCCTTCCTGGACTTGATTAACTATTTCCTTTCACATATTAAGGAAGTTTTCAACTATAATCTCCTTAAATATTTTCTCAGTCCCTTTCTTTTTCTCTTCTTCTTCTGGGTCCCCTATAATTTGAATGTTGGTGTGTTTAATGTTGTCCCAGAGGTCTCTGCAACTGTCCTCAATTATTTTCATTCTTTTTTCTTTATTATGCTCTGAAGTAGTTATTTCCAGTATTTTATCTTCTATGTCACTTACACGTTCTTCTGCCTCAGTTATTCCACTTTTGATTCCTTCTAGAGAATTTTTAACTTCATTTATTTTGTTGTTCATCATTGTTTGCTTCTTCTTTAGTTCTTCTAGGTCCCTGATAAACATTTCTTGTATTTTCTCCTTTCTATTTCCAAGATTTTGAATCATCTTTACTCTCATTATTCTGAATTCTTTTTCAGGTAGACTGTGTATTTCCTCTTCATTTGTTTGGTCTGGTTGGTTTTTACCTTCCTCCTTCATCTGCTGTATGTTTCTCTGTCTTCTTAGTTTGCTTAAGTTACTATGTTTGGGGTCTCCTTTTTGCAGGCTGCAGGTTTGCAGTTCCCGGGTTTTTTTTGTGTCTGCCCCCAGTGGCCAAGGTTGGTTCAGTGGGTTGTGTAGGCTTCCTGGTGGAGGGGACTAGTGCCTGCGTTCTGGTGGATGAGACTGGATCTTGTCTTTCTGGTGGGCAGGTCCACTTCTGGTGGTGTGTTTTGGGGTGTCTGTGACCTTATTATTTTAGGCAGCCTCTCTGCTACTGGGTGGGGTTGTGCCCCTGTCTTGCTAGTTGTTTGGCATAGAGTATTGATCACTGTAGCTTTCTGGTCATTGAGTGGAGCTGGGCCTTGGTGTTGAGATGGAGATCACTGGGAGATTTTTGCCATTTTATATTACTTGGAGTTGGGAGGTCTTTGTTGGACCAATGTCCTGAACTTGGCTCTCCCACCTCAGTGGCACAGGCCTGGTACCTGATCACAGCACTAAGAGCCTGTCATCCACAGGGCTCAGAATAAAAGGGAGAAAAAAGGAAAGAAAGACAAAATAATAAAATAAAATTGAATAAAGTTATTGAAATAAAAATAATTATTAAAAATTTTAAAAAGTAATTAAAAGAAAAAAACAAAGAAGAGAGCAACCAAAACAAAAGACACATCCACCAATGATAGCAAATGCTAAAACCTTTATTAAAAAAAAAAAAAAGATAGACAAAACCCTAGGACAAATGGTAAAAGCAAAGCTATACAGACATAATTAAACACAGAAGCATACAAATACACAGTCAAAAAAGAGAAAAAAGAAAAAAAATATATATCTTTGCTCCCAAACTCCACCTCCTCAATTTGGGATGATTCATTATCTATTCAGGTATTCCACAGATGCAGTGTACATCAAGTTGATCCTGGTCATCTAATCCACTGCTCCTCAGGCTGCTGGGAGAGATTTCCCATTCTTTTCTCTGTTCGCACAGCTCCCGTGGTTCAGCTTTGGATTTGGCCCCACCTTTTCATGTTGGTCACCTCAGGGCATCTTTTCCCAACTGAGACAGGACCGGGTTAAAGTAGCAGCTGATTAGGGGGCTCTGTCTCACTCAGGGGGCAGAGAGGGAGGGTTATGGAATGTGGGGCTGGGAAAGGCTCCGGACAGCAGAGGCTGGCGTGAAGTTGCAACAGCCTGAGGTGCACCATGTATTCTCCCGGGGAGATTGTCCCTGGATCATGTGATCCTGGCAGTGGCCAGCTACATAGGCTCCCAGGAGAAGAGGTGTGGATACTGACCTGTGCTTGCACACAGGCTTCTTGGTGGCTGCAGCAGCAGGCTTTGCATCTCACGCCCGTCTCTGGTATCCTCCCTGATAGCTGTGGCTCACGCCCATCTCTGGAGCTCATTTAGGCAGCACTCTTAATCACCTCTCCTTGTGCACCACAAAACAAAGAGGCGAGAAAAAGTCTCTTGCCTCTTCAGCAGCTCCAGACATTTTCCCAGACACACTCCCGGCTAGCTGTGGCACACTAGCCCCCTTCAGGCTGTGTTCATGCAGCCAACCCCAGTCCTATCCCTGGGATCTGACTTCCGAAGCCCAAGCCTCACCTCCCAGCCCCAACCCTCTCCGACGGGTGAGCAGACAAGCCTCTCAGGCTGGTAAGTGCTGGCTGGCACTGATCCTCTGTGTGAAAAACTCTCTGATTTGCCCTCCGCACCCCTGTTGCTGTGCTCTCTTCCATGGCTCTGAACCTTCCTCTCTCTGCCACCCACAGTCTCCGCCCATGAAGGGGCTTCCTAGTGTGTGGAAACCTTTCCTCCTTCACAGTTCTCTCCCACTGGTGCAGGTCTCATCCCTATACTTTTGTCTCTGTTTTTTCTTTTTTCTTTTGCCCTACCCAGGCACGTGGGGAGTTTCTTGCTTTTTGCGAGGTCTGAGTTCTGCCAGCATTCAGTATATGTTCAGTAGGGGCTGTTCCACATGTAGATGTATTTCTGATGTATATGTGGGGAGGAAGGTAATCTCCACGTCTTGCTCTTCCACCATGTTGAAGCTCATCCCCAGTACAGAATTATGAAGAAGATAAAATTTAAATGAGATGGCCAGGAGGAGCTTCAAGATGGCAGAAGAGTAAGACATGGAGATCATGTTCCTCCCCACAAATGCATCAGAAATACATCTACATGTGGAACAACTGCCACAGAACACCTACTGAACACTGGCAGAAGGCCTCAGACTTCCCAAAAGGCAAGAAACTCCCCACTTACTTGGGTAGGGCAAAAGAAAAAAGAAAAAAACAGAGACAAAAGAGTAGGGATGGGACCTGCAACAGTGGGATGGAGCTGTGAAGGAGGAAAGATTTCCACACACTAGAAAGCCCCTTCGTGGGCAGAGAGTGGGGGTGGTGGGGGGGGGAAGCTTCGGAGCCACGGAGGAGAGCGCAGCAACAGGGGTACAGAGGGCAAAGTGGAGAGGTTCCTGCACAGAGGTTCAGTGCCGACCAGCACTCCCCACCCCGAGAGGTTTGTCTGCTCACCCGCTGGGGCGAACGGGAGCTGGGACCTGAGGCTTGGGCTTCAGAAATCAGATCCCAGGGAGAGGACTAGTGTTGGCTGCATGAACACAGCCTGAAGGGGACTATGCACCACAGCTAGCTGGGAGGGAGTCCGGGAAAAAGTCTGGAGCTGCCAAAGAGGCAAGAGACTTTTTCTTACCTCTTTGTTTCCTGGTGTGCAAGGAGAGGGTATTAAGAGTGCTGCTTAAATGAGATCCAGAGATGGGCACGAGCCACGGCTATCAGCATGGACGCCAGAGACAGGCATGAGATGTTAAATTTGCTGCTGCAGCCACCAAGAAACCTGTGTGCAAGCCCAGGTCACTGTCCACACAGCCTCTCCCATGAGCCTGTGCAGCGTGCCACTGCCCAGGTCCCATGATCCAGGGACAAATTCCCCAGGAGAACACAGATGCAGCTCAGGCTGGGGCAATGTCATGCCAGCCTCTGCCACTGCAGGATCACCCTGAACTCTGTACTGCTCCCTCCCCCTGGCCTGAGTGAGCCAGAACCCCCAAATCAGCTGCTTCATTAACCCCGTCCTGTCTGAGCGAAGAACAGATGCCCTCAGGCGATCTACATGCAGGGGCAGGACCAAATCGAAAGCTGAACCACAGGAGGTGTGCGAATAAAGAAGGGAAAGGGAAATCTCTCCCAGCAGTCTCAGGAGCAGTGGATTAAATCTCAACAATCAACCTGATGTACCCTATATCTGTGGAATACCTGAATAGACAGCAAATCATCCCAAATTGAGGAGGTGGCCTTTGGGAGAAACGATATACCTATTTTTATTCTCTCTTTTTCTCTATTTCTGAGTGTGCATATGTATGCTTCTGTGTGTGATTTAGTCTGTATAGCTTGCTTTTACCCTTTGTCCTAGGGTTCTGACTGTCCGGTTTTTTTTGTTTTTTTTTTTATATGGTTTTTAACACTTGTTATCATTGGTGTATTTGTTTTATGGTTTGGTTACTCTCTTCTTTCTTTCTTTCTTTTTTGTTTTATTACTTTTACATTTAAAAAATTTTTTTTTATTTTAATAACTTTATTTTATTTTATTCTTTCTTTCCTTCCTCCCTTTTATTCTGAGCAGTGTTGATGATAGGCTCTTCATGCTCCAGCCAGGCTTCAGGGCTGTGCCTCTGAGGTGGGAGAGCCTATTTCAGGACACTGGTCCACAAGAGACCTCCCAGCTCCACATAATATCAAACGGCAAATATCTCCCAGAGATTTCCATCTCAACGCCAAGACCCATTTCCATTCAATGACCAGCAAGCCCCAGTGCTGGACACCCTATGCCAAACAACTAGCAAGAGAGGAACACAACCCCATCCATTAGCAGAGAGGCTGTCTTAAATCATAATAAGGCCACAGACACCCCATTACACACCACTAGAAGAGAACCTGCCCACCAGATAGACAAAATCCAGCCTCAACCACCAGAACACAGGCACTAGACCCCTCCACCAGAAAGCCTACACAACCCACTGAAACAACCTGAGATCCTGGGGGCAGACACCAAAAACAATGGGAACTAAAAACGAACAACCAGCAAAAAGCAGACCCCAAACACAGCAAGTTAAGCAAAATGAGTAGTCAGAGAAACACACAGCAGATGAAGGAGCAAGGTAAAAACCCACCAGACCAAACAAATGAACAGGAAATAGGGAGTCTACCTGAAAAGGAATTCAGAATCATGATAATATAGATGATCCATAAACTTGGAAATAGAAGGGAGAAAATACAAGAAACGTTTAACAAGGACCTAGAAGTACTAAAGAGCAAACAAACAGTGATGAACAACACAATAAATGAAATTAAAAATTCTCTAGAAGGGATCAATAGCAGAATAACTGAAGCAGAAAAATGGATAAGTGACCTGGAAGATAAAATAGTGGAAATAACTACTGCAGAGCAGAATAAAGTAAAAAAAAAAAAAAAAAAGAAAGAAAAGAAAAGAATTGAGGACAGTCTCAGAAGCATAGGGGACAACATTAAACACACCAAATTTCGAATTATAGGGATCCCAGAAGAAGAAGAGAAAAAGAAAGGGACTGAGAAAATATTGGAAGAGATTATAGTTGAAAACTTCCCTAACATGGGGAAATAGTTAATTATGTCCTGGAAACACAGAGAGTCCCACACAGGATATATCCAAGAAGAAACACGACAAGACACATATTTATCAAACTATCAAAAATTAAATAGAAATAAAATATATTAAAAGCAGCAGGGAAAAACAATAAATAACATACAGGGGAATCCCAATAAGGTTAACAGCTGATCTTTCAGCAGAAACATGCCAAGCCAGAAGGGAGCAGCAGGACATATTAAAGTCATGAAAGGAAAAACCTACAACCAAGATTACTCTACCCAGCAAGGATCTCATTCAGATTTGATAGAGAAATTAAAACCTTTACAGACAAGCAAAAGCTAAGAGAATTCAGCACCACCAAACCAGCATTACAACAAATGCTAAAGGAACGTCTCTAGGCAGGAAACACAAGAGAAGGAAAAGACCTACAATAACAAACCCAAAACAATTAAGAAAATGGTAATAGGAGCATACATATCAATAATTACCTTAAATGTAAATGGATTAAATACTCCAACCAAAAGACATAGACTAGCTGAATGTATACAAAAACAAGACCCGTATATATGCTGTCTACAAGAGGCCCACTTCAGAACTAGGGACACATGCAGAACTAGGGACACATGCAGAACTAGGGACACATACATATCAATAATTACCTTAAATGTAAATGGATTAAATACTCCAACCAAAAGACATAGACTAGCTGAATGTATACAAAAACAAGACCCGTATATATGCTGTCTACAAGAGGCCCACTTCAGAACTAGGGACACATGCAGACTGAAAGTGAGGAGATGGAAAAAGATATTCCATGCAAATGGAAATCAAAAGAAAGCTGGAGTAGCAATTCTCATATCAGAGAAAATAGACATTAAAACAAAGACTATTAAAAGAGACAAAGAAGGACACTACATAATGATCAAGGGATCAATCTAAGAAGGAGATATAACAATTGTAAATATTTATGCACCCAACATAGGAGATCCTCAGTACATAAAACAAATACTAACGTCTATAAAAGGGGAAATTGACAGTAACACAAACATAGTGGGGACTTTGACACCCCACTTTCAACAATGGACAGATCATCCAAAATGAAAATAAATAAGGAAACACAAGCTTTAAATGATACATTAAACAATATGAACTTAATTGATATTGATAGAACATTCCATCCAAAAACAACAGAATACACTTTCTTCTCAAGTGCTCATAGAACATTCTCCAGGATAGATCATACCTTGGGTCACAAATCAAGCCTTGGTAAATTTTAAAAAATTGAAATCATATCAAGTAACTTTTCTGACCACTACACTATGAGACTAGATATAAATTACAGGAAAAAATCTGTAAAATATACAAACACATGGTGGCTAAACAATACAATACTTAATAACCAAGAGATCAATGAAGAAATCAAAGAGGAAATCAAAAAATACCTAGAAACAAATGACAATGAAAACAAGATGAGCCAATATCTTGGGGTGCAGCAAAGCAGTTCTAAGAAGGAAGTTTATAGCAATACAATCTTACCTTAAGAGAGAAGAAACACCTGAAATAAACAACCTAACCTTACACCTGAAGAAATTAGAGAAAGAAGAACAAAAAAATCTCCAAAGTTAGCAGAAGGAAAGAAATCATAAAGCTCAGATCAGAAATAAATGAAAAAGAAACAGAGGAAACTAGAGCAAAGATCAATAAAACTAAAAGCTGGTTCTTTGAGAGGATAAACAAAATTGAGAAACTGTTAGCCAGACTAATGAAGAAAAAAAGGGAGCAGACTCAAATTAATAGAACAAGGAATGAAAAAGGGGAAGTAACAACTGTCACTGCAGAAATACAAAGAATTATGAGAGATTACTTCTAGCAAATATATGCCAATAAAATGGACAACTTGGAAGAAATGGGCAAATTCTGAGAAATGAACAGCCTTCCGAGACTGAACCAGGAAGAAATAGAAAATATGAACAGACAAATCACAAGCACTTAAATTGAAACTGTGATTAGAAATCTTCCAACAGGGGGGACGAGGGGAAGATGGCGGAAGAGTAAGACGTGGAGATCACCTGCCTCCCCACAGATACATCAGAAATACATCTACACGTGGAACAACTCCTACAGAACACCTACTGAACGCTGGCAGAAGACCTCAGACCTCCCAAAAGGCAAGAAACTCCCCACGTACCTGGGTAGGGCAAAAGAAAAAAGAATAAATAGAGACAAAAGAATAGGGATGGGACCTGCACCAGTGGGAGGGAGCTGTGAAGGAGGAAAGGTTTCCACACACTAGGAAGCCCCTTCGTGGGCAGAGACTGTGGGTGGCAGGGGTGGGGGAGCTTCGGAGCCACAGAGGAGAGTGCAGGAACAGGGGTGCGGAGGACAAATTGGGGAGATTCCCACACAGAAGATCGGTGCCGACAGGCACTCACCAGCCTGAGAGGGTTGTCTGCTCACCCGCCGGGGCGGGAGGGGCTGCGAGCTGAGGCTCCGGCTTTGGTGGGAGTGCAGGGAGAGGACTGGTGTTGGCAGTGTGAACACAGCCTGAAGGGGTTAGTGCATGACGGCTAGCCGGAAGGGAGTCTGGGAAAAGGTCTGGAGCTGCCGAAGAGGCAAGAGACTTTTTCTTCCCTCTTTGTTCCCTGGTGCGCAAGGAGAGGGGATTAAGAGCACTGCTTAAAGGAACTCCAGACACGGGCACAAGCTGAGGCTAAAAGCGTGGACCCCAGAGATGGGCAGGAGATGCTTAGGCTGCTGCTGCCACCGCCAAGAAGCCTGTGTGCGAGCACAGGTCACTATCCACACCCCCCTTCCAGGGAGCCTGTGCAGTCCGCCACTGCCGGGTTCCCGGGATCCAGGGAGAGCTCTCCCGGGAGAACACATGGCGAGCCTCAGGCTGGTGCAATGTCATCCAGGCCTCTGCCACCGCAGGCTCACCCCACACTCCGTGCCCCTCCCTTCCCTCGGCCTGAGTGAGCCAGAGCCCCTGAATCAGCGGCTCCTTTAACCCCGTCCTGTCTGAGTGAAAAACAGATGCCCTCTGGTGACCTACATGCAGAGGCGGGGCCAAATCCAAAACTGAGCCCCTGTGAGCTGTGAGAACAAAGAAGAGAAAGCGAAATCTCTCCCAGCAGCCTCAGAAGCAGCAGATTAAACCTCCACAAACAACTTGATGTACCCTGCATCTGTTGGATACATGAATAGACAACCAATCATCCCAAATTGAGGAGGTGGACTTTGAGAGCAAGATTTATGATTTTTTCCCCTTTTCCTCTTTTTGTGATTGTGTATGTGTATGCTTCTGTGTGAGATTTTGTCTGTATAGCTTTGCTTCCACCATTTGTCCTAGGGTTCTATCTATCCTTTTTTTTGTTTTTATTTTTTTTCTTTTTTAATAATTAATTTTAAGTTTAATAACTCTTTTATTTTACTTTATCTTCTTTCTTTCTTTCTTCCTTTCTTTCTTTCTTCCTTTCTTTCTTTCTTCCTTTCTTTCTTTCTTTCTTTCTTTCTTTCTTTCTTTCTTTCTTTCTTTCTTTCTTTCTTTCTTTCTTTCCTTCCTTCCCTCCTTTAGACAATGAATCATCCCAAATTGAGGAGGTGGACTTTGAGAGAAAGATTTATGATTTTTTCCCCTTTTCCTCTTTTTGTGAGTGTGTATGTGTATGCCTCTGTATGAGATTTTGTCTGTAAAGATTTGCTTCCACCATTTGTCCTAAGGTTCTATCCTTCCGTTTTTTAAAAAAAATTTTCTTAATAATTATATTTTAAATTAATAACTTTACTATATTTTACTCTATTTTATTTTACTTTATCTTCCTTCTTTCTTTATTTTTTCTGTGTTTCCCCCCTTTCTTCCTTCCTTCCTTCCTCCCACTATCCCTCCCTCCCTCCCTCCTTCCTTTCTTTCCTTCTTTCCTTCTTCCTTCCTTCCTTCCTTCCTTCCTTTCTTTCTTTCTTTCTTTCTTTCTTTTTTCTTTCTTTCTTCCTACTTCTACTAATTCTTTCTCTCTAATTTTTCTCCATTTTATTCTGAGCCATGTAGAGGAAAGGCTCTTGGTGCTGCAACCAGGAGTCAGTGCTGTGACTCTGAGGTGGGAGAGCCAACTTCAGGACACTGGTCCATAAGAGACCTCCCAGCTCCACATAATATCAAATGGTGAAAATCACCCAGAGATCTCCATCTCAATGCCAGGACCCAACTTCACTCAACGACCAGCAAGCTACAGTGCTGGACACTCTACGACAAACAACTAGAAACACAGGAACACAACCCCACCCAAGCAGAGAGGCTATCTAAAATCATAATAAGTCCACAGACACCCCAAAACACACCACCAGACGTGGACCTTCCCACCAGAGAGAAAAGATCCAGCCTCATCCACCAGAACACAGGCACTAGTCCCCTCCACCAGGAAGCCTACACAACCCACTGAACCAACCTTAGCCACTGGGGACAGACACCAAAAACAATGAGAACTATGAACCTGCAGCCTGCAAAAAGGAGACCCCAAACACAGTTAGATAAGTAAAATGAGAAGACAGAAAAACACATCACAGATGAAGGAGCAAGATAAAAATCCAGCAGACCTAACAAATGAAGAGGAAATAGGCAGTCTACCTGAAAAAGAATTCAGAATAATGATAGTAAAGATGATGGAAAATCTTGGAAATAAAATAGACAAAATGCAAGAAACATTTAACAAAGACATAGAAGAACTAAAGATGAAACAAGCAATGATGAATAACACAATAAATTAATTTAAAAATACTCTAGGTGGGATCAATAGCAGAATAATAGAGGCAGAAAAATGGATAAGTGACCTGGAAGATAAGATACTGGAAATAACTATTACAGAGCAGAATAAAGAAAAAAGAATGAAAAGAACTGAGGACAGTCTCAGAGACCTCTGGGACAACATTAAACACACCAACATTCGAATTATAGGGGTTCCAGAAGAAGAAGAGAAAAAGAAAGGGACTGAGAAAATATTTGAAGAGATTATAGTTGAAAACTTCCCTAATATGGGAAAGGAAATAGTTAATCAAGTCCAAGAAACACAGAGAGTCCCATACAGGATAAATCAAAGGAGAAATATGCCAAGACATATATTAATCAAACTGTCAAAAATTAAATACAAAGAAAGCATATTAAAAGCAGCAAGGGAAAAACTACAAATAACACACAAGGGAATCCCCATATGGTTAACAGCTGATCTTTCAGCAGAAACTCTGCAAGCCAGAAGGGAGTGGCAGGACATATTTAAAGTGATGAAGGAGAGAAAGCCTGCAACCAAGATTACTCTACCCACCAAGGATCTCATTCAGATTTGATGGAGAAATTAAAACCTTTTCAGAGAAGCAAAAGCTGAGAGAGTTCAGCACCACCAAACCAGCTTGACAACAAATGCTAAAGGAGCTTATCTAGGCAAGAAACACAAGAGAAGGAAAAGACCTACAATAACGAACCCAAAACAATTTAGAAAATGGGAATAGGAACATACATATCGATAATTACCTTAAATGTAAATGGACTAAATGCTCCCACCAAAAGACACAAATTGGCTGAATGGATACAAAAACAAGACCCATATATATGCTTTCTACAAGAGACCCACTTCAGACCTAGAGACATATACAGACTGAAAGTAAGGGGATGGAAAAAGATATTCTATGCAAATGGAAACCAAAAGAAAGCTGGAGTAGCAATTCTCATATCAGACAAAATAGATTTTAAAATAAAGACTATTAGAAGAGACAAAGAAGGACACTACATAATGATCAAGGGATCGATCCAAGAAGATACAACAATCGTAAATAATTATGCCCCCAAAATAGGAGCACCTCAATACATAAGGCAAATACTAACAGCCATAAAAGGGGAAATCGACAGTAACACATTCATATTAGGGGACTTTAACACCCCACTTTCACCCATGGACAGATCATCGAAAATGAAAATCAGTAAGGACACACAAGCTTTAAAAGATATATTAAACAAGATGGACTTAATTGATATTTATAGGACATTCCATCCTAAAACAACAGAATACACATTTTTCTCTAGTGCTCATGGAACATTCTCCAGGATAGATCATATCTTGGGTCACAAATCAAGTCTTGGTAAATTTAAGAAAATTGAAATTGTATCAAGTATCTTTTCCGACCACAATGCTATGTTACTAGATATAAATTACAGGAAAAGCTCTATAAAAAATACAAACACATGGAGCCTAAACAATACACTACTTAATAACGAAGTGATCACTGAAGAAATCAAAGAGGAAATCAAAAAATACCTAGAAACAAATGACAATGGAGACACGACGACCCAAAACCTATGGGATGCAGCAAAAGCACTTCTAAGAGGGAAGTTTACAGGAATACAAGCCCACCTTAAGAAACAGGAAACATCTCAAATAAACAGCCTAACCTTGCACCTAAAGCAATTAGACAAAGAAGAACAAAAAACCCCAAAGTTAGAAGGAAAGAAATCGTAAAGATCAGACCAGAAATACATGAAAAAGAAATAAAGGAAATGATAGCAAAGATCAATAAAACTAAAAGCTGGTTCTTTGAGAAGATAAACAAAATAGATAAACCATTAACCAGACTCAAAAAAAAAAAAAAGGGAGAAGACTTAAATCAATAGAATTAAAAATGAAAAAGGAGAAGTAACAAATGACACTGCAGAAATACAAAAAATCATGAGAGATTACTGCAAGCAACTCTATGCCAATAAAATGGACAACCTGGAAGAAACGGACAAATTCTTAGAAATGTACATCCTGCCAAGACGGAATCAGGAAGAAATAGAAAATATGAACAGACCAATCACAAGCACTGAAATTGAAACTGTGATTAAATATCTTCCAACAAACAAACGCCTAGGACCAGATGGCTTCACAGGCAAATTCTATCAAACATTTAGAGAAGAGCTAACACCTATTCTTCTCAAACTCTTCCAAAATATAGCAGATGGAGGAACACTCCCAAATCCATTCTATGAGGCCACCATCACCTTGATACCAAAACCAGACAAGGATGCCACAAAGAAAGAAAACTACAGGCCAATATCACTGAGGAACATACATGCAAAAATCCTCAACAAAATACTAGCAAACAGAATGCAACAGCACATTAAAAGTATCATACACCATGATCAAGTGGAGTTTATTCCAGGAATGCAAGGATTCTTCAATATACGCAAATCAATCAATGTGATAAACCATATTAAAAAATTGAAGGAGAAAAACCATGTGATCATCTAAATAGATGCAGAGAAAGCTTTTAACAAAATTCAACACCCATTTATGATAAAAAAAACCCTGCAGAAAGTAGGCATAGAGGGAACTTTCCTCAACATAATAAAGGCCATATATGACAAACCTACAGCCAACATCATCCTTAATGGTGAAAAACTGAAAGCATTTCCACTAAGACCAGGAGCAAGAAAAGGTTGCCCACTCTCACCGCTTTTATTCAACATAGTTTTGGAAGTTTTAGCAACAGCACTCAGAGAAGAAAAGGAAATAAAGGGAATCCAAATCAGAAAAGAAGAAGTAAAGCTGTCACTGTTTGCAGATGACAAGATACTATACATAGAGAATCCTAAAGATGCTACCAGAAAACTACTAGAGCTAAGCAATGAATTAGGTAAAGCTGCAGGATACAAAATTAATACCCAGAAGTCTCTGGCGCTCCTATACACGAATGATGAAAAATCTGAAAGTGAAATCAAGAAAACACTCCCATTTACCATTGCAACAAAAAGAATAAAATATCTAGGAATAAACCTACCTAAGGAGACGAAAGACCTGTATGCAGAAAATTATGAGACACTGATGAAAGAAATTAAAGATGATACAAATAGATGGAGAGATATACCATGTTCTTGGATTGGAAGAATCAAACTGTGAAAATGACTCTACTACCCAAAGCAATATACAGATTCAATGCAATCCCTATCAAACTACAACTGGTATTTTTCACAGAACTAGAACAAAAAAATTCCCAATTTGTATGGAAACAAAAAAGACCCTGAATAGCCAAAGCAATCTTGAAAAACGGAGCTGGAGGAATCAGGCTCCCTGACTTCAGACTATACTACAAAACTACGGTAATCAAGACAATATTGTACTGGCACAAAAACAGAAAGATAGATCAATGGAACAGGATAGGAAGCCCAGAGATAAACCCACGCACATATGGTCATCTTACCTTTGATAAAGGAGGCAGGACTGTACAGTGGAGAAAGGACAGCCTCTTCAATAAGTGGTGCTGGGAAAACTGGACAGGTACATGTAAAAGTATGAGATTATATCACTCCCAGCACCATACACAAAAATAAGCTCAAAATGGATTAAAGACCTAAATGTAAGGCCAGAAACTATTAAACTCTTAGAGGAAAACATAGGCAGAACACTCCATGACATAAATCACAGCAAGATCCTTTTTGACCCACCTCCTAGAGAAATGGAAATAAAAACAAAAATAAACCAACGGGACCTAATGAAACTTCAAAGCTTTTGCACAGCAAAGGAAACCATAAACAAGACCAAAATACAACCCTCAGAATGGGAGAAAATATTTGCAAATGAAGCAATTGACAAAGGATTAATTTCTAAAATTTACAAGCAGCTCATGCAGCTCAATAACAAAAAACAAACAACCCAGTACAAAAAAGGGCAGAAGACCTAAATAGACATTTCTCCAAAGAAGATATACAGACTGCCAACAAACACATGAAAGAATGCTCAGCATCATTAATCATTAGAGAAATGCAAATCAAAACTACAATGAGATATCATCTCACACCAGTCAGAATGGCCATCGTCAAAAAATCTAGAAACAATAAATGCTGGAGAGGGTGTGGAGAAAAGGGAACACTCTTGCACTGCTGGTGGCAATGTGAATTGGTACAGCCACTATGGAGGACAGTATGGAGGTTCCTTAAAAAACTACAAATAGAACTACCATATGACCCAGCAATCCCACTACTGGGCATATACCCTGAGAAAACCATAATTCAAAAAGAGTCATGTACCAAAATGTTCATTGCAGCTCTATTTACAATAGCCCAGAGATGGAAACAACCTAAGTGCCCATCTTCGGATGAATGGATAAAGATGTGGCACATATATACAATGGAATATTACTCAGCCATAAAAAGAAACGAAATTGAGCTATTTGTAATGAGGTGGATAGACCTAGAGTCTGTCATACAGAGTGAAGTAAGTCAGAAAGGGAAAGAAAAATACCGTATGCTAACACATATATATGGAATTTAAGAATAAACAAAAAATGTCGTGAAGAACCTAGGGCTAAGACAGGAATAAAGAGACAGACTTACTAGAGAACGGACTTGAGGATATGGGGAGAGGGAAGGGTGAGGTGTGACAAAGCAAGAGAGAGGCATGAATATATATATACACTACCAAACATAAGGTAGATAGCTAGTGGGAAGCAGCCTCATGGCACAGGGAGATCAGCTTGGTGCTTTGTGACTGTCTGCAGTTGTGGGATATGGAGGGTGGGAGGGAGGGA
Organism: Delphinapterus leucas; assembly: GCF_059928025.1. NCBI lineage: Eukaryota > Metazoa > Chordata > Mammalia > Artiodactyla > Monodontidae > Delphinapterus > Delphinapterus leucas. The sequence continues at coordinate 34,646,714 of NC_143147.1, forward strand.
GATGCAAGAGGGAAGAGATATGGGAACATATGTATATGTATAACTGATTCACTTTGTTATAAAGCAGAAACTAACACACCATTATAAAGCAGTTATACCCCAATAAATATGTTAAAAAAAAATTCCAACAAACAAAAGCCCAGAGCCAATGGCTTCACAGACGAATTCTATCAAACATTTAGAGAAGAGATAAAACCTATCCTTCTCAAACTCTTCCAAAATATAGCAGAATGAGGAACACTCCCAAACTTATTGTACAAGGCCACCATCACCCTGATACCAAAACCAGACAAAGAGGTAACAAAGAAATAAAACTACAGGTCAATATCACGGATGAACATAGATGCAAAATCCTCAACAAACTACTGACAAGCAGAATCCAACAGCAGATTAAAATGATCATACACCATGATCAAGTGGGGTTTATCCCAGGGATGCAGGGATTCTTCAATATATGCAAATCAAACAATGTGATGCACCATATTAACAAACTAAAGGAGAAAACCCATGTGAGCATCTCAATACATGCATATAAAACTTCTGACAAAATTCAACACCCATTTATGATAAAATCCCTGCAGAAAGTAAACATAGAGGAAACTTCCCTCAACATAATAAAGGCAATATATGACAAACCTACAGCCTACATCATCCTCAATGGTGAAAAACTGAAACCATTTCCACTAAGATCAGGAAAAAGACAAGGTTTCCCACTCTCACCACTATTATTCAACCTAGATTTGGAAGTTTTAGCCATAGCAATCAGAGAAGAAAAAGAAATAAAAGGAATACAAATCAGAAAAGAAGGAGTAAAGATGTCACTGTTTGCAGGTGACGTGATACTATACATAGAGAATACTAAAGATGCTACCAGAAAACCACTATAGCTAATCAATGAATTTGGTAAAGTAGCAGGATACAAAACTAATGCACTGAAATCTCTTGCATTCTTATACACTAATGATGAAAAATCTGAAATTGAAACTAAGAAAACACTCCCATTTACCATTGTAACAAAAAGAATAAAATATCTAGGAATAAACCTACCTAAGGAGGCAAAAGACCTGTGTGTAGAAAATTATAAGACACTGATGAAAGAAATTAAAGATGATTCACATAGAAGGAGAGATATACCATGTCTTGGATTGGAAGAATCAATATTGTGAAAATGGCTATACTACCCAAAGCAATCTGCAGATTCAATGCAATCCCTATCAAATTACCACTGGCATTTTCCAGAGAACTAGAACAAAGCATCTTACAATTTGTATGGAAACACAAAGGATCCCGAAGGGCCAAAGCAATCTTGAGAAAGACAAACGGAGTTGTAGGGATCAGGCTCCCTGGCTTCAGATTATACTAAAAAACCACACTATTCAAGACTGTATGGTACTAGCACAGAAACAGAAATATAGATCAATGGAACAGGGTAGAAAGCACAGAGATAAACCCACACACATATGGTCACCTTATCTTTGATAATGGAGGCAAGAATATGCAGTAGAGAAAAGACAGCCTCTTCAATAAGTGGTGCCAGGAAAACTGGACAGGTACATGTAAAAGAATGAAATTAGAACACTCCCTAACACCATACACATAAATAAACTGAAAATGGATTAAAGACCTAAATATAAGGCCAGACACTATTAAACTCTTAGAGGAAAACATAGGCAGAACACTCCATGACATAAATCACAGCAAGATCCTTTTTGACCCAACTCCTAAAGAAATGGAAATAAAAAGAAAAATAAACAAATGGGACCTAATGAAACGTAAAAGCTTTTGCAAAGCAAAGGAAATGATGAACAAGAACAAAATACAACCCTCAGAATGGGAGAAAATATTTGCAAATGAAGCAACTGACAAAGGATTAATCTCCAAAATTTGCATGCAGCTCATGTAGCTCAATATCACAAGAACAAACAACCCAATCCAAAAATGGGTAGAAGACCTAAATAGCCATTTCTCCAAAGAAGATATACAGATTGCCAGCAAACACATGAAAGAATGCTCAACATCATTAATCATTATAGAAGTGCAAATCAAAACTACAATGAGATATCATCTCATACTGGTCAAAATGGCCATCATCAAAAAATCTACAAACAATAAATGCTGGAGAAGGTGTGGTGAAAAGGGAACCCTCTTGCACTGTTGGTGGGAATGTAAAGTGATATAGCCACTATGGAGAACAGTATGGATGATCATTAAAATACTGCAAATAGAACTACCGTATGACCCAGCAACCCCACTACTGGGCATATACCCTGAGAAAACCATAATTCTAAAAGAGTCATGTACCACCATGTTCATTCCAACTCTGTTTATAATAGGAAGGACATGGAAGCAACCTAAGTGTCCATTGACAGATGAATGGATAAAGGGGATTTGGCATATATATATATATATATATATATATATATATATATATATATACAATGGAATATTACTCAGCCATTAAAAGAAATGAAATTGAGTTATTTGTAGTGAGGTGGATGGACCTAGAATCTGTCATACAGTGTGAAGTAAGTCAGAAAGAGAAAAACAAATACCGTATGCTAACACATATATATGGAATCTAACAACAACAACAACAAAAAGGTCATGAAGAACCTAGGGGCAAGACGGGAATAAAGAGGCAGACCTACTAGAGAATGGACTTGAGGATACGGGGAGGGAGAAGGTTAAGCTGGGACAAAGTGAGAGAGTGGCATGGACATATATACACTACCAAATGTAAAATAGATAGCTAGTGGAAAGCAGCCGCATAGCACAGGGACATCAGCTCGGTGCTGTGTGACCACGTAGAGGTTTGGGATAGGGAGGGCGGGAGGAAGGAAGATGCAAGAGGGAGAGATATGGGAATACATGTGTATGTGTAACGGATTCACTTTGTTATAAAGCGGAAACTAACACACCATTTTAAAGTAATTATACTGCAATAAAGATGTTTAAAAATATAAAATAAAATTAAATTAAAAAAGAGATGGCCAAGGACATATGTTTTCAAGTTGTGAGGAGTTTCATTTAGAGTCTTGTTTTTGTACTCCTAACAATGTTGCCCCTTCTCCTTATGGGCTGTGATTGTTATGCTGACATAAAGGAAAGTTGACTGTGGAAAATGTTGTAATATAGGGAAAGGTTATAAAGTTATACCTTTGAATAAATTTACTTTATTGATCTGAACTTGAAACTGTTGATTATCCTTACTCTAAATCATTCATCTTGATAACTATATCAAAGCCAGGCATCTTAACTATTAAAAGAGAAGTGAGCCTCAGTCACATCTTAAAATACAAAGTTTGACATCAGAGCTCTCTCTTTCCTTGTCAATTATCCTAACATATAAATAGATTATAGATGATCATTTCAAGAGGAAATTCTGTTAACAATGGTCTGGAGTAGAACTGTTTAGAATAGTTTATCATCAGTAATGTTTAAAGAGAATTCAGGACATTTCATCACAGTAGGACATTTTAGAAATGGAAGGAAGCACTGCCTTTGCTCTCCAAGAGCCTATAATCTATTATTTAGAAATGTTTTCAAAATAGTTTTGAAGATAAAGTCACAGAGAAGCGAATACATACTAAAAACTCCATGCATACAATCACAGACACATTTTTGCTATTCTTTTCTCTAAGTATATAAATCTGGTATTTTTCTACTGTTAATATTTCTAAACCTAGTAAAATAATTGATCAGGTCAAATCATGACCTACACTTTGACTTATCGTTAAAGACATATGTATGTAATTTTTGTAAAGTGAATATAAAAATGATTTTATATGCTTGATGACAAATATTTCATATAATTCATTTTGCTCATTTTATTTTTTTCTATAAATGAATTTTAGATATATAGTAGAATCCTATTATCTGGTTACAGTGATGTGGTATGTGTATAAATCATCTGGAGAGTTTCTTAATAATATGGATTTCCAATGATTCATACCCAGAGATTCTGATTCACCAGGTCTGAGGTGAATCTTAGCAACATACATTTTTAACAATCTCATCACATGGTTATGACACTTTAAAAATATGACCTAATGAGATAAATTTTTTACTCTTTCTGAATCTTCCCTTCTAATCTCAAGCAGGCCAATAAGATACTTGGAAGTTGGGTGCAAATAGGAAATTTGTCCATCTGAAGCTTTATGTGGTTATAACAATCAAAGAGGGACAAAAGAAGCCAAGATCAGAAAGACTAGATCAGAATTCTGCTGAAGGGGTGACATACAGATAAAATTATAAATAAGATGGAAGCCAGTGTCTAAGTATGTTTAATGCTTTAAAAGTCGTAAAGCAGGTGAATCTGAGAAATTTAGGAAACCAAGTCACAAATACAGTGCAAATGGAAGAACATTCATTTTTATAGAGTCAGAATGAAAACGATTCCTTAAATGTCTTCTAAAAGAAATCCAACAGCAGAAAGAGAGAAAAAAAAGTGTGTTGTAACTCAGTTATTTTGTATCAGTGGTTGTGACCCTGCAACCTTAACCCAGTAGTAAATGATAGTGAGGGATGATGCTATCTGAATAAAACATTAATGAGTTTTCATGAAAGGAAATGTTGAACAAACACTACTATAGACTAAACAATTTGGTATTAGTATTTTCATGATACTTTAAATGGGTGGATATTTTAACTAGTATTGAGTACTTTTTAAGGGAAATATTTTAGTAAAGTTCTAATAATAAGCAAGAAAAGACATATTTTCATCTATAGTTAATATTTAACAGTTGTAACAGGACTTTGATGAACAGACAGCAAGTACATTGCTATCTCATTTTGTCTGGGTTAAACTTAATAATATACTTTCAAACATTTTTCAACATTTATTGATTTATTTTCCTGCATTTGGTAAGCAGCTCCAAGTTATACTGGAAACATGCATTTCTTGACATTTTTATTTGTGGAGTTGTCATATTAAAAGTCTATAAATTTCTCTGAATACACATCACTTTTTGAACTGTTTTCACCCTCTTTATAAAAAAAGTATACAATTATTCTCTCTGTATACTATTTCTTTTTATTTAAACACATTTAAAAGTGTTTATTATGTTTTAGAAACTTTTCTAAGGGCTTTAAAAATGCTAACACATTTCACTCTTGTAGCTCCCTGTGAGTTAGATACTTTTATTATCTCTTATTTTACAGATGAGGAAACTCAGGCAGAGTGAGTATTAGACACGTTGTGTCTACACTGACAGCTATAAATCTGGGGTTCAGCGCCAAGTATTTTTGTTCCAGAATACACAGTCTCATACTATCCTGCCTCTCTACCCTTGACAGTACTATAGTTCTTTTTGGTAGCATAGTTCATTGAAGAAAGTGGAGTTTAACAATTAATACTTGCACTAGACAACAGTACGTTCATTAATCTTCTTGGAGGGAGATCTTACTTCTCACCCACTTAAAGGTAGGCATGGCCATGTGAATTGCTCTGATCAATGAAATGTGAACAGAAGTGAAAAATGTCACTTCTGGACATAAATATTTAAGAGCTTGTGTTCAATTTTACACTCTCCCTTTACTTTCCATGATGATCTAGGAAGCATGTGTTGATTGGAAGTACCATAAAACCAAAGTAGCTCAGAATACTGAGCCACAGCGTAGAGTACAAGTGCCCTGGAAAGTTGCCCAGTAGAATTTATGTGAGCAAGATATAAACATTTGGGGTATTAAGCCATTGAGATTGTGGAGTTATTTATTCTTGTGGTATAATACAGCCCAGTAATTCTCAACCAGGAGTCATTTTGACTCCCAGGGAATATCTGACAGTGTCTAGAGATAGTTTTAATTGCCACAACTGGGGAGAGGATTAAAACTGGCATGTAATGGGTAAAGGCCAGTGATGTTGCCAAGCATTCTACATTGCACAGTACAGACTCCACAACTAAGAATTATCTGGTCCAGGGCTCCCCTGGTGGTACAGTTGTTGAGAGTCCGCCTGCCGATGCAGGGGACGCGGGTTCGTGCCCCGGTCCGGGAAGATCCCACATGCTGCAGAGAGGCTAGGCCCGTGAGCCATGGCCGCTGAGGCTGTGCGTCCGGAGCATGTGCTCTGCAACGGGAGAGGCCACAACAGTGAGAGGCCCACGTACCGCAAAAAAAAAAAAAAAAAAAGAATCATCTGCTCCAAATAGTGCTCAGATTGAGAAACCTTGATATAGCCTATTATAATACATGCTATTACTTCAAAGTAAGCATGAGAGTGTGTGGGAAAAAAAAAAAAAGGTTCTAAAGAACCTAGGGGCAGGACAGGAATAAAGATGCAGACATAGAGAATGGGCTTGAGGACATGAGGAGGGGGAAGGGTAAGCTGGGACAAAGTGAGAGAGTGGCGTGGACATATATACACTACCAAATGTAAAATAGATAGCTAGTGGGAATCAGCCGCATAGCACAGGGAGATCAACTTGGTGCTTTGTGACCACCTAGAGGTGTGGGATAGGGAGGGTGGAAGGGAGGAAGATGCAAGAGGGAAGAGATATGAGGTTATATGTTTATTTATAGCTGATTCACTTTGCTATAAAGCAGAAACTAACACACACACACACAGCACAAAAGAATACATCTGGAAATGTAACAATTCTCACAGAGCACCTCACAAACACTATCAGAAGACCTCATACACCTGAAAAGGCAGGAAAGATCTCTATGTAACCAGGTAGGACAACAAGAAAAAAAATAAAGGGAGTGAGATTGGACCTGTGCCCCTGGGAGGGAGCTGAAGGACAGGAGAGGTTTCCACACTCTGGGAAGACCCCTCAATGGCAGGGAGATAAGCTGGGTCATAAAAGGTGCTTCAGAGGATGAGAGAAGAGTGCAAAAACTGATTTGTGGCAGGCAGGATAGAGAAAGACCTACACAGATAATCTCTGCCACCGCCATGCGCACCCCAACCTGAGACATGCGTCCTCTGGTACGGGTGGGATCTGGGTGCTGGAACACAGTGTTTAGAGGACAGACCAGGGGAGAGTACTGCTGTTGGCTGCATGGAGACAGTCAGAAGTGACTGCAGTGTGGGGTGTCATAATCAGGAGTATTTTTGGAAGAAGTCTGGGCTGCCATAGAAGGGAAGTGACATTGTTAAAGTGGTATGTGAAGGGAAAGGTGGGGTTACCATTGCAGCCTCTTTCTCCATGTGATGGCCCCTGCCTCCGGGGGCTCCAGGGGAGGCTTCTGCCTGGGAAGGCTCATTCACTCTGGATGCCACCTCAGCAGACCCTGGGAGCAGATGACAGTGGGCTGCCCACATGCAGAGGTGCGGCTGAAATCACCCAAGGGACTATGTGACTTAGGAAGCAAAGCTGAAATCTCTCCCTGTGGCTGTGTGAATTGTGGATTTACACCTTCATCACCAGCTTTGTAAATTCGGTGCCTGCAGAACATCTGAATGGACAACAGGTGCTCATGTGGCAGAGATAGGTCTGACCTTAGCAACTGTGGGCTTCATGGGCATGTACACATGGGGGTTGAGCAAGGCCAGGGCCTGAACTGCCTCCATAGCTCCCACAGAGGGTCCATGTGCATGAGTACTGTAGTCCTGGGACCTGACTTAAGTGGATCTGCACTGGTGGCCTTGTGAAAACAACACCTGAGAGACACCAGGGTCAATTGCTGGCATAAACCATGGTTGAGAAGGGCCAAAGGCAGTGTCAACAATGGTGTGCTTTGTAAGCCCACACAGTAGGTAAAAGGTGACACAACAGAGCACACTCACCAGTGAACAACTCTGGTGGAGGAATACTCAGTGGCTCCTCTCCCAGTGGAAGTGCTCCAATCCTGTCTACCATGCACCACAGCTCAGAAATGCAGTTCAGAAACAGATCTGGGGGCTTCTACTCCAACATCTAAGGAGAAGAACCTGTCCCTGACATGGCAGTAACAACCACAGAGCAAAAAAGAGGCCCCACACAATATCCAGTGCAGGCTGTGGTCACCACAACATCAGTCACACCTCATATCAAGGGGATAATGGCCAGCACACACTGAGGAAAATTTGACAGGCATCCATACTAAAAACAGCCCTCACACCAAAAAATATTAACCCACGCAGACTATACAGGGATATTCCCACATAAAAATAGACCTCCAAGACCATGGTAGATAACCGTTTCTCCTAAACTCATAGAGCAAGAGAAATAAAGTAAAATGAAGAAGCAGAAGAACCACTCCCAATTAAAAGATTGAGAGAATTCCCCTGAAAGAACAAACAATGAAACAGACCACTTCACTCTCGTAGACACTGAGTTCAAAAAGGAGATAAGGAAAATGCTGAAGGAATTAAAAAAGGCTATTGACAGAAATGCAGATTACTGTAAAAAGGAACTATAAACTATAAGAAGGAGCCAAGAAAAATTAGAGAATTCATTCAAAGAGAAGAAAGGTGAACTAAAGGCTATGAATAGCAGAATGAATAATGCAGAAGAATGAATAAGTGATCTGGAAGATAGAATAATGGAAATCTCCCAGTTAGAACAGCAGAAACCCAAATAAAAAATAATAAAAAAAGAAAGCATTATAAGAGACCAATGGAATAATATAAAGCTTGCCAATGTACACATAATAGAGATCTCAGAAAGAGAAAAAAAGAGATTGAAAATGTATTTAAACAAATTATGGCTGAAAAATTCCCAAATCTAAATAAGGAAACAGATATCCAGATACAGGAAGCACAGAGGGTCCCAAACAAGATAAACCCAAACAGACCTACACCAAGACATATTATAATTAAAATGGTAAGAGTTAAAGATAAAGAGAGTATTCTAAAGGCAACAAGAGAAAAACATAGAATTAATTACAAGGAAACTCCCATAAGGCTATCAGCTGATTTCTGTACAGAAACGTTGCAGGCCAGAAGGGACTAGCTAGATATATTAAAAGTCCTGAAAGGGAAAAATCTGCAACCTAGGATACTCTACCTAGCAAGATTATCATTTAGAATAGAAGGAGAGATAAAGAATTTCTCAGACAATCAAAAACTAAAAGAATACAGCAATACTAAACCTATCCTAAAAGAAATATTGAAAGGACTTTTCTAAATAGAAAAAAAAAAAAAAGAATCTATAGGAAAGAGAAAAACCACAGTTGGAAAGTAAACCACTTAAATAAGCTAGGGCACAGATTAAAAAAAATACAAATATTTCTGTGAAAATTATGATATCCACAATGAACAACAAAAGGATGAACATGAAGATGCAAAAGAGGACATCAAAATCATAAAATGTGGAGAGGAGAGTAAGAAAATATAAATTTTTCTCTAGAATGTGTTTTAGCCTATTTGACTACCAGTCTAAAGCAAGTAGGTATAGGAAGGGGTTAACATACTTGAAAAACAGGGCAACAACAAATCAAAAACATACAGCAGATTCACAAAAACCAAAAAGAAGAGAACATAGCATAATACAAAAGAAAATCATCAAACCACAAAGTGGAAGAAAAAAGAAAAAGAAAGGGACAAAGAAGAAATACAAAATCAACCAGGAAACAAGGTTTAAAACAACAATAATTATGTATCTATCAATAATTACCTTAAATGTCAATGAACTAAATTTTCCAATCAAAAGACACAGAGTGGTAGATTGGATAAAAAAAAAAAAAAAAGAGTCTACAATATACTTCCTACAAGAGCCCTCTTTAAGGCAAAGGACATACATAGAATGAAAGTGAGGGGATGAAAAAATATATTTCATGCAAACATGAAATAACAAGAAAGCAGAGATTGCAATACTCATATCAGACAAAATAGACTTTAAAACGAAGGCTATAAAGAAAGATAAAGAAGGACACTATATAATAATAAAAGGATAAATACAAGGAGAGGTTATTATACCTATCAACAAATATGCACCCAATATAGGAGCACCCAAATATATAAAACAAATACTAACAGACATAAAGGGAGAAATTAACAGGAATACAATAAAAGCAGGAGACTTTAACACCCCACTCACATCAATGGACAGATCTATGAGACAGAAAATCAATAAGGCAACAGAGATCCTAAATGATATAACAGAATAGTTAGACTTAATTGATATTTTCAAGACATTAGGTCCAAAAAAAGCAGAATGCACATTCTTTTCAAGTGTACATGGAGAATTCTCTAGAATTGACCTCATACTATGGCACAAAATAAGCCTCAACAAATTTAATAATATAGAAATTATTTCAAGTATCTTTTCTGTCCACACAGTATGAAACTAGAAATCAACCACAGAAAAAGAAATGAGAAAAAATCAATTATATGGAGATTAAACAACATGCTACTAAATAACAAGTGGGTAAACTATGAAATTAAAAAATAAATTTCAAAATACCTTGAGGCAAATGACAATGAAAGTACAACCATACAAAATCTATGGGATGCAGCAACAGCAGTTCTCAGAGAGAAGCACTGGGTCAGTCAAAATGTTCATTTACTTTTAAGTAAAAACAAAAGACACATTTTTCATTTTCAAGATGACCTTTATTGAAAACATATTCACTAACCAAATGAACTTTTTGGCCAACCCAATACATAGTGATACAGGTCTTCTTTCAGAAACAAGAAAAATCTCAAACAACCTAACCCACCACCTAAAAGAATTAGAAAAAGAAGAACAAACAAAATCTAAAGTCAGCACAAAGGAGGAGACAATAAAGATAAGAGAGGAAATAAATAAAATAGAGTTTAAAAAATCAGTAGAAAAAATCAATATAACCAAGAGCTGGTTCTTTGAAAGGGCAAACAAAATTGAAAACCTCTGGCCAGGCACACCAAGAAGAAAAGAGAGAAGACAGAAATAAACAAATTAAGAAATGCAAGAGGGGAAATCACAACTGATACCACAGAAATACAAGAAAACATAAGAGAATACTATGAACAATTATATGCCAACGAATTTGACAATCTAGAAGAAATGGACAACTTTCTAGAAACATACAGCCCACCAAAACTGAATCAAGAAGCAGATAACTTGAACAGACCAATCACTAGAAATGAAATAGAATCTCTAAAAAAACCCCTAAACAAACAAACAAAAACAACAACAACAAAAAAACCCTCCCTACAAACAAAAGTTCAGGGCCAGATGACAGGGTATTCTACCAAACATACAAAGAAGAACTTATACCAAATCTTTCTCAAATTCTTCCAAAAGATTGAAGTGTAAGGAACACTCCCAAAAACATTCTCTGAAGCCACCATCACCCTTATACCAACACCAGACAAAGATGCTACCAAAAAGTTACAGGCCAATATCTTTGATGAATACAAACACAAAATCCTCAACAAAATATTAGCAAACTGAATCCAACAACACATAAAAGAGGTAATATACCTTTGGATTCATCCCAGGGTCACAAGGATGGTTCAGCATACTCAAATCAATCAATATGATACACTGTATCAACAAAAGAAAGGACAAAAAAACACATGATCATCTCAATAGATGCAGAAAAAGCATTTGATAAAATTCAGCATTCACGATAAAAACCCTTATGAAAGTGTGTATACAGGGAACATATCTCGACATAATAATAGCTATTTATGACAAGGGCTTAATTTCCACAGTATACAAATAGCTCAACAACACAACTCAACAAAAACAAACAACAAAAAAAACACAATCAAAACATGGGCAGAAGACCTAAATAGACATTTCTCCAAAGAAGACATATGGATGGCCAATAGGCACATGAAAACATTCTCAACATTGCTAATTATTTGATAAATGCAAATCAAAACTACGATGAAGTACCACCTCACACAGGTCAGGATAGCCATCATTAAAAAATCTACAAATAACAAATGCTGGAGAGGTTGTGGAGAAAATAGAACCCTCTGACACTGTTGGTGGGAATGTAAATTGGTGCAGCCACTATGAAAAACCATATGGAGGTTTCTCAAAAAAACTAATAATAAAGTTACCATGATCCAGCAATCTGACTTCTGGGCATATGCCTAGACAAAATTATAGTTTGAAAAGATACATGCATCCCTATATTCATAGCAGCACTATTTATAATAGCCAAGACATGGAAACAACCTAAATGTCCATCAACAGATGAATGAATAAAGAAGATGTGGCACATATATACAATGGAATATTACTCAGCTATCAAAAACAATGAAATAATGCCATTTGCAGCAACATGGATGGACCTAGAGATTATCATACTAAGTGAAGTAAATCAGAAAAAGACAAATACCATATGATATCCCTTATATATGGAATCTAAAATATGACACAAATGAATATATCTATGAAACAGAAACAGACTCACAGACTTAGAGAACAGAATTGTTGTTGCCAATGGGGGAGATGGGTTAGGGAGGGAAGGATTGGGAGTTTGAGATTAGCAGAGATGAACTATTATATATAGGATGGATAAACAACAAGGTCCTACTCTATAGCACAGGGAACTATATTCAATATCCTGAGACAAACCATAATGGAGAAGAATATGCAAAAGAGTGTATCTATATATAACTGAGTCACTTTGTTGTACAGCAGAAATTAACACAACATTGTAAATTAACTATATTTCAATAAATTAAAAAAAATCAATAGACCACAGACTCACTAAAGAACATAATCATAAATATATATTAAAGTTTTATACCATATTTGGCTATTCAAATTAACTTTTGTTTGCATATGGTGGCCTTACAAGTAGATAGAATAATATATATATATCCTATTAGCTCTCTTTCCATTCACCTCTTCTAGGAATGCATAATACAGTGTTTATACATTTTGTTAAATTAATCATAAATATTTTGACCACTGAATATGCTCTTTAATGCCATACTTTAAGTTAGCAAGGACTCTACACTTCTTAAGTGTCAATAATTAAGTTGTCCAGTACACAAAACTATTACCAGTTGTCCCATTCTCTTTTTAGAGACCTACTTGAAAGTCTCTCAGTTTTAGTTTACAATAGTATGTTGCCCAAATGAGGCCATATATTCCATATGGAACATCTGGGGAAAGAAAATAAACATTCAGTTCTATTGAAATCAGAACCCATATAGTTCAGACTCAAAGTACTTCTTTGGTTGAAAAAAAATAGCCCAGTAATTAAAATATAAGTTTGAAAAATAAATAGTTCTTTGCACATATTTCTCAAACAGTGAAGGGGCTATATAGCCCTCATTTAAAACTCACATTCTTTTTGCATTTATCTCCTTTGTTCCTGGTGCCACTTTCTTCAGGACTTCCTTCTCCCACTCCAAATATCCCTAACTAGCCCTAGACCATGTACTTCTTGTCTTTCTATTGCTACTTTTTTTCTTGCTACTCCACTATAGTTTTATTTTCTTTTTCCTGTTTTCTCAAAGTTATGTTCCCCTCCATTTAAAAAGAAAATAAAAGACATAGTATAGCAATGATAGAAAACTTCCAGGTGGGAGTGGGGGTGGGGGAAGGATAAGAAACAAAAGAGGCAAATTTGTACCTAGTCTGGATGTCAAAGAGGAAGAAAGACTGGGGGCACTAATCTGAATATTACTGATCCATAACAAAACATGAATTTTTAAATTCTCTTAGAAATGTTCTCATTTGACTAAGGATTTTGGAATAGCATTGAGCAAATATTTGGTAGCATTTAAGATTTAAGAGTCTGGCTGGATCACATTTTGTAAATTCTTTTCACCTCACTGTCAGTTGGTTCAAACTTTTCGCAGTTCAAAATAAATGATTCTTACCCTGCCTTTTGCTATCATAAGACTTTCTACCACCCAAGCTTCAGGGTACATATTCAATCCAAATGATTGAATTTAGCCATTTTTATGGCTAGGAAAAAAAGACACTGGAAAATGGAGCAAGGAATAACTACAAAATATGTTAGCCTTGAGAGACAATGCAGAGATTATCTGGCCACCATAGCTGGCTGGACTGAATCAGCCTGAAAGGGTCATTGTTCCTAAAACCTGGCAAACTGGCTACATGTTATGTTTATTCTCCACTGGACAAAAGCATTTCAATTGCCTAGGACTACTATGATTTCACTGACCAGGCAGTAGTTTATCACTGGGTAATGTTTACCTTCAACTGTAAAATCTTTTAGAAACCTTAGTACATAGCTCTTTTTGTAGACATACACAAACACAGACACACTTTCTGGGTTCAGAAGATTGTCTAGGCTCAGGCCCATATTCTACCAAGAGTAACCCTTTTTTTCATTCCTATGTCTCCTGATACTTAGGCTTGATAAAAGACCCATCCTCTCTCAATCCAGAATCTACCATATTTTTTTTGTGTTAGGCTAAATAACACTTCTTGCTCAGGAAAACTCCACAACATATTTCTGTTGTATGAAATAACCTGCATACATAACTGCTACTCTTATCATAAATTCAAAATATTAATCCATCTTTGAATTCTTGAGGATTATCTCAATTTATAAGGCAACATTATGTACTTAATAAATATTGTTTGAACTGAGCAGAACTGAATTACAAAGAAGAACGTAGCCCATGGAAACATTTTTTACTTTATTGACTAATAAAAAATAAGAACAGGTTTTTTGCATTCTTCCCAATATTTCATAGACTTTGTGGAGGAGCAGGTACATATGCTATAAACTATAATCAAAGTGACAAGCACTCTAATATAGATTTGAACCTGTAAACAATGTTCACTGAGCACAGAGAGTAGAGAATGTTTCATATTGGGAAGTAGAAAACATAAGAACGTTTTGTAATGAAAAGGACATTTGCAATTGGTCTTGAAGTTTGAGCTTTTTTCAGGCTAAGAGCACTTGCAGTGGAGGTAGGATGCATGCAAAACAGCTTTCAAGAGAGGAGGCAGTTTGAACAGGTATGAACATGTTAATGAGCATACTATGAGGAGATAACAACAATCTCAGAATGCTGCTGTCTGAAATGAATGAAATGACACACTAAAGATGCTTCACAGCAACTGGGGTAAAAAAGGGGTTGGCAATTGTTGAATGAATCTGTGTGTTAAATCACAAGTTTTGCTTCTTCTCCCCATACTCCCCCCATTTTCTGGCTGTAAATTCTCAATATTTAATGAAGGATCAGTGACATTCCCTATATAGCTGTTTTTTTAAAAACTGGCTTAAGTTGAATCCTCGTAAAACCAGAAAAGGCGTGGCAAATCACAAAGCCTTCTCTTTAAGAATACAGGGTTTGAAGCATGGAACTGAATTGGAATGTAACACCTAGTTGAAAACTAGAGCACTGAAATAACTAGGATTTCAGCAAAAAGAAAGAGAATCAGTCATGTAAGCAAAATTAGATTTAAAAATAAGATTCAAGGAAGAAAGTTTTATTTAATATGTATATGTTGACCCTAAAGAAGTATTTAATTATCTTTTTTCAGGCTAGATACTTAAATTGCATTATTTAAATGCCTCTAATAAGAGAAGATTAATTTTACTCTTTAGTTTCTTAGCCTATGAACTTTAAGGGCTACAACACTTTTATGTTTACAATTAGGGCATTCTTGCACAGAGGTTTTATTTATCATATGTTGTTCCTTTGCATATCTCAATTTTATTGAAATAACTAAATATTCAGTGGAGAGACTTAGTACAATTGTCTCAGACCCTTACCATCTAGAATTATATATTAAAATGAACAATTTATGTAGCTGATATTATCACTTAGCTTTCTTAATTCTGGTGCCTTTAGAGACCCAGAGTATATGCAGTAGTAAAGTTTCTCTCTTTTCAGTCAGTTTACATTATTCTACTCAGTGTCCTTGGAAAATAAAGTGCCCTCTTTACATGGATTTGAATGTACAGTCAGAATAGAAAATTGCATGTGTGTTTTGTGAAAACAAATAGCATACTGCAGTTAAGCACATTCCTTTGTTACCACGTTCCCCACATAAATACAAACACTCATTTTGTTTTAAAAATTCCCTTCATAAATGGATTTTTTACCTGTAGTGTAGACACAGGCAAGAACTGAATAAAAGGTTTCTCCACAAAACATTCTTTATTCAAAACCAGTAAAATATTAATATATACATAATTATTTTACCAAACTGATTTATGAGACTTTTGTTTTTATTCCAACTCCGTGAACCTTGTGGAAATACTTTGCTTGCTGCAGAGAAGAATTCTGATTTCATGCTTGGAAGAATTTTATCAAATATATATAAACACAATATAGTTATTCTTGCTATTCATGTATATCATCAATACACATGCACATGCTTTCTCTCCTCACACATCCTGATCTAGGACCCAAAAGCTATTATTCCAGAGGACATTTTTTTGTGCAATAAATGTAACCTTTGCACCCTGCTCCTTCAAATCAAAGATGAACATTTAGTTTATAGCTACAAGAATCTCCTCCCCCCATATTAAAATAAAATAAGTGTATTGTACCAGTCACATATTTTCTAATTAACCACCTGGATTTAATCACCTGGTTAAAGACTAGTTAATAAGAGCACAAGGCCTTTCCAAGTTTATGTATGACTGAAACTTATACAAGTTCAATTGTTGATGAAATAAATGGTTGAAAGCATGAGAAAATTGTGATGTTTAGATAGAATAAGGATATCAAAAGTATTTGAATATGTGTGAATGTAGCTTATGCTATTGTGCCCTGCTCACACCTACTAAGCCATTGGTTCCTAAAATGTCTTGAGACTCCCTCCCCATCCTCATCATCAGGTAGGAATTTATGAAAATGCAAGTCCTTGTACTCCATGGCAGACTTGCTGAATGAGAAGCTCTGAGTGTGGGGCCCAGCCATCTGTACTATAAGCCCTCAAACTGAGGTACTCTTAACATTTGAGAACCATTGCTTTAGTCCTACCGTACAGACCACTGAATAGAGTTCCTGTATAAATCAACCATTTAGAGGACTTCCTGTGATTACCTCTTTAATAAAGTACTTGAACCCAAATCCCTGCTTAGCATCTGTTTTGGAGGCAACCCAAATTAAGACAATGAACTTACATTATGTCAAAACACACACATACACACACACACACACACATGCAGACATACACACAATATAGTCCTAACAGCATGCTCTCACAACACACTTATTGCTTCGAATTAAAATATATTTTCTTGTTTGTTTTCTTTTCCAAAATTATATTTTAAGGGCAGAGGATATCAGGTGTAACTTTTCTTAATATCTCCTGGGCCAAGGAAAGTGTCTGACAAATAATGGTTGTTCAAGGAATGTTTGTGAAATGAATTTATAAATGCATAAAATTGGTTTAAAATATTTGTATTAATATTGATGATTGTCATGTATCAAAGATTATAGCTGAATAAACAAATACTTAGATTTACTAGTAAACAGCTATAGAAATGCCAAGTTAGTTAGGCAAAACCTAATAAGAAACATATATAATTATAGTGCCATTGAAGATTAGGTAAAATACTTCTGAGAATTGACAGTGAACTGTGTGTGTAGGACTCCTGTTATCTGGTTTCTAGTTATGCATTTCTGTGTTTGAAAGGGAATGCTTTTTTTATTCATATTAGAACATTTGTTGACACAAATGTAAGTGTTTGAAGTATTTATAAAGTTATTTTTCACATAGGTACTGAGATTTCAAGTTTAGAATCATTTATTCCCATGGAGAGAAGACATAAGTGAAAATATTACCAAACTCCCAAAGTGGATGAAGGTCATGACAACATTGCTGTATCAAATAAAGGAAAAAAAATAATTCGAAATTATTTTCCCTAAATGGGAAAGTCCCCATTGTTAGAAGGTACTTATTTCTGCAGTTACAGTCTGTGTGGCACAAATCTCCATTTGCTACCTACTAGTTTTTAATTTTAATTTTAGCTTTAAATGGATATAGTAATTTGTAGCTGATGTCCATAATGTCTCTCTTAGAGAGACATGTCTTAAGAAGAAAATATTATCTGTATTTATTATCTTGCATCAACTTTTCCTTGGTTATTGTAAACATTAAAGGAAAATATGTGGGCAGCATAATTATCATACTTAATTCTTTCCAGAAATACTGTATGTTGAATTGGAAATTGGCTAGGGAACTTATTTAGGCAATTGCTAAAACTTGTGGAGTTCCACCAATGATATTTTAAGTGCATAAAATAAGTATTTGTATTTACTTTTGGTGCCATAAAAGACCAAAGGAGGGGGTTTAAAGAGCTTCCAACTTAGGGAAGCAGAAGTCTTTCACATTACCACCACGTCATGTAGGCCACAAACTCCATGAGGAGAGAAGGTCCTTTGTTCTCTTCATTTGGCTATTGATTCACATTCTTTAATAATTTTTTTTTGTAATAAACCAGTAATCTAGTGGGTTTCCCGATTCCTGTGAGCCACTCTAGTAAATTAATCAAACCCAAAGAAGGGTTGTGGGACCCTCCAATTGGTAGCCGGCTGGTCAGGAGCACAGGTAACAATCTGGTCTTGTGATTGGCATCTAAAGTGGAGGGCAGTCTGTGGGACTGAGCCCTTAACCAGTGGAATCTGATGATATCTCTTGATAGGTAGTGTCAGAATTAAATTGAATTGTAGGACACCCAGCTGGTATAGGAGAACCACTTGGTGTAAACTCCTACAAACACACACACACACACACACACACACACACACACACACACACACACTGAAAACTGAATTGGGGTACAGAACACTTTTAGCTGCATTATATGATAGTTCTATTTTTAATTTTTTGAGGAACCTCCATACAGTTTTCCATAGTGTTGTAAAAATTTGCATTTCCATTACTGATGCACAAGGGTTCCTTTTTCACCACATCCTAACCAACACTTATTATCACTTGCCTTTTTAAAGTAGCTATTCTAACAAGTGAGAGGTAATATCTCAATGTGTTTTTGATTTACATTTCCCTGATGATTAATGATGTTGAGTAATTTTTCAAATCTGGGCAATTTGTATGTATTCTTTGGAAAAAATGGCTATTCATTTCCTCTGGCATTTTAAATTTATTTATTTTTGGCACATTGAGCCTTCATTGCTGCACATGGGCCTTCTCTAGTTGAGGCAAGTGGGGGCCACTCTTCATTGAGGTTTGTGGGCCTCTCATTGCAGTGGCTTCTCTTGTTGTGGAGCACAGGATCCTGGCACATGGGCTTCAATAGTTATGGCACGCAGGCTCAGCAGTTGTGGGGCACGGGCTTAGATGCTCCATGGCATGTGGGATCTTTCCAGACGAGGGCCCGAACCCATGTCCCCTGCATTGGCAGGTGGACCCCCAACCACTGTGCCACCAGGGAAGCCCCCTATGACATTTTAAAATCAGGTTATTTTATTTGGATTTGAGTTACATGAGTTCCATATATATTTTGGATACATTTTTGATATCTGTTTGCAGATACATGCTTTGCAAATATTTTCTCCCATTCATAGGTTGCCTTTTTTCTTCTTGGTTGTTTGTGTAGATTGTTTTTTTAGTTTGTTTGTTTTTGTTTTCTTTAGTTTGATATAGTCCCTCTTGTTTATTTTGTTTATGTTGCCTTTACTTTTGGTGCCATATCCCAAAGACTCATTGCCAATATCAAAGTCAAGGAGATTTCTCCCTTTTTTATTCTAGAAGTTTTACACTCTTAAGTCTTATACTGAGATCTTTACTGAAAATTAATATTTTAGTGTCATAAGGTAGGGATTTAATTTTATTATTTTGTATGTGATTATCCACTTTTATCTACACCACTTATTGAAGAGACTATCCTTTCCCCATTGAGTAAACTTGACTCCACTGTCAACTATTACTTGACTATATACGAGAGAGTTTATTTCTGAGCTCTCCATTCTGTTCCATTGGTCTATTTGTCTTTTTATGCCAGTACCACAGTGTTTCAAATGGTACAGTTTTAAAATATTGTTTGAAAGGAAGTGTGATGCCTTCAGCTTTGTCTTTCTTTCATGTTGCTTTGGCCATGCAGGGTCTTTTGTGGTTCCACACAAATTTTAGGATTTTTTTTTTCTGTTTCTGTGAAAAATAACACTGGACTTTTTGATAAGTATTGCATTGAATCTATAGATGGTTTGGGGTAGTATTTTAACAATATTATTAAATGTTTTAACAATATTTTTAACAATAATTTTAACAATATTATTTCTTCCAATTAATGAACACAAGTTATATTTATTTCCATTTATTTGTGTCTTTTTCTTTTTCAGTCATTTTACTGTTAGTGTATAGAAATGCAACTGATTTCTATAAATTGATTTTCCATCCTGAAATTTTAAAATTTATTAGTACTCATTTTTCTGGTGGAATCTTTAGGGTTTCTATATATAAGATCATATCATCTGCAGGCAAAGACAATTTCATTTCTTTTTTTCCAATTCAGGTGTGTTTTATTTATTTTTCTTGCCTAATTGCTCTGGCTAGGACTTCTGGTACTATGTTGAATACAAGAGGGCTGGGATCACCCTTGTATTTTCCCTGATCTCAGAGAAAAAGATTTAACCTTTAACCATTGAGTATGATGTTAGTCGGTTGCCATATTCAGCCTTTATTAAGCTGAACTATTTTCCTTCTCCCTTCAATTTGTTGAGAGTTTTTAATCAGGAAAAAAGGTTGAATTTTATGAAATGATTTTTATGCATTTATTGAAATAATCATATTTTTTTATCTCTCATTCTATTAATTTAGTGTATTATATTTATTGATTTGTGTATATTGAGCCATCCTTGCATCCCTGGGATAAATCCTACTCAATCATGGTATATAATTCTTTTAATTCACTTTTGAATTTGGCTGACTAATATCTTATTGAGAATTTTTGCAACTACATTCATCAAGTATATTGGCCTGTAGTTTTCTTGTATTGTCCTTATCTGACTTTAATATCAAGATTATGCTGGCCTTATAAAATGAGTTTTAGTGTGAAAAAAAGTTCTAATTTATTCATTTACCTGTAGGTGTCCAACTTTCTCAACACCACTTTTTGAAGAGACTGTCTTTTCTCCATTGTATATTCTTGCCTCCTTTGTTGTAGATTAATGAACCATAAGTGTGTGGGTTTATTTCTAGACTCTCTAGTCTGTTTCATTCATCTATGTACCCAGCTTTGCTCCAGTACCATACTGCTTTGGTTACTGTAGCTTTGTAGTATAGTTTGAAGTCAGGGAGTGTGAATACTCCAGCTCTATTCTTCTTTCTCAGGATTGTTTTGACTATTTGGGGTATTTTGTGTTTCCAAACAAATTTTAAAATTATTGGTTCTAATTCTCAGAAAAATGCCATGGAACACTACTCAGCCATAAAAAAGAATGAAATTTTGCCATTTGCAGCAACATGAATAAACTTGGAGAGCATTATGCTAAGTGAAATAAGTCAGACAGAAATACAAATACTGTATGATATCACTTATATGTGAAATCTAAAAAATACAACAAACTAGGAAAGATAACAAAAAAGAAGCAGACTCACAGATGTAGAAAACAAACTAGTGGTTACCAGTGGGAAGAGTGAAGTGGGGAGAAACAATGTTGGGGTAAGGGATTAATAGGTACAAACTATTATGTATAAAATAAGCTACAAGTGTATATTATACAATATAGGAAATATAGTCAACATTTTATAGTAACAATAAACAGAATATAACCTTTAAAAATTTTGAATCATTATGTTGTACACTTGTAACATATTATGCTGTACATCAACTCTACTTAAATTAAAAGAAAGACTTGTTTTGTGTCCTATCATATGCCTCTGTTGGATGTAATGTTCTGTTTATATCTGTTAGGTTAATTTGATCCAAAGTATAGTTCAAGTCCAACATTTCCTTATTGATTTTTCTGTCTTGATGAGTTGTTCATTGTTGAAAGTGAGGTATTGAATTCGGAAAAATTATGAGCTGAAAAGGTCTCTCTTGTCCCTGAACTGTGCCACCTTGGAAAAAGTTTGATGTGGGTAAAGTCAAACTTTTCTTCTAACCATCTCCAATGTATCTAAACTCATACTTGTTTGCTGCAACAGTGTGCTGAAACTTCTCCATTGGAAACCTAGACTTCCAGAAAGGCTCTTTTTTCTGTAGGTGATTGTCTGAGACAGGGTTCTCCAGGGTCTCTTGGACCATGGCTTAGAGAATCTGGAGCTAGTTCAAGTACCACTTCCTGGTCAACAGCTAGAACCAAGGTCTATAAGCCTATTACTCAATGTGCAGGTGGGTGAGGCTCCTGCTGGATCCCTTGACATATGGTGCTGGATCCTGCAGCTCCCACAAAGACACTTTAGTCTGTGAATAGATAGCTTTTTTTTTTTTTTGGTACACGGGCCTCTCACTGCTGTGGCCTCTCCCATTGTGGAGCACAGGCTCCAGATGCACAAGCTCAATGGTCATGGCTTACAGGCCCAGCCACTCCACAGCATGTGGGATCTTCCCGGATTGGGGCACAAACCCGTGTCCCCTGCATCAGCAGGTGGACTCACAACCACTGCGCCACCAGGGAAGCCTGATGCCAAATTTTTGTTGTTGTGGGGGGGGCATGAACAAGGATGTCTTATTCAGCTCTATCTTTGATGTCCTTTCTCTCCATTTTTTTAAGTTCTTCTTTGATTTTATTCATTAGAGTCAAGTGTTGTTTTCCTCAAAAAATCTTATACATATTTTGTTAGATTTACACCTATTTCATTTTCAAGAATGCTAATGTAAATGATATTGTGTTTTTAATTTCAAATTCCACTTGTTCTTTTTTGGTATATAGAGAAACAATTGGCTTTTGTATATTAACCTTGTATTCTGCAACCTTTCTATAAGGTTTTGTGGGAACTTAAAAGCAGAGAAGTTAGTTGGATTTTGATAGTTGTATTCCTTATTACTGCAGTAAGCATTATAAATACAAAATAATTTAGTTCTTTCCTTCTTTCTGTCCAAATGACAAAGATAGCAATGTAAACCTATAAAAGACATTCCTTCAAAATTTTACAGCAGTGGAACCCTATTTATGATTATTTTATGATTACTAATTATTATGTAGAACACTTAAATCATTTTGGGTACTATAATTTTTTTTAACATACATCTATGGGAATTTCCAGGGTAAGAACTATAATTTAGATAAGTATGGTCAGTGCCATCACTTTATCCACCCCCACCCCAAATCACCCAAATTGTTAAATGAGAAAGGTTCATAGTCAATTAACTATGAGGTTTATAAGGCTAACTCTGTCAGACTAATTATTTTTTAAACAATATCTACAAACTGGGAATTCCCTGGTGGTTCAATGGTTAGGACTCAGTGCATTCACTGCTGTGGCCCGGGTTCAATCCTTGGTCAGGGAAGTATGATCCCACAAGCCACGTGGCATGGCCAAAAGAAAAAAAAATATCTACAAACAGTTCCTATATCAACATGTCCTAAGAAGTTAGGATTATCTCATGGAAGATATTGTAGTCTGTTAGTTAAAACTCAGTGTGTGTTTGTGTGTGCGTTTCCTTAAATCAAGGGGGCAGAATAAAATAGTATAATGATAAAAAATATAGTGTGATGTGGAAATATTTAAAATTAGTTTTATATCCTGGCTTTGCCATATGCTTGCTGCATGACTTTGGCTAATTCCATATTTTAAGTGTCATTTCCATAGTCTTTAAATCAGTTTCCACATAGCTCTTACTTAACTTACAAAATTGTTGTGAGAATTAAATAAATTAACACTGTTAAGTTGCTTAGTACAGTGCTTGCCACATTATCAACATGCAGTGATGGTTAAGCAAAGGTGTTACTCCCAACATCAACAATATCAAAATTACCTAGTTATAAAGTTAAGAAATACAGAGTTTACCTTACATCTCTAAAGTCTTCTGAAGAACACAAAGGAAGATTTTAAGACATGAAGAGAAGGATCATATTCCTACAAGGAAAGGCTCAATAATGTAAAGTTGTGAGTTACCCCCAAATTCATTTAAAAGTCTATCAACATTGTTTATTTTTAAGTATTAAAAAATCATTTTAAACTTTATCCAAAAAAAAATAAACATGAGCTTTCATTTATAAAATCATCCAAGATAATTGTTAGAAATTGTTTTAATTCATTCAGGCTGCTATAACAGAATACCATAGACTGAGTGTCTTATAAACAGTAGTAAATTATTTCTCAGAGTTCTGAAGGCTGGGAAGTCCGAGGCCAAGGGCTGGTAGATTTGGTGTCTGGTGAGGAACCACCCCTTAGATGGTTGTCTTTTCACGGTGTCCTCACATGATGGAAGCAGCAAGGGAGCATCTCAGGTCTCTTTTATAAAGGCACTAATCACATTCATGAGGATTCTACCCTCATGGTCAAATCACCTCCCTAAAACCCCACCTCCTAATACCATCACCTTAGGATTTTGAATTTCAACATGTGAATTTTGGGGAGACTCAAACATTTAGACCATAGCAGAAATGTAATTAAAATGTGTTACTGGAGGATTAAATAAGAACTTTGTGTCAAAGTACATAGTAAAAGGGAAGAGTAGTCCCAGGGATAGCAAGAAGTATAAGTCTTACTCCCTAGCAGAGGATCCAACACTGGTAATTCACATTCATAACTCTCACAACCCTATTAAAAATACTCTGAATGCAGTGGATAAGAACACTTAGAAAGTCACAACAGAATGAAACAAGCCTGAGGACAGTGTTCATATCAGAATTCCCTGTTTTACACACATTTGTCTTAAGCCATAGCTTTTTTGACCTATCATGTTTCCTTTTGCCACTGACCAAATGAACTAAGAGCAAATCAACAAACACTAATTTCCATTTTTCCTCCAACTTCCCTTTGGTTCTTTAGATCTAAAAATGTGGGGGAGAGAAGGGTGGGGATGAAGGAGTAATAAAGCTGCTCTTTAATAACCAGGAGCCACTATTTAATGTCAGGTTTCACCTTAAGTGTCCTTTGATTTAAAAACCATCGTCATCATAAAAAAAGACAATTGTAAGGGAAAAGTTGAAGAAAGTTATTTAGACCTTTGAAATTAAAATCAATACCATTAACTTATAATTAAACATAGCTGATTACTGATTCAACCATCTCTCCAAGACTTTAAAGGATAATGATGAATTATAAAAGACCTGAAACCATAAAGAGGGAGCAAATAGGAAAAAATACAACAAATGCTAAATGCAAATATATTTCTGGAAGACAAAAGTCATTGTTTCTCCCTATAGATTAAGAAAATCAAGACATAATAGTCAAAAAGTGGAAGCAACACAAGTGTCCATCAACACATGAATGGATATCATGAATGGATATATCATATTATTACAATAGAATAGAATACAATAGACTATTATTCAGCCTTTAAAAAGCAAGAAAATTCTGACACATGCTACAACATGGATGAACCTTGACAACATTATGCTAAGTGAAATGAACCAGTCACAAAAGGACAAATATTGTATGATTCCACTCATATTAAGTACCTAGAGTATTCAGACTCATAGGAACAGAAAATAGAATGGGGGTTGCTAGGGACTAAGGGGAGGTGGAAATTAAAAGTTTGTGTTCAATAGATCAAAATTTTAGTTGGAGAAGTTGAAAAAGTTCTGAAGGTGGATGATAGTGATGGTTGCACAAAAGTGTGAATGTACTTAATACAATTAAAATGGTTGAAATTTTATGTTAATTATTAACATAAATTTTATGTTAATAAATTTTGTTATATATATATTATCACAATAAAAAATCAGTAGGTATGAATCTCAATTCACAGACTCTGAAGTTCAAGAAATTTACCTTTATTTCTATTTCAAGCCCTAATGAACTAAATTGACAAAACATTTGTCTCAATTACTTAATCTTACCTGCCCCTTTCCCTCTTTTTGTGCAAGTGTCCTGGGAAAGGAATCTCACATAGGATCAAGCTTCTCAGGATGTTAGTACCTACCTTGTCATCAACTGATCTGCTAAGACATTGTCTACTGAGATATCTATTAATCCAGGACCATGCATATTCCAATTAAGAAATTCCCTTTCTTCATGTAAAACTGACTTAAAATACTGTCTATGAGTCTGGATATAGCTGAGATCTTGTTGCCTACCTAGGGAAGACCCAGGGCCCACAAGCAGGTTCTAAATCTTCTCAGCTTTTAAGTTCCCTAAACCTCTCTAGTCTCTTGCTCCCTCTCTTAGGCCTATGAAACTTTCATTACCTCTTCTCCATTTTTTCTCCCTTTTCTAACACTGAAGAAATCCTTTTTTCAATCTGAATAGTAATGGGTGATATTTAGTAAAACTCTGTGGAAAGGTCTTTTTTTCTACCTCTTGTTTTCCCCAAACATTTGTGTAGTCTCTGGTCTATAAATGTTTAAACATTTGGAATTTAAAAGTTGGAGCCTACTAGGCTTTTTTTATGGTTTATATTGTGACTATCCTTTTCCAAGATAAGGAGCACAGAATGGAACATCTGAAAAGGAGTGGAAATGGAGGAGGGAGAAGGAATGGAAAAAATAACTAACATATAAATAATATCATTCAACTATGCAAAACACTTAAGTGTTATTAAGAGCCATCTTTGCATTCGTTAAATGCAAAGTAACCATTCCACAGTGTTCAAATGTCTGGAGCTGCAGAAGTCTTCATGCTATACCTAAAGACTAGGCAGCTATGTGTATCCTGGCTACCCAGAAACATTCTTCTCTTGCTCATCCTCTTTCCTTTCCTTCCCTTTACACTTCTCTACTTTCTTTGGTATTCTCTCCCTTGTGTATTCTGTGCAAAACAGTAGAAAAAAAGAGTAATTTTAAAAAGGTATAAATTCCAACAAAAAATGGTAATAGGCTTCTTTATGAAAGTAATGCAAAAAATCATTCTCTCTATGATAACGTATGTGGAACATGTATGGGTAGAGTACTGAGCCAGAGTTTTATAGTATTTAAAACTCCCAAGAATTCTTTCACGTAAAATGAATAGCCTTATTTTATGGAAGAAGAAACAATGCCTGTGAAATTAAATATGTTGGACACTTTTATTCCAGTCATTCAGCTATTAAGTGACATAGCATTCCAGTGCAGACTTTTGTCCTCAAATCCCATACTTCTGAGGGAATTCTGTGCTCCCGTTCACTAACACTTACAATGTCATAAGTTTGTATAACATTTCATGCCTCTGAAAACATTTTGAAAATTTCTCCAGGAACACAGCTGTCAAATCTAATAGCCAGGACACAGTCTCCTGGCAGCTTCCAGAACAGTTGCTTCCCCAAAGGGGGACAACTTGCCGTTTTTCTCACAGCACTGTTGTCCATAAAGTGGTTTCCAGATCTCTGTTATGGTTTATCCCTTCAAGGGAGTTGGTTTCATGTTCTATTCAAGTGTGTGTGTGTGTGTGTGTGTGTGTGTGTGTGTGTGTGTTTGTACACATGGTTTGCAGGAATCAGTTGGCAAACAGAAAAGATGTAGATTGGTGACTGGCAGACAAAGATCAATAACTGAAACTGGATAAACTGGCATCAAACAAACCTTACATACCATGTTTTGCTTTTACATCCTTGACATTGCTACTTCTTACACTGTTTTTGGCATTCTGTTGACTTCCTTATGTCATTTTGCTCTAAATTAAAATGTATGGGAAGAAATGAGAAGTCATTTTGTTACAAGTTCAATTATTGATATTCTCTTCCTTTGACAAGTCCTGATTTTCTTTCCAAGACTATCACATATCTTTTAGTTTATTTTCTGTCAATTTTCTCACTATAAATAAGTTAAAATCTCTTTTATATCAGGGTATAGATTTTGCTCTTTAAAAGGATTCTCTATTCCATTATCCTTCCGGATCAATTCAGATCATTTTGCATGAGAAATTTTCCCTTTTCCTTACCACACAAAATGTCTTTTTTTTATTTCACATTACTCTATATGTCATTTGCAGAGCATTTAATTATATCCCCAGAATTTATTTTGAAATGTGTTGATTTTCTCTAAAAAAAAGTCAGGCCACATGACAATTTCAACTTCTTTTTTTAATGTATGTTTTTGCTTATTTATTGAATGCATATTTGTATTACCAGACATCATAGGCAGTGCTGAGGTTAAAATAATAATAATTATTAATTAAAGTGAAATTTAAGATAATGAATATTATTATAAGAATGTATATTAAGTTGTCACCAAATGCTAGGCAGTATGCAAAAGGGCTTTATTGTTCTTTAAGTATAATAATAAACATTTATTGAATGTTTGTGCCCTGTGGAATTTCTATGTATTTTATATAAAGTACATACTTTATTCTCAGAAACACTCTATGATGTAGGTGCTCTAAATTATTTCCATTTTCAGATGAGAAGTTAAGGCTTAATGACTTGATCACAGCTAGTAAGTGGCAGAGCCAGGATTCTAAGTCTCTTAATCACTACACTTTTTTGTAGGTATTGTTATTATTGTCATTGTATATTTTGATTTACTACTTAGAAAGAAAATATAAGTCCACCATAGAAAACACTTAAATCCCCATTTACCTACAAATTTACCTAGAAAGTTACATCTCTCTTTCCCAGCATCTACTTTAGTAGTTATGACAACAGAAAGCCTCAAGAGTATTTAGTGAGTTGCCTCCAACCTCATACCTGTTTTAAAATATCAGTTTTTTGGTCTTCCCTGGTGGCGCAGTGGTTGAGAGTCCACCTGCCAATGCAGGACACACGGGTTCGTGCTCCGATCCGCGAAGATCCCACATGCCGCGGAGGGGCTGGGCCCGTGAGCCATGGCCGCTGAGCCTGCGCGTCCGGAGCCTGTGCTCCACAACGGGAGAGGCCACAACAGTGAGAGAGGTCTGCGTACCGGAAAAAAAAAATAATAATAATAACAATAATAAAATAAAATATCAGTTTTTGGATAGGTTGAAGGACTCAAATAGGAGTAAGAAGCTCAGTTTTACATATATCTTTTCCTAATTTTGTCTTAAAGTGGTATCTTAACTACTATTTAATAACATTTGCTTTTACAAGTTCCTCCTGCCTGATATCTCAGATACTATATTAGGTTTTGCTATAATGATTATGACTTTGTCACCTGTCCTAGCTAAATTTAATATTTTTAAATAGCTCTTGAAATAGTTCTTTCTGGAGTTTCTCAAACCCTGTTAGACAATTGCTTGATGATAGGGAATCTTATTTTGTCTCTGTTTCACCATTATCCTTTAGTGTCTTTCTCAGAGTAGGAACTCAGTAAGTGCTTGTTGAAATGAATTAACAGAAATTCACCACCAATAATAGTTAATGGTTCACAAAATTACTATAACACATTTCTTAAACTATACGTTAGTTCAGAGGTTTGAGGTCCTGGGCAGATGGTTGAGAAATTTAGTTCTATTCAGATTTGATTGAGTTTCTTATCATGTCTTCCTATTTAAAAAAAAAATTTACTCTTAATACTTTCTATTGAATTTACATATGATAAAATGTGCATATCTTAAGGCAGAGCTTACTGAGATTTTGCTAATGTATATTCCCCTCTAACCATCACCTCAAATCATGATTTACAATATTTCCATAATCAGAGAAACTTCATTTGTGCCCCTTTATTCAGTCTGTCACCACCACTCCAACATGACTAGAAGCATTCGCTGATTTAATTTCTATCATCATGAATTTGTTTTTCCTATTCTAAAACTTCACATAAATGCAGTTGTATGGCAGGTACTCGTTGGTGTAAAACTTTTTTTTTTTAGTTCAGCATTATATTTTTAAAATTAATTTGTGCTGCTGTATATTAATTTTAAAGATCTTATTGAATTTATTCAACAATCCATGAATTGGGCAGCATGCAATGTAACAAATAGAAAGGAGATTCAAGGAGCTGTACAAAGTGAGGAGAATTTTATAGGCAGAAATGGGTGGGACAAGGAAATTACTAGCAAAGTGTAGATTGTGGCGAGGTCACTTTCATTTAGGGGACTGCGGGGGTGGGGGGTCTATCAGGTAGATTACCTCATTAGTTTTGATTAGGTAACG
The DNA here is from genome assembly GCF_059928025.1 of Delphinapterus leucas. NCBI lineage: Eukaryota > Metazoa > Chordata > Mammalia > Artiodactyla > Monodontidae > Delphinapterus > Delphinapterus leucas. The sequence goes on from NC_143147.1 coordinate 34,676,588, forward strand.
CCAGATTGACAAGTTTAAAATTCCACTCCTGGGAGAGGCCAAAACTAATAATGTTAATAAGTCTTGGTTTGGTGTTTTGGACTTATGCAAGTGACTCAATTTGGAGCCTCTTGTCTTTTTTTAAACTTACATTGCAGACTAGTATTCCATTATAACGTATTATACTGCAATATGTTTATTAATTCTCCTTGTTTTGAACATTCCAGTTGTTTCCAGAATTTTCCCATGGTGTATAAATCTCTTATGATTTTTCTAAAACAAATCTTTATGGGGACATACATTATCATCTTTCCTGAGTAAATGTGTGGGAATAGAATTATTGAGTCATATTATAGGTGTGTTTAACTATAAGAAAATAGAATTGTCAAGTAGTTTTTCAGAGTTGTAATATTTTGTACTCTCAAAAATGATGGATCAGAGTTTCAGTTGCTTCACATTCTCTCTAACATTTGGTATTGTAATTTTTTTTTAAAACCATTCCTGTGGGTTTGATGTACTATCTCTTAAGGGCTTACACTGTGGCCAATAACAGTGTATATTATTTTATGTGATTTTGGTCCTTCCTGTGTCTTCTTTTATGAAGTATTTATTCAAAACTTTTTTCTTAATGTTTATCTTTAACATTGATTTATATGAGTCTTCACATATTCTGCATGCATATTCTTTGTCAGAGATATGTATTGTAATTTTTCCCCCAGTCTGTGGTTTGCCTTTTCATTTTCTAAATGGTTATTTGAAGAACAGAAGCTTTTCATTTTGATGAAGAGGTTTTTTTAAATTTGTTTGTTATTTTTATTTGTTTATACAATATATAGAACACATCAAAAAATATATAAAAAAATGAAAAATTAGATACTTTTTAAAAAAGGACAAATATTGTAGCTATTTCATGCCATTAAACCTGTATATTATGTTAGACATAGCACATGCATGGAACTTCAAGTCTCCTGTGAACCAAAGCGAAGAGAGAATTTAATAGCTTACAGTGACTATTAGATAAGGAGAAATATGAGATAAGCAGAGTTATTTATGATAATGAAACTTATAGAAGATTCTTCACAATGGACTTTCATAAAGATGATACTGTAACACTGAAGTGAGGAGTATTTGCAACAACACTCTTATACTAAATAGAATAACAAGTTGAACCATTATATACATTCTCCATTGTCTTTTGCCTGCTCTGTGCCTTTGGAGGCTGGTCTCCTTGGGCTCCGTCTATTGGACGTTGTTGCATTTTAAGAGAAACCAACAAGAGACCATGGGCAGAGGAGAAGTAGTTCAGGGTGTTTATTCATCCTGCTCTCACCATGCAGGGATGAAGGTTTCAGCAGTGGTTACATTTCTCCATCTCAGGCAAGAGGTCCTGTTGGGTTGGTTTCTCCCACAGTCACAGCTCTTATATGGTTCTGGTAACAGCATTCTTTCTCTTGCTTCTTCAGATCTAGTGATGCATTGCTATTCTTTGTTGGTTCTTTAACCCTACAAACTGTTAATCATTCCTTCTCCAGGCTCTCTTCCATTAGCCTTTGGGTTTACCATTTCTTTCCTGCCAGAAATAAGAACCAGCCTATAAAGTTCTTTCTTGTAATGTCCTTCAGTATATGGTAAAACCACAATGGCAAGGGTAATTCACCAAAAACAATTTGTCAGTGTTGTGCGTGGATCTCTGATACTTTGCATTAATTCACGGACATAATTTACATTATCTCTAAAAAATGACTTGACTCCTGTTTTTCAAAATAAAGTACAAACAAAACACAAAGCAATATTCCACAGTTTCAGAAGCCACAGGGCAAACAAACCTTATCCCAAATGCTGTTTTCTCTCAAATGTATGTGTTTTGTTTTTTTAATTTTTTTTTATTTTGCCAGATATGTGTAGAAATAAGTTATTTTTATATTTTCATGTTGGAACTATATTGGGCTTATTTTTGCCTGTTGGTTATTGTTGTTATAATTCAGAGAGGGTTACTGGAAATCCTTGTGGGTTTATGCTATCTGGAACCTGATTATCATTTTGATGATAAGCATGTTGGATTGAAGTCCTCCATGGCCAACTAGAAGAAAGAAGTAGTTTCTTGGGAAGTCTTATGAGACCTGCAGCGGAAAATTTTCTTAAACTTCAAGTATTTGAATATTTAACTCTCATGATTTAAATGCACATAATAAGAAGTATATGTGTACATGAGATGTGCATATTATTTATTAGAGCAATGACTTGAACCTAATTTAGAGTTGACTGTTAATCTGAAGTTTAATGTAGCATTTTGGTCATTATTTTTCTCCACCAGCTGCACTCCTTCATGACACTGTTTCCCATGGAAATCAGTCCTTGGGTCACACTTTGGAGTGGAAACTTCAGCAAAAAAGTGACAACGCTTTCTTACGAATCTTCTTAAATAAATTGTTAGTTTGCCTGCTTTTAATTTTTTCTCCACATTCTTCACTTCTTCTTCTTTAAATGGGTTTCTCATGAGTAAGAGCAATACAACTATCTATCATAAAATATTAATGCTTCATTACCAACCTCCTTTAGTACTTGTATTATTTTCTCTAGGACTGCCATGAGAAGTGCCACAGACTGAGTGGTTTAAATAATAGAAATTTATTGTCTCACAGATCTGGAGTCTAAAGGACTCCTGAGTCTTTGGCAAGGCCATTTTCTGCCTGCAGGTACTAGGAAAGAATATGTTCCAGGCCTCTCTCCTTGGCTATGACAGTATAACTCCAGTCTTAACATGGGTTCTTCCTGTGTGTGTCTGTGTCCAAGTTCTGCTTTTTATAAGTAATATTGGATTAGGAGCCCACCCTATATCATTATGATTTTATCTTAACTAATTATATCTGCAGTAACACTATTTCCAAATAAGGTCACATTCTGAGGTACTGGGAGTTTGAACTTCAGCACATAAATTTTAGGGGAATACAATTCAACTCATAACAGTAGTATACCAATTAAAATACTTTTCCTTATACCACCTGTTCAGATGCAATACATACACTAATATAATACTATTTGTATATTATTTGTTTTTGTTAGTTTTGAATGAATAGATTGTGATTCATTTTAAAAATCAATGTTTTATTATTCACAAATTGAAGGATAAAAAAATATATGATAATTTCAACAGATGCAGAAAAAGCTTTTGACAAAATTCAACATCCATTTATGATAAAAACTCTCCAGAATGTGGGCATAGAGGGAACCTACATCAACATAACAAAAACTATATATGACAAAGCCACAGCTAACATCCTTATCAATGGTGAAAAACTGAAAGCATTTCCTCTAAGATCAGAAGCAAGACAAGGTTGCCCACTCTCACCAGTATAATTCAACATAGATTTAGAAGTTTTAGCCATGGCAATCAGAGAAGAAAAGGAATCCAAATTGGAAAAGAAGAAGTAAAATTGTCACTGTTTGCAGATGACATGATACTATACATAGAAAATCCTAAAGATGCTACCAGAAAACTACTAGAGCTAATCAATAAATTTGGTAAAATAGAAGGATACAAAATTAATGCACAGAAATCTCTGGCATTCCTATACACTAATGATGAAAAATCTGAAAGAGAAATTAAGGAAACCCTCCCATTTACCATTGCAACAAAAAGAATAAAATACCTAGAAATAAACCTACCTAAGGAAGCAAAAGATCAGTATGCAGAAAACTATAAGACACTCATGAAAGAAATCAAAGATGATACAAACAGATGGAAAGATTGGTAGAATCAACATTGTGAAAATGACCGTAATGCACAAAGCAATCTACAGATTCAGTGCAATCCCTATCAAATTACCACTGGCATTTTTCACAGGACTAGAACAAAAAAAATTTTAAATTTGTATGGAAACACAAAAGACCCTGAATAGCCAAAGCAATCTTGAGAAAGAAAACTGGAGTTGGAGGAATCAGGCTCCCTGATGTCAGACTATACTACAAAGCTACAGTAATCAAGACAGTACGGTATTGGCACAGGAACAGAAATATAGATCAATGGAACAGGATAGAAAGCCCAGAGATAAATGCACACACATATGGTCACCTTATCTTGAAAAAGGAGGCAAGAATATACAATGGAGAAAAGACAGCCTTTTCAATACATGGTGCTGGGAAAACTGGACAGCTACATGTAAAAGAATGAAAGTAGAACATTTCTTAACACCATACTCAAAAATAAATTGAAAATGGATCAAAGACCGAAATGGAAAGCCAAACACTATAAAACTCTTAGTGGAAAACATAAGCAGAACACTCTATGACATAAATCACAGCAAGATCCTTTTTGACTTACCTCTTAGATTAATGGAAATAAAATAAAAAATAAACAAATGGGAACTGATGAAACTTAGAAGCTGTTGCACAGAAAAGGAAACCATAAAAAAGATGAAAAGACAACTCTCAGAATGTGAGAAAATATTTGCAAATGAAGCAAATGACAAAGGATTAATCTCCAAAATATACGTGCAGCTCATGCACCTCAATATCAAAAAAAACAAACAGCCTAATCCAAAAATGTGTTGAAGACCTAAATAGACATTTCACCAAAGTAGACATACAGATTGCCAACAAACACATGAAAAGATGCTCAACATCACTAATCATTAGAGAAATGCGAATCAAAACTACAATGAGATATCACCTCACACCGGTCAGAATGGCCATCATCAAAATATCTACAAATAATAAATTCTGGAGATGGTATGGAGAAAAGAGAACCCTCCTCCACTGTTGGTGGGAATGTGAATTGATAAGTCACTATGGAGAACAGTGTGGAGGTTCCCTAAAAAATTAAAAATAGAACTACCATATGACCCAGCAATCCCAGTACTGGGCATATACCCTGAGAAAACCATAATTCAAAAAGAGACATGTACCAAAATGCTCATTGCAGCATGATTTAGAATAGCCAGGACATGGAAGTAGCCTAAATGTCCATCAACAGATGAATGGATAAAGAAGATGTGGCACATATATACAATGGAATATTACTCAGCCATAAAAAGGGAAAAAATTGAGTTATTTGTAATGAGGTGGATGGACCTAGAGTCTGTCATACCAAGTGCAGTAAGTCAGAAAGAAAAAAAAAACAAATACTGTATGCTAACCCACATATATGGAATCTGAAAAAAACAGTACTGATGAACCTAGTGGCAAGGCAGGAATAAAGATGCAGACATAGAGAACAGACTTGAGGACACTGTGGGGGAAGTGGAAGCTGGGACGAAATGAGAGAGTAGAATTGACATATATACACCACCAAATGTAAAATGGATGGCTAGTGGGAAGCTGCTGCATAACACAGGGAGATCAGCTCGATGTTTTGTGATGACCTAGAGGGGTAAGATAAGGAGGGTGGGAGGGACACTCAAGAGGGAGGGGATATATGGATATAGGTATCCATATAGCTGATTCACTTTGTGTACAGCAGAAACTAACACAACATTGTAAAACAATTTTACTCCAATAAAGATATAAAATAAATTTTTAAAAGGCATTATAAAAAGTTAGTGTTTTATAATAGAAATATTTTAATGAGAAGAGAATTTAGATTTATTTTAATATTTGATAACACTATCTGTTTTTGAAACATATAACTAGAAATGGAGATATTAGGTTTGGGGTAGCATAAAATTTAGTTACCTGCAATTTGCTTCAGGAAGCAATTAGCTATATCAAACACATTATTTGTATACATGGTACATCAATTTCTACTATCTTAAATTCCTACTGAAGAATAAGTTGAGACCACGGGAAGATTGGATACCTTTTTTAAGTCATTAGGTTACTAGAAATAATTTAATAGTTCAGCACACTAAGTGGCATCCTTCTGGTTTGAAAGAGTGTCTGATATTATCCCTAAAGTTTTAGCTGTATCATTTTAATTTTTTAAATTTTTTAAATTTATTTATTTTTCAAATTTTGTTCTAATGTGAGAGTAGGTAATTTCATACTAATTTTTTTATTTCTTTTTTTACTAAACTGGTAACCATATCTTTATTTTATTTTACTTTTTACTTTTTTTAACAAACATTTTTATTGGAGTATAATTGCTTCACAATGGTGTGTTTCTGCTTTACAACAAAGTGAATCAGTTATACATATACATATATCACCATATCTCTTCCCTCTTGTGTCTCCCTCTCTTCCACCCTCCCTATCCCCCCCTTCTAGGTGGTCACAAAGCACCGAGCTGATCTCCCTGTTCTATGCAGCTGCTTCCCACTAGCTATCTACTTTACATTTGATAGTGTATATATATCCATATATACACTACTACTCTCTCACTTTGTCCCAGCTTACCCTTCCCCCTCCCTGTGTCCTGAAGTCCATTCTCTAGTAAGTCTGTGTCTTTATTCCTGTCTTTCCCCTAGGTTCTTCATGACCATTTTTTTGGTTTGTTTTTTCTATCAAACTCTTAGAGGAAAACATTGGCAGAACACTGTATGCCATAAATCACAGCAAGATCCTTTTTCACCCACCTCCTAGAGAAATGGAAATAAAAGCAAAAATAAATAAATGGGACCTAATGAAACATAAAAGCTATTGCACAGCAAAGGAAACCATAAACAAGACAAAAAGACAGCCCTCAGAATAGGAGAAAATATTTGCAAATGAAGCAACTGACAAAGGATCACTCCCCAAAATTTACAAGCAGCTCAAGCAGCTCAATATCAAAAAAAACAAACAACCCAATCCCAAAATGGGCAGAAGACCTAAGTAGACATTTCATTTCTCCAAAGAAGATATACAGATTGTCAACAAACACATGAAAGAATGCTCAACATCATTAACCATTAGAGAAATGCAAATCAAAACTACAATGAGATATCATCTCACACCAGTTAGAATGGCCATCATCAAAAAAGCTACAAACAATAAATGCTGGAGAGGGTGTGGAGGAAAGGGAACCCTCATACAGTGTAGCTGTATCATTTTTAGAAACTATCAAGGACTTAGCTGCTTTTGAAGAAATTCTGAGCATAAGTTAAACAAAATTCCATGATCTCTTTGATTTCCTATTATAAAACTCATGGTAATATGAGTTTTCTGGGAAAAATAAAGAAAAAAAAGTATAATCTAGGTCACTACAATCTCTTACCTTTTGATTGTTTTACTGAGATAGGTGATGTAATGGTTACATATTTATTGTTGTATTTACTTTTTTTTTTACATATTTTAAAATAATGGTCACTTTACTGACTTTTTAGAAAACTGATCATTTAATAAGGATTCCAGCAATACAGATGTGCAAGAAAAGAACAAAAAAAAACAGAAAGAAAAGAAAGGATGAAAGGAAGTAGATAGATGATAGATAGATAGATAGAGTAGATAGATGATAGATAGATAGATAGATGATGCATAGATAAGCAAGCAAGCAAGAAAGATATGCAGAAGAAATAATTGTACTTAGTGACTAATTAGACAAAGTAATAATTTAAAAATGAGAAGCAAAAGCCAATGTTAAGCCCTAGATTAGCACCATTCCTTTTCATTTTGGAAAGGACCGTGATTTGTCATCTTTATCATTATAAGGATAGACCTTTACTCTCCAGGTACAGATTTACCTTCCCCACTCACAGCAATTCTGCCGTCATTATTTGTGGATTGCAGATTGCATTATTCATTGAAGTACAATATTGTTGATCATCAGAAAATGCATTTTATGGGAAAAAAATGAAGCAAAATGTTCATTTCATAGAAACCACTGATCTTCCCTTATGTCTTATTATCCAGAGGCAGCTGGCTTGGTAGAATAGTAAAATGGTCTGCTAAAGGATAAATTGGGGTACCATCTTGGATGTGGCACTCTATGAGTTTGGAGTTCTATCATGGGATGTAAGTTTTCAATCAATAGCTATGATGTGGTAACATCTAAACCTGAATGCTTAGTTGGGAAACAACAGGTATAGGTGATATTGACACCATCACTACTACACCTATAACCTACTTGCTTTCTATCTCAACAAAGTTCGCCTGAGTGGGTTAGAAACCCTAGTCTCAAGATAGAAATGTTTCTGCTTCATAGCATAGTTCTGTTAAATAAGGAGCTAAGACCTGGCCTTTGGACTATTTCCTAGATATTTTGGATTCTTCAGACAACAGAGATGTAGGAGTTTGAGTAATTTATTTGAGAGAATTTGGGTTGCTATCATATAATGAGAGCAAAGAAGACTATGTCTGGGAACTCTATGGAAAGACTAGATTGCCCCTTACTACTCTGTCCATTGTATTTGGACACTGGAAAATTGCAGTACTCTATATTCCTAGGACTAAGGATCTAGACTTCACAGTTGCTTTGTTCTGAATATTTGTGACACCCCCCCCCAATTCATAAGTTAAAACCTAATTCCCATTATAATGATATTAGGAAGTGGAGTTTTAGGAAGTAATTAGGCCATGAAGGCAAAACCCTCATGAATGAGATTAACGCCCTTATAAAAAACACCCCAGAGAGAGTCCTTGTCCTTTCTTTTTTTTTTTTTTTTTTTGCTTAATAAAAATTTTATTTCCATTTTTTCCTTGTTCAAAGGTATCCAAACACTGGCAAACTTCTTAAATTGAAAGGAGAGTCATCTAATTTATTCAGTTCATTCAACAATCAATATTGAATATTTGTCTTTTTTCTTACACATACTTCTTGTATTCCAATCGTGACATTCTAGTGCACAGTGAGCACATTTATAACTTATTACTGCATTACTACCTTGGCTATTCCTTGACCAAAATTTACTTCATACAACTGACAGCCTAATTAACCTACTGGAGTTTTTTTTTTTTTTTTAATGTATGCATACAAAGAATAAACACCAATTGCATTCCTAATAACTGAATTTTTACATCTCTATGCACCCATGTATCCAACACCAGGTATTATAAAATGCCTGGTATTTATATCCTGGTGTATAATACCTGTATAATACCAGGTATTATACACCAGGATATTATAAAATATTTCTAACACCCTACAATGTTCTCTGTTACTTCTTTCTGTTCCATACTCCCCCAGGGCAACACCTAAACTGACCTCTATCACCATATATGACATACATGGAAACACACAGTGTGTATTCTTTGGTATCTGGCATTTGGACACATATCATTATATGAGTAGTTTATTCTTTTATTGTGTTTCCCTGATATTTTTTTAACATCTTTATTAGAGTATAATTGCTTTACAATGGTGTGTTAGTTTCTGCTTTATAACAAAGTGGATCAGTTATACTCCTTGTCCTTTCTAACATGTGGTACACGATGAGAAGTCACCCTCTGCGAACCCAGACACATGCCCTCAGCAGACACAGAATCTGCCAGCAACTTGATCTTGGATTTTCCAACCTCCAGAATTGTGAGAAATAAATGTCTGCTGTTTCTAAGTCAACAGATCTATAATCTATGGTACTTTGTTATAATAGCTCAAACAGGCTATGACAATAGTATTAAAATTTTGATAAAGAATGCACCAAGCAAATAATCCTTCTAGAAAAGATGCTGTCAGAAGGTATCAACAGGTAATGAGTGGTTGGAGAAGGAGGCCTGATTATCAAATTAAGCCCTGGGATCATATATAGAACAGATATGGAGATAGGGACTGTAATAGCTACATTTTAGATTAATGTTTTTGTTTCTTTCTTTTTTTCCTGTTTAATTATTTAAAGGGTTCTAATAATGAAAAAGGTCTTCAGTTGCAGTTCAAAGTATGAAAAAAAATGATACTGTTCTCTGATGATACAGTAACTGATGAGACTTTGGGTACCCTCATCTGGACAAAAGACAAAAGTGGATGCTAAAGGTCAAAGTGTGGATTGTGCTGGGCATTTTCTGTTTGCCTCTCTAGACCCAATCTTCTCCACCCTTCTCTGTTCCTGAAAGACTCACTTGTTTGGATAGCATCAGTGAGCTTCTTTCCCTCTGCCTCCCTGTTGGATTCAGTCAATGGAAGACAGCAGCAGAATCCCAAGGGAAGCAGAAGAGTGAAAATAGGACTGTCCTGGTTCCTCCCTGGTAGAAGTTGACTATGTCTCTCTTCTAAAAGTCACACTATTATCAGGTGGTCATCCTTTTCAGTAATTCCTCCCTCCTCTTGCCTCCTTCAGATCTAATATCCTTCCCTTCTCCTTTTCCTCCTCTCCTCTCTCATTGCTTTTATTTAACTCTGGCTGTATCTTTATAAATAATGCCTTTCTAAACTCCTCTCAATTACTCCTATTCTACTGTGCCCTTTGTTTCTTTCCAGGATCCCCCACAGATACAATATGCAAGCTATCAAAGGCCTTAAATCTCATCTTTTCTCTTTGCATTTAGTTTCTATCAAAATCTATATAGGAACAAATGTTTCTGCATTTGTGATATGTTAACCTGTCAAACAGAATATATACATTCTGGGTTCAAATCATAAGGTTGCCTCCTTCTAGCCGAAGAAATCAGAGGCTGCCTTTCACAAATAGTGTTGAAAACAATGTTCTTACAATGCTGCAGGAAGGAAATCAATGCTCAATTCTCACATTTTATTCCAAGTCCAACCAGATATTTTCTTATAGTCATGAAGGGCTTTCAAAAACACTGCAACCCCTCCCCTTCTCTTTATTTAGTTAACTCATGGCTCCAATGCTGCTTATATGATGCATGTATCTCCAATAAAAATAAATAAATACTGTGCTAAATACAGTTTAACTTATTTTATTTTTATATGCATTAATTTAACAGTGTTAAAAGATAATCTGAGGCTAATAAAAATTTTGAGAGCCTATTTGAGCAAAAATTGATTCGAATCAGGCAGCATTCAATCTAACAGATAGGAAGAAGCTCCAAAGGAGCTGTGCAAAATGAAAAGACTTTTATAGACAAAAGGGAGTGGGAACAAGGAAGTTATATTAGGCCAAAAAAAGAAAATAGAATAGTTATTGCAAAGTTACTTCCCTTTAGGGGATGACAGGAGTCTATCAGATAGATTACCTAACTAATGCTGATCAGGCATTTCTTAATTGACTGCTTTAGGATTCCATTTTCTGGGAGATCCAACACTATAAATGTCTCAGCTTGGTGTTGTAGGCCTTAGTCTAAGCAACTCCGTTCTGGACCTGCTGCCTCGTTTTTAACAATTCCCCCCTTTTGATCAGATTCTTAACATAACTGAGAGATATAATTTAAAAAGATATAAAATACAAAACAGCTAAAAAACAGGCATAAGGGCTTTTCTCAGCTACCACTCTGGAGTTCTTCCAGTTTTTACTGAATCTGTGTGTGGCACTCAAAGATTGTGATGTCAGGTTCACATTCTTTAAGTCGGTCATTCTCTTTGTTTCTTTTCTGACATTCTATTTTTAGGGAGATCATTTGCTTGCTGAGTAGAGGCTGCAAACATGAATCTAATGCTTTATAGATAATATAGCACACTAGGGAGACTACTATGATTATGTATAACCAGGATAATTCCCAATGTTTGGAATGCATTTTGGAGGATGATCTTTAAGACCCAAGCCAATCAGAAACAAATAAGTCAAAAAAAGACCCCATTGAAAGAGTCACTTTCTTAAGCCAACTGTCTTATGTAGCTAAGTCTCAACTCCCTAAGAAGTGTCAGTCCAAGTGCAGCAAGTGGTGTTGGCCATAGCACAAACACCTTGCTCAGCTAAAAGATAATCAAGAGCTATCCTATTATCAAGGACAACTTTGGATATAGAGTCTAAGGATTTCTGTTGGACAGTTATTTCTTTAGTAGCAGATTTTGAAATATTTTCAAGAGTTAAGGAGAAGTTTCTGATCATAACCTCATTTGCACTTACTACTAGCCAGGGAATAGGGATATACCAAAGGAAGTGAATTTTGAATCATGAATACCACTTGGTAATTCCTGTTTGAGCCTGTGACTCAGAACTGGAAAGATAATAGCCATGGAAGGCAGTAAAATTTAAGTTCTGTAGATGGCACAAGAAGTTTTATTCTTGTTACTTTTGCCTCGTCCTTTTCTTTGTCCAGAACCAAGAGGCAATGTTCTCTGGGCTTGGAATTATTAAGCAGAGACAGGAAGATAGACCCTGGCATTAGGGAGCCTTATGATAAAGGGTGGAGTTTATTCCAGAGTAACTGAGGCATTAGACATAAGGAGAAGTATAAGGTATGAAGAACTACAGGATTACCAGCATCATGGCAAATGCAACAGTCATTTGGAGATTTGGAGGCAATCTCTTTGCAATGGCCCGAGATATATGCCAGCCCAGAGCAAAACAAGAAGTGAAAAAAAGAATCATAAAGAACTTCATAATATAAGAACTAGAAAAAGGATGATCAGAGAACAAAGGAGGACTGGAAAGAAATGATCTCAATCTGACATCTTGGAAGAAAGTGGTCTATTTTAATGTCCACTACTTCTTTTATTAGGCAATTTGATTTTGAGGTCTCCAGCATTTGCACAGGACCTGATGCTGGGTGGAACATTCTTTAGTTGTGAAATATTCACCCAGGTTTCAGTACCTTGTAATTTGACAGCCATGTCAGTTGTCAAATGTACTTGACAGGGTGCTTTTCATGAATCACACTTTCGTAAAAGAATCAGAGTAAAACAATAATTGTTTATAAATGACAAAAGACGTAGAAATGTTCATGGTTAAAGATATGTTGAGAGTTAACTGTAATGAAATTGATAAAGAAATTTGCTTATTTCTGTGACACGTATTTTAAGATGAAAACTGAAATTATGACTGATAACATTAAACCAGTACATATAAGAAATTTTAGAAATTTCATGCAACTTCTAGAACACATATTACTATCATGCATCTATACACATATAACCTAAGGTTTATCATCACTTATTTGACAATGCTCCTATGTAATTTAACATGTCAAATAAACCTAATTAGTTTAATATCACTCTTTTACAAGGTGAGAGATAAATCCTTTGAGATTTTCCAGGGCCCCTCTGGGAAATCTCACAGTTATTTAAAGTCAAAAAACTCCATTTAGATTTTGATTTGGGGAAGTTGTCAAAATGTCAAAAAGTTTGAATATTTGATTAAATAGGATCACAGATCATTATGAAATAATACTTAAGTATCTATATAACTAAAGTGGCAACAGAAGATGTTAAAGTCAAATACAGAGGTTGCATAGTTATAAAAAAAAATTTAGTTCTTTAAATATTGAGAAGACTTGGTTGTCTAAAGTAATCAAAGACCTGATAAAGACAACATGAACACAGTAAATTATTTTGGTAAGACACAAAATCTTTGCTGTCCAGGATGATTACTTTCAAAGTAAAGAAAACCTTTGTTTACAATTTCTTATTAAGAGCAGACAAATAATTGAAAAAAAATTATACTTTTAACAGAAAGAAAACCAATTTCTAATTTTGCACCAGTGTACACTTGATTTTAAAACATTAAAAAAACAAATAAAGCCATTCCAATTTTTTTAAACATCTTTATTGGAGTATAATTGCTTTACAATCATGTGTTAGTTTCTGCTTTATAACCAAGTGAATCAGTTATACATATACATATATCCCCATATCATTCCAATCTTAACCAGCTTGACCACAAATGAAGTTCCTTTCCCAAGTTTTCATTTTCACAAACCTAGAGATTTTTTTTTATATCAATTCAGATATTGTCCCATGTTTCATCCTCTTTCTCTTTCTGGAACAATCAATCATTTTACTTTCCTTACCTACTTTTCATACACAGTCTCCTTTCATTCATTATTTCTAGGTAGTTTTAATTACTTATATTGAATAGAATTATTAACACTTAGAATCCTTTATTCCTGGTGGAAACTAAGAAGTAAGCAATTGTGGACTATCTGTTACACCAGCATTCTGTAGATTGGCAAATTTATAGATACATTTTATAATTTCTAGAAGTATAATCTTCCTCACAGTAAACTTTTCAATGTGGCACTTGTGGCACATGTTTACTGATAAACCCAAAAACTTTTGTTCCTTTGTAATAAAAAGCCAAAAGTAGGTAAACTTGTGTTCAATAATTCATATTTTAGTACTTTATCTTATTTGAAAATGATCTAGATATTCAATGAATATATATCATTTAACTTATCTCAGTATATCTTTAATGTTTCAGGTTGCCAAAAAGATTTTGGAAAATAGTTTTAAGTAAATGTACCATAAAACATAATTATTATTGTAAAGTTTATTTATAAACTTTTATCATAATCTCTTTAATTACTTGTTCTTAACAATCATGTTTAGATTACTCATGAGAAGTTCATGAGACATTAAACAACTAACCGTCATCTTAAGTTATCTTTTTTGTTGATAAACCCTGTAAGAGAGATAGCATGAGCTTATTTGACTTTAAACCTAGGTAGAATAAAAGTTGCATATCTGCAGTATATTTTATATTGATAGTTCTAAAGATGTGTCTGTTTTAATTAAACCAACAAACCTTACACTAGCTTTTATTTACTGGAGATTATTATAGATCACATGAACTTGGAAAGCATTTGGATTAGGTTCTATATTTATGAAAGTATACCTGATTTATATAAATGTTTAACATTCTTTAAGCCAATTAAATAGAGCTCTTTAAAAATTAATTTTGGCTATACATCTGGAGGTAAGAAAAAAACCACACATTTATAACATACATACATAGACATCCACAAACATAAAGATAGACACAAACAGCTTTTGTTTCAAAATTTTAGCCAACAGACAGGTAATAATGCAAAACTCATGACTTCGTAAAAGAACAATTAGATCCAAATTGTGTTTCTGGCAGATGGAGCAAGTTAAGGTTACATGCTCAAATGGCTAAAGCTTTAATATTTGTGGAAAAGATTATTAAGATTTTTCATAGTCCTAGTTTTCAAAATGGTCTTATTTATTTATTTTTTTTTTCTGGTAAGAATTTCCTTGGTTTCTGGAGAAGACCAAGTAGAATAACTTACATCTCAAAAGGCACAAAGAAAGAATGTAAGTTTAACTAAGAGGGATTTTTGTTTCCTTAATCTAGATCTTTTACAATATCTTCAAGCTTTTTGAAATGAATAGGGAAGTTTGGGGATTGGTAGGAAGGATAAGTGGGCTTTGAATTGTTTCTAGAGCCACATTTCTGTTCTCATAAACACTAGATTTGTAAGACAACTACAATTGATTTTTATTCCTCAAAGAATTCTGTTGCAGCCTGAATATCAAGAGACAAACAAATTTTCAATTTGATTCTTTGTATCAGAAGATCTTCAACTAAGGTGTAAACCAAAAAAACCTGCTATGTTTTAGATTTAGACCTGTGTGTCTTTGGAATGTTTTAGTAAGTCTTTTCACAAAGGCTTCAGGATGTTTTTATTTCACTCTGGGTTCACAGTTTCATTTTTAGCTTAGGTTAAAAAGAAAAGCTCCCATCAGTCCTTGACTATCAGCTTCCAATTTGCCCAACGTCTGACCATGGAGCTAATTTTTTAAAAAAATTCTTTCAAGTATTTTGTCAGGTTTCAGCCAGGACAAACAGTATATATTCCTGGTAGTTCTGAAGAACCCCATGAATGCAAGAGTTTCCCCGAAGAGAGTGCAAAAGATACTACTCTGCCAAGATCCAGAGGAACTCTCACAGATAAACCAAAAGAAAGAACAACTTAAATAAATGCTAGGGAACTTGTACCATCAGATAGCAAGTCTTCTTATAAAGATACTGAGGCTAAAATAGTGTGGAATTGCTGAAAAAATAAACAAACAGATGAATGGAATAATAAAAAAAAAGACATTGTCAATTCTTCTGAGAGTTGGCAACAGTGGTAGGACCCTAGCCACAAATGGAGCCTAACCCACATTTCTGTCTAGCCATACCTAGCCACAAACGGGGTGCACTCCACATTTCTGTTTGGCAATATTTTGGGGATTCACAACCTGACAGTTGCCAAGTCAAGTTATCAGGACTCAAAACGATACAAACAAGAAAGCAATAGCTGTCCCTTGGGGAGAAAGGATGGACAACAAATGTGTACCCAAAAGCAAATTCACAAGTCAAAATTCAAAGATCTAATTCTTACAAATGTTTTCTGCCTTCCAATCTGAATTTTGAAAGAAAGGGGCAGCATGAAATTTTACCTACCATTCTTAACTAGGCACAATGGATAAAGATGAGAGCTGACTTTGGCAAGCAATCTCACTCTTTGCTGGCTTCTGCCGGTTTTCCCAGAATCCCATCTGCAGGCTCTAGAGTTAGTGAGGTGTCCCAGTGAGTCTCAACCCCTTCACCTTTAGAGGAGGAAAATAATTTTCCCTCTACCCTTTATGAATTCTTGGCTAAGATCGCTTTTTCTCTAGAGCACCTCATAAATGGATAAGCTTACCTAGGATAAAAGTCCTCCACTGTGGCCACAGTTATTCCAGATTATCCTTGGTTAGTTTAGCCTGCTTGTTTAGTCTTTAAATTTTTTGTTTTATTTATCTGAGGCCTCACACTAGATTCAGCCCAAATTAAGTTAGACCCAGCTCAACTCTGGCAAGTTTTCAGACTCAGTCCAGAAAAGGAAATGCTCAGATAAAGTCTGAAACCTCATAATGCAAAAACTGCACAGCTAGGATCCAAGGGTGACTTACTATCTCCAGAGGCAGTGAGAAAGCAGTGAACTCAAGGGACTCAACAGGTACCTACTACTGATTGCTTTTTGCTTCTGGGGTCCTTCACAGGTCTCCTTCAGTTTCCTCTCTGAAAACAGAACTGTTAAAATAGGCATATTAAAAATTGTAAGAGTTTATTTGACCAAAAATTGATTTGAATCAGGTAGCATTCAATCTCGCAGATAGAAAGGAGCTCTTAGGAGCTGTACAAAATGAAAGACTTTTAGAGGCTGAAGGGAGTAGCAACAAGGAAGTTATATTAGGAAAAAAGTAGATTGGTTATTGCAAGGTTACTCTCCTTTAGAGATAGCAAGCATCTCTCAGACAGATTACCTAACTAGTGCTGATCAGGAAATTTCTGACTGACTTCTTTAACATTCCATTTCTCAGAGATCCAAAACTGTAACTAAGTCTCAGCTGTTGACATGGGGCTTAGCTTAAGTGATTCCATTTTGGGTTAGTTACCTTGTTTTTAACAAAAGATAACCTTGTTTTTTATAGTATACTGGGGAAGTAAGGAGATCCTAACATTATGTACAGCATTATAGTTTTCTGGGTTTAATCCACATTCAGGTTTAACTTTTTAAAATACACCACTGACATTCATTGTAAGCAAAGCATCTCTATCCTCAATGTCTGCTACACTGCTTGGCAAAGAGTAGGGACTCTGTAAAAGTTTACTGAATTTCAGGGCTCAGTGGGCCTTTTTTTTGGATGGCTAATATGTGCCCATATTTTAAAGTCATATTTCTTAATTTTGAGGTAAGTTTGAAATTTGATAAGATGTATCAAGAAGCAACCAACAAGTCTTAGGCAGACTGTTAACAATCAAAGCTGGGACCACTAAATTAGCATTCAGAATCAGAATATACGTAGGAGTGTCAGGAATGTCTTTGTAAATGTGTGAAACTCAAAATAAAGAAGAGCTGCTTTCAGATCTCCCCCCTCTATTTGTACATAGCTATGAGCTCTGCCCTTGAAGGCAGACAACTGATATTCTGATTGCTTTCCAAATTGAAAGGCTCACCTGCTGTTTCCAAACATGTTCTCTTTACTTTTGCCCTGTTATTGAACAAACAGACATTGATTTCTACCTCTTTTTTTTTTCTTTTAAAGTAATAACATCTCATGGATATTAGATACAACTCTGCCTGCTTAGTAAAGAATTTAAGTGAGAGTCATATTAAAAGAGATAGATAGAGAGAGAGAGAGAGAGAGAGAGAGCCTATAAATTCTCACAGTCTGTTCATAAGTTCCTATTATGAAAGGAAAGAATCTGATGTGACAGATGGAACAGGTTTAACTCACTAATTATTAATACATAACTTCTTAGGAATAAAAGTATATTGGAAGATATTTATGACAGTATTACAGTTGAAAAGCAATTGAGCAAACAGACATATCAAGATGGCTGATACTATCTGCATTTAGAAAGCAGAACTGAGCTCTTCTTTTGGATAATAAGCACTTCTATAGGAAATGAGTTAAAAGTAGGGGAAAGAAACTTTACCTGACTGTGAAAAACAATAGAGCAGATCCTGCTTGAGGTGATGAACATTTAGTGAGCCACATATTAAATGGTATGTTACGAATATTATACCATTTTAAAAAATACTATTTTAAAATATGTGTTTCACTTGAATTGTTTGTCTGTGTACCATGTATATGTGCTTATTTATTTTTAATTACCTCTTACATTTGACTTTGGAAATAAATAAATGAAAAGAGAATAAAAGGAGAGGGAGAGAAGGTGAGAAACAGATTGATTGATTGATGAAGGGAAAAACTCACACTAACTCCAAATTCTCTGAATTTAATTAATATTTCTTGATTCACTCATCAACTCACTGATATATTAAGTCAATGACATATCTTTTGATTTATATCTTGTACTCTTCCTTTACGATTGTTTATAGTCTTTCTGTCTAAGAAACTCTGATAAGTTTACAGGTATACAGATATGAATAAATCATTACAGGAGTATATTCATTCATGACTAATATCAATGTGCAAAAAATTATGTATCCAAGGTTAAAAAAGGAAATCATACTGGACAAAATCAGTAGACAGAAGTTGATTGTATTCCAATACTATTGTCAGCAAAAGGGGAGAGAACATAGGCCAAATCTGAATACGTAGAAATACCCAACTCCACAGGAGGGTAGGTCATCTATGTTTGCTAATTGACCTTACCTAAAAGAAGGAAATTTTCTCATTTTTCTCATATATTCATGACTGGATGTAGTTATACAATTTGGAGCAAGTTAAGCCCCTATCTTGTCACAGAAACTGGGAGATAGAGGCACTATCTTCTTTGATGATTACATTTCAAAGAAATGGTTCCCAGGTCTTTTTTTTTTTTTTACATCTTTATTGGAGTATAATTGCTTTACAATGGTGTGTTAGTTTCTACTTTATAACAAAGTGAATCAATTATACATATACATATGTTCCCATATCTCTTCCCTCTTGCGTCTCCCTCCCTCCCACCCTCCCCATCCCACCCCGAAAGACATTACTGGTATGTAAAACTGGCAAGAAACTTTCTCAAAAGATTTATGTCTCTAAGTAGTAAGGAAAGGATTTACAATCACAGGTTTCTAAAGTAAATGCTAAAAAGGGGGAGGTCAGGAGCTTAGAGTCAGAAAGCCTGTCTTCTAAAATTTAGTCAAACTGAGGGAAATGTCAAGGTCCTCTTGCTCACCATACAGCTCACCTAGCCTCAATTCCAAATCATTAAGCATTCTATTTGATCCAAAATGCAACATGAGGTATGGTTTGAGTGTAATTCAAAATCTACATTGATTGAATCAACTGGTTGCCTTGGAATATAATAGCACAGCCAATCACAAATACACAGTCTTTTGAAAAAACAAGTAAAATGAGAGAGAAGCAGAAGGAAATAGCATAATAGCATTTGCTGAGATTTTCATGTCTCAGGCCTTGAAATGTTTGCTGTTCATGCATTAACATTAACCCTGGGACATTGGTGATTATGTCTATTTAACAGATTCAGAAAGTGAGGCTCAATGATGTGGCGTGCTTGATATCTAAAAATAGAATAGCTGGTAGAGCTGGTATGTGGGCTTCAGTTTACCTGGTTTCCAAAGATGATAATCAAAGCGTTCAAGAATGCTACATTCTAAAAGCACAAAGTTATGGTCTGAAGAAAGGAAAAGTTTCAACAATTGAGTAGAAATTGACAGAATCTTGGGAGTCAGGATGAGAGAAGATAGCTCTCCTCTGGCTGTTTTGGATGGTAGGGATAGCTTGCATTTCCTTTCTACCTCACATTAAATTCTTCTGGGAGATTAGTTTGCCCCTGTCTCTACTAAATCTGATTAAGACAGATGGACACTTTTAAAAGAAAAAAATATAAGGTCATTATATTTTTTTATTCTGAAACCTTGGCAAGAGGATTTCACATTAATGGATTGTGCTCAGTGACATTCCTGAACAATTAGGTATGCTCACGTGATGTGACCCTCTAGGTGGAAGCCAGGCCCTTGAGAAGTCTTTGGAAATGGGTATGCTGGGAGCCTGGACATCTTACTGAAAATAGAATGGTTTCAATGCTCCAGGGATCTGGTTTTCAGAAGGCTTCTTTCCTCCCTACCTCCCTCCTCTCCTTCCTTTCTTCCTTCCTTCCTTTGCACTTTCTCTCTCTCTTTTTTCATACCTGGCAGCAGTGTACACAGTCATGAATTCTTTGCCTTGTACTTTGCCATCAGTGAACATTGTGGCTCACATTATCAAACTCTAGGGAAGAAGCAGAAACCTCAGTTCAGTGTTACACAGTCCTGAATTTTCAGGATTTATACTAGTATTTTATTTTGTTTATTTGCTTATTGTGTGTTCATTTTTATCTAAAAGCTTGGTATTGTAGATTTTCTATCATCTATCTATCTATCTAAACTACTGACAATTTTTAAAAAAATACCATATAAAGAATAAACTTCTAACATGCCAGATATTATTACAAGGGTTTTTTTTTGGTTGTTTGTTTGTTTTTGCCTTAAATATAAATAAAACTGACAGAATGGGTCTCAGTACTTAGTAGAGCATAGGTTCCTCTGTCTTGGTGCAGAAAGAAATCAGCAAAAGGTATAGTGACAGGTAAGGAAAGAGTTATTAGTATAGGATGCTTGTGAGAGATACAAGTGAGTGGACAAGGGAGTGTCACACCCAGAACTTAGTTGGCTACAGTTTTATAATCAAAGGAAAAGTGGGGAGGGGGAAAAGATCACTTTTTTCCTCATTCTAGATTAGATGTCATTCTTCCATCATCAGTTCCTCCTCCATGTTGGGTGGGGGAGTTTTCTTGTCCCTACGTGGTCAAACTGGGACTGTCACGGCACAATGGAAATGCACAAGAAGGCAGTAACATATACTAAAATATGGTAAATCATCTCAGGTTTCAGGATAATGTCACATTTCCTTAATTTTTTTTGTTTTTAGTGTGCACAGAGGAGCATGTCCTGGGAATCGTTAACTTACTGACCTTACTGGGCAGGATGTGGTTCTCATTCCACCATTGTTTTATTGTTTTGGGGCATTTCTCATGCTTCTGTTGCATGGTTTTGTTACTAAGCAAGCCTGCTTGGTCTTGTGGCTAAACAAATCTGCTTTCTTGAGTGATTACTAACTTACAGGGCCTCCTATACTAACTTACAGGGCCTCCTTTTTTCTTTACTTATAATCCCTTAGTGGGATTAACAATTTAATTACCTACTTTGTCCCTTTACTATGTCCCTATCATAAATATCATAAAAATGCTTTTACTGAAAGATAAAACCTAGTAGAGAAAAGCATGGAAATCATAAGTGTATAGACCAATAAGCTGCCATGAAGTCAATAATTCTTGTAAACACCACTCAGGCCAAGAATAAAACATTGACAGCACCTAAGATCCCCTACTGTGTGCTCTTTCAACAGAACCCCTGCCTTTGGTGCACTAGAAGCCCATTATTTCCTGTATCCAATCAGAGCTTCAGTTATCGTAAAGGCCAATCTAGTTTTGACTCACCTTTACTCCTGGAGTGTAAATTTTAAACTTCTTAACCCAATGTCCTGTGTGTGTGTGTGTGCGTGTGCGTGTGTGTGTGTGTGTGTGTGTGTGTGTGTGTGTGTATAGGGGGTGTTGCTGAGCTCCAATTTTTATCCCCTGAGCCTCAGGGTCTGTCCAAAACTCTGCTCAACTTCTCAGCTATTCAGCTGCCTTGTCCAGAATGTGCAGATGCCCTCACCCTAGGGCAAATATAGCCCAAATGTTGAGCTATTTCTTTGGGTTTCCTTGTCTCCAGCATCTTGATCCATTCACTCCTCATTGTCTTATCACCATGTTGATGCTTTTGAGCAGAGTTTTTAAATTCAAATTTTCTAGTTGCTTTCAGTGGATGGGTGGGGCTAAATTACTTATTTTACTATTACTGCCAGCAGATCTCTCCTTCACTAGACATTTATACCACTCTCACAACACTTCAGACAGTAGAATAGGATGTGTGTGCTTGTGTGTACCAACAAAGAAATAGGTTTAAAAATGTTAAGCAGTTTTCCTGACATTATAAGCCTAGTAATCTAATGTCATTGCTCTACACACATGACTTCAATTTGCCTCTGAGAAGGGCATTTAAGAGTTTGGAAATACACTTACTTCACTTCTATTCACTCTCACAGGGAAATCTATATCTTAACATAGCTCTTTGGTACTTTATAAATAAAATCATTTGAATTATGACCAGGATATAATAATCCATTAATATTTTTTTATCTCTGTAACACTGATTTAGTTTCAGTAGAGGCCTTTAATTATAGATGATTTTCAGGCATCCTTTTATTGAATTGGGATTATGACATCTTAGACCTAATAGAACATTTTTCTTTTTGATTTTTTTCTGCAGAAAGACTCAAATCAGTTTATTGTTTTAAATAATGAGCTCTTGATCTGGAATACCTGGATTCAATCTTGACTCTGCTACTTACTTTGTGACTTTGTGTAATTAACCTCACCTTTCTGAGCCTCAGTTTCCTCAGTGGTGAAATAAGGCCAGTGATAGTCCCTACTACACGGAAGTGTGAAATTGAGTGCCCTGAAAATATTGGCAGTGTCCTTGGTATGTATTCAGTTCTTAATAAAATTTTCTAGTACACTGAAGTCAGTGTTAATTTTATTATTTTGGTATCTTGAGGTTACTGTGCTTTATATTTTTAAGAACTCGATTAAGGGTCAAGCTTTTTTCTAAACCAAAATGTTTCAAAATACATTCTTTATACTGTCTCTCATCAACTTAAAAATATTTTCAGAATCTACAGCCTTTTAAGTTAATGTCTTTGCACTTACATGGCTGTTTGAGTTCTCCTGAAAAAGTAAAGATTGCCCAGCAAAACCTGAAGGGATTTCATTAAGCTACCCATGGCACTAGGTGGGGAGGTTTCATGCAACCATTCTTTCAAGGGAGTAATTTTACTAATAATGTGTGATAATGCTCAATTTTAATAGTAAATTGTGGTAAGATTTAGCCATAGACCAGTGCAAGGTTTGTGTTCTTGTGCATCTGAGTCAGACCAATCTGACTGGCATCATAGTATGAGGATGGAATCTTTCAGAAGTTAACATTAACCGAGCAAGACACATGTACTAAATGCATGAAGTAAAAAACTTGCTACCATATTTTTCTTTTCTCTTCAAATAGGTTCTTGGTCCCTTTAAGCACTGGGCAAAATTGGAGGCTGCAACCTAATTTCCTTGTTTTGTCAAACGCAAAGGGACAAGCTTTTTCCCTCACTACTGTACTTGATTTCGTCACAAATTATCATCTATACATAGAGAAATTTCTACTTTAGGTGGATGGTTCATAATTTTTCAACTTTGTGATAGATGCTGCTGCAGCTAGTGGGGAAAGTACCATCTGTTAAAGGATTTAAGAAAATAGCATATCCAAAAATTATCAGTTAATTCAACATTTTCAGATCATCCCTGATACTCATGGTATCTATCAGCTTCCTGCTTTTAGCTATCTGAATGTGGCTATCTGAACTCTTAGATACGTTACTGTCTGGCTGGTTTGAGAGACAAATACTAGTGGTCTGGTTTGGTGTGTCTGGATTGTACCTTCCCTATCTCTTATATAAGTACTTAGGATGCTTTTGTAGAAAAAGTTATGCTTTACACGTATTTGGCATATTTAGCAAGGCTGAACCAATTGGAAAATCTCTCTTTTGTTTTGGAAGTATGTGAGTGAGCATGGTCTGCTTTAACTCCTCTCTGCCATACATAGCTCTATATATGTCTTTGGCATTCCCCAAGTACACACAAAGAAGCAGAAAAGAACTCACTGGAAAACTTAGGACTTTGTTTGGCCCAACTTTTCAACCACATGTCCTTCTACCCTAACAAACAGAGAGGAGTCCCAGCACTCTAGGGAATTGGATTCACTCTCCTATGTCTTTCTCAATGCTGAATTGCAATACTTATGTACTATGCTACGTTTTACCTCCCTTATTGCTTCTCTGTTTCCATATACTCATTCTGTTACTAATAACAATCTATATGAACTCTATTTTCAAACACAGATGAAATAGTGGCAATGGCAATGTCTGGTGGATGAGAATGAAGAGTGCAGAGTCAAAGACTGGCTAAGATCCTGCTCTAGCCTTCACTAGTTGTGTGGCACAGGGGATATTAATTTACTTCTCTAAGCTTCAGGTTTATCATCTAGAAAATAATGAGAAGTAATTGCAACTATGCCATAGAGTTTATGTAAACATTAAATGAGACAATGCACATAACACACTTGGCACAGAGCATGAAAACAGTAAATTCTCAACAAAAGGTAAGTATTGTAATTGGAAGTCCAGCCTTGTATATCAGATAACACTTTCTGGATTTGAGCCCTAGTCACATTATTTTCCTCATTTTTCACATCTGTTAAATTAGAATGATAAAGCCCACAGCTTATGATTGTTATATGAAACATTTAGTCTGACACCCAAGAATTTTAGAATTCATGGAAAAGATAAGACATTATTAAATATTTTTCTTTGGCCATAACTTAATAAATTTGACTTACATTATCCTTTCAAAGATATAGTTAATTTTATCTGTGTTAACCCTGGAATTAAAGTCCTGTTAGTAAAGTTGGTCCTTAAGCTTCAATAGCTAAATTTGCAAATTATTCTTCTTTGGATTGCAAGAGATCTGAAAATTACTACTTAAGCCCCAGTCAGAGATATTTAACAGAGACTTTCAGTGGGGACAGAGGTAGTTGATTGAAACTTCTCCATGTGTTTTTCTCAACTGATCTGGCTTTGTAATTGGCTCCAAAATCAGTTTTCAATTAGTGGTGTTTTGGTATTTCATATTAGCTCTTAAAATTTTGAGGAAAGGTAAAAAGAAAAGCACTTGACTTAGGAATTGCTTTTGGCTACACCAAAAGCACAATGGAAGCTAAAATTTAGACACCGTGACTGTTAAAATCATGCAATGCATTGAAGAAACACAAGGGACTGGGGTAGATTCACTTGCAGGTAGCATGATGTCAGCTGGCAGCCCTGATAGTTATTCTTTCCTTGTATTTATTTTCTCCCATTCCTCAGTATTTCAATTCATAATATAGTCTCTTGCTTTTACCCTAAAAACCTTGAGGAAAAGAAGGGAGGAGGGATTTAAAAAGAAAAAAAAAAGACTCCTGGGTTTTCAAGATATAGTGGGGTGGACTTGTCTTTCAAAATTTCCTTCCCATTCTGAGCCTTTGTATCACAAAATATATGTTCTGACACTTGTCTCTAAAGCAGAATAAAGATCCACCCCTCTTTCAGAAAAAGAGCTACCCTGTTCACATATTCATGTACCATATTGCTTTTAATCTTAGCAATTCTGCAAACCCCTAATAGTGTTGGGGTTTGTGTGTTAGGTCTGAATCTAACAGATGCCTTTCAGACCAAAGGGAACATGGGGAGTTGGAGGGAATTCCATAGTAACAGTAACTGTGGCTCATATCATAAAAACTGTTCCTTATGACATCTTTATTCATATGTAGACAGGCTCAGTCCTGACTGGCTGATGAAAAGTATAGAAAAATTTTATTACTACAAATATTTAGCATAAATATATGTATGATATATATATATATATATATATATATAAAACCTAAATATTTGTAGTAGTAAAATTTTTCTGCACTTTTCAAACACATATAAAGTACTTTATATATATATATATATATATATATATAACTTCTGTATATATGTGTGTATATACAAACACACACATATATGTATATATGGGATATAAATATACATGTATATACTTTACTGGAGGAATTGTAGAAAATTGTTTTCTTATATTCTTTTTAATCTGCTCTTTCTTATCTTTCTTTTCTTTCTATCCAAGCAGGTAAAATTGTGATTGTGGTAAGCAAAAATCCATTTCACAAAAATCTGAAGCACAAGCTTAAGAAAACAAAGACAATTTTTAACAAAAAATTTTTGAATGGATCGTTAGTTTCTTATATTCTGTCACTAAGAAGACCTTATACAATGTCTGACACTTAGTAGGTGCTAATTCTTGTCAATGAATGAATAATTTAGTGGATGAATGAAAATGATCTTTAAAGAATTACTGGACCCAAACATCTGCCCTTCATTACGCTGCACTCATAATCATATAAAAACATTTTGTTTCCTTCTTCTGGGAGAGAAGCTTAGGTCCAATTCTACTTATGAGGTTTCAAGGGCTAGTTGGCCCATGGGCTAGTTTTCATTGTGAGGAACATTCTAATTGCAAGCCAAAAAGCTTGAGCACTTCAGTAAGTACATATCAAACAAGCTCACACTCATGAACATCACAAAGAGAAATGTGTTTCATGGCTTATGGTCTACCAGTGGTTTTATCAGTTTGCAGACTATGCTGACCACTCATTCCAGACTGGACAGAAGATGGAATGTGTAAGAGCTAATGTGTGTTTCATTGAAATTTTATGTCAATCTATTTCTTTAAGTGTTCATAGTGGACCATGATTTTGAGAACCAAGCAGGATTAATTTGCATGTGAATGAATTTTGCCTGATAAGTTTATCACCATATTTTTATCACAAAACTTCCATCATATAAACAAAAAGTTATTGAGAAACAAGCAGAATTATAATCCTTCAGTCTGTGGAAAGAAAACCACATTCATAGAAAGATAGACAAAATGAAAAGGCACAGGACTATGTACCAGATGAAGGAACAAGATAAAGCCCCAGAAAAACAACCAAATGAACTGGAGATAGGCAAACTTCCAGGAAAATAATTCAGAATAATGATAGTGAAGATGATCCAGAACCTCGGGAAAAAATTGGAGGCAAAGATCAAGAAGATGCAAGAAATGTTTAACAAAGACCTAGAAGAATTAAAGAACAAACACCTAGAATTTTAAAGAACAAACAACTAGAAGAATTAAAGAACAAACAAATAGAGATGAACAATACAATAACTAAAATGAAAAATACACTAGAAGGAATCAATAGCAGAATAACTGAGGCAGAAGAACAGATAAGTGACCTGGAAGACAGAATGGTGGAATTCACTGCCACAGAACATGATAAACAAAAAAGAATGAAAATAAATGAAGACAGCCTAAGAGACTGCTGGGACAACATTAAATATACTAACATTCACATTATATGGGTCTCAGAAGGAGAAGAGAGAGAGAAAGGACCCAAGAAAATATTTGAAGAGATGATAGTTGAAAACTTCCCTAACATGGGAAAGGAAATAGCCACCCAAGTACAGGAAGTGCAGAGAGTCTGAGGCAGAATAAACCCAAGAAGAAACATGCTGAGACATATAGTAATCAAACTGACAAAATTTAAAGACAAAGAAAAATTATTAAAAGCAACAGGGAAAAATGACAAATAACATACAAACGAACTCCCATAAGGTTAACAGCTGATTTCTCAGCAGAAAATCTACAAGCCAGAACGGAGTAGCATGACATATTTAAAGTGATGAAAGGGAAGAACCTACAACCAAGATTACTGTACCAGGCAAGGATCTCATTCAGATTTGAAAAAGCTTTACAGACAAGCAACAGCTAAGAGAATTCAGCACCACCAAAACACCTCTACAATAAATGCTAAAGGAACTTCTCTAAGTGGGAAACACAAGAGAAGAAAAGAACCTACAAAAACAGACCTAAAACAATTAAGAAAATGGAACTCGGAACATACATATCAATAATTACCTTAAATGGGATTGGATTAATTGCTCCAAACAAAAGACAAAGGCTCGCTGAATGAATACAATAACAAGACCTATATAAATGCTGTCTACAAGAGACCAACTTCAGACCTAGGGACATATACACTGAAAGTGAGGGGATGGAAAATGTTAATCCATGCAAATGGGAATCAAAAGAATGCTGGAGTAGCAATACTTATATCAGGTAAAATAGACTTTATTTTTAAATTTTATTTATTTTAACTTTACTGGAGTATAATTGCTTAACAATGGTGTGTTAGTGTCTGTTTTATAACAAAGTGAATCAGCTGTACATAAACATATATCCCCATATCTCCTCCCTCTTGCGTCTCCTTCCCACCCTCCTTATCCCACCCCTCTAGGTGGTCACACAGCACCGAGCTGATCGCCCTGTGCTATGTGGCTGCTTCCCACTAGCTATCTATTTTACATGGACTTTTTACATGTTCATCATTGTTGGTTTGCTCTTTAGTTCTTCTTGGTCCTTTTTAAACATTTCTTGCATTTTCTCCAATCTGTTTCCAAGATTTTGGATCATCTCTACTATCATTACTCTGAATTCTGCTTCAGGTAGACTGCCTATTTCCTCTTCATTTGTTTGGTCTGGTGGGTTTTTACTTTGCTACTTCATCTGCTGTGTGTTTCTGTCTTCTCATTTTGTGTCACTTACTGTGTTTGGGGTCTCCTTTTCACAGGCTGCAGGTTCATAGTTCCCGTTGTTTTAGTGTCTGTCCCCAGTGGCTAAGGTTTGTTCAGTGGGTTGTGTAGGCTTCCTGCTGGAGGAGACTAGTACCTGTGTTCTGGTAGATGATGCTGGATCTTTTCTTTCTGGTGGGCAGGAGCACATCTGGTGTTGTGTTTTGGGGTGTCTGTGACCTTATGATTTTAGGCAGCCTCTCTGCTAATGGATGGGGTTGTGTTCCTCTCTTGATAGTTGTTTGGCATAGTGTTTCCAGCATTGTAGCTTGCTGATTGTTGACTGGAGCCAGGTCTTAGAATTGAGATGGAGATCTCTGAGAGAGCTTTTGCTGTTTGATATTATGTGGAGCTGGGACTTCTATGGTGGAATAATGTCCTGAACTTGCCTCTCCCACCTCAGAGGCACAGGCCTGACACCCTACTGGAGCACCAAGACACTCTCTGTCACACAACTCAGAAGAAAAAATAGAAAAAAAGAAAGGAAGAAAGAAAATAAAGTTATTAAAAGGAAAAATAAAAAAAAGAAATAAAAATTAAAAAAATTAAAAAGTAGTAAAAAATAAGAGAGAGAAAAGAAAGAAAGAAAGAAAGAAAAAGAGCAAGTAAACCAAAAAACAAATCCAACAGTGATACAAGCATTAACAACTATACTAAAAAAAAAAAAAAAAAAAAAAAATGGACAGACAGAACCCTAGGACAAATGGTAAAAGCAAAGCTGTACAGACAAAATCACACAAAGAAGCATACATATACACACTCACAAAAAGAGAAAAAAAAATTATATATCTATATATAAAAACAGGAAAAGGAGGAAGAGAGCAATCAAATCAATAAAAAAACTATCAATGATAATAAACTCTAAATAATAAACTAAGACAAACATAAAACCAGGAACAAATCAGATGCAGAAAGCAAACCCCAAGTCTACAGTTGCTCCCAAATCCCACCACGTCAATTTTGGGACTATTCATTGTCTATTCAGGTATTCCACAGATGCAGGGTACATCAGGTTGATTGTGAAGATTTAATCCACTGCTCTTGAGCCTGTTGGGAGAAATTTCCCTTTCTTTTCTTTGTTCGTGCAACTCCTGGGGTTCAGCTTTGAATTTGGCCCTGCCTCTGCATGTAGGTCAACTGAGGGCATCTGTTCTTTGCTCAGACAGGACAGAGTTAAAGTAGCAGCTGAATGGGGGCTCTGGCTCACTCAGGCCAGGGAGAGGGAGAGGTACAGTATGTGGGGTGAGCCTATGGCAACAGAGGCTCGCATAATGTTGCACCAGCCTGAGGCATGACGTGTACTTTCCTAGGGAAGTTGTCCCTGGATCACGGGACCCTGGCAATGGCAGGCTGCACAGGCTCCTTAGAGGGGAGGTGTGGATAGTGACCTGTGCTTGCACACAGGCCAATTGGTGGCTGCAACAGCAGCCTTAGCATCTCATGCCTGTCTCTGGTGTCTGAGGTGATAGCCATGGCTCACACCCATCTCTGGAGCTTGTTTAGGCAGTACTCTGAATCCCCTCTTCTCACGCACCCTGAAGAAATTGTCTCTTTCCTCTTAGGCAGGTCCAGACTTTTTTCCGGACACCTTCCGGGATAGCTGTGGTGCAATAGCTCCTTCAGGCTGTGTTCCCCCAGCCAACCCCAGTTCTCTCCCTGGGATCTGACCTTCGAAGCCAGAACCTCAGCTCTCAGCACACACCTGCTCCAGCAGGTGAGCAGACAAGCCTCCCAGGCTGGTGAGTGCTGGTCAGCAATGATCCTCTGTGTGGGAACTTCTCCACTTTGTCCTCTGTACCCCTGTTGCTGCACTCTCCTCCATGACTCTGAAGCTTCCCTTCCCCCCTGTCACTTTCTGTCTCCACCAGTGAAGGAGCTTCCTAGTGTGTGGAAACTTTTCCTCCTTCACAGCTCCCTC
Organism: Delphinapterus leucas; assembly: GCF_059928025.1. Classification (NCBI taxonomy): domain Eukaryota; kingdom Metazoa; phylum Chordata; class Mammalia; order Artiodactyla; family Monodontidae; genus Delphinapterus; species Delphinapterus leucas. The sequence goes on from NC_143147.1 coordinate 34,707,028, forward strand.
CCAGAAGTGCAGGTTCTGTCCCTATTCTTTTGTCTCTGTCTTTCCTTTTTTCTCCTGCCTTACCCAGGAACATGAGGGGTTTCTTGCCTTTTGGGAAGTCTGAGGTCTTCTGCCAGCATTCAGTAGGTGTACTTTAGGAGTTGTTCCACGTGTAATTGTATTTCTGATGTATTTGTGGGGAAGAAGTTGATCTTCACTTCTTGCTCCTCCACCGTCTTGAAGGTCTCCCCTCAGATAAAATAGACGTTAAAATAATGAATGTTACAAGAGACAAGGAAGGACACTACACAATGATGGAGTGATCTAACCAAGAAGAAAATATAACAATTATAAATATATATGTACCCAACATAGGAGCACCTCAATACATAAGACAAATGCTAACAGCTATAAAAGAGGTAATTGACAGTAACACCATAATACTGGGGGACTCCTACACCTCACTTACACCAATGGACATATCATCCAGACAGAATATTAATAAGGAAACGTAAGCTTAAATGACACAATAGACCAGATAGATTTTATTGATATTTATAGGACATTCAATCAGAAAAACAGAAGATTACACTTTCTTCTCAAGTGCACATGGAACATTCTCGAGGCTAGATAACATCTTGGGTCACAAATCAAGGCTCAGTAACTTTAAGAAAATTGAAATCATATCAAGCATCTTTTCTGATCACAATGCTATCAGATTAGAAAAATATTACAGGGAAAAAGACATAAAAACACAAATACATGGAGAGTAAACAGTACATTACAAAATAACCAAGAGATCACTGAAGAAATCAAGCAGGAAATCAAAAAATACCTAGAGACAAATGACAACAAAAACACAATGATCCATAACATAAGGGATGCAGCAAAAGCAGTTCTAAGGGGGAAGTTTATAGCAATAGAATCCTACATCAAGAAACAAGAAAAATCTCAAATAAACAATCTAACCTTACACTTAAAGGAACTAGAGAAAGAAGAATAAACAAAACCCAAGTTAGTAGAAGGGAAGAAATCATAAAGATCAGAGCAGAAATAAAGAAAACAGTAGCAAAGATAAAACAAACAAACCAAAAAAAAAAACCTAAAAGCTGTTTCTTTGAGAAGATAAACAAGCTTGATAAAACTTTACACAGACTCATCAAGAAAAAGAGGGAGAGGACTCAACTCAATAAAATTAGAAATGAAAAAGGAAAAGTTACAACAGACATCACAGAAATACAAAGCATCATAAGAGACTACTACAAGAAACTCTATGCCAATAAAATGGACAACCTGGAAGAAATGGACAAATTCTTAGAACAGTATAACCTTCCAAGACTGAACCAGGAAGAAATAGAAAATATGAACAGAACAATTACAAGTAATGAAATTGAAACTGTGATTAAAATCTTCCAACAAAGCAAAGTCCAGAACCAGATGTCTTCACACGTGAATTCTATCAAACATTTAGAAAAGAGCTAACACCCATACTTCTCAAACTCTTCCAAAAATTCACAGAGGAAGGAACACTCCCAAATTAATTCTATGAGGACACCATCACCCTGATACCAAAATCAGACAAAGACACTACAAAAAAAGAAAATTACAGACCAATAACACTGATGAATATAGATGCAAAAATCTTCAACAAAATACTAGCAAACCGAATCCAACAACACATTAAAAGGATCATATATTATGATCAATTGGGATTTATACCAGGGATGCAAGGATTCTTCAATATATGCCAATCAATCAATGGTCCACCATATTAACAAATTGAAGAATAAAAACCATACGATCATCTCAATCCATGCAGAAAAAGCTTTTTACAAAATTCAACACCATTTATGATATAAACTTTCCAGAAAGTGGGCAGAGAGGGAACCTACCTCAACATAATAAAGGCCATATACAACAAACCCACAACAAACATCATTCTCAATGGTGAAAAGCTGAAAGCATTTCCTCTAAGATCAGGAACAAGACAAGAATGTCCACTCTCACCACTTTTATTCAACATAGTTTTGGATGTCTTACAAACAGTAATCAGAGAAGAAAAAGAAATAAAAGGAATCCAAACTAGAAAAGAAGAAGTAAAAGTGTCTGCGTTTGCAGATTACATGATACTATACAAAGATAATCCTAAAGATGCCACCAGAAAACTACTAGAGCTAATCAATGAATTTGGTAAAGTTGCAGGATACGAAATCAGTATATAGAAATCCCTTGCATTCCTATACATTAGCAATGAAAGATCCAAAAGAAAAATTAAGGAAACAATCCCATTCACCATTGCAACAAAATGAATAAAATACCTAGGAGTAAACTTACCTAAGTAGACAAAAGACCTGTACTCAGAAAACTATAAGACACTGATGAAAGACATCAAAGAAGACACAAACAGATGGAGATATATACCATGTTCTTGGATGGGAAGAATAAATACTGTGAAAATGACTCTACTACCCAAAGCAATCTACAGGTTCATTGCAATCCCTATCAAACTACTAATGGCATTTTTTACAGAACTAGAACAAAAACCCTTAAAATTCATATGGAGACACTAAAGATCCCACACACCCAAAGTAATCTTGAGGGAAATAAACAGAGCTTGAGGAATCAGACTCCCTGACTTCAGACTATACTACAAAGCTACAGTAATCAAGACAGTACGGTACTCACATAAAAACAGACATATAGATCAATGGAACAGGATAGAAAGCCCAGAAATAAACCCACGCACCTATGATCAACTAACCTATGACAAAGGAGGCAGAGATATACAATGGAGAAAAGACAGTCTATTCAATAAGTGGTGCTGGGAAAACTGGACAGCTACATGTAAAAGAATGAAATTAGAACACTCCCTAACACCATACACAAAAATAAACTCAAAATGGATTAAAGACCTAAATGTCAGCCCGGACATATAAAAATCTTAGAGGAAAACATAGGAAGAACACTCTTTGACATAAATCACAGCAAGATCTTTTTTGACCCACCTCCTAGAGTAATGGAAATAAAATAAAAAATAAACAGATGGGACCTAATGAAACTTAAAAGCTTTTGCACAACAAAGGAAACTATAAAGAAGATGAAAAGACAACCTTCAGAATGGAACAAAATATTTGCAAATAAAGCAGCTGACAAAGGATTAATCTCCAAAATATACAAAGAACTCATGCAGCTCAATATCAAAAAAAAAATCAACAACCCAATCAAAAAAATGGGTGGAAGACATTAATAGACATTTCTCCAAAGAAAACATTCTGATGGCCAAAAACCACATGAAAGATGCTCAACATCACTAATTATTAGAGAGATGTAAATCATAACTACAATGGCGTATCACATCACAACAGTCAGAATGGCCATCAAAATATCTACAAACAATAAATGTTGGAGAGAATGTGGAGAGAAGGGAACCCTCCTGCACTGTTGGTGAGAAGGTAAATTGATACAGCCACTATGGAGAATGGTATGGAGGTTCCTTAAAAACTAAAAATAAAATTACCATACGACTCAGCAATCCCACTGCTGGGAATATACCCAGATAAAACTATAATTCAAAAAGACACATGCACCCCAATATTCATTGCAGCACTATTTACAATAACCAGGTTATGGAAGCAACCTAAATGCCCATCAACAGATGAATGGATAAAGATGATGTGGTACATATATACAATGGAATATTACTCAGCCATAAAAAGGAATGAAACTGGGTCATTCGTAGAGATGTGTATGGACATAGAGTCTGTCATACAGAGTGAAGTAAGTCAGAAAGAGAAAAACAAATATCATATGTTAATGCATATATGTGGAATCTAGAAAAATGGTACAGATGAAATGGTTTGCAGAGCAGAGGTAGAGATACAGATATGGAGAACAGACATGTGGATGTAGAAAGGGGAAAGTGGGGCATGGGTGGTGGGATGAATTGGGAGATTGGGATTGTCATGTATACATGTATAAAATAGACAAGTGTTAAGATCCTGCTGTATAAAAATAAAATAAAATTCAAAAAAAAGTTATTGAGTTAAATCAGAGAAAACCAGTACAATGGAAATATCAATCAAAGTTTTTTCCTGAGGCAATGCCATTATATACCATTCTAAAATTTCTGTAGCAAACATAGTTAGGAATATCTAAGATAAACTACTAAGGTAATGAATAATAAAGAAGAGTCTTGGGAGATATATTAAACTGTAAAGTAAATCACTGTCTCATTTTAACAGCATATACAAATGACCTTACAGTCATGAGACTCTTTCAATAGGTCACAAGAGCAAAAGAGTCTCAAAAATTGACACACATATTATTTACCATGTAGTGGGACCCCAAGAGATTACTGTGCTATTGTTGAAAACAACACACTGTTCTAGTTTCAGGCTTGCTGAAGGGTACCCTATCATAAGACCTACCATAATAAAAGAAACCACGTTGGAAGCCTGGTGCTTTCAACACTTTAATCTTCACAAAACTATGCAAATTAAAAATCAATATGCTCAGGTGTTTTCTGATGAGAAAACTGAGGTTCAGAAAGTTTCATTAGTTTGCCTGCTGTGGTAAAGGTGCTCATCCAGCATAACCAGCAGTCAAGCAGTCAGATGTAGCAATCATGGATTCTTCTTTAATATTTTTCTTTCCTAAGCTATACAAACCTTGACAGTGGGAAGAAACTATACTGTTTCCTTTGGGGAAACATAGAATGGTTAATCGTACTATTTGAATTTCAACTGTAAAAGTGTTGCACCTCATCTTTGAATGGGAACCTAGAGACCTAAGAGCAGAATTCCCAAAATAAGCCTTTCTGCCCAGTAGCTAGTTTCAATACTCTCCTTCTGTTTACTTAGGGAAGGCACTTCTCAGTATATTTTCTAACTGTTCTTTCTAAGTGAAGACACTTAGGAAGGATATAATGGCCTAATGGGTAAAAATCATAAAATGAAATACTCCAAGCCATGTACATTTCACTACATTAAATCAAAAACACACCATCTACTACAATCAACCCAGTAAACAAAAAGCAAGCAAGAAAAATGCTAAGCAAATATTTTTAACAAGAAAATAGTTTTTTTGGTTCTATAATGTTCATAAAATTAATAAATGTTTATTGTATAAATTTGCATAATAAAGGAAAAAACCACAAACTTACACAAAACTCACCTAAAACACTAGCTAGAAATAAGCATTATTTTAATTTTACTAAAGTCTTCAAACAATTTTTCAAAAATATGAGATTACATTATATATGCTGTTTTGTAATTTGTTTTTTAATTGCTAATATAAAGTGAGAATTTTTCTTCTTATTACATACTCTTCTAAATAATGTTATAACATTTGCCTATTAAAATATTATATGTATAGTGTAATTTAACCAATTCCTTATTATTATTCATTGTGATGACTAATATTTCATGAAATGTCATGAAATTAAAACTCTGATAAACAAATTTTTCATAAATGTTAGATGAGGAATTCATTGTCAAAAATGTTGAAGTATTTTTTGAAAGAGTTGTGACATATTTTATCAGATACATAATAACTTCCAGACTCTCTTAAAAAATGCCTGTTGCAGTGCATAAGTATGTTAACCTATAACCTTGCCAGTACTAAATATTTTCATTAAAATAGTTTTGAAAAGGTGACAGCTGAAAATTCTACCTAATGTTGAATACTTTATATTTACTTAACTTTGAGCCTGATTATTATGTATATTTGTATATAAACACATTTATTTTTATTGGCCATTTAAAAATTTTTCCTTTGAAATTTTCCTTTTTTTTCTTAATAGGAATGTTTATCTTCTTATACAGATTCAAAGAGCTACTTATGTATTAGAACTAATACTCCTTGGATTGTCATTATATTGCAACTATTTTCTCCAGCTTTTTTTAATCCATTTTATTTGGGTTTCATGTACTAATGCATGATTTTCTCCCTTGCTTTAAACCCAAAATTCTTTTTTTTTTTTTACTATGATACACAAACACACATGAACACACAAATTTACAGAGAAGTGGAAAAAACATTACACTGTGTTAGTGTCCACAGTATTAGCCTAAAGTTATCCATAACACACCCTTACTATTATTTTAATGTCTGTAAAATCTGTAGTAATGTCACCTCTCTTATCCCTATAATTGATGACCTGTGCTTTCTCTCTCTTTTGTTTTTTCCTGATCAGTCTGGCTTTGGGGTTTCATCAATTTTATTGATCTTATCAAAGAATTGTCTTTGGTTTCAAAAAGAAATCACTAGAAAAAATATTAATGAATTAATAATATATGTAATGCAATGCAAAAAAATCAAAAATGACACAACTGCACCACATACAAAATAAAAGCACAGTTCTTTAAAAATTACCTATGCTTGATTTTAAAAGAAATAAATGGCAGGAGGGGGCGAGGCCGGGGCAGCAGGAGCCAGTGAGGCGACAGCAGAGAGAGCTGTGGGGACAGCACACCATGATGAAGTCGCACATGCAGCAGTCTGGGCCACGAGGAGAGAGGCTGCCAAGAAGCAGTGGGAGGCTGGGCAGGCAGCGGGCAACCCTCGAGCTGGAAGCAACATGATGCTGTTCAAGGAGTATGGAGTCATCCTACCTGCGTCTGTAGAAGAGTGTCAAGTAGGGCAGCTGTATTCTGTGGCGGAGGCCAGGGAAAATGGGAATGGGTGGTGGTGAAAGTGTGGAGGTTCTGGTGAATGAGACCTATGAAAAGAAGGGTGAGAAAGGCCAGTACACGCACAAGATCTACCACTTACAGGGCAAAGTGCCCACATTTGTTGGAATGCTGGCCCCAGATGGAGCCGTGGATATATATGAAAAGCATGGAATGACTACTTTTATTACAGAACTGATATTACAAATGAGTACATGAAAGAAGACTGTCTGATTAAAATGGAAACCTGGCATAAACTAGATCTTGGCACCCAGAAAAATGTGCATAAACTGGAGCCTGAGGCATGGAAACATGTGGAAGCCATATATATAGACATTGCAGATCAAAGTGAAGTACTTAGACAGAATTACAAGGCAGAGGAAGATCCAGAAAAATTTTTATCTATCAAAACAGGCCGAGGATCCTTGACCCCAATTGGAAACAAGAACTTGTAAATCAGAAAGACTGCCTATACTTGTAAGCATATAAACTGGACACCGTCAAGTTCAAGGGGTGGGGCCTACAGAACAAAGTGGAAAATTTTATACATAAGCAAGAGAGACATCTGTTTACAAACTTCCACAGGCAGCTATTCTGTTGGATCAATAACTGGGTTGACCTGACTATGGAGAATATTTGAAGGATGGAAGAAGAGACAAAGAGACAGCTGGATGAGATGAGACAGAAGGACCCAGTGAAAGGAATGATGGAAGATGAATAAAACCATCCCTCCCTTTTCTGCACTTTTTGTAAGACAGTGGTCAATAGGAAGGCCCAGCAGCTCCACCATCCCAAATGACATGGCATCCACAGACGCAGCCTTTCTGTGTCCATTCTTCAGGCAACTTTCAATCCCTTACTGTAGCTAATTCCAGATGCCTTTTAATATTGTGAACAAAGAGGCTGTCTGATTTTTTTTCTGAATTTTATTTTATTTATTTTTTTTATACAGCAGGTCTTTATTAGTCATCAATTTTATACACATCAATGTATACATGTCAATCCCAATTGCCCAATTCATCACACCACCACCCTCAATCCCCCACCGCTTTCCCCCCTTGGTGTCCATATGTTTGTTCTCTACATCTGTGTCTCAATTTCTGCCCTGCAAACAGGTGCATCTGTACCATTTTTCTAGGTTCCACATATATGCGTTAATATATGATACTTGTTTTTCTCTTTCTGACTTACTTCACTCTGTATGACAGTCCCTAGATCCATCCACTTTTCTACAAATGACCCAATTTCATTCCTTTTTATGGCTTAGTAACATTCCATTGTATATATGTACCACATCTTCTTTATCCATTCGTCTGTCGATGGGCACTTAAGTTGCTTCCATGACTTGGCTATTGTAAATAGTGTTGGAATGAACATTGCGGTGCATGTGTCTTTTTGAATTATGGTTTTCTCTGAGTATATGCCCAGTAGTGGGATTGCTGGATCATATGGTAATTCTATATTTAGTTTTTTAAGGAACTTCTATACTGTTCTCCATAGTGGCTGTAGCATTTTACATTCCCACCAACAGTGCAAGAAGGTTCCCTTTTCTCCACACGCTCTCCAGCATCTGTTGTTTGTATATTTTCTGATGATGACCATTCTAACTGGTGTGAGGTGATGCCTCATTGTAGTTTGATTTGCATTTCTCTAATAATTTGTGACATTGAGCAGCTTTTCCTGTGCTTCTTGGCCATCTGTATGTCTTCTTTGGAGAAATGTCTATTTAGGTCTTCTACCCATTTTTGATTGGGTTGTTTGTATTTTTAATATTGAGCAGCATGAGCTGTTTAAATATTTTGGAGATTAATCCTTTGTCCATTGATTCATTTGCAAATACTTTCTCCCATTCTGAGGGTTGTTTTTTCATCTTCGTTATGGCCTTCTTTGTTGTGCAAAAGCTTTTAAGTTTCATTAGGTCCCATTTGTTTATTTTTGTTTTTATTACCATTACTCTAGGAGGTGGATCAAAAAAGATCTTGCTGTGATTTATGTCAAAGAGTGTTCTTCCTACGTTTTCCTCTAAGAGTTTTATAGTGTCCAGTCTTACATTTAGGTCTCAAATCCATTTTGAGTTTATTTTTGTGTATGGTGTTAGGGAGTGTTCTAATTTCATTCTTTTACATGTAGTTGTCCAGTTTCTTGATTATTGTAGCTTTGTAGTATAGTCTGAAGTCAGGGAGTCTGATTCCTCAAGATCTGTTTTTTTTCCCCTCAAGACTGTTTTGGCTATTTGGGGTATTTTGTGTCTTCATACAAATTTTAAGACATTTTGTTCTAGTTCCATAAAAAATGCCATTGGTAATTTGATAGGGATTGCATTGAATCTGTACATTGCTTTGGGTAGTATAGTCATTTTCACCCTATTGATTCTTCCAATACAAGAATATGGTATATCTCTCCATCTGTTAGCATCCTCTTTCTTTTTGCGGTATGAGGGCCTCTCACTGTTGTGACCTCTCCCATTGCAGAGCACAGGCTCTGGATGCACAGGCTCAGTGGCCATGGCTCACGGGCCCAGCCTCTCCATAACATGTGGGATCTTCCTGGACCGGGGCACAAACCCGTGTCCCCTGCATAAGCAGGCAGACTCTCAAGCACTGTGCCACCAGGGAAGCCCTGATATCCTCTTTAATTTCTTTCATCAGTGTCTTATAATTTTCTATATATAGGTCTTTAGTCTCCCTAGTTAGGTTTATTCCTAGGTATTTTATTATTTTTGTTGCAGTGGTAAATGGGATTGTTTCCTTAATTTCTCTTTCAGATTTTTCATAATTAGTGTATAGGAATGCAAGAGATTTCTGTGCATTAATTTTGTGTCCTGCAACTTTACCAAATTCATTGATTTACTCTAGTAGTTTCCTGGTGGCATCTTTGGCATTCTATATGTATAGTATCAGGTCATCTGCAAGCAGTGACAGTTTTACTTCTTCTTTTCCAATTTGTATTTTTTATTTCTTTTTCTTCTCTGACTGCCATCGCTAAGACATCCAAAACTATGTTGAATAATAGTGGTGAGAGTCGACATCCTTGTCTTGTTCCTGATCTTAGAGGAAATGCTTTCATTTTTTCACCATTGACAATTATGTTTGCTGTGGGTTTGTCATATATGGCCTTTATTATGTTGAGGTAGGTTCCCTTTATGCCCACATTCTGGAGAGTTTTTATCATAAACAGGTGTTCAATTTTGTCATAAGCTTTTTCTGCATCTATTGAGATGATCATATGGTTTTTATTCTTCAATTTGTTAGTATGGTTTATCACATAATTGATTTACGTATATTGAAGAATCCTTGCATCCCTTGGGTAAATTTCACTTGATCATCTTGTATGATCCTTTTAATGTGCTGCTGGATTCTGTTCGCTAGTATTTTGTTGAGGATTTTTGCATCTATATTCATCAGTGACATTGGTCTGTAATTTTCTTTTTTTTGTGTGTGGTATCTTTGTCTGGTTTTGGTATCAGGATGATGGTGGCTTCATAGAATGAGTTTGGGAGTGTTCCTCCCTCTGCAAATTTTTGGAAGAGTTTGAGAAGGATGGGTGTTCTCTAAATGTTTGATAGATTTCACCTATGAAGCCATGGGGTCCTGGACTTTTGTTTGTTAGAAGATTTTTAATCACAGTTTCAATTTCATTACTTGTGATTGGTCTGTTCATATTTTTTATTTATTCCTGGTTGAGTCTTAGAAGGTTATGCCTTTCTAAGAATTTGTCCATTTCCTCCAGGTAGTCCATTTTATTGGCATAGAGTTGCTTGTACTAGTCTCTTAGGATGCTTTGTATTTCTGCAGTGTCTATTGTAACTTCTTTTTCATTTCTAATTTTATTGATTTCAGTCCGCTCCATCTTTTTTCTTGATGAGTCTGGCAAATGGTTTATCTTCTTAAAGAACCAGCTTTTAGTTTTATTGATCTTTGCTATTGTTTTCTTGGTTTCTATTTCATTTATTTCTGCTCTGATCTTTATGATTTGTTTCCTTCTGCTAACTTTGGGTTTTGCCTGTTCTTTCTCTAGCTCCTTTAGGTGTAAGGTTAGGTTTTTTATTAGAGAATTTTCTTGTTTCTTGAGGTAGGCTTGTATAGCTATAAACTTCCCTCTTAGAACTGCTTTTGCTGCATCCCATAGGTTTTGGATCATCGTGTTTTCATTGTCATTTGTCTCTAGGTATTTTTTGATTTCCTCTTTGATTTCTTCTGTGATGTCTTGGTTATTTATTATCGTATTGTTTAGCCTCCATGTGTTTGTGTTTTTTACGTATTTTTTACCCCTGTAATTCATTTCTAATCTCATAGTATTGTGGTCAGAATAGATGATTTCAATTTCAATATGATTTCAATTTTCTTAAATTTACTGAGGCTTGATTTGTGACCCAAGATGGGATCTATCCTGGAGACTGTTCCATGCACACTTGAGAAGAAAGTGTAATCTGCTGTTTTTTGCATGGAATGTCCTATAAATATCAATTAAATCTCTCTGGTCTCTTGTGTCATTTAAAGCTTCAGTTCCCTTATTTATTTTCATTTTGGATGATCTGTCCATTGGTGTAGGTGAGGTGTTAAAGTCCCCCACTATTATTGTGTTACTGTCGATTTCCTCTTTTATAGCTGTTAGCAGTTGCCTTATGTATTGAGGTGTTCCTATGTTGGGTGCATATATATTCATAATGGTTATATCTTCTTCTTGGATTGATCCCTTGATCATTATGTAGTGTCCTTCCTTGTCTCTTGTAACATTCTTTATTTTAAACTCTACTTTATCTGATATGAATTTTGCTACTCCAGCTTTCTTTTGATTTCTATTTGCATGGAATATCTTTTTCCATCCCCTCACTTTCAGTCTGAATGTGTCCCTACGTCTGAACTGGGTCTCTTGTAGACAGCATATAGATGTGTCTTTTTTCTGTATCCATTCAGTAAGCCTGTGTGTTTTGTTTGGAACATTTTATCCACTCGTGTTTAGGGGACTTATTGATATGCATGTTCGTATTACCATTTTCTTAATTGTTTTGGATTTGTTTTTGTAGGTCCTTATCTTCTTTTGTGTTTCCCACTTAGAGAAGTTCCTTTAGCCTTTGTTGTAGAGCTTGTTTGGTGGTGCTGAATTCTCTTAAGTTTTGGTTGTCTGTAAAGCTTTTGATTTCTCCATCGAATCTGAATGAGGTTCTTGCCAGGTAGAGTAATCTTTGTTGTAGATTCTTCCCTTTCATCACTCTAAGTATATCATTCCACTCCTTCTGTCTTGTAGAGTTCCTGCTGAGAAATCAGCTGTTAACCTTATGGGAGTTCCCTTGTATGTTATTTGTCATTTTTCCCTTTATGCTTTTAATACTTTTTCTTTAAATTTTGCCTATTTAATTACTGTGTGTCTTGGCATGTTTCTCCTTGGGTTCATCCTGTACGGGACTCTCTGTGCTTCCAGTACTTGGGTGGCTATTTCCGTTACAATGTTAGGGAAGTTTTCGACTATAATCTCTTCAACTATTTTCTCAGGTCCTTTCTCTCTCTCTTCTCCTTCTGGGACCCCTATAATGTGAATGTTGGTACATTTCATGTTGTCCCAGAGGTCTCTTAAGCTGTCTTCATTTCTTTTCATTATTTTTTTCTTTATTCTGCTCTGCAACAGTGAATTCCACCATTCTGTCTTCCAGGTCACTTATCCATTCTTCTACCTCAGTTATTCTGCTATTGATTCCTTTTAGTGTAGTTTTCATTTCAGTTATTATATTGTTCATCTCTGTTTATTTGTTCTTTAATTCTTCTAGGTCTTTTTTAAACATTTCTTGCATCTTCTCAATCTTTGCCAGCATTATTTTTCTGAAGTCCTGGATCACCTTCACTATCATTATTCTGAATTCTTTTTCTGGAAGGGTGCCTATCTCCACTTCATTTAGTTATTTGTCTGGGGGTTTATCTTGTTCCTTCATCTGGTACCTTCTGCCTTTTTATCTTGTCTATCTTTCTGTGAATGTGGTTTTTGTTCCACAGGCTGTAGGATTGTAGTTCTTGCTTTTGCTGTCTGCCATCTGGTTGATGAGGCTATTTAAGAGGCTTGTGCAAGTTTCCTGATGGGAGGGACTGGTGCTGGATAGAGCTGAGTGTTGCTCTGGTGGGCAGAGCTCAGTAAAACTTTAATCTGCCTGACTGCTGATGGGTGGGGCTGGGTTCCCTCCCTGTTGTTTGTTCGACCTGAGGCAACCCGACACTGGAGCCAACTTGGGCTCTTTGGTGAGGCTAATGGCCAACTCTGGGAGGGCTCACACCAAGGGGTACTTCCCAGAACTTCTGCTGTCAATGTCCTTGTCCCCACGGTGAGCAACAGCCATTGCCCACCTCTGCAGGAGACCCTCCAAAACTAGCAGGTAGGTCTGGTTCCATCTCCCCTGGGGTCACTGCTCCTTCCCCTGGGTCCCATTGCACACACTACTTTGTATGTGTCCTCCAAGAGTGGAGCCTCTGTTTCCCCCAGTCCTGTTGAAGTCCTGCAATCAAGTCTCACTGGCCTTCAAGTCTGATTCTCTCAGAATTCCTCCTCCCATTGCCAGACCACCAGGTTGGGTCCCTGACTTGGGGCTCAGAACCTCCACTTCAGTGGGTGGACTTCTGTGGTATAGTTCTGCAGTCTGTGCATCACCCCCCCCCCAGCAGTTATGGGATTTGATTTAACTGTGGTTGCACCCCTCCTACCATCTCATTGTGGCTTCTCCTTTGTCTTTGGTTGTGGGGTATCTTCTTTGGTGAGTTCCAGTGTCTTCCTGTCGATTATTGTCCAGCAGCTAGTTGTGATTCTGGTAGGCTGTCTGATATTTTGAAGCCAGTGTGTTCAGGAGCCTGCCCCTCTGAGATATGTGGCATGTAAGTGACTGTATTTACAGCTCCTCCCTCTTCAACCATTGTGTTCTCAGCCTATTTGTGTGCTGCCCCCCTTTATTTGCAAGTTACATTTTTATTTTTCAAAATAAATGCCTTTAGTGATGTGGTGCTTTAAACGGTTTATATTTGTTTGTTTTCAACCTTGGTGTAAACTGAGGTTTTTTGTTATTTTTTCCTGGGCAGACCTCTCAATTTTGAGTGCTCACATGGGGACAGTGGGTGAGTCAGAAATATAGATTTTCCCCTCCCAGCTCCACAGAACTGCAATGTGACTTTATAACTCTGACCTCTGCTCTCAGTAACCCATTGTTAGTGTTCACTAGGCACCATGAAGTACTCAAGGCCCAGCCAGGCTCTTTTAAAAATTAAACAAATACAAATAAAAAAAAAAAGAAATAATTGATTGACAAAGTCAAGGTTGTTAAATAGTATGTATTGTGTTTTGTTTTGTTTTGTCTTAAAGAAATTCTGCATTAAGTGAAGGCATGGGAGGAGAGTTGGGATAAAAATATTTGAAGAGTTCAGCATAAGAATATTTCAGCTACTTTTAATTTATCATTATGTAGGTCATTCAGGTATAGTAATTCCAAAAGACATTCACAGAAAGCTTAGCTATCTCTACTCTTTGAAGAAAATCATTAAATTAGTGTTACCTCCAATAATGATTAAAGAGATTCTATGAAATAGTTTATAGTTTCCTTGAAACAATAATAATAACAAAAGAAAATATCACAGATTGTAAAAGTGTAAATTAAGATGACTTCTTTGAAATAAACACTTGGCAGTATGTGATTCAAACAAGTATTAATGTTTTGGTCTGTCAATTCTCAATCTAGGAAACTTTCCTGAGGAAATAAACTGAAAAGAAGAAAAATCTTTATATCCCAAAATATGTTTATTGTATCAACACTGTTTTTTAATTGTAAAAATTCAAAGACAGTTCTTTGCCCCAAGATATGGCAGTAGTTAAATTAATTGGCTCATCAAGTCATTTGAGTATATTATAATCACTGAAATGTTTACAAATACCATGTAATGACTTTGAAAATGCTTATGAAATAATGTTAAGTAAGTTAAGAAGTATTATACACAGTTAATTATAATTCTTAATAAGCAAATGCAGATAAGAAGGATTCAGCAAGTCAACATATTAATGGTATTCATCTTTGAAGGAGAATCAAATGGTAGAAAACAAACAGTAGTTATGAAATGGAGACTGGAATCCAAATTAGTCAGCATGTCTTATCTGTGACTCATTATGTTATACTTAACTTTCTTAATTAAGTTACATAATATATCATTTCCTCAATTTCCTCAGCTTTGAAAAAGGAAGGATGATATCAGTATTATATCATAAGAGTAATTGTTTTATTAAATTGTTTTGTTAAGTGAGTTAATACATATGCAACATTTAGAACAGTGCTTGAAACAAAAGAAACACTCTTCAGATACTAGCTATAACTTGGATGATGCATATTTCTGTTTTGTATTTTCTATATTTTTAATCAGTAATTTAAATTTTAAATAATTTAAAGTACATGTTTAATCAGTAATATTTTGCATATATAATGGAATCACACAAAATAAATAAGCAGAGATTTATTCATCAAAATTTCCTGCATTTTATTTTCACTTTTCAAATCAGTGTGTGTAAGGAAAAAGCTAGAGAAATTCACTTTCTAAATTTAGATCCAATGGCAAGAGGATTTAGAAATTTTATACTCAACTTGACAGAGTTGCTGAATGCTTCCTTCTCCATTTGTATGGTATGCTTACTTTTTCCACCAGCAACTGCTACACTACCAGGCAAAACAGAATCAAATTTTATAGATTCACTTATGTCAATTATTTTCCTGGTTTATAAATATCAAAACAATATTGAAAAAAGCTAGGGAGTCAAATTCAAATTGCTTGTGTGTAGTACATTTTGACCATGATTTGTAAAATATTTAATAACTCTAAGAGCAACTTTACTTAAGGAGTGAAATGCACTATAATCCAAAAATGTCTCATGCCTGCAAATCCTAAAACAATATGCATATTTTAAATTAATAAGCCAGAAAATTATAAAACTTAGAGGTAGTCATACATGGACAGCTTATGTGTGATAGATAAAAGAAATTCTTTCAAAAGCCTGAGAATATGGTGCCCATTTAACTGTAATGAATATTTACTGATTAAACAGTCCCCTCCACTTCTATTGTTGCCATTACTTAATACTTTTTCTTGACAACCATCATCCATGTTCATGTGAAAGTCCTCAACTTTTTTTTTAATTAATTAATTAATTTATTTATTTTTGGCTGTGTTGCTGTCAGCGGGCTTTCCCTAGTCGCGGCGAGCTGGGGCTACTTTTCACTGCAGTGCAGGGCTTCTCATTGCAGTGGCTTCTCTTGTTGTGGAGCACAGGCACTAGGTGAGAGGGCTTAAGTAGTTGTGTCGCATGGGCTCAGCTGCTGTGGCTCATGGACTCCAGAGCATAGACCCAGCAGTTTTAGTGCAGGGGCTCAGTTGCTCTGGGGCATGTGGGATCCATGTGGGACCAGGGCTTGAACCCTCATCCCCTGCATTGGCAGGCAGATTCTCAACCACTGCATCACCAGGGAAACCCATGAAAGTCCTCAGCTTTTAAGGAGGATATTCCTAAGAACCATTTTAATTGAAAATGGAAAAAAAGCTACTCAAACTGACAAACAAAAAAGGAATCTATCAGCTGAGGTGGCTTAAAATTACAGAATTAGTTTTGATTTCAGCCACACCTGAACCCAGGGTCTCAAACAACTCATCAATTACCAGAAAATTTCTCTTTTGCAAATTTTTGCTATGCATTTCTAATTTTTTTTCTATGTCCATAGGCAGGCTACCTTCACATAGTCACAAGATAGCTCTTAGCAGCTTTATGTTGACATTCTATTTGCTTCAACTCCAGTGAACAAAAACTTATTTTTCCAAATATTTACAACACCATCTTATTGGATGTGATTGGTCTTTGGGTCACAAGCCTATTGCTAAATAATTATTGTGGACAAGATTATAGGAAATATACTGAATGGATAGGTCTAGGGCACTACCCAAACCTGGAGTTGGAAGATGTCCAATCTATGCAAATTATAAGGACAGAGAGTAGAAAAGAATACTTCCCCATGGAAATTAGGGTGTGGTTACTAAGCAGTAATGAATGAAGAGGCACATTAAAATATTAAAAGTGCTCTATAGTAAGATACTAAATTATATGTGCACAGTACTTGTGTGTGTGAATATCTATCTATCTATCTATCTATCTATCTATCTATCATCTATTTTCTAGGTAGAGAAGTAGGTAGATAGATAAATGATATAGATATGTGTTTGTGCATATACCGATTGGACTGAACTTGTTAATTAGGATTCAGATTTATTTATTTTCCTATTAGTGCCTTCAGACAGGCACTGTTGAATATTTTTCTTGTCTCTCAACATTTTGGGAAGATCTCATAATTTCTAGCTCCTTTCAAATGTAAGAATAGTCTCATTTTTAGATTTTAAAATCCAGTCTAAATTACACTAAATCACAACTTCCATTTTTCATGCAATTCAGTGATCTTTACATCCCCTCAACTCAAGCCTGAGTCTTGGGTGTCTGCAGTGAGAAAGCAAGCTGAGATTTGTTCTTCACTCTTACTCCACTTGTTTCCACCTCCTGTTTGAAGTTGCATTAGAACTGGAGAGACAAGGAGAGGCAATTGAAGAGACAGGATTAAAGATATATTTAGTTGGCAGAAACTACTTGGCTGCCATGTCTTCTGTTAATCTCATTGTTGACTATTCCATAGGGTCCTGAAAAATTCTTTAGAGACCTTATCCCTATTCATACTGCATCCTTCCCAGATAGGAGGGGCACTTCCACCTGACCCCTCTTATCCTTTGCATAACCAACACCCCCATTCTTGCACACTGGGGAATCATCTCTAGCTTTTCTCTGCTGGAGTTACCTTTCTCTGTAAAGCAACCCTCTTATAGGACTCCTCTTTAAGAGATCTCACACAGTTACTTCCTCAGTATCTTCTTGGTTCTGTGGAAAATATTGTACATTCCTGCTCTGCAAAAATATTTTGCTGTTTGTTCCCACTGCCTTCCTCCCTCCTTGTCTTACCATGTATCTACTCCATCCAGCCCCTGGATTCAGCCTTCTCTAGGTAAGAACCAGCTACCTCAGGTACCTCTGTGTCCCAGAATTTCTCCAAATCTGGCAGATATATGTTACTTTGTCCCAGGATCTCACTCACTAAGCTGTGCTTCACTCCCTTAGTCTCACAAGAGCTTACAATTGTCCAGTTTTGGAATAAGAGGAAGGTGTGTTTCTTGCAACCATTCCCAACGCTATGAATGTTTCTTTGGAAAACCACTCACTTGGCTAAGGGTGGTAGTGGGAAATACCTCTACCCCCAAGAGTAGGGGAGAAAAAGTGACACAGATTTTCACCTCCTATACGTTCTTCTGATTGAATGAACTCTTCTCCAAAAAATCTCATTTTATTCTTTCTCATTTTATTCTTTTGGGTAAATGGTGTGACTGGTGATTAAAAGACTGCTTTTATTAAATTCTAGTAAATCTTGCCTAAATGTGTCCAGCACATTTATTTAGAAGTGGGGAGAAGAGGTATTTATTTTTAACTTTTTTCAGCTTGGGGGTTTCAGAAGAAATTTTAAACAACAAGAAAGTACTATTTCACATCACAATACTTATATGATACCTCTCACATTTGTTAAAGCAAGAAAAATGCAAAAGATTTCCTATCACAACAGTGCTTTGAGGGCAAGCACTGTTAGCCCTTTCTATAGATGAGAATATGAGTCACAAAGAGGATTACTGATTTGTTCAAGCTCTTTCACTGGAAACAAGGCCAAAGCCTTGGTATTCCCCATTTGTAACTGGTGCTTTCCTCCACTAAAACACTTTCAGTATCTTTTATGTATGAACTTGATTGTAGGATATGTGTAATTCAAATTCTATCATTGTGTTTGTTCCTATCAACTTGTTCTTTGGTGTCTGGTGTCTGGTGTGTGTGTGTGTGTGTGTGTGTGTGTGTGTGTTCATGCAGTTAATTTGCTTTGTGTTACTTTTTATCCTACTGTTTGGAAAAATGTGAATAAAATCATAGTACATTTAGTATGTGTTTAGTGGGGATTCTGTAGAAAATCACTTACTTATTTTGTAACTAAAAAGTTCTTTTATTTTTAACCAGACTTGGTTCATAATGGTGGGAAGTGAAGAACTCCATGACAAAAAGACACATGCCTTGTCTGTCTCCAGACTGGTTGGAACCAAGGCAAAAAAGTTTTGCCGGTATTAAATGGATTGTGTTTTTCCTTTTAAAGAAAGAGCAGCTGGGAACTACCTTGCCCAACGTAATACAGAGCAGAACCCCATCTCAATCCCTCCCCTCAGAAATCTGTACATAGTGCCCCTAAGTCAGAAGAGGCCAGGCTGACCAGGCAAGCCATCACTCTGGCAGGCTGCAGTGTCAGAGTGCCAGGGACTGACAAGACATCCCAGGGGAAGTCCTCCATTTGAAAGGGTGGTGGAAACACTGCTGTCACAGCAAGGATCTGTCAGTCACAGGCACAGCCACAAACCACAGCTTGCATTCCCATAAACTTGGAATTTCAGATATTGCTATATATGCATGTCACCTATATCCCTCTTCACTTTACCTGTTAATGGATCAATTGTCAAACAGAAGTGAGGGATTCTAAATTTACTCTTTTTCTCCTTTGGTCTGAAGCA
Organism: Delphinapterus leucas; assembly: GCF_059928025.1. Lineage (NCBI taxonomy): Eukaryota > Metazoa > Chordata > Mammalia > Artiodactyla > Monodontidae > Delphinapterus > Delphinapterus leucas. Next base: position 34,726,313 of record NC_143147.1, read on the forward strand.
TCCATTATACACAAGCTAAGAAATCCAGTACATACTGCTTTCTACCACTGGCTTTATACTGGGGCTTGTACTACAATTTTTGTTATTGTGCTTATTTGACTGGCTTTTTCTCAGCAATTTTTGGAACTGTCTTATGTATGGATCACTGTTTTCTCTGCTGAAGGGTGATATGGCTCTGTGGGAAACACTGGAAAATGTTGGATGTTAGTATCCTCTGAGCCATGGACACACCCATACACACACACACACACACACACACAAAGTGTATTGATAATAATTAGAATAAGAGGGAGCTCAATGTTAAGAAGAAAAAAAGCAGAGAATGAGTGGTTGCATACGTATGGTGTACGCTGGGGACAAAGGAAGGAAATGAAGGAAATATGTGGCTAGGTCTTACAAATGGTTTCTGTCAGTGATGGAGGGAAAAACTAGGTTGAGTGAGTATGCGAGGAAACAGAAGGAAATGATTGCTAAGAGAATCGAGAATCTAAGTAAAGCAAGCTGCCAGAGTAACCTGATGCCTCAGGGAAAGAGTTTATCATGGGTACCCCTAAGACTGTGTGGCAAAGTCGCAGGGTGGGAGTTTGAGAAATCCCACTAAAGGATTTAACCCTGAACACCATAGTAATGATCCAGTAAAACATCTTTAAGTCTTTATAAATTAACATATAAAATTCCAAGATTGTCAATATATTTGTGACTCTGATGGAAACTTGGTGGTGGAATTCAATAACATCTATGATGGTGGTCTCAAAGCCTTTTGAAGACATACTGCTACCCTTAATTTTTTTTGAGCAGGCATCTCTAATCTACACATGCATATATTTATAAGTTATGTATATGTGCTTTTGAACTATTAGGAGTATTATAAAATATACAAATCATACACGGTAAAGGATGAAGTAAATATATATTAATTTATTTCAATTTTTTCTTAAAAAATTTTGTGTCATCCTTCTCACTCCATTTTGAAAACCACTGGATAATATTTTCCTTGATTTCCACTGAAATCATTTTCAAACTCATTATCTCTGATGTCCCCTGGGGGAGGTAAGACCATTAATATCGTTTCCCTTTTGTATATGCAATAACAGTGATGTAGGCAGTTTTAAAATAGTTTATCCCTGTTTCTCTATGTAAATATATTTAGCTAGCCCATTCAGGCTAGCTAGCATAAGGAATTTATAAAATCTTATAATGGATCTCAGCATGCCAAATCTGGAATTTCTACAGGACATCTCACATTTGCTTATTCATTAGTACCTCCTTTATTTCACTTTCCAAGAATCCCTCACTCTACAATTAGCTCTGTAGATTGAAGACACATGCAAATTGCCCTTGCTATTTAAGATGACTCCAGTTCTCTGTCCTTTGGTTTCCCACACTGCATCTAAAGGTCTTTAGCTTTTGGCCCCTGTGAAAATGAGTAGGTTAATTGGACACCTGTCCTATTCCCTATCATGCAGAAAAGGACTCTCACAAAATAGGCTTGCCTAGGATTCAGTTTCAAATATTAGTACAACCCTTTGCTTTGTAGCTATTTTGGGATATGTTGAGGTTGTGTGCATCCAGGTATATATATTATTGAGTTTTTCATACTTTGTTCAAAATGAACGTCGTCTCTGATCACTGCACCCCAAAGCTGGTCACTCTGCTTTTGTTTTATTTCCAAAGCTGCTTTAGCATACATCTTTTCTTTTTCTGGCACTGGGTTTCAGTATGAACATTAAGCATACTTTTTTTTTTCTTATTACTATCACACTTTAGGATGCTGTAGAGAAAATTACTACCCAAGTGCATTTTTATTTTATTTTATTTTATTTTTTTTTTTAATTGTCATGTGTTTATTTATTTATTTATTTATTTATTTATTTATTTATTTTTTAAACATCTTTATTGGGGTATAATTTCTTTACAATGGTGTGTTAGTTTCTGCTTTATAACAAAGTGAATTAGTTATACATATACATATGTTCCCATATGTCTTCCCTCTTGCGTCTCCCTCCCTCCCACTCTCCCTATCCCACCCATCCAGGCTGTCACAAAGCACCGAGCTAATATCCCTGTGCCTTGCGGCTGCTTCCCCCTACCTATCTACCTTACTACGTTTGTTAGTGTGTATATGTCCATGACTCTCTCTTGCCCTGTCAAAGCTCACCCTTCCCCCTCCCCATATCCTCAAGTCCGTTCTCCAGTAGGTCTGCGTCTTTATTCCTGTCTTACCCCTAGGTTCTTCATGACATTTTTTTTCCCCTTAAATTCCATATATATGTGTTAGCATACGGTATTTGTCTTTTTCTTTCTGACTTACTTCACTCTGTATGACAGGCTCTAGGTCTATCCATCTCATTACAAATAGCTCAATTTCATTTCTTTTTAAGGCTGAGTAATATTCCATTGTATATATGTGCCACATCTTCTTTATCCATTCATCCGATGATGGGCGCTTAGGTTGTTTCCATCTCCGGGCTATTGTAAATAGAGCTGCAAGGAACATTTTGGTACATGACTCTTTTTGAATTTTGGTTTTCTCAGGGTATATGCCCAGTAGTGGGATTGCTGGGTCATATGGTAATTCTATTTGTAGTTTTTTAAGGAACCTCCATACTGTTCTCCATAGTGGCTGAACCAATTCACATTCCCACCAGCAGTGCAAGAGTGTTCCCTTTTTTCCACACCCTCTCCAGCATTTATTGTTTCTAGATTTTTTGATAATGGCCATTCTGACTGGTATGAGATGATATCTCATTGTAGTTTTGATTTGCATTTCTCTAATGATTAATGATGTTGAGCATTCTTTCATGTGTTTGTTGGCATTCTGTATATCTTCTTTGGAGAAATGTCTATTTACGTCTTCTGCCCATTTTTGGATTGGGTTGTTTGTTTTTTTGTTATTGAGCTGCATGAGCTGCTTGTAAATTTTGGAGATTAACCCTTTGTCATTTGCTTCATTTGCAAATATTTTCTCCCATTCTGAGGGTTGTCTTTTGGTCTTGATTATGGTTTCCTTTGCTGTGCAAAAGCTTTGAAGTTTCATTAGGTCCCATTTGTTTATTTTTGTTTTTATTTCCATTACTCTAGGAGGTGGGTCAGAAAGGATCTTGCTGTGATTTATGTCATAGAGTGTTCTGCCTATGTTTTCCTCTAAGAGTTTGATAGTTTCTGGCCTTACATTTAGGTCTTTAATCCATTTTGAGCTTATTTTTGTGTATGATGTTAGGGAGTGATCTAATCTCATACTTTTACATGTACCTGTCCAGTTTTCCCAGCACCATTTATTGAAGAGGCTGTCCTTTCTCCACTGTACATTCCTGCCACCTTTATCAAAGATAAGGTGTCCATATGTGTGTGGGTTTATCTCTGGGCTTTCTATCCTGTTCCATTGATCTATCTTTCTGTTTTTGTGCCAGTACCATACTGTCTTGATCACTGTAGCTTTGTAGTATAGTCTGAAGTCAGGGAGCATGATTCCTCCAGCTCCTTTTTTCGTTCTCAAGATTGCTTTGGCTATTCGGGGTCTTTTGTGTTTCCATACAAATTGCGAAATTTTTTGTTCTAGTTCTGTGAAAAATGCCAGTGGTAGTTTGATAGTGATTGCATTGAATCTGTAGATTGCTTTGGGTAGTAGAGTCATTTTCACAATGTTGATTCTTCCCATCCAAGAACATGGTATATCTCTCCATCTATTTGTATCATCTTTAATTTCTTTCATCAGTGTCTTATAATTTTCTGCATACAGGTCTTTCGTCTCCTTAGGTAGGTTTATTCCTAGGTATTTTATTCTTTTTGTTGCAATGGTAAATGGGAGTGTTTTCTTGATTTCACTTTCAGATTTTTCATCATTAGTATATAGGAATGCCAGAGATTTCTGTGCATTAATTTTGTATCCTGCTACTTTACCAAATTCATTGATTAGCTCTAGTAGTTTCCTGGTAGCATCTTTAGGATTCTCTATGTATAGTATCATGTCATCTGCAAAAAGTGACAGCTTTACTTCTTCTTTTCCGATTTGGATTCCTTTTATTTCCTTTTCTTCTCTGATTGCTGTGGCTAAAACTTCCAAAACTATGTTGAATAAGAGTGGTGAGAGTGGGCAACCTTGTCTTGTTCCTGATCTTAGTGGAAATGCTTTCAGTTTTTCACCATTGAGGAGGATGTTTGCTGTGGGCTTGTCATATATGGCCTTTATTATGTTGAGGAAAGTTCCCTCTATGCCTACTTTCTGCAGGGTTTTTATCATAAATGGGTGTGGAATTTTGTCGAAAGCTTTCTCTGCATCTATTGAGATGATCATATGGTTTTTCTCCTTCAATTTGTTAATATGGATAATCACATTGATAGATTTGCGTATATTGAAGAATCCTTGCATTCCTGGAATAAACCCCACTTGATCATGGTGTATGATCCTTTTAATGTGCTGTTGGATTCTGTTTGCTAGTATTTTGTTGAGGATTTTTGCATCTATGTTCATCAGTGATATTGGCCTGTAGTTTTCTTGCTTTGTGACATCCTTGTCTGGTTTTGGTATCAAGGTGATGGTGGCCTCGTAGAAGGAATTTGGGAGTGTTCCTCCCTCTGCTATATTTTGGAAGAGTTTGAGAAGGATAGGTGTTAGCTCTTCTCTAAACGTTTTATAGAATTCACCTGTGAAGCCATCTGGTCCTGGGCTTTTGTTTGTTGGAAGATTTTTAATCACAGTTTCAATTTCAGTGCTTGTGATTGGCCTGTTCATATTTTCTATTTCTTCCTGATTCAGTCTTGGCAGGTTGTGCATTTCTAAGAATTTGTCCATTTCTTCCAGATTGTCCATTTTATTGGCATAGAGTTGCTTGTAGTAATCTCTCATGATTTTTTTTATTTCTGCAGTGTCAGTTGTTACTTCTCCTTTTTCATTTCTAATTCTATTGATTTGAGTCTTCTCCCTTTTTTTCTTGATGAGTCTGGCTAGTGGTTTATCTATTTTGTTTATCTTCTCAAAGAACCAGCTTTTAGTTTTATTGATCTTTGCTATCGTTTCCTTTTCATTTATTTCTGATCTGATTTTTATGATTTCTTTCCTTCTGCTAGCTTTGGGGGTTTTTTGTTCTTCTTTCTCTAATTGCTTGAGGTGCAAGGTTAGGTTGTTTATTCGAGATGTTTCCTGCTTCTTAAGGTGGGCTTGTATTGCTATAAACTTCCCCCTTAGAACTGCTTTTGCTGCATCCCATAGGTTTTGGGTCGTTGTGTCTCCATTGTCATTTGTTTCTAGGTATTTTTTAATTTCCTCTTTGATTTCTTCAGTGATCACTTCATTATTAAATAGTGTATTGTTTAGCCTCCATGTGTTTGTATTTTTTACAGATCTTTTCCTGTAATTGATATCTAGTCTCATGGCGTTGTGGTCAGAAAAGATACTTGATACAATTTCAATTTTCTTAAATTTACCAAGGCTTGATTTGTGACCCAAGATATGATCTATCCTGGAGAATGTTCCATGAGCACTTGAGAAAAATGTGTATTCTGTTGTTTTTGGATGGAGTGTCCTATAAATGTCAATTAAGTCCATCTTGTTTAATGTATCATTTAAAGCTTGTGTTTCCTTATTTATTTTCATTTTGGATGATCTGTCCGTTGGTGAAAGTGGGGTGTTAAAGTCCCCTACTATGAATGTGTTACTGTCAATCTCCCCTTTTATGGCTGTTAGTATTTGCCTTATGTATTGAGGTGCTCCTATGTTGGGTGCATAAATATTTACAATTGTTATATCTTCTTCTTGGATCGATCCCTTGATCATTATGTAGTGTCCTTCTTTGTCTCTTGTAATAGTCCTTATTTTAAAGTCTATTTTGTCTGATATGAGAATTGCTACTCCAGCTTTCTTTTGGTTTCCATTTGCATGGTATTTCTTTTTCCATCCCCTTATTTTCAATCTGTATGTGTCTCTAGGTCTGAAGTGGGTCTCTTGTAGACAGCATATATAAGGGTCTTGTTTTTGTATCCATTCAGCCAATCTGTGTCTTTTGGTGGGAGCATTTAGTCCATTTACATTTAAGGTAATTATCGATATGTATGTTCCTATTCCCATTTTCTATATTGTTTTGCGTTCGTTATTATAGGTCTCTTCCTTCTCTTGTGTTCCTTGTCTAGAGAAGTTCCTTTAGCATTTGTTGTAAAGCTGGTTTGGTGGTGCTGAACTCTCTCAGCTTTTGCTTGTCTGTAAAGGTTTTAATTTCTCCAATCTGAATGAGATCTGAATGAGATCCTTGCTGGGTAGAGTAGTCTTGGTTGCAGGTTTTTCTCCTTCATCAGTTTCAGTATGTCCTGCCACTCCCTTCTGGCTTGTAGAGTTTCTGCTGAGAGATCAGATGTTAACCTTATGGGGATTCCCTTGTGTGTTATTTGTTGTTTTTCCCTTGCTGCTTTTAATATGCTTTCTTTGTATTTAATTTTTGACAGTTTGGTTAATATGTGTCTTGGCGTATTTCTCCTTGTATTTATCCTGTATGGGACTCTCTGTGCTTCCTGGACTTGATTAACTATTTCCTTTCCCATATTAGGGAAGTTTTCAACTATAATCTCTTCAAATATTTTCTCAGTCCCTTTCTTTTTCTCTTCTTCTTCTGGAACCCCTATAATTCGAATGTTGGTGCGTTTAATGTTGTCCCAGAGGTCTCTGAGACTGTCCTCAGTTCTTTTCATTCTTTTTTATTTATTCTGCTCTGCAGTAGTTATTTCCACTATTTTATCTTCCAGGTCACTTATCCGTTCTTCTGCCTCAGTTATTCTGCTATTGATCCCATCTAGAGTACTTTTAATTTCATTTATTGCGTTGTTCATCATTGCTTGTTTCATCTTTATTTCTTCTAGGTCCTTGTTAACTGTTTCTTGCATTTTGTCCATTCTACTTCCAAGATTTCGGATCATCCTTACTATCATTATTCTGAATTCTTTTTCAGGTAGACTGCCTATTTCCTCTTCATTTGTTAGGTCTGGTGCATTTTTATCTTGCCCCTTCATCTGCTGTGTGTTTTTCTGTCTTCTCATTTTGCTTATCTTACTGTGTTTGGGGTCTCCTTTTTGCAGGCTGCACGTTCATAGTTCCCGTTGTTTTTGATGTCTGTCTCCAGTGGCTAAGGTTGTTTCAGTGGGTTGTGTAGGCTTCCTGGTGGAGGGGACTAGTGCCTGTGTTGTGGTGGATGAGGCTGGATCTTGTCTCTTTAGTGGGCAGGTTCACGTCTGGTGGTGTGTTTTGGGGTGTCTGTGGCCTTATTATGATTTTAGGCAGCCTCTCTGCTAATGGGTGGGGTTGTGTTCCTGTTTTGCTTGTTGTTTGGCATAGGTTGTCTAGCACTGTGGCTTGCTGGTCGTTGAGTGAAGCTGGGTGCTGGTGTTAAGATGGAGGTCACTGGGAGATTTCCGCCGTTTAATATTATGTGGAGCTGGGAGGTCTCTTGTTTACCAGTGTCCTGAAGTTGGCTCTCCTACCTCAGAGGCAGAGCCCTGACTCCTGGCTGGAGCACCAAGAGCCTTTCATCCACACGGCTCAGAATAAAAGGGAGAAAAAGTAGAGAGAATTAGTAGAAGTATAAGGAAAGAAAGAAGGAAAGGAGGAAAGGAGGGAAGGAAGAAAGAAGCAAAGAAGGAAAGAAAGGAGGGAGGGAGGGAGGGAGGAAGGAAGGAAGGAGGGAAAGAAGGAGAAAAGACAGAAAGAAAGAAGATACAGTAAAAATAAAATAAAGTATAATATAGTTATTGAATTAAAAAATATTTAGAAAAAAAAAAAAAGGGACGGATAGAACCTTAGGACAAATGTTGGAAGCAAAGCTATACAGAGAAAATCTTACACAGAAGCATACATATACACCTTCACAAAAAGAGGTAAAGGGGGAAAAATCATAAATCTTGCTCTCAGAGACCACCTCCTCAATTTGGGGTGATTCGTTGTCTAAAGGAGGGAAGGAAGGAAGGAAAGAAAGAAAGAAAGAACGAAGGTAAAGTATAATAAAGTTATTACAATTAAAATTAATTATTGAGAAAAAAAATTTTTTTTAAAAAAACCATGGACGGATAGAGCCCTAGGACAAATGGTGGAAGCAAGAGTATACAGACAAGATCTCACACAGAAGCATACACGTACACATTCACAAAAAGAGGAAAAGGGCAGAAAATCATAGATCTCGCTCCTAAATTCCACCTCTTCAATTTGGGATCATTCCTTGTCTATTCAGGTATTCCACAGATGCAGGGTATATCAAGTTGATTGTGGAGCTTTAATCCGCTGCTTCTGAGGCTGCTGGGAGAGATTTCCCTTTCTCTTCTTTGTTCTCACAGCTCACAGGAGCTCAGCTTTGGATTTGGCCCTGCCTCTGCGTGTAGGTCGCTGGAGGGCGTCTGTTTTTTGCTCAGACAGGACAGGGTTAAAGGAGCCGCTGATTCGGGGGCTCTGGCTCACTCAGGCCGGGGGTGGCGGGGGGGAAGGAGGGGCACTGCGTGCGGGGCGGGCCTGGGGCGTCAGAGGCGGCGTGACGTTGTGGCAGAGGCCGGCGTGACGTTGCACCAGCCTGAGGCCCGCCGTGCGTTCTCCCGGGGAAGTTGTCACTGGTTCCCGGGAACCTGGCAGTGGCGGGCTGCACAGGCTCCGCGGAAGAGGGGTGTGGAGAGTGACCTGTGCTCGCACACAGGCCCGTTGGTGGCGGCAGCAGCAGCTCTAGCGTCTCCCGCCCGTCTCTGGGGTCCGCGCTTCTAGCCGCGGCTCGCTCCCGTCTCTGGGGTTCGCGCTTTTAGCCACGGCTCGCGCCCGTCTCTGGAGTTCCTTTAAGCAGCGCTCTTAAACCCCTCTCCTCGCGCACCAGGAAACAAAGAGGGAAGAAAAAGTCTCTTGCCTCTTCGGCAGGTGCAGGCTTTTCCCCAAACTCCCTCCCGGCTAGTCGTGGTGCACTAACCCCTTCAGGCTATGTTCAAGCCGCCAACCCCAGTCCTCTCCCTGCGCTCCGTCCAAAACCGAAACCCGAGCCTCAGCTCACAGCCCCGCCCGCCCCGGCGGGTGAGCAGACAAACCTCTCGGGCTGGTGAGTGGTGGTCGGCACGGAACCTCTGTGCGGGAATCTCCCCGCTTTGCCCTCCGCACCCGTCGCTGTGCCCTACTCCGCGGTCCCAAAGCTCCCCCTCCGCCTCCCGCAGTCTCCGCCCGCGGAGGGGCTTCCTAGTGTGTGGAAACTTTTCCTCCTTCACAGCTCCCTCCCACTGGTGCAGGTTCCGTCCTTATTCTTTTGTCTCTGTTTTTTCTTTTTTTCTTTTGCCCTACCCAGGTACGTGGGGAGTTTCTTGCCTTTTGGGAGGTCTGAGGTCTTCTGCCAGCCTTCAGTAGGTGTTCTGTAGGAGTTGTTCCACGTGTAGATGTATTTCTGGTGTATCCGTGGGGAGGAAGGCGATCTCCGTGTCTTACTCTTCCGCCATCTTCAAGGTCCCCCCTGTTGGAACTTTTGGGAGGTCTGAGGTCTTCTGCCAGCGTTCAGTGGGTGTTCTGTAGGAGTTGTTCCACGTGTAGATGTATTTCTGGTGTATCTGAGGGGAGGAAGGTGATCTCTGCGTCTTACTCTTCCGCCATCTTCCCGGAAGCCGTGCATTTTTATTTTAGTTTACTGTATTTTATTTTACTCAATTGCATCTACAGAAAGTTTTAATATTGGTTTGTTTGATGGGCCTTTAATAAATTATGTCACCATTTACTTATTTTTTTATATGCTGGAAATTAATATAATGGATCCGCTTTGTGTTTTCTCATTTAGTCCTAATGATAGCCCTAAATGATTTTCATTAAGATATACATATTAGGGACTTCCCTGGTGGCGCAATTGTTAAGAATCCACCTACCAATGCAGAGGACACAGTTCCGATCCTTGGTCTGGGAAGATCCCACATGCCACAGAGCAACTAAGCCTGTGCACCACAACTACTGAGCCCACGAGCCACAACTACTGAGCCCGTGCACCACAACTAATGAAGCTCACACGCCTAGAGCCCACGCTCAACAACAAGAGAGGCCACCACAATGAGAAGCCTGCACACTGCAACAAAGAGTAGCCCCCACTCGCTGCAACTAGAGAAAGCCCAAGCGCAGCAATGAAGACCCAATGCAGCCAGAAATAAATAAATAAATACAATAAATTTATATTTATATATATAATATATATATATTTATATATATAAAAGATATATGTTTTAAAACTGTGGGCACAGAAGTTTACAGAATTATCTCACTTGCCTAATGTCAGAGTAAGGTAGTGGGGGGAGGAAGGCAGTTAGTTTGATATTCAAACTAAGATCAGACTGACTTAATTGACCACCATTTTAATTCTTTACTGTACTACCTCTAAACAAACTGTTTGAAGTTTTTTCTTATTTGATTTTCTACTCTGCTTTGCACTGCTGGGTATGGTTCCAATAAAATCCCATTGAAATTATACCAGAAATATTATGTGAGTCAATCTATATAACCTAGACTTAAATATTTGTGTATTTGGATATCAGTATCTTCTTGGATTATGGTACTCAGCTGGTATCCTAGCACTGGGCAGTATCCCAGAAGATGAGTCATATCCTTGCTGCTGCTGCTGCTGCTACTACTATTACTACTACTACTACTACTACTCACACACACACACATACACACACACACACATACACACAAACACACACACACACACACATACACACACTCTAGATAACTTAATGAGTCCCATAGTAAAAATGACTATATTCATTGGTCACAAAAATTTACTATTTAGTAGAGAGAAAAGATCCTTAGAGTGAGTGGTTTTGAAAGTCAGCAGGGGATAGTGCCTTCTGAAATGGCATATCATTGGATATTTCTCAGAGATAGTGAGAAACGGACTGTTAAATTACTGACAATGGTTACAATGAAATAGTTACAAAGTTTAGATCTAGCTCCTATACTCAAGGGACCCATTGGAATTTAACTTTTGTTTTCTTAATTTAATGTCAATACAATGCTATGCTCACTTTATGATTGATAACATTTTCTCTAGCTTATCATCTTGTTTCATCTTCAATATCCCAGTTATCATTCTATCAAGTTATTTACCATGTGTTGCATATGCCTTGTTTCCTCAAGAAAATCTTCCCTTGCCTGGGGACAATGGAAGATTTTTCCACTTCTTCGTATTCTTCACAATGTTTGGCACAGGGCTATGCCTGAAGTAGGCTGTAATCAAATATCCATCGAGTTGTTGAAATAAATTTCAGTAGTATTTTTGGAAGGTTGAGGGGACAGAGTTTTCAGAGCATGCTGCCAATAACTACCTATGAGATGACAGACAAAAATCATCTCTTCTAGATTGAATTGTGTTTGTAAAATTCATGTGTTACACAAAATGCTTTCAAAAGACGCATCTAGCTAGACGAACCATATAATATATTGTCTAAACTAGGATTTTTTAAGAGTAAACTTGGGTTCCATTAAAAAATGCACAAATAAAAAAAGCCAAAAAACAGTACTGTCATATACTAACTAGGCATCTTGTCATATTACTTCTAGCTCATGAATTCTAAAGTTTTGTACTTTTCCATTTTGTTCATTTTTAGTTTATAATCTTAGCAATTAAAAATATAAGCAAGTGCCTCACTTTATTGTACTTTGCAGATATTGCATTTTTTTACAAATTGAATGTTTATGGCAGCCCTGCATCAAGCAAGTCTATCAGCATCATTTTTCCAATAGCCTTTGCTCACTTTGTCTCTGAGTCACATTTTGTTAATTTTCCCAGTATTTCCAACTTTTTCATTATTATTATGTTTGTTATGGTGATCTGTGATCTTTGTTGTTCCTATTGCAAGAAGATTATGACTTGCTGAGGGCTCAGATAATGATTAGCATTTTTTAGTAATAAAGTTTTTAAATTTTTTTTTTAGACATATGGCTATCACAAACTTAATGGACTATAGTATAGTGTACACATAACTTTTATATGCACTGAAAAACCAGAAACTTTGTGTGACTCACTTTATTATGTTATTTGTTTATTGTGGTGGTCTGAAACCAAACCTGCTATATCTCTGAGGTCTGCCTGTATAGAGTTTACCTTTTTCTGTCTGGCTTATTTCATTTGTCATAATGTTCTCAAATACTGTATGATCTTACTAATATGTGAAATCTTAAAAAAAAAAAAAAAAGTCAAACATAGAAACAGAGTAGAATGGAGGTTGCCAGGGACTGGGTCTGGGGAGATGTTGGTCAAAAGTTACAAACTTTCAGTTATAAGATGAATAAATTAAGGATATCTAATGTACAGCATGATGACTATAGTTAATAATATTGTGTTGTAGGGTTGAAATTTGCTAAGAGAGTAGATCTCAAGCATTTTCAATATACACACACACACAAATGGTAACTCTGTGAGGTGATGCGTATGTTAATTAGCTTAATAGTGGTAATAATTTCACAATGTATGTGTATATCAAATCATTATGCCATGCACTGACATTTGTATGCATTGACAATTTTATTTATCAATTATATTTCAATAAAGCTCGAGAAAAATGAGCATAGAATTTGCAATCCAAAAATCCTCAGCACAAATTCCATTTCTGCAACTTACTATCTCTGTAATTATGGGCAAATATTTTATTTTCCTTGAGTCTCTATTTCTTCCAATTATGAGAAAAAATAGTAATATTGTGTTGTTTCACATGGTTATAATAAGAATGCAATAAAATTAGATATATAAAAAGACTTAACATGGTGACAGGCACACAATAACCAAAATGAATGATAAAAGTTATTACTGTTATGACTACTGTTATTATTATAATTGCTATTATAATTATTGAAATTATTTTTCTTTCGTTGGGCAACCAGTGCCATTGGTCTTTGAATTTCATCATTAGCTGAACATATTACCTAATTTGATTTACATATCACAGTTTCATAAATTGCACCAGTTGTTGGCAAAATGTGCTACTTTCTCTATGTCAAGATAATTTGTTAGACTTCTCATTATCCAAATCATACATTGTAATGTTGGCTTATAGTGACCACTGTTTTAATGATCTGCTTTGAAAGCTCCTTTTGCAGGACGTGCAAAAACACTTCCTTTTGCACTTGTTTCCAAAGTCTCTTATGAAAGGACTCCACCAATTTATTTAGCACAGCTAATTGTAGGTCACAACTGAAGAGTGAATGATTATGTAATTTGTATCAAAGTACAGTTGGTATTCATGGGTGATTGGTTACAGGAACCCCCATGGGTACCAAAATCTATGGATGCTCAAATCCATTATATAAAATGGCCTAGTATTTACATATAACATATGCACGTCCTCCCATATGCTTTAAGTCATCTCTAGTTCACTTATAATACCAAATACAATGTAAATGCTATTCAAATAGTTGCCAGGGCGTGGCAAATTCAACTTTTGCTTTTTTGGAACTTACTAGAATTTTTTTTTTCAAATATTTTCAATCCACAGTTTGTTAAATCTACAGATCCCGCAGATACTGAGGGCCAACTATAGTCACAAGGAAATACAAATCTAGCTAATTAAAAGATGGCAAAGATGGGGGAGGTGACTAACATGAAAAATGCCTCACCTTATACTGAAAAGATAACTTCTGGGAACTAGGTTTTGTGTGAAATAGCCTCCAAAGAGAATTTTATAAGACAGGACTTCATAAAAGAAGAATCTCCCAAACATATATAGTGCAGAAGTGATGTATATTTCTTATAAAAATTTCTAGTGAGCTAACTTTATTCTTTATTATTACTTTAAGAGTACTGAACTCCTCATTGTTGGTGCTGTAAATCAGTCAATAAATACTTAACAACTGTATAAATTATGTACGGTAGAAAAAGTGAGTGTTGCAGGGAAGTACATAGACTAATGGGTCTGCTTACAGAATACCATAAAGATTAAACATCCTGAATATTTACCAGTTGGGCTACATTAACTGAGGAATGAACCTTAAAAAAACATCCTGTTACATTCTGGGAATGGCTTTTGAAAAGCCAATGGGTGATATATGTGAAAATCATTTGGTAACTCTAATCAAAACGCCCTTAAGTATATAACCTATAATATAATCTTTATCAGAATTAGGTTTGTAAAGTGTAAAGCAGTTTGGATAAAGTCTACAAGAGTTTTAATGAGAGTTTATGTCTTATTTACTATTTGAAATGTCTTTACTGAGCTTTACTATTTAAATGATACTATAATTTATTCATTTGTTTTCTTAATGCTTAGATCTAATTTACCGAACAAAGATTACTCATTTTTACCTAGAACCATTATTTTTAGTGGTTTGTTTGAATAATCAAAACAACACATAGATACAGTAAAATAATAAAGAATTTCAAAGGAAGTAATACTATAGGTTAATGTTTGTTATGCCTATAAAGTATGGGTTTATGTTTTCTCTATATTTACTTCTGATATCCAACAAATTATAAATTCTAAACAGAAATGTTAGGCACTTCTGCTTGATTCGCTAATGTGGGAAATTCATATGGAATACTCCAAAACCACATAGAGCAGTTTCTTAGACAGTCTGTAGTGCAAAAGCCAGATAGAAATAGGCATGGAAAAAAACAAGAAGCTAAACACTGAAATAACATATTGTCTTTAAATTGAAGTACCCCTACCCCTTCCCTAATCCATTTTAAATGGCCATAACATAATTTTCTTTTAAGAAAACTGATTTTGGAAACCTGATTTATTCATATAAGGGCATGCATTGATCTTATATTACAGATGATTATTCAACTTCTACTTCACTTTGGATGCTTAAAGGTAGGCATTGTGTGTAACTGAAGATATAGCGTAAGATAGAAACGATGCTGACAATTTCTCTATGCTCTCTATTTCCTAGATAGGAATCTCAATCCAGCAACTTGAAATAAGATCTTATAAACCCCATTAGGAAGCAGATTAGCAGAAGGTTTTGGCATAAAACAAACTTGGGTTCTTTTTTAAGCCCCCTATTTACCATTGTTTGTGAGTTTATTTTCATTAGCCACTTTATTCAAGCTTATGTCTGTACCCAATTTTGACCCAACACTTCATAGAAAACTAATATTATGTCAATGTATGCCAGGAGTTAGACAACTAATGCTCAAAGGCCAAATCCAGCCTGTAGCTGATTTTCCCAAATAAAATGTTACTGGAGCACAGTCATGCCCATTAGCTGATGCATTATCTACAGCTTCTTTCACTCCACAACATCGAAGTTGAGTAATTGCCACAGAGACGGTATGGTTTGTGAAGCTTAAACTATTGCCTCCCTGGAATTTGACAAAAGAAAAATTGGTGACTCTTGATATATAATTATTAAGTCATAGATTATTAGAATTGAGAAGAACATGTTTATCCTGCTATACAGCCTCATTTGACCAAAGAGAAGCCTCAGTAAGATGACAATTTGCTCAGTGCTACAAAACTAATCAAGGATAATAGTAGCTTAGATTATGAGCCAGTTCCTACTTCCTGATCCATTAGTTCTTGTGCTCTAACTTAGGTAGTAGAGAATAAAGCAGACTTCTCACATAACTGATTACAGAGGATTTTGACAATGCACTTAGTAATCACATCAAAGCTTTTGGAAACAAATGTTCTTACAAGCTACTACACTCAGCATGGCAAAGGAACATTTAATATCTAATTGCAATAATTATCTCAGCCCTTCTTTAACTTTTTTTCCCCTTCCTCTAACTAGTTATTCCCTTTTACCTTTGTTCTATATTGTGTGTGTATTTTATGGTATATATTCTACTATATATTTTTTGAAAAATGTTGTGTATCATATATTTTAAGGTAAAGTACGTGTCAGCATAGATCAAAAAATAAGGAATGTTTTCTACAAGATTCAGAAACCGTGAATGTCAAGTTATTGCTGTAACCACTAGAAATATTTAAATGAAAAAGCCTCCTCAAATTACCATTTGAAAAAAACTGTAGCCAGTGCCTTGTGATTTAATAGCTACAGTTTAGCATTTGCAAATGAGTATGCTTATCTCTTTTAACTACCAGAGTACATTTTAGTAATTCCTTTGTAAAGCACTCTAATAATCATTACTGATTAATGCAGCTGTTATCTGCATGTTTCCAACGTATTTAAGAATTTGTTTTGAAATTGTATACTCGTAGGTTAATCTCCAGAGTGAGTTAGTTATATGTTAAATGTGATTTACAGGTGGAAAAACAGTGGTGCAGATATTTAATTTGACTTCATAATTATCAGACATCAAACATGTGGCAGAACTGGAGAAAGGGTTTATGGCCCCTTGCTCAGAGTTTATACTCCTCAGCAATACTTATTGTAAGGTCCAAGAAAAATATTGTGTACATACTTTTTAAAATTGTTTCCTACATTTGGCTACTGAATAAAAATTATTATGAAAATGTGTATTAGGTGATAATAAGCTTCTTGAAACTAGTAATATTAATGAAAAGAAAAACTTTATACCTGTGTAGACTTTATAACTCATAAAGCAATTTCAACATATATTAACTAATTTTAATAATTTAAGTTTCATTTATTTAACTATTTTGTACATATAACATATATACAGAGATATCATATACATACACAAACACATGTATTTGCTGTTCAGTGATTTATTACAACATCTACCATCATACAGGTCAAAAAATAGAATGTTTCCAGGACCCAGGAGCCTCCCTCATAACCTTCCCTGTGACAAAATCCTTCCTTTCCTCCAAAGACAGCCCCAGACCTGATGTACATAGTGATCATTTTCTTGCATTGATTTGGTTTTACAACATAAACATGAATCTCTAAACGCTATAGTTTTGCCTGTTTCCTAAATTTTCTATAAAGCAAATTATACAACAGTCTTTTGTGTCTGGCTTCTTTCATTTATGCTTGCGAAATTCATGCATGTTGTTCATTTGTATCGCTACATAGCATTTAGTTATATGAGTATAGCACAATTTATATACACTCTACTATGAAAAGATATGCAGCTTATTTTCAGTTTGGGGATTTTATGAATAATGAATAATACATCAATTAATATTTTGTCCATTTTTTGTGCACATATGTATGTTTTTACATTAGATAGATACTGAGCAATAGAACTATTGGGTCTGTGGGTGTGAGTTTACTCAACATTGGTAGATAATACAAAATGATTTGCCAAAGGAACTACATAAATTTATACTGCTCCTAGAATTTTAAGAGTTGTTGTTGGTCCACGGCCTCACCAATACTTGTTATTATTTTCTTATTTTTAGTCATTCTGTTGGGTGTGCCGTTGTACCTCACTGTGTTTTTAATACCCAGTTCCCTCTTTTCTAGGGAGATTAAACACATTTATTGGCCATTTCTATACACTTTTTTTGAAGAAGATGTTCAAATATCTAGTTTATTTTACTGTAAGGTTGTTTGTCTTTTTTCCTGTTTTTTTGCAGGAGATCTTTTTATATTCTGGAAACAATTATTTGGTGTATATTTAGCACACATATCTTCCATCACTCTGTGTATTGCTGGCTCTGTCTCTTAAAAGAAACTTTTTTTTTCTTTCACGAAAAGAAAACAAAAATGTTAATATGGTCAAAATATTTTTTATTTAGTGTTTTTTTTTCTGTTCTGTTTAGTAGGTTCTTTCCCCTGTCCAAGGCATTAAAATATTATTCTGTATTAAATTCTAGATGCTTAAATTTTCTTCTTGCACAATTTAATTTGTTATAATCCAAAATTAAACTTTGCATACAGTGTGAGATAGGGGTCAATATTTCTTTCCATATGGATTTAGTATTGTCTGAGCATGATTATTTCAGAAAGACTGAACTTCTCAACTGTTCTGCCATGACATTTTAATCATGTATCAAGTGGTCATATGTGCATGGGTATTTATTCTTTGCCCTTTATTCTGTTCTTTTGATTGGTTTGTCTCTTCCTGAACAATACCTCATAATTCTAGTTCCTGCAATTTTAAAATAAACCTTGCTATCTGGTAGAGCAGATTTTCCTACCTTGTTCTCTTTCTTCAAATATACTTTGGCCACCCTTAACCCCTTGTGTTTCTATAAATTTGAAAATCATCTTATCAAGTTTCAAAACAAAAAGTTTATGGGCTTTAATTTTAATAAACTTTTTGTTGAAGTATGATATATGTAAAAATGTGAACAAAATGTTCAATGAGATTCATTTTTACCTGGTTAATATATTCATTTAATAAGTATACAGATTTAAAAATAGACTATTACCCGCCTACCAGAAGCTCCCCTTAATGCCTTAGCTAGTCAACAGCACCCCATAAAGCTAACTGGTTATTCTTATTTTAACACCACACTATTAATTTCTCCTGTGCTTGGACTTTCTATTTGCTTGAGAGCAAATATATGATGTGCCTAGGTGTTTGTATGTTTGTTTGCATTTAGACTGTTAGTGTTTAGTTGGTGTTTGCTGAGATTTTTAAATCTGTGGATCGAAGTCTATGATCATATTTGGAAAATTATCAACCAATATGTCTTCAAATGTTGCAACTGTTCCATTTTTTTTTCTCCTGTCCATGTAAGGCCCCAGCTACACTTATATTATATATTTCCACCTTGTTTTACGTCTCTTTTCTCTATTTTCTTCTTTGTGTCCCAATCTGTATTTTCTCTACTAACCTTTATTTTAGTTCAATAATCCACTTTTCTGCTATGACCAATCTAGTTTTCTAAATAATTTATTGCATATGTTTATTTAAGTTTTTTCCAAATTGATTATTTTTTCTTGAGTAAAATCATTCATATTTTCTCTATTTTCTTAAATTTTTTGTAATTCAAAAATATATATACATTCCAATCTGATAGCTCCAGTATCTAGATCACTTATTGGTTCTTTATTTTATTTTATTTGGAGAAAGAGGAGATCATCTTTTCATTCTTTCTTGGCATGCCTGGCAATTTTTATTGATTGCCAACTATTGAGTATGGACAATTGTTGAGGGTTAGGTAATTATAATTTTTTTCAGGGAGGGTTTAAAAAAATCTGGAAAGCAGATATTGTGGGAATAGAGTGTGGTAAATAGTTTTCTCTTACTCCTAAAATAATCTCTATTCCTAGTGTTTAACTCCTGAGTTTCCACTGAAAGCCTGGGCTGTTATCAAGCTTCCTCCATCCTGTTTAGTCAGGATCTCCAACTTTGTCTCCCAAGGCTATAAGACTCCTAAAACTTCTGGTCAGCTTTTTAGCTACCCAGCTATTGCTGTCTGCTTGGTCTTGTCCCACATATGTACAGCTATGCTTGGTCAAATATCTCAAAGGGAAAATGTTGGGCATTTTGCTCTGCACCAAGAACTTGGCTTAGAAGCTCTGAACTCTTAATTTCTGTATCCTCAAACCAATGAGGTTGCAGCAAGCTCTACGCTGCTGAGTTTTGCTTGTTCTCTATTTCTTACTCTGGGAACCAGCAAATGCCAATCTTGACCCTCTCAAATCCTGGATCTTTTGGTTTCTCTTTTAAATCTTCAGATAGTTTTTGTTTGTTTTCAGTTTTCAAAGCTGTTCTCAGTTGAAGAGTCACTATGACTTTTCTGTCAAGATCAAAAGCTCAGTCTTCTCACCTAAAATCTAGATCATATCATCTCCCTCATCTCAAGCAATTCAGCTGCTTTGAAATTAATTCTCTCATTTTCCAAAACTTTTGACTCCTCCCTATTCTGTACGCTCTATCCTATAAGTACACAGGTGGATCCAAAGCCCACCAATTGTAAACACAAGTCCTTCCCTAACCCTCCAAGATCAGCCACAACCCTTTTGACTGCCCTCTTCCCACTTCCTCACCTCTTATTTATTCCTCAGAGAATTTCATTCTCATCTCAAATCCCCTCACCCTATTGAATTTACTTAATATTGCCAATTACCTCTTTGTTGCTAAATAACTAGTTTTCTGACTCTTTTTCTTTTTGACTGCTTACCAGCTTTTAACAGTCAACTACTTCTTCATCTTAAAATATTGTTATTCTTTGGACATTGTCTCTCCTAGTACTGTTTCCAACACTTTGTCTTACTTCTCTGTTGGATTTTTCAATTTCCTTTGCAAGCTCTAATCTAATCTTCCAATCTCATGTTTAAAATTTGCTTTTATTATTAAATATTCTGTCCATATAAAAGAATATGTTCTCCATTTTTTATCTTTCTCTCTCCTAACAATGTTGGTTGTCATTCTGATTTTGTGATTATTGCCCTGCTTTTTTATTAGTTTTTCAATATATGTATGTGTTCTACCAACATATTGAAAGTTTTGCCTACTTTCAATTTTATATTGATGGCAGTATACAGTATGTATTCTTCTCTTTTTCCCCCAATAATGTTGACTTGAGATTCATTCATGTTGAAACTATGCTTAATTCTCACTTTTATGTTATTGAAGTTCCAAACATTATTAATTTTCTTATAGATAAACCCTTGGATTTTTGTTTCTTATTTTTTCTTTTACAAATAATGCTAATTGAATGTTCTTATACATGTCCTTTCGTACACAAGTATACACATTTATTTAGGTATATACTTAGATTTAAAATTGGGAAATTCTATGACATGAATACTTTCAACCTTACAAAATAATTCTAAACTAAATGTTTAAATTACTTGTGACAATTTTCATTATGTAAAAATTCTTGTTGTTCTGTTGTTCTACATTCTTACCAACATTTGTTATTATCTGACTTTTTGATCTTTGTCAATCCATGGTTGCTCTTCCCATGTCTTAAAATGTTAGTATTTTTACTAGTCACTTAAAAATCACTCTCACATCATTCAGAAGTGATAAAATCCTCTCCCATTGCTATATTTATCACTTATATCTTTATGGTTCAAAATGCATATTTTCATCTCAAACTTTCCTGCTCTGAGTTTTATATCCATTTCTAATTGTTTTCTTGACACTTTTTCTTGAATATATTACAATAAATAAAAGTTCATTGTGTCCAAAAGTGAAATCATCTACCTTACTAGAATTGTTCTTCTTCCTATGATCCCTAACTCAATAAAGTGTACCACCAAGCATCAAGTCACCTAAGTAAAAAATACGGACATAATCTTGAATCACTTCTCTCCTTAACTGCACACTCTCAATCAGCAAGTCCTGTTTGCTTTATCTATAACTGATTTCTCTAATGCATTTACTTCTCTATGTCCCTGTTGAAAATGTCTACTTCCAGACATAAATAACACCTGACATCAGGCAGTCATAATAAGGATGGTGCAGAGGGACACCCTGGTAGAGGATGTGCCCTACTCATCTCCTAGTGGAAAAAATATATATATATTACTGTTATAAACATGAAAGAACTGGGGAAAATTATAGAAAACTAGCTATGTAAATAAGTTCAGCTTTATTAATTTTAGGACATTTAAAAATCATAGTAGATTCATAAGGATAAGAAATTTGAAGTAAAGGATGACTCTATCTTGGTGTAACATACTTGGTGATGGTATTTTAATTGTAACATCAATATCCAGCTCATTTCCTGCTGTTTTGCTCTCACTACCTTGTTTGCACTGTGAATGTTTACACAGTTTTGCAAACTTAAGTTTATGTGCTCCTTACTTTCCTTTGGTAGTTCAATATTTTGGCTGTCTTTATTAATTTTATTTTAGCCTGGAAAAATGTGATTAATTATAATTTATTTCAAAACAAAATCTCTTTCTTTGAATCTTTCTGGCAAGCTCTCAGTAATTATGCCTCTCTAAAAGCTTAAAACCACTGGTATCTATCTTCCTGGTCCCTTATTTCAGTTTTTGTTGTTGTTGTTCTCTCTCATTCTTATTCCATACACTCCAAAGAAATGTCTGAATACAATTTATCTTCCCATATATGTCTTCAGGGAGAAAATGCAGTAATCATAGAATAACATTCTTGTCTTCATATCAATGAATAATTTATAGTGGGTTTTCACAATAAATTATTCATTGATATTCAATTTATACATTAATCTTGTTGATTTGTTATATATATGTATATATACAAACAGTATATATGACTGTGTATAACAATGCATACGAGTATATAAAAATAATATATAGATATACACATTCCTGAGTGAGAAGGACCCACTCATCCACACTTTTTATGCTAACTATATTATTTAGGGCATATAATGCTAGCTGTTTCAACAAACAGATCCCCAAATCTTAGTGATTTAATCCAACTGAAGTTAATTTCTTGGTTATGTAAAATCCAATAAGGTGTTCAGCAGATGGCACAGTCACCTCTATGTATTAGTTCTAATAACACTAAAGGTTTCAGTGATTTCCACTACATCAATTGAATTTATTTGGAAGATAAAGGATATGAGAGTGTGAATGATTTCATGCAAGGGTTTGCATTTTAATTCATGTTTTAATGGACCAAGAATATACATGACAGATCTCAACTCCATCATCATTAAAATTGGCAAATGTTACCTGGTTTGTACCAATAACATTCTCTGCCACAATAGAAAACTAGTGAACTGAACCCTTAATTGTGTTAAATAATCCAGTCCTCCCATCCCATACTTTTCTTAGATCATAATTTCCATTTACACCTACATTTATTTACATTGCTTGAGAATTTGGTATTATATTTATAGACCTAATATTTCCTTATATATATATATATATATATTTTTTTTTTTTTTAGGAGAAAGAGAGCAAATTGCTCAGTGGATTTGTATTCTGTTTCATATGTCTAGCATACCATGTTATATATTCTTGGCCTCAAAGTAGTCACTTACTAATTGCTTGCTAAATTATATTTTCAAGATTACATTATGACATGTATCTTTTCTATGAGTTATTCATTCAGACAATACTTTATATGTATATATTTGTATCCATATGGTGGTGTCCAGATAGAAAGGCAGGAAAAGATTAATAATTATAGCCTAAAAAAAGGACTAGGAAAACACCCTGGTAGAAGACTAAAATATTCAGCTTCTTTCCACAATGATCAGAATTACAGGATTTGCTAGTTCACTTTTTCTATTTTGACATTGTCTAACACCCTCATCAATTTTGGCTCATCAAGTATTTGCATACGTATAGAAAAAGACTTTTAGGTTATTGTAATTTAAAGTAATTGAGATAATTTGGGTTGATTATTATTATATCAATAATATCTACCCAGTGAGTCTATTCTCAGAATAACACATGCTTTCAATAAATCATGAAACAAACTTCATTATGGTATAATAAGCCTATGAATTTTTTTTTTTTACTGTTTCATGAATTGTTTTTTTCCCCTCCCAAACTATTTTCTTAAGAAAATATGCTTTCCAAAGTTTTCTCCATACTGCCACCAGAGTGATCTAATGTATAAATTTGATTATATTACTTCTCTTCATAGAACACTTTAGTGGCTCTGTATGACTACGAGACAACAAGAGATCTCTATAATCCTTTCTCTTGGTAGTCCATGTTTTACATGTCATGATCAAACAGAATTGAATTACTTAGAGTTAGAACAGGATATTATGTTGACTCTTTCTGTTCTCATTCATGCTAATTTTTTTATTTAAAATTTCTTTTTCCCTTGACTGACTTTTTTTTTTAACATCTTTATTGGAGTATAATTGCTTTACAATGGAGTGTTAGTTTCTGCTTTATAACAAAGTGAATCAGCTATACATATACATATGTCCCCATATCTCCTCCCTCTTGACTGACTTTTTAATTCACACTGATCTTTCACAGCATAGGTGCCATCTTCCCAAAGAAGCTTTCTTTTATCCCCCTCTTCACAGGGATAAATAATGTTTTCCTTTATGTATATTTCCTGTGCAATGTATAAGTTTGTTTTAGAATTATTTTCTATTTTTTTTACTGGCCTTCTAGACTATAAGTTCTCAGAGGGTAACAGAGGATGATTAATTTATCATATCTTTTTCTTTCTTTTTAACATCTTTATTGGGGTATAATTGCTTTAAAATGGTGTGTCAGTTTCTGCTTTATAACAAAGTGAATCAGTTATACATATACATATGTTCCCATATCTCTTCCCTCTTGCGTCTCCCTCCTTCCCACCCTCCCTATCCACCCCTCCAGGTGGTCACAGAGCACCGAGCTGATCGCACTGTGCTAAGTGGCTGCTTCCCACTAGCTATCTACCTTATGTTTGGTAGTGTATGTATGTCCATACCTCTCTCTCGCTTTGTCACAGCTCACACTTCCCCCTTCCCATATCCTCAAGTCCCTTCTCTAGTAGGTCTGTGTCTTTATTCCTGTCTTACCCCTAGGTTCTTCATAACATTTTTTTTTCTTAAATTCCATATATATGTGTTAGCATACGGTATTTGTCTTTCTCTTTCTGACTTACTTCACTCTGTATGACAGACTCTAGGTCTATCCACCTCATTACAAATAGCTCAGTTTCATTTCTTTTTATGGCTAATATTCCATTGTATATATATGCCACATCTTCTTTATCCATTCATCTGTTGACAGACACTTAGGTTGCTTCCATGTACTGGCTATTGTAAATAGAGCTGCAATTAACATTTTGGTACATGACTCTTTTTGAATTTTGGTTTTCTCAGGGTATATGCCCAGTAGTGGGATTGCTGGGTCATATGGTAATTCTATTTGTAGTTTTTTTAAAGAACCTCCATACTGTTCTCCATAGTGGCTGTACCAATTCACATTCCCACCAGCAGT
Source organism: Delphinapterus leucas (assembly GCF_059928025.1). Taxonomy (NCBI): domain Eukaryota; kingdom Metazoa; phylum Chordata; class Mammalia; order Artiodactyla; family Monodontidae; genus Delphinapterus; species Delphinapterus leucas. Next base: position 34,750,956 of record NC_143147.1, read on the forward strand.
GCAAGTGTTCCATTTTCTCCACACCTTCTCCAGCATTTATTCTTTCTAGATTTTTTGATGATGGCCTTCTGACTGGTGTGAGATGATACCTCATTGTAGATTTGATTTGCATTTCTCTAATGATTAATGATGTTGAGCATTCTTTCATGTGTTTGTTGGCAGTCTGTTAATTTATCATATCTTATCCAAAGTGATATACCTAATACAGAGTAGGTGTTCAGTTAATATTATTTTTTGAATTAAATCGGACTAATAACATAATATAGCACAGGACATGGAAATACTGTCAAATGTTACAAATATTATTGAAATCTGTGTTTGATATCTAAATAATTCAGAGATTCATATACCTATTACTTAAAAGATATCAGTAATCATAACTTGGGTTCTGATTTCTGATAATCAACAACAATTCTTTGGCAAAATCATTGTTGTACCAGGTTCCCCTGGGACAAGTCTGCTTCAGGTTTGAAAGTTAAAATTCCTCCTTCTAATCTGTATTACAAATAACTCTAAAATTGCTGGGCGTATTCCATGAAAAATAAGTGTAAAAATAAATGTTAATAAGTAGCTTCTTCCACTGTTATTCTTGGTAGAATTCTATTCTTAATAATCCAGTATAGGTCTGTCTAGGGAGATAGGGAATTAAAGAGGAGGCAAAACATTTACATGGAGAAACAGCACACAACTCTTGTATTCAGACTTTTAAAAATCTACATAAAACTTTCTTCCAAGAAAAATGTAATTACAGAGAAACTCAATATATAAGATTGATAACTACATCCCTACTTAGGTTGAAGTGGTCCTGGGAGAGAAGGAGTCCTGTTTAACTGGCTGGTGTACACCATGTTGGCTTGAGGCCAATTTGTGAAAGAGTTAGGACTTCTACATTCTGAAAACAGCTCAATCAAAACATCTGATTTATTACCTTAGTGAAGATATCTTTTTAATCAAGTAAGAGTCACTGGAATACTTAATTTCATTTTGTTCTAAAATTAAATGCAGACATTCTTAATCTCAGTTATTTGTTTGTATCATATAATTGGACCTACTTTACAATTTTCTTCTCTGTTGCTTTTAAACATATTGTGCTTAATTTTTCTTTCTGCTGTCCTAATTAAATTTTCTTTGTTTGGTGAATTATACAATTACTAATCAAAGTTTCCAGGTATGGGTTTATTTTTATTTATATTGCTTAGGAATTAGTGTCTTTCTACCATCTAAGAACTCTTATCTTTCTCAGTTAATGAAAATTCACTGACTCTCTTCACATAATAACTCCTTCTGTCAAAATTTTTTTTTTCTTTTTTTTCTTATGAAGCTCAATTCAAATTATGTTGTGTCATCTACTACCTTCCAAGTTTTCTTTACCTCTCTTTCATATTTTCATATCTATCTCTTTATACTGTATTCTCCTAATTTTCTCATTTTAATCTTCTAATTCACTAGTTAGCTGTTTAATCTACCTATGAATTTTATTTTATTTCATTGATTCTATTTTATGTCTAAAAATTCAGCATGTGTCTATGTAAAAATCCATCTACACTTATTTTGTAGTGTTTTTCTTTTATTTGGCTTTTAGTCCTTCAAAATATACCTGTTAACATTGTAAACATATTTATGTTACAGTTACTTTCAGATTATTCAACTATTCTCAGTTCTTGGGCTATTGCTCTTTATGTGTGGACTCTTTCTTATAATAGTGTGTTTTCTCATGTGGTCTGTAATTATTTTGTATCCATGTTTTCCTGTTCAGCTTGTGTCTTTTCTTCTGTATGGTTTCTGTATATCCTGAGTTATCAAAGTATTTAAATAGAATGGTTTCTGTTTGGCTTCTGTGAAGTATCTCAGGAATTTCAATTGTCCTACCAGATTTTATTTATTTCTTCTTTTGCAATCCTTGCACCATGTAGGTATTATAAATTTGGATTCCTTACTTAAATACATACATGTCTGGGGTTTTAATATTTATTTCCTCACCCAAAGCTGAGAAATAAGAAAAAAACATTTGTAACTTTGATGAATAATGGACAAATTTTGTTTAGATCATGAGGATAGGTAGTACTTTGGGGCTCACTTTAAGCAATAGGAAAAGTTCTAGTTTCTTCTATAACTTTGATTCATAATTGGATCTTCAGAATCTCTTCCTGGTCTAAACACTTCATGGATCCCTACCTTATCAGTCTTGCCTACCATGTTGATTTAATTTCTTTATTTCAAGCATCTAGGTGAATTGTCTTTCTTTGGTATGACTTGGGTGTGCATTTAAAATGTTTTATCAATCATTTTGTGTGTGTGTTTGTGTGTTAGTTGATAGGGTGAAACATTTGAGTACAGTCTGCCATGTTGTCTGAATCTAATTATTTGTTTTAGAGAAGAAATTATTTAGTTATGAGCAGTAATGAGCATAGAGTAAATAAGCATGGAGGACAAAAAAAATTTCCTCTCTATTTCTAGATAAACAAATCAGAATATACATCTTCTTTTAAATGATTTAAAAAATATATACATTACACTGCATAAAGACCCTTTTTATTTTTCTTAGGTTGGATATCTGGAAACATTATTCCAATATCTTTCATGAAGATACAAAGCTGCTAGAAGGGCTTTTTATATTATTACTCTGAAATTTGGAGAACTGTTGGATTCATTGAAAGAAAGATAAAATCCATCTAAACATGTCTCTAACTGAATTATTTTCCATTCTCCTCCTGATAGACTTTCAACTATTATTGAAAAAATAGTTTTTGAGCTTTGGAACCCCTTCAGCAAATATGCTCACTACAGGGAAAAATCTGAACTTTCTTAAATCTATGAATACATGTCTAGTTTGAAGGTCAATATTTCCTACTGAAAAAAAAATTATGAGGTGTGACAAAGAGATAAGCTTGATTTTCAACAAGTACACAATACTATATATACTCTAAATGATTTTGTTTAGACTCTTTGCCTCTACTTACTAATGCAGAACTTTAGATACTGCTGTGCCTCCCTACTCATTTCTTTATAGCATTATTGGAAACATCTAGAAGGTTTCAAACAGTTACCATGAGGGGTCTCCAGGTTCTACCTGCTCCTTCTTCCCCCAAGTAATTAACTTCTTCTCCTTCATTCCTTGGCTTCCCAAGTAGTGAACACTTCAGGTTCATTCTCCACTCCATTACCCCCTTTAGATCCCATCATGACTCCAACACATCAGACATCATTTCATTACTGTGCACCCACTGTGTTATTCTAACCCTTCTACTGGCCATAGAATGTGCTTAGCATGAGGGTTCTGCTGCCTGAACTGTTGCACTTGATTCTTTGATTTGCCCACAATTTTTTTTGTAAAATAGGGAAAATTATTTTCATTTCTTTACATTTTACTCAAAAATGTAATGAGAAGCCAGAGCTACTTGTTCTCCAATGTCTTACAACAGTCATAGGAAACCCCCGATGTAATTTTCCCTACCTCTATGTGACTCAGGTACTTGTCAGTTAGAGACTGGGTCAAAAGAAATCAAATTTCCTTAGTCTTTCTTTGAAAGAGACTTCTGTCAATTCAGTTCTGTCCCATAGCTTTTGCATACATGACAGTGACCACAATATAGAACATATCTGAAAGCAGACCCTGAACAGAAAAAGAGCATAAGTAAAAAATAAAACAAAAACAAGAAACTGATAAAATCCAAATAAAGTAATTTATTTATATGTTAGTATTATACCAGCATTAACATTTTCTTAGTTTTGGTTCTAGGGTTCAAGATGGTGGAGGAGATGGATGTGTGTACACTTCTTCTTGAGGGAACACCTAAATTACAACTAACTGCTGAACAATCATCAACAGGAAGGCATAGGAACTCACCAAAAAAGATACCCCACAACCAAAGACAAAGGAGAAGCCACAATGAGATGGTAGGATGGGCACAGTCACGATAAAATCAAATTCCATAACTGCTGGGTGGGTGACCCACAAACTGGAGAACAATTATACCACAGAAGTCCACTCATTGGAGTGAGGCTTCTGAGCCTCATGTCAGGTTTCCCAACCTGGAGATCCAGAAATGGGAGGAGGAATCCCCAGAGAATCAGACTTTGAAGCCCAGTGGAGTTTGATTGCAGGACTTCGACAGGACTGGGGTAAAAAGAGACTCCACCCTTGGAGGGCACACACAAAATCTTGTGTGCACCAGGACCAAGGGGAAAGGAGAAGTAACTCCATAGGAGTCTGAACGAGACCTATCTGCTAGTGTTGGAGGGTCTCCTGGGGGGTGGGGATGGCTGTGGCTCACTGTGGGGCCAAGGACACTGGCAGAAGAGGTTCTAGGAAGTACCCATTGGTGGGAGCCCTCCTGGAGTTTACCACTAGCCCTACCAAAAAGCCTGTAGGCTCCAGTGCTGGGACACCTCAGGCCACAGAACAAACAGGGAGGGAACACAGCCCAACCCATAAGCACAGAAGTGGATGAAAGTTTTACTGAGCTCTGCCCGACAGAGCAACATCCAGCTCTACCTACCACCAGTCCCTCCCATCAGGAAGATTGCACAAGCCTTTTAGATAACCTCATCCACCAGAGGGCAGAGAGCAGAAGCAAGAAGAACTACAATCCTCTAGCCTGCAGAAAAAATCACAAAATCACCAAAAGATAGACAAAATGAAAAGGCATAGGATTATGTCCCAGATGAAGGAACATGATAAAACTCCAGAAAAACAACTAAATCAACTGGAGATAGGAAATCTTCCAGAAAAAGAATTCAGAATAACGATAGTGAAGATGATCCAGGACCTTGGAAAAAGAATGGAGGCAAAGATTGACAAGATTCAAGAAATGTTTAACAAAGGCCTAGAAGAATTAAAGAACAAAGAGAGATGAACAATACAATAATTGAAATGAAAAACACACTAAAAGGAATCAATAGCAGAATAACTGAGGCAGAAGAATGGATAAGTGACCTGGAACACAGAAAGGTGGAAAACTCTGCCATGGAACAAAGAAAGAAAAAAGAATGAAAAGAAATAAAGACAGTCCAAGAGACCTCTGGAACAACATTAAACACACCAACATTAACATTATTGGGGTCCCAGAAGGAGAAAAGGGAGATAATTCACATTATCGTGGTCCCTGAAAAACTATTTGAAGAAATAAAGCTGAAAACTTCCCTAACATGGAAAAGGAAACAGTCATTCAAGTCCAGGAACTGCAGAGAGTCCCAGGCAGGATAAACCCAAAGAGGAACATGCCAAGACACATAGTAATCAAATTGACAAAAGACAAAGAAAAATTATTAAAATCAACAAGGGAAAAACAACAAATAACATACATGGGAACTCCCATAAGGTTAACAGCTGATTTCTCAGCAGAAACTCTGAAAGCCAGAAGGGTGTGGCATGATATATTTAAAGTGATGAAAGGGAAGATCCTATAACCAAGAATACCCTATCCAGCAAGGCTTTCTTTCAGATTTGATGGGGAAATCAAAGCTTTACAGACAAGCAAAAGCTAAGAGAATTCAGCACCACCAGACCAGCTTTGCAACAAATGCTAAAGGAACTACTCTAGGTGGGAAAGAGAATAGCAATTTAAAGCAACCTTGTAAATATATAGACTGCTGTATCAAAACCTTATGGGAACAGCAAAGTCAAAAACTACAATAGATACAAAAAAAAAAAAAAAGATAAAGCAACCCAAACAAGACACTAAACATGATCATCAAACCACAAGTGAAGTGAACAAAAGAAGGAAAGAAAAAAAGACCTGCAAAAACAAAGCCAAAACAATTAAGAAAATGGCAATAGGAACACACATATTGATAATTACATTAAATGTAAATGGAATAAATGAGCTAACTAAAAGACATTGACTGTCTGAATGGATATGTAAACAAGACCTGTATATATGCTGTCTACAAGAGACCCACCTCAGACCTAGGGACACATTTATAAGAGACAAAGAAGGACACTACATAACAATCAAGGGGTCAATCCAAGAAGAAAATATAACAATTTTAAATATATATGCATCCAACATAGGAGCACCTCAATATATAAGGCAAATACTAACAGTCATAAAGGGAGAAATTGACAGTAACACAATAATATTGGGGAACTTTTACACCCCACTTTCATCAATGGACAGATCATTCAGACAGAAAGTCAGAAAGGAAACACAGGCCTTAAATGACACATTAGACCAGATGGATTTAATTGATATTTATAGAGCACTCCATCCAAATGCAGAAAAGTACATATTCTTCTCAAGTGCACACTGGACATTCTCCAGGATTGACCACATCCTGGGCCACAAAGCGAGCCTCAATACATTTAAGAAAATTGAAATCGTATCAAACATCTTTTCCATCCACAATGCTATGGGATTAGAAATAAACTACAAAAAAAAAACTGCAAAAAACACAAACCCATGGAGGCTAAACAATATGCTACTAAACAACAAATGGATCGCTGAAGAAATCAAAGAGGAAATAAAAAAATACCTAGAAACAAATGAAAATGAAAATAAAATGATCCAAAACCTACAGGATACAGCAAAAGAAGTTCTAAGAGGAAAGTTTATAGCAATGCAATCTTACCTACCTCAGGAAACAAGAAAATTCTTAAAGAAACAATCTAAACTTACACCTAAAGCAACTAGAGGAAGAAGAACAAACAAAAGCAAAAGTTAGTAGAAGGAAAGAAATCATAAAAATCAGAGCAGATATAAATGAAATAGAGATGAAGAAGACAATAACAAAATCAATGAAATTAAAAGCTGGTTCTTTGAAAAGATAAAACTGATAAACCTTTAGCTAGACTCATCAAGAAAAAAAGAGAACTCAAATCAATACAATTAGAAATTAGAAGGGAGAAGTTACAACTGACACCACAGAAATACAAAGGATCAAAAGAGACTACTATATGCAACTGTTTGCCAATAAAATGGACAACCTGGCAGAAATGGACAAATACTTAGAAAGGTACAGTCTCCCTAGACTGGACCAGGAAGAATTAGAAAATATGAAGAGACCAATCACGAGCACTGAAATTGAAACTGTAATTTAGAAACTCCCAACTAATGAAAGCCCAGAACCTGATGGTTTCATAGGCAAATTCTATCAAACTTTTAGAAAAGAGCTAACACCTATCCTTCTGAAAGAGTTGAAGAGGAAGGAAAACTCCCAAACTCATTTCATGAGGCCACCATCACCTTAACAAAACCAGGCAAAGATACCACAAAAAAAGAAAATTACAGGCCAATATCACCGATGAACCTAGACACAAAAATCCTCAACAAAATACAAGCAGTTCAAATCCAACAATACATTAAAAGTATCATAAACCATGATCAAGTTGGATTTATCTCAGGGATGTAATGATTTTTCAATATCCACAAATCAATCAACAAATTGAAGAATAAAAACCATATGATAATCTCAATAGATATAGAAAAATCTTTTGACAAAATTCAAAACCCATTTATGACAAAAACTCTCCAGAAAACGGGCATAGAGAGAACCTACCTCAACATAGTAAAGACCATGTATGACAAACATACAGCTAGCATCAAACTCAATGGTGAAAAGCTGAAAGCATTCCTCTAAGAAACAAGACAAGCATGTCCACTCTCACCACTTTTATTCAACATAGTTTTGGAAGTCTTAGCTATGTCAATCAGAGAAGAAAAAGAAATAAAAGGAATCCAAATTGGAAAAAAAGAAGTTAAACTGTCACTGTTTGCAGTTGACATGATACTATACATAGAAAATCCTAAAGACACTACCAGAAAACTACTAGAGCTCATCAGAGAATTTGGTAAAGTTGCAGGCTACAAAATTATTACACAGAAATGTGCTGCATTTCTACACACTAACAATGAAAGGTCAGAAAGAGAAATTCAAAAACAATCCTATTTACCATTGCCTCAAAAGAATAAAATACCTAAGAATAAACTTACTTAAGGAAACAAAGACCTGTACTCCAAAAACTAAAAGATGCTGATGAAAGAAATTGAAGCAAAGAAGACCCAAACAGATGGAAAGATATACCATGTTCATGGATTGGAAGAATAAATATTATACTATTGAATATTACAGTATTCAAGGCAATCCACAGATTCAATGCAATCCCTGTCAAATTACCAATGGCATTTTTCACATAACTAGAACAAAAAATCGTAAAATTTGTATGGAGACACAAAAGACCCTGAATAGCCAAAGCAATCTTGAGAAAGGAAAATGGAGTAATCAGGTTCACTGACCTCAGACTATACTACAAAGGTATAATCATCAAAACAGTATGGTAGTGGAACAAAAGTAGAACAATATCTCAATGGAACAGGATGGAAAACCCAGAAATAAACCCATGTACCTATGATCAGTTAATCTATGACAATGGAGGCAAGACTATACAATGGTGGAAAGATGATCTCTTCAACAGATGGTGCTGGGAAAACTGGACAGCTACATTTAAGAAAATGAAATTAGATAATTCTGTAACACAATACACAAAAATAAGCTCAAATTGGATTAAATACCTAAATGTAAGACTGGACACTATAAAACTCCTAGAGGAAAACATAGGCAGAACACTCTCTGACATAAATTGCAGCACTATCTTTTCCTATCCGTCTCCCAGAGTAATGGAAATAAAAACAAAAATAAACAAACGGGACGTTATTAAACTCAAAAGCATTTGCACAGCAAAGGAAACCATAAACAAAATTCAAAGACAACACACAGATTGGGAGAAAATATTTGCACATGATGTGACTGAGAAGGGATTGGTGTCCAAAAATTACAAACAGCTCATGCAACTTTATATCATCAAAACAAACAACCCAATCAAAAAATGGACAGAAGATCTAAATAGACATTTTTCCAAGGAAGACATACAGATGGCCAAGAGGCACGTGAAAAGATGTTCAACATCGCTAATGATTAGAGAAATGCAAATCAAAACTACAATGAGCTATCACCTCACACCTCACCTCACACAGCCACTTTGATGATAGTCAAAATGGCTATCATCAAAAAATCCACAAACAATAAATGCTGGAGAGGGTGTGGAGAGAAGGGAACCCTCCTGCACTGTTGGTGGGAATGTAAATTTGTATAACCACTATGGAGAGCAATATGGAGGTTCCTTAAAAAACTAAAAATAGAGCTACCATATGACCCTGCAATCTTACTCCTGGGCAGTTATCCAGAGAAAAACATGGTCCAAAAGGATACATGCACCCCAATGTTCATTGCAGCACTGTTTACAATAGACAAGACATGAAAGAAACCTAACTGTCCATGGACAGAGGAATGGATAAAGAAAATGTGGTACAATGGAATATTACTCAGCCATAAATAAGAATGAAATACACCATTTGCAGCATCGTGAATGGACCTAGAGATTTTCATGCTTAGTGAAGTAAGTCAGACAGAGAAAAAGAATATCAGATGATATCACTTATATGTGGAATCTAAAAAGAAATGATACAAATGAATGTATTTACGAAACAGAAACAGGCTCACAGACATAGAGAATGAACTTATGGTTACCAGGGAGGAAGGGTGGAGGGAAGGGATAGCTAAAGACTTTGGGATTGACATGTATATGCTGCAATATTTAAAAACGATAACCAACAAGGACCTACTGTATAGCACAGGGAAATCTGTTTAATGTTATGCGGTAGCCTGGATGGGATGGGAGTCTGGGGGAGAATGGATACATGTATATGTATGGCTGAGTAGCTTTGCTGTGCCCCTGAAACTATCACAACATTGCTAATCGACTATACTCCAATATAAAATAAAAAAGTTAAAAAAATTCTTAGTTTCAATAAATATACCATGGTTTTGTATGATATAAAATTAGGAGAAGCTAGATGATGGTTACTAATACATTTTATTAGTCTTTACAACTCTCCTGTAAATGTAAAAATATTTCAAATATTCAAGTTTGCCTTAAAAACTTAGGTTCATTCTATGATTTAAAAGTCTCATGTGAATATACCCTCTCCTGTCTCTCCTAGACCAGCTTTTAAAAATGAGATACCATATTTCTAGGGAAGGAATGATGTACTCTGATCTTAAGGAGAATCTACTGTTTTATGGATGGTTTCTCCTAAAGGGAATGACCCTTGGTTAACTCAACCTTCAAGACTCATAATTTGCTGGAAGAACATTATCACATGCATAGTGTCTCAGTCAGAACTTTAACGTTAGGAACAAGTAACATACTTGGGTACAGAAAGTTTCTGATAAGATAAGCATAAATATCTGATTTACAATTTTGCAAACCTTTTAAATTCTAAATCAGATAATCACCAGAAGCTGGCTTTCATGAATTATCTAATTCTAGATTAAAACTGTCAGTCTTTTTATAAAACAGAATAATTCAATGGTGAATATTAAATTGAAAATATAAGGAAAATCACTCTCAGAGGGCAGAAAACATTGATAAATTCTTGTAACATATTCCAGAGACCATTGCAATACAAACTAGGCAGCCTTCAATATAAAATCTGATATCACAAGCTAATACAAACAAAACTCTGATTTTCAACTTCTCCTGTCCTGGCTATTAAAGTGGAAGGCTAGTGATGATGAAGCATTTTCTGCCTTCTGTTCCTTCCAAGAAGCATCTTCAAAGAAATAGGTGGGTGTATATTAGGGTATTTCATTTCACATCCATGGAATAAAATGGGCTCTTTTCTTTCACTCTAAAGCTCTCTTCACTGAAAGAACAAATGTCATATCCCTCTGACTTTATTTTCCTTTAAGATCAATTATTCCAGGTTTGGTTTCTTCTCCAAACTGCAGAAGTAGATTAATGATGCAATTATCTTTATTTGTATTTGAATGACTCTGATGGCAAACCTCAGAGACATGTTGACTTCCCAAACTTTCTAAGTAAATACCCCTTCTCACCAGTCTCAAGTAAATAGCCACCTTCCTCCCCAGAATGCTAATAACAGTGATCTCTTAACCAATAATCAAGGAAGGCCACATTGGTATTCACTGATCCCAGACTTCTCTTGCTGAATTTTTTTTTCTTTTTTTTATATCATGAATTGGTTTACTTTTTTTTCTTTTTGTAAATTAATTTAATTTATTTATTTTTATTTTTAACTGTACTGGGTCTTTGTTTTTTAGTCATCAATTTTATACACATCACTGTATATATGTCAATCCCAGTCACACAACTCATCACACCCCAAACCCTACCCCCTGCCAATTTCCCCGCTTTGTGTCCATACGTTTGTTCTCTACATCTGTGTCTCAATTTCTGCCCTGCAAACCAGTTCATCTGTACCATTTTTCTAGGTTGCACATATATGTGCTAATGTACGATATTTGTTTTTCTCTTTCTGACTTACTTCACTCTGTATGACAGTCTCTAGATCCATCCACATCTCAACAAATGACCCAATTTTGTTCCTTTTTATGGCTGAGTAATATTCCATTGTATATATGTACCACATCTTCTTTATCCATTAGTCTGTTGTTGGACACTTAGGTTGCTTCCATGACCTGGTTTTTGTAAATAGTGCTGCAATGAAAACTGGAGTGCATGTGTCTTTTCTTTTACTTTTTCTTTTTTTTTTTTTTTTTTGCTGTACATGGGCCTCTCACTGTTGTAGCCTCTCCCGTTGTGGAGCACAGGCTCTGGACATGCAGGCTCAGTGGCCAGGGCTCATGGGCCCAGCTGCTCTGCGTCATGTGGGATCTTCCTAGACTGGGGCACGAACTCATGTCCCCTGCATCGGCTGGTGGACTCTCAATCACTGAGCCACCAGGGAAGCCCCATGTGTCTTTTTGAATTATGGTTTACTCTGGGTATATGACCAGTAGTGGGATTGTTGGGTCAAATGGGAGTTCTATTTTTAGTTTTTTAAGGAACCTCCATAGTGTTCCCCATAGTGGCTGTATCAATTTACATTCCCACCAACAGTGCAAGAGGGTTCCCTTTTCTCCACACCCTCTCCAGCATTTGTTGTTTGTAAATTTTCTGACGATACCCATTCTAACTGGTGTGAGGGTGATACCTCATTGTAGTTTTGATTTGCATTTCTCTAATAATTAGTGATATTGTGCAGCTTTTCATATGCCTCTTGGCCATCTGTATGTCTTCTTTAGAGAAATGTCTATTTAGGTCTTCTGCCCATTTCTGGATTGGGTTGTTTGTTTTTTCAATATTGAGCTGCATTACCTGTTTATATATTTTGGAGATTAATCCTTTGTCCATTGATTCATTTGCAAATATTTTTTCCTATTCTGAGCATTGTTTTTTCATCTTCTTTATGGTTTCCTTTGTTGTGCAAAAGCTTTGAAATTTCATTAGGTCTGTTTCTTTATTTTTGTTTTTATTTCCATTACTCTAGGAGGTGGATCAAAAAAGATCTTGCAGTGATTTATGTCAAAGAGTGTTCTTCCTATGTTTTCCTCTAAGAGTTTTATAGTGTTTAGCCTTACATTTAGGTCTTTAATCCATTTTGAGTTTATTTTTGTGTATGGTGTTAGGGAGTGTTCTAATTTAATTATTTTACATGTAGCTGTCCAGTTTTCCCAGCACCACTTATTGAAGAGACTGTCTTTTCTCCATTGTATATCCTTGCCCCCTTTTTCATAGATTAGTTGACCAGAGGTGCGTGAGTTTATCTCTGGGCTTTCTATCTTGTTCCATTGATCTATGTTTCTGCTTTTGTGCCAGTACCATATTGTCTTGATTACTGTGCTTTATAGTGTAGTCTGAAGTAAGGGAGTCTGATTCCTCAAGCTCCTTTTTTTTCCCTCAAGACTGCTTTGGCTATTCAGGGTATTTTGTGTCTCCATACAGATTTTAAGAATTGTTGTTCTAGTTCCTTAAAAAATGCCATTGGTAATTTCATAGGGATTGCACTGAATCTGTAGATTGCTTTGAGTAGTATATTCATTTTCACAATATTGATTCTTCCAATCGAAGAACATGCTATATCTCTCCATCTGTTGGTATCCTCTTAATTACTTTCATCAGTGTCTTATAGTTTTCTGCATATGGGTCTTTTGTCTCCCTGTGTAGGTTTACTCCTAGGTATTTTATTCTTTTTGTTGCAATGGGAAATGGGAGTGTTTCCTTAATTTCTTTTTCAGATTTTTTATCATTAGTGTATAGAAATGCAAGAGATTTCTGTGCATTAATTTTGTATCCTGCAACTTTACCAAATTCATTGATTAACTCTAGTAGTTTTCTGGTGACATGTTTAGGGTTCTCTATGTATAGTATCATGTCATCTGCAAACAGTGACAGTTTTACTTCTTCTTTTCCAATTTATATTCCTTTTATTTCTTGTTATTCTTTTATTGCTGTGGCTAGGACATCCAAAACTAGGTTGAATAATAATGGTGAGAGTGGGCATCCTTGTCTTGTTCCTGATCTTAGAGGAAATGATTTCAATTTTTCACCATTGAGAATGATGTTTGCTGTGGGTTTGTCATATATGGCCCATATATTTGTCATATATGGCCTTTATTTTGAGGTAGGTTCCCTCTATGCCCACTTTCTGGAGAGTTTTTATCATAAACAGGTGTTCAATTTTGTCATAAGCTTTTTCTGCATCTATTGAGATGATCATATGGTTTTTATTCTTCAATTTGTTAATATGGTTTATCACATAATTGATTTACGTATATTGAAGAATCCTTGCATCCCTTGGGTAAATTTCACTTGATCATCTTGTATGATCCTTTTAATGTGCTGCTGGATTCTGTTCGCTAGTATTTTGTTGAGGATTTTTGCATCTATATTCATCAGTGACATTGGTCTGTAATTTTCTTTTTTTTGTGTGTGGTATCTTTGTCTGGTTTTGGTATCAGGATGATGGTGGCTTCATAGAATGAGTTTGGGAGTGTTCCTCCCTCTGCAAATTTTTGGAAGAGTTTGAGAAGGATGGGTGTTCTCTAAATGTTTGATAGATTTCACCTATGAAGCCATGGGGTCCTGGACTTTTGTTTGTTAGAAGATTTTTAATCACAGTTTCAATTTCATTACTTGTGATTGGTCTGTTCATATTTTTTATTTATTCCTGGTTGAGTCTTAGAAGGTTATGCCTTTCTAAGAATTTGTCCATTTCCTCCAGGTAGTCCATTTTATTGGCATAGAGTTGCTTGTACTAGTCTCTTAGGATGCTTTGTATTTCTGCAGTGTCTATTGTAACTTCTTTTTCATTTCTAATTTTATTGATTTCAGTCCGCTCCATCTTTTTTCTTGATGAGTCTGGCAAATGGTTTATCTTCTTAAAGAACCAGCTTTTAGTTTTATTGATCTTTGCTATTGTTTTCTTGGTTTCTATTTCATTTATTTCTGCTCTGATCTTTATGATTTGTTTCCTTCTGCTAACTTTGGGTTTTGCCTGTTCTTTCTCTAGCTCCTTTAGGTGTAAGGTTAGGTTTTTTATTAGAGAATTTTCTTGTTTCTTGAGGTAGGCTTGTATAGCTATAAACTTCCCTCTTAGAACTGCTTTTGCTGCATCCCATAGGTTTTGGATCATCGTGTTTTCATTGTCATTTGTCTCTAGGTATTTTTTGATTTCCTCTTTGATTTCTTCTGTGATGTCTTGGTTATTTATTATCGTATTGTTTAGCCTCCATGTGTTTGTGTTTTTTACGTATTTTTTACCCCTGTAATTCATTTCTAATCTCATAGTATTGTGGTCAGAATAGATGATTTCAATTTCAATATGATTTCAATTTTCTTAAATTTACTGAGGCTTGATTTGTGACCCAAGATGGGATCTATCCTGGAGACTGTTCCATGCACACTTGAGAAGAAAGTGTAATCTGCTGTTTTTTGCATGGAATGTCCTATAAATATCAATTAAATCTCTCTGGTCTCTTGTGTCATTTAAAGCTTCAGTTCCCTTATTTATTTTCATTTTGGATGATCTGTCCATTGGTGTAGGTGAGGTGTTAAAGTCCCCCACTATTATTGTGTTACTGTCGATTTCCTCTTTTATAGCTGTTAGCAGTTGCCTTATGTATTGAGGTGTTCCTATGTTGGGTGCATATATATTTATAATGGTTATATCTTCTTCTTGGATTGATCCCTTGATCATTATGTAGTGTCCTTCCTTGTCTCTTGTAACATTCTTTATTTTAAACTCTACTTTATCTGATATGAATTTTGCTACTCCAGCTTTCTTTTGATTTCTATTTGCATGGAATATCTTTTTCCATCCCCTCACTTTCAGTCTGAATGTGTCCCTACGTCTGAACTGGGTCTCTTGTAGACAGCATATAGATGTGTCTTTTTTCTGTATCCATTCAGTAAGCCTGTGTGTTTTGTTTGGAACATTTTATCCACTCGTGTTTAGGGGACTTATTGATATGCATGTTCGTATTACCATTTTCTTAATTGTTTTGGATTTGTTTTTGTAGGTCCTTATCTTCTTTTGTGTTTCCCACTTAGAGAAGTTCCTTTAGCCTTTGTTGTAGAGCTTGTTTGGTGGTGCTGAATTCTCTTAAGTTTTGGTTGTCTGTAAAGCTTTTGATTTCTCCATCGAATCTGAATGAGGTTCTTGCCAGGTAGAGTAATCTTTGTTGTAGATTCTTCCCTTTCATCACTCTAAGTATATCATTCCACTCCTTCTGTCTTGTAGAGTTCCTGCTGAGAAATCAGCTGTTAACCTTATGGGAGTTCCCTTGTATGTTATTTGTCATTTTTCCCTTTATGCTTTTAATACTTTTTCTTTAAATTTTGCCTATTTAATTACTGTGTGTCTTGGCATGTTTCTCCTTGGGTTCATCCTGTACAGGACTCTCTGTGCTTCCAGTACTTGGGTGGCTATTTCCGTTACAATGTTAGGGAAGTTTTCGACTATAATCTCTTCAACTATTTTCTCAGGTCCTTTCTCTCTCTCTTCTCCTTCTGGGACCCCTATAATGTGAATGTTGGTACATTTCATGTTGTCCCAGAGGTCTCTTAAGCTGTCTTCATTTCTTTTCATTATTTTTTTCTTTATTCTGCTCTGCAACAGTGAATTCCACCATTCTGTCTTCCAGGTCACTTATCCATTCTTCTACCTCAGTTATTCTGCTATTGATTCCTTTTAGTGTAGTTTTCATTTCAGTTATTATATTGTTCATCTCTGTTTATTTGTTCTTTAATTCTTCTAGGTCTTTTTTAAACATTTCTTGCATCTTCTCAATCTTTGCCAGCATTATTTTTCTGAAGTCCTGGATCACCTTCACTATCATTATTCTGAATTCTTTTTCTGGAAGGGTGCCTATCTCCACTTCATTTAGTTATTTGTCTGGGGGTTTATCTTGTTCCTTCATCTGGTACCTTCTGCCTTTTTATCTTGTCTATCTTTCTGTGAATGTGGTTTTTGTTCCACAGGCTGTAGGATTGTAGTTCTTGCTTTTGCTGTCTGCCATCTGGTTGATGAGGCTATTTAAGAGGCTTGTGCAAGTTTCCTGATGGGAGGGACTGGTGCTGGATAGAGCTGAGTGTTGCTCTGGTGGGCAGAGCTCAGTAAAACTTTAATCTGCTTGACTACTGATGGGTGGGACTGTGTTCCTTCCCCGTTGGTTGTTTGGCCTGAGGTAACCCAATGCTGGAGCCTACCTGGGCTCTTTGGTGGGGTTAATGAAGGGCTCTTGCAGGGCTCACCCCAATGAGTACTTTCCAGAACTTCAGTGTCCTTGTCCTCACGGTGAGCCACAGCCATCACCCACCTCTGCAGGAGACCCTCCAACACTAGCAGGTAGGTCTGGTTCCATCTCCCCTTGGGTCACTGTTCCTTCCCCTGGGTCCTGATGCACACACCACTTTGTGTGCCCTCCAAAAGTGCAGTCTCTGTTTCCCCCAGTTCTGTTGAAGTCCTGCAATCAAATTCCAGTAGCCTTCAAAGTCTGATTTTCTAGGAATTCCTCCTCCCATTGCCAGACCCCCAGGTTGGGAAGCATGACATGGGGCTCAGAACCTTCCCTCCAGTGGGTGCACTTCTGTGGTATAAGTGTTCTCCAGTCTGTGAGTCACCCACCCAGCAGTTATGGGACTTGATTTTACTGTGATTGTGCCCCTCCTACCATCTCAGTCTGGCTTCTCTTTTTTCTTGGATGTGGGGTATCATTTTTGGCGAGTTCCAGTGTCTTCCTGTCAATGATTGTCCAGCAGCTAGTTGTGATCTTGATGCTCTCACAAGAGGTAGTAGAGCATGTCCTTCTACTCTGCCATCTTGGTTCCAATCCTCCAATTTTTTCATTATTCCTATTTCCCCTCCATTTTTTCAGATTATACAAACCTCACACTTTTCACCTCATCATGTTCGACCCATCAAGGTATCCTTTTCTTCCCTTCTTTCACCTCTCCATTTAGAACTTGCATACTGAAAAAAAAGACGGAACTAATTCTTTCACATGAGGTTGTAAATATATCTAATAAGTAGGCTGACTGTATATCATGTAAATGAAGCCCCTTTTGATATTAAATGGGGACATTAACCAAATGGGATACTAGGATAAGAGGCATATAGTGACATTGCCCAGGAGAATTGTACATATGATCAGACTACTTATAAAACTTAATGTGGTACTTTCCTCTAAGGAAAAGAAAGTTTAACAGGGAAAAAGCTGATATAAAAATAATAATTTCTAATCACTGAATTTCAAATACCAAGCAGTATGTATGGGATTTTGACAAACAAGGGAGGTTGTCCCTGGACTTCTAAAACACTGTTTCTATTTTTCATCTCCAGCCCTTCATCTTTTGAGAAACACTAGTATTATATCTAGTAATAGATGTAATAAAAAATTGCTTGCATGTGCATCGTGCTTTAAAGTTTTAAAGTAGTATAATAGCTATTATCTTACTTAGACTACATAAGGACTCTATTGCACTTGTGTAGATTAAAACTGCTCCATTTATAGATGAGAACACTGAGTCAAACTCTGAGTCCTCCTACAGAGGGGACACATAAAATGCTGATCATTCTAGTGTATATAATGTGATGCCACTTAACAACAATCACCAATAGTATATTCTACAGAATAGTCTCATCACAGTATGCACAATAAGAATGGGAAACTGTTTACCATATCTCCTTCTTGGGGACTTATAGTTCAGATTTTCCTGTTATAGGCTCTCATAAAAAACAAAACCTATTCCCTAACTTACTTACCTGGAGACCCTTATGTTTCCCCATTAGTATTATCCTATTAGTATCCTAGGGAATTTGTTTCTCATGGAAAAATCTCAGAAAACTTTGCTATGAATACCTGCTGTTATGTAATAGTTAACACTGTGGCAAGTTAAAGTTTGGAAGCAAAATTCTTTCTGTCATTAGCCTAAAGGACACTATGTGCATCCTAAATTTTAAGTATATATCTCTGAAATATCTCTGAAATTGCCGACAGAGCTGGAATGTTTTAGTTGAAATAACATTACTCTGGCCAGTTTCTAGCCTTTGAAATGGATTCACCTGTTCCCTGGAGTCTACATGTCATCTATCCCTCTATCCTCTCCCCTTTTTACTGACCACCATCTCCAGGCCAGGAGGAGGCAACGAATACAAAAAAGGGGGAAAATACAAATAAGTTGGGGTTTTATTTTGTTTTATTTTACTGATTCTGAGTTAATCTCTTTAAATATTTTGAAGGAAGTATTTAGTTCTTATTATACAAAATATAATTAGTAGATTATTTGTGAAATACTTGTACCATATTTGTTTTCAGCTTTGACCAGTGGGTGACTCTCACTGTGTTTTATAGAGAAATTTTTTTAAAAGAACCTTAAGAATCAAGAGTAAAGTCCATCCTCAGTCAGGTCATTACCATGACTTTTGTTAAACATACACTTCAGTGGAAGAATTTTATCTTAAAATGTCTACAGATGAGTTTTCTATACTGGCTGAGGTTAGTATAGCTGGAAAGAGCTCTCAGCTAGGCAGACTTGGCTGCTGCGTAAACATGTTGACAAGGTGGGCATATTATAGGTTAAATGAAAGTAAAGTCAGTTTGTTAGAGTTCTTTAGAAAACTAAAGAACTCTAACAAGCCATGCTTGTTTTGTGCTATAATAGCACAAAATGTGTGCTATTCATTTCCCAGCCACACAAATGTTGGCTCTTCCTTATACATGCTTTAGTTATATTATTTATAGGAAAAGGGGGAAAACCCCAAGAAAACTGACTTTACTTTCAATTGATTGTTTAATAATTTTTACCTTTCAAATGTTGTGATGATATCAGAAATCTGCTACCTAAATGGAAAAATGTAACTTATGTACTCTTATTTAATAAAAGTCGTATGTAAGTCCTGAAAAAAATTTAAGAATCAATACAAAAAAAATAAGAGATTATGAAATGAAAATGCCAATGTCAGGACTGGACATAGTCTGGCCCAGGGAGCTGATGCTCTCAATAGAGTTGGAGAGCTGGTATTATAGGAAACTTTGCAGTAGGCATATAGTGATTCCAAGGAGTCAGGAGTTTGTGTTTTCCAGAATCAAGGCATTGAGTATATACCCACATTTACTAAGCTACTACTACATGCCAAATAATGTGGTAAACATATTTTTACTAACTAAATCCTCCCCAAATCTTCATGCTGTAGTATAGAATTCTTCTCTTACAGATGAGGAAAGTAAATCTTAGTGATATTATCAGATTAAGAAAGAGTTTCAAAATAAGTATATACTGAGCATCTAATATGTTTCAGTGTCTGTTGGGTGAATGGGATATAGAAATAAAAATAATAATATCCTTGCCATCATGATTCTTAAGTCTCCTTGAGAATGTGAAGCCAATGAACATAATTTTAAAAACAACTACAGGAACAAGCATATCAATGACACTGTTCCACTCTAGTTAAGGGAGGTCTTCACACAAGCTTTTCAGTCCCAATTGCTTCTTTTTATTAAAAAAATTGTCTATTTCTGCCTACTTACTCACAGAAGTAGAGAAACATTCTTCTTTCTACTCTGAAATGTAATATGAATGAGAAATAAGAGGAAAACAATTTATAATAAAATACTAAACATTCAAAAAGAAAAATGCTCAGAAGGAACTATATTACAAGTCAAAACTTCCACTTACATTTTCTATAGTTACCCAGAGAAAGGGTGTCTGTGTATGGGGAGATAACCTTAAAAAGAATCATGCTTTAATTTGGTTACTGAAAAAGAAAGTGACAACTCCACACTTGTTATTGAAAAATAATCCAACTAAGGTGTATCAGAAATACTTTTTTATATGTTTGCTGTTGAAAAGTACCAGCCAAGGTTAATCCAGTACCTGGGAAAGACTTCCCAAGTATTTGTTTTTGGCCATTAGTAGAGCATAGCCTTATTTTAGACATGTCTCCACTTTTGGGAGTACAGCTAAAAAGGGGTTTAGAAGATATTTCTTGTCGTTGGTGTGGTGAACTCTTGATTTTTCAATGTGATGACTTCAAAGACAGTTCTTGCTTAGGTGAAGTTTGTATTTCCTGCTGAATCACAGGTCTCCTTTTCAGCACCACCCACATTGGTGTTATAAGCAAAAGAAACCTGCAGTAGCATGTTCCCTATAAGCCTTGCAACAGAGACTTTCTGAATGTTACTTTCCTGATCCCTGCTTTCCAAACTCCAAAAAGTATATTAACCCATAATCCATTGAAATAAACCTTCTACTATTTTAAGAATTTAGAGGGCTTTAGTAAGGTAATTACCAAATCATAGCTGATCTTCATTATAAATGACACTTAAGATACTACCAGGGGCTTCCCTGGTGGTGTAGTGGTTGAGAGTCCACCTGCCGATGCAGGGGACACAGGTTCATGCCCCAGTTGGGGAAGATCCCACATGCCGTGGAGCAGCTGGGCCCGTGAGCCATGGCTGCTGAGCCTGCGCGTCCGGAGCCTGTGCTCCACAACGGGAGAGGCCACAACAGTGAGAGGCCCATGTACCGCAAAAAAAAAAAAAAAAAAGATACTACTGGGTTAAATTAATGTCTAGGGGATGCAAAATAGTCTTCAGGGAGAAAGTGATATGTGACTTGAGTCAGGAAAGTCAAACAGGCAATAATAAAGTGGAAAAATAAATCATGTAGAGGTGATGAGGGAATGGTATTGTCATACGGCAGAGAGAAAAGAGGGGAAGCAAGCTCTCTTGTGATTCTTGTAAGGGCACAAGTCCCATTCATTAGGATTCCACATTCATAGCCCTACCTATCTAATCCTAATTACTTCCCAAAGACCTCATCTCCTCATACCATCACATTGGTGGGTTGGCTTTCATAATATGAATTTTGGTGGAGACACAAGCATTCAGTCTATAACATCTATCAACATTTTAGTGATTTAAAATAAAACACAACTGAAAGAAACAATCAAAACCATTGCAACTAGCCATCCTCAAGTGATCTTCATAAACTTTGAGGAGAGTGGATTGATGATTATTAAAGTTTCACTTTAAAATAGTAGGAAAAGAATACGAAAAAAATGTGTCATGTGTTTTCCATGCATTCCATGCATTCATAGAATGCATTCCATACATTCATAGAATGCATTCAATGCATTCATAGAATGCGGCCGAGTTGGATTGTGATGGGTCTACATGAGATACACTGTCATGGAATGAATCAAAATATTGAGAAATTGTAATAATAATAATAACAGCTAATATTTACCTCATTTATTCCTTGTATAACCTTGGAGGCTTATGACCCATTTAGGTTAAACAACCTTGTGTCCCTTTGTTAGGAAAATAGCATATGTAACAAAATTTTTGCCCAACCACATTTTAATTATATTCATAATCATATGGCTATGTTTATATATTAATATTATAAACTACTTTTATATCTATTAATTAATTTGTCATAGTACTAAATTTATTTAAATTAATTTTCCTTAATTATAACAAAAGCAACATTCATGATTTATTTGGTATCTACTCTTTTCTTGACACACATTTTCTTATACTTGTTCTAATACCATCTCCTTCCCCCCCTCACGCATCCACAATTAAGTGATCACCTTTTTCCATATTACATACAAATAAGGAAACAAAAGCTCAGAGAAACTGGTCTAAATTTACACCTTTAATATTCCCCAGAACTACTGCTTAGATGCAAGTCATTTTTTTTATTCTATTCTAACACATTTGCCTTCACATTATGCTATAAGAGAAAGCCAGTGGAATATGAGTCATCTACTGTATTTTGCAATCAATGCTAGAATGGGCATGTAAATATTTCCTTTCTGTTTTAATCTTAAAATCTAAAAAACCTTTAGTACTTTCCCATAAAACTAATTATTAGTAAATGGTTTAATCTCTCCTCTTTTACCAGGCACCACATTCACAAATTAAGGTGATGTTTAATTGATTACCCATTTGTTTCTGGAAGTGGTTGGTAATAGCATCACCAGTGATCTAAGACTCCTAAGATGTTTTACAATGTTTATTCACCAGGGGTAAGAATCTGGATTGCTAGTGCATTGTCTTTGTCAGTAACTTGCTACCTAAATAAATCATGGATTTATTTTTGTTCCTTCCAGACAACAAGCATACTTAAGACAGGGAATTCTATAGGCAAGCTCTTGCTCCATCATTAAGTTTTTATATAGAGATTCCAGTGAACTCCTGCCAATAGGAAACCCATCTCCATTATCCTTCCACCTGTAAAAAGTTGGTGTCATCAGAGGCTGGAATACTGACAGGCTGGGGAGTTTAAATCAGAAGCCTGACTCACAGAATATATTTAGGCTAGAGACAAATAGTGAATGTTGAAATTGAATGGTAATTGTGTCCAGTGGATTTCTCTTTCTACTAAAAAAATAGGAGTGGACCTTTACAAATGTGACACTGTAGTAATAAATGTTTTGAAATGTCTATCTTGCCTCAATGAAAGGCATATCCCTTCTCTAACTTCCAGACCTTACAGCCTCTCTTGAAAATTTTCTTCATCAGTTATTCTCTCATTTATTTTTCATTCATTCATTCAATATATATTTGTAGAGATTCTGTTATGTTCTATTTCTTGTGCTAGTCCCTGGAGAAGTAAGGTGAAAGTTAGATAAAACTCCCAGCTTTTGAGAGGTAAAAGTGATGTTCTACTCTGGAAGAGGGAAACAATGAACATGTGAACATATACAATCATTACAGTTTAGGATAAGAGCCAGGAAATGAAAAAAGAAAGTAATTAGGTGTGATATTAAACTATTTCCCCCCCACAATCTCTACTACTGCCTCTTGTTTTAACCAGGGAAGTAACATTTATGCCACCCTCCTGGCCTCTACTTTTCAGTTTACCAAGGATAAGAATGGTGAGAGCCTGCCAAAGGCAATGAGCCTGAATGTACTTTACATGTTGTACTAGCACTCTATTAGAGACCTGTTTTCTGTACCAAGAATCATATCAAATTTTGCTAAATTATGGAAGGTTTTTGTTTAAAGAAAAAGGATATCAAAGTTTTTATTTTTTGGGTGGAGGCATGCCGACAAGCACAACAGGTTTATGTCCTGAATACTGTTTCTTTTTTTTTGTTTTTTAATTAATTAATTAATTAATTAATTTATGGCTGCATTGGGTCTTCATTGCTGTGCATGGGCTTCCTCTAGTTGCAGCGAGCAGGGACTACTCTTCATTGCGGTGTGCAGGCTTCTCACTGCGTTGGCTTCTCTTGTTGTGGAATGCAGGCTCTAGGCACATGAGCTTCAGTAGTTGTGGCATGTGGGCTTCAGTAGTTGTGGCTTGTGGGTTCTATAGTGCAGGCTCAGTAGTTGTGGTGCTCAGGCTTAGTTGCTCCGTAGCATGTGGAATCTTCCCAAACCAGGGCTTGAACTCGTGTCCCCTGCATTGGCAGGTGGATTATTAATCACTCTGCCACCTGGGAAGCACTGAGTACTGTTTCTTGAATGATAAAGTCCTTCTATCTTTTCCAGTTCCAGACATAAGAAAAGTAGACACACTTTTAGCAAGACCCACACCCAGCCTCTCTGGGTATGGTTTATCCAGGACCCTCCCCTAGCTTCTCTCTGGGAAACATCCTGGATATATCCAATTTTCTATCCCTTCCTTCATTTTTCTGTTCAGTGTCTATTTGGCAAGCAAGTATTCAGTGTCTATAATGTGTGGCAAACATGGTTTTAAGTGCTGGAGATAGAGCAGAGAACAAGACTAATGAAGAACTTTCTCGAGGAGAGGAGAAGGATAATAAACAAATAGAAAGGAAAAGTGTGAAACGGCAGTAAAGTGCTAAGCATAGAATTAACATAGAGTCTGGAAACAAAGAAGAATCTGATGACTACTCTCATTTGAGTAGTTAAGGGGAGTCATATCTGACTAGGTGATATATAAACGAAGATCAGAATGACAGGAAAGAGCCAGCCATGACATGATGAAGGGAAACATCCAGTGCAAAGACCCCAAGACATGTCTAGGAGCAGAAAGATCACTCCTGTGGCAGAAGTATAATGGATGTTGAGGAAATTGGAAAAGAAGGTGCTCAGAGGGTATGGCAATTGTCATGATACACAGAGATTCATGAGCCATGTTAAAGAGTTTGGGCTTTATTGGCTTATTCAAGGTAAAAATAAGAAATTACTGAAGACTTTCAATCAGAAGGACTATGAAACTGATTTATGTTCTAGATCAGTGCCTCTCAAACTTATTGTGCTTACAAATTTGTTAAAAATAAAGATTTTCTAGTTCAGTAGGTCTGTGGTGGAGACTGAGATTCTGCATTTCTAACTAGCTCTCATGTGATGCCGATGCTGCTGGTTCAGTCAATCTTTAGAATAATGAGGTTCTAGAAGATCACTGAATGCCACTGGAGAATAAGTTTCAGGGAGACAAGAGAACAAGCAGGAAGACCAGTTCAGAGGCTCTTCTTATAGCATTTCTGGTGAGAGATTATGGAGACTTGGAGAATTTTGTTGCTAGTAGAGATGGAGAAAGTAGTTGCTTTCAGAATATGTTGTGCAAATGGAATTGACATAGGTTCCTGATGACTGGATGTAGAGTGGGGAGAGGGAAAATGAGAAATCAATGAAAATTTCTAGAATTTTGGCTGGAGCAATTATGTAGATGATGATGCCATTTAAGGAAGACTAAGAGAAAGAGCAGGACTGGGATTATGTCAGTCTTGTCCCCAACTTCAACCCACATTTAGAACAGGTTTTAGGTAGGACGTTTAAAAAATATATTTTACCACTTATCATAAATGTTAAAGATACAAAAGGAAGATTTTATCATCAAAGAGTGGAGCACTTTATAATGATGTCAATAAATAAGAAACATTGGAAATTGAGTTTCTCAAATCCTCTTCAAATTCCACATGTACATAAAAATAATGATGCTCAAAGTCACATATTCAAAGGAAAAATATTATGTCAGAAGCTACTGAAAAGCCATATAACAATGTCATTGAGCTCTGGATGGTTAAATCTAGGTATTAATTTTGAGCTGTAAGCTTCATAGAATTAAAGACAAGAAATATTGTTTACACATAAAAACAATAAGTCAAAAATGGAATTTTATTGTCTATGTGTTGTAAGAAAGGTTGGCTCTCCCTTTGCATTGTCAAATGTGATTTATGAGATGGCAAACTGCTTCTCAAATTTAAAAACTGTTAAATTACATGGGAATACTATAATATATCCATGGCAATTATATGCCAGCAGGTTTGTAGCTCTTAAGGTCAGGGGCCAAGAGTTCTCTCCCCAAGGTGTGTTAAAGAAGTATTAACTAGCTCTTCCTTGAGCAGATGTATTTAAATATACTGATCTTTGTTTCATAAGCAGTGCTATTTGAAAATATAGGAAATATTCTTGAGCATTCCTAGAAATCTCTGAGTCTAATCAAGGTCTAGACAGAAGCTCTGCTAACAATGAAGGCCATGGCAATTTATTTGGCCTCAGATCTTGCCTGACAGAAAGAGATGAACTGACAGAGAAACTCCATCTTATACTTAATACAGTAAAACCATTCTAATTTTAGCAACACCCTAGCAGTTAAGCAATCATCCCAATTATCTGAAGCTGGTATGGTGGGAGAACACTTGATTTACAGAGAGTTATTGTTTAAAACATATCAACTCACACCAGTAATTGGAAGATGATAGTAGACCAAATCATAAGTAATGGAAACATTTCAGAGAAAGGAATAAAGAGTGGAATAGATACAGATGTGTATTTGTGGAGTGAGAGTGGAGGAAAGAGTTTATCTATTGAACTGTTTATAAAGGACAATTGAAGAACTACAGGATAAAATAAAGATTTCTCCTTTTTCTCAGCTAAATGTAAAACACTGTTGCTAATTCATAGGTAAACCTTTCTTTGGGAGATATACAAGCCAAGTCCTGCTCAATTAGAAAGAATAAGAACCTCTGGGATTTACAAAATGTTTCATAGTTTGCAAAGAAAAGGCAACTCTTCCTGTTAGTTAGTTATTCTCTGGTGGCCCCAGAACCCCTATTACTTTTACTATATTGTATCTTAAGGCAGCTTCCTCCACCACTGGACTTTCAACTCTGTTACCTTGGCACTCTTTAATAGGTCCTCAAACAACTTTGAATAAATAAATGAATGAGTGAATCAATGAAAGCATTTTTGAAGTCACTACCTCATCACAAAAACTTTTAGCTTAACATGTAAAGAGAAGAAAAATCAAATCAACTCTTCAGATTAGGAATGTTAGGTTAAGTGACTTGTGAATTTTCAGTTGTGGAGCAAGGGCTAGAACACAACTGTTTTTATTCCAAATCTTTTCCTCTTTCCATTTTACTCCGAGGTTCTCTGGGACAACAATTGAATAGGCTTCCTCAGTTCACAGTTAGGAGAAGAGTGAGCCACTCCCTTGATTATTTTGAATGGCCCAGGATACTCCAGTCTCCTTCCTGAAAATGTGTTCTGCTTCCTGAAAACCCTATACCACACCAACTTCCCGGGCTATTTAATAATCTCATGGCATCTCTTTCAGAAGATGCCAGTAATAAGGATTGTCAATTTCAGCAATAAATGATCTTAAAGAAAAGGGAAAAAAGACAGTTATCTATAGAGAATATGCATTGTGATCCAGGGTTTTTTCTTATGTAACCTGTGTAGTATATCTTAATTACCCTTATATGAAATACACACACACATACACACACACACACAGAGTAAGAATCCCTCACAATCTCACCACAATTCAGAATACTTATAAAATATGATGTATGTAGTAAAAACCTCCACCTATGGTCACTTCAATCCCACCAGACCTCCATTTCAGTCTATATTCTTCTAAACTTCAGATAGAGCACACTCTATTAATCTCTGTCTCTGTTTCCTTATATTTTCACCTAAAATAACATGGGCTAATGTTATACAGACTTGTCAGCAAATTACTTTCTTTTTTTCCCCCAATTAATTATATATCATTCACACCCACATGAATTTAACCTTTAATTCAGCCTTGGGAGAAAGTATGATTATACTGAACTCATTTACACAAACAAGGATATTGAAGATCAGACATTTCAAAACTTTTGCCCAAGACCACAGATTAAATAGCAGAGTCAGTATATAGACCCAATTGTCCCATATTCCATAGCCCACAGTCTTTTCCCTGAAGCATTGAGTCTCTCTCAGAGAAGAAAGAACAAACTCACCTGCCATGTCCATTGTTTTATGCACAGTCTGCTGATTAACATCATACGTACTAAGTCTATCTAGTGTTTGGAATACTCTATCAAACTTTTGGGTCTTCCTTAATTCCACCTGTTACTGAGCCCACTCCAAAAGCAAAAGTTGTGAACATTCAGAGGCAGCTGCAGAACTAGTCAGAATTGGCACCATGTCCATGGCAGCCGCAGAGATGCCGGGGAGATGCCTGTGGCCCTTGAGCCAATTATCTGTGCACTGTTGCTGGCATCAGGGTGATTCTAGACCTGGTCTTGTGTATCCAACCGTTGTTCACTTAGTGCTGGGTTAGCACAGTGGCAATAACACCTAAACTACATCATAAGCTTTACTTTTATGTAAGAAACTTCCATGCTAGGGTTGAACTTTTCAAGTTGATTCCTTCCATTATTGTCTTAGGGGCAACGAGATACACTCTAGTCTCAGACATCATGCCTATTAGCATGCAAGCCTGATTTTTAGTGACTAGCTCTCTGCTTGTCACACAGAGACTGTTCAACTGATTTTGACTAATAGACTGAATGAATAGATGATAGGGTGGTACTGCTGGATCCTAGGTTTTAGCTGCTCACAGTGACTAAGGTCAGAACCTTAAGGTATTCCAGTCAAAACTAGCTGCCTGGGACTCCTGTAGCATACAAAAGGAAAGAACTTTCACCTTGGAATAAGAAAGCTGGGGTCATTGTCCTAGATCTGTTTATAGCTATATAATTATAGATGGGTAACTTAATCTCTCTATGTCTCAGAATATTCATCTTCAAAAAAGGGAGAAGATACAAATATAATAGCTTTATTTCAGAGTTCTTGTGTGTAATTAATGAGAGTAAATGTTAGTGTGGTTTCTTAATACACCACATTATAGTTGTGGGTATATAGAATTTTTAAATCTAATAATTAGAAACCACACTAAAGATTGGGCACTATCTTCATTGTCAAGACGAAGAAATTACAGTAGCAGGGTAGACGTGAAATCATTGGAAACCGAATTTCACTAATGTGCAAGAAGCCCAGGTGAGCTTGAAGGAGCACTGATAGTTGAATTATATTTATCAAGGAAGCATTCTGAAGAAGATGGAGTTGAAGAACACAGTGCTGTTCAGACAACCCTAAAAGGTAACTAATTTCTGAAAGCTTTTTCCAGTTTGTGCAAACGTTAAAATTCATTTCTCTTAGGAATAACACTATTGTGGACTCTGAAAACCATATGAACTCTGCCTCCTAAGTCTTTCTTTCACTAGTTCTTTATTTATTTTTACATCCAAAGGAAAATTTTTTATTGAATTATCCAAATTTTCTCCATAAAAATAACAATCTGACCAATAAGGCCAGTCAATGGAATCACTCTGAACTATATTTTTTCAATGTAATCAAAACTCAACCTGCCTATGCATCACAAGACAGAAAAGTGAATCAATTATTGGCTATAGCCCCTCCCAGACCATCTCTTCCTCCATGGCTTGCTCTCTGTTTCCAGTTTACTACTCTGACATCTTTGGTTTCAGATATCTGTTTCTGACTTCTCCTTTGCCTTGGGCCTTCATTCTCTGCCTAAGTGACTGTCCCAACCTTACCTAATCCAACTGGACTCTCAGCTTCCAGTGTGCTGAGTTTTAGCTTCCCTGCAGCTCTAGTTAAGATACATTTTGCTGCTAGCCTTGACCTTGCAAGAATGACAGCAGGAAGGCTAACCTCATCCGGTGCCTCTCACGCTTTTTCTAGGTCTCTCCATTACAAGAGCGAGAGTAAATGTATTTCTGATTTTTGCTGAGTGAGTTGAGTTGTGCATTGAAGGTGTGGAAGTTTAGTAGCTGTGTTCTTATTTATCATCTGTAAAGATCACCCTCCTTTCTATCTTCATTGACCCTTGTTTTTCAACTGCTGGGTTCCTAGGTAAATAATTCAGATTTTACTTGTTTACACTAGGTGATCTGAGGTATACCTAAACATAGATACAGTAAAATTGGAAAAAAAAATTAAACAAAAGATTTAAAACCCAAGTAAGCAAAGTGGTGGAAGGAGAAGGAAAGTAAACTTTGGAAAATCAAGGCTGTGAGTTATGACAGCTGAATCTATCATTATGTCTACGTTTCCTGGTTTCTAAGAAAAAAAAGACACTTGATGTGTCATGCAGTTCTAATTCTTTATTAGGAGGAAACAGACAAGTTCAAATTAGAAATAGGCTATACTTTGGTTTATTTTCTGAGTGAAAAAAAAATCTTAGTAGATTCACATAAGGGATTTCGAACAAAAATAATGAATAATATTTTCTGTATTTGTATCCCTCCTCCCCCTCAAAATAAAAATACTCCTGCATTCCATGTATGAATATTTCTTTTACTGAAACTCTACAAAATTTGAGAAAACACATTGCATCTTGTTCTGTAAAGGTAGTTCTATACATACCAGAGAGAGGATTTTCTGTGAAGCAAATAATACCTAAGCTTCAGAGTCCCTTACAGGTCTGGGACACTTCCAAGTCACTGAACCAAATTTGCAATTGCAATTTGTTTTGTTTTCTTACTTGTATAAGTTTGTCATCCCACAAAATATATATTTCTCCAAATCAAATTTCATGTAATCTAGGTGATCTCTTTAATCTGAGGTACTTTTAGAATTTGAAGAGTGACTAGTAGACAAATTTTATTGGCTAGCCTTCTGAAACATCAGCTGCCTTCTCCAAGCAGATAACATTATCTATATGGCAGTCAAAAAATAACTAAGGTCTCATAGCAGTATTTAAAGGACAGCTATTCATTATTGTTGATTGAAAATATCCACAAACCCTAGATAATATGGTTTTATTCAATGGCTATTTATTAAAATCTCACAATGGATTTGTTTCTGTGTTAAATGCAGTCAGTATTAAAATCAAGGACATAGGTACTACTTTTAAAGAACCTCTAGTCTAATGGAAATATATATGCACTATCATATAACATCATGAATACTATAATTACAGTATATACGAGCATGAAAGAGTTAAACAATTATGCAAGTTAGACAACTTCTCTGAAAGTTCTAGAGAATAATTCACCCAATAATAAAATTAATAAATGTAATATTTTGTTATGAAAATTGATAATTACCTTAAATTTCCTAGTAATTTGGGGTATATTTATTAAATATTTTGACAGTGATCCTTTACAGGAATAAAAAAGAAGTAAAGAATCATAGAAGAGTAGGAGTGAGTTTAGATATATATGAATCATTTGAAAAGATAAAGGAACCTGAAATAATACATTTAGGGCTTTGACTGGTTAGAGAGAAGGGACCTAAGATTAGGATGAAGGAGATAACTGGGCTGGTCAGAGGATCCTAAGTGGTCCTACAATGCCTCACACGAATATCTGATTCACAGAACTGAAAGGGTCATTTGAGATAAGCATTTTAAAGTAAACAAGGTTACTACCAAGGTTTCTCTATGTTAACTATACAACCAATATTACATCTTCAGAGCCATGACAACGTGGGGAATCAATATACCATCTATTAAACCTTTTTGTTTTGCTTGGCTATCCCGTTTCATTGCCAGTAATTCTAGAGCTCATATATACTTTTGTTACACATGGGCTCACCAACTTTCATCTTAAGGTGGGCCTTCTACAGAGTCCTTCAACGCTGATGATGCTGATGTTGCTCATATTGTCAAGGATACCAGCTCAGCCTGAAAAAAAAACCCCAAAACCCTTTGTATCTTCTGCAGTTTATGTTGGAATACCTTCTTGTGTTCAAAGTGCCACTCTCTTGAAGATGAAGCTCAGAACTCTCTATTATTGATACTGTATCCTGGTTGCTCCACAATGGTTGAAACTCTGCCATTATGCCTCCAGTGGCAAGACCTGATGTCACAGCTAAAACCTTCACTCCAAAGCATTGTCACTGTTCATCCTTTCTACACCCACCAGATTGCAAATATAAAAGTGCGATCTATTAATATCTCATGGTTAATCTTGATCCTATCTTTGTTCTTCTCATTGGCATTAGTGGAGATCATTGTTTTAGCACTGTAGTTTCTCAAGGAGAAAGATAGGATGGCAACTTCTTGGGGGTATAGTCAATTAAGAGTAGTTCATTCCAGAATGGTTTTCAGCATCATATTTCTTTATATACACTCATACAGTCAGTTCTCCCAGTACACCTTGATAGTTTTAGCAGATGGTCCAGTGTCTGCTTCCTTCTCAATGTAGCACTCTCAAATCACACTTCTCCACAACCACATAACTCAGTGTAGGGCCTAGCCTGCTGGCCCTGACTCTTTCCAGGCATGTGGTAATATTTATCTCATAAACCTTGTTTACCCTGCCTAGCATATGGATCTTGGCTGGAAAAACCTGAGTCCTTCAGAAAGACTTGCAGGTAGACCAGATAAGAGTTTGTATCCTTTCTTTTCCTTCATTTCCTCATGACATTTACTTACCTCCTACTCAGCAAACTTCAAGCTTTGCATATTAATAATTTATCTTTCTGAAGAAAAGAAGTTCTGTCTCACTACTCAGCACAGAGACCCACATATGCATTAGTTTATATCTGAGGAAGACAGACATAAACCTCAAGAAGGCTGTGGCCTTGTAGGGAAAAAAAATCTGAATAAATATTTATAAAACATCATGATGCTGTGGAGAAATTAGGCTATAACAGAACAATACTTTGAAGGCCTGTGGGAATAATACTGCCTGAAACAAATACAGCAAAGCACAAGTTTTAATTGACTACTTCTATCTGTTTTGGACAAATCCAAATAGATTGTCTAGAAAAAACACAGAGTGAGGAGTCAGAAAGTTCTTAGTCTTTCAAATTGAATCTGGAAATAATATGCCCCAGCCCCCACATTTGCAGATACTTCCAAATTGAAATTATTCCACCTCCATGAATATGAAAGCCATCATAGGTTTTGTCTCAGCAACTTTTGCTGGGAAGTTACCCAGAACAGAAAAATATTAGATCCTGTATTTTCCTTTATAAGAAAAAATGTTATATGACTCAAAAAAAAAAACCTTCCCTGAAGAACAGAATTATTGTACTTCAGCGACAATCTGTTATTGTGCTGTTTTCTAAATGAGTTGATTAAAATTCAAGGTATCCTAAATTCTACATTCCTCCATATGGCTCTCTTGTGTTTACTATGCAATTTGTGAGCTAACTAACCTAAAAAAATGGTTTTTTTTGAACCCATATTATAGCTTTTGAATGATGAGGATTTTTTTTTTCAGCCTTCAAGATCAATGTTTAAATTTCCCAATACATTTCAAAAATAAAACAAGATATACTACCATGGTAAAACATTTTTATGCTAAAAAGTAAATTTAATTAACTCCAAATAAAATGAAATAGAAGAGGAAGAGGAAGAGGGAGAGGTAGAGAAGACCATCAATAATTCAGAAGTTTAGAGTATAAATTACATGATTTTCGCAGTGTTAGCTAGCAATAGCTGGAGTTATGTCCATTTGAACCAAGTTATTTCCGTTTCCAGGTCTGTTGTCTTTATTTAAGAATCACCAGAGTAGCAGTTACTATATCTAGATACTGGCCCAGGCACTTTACAAATATTACATCATTAAATCCTCAAAATAATCTTATGAGGTGATACAACCACAATCTCCATTTCACAGATGAGGAAAATGAGGAAGAGAGTATTTCTACTTGGCAGAACCAGGATTCAAGATCACGTGAGGTATTTTAAAAAATTTCTGGCCTTAATTTAGATCAATGAAGTGAGACTCTATGGAGGTTAGACAAAGGCATGCACATATTTTCAAAGCTCCCAGTTGATCTTAATAGGCAGCCAGGTTTGAGAACCTCTGTGCTCCAGGGAGCTTCAGCAGAAAACAGTGGACAAGAGCAAAGAACTGTGTAATCAGATGATCCTGGGTGCAAACCTTAGTCCTTTTACCTAATAGGAGCACAGTTAGGAGGAAGTTACCTTTCTGGCTGTGTCTTGATTTCCTCATTATCAACTGGGGATAATAATGATACACCATATCTACTTAATGGGTTTGCCACAGGGCTAATATTTAACTCTTTCATCACACTGACTGAAATGTGTTAATAAAGAAGAAACTCTCACATGTATGTCATAGGAAAATTAACAGATTAAGAGAAGATTTGGGCTACAATAATTTGATGGGATATGGTAACTTAATAGGATTAGGTAGGATGATGATTTAGGTCCTACTTATTCTCTATTTTATAATATTTTGTTTCATGGTTTTTAGAATATCTGAAATCATTCCTGGAGTGCTTATTTAGGAGGCCATGAATGTTGATTCATAACTCTCAATTGCACATTGCAATTATTATTTTTGTTTTTAATATATTTCTTTAATGTCTATAACTAAAATTTGTGTATAATTTGTAAGCACAAATCACTGGTTAAGCTGTTGACACATAATATCCAATTAAATATTTATATTGTCTCTATGAATTAGTTATATTTTTTCAAATTTTACTAGGAAATTGAGACACATAGCTAATGTGTTTTCCAGCATCAGATACTGGTTTTCTACCCTCTCCTGTCTTGTAACACATTTACAGAACCACTGTAACACATTTAAAGTTTTTCTTACAACAGTATCTTAGTTCTGTAACTGTCTGGATTAATCAGCATTTACAACTGTAATGCTGCATAACAAAAAACAAAGCCAAACAAAGCTTAATGATATATAATAATAATTGTTTTGTTTTTGTTTTTTCACTCATGTAGCTGCAGCTTGGCTGTGATTCATCTGAACTGGTTGGATTTGGCTGAGTTTGGCTCCAAGCCAAAGATAGGTTCATGTGAATTCCATGTGTCTCTCATTCTTCTGGGAATATGGGTTATTTGACACACATTCTTATATGATAACAGCAGAAATAAAAGAGGGGTGAGAACAAAACTGCAACAACTTTTAAGGCTTGAACTCAAGCTGGCCCACTGTCACTTCTCCTTACACCTATTGATCAAACATTGATGGACAGGGATATATTCTCTGCTTCTAGTAAGAGGAACTGAAAAGTCAAATCAAAAAGGTCAGAGATACAGAGAGTGGTAACAAATTACGGTCAATGATATACAGTCCCTTTCAGTTAGTAAGTGACATATCTAATACTTGAAACTGAAATCTCTCTTAATACAGAATTGGGTGTCTTTTGTGAAATTTTTTGTGAAATTTTTTCATTGACAACCTAGGAATGATAATTTCAGAAGTTTGAAGAAAATATCAAAATGAAATTTGGTGGGCTCTTTTCTATGCTCTTTATCTGCTAAAATTAGAATTAATAATTGTATTAATTTTAACTAATTTATAGCATTCCCCAATTGTGAATTAGTGATTAACAGGTGATTATCTATCTATTACAAGGTCAACATGTATACATGTTGGTCAGAAGCAACTACACATGCACATACAATTACTTTGAAGATCACAGTCACAGTAGGCTATTTCTCCTTCAATTTAAAACTTTACATCCGAGGTTCAAGATGGTGGAGGAGTAGGTGGACATGGAGATCATCTCTCTCCATGGATGCATCAGGAATATATCTATAGATGCAACAATTCTCATAGAACACTGGCTGAAAACTAGCAGAAGACTTGGACACCAGAAAGGACTATAAATATCCCAGCATAACTGATTAGGATGGAAAAAAGAAGGGAGAAGCAAGAGGAGAAGAAGTGGGATGTAGCCTGCACCCCAGGGTGGGGGAGCTGAAGCAGAGGAGAGATTCCCAAATTCAGGAAAATACCCTCTCTGACAGGGAAATTAATTGGGACAGAAGGGAAGCATTTGAGGCTGTCAGAAGAGGGTGAAGTGGCCAATCTGTGGCAGACAGGACTGAGTGAAAAATACATGACAGTCCATAATGTGACCCTACGTGCCCCAGACTGGGAATTGTGTTCATAGGTATGCAAGGGGGCTGGGAGCTGGTGCGTGGAGATTGGAGAACAGGCCTAGAGGGAGAAATCCTGTTGGCTGTGGGAAGACAGACAGAAAGGATGGGAGGGAGGAAATCTGCAGCAGGGAATGCCTATGGAGGAAGACCGGACTGTCATGGAAACAGGACGCTACCACTGAGTCACACGCACAGGGAGGAGCCACTGTTGTAACCTCTCTCTCCCCACATGCCAGCGCCTGCCAACAGCAATAAAAGAAGCCCACTCAGGGCTGGATCTTGGGAACCAGCTGTCAAGCTATAAAAAAAGAAAAACCCTCAGAGCTGGTCCTCACATGCCTGCTGGTGCCTGGGCACCAGAAAAAGCCTGGCCAGGACTGGTCCTCATGTATCTTATGCTGGACACCAGAAAAGGCCCTCACTAGAACCATATCTCTTGCACCTGTGGCTGCCAGCTTCCCTGCACATTTGGTGCTGCCAGCCCTCCCACAATCTAAGCAGTCATACCAACTCTGCCCCCAGTCCTCAGAGAGGCAGACCCAAGAAGTCCAAGGCACTGAGTCCAGCCTCAGGACCAGACTCCTATGGGTGGACCACATGCAGAGGTGGTGATAAAATCAAAGCTGAACCCCAGGGATGGGGTGACTAAGGAAGAAGATCAAAAATCTTTCCATCAGCTGTACAAGCTGCAGATTAAACCCCTGTGATCAGCTAGGTAGACCCTGCATCTGTGGAATATCTGAGTAGACAATGAGTGTTCCCACAAATGAAAATGGTCTAGCTCTGGCAGCTGTGGACTTTGGGGGCAAGCACACACAGGAACTGGGCCAGGTCAGAGTCTGAGTGGTCCCCACAGGGCCCGCAGCAGGTCCAGAGACCAGCCCAGAAGGAGAGGAGAGACTCTTGGTGAGGCAAAGGTGGGCTGTAGTTCATGGCATGTGCAAGGTAACTTACAGCAGAGACCCCAGGGAAACATAATTATTATTATTAATTTTATTATACTTTGATTCATTCTGTTGTTGGTTCTGGCTTTTTTGTTTGTTTGTTTCTTTCTCTCTCTCTCTCTCTCTCTTTTTTGTTTGTTGTTTTAGATTTTTCTTTTTATTATTATTTAGTCTTTTGGGATCTCCATATTTTATAACTTTTAATTTTTAATATTTCTATTTTTAATTTGCTTTTCTGTTGTTCTGTGATATTTTCCCTTTTCTTTTTCTTCTTTTTCTTTAGCATATTTTCCTATTTTTTATATTTCCATTTCTACTTTGCTTTTCTTTGATCTTGTGTTTTTCCATTTTTATTTTATTTTATTTTTATTATTTTTTAATCATTTTTATCAGTTTGTTCTGTTTCCTTGCTTAATTTTTCAGTTGGCACACTGCCTTGGTTTTGTTTTTAGGTTATGTGTTTTTGTTAGGTTTAGTCCTAATTGTCTAATTTCGTTTTTGAGTTCTATTTGTCTGGTTGTTCTTGTGCTTTTTGTTTTATTTGGCTCTGTTTTTGTTTCTTTTACATGTGTACGTTTGTTTCCTTGTTTCTGTTTTTGTTTGCTTGCTTTTGTTTTTACCATTTCTCTGGGGTTTTGTTTGTCTCTTTTCTTTAACATATTTTCTATCTTATCTTTATTTTATTTTTATTTCTACATCACTTTTCTGTTGTTCTGTCTTCTTTCCCCTTTCTCTTTTTCTTTTTTTTTTAAACATTTTTGTCGGGTCTTTTTGTTTCTTTGCTTCATTCTTCAGCTGGCACTCTGCTTTGGTTTTGTTTTTGTGTTTTTGTCAGCTTTCTTTTCAATTGTTTGATTATGTTCTTGGATTCTTTTGTTTGTCTGGTTGTTCTCTTGCTTTTTTTTTTTTTTTTTTTGCGGTACGCGGGCCTCTCACTGTTGTGGCCTCTCCCATTGCAGAGCACAGGCTCCAGACGCACAGGCTCAGTGGCCATGGCTCATGGGCCTAGCCGCTCCACAGCATGTGGGATCTTCCTGGACCAGGGCACAAACCTGTGTCCCCTGCATCAGCAGGCAGACTCTCAACCACTGCATGACCAGGGAAGCCCTGTTCTCTTGCTTTTTGATTTATTTGGATCTGTTTTTGTTTCTATTGTGTGTGTGTGTTTCCTTGTTTCTGTTTGTTTGATTTTACTTTTTACTATTTGTCTGGGGCTTTGTTAATTTTTTTTTTTTATCTTAATCCCCTTTATTGCCAGGTTGAATGAATTGTGGGGTCTTGGTCCCTCAACCAGAAGTCAAGCCTGAAGCTCTGGCATGGGAACACTGAGTCCAGGGCACTGTACCACTAGAGAATCCCCAGCCTCAGGAAAGGTTAACCACAGAGAGCTCTTGTGGAGGCCACTATCTGAATCCAAGACCTGGTTCCACCCAACTGACAGCAGCTACCAGTGCTGGATGCCTCACACCAAACAACAAACAAGACAGCAACATAAACCCACCTATCAGCACACAGACTACCTAAAGTCATACTAAGCTCAGAGACACCCCAAAACACACCACCTGACATGGTCCTCCTCCTCAGATGGAAAAGACTCAGCTCCACCCACCAGAATGCAGGCACCAGTCCCTTGCATCTGGAAGCCTACATAAGCCACTGGATCAAACTCATCATCAGGAGTAGAGAACAGAAACAAAAGGAACCACGACCCTGCAGCCTGGGGAAAGGAGACCTCAAATACTGTAAATTAGACAAAATGAGAAGACAGAGAAGTATCTTACAGGCAAAGGAGCAAGATAAAAACCCACAAGACCAAATAAATGAAGAGGAAATAGGCAAACTACCTGAAAAAGAATTCAAAGTAATGATGGTAAAGATGATCTGAAACCTTGGAAATAGAACAGAGAAAATACAAGAAACATTTAACAAGGAACTTGAAGAACTAATGAACAAATAGTAATGAACAACACCATAACTGAAATTAAAAATACTTTAGAAGGAATCAATAGCAGAATAACTGAGGCAGAAGAACAGATAAGTGAGCTGGAAAATAGAATGGTGAAAATAACTGCCACAGAGCAGAATAAAGACATAAGAATGAAAAGAATAGAAGACAGTCTCAGAGACCTCTGGGACAACATTAAATGCATCAACATTTGAATTATAGGTGTCCCAGAAAAAGAAAAAAAAAGAAAGGGTATGAGAAAATATTTCAAGAGATTGTAGTCGAAAACTTCCCCAAAATGGGAAAGGAAATATTCCATCGAGTCCAGGAAGCACAGAGAGTCCCAGGCAGGATAAACCAAAGGGGAAAAATGATGAGAAAAATATTAATCAAATTAAAAAAGTTAAACACAAAGGAAAAATATTAAAAGCAGCAAGGGAAAAGCAACAAATAACATACAAGGGAATCCCCATAAGGTTAACAGCTGATCTTTCAGCAAAAACTCTACAGAGCAGAAGGGAGGGGCAAAATATATTTAAAGTGATGAAAGGGAAAAATCTACAACCAAGATTACTTTACCCAGGAAGTATCTCATTCAGATTTGACAGAGAAATCAAAAGCTTTACAGACAAGCAAAAGTTAAGATAATTCAGCACCAAAAAACCAGTTTTACAACAAATGCTAAAGGAACTTCTCTAGGCAGGAAACACAAGAGATGGAAAAGACTTAAACAAAATCAAAACAATTAAGAAAATGGTAATAGGAACATACATATTGATAATTACCTTAAATATAAATATATTAAATGCCCCCACCAAAAGACATAGACTGGCTAAATGGATACACAAACAAGAACAATATATGTGCTATCCACAAAAGATCCACTTCAGACATACAGACTGAAAGTGAGGGGATGGAAAAATATATCCCATGCGAATGGAAATCAAAAGAAAGCTGGAGTAACAGTTCTCATATCAGAACAAATAGACTTTAAAATAAAGACTATCACAACGGACAGGGAGGGACACTATATAATGATCAAGGGAACAATCCAAGAAGAAAATATAACAATTGTAAATATCTATACACCCAAGATAGGAGCACCTCAATATATAAATCAAACGCTAACAGGCATAAAAGGGGAAATGGACAGTAATGCAATAATAGTAGGTGATTTTAACAGCCCACTTACAGGAATGGACAGATCATCCAAACAGAAAATAAATAAGGAAACACAAGGTTTAAATGACATGTTAGACTAGTTGGAATTATTTGATATTTATAGAACATTCCATCCAAAAACAACAGAATACACTTACTTCTCAAGTGCACATGGAATATTCTCCAGGATAGATCACATCTTGGGTCACAAATCAAGCCTTGGTAAATTTAAGAAAACTGAAGTCATATCAAGCTTCTTTTCCAACCACAATACTATGAGACTAGATATCAATTATAGGGCTCCCTTTTGATGGATATTTGATGGACATGTTTTAAGTATTTTGTTACCATCATTGGTTGATTGAATAGCCTTTTCGTAAAATTGCCCATGTTCTTTTGTATATATTGCCAGTTCCCCTCCATTAGAGTAGTGACAGTTTGCATTCCCACTGATAATATCTGAGAGTTTGTTTTCTCAGAACTTTATCAACAGAATCAATTGTCAATCTTGTGATACTTTGCCAATTTTATAAGTGAGAAATTCGATCTCACTTAGAGTTAATTTGTGTCTCTCTTATTATAAGTGATGTTTAGCATCTTTAACATACTTAAGTTCCATTTACATTTTCTTCTATGGAGTTCAGGTTCATATTTCTAATACATCCTCTCTAAGCTAGTCAATATTTTTCTTCGCCATCATTAAAAGTCTTTAAAATATAAATATTAATTTATTCATAAAATAAACTACAAAATGAAAATCCTAATTCAAAAAGATACACACACCCCAATATTTATAGCAACATTATTTACAATAGCCAAAGTATAGACTCATCCCAAGTGCCCATCAACAAATGGATAAAGAAGATATGATATATATATATATAAAGAAATATTACTCAACCATAAAAAGAATGAAATTCTTCCATTTACAACAACATAGATAGACCTAGAGAATATTATGCTTAGTGAGATTAGACAGAGAAAGACAAATACTGTATGATATCACTTATACATGGAATCTAAAAAATAATACAAATGAATGTATGTCCAACAGACTCACATATATCAAAAACAAACTAATGGTTACCAAAGGGGAAAGGAAAAGGGAGAGGGGTAAACTAAGGGTAGGGGCCTAGGGGATTAATAGATACAAGCTACTGTGTATAAAGAGGTAAGGAAAAAGGATATATTGTAGAGCATATGGAATTATAGCCATTATCTTATAATAACTTTTAATGGAGTATAATCTGTAAAATAGTAAATCATGCTGTATACTTTAAACTAATATAATATTGTAAATCAATTATACTTCAATAAAAATAATGATAAAATAAAATAAACTACACATGTTTTCTGCAGTTTGTCATTTTATTTACTTTGCCTTTGATTTTTTTGCCATGCAATTTATTTACTGCTATGCAATTAAATTTCTATAGCTGATTTCTTTTAGGTCTCTATTTTGAGTCATAGCTAGAAGAGTTACCCACTCCTTGCTTAGAAAAAAATTCACCCTTGTATGAAGCTGGATTTTATGAACAATTGACCATTTATTTTATATCAATAAACATTAATAGGAAGAGTATAATGAGTACTTCATTGAAACCTCATTCCTGGCTCTGCTACCAAATAGTTCTGTGAGCATCAATGTACTCATAAAAGAAATTGAGTCTCAAAAAGTTTGTCTAAAATTGAGTTAACTTACCAGGGATTATTATGCAATTAATTGAGAATATCAGCTTGGTGCTCTGTGATGACGTAGGTGGGTGGGATGGGGGGTCAGAGGGAGGTCCAAGAGGGAGGGGATATAGACATACATATAGCTGATACACTTTATTGTACAGCAGAAACTAACACAACATTGTAAAGCAATTTTACTCCAATAAAAGAATAAAATAAAGTAAAATAAATAAAAAGCAAAAAAAAAATTCATAGACAACTTCATCATCACAGCAGAACCTTCAAGATTATTTGTTGATTCTGGATTTCTTTTAGGTGTGATTTCCTCACCAAAAAAATGTTTTTTGGGCTATGCTTCTCCAAAGATAATATTGGCTTTTAGCTCAAAATCCAAGTTACTGCATTAAAAATCATAGCTTATTCATTTAAACCCATTACATTTTTATGTTCCAACTCCTCAGTAACAATGAAGGTTATGTTTGTTTGTCATTTTTGGAATGAATGAATGAATGAGTTTTATGTAAGGATTAAAGCTTTTTTTAGTATCTCAGAACCATGGTCAAATTTTCAAATTTATTTTATAATATTCTTTACAACTTGAAGGTGTTCCTTAATGCCTAACCCCTCATCAATTTCTTCCCATGTGTCTCATGCATCAGACATTCAAGACTACTTGCTTCTCTCAGAAAACTTTCTCACCTCTATGCATTCATTCATTCTGAACTTTTCTTGAGTCCCCTATGTAGCAAGAACTCCTATACACCTGGAGTCTACCACTGCTGCCATAATACAGAGCTGTGTTGAAATATGCAGTGATCTCCCTCCTTTGCAAAACACTATTCAGTAATTTACAGACAACAACTACCTGTTGTCTCTATTCAGTCTACACTTTTTCATTGAATAAAGCTCTCTTGTAACATCAGGAATTCTTTTATATTGACTTCTTATTGAAATATAACATGCTACAAAAAAGTACATAAATCAAAAGTGTAGAGCCAAATGAACATTTATAGAGTTAACAAAGTTTTGTAACCACCCCAAGATCAAGTAATAAACCTCTACTAAAACCTGAAAATTTCCTTTCTTGCTTATTCCAGGTGAATGTTCTCCCTCCAAATATCCATTATTATGAAATAAACATCATAGATTGTTTATGTCTCCTCCCCTCCCATTAAAAAAAAATGAAACTTTGTAACATGTGCTCTTGTTTCTGGATTATTTTCCAGGAGCATATAATTGAATAATATTTGCTTCTAGTTTTTGACTATTGTAGGGGGTGCTGTGTGAACATTCTTACACATTCTTTTCGTGAATACATTCATTTTTAGAAGATAGTACCAAACAATTTTCTATAGTAGTTATAAAAATTTATAATTTGTGTACAACAGCAGTTTCATAGTGGTACCAGTAGATCTAGATGTTTCACATTCTTGTCAATACTTGGTTATTCATTATTTGTTTCTCTTCTTTATTTATTTTTGTTTTAACTACTCAGATGGGTGTGTATTGGTATATCATTTGGGTTTGAGCACCTTTTTGATATGTTTATAGTAATATTGGGCATTGGGTTCCATGGGTAAATTCTACCAAACATTCAATAAAATTAATGCCAATACTTTTAAAATTCTTTAAAAAAACAGAAGATGGAACATTTCTGAACACACTTTATGGCACAAAAAGACAAAGAAACTACAAGAAAAAAAAAAAAAACTACAAGCCAGTATTCCTGATGCACATAGATGCAAAGCCCTCAATAAAATACTAGAAAAGTGAATTCAGCAGCAAATTAAAAGGGTCATACACCATGACAAATTGAAATTAATCCCTGGAATGCGAGAATATTTCAACATACAAAAAAACAATCAATGTGATACACCACACTGACAAAATAATTTTTTAAAACTACATAATTATCTCAATGGACACAGTAAGAGAATTGGACAAAGTTCCATATCTATTCATGACTAAAAGTCTCAACAAAATAGATATACAAGGAACTTACCTCACCACAATAAAGGCAATATAAGAAAGCCCACAGCTAGCATCACAATCAGTGGGGAAAAACTGACAGCTTTCTCTTTAAAAGGACAAGGATGTCCATTCTCACCACTCCTATTCAACATAGTACTGGAAGTCCTAGCCAGAGAAATTAAACATGAAAATGAAATAAACTGCATCCACATTGGAAAGGAAGAATTAAATTATCTGTGTTTGCAGATGATATGATCATATGTATAGAAAAATCTAAAGACTCAACAATAGAACTATTAGAACTAATAAATAAACTTGGTAAAGTTGCAGGATACAAAATGAGCATGGAAATATTATTCATGTTTCTATATACAATGATCTATCCAAAAAGAAGTGAAGAAAGCAATTCCATTCACAATAGCAACAAAAAGAATAAAATGTTTAGGAGTAAACTTAACCAAAGAGATAAAAGACTTGAATACTGAAAATCATAAAACACTGATGAAGGAAGTTAAAGAAGACACAGATAACTGTAAAGATATCCCATGTTCATGGATTGGAAGAATACTGTTAAATGTTCAGACTAGTCGATATGATTTACCTTTTTACTTTCTTAATTTTACAGTCTTTTCTATTTAAATATTTTAGTATATTTTCTTCTTGAAACTATATCAGCTTACTTTTTACAATTAAATATTACAGCCTTAATTTTGTGTATGGTGTGACAATTTCTAAAATAATGGAAGCTTAGGTAAAATGCAAAGTTTGTAATGGCACAATTTCCCACCTGTATTTAGCCCTTTCATCCTAATGCCCACCAAATTTCCCATTTGGATCCCAGATGTAGGAAGATAAAGAGTCTTGGAATTTAGCCACACATGAAGGATATGGTTTATATTGATGACAGCTTTAATGGCTTCTGCTGTTCTATGACTCAGAAACTTTGTTAGATAATCAAAGTTCTCAGAGTTAAGAATAATAAATGATATTTACTATACTTTATATGTGCCAGAAACTGATCCAAACAGTTGATAGACACTAATCCATTTAAGCCTTATAGCAATTCTATGAGATAGATACTATTATCCCTATTTTTCTAATGGGGCATTGAGTGAATAAGTAATTTTCAATATTCACACATTTGGTTAGGTGTGAGAACTGAGATGTATTATATGATATAAACTGAGGCTGCCACACCCCAGATCCATTAACTACTAAACAGTTTTGTTCTTAACCACACTGGGTCTTCACTATAAAGGAATGATGCTATGCCATATTAATTAGAGCATTAATAAGCTCTCTCTTCCTCTTACAATTTGTAAACTCAAAAGAATACTTTGTTTCTCTTAACTAATTATTTCTTCCAAGATTCTGTTAAATAGTGGTAATCAAGTTTTTCTTGGATCAACTAATTTATCTTATTTAGAGACATATTTAAAAATTCAGAACTTTCTTCTTTTGAGATTATGCTCATCAGTACAAACTAATTTTTGCCTGTAATGCACAATGTATTTTGGATTAAGATATTCCAACCATATTAACCCCAGCAATTGCTTTTATTTTCAAACTGATAAACATCTTGACAATATTTTTCAGAGAAAAATTGCATTACAAGGTCTGATACAAGCTTTGCTTTTTCATGCCAAACATCAAGAATCCTTTAACATATACCATTTAAGAAATAATCTTTATATCAACTATATTTCAAGAATTC
The DNA here is from genome assembly GCF_059928025.1 of Delphinapterus leucas. Taxonomy (NCBI): domain Eukaryota; kingdom Metazoa; phylum Chordata; class Mammalia; order Artiodactyla; family Monodontidae; genus Delphinapterus; species Delphinapterus leucas. Next base: position 34,795,841 of record NC_143147.1, read on the forward strand.
ATTCAAATATAACTTTTTTTCACTTTCTCTGCCCCACCCCACACCAAAGTTCCCTATTTCCCATAGCAATTTATGCAGTTTTTCTATAGTACTTAACACAGAGCTATAGTACTAAGTACATTGTATTATAGCTATTTTATTTGTCTGTTCTCAAATCCCCTGTATTGGAGACAGGGCTGACACAAGTCCACAAGGCAATTTTTACTGGGCTCCTGTTTATATAAACAATTTGCTTTAAAAAATATATTATAAAACCAATGGAACAAAGTGAGACATAGTTATAATCAATATAGATTTAGAATCATGGGCAGAGAAGAGGTAGTTATGTATTTATTTTTCCGCTAGTGCTTGTGAATATTCTTTCTAGTGTTCAGGCACCCTATCTTGCTATTCCAGTTCAAGAACCAACTCCATGTTTTTCATTGTCAGATATGCCCTTTTTGGCTAATTGCATATCTCCTACCACTAGAAAAAGGTAGTGATACTGTTATTATGACAATGCAATGGCTCTTTGGAACTTGCTAATATATAAATAATATAGAGATCAAGATGGTGGAGTAAGAAGACATGGAACTCATCTTCCCCCATGAACACATTAAAAATACATCTATTTACAGAATAATTCTCACTGAAAACTAACTGGAAACTGGCAGAAGGACACTTGTACAACGAAAATTGTAAGAAAGATATACACCAAATTGGGTATGACTGGAAGAAAAGCAATCAGGTCAAGTCCTGTGAACCAGGGAAGGGATTCAGAGGAAAAGGGAAATTGCACAGACACCCACCCTGGGGAGTGAGTGGATGGAGCCACAGACTGGGCATCCCAGTCCTTGGGTCCTACACATAGGAAGCAAGCCCCCTTGGTTGGTTAGAGAACAACTGGGACAGATAAAATGGCTAGAGAAGTCTAGACTCTATTCTTGAAGGCTGAGTAATTGCTAGCTTGTCCCCAGGCAGGGCAGAAAAAGGTTGGCCCTAGCAGGTGCCATGTTTCCTATGGCCTCCTTGCTGTACTCACCAGCTGGAGCTGAGTGAATGCCACAGCCCCACTCACTCCACACAAGAACATAGCACTGGATCTACGGTGGCCAGTAGCTGGGAAAAACTTGCCCTTGGGATACAGAGGTAACCTGGTCCTGGGGCCAGAGCCCAGGTGGGATGGTAATGATCATTCTTGTCACTTACTCAAGTGTTACTCCAAAAGCAGCCCAGACTTCTGACAGAAGTGCAGTTGCTGGGTTTCCCCCAACCACCTCACTATATACTGCAGCCCAAGCTGAGCAAACTCTCTGGCCCTACTCTCTCCATGCCAGAGTGCACCACTAAATCTGGGGCAGCCACTGCTGGGGAAAAGAAGCTATCATGGGCTACATCTGAGTGGAGTGGTAGATGCCTACATGAGCAGAGCATTGGACCTCTATAGGTACATGAGCCTCACTTGCTTCAGCATTCCTTTCATCTGGGGCAAAGACCCCAGTGCCGGGAGAACGAAGAACACACACTTAAGGGAATGGAGCCAGCTCAAGCCTAACCCTCATGGTTTCCACTCCAACTACAAAGGATCAGATCCAGCCCCTGACAGTGTGGTGACAGTCAGTGAGCAGAAAGGAAGTCCTGCCTCACACTCTGTGCAGGCTCAAGCTCCTCCCTCTCCAACCTCACCCCCTACGTAGGTGATAGCTGCCAGCACACCCTGTGGAAAGACATGACTGGCATCCACATCAAATCCAGAATCCCCCACCAAATGCATATGGCATACTCAGTCTGCATAGGGATGTTCTCACATAAGAACATTCCTTCAAGAAAACAATAGGTAACTATTTCACCTAAATTCATAGAGATAGAGAAAGCTAACTAAAATTAAAAAGAAGAGGAAATATGTGCAATTGAAAGAGCAAGAGGAAACCCCTGAAAAATAAAAAAAAATAAATAAAAATAAAGAAATAAAAATTTACCAGATAAAGAATTCAAAACATTGGTAATAAACATGTTAACTGAATTAGGGAAAATAGTTGATCAAAACATGGATCATTTTAACAAGGAACCACAAAATATAAAAAAGATCCAATCAAAAATAGGTAATTCAATAAGTGAAATAGAAAACATTCTTAGAAGGAGTGAAGAGCAGACTAAGTGATACAGAAGAACACATAAGTGATCTGGAAGATAGGATAATGGGAAAAAAATGAAAGCAACATACAAGATCTATGGGTTAATATAAAATGTGCCAACATATGAATAATATGGGTTCCAGAAGGAGGAGAGAGAGAAAATGGGATCAAAAATGTGTTTGAAAAAATTATGGCTGGAAACTTTCTCAACCTAAAGGAAAAAGATATCCAGGTACAAGAAGCACAGAGAGTCCCACACAAGATGAATCCAAATAAGCCCACACCAAGACATATCATAATTAAAATGGCAAAAATTTAAAGATAAGAGAGGATTCTAAAGGCAGCTAGAGAAAAACAGTCAGTTACAAGATAGCCCATAAGGCTATCAGCTGATATCTCTACAGAAACACTGCAGGCCAGAGGAGGAGACATGAAGATATTCAAAGTGTTGAAAGGGAAAAGTGTTCAATCTAGGAAACTTTATGCAGCAAGATTATTATTTAGGATAGAAGGAGAGATAAAAATTACTCAGACAAGCAAAACCTAAAAGAATTCAGTGATACTAAACCTACCCTAAAAGACATATTGAAGGGTCTTCTCTAAATAGAAAAGAAGCAAGAATCTATAGAAAACAAAAAATCACAATAGGAAAGGCAAATATATAGTAAGGATTGAAGACAACTTTAATAAACCAGTACATAGATTAATAAACAATTTAAAATATGGCATAAAAGCTATTACAACCACAATAAATAGTAAGATGATAAGCATGAAGACGTAAAATAGGACAACAAGATAACAAACTGTGGGAGAAGACAGTATAAAACGGTAGATCTGTTAGAGTGTTCTTGAACTTGAGTGACTATCAGTTTAAAGAAATTAGGTATAGTTATGGATCAACATACTTGAACTCCATGGTAACCACAAAGCAAAAACATTCAATAGGCTCACAAAAAAAAAAAAGAAAGGAACTCAAGCATACTGCAAAAGAAAATCATCAAACCACAAAAATAAAAAAATAAAAAGAATAAAAAATGATCAATGAAGAACTACAAAAACAACTGGAAAACCAGGATTAAAGTGACAGTAAGTACATACTTATCAATAATTATTTTAAATGTAAATAGACTAAATATTCCAATCAAGATACATAAAGTGGCAGATTGTATTAAAAAATAAGAACCTGCAAAATGGTGCCTACAAGAAACTCACTTCAGGGTGAAAGACAAAGAGACTGAAAGTGAGGGGATGGAAAAGGATATTTCATGCAAATGGTAACAACAAGAAGGGAGGGGTAGTAATAATCATATCAGACAAAATAAACTTTTTAAAAAAATCTATAAAGAATGACAAAGAAGGGCATTATATAGTGATAAAGTGATTAATATGAGAAGCAAATATTATACTCTTTAACACATACACACCCAGTATAAGAGCACCTAAATATATAAAGCAAATACTAAGAGACATAAAGGGACAAACTGATAGGTCTACAATAATAGTAAGAGATTTTAAGACCCCATTAGCATTAATGGACAGATGATCCAGGCAGAAAATCAATAAGGCAAAAGAAGTCCTAACTGATGTGATAGAGCAGTTGAAATTAACTACTATCTACAGGACACTACATCCAAAAAAACAGAATATGCATTATTTTCAAGCATACATGGAATATTCTCTAGGATAGACTACATACTAGGTCACAAAAAGAAGCTTCAACAAATTTAAGAGCATAGAAATTATTTCAAGCATCTCTTCTGACCACAAGGGTATGAAATTAGAAATCAACTACACAAAGAAAAATGGGAAAAGAACAAACATGTGGAGAATAAAAAGCTTGCTACTAAAATAAATAGGTCAATTAAGAAATCAATGACGAATTCAGAAAATACTTCAAGACAAACAGAAATGACAACACAACCTTACAGAATCTATGATATGTAGCAAAGCAGTTCTGACAGGGAAGTTTATAAACAGGCCTTCCTCAAGAAATGAGAAAAATCTCAAACAACCTAACTTTCCACCTAAAAGAATAAGAAAATGAACAAACAAAGTCCAAATTCAGCAGAGGAAGGAGGTAAAAGATCAGAGAGAAAATAAATAAAATAGACATCAAAAACAATATAAAAGATCAACAAACCCAAAAGCTGTTTTTCTGAAAAGATAAACAAAATTGACAAACCTCTAACCAGGCTCAGAAAAGAGACAGGACCCAAATAAAGAAAATAAGAAGTGAAAGAGGGGAAATTACTAGTACAGAAATAAAAAAAAAATCATAAAAAATACTATGAATAGTTATATGCCAACAAATTGGACAACACAGAAGAAATGGACAAGTTTCTAGGAGCATACAGCCTGTCAAGACTTAGTCAAGAAGAAACAGACAACTTGAACAGACGGATCACTAGAAATGAAATAGAATGTGTAGAAAAAAACTCTCTATAAACAAAAACCCAGGACCTGAAAGGTTCAGGTGAGAAATCTACCAAAAATACAAAGAATTTGTGCTTATCCTTCTCAAACTATTCCAAAAAATTAAAGAGGGAGAAATCTCCCAAATTCATTCTGTGAGGCCATGATCACCCTGAAAAAAAAAAAAAATAGATTCAAAAGTCCTCAACAAAATATTAGCAAATCAAATCCAATAATACATAAAAAGGATCATACACCAAGATCAAATTGGATTCATTCCAGCATTACAAAAATGTTTCAAAATATGCAAATCAAACAATGTAATATACCACATTATATATATAAAAAAAGGAAAGACAGAAGCCACATGATCATCTCAATAGATGGAGAAAAAACATTTGACAAAATTCAGCATGTATTCATGATAAAAGCTCTCACCAAAGTGAGTACAGAGGACACATATCTCAACACAATAAAGACTATTTATGACAAACCCATAGTCAGCATAATACTTAATGGTGAAAAGCTGAAAGCCTTCCTGCTAATTTCAGGAAGAAGAAGAGGTTGCCCACTCTCTCCACTTCCATTCAACATAGGATTGGAAGTCTTAGCAACAGCAATCAGACAAAATAATAAATAAAATTTATCCAAATTGGAAGAGAAAAGGTAAAATGTTTCACTATTTCCACACAAAAATTATTAGAACTAATACATTAATTCTGCCTGATAGCATAATAGTACAGAAATTTTTCATGTTTCCTTACACTAATAATGAAATATCAGAAAGAGAAAGTAAAAAAAAATCCAATTTAAAATTGCATTAAAAATATAAAATACCTAGTAATAAACTTAACCAAGGAGATGAAAGGCCTATATGCTGAAAACTATAAAACATTGATAAAGAAAATTGAAGATAATTCAAAGAAATGGAAAAATGTCTCATGCTCTTGGATTGGAAGAATTAATATTATTAAAATGGCAGTAATACTGAAAGCAATCTACAGATTTAAAGCAATCTTTATAAAAATAACCATAACATTTTTCACAGAACTAGAACAGATAATCCTAAAATTTATATGGACACAGAAGACCAAGAATTGCTAAAGAAATCATGAGAAAAAAACTGGAGGTGGTAGTATAATCCTTCCAGTCTTCAGACTATGCTACAAAGCTACAGTAATCAAGACAGCATGGTGTTGGCAGAAATAAAACAGACATATAGATCAATGAAACAGAATAGAGATCCCAAAAATAAACCCAGGCATTCAAAGTCAATTAATTTATCACAAAGGAGGCAAGAATATAATATGGTGAAAAATTATCTTCAATGAGTGGTGCTGGGAAAACTAGACAGCTATGTTTCAAACAATGAAATTAGAATATTCTTTCACACAGTATGCAAAAATAAACTTAAAATGGATTAAAGACCTAAATGTAAGATCTGAAACAATAAAATGCCTAGAACAGATCATAGGTAGGACACTTTTCAACACATATCATAGTAATATGTTTTTGGCTCTGTCTCCTAAGGCAAAAGAAATAAAAGCAAAAGTAAACCAGTGGGGGCTAACTAAATTTAAAAACTTTTGCACAGCAAAGGAAACTATCAAAAAAACAAAAAGACAACCTACAGAATGGGAGAAGATATTTGCAGATGATATGACCTACCTGGTGGGTCAAGGTGGATTAAAATCCAAAATATATTAACAGGTCTTGCACCTCAATATCAATAAAATGGCTAAAGACCTGAATAGACATTTCTCCAAAGTAGACATACAGATGGCTAATAGTCACATTAAAATGCACTCAACATTGCTAATTATCAAAAGAAAAATGAGATCATCTCACAACTGTCTTAATGGCTATCTTCAAAAATGTCTACAAATAGCAAATGTTGGAGAGGATGTGGAGAAAATGGAACCCATGTACACTGCTGGTAAGAATGTAAATTGATGCAGCCACTATGGAAAACAGTATGAATGTTCCTCAAAAAACTGAAAACCACACAATCCAGCAATTCCACTTCTGGGTGTTTATCCAGAAAAAACAAAAACACTAATTCAAAAAGATATTTGCATCCCAATGTTCATGAATAACACTATTTTAAATAGCCAAGACAAGGATACAACTCAAGTGTCCATCAATAGATGATTGTCTTCTTAAGTCAATTATATGTATATAACATATATTATATACACACACTCACACACACACACACACACACACACACACACACACACACTGGAATATTAGTCAGCCATAAAAAAGAATGAAATTCTGCCATTGCAGCAATGTGGATAGACCTAGAGAAAATTATGCTTAGTGAAATATGTTAGATGAAGATAAATACCATAACTTATCACTTACAGTGCAATTAAAAAAATAATACAAATGAATGTATATGCAAAAGAGAAACAGACTCACAGATATAGAAAACAAACTTGTGGTTACCAAAGTGAAGAGTGAAGTGAGAAGGGACAGATTAGGTGTATACAATTACCAAATACAAATTACTATGTATAAAGTAAAGAAGCAACAAAGATATATTGTATAGCACAGGAAATTATAGCTATTATTTTGTAATAACTTATAATGGAGTATAAGCTGCAAAAATACTGAATCACTATACTGTATACCTGAAACTAATATAGTATTGTAAATCAACTATATTTAATAAAACAAATTTAATTTAAAATAAAAATTAATATAGATCTTGCCTCAGTAGTTCCCTGACACAATTTGTTTCACATCAATTACATCATTGGTCTTTACATTTTATCATCCTTTGTGAGTCCTATGAATTCTGGTTTCAAATGACATTCTCAAAAGTTGTTACTGTGCTTTGTTGATGGTGACCACAAAGGCAAGCCTTAGACTATTCAGGGAAATGTGAAAGATAATTTGTTTTCTTGCGATGTATATTTGATCCTTTGGAAACATAGAACAACACATCTTCCAAACAAGTTTTCTCAAAATCTTAAGCTGTTTTCATAACAATCCTAGGATATCTCTTTTATTGTGATGACAATCCTGCTTTCCACACACTACCACCAGCAGGTAGGATAAACTAGAAGCTTATGGGTGGAATGAGAGAAACAGTCCCATTTGTACAAGGAATTCCCCTTCTTTGTCTGGCACAGCTCAAGAATGATTTAGGAGAGCATGAAGTCACCACCTTGATCTGAGGCAGGAGAAAATATCAGAAGAGCCCCTTGGCATTGTGAAACAAAAGTCCAGAAAATTCTCAAAAGAGACAGACATGTCCACCCTAAAAGAATGATTGATACAAGTATGGAACCTACAGAGTGACTAGAGTTGCTATCCTGGGCATTAGCAGCAGGAGTAGCATAGAGGACAGCCAAAAGGGAAAGGATGCCTGCCACCATCCTTGCTGGCCTCAGATTATAAATTGGAGGTAGGATAGAAACCAGATGTGGACAAGCAAGAACTGGTGACAGGCATCCATCCCACCATGGATGGCACTTTCAACCAAGCCCAGGCCCCGTGGGAGACTTCCAAAATTTTTAGGGAACCACTGTGAATATTTGCTTCCAAAGTGTTAGTACAAAATGAGGTACAGGAATATCCTGAGGCATTGGATGAGGCAGGCCATGCTTGAGTGGTACTGTTGACACCAGTAGATAAACCAGTGTATGGCTCTTAGATCTACAATTCACTAATTATCTGAACAAATTTTATTTCCTCTCTATAAAATAAAATTCTATCTATCTCACAATGATTCTCATGAAAATCAGAAATAAAAATGGAAATAAATTGAAATGATATCTTTGTTTACCAATAGCTGTGACTGTATGGTTGTATTTTTACAGTAAATTTTCCTATCCCACAGCCACCAGAGTATAGAATATGTTTCATCATGGGATACAAAGATGAACATATTTTGCCAAGGGTAGATACCTGGTCCATTCTAGGCTAATACTGTAAGATTTCTGGCATTCTCCTAACAGTTGGTTTAGAGCAAAGCCCATGGGAGACTTTCTGAGGATTTTTTTTACTTCTGGGGAAATGAGGTATGAGGAATCTCTTTTTACCTGATGGCAACACTGAGAAGATGTAAAGAACCTGGCAATATTTTCTCTCAGCTCCTTGGAGAAAAGTCAATTTTCAGTCATAGAGAAAGAAAGCAATAAGCAAATAATAACTAAGAGAGATGAATAGAGTCTTGCAGAATTTTATCCCTATCTCCCTATCCAAGGTTTAATCCTGTTTACTAGTTATGAGTCAATACATTCTTTGTTTAGCCTAATTCAAGTAAGATTTTTGCTTTTTACAAATAAAAGTCCTAATCTGTAAAATAACTAGCACAATGTCTGTTCAGGTAAACTTCTAAACATTGGTTGTTATTATTCATAGTAGTACTGGCTGTCTTCAGAATACTATTGTTATTAGTAGTAAGAGTTCTGGTAGTCATATATTTATCTATGCCTGATTATTATTATCTTTTGGCTGCCTAATTCTTACTGTCCCTACTTCACACATGCTTTCAAGTGAAAACTTCCTTGAGATCCATCATCTTATATCCAAAAACTTACATAGCTCAGTGTTCAAGAGAAGAGGAACTCAGTAAAAAATTAAAGTGAATTAGATTCAATCATTGAGAAACAGGAATGATGAAAAAAGTTTTCCCAAATATTTCAGTTTTCAGCTACCTTAAATTTCCCCATTGTAATATTACAGTGAAATTGTACATGATGTCTCACACTGACAGAGACTCACGGAAGATGAATTTATATTTATCCAAATGTGAACATGTTAAGATTGAAAGCTTTATCGACTTTATACAGGGCAATTAAACATTATATGATAGCAAGATTTGCCAGTATTTCTATATTTATTAACAAAGTAGGTTGTTAAGTTAAACTGAATTCTTTAAAAGTATAATTATATTAGCAGACTCTAATACGAAAACAAATTTTAAATAGCAATTCTGGGTTATATTTTCATCACAACTGTGAAGAAACAAATTAAAATTGTTTTATTTTTCCTCTTGCTTTGGGAAAGACTTTTGTAGGGCTTTCTGTGCAGAAAAAAATATATGGAAATTTCTGTGATTCCTGTATGTTCAGGAAGATGCAGAAAAATGTTAGACTTATTTCCCTTCTTTAATACAAACTTCTTTTTCTATCAGAGAAATGTTTTTTGTCATTAAAAGCATCTATTATTTGTTTTCAATCAGCTTTTAAGTCCAAAATTTGTTTAAACTTTTGAAATGTTACCTGTTCTTTATCAGTATTCAGGTGAATTGAATCGCCAAATTGTCAAAGGGTTTTGTAACTAATCCTGATTGTGAGAGATACAATACATCATAACAAACTCTGAATCCCTTTCATTCATTTTTTTCTTCAACTGATCATAGAGTTACTGAGTTAAGCTATTGATACTTTCTCCTCCCCAATATCGCTGTATCATTACTTGCTTACTCATTCTACTTTGCATGGAACAACTGGAACACAATGTATTTTAAGACTTTCAGACAATCTAACAAAATATCTTCTAAAAATAACACTTAAAAATTTCTTTAGAGCCAAAATGTATGTTTCAGGTAACCACACATTAGTTCATGTATCATTAAGCCTTAAGGCTATTTATTAGGTGTATTACCTCTCTTACTGCAGGCAGCTGGGACTCTAATTGTTTACCTCTCAATTTGTTTCTTGTGATATTATTTGTTCAAAAACTTACTCTGAAGCATAATATGATATCACTAGTTCCTCCTTTCCTGATTGCCCCTAAAGACAAGATCAAAAGTCCCTCTGGTGGAGGAAAAGGAAGGTGGAGAATAAACCCAAGAACTAACAATAACAAAAAATAACAAGAGGGAATTAGTGATTCAGAATCATAAAATTCTGTATTATCATGAATCTTAGATCCAGAGGTCTTTCTGAGAAACTAGCTTTATTTTTAGATGGATTTGTTCTAGCCAATTCTATCCACCTAAGGACAAGATACATCAATTCCCACTCCCCACCCCCCAGTTGTACTTTCTTAGAAAAGGCTATAGTAGTTCCATTCTCTATAACAATCCCCAAGACCAAGTCATGGGTCATGTAGACTCCCTCTCCCTGTGTGCACTTTCCAGACATAAGTCTTTATTCCAGGGAATCCACCCAGAAACTTACATGGATGCTAAGGATTTAAGGCTTTATCCTAATCCAAGGAAATTTTTATCATTTGTATGAAAATTTCCTTAAAGTACAAACATTAATCAAAGTGAATGAATGGCAATTCCAGAAACATTGACAAGAACAGGGGCAGGCTATTTAGATACAGCTGAAACCTTCTTCCTCTATGACCTGGTAGATCATTATTAATCAATTTGAATGTTCTTAAAATCCCTTTAAATCTTTTAAAAATGTAGATACAGGTTTCATTGATATGGAATGGGAACTGAGATTCTGCATTTCTAACACCCTAGTTGCTGTAAATGCTGCTGGTCTTGAGACCACACTTGGAATAGCAAGGATCTAGCTGATATGGGTAGCAGGAAAGAATTGATGAGCCCAGGGGCATAACATGAGAGCCAGCTATAGATATGTTCTCTGTGTCTTTAATGCAAACTCTCCTTTCTGCTTCCTATATGATGGGGAGCTCTTTCTAAGAATGACTAATGAATATAATTCAGCAAGTGAGACAACTTCTTATCAAGATGCCATAGAGAATATTCATTTAATTGGATTAGAAAAAAAAAAAAAACTATCCTTTTCCCATACTGTTTTAAAAAATAATATGACAGTGAGTTAAAAGTTTTGAACTAAATTTTTAAGTAGATCTACAGAATTTAATACCCTAAAATTATGTTTTCCCCTTAAATTAGCAAAAATTTATTTTCCTGCAAACCTGACCTGAATCAAAATGAGACCATTTGTTTTCCTTTATTTTGATTAGTGTGAGTATTCACACTCCTTGCGGCAGAAATAGCTATGCCTTTTATTTGTGGACTGCTACTTTAGCCATATTAGGGACATTGCCTAATAGTTAGTTAATGCCCTTATATTTGTTTTCTAAAAATTTGAAAAATTCTTAATTCTGAAAACCAATTTTACCCAAGAAATTTTCATAAGAGACTTAAGACCTGTATCAATTGTGTATAAAACCAGATGTCCTAAATGCTTTAAGGTCATTAAGATCCTCATAGTTAATACAATTTATACCTAAAAACTTATGTAAATATTTGAAACAAAACAAACTTAATTGGTTTGAGTAAAGAAATTAAAAATAAAAGAAGAAGAAGAAACTTAATTGGTTTCTGGCCTCCTAAACTAGTTAGTCGTTTACATCATAAAATGTAAAGATGCTAAGAAACAGACTTTGTAGCTATTTTGGTGAAAATAATATGAGTATACACTAAACCTATTCCCAGTGAATATCAAATCACTATGCGCCCCTGTCTGTACATTTATCAATATTTAACTACTCATTTAATAGGGTTTGATATTTGTCTCACAGTAATCAATACCCATTTAATATTTAAGAAAGGAGCAAATGAAGTTAAAAAAGCATATTACAAAAGATGATTTTGCTTCTCAACTATTCATCTCTAGTGAAACTATTGGCATTTAATGTAATTTTCCATAATTCTTGTTGGCTTTTAAACTTAATCTCATGATTATGAAATTTTTCAAACTTCTTGTTCCATTTGGGACTTTACCCCACTTTTTTTAAATTTTTATTGGGGTATAATTGCTTTACAATGGTGTGTTAGTTTCTGCTTTATAACAAAGTGAATCAGTTATACATATACATATGTTTCCATATCTCTTCACTCTTGCGTCTCCCTCCCTCCCACTACCCCACTTATTTTTATTGTTGGGGACAAGATATAGAAGGCTATTGATACTCAACAAGACAAATATTTTGTTAATCATAGTTTGTAAAATTCTGATTAAAAGTGGTAATACTGAGGATGACCATAGTCATTAATAATAACCAATAACTCTGGAGTCTTGAATTTACTTAAAATGTGATTGTTCTCAGTATAAATGAGATGTTGAATATATAAGTAAAAGAGGGTTGATTTTTGCATATATTTAATGCCATTTGTATAAATTCACAAACTAACCACTCATATATAGACACACAGAATTTTGTCAGACATTGTGTCTAGATTTTAAAGGTATAATAATGGCTATTTTAAAGTATATAAGAGATATCAAATAAATAAAATCCTTTTGAATAATTTTTAATCAATTATTTTTCATTACTGAAATTTAAACCAATAACAAAAACATTATCAAACTTTATATAACAACAAGATTTCAACCTGGTAAAATTCGATGGAATAAATGTGGTACTGAGAATTATTAGTAAAAATCTAAAGAGCAGTAATAGCCATATTTTATCTATAAATACTTCATATTATCAGATACCAAAATGATTCTCATGCATTATTTAAAATCTTGTTCCACATACAAGATCTTAAAACTCATGTAGAACAATTTTATGTGTTTGGACTACCAAAATATTATTCTCCTATTTCTCTTTTTATTTTTATCTTAGGGAAATGTAGGATAAGCTCCCAATGACACTGAAAGAACTCTACCAGATTTAGACCAAACACCTTCCTTGTTGACTAACCTGGTATTCATATTAATGCCTATAATGTATAGGAGGGTGCCTCACTTATTGTTTGCCAAATGAGTGACAGTAAAACACTCACCATTATTTTACTCTTAAATAAAGATGAGTTCCTTCTCAGGATACCCTATGAAGCCCTAGGTTCTGCTACATCATCTGTGCTCTCTTCCTTTTTATTCAAACTTTGTTTATTTTGATGTTTCTGGGCATAACCATTAGCCATTCTAACTCCATTTCTTCCAATGGGAAATCAAGGTTTCAATAAAAAATAAATAAATAAATTCTCTGTGTTAGCCTTCTTATTGCAGAGCTCCAAATTTGGACATGCAGATTACTCCACAACCCTTCTGATGGATATGTAAAGAATGTTTAAAGGAAATGTATGTAGAGATATGTAGGGTGTGGCCAAGATGGAAGATTAGGAAAATTCTGAACACACCTTTCCCAGGGGTAAGCCAAATTTACAACCACTTACAGAGAAACTATCTATAAGAACAACCTAAACACTAACAGAAAAGGTTTTCCACAGATAAAGATAATAAAGAAGGAACCACAATGAGATGGGCAGGAGAGAAAGGTAGGAGGGATGGGTCAGGATCCACAGCCCCAGATCAGTGACCCACAAACAGGAGGAATCTCACAATTTTAGAAGTCCTCCCCAAGGAGTGAGAGGACCAAGCCCTATATCAGTCTTCCCAGCCTGGGGGTCCTACACCAGCAACACGAACATCTGGCTTTGAAACCAGCAGGGCTTATGTTTGATAGAGCTAGGGGGCTGTAGGAAAAATAAAATGCTCTTAAATGGTATAAGCAAAATCTCACATTCTGAGTCCTAGCAGAGAGGCAATGGTTTGAAATAAGCCTAAGACAGGTCGACCTGCTGGTCGCAGAGAGCCCTCAGGAGAAGGAGGTGAAAACTGGGACTCTCCTGGTGATTAAGTTGTTTGTGGCAGCCATTTTGGGGGGGCTAATTTAATAGATGACACCAGAACTGGATAGCACCATTTTGGGAACCTCTCACTAGCCTATTAGGGCTGAGGGTTTACCAGTCTACCAGCTAGCATCATCCGCACACCTCTCCAGGACATGCAGCCAAGAAACAGGTCCTGACCACCAGCATGCTATGAATAGCACTGTGAATCTGCAGTCATGAAGACAGCCATGTAGGGACACAGAACTGACCACTGCCATGCCAGCAGCAGTGCTGTGGGTCCCACACCCCACGCCAGTATGAGGTAACATCACAGAGAACTGGCTCCAACCATGAATGGGCTGGTAGCAGGTTTACTTCCTTGTTTCAGGCCATGCAGCCAGTCACATGAGAAGCATACTTGTTCTCTAGTGGGATCACAGCCAAACACAAGGCAGAGCCTGGCAGCCAACCAGGTCAGGGGCCAGACCCAATTATCAGTGTGCCCACAGTAGTCAGCCATGCCACAACAGAAAGATCCATGTAACCCACATAGGGAGCACCCATAGAACACATAGCTTGGGCAACCAGAGGGGAACATGCTGTTGGGTCCCATAAGGTGTCTCCTATATAAGGCCACATCTCCAAGATTGGGAACATATCCAACCTACCTAATACATAGAAATAAACATAGAGAATTAGGCAAAATGAAGAGACAAAGAAATATGTTCACTAAAAAGAGAATAAGACAAAACCTCAGAAAAAGGAACTAAACAAAAATAAGGACAGACTCATAACCAGTAAAGAAATTGAATCAGTAATAAAAAAAAAAAAAAAAAACTTCCAACAAGCAAAAGTCCAAGACAAGAATGCTTCACAAGTGAATTTTACCAAACATTTGAAGAAGAGTTAACATTTATTCTTCTCCAGCTATTCCAAAAAATGAGAGGAGAGAATGCTCCCAAACTCATTCTATAAAACCAGCATCACCCTGATACCAGGACCAGATGCAGACACTACAAAAAGCTGAAAGCATTTCTTCTAAGATGACAACAAGGCAAGGTTTCCCACTTTCACCACTTTTATTCAACATATTATCAAAAGTCCTAGCCAGACCAATCAGAAAAAGAAAAGGAATAAAAGGCATTCAAATTAGAAAGAAGAAATAAAACTGTCACTCTGAAGAAGATGTTATACTATTTATAGAAAACCCTAAAGACACCATCAAAAACTATTAGAACAAATGAATTCATTAATGTTGCAGGATACAAAGTAATATACAGAAACCTGTTGTGTTTCTATACACTAACAACAAACTATCATAAAGAGAAATTAAAGAAAATAATTCAGTTTGCAATTGCATCACAAAGAATAAAATACTTAGGAATAAATCTAACCAAGGAAGTGAAAGACCTATACTCTGAAAACTATAAGACATTGATGAAATAAAGACAACATAAACAAATAAAAGGATATACTGTGCTTATGAATTGGAAGAATTAATATTGCTAAATTATTTTTGTAAATATTGTTAAGGTAATCTATTGATTTAATACAATCTCTATCAAAACAACAGTGGCACTTTCCACAGAACTACAATAAAGAATTCTAAATTTTTTATGGAAACACAAAAACCCCCAAATGGTAAAAGCAATCTTGAGAAAGAAGAACAAAGCTGGAGATATCATGTTTCTTGATTTCAAACTATATTACAAAGCTACAGTAATCAAAACAGTATGGTACTTGCATAAAAACAGGTACATAGGACCATAGAATAGAATAGAGAGCCTAGAAATAAACACACACTTATATGAACAATTAATCTATGATAAAGGAAGTAAAAATATAAAATGAGGAAAAGACAGCCTCTTCAAATAGTGTTTGGAATGGAGCAGCTACATGCAAAATAACCAAACTGGACTACTTTCTCACACTGTATACAAAAGTAAACTCAAGGTGGATTAAAAACTAAACATAAGACCTAAGACCATAAACTACTAAAATAAAACAAATAGTATGCTCTTTAACATTAGTCTTAGCTGTATTTATTTTTGGATCTGTCTCCTCAAGCAAGGAAAAGAAAAGCAAAAAGAAACAAATATGACTACATCAAACTAAAAAAGCTTTGGACAGTGAAGGAAACTATCAACAAAACAAATAAGCAGCTTACTTAATGGAAGAAGGTATTTGCAAATGATATATCCAAATAGGAGTTAATATCAAAATAAACAAAGAACTCATACAACTCAACAACAAATAAACAAAAACCCAATTAAAAATGGGCAGAGGACTTGACATTTTTACTTCCAAAGAATACACAGAGATGGCCAACAGATATATAGAAGGATGCTCAACATCACTAATCTTTACAAAAATGCAAAGCAGAGCCACAATGAGATACCACATCACACATGTCAGAATGGTTATCATAAAAAACCCACAAGTAACAAGTGTTGGTGGGGACATGGAGAAAAAGGAAAGTTTTGCACTGTTGTTGAGATTTTAAGTCGGTGCATCCACTAAGAAAAATATTATGGACATTTCTCAAAAAATGAAAAAATAGAACTGCCATATTAGCTAGCAATTTCAATTTTGAAGACAGCAAAAACACTAATTTAAAAAGATATACGCACACCAACGTTCATTCCAGCATTTTTGACAATAACCAAGATACGAAAACAACCTACATGCCCATGGATACATGAATGGATAAAGAAGATATTGTATATAAATATACAGCAGAATATTACTCAGCCATAAGAAAAAATTGAACCATGTCAATTGTGGAAATATGGATTGACCTAGAGCACTGGGCAAATATGGCATTATCTGAAGATTATAACAAAGATTGTAATTGATTTAAAAAGATAGTATAAGAAATCCAGGAGTTCAAAATGAAATAACTCCTTCCCTGATAAGGAAGAGATGGAGGGAAAAAAATGAGAGAGAAAACAAATTGTCATTCATCAGACACCATTGAAATTGCTAGGATAATAATTTATTACCCTGAAATTTTATAATTAATCAGAATTAACATTTATTCTACTTCTCTGACATATGTTTCTGAGTTACTCAATAGGACTAGTGAAAGAATGAAGAAATTATTCCTACAAAAAAGAATTCTAGGTAATAAATTCTCAAGGGAATACATAATTAAAATGTAAAGTTGCAGAATTAGATGATCACAATTTTACAAACCTTAATTAAATACCATTAATAGATGGTGACTGTGATGTGTTATGTTAACATGGCTAAGGCCAAGAACTATGCTTGCTATAATTCTATTCTTTGTAGGAGCGCACATTAGATTTGAGTAAAAGAATAATTTGCCCCAAATCTAGAAGACAATGTGAAGCCAAACTATAAATTTCAGAGGGTCATATTAATTAGGCATAGTGACAGACAGATGCAAGATGCATGTCCAACCACGTATGACTTCATTTTCCTCTTCTATCCAGCTCATTTTCTTAAGTGCTAGCCTGGTGATCAATAGTGGCCCCAGGATGTTCCAAGATGGCAGAGGAGTAGGAGAACATGGAGTTTGTCTTTCCCAACAAATGCATCAAGAATATATCTACAAATAGAGCAATTCTCATGAATCAACTCTGAACACTGGCAGAGGATCTCGGACACCTAAAAGGACAAGGGGGATCTCCACATAGCTGGGTAGGACAAAAGAAAGAAGAAGGGGAAAGGAAGAGAACAGAAAGCAGTATGGGACTTGTGTCCCTAGCAGGAGGCTGAGGGTGAGGAGAGGTTCTCCCATATGGGGAGGCACCATCACTGTCAGGGGGATCAGCTGGGACAGAGGGGGAAGCTTCAGGGGCTTGGAGGAGAGCCCTGCAGGTGGTCAAAGGCAGACAGGACAGAGTGAGACCTACACAGGTGGTCTGTGCTGCAGCCCTGCACACCCCAGCCTGAGATGAATGTCCATGGGAGAGGATGGGAGTGAGGAGCTCTGCAACAGGCAGCACTCATGGAGGAAGCCCAGACCACAACAGAGGCGAAGCACCATTGTTGGGTGATGCTTGGGGGCTCAGATCCTTCCTGGCTGATGTGTTTGTGTGCTCTGGCAACTTCTGGATCAGACTCTGGTAGTAGGAACACATGCACAGAAGGGGCTGAAGCCACAGCTGAGCCCCAGAGGCTGTGGGACTGATGAGGAAGTGCTGAAATATCTCCTTGTTGCTGTGTGAACCACAGAGTTACACCTCCACTGAGTGCTTTTTAAATTCAGTGCCTGCAAAACTCCAAAGGACAAGAAGTGTTCCTGCAACTGGGTTAAGTTTGGCTTTCAAAAAGCAGCTGTGGGCTTTGTGGGCAAATACACATGGAGGTTGGGTCAGGCCAGAGTCTAAGCTGCCTCCATAGTTACCACAGTGGGTCCAAGTGCATAACTACTACAGTCCTGGGATGTGAACTCAAAGGATCTGTGCCAGTGGACAAGTGAAAACAAAGCCTGAGAGTCACCAGGGTCAATTGCTGGCATACCCACAGTTAAGGTGGGACTGGGAACAGGGTAAACAACAGTGTATTTTGGAAGCCCACACAACGCATGAAAGGGGACACAATAGAACACATTCACAAATGAACAGATCCAGAGGAGGAATACTCAGTGGATTCTCTCCCAGTGGAAGTGCTCCAATCCCACCTACCTCACACTGAATATCAGAAACACAGCTAAGAAACAGATCTGGGAACCTCTACTCCAACAACTAGGGAGAAGCCACTGCCTCAAAAGGCAGTGAGAACCACAGAGCAAAGGGGAGACACCACTCAATATCTAGGGTAGGCTTTGTTCACCACACCAATCAAACTCCCTGACAAGGGGATAATGGCACAAGCCTCTGGATCAGCCTCACCCACCAGGGGGCAGACATCAGAAGCAAGAGGAACTAAGATCATACAGCCTGTGGAAAGGAGAACATAAACACAGAAATTTCGAAAAATGAGAGGACAAAGAAATACCTTGCAGAAGAAGAAGCAAGATAAAAACCTACAAGAACAACTAAATGAAGATGAGATAGGCAATCTACCTGAAAAAAGAATTCAGAGTGATGACAGTAAAGATGATCCAAGGTCTCATAATAAGAATAGAGGCATGGATCAAGAAGGTAAAAGAAGTGTTTAACAAAGACCTAGAAGAACTAAAGGACAAACAAACAGAGATGAACAATACAATAAGTGAAGTGAAAAATACACTAAAAGGAATCAATAGCAGTATAACTGAGGCAGAAGAACAGATAAGTGAGCTGGAAGACAGAATGATGGAAATCTCTGCCATGGAACAGAATAAAGAAAAAAGAATGAAAAGAAATGTGGACAGTATCAGAGAACACTGGGAAACATTAAACATACCAACATTAGAATTCTAGGGGCCTTGGAAGGAAAAGAAAAAGAGAAAGGGTCTGAGAAAATATTTGAAGAGATTATAGTCAAAAACATCCCTAAAAAGGAAAGGAAATAGTCACACAAGTCCAGGAAATGTAGAGAATCCCATACAGGATAAACCCAAGGAGGAATATGCCGAGATACATATTAATCAAAGTAACAAAATTAAATACAAAGTAAAATATTAAAAGCAACACTGGAAAAGCAACAAATAACATACAAGGGAATCCCCATAAGGTTATCAGCTGATTTTTGGGCAGAAACTCTGCAGGCCAGAAGGGAGTGGCATGATATATTTAAAGAGATGAAAGGGAAAAACCTACAACAAAGAATACCCAGCAAGACTCTCATTCAGAGTCTATGAAGAAATCAAAAGCTTTACAGACAAGCAAGAGCTAAGAGAATTCAGCTCACCAAACCAGCTTTACAAAATATTCTAGATAATCTTCTCTATGTGTGTTGGGGGTGGGCATGGAAAGCCACAACTAGAAACAAGAAAATCACAAATAGGAAAGCTCACTGGTAAAGGAAGACAAACACTAAAAGCCAGAAATCATCCATACACAAATATGATATCAAAACCAGCAATCATGAGGAGAGGAGAGTACAAATGCAGGAAACAGGAATTGCATTTGAAATTAAGAGACCAGCAACTTAACCTTGTATATATATAGACTGCTATATCAAAGCATCATGGGAAATGCAAACCAAAAAACTACAATAGATACTCAAACATAAAGACAAAGTAACCCAAACATAACACTAAAGATGCTCATCAAACCACAAGAGAAGACAAAAAAAGAGGAAGGGAAGAAACAAAGGCCAACAAAAATAAACCCAAAACAATTAAGAAAATTGAATATCGATAATTACCTTAAATGTAAATGGATGAAATGCTCCAACCAAAAGAAAGAGACAGGCTGAATGGATACAAAAACTAGAACCATATATATGCGGTCTACAATAGACCCACTTCAGACCTAGGGACACAATCTGACTGAAAATGAGGGGATGGAAAAAGATATTCCATGCAAGTGAAAATCAAAAGAAAGCTGGAGTAGTAATTCTCATAACAGACAAAATAGACTTAAAAATAAAGACTGTTACAAGACAAAAGGAAGGACAATACATAATTATCAAGGGATCAATTCAAGAAGTAATAACAATTGTACATGTATATGTACCCAACATAGGAGCACCTCATAAAAGGTAAATGCTAACAGCCATAAAAGGAGAAATTGACAGTAACCAAATAATAGTGGGGGAATTTAACACCCCACTTACACCAATGGACAGATCATGCAGACAGAAAATTAACAAGGAAACACAAGCCTTAAAAGACACATTAGACTAGAGATACTTAATTGATTTTTATAGGACATTCCATCCAAAAGCAGAAGAATACACATGCTTCTCAAGAGCACAGGGAACATTCTCCAGGGTAGATCACACCTTGGGTCACAAATCAAGCCTCAGTAAATTTAAGAAAATTGAAAAATAATATATCAAGCATCTTTTCGGACCACAACTCTATGATTAGAAATCAATTACAGGAGAAAAAAAAACTGTAAAAAATACACACGTGGAGGTTGAACAATATGTTACTAAATAACCAATGGATCACTGAGGAAATCAAAGAGGAAATCAAAAAATATATATAAACAAATGACAAAAAAACACGATGACCCAAAACCTATGGGGAGCAGCAAAAGCAGTTCTAAGAGGGAAGTTTATAGCAATACAATCTTACCTCAAGAAACAAGAAAAATCTCAAATAAACAAACTAACCTTACACTTAAAGCAAGTAGAGAAAGAAGAACAAACAAAACCAAAAGTTAGTAGAAGGAAAGAAATCATAAATATCAGAGGAGAAATAAATGAAATAGAGATTTACAAAACAATAGAAAAGATAAATGAAACTAAAAGCTAGTTTGAGAAGATAAATGTAATAGATAAAATTTTATCCAGACTCATCAAGAAAAAAGGGAGAGGACTCAAATCAATTAAATTAGAAATGAAAAAGGAGAGAGAAGCTATAATGGACACCACAAAGTACAAAGGACTATAAGAGACTACTACAGGTAACTACATGCCAATAAAATGGACAACGTAGAAGAAGTGGACAATTTTTTAGAAACGTACAACATGCCAAAACTAAACCAGGAAGAATTAGAAAATATGAACAGACCAATCACAAGTAATGAAATTGAAACTGTGATTAAAAATCTTCAAACAAACAAAACTCCAGGACCAGATGGCTTCACAGGTGAATTCTATCAAACATTTAGAGAAGAGTTAACACCTATCATTCTAAAATTCTTCTAAAAATTTCAGAGAAAGGAACATTCCCAAGCTCATTCTACAAGGTCACCATCACCCTGATACACAAACCAGACGAAGATATCACACATAAAAGAAAATTACAGGCCAATGTCACTAATAAACATAGATGCAAAAATCCTCAACAAAATACTAGCAAACTGAAGCCAACAACATATTAAAAGTTTCATACACCATGATCAAGTGGGATTTATCCCAGGGATGTAAGGATTCTTTAAATATATGCAAATCAATCAATGTGATACACCATATTAACAAATTGAAGAATAAAAACCATATGATCATCTCAATAGATGCAGACAAAGTTTTTCACAAAATTCAACACCCATACATGACAAAAACTCTCCAGACAGTAAAGGACAGACATCATTATCAATGGTGAAAAACTGAAAACATTTCCCCTAAGATCAGGAAGAAGACAAAGATGTCCACTCTCACCACTATTATTCAGCACAGTTTTGGAAGTCCTAGCCATGACAACCTGTAAAAGAAGAAGTAAAATTGTCCCTAATGGCAGATGACATGATACTATATATAGAAAATCTTAAAGATGTTACCAGAAAACTACTAGAGCTCAGTAATGAATTTGGTAAAGTAGCAGGATACAAAATTAATGCACAGAAACTTCTTGCATTCCTAAACACTAACAATGAAAGATCAGAAAGAGAAATCAAGGAAACAATCCCATTTTCCATGGCCTCAAAAAGAATAAAATAGCTAGAAATAAACCTACTTAAGGAGACAAAAGACCTGTACTCAGAAAACTATAAGATACTGATGAAAGAAATAAAGAATGACACAGTTTGACAGATATACCATGTACTTGGATAGGAAGAATCAATATTGTGAGAAAGACTATACTACTCAAAGCAATCTACAGATTCAATACAATCCCTATAGAAATACCAATGGCATTTTTTACAGAATTAGAACAGAAATATTACAGTTTGTATTGAAACACAGGAGACCATGAATAGCCAAAGCAATCTTGAGAAAGAAACACGGAGCTGGAGGAATCAGGCTCCCTGACGTCAGACTATGCTACAAAGTTACAATAATTAAGACAGAAATATAGATCAATGGAACAGGATAGAAACTCCAGAGATAAGCCCACACACCTGTGGTCAACTTATCTATGACAAAGGAGGCAAGTATATACAATAGAGAAATGACAGCCTCTTCAATGATTGGTGCTGGGAAAACTAGAGAGCTACATGTAAAAGAATGAAATTAGAACACTCCCTAACACCATACACAAAAATAAACTCAAAATGGATTAAAGACCTAAATGTAAGGCCAGACACTATAAAACTCTTAGAGGAAAACATGCAGAACACTCTTTGGCATAAATCACTGCAAGATCTTTTTTGTTCCATCTCCTAGAGTAATTAAAATAAAAACCAAAATAAACAAATGGGACCTAATTAAACTTAAAACCTTTTGTACAGCAAAGGAAACCATAAACAAAACAGAGAATCCTCAGAATGGGAGAAAATATTTGCATATGAAACAACCAGCAAGGGATTAATCTCCAAAACATACAAACAGCTCATGTGCCTCAATACCAAAGAAACCAAACAACAGCATCAAAAATGGGTGGAAGATCTAAATAGACATTTCTCCAAAGAAGATATACAGATTGTCAACAAACACATGAAAGGATGCTCAACGTCACTAATCATTAGAGAAATGCAAATCAAAACTACAATGAGGTATCACCTCACACTGGTCAGAATTGTCATCATCAAACTATCTACAAACAATAAATGCTGAAGATGGTGTGGTGAAAAGGGAACCTTCTATCCCTGTTGGTGGGAATTTAATTGGTACAGCCACTATGAAGAACAGTATGGAGGTAACTTAAAAAACTAAAAACAGAGATACCATATGATCCAGCAACGCCACTCTTGGGCATATATCTGGAGAAAACTATTTGAAAAGATACAGGCACCCAAATATTCATTGCAGCACTAATTACAATAGCCAGGGCATGGAAACCACTGAAATGTCCATCAACAGAGGAATGGACAAAGAAGATATTGTACATATATATAATGGAATATTACTGAGTCAAAAAAAAATGAAATAGTGCCATTTACAGCAACATGGTTGGGCCTAGAAATTGTCATACTGAGTGAAGTAAGTCAGACAGAGAAAGACAAATATCACATGAAATCGCTTATGTGTGGAATCTTAAAAAATGGTACAAACGAACTTATTTACAAAGCAGAAATATAGTCACAGATGTAGAAAACAAACATGGTTATCAAGTGGGAAAGGGCAGAGGATAAATTGGGTGATTGGGATTGACATGTACACACACCATATATAAAATAAATAAATAATAAGAACCTACTGTATAGCACAGTGAACTCTATTCAATACTCTAAAAACCTATATGGGAAAATAATATAAAAATAGTGAATATATGTATAACTGATTCACTTTGCTGTACACCTGAAACTAACACAACATGTAAATCAAATATATTCCAACAAAAATTAATTTAAAAAGCAAACAGTGTCCCCAGGCTCACCAAAATTTTGGGGCTGCAGATCACAGATGTGAATGCTACAGAGAGGCATAATTTCCCAGAGATTCCATCTACTTCTCCTACTTTTCCTTCTCCCTTTTTATTCAACTTCCATGGCTGTCCACATATGCCTTCTCTGATACCCTTGGTACAGAATTTCAGACAGATTGTTTACTGATTGTTTCTTTCATCCTGACACCTCCTTTCCAGACTTTTATCTCTCCAGTTCCTCCCTCATTTGTATCTGTCAAATTCCTATAATAAACCTGTAGTATTATGATGGAAAGAATGGCTCAGGGTTTTTTTGTTTTGTTTTGTTTTTGTTTTTACTAAATTTTCATTGATTCAGTTAATAATATCAATAAATATATAGGTGATTGGGTGACTTACAATGAAAGGATCAGGGAGTTCAAACCTGAACAATTTGATCACTTTTACATCAAGAAAATTGTGACAATAAAAAATTATAAATTTTCTGATTTGATGTAGTATGAGTGGACAGACTACCTATTCAGGCCAGAGGAAAATAATGAATCTAGTCTTACCAAGTCTTTAGATTTAACTTCATGTTTCAGGAGATATAGAGAATAGTAAAGCAAGGAGCAGGTGTGTTTGCTACCATAAGGAAGAAATCAGGCAATTCTAGAATGTAGAACATTTTTCAAGATAACTGCTGAATTGTTTTCAGCAAGCCAATATCATAAACAAAACATGGAAAGGAAGAAATTTCTAGTCTAGATTAAAAGGGACCTAAAGATAATTAGGATACATAACAACAAAAATAATGAGCAGAATATCATTGGATTCTGATTCAAACAAATTGATTATAAAAAGACATTTTTAGGTAGTTGGGGGAGATTTAAAAATAAATTTATTAGATGATTTTAAGAAACTGTTATTAATCATGTTATATAAATAGTGCTATTGTGATCATGTAAGAAAATTCTAAAGTCATTTTATATATATATATATATATATATAATGAAATACTTAGGGATGAAATGATATGACATCTATGATTTCCTTTAAAATGCAGAAATAAATATGGGTGGTGTAGCACAGAAACAATTATGATACATGTAGACGGTGTTGAAATGGATGAAGGATTCACAGTGATTTGTTTCGATGTTTTATTTTTCGAATTTTTGTAATTTTTCTAAAAAAAATTGAAAAAGTGAAAGAGCATCCTAACAGGTATTGAGTTGCCTATCATTAAAAAATTTAAAGCATTTCCTGGATATTCCATTCTACACATTTTAAATATAGTGTCTTGTTATGCTGAAGAGCTTGAACTTTGGAATTAGACAATCTGAATTTAAATTACAGCCCATCCCTTCAACTCCCCTCTCTACTGCAATGCACCGCTTGCTAGCTGTATGATCTTAAATAAATCATTTACCTTACGAAGTCTCAGATGGATCAATTGTTAAATTCCTTATATCAAAGAAATATTTACAAAATATATTATTAATTTAAGAGCTTAAGCAGAGAGACTGACTCATAATAAGTAGTCATTAAGTGTTATTATTCATACTAAACTAATAACATTTTATTAACAGTATTACTATATTATATGAAAAATTGAAAAAAATATATACCTTTAAGATATGCTCTGGAATGTGCCAAACTGCCTATAAAAAGGATGGAGTGACTGACTCATGAGATGGCAGGACTTTTGCAAACACAAATACATTGCAACCCTTCCTTGCTGCTCCCCCATCTTTTTATAACCCTCCCATCCACCTTCTGAATCTTTACATTTGGGTGTTCAAATTTTTTGCTCCTTCAGTGTCTGGTGTACAAAATGACTTCCTGCACCATAGCTCAGCCTGCCTCAGTACAACCTTATGTTAATTTGACTCTTCTGCCTTTGCTTCAGGACTTTCTCCCATCAACCACCTCACATTTCATTCAGGGTTTTATGTAGCTCTTGCCACAACCCAATTCTAGATTGCAGTCCTGGAATAAGTAAGTTCTGGAAAAAATGGGTGGTTGAAATGGATGAGTTTTTAAGTCCTTTCCAACGAAATGTATGCTTTTGTTATATCTTCTAGTCTACCCTTCAGAGAATACCATTACACCAAAATGTTTTAGAGCAGACTAATCAAAATATATTATTTTATATTTTTAATTTTCTAGAAATTACTTTTTAGTTTATAGAAAGTTTTAATTAATCTAGCAAATTTTAACTTTATAAAAGCATTAATTTAAAAATATTAAAAAGCAGATTAAAATAATTTTAATAAGATATTTTATTTATTTAACCCAATATGTTTACAATGTATCAAATGATTAATATAAAATGAGATATTTTCTTTTTCTTTTCCTTGTGGTTTTTCTTTTTTTTACCAAAAATTAAAGTTTATTACTTCAAGTCAGTATGCCTTTATCAATGACTCAAAACAGTAATCAAGGAACACATAAAAATGGATTCCTTGATACCATTCTAAATATTTAGCATTTTATCATCAATTTACAAATAAAAACAGAATATATTTTAAAAGTTTTCACCTAGTTGATACATTTACACTTTGTAAAATAAAATAGTGTGAAATGTAACTAACATTATTTGTATTTATTTAATAAAGGCTTCACATTAAGAATAGCATTGAATTACTGTTTTTGTGTTTTCATTTGTTAAACTAATATTAAATATTATTATAATATTTCAAAGGTAAGCCTCTTCTCCTATCCTTTCTTCTTTCCCCATACTGAAACTCAAATTGCTTCAAGAGCATGAACTAGTTTGAAAAATAATATTTTGCTGACATAAATGACAATAATTCAAACATAGATTAAAAAGAAATTTGTTTGAAAAGTAATAATTTAGTGTTTACTGAACCTCTAATTTTCAGAAGGAATTTACATAAATAAATAAATATATATATATATATATATACGTAATTGAAGTATAGTTGATTTACAATGTTGTGTTAGTTTCAGTGGTACAGCAAAGTGATTCAATTATACATATACAATTATACATATACTTTTTCAGATTATTTTCCATTATACGTTATTGAGTAGAGTTCTCTGTGCTATACAGTATGTCCTTGTTGCTTACCTATTTTATATTTAGTAGTATGTATATGTTAATCACAAACTCCTAATTTATCACTCCCCATACCCCATCCACATCCTCTTTCATAATCATAAGTTTATTTTCTATATCTGTAAGTCTATTTATGTTTTGTAAATATGTAAATTCATTTGTATTTTTTTTTCAGATTTCACATATAAGTGATATCATATAATATTTGTCTTTGTCTGATTTACTTCACTTAGTAGGATAATCTCTAGGTCTGTCCATGTGGCTGCATATGGCATTATTTCATTCTTTATTGTGGCTGAGTAATATTCCATTGTTTGTGTGTGTGTGTGTGTGTGTGTGTGTGTGTGTATGTATATATATATATATATATATATATACCATATCTTCTTCATCCATTCATCTGTAGATGAACATTTCAGTTGCTTCCATGTCTTGACTCTTGTAAATTGTGCCACAATGAACACCAGGGTGCATGCATCTTCTCAAATTATGGTTTTCTCCAGATATAGGCACAGGAGTGGGATTGAATGATCATATGGTAGCTCTATTTTTAGTTTTGTAAGGAACTTCTGTCCTGTTCTCCTGTTGTGCCAATTTCATTCCCACCAGCAGTGTAGGAGGGCTCCCTTTTCTCCACACCTTCTCCAGGATTTATTGTTTGTAGATTTTTCGATGATGGTCATTCTGACCTATGTGAGGTGATACCACATTCTACTTCTGATGTACATTTCTCTAATAATTAGTGATGCTGAGAATCTTTTCATGTACTTTTGCCATCTGTATGTCTTCCTTGGAGAAATGTCTTTTTAGATTTTCTGCTAATGTTTTGATTGGCTTGTTTGATTTTGATATTGAGCTGCGTGAGATGTTTGAATGTTTTGGAGATTGATCCCTTGTTTGTTGTTTCATTTGCAAGTTTTTTCTGCCATTCTGTGGGTTGTTTTTTTGTTTTGTTTTGTTTCTGGTTTCCTTTGCTGTGCAAAAGATCTCAAGTTTAATTAGGCCCCATTTATTTATTTTTGTTTTCATTTTCATTACTCTAGGATGTGGATCCAAAAAGATATTGCTGAAATTTATGTCAAAGAGTGTTCTGCCTATGTTTTCCTCTAAGGATTTTATAGTATCTGGTCTTATATTTAGGTGTTTAAAACATTTTGAGTTTAGTTTTGTGTACAGTGTTAGAAAATATTCTAGTTTCATTCTTTTACATGTAGCTGTCCAGTTTACCCAGCACCACTTATTGAAGAGACTGTCTCTTCTCCATTGAATAGTCTTGGCTCTTTTTTATTTAAACATCTTTACTGCAGTATAATTGCTTTACAATGGTGTGCTAGTTTCTACTTTATAACAAAGTAAATCAGCTATACATAAACGTATATCACCATATATCCCCCCTCTTGTGTCTCCCTCCTACCCACCATATCCCATCTCCCTAGGTAGCCACAAAGCACTGGCCTGATCTCCCTGTACTATGCGGCTGCTTCTCACTAGCTATTTATTTTACATTTGGCAGTGTATATATATACATACCACTCTCTCACTTCATTCCAGCTTACCCTATCCACTCCCCGTGTCCTCAAGTCCATTCTCTACGTCTGTATCTTTATTCCAGTCCTGCCCGTAGGTTCTTCAGAAACTTTTTTTTTTTTAGATTCCATATATATGTGATAGTATATCGTATTTGTTTTTCTCTTTCTGACTTACTACACTCTGCATGACGGATTCTAGGCCCATCCACCTCACTACAAATAACTCAATTTCATTTCTTTTTATGGCTGAGTAGTATTCTGCTAAATATATGTGCCACATCTTCTTTATCCAGTAATCTGTCAATGGACACTTAAGTTGCTTTCATGTCCTGGCTATTGCAAGCAGAGCTGCAATGAACATTGGGGTACATGACTCTTTTTGAATTATGATTTTCTCAGAGTATATGCACAGTAGTGGGACTGCTGGGTCATATGGTAGTTCTATTTGTAGTTTTGTAAGGAACCTCCATACTATTCTCCATAGTGGCTGTATCAAGTTACATTCCCACCAACAGTGCAGGAGGGTTCCCTTTTCTCCACACCTTAACCAGCATTCATTGTTTATAGATTTTTTGATGATGGTCATTCTGAACAGTGTGAGGTGATACCTCATTGTAGTTTTGATTTGAATTTATCTGATGATTAGTGATGTTGAGCATCCTTTCATGTGTTTCTTGACAATCTGTATGTCTTCTTTGGAGAAATGTCTATTTAGATATGCCCATTTTTGGATTGGGTTGTTTGGTATTTTGATATTGAGCTGCATGTGCTGCTTGTAAATTTTGGAGATTAATCCTTTGTCGGTTGCTTCATTTGCACATATATTCTCCAATTCTGAGGGTTGTCTTTTCATCTTGTTTATGGTTTCATTTGCTGTGCAAAAGCTTTTAAGTTTCATTAGGTCCCATTTGTTTATTTTTCTTTTTATTTCCATTCCTCTAGGAAGTGGGTCAAAAAGGATCTTGCTGTGATTTATGTCATAGAGTGTTCTGCTCTAAGAGTTTTCCTCTGAGAGCTTTATAGTGTCTGGCCTTACATTTAGGCGTTTAATCCATTCTGAGTTTATTTTTGTGTATGATATTAGGGAATGTTCTAATTTCATTCTTTTACATGTAGCTGTCCAGTTTTCACAGCACCAATTCTTCAAGAAATTGTATTTTCTCCATTGTATATTCTTGTCTCTTTTATCAAAAATAAGGTGACCATATGTGCATGAGTTTATCTCTGGGTTTTCTATCCTGTTCTATTGTCTATATTTCCATTTTTGTGCCAGTACCATGCTGTATTCATTACTGTAGCTTTGTAGTATAGTCTGGCAGGGAGCCTGATTCCTCCAGCTCCATGTTTCTTTCTCAAGATTGCTTTGGCTATACGGGGTAATTTGTGTTTCCATACAAACTGTGAAACTTTTTGTTCTAGTTCTGTGAAAAATGCCATTGGTAATTTGATAGGGATTGCATTAAATCTGTAGATTGCTTTGGGTGGTATAGTCATTTTCACAATGTTGATTCTTCCACTTCAAGAACATGGAATATCTCTCCATCTGTTTGTATCATCTTTAATTTCTTTCATCAGTGTCTTATTGTTTTCTGAATACAGGTCTTTTCTTTCCTTAGGTAAGTTTATTCCTAGGTATTTTATTCTTTTTACAGCAATGGTAAATGAGGGTATTTCATTAATTTCACTTTCAGATTTTTCATCATTACTGTATAGGAATGCAAGAGATTTCTGTGCCTTAATTTGTATCCTGCTACTTTACCAAATTCATTGATTAGATCTAGTAGTTTTCTGGTAGCATCTTTAGGATTCTCCATATATAGTATCATGTCATGTGCAAACAGTGACAGTTTTACTTCTTCTTTTCTGATTTGGATTCCTTTTATTTCTTTTTCTTCTCTGACTAACGTGGCTAAAACTTCCAAAACTATGTTGAATAATAGTTGTGATAGTGGACAGTCTTGTCTTTTTTCTGATCTTAGAGGAAATGGTTTCAGTTTTTCTACAGTGAGAATGATGTGGGCTGTGGGTTTGTCATATACAGTTTTTAATGTGTTGAGGTAAGTTCCCTCTATGCCTACTTCCTGGAGGGCTTTTATCACAAATAGGTGCTGAATTTTGTCAAAAGATTTTTCTGCATCTACTGAGATGATCATATCGTTTTTTCTCCTTCAGTTTGTAAATATGGTTTATCACAATGATTGATTTGCATATACTGAAGAATCCTTGCATTCCTGGGATAAACCCCACTTGATTACAGTGTATGACCCATTTAATTTGCTGCTGGATTCTGTTAGCTAAAATTTTGTTGAAGATTTTTGCATTTGTGTCATCAGTGATATCAGCCTGTAATTTTCTTTCTTTGTGACATCTTTGGTTTTGGTATCAGGGTGATGGTGGCCTTGTACAATGAGTTTGGGAGTGTTCCTCCCTCTGCTATATTTTGGAAGAGTGTGAGCAGGATAGGTGCTACCTCTCTCTAAATGCTTGATAGAATTCGCCTGTGAAGCCATCTGGTCCTGGGCATTTTTTTGTTGGAAGATTTTCAGTCACAGTATCAATTTCAGTGCTTGTGATTGGTCTGTTTATATTTTCTATTTCTTCCTGGTTCAGTCTCAGAAGGTTGTGCTTTTCTAAGAATTTATCTGTTTCTTCCAGGTTTTCCATTTTTATTGGCATATAGTTGCTTGTAATAATCTCTCATGATCCTTTCTATTTCTGCAGCATCAGTTGTTGCTTCTCATTTTTCATTTCCAATTCTATTGATTTGAGTCTTCTCCTTTATTTACTTGATGAGTCTGACTAATGGTTTATTTTTTTTTTATCTTCTCAAAGAACCAGCTCTTAGTTTCATTGATCTTTGCTACTGTTTCCTTCATTTCTTTTTTCACTTATTTCTGATCTGATTTTTATGATTCCTTTCCTTCTGCTAAATTTGGGGTTTCTTTGTTCTTCCTTCTCTAATTGCTATATGTGTAAGGTAAGGTGTCTATTTGAGATGTTTCTTTTCTACTGAGGTAGGATTGTATTGCTATAAAATTGCCTCTTAGAACTGCTTTTTCTGGATCCTGTAGGTTTTGTGCCATCGTGTTTTCATTGTCATTTTTTTCTAGGCATGTTTTGATTTCTTTACTGATCTCTTAGTTAGTTAGTAGCATAATGTTTAGCCTCCATGTGTTTTTGTATTTTTTACTGATTTTTTCCTGTAATTGATACCTAGTCTTATGACATTGTGGTTGGAAAAGATACTTGATACAATTTCAGTTTTCTTAAATGTACCAAGGCTTGCTTTGTGATGCAAGATATGATCTCTCCTGGAGATTGCTCCATTGGCACTTGAGAAGAAAGTGTATCCTGTTGTTTTTGGATGGACTGTCCTATAAATATCCATTAAGTCCATGTTTTTTAGTGTACCATTTAAAGCTTGTGTTTCCTTATTTATTTTCATTTTGGATGATCTGTCCATTGGTGAAAGTGGGCTGTTAAAGTCCCCTACTATGAATGTGTTACTGTCGGTTTTCCCTTTTATGGCTGTTAGCATTTGCCTTAGTTATTGAGATGCTCCTTTGTTGGGTGCATTAATATTTACAATTGTTATATCTTCTTCTTGGATGGATCCCTTGATCATTATGTAGTGTCCTTCTTTGTCTCTTGTAATAGTCTTTATTTTAAAGTCTATTTTGTCTGATATGAGAATTGCTACTCCAGCTTCCATCTGATTTCCATTTGCATGGAATATCTTTTTCCATCCTCTCACTTTCATTCTGTATATGTCTCTAGGTCTGAATTGTGTCTCTTGTAGACAGCATATATATGGGTCTTGTTTTTGTATCCATTCAACCAGTCTATGTCTTTTGGCTGGAGCATTTAATCCACTTACATTTAAGGTAGTTTCCAATATGTGTGTTCCTATTACTAATTTCTTAATTGTTTTGCATTTGTTGTTGTAGGCCTTTTACTTCTCTTGTGTTTCCTGCTTAAGGAAGTTCCTTTAGGTTTTGTTGTAAAGCTGGTTTTGTGATGTTGAATTCTCTTAGTTTTTGCTTGCCTGTGAAGGTTTTATTTTCTGTGTCGAATCTGAATGAGATTCTTGCTGAGTGGAGTAATCCTGGTTGTAGGTTTTTCCCTTTCATCACTTTAAATATGTCCTGCCACTTTCTTCTGGCTTGCAGAGTTTTGCTGGAAGATCAGTTTTTAGCCTTATGGGGATTCCCTTGTATGTGATTTGTTGCTTTTCCCTTGCTGCTTTTAACAGTTTTTCTTTGTATTTATTTTTTGATAGTTTGATTAATATGTGCCTTGGCGTGTTTCTCCTTGGATTTATCCTATATGGGACTCTGTGCTTCCTGGACTTGATTGACTATTTCCTTTCCCATATTAGGGAACTTTTCAACTATAATCTCCTCAAAAATTTTCTCAATCCCTTTCTTTTTCTCTTGTTTTCCTGGGACCCCTATAATTCGAATGTTGGTGTGTTTAATGTTGTCCCAGAAGTCTCTGACACTGTCCTCAATTCTTTTCATTCCTCATTCTTTATTCTGCTCTGTGGTAGTTATTTCTACTATTTTATCTTCCAGGTCACTTATCCGCTCTTCTGCCTCAGTTAGTCTGCTTTTGATTCCTTCTAGAGACTTTTAAATTTCTTTTATTGTGTTGTTCATGACTGTTTCCTCTTTAGGGTTTCTAGGTCCTTGTTAAACTTTTTTTTTTTTTTCCATTCAATTTCCAAGGTTTTAGATCATCTTTACTATACTTGCTCTGAATTATTTTTCAGGTAGACTGCCTATTTCCTCTTCATTTCTTTGGTCTGGTGGGTTTTTACCTAGCTCATTCATCTGCTGTGTGTTTCTCTGTCTTTTCATCTTGCTTAACTTAATGTGTTTGGGATCTTGTTTGTGCAGGCTACCTATTCGTAGTTCCCATTGTTTTTGATGTCTGCCCCCAGTGGCTAAGTTTGGTTCAATAGGTTGTGTAGGCTTCCTGGTGGAGGGAACTGGTGTCTGTGTTCTGGCAGATGAAACTGGATCTTGTCTTTTTGGTGGGCAGGACCATATCCGGT
The DNA here is from genome assembly GCF_059928025.1 of Delphinapterus leucas. Classification (NCBI taxonomy): domain Eukaryota; kingdom Metazoa; phylum Chordata; class Mammalia; order Artiodactyla; family Monodontidae; genus Delphinapterus; species Delphinapterus leucas. Next base: position 34,829,773 of record NC_143147.1, read on the forward strand.
GGTGTGTTTTGGGGTTGTCTGTGAACTTATGGTTTTAAGCAGCCTCTCTGCTAATGGGAAGGGTTGTGTTCCTGTCTTGCTTGTTGTTTGGCATATGCTGTTCAGTACTGTAGCTTGTTGGTCGTTGAGTGTAGCTGGAGCTGGAGATCTCTGGGAGACCTTTTACCATCTGATATTATGTGTAGCCAGGAGGTCTGTGGTGGACCAATGTCCTGAACTTGGCTCTCCCACCTCAGAGGCACTGGCCTGACACCCAGCCGGATCACCAAGACATTGTCAGCACACGGCTTGAATTCACATAGAGTCCCATGCTTGGCTGAATTAGGGGAGTGTGCTAGTATTCCCAAGACATCACTGAATTATATTCAAAAGGCACAAGGGTAGGGGAAGGGGCATGGTGAGAGGGGGCAGGAGAGATTTTGAAATTGAAGTGGGAAGGAGGAGGAATCAGGAAAAAAGAAGTGGGGGCAGGAAGACAGGAGGAGGGAAAGGCAAGAAATGGATAATAAAATGAAAAGAAGAGACGGGAGACAGTTGACGGGAGTGGGGATCTGTCTTCTGCCCACATGGTGGAAAAGAAATATCTGACAATTAGAAAGATAAATCACACACAGACCCCCCAGTGGGGTCAGACAGAGGCGAGAAGACTGGAGCTGTCTTCAGAAGAGCAAGAAATGGCTCTTTTGTCACAGATTAACTGACCATAGGTGCATGGGTTTATTCCTGGACTTTCTATCCTTTTCCATCAATCTATATTTCTGTTTTGCTGCCAGTACCATACTGTTTTGATGACTGTAGCTTCATAGTATAGTCTGATGTCCAGAAGCCTGAGTCCACCAGCTTCTTTTTACATTCTCAGGATTTTTATTTTTCCTGTGAAAAATGTCATTGGTAATTTGATAGGGATTGCATTGAATCTGTAGATTGCCTTGGGTAGTATAGTCATTTGGACAATATTGATTCTTCCAATTCAAGAACACAGTGGTTCTATCCATCTGTTTGTGTCATCTTCATCAGCATCTTATAGTTTTCAGAGTATAGGTCTTTTGCCACCTTGAGTGGTTTATTCCTAGTTATTTTATTCTTTTTTAATGGAATGGTAAATTTGTTCCCTTAATTTCTCTTTCTGATCATTCATTTTTATTGTATAGAAATGCAAGAGATTTCTTTGTATTAATTTTCTATCCTGCAACTTTACTAAATTCATTGATGAGCTCTAGGAGTTTTCTTGTAGCATCTTTTGGATTTTCTATATATAGTATCACATAATCTGTAAACAGTGACAGTTTTACTTCTTCTTTCCCAATCTCAATTCCCCTTATCTCTTTTTCTTCTATGATTCCCATGGCTAGGACTTCTATAACTATGTTGAATAATATTGGTGAGAGTGGACATCCTTGTCTTGCTCCTGATCTTAGAGGAAATGTTTTCAGCTTTTCAGCATTGAGTATGTTGTTAGCTGTGGGTTTGTCATATATGGCTTTTATTATGTTGAGGTATGCCCACTTTCTGGAAAGTTTTTATCATAAATGGGTGTTGCATTTTGTCAAAAGATTTTTCTGCATCTATGGAGAGAATCATATGTTTTTTTCTTTAATTTGTTAATGTGGTATATCACACTGATTGATTTGCAGATGTTGCAATTCTTTGCATCCGTTGGATAAATCCCACTTGATCATGGTGTATGATTCTTTTAATGTATTGTTGGATTTGGTTTGCTAGTATTTTGTTGAAGGTTTTTGTATCTATGTTCATCAGTGATATTGTAATCACTGTAATTTTTGTAATTATTGTAATCATCTGTAATTTTTGTGTTTTTTTGTGGTATTTGTCTGGTTTTGTTATCAGGGTGATGGTGGCCTCATAGAATGAGTTTGGGAGTGTTCCTCCTCTGCAATTTTTTGGAATAGTTTCAGAAGAAGCATTTATAATTATGTGATGTACTTTATCTTAGTTAAATATAGATGGCTTTCTCTAAACTTATTACTGTATATCTAATATTAATGTCTTCTTGAAAAGGAAACTAAGACTACTATAATAAGCACCATATTTTATGCATATTTCATACCCAGTCACTTAAAATTTATAACGTATGTTGATAAAACATTTATTCAATATTAGTAACTTATTTTATGCCACTTCTAGTTGTTATTACAAATATATTAAATGTCTAAAATGCATAAGCTCTTTACATCAACATTCACTTAATGTTAATGCTTTCTAAAACACTCATGTAATAATAATAACCACCTCACATTCAAAATAATTTATAATCCCCTTTTACAATGAGCTGCTGATTCATCAAAAGCAATATATCATGATATCAAAATTACTGTACAGCATACGCTGAGAAAAAAACATAAGTGACAGTCTGCTCCATAAATTAAAATTATGACTTGATTGAACATGATTTCTCTCCTATAGTATTTCTATACTATCCTATAGTAAATACTATCCTATATATTTCTATTTCTATCCTATAGTACCCACTTGGTGAGCCAGACATCCTTGGATCTTCCTTTTCTATTATTTTGATTACCACACCAATGCCAGAAAGACAAAATGACTGACAACCATTTTTTTCCCAAATGTTAGATTCTTGGGTAAAAGTTAATAATAGGACAAAGATGAAATAAATGGTTTGGAAGTATTTATTCTGTTATCCCAAAGCACTGCTAGAAGACTAACTATAAGCAACAAAATGGTTAGGTGTTTATAATACAAAGGAGAGTAGGATATGACCACAATGTTTGGGGTTGATCACAGTGATTAAGGTAGAATTAATATCAAAATGAAGCAGTAGTTAGTATCATACTTATAAAGCTATGATACATGTTACTACTCAAAACTATTGGAACATAGAGAAGAAATAAGATAAACTTCTCTATGAAAGTGGAGTCTGGATGCAGAGAGGAGATGATGTTCAAACTTGGATTTGAAAAATAATAAAAATAATTTTCTGGTTAGTTCAAAAATGATAACTCTTATATATAGTTAAAAAAGAGAGAATAGGAAAGGAAACTAATAAGAGACAAACTGGATAGTTTGTATGGTACCAGAAAGTAGTAGTTTTAGGTGTCCCACTAAACATTTTATCCTACCAAGGGATTGAAATTCATGATTTTAAAGTATACGAGTAACATGCTTAGAGCTTTGTGTTTACGTTTATGATAACTGGTAATATGGAGGAGAATGTGTTGGAGGGACGATGGATCAAATACAATAATGTGAGGAGAAGTGGTAGGGCATAAATGAGATGTAGTCCACAGATGCATATGATGTAGACATATTTTGATACAGGCATTAGATTATTTAATAAGAACACATGAAAACATTACTTTGGAAATATAAGAGAAATCAGATTGTGAGTCAGAAGAAAATCATGTTTTTTCTTGTCTGAACAATGCTCATTTTTCTTTGTAATGTTGATGACAATAACAGAAATGAGAATGATGAAGAATGCAGGATATTCATGTAATAGGAGAGCATACTTGTGCTGGAAACTGTTAGTCTTTCTATGCGAAAGATTTTGACATTTTATTTATCACAGTCCTTCCCAAGTTATAATCCACTTTGCATTAATTGTTTCCAAAACTGTGTTTTAAATGTTGAAGCTATAGTGAAATAATTAATTATGTGACCATTTACCATATCATGCTTTAATGCCAAACATACAACAGGAGCAATGAGTATATATTAATGTTTCAATTGTAACTGAGCAGTGATGCCCCTGTTTATTATACTTTTAAACACCTTTCAAACACCTGGCAGCCACAAAAATTTTTCTTTTAATGCTTTCTGTATTGGTATCAGGCTGGCTTTGAGAGCCCAAAGATTAGAGAGTATTAAACATATTTATGATCAAAGATGCTGGGGTTAACTCCAACCTGTCATAAATACAGGACAGGTTTTATCAACCTCAGTATTATTAAAGTTTTGGTATAGATAATTCTTCACTGGAACAGGTGTGCAGTGTATTGGAAGATGTTTGGCAACATCCCTGGCCTCTAACCCCTATGTGTCGGTAGCACTCATCTATAGTTGTGACAACAATAATATCTCCAGACATTGCCCAGTATTGCCACTGATAAAAGGTAAGACATACCTTCACTTGAAAGTTGCACCAATGAAGTAACCCATCATGTGGCCTACCACTAATTATTGAATTTCAAAGTAAACAGTTGCGAACAAAATTACAGAAGATCACTCAAAGTAATATTAGCCAGAACTAAAACATAAATATATGGGAATATATTTTAGCTTTTTTCCCATCAGTAAATGTGCTCATTTGACCCTCGTTTTTATCTATTCAATTGGATCAGTGGCACAATTAACTCTGCTATCTTGCTAGAGTAGTCAAAAACACATGTTGGGATAGCTTCAAGATGACAGAGGAGTAAGATGTGATCACCTTCCTCCCCACAATTACATCAAAAATACATCTATACATGGAAAAACTGCAAAAGAACACCAACTGAAGGTTGGCAGAAGACCTCAGACTTCCCAAAAGGCAAGAAACTCCCCATGTACATGGGTAGGGCAAAAGAAAAATGAAAAAGCAGAGACAAAAGAATAAGGATGTGGCCTGCATCTCTGGGAGGGAGCTGTGAAGGAGGAAAAGTTCCCATGCACTGGGAAGCCCCTTCACTGGCAGAGACAGTGGGTGGGCAGGGGAGAAGCTTTGGAGACATGGAGAAGAGCACAGCAACAGGGGTGCAGAGGGCAAAGTGGAGAGATTCCCACACAGTAGATCAGTACCAACCAGCTCTCACCAGCCTGAGAGGCTTGTCTGGTCACCGTTGGGGCAGGCGGGGACTGGGAGCTGAGGCTTGGACTTCAGAGGTGATACCCCAGAGAGAGGACTGGGGTTGGCTGCATGAACACAGACTGAAGGGGGCTAGTGTGCCACAGCTAGCCAGGAGGGAGTCCAGGAAAATGTCTGGAACTGCCTAAGAGGCAAGAGACCATTGTTTTGGGTCATGAGGAGAGGGGATTTAGAGCACCACCTAAACGAGCTCCAGAGATGGACGTGAGCCACGACTATCAGCACAGACACCAGAGACGGGTATGAGACACTAAGGTTGATGCTGCAGCCAACAAGAGGCCTGTGTGTAAGTACAAGTCACAATCCACAACTCCCCTCCTGGGAGACTGTGAAGCCCACCAGTGCTAGGGACAACTTCCCCAGGAAAACACACATCATGCCTCAGGCTATTGCAATGTTACTCCAGCCTTTGCTGCTGCAGGCTCACCCCACATTCTATATCCCTCTCTCGCCCTGGCCTGAGTGAGCCAGAGCCACCTAATCAGCCGCTCCTTTAACCCCATCCTGTCTGGGTGGGGAACAGATTCCCTCAGGCCACCTACAAGCAGAGGCAGGGCCAAATCCAAAGCTGAACCCAAGGAGCTGTGCAAACAAAGAAGAGAAAGTTAAATCTCTCCATGCAGCACCAGGAGCAGTGGATTAAATCTCCACAATCAAACTGATGTACCCTGCATCTGTGGAATACCTGAATAGACAACAAATTATCCCAAAATTGAGGCAGCAGACTTTGGGATCAACTGTAGACTTGGGGTTTGCTTTCTACATCTAATTTGTTTCTGGTTTTATGTTTATCTTAGTTTCATATTTGGAGCTTATTATCACTGGTAGATTTGTTTATTGATTTGATTGCTCTCTTCCATATATATATATCTCCTTTTTCTCCTTTTGTGAGTGTGCATGTGTATGCTTCTTTGTGTGATTTTGTCTGTATTGTTTTGCTTTTACCATTTGTCCTAGGGTTCTGTCTGTCTTTTTTTTTTTTTTTTAGTATAGTTTTTAGTGCTTGTTATCATTGGTGAACTTGTTTTCAGTTTAGTTGCTCTCTCTTTTTTTATTCCTTTTTTAATTAATTTCTTTAATTTTTTATTTTAATAACTTTATATTATATATATTTTTTCTTAATTTCTTTATGTTTTTCTCCCTTTGCTTCTGAGCTGGGTGACTGACAGAGTCTTGGTGCTCTAGGCGGGTGTCAGGCCTGAGCTTCTGAGGTTGGAGATCTGAGATCAGGACATTGGTCCACCAGAGACATCCTGACCCCATGTAATATCAAACAGTGAAAGCAATCTCAGAGATCCCAATCTCAATTCTAAGACCCAGCTCCACTAAATGACCAGCAAGCTACAGTGCTGGACACCCTATGCCAAACTACTAGCAAGAAAGGAACACAACACCGTCCATTAGTACAGAGGCAGTCTAAAATCAAAATAAGTTCACAGACACCCCAAAACACACCAGTGGATGCAGTCCTGCCCAAAAGAAAGACAAAATCCAGACTCATCCACCAAAACACAGGCACTAACTCCCTCCACCAGGAAGACACAACCCACTGAACAAACTTTAGCCACTGGGGCAATTACCAAAAACAAAGGGAGCTACAAACCTGCAGCCTGTTGTAAGGAGGCCCCAAACACAGTGAGTTAAGCAAAATGAGAAGACAGAGAAATAAAAAGCAGATGAAGGAGCAAGGTAAAAGCCCACCAGACCAAACAAATGAAGAGGAAATAGGCAGTCTACCTGAAAAATAATTCAGAGTAATGATAGTAAAGATGATCCAAAATCTTGGAAATAGATTGGAGAAAATACAAGAAACATTTAACAAGGACTGAGAAGAACTAAAGAGCAAAAAAACAAGAATGAAAAACACAATAAAAGGAATTAAAAATTCTCTAGAAGGAATTAATAGCAGAATAACTGAGGCAGTAGTACAGATCAGTGACCTGGAAGATAAAATAGTGGAAAAAACTACCACAGAGCAGAATAAAGAAAGAGGAATGAAAAGAATTGAGAACAGTCTCAGAGACCTCTGGGACAACATTAAATGCACCAACATTCAAATTATAGGGATCCAAGAAGAAGAAGATAAAAAGAAAGGGACTGAGAAAATATTTGAGGAGATTATAGATGAAAACTTCCCTAATATGGGAAATGAAATAGTCAGCTCCAGGAGGCACAGAGAGTACCATACAGGATAAATCCAAGGAGAAACAGGCCAAGACACATTAATCAAACTATCAAAAATTAAATACAAAGAAAAACTATTAAAAGCAGCAAGGGAAAAGTAACAAATAACATACAAGGGAATCGTCATAAGGTTAACAGCTGATCTTTCAACAGAAACTCTGCAAGTCAGAAGGGAGTGGCAGGACATATTTAAAGTGATGAAAGAGAGAAACCCACAACCAAGATTACTCTAGCCAGCAAAGATCTCATTCAGATTCAACGAAGAAATTAAAACCTTTACAGAGAAGCAAAAGCTAAGAGAATTCAGCAACACCTAACCAGCTTTACAACAAAACCTAAAGGAACATCTCTAGACAGGAAACTCAAGAAAAGCAAAAGACCAACACTAACAAACCCAAAACAATTAAGAAGACGGTAATAGGAACACGCATATCAATAACAACCTTAAATGTAAATGGATTAAATGTTCCAACTAAAAGACAAAGACTGGCTGAATTGATACAAAAACAGGACCCGTATATATCCTGTCTACAAGAGACCCACTTCAGACTGAGGGACACATACAGACTGAAAGTGAGGAGATAGAAAAAGATATTCCATGCAAATGGAAATCAAAAGAAAGCTAGAGTAGTAATTCTCATATCAGACAAAATAGTCTTTAAAATAAAGACTATTACAAGACACAAAGAAGGACACTACCTAATGATCAAGGGATAAAACCAAGAAGATACAACAATTGTAAATATTTATGCACCCAATATAGGAGCACCTCAATACATAAGGCAAATACTAACAGCCATAAAAGGGGAAATCAACAGTAACACAATAATAATAGGGGAGTTTAACACCCCACTTTCATCAATGGACAGACCATCCAAAATGAAAATAAATAAGGGAACACTAGCTTTAAATGATACATTAAACAAGATGGACTTAATTGATATTTATAGGACATTCCATCTGAAAACAGCAGAATACACTATCTTCTCAAGTGCTCTTGGAACATTCTCCAGGATATATCATATCTTGGGTCAAAATCAAGCCTCAGTAAATTTAAGAAAATTGAAATTGTATCAAGTATATTTTCTGACAACACTATGAGACTAGATATAAATTACAGGAAAAAATTTGTAAAAAATATGAAGAAAGGAGGCTATACAATACACTACTGAATAACCAAGAGATCACTGAAGATATCAAAGAGGAAATAAAAACATATCTAGAAACAAATGACAATGAAAACGTGACAACCCAAACACTACGGGATGCAGTAAAAGCATTTCTAAGAGGGCAGTTTATAGCAATGCAATCCTACCTCAAGAAACAAGAAATATCTCAAATAAACAACTTAACCTTACACCTAAGGCAACTAGAGAAAGAACATAGAAACCCCAAAGTTAGCACAAGGAAAGAAATCATAAAAATCAGATCAGAAGTAAATGAGAAAGAAATGAAAGGAAAATTAACAAAGATCAATAAAACTAAAAGCTGGTTCTTTTGTTTGCCTTTTTTTTTTTTTTTTGCGGTATGTGGGCCTCTCACTGTTGTGGCCTCTCCTGTTGTGAAGCACAGGCTCCAGACATGTAGGCTTAGTGGTCATGGCTCACAGGCCCAGCCGCTCTGTGGCATGTGGGATCTTCCCGGACTGGGGCAAAAACCCATGTCCCCTGCATAGGCAGGCGGACTCTCAACCACTGCGCCACCAGGGAAGCCCAAAGCTGGTTCTTTAAGAAGATAAAAAGTATTGATAAAACACTAGCCAGACTCATCAAGAAAAACAGGGAGAAGAGTCAAATCAATAGAAATGGAAATGAAAAAGGAGAAGTAACAACTGACACTGCAGAAATACAAAGGATCATGAGAGCAAATCTATGCCAATAAAATGGACAATGTGGAAGAAATGGACAAATTCTTACAAAAGCTCAACCTCCCAAGACTGCACCAGGAAGAAATTGAAAATATAAACAGACCAATCACAAGCACTGAAATTCAGACTGCAATTAAAAATCTTCAAGCAAACAAAAGCCCAGCACTAGATGGCTTCACAGGTGGATTCTATCAAACATTTAGAGAACAGCTAAAAGCTATCCTTCTGAAACTATTCCAAAATATAGCAGAGAGAGGAACACTCCCAAAGTCATTTTATGAGACCACCATCACACTGATACCAAAACCAAAGATATCACAAAAAAATAAAACTACAGAGCAATATCACTGATGATCATGGATGCAAAAATCCTTAACAAAATATTAGCAAACAGAATCCTACAGAACATTAAAAGGATCATACCCCATGATCAAGTGGGGTTCATCCAAGTAATGCAAAGATTCTTCAATATATGCAAATCAATCAATGTGATAAACCATATTAACAAATTGAAGGAGGAAAACCATATGATCACCTCAATAGATGCAGAAAAAGCTTTTTAGAAAATTCAACACCTGTTTATGATAAAAACTCACCAGAAAGTAGGCATAGAGGGAACTTACCACAATATAATAAAGGCCATATATGACAAACCCACAGCCAACACTTTTCTCAATGGTGAAAAACTGAAACCATTTTCACTAAGATCATGAAGAAGAAAAGATTGCCCACTCTCAGCACTATTTTTCAACATGTTTTTGGAAGTTTTAGCCATGGCAATCAGAGAAGAAAACAAATAAAAGGAATCCAAATCAGAAAAGAAGAAGCAAAACTCTCATCGTTTGCAGATGACATGATATGATACATAGAGAATCCCAAAGATGCTATCAGAAAAATACTATAGCTAATCAACGAATCTGGTAAAGTAGCAGAATATAAAATTGATGCACAGAAATCTCTTGCATTCCTATACACTAATGATGAAAAATATGAAAGAAAAATTAAGGAAATACTCCTTTTTACCACTGCAACAAAAAGAATAACATACCTAGGAATAAACCTACCTAAGGAGAAAAAAGAGCTGTATGCAGAAAATGATAAGACACTGATGAAAGAAGTTAAAGATGATACAAACAGATGGAAAGATACCATGTTCTTGGATTGGAAGAATCAACATTGTGAAAATGACTCTACTGCCCAAAGCAATGTACAGATTCAATGCAATCCCTATCAAACTACCAATGGCATTTTTCACAGAAGTAGAACAAAAAATTTCACTATTTGTATGGAAACACAAAAGACCCTAAATAGCCAAAGAAATCTTGAGAAAGAAACACAGAGCTAGAGGAATCAAGCTCCCTGACTTCAGATTATACTACAAAGCTGCAGTAATCACGACAGTATGGTACTAGCACAAAAACAGAAATATAGATCAGGATAAAAATACTAGCTGCAGTAATCACGACAGTATGGTATTAGCACAAAAACAGAAATATAGATCAGGATAAAAAACCCAGAGATAAACCCACATGCATATGGCCACCTTATCTTTCATAAAGGAGGCAAGAATATATAATAGAGAAAATACAGCCTCTTCAATAATTGGTGTTGGGAAGACTGGACAGCTACATGTAAAAGAATGAAGTTAGAACACTCCCTAACACCATACACAAAAATAAACTCAAAATGGATTAAAGACCTAAATATAAGGCCAGACACTATAAAACACTTAGAGGAAAACTCTTAGAGCAGAACACTCTATGACATACATCACAGCAAGAACCTTTTGGACCCACCTCCTAGAAAAATGCAAATAAAAACAAAAATAAACAAATTGGACCGAATGAAACTTTAAAGTTTTACACAGCGAAGGAAATCATAAACAAGATGAAAAGTCAGTCCTCAGAATGGAAGAAAATATTTGCAAATGAATCAACTGACAAAGGATTAATCTCCAAAATATACAGGTAGCTCATGCAGCTCAATATCAAAAAAAGAAACAACCCAATCCAAAAATGGGCAGCAGATCTAAATAGACATTTCTCCAAAGAAGGTATACAGAATGCCAACAAACACAAGAAAGCATGCTCAACATCACTACTCATTAGAGAAATGCAAATCGAAACTACAATGATGTATCACCTCACACCAATCAGAATGGCCATCATCAAACAATCTGCAAACAATAATTGCTTCAGAGGGTGTGGAGAAAAGGGAACCCTCTTGCACTGTTGGTGGGAATGTAAATTGATACAGCTGCTATGGAGAACATTATGGAAGTTCCTTTAAAAACTACAAATAAAACTACCATATGACCCAGCAATCCCACTACTGTGCATATACCCTGAGAAAACCATAATTCAAAATGAGTCATCTACCACAATGTTTATTGCAGCTCCACTTACAATAACTAGGACATGGAAGCAACCTAAGTGCCCAGTGACAGATGAATATATAAAGAATACGTGGCACATTTATACAATTGAATACTATTCAGCCATAAAAAGAAATGAAATTGAGTTACTTGTAGTCAGGTGGATGGACCTAGACACTGTCATACAGTAATTCAGAAAGAGAAAAGCAAATATCGTATGCTAACACATATATATGGAATCTAAAAAAAAAAAAGGTTCTGAAGAACCTATGGACAGGACAAGAATAAAGACACAGATGTAGAGAATGGACTGGAAGACATGGGGAGGGGAAAGGGTAAGCTGGGATGAAGTGAGAGTGGCATGGAGATATATACACTACCAAATATAAAATAGATAGCTAGTGGGAAGTAGCCACATAGCACAGGGAGATCAGCTTGGTGATTTGTGTCCACTTAGAGGGGTGGAATAGGGAGGGTGGGAGGGAAACCCAAGAGGGAGGAGATATGGGGATATATGTTTATGTGTAGCTGATTCACTTTGTTATACAGCAGAAACTAACATGGCATTTTAAACCAATTATACTCCAATAAATATGTTAGAAGAATGCCCCCCAAAACCCACGTTTTTAAAATCCATAAATCCTTTGCTAACTAAGCATATTCTGTTTCCATATTCAAATAGATTTCTATGAAGACTAAATTCAGATTAGTGTGAACATTTTATCTCCTCTAATTCTCTCACCTTACACATTTGTAAGCCCTAACTTGTTTTCTCTTTATCTGCTAGGAGAAAAGGGGTAAAATTTGAGTGCCTCTGCATGTCTAGACTCTCTCCTAAGGACTTTGGATTTAGATAAAAGGCTATAACACCTAAATTGATTAATTTGAAGGTGGAAAAAATATAAATTGTACATTGAAGAATGAGAAATAACTAATTGGATTATAGAGTAATGGTGGAACAAAAATGTGAAGGGTGATTCACTGAATTTAAAAATCAATTGTCACAGGTACTCAGTCTACTGGACTATTACCATAAAAGGAAGGGAAAGAATGAAACCTGAAAAGTAAGGATAGGGCTATGTGCAACATGAAGTAGAGGGAACAGCATAATTTTCAAGTCCTGAATCTTCTGTTTTCTAGCTGAGCTTCTCGCTAAGTTACTGAAAGTTTCTGGGTATCAATTTTTCAGTATGGGATGCTATCGTTTACTTTCACAATTGATTGTGGCATTATAGCAATAATAATAGTTAACATTTATCCGTAACTCCTATATGCTACACAAGTTCTGTAAATAATCTATATATTATCTCAATTAATACTAAAGACATCATCATGAAGTTGGTATTATTATTATCACTGTTCTACAGAAAAAGAAACTGAAGCAAAGAGAAGTTACATATAAGTAATGAAACTGATTTAAATTTAGTCAATATGACTTTAAAAAAGTAACTCTGAAAGTTACAATATGCTAAAAAGTAATGAAATCTGGTCATTTGTTGAGACTTGGATGGATCTAGAGACTGTCATACAGAGTGAAGTAAGTCAGAAAGAGAAAAACAAATATCGTATATTAACACATATATGTGGAACCTAGAAAAATGGTACAGATGAAACGGTTTGCAGGGCAGAAATTGAGACACAGATGTAGAGAACAAACATATGGATACCAAGGGGGGTGGAAGCTGCGGGGGAGTGGAGGTGGAAGTGGTGGTGTGATGAATTGGGTGATTGGGATTGACATGTATACACTGATGTGTATAAAATTGATGACTGAGAACCTGCTGTATAAAAAAATTAATTAAATTAAAATAAAAATTAAGAAAAAGAAAGTTACAATATGCTTTCATAAAGAACCAAAATAAATGTCCTATACATTGTTGCTTAAGAATACACAATAGTTCTCTGCCTTAAACTTAATATTTGAAGACAAGAGAAATAATAAATTTAACTAGTATGTGAAAAAACTCAGAGATAATGTCAGTGAAAGTCCATGCCTGCTAATAAGCCTATAAACCAAATTCACCATACCTCTCTTCCCCCACTAGCCAACCAATGTCTGGTGATTCTCCTCTTCTTGACAATCTCCTTGGGCACTGCCTTATTTCTGGTTCATAAGATTTTGCTCAATTCCAATAACGTTTGCGTATTGCTGCCAGAGATTTCTAAACCAAAAACCTTACCATGTTGATGCCTTCCTTAAACATCCTTCAGGAGTTTCCTTTGGCTTCTGGGTTAAGTATAAATAACTCTTTTCATTTAGCAACACTTAGTTAATTTGAAGATTCACATAGCCTTAGACCCAGTAATTTCATACTCGTATATTCTAGTTAAACTCTTGCACATATCTATCAGGGGAATTTACAAAACATTCAGTTTAACACTGTACCAGTGAAAAATGATAAATGACATTTTTCAGAGCACCAAGTATAAAAATTATGATAAATTCAAATAACTGAGTACTATGCAACATTTTTAATGAATATCTTGCATTTATATAAGGATATAGACTATTTTCCAAAAAATCAAATGACAGTAAAAAGGAAAATGCTTACAAAATAATATAGTTGTTTATCATCTACAAAGGGAAAAAATGATTATATATATATATATATATATATATGGTTTAGGGTTACATAGCTATATAGCAAAATTTTGGATAATTATTACCTGTAGTGATGAGGGAGGAGGTGACTGAAGAATTTTATACACAGGGGATTTTAAGTGTACTTCTAATTTAATTTTTAAGTTAGGTAGCAGGTACATAGCGTTTATGTAATTTTAGATCTTTTTGCATGCTTTAATTAGTTAACAGTCTTTTTAAAAATGAATAACTAAAACTAAGCCTAGTAACAAAGGGCCACTGTGAGTTGATCCTTAAATATCTTTCCAGTACTACATATTGACAATCTATTGATGCTAACCCTCCAGTCATGATGAACCATATACAGTTTCTGTACATATTACTCTCTCTCTTTTCTGTATGGTCTACATAAGGCCGCCATCCTTTCCATTCATCTTACTCCCGCTAATTGTTAAGGCTCAGCTCAGTGTCCTTTTACTCCAGGATTTTTTTCTTAAAGTCTTTAGTCTGGATAATAACTATGTTCTGATTTCTCATAGCATCATTTCTACTTCTGTGTCAGTTCTTAATTAACTTTGCTTACGTTATAAAACCAGTGGAGGTTGGCAAGGAGCCTCTGATCATTACAGGTATTAAGAAACCCAGATAATGGATGCTATAGCTGTACCATTGTAATCACTGTGTCATTTGGACACATTTTCTATGTCCAAGAAAGTGACATGGTAGATCATGGCTTGGCTCTTTGAACTTCTAACCAGAAGTGGTTAAAGTCACTTCCACTCACATTACTTGACTGAAGCAACTCAGATAATCTCTATTAAATTCAAAGGCAATGGAAAGTATAAGACTTACAATGTGGTTAAAAGGTGAGAACTGATATATGTGAGATTTGTGAAGAGTCCTTATGCCTACAAGTACAACAGCATTTTTCCATTTCTATTATAATGAATTATTTACACCCCTGACAAGAATTCTTCTTTTAATCATCTCAGTGTGTCTATCACCTTACGTAGCTACATTCAGAATAATACTTGTTGTCTCAATAAGTGTACAGGACCTCACTAAATTGTGCTACCTTTTGATTGATAACACAGAAAGTAATATTTGTAAGTGAACATTAGCATTTCATTATTGGCTTGTTTTCCAAACATATCTTGCTTGATTGACTGATGGTTATGAATCCGTAATTTTTCAGAGCAGACCATATTTAGTTCAGCTTTCCCACAAAGGAATACCTGTCAGGTATTTGCTGGAAAGTGATAAATCTGGTCTATCTATTGTAGTGGTTTGTCTGTTATCTAAGGGTAGGAGTGTCAGTTTCTTTACTTTTCTTGGTATAGATATTAACTGTAAAAATCCACACTTCAGAATGTTTATCTAAAGTGATTGTTCACTCAAGATCATAAGGATCTATCCCTCTTGAAAATGGTTTACCTATTTATCATCCAAAGAATAATGATAATGAGAATAAAATTTTTCCTAAGATATCATATATATATGTATATATTTCTTCTTATATACTTCTTCCTTTTAATAACAATTAATTTATTATGTTGAGAGGTGAGAAGGAATGCATCAGGTATTTCCTTTTTTCCTTTATCCTTCAGAATTATATCTACTTTTTCATCTCACTATTTTAACATTCTAAGGAATTTATGGAACTTGAACTAAGCACTCTTGTCACAGATAACTGATCTAGTGTGTAACATCTTATTAAATATAAATAATAAAAATAAATTTGTATATTCATATTGAAACTCAAATCTGTCACCCACATTTACAAAGGCACAACACAGTTGCATTCTAAACTCTTTCACTATTTACAAGCATTTTAGCATGATCCCATTAATCTAGCAGTAAATCCTATTAACTATACCTTAAAAACAATCAGAATTAACTACTGCTCATAGTTTTCATTGCTCCCTTTCATGGTCCAGGCCACAATCTTCTGAACTATTTTGACAGTCTCAGTGTGTTCAACAGTTCTCAGTGTGGTCCTTTTAAAATGCAGCTCAGTAAAATTACAATCATATCAATTCTGTGCTTGAAATCCTCCAATGTCTGTCATTCTCATTCAGAATGAAAAACAGTCCTCAGCATGGCACTCAAGGTCCTACATTACCTTGCTCCTGGCTAGCTTCCCAACTACTGCCATTCTCCTGGCCACCATTCTACTTTCTTGTTTTCCATTCAGTGCAACTTTTATGCTCTTGGCCTAGGGACTTTGTGTTTTCCCTACTTTGGATACTCCTCTCCTTATCAAATGATTAGTTCCCTCTCTCCTAAAAATATTTGTTCAACACTCACATTTTGTGAGGAAACCTCTCATATAACATTACCTGATACTGAAATGTCAAGATATTCTCTATCCTTTTATTCAGCTTTTATCATCTGATATGATATTATACAGTGTTTTGTATACATATATACATACATAAACATTTATAAATATTTTACATATACACATAAATGTAAAAATAAACAAAAATATTATTTGGCTGTCTTCACTAAAATAAAGATTACATAAGGCAAGGATTTTTTGCTTTGTTTTGTTTTGTTTTTCACATGTACCTAGAAGACAACCAAGGGCATCATAAGTATTGAAAAAAATATTTGTTTAAATGCATAAATAAGTGGCTAAATAAACTCTTATGGAGTAGATGGGTCAGGATGCTCTTCTCGAGGTATTTCTCTTGGTCCTTTGTACTGCCATTCCTTACACATATCATAACTTGCCACTTATATCAATGAATGAATTTGAAAGTGTACCACGGATATAATTTTATCACTGGTCCTGCCTTAGTCAAGAGCCCTTCTTATGCACAGAAAATCAGTAGCCTGCCTTCTTTGCTCCCTTCCTTCTTTTCCGTTCATTCACTATGGGAATTAAAACTTCTATGATTTTCTGATCAATGTGGCTTAGACTACCTCCTTGGGAATATTCTTTTGTACTTAGTGCTGCAGCATTCTGAGTTTTACTATAGTGTGTGCATGGGTAGTAGCCCAGAATATTGCTACCTCAGCACTTTGAGATGCCTTATATAGTATGCAGTTCATCAGTGATTCTGAAACTGTGAAGGAAGCTAGTGGGTCAAGCTTTGGTTTTGTTTAAGATCTTGATCAAGCAAACAGGGAAGAATTATCAGACAGCAAACATAAGGGGGAAATTCATAGACACAAGAGCTATAGCTGATGTATGCTTCTTCCATAGCCTATTGCATTCTAAAATAGCACACAAGAGTTTATCAAGACAGAATGTCAAAATTTTGGAGCGGACCACTGGCTCTTGAGTTGTGAAGCTTTTAATCTGCTTAATTAGGAAGGCACAAACTCCACCCCAGTCAGCATAATCAGTAACTTGAATACAAGTCTTGTGGTTACAGCAGTATGAAGTTGTGGAATTTCAGCCTCTGACCTTCAGTTGGAACACCAATCACCTCTCTGATATGATCAAGAGTCTAGGGCATCTACTAGTGATTATATGATGTGGTTTTCTGCCCTGACCTGCTACCAAAGCATTCTACCAGGAATAACTGTCTTAATCACTAAATTGTTTCTGGTTTCACTGAGTAGGCCTCATTTCCTAAAACGGTGTGCTCTGCATGAGGCCAACTTCCCTCCCCTGGGAGATTAGGTTCTGGGATCAGTCTATGGCAGTTTAATCCTTATATTTCACTTTGCTTAATCACTTTTCTTTATTATTTTCTTTTAGCACTTTAGCTGAGAGTATTTAGGAGGCTCATCTGGCTATTAATATTGAGAGAGGTTCCATAATCTCATATTAAATCATGTATTGTCCAGCCTGTGCTTTGTGGTATCATAGTCTCTAAACATTTTAGGCTTATCTCCATGTTATTTTTAACTTTCTGATCTCTGGATCTTTATATTTTTACTGAACACATGTAAATATGAAGCTCACTATATGTGAGGCACTCTTTTAAGTGCTTTATAGTTATTGACTCATTCATCTCTTATAACAATTTTATGGTATAAGTACTATCATCATTCTTACTTGACAAATGAGAAAAGTAGGACACAAGAGTTGAAACAACTTCCCCATAGTTCTACAACTAATAAGTCCATAAGTTGACCTGATTATTATAACCTTAGTATCTTGTCTACTAGTTTATTGATATTTCATTAATTAGTTCTTCATCTAAAAAAATTCATATATAAATTTAATTATAACTATTTTACCCACTTTTTAAGAAGGATAAAATTTCCTCAAAGTCCACCAGGTCAGTCACGATTCTTGTCTTAAATCTCCCATCATAATTTGGTTTTGTGAATTTACACATGGATTTCCAGATTCAGAAAAATACATTTTATTTTCCGAGCATGAAAAGATTGTGCTTCCCTTACCTTAGTTTTTAGACATGTAACTACAGAGAGATTATGAAGATTTGTACCAACACGGTGTCACCAGTATGGAGGGAGAATAAAATGCTGGAAAATATGTATGCAAGAACTTTCCTAAAATTAATTATTTTCTTAGTTTTCCCAGAGATCTGCCCATCTGGAACAATACACCTAAAAGCTGTTTGGAAAGAAGATAAAGATTTTACTGGTGTTGTAATTCCACACTAGCTTAAAAAATATTTTCTAGAATATGGTATCTAGTTAACAACATTGGCTAAATGCAATTAAATTATACTACTGATATGAATATCTACTATTGTTATGTAGAAATTTCCAAATATGAAATCCATTTAATATTTCTGAAAATGTAGAATTTAATATATTAACTTTTAATTCATTCTTTTTTTGTTGTTTTCAACATCTTTATTGGCGTATAACTGCTTTACAATGGTGTGTTAGTTTCTGCTTTATAACAAAGTGAATCAGCTGTACATAAACATATATCACCATATCTCCTCCCTCTTGCATCTCCCTCCCACCCTCCCTATCACACCCTTCTAGGTGGTCACAGAGCACTGAGCTGATCTCCCTGTGATATGTGGCTGCTTCCCACTAGCTATCTATTTTACATTTGGTAGTGTATATATGTCTATGTCACTCTCTCACTTCATTGCAGCTTACACTTCCCCTTCCCCATGTCTTCAAGTTCATCCTCTACGTCTGCATCTTTATTCCTATCCTGCCCCTAGGTTCTTCAGAACCATTTTTTTTTTTGATTCCCTATATATGTGTTAGCATATGGTATTTTTCTCTTTCTGACTTACTTCACTCTGTATGACAGACTCTAGGTCCATCCGCCTCACTACAAATAACTCAATTTCGTTTCTTTTTATGGCTGAGTAGTACTCCACTGTATATATATATGCCACATCTTCTTTATCCATTTATCCATCAATGGACACTTAGGTTGCTTCCATGTCCTGGCTATTGTAAATAGAGCTGCAATGAACATTGTGGTACATGACTCTTTTTGAATTATGGTTTCCTCAGGGTATATGCCCAGTAGTGGGATTGCTGAGTTGTATGGTAGTTCTATTGTTAGTTTTTTAAGGAACCTCCATACTGTTCTCCATACTGGCTGTATTAATTTACATTTCCACCAACAGTGCAAGAGGGTTCCCTTTTCTCCACACCTTCTCCAGCATTTTTAATTCATTCTTAACTAATTTCTCTTCCAGCATTGAATAAGAACAGATTTTTTTTTTTTTTTTTTTGTGGTACGTGTGCCTCTCACTGTTGTGGCATCTCCTGTTGCGGAGCACAGGCTCTGGACGTGCAGGCTCAGCAGCCATGGCTCACAGGCCCAGCCACTCCATGGCATGTGGGATCCTCCCGGACCAGGGCACACACCCACGTCCCCTGCATCGGCAGGCGGACTCTCAACCACTGCGCCACCAGGGAAGCTCCAGATGTGTTTTGACTATCATTGTTTGCAAAAATATTAATTCAGTCATACAGTTTGATATTTCAATAGCTTTGATAAGAAACTTTTAAGTGTTCAGCTCCCATATCTTATCTTTTCTTAATTGGAGTTTATCAAGTATTTCTATTATATTTAGATTTATAGCTCAAGCAAACTAACATATCTGGATTTAAATTATAACTTAATGCCTTTGACTTCTGAAAATTAAGATGAAGTAAATTAGTTTAAAAACACATATTTAGAATCCATGTGTATTTCCTATTGAGTTGCAGCAATATAGAATCTGTTGCAGCAAAACCTTGTTTGGCCCATTGCTTTGGATCAATAAAAAACTACATCATCTTTTTAACAAAAAAGATTCTTCAGCCAAGGGATCAGACCAGGCATTTGAAAAGACCACCTCATCCTTTTTGTTTAACACAGTCAGTGAGTGCTTTACATGGTGACATTCAATGCCAGAATCTCTTTCAATCAAGAAATAAAATTAGACACTTCCAAGGTTCTGTGGTCCCCAGCCCATACTCTAAAATCACCTACATGTTTATATTGCAAATTTCTGAGTCCTCAAAAGAAAATTCATTTTAAATGACTCAATTATAAATTACCTAAAGTCTGTCATACAGAGTGAAGTAAGTCAGAAAGAGAAAAACAAATACCATATGTTAACACATATATATGGAATCTAAAAAAAAACAAAAAAAAATGGTCATGAAGAACATGGGGCAAGATGGGAATAAAGACACAGACCTACTAGAGAATGGACTTGAGGACATGGGGAGGGGGAAGGGTAAGCTGGGACAAAGTGAGAGAGTGATAGTGTATATATGGACATATATATACTACCAAATGTGAAATAGATAGCTAGTGGGAAGTAGTCGCATAGCACGGGGAGATCAGCTTGGTTTTATTCTAGCTTTGTGACCAGCTAGAAGGGTGGGATAAGGAGGGTGGGAGGGAGGGAGATGCAAGAGGGAAGAGATATGGGGATATATGTTTATGTATAACTGATTCACTTTGTTATAAAGCAAAAACTAACACACCATTGTAAAGCAATTATACTCCAATGAAAATGTTAAAAAAATTACAGAAAGAAAAAAATATATATAAATTACCTTTAAAGAAAGCTTAAAAATCAGGTAAAATAATACATTAAACACTGCTGTGAATGTGACCAAACAGAAACACTTTTTTGGTCTTGAATCTTTCAGTAAAATTTTACAATTTAAATATAGTTTATGTACAATATTATGTTGGTTTCTGGTATACTACATAAATATTTGACATTTGCATACATTATGAAATGGTCATCAAGATAATTGTAGTAACCATCTGTCTCTGTACAAAGTTAATAAAATATCATTGACTATATTCCTTATGCTGTATATTACATGGCTATGACTTATTTATTATATAACTGAAGATGCATACCTTTTAATCCCTGTCACCTTTTTCATGTCCCCCACACTTTTGGCAACCACCCATTTGTTCTCTGTATCTATCAATCTGTTTTCATTTTGTTGGTTTATTTTTTTTTTTAGATTTTTTTATTTATTTTTTTTAAGATTCTATGTAAATGGAATCATTCATTATTTTTCTTTCTCTGCCTGATATTTTATTTTAGTTAGGATAATACCCACTAGATCTATCCATGTTTTCTGCAAATGGAAAGACTTTATTTTTTTAATGGCTTAATATTCAACTATATATAGATACTACCATACTTTTATCCATCATATAAAATTTTGATTTTTATTTTTTGAGGAAACTCCATACTATTTTCCATACTGGCTGCACTAATTTACAATCGCAAAACAGTGTAAGAGGGTTTCTTTTTCTCCACATCCTTGCAAACACTTGTTATTTGTGTTCTGTTGATGATTCTGACGTGTGTGAGGTGGTATCTTATTGTGGTTCTGATTTGCATTTTCTTTATGATTATTGATGTTGAGCATCTTTTCATAGGCCTGCTGGTTATCTGTATATCTTTTCTGGAAAAATGTCTATTCAGGTCCTCTAAATAGACTTCTTTTTTTTGGCTGCATCAGGTCTTCATTGCTGTGCATGGGCTTTCTCTAGTTGCAGCTAGCAGGAATACTCTTCATTGCAGTGCACGTGCTTCTCATTGAGGTGGCTTCTCTTGTTGCAGAGCATGGGCTCTAGGTGTGTGGGCTTCTGTAGTTGCAGCACACAGGCCCTAGAGCATGAGGGCTTCAGTAGTTGTGGCACGTGAGCTCAGTAGTTGTGGCTTGTGGGCTCTAGAGTGCAAGCTCAATAGTTGTGGTACACGGGCTTAGTTGCTCCACGGCAAGTGGGATCTTCCCAGACCAGAGATTGAACCCGTGTCCCCTGCATTGTGTCACAAGAGAAGTCCCTCTGACCATTTTTTAATTGTTTTTTTTTTTTTGATGTTGAGTTGTATGAGTACTTTGTATATTTTGGATATTAAACCCTTATCAATAAATATTGTTTACAAATATCTTCTCCCATTCAGCAGGCTGTCTGTTTTGTTGATAGTTTCCTTCACTGCACAAAAATTTTTAAGTTTGATGTAGTGAAATCTATTATTTTTGCTTTTGTTTCCCTTGTCTAAGGTGACAGATTCAAGAGAAATATGACTAAGATCAATGTGAAAGAGCATACTGCCTTTGTTTTCTTCTTTCAGTTTTATGGTTTCAGATCTTACGTTTTTCTTTAATCCATTTTGAGTTTATTTTTGTATATAATGTGAAAGAGTAGTCCAGTTTGATTCTTTTGTTTGTACCTGTCCAGTTTTACCAAAATCATTTATTAAGGGGGCTTTTTTTTTGCCCATTGTATATTCTTGCCACCTTCATCATAGAATAATTGACCATACAAGTGTAGGTTTGTTTCTGGGCTCTCTATTCTGTTCCATTGTTCTGTGAGCCTGTTTTTGTGCAAGTACCATACTGTATTGATTATTGTAGCTTTTTAGTATAGTTTTTAAAATTTATTTATTTTGTTTGCACCACACCTTAGTTGTGGCAGGCAGGCTCCTTAGTTGCAGCTCACTGGCTCCTTTAGTTGTGTCAAATATACTCCTTAGTTGTGACCAGTGGGCTCATTAGTTGTGGCTAATGGGCTCCTTAGTTGCAGGTCACTGGCTCCTTAGTTGTGGCATACGTGCTCCTTAATTGCGGCTGGTGGGCTCCTTAGTTGTGGTACACAGGTTCCTTAGCTGTGGCAAGTGAACTCTTAGTTGCAGCATGCATGTTGGATCTAGTTCCCTGACCAGAGATCAAACTCACATCCCCTGCACTGGAAGGTGAATTCTTAACCACTGCACCACCAGGGAAGTCCCTTTAGTATAGTTTTGAATCAGGGGGTGTGATACCTCCAGCTTTGTTCTCCTATCTCAAGATTATTCCAGCTATTGAGGACCCTTGTGTTTCCATACAAATTTTAGGATTATTTGTTCTAGTTCTCTGAGAAATGCCACTGGTATTTTGATAGGGATTGCAATGAATCTGTAGATTTCCTTGGGTAGTGTGGGCATTTTAACAATACTAGTTCTTCCAATCCATGAGCATGGTATATCTTTCCATTTTTTTGGTGTTGTCCTCAATTTCTTTCATCAGTGTCTTATAGGTTTCCAAGTATAGTTCTTTCACCTCCTTGGTTAGGTTTATTCCTTGGTATATTTTTCTCTTTTATGTGCCTGTAAATAGTATTGTTTTCTTAATTTTTCTTTCTGATAGTTTGCTGTTAGTGTGTAGAATACAACAGATTTCTGTATCTTGCAACCTTACTGAATTCTTTAATAGTTTTAATGGTTTTTTGCTGGTGTCTTTAAGATTTTCTATATATAGAATCATATCAGCTGCAAAGAGTAAACAGTTTTATTTCTTCCTTTCCAATTTGGATGCCTTTTATTTCTTTTCCTTTTCTGAGTGTTCTGGCTAGGACTTTCAATAATATGTTGGGTAAAAGTGGTTAGAGTGGTCATTCTTGTCTCATTCTTGATCTTAGAAGAAATGCTTTCAGCTATTTACTGAGGTGTATGATGTTGGCTGTGGTTTTGTCATATAAGGTCTTTATTATATTAAATTATGTTCCCTCTATATCTACTATGTTGAGAGGTTTTTTTTAAAATAATAAATGGATGTTGAATTTTGTCAAAAGCTTTTTGTGCATCTATTGAGATGATCATATGATTTTTATTCTTCACTGTCATCACATTTATTGATGTGTGAATATTGAAACATCTTTACATTCTGGGAATAAATCCCAATTTATCCTGGTGTATGATCCTTTTAATGATTGTTAAATTCAGTTTGATAATATTTGCTGAAATTTTTGCATCTATTTTCAGGTATGTTGGCTAATAATTTTAAAAACAAAGAAAATTTGTGGTGTCTGTGTCTAATTTTGGTATTGTGTTACTGCTGGATTTGTAGAAAGAGTTCAGAAGCATTTTTTCCTCTTCAATTTTTTTTTTGAACACTTTGAGATAGCTGTTACCTGCTCTTTCAATGCTTGGTGAAATTCACCTGCAAAGTCATCCAGTCTTGGACTTCTTTTGGCTGGGAGTGTTTGGATTACTGATTCAGTTTCATTACTGGTAATTTGTCTGTTCATATTCTATTTATTTCTGGTACAGCTTGGAGCATTGTATGTTTCTTGGAATTTATTCATTTCTTTCAGGGTTGCCATTTACTGACATGTTTCTAGGGATTTATCTATTTCTTTAAGGTTTCCCTTATTGACCTATAATTGTTCATTGTACTCTTTTATGATCCTTTGCATTTCTGTGGTGTTGATTGTAACTTCTCCTCGCCCTTTTCTGATTTTCTTTATTTGGGCCCTACCTTTTTTGTCCTGATTGGTTTAGCTAAAGTTTTATTAGTTTTGTTTATCTTTTCAAAGAACCAGTTATTAGTTCATTGATTTTTTTCTCTATTTCATTTATTTCTGCTTTGATGTTTACTATTTATTTTCTTCTACTAATTTTGGCTTTTTTTTCTTTCTTTCTTTTCTCAGTTCATTAAGGTGTAAGGTTAGGTCATTTATCTGAGATTTTTCTTGCTTCCTGAGGTAAGCTTGTATCACTATAAATTTCTTCTTAGAACTGCTTTGCTGTATCAAATAGATTTTGCATCATTGCTTTTCCATTTTCATTTGTCTCTAGGTATTTTTTATTTCCTTTTTGACTTCCTCAGTGACCCATTTTTGTTTAGTAGCATATTTTTTGGCCCCCATGTGTTTGCCATTTTTGCAGTTTTTTTCTTATGGTTGATTTCTAGTCTCATACTATTGTGTTTGGAAAAGGTACTTGATATGACTTTAATCTTAAATTTACTGAGACTTGTTTTGTGGGCTAGTATGTGATCTATCCTGGAGGATATTCCATGTGCACTTAAAAAATGTATATTATGCTGCTTAGATATAATATTTTTCTATATTAAGTCCATCTGGTTCAATGTGTTATTTAAGGCCAATGTTTCCTTATTGATTTTCTGTCTGGATGATCTGTCCAATGATGTAAGTGGGGTGTTAAAATCCCCTACTACTACTGTATTACTGTCAATTTCTTCCTTAATGTTTGTTAATATTTGCTTTATATTTAGGTGCTTTTATGTTGTAACTATATATATATATATATGTATATATTTACAACTGTTAAATCTTGTTGGATTGATCCCTTTATCATTATATAATGTTCTTCTTTGTCTCTTGTTACAGTCTTTGTTTTAAAGTCTATTGTGTCTAATTAAAGTATTGCTACACCAGGTTTCTTTTTATTTCCATTTGCATGGAGTACTTTTTTTAATATCCTGAATTAAGTCTGTACAGGTGTTTAGACATGAGTGAGTCACCTGTAGGCAGTATATTTTTGGGACTTGTATTTTTATTTATTTAGTCACCCTATCTGTTTTGATTAGAGCATTTAGTTCATCTACATTTAAAGTAATTAGTGACAGGTATGTAGTTATTGCCACTTTGTTAATTGTTTCATGGTTGTTTTTGTAGTTCTTTTTTTTGTTCATTTCTTCTTTGCTCTCTACGTTTGTGATTTTATGACTATAATTTGTATTATGTTTGAATTCTATACTCCTTTTTTGTATTTAGCTTTTTTTTTTAGGGTTACCATGAACAAATTTTTCCTTCATTCTGTGGGTTGACTTTTTGTTTTGTTTATGGTTCCTTTTCCTGTGCAAAAGATTTTAAGTTTAATTAGTTCCCATTTGTTTATTTTTGTTTTATTTTCATTACTCTAGGAGGTGGATCTGAAATGATATTGCTGAGATTTATGTCAAAGGGTGTTCTGCCTATGTTTTCTTTTAAGAGTTTGATAGTATCTGGTCTTCCATTTAGATCTTTAATCAATTTTGAGTTTATTTTTGTACATGTAGTGTTAGATAATGTTCTAACATTATTCTTTTACATGTAACTGTCCAGTATTCCCAGCACCACTTATTAAAGAAACTGTCTCTTCTCCATTGTATATTCTTGCCTCCTTTGTCATAGATTAATTGACTACAGGTGCATAGGTTTAGTTCTGGGTTCTCTATTCTGTTCCATTTATCTATATGTCTGTTTTTGTGCCAGTACCATACTGTTTCAATTACTGTATCTTTGTAGTATAATCTGAAGTCATGGATTCTGATTCCTCCAGGTCTATTCTTCTTTCTCAAGATTGTTTTTGCTTTTTGGGGTCTTTTGTGTTTCCATGCTAATTAAAAAAATTAGTTGTTCAAGTTCTGAGAAAAATGCCATTGGAATTTTGATAGGGACTGCATTGAATTGGGTAGATTGCCTTGGGTAGTATGATCATTTTAATAATATTGATTCTTCCAATCCAAGAACACTGTGGAGCTTTCCATCTGTTTGTGTCATCTTCAATTTCTTTCCTTACTGTTTTCTAGTTTTCAGAGTACAGGTCTTTTGCCTCCTACAGTAGGTTTATTCCTAGGTATTTTATTATTCTTTGATGCAATGGTAAATGGAATTGTTCTATTAACTTCTCTTTCTGATCATTCATTGTTAGTGTATAGAAATGCAAGAGATTTATGTGTATTAATTTTGTATCCTGCAACTTTACTGAATTCATTGATGAGCTCTAGTAGTTTCCTGGTAGCATCTTTAGGATTTTCTATGTTTAGTATTATGTCATCTGCAAACAGTGACAGATTTACTTCTTCTTTTCCAATTTGGATTCCTTTAATTTCTTTTTGTTCTCTGATTGCTATGACTAGACTTCAAAAACTATGTTGAGTAAAAGTGGCAAGATTGGGCTTCCTTGTCTTCTTCCTGATCTTAGAAGAAATGCTTTCAGCTTTCCACCACTGAGTATGATGTTAGCTATGAGTTTGTCATATATGGCCTTTATCATGTTGAGGTATGTTCTCTCTCTGCCCACTTTCACATTTATTGTTTTGACATCATATTTTACATCTTTTAGTTTTGTGTATTTCTTAACTACTTATCATAAATATGGTTGCTTTTGCCACTTTTGTGTTTTTAAAGTTTTTACCAGCTTCATAAGTGGTTGGTCTACCACCTTTGCTCTATATTTTCCTTTACCATTGAAATTTTTTTTTCCTTTTGTAAGTATCACATTTCTAATTTTGGTCTTGTGTATTCCACTTAGAGAAGTCATGTTAACATTTTTTGTAAAGTCAGTTTAGTGGTGCCGGACTCCTTAAGCTGTTGCTTGTCTGTAAAACCCTTTATCTCAGTTTCAATTTGAATGTTATACTTGCCAGGTACAGTATTCTTGGTTATAAAATTTTTCTTTTTATCACTGAATATATTGCACTGCTCTCTTCTGGACTGCAATGTTTTTGTTGAAAAGTCAATGCTTGGTCTTATAGGAGTTCCTTTGTATGTAACTAGTTGTTTTTCTCTTGCTGCATTTAAGATTCTATCTTTATCATGATTATTTACCATTTTAATTATAATGTGTTTTGGTGTGAACCTCTTTGGCTTCAAATTCTTTGCAGCTCTCTTTGTTTCCTAGAGCTGGATCTTTGTTTCCTTTCTCAGGTTAGGGATGTTTTTAGCTATTATTTCTTCAAATACACCATTATTTGCCCCTTTCTTGCTCTCTTCTCCTTCCAGGACCCTTATAACATGTTAGTGTGCTTGATGTGTCCCAGAATCATCTTAAATTATCCTCATCTATTTTTTTTCTGTTCAGCTTCGGTGATTTCCAATACTCTGCCTTCCAGATTTATGATCTGTTCCTCTGTATCATCTAATCTATATTTTATTGAAGTATAGTTGATTTATAGTGTCATATTAGTTTCAGGTGTACCACATAGTGACTCAATATTTTGCAGATTATACTCCATTATAAGTTATGACAAGAAAATGAGAGGCTATAATTCCCTGTGCTATACAGTATATCTTTGTTGTGTTCTAGTGCATTTTTAATCTCAGTTACTGTATTATTCAGCTCTGTTTGATTCTTCTTCATATATTCTAACTCCTGTTAAAATTGTCACTTTATATTCATGCATTCTTTCCCCAAGTTTGTTGAGCTTCTTTATGATTGTTATCTTGAATTCTTTATAGGGTAGATTTCTTATCTCTATTTTGTTTAGTTCTTTTTCTAAGGTTTTGTCTTGTGCCTTCATTTGGAATGTATTACTCTATCTCCTCATTTTGCCTAATTCTCTGTGTTTACTGTATATATTAAGTAGGTTGATTAATTTACCTGATCTTGGAGAAGTGGTTTTATGTAGGAGATGTCCTTTGGGACCCAGCAGCACACTTCCATCTATATGCTCTGGTGTTGTCCCTTATATGGGTTGTGTGCACCCTTCTGTTTGGTGCTGACTACTGTGGGCATGCTGGTTATCAGGGCAGGTTCCTGGCCCTGTTGATGGCAGGACCTACATTGTGGGGTGTCTGCTGGCCCACTGGTGGTGGTGGCAGCTGGCTGTGGGATTCAGGGAGCCAAGTATTGGTGCCAGCCTGCTGGTGGTGGGTCTCATCCTGGGGTAACTGGCTGAACATTTTGCAGGGGGAGGCCCTGGCTGATACTGGCTTACTGACACGTGGTGTCATGTCCCTGGCTGGCTGGTTGCAGGGCCCAAGTGAGCCCAGGACTTGTGCTTCCTTGCCAGTGTGCAGGGCTGGGTCCTGAAACACCTGGCTGTGGCAACTGAGGGGACCTATGGCTGGGGCTAACCCACTGGTGGGGGGGCCCATGGGGGCCCAGGGCTGATGATGAACTGCTTGTTGGGGGGTAAGCCCCCAACATTAATAGGCTAGTGAGAGAACTCCAATATGGGGCTTGTCAGCACTAGTGTCTTTGTGGTATATGATCTTGCTGAAATGGCTTATACCAGCATCTCCAACCCCAGGAGAGTCCTGTTTACCTCCTATATCTTTGAGAGAACTAGTATCAGCAAATGGGTCTGACCCAGCCTACTTTTAAATTTCTCCCTCTCCACTAGGACTCAAATAATGTGAAATTTTGCATGCACCGTTTAAGAGTGGAGTCTCTGTTTCCTACAGTCTTCCAATTTTCTATACACAAGCCCCACTGGCCTCAAAACCCAGTGTTCTGGAGGCTCTTTTTTCCAGTGCAGGACTCCCAGGCTTGAGATGCCCAATATGGGGCTTGGACCCCTTTCTTCTTAGGGAGAACCACTGTAATGTGATTATCTTTCTGTTTGTGGGTCATCTACCCTGGCGTGTGGGTCTTGACCATACTGCATCTCCTCCCCTTCTACCCACCTTATTGTGGTTCTTTCTTTATATTTTTATTTTGGAAAATATTTTCTGCTAGTCTTCAGGTTGTTCTCATAGATAATTTCTCTGTAAATAGTTGTAATTTTGATGTCCCTGTGAGAGGAAGTAAGCTCAGGGCCATCCTACTCAGCTATCTTGGCTACACCTCCATCCACACATTTAGTACTCGGTCATTTTAATTTAAATACTATAAGGCTAGTTCCTTTACCTCATTTTGCAGTGTATTACAGCTTTTCTATCTCCCACTCAATAGAAGCTTAATTTTCTTGCTTAAGCACCATACATCCTAAATACTTCCCCATATGTAATTTCAATGGCTATTTTATTTATCTTCCTCCTTCTCTTGCATTTCTATAAAATAGTTTTGTTCTTTATTCCTTAAGTTGATGTCAAACTAAAGAAAAGACATTTCATTTTTCTGAATTTATTAATTCTTTGATAAAATATTTTTAAAATCCTAGTATGTACTAGACATGGTTTAGATGCTGTGCCTTCTTCAACAAACCCTACACCTGGAATGGAAAAGCATACCTACCACAACAGATAATAAGCTGTGAGATCATTAAAATCAAGGATTATAATTACTCCTACTTATATAATTCTGTCCTCATCTAGACCTTCTTCATAAAGATTATGACAGACAAGGTATACTGAACAAATATTGTCAGTTGATTACAAATCATTCTATAGTATTAAAAGACACTGTTTTATAACATTCTTCATATTAAAAATCTGATTGTTTATTTTAGAATGACTACTCCAGGGACAGTCATTGCATCTTATTCACAATGGTAAACTCACCCGCAGACTGATAAATGCTAAATATTTATTTTAAAAAATTAACCTTTAAAATATGAATGTATGAAAAAAACGAATGAAAGATATATAGGCAAATCCAGATTTATACCCTATTTTTCTAAGTGTGTATAGTGTTTATTAATAAATGATCAGTGTTTGGGCTATGTACTGGTGATGCAGTATCTCATTTATTATTCAAAACAACAGAATATGATAGATATTACAATGTTTATTTCAAAATTGTGGAGAAAATTTTGTTTATTGCCCAAGATGTAGGTAAAGCTGAGTTTCAAATCTTGGTCAGTTGAGCCAAATTTCTATTCTCTTTGTATTTTCTCTCAGTTACTTCAAGCACTTAAAGAAACTTTTTTCCTAAAACTGTAGAGAGCCTCTAAAGGCTCTCCAGTGAAGAAGGGGCAAAGAGACAACAGAAAGGAATGTCATTATGTATTCAACTGCATCAGGCTCAGATAAATGAACTGCAGTTGCACATCTGAGACAGCAATGCCCTAGATTTAGTAATTTAGCACAAAACAGAACAAGTCCAGAAAATGATGTGGTCAGAGTATGTGATGAGACAGTCATAAGAGAAATTTTCTTTGTCATGACCCTTTTTGCTACCTAAAAACTATGATTACTTTCCCAAATGCTAAACCAGTAATCTATAGAAAATAAGATAGGGAATGAAGCCTGAACTCCTCAAGTGTGACACGTTCTGGGCTATTTGAAATTATACAGTGGTCTTCACACCTTCCTGCTCTGAATTTCAAAATATAGGATTAGGGTTTAACAAGAGAGCATGCCCAACCATGAAGAACATTAGTTTTCCATCTCCTTTTGTAATTCTGAGAATAATTTTGTGTGTCATTTACAGATGTTTCTGATGTACTATTTTTAAACAGGAATTTTAAATTTCTTCAGGCATAGGAAACAAAGTTGCTTTCATTTACAAAGGAGGCTCAATGGAGTAAGATAATCAGCTTTTCCTGTGTCTGACCAGATATCTCCATCCCTAGTTTCAAGGTCTCCCTCTTTCCTCATCAATGCCTTAATTTTAACATGATTGACTAGGTAAACCTGGGAATTCAGTGGATGATAAATAAGCACATAATTTACTTATAATTATTCCAAACTGAAAACAACATGGATTTCCCTTATTTGGTGAATGGCAAAAGAACCTGTGGTTCATTCACAATCAAATATCACTCAGCGGGACTTCCCTGGTGACATAGTGGTTAAGAGTCCACCTGCAAATGCAGGGGATGTGGATTCAAGCCCTGGTCCAGGAAGATCCCACATGCCATAGAGCAACTAAGCTCATGAGCCACAAAAGCCCATGCACCTAGAGCCTGTGCTCTGCAACAAGAGAAGCCACTGCAATGAGAAGCCTGCACACCACAACTAGAGAAAGCCTGTGCACAGCAACAAAGGCCCAACACAGCCAAAAATAAATAAATACATTAATTAATTAATTAAAATATCATTTAGCAATAAAAGAATCAACTACTAACACACACAATGCCATGGATTAATCTCAGTTGCATTATGCTAAATATTATAAAAGAAGCCAAACTCAAAGGCTATATAGCCTATGAATGTATTTATATAATATTTTGGTAAAGCAAAACTACAGGAACAGAAAGTCTGTCAGATTGGTGCCAGGGATTGGAGGTGGGGAGTGGTATATGGTCTAAAAAATGGACACTGGAGAATTGTGGGTAAGGTGATAGAACTGCTATGTATTATGATTGTAGTACTAGTTACAAGATTGTATGTGTTTATTAGAACTGAATACTTAAAGAATAAAATTTACCATATGTAAATGTCACTTTCATTAAGCCAAATTTAAATTTTCACAATGAAATACTTCTATATAGCCAAGGAGATGGCTAAAATTAAAATGATTGTCAAAGTCAGTTGCTACTGAGAATAGGGAACAAATAGAACTCTCAGATATTTCTATTAATAATGTAAAAATAGTACAACCACTTGGAAAAATAGTTTGGCAGTTTTTGATATGGTTAAACTTAATCATCATATAGCCTAGAAATTTCAATCTTAGGTATTCACCCAAGAGAAATAAAAACATTTGCATACAGAAGAACTTGGAGAACAATCTACATAACTGCTTTATTCATTACAACCCCAAAATGGAAACAAGGGAAATGTCCATCAGTCACTGAATGGATTATCAAAGCATGGTATATTCAGTAAATGGAATACTTCTCAGAAATATAAATGTACAAATTAATGATACACACAGCAACATGAATAACTCAAAACATTATTCCTGTCAAAAAAAGTCAGTCATAAAAAATCATGCTCTTTTTATTTGAAACCCTATTTCCTTTTCCTTGAAATTCTAGGTAAGGAAAATTTAAATTATAATCACAGAAAACATGCATTTTCTTGGTTGTGGATGGTTTGGACAAGTTGAATGAAAAGGTGAATAAGAAGAACTTTTTGGATGACAGAAATCTCTATCTTGATTTTTGTGTTGGTTGCATGTTTATATACATTTAGCAAAATCATTTAACCATATCTTTAAAATTGATTTGGTTTATTGTATGCACATTTTACTTCAATAATAGGTATGTTACCTCTATAATGTAGTTCCAAAATGAATATTGTAAATATTGCTCATTGTTTGATTCTACAGCTAAGGTACTTGTTAGAAGCAAATACATAGCAGATCTGGAAGATCACTTCTGACTTTGGGGATTTATAGTGTGGAAAACAATTCTACTAAAACTTAACCCACAGAGAAACATGATGTATTGTGGAAACAAGTCAAGAGGAGACTCAGGCAGATGCTGCAATGAAAAGTATATGAAAGAAACCATTAATAAATGGAATAAATAGATCAAATAAACTACAAAACTCAAAAGAGTAGACAAAAAAAGCTTATTTAGAAAAAATAGTACCAATAAAAATATAGTCATTTAAATAAATTTAAATAATAATGAAGGGGAAGAAGACCTAAATAGACATTTCTCCGAAGAAGATATACAGATTGCCAACAAACACATGAAATAATGCTCAACATCACTAACCATTAGAGAAATGTAAGTCAAAACCACAGCAAGGTATCACCTCACACTGGTCAGAATGGGCATCATCAAAAAATCTACAAGCAATAAATGCTGGAGAGGATGTGGAGAAAAGGGAACCCTCTTGCACTGTTGGTGGGAATGTAAATTGATACAGCCACTATGGAGAACAGTATGGAGGTTCCATAAAAAACTAAGAATAGAAATACCATACAACCCAGTAATCCCACTACTGAGCATATACCCTGAGAAAGCCATAATTCAAAAAGAGACATGTACCACAATGTTCATTGCAGCACTATTTACAATAGCAAGGACATAGAAGCAACCTAAGTGTCCATTGATGGGTGAATGGATAAAGAAGATGTGGCACATATATAAAATGGAATACTACTCAGCTATAAAAAGAAACAAAATTGAGTTATTTGTAGTGAGGTGCATGGACCTAGAGTCTGTCATACAGAGTGAAGTAAGTCAGAAAGAGAAAAACAAATACCATATGCTAACACATATACATGGAGTCTAAAAAAAAAAAAATTGTTCTGATGAACCTAGGGGCAGGACAGGAATAAAGATGCAAATGTAGAGAATGGACTTGAGGACATGGGGTTGGTGGAAGGGGAAGCTTGGATGAAGTGAGAGAGTAGCATTGACATATATACACTACCAAAAGTAAAATAGGTAGCTAGTGGGAAGCCCCTGCATAGCACAAGGAGATCAGCTCGGTGCTTTGTGACCACCTAGAGGGGTGGGATAGGGAGGGTAGGAGGGAGGGAGA
This sequence comes from Delphinapterus leucas, assembly GCF_059928025.1. Lineage (NCBI taxonomy): Eukaryota > Metazoa > Chordata > Mammalia > Artiodactyla > Monodontidae > Delphinapterus > Delphinapterus leucas. The sequence continues at coordinate 34,863,792 of NC_143147.1, forward strand.
TGCAAGAGGGAAGAGATATGGGGACATATGTATATGTATAACTGATTTACTTTGTTATAAAGCAGAATCTAACACACAATTGTAAAGCAATTATACTCCAATAAAGATGTTTAAAAAAAAAGAAACTATAGAATATTTTTCTGTTTGTGTGGAACATTTATCACAAAAGTTCATATGTTGGAAGTGTCTCAAAAAATTTAGAAACGTAATAATTCAGAGTGTTTTCTCAGATCACAAAGGAATTAACAGAGAACAATGAGAAAAGATATCTCACAAATCTCTACTTGCAAATTAAGCAGAAACTTGAAAATAATCCACAGGTCAATGAAACCCAAAGAAAATTAGAAAATATTTTGGACTGAATGAATATTGAAACACAGTATACTACTATCTGTGGGATACACTTAAAGCAGAGAGAAATTTATGGTATTAAATGCCTATGTCAGAAAAGATGTTTCCACATTTTAAAAAAGCAAAAACAAACAAACAAACAAAAAACAGGAAAAGAAGAGCAAATTAAACCCAAGGTAAGTAAACATTAAGAAAAACTAAAAAAATAAAAATAAAAAAATAACATAAAACATTGCACAATTAGATTTTTAAGAAACCATAAATTTTTCTTTAAAAAAGATCAATAAAATTGGTAAAATCCTAGGGTTTCTAATGCTATTACCAAGCTGTATAAAAATTACCCCAAAAGTTAGGAAAGTGATATGACCATTTATTATGCTACTGATTCTATGAGTAAGGAATTTGGACCTTGGACAGTGGGGAATACTTGGTATTTGTTGAGACAGCTCAAAAGGTGGGAGCTGGAGTCATCTGAAACGTTGCTTACCAATGTGTCAGTCATGCTGGGAAGACCAAACAGTTGGAAGTTGGAACAAATCATGCATCTAAATCAACAAAATTAGTTCTGAAAAGTTGATGCTGAAGAATTTAGTTTTGGATCATAGTTTGTATATGTGCTTTGTCTCTTAGAAAATCGTGCTATGCTAAGTTCTGGGTAAAGCAGAGGAGAAAGATAAATCTGAGGGGGGAAATTATAGCCACACAAAAAGTTAAGTAGCTGAATCAGCTGGCTTGGAAGCTGATAAATGACAACTAGCAGTTAATCAATGCTGATATTCAACAAAACTAGCAGGAATTATTTACAAATAATGAATCTCATCTTGATTCTCTGAAGAGCTTATGGATAAATTAATTCTTCTAGAAGACTTTTAAAGGAAGAAACCTTTCATGAAAGTCAATTTGCTGCTGCATATTACAATTACACACCAAATATATATACATAACACACATATATATTTTTTTCTTTTCTTCGGGGAAGGCTGATGGCAAAATCTGGCCAAGAGTTTATATTCCTAGCCTTCTGCATCTGTGGTAAAGAATGAAAACCTGGAAATAGCAAAGGAAACATGTATGACATTTTTGACGACATTAATATACTTGCCTATATATTTAATTTTGCTCTTTTGTAAAAAAAAAGAATAAGGGAAAGGTTTACTAACAGATCTTCAAATTTCTTAATAGTGTGACAATAAACAAATGAAAACAAAAGTTTTATTTTCAAGTCTTTATTCTTCCAATAAATGAATTTCACTGAACCAAAACTGGAATTTGCCCAGCTAATTCTCCAGAATAAATGCATAAATACTGTTTGTTGATGCCATCTTAAAACCATTTCAAATAAATTGTGAAGCCAAGAAGCCAGAATTCTTTATGGGCTAGGTTAGCTAGCTATTTAATTACATTACAGCAAACGTAATATGTTATTCTTGGAATTGAGGTTAGTAGTTGCTATCATAGAATTATGTACCTCTTTCTGTCATTCATTTTTTTAATTCAGGCATTCATTTATTCTATAAATAGTCAATTTCTTACTCTGTGATGAGTATAGGAACACAATGTAAATTAAAAAATGAATATTAGTAAAATAGTATTTACTATTAGTAAATATAGTGAACAAAAATAGAAATTTCTGACTTCATGTACCTTACATGCTACTATGTCATTAATTTCCATCAAAACTGTAAGGAGCTGCTTTTGATTTAGGGTTTACAACACAAATCTAAGCCAACACTCCTTACAAGACTTTAAAATATAAACTACCAACTGGTTGAGTTACTCCCTCCAATTTAGAATCACTGTTTCTCTCCAATCATGAATTGATATAACACCTTCTTTAAGTTTCCACCAAATTATTACTTATATTCACCCCCCCACCCCCAGGATAATCATGTATTCTCTATTAAGAAGTTAGCCTGGGCTTCCCTGGTGGCGCAGTGGTTGAGAGTCCGCCTGCTGATGCAGGGGACATGGGTTCGTGTCCCGGCCCGGGAAGGTCCCACATGCCGCAGAGCAGCTGGGCCCGTGAGCCATGGCCACTGAGCCTGCGCGTCCAGAGCCTGTGCTCTGCAATGGGAGAGGCCACAACAGTGAGAGGCCTGCGTACCGCAAAGAAAAAGAAGTTAGCCTGTTAGTCTCAAGTACCTGGAGCATTCAGGAATTATTTTGTGTGTGTTATAATTATCATTTTAAAAAAATTATGATTCCTTTCAGTTTCTTTCCTTTTTTTGATGCAGCACTTTGTTATTTTCAAAAACAAATGGACACTGGATAATTTCCAGCAAGAGAAGGGCTTGCTAGATTTTAGAAATTGGCACTGTTTACAAATTGGCACTGTTTCCAAAGTCATAACAGACAAAGGAAAAATAGATAATCAACTAAGACATAATTTTTTCAGAAGAATGCTTCTGTATTTTCCAAGGAAAACACTCAGTGTGAAAGATTCCATGGAAATAAGATGACTTTGTAGCTTTCTGTCAGTTGAGCAGGTAAGAATTGTTCCCCTTTATCTTCTGACTTTAGAGAAAAGTATCATTGTTATCAGATTAGTGAAGCAATTATTTTTTATTTAAAAATAGTTTGTCATTCTTCTAATAGGACTGAGGCAAACCTCCCAGGAAGCTTAGCTTAGCTGTATTAGAGAATTTATTAGATTTCCCTTTTCATATCATTGAAAAGCCCTTTGAGGGCTGGGATAAATGTCTTCTCATCTTTGTATATTCAGTTCCTAGCACACTAATATACAAGTTCTGAATGGATTTAAATTTTGCTCTTATTTTAGTCTACTCATCAACTTTATACCCAGTAGTTGAAACCACACATTTTGGCTTTTTCTCACAATGTTTTGTCAGGGCTTTATGAAGGAAACTTTTACATTAATTTTTAACATCTATGCAAAGTATTTTTATCCTGTCATTTATATTTCAGTATTTTTTCTTACCCACATTATTTTTTTTCTTAGCTTATTTTCATAAACTAAAAATTTTGGGGCCGAACTTAATAACATAATTAACATTTGTATCCATAGTTAACTTATTATTGCAATTCAACCACAAGCAATGGAGTTGCATCTCAATTCTCTGTTTTCTCAATAAATTTATAATCATTAAATATAATATGTATTCTATTGTTAAATTATTTCTTACTCCCATACAAATTGAATTAATTAACCTAAAACCAATTTTAACTTTAGCACTATTTATAAGTTTATATTATTTTATTTATAATAAAAGTTGTAACTACTGACATGCCAAATTCCTGAAAATTTAAAATTCAGCTCTTCCCATGAACCAGTATAAGCCAGCTCCAGTACCCCATGACAAGTATTAAGTAAGCAATAAGTTAAAGAATTATAGGATTTTTATTAATATATGATAAATAATTAGATTTTTAAAAATAATTACAGGTTAAGGGATTATAGGATTTTTATAATTATAGGATGAAAGAATATGAGGTCCAAAGAAAAATATGGGATTGACATATACACATTACTATATTTAAAAGAGATAACCAACAAGGAACTCTGCTCAATATTTTGTTGCAACCTAAATGGGAAAAGAATTTGAAAAACAACAGATATATGTATTTGTATAACTGAATCACTTTGCTGTACACTTGAAACTAACACAACATTGTTAATCAAATATACTCCAATATAAAATAAACTATTTTAAAAAAGCTAACCAGGGCTTCCCTGGTGGTGCAGTGGTTGAGAGACCACCTGCCGATGCAGGGGACACGGGTTTGTGCCCCGGTCTGGGAAGATCCCACATGCCACGGAGCGGCTAAGCCTGTGAGCCATGGCTGCTGAGCCTGCGCGTCTGGAGCCTGTGCTCCACAACGGGGAGGCCACAACAGTGAGAGACCTGTGTACCACAAAAAAAAAAAAAAAAAAGCTAACGAGCATTCTTTATAATGCATCAAATGATTTTTATGATTTTCACTGAGACTCTGTGACTCAGTGAGATACTTCTCCTTCACCTTGGTGATGAGGAACTCTGGCTTAAGCAGCTAGGACCACCTGGTATGCAGGATCTTAGTTCCCTGACCAGGGATTGAACCCATACCCCCTGCAGTGGAAGGGCAGAGTCCTAACCACTGGACCTCCAGGGAATTCCCTGTGTCATTATTATTATCTCGATTTTTATGACAAATATTTAGATTAAAAATTCAAAAAAATACAGAAATACAAAGAGTAAATCTGAAACATCCCCATCACACTTTCTTCTCCCATATCTTTCCTGAGAAATAACAATTTATCCTTCCAAATTTCTCTCTTTCCTCTCTTTTCTTTCTTTATTCCACATGTTTCTTTTTTAAATTTTACAATAATTGTTTAATTTTCATAGTATACGTATAATGTAAATCTATGTAGTTATTTATTTATTCATTCAGCTTCACTATTACAAACAAAGCTGCAAAAAAAATCTCCATTGTGTCTAGATAGCTATAGACATAGCCTCTGATAACTTGGATTCCCACAAAAAATTTCCATGTATAGATAACTTGATAATCTATTGGCCCATCAAATTATACTTATTTTTATAATTTTGAATCTTACTGCAACATAGCATGCAAAGAGATTGTGCCAAAAATCATGTATAAGTGTATCCATTTCCATAAACTTGTAGTATGACAGCATTGGCTCATACCAGCTTGGGAGAGCTGATCCTGCATCTCTTCCTAACTCTGTGTACAGTGACGTCACATTGATAGCTTGTCTTATGACATGTTGAAAGCATTTACATCATGGAAATTGCCAAACAGTACAAATGAGGAATTTTATTCCCCAGAGAGTCTGTTTACCAATGTACCACTGCCCATATTCTCACTAATAATAGCTATTTTATTTTAAATATTTACATTGTATATAAATAATATTTGCCTATTTCTTTTATTTAAATTATTTTCACTTTTTTATGATTCTATTTTTTTATTGGATTAAAATTGTTTTAAAATGTTGCATTAGTTTCTGCTGTACTAACAGAAGTGAATCAGCTTTATAATGTATTATTATTAGACTATTTCATTGCTAAGAAAAGTGATTTGTAGAGAGAGAGATTAATTTAGAATATATTAACAGAAAAATCAATGTAATTGGTGCAGAATAAATATTAAATATTATCCTCCCTCCCCACCTCCCCATTCCATCCTTGTCCAAGAAACATATGAAGTTTGTGGTGAAGACAGTCATGGAAATCATCCCTCATATAATTTGTTACCCCCATTAATATAACAATTCTCTTTATTCATGAAAGTAAGAACCCATAACCCATGTTTAGATAAGATTATAAATTTAATTTTGAGCTCCCCCCAAAAAGGTGTAAAAGATTATTCACTGGTCACTGACTCAAAAGAGATCCTTCTCATTCACCTTGGTGATGAGGGGCTCTGGCATAAACAGCTACGTTTCACCATCATTGGTGATACTTGGCATTGCAGAGAGCAAGTAGACAATGACTAACTTAATTTTCTCACCTTTTCCCTGGTTATTGTGTCTTATGTTACCCAATCAGATAAAATTTTCATGTGTCTTCTCTTTTACATAACTCTAGTTCAGGTTAATTTTTTTCCCAATTTCATTGAGAAATCATTGACATATATCATTGTATAAGATTAAGGTGTATAATACGATGTATTTTTTAAGATTTATTTATTTATATATTTTATTTTTGCTGCATTGGGTCTTTGTTGCTATGGGGTCCTTTCTCTAGTTCTGCCGAGAAGGGGCTACTCTTCATTGCGGTGTGCAGGCTTCTCACTGTGGTGGCTTCTCTTGTTGCAGAGCATGGGCTCTAGGCATGTGGGCTTCAGTAGTTATGGCACGTGGACTCAGTAGTTGTGACTCATGGGCTCTAGAGCACAGGTTCATTAGTTGTGGCACATGGACTTAGTTGTTCCTCGGCATGTGGGATCTTCCCAGACCAGGGCTCGAACCCGTGTTGCCTGCATTGGCTGGCAGATTATTAACCACTGCACCACCAGGGAAGTCCCAGCAACATGATGGTTTGATTTACATATATCGTGAAATGATTCCCACAATAAGTTTAGTTAACATCCATCTTTTTATAAAAATGCAATGAAAAGAAAAGAAGAAGATTGTCCTTGTGATGAGAGCTCTTAAATCTACTCTCTTAACAATTTCCTATGTACCATACACCAGTGTTAACCATCTCTAGCAGGTGAATTTTAATGGTGATATTGTGAGCAGGATCCAGGCTGGTCGTGGAGAGGTCAAATTTGTTTGCCGATGTTGAATGAAGAGGAAATCTTAGCATCTAAGTTTAACTGAATTATTTTCTTAAATTTAAAATTAACAGAGGACCAGTTCTCATTTTTTCTTTATATTCTTGAAGTTTGGCACTTTCTCCCTTTCTGTCTCTGAAATGATATTTTCTCTTAAAAGAATCATAGCTCTTTTTAACTGGGCAGTTGAAAGTTTCTCATTATGTATTATGGTCTTACAGTTTGTGTATTGATAATTTTTTATTAAGCTATTGACTGGTATATATTTGTAAATAAACAGGAAACATGGTTTAACAAATTCTCTCCCCACTCTCCTTTCTTTTTCTTCCTTCTTCTCCCCTATTTAGATAAAAGTTGTTTTAAGAATCTAGCACAGATGCCTATATTGTTTCCATCTCTATAGTCTTTCCTCCTGACAACTACTTCCTCAGAAAGTGCAGCCATTTTCATTATTTTTATTATGAAGATGCCCAGACTTTCTCCACAAAACACTCACTTAAATACAGTATGTCATCATAAACTCATTCCTGGACATTTCTATTTGGATGTTCCTTAATTACATCATATTCAATATGTTTATATCCAGGATTAATATTTAACTACTAAAAATAGCCACCTTTTACTATGGTCTGAATGTTTATGTACTCCAAATTCATGTTGGAATCCTAACTCCCATAGTTGATGGTATTAGGAGGTGGAGGAGGGGGGGGTTCTAGGAAGTGGGTCATGAGAGTAAAGCTCTCATGAATATGATTAGTGTCCTTATAAAAGAGGTTCTAGGGATGTCCCTGCCACTTCCACCATGGGAGAACACAGAAAAAAGGTATCAGCTATGAACCAGGAAGAGGGCCCTCACCAGAACTTGACCATGTAGAGCCTTGATCTTGGACTTCCAAGACCCTAGAACAATAAATTCTGTTGTTTATAAGCCACCCAGCCATCAGTATTATGTAGTGCTAGCTGTATTCTTACAAGCTATTATAATCTTGAAAAGTTATTTTACCTCTCAAAGCCCAGTTCTTCATGTGAAAAGTGTAGGGCTTTTTGATGTTTAGACGAGATAATAAGATGTTGTACATAAAATGTTTGGAGATACTATGGTCAACATAGTTCAAGGGAGTATGCTATATATGACAAATCACAGCAAGATCCTTTTTGACCCACATCCTATAGAAATGGAAGTAAAGACAAAAATAAACAAATGGAACCTAATGAAATTTAAAAGCTTTTGCACAGCAAAGGAAAACATAACAATATGAAAAGACAACCCTCAGAATGGGAGAAAATATTTGCAAATGAATCAACTGACAAAAGATTAATCTACAAAATTTACAAGCAGCTCATGCAGCTCAATATCAAAAAAACAAACAACCCAATCCAAAAATGGGCAGAAGACCTAAATAGACATTTCTCCAAAGAAGATATACAGATTGCCAACAAACATATGAAGGAATGCTCAACATCACTAATCATTAGAGAAAGGCAAATCAAAACTACAATGAGATATCACCTCACACTTGTCTGAATGGCCATCATCAAAATAGCTACAAAGAATAAACGCTGGAGAGAGTGTGGAGGAAAGGGAACCCTCTTGCACTGTTGATGGGAATGTAAATTGATACAGCCACCATGGAGAACAGTATGGAGGTTCCTTAAAAAGCTAAAAATAAAACTACCATATGACCCAGCAATCCCACTACTGGGCATATACCCTGAGAAGACCATAATTCAAAAAGAGTCCTGTACCACAATATTCATTGCAGCACTATTTACAATAGCCAGGACATGGAAGCAACCTAATTGCCCATTAAGAGATGAATGGATAAAGAAGATGTGGCACATATATACAATGGACTATTCCTCAGCCATAAAAAGAAATGAAATTGAGTTATTTGTAGTGAGGTGGATGGACCTAGAGTCTGTCATGCAGAGTGAAGTAAATCAGAAAGAGAAAAACAAATACCGTATGCTAACGCATATATATGGAATCTACAAAAAAAGAAAAAAAATGGTTTTGAAGAACCTAGAGGCAGGACAGGAATACAGACGCAGATGTAGAAAATTGACTTGAGGACACAGGGAGTGGGAAGGGTAAGCTGGGATGAAGTGAGAGAGTGGCATGGACTTATATATACTACCAAATGTAAAATAGATAGCTAGTGGGAAGCAGCCACATAGCACAGGGAGATCAGTTCGGTGCTTTGTGACCAGCTAGAGGCGTGGGATAGGGAGGGTGGGAGGGAGACGCAAGAAGGAGGAGATATGGGTATATATGTATATGTATAGCTGATTCACTTTGTTATAAAGCAGAAACTAACACACCATTGTAAAGCAATTATACTCCAATAAAGTGGTCAAAAAAAGATTACAAAATAAATAATTACAAAAAAAATAATGTGTAGTCATGAATTTCACAAAAAAATGTTATAGTTGGAATGGTGAAAAAATGCATTCTGTTATTTTACACCAGCTGGTCATTTTAAACTAAGAAACAATTGGCACTGAAACGTATGTTCCTTACTGGGGTTTAGGTAGATCCACTAATCTTGCCCCTAAGGATGACTTAATATTTTTAATGATGTGTTTCATGCCAGGGACTATGGGAAATAGGAAATGTTCCTACAAATGCTATTTTACTTTGTCACTTTCACTTAATTTATTCTATGAAAGGTCAAAGACTAAACTAGGTTCTTAGTTTACTAATAATGCTTACCATATATTTTCCTTCATGTGATTTTATAAAGGAGATTTTGAGAGTTCTTGAAGAATTCTGGTATAAAAATCATTATTATGCTGTTTTACAAATTACTTAAAGCTAATAGTAACAGAAGAATGAATTGTTGATAAAGAAAACTTACTAACACTTGTTCTCCTCAAGTCTCTTCTCCTTTTTCCTTTTGCATTTTTTCCTTCTTTGTTACAACAGCTTTATTGAGATATAATTCACATATAAAAACCATTTAAAATATTTAGTTTGCAGCATATTCACATAGTTTTGCAACCATAGCCACAATCAATTTTTGAACATTTTTATTACCCCGAAACATTCTAGAATATGTTTTATTCTAAAACATATTCATTTATTCCTGCGCAGTAAGTCCTTAATTTCCTGCAACACTCCCCTTATCCTTAGGCAAACACTAATCTACTTTCTGCCTTAATTAATTTGGTTATGGACATTATATTTAAATGGAATCAACAAATCAACATGATCTTTTTTTTCTGTTTTCTTTCATGGAGCATAATGTATTTAAGGTTCAACCATGCGGTAGCATGTAAGAGTACTTCATTCCTATTTATTTCTAAATAATATTTCACTGTAGGTTTGTACAACTTTTATTTATTTATTAATAAATTTTAATGTTCATCTAAATTAACCAGAAATAGCAAATACCATGTTGTCACTTTTAGTTTTATTTGAATCATTTAGTCTCTCTACTTCTATCTGTTATTCCTTTGTGTCATTGAGCACACAACTATCTTTTATCTGTAAACTCAGGCCTCCATGAACAAACTTCTGTTTTTGTCTCAGTTATTACTTCCCATTGTTGAAGAGTTATTCAATCATAAATTTAGGGAGCATATACATTTATTCAATAAGTTATGTTTCAGTTTATAATGGTTAACATGGATGTAATTAAAGATTGACCCCATGTTTTGTGTATTCATTGGGGATAAAAAATACCAACTAACATTTACAAGACAAATTATTACCTAATATTATCTCACTTGATTCTCACCACAACCTTTGAGAATATATCTACATCTATCATCTGTTTGTCTATCTATGTCTAGATAGATATAGATAGATAGATAGATGATAGATCAGTGGCCTGGAAGCACATACAGTTTGAAACCAGATTCTCTGACCCTTTGACTCCAAGCTGCAATATCTTTACCAGAATGAGCTGCCTTTCAAACAGCAAAATGAAACATTATAGAACAATTTTTGGTCAACTCCTAACTCTTCCCTGAAAATAGAGTCAAGAAACTGAAGGGAAATAGATGGATAGCTTTTGGAATCCTCAGAGATCAAAACTGTAATCTCTAACGGTCCTGTGCCTTTGCAGGACAATCTGAATCAGTAAAGTGGAAAATTTTTGCTTACAGAATTGTATAAACTGAGACATGTAAGCCATAATATTACTTAATTGGAAAATGGAGGTATATTTCACTATGGTCCTGTGTGACAATGTGGAGATAAATCAAAAGAAAGGCACTGGCTCCTGATGATCTTGAAAAACTCAAGACAGGAAATTTTTTAAAAAGTCAGTTTACTGATAATAGCTGGTGAAACCTAGAAAAATAAACAGATTGGGAAATAGAACTAAAGCTCTTTAAAAAAAACAACAACAACAACAAGACTAACTGGGTGGTCAATGCTATATAACATTCTGATGAGTTATTCTTGACAGCTACTCCAGTTCACAGATGAAATAGACAAAGTGGATGACAAGAAGAAACCAGGAAAACAAGGGCTTTAATATCATTGCAAACGAGGACCAAAGGGTGATCTTGAGATCTCTAGCAGTGGTCAGTATCAAATGATCAAATTATTAAGGCTTAGGATGGAGGGAGAACATTAAAGGGTTCATAATAGTGCCAATTTTCCTTAACTCAGCAGACATGTTAAGCCAGGAAATAGGTATGACTAGATGATGTCTGGCCTTCAAGGCAGCTTCACCTCTCATGGTCACTCCCATGACTTTTTCTAAAGGTATATTATGAATCCTAGTTAGTACTCAATGGATTAGCTTAGACCCTGGTTCTGCCCTTCCCTTTATTGTTTTAATTATCCTTTCATTGCTTTCACTTCTCAAACAATTTTTTTTTACAAATCACCAATCAGTTTTAAATGAATACTACTGTAAAATAAAATAAAGGGAAATTACAAGGAAAATGATCACACATTTGAACATCACAGGAGTGTCAGACTGCTATACAAGTTTCTACATGATAACTATTTCTGTACTTTTCTTGCCCCAGTCCTATAACTGTTTGGTGACTGGTGACAATCCAGGGGCCATGTTTTAAGAGGCACTAGTTGGCTTGCTGTCTTTATCTTTTTACTTTATTATAATTTAATATATGCATACTCACTATAATTCAATATTATGCAATATATGGATTGTGGTAAACTTTATTAAATTCTAGACATAAAATTTAATTGAGATTTGTTTTAATTTTTATAAACCACATTGCTTTTAAACCATTTGCAAGATAATGTTAATGTGGTTCAGGGTGTCTCTGAAATAAAGTTTGTATTGTTTTTCTAAAAGAGAGAAATATAAAATGTCAGCTGTGTTGGTCTACATCTCACTACTCTTTACCCAGTGCTCTCAAGCTTACACATCCACACTGGAGGACAAAACATTGTTCTTCAAAGTTAAGGTCTGAAGAGTTTCTTGTTAGCTTCTGTTTGCCTTAGACTGATCAATCAAAGTTACTATGAACTTATTTTTCCCTGAATAAGGATCAAGACTAGTTTGCCACAGTGGTTACAAATTGAGAAATATTTATGAGAAAAATGTTATAAATTTAAATGTTCAGTGTTGTTTATGTTTCTTGTGCATATTTATCATTATTTGACTTTCAAAATATTTGAAAATGAAGACATCATTTTGTGTCTCAAAGACTGAATTTTATATAGGATTTCTAATCAATCTGCTTTTATTTATGTTATGTGATGTCAGTATACACACTCTAGAGTTTCTCTTGTGTCTTGACCCTTATCCAAATAATCCTGGTATCAACAGATGTCACTAATGAGAATTTTACATCTACTTTTTGGGTGAATAAATTGAGATTCAAGAATGATATAGTGTTAAAAGTTAACATATATATAGCATTTTGTATAGGCCTGAAGCCATTTTAAATGCTTTACACATATCAATATATTTCGCCTATCAAACAACCTTATAAATTGCACACTGTTTTTCCCATTTTCCATGGTACTATTTTTATGTCTATTTTACTATTTTGTACGAGTGAACGAGTGTTGTCTTTTAGGATAGGGAAGAGTAGGTTCTATTCCCCTTGTTAAATCATTGCAAACAGAATCTATCAAAGATAGTAAGGAAACTTGATAAGCTCTAGTGAATAGACTAAGTAAATAGTTTTCTTATAGCCGTAAAGCAGGCTGAACATCCCCATGTTTCCAGTTCACCAGTCAAAACTTTTAGGACAGCAGGCCAAATGACTTCTTTTATTACATCCATTCATGTTAACACTATTAAAAAACAATGTTTCCTTAACATTAAAAATACACTCTGTGAAGAACTGCAAAAAGAATCAGAAAGAAAGTAACAAAATGGCAATAAGTACATACCTACAAATAATCACTTTAAATGTCAATAAACTATCATACACAAAGGTGAAAAGCTGAAAGCTGTAAAATTCATCTAAGATCAGGAACAAGACAAGGATACCCACCCTCCCCATTTTTATTCAACACAGTTTTGGAAGTCCTAGCCAGAGCAATCAGAGAAGAAAAAGATATAAAAGGAATTCAAATTGGAAAACAAGCAGTAAAACTGTCAGTGTTTGCAGATGACATGATACTATACATAGAAAATCCTAAAGATGTTACCATAAAACTACTAGAGCTCATCAATGAACTTGCAGTTTGCAAAATTCATACACAGAAATCTTGCATTTCTGTACACTAGCAACAAAAGTTAACAAAGAGAAATTAAAGAAACAATCCCATTTACCATTACATCAAAAATATTAAAATACCTAAGAATAAAACTACCTGAGGAGACAAAAGACCTGTACTCCCAAAACTATAAGACACTGATAAAAGAAATCAAAGATGACACAAAGAGATGGAAAGATATAGCATGTTCTTGGGTTGGAAGGATCAATATTGTCAAAATGACTATACTACCCAAGGCAATCTACATATTCAATGAAATCCTTATGAAATTACCAATGACATTTTTCACAGAAGTAGATTAAAAAAAAATCTTACAATTTGTATGGAGACACAAAAGACCCCAAATAGCTAAAGCAATATTGAGGAAGAATAATGGACCTGGAATAAACAGGCTCCCTGACTTCAGACAACACTACAAAGCTACAGTCATCCAAAGAGTATGGTACTGGCACAAAAACAAAAATGTAGATCAATGGAATAGGATAGAAAGCCCAGAAATAAACTCACTCACCTATGGTCAATTAATCTATGACAAAGGAGGCAAGACTTACAATGGAGAAAAGAGAGTTTCTTCAATAAATGGTGCTGGGAAAACTGGACAGCTACATGTAAAAAAATAAACTAGAACATTCCTTAACACCATACATAAAAATAAACTCAAATTGGATTAAAGACCTAAATATAACACTGGATATTATCAAACTCTTAGAGGAACACATAGGCAGAACACTCTTTGACATAAATCACAGTAATATATTTTTTAATCCATCTCCCAGAGTAATGGAAATAAAAAACAAAAATAAACAAATGGGAACTAATTACACTCAAAAGCTTTTGCACAGCAAAAGAAACCATAAACAAAACTAAAAGACAACACACAGAATGGGGGAAATATCTGGAAATGATGCAAGGGACAAGGGATTAGTCTCCAAAATTTACAAATAGCTCATGAGGCTCAATATAAAACAAAAAAAAGTCCAATCAAAAAATGGACAGAAGACATAAATAGACATTTCTCCAAAGATGACAAACAGATGGACAAGAAACACATGAAAACATGCTCAACATCACTAGTGAAAAATGCAAATCAAAACTACAATGAGCTATCACTTCACATCAGTCAGAATGGCCTTCATCAAAAAATCTACAAACAATAAATGCTGGAGAGGGTGTGGAGAGAAGGAAGGGAACCCTCCTACACTGTTGGTGGGAATGTAAATTGGTACAGCCACTATGGAGAACAGTATGGAAGTTCCTTAAATGACTAAAAAGAGACCTACCATATGATCCAGCAATCTCACTCCTAGACGTATATCCAGAGAAAAACCTGGTTCAAAAGGATACATGCACCCCAATGTTCATTGCAGCACTGTTAACAATAGCCAAAACATGGAAGCAACTTAAATGGCCATCGACAGATGAATGGATAAATCAGATGTGGTATATATATTCACTAAAATATTATGCAGCTATTGAAATGATGAAATAATGCATTTGCTGCAACATGGATGGACACGGAGATTATAGTTAGTGAAGTAAGTCAGACAGAGAAAGACAAATATCATATGATGTTGCTTATGTGAAGAATCTAGAAAAAAAGATTATATAAATGAACTTATTTACAGAACAGAAAGAGACTCACATACTTAGAGAATGAACTTACGGTTACCAGGGGGGAACAGTGGGCAGGAGGGGTAAATTGGGAGTTTGGGCTTGACAAGTACTCACTGCTATATTTAAAATAGATAAACAACAAGGACCTACTGTAAAAAAAAAGAAAAAAAAGAACTATATATATATATATATATATATATATATATTAAAAGAAGCAATCAGAAAGTTTTATATAGAAAGTAATATGACCTGACTTATAGACATTAAAATCACTCTGTTGTGAAGAAAATGGATTGGAATAGGTGGGGTACTTGGCAAGAGTGAGAGCAGCGAGACGAATTTAGAAGCAATTGCAAAAGTCAAAAACAGAATATCTTACCATGGTGGCAGTGTAACCAAAAAAAGTGAGCTGCTTTCTTTACATTTCAGGAATAAAATTGATTAGATCACCTGGCAGATTTGATGCAGTTGAAGAAGAAAATTGGTGCCAATAAATACATAGATGGCTTAATGGATATTTTAGACTACAAGATATTTGTGGGAAAGTAGCTGGTCAATTCTTCATTTCTCAGTCCTATCAGATGATGTAAGCCTATAAGTTGATGTAAGTTGAGGTCACCTTTGCCTCAACTCATTCAGTTCTGCTTCAATCTCCTTCACCTCCCAGCTGAACATTACTGGAATTAACCTCAGAAAGACTCCTATCCATTGTGACTTGTGTAAATTCTGGCTTAAATTTGCTCAGCAAAAGGGGTTTTCCCTTGAGTTCTACAAGGTGTACCTATGTTAAGTACTGGATTTCACTTTGACGCATAGGATAGTAGTCAAACTCTTCTCTGTCACCACCAACATTCATATTCAGTCTAATTATGATTCTTTAAAAGATACAGTCTATCCCAGAAAATATTACCTTTGATGATATTCTACATCTCAAACTACAGGCATACTTTGAGATATTGTTTGTTTGGCTCCAGACCACCACAGTAAAGCAAATATCACAATAAAGTGAGTCACACAATTTTTTTTGATATTCCAGTACATAGAAAAGTCATGTTTACACTATATTGTATTCTATTGAGTGTGTAATAGCCTTATGTCTAAACAATGTATATACTTTAACTAAAAAATACTTTATTGCTAAAAAATGCTAATCACCATCTGAGCCTTCAGTGAGTTGTAATAATTTTGCTTGTGGAGGGTCTTGCCTCAGTGTTGATGGCTGCAGACTGATAAGATCGGTGTGGCTGTGGCAATTTCTTTAAAAAAAAAAAATGAATTTTGCCACATTGATTGACTCTTCTTTTCATGAAAGGTTTTTCTGTCACGAAATGCTGTTTGAGAGCATTTTATTCACAGAACTTCTTTCAAAACTTGAATCAACCCTCTCAGACCCTGCTGCTGCTTTATCAACTAAATGTATATAATATTCTAAATCCTTTGTTGTCATTTCAACTCTCTTCTGAACAGCTTCATTAAGAGTAGATTCCATCTCAAGAAACTATTTTTTTTTTTTTTTGCTCATTCATAAGAAACACCTACTCATTTGTTAAAGTTTTATCATGAGATTGGAGCAATTCAGTCACATCTTCAGGCTTCACTTTTAACTCTAGTTCTCTTGCTATGTGCACCATATCCACAGTTACTTCCTCCACTGAAGTCTTGAACCCCTCAAATTAACCATGAGTGTTAGAATCAACTTCTTCCAATCTCCTGCTAATGTTATTATTTTTACCTTTTCCCATGAATCACAGGTATTCTTAATAGAATCTAGAATGATGAATCCTTTCCATAAAGTTTCCAATTTACTTTCCCCAGATCCATCAGAGGAATTACTATCTATGAAAGCTATAGCCTTATGAAATGTATTTCTTAAAGAATAAGACCTGATTAAGTTGGAGACAAGATGGCAGAGTAGAAGGACTTGAGCTCACCTCCTCTCATGAAAACACAAAAATCACAACTAACTGCTGAAAAACCATCAACAAAAAAGACTTGACCCTACCAAAAATATATATTCTATACCCAAAGACAAAGAAGAAGCCACAATAAGACAGTAAGAGGGACACATTTGTGAGATAATCAAATCTCATACCCAACTGGTGGGTGACACACCAACTGGAAAATAATTATATCACAGAAGTTCTCCCATAGGAGAGTTCTGAGGCCCATGTCAGGCTCCCCAGCCTGGAGGTCTGGCATCAGGAGGAGGAGCCCCCAGAGCGTTTGGCTTTGAAGGCCAGCAGGGCTTGATCATAGGAACTCCACAGTACTGGGGAAAATAGAAACTCCCCTCCTGGAGAGTGAAAACAAGGTCTTGTGTGAACTGGGACTCGGGAAAAAGCAGGGACTTCATAGGAGCCTGGGCCAGACCAACCTGCTGATCTTTGAGGGTCTCCTGGGGATGTGGGGGCAGCTTTGGCTCACTTTGGGGACAAGGACTCTGGCAGTGGATGTACTGGAGAGTACTCATTGGCATGAGTTCTCCTGGAGGCTGCCATTTTGACACCAAGGCCTGGCTCCACCCAACAGTCTATAGGCTCCAGTGCTGGGAGGTCTCAAGCCAAACAGCCACCATGCAGGAAGACAGCCCCACCTATCAGCAGACAGGCTGTCTAAAGTCTTCCTGATCCCATAGCTACCTCTAAACATACACCTTGACACAGCCCTGCCCACCAGAGGAAAGAGACCCAGTTTCACCCACCAGTGGGCAGACACTGGTCCCTCCAATCAGAAAGCCTGCACAAGCCCCTCAACTAGCCTCAACCACCAGGGGGCAGACACCAGAAACAAGAGGAACTACAATCCTGCAGCCTGTGGGACTGCAAACACGGAAAATTAGACAAAATGAGATAGCAGAGGAATATGTTCCAGAGGAAGGAATAAGATAAAACCTCAGAAGAACAACTAAGTGAAGTGGAGATAAGCAATCTACCAGAAACAGAATTCAGAGTAATGATATTAAAGATGATTCAAGATATCAGAAAAAGAATGGAGGCACCAACCAAGAAGATATAAGAAATGTTTAACAAAGAGCTAGAAGATATAAAGAACAGAGTTGAACAATATAATAACTGAAATAAAAAATACACTAGAAGGAATCAATAGAACAATAAATGATGCAGAAGAACAGATAAGTGAGCTGGAAGACAGAATGGTGGAAATCATTGTCATGGAACAGAATAAAGAAAAAAAAAAAGAATAAAAAGACATGAGGACTTAAACTGTCTTCTGGGATTTAAACTTCTGGGACAACAATAAACACACCAACATTCACATTATATGTGTCCCAGAAGGAGAATAGAAAGAGAAAGGCCCTGAGAAAATATTTGAAGAGATAATAGCTGAAAACTTCCATTACTAATGTGGGAAAGGAAACAGTCACCCAAGTCCAGAAAGTGCAGAGTCCCATAAAGGATAAATCCAAGGAGGAACACACTGAAACACATAGTAATCACATTGACAAAACTTAAAGACAAAGGGAAAATATTAAAAGCAACAACGGAAAAGCAATAAATAAAATACAGGGGGACTCCCATAAGGTTGTCAGCTGATGTTTCAGCAGAAGCTCTGTAGGCCAGAAGGGAATGGCACAATGTATTTAAAGTGATGGAAGGGAAAAGCCTACAACCAAGAATACTCTACCCAGCAAGGCTGTTGTTCAGATTCAACAGAGAAGTCAAAAGCTTCACAGACAAGCAAAATCTAAGAGAATTCAGCAGCTACAAACCAGCTTTACTAAAAATGCTAAAGAAATTTCTCTAGGTGGAAAAGAAAAGGCCACAACTAGAAACAATAAAATTATGAACGGGAAAGCTCATTGGTAAAGGTAAACATAGAGTAAAGGTAGGAAATCATCCATGCACCAATATGATATCAAAACCAGCAATCACGAAAAGAGGAGAGTACAAATGCAGGATATTGGAAATGCATTTGAAATTAGAAACCAGTAACTTAAAACAATCTTGTATATATATAGACTGCTATGTCAAAACCTCATGGTAACCACAAACCAAAAATCTACAATAGATACACACACACAAGACCTGAAAGTTGAAAGTACTTTTTGATCCATGGGCTACAGAATAAATGTTGTGTTAGCAGGCATGAAAATGACATTACATTGTATATCTTCATCAGAGCTCTCAAGTGACCAGGTACATTGTCAATGAGCAGTAATATTTTAAAAGGAATCTTTTTTTTCTGAGAAGTATGTCACAACAATGGACTTAAAATATTAGTAAACCATGTTGAAAACAGATGTGCTGACACCTAGGCTTTGTCGTACAATTATTAGAGAACAGGTAGGATAGATTTAGTGTAATTCTTAAGGGACCTAAGATTTTCAGAGTGAAAATGAGTATTGGCTTCAACTTAAAGTCGCCAGCTGCATTAGCCCCAACATTTGAGGTTTTGAATCCAGGCATTGACTTCTCTCTAGCTATGAAAGGCCTAGATGACATCTTCTTCCAATATAAGGCTCTTTATTCTACATTGAAAATCTGTTGTTTATTGTAGTTACCTTCATTAATGATGTTATCTATATCTTCTGGATAACTTTCTTCAGCTTCTACATCAGTGCTTTTATGTACTTTTATGTTGCACTTTTATGTTGTGCAGTGGCTTCTCTTTTCTTAAACCTCATGAGCCAACCTCTGTTGACTTCAAACTTTTCTCCTGCAGCTTCCTCACTTCATTCAGCTTTTATAGAATTGAAGAGATTTAGGGTCTTATTCTGAATCAGTCTTTGCTAAAGGGAGTTTTGTGACTGGTTTGATATTCAATCTAGACAACTAAAACATTTTTTATATCAGCAGAGGGAAGTTTTGTATTTTTATCATTTATATGTTCACTAAAGGAGCACTTTTAATTTCCTTCAAAAACTTTTTCTTTGCATTCATAACTTGGCTAACTGATACAACAGGCCTAATTTTCAGCCAACCTTGGCTTTTGATATGCCTTCCTTAATAAAACTAAGTCTCTCTAGTCTTTGATCTAAAGTGAGAGATGTGCAACTCTCACTTGAACATTCAGAGGCCTTTTTAGATTTATTATTTGGCCTTATTTCAATATTGTTGTATCTCAAAAATGGGAGGTCTGAGGAGAGGGAGAGACACAAGGGAATGGCCAGTCAGTAGAGCAGTCAGAAAAAACAAAACATTTATTTATTAAGTTTGCCTTCTTATAAGGTCATGAATTGTGGCACTCCAAAATAATTACAATAGTAACATCAAAGATCACTGATCACGAATCAACTTAATAAAAATAAAATAATGAAAAACTTTGAAATCTTGTGAGAGTTACCAAAATGTGACACAAAGACACAAAGTGAGCAAATGCTGTTGAAAAAAGCCACCAATAGACTTGCTCCATGAAGGGTTGCCACAAACTCTCAATTTTTAAAAAAAACACAGTAACTTCAAATTGCAACAAAGTGATACACAATAAAACAAAAATATAGGTATGCCTGTATTTTCTTGTTCCCTCCACACCTGCTGTTAAGATATGCTCATAATCTTCCTACCATTTTATTTGTCACTTCACCATGAGTTTACACCTTGGCTTTGTCCCATGGCTTTTTCCCTTGGTCTTGTCCTCTTCCCTGACATGTCTTGGCTTTGCTCATCAATTTGACTCAACTATATTTCTTTGTATTACAATTACTACTAATAGCTTTATATAAATAGTCTACCTGTGTCTGAGACTACTATTCTGCAAAAGAACACAAGTGCCAATTTTCCCTTTGGTTCGTTTCAGAATTATATGTGGGATATGGAAATACAAATTCCTGACTTGATCCTGAATCTACCTAAATAAGTCCTTGGAAATGAAAATCTGTTTGGTCCTTCCCAATACTTTGTCACTTGGAGCTGGAACCCATCTATTTAATAACTCATTTGTTTGTTAGGCTACAAACCAGAGGTGAACTGGAGGAGCCATCAGAACCATAATATTGCCATTGTTCTTATTTCAAGAGCCATCTCTCTGGAAGGTAAAACTCCATCCGGGCCATAAAATTAAATACGAATGCTCATTAGGGTGAAACTTAAGTTTGCCCTCTGGACATTTTCATTTATGTTATTGAACTTTCCCTTTAGGAGTATAATTTTCTCCAGCATCAGTTCTGACTCCTTCTTTCTTCTTTATTAAACTGCCTCATTAAGAGTTTAGCACATTGTTCAGTTTACCTAGTCTAAAATGTGAGATCTTAATGTTCACCTTAAAATTTTATGAATGTTAATAGTTTTATTCACAATACTACAGAGTGCTGCACAGCCCCAAATATTCCATTATGCACACTAAATGTCCAATGAAATATTGTTTAAGTAAAAATGTGGGGCCTCAGTAATCAGAGCACTGGTGCATGCCTTGCTTCTTCAAATTGCAAATATGCAAAATAACTTTAATATGGCAACGCTGCAGGTTTTATATTTCACCAACTTGAAACCGCAAAGACTAGAATAAGGGGGGAAAATTAGTGTAATGGCACAAAATATGACAAGCTAATATAGCATAAGTGGAAAGATTAATAATGTAATTGATGTGAAAATCATAGCTCCATTCAAAAACCCAATCTGGTGTAATTTTGATTTTTAACTGCTGAGACACTGAATTAGGTTATTTATAGCTTATGTTTTTACTCAATGTTTTAAAACAAATATTGCATCTGTTATTGGGCTGTGCCTCTTTTTCATTAGCATAAAAATAAAGACATCAAAGAAAATAGGTTGAGTCTAGAAGAGAAAGGCATACCCTTGCTAGGAAAACCAAAACAAATTCAAAAAGAAGTATTCCTCTGAACTGGCAAGGGATAGTTCTATTTTCTAAAGAATAGTCAGATTTCCAAGAAACTTACACCTCTGTGGCAATTAGGTAAACAGTGAAGCCAATAGACCCAACAGAAACAACTTGCCCCATTGCTCTCTAGGAGACTCTAATCAACTACTCCCTCCACCACCACCACCACCATTTTAAAGAAGATATTCATTATCAGGGCAGTACTGCTTTTCAGTTTTGATATTTCTCTTTTGAGTTATTTGCTCAAATAAAATCTGGTCTTTAGAAAATTGGTTTGTAAATTTCTCAACTTTAAAATATCTTTGCTTTCTTTTAGGCAGAGAGGAGATAACCACAGTTTCCTCAGCTCATGTCAGGGAAGCACTATGCTTTCTGGCTCAGATAGAAATAACTTACTTTGTCCACATGTAGTATTAGCTACTCGATAAGTAATTATGACTTGACAATACTAGAAAAATAGATTTGTAATTTTGACTTTCAGCCCAAATTTATTATCAAAATTTCATAGATAATAAAATAAACAAAAGTTCAGAGAAGTCTTGAAGCCACTTCTGGTAAAATACCTACACATGTCTACCTTGATCTCAGATTTACCTGGCTTACCAGTGAATACTCAGGAATGCACACTTGCACCTGTTCCACACAGGCAAGTTGCCAGAGTTACCAAATACAGTCAGAAGGGTGGAAAGGGCTATAGCAACTCACTGAGACTGGCAATAGGAATGTTACTCGGGCTTGGTAGAAGGCCACACCTGTTTATTACACTTATTAGGGTCTTAGGGAATCAGGAATCTAAAATGACCATGAAGAGTTTGAGTTTTCTAATTTGTGTGATCATTTTAGTATAAAACAAAGACAAAGTAGGCAAATAAATGACAAAACTCATATCCTTCAATGAAACTGTTACATTTTTCTAAAAGTCATTGTCTTTTTGTGAGTCCAGATGCACTTAGAACCTTCCTATCAAGATTTTCACACAAACTATGGAGCTAATGTTAATTTGACAATATTTCTAACTATATTCTGTACATACCAAAACAACCTGATTACTACAGAATACACAAATGTCAGACTTCTAGATTTTAACACTGATATTCTCATTAACTGTTGGTTTCTTTTGGGTCAGGCTAGGATTGGAAGTAAATGAAGATGGGTTAGTAGAACTTAGAGCATACTTTTCTCTAGTTTTTGGCCGTAATATAACTATATTGCTGAAATGCTTGATATTTTCATAAGCTACCTATCCGAGCCAAATACCTTCTGTACAAAACATTGTTCCTTCTTTAAAAATTGTTACCTTTACTAATATTATGCCAATGCACTTTGTACTGACTTATAGAAATGCTTTTCTTCTGTTCATCGAATTTCCATAGCCTGCAAAGCTTAGGAGCTGTGATCTCTCTCAGAATATTCATGACCTAAAGGAAAAGGGACTTTTGAGTTCCCATCCAGCCCTGGCATTCCATCACCAACTTAGCATAATTGGAGACTCATGAACTTTTCCCACACGAAAGTTCCACAGAGCAGCAAAAGGATGGTTTTGCTTAGATTATTCCTATCAGAGGCCTTTTTTATCTTTTCTTTGCAAGACACTTCCATTTTTGTCATTCAAACCTATTTTTTACAGTAGGAAAAAATATAAATATTAAGTGATTGTTTTTTCAAAAACTACCACAATAAGCCAGAAACAGAATTTGCATCTGACAGAAGCTTAGTTCCCTTTTCCCTGGTTGACCTTTGGACCTAGTAGATGGTGTTTTATCCAAAATCATGTGATAGGTGCCAGGGCATGGGGAAAACTGGTAGAGAACTCATAGAAAGTAGTGGGGATTGATTTCAGAATGCATTATAACATGATACTATCTCTTTCACTAATTGTAATATATTGTATCCTTTTAACAAAAGATGCTTATAAGAACATCTTATGTGTATGGGTACATTTACACAAGTCTTTATTTATGATGGAAGACAATATCAACATAGCAGCTTCCAGTCATTCTAGTTCCTATCCAAATATTTTTACAATAGTCCAGAGCTTTAGATTACAAGTTGTGCAGTAATATATAATCTTTTTTCTCCTAAATAAGCATATCTAAAAATGAGGTAGATGTAATTCATATGTTTAAGGCTACATTAAGTGAAAAACTCTAATACATTTACAGTCTTGAGCCTTAAGCTTATTGTATAAAAGCTAAATTGCTTGCAGATCAAGTAACTTATATTCGATTTTGCTCAATTCTCCACTGAAATCTACTCTGACTGTAAAAGTCTAAGAGAAAGAATTCTTTAAAATTACTGACCCATCCCCACATAGATACATATATTTGGCATTTTTAAGCTTTATTTGATTATAGTCACATTGTATATATTTTACTTAATTTATGGTATATAAATAATTTATATATTCATATTATGAAATGCAAATATCTTTCTATAAAAATGTTAGCTAGAGGGAAAAAAGCCATCAAACGACCAATTAAAATATCCATAGCCCAGCAAAAAATTAAAAACATGTTAATTACAGCACATGTTATACTTCTAAAACCAAAACTAACATTTTACTTGAGAGAGAAATTTTACCTTGAATAAAACTCTAAAAGTTTATTAATAAATAAAATTCCTCTTACATTTCCATGCATTTCAAATTTTATAGAAAACATTCAAGGTTTGGTGAACCTTTTCCTCTATTAGCTCTTATAATCAAGTCACAGTAGCTAACTTATTCTAATAAATGAAATGCATCAGAAAGAGAAAACTACTTCATGAACCATTTTCTTTATTGCAGGTGACTATATCTGGTCTTACCTCAGTTTCCCCAGACACAGACTGTGAGATGAGGATTCATATGCAAGTTGTTATTGTAGAAGCACTTCCATGAAAAAACAGAAAGTGGAGCAAACAGGGCAAGAAGGTAGAAGCCAAATCAGTGTGAGCTTCCAAAATGTCCCAGTCTCAGCCTGTTCCCAAGGCGTGCTCTGGAGTATAAATTGTACCTTGGGGGATTGTCCCACAGGAAGAAAGGGAGTTGAATTTTCATACTTTTGCACTTGCATGCTAGGATGAAGTAAACTCCCAGGCCCTTTGTGGGCAAAATTATTTTCAGTAGCCAAAAGGTAGTATCAAAAATAAAGATTGCAGGGCAGGACTTTAGAAGCAAATTTACATGAAAGCTGGATGTGGGGTTCAAAGAAACAGCAAGAGGGATGTAAGAGTACCTGGGCAGAGGGTCAATAGTAGCCACTGAACATTTGGTACAGGTGGTCCTATTTTCATCAAAGTTATACTCTTTCCAAAATTTTACAGCCATGCATATTAATATCATATATATTTATTCCCAGAATTTCTAGGAAAATATAAAAGAGAAAAATAGACAACATTTCAATAGAGTAATGATTATCAGAGTCAGATTTGACTTTCTCTAAGAGCCCTTAAAAGAGTTGTCTGTACCAGTGACACTCTAAGTATGTGGCATATGGGCCCTTTCCAGTCCCTGAACTGTGAGTACCATTCTGTAAACAGATTAACAGTGTAAGTAAGTAAGCATTTAGAAACAAGTCTAGCAACAATTTGTGGAATAATTTTATATATCAGTAGAATCAAATAATAATGAAACTAGGGCTCATATTTTGTTTGTTTTCAGTCCTTAATTTCACTCTTGGAGTAATTTGTTTATTTTTATTGTATTTTATAGAAACATTTGTTCTGCAACAGACCAGAAAATAAGAAGCTTGTCCTTCAACACAGTTTATAAGGCAGTTTGAGGAGCACTCTTCTATGCCACCCACCTCTAATCTCTCTTTTCCTAATATTTCTTAAACTGATTTCAAGTATGCTTTTTACCTCCTGTATTAGTTTTCTAGGGCTGCTAGAACAAAGTACCAAAACAATGGGTGGCTCAAAACAACAGAGATTTGTTCTTTCACAGTTATTGAGACTAGAAGTCTGATATTAAGGTGCCAGTAGGACCATGCCCTCTCTCTAGGCTCTAGGGGAGAATCCTTACTTGTCTCTTTCAGCTTCTGGTAGCCCTAGGCATTACTTGGCATTATTTGGCTTGCACCAATCTCTGACTCTGTCTTCACATAACCACCTTCTCTTTGTGTCTTCTTGTATCTTCTCCTCTTTTTATTTGATTTAAGGTCCACTCTAATCCAGTATTATTCCATCTTAATCCTTAACTAATTATATTTGCAAAGACCCTATTTCCAAATAAGGTCACATTCTGAAATTCCAAGTGGACGTGAATTTGGGGGAGCACTCTTCTTCCCCAACTCCCCACATTGCACTTATCTTCATTTATACAATAGCCTTCACATTGCTAAATCTAATGCTCAATTCTCAGTCCTCATCTTACTTGACCTGTATATACCATATGGTCATGTTTTCCTAAGACAGTTCTCTTTTAAAACTGTTGGACAACATGGGGATTATGCTTACTCTCAAAATGTCTTAGTTTGGATAACAAATTATATGGTCACACTAACTTTAAGCAGGATTGTATATATCTTATCACTCTCTTCTTGCATGTATTTTATCACCTTGACTTCTAGAATGATATGATATTTTGGTTTTACTCCTGCCTCACTGGTTTATCTTTCTCATTCTCTTTAATTAACTCTTCTCCTTTCTCTGAGCTTCTTGAAGTTGGTTTGCCTTAGTGTTTATTTATTGTTCCTCTTCTCTATGTACATACATTCTCTCTCTCTGTGTGTGTGTGTGTGTCTCGCTCCTTCTCTCTCTCTCTCTCTTTCAATCACATCATGATTTCAGAGTTAAATATCCCTTTAGGCCCACAACTCCAAAATATGTGTAGTCTGATTGATTCTGATTGACTTCCTTGAAGTACAGATTTATAAGGACAACTGATTACTCAATGTCCCCAGATGGTGACTAAAAGAATACTCAATTATTTTAAAAACACTTAAAGCCTGACTATTCCACAAATTTAGTTGAAACTATAGCTTCCTCCATTTCAGTAGTGAAGAGTAATTTCTCTACAAAAAAAGTGTAGTCATATAGACTTTATTGATTTTATATTTGAATGAAGACTTGAAGAATGTGAGGAAGTTACAGCTAGAAAGTGCTCCAAACAAGACAGCAAATAGTTCTCAGGTCTACAGGAGAGAAACATACCCTGTGTGTGCCTGGAACAGCAAAGAGGTCAGTATGTCTGGAAAAGAATGCTATGAGAGTAGAGTAGCAAAGGGGAACAGATCATGTACAGACTTTTAACATCTTAGGGATTTTGACTTTTACTCAGAGACACTACAGTATTTTCAGAAGTTTCCCACCCCACCAGGGAGAAGAGGTTTACTTTTTATTAAAGTCTAACATATATTCAGAAAATTAAAAGTTATAATCATAGGAATAAAATTGCATATACTAAATATATCTGTATAATCAGCTCTCATGTCAGAAAAGAATATCATTACCACCATCTCATAACCTCTACTCATGTCACATTCTTGTCATTAGTATCACTCCATGTCCCTAAGAGTAAAAAAAATCCTGATTTCTAAAATCATACATATGAGAAGAAATACAGACAAATATAATATAGATATATTATATCTACATATAATATGGGTAAATGAAATGCATAGTGTGCAATTTTGGGTGTCTGACTTCTTTGACTCCTATTTATCCAGACTTCATAGAAAGATCTTCAAGAAGACCTCTCACTTTAGATTTACATTTCTCTAATACTAATCCGATCACTAATTATTAGAGAAATGCAAATCAAAACTACAATGAGATATCACCTTACACCGGTCAGAATGGCCATCATCAAAAAATCTACAAACAATAAATGCTGGAGAGGGTGTGGAGAAAATGGAAACTTCTTGCACTGTTGGTTGGAATATAAATTGATACAGCCACTATGGGGAACAGTATGGATGTTCCTTAAAAAACTAAAAATAGAACCACCATATGACCCAGTAATCCCACTACTGGGCATATACTCTGAGAAAACCCTAATTCAGTAAGAGTCATGTACTACAATGTTCATTGCAGCACTATTTACAATAGCCAGGACATGGAAGCAACCTAACTGTCCATCAGCAGGTGAATGGATAAAGAAGATACAGTACCTATATACAATGGAATATTAGTCATGAAAAGAAATGAAATTGAGTTATTTGTAGTGAGATTTTGGGTTTCTTGTAAAACAATAGAATATTGAATCTCTGGTTAAGCTGCTGAACTATTGGGCCTACATGACTGAAGTATTTCAGAGAAATAAAAACCAGTTCAGTTGTAGAATATTTTAATAAGTAAGTTTAAATTTAATTGAAATTAATGAAAGAAGTGTTATGCATATAATTATCCCTAAGAATAAGAAATAGATATCCCTTGTGATTTTGTTAATTTTGATTAATGGATAATTAAAAAAGAGTATATTTTTGAGACCCTAGTTCTTTAATTTGTGTTGGGAACTGAAAGATTTATTTTCCCTTATCATCAAGCCTCTATAGCAATGGATTTAAAAGCCAAAAGAAGTTTAAATTTCATTTTTAATTTATTCAACAGGCATTATTTAAACTTATGCTCTGCACAAGTTGCTGTACTGGCAATGGTGGGCACAGCTTCTTCCTTCCCACAGGACACATCTAGTGGGAATGATTGATAAGTAAGTCACTATACAAATTGAAATTCAATATGCTGTAGAAGTGCAGAAGATGGAGCAATCAATCCTGACTTATGGGATAAGAAAGACTTTTGAATTGGATCTTAAAAGATGAGTGGGCTCTAAAATAGGGGGAAGTAGAGGGAAAGCATTCCAGATGGTGGTAAAACTACAAACAAAACTACAAACAAAGACAAGAAATAATTAAACATTTTCAGGGAAAGAAAAAAATAATATAATGTGACTCATGAAATATGTAAAGGTATAGGAAGAACTTTGTGTCTATAGGAAATTTAGGCCATAAAATGGAAGGCAATTAAACCTACCTATGGTTAGTTACTACTCCACTTGTGATCACCTGTTCTATGTCTGTCTTCTCCACTAGATTCTATCTTAATGAGACAGGGGAAAATTTTGAACTTTTTAAACATCTTATCACCAGAACTCAGCACAGAGTCCTTCATATACTAGGAAACTAATGAATATTTATTAGGTAAATGAGTTAATGCCATGCTAAGGCTTTTCATGGTTGCTTTACATTGCATATGAAATATCCAACTGCACAGAAAGAAATAAACACTTTTGAAGAAAGAAGTGAAATAACCCAAGCCATGCTCCAAAAATATCACATAGGGCTTACAAAATGGATTTTATAGGATTCAGGAGAAGCTGGAGGTGAGAGATCAGTCAGAAGATATTGCAATATTTAATTGAGAAATTCTGAGTGGGTGAGTTGAAAATTGAGAAGACCATATGAATTAAAGTTTAAAATAGAAGTATAATCAATAGGATTGGGAATGTAATTAGATGTGAGGGGTGAGGGGTTATACCTCAAATAACTCCAAGAGTAACATTAACTGAGGATAGAAATAAAAGGAAATTGACAGACTCTTAACAATAAGAACAAATTTTACTTTTATAAGTACTTTCTTTCCTAAGGCCTTTCCTAACTACTTTCTCTTTCCATAATACACCCTTGTAATGCAAGATGGAGAGAATGGCACCTCACTAAATATTACCATGAACTTGATATCTCTTTATTTTATTGGTTCTTGAAGTATAATCTTTGGCCCTCCAGAGATCCCCTCAGAAGTTATTAGAAGTGCAAATTATCAGGCCTCAGCTCAGATATACTAAGTTAGAAACTCTGTGGGTGAGTTTTAATTTGTATTTTAATAACCCCTACAGATGATTCTGGTATATGTTCAAGTCTGAAAATCATCACTTCATATCATTGTACTTAGCTCTCTCCTGAAATTTTGGAATGATTTCAGAGAATGGCTTATCTAGAGACATCAGGTTCTTTAACATCTATGTGCTTAAGAATCATTTGAGTAATTTTACAAATTGTATGATGTTGAACACTAAATTCAGCAAATCTGATTTGCAATAAAACATTGGAATAAAACATTGAACATAAAACGTTGGAATCTGCTAGTAATTCTGATAAATATGATATCATAAATTTTTAGCTTGATTATTTTAACCTTTATTTATTTAGAATAATGTCATATGTAAAAACATGTGGAATTGTTATACCTTTGTTTTATATTGTTAATGACTCTCTTAGTTCCTAAAATTACATTTTTTTTTTTCGGCCATGAACATTATCCTACAGTTTATTATCACTGCTACACTACACTTTGGCTGTTGTTGATGTTAATATTTGAAGGCTATTATTTTTTAGATCTTTTACTTTAAGTTTTTCACTAACATTATAGTTTAGGTGTATTTTAGATGACAAAATTTAGCATACCTTGCTTTCCTAAATGAGAGTCTGTTCTCTAACTTGTGACTATAAGCCATTTATATTTATTAAGGTTACTAATACATTTGTACTTATTTTGAATGCTGTTTTACTTTTTATTTACTGTGCTTTTAATTTTCTTCCTCTTCAAATTTCAGTTGGATTAGTCATGTTTCTTTTTGTTCCCAATGGCTTTTAGTTAGCCTTAGTTTTAAAGCTCTTAACTGGGTTATAATTGACATACATTAACTATACATTTTTTTCACAAAATGTGCTTTTAGTTTATTGTAAGTATATAATAAAATGTCAGTGCTGTTGCCTGCATTTTTGTATAGCTAATTTTGGGGGGGATTTTTTTTTATTGTGCTAAAAGTCACATAATATAAAACATACTATTTTAACCATATTTAACTGTACAGTTCAGTGGCACTAACTACATTCACATGTTGTGCAGTTCTCACCATCATCCATCTCCTGAACTTTTCACCTTCGCAAACTGAAACTTTGTTCCCATTAAATACTAATTCCCCATTCCCCCTCCCCACCGCCCCATGCCCCAGCCCCTGACATCTACCAATGTACTTTCTGACTCTATGAATTTAACTATTATAGGTATCTCATATAAGGGGAATCAAACAGTATTTGTCTGAACCTACTATATACTGGAATGCATTTTTAAGGTTAACTTAACATATGTCCTACAAACATTGTAACTTCTTGTTTTCCCCTGTGCTATACAGTGGGTTCTCATTAGTTATTTGTTTTATACATAATAGTGTATATATGTCAATCCCAATCTTCCAATTTATTCCACCGCCCTTCTCCCACCCTTGTTTTCCATACATTTGTTCTCTACGTCTATGTTTCTATTTCTGCTTTGCAAATAGGTTCATCTGTACTATTTTTCTAGATTCCACATATATACATTAATATACGATATTTGCTTTTCTCTTTCTGACTTACTTCACTCTGTATGACAGTCTCTAGGTTCATCCCTGTCTCTACAAATGGCACAATTTTGTTCCTTTTTATGGCTGAGTAATATTCCATTGTATACATATACCACATCTTCTTTAGCCATTCCTCTGTTGGTGGACATTTAGGTTGCTTCCATGTCCTGGTTATTGTAAATAGTGTTGCAATGAAAATTGGGGTGCATATATCTTTTGGAATTATGGGTTTCTCCAGGTATATTTTTAAATGTAATTTGACACATTTGACATATACCCAGGAAATAATTACAAAAATCAAAATAACAAGCACATTTATCACACTCAAAAGTTTTCTCATAGCCCTTGATGGCTCTTCCATCCATATCTTCTTGCTCTACTCCATACACAGAAAACCACAGATCTGTTTTCAATCACTATAGATTTGTGCAGATTTTATGGAATTTCAGAAATATGGAATTATACAGAACATTCTTTTTTTTCTGTTTTGCTTCTGAATTATTTCATTCACCATAGTTATTTTGAGATTCATACATGTTATTGTATGGATCTCTTTTTAATTTATAATATTTTAAATTTCTTTTCTGAGGAGCACCCCATTGTATGTATTTATGGCAATTTATTTTTTCATTCATGTTGACATTTGGATTACCTCTATTTTTGTCTATTACAAATAAAGCTGCTATGAGTATTTATGTACAAATTTTTGTACAAATATTTGTTTCTTGCTTAAAAGCCAGGAGTGGAATGGATAGATCCTATGACAAATGCATGTTTAACTTTTCAAGAAACTGCCAAAATGTTTCATAAGCTCGTTGTACCAATTTACCTTACTAGCAGCATGAGAGTTCCAGTTGCTCCATGTCCTTGCAATTCTTTTTAATTTTAATCATTCTAATAGATGTTTAGTGGTATCTCAGTGTGGTTTTAATCATGTATTAGTTTCTGTAATGACTACTGATGCTTTTTATTTTTCTTTATGTAGATCTGATTTCTGAGCCATATAGCTTTTCTTTTCTCTAAAGAACTTCTTTTAACATTTCTAGCAAGGCAGGTCTACTGGCAACAGATTCTCTCACGTTTTTTTTTTTTTTTGTAAGAGAAAGTCTTTATTTCTCCCTTTGATTTTGAAGGATAGTTTCACAGGGCACAGAATTCTAGGTTGGTTGGTGTTTTTTTTTTTTTCTTTCATTTTTCTTCTCTCAACAAATTGAAGTTTTCAAACCTTTCTGTTCTTACTTGCATTATTTCTGAGAAGTCAGATGCAATTTTTAATTTTGGGTTTTATTCCTCTGGTTTCCTTCAGGATTTTTTTTCTCTGATTTTCTGTAGTTTGAAAATGATATGCTCAGGTTTTCCTTTCATGGGCTTATATTGCTCGGTAGTCTCTGAGCTTCCAGGATATGTTATTTGGTGTCTAAAATTAATTTGGGGGAAATTCTTACTAATTATTCTTTCAAATGTTTCTTCTGTTCTTTTCTCTTTTTATTCTCCTTCTATTATTCTCATTATATTGCACATATTACAACTTTTATAGTTGTCTGACAGTCCTTGGATATTATATCTGATTTCTTTTTTATTTCCCACCTTTTTTTTTCTCTTTTCTTTTCAGTTTTGAAGATTTCTACTGAAATTTCCTCAAGCTCAGAGCCTTTCCTCAGCTCTGTCCAGTCGGCTAAGAAGTCCATGAAGGATATTCTTTTTTTTTTTTTTTAACATCTTTATTGGAGTACAATTGCTTTATAATGTTGTGTTAGTTGCTGCTGTATAACAAAGTGAATCAGCTATATGTATACATATATCTCCTCCCTCTTGCATCTCCCTCCCATTCTCCCTGTCCCAGACCTCTAGGTGGACAAAAAGCACCAAGCTGATCTTCCTGTGCTATGTGGCTTCTTCCCACTAGCTATTTTACATTTGGCAGTGTATATATGTCAATGCCACTCTCTTACTTTATCCCACCTTACCCTTCCCCCTCTCCATGTCCTTAAATCCATTCTCTACATCTGTGTTTTTATTCCTGTCCTGACCCTAGGTTCATCAGAACCTTTTTTTTTTTTTAGATTCCATGTATATGTGTTAGCATACAGTATTTGTTTTTCTCTTTCTGACTTACTTCACTCTGTATGACAGACCATCCACCTCACTCTGTATTAAAGGTCCATCCACCTCACTACAAATAACTCAATTTCATTTCTTTTTATGGCTAAGAAATATTCCATTGTATATATGTGCCACATCTTCTTTATCCATTCATCTGTCAATGGACAATTAGGTTGCTTCCATGTCCTGGCTATTGTAAATATAGCTGCAGTGAACATTGTGGTACCTGACTTTTTTGAATTATGGTTTTCTCAGGGTATATACCCAGTAGTAGGATTGCTGGCTAGTATGGTAGTTCTATTTTTAGTTTTTTAGGGAACCTCCATACCATTCTCCTTAGTGGCTGTATCAATTTACATTCCCACCAACAGTGCGAGCATTTCCTTTTCTCCACACCCTCTCCAGCATTTATTGTTTGTAGATTTCTTGATGATGGCCATTCTGAGTGGTGTAAGGTGATACCTCATTGTAGTTTTGATTTGCATTTCTCTAATGATTGGTGATGTTGAGCATCCTTTCATGTGTTTGTTGGCAATCTGTATATGTTCTTTGGAGAAATGTCTATTTAGGTCTTCTGCCCATTTTTGGATTGGGTTGTTTGTTTTTTTGATATTGAGCTGCATGAGCTGCTTGTATATTTTGGAGGTTAATCCTTTGTCAGTTCATTCATTTGCAAATATTTTCTCCCATTTTGAGGGTGTTTTCATGTTGTTTATGGTTTCCTTTGCTGTGCAAAAGCTTTTAATTTTCATTGGGTCCCATTTGTTTATTTTTGTTTTTATTTCCATTTCTCTAGGAAGTGGGTCAAAAAGGATCTTGCTGTGATTTATATCATAGAGCGTTCTGCCTATGTTTTCCTCTAAGAGTTTTATTGTGTCTGGACTTACATTTAGGTCTTTAATCCATTTTGAGTTTATTTTTGTATATGGTGTTAGTGAGTGTTCTAATTTCATTCTTTTACATGTAGCTGTCCATTTTCCCAGCACCACTTATTGAAGAGGCTGTCTTCCATGAAGAGTATTCTTCATTTCTGTTAGTGTTTTTGATTTCTAGCATTTGTATTTTGTTCCTTCTTGGGATTTCCATCTCTCTGCTTGTTTTCCATCTGTTTCTGCATACGTCTACTTTATCCATTTGAGCCCTTAGCATATTAATCATAATCATTTTAAATTCCTGATCTGATAATTCTAACAACCCTTCCATGTCTGGTTCTGATGCTTTCTCTGTCTCTTCTAATTTTTTTTCTTTTGTTGTTGTTGTTTTTTTGCCTTTTGGTATGCCTGGTAAATTTTGTTGATAGTCAGACATGATGTACTGGCTGAAAGGAACTGCTGTAGTAGGTCTTCATTAATCTTGTGAGTAGTAGGGGGAGGATAATTGTTCTACAGTTCTATCTTTGGGTCTTAGTCTTCTGGTTAGCCTGTGCCTCTGGACTTGATCTACACTAGTGTTTCTCAATTATTTCTCCCCCCTGATGTGGGACAGAATTGATAGAGTGGGCTTTAGTTTGGTATTTTTTCTTCTCCCACATGAAAGACTAGATTCAGCTGGAGTCATTTCTCTTCCCTTATGTCAGTTAGGCTCTGATGATACTCCAACTGGTTAATATAACTACAATGATAGTATGGTTAACTAGTTTCACTTGAGCTCAGGCCTTGTGAAGAAGATCAGTGCTCTGGTGGATTTTAAAATTGTTAGTTTTCCCGTCTCCATCCTGGAAGCACAAGGGGATTTTTCTCTATTTACTGTTGCACCTGGTCAAGTTCCTGGAGGTAAATCTCACAATACTGTGAGGTTACACCTATGACCTAATTCTTCTGGAGTTTTTAAAATTTTAATTCTCAGACTTCTCCACACTGAGCCTCCAGTAATTTGTCAGTTACACTTCATATTATTCTACCTCTGCACTGGGTCCTGAGGCAGTTTCTGCTCATGAGTTTACTCCTGCAAGTTGTAACTCACTTTTTATTTTGTCAGTCTAACTAAACACTTTTCAGGTTTGTTCACATTATTTTGTTAGATTTATACTTAAGAATTCAACTTTTTTACTACTATATTTTTTAAACTTCAAATTTCATTGTTCATTTCTAGTATATAAGAAAGTAATCAAGTAATTTTTGTATATCAAATTTGTGTGCTTTGATTTTGTTATACTTGCGTATTAATTCTAAGAGATTTTTTAAAATTATAAATTTGTTAGTTTTCTACATAGACAATTAAGTCATCTGTGAATAACAGGAGTCTTTTCTTTCTTGTATGAAAAAATAATCAAAATGGAGAGCTAAGAAAATTCTCTAAAATGAAGCTGAGAGGCCACTGAGGAAATGTGACTTATACATATCTCATCCTGGATGGAATCTGATATTTTGACCATATTTTTTCCTAACAAAGACATCCAGAACATCTGCCAGAAATGCAGAATACTTATTGGCCCCTTTCCCTGAAATAACTCATGAAAGCTTATCTATTTATCAGACACCTACCCTAAAACAAACTGAGATTCCTTAAGGACAGATATTTCCTGACTTTCATCAAAGTTAATTACAGTTTTCACTGGGCAACATTAACAACCTCATTTTTTTTTTTTTTTGTCTTTATAACCCCCTCTCTCTTTCTCTTCCTTGGAGCATGTTTCATTCTACCCAAACCTGTGTCTCCAGAATTGAAATTCTTAAGACCCCAAATAAAAATCTTTGTTTTCTGTAGCCTTGATACTAATTATTCTTTGACATTATGTGGTGTCAGAAGTGGGATTCAGGGCTTCCCTTGTGGAGCAGTTATTAAGAATCTGCCTGCCAATACAGGGGACACAGGTTAGATACCAATACAGGGGACACAGAGTAGATACCTGGCCTGAGAAGATCTCACATGCCACAGAGCAACTAAGCCCGTGCACCATAACTACTGAGTCTGTGCTCTAGAGCCTGTGTTCTGCAACAAGAGAAGCCATGACAATGAGAAGCCCATGCACCACAATGTAGAGTAGTCCCTGCTTGCCTTAACTAGAGGAAGCCCATGCACAGAAATGAAGACCCAACACAGCCAAAACTAAAAACAAATAAATAAATTAATTTAAAAAAAGTGGGATCCAAAGTGAGTCACTTCTACCTCAGCACTGCTGCAAATGTAAGGCACATATAGGAGTCCCCTGTACTCCTTTGCCTCCTCTGCAACCTTGGGTCATGGGGGTAAGTCCTTTTGGTCCTTAACTCCCCACTTTCCTAAAGTTCTGAGACTTTATTTGAGTGTCCTTTATTACTGGCTTTATCTGGGAAAGAAATATTTCACTTGGGAAAGAAATCTTTCATCTGAGAAGGGAGTACTTTATCTTGGTGAGTACTCAGTACTTATGGGGAGTCTGGTTTCTAAGTGCACTGTCAATAGGCAGCTGTCATACAGAACTCTGACTTAGTTTGAGACTTACAAGCCCTCCTCTTGTAAATTTCTGTTGCACCCTCAACTTGAAAATCTGTTGGTCTGCTTGGGACTCATTTGAGACTCCTAAATTATTCTATTTGCACACTCAAGTGGAACAAAAAATATGCCATAGATCAAGATAACAAAAACAATAAGCACACTTGATTGGTATTTTGAGGCCTCCAAATGTAATAAAGAACCCTATTTCTTCCCTCAGATAAACTAAATAACATTTATCTCAAAGGATTTCCAAATTGGAAAAATCCTCTGAACCTCAGAGAGCTCTCTCCCTTTGGTTCCCTCTACTCCTTCCTGTTCCTCTGAATAGCCACCACAATGTTCTCCTCTTTGCTCTCCATCTCTCTCTGAACTTCCTATTTATAGCCACATGATTAATCGTGCACAGAAGGCTAGCCACACTTCCCCTTCTGTAATGATATCCCCTTTTAATATTTAAGTATTTATTTATTCTAATATACACTTGTCCTTCAGTCCCCCTTGGATACCAAACTCTGTGGACGCTCAAGTCCCTTATATAAAATGGCACAGTGTTTACATATAACCTATGCACATCATCCTTATACTTTAAATCATCTCTAGATTACTTATGATACTTAATATAATATAAATGCCACCTAAATAGTTGTAAATACAATGTAAGTATTATGCAAATATTTGCCAGCATGCAGCTAATTCATGTTTTTCTGCTTGAAACTTTCTAGAATTGTTTTTTGTCCAAATATTTTTGACCTGCAGTTGGTTAAATCCATGGATGTGGAACCTGCGGATATGGAGGGCTGAAAGTATATATATATATTGCCTCATTTCTCTCTGTCTCTGTCTCTGTCTCTGTCCTTGTCTCTCTCTCTCTCTCTCTCTCTATATATATATATATATATATACACACACACATACACATATATATGCCTGACAAGCCCTTCATTTGTAAATTTCTTTTACACCTTCAAGAACTTGAAAATCTGTTGGCCTGCTTGGGAGTCATTTGAGACTCTTAAACTAGTCTATTTGTACACTCAATTAGACACAGATAGATAGATAAATAGATAGATGATATAGATATCCACACTTCTTATGGAAAATAATAGCTTGAAGCAATTTTCTCTGTAATATCTATTAAGAGGATAGACTTACATTTTAAATGTGAAAAGTGTGTGTTTGTGTGTAACAGACATACCCCCTCCTTCTTTTGTCTGTAAGCACAGGAAAAATGGAACTTGGCTTATTTGGTAGTAGGATCATTAAAATGACATGTATTCTTGGGGTTAACTAGCAATATTCTAACAGCACAGGGGCATCTCACTTAAGTGAAAAAAAGACTAGAATGAAGGTCTAAATAGGTTTTTCCTTCCTACTGCTCTTGGATACTGGCACAATATCCATTCACAATTTATTTTCCCATGTAACCAACCTAGGTTTCATTTAGGGTACCCCTATAATTTCCATCTCTAAAATATAAAATAACTTATCTGCCTCAAAATTTCTAGGAAAAGGGCTTCCCTGGTGACGCAGTGTTTGAGAGTCCACCTGCCGATGCAGGGGACACGGATTCATGCCCCGGTCCAGGAAGATCCCACATGCTGCGGAGCGGCTAGGCCCGTGAGCCATGGCCGCTGAGCCTGCGAGTCCAGAGCCTGTGCTCTGCAATGGGAGAGGCCACAACAGTGAGAAGCCCGAGTAACAAAAAAAAAAAAAAAAAAAAAATTCTAGGAAAAAAAATATTGCGCAGAGGAGGATTATGTTTGGAGGACTATACATACATCCCTTAACACTAAAGACTAATTTCATTACCAATTTTCTATTACTGGTCAAAAGATTTTTATTTCTTTCAGGAGGCCCTTAGTAAATGAAACTCAAGAGGCTTTTAAACTCATCTTAGTTTCCTAATATATATATATTTTTTACTCCTGAAGGCTTTTAATCTCCTAAATGTGAAGTACGTAACTTATAGCTACTTTTCTGACCAGATAGAAAATCAGAGATTTAAATCATCAAATAGGAATTCTACATGTGAAGCTTGAGCCAAGATGAAATTTAAATATACCTGACCATTTCATATCAAAGTGAGATGATTTTTAAGAGAATACCTATTTTCCATTTAAAGATAAATATAAGTCAAATTTGGACCAAAATATTGTGAGAAAATTGGATAAAAATTTCAGAATTGTATCTTTTTTTCACATATTGATCACATGGTTCCATTTGACCCACAAGAAAGAGGGTGCAAGTCACAGCCAGAGGAGGATTTCTGTGGATAAAAACTTTTTCTTGGCCACAAAAGGAAGAGGAGAAAATTATTTTCCGTTATCTGCAGGACATAGTACTGCTTCAATACACATTAGTGTATTTTGTGATATCTCTCTAGGGCAGAGGTTCTCAACTCTATAAAAGCAACATCTCCTTTATATCACAAATACTTAGGAAAATTATGTTTGATATCCTTAAATAAAATCCACCTTTGAAAATCAATATAACTTCTTAATTGTAACATAAAAAAAGTAGAAGAAATATACTTTATAATACATTAACACACATTTAAGTATGTAATACTCAGTTACTACTATACTAGGTCACATAATAAAATATTCCAATTCTTAAACTTATGTATAGGATCACTGTGAATATAACTGTTTGTATTCCTGTTTAACACAGACTTAGGTACTAGATTCAGGTAATCATACTAGGTATTTCACTTACATGACTGCCCATAGGAACATTTAAAATACATACAGTATACAAGACAATTATTCATTATTATGTTTGTCCCTTGCATTGTAGGATATCTAACATTCCTGGCACCTGCCCACTATATGCAAATTATACCCCCTAACATTGTGGTAATAAAAATGTCTCCACCAAAGTTCAAAACAATGTGCTCTTTACAGTTTACATGTACAAGGACATCTTGAGGGACATCAGTGTTACCACAGTGGGAACAGGCAACCAGCGTGCTTTACTACTAGTGAATATCAACTGGAGTGGATGGAGGAGAGGAACAAGAGGGACGTGAGCTCTTGAGAGACAATTAAAAGGACTTTCAGAACACTGAGGTAAAATGGTGATGGGAAATTCAGGTGGCCTCAAGAGTAGTTATTCTGATTTTATCCAAACTCATTGGCTGGTAAGGCTAGATACTCTCCTATTACATTTTTATAGACAATTATTCATTATTTATATGTTGTCTACTTTGAAGAAGGATTTGTGTATTCATGCTAACACACATATGATTTCAAAGACATAAATGCATAGACCTACAATTTAATTTTATTCAACCAACTTCTACTGAGATCTTGTTTTTCATCAGTTCATGGTATATAAATGAAAACAAACAAACAAACAAAAAACCCTGTGTCAGGGAGGAAGAAATTTTCTTCTGTCCTAATTTCTTCTGGTTGGTCTAATGACATGAGACAGATTAATAGAAGAAAATCAAACAAAAGTTTAATAACATGTATACATGGGAGAGACTTAGGAAAACCAAGTAACTTCCTAACCAAAAATGACCAAAAGCCCTCAACTTAAATATGATTTTATGCTAAAAACAAAAGATGTTGGGGGTAGCTGTTTGGGACTTTAAAGGAGAGGAAAGCTATTCACATAAAGGTGGAGAAGCAAATTAATATTTGCTGGGCTATGCAGAGACCATGAGACACAGTGTGGATTCAGATTTCCAGGCCCTGCCTAGAGTTTTCCCCAGCACACCCAGCCCATATTCTTTGCAGCTCTCTAGTGATACCTCTATTCTGGAAACAGGCCCTTTATCTAAATTCTTTAGGTAGCTAACTGGAAGGTAGAAAGGAAAACTTTCTGAATCTTCTGTTTCTTAAAAATAATCAGTCTAAATTGATCCTCATGCCAAAGATACATACTTTGGGGTGGAAAATTTTGCTCACCTACAATGGGAAACCTCATATATTACACAGTGTACCCTAGGAGTGATTGGGAAAACCTAGAGATTTTCTTTGACTTTTATCTTTCACTTTCATTTCCAAATAATTCCCATGTCTTGTTAATTCCTCCTGAACATTAGCTTTTAACTCTTCCCTTTGTCACACTTATTTAAATTAATCTCTATGTCACCAATTTGTATGATACCTTTATCTTCCAACTGCACAGTCCCCTAAAATGTGTAGTCTCTTGTGGGCCAGATAGAGCCAATTTATCTATTAAGCCCACTAAGCACAAAACTTAAGGTCCATATGCTTGTAGGGCCCTATGAAGTGTTTTAATTTCTTTTAAAATCAGAAATAAAAAATGAACTATTAATTCAAAGAGACCATGAGGAAAAAAGTGCCTGGGGCCCTTGAAAGTCATGATGTACCCCAGAGCCATACATATTTTGTCCTGCAGCAAGGCAGTCTTGGATCAAAGCTTTATTTGAGGCATTTTCCTCCTTCAAATCCTTCCATGGAAATGTACCTTATACTGAGCAAGAGTGAACTCTTTAGCCTCTAAATAACTTTCCAAAATCTTTCATGAAACTGTCATTCAAAATTTGCTAACATTACATGCCACTTTTTCTTTCACAGTTTCTGTGCCTTAACTATACCAATTGGTTTTCTCAGTGCCTGTCCTGAAGTTTTCCTCCCCTCTGTTTCTAGTCCCCAGCCAGAATTGCTCTTTTAACCTTGCCCTATATATCAGTGCAAAGCAGTGTGATTATAGTTAATCATAGTGTATTGTATATTTGAAATTTGCTAAGAGGGTAAATCTTAAGTCCTATCACCACAAAAATTTTAAAAAGAGAATGGTAACTATTTGGGGTCATTGAGTTACTTAGCTTGATTGTGATGAATATTTCACAATGTATACATATATCAAGTTGAACATCTTAAATATACACAATTTTTAATTGTCAACTATACTTCAATAAAGCTGGGGGAAAATCAAAATTTAACAACCTTAAGACCAATATACTTTGAGTATTCCTTCAACCATTTTTTTTTTAGAAAGGCATGATAAATGGATTTTCTATGAACAAAATCATGTATTTCTTTGTGCTCAATATAAGGCTTTATTACATATATAAAGACAATACATTTTACTATCACCTAAAAAAATATTGTAAATATTAGTGGTCCTGTATAAAAAGGAAAATAACTCAACTGTTCCTTCTCACTTTAATATGACCTAGACACATGTGGTAAAGGGAATATCCTGACTATACCTGCCTCTAGGCATGGTGAATCCTAGCCTGATATAAGAAACAATTTTTCATTAAAACATTGTGAAAAAATATGATTTTGCAAACTATTTATTTACCTTTTGTGTTTTCTACACATGTTGATTTATTGTTAAATCAAATTACTCCCCTCCCCTTTCACTTATACAATGAGTTCTAAAAGGTAAGATTTATCTGAGATTGATGAACAAAAAGTCACCATGGATTTTAAGGAATGGTCCCACCTGGTACATTATACTAAAACATTTGAAGGTCAGTTTAAATAGTCACTAGAGTTGAATATCATTTCTGCTTACTGCATTATTTCTATCTCAATAATCTTTATGGTTCCCATACCAGGACTGCATAGATGTCATATGCAAAATAATTCATTAATGAGAAAATCTTTTTTTTTTTTTTTAATTTATGAAGATACTGTTTCAAAGTACTGCCTCGGAAGGAGGTTTTAGAAACCACCTTGGAAACGTTCAATGTCATTTCATCTATTACTGGAATTCTAATAAAATAAGTATTAATTTATGGCTCAACTTTCTATATTTAAATTTAGAAAAGGTAGTATTCAAACTAGGAAAAACAAACAGTAAAACAGAATAACACAGCAATAATAAAACTATAATGATTTACAACTCTGCATGCTTAAAACTGGAAATATGTATAGTGCAGAATGTGGCGTGATTTTCAAAAGCCAAGGGGATTTTGGACAAACAGAATTAAACTAAAGTAGATGAATTTGTATTATTCTTATTGCACTTTAAGTTTGATATATGGGGAAGAATGTTGAAATTATCCTGTCTGTTAAGGTCTCAGTATAACAAATTTCCCCCTTTTTCCATTGTTACTATCTAGATGGTATTGGTTTCAAGTAATGAAGATTAAGCTAGGTAAGCAAAAGGAGGACTTTTATTTTAAGAATGGTTATTTCCTGGAATCCAAGGGGGGGGTAGCAACAGAGAAATCTTCAGAATATCATTTATCAATTCTATTTTCCTCCAAGAATCTACTATTTCTGTTGCCTTTCTTATAACTCTGAAGACTGTCTTTCTTACTATTTGACCTAAACTGTGAAATATTACTGCCTCATGAAAGCTGAATTTATAGTTCTTTTCACATGCAAACAATCAGGAGTTTTAAGATCCATGTCTAAATGCCTGGGAGAGAGAATCTTGTTGGTCTAGCTTAGATTTGTATCTGTTTCCTTGTATATTCTATGGGCATTGGATAACATAGTAGGATTCTGGCTGACAAGAGTCTATCCTTTTGGTTCAAGAATTCATTAAAAGGGTTTAACAAAAATTGGTCAAACTCCTCCCTCCTTTCCCTCAAGAGTAGAATCTTCAG
This sequence comes from Delphinapterus leucas, assembly GCF_059928025.1. Lineage (NCBI taxonomy): Eukaryota > Metazoa > Chordata > Mammalia > Artiodactyla > Monodontidae > Delphinapterus > Delphinapterus leucas. Next base: position 34,906,836 of record NC_143147.1, read on the forward strand.
GAGAAACCCAGTGTATTCAGTGACTATCACCTACATCCCAGGCACATAGAGTAACACACTGCTCCTTCTCCAAAAATGATAATTTATTTCCCATCTAAAAGATGTATGCTTTTCTCGCAAAGCTCTTTAAAGCCTACATAATCAACGTTAAACATATAATATAGTTAAACACCTAGCTGAAGAATGTCTACTATAAATTTAATGGGGAATTGCAAAGAGAGAGGATATGGGGAAAACATGAGTGCTCAAAAGGGTCTGTAAGGAGGAGAGCCCGACTGAGCTCCAGCTAATTATTGCTCTGCGGGAATGCAGGCTGTCACCAGATCTTCCGATTTTTCTGGGGGTCCTTGAAATCCAGATCCTGAGTGAAATTTTCCTATTTGAAGATTTGAGGGGCTTGTTTAATTAAAAATTAATAGGTGAGCCATTATATGCTTGGGGGCTGAATGTAGCTCATTAGCCATTCATTTGTGAACTGTAATATACATGCTTAAATGCTTATACATGATTAAATTATATTCCTTTAGTAACATTGTTTATTGCCCCAGACAATGTTGACCAAGCCCTCCTGGAATGTTCATGCTTTAAAGACGGTAAACTTTCAAGATGAGACTAAAAGTCTTAGCAGTTTTCAAATGAAGTAAATTTATCTACCAGGGTAAGCTTATCTCCTGCATTAACATGCTTTTCTAAGATTTACCTGGCCACTTTGAGCAACACAACATAGGTTAATGTATTGATTATAGGCCAACCAATGCAAATCCATTGCTCATCATAATGTTTAGAGAGATGAGGCTGTGATAGAAGAAAATAAATCTTGCCAAGCAATATAATTAGAAGACAGTTGTTGCTGAAACAGCAAATTGGCACTTAGGCCATTGGAGAATGAATAGTTTTGTGACTGTTCCAATAGATGTTAGCCAATTGCTACCTGAGCTCTTCTGACAAAACTAAAATAGTCTTCCAAAGCTTTGATTCACCTACAAACTAGAACAGTGCTATTTCAGACTGAGAAATCATCCACCTATTACATAATAGTTAGGCAATATATCTGGTTTGGGGAATGGAGAACAGTTGATATTTTAAAGGGTGGCAAACTTAGGATATTGCTGATTAAAACAATTTGAGTAACTTCTTTGGAAGATTCCTGCTCTTGCATAGCCAAGAGGCTGACATATTATACAAAGATTCTATTTTAAATATCATCTCTGAGCACATTAGTGCTTAACTATTGAATAACATAACTCTTAAAAAAAAATTTCCCATTGGGATGGCATCTTGTAATTCCCAGGTAATAACTCTCTCTGTTCTTTATGGTAAGGGAAATGACATTTCTAATGAATATACTTGGATCATGTCTTGTAGGATCTGACTCCCAACTTTCTGACACTTCACATAAGCCTCAACACAATTTAATTGTGTTAGGTGGTTCTAGGGAGAAGCTTTATTTGGGGAATCACTAATTTTTTTTTTCAGTATCATTTTTCTGGCTTTGAGATTAAGAAATATCTATCACAAAGAAATCACAATGAGACATGTAAATACCAGTTATGTCTCATTATCAGTTACCTCAACTACAGACATCTTGGCCTGGCTGTCAAATTTCCTGTATTTTTTCCCACCCTTATCATCTGACTCAGTTTCTCAGTCCTTCCACCTTATTGTCTCATATTTTTATGCTTACAATATCTTCTTGCCTTAGTCCAATTCAATTTCAATGTGACAAATAGTTTGAATGGACATCCAGTAAAATTTGAAAATATCTTACTCTTTGCTAATTAACTGCATGTGTTTTATTCAAAAACTCACTCAAGTCTCATTTCTTTCATGAAATTTTCTTACTTGGAGCTTAATTACTTTCTAAGTATTGACTCTGTAATTGTCTCCTTACTGCTTCAGACTCCAACTGAGTCTAAACTTTTCTTCCCCTTTTCTATTATCTTATTCTACTTAGGCTATAAGGCCTAAACTAATGTCTCTATCCTCCATTCAATATTCTCTGATTCTACTTCTGTTGATTTCTTTCCTCTGGTATCCTCTTATATTTTTTATTAAGATACCTATTTACTCAATGTCTATATCTGTATATTTCTATTTCCTTGAGAATAGGTATAGCTCACAGCCTTCAAGCCCTAAAAAAGGCAAAAAGAAGGTACACAAAACATACTAATAATTGATGAAGAAGAGTAAGAAAGAAAAGAGAGAAAAAATGGTAAGAGAAAAGAGACCCAATCTGTGGAGACCTCAGAAATAAAAACCACCATATCAGCTACAACCTTCTTTGAATCTCAGTATTAGTTCTGTCACTTCAAACTTATATATAAGAGAAAATGAAAATGGTATTATGTGATTATTAGACAAAGCCTAAGTTAAATGTGCATTGACATGTTCAGATTCACTAAGATCTTAAATTCCAAATCAATTTGACATTTTCACTATTGCATGTTTCTAATATAAGTCATTTTGTAGATTACTTCTTGCTATTTTGTGTGGGTGGACTGCGTTTTAGGGCATGATGTGCAATATTTGAATGGGATATGAAATGGGAGTTATGATACTGTTTTTCTGGGTTGAGAAAATTAATATTTGTATTTAATTTAGCTTCTGCCATTAAGGAGCTCTGAGAATATAAGCACTTTTTAAATTTTAAGTTTATTGAACCTATATTCATCTCATTTCATGAGAATGTTACAGGTCAGTAATTATATTTCAGTTACAGCTTCCTTGTGTCATTATGTTGTTTTTCAATAATCAATCATTATATTTTAAAATGGATGTATAACTATTTTTCATTTGAGGAAGTAAAGAAATATTTTCAGTGTGTGGGATAAAAACTTAATCAGTTAAGCTGACATTTACTAAGTTCTTGGCCTGATCAAACATAATAGATGTCATTTTTACAAAAGGAGAAAAAAATTGGCTATATTTGAAACTGCCCAGAGAGTGGAATTATTAATATTCTTTTCTCTTAGTTTGCTTTTAAACATTGTTTTGCTCAAAGAGCTGAAAAAGGCAAATGTTCTGATTATAGATTTGTAGAGTGTTGATAATTGTGTGCTTCATACAGTCATGGAACATTTTTCCTGTGTAGCTGTTTCTTTAGGTTAGAGCTTCACAGTTTCCTACTGAGAAAATATAGTCATTCACATATTGTTGATTGCAGTATGTCTGAAGAGCATACAAAAGTTCCATATTCTGTGTTTTGAATATTATATGAAATAAAACTGGGTCCTGGGTTATACATTTCTACAAATTGGTGAATCTGTTAAGTCCATTTTTCAGGCTACATTTATCATCTTTTACTAGCTTCACTTTTACTGCTGAAACATTACATAAAGAAATACATTTATCACATTCTATAGTGAGGATCTAAGGGGACTGATTATAGGCAGTTGCTCCCAAATATTAAATAAGGCTATTCCCTTACCTTTAAACTAGAATAAATCCAAAAATTAAATAAAACTGTGTATCTATCTGGAACTGGGGAAAGGGTCAGATTATTTCAACATCAAAGTATAAAAGAGCAGGACCCAGAAATCCAATTCCAGAAGTGTCTTATTGCATAACAAAATGCCCCCTAAACTTAGTAACTTAAAGCAATAACATTTTCTCTTCTCAGGAATAAGGGGAACCTTGGTCTAGACTGCCTATTTCTAATCCATTTGGCATCAGGTGGGGTGGCTTGAAAGTTAGAAGCTAGAATCAGTGTCTGGTGCTTGGGCTGTGAAGACTCATTTGGGGTTGAGGGATCTGGGACTTCTGGAATTTCTCTTTATATCTCTATGTGATGTCTCCACATGGTCTTTCCAGCATAGTGGCTGCAGGATGGTAGAAATTCTGACATGCAGGCTCAGGGCACATATCCCAAGAGAGAAAGAACTAGGAAAAATTTCTATTGCTTTTTATAACCTAGGAATTTCTGCCTTGTTCTCTTTATTAAAAGAATTAAGTTATTGAAGCCACACAATATTCAGTGGTAGAGGTATTAGACCCTACCTATTGATGAGAGATGTTCAAATGATTTGAGGCATATTTAAAACCAAACTAATATCTGAATTTCCTATTATAGATGTTAATATTACTAAGGAAAATTTAGTAAGGTATACTATGCCAGTGTTTTCTGGACTCTCTAAAGCAATTTTCATCAAAGTTAAGACACTTCACAACATTCATAATGTTGTTCCAAATCCTCAATACTTCCATTTTTACTGTTTAATATGTTCTATCCACTGATCTAGTTTTTACATTAAAACAATTATTTTAAAGGTAATTTGAGTTACACTGTGTCCTTTGAGAAGTAGACATCAAAACAAAATTAGTTGTGCAAGAGACTTATGTGTAAACTTCTAGAAGAATAAAGTGGAGGAGATAGAGAATGGCAAGATATCCTTCACACCATGATGCAGGTCTGACATGTGTGAAAGGAGAAGAGGAAGGGCAAATTGGACAGGAAGAGACTCATAGTTTCACACAGTTCAAAGAAATATTTTATCAGGCCGATCAGAAGTATCAGTTTCTTTAAAAACAAACAAAAAAACTAACTAACTAAACGTGCATCTACCATACAATCCAGCAATTTAATTCCTGGGCATTTATCCCAAAGAAATAAAGATTTATGTTCATACTAAAACATGTATACAAATGTTTGGGGTAGTTTATTCATAATAGCCCCAAACTGGGAACAATCCAGATGTTTTTCAGCAGGTGAGTTGTTAAAAAATCTGTGTTACATCCATACCACAGAAAAATACTCAGTCAATTAAAAAAATATTGAAACACACAACAACAACCTCGGTGATTCTCTAGAAAATTATTATGAATGAGAAAAGTCAGTCATAAAAATTTACATATGGTATGATTCCATTTACATAGCATTCTTGAAATGACAATGTTATAGAAATGGGGAACATGCTTGTGGGTTGCCAGGAACTAAGGAGGGGGTGGGAGTGAAAGGATAGTGGGTGTAGGTATAAAAGGGCGACATAAGGGGTCCTTCTGGTGATGAGAATGTTCTATATCTTGACTGTATCAATGTCAGTATCCTAGCCGTGATATTGCATCATAGTTTTACAAAGTGATAGCATTTGAGAAGCTGGTGAAAGGTATACACAATCTGTCCACTGTTTCTTACAACTGCATGTGAATTTATATTTATCTCAAGATAAAGTTTTTAATGAAAAATAATGAAATTAAAGTAATAAAACATGTAATTTCCAAAGCAGCATTTTTTTTCATAGATAGATAAGCTTTATTCCAATGTCTATATAAAAATGAGTTGATGTCGAACAGGAAAAGGTTTTTCCAAAGGGTTAAAATCTATCAAACAACAGAACTTGGTCCTTTTCCCTTTAGTTTGTCTCTCAATTCAGTTGGCTGACACATCATTTTTAGTGTCCACCCTCACAAACCATTTTCACCACACACAATATCTAAAAGTCTTCGGCATTTCCCATTTCTCTGGAAATGTGTTAAACTGCTTTCAGTTACAAGCAATGGGAAAGATTTTTATCTGCTCATACTCTATTCCATCGGAGACAAAAACACATTCCTGAATTCTCTTGTTTAAATTGTGGCTGTTGGCAAAGTGTCCAGATGAAGAACTTAATGCTAATACACAAAGAACACAGTATAATCTCTGTATAGTAGTAACTCTGCTTTAACTTTTTCTCATTAAAGAATTATTTTTATTATGTCTCCACAAGGAAGTTATAAAAATTACCTGTAAAAACATTGAAAAGGCTCTTAAAAGTCCTGGAATGAAAAATTCTGCAGTATAAATTATGATACATCTTCTATGATTTGCAAATAAGAATAAAATAAATTCTGTAAGTTAGAATTTCTGAATGAGTTTGATAGGAATTTACCAGAAGGAGCCAGAACATCAAAGCTTAACGATTTCCTATTTTCATCCCAGCCGAGTTTTTAAAAAGCTATATAATCTGTTGACAGGCACAATCCACACAGGAACTTGCTGCTGCCACTAATGATGAAGTCAATCTGAAGGACAGAGATTTGCATGCTGGACGTGCCAGGCTCTTCCATGCAACTGGCTGAAGTGGTCTTCTATTATTTTTTTCCCTTATGTTTTAAATAAAAGTAAATATACCTATGGTAAAAAAATTTAAATGATACAGAAAGATCTAAAATAATAAAAAAAATTAAATGGTACAGAAAGATTTTTTCTCCCATAACCTAGAAAATCTGATGTCTTCCAAACCATCAGTCTTATGAATAATTTGCAAAGTGAAGTCAAACTCGAAGTCTCTTCATCTGAAAATTAATCTCAGTACTTTTGCAATGTGCTGATTCTGTCATATATTACCTCTGTTACAGAGGAAAGCCATGCAGTCTTCTACTTAAAAAAACTAATTACAAAAGCAACATGCGCACTCTGCTCAGAGATAGCAAGTCCAGGCAGCACCTTGTACTCCGTGGATCTGGTCCTAGTTACGGGCAGCGTCCCTGGTATCCAGAGTCAAGGGCGGCAGGAGCTCAGCCGAACCCTTCCCGGATGCCTCGGATCCTCCTGGCCAGCTGCACATCCTTTGGGAAGCGAGTGACACGGCCTGTATGTAAGGAGAGGAGATAGGCATCCTCAAAGAGATTAACTAGAAACGCTACTGCTGCCAGGCGGCAGAAGGAGTTCTTCCTTAACAACAGGTGTGTGCTCTTCTGAAGAGCTCGGATCTCCTTCAGAACCCTATGTCTCCGGCGAGCAAGTTGACGGGAGGAAGTGCCTAAGGATGGGCCCGGCCGGGGGCCGCCTCCTTGGGGCTTCAGGCTTGCGGATCCGGCGGCGCGGGCCCATGGCTGGAGCTCAGGCTTGCGGACTCGCGGTTCCTTCTCGGCCTTCCAGGTCCGGAGGCAGAGGCTGCCGTCCAGGGGAGGGTCAGCAGCGCCCTGGCAGCGTGCCGCGGCTAGGTGGCGTTCAAATTGTCCGCTCCGCCGCGGATTCACTGCTGGCGTTTTTTCCAAAGCAGCATTCTTGAAAATAATTTCATCTGACTGTTGTGGCTTGTCAGTAATAGAGGAAATACCATTTTATGTCGGTTAATTTGAGAATGGAATTTTTAGCTTTGCATTTATTAACAAAAAATGTGCTAACTCATATGTTACTTATGTTTCAAATAACTTTCTAAAGTAATCTCCAGGATATATGTTTTTTAAAAAAATGTGTCAAATTATCTGGTATTTATATCTAAGTAGTAGAAAAGATAATGCTTCTCAATTTGCCTTTACCAACCAGTTGTAAATGTATAAAAATACTCATGGGGGCTTCCCTGGTGGCGCAGTGGTTGAGAGTCCGTCTGCCGATGCAGGGGACACGGGTTCGTGCCCCGGTCCGGGAAGATCCCACATGCCGCGGAGCGGCTAGGCCCGTGAGCCATGGCCGCTGAGCCTGCACGTCCGGAGCATGTGCTCCGCAATGGGAGAGGCCACAAAAGTGAGAGGTCCGCGTACCGAAAAAAAAAAAAAAATACTCATGAAGAAATTTTATCAGGTTTTACGTTTCTCTTCATAATGTTCAAAATATATGCAGTAAGTTTTCAGATGATTTTATAACCATGGTTATCAGGTATTAAAAAGAATCCAACTCACCCTGAGGAACATGTTCTTGTTTTGATAAAAACTAATCACTTTGCTTACAAATGGGGTACAATATAAACTCAGTGTAAAAGAAAGAAAATTGTCAAATGTGTAAATAAAATTTGAATTTATACTCATTTGGCATACCCAATCATAAATACACTATTGTGAACCTAAGAGTTTATTCAGAAAGTCTTGAAATTTTCCAGCTCCTTTATGCCCAAGTGGAGCTATTTCCAAGAGGAAGCAATGCATTCAGGTTCAACACAGTACCTAATCAGTGTCAATGTCTATGCAAAGTTGAAATAAAAATGTTTGAAAAGTTTTCGACCATCCCTTAAAATAATAAAGATAGCTAATATCTTGATTAATAATTTCTCTTAAATTGTCATTTATATTTCGGTTGATAAGGACTTTTTACTGTAATAATAGTAACGAGTAGGTTTTTCTTTTTTATTACAGTTCAGTAATTGAGTTAATAAAGCATGTTCTCTTATTAAAGCGTTTTGGTCTTTGCACCATTCTTGCTTGTCCCAATCATCTATATAGTCTATATAATCCATATCTATATATCTACACCATGAAGTTATTGTGTTTTAAAAACCCTTCTCCAATTTCCCTTGTTATGAAAGATTAGATGTACAAAATAGCTTTATAAACTTTAAGACACTCAAACCTGACAAACACCTAACAATTAATTGTGTTCACTGTATTGATTTATCATAATACTGCTGTAAATAATGTTGACTTCATTGCTTCCCAATTAATACTTGAATCCATACAACTTTGGACCATAAATGAAGGTATTTTGATGAGTTATTTTATTAAGTTAATTATTTTGCTTATTAAAAAAATCTATAGAAATAATATAAGTTCAAATAAGGCAAAAGAGCATATTGTGAAAACAGACTCATTCACACCCGATACCCAGGTCTTCTCTCCAAAACTACTGATAACGTTTTCTTGTGGCTCCTCAAGAAATTTGCTATTCACCTTAAATATAAGTGACATATGGATAGATATTTTTTGAATTTCCCCAAATTGAAGTATACCTATGCTCTATTCCATGATTTTATGTTTTATTTTAAGCATGTATGTTGGTAATAGTTTTATATCAGCAGATGTGTATTTACATGATATATCTGTTTTATATTTTATAATAAAATGCATAACACTCCTCTATTCATAATCATAAAGACTCATTTTTTCTGGTTTTCTCTTTTTTTTCTATTAAAAACGCTGTGATTACTCTCATTGTACACATTTCTTTTCATACTTTTAATGATAATAAGCTCTTATGTAGTGCTTACTCTATACCAGGTACTCTTCTGAGACATATTATATAATTAGATCATCCTTCAATCTTATGAAGGATTTATTATTTCCATTCCATATATGTGGAAAATAAAGAAGAGAATAATATTTTCTGAAGTTCACGCATATGGTAAATGGCAGAACTGGAATTAGAAGGTAACCTAGATGCAAAAAAAAAAAGTTATAACTTCTACATTAGATTCTCTCTCATGTATTTGAATACAATATAAGATAAATCTATGGATGTAGAATACTCAAGCCAAATAATAGATGTACTTTTCAATTTGCTATACAACTTACATTACCTTATTGCCCTTCAGAAAGATTTCATCAATTTGTAATTCTACCAATATATCATTCCTTCAACTATATGTGTACTATCAACTATTTTGACAATTGTTTACAGGATATAAATTTTTTTTGTTATTTTAATTTTTCTTATTATGATACATGTGGTTTCATAAATTTATAATCCACTTGTCTATCTTTGGTATGACCTGCCTTTTCTGTTTTCTATTGTCTTGTAAAACTTTCTTCTTAGAAAGTGATTAAAAAGTAAACCTCTCATTTGAAGCACAATCTATATCATCTAGTACATATCTCTATGTATTTGAATTTATATTTAACCCTTTTTCTGGCTGCATGGAAGTCATTATTTATTTTTCTGCAAATCCCAAATAATTTTAATTAACACACTTTTATGATAACTGTGGTATTTGGCAACCCAGTCTACCAGTTGTCTAATTGTTAAGATTTTTTTTCTTATTATTCCTGAATGCTTGTTTTTTATAGAAACTTGATTTACAACTCTTGTTATAATCAGGTTATTTATACATTTTTATTTTTTACTAATTAAATATGATGGTGTAAATGACACTTGAATCCTCCCAGAGTGAAACCATAAACTCAGACTGGGATTTGGGGAGGGGGAAGAAAATCTTTGTCTTTTTGGCTGTACTTTTCCTGGAATAGAGCACCCAGGCTAGAGCTTCCATGACACATACCTGTGGTTCATGAAATGTGGATGAGTCATGGCTCGAATGTCACAGGCTCACTGCTGTTACTGAGATTTAGTAGGTTTTCTTGAATGAATGTTTCTCCATTAGTTGTATGGTCTTAGAACAATTTTCAGAGGCTTTAAATGATGGCATTTTTAAGTTTCTTCTTTTTCTTTTTTTTTTTTTCCTGAGAAGGTTTTCTGGGAGTCTATGTATAGACTCCTGGCTTAATTTTCTCACCAACATTTACCCTCTTCACACTCATGAACTCATGTCTTATTTCAAATTCATTACTTGACACCTGATTTTTTTCTGGTTTAATGGTTTTGATTCATTTGAATTCTGCTTAATAATTTGGTGAATAGTATCAGATCATGTATTGATTACATATGTATTTTATTTAGGAGTCTTCAGCTAGGAACAAAGATATGTCCAGATTACCTCAGATGTTGGAATACTGTTGTTTTGGATCAGAATTTCCATTATTATCAATAGAAGTTTTAAGAATAAAATTATTATTGAATATTGTTTTACTGAGAAAGAAATGTATGTATTGTCACTTCCATTCTATCAATCGATATACAAGACTTGGAAAGCACAGATAATACAATAACGTAAGACTGCTCTATGCCAAAGCTCTGGGGAAAGATTTTTATTTTTTCATTTGAAAGGGGAAATTTTTAACTATATTTCAGGAGTTACTTTTACATCAAATAAATTTTATACTTGCCTAGTGATAGCAGTTTGAATAATGGATATCTCTTTGTTATTAAATTTTCAAATTAATTTCTCATACAGTCCTTATTTTACAGTAGTTTGCTCATTTATTTTTTATGAAACCAACAGTATTTTGATCTCATCTTTCACACTGATATTTTTCAACACAGAGCAATTGTTCCACTTATATGGGAAGTTGAGTTTCCACATCTAGTAATCTGCATCCCTTTCCCACGTCTCAAAATCAAACAAACAAAACAGAACATTCCTTAAGGAATGTTCTCTAATGATGAAAATCTGTTATCTATTCATAAGGCTAATTAATGCACCATGTTTATTGCAAAGTGTCTGTGTAAAAACAAACTATGGAATAGCTAATACCTAGGAACATGTGTCCATAAGTGATAAACCATCTTTTAAGTTTAGCTAGTTTACAGAAAATTATTTTCATTCCACCAATGACTGCAAAGTGATATTATAGCAAAATCTTGAGGAAATGAGGCAATTTAGGTTCTTATGAACCTGTAAACCAGGGTCAGAGTAAGGGGCTATATTTCTGTGTGTATGAGTACAAGGCTGCTCTAATATAGTAGATTCCAGCTTATTATAGATACCATGATAGCACATAAAAATAATCTAGGGAACTGTATTAATACTTTTGCCAATATATAAGACAAAAATTAAATAATGACCAAAAAGAGCTGCTTATGGTACAAAGCAGTTTTTAACTTCAAGGCTATATAATACTCCTTATGATATAGCAACATATGATTGAGACATGCCGTTTTTTATTTTATTAATTCCTAGAAAATCTCACCGAAATGATTTTCACCCCATGTCCCTGCTTGATTCCCACTCAGTTCTGACTCCAAATTGGAAAGCTGACTTTAATCCCTGAATATCTTTGTGAAATTATGATTTATAAGTGTTAACCTAAAACAAATAAGCTGTTAGTTTTTTCTCTAGCAAAAATAAGTTTACTCAGGATCAGCAAATAATTGTAATTTGGGGTCTGCAACAAGCCATTTGCAAGTCCTGCAAAAGAAGGAGAGGAGAATGCTTTTTTAGAAGGGAAAGGGAGCTGGGAGGGCTATAGTAAACAAACAGTCCATTGGAGGAATTTAGAGTTCCAAGTATACTGGCTTTTCATCTGCCAAACTCTTGCAAAGAAAGAAGAGGAAGTCTTTCTTTTCCTGTTGGGCTCTGCTATCATTATAAGGCATGAGTGTTTCTCCTTCTGACCTCCTGCTCCTTTTTGAGGTTTCTGTATATTTTTTTTTGCATAAGAAATTTGTTCATTCAGATGACCAAAATATATTTCTTATTTATATTTTGTCTTTGTCCAACGTTCCTAGATCACAGCTCCCCAAACCCTTGTAATTTCCTAAGTGATGAGAACAACAAAGGTGTCTTTTGGTATCTTAATGAGGTAAAGTTTGGACCACACCTAACAATAGGGATGCATTTCCAGGGATAGCCAATCATGTGATTAGAGGGTTGAACTTTCAGTCTCATTCCTTTACCTCCAGGAAGGGGAGAGAATTTGGAGGTTGAATCAATTGCCAGTTGCCAATGATTTAAACAGTCATGACTATGTAATAAAGCCTCCATAAACCCCTCAGAAGATGGGTTTGGAGGTCTTCTTTGTTGGTGAACACATGATGGTGCTGAGAGAGTGGTGCACATGGAGAAGTCAAGCCCCTGTCCATATGAATCTTTTACATCTGGCTGTTCCTTAGTTATTTATTTTTATAATAAACATAATTTAATAAGTAAAATGTTTCTCTGTGTTCTGAGAGCTGCTCTAGTAAACGAATAGAACCTGAAGAGGGAGTCTTGGAACCTCTGATTTGGTCAGATTTGGCCATTTGGTCAGAATTGTCAGTAAAAACCTGATAACAACCTGGGTTGGAGTGACATCTGAATTGCGAGGAGAGGCAGTCTCATCTGGACTGAACACTTAACCTCTGGGGTATGAAGCAATCTGAAGGTAGATAGTCCCAAAATTGAGTTGAATTGTAGGACACTCAGCTGATTTTTTTGAGCATCGCTTGTTGTTGGTGTGGGGAGACCTTGTTCACACACACACACACACACACACACTGGAATGTTGGAAATGGGTCCAGGAACCTAATTTAGACTTCCTCTCATTACCATGAATCAGTTTAACTGTGAGTTCTTGACTTGGTATTCTATTCTAAGTCACATTTATATTTCTGTCAATGTTCAAAAGGGACAGAGACTGCCAAATACAAATTGGCACTTGTCATCTACCTCTACAAGGATTAAATCATGAGCTGATGCAGCTGCTGATTTTTAACACCCCTGAAAGGAGTTCAGGGTGGAGATCAGGAAGGAGGCATTCTGTGTTCTGGGGAAAACTGGCATAGCAGCTCTTCAGATAGTCAGATATTTTCAAGAGATTTTATTAACCCAATTCTTGCATCTTCTCACATCTAAAAAAGTACTGAAATCCTTCATGGTGACATCTGCTCCTCGTGACTAGCAGTAACCTTTACAAGATTAAGCAGCAACCTTCTGTAAAAGATATGTACTTGATTGTATGTACTCCCCCTTCACGAAAATCACATATATACAGACCTTCCCCCCTACCTCTTTGGAGCAGTTTCTCAGAGCTATCCGAAATGCTGTTTCCTGGGCTACAGTCCTCATTTTGCTCCCAAATAAAACTTAACTCATGTTGTGCATTTTGTTTTCAGTTGACAGACTATTGTTTCTGAAAAGTTTTATTTGAACCAAGAAAAGAAATTAATGGTGCATCTTTATATTCTTTTACTAATGGTTTGCATTTCTAAGTGCCATGTTGGTGGGTTAAGAAACTCCAGGGAAAACTGTTAAACACATAATTAGGTATATTGAGACCAAAAGAACCTACATGTGCAAAATGTGTTAATGTGATTCTTGCTAATGATTATCCATGGTTTATACAATATTACATTGATTTTTTTTCCACTTGGAAAATATTCAATTAACTGAGATTCTAGAGAACTATATGTCACTAACTTAGTTTGCATCTCAGTTTCCTCTACATTAAGTGAAGAGACCAAACTAAATTAAACATCTTGAATCTTCATTTAGAAGAGTGTTTCTAGGATGAGCACAATGTATTAATTATATATTGCTGTATAATGAATTACCCAAAGCATAATTGCTTAAGACAATACATATTCGTTTTCTCAGAGCTTTTTGTGAGCTGCGTGTTTGGAAGCATCTTAGTTGAGCAGTTCTGGCTTGATAAATCTCACAAAATTACTTTATAGTCAAGATGTTGACCAGAGCAGCAGTTGTTCAAAGGTTTAACTAAGGCTGGAGGATTCTCTTTAAATCAGTTGGTTAAGCCCCAGTTCAAATGAGACCATGCACTTTTTTTTGTTCCTTTGGGACTAACTGAATTTACTCTGTTATATATATATACCAAATTATCCTCTAACCGCAGATGAATAAGCAAAAAACAAATGCGTGAAAAATAGCACTAGGCATAGCAGTTTGGTCGACTGTGAGGGAAAAAAAAAAAAAAGATTGTCTTTACTATAACTATTAGAACCACCACAAATGTCAACACACAACAAAGAGTAGGTAATCTTACTGCATTAGACAACATCTATTTTTAAAAGTTATAACTCAGTCTATAGCTAATGAATATGCTATGACTCCACTACATCAAAATGCTAGGCTTCTAATGGTCTAATGGATGTTTAAATAGCTAATGATCATTAGACTACAGGGCTGAGAATAATGAGTAAAGATGAATAAGAAAGTAAAATAAAAATACATTTTACTTTCTTACACAGCTTTTTTACCTACCAAAATTTTCTGAATTCTTTAGGGTTAAGAATACTATATTTGGAGAGCATTTTCGAACTTGTATGGAAATATATTTTTCCTATATTGTTTTTCCTGAGAAGGCGCAACTTTACTGGTTTCAGAGTTTCGATTTCTTTAGATCAGCATTCTTTTTTTTTTTCTTAATGCTAGTATTGCACTCAATGTTAGTAAAGGCACAGTCAACATCACAGGAAATATTTCAGAACAATTATGTTCATATTTCAGAACAATTATTTTTATTTCTAACTTTGGGGTTTGAACTGTACTATAGCCTGAGTTTTAAACTATTTTTAAGTCCTGTAATATTACCTTTTATAAAGTGTGTTGTAATTAAAATAAGTGTATGATTGGGCCACCAAAGTGGCTGTTCTCTTGCTCTCTCTACATCCCCTACTCAACCAGTGCTTGCTTCACCTATAACCTACTCACATGACTGACCTTTCTACGTACTTGGCCCATACACCTGCTAGTGATTGTTCTAATCTTTAGATCAGAACATCTCCACCAGGATATCTTATCAAAGGGGCAGTGAGGGCATGGCCCTCTGTTAATTCCCCTGGTAACCAATGAGCCAACCTGATTTCAATTCCCCCTGTAACTGGTAAACACTCCCCACCCAGCAATGACTGCCTCCATCTGCCACACGTGAGTTGGGTGTCACTCCAGGGCCTTGCTTCAGATGTGTAAGATTCCCCCTATCCATTAAATCACTGATGTCTCTTTTGCTGACTCTGGGCTCTCTCTTTGGTCTCCAGGCTGGGTAAGTACAAGGCTTGCAGGCCTGCAGTGTGCAGCCCAACAGTAACTCTTCGAAAAATATATGAAATTAAAGGAGTGAGGGAGATTTTATATGAAAATATAAATTATTCTACACCTTGTGAAAAATCTTTGTAAAGAACTTTCAGGTAAACTCAAACATGATGATTTAATGACATTTTTACTTTTATTGTAGTGTTAAAATTTTAAATAATATTTTATTATGTCTAAGAAAATTGTTGCTGATAGTGGAAGTGAAGGATGCATCTTTTTGTTTATGTAGATTTTGTTTTTACATTGTCCTCATACAGGGGAAAATTAATTCTGTAGTTATTAAACTTTACTCAAATTTCTTACAAAGCTTCAGTTAATGTTCATACAGAGATTCATCCTTACCAATTTCCATTAGTTTCACTAACAGAAGAAATAATTTGCCTATAGAAAAATTCATTTATTCCCTAATCACGTAGTCTGTGTTAAGTTTCAACATTATAAAACAAACACACCACTTACATTAAAAAAGAAAATAATATTTCATGAAAATGTTGAAAGTTCAGAGGTAGGGCAGACCTGAGGTTTGTTTTATACCAGTAGATCAGTGCTGTCACTAATGTTTTGTTGTTGTTTTTTTCCTCTCCACTTGTCTGACCGGAATTAGTGGTATCTTCAACTTTCCTCTGGTAACAAAATGTCTGCTTGAGCTTCAGGAACTGCATGTTTCTCATCCAAGTTAAAAAAGAGCACACCTTTCCTCTCCAACATCAAATAGAAGTGCTGATTTTCACTTTGATTGAATTAGCTTAAATGTTTGTCCCTTTCCCCCAATATACACTATTACCTCTGGAATGTTGTGCACAATTTGGACATTTGGCTTCAGCCTGGTCTGCTTATCCATCTCTCAACTGTGACTAAGACACTAAAAGTACCCTTCTCATTTTATGCCAATCAATGCACATTTCTGGATTCGAGGGTAGAATAAATCCCTGCCCCCACCTCAAACCTCATGGCTAATACACAATGAATGAAGGGAGGAATGACTCATGAATTTTAAGTGTGACTGCTTAGTCTAATTTGTAATATTAACTCAACCCTTCATTCCTGAATTAACTCACTTTGCTCAGAGTGCATGCTCCTCATTACATATTGCTGAATTTGATTTTATAATAGTTTGCTTTGGATTTTTGCATTCATGTTTATGAGATTAGCCTGTAATTCATGAATTTCTGGTCAAATATCATGTTCTTTGGAAGACTTTTTCTATGACTGGTATTGTCTTCTTTGAATGTTTATTAGAAGACATTGGTTAGCAACATATATAAATTTTCTTTGAGGGAAGGTATTTTCACTACTGATTGATTTTGTTTAGTAAAAGATTATTCAAGTTTTTAATTCTATTTTAAATCAATTGTGCTAAATTATATTTTTCTAAGAACTTATCCATTTTGTTTACATTTTCATGTAAATTTCTTCATCCAAACTCCATTATTTTTTAAATTTATTTTTATTGAAGTATAGTTGATTTACAATGTTGTGTTAATTTCTGCTGCACAGCAAAGTGACTCAGTTATACACATATATACAATATTTTTATATTATTTTCCATTATGGTTTATCTCAGGATACTGAATATAGTTCCCTGTGCTATACAGTAGGACCTTGTTGTTTACCCATTCTATATGTAATAGTTTGCATCTACTAACCCCAAATTCCCAGTCCTCACCCCTCTCCCTGTTCTCTATATCTGTGAGTCTGTTTCTGTTTTATAGACAGGTTCATTTGTGCCATATTTTAGACTCCACATATAAGTGATATCATATGGTACTTGTCTTTGTCTTTCTGACTTACTTCACTTAGTATGATAATCTCTAGTTGCATCCATGCTGCTTCAAATGGCATTATTTCATTATTTTTTATGGCTGAGTAGTATTCCATTGTATATATGTATCACATCTTCTTTATCCATTCTTCTGTTGATGGGCATGTAGGTTAGCTATTGTAAATAGTGCCACTATGAACATAGGGGTGCATGTATCTTTTTGAATTATAGTTATGTCTGGATAAATGCCTAGGAGTGAGATTGCTGGATCATATGGCCACTCTATTTTTAGTTTTTTTTAAGGAACTTCCACTGTTTTCCAAAGTGGCTGCACCAGCTTTACATTCCCACCAACAGTGTAGGAGGGTTCCCTTTTCTCCACACCCTCTCCAGCATTTGTTGTTTGTAGACTTTTAAATGATGACCATTCTGACCTATATGAGGTGGTACCTCATTGTAGTTTTGATTTGCAATTCTCTAATAATTAGTGATGTTGAGCATGTTTTCATGTGCCTATCGGCAATCTGTATGTCTTCTTTAGAGAAATGTCTAGTTAGGTCTTCTGCCCATTTTTTGATTCAGTTGTTTGTTTGATTGTTTGTTTGTTTGTTTGAATTGAGTTGTATGAGCTGTCTGTATATTTTGGAAATTAAGCCCTTGCCAGTCACATCATTTGCAATTATTTTCTCCCATTCTGTAGGTTGCCTTATTGTTTTGTTATGGTTTCCTTTGCTGTGCAAAGCTTGTTAAGTTTTATTAGGTCCAATATGTTTATTTTTGTTTATTTTGTTTTTATTCCTATTGCCTTGGGAACTGACCTAGGAAAACACTGGGACATTTTATGTCAGAGAATGATTTGCCACCAATCTCTTCTAGGAGCTTTATGGTGTCTTGTCTTACATTTAGCTCTTTAAGTCATTTTGAGTTTATGTTTATGCATGGTGTGAGGGTGTGTTCTAACTTCATTGATTTACATGCATCTGTCCAACTTTCCCAGCACCACTTGCTGAAGAGACTGTCTTCCTCCCATTTTTTATTCTTGCCTCCTTTGTCAAAGATTAATTGACCATAGGTGCATGGGTTTATTTCTGGGTTCTCTATTCTGTTTCACTGATCCCTATGTCTGTTTTTGTGCCAATACCACACTTTTGAAAATGTAGCTTTGCAGTATTGGCTGAAGTCTGGGAGGGATATGCCTCCTTCTTTGTTCTTTTCCCTCAGGATTGCTTTGTCAATTCTGAGTCTTTTATTGTTCCACATAAATTTTAGGATTATTCTCGTTCTGGGGAAAATGTCATGGGTAATTTGATAGGGATCACATTAAATCTGTAGATTGCTTTGGGTATTATTACCATTTTAACAATATTAATTCTTACAATCCAAGAGCATGGGGTATCTTTCCATTTCTTTGAATCATCTTTAATTTCCTTTATTAATGTTTTATTGTGCTCAGCATATAATTCTTTCACCTTCTTGTTCAGGTATATTCCAATGTATTTTTTTGGTGCAATTTTAAAAGGTATTGTTTTCTTACATTCCTTTTCTGCTATTTCATGGTTAATGTAAAGAAATGCAACCAATTTCTGTATGCTAATCTTGTATCCTGCTACAGTGCTGAATTCATTTATCAGTTCTGGTAGTCTTTGTGTTGAGTCTTTAGGGTTTTCTATATATAGAAAGTATCATGTCATCTGCATATAATGAAAAATTTACCTCTTTCCTTCCAATTTGGATAGGTTTTATTTCTTTTCCTTGTCTGATTGCTGCGGTTAGGTCTTCCAATACTATGTTGAATAAAAGTGGTGAGAGTGGGTATCCTTGTCATGTTCCAGATGTTAGTGGGAAGACTTTAGCTTTTTAATGTTGAGTATTATATTTGCTGTGGGTTTGTCATAAATAGCTTTTATTATATTGAGATATGTCCCCTCTATTCTCACTTTTGTGAGAGTTTTTATCATAAATTGATGTTGGATTTTGTCAGTTGCTTTTTCTGCATCTATTGAGATGATTGTGTGGTATTTATCTATTTGTTTTCTTTTTTTTGATGTGGCGACATTGACTGTTCTGCAAATGTTGAAACATCCTTGTGAACTTGGCGTGAATCCCACTTGGTTGTGGTGTATCATCTTTTTTATGTGTTGGGTTTGGTTTGTTAGTATTGTGTTGAGAATTCTTGCATCTATATCCATCAAAGATATTGTCCTGTAATTTTCTTATTTGGTAGTATCTTTGTCTGGTTTTGGTATCAGGGTGATGCTGGCTTCATAAAATGTCTTTGGGAGTGTTCCCTCTTCTTCAAACTTCTGGAATAGTTTGAGGACAATCAGTATAATTTCTTCTTTGTATGTTTGGTAGAATTCACCTGTGAAGCACTTGTCCTGGACTTTCGTTTGCAGGTAGTGTTTTGTTTTTGTTTTGTTTTCTTTAATTACAGATTCTATTTCACTTCTAGTGAAGGGTTTGTTCAAATTATCTATTTCTTGTTGATTAAATTATGGTGGACTGTGTGTTTCTAGAAGTTGTCCATTTCTTCTAGGTTGTTGAATTTGTTGGCATATAATTGTTCATGGTATTCTTTTATGGTTTTTTGCATTTCTTCAGTATTGGTTGATATTTCTCCTTTTACATTTCTTATTTTGTTTATTTGTGTTTTCTGTCTTTTCTTGTTGGTGAGCCTGGCCAGAGGTCTGTCAATTTTGTTTACCCTTTCAAAAAGCAGCTCTTGGTTTTATTTTTTTTTCAATTTTTAGTCTCTATTTTATTTATTTCCTATCTGATCTTTATACTTTCCTTCCTTCTGCTGACTTTAGGTTTTGTTTGTTGTTTTTCTAATTTTTTAGGTAGTAGGTTAGGCTGTTTGTTTTAGATTTTTTTTTTTTTTTGTGGAAGGCCTGTATCTCTATGAACTCCCCTCTAAACACTGTTTATGCTGCATCCCATAGATTTTGTATGGTGTGTTTTCTTTGTCATTTGTCTCAAGTTATTTTTTAATTTCCATTTTGATTTTTTTATTGACCCATTAGTTTTTTAGTAGCATGTTGTTTTGTCTCCATGTAAACTTTTTTTTTTTTTCTGATTTCTTTTCCTGTGGTTAAATTCTAGTTTCATAACATTGTGGTCAGAGAAGATGCTGGAAATAACTTCTATACTCTTATATTTGTTGACATTTGTTCTGTACCCTAATATGTGGTTAATCCTAGAAAATGTTTCATGTGCACTTGAAAGGAATGAGTAATCCAGTTTTTTGTTTTGTTGTATTTTGTTTATGTAAATGTCCTGAAAATTTCAACAAAATCTAACTGTTCTATTGCATCATCTAGTCTCTGTTGCCTTACTGATTTTCTGTCTAGAAGATCTGTCCTTTGATGTGAGTGGGGTGTTAAATTCTCCTACTATCATTGTTTTACCATCAATTTCTCCCTTTATGTCTGTTAGTATTTGTTTTATGTATTTGGATGCATATATCTTGATAAGTATAAATTCCTCTTCTTGTATTGATACCTTTATCATTATATAGTGTCCGTATTTACCTTTCTTTATGGTCTTTGCTTTAAAGTCTGTTTTGTCTGATATGAGTATTGCAACCCCTATTTTCTTGGCATTTCCATTTGCATGAAATATCTTTATCCATCCTGTTCACTTTCATTCTATGTGTGTTCTTTGACCTAAAGTGGGTCTTTCATAGGAGTATTTTGTAGGCTCTTGTTTTTTTATCCACTCTGCTACTCTTTGTCTTTTGATTGGAACATTTAGTCCACTGACACTTAAGATGATTACTGATAACTATGTATTTATTGCCATTTTAAACCTTGTTTTCCAGTTGATTCTATGTTTCTTCTTTGTTCCTTCTTTATCTTTTTAATTTTCTTTTTGTGGTTTGATGATTTCCTTTTAGTTTTGTATGTTCTCTTTATGTTCTCTTCTTTTTGTTTTTTGTGAATTTATTTTACGTTTTTTATTTGTGGTTATCCTGTTTTTCAAGTACGTTAACGCTTTGCTATATCTACTTACTTTAGACTGAGTCATATAGGCTCAAACATGTTATAAAACAAAACAAAAGAGAAGAAAACAAAACAAAACAAAAACTATGTTTTCTTACTCCCTCCTCCACATTTTATGATTTCGGTATCTTTTTTTTCATCTTCATGTTTATCCTTTTGCTGTACCTTGTGTTTATCATCACTTCCACAAGTAGATCTTTTTTTCTTTTTGATTTGTATACTGGCTTATTTAAGTAATTTACTCTCCAATTGTGATTTTCACTTTCCTATGTATTCTTGCCTTTTTTTTTTTTTTCTATTTAGAGAAGACCTTTCAATATTTCTTTTTAGGATTGGTTTAGTTTTCTTTTAGTTTTTGCTCGTCTGAGAAATTCTTTATCTCTCCTTCTATTCTAAATGATAATCTTGCTGGGTATAGTCTTCTAGGTTGCAGATTTTTCTCTTTCAGGAGTTTGCATATATCTTGCCACTCCCTTTTGGCCTGCAATATTTCTGTAGAGAGATCAGCTGATAGACTTATGGGGGTTCCCTTGTAAAGAACTTTCTTTTTTTTTCTCTTGCTGCCTTTAGAATCCTCTCTTTAACTTTTGCCACTTTTATTATAATATGTCTTGGTGTAGATCTGTTTGGGTTCATCTTTGGGACCTTCTGTGCTTCCTATATCTGGATATCTATTTCCTTCTTTATACTTGGGAAGTTTTCAGCTATAATTTCTTCAAATACATTTCAATCCCCCTTTCTGTTTCTTCTCTTTCTGGAACCCTTATTATATGTAGATTGGCATGCTTTATATTATCCTATAGGTCTCTAATATTGCCTTCATTTTTTTTTCAATCTGGCTTTCTGTCTGCTGTTCTGATTGGGTGATTTCCATTACTGTATCTTCCAGATCATTTATTCATTCTTCTGCATTATTTATTCTGCTAGTCATTGCCTTTAGCTCAGCTTTTGTCTTGGCAAATGAGTTTCCTCAGTTTTCTTGGCTCCTCCGTTCCTTTTTTACAGTAATCTGCCGTTCTGTTGATAGCCTTTCTTCAATATTTTTATTAACTCCTTTTTGAACTTGGTGTCTATTAGACTGATGAGGTCTGTTTCATTGTTTGTTCCTTCAGGGGACTTCTCTTGGTCTTTTAACTGAGAATTGTTCCTCTGCTTCTTCATTTTATTTATACTTCTCTTATTCTGTGAGTTTAGGAGAAACAATTATCTACTGTAGTCTTGAAGGGGTATTTATATGTGAGATTGTCCCTGTGTAGCTTGTGTAGTTTTAATATTTTTGGCACAATGGCTGTTTTTAGTTTAAATGCTTGCTGCCTCTTTCCTTGACAGGTGCTGGTCATTATCCTCCTGCTAGGGGGTGTGCAAGAGTGTCAGTGAGTATGCTCCTGGGGCTTGCACTAGTGTAGGCAGCAACTGACACTGGCTCACAAGTCTTTTAGTAGTGGTGGAAACACATGCCCACCTCTAGAACATGCGATGGTGGCAGCAGCAGCTCACACCTGCCCCTGGATCTCATGTAGGCAGTGTCCTGTTGCCTGTGAGCTTGCATGGGGAAAGAGGCTCCTATGGTGGTCCCACCCCTCTCTTCACATGCCCCCCAACAATGGTGACTTGTCTTTCTGGCAGGCCCAGGTCCTTCCATGTACACCCTCAATTGCCACACTCTAGCCCCTTCATGCTGTCTCCACGCAGCCAACCCATGTCTCCTCCCCAGGTCTGACCTCCAAACCTGAGCTTTAGCACCCAGCCCCAGCCCACACTGGCAGACAAGCATCTCAGACTGGGGAGTGCAGAGTGGTTGTACTGACCATATGTGCAGGTACATTTCACCTTCCATAAACCAGTTGCTGCACCCTCCTCCAAGGTTCCAAAACTCCCTCTCCATCCAGGCTGATCTCCCTGCCAGTGAAGGAACTTTCCAGGATGCAAGAACACTTCCTCCTTCACAGCTCCCTCCATGGGGCACAGGTCCCATCCCAATTCCTTTCTCTCTTTTTTTTATTTCCTTTTGTCCTACCTGGTTACATGGAGGCTTTCTTGACCTTTCAGAAGTCTGGAGTCTTCTGCCAGCGTTCAGTAGATGTTCTGTGTGAATCATTCCACATGTAGATGTATTTTTGATGTATTTGTGGGAGGAGGTGGGCTCCATATCCTACTCCTCTGCCATCTTGATCACTCTCCCAATCTCCATTATTTTAATGTCTATATCATTTGTTCTGTAGTTCCCTTTCTTATTCCTCATATTATCTATATGTACCATCTCTTTTTATTCATGAAATTTGTTGATCATCTTTATTTTACATTTATTTATTATTTAATTGATTTCAGTTTTATTCTTTATCATTCTTTCTTCTACTTTTTTAAATCTTTTTCTATCATTGCTGCAACAAATTACTACAAATTGCTTTTAAAAAGAACAAACATTATTTTACAGTTCTGGAGGTCAGAAGTCTGACACAGATCCCACCAGTCCAAAAGCAAGGAGTCCACAGTGCTGTAGTACTTTATGGAGGCTCTAGGAGAAAATCTTTTTCCTTTCCAGCATCTTGCAATTGTCCACATTCCTTGATTTGTGGCATTTGCCCTTCACCTTTAAAGTAAATAATGTTAGGTCAAATCCTTATATTGCATTACTCTGATCTCAGTTTCCTGCCTACCTCTTCCACTTTTAAGGACACTTATGAATATACTTGGCATACTCAGATGAAACAGAATCATTTTTCTATTTTAAGATCATCTGGTTAGCATGTAATTCCATCTGCAATATTAATTCCCTGGTGCTATACAACCTAACATATTCACAGGTTCTTGGGATTAGGATATAGATCTCTTTGGGAAGCCATTATTCTTCTTTCCACCTAATTTTTAAGTCTATTTTTACTATCATTTTGAAATAAAGGTTTAACTCTTTAACTTTCAACCTTCCATATATTCTAATCTATGCCTATAAACTGCATTCTCTAACTTTTAGTATATTGATTATGCATTACTATTCAGACCAAATATTCTCTCTGTTTTCTCTCTCTCTTTTCTTTTATAACTCATGGATTACTTAGAAATATTTCTTAATTTATAAATACAAGAAGCTCTGTTAGTTGTATTTTTGTAATTGGCATTAATTGCATTGTAGTCAGAGAATATTTTATGAAAATTTTGTCATTTGAAAGTGTTCCAATTTGCTTGAAAATAATATATATTTTGCAGTTATTTTTGCAGTGTCTGAAGTGTTCCCATTGGGGCAAGTTAATGATATTTTCCAAATATGGAATATCCTTATTTAAACTTTTTCTATTTCACCAATTACTGAAAGAAATGTCTTTTTAAAGTCTTTTCCCCTAATTAAGCATTTGTCTACTTTCTACTAATAACTATCCTTTTTTTCTTTTGAGAATATATTATTAGCTGCATGCCATTTAAAAACTGTTTTATCTTCATTAATTTTACTTTTTACATTATGGAATGATGCTATATATCTCTAGCAATTGAGATATTTTATCTGATTTATTTATCCAATAGATAGAGATAGATTACTCAAGTGGGCCTAATATAACCACAGGACTCCTTCAAAATGAAAGGAGTCAGAAGCAGAGGTCAAAGCAATGCACTGTGAGGATTTCACCTACCTTAAATTGTAAACTAAAGCCTATTATTAACATAACCATACTAGCTTTATTTTTATTAGAATTTACTTGTATATGAAGTTTCATCTTATCCTTTCAAACTTTCTGAATTCATACATTGCCATTGAATCTCTTGTACATGGCTTATTGCTGTTATCCAGTCTGGTCATCTTCACATTTTCTTTCCTCAGGTTACTATGCATTATCAGTTCATGCCATCTAAAACACAGAACTATGTTATAGGAATAAAAAGTTACTCACTAAATAACTGAGAGATTTTAGGATTCAAATAGATTGAGAAGGTATAAATTTCAAGTTAACATTTTACTTGATTCTCTTAAGTTCACAAGGTTAGGCTTTTGCAGAAATGACAGTCTCAGAGGGAGATCTCACTCTTCTGTATTTGAAACTCTCTCCTGAGTCCAGTTTACTGTTTTCTTTTTCAGTGTACGTCTTCAAGCCTCTCAAATAAGTAGTTTCACACCTTTTTCTGGAAATACTTCTCTTCCCTCCCAAAGAGAGAACATCACAAGTTCTCAAGTTTTCCTTATATATTCATGGAAGACAACTCCTTGGGGAGATGGCAAAATCACAGTGCTGAGTCTTATGCCCATGAGGCTGCTTGGGGATGATCCAACTCCTGTTCAATCTTTCTTTTCAATTCCATCAAATAAATTATTTTTCCCAATAAATTAAGCAATACTTATTTTCTCCTAGGAAAGACAATAAAACCTCAGGTTAAGCAAAATAATTCCCTTTTTAATTTGACTTAGTTTACTGACTTTTGGCTATATTTCTTTGTTATTAAAAGACATTTGGTTATTTTCTCTTAGATGAACACACTTGAAATAACAACAACTAAAGAAGAGATGAAACAAACTATACTAAATCCAAATAGCTGCCTCATTGTTATTTGAATTGTGAGACAGGGGGAGGGATGTAATTTCTGTTTTATTTCTTTGTCACACCATTCTGCTGCATAAAGATGAAAATAGGGATAACCACCTAGAGTGAGGAAATATATTTTAATTGCATATTTTTTTCTTCATCACACAGACATACATGCATACCAGAGGTCTAGAAAAATACTGCTTTTATTTATATATCTAAACTGAATCCATACAACTTAGTGCCTCAATGGCAAAGACTTCTGAATATATATAGCAATTACACACAGGTGTAAGGATGTTTGTAAGGTGACTATATAAAATTTTCCCAAGGAGTTGGATATGTTTTTCCAATCACAAGCTTGGAAAAAATTGTGCATTATTGCTTTGATTAGCAAATAATAATTGTTTTTTAGAAGCAACTTACAGTTGAACTTATGGCTGACTTCTACCTAAATTCTGAATAAAGAAATATAGTTAATGAGGTATCATAGTTCTAATAATTATACAAAAATAAATATTGAGGAAACAAAATCCCATAGAATTGATCAGAAGATAGTCAGGTAAGCCAAGTGTTACATAGAAAAAATATTTTGTTACATGTAATTTTATAGGGTATTTTTTTTAGAATAAGGCAATTTAATAAATGCCAAGATTAAATGGTTAGTGGAATCAGATCACTGGGGAACTGGTTAGAAAGCAAACTTCTTTTCCAATGCAAGAACAATTCTTTTTCAGGGCTATATTTTAAATTCCAGATCCTATGTAAATATTTGTTTTAATGAAATTTTTCCTACTTGTTCTCAATATTTACACTAAGCTTTTTATTCCCATGACAAATATGTGTATCTATTATTGTGGATGTATCATATAAAGGAACCATTACATATCTTTTATTGCAAAGTATTTTGCATGCCCCCTATGTGGAAAGCACTGAGAGGTCCAGTGAGGAATTTGTAGATGACTCTGCCTTCAAGGAGTTTTCAAAGGAATAGGAAAAATATGTGCTTATTTGAGAACGTCCATGGCTGGAATATAATCACCTGGGGAACTTATATAAAACCAAGAACCAAGCCCCATCCCTGACCAATGAAATCTGAATCTCTAAGGTTGGAGATGTAGGCATCATTAATTTTTTAACATATATTTTTAAGTAATTTGAGATGTTACAGAAAAGTTTAAAAATATGACAATTTCCTTTAAATTTCACCTAATTTTCTTTAAATTTCTCTAAATGGTAACATTTAACATAACCACTGAACACTATTCAAAACCCCCAAATTAACATTGCTCCAGTGCTATTAACTAGTATAGACATTTTGTTCAGATTTTATCAATTTGCCCAATAATGTTATTTTCTGGACCAGGATTAAATCCAGGATCACATAGTGAATTTAGTTATCATGTATCCTTAGTGTCTTTTAATTTGGAATAATTCTTCAGTCTTTATATTTTATGGTCTTAATATATTTGCAGAATGCTAGACAGCTATTTTGTAGAATGTCCCTCAGTTCGGTTTCCTGAAGATAATGTTAAGGGTTTTTAATTTATTTTTTATTAAAAACTTTATTTTCACAGAGCAAAACTAAGAAGAAGGTATAGAGATTTCCCATATATTGCCTGTTCCATATATACATAGCCTCCACAATTATCAAAGCCCCCATCAGAGGAAAACATTTGTTATGGTTAGTGAACCTACAATGACACACTATAATCACCCAAAATCTATAGTTTACATTGGGTTCACTCCTTGTGTTATACTTTCTATAGGTTTGGACAAATATATAATGAAATGTATCCAACATTAAAACATCATACAGAGTATTTCACCGCCCTAAAAATCCTCTGTGGTCTGGTTTTTCATCTCTCTCACTCCTCTAACACCTGGCAACGACTCATGTTTCTATTGTTTTCATAATTTTGTCTTTTCCAGAATGTCATATTTTGATAAAAATTGCATTGAACCTATAGATTGCCTTGGGTAGTATGTTCATTTTAACAGCATTAATTCTTCTAATCCATGAGTACAGTATAGCTTAATTTGTTGTGTTGTCTTTAATTTTTTTTATCAATGTTTTATGGTTTTCTAAGTATAGCTCTTTTAACTCCTTGATTATATTTATCCCTAGGCATTTTATTCTTTTTGATGTGATTTTAAATGGGATTGTTTTCTTAATTTCTCTTTCTGATAGTTTGTTAGTATGTAGAAACACAATAGATTTCTGTATATTAATTTGTAACCTGTAAATGTACTGAATTCATTTGGTAATTATATTTTTTTGGTGGCATTATTAGGATTTTAAATATATAACATCATGCCATCTGCAAATAGTTTTACTTCTTCCTTTCCAATTTGGGTTTCTTTTATTTCTTTTTATCGTTTGTTGTAGCTTTGATTTCCAGAACTATGTTGAATAAAAGTGGTGAGAGTGGGCATCCTTGCCTTGTTTTTTATCTTAGAGGAAATGTTTTCAGGTTTTCACTATGGAGTATGATGTTGGCTGTAAGTTTTTCATATACAGCCTTTATTATGTTGAGGTATTTTCCCTCTATATTTACCTTGTTGAGAGTTTTTATCATAAATGGATGTTGAATTTTGTCAAAAGCCTTTTCTGTCTATTGAGATGATCATATGACTTTTATTTTTCAAGTTGTTAATGTGGTGTATCGCACTGATTGATTTGCAGATATTGAACTTTCCTTGCATCTCTGGGATAATTCCCACTACCTCATTGTGTATGTTCCCTTTAATGTATTGTTGAATTCAGTTTGCTAATATTCTGTTGAAGATTTTTTCATATATGTTCATCAATAATATTGGCCTGTATTTGTTCGTGTGTGTATGGTGTCTTTGTCTGATTTTGGTATCAGGTTATCCTGATACTCATTTTAGGCTCGTAAAATGAGTTCAAAAGCATGCCTTTCTCTTAACTTTTTTTGTAATAGTTGGAGAAGGATAGGTGTTAACTATTCTTTAATTAAAAAAACTTTGGAACATAGTTGATTTACAATGTTGTGTTAGTTTCAGTTGTACAGCAAAATGAATGAATTTTACATATACAGATATCCATTTTTTTTTTTAGATTCTTTTCCCATATAGGCCATTACAGAGTACTTAGTAGTTATCTATTTTATATATAGTAGTGTGTAACTATATACAAAAACTTCTGTTTTGTAAATAAGTTCACTTGTACCTTTTTTTTTTTTTTTTTAGATTCCACATATAAGTGATATCACATGATATTTCTTCTTCTCTGTCTGACCTACTTCACTCATAAAGACAATCTCTAGGTCCAACCATGTTGCTGCAAATGGCATTATTTTGCTCTCTTTTATGGCTGAGTAACATTCTATTGTATATATGTACCGCATCTTCTTTATCCATTCCCCTGTTGATGGACATTTAGGTTGCTTCCATGTTCTGGCTATTGTAAATAGTGCTGCAGTGAACATTGGGGTACATGTATGTTTCTGAATTATGGTTTTCTCTGGGTATAACCCAGGAGTAGGATTGCTCTGTCATATGGTAGTTAAATTTTTAGTTTTTTAAGGAAACTCCATACTGTTCTCCATCGTGCCTGTACCAATTTACATTCCCACCAAGAATATAGGAGGGTTCCCTGCTCTCCACACCCTCTCCAGCATTTATTTGTAGATTTTTTGATGATGGCCATTCTGACCTGTGTGAGGTAATACCTCATTGTAGTTTTGATTTGTATTTCTCTAATAATTAGTGATGTTGAGCATTTTTTCATGTGCTTTTTGGCCATCTGTATGTCTTCTTTGGAGAAATATCTATTTAGATCTTCTGCCCATTTTTTGATTGAGTTATTTTTTTTTTGATATTGAGGTGCATAAGCTGTTTGTATATTTTGGAGATTAATCCCTTGTTGGTAGCTTCATTTGCAAATATGTTCTCCCATTCTGAGCATTCTCTTGTTTTGTCTATGGTTTCCTTTGTTGTTTAAAAGGTTTTAAGTTTCTTTAGGTCCCATTTGTTTATTTTTGTTTTTATTTTCATTACTCTAGGAGGTGGATCAAAAAAGATCTTGCTGCGATTTATTTCAAAAAAATAAAAAATCCTAGCAAACAAAAGTCTAGGAACAGACGTCTTCACAGGTGAATTCCATAAAGAATAGTTAGCACCTATCTATTTTGCTGGGATTTTTTGTTGTTGTTGTTACTGGTTCAATTTCATTACTGGTAATTGGTCTGCTCATAAAAGAATCAGCTTTTTGTTTTGTTGAATTCTATGTACAATTTTATTGATTTATTCTCTAATCCTTAGGATTTTTTTTATTTAATATGCTCTTATTTTTCTAATTTTCTAAGGTGAAAACTCAGATTATTGATTTTAGATTTTTCTTCCTTTTTGATATTTACATTCAGTGCTATAAATTTCCCTCTGAGCTCTGCTTTTCTGCTGCATGCCACAAATTTTGCTTTTATGTTTTCATTTTCATTTAGTTCAAAATTATTTTTTTAATCTCTTGAGATTACTTTTTTGACCCTTGTGCTATTTAGGATGGTGTTATTTAGTCTCTAAGTCTTTTGGGATTTTCCAGTTATCTTTCTATTATTGATTTCTAGTTTAATTCCACTGTGGTTTGAGAGCAGGTATTATGATTTCTCCTCTTATAATTTGTTAAGGTGTATTTTATTGCCCAGACTGTGGTTTACCTTGGTGAATATTCCATTTGAGCTTGAGGAAAATGTGTATTCTGCTGTTTTGGGATAAAGTAGTCTATACATGTCAATTATATCTAGTTGATTGATGGTGTTGTTGAGTTCAGCTATGTCCTTACTAATTTTCTGCAGGCTAGATCTGTCCATTTCTGCTACAGGGATATTGATGTTTCCAACTATGAATAGTGGATACATTTATTTCTTCTTGCAGTTCTATTAGTTTTTGCCTCATGTAGTTTGATGCTCCGTTGTAGATCTTGAAGATCATTATGTCTCCTTGGAGAATTGACCCCTTTATCATTTTGTAATACTTGTCTTTTTCCCTAATAACCTTCCTTGTTTTGAATCTACTCTGAAATTAATACAGCTACTCTTGCTTTTTTTTGACTTGTGTTAACATGGCATGCTTTTCTCCATCTGTTTATTTTTAATCTATATGTCTTTATATCCAAAGCAAGTTTCTTGTAAACAACATATATAGTTGAGTTTTGCTTTTTGATCCACTGTGACAGTCTCTATCTTTTAATTGGTGCACTAAGGCCATTAACTTTCAAAATGATTATTGATGTAGTTGGATTAATAGTTACTATATTTGCTACTGTTCCTATTTGTTGTCCTTGTTCTTTAGTCCTACTTATGTCTTTTTTTTTGCATTTTGTAGTTTTAATTGAGCATTTTAAAATAATTTTATCATCTCTTTTTCTCAACATATCCATTATATTTCTCCCTCCCACTTTTATTTTTATTTTACTTTATTTTTTTAGTGGTTGTCCTCAAGTTCACAATATACACTTTCAACTAATCCAAGTTCACTTTCAAATAACACAATACCACTTCACAGATAGTGTGAATATCTTATAACAAAATATTTCTAATTCCACCTCTTTCATTCTTTATATAATTTCTGTCATTTACTTCACATACATAAAAACATACATCTGTGGTTTGATTTCTGATAATAATTTGGGGAAATTGTCAGTCATTATTGTTTCAAATATTTCACTGTTCTTTTCTTTATTCTTCTGCTGTTATTGCCATTATATCATGTATGTTACACCTTCTTTTTTTTACTTGTCCTGTAGTCCTCGGATATTCTATTCTTTGTTTTTCAGTCTTTATTCTCTTTTCAGTTTTGGAGTTTTCTACTGAAATCTCCTCAAGCTCATAGGTTCTTTCCTCAGTGGTGTCCACTCTACTAATAAGACCATCAAATGCTTTTTTCATTTCTGTTGCAGTGTTTTTGGTCTCTAGCATTTCCTTTTAGTTCTTTCTTAGGATTTCCATCTCTCTGTTTACTTTGCCTATCTGCTCTTGCATGATGTCTACTTTATCCAGCAGAGCCCTTAGCATACTCTTCATAGTTGTTTTAAATTCCTGATCTGGTAATTCCAACATTTCTGTTATGTCTTGCTCCAATGCTTGCTCTATCTCTTCAAATTATATTTTGTATCTTTTAGTATGTCTTGTAACTTTTTTCTTCATAGCCAGATATGATGTTCCGGGGTAAAGTGAACTACTATAAATAAGCCTTTAGAAATGTGTTGGTAAGTTTTGAGGGGAAAGGAGCATTCTATAGTCCCAGAATTAAGTCTCAGTCTTTTAATGAGGTTATGCACTGGACTCTGATTTCCACAAGTGTGTCTCAGTGTTTTATCCCCCCTTAGATAGGACAGGAGGGCTAGAGTGGGTTGCAGTTGGTTATTTCCCTTCTCTCATGTGGAAGGCTAGAGCTCACTGGAGTTGTATATTTCACTCACCAGAGGTCAATTAGATTTCTATAAAACCCCAGCAGGTTAGGTTCTGGCTAACTAGTTTTCCCTGCTGGCAGGCCTTGATAAGAACAGAGTACTCTAGAGTATTTCATAATGGTTCTTTTTCTGGAACTAGAAAACATGAAGGGGTTTCCCTGATTTATTGTGAGATCCTGATGAAACTCTTGAATGTAAGTCTCACAAAATTTGGGGGCTTCCCTATGCCTGGGACTCCCTAGAATTTTTTTTAACCTCTCAGAGTTGCCCACACTGAGCCTCCAGCAATTCATCAATTACACTTTAGTGTTTCCTTTGCTAGCCCTGGTTTCCATGACAGTGTCCATTTGTGAGTCTCTGTTCCAATAAGCCACGACTCCCTGTATTTGTTTATCCCCTCCAAGCTCGGGGGCAGCATTTTACTCTATGTCCTTCCTTGTCTTATAGATGTGAGGAGATTTATTGATATTTCTGTCTGTTCAGCTTTCTATTTGTTGTTAGAGAAGAGTGGGAACTCATAACTGCTTACATTCTTAATTAAAGGCTATTTTCTTTTAATATCACCCAATTAATACTATGTTCTACTCAGTGTATCATATGAGGAGGCACATGATGACAATTTGTCTTATTATTGGTAATGCTAATTTTTAAAGTGGTGTCTCACAGCTTTCTCTACTGTAAAAATACTATTCTTCCTTTGTAATTAATAAGTAGTATTGTGGTGAGATATTTGAGATGATGTAAATATCCTGATTGTCATTATACCTTTGCCTATTGATTTTAGTATCTATTGACACAATAAATTATTACTCTGGTATTTGCCAAAGGGTGATTTTTTTTTTTTTTGGTTTATAAAATGTAATTTTATTTTATGTTACTCTTGTTACATAGGGCATAACATTTTCACAAGGCCTTTTTGGGACTACAGTCAATGATTATTAGCAACAACAATAGTGGTCCAACTCTCTAACAATCACTAGACAAACTGAACACCCTCTCACATGTGCACAAATCTGCATGGAAAAGTACTAAAGTTTTAGACTTGGACTTGTGTACTTTATTTCCCCTTTCTAATGTATTAAGAAATGACATGCACTTTCATTTGCCAAAAGCAATGTTTGTACTCTGGCAGCAACATGCTACTTCTATTACATAGTAAAGTGAATACCAGAACTACAAAGGCAGGAGGTATAAGTGAATTTTTATTGGGAAGGGAAGTTGTCAACTTAAACAGCAGCAAATGAAGAATGAATGAGGAAACTCCCTGTTGTCACAGATACGCAAGACCTCCATCATGTATGATACAGGAGGCATTTTAATTTGTAACCTCCAGCCTCAAAGTGTCAACTGCTTTTCCATTCAATCTAATACTTCTGGTTTCCTACCAAAAAGGAATATATTAAGAGGATGGAAAAGTTGCTTTACTGAAAGAAAACCCCCGAAGAAGAGTAAGGGAAGGAATGTAGAAATCAGGAAGTTATGCAGAACAGTCTTTAAACTGTAATTAACTACATTTTCATATCTTCACAGTGATACAAAACACAGTCACTTGCAGAACTGGTTCAGATTACTTAAATACCAGATACATTTTTAGTCCTCTACATAAGTGTTTGGAAGTTACTTATGTTTATATGAAATGAAGCTATTAATACTTTTCTACAGCAGTAACTGCACACCAGAAAGGCCAAGACAAACACAAATCAAGGAATGGAGTTTTCCCAAAGCTGCGGTGTGAAAAGACTATAAACAGTTGATTCCACACACATGAATGGGTTTCTTTGCTATAGGAAATCCAAATGGAATAAGGAATGGAGATGAGTAAAAAGGTTTCTTGAGGGGAAGAAGGATGACACCCTGTATGCACTTAGTTCTCTGCCCCTTCTGCCGCATCACATTCTTCTCCTGCACTGTCTGATGTCCATAATGTTAGGTTGTCTCCAAGCAACTGCATGATGAGGGTGCTGTCTTTGTATGAGTCTTCATTCAGTGTATCAAGTTCTGCAATGGCCTCATCAAAAGCCGTTTTAGCCAGTGTGCGGGCAAGTTCTGGGTTATTAAGGATCTCATAGTAAAATACAGAAAAGTTAAGAGCCAGCCTCAGGCGGATTGGGTGTGTGGGTTGCATCTCTTTCTTGCTTATATCAAAAGCCTCTTGGTAAGCTCCTTGGGAATTATCTATCGTTTGTATCCAATCATCACCACAAGCAACTTCAGCAAGGTACCGGAAGTAATCTCCCTTCATCTTCAGATAGAAGACCTTACTCTCTGGATTAGTTGCATTGGCTATTAAATACTTATCCAACAATTTCAGGACTGTGGTGCAGATGGACCGCAGTTCGGACTCCACTTTCTCCCGATAGTCCTTAATCAGCTTCAGCTTCTTGTCGGAGGTGTCGGTCTTCTGCTCGATGCTCGAGATGACCCTCCAGGCGGACCTGCGGCCCCAGACCACGTTCTTGTAGGCCACCGAGAGCAGGTTGCGCTCCTCGTTGGACAACTCGGAGCCCTGCTCTGTCACGGCCTTCATGCAGGTGGCCATGTCGTCGTAGCGCTCGGACCGCTCGGCCAGCTTGGCCTTCTGGATCAGCTCCGTCTTCTCCATGGGGCTGGGGACAGGACAGCGAGGGCGAGCACCGACCCGGATGCCGAGGAGGGGCGCGGAGGGCCTTCACGTCTCTGTGGCCACGGCGCGATTCCCACCACTTTGATCCGCCTTTGGGTTTAGCCGAGGACCCTCCCGTCTCCCCAAAGGGTGATTTTGTATTCCATTCATTCACTCTACATTTAATTGGAATGTTATGTAAGAAATAATTATCCATTTATTTCATTTATGTGTTTATTCTACTATTATTTATATCAATATGGCCTCATGGATATTTGTTTTCTTCTATGGATTATAATTCAATATTATATTATTTATTTTTTGCCTAATTGTCCCATATTTTGGCATTGAGAGCCCCTTCAAATGACATATGGTACATAGCCTCTTCATTAACAGTAATGAAGAGGAGAAAAAGAGAATACAAAAGACAATTATAGAAAAACAGTGAGAGCCAGAAAAAAAGAACACTTCTGTGGGATCTCCAGGAATGTGTAAAATTAGCTATGTACAGTAGTTCCATTCCCCACTCCCTCAACTGTGGGAGATTTGTTCTAAGTCCCTCCACCATGGTTACCAAAATCCATTGGGCTCAAGTCCCTTATATAAAACAGCATAGTACAGTTGGCCCCCTCTACTCACAGATTCTGCTTCCTGGGATAAGGAGTGTCAACTGTATAGTGCTTACATCAAAGAAAAGTACTTGATCTGGGAAGAGATGGAGGTGAATAAAAATCATACAAAAATAGCATTATGCAATATTTCCCAACAATCCAAAGATTATATAATTATATAAATAATTGGAGAGAAAAAGATATATTGATGGTGTTCAGAATTATAAAATTTTAAGTTTCTTTATGATTCTTGAGTAAAAATATAATTATCTTTCAATTAATTTCTGGGTATTCAATTGTTTTCTGGGTATATTTCTTTAATCCACCAACTGACTAATACAGGAAGAGTTCTTGTAGGAACAAAAGCAAATAAAATAAAGTGATCACAATGAATTCTATTATCATTGTAAACCTAGATTATATAAATTAATCTGTTTTCACTATCATTTCATTACTAGCCTTATTGTGATTTTTAATTTTCTTATATTTTAAAAATATCAGTCTAGAATGCATAAATATCAGTCTAACTCAAATTTTCCACTCCCCCATAACCTCCAAGGAATAATTTGTGAAAGAACCTGAAGACAACCAGGATTTGGAAGTTAGTAAATTGTTAAGTTTGTCATGTATGAATTTCTCAAACCCTGTTTCTTAAGCTAGAGGGAAAACCATATCACATGTGATGCATAAGAATTAGTCAACAGAAAGTGGCTTTTAAAAAATGCAAAGTGCTTGCCTATCCTTACGCAACACTTCTCCTCCAAGTCCCTACTAAAATTGAGCTAAGAATAATTTGTTACTGATGTGATGTGACTTATCCTTCAGTTGAATTGAGATTAAAAAATGTTGAGACTAATAGGTCTAATACTTTATTTATCTCATTTATAGATCCATCAAAAAAACATTCTGAAAATGGTAAGTACTTTTGCTACTACCTATTTTGATGAAAGTATTTATCGTCCCCAAATCTTATTTTTATATCACTGGTGCATGATCAGGTTTATTTTTATAAGTGGTAAAATAGGTTTGTTTGTTTTTTAAGGGCAAATAACGCAAACATATCTTCAAATAGATGTTTCTGTTCACCAATTATGTCTCCTATTTCCGAGTTTATTTTGGTGTTAGTGACCTATCTCCAGGTCAAAAACCATAATCATGGGTGTATCTGAACTGTTGTCTGCTCAACATGCTGAAAAAATTAATAAAATAAAGTGATTCTTAAGTTTAGCTTGATAGCTATACTTCAAAAGTTCTATGAATATGGGAAAGGCTGTGCAAATAACTAAACTTAGAATCATGACATCAGGATATCAGTTTAATCTTTGCCATTCTAGAATTGTGTAATCCAACAAGTTTCTTGGTGTATTTAGACCTCATTTTTCTCATCTCTAAACTAAATGTGGAAGGATTAGATAGCCTCTAATATTCCCTTCAGCTCCAGGAAAATACTTTTTTAGTTGAACTATTACTATAACAATTTTCTAAATAAAGCTATACAATCTGTGACTTTTATTAATGGTTGAGGCTTAGCTAAGCTTTAAAGTTTCCAAATTGATTTGATTTGATTTTTTTTGGAAAACTTTATGTAGAAAATCAAATATAACATATATAGAGACCTAGGAGATAGTTGGAGGTTTATAGAGATCATATTCTTAACACTGCTAACATTATAATTTACAGAATATTACTCCAAATCTACCCACTTCTTAATCCTACATGAAGGCTTATATAATGTTGCTGCATCAAGCACTTAATGCAGTTTCAGAAATCATCTGCATATTTTTTTAAAGAAAATATTGTTGGCTTTGAAGTTTTATGTGAAACACAAGGAAAGTGAAGTAGTCAAATACATTTATAGAAAACATTAAAGTTGAACAAGTACGAATGACAAAGGAAGCTCAAGTGGATATACAATTCAAATTGATTCTGTTTCTTTTCAATCTCACACTCTCTCTCTCCATGGAGATATACCAGGGAAGATGTGACCATAGAATAGAGAATACATGATTTTGTATGTAATTACACACTGTTTCCATGGTGTGTGTGTGTGTGTGTGTCAATAGGGTTTTATAGCTGTTTTGTAAACCCAGTGCCCTCAAACTAGTCAGAAAAGCTAGAAGATGTTCCCAAAGATTCTGTCTTCATTAGTGAGATGTTAGGGGGAATAGAAAACTGAGATTTCAAAGTACTTACTCTATAACTACTATTGTATTAGATTCTCTGAATTATCTCACTTGATAGCCTTAATAAACTTGTTATTTTGGTATTGCATATCTAAAGTTAGCAAGATGAGTCCAAGAGAGTTTAAAGCATTTTTTTCCAGAATTTAAATGGCTAGTGGAATTTGATGTAAAACCTGCACCAATTTGACCTCTGTACCCAGGCTTGAGGAAAGTAATTGAGGGAAAGAATAATCGTAAGGCTAAGAGAACTTTTTGCTTCTCTAAAGAAGCAAAAGCACAGAAGGCTAATCTGGGGAGTTATAAATTCTGATAAAGGGATTGTGTTGCCTACACAAACAATGATGTGACCAGATTCTCCTTTGTACCATGGCATGTGACCATTGAGTGAAACACTCGATGGAGTTTCCAGGAGTACCTTCTTGTCCTGCCCATGCTTCTCGGACACTGTAGCCTGTTCCTTGCCCTAGTCTTGTGTTTATATCCCTATCTGAGGAATATTACAGAGAAAACAAGGTACAAATGAAGATCAAAAAGATAGCTCAAGTTAATTCAGTCAAATGATGGAAGCACTTTTCAGTTTTTCACTGAACATGTGTGAATATTAAAGGAAAAGGTGTGGGCTTTTTAAGGCAAAGCAGTATCTACTTCAGAGATAGCTGCTTCTAAGTGCATTTAATTTGGTGCAATTTTTGCCCCAGTAGTCAAGCATTTTCCACTACAGCAGCATTTCTCAATCTCAGTCCTGTCAACATTGTGTTGAGTGGGGTTGTCTATACATTGTAGGATGTTTAGCAGCACCCCTGGCCTCTACTCCCTAGGAGTCAGTATCATCTTCACAGTTGTGACTATCAAAAATATCTCCAGAAATTTCAAAATGTCTCCTGTTTATTTTTAAATTAATTTTTATTGGAGTCTGGTTGCTTTACAATGTTGTGTTAGCCTCCACTGCACAACAAAATGAATCAGCCACAGTGAGTATAAAAAAGCAGCAAAGACAAAAGTATAATATATTTTGCTTTTGTTTCTTTATGTAACAATGCATTCAGTCTCTATCTTTTGTCTGGTAGTTGTAATAAGGGGTTGATCAGTCAGATTTCTTACTGTTAAGCTGAATCATGACTAGGTCACAATTTATTTAGATCATTTATTAGCCTCAAGTCCTACCACCAACCTCTTATATATTTCTGCCTTTGTATTCTTGTTGTATTTGAACTGGGAGAAGTTGGCCATAATTTACAATATTTTATAGTTCATCTTTGGATTCAACTTCAGCACTGACTTTGAATATAATATCTTGAGAATGTGCAAGATTCTGCTAATTCTCTCTGCTTAACATCTCCTCCACAGCTGAAAACCTTGGGGAGAGGGAATGCTGAAACAATTGATGTGTCCACTCATTTAGGACTCAGATGTCTCTAAATTCTAAATGTATACGGTTGGGTAAAATTTAGACTATGTCTATCATTTCATTTTCTTATAAATGTCTGAAAACGCTACCCCCAAAATGCCACTCAACTTTTTCTTTTTTGCTTTTATGCTATGGGCAAATTATGAGCTATAAGATACACAGCTTATTTGAGTATGATAATCATTGAACATATACTGACACACATTTTCCCACTTCCAAAGGCTTGTTTCAGAATTAGTCTTTAAAAGACTAATTATTAAGGGCATTTTAATTTTTTATGTGCAAACTGCTCTGTTTTTTATTTTTAATTTTTATTTTATATTGGAGTAGAGCTGATTAACAATGTTTTGTTAGTTTCATGTGTACAACAGTGGTTCCATTATACATAAACATTTATCTATTGTTATTCAAATTCTTCTCCCATTTAAGTTATTACAGAGTATTGAGCAAAGTTCCATGTGCTATATACAGTAGGTCTTGTTGGTTACCTATTTTAAATATAGCAGTGTATACATGTCAATCCCAAACTCCAAGTCTGTCCCTCCTCCCCACCCTTCCCCCTTGACAACCATAAATTTGTTCTCTAAGTCTGTGATGTGTATTTCTGTTTTATAAATAAGTTCATTTTTATCATTATTTGAGACTCAGCATGTAAGCTATATCAAATGATATTTTGTCTTTCTCTGTCTGACTTACTGCACTTGGTATGATAATCTCCAGGTCCACCCATGTTGCTTCAAATGGCATTGTTTCATTATTTTTAATGGCTGAATAATATTCCATTGTAAATATGTACAGCATCTTCTTTATCCATTCATCTGTCGGTGTACATTTAGGTTGATTCCATGTCCTTGCTATTGTAAACAGTGCTGCAGTGAAGGTTGTGGTGCATGTATCCTTTTGAACCATGTTTTTCTCTGAATATATGCCCAGGAGTGGGATTGCTAGCTCCTATAGTAGCTCTATTTTTAGTTTCTTAAGGAACTTCCATACTGCTCTTCACAGTGACTGTACCAACTTACACTGTCACCAACAGTGTAGGAGGGTTCCCTTTTCTCCAGCATTTATTGTATGTAGACTTTTTGATGATGGCCATTCAGACTGGTGTTAGGTGATGCCTCATTGTAGTTTCAATTTACATTTCTCTAATAATTAGTGATGTTGAGCATCTTTTCATGTACCTCTTGGTCATCTGTATGTCTTCTTTGGAGACATGTCTATTTAGGATTTCTGCCCACTTTTTTTATCTTTTTTTTTTTTTTTTTTTTGTATATTGAGCTTCATGAGTTTTTGTAAATTTTGGAGATTAATCCCTTGTCGAGCACATCATTTGCAAATATTTTCTCCCATTCTGTGGGTTGTCTTTTCATTTTGTTTATGGTTTCACTTGCTATAAAAAAGATTTTGAGCTTGATTAGGTCCCATTTGTTTATTTTTGTTTTTATTTCCATTACTCTAGGAGATGGATCAAAAAAGATATTGCTGCAATTTGTGTCAAAGAGTGCTGTGCCTATATTTTCTCTAAGAGTTATATAGTATCTGCTCTTACATTTAGGTCTTCAATCCATTTTGAGTCTCCTTTTGTGTATGGTTAAGAACGTTCTAATTTCATTTTTTTTTTTTTTTACATGTAGCTGTTCAGTTTTCCCAGCAACACTTATTGAAGGCACTGTCTTATCTCCATTGTATAGCCTTGCCTCCTTTGTCATAGATTAATTGACCATAGGTTTGTGGGTTTATTTCTAGGACTTCTATCCTGTTCCATTGATCTATGTTTCTGTTTTTGTTCCAGAACCATACTGTTTTGATGAAGTCTGAAGCCAGGGAACCTGATTCCTCTAGCTCCATTTTTCTTCCTCAAGATTGCTTTGGGTACTCAGGATCTTTTTGTGTCTCCATACAGATTTTTGGTTCTAATTCTGTGAAAAAATGTCATTGGTAATTTGATAGGGATTGGATTGAATCTGTAGATTGCCTTGGGTAATATAGTCATTTTGACAATATTGATTCTTCCAACCCAAGAACATGGTATATCTTTCCATCTATTTGTGTCATCTTTGATTTCTTTCACCAGCATATTAGTTTATAGAGTAGAGATCTTTTGCCTCCTTAGATAGGTTTATTCCTAGGTATTTTATTATTTTTGATGAGGTGGCAAATGAGATTGTTTCTTTAATTTCTCTTTCTGATTTTTCATTTATAGCATGTAGAAATGCAAGAGATTTCTGTGTATTAATTTTGTCTTGCAACTTTACCAAATTCATTAATGAGCTCTAGTAGTTTTCTGGTAGTATCTTTAGGGTTTTCTATGTATGTATCATGCCATCTGCAAACAGTGACAGTTTTACTTCTTCTTTTCCAATTTGGATTCCCTTTATTTCCTTTTCTTCTTTGATTGTCATGGCTAGGACTTCCAAAACTATGTTGAATAAAAGTGACAGTGTACATCCTTGTCTTGTTCCTGATTTTAGATGAAATGCTTTCAGCTTTTTTTTTTTTCTTTTTTTTGGAGTATGGTGTTAGCTGTAGGTTTGTCAGATATGGCCTTTATTATGTTGAGGTATGTTCCCTGTATACCCGCTTTCTGGAGAGTTTTTATCATAAAACGATGTTGAATTTTGTCAAAAGGTTTTTCTTCACCTATAGAGATGATCATATGGTTTTTATTCTTCAGTTTGTTGATATAGTGTATCACACTGATTAATTTGTGGATATTGAAAAAATCTTGTACCTCTGAGATAAATCCCACTTGATTATGGTGTATGATTCTTTTAATGTATTGTTGGATTCAGATTGCTAGTATTTTGTTGAGGATTTTTGTGTCTATGTTCATCATTGATATTGGCCTGTAATTTTCTTCTTTTGTGATATCTTTGGTTTTGGTATCAGGGAGATGGTGGCCTCATAGAATGAGTATAGGAGTTTTCCTTCCTTTGAGATTTTTTGGAATAGTTTCAGAAGGATAGGTGTAACCTGTTCTGTAAATGTTTGATAAAATTAGCCTGTGAAGCCATCTGGTCTTGTACTTCTGTTTATTGGAAGTGTTTTAATCACAGTTTCAATTTCAGAACCTGTGATTGGTCTGTTCATATTTTCTATTTCTTCATGGTTCAGTCTTGGGAGATTACACCTTTCTAAGAATTTTTCCATTTCTTCTAGGTTGTCCATTTATTAGCATATAGTTGCTTGTCATAGTCTCTTATGATCCTTTGTATTTCTGTGGTGTTCATTGTAACTTTTCCTTTTTTCTTTTCTAATTTTATTGATTTGAGTCCTCTCCCTGATTTCGTTGATGAGTCTGGCTAAAGTTCTACCAGTTTGGTTTATCTTCTCAAAGAACCAGCTTTTGGTTTCATTGATCTTTGCTATTGTTTCCTTCATCTCTGTTTCATTTATTTCTGCTCTGATATTTATGATTTCTTTATTTCAACTAAGTTTGGGTTTTGTTTGTTTTTCTTTCTCTAGTTGCTTTAGGTGTGAGGTTAGGTTGTTTATTTGAGATATATCTTGTTTCTTGAGGTAAGATTGTATTGCTATAAACCTCCCTCTTAGAACTGCCTTTGCTGTGTCCTATAGGTTTTGGATTGATGTGTTTTGTTGTCATTTTTCTCTAGGTATTTTTTGATTTCCTCTTTAATTTATTCAGTGATCCATTGGTTATTTAGTAACAAATTTTTTAGCCTACATGTGTTTGTGTTTTTTAGTTTTTTCCCTGTATTTGATTTCTAATCTCATAGCATTGTGGTCAGAAAAGATGCTTGATGAGATATCGATTTTCTTAAATTTATTTAGGCATGATTTATGACCAAACATTTGCTCTATCCTGGAGAGTGTTCCATGTGCACTTGTTAAGAAATTGTGTTCTGCTGCTTTCAGATGGAATGTTCTATAAATATCAATTAAGTCTTTCTGGTGTAATGTGTCATTTAAGGTGTGTGTTTCCTTACTAATTTTCTGTCTGGGTGATCTGTCCATTAGTGTAAGTTGGGTGTTAAAGCCCCCCACTATTATTGTATTACTGTCAATTTACCTTCTTATGACTGTTAGCATTTGCCTTATATATTGATGTGCCCCTATGATGGGTACATAGATATTTATCATTGTTATGTCTTCTGCTTGGATTGATCCCTTGATCATTATGTAGTGCCCTTCTTTGTCTCTCATAATAGTCTTTATATTGAAGTCTATTTTGTCTGATAAATGTATTGCTACTCCAGCTTTCTTTTGATTTCCTTTTGCATGGAATACCATTTTCCATCCCTTCACTTTCAATCTGTTTGATTCTCTAGATATGAACTGGGTCTCTTGTAGACAGCATATATACAGGTCTTTTTTTTGTATCAATTTACCCAGTGTATGTCTTCTGGTTGGAGCTTGTAATCCATTTACATTTAAGGTAATTATCAACATATATGTTCTTATTGCTATTTTGTTAATTGTTTTGCATTTGTTTTTGTAGCTGTTTTTCCTTCCCTTCCTCTTTGTACTGTTGTCTTGTGATTTGATAACTAACTTTAGTGTTGTGTTTAGATTCCTTTTTCTTTTTTATGTGTGTATCTATTGTAGATTTTTGGTTTGTGGATACCATGTTTTGATATAACAGTCTTTGTATAAGCAAGATTTTTTAAAGTTCCTTGCTTTTTTATTTCAAATGCATTTCTAATAGCCAGCATTTGTGCTCTCCTCTTCTCACAATTGCTGGTTTTGGTATCATATTTTTGTGCAGATTATTTCCTAACTTTATTATATGTTTGCCTTTACCAGTGAGCTTTTCCATTCATAATTTTTGTTTGTTTGTTTCTAGTTGTGCCCTTTTTTTCCTGCCTAGAGAAATTCTTTTAGCCTTTGTTACAAAGCTGGTCTGATGGTGCTGAATTCTTTTAGCTTTTGCTTGTCTGTAAAACTTTTGATTTCTCCACTGAATCTGAATGAAAGCCTTGCTGGGTGGTGTAGTCTTCATTGTAGGTTCTTCCCTTTCATCACTTTAAATATATCATACTACTTCCTTCTGGCCTGCAGAGTTTCTGCTGAAAAATCAGATGATGAGCTTATGGGAGTTCCCTTGTCCCCTTGTATGTTATTTGTTGATTTTCCCTTGTTGCTTTTAATATTCTTTTCTTTGTCTTTAGTTTTTGCCAATTTGATTATTATGTGTCTCAGCATGTTCTTCCTTGGTTTATCCTTCTTGGGATTCTCTGTGATTCCTGGGCTTGGATGACTGTTTCCTTTGCCATGTTAGGGAAATTTTCATCATCTCTTGAAATATTTTCTCAGGTCCTTTTCTTTCTCTTCTCCTTCTGGTACCCCTA
The DNA here is from genome assembly GCF_059928025.1 of Delphinapterus leucas. Lineage (NCBI taxonomy): Eukaryota > Metazoa > Chordata > Mammalia > Artiodactyla > Monodontidae > Delphinapterus > Delphinapterus leucas. The sequence goes on from NC_143147.1 coordinate 34,950,925, forward strand.
ATTACCACTCACCAGAGCCACTGCTTCCAGTGTTCCTGTCCCCACAATGAGTCACAGCCAACCCCTGCCTCTGCAGGGGACCCTCCAACACTAGCAGGCAAGTCCGACCCAATCTCTTATGAGATCACTGCTTTTTTCCCCATGTCCTGTTGTGCATGAGACCTTATTTGTGCCCTCCAGAAGTGGAGTTTCTGATTCTCCCTGTCCTGTAGAATACCTGCATTCAAACCCCACTGGCCTTCAAAGCCAGACTCCCTGGGAAGCTCCTCCTCCTATTGCCAGACCCCCAGACTGCAGAGCCCAACGTGGGGCTCAGAAGTTTTGCTCCTGTGAGAGAACTTGTGTGGTATAATCATTTTCCAGTTTGCAGGTCGCCCACCCAGCGTGTATGGGATTTGATTTTATCACAGTTGTGCTCCTCCTACAATCTCACTGTGGCTTCTCTTTTGTCTTTGGAAGTAGGGTATCTTTTGTGGTAGGTCCCTGCATTTTTCTGTTGGTGGTTGTTTAGCAGTTAGTTGTGATTTTAGTGTTTCTGTAAGAATGGGTGAGCTCACATCCTTCTACTCCACCATCTTGCCTCCTTCTCCTAATTTATTTGTATTTGTCTGAGTGGACTCTGATGTCCAAACAGCAGACACACCAGGTATGAGTAAATCATATACCAGTTATAGTGCTGCCTTCCACTGATTCCCAGATCCAATGGGCAAAATAATCAAAGGTTCTTGGTCTTAGGCAAGCCACTTCTCCTAGCAGGCCATATTGTCCATTATGTCAAGGGAGTTGAGGGTGAGGAACACATCAAAATCTGGTTGTCTCCAAGAAGCATTAAGTCTAAATTCTTTTAGACCAAGGGAAATCAACTTAGTCAGTGGATTCTAGCAGACAAAATGCCAGATTGTTTATCCTATTATTCCAGGTTAATGCTGAAAAAGCACTAGAGGCTTCTCACTTATGACCTTCAGTGATCTTATTTGCAATCAACCAGGTGTTCATGGGTCACACCAACTAACTGAAATTAATCCATTAATTCTGTAAAATAAAATCACTAGAGCTAATTATAATTTAAATATAGTATTTTCCTCTAAATTCAAATTATTTCATAATATGAAAGTGCCATGATATTGTTTATTATTTAAGGTTTAGAGGCATAAGCACAACTTTGAAATGGTTTGGTGATCAAAGAGAAGTTCTGCCATATGGTAGTTTTTGCTTCAAGGGCCCTTGTTGCTACAAAGTTGATAATATCAAAGGCTTTTCAATACAGATTCCTAAAAGGATGTCAACATCAACATCAGCCCACTTCTCCCTTATTGCATGTTCCCTGCCATAATGTCAGGATATTTGAATCAGAGCTTTTTATTGGGGAGAATGTGTATTGACAGTTATTGATTCATAAGTCAGTATGTTGTTGCTTTACAGAACATTGCCATTTTCATGCCAGGCACTGTGCTAGGGACACAGTATATATAAAAAAAAAAAAAAAAACCTTAGATACTCTTCCTCATTTGTAGTAAAAATACGAAATTACTCATGCTCAATTTCAAGTTGATGTATGCAATATGTGTGTATTTGAGGCTGTTTACAAGGTGTGAACTTACATAGACTTAAAAACAAACAAAACATAAAGTCATAGAAGAAAGGTTAATTACTAAATCCAGAAATCAAACTTCAGTTTTTACCTAATTTTTCTCCCTTAGTTATTAGGTGTGTTTTTACTCTAACACATATTTGATTTTCAAGAGGTCTTCTTTTAATTAAACATTTTTATTTTGAGATAATTTTAGATTTATATACTGTTGTAAGAAATAATACACATCTCATGTACCTGTAATCAAATTTTACCACCATACAAAACTATAGTAGAATATCATAACAAGGTTACTGGCTTTGACACAGTCAGTATGGGGAACATTTTCATCACTACAAGGATCCCACAAGTTGCTCTTCTATAGCTACAATCACTTCCCTCTCACCCACTCCCTCACTAACACCTGGCAGGCAACAATCTCTTCACTTCTATTGTTTTGTCATTTCAAATATGTTATGTACATGAAATCATACAGTATGTAACATTTTGGAACTGGATTTTTCACTTTGCACAGTTTTCTGGAGAGTCACAGTTTGTATCTTTTTATTGATGAATAGTGTTCTATGGTATGGATGCATCATAGATTGCTTTCTCCAGTTTTATTGAGATATAATTGATATACAACATTGTGTAAGTCTATGATGTACAGCATGATGATTTAATACAGGTATACATTGAGAAGTGATTATCACAGTAAGGGTAGTTACATTCTTCACCTCGTATATTTACCATTAATTGTTGTTGCTGTTGTCATTATGATGAAAACATTTAAAATCTACTTTTCTGCAACTTTTAAGTATACAATACAGCATTATTAACTATAGTCACCATATTATACATAAGATACCCAGAATTATTTCTTTTATAATTGGAAGTTTATAGCCTCTGACCCACAGCTCCATTATCTCCCCGGCCCCCACCCAGACCCTGTCAACAACGATTTTACCCTTTGATTCTATGAGTTCAGCATTTTTTGATTCTACATGTAAGTGAGATCATACAGTTTTTGTTTTTCTCTGTCCGACTTATTTCACTCAGCATAAGGTCCTCAAGTGGCATCCATGTTGTTGTAAATGACAAAATTTCCATCTTCTACTATGGCTGAAAAATATTCTTCTGTGTGTGTCTGTGTATATCCATGTTCTCCACATTCTTTTTTATCCATTCATCAGTTGATCTCTTGGCTTTTGTGAATAATGCTGCAATGAACATGGGAGTGCAGATATATCTATGAGATCCTAATTTAATTTCCTTTGGATAAATACCTAGAAATGGGATTGCTGTATCATATAGTATTTATATGTTTAATTTTTTGTATGATGTCTATACTATTTTCCATAGTGTCTTTACCAATATATGTTCCCACCAAAGTTCTCCTTTTCTCATATTCTCATTAGTATTTGATATCTCTTTTCTTTTTGATAACAGTCATTCTACCAGGTGTGGGGTGATAGCTCAGTGTGATTTTGATTTACATTTTCCTGATGATTAGTGATAAACCTTTCCATGTACTATTTGATCATTGTATGCCTTCTTTGGGAAAATGGTAATTTCACATTACTAATGATGTTGATATTGAACATTTTTTCACATGATTATTTGCCATGTGGATATCCTCTTACATAAAATATCTTCATGTGTTCTTCCCATTTTCTAATTTGAATTTGGTTTTGTCTTTTTTGTTGACATTGTAGTTTTGTTCTATTTTGTTTAGATTTTAGTATCCTAGATGCTAGGTTGATGCAGCTTTGAAATACTTTTTTCTCTGAAAATAGTTTGGCTTTTCATATACTTAGTGGGGTATTTTGCAGATTAAAAGTTTGTAATTTGTTGAAGTACAATTTATTAAATTTTCCTATATATATTGTGAATTTGGTGTCAAATCTAAGAAATATTTGCTTAGCCTAGAACGCAAATATTGTCTATGTTTTTTTCAAAGTTTTCATAGTTTTAAGTTATAAATTTAAGTTGCAATCCATATTTATTTAACATTATAAAACATGGGACCTAAGACAAGTTTTTTTTTTTCCCTCTATAGATATCCAATTAATTTTCCACCTTCGTCAAAAATCAAGCGTATTTGTGTGGATCTATTTCTTAATTCTGTCTTCAGTTCCATTGATTTATATGCCTATCCTTCCTCAAATGAAACAGTCTTGATTTTTATAGCTATACAATAAGGCTTCGAATAGCATAGACTAATTCTTCTCACATTATTATTTTTTCTCAAAATTTATTTTAGCTATTCTATTTCATTCCCTGTTCCATATAAGTGTTAGAGCATCTACAACAAATCATGTTGCAATTTTAATATTAATTGCATTAAACCTGCATATCAATCTTTACCATATGCAGTTTTCCAATTCATAAACATGAAATATATCTCAATTTGTTTAGATCGTCTTTGTTTACCTTTATCAAGGTTAGGCAGTTTCAGAATCCAAATACTACACATATTTTGTTTGATTCATATCTAAGTTTTCTTTATTTTTTTCAGGCAATTGTAAATACACTGCATTTTTAATTTTGTTATCCATGTCTTCACTGTTTCTACATAGAAATAAGAATGATTTCTGTATGTTTATCTTGTATCCTGTCAACTTGTTAAAATAACTTTTTAGTTTTAAGATTTTTTCTTTAAATAGCTTGGAATTTTCTATGTAGACAATCATGTCGTCTGCAAAAATTGAGAATTTTTCCCTTCGTATCTGACCTGTATGATCCTCATTTCCTTTTCTTAACTTATAACACTGTTTACAAATTCTAGCACTATATTGAGTAATAAAAATTTAGAGTAGACAAATTTACATTATTTATGAGTCTCATTGGGTAAGCATTCAGTCTTAGATTATTAAGAATAATAACATTTGTAGGTGTTTTGTTTGTTATTTTTGTTGTTTTGTAGATGCTCTATATCAAATTGAGGAAGTTTCCTTTGTTACTGTATTTCTGAGAATTTTTATCATGAATGGATGCTGAGTTTTGTCAAATGTCTTGTGTATGGATTGATGTGATCATATGTTTCTTCTCTTTAGCCTGTTAATATGGTGGATCACTTTGATCGATATTGGGTGAATTATAGTAGAGTGTGCTTTTTATTGAATTGTAGAAATTGACAACTTGAGTGGTTATATCTATGTGTGTAGATTTGTTTCTGCTATTCCCTAATTATCTTTTTTTTTTTTTAATGTCTATGGGGCCTATAGTGATATCCCCTATTTCATCCCTGATATTGGTAAAATGTGTTTTCTTTCTATTTTTCTTTATCAATTTTTTTTAGTGTGTCAGTTTTCAAAGAAATATCTCTTTGTTTCATTAGCTTTTTATCTACAGTTTTGCCTTTTCAATTTTATTGATTTATGTTCTTATCTTTATTGTCCCCCTCCTTCTGCTTCATTTGGGTTTATTTTGCTTTTTGTATACAGTTTTGGTCATTGTTCTAGGTATTATATAATCTATATATAACCTACCACAGCCTAGTGATCTTATCATTTTATATGTTTGAGTGTAGTTTAGAAACTTTATCTCCCTTTCATTATTTATCTTCTCTTATTTATAACATTAATGAATTAAACATTTTTTTCCATATATTTAGATACACATCAGACATTCAATATTTTCTTCAAATTTCAAACAAGTTAGAAATTCAAGAAGAGAAGGAAAGTCTGCTGTGTTTACCTATATTTTTGTTTTTTTGTTTACCTATATTTTTGCTTGCTTGCTTTCATTGTGATATCCCTAATTTTATGTGTTAATGCTGAGCATGATCACCTAGCTGATATAGAAGGACATCCAAAAAGAGGCAGAAATTCTTATGTAAACAACTATGCCAGGAGGAACCTAAAGGAAAATGCAATTCAAATTTACTAATTGTTTCTCTATGTAGAAAAAGTGGTTGGAATCCTGACTTGAGCTTGAACAATCAGTTGCACATTCAATAAAGCCTGGGTTTGGAATTAAGTATATGAGTTTATTTCATTTACATCATTCTATCATTGATATGTCAGATTCTGTTACTACATTAAAATTCCAGTTAACTGTCACATTTCAAAAAAAGTGTTTTAAAGTTATGTTTAGTGAAGTGGATTATGTCAGAGCTGTAACATTTCTTTTTTTAAACATAATACTCCCAAGAGACTTGTTAGGATTTATTTCCACAGTGTAAAATGTGCATTCTAAAATATGTCATTTCAATATACAGTGAGGGATTTTCATTCTCACATTCATACCTCTGTAAAAATCTTAAATTATCAGTTTACTTAGGAAGTTGGAAAACACTTTTTTAAAAAAAATTTAGGGTGCTTAATTGGATGCCAATCTCTTAAATTCCTTGAATCTTTAGCTTCTTAATAAAAAATTGTGCAACATAATTTGGAAAGAAAAACTATGCACACATTATCCTACTTATAAACAATAATAGTGGATACCAAAGAAATTAATTCATATAATTTATAATTTATTCATATAAATTGGTACTTTACATATACCAATTAAGATATCTATCCATCTCAGTGAGTTTAATGCTTATATATTATAAAGCATATTTCTCAAAAAAAAAGCATATTTTTCACTTATTGGTATATGTACCTCCAGTAATGTCATTTGTTAACATGATAATTATTGGTAGAAAATCTTGTCCTTTAAAATATAGTGATAATTATTTGTAATTAGCAGTATATATATTTTGTTGGCAATTTGTATTATGATATTATTTCAACCTTATGGCAAAATATCAGAAATAGTATACAAGGAACTTTCATATATAGTCTTTACCCAGCTTCACTATTTGTTTAAACTTTTCTGCATTTGCTTTATAATTATTTTTATAAATATGTATATGAAATTTATTATGAGTGTTTTGAGAGTAGATTGGAGATACAGTGCCCTTTTATTCCAAAATCCATTAGCAAGAATTTCCTATATAACCAAAGTACTGTTAATAAAACGTGGAAATTTTATGTGGATACAATATTATTTAATCTATATTCCATATTGAATTTTTTCAGTTGTCCCAGTAATATTCTTGGCAGTATGCTGTAAATATAAATACCTTTTCTCCAATTATTTATTGATTTGTTCATTTATATCAGTATGAATTTATGTTCTTATTTTATTGAATCAGTTACAACTTGTTACTATCCTCATTTATTTTGAAGCTGAAATTTTCCTAGAGTTGGCCCACTGGGGACTCTTTTAAGCTGACTGCTATGATCTTACAATATGACTTTCATTCTTTGAGTCTTCCTTACTTTCTCTTGCCACAAGGTGTTCCAACATTTTCTAAAAATAGTTTTTTTTTTGTTTGTTTGTTTATGTTTTTATTTTTATTTTAGGCATTCTAGTAGGTGTGTGGTAGCACATTATAAATGTAATTTACATTTGTTTTGCATTTGACTGATGATCCCATGGGCTTACTAACTATATGAATATCTTCTTTTGGAAAATGTATTTTTCAAGTTTTTATACATTTTAAATTACTATGTTATTTTATTGAGTTGTAAGAATTCTTTATACTGCCTACAAATTCTTTGTAAAAATTTCCTTTTAATCTATGATTTGTCTATTTATTTTCTGACATATGTTATGCAAAAAGTTATTAATATTGGTGAAGTCTAATTTATTTTTCTTTTAATTTCTTCTTTGGTTATTGTTTTCTACTTATTTTCTCAAAAACCTTTGCTACCTACAAATCAAAAAGATATACACTTATATTCTCTTCTAAAGCTTAATACTGTTAATTTTTACATTTATGCCTATGATCTGTTTTAAATCAATATTTCAGTATTTGTATATGGTGTGAGATCATAATTCTTTATATTTTTTTACATATGGATATCTAGCACAATTATTATAAGGCTTCCTCTGTTGAAATTACCTTTGCAACTGGTCAAATATAAATTACTGTAAATATAATTTTGGTTTTGCTTATGATTTTTTGTTTGTTTGTTGCCTTACCTTACTGTGAAAAATCTATACTAAAATGTTGAATAGAAGTGATGAGTGAACATCTTTGTCATGTTCCCCATTATCAGGAATAAAAGTTAAATATTTCACCATTACATACAATGTAGGTATAGTTTTTTAAAAGATACTGTTTATGAGATTGAGAAAGTTCAATTGTACACTTAGATTGCTGACATATTTTATTTTAAAAACTACATTATTTTGTAAAATGTTTTTTCTGCATTAGATGAGATAAAAATATTTTTCAGGGCTTCCCTGGTGGTGCAGTGGTTGAGAGTCTGCCAGCCAATGCAGGGGACATGGGTTCGTGCCCCGGTCTGGGAAGATCCCACATGTCACAGAGTGGCTAGGCCTGTGAGCCATGGCTGCTGAGCCTGCGCATCCAGAGCCTGTGCTCCACAATGGAAGAGGCCACAACAGTGAGAGGCCTGTGTACCACACACACACACACAATATATATATATATTTTCAATTACTCTGTTAATATGGTGAGATACATTAACTGTTTTATCAAATGTGGAATAAACCTATTATAAAACATTTTGGTTTTTTAAAATGTTACAATAAATTTGTAAATAATCTGTCTTCCTTTTTTTCTGGTAAACCTGTAATTATTTATGTCATTATGCACCACATATAATGTTTCCTCTAAACACTCTCCAGGATTCCTCTTTTGTTCTTTTTATTATTTTATGTCTTTATTGGAGTATAATTTCCTTACAATGTTCAGTTATTTTCTGCTGTATAACAAAGTAAATCAAGTATATGTATACATATATCCCTATATCCCCTCCCTCCCACCCTCCCTATCCACCTCTCTAAGTGGTCACAAAGCACCAAGCTGATTTCCCTGTGCTATGAGGCTGCTTCCCACTAGCTATCTATTCCGCATTTGGTAGTATATATATGTCAATGGTACTCTCTCACTTAATCCCAGCTTCCCCTTCCCCCTCACCATGTCCTCAAGTCCATTCTCTACATCTGCATCTTTATTGTTGTCCTGTGCCTAGGTTCATCAAAACCATTTTTTTTTATTCCATAATATATGTTAGCATACAGTAGGAGTTTTTCTCTTTCTGAATTACTTCATTCAGTATGACAGACTCAAGGTCCATCCACCTCACTACAAATAACTCAATTTCGTTTCTTTTTATGGCTAATATTCCAATGTATATGTGAGCCACATCTTCTTTATCCATTCATCTGCCAATGAACACTTAGGTTGTTTCCATGTCCTGGCTATTGTAAATAGTGCTGCCGTGAACATTGTGGTACATGTCTCTTTTTGAATTATGGTTTTCTCAAGGTTTATGCCCAGTAGTGGGATTGCTGGGTCGTATGATAATTCTATTTTTAGTTTGTTAAGGAAACACCATACTGTTCTCCATAGTGGCTGTATCAATTTACATTCCCACCAACAGTGTATGAAGATTCCGTTTTCTCCACACCCTCTCCAGCATTTATTGTTTCTAGATTTTTTGAAGATGGCCATTCTGACCAGTGTGAGGTGATACCTCATTGTAGTTTTGATTTGCGTTTCTCTAATGATTAGTGATGTTGAGCATCTTTTCATGTGTTTGTTGGCAGTCTGTATAGCTTCTTTGGAGAAATGTCTGTTTAGGTCTCCCACCCTTTTTTGGATTGGGTTGTTTGTTTTTCTGACATTGAGCTGCATGAGCTGCTTGTATATTATGGAGATTAATCCTTTGTAAGTTGCTTCATTTGCAAATATTTTCTCCCATTCTGAGGGTTGTCTTTTCATCTTGTTTATGGTTTCCTTTGCTGTGCAAAAGCTTTTAAGTTCAATTAGTTCCCATTTGTCTATTTTTAATTTTATTTCCATTACTCTAGTAGGTGGGTCAAAAAGGATCTTGCTATGATCTATGTCACAGAATGTTCTGCCTATGTTTTCCACTAATAGTTTTATAGTGTCTGGCCTTACATTTAAGTCTTTTTTTTTTCTTTGGTACGTGGGTCTCTTACTGTTGTGGCCTCTCCCATCCCAGAGCACAGGCTCCAGATGCGCAGGCTCAGCGGCCATGGTTCACAGGCCCAGCTGCTCCATGGCATGTGGGATCTTCCTCGCCCAGGGCACAAACCCATGTCCCCTGCACCGGCATGCGGACTCTCAACCACTGTGCCACCAGGGAAGCCCTACATTTAGGTCTTTAATCCATTTTGAGTTTATTTTTTTGTATGATATTACAAAGTGTTATAATTTCATTCTTCTACATGTAGCTGTCCAGTTTTCCCAGCACGACTTACTGAAGTGGGTGTCTTTTCTTCATTGTATATTTTTGTCTACTTTGTCAAAAATAAGGTGACCATATGAAGTGGGTTTGTTGCTGGGCTTTCTAACCTCTTCCATTGATCTATATTTCTGTTTTTGTGCCAGTACCTCACTGTCTTGATTACTGTAGCTTTGTAGTGTAGTCTGAAGTCAGGGAGCCTGATTCCTCCAGCTCCATTTTTCTTTCTCAAGATTGCTTTGGCTATTCAGCTTCTTTTGTATTTCCATGCAAATTGTAAATTATTTTGCTCTAGTTCTGTGAAAAATACTATTGGTAATTTGATAGGGATTGCATTGAATCTGTAGATTAGATTGGGTAGTATAGTCATTTTCACAATATTGATTCTTCAAATCCAAGAACATGGTATATCTCTCCATCTGTTTGTGTCTTCTTAGATTTTTTTCATCAGTGTCTTATAGTTTTCTGAGTACAGGTCTTTTACATCCCTAGGTATTCCTAAGTATTTTATTCTTTTTTTGCAGTGGTGAATGAGATTGTTTCTTTGACTTCTCTTTCTGACCTTTTGCTGTTAGTGTATAGGAATGCAAGACATTTCTGAGCATTAATTTTGTATCCTGAACTTTACTAAATTCATTGATTAGCTCTAGTAATTTTCTGGTAGTATCTTTAGGATTCCCTATGTATAGTATCATGTCATCTGCAAACAGTAACAGTTTCACTTCTTTTCCAATTTGTATTCCTTTTATTTCATTTTCCTCTCTGATTGCTGCAGCTAAAACTTTCAAAACTGTGTTGAATAAAAGTGGCAGGAGTGTACATCCTTGTCTTGATCCTGATCTTAGAGGAAATGCTTATTAGAATTTCACCATTGAGAATGATATTGTCTGTGGGTTTGTCATATATGGCCTTTATTATGTTGAGGTAGGTTCCCTCTATGCCCACTTTTGGAGAGTTTTTTTTATAAAAGGGTGTTGAATTTTGCCAAAAATTTTTCTACATGCATTGAGATTATCATGTCTTTTATCTTTCAGTTTGTTAATATGGTGTATTGCATTGATTGATTTGCATATATTGAAGAATCCTTGCATCCCTGGGATAAATCCCACTTGATCATTTTGTATGATCCTTTTAATGTGCTGTTGGATTCTGTTTGCCTGTATTTTGTTGAGAATTCTTGTATCTAAGTTCTCCAGTGATATTGGCCTGTAGATTTGTTTTTTTGTGAAATCTTTGTCTGGTTTTAGTATCAGGGCGTTGGTGGCCTTGTAGAAAGATTTTTGGAGTATTCCTCCCCCTGTTATATTTTGGAAGAGTTTGAGAAGGATAGGTGTTAGCTCTTCTCTAAACGTTTGATAGAATTCACCTGTGAAGCCATCTGGTCCTGGTCTTTGTTTTTTGGAATATTTTTATTTTTAACATCTTTATTGGGGTATAATTGCTTTACAATGGTGTGTTAGTTTCTGCTTTATAACAAAGTGAATCAGTTATACATATACATATGTTCCCATATGTCTTCCCTCTTGCATCTCCCTCCCTCCCACCCTCCCTATCCCACCCCTCCAGGCTGTCACAAAGCACCGAGCTAATATCCCTGTGCCTTGCGGCTGCTTCCCCCTACCTATCTACCTTACTACGTTTGTTAGTGTGTATATGTCCATGACTCTCTCTCGCCCTGTCAAAGCTCACCCTTCCCCCTCCCCATATCCTCAAGTCTATTCTCCAGTAGGTCTGCGTCTTTATTCCTGTCTTACCCCTAGGTTCTTCATGACATTTTTTTTTCCTTAAATTCCATATATATGTGTTAGCATACGGTATTTGTCTTTTTCTTTCTGACTTACTTCACTCTGTATGACAGACTCTAGGTCTATCCATCTCATTACAAATAGCTCAATTTCATTTCCTTTTAAGGCTGAGTAATATTCCATTGTATATATGTGCCACATCTTCTTTATCCATTCATCCGATGATGGGCGCTTAGGTTGTTTCCATCTCCGGGCTATTGTAAATAGAGCTGCAAGGAACATTTTGGTACATGACTCTTTTTGAATTTTGGTTTTCTCAGGGTATATGCCCAGTAGTGGGATTGCTGGGTCATATGGTAATTCTGTTTGTAGTTTTTTAAGGAACCTCCATACTGTTCTCCATAGTGGCTGAACCAATTCACATTCCCACCAGCAGTGCAAGAGTGTCCCCTTTTCTCCACACCCTCTCCAGCATTTATTGTTTCTAGATTTTTTGATGATGGCCATTCTGACTGGTGTGAGATGATATCTCATTGTAGTTTTGATTTGCATTTCTCTAATGATTAATGATGTTGAGCATTCTTTCATGTGTTTGTTGGCAGTCTATATATCTTCTTTGGAGAAATGTCTATTTAGCTCTTCTGCCCATTTTTGGATTGGGTTGTTTGTTTTTTTGTTATTGAGCTGCATGAGCTGCTTGTAAATTTTGGAGATTAATCCTTTGTCAGTTGCTTCATTTGAAATTTCTTTCTCCCATTTTGAGGGTTGTCTTTTGGTCTTGTTTATGGTTTCCTTTGCTGTGCAAAAGAGTTGAAGTTTCATTAGGTCCCATTTGTTTATTTTTGTTTTTATTTCCATTACTCTAGGAGGTGGGTCAGAAAGGATCTTGCTGTGATTTATGTCATAGAGTGTTCTGCCTATGTTTTCCTCTAAGAGTTTGATAGTTTCTGGCCTTACATTTAGGTCTTTAATCCATTTTGAGCTTATTTTTGTGTATGGTGTTAGGGAGTGATCTAATCTCATACTTTAACATGTACCTGTCCAGTTTTCCCAGCACCACTTATTGAAGAGGCTGTCCTTTCTCCACTATACGTTCCTGCCACCTTTATCAAAGATAAGATGTCCATATGTGCGTGGGTTTATCTCTGGGCTTTCTATTTTGTTCCATTGATCTATCTTTCTGTTTTTGTGCCAGTACCATACTGTCTTGATTACTGTAGGTTTGTAGTATAGTCTGAAGTCAGGGAGCCTGATTCCTCCAGCTCCTTTTTTCGTTCTCAAGATTGCTTTGGCTATTCGGGGTCTTTTGTGTTTCCATACAAATTGCGAAATTTTTTGTTCTAGTTCTGTGAAAAATGACAGTGTTAGTTTGATAGGGATTGCATTGAATCTGTAGATTGCTTTGGGTAGTAGAGTCATTTTCACAATGTTGATTCTTCCCATCCAAGAACATGGTATATCTCTCCAACTATTTGTGTCATGTTTAATTTCTTTCATCAGTGTCTTATAATTTTCTGCATACAGGTCTTTCATCTCCTTAGGTAGGCTTATTCCTAGATATTTTATTCTTTTTGTTGCAATGGTAAATGGGAGTGTTTTCTTGATTTCACTTTCAGATTTTTCATCATTAGTATATAGGAATGCCAGAGATTTCTGTGCATTAATTTTGTATCCTGCTACTTTACCAAATTCATTGATTAGCTCTAGTAGTTTTCTGGTAGCATCTTTAGGATTCTCTATGTATAGTATCATGTCATCTGCAGTGACAGTTTTACTTCTTCTTTTCCGATTTGGATTCCTTTTATTTCCTTTTCTTCTCTGATTGCTGTGGCTAAAACTTCCAAAACTATGTTGAATAAGAGTGGTGAGAGTGGGCAACCTTGTCTTGTTCCTGATCTTAGTGGAAATGCTTTCAGTTTTTCACCATTGAGGATGATGTTTGCTGTGGGCTTGCCATATATGGCCTTTATTATGTTGAGGAAAGTTCCCTCTATGCCTACTTTCTGCAGGGTTTTTATCATAAATGGGTGTTGAATTTTGTCGAAAGCTTTCTCTGCATCTGTTGAGATGATCATATGGTTTTTCTCCTTCAATTTGTTAATATGGTTTATCACATTGATAGATTTGCGTATACTGAAGAATCCTTGCATTCCTGGAATAAACCCCACTTGATCATGGTGTATGATCCTTTTAATGTGCTGTTGGATTCTGTTTGCTAGTATTTTGTTGAGGATTTTTGCATCTATGTTCATCAGTGATATTGGCCTGTAGTTTTCTTTCTTTGTGACATCCTTGTCTGGTTTTGGTATCAAGGTGATGGTGGCCTCATAGAATGAATTTGGGAGTGTTCCTCCCTCTGCTATATTTTGAAAGAGTTCGAGAAGGATAGGTGTTAGCTCTTCTCTAAACGTTTGATAGAATTCACCTGTGAAGCCATCTGGTCCTGGGCTTTTGTTTGTTGTATGATTTTTAATCACAGTTTCAATTTCAGTGCTTGAGATTGGTCTGTTCATATTTTCTATTTCTTCCTGATTCAGTCTTGGCAGGTTGTGCATTTCTAAGAATTTGTCCATTTCTTCCAGATTGTCCATTTTATTGGCCTAGAGTTGCTTGTAGTAATCTCTCATGATTTTTTTTATTTCTGCAGTGTCAGTTGTTACTTCTCCTTTCTCATTTCTAATTCTATTGATTTGAGTCTTCTCCCTTTTTTTCTTGATGAGTCTGGCTAGTGGTTTATCTATTTTGTTTATCTTCTCAAAGAACCAGCTTTTAGTTTTATTGATCTTTGCTGTCGTTTCCTTCATTTCTTTTTCATTTATTTCTGATCTGATTTTTATGATTTCTTTCCTTCTGCTAGCTTTGGGGTTTTTTGGTTCTTCTTTCTCTAGTTGCTTTAGGTGCAAGGTTAGGTTGTTTATTTGACATGTTTCCTGCTTCTTAAGGTGGGCTTGTATTGCTATAAACTTCCCCCTTAGAACTGCTTTGGCTGCATCCCATAGGTTTTGGGTCGTTGTGTCTCCATTGTCATTTGTTTCTAGGTATTTTTTAATTTCCTCTTTGATTTCTTCAGTGATCACTTCATTATTAAGTAGTGTATTGTTTAGCCTCCATGTGTTTGTATTTTGTACAGATCTTTTCCTGTAATTGATATCTAGTCTCATGGCGTTGTGGTCAGAAAAGATACTTGATACAATTTCAGTTTTCTTAAATTTACCAAGGCTTGATTTGTGACCCAAGATATGATCTATCCTGGAGAATGTTCCATGAGCACTTGAGAAAAATGTGTATTCTATTGTTTTTGGATGGAGTGTCCTATAAATATCAATTAAGTCCATCTTGTTTAATGTATCATTTAAAGCTTGTGTTTCCTTATTTATTTTCATTTTGGATGATCTGTCCATGGGTGAAAGTGGGGTGTTAAAGTCCCCTACTATGAATGTGTTACTGTCGATCTCCCCTTTTATGGCTGTTAGTATTTGCCTTATGTATTGAGGTGCTCCTATGTTGGGTGCATAAATATTTACAATTGTTATATCTTCTTCTTGGATCGATCCCTTGATCATTATGTAGTGTCCTTCTTTGTCTCTTTTAATAGTCCTTATTTTAAAGTCTATTTTGTCTGATATGAGAATTGCTACTCCAGCTTTCTTTTGGTTTCCATTTGCATGGAATATCTTTTTCCATCCCCTTACTTTCAGTCTGTATGTGTCTCTAGGTCTGAAGTGGGTCTCTTGTAGACAGCATATATAAGGGTCTTGTTTTTGTATCCATTCAACCAATCTGTGTCTTTTGGTGGGAGCATTTAGTCCATTTACATTTAAGGTAATTATCGATATGTATGTTCCTATTCCCATTTTCTATATTGTTTTGGGTTCGTTATTATAGGTCTCTTCCTTCTCTTGTGTTCCTTGTCTAGAGAAGTTCCTTTAGCATTTGTTGTAAAGCTGGTTTGGTGGTGCTGAACTCTCTCAGCTTTTGCTTGTCTGTAAAGGTTTTAATTTCTCCATCAAATCTGAATGAGATCCTTGCTGGGTAGAGTAGTCTTGGTTGCAGGTTTTTCTCCTTCATCAGTTTCAGTATGTCCTGCCACTCCCTTCTGGCTTGTAGGGTTTCTGCTGAGAGATCAGCTGTTAACCTTATGGGGATTCCCTTGTGTGTTATTTGTTGCTTTTCCCTTGCTGCTTTTAATATGCTTTCTTTGTATTTAATTTTTGACAGTTTGATTAATACGTGCCTTGGCGTATTTCTCCTTGTATTTATCCTGTATGGGACTCTCTGTGCTTCCTGGACTTGATTAACTATTTCCTTTCCCATATTAGGGAAGTTTTCAACTATAATCTCTTCAAATATTTTCTCAGTCCCTTTCTTTTTCTCTTCTTCTTCTGGAACCCATATAATTCGAATGTTGGTGCGTTTAATGTTGTCCCAGAGGCCTCTGAGACTGTCCTCAGTTCTTTTCATTCTTTTTTATTTATTCTGCTCTGCAGTAGTTATTTCCACTATTTTATCTTCCAGGTCACTTATCCATTCTTCCGCCTCAGTTATTCTGCTATTGATCCCATCTAGAGTACTTTTAATTTCATTTATTGCATTGTTCATCGTTGCTTGTTTCATCTTTATTTCTTCTAGGTCCTTGTTAACTGTTTCTTGCATTTTGTCCATTCTACTTCCAAGATTTCGGATCATCCTTACTATCATTATTCTGAATTCTTTTTCAGGTAGACTGCCTATTTCCTCTTCATTTGTTAGGTCTGGTGCATTTTTATCTTGCTCCTTCATCTGCTGTGTGTTTTGCTGTCTTCTCATTTTGCTTATCTTACTGTGTTTGGGGTCTCCTTTTTGCAGGCTGCACGTTCATAGTTCCTGTTGTTTTTGATGTCTTTCTCCAGTGGCTAAGGTTGTTTCAGTGGGTTGTGTAGGCTTCCTGGTGGAGGGGACTAGTGCCTGTGTTGTGGTGGACGAGGCTGGATCTTGTCTCTCTAGTGGGCAGGTTCACGTCTGGTGGTGTGTTTTGGGGTGTCTGTGGCCTTATTATGATTTTAGGCAGCCTCTCTGCTAATGGGTGGGGTTGTGTTCCTGTTTTGCTAGTTGTTTGGCATAGGTTGTCCAGCACTCTGGCTTGCTGGTCATTGAGTGAAGCTGGGTGCTGGTGTTAAGATGGAGGTCTCTGGGAGATTTCCGCCATTTAATATTATGTGGAGCTGGGAGGTCTCTTGTTGACCAGTGTCCTGAAGTTGGCTCTCCTACCTCAGAGGCAGAGCCCTGACTCCTGGCTGGAGCACCAAGAGCCTTTCATCCACATGGCTCAGAAAAAAATGGAGAAAAAGTAGAGAGAATTAGTAGAAGTATGAGGAAAGAAAGAAGGGAAGGAGAAAAGGAAGGAAGGAATAAAGAAGCAAAGAAGGAAAGAAAGGAGGGAGGGAGGGAGGGAGGAAGGAAGGAAGGAGGGAAAGAAGGAAAAAAGACAGAAAGAAAGAAGATACAGTAAAAATAAAATAAAGTATAATATAGTTATTGAATTAAAAAATATTTAGAAAAAAAAAAAAAAAGGGACGGATAGAACCTTAGGACAAATGTTGGAAGCAAAGCTATACAGAGAAAATCTTACACAGAAGCATACACATACACCTTCACAAAAAGAGGTAAAGGGGGAAAAATCATAAATCTTGCTCTCAGAGACCACCTCCTCAATTTGGGGTGATTCGTTGTCTAAAGGAGGGAAGGAAGGAAGGAAAGAAAGAAAGAAAGAACGAAGGTAAAGTATAATAAAGTTATTACAATTAAGATTAATTATTAAGAAAAAAAATTTTTTTAAAAAACCATGGACGGATAGAGCCCTAGGACAAATGGTGGAAGCAAGAGTATACAGACAAGATCTCACACAGAAGCATACACGTACACATTCACAAAAAGAGGAAAAGGGAAAAAAATCATAGGTCTCGCTCCTAAATTCCACCTCTTCAATTTGGGATCATTCCTTGTCTATTCAGGTATTCCACAGATGCAGGGTATATCAAGTTGATTGTGGAGCTTTAATCTGCTGCTTCTGAGGCTGCTGGGAGAGATTTCCCTTTCTCTTCTTTGTTCTCACAGCTCACAGGAGCTCAGCTTTGGATTTGGCCCTGCCTCTGCATGTAGGTCGCTGGAGGGCGTCTGTTTTTTGCTCAGACAGGACGGGGTTAAAGGAGCCGCTGATTCGGGGGCTCCGGCTCACTCAGGCCGGGGGTGTAGGGGGAAAGGAGGGGCACTGCGTGCGGGGCGGACCTGCGGCGTCAGAGGCGGCGTGACGTTGCGGCAGAGGCCGGCGTGACGTTGCACCAACCTGAGGCCCACCGTGCGTTCCCCCGGGGAAGTTGTCCCTGGATCCCGGGAACCTGGCAGTGGCGGGCTGCACAGGCTCCGCGGAAGAGGGGTGTGGAGAGTGACCTGTGCTTGCACACAGGCCCCTTGTTGGCGGCAGCAGCAGCCTTAGCGTCTCCCGCCCGTCTCTGGGGTCTGCGCTTTTAGCCGCGGCTCGAGCCCGTCTCTGGGGTTCGCGCTTTTAGCCGCGGCTCGCGCCCGTCCCTGGGGTTCGCCCTTTCAGCCGCGGCTCGCGCCCGTCTCTGGAGTTCCTTTAAGCAGCACTCTTAAACCCCTCTCCTCGCGCACCAGGAAACAAAGAGGAAAGAAAAAGTCTCTTGCCTCTTCGGCAGGTGCAGGCTTTTCCCCAAACTCCCTCCCGGCTAGTCGTGGTGCACTAACCCCTTCAGGCTATGTTCAAGCCACCAACCCCAGTCCTCTCCCTGCGCTCCGTCCAAAACCGAAACCCGAGCCTCAGCGCGCAGCCCTGCCCGCCCCGGCGGGTGAGCAGACAAGCCTCTCGGGCTGGTGAGTGCCGGTCGGCACCGATCCTCTGTGCGGGAATCTCCCCGCTTTGCCCTCCGCACCCGTCGCTGTGTACTACTCTGCGGTCCCGAAGCTCCCCCCTCCGCCTTCCGCAGTCTCCGCCCGTGAAGGGGCTTCCTAGTGTGTGGAAACTTTTCCTCCTTCACAGCTCCCTCCCACTGGTGCAGGTGCCATCCTTATTCTTTTGTCTGTTTTTTCTTTTGCCCTACCCAGGTACGTGGGGAGTTTCTTGCCTTTTGGGAGGTCTGAGGTCTTCTGCCAGCCTTCAGTAGGTGTTCTGTAGGAGTTGTTCCACGTGTAGATGTATTTCTGGTGTATCCGTGGGGAGGAAGGCGATCTCCACGTCTTACTCTTCCGCCATCTTCAGGGTCCCCCCCTAGAATATTTTTAATCACAGTGTCAATTTCAGTGCTTGTGACTGGTCTATTCACATTTGCTGTTTCTTCCTGGTTCAGTCTTGGAAGGTTGGACTATTCTAAGAATTTGTCCATTTATAACAGACTGTCCATTTTATTGGCATATAGTTTTTTGTAGTAGTCTCTCATAATCTTTTGTATTTCTGCAGTGTCAGTTGTTACTTCTCCTTTTTCATTTCTAATTCTTTTGATTTGAGTCTTCTCCAATTTTTCCTGATGAGTCTGGCTAATGGTTTATCAGTTTGTTTTTTTTAATCTTCTCAAAGAGCACACTTTTAGTTTTATTGATCTTTGCTATTGTTTCCTTCATTTCTTTTTCATTTATTTCTGATCTGATTTTTATGATTTCTTGTCTTCTGCTAACTTTGGGTTGTTTTTGTTCTTCTGTCTCTAATTGCTTTAGGTATAAAGTTAGGTCGTTTATTTGATATTTTTCTTGATTCTTGAGGTAGGATTATATTGCTATAAACTTCCCTCTTTGAGCTGCTTTTGCTGCATCCCATAGGTTTTGGGTCATCGTGTTTTCATTGTAATATTTTTTCTAGGTATTTTTTGATTTCTTCAGTGATGTCTTCGTTATTTAGTAGTGTATTGTTTAGCCTCCATGTGTTGGTAGTTTTTACAGTTGTTTTTTTTTTTCCCTGTAATTGATATCTAGTCTCATAACACTCTGGTCAGAAAGGATACTTGATATGATTTCAATTTGCTTAAATTTACCGAGGTTTGATCTGTGACACAAGATATGATCTCTCCTGGAGAATGTTCTATGTGCACTTGAAAAGACAATATATTCTGTTGTGTTTTGATGGAATGTCCTATAAATATCAATTAAGTCCATCTGGTCTAATATGCCATTTAAAGCTTGTGTTTCCTTTTTTATTTTCTGTTTGAATGATCTGTCCATTGGTGTAAGTAGGGTATTAAAGTCTCCTACTATTATTGTGTTACTGTCAATTTCCCCTTTTAGGGCTGTTAGCATTTGCCTTATGAATTAAGGTGCTCCCATGTTGGATGCATAAATATTTACAATTGTTAAGTCTTCTTGAATTGATCCCTTGATCATTATGTAGTGTCCTTTTTTGTCTCTTGTAATAGTCTTTATTTTAAAGCCTATTTTGACTGATATGCATATTGCTACTCCAGCTTTATTTTGATTTCCATTTGCATGGAATGTCTTTTTTCCATCCCCTCACTTTCAGTCTATGTGTCCTTAGGTCTGAAGTGGGTCTCTTGTAGACAGCATATATATATATAGGTCTTGTTTCTGGATCCATTCAGCCAGTTTATATCTTTTGGTGGGAGTATTTAATCCATTTATATTTAAGGTAGTTATCAATATGTATGTTCCTATTACCATTTTCTTAATTGTTTTGGGTCTGGTTTTGTAGGTCTTTTTTTTCTCTTCTGTTTCCCACCTAGAGAGCTTCCCTTAGCATTTGTTGTAAAGCTGGTTTTGTTGTGCTGAATTATCTTAATTTTTACTTGTGTGTAAAGGATTTAATTTCTCTATCCAATCTGAATGAAATACTTGCTGGGTAGAGGAATCTTGCTTGCAGTTTTTTTCCCTTTCATCACTTTAAATATGTCCTGCCACTCCCTTCTAACTTGCAGAGTTTCAGCTGAAAGATCAACTGGTAACCTTATGAGGATTGCCCTGTATATTATTGGTTGCTTTCCCCTTGCTGCTTTTAATATTTTTTCTTTGTATTTAATTTTTGATAGTTTGATTAATATGTGTCTTGGCATGTTTCTCCTTGTGTTTATCCTGTGTCTTTTATCCTGTGTCTTTTCTTCTTGAACTTGATTGACTATTTCCTTTCCCACGTTATGGAAGTTTTCAAGTATAATCTCTTCAAATATTTTCTCACATCCTTTCTTTTTCTCTTCTTCTTCTTGAACCCTTATAATTGAATGTTGATGCATTTAATGTTGTCCCAGAGGTCTCTGAGACTGTCCTCAATTCTTTTCATTCTTTTTTTCTGTATTCTGCTCTGAAGCAATTATTTCCACTGTTTTATCTTCCAGGCCACTCATCCATTCTCCTGCCTAAGTTATTCTGCTATTGATTCCTTCTAGAGTATTTTTAATTTCATTTATTGTGTTGTTCATCATTTTGCTCTTTAGTTCTTCTAGGTACTTGTTAAATGTTTCTTGTATTTTCTCCATTCTGTTTGTGAGATTTTGGATCACATTTACTATTATTACTCTGAATTCTTTCTCAGATAGACTGCCTATTTCTTCTTCATTTGTTTGTTCTGGTGAGTTTTTACCTTGCTCCTTTATCTGCTGTATATTTCTCTGTCTTCTCATTTTGTTGAACTTACAGTGTTTGGGTCTCCTTTTTGCAGCCTGCACATTCATATTTCCTCTTATTCCTTGTGTCTGCCCCCAGTGGTTGAGGTTTTTTCAGTGTCTTATGTAGGCTTCCTGGTGGGTGAGACCAATGCCTGTGTTCTGGTGGGGGGGCTGGATATTGTCCCTCTGGTGGGTATGATGATGTCTGTTGGTGGGTTTTGGTGTGTCCATGTACTTACTGTGACTTTAGGCAACTTGTCTGTTAATGGGTGTGGTTGTGTTCCTGTCTTGCTAGTTGTTTGGCATGGGGCATCCACCAGTGGAGCTTGTTGGCTGTTGGGTGTAGCTGGGTCTTAGTGTTGAGATGGAGATCTCTGGGAGAGCTCTCACTGATTAATATTACATGGGGATGGGAGGTCTCTGGTGGTCCAATATCCTGGACTCAGCTTTCGCACCTCAGACTCTCAGACCCAGCACCCATCCAGAGCACCAAGACCCTGACAGACACGTGGCATGAGCAAAAAGGAAGAAAAAAATAGAAAGAAAAAGAATAAGAACAAATGACAAAAAAACCCAAACAGACAGAACCCCAAAACAAATGGTAAAAGCAAAACTAAACAGACAAAAGCACACAAAGAAACATACACACACACTCACAAAGAAGAGGAAAAGAAAAAGTAAGAGAGCAACCAAACCAATAAACAAGCTCACAAATGAAAACAAACACTAAAAACTAAACTAAGGTCTTCTACCAGCATTCAGAAGACATTCACAGCATTTCATGTGTTTGTCAACAAACACATGAAAGGATGCTCAACATCACTGATCATTAGAGAAATGCAAATCAAATCTACAATGAGGTATCATCTCACCCCAGTCAGAATGGCCATGATCAAAAATCTACAAACAATTAATGTTGGGGAGGGTGTGGAGAAAAAGGAACCCTCTTGCACTGCTGGTGGGAATGTAAACTGATACAGCCATCATGAAGAACAGTATGGAGGTTCCTTAAAAAATTAAAAATAGAACTACCATATGACCCAGCAGTCCCACTGCTGGACATATACCCTGAGAAAACCATAATTTAAAAAGAGTCATGTACCATAATATTTATTGCAGCTCTATTTACAATAGCCAGGACATGGAACCAACTTAAGTGTCCATCAACAGAAGAATGGATAAAGAAGATGTCGCCCATATATACAATGGAATATTACCCAGCCATAAAAATAAATGAAAATGAG
The DNA here is from genome assembly GCF_059928025.1 of Delphinapterus leucas. Classification (NCBI taxonomy): domain Eukaryota; kingdom Metazoa; phylum Chordata; class Mammalia; order Artiodactyla; family Monodontidae; genus Delphinapterus; species Delphinapterus leucas. The sequence continues at coordinate 34,973,314 of NC_143147.1, forward strand.
TTATTGGCAGTGAGGTGGATGGACCTGGAGTCTGTCATACAGAGTGAAGTAAGTCAGAAAGAGAAAACCAAATACCATATGCTAACACATATATATGGGATCTAAAAAAAAAAAAAAAAAAGGCTCTGAAGAACCTAGGGACAGGACAGGAATAAAGTTGCAGATATAGAGAATGGACTTGAGGACATTGGGAGGGGAAAGGGTAAGCTGGGATGAAGTGAGAGAGTGGCCTGGACAGATATACACTACCAAATGTAAAATAGAAAGCTAGTGGAAGCAGCCACACAGCACAGGGAGATCAGCTCAGTGCTTTGTGACCACCTAGACGAGTGGGATAGGGAGGGTGGGAGGAAGACACAAGAGGGAGGAGATATAAGGATATATGTATATGTATAGCTGGTTTACTTTGTTATAAAGCAGAAACTAACAAAAAAAAAAAAACTAAACTAAGATAAACATAAAACCAAAAACAAATCAAAGCAAAAAGCAAACCCCAAGTCTACTGTGGCCTTCAAATTCCACTGCCTCAATTTTGGGAACACTCGTTGCCTATTCAGGTATTCCATAGATGTAAGGTTTATCAAGCTGGTTGCAGGTATTTAATCCACTGCTTCTGAGGCTGCATAGAGAGATTTCCCTTTGTCTTGTTTGTTCACACAGCTCCTGGGGTTCAGCTTTGGTTTTGGCCCAACCTCTGAGTGTAGGCTGCCCTCAGGCATCTCTTCCTTGCCCTGACCTGAGGGGGTAAAAGCAGCTGCTGATTAGGGCTCTCTTGTTCACTCTGGCTAGGGAGAGGGAGGGGTACGGTAGTCATAATTGGGATGCTGAGAGTGCCTGTGGCAGCAGAGGCCAGCATGTAGTTGCAACAGCCTGAGGTGTGCTGTGGGTTCTCCAGGGGAAATTGGCCCTGGGTCACGGGTCCTTGGTAGTGGCCTGCTGCACAGGCTCCCGGGAGGGTGTGGATAGTGACCTGTGTTTGCACACATGACTCTTTGTGTCAGTGACAGCAGTGGTAGCAGTCTGTGCCCATCTCTGGGGTCCGAAATGATAGCCGTGGCTCACCCCCATCTCTGGAGCTTGCGTAGGCAGTGCTCTGCTATCTGTGAGCACAGGAAACAGGAAGCCATTTTCCTCCAGCACCCCAAAACAATGGCCTCTTGCCTTTCCCCAAGTCCAGACTTTTTCCCAACCTCCCTCCCAGCTAGCTGTGGCACACTTGCCCCTTCAGGCTGTCTTCACACAGCCAACCCCAGTCCTCTCCCTGGGGTCTGACTGAAGCCTGAGCTTCAGCTCCCAGTCTCCACCTGCCCCAGTGGGTGAGCAGATAAGCGTCTCAGGCTTGTGAGTGCTGCTTAGCACTGATCCTCTGTGTGGGAATCTCTCCACTTTGCCCTCTGCACCCCTGTTGCTGTGCTCTCTTCAGTGACTCTGAAGCTCCCCACCCACCATTCCCGCCAGTGAGGGGGCTTCCTAGTGTGTGGAAACTTTTCCTCCTTCACAGCTCCCTCCCAGAAGTGCAGGATCTGTCCCTATTCCTTTGTCTCTTCTTTTTTTCTCTTTTTTCTTTTGTCCTACCCAGGTATGTGGGAATTTTCTTGCCTTTTTGGAAGTCTGAAGTGTTCTGCCAGCATTCAGTAGGTTTTCTGTAGGAGTTGTTCCACATATAGATGCGCTTTTGATATATTTGTGGGGAGGAAGGTGATCTCCACATCTTACTCCTTCGCCATCTTGACTGTCTCCTCAAGGTTTTCCTTTTATCTTTTGTTTTCAGAAGTTTGACGATGATTTACCTTGGTAGTTTTGGTTGTTGTTGTTTCTACACTATTTTTCTTGGAGTTTACAGAGATTGTTAGGACTATGTTCATTTTTAAAACAAATTTGGTAAATTTTATATGATTATTTCTTTAAATAGTTTTATGCCCCACTCCTTTGTCTTCTAAGAGTTCAAATGCAAATTTTATAGATTTACAGTTACTAAAGCTCTGCTATGTTTACCTTTTAAAATTATTGTTTTCTGTTTATTCTTCAGATTATATAATTTATATTCTTATATTCAAGATTAACATTTTTCTCTACTATTTCTTATTCACTGTAAGTGGATTTTTACATCAGATATGGTACTTTTAAAAACCAGAATTTCCATTTAATTAAATTTTTATTTTACTATTGATTTCCAATATATTATTTCATTATGATCATGTTTTGTTTGTTTGTTTTCAAGTTCTTGGATACATTTAAAATATCTCTGCATTACAGACCTGTGTGCAAGTTCTACTATCTGGATTATGACTATTTTTCTCTTTACTATGGACCACATTTTTCTCTTCAAATGTCTAATTATGTGTGGTTATTTGCTGGATATTGTAAATATAGGATATATAGAGTGTAGATTATGTTGTTAGTAAATTACTGACATTACTTTGGTTCTGTTAAAACTGGTTCAATTCCTTATTTATGTAGGTATCTTTAAGTTTTGAACTCAGTTGTAAACTTAGAAGCTTACTCATGATTTCACTTTATGGTTCTAATTCCTTAGTAGTGGGCATTATGCTGGCTTAACTGAGTGCCTGGTGTGTTCAATGAGGTCTCCACACTTTGGCTGAAATGGAACTCTAATAAATTCCATCACTGCCAAGTCACTGATAGCACTATCAACTGTCAGTTCTCTGCTAAGCCTTGTGTAATCTCATTCACAATGAATACCCATACAGATTTGTGGGGTCCTCTTTTTGTGTACACTCCAACTTTACTGGTATTCTGTCACAAATTCTACCTGCTCTGCTTTTGTATCAGGAACTCTTGATTCTACATCCTTAGCTCACCAAACTGCTATTCCACTTCTGGTCCACTTTCCTCCTCAAAGCAGAAAGCTAAGGCAATCTTGATATGATTGATAAGCTCACCTCACTTGTTTTTCTTCTTTCAAGGGCCATATTCCTGTGCTACCTGTTGTTCAAGGTGGCTAAATAGTGTGTCTTCATATATTTTGTTCAGTGTTATAGTTGTTTTCAGTAGTAAGACAGATCTAGTATCTATTACATTTTGGCCAATACTTGAGGTCAATACCATGTATTTTCATATAATATTATTATATTACTTCATAAAACTTTCTTTTTTCAAGTTTAATTGAGATATAAATGACATACAGTTCTGTGTAAGTTTAAGGTGTATAGCATAGTGATTTGCTTACATATATTGTGAAATGATTACTACAGTAAATTAAACATCCTTAATCTCATATAGATACAAAAAGAAAAAGGAAAAATTATACTTTCTTGAGTAGGTTAAAGCAACCTTTAGCTGTGTGAGTAAATTTTTGTCATGCAAGTGCATGCATTTTTTAAATTGCCTAGATAGTGAATCTAATAATATCAGCTGTATCTGCTCATGTACTCTTTTATTTTTCATTTTGTAAAGTGGTGTAAATTACCACCAACTTTCTAAAACATTTAAGAAATAAGGGAGGTAATCTACATGAAAGTTCTTTGTGAAATATAAAGTGCTAGAAAATGAAAGATGTTATTATTACAGGGCAAAGGTAAGTTTTAGTTCAGTCTGTGATCACAAATTCAAACAGAAAGAAGTAGAAATAGTTACTTTTTTAATGGTATTCATTTCCCTTAATTTTTTATAATAGCATTAACCTGGAGAAAATAAAATTCTATTGTATTTTTACTAAGCAAGTGAAGATGATCTAATTATTATAAGTTTTAAGGAATTAGATGAATAACAGGAATTTTCCTGAAGTGTATGTTACATATATTCCTTAAATGGATATGGCTGTAAAGCTTATAAGTAATTCCACAGAATAATATGGGTTATTTTAGAAAGTACCCTGTATTTTAGAAAATACCTTCAAATACAGGCTTTTGCTTTGTTGGTGACTGCCTAAACTCTCTATTCTTTACCCTCCATGTGAGCTAATTAACTTCAGAACAGCTACTTATGGTGGTCATTAGAAGACTTTTGATAATGGAACTGATATTATTCCCTTAGATAATTTAGCCCCTTCCTAATTTAAATTAAACACTTCCCTTTTTGTCAATTATGAGTTTTATTTTAAGGGTTAATATAGTGGCATTATTTTTTTATTTACAATGAGACATTTGAGAAATGAGTTATTGGAAATTCCCTGTAAGTCCAGTGGTTAGTACTCTGTGATTTCAAAAAAGAATTGTGTTATTTTATTCACCAGAATATTTTCCCAAGGTTCTCCTTTGGGAAACATTAGTTTCTTGAAAATACAATCTAAATATGTTAGTCATAATTTTATGGTTAGAAAAAAAAGTTACAATGAAATTAGAATGTTTGGCATGGAACACAAAATCCTATTAGCAACAAAGATCTGTGACAATCTAAGAGTGACACACACCATGGGAATCTATTACAGAGCTAATCATTCTCTCAGATTATTTCTGGGGATCTCGGGGAGAAACTCTGTCGTCTCAGAAAGGGACAAATTTCTTCCCAATTTACCAAAATTAATTTAAATTGGCTGCTAGCTTATCACACCATCTGCAGGGGTTATTCCAAAGGAGGAAGAACATACAGAGAAAAAGCATTCAGGCACCATTTAGAAAAGGTAGCAAGGATTTAAGTCTGATATAGAAGAAAGGGGAAGCATGGTACTCATCAAGTAATTTGAGATTATTCTTTTTTTCCAGAGTCTAAACAGATCACATTCCTCCCCATTCCCCCTATTTATCATAATTAGATAAAGTGATCTGATTTTAGATTTGCTAATGCTCAGTTTAAGAGGGATGTCTAGCAAGTCATGTGCCCAAGATTGCAGAATTATAAAGACAAAGAGGATATAGGTTTCTTCCCTGGAGTTCACTGATACTTTTAGTACTGCCTGTGTTTGGGGAAGTTTCTGTGATCCATCAGGGGATATCAGATAAATAAAATTGGGAAAAGTACACTGATTCATTGCCAATATTCTTTAAAAGAGAGAGGAGAGTGAAAGTACTATAGTTGTTGTCTTATTAAATGAAGTAAGTACAGTCACAAGAATGATATGCAGATAGAAGAAGAAAAGAGAACAAGAAAGAAGTGAAAAGAGCATACAGAGTAAAGAAATAATGTAGGGGGACCTTGAATATGGCGGAAGAGTAAGACACGGAGATCGCCTTCCTCCCCACGGATACACCAGAAATACATCTACACATGGAACAACTCCTACAGAACACCTACTGAAGGCTGGCAGAAGACCTCAGACCTCCCAAAAGGCAAGAAACTCCCCATGTACCTGGGTAGGGCAAAAGAAAAAAAGAAAAAACAGAGACAAAAGAATAAGGATGGCACCTGCACCAGTGGGAGGGAGCTGTGAAGGAGGAAAAGTTTCAACACACTAGGAAGCCCCTTCACGGGCGGAGACTGCGGGAGGCGGAGGGGGGAGCTTCGGGACCGCAGAGTAGTGCACAGCGACGGGTGCGGAGGGCAAAGCGGGGAGATTCCCGCACAGAGGATCGGTGCCGACCGGCACGCACCAGCCCGAGAGGCTTGTCTGCTCACCCGCCGGGGCGGGCAGGGCTGCGCGCTGAGGCTCGGGTTTCGGTTTTGGACGGAGCGCAGGGAGAGGACTGGGGTTGGTGGCCTGAACATAGCCTGAAGGGGTTAGTGCACCAAGACTAGCCGGGAGAGAGTTTGGGGAAAAGCCTGCACCTGCCAAAGAGGCAAGAGACTTTTTCTTCCCTCTTTGTTTCCTGGTGTGCGAGGAGAGGGATTTAAGAGCGCTGCTTAAAGGAACTCCAGAGAGGGGCGCGAGCCGCGGCTAAAAGCGCGAAACGCAGGGACGGGCGGGAGACGCTAAGGCTGCTGCTGCCGCCAACAAGGGGCCTGTGTGCAAGCACAGGTCACTCTCCACACCCCTCTTCCGCGGAGCCTGTGCAGCCCGCCACTGCCAGGTTCCCGGGATCCAGGGACAACTTCCCTGGGAAAACGCACGGCGGGCCTCAGGCTGGTGCAACGTCACGCTGGCCTCTGCCACAACGTCACGCCGCCTCTGATGCCGCAGGCCCACCCCGCACGCAGTGCCCCTCCTTCCCCCCCACACCCCCGGCCTGAGTGAGCCGGAGCCCCCGAATCAGCGGCTCCTTTAACCCCGGCCTGTCTGAGCAGAAAACAGACGCCCTCCAGCGACCTACACGCAGAGGCAGGGCCAAATCCAAAGCTGAGCTCCTGTGAGCTGTGAGAACAAAGAAGAGAAAGGGAAATCTCTCCCAGCAGCCTCAGAAGCAGCGGATTAAAGCTCCACAATCAACTTGATATACCCTGCATCTGTGGAATACCTGAATAGACAAGGAATGATCCCAAATTGAAGAGGTGGAATTTAGGAGTGAGATCTATGATTTTTTTCCCTTTTCCTCTTTTTGTGAATGGGTACGTGTATGCTTCTGTGTGAGATCTTGTCTGTATACTCTTGCTTCCACCATTTGTCCTAGGGCTCTATCCGTCCATGGTTTTTTAAAAAAATTTTTTTTCTTAATAATTAATTTTAATTGTAATAACTTTATTATACTTTACCTTCGTTCTTTCTTTCTTTCCTTCCTTCCTTCCTTCCCTCCTTTAGACAACGAATCACCCCAAATTGAGGAGGTGGTCTCTGAGAACAAGATTTATGATTTTTCCCCCTTTACCTCTTTTTGTGAAGGTGTATGTGTATGCTTCTGTGTAAGATTTTCTCTGCATAGCTTTGCTTCCAACATTTGTCCTAAGGTTCTATCCGTCCCTTTTCTCTTTTTTTCTAAGTATTTTTTAATTCAATAACTATATTATACTTTATTTAATTTTTACTGTATCTTCTTTCTTTCTGTCTTTTTTCCTTCTTTCCCTCCTTCCTTCCTTCCTCCCTCCCTCCCTCCCTCCTTTCTTTCCTTCTTTGCTTCTTTCTTCCTTCCTTCCTTTTCTCCTTTCCTTCTTTCTTTCCTCATACTTCTACTAATTCTCTCTACATTTTCTCCCTTTTATTCTGAGCCGTGTGGATGAAAGGCTCTTGGTGCTCCAGCCAGGAGTCAGGGCTCTGCCTCTGAGGTAGGAGAGCCAACTTCAGGACACTGGTCAACAAGAGACCTCCCAGCTCCACATAATATTAAACGGTGGAAATCTCCCAGAGACCTCCATCTTAACACCAGCACCCAACTTCACTCAACGACCAGCAAGCCAGAGTGCTGGACAACCTATGCCAAACAACTAGCAAAACAGGAACACAACCCCGCCCATTAGCAGAGAGGCTGCCTAAAATCATAATACGGCCACAGACACCCCAAAACACACCACCAGACGTGAACCTGCCCACTAGAGAGACAAGATCCAGCCTCATCCACCACAACACAGGCACTAGTCCCCTCCACCAGGAAGCCTACACAACCCACTGAAACAACCTTAGCCACTGGAGACAGACATCAAAAACAACGGGAACTACGAACGTGCAGCCTGCAAAAAGGAGACCCCAAACAGTAAGATAAGCAAAATGAGAAGACAGCAAAACACACAGCAGATGAAGGAGCAAGATAAAAATGCACCAGACCTAACAAATGAAGAGGAAATAGGCAGTCTACCTGAAAAAGAATTCAGAATAATGATAGTAAGGATGATCCGAAATCTTGGAAGTAGAATGGACAAAATGCAAGAAACAGTTAACAAGGACCTAGAAGAAATAAAGATGAAACAAGCAACGATGAACAATGCAATAAATGAAATTAAAAGTACTCTAGATGGGATCAATAGCAGAATAACTGAGGCAGAAGAATGGATAAGTGACCTGGAAGATAAAATAGTGGAAATAACTACTGCAGAGCAGAATAAAGAAAAAAGAATGAAAAGAACTGAGGACAGTCTCAGAGACCTCTGGGACAACATTAAACGCACCAACATTCGAATTATAGGGTTTCCAGAAGAAGAAGAGAAAAAGAAAGGGACTGAGAAAATATTTGAAGAGATTATAGTTGAAAACTTCCCTAATATGGGAAAGGAAATAGTTAATCAAGTCCAGGAAGCACAGAGAGTCCCATACAGGATAAATACAAGGAGAAATACGCCAAGACACATATTAATCAAACTGTCAAAAATTAACTACAAAGAAAGCATATTAAAAGCAGCAAGGGAAAAACAACAAATAACACACAAGGGAATCCACATAAGGTTAACAGCTGATCTCTCAGCAGAAACCCTACAAGCAAGAAGAGAGTGGCAGGACATACTGAAAGTGATGAAGGAGAAAAACCTGCAACCAAGACTACTCTACCCAGCAAGGATCTCATTCAGATTTGATGGAGAAATTAAAACCTTTACAGACAAGCAAAAGCTGAGAGAGTTCAGCACCACCAAACCAGCTTTACAACAAATGCTAAAGGAACAAATGCTAGACAAGAAACACAAGAGAAGGAAAAGACCTATAATAACAAACCCAAAACAATATAGAAAATGGGAATAGGAACATACATATCGATAATTACCTTAAATGTAAATGCACTAAATGCTCCCACCAAAAGACACAGATTGGTTGAATGGATACAAAAACAAGACCCTTATATATGCTGTCTACAAGAGACCCACTTCAGACCTAGAGACACATACAGACTGAAAGTAAGGGGATGGAAAAAGATATTCCATGCAAATGGAAACCAAAAGAAAGCTGGAGTAGCAATTCTCATATCAGACAAAATAGACTTTAAAATAAGGACTATTAAAAGAGACAAAGAAGGACACTACATAATGATCAAGGGATCGATCCAAGAAGAAGATATAACAATTGTAAATATTTATGCACCCAACATAGGAGCACCTCAATACATAAGGCAAATACTAACAGCCATAAAAGGGGAGATCGACAGTAACACATTCATAGTAGGGGACTTTAACACCCCACTTTCACCCATGGACAGATCATCCAAAATGAAAATAAATAAGGAAACACAAGCTTTAAATGATACATTAAACAAGATGGACTTAATTGATATTTATAGGACACTCCATCCAAAAACAATAGAATACACATTTTTCTCAAGTGCTCATGGAACATTCTCCAGGATAGATCATATCTTGGGTCACAAATCAAGCCTTGGTAAATTTAAGAAAACTGAAATTGTATCAAGTATCTTTTCTGACCACAACGCCATGAGACTAGATATCAATTACAGGAAAAGATCTGTAAAAAATACAAACACATGGAGGCTAAACAATACACTACTTAATAATGAAGTGATCACTGAAGAAATCAAAGAGGAAATTAAAAAATACCTAGAAACAAATGACAATGGAGACACAACGACCCAAAACCTATGGGATGCAGCAAAAGCAGTTCTAAGGGGGAAGTTTATAGCAATACAAGCCCACCTTAAGAAGCAGGAAACATGTCAAATAAACAACCTAACCTTGCACCTAAAGCAACTAGAGAAAGAAGAACCAAAAAACCCCAAAGCTAGCAGAAGGAAAGAAATCATAAAAATCAGATCAGAAATAAATGAAAAAGAAATGAAGGAAATGACAGCAAAGATCAATAAAACTAAAAGCTGGTTCTTTGAGAAGATAAACAAAATAGATAAACCACTAGCCAGACTCATCAAGAAAAAAGGGAGAAGACTCAAATCAATAGAATTAGAAATGAGAAAGGAGAAGTAACAACTGACACTGCAGAAATAAAAAAAATCATGAGAGATTACTACAAGCAACTCTAGGCCAATAAAATGGACAATCTGGAAGAAATGGACAAATTCTTAGAAATGCACAACCTGCCAAGACTGAATCAGGAAGAAATAGAAAATATGAACAGACCAATCTCAAGCACTGAAATTGAAACTGTGATTAAAAATCATACAACAAACAAAAGCCCAGGACCAGATGGCTTCACAGGTGAATTCTATCAAACGTTTAGAGAAGAGCTAACACCTATCCTTCTCGAACTCTTCCAAAATATAGCAGAGGGAGGAACACTCCCAAATTCCTTCTACGAGGCCACCATCACCTTGATACCAAAACCAGACAAGGATGTCACAAAGAAAGAAAACTACAGGCCAATATCACTGATGAACATAGATGCAAAAATCCTCAACAAAATACTAGCAAACAGAATCCAACAGCACATTAAAAGGATCATACACCATGATCAAGTGGGGTTTATTCCAGGAATGCAAGGATTCTTCAGTATACACAAATCTATCAATGTGATAAACCATATTAACAAATTGAAGGAGAAAAACCATATGATCATCTCAACAGATGCAGAGAAAGCTTTCGACAAAATTCAACACCCATTTATGATAAAAACCCTGCAGAAAGTAGGCATAGAGGGAACTTTCCTCAACATAATAAAGGCCATATATGGCAAGCCCACAGCAAACATCATCCTCAATGGTGAAAAACTGAAAGCATTTCCACTAAGATCAGGAACAAGACAAGGTTGCCCACTCTCACCACTCTTATTCAACATAGTTTTGGAAGTTTTAGCCACAGCAATCAGAGAAGAAAAGGAAATAAAAGGAATCCAAATCGGAAAAGAAGAAGTAAAACTGTCACTGCAGATGACATGATACTATACATAGAGAATCCTAAAGATGCTACCAGAAAACTACTAGAGCTAATCAATGAATTTGGTAAAGTAGCAGGATACAAAATTAATGCACAGAAATCTCTGGCATTCCTATATACTAATGATGAAAAATCTGAAAGTGAAATCAAGAAAACACTCCCATTTACCATTGCAACAAAAAGAATAAAATATCTAGGAATAAGCCTACCTAAGGAGACGAAAGACCTGTATGCAGAAAATTATAAGACACTGATGAAAGAAATTAAAGATGATACAAATAGATGGAGAGCTTTACCATGTTCTTGGATGGGAAGAATGAACATTGTGAAAAATGACTCTACTACCCAAAGCAATCTATAGATTCAATGCAATCCCTATCAAACTAACACTGTCATTTTTCACAGAACTAGAACAAAAAATTTCGCAATTTGTATGGAAACACAAAAGACCCCGAATAGCCAAAGCAATTTTGAGAACGAAAAAAGGAGCTGGAGGAATCAGGCTCCCTGACTTCAGACTATACTACAAACCTACAGTAATCAAGACAGTATGGTACTGGCACAAAAACAGAAAGATAGATCAATGGAACAAAATAGAAAGCCCAGAGATAAACCCACGCACATATGGACATCTTATCTTTGATAAAGGTGGCAGCAATGTACAGTGGAGAAAGGACAGCCTCTTCAATAAATGGTGCTGGGAAAACTGGACAGGTACATGTTAAAGTATGAGATTAGATCACTCCCTAACACCATACACAAAAATAAGCTCAAAATGGATTAAAGACCTAAATGTAAGGCCAGAAACTATCAAACTCTTAGAGGAAAACATAGGCAGAACACTCTATGACATAAATCACAGCAAGATCCTTTCTGACCCACCTCCTAGAGTAATGGAAATAAAAACAAAAATAAACAAATGGGACCTAATGAAACTTCAAATCTTTTGCACAGCAAAGGAAACCATAATCAAGACCAAAAGACAACCCTCAGAATGGGAGAAAATATTTGCAAGTGAAGCAACTGAAAAAGGATTAATCTCCAAAATTTACAAGCAGCTCATGCAGCTCAATAACAAAAAAACAAACAACCCAATCCAAAAATGGGCAGAAGACCTAAACAGACATTTCTCCAAAGAAGATATACAGAATGCCAACAAACACATGAAAGAATGCTCAACATCATTAATCATTAGAGAAATGCAAATCAAAACTACAATGAGATATCATCTCACACCAGTCAGAATGGCCATCATCAAAAAATCTAGAAACAATAAATGCTGGAGAGGGTGTGGAGAAAAGGGAACACTCTTGCACTGCTGGTGGGAATGTGAATTGGTTCAGCCACTATGGAGAACAGTATGGAGGTTCCTTAAAAAACTACAAATAGAATTACCATATGACCCAGCAATCCCACTACTGGGCATATACCCTGAGAAAACCAAAATTCTAAAAGAGTCATGTACCAAAATGTTCCTTGCAGCTCTATTTACAATAGCCTGGAGATGGAAACAACCTAAGCGCCCATCATTGGATGAATGGATAAAGAAGATGTGGCACATATATACAATGGAATATTACTCAGCCTTAAAAGGAAATGAAATTGAGCTATTTGTAATGAGATGGATAGACCTAGAGTCTGTCATACAGAGTGAAGTAAGTCAGAAAGAAAAAGACAAATACCGTATGCTAACACATATATATGGAATTTAAGGAAAAAAAAAATGTCATGAAGAACCTAGGGGTAAGACAGGAATAAAGACGCAGACCTACTAGAGAACGGACTTGAGGATATGGGGAGGGGGAAGGGTGAGCTTTGACAGGGCGAGAGAGAGTCATGGACATATACACACTAACAAACGTAGTAAGGTAGATAGCTAGGGGGAAGCAGCCGCAAGGCACAGGGATATTGGCACGGTGCTTTGTGATAGCCTGGAGTGGTGGGATAGCGAGAGTGGGAGGGAGGGAGATGCAAGAGGGAAGACATATGGGAACATATGTATATGTATAACTGATTCACTTTGTTATAAAGCAGAAACTAACACACCATTGTAAAGCAATTATACCCCAATAAAGATGTTTAAAAAAAAAAAGAAATAATGTAAATTTGATATCAAGTATCTCTTGATTTGATATCCTTATTTGGGGGCTACTTAAAAATTCCCTATATACTTGGCTAACCCAGGTAGGTACATGTAGAGAAAACAGACACAGTCTTTTTCAGTAAGTGATTCTTATTATCATAGCAGAACCCAAGTATAATCAACTCCCAGTTCACAATTGACCAACAATCCAAGTAATCAAACAGAAAACCCACTGTACCTGTATAATGCATCCAGCAAAATTTATTACAAAAGAGAAGGTATAAGAAATGGGCTAGAACATGTTTTTCTGGATATTTTTTATTCCTCTATCAAGAGTTAGGAGGAGGAATTCTAAACCCTTTTATCCTATCAATGGCCGGCATTGCCTGATAAAACCCTTTTATCTTATGAATGGTGATAGAGTAGCCAATGCATTCTGAAGCCAAGGCAGGTAAATGTGTGCACAAGTGGATGGTAATTTTTGTCTCTATTCTTTCCTCCTGTTTTTGTTTTTTGGGTTTTCTTTTTGATATTTATGGATTGTTGGTTTTCTTTCTCCCATTTACCCTGCATCTCAGAGCAAAGCCAAATCTATAGTGCCATTTACAAAAATGTACAACTTCTACCAGAGAACATTTCTCAAGGTAGAAGGCAGCATACAGGTGGTAGGAGGAATGCAGGTTCCTAATTTTTTTTCAGCAGTACCACATGTGCCATCTCTGGTATATTTTAGATTAAACTTTATTCAATGGAATGATCTGAGAATATAACCATTATTTCTTCTTCTTCTCTCTTGTCCTCTCTTCCTTTTTTTTTTTCTTTTTCCCTTTAAGAAACATCTTTCAAATACTACATGATTCATTTACAAAATAACTTTTGGAATATAGCCTATTTAGAATTATTTGTTATTTATTTCCCTATCATTTTCTTAAATGTCAACACTGCATTCTACCTCTGCCCAGATTTGTCATAGGGCATTCAATAGTTAAAATAAGTAAAAATTTGGGGGACAAAATTTACATATTTATTATAAATTTCTTTTAAATATATATTTGTGCTTTCCCTTAAATAAAAACCATATCTACCTTTTATATTTTGGTTCAAATATTTAAAAAATTCTTATTTCTTATAGACCTCTTAAACCAGGCACATTTATTCTTACATTCACCAAATATTTATTGAATTACTATTATGTATCTAGATTCTGATTAACATTTGAGGGTGGATGGGTGTACAAGACAGCCCCTGGTGATATACAGAAATATTTAAAATAAAATGTTTAAGTAGGATAATAGATGTATACACAGAATGCTTGGGGAGCAGAAAATATATATGTTTACTGGAAAAGGTGGAGAGAATTCCACATAAATGATTAATATATAAACTTGGAATTTCAAGGTGAGCTGGAGAATCTTGGGAAATAAAAGGTGGTAGCTAAGAACAGAGCATGTAAAACACAATGAACATTAGGGACCCAGGAGGGAAGGATGCTGGAAGTATTCATTCATTTAGCAAATACTTATTGATAACAAAGACTATGTTATGTACAAGACACACTTTCTAAGCACTGGAAATATGGCAGTGAACAATACTGGAAAAATGTTCACCCTCATAGAATTTACATTCCAGTAGGCTTACATTGACATTTATCTGTGAAGGGAATGAATGATATTCTAAAGAGTTTCATTTAATAGAAAATTAGAAACGATTTTAGTTTTATTAAGCTTGTGAGTGGCATGATCAGATCCACATATAAGAACAATAACTTGGTGATTTTTTTTTTTTTTTTTGCTTAAAACAACAGACTTAGCCACATTGATTTTTTAAAAACTAAATAAGAGAACACAGACTTTTATATTTACTGAGAATTTTACCATTTCTGATGTTATTTTTTACTCTCAAATATCAAAATTTCTCTCTAATATACTTCCCTTTTTGGCCTTGTTAATGTACTTTTGCATTTGTTTCATTTTTTATTTCTTGTAAAAAAGCATCTTCTGGCATCAATTTTTTCTGTTTATTCTTCATATGATAATGTATTTCTCCTTTATTCTTGAAAACATTTTTTTTACTGAATATAGATTTTAGGGTAGAAAATTTTTTTTAACTTTTTTCCAACACTTTATTGATTTTTCCCATCATCTTACAGACACCATGATTTCTGACTTAAAATCTACTATCATTTTAACTATTGTTTCCCTCTATTTAATATGTCAATTTTCTCTACTTTCTTTGAATCATTTCTTTACCTTGGTTTTCCAGTCAGTTGATTTTATGTGAATAAACTTGGTAACCTTTTAACTTATCCTATTCATCATTTATTGAATTTTTAATCTATAAATGTATGTCACTTTGAAAAATCTGAAAACTTTTCATCCATTATTTCTTCAAATATTCATTCTACTCAAATCTCTTTTAGCTCTCTTTACCTCTCCTTCTTGTTCTTTGACTACATATTAATTAGACATTTTGATAGTTTCCAACATGTCCCTAAAAATGTTCTTTCTGTTTGTTTGTTTTAATGCATTTTCTTTATTTTTATGAAATTTGTGTCATTTTAATAGATGGAATATGAGAAATAAGGAAATATGGAACAATATAAAGTGGTATGGAACAAAATTAAAGCAGAGGTAGAAGATGTAGAGAGTAGGGAATATATCAGAGGGACGTTTAAAGGGTAGAGTTTATAAGAATGGAAGACTAATGGAATAATTCTACATAAGGGTAGACAAACATGAATTTGACATTTCTAACTGAAATGATTAAATCTTTCAAATTCTGAAAGTGGGAAGGGTGTGAAAAATTAGCTCCTATCTATTGAAGTCCTAGTATAGAGAATAAAGAAAGTACAGGTTAGGGATGAGTGTGGAGGAGGGAGAAAAGGTGAGCTATAATGCCAAAATACTGATTTATGTGAAATCTGAAATTCAGGAGAAAAACCTGAGCTAGATCCATCTGGAGCTGTCTAATGTGTGTCATAGTTGAAGTTTTGGAGATAGAAAGAAGTCATGAAGAGGCATGAAGAGGCATGTGAAGAAGAGGCAAAAATATTAGTGATTTTTAAAAGCAGGATATTTAGATGAAGTCATCAGAGACTGCTTAATATAATTACTATCAACACTATAGTTTGAACTTGTGGTTGGTCTGGTTATTAGATTAAAAAATTGTGATTGGAAAGAACTGTATTTCTAAACATAAACAACACTAAAATTTATCCCAAATTATTTTCCATACACAAGAAACATGAGAAGATTCTCTCAAAGATATTTTTTGCTTCAGAAATTTTTGTTGCACAAATGGCCATATTCTGAATTAACTGTGATATCTCACATTTTAAAACTGTAAATAAATAAATATTATAATTGGTTATTATGTGCCCAATACTAGGCTAGGTGCTGAAGTACTCCTCTATCTCATCTATCCATCACATCTGAGAACTGCTCAGAAACAAACCTTGGAATTGATGGTTTGATGCCTGGATACATCAGGTTTTATATTAAATGAGCCTTGGAAATTGTTTACAATTTCATCTTCAGGTTGTACTCTCTATGGTACTGAGAATTTAGCTCTAGATTTTTGAAAGAATAACATATTAGCCAATCTGGCAGTTGAGTAGAGGACAATATTATGGTTAGGATTTTCAGTAGTTTTCTCAGAAAACAGGATTCACGTTTTGATTATGATACAATTTCATAAATACAGCTACCTGCTATGTTCTTTTCCCCTTATTCTTTGTCTATCTCTGCACATTTTCTAGGGAAAGACATTCAATGTTGATCTGAGGGCCTGTAATTTTGACAATGATGCAGGGGCTCCCTCTCAGGGTATAAACATTTCATTCACTTGTATGTCAATAAACCAGCCTGGTATAATTGCAGAGGGAGCAATTTGTTCCTTTCCTGTGAGTGAAAACACCTGGCATATTTAGACCCCTACCTCAGGGAATGTCTCCAGAAGGAGGGAACTGCAATACCTAGTTTAAGGAAAAAATAATGGAGAGCAGTATTCTACCCATACTTTTTCAAATTATAAGTTATTTAGGAGTCACATCTATGAAAAATACCAAGAATTAATATCATGTGAACTTGGTGAATTTTAACCTTTCTCCATGAACATTATTTTGGTCATTCTACTTACTTTCTCACCAGGTTCAAACACTTAGAAGAAATATCAATAAGTTTATGTGGTTGCCTTGATGGAGATAAATTAAGGGAGACTCCAGGAAAGGCAGCATTTTTATCTCCAGTAAGTCTTTGTGTGCACGTGTTTGTGGATGTATGTGTGTGTGTGTGTGTGTGTGTGTGTGTGTGTGCTGGACAGGGAGAAAGTCCCAGAGAAGAGATTGCTGGGGACAGACCCACTCAAAACCCTAGTCTAAAGCATTGTCAAAATCATGGTGTGTATATCCCACTAGCACCCATACTTAACTAAAAAGACAGTAGTAATATGCCATAAGGGGCACTAGGGCTGCAAAATTTAAGGTCTGGGTGATTACCCAAACATTGTAAATGTACTAATTGACTTTTTTTTTTTTTGTAGTTTGTGTTTCCATCATAGGGCCGATAGAAAATATATCTTGTCTTTGTCTTGAATTTTCCCTTTTATAAATTAATGCTTTCATAATTTTATCTCTGTATACCTGGGTTTTAAGTTACTATTTTATCTGCAGTGAACATGCATCATTTTTATAACTGGAATAAAACTTTTAGCCTGTATTCTAACTTTTCATCTAATTTTTTCCTTAAATTTAAATGAAGTAAGGATTTAATGTAATGAAGTATTTATTTCATTAGAGCCAGTGACCTCAAAATCAAAAGGATATGCACATTTTTAAATTGGATTGTTTGTTGTAGTTTTTTTGATATTGAGTTCCATGAGCTGTTTGTATATTTTGGAGGTTAATCCTTTGTCAGTTGCTTCATTTGCAAATATTTTCTCCCATTCTGAGGGTTGTCTTTTCAACTTGTTCATGGTTTCCTTTGCTGTGCCAAAGCTTTGAAGTTTCATTAGGTTCCATTTATTTATTTTTGTATTTATTTTCATTACTCTAGGAGGTGGGTCAAAAGACATCTTTCTCTGTTTAATGTCAAAGAGTGTTTTTCCTATGTATTCCTCTAAGAGTTTTATAGTGTCTGGTCTTGCATTTAGGTCTTTAATCCATTTTGAGTTTATTTTTGTGTATGGTGTTAGGTAGTGTTCTAATTTCGTTCTTTTACACTTAGCTGTCCAGTTTTCCCAGAACCACTTATTGAAGAGATTGCCTATTCTTTGTTGTATGTTCTTGCCTCCTTCCCCATAGATTAGGTGACCGTATATTTGTGGGTTTATCTCTGGGCTTTCTATCCTGTACCATTGATCTATATTACTGTTTTTGTGCCAGTACCATACTATCTTGATTACTATAGCTTTGTGGTTTAGTTTGAAGTCAGGTAGCCTGATTCCTCCAGTTCCATTTTTCTTTCTCAAGATTGCTTTGGCTATTCGGGGTCTTTTGTATTTCCATAAAAATTGTAAAATTTTTTGTTGTAATTCTGTGAAGAATGCCATTAGTAGTTTGAGAGGGATTGCATTGGGTAGTATAGTTATTTTCACACTACTGATTCTTCCAATCCAAGAACACGGTATATTTCTCCATCTGTTTATGTCACCTTTGATTTCTTTCATCAGTGTCTTAGAGTTTTCTAAATACAGGTGTTTTACCTCCTTTCATAGGTTTATTCCTAGGTATTTTATTTATTTTTTGTTGTAATGGTAAATGAGATTGTTTCCTTGATTTCTCTTTCTGATTTTTCATTGTTAGTGTATAGGAATGCAAGAGATTTCTGTGCATTAATTTTGTATCCTGCAAACTTACCAAATTCATTCTAGTAGTTTTCTGGTGGCATCTTTAAGGATTTTCTATGTACAGTATCATGTCATCTGCAAACAGTGACAGTTTTACTTCTTCTTTTCCAATTTGTATTCCATTTATTTCTTTTTCTCCTCTGATTGCCATGACTAGGACTTCCAATACTATGTTGAATAAAAGTGGTGAGAGTGGACATCCTGATCTTAGAGGAAATTCTTTCATCTTTTCACCATGGATTATGATGTTAGCTATGGGTTTGTCATATATGACCTTTATTATGTTGAGGTAAGTTCCCTCTGTGCCTACTTTTTGGAGAGTTTTTATCATAAATGGGTGTTGAATTTGGTCAAAAGCTTTTTCTGCGTCTATTGAGATGATCATATGGTTTTTATTCTTTAATTTTTTATATGGTGTATCACCTTGTTTGATTTGTGTGTATTGAAGAATCCTTGCATTCCTGGGGTAAATCCCTTTTGATCATGGTGTATGATCCTTTTAATGTGTTGTTGGATTCTGTTTGCTCATATTTTGTTGAGGATTTTTGCATCTATGTTCATCAGTGTTATTGGTCTGTAATATTCCGATTTTGTGGTATCTTTTGTTTTGCTATCAGGGTGATGGTGGCTTCACAGAATGAATTTGGGAGTGTTCCTCCCTGTGCTATATTTTGGAAGAGTTTGAGAAGGATAAGTGTTAGCTCATCCTTAAATGTTTGATAGAATTCGCCTGCGAAGCCATCTGGTCCTGGACTTTTGTTTGTTGTAAGATTTTTAATTACTGTTTCAATTTCATTACTTATGATAGATCTCTTTGTATTTTCAAATTCTTCCTGGTTCAGTCTTGAAAAATTGTACCTTTCCAAGAATTTGTCCATTTCTTCCAGATTGTCCATTTTATTGGCATATAGTTGTTTGTAGTAGTTTCTTATAATCCTTTGTATTTCTGTGGTGTCAGTTGTGGTTTCTCCTTTTTCATTTCTAGTTTTACTGATTTTCATCCTCTCTCTTTTTTTCTTGATGAGTCTGGCTAAAGGTTTATCAATTTTGTTTATCTTCTCAAAGGATCAGCTTTTAGCTTTATTGATCTTTCTTATTGTTTTATTCATATCTATTTCATTTATTTCTGCTCTGCTCTTTATGATTTCTTTCCTTCTACTGACTTCGGGTTTTCCTTTTTCCTCTTTCTCTAGTTGTTTTAAGTGTAGGGTTAGATTGTTTATTTGAGATTTTTCTTGTTTCTTGAGGTGAGATTGAATTTCTATAAACTTCCCTCTTAGAACTTCTTTTGCTGCATCCCATAGTTTTTGGGTGGTCCTGTTCTCATTGTCATTTGTTTCTAGGTATTTTAAAATTTCTTCTTTGACTTCTTCTTTGACTTCTTGGTATCTCTTGGTTATTTAGTAGTGCACTGTTTAACTCCATATATTTGTGTTTTTTCCAGTTTTTTTTTCCTGTAATTGATTTCCAATCTCATAGTGTTGTGGTCAGAATAGATGCTTGATACGATTTCAAGATTTTTTAATTTTATGAGGCTTGATTTGTCACTCAAGGTGTGGTCTATCTTGAAGAATGTTCCATGTGCACTTGAGAAGAAAGTTTATTCTGCCACTTTCGGGTGGAATGTCCTATAAATATCAATTAAATCTATCTGATCTATATTGTATCATTTAAAGCTTGTGTTTCTGTATTTATTTTCTGTTTGGTTGAAGACCCAAATAGACATTTCACCAAAGAAGGCATACAGATGGCCAAGAGGCACATGAAAATATGCTCAACATCACTAATTATTAGAGAAATGCAAATCAAAACTACAATGAGGTATCACATCACATTGGTCAGAATAGCCATCATCAAAAAATCTACAAACAGTTAATGCTGGAGAGGGTGTGGAGAAAATGGAACCCTTTTGCACTGTTGGTGGAAATATAAATTGATACAGCCACTATGGAGAAAAGTATGGAGGTTCCTTAAAAAACTAAAAATAGAACTACCATATGACCTAGCAATCTCACTACTGGGTATATACCCTAAGAAAACCATAATTCAAAAGGACACATGTACCCCAATGTTCATTACAGCACTCTTTACAACACCCAGGACATAGAAACAACCTAAATGTCTAATGATAGATGAATGGATAAAGAAGATATGGTACATATATACAATGGAATATTACTCAGCCCTAAAAAGAAACAAAATTTGGTCATTTGTAGAGATGTGGATGAACCTAGAGTCTGTCATATGGAGTGAAGTAAGTCAGAAAGCAAAAGACAAACATTGTATATTGACACATATATGAGGAATCTAGAAAAATGGTACAGATGAACCTATTTGTAGGGCAGGAATAGAGACATAGATGTAGAGAATGGATATGTGGACATGGGGGTTAAGGGAGGGGTGGGACAAATTGGAAGATTAGGTTTGACATAAATAAGCTCCCATGTTTAAAATAGGTAGCTAGTAGGAACCTGCTGTATAGTACAGGGAGCTCCACTTGGTGCTTTGTGATTACCTAGATGGGAGGCAATGGGGTTGAGGGAGGTCTAAGAGGGAAGGAATATAGGTATACATAAAGTTGATTCACTTTATTGTACAGCAGAAACTAACAATTTTAGTAAAGCAATTTTAATCCAATAAAAAAACTAAAAAATTAAAAATAAAAATAAATAAATACATATATACATACATACAACAGGACAAAAAAGAATATGCACAGGGTTGCAGGGCACAAGATGGCGGGGATTAAAGATATAAGAATAACCCAACTGTATTCAAACAGAATTGTGTTATTATGACTGGAATGTTATCTAATTTTATCTTTAAATAAAATATAAAGATTGCTTTTCCTTCTCCTTCCCTTCCTCCTCTCCCTCAGTCTACTTCCATATAGAATCAGAATTCCCAGAGTAAACCTTGTTAATAGTTATGGGAAATTAGGAAGGCATATTATTTATTAATGTATTCAGTAAGTACTTATTGAATTCTTACTATATGTCAAGCACTGTTCTACAAAATGTCTCAGAAAAATCTTGCTTTTGTATTGAAACTATATGTAACTGGCTTAGGGTATACACTGCCTGTGAGGGTAGCATTTCAAATGTGCTGATTCTGAAAGGGATGAAAGGATTGGGGGAAGGAGAATAACTAGGATTCTTACATTAATCTACTGAGATAATATAGTATTCAAAAATATATTGAACGGTATAATATAAACGTATTTCTGGAAAAAAATCCAATTTTTTTTAAACACAAAGTTTAGAAAGTAAAACACTGCAGAATTTTCGCTTCAGAGATATTATTATTATTATTTATTTTATTTTTTTTTTGCAGTATGCGGGCCTCTCACTGTTGTGGCCTCTCCCGTTGCGGAGCACAGGCTCCGGACGTGCAGGCTCAGAGGCCATGGCGCACGGGCCCAGCCGCTCCGCAGCATGTGGGATCTTCCCGGACCGGGGCACAAACCCGCATCCCCTGCATCGGCAGGCGGACTCTCAACCACTGCGCCACCAGGGAAGCCCCAGAGATGTTATTTTAAAAGACTGAGCAACTTCATGCTTATCGTGCCTTTGTACCCCTCTCCTGTCCTACTCTTTTTATAACTGCATATGCCTTAGAATAAGTCAAAAACCAAACTGAAATTCAGATTCATGACTTTGGTCAGGAAAACACTGGCCAAACCCTGATTTATTTTTCTATTTCTAGTTCCACACTCTTGCCAACATGTGCCACATCAAGCTCAGCACCATTTCCAATTCACTTTCTTCCCTCCCCTGCTTGCCCACAGCAGCATTTTTGCCATTTTATCTTCCTGGCAAAACCCCTGATTCTCTACACTCTTCCCAATTAGTGGAGGTGTTCCAGATACTCTCCATTATTAATGTTTTGGCTAGGGATTCAGATTAAATTTCAGAGACACTTTACACAACAGATAAGTGGCAAGCATCAGAGTAACATTTTCATGTGTAGCATCTATTCTGTCACCAGGAGATATTAATATCACCATCAAACAGTTAAGCAAGTTATAGCTCTGAGAGGCAAGGTAAAATAACCCAATTTATGTCACACACCACTCAAGATTTGCTGTAATTAATGTCTTTTTGTTTCAAAGGACAGAAATACACAAATTGAAGTCAAAACTAGGGTCACTATAGCAAGATTATGAGGAAAGTCACAGAATACTTTGCAAGAAATACAAGAAGGCATCATCCTAATAAGACAGTCTTTATTCATTTCCCTCTTTCATTTTTTCTTCCTGTCTCCTGCTCCCCACTTATCTTCTACCTTACTCTCTCTCTCAATATTTGTCTCATATCTTTGCTTCTCTCTGCTTATTTGCTATATTCATTTCTCTGTACACTGGCTTTCTCTGCAACAATATTAGTTTCTGTACTTTTCAGCCTCAGCTTGCCCTTAACTCTGTTTCATCATAACAATAATTCTGTCCCTAAACCTAACACCTGAAGACCTAATATTCTAAATTTACATTTTAGAAATAAAATCTGATAGCCTCAATCCCAACTTCATCCCTGAGCTGAGAACCTGCAGTCAGTGGGTTGGTTGTTGGCACAGAATAGAAGTCTGTCCATCTAGGCCCATCATGTCACTGTAGACTTCTGGCAGAGTACTATTTTAAAGAAAGGAATGTGGAGGGAATGTAGTCATAACTACAGTGGCAGAATCTGGTCAACTGTCTTCTGATTTCAGCCCTGGTCTCTTCCCACTACACCAGCCTGAGGAAGTGACTGTGTTTTGGTCATCTTTGCATTCCTGCAACACTCTATAAAAATGAATGCCTAGAAATTGCAGATGCTGATATAATGTTGGTTCCTGTGGTGAACTTGTAGTGAAATAGACTAACATTGGCAGGTCATGGACATACCCTAATCTTTTCATCCAAAAGTCAACTTTCAGTTGAGTGTCATCTAAAACTTGTTTAAACCAAGACCCTAGATAGAGACAGAAAGGAAAAGGGAGAGAGAGAAGGAAGATTTTAATGATACCTGATTAAGTTCCAATGAATGCAATCTGATTTTGGAATAAAGAGAACTGAGGAATGAAAACCCATTCTGCCATAGAGTTATTTGTCATTCTTGTGCAGTTGCCAAATAAATCAGTAAAAATAGATTTTTTTTTTTTTTTTTAATTAAGGCAGAAGGTGTACCGGGACAATGGAGAGTTGAGAGAGATATAGAGATGAGACTTTTCCTCTGTCCTTTCTACAGGGCTTTATCAGATTAAATATACTTTCTTCCCTTAAATCTTCTTTTGCAGTTTTGCTTATTGTATTTCAGGGATTAGAAAAGCAAATTTTTAAAGATTTAATTTTTATCTCTTTTTTTTCCACCTTGCAGCTCAGGTAGTTTTTCCTTCCCCTTTCCCACTCCTTCACAGTTTGAAGAGTTCTCAAAGACATTCAGCCAGTTTGCCCATCTCGTCTGCACTGTGACTTTGGTTGGGAAATACTGCAGTGTTGTATATGCCATCTAATTTATTTTCTCCTTTGCACCATTCCCTCTTCTATTTACTAACACTTTGAATGTTTACAATCCAGTAAGAGGTCATATAAATTTATTAAACCTCATTGATTTGTTTTTTTTTTTCTTTTAAAAATGTTATTTTAAGCTTTTCTTTCAGTTTCCTCTGATTTTTGGAATGGCTCCTCAGGACTCCCATTATTTGGATCTCCCACTGACTTAAACTTCTCTAGAGCAGAGTGCTTGTAATTTCTTTGGCTTAAGCTTGCATATTAATCACTTGCCTAGCCTTAAGTATTTAGGGTAGAACTTCTTTCAATGGAACTGTTGCTTGAGTTGCTGCCACGGCAGCAAAGAAAATGCATCTGGTCCCCTCTATTGAAAGCAATTTGCCCCCTGCCAGCAGCTCAGCTTTGTGGTCACAGAAGAGCAAACTCTGTGGGAACTGGGGGATGTCAGTGGTAAGAACAGAAGCAATGTGGACTACATCTAACTCTAGGCTGTGTCCAGGAAGGGAAATGGCAGAGTGTACATCAGCTTCCCAGTGCCATGTCTTCTTCTGGCCAACTCTAATCATAAGTCTTCTGTAAATCACCTGGGACACATGAAGAGTAATTGCTTCCCACATGATTTTCTTAGATTTTTTAATGGAGTTTAAATTTTATACCATTGTTTACTGACCTATTGTACATTCTTTCCTTTCTTCTTTCTTGTGTATATGTATGAACTTGGGGTCCTCATTCATACTAACTGTGTTTTTCCTTAGTGATAGTAGACCATTTTTTAGGGATGGGCTTACTGTAAGGTCGGATCTTAACAAACGGCACCGCGAATGAGCTTTATTAGGGTGTGCTCCCGGGCGAGCTTTACTGGTCCGAGAGAAAGGGGCCAGAGAAGTCGCACCTGGGAAGAAGGGAAAGGGGTATGGTGAATCTGGGAGGGCACAGGGTATTCCTTATTTGGTGGTCTTTTCGGGTATCCTGGGGGACCATTGGTCCTGCCCCTCGAAAGGCGGGAAGGCTGGGCTGGGTTCAAAATCCCCAGGTCAGTTCCTGGAACTGGGTGGTCCGGAATGTCTCCAGGGCAGTTTCTGGAACTGGGTGGTCCGGAGAATTTCGGTCTGATGCAACCTGTGAATCTGATTGTGTTCCCTTGCCTCGGGCCAGTTGGCCTTACACTTACTTTAGGTAAGAATATTTAGATAAAATCTTCCCAGAAGCTTCTTCTGGATGCTTCAAACTACTTTAAGTGTACCTCTCTTGTAAGCTTTGCTAATTTCAGCTTTGAAAAGATGGTTCCTGTTAGGTTGATTATTAACTTCCCACAGTTCCTAGAACAATAACTTGCATATTTTATGTATTTGACTAGTAATTATTAAACACATCAATATAGATCCATCTGTAGAGTGCCCAGGTGGATTTTTATGGATAAACATTACCTGTTTAGTCATATAGAGCTCCATTATGCTATATCTACTCAGCAAACTCCATTATGCTATATCTACTCAACTACTGAAACTTCATTCCTCCTTGGATGGGACTCAAACCCAGCCAAACTTCACACTGGGATTTGAACCCATAATCCCTGATTTAGGAGGTGACTCAAGCCCACTGTCTTTTAATTAAAACTTTTAACCTGATGTCAAGACTTACTGAAGCTTGGGTTCTCTTGTCTCAGCACAGAAAGAATTCAGGGTGAGGCAAAGTGATAGACAAATAGTGCATAGGATGCTTGTGAGAGATATAAGCAGAGAACAAAAAAAGGCTACATTTTTATAATCAAAGAAAAAGTGCGAAGGGGAGAAGACTGCTTTCTTCCTCATTTTTTGGTAGACATCATGGCTTACATTGTTAATCCCTCCTTTAACCTGATATATTACTGGGACTGTTATGGTGGTGCTATTTAAATCATATGTATATTAGCAAAAGGGTGGTAACAGAAACTAAAATATGGTAATTCATCCCAGATTTTGGTATAATGTCCCCTTTCACCTAATTTCTTTACCCCTTTCACCTCTATTCCTATCTTGACTACATGCAGAAATGTTAATCTTCAAGGACTGTTAACTTCCTTACTTCATGTAACAAGGTTCCAACCCCATATCTATTGTTGTGTTTTAACTATCAGGACTTGTGGGTTGAGTGTGCCTGGCACTTGAATGTGCCCAATTTTCCTTCAAGGTAGAGTAGATTGTTGCTAGGTTACTGGATTCTTTTCTTGAGTAGTCATTAACTTACAACAGTCTCCCAAACTCCCTTAAAATTCCGGGCTTTAATCTCCTAGTGAGATTTATAAACTATTTAATCATCCCATTCTATCCCTATCAGTACTACACTCATGCTGAATCCAAGCATGATTTCACTATTCAAATCCTTTGATCTGAGTGACTCTTCTCAACCCACTCTTCTCTAATCATCATTCCACCATAATTAGAACTTTCCTAGCTCATTTTCCTCTTTTATTTCTTGCTTTGCCCCTTATTCTTGCAGCTTAATATGATTTTCCCCACTGATACCTGGTTTTCCCTCGCTATAGCTCTTGCACTTGCCATGATATAATCCATGATATATGGCATCCTCAGTGGAAAAGGACACACCATATTTTTCTCTCAATATCTTCTTGTTGGCATTTTGGATCTTCTGTAAGCCTGCCCCGCCTCTCATAGGACCTCTAAACATTACCAATGGTACTTGATATTGTCAGTTCTACCAATGCACATTGATGAGAAATGAGTATTGATCTTAAACACTGCAAAAAGGGAAAGCTGCTTACAACAATGCATTGGGGGTAGGAGTCAAGATGGCAGTATAGGAAGACACGGAATTTGTCTCTCCTCACAAGTATACTAAGAATACAACTACAAATGAAACAATTCTCACAGGGCACCTGCTGAACATTAGTAGAAGACTTCAGACACCTAAAAGGACAAGAAAAATCCCCTGTTAATTGGGTAGGATGAAATAAAGAAAAAAAGAAAAGGGGAATCAAAAAAGGAACCAGAAACCTTAGTGGGAAGCTGAAGGTGAGGAGATGTTCCTGCACTCAGAAAAAAACCCTCACAGTGGGGAAATCAGCTGGGACACAAACGGACCTTTGGGGAATCAAAGGGGAATGCAGTGGGTGGTCTGTGGATGGCAGGATAAAACAAGAACTGCATGCATGGTCTGTGTTGCAGCCCTGTGCACCCCAGCCTGAGTCATGTGTCTCCTGCTGCGTAGGGGGTGATGCGTGATGGAAAGTGGGGTTTGGAGCATGGACCCTGGGAGGGGACAGCTGTTGGCTGTGAAAATACAGCCTGAAGGGACAGGAGTAAAGAACTCTACAACTGGGAAAGTTGGGGAAGAAGTCCGGGACTCCATAGAAGTAAGGCATCTTTGTTGAGTGGCACACAAGTGGTGGGGCTGCCATTACAACCCCATTCCCCACCCACTGGCTTCTGTCTCTGTGGGCACTAAGAAGAACACCCATCTGAACAGACTTGCCCGCCCCTCAAGCCAAGGCCTCCTCCACCTCTGTAGGCTCTGAGGTCCTGAGTGCCTCCCATGCCAAACCTCCTGGGGAATCAGCACTGGGCACCCCTGCCTGAGACAGGAATCTTCTGATGCTGGCAGGGGCTGAGTGCTAAAGTGTTGGATTAAGAGAGTAGGTCCAGAGAGAGGACCACTCAGCTGCATGGATAAAACAGAGGAGACAGGAGTGAGTGAGGGGATCCATGACTGGAAGTTAGTGGAGTCTGCATAGGAAATGAAACACCATCGTTGACTGGTGCACAATGGATGGGGCCACCACTGCCCCCCCACACCAGCGCCTGTCTTTTTGGACACTGAGAGAGACTCTTACCAGAGTGAGTGCACCCCAGTCTATTGCAACTGCTTTTTGGTCTCTGGGGATGCAGGGACATCACATGCCCCAGTTGTGGCCACCATATCCCCCCCTGGCCTGAGTTGGTGTGTCCCAATCAGCTGCTGCTTTCACTCCCTCTTGCCTGTGTGGTGAACAGAGGCCTGAGGATGGTGCACATGCAGGGGTGAAGCCAAAATCACAGCTGAGCCTAAGAAGTGATTAAGGAAGAGGAGCAGAAATTTCCCCATGCAGTTGCACAAGCTGCAGATTAAATCCCCACAATTGGCTTGATAAATCCTGCAAGTCCGGAACGTCTGAATAGACAATGAGTGTTCCCACAACTGAGACCAGTCTACCTTTAGCAGCAGTGGATTTGGGACCAAGTACATGTGGGATTTGGGCCAGATCAAAGTCTGAGCTGGCCCCATGGTGCCCACAGCTGGTCCAGAGACCTACCTGGGGTATTTGAGGGCCTCCTGGGGAGGCAGGGTTTGGCTGTGGATCACTGTGGGAGCAAGGACACTGACAGAGGAGGCATGAGGAAAATATTCTTATTACTATTATTCTTTTTTTGTTCCTTTCATTTTCTTTAGATGTTGTTGTTTTTATTATTTTTAAATTTTTTAATATTTAATTTTTTTTCTATTTTTATTTTACTTTTTTGTTTTGTTTTTTTTCTTGTTGTGGTTCTTCTTTTTGATTGCTTTCAAGTGTGTTATGTTTTCTGTGCTTTTTTTTAATTGATACTTTGCTTTCTTTTCTTTTCCATTTTTTGTTTTTGTTAGCTTAGTCTTCATTGATTGTTCTCACTTTTGAGTTCTTTTGTTTCCTTGTTCTCTTGTTTTTTATATTTTTGTCTTTTTTTGGTCTGTTTCTTTGTTTCTGTTTGTTTGGTTTGGTTTTTATCATTAGTCTTGAGTTTGGTTTTTCTGTTTGTTTTCTTTCCTCCTTTTTCTTTGTTTTTATTGGGATTTTTTTTGTGTGTTGTTGTTGCTGTTTGTTTTTGCTACTTGGCTTGGGTTTTGTTTGTCAGTTTGTTTTCTTTTCCTTTTTTTCTTTTTTCTCTGGCTGTGATGTATGGCTTGCAAACACCTTGTTTCCTGGCCAGAGGTCAGGTCTTGGCCTCTGCAGTGAGGGCACAAAGTCCAGGACGCTGGACTGCCAGAGAATTCCTAGGCCCCGGGAGTATTAATCAGCATGCACTCTACCCAAGGTATCCATCTCGACACCAAGACTCAGCTCTACCCAACTGCCATCAAGCTCCAGTGCTGGATACCTCACACCAAACAAACAGCAAGACAGGAACACAGCCCCAGCCATCAGCAGACAGGCTGCCTAAAGTTGTGCTGAGCTCACAGATACCCAGAAACACACCAACTGACACAACCTTGGTCATCAGAGGGAAAAGACTCAGCTCCACCTACGAGAGCACCGGCACCTGTCCCACCCACCAGGAAGCCTACACAAGTCCCTGCACCAACCTCACACACCAGGGAGAAGACAACAGAATCAAGAGGAAATATGAACTTGCAGCCTGTGGAAAGGATACAATAAACACAGTAAGTTAGACAAAATAAGATGACAGAGAAATATGTTGGAGACAAAGGAGCAAAGTAAATTCCCACAAGACCAAATAAATGAAGAGGAAATAGGCAATCTCCCTGAAAAAAATTCAGAAAAATGATAGTAAAGATGATCCATACCTTGGAAAAAGAATGGAGGCATGGATCAAGAAGATACAAAGAATGTTTAACAAGGACCTAGAAGAACAAAAGAAAAAACAATCAGTGATGAAAAACACAATAACTGAAATGAAAAATACACTAGAAGGAATCAATAGGGGAATGACTGAGGCAGAAGAATGGATGAGTGAACTGCAAGATAGAATGGTGGAAACAACCACCACCAAGCAGAATAAAGAAAAAGAATGAAAAGAAATGAGGACAGTCTCAGAGACATCTGGGACAACATTAAATTCACCAACATTCGAATTATAATGTTCCAAGAAAAAAGAAAAAAAAAAAAAGAGAAAGAGAAAGGGTCTGAACAAAATATTTGAAGAGATTTTAGTTAAAAACTTCCCTAATGTGGTAAAGGAAATAGTCACCCAAGTCCAGGAAGTTCAGAGAGTCCCATACAGAATAAACCCAAGGAGAAACATGCTGAGACACATATTAATCAAATTAACAAGAATTAAATACAAATTAAAAATATTAAAAGCAGCAACGGAAAAGCAATACATAAAATACAAGGGAATCCGCATAAGATTATTATCTGATTTTTCAGCAGAACCTCTGCAAGCCAGAAGGGTATGCCAGGATATATTTTAAGCGATGAAAGGGAAAAACCTACAACCAATATTATTCTACCCACCATGGCTCTTATTCAGATTTGACCGAGAAATCAAAAACTTTACAGACAAGCAAAAGCTAAGAGAATTCAGCACCACCAGATCCATTTGACAACACGTGAAAAAGGAACTTCTCTAGGTGGAACACACAAGAGAGAAAAAAAAAAAGACCTATAAAAACCAACCTAAAACAATTAAGAAAATGGTAATAAGAACATACATGTCAATAATTACCTTAAATATCAATGGATTAAATGCTTCAACCAAATGATACAGACTGGGTGAATGGACAAAAAAACAAGACCCATATATCTGATGTCCTCAAGAGACCCACTTAAGACCTAGGGACACATACAGACTGAAAGTGAGGGGATGGGAAAAGATATTTCATGCAAATAGAAATCAAAAGGACACTGGAGTAGCAGTATCACATCAGACAAAATTAACTTTAAAATAAATATTATTACAAGAGACAAGGAAGGACACTACATAATGATCAAGGGATCTTTGCAAGAGGAAGACATAACAATTATAAACATTTGTGTACCCAACATAGGTGGACCTCAATACATAAGGCAAATGCTAACAACCATGAAAGGGGAAATCAACAATAACACAGTAATAGTGGGGGATGTTAACACTCCACTTACACCAATAGATAGATCATCTAGACAGACAATTGATAAGGAAACACAAGCC
This sequence comes from Delphinapterus leucas, assembly GCF_059928025.1. Taxonomy (NCBI): domain Eukaryota; kingdom Metazoa; phylum Chordata; class Mammalia; order Artiodactyla; family Monodontidae; genus Delphinapterus; species Delphinapterus leucas. The sequence continues at coordinate 35,004,137 of NC_143147.1, forward strand.
TTAAATGACACGTTAGAACAGAGAGAATTAATTGATATTTATAGGACATTCCATCCCAAAGCAGCAGAATACACACTTTTTTCTCAAGCATACATGGAACATTCTCCATGGTAGATCATATGTTGGGTCACGAATCAAGCCTTGGTAACTTTAATGAAACTGAAATCATGGCAGGCATCTTTCCTGGACACAATGCTATGAGATTAGAAATCAATTACAGGAAAAAAAAAAAAGTAAAATACACAAACACATGGAGGCTAAACAATGTGCTACTAAACAACCAAGAGATCACTGAAGATATCAAAGAGGAAATAAAAAATATACCTAGAAACAAATGAGAATGAAAACACAATGACCCAAAGCCTATGGGATGCAGCAAAAGCAGTTCTAAGAGGGAGGTTTATAGCAATACAATCCTACCTCAGTAAATTAGAAAAATCTCAAATAAAAGCCCTAATATTACACCTAAAGAAATTAGACAAAGAGGAACAACTGGACGCAAAGTTAGTAGAAGGAAAGAAATCATAAAGATTAAAGCAGAAATAAATGTAATAGAAATGAAGAAAACAATAGCAAAGAACAAAGAAAATAAAAGCTGGTTCTTTGAGAAAATAAACAAAATTGATAAACCTTTAGCCAGACACATAAAGAAGAAAAGGGAAAATATTCAAATCAATAAAATTAGAAATGAAGAAGGGGAACTTACCATGGACACCACAGGAACACAAAGGATTATAAGAGATGATTATAAGCAACTATATGCCAATCAAATGAACACCTGGAAGAAATGGACAAACTCTTAGAAAATTACAACCTTCCCAAACCAAACCAGGAAGAAATAGAAAATATGAACAGACAAACCACAAATAATTAAATTGAAAAGTTGATTTAAAATCTTCCAATAATCAAAAGTCTAGGGCTGGATGGCTTCACAGGGAAATTCTATCAAACATTTAGAGAGAGTTAACACCTATGCTTCTCAAATTCTTCCAAAAAATTGCAGAGGGAGGAACACTCCCAAGCTCGTACTATGAGGTCACCATCATACCAATATGAAAACCAGACAAAGATATCACAGAAAAAGAAAATTAGAGGCCAATATCACTGATGGACATAGACACAAACATTCTCAACAAAATACTAGCAAGCTGAATCCAACAACACATTAAAAGGATCATAAAACATGATCAAGTGGGATTTATCCCAGGGATGCAAGAATTCTTCAATGCATACAAATCAAACAATATGATACACCATATTAAAAAGTTGAAGAATAAAAAATCATATGATAATCTCAATAGATACAGAAAAAGCTTTTGACAAAATTCAACACCTATTTATGATAAAAAACTCTCCAGAAAGTGGGCATAGAGGGAACCTACCTCAACATAATAAAGGCCATATATGACAAACCCACAGCAAACATCATTCTCAATGGTGAAAAACTGAAAGCATTTCCTCTAAGATCAGGAAGAAGACATGGTGGCCCACTCTCACCACTATTATTCAACATAGTTTTGGAAGTCCTAGCTACAGCAATCAGAGAAGAAAAAGAAATAAAAGAAATCCAAATCAAAAAAAAGTTAAGCTGTCACTATTTGCAGATGACATGATACTATACATAGAAAATCCTAAAAATGCCACTAGAAAACTACTAGAGCTAATTAGTGAATTTAGTAAAGTTTCAGGATAAAAATATAATACACATAAGTATCTTGCATTCCTATACACTAACAATGAAAGGCCAGAATGAGAAATTAAGGGAAAAATCCCATTCAGCATTGCAACTAAAAGAATAAAATACCTAGAAATAAATACACCTAAGGAGGAAAAAACCTGTATGCAGAAAACTATAAGATGCTGATGAAAGAAATCAAAGATGCCACAAACAGATGGAGAGATATACCATGTTCTTGGATTAGAAGAATCAACATTGTGAAAATGACTATACTACCCAAAGCAATGTACAGATTCAAGGCAATCCTATCAAACTACCAATGACATTCTTCACAGAGCTAGAAAAAAAAAATCACAATTTGTATGGAAACACAAAATACCCCAAATAACCAAAGCAATCTTGAGAAAGAAAAACAGAGCTGGAGGAATCAGTCACCCTGACTTAAGACTATACTACAAAGCTACAGTAATCAAGACAGTATGGTACTGGCACAAAAACAGAAATATAGATCAAAGGAACAGGATAGAAAGCCCAGAGATAAACCCATGCATCTATGATCACCTTATCTTTGATAAAGGAGGCAAGAATATACAATGAAGAAAAGCCTTTTCAATAAGTGATGCTGGGAAAACTCGACAGCTACCTGTAAACGAAGGAAATTAGAACACTTCGTAACACCATACACAAAAGTAAACCCCAAATGTCTAAAGACCAAAATTAAAGACACTACAAAACTCTTAGAGCAAAACATAGGCAGAACACTCTATGACATAAATCACAGCAAGGTCTTTTTTGACCCACCTCCTAGAAAACTGGAAATAAAAACAAAAATAAACAAATGGGACCTAATTAAACTTAATAGCTTTAGCACAGCAAAGGAAATGATAAACAAGATGAAAAGACAACCCTCAGAATGGGAGAAATATTTGCAAATGAAGCAACTGACAAAGGATTAATCTCCAAAATACACAAGCAGCTCATGAAGCTCAATATCAAAAAAAATGAACAACCCATTCAAAAAATCGGTGGAAGACCTAAATGGACATGTCTCCAAAGAAGACATTCTGATGGTCAAGAGGCATATGAAAAGATGCTCAGCATCACTAATAATTAGAGAAATGAAAATCAAAAGTACAATGAGTTATCACCTCACACCAGTCAGAATGGCCATCATAAAAAATCTACAAACAATAAATGCTGGAGAGGGTGTGGAGAAAGGGAACCCTCTTGCACTATTGGCGGGAATGTAAATTGATACAGCCACCATGGAGAATAGTATGGAGGTTCCTCAAAAAGCTTAAAATAGAATTACCATACGACCCAGTAATCCCACTCCTGGGCATACACCCTGAGAAAACCATAATTCAAAAAGAGTCATGTACCACAATGTTCACTGCAGCTCTATTTACAATAGCCAGGACATGGAAGCAACCTAAGTGTACATCAACAGAGTAATGGGTAAAGAAGAAGTGGTACATATATACAATGGAATAGTACTCAGCCATAAAAAGGAATTAAATTGTGTCATTTGCAAAGACATGGGTGGACCTAGAGTCTGTTATATAGAGTGAAGTAAGTCTGAAAGAGAAAAACAAATATGGCATATTAAAGCATATATGTGGAATCTAGAATATGGTGTAGCTGATCTTATTTGCAATGCAGAAATAGAGACACAGATATAGAGAACAAACATATGGACACCAAGGGGGAAAGGGGGGGGCGGTGATGGTATGTATTAGGAGGTTGGGATTGACATATATACACTACTATGTATAGAATAGATAACTAATGATAATCTAAGTATAGCACAGGGAACTCTACTGAGTGCTCTGTGGAGACCTATATGAGAAGGAAATCCAAAAAGAGACGCTATATGTTATACATATGGTTGATTCACTTTGCTGTACAGCAGAAACTGACACAGCAGTGTAAAGCAATTATACTCCAATAACAAAAAAGTAATAACCACATCTAGTTCTAGGCATTTCAGCTGACTCCATTACATTTTTGAGAATAAAATTGTTTTCTTAAAAATACCCAAAAACCTATGCATTAGATATCAGATTACAAAATATCAGTGTGGTTGATGGCTATTCTTGTTTTAAATGTTTAACTAACTGCACTTCAATTTTTTTCAAATCTATAAAAATTTTGGTGGAGAGTAAGGTAATAAACTATTTATTGAACTAAAATTCTAATAAAGGTAATCTGGAACCCCTTTGCCAAAGTCTCTCACTCTCAAATTTTAATGGCTTTTCTTATACCATCTTACCTCACATCTGTACCTTTAAGTTTTTTTTGTTTTTTGTTTTTTTTTCTGGTGGTACGCGGGCCTCTCACTGTTGTGGCCTCTCCTGTTGTGGAGCACAGTCTCCGGACGCACAGGCTCAGCGGCCATGGCTCACAGGCCCAGCCGCTCTGCAGCATGTGGGATCTTCCCGGACCGGGGCATGAGCCCGTGTTCCCTGCATCGGCAGGCAGACTCTCAACCACTGCACTACCAGGGAGGCCCTGTACCTTTAGCTTTGATTCTTTTTTTCGTGGGCTGCACGATCCCTCTATCAAGGTTTACCATATTTCACTGATCTTGTTTTTTTCTAACACCAATGGTTATACAGCAAATAAAAATTAAATAAATAAATTCTTTCCTGCTCATTATGTACCCCTTAGTGTGCTGCTATCATCCAAAATACTCTTAATTATTCATAATAATTTTACTGAGCAAATATAAAGCAGTAGGCATTTTTCTAGGCACCAATGATTAATAACACCTCATACTCCTCACCGTAACTTAGTTTAAATTGTAATAAAACCCTCAATAAAATTCACTATTGCTCTTTCAAAATCAAATAATTTAGCTAATATCCTGGCTCCTCTGTAACTGTTAGTCTTCTAATCCTTCAGCATTATGATATAGTACATAGTATATACTTAATAAGGTTTTGTGTATTTACATTTGTGACTTTTGGCTATTTCCTACAGAGTTTCATAAATGATCATCCACTTATTCTTGTTGAGCATTCCTTTATAATATTTCTTGCATTGGTCCCTTACTTTCTATACCAAGTAACTTCCTAATTACCTATTTCCTCCCTCACAAATATTGTCTAGTTGATTTTACTTTTCCTTGTCCATCCCTATTTTCATCCAATCTGCTCAATACTAGCACTTCTATCTCAAGCAGCGATTTTTGGTTCTAAATAAAGAACCCAGGGGGACCTTGAAGATGGAGGAAGAGTAAGACACGGAGATCACCTTCCTCCTCACAGATACACCAGAAATACATCTACATGTGGAACAACTCCTACAGAACACCTACTGAAGGCTGGCAGAAGACCTCAGACCTCCCAAAAGGCAAGAAACTCCCCACGTACCTGGGTAGGGCAAAAGAAAAAAAGAAAAAACAGAGACAAAAGAATAGGGAGGGCACCTGCACCAGTGGGAGGGAGCTGTGAAGGAGGAAAAGTTTCCACACACTAGGAAGCCCCTTCACGGGCGGAGGCTGCGGGAGGCGAAGGGGAGTGCTTCGGAGCCGTGGAGGAGTGCACAGCAACGGGTGCGGAGGGCAAAGCAGCGAGATTCCCGCACAGAGGATCGGTGCCAACCGGCACTCACCAGCCCAAGAGGCTTGTCTGCTCACCCGCCGGGGCAGGCGGGGCTGCAAGCTGAGGCACGGGTTTCGGTTTTGGACGGAGCGCAGGGAGAGGACTGGGGTTGGCGGCTTGAACATACCCTGAAGGGGTTAGTGCACCACGGCTAGCCGGGAGGGAGTCCGGGGAAAAGTCTGCACCTGCCGAAGAGGCAAGAGACTTTTTCTTCCCTCTTTGTTTCCTGGTGTGCGAGGAGAGGGCTTTAAGAGTGCTGCTTAAAGGAACTCCAGAGACGGGCGCGAGCCGCGGCTAAAAGCAGGAACCTCAGAGACGGGCTCGAGCCGCGGCTAAAAGCGCGGACCCCAGAGATGGGCGGGAGACGCTAAGGCTGCTGCTGCCGCCACCAAGGGGCCTGTGTGCGAGCACAGGTCACTCTCCATACCCCTTTTCCACGGAGCCTGTGCAGCCCGCCACTGCCAGGTTCCCGGGATCCAGGGACAACTTCCCTGGGAGAACGCACGGCGGGCCTCAGGCTGGTGCAACGTCACGCCGGTCTCTGCTGCCGCAGGCCCGCCCTGCATGCAGTGCCCCTCCCTCTCCCCCGGCCTCAGTGTGCCAGAGCCCCCAAATCAGCGGCTCCTTTAACCCCGTCCTGTCTGAGCAGAAAACAGACGCCCTCCAGCGACCTACACGCAGAGGCAGGGCCAAATCCAAAGCTGAGCCTCTGTGAGCTGTGAGAACAAAGAAGAGAAAGGGAAATCTCTCCCAACAGCCTCAGAAGCAGCGGATTAAAGCTCCACAATCAACTTGATATACCCTGCATCTGTGGAATACCTGAATAGACAAGGAATGATCCCAAATTGAGGAGGTGGACTTTAGGAGCAAGATCTATGATTTTTTTCCCTTTTCCTCTATTTGTGATTGTGTATGTGTATGCTTCTGTGCGAGATCTTGCCTGTATAGTCTTGCTTCCACCATTTGTACTAGGGTTCTATCTGTCCATGTTTCTTTTTTTTTAATTTTTATTCTTAATAATTAATTTTAATAACTTTATTATACTTTACCTTCGTTCTTTCTTTCTTTCTTTCTTTCTTTCCTTCCTTCCTTCCCTCCTTTAGACAACAAATCATCTCAAATTGAGGAGGTGGTCTCTGAGAGCAAGATTTATGATTTTTCCCCCTTTACCTCTTTTTGTGAAGGTGTATGTGTATGCTTCTGTGTAAGATTTTGTCTGTATAGCTTTGCTTCCAACATTTGTCCTAAGGTTCTATCCGTCCCTTTTCTCTTTTTTTCCTAAATAAGTATTTTTTAATTCAATAACTTTATTATACTTTATTTTATTTTTACTGTATCTTCTTTCTTTCTGTCTTTTTTCCTTCTTTCCCTCCTTCCTTCCTTCCTCCCACCCTCCCTCCCTCCTTTCTTTCCTTCTTTGCTTCTTTCTTTCTTTCCTTCTTCCTTCCTTCCTTGCTTCCTTCCCTCCTTTCCTTCTTTATTTCCTCATACTTCTACTAATTCTCTCTACTTTTTCTCCCTTTTATTCTGAGCCGTGTGGATGAAAGGCTCTTGGTGCTCCAGCCATGAGTCAGGGCTCTGCCTCTGAGGTAGGAGAGCCAACTTCAGGACCTTGGTCAACAAGAGACCTCCCAGCTCCACATAATATCAAATGGCAAAAATCTCCCAGAGACCTCCATCTTAACACCAGCACCCAGCATCACTCAATGACCAGCAAGCTACACTGCTGGAAAACCTATGCCAAACAACTAGCAAAACAGGAACACAAACCCACCCATTAGCAGAGAGGCTGCCTAAAATCATAATAAGGCCACAGACACCCCAAAACACACCACCAGACTTGAACCTGCCCACTAGAGAGACAAGATCCAGCCTCGTCCACCACAACACAGGCACTAGCCCCCTCCACCAGGAAGCCTACACAACCCACTGAAACAACCTTAGCCACTGGAGACAGACATCAAAAACAACGGGAACTACGAATGTGCAGCCTGCAAAAAGTGACCCCCAAACACAGTAAGATAAGCAAAGTGAGAAGACAGAAAACACACAGCAGATAAAGGAGCAAGATAAAAATGTACCAGACCTAACAAATGAGGAGGAACTAGGCCGTCTACCTGAAAAAGAATTCAGAATAAGGATAGTAAGGATGATCCAAAATCTTGGAAATAGAATGGACAAAATGCAAGAAACAGTTAACAAGGACTAGAAGAAATAAAGATGAAACAAGCAATGATGAACAACACAATAAATGAAATTAAAAATACTCTAGATGGGATCAATAGCAGAATAACTGAGGCAGAAGAACGGATAAGTGACCTGGAAGATGAAAGAGTGGAAATAACTACTGCAGAGCAGAATAAAGAAAAAAGAATGAAAAGAACTGAGGACAGCCTCAGAGACCTCTGGGACAACATTAAATGCACCAACATTAGAATTATAGGGGTTCCAGAAGAAGAAGAGAAAAAGAAAGGGACTGAGAAAATATTTGAAGAGATTATAGTTGAAAACTTCCCTAATATGGGAAAGGAAATAGTTAATCAAGTCCAGGAAGCACAGAGAGTCCCATACAGGATAAATACAAGGAGAAATACGCCAAGACACATATTAATCAAACTGTCAAAAATTAAATACAAAGAAAGCATATTAAAAGCAGCAAGGGAAAAACAACAAATAACACACAAGGGAATCCCCATAAGGATAACAGCTGATCTCTCAGCAGAAACCCTACAAGCAAGAAGGGAGTGGCAGGACATACTGAAAGTGATGAAGGAGAAAAATCTGCAACCAAGACTACTCTACCCAGCAAGGATCTCATTCAGATTTGATGGAGAAATTAAAACCTTTACAAAACAAGCAAAAGCTGAGAGAGTTCAGCACCACCAAACCAGCTTGACAACAAATGCTAAAGGAACTTCTCTAGACAAGAAACACAAGAGAAGGAAAAGACCAATAATAACGAAGCCAAAACAATTTAGAAAATGGGAATAGGAACATACATATCTATAATTACCTTAAATGTAAATGGACTAAATGCTTCCAACAAAAGACACAGATTGGCTGAATGGATATAAAAACAAGACCCTTATATATGCTGTCTACAAGAGACCCACTTCAGACCTAGAGACATACAGACTGAAAGTAAGGGGATGGAAAAAGATATTCCATGCAAATGGAAACCAAAAGAAAGCTGGAGTAGCAATTCTCATATCAGACAAAATAGACTTTAAAATAAGGACTATAAGAAGAGACAAAGAAGGACACTACATAATGATCAAGGGATCGATCCAAGAAGAAGATATAACAATTGTAAATATTTATGCACCCAACATAGGAGCACTTCAATACATAAGGCAAATACTAACAGCCATAAAAGGGGAAATCGACAGTAACACATTCATTGTAGGGGACTTTAACACCCCACTTTCACCCATGGACAGATCATCCAAAATGAAAATAAATAAGGAAACACAAGCTTTAAATGATACATTAAACAAGATGGACTTAATTGATATTTACAGGACACTCCATCCAAAAACAACAGAATACACATTTTTCTCAAGTGCTCATGGAACATTCTCCAGGATAGATCATATCTTGGGTCACAAATCAAGCCTTGGTAAATTTAAGAAAACTGAAATTGTATCAAGTATCTTTTCTGACCACAACGCCATGAGACTAGATATCAATTACAGGAAAAGATCTGTAAAAAATACAAACACGTGGAGGCTAAAAAATACACTACTTAATAATGAAGTGATCACTGAAGAAATCAAAGAGGAAATAAAAAAAATACCTAGAAACAAATGACAACGGAGACACAAGACCCAAAACCTATGGGATGCAGCAAAAGCAGTTCTAAGGGGGAAGTTTATAGCAATACAAGCCCACCTTAAGAAGCAGGAAACATGTCGAATAAACAACCTAACCTTGCACCTCAAACAATTAGAGAAGGAATAACAAAAAAAACCCCAAAGCTAGCAGAAGGAAAGAAATCATAAAAATCAGATCAGAAATAAATGAAAAAGAAATGAAGGAAACAGTAGCAAAGATCAATAAAACTAAAAGCTGGTTTTTTGAGAAGATAAACAAAATAGATAAACCACTAGACAGACTCATCAAGAAAAAAAGGGAGAAGGCTCAAATCAATAACATTAGAAATGAAAAAGGAGAAGTAACAACTGACACTGAAGAGATAAAAAAGATCATGAGAGATTACTACAAGCAACTCTAGGCCAATAAAATGGACAATCTGGAAGAAATGGACAAATTCTTAGAAATGCACAACCTGCCAAGACTGAATCAGGAAGAAATAGAAAATATGAACAGGCCAATCACAAGCACTGAAATTGAAACTGATTAAAAATCTTCCAACAAACAAAAGCCCAGGACCAGATGGCTTCACAGGCGAATTCTATAAAACGTTTAGAGAAGAGCTAACACCTATCCTTCTCAAACTCTTCCAAAATATAGCAGAGGGAGGAACATTCCCAAATTCCTTCTATGAGGCCACCATCACCTTGATACCAAAACCAGACAAGGATGTCACAAAGAAAGAAAACTACAGGCCAAAATCACTGATGAACATAGATGCAAAAATCCTCAACAAAATACTAGCAAACAGAATCCAACAGCACATTAAAAGAATCATACACCATGATCAAGTGGGGTTTATTCCAGGAATGTAAAGATTCTTCAATATACGCAAATCTATCAATGTGATAAACCATATTAACAAATTGAAGGAGAAAAAACATATGATAATCTCAATAGATGCAGAGAAAGCTTTTGACAAAATTCAACACCCGTTTATGATAAAAACCCTGCAGAAAGTAGGCATACAGGGAACTTTCCTCAACATAATATAGGCCATATATGACAAGCCCACAGCAAACATCATCCTCAATGGTGAAAAACTGAAAGCATTTCCACTAAGATCAGGAACAAGACAAGGTTGCCCACTCTCACCACTCTTATTCAACATAGTTTTGGAAGTTTTAGCCACAGCAATCAGAGAAGAAAAGGAAATAAAAGGAATCCAAATCGGAAAAGAAGAAGTAAAGCTGTCACTGTTTGCAGATGACATGATACTATACATAGAGAATCCTAAAGATGCTACCAGAAAACTACTAGAGCTAATCAATGAATTTGGTAAAGTAGCAGGATACAAAATTAATGCACAGAAATCTCTGGCATTCCTATATACTAAGGATGAAAAGTCTGAAAGTGAAATCAAGAAAACACTCCCATTTACCAGTGCAACAAAAAGAATAAAATATCTAGGAATAAACCTACCTATGGAGACAAAAGACCTGTATGCAGAAAATTATAAGACACTGATGAAAGAAATTAAAGATGATACAAATAGATGGAGAGATATACCATGTTCTTGGATGGGAAGAATCAACATTGTGAAAATGACTCTACTACCCAAAGCAATCTATAGATTCAATGCAATCCCTATCGAACTACCACTGGCATTTTTCACAGAACTAGAACAAAAAATTTCGCAATTTGTATGGAAACACAAAAGACCCCGAATAGCCAAAGCAATCTTGAGAACGAAAAAAGGAGCTGGAGGAATCAGGCTCCCTGACTTCAGACTATACTACAAAGCTACAGTAATCAAGACAGTATGGTACTGGCACAAAAACAGAAAGATAGATCAATAGAACAAAATAGAAAGCCCAGAGATAAACCCACGCACATATGGACATCTTATCTTTGATAAAAGTGGCAGGAACGTATAGTGGAGAAAGGACAGCCTCTTCAATAAATGGTGCTGGGAAAACTGGACAGGTACATGTTAAAGTATGAGATTAGATCACTCCCTAACACCATACACAAAAATAAGCTCAAAATGGATTAAAGACCTAAATGTAAGGCCAGAAACTATCAAACTCTTAGAGGAAAACATAGGCAGAACACTCTATGACATAAATCACAGCAAGATCCTTTCTGACCCACCTCCTAGAGTAATGTAAGTAAAAACAAATATAAACAAATGGGACCTAATGAAACTACAAAGTTTTGTACAGCAAAGGAAACCATAAACAAGACCAAAAGACAACCCTCAAAATGGGAGAAAGAAATTTCAAATGAAGCAACTGACAAAGGATTAATCTCCAAAATTTACAAGCAGCTCATGCAGCTCAATAACAAAAAAACAAACAACCCAATCCAAAAATGGGCAGAAGACCTAAATAGACATTTCTCCAAAGAAGATATATAGACTGCCAACAAACACATGAAAGAATGCTCAACATCATTAATCATTAGAGAAATGCAAATCAAAACTACAATGAGATATCATCTCACACCAGTCAGAATGGCCATCATCAAAAAATCTAGAAACAATAAATGCTGGAGAGGGTGTGGAGAAAAGGGAACACTCTTGCACTGCTGGTGGGAATGTGAATTGGTTCAGCCATTATGGAGAACAGTATGGAGGTTCCTTAAAATACTGCAAATAGAATTACCATATGACCCAGCAATCCCACTACTGGGCATATACCCTGAGGAAACCAAAATTCAAAAAGTGTCATGTACCAAAATGTTCATTGCAGCTCTATCTACAATAGCCCAGAAATGGAAACAACCTAACTGCCCATCATCGGATGAATGGATAAAGAAGATTTGGCACATATATACAATGGAATATTACTCAGCCGTAAAAAGAAACGAAATTGAGCTATTTGTAATGGGGCGGATAGACCTAGAGCCTGTTATACAGAGTGAAGTAAGTCAGAAAGAAAAAGACAAATACCGTATGCTAACACATATATATGGATTTTAAGAAAAAAAATGTCATGAAGAACCTAGGGGTAAGACAGGAATAAAGATGCGGACCTACTGGAAAACGGACTTGAGGATATGGGGAGGGGGAAGTGTGGCTTTGACAGGGCGAGAGAGAGTCATGGACATATACACACTAACAAATGTAGTAAGGTAGATAGCTAGTGGGAAGCAGCCGCATGGCACAGGCATATTGGCTCGGTGCTTTGTGACAGCCTGGAGGGGTGGGATAGGGAGGGTGGGAGGGAGGGAGATGCAAGAGGGAAGACATATGGGAACATATGTATATGTATAACTGATTCACTTTGTTATAAAGCAGAAACTAACACACCTTTGTAAAGCAATTATACCACAATAAAGATGTTAAAAAAAATAAAGAACCCTATTCTAAGTAAAATAAATAAACCAGGATGGGGAAAAAGGTAATGTAAGGATGCAATGGTATAACAAAGTAACCAAAGGTAAAAATTTAAAAAGACTGACTTGAGCAGAGACTAGAAATATGGCAGAAACTGAATTATTCTTTTGTTATCTCCAGAAAACTCTGATTTCTCATCTCTCTTTCCTCTCTGTGTCTCTTTCATATATATTTTTTTTTTTTGCGGTATGCAGGCCTCTCACTGTTGTGGCCTCTCCCGTTGTGGAGCACAGGCTCTGGACGCGTAGGCTCAACAGCCATTGCTCATGGGTGCAGCCACTCCACGGCATGTGGGATCTTCCCGGACCGGGGCACGAACCCGTGTCCCCTGCTTCGGCAGGCAGACTCTCAACCACTGCACCACCAGGGAAGACCTCTTTCATATTCTTTCTCTCTCTCTCTTTTTTTTTTCCTTTCTCTTCAATCTCTCTCTCTCTCTCCCTGTCTCTCTCTTCTGCCTTTCTTGCAAAGACTATAAATCCTCTTTGCATGTGCATGAGGCTCAAAAGCATAACTCTGTGCACTAACCACCCATAGTCTCAGTTCATTTGCCCAACAGAGACTGCTAAAAATACTATTAACTTCTATTTCTACATTCCTTAGAGAGATGATAAGATCTGACATGCAACTAACTCCTGCCCTATTCAGATGAGGTATTCACTTCCAATATTTTGCCAAAAGTGTGGAGAAGAATGGAGTTGTTGAGAGGTGCTCAAGGTTGTATTATATAAATATATTTCCAGAGCCCAGTACTGTGGATGAGTGGATTGGTAAGGCTAGTTTTCTCAGAGCAAGGATCCTGGAATGAGCATGTATTACATCTGGTATCACTTGTAACTCTTTGGAGTAAAGCCTTTGGGATTCCCATTTATAATTTATCAGATTAAGTATACGTTTTACCTTCATACTCCATATCCTCTAGCAGTTGATACTCTTGGCCTTGTGCAATGTTTTTTTCCCCCTGATTTTAAGTGTCTTCTGCCAGGTGGAGTTTACCCACTTCCTCATAATTTTATCAGTTATGTAATCAGCTTGTCAACTTCCTCTATCACACTCACTGCAAAAAAAAAAAAAAAAAGCCCACACTGATGACGAAGTTCAGTTTGGATTAATCTTCACTCTGAAACCTTCCCATTTATCATAATGTGTTTTTTTTTTCAATATTAGTTTTTCTACAAATTATGGTTTATTGGAAAGTACTTTTTTTTTTTTTTTTTTTTGCGGTATGCAGGCCTCTCACTGTTGTGGCTTCTCCCATTGCGGAGCACAGGCTCCAGATGCGCAGGCTCAGCGGCCATGGCTCACGGGCCTATTCGCCCCGCAGCATGTGGGATCTTCCCGGACCGGGGCACCAACCCGTGTCCCCTGCATCGGCAAGCAGACTCTCAACCACCTCGCCACCAGGGAAGCCCGGCAAATACTTTTAATAAATGTTTAATTACAATTACTGCACTTGTAAATCATTTGTTTATTTTGTGAATTTAAGTATTATTTCTTAAATGTATTCGTAAGCTCCTTTAGGGTACTCCCTCAGAGAACATAGCACAGAACCAGGTATGTATGGAGATAAATAAGCCATATAAAAAGGGCAATTTCGAAAATACTGAATACATACTGTGTCAGGGGATAGGGTAGACACAAATGAGAAAAATAAGCTCAGGAAAACTTTTTCAGAATATCCTATTAATCTGTGATCTTACTAGGATTTGAATCTTTAGCATTTTAACTCAAAGTCCAATTGTATATACTAAACTATGTTGTAGAAATTTTACTTTAAGGAAACAAGCTCTTTCTAAGAATTTTAATCAATAATCCATAAATTGAGTCTACGAATGTGGTATTGCAAATTCTCCTTATCCATTTATTATTCTTTTCTGTACCTTTCTTGATAACCTTGTGTTAGTCATTAATTTGAACTCTATGTACAAGAAACTAATAAGGTATCCTGTCTTTAACAACATTCTCTATTTCAGATTCCGCTTGTTTACACTGGCAGAATAATTAAGTAAATGTCTTTATTACATATTGTCTCAAGACTGAAGCCTGTCCTTAGGAGTTCTGTATCTCTATTGGAAATCAATTATGAGACATTCCCCAATCAGCCTCATATCCATTCCCTGCAGAAGGAGAACATATATACCCTGGGTTTGGGGACAGCCACAGGGCTTAGTTAAAAGATACTCTATGTGAGCCTAGTTATTCTGTATTCTGCAAAGAAGAGAAAAATAACAGAAAACAACAACAAAAAAACTCATTACAAATCCTTCTTTTTCATCCTATTTTGATAAATGGAGGCAAAAAAATTATATTTGATGATTTACAAAACTATTCAGCTAATCAACAAGCATTGGTAACTTTACCTCTTGCATAACTTAAAGTCTATAGCACATTAAAAAAAGGAAATATAAAAGCCTGGTCTTTTAGTCTCAAGAAATAAAGGTTATAATGGAATATTGACAAACATTGTGTACCTAATCATAGTTTTATTTCTGATTTGATATTGCAATTATCACATTCAATCAGGGCTACAGTGCTTCTTTCAACCTCACCATAATGAGAAGCCCTGGTCGGAGCACTGGCATAGCACATCCTGATTTAGGGAATGCAGAAAGCATTTGGATCTGTTAGAATTCTTGTTTATAACCTATGGGAAAAGATTCAGGACTATGGGTCAATGATCCACTCTTGCAGGTACATGAAGAAACACAGTTTTGATAGGCAGCATGTCCCTACACATAGCTGGGTCTTCTTAAGTACTTGTGGATGAGGTTATTTTTTACCACATATCTTGGCTGTTCAACTCAGAATGGTATACACATATAATTCATAAAAGGTAAAACAATAGGATTCAAGATTTCACTGCAAACAACTAAATCTTACTCTCTAGATAAGGGAGAGTTGAGTATAGCACACGGACCTCAGTATTTACCTGTACTGAGGTTGCTTCTCAGGCCTTTATAATATCACACTTGATCCTCATAACAGAACCATGAGATACATACAATTGTGCTCACTATAGAAATGAGGAATCCAAATTGTGAAAAGTTAAATAAATCATCCAAGCCCATGTGGTCAGAATATGTCAGGGCAGAGATGTATTTGAATGCAGGTCTCCATGGTTCAATTAAGTAGGTAGTTTTGTCTAAATCACATCTGATAAGAGAGTAAACTCTTTATTGAACTATTTTCAGAATGCCAGTGAAAGAAAATGAAGACCAAGGATAAGGAAAAAACCCTTCAAATATTGGGAACTTATTTGAACTGACTAGTCTTTAAATAACTTCCCACCCCTTTCCTTTTTTACTGGAACAAAACTCTCACTCAGCTAATTTTATCAATTATTTCAATGACACATATTTTTGCATTTCATCCTAAGGTAAAAAGTTCATGTGTCCTCATAAGAATCACCTTATTCCTTAATTATTTTTAGTGCTTTCCCTTTGGACAATGGGGATTTAGATTGTAGTTTAAAATATTTTCTCTGCTACATTGTTTTTCCATCAATTACTCTGTAGTAGACACAGAAATAGGCCATCCTGATCCCCCTTTAAGGATGAACTTTCTGCCTAGCTGTATGGAGTAAAGTCAGCAACCAGTATGGGAAAGTGGGAGAAGTTGTACAGTGAAATTTTGGGAAATTAGTGATGGTTCTTTGTTAAATCCAAGGGGACTTTTCCCATTTAATCATGCATCAGGGAGAAGTAAGATTGTCCTAATTAAAAAGTAAAAAGAAATAATGAGATTTTGAGTTTCAAACATCAATATAATAATTTTGAGAATAAGGTAAGGCTTTTGGGAGCTTTTGTCAGCTGAGGTCTGGGCTTAAACAATAGACATAGAAGAATATCTACTAGAAAGTTTTTCTTCTCAAGGTTTTTGGCCCCAAAGACCAGATGAAACCTATGCTCAACATGGTACCTGATGAGGAGGTTAGTATCGGCTACATTACAAATCTTTTTAAAGTCCTAACCACCCTGTCTCATACTTAGAGAAGAGCAGAATTT
This sequence comes from Delphinapterus leucas, assembly GCF_059928025.1. Classification (NCBI taxonomy): domain Eukaryota; kingdom Metazoa; phylum Chordata; class Mammalia; order Artiodactyla; family Monodontidae; genus Delphinapterus; species Delphinapterus leucas. The sequence continues at coordinate 35,020,637 of NC_143147.1, forward strand.
TCTCATGCATTAGGGAGAGAAGCAAGCTCTCTAGGAGGAATTAGAGCCCTAAAGAGTCTTGAAGTCCTGATGGGATGCCAAGCTATAGATGTCAGTATGGTACCTTGTGAGCTAGAGGCTAGATGTAGTTGAGCCTGGCTCAGAGAACATAATCACAGGGAATTTCTGGCCATCTGTGCAGGTACCTGTGGAGACAGAAGCAGATTATCAAAGACCAGATGTCAATACCAGAAAACTGAAGCCTTCTTCTATAAACCAAGAGAGTATATCAACAGAACAGGAAAAAAAGAAAAGAAAACCTTAAATTTGTTGAGTTTAAATCCAAATTGATAGATAAACCATCACATTGAACTGTATATCAGGTAATGACAAGATTGTGCTCCTACCATAGAAAATGGAGACTCAATTTAGAAATAAAGTTTGACTTTTCTATATTTATAAATATATAAAATAAATTAAAATTTTACACTTGGATTTGAGGCTGACGAAAACTATAACCACTGCATTTGATTTTTCTACTGTCTTCCTAGTTTTTTGTTTTAAGAGAAATAAAAAATAAATCTGACAGAGTGAAAGAGAGAAATATCTGTGCTGAAATGTAGGGAAGAAGCCTTATAAAAGCCACTAAAGAGGAGAAGATGAAATAAAAGTGGGGGAAGAAAGAATTTTCTCCTCCCAAAGATACTTGCCTTAAAGGGAACATACAGATAAATTCCTATTTCAGACTCTTTCAGAAGGCAGAGTTCCCCCAGATGAAATGTCTGACATGTTTCTATTTCATGACAACTTGCATTAATTACTACTACCTGTCCCTTGAGTTCCTTGATGTACATTTGTCGTTCTAGAGTACTTCATCATGTGTAAGTTATGTGTTTTGTGGGATTGGGTATCAGATTAGCTGAAGAGATATCATTAAGGAAAAAATGGATGAGAAGGATGGAGAGGAAAGGGGGCTAAAAAGAGAGAGAGGGAATAAAGGAGGAAGTGAAGGAAGAAGGGAGAGAGGGAGGAGAAAAAGCAGCAACTTCCTAAGGCTGCTAATTTGTGAAAGTTATTCCTGAGAGAATCAGAAAATTGGCTAATAAGGCCTGTCTAAATACTCTGTTTTTTCGTACCAAATCCTTTCTTCTCATCATCTTCCATAATAGTGAGTGTTCCACAGTCTCAGTTCAAAAGTGCTTCTGAGACATAGCTTGGTAAAGATCCAAACAGTTCAGCCAATCATATTTCAAGTCACTGAACAGCACATGTTCTCTCTGTAATAAAGTTTTCTTCTTCTGAATGAGATGAGACTGAATGCTTGGGAAGAGACAAGAAGCATTAATGCACTGAAGCATTTAAACAAATCAATGTATCATTCTAACATGAAAGTCACCAAACAATTGATACCCAGCAGGCCCAGCACTTAAGGCAGCTCCAGGCAGCTACCAGGCCAGCCATTTATTTCCATTTCTTGATAACTTTGGAACATCATTAGCAACAGGGAAGCATTAAGACAACAAGTGAGCCCGATTCACATCTGTCTAAGTAAATGTAAGAGCTAATCTGTTTAGAACACTGTTTAGAATTTCACTTCTGCTGATGACATTACACTGGCCAGATTGACTGTAAACATAATGGCCAAAGGGGTTGCTTCAGCTTTGTCTATCTGCATGGGAAAACTTTTATTTTTATTTTTACTCAAAGAGAAATGGCAGGGACTGACTTTTCATTCCAAATTCAACCCATGCTTTTTAAGTCATTTATCTTTCTTCTTATGAAAAATGAGATGTCACTAAACAAACCTTACAAGACAGACCACAAAATGACAGAAAAATAATATCTTAATGCCTTCTTTTATGGGCACTTAAATGTATTATTTTCTCTGCTTCCCCAAAAGATAAATGTTTTGGGTAAGTAATCAACCAAGGTCTCTATTTTCTCTTTTGCTTTTAGAATGTGCTCTCAAGATTGGTAAAATTTTTAGCAGCTGTCTGAGTAAATTTATTACCAAAGATGTCAACATTCTTATGTAATCCAGAAGGGAATATTGTGGTAATGGGATTTATTTCAGGTTTTGAAGACCAGGTGTCTAGCATGATTAGGATGCAAAATTAGAGTTGACAATATGCAATCTCCAACTGCCATCTATTATTCAGTAATGAATAAAAGCAGATTATTCTAAACTGTATCACTTGCAACTTCCCTTCAGTCACATAACCAAGAACTACAGATGGAGAGAAAATTACAGATACACAGTTTTGAAGATTAAATGTGCAGTGGATTTATTTTACGAAAAAAATAAGACAATAGTTTAGCTGCTGCTACAGAGCATAATTTAAAATTTATATATGGAAACAAAAGGAAAAAAAGTGAAGTTCTTAAAGTTCAATGGAAAAAATATAGATAAAATAGAGGAAAGAAAAAATTGTCATTATTTACAAAGATAATACTAATGTCTCCTCCCTTTAGAGTCTGGGGAGGACTACACTGGCATTATTGAGGGTGACAGTGTAAAGAATACCCCAAATATGGATGGATAGCACTGTAAAATGCCTCCTGATCCATTGGCTTGGGACTAAAACAATTTTATGTATGTAAAATTAAAACATAACATGGAACATATGCACAAAATCATAGATTTATAGATAGCCAATACATTTCTGTATGTAACTGCTACAAAGCTATAACACAATTAGATAGATCAATTACCTGCGGAAATACCTAGTCTGGATGTGCTACCTGTGGAAATATCCAGTGTGGATGTTTTAAAAAATATATATATATATATATATATATATATATATATGTTTATTAAAGGCATATGTTGGAAGCAACATCCAAAATGTATCTGGAATATCCTGGATATTTGTAGAGTAATAAAATAATTTTTATTCATAGAAAATATAAAATAATGTTTGGGAAAAACATCAAAGAGAACATAACTTTAAATGAAAGGATTAATAGTGTAATAAATAGTAAAAATCTTTGTTAAATTTCTGTTGATCAATACAGCATAGTAGTTTAGATCAATGGTCAGCAAACTATGATCTATGGAAAAATCCAGCTTTCCACCTGTTATGGTAAAGTTTTATTAGAACCCAGTCATGCCCATTCTTTTACATTTTGTTTTTGTACATTAGGTATTTCAACAGAAATAATTTAATGCAAGAGATTGAAAAAGTGGAAGGAAACACTATTGTAAATAATAACTGCAGTAAGCAACTATATTCTCCCCCACTGCCTGCTTTCACCATGTTGGGGAAAATAAAGGAAACAGGTTGGGATTATCAGAACCTAAAAGCTTGGAGAAAAGGCAACACAAAGTTGATAATCAGACTAACTTTATGGAACTTGGCCTTGGACTTCTAGAGCAGTATCCAGCGGTTATGGAGATACTGAGGGAGCATAATGAAGCTCGTTCTGCACGTGCCAATAAATAAAATTCAAACTAGAGATTAGGATCATCTAAAGCTTATTTTTCAAGCAAGTAGCATTCACCAAATACAAGTTGTTATTATTTAACAATTCCAAGGTCATGAATAAAATAAAGAATAAAAGATTTATTTCTAACAAAGTCTAATATTTGAGTTAGATTTAGAGATCCATATTAGATGTTCTTGGATGGAACTGAGGATAGAAAAACCTAATTTAAGAGAGGATCCTGGAAGAAGAAGTGTTATGGAAGAAGTGTTATAGATAACAGAGTGGGAAGTGGAAGCTGGAAGAATGAAAGGCGATGAAGAATGGGAGGCAGTGTTTGGAAAAAAAGAGAACTGAGATTTTCTCCCTCCTCCAAAGAAGTTATAGAGACTTTTTAAAAAGTTTCAGACTGATGCAGTCTTGGAAATTGGTAGAATAGTACCTTTTGTGAAAGGTTTCTTTCTGCCTAGAATAGAAAAAAAAAGTGAATAAGAGAAAGCCACCAGTTTGCTTTAGTTCACTTATTTAGAACACTGGATATGCTCTAAATCTTGAAGCAAACAATCCCTTAGTTGCCTAGGGTAATTATAACTATTTTCCTATGCTGTAGCTTCTCTCACACCAGCCAACAGAGAAATTTTCATGGAAATTACGCTTCTGTTCATTTTTTAAAATATATGGCCAAAAAGAAACTCTTCTGCTAAAGTTGGCAATGGGAAAGGATAGAATGTGGGAAGTTAAGTTTAGTTATTATTTGCTTGTCCAAGGCATTGTGATGGACACATTTACATATATTGCTGTATATAATCATTGCCACAACTCTTTAATATAAATATTACCATGTGTATTGTAAAGATGGAGAAGCTAAAACTAATAAAGTTGAAGTGATTTTACCTATCACTGGCATAACTATCCATCATAAACTTTAGTAGCTTAAAATTACAACCATTTACACATTGGGATTGTGTGGACAATCACTTTGGTCTTGGCTCTTCACCTGATCTCCTCTTGGTCAGCCATGTAGCTGCAGTCATCTGATAGCCCAACTGGGGTTGAGAGTTCTGAGATGACCTTACTCAGATGTCTAGAAGTTGGTGATAATTATAAGCTGAACCATGTGTTTCTCACTGGCTAGCCAAGTTTTTTACATAACAAAAGCTGTAAAAGCAGCAAGAGAGAAGGCAAGCCCCAATGCACAAACACTTTTCAAGAAGCTCCTTAGGTAAACTTTGCTAATGTCCAGTTGGTCAAAGCAAGTCACAAGACCAAGCCCAGAGTCATTGTAGGAGGGGAATATGCAAGGCCAAGGACGCAAAGAGGCATCATTCATTGGGAGTCATTACTGTAAAAATCTCACACAATTACTATGTGGTTGAACTGAGGTACAAACACATGTTTGTCTGACTCTGAAATGTTTTCTCTATATCGTTGCTGTCTGACATCAATGTGTGGTGAAGCTTAAATCATTCAAAGTATTAATGAGTTAAATATATAACATGCTTACATGAATACTCGGTATGCAGGAAACCCTTAATAAATACAAGGTTTTATTATCTATTATTATTAGCCATTATTCAGGATGGTTTGCTAATAGGTATTTGATAAATATCTACTAAATTAATTTGACATATTTTAGGGTGAAATGCATTTTATTTATTTATTATTTTCACAATAATATTTAATTTTTTTGTATTTTTAAAAAATGTTATTGGAGTATCATTGATTTACAATGTTGTATGAGTTTCAGGTGTACAGCAAAGTGAATCAGTTATACATTTATCCAGTCTTATTTAGATTATTTTCCCATAAGGCCATTACAGAGTATTGAGTAGAATTCTCTGTGCCTTACAGTAGGTCCTTATTAGTTATCTATTTTATATTTAGTAGTGTGTATATGTCAATCCCAATCTCCCAATTTGCCCTTCCTCCCCTTACCCCTGGTTACCATAAGTTTGTTTTCTACATCTGTAACTCTACTTTTATTTTGTAGATAAGATCATTTGTACCATTTTTTAATTAAAAAAAATTGTTAAAAAATGCTAACAATCACCTGAGCCTTCTGTGAGTCAAAATCTTTTTTTTTTACTCTTTTATATTGGAATATAGCTGATGAATAATGTTGTGATAGTTTCAGGTGCACAGCAAAGGGACTTAGCCATACATATACATGTATCCATTCTCCCACAAACTCCCCTCCCATTCAGGTTGCCAAGTAACATTGAGCAGAATTCCCTGTGATATATAGTAGATCCTTGTTGGTTATACATTTTAAATATAGCAGTGTGTACATGTCAATCCCATATTCCCTAACTATCCTTTCCCTCCATACTTCCATCCAGTAACCATGTTTGTTCCCTAAGTCTGTGAGCTTGTTTCTGTTTTAGAAATATGTTCATTTGCATCATTCCTTTTTAGATTCTGCATATAAGGGATATGATATGATATTTCTATGTCTGATTTACTTCACTCAGTATGATAATCTCTAGGTTCATCCATGTTGCTGCAAATGGCATTATTTTATTCTTTTTAATGGCTGAGAAATATTCCATTGTATATATGTACAACATCTTCTTTATCCATTCCTCTGTTGATGGTCATTTACATTGCTTCCATGTCTTGGCTATTGTAAAGAGTGCTGCAATGAACACTGGGGTGCATGTATCCTTTCGGAACATGTTTTTCTCCAGATATATGCTCAGGGGTGAGATTGCAGTGTCATATTGTAGTTCTACTTTTAGATTTTTAAGGAACCTCCATAATTTTCTCCATAGTGGCTGCACCAATTTACATTCCCAGCAACAGTGTAGGAGGGCTCCCTTCACTCCACATCCTCTCCAGCATTTATTGCTTGTGGATATTCGATGATAGTCATTTTGACTGGTGTGAGGTGATATCTCATTGTAATTTTGATTTGCATTTCTCTAATAATTAGCAATGTTGAACATCTTTCCATGTGCCTCTTGGCCATCTGTATGTGTTCTGTGGAGAAATGTCTATTTGGGTTTCTGCCGATTTTTTGACTGGGTTGTTTGTTATGATGATATTAAGCCTCATGAGCTGTTTGTAAATTTTGGAGACTAATCCCTTGCCGGTCACATCATTTGCAAATATTTTCTCCCAATCTGTGGGCTCTCTTTTCATCTTGTTTATTCTTTCCTTTGCTGAACAAGAGCTTTCCAGTTTAATGAGATCCAATTTGTTTATTTATTTATCTTTTAAACATCTTTATTGGAGTGTAATTGCTTTAGAATGGTGTGTCAGTTTCTGCTTTATAACAAAGTGAATCAACTATACATATACATATATCCCCATATCTCCTCCCTCTTGCATCTCCCTCCCATCCTCCCTATCCCACACCTCTAGGTGGTCACAAACACAGAGCTGATCTACCTGTGCTATGCAGTTGCTTCCCACTAGCTATCTATTTTACATTTGGTAGTGTATATATGTCCATGCCACTCTCTCACTTGGTCACAGCTTACCCTTCCCCCTCCCCGTGTCCTCAAGTCCATTCTCTACGTCTGTGTCTTTATTCCTGTCCTGCCCCTAGGTTCCTCAGAACTTTTTTTTTTTTTTTTAAGATTCCATATATATGTGTTAGCATACAGTATTTGTTTTTCTCTTTCTGACTTACTTCACTCTGTATGACAGTCTCTAGGTCCATCCACCTCACTACAGATAACTCAATTTCATTTCTTTTTATGGCTGAGTAATATTCCATTGTATATATGTGCCACATCTTCTTTATCCATTCATCTGTTGATGGACAATTAGGTTGCTTCCATGTCCTGGCTATTGTAAATAGTGCTGCAGTGAACATTGTGGTACATGACACTTTTTGAATTATGGCTTTCTCAGGGTATATGCCCAGTAGTGGGATTGCTGGGTCATATGGTAGTTCTATTGTTAGATTTTAAGGAACCTCCATACTGTTTTCCCTAGTGGCTGTATCAATGTACATTTCCACCAACAGTGCAAGAGGGTTCCCTCTTCTCCACACTCTCTGCAGAATTTATTGTTTGTAGATTTTTTGATGATGGCCATTCTGACTGGTGTGAGGTGATACCTCATTGTGGTTTTGATTTGTATTTCTCTAATAATCAGTGATGTTGAGCATCCTTTCATGTGTTTGTTGTTAATCTGTATATCTTCTTTGGTGTAATGTCTATTTGGGTCTTCTGACTATTTTTGGATTGTGTTCTTTGTTTTCTTGATATTGAGCTGCATGTGTTGCTTGTAAATTTTGTAGATTAATCCTTTGTCAGTTGCTTCATTTGCAAATATATTCTCCCATTCTGAGAATTGTATTTTACCCTAAATATCCAAAGCAATCTTGAGAAAGAAAAACGGAGCTGGAGGAATCAAGTTCCTGGATTTCAGACTATACTACAAAGCTACACTAATCAAGATAGTATGGTACTGGCAAAAAAAGAAAACAGAAATAGAGATCAATGGAACAGGATAGAAAGCCCAGAGATAAACACATACACATATGGTCACCTTATTTTAGATAAAGGAGGCAAGAATATACAATGGAGAAAAGACAGCCTCTTCAATAAGTGGTGCTGGGAAAACTGGACAGCCACATGAAAAAGAATGAAATTAGAACACTCCCTAACACCATACACAAAAATAAACTCAAAATGGATTAAAGACCTAAATGTAAGGCCAGACACTACAAAACTCTTAGAGGAAAACTTAGGCAGGACACTCTATGACATAAGTCACAGCAAGATCCACCCACCTCCTAGAGAAATGGAAATAAAACCAAAAGTAAAAAAATGAGACCCAATGAAACTTAAAAGCTTTTGCATAGCAAAGGAAAACATAACCAATTTGTTTATTTTTGTTTTTATTTCCATTATTCTGGGAGACAGATTGAAAAAGATATTGTTGTGATTGTTTTTGTCAAAACCTTTTCCTACATCTATGGAGATGATAATATGGTTTTTATTCTTTAATTTTTTAATATGGTATATCACCCTGATTGATTTGTGGTTATTGAAAAATCCTTTCACCCCTGGGAAAAATCTCACTTGATCATGGTATATCATCCTTTCATGTATTATTGGATTCAGATTACTAGTGTTTTGTTGAGGATTTTTGCATCTATGTTCATCAGTGATATTGGCCTGTATTTTTTGTGTGTGTGTGATATCTTTGTTTTTTTGTATCAGGGTGATGGTGGCCTCACTGAATGAGTTTGGGAGTGTCCTTCCTTTGCAGTGTTTTGGAACTGATTCAGAAGGATATGTTTTAACTCTTCTCTAAATGTTTGATAGACTTTGTCTGTGAAGCCATCAGGCCCTGGACTTTTGTTTGTTGGGGTTTTTTAAATCACATTTTCAATTTCAGTGCTTCTGATTGGTCTGTTCATATTTTCTATTTCTTCCTCATTCAGTCTAGGGGATTGTACCTTTCTAAGGATTTGTCTGTTTCTTCCAGGTTGTCCATTTTATTGGCATACATTTGCTTGTAGTATTCTCTTATGATCCTTTGCCTTTCTGTGATGTCATTTGTAACTTCTCCTTTTTCATTTCTAATTTTCATTTTCTAATTTTTGCTATTGTTTTCTTTGTCTCTATTTCATTTCATTCTGCTCTGATTTTTATGATTTCTTTCCTTCTACTAACCTTAGGTTTTGTTTGTTCTTCTTTCTCTAGTTGCTTTTGGTTGTATATTGAGATTTTCTTATTTCCTGAGGTAAGAATTTATTGCTATTAACTTTTCTCTTAGGACTGCTTTTGCTGAATCCCATAGGTTTTGGATCAGTGTGCTTTCATTTTCATTTGTCTCTAGGCATTTTTTGATTTCCTCTTTGATTTCTTCAGTGATCCATTTGTTGCTCAGTAGCATATTGTTTACCTCCACATGTTTGTGTTTTTTACAGTTTTTCTTTTCTTGTGGTTTATTTCTAATGTCATAGCATTTTAGTCAGAAAACATGGTTGATATGATTTCAAATTTTTTTAATTTACAGAGTCTCACTTTGTGGGCCAGCATGTGATGAATCCTGGGGAATGTTCCATGTCCACTTGAGAAGAATGTGTATTCTGCTGCTTTTGGATAAAAAGCTTTATAAATATCAATTAAGTCCATCTGTCTAAAGTGTCATTTAAAGCCTGTGTTTCCTTACTGATTTTCTGTCTGGATGATCTGTCCATTGATAAAAGCAGGGTGTGAAATCCTCCACTATTATTGTGCTACTGTTGATTTCTCCCTTTATGGCTGTTAGTATTTGCCTTATATATTGAGGTGCTCCTATGTTGAGTGCATATTTAGAATCATTATATCGTCTTCTCTCATTGATCCATTGATCATTACATAGAGTCCTTTTTCTCTTATATCAGTCTTTATTTTAAAGTCTATTTTGTCTAATATGAGTATTGTTACTCCAGCTTTCTTTTGATTTCCATTTGTATTGAACACTTTATGCCATCCCCTCACTTTCAATCTGTATGTGTCCCTAGGTCTGAAGTGGGTCTCTTGTAGACAGCATATATACAGGTCTTGTTTTTGAATCCATTCAGCCAGTCTATGTCTTTTGGTTGGAGCACTTAATCCATTTACATTTAAGATAATTATTGATACTCATGTTCCTATTACCATTTTCTTAATTGTTTTGGGTTTGTTTTTGTAGGTATTTTTTTCTTCCCTTCATCTTTTGTTCTCTTCTCTTGTACTTTGATGACCAGCTTTAGTGTTTTTTTGGGGTTGCTTTTTCTTTTTGTGTGTGTATCTATTGTAGTTTTTGGGTTTTCTGTTCCCATGAGGTTTTGATATAGCAGTCTGTATATGTATAAAGTTGTTTTTAATTTCTGGTCTCTTTCCCACCTAAAGGAGTTCCTTTAGCATTTGTTGCAAAACTGGTCAGTGGTGCTGAATTCTCTTAGCTTTTTCTTGTCTGTAAGCTTTTTATTTCTTCATCAAATCTGAATGAGCACTCTGCTGGGTAGAGTATTCTTGGTTGTAGGTTCTTCCCTTTCATCACTTTAAAGATATCATGCTACTCCCTTTTGGCCTGCAGTGTTTCCGCTGAGAAATCAGTTGATAACATTATGGTTATGGAGTTCCCTTGTATGTTATTTGTCATTTTTCCCTTGTTGCTTTTAATATTTTTTCTCTGTCTTTAATTTTTTCAGTTTGATTTTTATGTGTCTCAGTATGTTTCTCCTTGGGTTTATTCTGCCTGGGACTCTCTGTACTTCTTGAACTTGGGTGACTGTTTCCTTTCCCATGTTAGCAAAGTTTTCAGCTATTATCTTTTCAAATGTTTGCTCAGGTCCTTTCTCTCTCTCTCTTCTCCTTCTGGGACCCCTATATTTTGAATGTAGGTGTTTTCAATATTGTCTAAGTGGTCTTTTAGTCTGTCTTCATTTCTTTTCATTCTTTTTTCTTTACTCTGTTCCACTGCAGTGATTTCCACCCTTTTGTCTTCTAGGTCACTTATCCATTCTTCTACCTCAGTTGTTCTGCTATTGATTCCTTCTCATGTATTTTTCATTTCAGTTATTGTATTGTTTGTCTCTGTTCTTTAGTTCTTCTAGTTCTTTGTTAAACATTTCTTTCATCTTCTCAATCTTTGCCTCCATTCTTTTTCCAAGATCCTGGATCACCTTCACTATCATTATTTTAAATTCTTTTTCTGAGGCATCTAAATTCTTTTTCTGGAAGGTTGCCTATCTCCACTTCATTTAGTTTTTGTTCCTGGATTTTTACCTTGCTCCTTCACCTGGGACATAATTCTCTGGCTTTTTTTGTCTAATTTTCTGTGATTGTGGTTTTTGTTCTGCAGGCTGCAGTACCGCAGTTCTTCTTGCTTCTGCTGTCTGCCCCCTGGTGGATGAGGCTATCTAAGAGGCTTGTACAAGCTTCCTGATGGGAGGGACTGATGGTAGGTAAAACTGGGTCTTGCTCTAGTGAGCAGGGCTGTGGCCAGTAAAACTTTAATCTGCTTGTTTGCTGATGGGTGGGGCTGTGTTGCCTCCCTGTTAGTTCTTTGCCCTGAGGTGACTCAGCATTGGAGCCTACAGGGTGTATGGTGGGGATAATGGCAGCCCCCAGGAGGGCTCATGAAAATGGGTACTTCTCAGAACTGCTGCTGCCAGTGCCCTTGTCCCTGCAGTGAGCCTCAGCTGACCCCCACCTCTGCCAGATACCTTACAACACTAGCAGGTTGGTTTGGTTCAACCTCCTATGGGGTCACTGTCCTTTTCCCCTTGGTCCTAGTGCACACAAAATTTTGTGTGTGCCCTCCAAGAGTGGAGTCTCTGTTTCCCCTATACCGGTGGAAGTCCTGCAATCAAATCCCGCTGACCTTCAAAGTCAGATTCCCTGGGGATTCCTAGTGCTGTTGCCAGACATCCAGGCTGGGAAGCCTGACATGGGGCTCAGAACCTTCACAACAGTGGGAAAACTTCTGTGGTATAATTGTTCTCCAGTTTGTGGGTCACTCACTTGGCAGTTATAGGATTTGATTTTATCATGGCTGTGCCCCTCCTACTGTCTCATTGCAGCTTCTCTTTTGTCTTTGGATGTGGGGTATCTTTTCTGGTGGGTTCCAGCATCTTTCTGTCAATGGTTGCTCAGCAGTTAGTTGTGATTTTGGTGCTCTCGCAGGAGGAGGTGAGTGCATGTCCTTCTACTCTGCCATCTTGAACCAATCCTGAAATTTTTAATAAAATGTAATAGAGACTTCATCTTTTCCCTTTAGTAATTTATAGCACTCTTATTTTATCAAAGAATGTCTTCTATGTTGATATTAGATTAACAGAGTTTAAGGATAACAGAGGTTATATGAAGGTATATATGTATATGTATATATATATATATATATATGTTAATCTAGATAGTTCAGACTATGCTTGTTTTCATACAAATGTGTTTCTTATCATACAATGTATAATAGGTGCATGTAGCTCACCTCCATCTTATATCTTTAGTATTTTTAGCCATGACACTTAATATAACTGCTTCAGAAGAAAGGGATGGACAATTGCATAGAATGATTCAAAAGGCCAAGCCTAGAAAAAGCTTACATTTCTTCTACTGAAACCAGAACCTAGTCATGTGACCAAAATGAACCACAATGTGAAGGATCACATGAATATTTATTGAGCTCTAACAGTTCCTACTACAATATATCAAAGCTGGCAAAGATCTAAATTCAACCAAAATCCATGTATCTAAAATTTGAAAATCTTACCCTGAAATCTAAAGCAATTGGTCCCCCTCTGTTCATAAGAGAAGTAGCAAGCATTGGTAGAAGTGGTAAGACTCTGATTTCTGGAGGAAGAACTGAATTGGTAAACCATTTTGAGAAATATGACTATTTGCAATTTTTATGCTGGTAGCACAAATATTCTCGTATTTGTTATACTTAAAGACATTTTGAAGACAAATACTGAATTTCTGATCCAAATTTCCTGGTTCTGCTACTGATATAAAGTTTGACTTAGGTAATATCTGGGTGTTGGGGGAGGAACCTATTTGTCCACTTGGATAAATAGTCTTTGGTCATAGAGTTGTGAGCAATTTTTCAAACCTGATTCTAAGATTATGGCAAATGAAAGCACTTTGAAATACATGTTTAAACATGCATTTATTAGGACATTCTTTATAAAAAATGTATTTTGGAGCGAGTTAAACCTAGTGTTAGTTCTCTCTATTCCACCAAATAATACTGTAAGTTCAGCAGGAAGTTGTCTTCACTGGGCTTTTATTTCATTATTACAATATAGTGGCTCATACTACCTAAATTTAAATTATGCATTTAGCAATTATTAGGGATGTAAGTGTGGACAAGTCACTTCTGTGAAAACCTTCATCAGTAAAACCCTTTGTGCATTATGGTGAGAATTAAATAAAAGAACACTTTGGAGTGTGGTTGGCCTTCAAAGAAATATGCTAGTACTGAATCTGGTGAGAAGTTTTCCCTTAGTGCACTGAATTTAGCATCTTATAAACATTATTCCACCCTAGCTTTCTGTTCACAAATCATCTTGCTAAAATATTTCAGTGTCATTTGAAAGGGAACACTAGGGATAAAATGTTACAGTCCAAAACAAAAAGATGCAGTGCTGCAACTCTAAGTTTGATTTATGTGCTCTTTTTAGATGACTCTGTGTAGCCCAATGTTTATTAACTGAAATAAGAACAATAGGTTCAATTCACTGGAAGAAAACCTGATATTAATTCTCTGCCTACTACTACTCATGAGTTACTCTCTAGTCCTCCTTTCAGTTTTTCTCCACTTCCCTGTGGTTTTAATCTTTATTCTCTTTTGTTATTATCATAGCTCAGGACAAAATTAAATTTATTAGTGTATACTTTACCTACAACAAACAATACCTATTTAAAGTGTGAAATTTGAAGAATTTTGACAAACGCATGAAGCACCACCACAAACAAGATACTAAACATTTCTATCACCCACAAATACTTACTCTTGTTCTTTTGCTGCATATCTGTATCCTACTTCCAGCCCTAGACTGAAACTAGTCTCCTTCCATTCATGATAATTTGGTTTGTACTTTTCAGAAATGTATATAAATGGAAAAAAACAGCATGCACTCCTTTGTGTCTGGCTTCTTTCATTCCACATAATAGTTTTGATATGCATTCATGTTATTACATGTGTTTTTAGTTAATTTGCTTTATTGCTGAGTAGTATGTATGCCATATTTTCTGGATCCATTTACTTATTAATGGACATTTGTGTTGTTTTCAGTTTAGGGTTATTACAAATAAGGTTGTCATGACATTTTTGTATACGTCTTTATCAAAACTTATATGCTCATTTTTCTTAGGTAACTGTAGGTCATATGATACATATATGTTTAACTTTTTAAGAAACTACCAAACCATTTTCCAAGGTGATTGTACCAATTTACATTCCTGCCATATGTTTGTGAGAGTTTTAGTTGCTCCACACCCTTGTCAATATTTGGTATTTTCTTTCTTTATCATTTTAGCCATTTTAATAACTATGCAGTGACAGTTTATTGTGGTTTTAATTTGCTTTTCCTTGATGGCTAGTAATGTTGAACATTTTATATATACTATGCAGCACATATTATTTTCTTAGCAATTGCTATAGAGAATAAAATTTAGTTCCCTGCATCCTTAGAGATATATCAATTTCCTTTTGATTACTTACAATTACTTTAATCTCAGAATGAACAATAGCATTCTAATTTTTTTACATATTAAAATACTGTTATTTGGATTTTCTTTAAACGAATGTTACAGCAGTGCAAAGAGAGAGTGAATTTATAACAAAAACTGTACCAAATATATTAAACTACAGTATATTTTAGAAATGATCTTATGATGTGATTGTTTTCAGATAGTTGAAAGTTGAAACTTCTGTGTTATTTAGGAGATTTGTAGAAAAGACTGAAATACTGCACATTTCTCTGTATTTCTACTCCATATATATTAGAAATATATCTATATATAAATCTTAAATTTAAAAACTAGACTCAAAAGAAGAGAAAAGCAGAAAAATCTATAAAACTATTTCAAGGTAGTAATATGGATTTTCTATTCAAATTTCCCTGGAGTGTGGTAGAAGGAGGAAAGAGAGATTTGGGGACTTTGAAAAATTTCAGGGATAAACACTTTTTCATTCAAAGCATGGTTTCAGAGCATTGGCATCTCCTGGGAGACATTTGGAATATAGGATCTCAGTGTCCTACACCTAACTTCACTTACGTGATCAGATTCTGCCACTTTATAAGATTCTCAGAAGATTCATATCCATGTTAAACATTGAGAAACACTCTGGTCAATCACTTGGCCCTCTGTTCAGAATGTAAGAAAGTGAGCTCACTTAACTGTTGCTTCCCAAGCTTCAGTAATTAAGAAAAAATATATATGAGACATCAATTCTCCATCCCAGGTGGCAGGTGTGTTTTTCTTCTTTTCTATGGATTCAAGAAAGGCCAAACAGGAGGTTACTATAAGCAATGCATTTTCAATTCATTTCACCCTGAAGCATCTGGCCTCCTCTGCCTCAGCCTAACTTCGAAGCTCTGCATCTAAACTTTGATGAATTAGCCATATCACTTACAAACTGCACATCCAGAGCCTCCCCAGAGACCACTTCAAATGCCTGTTAATTTTTTTTTTTTTTTTTTGCGGTACGCGGGCCTCTCACTGTTGTGGCCTCTCCCGTTGCAGAGCACAGGCTCCGGACGCACAGGCTCAGCGGCCATGGCTCACAGGCCTAGCCGCTCTGCGGCATGTGGGATCTTCCTGGACTGGGGCACGAACCCATGTCCCCTGCATCGGCAGGCAGACTCTCAACCACTGCGCCACCAGGGAAGCCCCCCAAATGCCTGTTAATTTTATTTCAATCATGAATCCTAAGTTTTAATGCATATTTACTCAGCTTTCCTAGGTCAGCCCTCTCCTTGTTCCCACCCACTGGTGTAATGTACCATGCCGCTATTAAGCTTTTTATTAACTTTCCTTGTTTTGATCTCTGACCTCATTACCTCACAGTCCTTTATGTTACACTGCTAAAGCAGGGACTCTGTGTCTAGCTCATTCCATACTATATTACCTCCCTATATATTATTTGCTCTCCATCCTTGACACTTCTCACCTCTGTTTCACCCTCTCAGCAATTCTTGCTACTTTGTGACATGTTCCTTCTTCCAGATCATTAACATATAAAGTGGAAAAAAATTGGCCTTAATATTGACCCCTGTGGTTCTCTATTTCCTGGTCTCCCAACTCCTAAATTGTTTCCACATCTAAATGCTCTTTTTACAGCAAATAATCCAGTTCTCCCTCTACTTGAATATAACATAAGAAGGGGTTAAACTTTGTTACTTTTTTAAATATAAGAGCATAATTTAGCCAATCTCTTTGAGTTAAATAAACTGAAACCCATAAATGATTACATCTGGCCATTTCACTGGGGGAGAAGAACACTTAGCTGACACAGCTGGGGCGGGGGCTGGGATACGATAAAAATCTGTGAATTGACTTGGCTCAACTACTAGTTATGGACATTATGCCTTCCAGGTTTTCTTATAGGATGTTGATGGATTATGGGAAGGCTTTGAGAGATATATTTGAATCTTGATAAGAGATGCACTGTGAATTTTGCCACTATCAGTTGAAGGTTTTTTTCCCCCCCATAAGAAGGGTGGTAGCTCATTCTGTAGGGTCAAATGATCATTATTTCCAGAATCAGCTCTAGTATCATCAGACATGAAGAACATAAAAAAAAAAAAAATTAAAGGTTAATTTAATTCACCTGGTTAATTACTCTGATGACTACTGTCAAACCCTAGAATAATTTCCACATTTTGAGAGAAATAAATTTTGGCTTGATACTTCTCTAAGAATTCTTGGCCTAATAAATGGATAGGGGCAGAGGAGCTGAGGAAGAAAGCATGTGTATATCTCAAAGGGCTTAAAGAAAAGAGAATAGGTTCAGAGACAGGAACCTCTTGAGGTTTATTAGAGATTTCCCAGTATTTGAACTATTTTGGTACTTCAAGACAAGAACTGTTTTATAGTAGAAGAGTTGAGCTCCAAGAGTGTGGCTCCAATTTCAATTAGGACTGGAAAAGATCCATCACCAATCTGGAAAATTTTCTGTCCAAGCTGATTAACAGGCAGGATTTGGTAGAGCACCAATAGTTCCTCAGAGCCCATTTACTGAGAATTTCCAGGACATTGGAAAGACTAGTTAAAGAGCTGAAGGTGACTGAAGCTCTTAAATTTGTAATAATCTTGTTTCTAATGTCTTGGCTCTCTGCAATAATTACAGAAACACGGAGGGTTTTGGTTTCATTTAGGGGCCTTCATTTGCTAGAGCTGAAGATTAAGAATTTGAGCGGTCTTCCTTTTAGATGAATTATCTAGAGTGTGAGAGAGCTAGTTTGCCAGATTAACTAAATATGAAGTGGGCATAGTTTTCCATTCCATCCTGGCCATTTTTACTAGAAAGGAAAAGTCCTGGTACAGTCCATTAATAAACATAGAGTTAAAAGCTACCAGGTGGCATCAACATCTGAAGGAAGAGCATAATTTTCTTTAACAATAATCTGAGAATGATTGTCATCATAAGCAGATTCATCAGATATTTGTGTGTAGGCCTGAGTTTTGTTCCAGTCAACAGGCTTTGAAAAAGTCCTAGGAATTGCTAAATAAATGTGCTTAATGATTGCTCAAGCCTAATTATATAATAAATTACCAGGCTGGTCTCCTGGCTGTAATTCTAGAGACTTTTCAGGATTTTTCCAATTAGTGATTTGCATCCAATGCTGGGTCTGGCATTCACTGACAAGCATATGAACAGCTGATATAAGTCAGAGAAATCAGGTTGATATGCTTGAATGACCACATTTAATCCCTCAGCAAATTGGTGAGAATCTTCTGTTGTTTTGGGAAAATCTTTCACTATGGCTCATGGTTTAGCTTTAGTCCAGGAAATATAAGAAATTAAGGCTTAGCCTCTGAATCTTCAGAATGCTTAATTTTAAAGGAACAAGTTTTGATAAGTTCAGAGGAAAAGGGAGTGGGAAGAATTTCAGAGAAAGGGGGAAGTTCAGTGAATTAGTATGAGAGAACTGAGGATGTAGAAAGAAGGAGGTAGATGGCATTGGAGGCAAGGCCTGAGACAAAGGAGCCAAGGAAGAGGAGCATGAAACCAAAGAGTGGTTTGGAAACCACTCTTTCTTTCTTTAATTGTTAGTTTACCTCAGTCAATCTTAAAATTGTATCTTTTTAGAGAGGTAATTTTAGGCTTCTGAGAATATTTGCAAGTCTCAAAATACCAATTGAAATAGGCATTCCATTCAATTCTGGAAATTTAGACCTATGTAGTAGTCCAATTTAGTTTAAGAAAATTAAGTTTGGAAATTACAAAAGTTCTCCTCAATGACCATTGATATTCTAAGTTACTTTTGATCAGGTTGGTCCATTTGGTTAGAAATCCACCTGAGGATGGACCATGGTTTTTAAATATAAAATTGGCTAAGGTCCTTTAGGGAGGATGCCCTCAAAATATTTAGATCACTGGGATGCCATTTCTCAGAGGTTTTTCCCTAGAATAAAAGAATATTTATGAAACTGCCTAAATGGCTCAAACAGCTTAAGTAACTTAAACAGACTGCAGTTCAGCTTCAACAGTTCAAATAACTCAGACAGCTTGCAACTCAAACAGCCTGCAGGCCTAAAACCATCCAATTCTAAGGGGACAGTTTGGTCCTGGAAGAGCCATGCCGAAGTCTTCTTATTCCAGTTCTCATAGAACAATCCTTATTCCAAAGGAATGAGTGGAAGGTTGAGCAGGGACAATTTCAATGAAATAGCCCACCTCTGAAGGAATGGACCAATAGATAGCTAGTTCTAGGAGAAACAGTCTGATTTCAAAAGCAGACCAAAGTGTCAAACGAGTACTCACATGAAGAAAAAGACCTTAATTAGAAAGGACAAAATCTTAAAATAGATCCCAAATAAAGCCTGGAAAGCTTCAAAACACAAAGAAGACAGAATCTCAGATCCAGGAGGAAGACATACCCTTAAACCCTAGGATCAGAAAAAAAAAGTGGTGAGCAACAAAGGGCTTAGTGTTGGTACAACATATCTTTACTCACCAGTCCCATGTTGTTAGGGGTCTTTACTGGAATCCAGTATGGGCCCACAAAATGTTGACCTAAAATAATAAACTGCCAGTTATTTCTTCAGCAAACACTAGCTTATACAGGGTGAGCAAAGAATTGCAATTCCAGGTCCACAATTATGGCCAGCCATATACAAGTCCCTGTATTGCAAGGGAAAAATAAAGCTTTTATAGAGAGGAAAAGTAGGTTGTGAGGGTTATAGCAAACAAAGTGTTCATGGCTTTTCATTGGCTGAGTTGTTGCCAGGAAAGAAGAGGAGGTCTTTCTTCTTCCTGTTGGACTCTGGTATCATTGCAGGCCATGAGAATTCCCCAGTTTTGGTCACCTAATTCTATTTAATTGAGGTTTCTGTTTATTAATAATTTACAGAATAAAATATTCCTATATATGTATATATATTATATATAGAAGAATTATTACCCGCATTTCACACAATATGTACATTTTGTGAAATCGTATATTTTCTTATAAACTGAGATACATGAGGAAAACCAGTAAGCCTTGTCAAGTCAGGAGTCTTTTTATTTTGTTTTAATGTTAGAACAATCTTAAAAATAAGTAAGAAGAAGAGAAGGGAGAAAAGGACAATTCAAGGCCTTCAAAATGGATTTACTATAGCTAACTTACATATCTGATATAGCTTGCTACCCTGGATGATATGTGAATAGGCAAAATCTATAGCATATATTCAATTTAAACAAAAATATATATTTATTTCAAGGAAAAAAATTTAATAAAGAATGATTTGCTCATACAGAAGCATCAAATGTTGATAATGAAAAAAGCATGGTATATTATTACACATGAGAGACATAATGGTTTGTAGGAATGAGCACAGATATATACATATGGCTTTTAATTTTAGCTCAGCCATTAGAAAGTCCTCTTACTTTGGGAAAATTACTTATATTTTCTGAGCCTCAGTTTCTTCCTCTGAAAAGAGAGGTGATAATTATATTTAAAGAAAAGTATCATTTGTAGGTTAAAAATAAACAGATGTGAAAGATCAGGTAGCATAGTGCCTGTCTCTAGTAGAAATGAGTAAATACCAACAATATTTGCCTTCACTGTTAACATCACTATGATTTTTATTAAACAAAAGAATATTTAGAACAGAAAGAAGCTTTAAAATCCATATAGTATAAATGTCTGATTTTATAGAGGTGGATATTGAGGAAGGGTAGGGGAAAATGAATGGGTAGTAAGAGCAGCATTGGAATTTAATTCTTTGAATTACTTAGTTCTGGTTCATGACACTACCTCCATCGTAGCATGTGAAAGGCATGTTGCCATGGCTCCATGATTCTTAGCATAGAGAAGTAGGAAAACCAGTGTCCTTGACACACAGACTCTAGAATCAATCTATCTGGATTCAAATGCCAGCTCTTACTAGTTGTAGTCCTCGGAACAAGTTTACAAAATATGTATGCCTCTTATATCACACACCTAAAATGGCAATAATAATGTAAATTAACTCAAAAAGTTTTGTGAACTGAATAAATCTATTCATATCAAACATTTGAAGCAATACTTCACATGTAATGAACATTCAAAATGCTCACCATTATTTCTCTTAAAATATATTGCTTCACAGAAACTTATCTTTATTAATTTTTCTTGATTTCTCAGTAAGAGTCTCTACTCTTTGTACATTCCTATGTTTGATAGGAAAATTTACAGAAAAAGATGTGAAAAGAGCCTAGATTTTCTACTAAAAGTTTTGTAATAGAGTTGGAGAAGTGACTTGGAAAGAATGATTTGAGATCATTATAAAACACTGTATACTTATTTTCAGGATTGATGCTTTGCAAATTGACATATTTCCAGTTCATATTAAAGATAATGTTCAGGAAACAGAATGAAGAATACAACTTTTCTCTTTAGAGAAAATGTGAGTTTTCAAAAAGCATTTGAAAGAGATAGTAAGCATGGATAAATAGACACCATTTCAGATGAGAATATGGCAGCTGCAAAGGCATATGAAAAGTAAGGCAGCAGTTGTAATGTTTCTGGTATTTTTGCAGAGTTCTACCATTATATACTTTATCAATAACTTCTCCAAAGTAGCTCAAGAAAATTATTTATGAGATAACCAGCCATATGCCAACACCACAACAGGTGTGAAACTACACGTAGTATTAGTCATACTCACTTTCTTCCTCATGGACAGAGTAATTCATCAATTCAAAATAAATGTACACTGGCATGAAACTTGCTTTACAGTTTTCAAAAAGCCTACTCCAAACTAAAAGATATGTTTTCAGGTACCCCATTAATCAGATTCATTAGCATTAAACTTTACTTAAACCAAACAAAAAGCCTATATTTACTAGAAAGCATAATAAATCATAACCTTAAAATTGGTGGGATAAATGAGAAACAAATATGTAAATTTAAAAAACATTCTATAAATTAAAATCTATAGATACTCATTTTATTTTTATTTTATTGAGGTAAGAATACTTGACATGAGATCTCCCCTCTTAACAATTTTTAAGTGTACATTACATTATTGTTGACTACAGGTACAATGTTGTACAACAGATCACTAGAACTTATTCATCTTGCTTACCTGAAAATGTATGCTGTGATTAGTATTTCCCCACCCTTGCCCTCATTCTAGCAACCACTATTTCAGTCCTTGATTCTATGGAATTTGACTATCTTAGATATCTCATATAAGTGAAAACATGCAGTACTTGTATTTCTATGAATGGCTTATTTCACGTAGCATAATGTCCTTAAGGTTCACCCATGTTGTCAAAAATTTCAAAATTTTCTTCTTTTTAAAGACTGCCTAATATTCCATTATATTCATATACCACATTTTCTTAACTCATTCATGTTGATGGACATTTAGGTTGTTTTCACATCTTGATGATTCTGAATAGTGCTGTAATGAACATGGAAGTGTTAAGGTCATTTCAGTATTCAGATTTCCAATCTTTAGGATAAATGCCACGCAGTGTAATTACTGGATCATACGGTAATCTGTTTTTAAATTTTGGAGGGAAATTTATCCTTTTTCTCACAGCAGCACCATTTTTGCACTCTCACCAACAGTGTACTACAGGGGTTTCAATTTCTCCAATTCCTTGCCTTGTTGTCCTTTTTATAAAGGACATACTAACTGGTGTGAAGTGATATCTCACTGTGGTTTTGACTTTCATTTTGCTGGTGAATAGTGACATTGAGTACCTTTGCATATACCTGTTGGTCATTTGTATGTCTTCCTTTGAGAAATACCTATTCAAGGCAAGTTTTTCACTTCCTTAGTTAAGTTCATTTCTTAATATTTTATACTTGTTGAAGCTATTGTATGTGGGATTTTATGTAATTTCCTTTCCATATAGTTTGTTATTAGTATATAGTGAGGAAACTGATTTTTGTATTTTGATTTTGTATTCTGGAACATTATTAAATGTATTAATTAGTGCTAAGAGTTTTTAAAGAAGTCTTTGATATATATATATATGTATATATATATATCTGTGTGTATATATATATATATATATATATATATATATAGTCACATCATTTGCAAACAGGGACAATATTACTTCTTTTCCAATTTGGATGCATTTTATTTATTTTTTTCTTGCCTGATTGTTCTGTTCCAGTACTATGTTGAATAGAAGAATTGACATTGGCCATCCTTGCCTTGTTTCTGATCTTAGGTAAAAGCTTTATTTATTTATTTATTTTTACCATTGAGTATGATGTGGGCTTTTCACATATGGCCTGTATTATGTTGAGGTGTGTTCCTTCTATTCCAGTGTGCTGAGAGTTTTTATTGGGAGTTGTTGAATTTTATCATATATTTCTTCTGCATCTCTTCACTTGTATGTTGCTTTTATTCTTTATTCTGTTAATATGGTGTATCATATTAATTGATTTTTTTGTATGTTGAACCAACCTTGCATTCTTTGCATCCCAGGGATAAATCCCACTTGGTCGTGGTGTATGATCCTTTTAAAGTGCTGTTGGATTTAGTTTACTAGCATTTTATTGAGGATCTTGTATCTATATTTATCAGGGATTCTATGGCTTTTGTCCACTTACTCTGGGCTGAGCTGGAGAGATGAAGAGCTATGTTGTCTACCAGCCCAAACCACCAGCTCTCTTACCCCACTTGTGGCTAGACTGCGCCAGGCCCACCAGAGCTCTAAGACAGACAATTCAAATGCCAATTCTTTTGGCTGCCCCAGAGAAGTTGGGGCATTGACCTGATGAATCAACTCTTTCCTTTCCCGGGGGAAACTGAGAGCCGAGATGGTTCATTTGTTTGCTCTGTGTTGAGCAAGAGGGAAGAATCTACAATATCTACCATTACAAATCATCAGCTCTGTTCTATCCCAGGCAGCTAGACTCTGCTGGACCCATCAGAGCTCCAGGACTTGGAAAACATGCTACTTATTTGGGCATTCATGGAAAAGTGGGGTGGTGGATGTGCAGATCAACTCTTTCCCTCTCCAAGGAGTACCTGTGTGCTGGGATTATTTTATCTGCTTTCTCTGTGCTAAACAGTGGGTGAATCTATCACATTTAACAGCCCAACTGACATTGCTGTTTTCCTCTGGGTGACTAGACTGTGCCAGACCTATCAGAGCTCCAGTACTGGTAAGTCAGATGTTAGTTCTTTGTCAGCTCCAGAAAAGTTGGGGCTCTGGATGTTTGAATCAAGTTGTTTCCTCCCCAGGAGGAGGCCAAGAGCTGAGATTTTTAATCTATTTATTCTGTGCTGAGCAGAGGTGAGGATCTATGGCATCTAACAGTCTAAGCTTCTGTCTCTAGTTTTCCCTGGTGGGAAGGGGTTAGACTCTGTCAGACCTGTCAGAGCTTCAAGACTGACAAGACAGAAGCCTTTTCATAAAAGTTTGGACACTGGATCACAAACCAACACTTTCCCTTCCCTAGATGAATTTAGGAGCTTAGAGGTCTCTTCCTGGTCACATGACGCTGTGCTGGGGACAGGAACTCCAGAAAGAGAGTGCCCTAAATCTCTCTACTGGCTTTGGTGAATCTGGTTTTACATTCTTCTGGGGTGAAGGAGCCTTTCAATTATTTTATGAATTTCTTACAAAGGGAATTTGTCCATGAATTTTTACTGAATTAGTATGTTTGTGGAGAAGGAGAGTTCAGGGTTTCCTACTCTCTATCTTGCTGATGCCACCCTCTTATAGATATTCTAGCAATCTAAAGACATATGAATTTGAATTAGCATTTCCCACTTATTATATTATTCCTACATATGTGTAAGTGTGCACCTGCCTGTTCATATGTGCAGTGCATGTGTTTTACAGTAACATCTGCAGTTATTGACACATGGAAAAATTTCTATAATTTACAGTCATGTCATCTTGCCCAGGGGTTGAGTAAAAGATATTTCCTTTGTAACCTGGTTTTTTTTATTACCTCAACATCATTTTGAAGAATATTTCCTTACCACCTCCAAATTCACATCACATTTAAATCACATTCACACCAGCATTTTACACATATTCTACTGAATATTCAAGCAAAGATTCTATGGGAGTTTTACGCCTCACTGTAAACTGGGAGTAAATTACCCATGTAGTTCATGCACATTAAGTGAGCATTAAACAAGGAAGCAAATTTATGGTAAATAGGGAACAACTGTGTGTGCCTTAATGCCAAGTATATTTGGTAGTAAAATGTGATGTTTTGATTTTTGGCCAGGAGAAAATGCATATGCTATAGAAGAAACTTTAATCAGAATTTTATTATTACACATTTTTAGATGTTACTTCATACAAACATTTATATCTTGAGTCCTGAAGACCTGGCATTTAGAACTATACAGTCAAATAGAGGGCTAAGTTTTCATATGTTTTCTACTTTGCTTCTATAATTTTGTAAGAAAAACAATATATGTGAAATATGTATTGATGAAAATACATGATACTTCTATAAAACTTATTAACAGCCAATTTTAATGTGGTATTTTACCACTTCTGTGTTTTGGAAAGTTCATAAACCTTAGCTATTTCTGAATCAATATAGTCAAAGCACTAGCATGAAACATATCAATAAACTAACTCTATTTATTTATGTTTCTATACTTTTATGAGACAATAGCTTAGTAACCTGAACGTGTTAATGTTTTCCTAACTGTAAAAGTAATATATGCATCTTAAAAAAATTTGAAAAGGCAAAGAAATATGCAATGAATTAGTTAAGCTTTGTTTTCCTCCTTTACTTTTAAAATAGGAATTCTAGCCTCTGTGAAATTCTTATTTGAAATTTATGGTTTCAAAGAGTACAAGTTTGGAGAATATAATAATATACTAGTGATCTTCACTCAGAAGCAGTAGAGGTGGTTGGGTGACACTGGTACTTGGTGAAGTAGAGATTATCCCTTCCCACCGCTGCTCCTGCTCAAGAAAGTAAGAACATTTTATCCTCTGCCACTAAGACAGCTATCAGGGCAAGGAGATTTACCTGGTGGTAAATAGTTACCTCAGAAACAACTAAATATTTTGCTAATTTCTAATTTCTTGATAGTTTGTACTCCTGGGCTGTCTACTCAGGACATGTAGAATTTCTCATTGATATCTATCATATGTCCATGACTTAACACTTTGGGCAAATTAAAATGCTATCATGAAGTGTCAGTAAACTTGTCCAGTAGTCCAACACATATCTCCATGATTTTCACACTCATTCACAAAAAGTTATCTTAGTCTGACAGGGTGAGGAAGGAAACATATCAATTTTTCTCCAGAGTGGAGTGTTAGAAAATAATATAATGAGTCCAAATCACTTAGTATAGTTTCTAGGATATAGAAGGGCCCAATAAATATTAGTTTTCTTTCCCTTCACACTTAAAAACTTAGTTCTCAACATATAATATTTATTCTGATCATTTGAAGAAGAGTTTAAAGCAGCATATAAGGTAATAATGATGTCTGTTGAATTGCAAACTAGTTGCCTGTGGCAGTAGTTTTCAGCCATGTTTTACACTGATACCATCAGGCCAAAAAGAGGGCCAGAATAGATTTAAAAAAACTCCATTTACTTTTTGCTCCTTTGACAAGATTCCCCTTCTTACTTAGATTCCTCTTTCCCAGACTCCTCTTCTCATGGAGTGGGAAAATCTACAGGTAAACGATTAAGGGAAAAAGGCTGATGGGCCTGCTAAACTTACTTTTTCTCCTCAAAATTGTATTTAACTATAAAATTTAGCCTTTCATCTAGTCTAGGCAAAATGATTTCTAATAATTTCACAATATCCAATCCAGTTCATCATATTTAGACTAAAAAATTGTGCCTTTACATGGTAATTGTTATATTATGCCAGGCATGGGTCCAAGGTAAACCATAGGCTTGGAGATTTTTTTTAGGTCTCTGAAGCAATGAGTATAACAGCATAGAAACTGTTCTTTGGAACAAAACCTTTCCATATGGGCTGTTACAGTGTTCTTTCTTCCCAATTTGTGAATCACAAGGTGGGGGGAGTACTGTTTGGAACCTATGCTGGTCAGTGATTGTTTCTCCTGTAGTCAAGAGGTCACCCTGGAGTAGATCCTCCTGCTCATACAAAATTTCCCCGTGCCTTGGCCGATTCTGCTCCTATTGAACAAATTGAAAGGATACATGCTTTTTAGATAGATTTTTAAAATAACATTTATTGTAGATTTTCTAATTACAAAAGTTCGGCATGTTTATAAAAAAATCAGAACACTCAGGTAAGAAAAAAATCACTTTTATATCACCCAGGATTTTTTCTAGGCATATACAAAATGAATTTTAGTTATTTAAAAAAGTATTTGCTTAATAAAAGAGAATTAGGGGTATCTATTTCTGTTCATGCTATGGTATCTATGAATATGTGAGAGAATGTATCAGTGTTTGGACATTATCTGTAATAAGTAACCAGTAGTCTGTATCAAG
Source organism: Delphinapterus leucas (assembly GCF_059928025.1). NCBI lineage: Eukaryota > Metazoa > Chordata > Mammalia > Artiodactyla > Monodontidae > Delphinapterus > Delphinapterus leucas. The sequence goes on from NC_143147.1 coordinate 35,047,599, forward strand.
TCATATCAAATGAGAAGTCTGTGACATTAAAACCTAAATGATAATTTAACTATAGAATTTGGTTATATGAATTGTAAAGAATAATAAAATTCAATTTTGGGAATCATGTCTTGACAAAATATATCATGATGGAAAATGTCTTTTTTTCATTTCCCATGGGCTTGCCAATATTACTATATAGAAGGCAACAATCACATCACACACATACAAGCACACACAGAAACATACACATGCACATTTTAGACAGATGAAGTGCAAAACATAAGCTAATCATTCACTTTTCAGAGACAGTTTAACACCTGGAAATACTGCCCAAAATTTTATATAAGACCCCAAGTTTTTTAAAAACAAAATATAATTTACATATAAAGAAATGCATTGTGTGTATATATATATATATATATATATATATATATACATATATATGTATATGTATATAGTACATATAGCATAGTATATTGTGATGTTTTTATATCTTAAAAACATTTCTGGGTGGGGAAAGACTGCCCCTCTGAGGATTAGCCAATTCTTAGAGCCAGCAAAGGTCCCAGCCAGGGAACTGTCTTTGATACAGAAACCAATCAATACAAGACAAATCTCCTCTAGCTGGCCTGTACACCCCATGAGACAATATTCCTCTGCATTAGCCGTCCAAGAGACAGGTGTCTGGCAACTAGGGACCATCTCTATAGTCCCATACTAACTAATTCTAAATGGGTCACCCTGCCCTGCCACGCCTTTCCCGCAAAAACCCCAATAAGGGCCATGGCCTAAACCATCACCTTGGTCTTGTCTTCTGCCTCCTGACCACTCTGGTGTCTTTCCTGTTGGCCCCAGGAAGTGTGTCATACCTCTCATGTCTAGTACTTGTGGGTAAATTAAGTGTCCTTTATTCCTGAGCCTCACTTCTATATCATCTTGTGGCTGCACCCAACTGACCATCTCATAAAAAAATACAAAAGACAGAGATATTAAGGGTATAATTAAATCAGCTTCACAAACACATAAAAATACCTATCCCATACCACAATTAAGAATATAATATTTCCATTATTCTTTATACCTTCTGACAATCAGCACTATTCTCCCATTTTCTAAGCAACCACTGATCTGATTTTCAACACCAAGGGTTTGTTTTGCCTATTTTAAACTTTATATGAATGGAGGCACTATTCTTTTGTTCCTAGATTCTTCACTTAGCAAGATGTTTTTGAGATTCACCTTTTCTATATGTGTATAAATTATTTATTTTCCTTCATATTACTGACTATTGTGTGTTTAACGTTCTCTTGTTGATGGACTCCTAGGTTACTTTCAGTTTTGGGTGCTCATAAATAAAGCTGCTATGAACAATTGTTTATAGGTTTTTACAGACATGTTTTTTCTCTCTTGGAACAATATCAAAGAATGGAATACCTGGGTCAGGGGAAGATCCATGTATAGCTTTTAAGAAACTGCTGAACAGTTTTTCAAACTAGTTGTACAATTTTACAATATTATTAGTAGTGTATAAGAGTTCTGGTTGTTCTACAACTTCTCCAACATTTGGTGTTTACACTCTCTCCTTGATTGGTGATGACATTTTTCTTGACTATTTTAATAAATATATAGTGGTATCTCCCTGTTTTAATTTTCATTTCCCTGATGAGTAATAATTATTCATTTCTCATTACTCTTTTTTCACTAGTATATTAGCTATTTGCATACCTTATTTTTTGAAGTGGCTATTCAAATATTTTGCTTACTTTTTTGTTTTTCTGTCATTTTAATTTGGAAGAGTTATTTATATGTGCTGGACACATGATCTTTGCCTGCTGGATGTGTTGATAATATTCTCTCCATGTATATGCCTGGCCTATTTATTTTACAAAAAGTATTTTTAATTTAAAATAACTTTATTAAGATATATTTAATGTACAATAAGTGTATTTTATTTGTACAATTCTATGTATTTTGACAAATACATATACTCATGGAACTAGTATTATAATCAAAATATAAACTGCATTACCCCAGAAAGGGCCTTCATGCTCTTCTATAGTCATTCATTCTCCCAATCCCAATCTCCAAGCAATCACTGATCTACTTTCTGTCACTGTAGATTTTTTTGAAAATTTTAGAATTTCATGTAAATAAATCACACAGTTTTTTTTTATTTTTATGTATGGCTCCTTTTGTTGAAGATATGATATTACATGTATCAGTAGTTCTTTCTATTTTATTGCTGAGTAATATTCTATTGCATGGATATATGATAATTTGTAGGTTTGGGTATTTATAAACCTCCACATGTAATTCTTTTTCCTTTCATGCACATATACTTTTAGTTCCCTTGGATAAATATCAGTAGAATTTCTAGATCATAGCTATTACAGTGTATTTGTCTGATAATTGAAATATTGGGATCACACCTGGATCTGGTTTTATTGTCTATTTCCTCTCTTGATAATGTGTCACATTTTCTTATATCTCATAATCTTTGATCCAATGTCAGCTATTGTGTATAAAAGAGCAATAAAGGCTAAGGTAAATCATATTTACTTCCCAAAAGAATACACCTCTTCTTCTGTCAGGCAATGAATAAGGGAATTATTTCAATCTAGTCTGTGACTGAACAAGGCTTGGAATATTGATGCTTATGGTAGAGTCACCAGAAGTTCCATATTATTGAAGGTAGAATCAGAATCAATTCTTTAGCAGGGCTTAGACTTTGATCACCAGGATAGTTTATATCTGTTATCCTGTCCTGATCTCAGCCATCAGCCTACCCCATTCATTAGTGCCTCATGGGAGTCTCCTTCAGTTTCCTCCTCAATTGTCAGCAACAGATGGCTGCTGACTGGTGCTCAGTGTAAGGTTCTAAGTACTTGTGGAGTTTCTCTCAGTTCTCTTTTTTTGCCCTAAGATGTCAGTAGGTCCTTGGTGTCTGTGCCTCTGGAGATCTCTCTTGGTTTTCCTTCTCATCTCCAAGTGGTAGTGGCCATTGTTTGGTCTTCAGTGTGAGCTGGAGTGCTTGTGGAGGTTCTCTCCATTCTCTCCTCATCTCTTGGACTTCTGATGACACAACTTCCTTATGCACAAGAATATCTAACAGTTATTATTTTAAAAAGCACAATTAAAAACTGATAACAAGCTGATTAGAATATGTTTAAGTAAATTATTGTACAATGATTATAGAGATACAGCTTTAAAAAATGAGAAAAATCTTAACAAAAATGGGAAAAAAAGTTTATGATATACTGAAAAGTATTAGAGCCAGTTTGCTAAAAAAAAAAAATATATATATATATATATATATACAGGCATGCATAAAATATATAGACATTTGTACACTGTCTATATCTATCTGTAAAGTGCATATTTCATGTACAGGTCTATATATTTTATTCAATCATGTGTATATTAATATGTGTGTATATTTGAATACGTATATATTTTATATATGTGTGTGTATGTATAATTCATAAAATGTACAAAGAGAAATGTCAAAATGAACAGGCAATAAAATGTCAACCTTGGTTACCTTTGAGGAAATGTTAGGAGTGGGCCAAGTAAGAGTACTTTGAATTTATATTATATGTGTTGCAGTATTAGCAATTTTTTAAAGTATCAGAATATGTTGATTAGGAATGTCATTACATAAATGAATGAAACTGATGAAAGGAAGAATATACATTTGATGAGTATAAATATAGCTAAATGAAGCTCCACATAAGTTGCAAAAATTATAAACAAAACTAAACTTGGCTTTTTATTCTTAAAAGTTATGCTAAAATACAAAACAAAACAAAAAATAAGACAGACATAGTTGGACTCTTTGAAACAGATGGTATGGTGTTAAAAGTAGGTGAGACCACACAATTTTTAGCTCCCAGTCTGTTTCTGACTTTTCTATCAAGAAGAATAATTACCTTACTTGGACTTAAAGTTCAGAATGAAGAAACTTAAGTTCGAGTTAGGAGAAAAAACAAGAGATCACTCTTTAGGCATTAAAAATGTTTGGTGGGAGAACTTCAAGATGGCAGAGGAGTAAGACATTGAGATCACCTTCCTCCCCACAAATACAACAAAATTACATCTACATGTGAAACAACTCCTATGGAACACCTACTGAACACTGGCAGAAGACCTCAGACCTCCTAAAAGGAAAGAAACTCCCTACGTACCTGGGTAGGGAAAAAGAAAAAAAGAAAAAAAAAAAGAAAAAAGAAAAAAGAATAAGGACAGGGCCTGCACCTCTGCGAAGGAGCTGTGAAGGAGGAAAAGTTTCCACACACTAGGAAGCCCCTTCACTGGCAGAGACGGGTGGTGGGCAGGGGCGAAGGTTCAGAGTCACAGAGGAGGACACAGCAACAGGGACACAGAGGGCAAAGTGGAAAGATTCCTGCACAGAGGATTGGTGCCAACCAGCATTCACTAGCCTGAGAGGCTTGTCTCCTCACCCACCAGGGCGAATGGTGGCTGAGAATTGAGGCTCGGACTTCGGAGGTCAGACCACAGGGAGAGGACTGTGGGTGGCTGTGTGAACACATTCTGTAGGGCTAGTGTGCTACAGCTAGCCAGGAGGGAGTCTGAGAAAAAGTCTGGAACTGCCTAAGAGGCAAGAGACCATTGTTTCAGGGTGCATGAGGAAAGGGGATCCAGAACACCACCTAAACAAGCTCCAGACACATGCGAGCTGCGGCTACCAGTGCAGCCACCAGAGACAGGCATGAAATGCTAAGTCTCCTGCCACAGCCACCAAGAAGCCTGTGTGCAAGCACAGGTCACTATCCACACCTCCCCTCCTGGGAGCCTGCTACTGCCAGGATCCCATGATCCAGGGACAACTTCCCAGAACACATGGAGCACCTCAGGCTGTTGCAGCATCATGCTGGACTCTGCCACTGCAGGCTTGCCCCCCGAATTACATAACCCTCACTCTCCCAGGCCTCAGTGAGACGGAGCCCCCTAATCAGCTGCTGCTTTAACCCTGTCCTGTCTGGGTGAGGAACAGTCACCCTACAGTGACCTACAAGCAGAGGCAGGGCCAAATCAAAACCTGAACCCCAGGAGCTGTGTGAACAAAGAAGAAGAAAGGCAATTTCTCCCAGAAGCCTCATGAGCAATGGATTAAATCTCCACAAACAACTTGATGTAACCTGCATCTCCAGAATACCTGAATAGAAAATAAACCATCCCAAAATTGAGGTGGACTTTGGGAGAAACTGTAGAATTAGGGTTAGCTTTCTGCATCTAATTTATTTCTGGTTATATGTTTATCTTAGTTAAGTATTTAGAGTTTATTATCATTGCTAAATGTGTTTATTGATTTGGTTGCTCTCTTTTTCTTTAAATATATAGATATATATTTTTTCCTTTTTCTCTTTTTGTGAGTGTGTATCTGTATGCCTCTTTGTGTGATTTTGTCTGTATACCTTTGTTTTACTATTTGTCCTAGGGTTCTGTCTGTCTGTCTTTTTTTTTTTTTTTTTAGTATAGTTTTCAGTGCTTGCTATCATGGGTGGATTTGTTCTTTGGTTAGGTTGCTTTCTTCTTACTCTCTTCTTTTTCTTAAATTACTTTTTAAATTTTCTTAATTTTAATATAATTTTATTTTAATAATTTTATTTTATTGTTTCTTTCATTCTTTTTTTCGCCATTTTCTTCTCAGCCATGTGGCTTCCAGGGTCTTGGTGCTCTGGCTGCATGTCAGGCCTGTGCCTCTGAAGTGGAAAATGAAGTTCAGGACATTGGTCCACCAGAGTCCTCCCAGATCCATGTAATATCAAAGAGCAAAACCTTGCCCAGAGATCTCTATCTCATTGCTAAGACACAGCTCCACTCAATGACCAGCAAGCTACAATGTTGGACACCCTATGACAAACAGCTAAAAAGACAGGAACACAACCCTTCCCATTAGCAGAGAGGCTGCCTAAAATCATAATAAGGTCACAGACACCCCAAAACACACCACCTGATGTGGTCCTCTCCACCAGAAAGACAAGATCCAGAATCATTCACCAGAACACAGGCACGAGTCCCCTCCACCAGAAAGATTACACAACACACTGAAAAAAACTTAGCAACTGGGGGAAGACACCGAAAACAATGGGAACTATGAACCTGCAGCCTGCGAAAAGGAGACCCCAAACACAGTAAGTTAAACAAAATGAGAAGACAGAGAAACACACAGCAGATGAAGGAGCAAGACAAAAACCCACCAGACCTAACAAATGAAGAGGAAATAGGCAGTCTACCTGAAAAAGAATTCAGAGTAATGGTAGTAAAGATGATACAAAATCTTGGAAATAAAAAGGGGAAAATACTAGAAACGTTTAAGAAGGACCTGCAAGAACTAAAGAGAAACAAACAATGATGAACAACACAATAAATGAAATTAAAAATTCTCTAGAAGGAATCAATAGCAGAAAAACTGAGGAAGAATGGATAAGTGATCTGGAAGATAATATAGTGGAAATAACTACTGCAGAGCAGAATAAAGAAAAAAGAATGAGAAGAATTGAGAACATGCTCAGAGACCTCTGGGACAACATTAAATACACCAACATTCAAATTATATGGGTTCCAGAAGAAGAAGAGAAAATGAAAGGGACTGAGAAAATACTTGAAGAGATTATAGTTGAAAATTACCCTAATATGGGAAAGGAAATAGTCAATCAAGTCCAGGAAGCACAGAGTCCCATACAGGATAAATCCAAGGAGAACATGCCAAGACACATATTAATGAAACTATCAAAAATTAAATACAAAGAAAAAATATTAAAAGCAGCAAAGGAAAAATGACAAAAATCATACAATGAATCCCTCTAAGGTTAACAGCTGATCTTCAAGCAGAAACTCTGCAAGCCAGAAGGGACTGGCAGGACATATTTAAAGTGATGAAAAGAATAAACCTACAACCAAGATTACTCTACCCAGCAAGGATCTCTTTCAGATTTGACATAGAAATCAAAACCTTTACAGACAAGCAAAAGCCAACAGAATTCAGCACTACCAACCCAGCTTTAGAACAAATGCTAAAAGAATTTCTCTAGGCAGGAAACACAAGAGAAGGAAAACACCTACAAAATCACCCCAAAACAATTAAGAAAATGGTAATAGGAACATATATATCAATAACTACCTTAAATATAAATAGATTAAATGATCCAAACAAAAGACAGACTGGCTGAATGGATAAAAAAACAAGACACATCTATATGCTGTTTACAAGAGACCCACTTCAGACCTAGGGACACATACAGGCTGAAAGTGAGGGGATGGAAAAAGATATTCCATGCAAATGGAAATCAACGGAAAGCTGGAGTAGCAATTTTAATATCAGACAAAATAGACTATAAAATAAAGACTATTACAAGAGACAAAGAAAGACACTACATAATGATCAAGGGATCAATCCAAGATGAAGATGTATCAATTGTAAATATTTATGCACCCAACCTAGGAGCACCTCAATACGTATGGAAAATGTTAACAGCCATGAAAGAGGAAATTGACAGTAACACAATCATAGTAGGGGACTTTAACACCCCACTTTCACCAATGGACAGATCATCCAAAATGAAAATAAATAAGGAAACACAAGCTTTAAATGACACATTAAACAAGATTGACTTAACTGATAGTTATAGGACATTCCATCCAAAAATAACAGAATACACTTTCTTCTCAAGTGCTCATGGAACATTATCCAGCATAGATCATATCTTGGGTCACAAATCAAACCTTGGTATATTTAAGAAAATTGAAATTGTGTTGAGTATCCTTTCTGACTGCCACCCTATGAGACTAGGCATCAGTTACAGGAAAAAAATCTGTAAAAACTACAAACACATGGAAGCTAAACAATACACTACTAAATAACCAAGAGATCACTGAAGAAATCAAAGAGGAAATAAAAAATTACCTAGAAAGAAATGACAATGAAAACACAACAGGATGCAGCAAAAACTGTTCTAAGAGGGAAGTATATAGCAATACAATCCTACCTCAAGAAACAAGAAATATCTCAAATAAACAACCTAACCTTACACCTAAACAATTAGAGAAAGAAGAACAAAAAAAACCCCAAAGTTAGCAGAAGGAAACAAATCTTAAAGATAAGATCAGAAATACCTGAAAAAGAAATGAAGGAAACAATAGCAAAGAACAATAAAATTAAAAGCTGGTTCTTTGAGAAGATAAACACAATTGATAAACCATTAGTGAGACTCATCAAGAAAAGAGGGAGAAGGCTCAAATCAATAGAATTAGAAATGAGAAAGGAGAAGTAACAACTAAAATGGCAGAAATACAAAGGATCATGAGAGATTACTACAAGTAACTATACGTTAATAAAATGGACAACCTAGAAGAAATGGACACATTCTTAGAAAAGCACAACCTTCCAAAACTGAACCAGGAAGAAATAGAAAATATAAACAGACCAATCACAAGCACTGAAAATGAGACTGTGATTAAAAATCTTCCAACAAACAAAAGCCCAGGACCAGATGGCTTCACAGGCAAATACTATGAAACATTTAGAGAAGAGCTAACACCTATCTTTTCAAACTCCTCCAAAATATAGCAGAAGGAGCAACACTCCCAAACTCATTCTATGAGGTCATCATCACCCTGATACTAAAACCACACAAAGATGTCACAAAGAAAGAAAACTACAGATGAACATAAATGCAAAAATCCTCAACAAAATTTACAAAACAGAATCCAACAGCACATTAAAAGGATCATGCACCATGATCAAGCAGGGTTTATCCCAGTAATGCAAGGATCCTTCAATATACACAAATCAATCAATGTGATAAACCATATTAACAAATTGAAGGAGAAAAACCATATGATCATCTCAATAGATGCATAAAAATCTTGTGACAAAATTCAACACCCATTTATTGTAAAACCCTCCAGAAAGCAGGCATAAGAGGGAATTTACCTCAACATAATAAAGGACATATATGACAGACCCACATCCAACATTGTTCTCAATGGTGAAAAACTGAAACTATTTCCTGTAATATCAGGAAAAAGAAAATGATGTCCACTTTCTCCACTATTATTCAACATAGCTTTGGAAGTTTTAACCACAACAGTCAGAGAAGAAAAACAAATAAAAGGATTCTAAATTGGGAAAGAAGAAGTGAAGCTGTCACAGTTTGCAGATGACATGATACTATACATAGAGAATCCTAATGATGCTACCAGAAAACTACGAGAATTAATCAATGAATTTAGTAAAGTAGCAGGATACAAAATTAATGCACAGAAATCTCTTGCATTCCTATACACTAATGATGAAAATTCTGAAAGAGAAATTAAGGAAGCACTCCCATTTAACACTGCAACACATGAATTAAAATTCCTAGAAATAAACTTACCTAAGGAGACAAAAGACCTGTATGCAGAAAATTATAAGACACTGATGAAAGAAATTAAAGATGATACAAACAGATGGAGAGGTATACCATGTTCTTGGATATGAAGGATCAATACTGTGAAAATGACTATACTACCCAAGGCAATCTACAGATTCAGTGCAATCCCTATCAAACAACCAATGGCATTTTTCACAGGTCTAGAACAAAAAAAACTCACATTTTTTATGGAAACACAAAAGACCCTGAATAGCCAAAGCAATCCTGAGAAAAATAAATGGAGCTGGAGGAATCAGGCTCCCAGACTTCAGACTATACTACGAAGCTACAGTAATCAAGATAGTATGTTACTGGCACAAAAACAGAAATATAGATCAATGGAACAGGAGAGAAAGCCCAGAGATTAACCCACACACATATGGTCACCTTATTTTAGATAAAGGAAGTAAGAATATACAATGGAGAAATGACAGCCTCTTCAATAAGTGGTGCTGGGAAAACTGGACAGCTACATATAAAAGAATGAAATTAGAACACTTCCTAACACCATACACAAAAGTAAATTCAAAATGGATTAGAGACCCATATGTAAGACCAGACACTATAATACTCTTAAAGGAAAACATAGGCAGAACACTCTTTGACATCAATCACAGCAAGATCCTTTTTGACCCACCTCTTATAGAAATGGAAATAAAAAGAAAAATAAACAAATGAGACCTAATGAAACTTAAAAGCTTTTGCACAACAAAGAAACCATAAGCAAGACGAAAATACAACCCTTACAATGGGAGAAAATATTTGCAAATGAAGCAAATGACAAAGGATTAATCTCCAAAACTTACAAGCAGCTCATGCAGCTCAATATTAAGAAAACAAACAACCCAATCCAAAAATAGGCAGAAGACCTAAATAGGCACTTCTCCAAAGAAGACATACAGATTGCCAACAAATGCATGAAAGGATGCTCAACATCACTGATCATTAGAGAAATGCAGATCAAAACTACAATGAGGTATCACCTCACACCAGTCAGAATGGCCATCATCAAAAAATCTACAAACAGTAAATGCTGGAGCGGGTGTAGAGAATAGGGAACCCACTTGCACTGTTGGTGGGAATGTAAATTGATACAGCCCCATAGAGAACAGTATGTAGTTTCCATAAAAAACTAAAAATAGTGCTACCATATGACCCAGCAATCTCAGTACCTGGTCTATACCCTGAGAAAACCATAATTCATAAAGAGTCATGTCCCACAATGTTAATTGCAGCTGTATTTACAATAGCCAGATCATGGAAGCAACCAAAATGTCCTTTGACAGGTGAATGGATAAAAAAGATGTGGCACATATATACAGTGGAATATTCCTCAGCCATAAAAAGAAACAAAATTGAGTTATTTGTATTGAGGTGGATAGCCCTAGAGACTGTCATACAGAGTGAAGTAAGTCAGAATGAGAAAAACAAATACCGTATGTTAACACATATATATGGGATCTAAAAAAAAAAAAAGGTTCTGAAGAACCTAGTGGCAGGACAGGAATAAAGACGCAGATGTAAAAGAAGAAAATGTTTGTCACCTTTTCTTTCTATACTAAATTTCAGGGAACTAAAAGAATGTGGAGGGATCACTAAATTTCAAGAGCTATTTTAAGAACAGAATGCAAAGATTTCAAACATTTAACAAAATAGAACAAAACAGCTCAAATGCATAAATACAGGGAAAAGGCAGAGTTTATAAGTATGGAAAAATGAACTTGAAATTAAAATTCATCAGAATTTAAATATATATCATTATGTCCGGCTTTTTGAATTTAAATATAAGTTGATCAGTAGAAACCAGCAATGGATCACTAAGCTAAGGATAACAACTTTCTACAAGATTTACATATTTGCTCTAAAATGTGACATAGCTCACTTAATTGCAACGTATACAACCTTGTAGTGATAAATGTTTCTTGATTTAAACTTAATATATTTAAAACATAAAAGTCCAGTTAATGCCAACAGAATTAAACAGCAGAGGCTTGGATGCCATAACATACCACCTTGTAGGTTTAGCACAATTTAAATATAGGATGAAATAGAAAACAAATGACTAAACTTCATTAGCTGTAGTAAAACCCAAGTATTGGAGATAGTAAAACATTGAATAATAATCTCAAGAATGAAAATGTTATTTCCTTGATAACAAGCTTGATAGGCTAAATTCTCTAAAATGTGGATGATCTGTGAAGTGTACACTTCTTTTTATATCTAATTGCAGTCTGTACTTGACATTAATAAAAATCTTGAAGTTTAACCTAAGAATTCACTTAAACATTCCATTAGAAAGATGATGTCCATACCAAAATAATAGGTGATCATGTAAAACTTTGATATAGATTTTTAGCTATTACTTAGAGATAAATATGTCAGAAAAATGGCCTATCAAAAACAATGATTTCAATAATTTCCTTTACTTTTCTACTGGAATATTAGGTTAAAATTATGTTATTCATCCCTATAAAATTCTATAGAAAATTGCACTGTTTTGATCTGCTAATCTTAGTAATCAGACTTCATTAATGTGGACACTTGAGAATTTTTATCTCTTACATTAAAAAAATGCATTAGGGTTTTATTTTTTTATGATTTTTGCTCTTATTCTTTTTTAAAAATGTTATTGGATTATAGTTGACTTACAATATTGTGTTAGTTTCAGATGTATAGCAAAGTGATTCAGTTACACATATGCATGAATTCATTCTTTTTTAGATTCTTTTCTCAAGTAGGTTATCACAGAATATTGAGTAGAGTTCTCTGTGCTATACAGTAGGTTCTTGTTGGTTATCCATCTTATATAGCATAGAGATTTTAACCCAAAACATCTGATTTTGAGATGTTTTCAGTGTAAGTCCTTCATCAACCAGCTGAATGACCTTGGGAAAATTAATTTTTTGTGAGTCTCATTGTACTCTAAAGCATCAAGAGGTTTAATGTATGTTAAAATTCCTAGAAATAATATGAACACAATAAATGATAGATTTTCCCCTACTTCCTCTCTTCCTTCCGTCTATTCTTTCATTGTAAGAATAAAGAAAAAAGAAATGACTAATGTTGTAGGTAGCCCCTGAGATGGCCCCCAGTGATCCCCACCTCCTGGTAAAAAACAACTGCAATACTGTTCTGTGTCAGTGACTATAGATTTTATGATCAAATGTGTCCAGGGACTTTATGGACAATTAGCTTAAATGAAGAATTTCTGTTTAATATAAGATCGGGAGATAGTGCAGGAGTTAGACGGCTGTATCTGCAGTGTGTTTTGACAAGTCTTGCTGGAGTTATTAAAGGAACAGCTCTGAATAATCAAAGTAAGGTCACGGCACATCAACCTAAATATTCTTTATGACATGTTATCATCAGTCATAAGTGAATGATCTCCCATCCTAATGGGATGGGAGCCTTGCTCCCATCTAAGTTAGATGAGATTTATACTACTGTATACTGGACAGAGAGAAAGAAAGGGGGAGAAATGGAGAGGTAGAAATTAGCCAAGAATGTGCATCATGGAAAAATTATCAGAGAAAACTGTGATATGAAAAAAAGCAGTTTCTGTTGATGTAGCTAGTAAAGTGGTGACAAGGTCATAACTACTGAAAGCCTCTGAAAGATTAAAGTGGAATGGAGGGAACTTTCCTCGTGTGCGGAGCAAAAATTATTACATTTATCTACAAAGCAGGCTTGGGGTAAAGGACTAAAGTCCAAACCCACCTATCATGCTCAGGAGGAGGTAAATTAAGTTATATGTTTACCAAAAGTCAGTTTATTTTCTCCTAAATCTGTATATGTTAATTTTACTTAATAAGAAGTTTTATTTAGAGAAAAGTTTTACTGGTAGGTAAAGGTGGCTTAACATTTAGGCTTCTATACTCTCAAGCTATGGGAAACAAGTTTTCTCACCTCTATAATAGATATATTATTGCAAATTCTAAAGTGTTACTAAAAAAATTATTTAAGATAAAATGTCTCTAAATATTTCACACAATTTTCTGTAGGTAAGAGATTGTCAGTGTTGGTTGTATCACTCAGGACACCAGAAGGAAACTCAGAATTCACTCAATGCAGTGACTGAAGAGAGACTGATGAAAACACAATAAAAAAAAATGTGTGCAGGGTTAAGGGATGGATGGAGAAGCATCATTGAGAGACTAGCAACAACTGGATGTCATTACAACCCTAGAATGGGCTGTAGGTTTATGAATGTCATTGCTCACAAGAACTGGACCTTGGGTGAAGGAATGTTATTATTCCCTCAACCACCCATCTAAGGTATTAACTCCATGTGTGTATGTCTGTGTGGTTTCTCAGAATTAGAGCTCAATAGAGAAAAGTGATGAATTCAGCAACATTGTCACTCTAAGAAGAGCAAGATAAAATGAGCTGAAATTTTAGAAAGAAGAAGACCGATTATTTATGAGAAATGACGCCTTTGAAGCTAAAATGAGCAATTATTTGCTTTAATCATTAATGTAAAGAATTTAGACATTCAAAATAATGATTTTGGAAACCACAAAGAAAAAAAAGTTATGCTAATGCACCCCACACTCACAGTACAATGTGGATTGATAATAACAAGCAACATTCTTAACTTTTCTCAGAATAAAACCCTCAAATTCCTGTGATTAATTTGTTTTTAATTATTTTTTTTCTTTTTGCAAGCTATGATCTTAAACACTCTCTATCCTTGCAACAAAAATATTTAACACTAGAAAAAAGTGTATCTTATTATTGTTGCTCAATACTCAAAGAAACCCTTATGTGAAAATCCTACTTACTGTGCCACAGTGGTTAGCAAATATTTATGCACAAAATTCAATTCAGGAAGAAAACAACACTTGTAAATCACACTTTATTATAAAAGTTATACTCCTTTCATTATTAAACAAAACATCTATAAGCGTGTTTAAGAATCATTTTTCCTGGTCAATGAAGGCTTTTATTTTGGGCTACAACTTCAGAAACTACATAGCTTACAGCATATAATTTTAATGACAACACTTAGAACAAGTTTTGTGAATAGTGTTCCTTTGAAGGTGCCTCTTTTTGTCTTTAATTGACTGATGTTATGAGCTAGTAAATTGTTAAATATGGTTTGTCTAATGTGACCACTTGAATTTTATATGTATATGTATAGCTGATTCACTTTGTTATAAAGCAGAAACTAACACACCGTTGTAAAGCAATTATACTCTGATAAAGATGTTAAAAAAATATAAAAAGAACTTTTTTAAATTTTAAATGAATTAAATAGCAATGCATTTTACACAGCTTATTTACAATAAAACAAACATTTCATTAGCTATTTTTTTCTTTGTAACATAAATTTCAATTTGAAAATAGTTACTTCAATTGACAAAAAAGATGAGTCTCCTTTATGGTGGTCGATGAGTCATGTTTTCAATAAAGGAACTGCATCAATTGAATAGTCATATGGAAAAACAATAAGTTCTGACATTTATCTTAGTCCATAAACAAATATCAATCATAGATGGAACATACAATTAAGTGTAAAACATTAAACACACACACACACACACACTATTAATATCCTAGAAGAAAGTTTATGAAAGCATCTTTATGACCATACAACACAAAAAAGCACTGCCCATAAAACAATACGTGATAAATAATACCACGTTAAAACTAGAACTTATATCAAAAAACACATTAAGAGAGTGGAAAGGCAAGCTACAGAGTGGGTGAAGAAACTGGCGAAATATGTAAAGTGAAATATCTAGAATATATACATAACTTCTTCAATTTATTATTTTAAAATATATAACGCAATAGAAAAGAAGGGAAAATACTTATATTTGATACTTTACAAAATATAGTATCCAAAGACAATAAACAGGAAAAATAATAATCAACAATATTACTTTTCAAGGAAAAACAAATTAAAAAATAATGGTAGAGTTACCATTTTGGATTGGAGGTAAGATAAGTCCTTATGGTAGTGGCCACCACATTTACATAAGACAACAAATCTCACAGCATAATGTCTAGCACAAGAAGACAAAAAAATCAAAGATTTTATAGATGAATCATTCATATAAAACTAAAAACTTAGTGAAACTAATCTGTTATGTTAGAAGTCAGGATTACCTTGAGGGAGTGTAGCCAAAGAGAAAGGGAACAGGGAGACTTCTTGCATGCTGGTAAGATTCTGTTTTTAACCTGGGTGTTGCTGATACAGTTATTTTCATTTTATGAATATTTATTGTGATTTTTCCCTGTGATTTATATGCAGTTCTTCATGTATATTATTTACTAAAATATACATTTTGGGGGAAAATAAATTGATATAATAAACTGATGCTCTATATCTATATTCTCTCATCCCTAAAAATCATTGAGGTAAGAGTGAAAAAACCCATAAATAGGAATAGTGCCATCAATGGATCAGAAATATTAAAGAGTCCTTAAACAAAAGAAAACAAACAGGATCAGACATACAGAAAAACTAAACCAAAGGAACAACCCATAGCCCTGAGTGAATAAATGAAGATATAATTTACAGGAGCTTAGGGTTCAGATTCAACAAATTAATCCATCCAGGTGATTAATTAACTTAAAAGATAAAAATGTAGTAGCTAGGCCTGTTATCCTTTTCTCACCACATCACCACCAGTTATACCACCACGCTGAAAAGAGACTGAGAGTTGAAGTTAAGGATGAACTAACTCTGTGGATCTGTTGACTAGACTTTCTGACATCTGGATGAAAAACTACCAGCACAATACTCACTCTTCCCCCTAAAATCACAAAAAGTACCCAGGGTTCAGAGAGAATGAAACCAAGCAGGACACTCTGGGGCTCCTGGGTATGAATCCTTTCTGTGTCCCCTGTTTGTTACTTGTAGAATATAGGCTTCATTCAGCCTCCTTGACCTTCCCTGAGTACCAAAGGGCAGATTCAAGCAGTTTCTAACCAGGGAAGGAAGGGATGCAGAGACATGGGAGGGATAGTCAAGAAACAATAGTGCAGCCTTGGGGCAGGATCCTGGTTCCTCTTCAAGGAATATACATACCAATATCACTGCCCTGTTACTTCACCACCAAACAATCAGAAGAGTGTCACATATCCTGGTGCCCTTACCCCAACTTTTGACTATAAAAAATTTTCCCTGAAAGCCATTGGGGAGTTTGTAGTTTCTGAGCACAAGCCACCTGTTCTTCTTGCTTGGCACTGCAATAAAACTTTCTTTGCTCCAAATTCCAACATTTTGGTTAATTTGGCCTCACTGTGTATTGGGCACATGAACTTGTGGTCAGTAACAAGAATGAACATGGAGGTAAGCAGGATTCATAGAAAGAAAGAAAAAGAAAGAAAGAAAGAAAGACAGAAAGGAAGGAAGGAAGGAAGGAAGGAAGGAAGGAAGGAACAAAGGAAGGAACAAAGGAAGGAACAAAGAAAGAATCAGAAAATGTGGAATTAGTAAACCTTTGAAGACAACCAATATCATCAAAGTGGGCAAATATTTAGTAAAATAATTAGTACTGAAGAAAACAGAATTCACAAAATAGAAGACATTAGAAAATGCGTAAATAATATGAGAAAGATTCAAGCAAAAGACTTGGAAACCAAAAATAAAAACCAGATGTTTTAAACAGCAACTACAATGATGACAACAAGAAAAAAATGCAGAATTGAATGACATAAAAGAAATAATTGAAGAGCAAATCAACTAAATAATCAAACCAAGACCATAAATGAAGCACAAAATGTCTAAGCAATGATTTATATGGGAAAAAGTTCAGAGGTAAATTGAGAGAATACATCCTCCAGTGTCTGATGTAAAGAATAATCAAATATTTAATAAAATACTTCTCATAGCTGAAAAAATACACAAGTATACAAACTGAAAGACAGCACAATGTGGCTATGGATACAAAACAAAAAAAAAAACAAAAAAATGAAAAACTCCTAAACATCTAGATAGATGCATCATGATGAAATTTCACTACATCAACATTAAAGACATCCAAAAAATATTCAGAAAGGAAAATAACTCAAATTACCTATAATGAAATGAGAAACAAAATAACAGTATCAAAAGCTGGAAAGCAGTGGAAAAAATATTGCCTGAGTTCTGAAGGAAAATGTTTTTAAACATAGAATTCTCTACTACACAATACTAGCATTCAAATGGGAGAGAAAAATAACATTCTCACATCCAAAAACCCAGAAATTTTATGACCATAAACACATTTCTGGAAGCGTTATTTGAAGTTAATTTTCAAAAACTAAAGTATGATACAAGAAAGAAATGAAGATTTACAGAAAAAAAAAGATGAAACTGTAGAGGAGCAAAATTTACCATCTCTAAATGTCTCTTTGGCATGTGAATTATTTCAAGCTGAAAGCATTCAAGGCACAAAAGACTCAGGAAGAAACTTTGACCTGTCTCCTAACTGCCTAAAATAATTTAGTTAAAGAGCTTCTTCCCAGAATAGAGTTAGAATCAGAGATATCTACAAATAATATGGGCTAGGTGTGGTGGGGGTTACTGAGCAGGGCATAGAGATCAGAGGCCCCTTTGTGTCTTTACGGCTCAGCAAACATTTGTTTATAAAATATTTGCTTTTTCTTCTTGATGTGAATTGCCTTCCTTCCCTTTGAAGTCCCAAACCACTACCTCAACATCCTCTGTTGTCTTTAGCTGGAGATGGTGTTACTGAACAAAGTTCATGTGCCCAATGGACAGTGAGGCCAATTAAATTAAGATGTTGGAGTTTGGAGCAGAGAAAGGTTTATTGCAGGGCCAAGCAAGGAAAACAGTTGGCTGTTGCTCAAAACCCACAAGCTCCCTGATAGTGTGGGGGAAGAAGTTTTATAGGCAAAATTTGGGGTGAGGGCTATGGGGTGTGTGACTTTCTTCTGATTGGTTGGTGGTGACGTAGCAGGGCGGTGCACCAGGAATCTTGTACTCAGCTTGAAGTTGCCATCCTCTACCTGGTTGGGGGCTTTAGTTCTGCAGAAGAACTCAAAGATATTGTTATGTACATTCCTTGGAGAAAGGAGGAACTAGGACCTTTCCTCAAGGCTGAACTATTGTTTCTTGAATTCCTCTCCCTTGTCTCTGCATCCTCTTCCTTTCCTGATTACCAACTGTTTGAACCTGCCCTTTGGAACTCAGGGAAGTTTAAGGAGGCTGAATAAAGCATGTTTCCTACAAACAAGAAACAGGGGACACAGAAAGGATTTGTACCTAGAGCCCCACAGGACCTTCCTCAGTTTCAATGGTATTTAAGATGAAGGTTTCAGCCATTTTGGTGAGTTACTCCGTTTTACTGTGTCTCTATCACATATACATGCTATTAAACTTGTGTTTGATTGTCTCCAGTTAATCTGTCTCATGTCAATTTAATTCTTAAACCAGCCAGAAGAACCTAGAACTATAGAGGGAAATTTTTTCCTCCCTGACAAAACAAAACATAAATAATCATGAATGCACAAAAAAGGGGCTCAACTGTACTAGTCATCAGAGAAATACTAATATAAACAATAATTATTTGCTATGAGTTACCCTTTCAATTGCGTCAAATATATGTGATTGAGAATAGTTAATTCTAGAGAGGCTGTGGAGAAACTAGTGCTCTTATCCATGATTATTAAGAATAAAAATTGAGTTCTTATTGGTAGATATCTGACAGTATCTACTCAAACAAAAAAATCACATTTCCTTTAATCCACAAATCTCATTTTTACTACTCTATTCTTTTTTTTTTTAAGATATTGGGAGTAGGAGTTTATTAATTAATTTATTTATTTTTGCTGTGTTGGGTCTTCGTTTCTGTGTGAGGGCTTTCTCTAGTTGTGGCAAGTGGGGGCCACTCTTCATCGCGGTGCACGGGCCTCTCACTATTGTGGCCTCTCTTGTTACGGAGCACAGACTCCAGACGTGCAGGCTCAGTAGTTGTGGCTCATGGGCCTAGTTGCTTCACAGCATGTGGCATCCTCCCAGACCAGGGCTCGAACCCATGTCCCCTGCATTAGCAGGCAGATTCTCAACCACTGTGCCACCAAGGAAGCCCCTACTACTCTATTCTTAAGAAATGCTTTTACCTATACTACTGATATATATTCCTGATATATATTCAGGAATATCAATTTCAGCATCATTTAAATAGTTAATAATGAAAATAATTCTAATGCTAATCAATAGAGAAATATTTAAATTTAATAATACATTTAGGCTATATATTAGATTATGTCATCTTTAAGAGGACTAAGATAGACTTAGATGTACTGATATACATTAGTTTCTAAGACTTATGGACATTTTAGCTGAAAAGTTTGAGGACAAAATGTAAATATTGATCTAGTTTGTTGAAAACATTTAGAAAGCAGTGTGTGTGTATGTGTCTTTATGCATTCACAGAAAAATGCTCAAAAAAATCCGATCTTCAGTAATTAATTCTGAGAAAGAGTGGAAGTAATAAAACCAAGCAGGACCCTGTGGGGCTCCTGGGCATGGAAGCCTTACCATGTCCACCGTTTCTTGTTTATAGGGGACAGACTGCAGTCTCCATGACCTTTCCTGAGTTCCAAAGTGTATAATCAGGGAAGGGAAGGGATGCAGACACAAAGGAGGAAGAGCCAAGAAACAATAATGCAGCCTTGGAGCAGTGTCCTGGTTCCACCTCAAGGGATACACATGGCAATATCTTTAAGCTCTTTGTAGAAGTAAAACCCCCAACAAATGGAAGATGTCAGCATTCTTCATTCCAGAGAATACTATCTGAGGCCAGATTAAAGGAACCAGAGAAGCTCATCAAGAGATTACCTGAGACCAGATTAAAGAGTGCAGGTCCTACACACACCCTAATCTTATCAGCAACCCCACCCTTGAATTATTGCTATGAAACTCCTCACCAAATCCTCCTGGCGTAGGACACACAGTTTTTGAGGTCAGGAGCCTGATGTGTCCCCCTTTGCCTGGCAAAAAATAAAGCTATTCTTTTCTACTTCACCAAAAACTCTTTCTGAGATTTGCTGCAGCACTGGTGCACAGAGGCTGAGTTTTCAGCATCAATAGGAAGGATTTAAGAGGGGTCTTATAATTCCATTTAGCTTGGCTCTTGCAACAGGAAGGTACTTAGACATGGACAGCAGAAAAACGGAAGCAAGCAAAAAACACTGCTTATACCAATTCACATCTTTATGTTTAGTTTTGCTTTATTGGCTTGCTTTTATCTTGCTTTCTCTTCTACCCACTTTAGCGGCAGATTCAGTCAGCAGTCAGTTCTCAAATTCTCCAGCTCTTCCTTGGTTTACTGTTTTCTTTTGGTCTTTCAGTCAGAGTTCAAACATCTCCTCTTCAGAGAAGTCTTCCTTGCCTATCCCTTCTGTAAAAGAAGAAAAAAAAATTTTTTTTTTCTATGTAGGGAAAATTCCAGTTCTTCCCTACCGTGTGTTTCTTTCCTGTGTGTCTCTTACCATTCACACAAAATGCTTCACTCTGTTTATCAATGTGTGGGATTTTCCCCCACATTAAGAAATTTTCCATGATACCAGCTAGGTGTCCTACAGTTTAACACAATTCTGACACTGTCTACTTAGAGATAGGGTCACTTCCCACAGGTTAAGGCTCAGACCCATAAGATTGTCCCTACCCTACTTCAGAGGCCAATCTCAAGTACCAGGTCTCCAGGTTACATACAACTTCTGTTTGATTTGGCTACAGATTGGAGGTTCACATGACCCCCTCCTCAGGTTCAATTAATTTATTAGAGCAACTCATAGAACTCAGGGAAACACTTACTTATGTTTACCAGCTTATTAAAGGATATGATAAAGGGCACAGATAAACATCCAGATGGAAGGTATAGGACAAGGTATGTGGAAGGGGCAGAGAGTTTTCTTGTCCTCTCGAAGGCACCACTCTCCATGAACCTCTACATTTCCACCAACCAGGAAGATGACAAAACCCTATACTTTGGGGATTTTATGGAGGTTTCATCATGTAGGAATGATCAATCATTAATTTCATTTTCAGCCCTTCTCCCTTCTCAAGAGAATGGAGGGCACGGCTGAAAATTCCAAATTTCTAATCATGATATGGTCTTTCCAGTGGCAAGTTCTCATCTAGAAACCATCCAGAAAGCCATCCAGAGTCACCTCTTTAGAAGAAACACACTCCTATCACCCAGGAAATTATAAGGACTTCAGGAACTCTGTGCCAGGAACAGAGATCAAAGACCAATATTAGAACAAGAGATGCTTTCAGAGTTCTTATAAATTAGGGAATTACAAGGTTTCAAGATCCCTGTGCCAGGAACATATTACTTGTTATCTCACATCTTTCTAATGCCTCTCCTCATCTTTACATCATATTACTCTTCTCATTTTTATTTTTCAAGGCATCGGTCTCTATCTATAATTATATTTCATATATATTTCTTTAACTGTTTACCGCAGATGTCCCCATTACATCTTAAAAAATGTTTTGACTGAAAACAAACAAAAAAAAGGAAACAAGGTAAAAGCAATGAGTTTCAGTGCTTCTCTTTTATTTGGGGATTTTACTGAGGACTATAGCCTGGAAGACAGTCTCTCAGATAGCTCTGAGGAACTGCTGCACAAAGGTAAAGGAGAAGCCAGTATATATACAATTTATTTTTGGCTGGGAAATACATGTAATCAAGCATTAAAAAAGTTACTGCTAATCACAAAGAAAAAATATCTCAAGTTAATGATTTTGGTGTTTTTAATTTTCTTTTTATTATTATTTATTTTTTATTGAGGTATAGTTGATTTACAATATTGTGTTAGTTTCAGGTGTGCAGCCAAGTGATTCATATGCAAGAATCTGAGGTCAGTTAAATTCTTCCTTAGATATGCATCTTAACTATTTAGGAGGCCTTATATCCCAAACACAGAATGCTTCATCCTTTTTTTTTCCATCCTGAATTTCTCTCAGGGTACACTGTTTTGGGCACTGTGGTGGGTTGTGACTTAACTTTTTGTATAGGGTAATAATGAATGACACTCTTTTTGTTTGTTTGTTCACAAATGAAAGCACCATGTAAGCAAGTGAATGTTTTACCCCCACTGCTATAGCCCAAGTGGCAGTACTTGACAAATATTAAGCATTTAATAGGTATTTATTGGATGAATGAATGAATGAATGGATGTAGGTTCAGTTTTCTCATCTATAGGATGAAGACATTCTGAAATTAGATTTAGGACGATATCAAGAAACTAAGCAGGAGTTTGGATTATTCATCACCGCTAATACTGGTTCAGTGATAATGTAGTTCTGAAAAGCAAGGAAGATCATAATATGTTATTGACCTTGGCCACTAAAGCCAATATTGAAGCAGAGTTTGAAATGTTTTTATTTAGACTGTTTTTGTTATTTGCTTTAAACTGCATTGTAGAGGGAAAACAATGCTATGTTCTTCCCAAATTAAAATATTAAAGCCTTCCAATCCCAGGTATTCTTGGCAACATACTTCTTTTCATATGTGAAAAAGTGTACATGGGAGTAGAAAATACTACAGTTCTATTAGGTCTATAATCCCTGGGGTGTGACACATTCCTACATCTCTCCATATATATATATATATGTATTCCTGAGGATATAATAATGCATTTTCTTAGTGACAGCAAGATATAATTACAGTAAATAGAAGAAATAGTACTTCTAGTGTCTCCGACTAATTTACTTCCATAGATATATTGAAATGTCCTAAAGACAAATGTTCATATTTGCAAGTTGACCAGTGACTAATCTTTGACTGATAACCATAGAAAAACCAACCAGCTTTCCTTTTGTATGTTTAGAAAAATGATGTGCATATTTTCATTTCCCTTAATTCTTGTTTATTTCAAGGGTTTTATTAAGCCTGTGATCATTTAAGAAAGCTGTGTAGAAAAATATAGAGGTAAAATGAAAGTCATTTATATATATATATATATATATATATATATATATATATATTATTTTAATGATTAAATCTTAGCAAAGAGAAGTACAAGAGTCTAAATCCAGGGTGGTGGTGGTGGTGGGGTGTTGTACAAGAAGCATTGGGAAAAGCAATTGTCTAAAGTCATAAGCAGAACATTTCCTGTAATGGAAGACATAAATATTCACAGGTTTTATTCCATTGTTTTGATTTCAACAATATCTAAGAATTCCACTCTGCTATGTATTGAAAAACAGGACAATCTTGGCTGGAAAGAATAAAATGGTTTAAAATACATTTAAGTTAATCTTTTGATTTGGTGAATAATATAACAGCATATATAATTATATTATTATCAAAATCCACATCATCTACTCTCCTTCTTTCTTATATATTTCACCATAAGACATTGATTGGGAAATAAATAATACTCTGTTCCACCCTGTCTCATCCTAAAATAACTGTAAAGAGTGTTTGGGAGGAAGAATTTAAAATGAAAATGCTGAGAATGACTGCTATAATCACCGCACAGTAAAGTTCTAACCTTTTAGATTGCAGGATCTGCTCTGTAGATTGGACTTGCACTGTTCAGTAATTTTACATATTTTTTCTGGGTAGTACCTTTTATTCCCCCAAGGGAGATTGATTGATTGAAGTGTAGTTAATTTACAATGCTTTGTCAATTTCAGGTGTAATTCAGATATATATATATATACTTCTCATATTCTTTCTCACTATAATTAGCACAAGATATTGAATATAGTTCCCTAGCTATAGGGTAGGACATTGTTGTGTATCTATTTTATACATAGTCGCTTGTATCTGCTAATCCCAAACTCCTGATTTACCTCCTCCTCTTCCGCTTTAGTAACCATACATTTGTTTTTTATGTCTGTGAGTCTGTTTCTGTTTTGTAAATAAGTTCATTTGTATTGTATTTTAGATTCCACATATATGTGCCTCGGGTAATGCTTGTATATGGGGCTTTTAAATACAACCTGGATGGTCTGAGTGTATTTCTGATAATTAATTGATTAATGGTCTAACTTCCTGCATTTTGAAATTTGACAAATAATATGTAGTTCCTCTTCTAGACTCAGGCAAGGACCCTTCAAGGACTTTCTCCAGGTCGTATGCATTGGAGGGTCTTACTTTGGCCTTCCTCCACTCCACCTATGCTCCTTCCCATGGAATAAACAGTCCTGTGCCAAATGGATGTAACTAATAAGAGACAATCTCCCTTTCCAGTTTGCTCTCTGTGAGAGAGCAATTTGGGACCCTAGAGCTCTGTGCTGCAAATGGCTTATGGGTCTCCTCCCTGGATCTAGGTAGACCAAGCTGCCAGTGTGCGCCTAGTTTGAAAGGGTAGCCAAAGTGTGGCTGATTTTTGGATGTGAGATATAGAACGGTGCCAGGGTAGGGGGAAAAAAAAACAAGGACAGAATTAGTCAGAGACTGAAGGGTTTGCTCTCCACACACGACCATGGCCTTGCAGAAAACGCTGAGGAATTATAAATTTCTAAATGTCATCTTACTTTTCAGGTCATTGTGAGTATATTTTTGTCAACCACGATGCTAGGACAAATTTTATTCAACAATTTAACAGTTGTATGTACGCAGAATTCAATTTAGATTTTCTCTGGGCCCACCAATGTTAGAAGGATGCTTGGTAAAATTCAAGTACCATAAACTTTGGGATGAGATAGAATTCTGTCCAAACCTCAGTTCTACTGCTTACTAATTGGACACTTTTAGGTGAGTTGCCAACCTTCTTTGAGACAGCAATTTCTCATCATTTAAGAACAAAATACTATGTGTTTATTAGAGTTTTTTTTAATGAATTAAGTTATATATACAAGGTAAGTGCAGGTTCTTTCATTAAAAAAAATGTAAATAAGAACACTTCATGACTTAGGTTATTTGCTAAAGTGTTGTGAAAGACAGATGAGCATGATATAACCATCACCTTTGAAGATTCATTTTTATAAATGAGCAAGAATGTTACCAGGGTCATGACACAGATATGTATGGGAGAAAGTAGAAAAAATTTAACTATGGTGAATATAGATAGCTTCATATTGAAGGGATCTACAGCTGAGTTTTTAAAAATATATATTTTAGGCAAAGGCAATAAGATGAACAGAGACAAAGAGAAAATAATTTTGTGTAAGTCTATAGCAAAAGGTAAAGGAATTGCTGAGTGTAGGTACCATAAGATGAAGATAAGTACTTTATAGGTAATAGGAGCATGATTCCTGAGAGCAGTATATTTCATTTGTGTACTAAAGGTAACTGAGAACTAGGCATTTCTGGCAATATTGTTGGAGAAATCCTCCTAGTTTAGGGCACATTAAAACTATGAATAAAATATTAAAACCACCATTTAAACAAATAACTGAAATAGTGGGTATGATCAGAAACAACAAGAAACATCCTAAAATATGAGGGTGTTTTCAGACGAGTATATGTGTCTGGAGCATTTTTTAATTAATAAAAACCTAGAGCATGAGAACAGGAAACAAAACTTGAACTCCCTACATGATAGGAGTTCAGATCCAAGATGCTACCATAAAGCTTGGGATATCTAAAAACATCCAAAAGTTCCACCCCCTGTGTCAAATAGACAAAAGTGTCCTGCAATGGAAGACTTGCCTGTCATGACCTTTTTACTGAATGGAGGCAAAAAATTCAGTATAACAAAATGTCTTCTTCTAAAGTTTCTCATCTACCTTCATTGGTTTGTCAACAAAAAAATGCACAACCTAAAAGTTGAGAGTTATGTTTGATTCAGTGGATTTTCTGAGGACTTCAAGTCCAGGAGACAGATTCTCAGATCACTTTGAGGGACTGCTCCAAAGAGGTAAGGGAGGAGCCAGGATATATAGGGATTTTTGCAACAAAGACCAGGTAGTCAGAACATCAGTAGATTATCATTAATTAAAGAAAATCAGATATCTCAAGTTAATGAATTCAACACTGTTCTATGTATGGAAAGAAACAAAAGTCTGGGCCCATTGAAATCATTCTTTGATATGCACCTTAGCTATCTAGGGCCAGTATCCTGTTCTTTCCCATCCTGAGTCTCCTCAGGCCGCACAATTGGGGGGTGTCTGCTAAGTAGCTAAGTGTCTGCCGCACCATTGGGGGGTGTCTGCAGTAGCTAAGGTGTTGGCAGTGGGCAGCCTGTTTGTCTCCATCCTGAGCTCCCTCAGGGCTCACTGCCAGGGTGACTGGCTGTAGTGGCTTGATGGCTGCAACATCCTTTGTTTACTGATATGGCAGGCAACATTTTTCATTCACAGGGTTTGGAGTCAGAATTTGCTAAAGCTACATGACCCCCAAAAGTAGGAGCCCCAAACCACTTGGCAAAAGCAATTGTAATGCTCCCTGGATGAATATGTATTAAAGGTAGAACAAAAATATTTTGCATAGATAAAGTTCCATAGGATTTGAGCTTACTGTCCAAAAAGCACAAAGCACACAAGGACACTAGAAACATGACTGAGAATTATCAAGCAAAAGGGCAGAATATGAGCATATTATAATTATGTAAAATCATGAAATGTGTATGTTTAATATGTTTAATAAAATAAAAGCATATACCAAAAGCATGATTAAGGAATAAGTGTTATCTACAGAACTGAAAAATAAGTTAAAAAAAATACTTCTAGAAATAAAGAACAAACAGTAATAGAAATAAAAGCCCATTAGATATATTGAAAAGCAGGAGCAAAAAAGCCAAAAAGAGAATTAGTGAACTTGTAAATATGTCAAAATATGCAATTCTGAATGTGGGAGAGATGAGATCAAAAATATTAAAAAGAAATAATGATAGAATGAAAATATATAACAATTATTATTGGCTTATCAGAGGAAAGAAAGAGAAGATGTAACATTTAAAGAGATATTTGTTGAATATTTTTTACAATTGATGATACATTTGAATACACCAATTCAAGAAGCCTAGTGGATCTCAATTTTAAAAATAAATAAATAATTTGATTGCTAGATACATTGTGATGTAATGACATATCACCAATGTCAAAGATAAAGACACAATGTGTACAAATGGCTCTTAGAGCCTCATGAAAGGGCAGGTGGTAAGGAAAATGTTAGTTTGGGTTCTCCTGAGATCATATCTTGAAAAAAGATCTTAGGTGTAGGTGGTGTCAAGGAGGAAGACATTTTTTTCTACCCTTTTAGGTTCTTTTGGCTGGTCCAAAAATTAAATTGGCATGAGACAAATTAACAGGAGAAAATTAAACAAAAGTTTAATAACATGTATACATGACACACAGGAAAACTGAGTAATCACCAAAATGGCCAAAGGCCTCACCTTAAATACCATCTTTAGTTAAAGACAAAAGAGGATGTTGGGGAAGTGGTTTGCGACTTCAAATGGGAGGAAAGCAATTCACATGGAGATAGAAAGCAAATATCTGGTAAACAAATGAATGCTGGGTCATACAGAGACAATAAGACACAGAGTGGACTGTGTCCCCTGATCTCTAGGCCTTGCTCAGTAACCCTCACCACACTTAGCCCATGTTCTTTGTAGACATCTCTAATGATAGCTCTATTCTGGGAAGAGGCACTTTAAATTATTTTAGGCAGTGAAAGGAGAGGTAACAAGCAAAACGTCTGAGTCTTCTGTTTCTTAAAAATAATCAGCTTTAATTGATCCTAATTCCAAAGAGACACATTTTAGGATGTCAAGTTTTGCTCTCTTATAATAATATTATTGCATGCATGAGGTAGTGAGGAGAATATGGGCAGAAAATGATTAAGAGGGTATTATTAAGGATGCCACTGTGAGCAACAGGGTATTGATATTCCTGGGAATTTCTGAGAATCTATAAAATGCCTCCAAAAATTATGTTCCTGAAGGAAGCACTGAGACTGAGAGCTGCTCTCCAGGGCACTGACTCTGCTGGACTTCTTGGCAGTGTTTGTGATCCAGCCCAGCATTCATAGCATGAGAGAAACATCTGGGTAGAAAGCATATAGATGTAAAATGATGTGCCATGCAGATATCTGGGGGAATAGTTTTCCAGGCAAGTGAAATGGCATGTGAAAATTCCTAGAAAAAGGAACATTCTTAGTATGTTAAAGAATAGCCAGTCTGTTAATGCGATGGTAGCCCAAATGAGCAGAGCTGGGGAGAAGTATAAAGGGAGATCTGAGGACTCTAGCCAGAGTCCAGGTCACTGAGGCCATTGTGATCCAGCATAAGTACTTTATTCCTTATTCCAAAGCAGTGGTAAACTTTCAGAAGCTGAGAGCAGTTATACCATCACAGATTTTACTTTAAAATGTTCATACAAATTCTTTAAGCTAGAGTAGTTACTGCTATAACAAGTAGACCCCAACATAGTGACTTACTTTTGGCTCCTATATACAGACCAAAATGTTGTTAGTTTGGAAAGACTTATGGAAATTCTGCCATCAGCAAAATGTGTTTTCCAAAACTGCTGTACATATCATCATCCAGCTGGAAGGAGTAAGAGCCTGGAAGGTCTCATTTAGAAATATTGATTATTCAGGCATAAAAATGACTTACAACACTTCACCACACAGCCCAATGCCTAGAACCTAATTACATTGCCACACCTAACTCCAAGGGAAATTAGGGAATGTGTTCAGCTGTGCATACAAGAAAATTAAACAACAGCAATGGAAACCATAAACAAAATGAAAAGACAGCCTACAGAATGGAATAAACTATTTGCAAATGATATGACAGACAAGGGATTCATTTACAAAATATACCAACAGCTCATACAGCTCAATATCAAAAAAAAAAAGAAAGAAAGAAAAGAAAAAAATCCAAAAATGGGCAGAAGATCTAAATAGACATTTCTCCAAAGACACACAGATGGCCAACAGTAACAGGAAAAGATGATCAACATCACTATATATTAGAGAAGTGTAAATCAAAACTACAATGAGGTATCACCTCAAAGCAGTCAGAATGGCAATCATCTAAAAGTCTACAAATAATAAATGCTGGAAAGTGTGTGGAGAAAAAGGAACTCTCCTGCACTGTTGGTGGGAATGTAAATTGGTGAGGTCACTATAGAGAACAGTATGGAAGTTTCTTAAAAAACTAAAAATAGAGTTACCATATGATCCAGCAATCCCAACTCTGGGCATATATCCAAAGAAAACTGTAGTTCAAAAAGATACATGCATGTCAATATTCGTAGCAGTACTATTTACAATAACCAAGACCTGGGAGTAAACTAAATGTCCATTGACAGATGAGTGGATAAATAAGATGTGGAATATATATACATACAAAGGAATATTACTCAGCCATGAAAAAGAGTGAAATGCTGCAATTTTCAGCAACATGGATGAACATAGATTATCATACTAAGTGAAATAAGTCAGAGAAAGACAAATATATGATATTGCTTAAATGTGAAATATAAAAAAAGAAACAAATGAACTTATTTACAAAACAGAAATAGACTCACAGACATAGAAAACAAATGTATGGCTACCAAAGGGAACTGGAGGAGGGACAAATTAGTAGTTTGGGATCAAAATACACAAACTATTTTTATTGGAGTATAGTTGATTTACAATGTTGTAGTAGTTTCAGGTGTACACCAAGTGACTCAGTTATACATATACATATAGTCATTCTTTTTAAGGTACATTTCTCATATAGGTTATCACAGAATATTGACTAGTTTTCTGAGCTATACAGTAGGTCCTTGTAGGTTATCTATCTTATATATAGTAGTTTGTGTGAGTTCATCCTAAGCTCCTGATTTATTCCCACCCCCTCATATTTCTTCTTTGGTAACCATAAGTTTGTTTTCCATATCTATAAGTCTTTTTCTGTTTTATAAATTAGTTAATTTCCATTTTATAAATTAGATTTCACATATGAGTGATATCATATGATATTTGCCTCTCTCTGTCTGACTTAATTCACTGAGTATGATAATCTCTATGTCCATACATATTGTTGAAAATGGCATTATATCATTGTTTTTTAGAGCTGAGTAATATTCCATTGTACATATGTACCATATCTTCTTTATCCATTCCTCTTTCAATGAACATTTAAGTTCCTTCCATTTCTTGGCTATTGTAAATACTGCTGCTATGAGCACTGGGGTGCATGTATCCACTCAGATTATGGTTTTCTCCAGATATATGCCCAGGAGTGAGATTGCTGGATCAAAGGGTAGTTCTATTTTTAGTTTTGTAAGGAATCTCCATACTGTTCTCCCTAGTGGTTATACCAATTTACATTCCCACCAACAGTGCAAGAGGGTTCCCTTTTCTCCACACTCTCTCCAGTATTTATTGTTTGTAGACTTTTTGATGATGGCTCTTCTGACCGGTGTGAGTTTGTAACTCATTGCAGTTTTGATTTGCATTTCTCTGATAATTAGTGATGTTGAACATCTTTTTATGAGCTTTTTGGCCATCTGTATGTCTTTCTTGGAGAAATGTCTATTTAGATCTTCTGCCCATATTTTGATTGGGTTGTTTGTTTTTTTGACATGAGAACTGAAGGAGCTGTTTGTATATTTTTCGAGATTAATCCCTTGTCAGTCAATTTGTTTGCAAATATTTTCTCCCATGCTGTGGGGTATCTTTTCATTTTGTTGATGGTTTCCTTTGCTGTGCAGAAGTCTTTAAGTTTAATTAGGTCACATTTGTTTATTTTTGTTTGTATTTTCATTATTTTAGCAGGTGGATCAAAAAAGGTATTACTGCAATTTATGTCAGAGTGTTCTGCCTATGTTTTCCTCTAAGAGATTTGTAGTATCTGGCCTTACATGTAGGTCTTTGATCCATTTTGAGTTTATTTTTGCATACAGTGTTAGAGAAAGTTCTAATTTTATTCTTTTAAATGTAACTCTCCAATTTTCCCAGCACCAACTATTGAAGAGACTGTATTTTCTCCATTGTATATTCTTGCCTCCCTTGTTGTAGATTAATGGACCATAGGGGTATGAGTTTATTTCTGGGCCTCCTACCCTATTCTATTGATTTACATTTCTGTTTTTTTTTTTTTTTTTTTTTGCCAGTACCGTACTATTTTGATGAATGTAGCTTTGTGGTACAATCTGAACTCAGGGAGCCTGATTTCTCCAGCTCTGTTTTTCTTTTTCAAGATTGCTTTGGCTATTCGAGGTCTTTTGTGTTTCTATATAAATTTTAAAGTTTTTGCTCTAGTTCTGTGAAAAATGTCATTGGTAAACTGATAGGAATTGTGTTGCATCTGTAGATTGCCTTGGGCAGTATAGTCATTTTGAGAATATTGATTGTTCCAATCCAAGAACATGGTATATCCTTCCATCTGTTGGCCTCATCTCTTATTTCTTGCATTAGCATCTTACATCAATAATTTTTAGAGTAGAGGTCTTTTGTATCCTTATTAGGTGTGTTTCTAGTATTTGTTTTGATACAGTGGTAAATGGGATTGTTTCCTTAGTTTCTCTTTCTGATCTTTTGTTGCTACTGCATAGTAATGCAAGAGATTTCTGTGTATTAATTTTGTATCCTTCAACTTTACTGAATTCATTGATGAGTTCTAGTAGTTTTCTGGTAGCCTCTTTAGGATTTTCTACTTATAGTGTCATGTCATCTGCAAACAGTGACTATTTACTTCTTCTTTTCCAATTTGGATTCTTTTTATATCTTTTTCTTCTCTGATTGTCATGGCTAGGACTTCCAAAACTATGTTGAAGTGGCATGAGTGGACATCCTTGACTTGTTCCAAATCTTAGAGGGAATGTTTTCAGCTTTTCACTGTTGAGTATGCTGTTAGCTGTGGGTTTGCCACATATGGCCTTTATTATGTTGAGGTAAGTTCCCTCTACTCTCACTTCTGGAAATCTTTAATTTATAAATTGGTGTTGAATTTTGTCAAAAGATTTTTCTGCATCAATTGAGGTGACCATACGGTTTTATTCTTCAGTTTGTTAATGTGATGTATCACAGTGATTGATTTGCAGATATTGAAGACTCCTTGCATCCCTGGGATAAATCCCACTTGATCATGATGGATGTTCTTTTTAATGTCTTGCCGGATTCTGTTTTCTAGTATTTTGATGAGAATTTTTGTGTTTATGTTCAACAGTGATATTGACCTATCATTTTCTTTTTTGTAATTTCTTTGTCTGTATTTGGTGTCAGAGTGATGGTGGCCTCATAGAATGAGCTTGGGATTGTTCTTTCTCTGTAAGTTTTTAGAAGAGTTTCAGAAGGATATGTGTTAACTCTTCTCTAAATGTATGAATTTGCCCGTGAAGCTGTCTCGTCTTGGACTTTGGTTCTTAGAAGATTTTTTTTTTTTTTTTTGCGGTACCTGGGCCTCTCACTGTTGTGGCCTCTCCCATTGTGGAGCACAGGCTCCGGATGCCCAGACTCAGCAGCCATGGCTCATGGGCCTAGCCACTCCGTGGCATGTGGGATCTTCCCAGACCAGGGCACGAACCCGTGTCCCCTGCATCGGCAGGTGGACTTTCAACCACTGTGCCACTAGGGAAGCCCCCTCTTAGAAGATTTTTAATCACTGTTTCAATTTCAGTACTTGTGCTCATCCTGTTCATATTTTCTATTTCTTCCTGGTTCAGTCTTGGAAGATTATACCTTTCTAAGAATTTTTCCATTTCTTCTAGGTTGTCCATTTTTTTGGCATATATTTGTATATAGTAGTCTTTTATGATCCTTTGTATTTCTGTGGTGTCTGTTGTAACTTCTCCTTTTTCTTTTCTAACTTTATTGATTTGAGTTCTCTGTCTTTTTTTCTTGATGAGTCTGGTAAAGGTTTGTCAATTTTGTTTACCTTTTCAAAGAACTGGCTCTCAGTTTCATTGATCTTTGCTATTGTTTTCTTTGTCTCTATTTCATTTATTTCTGCTCTGATCTTTATTTCTTTCCTTCTGCTAATCTGGGTTTTGTTTGTTCCTCTTTCTCTAGTTGCTTTAGGTGTATAGTTAGGTTATTTAGTTCAGATGTTTCTTGTTTCCTGAGGTAAGATCGTATTGCTATAAACTTCCCTCTTAGAACTGCTTTTGCTGCATCCCATAGGTTTTGGACCATCATGATTTCATTGTCATTTGTCTCTAAGTATTTTTTGATTTCCTCTTCAATTTCTTCAGTAATCCATTGGCTGTTTAGTAACTTACTGTTTAGCCTCCAAGTTTTTGTGTTTTTTCCATTTATTTTTTTTTCTTATAATTGATTTCTAATCCCATAGCATTTTGATCAGAAAAGATGCTGGATATGAGTTCAATTTTCATAAATTTACCAAGGCTTGGTTTTTGACCTAAGAGGTGATCTATCCTGGAGAATGTTCCATGTACACTTAAGAAGAAAGTGTATTCACCTGCTTTTGGATGGAATATTCAGTAAATATTAATTAATTGCAACTGGTCTAATGTGTCATTTAAGGCCTGTGTTTCCTTATTGATTTTCTTTCTAGATGATCTGTCCATTGATGCGAGTGGGGTGTTAAATCCCCCACTACTATTGTGTAACTGTCGATTTCCCCTTTTATGGCTGTTAGCATTTACCTTATGTATTGAGGTGTTCCTATGTTAGGTGTATATATATTTACAATTGTATCTTCTTCTTGGCTTGATCCCTTGATCATTATGTAGTGTCCTTCTCTGTCTCTTGTGACCTTTTTATTAAAGTCTATTTTGTCAAATAGGTGTATTGTAACTCCAGCTTTCTTTTGATTTCCATTTGCATGGAATAACTTTTCCCATCCCCTCACTTTCTGTTTCTATATGTCCATAGATCTGAAGTGGGTGTCTTGTAGACAGCATATATATGTGTCTTGTTTTGTATCCATTCAGCCAGTCTATATTTTTGGTTGAAGCATTTAATCCATTTACATAAAGTACTTATCAATATGAATGTTTGTATTGCCATTTTGTTAATTGTTTTGGATTTGTTTTTGAAGGTCTTTTTGCTTTCCATTCTCTTTTGTTCATTTCTCTTGTAATTTGATGTCTATCTTTAATGATGTGTTTGGATTGCTTTTTCTTTTTTGTGTTATATAGCTATTATAGATTTTTGTTTTGTGGTTCCCACAAGGTTTTGATATAGCAGTCTATATATAAACAAGATTGTTTTAACTTGCTCATCTTAATTTCAAATGCATTTCCAATATCCTGCATTTGTACTCTCCTCTTCTCATATAGATGATTTTCTATCTTTATTTATGTTTGCCTTTACTGGTGAGCGTCCCCATTTGTAATTTTCTTGATTCTATTTGTGGCCTTTTCTTTTGCTTTTAGAGAATTTCCTTAAGGATTTGTTGTAATGCTGGTTTGGTGGTGCTGAATTCTCTTAGTTTTGCTTATTTGTAAAGCTTTTGATTTCACTGTCAAATCTGAATGAGAGCCTTATTGGGTAGAATGTTCTTTCCCTTTCATCACTTTAAATATATCATGCCACTCCCTTCTGGCCTGCAGAGTTTCTGCTGAAAAATCAGCTGATAATCTTTTGGGGGTTCCCTTGTATGTTATCTGTTGCTTTTCCCTTGTTGCCTTTAATATTTTTGTCTTTGTCTTAATTTTTGTCAGTTTGATTGACATGTGTCTTGGTGTGCTCCTTGGGTTTATCTCGAAAGGGACTCTGAACTTTAGTGAGTGTTTCCTGTCTCATGTTAGGGAAGTTTTTGGCTATAATCTCTTCAAATATTTTCTCAGGCCCTTTCTCTCACTCTTCTCCTTCTGGAACCCCTATAATTCAAATGTTGGTGCATTTAATGTTGTCCCAGAGGTCTCTGAGACTGTCCTCATTTCTTTTTTTTGCTTTCTTCTTTATTCTGTTGAGAGGCAGTGATTTCCACCATTGTGTCTTCCAGCTCACTTATTCGTTCTTCTGCCTCAGTTATAAAGCTATTGATTTCTTCTAGTGTATTTTCATTTCAGATATTGTATTGTTCATCTCTGTTTTGTTCTTTAAATATTCTATCTCTTGTTAAGTGTCTCTTGTAACTTCTCAGTCTGTGCCTCCATTCTTTTCATGAAGTTTTGGATCATCATTACTATCATTACTCTAAGTTCTTTTTCAGGTTGGTTGCCTATCTCCACTTCATTTAGTTGTTCTTATGAGTTTTTATCTTGTTCCTTCATCTAAAACATATTTCTCTACCATCTCATTTTGTCTAACTTTCTGTGTTTGTGGTCTCCTTTCTGCTAACTGGAGGATCATAGCTACTCTTGCTTCTGATGTCTGTCCTCTTGTGGGTGAGGTTGGTTCTGAGGCTTGTGCAGACTTCCTGGTCAAGGGACTGGTACCTGCTCACTGGTGGGTGGATCAGGGTCTTATCTCTCTGGTGGGCACTGTCATGTCAAGGGACGTTCTTTTTTATTTTAAGTATTTTTTTACATTTATTTTATTATTTATTTACTTATTTTGGCTGCACCAGGTCTTAGCTGCAGCATGCAGGATCTTTATTTATTTATTTATTGTTGGCTGTGTTGGGTCTTTGCTGCTGTGCATGGGCTTTCTCTAGTTACGGCGAGCAGGGTCTACTCTTTGTTGCAGTGCATAGTGGTGAGCAGGGGCTGTTCTTCATTTCAGTGCATGGACTTCTCATTGTGGTGGCTTCTTCTTTTGTTGCAGAGCACAGGCTCTCAGTGTATGGACTTCAGTAGTTGTGGCACATAGGCTGTAGAGAGTAGGCTCAGTAGTTATGGCACATGGGCTTAGTTACTCTGTGACATGTGGGATCTTCCCAGACCAGAGGACAAGGAACATTCTTATAGGTGACTATGAGCTCAGTATGGCTTCAGGCACCCTGTCTGCTGATGGGTGGGTCTGTGTTCCTATCCTGCTGGTTGTTTGGTCTGATGCATTTCAGCACTGGAACTTGTAGATTGTTGGGTAACACCATGTGTTGATGTCAAAATGGTGACCTCTGGGGAAGCTCATGCTGATGAACATTCTCTGTGGCCCCTGTCACCAGTGTCCTTGCCTCCCAGTGAGTCACAGCTGACCCCTGCTTCCCCAGGAAACCCTCCAAGATTTGTAGGTAAGTCCAGTCCCAGCTCCTATGTAGTTACTGCTTTGTGCTGGGTCTCAGTGTATGTGACAACTTTTGGGTGCCCTCCAAGTTTGGAGGCTCTGTTTCACCTTTGCCCTGTACTCAAGCTTCTCTTGTCTTCAAAGCCAAATGCTTTGGGGATTCCTCCTCTCAGTGTCAGACCATCAGGCTGGGGAGCCTGACATGGGGCTCAGGACTCTCACTCTTTTGGGAGAATCTCTGTGATGTGATTATTTTCCATTTTTGGGGTGGCCCACCCAGCAAGTTTGGGATTTTATTGTCATGAAAGTGCCCTTCCTGCCATCTCATTGTGGCTCCTTCTTTGTCTTAGAATGTAAAATATCTTTTTTGTTCCACTTTTTTTTACTGATGGTTCTTCATCAGTTAGTTGTGATTTTGGTGTTTTCATGAGAGGAGATGAGCTCTGCCTTTTTGTCTGGAATTGAAAGGCTGCTTTTAATTTGGATATGTGCTGCCTCTTTCCTCAGCATGCACTGGCTGTTACCACCTTTGTATGGGTTCTGCAGGTACAGCGCCCCCTTGCCCACTCCTGGGACAGTAGAGGTAGTTCCTGGTTCCCACTTGTGAACCTCCTAGTGACAGGAGTTTTGTGTGCCCTCCTGGGACAATGAGGAGAGGACTGGTATCTGCTTGTGAGTCTGGTAGTGGTAGCCAGTGCCCACCGCTGTAGCCCAAGATGACAGCAGTGACTCAGCCCACCCCCAGAGCTGCATTAGACAGTGTCCTTTTACCTGGGAGCACTCACAGAAAAAAAAGGTTCTTATGGTGGTCCTGTCCCTCTCCTCATGTACCTCTTAATAATGGCACCTTGCCTCTCTGGCAGGCCCAGGCTTCTAATGAATACACCCTCAGTTGTTATGGCCCAGCCTCTTCAGGCTGTTTCCACATATCCAGCTCCAGTCCTCTCCCTGGGTGTGACTTCCAAAGCTTGAGCTTCAGCAGGAAGCCCCCATCCACACCAACAGAGGAGTGTCTCAGTTTGTGGAGTGCAGGGCAGTGGTGCCAACCCTCTGTGCAGCTTACTCTCCATTTTGCCTTCCACAAACCAGTTGCTTTGCTCTCCTCTTAGGCTCTGAAGCTCCCCCTCCATCCAGTCTGATCTCACTGCTAGTGAGGAGACTTCCCAGGGTATGTGAGCTTTTCTTCCTTTACAGCTCCTTCCCTGGAGTTCAGGCCCTAGCCTGATTCCTTCTTTTTCTTTTTCCTTTTGTCCTCTCCAGTTATGTGGAGGTTTTTTAGTCTTTTTGGAAGTCTGAGGTCTTCAGTAGTTGTTCTTTGTGAATCATTCCACTTGTAGATGTATTTTCAATGTTTTTGTTGAAGAAGGTGAGCTCCACGCCCTACTCCTCTGTCATCTTGATCTGCCCTATTTTGATTTTTTTTTTTTTTTTTTTTGTGGTACGCGGGCCTCTCACTGTTGTGGCCTTTCCCATTGTGGAGCACAGGCTCCGGACGCGCAGACTCAGCGGCCATGGCTCACGGGCGCAGCTGATCTGCGGCATGTGGGATCTTCCCGGACTGGGGCACAAACCCACGTCCCCTGCATCGGCAGGCAGACTCTCAACCACTGTGCCACCAGGGAAGCCCTATTTTGATAATTTTTTAAAAAATAATTCTTTTAATATTTCCAAATATTTCTGAATATTAATAAATCCAATGATTTATGAATTTAAAACATTTTTGATTGTCCCATACTTTCCAAAGCAATCTGGAATAATGTAGGTTGTGCAACTTCACAAAACAATATTTGCTCTTATTTTCTGTAAAAACATTATTTTCCATTCTATTTTATTCTTTTTACTTTTTTTTTCTATTTCACTTTTAACTTCTGGCTATGACCTACTATATTAATTTTCTTATCCAGCTGAGATTGCTACCTGTAGATCAAAAGTCAGTATGATACCCTAGTTATCAGCTGGGAAATAAGCCTTGAACTTAGAGTTAAAATGCTGGGTTAAAACCTTGTTACTGTTAGTGTATTAGTCAGATTGAATAGGTGTGGTTCATGGATAAGTAGCATCAACCTCACCCATTTTCTTTGTGAATACAGATTTCCTACTCAGATCTATTGAATCAAGATCTATACTTTTACAAAGTTCTCAGGTGAGTCATATACACATAAAGGTTTGAGAAGCACTGAGTTAGGCAATACTGAAGTAACAAACAACTTCAATTTCTTAGTAGTTTAAAAGTGTTTATTTCTTGCTCGTGCTACCTGACCATCATATGTAAGCATGGAGGCTCTGCTCAGCACAGTCACTCAAGGATTCCATCTTTAGAGTAGCCATGTTCTCAAACATTGCCAGTTGTTTTTCAATCTCAGGAGGGAATTTCATCAGCCTATTACAGTACCAAATAAAAAATTACTGATATTATTTCTGCCTACTAAATACAAAATACTTTCTCTCACTTCTGCATTACTAATAAGCCTTGAACTTAGATTGTATTAATTTTTTTGTATGTTAATTTCTGGATTCCTTCTATTATAATGAAGTCCACATTGTCTTGTACATCTTTACAAACTTGATGTTAAGTTCATAAAAGTTGATTACATTGTGCGTTTTTTATTTTTGTAGGTTAAATAACATATTTAGATTCAAAGACACTTTTCCTTTTCCAGATTAAGAAATGTATCAACTGCTTTAAAAGAGAGCTTAGTGCTAGAAAACCCCCATTAAAACAAGTTACCATCTGTGTGAGGTCAGAATGAGAAGACCTTCCCTGAGTTCAGTAAGGTTGATTGATGGAATGAGCTTGACCCATAAACTTGCCACCTTTGATAGCAATTTTATCTACAGAAAATGGATGAAAATTTGAAAGTATTGGTAGGTCCTGGCTGCAGTACTCTTCCTCCTGGAAAGTAAAACAAAAACTACTTTTCAAATTTCCCAAATGTGAAAGTCTTATAGCTACTTTTAGATGTTAGATGTTTTTAAGAGAAAATATTTTGCAAGTTAGAGGTGGCTCACCATCTTTAGTTATTGGCAGCCAATAGTCTGCTCTCTTTTAGACCACCAAACCTAGATTCCTTTTCTCCTACTTTTCTTATGAATAGTCTATACATGAAAGCAGCTCTGTTGGCCCTTTCTTGTTTGCCCATTTCTGTTTCCCTCTAAGCTAAGAGAACCTAATTAGAGGGATGATATTTCTAGGCAATTTAATTGAACTCCTGACTTATGTGTTCCTGAATTCCCACCATGTCTTATCTAACCTGACAATTCTTTTCTTAGATAAAATGAAGTAAAAATGAAGAATCAAGCAGTTAAAAACATAACTAGCCCTCTACTGCCACTGATTCCCCCCTAAGCAATCCTGCAGGCAGATCACTTGGGTAAGATAACATCTGAAGAGTCAGCCAGTCTGCACTCAATGGAGAGCAGCCAGTGGCTGAATGTGAGTTTAATAACATACATACTACAACTTTCTTTTCCAATAGCTATGAAGACCAATATGGTATATAGATCACAAGAATATTGATCACAAGGTCACAAGGTGTCTTTCCATTTTTGTGTGTGTGTGTGTGTCTTTCCATATTAACTCAATCAATCCTCACTACAAGTCCATGATTATCCTCATTTAATGGTTAAGGCAACTGAAGCATGAAGAGATTAAGTAATTTTTAAACTTTGAAGTGATAGAGGATTTATGGAGACAAACTTATCAGTTGACTTTTACAATTATATTTAGAAAATCAGAAGCAGTACTTTGGACAGATTCAATATTTCTAATACTGAATTCACATGTAGCTGTCTTTGTGCCAAGAATGTATTTCTTAAAAATGCTCAAGTTGAATTATGTGCTCAATAATTGAGATTATGACAAAAGAAAAAAAAAGTTTGGAAAGATTTCAGTTTGCTGCAAATTAATGCTTTCAATAAGAGATCACAACATTCCTGAATGAAGCTCCTTAGTTTAGAAATGCATCTTCTACTACATATTTTGTTTCATGGCATGCAAAACTTGAGTTTTACATAAGTTTTTTTTTTTAATATTGCAAATATATCTACCTTCTTACCATCACATTTAGGAAGCTAGGCTACCTGAAAGAAACAAGAAGCTGTACTGTTATTTTCCTTCCCTCTATTCAAAAATCTCCTATTTAGGAGCTCAAAAATTGACAACAACTGGTCTACCTAAGAGTCAGTATTCTAGTTCTCAGTCCTTCATCAAGGCTGGTCTTATTCTCTTGTTCTAAAAGAACAAATAGTTATGTGTCTACTTCTTTGGTCAACTTTATTTCACTCTTACTAGAAACTAGATACATGAAAAAGATACAAAACCAATTCTTAGCTGGATTTAGTAACAATGTGTTAATTCTGAGCAAAACAAACAAATAAACAAATACATACATTTGTAATATTTTAGAAAGTAGTTAACAGGTTAAAACAATTGTGAACATTCATTGAAGAAATATGATCACTGAATATTATTTGTAATTTGGTTTTGTTTGGGTAAGAGTTTGGTTTCAAGCAGTAGTCCCAAATTTGTCTACAATTTAGAATACCCTGGGACATTAAAAAAATGAGACACCCAAGTTGCACCCTATACCAATTAAATTAGAATCTCTAGAGATGAAATTTAGGCATCAAAACATTTTTTAATCTCTCCAGGTGATTTCAATATTGAGCCAAATTTGAGATCTATTGGCTCAATTACAGTTCATTCTTAAACTTACAATGATTGTTAACATTACTTTAAAAATCCCACGAAGAACTGTATTATATCAGTTACTCTCAACTCTCTTTCTATGTTATAGAGGTGTGTTTGATAAATGAGATTATAAAGACTATTTGTGTAGAGCATAGGAAAAATGATTTGTTTCTATAATAGAAAGGTTAGTTAAACTAGTTTGAGGCTCTACAGCAATGATGATAGAGAGTACAATTATCTTTTTTTTTTTGGTAATTATTTACTGCTTATAACAGAGGTTCTTTCTTTAGCCAAACTTCAGGTTCCTGTGAAATCACTTCTCAAATAGTTCGTGACTTTTGAGCTTCTGTTTTCATCTTGGCATTGTTCAATTTTAGCAAGAATCTAAGTCAATTCAGTTGAATCTTGCAGTCTCCATTGCTAATCACCCTTGGCATCTGATTGGGTTCCCATACTCCACAACCCCTCATGTAGTTTATGAAGAAATTATTTTCAACAAGAATACTCTTGTATTTGGAGTTGATCCCAATCTCTTCTACTGCAAAACCCCATTGTAGTGTTTCTTACCTTGTTGAAATAGTCTTAAATAGAGTATGCCTTTCTATTCTTTAATGTGTCATGAAGAACTTCTCTTTAACATTTATTGTAACTACATGTAAAACAGCAGTAATAAATTCATATCTTACTATGTGACTTATTCCTTTCTACCAGGCCATATTATTTCTTTAAAAAAAATTATTTATTTATTTATTTTAGAAAACATGAAACTCTGTTCAACTACTTCAGAAACATTGAACTTATGCAAGATTTAGTAATCATAAACTCAACGGGTGGGACTGATTCATAAGCATTTTTTACAAATCATCTATGTGATTTTTATGTTCACTATACTTTCTGACCCAACAACTCCCTATATCTCTTGTACTCTATTATGTACTCTTCAAAGCCAGTTTCTGTGTCTTTCAGTCCATTTGCATGTCCAGATTGCTTTGGTCAGGCACCTGTTAACAGGAGGTATGCAATCAATATTTTTTCCAAGTGACTAATCCTTGCCAGTGTTTGTGATTGCTGTATTTCATCTTGGCTTAAACCCAATAGTAGGTATATTTTCTTCTAGCTGAAGCTTCAGCAAAACAGATGGCATGTGTCTACACATTGATGTCTCTAGGAGTGGCAGAGTGACATATTTTGGTTGTAGGAAAAATTGTTTAGAAGCCTCTGAATTGACCCCTTTGTATACCAAATTGACATTTTGTGCAGCTAGTTTTATCTTTGCTTAAACTAGTATTCATTAAACTATCAAAGACTGTGTTAGAGTTAGAACAGCTATTCTTGAAGCACCACCAAAAATAAGAATTTGCATTTAAATCTTTAAATCAATCCATATCTTGTTGGCTATCACAGAATTTTGATGGTAAAGAACTTGATTATGTATTTTAAATCTTATTTACCAAAAGAAACACTATAAAGATATTTGAGCATGTTACATTTTTTGTCATTCACTGTTCTGTTTATTATACTTTCTACCATTCATCCCTGCCCTTTGCACTCTTACTCTACAAAAATGCAGTTTTCTCAGA
The DNA here is from genome assembly GCF_059928025.1 of Delphinapterus leucas. Taxonomy (NCBI): domain Eukaryota; kingdom Metazoa; phylum Chordata; class Mammalia; order Artiodactyla; family Monodontidae; genus Delphinapterus; species Delphinapterus leucas. The sequence continues at coordinate 35,090,221 of NC_143147.1, forward strand.
ACCCTTGTTTAGATGAAGAATCAGAATTGGGTAAGTGCTTTGTGAAATATTGAAGGACTCTGCTCTAATCTAAGGCTGATTTACCAGAATCACAGGAAAAAATAAAAACAAACAAGAAAATTCTGAGAGAACATGTAGAGTACCTTGAAACAGCTTAAAATGGACTTTATTACAAGAGGGACAATTAAATTATTACATGAGAGAAATTAGAACTTGGGTTTTTTGAAGTGAGGACATTCTTAAATCTCACAGCAGAGAAATATGTATGGTTTTAGCAGAAATTTAGAAAGGTTTTAGGTTTCTTTTTCTCAGGTAAACCTAGGAAAGACTAGCTTTCAGCTGAAAAATATTAATTACAGCTAAAACCTTCAGAGAACTCTACTACAAAACTACAGATATAAAGGTTAAAACAAATTCCACAGATTTTCAAAATCCTTTATTTAGTTTACACACACTCAGAAGTAGTTTTAGCATAAATCAAGCTCTGGAGTTAACTCCACCTAAAAAATATAAGCAGTTAGTGTACCCTTCCTTGATTTTACATGATTACTATGGGCTTATCATTTTTTAAATATTTGTTTGTTCTGTATATGTTTATCTTTAAAATTATTTGCTATCAAAAACTCTTAGTTGATGATGCTGCAACATTAGGTTATTAATGGAAGAATGGGGATTACAACTCCCAAACCCATTCCCAAATTGGTACACCTCAAAGCTTTGGTAATGTTCCAGAACCTTCTTAATCATAGCTATTTGTATGAAGAGTGGAGCAGAGAAACCTCTCACACATTTCCCTCTGCCTTTCCTGCCAATGTAAAGCTGCCTCCATCACATGGTCTCTGTAGAGCTTGAATTTTTTAGCCTGGACCATTATTAATCAGCCACAATTTAGCATGGATTAGTTTATCAAGTGCAGATGGAATGAGCATGGAGATAAATACTAGATGAGATAGGAAAATGATGTAAAGTAAGGATAGGTGATCAGGATGGGTTGAGGTGGGGCATGGAAGAAAGTTGAGAGAACTTAGCACTGCCAAGGAAGAAATCTGAAAATTTGGGAGTATTTTTAAAATTTTGTCTCCCAGTGTTTGTGGATAACTAATGTCAGTTAAATAGTGGGATAGGGATGCTAAATGTTGTGATATGTGGATTTGTCCCAATCCTTTCCTCACTTTCAAATGCCTTGCTGGGCATTCAGAAAGAGTTTACTTGAGTCTACAATCTAATTCCATTTTATATAAACACACATTGTCCATGATTTTTTTATACAGTGACCTTTGCAGTAAAGCAATGAAAAAGTCAGTCAAATTGTTACTTTGAATCATTTAACAAAACTTTCCCCAATTTCAGAAATACATGGTACTTGTGGTAATAATGATGTTTGTTGTTTTGGTTCACAAACATAACACACCACTATTGGTCTGCATTTGTAGATGCCACATTATTGCTGAATCTACATAAGTGTGTTCATTGTGACTTCTAGTAAAGCAGTCTTCATGATTTTATCTACTAAAATATATTTTATTATAAATTTCATGTATTTTATTTATTCTTTGTAATTTTAGATAAGATATTAAATATTTTAAATTAAATATACACGTAAATTATATTATTTATGGATTTAATTCAAGGCAATAAGATGGCTTTACTCAAATACATACAATAAGAGGAAGACATTGCACAGGTAAATGTGGAAAACAATGAATTTGGAGTATGTGAAAAGCCTGAGGAAGACTTTTGGGAAAGAGAGAATGAGACCTCAAGGACATATTTTACTTTTTCTCTGACAGCTCTAGGCAACGAGTCAAGTGCAAATAAAATATTGTGATAGACTCATAAAAAAGAAGCAAACTGATAAATCCACTGGTTAACAAATTCATTCAAGTATTTAATAAATACTAGAGACTAAAACACTGAAGCTGTGCTGTAGATTCACAAAAGAATAACTCCCCAATCACCAATCTCAAGTAGTTCTGGTAGAAAACAGATACATATATAAATTATTACAATATAGTGAGGCAAGTTCAACTATAGAAATGAGCACTATGGAGGGGACCTAATCTAGTATAAAAGGTGACCTAAGGAAATCTTCTCAAAGGAGATAGGTTGACTAGAAACTTAACTGATTAGTAAGATTCAACAAGCCAAATGATGCTGAGAGAGTGTATTGAGCAGAACACTGTGTACTGGTTATCAATCCTATGGGAGAGAAACACTGGGTACGAGTTACCAATCCCAGGAGAAGATTATGACTACATGGAGGATAGTAAAGATCATCACCATGCTGACCAACAAGAATAGAAGTCCAAACACTGCTATCCTTTGTATCTTGGTATTCGAGTCTCCAAGAAAACCACAATGTAGTCAAGCACCTGGTAAAACAATGCTTTACTTACATAGAGAAGAAAGAGAGGAAGATCAGCCTTAGTAGTGGGCAGCATGGATCTCCAGGCAGCCAATACAAGATAATTTGCCTACATGCACCCTTCCCTTGTTTCAGTAGAAGGATACCAACCCCCACCCCAAGAAGTTTGAAATACTGAAAGCTGGGGACATGCCTAAAGTCCATTGGTATACAGGCTTAAGCAGAACAAAGGAAGGCTCATTAAGCATGTAAGAGGGAAACATATTTCTACACAAGGTGACAAGCCCAACACAGGCTGTATGGGCTCTTTATCCCTTGGTAAGGAAGTGCTTATGGCTCAAGGCCCATTCTTATATGACCAAGTAGCAGTCATGGAAAGACTACATTCTTGACTGCTTTACCCAACAGGGAGCCATTAGATCTCTGGAAATAAAAGCATAGAAAAGAAACAAGGTAAGAAAAAGTATGTGAATAAGATACACCCTGATGAGTGTGGAAAACATCAAGCAACAATTATGAGTCAGGAGAGAAAGGCAGAGACTGGATCTTTAAGGACCTTAGTAATTATGTAAAAGAACTATAATACTTTTAAAGAATAGAACAGAATATAAAATAGACTTTTTTTGAGAAATTTTTAAGGTAGAACTCACTGGTACCTGTGAGAAGGAAAGTGTTGAGGCAGATGGGAAATGAGACAAGGTATAATAAATACACTACTGTAATAACTGAGAGATAATGAAGACCTACAATAGAACAATGGGACAGGAGAAAACATTGTTTCAAACACATATAAATAGAGGTGGTTAAAATATACCACTACTCAGGCCCCATCAATAGAGGCTCTACACTGACTGGTCTGAGTTGGGTACTAGGTATTGGAATTTTTTTCTAAGCTCCCAGGTAATTATGATACCTACTCAAGTTTGAGAAGCACTGAATTAGGTAACTACTTGTGATAATAAATCGATAAGACTTGACTGATTGGAAGTGAGAGTGAAGGACAAAGGAGACATCTAGGATGGTGCCCAGGGTTCTAGTTTGGGAAAATCTGCAAATGATGCTGTTATTAAGTCAATTAGAGGAAGTGAGAGACTGAATAGATTGAAGGGAAAAATGTGTTCCAAATGAACATATTGAGTAAAGGTGCCTGTGGGATATTTGAATGTTTATGGTCAGCAAGCAAGTGAATACAACACTTCAATACTTTGCAAGTTAATATAAAATGTCAGTACTTTGAAAAAGATGTACAGTTTGAAGGTAGACATTTTAGAGTAATCAGTATCTTGAGGAGGAAGAGGGTGGTTAAAAAACATGTCAATTCATATTATCCTTTAGGGACAGTGCGTAGAATGAGAATGGCAGAAGACCAATAGTGAAAATCTACACAATATCAATATTTCAGAGTTCAAAAGAAAAAAACAAGCCAATTGAAGTGGCCAGAAGGTATGCTAAAAATAATTAGAACTTTTTAATAGGCAAGTGTGGAGTCATGTAAGCCAAGGAAGAATAGATTTTAAAGACAATGTCTGAGGCAGCAAAGAAATGAACTAAGATCAGAGCTGAAAATTGACCATTTGTTTTAGACCAGGGGGTCAGTAGTACCCTCAGAAAGGGCACTTTTTATTGCAGTTAGATGAAAGTTGGTTGAGGAGGAAAAGAGTGGTTATAAGTAGGGAGAGTCATCACCAAAATTTTCTTTGTAAAATCTGGATGTGGAAATCAATAAGAGTCTGATGGTGTTATTGTAGATAGAGAAGGGCAATATGACATGTTTGGAAAAGGTGACAGTAGTGGTCATCTTACTGAAAAATGATGGAGGTGGAGAGGGGGATGGAGTTGATTTTTTTGGATCAGAGGGACTTTAATTTTAAAAGTTAAAATGTAGCAAGGAGAGAGTTTAACTACACAAGGAAGAAATACCCTAAATATGAAAATAAGGAAAAGGAACAGGACCACAGATGGATGAAAAAAATAAGCCCATCATCTTGTCATGGGCTACCAAAAATATAGGGTTTTTTCAGCAGTAGAGAATGAAAGTAGCTAAATTATTAGGGCAAGATTGCATAGAGGGATAATTAAAATTGCCTTAACTGAAAACTCAGTGCAGAAATATCCTGTTCTTTAAAATATTGATATATGTATATATTGAAATTATTACATTTTAATCATAATATTTTGACTTGAATATGGCTGGTAATTGAGGAACTAAGGTTTAGACACCAGTCCTGTCTGACTCCAAAACTCATCTTCCTTCCAGTCTCCCATATCCATTTCAGTTTAAGAAGATTCCATGGTGCTTTAATGCACATCAGGTTGTAATCCCAATCAGGAACAGGAAATTTTCCAAAATTATGCAGTAACTATAAAGCCTTCACAACTAAAAATCAAAAAATATCTAAAAAATTTCACAACACTATGTCTGGAATTTCTGGGCTCTACTTAATCTAAAATCATTTGTATTTCCTTATACATTTTCCCTTAATAGATACCATCACCCATAAACCACTATAGCAATGTTTACAGAGTAATGAGCCTATTGATTTTGACTGGTATTTACTATAAAAGAGGATTATCTGGGAACTTGCTACACAGTTCTGAGTTAACAGATTTTCTGTCTTACTTTTAGACATCAGACATCAATTGAGTATATCGGGATTGTTAATAATATTTGTCTTACTAACTCGCTGTTGAATCTTGGGCAAGTAATGCAACCTTTGTGAGATTCAACTTTCCCATTTTTAAAAATAAAAATGTTAGTCTTTGGTTGATCCTTTCAACTCAAAAATACATCAAACCTATGAGTTATCATGATGAGAGATGGTGGTTGGGGGGGTAATTGAAAACATAAAGGTTATCAGATACTTAATTTATCCAGTGCTCCTAAATGATCTTTGTTCTTAGAAATAGTTGAAAAGCCCCCATCTCACCTGATAAGTGCAATATGTATTTGTTAGTTACCATTTAGGAATATGGTCTCAAAGGACCCATACGAGTTTAGTCTGTTCTTTTTGGTTTGTTAATTTGTGGTGTAGGAGAGGAAAACTTTTATTTTCTCCTCCTCTAGGTTCTTTGGCTGGTCTAATAATTAAATTGACATAAAACAGATCAACAGGAGAAATAAATTTAATTAATAGATACAGGAGATCATAGAAATATGGTATTCAAGGAAGTGACCAAGTCAGGTAGCTTTCACACCTTTTAGACAAAAAAATAATAAATTTCTGAAGAACTGACAAAACAAAGATGTTTGGGCTTAGGGCAGTAGTAAGTTAATAAAGAAGTAATAAGCTTTGTTTACATACAGTCTTTTCATTGCTGAATTTCTTATCTCTGGTGATAAGGATGTCTCTCTATCTCCTGGTGCAGGAAGGGCACACCATTCACATGGGAGATTTATGTCCTTTCAGGAGGACAAAGGAGGGTGAGGGTATCCTTCTTACACCAGTTGCTTCTAAAGTAACTTTAATTCAAAATAAACATGTGCCAACGTGGTGCATTTGGGGGTAGCTTGCCCTGACCCCCATCAGTTTGTTAGATATTCTTTGGTTTATACATTCATTTAGAACAAATTATTCTATTTCTCTGATATTATGCTAGGTGCTTTGGGTAAAATACAAATATAAATAGGATCCTTTCTTTTATGGAGGAAAGAGTTAAGAGAATTTAGTATGCACAAGAGATTTAAATTGCAGTGTAGAAGGTGGTAGACAGCTTAAGGCTAGTGTAGGCACAGACATATGGGTGCTCTTTCAATTAACACCAAGTTATTAAGCTCTGCTGTGAACTGGGCAGTGTTTCTAAGGCCTTGTTACTCACAGAGTATTCCACACACCTGCAGCCTTGACTATCCCTAGTATCTTTTTAAAAATACATACTCTCAGGCCCAATTATACTAAATTAGAACCAATATTTTATTGTAATACTTAGGTTATTAATAAATACATTAAATCTTGAGAAACACAGGCCCAAATTAATTTTTCTCAAATTGGAATATAAAGAACATCTACAGCAGAATCTCAGATTCTGGGATCCTATACCCAGGAATTCTGTTTCAATAGGTTTGCAGAGGGGCCCTGGATCTTTATTGAAACAAAATTATACTCATGTGATTTGTTTACTACTTTTAGTTTGAGAACCACTGATTTGGTGGGTGGGGATGAAAAATGGACATATAGTAAGTAGAAATTTATGCCAATTAAGTAAATTGGGATAAAGTTGGGAAGGTGGTTCATACCAAGCATGAATAAATTGTCTTGGATCCAAAACACTGGTTTGGGTGTGAACAACCATAGGAAATGCACTTTGATTACTGTAATATGGGCATCACAAAGCAAGAGATTTACATTGTTTTTTACTTTTTTTTTTTTTGCGGTACACGGGCCTCTCACTGCTGTGGCCTCTCCCGTTGCAGAGCACAGGCTGCGGACGCGCAGGCTCAGTCGCCATGGCTCATGGGCCTAGCCGCTCCGCGGCATGTGGGATCTTCCAGGACCGGGACACGAACCCGTGTCCCCTGCATCGGCAGGCGGACTCTCAACCACTGCACCACCAGGGAAGCCTGAGATTTACATTTTAAAGCCTTCTGTCTTACCATGGATAAGTTCTGGCTAGAACTACCTAAAGCATTGTACTTGAGACCAATATATATATATATATTTTTATATATTTATTGGAGTATAATTGCTTTAAAATGTTGTGTCAGTTTCTGCAGTACAAAAAACAAAGTGAATCAGCTATATGTATACATGTATCCCCATAACCCCTCCCTCTTGCATCTCCCTCCCACCCTCCCTATCCTGCTCCTATAAGTGGTGACAAAGCATCGAGCTGATCTCCCTGTGCTATGCAACAGCTTCCCACTAGCCATCCATTTTACATTTGGTAGTGTATATATGTCAATTCTATTATCTCACTTCGTCCCAGCTTCTGCTTCCCCCACTGTGTCCTCAAGTCTGTTCTCTACATCTGTGTCTTTATTCCTTCCCTGTCATTAGGTTCATCAGTACCACTTTTTTAGATTCCATATATGTACATTAGCATACAGTATTTGTTTGATTTGCATTGTTGCATTGTTGCATCACATTGTTTGATTTGCATATATTGAAGAATATATTGAAGAATCCTTGCATTCCCAGAATAAACCCCACTTGATCATGGTGTATGACCCTTTTAATGTGCTGTCAGATTCTGTTTGTTAGTATTTTGTTGTGGATTTTTGCATCTATGTTCATCAGTGATATTGGCCTGTAGTTTTCTTTTTTTGTGACATCTTTGTCTGGTTTTGGTGTCAGGATGATGGTGTCCTCGTAGAATGAGTTTGTGAGTTTTCCTTCCTCTGCTATATTTTGGAAGAGTTTGAGAAGGATAGGTGTTAGCTCTTCTCTCAATGTGTGATAGAATTTATGTGAAGCCATCTGGTCCTGGGCTTCTATTTTTTGGAAGATTTTTAATCACAGTTTCAATTTCAGTGCTTGTAATTTGTCTGTTCATATTTTCTATTTCTTCCTGGTTCAGTCTTGGAGGTTGTACATTTCTAAGAATTCAGCCATTTCTTCCACGTTATCCATTTTATTGGCATATAGTTGCTTGTAGTAGTCTCTCATGATCCTCTATATTTTTGTGGTGTCAGATGTTACTTCCCCTCTTTCATTTTTAATTCTGTTGATTTGAGTCTTCTCCCTTTTTTTGCTGATGAGTATGTTTAACGGTTTATCAATTTGTTTATCTTCTCAAATAACTAGCTTTTAGTTTTATTGATCTTTCCTACTGGTTCCTTCAATTCTTTTTCATTTATTTTGGATCTGATCTTTATGATTTCTTTCCTTCTGTTATCTTTGGGGGGTTTTGTTTGTTTTTCTTTCTCTAATTGCTTTAGCTGTAAGGTTAGGTTGTTTATTTGAAAATTTTCTTGTTTCTTGAGGTAGGATTGTATTGCTAAAACTTCCCTCTTAGAACTGCTTTTGCTTCATTCCATAGGTTTTGGGTCATCATGTTTCCATTGTCATTTGTTTCTAGGTTTTTTTTTTTTAACTTCCTCTTTGATTTCTTCAGTGATCTCTTGATTATTCAGTAGTGTATCTTTTAGCCTCCATGTGTTTGCATTTTTTACATTTTTTCCCCTGTAATTGATATCTAGTCTCATAGCACTGTGGTCAGTAAAGATGCTTGATTCAATTTCCTTAACTTTGCTGAGGCTTGATTTGTGATCCAAGATGTGACATATCCTGGAGAATGTTCTGTGTGCACTTGAGAAGAAAGTGTATTCTGTTGTTTTTGGATGAAATGTCCTATAAATATCGATTAACTAATCTGGTTTAATTTGTCATTTAAAGCTTCTGTTTCCTTATTTATTGTCAGTTTGGATGATCTTCCATTGGTGTAAGTGGAGTGTTAAAGGCACCTACTATTATTGTGTTACGGTTGATTTCCCCCTTTATGGCTTTTAGCATTTGCCTTATGTATTGAGGTGCTCCTATGTTGGGTGCATAGATATTTACAATTGTTATATCTTCTTGGATTGATCCCTTTATCATTATATATTGTCCTTCCTTGTCCCTAATAATAGTCTTTATTTTAAAATCTATTTCATCTGATGTGAGTATTGCTACTCCAGCTTTCTTTTGATTTCCATTTGCATGGAATATCTTTTTCCATCCCCTCACTTTCAGTCTGTATGTGTCCCTAGGTCTGAAGTGGGTCTCTTGTAGACATCATATATATGGGTCTGGTTTTGGGTCCGTTCAGCCAGTCTGTGTCTTTTGGTTGAGGTATCTAATCCATTTACATTTAAGGTAGTTATTGATATGTATGTTCCTATTTTGGTTTTTCTTTGTACGTCTTTTCCTACTCTTGTGTTATCTGCCTAGAGAAGTTTCTTTAGCATTTGTTGTAAAGCTGGTTTGGTGTTGCTGAATTCTCTTAACTTTTCCTTGTCTGTAAAGCTTTTGATTTCTCTGTCAAATCTCATTGAGATCCTAGATGGGTAGACTAATCTTTGTTGTAGGTTTTTCCCTTTCATCACTTTTAATATATCTTGCCACTCCTTTCTGGCTTGTAGAATTTCTGTGAATGATAAGCTGTTAACCTTCTGGGGATTCCCTTGTATATTATTTGTTGTTTTTCCCTTGGTGTTTTTAATGTTTTTTCTTGTGTTTAATTTTTGTTAGTTTGATTAATATATTTCTCAGCATGTTTCTTCTGAGTTTATTGTGTTTGGGACTCTCTACCCATCCTGGACTTGATTGACTATTTCTTTTCCCATATTGGGGAAATTTTCAACTATAATCTCTTCAAGTATTTTCTCAGACCCTTTCTTTTTTTCTTCTTCTTCTGGGACATCTATAATTCGAATGTTGGTGTGCTTAATGTTTTCCTATAGGTCTTTGAGACTGTCCTGCATTCTTTTCATTCTTTATTCTGCTCTGCAGCAGTTATTTCCAGCATTCTATCTTGCAACTCACTTACCCATTCTTCTGCCATTTTTATTCTGCTATTGATTCCTTCTAGAGTATTTTTAATTTCATTTATGGTGTTTTTCATTACTGTTTGTTTGCTCTTTAGTTCTTCTGGGTCCTTGTTAAATGTTTCTTGTATTTATTCTATTTCCAAGAGTTTGGATCATCTTTACTATCATTACTCTGAATCATTTCTCAGGTAGTTTGTCTATTTCTTCTTCATTTATTTGATCTTTTGGGTTTTTTATCTTGCTAATTTGCATGTAAGATAATTCTCTGTCTTCTCATTTTGTCTAATTAACAGTATTCATGTTCTCCTTTCCCTAGGCTGCAGGGCTATAGTTCCTCTTGCTTGTATTCTCTGCCCCTTGTGGTGTGGTTGGTCTAGTGTCTTGTGTAGGCTTCCTGATGGCAGGGACTGGTGCCAACGTTCTGGTGGATGGTACTGAGTCTTTTCCCTCTGATGAGCAGGGCCATGTCAGGTGGTGTGTTTTGGGGTGTCTGTGAGCTCAATATGACTTTAGGTAGTCTGTGTGCTGATGGGTGGGTTTGTGTTCCTGTCTTGTTTGTTGTTTGGTGTGAGGCATCCAGTGCTGTGAGCTGCTGGCAGTTGGGTGGAGCTAGACCTTGGATTCAGATAGAGGTCTCTGTGAGAGCTCTTGGCAGTTAATCTTCCCTGGGGCTGGGAAATCTCTAGTGCTTCAGCATCCTGGACCCTGTGCTCCCACAACAGGCCCTCAGGTCTGACTTCTGGTCGAGGGACCAAGACCCCACTAGTTGCTCATCCCAGGAATAAAGGTGATTAAAAAAAAAAAAAAAGACAGACAAAAGCCCAGACAAATTGTGAAAACTAAAATCAAACAAATGGAAACAGGAACAAGGAAACATGCACGCACCCAAAAGAAAAAAAACAGAACCAAATAAATCAAAAATCAAGGGAACAACCAGACAAACAAAAGAACCCAAGAATGAAATCAAACAGTTAAGAAGAAAGCTGACCAAAACACAAAACCTAAAAACAAAACCAAAACAGAATGCCAACTGAAGAATGAAGCAAAGAAACAACAAGCTGACAAAAATGATTAAAAAAAGAAAAGAATAAGAGAAAGGGGAAAGAAGACATAACAACAGAAACACAACATAGAAACAGAAAGATAAAAATAGAAAATATATTTTTAAAATAGGTAAACAAAACCCCAGAAAAATGGTAAAAACAAAATAAATGAAACAAAAACAGAGACAAGGAAACACACACGTAAAAGAAACAAAAGCAGAGCCAAATAAAATAAAAAACAAGAGAACAACCAGACAAATAGAAGGACTCAAAAACTAAATCAAACAATTAGGATTAAAGCTAACAGAAATACATAACCTAAAAACAAAACCAAAGCAGTGGGCCAACTGAAGAATAAAGCAAGGAAACAGAACAAACCAATAAAAAATGATAATAAAAGAAAATAGGGTAAAACACAGGACAACAGAAAAGCAAAGTAGAAATGGAAATACAAAAAAAAAAAAAGAAATGAAAATATATTAAGGAAAAAAAGAAGTAAAAAATAAGGGAAAAGAACACAGAACCACAGAAAAGCAAAGTAAAAATGGAAATGTATTTAAAAAAATAAAAAATACTTTATGGCACATGGAGATCCCAAGAGACTTAAAATAAAAACAAACAAAGAAAAAGGAAGCAAAAAAAAAAAAAAGAAACCAACACAAGAATCTACAACAGAATGAATCAAAACATAATAAAATTAATAGTAATAATTATGTTTCTCTGGGATCTCCACTGTGTGTCCTTGCACATTCCATGAGACACAGCCCACCTCCACATCCCCAAGAGGCTCTCCTCTGCCTCTGGGCTGGTCTCTGGACTTTCTTTGGACCCTGTGGAGACCACTCAGGCTCTGATCAGGCTCATTTCCTACCTGTGCTTCCCCCCAAAGTCCACAACTGCCAGAGCTAGACCGTTTTCATTTGTGGGAACACTCATTGTCTATTCAGATATTCCATAGATGCAGGGTCTACCTTGCTGATTGTGGGGATTTAATTTGCAGCTTGTACAGCTGATGGAAAGATTTTTGATCTTCTTCCTTAGTCACCCCATCCCTGGGGTTCAGCTTTGGATTTACTCCCACCTCTACAGGTGGTCCACCCACAGGAGTCTGGTTCTGAGGCTGCTTTGGAGCTCTTGTGTCTACCCCTGTGAGGACTGGGTGTAGAGGTGGTATGACTACTTGGATAATGGGAGCCCCAGTGGCACCAAATGTGTAGGGAAGACAGTGTCCATGGGTGCAAATAGCCCTAGTGAGGGCCTTTTCTGGCATCTGGGATAAGGCACGTGAAGGCCAGCCCTGGCCCAGCTTTTTCTGGTACCTGGCAGCAGGCATGTAAGGGTCAACCTTGAGAGGTTTTTTTTTTTTGTTGTTATTATTATTGCTTGGCAGCTGGTGGGCAAATCCAGCCCTGAGCAGGCTTCTTTTATTGTCGTCGGCAGGCACTGGCATGTGGGGAGAGAGAGGTTACAGTAGTGGCTCCTTCCCCTGTGTGTGACTCAGCAATACTGCCCTGCTTCCATGGCAGTCTAGTCTTCCTCTGTGGGCATCCCTGCTGTGGATTTCCTCCCTCCTGTCCCTTCAGTCCATCTCACCACAGCCAACAGTATTTCTCACTCTAGGCCTGTTCTCTAATCCCCATGCACCAACTCCCAGCCCCCTTGCACACATGTGAACACACGTCCCCAGTCCAGGACACATAGGGCCGTGGTACAGACTGCCTGTGTATTTATCACTCTGTCCCATCTGTCACCGATCAGCCACTTCACCCTCTTCCAACAGCCTCAAATGCTTCCCCTCTATCCCAATCAATTTCCCAGTCAGAGAGAGGGCTTCCCCAAATTCAGGAATATCTCATCTGCTTCAGCCCCCTGCCCCAGGGTGCAGGTCCCATCTCACTTCCTCTCCTCCTCCGTCTCCCTTCTTTTATTCCATCCTACCCAGTTATGCAGGGATCTTTATAGTCCTTTCCAGTGTCCAAGGTCTTCTGCTAGTTTTCAGCCAGTGTTCTGTGAGAATTATTGCACCTATAGATATATTCCTGATGCATCCATGAAGAGAGATGAACTCCACATCCACCTACTCTTCTGCCATCTTAAATCGGGACCAAAATATGTTATTAGTTTCTGAGGGCTGCTGTAACCAGTTATAGCAACCTAGGTGGCTTATAACAACAGAAATTTATACTGTCCACAGTTATATAATATAGACGTCTGAAATAAAGTTATTGGCAAGGTAATGCTTCCTCCCATGGCTCTAGTTAAATATTCTTCCCAGCCTCTTCAGCCTTCTGGTAGTTGTTGACAATCCTTGGCATTCCTGGGCTTGTAGATGCATTACTTCAATCTCTGCCTCCATCTCAAATGGTCTTCTCCTCTGTGTGTGTGTCTTACATCAGTCATATTTGATTTAGGGTTCACCCTAAAGTAACCCTCATAATTTCTGGTGGGAATAATTTTTCTTGGTGAGGGAGGGCATTTTAACTCAAGGTAGCTGGTGTTCTAATGAGAATTATGCAAATACATATGATCAGTGTGTCACTTCTACACTTTTTTTTCCTTTTCAAAATGTAATTTACTAATATACCTTACATGTCATAAAATTTGTGGCAGTATTTTGATTTCATTAATATTTGTCAAGGGATACGCTGATGATGCTTACTTTATATGGGGATATAAAATTTATCTCTGTAACTTTTCCACATGGTTGTAAGAATCCTATAAATTTTAGCAATAATTACCTCATTAAGTTTGTATTCACATTCAATAAGCCATCATGTTTAAGTTGTAGATTAGAAATGAAGAAAGTTTATACTGATTACAAGGCTGCTCCTTATGGCTCTTGTGAAAGAGAGATAAAACATCTTCATAACATGGATAGGCTAATGAAAAATAATTTTTCTATCAGCAGGACTTATTCTTGTTCTTCACATGATCAATAAAATATACCAGATTGCATGAGGTTTCAAGATAGCATGATTAGCTAAGAGTAACTCATTAATTAGCAAGTGAATCCACCAGTTTCACAGGTCATAGGACAATTACAAATTAGAGTGAGCCTACTATACTAGATGCAGGCACAAAAAACACTTGACATAAAATAAGCTTAAATATATTATAGGTTACTTCTTGCTAATGAGGAGTGATAGAAAGTGGAGCATAAAGTAGATTTCTATAAGGTATTTGAGATTTTCAGAAAAAAAATTTGTTTCTTTATGTAAATATACAATATAGGCATAGGCTAAGAATTAAAACTTATTTAAAAGCAACAATAACAAAATTCAAGTCTTTGTGTGAATTGAGATATCTTGAGCTAGTACTTTACATGGATATGGATGTGAAATCTTTGCCTAATATTAGCACTTTCAAAAGGGTAAAACTTAGCAAAATGGAATAATCAATCTTAAATCAATGGAATAAAACACAGTATTTGAACATACATTGGCACTGGGTGAAAGAAAATTAAATATTAATTACAACCTCATTGAGATAGCAGTTTGGAGACTGTAAACACCTAACAAAATAACCATGCTCAGTACAGGCTGCAGAAAGATTGACATGAGAGTACAAAGCCCATAGGTGGCAAAGCAACTGGAAAATTAGGAGGAACACCCAGAAGCAAGGAAACGACAGAAAACATGTATCCATCTCTGCTCAAATCCTTGGCACAGAGAAGATCCACAGGGAGCCAAGATTAAAAAGCACAAGAACAGAACAAAATTATTAGCAGCTGCATATCAAGGGAAAGATAGCTTTCAGTTTGAACCAGGTATGTTGACTCTCTGCTATTACAAAACCAAAAATCTACAGAATACAACAGAATGAAGAACCACTACACAGGCCTACCTCATTTTATTGTGCTTCAGTTTATTGTGATTCACAGATATTGTGTTTTTACAAATTGAAGGTTTGTGGCAACACTGTGTCAAGCAAGTCTATTGGAGCCATTTTTCCAACATTTTCTCACTTCATATCTCTGTGTCACATTTTGATAATTCTCACAATATTTCATAGTTCCTTTGGTGATCTGTGATCAGTGATCTTTAATGTTACTACTATAATTGTTTTGGGGCACCACAAACTTGTCCATATAGTCAGTGAACCTGATTCATAAACATTGTGTGTGTTTGAAAGGAAGACTCACACATCTCTGACATTAAATCAATGTCTAGAAAGGATTAAGCTTAGTGAGGAAGGCATATCAAAAGCTGACATAGACTGAAAGCTAGGCCTCTTGGTACAGTAGCTGAGTTGGGAAAGGAAAAAAAATTTGAAGGAAATTTAAAGTGCAGTTCTGTGAATACATAGATAAGAAAGTGAAAGCGTTATTGCTCATATGGAGAAAGATTTAGTGGTCCGGATAGAAGATCAAACCAACCTCAACATTCACTTATGCCAAAGCCTAATACAGAGCAAGGCCCTAAATCTCTTTAATTCTATGAAGGCTCACAGGAGTGAGGAAGCTGCAGAAGAAAAGTTTAAAGCTAGCAGAAGTTGGTTCATGAGGTTTAAGGAAAGAAGCCATCTCTACAACATCAAAGTGCAATGTGTAGCAACAAGTACTGATGGAGAAGCTGTAGCAAGTTATTCAGAAGATCTAGCTAAGATCATTAATGAAGGTGGCTACATTAAACAGAATATTTTCAGTGTAAAATAAGCATCCTTCTATTGGAAGATGATGCCATCAAGGACATTCATAGCTAGAGAGGATGGGTCAATACCTGGTTTCAAAGCCTCAAAAGACAGGTTGACTCTTGTTAGGGGTTAATGCAGCTGTTAACTTGAAGTTGAAGCCAATGCTCATTTATTGTTCTAAAAATCCTAGGACCCTCAAGAATTATACTAAATCTCCTCTGCCTGTGCCCTATAAATGGAACAACAAAGCCTGAATGATGGCACATCTGTTTGCAACATGGTTTACTGAATAGTTTAAGCCCATTGTTGAGACTTACTACTCAGAAAAAAAAAAGAAAGAAAGAAAAAGGAAAAAAAAAGATTCCTTTCAAAATGTTAGTGCTCACTGACAATGTGCCTGGTCACTCAAGAGTTTTGATGAGGATGTACAACAAGAATAATGTTGTTTTCATGCCTGGTAACACAACATACATTCTGCAGCCCATGGACCAAGAAGTAATGTCAACTTTCAAGTCTTATGCTTTAAGAAATACATTTAATAAGGGTATAGCTGTCATAGATTGTAATTCCTCTGATGGATCTGTGGAAAGTAAATTGAAAGATTTCTGGAAAGAGTTCAATATTCTAGATGCTATTAAGAACATTGGTTATTTATGGAAAGAGGTAAAATATCAACTTTAGCAGGAGTTTGGAAGAAGTTGACTCCAACACTTGTAGATGACTTTGAGGGGTTCAAGACTTCAATGGAGGAATAACTGCACATATGGTGGAAATAGCAAGAGAAATATAATTGGAAGTGGAGCCTGAAGACAAAACTGAACTGCTGTAATCTTACAAAAAACTTTTAGTTAATGAGGTGTGACTTCTTATGAAGGAGTAAAGAAAGTGGTTCCTTGAGATGGAATCTATTCTTGGTGAATATTCTGTGAACATTGTTGAAATGACAACAAAGGATTTAGAATGTTACATAAACTTAGTTGAAAAAGTATGATCAGGGCTGGGGCTTCCCTGGTGGCGCAATGCTTGACAGTCCGCCTGCCGATGCAGGGGACATGGGCTCGTGCCTTGGTTTGGGAAGATCCCACATGCCGCTGAGCAGCTGGGCCCGTGAGCCATGGCCGCTGAGCCTGCGTGTCCGGAGCCTGTGCTCCGCAACGGGAGAGGCCACAACAGTGAGAGGCTCACATACCGCAAAATAAACTAAAGTAAAAAAAAGTATCATCAGGGTTTGAGAGATTTGACTCCAATTTTGAATGGATTCTGCTGTGGTTAAAATTCTATCAAACTGCATTAAATGCTACAGAGAGATCGTTTGTGACAGAAAAAGTCAATGAATGTGACAAATTGCATTGATGTCTTATTATAAGAAGTTGCCACAGCCACCCCATCCTTGAGCAACCACTACCTTGATCAGTCGGCAGCATCAACACTGAGGCAAGACCCTCTGGCAGCAAAAAGACTATGACTCACTGAAGCCTCAGATGATAGTTGCACTTTTTAGCAATAAAGTATTTTTAAATTAATGTACATACATTGGTCTTTTAGATGTAATGCTATTGCACACTTAATAAATTACATTATAATATAAACATAACATTTATATGTACTGGGAAACCAAAAAATTCATATGACTCACTTTACTGTGATGTTTGCTTTACTGTGGTGATCTGAAACTGAACCCACAAAATTTCTGAGGTATGCCTGTAATGTATTAGCTACATTGTCCAATTTTCAACAAAAATGTATTAGACATGTATATAAAGACATAAGGGTGACTCATTATGAAGCCAAATAATAATCAGTAGAAAGAACTCCAATAATGTTGAATATTAGAAGCAAAGACTCCAAACCACATATCATAAATATGTTTACAAAGTGAAAGGAAACATAACACAAATAAATGAAGATGGGAAATCTAAACTGAGAAATAGAAATTCTATTAAAAATATGGTAATTCAAGAGCTTAAAAGACCTTTTCAGATTAAAACAGAAAAAAAAATGGAATTGTTGCCAATAGACCAGCAATACAAGGAAAACTAAAGGAATTCTTTAGTCAAGGGAAATGACATTCAGTGAAGATTCACATCTATAAGAAGAAATGAAGAGCATTAGAAATGGTAAATATGTAGGTAAAATATTATATTTTTAAAATTAATATCCAGAAGGCAGATAAATAAAAATTTTACCATGTAAATTAGGCTTTATAATATAAAATAATTATTATAATATATAATATAAAATAATACTATATAATAATATATAATAGTATGCAATAAACTGGTCTGTATAATATACAGACCAACGTATGTACACAGATAATTAAAATAATATAAAAGAATAATGTTTTAGAAGAAATATGACCTCTGGTTAGCCAAAATTTTATTAGACAGGATGCAAAAACACTTTATTAGAATAAAAACTTATGTACATCTAAAGACCTCATTAAGTGAAATATCATCACCAACTAATTAGAAAATAATCACAATACACATATTTTTATCTAAAATATATAAATAACTCTTCCAACAAAATAATAAGATGACAAATAATACAATAAAAAAGGACAAAAGACTTGAAGATGACAAATAATACAATAAAAAAGGACAAAAGACTTGAACATGCACTTCATTCCTTTTGCAACGAAGATATGCAAAAGGCCAATAAGCATATGAAAATTGTACAGCATCACCAGTCACCAGAGAAATGTAAGTCAAAAAAAACAATGAGAGGACCATACACTCATAATAGAAAGTTTAAAATTTGCAAACACTGATGATGCTGAATGCTGATGAGCAGAATGTGGATCTATTCCTATTGAAAAGAAAAATAAATTAAATTTTATCGGGGCGTAATTGATTTACAATGTTTTGTTATTTTCAGGCGTACAGCAAATTGAATCTGTTATACAAACATATATACCCACTCTTTTTTAGATTCTTTTCCTATATAGGCTATTACAGGGTATTGAGTAGAGTTCCCTGTGCTATACAAAAGGTCCTTATTAGTTATTTATTTTACATATAGTGCTGTGTATGTGTCAATACCAATCTTCCAATTTATCTCTCCATCCTCCTTACACCCCAGTAACCATAAGTTTATTTTCTACATCTGTAACTCTATTTCTGTTTTGTAGTTAAGTTCATTTGTAGCCTTTTTTTTAAGATTCTACATATAAACTGTATTATATGATATTTCTCTTTCTCTGTCTGACTTACTTCACTCAGTATGAGAATCTCTAAGTCCATCCATGTGGCTGCAAATGACATTACTTTGTTCTTTTTTATGACTAAGTAATATTCATTGTGTATATGTACCACATCTTCTTTATCCATTCCTCTGTTGATAGACATTTAGGTTACTTCCATGTCCTGGCTATTGTAAATAGTGCTGTAATGTACATTGTGGTGAATGTATCTTTTTGAATTATGGTTTTCTCCAGATATATGTCCAGGATTGGGATTGCTAGATCATATGGTAGCTCTATTTTCAGTTTTTTAAGGAACTTCCCTACTGCTCTCCATAGTGGCTGTACCAGTTCGCACCCCCACCAAAAGTGTTCCCTCCTTCCTCAGTCTCCACTGTAGCCAGTCCAGCACCTCCCCGCACCGCCCTCTGGCTGCACCACTCTGAATTGTTTAGAAGCCAGCTTTTATTTGGGGACATTTTGATCCAGAAAGAACCAAACCATTGCTTTCCCTGCTGACCTCAGTCCTTATTCACTGAAGCAGTGGGAGGAGGTCATGTTCACTTATCTTTTGCGAGGGGAAAAAGAAAAGATGATGTGTATATTTACACCGTAGATGCCAGCCCACCATTGGCTCATTCTATAGAATCCACAAAACACAGATTGTGTGCACACGTCCAATCACAGCTGTGTGCAGGTGCCTGGTGCCCAGCAGCGAGTTGTCTCTGTCTCTGCCCTCCTTTCAACAAACCCTTAGGTACACAGGCTTTCCAAATGGACCAGTCCACAGGGTAAAGATTCACTAGGAAGCCTTGACCTTGCCTTCCTTCAAAGGCATGTGTATTTGCACACTGAATTCCCACCAACTCTTCCTGCTCACAGGTCTTTCATAAAATGGGGAGTCCCCTTGCAGGAAGACCTTATGTGGGGACATCTCCACAAGTCACCATCCCCAGAGTGAACTGGAAATCAAAGTCTCCACTTAATTGTTTTGTCCTCATTTTCCTTTGCTGGTCAAAAAGAAAAATCTTGTCTCACCATGGAGTCCTCCTTTATTTCTACCTTGGATTCAGCATCATTAGAAACTCTGGGTTTAAAAAAAATAAAAATAAAAATAAACCCTTTCCAGCACCCTTTTTCCACACCCTTTCCAGCATTTATTGTTTGTAAGTTTTTTGATGATGACCACTCTGACCTTTGTGAGGTGATACCTCATTGTAGTTTTGATTTGCATTTCTTTAATAATTAGTGATGTTGAGCACCCTTTTATGTGTTTCTTGGCCATCTGTATGTCTTCTTTGGAGAAAGGTCTATTTAGATCTTCCATCCATTTTCTATTTCTGTTTTTCTTTTTTTTTTTTTTTATGTTGAGCTACATGAACCCTTTGATTATTTTGGAGATTAATACCTTGTCGGTCACTTTGTTTGCAAATATTTTCTCCAATTTTGAAGGTTTTCTTTTTTTTTATTTATGGTTTCCCTTGTGGTACAGAAGTTCTAAGCTTAATTAGGTCTCACTTGTTTATTATTTTTAAAATTTTCATTACTCTAAGGAGGTGGATCAAAAAAGATTGTACTGTGATTTATGCCAGAGTGTTCTCCCTATGTTTTCCTTTAAAAGTTTTATAGTATCTGGACTTAACTTTAGGCTTTAAATCCGTTTTCAATTTATTTTTGTGTATGGTGTTAGGGTGTGTTCTAATTTCATTATTTTACATATAGCTGTCCAGTTTTCCTAGCACCACTTATTGAAGAGACTGTCTTTTCTTCATTGTATATTCTTGCCTTCTTTGTCATAGATTAGCTGACCAAAAGTGCAAAGGTTTATTTCTGGACTTTTTATCCTCTTCCATTGATATATATTTCTGTTTCTGTGTGTAACATACTGTTTTGATGACTGTAGTTTTGTAGTATAGTCTGAAGACAAGAAGCAAGATTCCTCCAGCTCTGTTTTTCTTTCTCAAGGTTGCTTTGGCTATTTGGGGTCTTGGTGTCTGCATAAAAATTTTAAGATTTTTTGTTCTAATTCTGTGAAAAATACCATTGGTAATTTGATAGGGATTGCATTGATTCTGTAGATTGTTTTGGGTAGTATAGTCATTTTCACAATACTGATTCTTCCAATCCAAGAACATGGTATATTTCTCCATCTGTTTGTGCCATCTTCGATATCCTTCATCAGTATCTTATAGTTTTCTGAGTATAGGTTTTTGCTTCCTTAGGTAGGTTTATTCCTAGGTATTTTACTCTTTTTGATTCCATGATAAATAGCATTGTTTCCTTAATCTTTCTTTCTGATCTTTCATTGTTAGTGTATAAGAATGCTAGAGATTTCTGTGTATTAATTTTGTATCCTACAACTTTACCAAATTCATTGATGAGCTCTAGTAGTTTTCTGGTAGCATTTTAGGATTTTCTACTTATAGTAACATGTCATCTGCAAATAGTGACAATTTTACTCCCTCTTTTACAATTTGAATTCCTTTTATTTATTTTTCTTCTTTGATAGCCATGGCTAGGGCTTCCAAAACTATGTTGAATAAAAGTGGCAAAAGTGGATGTCCTTGTCTTGTTCCTGATCTTAGAAGAAATGCTTTCAGCTTTTCACCATTGAGTATGATGTTAGCTCTAGGTTTTTTATATATGCTCTTTATTATGTTGAGGTAGGTCCCCACTAAACCCACTTTCTGGAGAGCTTTTATCATAAATTGGTATTGAACTTTGTCAAAAGCTTTTGCTGCATCTATTGAGATGATCATATGGTTTTTATCCTTCAGTTTGTTAATGTGGTGTATCACATTGATTGACTTACATATATTGAAATATCCTTGAATCCATGGAATAAATCTCACTCAATCAGGGTGTATGATCCTTTTAATGTGTTGTTGGATTCACTTTGCTGGTATTTTGTTGAGAATTTTTGTATCTATGTTCATCAGTGATATTGGCCTGTAATTTTCTTTTTTGTGATATCTTTGTCTGCTTTTGATATCAAGGTGATATTGTCCTCATAGAATGAGCTTGGGAGTGTTCCTTCCTCTGCAATTTTTTGGGAGAGATTCAGAAGGGTAGGTGTTAACCCTTCGCTAAATGTTTAATAGAATTCACCTGTGAAGCCATCTCATCCTGGACTTTTGTTTGTTGGGTGTTTTTGTTTTGTTTTGTTTTGGTTTTTTGTTTTTTTTTTTTGTGGTACATGGGCCTCTCACTGTTGTGGCCTCTCCTGCTGTGGAGCACAGGCTCCGGATGTGCAGGCTCAGCAGCCACAGGCTCCGGACGTGCAGGCTCAGCCACCATGGCTCATGGGCCCAGCCACTCCACAGCATGTGGGATATTCCCTGACAGGGCGCGAGCCCATGTCCCCAGCACTGGCAGGCAGACTCTCAACCACTGCACCACCAGGGAAGCCCTGTTGGATGTTTTTTGATCACAGTTTTAATTTCAGTGCTTGTGATTGGTCTGTTCATATTTTCTACATCTTCCTGGTTCAATCTTGGGAGAGTGTTCCTATCTAAGAATTTGCTCATTTCTTCTAGGTTCTCTATTTTCTTGTCATATAGTTGCTTGTAGTAATCTATTATGATCCTATCCTTTGTATTTCTGTAGTGTCTGTTGTAACTTCTTTTTCATTTCTAATTTTATTTATTTGAATCTTCTCTCTTTTTTCTTGATGAGTCTGGCTAAAGGTTTACAAATTTTGCTTATCTTCTGAAAGAACCAGATTTTAGTTTCATTGATCTTTGCTACTGCTTTCTTCAGGAATGTAATGTTTTAAAATAACTTTGCAAGAACAGTTTACAGTTCATATTTAGTTAAACATACACCTACTCTATGACAAAGAAATTACACTCCAAGATGTTTACCCAAGAAAAGTGAAAACATATGTCTATAAAAGGACAGAAATATTCTTTGCAGCTTTATTCTTAAGGCTTCACACAGTAAATGTCCAGCTCCACAATGAAAAATTGTCCACCAAGCCGAAAATGGATAAACATGAGTGATATAATCAAACATGAACTTCTATACTACAGCAGATAGATTTTTCAAGTAAGACATGCATAACCAGTGAACCTCAACATATGTTGAGGGAAAGAAGCCAGATATGAAGCATATATATTGTATAATTCCATTCAGATGGAATTAAGAAGAAGCAAAATTAAACTCTAGTGCTACAAATCAGAATCTTGGTTACTTTGGAGTGGGAGGGTATTGATGTAAATTTACACAGGAGAATTAGCCAGAGTGACTGCAATATTTTATATCTTAATTGAGGTGGTGGTTACATGGATAGGCAATGAGTTTTATGACTCATAATACTGTATGTAAATTTTTCACCAATAAAAGTAGTGTTTCTTCATGTGCCTATAAAACTCTTATCTTTATTTAACAAGTTAAAAGCTTAGAGTTTCAGAAATCATATCTTATTGCTTTCTATCTCTTGATTTACATGGTTAAAGGCAATATAGAAACATACCATAGAAACACACCTTTCTTCTTTGGCTTGTTTGGCTTTTCTTATGTTTTAAATATTAATTTTCTTTGATTATTTAGGTCCAATTAGTCTATCTTTTTTGCCTATGGCACAATAATTTAAAATTTTTCATTTCTGACATGTATGAGTATCAGTCTATGTGAGTTACCTCCAGTATACTCAATGTTTTTCCTTATATTAGTAACTTGCTCTAATACCCAAGAGTCTCTGTCCAACCCTTAATATGGAACATTTTTAGGGAAAGTCATTAACACCTTCTACTGATTGCTAAGACTTGATAAATTTCTGAGATGATCTGGACTCAAGCATGAAATAGAACATTCAGTCTGGGCTCCATTATTTGTTGGTGTCTCAAAGTAGCCTTTCAGTCTTTGGCATGGTAGTCAGTGTGATTAGAAGAAGCCCTTGTAGCCTTGTAATTTTCATTTCTCTTTTACATGACATGTTTCTACCTCTTAACCCCCTTATGTACAATTATTTTTACCATGTCATATCCGCTATTTCCTGAGACTCATAAAATGGCATACTTTTTCAAATTGTTAGCACTGCACTGACTTCTTTACTTTAGTAAACAAATACTTGGTGAATGTCCACTCTGTCCATTATAATGCCAGCAAATGAGACACAAAAGGGGTTTGCCTTAAAAGTGCAGTTTTCTCCTGGCCCTCGGCTTTGTCCTTAAGAATATGCTTCTGCCATGAGAACTCTGTAACCCTTCAGTTCCCTTCCTTTTCCCCCAGTCTTTTTTTTTTTCTGAAATGATTGACATACATCACATAAGTTTAAGGTGCACAACATGATGGTTTCATTTACTTATTCAATATATTGTGAAGTGATTACCACAATAGGTTTAGTTTACATCCATCTTCTCATACAGATAAAATAAAAAATAAAACATTCTCCTTGTGATGAGAACTCTTAGCCTCTACTCTCTTATGCAGTTGCCTTATTTTAATGTTTCATAATCATAAACTAATCCCTTGGCCTTTGTGCTGAGCATATGTGCCTAACTTCTGATGCCCAACTCATCCTGCACAGGGACAAAAACAGATCTGCCAAGACACCCAATTTCTGACAGCAAAACCATGCCTGGCCACCACCAGTTTATCCAAATATTCTTCATCTCTCTCTTTTCATGGAACAACTTACCTAAATATTATAGATTGTTTTCCTTATCTCATCAAACGTAGCTTCCTGAGATCTTATTTATCATATTATACCATTTTTAATTTATTTTATAGCATTACAATTTTTAATATTCTCCTATATATAAATGTGTCTTCCTTCACTAGTTCATGAGCTACATCAGAACAAGTTTTTTTTTTTTTTAATTTTTTGTTCCTGTCTCATTCACTAGAATAATGGATAGGCAAAGAATGGGAACTAAGTAAATATTTATTAAATAAGTTTTTAAAAAATTTGGTGCTACCACAAAAATATTACTTGAAGAAACAAGAGACTTTTATCTTTCTGAGTTTCAGTTTCTTAAAATATCAAATGGGAATAATAAAAATAACTGTACATAGAGTGGATATAAATAGGGAACATAACATGGAAAAGTGAACTTAAAGTTATAAAATTTCTAACATGCTTTATTTTGTTACTTTCCAGGCCACATTTGAAGAGCATATAAGTTCAGGTGTAAACATGAAGTTGATACAAGGCAATTAAAAATACAAAAATTTAAAAATAGTAATAATATTTTAATATTCCATTACACTACATAATACAAGATTAAAATAAAGTATACTTCCAAATGTGGAAGAATTTCACTTATTTAGGTCCAGTACCCAAGTCCTGAGGCAACATCAAAAGTTGGAAAAATGTAGAAACCTGTTGAGTTTTCTGAGGTCTAGTTGTCAAGTTCCAAATAAATAGAGCCTAGATCTAGTACAACTTCCCCTGACTGACTGCAGGAGGCTGTGCCCAGGGTGAGGGCAGGTGAGGCCTTCTGGTGCAAGGGACGATAGGCAGAGGTCTTCAGATGTGAGGAAAGCAAGAATAGGTTTTCAAGATAATTAAACTACTTTGAATAAAAAGGGTTCTAGTCATTAACTACTGCAAATACCCTTTCACCTTCCTCTTTTCTATTTTCTGTGGCTTTTTAGGCATTTTCATGTTACTCCTTGCAATATTCCACCCAAGATGGGCCTAAGTCTTAAAATGATGCTCTGTCTTAATACCAGTATCTCATTACTCAGCAATCAGAAAACTCTAGGAGAAAATAACCTAATATATTAATTAGTATTCAGGTGCGGGTGACTAACAGTTACTGTCTTTAGTTCCATCCTGTCTTCTTCCCTGGGGGGGAAAAAATGTATCTGCTAACTCAGGTGAATCAATTATAAAATTTCAGATGATAAAAGAAACAGATGTGAAAGAAACTAGTAGAAAGGGAAACTCACAATTAAAACTTAATAACAAGTCTTTCGCAGACTTAGGCAGGTTTATTCCTAGGTATTTTATTCTTTTTGTTGCAATGGTAAATGGGAGTGTTTCCTTAATTTCTCTTTCTGATTTTTTGTTGGTGGTGTATAGGAATGCCAGATATTTCTGTGCATTAATTTTGTATCCTACAACCTTACCAAATCCATTGATTAGTTATAGAAGTTTTCTGGTGACATCTTTAGGATTTTCTGTATATAGTATCATGTCATCAGCAAACATGACAGTTTTACTTCATCTTTTCCAATTTGGATTCCTTTTATTTCTTTTTCTTCCCGGATTGCTGTGGCTAGGACTTCCAAAACTAAGTTGAAGAAGGGTGGTGAGACTTGACATTCTTGTCTTGTTCCTGATTTAGTGGAAATGATTTCATATTTTCATGGTTGAGTATAATGCTTGCTGTGGGTTTGTCATATATGGCCTTTACTATGTTGAGGTAGTTTCCCTATATGCCCATTTTCTGGAGAGTTTTTGTCATAAATGGGGTTGAATTTTGTCAAAAGCTTTTTCTGTATCTATTGAGATGGTCATATGGATTTTATTCCTTAATATGTTAATGTGGCATATCACAATGATTGATTTGCATATATTGAAGAATCCTTGCATCTCTGGGATAAATCCCACTTGATCAATGTGTATGATCCTTTTAATGTGCTGTTGGATTGTTTGCTAGTATTGTGTTCAGGATTTTTGCATCTATATTCATCAGTGATATTGGTCTATAATTTTCTTTTTTAGTGATATCTTTCTGCTATTGGTATCAGGGTGATAGTGGCTTCATAGAATGAATTTGGGAGTTTCCCCTCTGCAAATTTTTGTAAGCATTTGAGAAGGATGGGTGTTAGCTATTTTCTAAATGTTTGATAGAATTTGCCTGTGAAGCCATCTGGTCTTGGACTTTTGTTTGTTGGAAGATTTTAAATTACTCTTTCAATTTCATTACTTGTGATAGGTCTGTTTATATTTTCTAATTCTTCCTGGTCCAGTCTTGGAAAATTGTACCTTTCCAAGAATTTGTCCATTTCTTCATGGTTTTCCATTTTATTGGCATATAGTTTTTTGTAGTAGTCTCTTATACTTCTTTGTATTTCTGCAGTGTCAGTTATGATTTCTCCTTTTTCACTTCTAATTTTACTGATTTGTGTCCTCTCCCTTTTTTTTTTATTGATAAGGATGGCTAAGGGTTTATAAATTTTGTTTATCTTCTCAAAAAACCTGCCTAAGGAGGTGAAAGACTTGTACTCAGAAAACTATAAGACACTGATGAAAGAAATTAAAAATGATACCAACAGATGGAAATATCTACCATGTTCTTGGATTGGAAGACACAATATTGTGAAAATGACTATATTACCCAAAGCAATCTACAGATTTAGTGCAATCCCTATCAAACTACCAATGGCATTCTTCACAGTATTAGCACAAAATCTTTTACAATTCGTATGGAAACACAAAAGACCTCAGATAGCCAAAGCAATCTTTAGAAAGAAAAAGGGAGTTGGAGGAATCAGGCTCCCCAGCTTCAAAATATACCACAAAGCTACAGTAATCAAGACAGTATTGTACTGACCCCAGAACAGAAATATAGATCAATGGTACAGGAAAGAATGCCGAGAGATAAACCCATGCACATATGGGAACCTAATTTATGACAAAGGAGGCAAGAACATACAATGTTCTTCAATAAATGGTGCTGGGAAAACTGGACAGCTACATGTAAAAGAATGAAATTAGAACACTACCTCATACCACACACAAAAATAAACTCCAAATGGATTAAAGACTTAAATGTAAGATGGGACATTATAAAACTCTTAAAGGAAAACATAGGCAGAACACCCTTTGTCATAAATCCCAGCAAGATCTTTTTAAACCCACCTCCTAGAGTAACAGAAATAAAAACAAAAATAAACAAATGGGACTTAATTAAACTTAAAAGCTTTTGCACAGTAAAGGAAACCATAAACATGACAAAAAGACAACCCTCAGCATGGGAGAGAATATTTGCAAATGAAACAACAAACAGAGGATTAATCTCCAAAATATACAAACAGCTGATGGAGCTCAATATCAAAAACACAAACAATTCAGTTAAAAAATGGGCAGAAGACCTAAATAGACATTTCACCAAGGAAGACATACAGATGGCCAAGAGGCACATGAAAAGATGCTCAACATCACTAATTATTAGAGAAAAGCAAATCAAAACTACAATGAGGTACTACCTCACGTCATTCAGAATGGCCATTATCAAAATATCTAGAAACAATAAATTCTGGAAAGGGTGTGGTGAAAAGGGAACCCTCCTGCACTGTTGGTTGGAATGTAAATTGATACAACCACTATGGAAAACAGAACGGAGGTTCCTTAGAAAACTAAAAATAGAACTATGATATGACCCAGCAACCCCACTACTGGGCATATACCCTGAGAAAACCATAATTCAAAAAGATTCATGTACCACAATGTTCATTGCAGCACTATTTACAATAGCCAGGACATGGAACCAACCTAAATGTCCATCAACAGAGTAATGGATAAAGAAGATGTGGTACATATATACAATGGAATATTACTCACCCATAAAAAGAAACAAAATTGAGTTATTTGTAGTGTACTGATGAACCTAGTTTCAGGGCAGGAATAAAGAGTTAGAAATAGAGAATGGACTTGAGGACCTGGGGTGGGAGGACAAAGCTGGGGCAAAATGAGATTAGCATTGACATATATACACTACCAAATATAAAATAGTTGGTTTGACTGGTGGGAAGCAGGAACAGAGCACAGAGAGATTGGCTTGGTGCTTTGCTATGACCTAGACAGTTGGGATAGGGAGGATGGGAAGGAGGCTCAAGAGGGAGGGGATATGGGGACATGTGTATGCATATGGCTGATTCACTTTGTTGTGCAACAGAAACTAACACAGCTCTGTGAAGCAATTATACTCTAATAAAGATCTACTAAAAATAAATAAATAAATAAATAAAATATCTTTTAAAAATTAACAAAAGAACTTAATAACAACTTCAAAGTACGTTTAATCTATTATTAATACTAAAAGCAAACAACAACTAAAGCTGTGATTTAATGAGTATTATATATACTGTATATATTTAACAATATACAAATATTATATATAAATTTATAATATATATAAATATGTATATTTGACTTTTTGACTTATCTCAGTCTCTGGTCTGTGCAGCATCTGTGCACAATTATGCCCATTTCATTTTATAGATAATGACATTTAAGTTCAGGGTCTAAGTCACAAATCAAAAATTCCATACCATAAGCACAGTGTTGTCCATAAGCACAGTGTTGGGACTGAAGCAGAGGTCCAAATTTTGCATTCAATTAAAGTGAAAATTTATCTGCCCATAAGTTTCCATGAGTTGTGCAATGGATCCATTGTATCTTGATAATAAAATATTGGTTTAACTATGTCAATATCAATACCACACCAATGATTGAGATGAAAAGTAAGACTTTATTCTAAACACAGATATTCACTCCTATTTGAACAAATAGCTTGTTCAGTAATTTAGAATGTCTAGGGATTATTCCTTTGAGATGAATTCTTTATAACATATTAATCTAGGCATAAGTCCACAAAATAAATTTTTTGTACCTATGTAAAGAACATTTTTTTTCAAAAGTGGTCTTTTTCTAGAGTAATCCCCCAGTGATAGAGTATTCAGTTTTGGGAAAACTTTATAAAGAGGTTAATGATATTGGTCACTCTGCGTCATAAAGTTCTTATGATCTATTCAGCTAATAGCAGTATTGAATGAGCTCATTTGCCTCGAAGACAAAATATGTTAAGGTATCCAGGATGATAAAGTACACATTGTGCAGCACTAATCGTAATGGCTTAATTAGATGTTAATGTGGATTTTATGTTCATTAGAATTTAATAGTAACTGAATACTTAAGTGTTCCGTTAGTCAGCATTTTCCAGCATTACAGTTCTGGTGAGGAGATATACCCTTCAAATCCAGAACTTAGTGAGAAAGTTGGTGTCAGTGTAAATTATAACCAAAAGAGAAAATTCCCATTTCTCAAGCCTACATATATGCCAAGTGATAGCAGGTGTGAAGTCAGACAGGGCATGAATAACACACCCTCTATTTATGACCAGTCTTATTTGTGACCAGTCCTATTTATGACCAGAAGGTAGCAGCTGCCATTTGGCATAAATTTTAGAGGGCGTTGAAAGGTCACTGTGACAAAAATGTTAATTTAATAATTTTTTGTTATTTGGAGTAAGGTAACATTTATTGACCTATAACTATATGTCAGGTGCTCTTTCAGGGGCTTTCACACATGCTACCTTAAAACAAAAATCCTAACACAAATACTACTTTTACCTCTCTTTACTAGATCAACAAACAAACTTGTAGAGGGTAAGAATTTGTTAAAGATAATACTTAGATAATATGTAGGAAAGCCGAGATTTAGATACAACTCTTTTAATTTAAAGTGTAGTATATGTATTTCTCACTGACATTCTCACTATTCACAGGTCTTCTAGAAACAGGTGCATTTTAACTAGAGCCCCTTATACTGATACCTAAAAAGGGGAACATTTTACAATCAGCTGATATTTTAGCTCTGAAAATCTGTCTGATAAACCCAGGTGTATTATATATTTAAGGCTCTGTGTATAAAACCTAAAACAATATATTGACAAAGTGAAGTCTGATCAACAATGGAAAGCCAGGATTATGAACAAACTCTAAACTATTAGAGAAGATTTTAATAAAATCCATATGTCTTTCAAGTATTTGGAGAAATCATAAAAGATGTTTTATATGTTGCAAGATGATTACAGGAATAATAAGGGAACAGTTTATAGTTAGAGATATCTAAAATATAATGTGCTTCTCTGAGAGGTAGAAGTGTCCTAGAAATGTTCAAGTGAAGGCTAAATAATTGCTTCACAGAAATGTGGAAGGATTCAACCAGAAATGTATTGATGGAGTTGTATAATGTTTAGGTTCTCCCTCCAACTATGACACTCTATGATAATAAATAATCCGTTAAATTTCTAAAGATAAAGTTTTGTAAAGCAACAGATGAAACTTAAGAGATTTAAAAAGCTTTATTGAAGATAGTTTAGAAGAACTTGAATGCCTCAGCACAGGTTGAGGAAACTCACTAGAGTTGGCTTGAAAGATAAATGATACATACAAAAATTGTAAAATATAATTCCAGAATCAACTAGGATTCTTCCTGACCAACAGAATTTCTCATTCTCTTTGTCATGGATTCTGAAATTTCACCATCATTGACATGCAATTGTTTTGTAAAGGCTGGTTGATATTTAGGAATTTCTGTTAAAAGATTTTATCAACTAGCATTTTCAAGTGGTATGACAGCCAGATCAGAGCCCAACTATACACACAAAAGACCACATTACAGGGTTGTTCATAAGGTAAACACAGATGCATAAACAAAACCCAATCAAAGAATAAAATATTATTTTCATTTAAGAAGATTCTCTCTAAATCTCCTCCAAGTTGCTAACTCCATTCCTCCCCAGATGGACTATTGTCCTGATTT
Source organism: Delphinapterus leucas (assembly GCF_059928025.1). Lineage (NCBI taxonomy): Eukaryota > Metazoa > Chordata > Mammalia > Artiodactyla > Monodontidae > Delphinapterus > Delphinapterus leucas. Next base: position 35,121,412 of record NC_143147.1, read on the forward strand.
CTAGTACCATAAATGAGGTTGGCCTATTTGGGACTTACTTTAAATGGAGTAATTTGTCTTGAAGTTAGCTTCTTTTACTCAACAACATGTTTGTAGGATCCATCCATGTTCTATCAGTAGCTTGTTCATTTTCATTTCAGTATACTATTTTACCATATGACTGTACCATGAGTTATCTATTATTTCTAATCTCTATGGATTAGAACTGATGCATCTCCATACAAAATCTCAGCAAAGCAGGCTTTCTTTTAAGAAATTGAAAAGATATTTATAAAATTTATATGAAACCCCAAACAACTAAGAATGGCCAAAGCAATTTTGAAACAGAATACCATTAGAGGACAAACTACATGATTTTAAGATTTACTGCAAAAATCACAGCAACTGAGGCATTTGGTGAAAGTAGTGATTTTCAATGTAACAGAACTGGGAATTGAGAAATAGTCTCACTCATATATGATGAACTGCTTTTCAACAAATGTACCAGTGAAATTCAATGAAGAAATGAAAGTCTTCTCAACAAATGGTGCAGCAATAAGTGGATGTCCATGTTTTTAGCTCTTGCAATGGATGCATAGTGTAACTTCACTGGGGTTCTAATATGGATTTGCCTGATGACTAATATTGTTCATCTTTTTTCACATAATTTTTGCTCTTTGTATATCTTCGTTTGTGTAATTTCTGTTTAATTCTTCTGCCCGTTTTTATATTATGTCATCTTATAATTTTACCTAATGTAGATCTGTACATATACGACTAAATAAACATACACCTCAGCATATTTATCAATCACAGACGCTGGCAATGAAGCTCTAATAGTTGTAGGGGAAAGTAGTTGCTAAATGTGCTAAAAGTAGAGTGACTAGGACTTATTTTTCATACAAATATACATATAAGAATAAATGTATGCCTGAACGTACATATATAAAAAAGTCTTTCTAGTATTATTTTTAAATAGCAAATTACTTTTTAATTAATTTTTACTGCTTAAATTAAAGTTAAATTTTCTTGTTTGAAACTATGAATTTATTTATGCTTATGTCTATAAGCTACAAATATAGCTCTATCTCTAAAACCATATATACATATCTATAGGTAGAAACGGGATAATGAGACACTCTATTTACTTTATAATATTTTATTTTTTATATTTTTCCTACAATAATCACATATTACTTTATTAATTTAAAATATGAAAATATAAATTAATTGCCTTTTTGGTTGAATAAATAATCTGTACTTTACATTGTAAAAGTTGTGAGATGCAGCAAAAGGAAATATGGAGCAAATATTCAGGCACCTGATACCTGGTTTCTACTAGTCTGTTTTTGACTCTAGGCATTTCCAATATATCTTATTAGTCTGTGACGTCTCTCACATTCCAATGTGTCTTGACTTTAGTCACTCTGGTCTTGCTATAAGACTCATTTTTCAACTTTAAACCAGCTCATCTGTTAGATTTTGGACTTTAAAAAAAAATTATTTTCTGATACTCATTACCTTCATTCTTTCTTTTCCTTTCTTTATTTTAGACAAATTATTTATGCTTCACTAGTCTAATAATGTACTTATCTTGTCATTTCTCTTCTCTGTATCTCACTAGACAGGTGATCCTGGTCAAGTCACATTCTCCTTAAACCTTATCTTCATTATCTGTAAAGTGGAGATAATAACACTTCCTTCAAATGCTGGGAGGAATTTTGATAAATGCAGGAGCTATGTAAACTATTTTCATACTGAGAAATTGGGAATAGAGAACTAGGAATAATACAAAAGGGTAACATCAAAAACCATTGCTGAAATTTGGACAAATTACTTAACGAAATTGTATCTACTCTCTCTATAAAGATACATATACTGAAGTGACCAGAAGCATCTTTATTTAAAACGCCTCTATTTACATAAAACAGATAAATATAATTACAGTTGTAGAACAATGCCATCTTAATCTTTTCCCCACTTATTGGAAATTTGATTTAACACCAAAGCTCAAGAGGGAAGAGAGGGTAGACAGCAAAAGAAATATATCTAGGAAAGCCAATCATTAAAAAAAAGATATCAATTGTTCTGGCCTACTTCTCATATTCTCATTTGGCTTTTTGCCCAGATTTGCACAAATCACTAGTAAATCCCAAAACAATTCACAAATATAGAAAAAAGTAACAAGTTTTTAAAAAGGGGCAAAGAAGGAAAAATAAACTCAAGGGAAAAAATAACATCAGTTTTTAATTACTGGGGCACTAATGAAGACAGTGAATCAAATAAACAGTTTGTTCTCAAAGTATTATGCAAAACACAATAAAGTTGAAACTTCCTGAAATAATATTTCACAGGAAGTAGAGGTAAATGCCCCATAATAGTCCTTGAAAGAAGAAATGTTTTTAGTATTTTGCTTTATTACTCCTAGTTGCAAGTTCCAATCTAATCACTATAGAAATGGAATTCCAATTGGGCCTGAGATGTCTTACAAGCGCACTATAATCCCAATTTGAGAGAGAAATTCAAGTTAACTGAAATTCAGTTTACTCTCGTGGGAACAGTTAGGCTGAACTATGAGGAGGGACCAAATTCAAGCTCTTAATAGTGACCTAGATGGATTCTAAAATAAACCAAAACAGCTAATATTAGAATTTGAAGAAAAATATTTGTTCTCTCTCTCTGTTTCTTTTCTTACTCACTACTTCTACCTTCATCAGCCTGTCCATCTCTTTTTTCCTTTCCTTTCACAAGTATAAAGTAATTATGAAGATGCAAAGGACAAAAATGCCCCCAAACTACCCAAAGGTTCAGATATTTTTAGAAACAGTAAAGTATACATTTAACCACAACTCTATCACAGGGACTCTTGTCCCTTAGAGGTTCATGAAAGTTTTTATTTTTATTTCAACAAACACTAAGTCTTTTATAATTGTCAGAAATAAAACTTTTTTAAAAAATTGAAGACATTTTTTTTTAGCTAAAGTGGAGCAAGATTTTTAAACCCATTTAATTGCATATAGACACATTGTATGATTTGACAGTTCCCTCTTCCCTATGGATGTTTTGGAAATTTTCTGTTTTCCATTTCAAAAACTTCTGGCAGTAAAATAACTTTTTTCTTACACAATTATGGGTATAGTAATTCACCTAACCTGAGTAGCCATATTACTTTAGTGATCTTTGAAAGTATTTCTGTGTACTAAGAATTATTTTCAAAATAGTCTTTCGCACTTTTGGAGTCAAATAGAGTGGGGTTTAAGGTCTGGGTCTGCCACTTACCCTGGGCAGGTTATGGAAAAGCTAGTAGCTCAGTTTCTTCTGTTGTGAAATATTTTGATAATGAAGATTAATTGAGATAATATAAGTGAAGCTCCTAGAACAGTGCTTATCTGTGGGAGACACTCGTTTGAACGGCCATCCACCTCAGCCATTCCCTTTTTTGTAAGTCCAGCTCTGAAGACACAAAGACAGTCTTTCAGGGGCATTTCTGTAGCACCTGATCTTGTTCTTGGATGTAACTAACAGATCCGTGGCTTTGATCTGGGTCAGTCAGATTCTGTCTCTCAAAAAACTGGAACTGAAATAGAGAGGGTTCAGAGCCTAGGAACTACTTGATCTGAATCATGTCACAAAAAACTCTCAAGGGAGGAGGCAGACTAGTTCTTGCTTCTCAGTTTTACAGAGCTGGCCCAGTTCCATCCCTTGATTCTTTGTCTCTGATCTTGTGATAAACCACAGTTATTCCTCCCCATTAATATTCAGGCATCCCCCATTTTTCTTTATATTTGAGGTAGAAAGAGTTTCAGGTGTTTTAAAATAAGGATTACCAAAACACAAAATGTATAGAAGAGTGTATTGTACAAATAGACCTCGAGGGAAACCTAGAAAATTTAGAATTGGTGAAAATTATGTGAAAGGCAACAAGATTATTTTTTAATATTACTGGAAGAGAATTAACAACCTGGAAACAGTTTATTATAGTTATTATTGGAGGATAATACTCTAAGAGACTTGATCCCATAGAATTCACTGAAGGGAGACAAATGCCATTCTTGCAGAATTGGATAGTTGTTCCTGATTACATTGTATAATATGACTACTGAATCAATGTTCTTTTGCCTTTCTCTAGCCCTGAAAACCAAGTACAGAAATTTACTTGTTTAGGTAATTTGTTTATTTTTGCTGAATTTATGAACTACCTATGATTATGATGCAAGTATTGTGTTACTAGTTAACTAAGAATGGACTTTTGAAGAGTAGATTTTAGAATTTCTAGGAAGCACTTAAAATTTTTAAGATCAGTCATGCTGTCTATCTCCATTAAAACTCTACCTTAACAATTTATCTAGGGACTTCCCTGGTGGTTCAGTGGCTAAGACTCCACATTCCCAATGCAGGGGACCTGGGTTCAATCTCTGGTAAGGAAACTAAATCCCACATGCTGCAACTAAGTGTTCACATGCCACAAGTAAAAAAAGATCCTGCATGCCACAACTAAAAAGATCCCGCATGAAAAAAAAGAAAAAAAATCATCTACAGTCATTTTTTTTGCTGAAAGAGTAACCAAACTAACTGATGTCTAACCCCTCATTGTCACTTGTTAAGGGATTATTTTAAAAGTCAGTTTAGCTGGGAATATAAAAAGTAATATCAAAACAATGATATAAGGACTTACATCAAGAATTTACCAAAGATTTTCATAAAAATATGTTAGGGGTCTGGGAAGTTGGAATCTGTGGTGCAGATTTTGAAGGTTCTCAAACAGGGAGGATTTTACAATTGTGTTTAATTTCCTAGCTTGTACAGGCAGCTGTATTTGTATCCCTTTTAAGAGTTTACTAATGCAAACAGGATACCATGATTTATTGCTCCTAGTATTATTGAACGATCACCCTTGCCCCAAAGAGGGAAAAGTATTCAAAAATTATTTGAAAGGAAAAACATGTTTAACTGAGTTTGTCATGTGCTCTCTATTCATTCTTGGCTTCAAAGTATACTGGAAAGAGAAGTACCCAGACCTCTTAAAAGGCTTTGCCTGGTTCTTCTATTCTTTTAAGCCAGGCGTATTAAAAAGGAAGAGCTTGAATTGAAATAAGATTATTGATCTACTACTGGAAATCAGGTGTTGTGTATACAGTGGCAGCAGTTCATCACAAGTAAAATGGTGGCAAAGGGGCTTGGTACACATTTGGGGGAATGGCTTAACCCGTCTCCTGTGCAATGTATTAGGAAGTCATGTCAGTTCTTCCTGCAAAATAGATCCATTTTATTACCACACTCAACTCTACCAACCCAGTACAAGTAATCATTATCTCTTGCCTGGAGGACTGCAATGCCTCCAAAACAGTGTCTGTTTACATCTTGCACTACTATAAACAATTACTAAGGAGAAATCATACTGATCACATAAACACATAAATCTAATCATGACAGACATCTGCTCCATTTCAAGAGCTTATTATTACATTGAGAATAAAATCCAATCATTTTTAAAAACATTGTATGCCCCCACCTCTTCCCATCTATTTTTCCTTTTACACAGGTAAAATGTTCCTGATTCACATGATTAGTTTGTCTGTAATTTTAATTTTATGTAGTTTTTTTCTGGATTTATATGTATTCCTGCTTATATCTATATCTATACCTGTGTTTGTATGCATACATATTTTAAATAAACAAAATATACCTGGGAAAAAATATTATGAACATATATTTCTGGCAAAAGGCTTGTATTCAGTTAGTATAAGAAATTTCTATGTCTAGAAAAAAACAAAGATACTAATTTGAAAAAACTTGTACTTCAATGTGCATAACAGCATTATTTACAATTTCCAATTATGGAAGCAACCTAAGTTTTCATCAAAAGAATGAATAGATAAAGAAGATTCCATTCACACACATAATGGAATACTACTCAGTCACACAAAAAATGAAATTTTGCTATTTGCAGCAATGTGGATGGACTTGGAGGCGTTATGCTAAATGAAATAAGTCAGACAGAAAAAGACAAATACTGTATGATATCACTTATATGTGCAATCTAAGAAATACAATAAAGTAGAGAATATAACAACAAAAAAAAGCAGATTCACAGATATAGAGAATAGATTAATGGTTACCAGTGGAGAGAGGGAATGAAGGGAACAATATAGAGGTAGGGGATTAAGAGGTGCACACTATTAGGTATATAAAATAAATTTCTACAAATAAAAAATAAATAAATAAAAAGATGACTTATCCAATTTTTAAAAGAGCAAAAGACTTAAGCAGATACTTTTCAAAAAATTATATACAAATGTCAATAAGCAAATGAAAATATGTTAAATATCTTTGGTCCTCAGGGAAATTTTCACAATGTGGTAAAATAGATTAATGACAACAAAAAATTAATAATTATTCTAAATAACTGGATATTTTATATATGTCATGTATTAGCCATGGCCCTAACAAATCCAAGATCAGGGAAAGCTTATAACAGCTTAGATATGTGACAAATGAAATTGTACAGAAATTTAACTCCAGCAAAATCTCTTATAAATTGAAGAAAAATGTCATTTGAGTTGTATAAACCTGCTGTCTGAGGGAATTCATTTCAATCAAGTTTGCAACTACCTTATTTTCCTATCCCACTAAAGCAAATTTTTAGCTGTAAGCTTCTGTTTCTGGCACTGGGAATAAAGAGATGAATAAGACTCTGTCTTCCCAGAATTCACAGTAAAATAAGAAGACAGCTATTTAACTTGATCATCATAACATAGTATGAAAAATCCTTAAAATAAAAGTTTTTACCAAATGTTGTCGGTCTACAGAGGAGATAACTGACCTTATCTGGGTAAGTTTTGAAATACTGTGCACAAGATAAAGCATTTGATCTGAATTGAATGATAGTTGGGCATTGTGCAGAGAGAGAAGAAACAAACAAAAACTTTAAGGAAATGGAACCGGCATCATAAGGTATAACTATGTGAAAGACCATGAGACAGTGGTGGAATATAGACATTTGGGGTAAAGTGGAAAACATTGCAGTAAACAAAATTGAAAGTGTAGGCATAAGAAGAGCTGTGAAAATTTGTAGCAACTGGGCTACATTCTCTTGTTAGTGTATAACTATTGATAGTTTAAATGTGGAAACATTTTGGCAACACTGGCAACATTTATGGTTTTAAAAGATATTATGATAGGCAAAATTATACCCTTCACCCACCAAGATGTCTGCTCTAGTCCCCAGAACTTGTGAATATGTTACCTTACATGGCAAAAGGAACTTTGCAAATGTGATTAATTTAATGATCTTGAAATGGGGCCATTATCCTGAATTATCCAGGTGGGCCCAATGTAATCACAAGGGTCCTTAAATGTAGGAAAAAAAAAAAAAGACAGGAAAGAAAGGCAGAGGGAGATTTGACTATAAAACAGAAGGCTGGATGGGTGTGACATAAGTAAAACTCAACCTACGATTTCTGGCTTTAAGGAAGGGGAAGAGAACCATGAACCAAGACATGTGAGGAACATTTAGAAACTGGAAAATACAAGGAACAAGATTCTTCCCTAGAAACTCTTTATATATTTTCAATATTAAACCCTTGTCAGTTATATTATTTGCAAATAACTTTTCCATTCACTAAGCTGCCTTTTTGTTTGGTTGATGGTTTCCTTTGCAGTGGAAAAGCTTTTTAGTTTGATGCAGCCTATTTAATTATTTTTACTTTTCTTGCCCTTGCTTGGGGAGACATATATAGAAAGATTTTGCTAAGATTGATGTGAAAGAATATACTGCCTGTTCTTTGGTTTTTTGGGGTTTTTTTTGGTATGCGGGCCTCTCACTGTTGTGGCCTCTCCCATTGCAGAGCACAGGCTCCAGACGTGCAGGCTCAGCAGACATGGCTCACGGGCCCAGCCGCTCTACGGCATGTGGGATCCTCCCGGACTGGGGCATGAAACCGCATCCCCTGCATCAGCAGGCGGACTCTCAACCACTGTGCCACCAGTGAAGCCCCGCCTGTTTTCTTCTAGGAGTTTTGTGGTTTCAGGTCTTATAGTCAAGTTTTTAATATATTTTGAGTTGATTTTTGTTCATGGTTTGACATAGTGGTCCAGATTCATTTTTTTTCATGTGGCTGTCCAGTTTTCCAAACACTGTTTATTGAGGAAGTTATCCTTTTCCCCTTGTATGTTCTTTGCTCTTTTTTAAAATTAATTGTCCATATATGCATGAGTTTATTTCTGGGTTCTCAATTCTGTCCCATTGATTTATGTATCTGTTTTTCTGTTAACACCATGCTGTGTTGATTATTATGGCTTAGTAATGTAGTTTGAAATCAGGAAGTGTGATACCTCCAGCTTTATCCTTTTTTCTCAGGTTTGATTGATGTCAATACATTGGACAACAGAGGTTCCTTAAAAAAACTACAAATAGAACTACCATATGACCCAGCAATCCCACTACTGGGCATATACCCTGAGAAAACCATAATTCAAAAAGAGTCATGTACCAAAATGTTCATTGCAGCTCTATTTACAATAACCCAGAGATGGAAACAACCTAAGTGTCCACCATCAGATGAATGGATAAAGAAGATGTGGCACATATATACAATGGAATATTACTCAGCCATAAAAAGAAATAAAATTGAGCTATTTGTAATGAGGTGGATAGACCTAGAGTCTGTCATACAGAGTGAAGTGAGTCAGAAAGAGAAAGAAAAATACCGTATGCTAATACATATGTATGGAATTTAAGAAAAAATAAATGTCATGAAGAACTTAGGGTAAGACAGGAAAAAAGATACAGACCTACTAGAGAATGGACTTGAATATATGGGGAGGGGGAAGGGTAAGCTGTGACAAGGCGAGAGAGAGGCATGGACATATATACTACCAAACATAAGGTAGATAGCTAGTGGGAAGCAGCTGCATAGCACAAGGAGATAAGCTCGGTGCTTTGTGACAACCTGGAGGGGTGGGATAGGGAGGGTGGGAGGGAGGGAGATGCAAATGGGAAGAGTTATGGGAACATATGTATAACTGATTCACTTTGTTATAAAGCAGAAACTAACACACCATTGTAAAGCAATTGTACTCCAATAAAGATGTAAAAGTAAAAAAGAAAAGAAAAGAAAAATCTTTCTAAAAAAAAGGAAATGGAAACATTCTTAGACTCATACATTTCAGGACTGAATTGTGAAAAACTAAAAATCTAAATAGACTTGTCACTAGCACAGAGGTCAAAATGGTAAAAAAAACTATCCCCCTAAAAAGTCCAGGACCAGACAGCTCCACAGGTGAATTCTACCAAACTTTCAAAGAAAAATTAATACCTATCCTTCTCAAACTACTCCAAAAAGTTGAAGAGGAGGGAAACACTTCCTAACTCATTTTATGAAGCCAACATCACCCCAATACTAAAATTGGACAAAGGCAACAGGAAAAAAGGAAATTATGGGTGAATATCTCTGATGAACATAGATGCAAAAATCCTGAACAAAATATTAACAAAGCAAATAGAACAATACATTAATAGGATCATAAAACATTATCAATTGGGATTTATTCCAGGGGTATAAATATGGCTCAACATTTGCAAATCAATCAAAGTGATACACTGCATTAACAAAATGAAAAATAAAAACTTGCAATCATCTCAATAGATGCATAAAAAGTATTTGACAAGATTCATGATATGATATTAATGCTCAATAAAGGGATTATAGAAGGAACATACTTGAACATAATAAAGGCTGTATATGACAAACCCACAGCTAACATCATCTTCAATGGTGAAAAACTAAAATCTATCTCTCCAAAATCAGGAACAAGACCAGGATGCCCACTCTGGCCACTCTTATTAGACATAGAATTGGAGGTCCTAGCCAGAGCAATTAAGCAAGAAATCAAATAAAAGACATCTAAATTGGAAAAGAAGTAAAACTGTCACTATTTTCAGATGACATGATTATATATAGAGAAAATCATAAAAAGTCCACCAAAAAAAAATATTAAAAATAATAAATGAATACAGTAAAGTCACAGGGTACAAAATCAACATATAAAAGTCTGTTTTGTTTCTATACACTAACAATGAACTAACAGAAGAAGATATTAAGAAAAAAATCACATTTACAATTGTAACAAAAATAATAAAACCAAGGAGGTGAAAGACCTGTACTCTGAAAGCTATAGGATATTGTTAAAAGAAATAGAAGGCACAGAAAAATGAAAAGATATTCTGTGCTCACTGATTGGAAGAATTAATGTTGTTAAAATGTCCATACTACCTAAAGCAATCTACATATTCAATTAACTCATTCTTAACACTTCTTTTCTCACCACACCCTACCCCTTGCCAAACTGTTGACCTTCATATGTCCTTAAATCTCTAGTCTCAAAGTCAGTCCATCTTCACTGCCACTACATTGAGACAAGTTTCTAGCAGTTCTACTTGAATTACTAATATTTTAAGAACTGGATACTCTACAATTTGTCTTATCTTTTCCAACTAATATTCTATAGGACAACAAGAGTGATCTTTCTAATGTACATATCTAATCCTGCCCATGTTACATCCCCCAAACATGTTACATCCCCCAAACATTCAATGGTCTAACATTGTGTTTGGAAAAAGTTTAAATTTCTTATTTTGCTTAGTTCACTACCTGGAACATATTTATTTCTTCAAGTTCATTTTTACTACTTTTTGTATCAAAGTATTAACACTGAATTCCTCATAGTTTCCCTCAAATGTCATGTTTTCTCTCCTTTACAGATGTTTGTGCTGATCCATCTGCCAGCAAAGCATTTCCTTCCTCCCTTTGTTTCATTGCCTAAAAATCCTTCTTTATATTCAATTAGATATCACTTCCTTCTGGAAATATTAATTGGTAGCCATGACTGTTTTACATCCCACAATAGTGGGCCAGAGCCTACTTGCATTGGTCAAAAACGTAAATAGCCAGGCACTTTGTGAACATTTTTAAACTACTGATAGCTTGAAATTGGCAATGGTGCAGCTATTTACAACATGGCAAATGACAAATTCTACAAAATCTTTGTTATTTCCTCCAGCTTACCAGCAAAGTACTGTCTCTAATTAGAATACATATGCTTCACTGATTACATTTATCATAGCATATTTTATGCTTTGCATTTCTATTGTCTGTTCACTAGCTTGTCTTCCCATAAGTTGAAGTTAAGGATAGTTGCTGTTCCTTTATTTTATTAGTATCATCATGTACATAGTAGATACCAAATTATAACAGATGTTAAATGAAAAGAATTGTAGAGGTAAAATAACAGAATGTGGAATTTATGGTTATGTCCTAGTTTTATTTATCCTATTTTATTTATTTTTCTTTTTTTAATTAATTGAGGTATAATTTTTTAATTATTGAGGTATAATTAGGTTGGTTTTCTGCTTTTGAGCTGTGTGAGATTTTTGTATATTTGGATATTAATCCCTTATTAAATTTATTATTTGCAAATATCTCTCCTATTCACTGGGCTGCCTTTTCTTTTTGTTGATAGTTTCTTTGCTGTTCAAAGGCTTTTTACTTTGATGTTGTCCCATTTGCTTATTTTTGCTTTTGGTTCCCTTGCCTGAAGAGAGATATCTAAAAAAAATATTAAGATCAATGTCAAAGAATGTACTGCCTATGTTTACTTCTAGGAGTTATGGTTTCCAGTTTTATATTTAAGTCTTTAATCCATTTTGAGTTTATTTTTGTGTATGGTATGAGAAAGTATTCCAGTTTGATTCTTTTACATGTAGCTTTCTAGTTTTTGCAACACCATTTATCAAAGAAGTTGTCTTTTCCTCATTGTATATTCTTGCCTTCTTTGTTGTAGATTATTGACCATATAAATGTAGGTTTATTACTCGGCTCTCTATTCTTTTCTATTGATCTATGTGTCTGTTTTGTGACAGTGTTACTGAGTCCAAGCTCACTCTACTCTCCATACGACAGGCCAATAAATCAGAGATGAGGTGTTGAGGCAAGGAATGTGACTTTATTCAGAAAGCCAGCAGACTGAGACGATGGCTGACTAAAGTCTCAAAATAACCATCTCCTTGGGGTTTGGATGCCAGTTTCTTTCATAGCACAAGTCGGGGAGGAGATGAGGAAGTAAAGTACAAAGATCATCAGTTTTGCAAATATCTCCTGGAATGGCCAGCCTCAGGGAAGGGATATGTTAACTTCATCTATCTTGCAGCCATCCACAGGTGGACAGGGTCTGGGTGTTTCCCTGAACAAAGGCACTTTGGTTTAACATTCAGGCAGAGGGGCAGAGTTCTCTGAGGCAGGCCACTATATATAGACAGTATCACTTTAGTGAACAAAAGCAATGGGAAGAAAACATTAAAGTAAAAGAAACAGATCCAACATGTAGTCAGATTTTGGTCTTCCCTGTAATACAAGTATCATACACTTTTGATGTTGTAGCTTTGTAGTATAGCTTGAAATCATGGAACATGATATCTCCAGCATTCTTTTTTTTTTTTCCCTCAAGTGTGTCTTGGCTATTCAGGATATTTTGTGTTCTAATACAAATTTTAGAATTATTTGTTTTAGTTCTATGAAAAGTGCCATTGATATTTTGATAGGAATTGTACTGAATCTGTAGATTATTTTAGGTACTATAAACATTTTAACTATATTAATTTTTCCAATCCATGAGCACAGTAGGAATATCTTTCCATTTGTTTGTGTTGTCTTCAATTTCTTTCATCAATGTCACAATTTTCTGAGTTTTTGGTATCCTTGTTTTGTTCCTGATCTTATAAGAAATGCTCTCAGATTTTCACTATTGAATATGTTATTGACTGTAGGTATGTAATATGTGACGTTTATTACTTTGAGGTATGTTCCTTCTATATTTACTTTGTCAAGAGTTTTTATCATAAATGAATGCTGAAGTTTGTCAAAAGGTTTTTTTTCATCTATTGAGATAATCATATAATTTTTAATTTTCAATGTGTTGATGTGGTGTATTTCATTAATTGATTTGAAGATATTGAAGCATATTTGCATGCCTGCATTAGATCCCACTTAATCCTGGTGTATAATGCTATTAATATATTAATAAATTTCATTTACTAATGTTTTCTTGAAGATCTTGCATCTATGTTCATCAGTGGTAATGGCATGTAATTTTGTGTGTCTGGTTTTGGTATCAGGGAGACACTGGCCTCATAGAATGAGTTCAAAAACATTTCTTCCTTTTCAATTTTTTGGAACAGCTTGAGAAGTATAAGTGTTAACTCATCTTTTAATGTTTGGTAAAATTCAGCTGCAAAGCTCTCTGGTCCTGGACTTCTGTTTGTTGGGAGTTCTTCAAATTTTTGATTCAGTTTTGTCAGTGGTAATCCATTTGTTCAGATTTTCTATTTTTTTCTAATCCAGTCTTGGGACATTATATGTTTCTATGAATTTATCATTTACGTGTAGCTAGTCCATATTTTGGGTGTACAATTGTTTGTATTAATCCCTTATGTTTGTTGTGTCAGCTGTAACTTCTTTTCTTTTGTCTCTGATTTTACTTATTTGAGATTTTCCCTTCTTTTTATTAATAAGTCTATCTAAAGGTTTATCAATTTTCTTTATCTTTTCAAAGAATTAGCTCTAATTTCACCAATAATTTGTGTTTATTTTCAATTTTTTAGTTGAAATATACTTGATTTAAAATGTGTTAAAGAGAAACTTCAAGATGGTGGAGGAATAAGAGGTGGAGATCAATTTCCTCCCCACAGATACATCAAAAAAAAATCTACATGTGGAACAACTCCTACAGAACACCTACTTAATGCTGGCAGAAGACTTCAGACTTCCCAAAAGGCAAGAAACTCACCACATACTTGGGTAGGGCAAAAGAAAAAACAGAGGCAAAAGAATAGGGATGAGACCTTCACCTCTGGGAGGGAGCTGTGAAGGAGGAAAATTTTCCACACACGAGGAAGTCCCTTCACTGGCAGAGATGGGGATTGGGTGGAGGGGAAGCTTTGGAGCCACAGAGGAGAGTGCAGCAACAGGGGTGCAGGGGGCAAAACAGAGAGATTCCCACACAGAGGATTGGTGCCAACCAGCACTCACCAGCCTGAGAGGCTTGACTGCTCACCTGCCAGGGCTGGTGGGGGCTGGGACCTGAGACTTGGGCTCTGGAGGTCAGATCCCAGGGAGAGGACTAGGGTTGGCTGCATGGACACAGCCTGAAAGGAGCTAGTATGTCACAGCTAGCTGGGAGGGAGTCCTGGGAAAAGTCTGGACCTGCCTAAGAGGCAAGAGACCATTGTTTCAGGGTTCATGAGGAGAGGGGATTCCTTCTCTGTCTGCACACAGAAAGCAGAGCACTGCCTAAACGAGCTCCAGAGATGAGTGTGAGCCATGGCTAACAACTTGGACACCAGAGACGGGCATGAAATGCTAACACTGCTGCTACAGCCACCAACAAACCTGTGTGCAAGCACAAGTCACTATCCAAACACCACCCCACACCCCCACTGGGGAGCCTGTGCATCCTGCCACTGCCAGGGTTCCATGATCCAGGGACAACTTCTCCTGGAAAACACATGGTGAACCTCAAGCTGTTGCAATGTCATGTTGTCCTCTGTCAATGCAGGCTAACATCACATTCCAGTTATGACTACCATACCCCTCCCTCACCCTGAAATGGGTGAGCAAGAGCCCCCTAACCAGTTGCTACTTTAACCCCCTCTTGTCTGGGCAGGAACAGATGCCTGAGGGTGACCTACACAGAGGTGCGACCAAAACCAAACCTGAAACCCAGGAGCTCTGAGAACAAAGAAGAGAATGGGAAACTTTCCTGTACACCCTTAAGAGCAGTGGATTAAATCCCCATGATCAACTTGATGTACCCTGCATCTGTGGAATACATAAATAGACAACGATTCATCCCAAACTTGAGGTGGTGAATTTTGGGAGCAACTGTAGACTTGGGGTTTGCTGTCTGTGAATGATTTATTTCTGATTTTTATGTTTATCTTAGAATAGTTTTCAGTGCTTGTTATCATTGGTGGATTTCTTTATTGGTTTGGTTGCTCTCATCTTTCTTTAATTATTACTTATTTTTTATTTTAATAATTTTTAATTTTTTTTAATAACCAATTTTTTTTATTTCTTTTTTTCTCCCTTTTCTTCTGAGCTTTTTGTTTGACAGGGTCTTAGTACTCTGGCATAGTGTCAGGCCTGAGCCTCTGAGGTGGGAGAGCTAAGTTCAAGAAATTGGAAGACCAGAGACCTCCTGGCCCAATGTAAGATCAGTTGGTAAGAGCTCTCCCAGAGGTCTCCATCGCAATGCTAAGACCAAGCTCCACCCAAGGATCAGCAAGCTCCAGTGCTGGAAGTTCCATGCAAAACAACTAGCAAGACAAGGAGACAACCCAACCTGTTAGCAGACAGTCTGCCTAAAATCATAATAAGGTCACAGACATCCCAAAACACACCACCAGATGTGGCTCTGCCCACCAGAAAGACATGATCCAGCCCCAACCACCAGAACACAGGGACCAGCCCCCTTGACCAGGAAGCCTACACAAGCCACTGAACCAAACTTACCCACTGGGGGGCAGACACCAAAAACAAGGGCAATTACAAATCTGTCACCTGTGAAAATGTGAACCCTAACACAGTAAGTTAAACAAAATGAGAAGACAGAGCAATATGCAACAGATGAAGGAGCAAGTTAAAAACCCAACACACAAAACAAATGAAGAGGAAATAGGCAGTCTACCTGAAAAAGGATTCAGAGTAGTGATAGTAAAGATGATCCAAAACCTTGGAAATAGAATGGAGAAAATACAAGAAACATTTAAAAGGATCTAGAAGAAACAAACAGCAAAGAAACAGTGATGAACAACACAATAAATGAAATTAAAAATTCTCTGAAAGGAATCAATAGCAGAATAACTAAGGCAGAAGAATGGATAAGATAAGAGAGAGGAAATAACTACTACAGAGCAGAATAAAGAAAAATGAATTAAAAAGAAATGACCACAGTCTCAGAGACCTTTGGGACAATATTAAATGCATCAGTGTTCGAATCATACATAGGGGTCCAAGAAGAAGAGAAAATGAAAGGGTCTAAGAAAATATTTGAAGATATTATAGTTGAAAACTTCCCTAACATGAGAAAGGAAACAGTCAATCAAGTCCAAGAAGCGCAGAGTCCCAGTTAGCATAAATCGAAGGAAAAACACACCAAGACACATATTAATCAAATGAATGAAAATTAAATACAAAGAAAATATATTAAAAGCAGGAAGGGAAAAGCAGCAAATAACATACTATTGAATGCCCAGAAGGTAAACAGCTGATTTTTCAGCAGAAATTCATCAAGCCAGAAGAGAGTGGCAGGACATATTTAAAGAGATGAAAGGGAAAAACCTAGAGTCAAGATTACTCTACCCAGCAAGGATCTCTTTCAGATTCGACAGAAATTAAAAACTTTAGAGACAAGCAAAAGTTAAGAAAATTCACACCACCAAACCAGCTATACAAAAAATGCTAAAGGAACTTCTCTAGGCAGGACAAACAAAAGAAGGAAAGGACCTACAAAAACCAACCCAGAACAATTAAGAAAATGATAATAGAAACATACATATCAATAATTACCTTAAATGTAAATGGATTAAATGCTCCAACCAAAAAACATAGACTGGCTGAATGAATATAATAACAAGACCCATATATACTCTGTGTACAAGGGACCCACTTCAGACCTGGGGACACATACAGACTGAAAGGGAGGGGTAGGAAAAAGATATTCCATGCAAATGGAAATCAAAAGAAAGCTGGAGTAGCAATTCTCATATCTGACAAAATAGACTTTAAAATAAAGACTATTACAAGAGATGAAGGACACTACATAATGATCAAGGGATCAATCCAAGAAGATATAACAATCGTAAATATTTATGCACCTGACATAGGAGCACCCCAATACATAAGGCAAATGTTAACAGCCATAAAAGGTGAAACTGACAGTAACACAATCATAGTAGGGAACATGAACACCCCACTTTCACCAATGGACAGATCATCGAAAAGGAAAATAAATAAGGAAACACAAGCTTTAAATGACACATTAAAAAAGATGGAATTAATTGATATTTATAGGACATTCCATCCAAAAACAACAGAATACACCTTTTTCACAAGTGCTCATGGAATGTTATCCAGGATAGGTCACACCTTCAGTCACAAATAAAGCTTTGGTAATTTTAAGAAAATTGAAATTGTATCAAGTATCTTTACTAACCATAATGCTATGAGACTAGATATCAATTACAGGAAAAATAAACAACAACAGTAAAAATTACAAACACATGGAGGCTAAACAATGCACTACTAAATAACCAAGAGATCACTGAAGAAATAAAAGAGGAAATCAAAAAATACCTAGAAAGAAATGATGATGAAAACATGATGAACAAAATACTATGGGATGCAGCAAAAGCAGTTCTAAAAGGGAAGTTTATAGCAATACAATCCTACCTGAAGAAACAAGAAAAATCTCAAATAAACAACATAACCTTACTCTAAAGCAATTAGAGAAAGAAGAAGAACAACAACAAAAAACAAAAAATCCCAAAATTAGCAGAAGGAAAGAAATCATAAAGATCAGATCAGAAATAAATAAAAACGAAATGAAGAAAGCAATAGCAAAAATCAATAAAACTAAAAGCTTGTTCTTTAAGAAGATAAACAAAATTAATAAAAATTTAACCAGATTCATCAAGTAAAAAAGGGAGAAAACTCAAATCAACAGAGTTAGAAATTAAAAAAGAGATGTAACAACTGACACTGCAGAAATACAAAGGATCATAACACATTACTACAAACAAATATATGCCAAAAAAATGGAAACCTGGAAAAAATGGACAAATTCCTAGAATAGCACAACCTCCTGAGACTGAACCAGGAAGAAATAGAAAATATAAACTGACCAATCACAAGCACTGAAATTGACACTGTGATTAAAAATCTTCCAACAAACAAAATCCCAGGACCAGATGGATTCACAGGTGAATTCTATCAGACATTTAGAGAAGAGCTAACACCTATCCTTCTCAAACTCTTCCAAAATATAGCAGAGGGAGGAACACTCCCAAACTCATTCTACAAGGTCACCATCACCCTGATACTGAATCAGAAAAAGATGTCACAACAAAGAAAACTTTAGACCAATATCACTGATGAACATAGATGCAAAAATCCTCAGCAAAATACTAGCAAAAAGAGTCCAACAGCACAATAAAATGATCATGCACCATGATCAAGTGGGGTTTATCCCAGGAATGCAAGTATTCTTCAATATACATAAAATAATCAATGTGATAAAACATATTAACAAATTGAATGAGAAAAATCATATGATCATCTCAATAGATGCAGAAAAATCTTTCAACAAAATTCAACACCCATTTATGATAAAAAAAAAAAAAACTCCCCAGAAAATAAGCATAGAGTGAACCATCCTCAACATAATAGAGGCCATATATGACAAAGTGACAGCCAACAGCGTTCTCAATGGTGAAAAACTAAAATCAGTTCCTCTAAGGTCAGGAACAATACAAGTTTGACCACTCTCACCACTATTACTCAACATAATTTTGGAAGTTTTAACCACTGCATTCAGAGAAGAAAGAGAAATAAATGGAATCCAAAACAGAAAAGAAGAAGTAAAATTGTCACTGTTTGCAGATGACACAATACTATATATAGAGAATCCTAAAGATGCTACCAGAAAACTACTAGAGCTAATCAATGAATTTGGTAAAGCAGCAGGATACAAAATTAATGCACAGAAATCTCCTGTGTTCCTATACATTAATGATGAAAAATCTGAAGGAGAAATTAAGGAAACACTCCCATTTACCACTGCAACCAAAAGAATAATATACTTAGGAATAAACTTACCTAAGATGAAAAACCTGTATGCAGGAAAACTATAAGACACTGATGAAAGAAATTAAAAGTGATACAAACAGATGGAGAGATATACCATGTTCTTGGATTGGAAGAATCAATATTGTGAAAATGACTCTACTACCCAAAGCAATCTACAGATTCAATGCAATCCCCATCAAACTACCAATGACACTTTTCACAGAACTAGCACAAAAAAATTTACATTTTGTATGGAAACACAAAAGACCCCAAATAGCAAAAAAAATCTTGAGAAAGAAATGGAGCTGGAGGAATCAGGCTCCCTGACTTCAGACTATACTACAAAGCTACAGTAATCAAGACAGTATGGTACTGGCACAAAAACAGGTATATAGGTCAATGGAACAGGAAAGAAAGCCCAGAGGTAAACCCATGCACATATGATCACCTTATCTTTGATAAAGGAGGCAAGACAATGAAAAAACGGCAGCCACTTCAATAAATGGTGCCAGGAAAACTGGAAAGCTACATGTAAAAGAATGAAATTAGAATATTTCCTAACACCATACACAAAAATAAACTCAAAATGGATTAAAGACCTGAATGTAAGGCCAGACACTATAAAACTCTTAGAGTAAAAAATAAGAACAACACTCTTTGATATGAATCAGAGCATGGAAATAAAAACAAAATTAAACAAATGGGAGCTATTGAAACTTAAAAGCTTTTGCACAGCAAATGGCACCATATACAAGATGAAAAGACAACCCTCAGAATGGGAGAAAATATTTGCAGATGAAGCAACTGATAAAGGATTAATCTCTAAAATTTACAAGCAGCTCATGCAGCTCAATATCAAAAAAACAAACAACCCAATCCAAAAATGGGCAGAAGACCTAAATAGACATTTCTCCAAAGAAGATATACAGATTGCCAACAAACACATGAAAGGATGCTCAACATCACTAATTATTAGAGAAATGCAAATCAAAACTACAATGA
This sequence comes from Delphinapterus leucas, assembly GCF_059928025.1. Classification (NCBI taxonomy): domain Eukaryota; kingdom Metazoa; phylum Chordata; class Mammalia; order Artiodactyla; family Monodontidae; genus Delphinapterus; species Delphinapterus leucas. Next base: position 35,141,292 of record NC_143147.1, read on the forward strand.
GGTATCACCTCACACCAGTCAGAAATTGCCATCATCAAAAGTCTACAAAGAATAAATGCTGGAGAGGGTGTGGAGAAAAGGGAACCCTCCTGCACTGTTGGTGGGAATGTAAACTGATACAGCCACTATGGAGAACAGTATGCAGTTTCCTTAAAAAACTAAAAATAGAACTACCATATGACCCAGAAATCCCACTACTGGGCATATACCCTGAGAAAACCATAATTCAAAAAGAGTCATGTACCATAACACTCATTGCAGCACTATTACAATAGAAAGGATGTGGAAGAACCCAAGTGTCCATCGACAGAACAACGGATAAAAAAGATGTGGTACATATATACAATGGAATATGACTCAGTCCTAAAAAGAAACAAAATTGAGTTATTTTTGGATGCATGTAGAGTCTGTCATACAGAGTAAAATAAGTCATAATGAGAAAAACAAATACCGTATGCTAAAACATATGGAATCTAAAAAAAAAATAGGTTCTGAAGAACCTAGGGGCCAAGTGGAATAAAGATTCAGAGATAGAGAATCAACTTGAGGACACAGGGAAGGGGAAGGTAAACTGCGACAAAGCGAGAAAGTAGCATCAACATATATACACTACCTAATGTAAAATGGATAGCTAGTGGGAAGCAGCTGCATTGAACAGGGAGATCAGCTCAGTGCTTTGTGACCACCTAGAGCATTGGGTTAGGGAAGGTGGGAGGGAGACCCACGAGGGAGGGGATATATTTATACATATAGCTGATTCACTTTCTTATACAGCAGAAATTAACACAACATTGTAAAGCAATTATACTCCAATAAAGATGTTAAAAAATGTGCTAGTTTTTGATATATTGCAAAGTGATTATATATATATATATATATGTTATTTTTCATTCTGATTTATTACAGGATTTTGAACATAGTTCCCTGTGCTATAAAGTAGAACCTTGTTGTTTATCTATTTTATATATAGTAGTTTGTACCTGCTAATTCCAAATTCCTAATTTATCCTTCTCCCACTCCCTTTCCCTTTTGGTAACCATACATTTGTTATCTATGTCTGTGAGACTATTTCTGTTTTGTAAATAAGTTCATTTTTATCATATTTTAGATCCCACATATAAGCGATATCATAAGGTATTTGTCTCTCTCTTTCTGACTTACTTCACTTCATATGATAATCTCTACGTCCATCTACATTTCTGCAAATGACAGTATTTAATTATTTTTCATGGCTAACATTCCATTTTATATATATATATATATATATATTATACACACACACACACACCACATCTTTATCCATTCATCTGTCACTGGACATGTAAGTTTCTTCCATGTCTTGGCTATTGTAAATAATGCGGTTCATGTTTCTCTTTGAATTAGAGTTTTGTCTGGATATATGCCCAGGAGTGTGATTTCTGGATCGTATAGCAGCTCTATTTTTAGATTTAGAGGAACTTCAATACTGTTTTCCATAGTGGTGGCACCAATTTGTAGGAGGGTTCTTTTTTCTCCCCACCCTCTCTAGCATTTATTACTTGTAGGCTTTTTAATGATGACCATTCTGACCAGTGTGAGGTGACACCTCATGTTAGTTTTGGTTTGCATTTCTCTAAAAATTAGTGATGCTGAGCATATTTTCATGTCCATGTTAGCCATGTGGATGTCTTCTTAGGGGAAATGTCAATTTATTTCTTCTCCCCATTTTTCGATTAGGCTGGTTCTTTTGTTTGTTTGGTTTTTTTTTTTTTTTTTTTTGGTTGTTATTCAGTGGTATGTGCTGTTTTTATATTTTAGAAATTAATCCCTTGTTGCATTGTTAGCAAATTTTTTCTCCCATTTTGTAGGTTATGTTTTTGTTTTTCTTATGGTTTCCTTTGCTGTGCAAAACTTATAAGTTTTATTAGGTCCAATTTGTTTATTTTTGCTTTTATTTCTATTGCCTTGGGAGACTGACCTAAAATAACATTGTTATGGTTTATGTCAGAGAACTTTTTCTTTTGTTCTCTTCTAGGTGTTTTATGTTGTCATGTCTTATATTTAAGTCTGAAGCCATTTTGAGTTTATTTTCGTGTAGAGTGTAAGGGAGTCTTCTAACTTCATTGATTTACATGCAGCAGTCCAGCTTTCCCAACACCACTTTCTGAAAAGACTGTCTTGCTCCACTGCATATTCTTGCCTCCTTTATCAAAGATTAATTGACTGTAGGTGTGTAGTTTTATTTCTAGGCTCTCTATTCCATTGATCCATATGTCTGTTTTTGTGTGAATATCACACTGCTTTGATTACTGTATTTTTTTAGTACTGTCTAAAGTCTGGGAGGATTATGTCTCCCACTTTATTCTTTTTCCTCATGATTTCTTTGACAATTCTGGATCTTTTATGTTCCATAAAAATTTTAGGATTATTTGTTCTAGTTCTGTGAAAACTCATGGGTAATTTGATCAGATTGCATTAATTATGTAGATTGCTTTGAGCAGTATGGCAATTTTAACAATATTAATTCTTCAAATCCAACATCATAGGATATTTTCCATTTCTTTATTTCATCTTCAGTTTCCTTCATTAATGTTTTATAGTTCTCAGCATATAAGTCTTTCATCTCCACTGTCAGGTTTATTCTAAGTATTTTGTTGATCCAATTTTAAAAGGTACTTTGTTTTTTACATTCCCTTTCTTATATTTCATAGTTACTGTAAAAAATGCAAAAGATTTCCATATTTTAAACTTGTATCCTACTACCCTGCTGAATTAATTTATCAGTTCTAGCACCTTTTGTGTGGAGTCTTCAGGATTTTCTATATAGTATCATATTTTCTGTGTGTAATGAAAATTTTACCCCTCCCTTCAAATATGGATTTTTTTTTTCTTTTTCTTGTCTGATTGCTGTGGTTAGCACAACCAATAGTATTCTGAAGAGAAGTGATGAGAGTGGGCATCTTTACATTTTTCCAGATTTTAGTAGGAAGGCTTTCAGCTTTTCACCATTGAGTGTTATGGTGGCTGTGGGTTTGGCATAAATAGATTTTTTTATGTTGCAATATGTTCCTTCTATACCCACTTTGGTAAGAATTTTTATCATGTATGGATATTGAATTTTATCAAATGCTTGTTGTGCATCTATTGAGATGATCATGTGTTTTTTCTCTTTTGTTTTGATGGTGTGATGTATCACATTGATTTATTTGCAGATGTTGAACCATCCTTGTGATTCTGGGATGAATTCAACCTGGTTGTGGTGTATGATCTTTTTTATGTGTTGTTGGATTTGGTTTGCTAACATTTTGCTGAGAATGTTTGCATTCATATTCATCAAAGATATTGGCCTATAATTTTTTTTTGGTAGTGTTTTTGTCTGTTTTTTGTATCAATTTGATGATGGCTTCATACAATGATTTTGAGAGTGTTCCTTCCTCTTCAATCTTTTAGAAGAGTTTGAAAGGTATCAGTATAAGGTCTTTTTTTGTATGTTTGGTAGAATTCTCCAGTGACGGCTTCTGTCCTACAAGTTGTTTTCAGGATTTTTTTTGTTCTTATTTTGTTTGTTTGTTTTTTTCTTATTTGTTTTTACATTTCTATTCCACTTCTAGTAATTGGTCTGTTTAAATTATCTATTTCTCCTTGATTCAGTTTTGGTGGACTATATGTTTCTAGAAAGTTGTCCATTTCTTCTAGAAATGGATAAAGAAAATGTGGTATACACACACACACACACACACACACACACACAATAGAATATTACTCAGCCATAAAAAGGAACACAATAATGCCATTTGCAGCAACATAGATGGACTTAGAGATTGTCATACTGAGTGAAGTCAGACAGAAAAAACAAATATATGATATCACTTACATGTGGAATCTAAAAAAATGTCCCAAACGACATTTTTACAAAACAGAAACAGAGTCACAGATATAGAAAACAAACTTATGATTACCAGGGGGGAAAGGGAAGGGAGAGGGATAAATTGTGAGATTGGGATTGAGATATACACACTATTATACATAAAATAGATAACTAATAAGGACCTACTCTATAACACAGGGAAATGGTCTATATGGGAAAAGAATCTATAAAAGAGTGGATATATGTATATGTATATGTGTAACCAATTCACTTTGCTGTACACGTAAAACTAACACAATATTGTAAGTCAACTATACTCCAACAAAAATTTAATAAATAAATAAATAAGTAAATATCCTCTTGATTTTCTTGTTGACCCATTGTTTTTTTACTAGCATGTTAGTTAGTCTCCATGTAATTGCTCTCTGCCTGTTTTTTTTTTTTTGGTTGTTTGTTTGTTTTGATTTTCCTTCTCATTTATCTTTCTGTGTTGATTTCTAGTTTTATACTGCTGCGGTTAGAAAAGATGCTTCAAATAATTTCTATCCTCATAAATTTGTTGAGGTTTCTTTTGTGTCCCTGTTTATGGTCTATATCAGAGAATGTTTCCTTGAAACATTACACTTGAAAAGAATGTTTATCCTGGGTTTTTGGGTTTTGTTTTGTTTGTTTGTTTTTGGATGTAATGTTCTGAAAATATCAATTAACTCTTACTGTTCTATTGTGTCATTTAAGATCTCTTTTGCTTTACTGATTTTCTGTCTGGAAGATCTGTCCATTGATGTCAGTGAGGTGTTAAAGTCTCTTACTACTGTATTTCCATCAATTTCTCCCTTTATGTCTGTCAGTATTTTTTTATATATTGAGGCACTCCTATATTGGACACATATATGTTAATGAGTGGAATATCCATGTCTTGTGTTGATTCTTTTATCACTATATAGTGTCAGCCTTTATCTTTCTTAAGGACCTTTGTTTTAAAGTCTATTTTGTCTGATATGAGTATTATTACCATCACTTTCTTGTCATTTCCATTTGCATGAAATGTGTTTTTCCATGCCCTCACTTTCAGTCTATGTCTGTCCTTTGACTTAAAGTGGGTCTCTTGTAGGCAGCATATTGTAAGCTCTTGTTTTCTTATCCACTCTACCACTCTATGTCTTTTGATTGGACCATATAGTTCCCTGACATTTAAGGTAATTATTGATAGATAATGCATTATTGTCATTTTTAACCTTGTTTTCCAGTTGATTTTGTAATTCTTTTTGTTCCTTTCTTTTTATTTTCCTTTTGTGCTTTGATGGTTTTCTTTTGTATTGTGCTTGTGTTCTTTTCTTTTTTTGTGTGAATCTATATTTTTGATTTGTGGGTACCCTGTTTTTCAAGTATTTCCACCATTACTATATTTATTTGCTTTAGACTGGTAGTCATATAGGTCAAAACACATCCTAAAAAAAACTATATTTTCTTACAACTCTCCCCCACATTTTATGTTTTGAGGTCCTCTTTTTAATCTGCATGCTAATATTTTGCTGTTCATTGTAGCTATCATTGTTTCCAAAAGATTTTTTTTTTCCATTTACTGGCTTATTTAAGTGATTTAATTTCCAGTTGTGATTTTTCTGTTCCTATAAATTCTTGCTCTTTTCTGTTTAGATAATACCTTTCAATATTTCTTTTAGGATATGTTTAGTATTGCTGTATTCCTTTAGTTTTTGCTTGCCTGATAAATTCTTTATCTCTCTTACTGTTCTAAATGATAATCTTGCTGTGTAGAGTTTTCTAGGTTGCAGGTTGTTCCTTTTCAGGACTTTGTGTATATATTGCCACTTCCTTCTGGCCTGAAACGTTTCTGTAGAGAGATATGCTGATAGCCTTATGTGGGTGCTCTTGTCACTATTTGTTTTTCTCTTGTTGCCTTTAGAATACTCTCTTTATCTTTAACTTTTACCATTTTAATTATAAAATGTCTTGGTGTAGGTTTGTTTGGGTTCATCTTGTTTGGGACCCTCTGTGTTTCCTGTACCTCGATATCTGTTTTGTTCTTTAGATTTGGGAAGTTTTCAGCCATAATTTCTTCAAATACATTTTAAATCTCCTTTTCTATTTCTTCTCCTGCGATCCCTATCATGCATGGATTACCATGCTTTATATTGTCCCATAGGTCTTGTACATGGCTGTCATTTTTTAATTTGTTTTTCTGTCTGATGTTCTGATTGGGTGATTTCCATTATTCTCTCTTCCAGATCAGTTATTCTGCATTATTCAGTTTTCTATTTATTTCCTTTAGCTCAACTTTCATCTTGGGACGTGAGTTTTCTAATTTAATTGGCTCTTCTTTATAGTTTCTAATTCCTTTTTATACTAATCTGCATTTCTATCAATAGCATTTCTTACTTTCTTCAGTATATTTATTACCTTCTTTTTAAACTTGGGGTCTGCTAGACTGGAAGGATTTCTTTTATTGTTTGTTCTTTTGGGGGAATTCTCTTTATCTTAGTTGGAAGTGGTTCTTCTGCTTATTCATTTACTTACATTTCTCTGACTCTATGAGTTTAGGAGAAACTGTTATGTACTGCAGTCTTGACACTTTTTATGTGGCTGTGTCCCTGTGTAGCCTGTATGAGACAAATACTTTTGGCTTGAGGGCTTTTTTTAGTATAGATGCCTGCCACATCTTTTCTCAGTGAGTGCTGTCTATTTCCCCCTTGATAAGGGGTGTGATTTTTGTTGTGGTGACCAGGGCCTGCCCTCAATATTGAGTGAGGTATCCTCTTTGCTCTGTGGTTGTCACAACTCTGTCTGGGGCTGGTTCTGTTTCCCAGTTGTTGGAATAGAAGCCCTGAGATCCATTTCTGAGCTTCAGTGTTAGGTAGGTGGGACTGTAGTGCTTCTGCTTGGAGAAGAGTCACTGAGCTTTTCTCCACAGGAGCTGTCTACCTGGAGGTGCACTCTGTGGTATCTCCCACCCCTCATTGTGAGGGCTTACATAGTGTACTGTTGTTGGCACTGCCCTCAGCCCTGCCTCAACCATAGGGATGCAAGCAAACAACTTGGGTGTCCCTCAGGTGCTCAAAAATCCACCAGCACAGATTCGCTGGCACACATCTGCTTAAGTCAGGCACATGGACCACCATAGTTTCATACCTAGATCCACTGTGGGAGCTACAGAATCTGCCCAGACCCTTGCCCACCTCCACATGCACGTGCTGGCAAAGGCTGCAGCCACTAATGCCAGACAGTCCCCAGCCATGGGAACATCAGTAGTGTGGTCAGTTATCAGCTTTCAAAGCTGCTGCAGTATGTAAATCCACAGGTGGCACAGCCATTGGGAGATGACTCAGATTTCAGACCTTCTTTTGGAATTGCACTGTCCCTGGGGATCACCTCAGATTTCAGCCCCAACCCCACAAGTGGGGAACCTGCTGGTGCTTGCTTGTTCCCACAGCTCATAGAGGTGGAGCTGTGCCCAATGTAAGCATGCCTAGAATGAGGGTGCTATGGCAGTCCTACCCTTCCCTTGGTATTTGTTAACAATGGGGCTCCTTTGGCAGACCTATGCTCTGTCCTATGTACACCCCCAGTTGCAGCGTGGACCACACTCCAGCCCCTCAGCCTGCCTCTGTGCATTCAACCCCAGTCCTCTACCTGGTTCTCTTCACTGAAGCCTAAGCTCAGCACGCAGCCCCCCCACACACTAGCAGACATGTGTCTCAGGATGGGGAGTGCAGAGGAGTGGCCAGGACCCTATCTTCTGGTCTCTCTCTGTTCTGCCTGCTGCAATCCAGCTGATGCACTCTCCTTTGAGTCCCTAAAGTTTCCTTTCTGTCCCGGCTGATCTCTCAGCCAGTGAAGGGCATTCCCAGGGTGAGAGAAATTTTCTTCTTTCACAGCTCCCTCCCAGGAGCACACTGTTCTGATTCTTTGTTTTTTTGTCGTTTTTTTTTTTTTTTCTTTTTTTTCTTTTGTCCTACCTGGTTACATGATAATCTTTCTTAGAATTTGGTTGCAGGAGCTCTTCTGTCAGCATTCAGTAGGTATTCAATGAGAATTGTTCAACATGTAGATGCATTTTTGATATATTGGTTGGAGGTGCTCTTCACATCACTCTATTTTGCCATCTTGATCTTCTCTCCTATTGTTTAGTTGAAATAGACTCTATTTCATTTAGTTATACTCTAATTTTTATTTCTTTCCTTCTACTAATATTGGATTTTGTTTGTTCCTCTTCTTCTAGTTCCTTTAGGTTTTATGGTTAGATTTTTTATTTGAGATTTTTCTTGTTTCCTGAGGTAGTATTGACTCACTATAAACTTCTCTCTTAGAACTGCTTTTGTTGCATTCCATATATTTTGGATATTTGTGTTTTGATTTTCATTAGTCTCCAGAATTTTTTTCATTACCTCTTTGAATTTTTTGGTAACTCATTTATTGTTTAGTAGCATATTGCTTATCTTCCACATGTTTGTGTTTTTGTGCTGATTTTTTTTCATAGTAGTTAATTTCTGGCTCATACCTTTGTGGTCAGAAAAGATGCTTGATATGATCTTAGGCCTCTTAAATTTATTGAGTTTTGTTTTGTGACCTAGCATGTGATCTATCCTAGAGAATGTTCCATGTGCATTTGGAAAGAATGGTATTCTGCAGTATTTGTATGGAATGTTTTAAATAATATCTATTAAGTTAATCAGATCAATCTGTCTGTCCTTTAAGACCAGTGTTTCCTTATTGATTTTCTGTTTGAATTATCTGCCCATTAATGTAAGTGGGGTGTTAAAGTTCCCTACTATTATTGTGTTATTGTCAATGATTTCCTTTATTTCTGTTAACATTTATTTTATGTATTTAGGGGTTCCTATGTTAGGAATATTTATTTTGATAATATTAGCTCTTTTTTTGATTGATCTCTTTATCATTATGTAACATCTTTCTTTGTCTCTGTTTACTGTTCTTGTTTTAAAGCTTATTTTGTATGATATAATTATTGCTACCCAAGCTTTATATTCATTTTGTTTGCATAGAATACCTTTGTCCTTCCCCTTACTTTTAGTATTTATGTGTCTAGAACCAAAATGAGTCTTGAGCAGGTTGCATATTGATGGGTGTTGTATTTTTTGTTTTGTTTTGTTTGTTTGTTTGTTTTCCATTCAGCCCCTCTATGTCTTTGATTAGAGCATTTTGTCAATTTACATTTAAAGTAATTTTGGTTACTTATGTATTTATTGCCATTTTGTTAATTGTTTTCTAGTTGTTTTATATTTCTTTTTGGTGCCTGTCTTCTGCTGCTTTCTTCTCTTGTTATTTGATGACTATCTTTAGTGTTCCATTTAGATTTCTTTCTTTTTTTATAGTTTGTATCTACTACAAATTTTTGATTTGTTGTTACCCTGAAGTTCATATATAACAACCTACATATATAAATAATTATTTTAAGTTGATGATCTGTTTAGTTTGATTACCTTCTAACAACCCTGCATTTTACTCTCCCCCTGCATCTTTTCTTGTTTTGACAACATATTTTACAATTTTCTGTTATGTATATCCCTTAACTAGTTATTGTGGATATAGATCATTTTGCCACTTTTGTTTTTTAAAGTTCCTACTAGCTGTGTATGTTTTCCTTTATCAATTAGATTTTTTATTTCATAATTTTCATATTTCTAATTATTGTCCTTTTTTCTTTTAGATGTTTCTTTAACATTTCTTGTAAAGCTGGTTTAGTGAAGATAAATTCTTGTATCTTTCTCTTGTCTATAAAGCTATCGCTTCTTCAATCTGAATGATAACCTCATGGGGTAGAGGATTCCTGGTTGTAGATTTTTTTTCTTTTTATTATTTTGATTATATTATTCTGCTCCCTTCTGGCCTGAAAACGTTTAGCTGAAAAGCCAGCTGACTGTCTTATAGTATTTCCCTTGTTTGTAACAAGTTGCTTTTCCATTGCTTTTTAAGATTTTTCTCTTTATCTTTATTTATTTTTTTTTTTTTTTGTCATTTTAAGTATAGTGCCTCTTGGTGTGGATCTCTTTGGTTTCATCTAGTTTGGGGCTCTGTGCTTCCTGGAACTGGATGTCTGTTTACTTCCTCAGGTTAGGGGACATTTCAGCTAATATTTCTTCAAATAATTTCTGTACTTTTTCCCTCTCTTTGTTTCTGAGACCTCTGTAATTCAAATATTAGTGCTCTTAATGTTGACAGAGGTCTGAAGACATTCTCAATATTTTAAATTATTTTTCTCTTTTCTGTTCTGCTTGTATTATCTCCACTACTCTGTCTTTCAGTTCACTGATACATTTCTTTATATATTTTTACCTATTGTTGAAGCCCCTTGGTGCATTTTTAAAATTTTCAGTTACTGTATACTTCAGCTCTGTTTGGTCCTTCTTTGTATTTTCTAGCTCTTTGTTAATCTTCTCAGTGTGTTCATCCATTCTTCTTCCAAGTTCACTGATCATCTTTATAATCATTACCTTGAATTATTGATTTATTAGATTGCTTATCTCCATTTCACTTAGTTCTTCTGGGTTTTATCTTGTTACAACATTTGGAATAGATTCATTTATCTCCGCATTTTGCCTAAATCCTAATTTACATATTGGGTGTATTGGTTATGTTTCCCATCTTGAGAGGTGGCCGTATGTAGATGTTCTATGGGGACCAGCAACACACTCTTCTCTGGTGACCAGAGCTATATCCTCAAGTGATGCCTCCTATGTGGGTTGCATCAGCCCTTCTGTTGTGGTGTGGTTGACTACTGGGCTTGGGCTTGTACTTGTACTCCTGACACAGTTGGCTGCTGTCCGTGAATCATTCAGTGACTGCTAGTCCATTTGCGAGTAGGGCCAGGACTTGGGGTGGTTGGCCAAGGGGCCCAGGGCACCTTGGGGACGGTGCTCAACACTGGTAGGTGGGGCTGGGTTCCAGGGTTGCTGGCTATGGAGCATAGGGGACCCCAGGGCTGGTGTCAGCTAGGTGTAGGGTGGAACCAGGTCCTGGTGCAGCTGCCTGCAGGGCTTTGGGTACCCAGGGCTGGTGCTGCCCTGATGGTGGGCAGGTAAGCCCCTGGCACTAATAGCCTAGAGAAAGAACTCCAAAATTGTTCTTGCCAGCACCAGTATTCTCATGGTAGAATGATATCACAAAAATGGCTGCTGTCAGAGTCTATGTTCCCAAGGGGAGTCCCAGTTGCCTCCTGTCTTTCTAAGAGGCTCTCCAAGATCAGCAAGTGAGTCTGACCCAGTCTTCCTTAAAATTATTGCCTCTTTGCTGGGATTCTAAGCTTGTAAGATATCTTTACAAGCAAGGTCTTCATTTCCTATAGCTCTACAGCTCTCCTGTACACAAACTCCATTGGCCTTCTAAGCCAGACCTTCTGGGTGCTTGTCTTCCTGGTGCAGGACACCAAATGTGGGAGTCTAATGTGGGGCTTGGACTCCTCACTCCTTGGGGAGAACCTCTGCAATTGTGATAATCCTCTCATTTGTTAGTTGCCTATCTGCAGGTGTGTCTCTTGACTCTACAAATTCTCTGGCCCTCATACCCATCTTGCTGTGGTTTTTCCTTTACATATTTAGTTGTAGAAACTCTTTTTCTGCTAGTCTTCAGATTGTTCTTATAGATAGTTGTTCTGCAATTAATTGTAATTTTGTTGCATCCATGGGGGGATGTTAGCTCAGGGTCTTCCTATGTCATCATCTTGGTTTGGTTACAGCCCTCTCCAGTGCCTCATGTGGGCTTAGCTCAGCCAGCTACTCCTGTCCTAGTTTTTTTTTGCATTTGTTTTTGTTTTTTTTGCAGTATGCAGGCATACTGTTGTGGCCTCTCCTGTTGTGGAGCACAGTCTCTGGACGCGCAGGCTCAGCGGCCATGGCTCATGGGCCCAGCCACTCTGTGGCATGTGGGACCTTCCCGACCATGTCATGAACCCGTGTCCTCTGCATCGGCAGGCGGACTCTCAACCACTGCACCACCAGGGAAGGCCCCGTCCTAGTTTTTAAGGAGCTTTACCTTACAAAGCTGTAAGCAGATAAACAGCTTCAATGAAAGTCCTATGGCCTGTAAATACTTCATCACTAAGTCAGTCGGGAATGAGAAAATACAGTGCAATGTGCATCTTTAAACTTTTTCTCAGTATAATTATTATTAGCAGAAAAGTATTACATTTTTTCTGTTTCTAGACATCTTCTTAATTTGGGGTAATTATTAAGGGGATTAAAATACAGTAAAACCCACTACAATATTATAGGAGTTCAGAAATCAACTTCATTATGTGCACGTGCACATTATTAAATGGGTAATGGAATGACTGGCGTGGGCCCCCTGTAGAATACAGCAGCTCACAACAAATTTGTTATATCTCAGGGCACATTATAATGATGTTACACAGAATGGGATAGCAAATACAATTTTGCTAGGTTAAAATAGATTATTATTTTTTACTTTCAGCCCAATGATGGTCTGTTTAATTTATATCTAAGAAACTGTTATTAGCAACAGTGGGAAAATTTTGATGAGATAATGTTTTTCACAGAAGAAAGAACTAATAGTTTAGTCTGTAGGTTTGACAAGTAGTAGGTAAATATGAGCGATATTAGGCCTTCAAATATCTTCAACATTTTTGATGTCTGTAACACAGAAAAAATTATGATTTACAAAAACTATTCTTTATACAAGTTTAACTTAGAATGCCATCCTACCCTTGTAGGCATCATCCTGAACATGAAAGAAATCTGCAGTTTTAGACCTTACTAAGATATTTATCAGATATCTTCTTGTTATAAAGGATTGGCATCCATGCCAAATGACTGATGAACAAAGAAGAATGTGTTAACTCAATTAAAAGAAAAAAAGTTGTAGACCCAGGTTAGACATGGCTGTGTCTAAATTACAAAATATGAAATCTGGTTTTATAGTATATAGACCTAAAGGAAATGAGTGTCTTTCCTCTTAGCTCTGGAAAAACATTTCAAATTCTTTTTGTCATGATTTGGGTCCTATCACCATATATGAACCAATCACTGTGTCTAAGAAATGCAGTAGTTTTGTATTTGCCTATGTTTGTGACTGAGTGTATATGTCAAAATCTAAAACATAGTTCTGTCTGTAAATAAAATGTTTTAAATATCTCAGCCAAAGTATAACAATCCTATGTTGAACTTAAAAATATCCCCCATTTTCCCAAAAGTGATGCAACCTAAAGTCTCCTATAGTTATTGCACCCAAATCAGGAAGTATAGGTTTTATCTTTTTGCTGTCAGAAAGAGGCTAAATGATAAATTCTTTGTACCTGGTATATAAACCTGACTAAAATAAAAATCACAGTAACTTTAATATGAATCCTCATTAGAAAAATGGAAGTGGTAGAACCAGCAAAAAACATCCACTGATCTATAACATATATAGCATTTCTTCCTGAGAAGAAAGAGTGAACATTTCTTCTTAACCAATTATGAGTTTTTAATAAGCCTCATTCTTGAGAGAATCATTTTTCTCCCTAATGCACCTTTATAAGGCTTTTGGGGCCAGAATGGATCCAGGAACCCATTTCTTCTTACTGTAAATTTAGGTCCTTGTAGAATCTTAGGCACTGAGTATAACAAGCACCTGAAAACATGGGAACATTAATAACATATAAAAAATATTGCCCCAAATCCAATGCTAAAATACCCTGAAAATGGATTTCATAATTATGATTTACATTGTTTTGCACTGGGCCACAGTGCTCAACCCAGCTTCCCAGACTTTCAAATTAACTGGTCCATCTTGGTGTCAGCTGTTGAAACAACAGGATTGGTTATATATTATACAATAGAGGGGACCTCAAAGGTTTCTTGAACCCAGGCTGCATCAAATAGAATTTCTCTTTATAGTTTGGAAAATAATTAATTTAAATGGAAAGATGTACCTAGCAGGAGGGTTTCTGGAAAACCTGGGTCCCATTTCTTAACTTCTTGTGTTTTCTAAATATTTTCTCCCATTTATGTCAGCTTGGAAACATGGTTCATTGTCATTGTTTTGTTTTGTTTTTTGTTTGTTTGTTTTTCAATCTGTAGTCTGCATTATTTTATGACTTGCTCTATGTTGAATGCAGAGTAAAGGAATATAGGCCTTCTCATAACAACACACCATGTGTTTCCTTTTGCTTTCCAACAGGTCATCTTAGATTGTAAGTTTCTCTTTGTTTAATATTATTCTTTTTTATTTTATTTAAAAATATTGACTGGGGTATAGTTGATTTACAATGTTGTGTTAGTTTCAGGTGTACAGCAAAGTGAATCTGTTATACATATACATGTATCTACTCTTTTTTAGATTATATTCCCATATAGGTCATTACAGAGTATTGAGTAGAATTCCCTGTGTTATACAGTAAGTCCTTATTAGTTATCTATTGTATATTTTGTAGTGTGTATGTGTCAATCTCAATCTTTCAATTTATCCCTCCTCCCTTTCCCCGTGGTAACTGTAAGTTTATTTTCTACATCTGTAACTCTATTTCTGTTTTGTAGATAAGTTCATTTGTATCATTTTTTTTTAGATTCCACATATAAGCAGTACCATATGATATTTGTCTTTCTCTGTGTGACTTAATTTACTCAGTGTGGTCATCTCTAAGTTCATCCATGTTGCTGCAAATGGCATTATTTCATTCTTTTTATAACAGTGATATTCCATTGTGTATGTGTGTGTATATATATATACCACATCTTCTTTATCCATTCCTCTGTTGATGGACATTTAGTTTGCTTCCATGTCCTGGCTATTGTAAACAGTGCTGCAATGAACATTGGGGTGCCTGTATCTTTTTGGATTATGGTTTTCTCCAGATATGTGCCAAGGACTGGGATTGCTGGATCATATGTTAGCTCTACTTTTTTGTTTTTTAAGGAACCTCCATACTGTTCTCCATAGTGGCTGTACCAGTTTACATTCTAACCAACAGCGTAGGAGGGCTTCCTTTTCTCCACACCCTCTCATTTTTGATGGTGTTTTAAGAAGGATATTACAGAAAGATTCCAACTTTCTGAAATATTTTACCAAGTTCCTTAACTCTCTCTGGTTGGGGAGGGCATAATCTTTTGTCACAGAGACAGGGGACAAAATTTAACCATCTTCTTCTTGAGTAGAATGACAACTTCTTAATCTGGGGTAGGGCCTTCTCACAACACTACCCTTTTTAAGTTTAGCCACTCGTTACTGGAACTGTTACTAGAAATATATGACTCCTAGGTACTAATTACTTAATAAACTAGGAGTCATTAAATTGCAATTTACAGAAATCCAACTCATTGTAGCTTAAATGAAATAGAACTTTATTGGATTATGTAATTAAAAAGTTCTTAGGCAGATTTTCTTCAGGTATAGCAGAATCATGGCTCTACACCATTTCAACACTGGGTTCTGCTCTTCTCAGCATTGCCATCATTTTCTGAGAATATATTCATTGTATAAATAATTGGAAAGATTGCCACCAGTAAGTCACAGTTTTTATTCTTTCCAGGGCTTAAAATCCCAACAAAAGTGGAGTGGTTTTCCCATTTATGTTCATAAAATTCTTGGGGAAGATGCTAATTTATGACCATCCCTGAACCATTATTCTCTCCAGAGAAATGTACAATTGTGATTATGCATGCTGCCACTGAGGGGCACAGATGAGGATTTGGTTTAGCCCCACCCACAACTAAGATAATTTATAGAATTATTATGAATTGGGGAAGCACTGTTTCTTTTTTTTTAATTAATTTATCTTATTTTTGGCTGCATTGGGTCTCTGTATTTGCACATGGGCTTTTCTCTAGTTGTAGCAAGTGGGGGCTACTCTTCATTGTGGTGCATGGGCTTCTCATTTTGGTGGCTTCTCTTTGTTATAGAGCATGGGCTGTAGGCGCCCAGGCTTCAGTAGTTGTGGCTCATGGGCTCTAGAGCACAGACTCAGTAGTTGTGGCACACGGGCTTAGTTGCTCAGTGGCATGTGAGATCTTCCCGGACCAGGGCTCAAACCCGTGTCCCCTGCATTGGCAGGTGGATTCTTAACAACTGCACCATCAGGGAAGCCCATCACTGTTTCTTTAGAAGTTTTATCATAAAAAAAGGAAATAAATGAAAAGAAAAGAATAAAAAAAATAGGGAGAGAAGAGGGGACAGTGGGAAGAAAGGTGGAGGGAAGGAAGGAAGGAAGGAAGGAAGGATGGATGGAAGGAAGGAAGGAAAGAAGGAAGGAAGGAAGGTAGGAAAGGAGGAAGCAGTAATTTTTATATCCAATAAACAGTGAAACTAGAACACAGTACATCAGCTCAGAGATTTTCATGTCATTTTATGGAAAGACAGTCATCATAAGAGTAAGATTGTGTCCATGGTAGAAAGTAGACAAGGAGGCATGAAACTATGAAAAGGTGAGAATGTAGATCATTTTAAAGGTGGCCTGCATATTAGTATATTGATGGTACATTGTCAAGGGAAAAGGGATGCTACACTAATTGAGGTTAGCAGATGAATGCTATCACTTAGATCTTTTATGTAGGATAAATGAATTTAAAAGCCCATTTCTTTCCCAATCATATTTTTACTAGATATGAAATACAATTTATAGATCATTAGCATCCAGACCCAATAGCTTAAAGGGAAAACAAAACAGTAATAATATGCATATAAAACAAATATTTAATGTATTAAATTTCTACCTTAAGGCATTTCTCATTTCTCAAACTGTATCTCTGTTGAGAAGTATACATGACTGAGCAATAAAATTAAAATAAATTGACAAGGACTTTTCTTAATGAAAAACCCTCATTTCATCATTTGTTCCCTTTTCCCGCAAGTTCATTTTACACCAACAAAAACACACTGGTATTCATTTATGTTTAAAGAAGGAAACAAGAGGGGGGGACCTTGAAGATGGCGGAAGAGTAAGACGCAGAGATCGCCTTCCTCCCCACGGATACACCAGAAATACATCTACACGTGGAACAACTCCTACAGAACACCTACTGAAGGCTGGCAGAAGACCTCAGACCTCCCAAAAGGCAAGAAACTCCCCACGTACCTGGGTAGGGCAAAAGAAAAAAAGAAAAAAACAGAGACAAAAGAATAAGGATGGCACCTGAACCAGTGGGAGGGAGCTGTGAAGGAGGAAAAGTTTCCACACACTAGGAAGCCCCTCCGCGGGCGGAGACTGCGGGAGGCGGAGGGGGGAGCTTCGGGACAGCGGACCCTCTTTGTTTCCTGGTGCGCGAGGAGAGGGGTTTAAGAGCGCTGCTTAAAGGAACTCCAGAGACGGGTGCGAGCCGCGGCTAAAAGCGCAAACCCCAGAGACGGGCGGGAGACGCTAAGGCTGCTGCTGCCGCCACCAAGGGGCCTGTGTGCGAGCACAGGTCACTCTCCACACCCCTCTTCCACGGAGCCTGTGCAGCCCGCCACTGCCAGATTCCCGGGAACCAGGGACAACTTCCCCGGGAGAACGCACGGCGGGCCTCAGGCTGGTGCAACGTCACGCCGGCCTCTGCCTGAACGTCACGCCACCTCTGACGCCGCAGGCCCGCCCCGCACAGAGTGCCCCTCCTTCCCCCCCCCCACCCCCGGCCTAAGTGAGCCAGAGCCCCCGAATCAGCGGCTCCTTTAACCCCGTCCTGTCTAAGCAGAAAACAGACGCCCTCCAGCGACCTACATGCAGAGGCAGGGCCAAATCCAAAGCTGAGCACCTGTGAGCTGTGAGAACAAAGAAGAGAAAGGGAAATCTCTCCCAGCAGCCTCAAAAGCAGCGGATTAAAGCTCCACAATCAACTTGATATACCCTGCATCTGTGGAATACCTGAATAGACAAGGAATGATCCCAAATTGAAGAGGTGGAATTTAGGAGCGAGATATATGATTTTTTTCCCTTTTCCTCTTTTTGTGAATGGGTACGTGTATGCTTCTGTGTGAGATCTTGCCTGTATACTCTTGCTTCCACCATTTGTCCTAGGGCTCTATCTGTCCATGGTTTTTTAAAAAAATTTTTTTTCTCAATAATTAATTTTAATTGTAATAACTTTATTATACTTTACCTTCGTTCTTTCTTTCTTTCTTTCCTTCCTTCCTTCCCTCCTTTAGACAACAAATCACCCCAAATTGAGGAGGTGGTCTCTGAGAGCAAGATTTATGATTTTTCCCCCTTTACCTCTTTTTGTGAAGGTGTATGTGTATGCTTCTGTGTAAGATTTTCTCTGTATAGCTTTGCTTCCAACATTTGTCCTAAGGTTCTATCCGTCCCTTTTTTTTTTTCTAAATATTTTTTAATTCAATAACTATATTATACTTTATTTTATTTTTACTGTATCTTCTTTCTTTCTGTCTTTTTTCCTTCTTTCCCTCCTTCCTTCCTTCCTTCCTCCCTCCCTCCCTCCCTCCTTTCTTTCCTTCTTTGCTTCTTTCTTCCTTCCTTCCTTTCCTCCTTTCCTTCTTTCTTTCCTCATACTTCTACTAATTCTCTCTACTTTTTCTCCCTTTTATTCTGAGCCGTGTGGATGAAAGGCTCTTGGTGCTCCAGCCAGGAGTCAGGGCTCTGCCTCTGAGGTAGGAGAGCCAACTTCAGGACATTGGTCAACAAGAGACCTCCCAGCTCCACATAATATTAAACGGCGGAAATCTCCCAGAGACTTCCATCATAACACAAGCACCTAGCTTCACTCAACGACCAGCAAGCCACAGTGCTAGACAACCTATGCCAAACAACTAGCAAAACAGGAACACAACCCCGCCCATTAGCAGAGAGGCTGCCTAAAATCATAATAAGGCCACAGACACCCCAAAACACACCACAAGACGTGAACCTGCCCACTAGAGAGACAAGATCCAGCCTCATCCACCACAACACAGGCACTAGTCCCCTCCACCAGGAAGCCTACACAACCCACTGAAACAACCTTAGCCACTGGAGACAGACATCAAAAACAACGGGAACTACGAACCTGCAGCCTGCAAAAAGGAGACCCCAAACACAGTAAGATAAGCAAAATGAGAAGACAGAAAAACACACAGCAGATGAAGGAGCAAGATAAAAATGCACCAGACCTAACAAATGAAGAGGAAATAGGCAGTCTACCTGAAAAAGAATTCAGAATAATGATAGTACGGATGATCCGAAATCTTGGAAGTAGAATGGACAAAATGCAAGAAACAGTTAACAAGGACCTAGAAGAAATAAAGATGAAACAAGCAATGATGAACAACGCAATAAATGAAATTAAAAGTACTCTAGATGGGATCAATAACAGAATAACTGAGGCAGAAGAACGGATAAGTGACCTGGAAGATAAAATAGTGGAAATAACTACTGCAGAGAAGAATAAAGAAAAAAGAATGAAAAGAACTGAGGACAGTCTCAGAGACCTCTGGGACAACATTAAATGCACCAACATTCGAATTATATGGGTTCCAGAAGAAGAAGAGAAAAAGAAAGGGACTGAGAAAATATTTGAAGAGATTATAGTTGAAAACTTCCCTAATATGGGAAAGGAAATAGTTAATCAAGTCCAGGAAGCACAGAGAGTCCCATACAGGATAAATACAAGGAGAAATACGCCAAGACACATATTAATCAAACTGTCAAAAATTAACTACAAAGAAAGCATATTAAAAGCAGCAAGGGAAAAACAACAAATAACACACAAGGGAATCCACATAAGGTTAACAGCTGATCTCTCAGCAGAAACCCTACAAGCCAGAAGGGAGTGGCAGGACATACTGAAAGTGATGAAGGAGAAAAACCTGCAACCAAGACTACTCTACCCAGCAAGGATCTCATTCAGATTTGATGGAGAAATTAAAACCTTTACAGACAAGCAAAAGCTGAGAGAGTTCAGCACAACCAAACCAGCTTTACAACAAATGCTAAAGGAACAAATGCTAGACAAGAAACACAAGAGAAGGAAAAGACCTATAATAACAAACCCAAAACAATATAGAAAATGGGAATAGGAACATACATATCGATAATTACCTTAAATGTAAATGGACTAAATGCTCCCACCAAAAGACACAGATTGGCTGAATGGATACAAAAACAAGACCCTTATATATGCTGTCTACAAGAGACCCACTTCAGACCTAGAGACACATACAGACTGAAAATAAGGGGATGGAAAAAGATATTCCATGCAAATGGAAACCAAAAGAAAGCTGGAGTAGCAATTCTCATATCAGACAAAATAGACTTTAAAATAAGGACTATTACAAGAGACAAAGAAGGACACTACATAATGATCAAGGGATCGATCCAAGAAGAAGATATAACAATTGTAAATATTTATGCACCCAACATAGGAGCACCTCAATACATAAGGCAAATACTAACAGCCATAAAAGGGGAGATCGACAGTAACACATTCATAGTAGGGGACTTTAACACCCCACTTTCACCCATGGACAGATCATCCAAAATGAAAATAAATAAGGAAACACAAGCTTTAAATGATACATTAAACAAGATGGACTTAATTGATATTTATAGGACACTCCATCCAAAAACAACAGAATACACATTTTTCTCAAGTGCTCATGGAACATTCTCCAGGATAGATCATATCTTGGGTCACAAATCAAGCCTTGGTAAATTTAAGAAAATTGAAATTGTATCAAGTATCTTTTCTGACCACAACGCCATGAGACTAGATATCAATTACAGGAAAAGATCTGTACAAAATACAAACACATGGAGGCTAAACAATACACTACTTAATAATGAAGTGATCACTGAAGAAATCAAAGAGGAAATAAAAAAATACCTAGAAACAAATGACAGTGGAGGCACAACGACCCAAAACCTATGGGATGCAGCAAAAGCAGTTCTAAGGGGGAAGTTTATAGCAATACAAGCCCACCTTAAGAAGCAGGAAACATCTCGAATAAACAACCTAACCTTGCACCTCAAGCAATTAGATAAAGAAGAACAAAAAACCCCCAAAGCTAGCAGAAGGAAAGAAATCATAAAAATCAGATCAGAAATAAATGAAAAAGAAATGAAGGAAACGATAGCAAAGATCAATAAAACTAAAAGCTGGCTCTTTGAGAAGATAAACAAAATAGATAAACCACTAGCCAGACTCATCAAGAAAAAAAGGGAGAAGACTCAAATCAATACAATTAGAAATGAAAAAGGAGAAGTAACAACTGACACTGCAGAAATAAAAAAAATCATGAGAGATTACTACAAGCAACTCTATGCCAATAAAATGGACAATCTGGAAGAAATGGACAAATTCTTAGAAATGCACAACCTGCCAAGACTGAATCAGGAAGAAATAGAAAATATGAACAGACCAATCACAAGCACTGAAATTGAAACTGTGATTAAAAATCTTCCAACAAACAAAAGCCCAGGACCAGATGGCTTCACAGGTGAATTCTATCAAACGTTTAGAGAAGAGCTAACACCTATCCTTCTCAAACTCTTCCAAAATATAGCAGAGGGAGGAACACTCCCAAATTCCTTCTACGAGGCCACCATCACCTTGATACCAAAACCAGACAAGGATGTCACAAAGCAAGAAAACTACAGGCCAATATCACTGATGAACATAGATGCAAAAATCCTCAACAGAATACTAGCAAACAGAATCCAACAGCACATTAAAAGGATCATACACCATGATCAAGTGGGGTTTATTCCAGGAATGCAAGGATTCTTCAATATACGCAAATCTATCAATGTGATAAACCATATTAACAAATTGAAGGAGAAAAACCATATGATCATCTCAATAGATGCAGAGAAAGCTTTCGACAAAATTCAACACCCATATATGATAAAAACCCTGCAGAAAGTAGGCATAGAGGGAACTTTCCTCAACATAATAAAGGCCATATATGACAAGCCCACAGCAAACATCATCCTCAATGGTGAAAAACTGAAAGCATTTCCACTAAGATCAGGAACAAGACAAGGTTGCCCACTCTCACCACTCTTATTCAACATAGTTTTGGAAGTTTTAGCCACAGCAATCAGAGAAGAAAAGGAAATAAAAGGAATCCAAATCGGAAAAGAAGAAGGAAAGCTGTCACTGTTTGCAGATGACATGATACTATACATAGAGAATCCTAAAGATGCTACCAGAAAACTACTAGAGCTAATCAATGAATTTGGTAAAGTAGCAGGATACAAAGTTAATGCACAGAAATCTCTGGCATTCCTATATACTAATGATGAAAAATCTGAAAGTGAAATCAAGAAAACACTCCCACTTACCATTGCAACAAAAAGAATAAAATATCTAGGAATAAACCTACCTAAGGAGACAAAAGACCTGTATGCAGAAAATTATAAGACACTGATGAAAGAAATTAAAGATGATACAAATAGATGGAGAGATATACCATGTTCTTGGATGGGAAGAATCAACATTGTGAAAATGACTCTACTACCCAAAGCAATCTACAGATTCAATGCAATCCCTATCAAACTACCACTGGCATTTTTCACAGAACTAGAACAAAAAATTTCACAATTTGTATGGAAACACAAAAGACCCCGAATAGCCAAAGCAATCTTGAGAACGAAAAAAGGAGCTGGAGGAATCAGGCTCCCTGACTTCAGACTATACTACAAAGCTACAGTAATCAAGACAGTATGGTACTGGCACAAAAACAGAAAGATAGATCAATGGAACAGGATAGAAAGCCCAGAGATAAACCCACACACATATGGACACCTTATCTTTGATAAAGGGGGCAGGAATGTACAGTGGAGAAAGGACAGCCTCTTCAATAAATGGTGCTGGGAAAACTGGACAGGTACATGTAAAAGTATGAGATTAGATCACTCCCTAACACCATACACAAAAATAAGCTCAAAATGGATTAAAGACCTAAATGTAAGGCCAGAAACTATCAAACTCTTAGAGGAAAACATAGGCAGAACACTCTATGACATAAATCACAGCAAGATCCTTTCTGACCCACCTCCTAGAGTAATGGAAATAAAAACAAAAATAAACAAATGGGACCTAATGAAACTTCAAATCTTTTGCACAGCAAAGGAAACCATAATCAAGACCAAAAGACAACCCTCAGAATGGGAGAAAATATTTGCAAATGAAGCGACTGACAAAGGATTAACCTCCAAAATTTACAAGCAGCTCATGCAGCTCAATAACAAAAAAACAAACAACCCAATCCAAAAATGGGCAGAAGACCTAAATAGACATTTCTCCAAAGAAGATATACAGAATGCCAACAAACACATGAAAGAATGCTCAACATCATTAATCATTAGAGAAATGCAAATCAAAACTACAATGAGATATCATCTCACACCAGTCAGAATGGTCATCATCAAAAAATCTAGAAACAATAAATGCTGGAGAGGGTGTGGAGAAAAGGGAACACTCTTGCACTGCTGGTGGGAATGTGAATTGGTTCAGCCACTATGGAGAACAGTATGGAGGTTCCTTAAAAAACTACAAATAGAATTACCATATGGCCCAGCAATCCCACTACTGGGCATATACCCTGAGAAAACCAAAATTCAAAAAGAGTCATGTACCAAAATGTTCCTTGCAGCTCTATTTACAATAGCCCAGAGATGGAAACAACCTAAGCGCCCATCATCGGATGAATGGATAAAGAAGATGTGGCACATATATACAATGGAATATTACTCAGCCTTAAAAAGAAATGAAATTGAGCTATTTGTAATGAGATGGATAGACCTAGATTCTGTCATACAGAGTGAAGTAAGTCAGAAAGAAAAAGACAAATACCGTATGCTAACACATATATATGGAATTTAAGGGGAAAAAAAATGTCATGAAGAACCTAGGGGTAAGACAGGAATAAAGACGCAGACCTACTGGAGAACGGACTTGAGGATATGGGGAGGGGGAAGGGTGAGCTTTGACAGGGCGAGAGAGAGTCATGGACATATACACACTAACAAACGTAGTAAGGTAGATAGGTAGGGGGAAGCAGCCGCAAGGCACAGGGATATTAGCTCGGTGCTTTGTGACAGCCTGGAGGGGTGGGATAGGGAGAGTGGGAGGGAGGGAGACGCAAGAGGGAAGACATATGGGAACATATGTATATGTATAACTGATTCACTTTGTTATAAAGCAGAAACTAACACACCATTGTAAAGCAATTATACCCCAATAAAGATGTTTAAAAAAAATAAATAAAGAAGGAAACAAGACAAAAATAATAAAGAAATTAAAATAAGATAACCATTTTTAAATATTTTAAAAAGTATAAAAATATATAGATGATTTATTTGTTAATGTTGTCACCCTAGTGGTAATCATTTCTAAGTCTTCTCTCTACCTTCTATAAATGTTGCTGAAACCCTGACCTATAATGGTATTCTCTAACCTCTTATTTCTGTCTCTCCACAAAAAATATATATTGGATTGAATATCACATTTCCTAGGAGAGAGGCACTCAATATGTTCATCTTTTAACAATTATTACACTTGCTTTCTAAACTTCTGATTTAAAAATTCTTTGGACAGGGTAAGCCTATACACACTTAACTTTAAATCATTGTATAATTACTTTTTGTTTGAATATAAAACTTTGTCCTTTATAAAAAATAAGGACAAAATAAAAATGCTCAGCACACAACTATAACCTATAATTATTTTTCTCTGAGAGTTATATATCTTTATTTTGTATCTTATTGCTATGGCTGAAAGTTTTGTCTTAAGAAGAATGCCAATGTCATATTTTAATTTTTTATTCTAAGATTGATATATTTTAATATATAAAATTTCAGATGTTAATATCCATTTCCCCTCAAATTTTACCTATGTATACTCTTGTCATATAACTTGATATTGAACTTAACTATATGATTTGATTACTTAATTTTTCTATATTAAATTATTATGTCATACATTAGATGGCATCTCTTTAACCCAATAAAAAAGCATCTTTTTTGAGTTCTATTAAGAATTTTTTGCCATAAACTAGTCTAAAAGGAAATCTTCAGAAAGAGTGCAACAAAGTACTATAGAAAGATAATGGGTTGTAAAGCCAGAAATCCTGAAGTCAGATTCCTCCAAGTGACGCTTACTGTATGCATGTGAGTGAGTTAATTAAATATACTAAACCTCATTTTTAATCTATAAATGGGGTTTATACTCCTAATTTCTTACCATTTGTCTTGAAAACAACTGTGGTAATATATTTAAGTCACCTGTCACATGATAAATTCTGAATAAATATATTTTTTCATTCTTTTAAAAAGACTTTGAAATACAACATTAAGAAAAATTAAATTTAGCTTGTGAGCTTTAGAAATTGTTAATTATTGAATCTTTTGTGTGTTCATGTTTTCAATATATCTCTTTTCACATATACAAAAAAAACAAAACAAAACAAAAGGGACATATATTAGTCACGGTTCTCCAGAGAAATAGAACCAGTATGATGGATGGATATATAGGTAGATAGATAGATAGATAGATAGATAGATAGATAGATAGATAGATAGATAGGTAGATAGATAGATAAAGTAGGTAAGCAGATAGATTTGTTATAAGGCATTACCTTACATGATTACAGAGGTAAGAAAGTCTCAAGATGTGCAGTCAGCCAGCTGGAAACCCAGGAGATCCAATGATGTAATTTCAGGCCCAATCTGAAGGCCTGAGAACTAGGAAAGACACCATTATAAGTTATAGTTAAAGAGCTGGCAGCATTTATCTCAGAAGGGCCAATGTTTCAGTTCCAGTCTGAAGACAGGAAAAAGACCAAAGTTTTAGCTCAAGGCAGCCAGCAGCCAGTCAGGAGGAATTCCCACTAAGTAAGAGAAGGGTCATCTTTTCTTTTTTTTGGTCTTCAACTGATTGAACGAGGGCCATCCACATTAAGGAGGGAAATCTGCTTTACTGGATCTGTTGATTCAAATGTTAAACTCATCCCCAAATATCTCTCAGAAACACCCAGAAATGTTTGACCAAAATATCTGGGCACCCAATTGTTTATTCAGGTTCCCACATAAAATTAATCATCACAGAAATAGAAATGGAAAGGTTACTTTTTGACAACACAAATTTTAGTGTGGTTTTACTTCTGACAATTTCTAACCACAGAAATGACCCCTGAAGCATATGGTATTTCCTTGGGAATTAACTGTTGCATTAGGGTTAATCGTCCTCAACAAAGAACTTCATGAGACAGCCATTAATCTGACTTGATCATTATTGCTTAATTACTAACTGAATTCTATTCCTTGTGTACAAATTGAGTCTCATTTCAATGTTTTTCCACTTAAAATGTTTATTCATGATACTTCTGGCATATAATAAACTAATGATGAAAACAAAAGATAAATTAAGATAATCACAAGCACACAAACTGATTTAATATTTTGAAATCTATATTCATTTATTTTAAAAAATAAATATTTATTTGTGCTTTATTTGTTCATTTATGACTAAATCACATGTATCAACATTAATACTATTCTTTTTTTTATTGAAGTATAATTGACTTACAACATGTTAGTTTCAGGTGCACACATAGTGATTTGATATGTCTGTTTATTACAAACTGATCACCACCATAATAAGTCTAGTTATCATTTGTTACCATACAAAGTTATTACAATATTGTTGACTATATTCCCCATGGTATACATTTCATTCCCATGACTCATTTATTTTGTAACTGGAAATTTGTAACTCTCAATCTCCCTCACCTATTTTATACATCTCCTTGCCCCCTTACACTCTGGCAACCGCTTGTTTATTCTGTATCTATGAATCTGTTTTGGTTTTGTCAGGTTTGTACCTCTACATTTTCTTTTTTTTTTAGATTCCACATATAAGTGAAATCATATGGTATTTGTCTTCCTCTGTCTGACTTATATTAGTTAGCATAATATCCACTAGGTCTATCCATATTGTTGCAAAGGGCAATATTTCATTCTTTTTTATGGCTGAGTAATATTCCACTGTGTGTGCATGTGTGTGTGTGTGTGTGTGTGTGTGTGTATACCACTTCATCTTTATCCATTCATCTCCAGACAAACACTTAGATTGCATTTCTATCTTGGCTATTGTAAATAATGCTGTAATAAACATAGGGGTGTATATATTTTTTGAATTAGTGTTTTTATTTTTTTTTTGGAAAAAATAGGCAGAAGTAGAATTACTGGATCATATGGCTATTCTGTTTTTATTTTTGAGGATCCTCCATACTGTTTTTCATTGTAGCTGTGCCAATTTACATTTCCACCAACAGTATACAAGGGTTCTCTTTCTTCCACATCCTTGCCACACTTGTTATTGTTGTCTTTTTGAAAATAGCCATTCAGACAAGTTTGAGGTGATATTTCCTTGTGGTTACAATTTGCATTTCCCTGATTATTAGTGATGCTGAGCATTTTTTCATGTTTCATTTTTTCAGGCCATCTATATATTTTCTTTGGAAAATTGTCTATTTGGGTCCTCTGCCTGTTTTTATCAGGTTGTTTTTTAATGCTGAGATTTATGAGTTCTCTGTATATTTTGAATATTAAACCCTATCAGATATACCATTTGCAATATCTTCTCCCATTCAGTTGGTGACCTTTTCATTTTGTGGATAGCTTTCTTTGTTGTGCAGAAGCTTATTACTTTGATGTAGTCCCGTTTGTTTATTTTTGCTTTTGTTTCCCTTGCCTGAGGAAACATATCCAAAAAAATATTACTAAGACCAATGTCAAAGAGCATACTACCTTTGTTTTCTTTGAGAAGGGTTTCAGGACTTACATTTAAGTCTTTAATCTACTTTAAGTTTATTTTCATATATGGTGTGAGGAAGTAATCCAGTCTAATTTTTTGAATGTAGCTGTCCAGTTTCCCAGCTCTATTTATTGAAGAAGCTGTATTTTCTTCATTGTATAGTCTTTCTTCCTTTATTGCAGATTAATTGATCATGTAAGTGAGGTTTTATTTCTGGGCTCTCTATTCTGTTCCATTGATCTATGTACCTGTTTCTGTGCCAGTATTATACTGTCTTAATTAGAGTAGCTTTGTAGTACAGCTTGAAATCATGTAGTGTGATACCTGTAGTTTTGTTCTTCTTGCTCAAGATTGCTTTGGTTATTTGCGGTCTTTTGTGTTTCCATACAAACTTTTGAATTCTTTGTTCAAATTCTGTGAAAAATGCCATTACTATTTTGTTAGGAATTGCACTGAATCTGTATGTCATTTTAACAATATTAATTCTTGCAATCCATTAGCATGGTATCTTTCCATTTGATTGTTTCATCTTCAATTTCTTTCATCAATGTCTTATAGTTCTCTGAGTACAGATCTTTTACCTCCTTGGTTATATTTATCTTCAGGTATTTTATTATTTTTCATGCAGTTGTAAATGTGATTGTTCCCTATTAGTGTATTGAAACACAGCAGGTTTCTGCATATTAATTTTGTATCCTGCAACTTTACTAAATTCATTCATGAGTTCTAATTTTTTGGGGGGGCATATTTAGGATATTTTTTGTATAGTATCATGTAATCTGCCTACCACATAGACCCTTTCTTCCCTGACTTATTTTGCCCTAGAGCACTTAGCAATATTCAACATACTCTTATTTGCCACGTTTGTTTATTACTGAGAGTTTCTGTCTGTAGATTGCAAGTTTTAGTTTCTTTCCCTGACCCCTGCCCCTCCATGCATCCCCTCTACCTATAAGAGTATCTGTCATATAATTAGTATTTGTTAAATGTTCATAGATTATTGAATAAATATTTAACATAATCAGAAAAAAATTGGTGACAATTTTACCTCTTTCTTTTCAATTGGATGCTTTGTATTTCTTTTTCTCATATGATTTCTTTGGCTAGGATTTCCAATCCTACGTTGAATAACAATGGCAAGAGTGGGCATCCTTTTCCTGAACTTAGAGGAAAAGCTTTCAGCTTTTCATCTTTGAGTATGATATTAACTGTAGGTTGTCATATATGGCTTAATTATGTTGAGATATGTTCCCTTTATACCCACTTTGTTGAGAGTTTTATCATAAATGCATGTTGAATTTTGTCAAAAGTTTTTTTTCGGAGTTTCCCTGGTGGTGCAGTGGTTGAGAGTCTGCCTAACGATGCAGGGGACACGGGTTCGTGCCCCGTCCGGGAAGATCCCACTTGCCACGGGGCGGCTGGGCCCGTGAGCCATGGCCGCTGAGCCTGCGCATCCGGAGCCTGTGCTCCACAATGGGAGAGGCCACAGCAGTGAGAGGCCCGCATACCAGAAAAAAAAAAAAAAAGTTTTTTCTGCATATATTGAGATGATGATATAATTTGTATTCTTCAATATATTAATGTGGTATAGCACATGGATTTGTAGATATTGAACCATTCTTGCATCTCTGGGATAAATCCCAATTGATAATAGTGCATTATCCTTTCAATGTATCACTGAATTTTATTTGCTAATATTTTGTTGAGGATTTTTTGAGGATCTTTGCGTTTATGTTCATCGGAGATATTGGCCTTTAATTTTCTTTTTCTCTGGTGCTTTTGTCTGGTTTTGGTATCAGGGTGATGATGGCCTTGTAGAATGAATTTGGAAGTATTATGTTCTCTTCAACTTGGGGGAATAATTTGAGAAGTATAAACGTTAACTCTTCTTTAAATGTTTGATAGAATTAACCTGTAAAGCCATCTGGTCCTGGACTTTTGATTATTTTAAGTTGTTGACCTCTTAAGTTTGAACACATTCTTATAATCCTGCATTTTACTCCCATTTCCACATTTAATGTTCTTTACACCATATCTTACATATTTTTGTTTTGTGTATCCCTTAGTTACTTATTTTGGAAATAAATGATTTTACTACTTTTGTCTTTTAATCTTCCAAACTGCTTTATATGTGGTTGATCTACTACCTTTACTGTATATTTGCCTAATTTACCAATGAAATTTTTTTCTTTCATAATTTTTATATTTCTACTTGTGGTCTATTCTGCTTAGACGATTCCCTTTAACATTGTTTTAAAGCAGGTTTACTGGTGCTGAACACTTTTAGATTTTGCTTGTCTATAAAACTCTTCATCACTCCTTAAATTTGAATGATATCTTTGCAGCTTGGTTTTCTTCCTTTCATTACTTTAAATATATTGTCCCACTTCCTGTTGGCTTGCAAAATTTCTGCTAAAAAGTCAGCTGAAGTCTTATAGGAGTTTCTTATATGTAATCAGTTGCTTTTCCATTGTTGCTTTTTTTTTTTTTTTGCGGTACGCAGGCCTCTCACTGTTGTGGCCTCTCCCAGTGTAGAGCACAGGCTCCAGATGCGCAGGCTCAGCGGCCATGGCTCATGGGCCCAGCCACTCTGCAGCATGTGGGATCCTCCTGGACTGGGGCACGAACCTGTGTACCCTGCATCGGCAGGCAGACTCTCAACCACTGCCACCAGGGAAGACTCCCATTGTTGCTTTTAAGATTCTATATTTATCTTTAATTTTGGTCATTTTAATTATAATTGCCTTGGTGTGAATCTCTTTGGGTTCACCTTGTTTGGCACTCTTTGTGTTCCTGTAACTGACTGTTTCCTTTATCAGTTTTGGGTGGTTTTAACCTATTATTTCTTCAAAATTTTCTGTTCCCTTTTCTTTGTCTCTTCTTCTGGGAACTGTACAATACAAATGTTAGTAGCCTTGATGTTTTTTCCAGACATGTCTTAAACTATCCTCTTTTTTTTTTTTAAATGATTATTCTCTCTTTTCTGTTTTGCCTGGGTGATTTCCACTTCTCTGTTTCAATTCTCTGATCCATTCCTCTGTATCATTTAATCTACTGTTAATTCCTTCTAGTGTATTTATTATTTTAATTATTTTATTCTTCAGCTCTGTTTGGGTCTTCTTTGTATTTCCTAACTCTTTGTAAACTTCTCATTGTGTTCATCCAATCATTTCCTGAATTCATTAAGCATCTTCATGATCATTACCTTGAAATTTTTATTGGTTAGATTACTTATCTCCACTGTTTATTTTTTTTTCTGGGGTTTTATCTTATACTTCATTTGAAACATATCTCTGTCTCCTTATTTTGCTTATTTTTTTTGTTTGTTTTTTTACCCATGTAGTAGGTCAGTTATATTTCCCAACTTGGAGACATGGCCTTATGTAGGAGATGTCTTATGAGCCTCAACAGCACACTTCCATTTTGTCACCAGAGCTACATGCTCTAGGGATGTCACCTATGTGGGCTCTGTGGGCCCTTCTGTTGGGGCAGGAATGACTGTGAATGCACTGGAAGGTTGTCTGTCCTCAGCTTTGTTAGCTGCCAAGAACTGCCTCCTGCAGAGGCTGTAGTTTTGCTGGTCAAGAGGACTAGATCTTGGCATGGTTGGTTATGCAGTCCAATGAGTCTCAGATCTGGTTCCAGCCTGCTGTTGTGTGGGGTTAAGTTCTCACAGTATGGTTACCCAACTTGTGGTGTCCCAGACTGGTGTTAACAGCCTTGCTAGCAGGTAAGCTCTTGGCACTAATAGGTTAGAAGGAGGATCAAAAATGGTACTTGCCAGCAGCAGTATCCTTGTGGTAGAATGAGTTCCCCAAAATGGCTGTTGTTAGTATCTGTGTCCTAGGGGTAGTCCCAGTTGCATCCTGCCTCTCCTTGAGGCTCGCCAAGAGCATCAGGGGGGCCTGACAAAGGCTCCTCTCAAATTACTGTCTCTGTTCTGTCTTGGAGCATATGAGACTATGTATGTGCCCTTTAAGAGCAGAGTCTCTTGTCTTATACAGCCTTCTGGCTCTCCCATATGTAAACCCAACTGGCCTTCAAAGCTAGACATTCTGGGGACACCTTCCCAATTTGGTAGCCCTGGGATGGGGAACATGATGTGGGATTCAGACCCCTCAGTCTTTAGGGAGAACCTCTGCAATTGTGATTATGTTCCTGTTTGTGGGTCACTCATCCTGGGGGCGTGGGTGTTGACTGTACATGTCTTTAGCCCTCCTATCCATCTTATTGTGGCTCTTTCTATATATCTTTAGTTGTGGAAAATCTCTTATGCTAGTCTTCACCTTGTTCTCAAAGATAGTTGTTTTGCAAGAAGTTGTGATTTTTGTGTGTCCATGGAAAGAGGTGAGCTCAGAGTCTTCTTACTCTGCTATCTTATTCATACCTTCCTTGATACCATTCATCTTTAAAGAATAATTAATTTTAGCACATTATTCACCATCTGTACAAAGATTGTTTTCTTTTGATTAAAGTCAAATAATGTTTATTACAGAAAATTTTGTAAATGCTTAAATGAGAAAAACACATCATATTTTACCACTCAAACTAAATTAATGATGCATTTTGGATATTGTCTTCACATGTTTGTTTTTTTTGTTTTTTTTCTGTATTTACCTTGCATGGCAAGTCAATACTTTAGCATGAAGTTGTTTCTGTATTACCTCACATTCATTTTATATACTATTTTAAATGGCACACTTCAATCATAGAAATTTGTCTATATTTTTTATTTTAGAATTTCATGTAAAATTTATTTGCACAAAGTTCTAAATTTAGAAACATTTCAAACTCTCCCCCAAAGAAATAAAGTGATCAAGGTGAATTATGCTGGGACCAGGAGAGGAGAATCACCACAAGTAAAAGTAACATATTTGAGTAGCTCTAATATACCTTCCCTGGGATGAGGGCTACCTACTTGTGTTAATTTAATTCCCATTCCAATTTATTAAATTAGTTAACATTGCCTTACTTTAAATAGTAGAAACTGAGACATTATTAAATTAAATAATTTACTCAAAGTCCCATAGCTAGTAGTAGCAAAGCAATGATTTGATTCCAAGCCATTTGCACTTTTGTTTAGGCATTAGGGAAGTGGTGAAGAGGGAACATTTTAGCAAGCTTCCTATTTTATTGGCTAAAATTATAAAGTGTAAAATGAAAAATATCCTCCTGCCTTGTTTCACGTACCACATTTTGTTCTCTAAAAGCAAATTATTCCAACTCTTTTAACTGCTACTTACATTTAGATGTTACTTCTAGCTAATATATTTATATAGGCATTCTTATTATATTTATTTTATTAATATCTTATTGATGCCTATTATGAGATAGAAAGCAATACTACATGAAGCACTCCTGCTTCCTCCATCCCCCAAATATATTCTCACATTAAACCAGTGTACATTACTTTTGACTATGTAAATATTTTTCATTGCTGTGCTGAGCTGTGTTAATACTAAGATTAAATTACAGGTAAGAAAAGAGATTAGCTCAAGATGGCAGAGTAGAATGACATGAGCCCTTCTTACAAAAACATCAAAATCACAACAAACTGTTGAATAACCATTGACAAAATAATGCTGGAACCTATCAAAAAAAGATACCTTACATCCAAAAACAAAAAAGAAGTCACAGTGAGATGGTAGGAGGGGGTACATTAGCAAAGAAATCAAGTCCTATACCCTCCGGGTGGGCAACACATGAACTGGAAAACAATTATAACACAGAAGTCATCCAACAGGAGTGAAAGTTCTGAGACCCAAGACATGTTTCCCACCTGGGGGCCTGGCAATGAGAGGAGGAATCCCCCGAGAATCTGACTTCGAAGGTCAGAGGGATTTGATTGCGAGACTTCCACAGAAATGGGGGAAACAGAAACTCCACTCTTGGAGGGTACACACAAAGTTGCGTGTGCACCAGGACCCAGAGGAAAAAAGCAGTGACCCCATAAGAGACTGGACCAGACCTACCTGATAGTATTGGAGGGTGTGTTGCAGAGGTGGGTGGCTGCTGTGGTTCGCTGTGGGGACAAAGACACTGGCATCAGCAGTTCTGGGAGGTACTCATTGGTGTGAGCTTTCCTGGAGGACAACATTACCCCCACCAAATAGCCTGTAGGCTTCAGTGCTGTGTCGCCTCAGGTCAAACAATTGACAGAGAGGAAACACAGCACCACTCATCAAGAGACAGGTGAATTAAAGTTTTAGTGAGCATGGCTCTGATCACAAGAGGGACAAGACCCAGCTCCATTCACCACCATTCTCTCCCACTGGGAAGTTTGCACAAGACTCTTAGACAGGCTCGTCCACCAGAGGGAAGACAGAAAGAAGAACTACAATCCTGCAGGCTGTGGAACAGAAACCACAATCACAGAAATATAGAGAAAATGAAATAGCAGAGGAATATGTCCCAGAGGAAGGAATGAGATAAAACTCCAGGAAAACAACTAAGTGAAGTGGAGATAGGAATCCTTCTGGAAAAAGTATTCAGAATAATATTAATGAAGATGATCCAAGACTTTGGAAAGAGAATGGAGGCAAGGATGAAAGACATGCAAGAAATGTTTAACAAAGACCTTGAAAAACTAAAGAGAAACAAACAGATGAACAATGCAATGACTGAAATGTAAAACATTAGAAGGAGTCAATAGCAGAAGAACTGAGACAGCAAAACAGATAAGTGACCTGGAAGACAGAATGGTGGAAATCACTGCTGCGGAAGAAAAAAAGAATGAAAAGAAATGAAGACAGACTAAGACCTCTGGAACAACATTAAACACACCAACATTCATATTATAGGGTTGCAGAGGAGAAAAGAGAAAGAAAGAACCCAAGAAAATATTTGAAGAGATATATGCTGAAAGCTTCCATAACATGGGAAAGGAAAGAGTTACCTAAGTTCAAGAAGTGCAGAGTCCCAGGCAGGATAAACCTAAGGAGGAACACAGAGAGACACATAGTACTCAAACTGACAAAAATTAAAGACAAAGAAAAAATATTAAAAGCAACAAGGGGAAAGCAACAAATAACATACAAGGGAACTCCCATAAGATTATCAGCTAATCTCTCTGCAGGAACTCTGCAGGCCAGTAGGGAGTGGCATGGTATATTTAAAGTGATAAAAGGGAAGAACCTACAACCAAGAAAACTCTACCCAGCAAGGCTCCCATTCAGATTTGATGAATAAATCAAAAGCTTTACAGATAAGCAAAAGCTAAGAGAATTCAGCACCTCCAGACCAGCTTGCAACAAATGCTTGAATAACTTCTCTAGGCCAGAAAGAGACCAGCAACTTAAAACAACCTTATGTATATATAGACTTCTGTATCAAAACCTCATTGGAAAAGAAAACCCCAAAACTACAATAGATACACCCACAAAAAAGAAAAAGCAACCCAAACACAACACGAAAGACGGTCATCAAACCACAAGAGAAGAAAACAAAAGAGGAAGGGAAGAAAAAAGATCTATAAAATCAAGGTCAAAACAATTAACAAAATGCCAATAGGAGCTTACACATCAATAATTACCTTAAACGTAAATACATTAAATGCTCCAACCAAAAGACAAAGACTGATGGAATGGAAAAAAAACCAAAATCTGTATATACGTTGTATAAAAGAGACCCACTTCAGAACAAGGGAAACATACAGACTGAAAGGGAGAGGATGGAAAAAGATATTACATGCAAAGGAAAATCAAAAGAAAGCTGGACTAGTAATACTGATGTCAGATAAAATAGTCTTTATTTTAATTTTTGTAACATCTTTATTGGAGTATAATTGCTTTAAATGGTGTGTTAGTTTCTGCTGTATAACAGTGAATCAGCTATATATATATATATATATATATATATATATATATATATATATCACCATATCCCCTCCCTTTTGTGTCTCCCTCCCACCCTCCTTTTCCCACACCTCTAGGTAGCCACAAAGCACCGAGCTGAGCTCCCTGTGCTATGCAGCTGTTTCCCAGTAGCTATTTTACATTTGGTAGTGTATATATGTCAATGCCACTCTCTCACATCATCTCAACTTACACTTCCTCCTCCTCTTCTCCTCAAGTCCATTCTCTAAGTCTACATCTTTATTCTTGTCCTGCCCCTATGTTCTTCAGAAGCTTTTTTTTTCCCTTTAGATACCACATATATGTGTTAGCATTCGGTATTTGTTTTTCTCTTTCTGACTTACTTCACTCTGTATGACAGACTCTAGGTCCATCCGCCTCACTACAAATAACTCAGTTTCAATTATTTTTATGGCTAATATTCCATTGTACACATGTGCCACATCTTTATCCATTCATCTGTCCATGGACACTTAGGTTGATTCCATATCCTGGCTACTGTAAATAGTGCTGCAATGAACATTGTAGTATATGATTTTTTTTTGAATTATGGCTCTCTGAGGGTATATGCCCAATAGTGAGATTGCTGGGTCATATGGTAGGTCTATTTTTAGTTTTCAAGGAATCTCCATACTGTTCTCCATAGTGGCTGTATCAATTTACATTCCCACCAACAGTGCAAGAGGGATCACTTTTCTCCACACCCTCTCCAGCATTTATTGTTTGTAGATTTTTTGATGATGGCCAGTCTGACCAGTGTGAAGTGATAGTTCATTGTAGTTTTTATTTGCATTTTTCTAATGATTAGTGATGTCGAGCATCCTTTCATGTATTTGTTGGTAATCTGTATATCTTCTTTGGTGAAATGTCTATTTAGGGCTCCTGCCCATTTTTGGATTGGGTTGTTTGTTTTTTTTTATATTGAGCTGCATGAGATGCTTGTATACTTTTTCAGATTAATTCTTTGTCAGTTGCTTTCTTTGCAAATATTTTCTTCCAATCTGAGGGTTGTCTTTACATCTAGTTTAAGGTTTTCTTTGTTTTGCAAAACTTTTAAGTTTCATTAGGTCCCATTGGTTTAATTTTGTTTTTATTTCCATTTCTCTAGGAGGTGGGTCAAAAAGGATCTTGCTGTGATTTATGTAATAGAGTGATCTGCCTAGGTATTCCTCTAAGAGTTTTATAGTGTCAGGCCTTACATTTAGGTCTTTAATCCATTTTGAGTTTATTTTTGTGTATGGTGTTAGGGAGTGTACTAATTTCATTATTTCACACTTAGCTCTCCAGTTTTCCCAACAACACTTATTGAAGAGGCTGTCATTACTCCATTGTATATTCTTGCCTTCTTTATTAAAGATAAGGTGACCATATGTGAGTGAGTTTATCTCTGGGCTTTCCATTCTGTTCCATTGATTTATATTTTTGTGACAGTACCATACTCTCTTGATTACTGTAGCTTTGTAGTTTAGTCTGAAGACTGGGAGCCTGATTCATCCACTTCCATTTTTCTTTCTCAAGATTGCTTTGGCTATTTGGGGTCATTTGTGTTTCCATACAAATTGTGAAATTTTTTGTTCTACTTCTGTGAAAAATGCCATTGGTACTTTGATAGGGATTGCATTGAATATGTAGATTGCTTTGGGTAGTATAGTCATTTTCACAACGTTGATTCATCCAATCCAAGAACACTGTATATCTCTCCATCTATTTGTATCATCTTTAATTTGTTTCATCTGTGTCTTATAGTTTTCTGCATACAGGTCTTTTGTCCCCTTAGGTTGGTTTATTCTTAGGTATTTTATTCTTTTTGTTGCATTGGTAAATGGGAGTGTTTCCTTAACTTCTTTTTCGGATTTTTCATCATTAGTGTATAGGATTGCAAGAGATATCTGTGCATTAATTTTGTATTCTGCTTCTTTGCCAAGTACATTGATTAGCTCCAGGAGTTTTCTGGTAACATTTTTAGGATTCTCTATGTATAGTATCATGTCATCTGCAAAGAGTGACAGTTTTACTTCTTCTTTTCTGATTTGGAATCCTCTTATTTATTTTTCTTCTCTGATTGCTGTGGCTAAAACTTCCAAAATTATGTTGAATAATAGTGGTGAGACTGGGTAATCATGCCTTGTTCCTGATCTTAGTGGAAATGGTTTCAAGTTTTCATCATTGAAAATGATGTTGCCTGTGGATTTGTCATACATGGCCTTTATTATGTTGAGGTAGATTCCCTCTATGCCTACTTTCAGGAGATTTTTATCAGAAATGGGTGTTGAAAACTGTTGAAAGCTTTTTCTGCATCTATTGAGATTATCATATAGTTTTTATCCTTCAATTTTTTAATATGATTTACCACATTGTTTGATTTGTGTATATTGGAAAATCCTTGCATTACTGGGATAAACCCCACTTGATCATGTTGTATGTTACTTTTAATGTGCTGTTGGATTCTCTTTGCTAGTTTTTGGTGAGGATTTTTGTATCTATGTTCATCAGTGATATTGGCCTATAGTTATTTTTTCTTGTGACACCTTTGTCTGGTTTTGGTATCAGGGTGATGGTGGCCTTTTAGAATGAGTATGGGAGTGTTTCTCCCTCTGCTAGGTTTTAGAAGAGTTTGAGAAGGATAGGTGTTAGCTCAACACAAAATGTTTGAAAGAACTCCCCTGTGAAGTCATCTGGTCCTGGGCTTTGGTTTGTTGGAAGATTTTTAATCACAGTTTCAATTTCAGTGCTTGTGATTGATCTGTTTATATTTTCTATTTCTTCATGGTTCAGTCTCAGAAGGTTGTGCTTTTCTAAGAATTTGTCCATTTCTTCCAAGTTGTCCATTTTATTGGCATATATTTGCTTGTAATAATCTCTCATGATCCTTTATATTTCTTCAGTGTCAGTTGTTACTTCTTTTTTCATTCTAATTCTGTTGATTTAGTCTTCTCCCTTTTTTTCTTGATGAGTCTGGCTAATGGTTTATTACTTTTGTTTATCTTCTCAGAGAACAAGCTTTTAGTTGTATTGATCCTTGCTATCATTTCCTTCATTTATTTCTGAGCTGATCTTTACAATTTCTTTCCTTCTGCTAGCTTTGGGTTTCTTTTGTTCTTCATTCTCTAATTGCTTTAGGTGTAAGGTTAGGTTCTTTATTTGAGATATTTCTTGTTTCTTGAGATAGGACTCAATTGTTATAAACTTCCCTCTTAGAACTGCTTTGGCTGCATCCCATAGGTTTTGGGTCATCGTGTTTTCATTGTCATTTGCTTCTAAGTACTTTTTGATTTCCTCTTTGATTTCTTCAGTGATTTCTTGGTTATCTAGTAGTGTATTGCTTAGCCTCCATGTGTTTGTAACTTTTACAGTTTGTTTTTTTCCTGCAATTGATATCTAGTCTCATAACGTTGTGGTCAGAAGAGATACTTGATAAAATTTCCATTTTCTTAATTTTACCAAGGCTCGATTTTTGACCCAAGATATGATCTATCCTGGAGAATGAGCCATGAACACATGAGAAGAAAGTGTATTCTGTTTTATTGGAATGGAATGTCCTATAGATATCAACTAAGTCCATTTTGTTTAACATGTCATTTAAAGCTTGTGTTTCCTTATTTATTTTCATTTTGGTTGATCTGTCCATTGGTGAAAGCCAGGTGTTAAATTCCCGTACTATGATTGTGTTACTGTCTGTTTCCCCTTTTATGGCTGTTATCATTTGCCTTATGTACTGAGGTGCTCCTATGTGGAGTGCGTAAATATTTACAATTGTTATATCTTCTTTTGGACTGATCCCTTGATCATTATGTAGTGTCCTTCTTTGTCTCTTGTAATAGTCTTTATTTTAAAGTTTATTTTGTCTGATATGAGAGTTTGTACTCCAGCTTTCTTTTGATTTCCATTTGCATGGAGTATCTTTTTCCTTCCCCTCACTTTCGGTCTGAATGTGTCCCTAGGTCTGAAGTGGTCTTTTCTAGACACCATATACACAAGTCTTTTTTTTTTTTTTTGTATCCATTCAGCCAGTGTATAGCTTTTGGTTAGAGCACTGAATCCATTTACATTTAAGGTAATTATCAATATGTATGTTCCTGTTACCATTTTCTTAATTGTTTTGTGTTTGTTATTGTAGGTCTTTTCCTTCTCTTGTGTTTCCTGCCTAGGCAAGTTCCTTTAGCATTTGTTGTAAAGTTGTTTTTGTGGTGCTGAATTCTCTTAGATTTTGTTTGTTTGTAAAGTTTTTAATTTCTCTGTCAAATCTGAATGAGATCCTTACTGGGTAGAGTAATCTTGGTTGTA
Source organism: Delphinapterus leucas (assembly GCF_059928025.1). Taxonomy (NCBI): domain Eukaryota; kingdom Metazoa; phylum Chordata; class Mammalia; order Artiodactyla; family Monodontidae; genus Delphinapterus; species Delphinapterus leucas. The sequence goes on from NC_143147.1 coordinate 35,180,972, forward strand.
GGCTTTTCTGCTTCATCACTTTAAATATGGCCTGTCACTCCCTTCTGGACTCCAGAGTTTCTGCTGAAAGATCAGCTGTTAACCTTTTGGGGATTCCCTTTTATGTTATTTGTTGCTTTTGCCTTGCTGCTTTTAATATTTTTTCTTTGTGTTTAATTTTCATTAATTTGATTAATATGTGTCTTGGCATGGTTCTCCTTGAATTTATCCTGTATGGGACTCTCTGAGCTTCCTGGACTTGATTGACTATTTCCTTTCCCGTATTAAGGAATTTTTCAACTATAATGTCTTCAAATATTTTCTCAGTCCCTTTCTCTTTCTCTTCTTCTCCTTGGGACCCCTATAGTTTGAATGTCAGTGCATTTAATGTTATCCCAGAAGTCCCTAGGACTGTCCTCCATTCTTTTCATTCTTTTTTTCTTTATTCTGCTCTGTGGTAGTTATTTTCACTATTTTACCTTTCAGAACACATATCCGTTCTTCTACCTCAGTTATTCTGCTATTGATTCCTTCTAGAGAATTTTTAATTTCATTTATTGTGTGATTCATCATTTTTCGTTTGCTGTTTAGTTCTTCTATGTGCTTGTTAAATGTTTCCTGTATTTTCTCTAATCTATTTCCAAGATTTTGTAACAGCTTTAGTATCATTATTCTGAATTCTTTTTCAGGTATACTGCCATTTCCTCTTCATTTGTTTGGTCTGGTGGAATTTTACCTTGCTCCTTCATCTGCTGTGTATTTCTCTGTCTTCTCATTTTGCTTAACTTACTGCATTTAGGTCTCCTTTTCACAGGCTGTAGGTTCATACTTCCCACTGTTTTGGCATCTACCCCCAGTGGGTAAGTTTGGTTCAGTGGGTTGTGTAAGCTTACTGGTGGAGGGGACTGGTGCGTGTGTTCTGGTGGATGAGGCTGGGTCTTGTCTTTCTTGTGGGCAGGACCATGTCTTATGGTGTGATTTGAGGTGTCTGTGAACTTATGGTTTTTGGCAGCCACTCTGCTAATGGCTGGGTTTGTGTTCCTTTCTTGCTAGTTGTTTGGTATGAAGTGTTGTGCACTGGAGCTTGCTGGTCATGGGTAGAGCTGGGTCTTAGTATTGAGATGGAGATCTCTGGGAGAGTTCTCACCGATTGATATTACATGGGGCTGGGAGGTCTCTGGTGGTCCAATGTTCTGAGCTCGGCTGTCCCACCTCAGAGGCACAAGCCTTCCAGCCAGCCAGAGCACCAAGACCTTGTCAACCACATGGCTCAGAAGATAAGGGAGAAAGAAAAGAGAAAAAAAAAGTAAAAGAAAGTTATTAAAAAAGAAATTTAAATATGTAATTAAATTAAAAAATTAAAAAGTAATAAAAAAGAAGACAGCAATCAAACCAATAAGCAAATCCACCAATGATAACAAACACTAAAAACTAAACTAAGATCAACATAAAATTAAGAAACTAGTCTGTCGCACACAGCAAACTTCAAGTCTACAGTAGCTCCCAAAGTCCACTGACTCAATTTTGAGATGACTTATTGTTTATCCAGTTATTCCACAGGTGCAGGGTACCTCAAGTTGATTGTGGAGATTTAATCTGCTGCTCCTGAGGTTACATGGAGAAATTTCCCTTTCTCTTCTTTGTTCACACAGCTCCTGGGTTACAGGTTTGAATTTGGGTCTGCCTCTGCATCTAGATTGCCCTCTGGCGTCTGTTCTTCCCCCAGACATGAGGAGGTTACAGGAGCAGTGATTAGGGGGCTCTGGCTCACTCAGGCTGGGGGGGAGGGAGAGGGACAGAATGCAGGGTGAGCCTGCAATGGCAGAGCCCAGCTTGAAGTTGCCACAGCCTGAGGAGTGCCAGGTTCTCCCGGGGGAAATTGTCTCTGGATCATGGGACCCTGGTAGTGACAGGCTGCACAGTCTCCTTGTTGGGAAAATGAGGATAGTGACCTGTGCTTGCACACAGGAATCTTGGTGGCTGCAGCAGCATTAGCATTTCATGCCCATCTTGGTGTCTTTGCTGATAGCCATGGCTCAAGCCTGTTTCTGGAGCTCATTTACACGGTGTTCTGAATCTCCTCTCCTCCTGCACCCTGAAACAATTGTCTCTTAACTCTTAGGCAGTTCCAGACGTTTTCCTGGACTCCCTCCCTGCTAGCTGTGGCACACTAACCCTCTTCAGGGTATGTTCACACAGCCAACCCCAGTCCTCTCCCTGGGATCTGACCTCCAAAGCCCAAGTCTCAGCTCCCAGCCCCTACCCGCCCTGGTGGGTGAGCAGAGAAACCTCTTAGGCTGCTGATTGGTGATCAGCACCAATCCTCTGTACACTTTGCCCTCTGCACCCCTGTTGCTGTTCTCTCTTCTGTGACTCTGAAGGTTTCCTCCAGCCCATCCCCTGTCTCCACCAGTGAAAGGGCTTCCTAGTGTGTGGGACCTTTTTCTCCTTCATGGCTCCCTCCCACAGGTGTAGACCCCATCCCTATACTTTTGTCCCTGTTTTTTCTTTGGCCCTACCCAGGTATGTGGGGAGTTTCCTGTCTTTTGGGAAGTCTGAGGTCTTCTGCCAGCATTCAGTAGGTATTCTGTAGGAGTTGTTCCACATGTAGATGTATTTTTGTTCTATTTGTGGGGAGGACATTGATCTCCATGTCTTACTCCTCTGCCATCTTGAAGGTCCTCCTAAATTATACTTCAGAATAAACTGTTATAAGAGAAAAAGAAAGACACTACATAATTATCAAGAGATCAATCCAAGAAGAAGATAATAACAACCATAAATATATATACACCCAACATAAGAGCACCTCAATATATAAGGCAAGTTCTAACACCCATAAAGGAAGAAATCAACAGCAACACCATAATATTGTGGGACTTTAACACCCCACTCTTATCAATGGACAGATCATCCAGACAGAAAATCAAAAAGGAAACACAGGCCTTAAATGACACTTTTAGGCCAGATGGACTTAATTTATATTTATAGAACACTTCATCCAAAAACAGCAGAATACACATTCTTCTCATGTGCACATGGAACGTTCTCTAGAATTGACCCAATGCTGGGAATAAAGCAATCTTCAGTAAATTTAAGAAAATTGAAATCATACCAAGCATCTTTTCTGACCATTAGAAATAAACTACAAGAAAAAAAAAAACTGTTAAAAACATAAACATGTGAAGGCTAAACAATATGCTACTAAACACCCAGTGGAACACTGAAGAAGTTAAAGAAAATTTCAAAAAATACCTAGAGACAAATGAAAACAAAAGCACAACAATCTAAAACCTATGGGATGCATCAAAATCATTTCTAAGAGGGAAGTTTATAGCAATTAAAACTTACCTCAGGAAACAAGAAACATATCAAATAAACAGCCTAACCTTACACTTAAATCAACTAGAGAATGAAGAACAAACAAAACCTAAGGTTAGTAGAAGAAAAAAAATCATTATTATCAGAGTAGAAATAAATGAATAGAGACGAAGAAAGCAATAGCAAAGATCAATGAAACTGAAAGCTGGTTCTTTGAAAAGGCAAACAAAATTTATAAACCTTTAGCCAGACTCATCAAGAAAAAAAGGGAGAGGACTCAATAAAAGTAGAAATGAAAAAGGAAACGTTACAGCTGACACCACAGAAATACAAAAGACTATAAGAGACTACTACAAGCAACTGTATGTCAATAAAACAGGCAACCTGGAAGAAATGGACAAATTTTTAGAAAGGTATATTATACCAAGACTGAACCAGGAAGAATGGAAAATATGAACAGACCAGTCACAAGTACTGAGATTGAAAGTGTGATTAAAAAATATCTTCCAATATACAAATGTTCAGGACCAGATGGCTTCACTGACAAATTCTATCAAACAGATAGAGAAGAGCTAATACCTATCCTTCTGAAAATGTTCAAAAAATTACAGAGGAAGGGAAACTCCCAAACAAATTCTATGAGGCCATCATCAGCCTGATACCAAAACCAGACAATGATACCACGCACACACACACACACACACACAAAATTACAGGCCAATATCACTGATGAACATAAACTCAAGTATCCTTAACAAAATTTGAGCAATTCAAATCCAATGATACATTAAAAGGCTCATACAACATGATCAAGTGGGATTTATCCCAGGGTTGCAAGGATTCTTCAATATATGCAAATCAAATAGTGTGATACACCATATAAACAAAGTGATGAATAAGGACAATATGATCAACTCAATAGAGACAGAAAAAGCTTTTGATAAAATTCAACACCTATTTATGACAAAAACTCTCCAGAAAGTGGGCCTAGAGGGAACATACCTCAACATAATAAAGGCCATATATGACAATCCTACAGCTAACATTATACATAATTGTGAAAATCTAAAAGCATTTCCTTTAAGATCGGGAACAAGACAAGGATATCCACTCTCACCACTTTTATTCAACACAATTTTGGAAGTACTAGCTATGGGAATCAAAGAAGTAAAAGAAAGAAAAGGAATGTAAATTGGAAAAGAAGTTAAACCATCACCGTTTGCAGATGACATGATACTATACATAAAAATTCTTAAAGATGCCACCAGAAAACTACTAGAGCTCATTAATGAATTTGGCAAAGTTGCAGGTTACAAAATTAATACAAAGAAATCTCTTGCATTTCTATAAAGTAACAACAAAAGACCAGAAATTCAAGAAACCATCCTATTTACTATCATATCAAAAAGAATAAAGTACCTAGGAATAAACCTACCTAAGGAGAAAATGACCTGTACTCTTAAAACTATAAGATGTTGATGAAAGTAATAAAAGATGACACAAACAGATGCAGATATACCATGTTCTTGGATTAGAAGAATCAATATTGTCAAAATGACTATACTACCCAATGCAGTCTACAGATTCAATATAATCCCTATCAAATTACCAATGGCCTTTTCCACAGAACTAGAAAAAAAATCTTAAAATTTTTATGGAGACAAAAGGACATTGAGTTGCCAAAGTAATCTTAAGAAGGAAAAACAGAGCTAGAGGAATCAGGCTCCCTGACTTCAGACCACACTACAAACTTACAAACTATAGTCATCAAAATAGTATGGTACTGGCACAAAAACAGAAATATAGATAAGTAGAGCAGGACAGAAAACCTGGAAATAAACCTACGAAGCTGTGGTCACTTAATCTACAATAAAGGAGTCAAGAATATACAATGGAGGAAAGACAGTCTCTTCAATAAATGGTGCTGGGAAAACTGGACAGTTACATGTAAAAAAAAAAAAAGGAATTAGAATATTCTTTGACACCATACACAAAAATAAACTCAAAAGGGATTAAAGAATGAAATGTGAGACCGGAAACTATAAAACTCTTAGAAGAAAACATAGCCAGAACACTCTCTGGCATAAATTACAGCAATATCTTTTTTGATCCATCTCCCAGAGTAATGGAAATAAGAACAGAAATAAACAAATGGAATCTAATTAAACTCAAAAGTTTTTGCACAACAAAGAAAACCATAAATGAAACAAAAAGGCAAGCCACAGAATGGGATAAAATATTTGCAAATGATGTGACTGACAGAGGATTAGTCTCCAAAATTTACAAACAGCTCATGTGGCTTAATATCATCAAAACAAACAAACCAATCAACAAATGGGCAGAAGACCTAAACAGACATTTCTCCAAAGAAGACATACAGATGACAAAGAGGCAGATGAAAAGATGTTCAACATTGCTAATTATTAAAGAAATGCAAATCAAAACTACAATGAGATACCACCTCACACCAGTCAGAATGGCTAACATAAAAAATCTACAAACAATAAATGCTGGAGAAGGTGTGGAGAAAAGGGAACCCTCCTACACTGTTGTTAGGAATGTAGACTGGTGCAGCCACTATGGAAAACAGTATGGAGGTTCCATAAAAAAAACTAAAAATAGAGCTACCATATGATCCAGCAATCCCACTCCTGGGCATATACCTGGAGAAAAACATGGTCCAAAGGTGTACACCAATGTTCATTGAAGCACTCTTTACAATAGACAAGACATGGAAGCAAACTAAATGTACATCAACAGAAGAATAGATAAAGAAGATGTGGTCCATATATACAATGGAATATAACTCAGCCATTAAAAAGAATGAAACAATGCCATTTACAGCAACATGGATGAACCTAGAGATTGTCATACTGAGTGAAGTAAGTCAGATAGAGAAAGATATATATCATATGATATCACTTATATATAGAATTTAAAAAAAAAGATACAAATGAACTTATTTCCAAAACAGATTCACAGACTTAGAGAAAAAACTTATGGTTACTGGGGGTAAGGGTGGGCGGGAGGGATAGACTGGGATTTTGGCATTGACATGTACACACTGCTATATTGAAAATGAGTAACAACAGCAACCTAATGTATAGCACAGGGAACTCTGCTCAATATTATGTAACAACTTAATTGGGAAAAGAATTTGAAAAAGAATAGATACATGTATATGTATAACTGAATTGCTTTGCTGTACTCCTGAAACTAACACAAGTTGTTAATCAACTATATTCCAATATAAAATAAAAGTTCAAAGGAAATAAAAGATATAAAATATGAGAATAGAGAATAAATAAATAAATAGATAAATAAATATATGTATGTTTTAAAGAAGGTATTTTTCCTGTCACAGAGTAGGTGCTCAATGAACATTGTGGAAATTAAATGGAAATAAAAGTACACACAAATTTTAACCTAAAATAAAATATATAATTAAAATAAAATATCTCAATGTAATATGAGACTTTTAAAAATATAATCTTTGAAATCTTTTTTAATGCTATTAGATTTATTGTTTGCTGGATGCTTTAGATTCCTGTTTAATTAATGGTAAAATTTTTTCTGGTCTTACATTCATAAATATTTTAGTTCTATTGATAATTTAGCTGGGTATACAATCATAAGCTAACAAAAAATTTTCATCAGAACTCTCAATGTATTGTTCATTTCTTATGACATTCTGTACTGCTCTTGAGAGGACCAATACAGTTTTGACATAGGTTTTTTTAATTTTATTTTATAGTTGATCTCACATGAAAGACTTTAGGTATTCTCTTTTTTTCTTTTGTCCTACATTTTCAGTGTGGTTCTTTGCTGTGGATCTTTTTTTAATTTACTATTCTTTGCAGTGATACCTTTCAACATGGAAACACAAGTTCTTCAGTTCTGGGAATTATGCTTGTACTATCACTCCTAAATTCCTTCTCTTTGTTTAATACTGCCTTTCTGAAATTAATTTTTAATGAATTTTGACTCATTAAACCATTACTTTTCTTTTCTCTCCTATGTCCAGCTGTGATATTGTGATTTATAAGAAGAAATATATACTTGGTCTTCATCCTGTTTCTGGTAGAGAACTCCTAAATCCCTTGGAATTTCATAAGTGATAAGAGCAAGTGTCTTTTTTTATGTTAATGAGGTGAATTTTAGATTGCCTCAATCATGTGATTAGAGGTCTAGAACTTTTAACCTCACCATCTGATTTCCAGGGAGTAGAGAGGAGCTGGAAGTGAAATCAGTGTCAATGGCCAATGATTCAATCAGTCATGCCTATGGAATGAAACCTCTATAAAAATCCAAAAAGGACTGGGTTCTGAGACCTTCTGGGTTGGTGAAAATGTGAAAGTGCTAGGAGATTGGAGCACCTGGAGAGGATATGGAAACTCTGTGTCCCTTCCCACACACCATGCCCTACATGTCTCTTCCATCTGGCTGTTCATCTGTATTATTTATCATATTCTTTTGAAATAAACTTGTAAATGTAAGTAAACAGTTTTACTAAGTTATGTGACCTGTTCTAGCAAATTAATCAAACTTGAGGAGGGGGATCACAGGAACTTCCAACTTGTAGCTAAGTTGGAAAGAAGTTATGGGTAATCTGGAGACCTGCAATTTGTGATTGACAACAAAGAGGGGGCAGTATTGTTGAACTGAGTCTTTAACCTGGGAGATCTGATACTATCTCTGGGTAGATAGTGTCAGAATTGAGTTGAATTCTAGGACACAAAGTTGGTGTCCTGAACACTGCTTTATAGACGTGGGAAAACACTGCCCCTACTCCCCTCTCCCTGCCCCACATTTTGGAATTGGGTCCAGAAACCTAAAAGACCACCCCATCAATTTGTCTCAAATATTTTTAACTTTTAAAATATTTACTTATTTTTAAATGTAAAATCTTCTATTAAGCATTTTACTGTCCATTTTTAATTTCATTATTTTTAAATTAAATTCATTGAAGTATAAATTACATTGATTTCAATGTATACTTTTTATATGTAGAGTTCTATAAATTTTGACAGATGATACAATTATGTAACCAATATCACAATCAAAATATAGAATATTGCCATCATTGCAAAAAGATCTCTTGTGCCATTTTGTTGTCAGTCTCTTCTTGCCACCAACTGATATGATTTTGGTTTTTGTATTTTTACCTTTTCCAGAATGGGATCACATTTTAGGTAATATTTTGAGTATTACATCTTTCAATAACATAATGCTTTTAAGATTCATTCCTTCTGTTAAATTTAACAGAAGTTCACCAATTCTTACTTCTGAGTAGCATTCTATTTCTGGATGTATTATAATTTTATAATCCATTTATTGTTTATAGATATCTGGGGGTTTTTTTGTCATGAAAAAGTGGACATTCCCATTCACATAGAGGGTTTTTTTGTATGTAAATATGTTTCGGTTACTCTTGAGCAAATGCATTATTGATAGTTGGGTTGTGATAAGTATATGTTTAACGTTTAAACAACTGTCAAAATTTTGTCCAAGGAATCTGTATAATTTTGCATTCCCACCAGCAATGTATGAGATTTACAAGGGCTCTTCTTTGCATTCATGCCAGTACTTGATATTTTTACTTTTTGTTAGAAATCTTTGCAGGCATTTGAGTTTTGACTTCCCCTACTAAACCTAAGGCAGTTGCCACTCTGCCATCCACTTTTAACCTTTTTTAAAATTTTTATTAGAGTATAGCTGCTTTACAATGTTGCGTTAGTTTATGCTGTACAGCAAAGTGAATCAGCTATATGTATACATATATCAGCTCTTTTTTTGTATTTTCTTCTCATTTAGGTCACCACAGAGCATTGAGTAGAGTTCCCTGTGCTATACAGCAGGTTCTCAATGGTTATCATTTTATACATAGTAGTGTATATATGTCAATCCCAATCTCCCAATTCATCCCACCTTCCCTTCCCCCTTGGGTACCCATATGTTTGTTTTCTACATTTGTGTCTCTATTAATCTTTCAGAAATATGTTCAGACTTCTGCTTTCAGAAAGATGGAGTATATGTACTCTTCCCTCTCCTTTCCACTAAGAACAGCTAAAACCCATCAACATTATGTACAAAACAAATATAAGACCCTAAAAGTTGGAGAGAACAAGGCAGCCTAGCTAGGGACCTTGGGCCAAAGGGACAACACAGTGTGATTTCCCTGGGTTTTATTTTTGTCTCCTGTACCCAAGACTTGGAGCTAAAGAAGTCCTGTAACTTGAAACACCCACAGGTACAGACAAAAAGAGATCTAACAAAAGTTTGTTCTCTCTAGCCAAAGGACCAGGAAAGAGGCAGCCCTTATAAAATTGAAAACTTTTAGAAAATAACTTCTCTACTACAGACAATTACTACAAAACAAAACCAAAACTATGGACCCACCCCCAATCCATGCCAGAAAAGGCCAAGTGGGGGACCTTAGGCTTCCACTAGTACTAGGATGTAATGAGGCTTCTCCATATCCCCACTGGGATGGTTTTATGGGAAACAACATTTTCATCCTTACTGGCCAGTACCAAGCCATCACTCCTTCGTGTCAGTGGAAACAACTGACGAGGCCAAAACTTCTATCCAACAGTAATGAAGTGTTTCTCACCTTCCCAGTCGGGGTGGTGTCTGAGGAGTCCCAGTGGGTAATCAGGACTTTCACTATTACCCAGTAGTACTAAGACAACCCTCACCATGGTGTTCATGGGACCATGAAAGGAACCATAACTTCCAATTTTGCCCAAAAGTAACAAGAAATATACCACCTTCAGGTGTCAATGGAGGTCCAGTATGGAACCTAGATTTCTACCTTCACCTGGTGGTAATATTTTAATGACTATCCTCTATATCACTGATATGACCTTCTATCATATGATTTCTATTCTATTTTTAGTGTATTATTTTGCTCTGCTGTAGTTTGTCATGAACAAATTGCTTTCTTAGTGTTTTAATATTACTTATTTTGTTACCTTAACATTTTATTCTTAAATATAGCTCCATATACTTTGTTTTCCCTAATTCCTGTACAAAGGTATTGTTGAAAAATTTTCTTCTATTTCCTAGAAAAAAAACACACTTTTCCCCCAGAACTAATTCCTTTCTTCCTTTATTTCCTTTTTATTTCATCATTTCCATTTTCTTTTCTTTCTATTATTATTTGCTCTAGAATTTTTGTATTGTTTTCCTGTCATATCTTTCTACACTCTGTTAATTAAGTACACTGCTTCATCTGGATCTTGCATTTGATAAAGTGTCTTGTGAGTGTGTTATTTTTTGGCTCCCTTTAAATATTAGATGACCTTTGTGTTTGGGTTTTTCCTTCAGAGTTTCAGATTAAAAACTGATGGTTGTAGTTTCTGTTATGTATTCCATGTAATGATTTTCTCTCAGCTTTGGCAGTGGGGCTGGGGCGAGGTCAGTAAAGGGTTTTATAGATAGTGGATGTTTTCACTGCTCTATTTTAAAGTTCATACTGTCTTGTTGGAGTTATGTAAAATACTGTGGGTACTGGGAGTGGAAGAACTTTGACTTGTACAGTTATCCCAGTTTAATGTGATTCTAATATATGAGTAACATCCATTCCTTTCTCATTCTAAGCCAGTGCAACAAGAAATAACAGAGGACTTATGCCATCTCTTTCTGACTCTTATTCACAGTGAGCAGATGAACCTCACTTGGGCTACTGTTTTTGCCCTTTATCAACATATACTTCTAGGGATTTAAATTTGCTTTTCATTAATCATTAATTATTTAACTGTTGGCGATAATTAGTATTGTTGCTTTTCTCCCATCAGAAGGAAGCTAAATGATAAATTCTATTAATGATGTCAGTTTCTAACAAGCAAGTCACTTGAAAAAAGAAATACATTCTAATTCTTCATGTTTTAGCTTCACTCCTTTCTCATCTGGCCCACTACTGCCTCACCATCTCTTCCTTTCAGACCATAATCATCAAGGACACATTCTAAATTAGTAAAATTAATTTAAATTCCTCACTTACCCTTCTCCCCACAATGCTGATGTCTGGTGGTGATTGGTGGGAGGTGCTGATGGGGGTGGTGGGGCTGGGTTGATGAGGAAGACATTTCTGTGGATTAGTAGTGCTTACTTTCAAATTTCATTGGTTTATTGCTTTACTACTAGACAATATATTTTAAGATTTTTGATACAGGATCTGTCCTGCTCACAAGGTTGAATGTTGCTAGTTTATTTTTGCTACTTTTATTTGTTTTTTGTTTATTTCCTTTAGATATATACGATGGGTGCTGTGAATTTTGATTTAATCTTCAAATTTTTCAACTACCAAAATTTAGTTAACAACTTATTTATGATTTTGGCTACATTATGGCAGTGATAGAACTTGTATTGATTAGGATATTTCTCATTTAGGTCTAATGCTATTTATGGCAACAATAGCAATGAAAGTTGTAATCTCAAGCCCTGTTTTAATTGGATAATTTATTGTTTCTTAACTAATATCCTATTCTTTTCTTAGAAATGCTCATTTTTATCAGAAGAATGACTGGTGACTGAGGACAGATGTTTGAGTGTAAATGTACTATTTCAAATGTAAAACCAACTCAAGGTTCAAATCCTATCAATGGCAAGTCAATTGAAAAGTACCTATATACATACAGGATAGATAGTTTTTAAGCTCTCAATGTTGGCCAGAAACTAGTTAAAATAGTTAACCTCTTGGTGATATTCCCTAGTTTGCCTGATGCTGCCATCAATGTAGGTGGACACACACACACACACACACACACACACATCCTTACACAAAAACATCAGCTTTTGGAGCAGTTGTCATGACTTTCAAAGAAGTTACAGTGTTGTACATCAACGTCACTACAAATATCACCCTATAGAAAGAAGATAAAATAAATTAGTTGCTATTCTTTACATTCTAGGTTTGTCATTGAAGGAAACAACCATTGAGAATTGGGGTCAAAGTCCCATGAATGTCTCTAATACCTTGGAATAATTTTATCTCATTAGGAATGCTTCTATCTGAGGAAAATGTTACCATATCTAGATGCCCCTGGTGAAAGAATGAAGGATGCAACTTGTCCCTAAGTCAGAAAATATGAAAGCATGTGTCAAAACAAAAAATATCTAAAAACATATTTTACATTTCAAATAATCACCCATGTCTAGTCACAATACATGTCCTTCAACCAGATATTCTCTCCTTTACTTGTTTGCATTTGGAACATTAACCTTCTGACTACAGTTTCCTTATTCCACTTTCTCCTTTCCTAGCTAGGATTAATTTTAATCAGATGGTAATTAAAATAGGTACTGCATAACCAACTCACATTTCTGCAGGTAATTAAAGCTTTTAAATGAATGCATTTTTTTCCACTCCCAGTTCTTGTTAGAAGCAATGGCATATGATTTGTATTTCCCCTTGCAGCACAATTCTTGTTGCAGTAATGGCTCAAGTTCTAATAAATCTCTTGCAAATACCTTGTCTGGGCTTATCATTTGTTCTTTTCCATAAAAGTATATAATTCATAGTTGTATGCTATTGAGTCTGAAAACCACAATTTATTATTGTTTTAATATGAAATAGTGGGGAGTTGTGTCAGAAGGTGGGTTACTTGTGAAAACCCCAGAACAAAGAAGACCAGCATTTTTATTATTTACATTCTCATTTCTTTTCTTGTATGATATCTGAATATGATACAAAAGACTTTCAAAACAAAAATTCCATTTGGAGGAAAATAATAACCTTGAGAAATGTGGTTATATTTCCTGCTCATTTACTACATTTCCATGTTATAAAAACAGACCACCCACTTACCTATAGTGAAGTAAATTCTTTATGGAACACTTGCTCATTGTCATTACTTTTAAGATGGACTCTTGAGGAATCTCTACATGCACTCATTAAGTAACATGCAAATTACAGCTCCAATAAATAGAGCTGCTGTACATGATATTAAAAAAGCAAAGGTTTCCTCTCAAACAGGGTGCCATTTCTCACAGTTATTGGTATATCATACATCGTCCATCCTGGAGCTGCTTGAATGTCACTGGCAGCCCCAAGCTCAGAGCACTGGATCACTTGCCAACCATGTGACCAGTCAACAGTAGCCCACCAAAATCTCTCTCCTTGGGAAGGGATTGCCTCTTAGCCATTGCCAGTCTCTGGTGAGCAGCTCACTATGCATCTGGTGATTATGAAATCTCATTTCATTACATTACTAATTTACAGGGAATGAAATTATAAACTAAGTGATTACTGAGTGTAATTTATGGTCCATGTAATTATATAGCTGTCAAAGTAGAACTGGCAGTGGAATTACATGTGGACAGGGGCTGCACTTTTGCCTGGTCTACTGAGTTTGTTAATTGTCCACAGCTGCAAATATTTTTTGTACTGCAAGATCATCAACCTTCAATTTGGAGAGCCTAGCTAGAGCTGGTTATAATTACCTGCCTGACTGGAAATGTTACCTATTGGTTTAGAAGACCTTCAGGTAATTGGAAAATTACTCCTCCAGGCTTTTGGTCAATGGAGAAGAACACGTCCACCTTCCTGGGGGAAAGAAAGGACCTAATGAAATAGTAGCAAGTAATGAAATATACAGAGCCATGAAAACACTTTATTTCATAATCTATCTATATATATTCATACTTAGATGTATATAATAAAGGTAACAGTGATAGAAAGGTAACTTAGTGTTGCTATAATGAAAAATAAACAGAAACAAAATCTACTTTGTTCTTTCTCAATAAATTAGATCTTTAATTATGACTTTGTTAAGCAAATCTTAACATTTATGGCTTGTGAAGGAGACCATGTCTGCAAATAATTAGAAGCAGGTGAAACATTCCAGAACACCTTAACCTGTTGCCAAAACAGACAGGTGAAAAACAAAGCAGAGTGGACCCTTAAAGCCAAAGGTTTTGTTTACACAGCTACAATCTGATTTGATGGGCTTGTTTCCCATCCCTCAATAGAATCACTCGTTGTTTTGCTGTTTTCATTTTGTAGATATTGCCTAGAAAGCATAAGCTCTTTTTCATACAGCAGAGTAGTTTGTGCTGCAGATAATCTGAAAGTTTTGATGCATAAACAGAGGTATGTAAACTATATTGTCTATATAAATGTGTCAGAAGCCCTGTGTAACTTTATTTTTAGCTTCCTCTGTTGTTGCATAATTAGACCATAGAACTATTGTCCCCTTGCCCTTTTCTGCTATTTCTAGGATCAGATCTATCCAGATTTCTGCATGAGAGGTCCTCCTGAATAATAACAAAGGTTGTTATATATTTCCTATTTTCCTTAGAACCAGAGGATAGTCAGAGAGTGGAAGGTTTTGTTCCTGAGATTTGGCATATATAAATGTTAACACCACTGATAGGGAGTAACTGATTTATTTTTAAGTCTTGAGTTAAAATTAAAACTACAAGTAGTGGTTTTATAGTTAAGTAGAATTTTATCTGTCTACTAGTAGGACACAAATTAATTTTATTTAAAATTTTGAGTTTACTATGTACCAAATACATTGTGCAATTTTCTAATAGGTTATAACATGACATAGTAATTTGATAGCAGAATAGTTTATCATCAGGAAATAATGTTGTTGGAAGGAGTCCCTGAGAAGGTCTGAGTATAGGAAAACTTTTTTTGTCTCAAATTTGATAAAATCATATATTATAACTAGCAACCAGTGAATATTTTTTAGAAAGCAATTTGTCAATTTTATCAAGTCCATGTGGTCCCTTAGATTCAACTTAAGAAAGAAAGTAGAGATTTATAGTCAGGAAGATGTTCATATAAAACATTCTTTATTAGTAGTAAAAGATTAGAGACAACATAAATTCCATTTCATGGAAGATGGTTTTAGTAAACTATGATATATAATTACGATATAAGTTGAAGCGGAATGAGCAAGGTGAAGCATTGTATTGTAATGATGCCTATAAGCTGAGTAAACATAGAAAATTGAAAATAAGTGGAAAAGAGAAAAATAAAAAGTGAACAAGTTAGGTTGGTGGAATGATGCATAGATTTACTTTAGAAGTACCATTATTAAAGAGTTATTTGTGTAACACATATTACAGAATATTTTAAGACAAAGAAAAAGCTACCTTCTCCTCCAGTTTCCTATTGAATTCTGAGGCTCTTAAAAACCTGTCTGGCTGATCACAGAACCCTAGTTTCCCAAGCTCTGAATCAGCTGGAAAGCTTTCTAATGGCCATGATATCCCCAAGACTCATTCGATTAACTACAATCTGCTGCCAGCTCTGAAGCATTCAGGCAAAAGTTTAGAAAATGCCTGCACTTCCGGTAGCACTTCATTTGTTGGTGTCAGTACAAATAATGGGGCAGAGTTTGTGAGGGAAATGCATTTGTAGTCAGGTTGCTGGAATTGTTTGGTGAAAAGGAGACAGTCAAAACTAGCATTTCCTCTAAGTTAATAAAAATTCACAGTGAGCGACCCTATATAAAGAATTACTCTTGTCTTAGTGATCTACGGTCACTGGAAATTCAGCTTCAGTTTCTCAGGGTTCTAATGCAAACTGATTTTCAGGTAGTGTGAGTCACTGTACAGTAGAAAGCTAAAGAAAATAGAAATCAAGTGGAAGTTAACTTTCAAGAGAAAAATATCAAATTATGATGTCAAATAATTTACTTTGTTCTTAACTGCTAAATTTATCTATGGAGTCCTCAGAATACAGAAGACTGTAATTGATTTTGCATTGGTTAATTTAATCCAAACACATGCAACTCTTTTTGTTTACTTATCTGAATAAAATCACCATATATTTTCTTAATTCTGCATTCTCTTCTAGATTCAAGAAGTTCATTAGACATGGAAAAGTTTCATCCTCTTCCATCTTAGAAACACTTTTGTCTCTCGTACCCCCTTCTCGCCTATCTATAAATACATGTAAATATTTCTCCATCCTTGACCAGATTTCAGATGCAAGCATATTTCAATAACTTCTACAGCATTCTATTCCATCACCATATGCTTTCCAAAAATAGAGGGTCAGATTGGTGTAAGGAAAAAACGGTTCCCTTAAACTTCTCATGATACAAATGGAAAAATACAAACCAGATCAAATCAGCTTAATCTTCCCACTTAAGTAAAAAAAGAACAGAGAGCAAATGTAGCTGAAGTTCATCACCAGACTCTGCCTATTAAATAAAAAATCCTCATCTTCATGCCATACCCCTCCCTACCATTGTTCTCTCTCCCTCAAGGATTCTCATAAGGAAAGATTTCTCTTAATTTCCTTGAAGTTCTGGGTACAAATGTGTATTCACAATGCAGCAAAAAAGGACTAAAAAATCGATACCCTAGACTTGGGCTCTATCTTAGGCTTTGGAGGAAATAGCCACTCTTCTTTTATCTCCATAATGTGGTTATTTATGGTACACTTCTGTCATTATACTTCTTAGACCCCCTCCGTTGAGTTTGTGTAGGAGAGGGGTAGGAAATGTTGTAAAATATCCTCCAATACCTTAGGTAGAAAAGGGCAATTCACCTCTCAGTTCTCACTTTACCTCTCTCTAGTTTGGTGGCTGTAAAACTTTTGATTGCCTTCTTTCCCATTTCCTGAGAGAGACTGAAAAAATCATTTTTAACAACAGATGTTGATCTGAATATGCAGAGCATTTAATTGAGCAGTTTTTGCCACCCTACTCTTATTAAAATTTTTAATGTCCCAGCTGCTAAGAGAAAGGTATTTAAACCTAGACATGATTTGCATAGCAATCAAACTGGATGCATTCAATCCAATAACCAAGTAAACTGTGCAATACATAATTTGGGGAAAGTAGGCCACCCAAAGGAGGAAAACCATTCTCCAGGAACCCTGCTCCACAAGATGTCAGCTTTGCACATGGCTTTCTAATACGTGTTGATATTTTAAACATTCCTTCACTTCAGGCTAATTGGCAGTGGTCCCTGCATCTGTCAGATGTCATGGGAAGGAATAAGAGCATTTATCACCCTATTTCAAAGAAATGCATAATGGTTGTATTTTTATTTTCTTCCATATTTTATTTTTAAAAATGTTTTCTTCCCCTAGCGTTTATCTCATTAGCAAAATGGTGAATTATTTCCATCTGGAAGGCTGGGGAAATTGCCTTGTATTATAGAGACCAAGCCAAAAACTAACATGATAAGTTATTTATTAGTTCTGGCCCTCTATTCCTTTACCCTAGTGGGGGTTGTGTAGATACTTAGTCGTTGCTTATTTGCAATCCTTTTATTTAAATGGAAAGCAAATGCTGATATTTCTACATAGAAAAGAAGTACTTATATGCAACCAAATAAACTAGGAATACCTGTGTCAAGATCCAGACCTTAAAGCCAGTTATGGAGATATCCATTGTACAAAGGAATACAAATGTAACAGGGAAGAGCCAAATCTGATTCCATGTTAGATGTCTTTCTTTTACTTTAACTTTTGTTTCCCATTGCTTTTGTTCACTAAAAGGATACTGTCTATATGCAATAGCCTGTCTTGGGGAACCCTGCTCCCCTGCCTGAATGTTAAACCAAAGTGCCTTTGTCCAGGGAAACACCTGGACCCTATCCACCTGTGGATGGCTGAAAGAAAGAAGAAATTAACACATCCCCTCCCTGCGGTTGGCCGTTCCAGGGGATATTTGCAAAATTTATGGCCTTTTTACTTTACTTCCTCATCTCCTCCCCCTCTCTGTGCATCCAAACCCCAATAAGATTTTTTGTTTGGAGACACTAACTAGTCTGCCATGGTCTGGGCCTGCCGGCTCTCTGAATAAAGTCGTATTCATTGCCTCAACATCTCATCTCTGATTTATTTGTCTGTTGTGTGGCGGGCAGATCAAGCTTGGACTCAATAACACAATGAGTGAAAGTTTTATAACTGAGCATCATTACTGATAGGCAAATCTGTGGAATTATTGCTCCTGAAAAAGAGAGCTCCAATAAACTAGTGGTAAACTGGAAGTATATCACTGATTACCAGCACTAAACATAATCTTTCAGGTTTAGATTGGGAGAAAAGATATAATGACACAAGCAAAGAAAAGAGTGTGAAAATGGATGAAGTACAATCAATAAGGGACAATACGACTAAGTAGTCTTCTCCTAATACTGGTGATCTTTAGGGGAGTTCTGATATGACAAGACAGGATGAGGATGTCAAGATCTCCAAAGCACAAATGAAATAGTGATGAATAACTCCTTCAGTGCTTTGTAATGATGACTACAAAGGAAGTAAATGGAACACATGCATATACAGTAATGAAACACACTTGTGTCCTAAGTATGCATTTCAGGCAGCATACACTGTAGTACATATAAGAAGTGTCATGGCATTCTTGTCATTGCTCTCTAATAAAAATAGCAAAATAGTTTGATATGAGCAAGGAAGATGATTAGATGTCTTTTGTAGCACATCTACAAAATGGGTTATCTTCACCTATCAGTCTTTGAGCCATTCCATAGCTCTATAAATTGCAGAACACTGATAGTACTACAAATTATGCTCATATATAGGAATGCAAATACATTTTGTCTGGTTGGGTGCAATTGATTATTCCCTGTAGATAATTACCAGCTTCTCCTATTTGTACATTAATTACAGCATTTGTGATTGATTGGGGGTGTGTGTGTTTGAATTTTTCTTTGAACAAATTATAATATTTTATTTGTTCCCTCATTAATGGGATAAAATTTGGCATGTGTTAATTTTATATTTGTATAAGATTCTTAAGTTTAGCCTTTCAAAAATTTAATGAAAGAATTTGCTTTCTATAAGAAAGCATCCTTTCTTCTACAAAGGATGTTGGCATAGTCAGAGAACTAATGTTAGAGAGCAGTGCTTCTACATGTGGAAAACAAACATGACCTGTTCCTGAAATAATAAGTAAAACATCCAGGAAAAATTTTATCCGAATCAAATTGATAAAACCAATACTCAAGGCTCACATTGAATAACTGATTAAGCAGACATTGAACTAAAGGTTATGCTATAGGGAAATGATATGTCCAGCTTGGATGAAGTATAAATATGAATGGTGTGGAAAACAGCAAGAGGATAGAAGTACACAGAAAAATGTTTCAGAGTTGAACAGACAGAGAATATTTCTTTATCCAAGCTATAGTTTCCCACCAATTATTTATTGAGGAAAAAAAAGTGTTGTTGTTTTTTTTTTAACATTTTTGTATACCTATTTTTATGTGTATGTTAGGCTGTGTAATCCAATATCAGCTCCATTATTATCAATACATCATCTTGTTGTCAAAAGTTCTAACTTAAATAATTCCTCTATGGGTTACTATAGATACTTGAATAAGATGTGCTTTTTCTAATTATGTATTATT
Organism: Delphinapterus leucas; assembly: GCF_059928025.1. Lineage (NCBI taxonomy): Eukaryota > Metazoa > Chordata > Mammalia > Artiodactyla > Monodontidae > Delphinapterus > Delphinapterus leucas. The sequence goes on from NC_143147.1 coordinate 35,200,616, forward strand.
GTGTCCTGCACAAATAAAACTTGGTAAGTAGTACTTCTTTTAAAAATCTATTTCAGCAAGACAAATCTATCCAAGTATGCTTTATATTGCATCAGCATTTAAGGTATCTTTTATAAAAGGTAGTAAAATGATTGAATACTGCAAAATTATAATATTAATCTGATACTTCTGTGCTTTTAGCTGTCCATTCTACAGACAAAATTTGTCATGGACAATTATTATATTTTATTATATATTTTCAAAATGTCAATGCATATTCCAATTTACTTTGTTCCATTGCATCCTGTGGCTAATGAATTATCTTCATAATTATGAATATGAGCTACAAATGCCAATGCCAATTGGACTCCAATTTCAATTACTCAAAGGCATATTACTTTTTATTACTTTTATTACTCAAAGGCATATATAACAGGAAGTGGGAACCCCTAGGAGTCACCTTAAAGGCTGACTACCACACCTTATTCATACATAAGTGTTATTTAAAGCGCCGCTATTCTTGAACAACTATCATTGTATTCTCATAATTTTTAGTTTCTTTTATTACTGTAGAATTGGGCAAGATATATTTTATTAATCAATTCAGTGATGTTATCAACTCTTCAGGTTTATTCTCATGATATGTGGTTAGACATATGATCAAGTTCTTGATTAAAGACTGAGGTTACACAATTTGCAATTAAAACATAAATGAAAATAGACTTTTTATATTAGAAGGAAAAAATAAAAAATGAAATTGTATTCTTGAGTTTTTCTCTACAAGAGAAACATTGTCTTCTCTAAGTGAAGTTGAAAAATGTCTGGTTTATTAAATACTGATTTAATTTAATGAACAAAGCACGGTTTATTATCATAGGTAAGTGCTTTTGAAGAAGTTCTGCTGATATGATTAAGTTACTAGCATGTCTGTATACAAGAAATGGTTCAATACTAACTGAAAGTCCCCTGAATTATCCATGGGAATGTAGGGATGGTGGACACAAATGAGGTGGGACACTATAGACTCTTGGCATCTTTCAGTCATTCAATTTAAAAAAATGAAAGGTCTGTCTAGCCTGTGAAAAAACTTATCTGCATTTAAATATTATTTTAAAAATTATCCATGCTCCCATTATTAAGAGTATGTGCTTTGGACCAGTATGCCATGATTCAAATAGGAATTCTATTTCAAACTTGATTTGTGACTTTGGTCTAGTTTCTTTATTGACTTGCCATTCATCTTCATAAGGTATAAAAATGGTATAGTAACCATGCCTGCTTCACATTTTATTGTACAAATTAAACGTGATATTAATAGATGTGAAGTATTTAGAATGCATTCAGCATATAAGTGCCTGGAAATATAACATATTATTGTTTATCAATAGAACTTTAGTTGTATCAAGAGTTCATGATGTCAATTAAATTATCTTACTATGTGTGTTGGCACATACTTACTGCTCAGATTATTATTTCCATTGCTAACTACCTATAAAAATCTTAATATGTAATATACACAGAGTTAGTAATAAATGTACTAGGTGTTCTACAGAGTATATTGTTAATATGTAAGACAATGACAACTAATGTTCATTTCTCATTTCCTATGGGTTATGATACACTTTATATTCCTTATTATAAAGTTATCTGTGTAGAAACATGTAAGATAAATAATATTATTGTCTCATTCTACATACCTGGAGAAAAACTTCTACAGGTGAGATAACATACCTGAGAACACACATTTTCTATACAGAGGCACAGACACAGAAATAATATACAATATAGAAGAATTGTCATCTGTTATCTGTATGGTGAATAGTCTGAATATCAGATAGAACAGACCAGTTCCTTCAGAATGTTTCCATGCATGTGCTATGACAAAGACACCTGAAGCTATGACAACGTTGCTGAACAACCTGTGCATTGTTAAAATTACTCAAAATAGGAAACATCATATGTTTCAGAAAGGCTGAGAATCCTAAGCAACTGATATAAGGACATTTGTAAAAGAAGTCATGATATGGAAGCAGATGACATTGGTGACAATGTGAAGATTAGAAAAAAAGACTGCTGAAAGGAAGATTAGTATGTAAATATTATCAGAACGGAGTCATTTCCTTCAGTCACAGGGATTAAATTCACAGTGTGTATGATTTACAATTTTTTAGTAACTATTATTTGTCATTTAATTTGAGTATGTCTTTTTATGTTTAGAGAGATAATTTATATATCTGTACATTGCATAATTTGTTTCAGTCAGTCATTTCATCTAATTCTTCCTGTTGATATATTTCATTAAAAGAAATCTTTACATTTCCTTAAAAATAGACATTTGTTTGTTCTGGAAGTACTTTTAAGTCATTATACTGTGCCCAGAATAAGGAGGCCAAATTGTAGGGCCAAACCACCTAGACATGAAATAAACAGAAGTACTTCCTCAGAAGAAAATTCTTTATCACCATTGTAGATTTATTCACTGGACATTTTTCTTAATCTCTCTTCTCTTCTAATTGACTTTAAATCACTGCCTTATGTAAATAAAACTTACTGTCCTCCAGATGAGTCAAACATTAAAGAATTATGTCCATCAGAGTGATCAGATTCACTTGTCTGCAAATGCATGAGCTTGTCTTTTACTGGTGATGTGTACTGTCTTTTACCATGTTCCTTACTTGGGAACTTGGCTTATCTTAAAAGTTCTTGGATCCAATCCAGCAGAAGCAAAGTTGTAATCTCTGCTTTATTTTCTACAGTCATAAGAAATTTACCTCTAAATTACCCAGACACCAGTTTTCCATCCCATTCTTTGGTGACTACCAAATCTAAGCTCCTGCTATTAAGGTCTTGGTCCTGCAGCATAGTATCATCTTTTAAATTGAATTAATGTTTACCACTGCTTATCTTCATCTTCTTCACCTCAATATTAGACCAGTCATGAATTGGACTTTTACCAGCTTTCTTCCTTGGACTTGAATAGTTTTCTCATCTACTACTTAGTCCAGAATCCACACTGCCATCCCTAACCTCCACATACACCTGTCAACAAGGAGCCATGTCTTATTCTGCACTTCAGTCTATTAGCCATGATTGGGGAAGCCTGCTTACCTCATAAGAGAATAATATTTTCCCCTGGATTGGACCCAGCCCTTGTGACCCCCAAACAATATTTTGCCATCTGTCTTATTCCCTAATGTTAAATGACTCCTGATGTGCCCTGTGTGACTAAATATGTCAATTAAGCCCATTTCCAGAATTACTACTGACATATTTTCACTCTTTCCCCCACTGGGACAAAATTAATGTCCTTCTGGAGCTAACTGTGGTAGCCAATTCTATGAACCCCTGTCCAGCCTTAGCCTGTGTGAGATGGTGCTACCACAATGATCACCTTCTAATTTATTTTTTAATATATTTGCAAATATATAACTTACTGGAAGATAGCCTGCTCTGTACTCTTCATTTTTAAATTTTCTTTCCCAAACTTCAGAACATGATAAGGTGAATTATAAATGATTGTTACAAGTCATTTTTGTTCCTACTGTCATGAAGTTTACCTTACAAATCTTTTAAAAATTTTTTATTTTACTTTATTTTATTTTATTTATTTATTTTTGGTTGCATTGGGTCTTCATTGCTGCACGCGGACTTTCTCTAGTTGCGTCAAACGGGGGCTACTCTTTGTTGCGGTGCAGTGGCTTCTCTTGTTGCGGAGCATGGGCTCTAGGCTCACAGGCTTCAGTTGTTGCAGCACACAGGCTCAGTAGTTGTGTCTTGTGGGCTCTAGAGCACAGGCTCAGTAGTTGTGGTACATGGGCTTAGTTGCTCCACGGCATGTGGGATCTTCCTGGACTAGGGAATGAACCTGTGTCCCCTGCATTGACAGGCAGATTCTTAACCACTGTGACACCAGGGAAGTCCCTAAATCTTTTTCATGGAGAGGCAGAAGAAAAAAATGAACAAATTGGGTTTTTGTTTTTATTACCTAATTAGCATCACCCTTGGCAAACATCTAAACAAAGATGGTAAAGAATAACTGCATTTCAACATGAAATTTTGGTAAAACTATCCAATTCTCATCTTGGCCTTGATTTTATTTTGGAAAAGCAATTGGAAGATGATGTTCAAGAATATCTATAATGAAATCTTCTTATAGATTTACAATACACATTGTTCTTATAATAATGGAAGTGCAGTTTATTATATTTCAAATGGACTATCCACCAACCTTAATTTTTACAATTACCTCTCCTCCAACAAACTATGAAATTGGATGCATTTAGACCTTGTGCAAAACTAAGATACTTTCAAGTTTTCAGGGTTGTTTCTTTCATAGACTCTGGAGGGGTTTTAGAGATCTCTGATTCCTCAGAAGTTGCTAGGTCCTCACTCATGTATCTCACTTATTTGCCCTTATCACTTTGTACACACCCCTATTATTCAGGTTGCAGCAGGGAAATGATAACATAATGATTCTCAATAATTGAAGTGAATTTAATAAAGCAACCATTTTTAGTGACATGGATAAGATTTAGGGAAATTAAAATGGTATATAGTACAATGTCCTAGCGCTAGCATTAGTGGTTTACCCTTTCCATCCTGAGACTTAAGGGAACCATGCACTGTTACTAAATCTATAAGACAGTAGCAACAGGGGGTAGGCCATAGTAGTAAACTCTGCAGCAACTCAGCAAAATGGAGAGTGGGAGAAGAAATACAGTGACTCCACTTGTTTTCTCCCCTCCCATCACTAGCTAATGACTCTCACCAATGCAATCCACAAAGTTCAGCCTCCCAGGAAAAGAGAAGAAAGGAGTAGGACATGAATCTTTAGGAACAAAGAGACTATATCCACAGTGATATGTTTGAACATATAGTGTTTCTCTAAATATGTTTTTTTTTTTAACTATTTTTTTAAGAGAGGTTTTAGCTTAACAGTAAAATTGAGAGGAAGGTCCAGAGATTTTCTGTATACTCCTTTCCCCCACACATATATAGCCTCCTCATCATCAACATCCCCCACCAGGGTAGTACCGTTGTTACACTAATGAGATTATATTGACACATTATAATCACACAAAGTCCATAGTTTACCTCAGGGTGCTGTATCTCTTATGGGTTTGGAAAAATATGTAATGACATGTATATAAATTTATAGTTTCAAACAGGATATTTTCATTGTCTAAATGTATTTTATCTTATGTTTCTTGTGATTTGTCTGTCTGCTTCCCCAACCATACTAAAAAATCCTCAAAAATAAGGATTGAAACTTATTTTGTTTATGTATTCTGGGGGCTTTGCATTGTGTCAAGCACACAGTAGGTAATAAGTACATGTTTACTGATAAATAAATGAAGATAGATTTACTTTTTATTTATTTATTTTTAATATATTTATTTATTTATTTTTGGCTGTGTTGGGTCTTTGTTCCTGTGTGAGGGCTTTTTCTAGTTGCGGAAAGTGGGGGCCACTCTTCATTGCGGTGCGCGGGCCTTTCACTGTAGCAGCCTCTCTTGTTGTGGAGCACAGGATCCAGGCATGCAGGCTCAGTAGTTGTGGCTCATGGGCCTAGTTCCTCCACAGCATGTGGGATCTTCCCAGACCAGGGCTCAAACCCATGTTGCCTGCATTGGCAGTCAGATTCTTAACCACTGCACAACAAGGGAAGCCCTACTTTTTATTTTTAAAAGTAATATGAGAGGTATGACTGAAAATCAGTGCAAGGACACTTTCATAATATTGTTATCCTTTCTTCCCTTTAAGGTGCTCAGGTAAATATTATCATCCAGGTAGTAAAAATCACATTTTCTAAATTTATGGGAGACAATTTTGAGTAAACTTACATTATTTCAAACAGTGCTTTAGTGAAACGAATGTGTCAACATGCAAGATACTTGGTTGTTAAGTTACATTCATATAATGTTGAAAATAGGATTTTTTAAGGCTATTAGCTCAAAGGTATTGTCTTTGATGATGAGTTTCCCACTCCCATTGCCTGAATACCAAAAAAACCCTTTGTATATGTTACTTTGGGGAACATTACTAACACAATGTCTGGTTTGTAATATAAAGTATTATATTTACAATTTAATGATTCTCATTGTTTGTGACTTTCTGTCTGCAATTATATATTCAATACACTCACATTTTCTATGAATTGTAGGAGGCTGAGACTTTTATTTTATTTAAGTTTATTTGGTTCAGTTGTCCTATAAAGATTCTTTCATTTTTTTCTTAAAAATGTGTAAAATTTCAGCTGAAATTTGACACTAAAATTTAAAACAAGAAAAAAAGAAAACAGGAAAGAAAGCTATTGCTCATTAGCAGTTTGACTCTTTTGTTTGGAAAACAAGCAAACAAAATCACCACTACCAACAACAACAGAAAAACAAAACAAAACACAACATGGGGTTCCCTGCCTTTAGACACTGGCCTTAGAAATTTTGAGTTAAAACTCATTGTTGAAAATTTTATAATTGTATGATCTTGGTAAACCACTCATCCTCTCTGAATCCCAGACTTTTCATCTTTAAATTGGGACATTGCTAGCTACAGGGAATGACAGACTATAAGAACTATAAGAAACAGCAAAATTCTTCTTGCTTAGTAGACCTATAAAGTTGTTTGATTATTTACAAAAAAATTTAATAGGAGTTTCTTGGACTGTGAGTTTTAACTTAAGGACTTGTGGGAAAAAAAAACAGTTCCTGGCTATGTATGAACTCTGAGACTTGTTCCCTCTTTTTGATTCAGATAATTCTTTCTCCAGTCTTGGTTACGTGTATGCATGTTCTGATTCGTACTCAGTTAAAGATTTGAGGAGGCAAATATCCAAAGTTCTCCTGTGTTGCTTTCTCTTCTCTGGTATTCTTCTCTGAAAACTATAGCTTTCTTAGTTTCCCAGAGTCTCAGCAAACTTTTCTCAACAGATTAATACCAGTAGGCTACTCCTGGGTTCCTCCTTTTTAAACTACAACTTGTAAACTCTATCTAGGCTGTAATTTGGGGCAATGAGTTAGCCTTACTTTGTTTTCCTTATTTCAGAAATCACTGCCCAGTGCTGTCTGATGGCCATACCTGAAAACCATTGTTACATGTATTCCATTGTTATTTTAGTTGTTTCAAGCAATTGTGTAAATCTGGTTCCTTTTACTCCATCTTGGATCAAAGATAAAGTCACCAGATACAAGATAGAGGGCACTATGTCACTTGGATTCCAGAGTGCTTTGTAGAACATGGTCATCGCTAGCCATTTTCTACTAACTTTTTCTGGATATATTCTGTGAGCAAGAAATGAAACTGCTTTGTTTTGCCAATGAAATAATGAGTTTAATTTTTTGGCAACATAAATTACTCTGCTCTGCTTAATGTACATACTTTGGGGAAATGGTATTAGTTGAAAGTACTTTGCTTCTTACACACTTTTTAGATTTGGGGTAAGAGGTGGGAAGGAACATGATGAGTCTTTTCTACTTTCCCTAAATCCAAATGTTGTCAATTATTTTTTCTGATGTTTTATAAACAACACATTACCTCCTCTATAACAAAAGACTTCACTGAATCTACTACTGACATTTTTCTGTATTTTGTTCTCATTCTTTCACTCTAAAAGTAATGTACTCAACTCTCAAGAATATCCTCAGGTGAAATACTACTATAATCCTACCTTACTAAAGAATAAAACTAAACCTTAAGAGGATCAGGCATATTCACAAGTAACTTAAGTGCTTTCCAACACAAAGGCCAACTCAACAGTTTAGAAGACAACAAAATCCAGAATCTTGATAACAGCACCAGCAATGTGAAGATATATATATATATATTGAAAATATATATATATATGAAAATATATTTTTTTCATATATATATATGAAAATTGACCAATATCAGAAGGAAAATGTTAATAGGAGGAGAGCCATATGTGAAATGGATGACAGAATTTATGGGCAAAACTTTAAATTTAATTATTTCAACTGTTTTCAAAGATTTAAAGGAAAAATAGACATAATGTGTGAAACTGGTCAGAGAGAAGGATTAGGTTAAAAGAATCAAATATAAAATATAAGTATAAAATAAATATAAAGTGCTAAGAACAGTGCCTAATCTTAGTTGGTACTACTTGAATGTTTGTGAAATAAAAATATCCAAATGTTTTTTCTGCTACTCATCAAAATGATCAGACACAATACAGTTGATAAACACACTTTCTATATTTTGCTTTGGTCTATCTATTTTCTCTTGTTATGCGGTCTCCATGATCTCTTTTATTTTTTGTTTTGTTTTGTTATTTAGGTAATCAAGACCCAGCTTAAGGGTTCTCCACTTCCTAAAGAAACCATCAACTAATCTATAAACCACTATTATTAGTCATAACACATTGTCCAGTATTCATTCACTCACTTATTCACTCAACAAGTATTTATTGATTACCCATTAAATACTAAGCACAATGTTAGAAACTGGAAAAAATAAAATTCATGATGCCCTACGCAACACTTTTACAGCACTCTTTTGATCCTTATTTCAGTAAATAACACCACATTTGATCAGTTGTTCAAGTTAAAAGTTAGGAATCAGCTCTTTCCTTTATTCCTTCCACACGTAAATCCATCAGCAAATCCTGTGGCTTTCACCATAAAAATATATCACAAATCTGACTCATTTATCCACTTGCACCTTTCCCACTCTCATCAAGCCAACATCTATCACCTGGTCTAATAAGAGAGCTTCTAACTGTTTTTTCTGCTTCCTTTGCTGTACTACAGAGCAGCTAGAAGAGCTGAGTTTACATTAATGAGACTATTTCTTTCTGTAAGGATCAAAGTTCTACAAAAGCTTTCTATTATGCTTGGAATAAAAATGAAACATCTTACCTTGGCTTTTAAGGTCATACAAATTAGACCTTCTGCCTGCTCCTCTAAAGCCATCTCCTTTCAGTGCTTCTTGCTCACTTAATTGCAGGCTCAGTGGCTTTCATGAAGTTACTCTAACACCATGAGGATTAAAAATAAAAGGACCTTGACCACGGAGTTTCAGTATTAAAGATGGTCAGAATAATACAGTAAATCCCTAGGCACATGGCTATCAGCACAACTCTCCACTTGTTTGAAATATATTTGTTTGCTTTTCACACCAACACCAGTCTAACTGGTAACCATCAAATAATCAAGTCTATGAAGGTGACATTTTAAAAACATGAAAATATATGAGCACTGGGAGTTGAGGTGAAGATGTGGAGGGAAGAAACCTTGATGCTTTTTTGCATTCCGAGTGCTATGCTCTTTACCCAGCGGGAAAGCAGTATTTTAGTTCTACTCCTTTATTTCTTAGTTCAATAATGTGACCTGCATTAATGGTGGTCTCAGAAGAGAAAGATGAGAGACAAAAATGGTAGAAGGAGCCAATTTAGGAATAAGATAATTTGCATTTGTATAACACCTTTTTTCCCTTAGTAACCAAGTACTTGCCTAACACAAATCATTCTCTTGGAAAAGGTCATTGTGTCTTTGACATCACTGGTGTCTTCTGAATTCCTCTCTCTGCAGTAGAATGACCTACACCTTCATGCATTCAGTTCCCTGCAAATTCTTCCTCTCCTTCCCCCTTATGAATTTAGTCTAGGACAGATAAGATAATTACAGAAATTCTGAGCATGAAGGAACACTTAAGGGTCTGCTGGTCCAAAAATTTGTCTGTGGCTAGACCCCCTTTTAATTTCTAAGTAGAAATAATAGGCAGAAACCCTATAAAAGAGTTTTAATATTTGTGTAACTCATTAAATATGTATATTCCTGAGTTAACTCAGAAACTCTGACAATAGAGAATGTGAAGTTTCTGAGGCTGGGGATAGATATTCTTCAATACTTTCCATTCTATTTATTAGTTGTTACCATTTTATTAAAGTTACAAAGCATTTTAGACATTCAGAAATTCAAGAAATAAATAAAAGGAACTGTTAGTTTACACAATATTCAGATTAAGCACAAGTCTTTTTTCTTGTCATATATGTGTCAAATTTTACACAAAATATTACAAATACATTTAAAATCTCATGACCAATTTATGATGTCTTTTTCCTCCCTAAAGAAAACTAATACCATGAAGTCCTTGTAAATACTACTTTGTAAGCATTTTATTCGAGTGTAACATAAAATTTCAGAAATCATGAGTACAGACCTTGATGAATTTTGCAAGATGATCAAATTCTTTCTGTCATGGATCATGCTTTTGTTGTTATATCTAAGTCATTTAACTGATCACCTAGGTTTCCTCCTATGTTACATTCCAGGAATTGTATAGTTTGGTATTTTACATTTATATTTATGACACATTTTGAATTAATTCTTATGAAATGTATAAAGTCTGTGTCTAGATTCATATTCTTTTGTTTTGTTTTGTATGTGGATATCTAATTGTTCCAGCATCATTTGTTGAAAGACTATTCTTTCTTAAATGAATCATTTGCTCCTTTGTCAAAAATCAATTAACAATATTTGTGTGGGTCTATTTCTGGGTTCTCTATTCTGTTCATCTATTTGTCCATCTTTTCACCCATGTTACATTGTCTTGATTACTGTAGCTTTAGGTCAGGTAATATCAGTCCTTCTACTTTATTCATTCTTTCGATATTGTGTTGGCCATTCTTGGTCTTTTGGCTTCCTACATAAATTTTAGAATCACACAATAATTTGCTAGTATTTCAATTGGGCATATATTGAATCTATAGATCAAGTTGGGGGTAACTGATATCTTAACAATATTGAGTCTTCCTAGCCATGATCATGTAATAGCTCTCCATTTATTTAAATCTTCTTCTATTTCTTTCATCAGATAGTATATAAGTTGTAACCAACTGTTTTGGTTTTTCTCAGAAGTATCATTGGTATATATAAAGCCTTTCCATTACAGCTGGAAGTGGATTATTCTCCCAAATGATACTTAAAATCTCTAATACTTGAGATCCATTGTAATGTTTTAATAAATTTGTATTTAATATAAATAACTTCATTTTGGGGATGGGAATGATTTTTAAGTCAAGTGTAGAACATAAAATCAAGTGCTCTGGAGTTTCAAGACATGGGCTCAAACCCTTGATCTAATATTTGCTATAAATCTTGGACCAGTTTTTCGATGTCTGTGAGTATCAGCTTTTTAATCTATGCCCTGAAGATATAAACATTATCAATTCAATATCGTTTGATGGGGATTAAATGGCATAGTACATTTAAATTGCTTAACAAATAATACATGGTACTCAAAATATTATTTCACATATTATATTTTGTCATTGATTAGGGATTTAAGTAAGTCAAACATTTTGATAAATTAAGAATTGCATCATAGATTGTGGATTTTGATAAAGCAAGCATAAATAAGCAAATGAGAATATATATTATAAGCAACACACTTTGCCCTAGAGATCTGCTATCATGCCAGAGAGGCAGACATCTTTCTGCCCAGTCACTAAGGTGAGCACTGAAGAGATGGCAAGGGACTCCACAAATATCACAGTCAGGCATTTACTCATTTCAGGAAGTCCAGTACTCCTAAAAGTCCACATATCCCTGATCAAACTATCTTTCATCATTCTTCAAAACATCTTCCAAGAACTTGGGTAATATGTCAACTTTTAATATCATCACCAAGTTATGAAACACAATGATTCATGACTCTCCACATATACTCAGTTTCCAATGTCGTTAAATATATTTCTAATTAGAAATATCATTGGATACCGACCCACTTTGGCATTTCCACTAACATAACTTGAACTACCATCGTATTTTGCTTACTAGTTTTTCAACAGCTCTAGCGCGATTCTTCTCTGATTACAAGGTATTATTTTCACTGTTGCTAAATAGAGATTTACATATAGCATTTAATTTACATAAATTTACACAAACAGTTTACTCATCACCTAAAACCATTTAAATGCCTCTCACCATGTATACCGTCTTAGTTATCACATATCCTGCATCAAAATTATCTGAAGTTAATCTCAAAGTAACATTCTTCAGTCCCAGCCCAATAAAGTTACCAATTCATCCTGGTTTTAGCACTGAAGTTCTCACATTCCAGGAAACCAATTATTCCCAGAAAAACTGGCATGATTTGTCACCCTAGATATACTGAATTATACTCTGTAGTTGTAGATCCAGAAAACTACATTCTGAGCAGGTTCCTTCGTGATTATTATTCACAAAAAATGTTGGTGAGTCAGTGGCCTAAAATAATATGATCCAATTTTTGTTTTGTAATTTTGGACATAATTTCATTACAGTTTATTTGTTTAGCATTCCCTCATATACAAAAAAAGTGATTTCTTTGACATCAAAAAATATATATTACTTATTTTTAATCCAAAATAACTAAAAGATAGTTTAGTCTCATTTTTTTTGAATGAATATATAAATATAGTATCTACTTTGATTCTCCTTTGATTTTCTTTGATTAGGGTAATTTTCTTCATTACTTTTCAAGCTTTACAAAATGAATGGATATTGAGGATGATGGGAATTCTATATTAAATAGCTTAATTTTTCTTGTCTTGATTTGTACTAGTCATGTTGCTAACCTATTATTTACAATGAGTGTCCATATAACAAAATGAATCTTTATCTTTACTCATGTTCTGGTCTGAGTCTTATTTGAGTTTCTATTGAATTAATCATCACCTAGAAATTGTGAATATCATGCTAGTGGCCACATAGAAGGATGTACACACACCACTTAAAATGCAGAACAGGCCTCAGACAAAAACTTTTAGAAGCAAAAGAAAATATATTTTCAATGAGGTGTCACAATTGGGGTTTCTTTTGTTTTTTGGAATAGTAAGACATTATTCTCAGTAAAAGATCAAAATGGTTAAGTAGTTGAACATGATTTCTTATTTATTTTGGTAGCAAATGTGAATTTGTAATATCACAAGTGATCAAACTACTTAATTTTTTTACATTTGAGAGTGAAAATACCAAATAAATCCAAGAGTTTCCTTCTTTTGGTTAAATATCATGAAAAATGTATATGTATGTATGTATATATATATATATATAAAACAACTATCAAATCAGTGCTTCTTTTTAAACATGATTTAGGTCTAACATCCCAACAAATAAGATTGGAATGGATCATATTTTTAGGACATGGCTAAAAATATGTTTAAATCCCTTGGTGAGTTTTCAATAGATATTTAGTTTAATATTTTTCTGACAAGACATTTGCTCATAAGCAATGTACTGGTCTTGCAAAAAAAAAAAATAATGATTTGGGAACCAAAAGCAGTGATTAAGTCAAGACTAATTCAGCAATGTCTTCATGGTATTTTAGACAAATATTCATTTCATTATATTTCTCCTCTCTTTAGTAATCTGACACAAATTCCCTGGAGACATAAAGCAAGAGATTATTGGAATGATTCCACTTTCTTATTTTTAACCTGATTTCCATGTACTTGCTTTGGGATGGATACTTTCTTTTACATGAACACTTCCTGGAGATTAAGAGTTAGTTAATAGTTCCTGACTTCTGTTGACTTAAAAAAATGCACAACATGAGAGTCATGAGTTAAGTTTTATTTGGGGCAAAATGAGGACTATAGCCCAGGGGACAGCATTTCAGATAGCTCTGAAAAACTACTCCAAAGAGGTAGCAGGGAGAGGTCAGTATATATGTGATTTTGGTGAAGGGGGAGTACCTGCAATCAAGCATATATTTTTTTGCAGAAGGTTTCTGCTAGTCTTGTGAAGGTACTGCTAGTCAGAAGAAGCAGACGTCACCATGAAACAGTTTAGTTATTTTACTAGACATGAGGAGACACAAGAATTGGGCTTACTGGTGCCCTGGGGCTCAGACCCCTAATGTCAAGCGGGCTTGTTGGCTTCATCCAGGGCAGCAACTGTGGACCCAGGTGGGTGCCTCCCCATCTCTTCTTCCTGCACTAGTCTTTCTCCTGAGCTGTCCCTGCCGAAGAGAGGCTGGCACAGTGAGCACAGAAGGTGCCACCAACAGGGACAACTCGGTCATCTTCCTGGGGTCCCCTGTGTGATTTCATCGAAGGTGGAGCTGAGGGAAGGAAGCTGGGTAGGAATTCGAGGGCCTCCAGGCACTGCTCTGCCCTGAAATTCTATACTCTGTGTACACAGGACATCGCAGCCACCATCTCTGGCCCTCTCGGCCCACTTCAGGGGCACAGAGGAGTTGCTCTCCTGGACCTGTAAGGCTGATGGTGGTGCCTGGAACCTAATCCCAGGAGCTCATAACCCCACTCTCACCTGTCTGAGGCTCTGCAGCTTCTTCCAGGGACAGTTGCATGTGCATGTGGGTTCATTTCTCCTGAGTCCACTCTCACCCCCATGAACCCCAGAAGGTCCCACAGCCTGCCTTCCACATCAACACGTCTGCCTCGGCTGTGATGAGGTCCCCCACTCCCCAGTCTCGGGAGGTCGTGCGGGCTGCCGATTTTTGTTATGTCAGAGCTTTTGATGCTCTCAGGGGAAGGTTTTGTATATGTAAAATACTTCCCAAAGATTACAGTTATTTTTTTATAACTAATATTACACTGTTAAAAATCTAGAAAAAAAAAAAACAGAAAGAATTGGGCTCATAAAATTGGCTCCTGAAAATATCTATCTGAAGACCTGTTCAGCCAGTTTTTTCCCAGAGCAGAGTGCCTCATTTCTGCTCTCCACCCTGAACCCCTTTCAGGGGTTGTTGAAAATCAGCAGCTGCAACAGCACATGATTTAACTACCTTGTAGAAGTAGAGGGCAAGTGCCAATGGCAAGTGCCATTTTGTTGTTGACACTTCTCAATTCTTAATCCTGGGGAACAGCCATCCACAAAAACATGTCTTCCTGGACTGTCCAATAAGATCAATTGATGAATTATATGAACCAAATTTCAGGGGAGGGAGACAAACATACCTTAGCAAGATTGAATTTACAGGGGTTACATGGCTCGAATTGTTGACCTGGAATGATCTACCATAAGTAACGACAGTTCAATATAAAAATGTTGCAATTCCTGTTTCTGTTTCAGTGAGAATATAAAAAGTGAGTCAAAGAAAATTACACAGAAAAGATGACATTTGAAGTAGATCATGATAAATGAATAAGAATTACTTAAGTAAATAGAGGAATTAAGCATATTTTAAGTAGAGAGAAGCCACTTTTCAATAAATGTTAAAATGTGTGACTTATTTGAATATTAATGGATGTTTCTGACAAATAAATTGGAGATTTTTTGGCAGGAGGTAATAGGAGTTAAGATATAGTCAAAGAATTTACCAAACTAAGAAATCTGGAGTTTATTTGATTGAAGTAGCAGACAAACACAGATTTGTTAAATAAGTGAGTGGAATATATACTTAGATATATAAAGTAATAACATTTATTGCAGTTTAGTTAGTGGGTAGAAAAGGGAATGAGTCAGAAACAGGTAATCTTACTAGGAATAAATTAAAGTATTCCAAAAAATAGGTGTATATTATGATTATAGATCTCCATGTGCCTGAAGATTCTATTAGGGGACTGACCGCATGTGTATATAACAAGAATATTGGTCAATGTATAGTATAATATATAATTATACTAACCTTCCTAGTCAGAAGGTCAAAAAACTACATACTTACAGTATTCTGGGTGAGAAAACCAAGATATCTATCACTTCTTCGTTGGTTTGAAAGAAAGTAAAATGAGTCAAGATCTAATGTCAGGAAAGGGTAGCAAGATTACTTTTGGGTAGAAAGAAATGAGACTACTAGTTCAACTCCTACAACAAATCAGGTAATCAAGTGGTCCTAGTTCTGAGTCAACAAATAATAGAATTTGAACTGACAGCTCTCTTGTAAAAGCCATAGGTAAGTAAACATATAGATGTAAAATTTTATCCTGGATACCCTCAACATAATATCAAAGGAATACAGGGGATTTATCCTCCCTTCAACATAAAACAAACAAATTGATGATAAAGAGTCTAAGGACAAGACAGTAGCAAACATACTGACCTTTTGGGGAAAAGAAAGCACCATAAAAATTCTTGGATTATTTATTATAAGAAAGGTTAAGGTGGCATCCATGGAGAAGAGATTCTCCTGGTAACAGATAAAACAGGGACTTGAGCAACAGGCTTGCAATTTTTAAAATAAATGTGACCTTAATTTTCCCACAGAAGACAAATTGATTATAATGATGATAATACAATAATGATAACAAGAGCTTAGGAATATAATGTTGTTAATGTGTACCAGAAACTCTTCTAAGTGTTTAATAAGCATTAACCAATTCAATTTTTTGTTATCACTTTGTGAATAAACACTCATTATCTTCATTTTATTGTGAAATATGTTGACGCTAAAACAGGTTACCTACATTATACAAGTTTTTGGTTAAGCAGTTAGATTTATTTTTTAATTAAATAAATCTAATTGATGCTATTATGCTATATGTTGATGATGTGGTTTTATCTTTAAACCTAGTCAAGTATGTTAAAGTAATGATTAGGCCAGCTGAGATCATGAGCTCTCCAGGGAAAATCAAAGCAATCCTTAAATGTGTATTTAATTATCAAACATATGGGGCTTTACTAGCTCTTTGTTTATAGCTTAATTCCACTATGACCAGAGAACTACATTATATGGTGTCAGGCCTTTGGAATTTGTTGAACCTTGGTTTGTGACCCAACATATGGACAATTTTTAGAAATGTTGTTTGTGTGCTTGAAAAGACTGCTTAAATTGTTTCCAATTATTGTATGTATATACTAATTAGATCAACTTTTTCATCAAGTCAACTATAACATTTTTGTCTGCTTGTTTTATCAAGTGATGAGTACATGAAAAACATCCCAGAGTATCTTGTTATCTTGTATTTGTATATTTTTTCAGTTCTGCAAGTATATATGTATAATATATCTGTAAATACACATGCACACACATATAGTGAAGTTCTGCTATCATTTGCAATTAATAATTGTTAGATATTCTTGATGAGTTCAACATCTAACATTATGAACTGCTTTTTTTTTCTTACTGTAATTTTTTTGGCTTAAAGTCTACTTATTTTTTGGCTGTGTAGGCTTCCTTTTGGCTGTTGTTTATGTGATATAACTTTTCTCCATTCTTTTTTTGTATCTATTTATTTAATATATTCCTCATGTAAACTGCATATTGTTTTAGCTAGTTGTTGCTTTTGTCTTTTAACTGAATTATTTAGTCAGATTATCTGTCATACAGTTACAATTTATTTTGTAATTAAATTTACCATTTTGTCATTAGCCTTCAATCTGTGTTCTTTATTTCTATTTCTCTCCTTCTGTTATGCCTTAGTATTTTAAAACATTCCTCTCCAGTACTAGCTTGTTAGCTCTACATAATTTTACTCTAGACACTAAAGATTACAAAACACATTCAGGGCTTTAGAATACTTTCACTACACCTTTTTTCTCTCCACCTTTGATGTGGTTACTGTTTATTTAGTCAGTATGAGCTTGAAAGGAAGCTTCAATTCAAAACAATTTTGTATTCAAAATAATGGTTATGAGTTGATTTTTTTTTTCATTTTATACTCACTGATTCTGTTTTGCTCTACATATAATACAGTACAGTAAAGGATTATTCCCCTAGAACATAATATTGACATACACAGGGCAAAGTGCCTGATAGTAAGAAGAGGAACCTTGTTGGTTTTCTTTAACAGTCAGTGTTAAAGTGTATTTATTTGGAGCCTACTATGTGCTAGATACTATACTGGAATTTGAAGTTTCAATAGTAAGCAAGAGAAACATGTTCACTGCCTTCTATAATACTACATTCTAACCAGGATAAAGATACAAATCAAGGAGATGCATATGCAACCTGATTCCAATTATTATGAGCTTCATTTGCTTGTTTAAGGAAACAAGGGATACAGTGAACAGCAGAAGTATGGGCAATGTGGATGGGACTAAGGGTTACCACAGAAAGTGTCCCTGACTATAGGACACATGTCCTTTTCTTAAGGATGAACCAAAGCTAACTATGCAAAAAGTCAGGCAAAGTATGGTCCATTTGAGGGAAGAGAGGAGCTCTTGCTTGTATTTCAACCTATGTGCTTGATGATAATCATGTCAAATTTGGATATTGCATGTTAGAAGATGCCAAAATTCAACATTGAGAGCTTGGGCTACTGAATAAACACTTGGAAGAGAGTCATCTTTCCATTTGAAAACAAATGTTTTAGATATTAACTGAGAAAGAAATAAAATGCTCTTATACTTGGGCTATTATATATTGTAAAGTTTGTTAAAGCTCTTTGCAGGACTGTAGCTAATACTCATGGCAAAGAATCTTGATTTTATTCTAAGTGCAAAGCAAAACTATTGAAGACTTTGAGTAATTACATGATATGATCAGACTTATGATTTAACATTACTCTGATTGAAACATGGAAAATAGATAGAAGGAGAGCTGGGATGGAAGCAAAAGAACACTTAAAGTGTAGAATAATGTTCTTGGCAAGGAATGATGATGTCCCAGATTAAATATGAGGCCATGTATATAGGGAAGTATGAACATATTTTATGTTATTATCAATAGTATTTTTTGCTAAAATTTAATAGCTTTGTTTCTAAGGTTTGTATAAGTATGTAGATTAAGTGTGTAAAAGGTATTTCCCTTCTTAACACATACAAGAAAAAGAACTATATTAGTGAACTGTTAATACGGACATTTCATACTATTAATGGAAAGATGAGAGTTTCACACACACACGTAAAATGTAAGATGCACACAAACAAAAAGCCTCAGCATCTTCACCAGAACTTTGTATTGTCAGGTTTTTTAATTTTCATTTTAGCCATTCTAATGGGTGTATTGTAGCATCACATTGTGGTTTTAAGTTGCATTTCTCTAATGGCTAATGAGGTTGAACAGATTTCATGCACTTATTTGCCATTAGTCTATTCTTTGGTGAATTGTCTGTTCAGACCATTTACACATTTTAATTGAGTTGTTTATTTTCTTATTATTTAATTCTGAATATTATTTAAATATTCTGGTTACAAGTATTTTGTTGGATATATACTATGCAAATATTTTCTCCCAGTTTGTAGCATGTCTCTTCATTCTCTTAACACTGTATTTCACAGAGAAAATGTTTTTAATATTGATGAATATTAAACTTATCAATGCAAATTAAAACAAAATGAGATGCCAGTACACAGTGCACACTTACTAGAATGGGAAACAAAGTAAAACAAAACAAAAGTAACATGCTAAATGTTGGCAATGTTGTGGACCAATAAGAATCTTCATACATTTCTTGTGAAAATGAAAAACAGTACAATCACTCTGGAAAATAGTTCAGCAGTCTTTCTTGAAGTTAAGCTTTCACTTACCATATAGAGCAACAATACTACACCTAGGTATTTATCCTAGAGAAATAGAAACTTCTGTCCAAAAATAAAAACCTGGGCATGAATATTTATAATATATTTATTCATAATTGACTCAAACAAGCACCTATCCAAATGCCTCTATGTGAAAATAGATAAACAAGCTCTAATAACAGCAATAAAAGGAGACAAACTATTAATGCACACAATAACACTGATCTCAAAGGCATTTTGATGATAAAAGAACTCAGTCTCAAAAGATAATGAAATATATGTTTCTATTTTATGACACTCTGGAAAAGACAAAACTAATGACTAAGACAGATTAATAGTAGGCAAGAGTTTTGAGTGGAGGAAGGTTTGACTGCAAAAGAGAGCATGGCTGTGTTTTTAGGAGTTGAATAAACTGTATCCTGATTGTTATAGAGGCTACATGAATCTACACAAGTGTAAGAATTCTATGTAATGTAATTGCAACTCTACATTAAAAAATCAATTTTATGTATGTAAATGTAAAAATAACAATGAAAAATGTGCTTTCAGGGCTTCCCTCGTGGCGCAGTTGTTGAGAGTCCGCCTGCCAATGCAGGGGACACGGGTTCGTGCCTTGGTCCGGGAAGATCCCACATGCCGCGGAGCGGCTGGGTCCGTGAGCCATGGCCACTGAGCCTGTGCGTCCGGAGCCTGTGCCCCGCAATGGGAAAGGCCACAACAGTGAGAGGCCCGCATACCACAAAAAAAAAAAAAATGCTTTCAAAAAAAAAAAAAAGAAACCTCAAAATCATTGTCTTTAAGGAATTTTAAAAAATGGTCCATAAGATGCAATTCAATTTGTTTGTACAGACCCTAGTACATACATCACTCAGGAGTCATAGACTTCCCTCTATGTTCTTGGTTTTTAAAAATATAATTCTACAGATTATTGAACAAAACACTTTGATAGTTGTATTTATTAATTGTTTATACACAATTTTTAAAAGGGGATATGAAAAGTAATAAGAAATTAGAGTCAAAAGAAATTTTAACAGTATATAAACAAACTTATAATACTATATAGTAACTATAATAAAATTCTTCTTGTAGCTTCATGGGAAACAATTTACAGTCTCAACCAAACCTCTCTATTGCTCAAATATATATTAAATTTGACTGAAATTTTTATTATATGTCATATTACAATCCATGAGATTAAGAAGTAACAATTATTTACTACCTTGCCATACTAGTTAGGAATTTAAAGATGGTGCTAAAGCTAGTATCTCTGAGAGGGCATATGTGTGAAGGTTTATATGCAGAAATTGAATGCTGATGTAGGAGTGGCCTTAGATAGGCTCTAGTGCAACAAGACGATTTCATTTTCCTGCTTGACATCGCATACAACGTAAAGATTGCAGATCTACAGACACATCTATATTGCAAATTATTATTTACATATTATTCTCTGCTACTAGGTTGTGTGTTCCATGAAAGAGTATTGATTTTATTTGTTTCGTTATCCTCAACACTTCCAGGTATTTTATGTTTCCAATAAAAGTATATTTAACAGAAATAGTGAGTGGAGGGGAGATAGATGAATAGATGGATCGAATAAATAATTAATCTGTTAAAAGAGTAGTGGTTTTCCCCATTTCTCACCTTCTGTTTGAAATACCAGCAAGCCAAAATTAATTTAGCTATATTCAAGAACATAAACATTGAGATCTATATCTGTCTATCTATATATCTACCTTTTTATCTAGATAGATATATCCCAGTGTGTATGGTCTATAAGAATTTAATAATTTAAGTCTTAATTTAAGAATAAATAATATTAGTAGGAGCCTTGGAAATGGAATTTGTATTTTTCCAAGGCTCCTACTAATATTTAGTTTTAAATATATTGATTAAGTCTATATAGGTCATCTTCTGGAACATATCAACAATATCTACAATGAAAGTTCTCTTTCCAAAGCTACTTTAGAGCCCCTTCTCTATTTCTTAGAGTATTTTTTGTAAGAAGTAATTTCTTCCCAGGTATAGGTTACTCACTTTATCTGAATCCAAGTGATTTCAAGGTTCACTCTGGATTTTGCTGATGAGCCTGGCTTCAAACATTGAGTCATTCACTTTTTGGCAGAGGAGCCTCGCTTAGTGCTAAGTAATTTAGAAAGCTAGAAGGGACTCCAGTGGGAAGTCAGGCAGGGCAGAAAAGTTACCAAGTTTTCCTTTGCCATCAAATGATAAAGCTGGTAAATGAAAATAATTTTGCAGATCTTTTCCAGTAGGAACAAATGTAATTCAAAGGCCCCAAACCAAAAGTTTCTCCCAGGCATCGGGCATAGCATTTTCATAATTCTTGTCCCTAAGCTGGTTCATGGCTTAGAGGGGGCATCTAGTTAGGGTGTGTTTTTCAACTCAGATGGTATGTGCCTCAGTAGGATATTTTATTTCTTTTGCCTCCACACATTAATCACCTTAGTTAACCTACTTCTCAACTGAGTTCTATGTCTCTTCCTGTCATTTTCTCTACAATTTGCTATATCTCTTTAATCTCTTCTTATCAGAAAGTATTTCTGGCTTAACTGGCAACAATTGTATTCTACAAGAGCCACATAAATTTGGAAAGTAACTAATTCCCAATACATATACATCAGTGTGATTTTATTTAAAAGCAAATGAATAGCATCAAATCATCATGCTTTCTAGAATCACAAAATTAAATCACAAATCATGATTTAAATTTTGACAACAAACTAAACAAAAAAATGCAGTGTGATTCAATCCATTATAGCATCTATGAATTTGCAGCCACAGCAATGCTGTTTAGATTTTAATAGAAAGGATATAGGTAAATTGCATTTTATAATGGCTTCTGGCAATTTAAAGAAATGGTCTTATTTAATGGTTATGGAATTCAATCAGAACAAATATGAACTGTTTTTTAGAAGAACTAATACAATCTATAACTACATCATGGGAGAGAACTGCCTAAGTATCTCTTTTGAATAAAAGTATTCTGAGGCATGTGGCACTTCACAAGTTGAGCACATAAACAATGTAGAATGCTCAAAAAACAACCAGCTTGTTTAAAAATTCTCAGATTCTTGGGCTATGAGCACCATATTTAGTGGCAGTTCTAACCTGGAATTCGGCTTTACTTGGGCTTGATTCCAGAACTTTCACCTAAAGCTAGCACACTTAGATGCCAAACTGCTAAGGGCCTTTTAGAATGCCCAACACCTTGCCAAATTGTGCAAATCACTTCTCAAGGAAAAGTATAAAGATTCAGCCTTCAATTATCGTTTGTTCTGGAACATGCCATGTTCTTTTCCAAGGCACATATTTTATGCATTCTGGGTTTACTACAAGGGATTTACTACAAGGGATACCAAACATCCTCCTTTCAGAATATGTAAGCCAGGCCAATATGCTGAAAGTCCACTTTTAGGTCAGCTTTTGCCTTGAAACTTCTCATGCAGAATTCATGCTTCCTGCTCTCAATAGTTCATTCATTTGAGGCTTAATGAACATATTGCCTGTGGTATATGTTGAATAGCGTCATGGATCATCTTTGAAGTTTTCTATAGTTACTGTGAAATGTGGTATTGAGAAAAGATAATGGGCTTTATATAGGCAGTCATGGCTTTGGATCTCTGCTTCTGGTAGGCAGTTTACTTAACTACTCTGGACTTTTCAACACCCTTCTAAGTATGATTTTTGTGATACTTAAATGAATAATATAATGAAAACATTTAAAGCATTGTGGGTAGTGGTTGAGAGGTCCAGGTCTAGAGTCAGACTGCAAACATTTAGATCTTGGTTGTGCCATATAACAGCTACACAGTGTAAGGGAGGTTATGTAACCTTTGTAAGGCTCAGTTTCTGCATCTATAATATGGAGGTGATCATAATATGTAGACTATTGGATGGTTTAAACAAATATCATGTTTAAATGTGTAAAGCATATAAAATCACCATACCTAGCACTTTATGTGTGCTCAAAATTTCATAATTATTCTTATGAATTTGTGTGTGTGTGTGTGTGTGTGTGTGTGTGTGTGTGTATGGTCTTGCCTAGTCCACTTGCTTGTCTACTTCTTATGGGTAGCAGCCATAAAATAATGTCAAATAGTGTAAAGAGGACGAGGGGAAGATGGTTGAAGAGTAAGACGTGGAGATCAGCTTCCTCCCCACAGATACACCAGAAATACATCTACACGTGGAACAACTCTTACAGAACACCTACTGAACACTGGCAGAAGACATCAGACCTCTCAAAAGGCAAGAAAGTCCCCACGTACCTGGGTAGGGCTAAAGAAAAAGAATAAACAGAGACACAAGGATAGGGATGGGACCTGCACCAATAGGAGGGAGCTGTGAAGGAGGAAAGGTTTCCACACACTAGGAAGCCCCTTCGCGGGTGGAGACTGAGGGTGGCGGAGGGGGGAATCTTCAGAGCCACAAAGGAGAGCATAGCAACAGGGGTGCGGAGGGAAAAGCGGAGAGATTCCCGCACAGAGGATTGGTGCCAACTGGCACTCACCAGCCAGAGAGGCTTGTCTGCTCGCCTGCCGGGGTGGGCGAGGCTGGGAGCTGAGGCTTGGGCTTTGGTCAGAGCGCAGGGAGAGGACTGGGGTTGGCAGTGTGAACACAACTTGCAGGGGCTTAGTGCACCACGGCTAGCCATGAAGGAGTCGGAGGAAAAGTCTGGAGTTGCCGTAGAGGCAAGAGACTTTTTCTTCCCTCTTTGTTTCCTGGTGCACGAGGAGAGGGGATTAAGAAAGCTGCTTAAAGGAGCTCCAGAGATGGGCGCGAGCTGTGGCTAAAAGTGTGGGCATGAGAAGCTATGGCTGCTGCTGCCGCCACCAAGAAGCCTGTGTGCGAGCACAGATCACTATCCACACCCCCCTTCCGGGGAGCCTGTGCAGCCCGTCACTGCCAGGGTGCCGGGATCCAGGGACAACTTCCCCGGGAGAACGCAGCACTGTGCGCCTCAGGCTGGTGCAACTTCACGCCGGCCTCTGCCACCGCAGGCTCGCCCCACACTCCGTACCCCTCCCTCCCCCCAGCCTGAGTGAGCCAGAGTCCTCAAAGCAGCTGCTCCTTTAACCCCATCCTTTCTGAGCGAAAAAAAAGATGCCCTCTGGCGACCTACACGCGAGGCGGGGCCAAATCCAAAGCTGAGCCCCGGGAGCTGTGAGAACAAAGAAGACAAAGGGAAATCTCTCCCAGCAGCCTCATAAGCAGCGGATTAAAGCTCCACAATCAACTTTACGTACCCTGCATTTGTGGAATATAAGAATAGACAACGAATAATCCCAAATTGAGGAGGTGGACTTTGAGAGCAAGATTTATGATTTTTTCCACATTTCCTTTTTTGTGAGTGTGTATGTGTATGCTTCTGTGTGAGATTTTGTCTGTATAGCTTTGCTTCCATCATTTGTCCTAGGGTTCTATCCATCCATTTGTTGTTGTTGTTGTTTGTTTGTTTGTTTTTTCTTTAAAATTTTTTTCTTCTTAATTATATTTTTATTTTAATAACTTTATTTTATTTTATCTTATTTTATTTTATCTTCTTTCTTTCTTTCCTTCCTACCCACCTTCCTTCCTTCTTTCCTCCCTCCCTCCCTCCCTGCCTCCCTCCTTTCTTTCCTTCTTTCTTTCTTTCTTTCTTTCTTTCTTTTTCTTTCTTTCTTTCTTTCTTTCTTTTCTTTCTTTCTTTCTTTCTTCCTTCCTTCCTTCCTTCTTTCCTTCCTTCCTTCCTTCCTTCCTTCCTTCTTTCTTTCTTTCTTTCTTTCTTTCTTTCTTTCTTTCTTTCTTTCTACTTTTTCTCCCTTTTATTCTGAGCCATGTGGATGAAAGGGTCTTGGTGCTGCAGCCAGGAGTCAGTGCTGTGACTCTGAGGTAGGAGAGCCAACTTCAGAACACTGGTCCACAAGAGACCTCCCAGGTCCCCATAATATCAAATGGCAAAAATCTCCCAGAGATCTTCATCTCAACACCAGCACCCAGCTTCATTCAATGACCAGCAAGCTACAGTGCTGGACACCCTATGCCAAACAACTAGCAAGACAGGAACACAACCCCACCCATTAGCAGAGAGGCTGCCTAAAATGATAATAAGTCCACAGACACCCCAAAACACACCATTAGATATGAACCTGCCCACCAGAAAGACAAGATCCAGCCTCATCCACCAGAACACAGACACTAGTCCCCTCCACCAGGAAACCAACACAACCCAGTGAACCAAATTTAGCCACTGGGGACAGACACCAAAAACAACAGGAACTAAGAACCTGCAGCCTCCAAAAAGGAGACCCCAAACACAGCAAGATAAGCAAAATGAGAAGACAGAAAAACACACAGCAGATGAAGGAGCAAGATAAAAACCCACCAGACCAAACAAAGGAAGAGGAAATAGGCAGTCTACCTGAAAAAGAATATTGATAGTAAAGATGATCCGAAATCTTGGAAGTAGAATGGACAAAATGCAAGAAACATTTAACAAGGACCTAGAAGAACTAAAGAAGAAACAAGAAACAATGAACAACACAATAAATTAAAAATATTCCAGATGGGAACAATAGCTGAATAACTGAGGCAGAAGAACGGATAAGTGACCTGGAAGATAAAATACTGGAAATAACTACTGCAGAGCAGAATAAAGAAAAAGAATGAAAAGAACTGAGGACAGTCTCAGAGACGTCTGGGACTACATTAAACACACCAACATTCAAATTATAGGGGTCCCAGAAGAAGAAGAGAAAAAGAAAGGGACTGAGAAAATATTTGAAGAGGTTGTAGTTGAAATTTTCCCTAATATAGGAAGCAAAAGAGTTAATCAAGTCCAGGAAGCACACAGAGTCCCATACAGTATACATCCAAGGAGAAATACAGCAAGACACATATTAATCAAACTGTCAAAAATTAAATACAAAGAAAACATGTTAAAAGCAGCAAGGGAAAAACAACTAATAACACACAAGTGAATCCCCATAAGGTTAACAGCTGATCTTTCAGCAGAAACTCTGCAAGTCACAAGGGACTGGCAGGACATATTTAAAGTGATGAAGGAGAAAAACCTACAACCAAGATTACTCTACCCAGCAAGGATCTCATTAGATTTGATGCAGAAATTAAAATCTTTACAGACAAGCAAAAGCTGAGAGAGTTCAGCAACACCAAACCAGCTTTACAACAAATGCTAAAGTAACTTCTCTAGGCAGGAAACAAAAGAGAAGGAAAAAACCTACAAAAATGAACCCAAAATAATTAAGAAAATGGGAATAGGAACATACATATTGATAATTACCTTAAAAGTAAATGGACTAAATGCTCCCAACAAAAGACACAGATTGGTTGAATGGATACAAAAACAAGACCCTTATATATGCTGTCTACAAGAGACCCACTTCAGACCTAGAGACACATACAGACTGAAAGTAAGGGGATGGAAAAAGATATTCCATGCAAATGGAAAACAAAAGAAAGCTGAAGTAGCAATTCTCATATCAGCCAAAATACACTTTAAAATAAAGATTATTAGAAGAGACAAAGAAGTACAGTACATAAGGATAAAGGGATCAATCCAAGAAGAAGATATAACAATTGTAAATATTTTTGCACCCAACACAGGAGCACCTCAATACATAAGGCAAATACTAACAGCCATAAAAGGGGAAATTGACAGTAACACATTCAGAGTAGGGGACTTTAACACCCCACTTTCACCCATGGACAGATCATCCAAAATGAAAATAAATAAGGAAACACAAGCTTTAAATGATACATTAAACAAGATGGACTTAATTGATATTTATAAGACATTCCATCCAAAAACAACAGAATACACATTTTTCTCAAGTGCTCATGGAACATTCTCCAGGATAGATCATATCTTGGGTCACAAATCAAGCCTTGGTAAATTTAAGAAAATTGAAATTGTATCAAGTATCTTTTCCAAACACAATGCTATGAGACTAGATATCAATTACAGGAAAAGATCTGTAAAAAATACAAACACACTGAGACTAAACAATACACTACTTACTAACGAAGTGCTCACTGAAGAAATCAAAAAACTCCTAGAAACAAATGACAATGGAGACACGATGACCCAAAACCTATGGGGTGCAGCAAAAGCAGCTGTAAGAGGGAAGTTTATAGCAATACAATCCTACCTGAAGAAACAAAAAACATCTCAAATAAACAACCTAACCTTGCACCTAAAGCAATTAGAGAAAGAGCAAAACAACCCCAAAGTTGGCAGAAGGAAAGAAATCATAAAAATCAGATCAGAAATAAATGAAAAAGAAATGGAGGAAATGATAGCAAAGATCAATAAAACTAAAATTGGGTTCTTTGAGAAGAAAAACAAAATTGATAAACCATTAGCCAGACTCATCAAGAAAAAAAGGGAGAAGACTCAAATCAATAGAATTAGAAATGAAAAAGGAGAAGTAACAACTGACACTGCAGAAATACAAAAAATCATGAGAGATTACTACAAGCAACTCTATGCCAATAAAACAGACAACCTGGAAGAAAAGGACAAATTCTTAGAAATGCACAACCTGCCAAGGCTGATTCAGGAAGAAATAGAAAATATGAACAGACCAATCACAAGCACTGAAATTGAAACTGTGATTAAAAATCTTCCGACAAACAAAAGCCCAGGACCAGATGGCTACACAGGCGAATTCTATCAAATATTTGGAGAAGCGCTAACACCTATCCTTCTCAAATTCTTCCAAAATATAGCAGAGGGAGGAACATTCCCAAACTCATTCTACAAGGCCACCATCACCCTGATACCAAAACCAGACAATGATGCCACACAGAAAGAAAACTACAGACCAATATCACTGATGAACATAGATGCAAAAATCCTCAACAAAATACTAGCAAACAGAATCTAACAGCACATTGAAAGGATCATACACCATGATCAAGTGGGGTTTATTCCAGGAATGCAAGGATTCTATCTATCCAAAGAACAAGTAAAGCTGTCACTGTTTGCAGATAACATGATATTATACATAGAGAATCCTAAAAATGCTACCAGAAAACTGCTAGAGCTAATCAATGAATTTGGTAAAGTAGCAGGATACAAAAATAATGCAAAGAAATCTCTGGCATTCCTATAAACTATTGATGAAAAATCTGAAAGTGAAATCAGGAAAACACTCTCATTTACCATTGCAACAAAAAGCATAAAATATCTAGGAATAAACCTACCTAAGGAGACAAAAGACCTGTATGCAGAAAATTATAAGACACTGATGAAAGAAATTAAAGATGATACAAATAGATGGAGAGATATACCATGTTCTTGAATGGGAAGAATCAACATTGTGAAAATGACTCTACTACCCAAAGCAATCTACAGATTCAATGCAATCCCTATCAAACGACCACTGGCATTTTTCACAGAGTTAGAACAACAAATTTCACAATTTGTACGGAAACACAAAAGACCCCGAATAGCCAAAACAATCTTGAGAATGAAAAACGGAGCTGGAGGAATCAGGCTCCCTGACATCAGACTATACTACAAAGCTACAGTAATCAAGACAGTATGGTACTTGCATAAAAACAGAAACACAAAGCAATAGAATAGGATAGTAAGACCAGAGATAAACCCACGCACATATGGTCACCTTATCTTTGATAAAGGTGGCAGGAATGTACAGTGGAGAAAGGACAGCCTCTTCAATAAGTGGTGCTGGGAAAACTGGACAGATACATGTAAAAGTATGAGATTAGATCACTCCCTAACACCACACAAAAAAATAAGCTCAAAATGGATTAAAGACCTAAATGTAAGGCCAGAAACTATCAAACTCTTAGAGGAAAACATAGGCAGAACACTCTATGACATAAATCACAGCAAGATCCTTTTTGACCCACCTCCTAGAGAAATGGAAATAAAAAAAAAATAAACAAATGAGACCTAATGAAACTTAAAACGTTTTGCACAGCAAAGGAAACCATAAACAAGACCAAAATACAACCCTCAGAATGGTAGAAAATATTTGCAAATGAAGCAACTGACAAAGGATTAATCTCCAAAGTTTATAAGCAGCTCATGCAGCTCAATAACAAAAAAACAAACAACCCAATCCAAAAATGGGCAGAAGACTTACAAAGACATTTCTCCAAAGAAGATATACAGACTGCCAACAAACATATGAAAGGATGCTCAACATCATTTATCATTAGAGAAATGCAAATCAAAACTACAATGAGATATCATCTCACACCAGTCAGAATGGCCATCATCAAAAAATATACAAACAATAAATGCTGGAGAGGGTGTCAAGAAAAGGGAACACTGTTGCACTGCTGGTGGGAATGTGAATTGGTACAGCCACTATGGAGAACAGTATGGAAGTCCTTTAAAAAACTACAAATAGAACTGCCATATGACCCAGCAATCCCACTACTGGGCATATACCCTGAGAAAACGATAATTCAAAAAGCGTCATGTACCAAAATGTTCATTGCAGCTCTATTTACAGTAACCCAGAGATGGAAACAACCTAAGTGTCCACCATCAGATGAATGGATAAAGAAGATGTGGCACATATATACAATGGAATATTACTCAACCATAAAAAGAAATGAAATTGAGCTATTTGTAATGAGGTGGATGGACATAGAGTCTGTCATACAGAGTGAAGTAAGTCAGAAAGAGAAAGACAAATACTGTATGCTAACACATATATATGGAATTTAAGAAAAAAAATGTCATGAAGAATGTAGGGGTAAGACAGGAATATAGACACAGACCTACTTGAGGATATGGGAAGGGGGAAAGGTAAGCTGTGACAAAGACAGAGTGGCATGGACATATATACACTACCAAACGTAAAATAACTAGCTAGTGGGAAGCAGTCGCATAGCACAGGGAGATTAGCTCGGTGCTTTATGACCAACTAGAGGGGTGGGATAAGGAGGGTGCGAAGGAGGGAGACGCAAGAGGGAAGAGATATGGGAACATATGTATAACTGATTCACTTTGTTATAAAGCAGAAACTAACACATCATTGTAAAACAATTATACTCAAATAAAGATGTAAAAAAAAAGAAAAAAGAAATGGCAAGAACACAGGATTTAGTTGTGGGGGGGGGAGTATGTCCTCTGATTCTCTTTTCCTAGATAAGTGCTCTGCCTCTAGTGTTATCTTTACTGTAGTTAGCTTAATATGAAGTCACAAATTTGGGTTTTTCACATTGCATTCATAGGGAGATACTCAACCAAATGGTTTTTCAAAGGTTTTCTAAGACCTTCATTTAAACAGCTTCAAACCAGAATTTTTAGGGATGAAGAGCTCTTGGAGTAGACTTTTTCATATAGAAAATCATTTAATTAGTGGCAGTCTGGCTCTCATTTGCGTAAACAAGATTTTGTGTGATTTTATTTCCAAGAAATCATCTCTGTTGAATTTTCAGAGCACTTCCACCATAACTTCCATCCTCCTTGAGACATGCCAATTGTATCTATAGAAGGAAGTCCAACAAAGGGTCAAGGTGAGCTGACTGCCCACCCTTTGGAGTGACAAAGGATGAAGTCCCTGGATTTTGTCAGTTCTAAAAGTGAATATTTTGCAGATCACTGCTTTACTGACCTCAAGCCCATCCCTATTGTTTTTCTTTCAAAAAAATGTAATTGGCTTTAGATTTCCCACCGTAGACACAGCTTCAATGTTAGATTACTTTGGAAATGAATATCACAGCAGTTAACACTCAAAAACATTTAGTTAACTAAGCAATTTAATAACTCTACTATTAACTGGGTTTCTTAATCTTGATGCTAAGGGAGGTCTAACATGATATGCTTTGCTTCCTCTAGGATGTGAAAGTAGGCAACTGTTATAAAGGACTTTCTTCTCTTAGTGTCTTTTCCAGATATTTTAACATTATACAGATAGTGTAATTAATTGACTGTAAAAAAAAAAAATCAAAAACCCTGTTTCCCTTAGAAAATCATGTCTCATGTACTTTGTTAAAATCTTTGCAAGCATTAATAGAGCCTCTGGAGTCAGAGTACTGGCTTTAAATCCTCATCTATAAATGTAGATGACAACAATAATACCAAGCTCACAAGGTGCTATCATGAATAGATAAGATGCAGATACAGAGCACTTAGAGAAGTGCTGGGCATATAGCAAAGCATTCAGTACATGTTAGATATTATTGTTATCATTAACATTATTACTCTGTAACATATTATATTATCATTATCTATACTATCTCATAATTATATCATATTACAAAATGATGTATTCAAATATATGCATATTTATACACACATATATATACACACACACATATATACACACAAATATTACAAAATATTTCACTATAATACTAATTTTCTCCATTTCATAGATGAAGTAGTTGAGGTTTAGTGTAGTTAAGGAAATTGCTAGTGTCATAGGGGATGCACGTTTTGGACCTGTGACTCAAACCCAAGCAACTGACATGATGCTATACCACTTTTGACCATGCACTCGTAGACTGTGAGTTTTTCCAGATGGAGATTCTTTCTATAACAGGCAAATCTTATAATTTGAAGATTCTAGCAAATGAAGGAGATATTTCTGGTTTAATAAAGCCAGAGAATATAAAGAAAAAAGTGAGAAGCAAATATTATAAGCTTGGAGTTAAAAAAACAAAGCCCCAAGTGGCTGGTAGATAAATTAACATAAATGTGTAAAACTGATTACGTGTAAGAATGATGAGGCTCATGGTTAACTTGAGAGTATGAATTTCAATCATTTTGATACTTATCATGTAGAAATGTGAGCACGCCATAACCAATTTCTCACCAAGAGCCTGATATACACATATTTATCTGATTTTTAAAATTGGAATTATTTCAAAATAGTTTACATCACTGTAAAGTCTAAATAAAGCAGTTTCACAGACTGAATTTGGCCAACAGGCCACCAGTGTACAATCTCTATAAAATAAACTGTGAAACACAGACTGTTGAGTGATGAATTTCTGATAAAGAGTTGTATTCCTAAAGAACTGAATAATTTTGAAAAGCATCTGCCCAAATAAGTTTCTCATACATGAGGAGTTGCACTTACTGAAGAAATTCCACTTCGAGACTCAGCCTCACTTGGGTAGTGAATGCACTGCAGTCAAACTAGGAAATGGGAAAGGAATTCCAGCTGACCTCAGTTGTGAATGCTCACGTAGTCTTGCTTTTTCAAGTCCATATAAGACACTCTGGAGTAAGGTTCTCAACATTCACTTATTATATATTCCCCAATTTCATCCCCCAAAACATTCCCATCAATCTTTGGTACTCTATTTTGTCCTGATTTCTTTTCTTTTTTTGGGGGGGTGGGGGTTACGCCGGCCTCTCACTGCTGTGGCCTCTCCCGTTGCGGAGCACAGGCTCGGGACGCGCAGGCTCAGCGGCCGTGGCTCACGGGCCCAGCTGCTCTCCAGCATGTAGGATCTTCCCGGACTGGGGCATGAACCCGTGTCCCCTGTATCAGCAGACGGACTCTCAACCACTGCGCCACCAGGGAAGCCCCTGTTTCCTTGATTTACCTGGACTGGAATACTGCAATGAACATCTCTCTATTTAGTTGAAATCCTGAGAAAAATATTAATCCTTGCCTGGTCTTCTGTTTACTGTCTCTAGTTGCTATTTAGAATCCTACTTCATCCTCAACAGAGATCCCTGAGGAAAAATTGCACTACCTCTCAGCTCACAGACATTGATTCTGCCTGGAGACTTCTAGAGTTGAACCTCAATCATCTGATTGAGGTTCATCTCAATGCTGCCAGTAGCATACTGACTCAGCCTGACACACTTAGAATATATTTAACACTAACATTATTATTACTATCACACGTTTTTTTGTATTGTCATATATGTGTAGTCTTGAGATATCTACTTAAATTTAGACTTTTTATGCATAGGGGCTGTTATACCATGTCATACAAAACAAAGCATTTGTTTTAGAACAATTTTTTTTTAGAATTTAGCTAAAAAAATTACTTTTCTTGATAAGTGCCCTGCCTCTATTTTGTCATTTATAATAATTACCATAGTTTTCTCACTAAGAAATTAACATACAGATAATTCTGATTGCATTTAGAATGTTGGGAAATTTCCCTTCTTCTAAAAGTAATCACTCCTAAAGTGTGATTAGTACCTTTAATCATTTGCACCACTCCATTTTTCAGCCCCCACATTAGGCCTTAGTTTATACTCATTTTCCTAAGGTTAAAATTTTTGCATGTTTTGCAAACAAAGCCAGGATATTTATAGCAATATCAAGAGAGGGAAGTGAAATCACATCATTTTAAGCTTGAAATGAAAATTAAACAAGCTGGACGACATAAAGTAGTCTATAGAGCTAGATCTTACCACATTATATCCTCTACTTAATCTAATGTAATGGACTTAAAATGCTTCAAAGGACAGCTTAAGGAATGTAAAGGATTTGGCAATATATATAAAGACTCTCTTTTACTTCCTAAGGGAAAATGAGATGATCATAGGGCAAGATGGAAAACATTTTAATCATGGTAAAACATCATTTTTCTTACCAGGACGATCAGCAACATAGCTAGAATGAGGAATTGAATTAAATTTATTTTCACATGTCATCCTTTATGCCAAGTACCTTCAAATGTGAGGGACAAAATAATGAGATAACATTCATTCAGTATTTGCAGTGAAATTTTCAACACTTGTGTGTCTCAGTGTGAGACAGGCTGGGACCTGGGACCCTTTGCTGCAGTGTTGCAATGCCTGTACCTGGACCCACCTCTCCTTTAGCAATAAAATACAAAGAAACTATATGGGACAAAAAATAACTGCATGCATGCACAGTTGGGGCAAATTCTGGTCAAAAGATAAAAAGAGACCTAAAAACCCAACCGCCAATTTTTAAGAGCCTGGAGCAAAAACAGTGTACTGCGTATGCCCCATGCACATACCACTACCTAGGGAGTGGGCAAAACACCTAAGCCACCCCTCCGGCCCAAGCCCTGGACACACCCCTACCCTCACTCCATATAAGGAGCAAGCTCGCTCCCTTCAGCGAGAAAGCAAGCAAGGGAACATGTTGCTTGTTGTAGCTCCCCCCTGCTGCAGCAGGGGCCCCAATAAAGCCTTGCCTGAATTTCTTGTCTTGCCTTTAGTCAATTTGTATTGATTGGGGAAGGCCAAGAACCCTGCTCGGTATCAAGTGGATTGATCTGTGATTTCTGTAAAAAGCCAACAAAGTAGATAAAATTTATTCTGTCCTATTTTCTTCCATTTCACTTCTTATTTTTCTTTTCATTTTTAATCACACAGAATTTGTCACAAGAAAAGCAAGGCAATGCAAGAAGAGAAAGATGGGAGTCAGGGTGTGTGTGGTCAGGGAGTAATTGCAGATCTGTTAGTTACAACCGGGGACTAAAAACCAAGAATTCAATTTCGGTATTTAATTCATTGAAGGCTGACAGTGACCCTGAGTGAAAACCAAGGCTTTGTGTGTGTCTGGATGGATCTCTGGAAGAGTAGTAAAGTTATTTTCTGGTTTTTAAAGTACTGACAGATCAAAGGGGGAAAGTAAATGCTTTTACCTCTTTTTAATGTCCAAGTTCAGAATACATGACACTGTGGAATCTTTCAGAGTGTGATAAAGAATTTCTTGTAATACCCTAGCAAGGCCAGTCGAGTTACTGATAGCCCATTGTGGGGAATTTTGCATTATTTCAGAGTGCACAGATAAATGATATATTTTGTAGTCTGTCACTAGGAAATGTGAAGGTCTCTTTCTAAATGTTTAACTGGTAACTGATTGACAATTTTCAATATCATGCTCCCCTCCCCCACCCCCCTGACACCACTACCACAGTGAGTGGTTTGAGAATGAGAAAAAAAGAATGAGAAATGAAAAATGAGAAAATGAGAGTGAGAAAAAAAGACCTCAAATTTTTGGAGCTCAACAACCACATTAAAACACAGTTATTACATGTAACATGATAGCTATTACTTATTCTAAAAATTAAAATCATCTTGTAAAGAACATAGTGAACACTCTTTTATCAACACATTTTGTCTTGTGATTAAATATTAGACATAGGACATTTTAGCATTTATGTCCTTGTAAATATTGTTTTCACCTTGGATCTAATAATGAGGTTGCAGAGCATTTTTCCTTAAAATCAAGTAGCTTGAAATTGTACATGTACTGTCAGTACAATCAGGGAAGGTAAAATGGAGAATTGACCACTTATATGTTTCAAAAACACCACCTGAGTGTCATAAGCATAGTAACCTTTTCCTCAAGATTCCTTCAAATATTATTGTAAATCAAGTCATGTAGCTAAATATTTGCTATTTATTCCATGTACCTTTAAAATATATTATTTGTGTAGTACAAAACTCAAGTAATGTCTAGAATTCTTTCTCTTAATGAGTGCTTCAAAAATAACTACTGAAAAACTATTTTTATGAAACTCTAAGGATCAAATCTCAGAAGCCATTATTTATATGATGAACCTATGACTTTCCAAATTGCCTTGAAGTGCTGTACAGAAACTCTCTTTTTGCATTTTGTATTTGCTTTATTGTTGCATGGCAAGTTGCTATTTACTGTAAAAAACAAATCTCAAAGCAAAAAAAAAGGGAGTGCTATTAGGTATCTCTGTTCACATCCAAGATTTTACTTAATGACTAAACAGCAATATCTTAGATGAAGTTACTAGTGAATGAACGTAATAACAAAGGCATTTAAACTGTTGGAAATACTTTTATTTATTTATTTTTTAAAGATTTTTACTAATTTATTTGGTAGGAATGGACTCTACTTAAAGAGCCTCAAATATACAGCACACACTCTCAGGAAGATTTTAAATATTGACTTTTATCACAATGTAGAGTAAAATACACAGAAAGTGACTTACCCAGCATACCCTTCTCAGAGTATATTGAGAATGTAATTGGCATGCTTCTCACTTCTAGCAATTAGCTGCCTTAAGTGAATACAAGGTAGATTTACACGTGGTGGAAATATAATGACCAGATTGCTTAAGCCAATTACTGTATATGGAAATGCTATATGACATAAGGTTTTGAAATAGGAAAACACATTTGAAATAAGACTGGTGCTGAGATACCTAGAATAACCTTAGTGTATATAAACAACATCATATCATCATGAAAATCCAGTGAGAAGTACAAAGGTTTTACATAGTTTTTCAGTTTGAAACATAACTTAATCTTAAATACTCTATTCATGTTTAACATAGGAAATTTATTTTTCAAATAACCTATTGCATTTATTTTCAATATTGACATATAAATCCATTATTTTACAATCATAAATTATATATGTAAATTTATAGTATACATACACATCTGTGTGTGTTTATGTGTGTGTATATATATCACCTTTGTATCTGTGTATGTGTGTGTTTCTATTCATCATGTTACTTTGGAGATTAAAATTTCACAGGTCAGATTTTTAACCAAGGTTAGTTATTTCCAAAACATTATACAAGATGATATCGAGTTTGTATTTACCTGTTTAGAAAAACACACACACAATATTAGTCTAGTAGTTTATAAAATTAGAAGCTTCCTTAAATATCACTCATTTTATTTTAAGGATGAGGTAATTACGCTTAAGTGATTATCCAAAGCTGAACAGCCTATTTCTGAACTCAGTCCCAGGCCAGGTCTCCTTTCTCCATCTTAGTTCCCTCATATGACACCACCACGCACCAAAAAGTTTCTTCAATCTAACCACTCATATTTAAACTCAGGCTATATTGTTTTGTGACACCGCTAAAAGGCAAATTCAGCTAAAACTACTCATTTGGTTTTATAATAGCTCCACACATGGAAGAGAAGATGATCTCGATGCTTATGGGTAAGGGTAGTGAAATTAAAATAGTTACAGTAGAGCTCCATAATAACTTAATTGTAGTGATGAAATCTGATAAGACAAAATACTTGCTTCCCGAGACTTACCACCTAGGGGTGGCAATTCATTTGTGTCCAGATTAATTGATGTGTTGCATTAAATTCCTCACAAATGAGAATATACCGAAGGGTGCACATCAAATATATTATATATTACTAGTGAAAGAATTTAGACCTGAAATCCTTTTTGTGGAAAGGTTTTGATAACAAGTTCAATTAAAATAACAGACATATAGATAAAAAATACATTATATAAACATTTACAACACGAACATCCATTTAAGGACTAACATAAAATAATTATTTTCATTTCATGAGTTTTTTTCCTTTGATGTTTCAAACAATACCATTTGTTAATTTCTTTTCACTATTTCCTTTCAGAAAACTGCATTTTGTTTCTTGCTGTAACATGTCACCCTACATCTTCCTTTATACTTTATAAATGTAACTTGTGCAAAAGTGTTATTTTCTTCTGTTGTATTCACTGCTCATTTTCTCAATATCTGCATGTATTTTCCTAGCTGAGTTTGAAATTGTTTTACCTTCTGATCATTTTGAGTATTAATGTTAGAGAGACAAGGTGGTGACAATGAGACATGTTATGTCTAGCTGCACAGCACAGCCTAGAGATATTTAAGCCTCCATTACTGAAATATTCAGAAAAATCATGTTAATATTGTTTTACAATGGTCCAGATATTTAAAATATATCAATCATATGAGCACTTAATAGTTAGATTTTTAAAAAACTGATTATTTACATTAGTGATCTTCTAGGATGTCAAGAGAGGCAAAACAAAACTATTTAGAAACTCTACTGTATATACATTGATAATGTTTTCAAAGGTCCTTGATGTAGGGGTTTAAGAAAAGTGAATCCATATTTACTTGGCCAGATGTTTTACAAATATTATCTCACTTAAATCAAATATAATTATATTATTAAGGCAGAAAAAACTGCCAAGAAATTAAATTATAACTGTCTGTATGGCAATTACTTGCCTGCAAGTAAGAAACTCATTTGTGTTGTAAATAATTGCCCGACCACAGCTCCCCTCTCCTTCCTATTTCCAGATCCAAGTAAAACTGCAACAGCTCCTACCCTTTTCAGTATCATTACATCCTTCTCTCCTTAATCTGCCTTTTAAAATGCTCTTTCATTGAGATCAAATTTTCCCTTTCTATCTTACTCTCTAACTTTATGTTAGTTATTCATTTTTCAGACCTCATCTTCTACTCAAGCATTGTGTTTCAAATTAGTTGTATGAATATTTCATATCTTCTTTGCTCCTCTTGAAATATTCTCCTCTGAGAATCATCTGTGCATTTTAAACTTCCTTTCCAATCTAGCATAATATCTAACAGATGTTATCGAATAAAACAATTTGATAGTTATAGCCTTTATTGTTGAAATTCCTTGTTTACATCATACTTTTCAAAATCTTTATATTATTCCAAACCTGTCTACTCTTTACTTCTGCCAAAGATCCTTAAGGTTTTATTTTCTAACTTCCAAAACTTAAACCTCACTAGCTTTAATGGCATTGATGGAATGAAAATTGTCTCATGGTTTCTCAACTTTATTTGCATTGCTGGCACTTCTGTGTTTATTACACATTAGCCAGTTCTCATCAGGTCACAGTAGGACTCAAGAAACACTATTTCCCTCCAGATTATTTATTTCATAATTCTCCCTTCTAGGCACAATTTCCCTTCATAATACATAATTGAAATTTCTCTTCTCCAATCATTCAACTCACTGTAATGTACAACCTGCGTATAGAATCTTGGGTTATAGAAGTCAAAAGGTGTTTGACTCTTTATGGGTATAATAGAATTTGCCCTCATAAAAGATTAGGATCATTGAGTTAAACACTGCTATTTCACCTAAGGTTTTCTTTATCCTTTTGATCTTCTTGCAGATCTTTTGTGGTAGTCCTTTGTACTTCCTAAAGCCTTGGTCTCTATCTACTCCCTATATGTCCTCACTCTTAGTGCCCATCCTGGTTCTGCATCACTCCATTCTCAGTCATTTGATTGACTTTTTCTTATTTAGGTGTAGTGGAAGAGGGCTGGATAAACTGATTCTTGTCCCAAGGAGATCTGATTAATTGATTGATTATTCCTTCTTTTTAATAGAGCCCCATGCAGCTCACCATGTAGCCATCTTCATTTATCTGAATAAAAACATTTAACTTTCTAAGCTAATATTAGAAAATCAGATATGGTGGGAAAGTCTTATTTCTTCATCTTTTTCTCCTTGAGGGCATTCTGTGCTACTTGTTTCTGAGAGCACAGTTTCCTAATTTGTGGGTAGAACAGTTCTGTGTTATTGGGAATCTACTGGGTTTCAGAAGTGGATCTAATATGGCCTCTACATAAAGCATACACCCATCTGTGAAACACTGTGCAATGAAAGTTTTCTGTAAATATAAAATTGCTCTAAACTCTCTCTCAGTCTGGGAACTGTGTGTAATACAGGGAAATTATTAATTCACTCAAACAAGAGCATTTTAAGGCAAAACATTGTTTTAAAACCCCCAATTTGAGAAATTGTTTTTTTCTTACATGATATTTAAACATCAGATATAACAAAAATGATTTCCTCTCTAAAGAATTATGTCTTCAGTGACTCATTTATAGTGTTTCCCTTTCTTAATCATTATAAATGGTGATCATAGTACTGTGAGTTATGGATATGGGGACTCATATCAGTAACTGTCTCACTCTCACAGTCTAATACAAGATATCAAATGCATAGTCTTGTGTTTTCAATATGGCCACACATTAGGCTTTCTTGCAATTGGGTATTCCTTTTAAATGCTTCTTTCCCTCCAAATACACCACCTTTGTGAGTTCCATATCTTTATTCATAAAACTTCCTCCCACTTGATGTGTCTTTAGTCTTCCTCTTTGTTACCCATTTAAAAAAAGAAGATCTATCCTTCTTTTTCAGAGAATTTCTAAAACAGTCACTATCTATTTTTGACAGTATATCTGGTCAGACCCCAGCAGATCACTTCAGTACACACTCACTACTCATTGTTCACTCTGGTATGACTGAAGAGCTGATTGAATTAGAAGAAAAACTGCTGTGGTAGTAAGAAATTTATTACATTTTCTGAAATGCCCAGTAAGGAAAATCTCAGTAGCAATTTGTCTTAAGCAGCTGTACCACCTGCACAGCCCCCAACAAGAGTATATACAGTCATTATGAATAAGGCTGATGAAGGGTCAGAATCAAGATTCTCAGTTAAAATTCTTTGAGTTTTGAGTACTTAACTGGAGCATAGAGAAAGGAGGAGGCTTTTGGGAGTAAGAGGCTATGGGGTCAGTTTTAAATTGTGAAGAAAAAGAAAGGAAGCTGGCTATTTTCCACTACTTCTGCACAAGCCTACTGTTTTTCATA
This sequence comes from Delphinapterus leucas, assembly GCF_059928025.1. NCBI lineage: Eukaryota > Metazoa > Chordata > Mammalia > Artiodactyla > Monodontidae > Delphinapterus > Delphinapterus leucas. The sequence continues at coordinate 35,241,305 of NC_143147.1, forward strand.
AAGCTCATTCTAAGAGCCCTTAGTGCTACTATCCCAAAGGTAAAATATAGCAGAAACTACATTTAGGGTAAAAAATTTGATAATAGTTTGTAATTGGACATCAAATCTTGGCTGACATCAGGGAAGCCAGTCAGGTATCTTTATAGAGACTGGTTACTTAGCAAATCAATAAGTATCTGATTTATAAATTGACTTAATTTGTTCCATAACTTGAGTCCATTCTCTATTCAAATATGGGCTATCCATAGTATAAGCAAAAAAAAAGACTAATCAGAAATAAAAATATGTGATGGAATCCAAGCTCTAATTTTTCCAGGACATATGAATTTAAGTAAAAACTTTCTCAGCTTAAAATAAATTGGAATAATAATTCATAACTCATAATACTTTTGTGAGAATCAAATGATTAAGGAAATGAAAATGCTTTATAATCATAAGATATGTTATAAATATATGTTACTACTACTCCCCAAACACCTTGGTCTAAACTAGCTGCTTTTCTGGTTCTATTTAAGTAGGTTGTTCTCATTCCTATTGCTCTGTAATCACTCATGCCATTTCTCTTACTTAGAATGTGTTCCATTGCATAATCCAAACTGATGATATGTTGTTAAGTAAGAAAGGGTTTCACTTTTCATGGATTCATATTATAGATCTCTTATAGTCTTTGTCATATAAAGAACTATTTTCAAATTTGCAAGGAAATACTGGGTAGGTATTTTAGTCGGCTACTGAGTCCAAATTTACATTTATGCAATTAGTATGAAGGAGAACTTCGTATGTCCCAGATTATATTTATTTATTTATCTATGCATGCATACATTCACCCCATCAATCACTTCTTTTACTATTAACATGTTTTGCTATTAACACCTATTTGAAATCCCTACCCATTTTCAAGGCCTACTTCAGGTCTCATCTCTACAGCCCTCATTGATCTTTGCTTCTTTAGAATTCCCATGAAATGTGCTATTATTTATCATGCATACATCTTGACTTCTGTTTTGTGCTCAGAAAGATGAAATAAAAGGATATAGGCTTAGGTGAAGTAGAGAATCTGAGTTGAAATCCTATGAGCTGGGGGTGGGATCAAGATGGCACCAGAGGTCACCTCCAATGGACACACCAAAACTACAACTACATATAGAACAACTATCTCTGAGAATGACCTGAACACTATCAGAATAGCTCTTCAACTAAGATATAAATATAAAGCCACATTGAGTTGGACATAAGGGGCAAAGATGCTATCAAGTCAAGACACACCCCCAGCACAGTGATCCATAAATTAGAGGGAATATCACAAATGTGGAGGTCTTCTCTAAGGAGTGATAAGTTTGAACCCCACATCAGATAACCCACCGTGGAGGCCATCACAGGGAAGATAAACCCCCCTCTTGTCTGGCTTTGACAACCAATGGGGTATACATCCAGAAGAGCTGGAGGGCTATAGGAAATCAAGACCCTGCTATTAAAAGATTCGTGCACAAATGCACTCCAAGTCCCAGAAGAGAGGCAGCAGTTTGACAAGGGCTTAGGGCTCTAGACAGCCTGCCAAGGCCAAACCAACCTGGCCCAGGCTCACACCTGCTACAGCTTCAACCATCCCATTAAGGTAACCTCAGCCTGGGCTGGTGCACCCTAGAAAAACTGCCCACTCCAGCTCCAGTCATCCTGACAGAGTGGCTCCAGACCAATGCACTCCAGGACCCCTCTCCCCCTTGTCCGATGTCTTATCCAGCCCCAGTTGGCCTGCCAAAGCCATCCAGTACATGGCAGTCTACACAGGGTATGCTCCCACACTACAGCATCTTGGCCTTCAAGAGAAATAGAGGTAACTGTTTTGCTTAATTCATAGGGAAAAAACCCACAAAAAGTCAAAGAAAATGAAGAGAAAAATGAATATGTTCCAAATGAAAGAACAAGATAAAAACCCAGAAGTAAACTCTAGTGAAACAGAGATAAGTAATTTACCTGATAAAAAGTTCAAAGTAATGGTCATAAATATGCTAACTGAACTTGGGACAAGAATAGAGGAACACAGTGGAAAATTCAACAGAGTTAGAATATATGAGAAATAACCTACCAAAGCTGAAGAATACAATAACTGAAATGAAAAATACACTAGAGGGAAATGACAGCAAATTGGATGATACAGATGAACATATGAGCAATCTGGAAGACAAAATAGTGGAAATCAACCAATCAGAACATACAAAAAAAATTAAAATGAGAAGTTTAAGGGACTTCTGGGACAATGTCAAGCATACTAATATTCACATTAAGGGTTCCTGGAGAGAGAAGAGATAAAGGTGCAAAAAAAGTATTTGAAGAAATAATGGCTGAAAATGTTCCTAACTTAGGAAGGACACAGATATCCAGTCCAGGAAGCACAGAGAGTCCCCAAAAAAGATGAACATAAAGATATCTACACTAAGATATATAATAATAAAATGGCAGAAGTTAAAGGTATAGATAGAATTTTAAATGCAGTAAGAGCAAAACAACTAGTCACATACAAGGGAATCCCTTCAAGGCTATCAGATGATTTTTTTCAGCAGACACTATGCAGGCCATGAGAGAGTGGCATGATATATTTAAAGTACTTAAAGGAAAAAAAAATACAACCCAGAATACTCTACCTGGCAAAATTATCATTCAGAATTGAAGGAGAGATAAAGAGTGGCCCAGTAATCAAAACAGTAAGGCACTGGCATGAAAACAGACACATACATCATTGGAACAGGATAGAGGCCCAGAAATAAACCCATACGTTTATGGTCAATTAATTTATGACAAAGGAGGAAAAAAATATAGAACCTACTGAATGGGAGAAGATATTTCAAATGATATGGAGTTAATATCCAATATATATAAAGAACACATACAACTTAATTTAAAAAAATCCAATTAGAAAAACATGAGCAGGAGACCTGAAGAGACACTTTTCAAAGAAGACATGCAGATGGCCAACAGGCAGATGAAAAAATGTTCAAAGTCACTAATGATCAGAGAAATGTAGATCAAAACCACAATGGCTGCCAGAATGATTATTATCAAAAATATAAGAAATAACAAGTGTTGGCAAGGATGTCGAGAAAAGGGAGCCCTTGTGCATTGTTGGTGGATTAAATTAAAAATATCAATAGAACTACCATACAATCCAGCAATTCCACTTCTAGGTATTTCTCTGAAGAAAACAAAAGCACCAATTCAAAAATATATATGTACCATAATGTTCATTGAAGTATTATTTACAATAGCCCAAGATTCAGATGCAACCTAAGTGTCCATTGATAGATGAATAAAGATGTGGTATATATATTATGGAATTATACTCAGCCATGGAGAAAAATGAAATCTTGCCACTTGTGACAACATGATGGACCCAGAGGTTCGGTATTAGGCTAAGTGAAATGAGTCGGACAGAGAAACACAAATAACATATGATTTCGCTTTTGTGTGATATTTAAGAACAAAACAAAACAAATGCACAAACATGACAAAACAGAAAGAGACTCATATTCAACAAACTGATGATTGCCAGAGGTAGGTGAAATAGGGGAAGGGGATTAAAAGTTACAAACTTTAAGTTATAAAATAAATAAGTACTGGGGATGTAATGTATAGCATAGGGAGTACATTCAATAATAATGTAATAACATTGTATGGAGATAGATGGTATCTAGACTTACTGTAGTGGTGATCATTTCATAATGTATAAAAATATCAAATCATTATGTTGTACACCTGAGGCTAATATAATATTATAAGTCAACTATACTTCAATTTAGAAATCCTGTGACTGTATTAGCATAAAAGAATAAACTCTCCAGTGTCAGCTTTCTCATCTGTAGATAATAAAATATTAATGTATGTTTTTTAGGTTTTAATAAAAAGAGCTTTTATGAAATAATCTAGCATAGTGTTTAAATTATAGAAAATATTAATATTTTAGTTCCTCCTTATCAATCATCTGTTTCCCTCTGTTAGGTCTTCCAAAATAATAAGAGTAATAAAAAACATATACTGGTTTAATTTGAAAATCAAAAGCTGATGAGTATTTTATGTAACAGAGTAGCAACACCAAACTTTGGAATGTATGAATATATCCAGTAATAAATTCTAAAATGAACGAGGCTTCTGGTCTAGGTGAAATGATTTAGAGTAGGGCTCAGGATTATGAATTTTTAAGTGCTTCCATGTGATTTTGTTCATTGTCATAAAATATCTTGAGAAATATTGTTAAAGAGTAATTTCCAAGTTAGTCACTATGTCCTCCACAAAATATAAAACAACAGCTAACTCTTTGCAAGTTTCACACAATAACATCTCTATTGTTGCCCTATAGAAAAATCTGGGAAGGGACAAGGGTAACAGATTTCACACACAGACACATGTAAAAATTATCCTCATACACTAATAATAAATCCCATAATATTTTCATTTTACAACCATATTCTCCATTCTGTATGGTACTTATCAAGGAATAGTTCTCTTGATAGTGATTGTTTCTGTGGTCTACCAATTGAATCTTCCAAGAATGTGGCACATTTCAAAATAAATAAGCTGCAGGCAATAATCACTTTATTTTATTTGGTGTTCCAGACTGTATATTTTAATTCTAAAAGTAAAAAAGAGGAGGACTTTCAAGATGGTGGAGAAGTAAGACATGGAGATCACCTTCCTTGTCACAAATACATCAAAAATACATATACATGTGGACAACTCCTACAGAACACCTACTGAATGCTGGCAGAAGATTCTCAGACTTCCCAAAAGACAAGAAAATCCCATGTACCTGGGTAGGACAAAAGAAAAAAGAAAAAACAGAGAGAAAATAGGGATGGGATTTATATATATATATATATATATATATGTTTTTTATTTTAATAACTTTATTTTACTTATTTTTTTTCCCCCCCTTTTCTTCTGAGCTTTGTGGCTGACAGGGTCTTGATGATCTGGCCAGGTGTCAGGCCTGAGCCTTGGAGGTGGAAGAGCCAAGTTAAGGACATTGGACCACCAGAAACCTCCCGGCCCCATGTAATATATATCAGTGAGAGCTCTCCCAGAGATCTCAGTCTCAACACTAAGAACCAGCTCAACTCAACGACCAGCAAGCTCCAGTGCTGGACACCCCATGCCAAACAACTAACAAGACAAGAATACAACCCCACCCATTAGCAGAGAGGTTGCCTAAAATCATACTAAGTTCACAAACACTCCAAAACACACAACCAGAAGAAGACCTGCCCATCAGAAGGAAAAGATCCATCCCCACCCAACAGAACACAGGCACCAACCGCCTCCACCAGGAAGCCTACACAACACACTGAACAAAACTCACAACTGGGGGCAGACACCAAAAACAGCAGGAACTATGAACTTGCAGCATGCAAATAGGAAACCCCAAACACAGTAAATTAAGCAAAATGAGAAGACAGAGAAATACACAGCAGATGGAGGAGCAAGGTAAAAACTGACCAGACGAAACACATGAAGAGGAAATAGGCAGTTGAACTGAAAAAGAATTCAGAGTAATAGTAAAGATGATCCAAAATCTTGGAAATAGAATGGAGAAAATACAAGAAATGTTTAAAAAGGATCTAGAAGAACTAAAAAGCAAACAAACAATGAGGGACAACAGAATAAATGAAATTAAAATTTCTTAGAAGGAATCAATAGCATAAATAACTGAGGCAGAAGAACAAATAACAGACCTGGAAGATAAAATACTGGAAATAGCTACTGCAGAGTAAAATAAAGAATGAAAAGAATTGAGGACAGACTCAGAGACCTCTGGGACAACATTAAATGTACCCACATTTGAATTATAGGAGTCCCAGAAGAAGAGGGGGAAAAGAAAGGGACTGAGAAAATATTGTAAAAGATTATAGTTGAAAACTTCCCTAATACAGGAAAGGAACTAGTCAAGCAAGTTCAGGAAGTACAGAGAGTCCCATATAGGATAAATCCATGGAGAAACAGGCCAAGACACATATTAATCAAACTATCAAAAATTAAATACAAAGAACAAATGTTAAAATCATCAAGGGAAAAGCAACAAATAACATACAAGAGAATCCCCATAAGGTTAACAGCTGAGCTTTCAGCAGAAACTCTGCAAGCCAGAAGGTAGTGGCAGGACATATTTAAAGTGATGAAAGGGAAAAACCTACAACCAAGATTATTCTACCCAGCAAGGATCTCATTCAGATTAGATGGAGAAATTAAAACCTTTACAGACAAGCAAAAGCTGAGAGAGTTCAGCACCACCAAACCAGCTTTATAACAAATGCTAAGGAACTTCTCTAGGCAGGAGACAAAAGAGAAGGAAAAGACCTACAATAACAAACTGAAAACATTTCAGAAAATGGTAATAGGAACATACATATCAATAATTTCCTTAAATGTAACTGGATTAAATGCACCCACCAAAGGACATTGAATGGTTACAAAAACAAGACCCATATATATGCTGTCTACAAGCTACCCACTTCAGACCTAGGGAAACATACAGACTGAAAGTGAGGGGATAGGATAAGATATTCCATGCAAATGGAAATCAAAAGAAAGCTGGAGTAGCAATTCTCATATCAGACAAAATAAAATTTAAAATAAAGACTATTACAAGAGACAAAGAAGGACACTACATAATGATCAAGGGATCAATCCAAGAAGAAGATATAAAAATTGTAAAGCTTTATGCACTCAACATAGGAGCACCTCAATATATAAGGCAAATACTAACAGCCATAAAAGGGGAAACCTACAGTAACACAATAATAGTAGAGCCTAACACCTCACTTTCACCAATGGACAGATCAACTAAAATGAAAATAAATAAGGAAACACAAGCTTTAAATGACATATTAATCAAGATGGACTTAATTGATATTTATAGGACATTCCATCCAAAAACAACAGAATACACTTTGTTCTCAAGCACTCATGGAACATTCTCCAGGATAAATCATATCTTGGTAAATTTCAGAAAATTGAATTTGTATCAAGTACATTTTCCGACCACAATGCTATGAGACTAGATATCAATTACAGGAAAAAAAATTGTAAAAATTACAAACACCTGGAGGCTAAACAATACACTACTAAATAACCAAGAGATCACTGAGGAAATCAGAAAATACCTAGAAACAAATGACAATGAAAACTCAATGGCCCAAGACCTATGGGATGCAGCAAAAGCAATTCTAAGAGGGAAGTTTATAGCAATACAATCCTATCTCAAGAAACAAGAACAATCTCAAATAAACAACCTAACCTTATACTGAAAGCAATTAGAGAAAGAAGAACAAAAGAAACTCAAAGTTAGCAGAAGGAAAGAAATCATAAAGATCAGATCAGAAATAAATGAAAAAGAAATGAAGGAAATGATAGCAAAGATCAATAAATCTAAAAGCTGGTTCTTTGAGAAGATAAAATTGATCAACCATTAGCCAGACTAATCAAGAAAAATAAGGGAGAAGACTCAAATCAACAGAGTTAGAAATGAAAAAGGAGAAGTAACAACTGACACTGCAGAAATACAAAGGATCATGAGAGATTACTACAAGCAACTATATGCCAATAACATGGACAACCTGGAAGAAATGGACAAATTCTTAGAAAAGCACAACCTTCTGAGACTGAACCAGGAAGAAATAGAAAATATAAACAGGCCAATCACAAGCACTGAAATTGAAAACTGTGATTGAAAATCTTCCAACAAACAAAAGCCCAGGGCCAGATGGCTTCACAGGGGAATTCTATCAAATATTTAGAGAATAGCTAACAGCTATCCTTTTCAAATTCTCCCAAAATACAGCAGAGGGAGGAGCACTCCCAGACTCATTCTACGAGGTCACAATCACACTGATACCAAAAACTAGACAAAGATGTCACAAATAAAGAAAACTACAGGCCAATATCGCTAATGAACATAGATGTGGAAATCCTCAACAAAATACTGAGAATGGACTTGAGGACATGGGGAAGGGGAAGGGTAAGCTGGGATAAAATGAGTCAGTGGCACTGTCATATATACAGTACCAAATGTAAATTGGTAGCTAGTTGGAAGCAGACACACAGCACAGGGACGATCAGCTCGGTGCTTTGTGACCACCCAGAGGTGTGGGATAGGAAGGGTGGGAGAGAGACGCACGAAGAGGGGTATGGGGATATATGTATATGTATAGCTGATTCACTTTGTCATACAGCAGAAACTAACACAAATATGTAAAGCAATTATTCTCCAATAAAAATGTTAAAAAAGAAAAAAAAAGAAAGAGGGAATCATCTCAAGAATCATTTTAGAGGTTTAGTTGACAGAAGTTGACAGTTTTTGAATGAAGAAGAAGGAAGTCTTGTAATATCTGTGAAGTGTTTCTCTTAGGTAAATTCCTGAAAGATGGAACCATGTATCAAGATAGGGAACACAGGAAGAGATGCAGACTTAAGGAGAAAGTCTCAGGAAAGTGGAATCGTTTATGAAATTGGATGCAGCATTATTGTTTTAGCTAAAGTTATTTACACCCTTCTCTGCTCAACCCAGAGAAGCGGATTTCTCTACTGTCAGGTTCTGGGAATTCTAGGAGGTGAAGGATAAAAACAAAGGGATCTTCATTCATCTTCCAAGGGATGAAAGCCTTGGATTTAAGTACATCTCTCCTGGCATAAAAAGCATGGTTTTCCTAAGTGGTACCTCCCTCAGAAATAGTAGTTCTGTATTTGACCCTCTGTGTTTAAGTTCTGTATTTAACCTCTGGGTTTATCCTGTGTATATGAAGATGGTGTCCCAATGCACTTTTAAGCTTCAGTGCTTTAATCAAGCTGATTGTAAGTTATCAATGTATAAAAACATCTTAGAATAGGAAGCACTTGACATTTCAAAATAATGGTTTTTTATTAACTACTGTTTATATACAGTGAGAATAAAGTCTCCAGTGGAAACTTAATTTCATAGAGGAAACAGGTTTGATTGAAAATATATCAGCCCAATCCAGAGAGAAATAATGCATCTTACCACATACTGCATGAGAATATTCCATTCTTGAAAATATTGGTGTGTGAAAGAAAGTTTCATATTTTCAGCCAACATTACAGCCATACTGGAAATAAGTGAAGAATATTATTAATAATCTTTGAATTAACATTTTTATTATTAAAGTATTATAACAATAGTGCACTTTTGAAAAATAGATGGGGAAATATATAATCCCCAATCCTCAAATAAATTACAAATGATTTTATATTTTTCCTTTTGGTCTTCTCTACATAATTGTATATAGTTATCATAATAGTCTGCATTCTATTTCATGTACTTATTTTTCACTTATGATCTTAAAGGTATTTCTATATTACTAAAAAAAAAAAGGAAATGAATGTTCTCCTCTCAGGAATTGAAACAAAGGAGGAATTCGAATAGGGTATATGACTGCATTATCCATTGCATCCTTACCTAGGGTTAATGGCATTTTTTGGTATGACTTACTTTAGGGAAAGAGTGAGGGGTCTATATTTTCAATTGTGTATACTTCGCAGTAAAAATATATTGATAACCCAATGTTATAGGCATCAGCTCTGCAGTAGTCAGCAAAACATAAGCTCTTGATTTAGAGGAGCTTGTAATCTGGAGAGAGGTACAAGCCAAAAACCAATAATTATAAGCATCTAGGAATACTTCGTGGGATTTCTTTTTTTTTCTTTTTTTCTGTGATCAGGTAACAAGAGAACATAATCAATCTAATTAATTGCAGAGGTAAAGGCAAGATTTTATTTCTCTCTATTAACGCAAATATGTATTTCAATACTGCCTCTGTGTCAGGTGCTAAGTGATAAAGATATACAAAATCTGGTCTCTGTTCTTAAGGAATTCACTGTCTAGTGGGGAAAACCAAAAATTAGAGTACAGTGTTAGCAATGTTATGCTAGAGGTCCACATGTAAAACAAATGTATGTCTTGTTTTTAAAGCCCATATATATTTCAAACCCATAAGTATTATACTGTGCTTGAGTAGAAAACATAACACAGACTACTCTTTGAATATTATGCAAACAAAGACATTTGACCTCCTGTCTGTGACAGGAATATCAATAGTTTTCCTATTTGGAACCAGTATTATTCCTCTATGTCAAACAGCTGCAGGTGATGCTCATGCCATCCCCTGCTGTTTGTTGGCACTCTCCACATGGCCTCATCATGCAACATTCCCTACTGGTGTGGGAAGGACACTCTTTTCCACCTTAGAATCACTCTCCATTCATGTGCACCAAGCTTATGTGGTCCAGTGTGCCTAATGGCTTTAGTTGTTCTTTTTAGTGAAAAAGCACTTTCAAGATTTTTCTCAGTTTGAATTCCCAAGGACTCAGAGAGTATACATGGACAGAAAACAATCTCAGAGACAGAATCCAAAATTACCCTCTGTCTTCAATAAATGGAACATTTCTATTAGTTCAATCAAATCGAAGTACCTACTTTCCCTAGATTTATTTTCCTTACAGAGGATGTCTTGTTCCCTCTCTCAAAATAGACTATCTTCAGACCCATCACACCATACCTCTAGACATGCTCAGATATACTTGATCCTCAGGTAAATAAGTGGAAGGTTGGGCTGGAGTTTCTCCTTAGTACCCATCAACACACAGACTCACTCATCTTCCAGCAAATTTTTCAAACTCTTCAGTCTAAATCTTCATGATGTGCATTTTCACCCACTGCTACTCACTTTTTTCCCTCCAAAGAAAACTGGAGACCATTTCAAATATAGTACATTTCCTCCAAGAGTATGATCTTTGCTCTTTGAGAAACAAACAAACAAAACAAAACCACAAAGAGATTCATACAGCTGGGGGAAACATATCTTACCAGGAGGTACAGCTTTAAAACATGTCATACATGGGGCAATTAGTCCTCACTGTAAAGACAGTGACAGAAGACAAACTTCTTATTTTCTCTCTAAAACGTCACTTTCATCTTTTCTTGACAGATTTCTTGACTTGCCTTTGTCAGTGTGTTTAGGTTGAGATGTGAAAAATCTAATTAAGAAGTTGCTTTTATTTGATATTGCACTTTTCATATGCAAATAAATGCAGTTTACTTCAGGATGCTGTCTTAGGAAGGCCCATCATATTGCCTTGCATTTTATCATTTGTCATGTACGTTTGTTATTTCAACCTTGTTTCCAGATCATGCTTTGTTGACCTCATTCTCCTGTGGTACTATCTGGAGTGATAGTGATCAGAAAAGATGATTTAGGGTTGTCCATTCAAGAATATACCAGCTTCTGCCTAGGGAAACTGAATAAGACAGTGTTGCTAGTTTACATAGAAAAGTGGTTCTCAAGTGTTTTATCTATACCAGCATTATCTACACCAGCAGTATTACCTAGGTATTTGTTATAAATGCAAATTCTCAACCCTTAACCCAGACTGACTTACTTGGAGGGTAAGACCCAGCAATCTGTGTTTTAACAGACATACTACGTAATTCTAATGCATGTTAAAATTTGAGAACAACTAAAAAAGAAGCAATGAAATTCTCCTTTTCTCAGCAAATTTTGTGCTCTCTGTATCATCCTCAGTATCTCCTGTCTTTACTCCGTATCAATCATGATTGTTCACTAGACTTACACCTTAGTTTACTATCATCATTGTTATGCCTACTTACTCATATCACTAAGGGGTTTTATTTCTCCAGAGATGGAGAATTAAACTGTGTAGTTGGGTCTCCTCTTGAGACCTTTCATCCAACCATATGACAGATTTTATTGGGCCCTGTTTCCATCTATATATTGTGTGTGACTACCCTCCACTGCTGATCATTACTTCCTCTGATTGGTATAGTTCTTAAATAAAAATAATATCTATATGGCTTTCCCCAATTCTCTTCTCCTACCTTACACCACTTATATAATGAGACAAAATCTACATCTACATTTTATAGGCATGTAATGGGAATAACAAATCTGACTCCATATTGGATCTGCTTCTTTTACTTTAGCCTTTGTATTCTATGGCTTTTGGTACAAGTTAATCATTAAGGGGATATTGCCCATAGCTTAAAATATACACAATGGCTCATCTCTGGGAAACCTACCTCCATGCCTGAGCATTAGGCTAAAATACCTTTGTTTAGTTAACAGGAAACATCCTGACCAGGCCCCCCTCGAAAGAAGAAATTAACACATACCCTCTGGAGTCTGAGCAGAACTAGGGAATATTTGCAACAACTTATTGACTTTTTACTTTACCTCCTCACCTACCTCATCATTGTTCTAGAAAAGAAACTAGCATCCAAACCCGGGCAAGATGGTTCTTTGGGACACTAATTCACCATTTTCTCAGTCTATTGGCTTTCTGAATAAAATCACTATTCCTTGTCCCAACAACTTGCCTCTTGATTTATCAGCCTGTCATGTGGTGAGAATTGAGAGCTTGAATTCAGTAATAGGCATATATATAATTAAAAGAAGAAATATAATACCACACTCCCCCAAATTTTAAAAATTAGCAAACAAAACTCATTATAATATTTTTTACAAGATTGTTTATTACCATTGCAGTATCATTTTTTTAACATCTTTATGGGAGTATAATTGCTTTACAATGTTGTATTAGTTTCTGCTATATAACAAAGTAAAACAGCCATAGGTATACATATATCTCCATATCCCCTCCCTCTTGCATCTCCCTCCAACCTTCCCTATCCCACTGCTCTGGGTGGTCACAAAGCACAGAGCTGATCTCCCTGTGCTATGAGGCTGCTTCCCACTAGCTATCTATTTTACATTTGGTAGTGTATATATGTCCATGCCACTCTCACTTCGTCCCAGCTTACCCTTCCCATGTCCTCAAATCCATTCTCTACATCTGTATTTTTATTCCTGTCCTGCCCCTGCCCCTGCCCCTAGGTTCTTAAGAACCTTTTTCTTTAGATTCCATCTATATGTGTTAGCATACAGTATTCGTTTTTCTCTTTCTGACTAACTTCACTCTGTATGACACACTCTAGGTCCATCTACCTCACCACAAATAAATTCATTTCATTTCTTTTTATGGATGAGTAGTATTCCACTGTATATATGTGTCACATCTTCTTTATCCATTAATCTGTCGATGGACACTTAAGTTGCTTCCATGTCCTGGCGATTGTAAATAGCGCTGCAATGAACACTGTGGTACACGACTCTTTTTGAATTATGGTTTTCTCAGGGTATATGGCCAGCAGTGGGATTGCTGAGTCATATGGTAGTTCTATTTTTAATTTTTTAAGGAACCTCCATACTGTTCTCCATAGTGGCTATATCAATTTACATTCCCACCAACAGTGCAAGAGGGTTCTCTTTTCTCCACACCCTCTCCAGCATTTATTGTTTGTAAATATTTGATGAAGGCCATTCAGACAGGTGTGAGGTGACACCTCATTGTAGCTTTGATTTGCATTTCTCTAATTATTAGTGATGCTGAGCATCCTTTCATATGTTTGTTGACAATCTGTATATCTTCTTTAGAGAAATGTCTATTTAGGTCTTCTGCCCATTTTTGGATTGGGTTGATTGTTTTTTTGATATTGAGCTGAATTAGCTGCTTTTACATTTTGGAGATTAATCCTCTGTCATTTGTGTCATTTGCAAATATTCTCTCCCATTCTGAGGGTTGTCTTTTCATCTTATTTATGGTTTCCTTTGTTGTGCAAAAGCTTTCACGTTTCATTAGGTCCCATTTGTTTATTTTTGTTTTTATTTCCATTTCCCTAGGAGGTGGGTCAAAAAGAAACTTGCTGTGATTTATGTCATAGAGTGTCCTGCCTATGTTTTCCTCTAAGATTTTGATGGTGTCTGACCTTACATTTAGGTATTTAATCCATTTTGAATTTATTTTTGTGTGTGTATGGTTTTAGGGAGTGTTCTAATTTCATTCTTTTACATGTAGCTGTCCAGTTTTACTAGCACCACTTATTGAAGAGGCTGTCTTTTCTCCATTGTATATTCTTGCCTCCTTATCAAACATAAGGTGACCATATGTGCATGGCTTTATCTCTGGGCTTTCATTTCTGTTCCATTGATCTATATTTCTAGTTTTGTGCCAGTGCCATACTATTTTGATGACTGTAGCTTTGTAGTACGGTCTGAAGTCAGGGAGCCTGATTCCTCCAGCTGTTTTTCTTTCTCAAGATTGCTTTGGCTATTCAGGGACTTTTGTGTTTCCATACAAATTGTGAAACTTTTTGTTCTAGTTCTGTGAAATATGTCATTGGTAGTGTGATAAGTATTGCATTGAATCTGTACATTGCTTTTGTTAGTATAGACATTTTGACAATATTGATCCTTCCAATCCAAGAACATGTTACATCTCTCCATCTGTTTGTATCATCTTTAATTTCTTTCATCAGTGTCTTATAGTTTTCTGCATGCAGGTCTTTTGTCTCCTTAGGTAAGTTTATTCTTAGGTATTTTATTCTTTTTGTTACAGTGGTAAATGTGAGTGTTTCCTTAATTTAAATTTCTGATTTTTCATTGTTAGTGTACAGGAATGCAAGATTTCTGTGCATTAATTTTGTGTCCTGCTACTTTACCAAATTCATTGATTAGCTCTAGTAGTTTTCTGGTAACACCTTTCGGATTCTCTATGTATAGAATCATGTCATCTGCAAACAGTGACAGTTCTACTTCTTCTTATCCAGTTTGGATTCCTTTTATTTCTTTTTCTTCTCTGATTGCTGTGGCTAAAACTTCCAAAACTATGTTGAATAATAGTGGGGAGGGTGGGCAACCTTGTCTTGTTCCTGATCTTAGAGGAAATGGTTTCAGTTTTTCACCATTGAGAACCATGTTGGCTGTGGGTCTAACATATATGACCTTTATTATGTTGAGGTAGGTTCCCTCTATGCCTACTATCTGGAGAGCTTTTATCATAAATCGGTGATAAATTTTGTCAAAAGCTTTTTCTCCATCTATTGAGGTTATCATATGGTTATTATCCTTCAATTTGTTAATATGGTTTATCACAGTGATTGTTTTTTGTATATTGAAGAATCCTTGCATTCCTGGGATAAACCCCTCTTGATCATGGTGCATGATCCTTTTAATTTGCTTTTGGATTCTGTTTGCTAGTATTTTCTTGAGGATTTGTGTACCTATCTTCATCAGTGATATTGGTCTGTAGTTTTCTTTTTTTGTGACACCTTTGTCTGCTTTTGGTATCAGAGTGATGGTGGCCTTGTAAAATGAGTTTGGGAATGTTCCTCTCTCTGCTATATTTTGGAAGAGTTTGAGAAGGATAGGTGTTAGCTCATCTCGAAATGTTTGATAGAATTTGCCTGTGAACCCATCAGGTTCTGGGCTTTTGGAAGATTTTTTATCACAGTTTCAATTTCAGTGCTCGTGTTTGGTCTGTTCATATTTTCTATATCTTCCTAGTTCAGTCTCAGAATGTTGTGCTTTTCTAAGAATTAGTCCATTTCTTCCAGGTTGTCCATTTTATTGGCATAGAGTTGCTTGTAGTAATCTCTCATGATCCTTGGTATTTCTGCAGTGTCAGTTGTTACTTCTCCTTTTTCATTTCTATTTCTGTTGATTTGAGTCATTTCCCTTTTTTTCTTGATGAGTCTGGTTAATGGTTTATCAATTTTGTTATCTTCTCAAAGAACCAGCTTTTAGTTTTATTGATCTTTTCTAATGTTTCTTTCATATTTTTTTCATTTATTTCTGGTCAGATCTTTATGATTTATTTCCTTCTGCTGACTTTGGGGATTTTTTGTTCTTCTTTCTCTAATTGCTTTAGGTGTAAGGTTAGGTTGTTTATTTGAGATTGTTTTTGTTTCTTGAGTTAAGATTGTATTTCTATAATCTTCCCACTTAGAACTGCTTTTGCTGCATCTCATAGGTTTTGGTTCATCATGCTTTCATTGTGATTTGTTTCTAGGTATGTTTTTATTTCCTCTTTGATTTCTTCAGTGATCTCTTGGTTATTTAGTATTGTATTGTTTAGCCTCCATGTGTTTGTATTTTTTACAGTTTTTTCCCTGTAATTGATATCTAGTTTCATAGCATTGTTGTCAGAAAAGATACTTGCTATGATTTCAATTTTCTTAAATTTACCAAGGCTTGATTTGTGACCCGAGATATGATCTATCCTGGAGAATGTTCCATGAGCACTTGAGAAAAATGTGTATTCTGTTGTTTTTGGATGGAATGTCCTATAAATATCAATTAAGTCCATCTTGTTTAATGTGTCATTTAAAGCTTGTGTTTCCTTATTTATTTTCATTTTGGTTTATCTGTCCATTGGTGAAAGTGGGGTGTTAAATTCCCATACTATGGTTGTGTTACTGTCTGTTTCACCCTTTATTTTTATTTTTTTGCTGTTAACATTTGCCTTATGTATTGAGGTTCTCCTATGTTGGGTGTGTATATATTTACAATTATTATATATTCTCTTTGGATTGATCTCTTGATCATTATGTAATGTCCTTCTTTGTCTCTTGTAATAGTCTTTATTTTAAAGTCTATTTTGTTTGATATGACAATTGTGGTACTCTGAATCTCCTCTCCTCATGCACCCCTAAACAATTGTCTCTTGCCTCTTAGGCAGTTCCAGACTTTTTCCTGGACTCCCTCCCAGCTAGCTGTGGCACACCAGCCCCTTTCAGGCTACTTTCACACAGCCAACCCCAGTCCTCTTCCTGGGATCTGACCTCTTGAATCCTGGCCCCGGGGAGTGAGCCACCAATTCTCTCATGCTGGTGAGTGCTGGTCATCACCAGTTCTCCATGCAGGAATGTCTCTGCTATGTCCTCTGCACCCTTGTTGCTGTGCTCTCCTCCATAGTTCTGAAGCTTCCCCCCTGCCCACTTCCCATCTCCATAAGTGAAGTGTCTTCCCAGTGTGTGGAAACTTTTCCTCCTTCACAGCTCCCTCCCAGAGGTGCAGGTCCCATCCCTATTCTTTTTTCTCTGTTTTTTTCTTTTGCCCTACCCAGGTATGTGGGGATTTTCTTGCCTTTTGGGAAGTCTGAGGTCCTCTGCCAGTGTTCAGTAGGTGTTCTGTAGGATTTGTTCCACATGTAGATGTGTTTCTGATGTATTTGTGGGGAGGAAGGTGATCTCCACATCTTTCTCCTCCAGCATCTGTAAGGTCTCCCTCATATTTTCATATTAACACATCATTGACTGAGGGATTTTTGCAGAAACTAAAGACTGTTGCTGGCAATTTGTTATGTAAGTGAATATTGAAATGTCTCTGGTCAATAAGATTCAGGTAACAAAGGATGTATTATACGTCTCTGGTCAATAATGAGTTAAAAGTTTATTAAATTTTCTTTTTTTTTAAGATGGCCAACTTTGAAAATATTCCAAATCCAAGTTATGGATTTATATTTCAGAATGGTAGAACACGGTCATTTTGCCTGTGCCACAATTGTTTCAGTATTTTTGGTTTCCCTTAATCAAAAAATTAGCCTTTCATTTAGACTGCCATGAGTTTGTTGGCTAAGGTGGCAGAATTTCTCAGCTCTTGCTGTCAGAGGGGAGTTTATGAGAAGGAAGGGCCTTTTTTCTCTCTCTTTGTGCTTAGTCGAGTTTAACTTGCTCACAGGGCACATTGTGCAGAGACCTTGCACCTGACCCTTCAGTCCAGAGTCCATTGTGGTGTCTTGATTGTCTTTCTATTGATTATTATAGTTGCAATGTAAGTATTATTTTACTTACACAATTATTTCTATTATAACTACCTCTATCTTAGACACATATTTAAATGCAAACCAAAATTTCCCTGAATATCTGTAATTTTACTTCTCCAAGAGACTGACAGCACTACTTTCAATCCATCTATAGCAAATGAGATCTATTTTGATAATTTTAATATAATTTCATGCTGTTGGACTATTTGTGGACTAAAGGGCATAATTTAACATCATACTGTTATTCATGGTTTTAATATAATGTTTGTGAACTAGTACATATTCTTAATTTCATACCACCTTTCTACGATTTATTATAAAATCACTGATGGCCACAGTATTAAAAAAAACACGTTGTCAAACTGCCTATGGTATAAGAAGTCTAGTTTTCCTTTCAGCTGAATCCATTATAAGAATCTCTTCCCTTTGTGAATACTTCTCTGACACCACAGTTATCAGGAAGATAATCCTAGAAAGCAACCATGGAATGCTATTGTATCACTAGTTCTAACTCTGCAAATAATGGTGATAATAGAAAGCCACTACAATGTAATAGTTAAAAGGGTACGTTCTAGGATACTACTACATGAACAAAAACTGAAATTTCTGCAATATAATATTTGTGTGGCCCTGGTAAGTTACTTAACCTCATGTTAACCCAGAGTCCTTGTCTGTAGAATGAGAATAATAATAGTAAGTGTCTTACAGAACTGTTGTGAGCATTAAATGAGTTAATGTAGGCAACACATCTGCAGCATGGTAAGCATTACATAAGTGATAGCCATGACTCAATTTCACCTGGTAAATAAATACATCATTACACTGGAATCATTTATGTTTATTTTGCTGTCTTAGACTAAAGAGAGAAGTTGTGGTAGTCATAGACTAATACTTAATTATATACATTTAGTAACTGGGCACCATAAATAGTGATTTTCTGACACTGCATGACTTATCATTCCAGAAAATCTCCAAGATTATTTGTGCTAGATAACATCTGCTCTAGGGAGTCATTCCATCTTGTAATGTTCTACCTCAAGAAAGCAGAGATTAGTATACCCCATACTAGAAATGTTATGTTGGGCACCTTTGGCTTGGGTCAAGTCTCATAATCCTAGCATTATAGTTCTCCAAATATCTGGCTTCTTCTGGTTTAAGGTACAGTTCGATGGAAAACAATTGAGCAAGTGCCATCTTGGGGGAGAAAAGTTGTGGAAAAGGCAACTAACCATAAAACATTTCTAGTCCAGGCTTGTCAGAAAGTTGTCCATACCCAGAAAACTATTCTGAGTAATTGTGTATTGCTTGGAGCTTCTGTGTTCTGTCAGGGATTGCTTAGTTTGAATAATTATTTATAGAATATTACCATTTATAACTATATTACCATATTTTTCAAGTGACATATAACAGTGACCATACATTCTAGGTCTGAACACTAAGAATTCACATATCATAACAGCCTATATTTATTAGCTTGAGTTTAAATGTAATACCCATATCACAAAAATCATGTTAGCATTAATTACTTCATGTTTCACATTGACTATATCTATTTTATTACAGCCTGTCAAATTACACTTATTTTTTTTCCTGGGATCACACTCAATTAAGGAAAAGTTTAATTAGACATACTAAATAAATGACTCTTATCTTCAAAGTGATTTACTTCATTGTAAATGATACATCATGTAGGCGTGAAGGAAGGAGGTGAAACAGATGCCCAGAGAAGAGAAAAAAATGTGTCTTTATCCTAGACACCACTGACAGCATATCTATAGTATCTTTGATAATGAACTCTAGTGAAATAAATAAAAAAACTGAAACAGATGTTTATTAAATGAATTTTTAATATGGGAATGTTAATTTAGAGTAAATGCATGCACACAAATAGCAGCTATCCAGAAAAATCTGCAGTTGGCTTTTCTTAATTTATCCAGGACTGAAATCAACTAACTAGTTATCTCTTTAAATTCCAGTTGATGCTTTATTACTTATGGTACAGAACTTATATTATACTTATGCCAATATAAAATGATAATTAATAGAGAAAATGCACTTTATTGAGACACAATATTGCACCCATTTTAGAGTTTAGTGAGTTTTGACAAATTTATATACCCATGTAATCACCCCTAAAATTAAGGTATATAAATTTCCACACCTCCAGAATTTTCTTGTATCCCTTCCCAGACAACTTTTGTCACCCTGACCCAAAAAAACACTGATTGGCTTTCTGTCCCTATGTATTATGTTTACCTTTTCTAGAATTCATCTAAGTTGAATCATATAATAAATATATTTTATGACTGGCTTTTTCTTTGCTCAGCATGTTTTTCAGTTCCTTTATGTTGCTGCATTTATTAGTAGTTGGTTCTTTTTATTACTAAATAGTAATCCATTATCCATATATAACAATTTGTTTATTTATTCACCAATAAATTGACATGAAGTTTGCTCCCCATTTTTGGCTATCATAAATAAAATATTAACAATATTTTTGTAGATATGCTCCTTCATTTTTTAAGATAAATAAAATACCTAGGAGTAGGATTCCTGTGTTGTATGATAAATATAACTAATTTATAAGGAACTGACAGAGTTTTACAAAATGACTGAACCACTGTGCAGTCATATAAGTACAAATGAGTTAAAATGTAGGAAATTTCTAGCTGCTCTAAAACCTTGCCAACACTTGACTTTGTCATTTTTTTAATTGTAGTATAGTTGATAGAAAATATTGTGTTAATTTCAGGTGTACAGCAAAGTGATTCATGTATATATATATATGTATATATATGTATATATATACATATATATACATATATATATTATATACTGTTTTCAGATTTTTCATTATAGGTTTTTACAAGATATTGAATATTGTTCTCTGTTATACAGTAGATCCTTGTTGCTTATCTATTTTATATGTAGTAGTGTGTATTTGTTAATCTCATACTCCTAAATTATCCCTTCTCCCATCTCTTTCCCTATTGGTAACCATAAATTTATTTTCTATGTCTGTGAGTCTGTTTCTCTTTTGTAAACACATTCATTTTTTGTTATTTTTAGTTTCCACATATAAGTGAGATCATATAATATTTACATTTCTCTGTCTGATTTACTTCACTTAGGCTATTTCCTAGCTCCATTCATGTTGCTGAAAATGGCATTATTTTGTTCTTTTCTATGACTAATATTCCACAGTATATATGGATTACATCTTCTTAACCCATTCATCTGTTTTTGATGGACACTTAGATTGCTTCCATGTCTTGGTTATTGTGAATAGTGCGGCTATGAACACTGGGGTTCATGATACATTCAGTTTAGACTTTTTGTCTTTTCTGGGTATATGCCCATGAATGGGATTACTAGATCATATGGTAGCTGAATTTTTAGCTTTTTAAGGAACTTCTATACTGTTCTCCATAGTGGCCACACCAAGTTACATTTCCACCAACAGTGTAGGAGTGTTCCCTTTTCTCCACACCCTCTCCAGCATTTATTATTTGTAAAGTTTTTGATAATAGCCATTCTGACTGGTGTGGGGTGATACCTCATTGTAGTTTTGATTTGCATTTCCCTAATAATTAGTGATGTTGAGCAGAATTTCCCTAATAATTACTGATGTTGAGCATCTTTTCATATGCTTGTTGAACATCTTTGTGTCTTCTTTGTAGAAATGTCTATTCAGGTCGTCTGCCCAATTTTTAATTGGATTTTTTTCTTTATTGAGTGTTATGAGCTGTTTGTATATATTGGAAATTAACCTCTTGTCAGCTGCATCATTAGCAAGTATTTTCTCCCAGTCCATAGGTTGTCTTTTCATTTTGTTTATGGTCTCCTTTGCTGTGCAAAAGCTTTTATGTTTGATTAGGTCCCATTTGTTTATTTTTTCTTTTATTTTCTTTGCCTTGGGAGATTGATCTAAGAATATATTGTTGCAATTTATGTCAAAGAGTGTTTCCACCTATGTTGTCTCCTAGGAGTTTTCTGGTCTCATGCCTTATATTTAGGCCTTTAAAACATTTTCAGTTTATTTTTGTGTATGATGTGAGGGAGTATTCTAATTTCATTGATTTATATGCTGCTGCCCAACTTTCCTAACACTACGTGTTGAAGAGACTGTCTTTTCTCCATTGTATTCTTGCCTCCTTTGTCAAAGTGTAATTGGTTGTAGGTGTGTAGGCTCTTTATTCTGTTTCATTGTTCCATACATCTGTTTTTGTGCCAATATCATGCTGTTTTGATTACTTTAGCTTTGTAGTAGTGTCTAAAGTCTAGGAGGGTTAGTCCTCTGCTTTGTTCTTTTTTCTCAGGATTGCTTTGGCAATATGTCATTCTTTTTATTTTATATGAGGATTCATTTTTTATTGCAATTTAAAAACATAAAGTAAATAATTTAAATCCACACAGCTAAGCAAATCTAAGAATAAATACTTATTTATGTATTTTCTAATTCCAAGTTCATTGATCTTTCCACCACAACCTGCTGCTTCTCATTTTATACCTTTTCTACTTGACTATATTTGGAAGAAAATGTTTATCAAAATGTATATTTTGATAGATTTTTTTCAGGTTCAGAGTGAAACTTAATAGCATTTAACATTATTTCAGCTGATTTCAAGCCCATGCTAAGATGTTTGTGCAAATGAAGCCTATAATATTAAGCCTAAATAAGTGTTTTCCAGGTATGTAGTTATGATCTGATGTCTTTCTAAATGTCTGCTTGTTGCTGTTTTTGTTGAGCACAGTAAACTTCCAATAATAAGCAGTATTGAATATATCTTCTATAAATTAATTATGCATGCCATATTCTAAAGAGAAACATTAATATCCTTCTTGTACAAAGTTTATACACATTTTTAAACACAAACGGAAGAAACTGCATCTCTGCCCCAACCCCGTATCTTCAGGACACATTCTGATCCAAAAGTTCTGTGATATATACTACAAGTGAAACGGCCTGAAATCAGGAAAGACTTGGCTTGACTTTGCTTCCAGGCTCAATTCTGCTTGTGGCTGTGTTATTTAACCTTTCTTTTATCTTTCATGGCAAGTGTTCTGCTAAACACTTTACATATTTTCCTCAGTTGTGTTCCACAGAAACAGTGTCTCATTTGGGAATACATTTGCATACTTCCTTCAAGGGATGCTCTCAGAGAAACAGATAAATAAGTAAAGAAATAGAGATAGGGAAAGTAGAAGGAAACACAAAAGAATGTGGAATGTAAATTAAACCTGTTTTTCTCTTACCTTGAGTCAAGAGAGCTGGGCTTTTGTACCCTCCTCCCTGCTCAAGTAATCATTGTCCATAGACACCTTTGTGTAGAATCTATGACCTAACTCGCAGACACCTTCCAGAGAACTGACTTCAACTGCCCAAGGACAATTCTTAGAGGGGAAAACAATTTTTCAAAGGACTGGAAAGAGCAAGTTGAGAGATGAGTACACCAATAGAACTGATAAAGTGATCCTATGGTATCTGATGGGGCATCAAAAGCTGCTGTCACACCGGTATTAGCTCATTCCATTTTCAACACAATATTAATATCTCATACACTTTTCAGAAGGGTACTAGGCCCTGAGAAGCTAAACAAGTTGCCTGGAGGTTATGTGGTCAGCCAAGAGCAGTTATAGAATAACCATGCCTGTTGTTCCTTCTTTCAATATAGTCCCAAGTAATCAACAAAGAAAATATAGATTTACTTTCTAAGATCTAAAACAGATGACATGTTATACTGATAACAGATATGATTATCATCAATACCAGTGTTATTATTTGAAAAATATGTTTCACTGACCCAACTCAACTTGCAGGAACCCCATTTCCAACCACTGAGGTCTCCTGAATATTTTCTTTAAGCCCCACTTTAACATATCAAGAGCTCTTTTTATCAAATACTTTTATTGTCATCTGGGCTTACCCTTTTTCTACTTCACCCATTTTTGTAACGCTATCTGGAGGAGTTGCTTCCTCTTCTGGGTAAAACCTCTTACTGTTAGAATTCACAAATTACTTTTTTTTTTTTACTTTGTTTTGTTTTTGTTTTTTAATATAACAGTTTTCTGGCGTGTGTCCAGGAATAAGGGTTGAAGAGTTCCTCTACTGTCCTGTATCCTCTCTTCCTTCTGACAGATAGTACTATTACAGTTGGATATATACACAGAAACAAATGCACACCTTAGTGTTGTTCATGTCAAAAATATATTGGCAGGCAATTACAAGGATTTAAGTTATAAACAGATATTGATTCATATTCACAGTTACACTTTCATTGAAACTTAAACAAGATGCCTAGAAAAATGAACAGAGAAATAATTACCAAAGCAGACATTAATAATCACCTAAACCAATGATTCTAATATATGGTTGCTATTTGGAATACTGGACTTAGTTTGATTTATTACATAAGGACCACCAAAGAAAATATTCATGAATTTGAATTTTCCAAGGTCAGCTTTTCCACATTAAGTGAGCAGCTCTATCTACTAAAAAGCCTCTTTTTTATTATAGCCTTCTCCCTATGTTTCATAGCTCCACAATTCCATAATCTAAACACTTCATATTCGATTTTTGTTTCATTTTGAAATATACACTCTTAGATGCCCAGCACACTATAATATTGAGCTGAGTGACAACAGGACACAGTAATTAAGAACATCAGCTCTGGACTGACACTAAATGAATTGATATACTTATCCTATTATATATTATTTTGTGTGCATTGGGTGAGCAAATTAACCTCTCTGAGACTCCATATCCTCATCCTTAATATGGACTAAGTCATAGCACCTACTTTGTGGGATGGTTGTGTAAAACAGTGAAATAATTGATGGAAAGTATAGAGAATACTTCCTGGCACTTGGAAAGTGCGGTATAAATATTAGACATTATTATTTTCATTACAGATAGAATGTTTTCCTAAATAATGAAAAATGAGGGGAAGACTTATAGAAAATTAATGGACATTGGCTGCCAAATCATGCATGAATGTACAATCCTCAAACGTTGGAGCCTGATATTTTATGTCCATGTTTGAGAGCCATGTATGGAAGAATAGTAAATGTGACATATTAGAATAGTCTATAGCTCATATTCTATATCTAGAAGAGAAGGAACCTGGTGATTAAACTCTTAAATAGGAAGAAAAATTTTGTAGAACTACAATAAAGATACAAATTAAACTCCAAAAATTAATGTTACATAGTCACTAGCATATTTATAGTGTAATTTTGACATGCCCAGGTGTGCACTAAAAAAAACCTTGGAACAAGAAAATAGTTACATTAGAAAGTGATTACTCACACTGAAAGAGAATTCTTAGCTTTAAACAAATTTATCATAGGGTTCCTTATATATCAACCTCTTAAAATCTTCAGTGTTTTGTAAAGGGACCAAGAAACTGCAAACCTAAATTACTAACATTTATTGTCAATTATAATCAGAAATCAAAGTTAAGCTTTCAAAAACTGTAATACAATGGTCAAAGGTAGAGCAGTAAATATTAATTCTGGATTGCACATGTTTGTGTGCTAAGTTCCCCCTGGTAGCCTACTGCTATGACAACAGAAAAACCTGGGGCAAGAAGGAAGATGTCTACAGTGCAGAATCAAAGTTTGTTCTCTCAGGTCTCATCTGCCTGAAAGACATGGAAACTTTGCTTATATATGTGACTAGAGTAAAAGTTAAGTCAGGACTTGAAAGGATTAAAAAAGAAGGGTCAAATTCACAACTCTTATACATCTCACAAACTAAGGTGGGGAGAAAATATATATAAACATCATGTGACACAAAAGACAATGATGATGACTGCAACAGAATGACAAATGTACTATTATGATAATATAGCACAAGGAGAAAGTAATTCAAATTGAGATAATTTAGGAAAAAATGCAGGGTTGTGGGGAGAAAAATAAACTGTATGCTGAACATGAAAGCTTATATAGGATTTACAGAATATAAATGAAAAATTTATGGGTATTCACAAAAGAAAGAAAGAAAAAGAAAAAAGAAAGAAAAGGATGAAGGGGTATATAGAACACATTTAGAAAACATGTAAGTATGTTTGACCTATACATAAGATATGTTTGGGGTATAGTTAAAAGAGAGCAAGTTGATTCAGATGGAAAAATACATAGGCAGAAGATTGTGCAAGTCTTTGAACCAAGCTGAATTCCAGTAGTGATCATGAGTGGTTCTTTGTCTATATAACTTTAATTTCTTTGGGGAATTATCATTTTCTCATTTGATAAATGTCTGATGGAATTTTTCAATTCGTTCTCTACTCTTCTCTTAACAGTATCTTTGTCAGAGCAGAAGTTTTAATTTTAATAAAGTCTAAATTATCTTTTTTATTCATGGACCATGTTCTCAATTTATCTAAAAACTCATCACCAAATATTAGGTATTGTCTTCTGTGTTATCTTCTAGATATTTTATACTTTTACATATTACATTGAGTCTGTGACTCATTTTGGGTTAATTTTTGTAAAATGTGTAAGTTCTGTATATAGTTTTTTGTTTTGTTCTGTTTTGTTTTTGCATATGGTTATCTGATTATTTCAGCACCATTCTTTGAAGAAAAAACAGTTCTTGCCTCATTGAATTCCTTTTGTTCCTTTATCAAGAATCAATTGATTGTATCTGAAAGGGTCTTCCTGGGCTCTCTATTCTGCTCCAGTGACCTATGTGTCTATTCTTTTGCTAATACCACACTGTCTTGATTAATATAGCTTTTATATCAAGTATTAAAATTGATTACTGTTAACCATACACCTTTGTTATTCAGTATTATGTTGACTATTCTAGATTTTTTGTCTATCCATATAAACTTTAGAATCAGTTTACCACATTTACCAGATACCATGTTGGAATTTCAGTTAGAGTTGTGTCAAATCTATAGACCAAGTTAGGAGGAATTGACATCTTAACAATATTTGGTCTTCCAATGAATGAGCACAAATTATCTATTTATTTAGTGCTTTGATTTTTTTCCTTCAAAATTTTGAAGTTTTCTGCATATACATTCTGCACATATTTTGTTATATTTATACCTAAATAATTGATTTGTTTTTATAGCTTGTTTCTTTTTAGTGCAGAATAAAATTCCATTGCCTGAATGTATCATTCACCTACTGAAGAACATCTTCCAAGTTTGGCAATTATCAATAAAGGTGCTATAAGCATCCTTGTGTTGGTTTTTGTGTGGACATACATTTTTAATTCATTTGGGCAAATATCAAGGAACACAACTGCATGATCACATAGTAAGAGTATGTTTACTTTTGTAAAACCCTGCCAAACTGTCTTCCAAATTGGTATCAGCAAACTGAATCCAACAACACATTAAAGGGATCATAAACCATGAAAAAGTAAGATCTACCCCAGGGATGCAAGGATTCTTCAACATACTTGAATCAATCATTATGATATACCACATTAACAAACTGAAGGATAAAAGTCATATAATCATCCCAATAGATGTAGAAAAAGCTTTTGAAAAAATTAAACATCCATTTATGATAAAAACTCTTGAGAAAGTGGGTATAGTGGGAAAACATGTCAACATAATAAAGGCCATATACAACAAATCCCCAACAAACATCATTATCACAGGTGAAAAACTGAAAGCATTTCCACTATGATCAGGAACAAGACAAGGATGCCCACTCTCTCCACTTTTATTCAACAAATTTTTGGAAATCCTAGCCATGGCAATCAGAGAAGAAAAAGAAATAAAAGAGATCCAAATTGGAAAAGATGAGTAAAACTGTCACTGTTTTCAGATGACATGATACTATGCATAGAAAATCCTAAAGATGCTACCAGAAACCTACTAGAGCTCATCAATGAACTTGGTCAACTAGCAGGATACAAAATTAATGCACAGAAATCTGTTGTATCCCTAAACATTAACAATGAAAGATCAGAAAGATAAACTAAAGAAATAATCACATTTACCTTTGCATCAGAAAGAATAAAAGAGTTACGAATAAACTTACCTAAGAAGGCAAAGTACCTATACTCGGAAAATTGTAAGACACTGATGAAAGAAATCGAACATGACACAAACAGATGGAGATATATACCATGTTCTTGGATTGGAAGAATCAATATTGTCAAAATGACTACACTACCTAAAGTAATCTACATATTTAATGTAATCCCTATCAAATTACCAATAGCATTTTTCACAGAATTAGAACAAAAAAGTTTACAATTTGCATGGAAACACAAAAGACCCTGAAGAGCCAAAACAATCCTGAGAAAGAAAAATGGAGCTGGCAGAAAAAGGCTCCCTGACTACAGGCTATACTACAAAGCTACAGTCCTCAAAACAGTATGGTACTTGTACAAAAACAAAAATATAGATCAGTGGAACAGGATAGAAAGTTCCAGAGATAAACTGAAACCCCT
The DNA here is from genome assembly GCF_059928025.1 of Delphinapterus leucas. NCBI lineage: Eukaryota > Metazoa > Chordata > Mammalia > Artiodactyla > Monodontidae > Delphinapterus > Delphinapterus leucas. Next base: position 35,269,404 of record NC_143147.1, read on the forward strand.
ATAGTCACCTAATCTATGATGAAGGAGGCAAGAATATATAATGGAGAAGAGAGAGTTCTTCAATAAGTGCTGCTGGGAAAACTGTACAGCTACATGTAAAGAATGGAATTAGAACATTCTTTAACACCACACACAACAATAAACTCAAAATAGATTGAAGACCTAAATGTAAGATTGGATACTGTAAATCTTAGAGGAGAACAGACAGAACAATCTCTGACATAAGTTGTAGCAAGATCTTTTGGATCCACCTTCAAGTGTAATGAAAATAACAACAAAAATAAACAAATAGGACCTACTTAAACTTTAAAAATTTTGCACAGCAAAGAAAACCATAAATAGAATGAAAAGAAAACCAACAGAATTGGAGAAAATATTTGCAAATGAGGCGGCCAACAGAGGATTAATCTCCAAAATATACAAACAGCTCATGCAGCTCAATATCGAAAAAACAAACACCCAATAAAAACATGGCAGATGACCTAGATAGACATTTCTCCAAAGAAGACATAGAGATGGCCAAGAGGCACATGAAAAGATGCTCAACATCACTAATTATTAGAGAATTGCAAATCAAAACTACAATGAGTTATCAGGTCACACAGGTCAGAATGGCCATCATCAAAAATTTACAAACAATAAATGCTGGAGAGCATTTGGAGGAAAGGGAACCCTCCTATGTTGTTTGTGGGAATGTAAATTTATACAGACACTATGGATGACCATATAGAGATTCCTTAAAAAACTAAAAATAGAGCTATCATATGATCCAGCTATCCCATTCCTGGACGTGTATCAGGAGAAAACCATAATTTGAAAGAATATATACACTCCAATGTCCATATTTAGCAGCACTATTTACCATAGCCAACACATGGAAGAAAACTAAATGTCCATCAATAGATGCTGGATAAAGAAGATGTGGCACATATGTACTGTGGAATATTACTCTGCCATAAAAAGAACAAAATAATGCCATTTGAAGCAACATGGTTGAACCTAGAAATTGTCCTACTGAGTGAAGTAAATCAATTGGAGAAAGACATATATCATACGATATTGCTTATATGTGAACTCTAAAAACAATGGTACAAATAAGCCTCTTTACAAGACAGAAATTGAGTCACAGATGTAGAAAACAAACTTATAGTTACCAAGGGGGAAAGAGAGGAGGGATAAATTGGGAGACTGGGATTGACACATACACCCTACTACATATAAATGATAACTAATAAGAAACTACTGTATAACACAGGGAACTCTATTCAATGCTCTGTAATGACCTATATAGGAATGGAGTCTAGAAGTGAGTGGATCTATGTATATGTATGGCTGATTCACTTTTCTGTACAGAAGAAACTAACAAAACATTGTAAATCATTTATATGCCAATAAAAATATTAATTAAAAATAAAATGAAAATCACAAAACCTTTAAAAAAGAAAAAAATAAAAAAACTAGTAAAAGCAAATTATAATATTAGAGAAGCATATCTAGATATTAACACAATAAAGAAAAGTGAAGAATAGAATTACATAAAAGCTAGGATAATGGTTACCTTTGTGTGGGAAGGAAGAGGTAGTAATTGGGAGAGAATATTAGAGAGGCTCCTAGGGCATATATTCTATTTAACTTGGGTTTTGATTGCAGGGTCTTCACTTTGTGATAGTTTCCTGAGTTTTATATGTGAGGAACTTTTTATGTATATCTCATAATAAGAAGGTGAAAAAATAAAATAAAAGATGACAAACACAAAATTCAGAATAACGGTTCCTCCAGAGGGAAGATAGGCTATGGGGAAAGGAAAGATGCATATATACAGATTATTCAAAATATACAAAAATGTTGCATAAAATATTTTGTGTATATTAAATATTATATTAAAATGAAAAATTTTTTAATTTTTTTTTTTGGTTTAGAGTTTGGACCAAATAATGTATAACTTCTTTAAGATCATTTTAAAACTCTCACATTTAATTGTTAGATTATTTAAAATTTTATATTATCAATGAGACAATGATATTTCAAAGACAAATAACTTTTCCAACAGCCAGTTACATCATGATGGTGCTGATGATAATGGTGATGATGATGATAGCTATGATTATTGAGCACTTACTTTGTTGTATTTGAATGTGTTAATACCTCCTTGCAATAACTTGGGTAGATATCTTTATTATTACTCCTATTTTGCAGAAGTAGACACTAAAACACAAAAGTAAGTTCCATGACACAGCAAGTATGTGGCAAAACCAGTGTGACAAACTAACAAGTGAAGTTCTATTGCCCTGCTCTTAACTACTATGCTATATTGAATTTTATTACAAAGAAGTGTGTGTGTGTATCACATGAATATTACTTTCTTCTAAATGAGCAAGTGCATCAAGGGGATCAAGATGTCAGAGTAGGAAGATGTGAAGCACACTTCCCCCAACAGACACATTAAAAATAGATCTACATGTGGAATAATTCTCATGAAAAACTAGCTGGAGACTAACAGAAGAACTCCTATACAACCAAAACTGCAAGGAAGATTTCCATGTAACTGGATAGAATGAGAAAAAGATAAAGCACTGGGACCACTGCTCCAGGGAGGAATCTGAAAGGAAGAGAAGGTCTGCAAGGGCAAACCTTTGCCCTGGGGAGAAAGTGGGTTGAATGGGTATCTCAGTTTTGGGTTCATTGCATAGAAGACAAGACCCCTTGGTTGCTGTGAGAACTTCTGGGACAGATATAAAGGCAGGAGAAGCTCTACTTGCTAAGAGTCAGTGAGTGCTGCTTTGCCAACAAATGGGGCAAAAAGAGCTCTGCCCTGGTTGCTGCTGCCTCACCTCACTCCCTAATCCAAGTGAGATGAACGCCCTGGCCCCACTCATTCCACCCTTCAGCTTGGTCTGGGATCTGGGTCAGCTGGGTCTTAGAGTAAGATTCAGTCTATATATGCAGGGATGGCCTGGGGACTTGGGGTGTGGTCTTGGTGGAGTGGCAGCAGCTACTGTCAGCACTTACATGGGCAGTGTCTCAGAAGCCATCATGACCAGCACTCTGTGGTCAGTCTCTCAACCTATGAGACCACCAGCCCCACCCACTCCATGACAAAGTTTGTCACTGGATCTGGGGCAGACAGTTCCTAGAAGACTTCCATGGGGGCAACTCAGATCTCTGGCAGCAGTGCTGCCACTTCAATTCCTGTAGCTACAACTCCCAACCATGGGCCCCAGCCTAGTGACTGCTCTAGCCTGACCCACTCCATGCCACAGTCTTGCACTAAATCTAAGACAACTACAGTAGGGAAGGGATGAACTCTAGGGCTGCATCTGTTCAGAGCCATGGATGCTTACACAGGTGGTACCTTAGATCTCTGTGAGCTCATAGACCTCAATGGTTTCAGCACACCTCTCTTTTGAGGCAGGACATGCACCCAAGGGGAATGTAGCCTGATTGAGCACAACCTCAGGGCTTCTACTCCAACACCTGGGGAGCAGACCTTGCCCCTAATAAGGTAAGAACAGCTATGGAACAGAGAAGAAGTCCTGCCTCATGCCCTGCACAGGCTTAAATCCTACAACACCAATCACATCTGCTATCAAGGTGATAGTGACCAGTACACCCTGAGGAAAGATGTGGCTGGCATCCATATCAAAATTAATCCTTGCTCCAAAGACACTGAACACACAGAGTCTACATAGGGATGCTCCCACATAAAATCACCCCTTCAGGACCAAAAATAATTACCGATTCTTCTAAATTCATAGAGACATAGAAAGTTAAGTAAAATGAAAATACAGAGGAACTACTCCCAATTTAAAAAGCAGGAGAACTCCTCTGAAATAATAAATAATGAAATGGAGATCACTAGTCTACCAGACTCAATTCAAAAGGTGGTAATAAAAATGGTAACCAAATTAAGAAAGATTATTGATATAAATGCAGATCAGTATAACACGGAACTAGAAACTATAAAAATGAACCAACCAAAAGCAGATAATTCAATTTGTGAGATAAAAAGCAATGAAACTAGAAGCAATGAATAGCTGGCTAAATGACACAGAAGAATATAAGTGATCTGGAAGTTGGAATAATGGAAATCACAGAATCAAAACAGCAGACAGAAAAACAAAATTAAAAAAAATAAATAAAAGCAACATACAAGATTTGTGGGATAATGTAAAAATGCCAAGTTATGTATAATAGGGATTCCAAAAGGAGAAGAGAGAGAGGAGGGGATTGAAAATGTATTTGAGGAAATAATAGCCAAAAACTTCCCAAACCTGAAGAAGTAAAAATAATCAAGGTACAGGAAGCACAGAGGGTCACAAACAAGACGGACCCAAACAGACCCACACTAAGACATGTTATATTTAAGATAGCAAAAGTTAAAGAGAGCATTTAAAAGCATCATGAGAAAAAAAAATAGTCCTATACAAGGGAACCTCCATAAGACTATCAGTTGATTTTTCAGCAGAAACTGCAGGCTAGAAGGGAGTGGCATAATATGTCCAAAATCCAGAAAGGGAAAGACCTGCAACCTAGGATACCCTACCCAGCAAGACTGTCAAATAGAATAGAAGGAGAGATAAAGAGTTTTTCAGACAAACAAAAACTAAAATAATTCAACAATACTAAACCTACACTAAAAGAAATAAAAGTGTCATTTCTAAATGCAAAAGAAGAAAGAATCTACAGGAAAGGGAAACTCCAATAGGGAAGGCAAATATATAGTAAAGATTGAAGATCACTTAAATAAGCCACTACATAGAATAAAATAAACAAAATTGTAAAAGTGAAATATATATAAATACAATAAACTATAACCACTATATATATACACATATATAGTTAGGTACTATATATATATATATATATAATCTACAATAAACAGTAAAAGGATAACCATGAAGGTGTAAAATAGAACATTTAAAGAACAAGATGTGAGGGAGGGAAGTATAAAAATGTTTAGTATGCTCTTGAACTCGAGTGACTATCAGTTTAAAACAATTAGATATAGTTATGGTTCAACATATTTGAATTCCATGGTAACCACAAATCAAAATAACTTACAATAGATTCACAAATACCAAAAAGTAAGGAACTCAAATATAGTACAAAAGAAAATCATCAAGCCACAAAAGGAAAAACAAAAATGAGAAGAAATGGAAAAAAAGAACTATGAAAACAACTAGAAAACAAGAAGTAAAATGATAATAAGTACATACTTATTAAGAATTAATTTAAATGACAATGGACAAAATGTTCCAACCAAAAGACATAGAGTGGCTAATTGGATTAAAAAAGAAAAAGAACAAAAACTTTCAATATGCTGTCTACAAGAGACTCACTTCAGTGCAAAAGACACACACATACTGAAAGGGAAGAGATGGGAAAAGATACAGCATTAATGGAAATGACAAGAAATAGATGGTAGCAATACCTACATCAGATGAAATAGCCTTTAGAACAAAGGCCATAAAGAAAGACAAAGAAGGACCCTCTATAATGATAAAGGGGTCAAGAAAAGAAGAGGATGTTACATGCGTTAACATACACACACCCAATACAGGAGCACCTAAATATATAAAGCAAATACTAACAGACATAAAGGGAGAAACTGACAATAATAATAGGAGACTTTAAAGGCCACTAGCGTCAATATATATCTGACAGACAGAAAATTACTAAATCAAAGAGATTCTAAGTGACACAATAGAGAATTGGACTTCATTAATATCTACAGGACACTACACCCCTAAAAAGCAGAATACACATTCTTTTCAAGGGCACATGGAATGTTCTCTATTATAGACCACATACACAGTCACAAAGCAAGCTTTAACACATTTAAGAGGATAGAAGATATTGATATATCAATCACATTTTCTGACCACAGAGACATGAAACTAGAAATCAAATACAGAAAGAAAAACAGGAAATGAACAAATGTATGGAGACTTAAAAAGATGCTACTAAAAAACCAGTGTGTCACTGATAAAATGTAAGAAGAAATCAGAAAATACCTTGAGACAAGGAAAAATGAAAAGACAAATTTACAAAATCTATGGGATGTGGCAAAAGCAGTTCTAAGAGGGAAGTTCATAGTGATGCAAGCTTGCCTCAAGAAACAAGAAAAGTATCAAATAAACAACCAAAAATCATCAGAGGGAAGGAAATAATAAAGGTCAGAGAGGAAATAAATAAAATAGAGATTAAGAAAAAGTAGAAAAGATCAATAAAACTGAGGTTTTTTTTGAAAAGATAAACAAAATCAACAAACATTTAGCCAGCTTCTCTAATAAGAAAAGAGAAGGAACCCAAATAAAATAAGAAATGAACAAAGAGAAGTTAACAGTTGATACCACAGAAATTTAGAACAAAATCACAAGTGAATACTATGAACAGTTATATGCCAACAAATTGGACAACCTAGAAGAAATGGACAAGTTTCTAGAAACACACAGCCTGCCAGGACTGAGTCAAGAAGAAAAAAGCAATTTAAACAGACGAATCACTAGAAGTAAAATAGAATCTATAAAAAAACAAAACCAAAAACAGAACCACCCTGCAAACAGAAGTCCAGGACTGGACAGCTTCATGGGAAAATCTACCAAACATACAAAGAAGAAATTATACCTTTCCTTCTCAAACCATTCCAAAATATTGAAAAGAGAACACACCCCCTTTTCATTCTTTGAGGCCACCATTACCCTGACACCAAAACCAGAGAAAGACACTACAAAAAAAAAAAAAAAAAAAGGAAAGAAAATTATAGACCAATATTTTTGAAAAATATAGATTCAAAAATCCTAAACAAAATATTAGCAAACCAAATCCAACAATACCTAAAAAGGATTATACATCTTAATCAAGTTGGAGTCATTCCAGGGTCACAGGGATGGTGCAACATGTGCAAATCAATTAATGTGGTACACAACATTAACAAAAGGAAGACAAAAACCACATGATCATCTCAATAGATGCAGAAAAAACATTTGAAAAAATTCAATATCCATTCATGATAAAAAATATCATCAAAGTGGGTACAAAGGGAACATATCTCAACATAATAAAGGCCATTTAGGACAAACTCACAGCCAATATCATACTGAAGGGTGAAAAGCTGAAAACCTTCCCTCTAAATTTAGAAAAAGACAAGGATGCCAATTCTCACTAGTTCTATTTACCACAGTATTAAAAAAAACCTAGCCACAGCAATTCAATAAGAAAAAGAAATAAAATTATCCAAATTGGAAGGGAAGAGGTAAAACTGTCACTTTTTTCAGATGACATAATACTGTATATCTGGAATGCTAAGGTCTCCACAAAAAAAGATTAGAACAAATAAAGGATTTCAACAAGTCACAAGATACAAGATACAGAAATATGTTGCTTTTCTATACACTAATAATAAAATATCAGAAAGAGAAAGTAAAAATAAAAAATCATAATTAAATTGAATCAAAAAATACCTAGGAATGGGCTTCCCTGGTGGCACAGTGGTTGAGAGTCCACCTGCTGATGCAGGGGACACGGGTTTGCGCGCTGGTCCAGGAAGATCCCACATGCCACGGAGCGGCTGGGCCCGTGAGCCATGGCCACTGAGCCTGCGCATCCACAGCCTGTGCTCCACAACAGGAGAGGCCACAACAGTGAGAGGCCTGCATACCACAAAAAACAAATACATAAATAAAACCTAGGAATAAACGTAACCAAGGAAGTGAAAGAACTAAATGCTGAAAACTATAAAACACTGATAAAGGAAATTGAAGAAAATTCAAAGAAATGGAAAGCTATCTCATGATCTTGGATTGGAAGAATTAATATTGCTAAAATGACCATAATATCCAAAGCAATCTACAGATTTAATGCAATCCTGATCAAAATACCCATGACATTTTTCACATAACCAGAATAAATAATCTCAAAATTTGTATGGAAACACAAAATACCCCAAATTGCAAAAGCAACCCAGGAGAAAAGAATAAAGTGGAAAAATAATCCTCAATGGACTTTAGAGTATACTACAAAGCTAAAGTAATCAAAACAGCATAGCAATAGTGCAAAACCAGATATTTGGATCAATGGAATGGATTAGAGAGCCCAGATATAAACCCACACACTTACAGCTAATTACTCTTTGACAAAGGAAGCAAGAACATACAATGGAGGAAAGGCAGTCTCTTCAGCAAGTCACGTTGAGAAAGCTGGGTAGCCTCATATAAATCAATGAAATTAGAACACTCCATCACACCATACAAAAGTAAACTCAAAATCTTTTAAAGACCTAAATATAAGACATGGCACCACAGAACTCCTAGAAAAAACTCCTAGGCAAAACATTCTATGACATAAATTGTAGCAATGCTTTCTTAAATTTGTCTCCCAAGACAAAGGAAATAAAAGCAAAAATAAACAAATGGGACCTAATCCAACTTTAAAACTTTTGCACATCAAAAGAAACCATCATCCAAATGAAAAGACAACTTACAGAATGGGAGAAAATACTTGCAAATGATACAATCAACAAAGGATCTATTTCCAAAACATACAAATACCTCATACAACTCAGTATCAAAAAATAAACAAACCAATCAAAAAAAATGGGCAGAAGGTCTGAATAGACATTTCTGCAAAGAAAACATATAGATGGCTAACAGGCACATATAAAGATGCCTAATATCACTAATATTTAGAGAAATGCAGTTCAAACCCACAGTAAGGTACAATCTCACAGCAGTCAGAATGGCCATCATCAAAAGCCTGCAAATAATGAATGCTGAAGAGGATGTGCAGAAAAAAGGAAACCTCCTACAGTATTGGTGGGAATGTAAAGTGGTGCAACTACCATGGAAAAAGAGTATGAGTTTCCTTAAAAAGTCTGAAACTAGAACTAGCATATGATCCAGCAATTCCACTCCCGGGTATATATCTAGAAAAAAAAACAAAAAAAAACTAATTCAAAAAGATCTATACACCCCAATATTCATTGCAGCCATGTAGACAATAGCCAAGACATGGAAACAACCCAAGTGCCCATCAACATACGGTTGACTTAAGATGTGGTGTGTGTGTGTGTGTGTGTGTGTGTATATATATATATATATATATATATATATATGTAAAATGGAATATTACCCACCCATAAGAAAAAAATGAAATATTGCCATTTGCAGCAATGTGAATGGACCTGGAGAATAGTATACTTAGTGAAATTAGTCAGACAGAGAATGGCAAATACTATATGATATGCTTATATGTGGAATCTAAAAAAATATATACAAATGAATATATATATATATACAAAACATAGAGACTCAGAAACATAGAAAACAAATTTATAGTTACCAAAAGGGAGAGGGAAGGGAGGAGGGACAAATTAGGTGTATGGTATTAACAGACACAGATGACTATACACAAAATAGATAAGCAACAAAGATTTACTCTATAAAGAATTATACCCAATACCTTGTAATAACCTATAATGGAGTATAATCTCAAAAAAAAAAAAAGTGAATCACTATGCTATACACATGAAGGTAGCACAATATTGTAAATCAACTATATCTCAATGAAAATAAATAAATAAATAAGCACATGACTGCAATCTAGAAGACCTGATTTGTAACTTTAGTTCTGTTCTTTGTAGCTGAGTATTCCTCTGAAAGTCACTTACATTTTCTGGAATTTGGCTCCCCAATTAAAAAAAAGATAGGAATGACCGTGACCACCTCATAGGGTTCTTTAAAAGTCCAAAGTAGGTTGCGTGTGTATTAGCATTTATGAAATGTAAAAGGCTAGAAATATAAACTAGCACCATTTAAAAAATTATCTAATGATGCAAACTGTATTTGACTTATGTATGTATACAACATATATAAATCTGAAAAATAGTCTTATAATGTTATTCAATCATACCTATAAAGAGTCTTCCAATGGCTTTAGAAAATCATTATATTAATATGACATATAAAAGTATACTTTTTGAGAAATAAAAATACTAATAATCTTATTTCTTGATTTTCTTCATCATGGTTTTCACCTTCAAGATATTTTAATACTTTATGAAAACCATTGCAACAGTTTTACCTCTAGTAGATTGTGCCTTCTGAATCAACTTCAGAATTAGAATTATTTTCTTGATAATATACAGGTTGAATTGTAATGTGTTCTAAGAGAAACTGCATTAGTCTATGGCAAATTATTCTCAGACTGTATGAATTGTATCATTCTTTTTCCAAGCAGAGTTGATTTTATTCAATATAACACATCTTAGTGCTTTTAAAATCCGAGGGGAAATTATTATTAAAATTGCTTAAGGGAAAAAAAAACAGCATTGCTTGACATCAAGGATAAACTACTCCTATATATAAGTTCATTTATTTAAAAAATATGAAATATCAGTATGTGATTTTGACATCTGACTTTACAGCTTAAATATTACAGGTATATTTTGTGAACATGCAAATGATGACCTAGAGTTAATAAGCTGAGAGCATTAATAAAACAAGTGTAAAATTATTAATTACATTTTATCTGATAATTAAACATTTTTACATATTAAATACTACATTCTAGAAAAGTCAAGCTGTTTCCTAGAGAAACACTAAACGATAAAAGACATATGCTTAAAAATCAATTGAAAAGTGTATATGGAGCCCATTCTATGTGTAAGAAATTGTACTGGACTTAATGAAGAAAAAATATATACAAGACAGAGTTTCTCTCCTCCAGTGGTTCACAGCATAAACTAGTTTTGAAGAAAAAAAAAAACTATATATATATATATATATATATATATATAATTACCCTAACAATAATAAGACTGCTAATAGTTATTTTAAATATTATGTTACCAAGTATTTTATTCCCCACACCCAATCAAATGATTAACAACTATATATTTTCTATTCAACAGTGACTAGTTCAACTCACATCAAAACAAATAATGACCATCCACAACTATAAAGGACAATCTTGATCACTAATAATTATATCACTTATATTCATTGGTTCAACAAACTTACTAGGTCTCTTTACACATTACTTTAAACTCATCCCACAACTTTCAATAAATTTGAATATAGTTATCCCTTTATGAGCAGGAACTATAATTACCAGCTTCCACCATAAAACAAAATAATTTCTAGCCCATTTCTACCATAAGATACACCAATCCCCCTTGTCTCCATGCTAGTAATTATTGAAACTATTAGCTTATTTATCCAACCAATAGCCCTAGCCTTATGACTGATTATATATATTAATTAAGCTCAAACAAGGCAGGCCATACTATGTGTCAAAAGAGTTAAGACAAAGTGCTCTGAGGATATAAAAGATAGATAATGATTTTGGTTCAGAAGATTAAGGAAGCATCACTCATCCAAACACATGTAACCTCTATTTATTTTGCCTAAATATGTACATGAGTCACATGGACCAATTGACAGTATGTTTGTGTTCACAAAACCCTGATACGTTTTTTAAATTATCTGGTTTCTTACCTTGATAAGAAGCAAATTCACCTATGCATTCAATGTGTAAAATAAGTAAAGTAGATTTTTATCCTAGGTATCTTCCAGCCTGTAGAGTCTTTAAAAATTAGACATTCCTGCAAATTATTTGACATGAGTTATTTATGCACTTAGACCCTTAAGAAAACTTCTTATTTTTTTCTAAAATATAATGAAAAAAATTCCAGCCTTATCTTTATATGAAATTCCAATTATTATGTACTCTATATATTAAGAAAATCAATTATCTTTAGAAAAATAATTAGTACATGGAGATAAGATGTGATTATCATAAAGCAATAGAGATAATTAAGATAACTAGTATATGGGAAATAGACCTGATTTTAATTTTTAAATAACTATTAGTACAAAAATTAATGCAAACATGCATTTATAAGTATTTTTTAAAGGAAAACACTAAATAAATTTAGGTTAATAAATGACTTGCCTAAGGACAACCAGATAATAAACATTGCAGTCACAACCAGGAATTCATATTTTTGACTCCAACTGCCATGCTGTTTCCACTTCCCTATGCTACTGCTTCATTTGTATTAATGCTCTAAGTCTGAAAATAAACTCAATCATATGTTAGTTTCTAGTCAACTGATACTAATCTTTTACAAAAATAAGACTACTTCCCCCTGTTATCAAAACCAACCAGTAATCAGTATTTAACAAACATCAATTATGTGTCAGTCAACTGGGAAAAATAATTAGAAAACATCATCTAACTAGAACACAGTCTTCATGAAATTCAAGGGAAGCAAGAATGGAGGAAAAAAATATAAAAATCAGAAGATTGCCAAAAGTATATGAATTAAAATCCTTCACAAAATCCTTCACTTATTTCTTACTTAGTCTTCAAATCAGGATGTTGACTCATTTTTGAAACCTAAGAAAAGTTTAGATAAACAAATTACAAATGTAAAAAGAGGCTAAACTAAAGGTAAGCATCTTTAAAACAAAAAATTACCAAGCAACAACTAACACTGCTGCTGTTAGAATTCCATTAAACTAACTTTAACTAAATTGAGGCTGAAATGAAATACAAAACAGGAATAGTAATTGTAAAAGTATAGCAACCATGGACCATCTTGAATAAGATAGTATAAGTGTGTATGTTTACTTTCTTTTAAAAAAATTGCTAAATTACTTGAAAATATTGCCTAACAATTTTCAAATGTGTCATGAAGAAAAATATTTTAGATAATTGGTACTTTACACCTCCAGTGAAATTAAAGCAAACATAGGTTCTAAAATAATTTTTAAATTATTAACAAATATAGTATGGAAAAAGAAAAACAGTAACTTTACAGATGGAGAGAAATTTAGCAGATATCACCCTAAACAACTGATCAAGCTTAACAAGTTTAACTACACCAGTCATCATGCTGACATTAAAGGAATCCCTGACATGTTGTCATGAGAACACTATTTTACCTCTGTGGTTTCCTCCAACCTGCCCCCAAATCATAACCCTAGCCTAAGTATAAGAAAACAACAGATAAATCCAAATTGAGGGACATTTCTATAAAGTACTTGACCGAGTGTTTTTAAAAGTGTCAAAATAGGAGGAGCTTCAAGATGGCAGAAGAGTAAGATGTGGAGATCATCTTCCTCCCCACAAATACATCAGAAATACATCTACATGTGGAACAACTCCTACAGAACACCTATTGAACGCTGGCAGAAAACCTCAGACCTTTCAAAAGACAAGAAACTGCCCACGTACCTGGGTAGGGCAAAAGAAAAAGAAAAAAAAAAACAGAGACAAAAGAATAAGGACAGGACCTGTACCAGTGGGTGGGAGCTGTGAAGGAGGAAAGGTTTCCACACACTAGGAAGCCCCTTCACAGGCAGAGACTGCAGGTGGCAGAGGGGGAAACTTCAGAGCCATGGATGGAGGAGAGAGCAACAACAGAGGTGCAGAGGGTAAAGTGGAGAGGTTCCCACACAGAGGACCAATGCCGACAAACACTCACCAGCCTGAGAGGCTTGTCTGCTCACCTGCCGGGATGGGTGGGGGATGGGAGCTGAGGCTCGGGCTTTGGAGATCAGATCCCAGGGAGAAAACTGGGGTTGGCTGCGTGAACACAGCCTGAAGGGGGCTAGTGCGCCACAGCTAACTGGGAGGGAGTCTGGGAAAAAGTCTGGAGCTGCTTAAAAGGCAAGAGACTTTTTCTTGCCCCTTTGTTTCCTGGTGTGCGAGGAGAGGGGATTAAGACCGCTGCTTAACGGAGCTCCAGAGATGGGCACAGCCATGGCTTTAACCTGGACCCCATAGACGGGCATGAGATGCTAAGACTGATGCTGCAGCCACCAAGAAACCTGTGTGCAAGCACAGGTCACTATCCACACCTCCCCTCCCAGGAGCCTGTGAAGCCTGCCACTGCCAGGGTCCCGAGATACAGGAACAATTTCCCGGAAGAACACATGGTTGCCTCATGCTTGTTCCACATCATGTGGGCCTTCGTTGACACAGGCTAGCCCTAAATTCCATAACCCTAACTCCCCCCTGGCCTGAGTGAGCCAGAGCCCCCAAACCAGCTTCTCCTTTAACCCTGTCCTATCTGGGTGAAGAAAAAATGCCCTCAGGTGACCTTCACACAGAGGTTAGGCCAAATCCAGAGCTGAACCCCAGGAGCTGTGTGAACAAAGAAGAGAAGGGATATTTCTCCCAGCAGCCTCAGGATCAGCGGATTAAATCTCCACAATGAACTTGATGTACCCTGTAACTGTGGAATGCCTGAATAGAAAAAGAATCATCCCAAATTGAGCAGGTGGATTTTGGGAGCAATGATATATGTATTTTTCCCCTTTTTGTGAGTGTATATGTGTATGCTTGTGTGTGTGATTTTGTCTGTATAACTTTCCTTTTACCATTTGTCCTACGGTTCTATCAGGTTTTTTGTTTTGTTTTTTAGTATAGTTTTTAGCACTTGTTAACATGGGTGGAAGTGTTTTTTGGTTTGGTTGCTCTCTTCCTTCTTTCTATATTTTTATTAATTAAAAAAATTAATAATTTTTTATTTTAATAAATTTTTAATTTAATTTAATTTTATCTTCTTTCTTTTTTTTTCTCCCTTTTATTCTGAGCCATGTGGATGAGAGGCTCTGGGTGCCCCAGCCAGGTGTCAGGGCTGTGCCTCTGAGGTGGGAAAGTCAAGTTCAGGACATTGGTTGACAAGCAACCTCCCAGCTCCACATAGTATCAAGTGGCGAAAATCTCCCAGAGATCTCCATCTCAACACCAAGAGCCAGTTCCAACCAATGACCAGCAAGATACAGTGCTGGAAACCCTATGCCAAACAACTAGCAAGACAGGAACACAACCCCACACATTAGTAGAGAGGCTGCCTAGAATCATAATAAGACCGCAGACACCCCAAAACACACCACAAGAAGTGGACCTGCCCAACAGAAAGACAAGATCTAGCCTCATCCACCAGAACACAGACACTAGTCCCCTACACCAGGAAGCCTACACAACTCACTGAACCAAACTTAGTCACTGGGGGCAGACACAAATACAATGGGAACTATGAACCCACAGCCTGCAAAAAGGAGACCCCAAACTCTGTAAGTTAAGCAAAATGAGAAGACAGAGAAACACACAGCAGATGAAGGAGCAGGGCCAAAACCCACTAGACCAAACAAATGAGTAGGAAATAGGCAGTCTACCTGAAAAAGAATTCAGAATAATGATAGTAAAGATGATCCAAAATCTTGGAAATAGAATGGAGAAAACACAAGAAATGTTTAACAAGGACCTAGAAGAACTAAAGAGCAAACAAACAGTGACAAACAACACAATAAATGAAATTAAAAATTCTCTAAAAGAGATCAATAGCAGATTAACTGAGGCAGAAAAATGGATAAGTGACCAGGAAATAAAATACTGGAAATAACTACTGCACAGCAGAATAAAGAAAAAAGAATGAAAAAAATATTGAGGAAAATCTCAGAGACCTCTGGGACAACATTAAATGCACCAACATTCGAATTATAGGGGTCCCAGAGAAGAAGAGAAAAAGAAAGGGACTGAGAAAATATTTGAAGAGATTATAGTTGAAAACTACCCTAATATGGGTAAGGAAATAGTTAAGCAAGTCCAGGAAGCACAGAGAGTCCCATACAGGATAAATCCAACAAGAAAGATGCCAAGACATATATTAATCAAACTATCAAAAATTAAATAAAAAGAAAAAATATTAAAAGCAGATGGGGAAAACAACAAGTAACATACAAGGGAATCCACATAAGGTTAACAGCTGATCTTTCAGCAGAAACCCTGCAAGAGAGAAGGGAGTGGCAGGACATATTTAAACTGATGAAGGGGGAAAATCTACAACCAATATTACTTTACTCAGCAAGGATCTCATTCAGATTTGACAGATAAATTAGAAGCTTTACAGACAAGCAAAAGCTAAGAGAATTCAGCACTACAAAACCAGCTTTACAACAAATGCTAAAGGAACTTCTCTAGGCAGGAAACAGAAGAGAAGCAAAAGGCCTAAAATAACAAACACAAAACAATTAAGAAAATGGTAATAGGAACATACATATCAATAATTGCCTTAAATGTATATGCATGAAATGCTCCAAACAAAAGACACAGAGTGGCTGAATGGATACAGAAACAAGACCCATATATATGCTGTATACAAGAGACCCACTTCAGACCTAAGGACACATACAGACTAAAAGTGAAGGGATGGATAAAGATATTTCATGCAAATGGAAATCAAAAGAAAGCTGGAGCAGCAATACTTATATCACACAAAATAGACTTTAAAACAGACTATTACAAGAGACAAAGAAGGACAGTACATAATGATCAAGGAATCAATCCAAGAAGAAGGTATAACAATTGTAAATATTTATGCACCCAACATAGGAGCATCTCAATACATAAGGCAAATACTAACAGCCATGAAATGGTAAATCAACAGTAACACAATCATAGTAAGGGACTTTAACACCCTACTGTCACCAATGGACAGATCATGCAAAATGAAAATAAATAAGGAGACACAACTTTTAAAAGAAACACAAGCTTTAAATGATACGTTAAACAAAATGAACTTAATTGATATTTATAGGACATTCCATCCAAAAACAATAGAATACACTTTCCTCTCAAGTGCTCATGGAATATTCTTCAGGATAGATGATATCTTCGGTCACAAAACAAGCATTGGTAAATTTAAGAAAATTGAAATTGTATCAAGTATTTTTTCCGACCACAATGCTATGAGACTAGATATCATTTACAGGAAAAAATCTGGAAAAAATACGAACATATGGAGGCTAAACAATACACTACTTAATAACAAAGATATCACTGAAGATATCAGAGGAAATCAAAAAATACCTAGAAACAAATGCCAATGAAAACACGACCACCCAATACCTATGGGATGCAGCAAAAGCAGTTCTAACAAGGAAGTTTATAGCAATACAATCTTACCTTAAGAAACAAGAAACATCTCAAATAAACAACCTAACCTTATACCTAAAGTAATTAGAGAAAGAAGAACAAAAATCTTGCAAAGTTAGCAGAAGGAAAGAAGTCATAAAGATCAGATCAGAAATAAATGAAAAAGAAGTGAAGGAAACAATAGCAAAAATCAATAAAACTAAAAACGGTTCTTTGAGAAGATAAACAAAATTGATAAATCATTAGCTAGGCTCATCAAGAAAAAAAGGGAGAAGACTCAAATCAATAGAATTAGAAATGAAAAAGGAGAAGTAAAATCTGACACTGCAGAAATATAAAGGATAATGAGAGATTACTACAAGAAACTATATGCCAATTAAATGGACAATCTGGAGGAAATGGAGAAATTATTAGAAATGCACAACCTTCTGAGATTGAAGCAGGAAGAAATAGAAAATATGAACAGGCAAATCACAAGCACTGAAATTGAAAATGTGATTAAAATCTTCCAACAAACAAAAGCCCAGGACCAGATAGCTTCACAAGGGAATTCTATCAATCATTTAGAGAAGAACTAACACCTATCCTCTCAAACTCTTCCAAAATACAGCAGAGGGAGGGACATTCTCAAACTCATTTTAAGGCTACCCTCACCCTGATACCAAAAGCAGACAAAGGTGTCACAAAGAAAGAAAATTACAGGCCAATATCACTGATCAACTTAGATGCAAAAATCCTCAACAAAATACTAGCAAACAGAATCCAACAGCATGTTAAAAGGATGATACAACATGATCAAGTAGGGTTTATTTCAAGAATGCAAGGATTCTTCAATATACACAAATCAATCAATGTAATACACCATATTAACAAATTGAAGAAGAAAAAACATATGATCATCTCAATAGATACAGAGAAAGTTTTTGACAAAATTCAACACCCATTTATGATAAAAGCCCTCCAGAGTGTAGGCATAGAGGGAACTTACCTCAACATCCTAAAGACGATATATGACAAACCCACAGCCAACATCGTCCTCAATGGTAAAAAACTGAAACCATTTCCACTAAGATCAGGAAGAAGACAAGGTTGCCCATTCTCACCACTGTTATTCAACATAGTTTTTGCAGTTTTAGCCACAACTATCAGAGAAGAAAAAGAAATAAAAGGAATGCAATCGGAAAAGAAGTAAATCTGTCACTGCTTGCAGATGACATGATATTATACATAAAGAATCCTAAAGATGCTACCAGAACACTACTAGAGCTAATCAATGAATTTGGTAAAGTAGCAGGATACAAAATTTATGCACAGAAATCTCTTGCATTCCTATACAATAATGATTAAAATCTGAAAGGGAAATTTAGAAAACACTCACATTTACCATTGCAACAAAAGGAATAAAATATCTAGGAATAAACTATGTAAGGAGACAAAAGACCTGTATGCAGAAAATTATAAGGCACTGGTGAAAGGAATTAAAGATGATACAAATAGATGGAGAGATATATCATGTTCTTGGATTGGAAGAATCAACATTGTGAAAATGACAATACCACCCAAAGCAATCTACAGACTCATTGTAATCCCTATCAAACTAACATTGGCATTTTTCACAGAACTACAACAAAAAATTTCACAACTTGCATGGAAACACAAAAGACCCCGAATATCCAAAGCAATTTTGAGAAAGAAAAATGGAGCTGGAGGAATCAGCCTCCCTAACTTTAGACTACACTACAAAGCTACAGTAAATAAGGCAGTATGGTACTGGCAAAAAAAATATAGAAATATAGATCAATGGAACAGGATAGAAAGCCCAGAGATAAACCCACAGACATATGGTCAAATTATCTTTGATAAAGGATGCAAGAATATACAGTGGAAAAAAGACAGCCTCTTCAATAAGTGGTGCTGCGAAAACTGTACAGCTACATGTAAAGGATTGAATTTAGAACACTCCCTAACACTATACAAAAAACTCAACTCAAAATGGATTAAAGACCTAGATGTTAGGCCAGACACTATCAGACTCCTAGAGGAAAACAGTAGGCAGAACACTCTATTACATAAATCACAGCAAGATCCTTTCTGACCCACCTCCTAGAGAAATGGAAATAAAAACAAGAATAAGCAAATGGGACCTAATGAAACTTAAAAGATTTTCCACAGCAAAGGATACCATAAACAAGACCAAAAGACAACCTTCAGAATGGGAGAAAATATTTGAAAATGAAGCAACTGACAGAGGATTAATCTCCAAAATTTATAAGCAGTTCATGCAGCTCAATATCAAAAAATAAACAACCCAATCCAAAAATGGGCAGAAGACGTAAATAGACATTTCTCCAAAGAAGATATATAGATTGCCAACAAACACATGAAAGAATGCTCAACATCATTAATCATTAGAGATATGCAAATTGAAACTACAATGAGGTATCACCTCACACCAGTCAGAATGGCTATCATCAAAAAAATCTACAAACAATAAATGTTGGACAGGGTGTGGAGAAAAGGGAACCCGCTTGCACTGTTGGTGGGAATGTAAATTGATACAGCTACTATGGAGAACAGTATGGAGGTTCCTTTAAAAACTAAAAATAGAAGTACCATACCACCCAGCAATCCCACTACTGGCATATACCCTGAGAAAACCATAATTCAAAGGTGTCATGTACCACAATGTTCATTGCAGCTCTATTTGCAATAGACAAGACATAGAAGCAACCTAAGTGTCCATAAACAGATGAGTGGATAAAGAAGATGTGGCACATATGTACAGTGGTATTACTCAGCCATAAAATGAAACGAAATTGAGTTATTTGTAGTGAGTTGGATGAACCTAAAGTCTGTCATACAGAGTGAAGTAAGTCAGAAAGAGAAAAACAAATACTATATGGTAACACATATATATGGCATCTAAGGGAAAAAAAATGGTCATGAAGAACGTAGGGGCAAGATGGGAAGAAAGATGCAGACCTATTAGAGAATGGACTTGAGGATATGGGGAGGGGGGAGGGTAAGCTGGGACAAAGTGAGTGTGACATGGACATATATACACTACTAAATGTAAAATAGATAGCTAGTGGGAAGCAGCTGCATAACAAAGGGAGATCAGTCCACTGCTTTGTGACCACGTAGAGGGGTTGGATAGGGAGGTTGGGAGGGAGGGAGATTCAATAGGGAAAAGATATGGGGATATATGTATATGTATAACTGATTCACTTTGTTATAATGCAGAAACTAATACACCATTGTAAAGCAATTATACTCCAATAAAGATGCTTAAAAAATGCCAAAATAATGAAAACAAAGGAAAGAATTAGAAACCATTAAGATTGGAGCAGACTAAGGAACTGTTACAACTAAATTTAAGCCCGAATTAGATACTGGAATAGATAAAAAGTATGTAGTGAAAAAACTGATAAAATCTAAATAAAGTCCTTAGTTTGCTTAGTAGTGTTATATCAATGTTAATTTCTTAATTTAGGTTCCTGCATCATGATCATGTTGACTCTCTACAGTATCTTTACAATTTTTCTGTAAACTTTAAATGATTGAAAAATAATAGTTAAAATATTTTTATGGGTATGACGTGGAGTAAAATATTGTGTTACTGGGTTAGGCAATTTGTGGACACCAAAACCCAAAGCCCAGAAACAAAAGAAAATAATGATGAAATTGGATTTATGAAGTTTAAACAATTTTCTCTCAAAAACATAGTTAAGAAAATAAAAAGAAAAACAATCCATAGACTTGGAAAAACTTGTAAAGCATAAATCAAAACTACAGAATAAATTAGGATTTGGGGATTAACAAATTCATACTACTGTATATAAAATACGTAAACAATAAGTACCTACTGTGTAGCACAGGGAATTACATTCAATATCTTGTAATAACCTATAATGGAAAAGAATCTGAAAAATAATATATATATATATATCTGTGTGTGTATATATATATAAAACAATTACTTTGCTGTACACTTGATACTTATACCACATTGTAAATTAACTATACTTCAATAAAAACAATTGTACACAATATATGAATCTCTTATGATTGAAAATATATGTGTGCATTCAAAAACATTTAAACACACACTTCACAAAAGAAGATATACAGATACACAAATAATTAATGAGCCCATGTAAAGATGCTCAACAACACTAGTCATCAAGGAAATGCAAATTAAATGACATGGGATGCTACTAATACTAAAGTGACTAAAGTGAAAAAGACTAGTAATGCCAAGAACAGGCTAGGATGTGGCAAAATTAGAACTCATATATTGCTGGTGAGAATGCAAATGGCACAATCACTTTGGAAAAAATGTTTGGAAGTGCTTAATGAAAATCGTCACACATTTTTCATAAGACCAAGCATTACCACTCAACAGAAATAAAATTATATTTTCACATAAAGAAGTGGATGTGAATGTTTGTTACAACATTACTTATTACTGCTGTAAATTGGAAAAAAAATAAACGTTTTTCAACTGCTGAATGGGTAAGCAAAGTTTGGTTTATTTCTGCAATGAATTGCTACTCATGCAGAAAATACTGATGCAGAAAATAGGATGGAAAATCTCAAAAACATTTTGCTACCTGAAAGAAAAACACAAAACACTGGGTGTGTGTGGATCAACTTACATGGAATTGTAGAAAATATAAAACTATCGTGGCAGAAAGTAGATCAGTGTTTTGGGCTTGGGAGAGGAAAGAGATTTTAGTATAAACTTTCAAGGACAAAGGGACTTTTCCACAGCTTAATTTTGGTAGTGTTTACACAATTATATACAATTACCAAAATATATCAAGCTGTATATATTTTTTTATTTTCTTGAATTGTTGAATTTAATTTTATTTATTTTTTATACAGCAGGTTCTTATTAGTTATCTATTTTATACAAATTAGTGTATATATGTCAATCCCAATCTCCCAATTCATTCCACCACCACTACCCCCCTGCCACTTTACCCCTTGGTGTTCATACATTTGTTCTCTACATTTGTGTCTCTATTTGCACCCTACAAACTTGTTCACCTCTACCATTTTTCTAGGTTCCACAAATACACATTAATATATGATATTTGATTTTCTCTTCCTGACTTACTTCACTCTGTATGACAGTCTCTAGATCCATCCACATCTCTACAAATGACCCAATTTCACTCCTTTTTATGGCTGAGTAATATTCCATTGCATATATGTACCACATCTTCTTTATTCACTCATCTGTTGATGGACATTAAGTTGCTTCCATGACCTGGCTATTGTAAATTGTGTTGCAATGAACATTGGGGTGCATGTGTCTTTTTGAATTGTGGTTTTCTCAGGGTATATTCCCAATAGTGGGATTGCTCTGTTATATGGTAATTCTATTTTTAGTTCTTTAAGGAACCTCCATACTGTTCTCCATAGTGGCTGTATCAATTTACATTCCCACCAACAGTGCAAGAGGGTTCCATTTCCTCCACACTTTCTCCCGCATTTGTTGTTTGTCGATTTTCTGATGAAGCCCATTCTAACTGGTGTGAGGTGATAACTCATTGTAGTATTGATTCACATTTCTCTCATAATTAGTGATATTGAGCAGCTTTTCATGTGCTTCTTGGCCATCTGTATGTCTTCTTTGAAGAAATGCCTATTTAGGTCTTCTGCCCATTTTTTGATGGGGTTGTTTGGTTTTTTAATATTGAGCTGCATGTGTTGTTTATATAATTTGGAGATTAATCCTTTGTTGCTTAATTTGCAAATATTTTCTCCATTTGGAGGGTTGTCTTTCTGTCTTGTTTGTAGTTTCCTTTGCTTTGCAAAAGCTTTTAAGTTTCATTAGGGTCCTATTTGTTTACTTTTGTATTTATTTCCATTACTCTAGGAGGTGGACCAAAAGCATCTTGATGTGATTTATGTCACAGAGTGTTCTTCCTATGTTTTTCTTTAAGAATTTTATAGTGTCTAGCCTTACATATAGGTCTGTAATCCATTTGGAGTTTATTTTTGCATATGATGTTAGGGAGTGTTCTAATTTCATTCTTTTACATGTAGCTGCCCAGTTTTCCCAGGACCCTAATTGAAGAAACTGTCTTTTCTCCATTGTATATCATTGCCTCCTTTGTCATAGATTAGTTGACCACAGGTGCGTGGGTTTACTTCTGGGCTTTCTATCATGTTCCATTTATACATTTCTGTTTTTGTGCCTTTTCCTTATTGTCTTGATTATTGTAGCTTTGTTGTATAGTCTGAAGCCAGGAAGTCTGATTCCTCCAGCTCCGTTTTTTCCCCTCAATTCTACTTTGGCTATTTGGGGGATTTTATGTCTCCATAAAGATTTTAAGATTTTCTGTTCTAGTTCTGTAAAAAATGCCACTGGTAATTTGATAGGGATTGCATTGAATCTGTAGATTGCTTCGGGTACTATAGTCATATTCAAAATATTGATTCTTCCAATCCAAGAACATGGTATATTTCTCCATCTGTTTATGTCATCTTTGATTTCTTTCATCGGTGTCTTATAGCTTTTGGAGTACATGTCTTTTACCTCCTTAGGTAGGTTTATTCCTAGGTATTTTATTCTTTTAGTTGCAATGATAAATGGGATTGTTTCCTTAATTTCTCTTTCTGATCTTTTGTTGTTAGTGTATAGGAATGCAAGAGATTTCTGTGCATTAATTTTATTTCCTGCAATTTTACAAATGTTTAGCTCTTCTGGTTTTCTGGTGGCATCTTTAGGATTCTCTATCTATAGTATCATGTCATCTGCAAACAGTGACAGTTTTACTTCTTCCTTTTCAATTTGGATTCCTTTTATTTCTTTTTCTTCTTTGATTGCCATGGCTAGGACTTCCAAAACTATGTTGAATAATAATGGTGAGAGTGGGCAACCTTGTCTTGTTCCTGATCTTAGAGGAAATGCTTTCAGTTTTTCACCATTGAGAATGATGTTTGCTGTGGGTTTGTCATATATGGCCTTATTATGTTGAGGTAGGTTCCCTCTGTGCTCACTTTCTGGAGTGTTTTTATCATAAATTGGTGTTAAATTTGGTCAAATGCTTTTTCTGCATCTATAGAGAGGATCATATCATTTTTATTATTCAATTTGTTTATATAGTGTATCACATTGATTGATTTGTGTATATTGAAGAATCCTTGCATCCCTGGGATAGATCCCACTTGATCATTGCGTATGATCATTTTAACGTGTTGTTTGGTTCTGTTTGCTAGTATTTTGTTGAGAATTTTTGTATCTATATTCATCAGTGATGTTGGTCTGTAATTTTCTTTTTTGTAGTATCTTCGTCTGGTTTTGGTATCAGGGTGATGGTGGCCTCATAGAATGAGCTTGGGAGTGTTCCTTCCTCTGAAATTTTTTGGAAGTATTTGAGAAGGATGGGTGTTAGCTCTTCTCTAAATGTTTGATAGAATTCACCTGTGAAGCCATCTGGTCCTAGACTTCTGTTTGTTGGAATAATTTTAATCACAGTTTCAATTTCATTACTTGTGATTGGTCTGTTCATATTTTATATTTCTTCCTGATTCAGTCTTGGATGTTTATACCTTTCAATGAATTTGTCCATTTCTTCCAGATTGTGCATTTTATTGGCATAGAATTGCTTGTAGTAGTCTCTTAGGATGCTCTGGATTTCTGCAGTGTCCATTGTAACTTCTCTTTTTTCATTTCTAATTTTGTTGATTTGAGTCCTCTCCCTCCTTTTCTTGATGAGTTTGGCTACAGGTTTATCAATTTTATCTTCTCAAAGAACCAGCTTTTAGTTTTATTGATTTTTGCTTTTGTTTTCTTGGTTTCTATTTCATTTATTTTTTCTCTGATCTTTATGATTTCTTTCCTTCTTCTAACATTGTTTGTTCTTCTTCTTCTAGTTGCTTTAGGTGTAAGTTTTGCTTGTTTATTTGAGATTTTTTTTTGTTTCTTGAGGTAGGCTTCCCTCTTAGAACAGCTTTTGCTTCATCCCACACGTTTTAAATGGTCGTGTTTTCAATGTCTTTTGTCTCTAGGTATTTTTTAATTTCCTTTTTGATTTCTTCAGTGATATCTTGGTTATTTAGTAATGTATTTTTTAGCCTCCATGTGTTTGTGTTTTTACATTTTCCCCCTCTAATTGAATTCTAATCTCATAGCATTGTGGTAGGAAAAGATGTTTGATATGATTTCAATTTTCTTAAATTTACTGAGGCTTGATTTGTGACCCAAGATGTGATCTATCCTGGAGAATGTTCCTTATGCACTTGAGAAGAAAGTGTAATCTGCTGTTTTGGGATGGAATGCCCTATAAAAATCAATTAAATCTATCTGATCTATTGTGTCATTTAAAGCTTCTGTTTCTTTATTAATTTTCTCTCTGGATGATATGTCCATTGGTGTAAGTAGGGGTTAACATCCTCCACTATTATTGTACTACTGTCGTTTTCCTCTTTTACATCTGTTAGCAGTTGCCTTATATATTGAAGTGCTCCTAGGTTGGCACATACATATTTGTAATTGTTATATATTCTTCTTGGATTCATCCCTTGATCATTATGTAGTGTCCTTTCTTGTCTCTTGTAACATTCTTTATTTTAAAATCTATTTTATCGCATATGAGTATTGCTACTCCAGCTGTCCTTTGATTTCCTTTTGCATGAAGTATCTTTATCCATCCCTTCACTTTCAGTCTGTAGGTGTTCCTAGGTCTGAAGTGGGTCTCCTGTGGACAACATATATATTGGTCTTGTTTTTGTATCCATTCAGTGAACCTGTGTCTTTTGGTTGGAGCACGTAATCCATTTACATTTAAGGTAATTATCGATATGTATGTTTCTATTGCCATTTTCTTAATTGTTATGGGTTTGTTTTTGTAGTTCCTTTTCTTCTCTTTTGTTTCCCATTTAGAGAAGTTCCTTTAGCCTTTGTTATAGAGCTGGTTTGGTGGTGCTGAATTCTCTTAGCCTTTGCTTGTCTGTAAAGCTTTTGATTTCTCCATCGAATCTGAATGAGATCCTTGCCGGGTAGTGTAATATTTGTTGTAGGGTCTTTCCTTTCATCACTTTAAATATGTCATGCTACTCCCTTCTAGTTTATAGAATTTCTGCTGAGGAATCAGCTGTTAACCTTGTGGGAGTTCCCTTGTATGTTATTTGTCATTTTTCCCTTGTTGCTTTCAGTAATTTTTCATTGTCTTTAATTTTTGTCAATTAGATTACTATGTGTCTCGGCATGTTTCTCCTTGGGTTTATGTTGCCTGGGACTCTCTACACTTCCTGGACTTGGGTGACTATTTCCTTTCCCATGTTAGGGAAGTTTTCAACTATAATTTCTTCAAATATTTTCTTGGGTCCTTTCTCTCCCTCTTCTCCTTCTGGGAACCCCATAATGTGAATGTTATTGTGTTTAATGTTGTCCCAGAGGTTTCTTAGGCTGTCTTCATTTCCTTTCATTCTTTTTATCTTTATTCTGTTCCACAGTAGTGAATTCCAACGTTGTATTTTCCAGGTCACTTATCCTTTCTTCTGCCTTAGTTATTCTGCTATTGATTGCTTGTAGTGTATTTTTCATTTCAGTTATTGTATTGTTTATCTCTGTTTTTTTTGTTGTTCTTTAATTCTTCTAGTTGTTGTTTCTTTACTTCTTCAAGGTCTTTCTTTGTTGAACATTTGTGCACCTTCTTGATCTTTGCCTCCATTCTTTTTCTGAGATCCTGGATCTTCTTCACTATCACTATTCTGATTTCTTTTTCTGGAGGGTTGCCTATCTCCACTTCATTTACTTGTTTTTCTGGGGTTTTATTTTGTTCCTTCATGTGGTACAAAGTTCTCTTCCTTTTCATTTTGTTTGTCTTTCTATGAATGTGGTTTTCATTCCACAGGCTGCAGAATTATAATTCTTGCTTCTGCTGTCTTCCCTCTGGTCTCAAGCTGTATACTTCTGACAAAAATTTATTGTATATAAATAAAAACCTAATAATCAGAAAAGAGGAATAATAATGTAAAAAAAAAAACTCCCAAGAAAATCAATAAACTGTAAGATATCAAACAAGAAGGCAATAGGAACAGAGATCATAAAAATATTTACTATTTCCATAAGGAAAAAGGCAATTGCAGTTAAGCAATTTCAGGATTGTCTTAGCAAATCCATTATTTCAGGTTCTTATCTCTGCAATTCTTTTGATATCAGGAAAGCTGTGGATATCATATTCTTATGCAGTTCTATAAAATGCATGTTCTTATGCAGGAAGGGGGAAGTATATAAGTATCTTATTGCTGCCATAAGAAATAATTACAAATCTAGTAATCTAAACAACACAAATTATTTTTTAGTTCTTTAGATCAGAAATCTGACGTCGATTTGACTATGCTAAAATCAAAATGTTGGCAGGGCTGTGTTCCTCCTGGAGGTTCGTGAGGATCATTTTATTTGTCTTTTCTAGCTTCTAGAGGTTGCCTGCATTCTTTGTTTCATGATCACTTATTCCATCTTCAAAACCAACAATGGCTGGATGAGTCCTTCTCACATCATACCTAAAGACCCTTCTTTATCATCACATCACTCTCTGACAACAGTTAGGAATGTTTGTCTGATTTTCAAGGCTCTTGTGAGTAGATTGGATCCTCCTGGATAATCCATATCATAGGCATACCTTTGATTACATCTGCAGAATCCCTTTTGTCATTTAGAGTAACATATTCATAAGTTCCAGAGATTAGCACAGGGTCAACTTTGGGGGATCATTATTCTACCTACTATGGAGGGGTTGAAAGTTGATGAGAGAGCTCTTTTAAACTGTCCGTCTCCTTTCATCAGAGAGGAGATATATTTCCTAAAAGCCTCAGGCAGACTTTCCCTTATAACCCATTTACCAGAATGAGTAAATGCAAAGGAAATAAAGTAAATATCTAGCTTTTCCATCTTCTGCAGAGGGAGAAAAACCAGATGAATCTTAGACCACCAGGATCAGTCACATACTGCTTTTCCATGGTTTTTCTTCCAAGAAGAAATGGCAGAAAAATGTTGTAAAATGTCCAAATAGCCAAATTCTCCTTTAACTCTGTGGCATTTGGTAGATACAATAACATATGCAATATCTCAGGAAATAAAACATATAGGGCTTCCCTGGTGGCACAGTGGTTGAGAGTCTGCCTGCCAATGCAGGGGACATGGGTTTGTGCCCCGGTCTGGTAAGATCCCACATGCCACAGAGCAGCTGGGTCCGTGAGCCATGGCTGCTGAGCCTGCATGTCCAGAGCCTGTGCTCCACAACGGAGAGGCCACAACAGTGAGACCCCGTGTACCACAAAAAAAAATAAAAAAATAAATAAAAAAATAAAAATTTCCTTTGAATCAAAATTTTAATGATGTACTCCAACAAACTGAAAGGTAAATGATGATGGCTAACGAATGAGATTGAGACCTTACTCTGTGCTGGCAATTTTCAAAGCAATATTAGTTAATTCTCACCATACTCTTGTGAAGGAGCTACTGTAATTAACCTCATTTACAACTGAGAAAACATCACAGAAAGATTAAATATTTTTTTCATTGTCACATAACTATTCAATAGTAAAGATTCAACCTAGCAATTCCAACTCTATAACTTACTCTTCATCATAAAATTATAATTTTACATAAAAATTTGTGGTGCCTATGAGATTATAAAATGAAAACTTCTAGAAGACAGTTTAATATATTCAGTCTAAACCTCAGAAGTGAGGTCTAGATTGGAGATACAGATTTCAAAACATGGAATTCAAATGAAACTTCAAAACATAGATTAAAAATATGTCTGTTGGGGAAGCTGATGGCAAGAGTTTGGCAGCAACATAATAAGCCACGAGGGGGCCAGTAGAAGCATGGTATTGGGATCACAGAAAACTGAGGGATGGTCTGAGCAAGTGGCAAGTCAGAAGTTAGATAGTCCCAGAAGAGTACCAAAAAATCATATCCCATGGCTTAACAAGTCCAGAAGCCCACAGGGTGCCTTTAGTAAACCAAGAAATGTCTGAAAAATCAGGAGAAAAAAAGGTACTGAACAAAAACTAATACCAGTAATTGCACCACCTTATATTCATGTAGTACTTTAAGTGTTTTACAATTTCTGATTCTCTTCCATTTTTTTCCTCATCTAAATGAGCATTAAATGTGATGTAAAAGCAAGTGTTTCATCGTTTATTCTAGGAACTTGTATCTGCTTCTCATAAGGCAGGAGACTGATGTTTTCAGGAAGAGATGATTGAAAACGTTCATCTCTACTGCCAAAATAATGGCTAAACAAGAACAGTTCCAGAAATTGGGAAGGGATGCCTACCTATATAACTTTCTGCTGAAGAAAACCCTGGAGCTTCTTGAAGTTGTTATTGCTGTTTCTGTTTTAACTCAATCTTATTTTGAATAAAGGTCAAAACCATCATTTTTGTTCACTTAACAATATAACATGATCATTTTTCCCCATATCAATCCATATAATGTTCTTTCTTCTTAACAGAATCAGCATTCCTAATTACTTCCAAAAATCCTGTAGGAAAGCCTCTTTCATATTCTGACTTATGCATGAAGAACTGTAAGAACAATTCAGTTCTCAATGGGCTTGCATTTGGAACATTTCAGAAACTCTCTGGACTTCTCTGCTCTGTTTTATTAACATTGACTCCCAGCATTATATTAGAATAGATTTTATTTTTTCTTTATGTCAATTACATTGATTGACAGTCTGCAATGAGTTTCCTAGTAACACCTAGGGAATGCTTAGATTTCCTACTTTACTTCATAATATTGAGAACTTGTCACTAAAATGTCACCTTTCTTTTCTGCTGATGAAGACAATTTACTCTTAACCTCACATAGAATTTGCAAAATACAATAAGGCTTTAGATTATGCAACTACCTGACAGCTTGGATTTTTATATTGTTTCTTCCCCCTCACCAACCCCAAGTAATAATCTTGAATTCTCTGTGGGACGTAGTTAAGATTTATCTGTCAATTGAATCATGGCTATTTGTTCTGTCTACATAAAGCCAAATAAGTTTTTAAAGCATAAATACTAAATGATTAATTACTGCATTGCACCAAAAATATAGACTTTGAGCTTAGATTTGAGTTTCTTGAACATAGAATTAAGCATAGATAATTGATCTTTACAAATCTATAAATATCTACATTGGAGGTAAGTGGAGTAGATCAGTACACTAAGCATTTACTTTGAAAATAATTTGACAGTTAAACTGCATATTTGTCCCCTGGTAGCCTTGAATGTTCCAAGTAGGTATTAACTTAGCCCTTTTCTCTTGTTCTTAAGATCTTCTCCTGCATGACCAACCATCCCAATATGACTTTTCGGAATTTATATGGGTTTCACTTTTGTGTTGTATTAATATATATGTCTCTAGGATTTTTTTTCTTTTGACCTACACTACACACCTTGTTGTTTGTTGAATATAACCATCATTGTGGGTGAGAAACCTCAAGTCTTAGCCTAAAAGGAGGAAAGGAAAAGTTATAGAGAAATAAAACTCTTAAGGAGGTGTGTTTTCAAATATTTTTTATATTGGAAATATATAGTACCCTTTGCAATGCTAAAAGAAATTATTGCTTAATCAATGCTATTTCCCCCCCATTTTAGGTTGTCTAATTGTATAGAGCACAACTCTGAAACCAGACCACAGAGTTTAAGCTTTATAATCTGTGTGAATTTAGGCAAATTACTGTAACTGATCTGTGATTCACTTTCCTTATCTAAAAGAGAGATTAAAAATTGTGTATTAAGTCCATAGTTTTTTTTTAATGAGGAATAATATACAACTAGAATACTATATGCAAAGCACTTAGGACAGTGCCAACCATATAGTAAGCACTTATTTAATCCTTACTGCAAGCAGTTAACATAATTGTTTTTATCAGCTTAAACTTCCAGAATAATTTTCTTTTTAAATTTCAATCCATATTATTTCAAACTTAGTTTGACATTTTTGACAAAAGGAGATATGCCCTCTAATTATTTAATAGTTACAAAATGCTGGATTTACACAATCATCCTGTTTTTGTTTTCCATTTCTCACCTCTGCCTCTCAACAACATTCTTCATCCTTCTCTGCCTTGCATTATGCAAAATGATATTGAACATTGTGAACATATCACCAGAACTCCCTCACAGTCTGGCTTCTACTGGCGTTTGGCCAGTGGAAGTCACCAACAGCATATCAGAAAAAGGGAGGAGAGAGGGGTTGAGATATTTCCTCTCTCTCCTTAACATTGTCTTTGACAATCAGTGGCCCCATCAAGAATAGAATCTAACACCTCTTCCACAGCCTCAGCTCTCACTGGTTCCTTTGACACTATTACTCTTGTATTTCTTGCCCTACAGGAGAAATCAGCTTCTCACAGTTGGTTTCACAGACCTTCAATATTCACAGCAATTCCCATATGAAGTAGTCTCTTTAACTTTTCTTCATTTAAGTTATCTGGGACAAATTATATGTCTAATAGTCTATTTAAATATAGTATGACTTGTGTCTCTACTTTCATATAATGCTATCAAAACTTATAGGTAAGTGATTTTTAAATTTGTGAACAAATATGCTTTCAAATTTCCAATTACTGTCTTAAAGGACTTAAAAGGCCATGTCCTGTTCCAACCATCATAGCTGGATGATGTGTTTGCAATCAAACACGTCCCTCAAGTACAAGTGTTGAATTAAAAATATTTATTATGATTTACAGTTATGCATTCAGGGGATGTGCCCAAGAGTCACAACTGGTCGCTGTAATGGCATATAATAAGAACATAAATCCAGTTACAGAAATGGAAAAAAGGCTCATCAGTAGAAGAGAATCCAGCAGACATAGTATTCCATACATGGTAATCCAGATAAAGGGTTGGTATCTGGGAAAATATATATGCATTATAGATAACAAGTGGTCAAAGCCTAGAAAGGGTGATAATATTGAACATGGACAATATTTTGTTAAATAGGATATAGGAAAATAGCCCGAGAAAAATCTCTCAGCAGCTTTCAGAAGTTCACCTACCAAGGGACCAAGAACTGAGTTCTAGTCTCTGGAATGGAGTGTGTGGGGGAGATTGTCAAAGTGAGGGCAAACACCTTAGCATGTATGAAATGTTCATATTCCAAAGCAAGGAAGAGGGAGAGCATAAACAATGTTGGGATCCAGTTTCCAGAGTGGGATTTAGGTGGCAAGCTTGATGAAAACTATATAAAGATTCGATTTAACTGTGTGTAACATGTTTCTTTTTTTCTCTTATTATTTTATATTAATGTGTATGACAAAGAAAAAGTGTCACACATTATGTGTGAAGTGAAATAAATGATCAGAAGTGAATACTTCCTACTAACCCTCACCCAAATTAGGAAATAGAACATTTTCAGCACCCAAGAGACTTCTCTTCTGTTTCTCACTGATCACTACCCACTACCAGTATTCTAATTTCTAATCATAATTACAGGTGCCCTTTTTAAAACTTTATATAAATGGTTTCCTGAAGTATATGTTATGTTCTGGCTTCTTTTATTAAATATTACATTTGTGATATTCGTCTATGGCATTGCATACAGCTGCAGTTCATTTATATTTGGTATTGCAGATTATTCCATTTTATGACTATACTACAATTTATTTATACATTTTTTATCCATTCTACTGCTGATGGATACTTTTGTTCAGTTTGTGGCTTGTTAAGAATATAAAGTTTCTATGAAATTATATGTATTCTGTTCTAATTACACTTGAACACCTATTGAGTATATACATATAGAAAGGTTGGGTCATAGCATATATACATATTCAACCACAGTAGATAAACCAAACATTTCCCAAGATGATGTATTAATTTCCTATCTCACCAACAATACATGAATATTGTTGATCTATTTCCTTGTGGTGATTTTGTGTTGTCAGACTTTTTTTGATTTTGATGAGATATTCTGATGAGTTTGTAGTGGTATAACTGTTATTTTAATGAACATTTATCAGATAATTAATGAGACTGAACAATTTCCATAGTTTTGTGAGGCATTTGGATTTCATTTTGTTTTTCAAAGTGCCTGCTCATATCACTTTCCTATTGTGTTGCCTGTTCTTTTTTTATGGATTAGTGTGTAAGTGATGCATATGAAAATTTTGTCACTTATATATGTGTTAAAATATATGTTTTATCAGTCTGTGGCTTGTCTTTGTGTTCTCTAATAGTGTAGTCTAATAAACTGATGTTTTTAATGTAAACATAGTCCAATTTTTCAAGTTTTACTTATGGTGAGAAAAAGAAAAGTTGTATTCTCCAAATTTAAGAAAGGAAGTAGAAAAAGTTTGGCCCTGAATCCAAGACTTAAGCAAGTAAGCACAGTGCCTGTTTAACCAGCACCAATCAGTCATTAACAATTCTGCTTCAATATGCTTACTTTTGAATGTTAGACAATCCCAAAAGGCCATACTTCCTCTGCTCTCTTACTTATTTTGTAAAATCAGCCAGTCCTTGAATGTTGTACTTCCCCAAAAAGTCTACAAAGATTAGCAGTTTGATTTGTTCTGCAAAGACAGTTTGTTTTTTGTTTTTTTTTTTGCTTGGAAAGTAATAAATTCAGCTTGGTTTCAGATATACTTGAGAAGTAATCTCTTCCCTCAGCAATACTAGAACTGATTGCAACTTATTTAAGAAATCTGACAAGTACAAATGTTATTGTTCACTCATAATTTTGGTAGAAACAGAGGGGAAGAACAATTACACCTAGGACCCTTAGACCAGTGAGTGACACGAAAAAGGCATGCAAAAGAGAGCTTCCCATTTCTAATTGCACACCAACAGGTTCTTGTGTAAAATGAAGAGATAAGTGATATATAACTTGTTCTTCAAACTGGAACATCTTTAGACAAAGATGATATAACCTCAACTAAGTATAGAATTTTATCTACAGATTCTTAACTGGCTTCCTGCTTAGTGCAACTAATTAAGTTATTTTCACTGGACTAGAAGCAAAACACATGAATCTGTTCAGCCGCTTCCCCTGGTCTCCATCTCAGTTCTTAATTACCCTTCTAAGCATCCCAGTTTTTAATTACCCTTTTATACATGTATCCATGTATAAAAGAACCTGACCACTTTCACCATACCAGGTTTGTGAAGAAGTGTAAATCTCTAACAGGCCAGTAAAAGAAAGATTGACGCTATTGGGAGACATAAAGAGCTCTTTACCTCGGAAAAATAGTGTTTTAACCTCTTTACTTTGTATAATTCAAGCTCAAATACTATGTTTCAGTCATAAGTCTTGACCCTGATTGAGAAAGGATATTTGAAAGGGTTGGGAGGGTGCTTGAAGAGGTTGAGGGGGCACTTGAGCTTTCTTAGAGGATGTTGATGCAACCTCCCTAGTTCTATCCTGTAAGATTTGATTATACTTATTTTTGTATATTATACAATTTCTGCTTTTTTTTTTAATTTAATTGTTGCAAAGTGATGTAACAGACAATTTTTAACCAAGTTCCAGGCTTGTTTTGAAAGAAGCTCAGGTTCACAAAATGGAGTAAGTCATACTCTTCAATGCATAGAACTCTATTATCAGTGTTTTTTCTAATAAACACAAAATACTTTTTAGATTCTTTATTATTCTTTTCATTTGCTTCCAATAGGCACAGGTATCTATGTATTTAAATTATATCCTTCATATTACTGTCCAGAGTGGTAACCATGGAAGTGCATCATCAAGATGTCCCTCCAGGAAATTCTATTGGAGAGAGCAAGGCTGATTGACACCCTCCTGCTGCCACCCTCTTAGCTCAGTCATAACCTTCACCTCAAGCCAGATTTTTCCTTCCAGTGACAGTACAAAGAGGGCTATTAAACCTGGACCATTATCACCTGATGTGAGATTTCTGTAATGGCTACACCTTTGGCCTGGGTACTCCCCCATATGTTTGTGGTCCAAGAAGCTTCTCACACTATTTCTCACTCCCCTCACCTTTCACAGGAACAGATTTGCATCAGTCTGACAGCTCTCCCTGAAGACTCCTGCATATTCCTCTCTTAATTTCCACATATATTTTACCAATAAATACCTTGGCTTCTGCCTCTTTGAAGATCTGAACTGACACTTAACAGAGAGAGAGAGAGAGAGAGAGAGAGAGAGAGAGAGAGAGAGAGAGAGATGCCTGAAAAAATCAGATCCCTGATTGTGTTTCTTGTTAGTTTTATTTATTTATATAAATGATATATTGCTATAGATTACTTTTGGAATTATTTTATTTTATTGTTTTCCTCAACATTATGTTTATTGGGGAGATTTATCTCTTTTTATTTATTTATTTTTTCTAACATGGACTATTCTACCATAAGAATATATCACACATTGTTTTCATTCCCCTTTTCGTGTAACCCTAAGCTGTTTCTGGTCTTTGCTACTATAAAACATGTCACTTTAAGGACTCTAGTTAGTTTCTTCCAGTGAACTGGTGGAAGAGTTTTTCTAAGGTATTTGAAATACTGGTTGTATAATTAGTTGTACAAACATTTAATGGTTTGTAATTTCCATAAATACTAAAAACAGCTTTCCCAAATTCCTGCATCAGTTAAAACTCCCACTAGTAGTGCAGAGTCCTCTTTGCCTACATCCTTATTATCATTTGCCATTATTTCCTTTTGCAATTTTTGCCAGTCTGGTGAGAGATATATCAAATTTCATCTCTCTGGTTATCAGTGAAGCTGAGAATCTTTCTATACGTATATTTGCCACTTGGGATATCTTTTCTGTGAGTTACTTATTCATACCCTTTATCATTTGTTTTCTACTGGATTTCCTATCCTTTTAACTTTATAATTTCAAATTTCAGTTTCTCCCTTCTTAAATAAGTCTTTCGAATATGTGTGTGTGTGCGTGTGTCATTTGTGCTTATTTGTTGTAACAGGTTTATTAAGGTATATTTGGCATACAATATATTGCACATAATTAAAATGTATAATTTGACAATAGACATACTTATACACCCAGGAAATTATCACCGTAATCAGTATAATAAATATATACAACTCCCCTAAATAATTCCTTGTGTCACTTTGCAATTCTTTTCTCCAACCTCTTCCTTCCATAATTTTTTCTTTCTGCAGTCATCAGTTGTCCAGCTTTCTGTAATGATAGGTTACTTTGCATGTTCTTGCCCTTATACTAATAAACAATACATCATGCACTTGATCATGTACTGTGTCTCATCATAATAATTTTAACATTTATCCATGGTATAGTGCCTACTAATGGTTCATGTCTTCTTATTTTCAAGTAACATTTTATTCATTTGTATATACCAGAGTTTGTTTTTCCATTCACTTATTAATGGACATTTGGGTTGTTACCAAATTTTTCCTATCTCAGATAAAGCTGCTCTAAACATTTCTGGAATACACTTTTATTTATCTTATATAAATACCAAAGAATGAAATGGCTGTGTTGTGTGGTAAGTGTATGTCTAACTTCTTAAGAAACTGCTAAAGTGTTTTCCAAAGTGTTTGTACTATTTTACAGTTCCAGCACCAGTGTATAAAATTTAGTCACTGTGCTTATACCCCAAAACTTTGCATGATCAGCCTTTTAAATTTTAGCCTTTCTAATTGGTGTGTATCTCATTTTGATGCTAGTTTGCATTTTCCTAATGAACAATGATTTCAAGCATCTATTCATATGCTTATCTGAAGCCTGTATATCTTCTTCGGTAAAGTTTATTTAAAAATTTTTAACCTATCAGTATTAGACTATTTGACATTATTATTGAGAATGTATTAAGTATTCTGATACAAGTCCTTTGTAAGATTTGTAAATATTTTTATCATTTCTTTATCTATCACTACCAGTTCACATTACAAATTTAGTTTATTCTCTCTTTTTTGATCTTTTTCTTATAATTCCTTCCTGAGAGAAATACTACTTCTTTTAATGTTGCTAATTTTGTTGAGAATATAGAATAGTATGTTCATTGCATTTCCTAGAATCATATTTTATCTAGAGTAGATTCTCAAGGTAAATTTTTATTTCTTGGTTTACTTTTTCAACTTTTTAAAAGTTTATCTCTACATAGATTTAATTGTTTTTTTTATTTTCAAACTTTTTTTAAAAAATTGGGGAATACCTACCAGTTTTACAATTTGCTTAAAAATAAATTGGATGGGCATCCATGAGAACTACTTCAGCCAAGAGATTTAATTTTTTATACATAATCTCAGAGCATTTGATCAAAATGTATTCTTTGACCTGTGATATAGGCATATCAATCAATGAAACAGAATGGAGAGTTCAGCAGGAGACCCACAGTTATATGATTAATTGATTTCAATAAAAGCACCAAGATGATTCAATATAAAATAATTTTTTCACCAAATCATATTAGAGCTGAGACAATAAAAAATTTAAAAATGGGAAAAAAACTCATATAGGTAAAAAGACAGAACCTTGAGCTATCTTGCTTTGCTTACCACATACAAACTTATTGGTATTGGATTACAGAGCAAAATGTAAAACCTAAAAATACAAACATCTAGAAGAAAACATGTAGAGAATCTTTATAGATTTGGATCAGGCAAAGTGTTTTTTTTTTTTAATTTGGCATAAAATAAATATGAAATGTAAAATTTAAAAAGTGGTGTAGAGCTTTATCAAATTTTTAAAATGATATTCAAAAGAATCTGTTGAGAAAATAAAAGGTATAGAAGAAGATCAAGATGATGAAGTAAGAGAACATAGAACTCACATCCCTCCATGAACACATCTAAAATACATCTATATGTAGAGAGATTCTCACTGAAAACTAAGTGGTGACAGGCAGAAAGACTCCAAGTCTGTAAGAAAGATCCATAGGGAATCAGGTATAAAGGTAAAAGAAATAATTGGGTCTTGAACTATGCCCCTTGGAGGGGACTCAGAGGAAAAGGGCTATTACACAAGTGGAGATCCTTCTTGGGGAGTGAGTGGTTTGAGCCACATAGTGGGATCCCCAGTCCTGGGACCATACACAGGAAATATGAGGCATCTTGGCTGGTTGGAGGGCCAGAGGGGCTAACAGAAGCACTGTGGAAAGCCTGGACTCTGCTCATGAAGAGCACATGCATGCTTGCTTTTTCTCAAAGCAAGGCAAAGAGGGAGAATACAAAACTTCTCCAGTGACTGGCTGGTTTCCCATGACCACCCAGGTGCTAGCCCAGGCCTAAGCTGGGTGAAGGTTCTAGCCCTGCTTGCTTTGCAATGTAGCTCTACACTGGGGTAAGGGCTTGGCTGTGAGATAGAGAGGCAACTGAGGCCTGAAGTGGCATCTGAGCAGGGTAGGGGCAACCATTATTTGTGCTTACACAGGCAATGCATCAGAACCAATCTGGGTCTAGGACTCTGGTCAGACCATCACAGCCTGTCCCCAGAACCATGCTGAGTGCCCACATCAGACCCTCATGCTCCAGCACTTCTCCCTTCTGGGGTGAGGGTGCCAGTTGCAACACTTGGAGACAGCGGACTGATCCTCAGGGCTTCTGCTCCAGCAGCCTGGGACATGACTCTGCCTCCAATAGGGTGGTGGTGGCCACAGAGTAGAGGGGAAACCCCTGCTCACACCTGGCTCTGGCTCTAGTCCCTTCATTTTCAGCCACACCTTCTACCAAGTTAATAGCTGTCAGCACACCCTGAGGAAAGATATGACTTGTGTTCACAGCAAATTCTGCTCTCCCAACTAAGTCACTGGACATACACAGACTGTATAGGAATGGCCCCAGCCAAGGACACCTCTTCAAGACCACAATAGGAAGCTGTTTCACCTAATTTCATAGAGACAGAAAAAGTTAACCAAAATGAGAAGACATAGAATTTTGTGTCAATGGAAAGAGCAAGAGAAAATGTCTAAAAAAAAAAAAAAAGCTAATAATGTAGAAATAAACAATTTACCAGGTAGGTAATCCAAAGCATTAGTAACAAGAAAGGTAACTGAATTACAGATAAGAATAACTGAACACAGTGAGAAATTTAACTAAGTGTTAGTAAAAACAAACAAACAAAATAACCAGTCAGAACTGGAGAATACAATAATTGAAATGAAAAACACACTAGAAGGAATTAATAGCAGACTAGGTGATACAGAAGAATGCATAAATGATCTGGAAGGTAGAATAAAGAAAATCACCCAATCAGATAAACAAAAAGAAAAACAAATTAAAAAAAAAAAAAGAACAGTTTAAGGGGTCTCTGGGACAAGTTCAAGACTTCTAATATTTGCATTATAGGGGACACAGTAGGAGAAGAGAAAGAGAAGGGGGGGTATAAAATATATTTGATGATATTATGGATAGAAACTTCCTAAACCTGAAGAAGGAGACAGACATCCAGGTACAGGAAGCACAGAGCATTCAAACAAACAGACAAACAAAAAATGAACCCAAAGTGACTCACAATAAGACATATCATTATTAAGATATCAAAAGTTACAAAGAGAATTCTAAAGGCAGCAAGAGAAAAATAGTCATATACAAGGAAACCCTCATTAGAATATCAGTTGATTTTTCAGCAGAAACACTGCAGGCCAGGGGTAATGGCATGATATATTCAAAGTGCTGAAAGAGAAAAACCTTTGATTTAGGATACTCTATGCAACAAGATTATCATTTAGAACTGAAGGAGATATAAATAACATATCAGACAAGCAAAAACTAAAAGAGATCATCAATACTAAACCTACCCTAAAAGAAATGTTATAGATTCTTATCTAAGTGGAAAAGTAAAGGCTATAACAAGAGTAAGTATCTATAGGATAGGAAAAATTTCACTACTAAAGGCAAATATTTAGTAAAGTTGAGAATCAACCTCTTAAATGAGCTAGTATGAAGATTAAAGGACAAAATATTGTAAAATCAACTATAAATACAACAATCAGTAAAGGGATAAACATGAAGATGTAAAATACAACATCAAAACTAAGGGAGAGGGGTATAAAAATATAGACTTTTAGAAAGTGTTTGAGCCTAAAAGACTACCTGTTTAAAGTAAATGTAGTTATAGATCAACAAGCATGAATCCCATGGTAACCAAAAATCAAAAACCTACAATAGATACTCAAAAACTTTAAAGAAAGGAACACAGGAATACCACTAAAGAAAATCATCAAACTACAAGGTAAGAAAGAAAAAGAAGAAAACAACATAGAAGAACTACAAAAACAACCAGAAAACAAGTAACAAAATGGTGATAAATTCATACCTATCAATAATTACTTTAAATGATAATGGAATAAATGCTCCAATCAAAAGACATGAGTCCCTGATTGGATTAAAGCAAAAAGACCCTTTAAAATGTTGTCTGCCAGAGATTCACTTCTGAGCTAAAGACACACACAGACTGAAAGTGAGGGGATGGAAAAGGGTTTTATGCAAATAAAAATGACAAGAAAGTGGAGCTAGCTACACTTACATCAGACAAAATAGATTTTAAAAGAAAGGCTACACCAAAAAACAAAGAAAGACATTTTATAGTGACAGTGATACAAGAAGAGGATATTACATTTGTAAACATATAAGCACCCAACACAGGAACACCTAAATATATAAAGGAAATATTAACAGATATGAAGGGAGAAATTGACAACAATGCAATAATAGTAGGGACTTTTAACACCACATTTACATCCAAGGACAGATGGCAGATAATCAATAAGGCTACAGTGGTCTCAAAAAACACAGTAGACTGGCTGGACCTAATAGTTATCAACAGGACATTACAACTCCAAACAGCAGAATACACATTCTTTTCAAGTTCATGTGGAACATTCTCCAGGAGCAATCACAGCCTAGGCCACAAAACAAACCTCAACAAATTTAAGAGGATAAAAATTATATCAAACATTTTTTTCCCCAACCACAACAGTATAAAGCTAGAAATCAATTACAGGAACACATTTTGGAAAAGCACAAACATGTGGAGAATAAACAACATGCTACTAAAATAAAAAGACTCATGAAAAAATCAGAGAGGAAATGAGAAAATACCTCAAGACAAAAGAAAATGGAAACACAACTTTCCAAAATATATGGAATGCAGCAAAAGCAGTTCTAAGAGGAAAATTATAGCTATACAGGCCAACCTCAAGAAACAAGAAAAATCTCAAAGAAACAATCTAAACATTCATCTAAAGGAATTAGAAAAAGAGGAACAAACAAAGCCCAAATTCAGCAGAGGGAAAGAAATAGTAAAGATAATAAAAATAAAGTAAATTAAAAAATAGAGACCAAGGAAACCATAGAAAGGATCAATAAAACTAAGAGCTGGTTTATTTGAAAAGATAAACAAAATTGATAAATTGATAAACATTCAGACAGGTCATTAAGAAGAAAATAGAGATGACTCTAATAAACAAAATATAGAAATAATATATTTGTATATTAATATATTTGTATATAATAAACAAAAGAAAAAGGAGAAATAACAGCTGATACCAGAGAGATACAAAAATATTGTAAGAGAATAACACAAACATTTATATGCCAACAAATTGGACAACCTAGAAGAAATGGACAAATTTCTAGGAATATACAACATGCCAAGACTGAATCAGGAAGAAATAAATAGACAATCTGAGTAGAGTGATCACTAATGATGAAATTGAATTTGTGTAAAACAAAAACAAAAACCTCCTATCAGACAAAAGCCCAGAACCAGACAACTTCACAGGAAAATTCTACCAAACATATAAAGAACAGCTTATACCTTACTTTCTTACACTATTCCAAAAAATTGAAGAAAATGGAACACTCTCAACTCCATTCTATGAGGCCACAATTTCCCTCACACCAAAACTAAACAAGGCCACTACAAGAAAATAAAATTACAGGCCCACATCTCTGACCAATACAGACACAAAAATCCTTAGCAAAATGTTAGCAAACTGAATTCAACAATATAAATAAAAGGATCATATACCATAATCAAGCAAGTTCACTTCCAGAGATGCAAGGATGGTTTGGTATTTGCAAATCAATGAATGTGATACTCCACATTAACAAAAGGAAGAAAAAATCACATATATCAATAGATTTGGAAAAACTATTTGACAAAGTTCAACATACGTTCATGATATGAATGTTCAACTCTCAAAAAAGTTGGTGTTAAAGGAACATATCTCAACATAATAAAGGTCGTTTATGACTATACCACAGCTAAGATCATACTCAACAGTAGAAAGATGAAAGCCTTTCCTCTAAAACCAGCACAAGACAAGGATGACCAATTTTGACACTTCTATTTAACATAGTATTGGAAGTCCTAGTCACAGCAATCAGAAAAGATAAAGAAACAACAGGCATCCAAATTGTAAGGAAAGCAATAATACTGTTACTATTTACACATGACATGATATTATATATGGAAAACCCTAAGTCTTCACAAAAAAAACTATTAGAACTAATACATGAATTCAGTAAAACTTCAGGATACAAGAGTAAGATAAGAAATCTTTTTCTTCTTTATACACTAACAAATACTTAGAAATAAACTTAACCAAGTAGATGAAAGACCTATACTCTGAGAACTGTAAAACACTGAGGAAGAAATTTGAAAATGATACAATGAAATGGAAAATTATCCCATATTCTTGGAATAGAAGAATTAATATTTTTAAATGTCCATGCTACCCATAGCTATCTACAAATTTAATGCAATCCCTGCCAAAATACCCCTGATATTTTTCACAGAACTAGAAAAATTATCTGAAAATTTATATGGGACCAAAAAAGACTCTGAATTGCCCAAGGAATCTTGAGAGAAAAAACAAAGCTAGACATAGCACACTCCCTGACTTCACAATATTCTACAAAGCTACAGTAATCAAAACAGCATGGTACTGGCAAAAAACAGACACACAGGTGAATGCAACAGAGTAGAGAGTCTAGCAATATGATCAAGAAGATCAATTAATCTTTGACAGAGGTGGCAAGAATGTACAATGGACAAAAGACAGTCTCTTCAATAAGTGGTGTTTGGAAACTGGACAGCTATAATACATGCAAAAGAATGAGATTACAACAGTTTCTCACAATTACATAAAAGGGTAAACTCAAAATGGATTAAAGACCTA
This sequence comes from Delphinapterus leucas, assembly GCF_059928025.1. Classification (NCBI taxonomy): domain Eukaryota; kingdom Metazoa; phylum Chordata; class Mammalia; order Artiodactyla; family Monodontidae; genus Delphinapterus; species Delphinapterus leucas. The sequence goes on from NC_143147.1 coordinate 35,312,444, forward strand.
AATTTAAGTCTTGAAACCATAAAACCCCAGAAGAGAACATAGGCAGAACACTTTTTGACATAAATCATAGCCATTTTTTCCTTTTTACGTTTGTCTTCTAAGACAAAATAAATAAAAGCAAAAATAAATGCAACCTAGTTAAATTAAAAGCTTTGACACTAAAAGAAAAGTTGACAAAATAAAAAGAGAAGCAAGCTACTGAATGGGAGAAAATATTTGCCAATGATCTGATTGATAATGGGTTAATATCCAAAAATACATAAACACCTCACACAACTCAATAAAAACAACAACAACAAAAAACTGATTAAAAAATGAGAAGACCTGAATAGACATTTTTCCAAAGAAGACATACAGATGGCCAACAGGCAATGAAAAGATGCTTAACTTCACTAATAATCAGAGAAAAGTAAATCAAAATCCTGATGAGATATTACCTCACCTCTGTTGGATTGGATTTCATCAAAAAGACCACAAATAACAAATGTTGATGAGGATGCAGTGAAAAGGGAATTTTTGTGCACTCTTGCTGGGAATGTAAATTGGTGCAACCACTATAAAAAACAGTATGGAAATTCCTTAAAATACTAAAAGTATAACTATCATATGATCCAGCAATTCCACTCCTGGGAATACATGTACAGAAAACAAAACCAGCAATTTGAAAAGATACATGCATCCCGATGTTCATAGTGGCATTATTTACAATAGCCAAGATATGGAAGCAACCTAAGTGTTCATCAACAGATGAATGGAAAAAGAAGATGTGACATATATACAAGTAAATATTACTCAGCTATAAAAACAAATAAAATTCTTCCATTTTCAACAACATGATTGGATATAGAGAGAGTATTATGCTTAGTGAAATAAGTCAGGCAATGTATTCTATGATTTATGTGAGGAATACAAAAATATAAATGGAATGAATGTAACAAAACAGAAACAGACTCACTAATATAGAAAACAAAATATTGCTTACCTGTGGGGAGAAGGAAGGGAGAGGTTCAAGATAGGGGTATGGAATTAAAAGATACAAACTACCATGTGTAAGGTAGATAATCACAGGATAGATTTTACAGCAGAGGGAAAAATAGCAATTATGTTATAATAACTTTAAATGGAGTATTTTTGGGAAAACTAATAAAGTAGTCTTTTTCAGGCTTCAGAGGCAGAAGCAGGCTTCTGAATGACCTGTGACCCTGCCTGGACTGCTCTCCTGCTTACACACCTAACACTTGCTGCTAGCAAATCAAAGGCACTTATGATAAGAAAGGGAGTGAGTCTTGGAATTTCTTGAGCCCTGGGGACATGGCCAGTCCCTTGGGGTCTGGAAAATCTTGGGACCCACATGGTAAAACCAAAAGCATTGTTAGAGGGAATCCAGAGAGTTAGAGTAAATTCATTTTGCAAGCAAAATGATATCAGTTTGCAGCCTGGAATTATAAATGGAAGCCCCCAGAACTCCACTTGGAAGTCTCACCCATGTGCTGGATGCACTGCCTGGGACCATTCCCAAATGGGGTTCCAGAATGCTGTCACTCAGGACTTCCCAGCTGGTGTTTGGATCTGGAAGTAGCTGTCTGCTGAATTCTGTGATGTATACCCAGTTATGTTTCTCTAATATTCTTATTCCTTTCCTTCTAATGATTGTATATTAAAATTAAGTCAAATCACCTTTCATTAAAGAATTGATTAAAGCTGTTTGTTTGTGTGAGATGAGTGGTTAATTTGCCAGTGAATCTAATGAAACTTAAAACCAAAAGAAGACTTTCAGCAAAACAAGTATAATCTATAAAAATGTTGAATTGTTATGTTACACACCTAAAACAAATATACTCTTGTAAATCAAATATACTTTAATAAAAAGAAAAGAAAAGAAATAGATAAGGCACAAATGAGAGAGAAAATTTCCAAAACACATATTTGAAAAAGGACTTTTGTCCAGTATATATCAAGAACTCTTAAAATTCAATGAGAAGAAGAAAACCCAATAAAAAATTGATTTAAAAAATGCGGGGGCTGGCTGCAGGGGGCCAGGACACAGATACCAAGCTTAGCAACAGGGCTCTCCCTGCTGATGGCACTGTAACAAGATGATGGATGACAAAGAAGGAAGGCACAGCGGTGTGGCTGACAGGGTCTTGGTATTCCAGCCAGGTGTCAGGCCTGTGCCTCAGAGGTGGGAAAGCCAAGTTCAGGACATTGGATGACCAGAGAACTCCCAGCTCCACATAATATCAAATGGTGAAAGCTCTCCCAGAGATCTCAATCTCAACGCTAAGACCCAGCTCCACTCAACAACAAGCAAGCTACAGTGCTGGACAACCTATGCCAAACAACTAGCAAGACAGGAACACAAAGCCACCTATTAGAAGAGAGACTGTCTAAAATCATAATAAGGTCACAGACATCCCAAAACACACCACCAGACGTGGTTCTGCCCACCAGAAAGACAACATCCAGCCTCATCCACCAGAACACAGGCACTAGTCCCCTACACAAGGAAGCCTACACAACCCAGTGAACTAATCTTAGCCACATGGGGCAGACACCAAAATCAATGGGAGCTGCATCCCAGCAGCCTGCAAAAAGGAGACCCCAAACACAGTAAGTTAGGCAAAGTGAGAAGACAGAGAACCACACAGCACATGAAGGAGCAGGGCAAAAACCCACCAGACCAAATAAATGAATAGGAAATAGGCAGTCCATACCCATTTTTCAGGTAGACTGAAAATAGACTTTAAAATAAACTTGATTAAAAACAGACAAAGAAGGACACTAAATAATGATGAAGGAATCAATCCAAGATGAAGATATAACAATTGTTAATCATTATGCACCCAACATAGGAACACCTCAATACATAAGGTGAATGCTAACAGCCATAAAAGGGGAAATCAACAGTAACACAATCATAGTATGGGACTGTAACACCCACTTTCACCAATGGACAGATCATCCAAAATGAAAATAAAGAAGGAAACACAAGCTTTAAATGATTCATTAAACAAGATGGACTTAATTAATATTTGTAGGACATTCCATCCAAAAGCAACAGAATACACTTTTTTCTCAAGTGCTCATGGAACATTCTCCAGGATAAATCATATCTTGGGTCACAAATCAAGCCTTGGTAAATTTAAGAAAATTGAAATCATATCAAGTAACTTTTCTGACCACAACACTATGAGACTAGATATCAATTACAGGGAAATATCTGTAAAAAATAAAAACACATGGAGGCTAAACAATACACTACTTAATAACCAAGAGATCACTGAGGAACTCAAAGAGGAAATCAAAACATACCTAGAAACAAATGACAATGAAAGCACGATGACCCAAAACCTATGAGATGCAGCAAAAGCAGTTTTAAGAGGGAAGTTTATAGCAATACAATCCTACCTGAAGAAACGAGAAAAAATCTCAAATAAACAACCTAACCTTACAACTAAAGCAATTAGAGAAAGAAGAAGAAGAACAACAAAAAAGTTAGCAGAAGGAAAGAAATCATAAAAATCAGATCAGAAATAAATGAAAAATAAAGGAAGGAAACAATAACAAAGATCAATAAAACCAAAAGCTGGTTCTTTGTAAAGATAAACAAAATTGATAAACCATTAGCCAGACTCTTCAAGGAAAAAAGGGAGAAGACTCATATCAATAGAATTAGAAATGAAAAAGGAGAAGTAACAACTGACACTGCAGAAATAAAAAGGATCATGAGAGATTACTAAAAGCAATTATATGCCAATAAAATGACAAACTTGAACAAATGAAAAAATTCTTAGAAAAGCACAACCTTCTGAGACTGAACCAGGAAGAAATAGCAAATATAAACAGACCAATCACAGCACTGAAATTGAGACTGTGATTAAATACCTTCCAACAACAACAACAAAAAACCAGGGCCAGATGGCTTCACAAAGGAATTCTATTAATAATATAGAGAAGAGCTAACACCTAACCTTCTCAAACTCTTTCAAAACATGGCAGAGGGAGGAACACCACCAAATTCACTCTATGAGGCCACCATCACACTGATACCAAAACCAGAAAAGATGTCACAGAGAAAGAAAACTATAGGCCAATATCAATAATGAACATAGATGCAAAAATCCTCAACAAAATACTAGCAAACAGAATCCAACAGCACATTAAAAGGATCATGCACCATGATCAAGAGGGGTTTATCCCAGGAATGCAAGGATTCTTCAAAATACGCAAATCAAGCAATGTGACACACCTTATTAACAAATTGAAGCATAAAAACCATATAATCCTTTCAATACATACAGAAAAACTTTTAACAAAATTCAACACCCATTAATCATAAAAACTCTTCAGAAAGTAGGCATAGAGAGAACTTACCTCAACATCCTAAAGGCCATATATGACAAACCCACAGCCAAATCATTCTCAATGGTAAAACACTGAAACCATTTCCTACTAAGATGAAGAAGAAGACAAGGTTTCCCACTCTCAGCACTATTATTCAACATAGTTTTGGAAGTTTTCGCCACAGTCATCAGAGAAGAAAAATAAATAAAGGGAATCCAAATCAGAAAAGAAGAATTAAGCTGTCACTGTTTGCAGGTGCATGATACTATACAGACAGAATCCTAAAGTTGCTACTATAAAACTACTGGAGCTAATGAATGAATTTTTAAAGTAGCAGGATACAAAATTAATGCACAGAAACCTCTTGCATTCCTATACACTAATGATGAAAAATCTGAAAGAGAAATTAAGGAAACACTCCCACTTACCATTGCAACAAAAAGAACAAAATGCCTAGGAATAAACCTACCTAAGGAGAGAAAAGATCTGTATGCAGAAAATTATAAGACACTGATGAAAAAAATTAAAGATGAAACAAACAGATGGGAGGATATACCATGTTCTTGGATTGGAAGAATAAACATTGTGAAAATGACTATACTGCCCAAAGCTATCTACAGATTCAATGCAATCCCTATCAAACTACCAATGGCATTTTCCACAAAACTAGAACAAAAAATGTCACAATTTGTACAGAAGCACAAAAGACCCTGAATAGCCAAAGCAATCTTGGAAAGGAAAATGCAGCTGGAGGAATCAGGCTCTCAGACCTCAGACTATACTACAGAGCTACAGTAATCAAGGTAGTATGGTACTGACACAAAAACAGAAATATAGATCAATGGAACAGGATAGAAAGCCCAGAGATAAACCCACACATATATGGTCACCTTATTTTTGACAAAGGAGGCAAGGATATACAATGGAAAAAAGACAACCTCTTCAATATGTGGTGCTGGGAAAACTGGACAGCTACATGTAAAAGAATGAAATTAGAACACTCCCTAACACCATACACAAAAGCAAACTCAAAATGGATTAAAGACCTATATGTAAGGCCAAACACTATTAAACTCTCAGAGGAAAGCATAGGCAGACACTTTTTGACATAATCACATCAAGACCCTTTTTGACCCACCTCCTAGAGAAATGGAAATAAAAACAAAAATAAACAAATGGACCTAATGAAACTTAAAAGCTTTTGCACAACAAAGGAAACCATAAAGAAGGTGAAAAGACAACCTTCAGAATGTGAAAAAATATTTGCAAATGAAGCAACTGACAAAGGATTAATCTCCAAAATTTACAAGTGGCTCATGCAGCTCAATTTAAAACAAAACAAAACAAAACAAAAAAACTAAAAAAAACAATCAAAAAATGGTCAAGGCTTCCCTGGTGGCACAGTGGTTGAGAGTCCGCATGCCGATGCAGGGGACGCGGGTTCATGACCTGGTCCTGGAAGATCCCACATGCTGCGGAGTGGCTGGGCCCATGAGCCATGGCTGCTAAGCCTGCACATCCGGAGCCTGTGCTCTGCAACGGGAGAGGCCACAACAGTGAGAGGCCCACGTACTGCCAAAAAAAAAGAAAAAAAGAAAAAAGAATGGGCAGAACACCTAAATAGACATTTCTCCAAAGAAGATATACAGATTGCCAACAAACACATGAAAGAATGCTCAACATCACTAATCATTAGAGAAATGCAAATCAAAACTGCAATGGGGTATCACCTCACACCAGTCAGAATGGCCATCATCAAAAAATTTACAAATAATAAATGCTGGAGAGGGTGTGGAGAAAAGGGAGCCCTCTTGCACTGTTGGTGTGAATGTAAATTGATACAGCTACTATGGAGAACAGTATGGAGGTTCCTTAAAAAACTAAAAAGAGAACTACCATACAACCCAGCAATCCCACTACTAACATATACACTGAGAAAACCATAATTCAAAAAGAATCATGTACCACAATGTTCATTGCAGCTCTCTTTACAATAATCAGGACTTGAAAGCAACCTGTGTCCATCGACAGATGAATGGATAAAGAAGATGTGACACATATATACAATGGAATATTACTCAGCCATAAAAAGAAATGAAACTGAGTTATTTGTAGTGAGGTGGATGGATCTAGAGGCTGTCATACAGAGTGGAGTAAGTCAGAAAGAGAAAATCAAATACTGGACGCTAACACATGTATATGGAATCTAAAAAATAAAAATGTTAATGGAGAACCTAGGGGCAGGGCAGGAACAAAGACACAGACATACAGAATGGACTTGAGGACACAGGGAGTGAAAGTGTTAAGCTGGGATGAAGTGAGAGAGTGGCATGGACTTATATATACTACCATATATAAAATAGATAACTAGTGGGAAGCAGCCGCATAGCACAGGGAGATCAGCTCCATGTTTTGTGACCACCTAGAGGTGTGGGTTAGGGAGGGTGGGAGGGAGACACAGGAGGGAGGAGATACGGGGATATATGTATATGTATAGCTGATTCACTTTGTTTTAAAGCAGAAACTACCACCCCATTGTAAAGCAATTGTACTCCAATAAAGATGTTTTAAAAAATGTGAACAAACACTTCACCAAGGAAAGAGAAATGGCAAATAAACACATGGAAATAATTTTCAGCCTCAGTAGTCATTAGGGATGAGCAAATTAAAATCGCAATGAGATTTCACTGCACATATACTGGAAAGGCTAGAATTTAAACAAAATTAAACAGGCTGTACAAAGTTTTGGGAAGGATGTGACACAACTGAACTCCCACACACTGCTGGGAGAATTCAAAATATATTTAATAATAAAAATGGAACTAACTTTTTTTTTTTTTTTGCGTACACAGGTCTCTCACTGCTTTGGCCTCTCCCGTTATGGAGCACAGGCTCTGGACGCGCAGGCTCAGCAGCCATGGCTCAGGCGCCCAGCTGCTCTGCGGCATGTGGGATCTTCCCAGACCGGGGCACGAACCCGTGTCCCCGAATCGGCAGGTGGACTCTCAACCACTGCGCCACCAGGGAAGCCCAGAACTAACTATTGATGTATCCTCTATTATGAATTAAGTCCAAAAATGCTAAAGAAATGAGGCCAGAACCCAAAAAGTTACAGTGTTTCCATTAACATGTTATTTTGGAAAATGCAAGGTATAGGAACAGATATCAGATCATCAGTTGCCAGGGACTGGGTGTGGGATGAAGGGGTCTGACTACAAAGGGGAATCGGGTAATTTTGGTGGGTATTGGAAATATTTTATATTTTAATTATGTTGGTTTTTATACAACTGATTGTATTTCTCAAACCTTATGGAGCTGGATGCATTTTTCAAACCACACACACACACAATTTTCACAGATATGAATTAAATATCAGTAAGCCTGAATTGATAAAAATATATGGTGTGACAACTGCTTTAGTGGAATGTCCTTCTTCATCTCTTGGTGTATCTTACTTCATAATCTTAAATTATATATTTATTTATTTATCTGTTTATTGGTCAGTCTCCCTACTAGAATGCATGCTTCTCCAGCTCACTCCTTGTTCAATATGATATTCCTGATGTTTAGACTAGTACATGACATCCAGGACAGGCTTCTGTGTTAAGTTTCTTGTTCAACAATGAATACTTTAAAGATGCTTTACACTGTTCAGTTCTTTTTTCAATAGCTACAAAAATAGTAGTTTTTTTTTTTCTTCTAACATTGTTTCTACTCCAGAACTTAAAAAAATATATGTATAAAATGACTTAACTTTCCAGGATGGAGTGGGGTGTTTTCTTCTCCTGCCTAGTCCCTCCTGTCACACTGTATTGTGAAACGGGGTCCCTAAAGAAACTTACCTTCCTTTTCTATGGCCAAACTTATTCTAGATGTATGCCTCTCCAATAAGGGAACTCCTGGGACCTTATGCAGTTTCTTACTTTTGGAGAAATCAGCATTGTTTTAAAGACCTGAAAAGTGTGTTCTCAAGATTCGGTTTCTCATTTGAACAACGTGTCTAATATTACCTACTCTTCAGGTTTGTGGTAAGGATTAAAATAAAAAAAGGGCATATAATGTGCCAGGTCCAATGCTGGATGAAAATTATTATTCAATACATATCTTTCTTCAAAAAATATTCAATATATATTTTCCACTTCTGGACTAAACAAATTAATGCCATTAAATTTTATAAGAGGAAATCCAGTACTTTCTGTCCAGATTTCCAAAGATATAGAAAAGACTTTTATTTCTTTTCCCATGACTTTAGTGAACACAATGTTCAGTGTTATCTCTATATCTTATGAAATCCAAGACAGATTTTCTGTACTGGTTAATTGGTATTTTTGTTTTTTACTGTATTATTGTTGGTGCTTTCCTACATATATATAGAAAATTCTATGTCCAGCTAACTGCTCCACCCCCTACTTCATTCTATATGCATTTCAAGGGCAAGAACTCTGCTTTATACTCCTTTGGATCTTGACCTTAATACACTGTATATTTTAGGTTTTCCAAAACATGTTGTCTTGTTGACTAAGCTGTGGGAAGCAGCTCAGTTATACATTCAGAAATTGATGATCAAAAAAAGATGAGTATTAAATATCCCCATAAAACAAACCAACAAAAACAGCAACAAAAGGCTCCCACTATATTTGAAGTTTTCTCCAAAATTTAGCTGGGTTAATTCATTTCTAAGATCATTTAGTAAGCATATCTAGGAAATTTCCCCAGTAGTCAATATAATGTGTAAGTCCGTTGACACTGTGAACAATTACCCGTGCAGTAAAGAAAGGTCTACCAGTTGATCAAAGGGCATCTAGCTCATTTTTCTTTCTTGCCTAGTCTCATTATACTTTAAGCTCAGAGAATGAAGAATACTATTTTACAAAGAGTGGAGCACTGTACATTCCCCTAAGCACTACTATTTAAAAGTCCAAAGATTGTTTTTTTAATTTTTATTTCATATTGAAGCATAGTTGATTAACAATGTTGTGTTAGTTTCAAGTGTACAGCAAAGTGATTCAGTTATACATACACATATATGTCTTATTTTTCAAATTATTTTCTTATTTATGTTATTACAGAATAATGAACAGAGCTCCCTGTGCTATACAGTAGGTCCTTGCTGGTTATCTATTTTAAATATAGCAGTGTGTATGTGTCAACCCCAGATTCCCAATCTATCCCTCTCCCAAACCCTTCCCCTTGGTAACCATAAGCTTCTTCTCAAAGTCTGTGTGTCTGTTTCTGTTTGGTACCTAAATTCATTTGTATATATTTTTATATTCCACATATAAGTGATATCATATGATATTTTTCTTTCTCTGTCTGACTTACTTCACAGAGTATGATAGTCTGCAGGGCTATCCAGGTTGCTGCAAATGGAATTATTTCATTCTTTTTAATGGCTGGTTAACATTGCATTGTATATATGTACCACATCTTCTTATCCATTCATCTGCCAATGGACATTTATGTTGTTTCAATGTCTTGGCTATTGTAAGAGTGCTGCAATGAACATGGGCGTGCATGTATCATTTTGAACCACGTTGTTCCCAGGATATATGCCCAGAAGTGGGATTGCTGAATCATATGGTAACTCTATAATTAGATTTTTAAGGAACCTCCATACTGTGCTCCATAGTGGCTGTACCAATTTACATTCCCACCAACAGTGCAGGAGGGCTCCCTTTTCTCCACACCCTCTCCAGCATTTATGGTTTATAGATTTTTGATGATGGTCATTCTGAGTGGTGTGAGGTGATATCTCATTGTAGTTTTGGTTTGTATTTCTCTAATAATTAGTGATGTTGAGAATCGTTTCATGTGCCTCTATCTATTTGTCTCATCTTCTATTCCTTTCATCAGAGTTGTATAGTTTTTAGAGAACAGGTATTTAGTCTTCTTAGGTAGGTTTATTCCTAGGTATTTTATTATTTTGGATGTGATGGTAAATGGGCTTCTTTCTTTAATTTCTCTTTCTGATCTTTTGCTGCTAACAAATAAAAGTGAAATCGATTTCTGTGTATTAATTTTGTATCCTGCAAATTTACTGAATTCATTGGTAAGCTTTAGGAATTTTCTGGTGGTATCTTTAGTAGTTTTTATGTATAGTATTATGTCATCTGCAAACAGTGACAGTTTTGCTTCTTCCTTTCCAATTTGGATTCCTTTTATTTCTTTTTCTTCTCTGATTGCTGTGGCTAAAGACTTCCAAAACTATGTTGAATAAAAGTGGAGTGAGTGAACATCCTTGTTTTGTTCCTGATCTTAGAGGAAATGCTTTCATCTTTTCATGGTTGAGTATAATGTTAGCTGCACGTTTGTCATATATGGCCTTTATTATGTTGAGGTATGTTCCCTCTATGCCCACTTTCTGTAGAGTTTTTATCATAAGTGGGTGTTGACTTTTGTTAAAAGGTTTTTCTGTATCTATTTAGATGATCATACGGTTTTTATTCTTCAATCTGTTAATGTGGTGTGCCACATTGATTGATCTGCATGTATTGGAAAGTCCTTGCACCCCTTGGATAAATCCGATTTGATCATGGTATATGATACTTTTAATGTATTTTTGGATTTGGTTTGCTAGAATTTTGTTGAGAATTTTTTGTGTCTATGTTCATCAGTGACATGGGCCTGTAATTTTCTTTTTTTGTGGTATCTTTGGTTTTGGTACCAGGATGATGGTGCCCTCATTGAATGAGTTTGGGAGTTTCCTTCCTCTACAATTTTTTGGAATAATTTCAGAAGTATAGGTGTTAATTCTTCTCTAAATGTTCGATAGAATTCACGTGTGAAACAATCTGGTCCTGATTTTTTTGTTGTTGGTTTTAAACCACAGTTTCAATTTCAATACTTGTTATTGGTCTGGTTATATATTCTATTTCCTCCTGGTTCAGTCTTGGGAGAGTGTACCTTTCTAAAAAATTTGTCCATTTCTTCCAAGTTATCCATTTTACTGGCATATGGTTGCTTGTTGTAATCTCTTATGATCCTGTGTATTTCTGTGGTGTCCATTTCTAATTTTATTGATTTTCACCCTCTCCCTTTTTTTCTTGATGAGTCTGGCTAAAGGTTTATCCATTTTGTTTATCTTTTTAAAGAGCAAGCTTTTATTTTCATTGTACTTTTTTATTGTTTTCTTCTCTCTTTCATTTATTTATCCTCTTATTTTATGATTTCTTTCCTTCTAACTTTGGGTTTTTTTTGTTCTTCTTTCTCTAGTATTTTTATGTATAAACTAAGGTTGTTTATTTGAGATTTTTCTTGTTTCTTGAGGTATGATTGTAGTGCTATAAACTTTCCTTTTAGAACCACTTCTGTTGCTTCCCATAGATTTTGGATCACTGCTTTCATTTTCATTTGTCTCTAGGTATTTTTAAATTTCCTCCTGATTTCTTCCATGATCCATTTTTTGTTTAGTAGCATATTGTTTAGCCTCCATGTATTTATGCTTTTTACAGTTTTTTTTTCCTGTAGTTAATTTCCAATCTCACAGCATTGTGGTCAGAAAAGATGCTTGATATGATTTCAATCATCTTAAATTTATCAAGGCTCACTTTGTGGCCTAGCTTGTGGTCAATCTTGGAGAATGTTCCATGTGCACTTGAGATTAATGTGTATTCTGTTGCCTTTGGATGGAATGCTCTATAAATATCAATTAATTCTATCTGGTCTAATGTGTCATTAAATCCTGTGTTTCCTTATTAATTTTCTGTCTGGATGATCTGTCCATTGGCGTAAGTGGGGTGTTAAAGTTCCCCACTACTATTGTGTTACTGCTGATTTACCCTTTTATGGCTGTTAGCATTTGCCTTATATATTGAGGTGTTCCTGTGTTGAGTGCATATACATTTACAATTGTTATATCTTATTCTTGGATTGTTCCCTTGATGATTATGTAGTGTCCATCTTTGTCTCTTATAAGAGTCTTTATTTTAAAGTCTATTTGTTTGATATGAGTATTGCTACTCCAGCTTCTTTTGATTTCCATTTGTATGGAATGCCTTTTCCATCCCCTCACTTTTAGTCTGTATGTGTCCCGAGATCTGAAGTGGGTGTCTTGTAGACAGCATATATACAAAACTTGTTTTTGTATCCAATAAGCGAGTCTGTGTCTTTTGGTTGGAGCATTTAATCCATTTACATTTAAGGTAATTATCCATGTGTATGTTCCTATTGCCATTTTCTTAATTGTTTGGGGTTTGTTTTTGTAGGTCTCTTTACTTCCTTTCTTCTTTTGTTCTCTTCTCTTGTGATTTGATGACTAACTTTAGTGTTGTGTTTGGATTCCTTTTTCTCTTTTGTGTGCTTATCTATTTTAGATTTTTGGTTTGAGATTATCATGAGGATTTGATGTAGAAGTCTATATATAAAAAAGATTGTTTAAGTTGCTGGTCTTTTAATTTTAAATGCATTTCCAATATCCTGCATTTGTGCTCTCCTTTTCTCACAATTGCTAGTTTTAATATCATATTTGTGTGCAGATGTTTTCCTACCTTTACTTTATGCTTGCCTTTATCAGCTTTTCCATTCATAATTTTCTTATTTCTAGTAGTGGCCTTTTTTTGTGCTTAGAGAAGTTCCTTTAGCATTTGTTGCAAAGCTGGTCTGGTGGTGCTAAAGATTTTTTTAAAGTAAAAGAAAAGAAATGCAAAGAAAGAAATTTTATCATCATCCTTTTAAGTCTCCTCAAACTTATTTTTTAAGTTACCTTGAACCTGATTTTCAAGTACTAATTTCCTGAAGGCAGTGCCAAAAAATTGAACTTTAAAAGTGCCAGAAGTTGAACTTTATTTTCAAAATAATATATATATTTTTAAAATTTTAGGTTTTAAATGTATCGTCAGAAACTAATTATCTCTGAATCACTTCCATGAGTTCCCTTATGCTGGGATTAGCCTTCTTTGGCCATATATACTTATCTTCTGACTTAAGGTAAGGATTAAGAGGTGAGGATATAACAAATCTTAACCAAGGGACTGACAAGTAGCATTAAATAAATATCTCTTCTACTCCTGAAACTGTTCCCCTGCTCTTCTGGATGTCCTTCCTCAAAGTCATATATAATCACTGGTCAAGTCATGTAATTAGGCAGTCTACATATATATTTACCCACTTGAAAGGATGGATATGCAAAAAGAAAAAATATACAGACCACATATAACAATAGAACTCTGACCAATCACTCTGTACTAACCAATCCAAAAGCTAATTGGCAACTTCCTCAGCAACCAGCCCAGGAAGCCAAACTAAAACTTCTAGCAGCCAGCCAAGAAGGGTCAGGATCTGTCAACTTTCCTACTGTTGTCCCTGTTTCCAATTCAGGACCAACCAGAGAAAGCCAAAATTCTTCAATACAATCACATAGGACCCCCCATTTCTTATTAGTGTGCCTCCAGTCTCCCCGTACCAACAACTTCTAATTAGAACAAACCTGAAGCCTTCATTTTTGCACTATAAGCCTTTCTTATTTGTTACCTATCTTGAGTGTCTGCCAAATGCAAGTGATAATGGTTGACTCTCTTGCTATACCAAGCTCTAAATAAATAGCCTCTCCTTTCATTTGGGTGATCTTCATTAATTTTCACACACTTTACATTTGAATTTATATTTTTAACTTTGAATATTTTGGTAACCTCTTACTGTTTTCAACTCCTTGTTTTAAACTCTCACAGTATCCTATATATTTACAGCTACATCATATAGTTTTAATAGTTTGATACTTTAGCACTTATTCCAATTGTATCAGTCTCTATTCAAATATTTGCACATATTCCTCATTTCCTGAAAGACAAATACACAATATTTCATATGACCAAAACATTCCATGATTTAGTGTCACTTTAGTGTCTTTTTCACCTTTCACATGTATTCTTTGCAATTCAACAACACTAAACTACTTAAAAATTCCATGTTTATGCCAAGACAAACCAGCATCTCTATTTCTTTCCATTTGCTAAAACTTTTGCTTCCGATGATTTTTCTTGATTGTTTTCACCAAACACTCTAACTTATTCTTTCATTCTCAGGTCAATTATCACATTTGATAAGCTTTCTTAAATCCCATATATAGTTTAGCTAGCATCACTATAACAAATGCCATATAATGTTGTAGTGGCTACTTAGGTATTTGGTTCTTTTCTAGATTTCAAGATGATGAAAAGAGAGTTCCTTTTCTTTTTACTTTTATATTCCCAGGGTATGACACTTGGTAGGTGTTCCAAAAATGTTAGTTGAAATAATGCAGTTGTTGATGGATGCTCAGGAACTTGCCCAATAGTCAACTGCTTTTTCATTATTTCCAAATGAGTTGAGATTTATTTTTCATGTGGAGAACTCTATACAAGTTGCTCTTTCTTAAGCATACAAAAATGAAAAGGGATAAAAAACGAAGACATAACATTTAAGTTTGTACACATTTTGACCACACCAAATTGTTTAATATACTAAGAGACTACTTTTAAGTACCATGAAAGAGGCCAGGGAAGGTGAGTCATATTTTAAATCTTTTAACATACAACTTCCTGCAGATCCCAAATTAACATAAGTAGTGGTGTTTGCATAATTGTTTTTTGCAATTAACCTAACCATACTCCTTTGGTAAGATTTTTCATCATATGTAGATTTATTCCCAAACTGTTTTCACAGGGGAATGCCTTGTACTTCATTATGCTGAATTTAAAAGAAGTTAGCATGTTATGACAAAGTATTCCATAACTGTCTGAGCACAAGTGTCATTAAAATTTGCAAACTGAATCCTGAGTATTTACAGATATGGATAAAACATCTCTTCAAATTCCAGAAAGGCTTTCTTCCCTTAATAAAAGACAAAATGTGTAAAATTAAAAAAATCTATGTGCATATGTTTGTTTTTTCAAAACACATATTGGCTTTTCACTCAAACAAAATTATGTAGAAAAGAAGTTGGGCCAGATTGAAGGCTTACTTGTTGAATTATAATTGCTTATAAAATATCCGGGGCAATCTATCTGGCAGGCAGAGGACTATTATAATTTGAATCTTGAGAAAAAGTTATTAAATAAAAACTTATATATGGGTCTGTTCAGGCAAAAAAGGGGAGTTTGAACTTTCAATGTTGTCACCTAAAGATAGTGTGCAAAGGAGAAGGTTGATGGACCAAATTAGGCAGCATCAACATTTGAGAATAGGCAGTGCCAGGCAAGCCTATAAAATAAAAAAATAGGAAATAAAGGTTTATGTTACATCTACTAGCAGTCCTGGCACAAAAGCCTGATGCATGAAATACTCAGTAAATTCAGCATAATGTGCATTAGTTATATAATAAGTAATACAATTTAGGGGTAAACAAAATAATATTAGATTAACAACTAATATGTTTAATTTCAAGAAATAATTAGTGCTTATTAGTCGTTTCCCTATTTGTTCACTCAAAACACATTTATTGAGTGGTGGACCTCTCAGACAAGGTCCTTGCCTCATGAACCTTAAATTAAAGTTCATTATATTGACAATAAACAATGAAATAATGAAATGAGTAAATTTCAGATAATCATAGGTGCTGTGAAAACAAAACAACGTTAAAACTCACTAGAGTAGAATGGTGTGAGGGGAGCAAGAGGTTGGTTAGTTGTTTTAGGTAACATGTTTAGATAGGCCTTTCTGAGGAAATGACGTTTGGACTGAGATTTTTCATGACAAAGAAGCGCCTTTGTACACATTTAGGGAAAAATTACCAGGGAGAAGGAATAATTAAGGCAAAAGTCTATTGAAGGATGAACTTAGCAATTTCAAAGACCAGAAAGAGGGCTTATATGACTCAAGCCCAATTAAGAAGAGGAATATAATTTTCCATGTGAGATCAGAGAGGTAACAAAGAGTCAGTTTGTACAGGAAGTCACAAGCCATGGTACATGTTTGGATTTAATTTAATTTCAACAGAACACTTTGGGAGAGGTTTAAGCAGAGAAGTAGAAAGATTTGATTAACCTTTTTTATTATATTTATTTTAATGATCAAACTGGCTAAAGCTAGATTGATAATGACAGTAGGGGAAGATGAGTGCCTCCCTGAGACTTGTTTTTCAGGGGATGTGCTGTCCAGAGCAGGGTTAATAGCAGTGGAAAATAAAATAGTTACATTTGCAATATATGTGACATACTTGACTAATTGTTGGAGAAACAAAAATAAAACAGATACCCATATACTTGAAAAGTTTATAGGCCATCTAAAATAAAATAAGTAGTGTGATGACTGCTATAATTAAAGGAATGTAATGATATATTTAAATATTTGTGTTTGGCAGCTAGACTGTTAAAAGGCACAAATCCAAGTCCTGACATTTATTAAAAACAAAACCTCACTAAATAACTTATGCTACTCTGAGACAATTTTCTTATTTCTAAAAAATATATACCATTTAATACTTTTAAGATGTCAATTCTTCTCATCTTGACATATAGGTAACAAAATACCAATCAAAATCACAAGCTATTTTGTAGATACTGACAAACTTATTCTGAAGTTTATGTGAAAAGGCAAAATACCTTGAGTAAACAACACAGCACTGAAGAAGAACAAGTAAGCCTGCTCACACTACTGAATATCAAGGTTTGAGATAGAGTTACAGTCATCAGGACATCGCAGTACTGGTAAAAGAATAGACACACAGATCAATGCAACAGAACAGAGAACCCAGTAATAGACACACAAATATAGTCAAGTTTGACAATGGAGCAAAGACATTTCAATGGAGAATGGATAATCAATTTGGTGCTAGAATGACTGGATGTCCATATGCAAAATCCATAGATAAATAAACCTAGACATAAATCTTATACTTTTCACAAAAATTACTAAAATGGATAGTAAATTTAGATATCGAACACAAAATTATAAAATATCTAGAAGATAACATGGAAGAAAATTATGTGACTTTGGAATTGGTAATGGGCTTTTTATATATAAAACACTAGTATCATGAATCATGAAAAATATTGGTAAGTTGGAATTTATTAAAATTAACAACATCACTTCTTAAAAAGACACTATTAAGAGAATGAAAAGACAAACCACATACTAGGGGAAAATATGTGAAAAATATATTTAATAAATGACTTCTCTCCAAAATATACAAAGAACTACTAAAACTGCACAGCAAGGAAAAAAAGTTAAACTGGGCCAAAAATTGTGAACAAATATTTTACCAAAGAAGATACACTGCTTTCAAGTAAGCATATAAAATATGATTAACATCATCTATTATTAGGGAATTTCAAATTAAAACACAAAGATAACACCACACACTTTTTAGAACAGTAAAAATCCAAAAAGTTGATGACACCAATTGCAAATAAAGATACAGAACAACAGGGATTTTCATTCATTGCTAGTGAGAATGCAAGATGCCACTTCTGCTTTGGAAGTTTTCATAGCCTTGCCACATGATCCAGCAATCATAAATCCTAGGTACTTACCCAGTTGATTTGAAAATCTATGTCCACACAAAAAGCTGCACATGAATGTTTATGGAGACTTTATTCATAATTGAAAAAAAGCAGTAGTAACCAAGATGGCATGTACTTAAATAGGTGAATGGATAAACAAACCAGAACATCCATATAATAAAATTCTATTCAGCAGAAAAATAAAGGAGTTATCAAGCCTTGAAAAGATAATGAAGAATCTTAAATGCATATTGCTAAATGAAATAAGTCAGTCTGTAAAAGCTGCATGCTATATACAAGAGCCCAACTATATGACATTCTGGAAAATGCAAAGTTACAGTGATGCTATATTAGTTTCTTATGGCTGCCATAGCAAATACCGCAAACTTGGTGGCTTAACACAATAGAAATTTATTCTTTCATAGTTCCAGAGATTATAAGTCTAAAATAAAGATTTTGACAGGGTCACACTCCCTCCAAAGGTACTAGATAACAATCTGTTCCTTGCATCTTCCAGCATCTGGAAGCAACTGACTCCAGACATTCCCTGGCTGGTGGACATACCACTCCAATCTCTGCCTCAGCTGGTCACGTGGGTTTCTCCTCTTCACTGTATGTCTTCCTACTGTTTGTTTCTTATAAGGTCATTTGTCGTTGAATTTAGTGTCCACCTGAGTCATTCAGGATTTTTAAATGTAAATCTTTAATGACATTTGCAAAGAGGCTTTTTGCAAATATGGAAGCATTCAATCCACTACAGATAGTAATGTCAGTGGCTTAGGGAAGGGTGGAGGGTTGGATAGCTAAAACACAGATGATTTTTTAGGGTTGTAAAATGACTATATGATACTGAAGTGGTTGATATAAGACACTATGCTTTTGTTGAAAATCCATAAAACTTTATACCACAAAGTGTGAACCTTAATATATGCAACTTAAAAATTATTTTGGAGGCCAGAGAATTTCTAGATGGAATGGAAAATGTGACAAATCAATTGAACTATATTACAAATTCAGGAAATAATTCATTAAAGGGGGTGGGAAAAATAATGCTGAGCTAAGTAACTTTGGAAATGAGTAGAGTCTATAAAACTAAAGGCATATGATTCTGTCCATAGCACTGCACTTTAGTCGATAAAGTTGTTCCCCATGAAGTTATGGGTTAACAATTCTGATAACACTATACATGTACACTGGAATTAAACAATTATGTAAAAAAATGTGGCTTGTGGGAGCCAAGCTTCTCATTTTTGGAGTGGGACATTGTACATGAGCAAGGGGAGGAGGTTAGACTGAGCCATGTGATAAAGATTAGAGTTGTAGATATCAGTCTGAAGTCATGTTAGCTTAATATAAGTACAGATGGTTGCACATAGAAATATTTTTAGATATGACTATATATTAGTTAGTATATATACATATATTTCCTTGAAGTGTCAGCTAAGACACAGAAGCCATAACACTCTAGTAGGAATAGGCACACCTGGTACTCAGATCTTGATTTTTCAATCTATTCTCCAATAAAATTAACCACAGTTCATTGGAATAAATGTCCAATTCTTGAACTGGAGCAGAAAATATACAAGATGAGCCTGGAGCATCTAGTAGTGACCAAAAGTAAGGAAGTCTTTAACGAATGAACAAGCAAAAGCAAAACAAAATGATGAAACCAATAACAAAAAAACCCAAAAAAAAACCCCAAAACACAATGAGGTGAATATGTCAAAGTGACCAGGAGTCAACTGAAAAAACTCTCAATGGCCAAATCTGAGACCATGTGAATAATAAAATACATAAAGTTGTATTAGATTATAATCCAAAGTATAAAATGAATATCCTAGAGTCATCACTGACATAACTAAATGATTGAATAAATTAATATATGAGTGAGAATAGACAAATCTCCCGTGTAGAAGAATTTTAAATCTATTTAGACACTCCACTGTCAAGAAGATGGGCCTTGTATCTCCACTCTTGATATGGGTTGTACGTAGTGGCTTCCTTCCAAAGTACAACATGCTCTTTCCAAAAAGTACTGTATGGGAGAAAGAGTAACTTTATAGTGGAGAGCTCTGACAAACATCACCTCAGCCAGGTGATTAAGGTTAACATCAACAGTTATGAGCCATATTGGTAGTATGTATCCTTGATATGATGTGATGAAAATGTCAGTTTAGCTCTGTAGTCTTTCTCCCCCAAACACATAACCTTAGCCTAATCATGAGAGAGACTTAAGAAGATCTCAATCAAAAGAGTTCTGCAAAATAAGTGACCAGTACTTTTCTCAACTGTCAAGATAATCAAAATCAAGGAAAGTCTGGAGAAATTGTCATAGCTAAGAGGAGACAAAAAGATATGACAGTTCAATTTATTGTGATATCCTGGATGGGATCCTGGAACTGAAATAGTACATTAGATAAATACTAAGAAAATATGAATAAAGCATGGACTTTATCTAATGATAATGTATCAATATTAGTTCATTAATTGGAACAAATGCAAATACTAATGTAAGATCCTGATAATAGTGGAAACTGGATGTGGGGTATGTGGGAACTCTCTGTACTGTCTTCGCAATTTTTCTTTAAAGGTAAAATTGTTCTAAAACTTTTAAAAGTTTATTTTAAAATGTAGATTAACAGCATTGTGGAAGAAGATGTAAGAAACCTAAAACACTAACTGTGAAAGAATGTTAGCTCATTATATGGATGTATATATTATTTTTACTTTGAATAATTGAAACATCGTCCAGAATATTATAGCATTTAACATTACACAAGTGTCTGAACCTCCCACTTTGGCTGATATTATTTTTATCACTTCTTACTGTTGTCTTTTAAAATCCAACTTATTTTTTCAAGGTCTAACCCAAACCTATAAAGGCTTTTACACTCACCTCCCACAAAAATGATGTCTTTCTTTTCTCTGCATTTATTAAGACAGCCAGTTTATAAGACCACATTGTATTTAAGATGTGCATTTTTCTGTCTCTGAGACGGTGAGTTTCTGACACACTGTGAATTTCTTGGAGTCAGCATAACACAGTGATTAGAAAATGGATACTTAATCAAGTGAACTTGGAATTGAATCATTAGCTACTTCATTTTCCAGTGACATGAACTTGGGCATTATTTAACCCTTCTGTGTCTCAGGTTTCTTATCTATAAGATGGGTCTACCTATAATGATATTGTGGGAATAAATGAGTTAATATGTATGAAAGTTAAGGAAAGTCCTGGTATATAGAATGAACTTCATAGAAAATTTCTATTATTATTATTAATGATATTATTGTTTATCTTACTGTTGTATTTGTTACTGTTATTGAAATCTGTGTCACTAGCACCTGGCTTAAATAAGCAAAGTCTTATTAGATAGCCATTGTTTTTCTATTCAAGTTTAATAAATGCCATGGAGTAAAATGCAACCAATTCATTGCTCTGCATAAAGCTATGATGTAACTTTACAAAATAAGTTTAAGGAATAGGAAACTCCAAATCTCATCTGTACAGCAAGTTTCTTCGCAATTCCAATAAAACTGAAAGATTGCAGTAAATAATTCCTCTTTGGGTATAGTTGATTGGAAAATGATAGAGCCCATTATGTAAACTAGAAATTTCTCCAATGTTTAAAAAAAATATTGTTGGAAATTTGACAAATGTCTTTCACACGAAGCAAAATCAGTTGCCTTTAGTAAGGCAAAATGTTAATTATCTAAGACACCCTATAAACTTTAATATATGAAACATGGATATGGTATTTTGTATTTCAAACACATGATAAGTTATTTCTATCAGAATACCAGAAACGCATTTAAATTTCTGTTCCCAGGGCCTAAGAAATTCGTAAATGTAAATAATATTTGTGAAACATTAAGAATCAGAAGTGTATAGAAGTGTTCATTTTTATTTTAATTATATCATGGAGATTACCATAATTTTACCATAATTATGTTTGCATTTCCTAAAAATCCCAGAAATAGTGTCTCAAATGTATTTTCAAACTTAAAAATAAGTAATTTGTCTTATCTTTTAATTACCTACCTTAGAAAGACCAGCATATATATGATTGCTAACATAAATAAACACATCATAGGAAGGACTATTATCCCAACAAAATAAACCCCTATAATACAGCAAATCAGGTAACTGTACCAAATATCATTTTTATATGATTATATGTATATATATACAAACACATTTTATGTATGATATAGAAAATGAGACAAGTAGACGGCAGTGATTGGCAGTGTGTACAAAGGAGAAGAGAGTAGCTCTTAACTAGCATTGAGAGACTCTGTTTTTATGTTGTTATTTAGTGTAATCTCCCCTCTCTCATAAATACCAAGCTAGGACTACTCCTAATAGGCACACACACACACAGAAAAACACACACATGCACACATAGACATATATATACAAAAAGATATATTTTTTTAATGACTGCTTCCCTCCCTAGAGCAAAAGAATACTTTCATATAAAATTAGTTTGCCATTTATTAACATGTCATCTTCAAGGTATCTCATAAAAATGTGATTATCTCTACAGAAAAACTGGGAGAATTACTAAAACTATTGTATGTGAATACCTTTTGAAAATGAGTTTACAATTATTGTTATTGATTAATTTTTCTTAAAGATCAAGAGAAATTATTAGTTTTAAGCCTGGATATATTTCTTATGTTTTGATGATCATACTCACATTGAAAAAAAAGCTGAGTCCTCTCTCTGGGTATTTGAGCAAAGATACATTCACTTTCACACATACACATACACACACACACACACACACAGAAGCACAATTCATGTAAACATCCAGGGTGTCTATGGATCACCTAAAGATATATAGTCACCCAAAGACCCTAAATAAGAACGCTTGTTCTAAAATGTTTCAATTACATAAAACTTCTAGGACAGTGGAATATGGATGATAAGCAATATGGACAATTATCAGTGAAATACAAATGATAAGCTAGTGATCATCCAGGGTTCAAATATTCCCACATTTAACTCGGCTTTAAACACTTCTGTTCAAAGGGCAATATTCAAATGCAAAGTTTTATTTCAGGGTCACAATTTGATTCAGAATTTTCAGCCTCCAAATTGACTAGCATTTTTGTGAATTTTGTTAAGAGTATTGTGCTCCTCTTGACTGCTACCATTGCTTGGGTACTAAAAAATCACACCTTCAGTTAACTTCAACATCTTCAGAAACACAAGCAGTAGGCTGTTCACAAATTCCCTGCCTTTTTGAAAATCAGTGTTTCAAGCAAGAATTATTTCTTGTGGCTGACTCTGACGGCTGACCTTTTGTTTCGCTATCAATTTCTTTTTTTTCTCACTGAAGGTATAAGTTGTAGACTGAAATTCCTCATGCTGACTCTTCCCATGTGTAACATGGAATTCAGCAGAAACCACTTAAAGATTTTTAAAGACTTTTAGTTCATTTTACCCTCTGATTAGATTTGTATGTATTCACATTCTGAATGTCCCAAATGTAATTAGCTTTTTCTGTTTACCAGTTATCTGGGAAGATTTGCCAAATGCATCTTGACAGTGTTCTGACAGGAAATTGCAACAGTTACAAATTATTAGCAATAAGTTCATTTACACCATAGTGTAATTCTATGCTACATAGAAAATGAACACTATTTATTTATGCTATACTAGAAACACTCTAAAGGATTTCTATCAAAGACAATTTGTCATCATTTGTTGAAATGAACAAGTCATTAAGAAGTACAACACATAAATCTCCATCAACAAAAAATTATTTATTTCTAATTTTACCTTCATAGCTTTCAACTTAAGATATTTTCTATCAATGCAAAGCCAAGAATGAGTTAATCAGCTCTTAAAAATCTACATTAATGGTAATAATAAGTTATTGTGATATTTCAGAAACTATGTATACTGAGCTTTAAAAGGTGGTATAAGGATATATAACATTTGAATTAAATAAAGAAAACCACAGTTAAACTCATGGTTATCCTCTTAATTTTGATATAGAAATTTCTGATAAACAATCAGTTTAAAGCTGAGCAGATTCTTCTAGCTAAGTTTGCTGGATATCATTCGTTTTAGTAGAAAAACTAATTGTTTAGGTTTAAAATGTATTGTGTTCTTATAATAATTGAATACTAGATATTTATCTCTATGTCAACAAATCATATGTTTAAACAGAATGAATGAGAGCCAAATTTGGTACTCATGTAAGGAGACATGATGAAAGGTTGAAATGCAAATGGCCAGTAAACTTATTAAAATATTCAAACTCATCAGGAGTCAATGTAACACAAGCTATTACAACAAAGAAATGCCCTTTTCACCTATAAAATTGGAAAATGAAAACAAATGACTAAATAAAATAGATTACTACTACCTACATATATATATATATATATATATATATATATATATTCATTTAATCCTTGCTCTGTCTTCCCCCAGGATTTGAGAAAACCTGAGGAAAAACAAACTTATTGAACAGTAACACACATATGCACCTTGACACACACATAAGCACGCACACACAGAAACACCAAGAAATATATAAGTAAAATAAATTTACCAGCCAAATAGAGAAGCTATATTTTAAATACAGCTATTCTATATTTATAAAAATGTAAATATAATTTAATAGTGCCCCCTTTTATTCTAAAAATAGCTCCTGTTTCAGTGATTTATATGATTATCACAAAAAGAGGCTTTAGCTAACTTTAATGTGGAAAAGTCTCACTAAGAGGTTAAGAAGTTAATAAGATAGAAAACAAACAAAAAAGTAGACAGCAAAGATTATGCAAAAGTTTTTTTACATTTAAGTCTTTAATCCATTTTGAGTTTACTTTTGTGTATAGTATTAGGGAGTGTTCTAATTTCATTCATTTACATATAGCTGTCTAGTTTTCCCAGAATCACTTATTGAAGTCAGTTTTTCCTCCATTGTATATTCTTGCCTGCTTTGTAATAGATTAGGTGATCATAGGTGCATGGATTTATCTCTGGAATTTCTATTCTTTTCCATTGATCTATCTTTCTGTTTTTGTACCAATACTAAACTGTTTTGATTACTGTAGCTTTGTAGTGTAGTCTGAAGTCAGGAAGCCTGATACATCCAGCTCTGTTTTTCATTCTCAAGATTGCTTTGGCTATTTGGGGTCTTTCATGTCTCCATACGAATTGTAAAATTTTTTGTTCTAATTCTGGGAAAAATGCCATTGGTAATTTGATAGGGATTGAAATGAATCTGTAGATTGCTTTGGATAGTAGAGTCATTTTGACAATATTCATTCTTCCAATCCAAGAACATGGTATATTTCTCCATCTGTCTGTGTCATCTTCAGTTACTTTCATCAGTATCCTATAGTTTTCTGAGTACAGGTCTTTTGCCTCATTAGGTAGGTTTATTCCTAGGTTTTTTTTTTTTTTTTTTCTTTTTGCTGCAATGGTAAATGGGATTGTTTTCTTAGTTTCTCTTTCTGATCTTTCATTTTTGTGTATAGTAATGCAAAAGATTTCTGTGTATTAATTGTGTATCCTTCAACTTTAACAAATTCATTGATGAACTCTAGGAGTTTCCTGGTAGCATCTTTAGGATTTTCTATGTATAGTATTATGTCATCTTCAAACAGTGACAGTTTTACTTCTTTTCCAATCTGGATTCCTTTTATTTATTTTTCTTCTCTGATTTCCATGGCTAATACTTCCAAAACTATGTTGAATAAAACTGGTGAGAGTTGACATCCTTGTCTTGTTCCTGACCTTATAGGAAATATTTTCAGTTTTTCACCACTGAGTATGATGTTAGCTCTAGGTTTGTCATATGTGGTCTTTATTATGTTGAGGTATGTTCCCTCTATGCCCACTTTCTGGAGAGTTTTTATCATAAATCAGTGTTGAATTTTGTCAAAAGCTTTTTCTGCATCTATTGAGATGATCATATGGCTTTTATTCCTTAATTTGTATCACATTGATTGATCTGCCTATATTAAAAAATCATTGCATCCCTGGGATAAATCCCACTTGGTCATGGTGTTTGCTCCTTTTAATGTGTTGCTGAATTTGGTTTGCTAGTATTTATTTAAGGGTTTTTACGTCTATTTTCATCATTGATATTGGCCTGTAATTTTCTTTTTTGGGGGGATTTTTTTTCTGGTTTTGGTATCAGGGTGATGGTGGCCTCATAGAATGAGCTTGGGAGTGTTCCTTCCACTGCAAATATTTTGGAAGAGTTTCAGAAGGGCAGGTGGTAACACTTCTCTAAATGTTTGATAAAATTCGTCTGTGAAGCCCTCTGGTCTTGAACTTTTGTTTGTTGGAACATTTAAAATCAGTTTCAATTCCAGTACTTGTGATTGGTCTGTTCATATTTTCTATTTCTTTCTGCTTCAGTGTTGGGAGATTGTACCTTTCTAATAATATGTCCATTTCTTCTGGTTGTCCATTTTATTGGCATAGTAATTGTTTGTAGTAATCTTTTATGATCCTTTGTATTTCTACGGTGACCATTGTAACTGCTACTTTTTCATCTCTAATTTTATTGATTTGAGCCCTCTCCCTTTTTTCTTAATGAATCTTGCTAAAGGTTAAGAAATTTTTTTATATTTTCAAAGAACCAGCTTTTAGTTTCATTGATCTTTGCTATTGTTTTCTTTGTCTCTATTTCATTTATTTCTGCTCTGATTTTATGATTTCTTTCCTTCTGCTAACTTTGGAGTTTGTTTGTTCTTCTTTCTCTAGTTGCTTTAAGTGTAAGGTTATGTTATTTGAGATTTTTCAGGTTTCCTGAGGTAAGATTGTATTGTTATAATCTTTCCTCTTAGAACTGTTCTTGCTGTATCCCACAGATTTTGGATTGTCATATTTTTGTTGTCATTTGTCTCTAGGTATTTTTTGATTTCCTCTTTGATTTCTTCAGTGATCCATTATTTGTATAGTAACATATTGTTTGGGCTCCAAGTGTTTGTATTATTTACAGTTCTTTTTCCTTTAATTTATTTCTAATCTCATAGCTTTGTGGTCAGTAAAGATGTTGATATGATTTCAGTTTTCTTAAATTTACCAAGGCTTGATTTGTTACCCAAGATGTTATCTATCTTGGAGAATATTCCATGTGCACTTGAGAAGAAAGTGTATTCTGCTGCTTTCGGATGGAATGTCCTATAAATATCAATTAAGTCTATCTGGTCTAATGTGTCATTTAATGCTTGTGTTTCCTTATGAATTTTCTGCCTGGATGATCTGTCCATTGGTGTAAGTGGGGTATTAATTCCCCCAATATCATTGTGTTACTGCCGATTTCCCCTTTTATGGCTGTTAGCATTTGCCTTATACATTGGGGTGTTCCTATGTTGGGTGCATATATGTCTACAATTATTATATCTTCTTCTTGGATTGATCCTTTGATTATTATGTGTGTCCTTCTTTGTCTCTTCTGACAGTCTTTATTTTAAATTCTATGTTTTTCTCATGTCAGTATTGTTACTCCAGGTTTCTTTTGATTTCCATTTACATGGAATATCTTTTTCCATCCTCTCACTTTCGGTCTGTGTGTCTCTAGGTCTGAAGTGGGTCTCTTGTAGACAGCATATATGGGTCTTGTTTTTGTATCCATTCAGCCAGTCTGGTCTTTTGGTTGGAGCATTTAACCCATTTACATTTAAGGTAATTATCCATATGTATGTTCCTATTTTCTTAATTGTTTTGGGTTTGTTTCTGTAGACATTTTTTTGTTTTGTTTTCTTCCTCTTTTTTTTCTATTCTCTTGCTGTTTGATTTCCATATTTAGTGTTATGTTTGGGTTGCTTTTTCTTTTTGTGTGTGTATCTATTATAGTTTTTTAATTTGCATTTCCCATGAGGTTTTGATATAGCAGTCTATCTATATATAAGATTTTTTTAAGTTGTTGGTTCCTTAATTTCAAATGCAATTCCTTTCTGACATTTGTGCTCTCCTCTTCTCATGGTTGCTTGTTTTGATATCATATTTGTGTATGGATAATTTCCTGCTTTTACCCTATGTTTCCTTTTACCAGTGAGATTTTCCATTTGTGATTTTCTTGTGACCTTTTTTTTTCCCCATCTAGAGAAGTTCCTTTACTATTTGTTTTAAAACTGGTTTGGTGGTGTTGAATTCCTTTAGCTTTTTCTTGTCTGTACAGTTTTTGATTTCTCTATTGAATCTGAGTGAGAGTCTTGCTGGGTAGAGTATTCTTCATTATAGGTTTTTCTCTTTCATCACTTTAAATATATCTTGCCACTTCCTCAGAGCCCACAACTGCTAAAGCCAGACCTGTCTCAGCTGCAGTAGCACTTGTTACCTGTTCAGATATTACACAGGTGCTGAATTTAGGAAATTGTCAGTGGAGGTGTAACTCCGTGTTTTGCACAGCCCCAAGGAGAGATTTTAGCTCTTCTTCCTTCATCACACGGCCCCTGTATGTGGACCTCTGTGTGTGGGCCACCCACCAGCATCTGCTCCTGAGGCTGTCAGAGCACACGAGTCCATCAGGTGGGAGGAGGCAGAGACAGAGATCAGGCACGGGCCTGCTCAGGTGAGAGAGGGCCATGGTGGCTATTGGGATGCACAAGTCCATCACCAGGAGGGAGCTAAGGTGGTAATCAGGTGAGCAGTTCACCCAGGCAGGAGGGTGCTGAGGTGGTGATCTGGGTGGGTAGTTTGCCCAGGCAGAGAGGGGACAGAGGAGGTGATGGCCAGGGGGGCAAGAGCCACTCAAATGGGACCCCTCCCTGGTGCCCATGGATGCAGGGGATTGAGCATGAGGAGAGAGGCTGCAATGGCGACCCCACCCTTTGCATGTCACTCAACAATGATGCTTTTCTTCTATGGTGGTCTGGGCTTTCTCCCTGAGCATTCCCGGTTGCAGAGCTCCTCACTCCCATCCACTCAGGCTGTCTCCACACAGCCAACAGTAGTTCTCTCCTTGGGTCTTCTTTCCAAACCCCAAGTTCCAGCATCCAGCCTCTGTGCACACCAGTGGGCACCTGTCTCAGGCTGGGTCACACAGGGCTGTGGCACAGACCATCTGTGTAGGTCTCATTCTGTCCTGTCTACCACAGACCAGTTGCTGTGTTCTCCTCCAAGCCCCCAAAACTCCCCCTCTGTTCCAGCTGATCTCCCTGCTATCAAGGGGGCTTCCCCAGATGAGGGAAACTGTCCTCACCTTCAGCCCCCCTGCAGGGACATAGGTCGCATTCCATTTCCTCTCTTCTTCCTTTTCCCTTCTTCTTTCTTTCATCCTACCTGATTACATGGGGATCTTTCTTGTTCTTTTAGGTGTCTGAGGTCCTCTGCTAGTGTTCAGAAGGTGCTCTGTGAGAATTGCTCCATTTGTAGATGTATTCTTGATGTGTTTGTGGGGAGAGATGAACTCCATATCCTCCTACTCCTCCTCCATCTTGACTGCCCCCTTCATTACTATTTTAAAAAGTGAAACAATAAGTAAAATCATTCTATAATGAAAACTCCAAGTCTATAAGATTTCATCATAGAACTCTAACAAATGAACAACAATTCAGTGGATAACAGAGCAGTTATACACGTGCTCTTCTTCAGAAAAGTCTTTTTAAAAATTATTTTGAGGTATGATTGACACAAGAAAAGGCTATACATACTTAATGTTTACATCTTGAAAATGAAAAAAAAATTCTACTTTTAAAATAGATCAGGCAAGTGTAATGATATACCTCCTTTGAATTTCTTTTCTACTTAGGTTAATGAAAGTGGATTTGTATTTGCCCCTATGTTCCTGATTAAAATTGGCCTGTAAGTTTTCTATCAATATTTTTGTCAGGCATTGTTATATCAGGGAACTATATTTTCCAGGAACCAAGGGACCAAGTACAATACCCACAGCAGTTATCATCTACTGTCACTTGGACTTCTGCCATTGCAGGAGTACTGTATTGCAATTCTCTATAACCCTGGACACTTACTACCATGTCAAGGATCTCTTCAATCTACAGTATCTTTGTAGTATTTAAATTCCCATGGGAAACCTTCTAGTTGGCCACAATTTTGATATTTACAAAAGCTGTACCTTGCAGAAGATATTAAAAAAATAGATATGGACTACTGTGTCTTAACATTCACCTATCATGGGATGCCACATAAATAAAAATGAACACATATCATTTTAGCTGTCTAACAGCTATATGAATTCTTTCTTATACTTTAGATCTTCCCCACACCACACACAAATATTTCTGCTTTATATAATGCAACTATCCCTTTTATAACTCAAACTGCAATCACACTTTCCTCAAGGGAACAAACAAAAATTTCATTAATTACTGCACTCAGTCTAGGTCCAGAATTTCTAGGTTATGTATATTGCACTTTAAGTTCTGGTATTCTTATATTCTGAAGATTATAGAAATATTTTGTAGTTAATTATAAAATTAACGACCAAAATATATAAACTATTGAAAGAGAGGTAGTGAATACAAGGAACATTCATTAAAATATATAAAAATATGCATTACACATTCTACCTTCATTATTAATAATGTGCTCTGAATTGAGCATCTGTTAGCATAGAGACCTTGAGATATGGTGAATCTTTAGAACTATAAGTGCAGCGTGGAGGTACACCCTGAACAAGCTGAAGAGCCTTTGCTGGCATGGGGCTCCACAATGAACTGACTACTTTGGGGAGTGAGTCAGGAAATGAGTTGGAGCATTCTCCTATATTCTGATATATATTCCCTCCAAAATCAATCAGGAGGCCTCTTTCTTAGTGATTGAGAGCACTAGGCTGTAGCATCTTGACTTACCCCTATAGAAGGAAGAGCCTGGCATGTTTCAGATCATTGGCCATTCAGAAATTTCCCTGACATAATCCAGTTCTTAAAACATAACATATAGTGTATTATTTTGTTGACCAGTTAAATGTTTAAATTCCCTGAGATCTTAATTGTATTAAAGAATTTGGTTTGTCACATGTGGTTTCACAGTTTGTGTACTGCACTAGGGCACTGATCTAAGGGAGTAAAGGTAAACTGCAATTGAGTCTGCACTCAGCTCACTCAGCTTTGTGCTCTGGAATTGGGCTACATTTGCCTGTAAGAAGGCACACAATATATGTCTTTTATGAAATTTGTTCCTCTTCCTCTCATGGAGCACACGTTTCTTCCCAGGGTGAAAATTGTTCTAATTTGTCCATGTATAGAGGTGTTTTTTTCCCCTCTAATTGAAAAAAAAAAAAAAGGTACTTTAAAGGGTGGTGGTAGCCCAATAGAGAGGGTGGGTAATCCTAAAGCAAGTGGTAATATTTTATTGTTGGGTTTGTGAGATAAAAGGAATCTTATTGTGCTGTTTTATCTTATTGTAATAGAGAAAAAATATTTGTCAGGTCAATAGCTGTTTGCCAACTGAACTGATTTGTTCCTGTTACAAGAGCATACCTAGAAGAAAAGCTGCACTGGAGTGATGATATGATTAAACTTAAGATATTCCACTGTGTTCCTCCAAAAGCCATTTATCTTTTGCATCAGCCAAGATAGAGTCTTAAATGTGAGTACAATAAGAGTCACCATTCCTAACCCTAAAGTTTTGATGTTGACTCTAGTATCTACAATTCCCTCAGGATCTGGTTTTCCTTTTGATTTTAATTGTCTTTTTCATCCATAACAGGCCTTGCTTGGTGTGTCAGTGAGCCATTGTGGTAGTTCTGCCAGACCCAAAGCATACATGTTTTGACTACACATACTATTTTAACAATCCTATCATGAGGAAAATTCAGATCTTCCTTCATTATCTGACACTTTGATGGACTGATGGACCTGTGATGTTCTGGTTCCCCAATAATTGGTATTAGCCAAAGATGGTGTCTAATAGTTTTTCCTTCCCATAGTCACAGTTACCCAGCTGAGTTGCTGAAGGTCTCTTTCAGGATAGTTAGGAAGTCACTGTATACAACTGTCATGCTATTGCATTCTTCCTTCTGAAGGAGATCTGGATTTTTCTTCATTTGCAGGGCATTGTTTGTGATCTGATTAGATAAACTCAGGAAACTCTAAGCAAGAATTAACATGAAGATCACTATTTGTAGATATGCCATTTTTAAAACAGTTAGAGCCAAACTAAGGAAAATACCCTGAAAGTAACCAGCATAAAATTCTATATTATATAAAGAGCAACTATGCTTCAAATTACTGTTGATTTTCATCAGAAAGAAAAATGTAAAAGACAGTAAAACAGCATCTTTAGAGTACTGAATAAAATCTAACTAAATAAAACTATCATTCTAGAATTCTATATTCAGCCAAAGTAAACCAGAAGACTAAAGGCAAAAGAAGACATCGAAGATATAAGAAAACTTAGAGAATTCTTTTGACATCAAATACACAATGCAAATAAATAAATACTTACATACATAAAACAAAAGGAATTCTCCAAGCATTACAAGTTGGAAATCTGTGTCTTTAAAAAAGAAAAAAGTCCATGGGAAATGTTAAACATTTGGATAAATATAAATTCTCCTTATTTCCTCTTCCTTTGAAATTTATGTATCTTTCTGAAGCAAAAATATGTAGCATTTTCTTTTATAGTTTATAAGGTATATACATGTAATATTTATAATGATAGCATAATGCAAAGGATAACAAACTATGGCCCATGGGCAACGTCTAGCCTACCGTCTCTATATTTGTAAACTTCAAGCTGAGAATGATTTTCTACATTAAAAAAAATATTATTAAAACAAAACAAAACAAAAACAAAGCAGAATACACAACAGGAACTGTTTGTATCCTGCAAAGTCTAGAATATTTACTATCTGGTCCATTACATAAAAAGTGTTCTACCTCTAGCATAAAATGTGTGTGTGGTGGTGGGGGAAGAGAGGGGGGATTTATTAGATCTATATGTTGGTGAGATTTCAACATTTTAATGATGTGTTATAATATTAACTCTAGTTTATAAATCTAAACATGTTTATTGTAATCTCTAGAGCAAACATATAAAATATATGTGGGATAAAAAACACACGAGCTAAAGAAACAATAACTAATTTAATAGAGGAGAAAAGATTTTCTTGATATATCTTTGGATGTTCAAGGAGCATATGTCAATTTTGTAATGAACTAGCATATGAGTGTGAAATAAATGGAATAAAGAGAGAAATGGATGATTTTTAAATATATATATGTATGTTATGTAGGTAATTTAAAATAGAATTCCAAAAAAAATTTAAATAATTGAAAAAAAGCAGAAAAAGAGAAACTAAAAGGGACTGGCAAATAAAAACTAAACAGTAAAATGGTAGACCTAAATCTGACCATATAAATAATTACTTTATGTATTAATGGGAAGTCTTCAGAATCTTGGCAATGGTTCTTAGATATAACATTAATACCACAAGCAACATTTGAAAAATAGATAAATTGAACTTCACCATAATTAAGATTATTGTCCTACAAATTATACCATTAAGAAAGTGAAAAATAATCCAAAGAAAGAAGAAAATATTTGCAAATCATGAATTTCATACAGCATTTGTATGTAGAAAATAAAGAACTATTATTACTCAATAATAAAAAAGACAAGTAATGAAATTCAAAAAACAGGGAAAGAACCAAGACCCAGCAATCTACACAGCATGGAAAAAAAAAAATCAACAAACAAAC
Organism: Delphinapterus leucas; assembly: GCF_059928025.1. NCBI lineage: Eukaryota > Metazoa > Chordata > Mammalia > Artiodactyla > Monodontidae > Delphinapterus > Delphinapterus leucas. The sequence continues at coordinate 35,345,848 of NC_143147.1, forward strand.
AAAGAAAAAAAAAAACAGAAAAAAGCAGAACAACAACAAAGAATAAAGAAAATAGAATTAGAAAATTTTAAAATATATTAGAAAAAATAAAAATGAAACAACGAAAAGAACCACAACAGCCAAAAAGAAAGAAAAAAGAATAAAATAAAAGGTTAAAAAAAATTTAAATAAAAATTTCCCTGATGCCTCATCTATCAGTGTCCTTGTCCCCATGGTGAGCCTACAGCCTACCCCCATGTCCGCAGTAGGCCTCCAAGACCTCTATGTAAGTCTCTGGACCTGCTGTGTCAGCCCCACCTCTGCATGTTTTCCTCTCACCAGTGTCTGTTCCTGTAGCTGGCCTGGAGCACATGTGCCTGTGCAGGCCAGCTAGGATGCAGGCCTCCACAGGCATACCAGCAGGGACTGGTACAGCTGGAGGAGGGCTTGGAGGGGGTGGGGCTCAGTCCTGGGGACTTATGTGGCCAGAAGGGGCCCCAGGGTTTAGGTTTCAGGCCCAGGACCCAAACAGGCATACTAGGACCCAAGCAGGAGGGGGAGATGCTGGCTACTTCCCCCTCTGATTCCCTGATCCCTCAAAGGTCCCTCTCCATCTCCACTGATCCCCTCGCTGTGAGTGGACCCCTTCGAGCATGGGAACCTCTCTCCTCTACCAGCCCCCATAAGGGGCACTGTCCTGTCCCCCTTCCACTTTTCTTCCCTCCCTGATGAACAGCACAATAGTTGAAATGAAAAATACACTAGAAGGAATCAAGAGCAGAATAACTGAGACAGAAAAACGAATAAGTGAGCTGGAAGATAGAATGGTGGAAATAACTGTTGAGGAGCAGAGTAAAGAAAAAAGAATGAAAAGAAATGAGGACAGTCTCAGAGACATCTGGGACAATGTTAAATGCACAAACATTCAAATTATAGGGGTCCCAGAAGAAGAAGAGAAAGAGAAAGGGTCTGAGAAAATATTTGAAGACATTATAGTCAAAAACTTCCCTAATATGGGAAAGGAAATAGCCACCCAAGTCCAAGAAGTACAGAGAGTCCCACACAGGATAAGCCCAAGGAGAAACACGCCAAGACACATATTAATCAAACTAACAAAAATTAAATACAAAGAGAAAAGTATTAAAATCAGCAAGGGAAAAGCAAAAAGTAACATACAAAGGAATCCCCATAAGGTTATCAGCTGATTTTTCAGCAGAAACTCTGCAGGCCAGAAGGGAGTGTTAGGATATACTTAGTGTTGAAAGGGAAAACCTACAACCAAGATTACTCTGCCAGGAAGGATCTCATTCAGATTCAATGGAGAAATCAAAAGTTTCACAGACAAGCAAAAGCTAAAAGAATTCAGCACCACCAAACCAGCTTTACAACAAATGCTAAAGGAATTTCTTTAGGTGGGAAACACAGGAGAAGAAAAAGACCTACAAAAACAAACCCAAACAAATAAGAAAACGGTAATAGAAACATACATATTGATAATTAGCTTCAATGTAAATGGATTATATGTTCCAAAAAAAAAGACATAGACTGCCTGAATAGATACAAAAACAAGACACATACATATGCAGTCTATAAGAGAACAACTTCAGACCTAGGGACACATACAGACTGAAAGTGAGGGGATGGAAAAAGATATTCCATGCAAATGGAAATCAAAAGAAAGCTGAAGGGCTTCCCTGGTGGCGCAGTGGTTGAGAGCCTGCCTGCCGATGCAGGGGACATGAGTTCATGCCCAGGTCCGGGAAGATCCCACATGCCATGGAGTGGCTAGACCCGTAAGCCATGGCCACTGAGCCTGAGCATCCGGGAGAGGCCACAGCAGTGAGAGTCCCATGTACCACAAAAAAAAAAAAAAAAAAAAAAGGTTGAGGTAGCAGTACTCATACCTGATAAATAAGACTTTAAAATAAAGACTGTTACAAGAAACAAGGAAGGACACTACATAATGATCAAGGGATCAATTCAAGAAGCCATAACAATTGTAAATACTTATGCATCCAACATAGGAGCACCTCAATACATAAGGCAAATGCTAACAATCATAAAAGGGGAAATTTAGCAGAAACTAACACAGCATTTTGAAGGAACTATAACTCAATGGGGAGAAAAAAAAACAGGGAAGGATTATGAATAGATGTTTCTTCAAAGCAGGTGTACATGTGGCTAATAAGCATATAAAACAGTGCTGAATTTTATCACTTACTAGGAAAATACAAATCAAAACTATAATATGATGCCATTTCACACCCACTAGGATGACTATAAAAAAAGACAAAATGACACATATTGGCAAAGATACAGAGAAATTGGAACTCTCACATGTTGCTTATAAGATGTAAGAAAAAAATCAGTTGCATTTTTAGTACTAGTAGCAAACACAAATAAAATGGAATAAATAATTTTATTCAGAGTAGCATTATAAGACAAAATATTTAGGAATACATTTTTTAAAAAGATGAAGGAAATCTCTAAAATGAATGCCATAAAACATAGCTGAGATCATTTAACAAGACGTAAATAAGTGAAGAGGTATACCATTTTCATTAATGGAAAATTCAATGTTATTAATATGTGCGTTCCACCCAATTTGATCTACAGATTCAATGTCATCCTAAAGTCCTAAAAGACTTCTCTGTAAACTTAGTAGGCTGGTTAAAATATATAGAGAGCTGCAAAGAAACTAGAATATGCAAAGAAATCTTAAAAGAAGAAGAAAGTTTAAAAGCCTTACATTACTTGATTTCAGAATTAACAATAAAGCTACCATAATCAAGACTGTACAATAAAACAATAAGTATCAGAGACAGAGACAGAGATCAATGCAACAAAATTTAAAATCTAGTAATAGACACATTGGTATATAGTCATTTAATTTTCAATAAAAGCACCATAGCAACCCAGTGGGTTGAATTTTTTGTTTTCAGGAAATACTGCCAGAAAAATTAAATATTCATAACAGAGAAAATGGAAAGACTAAAACCATAAAGCACTGTAGAAGAAATGCAGAAGTACGTAGCTGTGACTTGAAATTAGCCAAATGTCTCTTATATAAGCCATAGAAATAAATAACTATAACTACAATAAAAATCAATTAAAAAATGACCTAATAAAAAGAGGCAAGATTTAATAGACATTTTTAAAAGGTGTTCCATGTTGTAAGTCATCAGGCAAATGGAAAATAAATTTATCACCCACCAAATGGGTTAAAACAAAAATGATTGGCGATAACAAATGTACTTGAGGATGTGGAGAAACTTTAATTCCTGTATATTGTTGGTGGAAATGTAAAATAATACAACCACCTTGGAAGCATTATGGCAGTGTCTTAGTTTTTTATGAAACTAAACATACACCTAGCATATGTCACAGAAATTAAACTTCTAGGTATACACTCATGAAAAATGAAAAGAAATACTAATAGAAAAACTTTTACACAAATGTTCATGACAATTTCATTCATAATATTCCCAGAAAGAAGTTTCCATCAACAATATAATGAATATACAAACTAAGATATGTTTTTTTAATTCAATACTACTCAGTTACAAAAATAAATAAACTACTTGTTTCATACACAAAAAGAATCAGTATCAAAAGCATCTGTAGTATTAAAAAGCACAAGAGGGCTTCCCTGGTGGCACAGTGGTTGAGAGTCTGCCTGCTGATGCAGGGGACACGGGTTCGTGCCCCAGTCTGGGAAGATGCCACGGAGCGGCTGGGCCCATGAGCCATGGCCACTGAGCCTGCGCATCCAGAGCCTGTGCTCCGCAACGAGAGAGGCCACAACAGTGAGAGGCCCACGTACCGCAAAAAAAAAAAAAAGCACAAGAGAACATGCTATATAATTCAACTTAAATGAAGTTCTTTACTAGGCAAAATTGATTAACAGTTGGGAAGAATTAAAAGATTGTTGGTGGGTGTAGGATTTATCTGGAAAAATGCACGAGGAAAGTTTCTGGAGTCATTATAATATTGTATATCTTGATATTCATCTGTGTTTCCCAGATGTAAGCATTTGTTAAAACACAGCAAATGTACACTTAATATTTATGTATTCATTGTATGTAAATTTTGCATCAAAAGAAGAGAGTCTGAAAATAACTATTGAAGTTTAGCTAAGAGATTACATATTACAATATTTAGGTCGAAGTGTACTGATGCCTACAAATTACTTTGAAACATATCAAAAACTACAGTGTAATGTTGGATGGATAGGGTGTTGGTGCATGGATGGAAACATATATGATAAAGCCAGTACAGTAAAATATTAATGGTAGATACTAGATGATACGTATATTGGTCTTCACTATGAAATACTTTCAGTTTGGTATATATTTGAAAAATCTCATAATAAAATTTTGGGGAAATTATTTTAAAGATGGATAGGTATTACACATATGAGCCTGATGGGATAAATTCTAGATAAAGACATTAGCATATGGAAAAGATAGAGGCCTAGTAAATAAATTGATGAGTCATAATTAAATAATCTAGAGCTTGGGTCTCAAGAATAGAAACTTGTTTCTTTATATATAAATGGAGATGTTAAAACTAAGTTCTCTGAGTTATTTTAAGAATTAAAAACATAATAAACATGAGAGTATTTGATGTATAACATAACCATCAATAATTGTTAGCTTAACCACAATAACCACAATAATTGTTAGCTTTGTCTTAAGACGAAGAATAAACAGCAAGAAATCCAAATGATCTCTTTTAGCTATATTACATGGAACCAAGAGGAAAATGTGGAAGTAATTAATGCTTGGGAAATACGTTAGGACAATTTGGTAACCAGAATTCTAACATGGCCCCCAAAATTCCTCTTCCTGGTGTACATACCCTACAGAGTGCCCTCCCTTTTGGTGTGGGGAGAAACTGTGAACATGATAGGATATTACTCCATGATTAGGTTACTTTATATAGAAAAATTTAAAGGATTTCACAGATAGCAATAAGGTTTCAAATCAATTAACTATAAGTTAATGAAAGGGGAGATTATACTGAGTGGGCCTGACTTAATCAGCTGAAAACCTTTAAAAGGGGAAATGGGCCCTTACTGAATAGAGAGTCTCTTCCTGACTTCAAAGAAGTAAGCTGCCAAGTTGTGAGAGGTTCACATGCCTAGGACCTGAGGATGGCCCTTAGGAGCTGAGAGTGACCCCTTGCTGACAGCCAGCAAGAAAACAGGGACTTTAGTACCACAGTCACAAGGAACTGAATTCTCCCAACAATCTGAGGGAGGCTGGAAGTTAATTTTTCTCAAGTCAAGCCTCTTTCAGGACCTCAGCCCCATTCATCATCTTGGTTGCAGGCTTGTGAGACCCCACTAAACTGTGCCTGGACTTTTGACCCATGAAAACTGTACCAAAATTAAGCATGTGCTGTTTTCAGTAGCCGAGTTTGTGGCAATTGCTGTAAAGCACTCAAAAACTAATAAAAGTAGGGTCATGATCTTGAATGCCACACTAAATATTCTGAACATTTATTGTTAATTGAAAAAGAGAGGAAAACCATGACACCCTTTAGGTAAGAAGTAGCATGATCTGAGGGAAGTTAAGAAGGCTAAGTATAGGTTTGCCCATAGTGTAACTTATAAACCCTTATATCTCACTTTCTTAACAAAACAAAGGTTTAGTTTTCACTTTGTAACAGTCTGCAACTTATTTCCACTGTCACCAAGGAGTGTTGGGTCTGTGCATTCTGCAGCTCTGGCAATTTGGAGTTCTTTGCCTCCCTCAATGCAAACAAGAGACAGAACACAGAAAATTCATATCCTAGTTCTTTACTGTGTCGGAAAAGAAGGAATGCACATCAATTCCACTCAAACCCATTGGGCACAATGAGTCACGTGTTCTCAATGTAACTTCAAGGGTGCCTGGGAAATGTACAGGAGCCCATGGAATATTTGGTGATCCCAAATTCTTTCTGCCCAGAGAGGAGAATTTCAAGAAGTAAGAAGTCAGTGTCAATTCAGAAAAGTAAAAATGATGATGACTGAAAATTAGCTATTAGGTTATATCAGGAGCCTGCAAATATAGCTCACATGGCAAATCCAGTCCACTCCCTGTATTTATGAATAAAGTTTTATAGGAATACAGCTTGTCCATTTTTTATGTATTGTCTGCAGCTGCTTTTGTGCTACAATGGCAGAGTTTAGTTGTGGCAGAGCCTGTTTAGCCAGTCAAGACTAACATATTTACTGTGTGACCCTTTTCAGAAATAGTTTGCTAAACCCAGGATTACAGGATTAGAAGGTTAATTATGATTTTTAAGCTCTGAATAGAACCAAGAGGGAAGGAATGATAGGTAGATGACACAGAAAATTAATAAAGTAGATATAACTACTTCTAGAAGTTTGCTGGAGAAGAAAATAGGAAGACATGTTTTCTGTTGTTGTTGTTGTTTTAACATCTTTATTGGAGTATAATTGCTTTACAATGGTGTGTTAGTTTCTGCTTTATAATGAAGTGAATCAGCTATACATATACATATATCCCCATATCTTTTCCCTCCTGCATGTCCCTCCCACCCTCCCTATCCCACCCTTCTAGGTGGTCACAAAACCCTGAGCTGATCTCCCTGTGCTATGCAGCTGCTATGTTAACACATATATATGGAATCTAAAAAAAAAAAAAAAAAGGTTCTGAAGAAAGTAGGGGCAGGACAGGAATAAAGATGCAGATGTAGAGAATGGACTTGAGGACATGGGAAGTAGGAAGGGTAAGCTGGGACGAAGTGAGAGAGTGGCATGGACATATATACACTACCAAATGTAAAATAGAAAGACATGTTTTAAAACTTTGTTACTTAGTTACTTATTCACTTGTTTCTTTTGTTCTATTTTTCCAAATTATCATTTTGTGAAACCTGAGGATGTTGTAAACCATGGTGAAACTGACAATGGAGGTATATCATGAGATAATTGAGGATGTGAGGCTCTGAAGTAGTTAGAATGGGATGATATTACAAACATCAGTGGAAGACCCAGTCTTGCTAAGGATGATAGCATTAAAATTCCCCTGAGACAAGTTTTGAAAAGAGAAGAAAGAGATCTCTATGTAGCATTTTAATAAATGCTTCTTTTTTTTTTTCCTGACTACAAATTTAGTTCAGTATGTAGACAGTTGAATACAATGGAAATTTAGAAAAAAAACTAAATAAATTTCTTCCATAATGAAACATGAATAACTGTTTATAAAAAGCAAGCATCGGGGCTTCCCTGGTGGCACAGTGGTTGAGAGTCCACCTGCCGATGCAGGGAATACGGGTTCATGCACCGGCCCAGGAAGATCCCATATGCTGCGGAGCGACTGGGCCCGTGAGCCATGGCCACTGAGCCTGCGCGTCCGGAGCCAAAAAAAAAAAAAGCAAGCATCAGTTCTTCTGTATTTTTCTGGCCTACATAATTTATGTATATTTTATACAGATAATATTTTATGCTATATACTGTTCTTTACTTGCTTTCTTTGCCATGGATTGTCAATTATGTATAGAACTCTCTCTTTTTTAATAGATCCATACAGAAGATCCCTTATATAGATACCCCAGGTTTTATCTTAAGAATTCATGTACATTCATGCACATATAAGTTATTTCTAATGTTATTTATTATTAGGATACCACAATTAGTGTATTTTCCTATAAGTATGTCTTACTTTTATTAATGTTCCATAGAATAAATACTAAAGGTGGAATTAATAGTAATTTTAAACTGAAAAGGAAATGTTGAGGGACTGGACATTAAATAAGTCACAAGCAGATTTTTCAGCTGTATATAAAATAGAAAGGCTGTATTCAAGGCTTGAAGAGACTGGAGAAGCTCTAGAACAAGTAATGCCATATGATGCTAATCTTGTAGCATTTTTTTTTTCAAATTATAATACCATTTTATCCTTTTGCCCCTGTATTCTTACACAGCTTCTGGATGTTCTATGGCTAACCATAAAGTACATTTTTCATTGTTATGAAAATGTGATAGCTGACAGCAGAGCTAACCTTGCCAAACCCCAACTAGGCTTCTCTTTTCTTTCATCTGGATGCTGTGTTAAGTTAATATAATAAAACAGCTCTTTCAAAAGAAGGATAGCACACCACAAATATGAAAGTGACCTCACTGACCTCATTGACCTCAATGTCAAGAAATATCAACTATTCAAAAGTCTGTAGTTGGAATATTGGGAATAATGGATCAGATATTTTTGCAGTGTTCTCTAGTTAACCTGCATTATTGATTCATCTATCTATTATGACCAAATTTACTGATTTGCCTTGCCAGTCTTTACAAAACAGACTTCCAATACTCAAATTGTTCTCTTAGTAGAAAATGGTTAAATGTTTGAAGTTAGGCTAATAGATAGATACTTTTAATAGTTCTTTGCTTGTACATACATTCAGTGAATGGGCTTTGAGAGCCTACCCTGTGTCAGGACTAAGCTAGAATAGAAACATGGGCAAGACATAGCATATGATTTCATGAAACTTTCAGCCTACTGAGGGAAAAAGACAAGCAGTTAAAATATTTTCTTATCATAGAGAAGTCAGGATGTCATTGGGTTTACTGAATATTAAAATAAGTCATATGCAATGAGAAGTTTGAACAAAGTGAAAGAAAGCATGGATTACTGGTAGTACTGAAAGTTATTTCAGAAGAACTGGATATTAGAAATTGGAGGGAATACTGCAAAGGGGAGATGAGCTATATAGAACAAAGGATCATGACAAAAAACTACAGAATATTCCACCTTATTTCTTCATGCAGATAATGTGCATATATCTGATTTTTATATTTGAAGAAATTAAAGGATTTATTCAAATTTTAAACAAAATATATTGAATTTGAAATTAACAAAGCATTTATCCAAATTTTCCAGTAATAATGAAAATCAGTATGAACAGTTTTACTTACATTTGGCATTTATATGCAAATGCATAGATATAATTTAGTTTTCTTTCAGAGTCCTATGGTGTCAAAATACAGACAAGTATAAAATGAATTACAAATTACTTGTTTTTTCTAATATCTTTTTATAGAGAAGAACCTCCTTGCTATTTTCAGGGAACATGAAATTCAAAATAAATTAGGTACAGCTCATTGCCATTTCCAAACCTATTGTACCAGTAACATTAATTAGCATAAAAAATTTGTTGATTCCTATTGTTAACTCTAAGTACTCAATTTTCCCTGTTTATACCTTTTGGATTTTTTGGGTGAAGGAAGGAGTGAAAGCTGTTAAAAACAAAAGACTTAGCAGCTGTATATTTTAAATATTGCAGAGTTTTGCCTAAGGCTTGACTATTGTGTAAACAGAAACAATGTATATAAAGATTGCTAGTTCATTATGTAATAATGATAATCTGCTTTACCACCACATTTCCCACTGCAATACAATTACATTTAGACCACTAGTTAATCACATTTATCTATCTATTGTTAAACTGGGCATGACACTGTCAGTGCTGTAGAATCTTATAGCTTGATTATAGCTTGCTATTGGAGTTTTGGGATTGCAACACAGGTTGAAAGCAATATTTTCTGTGAATTAATGAGGTACTCAGATCATTTGCTCTCCTTATCTCTATTGAACAGGTGCAAAATGGAAAAAGGATAATTATTTTAAATTTTGTTGTGCATGTATTAAAATTATATTCTACAAGTAACAAAGTAACAACATGAAAGACTAAAAAAACTGTTAAGAGGCCTAATACACAGCAAAATTTAAAACTTACTCTTTGATGTGTGCACACAAACTATTAAGATTTTTTCACTAGATTTTTCATGTAACATATTTTTTTGATTATTAGGAAAATACATATATTTATTCAACATGTATTTGCAATTGACCAAAAATTTATTGTGTGGTTACATGGAAAACACTGTACTAGGCCCTGGGGATGCAAAAATAAATAAATTTTTGAGGATATTAAAATTTGGTCTGTGCAGACTGCACCCTGCTTCTTTTCCTCATCATTTTTACAAGCTTTATATATGTATTTGTTTGCTAATTTGTATTCTTCTCCCTTGCAGGCATTCTTTTCTTTTTATTTTTTTGGCTAAAAACAACAGAAATTTATTGTTCCATAGTAGAGATTACCGATTAATCTTCTAGAGATTAAAAGTCCAAAATCAAGGTGTTAGTAGGACCAAACTCCTTCTGAAAACTCTAGGAGAAGGTTCTTCCTTATCTCTTCCGCTTCTGGTAGCCCCAGGTGTTGCTTGGCTTGTGGCTGCATCACTCAAATCTCTGCCTCCATCTTCTCCCTTTGCGTCTGTGTCTCTATAAAAATGTCCCTCTTACAATGAAGACACCAGTCATATTAAATTTAGGTCCACCATAATCCAATATGACCACATCTTAACTACATCTACAAAGACCCTATTTCCAAATAAGATCATATTCTGAGGTTCTGGTTGTGCGTTTCTTGGAGGACTATTCTGCCTAACACACATTCCATAGAAGAAGTGGTAGGTATAGGCAATATGACGTATTAGAAGCCACTCAGTTACAGTAAACTTGAGGGACTCAGAGAAATGACTCTTACTAAAGATAATTCTCTTTTATTCAGCATGAATAAAGGGTCAGATGTGACATGTGCTTAAGGTGCTTAACCTTTTGAGAGGGTTAGTGCATTCTCACTACAAATATAGTTTGGGAAAATGTTCTCTATTAATGCAGGCTGTATTCTGTCAATCAAAACATACCTAATACTGAGTAGGTATTCAAAAATATTTGAGAAGAAAAGAAGGAAGGACAAAAGGAAGAAAAAATAGAAGAACGTGTTCATTAGAATTTTGTTAGAATTTTCATAGAGATATTTTCTGAAATCCAAAGGAATACATAGGAACAACATCTAGCTCAGTCTGAGAAAGGTGAAGAATGTTTCCTTGGGGAGAAAAAGTGCTGAAACTTTATGTATATGAACATATCTCTTGTAGCCTTGATATTGCACAGTTTGGCTAAATATAACTTTCTACATTGGAGATAATTCTTCTTCACATTTAAGAACATTTTGTTTGATTTTTTCCCTAACTTCTCATTTTGTTTTTAACAACCCCAACCTCCAATATTATTCTGGAATTTTGCTTAGTGGCTATATATATATATATTTTTTTTTTCTGAAAATATGTAGATCTTCACTGCCAGAAAATTTGGGGATGATCTATTGTTTTCCATTTTCTGGGGAACTTAATGGATATTTCAATCTGTAAATTTATACCTTCCAATGACAGGAAATATTCTTAAGTTATTTATGTGATAATCTCCTCCATTTCATTATACTGAGGGGTTGATAGCACAGAATCTTGAGTCACAATTCCTGGTTGCAGATCCAAGTTCTATCCACACTAGCTGTATGACTAGAGCCAAATGGCTTAACCTTTCATACTTAGGATTTTTCAACTGCTAAGTGTAGACCATATGAATTGTGTCTCCTCATAGAATTGTTTCAGATTTGAATTAATTGTTTTTTGTAAAAAATTGAGAATATTGTCTGCCATTTAGTGATTGTTATACAAAAGTCTGCTATTGTTATTATCTTTAAGAATGATTTCTAGAGTTTTTCCTATTTTCTCTCCTCTGTTTTCCATATCTGTTTCTTATTGCTATACATTCTGAGAGATCTCCTCAACTCTACCTTCTAGACACTTAATTGAGCTTTTCATTTGTAATGTCATATTTCAATCTTGAGCTCTATTTTCTTTTCATCAGGTTTATCTTATACTCTGTACAATTTTACAGATGCAATGTCTTCTCTTAAATCTCTGAGAGATGGGAGATTATTTGGTTATACTTGCACACAATTTAAAGCAGTTCAAAGCTTATTAGGGAAGAGTTGCCTCCTATACACACCTTCTTTTCTCACATTCTTGTACAGTGATTTTTGCTGTTTCTCTTTGCATTTACCTATTCATCTCTAAATAAAGTTGGTACTGTTCTTCTTTTATTTCTGTTTTAGAAATTACCTGCTCACTTCCTACATAAGAGTATAAAAATCTCCTCCTCCAAGTGGGCCAGCACCAGCCCCAATTACCCCAGACCACACAGTCAATTTATGGGAGAACTCCTGCCTCCCCCCTCCCCCCTCCAGAAAGTCCACAGTCACCACAAAAGGCAGGTCCTTGCATCCAACCAGGCAGGGGGGCCAGCCCTGCATACAAGTGCACCCACAGTAGTAGGCCAAACACAACAGAAGTACCAACATAGGGAGCACCCCTAGAGAATATATCTTTGATGACTAGTGAGGAGTGTGCTTCTTGGCCACATAAGAAGTCTCTTACATAAGACTAGTTCCCCAAGATCAGGAAATGTAACTGACCTACCTAACACAAAAAGAAATAAACATAGAGAATTTGGCAAAATAAAGTGACAGAGGAACACTTTCTAAAGAAGGAACAGAATATAACCTCAGAAAAACAACTCAGTGAAGTGGAGATAAATGCTCTACCTGAGATAATTCAAAGTAATGACCATTAAGATGATCAACAAACATAGGAGAAAAATGGATGAACACAGTTAGAATTTCAATAAAGAGTTAGAAAATATAAAGAAGAACCAGCAGGGCTGAAGAATACAATAACTCAAATAAAAAGTACACTAGCAGGAATCAATAGTAGGTAAGACAATAAAAATGAAAGGATCATGGATCTGGAAGACAGAATAGTGGAAATCACCAAGCTGAACAGAAAAGAGAAAAAAAAAAGAATTTAAAAAATGAGGGTAGTTTAAGAGCCATATGGGGCTATGTCAAGCATACTAATATTTGTGTAATAAGGGTCAAAGAAGTATAAGAGAGAGAAAAATGGACAGAGAACTGATTTAAATAAATAATAGCTGAAAAATTCCCTAACCTGGCAAATGAAACAGATGTCATAGTCTCAAACAAGACAAACCCAAAGAGGTTCACATCAAGACACATTATGATTATGATTAAAATGTCAAGAAATAAGATTAAGAGAGAATCTTTAAATAGCATAAGTGCTACAGTAAGTCCCCTACATATGAATATGTTCTGTTCTGAGAGAGTATTCATAAGTCCCATTTGTTCATAAGTCCAACAAAGTTAGCCTAGGTACCCAACTAACATAATCGGCTATACAGTCCTGTACTGCAATAGGTTTATAATACTTTTCACAAAAATAATACATAAAAAACAAACAAAAATAAAGAAAACATTTTTAATCTTACAGTACAGTACCTTGAACTGTACCATACAGTACCATACAACAGCTGGTATACAGGGGCTGGCATCCAGTGAACAGGCAAGACAAGTTACTGACTGGAGGAGGGAAAGGAGGTGGGGAATGTTAGAGGTGAAGGGTTGTCAGCAATAGGAGACAGAGGGAAATCACAATTTCACTCATGCCTGACATTGATGGAATGCCTGTTTGCATCTTTGAAAGTTTGCAACTTGAAGGTTTGTATGTAGGGTACATACAAAGAAACTCTCATAAGATGGATTACTTTTCAGTGGAAACTTTGAAGCACAGAAGGGAATGGCACAATATATCCAAAGTTATGAAAGGAAAAACCTACTACCAAGAATAATCTACCTGACAAGGTTATCACTCAGATTTGAATGGGAGAGAAATAATTTTATAGACAAGCAAAAACCAAAAGAGTTCAGTACCACTAGACCTGCTTGTCAAGAAAAGTTAAAGGGATTTTTCTAAGTGGAAAAGAAAAGGCCACAGCTAGAAATATGAAAATTATGAAAGGAAAAATCTCACAGTAAAGGAAATTGTACAGTAAAGATAGTACATCCATCACATTTAAAGCTAGTATGAAGGTTAAAAGCCAGAAGAAATAAATTCATCTATATCCAGAATAAGTAGTTTAGGGATACACAGAACAAAAAGATGTAAAATATGACATTAAAACATTAAATGTGAGAGTAGAGTAAAAACGTAGGCTGGTTAGAATGTGTTCCAACTTTGAAATAATCAACTTAAAATAATCATATATGTAATCATTATATATATAATATATAATCATATATTATATAATCATATATAAATATATATTTTATGAACCTCATGGCAACCACATACCAAAAATCTATAATAGATACACACAAAAGAGGACAGGCAATGAATCACAAAGGAAGAGAGCAAAAGAAGTGGCACTAAAGATAGTCATCAAATCACAAGAGAAGAGAGCAAAAAAAAAAAGGAATGAAAAAGAACTACAAAAACAACCAGAACAGAATGAGCAAAATAACAGTAAGTGCACACCTATAAATAATTATAGGGCTTCCCTGGTGGTGCAGTGGTTAAGAATCCACCTGCCAATACAGGGGACATGGGTTTGAGCCCTGGTCTGGGCTGACCCCACATGCCATGGAACAGCTAAGCCCATGCACCACAACTACTAAACCTGTGCTCTAGATACTGCGAGCCACAACTACTGAAGCCTGCATGCCTATAGCCCATGCTCATCAACAAGAGAAGCCACCACAATGAGAAGCCTGCTAACTGCAATGAAGAGTAGCCCCTGCTTGCCACAACTAGGGAGAGCCTGCACACTGCTATGAAGACCCAACACAGCCAAAAATAAATAAATACAAAAGTTTTTTTTTAATTGCTTTAAAATAATTATATTAAATGTAAATAGACTATATGCTCCAATTATATACATAGAGTGGCTGAATGGTTAAAATAAAAAGCAATACCAATATATATGTTGCCTATAAGAGATTCACTTCAGATCTAAAGACACACACACAGTGAAAGGGAGGGGATGGAGAAAGATATTCCATGCAAATGGAAATAAAAGGAAAACTGGGATTGCAATACTTATACTAGACAAAATAGACTTTAGAACAAAGACTGGACTAAGAGACAGAAAATGACATTAAATAATGGTAAAGGATTAATCCATCAAGAAGATATATGCACCCAACATAGGAGCCCCTAAATACATAAAGCAAATATTAACAAACACAAAAGAAGAAACTGAAAATAACACAATAACAGTAGGGGACTTTTACATCCCACTCACATCAGTGGAGAGACCAGTCAGACAGAAAAGCAGTAAAGAAACACTGGCCTTAACCAACACATTAGATTAGTTGGTATTAATGGATAGATAGAAGTTTCCAACCCAAATCACCAGAATACACAGTATTTTCAAGGCACATGAAATATTCTCCAGCATAGATCACATGCTAAGCCATAAAACAAATCTCAGTAAATTTAATAAAATTGAAATGATATTAATCATCCTTTCTGACCACAAAGGTATGGGACTAGAAATCAACTGTAAGAACAAAACTGAACAACAGACAAACAAAAACAAAAACCACAAGCACATAGAGGTGAACCAACATACTACCTAACAACCAATGGGTCACTGAAGAAATAAAAGAGGAAATTAAAACATACCTGGAAACAAATGAAAATGGAAAAACATGATCTAAAATCTATGGGATGCAGCAAACTTCTAAGAAGAAAGTTCATAGCAACTAAGCTTACCTTAGGAAACAAGGAAAAAAATCTCAAGTAATCTCAACTTATGCCTAAAGGAACTAGAAACAGAACATTCAAAACCCAAAGTTAGCAGCAGGAATGATAATAAATATCAGAGCAGAAAACCATGAAATAGAGACAAAAATAAATAAATAAATAAACCAAATGAAACCAAAACAAACAAACAAAAACAATAGAAAAGTTCAATGAAACTAAGAGATGGTTCTTTGAAAAGATAAACAAAATTGATAAAACATTAGAGAGACTCATTAAGAAAAAAAACAAAAAAGAGGGTCCATCCAATAAAGATGTTAAAACAAAAAAAGAGGGCCCAAATAAATAAAATCAGAAATGAAAGAGTAGAAATTACATCAGACCCCACAGAAATACAAAGAATCATAAGAGATTACTGCAAATAATTTTATGCCAATAAAATATAAGACCCCTCGAGTAAATGAATAAATTCCTAGAAAGGTAAAATTTCCCAAGACTGTATCAAGAGAAATAGAAAATATGAACAGACTGATTATCAGTAGCGAAATTAAGTCAGTAATTTAAACAAACAAACAAGAACAACAAAAAACTCTCAATGAACAAAAGCCCAGGACCAGATGGCTTCACAGGTGAATTCTAACAAACATTTAAATAAAAGATAGCACCTCTCCTTCTCAAACTATTCCAAAAAATTGCAGAGGAAGTAACGCAGCCAAACTCATTCTAGGAGTCCAACATCACCCTGATACCAGAACCAAACAAAGACATTACAGAAAAAGAAAATTATAGGCTAGAATCACTGGTGAACATAGATGCCATAATCCTCAACTAAATATTAAGAAATCAATTCAACAACACACTAAAAGAATCATATGCCATGATCATGTTTGATTTATCCCAGACATGCAAAAATGCTTCAATATTCACAAATCAATCAATGTGATATACTACATTAACACACTGAAGAATAAAACTCATATTATCATCTCAATAGATGCAGAAAAAGCTTTTGAAAAAATTCAACATCCTTTAATGATAAATACCTTCAACAAAATGGGTGTAGAAGGAACATGCCTCAACAAAATAAAGGTCCATAGCAAATGACAAACCCATAGCCAATATCATATCTAGTGTTGAAAAGCTGAAAAATTTTTCTTTAAGATCAGGTACAAGACAAGGATGCCCACTTTCACTAATTTTATCCAACATAGTATTGGAAGCCTTAGCCACAGCAATCAGACAAAGAAAATAAAAGGAATCAAAAGAATCCTAATTGAAAAGGAAGAAGTAAACTGTTACTGCTGACAAATGACATAATAATATATATGGAAAATCCTAATGACGCCATGAAAAATTACTAGAACTGATAAATACATTCAGTAAAGTTGCAGGCTACAAAATTAATATACAGAAATATGTTGCATTTCTATCACTAATAAACTCTCAGAAAGAAAACTTAACAAATCAATTTCATTATAATTGCATTAAAAACAATAAATACCAAGGAATAAATCTAACCAAAGAGGTAAAAGTCTTACACTTTGAAAACTATAAGACATTGGTGAAAGAAACTGAAGATGACACAAGCAAATGGAAAGATATACCGTGCTCATGGATTGGAAAAATTAACATTGTTAAAATGACCATACTCCCCAAGGCGATTTACAGATCTAATGCAATCCCTGTCAAAATACTAAAAGCATTTTTCACAGAGCTAGAACAAATAATTCTAAAATTCATATGGAAACAAAAAAAATAGCCAAATATATCTTGAGGAAGAAGAACAAAACTGGAGGTATCACACTCCCTAATTTAAAATTACACTACCAAGCTACAGTAATCAAAACAGTATGGTAAGGGCACCAAAAACAGACACATAAACAAATGGAACAGAATAGAGAGCCCAGAGATAAACCCAAACTTATATGGTCAACTAATGTATGGCAAAGGAGGGAAGAATATGTAATATTCTCTTCAATAAATCATGTTAGGAAAGCTGGACAGCTCCATGCAAAAGAATCAATGTGGACTTCTTTCTCCCACCATATATAAAAATAAACTCAAAATGAATTAAAGACTTAAATGTAAGAATTGAAGACTAAAACTTATAGAAAAAAACATAGGCATGTCTCTTTGACATTGGACTTAGCAACAATTTTTGAATCTGTCTCCTAAGGCAAGCAAAACAAAATAAAAAATAAACAAATGAACTATAACAAACTAAAAAGCTTTTGCACAGATAAGGAAACTATCAACAAAATGAAAAAGGCAGCCTACTGAATGAGAGAAACATTTGCAGATGATATATCTAATCAGGGGTTAATATCTAAAATATATACGGAATTCTTCCAATTCAACATCAAAAAACCTGATTTAAAAAAATGAACAGAGGACCTGAGAAAAACATTTTTCCAAAGAATACATACAGATGGCCAGCAGACAAAAGAAAAGATGTTTAACATTACTAATCATCAGGTTAATGTAAATTAAATCTATAATAAGATATCACCTTACACCTCTCAGAATGGTATAATAAAAAGAACAACAAATAACAAGTGTTGGTGAGGAGAAAATGAAACACTCAAGCACTGTTAGTGAGAATGTAAATTGGTGCAGCCATTACTGGAAGCAGTATGGTGGCTCCTCAAAAATTACAAACAGAACTGGCACAGAATCTAGGAATTTTACTTCTGGGTTTTACCTGAAGTAAACAATAACATTAATTTGAAAATACATATGCACACCAATGATCATTGCAACATTATTTACAATTGCCAAGGTATGGAATGGATATAGATATTTGAAAATTAATGGATAAGGAAGATGTGGTACATATATGCAAATATGAAATCTTTTCATTTGCTACAACATGGATGGATCTAGAGTCTGTTATGGAAAGTAAAATAAGTCAGACAATGGCTTATACAAAGACAAGTACCTTATGTTCTCTCTTATATGTAAGACCTAAAAAAAATGAACAAACAAAAAATGAAGCCATCTGAGATACAGAGAACAAATAGAACAAATGGGTGATTGTTGAGGAGAAGAGGGTGGGGGGATGAAATGGATGAAAGGTATTAAAAGGTACAAACCTCTAGTTAGAAAATAAATAAGTCAAGGTGATATACTTAATGCACAACATAAACAATATGGTCACAAATATTGTAATAACTTCATGTGGGGACAGTTGATTATTAGTGATCATTGTTATGATCATTTCATAATGTATGCAAATGTCAAGTCACTATGTTGTATACCTGAAACAAATATTGCACAGCAACTATATTACAATAAAAAACAATTTCCTCTTCCATCCCTTATTAGACACACACATACACACAGAAGTCCAGTAACCCCTCTTCAATATAGTTATAATTTTGATTATATTGATATTCAGTTCATATATTGATATGGCTATTAAAATGCTATTTATATGTGAGCCATACAGTACTATATAATTGTTTTTGTTTTCAAGAACACATATTTATTCTCTCTATTTTCTACACTTAAATTATATTATCATTTGTGTTTGCTTGCTTGGTTAAACCGTTGATTTATTAAAAAAATATTTATGGGGCTTCCCTGGTGGCGCAGTGGTTGAGAGCCCGCCTGCCGATGCAGGGGACACGGGTTCGTGCCCCAGTCCGGGAATATTCCACATGTCGCGGAGCAGCTGGGCCTGTGAGCCATGGCTGCTGAGCCTGTGTGGCCGGAGCCTGTGCTCTGTAGCGGGAGAGGCCGCAGCAATGAGAGGCCCTCGTAACGCAAAAAAAAAAAAAAAAAAAATTATGAATCACCCCAAATTTCAATCACCAATTACACAAATCACCTTTCCAATCTTTCCAGCATATCATACCTATCATCAATTTGATCTTCTTGTAGACACCTTTCCTGAATTTCATGAAAAATTCCACTCTGGAGGTGTTACTCCCAAGACCTGGGGCACAGCTATTATACTGTGATCTTCCTTCACAACTATCATAGTGATTCTGTTCATTTTGTGACAGATTTCTAGTTCTCAGATGTGATTGGTTTCCAGTAATTTTAAAATTAAGACCAACATAATAAATATATACAAATATTGTTTCCTAGTGAAACCAAATCAATTTTTAGTGATGTCCTCTATGTCCAAGCCCTATTCAGGCCCTCAACATTTTAGTGGCCCAGTCTTAAACAAGCAGCCACATGTCCTTGGAAATCAGAGAAAGATTACAACATTAAAGGACCAAGACAAACAAATAAACATTTATAAAAATACTAGGCAGAGGTGAAAATTTCAGAATAATGCTTAAAACTGAAAAAATCAAGACATACTAAAGGATCCAGTTTTTATGAAGACTTAAACTTACAGTATTTAAGAGGCTTTCTTTAAGAGAAAAATCAAAATGAGTTAAAAATTAGGTACAAAAGGGGATATTTACTTAGAATAAAAAAGGAAGAGGACTTGCAAGGAATCCAGGCAAATGAGGGGAACAGAAACTTCATTATTTTTAAAAATAAATTAGCATCTAATGAACATATTATCTAGAAATATAGTAGTAAATAACAAAATAAACATTTGAAGGGTCAAAGTGTTTTCTTCTTTTAATAAGAAATAGGAATGTTTGCTTTACGTAATAAGTTTTGAGTATTTATATTTTAAAATAATCTATATATTTAATTTATAAAATTATCTGAAGAAACTTCCATAAAATACATTTATGCACACAATAGATATGATTAATGTAATTAATCAAAGTGGTTAAGTCTAAGGAGACTGACTGAGTGTGGACTGAGAAAAGCAGTGAGCCTAAACATTTTACAATAGAACCGTGGTGTTATAGTATTTTGTTTTGGTTTTAACCTTAATCTTTATTGACTATTGATGCTTTTAAATTCTTATCCAGGAGCTGAAGTTAGAGTTTTACCCAGGCATTGGAAAGCAGGGTGTATCCATATTAAAATCAATATAATGCATTTCCCCTGCTACTTTTATAAAAGGAGCCAAGTATTCCTTTTCCATGAAAGGGATCAAAAATGCAAACACTTAAAAGAAGTTAATTTGAATGATAGTACTCCATTTGTTGAAAATTAAAAATATCTCCAAGTTATTGCATTAGTGACTTGATGGTTTGTTTTTACTCTATAAATACAAACCTTAAAACAGTTACTTATTTATTAACAGCCAGATTAAAAGTTAAATGTTTACTTAAATGTACCTTCACTGTTAACATATGTAACCTACAGAGGGTCAAATTTTAAAATTTTATAATTAGTTTATTTTTCTGCACATTACTTATTTTTATTTAATGTTGCAAGGTATTCCATCATGTGAATGTATTGAATATATATTTAAGCAGTTACATATTGTTAGATACTTAGGGTATTATCGATGTTATCTTGGTACAAGTTATATCAAATAAATTACCTTGTACAAATGTCATTTCACACATGTACAAGTACTTCTATATTCAAACATGAAGAACATCTAGGTCAAAGGGAACGTATGTCAATAATTTAGATAAGTATTGCCAAATTGCCACCTTCTCACACTTACAAATAATGGTTTTTTAACATCTTTATTGGAGTATAATTACTTTACAATGGTGTGTTAGTTTCTGCTTTATAACAAAGTGAAACAGCTATACATATACATATACCCCATAGCTCTACCCTCTTGTGTCTTCCTCCCTCCCACCCTCCCTATCCCACTCCACTAGGTGGTCACAAAGCACCAAACTGAACTCCCTGTGCTATGAGGCTGCCTCCCACTAGCTATCAATTTCCATTAGGCAGTGTATATACGTCCACATATGCCATTCTCTCACTTTGTCCCAGCTTAACCTTCCACCTCCCCATGTCCTTAAGTACAGTCTCTAGTAGGTCTGCCCCTTTCTTCGGGTCCTGTCCCTGGTTCTTCATGACCATTTTTTTTTTCTTTTTAGATTTCATATATATGTGTTAGCATAAGACATTTGTTTTTCTCTTTCTGACTTACTTCACTCAGTATGACAGACTCTAAGTCCATCTACCTCACTACAAAAAACTCAATTTCATTTCTTTTTATGGCTGAGTAATATTCCATTGTATATATGTGCCACATCTTCTTTATCCATTCATCTATCAGTGGACACTTAGGTTGCTTCCATGTTCTGGCTATTGTAAATACAGCTGCAGTGAACATTGTGGTACATGACTCTTTTTGAATTATGGTTTTCTCAGGGTATATGCCCAGTAGTGGGATTGCTGGGTCATATGGTAGTTCTATTTTTAGTTTTTTAAGGAACCTCCATATTGTTCTCCATAGTAGCTCTATCAATTTACATTCCTACCAACAGTGCAAGAGGGTTCCCTTTTCTCCACACCCTGTCCAGCATTTATTGTTTGTCGATTTTTTAATCATGGCCATTCTGACTGATGTGAGGTGATACCTCATTGTAAATTTGATTTGTGTATCTCTAATGATTAATGATGTTGAACATTCTTTCATGTGTTTGTTGGCAATCTGTATATCTTCTTTGGAGAAATGTCTATTTACGTCTTCTGCCCATTTTTGGATTTATTTATTTATTTTTTTGATATTGAGCTGCATGAGCTGCTTATAAGTTTTGGAGATTAATACTTTGTCAGTTGCTTCATTTGCAAATATTTTCACCCATTCTGAGGGTTGGCGTTTCACCTTTTTTATGGTTTCCTTTCCTGTGAAAAAGATTTTAAGTTTCATTAACTCCCATTTGTTTATTTTTGTTTTTATTTTCATTTCTCTAGGAGGTGGATCAAAAAGAATCTTGCTGTGATTTATGTCATAGAGTGCTCTGCCTATCTTTTCCTCTAAGAGTTTGATAGGGTCTAGCCTTACATTTAGGTCTTTAATACATTTTGAGTTTATTTATGTGTATGGTGTTAGGGAATGTTCTAAATTCATTCTTTTACATGTAGCTGTCCAGTTTTCCCAGCACCATTTATTGAAGTGGCTGTCTTTTCTGCATTGTATATTCTTGCTTCCTTTATCAAAAATAAGGTGACTGAAGGGGCATGGGTTTACCTCTGGGCTTTCAATCCTGTTCAATTGATCTATATTTCTGTTTTTGTGCCAGTACCATACTGTATTGATTACTCTAGCTTTGTAGCATAGTCTGAAGACTGGGAGCCTGATTCCTTCAGCTGCATTTTCCTTTCTCAAGATTGCTTTGGCTCTTCGGGGTCTTTTGTGTTTCCATACAAATTGTGAATTTTTTTGTTCTAGTTCTGTGAAAAATGCCAGTGGTAGTTTGATAGGGATTGCACTGAATCTGTAGATTGCTTTGGGTAGTAGAGTCATTTTCACAATATTGATTCTTCCAATCCCAGTCATGGTATATCTCTCCATCTATTCTTATCATCTTTGATTTCTTTCACCAGTATCTTATAATTTTCTGCATACAGGTCTTTTGTCTCCTTAGGTAGGTTTATTCCCAGGTATTTTATTCTTTTTGTTGTAATGGTAAATGGGAGTGTTTCCTTAACATCACTTTCCGATTTTTCATCATTAGTGTGTAGGAATGCTAGAGATTTCTGTGTGTTAATTTTGTATCCTCTACTTTACCAAATTCATTGATTAGCTCTAGTAGTTTTCTGGTAACATATTTAGGTTTCTCTATATATAGAATCATGTTATATGCAAAGAGTGACAGCTTTGCTATTTATTTTCTGATTTGGATTCCTTTTGTTTCTTTTTCTTCTCTGATGGCTGTGGCTAAAACTTCCAAAACAATGTTGAATAATAGTGGTGAGTGGGCAACCTTGTCTTGTTCCTGATCTTAGTGGAAATGGTTTCAGTTTTTCACCATTGAGGACGATGTTGGCTGTGGGCTTGTCATATATGGCCTTGATTATGTTGAGGTAAATTCCCTCTATGCCTACTTTCTGGAGAGTATTTTTCATACATCGTTGTTGAAATTTTTTCAAAGGCTTTTCTGCATCTATTGAGATTATCATATGGTTTTTCTCCTTCAATTTGTTAATATGGTTTATCACATTGTTTGATTTTGGTATATTGGAGAATCCTTGCATTACTGGGATAAACCCCATTTGATCATGCTATATGATCCTTTAATGTGCTGTTGGATTCTGTTTGCTAGTATTTTTTTGAGAATTTTTCATCTATGTTCATCAGTGCTACTGGCCTGTAGTTTTCTTTCTTTGTGAAATCTTTGTCTGGTTTTAGTATCAGAGTGATGGTGGCCTTGTAGAATGAGTTTGGGAGGGTTCCTCCCTCTGTTATATTTCAGAAGAGTTTGAGAAGTATGGGTGTTAGCTCTTCTCAAAATGTTTGATAGAATTCGCTTGTGAAGCCATCTGTTCCTGAGCTTTTGTTTGTTGGAACATTTTGGGTTTTTTTGTTTGTTTTTTTTTCTGTACGTGGGCCTCTCACTGTTGTGGCCTCTCCCGTTGCGGAGCACAGGCTCCAGACATGCAGGCTTAGCGGCCATGGCTCATGGGCCCAGCCACTCCACGGCATGTGGGATCTTCCTGGACAAGGGCACGAATCCGTGTCCCCTGCATCGGCAGGCGGACTTTTAACCACTGTGCCACCAGGGAAGCCCTGTTGGAACATTTTTAATCACAGTTTTAATTTCAGAGTTTGTGATTGGTCTGTTAATATTTTCTATTTCTTCCTGGTTCAGTCTCGGAAGGCTGTGCTTTTCTAAGAATTTGTCCATTTCTTCCAGGCTGTCCATTTTATTGGCATAGAGCTGCTTATAGTAATCTCTCATGATCGTTTGTATTTCTGCAGTGTCAGTTGTTACTTCTCCTTTTTCATTTCTAATTCTATTGATTTGAGTCTTCTCCCTTTTTTCTTGGTGAGCCTAGCTAATGATTTATCAATTTTGTTTATCTTCTCAAAGAACCAGCTTTTAGTTTTATTGATTTTTGCTATTGTTTCCTTCATTTCTTTTTCATTTATTTCTGATCTGATCTTTATGATTTCTTTCCTTCTGCTAACTCTGGGGGTTTTTTGTTCTTCTTTCTCTAATTGTTTTAGGTGTAATGTTAGTTTGTTTTTTTGAGATGTTTCTTGTTTCTTCAGGTAGGGTTGTATTGCTATAAACTTCCCTCTTAGAACTGCTTCTGCTGCATCCCATATGTCTTGGGTCGTCGTATTTTCATTGTCATTTGTTTCTAGGTATTTTTTGGTTTCCTCTATGATTTCTTCAGTGATAACTTGGTTATTAAGTAGTGTATTGTTTAGCTTCCATGTGTTTGTATTTTTTACCTATATTTTTTTCCTGTAGTTGATATCTAGTCTCATAGCATTGGGGTTGGAAAAGATACTTGATACAATTTCCATTTTCATAAATATATCAATGCTTGATTTGTAACCCAAGATATGATCTATCCTGGAGAATATTCCATGAGCACTTGAGAAGAAAGTGTGTTCTGTTGTTTTTGGATGGAATGTCCTATAAATATTAATTCAGTCCATCTTGTTTAATGTATCTTTTAAAGGTTGTGTTTCCTTATTTATTTTCATTTTGCATGATCTGTCCATTGGTGAAAGTGGGGTGTTAAAGTCCCATAGTACGATTGTGTTACTGCTGATTTCCCCTTTTATGGCTGTTAGTATTTGCCTTATGTATTGAGGAGCTCCTATGTTGGGTGCATAAATATTTACAATTGTTATATCTTCTTCTTGGATTGATCCCTTGATCATTATGTAGTGCCCTTCTTTTTCTCTTGTAAAAGTCTTTGTTCTAAAGTCTATTTTTTCTGATATGAGAATTGCTGCTCCAGCTTTCTTTCTATTTCCATTTTCATGGAATATCTTTTTCCATCCCTTCCCTTTCACTCTGTATGTGTCCCTCAGTCTGAAGTTGGTGTCTTGTAGACAGCATATATATGGGTCTTGTTTTTGTATCCATTCATCCAGTGTATGCCTTTTGCTTGAAGCATTTAATCCATTTACATTTAAGGTAATTATTGATATGTATGTTCCTATTACCATTTTCTTAATTGTTTTGAGTTTGTTATTGTAGGTCTTTTCCTTCTCTTGTGTTTCCTGCCTAGAGAAGTTCCTTTAGCATTTTTTCTAAAGCTAGTTTAGTGTTGCTGAATTCTCTTAGCTTTTGCTTGTCTCTAAAGGTTTCAATTTCTCCATTGAATCTGAATGAGATCCTTGCTGGGTAGAATAATCTTGGTTGTAGTTTTTTCTCTTTCATCACTTTAGATATGTCCTGCCACTCCCTTCTGACTTGCAGAGTTTCTGTTGAAAGATCAGCTGTTAACCTTATGGGGATTCCCTTGTATGTTATTTGTTGTTTTTCTCTTGCTGCTTTTCATATTTTTTCTTTGTATTTTATTTTTGATAGTTTGTTTAATTTGTGTCTTGGCCTGTTTCTCTTTGGATTTATCCTGTATTGGACTGTCTGCACTTCCTGGACTTGATTGACTATTTCCTTTCCCACATTAGGGAAATTTTCCACTGTAATCTCCTCAAATATTTTCTCAGTCCCTTTCTTTTTCTCTTCTTCTTCTGGTTCCCCTATAATTCGAATATTGGTGCATTTAATGTTGTTCCAGAGGTCTCTGAGATTATCCTCAATTATTTTCATTCTTTTTACTTTATTCTGTTCTGCAGTAGTTATTTCCACTGTTTTATCTTCCAGATAACTTACTCGTTCTTCTGCCTCAGTTATTCTGCTATGAATCCTTCTAGAGAATTTTTAATTTCATTTATTGTGCTGTTCATCAGTATTTATTTGCTCTTTAGTTCTTCTAGGTCCTTGTTAAACATTTCTTGTATTTTCTCCATTCTATCGCCAAGATTTTGGATCATCTTTACTATCTTTATTCTGAATTATTTTTCAGGTAGACTGCCTATTTCCTCTTCATTTGTTTGGTCTGGTGGGTTTTTACCTTGCTCCTTCATCTCCTATATGTTTCTCTGTCTTCCCCTTTTCCTTAATTTACTATGTTTGGGGTCTCCTTTGCACAGCCTGCAAGTTCGTAGTTCCTGTTGTTTTTGGTGTCTGTCCACAGTAGATAAGCTTGGTTCAGTGGGTTGTGTAGGCTTCCCGGTGGAGGGGACTAGTGCCTGTTTTCTGTTGGATGTGGCTGGATCTTGTCTTTCTGGTGGGCAGGTCCACGTCTGGTTTTGTGTTTGGGGTGTCTGTGGCCTTATTATGATTTTAGGCAGCCTGTCTGCTAAATGGTGGGATTGTGTTCCTGTCTTGCTAGTTGTTTGGCCTATGACATCCAGTACTGTGGCTTGGTAGTCGTTGAGTGGAGCTGGGTCTTGGTGTTGAGTTGGAGATCCCTGCGAGATTTTTGCTCTTTGATATTGGTCTCTGGTCAACCAATGTCCTGAGCTCAGCTCTCCCAACTAAGAGGCACAGGCCTGATGCCAGACCAGGGCACCAAGACCCTGTCATCCACACAGCTTGGAATAAAGGGAGCAAATAGGAAAGAAAGAAAGAAAGGAAGGAAGAAAGAAAGAAAAAGAAAGAAAGAAAGGAAGGAAGAAGGAAGGAAAGAAAGAAAGAAAGAAAGGAAGGAAGGAAGGAAGGAAGGAAGGAAGAAGGAAAGAAAGAAAGAAAGAAAGAAAGAAAGAAAGAAAGAAAGAAAGAAAATAACATAAAATAAAATTATTAAAATAAAAAATAATTATTAAAAATTTTAAAAAAAGTAATAAGAAATAAGAAAGAAAGAAGAGAGCCCCCAAACCAAAAAACAAATCCACCAATGATAACAAGTGCTAAAAACTATCCAACAACAACAAAAAAATGGACAGACAGAGCCCTAGGAGAAATGGTAAAAGCAATGCTATACAGACAAAATCACACACAGATGTATAAACATACACACTCACAAAAAATGAAAAAAGGGAATATATATATATATATATATATATATTGTAGCCCCCAAAGGCCACTGCCTCAATTTGGGATGATTCATTGTCTCTTCAAGTATTCCACAGATGCAGGGTACATCAAGTTGATTGTGGAGATTTAATCCACTTCTCCTGATGCTGCTGGAGAGATTTCCCTTTCTCTTCTTTGTTCGCACTGCTACTGGGTTTCAGCTTTGGATTTGGCCCTGACTCTGCATATAGGTTGCCTGAGGGCATCTGTTCCCACCCAGACAGGACGAGGTTAAAGAAGCAGCTGATTTGGGGAGCTCTGCCTCACTCAGGCCAGTGGAGGGAGAATTCAGATTGCGGGGTGAGCCTGTGGTGGCAGAGACTGTCGTGACATTGCAAAAGCCTGAGGTGCACCTTGTGTTCTGGGAAAGTTGTCCCTGTAACACGGGACCCTAGCAGTGGCAGGCTGCACAGGCTCCCGGGAGGGGAGGTGTAGACAGTGACCTGTGATTGAACACAGGCTTCCTGATGGCTGCAACAGCAACCTTAGCACCTCATGCCTGTCTCTGGGATCTGAACTGATAGCTGTGGCTCACGCCCATCTCTGGAGCTTGTTTAGGTGGTGCTTTTAATCCCCTCTCCTCACTCACTGTGAAACAAAGAGGCAAGCCGGCAGCTCCAGACCTTTTCCTGGACACGCTCCCGACTAGCGTGATGCACTAGCCCCCTTCAGACTGTGTTCATGTAGCCAACCCCTGTTCTCTCCCTAGGATCCGACTTCCGAAGCTGGAGCCTCAGCTCCCAGCCCCGCCCACCCCGGCGGGTGAGCAGACAAGCCTCTCGGGCTGGTGAGTGCTGGCCGGCACTGATCCTCTTTGTGGGAATCTCTCTGCTTTGTCCTCTGCACCCTTGTTGCGGCACTCTCCTCTGTGTCTCTGAAGCTTCCCCCCTCCGTTAGCCACAGTCTCCACCCACAAAGGGGCTTACTAGTGTGTGGAAACTTTTCCTCCTTCACAGCTCCCTCTCACTGGTGCATGTCCCGTCCCTATTCTTTTGTCTCTTTTTTTCTTTTTTGTTTTGCCCTACCCAGGTACATGGGGAGTTTCTTGCCTTTTGGGAGGTCTGAGTTCTTCTTCCAGCGTTCAGTAGGTGTTATGTACACCACATGTAGGTGTATTTCTGATGTGTCTGTGGGGAGGAAGTTGATCTACATGTCTTACTCTTCCACCATCTTGAAGCTCCTCTAAAATTAGTTTTAAAGACATAATTATAGGCTCTAATCCTAGTAATATCTTTCAAGGAATTTAGTAATGCTTTTTATAAATTAACAATAATTAAAGACATAAATGCATGTTCTAATTTGAAACATAAAAAGAGAAAGAAATTTTCAGTGAAGTATAAATGTTACATATTTCTAGATGCACTTTAGAATGTCCCTCAGTCAACTCTAATGGAAAAGCAAAACAAAACAAAAGAAAAAAGCACAAGTGTGTGGTTTTCCAATTATTATTATACAAATATCCTAGCATATTATACTGATTATTATATTTTTATTGATTATTTTTATACTTTAAAAAATGGCTTTATTTGTTATATGCTAAGGAATATACTTTTGTCAGACAATAGTTAGCTTATACCATAGTTTATATTAGAGTTTACCTTTGGTGTTATAAATTATGTGGGTTTTGAAAAACGTAAAATGACATGTATTTACCTCTGTAGTATCATACATCAGGGTTTCAAGTTTTATCCATAGAATTACCTCTTTTAGGGCACTACATGAGTGGGCTGATCGCAAATAAGATCCCCTGAATGAAGACCCCCTGCCAAACTAGACTTCTAATTACTGCTTCTGTTACTGAGCAATAGGCATGCTGCCCAACAAGCATAGAAGTCAATACTATGGGGTCAATTTTTGATAAAATAAAAGCTTTATTGCAATGCCAACCTGCAAAGAGAAAAGAGCACACTCAAATCTGTCTCCCTGGTCTGGGGTTCAGTCAAATTTTTATGGATTAAGGGAAGAGGGTTTGTATATGGGGGCACTGGTGAGTTGAGTTTTCTCCCTTCTTGACCCTGACTCTTCTTGACTGCAGGGCTTTGGAACTTGGCCATTTATGGTAAGATGTGGTAAAGGGGTGTCAGCACTGGATCTTCCTGGGCAAAGGGCCCTTAACTTCTGAAAGGGATCCAGCATTCAGTTTCTGGTTGTGTCTTGGTTCTTTTGTTCTGAGGAGGGAAGAAATTTTATTCTGTATATTGTTTGAGGTCAAAATCTCCTCTGTGCATAAACTGTGGTTTTTTCTATTTTCACTGAAATACAGCTCAGTATCTTGTTAGAAACAGGAAAAGGCCACTTTGGTTCTGGTTCTGCAGTTACAAATGTCCCCTTTTTGTTGTTGACTCCTCAATCTTGAGGGATAAGGAGTGACAGCTGCTCTGGATACTTCCTGTTGGCAAGGATTATAGGCCTAAAAAGGACTTGAGAATACATTACAAACAGCAAGTACAGAGTTTGATAAGACAGAATATAAATCCTAGCAAGCACAAAACAATAATACCCAGTTTAAGCAATCTCTCAAATATAGACCTTATTTCCCATGGGTTTAATGAAAGATATTTTCTAAAAGATAGAATCCAGGTTCTTGTAATGACACAAGTTGCCTGATACCTAATTTTATCTAGATGGTTTTCTATTTCAGAGGGTGGATTAATATAAACACAAAATGATGAGTTAACTACTGCACAAACAGCTGCTTATTCAGGTAGTTTGTAACCAAGAAAATTCTCCTGTCTAATAGTTCCTTAAGAAATATAATGCCTTCTCCTGGGTACTGATGGCATAGGTTTCTCCTCTGTTTGAGCATTGCTTTAAGGGGCGAGTTTGAGGACAGCAGTCCTTTATATAGAACAGTCCAGTGCAGAGGCCCTTCTGAAATGGGAACTAAATCTGAGTCAATTTCCTTCCATTTCACTGTGCATGATGTAGTTCAAAATACCTGATAAGTGTCCTTCCATCTAGCTTTGAAATAGTCCTTTGAATGATGTGTTTTCCAATGTGCATAATCTTCTTATTGCAGGTCACAAAGCATCTGATTTTCATCCAAAGATATGTTACTGCAGTAAGCTTTGGAAACAATCCTAGCATATCTTCTTAATAATCAATTACACTCCATAATAACACAACATAGCAACAAGGAGACATTCTGGAAGGGAGTCTTAGGCAGTAAATACAAAAGCTCAAAGACAATTAACAGCACTAGAACTTAATATCGATGAAAAATGTATTACTAAAACAGATTTTTTCTCTCTAAAAGTATTTTCTTTCATTTCTACCAAATATAGCCAAATTAAGACTAATTTGTTTGCAAAATAAATCTAGTTTCAGTTACCTTGACCTGACTATTTACATACATGTAATTGATCATATAGGCTCTTTTAAACTTGCCTTTGCTGGAACATTCCATAAGGAATCTGAGATTGAACTTTTAAAAACCCTATCAAAGCCAGGGAAGCCACACCAAGGGCTTTCTATAAGATTACCCAAAAACAAATGATAATGGAGATACGATGACCCAAAACCTATGGGATGCAACAAAAGCAGTTCTAAGAGGGAAGTTTATAGCAATACAATCCTACCTTAAGACACAGGAAACATCTCAAATAAACAACCTAACCTTGTACCTAAAGAAAAGAGAGAAAGAAGAACAAAATAACCCCAAAGTTAGCAACAAGAAAGAAATCATAAAGATCAGATCAGAAATAAATGAAAAAGAAATGAAGGAAATGATAACAAAGATCAATAAAATTAAAAGCTGGTTCTTTGAGAAGATAAACAAAATTGATAAAGCATTAGTCAGACTCATCAAATAAAACAGGGAGAAGACTTAAATCAATAGAATTAGAAATGAAAAAGGAGAAGTAACAAATGACACTGCAGAAATACAAACGATCATGAGAGATTACTACAAGCAACTCTATGCCAATAAAATTGACAACCTAGAGGAAATGGGCAAATACTTAGAAATGCACAACTGCTGAGACTGAACCAGGAAGAAATAGAAAATATGAACAGACCAATCACAGGCACTGAAATTGAAACTGTGATTAAAAATCTTCCAACAAACAAAAGCCCAGGACCAGATGGCTTCACAGGCGAATTCTATCAAACATTTAGAGAAGAGCTAACACCTATCCTTCTCAAACTCTTCCAAAATATAGCAGAGGGAAGAACACTCCCAAACTCATTCTACGAGGCCACCATCATCCTGATACCAAAACCAGATAATGATGTCACAAAAAAAGAAAACTACAGGCCAATATCACTAATGGATATAGATGCAAAAATCCTCAACAAAATACTAGCAAACAGAATCCAACAGCACATTAAAAGGATCATACACTATGATCAAGTGGAGTTTATTCCAGAAATGCAAGAATTCTTCAATATACACAAATCAATCACTGTGATACACCATATTAGCAAATTGAAGGAGAAAAACTATATGATTATCTCAATAAATGCAGAGAAAGCTTTCGACAAAATTCAACACCCATTTACGATAAAAACCCTGCAGAAAGTAGGCATAGAGGGAACCTTCCTCAACATAATAAACACCATATACGACAGAACCCGCAGCCAACATCATCTTCAATGGTGAAAAACTGAAACCATTTCCACTAAGGTCACGAACAAGACAAGGTTGCCCACTCTCACTACTATTATTCAACATAATTTTGGAAGTTTTATCCCCAGCAATCAGAGAAGAAAAAGAAATGAAAGGAATCCAAATCGGAAAAGAAGAAGTAAAGCTGTCATTGTTTGCAGATGACATGATACTCTACATAGAGAATCCTAAAGATGCTACCAGAAAACTACTAGAACTAATCAATGAATTTGGTAAAGTAGCAGGATACAAAATTAATGCACAGAAATCTCTGGCATTCGTATACACTAATGATGAAAAATCTGAAAATGAAATTAAGAAAATACTCCCATTTACCATTGCAACAAAAAGAATAAAATATCTATTAATAAACCTGCCTAAGGAGACAAAAGACCTGTATGCAGAAAATTATAAGACATTGATGAAATAAATTAAAGATGATACAAATAGATGGAGCGATATACCATGTTCTTGGATTGGAAGTATCAACATTGTGATAATGACTCTACTATCCAAAGCAATCTACAAATTCAATGCAATCCCTATCAAACTACCACTGTCATTTTTCACAGAAATACAACAAAAAAAAATTACAATTTGTATGGAAACACAAAAGACCCCAAATAGCCAAAGCAATCTTGAGAACAAAAAATGGAGCTGGAGGAATCAGGCTCCCTGACTTCAGACAGTACTACAAAGGTACAATAATCAAGACAGTATGGTTCTGGAACAAAAACAGAAATATAGATCAATGGAACAGGATAGAAAACCCAGAGATAAACCCATGCACATATTGTCACCTTATCTTTGATAAAGGAGGCAAGAATATACAGTGGAGAAACTACATCCTCTTCAATAAGTGGTGCTGGGAAAATTGGACAGGTACAAGTAAAAGTATGAGATTAGAACACTCCCTAACACCATACACAAAAATAAGCTCTAAATGGATTAAAGACCTAAATGTAGGACCAGAAACTATCTACCTTTTAGAGGAAAACATAGGCAGAACACTCTATGACATAAATCACAGCAAGATCCTTTTTGACCCACCTCCTAGAAAAATGGAAATAAAATCAAAATTAAACAAATGGGACCTAATGAAACTTAAAAGCTTCTGCACAGCAAAGGAAACCATAAACAAGACCAAAAGACAACCCTTGGAATGGGTGAAAATATTTGCAAATGAAGCAACTGATGAAGGATTAATCTCCAAAATTTACAAGCATCTCATGCAACCCAATTACAAAACAACAACAACCCAATCCGTCAATGCGCAGAAGACCTAAATAGACATTTCTCCAAAGAAGATATACAAATTGCCAACAAACACATGAAAGAATGCTCAACATCATTAATCATTAGAGAAATGCCAATCAAAACTACAATGAGGTATCACCTCACACCAGTCAGAATGGCCATCATCAAAAAATCTAGAAACAATAAATGTTGGAGAGGGTGTGGAGAAAAGGGAACCCTCCTGCACTGTTGGTAGGAATGTAAATTGATACAGCCACTATGGAGAACAGTATGGCGGTTCGGTAAAAAACTACAAATAGAACTACCATACGACCCAGCAATCCCACTACTGGGCATATACCCTGAGCAAACCATAATTCAAAAAGCATCATGTACCAATATGTTCTTTGCAGCTCTATTTACAATAGCCAGGACATGGAAACAACCTAAGTGTCCATCAACAGATGAATGGATAAAGAAGATGTGGCACATGTATACAATGGAATATTAGTCATAAAAAGAAACAAAATTGAGTTATTTGTAGTGAGGTGGATGGACCTAGAGTCTGTCAAACACAGTGAAGTAAGTCAGAAAGAGAAAAACAAATACTGTATGCTAACACCTATATATGGAATCTAAGAAAATAAAAAAATAAAAAAGTCATGAAGAACCTAGGGGTAAGATGGGAATAAAGACACAGACCTACTAGAGAATGGACTTGAGAATATGGGGAGGGGGAAGGATAAGCTGTGACAAAGTGAGAGAGTGGCATGGACATATATACACTACCAAACGTAAAATAGATAGCTAGTGGGAAGCAGCCACATAGCACAGGGAGATCAGCTCGGTGCTTTGTGACCAGCTAGAGGGGTGGGATAGGGAGGGTGGGAGGGAGGGAGATGCAAGAGGGAAGAGTTTTAGGAACATATGTATATGTATAACTGATTCGCTTTGTCATTTTTCACAGAAATAGAACAAAGCAGAAACTAATACACCATTGTAAAGCAATTATACTCCAATAAAGATGTTAAAAAAAAAAAAAGATTACGCCTGCAATATCTATAGATCTGGGTAAATTCCTCTCTTCTCAAAGTCCCTAAAATATCCTGAGATTCTTGCATCTGTCAGGAAGTGGCCACTTTTATTCACCTGATAAGGCTGCTGAGAATCCTACAAGCCGGGTACCAGGTTGTTTTTCCAAGTGGCTTCATGACTGTATAAAGTTTACCTCAGTACTTTAAAATTGTCTGGTCATTCTATGTATATTCTCAAGTATGATATTTCAGTAAAAGCTATGGCAGCATAACCAATGTTTCCAATTACGTTCTAAGGAGAAGAGATCCTTATTGAATTTATGCAAATAAATATATTGCCATAAAGATTAGAATACTCGCTAATAGTTTCCAAAATCTGGAGGAATCAAGTAGAGAGAAAGGATAAATGTTTCAATTCTGCTTACAAAAATATAATTTACCAAGTGATTGTAAGTCATAATTAGCTTAAGGGAAAAAGGTTTTCTTATATCTAAAAAAATACAGATTAAAAGTCAGTAATATTTCAGTCAAAAAACCCATGAAAATTATAACTATATTCATCAGTTCACTCAGTTCCATGTAACTAATCCTTGATCTTACTTTTCTGTTAACAGTTTCATGAAGCCATCCGAGTTTCCACTACAAGTTTTTACTATATTAGTCAGTTCAGTGGTATGATATGAAAGTTATCAGAAACCTGTACTTGTCAAAAGATCTTTTCTATGAAGCTGAAGTATTTTTGCAAAGGCATAAGAGTAAAACAAAGTAGTCTGGAGGCACTTAGGGTCGGTGACAAGAGCCTGCAGCCCACAGGGAGCTACAGAGTCTCAGGCAGGTGGTCACAGGACATTGGTCCCTTAATTGTTAGCAGAAATTGTTACTAAGCAAAGAGCTCACTGCCTGACATGCATAGAAGCCAAAACTGTGGCACAGACTTTTGAGAAAATAAAAAGCTTTATTGCATGGTCAACGTACAAGGAGGCATGTCTCAAATCTGTCTCTCCAATCTGGGGTTTGGTCAAACTTTTATGAGTTAGAAGAGGAAATATTTTGAAGAGCTGGCAAGGCAGTTTTCCACTGGAGGACTTTGGCGCTTAGCCATTTATGATAAGGTGTGATGAAGGGGCTTCAGCACCAGATCTTCCTGGACACACTTTACTTCTGAAAGTGTTATGGTGTTCAAGTTCTGGTTATTCCCCTGTCCTCTGGTTCTGTCTGTGGGAGAAACTTTGGTTCTAGGAGTTGTTTGAGGTCAAAATCGTCTCCTCTACACATGCTTCACCTGCATGAATTGTGGTTTTGTTCTCTTGTCTCTGAAAAAGAACTCCATATCTTATTAGTAAAAGGATAGGGACAGCTTGGGACAGTTCCACTTGTTGCATATTGCCTTGTTTATCTTCTATTCACCTGACAAGATCCCATTACCTTTTTAATGTCGATCTTTTGTTGAATTAGGTTGACAATTTTTATGACCTCTTAACATTGTGACTTATATCCCTGTCTCTACCTCCACCCTCCACGTTCATACAGTACATTGGGTCAAACCCACCTGACTCCATCAGTCCCCTTGTTTTGGGTATTAATTCCTTTTTAATATTCATATACTAAGCTTGCTATGAGGGACACTGCTTGCTTAAATCATGATATGGTCTTTAATACACAAGCATTAAATTCCAATGAACAGAAGAAAAAGCTACCATTTATCTTAAAATTAAACTTCCCTATTATCTTTACTATTTATTGTGATTGCAGAACAAAGGAACAACATATATTATTTCAGTAATAAACATTACAGACTCAAATTTTATTTTAAGTACTGCTAGTTTATTTGGACCCTGTGACACTCTTGGGAGTTATCTCGTCTAATGGAGCATAACATTATAGAATCTTAGAAATTTGGGGGATCATAACATTTATATAGCTCTCTCCATGTGTGCTCCAAATGAGGAGATTGAAACCTCATTGCCTAATGGGAGTTTCCCAATACCATTCAATTAGTTGGTAGCAATGGAGGACTAAAATCTAGGTTTCTTTATTCATGGAAAGGATATTATTCTGTATATTATTTATAAGGTAAATGGTTTGGAAGAGAATGGAGGTATGGAAGTAGAAGTCCATGAGGACTGCCTTTCAGAGAGCCTCATAGTATAACTCTATGTTGTTAAACTTACAAAGGGCAAAATTTATGTGATACAATAAGAAGTGCCTATTTGGTCTTTGTCTGCTTCCTGGCATACATTTCTTAAAATACTTGGAATATCCAGAGTGATGAATGTCTTGTATGTTAATGAGATGACTGGTGGCTGAGAGCCCCTAGATGTCTTCAGGATGGGGGCTGGTCACCAGAAAGACTAAGGAATGATTAGATGATTAGAACTTATAACCCCACACCCAACCTACAGGACAGGAGAGGGGCTGGAACTTAAGTTCAATCACCAATGGTTAATGATTTAATCATTTTTGCCTACATAGTGAAACCTTCATAAGAATCTCTGAATGATGGGTCTGGAGAGCTTTTGAGTTGGTGGATGCATCAGCATGCTGGGAGGATGGTACACAAAAAATCCACAGGGACAGTAGCTCCTGTGCCCAGGACCCTCCTGGAGTTTGCCTAATGTACATCTTCACCTGGCTGTTTATTTTTATCCTTTATAATAAATTGATAACTGTAAGTAAAGTAATTCTCTGAGTTCTATGAGTGGTTATAGAAGATTATCAAGTGTGAGGGGAGGTCATGGGAGCCCCCAATTTATAACCAGCCAGTCAGAAATATGGGAGGCCTGGGGCTTGTGATTGGCATCTTATGAGGGGGGCAGTTTTGTGGGAATGGATCATTAAACTGTGGGGTCTCTGCTAATCCCAGGTAGCATCTAAATTGAATTGTAAGACACGCAGTGGGTATTGGGAAAATCAGAGAACTGGTTGGTGTGGGAAAAAATAAAAACAAACCCACACACTTGGTGTCAGAAGTGTTAGTAAAAACACAAGAGTCTGATTCTCAGAACTGCAGATTCAAAAATGTAACTTTATGACTATTCCCCCAAAGATCATACTCTATGATAGCAAACACATTAAAATTTTTTATGAGGCAGATAGCTATGCTAGTTTTTAAATTTATAGTAGAAATATATTTTCAAGGACAAGAATCAGGTGTTCTTTATCCAGGATTTCAAAGAATTTCTGAATTAAAAATTTAGCAAATTATTTGAAAGATAATGTATTTAGCAAGTGTTGATCAAAAGTAGTTGACATTTGTTGTCTTTATAAAAGCTTTTATCATTTAAGATGTATCTAATATTTTCCAACTGAATAAACTCTTTATAGGAGATTTAACCTTATAAGCAGATAGAAGGAATTCTGGGTTGTTGACTGTTGCTCATTGATGCTTTAATATACTCTATGGAAGAATGTACACATACACACACACACATTACGAGAACATTCTGCTCTTTATTATGGGAAATGCTCTTTTTTGGACTAAAATAAATAAATAAATAAATAAATAAATAAGATGTCATTATTCTACCAGTAGGTTTTCTTTGATGTTCAAAACCTTTCTTAGAAGGGTATTATGATTACTCATTATTTCAAGCAAAGGCAGTAAGTATGCACAAAGCTAAGTCTTAACATGTGGCAAGTCTGATGGTGGTAAATATTAAGTAAATGTAAGCTATTGAAATAAGTATGCTGCTATATATATATATATATATATATTTATTTATTTATTTATTTACTTAATCAATTAAAATAAAGAATGAAAGCCTTAACAGTATACAAACAGGCAAGATTTTATTAAAACCAAGTCCAGATTTATAGATAAAGGCACACATGTATTATGCCATTGCTTCCATTTTTAACTTAACCACTCATTATAAATAAATAGTGAGCAAGATTGCATTCCTTTCTTGCTAATGAAGAACGTGAAGAGGTTAAAAAATGGGGGAATGGTTTGTTTGAGTAATTGATGGTGACTCTCCCTCCTAAAGCTCTAATGGGTGATGGTACAAAATGCTGAAGGTTTTTTGCATCCAGGCATACATGCAGACATGCCTTGGAAACATACCAATCAATGTGACATGCTTCCTAGTTTGCCCCCAGGGTCAGCAAGAGTACCAGTACTGTCTGAGGAACATCGTTGTATGTCCAATAGTCAAATCCCACCTAAGATTTTGGATAGAACTGAACATTGCCTGCGTATGACAGACTTTAAGTAAGAAACTTTTCTTGAATTCAAACCAAGGTATTTATTTAATAAATGCCTCAAATGTTATTGTGAAAAGTCAGCTTCTCTTGCGTTAGTAGTCTCTCAGCAGTGAGTGGCAGCTGCACATATACCAGCTCATTTAAGGATCTCTATATTCCTTCTTGAACATTTTGTTAAAATTTAAATACACTGTCAGGAAATAAACAGTTCCTTGATGATGAGCACTGGCTTACTCTACCCTCACTCCCTCCACACAGTTGTGCGTTTCTTTTAAATGCATATTTGACCAAAACAATTACCTGTTTAAAATTCTCCAGTGCCTCCACCCCCTTTCACCTTTCTATATAGAAAGGTCTATATATAGAAGATTTCACATACAAATATTGTATGCAAATATCATAAACTGGTCCTTGTTAATAAAAATTTTGATATCCATCTGAAGAGCAGTAATATTGATTATTCACAGTTTATGTGCAAACATTGAGCCACCTCATGACTTGGTCTTTACAAAACCCTTTTGTCTGGCATGTTCAGGCAGGGTTTCCATAGATCTACTGAACTAAATACCAAATGGCATGCAATTCCACTTATCTGTCCTTCATGCTTATCTATATTTATCATCTACCTATCTATCAATTATCTATCTAATCTATGTATTGTATCAAAATAGATAAGGATCTTAAATATAACTACAAAATATTTTGGTTCTTGACTCCAAGAGCAAATGGTATAAGGCGGTTTAAGATAATTTCTTTTTTAAATTATGTGATCAAACTGCTATACACAGTATATGTAGAAAGAATCAGAGTTAATACCTTGAACACAATACCTGAAATCTTTCATAAATAAATGCAAAAGTCAACATTCTATCATATTTTCATGATCAGTTTTCTAAATAATCCTCTAAATGGATTAACCAAAAATAAAATATTCAACTTTTAGTACAATTTGACCCAGTGATTTATTTCTGATAATCTTTAATAAAGGTATACTTGCCATACAGAAAAATGTTTTATCCATAATAGTATTTAATGCACCAAAAATTAGAAAGAATCTCAACTTCAGCAACAGAGAATTACTTTATTATGTAAAAATATAATGGAATATTATTCATACATTAAATTTTTAATTAACATTAAAATACTAATACAATAATATTAAGTGAAACATAGTTTGAAAATTGTATATGAAATATAATTTTAATTTAACAAGTGTATCAAGAATCAACTGTAAGAAATTACACTGAACTATTAACAATACTTGTATTGGGCAATGAAATGTGAATTTTTTCCTATTTTTTTTTATTATCTATTTCTCAAATATCCTTAAAATGTGCACAACTTTAATATTCAAAAAATAAACTAAACTTCATTTAAAAAGAAGAGTTAAGAAGAATGTGGCAATTCATCATCAGAGCTTAGAGGGTTCAATTATTATCTGTTGTAGTCTTCCCCAGATGATTCTCCACTAAATTTTACTTACATTTTTTTTTAACAAACATAAAAGTAAGCTATTTGATTCTGTTATAGATTTTATAGCTTCATTAAGTTAGAAACAAATTAGCTGGCAATTTGTTTTGGGAACATGTAATAGCTGCCTTATTGGTAGATAAGTTATTAAAGTATATCTCCCAACAAATTAAAAACATATACCTCGCCTTATTTGTTAGAATTTCAAACATATACAGAGACTTCATCTTATCCAAATAGAAAAATCAAAGGAATACTTAAATTACATATGTTTTTCACTTGAGGCTACTCTTTGTTTGAACTTCCCATAATTTTTGAGTTATATGAGATTATATTGAGCATTTTCTTGTTAAAAATTGAAGAAATCATGTAATTTTGATATTTCTCTGTAGAAAATATCTCATCAACATTAGCAGTCAACTGTTACGAAATCTTTCATTTAAAAACCTAAAGAAGCTTTGCAAATTTGTTTCATCACAACAAACTCAGAGTGCTCTTATTTAATCAGCTACTCCTCTCTGATTAAATCGTTTGTGGTCCATAACCATAGCCATAAAGCATAAACAATTGCCCCTAAATGACCAACACAAAGCAAATTTGAAAAGAAGAAAATAATATATTGGAATCAAATAGTAAAGACCAAAGCCTTTGTCTTGCAAATAAAAATAAAATAGAAAAATCTTTATTAAAATCTTAGAATTATGAAAACCTATTCCTTTATTTAACAGTACATCCCTCATGTGTTTTACTTGATACTACTTTGAATAAAAATAATAATCACAGTAACAAAGACCACTTACTGAGCATTCAGTATGTCCCAATATCCCAATATCTATGCTATTACATTGACAAT
This sequence comes from Delphinapterus leucas, assembly GCF_059928025.1. Lineage (NCBI taxonomy): Eukaryota > Metazoa > Chordata > Mammalia > Artiodactyla > Monodontidae > Delphinapterus > Delphinapterus leucas. Next base: position 35,386,583 of record NC_143147.1, read on the forward strand.
TTTTTTAAAAAAATTATTCTGTTTAATTTTAAAAAAAATTTTTGAAGCACAACATATATACAGAAAAAAATATCATTAAGTGAAGAGCTCATTATTTTTCACAAAATATACACTCTCTAACAATCACCAATATTAAGAAATAGAACATTAGTAAAACCCTTGAAGCAAACTGATGTTCTCTCCCAGTCATTAACTCCTCTGCTTTAGTAACTATCCTTCTGATTTCTATCACTATAGATAGATTTATATTACATATAATTGTGTGACTGAATTTTTTCATTCAACATTACGTTTAAGAAAGTCATCCACACTTTTGTGTTTAGGCATAATTTTCAATTCTTATTGCTTCTAGTATTTCACTGGATAAATATAACATAGGCTATTCATCCACTTTTCTAATGTTGAACATTCAAGTGACTCTAGATTTTTGACTTAAATAGCATTGCTATGAACATTCATGTATGCTCAACTTTAGTAAGTACTGCTCAAAAGATTTCAGAAGTGTCTGTGCCAATTTACACATCCACCAATGATGGAACATCAACCTTTAGTACTGTTTATCTTTTCATGTCAAAGGTTGAAAACTTTATCCTTTTTTTGAGATATGCCTATTGGAGTTTTTAAACAATGTTTCTACTTACATATGTGTATATGTATATATATATATATATATATATATAAATAAACATATATGTATATATATTATGACTTTCTATTCTTTAAATGTTTCTGCTTACATATATTTTTTCCTATGGCTTTCTATTCTTTAAATGTTATATTTTAACAAATATGAATTTTTAAATAGAAGTAGTTACATTTTTCATATTTTGGTTTTATGGTTCTGAATTATGTCCTGATAAAGACATCTTAACCTATTCTAAGATTTTTTTTTTTCTATAGGAGCAAGAAACTATTAAAACTTCTGTTTAGGCTTTCAGCCTTTATCTTAACCTCCCACATTGCACCATACCCTATGGCAAATTCTTCAGTGGGCAGACTCAAGTGCCTGGCTCACTTCTCTGTATCTCACTTCAAGTCTTGTCTACCTTGAAAGTCCCAAATTCCAATTTTTACATTCCAAATCCAGTAAAATGTTCAAAAGTTCTGTTCTTTTTTCTGCCTGTCTTTTTAGTCTTATGCCACTGTAATTCAGTGAAAGCTCCAAGAGGAAAAACAGCATGCGGATTCAGGGCTCTCCTCAGTGAATTTCTTTCTCTCTGAGATCTTGGCTCCTCCATCGCTGGCTCCTTCAGCAGCTTTCCAATACCTTCAAAAAGATACATTTTTATTCAGTTTTTCTAGCTATTCTTAGTGAGAGTATTGGTCTGCTACAAGTTGTTCCATCATAGTCCTATTTCAAGCATTTTTTACTAAACCCAAATGGGGTAAGTTCTATTGCAGACGTTTAAAACATAAGTGGACTCAGATATGGTAATGTAATAGAACCATGGTCACAAAGTCAATGAACAGCAGATTTGGATCTCAAATTCAGATCTATCTGATTTTAAAAGTATTGCTATTAATACTGTACTTTTTATCACCATAATTTAGTGTTTCCAGTTACTCTACATTTATACTAGATTTTCGAGTAGTCTATAATAAATAGTCCACACTTTAAAAGGCTGAGTTATTAAATTTTTTTTAAAAGTAAAAATAAAACCTCTGTTTTTAAAGTGAGTCAAAACAAACAAACAAACAACAACAACAACAAAAACAGATGATGCACTTCCTTGCCTATCATGGGCTTCACCTACATCAGCGTTTCTTCACTGGACGCTATTGAGAGTGGGTGGATAATTCTTTATTGAGAAACAGCTAGCCTGTGTGCTGGAAGATGTTTAACAGCATCCCAGGCCTCTACACACTAGATGCCAGCAATATCACCCAGGTGTTACAAACAACTATGTCTCCAGACAATGCCAACTGTCCCCTGGGAGATAAAATCACTATCAGTTGAGAACTATTGACCTCTAGTAAAAGGTAATTTTGAATAGGGTATGCCACTCACTTCAAACTCATAGTATTTTCCTTCTTTGTTGGTGGAAACTGTAAAGTACAACGTAATTTTTTTTTCAAACTCCCACTAAATCTGGAGGACCATAAAACTTAAATTCAATAGGATACACACAGTGGGATCTGCACACTCAGAAATAAGACAAAATAGTTGAGAAACAGTGGAAAGTGTCTTTCTGGTTGTGTCCTTCTCTGAATAGAAATCTGTAAAATAATAAATAAGCTGTCAAGCTTGGCATAGCTTAGCCTTTTCTTTCATAATTCCCCACAGTATCCTTACAAGAAGAGTTTAATTCCTATTGAATTTTTATCCAGATTTAGTAAAAAGCAATACAAATCTTTCTCTAGCCCTTTGCTATTCCCCTACCTACCACATCATCACTCTTTTTCTTCCCAGAGTAAGGAGTTTAGCTTTCTGTTTTCAGTAGGGCTGGAAACTGACACTTATGCTGAAATTATGAAAAATGTGCTCTGAATTTATTTCAACAGAGCAGGACTACTTGAGATCCTGACATGTGCAGAGTATTTCAACTTGGAATCAGGTCAACTGCCAAATAATTCCATGCATCTCCTTCAGGGTAACAACTTTTGCTTATTCATCTTTTTGTTTCTAACCCTAATACAGTGCCTGACATTAGTGAAACTAATACTAGTGAATATCTGCCAAGTACTTTCATGACTAAAATGAATATATAAACATGTAAATATTCAAAGAACATATTATCCACATTGATTTGTAGGAAAAAAAACATATATGAATTCACACACACACACACACACACTCAAGACACTGTGATGTGACTTCTTTTAAGGAAGAACATATTGCCCTAATTATAGCTCATTGCATTATTTGAGGCAGCCAGTGAACACTATTTTGAATTTCTACTGTATAATAATAACACCATGTTACTTGTTTTTATATCCTCCAATAGATAATCACTTGTAATTTAAAAAATATATTTAGAACATAAGGGCAGAAAACTGTCCTGATAAACCTAGACATATTGGGGTATGAGAGATAAAGAAGTAATGCTGAAAATTGTTATAGATAGCTCACTTTAGTTGAGAGACCAAAGAAAAAAGCTATACTCTGTAATAAGCATAAAAGATCAAACTTACCTATCTCAAAGAGAAGAATGAATAGGTATATCCCTTATGCTATACACTGCAATGAGCATCACTAATGAAGATTTGCTTTTGAATCAATGGAGAAAACAGGAGTTCATGGACAAATATATATATTTTGGCTATTACAGTACGTGCTTTCTTTTTCTTTTTAAAATTGGTAATATGCTTTTTCTGTCAATATAATTATTAAGCAAAATTGCTAAAATCCACAAAATGAAGCAAAATAATATGCAAAAAGGTACTATATACAAAAACTATTAATGAATATCAAGAACTCATGGATTGTATTAGTCTGTTCAGGTTGCTATAAAAGAATATCACAGACTTGGAGGCTTAAAACAACAGAAATGTATTTCTCGTAGTTCTGAAGGTTAGAGGTTCAAGATCAGGCTGCTAGCATAATTCAGTTCTGGTCAGAACCTTCTTTCAGGTTGCGGGTGGCTGTTTTTTTGTATCTTCGAATGGCAGAGAGAAAAGAGAAGCAAGATTTCTCTTGGGATTCTTATAAAGGCAATAATCTTGTTCATGAGGGTTACTGTTAGCACTCTTCAGACCTCAGCTAATCCTAGTTACCTTCCAAAGCCCTGACCTCATGATACTATTACATTGTTGGAAGGGTTTCAACACGTGAATTTGGGGGGGACACAAACATTTAGTCCATAACATGGGTGTTATTGGGTTTGGGCTCATTACCATCTCATTACTTATGTTTGCATTTTCGTGCCTTTGCCTGTACTGTTTCCCTTTCTGGAAACATGTTAAACCCTTCTTAAAGGTATATTTTTTAGAAGATTCAATCATGATTAAATGTACCTTCTCTTGGTCAACTACAAATTGGTACTTGCCATTGGCACTTGCCATCTACCTCTGCAAGGAATAAATCATGTGCTGCTGCAGCTGCTGACTTTCAACACCCCCTGAAAGGAGTTCGGGTGGAGAGCAGAAATGAGGCACCCTGTGCTCTGGGAAAAACTGGCAGAACAGGTCTTCAGATAGTTAGATATTTTCAGGAGCTGACTTTATAGTTAGATATTTTCAGGAGCTGACTTTATGAGCCCAATTCTTATATCTCCTCATATCTAGAAAAACACTAAAATCCTTCAATGGTGATGACTGCTCCTCGTGAGTAGCAGAAACCTTCCAAAAAAAAATATGTGCTCGATTGAATGTACTCCCCCTTCACCAAAATCATATATATACTGACCTTCCCCCCTCCCTCTTTGGAGCAGTTTCTCAGAGCTATCTGGGTGTTGTCATCCAGGCTGCAGTCCTAATTTTGCCCCAAATAAAACTTAACTTACAACTCTCACGTTGTGCATTTTTTAAAGTCAACATCTTGATAAATTTTTTGAGTCATCATCTTGAATTCTTTCTAGATTCCTTCCTATGAACTCCCACTGAGTTCTCTTCAGAAATTTAACATGGCACCCATCATACTGACTTTCAGTTGATAGTTTATTTGCCTACCTCTCCAAATTGTCTACAGATATAATTGTCCATGAGTAATAATCTATGGCTACCATCAGGACAGGATTCACCTTGATCCTATTATATATTAAGGGCTTCACCAATAAATAGATGAAGAAAGAAGAAAGAACAGAAGGAAGGAAAAAAAAGAAAAGCATGAAACAGTAATTGCTCAGTATAAGTGCACAGGCTAATCACGGTGCCCTGCCAAAAATCAGTGCAACATACCCCAGAGGTCCTTCGGTTTATATAAACAAAGACAGGTTACCCTAAATAAAAGTTTAACTTTAATAATGTTAACTATTGTGAGAAAAAAGTAAAATATTACTTGTGGGAGGTTTTCCTTCCTTCATCCTCTTCATACATTTTTTTCCCTTTACATTTCATACACATCTTAAAAGGAATAAACTAAATTAAATATATAAATATAATGCAATGCTCTATAAAGAAACAAAATCCAAGCCATATCATGTTAGCAAATTCTCAACCTGGCAGATTCTCTAATAAACCTCTAGAACAGAAATTTAGCTCTCAGCTTTAAAACAAGATATTGCCTAAAATATATCATTCATGCATCATTGCTCTACCAATATCAGAGCAATGATTACTGACTCATTAAATCCTCCAGTTAAGGGGTGTTTGCACCTAGATATCTAAAATGGTAATTTGGCTGGCTGTGCAGTAAATATTTAGCTGGTCAGGCCTAAAATTGCCAATATATTGACTTGAGCATTTGATGTCACTTCTAGCATGCTAGAAGTGCTAACATTTTGCAATGTAAGCTGAATTCTTAACTGCTTTATGGTTCCCTAATTTGAAGGTAGCTTTTTGGTTACACTGAACCTAACGATCTTTCCCAGACAAATTGGGGAATATTGGTGTGTTGAAATGCTAATGTTAACCAAAACTCTTTCTTGGTATTTAATAATATTTTTGCCCCTGTAACCTGATTCACAGCTGATGAGAGTTTTAAGGGCTCATTTCCTCTGGAAGGGTCAGGTTTCTAGCTTGCTGTGGAGACAAACCATTGCAAAATAAATGGTACCAGGCAACTATTTTTAACCAAACTATTGCTTCGTAGAGTAAGATGTTTACATTAATTTTTCTTCCAAAATTGTAGGATTTCTCTCCTTGAGGGAAGTTCAAAAGATATTCAAACTATTCTTTTTTTTCAGATGCATTTCAAAATCAAAGATTTTCTCTATACCTTCAGAGATGGAAAAAAAGGAGAGAGAGTAGAATAATACTTACTTTTGTGCATTTGGCCCTTCTGAGAATGAAACATCTCTATAACAGGCTGTAATAATTTTTTCTTGTGTGAATGCTCACATAAATAATGATCATTTTTATATGGGCCTTGAGACAGCAGAATTCATATTTATTAGATATATTTAATTCTGTATCTCACAAAGTGCTCACGCATAAGCATCCATAACACAGTGTCACACATAATGAAAACAAAAAGGCACCTGAATACAGGAAGTACACATAGCATAGAACACTCTGTGAATTGCTCTTCTCTGTGAAACCCTGCAAAATGTTCTCCTCTTATTACAGATATAGTTTTAGCTAGCTCAGTTCTGTCAACTCAGTAAGAGGTTTGTGATCTCTTATTTTTTAGTGTCTCCATCATAATAAAATAATGATGACATAAGATATATTCAAACTAAACTAAAATTATTCTCATTTGGCAAGAGATCATCTTAATAAAATAACATGTTTAAATACTTTTAGTATGAGGATGCACTAAATACTCATAGAAAAAAATTGATGTTTTCTCCACAGATGCACTCTGAATCTATTATTCATTACTGCTTTAAATAAATGCCATATGCACACTTTGGAAAATAACATTCAACATCAATGACAAGATATAGTATAGCCCAAGAGGGGATTTGTGAGCTTTCATATCATGGGATGCCTTATTTCCAGATCATAAACTTGACTAAGTTTCATGTCTCAGGAATTGCAAATCTATTGCTAATGATTCATCTTAAGAAATGCCTGTTGCTTCATGTAACTTGAACGGACATGAAACAAACTGTAAAGTATATACAGTAAGCTCTCACGGCCACTTCTAGATCTCCCTCACTAGGCAATTGGAGTTAACTCTTCATTTTAATAGCCAAAGTGCAAATATATATAATTTAGAATATTTTTTTCCAGCCAAGGTACATAGCAGGAAAAAAACAACTAATATAATTTTGAGTCATTGGTAAACTTAAGTAATCTTGTACCAAGAAAAGTTTTATGAGAAGTCACAGGCTCTACTTAAGTTGAGAGAAAAGGGAAGTATGTGAAGCCCAAAGACTTTTCAGTTTCAAAAGGCTTTTTCTTATATAGAGTCAAGAATCATAACTTCATTGGTACATAGTGAGTTTACAAAGTTATCCTTTGCTGCTGAAGATATTCCAGGGTGTGTATATATGTACACACATATATCTATGTATGTAGGCATGCATGAAATACTCTTTGTAGATTATGACTACAATTATTCACAACAAGTGCTTTGGATACCTTCCTTAAAATTCTAAAGCAATCAAAACAAAACTTTCATTCCATGGAGACATATGTGCTCATATGTAGGTGCATGTGTGTGCACGTGCACACACACTCACACACATTCTTGCTTGGTTGGGTAATATTTGTATATGTATTAAAGAACAAAGTTTCTGCATAGCACCTTTGTGACTACAGAAAATGACTGTTTTCTCTAATTCTTAGTGTTCTAATGTGTAAAGCAGGGCTAATGTACTAACATCATAGAGCTGTCATGAGAATTGAAAGAAATAATGTTTGCAAAGTACTTAGTACAATGCAAAGTAATTAGTATCTGAAATTGAATAAATGCTCAATAAATATTCAATATAATAAATATAAATGCATAAATGTAACTAAAGGTATTAAAATGTACTCTCTAACACCATGAAAATAATCTCATTATTGGCTTGAAATTTCACCTTTAAATGTGTATTTTTATTTTATCACTTTTTTCATTTGTTCTTAGAAGATTTATTGAGTTCTTCTAGTTTTCCAGCATTCTGATAACACTAGGGATAGAGTGGTTGTCAAAACAGATACAGTCCTTTCCATATTAAGCTTGCAAATGAGGAGAATTACACAATAATTATGTAAATATATGACTATAAATTGTGCTAATTGCCATAAAATTGATGAATGTGCTAAGAGAGTATTTAAGGGGAAGATCTATTCTAATCTGAGATACAGCCTCAAATACAGGACATCTCCTGCAATATTTGGGACATATACTAAAAAAACCTGAAATATTTGTTTATTTGAAATAGTTGTTTCTTTGAAATTCAAATTTGACTGAGCATCTGTATTTTATTTGCTAAATCTGGTGACCCTATTCTGAGGTTTAGGAGAGATTCCTCTAGAAGGAATTAACTATTGAGTCAGAAACTGAAGAATGAGTAAGCATTGACAAGATAAAGGGGAATGACAAAGCTTTCCTAAGGCAGAAGAGAATGGCATTTGCAATTATCCTAAGGGAAGAGGGAGCATCAGTGCATTTTTAGAACTGACAGTGCAGTATAGCTGGAGTTCAAAGAGCAAGAGACAGATGGTATTTCATAGGGCAAAAAGAGAGAGGCAACTCAAAATAATAAGCAAGAATATTGATCCATACTTGATTGATTGGAATACGGTGAAAAGTTTTAGGCAGAAAAGTAGCATCAGGTTATATTTTAGTCACAGGAACTTTTCCAATGTCACTTCTAATACACACTTCTTCTTAGTTGAGTTGCTCCCGGGTGCACTAATTGATGAGATCAAGCCCCCACAAAAAGTCAAGGAAAAGGCACTATATAGGTGAATATAAAGATCCACTTAAAAAGGGCAAGAATGTTGAGGTGCTGCAATGGGGAGTATAAAAGTGCTGAATTCCAGGGGTGAAAAAACTGCCTGAGGAGAGCATTAGGAACAACTCTGAGATTGCTGTGGATAAATATTTATGGTTATATTTAATTATTATTTTTTACCAGGATAATTGCCAGGTCAAAGATAATGTATGTTTGCAAGACTATTTAATACATAACAAATTCTAAGGTGGTTATATTTGATGTTAAAATTGTATGAGAATTACATAAGGATGTTTTTCCCTATTTTAGTTTATGGAGGACATTTTGTGTTACTGCTTAGTGTCCATTAACAACTAACATGATATATTAGAGAAAGGATGGATTTTCAAATCACAGTACCCTGGATTTGAATTCTGACTCTGCCAAGTTTTACCACAATGACCACAGGAATTATTTAGCCTACCTGTACTCAATCTTCTTCATTATAACAGAATTATTCCCTCTCCCTCTACTGCCTAGCTCACTGGATCATGAGAAGCAGTCAGTGAACTATATATGAGTTTCTACCATATAATAAGAACACTATGCTAGTTACTCTTATGTTCACCAATAGATATTCTTCAGTGATTTTAAAAATATATTCATACATAAGTGTAGAAAACTGTCCAGATAAAATTGCCAGATGATCTGGGGGGGTGGTGGATAGAAAAAAGGAGTAATACTGACATGGCTCGCTGTATTTGAAAAACAAAAGAAAAAAAATCTCATAACATACAAAGACACAGTCATTCCATGTTCACCACACAAAGTTCTCAAACTTAACTACCAAGAAAAATATTTAGTAGGTATATCACTATACTATACATCTGCATTGTGCATCCCTGAAAATATTTGCTTTTGAATCAATGGAGAAAGCTGAAATTTATGGATAAATTTGTACTTTGTAACAGTACTAATGAACTCTATTCACCCTCCAATATAATATTTAAAATCAATTTTCAGGTTTAAAGTATGATGTTTTGTTAAACATGCATTTTTATTTTTCTATCCCTTGTACATAGGCAATAAGAGGTAATCAGTAAATATCTGTTAAACCAGCAAATGAGCGGATGGATGGCTGAGGTATTTTGTGAGTCAAAGCATATCAAACAAACAACTTTTAAATACCTAGAGCCAACATAATACGTAATACTTTTAATGTTCCCTAAGTGAACACTTTGCTCAAACCAACAAGATTCAAAAGATTTAAAAAAGAGAGTTAATGTAAAATGCCCAGTCCAGTTGTATATCATAAAGTAGATATCACTAAATTGTAGCTACTATAATTACTAATGAAAAAGACATAAACTCTAATTGCAACATGCCTTTGTTTCAATTTAGTGTTTACCTAAAATTTTGAAAATCAGTTCCTATTTTGTATTCAGGTATTGGGACTTTCATTTTTAAAAATAAATAATAAAATTTAAAAAACAAACATTAGAACTGAAATCCTTGTTATAAGTTTCCTGAATTGCAGGTGGGGTTTGGGGGTCGGATAAGGATTAGGGAATTAACATCCTACTCTCCTTTTTGTTACTGATCCATCCTTTGGTTCTTTCCCTACTCGGGTATTTACTGCAACAGTAAGGTGAAATTATTTTTGTAGCAGCAGACAGAAAATTTATTCATTGGCCAAAAAATGGAGAAGGGGAGCTCATGCTCTGAAAGCACCTTCTCCCTGATTTCAAGTGGGGCACATTTTCTGTATAGAAAAAGGGTGAAGGAGGTTATAGGGGATGGGAGTCTTCTCTCATTCTGATTTGTGGGAACAGGTGGTGATTTCCTAGAATGAGGTCCATGCCTCCTTTCTGCCTTCTTACGGTCCTTTGGGCTTTAGGTCAAAAGCAGGTGAAACCAACATGGTGCTGTCAGATGGTAATTTTAACATTAAAATGAGATGATAATGAGGTGTAGAGTGACCTTTGTCCCAATTTTGATGTTCAGCCAGTTTATACCAGTTTCTTGTGGTTTAGCCCACTTATTCCTGTTCTGTAGACAAGTTAGAAGTTACAGTCAGTTTTGGTTTTCTGCAAGTTTGCCCAGAGGGAGGTTTTTATTAGAAAGGCATGGGGATTGGGGGGTGCTTCCATGCTTCTTTGCCTAAGGCAGGTGTACTTGTGTTTTATAGAGACAGTTTAGGCATGGGTTAGGGACCCTCATGTTGCTTCCCTGGGTGACACTTTTGGAGAAAGTTCTATTTGAGTAGGGATCAGACATACTTTGACTCAGTCCAAATACACTACTAGTACATTTGTTGCTGAAGTATTTGATTTTCATTCTGGTGACACCAGAAAGAAAGAAGCTCTGAGAAAATTAAATAGCAAGCCCCATTAAAGAAATAAATATTATTGTACCACCAGAAATTAAGAGGAAAAGACTTCTCTCTTAGAAGACTGCCAAAAGAGGTGTGGCATTTATAATTTTGACCCTCTTCTAAATCAGTAAGAGGAATACCAGAGTAATTAAAGTAGATGTACCATTACACTGACCATGTCAAGAATGATGATGATTTCAGAGTATTTTTAAGCCAGGAGCAAAATCATGCATGTATCAGGGTCAGTCCTGAGCTTTGGGAATGACATGAGGAAAACCATACAGAGGTCCAAAGATGGTGAACTAAACTAGGAATGACTATGTCAATTACTATCAGGAGTACATGTGACACACTGAGGAGTGTTCCAGGGGAAGTGTGGAATTTGAGGGCTAACAGTTTATTCAGTATTATACTTGCTGTGGTTCAGAGGTAGATTCTGATATTATTCTCATCCTCTTGACTTAACATCTGTAGGTATCAAATGAAAAGTAAAAAGACATATTTTTAAATATATTTTATTCTTCTGAACCAGATTTCACACTTTTTATAATGTGAAGGGGGAATACAAGGATTATGACTTATGTGTCAATACAAACTTTCTAAATTTATACATTGATTGTTATCCTAAAGACCCTATCTATTGATTCTGCTTTTCCCTTTAGATAACATAATACACTTAATATGCCATACATATAGTAAGTACTTAATAAATGTTAGTTCATTTCCCCTGGAAATATTTTATGTTTTTAATATTAACTTTGGTGAAAACATTTTAATTGAGTTTACTTTTACATATATGACTGTGTTAAATGAATACATCTAAATGGAACTAACAAAAAAAGAAGTAGGTAATTTCTCATTAACCAAACTTAGGGAAACAAGAAAAAATCTGTTGGTAGAAGCACATTAATCAGAGATATCTTACTGGGATTAAATGAGACCAAGAAGACTTTCCTACGAAGTGATTCAACCTTTCAAGTCTGTGTTCTTTTCAGTTCTGCAAAGCAGAGAAACAAAATGTAATCACTCAGTGATCTGAAATTAACGTAATGATTCAAACATTACATATTGACAAGTATCTAGTTGTGGATGTGCAGTGCCATGACATAGAAACTCATCTATAGACAAAAATGTTGTTGGGTGAAAGGGGGATAACTAAATTAGTATGATCCAAATATATACAAACTTAAAATATGGATTATTTCAAACATATTACTAACAGAAGTGAGATTTCTAAAACACATACTCAATCATATATTTTTGCTTAAAAACTCACTGACTACTTCTCACTGCTTCCAGTATAAAGTCTAAACTTTGTCATGGGGGATATAAACCAGTAATTGTCTAGTCTTGTTCTATTTAATTAAGCTCAGTCCTACCATTTCTCTTCATTTTAAAATAAACACTTCTTAAAATTCCTTTCGTTTATGGACCCTTCTGAGAATCTGATAAAACATATGGATCTGTTCCCCAAGGTGTGCCTACTTATCCAGATTTAGCTCTAGTGTCATACTTACAATGAAGACTTAACCAACTGCCACAGGCCAAATTCACTCTCCTGACTTAAGAAGTACATGTAGTATTGTATTAGACAAGAATATAATTAGACTTACAGTAGTTCACAAGACTGTGAGTTCTCAGAGTCAGGGATCTCATTTTATTTATCTTTAAATTTCAAGTTCCTAGCACAGAGTTTAGTACAGAGTAGTAACGTAAAAATTGTTTGCTAAAACAAATAATGACTCCTGTTGGCTTTGTTTGAGTTATTTTAAAACAGTAGATTCTAAAAATAAATGAGGTGAATGAAGATAATAGATGAGCACTCGTGGTATGCAGATTCATGTTATTTTTTAAGTTATTTTAAACAATGAACAAAAATCATGAATACATCACACAAACACATACACATAAGTGTCTGTCATCTATTTATTATCTATCCATCTATCTCTATCTATAGTGATTTTTCCAAAAGTAAAAGGAAAACACAAACATAGAAGATTAATATTACTTTAATCATATTCTTCCCTTCGGAGGCATTTAGTCTCATGAGAAAAGCATGACTACTGGTATCAGCAGGCACACACTTTTGGGCTCAGTCTCTTCTGTGTGATCTTAAATAAGTATTTTAAATGATAGAGTTTTAGTCTATTTACTTATAAAATGTGGATGATGATGTTTAAGAAGATAATAGTAATAAAACCATCTTCCAAATATATATATGTGGATTATTTTGGTGATCAAAAGAGGCCATGTAAAATAATTTCAAACTTAAATTATTATACAAGCAATAGCTATTGTTAAGTTACAGTGGTTATGAAACAATATACTGCTTAAGCTAAAAAATTGAAAAATAAAGAAAAATCCAAATCCTCAATGTCCTGTATGTGGATCGATACAGATAACATTTTGAAAGATTATTGCATAGGCAAATTTTGTTAGTTCATATACAATTCAATTCAGGATATTCCATGAATCCTTAACACAGAGCAAAGATGAAATAATTACTATTTTCCTGATTTTAAAAATTAGCTATCTAGGAAAACCCACAGTAAGTATGATAAGCTAAAAACTGAGCAACAGGTAAGAGAATTTTAGAAATATTGAAGGATGTGTTTCTATGTACTCAGTATATGTTAACATAGTTTGGATTAATTACTACAGCATAGGAATTAGTGATATGAGGTCACAGGGCACATACAACAATGCAATGAGGTACGTAGTATTATTCCCATTTTGTAGATGAGAAAAAGGAGGTTCAGCTAATTTGAGCGCTTATTGACTGCAACACAACTGTGGTGTAAAAGCACTGAGATTAAAGCTTAGATCTGCCTAACACTGACAATTGTTCTCATTCTGTTCTGTCCATTCCATCTCAAAAATCTCATCCTATTAGAGTATAAACCACTGTTCTTTAACCCACTTATTCTCTTTTTATATAGGGAAATTAACTGGCCCTTATTAACAGACACTAGTGAGAGAAGAGTGGATTGGGGAAGAAAAAGTAGCATTTTCCAGAGTGACCTGCCTACTGGAAACTCAAAAGGGTTTGAGGTGTCAAAACCCAGCTTCCTCCCTGCAGCAGTGATAGGAATGGTCTGCTGCTGCTTAACAAGAAGGTGGAAAGTCCATCCTGATACCCTGGAGATATGAACACTGAGGGAAATGTTTCAGCAACCTGCAGGGGTTGTGTTATATTTGTCTTCCTGCCTGAGGAACTCACCAATTATGTGAAAATGTCAATTGGTCTCCTTACCTTATTTTGACTAATACCTTTCAAGAAAATAAAAATGTTCAGTATCTGTATGCAAAAATCATACAAGATGAAAATATGGAAAGAATTTTGTTTTCTTGAGGAGGCAGAGGCAAATTAAAATATTTCAAGAGTAGATATTTTTTTAAAAATGACAGAGAAGAACAAAAAAAGAGAAATAATCTATTCCTTTAGAAGTAATACAGAAATTTAACATTGAAAATGTTTTCTCAGTTAATAAATTGCTAATTTAGAAAATCAGGATTAAAGCATATATTGTATAATGATATAAGCCATATACCTAAACACAGATGCACACACACATTGTATTATGAATATAGAGGCACAATACATACGTGGACATATGTATCTAGAAGGAAAGCCATTGACTGGTATCCATGGTTGTTTGGGTGCGACATTTTCTTCCCCACTAGCAAAAGTGTGCTTTCTCTATTTTCTACAGTGAAAATGGAATAGTTACTTGTAACACAAATATTTATCTCTTCCCATAGATTTTCTATGGATAATCTGTAAGGATTATGAGGTTTATGGAAATGTATTTAGTGTATGAAAATACTTTTAATGATGTTTAGGAATGCCCTTTGTAGCAAGAGTTATATATAGTATAGGTTATATTGATACCTAGGTTAACCAGGGAGTACGCTTTTGTTCTGGAATGTTCTGTTTCATGTTTTGTTCTGGGATTACTTGCCAAGAATCATAATATCTTTCTTTCTCTATTATGTATTTTACTTACTATAAATGGGTGGTAGACATTTTTCTTCTGCTTCCTCCACCTTGGAACATCCAGCAGCTGAATCCCTCTGCATGTTTGAAGACTCCTTCTACTTATAAGCTTTTGTGACTGGAAAAGCCTGTATTATTTCAGCCCCTTGCCACTAGGATATAGGCATTTGACCCATGTTTGGACAATCAAAAGTGTCTATCCTAGTAGGGATTTTGGTGGTAGATGGTAGCAGCAACATATTGAGCTTGGAGGGGCAGCAGTGACTGAACACGACAACAGAGTCAATTGTCCAGTGGAAGTGGTTGATGCAAGAATTATTATCTACCACTTGATAGGGATGGTAACTCTGCCATCACTCTACTGCTTTTGTGGCATGATTTTGACTGTGGTTCTGACAGGCCTTCATTGTTCTGTCCATTTTCAAACTTAGTTCTGAAGCTTTCCTCTCAATTTGGTAACATACCCACTAACTTTTTAATAGATTCATTTTATTATTAAATCAGCCAAAGTTGATTTATGTTGTTTGTACTTAAAAGTCTTGACTAATACAAAGTGTGAAGAAATAATTCTAGGGGAAAACAAGTAAAAGAACTTGCTGGGATGTATCCTTTATCATTTTGAAATTTGAGATATAAATGTAAAGGTCTCAGAGCACAAGTGATATTTTATGTCTTTTTCCAATTAAACATTGTGTTTTGGAAAAGACAGGAGGAAATCGAATGTAGATATACTGAGCACACAGATGGTGTTGAAAAACTGAATTTGGTTTACTGGCTCATAGTTTACGATATTTTAGCAGCAGTTTTTGGCAAAGAGTTGCTACATTCCTCACCAGAGCTTGTAGGAATGTTTGCATGTCATTGCTCAAAAAATATGAGGGATTTAAAGTTGATACTGAAGAAGAAAATACCCTAGTCACATGACATTGTTTTATCATTGTTTATCATTTATCATTAAGAACAGTAGATGTTCATTCATAAAATATGCATTTAGTACTTTCTCTGTGTCAGGCACTATGCTGCTGGAAACAGAAAAAACATGAGCAATCTCTGCTCTCTGGTAATGCCTCCTTGATACTCTTTGTTACTCTTTATTATATCATAATATTTCAGTCATTTATTTATATCCCATCCATTTGTGAATTTCTTGGGGATGTGGGACTTCTGTTTCTTTATGTTCCTAGCAAATAACACAATCTCTGATACATAATTGGCTTTCAAGAAATGTATACTGACAATAAATGGTGTTAAAAAAACCCCAAAACTTAACTGAGTAAATTTTAAAGATCTTATTGGCTGTATTAACAATACATGAATTGGGCAGTATCTCATCTAGCAAATAGAAAGGATCTCCAAAGCGCTGTAAAAAATTAAAGACTTTCATGGGCAGAACTGGGTGGGATGAAAACTACTAGTGAAGAGTGGGTTGTTTGTGGCAAGTCACCTTCCCTTGGGGGACAACAGAGGTCTATCAGGCAGATTACCTCACTAGTTCTGAACAGGTAATTCCAGATTGAATGTTTAAGATTCCATTCCTGGAAGAGGTTGAAACAGTAGTTATGTTAGGTATTGTCTTGACTTGGTGATGTGGGTTTAGCACAAATGATTCCATTTTGGATCTGCTGTCTCTTTTTTAACAATAGAAAAAAAAGTGACATTACCAATCAGTAGGCTGAGCAATCATGCTCAGTGAGTGAGTTTTAGTAATCAGATAACTTGATTATCAGTGACATGCAGGAACACAGAAGGAAAGCTTATCAAATTCACAGATGTTGTGTAGGTGTGAGGAATACCTAAGACATATAATGACAATCAGAAATCTCAATATTTATCATCTAGTGTAACTCAAGAAAAGATTTGAAAGAATTTATTATAAAATATTTTCTCATGGTTCTTAGCAAATAATCAACTGTCTAAGAGGAGGCTGGGGTAGGTCTGGCTTAAAAGCAGGTAATAGAATGAGGTAAATAAACAAATGAAATGTGGAGATTACACTGACAGCACACTTAGTGAGGGAGCAGTGTAACAGGACTCCTCATAATGCCATTTATGTCTGTGAGGTAGGGAAGCAGTCACCCCACTGCACTGCACAGGTCGGGCTCTGCATCAAAGCCCCTTCTCAGCTGCTCTGAATTTGAAGGTCACTGGAAGAGCAGAGCACTTTCAGAAAAGCCTGATCTTCATGGTGAAGCATATGAAAACTACAATATACACTTTATAATATACAACCTGGGAAATGTAGTCTAGAAACAGCATAAGCATAGTGTAATTAACTCAAGATCTGATGGATTGGAGTTCTAGTGTTCAACCCTCTTTCCAGATGAGGCATGAGGCAGATATTAGGAACTGAGGCAGCAAATTAGTGTCTTAACAAGCAGAAGAGAGAAGAGCAAGGATCAAAGGTAAGTGAATAGATAACCTGACTCATGGATTATTGCCAGAGGATTGTTTTTACCTCTTTTCTGTGCTTTAAAGACTGGTGTGTACCACATTTATAGGGTAAGGACAAATACATACATAGAAGTAGGAGAGATAAGCTAAAGTGCTCATAAACATATCTAAAAAAGCATTTGTTTTTCCAGTAAACTTTTTATAAAATATGTGGTAATTTCCAGAAATGATTGGAATAAAAAGAAGACATTGAATGTGGCAGGTCGGGGGAGAGGGAGTGGGACCTAGGTCCAGTTTCTTACACTGGAATTTTGAATGGGAACTAATAATGTAAGGGAGGTCATAGAATAAAATCTTATTTGAATGAATGTTTGTACAAAAGGAATTCTTAGGATCATTTCCAATTCAAAAACTCTCTGCCATTTATACAACTTACAAAAGTGACAGAGGTTTTTTTTTAGTTAACATAAATCACAACTGTACTCAGAAACCTTTTGAAGTGTTGCATTATAGAAATGTTTAAGTAAAACAGTTTTGTGTATTCATGTTTATTTACATATGGAGGAAAACAAGAGGTTTTTTTTTTAACTTTTAAAAATCATTTCTTCTATTTGGAAGTAACCTAGTACAGAATCTGAGACTACCTGAATTAAATTCTGAGTTCCAATATTTTCTAGCTCTGTGATCTTTAACAAGTTAGTTAACTTGTCTTTGCCTCAGTTTCCTTGTCTGATAGGTAAAGATAATAATTGTACCCTGAACTGAATGAGATAATAAAAATTTAGAAAAATATCTGTCATGTGGTAAGCACATAAAATTTTGCTGAAATTTTTGTTTTAAATAAAATATTTACATGTCTGAGAAGTATATTTGATATAGTCGATGTATGTATGTTATGATGCACATTCATATATTCTCTCCATATATAACTCACTATAATGTTCAGCAGGGTGTTTTTTCTTTTTAGTTTTCATGTTTTTTCTAATACTAATAATGTATTTTAGCTTTTAAGACTGATTCACCACTCTGACTTTTTATCTTCCAGATGTATTACATTGATTACTGGTCACATTTAGGGATGTTACATGTGAGTGGAATAGAGTTAATTGAATGGTCTAAAAAACAGTAAATCTACTGATTTATTTATAATGTTTCAGTCAGGGCTATTATAACAATTCCAAATATATACACATCCCCAAAGTATTTTCTTCTACATTTAAAAACAACATCCTAATATCCCCAAATCCTGTCCATGACCCTTCCCAATCACTACCTCTCCAAATGTAGCAATTATTTTGATTTATATCACAATAGGTTAATTCTGGCTGCTTCTGACCTTTATAGATTTAAAGATGAAACAATTCTATATGAACTCTTTTGTGACTAGCTACTTTCACTCAATATTATGTTTGCTATATTCATCTATATCATCAGATCCTTATGTACTTCATTCATTCAGATATATGTAGGTATTCCATTGCATGATGTTGCTACATTTATTTATTCAACTAATATTGAAGGAAATTTAGATTGTTTTCAGTTTGGGCTATTTTTAATAATCCTGCTGTAATTATTTTTATACATGACTATTAATATATTTTCTGTTGACAGTATTCCTAATAATAAAAATTCTAAGTTATAACATATGTGTAAGATAGAAGAAATTTACACATATTCAGGTATGGGGAAGCCATTCTGGCTTATGCATAATTTAACTTAAACTTTATGCTAACTAAAACAGCCTGTTTGCAGCCTATCAAACATACATTGAACATCTGCTTTAATCATTAAAGAAAATAATGAATTTTAAAAATCAAAATGGAGTAACTGTGGTTCAGGCATCCAAAATGGAGCTGGGTGGCCATTGTGGATGTGATTTCAGACAAGTTCCTATGTCACTGAAAACCTGAATTTTCTGAACTGAATCAGACTCAAGGGCACCACAAGCCATTCTCAAAAACAATATTTGCTAGAATCTGCCAGCTGCAACGTTATGGTTTCAAGTTCTCCCCTTATAACTAGGCAATAATTTTGGACCCCAAACAATCCTTGCTTAACAAGAACCCTTACTTCTTACCAGCTCCAATTATAAATTTTAACAAACAACTTCTGTAGTTTTGTGGGTTTTGCCTTTATAAGCCTCCCTCATTTTGTAGTCTAACAGAACACAATTCAACTGCTTGAATTTGTGACTCCCAGGCTATAGTCATCAGTTTGGCTGAAATAAAATTCTTTTCTATTCTTTTCTCTTTTTTTAATTTAATTTAATTTATTTTTTATACAGCAGGTCATTATTAGTCATCAATTTTATACACATCAGTGCATATATGTTAATCCCAATCGCCCAATTCATCACACCCCCACCCCCACCCCCCTGCCGCTTTCCCCCCTTGGTGTCCATACATTTGTTCTCTACATCTGGGTCTCAATTTCTGCCCAGGAAACTGGTTCATCTGTACCATTTTTTTCTAGGATCCACATATATGTGTTAATATACGATAACTGTTTTTCTCTTTCTGACTTACTTCACTCTGTAGGACAGTCGCTAGGTCCATCCACATCTCTGCAAATGACCCAATTTCGTTCCTTTTTATTGCTGAGTAATATTCCATTCTACATATGTACCACAACTTCTTTATCCATTCGTCTGTCGATGGGCATTTACGTTGTTTCCATGACCTGGCTATTGTAAATAGTGCTGTAATGAACATTGGGGTGCATGTGTCTTTTTGAATTGTGGTTTTCTCTGGGTATATGCCCAGTAGTGGGATTGCTGGATCATATGGTAATTCTATTTTTAGTTTTGTTTTTTGTTTTTTTTTTTTGCGGTACACAAGCCTTTCACTGTTATGGGCTCTCCTGTTGCGGAGCACAGGCTCCGGACATGCAGGCTCAGCAGCCATGGCTCACGGGCCCAGCCGCTCCATGGCATGTGGGCTCTTCCTGGACCGGGGAACAAACCCATGTCCCCGGCATCAGCAGGCGGACTCTCAACCACTGCACCACAAGGGAAGACCTATTTTTAGTTTCTAAGGAACCTCCATACTGTTCTCCATAGTGGCTGTATCAAATTACATTCCCACCAACAGTGCAAGAGAGTTCCCTTTTCTCCACTCCCACTCCAGCATTTGTTGTTTGTAGATTTTCTGATGATGCCCTTTCTAACTGGTGTGAGATGATATCTCATTGTAGTTTTGATTTGCATTTCTCTAATAATTAGTGATGTGGAGCAGCTTTTCCTGTGCTTCTTGGCCATCTGTATGTCTACTTTGGAGAAATGTCTATTTAGGTCTTCTGCCCATTTTTGGACTGGGTTGTCTGTTTTTTTAATATTGAGCTGTATGCGCTGTTTATATATTTTGGAGATTAACCCTTTGTCGGTTGATGCATTTGCAAATATTTTCTCCCATTCTGAGGGTTGTCTTTTTGTCTTGTTTATGGTTTCTGCTGCTGTGCAAAAGATTTTAAGTTTCATTAGGTCCCATTTGTTTATATTTCCATTACTCTAGGAGGTGGATTAAAAAATATCTTGCTGTGATTTACGTCAAAAAGTAAATTTACGTCAAAGTTCTTCCTATGTCTTCCTCTAAGAGCTTTATAGTGTCCGGTCTTACATTTAGGTCTCGAATCCATTTTAAGTTTATTTTTGTATATGGTGTTATGGAGTGTTCTAATTTCATTCTTTTAAATGTAGCTGTCTAGTTTTCCCAGCACCACTTATTGAAGAGACTGTTTTTTCTCCATTGTATATCCTTGTCTCATTTGTCATAGATTAGTTGACCATAGGTGTGTGGGTTTATCTCTGGGCTTTCTATCTTGTTCCATTTATCTATGTTTATGTTTTTGTACCAGTATCATATTGTCTTGATTACTGTAGCTTTGTAGTATAGTCTGAAGTCAGGGAGTCTGATTCCTCCTGCTCCGTTTCTTTCCCTCAAGACTGCTTTGGTTATTTGGGGTCTTTTGTGTGTCCATACAAATTTTAAGACATTTTGTTCTAGTTCTGTAAAATATGTCATTGGTAATTTGATAGATATTGCCTTGAATTGGAAGATTGCTTTGGGTAGTATAGTCATTTTCACAATATTGATTCTTCCAGTCCAGAACATGGTTTATCTCTCCATCCGTTGGTATCATCTTTACTTTTTTTCATCAGTGTCTTATAGTTTTTTGCACACAGGTCTTTTGTCTCCCTAGGTAGGTTTATTCCTAGGTATTTTATTCTTTTTGTTGCAATGGTAAATGGGAATGTTTCCTTAATTTCTGTTTCATATTTTTTATCATTAATATATAGGAATGCAAGAGATTTCTGTGCATTAATCTTGTATCCTGCAACTTTACCAAATTCATTGATTAGCTCTAGTAGTTTTCTGCTGGCATCTTTAAGATTCTATATGTAGAGTATCATGTGATCTGCAAACAGTGACAGTTTTACTTCTTCCTTTCCAATTTGTATTCCTTTTATTTCTTTTTCTTCTCTGATTGCCATGTCTAGGACTTCCAAAACTATGTTGAATAATAGTGCTGAGAATGGACATTCTTGTCTTCTTCCTGATCTTAGAGGAAATGCTTTCAGTTTTTCCCCATTGAGAATGATGTTTGCTGTGGGTTTGTCATATGTGGCCTTTATTATGTCAAGGGAAGTTTCCTTTATGCACACTTTCTGGAGAGTTTTTATCATAAATGGGTGTAGAATTTTGTCAAAAGCGTTTTCTGTATCTATTGAGATTATCACACTTTTTTTTGTTTTTGTTTCATTTTGTTTTTTTGTTTTTGATTTTACAGTACACGGCCCTCTCACTGTTGTGGCCTCTCCCATTGCGGAGCACAGGCTCCGGACATGCAGGCTCAGTGGCCATGGCTCACGGGCCCAGCCACTCCATGGCACGTGGGATCCTCCCGGACCGGGGCATGAACCCATTTCCCCTGCATCGGCAGACGGACTCCCAACCACTGCACCAACAGGGAAGCCCGATCATATGGTTTTTATTCTTCAATTTGTTAATATGGTGTATCACATTGATTGATTTGCATATATTGAAGAATCCTGCATCCGTGGGATAAATTCCACTTGATTGTGGTGTATGATCCTTTTAATGTGTTGTTAGAATCTTTTGCTAGTATTTTGTTGAGGATTTTTGCATCTATATTCATCAGTGATATTGGTCTGTAATTTTCTTTTTTTGTAGTATCTTTGTCTGGTTTTTGTATAAGGGTGATGGTGGCCTCATAGAATGAGATTGGGAGTGTTACTTCCTCTGTAATTTTTTGGAAGAGTTTGAGAAGGATGGGTGTTAGCGCTTCCCTAATGTTTGATAGAATTCACCTGTGAAGCCATCTGGTGCTGGACTTTTGTTTGTTGGAAGATTTTTAATCACAGTTTCAATTTCAGTGCTTGTGATTGGTCTGTTCATATTTTCTATTTCTTCCTGGTTCAGTCTCAGAAGGTTGTGCATTTCTAATAATTTCTCCATTTCTTCCAGGTTGTCCATTTAATTGGCATATAGTTTCTTGTAGTAATCTCTCATTATCCTTTATATTTCTGCAGTGTCAGTTTTTACTTCTCCTTTTTCATTTCTAATTCTATTGATTTGAGTCTTCTCCCTTTTTTTCTTGATGAGCCTAGCTAATGGTTTATCAATTTTGTTTATCTTCTCAAAGAACCAGCTTTTAGTTTTATTGATTTTTGCTATTGTTTCCTTCATTTATTTTTCATTTATTTCTGATATGATCTTTATGATTTCTTTCCTTCTGCTAACTTTGGGTTTTCTTTGTTCTTCTCTCTCTAGTTCCTTTAGGTATAAGGTTTGATTCTTTATTTGAGGTTTTTCTTGATTCTTGAGGTAGGCTTGTATAGCTATAAACTTCTGTCTTAGAATTGCTTTTGCTGAATTGCATAGGTTTTGAATCATCGTTTTTTCATTGTCATTTGTCTCTAGGTATTTTTTGATTTCCTTTTTGATTTCTCCAGTGATCTCTTGGTTATTTAGTAATGTAATGTTTAGCCTCCATGTGTTTGTGTATTTTACGTTTTTTTCCCTGTAATTAATTTCTAATCTCATAGCGTTATGGTCAGAAAAGATGCTTGATATGATTTCAATTTTCTTAAATTTACTGTGGCTTGATTTGTGACCCAAGATGTGATCTTTCCTGGAGAATGTACAGTGCGCACTTGAGAAGAAAGTGTAATCTGCTGTTTTGGGATGGATTGTCCTATAAATATCAATTAAATCTATCTGGTCTATTGTGTCATTTAAAGCTTCTGTTTCCTTATTTATTTTCATTTTGGATGATCTGCCCATTGGTGTAAGTGAGATGTGAAGGTCCCCCACTATTATTGTATTACTGTTGATTTCCTCTTTTATAGCTGTTAGCAGTTGCCTTATGTATTGAGGTTCTCCTATGTTGTGTGCATATATATTTATAATTTTTTATCTTCTTCTTGGATTGATCCCATGAACATTATATACTGTCCTTCTTTGTCTCTTGTAACAGTCTATTTTATCTGATATTAGTATTGTTACTCCAGCTTTCTTTTGATTTCCATTTGCCTGGATTATCTTTTTCCATCCCTTCACTTTCAGTCTGTGTGTGTCCCTGGGTCTGAAGTGGGTCTCTTATATACAGCATATAGATGCATCTTTCTTTTGTATCCATTCAGCAAGACTGTGTCTTTTGGTTGGAGCACTTAATCCATTCACATTTAAGGTATTTATCAATATGTATGTTCCTATGACCATTTTCTTAATTGTTTTGGGTTTGTTTTTGTAGGCCCCTTTCTTCTCTTCTGTTTCCCACTTAGATAAATTCCTTTAGCATTTGTTGTAGAGCTGGTTTGGTGGTGCTGAATTCTCTTAGCTTTTGCTTGTCTGGAAAGCTTTGCATTTCTCCATCGAATCTGAATGAGATCCTTGCTGGGTAAAGTAATCTTGGTTGTAGGTTCCTCCCTTTTATCACTTTAAGTATATCATGCCACTCCCTTCTGGCTTGTAGTGTTTCTGCAGATAAATCAGCTGTGAACCTTATGGGAGTTCCCTTTTATGTTATTTGTCATTTTTCCCTTGCTGCTTTCATTAATTTTCTTTGTCTTTAATTTTTCCCAATTTGATTACTATTTGTCTCGGCATGTTTCTCTTTGGGTTTATCCTGTATGGGACTCTCTGTGCTTCCCGGACTTGGGTGGCTCTTTCCTTTCCCATGTTAGGGCAGCTTTCAACTATAATCTCTTCAAATACTTTCTCAGTCCTTTCTCTCTCTCTCCTCCTTCTGTGACATCTATAATGTGAATGTTGTTGCATTTAATGTTGTCCCAGAGGTCTCTTAGGCTGTCTTCATTTCTTTTCATTCTTTTTTATTTATTCTGTTCTGCAGCAGTGAATTCCACCATTCTGTCTTCCAGGTCACTTATCCGTTCTTCTGCCTCAGTTATTCTGCTATTGATCCCTTCTGGTGTAGTTTTCATTTCAGTTATTGTATTGTTCATCTCTGTTTGTTTGTTCTTTAATTCTTCTAGGTCTTTGTTAAACATTTCTTGCATTTTCTCTAGCTTTGCCTCCATTCTTTTTCTAAGGTCCTAGATCATCTTCACCATCATTATTTTGAATTCATTTTCTGGAAGGTTGCCTATCTTCACTTCATTTAGTTGTTTTTCTGGGGTTTTATCTTGTTCCTTCATCTGGTACATAGCTCTCTGCCTTTTCATCTTGTCTATCTTTCTGTGAATGTGTTTTTTGTCCCACAGGCTGCAGGAATGTAGTTCTTCTTGCTTCTGCTGTCTGCCCTCTGGTGGATGAGGCTATCTAATTGGCTTGTGCAAGTTTCCTGATGGTGGTGGGTAGAGCTGACTGTTGCTCTGGTGGGCAGAGCTCAGTAAAACTTTAATCCGCTTGACTGCTGATGGGTGGGGCTGGGTTCCCTCCCTGTTGGTTGTTTGGCTGAAGCAACCCAACACTGGAGCTTTCCTGGGCTCTTTGGTGGGGCTAATGGCAGACTCTGGGAGGCCTCAGGCCAAGCAGTGCTTCCCAGAACTTCTGCTTCCTGTATCCTTGTCCACTCCGTAAGCCACAGCCACTGCCCGCCTCTGCAGGAGACCCTGCAACATTAGCAGGTAGGTCTGGTTCAGTCTCCCCTGGGGTCACTGCTCCTTCCTCTGGGTCCCAACGTGCAGACTACTTTGTGTGTGCCCTCCAAGAGTGGAGTCTCTGTTTCCTCCAGTCCTGTTGAAGTCCTGCCATCAAATCCCACTAGCCTTCAAAGTCTGATTCTCTAGGAATTCCTCCTCCTGTGCCAGGCTCCCAGGTTGGAAATCTGATGTGAGGCTCAGAACCTTCACTCCAGTGGGTGGACTTCTGTGGTATAAGTGTTCTCCAGTCTGTGAGTCACCCACCCAGTAGTTATGGAATTTGATTTTACTGTGATTGCTCCCCTCCTACCATCTCATTGTGGCTTCTCCTTTGTCTTTGGATGTGGGGTGTCTTTTTTGGTGAGTTCCAGTGTCTTCCTGTCGATGACTGTCCAGCAGCTAGTTGTCATTCTGGTGTTCTTGCAAGGGGGAGTGAGAGCACGTCCTTCTACTGCACCATGTTTTTTCCTCTGTATTCTTATTATAGATAGCTTATTGACTATTTCCAATGACACACATGTTGAGCTTTAGTAAATACTGCCAAACAATCTTCCAAAATGCTTGTACCAATTAACATGCCCACCAGCAATGTATGTGAACCCAAGTGTAATGTCAATGAAATGGAGATGTATATTCTTCTCACAAGGTGCACAGCAAATAGTTGAAACAATGATACAACCCACCACACCTTGGCCATAGCTTTTGAAAACACACATATGTATTAAATTATTTTTCTAAGATGCCTTTCTTCCCATAAATATTAAAGTACTATCTCAGAACAAAGCACCTAGTTCATATTTCCTTGTTCACAATGGTACATTTTGGTAGATATTACTCCTGGATTTGAGATTATTCATGCTTTTAGCATTTTTATAAAAGTTATTGTCTATATTATTTATTTTGGTACCTCATTAAAATAAAATAGTGAAGTGATAGGAGATTCCTCAGTAATGCATTGCATTCTTGTAGGGACTCTAGGACCATGCTAGAAACCAGAAATAATGAGATTGAAAACATTGGAATCCCAACTCTAGTAAAGGAAACAGACAAATAAACTGTTATAATTCCAGTAATTACATTGATTTTCACAGTCAAATGCAATGTGTAATAAGGGAGAATCTATACTGATGTGAGAATAAAGAGAAAAAATACAAGAAAGACTGTTTGGAAAGAGGGAACTTTTGAGCTGAATTTAAAGGGTGAAAAAGATTTTTAGCTAAGTGTGTATCAATCTCATTTTTCCAATTACATAGGTATTTTTGGTAATGTTCTCTCTTAAACATTCTTTTTTTCTTTCAAAATTGCAACAGTAGTATGAGAAATGTTTTTTTACACAAGGAGATAATACAGTAGAAAGGTAACCAAAGGCAAAACAATAACAAAATTTCTTTCCCATCATTGAATCCCACTCCACTTCATCCCCAAACTCCATTCAGTGTTAAAATCCTTGCTAAATTCTGTCGATGGAGGCTGCAAAGAGCAGGGAGCTTTATTTGGGGTCTTGGGAATTGCAATTTGGGAGACAAAGATTTGGATAAAACTGAAAGAGTGTTCTAGGGAAGAAAAAGTGCCAGGGCTTTATAAAGGGGAATGCTACAAGGTTGTTAAAGTTGTCTTTAGAGTATTATGATTGGCTCTTATGCAAGAAATAAATATCTCATCAGTTATTTACAGTAAGGGTGTGATAATTATTTGAATATCTGGAATATTGTGAAGATGTTCTGGATGCCTGCATTAAGACAATAAGTGGTCAAAAAGTCAAATTCCATCTGGGCTGAGATGTGCTAAGTCTCACTTCCTCATTGGTCTCCAAGCTCCATTTTAGAGAGCTCTCTTTAGAAACTCCATTTTGAGTTTTCTTTCACAGTTCCTTCCACAACTTTTCTGTGTTCATGAATCTATATTAAATTGAAACCTGAGATACATGTAGCTTCTGAAACTATATGTGTGTTTTAGGAAGCTTTAGGTTTTTGTTTGCTTGTTTTAATTAAAAAAAAAATCACGCTTCCCACATTACTTAGCTACTTGCTAAGTAATTTTACATATTGCATGTAAAATTGCATTTTAATATTATGCTACATTTCATATATATAAGCCAATATAAGCATGCATACATAAGATATAAAAATTAACAATGTTATAACAAGTATTAATAGCTTTGGAAACCTTAGGCACCCTTCTTCAATTGCACCTTCTACCTCTTATTCCCACCCAGAGCCATACTACTTACAATAGGCAACCACTGTCTTTAATTTTGAACAACATATTTTTATTACCCTGACAATATATACATCTCAAGTTGATAGACGTTAACTTTTTTCTAATTTTTATAAACATATATGTACTCATATGCATTATTTATATAGAGTATCATATTACACATTCTATTTTATCTTACTGCAGTGTTTTTTCTTTAATTACTTTGCACTTCCCACTTTTCCTCTTCTCCACCCACTTCCACCTGTTCCCTCACCTCATCCCACAGGTAACCAACTTTGAAAACCTGGTGTCCATTTTTGTATTTTTCCAAATTTTGTTCCCAGCTCATTTAACCATATACAATTATGGTTGAAAGTTGTACATTTTACAAACATTTAAACTTGTGTATGAAACTGGAAATACATAATTTTCTGTGTAACATGCATATTTATTTTAAAATTTAATTTAAAACATTTGTTTTTGTGTTGCTTATTCAATAATAACTAAAGGCAATTTATCCATGTCAACTGATATAACTATTTTTTAAATGGCTACATAATATTCAATATTATGGGTGTGCAGAGTTTATTCAACCAATCTATTCATTTATTCAACCAATCTAGTCATTTATTCATGGGTGCTTATGCCCACTATGGACACTTTAATAAACATGCATATGCTAAAGTATTCAACTACAGCATTTACATCTTTAAAACAGATTTCCAGAAGAGGGATTACTGCAGTTACATTTATTTTTAAATTTAGTAAGTTTTGCTTCATACTTCTGTAAAAATGGTTTAATATTTATATTTCTGAAGAAACTCATGCAAGTGTACTTTTCTTCACATCTCTGCCAGCAATAGTTCTTATCCTTTTTTTTTTTTTTAAATTGCCACACAGGTGGATAAAAGTAATATCTGATTGGAATTTTAATTGGTAAGTCCATGGACAATACTGAATTTGACTATCTTATTTGTATGCTATTCATTTCACTTTCTTTTTGGTCAATTGTCTATTTCCATTCTTTGCTCATTTTGGAGGGACATTTTCTTTTTTTTTTTTTTTCCTTTAACATCTTTATTGGAGTATAATTGCTTTACAATGGTGTGGTAGTTTCTGCCCTATAACAAAGTGAATCAGTTATACATATACATATGTCCCCATATCTCTTCCCTCTTCCATCTCCCTCCCTCCAACCTTCCCTATCCCCCCCCCAGGTGGTCACAAAGCATCGAGCTGATCTCACTGTGCTATGCAGCTGCTTCCAACTAGCTATCTATTTCATGTTTGGTAGTATATATATGTCCATGCCACTCTCTCACTTTGTAGCAGCTTACCTTTCACCCTCCCCATTTCTTCAAGTCCTTTCTCTAGTAGGTCTGATTCTTTATTCCCATCTTGCCCCTAGGTTCTTCTGATCTTTTTTTTTTCTTTTTTTTTTTTGATTCCATATATATTTGTTAGCATACAGAATTTGTTTTTCTCTTTCTGACTTACTTCACACTGTATGACAGTCTCTAGGTCCATCCACCTCACTACAAATAACTCAGTTTCATTCCTTTTTATAGCTGAGTAATATTCCATTGTATATATGTGCCACATCTTCTTTATCCATTCACCTGTTGATGGACACTTAAGTTGTGTCCATGTCCTGGCTATTTTAAAAAGAGCTGCAATGAACATTTTGACACAAGAATCTTTTTGAATTATGGTTTTATCAGGGTATATGCCCAATAGTGGGATTGCAGGGTCTTATGGTAGTTCTATTTTTAGTTTTTTAAGGAACGTCCATAATGTTCTCCATAGTGGCTGTATCAATTTACATTCCCACCAACAGTGTAAAGGGTTCCTTTTTCTCCACAACCTCTCCAGAATTAATTGTTTGTAGATTTTTTGATGATGGCCATTCTGACCGGTATGAGATGATATCTCATTGTAGTTTTGATTTGCATTTCTCTAATGATTAATGATGTTGAGCATTCTTTCATGTGTTTGTTGGCAATGCATATCTTCTTTGCAGAAATGTCTATTTAGGTCTTCTGCCCATTTTTGGATTAGGTTGCTTGTTTTTCTGATATTGAGCTGCATGAGTTGCTTGTATGTTTTGGAGATTAATCCTTTGTCAGTTATTTCATTTGCAAATATTTTCTCCCATACTGAGGGTTGTCTTTTTGTCTTGTTTATGGTTTCCTTTGCTGTGAAAAATCTTTTAAGTTTCATTAGGTTCCATTTGTTTGTTTTTATTTCCATTTCTCTAGGACGTGGGTCAAAAATGATCTTGTCATAATTTATGTAATAGAGTGTTCTGTCTATGTTTTCTTCTAAGAGTTTGATGCTGTCTGACCTTATATTTAGGTCTTTAATCCATTTAGAGCTTATTTTTGTGTATGGTGTTAGGGAGTGTTCCAATTTCATTATTTTACATGTAGCTGTCCAATTTTCCCAGCACCACTTATTGAAGAGGCTATCTTCTCTGCACTGTATATTCTTGCCTCCTTTATCAAAGATAAGGTGGCAATATGTGTGTGGGTTTACCTCTGGGATTTCTATCCTCTTCCATTTATCTATATTTCTGTTTTTGTGGCAGGGCCATACTGTCTTGATTACTGTAACCTTGTAGTATAATCTGAAGTCAGGGAAACTGATTCCTCCAGCTAAGTTTTTTCTTTAACAAAATTGCTCTGGCTATTAGGGGTCTTTTTTGTTTCCTATACAAATTGTGAAATTTTTTGTTCGAGTTCTGTGAAAAATGCCAGTGGTAGTTTGTTAGGGATTGCACTGAATCTGTAGACTGCTTTTGGTAGTAGAGTCTTTTGTACAATATTGATTCTTTCAATCTAAGAACATGGTATATTTCTCCATCTATTTTTATCATCTTTAATTTCTTTCATCAGTGTCATATAATTTTCTGCATACAGGTCTTTTGTCACCTTAGGTAGGTTTATTCTTAGATATTTTATTTTTTTGTTGCAATGGTAAATGGGAGGGTTTTCTTAATTTCATTTTCAGATTTTCCTTCATTAGTGTATAGGAATGCAAGAGATTTCTGTGTATTAATTTTGTATCCTGCTACTTTATCAAATTCATTGATTAGCTTTAGTAGTTTTCTGGTAACATCTTTAGGATTCTCTATGTAGAGTATCATGTCATTTGCAAACAGTGACAGCTTTACTTATTCTTTTCCAATTTGGATTCCTTTTATTTTTTTTCTTCTTGGATTGCTGTTGCTAAACCTATCAAAACTATGTTGAATAATAGTGGTGAGAGTGGGCAACCTTGTCTTGTTCCTGATCTTAGTGGAAATGGTTTCTGTTTTTCACCATTGAGGATGATGTTGGCTGTGGGTTTCTCATATATGGCCTTTATTATGTTGTGGAAATTTCCCTCTATGCCTACTTTCTGGAAGGTTTTTATCATAAATGGGTGTTGAATTTTGTCAAAAGCTTTCTCTGCATCTATTGAGAGGATTATATGTTTTTTCTCATTCAATTTATTAATATGCTGTATCACATTGATTGATTTGCGTGTATTGAAGAATCCTTGCATTCCTGGGATACAGCCCACTTGATCATAGTGTATAATCCTTTTAATGTGCTGTTGGATTCTGTTTGCTAGTATTTTGTTGAGGAGTTTTGCATCTATATCCATCAGTGATATTGGCCTGTAGTTTTCTTTCTTTGTGACATCTTTGTCTGGTTTTGGTGTCAGAGTGATGGTGGCCTCGTAGAATGATTTTGGGAGTGCTTCTCTCTCTGCTATATTTTGGAAGAGTTTCAGAAGGATAGGTGTTATCTCTCCCCTAAATGTTTGATAGAATTCACCTATGAAGCCATCTGGTCCTGGGCTTTTGTTTGTTGGAATATTTTTAATCACAATTTCAATTGCAGTGTTTGTGATTGGTCTGCCCATATTTTCTATTTCTTCCTGGTTCAGTCTCAGAACATTGTGCATTTCTATGAATTTGTCCATTTCTTCCAGGTAGTCCATTTTACTGGCATGCAGTTGCTTGTAGTAATCTCTCATGATCTTTTGTATTTCTGCAGTGTCAGTTGTTACTTCTCCTTTTTCATTTCTAATTCCATTGATTTGAGTCTTCTCCCTTTTCTTCTTGATAAATCTGGCTAATGGTTTATCAATTTTGTTTATTTTTTCAAAGAACCAGCTTTTAGTTTTATTGATCTTTGCTATCATTTCCTTCATTTCTTTTTCATTTATTTCTGATCTGATTTTTATGATTTCTTTCTTTTTTCTAACTTTAGGGTTGTTTTGTTCTTCTTTCTCTAATTGCCTTAGGTGTAATGTTAGGTTGTTTATTTGAGATGTTTCTTGTTTCTTAAGGTAGGCTTGTATAGCTATAAACTTCCCCCTTAGAACTGCTTTTGCTGCAGCCCATAGGTTTTGTGTCGTGTTTTCATTGTCATTTGTTTCTAGGTATTTTTTGATTTCCTCTTTGATTTCCTCAGTGATCTCTTGGTTATTTAGTAATGTATTGTTTAATCTCCATGTGTTCATATTCCTTACAGATTTTTTCCTGTAATTGATATCTAATCTCATAGTGTTGTGGTTAGAAAAGATACTTCATATGATTTCAATTTTCTTAAATTTGCCAAGGCTTGATTTGTGACCTAAGGTATAATCTATCCTGGAGAATGTTCCATGAGAACTTGAGAAGGATGTGTATTTTTTTGTTTTTGGATGGAATGTCCTCTAAATATCAATTAAGCCCATAATGTTTAATGTATAATTTAAAGCTTGTGTTTCCTTATTTATTTTCATTTTGGATGATTTGTCCATTGGTGAAGGTGGGGTGTTAAAGTCCCCTAGTATGATTGTGTTACTGCCAATTTCCCCTTTTATTGCTGTTAGTATTTGCCTTATGTATTGAGGTGCTCCTATGTTGGGTGCATACATATTTACAATTGTTATATCTTCATCTTGGATTGATTCCTTGATCATTATATAGTGTCCTTCTTTGTCTCCTGTAATAGTCTTTGTTTTAAAGTCTATTTTTTCTGATATAAGAATTGCTACTCCAGCTTTCTTTCTATTTCCATTTGCATGGAATATCTTTTTCCATCCCCTCACTTTCAGTCTGTATGTGTCCCTCGGTCTGAAGTCTGTCTCTTGTAGACAGCATATATATGGGTCTTGTTTTTGTATCCATTCAGCCAATCTATGCCTTTGGTTGGAGCATTGAATCCATTTACATTTAAGGTAATTATTGATATGTATGTTCCTATTGCCATTTTCTTAATTGTTTTGGGTTTATTACTGTAGGTCTTTTTCTTCTCTTGTGTTTCCTGCCTAGAGAAGTTCCTTTAGCATTTGTTGTAAAGCTGGTTTTGTGGTGTTGATTCTTTTAACCTTTGCTTGTCTATAAAGGTTTTAATTTCTCCACCAAATCTGAATGAGATCCTTGCTGGTTAGAGTAATCTTGTTTATAGTTTTTTCTCTTTCATCAGTTCAAATATGTCCTTCCACTCCTTTCTGGCTTGCAGAGTTTCTGCTGAAAGTTCAGCTGTTAAACTTATGGGGATTACCTTATGTGTTACTTGTTGTTTTTCACTTGTTGCCTTTAATATTTTTTCTTTGAATTTAATTTTTGATAGTTTGATTAATATGTGTCCTGGCATGTTTCTCCTTGGATTTATGCTGTATGGGACTGTCTGTGCTTCCGGGACTTGATTAACTGTATCCTTTCCCATATTATGGAAGTTTTCAACCATAATCTCTTCAAATATTTTCTCAGACCCTTTCTTTTTCTCTTCTTCTTCTGGGATCCCTATAATTCGAATGTTGGTGTGTTTAATGTTGTTCCAGAGGTCTCTGAGACTGTCCTCAATTCTCTTCATTCTTTATTCTGCTCCACAGTAGTTATTTCCACTATTTTATCTTCCAGGTCACTTATCCGTTCTTCTGCCTCAGTTATTCTGCTATTGATCCCTTCTAGAGAATTTTTAATTTCATTTATTGTGTTGTTCATGTCTGTTTCTTTGTTGTTTAGTTCTTTTAAATCCTTGTTAAACGTTTCTTATATTTTCTCCATTCTATTTCCAGATTTTGGATCCTGTTTACTATCATTATTCTGAGTTCTTTTTCAGGTAGATGGCATATTTCCTCTTCATTTGTTAGGTCTGCTTGATTTTTGCCTTGCTTCTTCATCCACTGTGTGTTTCTTGGTCTTCTCATTTTGCTTAACTTACTGTGTTTGGGGTCTCCTTTTCACAGACTTCAGGGTCATAGTCTCCATTGTTTTTGGTGTCTGTCCCCAGTGGCTGGTCCAGTGAGTTGTGTAGACTTCCTGTTGGAGGGGACTATTGCCTGTGTTCTGGTGGATGAGGCTGGATCTTTTCTCTCTGGTGGGCAGGTCCACATGTGGTGGTGTGTTTTGGGGTGTCTGTGGCCGTATTATGATTTTATTCATCCTCTCTGCTCCTAGATGGGGTTGTGTTCCTGTCTTGCTAGTTGTTTGGCCTAGGGTGTCCTGCACTGTAGCTTGCTGGTCATTGAGTGGAGGTGGGTCTTGGCATTGAGATTGAGATCTCTGGGATATTTTTCACCATTTGATATTATGTGGAGCTGGGAGGTCTCTTGTAGACCAGAGTCCTGAACTTGGCTCTCCCAGCCCTGATGCCTGGCTGGAGCACGAAGAGCCTGTCCTCCACACGGCTCAGAGTAAAAGGGAGGAAAAAAAGGAAGAAATAAAGAAGATAAAATAAAATAAAGTAAAATAAAATGAAGTTATTAAAATAAAATTTATTATTAAGAAAAAAATATTTTTTTAAGTAAAGAAAAAAATAAATGGACAGACCGAACCCTAGGAAAAATGGTAAAAACAAAACTATACAGGCAAAATCACACACAGAAGCATACACATACACACTCACAAAAAGAGAAAAAGGGAAAAAATTATATATATATATATATATATATATATCATTGCTCCCAAAGTCCAACTCCTCAATTTGCAATGATTCATTGTCTTTTCAGGTATTCCACAGATGCAGGGTACATCAAGTTGATTGCGGTGATTTCATCCGTTGCTCCTGAGGCTACTGAGTAAGATTTCCCTTTCTCTTCTTTGTTCACACAGATCCTGCTGTTCAGGATTTGGACCTGCCCCTGTGTGTAGGTCACCTGAGGGTGTCTGTTCTTCACTCAGACAGGACAGGGTTAAAGAAACAGCTGCTTCGGGGGCTCTGCTTCACTTAGAACGGGGGGGAGTGAGGGGTAGAGTTGTGGGGCTAGCCTATGGCGGCAGAGGCCAGGGAGACTTTGCCCTAGCCTGAAGCACGCCATGCATTCTCCCGGGGAAGTTTATCCTGGATCACAGGACAGTGGAAGGCTGCACAGGCTTTCCAGAGGGAAGGTGTCGAGAGTGACCTGTGCTTGCACACAGGCTTCTTGGTGGCTGCAGCAGCAGTCTTAGTGTCTCATGCCCATCTCTGGGATCCACACTGATAGCCGCGTCTTGTGTCCATCTCTGGAACTCATTTAAGCAGCATTCTTAATGATCTCTCCTCACGAACAAGGAAACAAAGAGGCAAGAAATAGTCTCTTGTCTCTTTGGCATCTCCAGATATTTTCCTGGACTCCCTCCTGGCTAGCTGTGGCGCACTAGTCCCCTTCAGGTTGTGTTCACACAGCCAACCCCAGTCTTCTCCCTGGGATCTGACCGAAGCCCAAGCCTCAGCTCCCAGCCCCCACTTGTCCCAGTGGGTGAACAGACAAGCCTCTCAGGCTGATGAGTGCTGTTCAGCACCGATCCTCTGTGTGGGAATCTCTCCACTTTGCCCTCCACACCCCTGTTGCTGCACTCTCTTCTGTGGCTCCAAAGCTCCCCACTCCACCACCCACAGTCTCAGGTGGTGAAGGGCCTTCCTAGTGTGTGGAAACCTTTCCTCCTTCACAGCTCCTTCCCACTGGTGCAGGTCCCATCTCTGTTTTTTCTTTTACCCTACCCAGGTACATGGGGAGTTTCTTGCCTTTTGGGAGGTCTGAGGTCTTCTGCCAGCGTTCAGTAGGTGTTCTGTAGGAGTTGTTCCACATGTAAATGTATTTCTGACGTAATTGTGGGGAGGAGGGTGATCTCTGCACCTTACTCTTCTGCCATCTTGGAGCTCCTATGGGGGGATATTTTCTAAGAATATTTTCTTAGAAAAGATATCTCCTTAACTGTCATTTTTTTCACAATTTTCCCCAATAATATTGTTTTTCTATTAATGTTTTTTTTATATAAAGAACAGGCAACAACACCAAATTTGATAAGAGCATAAGATAAAGCTAAGGAACACATGGCTTCATCAGCAACCTCAACTATCTGTCTCAAACATGAGAAAATACAATAATTTCCTAGAGCAGAATCTTTTGTGGTTTTCTAATCTCTCAAAAAGGGGGACTGCCTTTTTTGACTGAGGGAGTAAAAGATTTAATGACTAAACTTTCTGGCCAGGTAACATAGGAGATTTAGCCATTTACCATTGTTACACAGTTTCAAAATAGCACCCTCTGCTTC
Organism: Delphinapterus leucas; assembly: GCF_059928025.1. NCBI lineage: Eukaryota > Metazoa > Chordata > Mammalia > Artiodactyla > Monodontidae > Delphinapterus > Delphinapterus leucas. Next base: position 35,422,589 of record NC_143147.1, read on the forward strand.
TGTAAGCAAGGAAATTTGTTCTTCAACAATGTAATACATAAACATCACAGCTGAAATTAGAAGGAACAGAGTGTTCTGATGAAACCACAGTTATCACATTCTTGACCACTTGGAGATTCTAGCCCTTCAAGAGTCAAACTTCAAGATTGATGAACTCTTATGAGTAACATCAAAATTAATTGCCTGAAGTAGATAAATGTAGATATCTACTACTTGCCTCTAACTTATTTGGTTTTTCCCAGATACTGTCTTTGGGCATTTGGGGGAACATGTAGCCTCTGGCAAATGGGAATATAATTAACATTAGAACACTAGATGAGCAATGTTTAATTACTCAGAATTGGAAGCTATCAAAACAAGAATACAATTAGACTTTACACATGCCACATTTCTTGTAAGATCAGCAATTCAGACCTCTGCTAATACATACAGAGCACTCTACATTCTACAAATCTCCTAGGCCATTTAATGATGACTTATCCACAACCAGTTTAGTTACTAACAGAACTGAAGGCGTCGAGATGAATTTTAAATATTAACCACAAACTAACTAAAATATGTTATATAAGAATGGGGAAAGATTTACTAAAGCAAATAGCAAACCTGATTTAACATGGCAAACTTTATTTAGCAGTATTTTAAAAACTCGTCCCTGACTTTCTCTGGACCAGGTGTTTGATGTATGCTAAATTTGTGACATTTAATTTTCCAAAATGCTTTCAATGTTGCTAGTATTCCTTGTTAAACCAAAACTTTATTTTATAAGAAAATAAACAAAAACCAGGAGAGGGAAAGTTAGAAATAAAACTGAGCACTTAGAGCAAGACATTTTACATGATGAATATCCTACTTAAGCCACACAAGAAGCCTGCAAAGGAATTATTTCCCCTGTTTTACAGAAGGAGCATTGCAACTCTGCGAGGTTCTGTAACTTGCCCAAAGTCCCATAGCTAGTAAATGTTAAAGCTGAGGTTCAGCTCCAGGGCTTCATAGCTCAGGAAGCTATGCTCTGTTAAATAACCATCCCTCTATCCATACACACACAAACCAGCATGTGGTAAATATCTAGTTAAGTTTTACTTTAAAAACCATTAAATGTTAAAGGAAGTCAAGATTCGTGTGAATTTGGGGAAGAGGTAAGAAAAAATAATTAAAGAAAACTCAAGGCAAGAGAAAGATTTGGACAGGGCATTGACAAGAAGATTGGGGTTGGATATGCAGAGAAAAAAAGAGCACATTTACATGGTGACAATAGTCCATAGAAGTCAAATAGTAGGTAATAATGTTACTTCATGTCCACCATAAGAGAACTGAGCTTTTATTTTTCTAAATTTTAAGAGCCAACAAGATGTTTAATTTAAAGTATGTAGAGTTTAATTAGAGATATCCTTAGATCTTAGCACAATGACCAAAATCAGCTTGTCTCATGCTCTCAAAAATAATTGCTTGACCCATGCCCTCATAAAGTAATCACAACAAAGAATAATGATTGATAAGCTAGGGAATGGGTAGTCAATCCAGTAGAGAATCCACTGTTGGAGTACATGAGTGGACAGCATGTTTCAGGTGAACATATTCAGGAAAGATTGTGGATGACCACAATCCCTTATATTAACCAGAAGTCTGCAGGGAATGTAGCATCTCAAACTCCATATTCACAAGGGAAATAGATGAGAAAAATAGTTATTAGAAATCTCATATACCTACCCTCCATTAGACAGGGGGAGGTAATCAAATATTTCTCTACAAACTTAGAAGCATGAATAAATCCCTGGTGATTACTAGTGGAGAAATGTAAAGGAATGTTTTTTTTAAAAATATCTACTTTAATATTGCCTCCTTTTATGTGAGGAAACTGAGGCTGAGACAGATACAATGACTCAACCTGAATTACAACTCATAATTGGTAGAACTAGGATCAGATGCTAGTCCTTCTGTTTTCAGTATACTTGAAACTGGATGAGTGGTTGTTGGTAAATCCCTTTGCGCACACACACACACACACACACACATACACACACAAGTAGATTTAGAAAAATAAGTATACTTTCCCCATTTTTTATCTTTATTTTTTTTTTTAACATTCTTGCTTCCTTTGATCTTTATCCAAATGTGTGTAATATCTGCTGGGGCTGGAAGATTTTACTTCCTACCATGAGAATACAACATCTTCTCTCTCTTTCTTCTTAAGGTTTAACTGTCTCACTTAGTTTGTTCTTGATATAATTTTGTTCATGATATTCTAGTGTCTTTCAGATATCACTTACTTCTTTTAAAATGAGTCACTAAACTTTCTGCAAAGGAAGTTGATAATATATATCAGAAACTTCTTTTTTTTAGTTCATATTCTTTTTGGCTTTTCATTCTCACTTACTGAAATAACTTTCTAAATAAATAAACCAAATAGAACATAAAGGTTCTGCACAATTATATTTTATTCACAAAATTATTTGTAATAATAAAAATTACTAAAATCTATATGTTCAATGATATTCAAATAGTTAAGTAAATTATTCATAAAATAATATGCTCCTGTTAAAGGTTTCTATGAACTCTTAATGACTTTGAAACACATGTGATGAAACTGTAAGTTGTAAAATAGATATTAAATCACATAGAAATTATAAACATTTCTTTGTTTGAAAGAGTGTTTGCAGGAAAAATAAACTGGCTAGGAATGTACTAGTATTTTTTAAAGCTTTTTAGTGTGAAATAATTTCAAATTTACAGAAAGTTTGCCAAGATAGCATAGAGAGTTTCTGTGAACCCTTCACAACAAGCTTCCCCTAATACTGACATTGTGAAGAAGTTAACAGTGTTACAATACTATTAACTGAACTACAAACTTGATTTAAATTTCACCAGTTTTCCCAGTAATGCCATTTTTCTGTTGCATGTTCTAATGTAGGATAATCACGTTTGGTCACTATGTTTCCTTAGTCTTCTTGTATCTCCGAGGGTTTCTCAGTGTTTTCTTTTTTTTTTTTTTTCCCCAAGTTTTTGAAAAATTTGAAGAATACTCATTAAGTCTTTTTTAGAATGTTTCCCAATTTGGGTTCATCTGGATTTATAGATTTTTTGAAAGAGCACCACGGAGGTGAAATGCCCTTCTCATCATATCATATAGGGGGGATACATGATAACAACCTGAATTTCCATGTATGATATTAATTGGCTGAGTCAGTGTTTGCCAAGTTTCTCCACTGTAAAATTACCACTGTTCTATTTTCATACTCTATTCATTTAAACTGAGTGACTAAGCACAGCTCACACTCAAGGTGGAAGGAGTTAAGCCACACTGCCTAGAGATGGGTGTGTCTAAAGGTGTTATTTGGAATAGTTCTGTAAGGAAGATCAGTGATTAATTTATTAAGCTTAAATTGGTTTGGATTCACATATAAATATTTTGTTCTTTGATTTATAATCCAACATTATCTCTCTAGTTTTTCAAAGCTCACTATACACATTAACACTGAAATATGCTACTATCATTGTCTTATTTTTGTTACATTGTTTAGAATTTATCAACTTTTTAATATTGTGCAGATACCAGTTTTGTAACCAGAGACAAATAGAAAAACAGAAATGAAAGGCCAAAAAACAATGTCTACACTAACCCCACAAGGACAGACCACTGATCACTTATTGGCCACTGCAATGTTTTTCTGCTGGGTTGTGTGAGATCCCGCTACTATGTGTTGATTTTGAGTGAGTCTCCCTCACAATGCACATAGGATGAATTGAGGGCTATTACTGGGCTGGTCCACAGCTGCCCCTTGGGCTTAGGCTACATGTGTGGACTTACGTGTTGGTTCTCACCATGGTGCTGCCTGGGTCTATAGCACCCAAGAGCAGCAGGAGTGGGGACAATGTCTTTAGCCCATATGGCTTCCAGTGCTAAAACCAGGCTACCACTCCACATCCACTGCTGGCTTTCCACCCAGCGTCTAGCAGTCTTCCAGGAGTGGCCATGTCTATCTCATTCAAGGGATTTTTCAAACCATTACTCTGCAACAAAAGATTTTCTGACTGTTACCTTCTGGTGTCTGACACTGATGAAATCAGTGTTATCTCCAGAGTTGTTCTTATTCCATGATGATTAGAGGGAAAGGCATTCCTTGAACAAATGGGACCACTTATCTCACTCTACCTTCAGGTCCCCCACATAAGTAGAGATGTTGCAAAATTGAAACAGGTCACTCTATGAATGCAGTGACCATTGCTTAAAGAGTTCAATAATGGATACAGTTTTTTGTCTGTGCTATGAAATTCCAAATGGTAATTTAACATGACTGGAAAATGAATTCTTGTTCACATTTTCCTGCATAATTTGGGTAAAATTGTACTTGTGAGCATCATAATCAAAGCAAAGTAACAATCTTAAGGAAGTCATCTGAAGTCAGTCGTCACTAGTGACAGGATAGATGATGAAGCATCCTGAGTATGTAAACAGCATTAAATAAAAGATACTAGGAACAAAAGAGGCAAGAACATCTATATTATTTCAACATAAACAGATTCCCAAGAGCTATATTATTGTGAGCAATAACAGTAATGATACCTTTCGTATAATGGGAGAACTGAAATTAGCCCGAAACTGTGCCATTGGCCATAAAGTGAAACAAAACAAAATAAACAAAAAATACATATGGTTTCTGGACTAGACAGGAAAAGATGGTGCTTGGATACGGCAAAGATTCTGCAAATGTGCCTGCTGATAATACAGTAAAAAATGAATGCTTGCCTCTTTTTTATCCATTTTACTAACTCTTTATCAATAAATCACTACACCTCAAATGACCCATGAACTTTTGTAATGCATTGTTTAATCAAAGTGTGTATATAATGAAGGGGTCCTGGGGCACAGCACACTCAAGGTGTAGCCCTTTTTGTCACTATTCCCACTCTTATGCACAAATTCCAAAACAGCATATTTTTAAGGTAGTCCTTTAATAAATCTAGTGTATTACATTTTTTAACATTTTATTTTATATTGCAGTACAGTTGATTAACCATATTGTGTTAGTTTCAGGTGTACAGCAAGTGATTCAGTTATACATATACATGTATCTATTATTTTTCAAATTATTTTCCCATTTAAGTTGTTACATACTATTGAGCAGAGTTTCATGTGCTATACACTAAGTCTTTGTTGGTTATTCATTTTACATACAGCAATGTGTACATGTCAATCCCAAACTCCCGAACTTTCCCTCTCCCTGACCCTTTCCCCCAGTAACCATAAGTTAATTCCCTAAGTCTGTGAGTCTATTACTGTTTTGTAAATAAATTCATTTGTATCATTTTTTTCTTTTTGATTCTGCATATAAGGGATATTATATAATATTTCTATTTCTCTGTCTGACTTACTTCACTCAGTATGACAACCTCTATTTTCATCCATGTTGCTGCAAATGACATTATTTCATTCTTTTTAATAGTTGAGTAATATTCCATTGTATATAAGTACAAAATCTTTTTTATCCATTAATCTGTTGATGGATATTTGGGTTTCATCCTTGTCTTGTAAACAATACTTCAATGAATGTTGGGGTGCATGTATCTTTTCAAACCATGTTTTTCTCTGTATACATGTCCAGGAGTGGAATTGCAGGATCATATGGTAGCTCTATTTTTAGTTTCTTAAGAAACATCCATATTGTTCTCCATAGTGGTTGCACCAATTTACATTACCCCCAGAGCATAGGAGGGTTCCCTTCTCTCTACACCCTCTCCAGGATTTATGGTTTCTGTATGTTTTTATGATAGCCACTATGACTGGTGTGAGATGATATTTCATTGTAGTTTTGATTTGAATTTCTCTAATAATAAGTGAAGCTGAACATCTTTTAATATGCATCTTGGCCATCTGTATGTTTTCTTTGGAGAAATGTCTATTTAGGACTTCTGTGCATTTTTTAATTGGGTCATTTGTTTTGAAAATATTAAGCCACAAAAGCTGTTTGTAAATTTTGGAGACTAATCCCTTGTCAGTCACATCATTTGCAAATATTTTCTCCTATTCTTAAGGTGCCTTTTCATTTTGTTTCTGGTCTCCTTTCCTGTGCAAAGCTTTTAGTGTAATTAAGTTCCATTAGTTTATGTTTGTTTTTATTTTCATTATTCTGGGAGATGGTTCAAAAAGATATTGCAATGATTTATGTCACAGAGTGTTGTGCCTATGTTTTCCTATAAGAATTGTATAATGTCCAGTCTCACATTTATGTCTTTAATCCATTTTGAGTTTATTTTTGTGTATGGTGTTAAAGAATGTTCCAATTTCATTTTTTTTGTTTTGCATATAGCTGTCCAGGTTCCCCACAAATAGTCAAGAGATCAATACAGGAATAAGATACAACAATTGTAAATATGTATGCACCCAACATTGGAGCACCTCAACATATAAGGAAAATATTACCAGCCATAAAGGGAGAAGTGGATAGTAACACAATAATGGTGGGGGAATTAAACATCTCACTTTCATCATACACAGGTCACCCAGACAGAAAATCAATAAGGAAACACAGGTCTTAAATAACACTTTAGAACAGATGGATTTAACTGATATTTATAGAGCATTCTATCCAAAAGCAGAAGAATACATGTTCTTCTCATGTGCACATGGAATATTCTCTAGGATTGACCACATGCTGGGACACAAAGCAAGCATCAGTAAATTTAATAAAATTGAAATCATATCAAGCATCTTTTCTGACCACAACCCTATGAGATTAAAAGTAAACTATAAGAAAAAATTGTAAAAATCACAAACACATGGAGGCAAAGCAATATGCTACTAAACAAACAATGGATCATTGAAGAAATCAAAGAGGAAATCAAAAAATACCTAGAGACAAATGACAATGAAAGCACAATGATCCAAAACTTATGGGATGCAGCAAAAGCAGTTCTATGAGAGAAGTTTATAGCAATATAATCTTACCTCAGGAAACAAGAAAAATCACAAATGAACAACCTAACCTTACACATAAAGCAACTAGAAGAAGAAGAACAAACAAAACCTAAAATTAGTAGAAGGAAAGGAATCATGAAGATAAGAGCAGAAATAGATGAAATAGAGATGAAGAAAACAATAGCAAAGATCAATGAAACTAAAAGCTGGTTCTTTGAGAAGATAAACACAATTGATAAACTGTTAGCCAGACTCATCAAGAAAAAAAGGGAGAGGACTCAAACAAATAAAATTAGAAATGAAAAAGGAGAAGTTACAACAGACATTGCAGAAACACAAAGGATCATAAGAGACTAATACGAGCAACTGTATGCCAAAAAATGGACAACCTGGAAGAAATGGACAAATTCCTAGAAAGGTAAAATTTCCCAAGACTGAACCAGGAAGAAATAGAAAATATGAATGACCAGTCACAAGTAGGGAAATTGGAACTGTGATTAAAAATCTTCCAACGGGGGCTTCTCTGGTGGCGCAGTGGTTGAGAGTCCACCTGCCAATGCAGAGGACACGGGTTCGTGCCCCGGTCCGGGAAGATCCCACATGCCACGGAGTGGCTAGGCCCATGAGACATGGCCGCTGAGCCATGGCCGCTGAGCCTGTGCGTCCGGAGCCTGTGTTCCACAATGGGAGAGGCCACAACACTGAGAGGCCTGTGTACTGTAAAATAAGTAAATCAATAAATAAAAATAAAAATAAAAAGTTACCAATGACATTTTTTACAGAACTAGAACAAAAAGTCTTAAAATTTGTATGGAGACACACACAAAAAACCCCTGAATAGCCAAATCAATCTTGAGAAAGAAGAATGGAGTTGGAGGAATAAGGATCCTAAATATCAGGCTATATTTCAAAGCTATACTGATCAAAACAGTATGGTACTGACACAAAAATAGAAATATAGATCAATGGACCAGTACAGAAAGCCCAGAAATTAACCCACACACCTATGGTCAATTAATGTACAACAAAGGAGGCAATATTATACAATGGAGCAAAAAACAGTCTTTCAATAAATCGTTCTGGGAAAACTGGACAGCTACATAGTGTATTATTGTTTTTCCCCTGGCTCAATGATTGCTACTAATCTCCAACACTATGGTCAGAAAAAACAAGGAAAAGGAGATAGTCTGCTATGGTTCAGTCTCACCATTTATTCTCCAACAGAGCTGACAGAGTAAGGTCACTTCATTTTCCAGTAAAAAGACCCCAGTTTTGTTGAGTTTTGACACCTTTTATTTCACTGAAGAAGAAAACCACTGTCCTTAATAGAGAAATCTCTACTGACTTTTGATGCTGAGTAATTATGAGAATGTGATCTCATGTGGAACTTTAATCAGATGCTGTCCCTGGACCAAGTCCTGGTGCAACTATACTTAGAATATGCCTTCTCCACGTAAAATGACACCTAATTGCAATTACATGAAGCCTGTGGTACAGAAAGTAAGCAAAAGTATGTATAGAAATAATGGAATGTAAAATATATTAAAAAGCATTTAACTACACAAGTAAACAAAATATTACAGCATAAAATGTGTTTTGCCTATTGCTTTGGGAGAGTTTAATTTTCTTAGTATTCGTCATTAGCAAACATGTGAGGAAATGGCCTGTATTCATTGGAGGCAGGAATGTAAATAACTAAGTTTTTGAAAGGGTAATTTGGATAAAGCTATCAAAAGGTTTAAAATATGCATATATTTTAGTCCAGCAATCCTAATTCTAGGTAGATATATTCAGTGTTTATTCTGTAAAAGTTTATTGCAAGGTAAGTATAATTAAATCAAATCCAAAGGAGAGCTAATCTAAATGCCAGAATAAAATACAATTTATAAATTATATGTTTACACTAAGAACTTTTCTGCAGACATTAGAAATAGTGCAAAAGCATCTAAATTCAGGAAATATAATACATCATTAAATAAAAATAGTAATTACACCAGTAAGACACATTATTATAGTATACTTGACATATATATGTGTATATGTATATATGTGCAAAAAGATTTTTTTTAACAAAATACTAATTGTGATATTCTCAAAATGATGACATTGTGAGTTATTGCCTATGACTGAGTATTTTGGTTGTGGGCTTTTAAATTTTTCAAATTTTCACAATAAAAATACAGTAGTTTTATAATCCAAAAAACCCATGTTTATATAGGGAGAAGTCAAGACAGCCAAAAAGTAAGAGGACATAGAGTACACCTCTCCCCACAAATGCATCAAAGCTACCTCTACAAATGGAACAATTCTAACAGAGCACCTGCTAAACACTGGCAGAGGAACTCAAACACTAAAAGGACAAGAAAGTTTCCTGTGTAACTGGGTATGACTAAAGAAAGAAAAAGGGACAAGAAAGAGGAGAGGAAGTGGGATAGGACCTGTGTCACTGTCTCCATAACACCCACAGCAGTCTAGACCCATGATTACTGCAATCCTGGGACATGACTTCAGTAGATCTATGCTGGTGGCCTGGTGAAAACAATGTGTGAGAGTCACCAGGGCCAATTACCAACATAACCATGGTTAAGTTTTGGCCAAGAGCAGTGCCAAAAACAGTGTAATATGAAAGCTCGCACAACTGGTGAAAGGTGACCCAACAGAGCACACCCACACCCACAGGTGAACAGCTCCAGAGGAGGAAAACCCAGTGGATTCTCCCCCATAGCATGCTCCAATCCCACCTACCTAACACCACAGATCAGAAACACAGCTAAGAAACAGATCTGGGAGCTCTTTCTCCAACAACTAGGGAGCAGGCCCCATCCCTGACAGGGAAGTGACAACCACAGAGAAAAGGGGAGATCCTACTCAATATCTAGTGCAAACTGTGGTCACCACAACATCAGTCACACCTCTTATCGAAGGGATAACGGCCAGCATACACAGAAGAAAGAAGTGGCAGACATCTATACTACAAACAGTGCTCACAGCAAAAAATTAAACCCACACAGGCTACACAGGAATGTTTCCACATAAAAATAGCCCTCCAAGACAGTCTGAGGTTCTGGTATCAAGAGCCTTTAGCCTTGAAGGTCAGCAGAACATTTAGCCTTGAAGGTCAGCAGGGCTTGAGTTCAAGAGCTCCACAGGGCTGGAGGAAACAAAGACTCCACTATTGGAGGGCGCACAAAATTTCTCACATGCACTGGGACCCAGCACAAAGCAGTACCTCCACAGGACCCTGGGCTAGACTTACATGGGGGTCTTTGAGGGTCCCTTGGGGTGATGAGTGTCAGCTGTAGCTCACTAAGGGGGCAATGACACTAGTAGTAGAAGTCCTGGGAAAAATTTATTGGCGTGAGCTCTCCGAGAGGTCTCCATTTTGGCACCAAGACCTGGCTCCACCCAACAACCTGTAGATTCAAGTATTGGAAATCCTCAGGACAAACAACCAAACTGATAGGAACACAGACCGACCCATCAGAAGACAGGCTGCCTAAAGTAGTACTAAGCTCACAACCACCTCAAAATACACCCCATCACACAGCCCAGCCCACCAGAGGGAAAACACCCAAATTAACCCACCAGAGGGCAGACACCACTCCCTCCCACCAAGATGCCTACACAATTCCCTGGACTAACCACACCCACCAGGAGGCAGACAAGAAGCAAGAGGAACTATGGTCCTGCAGTCTATGGAAGAGAGATCACAAACACAGAAAGTAAGACAAAATGAGATGAGAGGGAAATATGTGACAGATGAAGGAACAAAACAAAAACATATGAGAACAACTAAAGGAAGAGGAGATAGGCAATCTACCCGAAAAAGAATTCAGAGTAATGATAGTAAAGATGATTCAAAATCTTGGAAACAATAGAGGCACAGACCAAGAAGGTAAAAGAAATGCTTAACACAGAGATAGAAGGTTTAAGAACAAACAAACAGAGGTGAACAACACAATAAATGAAATGAAAAATATACTAGAAGGAATCTAGCTGAATACACTAGAAGAATAAATGAGGCAGAGGAATGAATAAGTGAGCTGGAAGACAGAGTGGTGGAAATCACTGCCACAAGATAGAATAAAGAAAAGAAATGAGGACAATATTAATCACACCAACATACCCATTAATCACAACAACATTCACATTATAGGGATCCAAGAAGAAGAAGAGAAAGGGAAAGGGTCTGAGAAAATATTTGAAGAGATTATAGCTGAAAACTCTCCTAACAGGGAAAGGAAACTGTCCTCCAAATCCAGGAAGCACAGAGAGTCCCATACAGGATAAACAACAAAGGAAAAGCAACAAGTAACCAAAAGTAACATCCCTGTAAGGTTATCAGTAGATTTTTCATCAGAAACACTGCAGGCCAGAAGAGAGTGGCATGCTATATTGAAAGTAATGAAAGGGAAAAAATCTACACCCAAGAATACTCTACCCAGCAAGGATGTCATACAGATTCAATGGAGAAATCAAAAACTTTACAGACAAGCAAAAGCTAAGAGAATTCAGCACCACCAAACCAGCCTTATGAGGAATGCTAATAGAACTATTCAAGGTAGAAAAAAAAAAAAAGAAGCCATAACTAGGAAGAAGAAAATCACAAATGGGGATGCTCATCATAAAGGCCAACATAAAGTAATAGTAGGAAATCATCCACACAGAAATATGACATCAAAAAAGAAACTGTGAGGGCTTCCCTGGTGGTGCAGTGGTTGAGAATCCGCCTGCCAATGCAGGGAACACAGGTTTGTGCCCCGGTCCAGGAAGATCCTACATGCTGTGGAGCAGCTGGGCCCATAAGCCATGGCCTCTGAGCCTGCATGTCCAGAGCCTGTGCTCCGCAACGGGAGAGGCCACAACAGTGAGAGGCCCGCGTGCCGCAAAAAAGAAAGCAAAAAAAGAAACTGTGAGACTTAGACAACTTTGTACGTATATACACTGCTATATCAAAACATCATGGGAAGTGTAAACCAAAAAACTGCGATAGATACACACACAAAAAGAAAAAGCAACTCAACGACAACACTAAAGATAGTAATCAAACCACAAGAGGATAGAACCAAAGAAGAAGGGAAGAAAGAAGACCAACAAAAACAAATCCAAAACAGTTACAAAAACAGCAATAGGAACATGCATATCAATAATTACCTTAAATGTAAATGAATTAAATATTCCAACCAAAAGACATAGATAGATGGGTACAAAAACAAGACTTGTATATATGTTGCTACAAGAGACCCACTTTAGACCTAGGGACACATGCAGACTGAAACTGAGGGAATGGAAAAAGATCTTCCTTGCAAACAGAAATCAAAAGAAAGCTGGAGTAACAATACTCATATCAGAAAAAATAAACTTAAAAAAAAAAGACTGTTATGAGACAAGGAAGGACACTACATAATGATCAAGGGATCAATCCAATAAGAAGATATAACAATTGTAAATATATATGCACCCAACTTCAATATATAAGGCAAATGCTAACAGCCATAAAAGGGGAAATTGACAGCAACACAATAAAAGTGGAGGACTTTAACACCCCACTTACACCAATGGACAGATCATCCAGAAAAAAATCAATAAGGAAACACAGGCCTTAAATGACATATTAGACCAGGTTGACTTAATTGATATTTATAGGATGTTCTATCCAAAGCAGCACGATACACTTTCTTCTCAAGTGCACATGGAATATTCTCTAGGATACATCACATCTTGGATCACAAATCAAGCCTCAGTAAATTTAAGAAAATTGAAATCATATCAGGCATCTTTTCTGGCCACAGCACTATGAGATTAGAAATAAAGTACAGGAGGGACTTCCCTGGTGGCACAGTGGTTAAGAATCCACGTGTCAATGCAGGGGACACAGGTTTGATCCCTGGTCCTGGAGGATCTCACATGAGGTAGAGCAACTAAGCCTGTGTGCCACAACTACTGAACCTGTGCTCTAGAGTCCGCAAGCCACAACTACTGAGCTGTCATGCCACAACTACTGAAACACACACACCTAGAGCCTGTACTCTGCAACAAGAGAAGCCACCAGAATGAGAAACCCACACACCTCAATGAAGAGTAGCCCCCGCTCACCGCAACTAGAGAAAGCCCGTGCACAACAATGAAGACTGAACAGAGCCAAATATAAATAAATAAATTAATTAATTAATTAAAAAAAGAGAAAGTCTGCAAATAGTTTAAAGGAAGAAAGAATGAAAGTACAGGAAAAAAAAATGTAAAAACACAAATGCAAGGCTAAATCATATGTTACTAAACAACCAATGGATCACAGAAGAATTCAAAGAGGAAGTAAAAAAATACCTAGAGATAAATGACAACAAAAATACGACAATCCAAAACCTGTGGGATTTAGCAAAAGCAATTCTAAGAGGAAAGGTCATAGTTAATACAATCTGACCTCAGGAAACAAGAAAAATCTCAAACAAACAACCTATCCTTTCACCTAAAGCAACTAGAGAAAGAAGAACAAAAAAACCCAAAGTTAGTTGAAGGAATAATCATAAAGTTTAGGGCAGAAATAAATGTAATACAGATGAAGAAAACAATAAAAAAGATCAATGAAACTAAAAGCTGTTTCTCTGAGAAGATAAACAAAATTTTAAAACCTTTAGATAGACTCATCAGAAAAAAAAAGGAGAGACTCAAATCAATAAAATTAGAAATGAAAAAGAAGTTACAATGGATGCCACAGAAATACAAAGGATCATAAGAGACTACTAAAAGCAACTGTATGCCAATAAAATGGACAACCTGGAAGAAATGGACAAATCTTTACAAAGGTATAATCTCCCAACACTGAACCAGGAAGAAATAGAAAATGGAAACAAACCAATCACAAGTACTGAAATTGAACCTGTGATTAAAAAAATTCCAACAAACAAAAATCCAGGACCAGATGGCTTCACAGTCGAATTCTATCAAATAATTAGAGAATTATTTGAAACCCTTCTGAAACTTTTCCAAAACATTGCAGAGGAAGGTACACTCCCAAGTTCATTCTATGAGGCCAACATCACCCTGATACAAAAACCAGACAAAGATGCCTGGTTTTCTTCATCTGTATTACATTTATTACATGAACAAAGAAAGAAAACTACAGGCCAATATCACTGATGAACATAGATGCAAAAATCCTCAACAAAATACTAGCAAACAGAATCCAACAGCACACTAAAATGATCATACACCATGGTCAAGTGGGAGTTACCCCAGGGATACAAAGATTCTTCAATATACGCAAATCAATCAATCTGATACACCACATCAACAAATTAAGGGATAAAAACCATATGATCATCTCAATAGGTGCATAAAAAGCTTTTGATAAAATTCAATAGTCACTTATGATAAAAAAATATCTGTCTAGAAAGTAGGCATAGAGGGAACCTACCTCAACATAATAAAGGCCATATACAATAAACCCACAGCTAACATTATTCTTTTTTTTTTTTTTTTTGTGGTATGAAGGCCTCTCACTGCTGCAGCCTCTCCCATTGTGGAGCACAGCCTCCAGCCACGCAGGCCCACCAGCCATGGCTCACGGGCCCAGCCGCTCAACAGCATGTGGGATCCTCCCAGACCAGGGCACAAACCCATGTCCCCCGCATCGGCAGGTGGACTCTCAATCACTGTGCCACCAGGGAAGCTCCACTAACATCATTCTTAATGGTGAAAAATTGAAAGCATTTCCTCTAAGATCAGAACAAGACAAGATATCCATTCTTGCCATTTTTATTCAGCATAGTTTTGGAAGTTCTAACCACAGCAATCAGAAAAGAAAAAGAAATAAATTAAAATCAAATTGGGGGCTTCCCTGGTGGCGCAGTGGTTGGGGTCCGCCTGCCGATGTGGGGGACGTGGGTTCATGGCCCAGTCTGGGAGGGTCCCACATGCCACGGAATGGCTGGGCCCATGGGCCATGGCTGCTGAGCCTGCGCGTCCGGAGCCTGTGCTCCGCGATGGGAGAGGCCACAGCAGTGATAGGCCTACGTACTGCAAAGGAAAAAAAAAAAATCAAATTGGAAAAGAAGTTAAACTATCACTGTTTGCAGATACATGATACTATACATAGAAGATTCTAAATATGCTACCAGAAAACCACTAGAGCCCATCAGTGAATTTGGTAAAGTTGCAGGATACAAAATTTATACAAGGAAATGTCTTGCATTCCTCTACATTAACAACCAAAGATCAAAAAGAGAAATTAAGGAAACAATCCCATTTACCATTTCATCAAAGAGAATAAAATACCTAGGAATTAACCTACCTAAGGAGGCAAAAGCCCTGTACTCTCAAAACTCTAAGATGCTGATGAAAGAAATCCAAGTGACAAAAACAGATGGAGAGATATGCCATGTTCATGAATTGGAAGAATCAATATTGTGAAAATGACTGTACTACCCAAAGTAATCTACAGATTCAGTGCAATACCTATCAAATTATCAATGCCATTTGTCACAGAATTTGAACAAAAATATTTTACTATTTATATGGAAACACAATGGACCCCAAATAGGAAAGAAATCTTGAAAAAGAAAAACATAGCTGAGGGAATCAGGCTCCCTGACTTCAGACTATAAGACAAATCTACTGTCATCAAAACATTATGGTTCTGGCACCACAACAGAAATATAGATCAATGGAACAGGATAGAAAGTCCAGAAATAAGCCTATGAACTTATAGTCAATTAATTTATGACAAAGGAGGCTTTTCAACATGTGGTGCTGGGAGAACTGATCAGCTACATGTAAAAGAATGAAATTAGAACACTCCCTAACACCATACACAAAAATAAACTCAAAATGGATTAAAGACCTAAATGTAAGGCCAGACACTATAAAAATATTAGAGGAAAACATAGGCAAAACACTCTGGCATAAACTGCAGCAATATCTTTTTAGATCCACCTCCTAGAGTAATGAAAATATAAACAAAAATAAACAAATATGACTTAAAAGCTTCTGCACAGCAAAGGAAACAGTAAACAAAACAAAAAGTCAACACACAGAATGGGAACCCAATCAAGAAAACTGGTGGAAGACCTAAATAGACATTTCTTCAAAGAAGACAGATGGCCAAAAAGCACATGAAAAGAGACATATCATCACTAATCATTAGAGAAATGCAAATCAAAACTACAATAAGGTATCATCTCACACCAGTCACAATGGCCATCATCAAAAATATACAAACAATAAATGTTGGAGATGATGTAGAGAAAAGGGAGCTCTCCTACATTGTTGGTGGGAATGTAAATTGGTACAACCATTATGGAAACAGTACGGAGGTTCCCTTAAAAACTAAATATAGAACTCCATATGGTCCAGCAATCCCACTTCTCAGTATATATCTGGAGAAAACTATAATTCAAAAAAATACATGCACCCCAATATTCATTGAGCACTATTTACAATATCCAAGACATTGAAGCAACCGAAATACCCATCAACAGAGGAGTGGATAAAGAAGATGTGGTACATATACATGATGGAATATTAGCCATAAAAAAGCACAAAATAATGCCATTTGCAGCAACATGGATGGGGCTAGAGATTGTCATACTGAGTGAAATAAGTCAGACAAAGACAAATATCATATAATATCACTTATATGTGGAATCTAAAAAAAATGGTACAAATGAACTATATATAAAACAGATAACTAATAAGAACCTATTGTATAGCCCAGGGAACTCCACTTAATACTCTGTAATGACCTATATGGTAACACAATATAAAATAAGAGTGGAGATATATATATATAAATGATTCACTTTACTGTGCATCTGAAACTAACACCACATTATAAATCAACTATACTCCAATAAAAATTATTCTAAAAAACTATGATCATAAAAGCTTTTATAATCTAAGCAAACTATGTATACCGCATACTTTCTCATTCATTCATACATTTCATATGCATTATCTTCCAACTACACTGATTCATACTTATATACTCTACTAATATATAAGTTTTATTAAGATGATCAAATTAATTTTTAGGAAGATTCTGAAGTCAGAGCAGTTAAGTGACAATAAACTGCTTTCACAAAACACATTTTTTTTAAATTAGTAAGATGCATAAATCTTAAGTCCACCACTCAATGGACTTTTACTTAAATAAATAATGCTGGTCAATTTTTAGAGCATTTCCACCACCTAGATCAAGACTTAGATCATACCTGTCAACTATGAATGTTGTTTCATATGCTTTCCCACTCAGCCACACCCAGCACTTTAATTCATAGTAGTCATAGAGGTAATAGCAAAATCTACCAGTTATTTAGTTTGTGCCATATGCTTGATTCTGTGCTAGATCCTTTAATTAAAATATCTCCTTTAATAGGATGATTCTCTACTTCTGACATACAATGCAGCATTTCCATTATCAATCAGCTAGTCCAAAGTCACACATATTGTTAGTGGCTAATGGAACACAAAGTTTTATTTGGCTTAAAACTTGAGAACTTTATCCACATGAGGCAGACTTTCATTAATTTGAACAATGGAGTTTGGTAATAACTACATGCTCCAAATAATGACAGTAAAACTAGTTGAGACATCAAATAATGTAAAACTGTCACAGATAAACACTGGAGACAAATACCTAGGGAAGGATAATCCTAAAGTGCCCTGCCCACTCAGAAATTAGTTTGGAGAGGTTTTAGGATTAAAGTCACTATACTACATCATGTTATTCTGGGAGAGTCAATCCTCAAAAAGAAGATTATATGTCCTTCAATATTTCAAGGAAACAATCTAGCTTTTAGAAGTTTTATTAAAAAATAAAATAAAATAAACACTGTGTATTAACCTAACTGTAAAACCAAATAATTCATCGAAATTAAAATTCATTTTAATTACTCTGTATGTACAAGTCCTCAGTTCATTACTCTTCCGACAGTTTCATTACTCTGCAGAGATGGAGGAAATTTGCATTTCCCCAGGCTATGCTTTAAGTGACTGACCAGGAGTGAGGCTTCTCCTGGACTCACAACATTAATGGACCACACACTAATTAGCAGCAGGAGGAAGTAGTCTTTACAATGCGTGTAAATTAAGTATATTATCAGTAGGTTTTTCTCTTAAAGCCGTTCCATGGGAAAATGCACTCTGGAGACCTTCTGTCTTCCTTTCGCAGCAGCAAAAATGGTCAATTCACCCTCAATTCTCCCTCAGAGATAAATTAAAATTGGCTATTTGTATCAGGTGGGAAAAGAAAGGGTGATTTCCCACATCAGGGAACCACCATTACAGATTCAGAGCTCTATCCTATGGCTATATTACTCATATTTCCTGTTGGTTTAGAAAAGCAAGACTTAGAAATGAATGACATTCTAGACTGCTCACAAGGGATATGCCTCAAGCTAAACTCCTGCTTTAACTTTACACTGTACCTAAGTCTCCAGATGCTACATGTGTGATTCTGCCATCAGAAATTTTCAGTTATAGCAGACTCAGAAACAATGCGATAGGGAAGTCATACAGGTTTGTAGGAAGAACATAGCAAGATCAAACAAATACCAGGGGCCCAAGGGATGGGATGACTCCAGAGCGGGGGCATTATGAAAAGAAGATGAACTATAATGACAATTTGCTTTCTTTGAACGATTGGCAGTTCTCAGGTGTAGTAAAAAGGACCCAGTCCAGAATCAAGTCAGCCAGCTAATCAACCTCTGAACAGGATATCACCACTTTGAATAGCATGCCCTACATTCCAAAAATAAATTAAAAAAAAAAAAGCTTATCCGTATTTCAGCTTAGTCATATCCATAGAGGAAGCATTCCAAAGCTTTGACCTGTGTTAGCATCAAGAGATCAGGAATGAAAATTAGCATTAGCCCACAGGCCCTTAGCTGAATCATACTCATACAGGGACCTGAAAAATATCAGAAATGTCTTTACATATACCTAGTTTTTCTTAAACTGTTTTATGAAGAGCTTCCTGCAGAAATCTTGCATGTAATTTCTATACTCTGGGCATATTTCAGATTCTAAAGAACCTTCACCCAAACTCTCCATTCTCCCTCCCACTCTGCTCCCAATCCCAAACATTATTAATCCACTCTTTCTTCAACATACCTCCTTCCCACTCTATATCACTTGACATTTTTGATTTAGCAAATATTGGAGGATTTTTTTTAAGTATTTTGTTTGGATCAGAGAAGGTGTTCTGCACTCTTTTCCAAGGTGTTCTACAGTTTACTCACTTAACCTATCCATTTTCTATTCTGAAAACAGTGACTCTCAATCCTGATCACACATGAGAACCATCTGGAAAACATGAGGGAGAAAAGCATACTTTGGGCATACTCAAGACCAATTAAATTTCCAAGTACAAGGCCTTGACATTATATTTTTAAAATTCCCTAGGTGGCATTGATATTCATCTGTGTAAAGTATACTGTATTAAGAGTTTAGTGCTTAAATCAAAGGAAAAGCAACAAAGAACAGAGACATTTCAAAGCTCCAATGGATGGTTCCTGATTTCTGTGTTACTATTGCAGATGAAACTCCACAGACATTTTAAACAGTTTCATATGGCAAGCTAAACAGGATATAAACAAGGGACTCAGTGCCAGGGACTCTAATCCCTGAATCACTCTATGAGATTACCATACTTTTATCTCCTTGCAGATCCCCACCCCAAGAGGAATTTAGAGGAAGAAGCTTCAAAACAGAAATAATCAAAATGCCGCAGCAGGAAATCTGTTAGGAAACATATAGCACAAGAAGAAAAATATCAGGTGGCATTAATTAAGTTCTCCCAAAGCCCTGAGAAACACTTATTTGAGGACTAGAAAAATATCATCAATTATACTAGCATGTCTTCTAACTGGAAAGAAACTTTGAAGTGTTTGTGAGCAGGAATTTGCTTTGTGAAACTTTTTACTTCCCACTCCCATACCTCATACCCAGTGACTTACTAATGATGAATATTATTGTTACATGCTGGATGGAACAACCGGGGCACAATCTATCTCTTTGCATCATAGATAAAGAAATGTTTTAAATTATATTTTAAAAACAGAGACCTACAAGGGTAAATAACTTTCCAAGGCCTCATGTTGACAGAGAAATTTAGGGATAGGTTAACTACAGATTTGTGATCACCAGACACAACAGGGCAGGCAACATTTCCGTGCAATCTTCTTTTCTATTTCTTGACACCTTGCTGACCCACTCTCAACAATGACTATATCAAAACGTATTCCCTCTCTTCAAATATGTAGTATACCAAACTGCACCTCTTACCTCATATCTCCTGTTCATTCAGAGTCTATTTCCTTATAATTTTGGCTTGCACATGGCCCATTGTGGCCACTCAGACCCATCTTTCTATCAGGACTCTTCAGCCTCACTAGCAATGGAAAATTTCTCTCTCTCTTTCTGTTTTCCTCATCCTCTCCAGATCTTTCTACTTGTCTTTTTCTTCATATTTTTATCCAGCACTAAAGGGATCTAGTTGATTCAGGTAATTTTTTTTGACACCAGACCTCATCAAAAAACTCTGAGTCAGACTTTTGTTCCTTGAGTAGCTTCTCTGGGGGCAACAATTTTCCCTAAAAGATGTTTTAATATGGATGAAACTGCATCAAATACTTTTCTGCCTTCACAGCTGAGCTATTACACCAATTTTGCACTCTCTTTGGGCCCAGATAATTCTGATATTCAGCAGGGATTAGATCATTACTAAAAGCTTAATGTTTAACTAGCATGTCAAAGTTTCAGTTATGCCGGGTTGTCTTTTTCCAACATTACCATCACAGGTTAACATTCCAGAAACACTGAACAGAGTCTCATAGAACAACTTAAGTGGTTAACTTGATGAATAATTACTGTTCATGGAAATGAATTTGTATATGAGAGTAATTTTATAAATGCATTTGAATTAAATGCTATTGTTTTTAATTATACAAAAACGGATTTTTCCATACATTAATGACATCTTAAGCATCTAAAGACAGTTGAAAATATTTGTTGTATGTGTGCTGGGTATGGGAAGTGGGAATATAGGTCTTATAATTGCATTAAACTTATTCAGCAAGTGCAGAAGGTAAACTTGATTTAGTTCTTTAAAAGAGAAAGGTAATTAATTTATTCCCCTGGGAAGCCACAACTTTTGTTAATATTTTAAATGTATTTTAGGTTTTTATTAGAGTTATACAAGCACACACATCATTTAAAATCCAAATAATGTTATCAGGCTCATACCAAAAAGGAACAGTCTTCGTCCCATTGCATCCCACCAACCAGACCTACTTTTCAGAAGCAACCATTTCCACATTTCAAAACTATTTGATTATATTGCTATTTGTGTTAAGGGATTTCAGATTTCATTCACAGCAGATAAATATTTAACTCTCTGACTGACCTTATCCCTCCAACCCCATATTCCCTTCTATGCACCTTCCAAACTTGACCCAATTTCATGGAAATTTTTGGCATCTTGTAGTCATAATAGCATTATTCTTATTCATAAATGTTCACTGTTGCACCAAGTAATAAAATATATTATAACAATATTTCTTTTCCTTCCTAGATTTTATTTGTTTCATTTTTTAATCTACTGTTCTATGTAAAGATTATTTTTTTAAAATACTAAGCAGATCTTTCAAACATCTACTAGTATTATTTTCAGAATATTCAAATACAATGTTAATTATGTATACTCCAAATATTC
Organism: Delphinapterus leucas; assembly: GCF_059928025.1. NCBI lineage: Eukaryota > Metazoa > Chordata > Mammalia > Artiodactyla > Monodontidae > Delphinapterus > Delphinapterus leucas. The sequence goes on from NC_143147.1 coordinate 35,444,212, forward strand.
AAATTCATTAGAAAACTTCTTATGTCCAAGTTTACATACATATATATTTTTTTCCCTACTTTCTTGGGCATCTCCCTGGAGGAGTGATCTGTCTTTCTTTTCCAAACTAGTGGACTGTTCTATAGGTCACCCTACACAGTGTCTACTATGGACTCTTTGTACCAATGTTAAGCCTCCTGTTTCCTAGATCCTATATGCACCTCTTTGTTGGTTTATTTCTTAACACCTACTAATTAAGGGCACATGGGAGACAACATTTTTGAGACCATTACTGTCTTAAAATGTCCTTGTCCTCCTCTTACACTTTATTGATAATAGGTTTGGTCAAGAATTATAGTTTAAAAATGATTGTACTTCAAAATTTGAAGTCATTGTTCCATTATCTCTTAATTTCCAGTATTTCTGTTCATAACATTAATGCTAAAAACTTTGCCTATTTTTAGGAATCTTTTAGCATCTTACCCAATTGTAGTAGAATTTCATTATGATATACTTTAATGTGGGCCTTTTATTTTTCTTCATTTATTGTACTTGGGCTCTCCATGAAACCACAAATATAGAGAGCCATGCCCTTTAGTTCCAGGGCACATTAATTTTTAGAGAATATCCACCTCCTATTTTCTCTAATCCCTGTTAGTTTGATCTCTTAACTATTTTTTTTTAATTTTCATATATTTTATCTCCTATTTTTCTTTGTTATTATCTATGTAGTTCTACTTTATGGGAGATATTCTTGTCTATATCTTCTAACAGTTTTTATTCTTCTTTCTTTCACTAATAATAAAATTTTTGTTTTATAACTTATATTTTCTCATTTTTCTGAGAAATCATTTATTTTAATAGGTACAATTAATTAAATATCACTATATGCTAATGCTTTGCTAAGCACATTTCATACATCATCTTGTTTAATTCTTATAATCACTTTTGATGATTTCAGAAATATTATTACCACTTAAAAGAGGAAGATGCCAAGAGTCCAAACTTTTAAAAAATGCTGATTAATTCTGGCTATGTAGATATTGCTCACTTTTTGCCAAGTACTGTATTATGATTAGTTCTTAATTTATAGAAAATTTTTGCTGATAAATGCCAAAGGTGAATCAGTTTGACTGGAGATCTCAAACTCTGCTGCCAGGTGTATGAGACTACTAGAGGTGGAGGCACTGCTTCATTATCTGTACTCATTTAGAACTCCTGACTCATCAACATTGTATACATCATATTGCCATTTCTTTTTCTTCAGATTTCTTAGATATCAGTCTCCTTATGACAGGGAAAACTTTTATTTTCTTCATAAATCAGCATCCATATCAGTGCCTGGAAAAGTAGTTGTAAAAAATGTTGATAATTGAACAAACTTTTGGGAAGCAAACAATTGCTGCTAATTTTATCTGATGTGCCAAAATCACTTTCCACATTTTTAAGTCCTTAAAGTAAAACTTATTTATAGGTGAGGTAAGATTTGTTTCAGTTGTCTTATCCATAGAGAAGAGATAACTATATATTCTTTCTTTCTATTATTTTTTGTTTGTTTCTTTTTGTTCAGTTGTTGGTGGTGCTGTTTTTAATTATTTTTTATTTTTACTTTTTATTATTTTCAATATTTATTTTATTTTTTATTTTTCTATTTTTACTTTATTTTTTGTTGTTTTTTTCTTGTTTTTGTTCTTTCTTTTTTCATTTTTATGTGTTTGTTTCATGTATCCTTTGCCTTATTTTTTAGTTTTCTTTCTGTTTTTCACTTTTTGGTTTTGCTAGTTTAGTCCTAATGGATTGCTTTCATCTTTGAGTTATTTTCTTTGTTCACTGATCTTTTTGTTTTCTCTGTGTTTTTTTTTTTTTTTTTTCTGTCTGCTTCTTGGTTTCTGTTTGTTTGGTTTTGTTCTTATCATTTTTCTTGGGTTTTGTCTGTTTTCTTTCTTCTTTTTTTTTTGAGTGTGTGTTGTTGTTGTTATGGTTGTTGCTGTTTGTTTTTGCTATTTGTCTTGGATTTTGTTTGTCTGTTTTCTTTTATTTTTCTTTTCTTTTCTTTCTTTTTACTCTGGTCATTCTTTACATCTTGCAGGCTCTTTGTTCCCTGACCAGGGATTGGGCCCAGGTCTCTGGGATATGAGAACCAAGTCCAAGATGCTGGAATTCCAGAAAATTCTTGGGTCCAGGGAATATTAATCAGCATGCACTCTCCTGGAGGTATCCATCTGGACTCTAAGACCTAGCTCCACCCAACTGCTTGCAGGCTCCAGTGCTTGACACCTCAAGCCAAACAACCAGCAAGATGGGGACACAGACCCACCCATGAGCAGACAGGCTGCCTAAAGTAGTACTGAGCTCACAGACACATCAGAAGGAAAAGACTCAGCTAAACCCACCAGAGAGCAGGCACCAGTCCCTCCCACCAAGAAGGCTACACAAGCCCCTGGACCAAACTCACCCACCAGGGGACAGAAAACAGAAGCAAGAGGAATTACAACCCTGCAACCTGTGGAAAGGAGACCATAAACACAGTAAGTTAGACAAAATGAAACAACAGACAAATACGTTACAGATGAAGAAGCAAGGTAAGAACCCACAAAACCAAATAAATGAAGAAGAAATAGGAAATCTGCCTGAAAAAGAATTCAGAGTAATGATAGTAAAGATGACCCAAGATATCAGAAATAAGATAAAGGTACAGATTGAGAAGATACAAGAAATGTTTAACAAGGACCTAGAAGAACTAAAGGACAAACAATCAGTGATGAACAACACAATAACTCAAATGAATAATAAACTAAAAGGAAGCAATAGGAGAATAACAGAGGCAGAAAAACAGATAACTGAGCTGGAAGACAGAATGGTGGAAATAACTGCCACCATTATTGGCAGTTATTGGAAATAACTGCCAATAAAGAGAAAAGAATGAAAATAAATGAGGACAGCCTCAGTGACTTCTGGGACAACATTAAACTAATCAACATTTGAATTATATGGGTCCCAGAAGAAGAAAACAAACAGAAAGGGTCTGAGAAAATATTTGAGGAGATTATAGTGGAAAACTTCCCTAACATGGGAAAGGAAATAATCACATACTTCCAGGAAGTGCAGAGAGTCCCATACAGGATAAACCCAAGGAGAAACACACCAAGACACACATTAATCAAACCAACAAAAATTAAATACAAAGAAAAAATATTAAAAGCAGCAAGGGAAAAGCAAAAAATACCATACAAGGGAATCCTCATAATGTTACCATCTGATTTTTCAGCACAAAGTCTACAGGCCATGGGGAGTGGCAGGATATATTTAAAGTGTTGAAAGGGAAAAACCTACAACCAAGCTTACTCTAACCACCAAGAATCTCATTCAGATTCAACAGAGAAATGAAAAGATTTATAGACAAGCAAAATCTAAGAGAATTAAGCACCATTCAACCAGGTTTACATCAAATGCTAAAGGAACATCCCTAGGTGGGAAACACAAGGTATGAAAAAAGACCTACAAAAATAAACAATTAAGAAAATGGTAATAGGAACATACATATTGATAATTGCCTTCAATGTAAATGGATTAAATGCTCCAAAAAAAGACATAGACTGGCTGAATGGATACAAAAACAAGACCCATATATATACTGTCTATAAGAGACCCACTTCAGACCTAGGGACACATACAGACTGAAAGTGAGGGGATGGAAAAAGATATTCCATGCAAATGGATATCAAAAGAAAACTGGAGTAGCAATTTTCATATCAGACAAAATAGACTTTAAAACAAAGACTATTACAAGAGACAAGGAAGGACATTACATAATGATCAAGGGATCATTTCAAGAAGAAGACATGACAATCATAAATATTTATTCACCCAACATAGGAGCACCACAACACATAAGGCAAAAACTAATAGCCATAAAAGGGGAAATCGACAGAAACATAATAATATTAGAGGACTTTGACACTTCACTGATGCCAATGGCTAGATCTTCCAGAGAGAAAATTAATAAGGAAACACAGTCCTTAAACGATACATCAGACTAGATAGACTAACTGATATTTGTAGGACATTCCATCCAAAAGCAGCAGAATGCACTTTCTTGCATATTCATATTTGTAGGACATTCCATCCAAAAGCAGCAGAATGCACTTTCTTGCATATTCTTCTCAAGTGCACAGAGAACATTCCCCAGGATAGATCACATCTAGGGTCACAAATCAAGCCTCGGTTAATTGAAGAAATTTGAAATTGTATCAAGCATCTTTCCTGACACAACACTTTGAGATTAGAATCAATGACAGAAGAAAAAAAAAACTGTAAAAAACACAAACACATGGAGGCTAAACTGTATGCTCTTAAATAACCAAGAGATCACTGAAGAAATCAAGGAGGAAATTAAAAAATACCTAGAAACAAATGGTTACTAAAACATGATGACCCGAAACCTATGGGATTTAGCAAAAGCAGTTCTAAGAGGCAAGTTTATAGCAATAAAACCCTACCTTGGGGCTTCCCTGGTGGCACAGTGGTTGAGAATCTGCCTGCTAATGCAGGGGACACAGGTTCAAGCCCTGGTCTGGGAGGATCCCACATGCCATGGAGCAACTAGGCTCATGAGCCACAACTACTGAGCCTGTGCATCTGGAGCCTGTGCTCTGCAACAAGAGAGGCCGCGATAGTGAGAAGTCCATGCACTGTGATGAAGAGTGGCCCCCACTTGCCACAACTAGAGAAAGCCCTTGCACAGAAGCAAATCCCAGCACAGCAAACCTAAATAAATAAATTAATAAACTCCTACCCCCAAAGTCTAAAAAAAAAAGAAAAAAAAACCCTATCTCAAGAAACAAGAAAATCTGAAATAAAAAACCTAAACTTACTCCTAACACAACTAGAGAAGAGAGAACAAAAAACTCCAAATTTAATAGAATAAAAGAATCATAAAGATCAGAGCAGAAATAAATTAAATAGAAACAAAGAAAACAATAGCAAAAATCAGTGAAACTGACAGCTGATTCTTTGAGAAGATAAACAAAATTGATAAAAGTTTAGCCAGACTCATCAAGAATAAAAGGGAGAGGATTCAAATCAATAAAATTAGAAATGAAAAAGAAGTTACAACTGACACCAGAGAAACACAAACGACCATAAGTGACTACTACAATCAACTATATGCCCATAAAATAGACAACCTGGAAGAAATGGACAAATTCAGAAAAAAGTTTAAACTTCCAAGACTGAACCAGGAAGAAATAAAACATATGAACAGACCAATCACATGTAATGAAATTGAAATTGCGATTAAATATGATCCAACAAACAAAAGTCCACAACAAAATGGCTTCACAGGTGAATTCCATCAAACATTTAGAGAAAACACTTAACCTTCTCAAACTCTTCCAAAAATTGGCATGAGAGGAACACTCCCAAGCTCATTCTATAAGACCACCATCACCCTGATACCAATACCAGACAAAGATATCACAAAAAAAGGAAATTACATGCCAATATCATTGATGAATTATAGGCAAAAATCCTCAACAAAATACTAGCAAACAAAATCCAACAACACATTAAAAGGATGATACACCATGATCAAGTGGGATTTATCCCACTTATGCAAGGATTTTTCAATATATGCAAATCAACGTGATACACCATATTAACAAATTGAAGAATAAAAGCCATATGATCATCTCAATAAATGCAGAAAAAGCTTTTGACAAAATTCAACACCAATTCTTGATAAAAACTTTTCCAGAAAGCAGGCTTAGAGGGAATAGCATAATAAACTCAACATAATAAAGGCTATATATGACATACTCACAGCAAACCTATTCTCAATGTTGAAAAACTGAAAGCATTTCTTCTAAGCTCAGGAAAAACACGAGGGTGTCCTCTCTCACCACTATTATTCAACATAGATTTGGAAGTCCCAGCCATGGCAATCAAAGAATAAAAAGAAATAAAAGGAATCCTAAGCACAAAAGAAGAACTAAAATTGTTCCTGTTTGCAGATGACATAATACTATATATAGAAATTCCTAAAGATGTCACCAGAAAGCTACTAAAGCTAATCATTGAATTTAGTAAAGTGCAGGATACAAAATGAATACACAGAAATCTCTTGCATGCCTATATACCAATAATGACAGATCAGAAAGAAAAATTAAGATAACAATCCCGTTTACATTTGCAACAAAAAGAATAAAATTTCTAGGAAGAAACCTACCTAAGGAGGCAAAAGACTGGTACACAGTAAAGTATATTATACTGATGAAAGAAATTAAATATAACACAAATGGATGCAGAGATATACCATGTGCTTGGATTGGAATAATCAATATTGTGAAAATGACTATACTACCCAAAGCAATCTACAGATTCAATGCAATACCTATCAAATTACCAATGGCATTTTCTCCACAATTAGAAAAAAATATTTTATAATTTGTATGGAAACACAAAAGACTCCGAAGAGCCAAAGTAATTTTGAGAAAGAAAAATGGAGCTGGAGGAATCAGGCACCCTGACTTCAGACTATACTACAAAGCTACAGTAATCAAGACTGTGTGGTACTGATGCAAAAACAGGAATATACATCAACGGAACAGGATAGAAATCCCAGAGATAAACCCCCACACCTATGAAAAAGAAGCAAGAATATACAATGGAGAAAACACAGTCTCTGCAAAAATTGGTGCCAGGAAAACTGGACAGCTCCATGTAAAAGAATGAAATTAGAACACTCCCTAACACCATACACAAAAATAAACTCAAAATAGATTAAAGGCCTAAATGTAATGCCAGACACAACAAAACTCTTAGAGGAAAACATAGGCTGAACACCTTTTTTGACCCACCTCCTAGAATAATGAAGATAAAAACAAAAATAAACTAACTGACCTAATTAAACTTAAACATTTTTGCACAGCAAAGGAAACCATAAACAAGACAAATACTACTCTCAGAATGGGAGAAAATATTTGCAAATGAAGCATCAGACAAAGGATCCATCTCCAAAATATACAAACAGCTGAGTCATTCAGCTCCATATCAAAAAAAAAACCAAACAACTCAATCAAAAATTGGTGGAAGGCCTAAGTAGACATTTCTCCAAAGAAGACATACAGATGGCCAACAAACACATGAAAAGGTGCTCAACACCACTAATTATTAGAGAAATGCAAATCAAAATTATAAGAGGTATCACCTAGAATGGCCATCATCAAAAAACCTACAAACAATAAATGATGGAGATGCTGTGGAGAAAATTGAACCCTCTTGCACTGTTGGTGGGAATGTAAATTGATACAGCCACTATGGAGAACAGTATGGAGGTTCCTTTTAACAGTAAGTATAGAACTACTCTATAATACAGCAAGCCCACTCCTGGACATATACCCAGAGAAAACCATAATTCAGAAAATACATGCACCCCAATATTCATTGCAGCACTATTTACAATAGCCAGGACATGGAAGCAACCTAAATGTCCATGAACAGAGGAATAGATAAAGAAAATTCAGTACATATATACAATGGAATATTAATCCCATAAAAGGGAGCAAAATTTTTTCATTTGCAGAGATGTGGATGGACCTAGAGACTATTATACAGAGTGAAGTAAGTCAGAAAGAGAAAAACAAATATCATATATTAACACATATATGTGGAATCTAGAAAAATGGTATAGGTGATCTTATTTGCAAAGTGGAAATCAAGTCACAGATGTAGAGAACAGACGTATGGATGCCAGCGGGGAAAGGTGGGGTGGTGGGATGCATTGGGAGATTGAGATTGACATATATACACTACTATGCATAAAATAGGTAACTAATGAGAAGCTACTGTATAGCACAGGGAACTCTACTCTGTTCTCTCTGGTGACCTAAATGGGAAGGAAATCCAAAACAGAGAGGTATATATATATATATATATATATATATATATATATATATTATTCACTTTGCTGTACAGCAGAAAATGACACAGCAGTGTAAAGCAACTATGCTCCAATTAAATATATATATATCCTCATTGAAATATATCTTCATTGAAATTTCAGTTTTGTGACTAATAATTTTAGATTTTAGTCGTTGTTTTGTATTTCTTTTTTTACATTTAAAATGCCTTAGCATCACAGAATTACAGTCTGTTGGATTCTTGGAAATTTTCTGGTATAATTTCTTAATTTTATATCTAAGACATTAAGGTACATATAATTATGCATTTTGTGCAAGTTCATGAAGCACAGATTCCTAATCTAGACTAGAACTGATTCCCTATTTTGCTCTGAATAATAGTTAACAACATGTTAAGACATAAAAAGAATAAAATAGCATAGCATAACATAACATAGCATAAAATGTAGGGCCCAGATTGGTCACTAGTAAACTCCACCAAACACTTTAAGAAATAATATACCAATTCCCTATAATGTCTTCCAGAGTTTGAAGCAGAGGGGACACTTCTTAAACCACCCTATGAGGCCAGTATTACTCTAACACTAAAACCAGTCAAAGACATTATAAAAATAAAACACCAAAAAATCCCCACTATAGACCAATATATCCCATGAATATAGATGCAAAATTCCTCAGCAAAATATTAACAAGTCAAATCTAACAATGTTCAAAAAAATTATATACCACAACAAAGTAAGATTTATTCATGTTGTGCAAGGCTGGTTCAACATTAGAATGTCAATTAATGTAGTCCACCACATCAGACTAAGAAATAAAAATCATATAATTCCAACAACAGATGCAGAACAATTAACTGACAAAATCCACCACACTTTTGTGATAAATAAAAAACACACAAAAGTTTAAGCAAACTATGAAATAGAGGGCGTTTCCACAACTTGATAAAGAACATCTACAGGAAAACCCTTGGCTACCATCATACTTCATAGTCAGAAAAAATAAGCTTTCTTGAGGCAGGAATGTTCCCTCTCATCACTTCATTATTGTACTCAAAGTTCTAGCTAATGCAATAAGAGAAGAAAAGGAAATAAAAGTATACAGATTTAGGTGAAATAAATAAAACTGTATTTGTTCAAGTATGACATGATTACCTATGTAGAAAATCCAAAAGAATTAATAAAGGATTCCTGGAAGTAGTGCGTGGTTATAGCAAGATTGCAGAATACAAGTTTAATATACAAAAGTCAATCAATTTTATACACCAGCAATAAACAAATAGAATTTGAAATTTAAAAAGTACTATTTATGGTAGCATCCTTAAAAATGAGATACTTAGGCATAAATCTAAAAATATATGTCCAAGATCTATATGAGGCAATTATAAAAACAATAAGACAAAAAGAAACAAATAACTGCATAAATACGAGATCTTCCATGTATATGGATACAAAACCTCAAATTTGTCTAGATGTCAGCTCTTCCAAAATCAAACTACAGATTCAATGCAAATCAAATCAAATATTCAGCAAGTGACTTTGTGGATATTGACAAATTCATTACAAAGTGTATATGGATAGGCAAAAGACTGAAAATAGCCAACATAATACTGAAAGAGAGGAACAAAGTAGGAAGACTGGCACTATGAACCTTCAAGACTTACTATAAAGCTTTAGTAATCAATATTACAGTGTAATATTGGTGAAAGAATAAACAAATAGATCAATGGGACAGAATAGAGAGCTCAGAAATATACTCCCATAAAATATATTCAACTGATCTTTGACAATGGAGCAAAGGCATACAATGGAGAAAATATAGTCTTTTCATCAAATGGTGCTGGGTGGAATGACTAGATATCACTATGCAGAAAAAAAAAAAAAAAGAAAAGAAAAAAGAAAATGAACAGACATTGTACTCTTAACAAAAATTGCTCAAAATGGATCATAAATATAAAATACAAAACTAGAAACGTCCTAGAAGATAACACAGAAGGAAATTTGTATGACATTAGCTATGGTGGTGACTTTTTAGATTCAGTACCAAAGCACAAGCTATGAAAGAAATAATTGATAAGCAAACTTTATTAAAATTAAAAACTTTTGTTCTGCAGAAGACATGGTGAAGAGAATGAGAAGATAAGCCACAGACTGGGAAAAAATATTTGCAAAAGACTTAGATAAAGGCTGTTATTTGATACAAAGAACACTCAAAATTCAACAGTAAGAAAACAAACAAGCTGACTAAAAAATGGATGAAAGATCTAAGTGCACATCACACCAAAGAAGATATACAGATGACAAATAAGCATATGAAAATGTGCCCCACATCACGTCATTATGGAAATGCAAATTAATACAATAGTGAGCAGCACTACGCACCTATTAGAATGGTCAAAATCCAAAACACTGACAACAATGAATGATAGTGAGAATGTGCAACTCTCATTTATTCCTGGTGGGAATGTAAAATGGTAGAGCCACTTTGGAAGACAGATTGGCAGTTTCTTACAAAAGGAAACACTCTCCTACCATAGAATCCAGTAATTGTGCTCCTTGATATTTGCCCAAATGAATTAAAAACTTATATGCACACAAAAACCTGTACATGGATATTTATAGCAACTTAATTTACAATTGCCAAACCTTGAAAGCAACTAAGATGTAGTAGATTGCTTTAGTAGGAGAACGGATAGATTGACTGTGGTGCATCCAGACAATGGAATATTCTTTGCTAAAAATAAGTGCCTTATTAAGCCATGAAAATATATAGAGGAATCTTAAATGCATATTACTAAGAGAAGCCAATTGAAAAGTTATATACTGTAAGATTCCAGCTATATGACAATCTGGAAAAGGTAAAACTATGGAGACAAAAAAAAATATCAGTAGTTTCCAGTGGTTGCTAGGGAGGAGGGAGGGATAAATAGCCAGAACACAGAAGGCAGTGAAAATATTCTGTATGACACTACAATTGTAGATACATGTCATTGTATATTTGTCCAAATCCATAAATATATAACACTATAACACCAAGAGTGAACTCTAATGCAAATTATAGACTTTGGTTGATAATGATGTGTCAGTGTAGGTTCATTGATTGTAACGAATGTACCTCTCTGGTATGGGATATTGATAAGGAGGGAGTCTTGTGGGTGGGTTTGTCAGGATATATGAGAACTCTCTGTACATTTTGCTTAATTTTGCTGTGAACTTAAAACTGTTCTAAAAATAGACTATGTGTATATTTTTAATTGGAGAAGCCAGGATAAATAACCAAAAAATTGGGTTTAAGTTTAAAAAAATTGAAAATAGCAAGGCATGAACACAGTCACACACACACACATGTTAAATTTTGGCTTCTGATCTCCCTTAGGAGTAGAGCAATTTAAATAGAGCTGGGGAAGACAGCCTGTGCTGCATAAGAATGGTTTTATGTATCAGTTTGTTAACATTGAAATATGTCTCTGGACCTCTCAGCCCAAGATATATAAAATCTATGGGCTTGGGTAAGACCATCACTTGAAGTTTGTTTATAGTTTTTCCATATGAGCTCTGTTGCTCTACTTAGGTTCCATCAGCGATAAATTTTACCTTTGGAAATTCCTCTTGATTTCTGAACATGAAACCACTGCAAGCTATGGGCAGTTTTTTTTTCAGTTTTCTCAAGACCAAAGAATATGCTGTACTGTTAGACTACAGCCGTGTATTAGCAATCTACAGTTTCTGCCCTTGAGGGTTGACAGCTCAGTGAGGGAAAATAGTATTTTGAAAGCTGTGGGAATTCAATCATCAACTATGCTCTCATGGGCTCTCTTCCAAGGTATTGGGGCTGATTAAAGGAAATGTTACTTTTAGAAGTGTGCAGTGCTATCAAGCAAAAGCAAAAGCAAAAACAAAACAAAAACCAAAAAAAGCATATTGTTATTATGATCCTTCTGTGTTCCATCTTAGCCATATTGCATTTCCCTATTTGTTCATTTGTTTTCTTTCATTGTCAGAAGCGAGATTTTGTGTGTGTGTGTGTGTGTGTGTGTGTTGTGTATGTTGAGATATTTTTTATGTTGGGAGTTACCAAATACAAAATATAGATATAACTAAATCACTCATTTCCTTCTTTTATTGTCAGTAGGCACCAAAAACAGATCAAGAGACCTTTACTTGCATAAACAGGTGTGAGGCCAAATTTAAGATTTTCTATTGAGACAGGAAGTAACAGAGTTTTTGTAGATACAGGAGCAGACATCCTAGTCCAGGATCCACAATTTAGATGTTTAGAACTCAAAATGGATAACACCAACTGTCCAAGTTTAGGAACAGTTTATTTCCACTCATATGTACTTGAGGAAATGGGGAGGGCTGTGTTTTTAAAAAGAGAGGTTGGGGCTTCCCTTGTGGTGCAGTGGTTGAGAGTCCACCTGCTGATGCAGGGGACATGGGTTCATGCCCCAGTCTGGGAAGATCCCACATGCCGCAGAGTGGCTAGGCCCGTGAGCCATGGCCGCTGAGCCTGCACATCCAGAGCCTGTGCTCTGCAACAGGAGAGGCCACAACAGTGAGAGGCCTGCATACCACACACACACACACAAAAAAAAAAAAAAAAAGAGAGAGAGAGAGGTTGTTTAACCTCAAAACTGCAGGCAGATAAAGACAGGATTATTTTTTTTATTGAAGTGTAATTGACATTATATTAGTTTCAGTGTACAACATAGTGACTTGATATTTTTATACACTAAAAAATGATAACAAGATAAGTCTATTTACAATCTGTCACCATGCAAAGTTATTAAAAAAATATTGACTATATATCTTATGCTGTACATTACATCCATGTGACTGATTTATCTTATAACTAACTGGAAGTTTGTATCTCTTAATTTCCCTCATCTATTTCTCTCATCCCCCCACCCACCTTCTCTCTGGCAACCACCTGTTAGTTCTCTGTATCTACGAGTCTATTCTGTTTTGTTACATTTATTCATTTCTTGTGTTTTTCAGATTCCACATATCAGTGAAATCATACAGTATTTCTCTTTCTCTGTCTGGCTTATTTCATTTAGCATAATACCCTCCAGTTCCATCCATGTTTTTGCAAATGGTAAGATTTTATTCTTTTTTTATGGTTAATAATCCATTGCATAAACATAGCACATCATCCTTATCCATTTATCTACCAGTGGTCACTTAGGTTGTTGCCATATCTTGGTGATTGTAAATAATGCTGCAATAAACACTGGGGTGTATATATCTTTTTGAATTTGTGTTTTTATTTTCTATGGAAAAATATTCAGAAATGAAATTACTGGATAGAACAGTAGTTTTATTTTTAATTTATTGGGGAAATTTAATAATATTTTCCATAGTGGTTGCACCAATTTACATTCACAACAATAGTGCATAAGTGTTCCCTTTTCTCCACATCCTCACCAGTATTTATCATTTGTTGTCTTTTTCACAACTATTCTTACAGGTGTGAGGTAGTATCTCATTGTGTTTTTGATTTACATTTCCCTGATGATTAAGAATGTTGGGGCTTCCCTGTTGGCACAGTGGTTGAGAGTCCGCCTGCTGAGGCAGGGGACATGGGTTCGTGCCCCAGTCCAGGAAGATCCCACATGCCGCAGAGCGGCTGGGCCCGTGTGCCATGGCCGCTGAGCCTGCACATCTGGAGCCTGTGCTCTGCAATGGGAGAGACCACAACAGTGAGAGGCCCGTGTACCACAAAAAAAAAAAAGAATGTTGAGCATCTTTTCATGTGTCTGTTGCCTATTTGTATGGCTTTAGAAATAAGTTTTTCCAGCCCTCTGCCCACTTTTAATAGTTTGTTGTTTTTTTTTTGAGTTGAATGAGTTCTTTGTATATTTTGGTTATTAACCTTATCAGAAATATTGTTTGCAATATCTTCACCCATTCTGTAGGTTGTCCTTTGGTGTTGCTAATGGTTTCCTTAGCTGTGCAAAAACTTTTTAGTTTAATGTAGTTCCATTTGATTGTTTTTGCTTTTCTTTCCCTTGCCTGAGGGGACATATCCAAAAAATATTGCTGAGACAGATGTCAAAGAGAGTATGGCCTATGTTTTCTTCTAGGAGTTTTATGGTTTCAGGTTTTACATTTAAGTCTTTAATGCATTTTGAGTTTATTGTTATATTTGGTGTGAGAAAGTAGTCCAATTTGATTCTTTTGCATGTAGCTGTTTAGTTTCAACAGCACGATTTATTGAAAAGGCTGTCTTTTCCCCATTGATTATTCTTGCCTCCTTTGTCACAGATTGATTGACCATAGAAGTGTGGGTTCATTTCTGGGCTCTATATTCTGTTCAATTGATGAATATTTCTGTTTTTGTACTAATACCCATACAGTTTTTAATTTTTTTCATGTTAAGGCATTTTATTTTAAATGTAGCAGAGTGTACACACCAATACCAAAATTCCAGTCTATCCCTCCCCTCTACCTTTTCCCCATGGTAACCATAAGATTGTTCTCTAAGTCTGTGGGTCTGTTTCTGTTTTATAAATAAATTCATTATTTATTTATATATTCCACATATCAGCTATATCATATGATATTTGTCTGTCTCTGTCTGATTTACTTCACTTAGTAAAGTGAAGGTCCAACCATGTTGTTGTAAATGGCATTATTTCATTCTTTTTAATAGTTGAGTAATATTCCATTGTATATATGTACCACAACTTCTTTTTCCATTCTTTTGTCAGTGGACATTTAAGTTGCTTCCATGTCTTGGCTACTGTAAACAGTGCTTCAGTGAATATTGGGGTGCATGTATCCTTTTGAACTACATTTTTCTTTGGATATACACCCAAGAATGGGATTGCTGAATCATATGGTAGCTTTATTTTTAGTTTTTTAAGGAACCTTCATACTGCTCTCCATAGTGGCTGTACCAATTTACATTCCCTCAACAGTGTAGGAGAGTTTCCTCTCCTCCACACCCTCTCCAGCATTTATTGTTTGCAGATTTTTTGATGTTGGCCATTCTGGCTGGTGTGAGGTGATATCTCATAGTAGTTTTGATTTGCGTTTACCAAATAATTAGTGATGTTGGGCATATTTTCATGTGTCTCTTAGCCATCTGTATTTCTTCTTTGGAGAGATGTCTCTTTAGGTCTTCTGCACATTTTTCTATTTTTTTTTTTTAAATTGAGCTGCATTGGCCCTTTGTAAAGTAAGGAGTCTAATCACTTATTGGTTGCATCAGTTGCCAATATTTTCTCCAATTCTGTGGGTTGTCTTTTCATTTTGTTTATGGTTTCCTTTGCTGTGCAAAAGATTTTGAGTTTAATTAGGTCCCATTTTTTAATTTTTGTTTTCCATTACCAGAGGAGGGGGATCAAAAAATATCTTGCTACAGTCTATATCAGAGTGTTCTGCCTATATTTTCCTATAAGAGTTTTATAGTATCTGGTCTTACATTTAGGTCTTTTATCCATTTTGGATATATTTTTGTGTATAGTGTTAAAGAATGTTGTAGTTTTTTTTTGTTTTTTGTTTTTTTTTTACTTGTAGCTGTCCAGTTTTCAAGCACAATTTATTAGAGAGAATCTTTCATTCATTTTATAGTTTTGCCTCCTCTGTCATAGATTTATTATCCATAGTTGCATGGGTTTATTTCTGGACATCCTATCCTGTTCCATTGATCTATATTTCTGTTTTTGGTGTCAGAACCATATTATTTTGTAGTGTAGTCTAAAGTCAGAGAGCATGATTCCTCCCGCTCTGTTTTTCTTTCTCAAGATTGCTTTGGCTACTCACAGTCTTTTTTTGCCTCCATACAGCTTTTAAGATTTTTTGTTCTAATTCTGTGAAAAATGCCACTGGTAATTTGATAGGAATTGCATTGAATCTGTAGATTGCCTTGGGTAGTGTAGTTATTTTTACAATATTGATTCTTCTAATCCATGAATATGGTATATCTCTCTGTCTGTATTTGTGTCATCTTTGATTTCTTTCATCAGCGTCTTACACTTTTTGGAGAACAGGTCTTTTGTCTTCTTATGTAGGTTTATTCCTAGGTATAAACCTAGGTATTCTTTTTGATGTGATGGTAAATGGGATGATTTCTTTAATTTCTCATTATGATCTTTCGTTATTAGTGTGTAGCATCTTTAGGATTTTCTATGTATAATATCATGTCATCTGCAAAGTGACTTAGTTTTCTATGTATAATATCATGTCATCTGCAAAGTGACTTAGTTTTCTATGTATAATATCATGTCATCTGCAAAGTGACAAAGTTTAACTTCTTTTCCAATTTGGGTTTCTTTTATTACTTTTTCTTCTCTGATTGCTGTGGCTAGAACTTCCAAAACTATGCTGAATAAAAATGGTGAAAATGGATATCTTGTCTTGTTCCTGGTCTTAGAGGAAACGCTTTCAGCATTTCACCATTGAGTATGATATTACCTATAGGTTTGTCATATATGGCCTATATTATGTTGAGGTTTGTTCCCTCTATGCCCACATTCTGGAAAGTTTTTATCATAAATCACTGTTGAATTTTGTCAAAAGCTTTTTCTGCATCTATTGAGATGATCATATTGTTTTTATTCATCAATTTGTTGATGTGATATGTCACACGGATTGATTTGTGGATACTGAAAATTCCTTGCATCCCTGGCATAAATCCCACTTGATCATTGTGTATGATCCTTTTGATGTATTGTTTGATTCAGTTTGCTAGTATTTTGTTGAGGAGTTTTGCATCTATGTTCATCTGCGATACTGTTATTTTCTTTCTGTGCAATATTTTTTGTTTTGGTGTCAAGGTGATGGTGGCCTCATAGAATGAATTTGGGAGTATTTCTTCTGCTGCAATTTTTTTGAAGAGTTTCAGAAGGATGGGTAATAATTCTTTGCTAAATGCTTGGTAACATTCACCTGTGAAGACATCAGGTCCTGGACTTTTGTTTGTTGGGAGTTTTAAAATCAAATTTAGTATTTGTGATTGGACTGATCATATTTTCTATTTTGTCCTGGTTCTGTCTTGGGAGACTGTACATTTCTAAGAATTTGTCCATTTCTTCCAGGTTGTCCATTTTATTGGCATATAATTGATTATAGTAGTCTCATGATCCTTTGTATTTCTGTGGTGTCTGTTGTAACTTCTCCTTTTGTGTTTCTAATTTTATTGATTTGAGCTCTCTTTTTTCTTCATTAGCCTGGCTAAAGTTTAGTCAATTTTGTTTACCTTTTCAAAGAACCAGCTTTTAGTTTCATGGAGCTTTTCTATTGGTTTCTTGTTTCTATTTCATTTATATCTGCTTTTCTCTTCATGATTTCTTTCCTTCTGCTAATTTGGGATTTTGCTCATTTTTTCTCTAGTTGCCTTAGGTGTAAAGTGATTTTTCTTTTTTCCCTAGGTAAGATTGTAATGCTATAAACTTTCCTCTTAGAACTGCTTTTGATGCATTCCAGAGGTGTTTGGATCATGTGCTTTCATTTTCATTTGTCTCTAGGTATTTTATTTCATCTTTGATTGCTTCAGTGATCCACTGGTTGTTTAGTAGTATATAGGTTAGCTTCCAAGTGCTTGTGCTTTTAACATTTTTTTCCTTCTAATTGATCAGCATTGTGGTCAGAAAAGATGCTTGATATGATTTCAGGTTTCTTAAAGTTACAGAGTTTCACTTTGTGGCCTAGCATGATCAATCCTGGAGAATGTTCCATGACCACTTGAGAAGAATATGTACTCTTCCACTTTTGGATGGAATGCTCTCTAAATATCAGTTAAGTCCATCTGCTTTAATGTGTTATTTAAGGCCTGTGTTTCCTTATCAATCTTCTGTCTGGATGATCTGCTCATTGATGAAACTGCTGTGTTAACATGTTCCACTATTATTTTGTTACTGTAGATTTCTCCATTTATGGCTGTCAGTATTTGCCTTATATATTGGGGTGCTTCTATGTTGGGTGCATATATATTTACAATTGTTGTGTCTTCTCAGATTGTTCCTTTGATCATTATGTAATGTCAATCTTTGTCTATTATAGAAGTTTTTATTTTAAATTATATTTTTCTTGATATGAATATTGCTACTCCAGCGTTCTTTTGATTTCCATTTGCATGGAACACCATTTTCTTTTCCCTCACTTTCAGTCTGTATGTGTCCCTAGATCTGAAGTGGGTCTCTTGTAGACAGAATACTTATGGGTTTTTGTTTGTATCCATTCAACCAGTCTGTGTATTTTGGTTGGAGCATTTAATCTATTTAAGTTTAAGGTAATTGTTAATATATATGTTCTTATTGTCATTTTATTAATTGTTTGGGATTTGCTTTTGTAGGTCTTTTTTCTTTCTTTTCTCTTTTGTTCTCTTCTCTTGTAATTTGATGACTACCATTAGCATTGTATTTGGATTCTTTTTTCTTTTGTGTGTGTGTATCTATTGTAGATTTTCAGTTTGCACTTACTATGAGGTTTTGATATAGCAGTCCATGTATAAACAAGATTGATATAAGTTGCTGGTGTTTTTATTTCAAGTGCATTTCCAAAATCCTGCATTTGTGCTCTCCTCTTCTCACAATTGCTGGTTTTGATATCATATTTGTGTGTGGATGATTTCCTATATTTACTGTTTCTTTGCCTTTACCAGTGAGCTTTTCCTTTTGTAATTTTCCTGTTTGTGGTTGTGGCCTTTTCTTTTCTGCTTCGAGAATTTCTTTAGCATTTGGTGCAAAGCTGGTCTTGTAGTGCTGAATTCTCTTACCTTTTGCTTGTGTGAAAAATTTTGATTCTTCTATCAAATCTGAATGAGAGCCTTTCTGGGTACAGTATTCTTGGTTGTAGGTTCTTCCCTTTTACCTCTTTACATTGTCCCACCTCCTTCTGGCCTGCAGAGCTTCTGCTGAGAAATCAGCTGATAACCTTATGGGAGTTGCCTTGTATGATATGTGTTACTTTTCCTTTGCTGCTTTTAATATTTTTTTCTTTCTCATTAAATTTTGTCAATTTGATTGCTATGTGTCTCAGCATGTTCCTCCTTGGATCTACCCGGCCTGGGGCTCTCTGTGTTTCCTGGACTGTTTCCTTTCCCATGTTAGGGTAGTTTTCAGCCATTATCTCTTCAAATATTTTCTCAGGTCCTTTCTCTATCTCTTCTCTCTCTGGACCCCACGTAATGCCAATGAGGTTATGCTGAATGTTGCCCCAGAGGCCTTTTAAACTGTCTTTATTTCTTTCATTTTTTTCTCTTTATTCTGTTCTTCAGCAGTTATTTCTACCTTTCTATCTTTCAGCTCACTTAGCCTTTCTTCAGCTTCAGTTATTCTGTTGTTGATTCCTTCTAGAGTATTTTTCATTTCAGTTATTTTACTATTTATCTCTGTCTGTTTGTTCTTAAGTTCTTCTAGGTCTATGTTAAACATTTCTTGCATCTTCTTGATCCTTACCTTGATTCTTTTCCCAAGATCTTGGATCATCTTCACTATCATTATTCTGAATTGTTTTTCTGGTAGGTTGTCTATCTCTACTTCACTTAATTGTTCTCATGTTTTACCTTCTTCATTCATCTGGGACATATTCCTCTGTCAACTCATTTTGTCTAGTTTTCTGTGATTGAAGTTTCTGTTCCTCAGGGTCCAGGACTATAGGTTTTGTGCTTCTACTGTCTGCCCACTGATGGATGAGGCTGTCTAAGAGGTTTCTGCACACCTCTGATGGAAATGTCTGTTTCTTGCCTACTGGTGACTAGAGCTGGGTCTTGCCCCTATGGTGGGTAGCTAATTGGCCTACCCATACAGTTTTGATTACTGTAGATTTGCAGCATGGTTTGAAATCAGGGACTGTGATACCTCCAGCTTTGTCCTTCTTTCTCAAGAGTGTTTTTGCTATTCAAGGTCTACTGTATTTCCATGTGAATATCAGAATTATTTGTTCTAGTTCTGTGAAAAGTCATAGGTATTTTCATAAGGATTACATTTAATCTGTATTTTGCCTTTGGAAGTATGATCATTTTAACAATACTTATTCTTCCAACCCATGAGTGCAGTGTATCATTTTTTTTAACATCTTTATTGACGTATAATTGCTTTACAATTGTGTGTTAGTTTCTGCTTTATAACAAAGTGATTCAGTTATACATATACATATGTGCCCATATCTCTTCAGTCTTGCATCTCCCTCCCTCCCACCCTCCTTATCACACCTCTCTAAGTGGTCACAAAGCACTGAGCTGACTACCTGTGCTATGCGGTTGCTTCCCACTAGCTATCTATTTTACATTTGGTAGTGTATATATGTCCATGCAACTCTTTCGCTTTGTCACAGCTTACCCTTCCCCCTCCCCATATCCTCAAGTCCATTCTCTAGTAGGTCTGTCTCTTTATTCCCGTCTTGCCCCTAGGTTCTTCATGAACATGTTTTCTTTTCTTTTCTTTTTTTGATTCCATATATATGTGTCAGCATACATTATTTGTTTTTCTCTTTCTGGCTTACTTCACTCTGAATGACAGACTTTATGACCATCCACCTCACTACAAATAACTCAATTAAGTTTCTTTTTATGGCCGAGTAATATTCCATTGTATATATGTGCCACATCCTCTTTATCCATTCATCTGTTGATGGACACTTAGGTTGCTTCCATGTTCTGGCTTTTTTTTACATCTTCATTGGAGTATAATTGTTTTATAATGGTGTGTTAGTTTCTGCTTTATAACAAAGTGAATCAGTTTTAGATATACATATGTTCCCATATCTCTTCCCTCTTGCATCTCCCTCCCTCCCACCCTCCCTATCCCACCCCTCTAGGTGGTCACAAAGCACCAAGCTCATCTCCCTGTGCTATGCAGCTGCTTCCCACTAGCTATCTATTTTATGTTTGGTAGTGTATATATGTCCATGCAACTCTCTCGCTTTGTCACAGCTTACCCTTTCCCCTCCCCATATCCTCAAGGCCATTCTCTAGTAGGTTTGTGTCTTTATTCCTGTCTTACCCTTAGGTTCTTCATGACTTTATTTTTTCTTAAATTCCATATATATGTGTTAGCATATGGTATTTGTCTTGCTCTTTCTGACTTACTTCACTCTGTATGACAGACTCTAGGTCCATCCACTTCATTACAAATAGCTCAATTTCGTTTCTTTTTATGAATGAGTAATATTGCATTGTATATATGTGCCACATCTTTATCCATTCATCCAATGATGGACACTTAGGTTGTTTCCATCTCTTGGCTATTGTAAATAGAGCTGCAATGATCAATTTTGATACATGACTCTTTTTGAATTATGGTTTTCTCAGGGTATATGCCCAGTAGTGGTATTGCTGGGTCATATGGTAGTTCTATTTGTAGTTTCTTAAGGAACCTCCATACTGTTCTCCATAGTGGCTGTACCAACTCACATTCCCACCAGCAGTGCAAGAGTGTTCCTTTTTCTCCCCACCCTCTCCAGCATTTATTGTTTCTATATTTTTTCATGATGGCCATTCTGACCGGTATGAGATGATATCTCATTGTAGTTTTGATTTGCATTTCTCTAATGATTAACGATGTTGAGCATTCTTTCATGTCCTTCTTAGCAATCTGTATATCTTCTTGGAGAAATGTCTATTTAGGTCTTCTGCCCATTTTTGGATTGGGTGGTTTCTTTTTTTGATATTGAGCTGCATGAGCTGCTTGTACATTTTGTAAATTAATCCTTTGTCACTTGTTTCATTTGCAAATATTTTCTCCCATTCTGAGGGTTGTCTTTTCGTCTTGTTTATGGTTGCCTTTGCTGTGCAACAGGTTTTAAGTTTCAATAGGTCCCCTGTGTTTATTTTTGTTTTTATTTCCATTTATCTAGGAGTTGGGTTAAAAAGGATCTTGCTGTGATTTATGTCATAGAGTGTTCTGTCTATGTTTTCCTCCAAGAGTTTTATACTGTCTGGCCTTCCTTTAGGTCTTTAAGCCATCTTGAGTTTATTTTTGTGTATGGTGTTAGGGAGTGTTCTAATTTCATACTTTTACATATACCTGTCCAGTTTTCCAAGCACCAGTTATTGAACAGGCTCTCTTTTCTCCATTGTGTATTCTCACCTTCTTTATCAAAAATAAGGTGACCATATGTGCATGGGTTTATCTCAGGACTTTCTATCCTGTTCCATTGATCTATATTTCTTTTTTTTGTGCCAGTACCATACTGTCTTGCTTACTGTAGCTTCATAGTATAGTCTGAGGTAAAGGAGCCTGATTCCTCCATATCCATTTTTCTTTCTAAAGATTGTTTTGGCTGTTCAGGGTCTTTTGTGTTTCCATACAAATTGTGAATTTTTTTAATTCTAGTTCTGTGAAAATTGCCAGTGGTAGTTTGATAGGGATTACATTGAATCTGTAGATTGCTTTGGGTAGTGGCGTCATTTTCACGATGTTGATTTTTCTAATCCAAGAACATGGTTTATCTCTCCATCTCTTTGTATCATCTTTCATTTCTTTCATCAGTGTCTTATAATTTTCTGCATACAGGTCTTTTGTCATCTTAGGTAGGTTTATTCTTAGATATATTTTTCTTTTCATTGAAATGGTAAATGGGAGTGTTTTCTTAATTTCACTTTCAGATTTTCCATCAGTAGTGTATAGGAATGCTAGAGATTTATTTGCATTAATTTTGTATCCTGCTACTTTACCAGATTCATTGATTAGCTCTAGTAGTTTTCTGGTAGCATCTTTAGGATCTCTATATATAGTATCATGTCATCTGAAAACTGTGACAGCTTTACTTCTTCTTTTCCAATTTGGATTCCTTTTATTTCTTTTTATTCTCTGATTCCTGGTGCTAAAACTTCCAAAATTATGTTGAATAATAGTGATGAGAGTGGACAACCTTGTCTTGTTCGTGATCCTAGTGGAAATGTTTTCAGAGTTTCACCATTGAGGGTGATGTTGGCTGTGGGTTTATCATACATGGCCTTTATGATGTTGAGGAAAGTTCCCTCTACGCCTACTTTCTGGAGGGTTTTTATCATAAATTTGCGTTGAATTGTGTCAAAAGCTTTCTCTGCACCTATTGAAGTGATCATATGGTTTTTCTCCTTCAATTTGTTAATATGGTGTATCACATTGATTGATTTGCATATATACAAGAATCCTTGCATTCCTGGAATAAACCCAACTTGTTCATGGTGTATGAGCCTTTTAATATGCTGTTGGATTCTGTTTGCTAGTATTTTGTTGAGGAATTTTACATGTATGTTCATTAGTCATATTGGCCTGTAGTTTTATTTCTCTGTGACATCTTTGTCTGGTTTTGGCATCAGGGTGATGGTGGCCTAATAGAATGAATTTGGGAGTGTTCCTCCCTCTGCTGTATTTTGGAAGAGTTTGAGAAGGATAGGTGTTAGCTCTTCTCTAAATGTTTGATAGAATTCCCCTGTGAAGCCATCTGGTCCTGAGCTTTTGTTTGTTGGAAGATTTTTAATCACAGTGTCAATTTCAGTTGATTAGTCTGTTCATATTTTCTATTTCTTCCTGATTCAGTCTCTGAAGCTTGTGTATTTCTAAGAATTTGTCCATTACTTCCAAGTTGTTCATTTTTTTCACATATAATTTCTTGTAGTAATCTCTCATGATCCTTTATATTTCTACAGTGTCAGTTGTTACTTCTCCTTTTTCATTTCTAATTCTATTCATTTGTGTCTTCTCCCTTTTATTCTTCTTGTGTCTGCCTAATGGTTTATCAATTTTCTTTATCTTCTCAAAGA
The DNA here is from genome assembly GCF_059928025.1 of Delphinapterus leucas. Taxonomy (NCBI): domain Eukaryota; kingdom Metazoa; phylum Chordata; class Mammalia; order Artiodactyla; family Monodontidae; genus Delphinapterus; species Delphinapterus leucas. Next base: position 35,467,806 of record NC_143147.1, read on the forward strand.
ACCACTTTTAGTTTTATTGACCTTCGCTATCATTTCCTTCATTTCTTTTTCATTTATTCTTCATCTGATCTTTATAATTTTTTGTCTTCTGTTAACTTTGGGTTTTGTTTGTTTGTGTGTTTTCTCTAATTGCTTTAGGTGTAAGGTTAGCTTTTTTATTTGAAATGTTTCTTAAGGTAGGATTGTATTGCTATAAACTTCCCTCTTAGAACTGCTTTTGCTGCATCCCATAGGGTTTTGGTCATCGTGTTTTCATTGTCATTTGTTTCTATGTACTTTTTGATTTCCTCTTTGATTTCTTCAGTGATATCTTGTTTGTTAAGTAGTGTATTGTTTTCCCTCCATGTGTTTGTATTTTTTACAGATTTTTTCCTGTAATTGATATCTTGTCTCATAGCCTTGTTGTTGGGAAAGATACTTGATACAATGTCTATTTTCTTAAGCATACCAATGCTTGATTTGTGACCCAAGATATGATCTATCCTTGAGAATGTTCCATAAGCACTTGAGTAGAAAGTGTATTCTCTTGTATTTGAATGGAATATCCTATAAATATCAATAAGTCCATCTTGTTTAATGTATCATTTAAAACTTGTGTTTCCTTATTTATTCTCATTTTGGATGATCTTTCCTTTGGTGAAAGTGGGGTGTTAAAGTACCCTACTATGAATGTGTTACTGTCAATTTCCCCTTTTATGGCTCTTAGCATTTGTCTTATGTATTGAGGTGCTCCTATGTTGGGTCCATAAATATTTACAATTGTTATATCTTCTTGGATTGATCCCTTGATCATTATGTAGTGTCCTTCTTTGTCTCTTTTCATAGTCTTTATTTTAAAGTCTATTTTGTCTGACATGAGATTGCTACTTGAGGTTGTTTTTGATTTCAGTTTGTATGGAATATCTTCTTCTATCCCTTCTCCTTCAGTCTGTATGTGTCCCTAGGTCTGAAGTAGGTCTCTTGTACGCAGCATATATACAGGTCTTGTTTGTGCATCGATTCAGCTGGTCTATGTCTTTTGGTTGAAGCATTTAATCCATATAAATTTAAGGTAATTATTGATATGTATGTTCCTATTAGCATTTTCTTAATTGTTTTGGGTTTGTTATTGTAGGTCTTTTCCTTCTCTTGTCTTTCCTCCCTAGAGAACTTCCTTTAGCATTTGTTGTAGAGCTGGTTTGGTGGTGCTTAATTCTCTTAGCTTTTGCTTGTCTCTAAAGGTTTTAATTTCTACATCAAATCTGAATGAGATCCTTTCTTGGCAGAGTCATCTTGGTTGTAGGTTTATATCTCTTTCATCACTTTAAATATGTCCTGCCACTCCATTCTGGCTTGCAGAGCTTCTGCTGAAAGATCAGCTGTTAACCTTATGGGGATTCCCTTGTGTGTTATTTGTTGTTTTTCCCTTGCTGCTTTTAATATTTTTTTCTTTTTATTTAATTTTTAATTGTTTGATTAATATGTGTCCTGGCATGTTTCTCCTTGGATTTATCCTGTATGGGACTCTCTGTACTTCCTGGACTTGACTATTTCCTTTCCCATATTATGGAATTTTTCAACTATAATCTCTTCAAATATTTTCTCAGTCCCTTTCCTCTTCTTCTTCTGGGACCCCTATAATTCTAATGTTGGTGCATTTAATGTTCTCTCAAATATGTCTGAAACTGTCTTCAATTCTTTTCATTCTTTTTCCTTTATTCTGCTCTGCTGTAATTATTTCCACTATTTTATCTTCCAGGTCACTTATCCATTCTTCTGTCATTTATTCTCCTCTTGAACCCTTCTAGAGAATTCTTAATTTCATTTATTGTGCTGTGCATCAATGTTTGTTTGCTCTTTAGTTCTTCTAGGTCTTTGTTAAACATTTCTTGTATTTTCCCTATTTCCAAGATTTTGGATCATCTTTACTATCATTATTCTGAATTATTTTTCAGGTAGACTGGCTATTTCCCCTTCATTTGTTATGTCTGGTGGGTTTTTGCCTTGCTCCTTCATCTGCTGTGTGGTTTTCTGTTCTCTCATTTTGCTTAACTTACTGTTAAGCAAGTAACAGCTTGGGGTCCTTTTCACAGGCTGTAAGTTCATAGTTCCCATTGTTTTTGGTGTCTGTCCCCTGTGGCTATGGTTGGTTCAGTGGGTTGTGTAGACTTCCTGGTGGAAGGGACTAGTGTCTAGTGGATGAGTCTAGATCTTGCCTTTCTGGTGGGCAGATCCACATCTGGTGCTGTGCTTTGGAGTGTCTGTGGCCTTATTATGATTTTAGGCAGCCTCTCTGCTAATGGATGGGGTTGTGTTCCTGTCTTGCTAGTTGTTTGGCATAGGTTGTCCAGCACTGTAGCTTGCTGGTCATTGAGTGTACCTGGGTATTGTTGTTGAGATGTAGATCTCTGGGAGACTTTTGCCATTTGATTTTACGTGGACCTGGGAGGTGTCTTGTGGACCAGTGTCCTGTACTTGACTCTCCCACCTCAGAGGCACAGTCCTGACTCTTGGCTGGAGCACCAAGAGCTTTTCATTCTTCACACAGCACAGAATAAAATGGAAAAAAAGAGAAAGAAATAAGATAAAATAAAATAAAAATAATTATTAAGAAAAAAATTTAAAAACATAAACAAACAAAAAAAATGACAGACAGAACCCTAAGACAAGTGGTAAAAGCAATGCTATACAGACAAAATCACACAGAGAAGCATACCCATACACACTCACACAAAGAGAAAAAGAGAAATAAAAGGGCTTCCCTGGTGGTGCAGTGGTTGAGAGTCCACCTGCCGATGCAGGGGACACGGGTTCATGCCCCGGTCCGGGAAGATCCCACATGCCGTGGAGCAGCTGGGCCCGTGAGCCATGGCTGCTGAGCCTGCACATACAGAGCCTGTGCTCCACAACAGGAGATGCCACAACAGTGAGAGGCCCATGTACCACAAAAAAAATAAATAAATAAAAAGAAAAAAAAAATATATATCTTTGCTCCCTGTTGTAGTTTTCTTCTGACAGGGCCGAAAGTAAGCTCATCACACGAGATGAACTGTGCTGAAACACAGCAGTAGAGTGCTGGCGCTCGCTCAGGCAAAACAGCGCCATCTGTCCTGCTGTGGTAGCTTTTATTTAAGCATTATCTATGTTTACATCTTAAAACTTGTTTTCTTAACATTCCAGAAATGCCAAAGCAGCAACATATGCTTTTATTGATTATACAAGCAACAATGGGTTTTCTTGAAGACATGCTGTGCTTCATCCTTGAGCTCACAAGCAGCACAAGGACATCTCCCTGTGTTCCCATCATTCTGATTATACTGAGGTCATTTCATGGATCAGCGCCCAAAGTAGCCAGGACTGCCTGCAGTTCTGGCTTATTCGCTAGCCCTCGGTTTGCCGAAGGGGGCGCTCATAGGTCACATCTCCTTTCCATGTTCTCAGTTATTCCACTACACTCCCAAGTCCACCTCTTCAATTTGGGATGATTCATTGTTTATTCAGGTATTCCATAGATGCAGGGTACATCAAGTTGATTTTGGAGATTTAATCCTCTGCTCCTGAGGTTGCTGGGAGAAATTTCCCTTTCTCTTCCTTGTTTGCACAGCTCCCAGGGTTCAGCTTTCGATTTTGACAGACCTCTGCATGGCGGTTGACTGAGGGTATCTGTTCTTCGCTCAGACAGGACTGGGTTAAAGGAGCAGCTGATTTGGGGGCTGTGGCTCACTCAGGCCAGGGGGAGGGAGAGGTGCGGAGTGCAGGGCGAGCATGTGCTTGCAGAGGCCAACGTGACATTTCACCAGCCTGAGGGAGTACAGTGTATCTTTCCACATGTTTGTGTCTTCTTCAATATCTTTCATCAATATCTTATAGCTTTTTGAGTACAGGTCTTTTACCTCCTTAGTTAAATTTATTCTAGGTATTTTATTCATTTTGATATTATTGTAAATGGGATTGTTTTAAAAGTTTCTCTTTCCGATACTTTGTTGCTAGTATATAGAAATGCAACATTTTTGTGTGTGTATTAATTTTGTGTCCTGCAACTTTATTGAACTCATTTATTAGTTCTAATAATTTTTTGGTAACATTTAAAAATTTTTCTATATATTGTATTATATCATCTGCAATCAATGACAGTTTTACTTCTTCCTTTCCAATTTAGATTTCCTTTATGTCTTTTTCTTGCTAATTGCTGTGGCAAGGACTTGCGATATTATGTTGAATAAAAGTGGCAGGAGTAGTCATCCATGTCTTGTTCCTGACTTAAATAAAAAAATGCTTTCAGCTTCTTGTCATTGAGTATGACATTGGCTGTAGCTTTCTCATATATAGCTTTAATAATGTTGAAGAATATTTCTTTTATACTCACTTTGTTGACAGTTTTTTTAAAATCACAAATGAATGTCAAAATGTCAAAAGCTTTCTATTGAGATGATCAGATGATAGGATTTTTATTCTTCAGTTTGTTAATGTGGACTGTTACATTGATTGATTTGCTGATGTTGAATCATTCTTGCATCCTTGGGATAGACAATGTGATAGATACCATTTGACCATAGTGTATGATCCTTTTAATATATTGACTAATTAACTTTGCTAATATTTTGTTTATGATTTTTGCATCTATGTTCATCAGTGGTTTTGTAATTTTTTTTTCTTTTGTGTCTTTCCCTTTTTTGGGTGTTAGGGTGATTCTGGACTCCTAGAATGAGCTTGGAAGTGTTCTTTCCTCTGAAAATTTTTGAAATAGTTTGAGAAGGGTAGGAGTTAACTCTTTTTTTAAATGTTTAGTAGAATACACCTATGAAGCTATCTGGCCCTGGACTTTTGTTTATCACTCTGTGCATTTGACTGGAGCATTTAGTCCATTACATTTAACATAATCATTAAAAGAAACATACTTATTGCCATTTTCTTACTTGTTTGTTGTTGTTTTTTTTTTTTTTGTTTGTTTGTTTTTAGTTTTCTTACTTTCTTCTTTTGCTCTCTTTCCCTGTGATTTGATGGCTGTCTATCACATTTGGATTCCTTTCTCTTTTGTGTGTGTATATCTACTATAGGTTTTTGGTTTGTGGTTATCATGAAGTTCAGATATAAAAACCTTTATATATATGTTATTATTTAAGTTGATTATCTCTTTAATTTAAATGCATTTAACTCAAACATTTCTGCATTTTACTCCCCCCCTCACAGACAATTAATATTTTTGACATCATATTTTATATTTTTTGTTTTGTGTATCTTTTTACCACTTATTGTGGATGGAGATGATTTTACTACTTTTTCTTTAACCTTCCTGTTAGTTTTTTACATGGTTGATCTATTACCTTTAATGTATATTTACCTCAATGAATTAGATATTTTCTGTCATAATATTTATATTTCTAGTTGTCTTTTCTGCTTAGAGAAGTATTTTTAACATTTCCTTTACAGCTGGTTTAGAAGTGCTGAATTCTTTTAGCTTTTTCTTGTCTATTAAACAGTTTATCTCTCATTTAAATCTGAATGATAGTCTAGCTGGGTAAAGTATTCTGGGTTTTAGGGGTTTTTTTTTCATCACTTTGACTATACTGTGCTCCCTTTGGCCTGTAAAATTCTGCTTAAAACCAGCTGATACACTTATGGGAGTTCCTTTGTTCATAACTATTTGTTTTTCTCTTGCTGCTGTTGATATTCTCTCTTTATCTTTAATTTTTATCATCTTAATTATAGTGTGTCTTGGTGTGGACCTCTTTAGGTTAATCTTATTTGGGACTATTTGTGCTTCCTGGACCTGGATGTCTGTTACCTTTGACAGGTTAGGGAAATTTTCATCTATTTTTCCTTTAAATAAGTTATCTGCCTCTTTCTCTCTTTCTTCTCCTTCTGGGACCCTTAAAGTGAATGTTAGTTTTCTTGATGTTGTCCCAGAAGTTCTTAAACTCTCCTTATTTTTTTTAATTTTTTTTTTCTTTCTGTTCAGCTTGAGCTATTTCTACTTCTCCATGTTTCAGTTTACTGGTCTGTTCCTCTGTAACTTCTAATCTATTATTGATTTTTTTCTAGTGTATTTTTATTTCAGTTATTATTTTCTTCATCTTCATATGGTTCTTCTTTATGTTTTCTAACACTGTTAAACTTCCTGTGTTCATCCATCCTCCTGAGTTGGCTGAGCATCTTTATGATCATTACCTTGAACTTTTTTGGGGAAGATTCCTTATTTCCACTCTGCTCAGTCTTCTTCTCAGGTTTTGTCTTTTTTCTTCATTTGGAGCATATTCCTATATCTTCTCATTTTATCTAATTCTTTGTGCTTATTTCTATACATTAGATAGTTTGGTTATGTTTCCCATCCTTGGAGAAGTGGCTTTATATAAGAGACATCCTATGAGACAGAGTAGCACACACCCCTCTGGCCATCAGAGCTCTATATTCTAGGGTGTCTCCTTTGTGGATTGCATGGACCCTTCTGTTGTGGTGGAGCTAACTACTGTGGGTGAACTGGTAGGTAGGGCTGGCCCCTGGACAAGTTAGCTGCTAGCCCTGCCTCATGCAATGTCTTCCATCCCTTTGCTGGGAAGATCTTGGTCCCAATGTGGCTGGCTGCACAGCCTGTGGCATACCAGAGCTCTTGCTGGCATGCTGGTAGGTGGGGCTCTGTCCCAGTGCTTACTGGGGGTTCCCAGGGCTGGTGTTGGCCATCCACGGCAGGCCTGCTTCCTGGCATGACTGGTTTTGTAGCCTGATAAAGGCAAGTGTTTTAACAATATAAGAATATTGGTGCTCACACATGAGAGACAGAAGTAAAAGTCATATCTTCAAATCAGAAGTGTGCTAATGCTCCCAACTGGTGAAAGAATGCTAAAATACATTGCAACTGACACTCACTAGCTGATATAATGGTTTATGTGAAGCTTATTTCTAAGGAGTCAAGTGAAAGCAGGTGAAGCTTCATAGCCTTTTCAGCTAAAACCTATACTAAGCTACATGTTTTTTTCAGTGACTGGATTCTCAATATTTACATTGTACCTCAAGGTCAGAACTCCTGAGCCGTCCCTTCAAGACCAGGTGCTATTATAACAGCCTGAAGGACTTGTGTAAAGACTACTACACAAGCAACAGAAAGAGAAATTTGAGTGTAAATGGAACATAAGATAAGGAGAGAGAAAGAGGAGGGGAGTTCCAGGCAAAAGAAGCCTGCAAATCGAAATGCAAAAAAAAAAAAAAAAAAAATTAAAAAGTAAATTAAAATAAAATTTAAGAAAAAGAAAGAAAAAAAACAAAAAAAGTGAGAAACAATCTTGCTAAAAGGGCAGTCAACAAAAATAATATTTCTTTAGAGTAAAGAATCTGAAATTTCCTACAGATATAAATGAGAATATCTCTCATAAAAAAGAATAAAGAATATTGATAAATAAGCAGAAAAAGTTTAAAAAGACAGGTTTATAAGCAGAATCAATTAGAAGTTATTGAGATTGAAAGACAGTACTAGGAACTCAGAATGCAGGTAGGATAATTTTAAAACGTGAAAATTATTCAGAGCTATAGAGAATAGATTAACAGACTCCAATTTTTATTCCATAGGCATTCAGAAAGAAGAGAATAAGAAGAATATCAAAGAAGCAATATTATAAGAGGTAATAATTTTCTGGAATATAAGAAATAGTCTACAGACTAAATCAGTATACTAAGTACTAAACAAAAAATTAAAATAAATTTATAACTATAATGTTTTAGTTAAACTATGAAGCATTAAGATTAAAGACAAAATATTAGAAATTAGGGGATAAATAAATAAATTTCATACCTATGAATGATGAGAATTAGCAGGCTTCTCATCAACAATAATATAAGCCAGAAGAGAATGAAGAGGTATCTGTAAAGTATTGATTGAAAATAGCTGGCAATTTAGAATTCCATAGCCAGTTAAAATAACATTCAAGAGTTAGGATGAAGTAATAAAAAAACAAAATCATACTTATAAAAACCAATGGGAGTTTATCATCCATAGACTTTCTTTCTTCATTACAAAAGGATGTACTTTAACATAAAGAAAAGTAAAAACTATAGGAGTCTAGTGAAAGAAAAAGTAGATGTGATAAAAATAATAAAATATGTCTGTAAATTTAATTCAATATGACTATAATTAATAATAACTAATTGTGTGCCTAAAACTTTCAGAAGGCAATAAAATAAAAGAGCATGGGATGAAGTATTAACAATGTTAAAACACATGAAGAGCAACATAGTAGAATTAAATAATTTTAGGCTTGTTAGAAATATGTACAGAAAGGCATTTATTGAATATATTAAAATTTTAGTTGTAACCAGTGAAAGTATTAATTATTTCAAGTTTACACACCATAAAAGGAGAAAAATAGATTTAGAAAAAGAGAAGGATAATGAAAAGTTTACCCAAGCATAGCAAAAAATGAGAAAAAGAACTGTCTAAATATATTAAACACAATAAATTCTAACAGAATAAGCCTGTTTAAATACAATCTCTTAAACTGGATTTTTTAAACTGCAGCTATATGCTACTATAAGAGTTATTTCTTTAACAAAAATTTACAATATCCTTAAAAATATAATAGGAGATATGGACAAGATAGCCAAATATAAACAAAAGAAGACTGGTGAACCAATATTAATAGCAGACAAAATAGAAATTTAAGAAATAATTAATAGTTATAAAGGGTGACATTGTAATAAAGAGCAATTCAATGAATGTGAATTAAGTAGTTATTTCACTAACAGTCTAGCCTAATCACCTAGTCACCGTGAGACAGACTTCACTTGGTAGCACAGTTCAACCATCCTGAAGACATCATCCTCAGGATACCACTGGTGGCTATCTCATCTATCTTTCTCGTGTTGTTTTATATGTTTCAAACTTATAATCTGTATTTTTTAGAAAGTACAGATTCATCCATGTCAAAAATTCCCATTATAAATATTTAAATAATGAAATATTTAAACAGCTTGACACAATATGTTAACAAGTCCATGGTACTAATACATTAAATGACTGAAATTCAATCTTCCATTGTTAAGATTTGTCTCAGTCACAGAAGCACCTCATGAAAGAAAAGCAGAAATATCTTTCTGGAAATGCAAAAGAGAAACTGATTATTTTGATATCTCTTTTTTATGATGATAATTCTTGACAGGATAGCCATTTTATCACTAAGTGAATTCCTAAAGGGGAAGGGTATTGAATCTCTCTCTCTTTCTCTCACTCTACATTTTGTTGTCTTTGTTGTTCATAGAATCCTCACACATAGAATGAAATTTGGATTAAAACATAACCTAAAAAGAAAATATCACAACAGAGTCATTTAATTTCTCTTTGCTAACTCTCTATTTTCCTGTCTAAAACTCCAGAGTGAAGGTGAAATATAGCATCATTTCCAGGAACAGTGAAAACCTTTTCCCCTTTATGCTAGCACAACACTAAAATGTGATTTGGGTGTAAATATAACATATCCAAATATTAACTTCAAGATGTACTACAGATGTGTTGTTCTCAAAGAATAGAAACTTCAGGGATACACTACAATGCACACTCTAACACTTCATTCTTAGTATCCTGGTTGCTATAATACCTACCACTCCACATTCCACAAACAAAGAAAACTCAGATATCATATGTCCCCAGCAGATAGATCTGCTTTTGATTATTGGCATTCATGGGACTCATCCAAAACACAGTTTTCACAAACAAATTTCTTTTGGGCTTTAGGATGTATTCCACTTTTTTTTTTTTTTGTAGTGGATTTTACCTCCTCTGTCAATCTTTGTCCTGTTTTTTTATTTCCACCTATTCTACCTGATTATATGTTTTCACTTTTTCCTGTCTAGACTACCACAACAGTCTCTCAACTTGTCTTTCCTCTACTCTCTCCTGGCTCCAACATGTCCTTTGTATTACAAACAGTAGTATTTCTAATGTGCAAATATGACCATATTGCTGCTTTCAAATTCAAATAGATGTATAAAATAAAATGTGCAAAAAAAAAAAAAACAGAACAAGCTTTTCACATCCCTTCCATGATCTAATGCTTTAATGTTCTTCTCCTGCCCCTGACATAAATGTATTTTCTTCCTTAACCATGTTGATTTACTAACTGTCCTATAAACACATCAGTGTCTTTTATCTTTCTATATCTTTGAGTATTCTGTTCCCATAGGCCAGGATCCTTTAATCACTTAAAACTTACTATAACTCCTTCAAAGCAAAATTCTGGGGAATGGCATAGGCCATTCACAAAAGTAAATAAGCATCTTCTACTTTGTTATAATTCCATAGCACCAAGTATTTCTTGTTTTGATTCACTTATCCCAGTTGAATGGAAAATCTGGAACTAGGTGCCAGGATGAATGATGATTATCAGAGCTGGGTGAATTGATACAGTGAAAGTGCATTTAAGGTTAGATTTGAGTAAGTTTCTAACTGTAGAATGTGGAGATTCCATTGCTTAATTTTATTCTGCCTTAGGCTGATGCTGGTTATAAGGATTTGCAAGTCATAAAATGAATCCATCAGTGCAAAAGATGATTTAGAAGCTCAGAACAAAGGAGGGCTCTCATTTAGACCTGCACAAGAGAATATATATTGAATGAATAACCTCTTCCAATCTTGGCAGCGGTCTCATGTAGAAGATGAAATTTACAGTTCAGCCTGGCCTGAGCTTTTGGTTGTCTCTTAAACATTGGTGATTGTCCAAATCATCTTCTATGTTCTTAGTGGTTCCCAGCAGTTGAGAATGTGTGGAGGACCTGTGTGTCCCAAAGAGGAGGATCTCAGTCAGCCTCTAGATGTAAGCTAAATTAGAGGCTCTCAGGCATCATCTTTTATAGTATGCAAACAGGCCTCTTTCAGGGAAAGACTGGGAGACAGCAATTTTCTTTTTCCTCCCTCTGTATTGAGCCCTGAAGGGATAGCCACAGTGAGTCCTCCCAAGCTCTTTAAGAACTGTTTCTTTGTTTGCTGTAGTCTTGTGGGTCCCATGGGTACAAGCTCGGTTGGCTTTCTGAGCTAGGTGTTTTGAGGGCTAGTCCTTCAAATGGTCTTTAAAGTTGGAGCAGTAGATGCTGGGCCCAAACCCTTCACCCCTCAGGGAGAAGCTAGGAGTTGTGAGTAACCTCCCAGTTGTGGGGTTTATTTGAGTGTGTCTCAGCCTGTCTTACTCATTTCAATGTGGATAATTTCTCATTCATCTGATATGTAGGAGTTGCTAGGTTAGTTTCTGTATTTCCTTCAGAGACAATTGCACCCTGTGTAGCTGTAGATTTGGTGTGTCCCTGGAAGGAGTTGAGTTCAGGAGATTCCTATGTCTCCATCTTGGAGTGGAACTCTGAGAATATATATCGAATATGATATCAGCCAAATTAACTTTAAGCTGTCAGTTACAAATTTAGTGAACATTATCAATTTTCTTATCCTCCTTGACCCTCACTATTTATCACTACAATACAAAGTTAACACTAGTTTCAAATTAATAGTGTGTTGTAAATATTTAAGACACTATATTTTTATATATTAATAATAATTATGATAACTGCTAACAGTATTAGTATTATTAATGATGATGATGATGATAATAAGAAGAAAAAATATTTCATGCTGCTTTGATTCAGTGTTAAGGCCCTGGTTAGAAGATGAACAGTTTCCCTTCTTGGGCAACTTCCCTTCTTGAGTTCTCATACCCTGGGACCACTAGGTACTCACCTTAATTACCCTGGGGCCAGAAGCCAGAGGGTTAGGAACAGCCCCTATATGCAAGAGCCTATGAAATTTTCAATCCAGCCATTCCACAGGGAGCCTGGGAACCTAGCTAATCACACTCTCTTTACCATATATAAACTGCCTTCTACATTCCCAGTTTGCTGCTACCCTGACCCGGGATGTAACCTCCTGTGTGACCTTGCATGGCAGTCTTCTTTCTTTGGAGCTCTAAGTAACAAAGGTTTCTATCTTGCATGTGTTCAAGTGTCTGTGTGTTGTATCCCACCATCAAAAGAATCTTTAAAATTTATAAAATATTAACATATATTATGAAACTAAATAGATATCTTTGCAAGTGGAAGAAAAATGGTGACTACTGCTACTCATTTTTTTTTCTTCTATGAATCCAAAAGCAAGGTCAATAAAATATAACCTAGACATGTTGCCAGAGCTCCTCCATGTCTTTGCTCAAAACCCATCAACCCCCACCTTTAGCAGGAGTGTCCTTGCTCACAACCCTCCAACCCCCACATTTAGCAGGAGTTAACATAAACCTTTAAGTTAAAGGGTCCAGAGACAAGAAAGTAAACTACAAACAAAACAAAACAAAACAAAACAAACAAACAAAACCCCCGATGGAACCAGCTAGGACCAAAATGGCAAAAAATCTGACCTTCAACAGACCCTGAGCCCATTATACAGATTTTACTTCATTAGCATACTAAATGGAACACCTGCTGGCAGCCAAGACCAGATATTAAGGACCAAAAAAGGATGAAAAGAGAGTGGCACCCCACTTCTCAAAAGCCCTGCCCATTCCCCAGAAGACTAATGAATATGCCTCCCCATCATCAGCCTCACTCTTCCTCCCTTTGCCTTTACCTTTTAAAATTAAATCACTGTTGCCAGGTGGGAGAGAAGTTGATCTGTGAACTTAGTTCCTGTTTCTCCATTCTTTAGCTATTGAATAAAATTTGTGCTGTGTGGATCTCAGGTTCAGTTTCATTATTTGCCTACTCCAACCAACCAGAAAAGAACCCTCCCTGACTGAGGCAGGGAGCCATCAGCTGGGCTAGGGCCAGAGCAGGGCCCATAGACTCAATTTGGTAACAGCAGACTATGGTGCTCTTTGAATCTTCTGACATACCATCCTTACCAGTAGATCAGTAAGCCATAGAAATATCTATTTGGCCACCTAGGTCTAATCAAGAGATACTTCCCCAATAGAGCTCACAAAGTTTAAGAAATAATAGAAGTGCCAGTCATAGAAACCTACAGTCAATATTATGGCAATTGAGATGGTAAAAGACTTTTCACTTCTCACACTTATTCAATCCCACATTTCATACTCAAATATTAATAGCAAATTACACTAGAAAATGATTATGAGATCAGAGGACAATCACTGCCATAACAATTATTCTGAAAATAGACTATCAGCTATTATTCACTAATTGGAAAAATGGTAAATAAAATATTGCCATCTTGGAAATAATTTTGGTAGACTATTTCCTTTAAAATGTGACCTGGAATATGTCACATCCGTATGGAATTATATCACACACGGAAATTTATCTTTATTATTATTAATTCTGTGATATCAGTTTTCTTTAGGAAACAAAATACAATATCAAGCCTTTAATCATGTGCTTATTGACATCATCTGTGGTTACAAATATTTATTTGTAATAGCTCTGTCTTCTTTTATCAACTCTCTGACATAAACTATAATAATAATAATGGAATATTGATTGAACACTAACAATATCAGACACTATTTTAGTTTTTTTTGTTTATTTCTGTACCCCAGCTATTTAATCCTAAGTCTAAGAGGTAGTTACTTTTGACAGTTTTGGTTTTTAAATGAGATTTAGACCATAAGTTGCCCAAGTTCTCACAGCATCTAAATAAAGAGGAAGATTTAAATTGAGATCTCTTAACTCCAGAACTTAGGTTCTTAATTGCTATAATATAGTCCCTTAATGTATTTTATTATTTCTAATGATATTCTTTCTCCCATATCTGATGTTTATCCCCAGTTCTCATTCTCTTTGAAATGAATAGCAAATAGGCCTGTACTATCTTTGCTATCTCTCTCAAAATTCACTATATCTTGCCTTCAAGCCATTCCATTTTTCTCTTTTTTACATGTATTTCTATTTCCTCATCTAAATAATGTATTTCCTTCCTTCCTTCTTCCCTACCCCTGCCCTCTCCCTTTCTTTCTTTCTTTCCTTCTTTTATTCTTTCTTTCTTTCTTTCTTCTTCTCACCTTCTTCTTTCCTATTCTCCTTCCATCCAGGCCTTCCCTCAAGGCTAAATTTTTAGATTTGTACTTTAATGTCTACTCTGTCTTATTTATTTGACTGACCCTTGTGTAAGGCTTAAATTCCATGCTTACTCCCATTTTTAAAATGGAAATCTTATTTTATAGTCCCATTGTCATCTCATACTCAATAATAACTAACTGAATGCCCTTCTGGGATTCATGTGTACAATTTTTACTTTATAACTCTATTAATTTTTTGCTACAGGCTCTAGACCCAATCTTCATATGCCTCTTTTTCCTGTCATTAATAAAGATATTTTAGATAACTTCTGAAGTTCCTGAAGGCTCTGGAGTATGGTGAGCCTTTGTTCTATGACATGAGAGACTCACCTACCTTGTGAAATTTTAGACTCAAAATTTTGCATTTAGTCATATTTGTCCCCTTAAGAGTCCATCTCTTTAACTAGCTGAAATCATAGATCTCATAAAAGAAATGTCTAGAAAATGCTCAACCTTGGTTTCCTACATCCTGAACAATATCATTACACTAAACATAAAGCTTGAACCATTCATTATCACTTCAAAATTGCTCTTTTTAAAAAATCTCTCCAGTTTTGAAAAATTACATTTTGCATTTCTGCTTCTTCTTTTAGAACTGAATGATATAATTTATTATTTTTAATTTTTTATCTTTTCACTGTCATTATTTTTTTAATTTTATTTTTTATTTTTTTTATAGTAGGTCCTTAATGGTTATCTATTTTAAATATAGCAGTGTGTATATACGTGTCAATCTGAAACTCCCAATCTATCCCTGCTCCCCAAACTTCCCCTCTGGTAACCATAAATTCATTCTCTAAGTCTGTGAGTCTGTTTCTGTTTTGTAAATAAGCTCATACATCATTTTTCTTAGATTCCACATATAAGTGATATCATATGATATTTATCTTTCTCAGTCTGACTTCACTTGGTAGTATAATCTCCTGGTTCATCCATGTTGCTACAAATGGCATTATTTCATTCTTTGCAATGGCTGAGTAATGTTCCATTGTATATACGTACCGTATCTTCATAATCTGTTCATTTGTGGATGGACATTTAGGTTGTTTCCATGTCTTGGCTATTGTGAACAGTACTGCAATTAATATTGGGGTGCCTGTATCCTTTCAAACCATGTTTTTCTCTGCATATACACCCAGGAGTAGGGTTGCTGAATTATATGTTACCATTATTTTTAGGAACATTGATACTATTCTCCACAGTGGCTGTACAAATTTACATTCCCTCAATAGTGAATGATGACTCCCTCTTGCGAGAACACCAGAATCACAACTAGCTGCTGGACAATCATTGACAGGAAGACAATGGAACTCACCAAAAAAGATATCCCACATCCAAAGACAAAGGAGAAGCCACAATGAGACAATAGGAGGGGCGCAATCACAGTAAAATCAAATCCCACAACTGGTGGGTGGGTGATTCACAGACTGGTGAACACTTATACCACAGAAGTCTACCCAATGGAGTGAATGTTCTGAGCCCCACGTCAGGCTTCCCAACCTGGGGGTCTGGCAACGAGAGGAAGAATTCCTAGAGAATCAGACTATGAAACCTAGTAGGAATTCATTACAGGACTTCAACAGGACTGGGGGAAACAGAGACTCCACCCTTGGAGGGCATACACAAAGGAGTGTGCACATTGGGACCCAGAGGAAGGACCAGTGACCATGGGGGAGAATGAACCAAACCTACCTGCTAGTGTTGGAGGGTCAACTGCAGAGGTGGGGGATGGCTCTGTTTCACTGTGGGGACAAGGACACTGGCAGCAGAAGCTCAGGGAAGTACTCCTTGGTGTGAGCCCTCCCAGAGTCTGTCATTAGACCCACCAAAGAGCCCAGGTAGGCTCCAGTGTTGGGTTGCCTCAGGCCAAACAACCAACAGGGAGGGAACCCAGCCCCACCCATCAGCAGTCAAGGGGATTAAAGTTTTACTGAGCTCTGTCCTCCAGAGCAACAGTCAGCTCTACCCACCACCAGTCCCTCCCATCAAGCCTCTTAGATAGACTCATCCTCCAAAGGGCAGACAGCAGAAACAAAAAGAACTACAATCCTGCAACCTGTGGAACAAAAAACACATTCAGAGAAAGATAGACAAGGTGAAAAGGCAGAGGACTATATACCAGCTGAATAAACAAGATAAAACCCCAGAAAAACAACTAAATGATGTGGAGATAGGCAACCTTCCAGAAAAAGAATTCAGAATAATGACAGTGAAGATGATACAGGACCTCGGAAAAAGAATGGAGGCAAAGATCGAGAAGACACAAGAAAGGTTTAACAAAGACCTAGAAGAATTAAAGAACAAACAAACAGAGATGAACAATACAATAACTGAAATGAAAACTACACTAGAAGGAATCAATAGCAGAATAACTGAGGCAGAAGAACGGTTAAGTGACCTGGAAGACAGAATGGTGGAATTCACTGCTGTGGAACAGACTAAAGAAAAAAGAATGAAAAGAAATGAAGACAGCCTAAGAGACCTCTGGGGCAAAATTAAATGCAACAACACTTACATTATAGGGGTCCTGGAAGGAGAAGAGAGAGAGAAAGGACCCGAGAAAATATTTGAAGTGATTATAGTCAAAAACTTCCCTAACATAGGAAAGGAAATAGCCACCCAACTCCAGGAAGTGCAACGAGTCCCATACAGGAAAAACCCAAGGAGAAACAGGCTGAGACACATAGTAATCATAATGGCAAAAATTAAAGACAAAGAAAAATTATTGAAAGCAGCAAGGGAAAAACAATAAATAACATGCAAAGGAACTTCCAAAAGGTTAACAGCTGATTTCTCAGCAGAAAATCTACAAGCCAGAAGGGAGTGGCATGATATACTTAAAGTGATGAAAGGGAAGAACCTACAACCAAGATTACTCTACCCTGCAAGGATCTCATTCAGATTTGATGGAGAAATGAAAAGCTTTCCAGAGAAGAAAAGCTAAGAGAATTCAGCACCACCAAACCAGCTCTACAACAAATACTAAAGGAACTTCTCTAGGCAGGAGACACAAGAGAAGAAAAGGACCTACAAAAACAATCCCAAAACAAAGAAAATGGTCATAGAAACATACATATTGATAATTACCTTAAGCATGAATGGATTAAATGCTCCAACCAAAAGACACAGGTTTGCTGAATGCATACAAAAACAAGACCCATATATATGCTGTCTACAAGAGACTCACTTCAGACCAAGGGACACATGCAGACTGAAAGTGAGAGGATGGAAAAAGATATTTGATGTAAATAGAAATCCAAAGAAAGCTGGAGTGGTTATTCTCATATCAGATAACATAGACTTTAAAATAAAGAATGTTACAAGAGACAAGGAAGGAAACTACAAAATGATGAAGGGATCAGTCCAAGAAGAAGATATAACAATTATAAATATATGTGAACCTAACATAGGAGCACCTCAATACATAAGGCAATGGCTAACAGCTATAAAAGAGGAAATCAACAGTAACACAATAATAGTGGGGGACTTTAACACCTCACTTACACCAATGGACAGATTATCCAAAATGAAAATAAATAAGAAAACAGAATTTTTAAATGACACAAAAGACCAGATAGATTTAATTGTTATTTATAGGACATTACATCCAAAAACATCAGATTAGACTTTCTTCTCAAGTGCATGTGGAACATGCTCCAAATAGATCACATCTTAGTTCACAAATCAAGCCTCAGAAAATTTAAGAAAATTAAAAGCATATCAAGCATCTTTTCTGACCACAACACTATGAGATTAGAAATGAATTACAGGGAAAAAAAAAAACACATAACAAACACAAACACATAACATTACTTTACTAAATAAACAAGAGATCACTGAAGAAATCAAAGAGGAAATCCAAAGATACCTAGAGACAAATGACAATGAAAACACGACGAGAAAAATTACAATGAAAACATGACAATACAAAACCTATGGGATGCAGCAAAAGCTGTTCTAAGAGAGAAGTTTATAGCTATAAAAGCCTACCTCAAGAAACAGGAAAAATCTCAAGTAAACAATCTAACCTTACACCTAAAGGAACTAGAGAGAGAACAAACAAAACCCAAAGTTATCAGAGGAAAGAAATCATAAAGATCAGAGCAGAAATAAAAGAAATAGAAACAAAGAAAACAATAGGAAATATCAATAAAACTAAAAGTTGGTTCTTTGAGAAGATAAACAAAATTGATAAAACATTAGCCAGACTCATGAAGAAAAAGAGCGAGAGGACTCGAATCAATAAAATTAGAAATGAAAAAGGAGAAGTTACAACAGACACTGCAGAAATACAAAGCATCCTAAGAGACTACTACAAACAACTCTATGCCAATAAAATAGACAACCTGGACAAAATGGAAAAATTCTTAGAAAGGTATAACCTTCCAAGGCTGAACCAGGAAGAAAGAGAAAATATGAACAGACCAATCACAATTAATGAAATTGAAACTGTGATTAAAAATCTTCCAACAAACAAAAGTCAAGGACCAGATGGCTTCACAGGTGAATTCCACCAAATATTTAGAGAAGAGCTAACACCCATCCTTCTCAAACTCTTCCAAAATGTTGCAGAGGAAGGAACACTCCCAAACTCATTCTATGAGGCCACCATCACCCTTATACCAAACCAGACAAAGATACTACAGAAAAAGAAAATTACAGACCAATATCACTGATGACTATAGATGCAAAAATCCTCAACAAAATACTAGCAAACAGAATCCAACAACTCATTAAAAGGATCATACACCACAATCAAGTGGGATTTATCCCAGGGATGCAGGATCCTTCCATATACACAAATCAATCAATGTGATACACCATATTAACTACTGAAGAATAAAAACCATATGATCATCTCAATAGATGCAGAAAAAGCTTTTGACAAAATTCAACACCCATTTATGATAAAAACTCTCCAGAATGTGGGCATAGAGGGAGCCTACGTCAACATAATAAAAGCCCTATACGACAAACCCACAGCAAACATCATTCTCAATGGTGAAAAACTGAAAGCATTTCCTCTAAGATCAGGAACGAGACAAGGATGTCCATTCTCAACACTATTATTCAACATCGTTTTGGAAGTCTTAGCCATGGCAATCAGAGAAGAAAAGAAATAAAAGTAGTACAAATTGGAAAGGAAGAAGTAAAACTGTCATTATTTGCAGATGACATGATACTATATAGAGAGAATCTGAAAGAGAAATTATGGAAACACTCCCATTTACCATTGCAACAAAAAAAAATAATAAAATACCTAGGAATAAACCTTCCTAGGGAGATAAAAGACCTGTATGCTGAAAACGATAAGACACTGATGAAAGAAATTAAAGATGATACCAACAGATGGAGAGATATACCATGTTCTTGGATTGGAAGAATCAATATTGTGAAAATGACTATACTACCCAAAGCAATCTACAAATTCAATGTAATCCCTATCAAACAACCAATGGCAATTTTTACAGAACTGGGACAAATCATCTTAATATTTGTATGAAGACACAAAAGACCCTGAATAGCTAAAGCAGTCTTGAAGGGAAAAAAATGGAGCTAGAGGAATCAGACTCCTTGACTTCAGACTATACTACAAAGCTACAGTAATCAAGGCAATATGGTACTGGCACATAAAAAGAAACATAGATAAATGGAACAAGATAGAAAGCCCAGAGATAAACCCACACACCTATGGTCAACTAATCTATGACAAAGGAGGGTAAGATATACAATGGAGAAAAGAGAGTCTCTTCAATAAGTAGTACTGGGAAAACTGGACTGCTACATGTAAAAGAATGAAATTAGAACACTCCCTAACACCATACAGAAAAATAAACTCAAAATGGATTTGAGACCTAAATATAAGACCGGACACTATAAAACTCTTAGAGGAAAAAATAGAAAGAACACTTTTGACATAAATCACAGCAATGTCATTTTTGATCTACCTCCTAGAGTAATGGAAATAAAACCAAAAATAAACAAATGGGACCTAATGAAACTTCAAAGCTTTTGCACAACAAAGGGAACCATAAACAAGATGAAAAGACAACCCTCAAAATGGGAGAAAATATTTGCAAACGAATCAACGGACAAAGGAAAAATCTCCAAAATATATAAACAGCACATGCAGCTCAATATTAGAGAAACAAACCACCCAATCCAAAAATGGGCAGAAGACATAAATAAACATTTCTCCAAAGAAGACACACAGATGGCCAAGAAGCACATGAAAAGCTGCTCAACATCACTAATTATTAGAGAAATGCAAATCAAAACTGCAATAAGGTATCACCTCACACCAGTTAGAATGGGCATCATCAGAAAATCTACAAACAACAAATGCTGGAGTGGGAGTGGAGAAAAGGGAACCCTCTTGCACTGTTGGTGGGAATGTAAACTGATACAGCCACTATGGAGAAGAGTATGGAGGTTCCTTAAAAAACTAAAAATAGAATTACCATATGATCCAGCAATCCCACTACTGGGCATATTCCCAGAGAAAACCATAATTCAAAAAGACACATGCCGGCTTTCCTGGTGGTGCAGTGGTTGAGAATCTGACTGCCAGTGCAGGGGACACGGGTTCAAGCCCTGGTCTGGGAAGATCCCACATGCCATGTAGCATCTGGACCTGTGAGCCAAAACTACTGAGCCTGTGTGTCTGGAGCTTGTGCTCCATCAGAAGAGAGGCCGCAATAGTGAGAGCCCCGCACAC
This sequence comes from Delphinapterus leucas, assembly GCF_059928025.1. Lineage (NCBI taxonomy): Eukaryota > Metazoa > Chordata > Mammalia > Artiodactyla > Monodontidae > Delphinapterus > Delphinapterus leucas. The sequence continues at coordinate 35,488,536 of NC_143147.1, forward strand.
TGTGATGAAGAATGGCCCCTGCTCACCGCAACTAGAGAAAGCCCTTGCACAGATACGAAGACCTAACGCAGCCAAAAAAATAAAAGAAAGAAAGAAAGAAAAAAGGAAAAAGAAAGAAAGAAAGAATGAAAGAAAGAAAGAAAGACACATGCACCCCAGTGTTCATTGCAGCACTATTTATGATAGCCAGGTCATGGAAGCAACAGATGAATGGATAAAGAAGTTGTGGTATATATATATACAATGGAATATTACTCAGCCATAACAGGAACAAAATTGAGTCATTTATTGAGATGTGGATGGATCTAGAGACTGTCATATAGAGTGAAGGAAGTCAGAAAGAGAAAAACAACTATCGTTTATTATCACATGTATGTGGAACCTAGAAAAATGGTACAGCTGAACTGGTTTGCAGGGCAGAAGTTGAGACACAGATGTAGAGAACAAACTATGGACACCAAGGGGGGAAAGCCTTGGGGGGGTGGGGATGGTGGTGTGATGAATTGGGCAATTGGGATTGACATGTATACACTCAGCCTCCCATGCTCCTGGGGAAAGGGCTCTAGAATCAGGGCTGTCCACAAAATAAATCAACAAGAACTAGCCCTGAAGCAACTTATATGTCTAAATATTGCCCCATACACAAACAACACAAACCTATATTTCAGGCCCTGCAAGCTGCCATAGAAATTCTTCAGGCAGACGAAGATATTTTATTGCATTTTTAAGGGGTTTATTTTTTATTGGCATGGGCTTATTTTCTTTTAAAATATCCATAACAATTGTCATCTTCACCATACACCCTCTTTGCCACCATTTTTGTTTGTTCCCCCAAATTCCCATATTTAGTCAAAAGCAAAATTATCAGGTATATTTAATATAAATAACTCCAAATAATTTCAAAAATGTTAACACTTTTAAAAATTGTAAACTGATTGAAATATTATAAATGATAAATTGCTGTTATCGGCAATATGAAACTGTCAAGCAGTGCTGTATAAGAATTTTAAATAAAAAGTTCATCAAGAGGCAGAAGTTGAGACACAGATGTAGAGAACAAATGTATAGACACCAAGGGGGGAAAGCCGCAGGGGGGTGGGGATGGTGGTGTGCTGAATTGGGCAATTGGGATTGACATGTATACACTGATGTGTATAAAACTGATGACTAATAAGAACCTGCAGTATAAACAAACAAACAGAAACAACTAATACTAAACTTTCTTTGGGTTATTTGTATGGAAATATGTTAATATAAATGTTTCAGAAATTACATGAAATTTCTAAAAATCTTATATGTTTTGGTATAATGTTATAAGTCATAATTCTAATTATTACTTTAAAATGTATATCTCAGAAATAACTAAATTTCCTTGTCAACTGCATTATTATGAACTTTCATCAAATCTTTAACTGTAGTTATTTTAAAGCCTTTTGTCATTTACAGACAGTTCTGGGTGTACTCTGATGTTTTTGCAAAAATGTTCCTATAAAAGGTTTCATCTTCAAGGATTTCATGGAAAAGACTCTGACAAGTACAGGCTTCTGGTAACTGACTATACTGCTGAACTGAATGAATAATCATTTTCAGAACTCTAATGGAAAACTGATGAATTCATAAAAGTGCTAACAAAAGATCAAGATGAAAAAAAATTAATTACATGGGACTGAGTGAACTGATGAGGATGATTATAATTTTTGTGACTTTCTGTTTGAATAAAAAAAAAAATCCCACAAGGACTCAGAGGCAAATAATATACAAAGCAATTTTCACTGCAAAATAAAGGAGCTGTTACAGTGGAGGATTACTGGGCTGAATGTCAATATTATGACATAGTATGAGTGTGTTTCGTGTTTAGTAATTGCAATCATTGTTGCTTTTGTTGTGATCATCCACTTACAATGCTTGGTGTCAGTTTATTTATCTCTTGGGAAAATAAAAAAAAAAATAGTGAAGGAGGGTTCCCTTTTCTCCACACTCTCTCCAGAATATATTGTTTTCAGTTTTTGATAATGGCCATTCTGACTGGGGTGAGGTGATATCTCATTGTAGTTTTGATTTACTTTTCTCTAATAATAAGTGATATCGAACATCTTTTCCTGTGCCTCTTGGCAATCTGTATGTCTTCTTTAGATAAATGTCTATTTAGGTATTCTGCCCAGTTTTTGATTTGGTTGCTTGTGTTTTGGATATTGAGCTGTATGATCTGTTTGCAAATTTTGGAGACTAATTCCACCTTGGTAACATCATTTGTGAATATTTTCTCCCATTCTGTGGGTTGTCTTTTCATCTTGTTTGTGGTTTCCTTTACTGTGCAAAAGCTTTTGAGTTTAATTAGGTCCCATTTGTTTATTATTCTTTTTTTATTTCCATTATCCTGGGAGATGGGTCAAAAAAGATATTGTTGTGATTTATTTCAAAGAGTGTTCTGCCTATGTTTTCCTCTGAAAGTTTAATTGTATTCGGTCTTACATTTAGATATTTAATCCATTTTGAGTTTATTTTTGTGTATGGTGTTAAAGAAGGTTCTACTTTCAAATTTTACATGTAGCTGCCTAGTTTTCCCAGCACCATTTATGAAAGTGACTGTCTTTATCCACTGTTTAGTCATGGCTTCTTTGTCATAGATTGACCATAGATGCATGGATATATTTCAGGTCTTTCTATCCTGTTCCATTTATCTATTTTTCTGTTTTCTGCTAGTTCCATACTGTTTTGATGACTGTATCTATGTAGTATAGTCTGAAGCCAGGGAACCTGATTCCTCCAGCTCCATTTTTCTTTCTCAAGATTGCTTTGGCTTTGGGGTCTTTCATGTCTCCATACAAATTTTAAGATATTTTGATCTAGTTCTGGGAAAAATGCCATCAATAATTTGGTAGGGATTGTGTAGAATCTGTAGATTGCTTTGGGTAGTATTTTCATTTTAACAATATTGATTCAATCCAAGAACGTGGTATGTCTTTCCATCTGTTTGTATAATCTTCAACTTCTTTCATCAGCATCTTATACTTTTCAAAATACAGGTCTTTTGTATCCTTTGGTAGGTTTATTCCTAGGTATTTTTTTCTTTTCAATGTGATGGTAAATCGGATTGTTTCTTTAATTTCTCTTTCTGATCTTTCATTTTTAGTGTATAGAAATGCAATAGATTTATGGGTGTTATTTTTGTATCCTGCAACATTATCAAATTCATTGATGAGCTCTAGTAATTTTCTGGTAGCATCTTTAGGATTTTCTACATATAGTATCATGTCATTGGCTAACAATGACAGTTTTACTTCTTCTTTTCCAATTTGGATTGTTTTTAGTTCTTTTTCTTCTCTGATTGCCATAGCTAGGACTTCCAAAAGTATGTTGCATAAAAGTGGCAAGAGTAATATCCTTGTCTTGCTCCTGATCTTAGAGGAAATGCTTTCAGCTTTTCACCATTGAGTATGATGTTACCTGTAGTTTTGTCATACATGGCCTTTATTATGTTGAGGTATATCCCCTCTATGCCATTTTCTGGTGTTGAATTTTCTCAAAAGATTTTTCTGCATTTATTGAGATGATCATATTTTTTGATACTTCAATTTGTTGATGCGGTGTATCACACTGCTTGATTTGCAGATATTGAAAAAATCCTTGCATCTCTGTGATAGAGCCCCTTGATCATGGTGTATGATCCTAATTTCTAGTATTTTGTGGAAGATTTTTGCATCTATGTTCGTCAGTGATATTGGCCTGTGGTTTGCTTTTTCTGTGGCATCATTTTCTGGATTTGGTATTACAGTGATGGTAGTTTATAGAATAACTTTGGGAGTGTTCTTTCCTGTGCAATTTTTTGGATGAATTTCAGAAGGATAAGTGTTAGCTCTTACCTAAATATTTGATAAAATTCATCTGTGAAGCCATCTGGTACTGGACTTTTATTTGTTGGGAGTTTTTAATCACAGTTTCAATTTCAGTACTTGTGATTGGGCTGTTCATATTTTCTATTTCTTCCTGGTTCAGCCTTGTGAGAGTGTACCTTTCTAAGAATTTATACATTTCTTCCAGATTGTCCATTTTATTGGCATATTGTTGCTTGTAGTGGTCTTTTATGATCTGTTGTATTTCTGTGGTGTCTGTTGTAACTTCTCCTTTTTAATTTCTAATTTTATTGATTTAAGCCCTTTCCATTTTATCCTTGATGAGTCTTGCTAAAGGTTTATCAACTTTTTTTTATCTTTTCAAAGAACCAGCTTTTGGTTTCATTGATTTTTTTCTGTTGTTTTCTTGTTCTCTATTTCATTTATTTCTGCTCTGATCTTTATGGTTTCTTTCTTTTTGCTAATTTTGAATTTTGTTTGTTCTTCTGTCTCTAGTTGCTTCGGTTGTAAGTTTAGGTTGTTTATTTGTGATTTTTCTTGTTTCCTGAGGTAAGATTATATTGCTATAAACTTTCCTTTTAGAACTGTTTTTGCTGTGTCTCTTAGGTTTTGAATCATTGTGTTTTCATTTTCATTTGTCTCTAGGTATTTTTTGATTTCCTCTTTGATTTTTTTAGTGATCCATTGGTTGTTTAGAAGAATATTGTTTAGCCTCCATTTGTTTGTGTTTTTTACATTTTTTCCCTGTAATTTATTTCTAATTTCATAGCATTGTGGTCAGAAAAGTTGCTTGATATGATTTCAATTTTCTTAAGTTTACCTTGTTTTGCTTTGTGACCCAGCATGTGATCAATCCTGGAGAATGTTCCATGTGCACTTGAGAAGAATGTGTATCCTGCTGCTTTTGGATGGAATGCTCTCTAAATATCAGTTAAGTCCTTCTGGTCTAATGTGTCATTTAACACCTGTATTTCATTATTGATTTTCTGTCTGGAATATCTGTCCATTGATGGAAATGGGGTATTAATTTCTCCCACTATTATTTTGTTACTGTCAGTTTCTATCTTATGGCTGTTGGTATTTGCCTTATATATTGGGGTGCTCCTATGTGGGTTGCATATATATTTACAATTGTTATATCTTCTTTTCAGACTGTTCCCTTGATCATTATGTAGTGTCAGTATTTGTCTCTTATAACAGTCTTTATTTTAAAGTCTATTTTCTTTGTTATGAGTGTTGCTACTCCAGCATTCTTCTGATTTTCATTTGCATGGAATACCATTTTCCATCCCCTCACTTTCAGTCTGTATGTGTCCGTAGTTAAGAAGTGTGTCTCTTGTAGACAGCATATATACAGGTTTTGTTTTTTGTATTCATTCAGCCAGTCTATGGCTTTTGGTTGGATAATTTTATCTTTACTTTTAGGGTAATTATCAATATGAATGTCCTTATTACCATTTTGGTAATTGTTTAGGATTTGTTTTTGTAGGTCTTTTTTCTTCCTTTCCTCTTTTGTTCTCTTCCCTGGTGATATGATGACTACCTTTATTGTTGTGTTGGACTTTTATGCCTGTGTGTATCTATTGTATATTTTCTGTTTCCATTTACCATGAGGTTTTGATATAGCAGTCTGTATATAAAGAAGATTGATATAAGTTGCTGTTTATTTTAATTTCAAATGCACTTCCAATATCCTGCATTGGTGCTCTCCTCTTCTCACAATTGCTGGTTTTGATATCATATTTGTGTGTGGCTGATTTCCTACCTTTACTGCATATTTGCCTTTACCGGTGGACTTTTCTATTCATAATTTTCCTGTTTCTAGTTGTGACTTTTTCTTTTCTGCTTAGAGAAGGTCCTTTAGAATTTATTGTAAATCTGGTCTGGTGGTGATGAGTTTTCTTAGCTTTTGCTTATCTGTAAAGCTTTTGATTTCTCCATTGAATCAGAATTAGAGCCTTGCTTTGTAGAGTGTTCTTGGTTGTAGGTTCTTCCCTTTTATCACTTTATAAATATTATGCCACTCACTTCTGGCCTTCAGTGTTCATGCTGAGAAATCAGGTGATAACCTTATGGGAGTTCCCTTTTATCTTATCTGTTGCTTTTCCCTCATTGCTTTTAGTATTTTTTTTGTCTTCAATTTTTTTTTCAATTTGATTACTATGTGTCTCAGTGTGTTCCTCCTTGGATTTATCCTGCTTTGAACTCTCTGTGCTTCCTGGACATGGGTGACTGCTTCCTTTCCCATGATAGGGAAGCTTTTAGCCATTATCTCTTCAAATATTTTAGCAGGTCCTTTCTCTAACTCTTCTCCTTCTGGGACCCCTATAATTCAAATGTGGGTGTGTTTAATGTTGCCCCAGAGGTCTTTTAGACTGTCTTTATTTCTTTTCATTCTTTTTTCTGTTTCATGGCAGCGATTTCTACCATTCTGTCTCTCAGGTCACTTATCCATTCCTCTGCTTCATTTATTCTGCTATTGATTCCTTCTTGTGTATTTTTTATTTCAGTTATTGTATTGTTCATTTCTGTTTGTTCTTTAGTTCTTCTAGTTCTTTGTTAAGCATTTCTTACATCTTCTTGATCCTTGCCTCCATTCTTTTTCTGAAGCCTTGGATCATCTTCTGTACCTTTATTCTGAATTCTTTTTCTGGTAGATTGACTATCTCCACTTCACTTAGTTGTTCTTCTGGGGTTTTATATTGTTCACTCATCTCAGACATATTCCTCTATTGACTCATTTTGTCTAACTTTCTGTGATTGCAGTTTCTGTTCCTCAGGCTGCAGTATTGTAGTTCTTCTTGCTTCTGTTATTTGCCTTCTGGTGGATGAGACTGTCTAAGAGTCTCCTGATGGCTTCCTGATGGAAGGGACTCCATGGTATGTGGAGCTGGGTCTTGTCCCTCTGATGGGCAGGGCCATGCTCAGGAAAACTTAAAGCAGCCTGTCTGCTGATGGCTAAGGCTGTGTTCCCACACTGTTGGTTGTTTGGCCTGAGGCATCCCAGCACTGGAGCCTAGAGGCTCTTGGCTGGGGCTACTGATGGACTCTGGGAGGGTTCACACCAATAAGTACTCTCCAAAACAGTTGCTGCTAGTGTCTTCGTTCCCACATTGTGCCACAGCTTCTCCCCACCTCCATAGGAGACACTTCAATATTAACAGGTAGGTCTGGCCCAGTCTCTTATGAAGTCACTGCTTTTTTCCCCTGGGTTCTGGTGAGCAAAGAACCTTGTGTGTGCCCTTCAAGAGCAGGGTCTCTGTTTCCTCTAGTCCCATGGATTTCCTGTGATCAAAACCTACTGGCTTTCAAAGCCAGATTCTCTGAGGTTTCCTCTTCCTCTTGCCAGACTCCCAGACTGTGAAGCCTGATGTGGAGCTCAGTACTTTCACTCCTGTGGGAGTGTCTCCATGGTACAATTGCTCTCCAGTCTGTGGGTGGCCCATCTGGCACATATGGTACTTGATGTCTTTGTGATAGTGCCCCTCCTACCATCTCGTTGTAGATTCCTCTTTATTTTTGGCTGTAGGGTATCTTTTTTGGTAGGTTCCATTGTTTTTCTATTCATGGTTGTTTAGCAGTTAGTTGTGATTTTGGTGTTTCTATAAGAAAAGATGAGCCCACGTCCTACTCCAACATCTTGAGCTCCTCCCTTAACCAGCAGGCATTCATGTTTCAGGATTTGCTTCCTTTGGCAGAACCCAACTTCCCTGGTGGGAAGTAAATATAGGCTGAAGGGCAGGACTGACACAGGGGACATCACAGGTCCCAGCCACAGGTACCAGTGAGATGTGATGGGCCAGCACTAAGAGGAGGAACAGGAGGACGTGGAGGTGCTTGGAGGTGCTTGGATCCAAGCTGACAAGCCAGGGCCCTGGCTAGGGAAGTGCCACACCTGAGGTGACTCACCAAGTGTGCTATCTGCATTTCTGTTTCCATCAGTGCTCAATATGGCTACTTACGAGCCTCAACTCCAAGTTAATTCTGTGAGCACTTATTTTGTAGTTCATCCTCATTTCAGTGTTTTGGCTAATATCTCCTAAGACATTGCAAGTTTATGCTCTTTCATGGAGATATCCAACCAGAAACCAATATGATTTATTTTTATCACTCCTCATATCATTTTCATCCTTCAGTTTTAAAAGATTCTCTACAAATAGTTATAAAATCTGATTCTCAATATTATCTCTACTTCGATACTTTTGAATTTTAGATAGGATTCTGTATGTATTAATTTCACTATACCACTTTTATTAATAATACATAACTCTCAATTTCTACAGATTAGTAAAAGTATGATTTCAACGTCCTCTACCATTAGTTGCACAAATGTATCTCTTTCTATGCCTAAAAACATAGCCAAAGGTATCTGCTTAATCAAGTTTGTCTTCTCAATGTTCTCTAAGAAATTTTAATAACTCTGTGGTGGCACTATGATGCACCACTCAAGTCCTTTTTCAATGAAAGACTTTTTGCCCTCACTTGTTTGGAATGCTGTCTTAAGACAGTTTTCAGATGTTAATATATTTGGGGATCATTTTAGCTGCAAATCTTTCTTGTGCAAGATAATAATCTTGTTTCAGTAGCCCATATCTAATAACTAATTAAGGTAGCAGTATAGAGTAGTACCAGCCATTTAAAAAAATATTGATTAAGATATTCTTTACATATCATATCATAAAATATGCTCATTGAAAGTGTAAAATTTAATTATTTTTAGTAAATGCATAGAGTTACACAGCCATCACCACAATTCAGCTTTAGAATATTTATATCACGCCCAAAAGATATCTTGTGCAAAATTTCAGCCAATCCTCCTTCCCATTCTACGTCCCAGAGAACCATGATGATCCTTCTCTCTTTATAGAAATGCTTTTCTTTGAAATTTCTGATAAATGTAATTTTACATTATTAAGTCTTCTGTGTTTGGTTTCTTTTACTGAGTAATGTTTTTGTAATTTATCCATATTGTCACAGGCATAGTTATATTTGGTTCGGCATAGTTATAGTTGGTTCTTACTATTGTCTATTTGTATTTCATTGCACAGATATACCATAATTGTTTATCCATTCACAAGCTGATGGCTATTTGAATTGTTTCTGTTTTTGGCTTGTATGAATAATATTTCTATAAACATTTACCTACAAGTTTTTGTGTCAAAATATATTTTTATTTATTTTGGTTAGATATATAAAAGTGAAATTTCCGAGTCATGTGATAAACTTACATTTCATGAAAAATACTGCCTAATTCACTACTAAAGTAGTGTTCCATTATACACTCATATCAGTGATGTATTTTTTTACAATAGCCATCTTAATAGATGTGAAGAAATATCTTACTGAGGTTTTAATTTGCATTTTTGTTATGACTAATATTATATTTTTATTAGTCACTTGTATATCTTCTTTGGTATAATATCTATTTAATGTTTTTACCTTTTTTAAAAAAGTTTTTTAAACTTCTCATTTATAAGATATATGATTTGGAAATATAATCTCTTAAGCTTGGTTTATCTTTCCATTTTCTGAAGGGTGACTTAAAACAGTTTGAATGAAATCCTCTTTATAATTTTTTTATGGAGAGTATTTTTTGTGTTATCTCTAAGAAATATTTTTTAAACCAATGTCAAAAGATCATCTCCTATTTTATTTTTTTAAGAGATCTTTCATAGGTTTAGCTCTGTGATCCATTTAGGCTTAATATCCATGTTGAGTTTATGGGTTGGTGTAACACTGGTAATGCGGAAAATGGGACAAGTTGTTCCTGAGAATTGATTACCTTCATTCAAGTCAGTACCTTGTATCCTGAAACTCTTAATTATTAATAGGGAACAACTTACATGAAAATTTTAGAACTGTTGTCTAATTTCCTGTCTGACATGTAACTGAGATTCATGATGTAGGGACTGTGGTTGAATTATTTTTTTGACTGGGCTTTTGAAAATTTTCTAACAGTGTAGAACTAAACTGTAGCTAATATGTGGCTAGGCAGCTCTTTAAACTATTATTACCATTAAGATTCAACTGCAGCACAGAATCTTTTAAATAGTGACAAAGACTATGTTTCTCAGTTATAACCAGGTCCTATTGCACTGAGAAACAATTGAAGCTATTCATATTCTCTTCTTGTCACTTGTGGATAGAAGAATTATTTTCAGATCAGCTGCTTTATACTGGCTACAGGTACAGAACCAACACATCAAACACCAAGTTTACATAGTTTGGCTTTATCTTTTATGCATAACACCATTATATATATATATGTGTGTGTGTGTGTATATATATATAAATGTATATGTATATGTATATATATGTAGAGAGAGAAAAAGACAGGGAGAGAGATATTCAGCAAAGACATATTACTATTTCTGTCATATCTAAGGATACAAAACACAGAAAGTAGTTATTCCAGCAATGGTGTCTTTCAGTTCTTTCTATAAAGTAACACATGTATGTTTTAATGTACAAATTAAAGTTAAAACTCTTACGTTCTGTCATTTTCTGTGTCAAATGTAGCCAATGCCAAATATAGCAAGGCTTGTCACATTATTATAAAATCATTGGTAAGGCTCCCTATTACTTTTCTATTGATACTCTAACAAATTACCACAAACTTAGCAGTTTGCAATGGCATCTATTTATTATCTCACAGTTCCATGGTTTAGAAGTCTCAGCACAGTATGGCTCTATTGGATACTCTGTGATGGGTCTCACAAGGTCTAAGTCAAGATACCAGCTGGGGTAGCCTCTTATCTAGAGGCTTTGGGGAAGACTCTGCTTCCCTATTCCTTCAGGTTGTTGGAAGAATTCAGTTTCTTCTCATTGTAATTCATTTTCAAGCAAATTACAGCATATTGAATCCCTATTCTTCAAAATGCTCATGTGATTAGATGAGGTCCATTTGGATAATCTGCGATAATCTAACACTTTTAAGGTCAAATAATTGGTAGTTCTAATTCTATCTGCAAAGTCTTTTTTGCTATATATCCATAGGAGTGACACCAGGAGGTTAGGATTAGGGGGGTCAAAATTCTACCACTGACTCATAACTTGAAATGAATATATTATACTGAATGCAAAGTTCTTTCATTATGTTTAAAATTATTAACCCAATAGCCAGTTGATACCGAAAACATAGCTCAATGAAGCTTAAATTTACTGTGATCCCCTCTTGGCCCATTCTCCACCCACTAACCTCCAGCAAGACATCTCCAATCCAAGAATGCAAATGGAGATATGGGGTTTGACATTTACACTTTACATGTACTGGTTAAGAATAGATACATGTTTATGTATAACTGAATCACTTTGCTGTACACCTGAACCTAATACAACCTTGTTAATCAGCTATGTTTCAATATAAAATAAAAATTAAAAAAAGAATATCATCAATAGCTGTTGAACTATTTTTTTAGAAGTCATTATTCCCACTTGCTAATAACTTTATGTAATTTTTTAAAAATACAAGTGAGCTTTAAAAGCTTTGCTTTTACACTGTTTGGAAAATATAGTGAGAAATCTGAAATTTTCTCTCCATCTAAGTATACTTAATGTAAGCCTATAATTTATAAAGGACAGTAAGTGTGTCTTGCTCAAATAAAAGTGAGCAGAACTTGCTTGTATAAAGGAAGAAAAAAATAATAATTAATATAATTATGGCTTTCTCCAGATACATGCCCAGGAGTGGGCTTGCAGGATCATATGGTAGCTCTACTTTTCATTTTTAAAAGAACCTCCATACTGTTCTCCATAGTTGCTGCACCAATTTACATTTCCATCATGCACCCCAATATTCATTGCAGCACTGTTTACAATAGCCAAGTCATGAAAGCAACTTAAAAGTCCATCAACAGACGAATGGATAAAGAATATATGGTATATTTATACAATGGAGTAATAACTCAGCCATAAAAAATAATGAAATAATGTCATTTGCAGCAACATGGATGGACCTAGAGATTATCATACTAAATGAAGTAGCTAGACAATGTCAAATAGCATATGATATTGCCTATATGTGGAATCTAAAGAAAAAAAAATACAAATGAACAAAACAGAAATAAACCCACAGACATAGAAAACATAATTATGGTTACCAAAGGGGAAAGGGGAGGGAGGATAAATTAGGAGTTTGGGAATAACATACACAGACTACTATGTATAAAATAGATAACCAACACAGACCTACTGTATAGCACAGAGAACTGTACTCAATATTTTGTAATAACCTATAAGGGAAAAGAATCTGAAAAACTTAGATATATATGTATGTATAACTGAATCAATTTGCTGTACACCTGAAACTAACACAACATTGTAAATCAACTATACTTCAATTAAAAAAAATAATACAACATAAATTTAATTTATTTTGCAATTTAGCATCTTAAATATCCTTTTGTTTGTACCATATTATAAGCTGAAATAAACAAAACATATACAAATAGTTTATTTTTCCTCAAGGCAGTATTCTTACCTTCACCTTATATTTTTTCTATTGAAGGCACAATCAATATTACTTAAAGATCAGATTAGTTGAAGTTTGTTTCTTCATTTATTGAAGTCCAGAAGTGTTAACTCATATACATATTATATTATGTATATATCCAGAACTCTTTAATGTTGATAAATATTTCTGACACAAAAAGAGTGTTTTCACTACCTTTTGCTGTACTAATTAAAGTAGGAAAATTTAGATTCAGAGAGTAGCAAACTTTGCATTTCAAGTACTGAAACTTTTTTCTGTCTTATGCTAACATTCCATTTTGCCCTCAGATTTGGGGTTTTGAAAGTTTGCTGGATTTGGCCATTAAGAAGTAATTAGAAGGCAAATTTAAAGAATACATAACCAGTAAGGAAGAAAGCCACTCTGGGATGTCATGAGATTTTGCCTATGTGGAATTTGGAGAAATGGAGCCATCAAGCAATATCTTACAAGAAGTTTGGCAGCCATAAAATGAGATTTAAGGTGATAGGTTGAGGTTGGAAGGAAAGGCACAGAAACATTTATTTTTCCTTGGTTTTGTTGTGTTTTTCTTTCCAAGAATGGGGATTACCTTAGAATGTTTGTAGCCAGAGAACAAGCAATAGCGGGAAACAGAATTTTAGAAGAAGAGTCAAAAATGGCGCAAAGCCAGAGAAGAGATGAAAGAGGATAGAATCAAGAAACTAAAGTGAAGACATTTTCTTTAGAAAAGAAATATTGTCTCTACAAAAGAAGAAAATGAAGCCATGCAGTTTGTCATTTGGAAGCACAAGAAAGTTAATTTGACAGCTTGAATTACATAGACTTTACTATTTAAGTGAGTTTAAGAGATAAGGGGATGGATGGAAACTATCTTTTGCAGTTCATAGAAGCTAACAAGTGTGACAATTCCCATATATAAGTAGAAGAAGATTGATTAGCTTATTAGTTACAAGTTCAGGTATACAGTCAGACTGAGTATAAATCCTTGCTGTACAATTTAAACTCTATTGAGATAGATTTTATATACCCTAAAATTAATATATTGAACCTACATTTAAAGTATTTTAGTACATTTTTAGTTTATTTACAAAATTATGAACCATCATTACAATCCAATTTTATCATTTACAAAACTCCAGAAAAGAGTGTTGTAGTAGTCATTACCTATTTTCCTCCCCTTTCCTCACTTCCAGGCTTCAATGCTATGCAATCACTAATCTGTATTCAGTCTTTAGGTTTTTAAAAATAGTTTTGATATTTTACATGAAAGGCATCATAAAATATGTATTTTTTGTAAAGGCTTCTTTCACATAGTGTAATGGTTTCAAGGTTTACTGTATTATAGCATGTATCAGTACTTCTTTTTATTCCTGAATAATATTCCATTGTATGAATATACCAGAATTTTTTTTACCATTTTGTCAGTTGATGGATGTTTAGATTGTTTCTAATTTGGGGTTTTTATAAATAATATTGTTATGAACATTTGCTACAAGCTTTGTATGAATATGTTTCATTTCTCTTGGATATACACTTTGGAGTGAATTGCAGTCCTATGGTAACTCTATGTCTATCTTTTACTTTTTTACCAGTTATTTGACATCTCTGAGATTCATATTCCCAACCTTAAAATGGATGCAATAATCGGATCTATATCATAGGGTTTGGAGGAGGATTAGGTTATATAAGAATGTAAAACTTGGCATGCAAAAAGTAAGAGGTTAGTTTTATTTTTACAACATGATTGGGTGCAGTAACAGCAAAACAATTCTCTAGCGTCTCTGGTGTGTATATGTGTGTGTGTGTGTGTGTGTGCATGCACGTGTGATGGAGAGAGAGAGAGAAAGACAAATTGAGACTGAAGTTCCCTAGAAAGCAGTTTCCCTGTGAAATGAATAAGAGTGACACTGCTGTGGCCCCTGTACAAAATTTCCAGCCATGTCCCTGTTGGATCATTGTAGTTTTTAAATTTCTCTTTAGAATTTCTTACTGGTCCAAATGTCCTTCAATTTTGAGTTAGCCATTATCACCTCCCCCATTCACTCTCATCTTTGATTCCATCATAATCCATCCACTAATGCAGTGCACCCGTGGTAACCACTTACTTCTGGCCAAGAGTCTTTGGCTCAGCTTTCATCATGGTAATGACACATATTAAAGACATATAAAACCGATTAAAAGTACTGAGGTGTTTGTCTGTTTGCTTTGCATTTATTCAATCTAAAGTATTCCTCGTAAGGTGTTCTGAGGTAGACGATTGAGTCATTGCAGAGCTAATATGCCTGCCCAAAGATTATTATATTTTGACTGTTGGCATTTCCTGGATTATGGTGTTTCGTTTCTTCGGTTCACTGGGCTATTTTTTTGTGTGTGTGAGGTATGCGGGCCTCTCACTGTTGTGGCCTCTCCCGTTGCGGAGCACAGGCTCCGTGGCCATGGCTCACGGGCCCAGCTGCTATGCAGCGTGTGGGATCTTCCCGGACAGGGGCACGAACCCGTGTCCCCTGCATCGGCAGGTGGACTCTCAACCACTGCACCACCAGGGAAGACCCACTGGGCTATTTATATCTCTGCAGGATTATATTCAAGCTCCTTTACCTAGTGAAGAATGTGCTTTATAATTTTGCTCAGTCTACCTTTCCTAGTTCAGACTCCATGTGCCATACTTTAACTGAAATGGAGAACTTCCTGCTCCTCCTGAGCTCTGTTCCATGTTCTCCTCCTTTCCAAACTGTTGCAGTAAATAAAACAAAGCACCTATTCATTTGGCACCTGAATCAGTTACAAGGTCACTCTATCTGCTCATATCACTTTACTGTAATATAGCATTTAATGCTTTTTGACTCACTGTACTGTTTGTCTTCTCCTCTAGATGGGACTTCCTGGAGTATGGGGATGTTTGTTCTTTATATCTTCAGGACGTTTTATATATTCTGGCACACAATAAGCACTCAGTAAAGGTTTGCTAAGAGACAATGAATTAGGACTGAGGATTCCAGAACTCCCAGTATCAACATTGATTCAATCTAACTTCATCTAATTCTTGACTGAATTAAGTAAGTAGGTATTTAAGCCACACAGTACTGTATAATGAGGTTGGTTAACAAGGTCCTGTAGATCTCAGCAAAGGGGGTCATGCAGTCTAATAATCAGCACCTCTAATTAAGATTTATGCAATGTTTATTCCACCTTCTCATTTTCACTTCACTTCTGTCAGCATATTTCCTCACAGAATAGGAGTTTGAATTAGATGATCTTTTGCATCTCTTTCATCTGTAATACTGTGTTGATTAAATGAATTAGAAGAAAAATCATTGCATTGCTTCAAAACTGTAAATGCAAGTGACATGTGATAAAAGGAAGTGTAAGTTGGGACACTTGTAGAAACACTGACACCATTCATTTTTGATGTAGGTTTGATAGAGATGTTAAAACACATCTCCTCTTTATCTTTTGGTATTTACTGCACATATGGCATAAAATCATGTATAACTCTAGAATTCAAAGTTACTTCTGTTAAAAGTTTTACTGAGATAAAAATAAAAATAAAGCAAAACACATAAATTTTTGAGGAAGCAGTGCTTATTAATTACTCTTTGCATGAATTAACTCTGGAAAATTTTTTCATTGATGAAAGCATGTTTGATGTATTGTTAAAAACTTATTACCCTAATATATGTTCTTTACCCTCTCCCATATTTTATAATTAGAGGAAAAAGAAAAAATGCTTTTTAGCCACAGGAATTTAGAGGGACTAGGGACAGTAGAGATAATCCAGTTGAACTACCCATCAAAGAAAACTCCCCATGTACACAATCCTCTACAGCTGTCAATTTGGTTAACTCAGAAGTTAGATCAGAACTGTGTGAAACACCAACTCAGTTTAGTTTAACAGTTCTAACTATCATAAAGGTGATTTGTTTTTTGTGTTTTTTTGCGATACGTGGGCCTCTCACTGTTGTGGCCTCTCCCGTTGCGAAGCACAGGCTCCGGACGCACAGGCACAGCGGCCATGACTCACGGACCCAGCCTCTCCACGGCATGTGGGATCTTCCCGGACCGGGGCACGAACCTGTGTCCCCTGCATTGGCAGGCAGACTCTCAACCACTGCACCACCAGGGAAGCCCAAGGCGATCTTTATATGGTGTTACAATGTGCCTTTCTGTACCCTTCGTGTATTGGTATCAAGATTGCTTCCTTTTATCCTAGATATTTTCCATGAAAATAGACATAATGCATCTAATCTCTCTTTCAGAAGACAGCCTTTCAAATATTTGAAAACAGTAACTTGTCACCTTCTTTTCTTCTTTATATCAACAGAGATCAATTGAATGCAAAAATATTTTGTAGAGACTTTTTCCTGTCTTGGCTAAAAACTTGGGTAGAGTGACAGGACCCAGGAAAACCTCTGTAATTTATATTAATAATAACTTATTAAAGAATATGGTAGCCATTATAATGCACATTCAAAAGGGGTAATCATTAGAAGTTTGACAGCTTTGCATGCAGCAGTCAGGTGGAAACTAGTTCATCCTTTTGGAATGGGCTAACTGCTTATTAAGATTAACTGTTTCATCTGGGCAGAGGTACATTGCTATCAACTGAAATGGATATCCAGACAACACTTTTATTCTTAACTAATTGAAAAAATATAAAATATGAATATCATGGAGATTGCAGAGTTGTACTCCAGAAATATTTATGTAAATTGATCATCATGAAATGGAGCAGGACCCTTTGGTCCTTCCTACCCATGTTCTCTGCCTGCCTTTTGTCTGTGGAAAAAATTTAGCCAAAGAATAAGCTTAGTCAGAAAAGTGAGAAAATGTAGAAACAAAGGAAAACACTCCTACAAGACTAAATAATAATATAGTCATTAAGTATCTTAAAGGACCTTTAGCTCCTCCTCATGGGTTATAGATAATATTCTAAGCTATATCCTGTGAGCTGTCTTATAGATACTAAAAGCCCCACCAGGTAGAAGAAGTTAACTACAGGATGACCACACTGTAGTCATGACATAAGCTGCCACAATTGAAAAAACTGGCCTCAAAGAAATGGTAACAAACCGACTCTGGAAATAAGGACTAACTGTACTTAAAACAATCAAGATTAGCTGATCAGACCACTGCATGGCTAATTTCAAGATGACTGTCAGAGTTGACTGTGCTGTTTCTGCATGTAGACCCCTCCTTCCATCTATAAAAGTCCTTGCCTAGTAATTATTGGGCGGTGGTGGTGGGGAGTCGGCCATTGGATAGGAGCCTGCCCTCCCCTGCAGGTTGCCAGCCTCCAAAATAAAGCAAACTTTCTCTTCCACCAACCTTGCCTCTTTACTGGCTTTTGAGTGGTGAGCTGCCAGACCCCACTTTCAGTAACAATTTCTGTGAGAACATCCAAGACAGATATCATAAACTATCATGTGGAATCAACATAGTTGAATATTTGTGAATATACAAAATGTCACAAGAGTCAAAAGAAATAAGAGCAAGAGATAAACTAGAATAAAAGGGGGATAAAGGGTAATATGTGTGAATATTAGAGACAATTTTCCATGCCTATGGCCTGTCTTTCATCCACTCAGGTACCACAGTATGCAGCCAAAAAAAAAAAACACAAAAGAAAAAAAGAAAAAAAAGATATTTTTTAAAAGCATGGGGTAGTATAAGAAATAAAAGGAATCCAAATTGGAAAGGAAGAAATAGAACTGTCATTGTTTGCAGATGACATAATATATATAGAAAACCCCAAAGACAACACCAAAATTCGTTAGAACTAATAAATGAATTCAGTAGGGTTGCAGCATGCAAAATCAATATATAGAAATATGTTGAATTTCTAAACACTAGTAACAAACTATCAGAAAGATGATTTAAGAAAACAATCCCATTTACAATTGCATCAAAAAAAAAAAAAAAGAAATACCTAGGAATAAATCTAACTAAGGAGGTTAAAGACCTGTACTCAGAAAACTATAAGAAATTGATGAAAGAAATTGAAGATGACACAAACAAATACTCATGGATTGGAAGAATTCATATTGTTTAAATGACCATACTACCCAAGGCAATATACAAATTAAATACATTCCCTATTAAAATACCAATGGAATACTAGAACAAAGAATTCTAAACTCTGTGTGGAAACAGTAGATTCCAAATAGCCAAAACAGTCTTGAGAAAGAACAAAGCAGGAGGTATCAAAACCCCTGATTTCAAACTATACTACAAATTTATAGTATTAAAACCGTATGGTACTGGCACAAAAGCAGATGCATAGAACAGAATATAGAACCCAGAAATGAATCCACACTTATATAGTCAATTAAAAAGGAGGAAGGATATACAATGGGGCAAACAGAGCCTCTTCAAAAATGATGTTGGAGGGCTTCCCTGGTGGCGCAGTGGTTGAGAGTCCGCCTGCCAATGCAGGGGACATGGGTTCATGCCCCGGTGCCAGAAGATCCCACATGCTGTGGAACAGCTGGGCCCATGAGCCATAGCCACTGAGCCTTCACGTCCGGAGCCTGTGCTCCACAACAGGAGAGGCCACAGCAGTGAGAGGTCTGCGTACTGCAAAAAAACATAAAAATAAAAAAAATAAAGATGTTGGAAAAATTAGACAGCTCCATGCAAAAGAATCAAACTGGATTACTTTTTCACACCATATACAGAAATAAAATTAAAATGGATTAAAGACTTAAATGTAAGACCTGAAACCATAAAAATCCTAGAAGAAAACATAAGCAGTACTCTCTTTCACATCAGCCTTAGCAATATGTTTTTGGATGTGTCTACTCAGACAAAGGAAACAAAAGCAAAAATAAACAAATGGGACTACATCAGACTAAAAACACTCTGCACAGCAAATAAAACTATCAACCAAACAAAAAGGCTCCCTACTTGATGAAAGAAGATATTTGCAAACAATATATCTGATTAGGTGTTAATATCCAAAATTTTCAAATAACTCATGCAACTGAACATCAAAAAAAAAAAAAAAAGTCAACCTGATTAAAAAATGGACAGAGGAACTGAATAGACATTATTCCAAAGAAGACATACAGATGGCCAACAGGCACATGGAAAGATGCTCAACATCACAAGTCAAAACTGCAATGAGACACTACCTCATACTTGTCAGAATGGAGGAAAGGGAACCCTCCTGCACTGTTGGTGGGAATGTAATTTGGTACATTCACTGTAGAAAACAGTATGCAGGTTCCTCAAAAAATTAAAAATACAGTTCAGCAATTCCACTTCTGGATATTGTTCCAAAGAAAATAAAATCATTAATTCAGAAAGATATATGCACCCCTATGTTCATTCCAACATTATTCACAATAGCCAAGATATAAAAGCAACTTAATGTTCATTGATAGATGGATGAAAAAAGATGTGATGCATACATACAATAGAATATTACTCAGCCATAAAAAAAGAATAAAGTCTTGCCATTTTCCATAACGTGGATGGACCTAGAGGATATTATGCTATGTGAAATATCAGACAAACACCATGTGGTTTCACTTGTATGTGGAATCTAAAAACCATAACAAAATACAAACAGACTCATATAACGAACAAACAGGTGGTTGCCAGAGGGGATGGGGGTCAGAGGATGAGTGAAATAAGTAACGGAAATTAAAGGGCACAAACTTCCTGTTACAAAATAAATGAGTCACAGGGATGAAATGTTTCTGTGGTGACATATGGTTGAATGGACTTTCTGTGGTGATCATTTTGTAATGTATGGAAATATTGAACCTGTTATGAATCAGGAAGTAACATAGAGTTTTAGGTCAAGTATACTTCCAAAAAAAGTAATTGAGGTCCATAAATATGACTCACTTGAACAAAATCTATTCCTATTTAATATAATTTCACTTATTTTAACTGAAAAATAAATGTTTGTATTTCATGAAGTTTTAATAATCTGTATCTGTAGTGACGACAACAAATATTCGTCTGAAAAAGAAAAAAGAAAACAAAATGGTCAAGGATTTTGAAAAATAATGAATTATTCAAAAGGGAGAAAAAACTAATGAGTTAGTCAAAAGGGAATAAAGTCATTATTTCTATGATCAAACTGTGTTATTTTAAATTGAGCTAAATATGCTGATTCATGAAGGTGAGACAGAAAGTGCATACATGGCAGGGATTCCAGAGAAGAAGGGGACAATTATTTATTGAGCATAAGCTTTGTGCAGAGTATGATGCCAGGTGCTTTGCATATGCTGTCATGAACATAATATCAATTATTATAATAATTATCCTTTGTCATCTATACTGAAATGAAAACCTAGGGAAAAAACAATAGATCATAAGGCTAGCTATAAAGGACAACCACCCTCTGAAAGTCCAACCCAGACAAAATTATATCTATGTCTTGAATGCTTTCAGGTCATGCTGTATTTTTAGCACTTAACACATTTTTTTCATTAAACATTTGTGATTTTTCGCTTAAAGCTAGTTGCCCCTACTACACTGTTAACTGCATAAAGGCAAAGACTAAATCATCTTTATTTTTTCACTCTTAAATTTCCAGCACCTAGCACAGTTTGAAGCATATTTGAGGTGCTTAGTAATGAGCTACTGAATAAAGGAATAAATTCATTAATTGAAAGCTTTACTAAGTCTGTTGTGTCTTAACAACACCATAAACAAAGAAATAAAATCTCACAAACTACACTATTTGGTCTACTTATTGAAGATACTGCTATTTCTAAAAGTAGCAGAATGCCCTGAGTCCCAAACTGAAATTCAAATTTGACTATCTGTGGATATCTTTTGATCTTGCTTTCTTTGTTTTATTTTACTTTTGCTTATATATGATGGATTCTATTTAGAAGAGAGAAGGAGAAATATGTATACAATCCTTTGGAGAACTGGTGAAGGAGTGGGTAGGGAAATCATAGTACAGTGTAATGGATTTGAAATTGGACAGAGCTGGGTTTAAGTAACAGCTCTCTCAATGGACTTTACTTAATTTCTCCAAGACCCAAGACACTTATCAGTGAAATTAACATAAACCACCAACCCCACAGCATTGCTTGAAGATTTATTATAATAAAGCCTGATACATGTTAGGTACATAGAATAGTACCTGGAATTCAGTAAACACTCAGTAAGTGGTTTGCTATTGCTGTCATCATTATTATATTAATAATTTTACTGGATAAAGACATTGTAATGGCTTCTGCTTGGTCCAACTTACCTGAGAACCTTCTTTAAAGTCTGAGGTAAGAAATATAGAAACAGAAATTACAAAAACTGTTACCCTGAAGTGTTCTGTATAACTAGAGGTGCAGCGTGACAGACGCCAGGTGACAGAATATAGGGCAAACTTAGAGAGAAGGGTAATGCATCCACTTCTGCATGGAATGCAGCATTGCTCTGGAACTGTAAATCCTTTCCTTGGGCACTTGTGTTTCCAGGTGAGGCCATATGAGAAAAGCAATGAGCACAGGATATTGTCCAGAGCACTTGAGAAACCACCCCAAGAATTCATGGAAAAAGTGGTTTGGAGTAAAGTAAGGGTACTTATGGCTGGGTAGAAGGGGATAAGGAATTGAAAGCCTGTGTTCAGATAGTGGGGTTCTGCACCATGCATTTTGGGAATTAATACTAATGCAGTATTTCTTACATATCTGTTCTACCAAGCCTGGTTAACAATCAGGTTGCATGCTAAAATAAATATTGTGCCTTGAAGAGAATTGACACCATCAGAAAGCAGATAAGGAGGTCAATGTCCAGGAGAGAGAATACCTTAACCTAGTGGTACTAGTTATTTGGACTATGTGCTTCAAAATTTTGTCAAGAAGCAACCCCCATCATTCCACTACCAGCACCATAATTCCACATGTTTGAGAGGTAAATCTAAGTGCCAGACAGCATGTTGTTCTCAGAATTGTCCCTCCCTCATATAATTACTGTTTCAACATAGTTTTATAATGAGCATGGTTGTGTTTCTTCGCTCCCTATACTGCTATATAGTCATTTTCTCCTAGGAAGCAAGTACATTACTCTTTCAAAGAGGCTCCTGAATTGGTATCTCACCACTTTACCACACTTATAGTGACATTTGTGAAAAGAAGGGATAGACACAGTTCAGGAGCAAACTGCAACAACCTGCTTTGAAAATACTGGCTTTTCACTATTAATTTCATTCAGAATATTTTAACTCTTTTCTTTCATTAAAAATAGTTTATAACAAGCACACTTACATTTGTTAACAAATATCTGTTAGTAATCTACTCCAAAAGCTTTTGCTAAAATTAATAAATCATTTCATTTCAACTATAGGTGTTTAAGAAATACATTTAACCTTTGAGGCAACTACTTAAAACTCACCAGGGTCTCATCCTCTTGGCAAATGTTAAAGTATGTTTGAAAAGTCAGTGATCTACCAGACAAAGAAAAGAACAATATTTGCTTGCTGTCTTTCCTGTAATTGCTGTTTGGCCTTTCTTGCCTAAGGTCAAGTTGCATTAGAGGGCTCTTGCCATCCCTTATTTACAATGGTTAGTCAGAGAGCTCCAGCTCCAGCACTTTCCAAATTCAAGGTCTTTGTTATAAAGATAAGTGATACAGCTGTGGTGAGTGGAAAAAGAGAGTTTGGGAGAATGACTTAAAACTGAGATATTGGGGGGACCTTCAAGACGGTGGATGAGTAAGGCATGGAGATCACCTTCCTCCCCACAAATGCATCAAAAATACATCTACATGTGCAACAACTCCTACAGAACACCTACTGAATACTGACAGAAGACCTCAGACTTCCCAAATGGCAAGAAACTCCACACATACCTGAGTAGGGCAAGAGAAAAAAAGGAAACAGAGACAAAAGAATAGGGATGGGACCTGCACCTCTGGGAGGGATCTGTGTAGGAAGAAAAGTTTCTACACACTACAAAGCCCCTTCACTGGCGAAGACAGAGGGTGGGCAGGGGGGAACCTTTGGAGCCATGGAGGAAAGCACAGCAAGAGGGGTGCAGAGGGCAAAGTGGAGAGATTCCTGCACAGAGGATCAGTGTCGACCAGCACTCACCAGCCTGAGAGCCTTGTCTGTTCACCTGCTGGGGTGGGTGGGGGCTGGGAACTGAGGTTTGGGCTTTGGAGGTCAGATCCCAGGGAGAGGACTGGGGTTGACTGCATGAAGACAGCCTGAGGGGGGCTAGTGCACAACAGCTAACCGGGAGGGAGTCCGGGAGAAGGTCTGGAACTGCCTAAGAGGCAAGAGACCATTGTTTCTGTGTGTACAATGAGAAGGGATTCAGATCACTGCTTAAACAAGATCCAGAGACGTGTGAGAGCTGCAGCTATCAGCGCGGACACCACAGACGGGCATGAAACGCTAAGGCTGCTGCTCCAGCCACTAAGAAACCTGTGTGCAAGCACAGGTCACTATCCACACCTCCCCTCCTGGAAATCTGTGCAGCCTGCCACTAGCAGCGTCCCATGATCCAGGGACAACTTCCCCAGAACACATGGAATGCCTCAGGCTCTTGCAATGTCATGCTGGCCTCTGCCACCACAGGTTCACTTAGCATTTTGTACCCCTCACTCCCCTTGGCGTGAGTGAGCCAGAGGCCCTTAATCAGCTGCTACTTTAACCCTGTCCTCTGTGGGTGGGTAACACATGCCAGAGAGCAACCTATATGTAGAGGTGGGGCCAAATTCAAAGCTGAACCCCAGGAGCTGTGTGAAGAAAGAAGAGAAAGAGAAATTTCCCCCAGTATCCTCAGGAGCAGTAGATTAAATCTCCACAACCAACTTGATGTACCCTGCATCTGTGCAATACCTGAATAGACAGTGAATCATCCCAAAATTGAAGCGGTGGACTTTGAGCAACTGTATACTTGGGGTATGCTTTCTGCATGTAATTTGCTTCTGGTTTTATGTTATCTTAATGTAGTATTTAGAGCTTATTAACACTGGTAGATTTATTGATTTTGTTGCTCTCTTCCTTTTTTAAAAAAAAATATTTTTTTTTCTTTTTCTCTATTTGGGAGTGTGCATGTGTATGCTTCTTTGTGTGATTTTGTCCATGTAGCTTTGCTTTTAGCATTTGTCCTAGGGTTCTGACTGTCTGTTTCTTTTTTGGGGGGTATAGTTTTTAGCACTTGTTATCATTGATGGATTTGTTTATTGGTTTTGTTGCTCTCTTCTTTTTCTTTCTTTTTTTTATTAATTTTTTATTTATTTTTAATACTTTTAAATTTTTTATTTTAATACATTTATTTATTTAGTTTTCTTTTTTTTTTCTCCCTTTTCTTCTGAGTTCTGTGGCTGACAGGGTTTTGGTGCTTCGGCTGGGCATCAGGCCTGAGCCTCTTAGGTGGGAGAGACAAGTTCAGCACATTTAACCACCAGAGATGCCCCGGATCCACATGATATCAAATGGCAAAAGCCCTTCAAGATATCTCCATCTCATTGCTAAGAGCCAGCTCCACTCAACAACCAGCAAGCTACAGTGCTGGACACCCCATACCAAACAACTAGCAAGACAGGAACACAACCCCACCGATTAGCAGAGAGGCTGCCTAAAAATCATAATAAGTTCACAGACACCACAAAACACAGAACCAGACACGGCCCTGTACACCAGAAAGACAAGACCCAGCCTCATCCACCAGAACACAGGCACCAGTCCCCTCCACCAGGAAGCGTACACAGCACACTGAACCAACTTTACCCACTGGGGGCAGATGACAAAAACAATGGGAGCTATGAACCTACAGCCTGCAAAAAGGAGACCCCAAAGACAGTAAGCTGAGGAAAATGAGAAGACAGAGAAATACACACAGATGAAGGAGCAAGGTAAAAACCCACCAGAGCAAAAAAAGAAAACAGAGTGAAAAGAATTGAGGACAGACTCATAGATGTCTGGGACAATATTAAAGGCACTAACTTTCGAAGTATAGGGGTACAGGAAGAAGAAGAGAAAAAGAAAGGGTCTGAGAAAATATTTCAAAAGATTAAAGCTGAAAAGTTCCCTAACATGGGAAAGGAAATAATCAATCGAGTCCAGGAAGAACAGAGAGTCTCATACAGGATAAATCCAAGGAGAAACACACCAAGACACATATAAATCAAGCTATAAAAAATAAAATACAAAGAAAAAAACATTAAAAGCAGCAAGAAAAGGCAACAAATAGCATATAAGGGAATCCCCAAAATGTTAACAGCTGATTTCTCAGCAAAAACTCTGCAAGCCAGAAGGGAGTGGCAGAACATATTTAAAGTAATTTAAAGAAAAAAACCTACAGCCAAGATTACTCTACCCAGAGAGGATCTCATTCAGATTTGATGGGGAAATGAAAAACTTTACAGACAAGCAAAATCTAAGAGAATTCAGCACCACCAAACCAGCTTTACAACAAATGCTAAAGGAATTTATCTAGGCAGGAAACACAAGAGAAGGAAAAGACCTACATTAATAAACCCAAAACAATTAAGAAAATGGTAATAGGAACATACATATCGATAATTACCATAAATGTGAATGGATTAAATGCTCCAACCAAAAGACATAGACTGGCGGAATGGATAAAAACACAAGACCCAAATATATGCAGTCTACAAGAGACCCACTTCAGACCTAGAGACACATACAGACTGAAAGTGAGGGGAGAGAAAAAGATATTCCATGCAAATGGAAACCAAAAGAAAGCTGGAGTAGCAAGTCTCATATCAGACAAACTAGACTTTAAAATAAAGACTATTACAAGAGACAAAGAAGGACACTACATAATGATCAAGGGATCGATCCAAGAAGAAGATATAACAATTGTAAATATTTATGCACCCAACATAGGAGCACCTCAATACATAAGGCAAATGCTAACAGCCATAAAAGGGGAAATCAACAGTAACACAATCTTATTAGAGAGCTTTCCCACCCCACTTTCACCAATGGACAGATCATCCAAAATGAAAATAAATAAGGGAACACAAGCTTTAAATGATACATTAAACAACATGGACTTAATTGATATTTATCGGACATTCCATCCAAAAACAATAGAATACACATTTTTCTCAAGTGCTCATGGAACATTCTCCAGGATAGATCATATCTTGGGTCACAAATCAAACCTTGGTATATTTTACAAAATGGAAATCGTATCAAGTGTATTTTCCAACCACAAAGTTATGAGTCTAGATCAACTACAGGAAAAATCAACTACAGGAAAAAAAATCTGTAAAAAATACGAACACATGGAGGCTAAACAATACACTACTTAATAACCAAGAGATCACAGAAGTATTCAAAGAGGAAATTAAAAAGTACCTAGAAACAAATGACAATGAAAACACCATGTCCCAAAACCTATGGGATGCAGCAAAAGCAGTTCTAAGAGGGAAGCTTATAGCAATACAATCCTACCTCAAGAAACAAGAAACATCTCAAAAAAACAAACTAACCTTACATGTAAAGCAATTAGAGAAAGAAGAACAAGAAAACCCCTAAGAACAAGAAAACCCCTATAGTTAGCACATGGAAAGAAATAATGAAGATCAAAGCAGAAATAAATGAAAAAGAAATGGAGGAAACAATAGAAAAAATCAATAATGCTAAAAGCTGGTTCTTAGAGAAGATACAGAAAATTGATAAACCATTAGCCAGACTCATCAAGAAAAAAAGGGATAAGACACAAATCAATAGAATTAGAAATGGAAAAGGAGAAATAACAACTGACACTGCAGAAATAGAAAGGATCATGAGAGATTCCTACAAGCTACTATGTCAATAAAATGGACAACCTGGAAGAAATGGGCAAATTCTTAGAAAAGCAGAACTCTCTGAGACTGAATCAGGAAGAAATAAAAATATAAACAGACCAATCACAAGCACTGAAATTGAAACTGTGATTTAAAATCTTCCAACAAACAAAGCCCAGGACCAGCTGGCTTCATAGGCCAATTCTATCAGACATTTAGAACAGAGTTAACACCTATCCTTCTCAAACTCTTCCAAAATATAGCAGAGAGAGGAACACTCCCAAACTCATTCTATGAGGCCACCATCACTCTGATACCAAAACCAGACCAGGATGTCACAAAGAAAGAAAACTACAGGCCAATATCACTGATGAACATAGATGCAAAAATCCTCAACAAAATACTAGGAAACAGAATCCAACAGCACATTAAAAGGATCATACATTATGATCCAGTGGGGTTTATTCCAGAATGCAAGGATTCTTCAATATACACAAATCAATAAATGTGATACACCATATTAACAAATTGAAGCAGAAAAAACATGATCATCTCAATAGATGCAGAGAAAGCTTTCAAAAAAATTCAACACCCATTTACGATAAAAACCCTACAGAAAGTAGGCATAGAGGGAACTTTCCTCAACATATTAAAGGCCATATATGAAAAACCCACCACCAACATCATCCTCAATGGTGAAAAACAGAAACCATTTCCACTAAGATCAGGAAAATGACAAGGTTGCCCACTCTCACCAATATTATTCAACATAGTTTTGGAAGTTTTAGCCATAGCAATCAGAGTAGAAAAAGAAATAAAAGGAATCCAAATCAGAAAAGGAGAAGTAAAGCTGTAACTGTTTGCAGATGACCTGATACTATACTTAGAGAATCCTAAAGATGCTATGAGAAAACTACTAGAAAGAATCAATGAATTTGGTAAAGTAGTAGGATACAAAATTAATGCACAGAAATCTCTTGCATTCCTATACACTAATGAAGGAAATTCTGAAAGTGAAATTAAGGAAACACTCCCATTTACCATTGCAACCAAAAGAATAAAATATCTAGGAATAAACCTACCTAAGGAGACAAAAGACCTGTATGCAGAAAATTATAAGACACTGTTGAAAGAAATTAAAGATGATACAAATAGATGGATAGATATACCATGTTCTTGGATTGGAAGAATCAACATTGTGAAAATGACTCTATTACCCAAAGCAATCTACAGATTCAATGCAATCCCTATCAAACAACCACTGGCATTTTCCAAAGAAGTAGAACAAAAAATTTCAAAATTTGTATGGAAACACAAAAGACCCTGAATAGCCAAAGCAATCTTGAGAAAGAAAAACGGAGCTGGAGAAATCAGGCTCCCTGACTTCAGACTATACTACAAAGCTACAGTAATCAAGACAGTATGGTACTGGCACAAAAACAGAAAGATCAATGGAACAGGATAGAAAGCCCAGAAATATACCCACACATATATCGTCATCTTATCTTTAATAAAGGATGCAAGAGTATACAATTGGGAAAAGACAGCCTCTTCAATAAGTAGTGCTGGGAACACTGGACAGCTACATGTAAAAGAATGAAATTAGAACCCTCACTAACACCATTCACAAAAATAAACTCAAAATGGATTAAAGATCTAAATGCAAGGCCAGACACTATAAAACTCCTAAAGGAAAACATAAGCAGAACACTCTATGACATAAATCACAGAAAGATCCTTTTTGACCCACCCCCCAAAGAAACGGAAATAAAAGCAAAAATAAACAAATGGGACCTAATGAAACTTAAAAGCTTTTGCACAGCAAAGGAAAACATAAAGAAGATGAAAAGACAACCCTCAGAATAGGAGAAAATATTTGCAAATGAAGCAACTGACAAAGGATTAATCTCCAAAATTTACAAGTAACTCGTGCAGCTCAATATCCATAAATCAAACAACCCAATTGAAAAATGGGCCAAAGACCTAAATAGACATTTCTCCAAAGAAGATATACACATTGCCAACAAACACATGAAAGGGTGCTGAACATCACTAATCATTAGAGAAGTGCAAATCAAAACTACAATGAGGTACCACCTCATACCACTCAGAATGGCCATCATCAAAAAATCTGCAAGCAATAAATGCTGGAGAGGGTGTGGAGAAAAGGGAACCCCTTTGCCTTGTTAGTTGGAATGTAAATTGATACAGCAGCTATGGAGAAGAGTATGGAGGTTCCTTAAAAAACTAAAAGTAGAACTTCCTTGCAACCCAGCAATCCCACTACTGGGTATATACCCTGAGTAACCATAATTCAAAAAGAGTCATGTACCACAATGTTCATTGCAGCTCTACTTACAATAGCCAGGACATGGAAGCAACCTAATCATCCATCGACAGATGAATCAATAAAGATGTGGCATATATAAACAATGCAATATTACTCAGCCATAAAAGGAAATGAAATTGAGTTATTTGTCATGATGGGGATGGACCTAGAGTCTGTCATACAGAGTGAAGTAAGTCAGAAAGAGAACAAAAATTATGGTATGCTAATACATATAAATGGAATCTGAAAAAAAAATGCTTCTGAAGAATCTAGGGGCAGGACAAAAATAAAGAGGCAGACATATAGAATGGACTTGAGGACTCAGGGAGGGGGAAAGGTAACATGGGCCTTTCCATATATATATATATATATATATACCTTTCCATATATATATATATATATATATAATCCAAAATACGAGAAAAGAGTGGCTTAAACTAGGGTGGCGTGGACATATATACACTACCAAATGTAAAATAGCTAGCTGGTGGGAAGCAGTCACATAGCACAGGGAGATCAGCTCAGTGCTTTGTGTCCACCTAGAGGGGTGGGATAGGGAGTGTGGGAGGGAGGGAGGGGATATATGTATATGTATAGCTGATTCAATTTGTTATACAGCAGAAACTAACACATCATTGTAAAGCAATTATACTCCAATAAAGATGTTAAAAAAATATGGAACATATTTGTTCATTTTAACCAAATAAGCAAAAAAGAAATTTGGTAATAAATTTGCAAGACATACTGGTGAAGAAAAAAAACTGAGATATTCTTTGACATAAACTTTCCATTTTAATAAAACAAGTCTCAGTGGAGACATAAGAAATATGTCTGTTTACAATATAAATATTAAATTTGCTTTGTGGAGAGAACAAGGTGGACTATGCTGAAAAGTTTTCTCTCTCACACACAAAATAGCATGATTTTTTGTGTAAAACCATACTGTGGCCTGTCTAGAAGATTAAAGCAATCACTGTGCAGAAAATGAACTGTCAGATACAGGAGTGAAAAAGCTTATTGAAAATTGAAATGCTAGCTTATAAAATACCATATGACAAAAAGTCATCTTCTAGGCCCCTAAAAGAAAAAATGGTTACAAACTGCCTTAGGGGAAACTAGGCACATCTTTAACTCTTTCTGGGATCTTAGCAAAGGTTTTCACTTGACTTGGTCTACCCCACAGGTGTATCATTTCAATTCACTGCAAAGGCTTTAGAAGGTTTCTGTCTTTGATTCTGATTTTATATTGGAAGGGAAACAAGTTTTAAACAGAAGACCATTTAAAAAGATAGCTCTATTTTTGGTTAAAAATTGTCTTTCTTGAGGAAGGTAGGGGGAAGGGATAAATGTTAGAAGCAAGGGATAAATTTAGGGATTTTATATATATATATATATATATATATATATATATATATATTTATATATATATAATCCAAAATAAGAGAAAAGAGTGGCTTAAACTAGGGTGGTAAATGTTTAAGTGATAAGAAATGAATATTGAATATATTTTGAATTTAAACACTGTGGGTTTTTCAAATAGACAAGATACAAGAGAAAAAAGACATCAGTAACAGATAACTTCAAGGATTGTTGCCTGAGCAATCAGGACTGTAAAATTCCCATATATTGAAATGAGGAAATTGCCCAAAGGAACGGTTTCTGTGTTTGTGTTCGTGGTGGTATGGTAGAGGGACTGATTGGTTAACTTTGAGAGTTAAGTTTGGACATCTTAAGTTTGAGAAGTCTCTCAGATATCCAAGTGGAGATGGTCAGTGGGAAGTTGGATACATGAGTCTATTGCTCAGAGAAGATGCTGGAGACCTCTCTTTGGTTTTGCCTGCACATCTGGTAGATATAGTTATGTTGAAACAATAATTTCACTGGACAAGTCGATCAGGCAAGGAAGACATTATTCAAGACTATTACAATAAGGGAGAGACCATAACTGAACTACAATGGAACAAAGGACTGGAAGGATTTTAAGAGCTGGGGTGGGGGTGGGGAGATCTTAGACCATTTTTTGTGTGTTTTCTAATTGACTCTGTCTAAAGGAAAAGTGAACACACTTGTATCTTCATGACAGGAGGCAATTTTACAACTTGGAGCAAGGTTACCACCAAACTCAGACTTCTACCCACCCATAGAAATTGGGATCTTCCTCGATGGCTATATTTCAAAGGGATGTCTCCCATGTCCTTGAGAACAACATTCACACATTGTACAGCCGGCAAGAGATTTTGAAAAAGGTTCACATCTCAAAGGGTCAGAGAAAGAATTTACAATCACAAGTTTTCTAAAGTTAAAAATGCTAAGAAAATGGGTGGGGAGGAACTCCTGCAGTTAGGCCATCTAGATTCTGTAAGGACAGGGAGTAAGAGGGAAGTTGGGCCTGGAGGGAGGAAGAAACCTGCTTCAGGTTAGTCAAACTGAAGGGATTATCAAGAGTGTCTTGTTAAAGCAGAAACTAACACACCATTGTAAAGCAATTATACTCCAATAAAGATGTAAAAAAAAAAAAAAAAAAGAGTGTCTGTTCAGTCCTTAATAGCATGACCATAAAATTTGTTTCTTAATACACTCTGAGAGTGGAAGAGGACGTTATTAATAATTAAACTGGATCATAGGTTTTGAATAGACTGCCCCATTAAACTTGGATGAATAGTTATTCTTCACACCATTTTCATGCAGTTTGGAGGAGAGGGTGTCATGAGATGTAATGTATCCATGAAGATAAATAAAACTTACCTTAAAAATACTATCTGACCAAATTGCCAGGAAACAGTGTATTGACACCAAAGATTTATAAAAAATCAATTATGGAGATGATTTGGCCTGGTTCCTCTTTTAAGATTCAGCCCAGGAATCTGTGTCTTCAGAGCTCTCTATGTCTCTCAAAAGTAGGACATTTTTCTGTTTACTCATCTCTCCCCTCAGCAAAACTTGAGGATTTTGAGAGCACAAACTTCCTCCTTAATCACTGTTACTTTAACACCTAAAAGTGTACCTTGTATATAGTAAATGGTCAATAAATACAGGTTGATTAAAATAATGGTGAGGGTAAAAAAAGAAAGCCAAATTTGGCACCAACATGTTAAGCCTCAAAGACTGCAAAAACTGTTTTAAAATGAATAGAAATGAAAACAACAGGAAGTGTGAAGCCTGTCGTTTTGTTTCATATGGGATTGAGATTATAGTTTACAGGCATGGGAGAGGAGAAACTAATATATTTACCTAGTGGTATCCATAATGCTATTTGCTGCATTCCATTTTATATTTTCTTCCTTTGGAATGTGCTTGTTTCCCATTAGTGCTTCATGAATTAACCATTACTGTCAGCAATGTAATTAAAATATTGATTGCCAAGAGGAAGTGAAGATTCAGCATTAATTCATTCAGTAAAAATTTATAGAGTTCTATTATATGCCATTCCTTGCAATAGGCTCCAGGAATACATATAATAGCAAGTAATTATCTTAGCTGCACCAACTTGGGAGTAGAATTGAATTAAAATAGTGCCAAGTGTCATTTCATAGCTCCAAACTCATCGAATATATTGCAAATTATCTTCTCTAACTCTGGTTCTAAGCAGTGAATACTGTCTGGCATATTTCACAAATAGCACTTGTATGGAGGAATGTGGTTACCTGTCCATGTGCCATGGCCTCCTCTTATTGGGGTATCCAAGAGCCCTGCCACTGCCCAGAGGATCCACAAACTCATGGCTGCTCCTATAACAATGTTGTGTCTATGTTTATTCCAGGAGTCCCCCTTGTAGCAGAAATATTATTTATCTTTCCATTAACTCCTTGTTATTTTCACTAGACCTCATTTATTTTTCTTATATCTGACTCTATCTTAATAGGGTGAATTCATTCCCCACTAGTGCAATGGTGACCTGATTTATAATACTCATTATAGCTATCATTTACTGAGAACATGCTATGTGGTAGTCACTGTGATAATTTTTACAATGACCCAATGAGTGTGGCATGATTGTCATCTCTAGTTTATATATAGAAGTTTAAGTCACTTTCTCAGTATCAGACATTCCTACTCTAGGGCTCACATTTTTTTGTTTTGTTTTGTTTTGTTTTTGCGGTATGTGGGGCCTCTCACTGTTGTGGCCTCTCCCGTTGCGGAGCACAGGCTCCGGACGTGCAGGCTCAACGGCCATGGCTCACAGGCCTAGCCGCTCCACGGCATGTGGGATCTTCCTGGACTGGGGCACGAACCCGTGTCTCCTGCATTGGCAGGCAGACTCTCAACCACAGCACCACCAGGGAAGTCTAAGGCTCACATTTTTTGAACAAGTTCTATACCCAGGAATTTGCTGTCGCCACTACAGCCCAGTCATTATTCCTTATCATCAAGCACCTTGGTATTCCTGCTAGGAACATCCAATTTATCTCAATACTCTTGCCTGCCAGAAATACCCAGAAGTGGCCTAAAAGTTTGAATATGCACCATAAGACCACATGCAGGGAGCACCCTTGCAATACACATAGGAACAATGCATGGACACATAGACCAAATCCTTAAAGCATATTAAGTGATACAGTAAAGTACAGAATACTATTGAGAGCAAAGTCACTGAGGCCTGTTGTTGTTGAGAAATTGTTATCCAATTTGAATGAGGTATGGGTGGACTGCTACAGGTTGAGGAAGAGGGTATTACCTAGAGATAAGGTAGAAAAATTAAGTTAAGAAAGATCCTCCAGTGTTTGAATGCCAGAACTAGCATTTGGGCTTTATCAAGTTGCAATGAAAATGTGTTTTAGTCTTTATATGATTATATGATTAGATTTGCATTTTCAAAGGAATTGAGAAAGACTTCTCTAGTGGCAATGCGGAGGATGGAGAAAATCAGAATTTTCAGTTTGGTGGCTGTTATAATCATTATACAGAGAGTGAGAGCTGATCTAGGGCAGTGACCATGGAAAGTGAAAGAAGCAAAAGAGTTAGAAGGATATTTCTGGAGTAGATCTACAGAATTTAGCAACTGATTGAATGTCAGGCATGAAGAAGAGGAAATTGTCAGCAATGCCTGAAATTCCTCATGATTCCTTACAATGATTTCCTTATGATGACAGCAAGCTCTTACACGATCTGGCCTCCAGTCACTTTCCTGACCTCACCTCATATTACTTTTACCCTTTCTCACTCTCTCCAGTTGTAGTGACCTTCCTCTTGGAATATAGCAGACAGGATCCCATTTGAGGGCAATTGTATTTCTCTTCCCTTTCCCTGGAGTACTTTTCTTCCAGATGTCTCTATAGTTCAGATCCTCAAATCTTTCAGGTTTTAATTACTGAGTAAGGTCTTTATTCATAACATACTTAAAATTACACACGCACGAACACACACACACACACACCCCTAACAAGGCACAGCCTAGCCAGTTGCCTGTATTATTCTTTTCTAAGCTATTAACACCAGTACTGACATACTACTTGTTTTACTTACTCATTTTTGTATCTCTTTTCACATGCTAATATAAGCTTGTTAAGACAGGATTTCTGTTTTTTTTTTTTTTACTACTGCAACTCTGGTTCTATGAGAAGGTCTTTAAAATACTAATTTAGTTTAATAAATTAATTTCTAGATAAGCTGAGTCAGTAGATTTTAAATGGTATTTTCCCAAATTTCAGGTTTCCTTATTCTTATTTTGAATGCCCAAATATCATATCCATGACATAAAGGCATATACAACCACTCACATGTGGTTATACATATACACAGCCACAGACTCACAAATATGTGTGCACACACACACGCACATCAACATACACAAAATGTTCCCACTTCCTGAGGTCATCTCTTGGGACTGGAAATGGATTTTGGTCTATGGCATTGAAATATCCATTACCACCTGTGACTTTTTTTTTTTTTTTTGCGGTGCGCGGGCCTCTCACTGTTGTGGCCTCTCCTGTTGCAGAGCACAGGCTCCGGACGCGCAGGCTCAGCGGCCTTGGCTCACGGGACCAGCCGCTCTGCGGCATGTGGGATCTTCCCGGACAGGGGCACGAACCCGTGTCCCCTGCATCGGCAGGCAGACTCTCAACCACTGCGCCACCAGGGAAGCCCCTACCTGTGATTTTTTGATGTTGTATTAAGTACCTGCCTTAATCCTAAACCTACAGTAGACACTTTGCCAATTTTTGAAGCAAGCTACAGAAGCAGAACAGGACTAAAAAATGAGCCATTGTTTACATCTATGTGATGTCAAACCTTCTGACAGAGTTGGTGCTCAAACCATAATGGGCATGGAGCTAAAAATTGAATTGATTCAAGGGGAAAAAGATATTCCAAAGCCATGATTTAAATACTCAGTTTATTTCAACTCTTTAACAATCCCATCTGGGAGCATGACAGTTTTAGCCACTGGCACTTGAGTGGTTTTCTACCACAAAAAGAGAAGTGATGTCTGCTAAAATAGGAATAGGGATGCCTGGGGTGTCATCTGTTTGTAACCTACCACTGACATGATCTAGGACTTCAATATAGGAGACATCCATGAGTATTCTAATTGTTCTCCATTCAGCCATGAAATCAAGCCAATTTGCTGAAAATAAATTCATCAAATCAAATTACTGAAATTCATCTTGCCACAAAGTAAATCTGTCAAGTATCAAACTTACTGATGAATACTTTGCTAAATGACTGATTTTAAAATTTCATGAAATTTGGTAGATATGATTTTAAAAAATTAAGAGAAACATTTAAGTGCTTTAATGGGAACATTTTAAGAGCTTAACAGGAGTATACAATTTTTATCCCTCTACTGAACTACAATTTTATGAATGCTACAATTCAAACTACTAATATTAGAGTTCTAAATGTATGTATATATTTACTTCAAAGTGTGAATTACAGATTCTGTAACCAAAGTTTCATTAATTTATATAGGAATTTTTCAGGTTAATGTAATTTAAAACAAAAATTTTGTTCATTTTGGATTTATAATCTTTAAGTTTCAGAATTCATTTGGCAATTTCAGGTAGCATTTAAATTTAAAGTTATATCTGGAAATTAGTTGCCACAATTTATTACATACAATTTATTATGTGATGTGGTTCCTCCTGTCACTTCCTCATTTATTTCTATTCATAGAGTCCATTGTATTTATTCCTTCAGGGCATCCATGTCTTGCTTCCACTCTTGAACACTTTTACTCTTTAATACTGAACCTTTCTCCTAACAGCTAACAAGTCAATGTTTCCAATTTGTCATTGTTAGATACCAAAAATTCAGCATTTCATAAATGATGTGAGTCTTTTAGTTACTTCAGATTTCTTTTAGAGGCTTTTGGATGTTATTTTTTACTTTCCAAAATTAAAGCAAATTAGGTATAATATGTTATTTTTAGTATTTAATAATAACTTTAATTAGGTTAAGTTTAAATTGTTATTAAAAAGTAAATATTTATGTGTATGTATATATGTGTATGTGTACATACATATATGTATATATTTTTAAAATATTTATATAGGTTTTAAATGTGTATATTATATGTATTTAAATATGCATAATATTTAAATAAATATTTCAAAAGTTTTTGCTTCTGCAGTGTCCAAAATTGTACATTCTTGTGAAAGCTGTCAACACACTCATCAAACCTGTTGAAAACCATTTTTAACAATTAGTATATTTGGGAAATTTGAGAAATGAATCAATTGGCAATTTGATGACTTAGAATATGACCTTCAACAATAAATTTTGTCTGAATTGATCATTCATTACACTGGTCAATTTTTGAATTTCATTTCTGTGAATTGTTACAGTGATAGTATCCTGCATCATAACATAATTGTGAATCTGAACAGAGAAAATGTGTTCAGGATTAGATACTGATTCAAGCTGGGCAAATCAGAATTTTTCTCAGAGCTTACTGAGACAAAAAAAACCAAGACAATATCCTATGGGGGCCCTAAGGTGTCTTGACTACTGATGAAAGTCAAGTGGACTGAAGAAGATACATGGACTCAAAGGAAGAGAAAGTCAATTTGAGGAAAATAGAGAAGGTAATCACATAGGAATGAAAAAGCAGAAATAAGGTAGGAAAAAAATGTCCTGAAAGTAATTGAGTGCTGTTCTCAAGTTGTTCTTGCAGCTCATCCTAATTTGCATCTCAGAATGCCTTGAATCAGGGAGATGCCCCCTTGTGAGCATAATAAATCTTTTTGGTAAGCTGATACTTTTGGATTTCTATCACTTTGAAATTTAAGACATGAAACAGATAGACTTTGGGCAAGTCGCAGAATAATAGTGATATTAATGGTGATAATGGCGATGATGACAATAATGATTATGATATAATAATTTTTTAAATGCCTTGTGGTTGTTTTAGATTCTTGAATAATCAGTGCTTTGTAGTTGCTATAAAGCAACCACTGCATAGCAAGTGATGAGCTAGGTATTGGGATATATTTATGAAAATAAAGTTTCTTCAAGACAGACAAGTAAGCAGTCATACATTAAATCTTATGACATAACATATGCAGAATTCTAATACGGAGAAGATTAAAAATTGATCTTCCTTAATCCTCTGTGGTAATATTTCTATTAACAAATGAATCTTTGATGTATTTATATCAACTCATAATTATCTATAATAACAAATGTCATTTTATTAGCTGTATGAATAACTGTTGGTAAATAATATTCTTGAATTTCACAGCATGGATATAATTCAAATTTTCACATATTTATAGTATTCAAATTACATATTCTGGTACTGTGTTTAAGATAAGAAGTGGATATCCTTTCTAATAGAACTAGATAATTATTAATAATACATGATGTTATAGATCAGAGGGATTATCTTCAGAATTTTCTCCATGAAGTTAGTGAATGTTCAGTTATCTATGAGCTCCAAGTAAATGGAGATATATATTAACTTTATTCTTTTTAGGAGGAGTTAAAGGGCACAGTAAGTATGGGTTCATAGTGGTGTACAAAACAGGCTGCTCTTTACCAAGTCCTTGGAAAAGATGGATTGGTTGTGTGGCAAATATTAACCAATATTTCCTTCTGAAGCCATTCATAAAACTATAGTTTTCATACTTCCTTTTTTAAGAAAAGAGACTTACCTGATTTCCACATTTGAATGGACTTATCTGATTCTGGGCTCTTAATTCTGACTTTTGGTTATCTTAATATCAATTTAATGGCCACAGATACTATTATAATCTTTAAGGAAAAATAAAATATATATATATTTCATGAATACTGAGATATTTTCTCCCTACAAACTATAAAAGCTTTTTAAAAAATGACAATGTCCAGAGCTGTCCAAGGTAACTGACACTGATACACACATGTGGGAATGCAAATCGGTACAATATTTACACAGGGCAAGTTGGCAGTATATAGCAAGAAACATAGAAGTCCTTCATAAATTTTAAAAAGAAATTCCCCACTAAAAACGTAAAATAAGTAGCTAGTGGGAAGCAGCCACATAGCACAGGGAGATCAGCTCGGTGCTTTGTGGTCACCTAGAGGGGTGGGATAGGGAGGGTGGGAGGGAGGGAGACGCAAGAGGGAAGAGATATGGGAACATATGTATATGTATAACTGATTCACTTTGTTATAAAGCAGAAACTAACACACCATTGTAAAGCAATTATACTCCAATAAAGATGTAAAAAACAAACAAGAAACTAAAACAAAAAGAAAACTTATCCTTAGGGCTTCCCTGGTGGCACAGTGGTTGGGAGTCTGCCTGCCGATGCAGGGGACATGGGTTCGTGCCCTGGTCCGGGAGAGTCCCACGTGCCGTGGAGCAGCTGGGCCCATGGGCCATGGCCGCTGGACCTGCACGTCAAGAGCCTGTGCTCCACAACGGGAGAGGCCGCAGCAGTGAGAGGCCCTCGTACCGCAAAAACAAAAACAAACAGAAAAAAACTTATCCTTAAAAATAATTATTAATGTGGGCAGATATTTATACACAAGCATGTTTGTCTTATAATTTGTAATAGCAAATGTTTGACAACAGCCTAAGTGTCAAGTAACAGAATAGTAATACGGAAATACAAAAGGGAGTATGTTGTGTCCAGTAAACAAAGTGTTTCTGAAGATTATTTAATAACGTGAAATTGCTTACAATAGAATAGAATATTTTGATATAAATACAGCAGTGTGCACACACACATATGAAAGGATCATTCTAATTTTGTTCACTCCACCTCTATCAATATCAGGACATGGAACAGAGGTCCCAGGAGAGTAATGGCTCTACATGTGGTAGGGTTGCCAGTGGGTACTGATATCTGTGTCTACATTTTCTTCCCAGGCAAACAAATAGACTGCATATTCTAGCCTCCTTTGCAGTTAGATGTGGCTCCACAGCTCCTAACCTCCC
The DNA here is from genome assembly GCF_059928025.1 of Delphinapterus leucas. NCBI lineage: Eukaryota > Metazoa > Chordata > Mammalia > Artiodactyla > Monodontidae > Delphinapterus > Delphinapterus leucas. Next base: position 35,528,276 of record NC_143147.1, read on the forward strand.
TCTTCCACTGTCTTTTGAAGTGCTTGAAAGACAGTTTTGTAATTTGTGATACCTAATGATTTTCTTTCCCACACCCCAATTTCCAAATGTTTTTGCCCCTATTATCTTTGTCTTGTCAATTTGGATTCTATCTCCTATGAGGTCTCCTCACTATGTGGTTTTATCCTGCAGTGAAGCCTCAGTTGGTTAGTTTTGAGAGCTCATTGGTCCCAAACTATTTCTTTGATTGGACTGCTATAATTTCCAGTGAGTGTTTATAGGCTATTTTAAGTTTCTCTGTATAACAGGTCATCAGACATCCCCAAGTCTTATCTTCATTTCCAGCTGCATAGGCATTGATATCATGGGGGTCTTTTGGACTTCAGTGGTTTGTATCCAGTCACTCATATTTTGCAGTTTGTGGGAATGCTTAGTATTTTTGTAGTTGTTTCTGGGTTTTTGTTTTGCTGTCCTGGTTGATGTTTTAGTTTTATGGGGGGAAACAAAGAAATTAAAGTAACAACAGCAGTAAAACTGTGTTGTCAGAGATATCATCAGCACAGAGTCCTGAATAAATACAGTTTGAGTCCTTACAGTACACAGCACTATGTTTGAAGTGGGGGAGATAGAGGAATTATGAAAGTAAACAATAACAGTATAAGGGATTATAAGAAATTGTCCATACAAAGCATAAAAGATAGATAGGACATTGATATATCAAGACATCTGAGTTCTAATTCCAGATTAATCATTAACTTCTATATGGTTTGGGGTGAGTAATCTGTCATCTTAGTTTCAGATTTCTCATATGTTTAATAGCTGAATTTTGTTTCCTTTTGGCTTAGACTTATAGTTTTCTATGAGAAGAACATACACTTTACATTACATTTATATGGTCAGCCATCTAGTCCTACTCAAAATCTTACAGAAGTTTTTCTTTCCAGAATAAAACCTAATTTATTTACCAGGACATCTAGCGTCTAGCAGCAACATTGCAGTATTATCTTTTACCCTGTCCAACTCTAAACCCTCTCTTCAAGCTATGCTAAAATTAAAATTCCCAAATGTATATCAACACTTCTTTTCACTCCTTTGATCTTGCTCGATATGGTTTTCTTATCTGGTTCAGAGAGAAAATCTTTGCCTCCGGTCTGTCTATTGGAACTCTACCCCCTCAACTCACCAACTACTTCTCCTAGGAAGACATCATGCACTACCCCAGTTAAAAAATGTTCTTCCTTCTCAGATAGAAATTTTGGCACATTCTGCCTTAAATTACTGCAGTCTGAATATATGTTTGCTGCTTCATTACAGTTTAGACCGAGCAATGTAGAGTAGCATAAACAAATCAACCTTAGCTTGAGAATCAGACCAAGGTTTGAATTGTGATTTCACCAATTAATAAAACATGACCTTCACCAAGTTACTCAAGTGCTCTGGATTTAACATCAGGGCAATAATATAAAGTATATTTTATAAAGGTATAAGGTAATTTTTAATCATTTATCTCATCTCATATTCAATTACAACTTTCTACATGACACCCTCAATTAGCAGACCCAAAATAATATTTATGATTAGTATATAAGCCCAAACCATGTATCAATCAACCTTGTCTTGCCCATTGCTAGAATTACACAGATAATCACCCAGTTTCTCAAGCCAAATGACTGGGATTATTTTATTATATTTTTCTCACTCTGTCTTCACCCCTCCAACTTACTCATCAGCATGCAGTTTCTCTTAAATATACCCATCTCTACTCCTGTCTAAAATGCCAACATCTCTCACTGGGCAAAGGCAAGGAGACTCCTAACTGTTCACATTTGCTTCCAACAGTCTATTTTCTACCCAGTAGAATAACCCAGATTACTTTTAAATATATAAATTATATCACATAGTCCTCTTTTCCTAAAACCATGTAGTAATGTTTCACTACTCTTTGAATGTAATCTAGTCTCTTACTATATCCTACAATGCTCTGTGGAATCTGTGCCTTGAACCTCTCTGAGCTCACCTACAAATAATTCTTCTAACTGTATTCTGCTTTAGCCCCCATGGTCATGTTGTCATTTCTCAAAATCTGCAAGATTGTTCTTATTTTGGAGCCTTTACGTTTCTGTTTATTTTACCTATAATACTTTTTTCAGGCTTTCTTATTGTGGAGACTTCTTATCAGGTAGGTCTCTGCTAATTCAAATAACTGTGGCAATATTTATTATGTTATGCATATATATTACATATACTATATTAGATCAGACATATACATCTATTAGTGATCAATAATAAACAAGATCCTGTTCTCATGAAGATTGAAATATCAATTGGATATCACAAAAGCAAACATGAAACTATGAACCAAAGTAGGATTTGGGGGACCTCTTCTTTGTCCCTAATTTTTTCCATCTAGTTTTATTGAGATACAATTGACATACAGAACTGTATAAGTTTAAGGTGTGTACCATAATGATTTGACTTACATACCTCATGAAATAATTACTTCAATAAGTTTAGTGAACATTCATCATCTCATATAGACACAAAATTAAAGAAATAGAAAAATATATTTTTTCTTGTGATGAGAAAATTTTTCATATATAATATACAATAGTGTTAATAATATTTATCATGTTGTACATTACATCCCTGGTAATTATTTACTTATGACTGTATGTTTGTACCTTTTCACCACCTTCATCCAATCTCCCCTCCCCCTCTCCCCTGCCTCTGACAACAAATCTCATGTCTTCTTCTATGAGTTTGTTTGTTTGTTTTTGAGGTATAATTTAACTAACATTTCCTGTAACACAACATAGTGGCTCAATATTTCTATACATTGCAAAATGATCACCACAATAAGTCTGGTTACTATCTGTCACCATACAAAGATATTATATAATTATTGACTATATTCCTCACACTGTACATTTCATCCCTGTGACTAATTTATTTTGGAACTGGAAGTTTGTATCTCTTAATCTCCCTCATCTATTTCTCTCCTGAACCTGTTTGTTCTCTGTTTCTATGATTGTTTCTGTTCGGTTATGTTTGCTCATTTGTTTTGTTTTTTTAGATTCCACATATTAGTGAAATCATACAGTATTTGTCTTTCTCTGTCTCAGTTATTTCATTTAGCATAATACCTTCTAGGTTCATATATGTAGCAAATGACAATATTTCATTCTTTTTGTGGCTAATATTCCATTCAATATATACCAGATCTTCTTTATCCATTCACCTATTGATGGGCACTTAGATTGCTTCTGTATCTTGGCTATTGTAAATACTGCTGCATTGAACATTGGGGTGCATATATCTTTTCCAATTAGTGTTTACTGGATAAATACTCAGAAGTGGAATTGCTAGATCATATGGTAGTTCTATTTTTAATTTTCTGAGAAAGCTCCTTACTGTTATCCATAGTAGCTGTACAAATTTACATTCCCACCAACAGTGCAAGAGTGTGCCTTTTTTCCCACACCCTCACCAAGACTTTTTATTTCTTGTCTTTTTGATAAGAGCCATTCTGAAAAGTGTGAGGTAATATCTCATTGTAATCTTTATTTGTGATGCTGAGCATCCTTTCATATGCCTGTTGGCAATCTGTATGTCTTCTTTGGAAAATGTCTGTTCAATTCCTCTGTTCATTTTTTAATCAGGTTGACTATTTTTCAATATTCAGTTTTATGAGTTTTTTGAATATTTTGGATATTAACACCTACTCAGATATATTGTTTACAAATATCTTCTTCCATTCAGTAGGCAGCCTTTTTGTTTTGTCTATAGTTTCCTTTGCCATACAGAAGATTTTTAGTTTGATGTAGTCACATTTATTTAGTTTTGCTTTCGTTTCCCTTGTCTGAGGAGACATATCCAAAAAAATATTGCTACGACCTTTGTCAAAGGGAGTATTGTCTATATTTTCTTCTGGCAATTTTATGGTTTCAGATCTTACACTTAAGGCTTTAATCCATTTTAATTTTATTTTTATATATGGTGAGAAAGTAGTCCAGTTTGATACTTTTTCATGAAGCTGTCCCGTTTTCCCAACACCATTTATTGTCACAGATTAATTGCCCAAATAAGGTTCTTTTTTAAAAAAGAAACTTGTCTTTGAGCCTCACGTGAACAGTTCATCATCCCTGGATAGAGACAACTGGAACAGGAGCAGTTCCAACTTAATATCTGTCACAGGTGAGAGCTAAAAAGATAACAAAGTTTTATTTTATGAAGCATTATCATGATTTAATTTATATCTGTTGATCATAATGGGCCTAACACCATATTACAGTGTATATCATACTTATGACCAAATTTAAAATTTTGTTTATGCCACTTTCAACATTTGTAATGCTATGCTTATCCTACTATATTCCAAATTCCTTGAGATATACCTAAACTTTTTCTAAATTACAGCTGCTTATTGTCATACTCCTCTGTAAACTTTTATCATTTATTATTCAACTTTCTACATAGCATACTTTTATTTATTATTCCTTTTATTACCAGATGTAAGGAACCAGCTTAAATTTATTTTATATGTGGTGAAAATATTTTAATTACTTAAATTGTTTTAATGGTAAATATCAGAAAAAAAATTGAGCATTACATTTAAAAATTCAGCCTACAATATCACTCAAAAATTAGAATTAAAAAAAAAAATTAGAATTAGAGTCATGAAAAAAATTTTTTTCTCATTTCCCTTTTAAGAGGTAGCTAATTTCTGGTTTATAAATTATTTATGCTGCATTTATATGAATCAGCTATTTTTAAAAATCTATTCAAACATCTTAATTCCAACTATCTGGATTTTTGACATCAGCTAACTGTAATCCATTCATAATAAAAGGTTTGACACAGCATTTTTGCTTTATATATATCATATAGAGAGAGAATTATTGTGTTATAATATATCATTGCAGCATATATATGCCACATTATATTATTTATTTAGTCAGTGTATTTAGTCATATGCTATCATATGTACCTAGTGCGTGCCCATGAGCTGGGACAAAAACATAAGCTTTTAAAATAAGTTTTGCTTTAAACAATGCCTATAGTTAAATGAGAATTTAAAAAGAAAGGCCATATTATTTTTTTGTTTATTTTTTTTCTACTGAGCAAAATCTTCTTGCACAAAATATTCCAAATATGTTTTTGTCCATGCAAATTGAGGAGTTCCTAAGAGATAGTAAATTATTTCCTTCCAAAGAAGGGAACTACATCCAACAAAGACAATATAGTAGGAAAATAAATGCCAGGGGGAGGGGAGGAGTCTGATTTGTTGAAGAACAAAATGAGGAATCCAAAGAAGCAATATACAGAAAATAAGACCAATCTAAACAATTAAGGGAAAGAACCAGAAATAAAAGCATACATGGGTTTGCAAGAAGAGCCTACAAAATACCAATAACTTTATTATTTTTTTAATTTTTATTTTATATTGGAATATAATTGATTAACAATGTTGTGTTAGTTTTGGATGTACTGAAAAGTGATTCATATACATATGTATGTATCTATTATTTTTCAAATTATTTTCCCATTTAGGTTATGACAGGATATTAAACAGAGTTCCTTGTGCTATACAGTAGGTCCTTTTTATTTATCTGTCTTAAATGTAGCAGTATATACATGTCAATTGCAAACTCCCAGTCTGTCCCCCTCCCCCTCTTCCCCCTGGTAACCATAAGTTAGTTCCCTAAATCTGTGAGTCTGTTTCTGTTTTGTAAATAAGTTCATTTATATCATTTTTCTTTTAGATTCCACAAATAAGTGAAATCATATGATATTTGTCTTTCTCTGTCTGATTTACTTCACTTAGTATGATAATCTCCAGGTCTACCCATGTTGCTGCAAATGGCATTATTTCATTTTTTTTAACAGCTGAGTAATATTCCATTGTATATATGTACCATAAATTCTTTATCCATTCATCTGTCAATGGATATTTATGTTGCTTCCATGTCTTGGCTATTGTAAACAGCACTGCAATGAACATTGGGGTGCATGTATCCTTTCTAACCATATTTTTCTTTGCATATATGCCCAGGAGTGAGATTGCTGGATCATATGGTAGCTCTATTTTTAGTTTCTTAAGGAACCTCCATACTGTTCTCCACAGTGGCTGACCCAATTTACATTTCTACCAACAGTGTAGGAGGGTTCCCTTTTCTCCACACCCTCTCCAGCATTTAATATTTGTAGATTTTTTGATGATAACCATTCTGACCTGTGTGAGGTGATACCTCATTACAATTTTGATTTGCATTTCTCTAATAATTAGTGATGTCTAGCATCTTTTCATGTGCTTTTTAACCATCTGTATGTCCTCTTTGGAGAAATATCTATTTAGGTCTTCTGCCCATTTTTTGATTGGGTTTTTAGTTTTTGTGATACTGAGCCACATGAGCTGTTTGTAAATTTTGGAGACTAATCCTTTGACAGTCGCACCATATGCAAATATTTTCTCCCATTCTGTGTGTTGTCTTTTAGTTGTGTCTATGGTTTCCTTTGCTGTGCAAAAGCTTTTGAGTTTAATTAGGTCCTATTTATTTATTTATTTATTTATTTCCATTAATCTGTAAGATGGATCAAAAAATATATTGCTGCAATTTATGTCAGAGAGTGTTGTGCCTATGTTTTCCTCTAAGAGTCTTACAGTATCTGGTATTACATTTAGGTCTTTAATCCACTTTCAGTTTATTTTTTTGTATGGTGCTAAAGTGTGGTCTAATTTCATTTTTTACATGTATCTGTCCAGTTTTCCCAGGACAATTTTTTAAAGAGACTCTCTTTCCCCCACTGTATACTTTTTCTCCTCATGGGTTTATTTCTGGGCTTTCTATCCTGTTCCATTGATCTATATTTCTGTTTTTGTTCCAGTACCATACTGTCTTGACTACTGTAGTTTTGTAGTATAGTCTGAAGTCAGGGAGCCTGATTCCTCCAGCCCCATTTTTCATTCTCAAGGTTGCTTTGGCTATTCGGGGTCTTTTGTGTTTCCATACAAATTGTGAAATTTTTTGTTCTAGTTCTGTGAAAAATGCCAGTGGTAGTTTGATAGGGATTGCATTGAAACTGTAGATTGCTTTGGGTAGTAGAGTCATTTTCACATTGTTGATTCTTCCAATCCAAGAACATGGTATATCTCTCCATCTACTTGTATCATCTTTAATTTCTTTCATCAGAATAGGAGAAAATATTTGCAAATGAAGCAACTGACAGAGGATTAATCTCCAAAATTTACAAGCAGCTCATGAAGCTTAATAACAAAAAAACAAACAACCCAATCCATAAATGGGCAGAAGGCTTAAATAGACACTTCTCCAAAGAAGATATACAGATTGACAACAAACATATGAAAGAATGCTCAACATCATTAATGATTAGAGAAATGCAAATCAAAGCTACAATGAGATATCATCTCACACTGGTCAGAATGGCCATCATCAAAAAATCTAGAAACTTTAAATGCTGGAGAGGGTGTGGAGAAAAGGGAACACTCTTGCACTGCTGGTGGGAATGTAAATTGATACAGCCACTATGGAGAACAGTATGGTGGTTCCGTAAAAAACTACAAATATAACTACCATACGACCCAGGAATCCCACTACTGAGCATATGCCCTAAGAAAACCATAATTCAAAAAGAGTCATGTACCAAAATGTTCATTGCAGCTCTATTTACAGCAGCCAGGACATGGAAGCAGCCTAAGTGTCCATCAACAGATGAATGGATAAAGAAGATGTGGCTCATATATACAATTAAATATTACTCAACCATAAAAAGAAACGAAATTGAGTTAGTTGTAGTGAGGTGGATGGACCTAGAGTCTGTCATACAGTGTGAAGTAAGTCAGAAAGAGAAAAACAAATACTGTATGCTAACACATATATATGGAATCTAAGAAAAAAAAAAAAAGGTCATGAAGAACCTAGGGGTAAGATGGGAATAAAGACAGAGACCTACTAGAGAATGGACTTGAGGATATGAGGAGGGGGAAGGATAAGCTGTGACAAAGTGAGAGAGTGTCATGGACATATATACACTACCAAACGTAAAATAGACAGCTAGTGGGAAGCAGCTGCATAGTACCAGGAGATCAGCTAGGTGCTTTGTGACCACCTAGAGGGGTGGGATAGGGAGGGTGGGAGGGACAGCGACACAAGAGGGAAGAGATATGGAACATATGTATATGTATAACTGATTCACTTTGTTATAAAGCAGAAACTAACACACCATTGTAAAGCAATTATACCTCAATAAAGATGTTAAAAAAAACTTTATGTAATAAAATGTGTGTGTTACATAATAAAATTTGTGTGCTATTTTATTTGTGTACTATGAAGTATCAAAGAAAGAGGACATAGACCAATGTTGGGAGGGATGGAGGCTGGGATATGGAAGGGGTTAGTTCTGAGATTATTGAAGTAGTTCAGGCGTGAGGTCATGAGCTTCAGATAACTAAAAAAAAAAAAAAAAAAGCAATAATGAATCCTTGCCATGAAGCAAGTATTTTGTTGTTGTTTTTTTAATGTTTGTTTTTTTTTTTTGTAGAAAATACTAGGTATGCTAAAAGCAGGACAGAAAGAAGGAGAGTTTAATAGTTAGAGATTATCTCTGAAAGTACTTCTAAATGATTTTTTTTAAAGTAAGAAATATTCTGAATACAGAAGATTAGAAGGAACTGCTCAAGCAGTTATTTTTCACAAGTAGTTTTATATAAATAAATTGGCAAATATGTTAATAACTTAAAATAAACACTGGACATGAAAGATACAAAATATAACCAACTTGATGATGTTAAAATAGAACAAGTGCAAAATATCAGATAATAATATAGAAAATGGAACAAGGGGATCATAATTAAAGTGAAGATCTCTTTTTTCATTCATTATGAAGGCAAGCAGAGATGGTTCAAAAAAGGAAAACTGAGAAATCAATAAAATGCATAATTATGAAAAATCACAGTGTTAGATGATAGCAGAAACAAAATATGTCAGTCATCACTATATAAATGAATATGTATATATTACACATTGAAAGATAGTCTCAAATGGCATATAGAACAATCAGCTCTAACATATTTAGAATTATAATGACTCAAAAAGTTTGACAATAAAATGTACAGTGGGAAAATACTAACCAAGGAAAGCCATTAGGCAATACTAATAGAATCTTAAATACATTATTATTAAGGATGAAGTATCCTTATTAAGGACAAAAGGATACTATGAACTACTCACCATAAAGACTTAGCTCAGATCTAGTCTTTATCTAACAGCTGAAATTCAAAATTAAAAGCAAAAGACAAAAAAATTAGATTTAATTAGTTTGATGAAATTTTGTGTAGGTTATTTGCATCTCATATGTAAGTGAAATTTGTCAATAATATTATTTTATTTTTCATATCCACTTTTCATGTCAGATTACACTAGCTATAAAATAAGTGAATAAAGTGTCTTATAGTATAAAGTGTCTTATATAAAAGTGTCTGTATAAAGTAGCTTATATAAAGTATTATTTCTTCTATTCTTATCATTCAAGACAATTGCATGAGATGAGGATTATCAGATTCTTGAAGTTTTCATAAAAATTTTCTGTGAAATAGTCTGTGCCTGATTCTTATATGTGTGGAGAGGGAAGTGGTGGTAAATATTAATATATCTACTTTTTAAAAATGATTATAGGCCTATTCTGGTTTCCTTTTTCTTCTTGAGTCAGTTTTGACACATTAATTATCTCTCCAAGATATTATTTATTTAATTGGGTTAGTTTTTTAAGTCTGATAAAACTTCAATGTGTGCTTGAATGGAATGGAATCTCTCAGATAGATGATAGATAGATAGATAGATAGATACATGGAGATATAGAGATGTATTCTCTAATTGTTGTGCATAAGATTATATATGTTTACAAAATAAAACTATTATTTGTTATTAAAATTTATGTTAATTTCTGAGAGAAAGGTGTTAACATTTGTCTCTGACTACAGATTCCTCTAGTGTAATTGGACAGAAAAAGTAGATATGAAAAATAAAAGAAAATAATGTTACTGACAAATTTTACTTAGACATGAGATGCAAATACCCTACACAAAATTTTATCTGACTAAATCACAATAATGTAAAAGTTATTCTAGGAATACAAGAATGTGTTATTTCTGTGATAATTCCTAGGATCCTGACCTTACTCTACCAATATGAAAGAAATATAAATAGACATGTTAGTAGTAGATTTAATTTTTTATTTGATCCTATCAACTGCTTCTTTTGGAGTTACAATTTAGAAGAGTTTAGCAGTAAGGATTGGTTTTAATGATTACAATTGACTATGCAATAGCTTTTGTGGGCATTTATATACATATATTTTCTAATTTATCCTCAAAACAATCACTATAGCAAATAAGACAAAGACATTGAGGATTGGGAAAATTAATTGAAAAGGAGAAGAATTTTTTTTATGGGTTACACTATGTCAATTATCTAGCAGAAAGACCTTGACATGCTTGATTCAGCTTACAGATTTACATTTTCTCTTTAACATACTCACCCATTCACATCTTGGGTGGTTTCAGATTATGCAATGTCACTGCCTGTTACAGTTTCATGAATACACATTAAGACATATTTACTAAAGTGCAGTTCTAGAGGCAGAGTTTCAATAATAAGGACATTTATACTTTCAAAGTCATGAATATGCTAATTTTTCTATAAAAGCAAGCAAGTAAACCTAATTTTATGTTTAAAAATAAATGTACAAAACAAATCTGTTGAAACACATAAATGCAACTGGATAACTAGTAGAATATTTTGTATAGTAAGGATACCTCCTGAGACCGAGGTTCATATTATAGATTCATACTATAAATTTTAGGTACCATACTGTATTAAGTGACTGCAAGAAGAAGATCAGGTTATGAGTTTTAAGCAGATGTACATTAATCTCTGCTCTGCATACTTCAATGTTACATTTCTGAATAATAAGTCACCTGATATTGTGTCACCAAAAAAATTCCCTATGCTAAATTTTTACTTTAAACTTTCTCCGAATGGGAAGGGAAACTTAGGCAGTATAACAACTCAAAAGTTATTATACAGGAAATAACATGTTTAAGAGATGAAATATTTGAAGATACATTTGAAGATATATATGAAGTCATGGGTACACTCACATTGTGACATACTACACATATAGTGATGTAAAAAGTTATTTCTTGACTGCATATTCTCAGCTTACAATGCATGCTTCTGATTCTGGATCTGTATAATAGGGATGTTCTTAGCACACTTGTCACAGTGCTTATTAAGTCATCAATCACACAGTATGCCACTAAGTGTCCTCTTTGAATGTTGGGATATATTCAATACCAGGAATTATTAGGACTCATTTTCTGCCCTCTAGTCGTACGCAATCACTTACTTTCCCTCTCTTCTTTTCTTTTTCATTTCCTCCTGTACTAGAAACTGTTAGTGCTCAACATGATCTGTGTGTTGTTGTTGTTGCTTTTTCTTTACATTCCCTACATGTCCTTGCTCTAAGATTGGGTATATGTCTAATTCTTGTAATAAAATAATGAGTACAAGTGATAGAGTGATAGATATCACTCAAATTAGGGGTATCTGGTATGATTTTCCCATGCTTTCTTCCTTCATCTGCTGACTGAATTTTCCTAAAGTCAGAAGATGGTGGAACCTCAAGATGAATGCAATCTTGTCTTTGATTCATCAATAGGAAGTGAGATCACCCAGAAAATCTCCACAGCCTGCCTTGTTCTACAGAGTGAGTGATAAATAAACATCTGTTGTGTTCAGACAATGAGATTTTGTTGGTGTTTACTAGAGGAAATTACCCATTTACTAATCACCCTTCCTCTCTTCCTTCCTTTCACCTTTTAACTAATATTTATTGATCACCCAGTATCGTGTATTAGGTGATGAATCAGAGATACAGAGATGAGAGACTCAAGTCCTATTTTCAGACAGCTCACAAGATAATATGGAGTAAATGTGAAGAAGCCAATTATTACAATATATTTTGTTGAATGCTATTATGGGGTTATCCTTAATGATCTGGCACACAAAGGATCTAAGGAAGGTATCCTAAGAAAAATGATGCTTGATCAGAATGTTAAAGGTGGGGGGAAAATTTATCCAAAAGGAAGAAGAAGAAAGGTATCTCAAACCCAGGAAAGAGCAAATGTTCCTTTCATTTCCATCCAAGGTACCTCAGGTTTTCTTTACTTCTGAATATTTGCTCAAGACAATAACCTAGTTGACCCACCATTGCCTTTAACTCTCCACATCTAATGAATCATCCACTCCTGTTGTTTCTACCTTCTTAATGCCTGTTGGGTCTGGCTACTTCTTTCCATTCCATCTATTATCTTAAAAGCATTGTAATTGGTCTTTTAAAGTTCTATTTTACCACTCTCTAACAGTCTTCCATACAATAGTCAGAGTTTTCTTACTAAAATTCAAATATGATCATATCTCTTCCATATTTAAAACTTTTCAATGATTTCACATTGCCCTCAGGAAAAAGTCCAAACTTTTTAGCATGATACTTATAAGTATGCTTTATGCTATGAACTCAGCTCACCTCGCTGATAACATCTTACCATGTACCACCTCACCTCACAGTCATGCCAAACTGATTCTCTGTGCTTAACCTCACAATAGCATGTAATTCACCATAATATTCTACAACTTCTGTACATACCTGATGGCAAATAAAATGCAAGTTCACACAGCTTTAGAGCAGATGATGTGCAGGAAGTTTCTGGACAAGGAAAATGAATGCTATTGAGTGCTATGCCATGAAAGACCTTTTAAAAGCCATATTAGAGAGTCTAGATGTTCACAGACTTCAGAATAATCCTTGGGATTTGTTTCTGTGTCAGTCTCAATCCCATATAAGTTATTGATTGCTAAAGACAACTCTGTCAAAAAGCATTCTTCTTGGGGCTCTTGACTCAGATATCTTCATGTCATGTCTTTAGAGTCTGGGTTTTTGCTGTTGCTATTTTAAGAGGCTGAAAGAAAAGAAAATCTGTTCTTACTTTTCCACAACTCCCTCCTAGCTTCTTATCTCCTTAAGAGAGGATGAACTGCTAACAAATTAGTTGAGATCTAAGATATTAACTGTATCTTGTGGGCAAGGGGACTAAATTGTTGTGGGTTCAAAGGAACCCTGCTCTCTTGGACAATCTCTCTTGGTTTTTCATCTCATCCTTGGTCATCCTGAGTGAGTCTGTTGACCAGAGCAACAGAAAACCTTGTTGACTGGAACCCCTTCCACCTTGATTTACTTTCTCAGTGTTGTTAGTCAGAGGATTAAGATTTCATGTGGGTGAGGGAATGGAGGATGAAAAACATGTTTTTTTGTTTTTGTATTTGAAATGCTGTCTTAACCTAGTTTTGAGACTAGGCCAGAGTGTGGTCAGTTCCCTTTCTTGGGCAGCTGATTATATTCACACCCCTCCTACCTCCCTTATGGGGTCCTCACACTCCAGGGCTTCTATGCACCCATCCTAATCACTATAGTTCCAGGTACCAGACCGCGAGGGGCAGCCCTTATGTCCTGGAGCCTGCAAAATTATTCAAATTAGCCAATCCATGAAAGAGTCCATGAAACCTAGCTAACCTCATCCAGGTTGCATACAAAAACTGTGGGAACAGCTCCAGTTTGCTGTTTTCCTGTTCCCTGCCGCATCCCCTTCTGTGGCCCAGCCTAGAAGCTTTGTCTTGTTCAGAACTATAAGTAACAAAGAGTTCTGACTTTCATGTATCAGAGTGTCATTGTATTGTGTCTTGCCATGAAGAAAAAGAAAGAAAAAAACTTTAAAAATCTTACAAAACAGGTGACAGAAAAGGAATAGAATGTGCTCATTAAGCCAAGGTTAATGTTTTAAACCAATTTTTATAAAAGCTGTACATAAGATGTTAGTGAGGGCTACTTAGGTTTTCCATGAATGTATATTTTTGCCCATATGACTTCCCTTACTTGTATATACTTTCTTTAGTAATTCTACCAATATAAAAACAAAGTCACTATAAAAGGCAGGGAAGGATTTCAGTTTTCTGCATTCTTGATCATAATTCATCACATTATCAACAAAGCTTCACCCTATGTCCTGCAATATTAGTGTAGGTCTCATAGGGTGAACAAGTGCATGCACAAGCACAAATATTTGGGGACAAAGCAGGAGGAGGGAAGATTAAGATCCTTATACAGATCTGGTATTTAGCTTTAGCTAATATGGAACTGTTAGGCTTTTTAAAAAAGAGATATTTTTGCTCAGTTGAATTTAAAGGATTGTCCAGGGAAAGTAAGGCTGTGTTTCAACAGAAAAATAGGTGGTTAAATGGAGGTACACTACCACTGGGGTACAGAGGTTAAGCAGAGCTCAGGGAATTTAAGGCAATATTTTATAGATACCTACATAAAACTTCATATTGCTTCTTTTGGGGTTATAAGAGAATTCCAAAAATATTTCTTTAGGTTAAGACCATATGATTTCATTCATATGTGAAAACACACACACACACACACACACACGCACACACACACACACACAAACAAACAAAAACAATGATCAGACCAAACTGAACAGAAATAAACATGTAGATACCGAGAACAGAGTACTGGTTACTGGAAGGGAAAGGGTGGTGTAGAGGGTGAAATGGGTAAAGGGGTCAACTGTATGGTGACAGATGGAAACTAAATGTTTGGTGGTAAGCATGTTGTAGTGTATACAGAAATAGAAATATAATGTTGTACACATGAAACATATATAATACTATAAACTAACATTACCTCAATAAAATATAAATTTATGAAAAAGGAAAACACTGCTTTTCTGCAACATTTGAGTGTCAACTCAAATAATCACAGGATTGAAAATGTCTCCCAATACAGTGTAATTATCTAAATTATAGTTAATGAAAAAACAATCTAATTAATTTTTATAATGTCCTAGACACTAAATCACAGTATACTGTGCATAAATAGATGACTGAGAGGAACAGTCTTCACCTGTGTATACCATCAAAAAAGGCTTCAGAGAAGCACTAAGTTATTAACTGAGGCAATAAATGCTTTAATTTTAATTATGGCTTAAAAATGTCATTCAGCATGGTCCTGGAAAGTAATTGAACTATACAGATTTGGAATTGACATACAGACGCTATAAAGATCAGAAGCTGAATTGACAAATGCTAGAAGGTTCTGAGGAATAAACTTTTATCCTGATAGGTAAATTTACCTAATATAGTATTAATATGTAGATTTTTCCATGTGGAAAAAAAATAACTGGAGAGAAAAAATTAAGGAAAAGTGTTTTTAGTGTAGGCCATTTTTTTGCTCCTTAAACTAACACAACATTGTTAATTAACTATACTCCATTATAAAATAAAAAGTTAAAAAAGTATATTGAGCTTTATTTTAATACTGTATCTCATTTGAAAGTTATGACAATCCTATAGTAAAGAAAGTAATTTATTTTTTCTATTTTCAAGAGTAAAATTATATTCAGAGAAGTTAAGGCTTTGTTAAAGTTACCTTAAAACATGTGACAGAATTAGAACTTAATTCTCCAAATGCAGTGTACTTTACATGACATCATGCTACCATTAAAGACAGAAGGAAATTTCACACAAATGTTCCTTAGAAAATAAACTGCAAGTTGCCAGAGGACTGAGGAAGTCTGAAAATTTTATTCTGTGATGAGTTTTTATTCTATACTGTGGTGTTTAGCATCTGAATCATGAATAATTAGATTATGTTTTATGGCTGTAATTTTTTTTTATCTTTGTCTTTATAAAAATTCTACATTAAAACATCAGTCTCTATGATAAGAGACATCAAAGGGAAGAATTTTTGCCTACACTTATGTTAGAATTTTAAGAAACATATACAGTGCTAGGGGTTGGAAGTACCGGAGAAAATAACAAAGGGTGGTGACATTCAGAAACAAAGTTAGAGATACATGATGCAATCTTTCCTCCATCTGGAAGTTTCCTTCTGGAATCCTCCTCCCCAAAGCTTAAAAGGATGACCCTATTTTAAAGATAAAGCCATCTCCACATAGGCTTATTATGGACTTTTCCAATTCTAACCTTCTATTTTGTCTGCACTTCTCTACTCCCATTCAGAGCTTTCTTATTAAAAACGGGAGTCCCTGTAAAATTATAGCAGTTTTCCTAATCTCATCAAATTATAGTGGGTAAAAGAAGATATATTGGACATAAGGAAGGGATAAAATTTAGTATCTAAAATTTAATGATTTGGAAGTTTACACAAACAGTTCCATAGCACTGAAATTAAATTATACTTCTAATATGACTTTTATTACCATAAAAAATACTTTAGTGGTCATATTTAAGCATTTTGAGTGAAAATAGGAGTGATGTCAATGAATTAAATATAAGCTTTTGCTTAAATATATTCTTCAAAATGATACTTAGTATTGTTTTTATAAAGTACTACATTCAGATAACTAAAATTGAACATGAGATGTGTCTTCAATGTGCTTTTGAGCTAATAACATGAGCCCATAAATTACTAATAAGTGGTGAGGAGAAACTACAGAAAACTCATCTATGTAATGATAGCACTAGATGATATACGAGGATCATCAGTTTAATGTTTTTCAATGATTTCCCTACGTATTAACATCACTTTGATATCGCTACAAGTAGTGCTAAATGGAATTATTATTTAAATTAGTGAATTACAAAGACACAATAAGCAAGCTCCATGGTCTCAATGGTTTTATGCAATAGGTCACAATAGAGTGTTGTAATAGGTATGGCTATTGGTATTTTGCTTCATTTGGGTGCAGCTTTGTTAATTATACTACCACAAGACTAATAGTAATAGCAATATATTGGTTTATAGGAGTAACAAAAATTTCACAGAATGATAGACAAAAATTAAAAAATTTGTATGTAGAAAGCAGAAAAAATCACACAGGAAAGAGCTAGACATAACTGTTTGTGTTCATGAGTTCAAAATACCATTCTAGGGACTTCCTTGGTGGTGCAGTGGTTAAAAATCTGCCTGCCAATGCAGGGGACACCAGTTTGATCCCTGGTCTGGGAAGATCCCACATGCCACAGAGCAAATAAGCCAGCATGCCACAACTACTGAGCCCGTGAACCACAACTACTGAAGCCCATGCACATACAGCCCATGTTCCACAACAAGAGAAGCCACCGCAATGAGAAGCCCAGGCACTACAATGAAGAGTAGTCTCTGCTCGCTACAACTAAAAAAAGCCCGTGTGCAGTGACGAAGACCCAATGCAGCCATAAATAAATAAATAAATAAATAAATAAATAAATAGCATTGAGTTCTAGTCCAAAACACTTATAAGAAAAAATACCATTCTAGCATCATTTTATATTCATTTTTATTAGAAAGTCATTTCATAAAATTTTATTAAAATTCAATTTTAGGTTTTGGTTTATTTGTTTCTATATATGTATATACTTGTTTTCTTATATGTATATTATATATATATATATGGAATACTACTCAGCATAAAAATGGATGAAACCTTATCATTTGCAGCAACCTGGATGAACTTAGAGGGCATTATACTAAGTGAAATAAGTCAGACAGAGAAAGATAAATATTGTATGATATCAGTTCTATGAGGAATATAAAAAAAACAACAAACTAGTGAATATAACATAAGAGAAGGAGACTTACAGATATAGTGAACAAACTAGTCGTTACTAGTGGGGAGAGGGTGGGGCATATAGGGGCAAAAGAGTGGGAGGTGCAAACTATTGGGTGTAAGATAGGTTTAAGGATGTATTGTACAACACAGGGAATATAGCCAATGTTTTGTATTAATTGTAAATGGAAAGTAACCTTTAAAAATTATATAAAATTAAAAAATTTTTTAAATGTCATGCTATATATTAATGCATTTCTTTCATGTTTTATAGTCAAGGACTGTATATCTAATTGTTATTTTATGGGACTTAATGCAGCTATATGTATGGATGTGTATGCAACTGTTTGTTACTACTATTAATGCTGATCCCCAAATTACTGCATGATTGAAACAATAAAGGAAAAAAAAATAGCTAGTTTTGATTAAAAGAACATAGCCTTTGAGAAACATTTTTTTGTCTATACAACTTTGGTATAAATGGCTTCCATTTACTTAGATAAAATGATTTCAATCTGTTGTTTTAATTCTGATGTTTTTTATCATAAAATGCAACATATTTTGCTCTCCTGAATGGACATATTTTCGATTAAGCAAGTAGCATATATAAAGAACCACATCTACAGATACAGACCCAAAAATATCAATAGAATTTTAAAAAATGTTTGTCTATATATCACTAATATTTTAAAATTCTGCATCTTTAAGTGTCTATAGTAATCTTGTACCCTTTTACTCGACTAGGTATCCACAGGTATATCCCTAGGAAGCACATTTTTATAATCTCCTTCCCAAATATAAATGGATTAGCAAATGTTTCAACACATTTCTTCACTTATTGTCCAGCACTTTTGTCTAATAATCCTTATTCGTTTCTAAGTCTCCACCCAACCATTACCTTCACCATTCTTTAGTGAACCTGCCAATCTAGATTCCATGCCTCTGTTCTTAGCATCTCGTGCATGCCTCTACCTCAACTGAAATTATTTATTGGCTTTCATGTTGCTCTCACAAGGTTGTGATCCTTTTAGACTCTTCTTTTTTTACCTATTCACACCCAGATATCAGCTGGTATCTGACACAATCTGTGTTCAATAAGTGCCTGTTCAATGAATGGAATGGATGATTTAATGAAAGAAGGTATGGTGCTCATGTCACTCGGACCCTAAGTAGGTGACCTTATGTCTCTCTGCCCAGTTCATTATGATAACAATAGTTAACATCAACAAAGCACTTATGATGTTCCAACATTGTGCTCAGTAATTTATGAGTGTCATTTTATTTATTCCTATGGACTGAGTAATACTATCAGTGCCACTTCAGAGACAAATGAAATTAAGTTCAGTGATGTTAAATAAGTTGTCTAAGACTGCACTACTTGTTTGAAACCTAAGTTAACTTGGCTCTAAAATGTATGCTTTTTCTACCATAATATGTTGCCTTCTTTCTTTACTGAAGCTCCACAAATCTTATGTATATAATTTGGACATTCACATACTTATAAAACATGGAAGACACAATAGTTTTCTTCTGTTTTGATCCATATAATGATTTTTTAAGATAGAGTCTCACTCTCATTAAGAGAACAAACAAACAAAGTCAAAGTGAAGCCTTCAAACACATATTTATTCCGGAGCTGAGCTTTTCATTTTTAGAAAAATAGCTATCTAATTGGTAAAATTAGGTATTTTGTTAATTAAGTACAATGGGTAGTGATTGACCTAAATTTCATTTGGTGATTTCTAGCTTACCAACAAAAAATAGAATCACTGTACTCACAACTCACAGTACACACTAAACACAATTTTTATGTGGTGATTCCAAAAGTTATTCAGAACATTGTAATACTTCAGGATATTCATAATGACAATACATTTCATTGTAATCTCATAGAAGTGACAGGTAATTTTTTTTTAGTTGTTGAAATTTCAGTAACCTGATCTTACTAACTTTGTCTTTTAAAAAACACCCCAATCCTCGAGTTCTCTTAATTATTTAAACACCACACACACACACATGCACACACACACACACAGCATGCACATACAATCTTTATCACATCTCACAAACATACAGTTATTTAAAGTGAAGGCAGCTTCTCTTTGACATTTTTCAATCTTATTGAGCAATACTCACAGAGGGAAATCCACAGCTATTTGTCTTCAGTGAAATCATTTGTAATCTGTTTGGATAATTGAACTGTCAACTTGGCCCCAGCCAGGATTCCCTGGCCAATAGAACATGTGTTTGCTTTGTAGTATTCAGGGCTTTTATTTTAATATGCCTTATTTGTGCAAATAGCACTGCCTCAAAACTATTAATAAGGAGAAAAAAATGCTCAGTGCATGCTACACATGAGAATAAATTGCCAAAATAATGTGTATATAATTGGAATGATAAGTAATCTGTCACTAAATCTGACATATCAGTTTTACGTTTCTCACCATAAATCTCCAGCCTGACTTTCTTATGCTTCAGCTTTCTTTATTGAGCATAAATGTTTTAAATTTTAATTTTTTCATGTGTAGTATATTAGTGTTTTATAACCTGTCTTGTTCCAGAATCCTACTAAAATATATTCATAGATGGATGGAAATACAATTTATTTATGTAATTCTAAGAATTATTTATGGTTTTTTTTGTTGTTGTTGGTAGATATGTCCTTAAAAAAACAAAACAGCTAAATGTATTCCATACAAATGCATAATCCCTTTTGAAACTTCTTTTGCAAATGAATTCTGGGTTCAGTTTGACAATGGCTGAGACAGGCAAGCCAAGATGTCAAGACTTTTGGGAGAACAAGTAGCTAATATTACCTCAGATTGACCAAGAGTATAGTCTCGGGTTCATTGTAGAAAGGTAACAGTACAGTTGCTAGTTAGATCAGCCTATAAACAACAAAAATTAAACTGAAATTTACTAGAAGAAATGTTTACCTTCCACAGTTTGGGGAAATAACTGCCCTTCATCCAGTTTCCATCCCTCTTGGACACTTGCTAAGTAACATACCCTCAAGCTTTGTTGCTGCAAATTGCTAAAATTGCAAAGACAGGGCTTGATTTCAATAGGAGAATAAAGCAAAGAAAATTAATTACAGTCTGCTTCTGTTATTTAGAACAATTTTCTTTATGACTCTCTACAAGAGAATTAAAAGGGAACTTCCTGCTTTTTGATTATATATGTTGAATTGTTCAACAAATTCTTCAATGAATAGTTAATAAAACATAGTACTTGAAATATACTCAGTACACATAGGGTTTTTAGGTCTACTTATTCAACATTTAGAGTTTATTAGATAGCTGATATATATTCTGACCTCCAAACAGTATTCCTAAGGCCCCCTAGGAAACTATACATGTGATATTTTTAGATTGTTAAGAAGCTAATGTTTGCACCCTCACCATCAAATCTGCCATA
Source organism: Delphinapterus leucas (assembly GCF_059928025.1). NCBI lineage: Eukaryota > Metazoa > Chordata > Mammalia > Artiodactyla > Monodontidae > Delphinapterus > Delphinapterus leucas. The sequence continues at coordinate 35,549,358 of NC_143147.1, forward strand.
GTTTATGTTTTGTATTTGATAACTTTTTAAAATTTAAACTGCTTTCAGGTTTACACTGCTGTATATGATTTTTACATAATAGTAGGGTGAAGAATCCAAAAGCAGTTTTGGAAAAGTGTAATTTAGAATTTTGGGGATTGAACTTCCCTCGTTTGGAGGTGCAAACACAAAACCTGATTTCGATTATTTTCCTTGAGCAGCAATAACTGCTATGTCTTAATCCATTTGGTCATCAGTAACAAATATACAATAACCTGTGTAGCTTATAAACAACAAACATTTATTTCTTACAATTCTAGAGGCTGAGAAGTCCAAGCTCATGGTGCTGACAGTTTGGTGATTAACTTTTCACTGTAACCTTATACGGTGGAAGGGACAAGGGATCTCTCTGGGACTGCTTTTATAAGGGAACTAATCCCATTTATTAGGACTCTGCCCTTATAACCTAATTACACCTGCAAATGCCCTACAACCTAATACCATCACATTGTGGGTTAGGATTTCAGCATAAAATTTTGGGGAGACACAAAAATTCAGACCAAAGCAAACTACCACACTAAAGATACAATCTGAGATAAGTTTAGACCCTCCCTGAAACCTGGTCCTGGGTTGCATCAGATACCAAATGCTCTGAGTAATCAGGGATTGAAGATCAGGAAGCATTTATGCAAGTGGGAAAAATAAACACTATCCATAGAAGGCCTATATAATTCTGGAAGGATCATCTGAAGTACTAATTCATTCATTTATACCTATTCACTCATTCTAACAAACATTTGGTGAAGACCTATTATGTACTAGTTAGTGGAGATCAAGACAAGGGGTGTAGAAGCACTGAACTGTCAAGTTTAGATTGAGGACTGAGGAAAGGTTTAATGGAACCCAAATGAGAAGTAATTCTGGAATATAAGAAATAAGTAGTTTAAGGATATGTGTAAAAAAAACAAAAAACAAAAAAACATGTTTTGATGGGCTTGGCTAGGGAAAATAGAGGGATAAATTTGATACGTAGATGTATATCAGTTCATTGAGAAATGGGTACTTAACCCCAAATAACTCCAGATCCAAAGGAATGGTAAGCTTAATGTTAAAGAATTGTTCTAGGGATTTGTGTGCAAGGGAGGAGTCAAGATGGCAGAGTAGGAGGACATGGAATTCCTCTCTCCTCACAGCTACATGAAGAACACATCTACAAAGGAACAGTTCTCACAGGACACATGCTGAACTCTAGCAAAAGACTTTGGACACCTAAAAGGACAAGAAAAATCCCCCGTCAACTGGTTAGGATGAAAGAAGAAAAAAAAAAAGAAAAAAAAGAGGAATCAAAAAAGAAACCAGCATCCCTGGTGGGAAGCTGAAGGTGAGGAGAGGTTCCCACACTCAGAAAAACCCTCTCATGGTGGGGAAATGAGCTGGGACAGAAAGGGACCTTCAGGGGATAAAAGGGGAAGACAGCAGATAGTCTGTGGAAGGCGGGACAAAGTAAGAGCTGTGCACAGGTCTGCGCCGCAGCCCTGTGCACCCCAGCCTGAGTCCTGTTGTGGAGGGGGGCCGGGTGCTGGAAAGTGGGGTTTGGAGTGTAGACCCAGGGAGGAAACAGCTGTTGTCTGTGAAAAGACAGCCTAATGGGAGAGAAGTAAGGAGCTCCACAAGTGGGAAAGTTTGCAGAAAAAGCCTGGAACACCATAGAAGCAAGGCGTCATTGTTTAGTGGAACATAAGGGGCAGGGCTGCCATTGCAAACTCCTTCCCCAACCTCTGGCTTCTCCGTCCACCAGCACTGGGAGGAGCACCCATCTGAGAAGGCTCTCCCACCCCTCAAGACAAGGCCTCCTCCACCTGCATAGGCTCCGGGGTCCTGAGCAACACCCATCCCAAAGCCTCCTCAGAAATCAGCCTTGTGCACCCCTGCCTGAGACAGGAATCCACCAGTGCTGGTGAGGGCTCAGTGCTAAAGTGTGAGGTTAGGAGAATGAACCCAGGGGGAGAACTGCTTTAGCTCCATGGATACAACAGGGAGAATGGGAGTGAGTGACTCCACAGCTGGGAATGCCCCTAGAGGAAGTGTGGTCTGCCTAGGAAATAAGGTGCCATTGTTGAGTGAGTGGTGCACAAGGGGCAGGGCTTCCACAAGTCCCACACACTAGCCTCTGCCTCTGTGGGTGCTGGGCGGATCTCCCACCAGAGTGAGTGCACCCCAATCTGTTGCAACTGCCTGCTGGTCTCCATTGCCACAGGCACTTCATGCACACATCAGTTGTGGCTGCTGTACCCTCCCCAGCCTGAGTAAGTGAGTCCCAATCAGATGCTGATTTCACTCCCTCTTGCCTGGGTGGAGAAAAAATGACTGAGGGTGGTGCACACGCAGAGGTGGGCCAAAACCAAAGCTGAGCTCCAGGAGCAGTGTAACTAAGGAACAAGATAGACATCTCTCTGTGCAGCTGCACAGGCTATGGATTAAATCCCATGATCAGCTTGGTAAATCCTGCATCTGTGGAATATTTTAATAGACATTGAGTGTTCCCACAACTGAACCAGTCTAGGTTTAGCAGCAGTGGACGTTGCAGACAAGTACATGCAGTAGTTGAGCCATGTCAGAGTCTGAGCTGCCCCAAAGTACCCACAACAGGTCCAGATACCTTCCGAGAGGTATACAAGGGCCTCCTGGAGAGGAAGGCTTGACTGTGGCTCATTATGGGAGCAAGGACACTGACAAAGGAGGCCCCAGTAAAAGATTCTTGCTACTATTATTCTTTGTTTCATGTAGATAAGTTGTTGTTGCTTTTATTATTATTCTGTTTTTACATTACTTTTTGGTTGTTTTGTGTTTATTTCTTATTTTTGTTCTTTGTTCTTTTTTGGATCATTTTTATGTGTTTGTTTTCTGTTTTCTTTGATTTTTTAAATTTGCTTTCTACTTTTATTTTTCATTTTTTGTTTTTCTTAGTTTAGTCTTTATTGATTATTTTCATTTTTGAGTTCTTTTGTTTGTTTTTTGTTCTCTTGTTTTTTGTTTTCTTTGCTTTTTTTTGTTTGTCTGTTTGTGTTTGCTTTTGTTTTTTACCATTTGTCTTGGGTTTGGTTTATCTGTTTGTTTTCTTCTTTCTTTTTTTGGATTTTGTTGTTGTTTAGTTGTTTTTGTTTTTGCTAATAGTCTTGGGTCTCATTTATTTCTTTTAATTTTTTTCTTACTTTTTTCTCTGGCCACACTGTGTGGCTTTCAGGCTCTTGGTTCCCAGGACAGGGGTTGGGCCTGGGCCTTTGGGGTGGAGTGCCAAGTCCAGGACATGGGACTGCTGAGAATTTCCAAGCTTAGGGAATACTAATCAGTGGGCACTCTCCCGGAGCTATCATCTCACACCAAGACCCAGCTCCACCCAACTGCCTGCAGGCTCCAGTGCTGGAAAACTTAGGTCAAACAGCAAGCAAGACAGGAACACAGCCACAGGATGCTTAAGGTCATAATAAGCTCACAGATACAGCAAACCTGATGTGGCCCTGCTCATCAGAGGGAAAAGACTCATTTACAGCCACCAGAGGGCAGACACCAGTTCCTCCCATCAGGAAGCCTAAACAAGCTCCTGGACCAATCTCACCCATCAGGGCGCAGACAACAGAAGCAAGAAGAACTACAACCCTACATCCTGCAGAAAGAATACCATAAACAGAGTAAGATAGACAAAATGAGAAGAGAGAGAAACATGTTGCAGAAGAAGGAGAAAGGTAAAAACCCACATGACCAAATAAATGAAGAGGAATTAGGCAATCTACCTGAAAAAGAATTCAGAGTAATGATAGCAAAGATGATCCAATATTTCAGAAATAGAATGGAGACATGAATCAAGAAGATGCAAGATATGTTTAACAAGGACCTAAAAGTACTAAAGTAAAAACAGTGTCATGAACAACAAAATAATTGAAATGAAAAAAAAAAACAATAGAATGAATCAATAGCAGAATAAATGAGGCAGAAAAATGAATAAGTGAGGTGGAAGATAGAATGGTGGAAATAACTGTCACAGAGCAGAATAAAGACAAAAGAATGAAAGAAATGAGGACAGTCTTAGTGACTTCAGGGACAACATTAAACACATCAACATTTGAATTATAGGGGTCCCAGAAGAAGAAGAGAAACAGAAAGGGTCTGAGAAAATACTTGAAGAGATTGTAGTGGAAAATTTCCCTAACATAGGAAAGGAAATAGTCACCCAAGTCCAGGAAGCACAGAGAGTCTAATCCATGATAAACCCCAGAAGAAACACAGCAAGACGCATATTAATCAAACTAACAAAAAATAATTCAAAGAAAAAATATTAAAAGCAACAAGGGAAAAACAAAAAATAACATACAAAGGAATCCCTTAAGGTTATCAGCTGATTTTTCAGCAGAAAGTCTGCAGGCCAGAAGAGAGTGGAAGGATATACTTAAAGTGATGAAAGAGAAAAATCTTAAACCAAGATTACTCTACCAGCAAATATCTCATTCAGATTCAGTGGAGAAATCAAAAGCTTTTCAGAGAATAAAAAGCTAAGAGAATTCAGCACCACCAAACCAGTTTTACAACAAATGCTAAAGAAATTTCTCTAAGCAGGAAACACAAGAGAAGAAAAAGATCCATAAGAACAAACCCAAAACAATTATGAAAATGGTAATAGCAACATACATATCAAAAATAACCTTAAACAGAAATGGATTAAATGCCCAAACCAAAAGACACAGACTGGCTGAATGGATACAAAGACAAGACCCATATATATGTTGTCCACAAGACACCCTCTTCAGACCTAGGGACACATACAGACTGAAAGTGAGGGGATGGAAAAGATATTCCATGCAAATGGAAAGCAAAAGAAAGCTGGAGTAGCAATTCTCATATCAGACAGAGAGAGTAGACTTTAAAATAAAGACTATTACAAGAGACAAGGAAGGACACTACATAATGATCAAAGGATCAATCTAAGAAGAAGATATAACAATTATAAATGTTTATGCGCCCAACATAGGAGCACATCAATACATAAGGCAAATGCTAACAACCATGAAAGGGGAAATCGACAGTAACACAAAAATAGTAGGGGACTTTAACACCCCACTTACACCAATGGACAAGTCATCCAAACAGAAAATAAATAAGGAAACACAAGCTTTAAATGACACAATAGACCAATAGATTTAATTGATATTTATAGAACATTCTACTGAAAGTGGCAGAATGCACTTTCTTCTCAAGTGCACATGGAACATATTCCAGAATAGATCACATCTTGGGTCACAAATCAAGCTTTGGAAAATTTAAGAAAGTTGAAATCATATCAAGCATCTTTTCTGACCACAACACTATGAGACTGGAAATCAATTACAAGAAAACAACTGTGAAAAACACAAATACATGGAGGCTAGACAGTGTGCTCCTAAATAACCAAGAGATGACTGAATAAATCAAAGAAGAAATAAAATTACCTAGAAAAAAATGACAATAAAAACACGATGACCCAAAACCTATGAGGCACAGCAAAAACAGTTCTAAGAGGGAAGTTTATAGCATTCAATCTCACCACAAGAAAAAAGAAAAATCTCAAATAAACAATCTAACCTGACACCTAAAGCAACTAGTGAAAGAACAAAGGAAACACAAAGTCAGTAGAAGGAAAGAATTCATAAAGATCAGAGCAGAAATAAATGAAATGGAACCAAGAAAACAATAGCAAAGATCAATAAAACTAAGAGATGGTTCTTTGAGAAGATAGAGAAAATAGATAAACCCTTAGCCAGACTCATCAAGAAAAAAGGGAGAGGACACAAATCATAAAATTAGAAATGAAAAAGGAGAAATCACAACTGACACCACAGAAATACAAAGGATTATAAGAGACTACCACAAACAATTATATGCTAATAAAATGAACAACCACGAAGAAATAGACAAATTCTTGGAAAGGTACACTTTTCCAAGACTGAACCAGGAAGAATTAGAAAATAGAAACAGACCTATCACAAGTAATGGAATTGAAACTATAATTAAGAATCTCCCAACAAACCAAAGTCCAGGACCAGAGGGCTTCACAGGCGAATTCTATCAAACTTTTAGAGAAAAGCTAACACTGATACTTCTCAAACTCTTCCAAAAAATTGCAGAGGGAAGAACACTCCCAAATTCATTCTAAGAAGCCACCATCACCCTGACACCAAACCTAGAAAAAGATATCACAAAACAAGAAAATTATAGACCAATATCACTGATGAACATAGACACAAAAATCCTCCACAAAACACCAGCAAACAGAATCTAAAAACATATTAAAAGGACTATACACCATGATCAAGTGGGATTTATACCATGAACGCAAGGATTCTTCAATATACATAAATCAATCAATATGATTCACTGTATTAACAAATTAAGGAAAAAAACATATTATAATCTCAATAGATACAGAAATAGCCTTTGAAAAAAATTTAACTCCCACTTATGATAAAAACTCTCCAGAAAATGGGCATAGATGGAACTGAATTCAACATAATAAAGGCCATATATGAGAAATCCACAGCAAACAACATACTCAATGGTGAAAAACTGAGAGCATTTCCACTAAGATCAGGAACAAGACAAGGATGTCCACTCTCGCCACTGTTATACACCATAACATTGGAAGTCCTAGCTATGGCAATCAGAGAATAAAAAGGAATACAAATTGGAAAAGAAGAAACAAAACTATCACTGTTTGCAGATGCAATGATACTCTATATAAAGAATCCTAAAGATGCTACCAGACAACTTCTAGAACTAATCAATGAATTTGGTAAAGTTGCAGGATACAAAACTTATGCATAGAAATCTCTGGCATTCCTATACACTAACAGTGAAAAATTAGAAATAAATTAAGGACACACTCCCATTTACCATCACCACAAAAAGAATAAAATACTTAAGAATAAACCTACCTAAGGAGGCGAAAGACTTGCACTCAGAAAACTATAAAACACTGATGAAAGAAATCAAAGATGACATAAACAGATGGAGAAATATACCATGTTTTTAGATTGGAAGAATCAATACTGTCGAAATGTCTATACTCCCCAAAGCAATCTATAGTTTCAATGTAATCCCTGTCAAATTTCCAATGGCATACTTCACAGAATTAGAAAAATTTTTTTTACAATTCTTATGGAAATACAAAAGCCTCTGAAGAGCAAAAGCAATCTTGAGAAAGAAAACCAGAGCTGGAGGAATCAGGCTCCCCAACTTCAAACTATACAACAAAGCTACAGTAATCAAGACAGTATGGTACTCGCACAAAACCAGAAATATAGATCAACGGACTGGATAGAAAGTCCAGAGATAAACGCATGTACATATGGTGATCTAATTTATGACAAAGGAGGCAAGAACAAACAATGGAAAAAATACACCCTCTTCAATAATTGTTGTTGAGAATACTGGACAGCTACATGTAAAATAATGAAATTATAACACTCCCTAACACCATATATAAAAATAAAGTCCAAGTGGATTAAAGATCTAAATGTAAGACCAGACACTATAAAACTCTTAGAGAAAAACACTATTTGACATAAACCACAGCAAGTTCTTTTTTGACCCACCTCCTAGAGTAATGAAAACAAAAACAAACAAATGGGACTTAATTAAACTTAAAAGCTTTTGCACAGCAAAGGAAACCATAAACAAGGCAAAAATACAATCCTCAGAATGGGAGAAAATATTTTCAAATGAAACAACAGGCAAAGTATTAACCTCCAAAATATACAAACAGCTCATGGAGCTCAATATCAAAAGAATAAACAATCTAATTAAAAATTCGGCAGACGACCTAAATAGACATTTCACCAAAGAAGACATACAGATGGCCAAGAGGCACATGATGAGATGCTCATCATCACTAATTATTAGAGAAATGCAAATCAAAACTACAATGAGGTATCACCTCACAGCAGTCAGAATGGCCATTATCAAAAAATATAGAAACAATAATGCTTGAAAGGGTATGGTGAAAAGGGAACCCTCCTGCAGTGTTGGTGGGAATGTAAATTGATACAACCACTATGGGGAACAGTATGGAGGTTCCTTAAAAACTGAAAATAGAACTAACATATGACCCAGCAATCCCACTTCTGAGCATATACCCTGAGAAAACCATAATTCAAAAAGAGACATGTACCACAGTGTTCATTGCAACATTATTTAGAATAGCCAGGAAATGGAAGCAACCTAAATGTCCATCAACAGATGAATGGATAAAGATGTGGCACATATATACAATGGAATATTACTCAGCCATAAAAAGAAATGAAATTGAGTTATTTGTAGTGAGGTGAATGGACATAGAGTCTGTCACACAGAGTGAAGTGAGTCAGAAATAGAAAAACAAATACCATACACTAACGCATATATATAGAATCTAAAAAAAAAAAAAATGGTACTGATGAACCTCGTGGCAAGGTAGGAATAAAGAAGTAGACCTAGAGAATGTACCTGAGGACATGGGGAAGGGAAGCATAAGCTGGGACAAAGTTAGACAATAGCACTGACATATATACACTACCAAATGTAAAATAGCTAGCTAGTGGGAAGCAGCAGCATAGCATAGGGAGATCAGCTCAGTGCTTTGTGACCACCTAGAGGGGTGGGATAGGGACGGTGGGAGGGAGGCTCAAGAGGGAGGTGATATGGGGATATATGTATGCATATGGCTGATTCACTTTGTAGTGCAACAGAGGCTAGCACAGTATTGTGAAGCAGTTATACTCCAATAAAGGCATATTAAATAAACAAATAAATAAAAGAAGAAAACCTAAATAAATAAATAAAGACTATATATCTCATACCTCAGAGGTAATTATTGTTTATAATTACATTGCTTCTTTTCCAACAGATGCAAGCAAGTTTATATAGCTAGAATATGCTGTACATAAAAATTTGGTCACTTTCTTCACTTAACTTCACCAGTGGTTTCTTGCGTAATAAATATAACTTCAGTCACTGCGTAAGAAGTTCAGTTTTTAGCCTGAGAAGGCATTTTCTCTCTTTCAAACAATGTATCTGAAAGGCTCAAGGAATGTGAATCAATCAGCTGAAGATTCATTGATTAAATTCACAATCCTTGAGAAAAATATCAGTATCCAAAGAAAAATATCAGTATAAAAATACCTTTTCACTTTAAAAAATACATATCCTGGGTAAAAGCAAGGGATAAATGTCACCAAAATAAGTAACTGTCCTCTCTACCTTTATACCTTTACCTCCTGGTTTGCTTTTCACCTTCTTGTTTTTCACTGAATATATGTATGTGTCAGCTAGTTTTGCCTAGAATAACTAACTCATCAAGGACATGAATCTTATGGTCTCTTCTTACTTTTTTCAAGGTCTCGCCCCCCAAACCTCAGTCTATTTAGATATCAGCATAACATGAAAAAATACCTATTCCAGAATAAAAATGTATTAAATATATATGTGCATTTTTGATACATATAATATTAAAGCTGTGCATAGAGTCCTATATGCAATCTGTGTCTTCTATAAAAATAAAAGCCCTATCTCTCTATTATGGATTGTAGATAAGGCCTAATATTCTCATTAATTAATCTTGCTGCTAATGAACTCCTATCCATGCTTACTAAAATCTCACACCAAACTCTTAGGTACCATATAAAGGATAATTGCCCAAACAGAACACTTTATTCCTTTTGGCCTAGACAGGTTATAGGCAAATTCCAACCAGTTTTGGATACTTTGCAATGTATTATTATTAATAATAATCTTGGCACTAAAATATTAATATAACATATTCAATAGGCCTCTTTGGGAAATGCTGTTCTTATTCTTTTAAAAAAAACACAATATTAAAAAGATGATAGTTGAAACTATAATATAGATGTAAATTCAGTCTAAGAATCTGAATGAACTTATCTCATTGACAATTTGTGATTTAGCTGTCCAGATCCACCTTTGGGAAAAGCGATATTCCCCTGTGTTACTCAGGAGCATAAAATGAGTTTTGAGTTGCCAAAACTTTCATTAAAACTTTATGTAAAAATTCTCTAGAGCATGGAACTTGCATAAGACCTTACCATGAATGAATTAGGCATGTCAGTTCCTATATTCACCCTGCTTTTATGTTTAGTTTTTAAGCATATTTACAGTGAGATCCTCATAAGCTTATTATGCTGTAAATGTATTTAAAAAGATGTTTACTGAATCACTGAATGAAAAAGTCTTAAAGAGGCTCAATTTATATGTATTAATATATAACCAAAACCCTCAAATATGATTCACCAACAAAATTTGAAATCATTCAAAGACATAAACAGATTTACTGAAATCTTCAGTACATATAGCACCCAGACACTGTAAATTAAAGTTTAGGGTTTAGGAAGAAATTTATATAGTTCAAACATTTAAAGTAGCCTATTAAGCAGGCCTAATCTTCTGAACCAGAATCAAGAAATCCAAGGTAAGAATTTCCTGAAGACAAAGTCCTCTTTATGCCTATATATTCTTTTTTTTTTTAAACATCTTTATTGGAGTATAATTGCTTTACAATGGTGTGTTAGTTTCTGCTTTAAAACAAAGTTAATCAGCTATATATATACATACATCTCCATATCTCCTCTCTCTTGCCTCTCCTTCCTACACTCCCTATCCCACCTCTCTGGATGGTAACAAAGCAGCAAGCTGATCTCCCTGTGCTATGTGGCTGCTTCCAACTAGCTATCGAGTTTACATTTGGTAGTGTATATATGTCCATGCCACACTCTCATTTGTCCCAGCTTGCCCTTCCCCCTCCCTGTCTCCTCAAGTTCATTCTCTACGTCTGCATCTTTATTCCTGTTCTGACCCTATGTTCTTTAGAACCATTTTCTCTTTTGTTTTTTAGGTTCCATATATATATGTTAGCATATGATATTTGTTTTTCTCTTTCTGGCTTACTTCACTCTGTATGACAGGCTCTAGGACTATCCACCTAACTACAAATAACTCAGTTTCATTTCTTTTATCCCTGAGTAATATTCAATTGTATACATGTACCACATCTTTATCCATTCATCTGTCGATGGATACTTGGGTTGCTTCCATGGCCTCGCGATTGTAAATAGAGCTGCAGTGAACATTGTAGTACATGACTCCTTTTGAATTATGGTTTTCTCAGGGATATATGCCCAGTAGCAGGGTTGCTGGGTCGTACGGTAGATCTATTTTTAGGTTGTTATGGAACCTCCATACTGCTCTCCATAGTGGCTGTATCAATTTACATTCCCACCAACAGTGCAGGAGTGTTCCCTTTTCTCCACACCCTCTCCAGCATTTATTGTTTGTAGATTTTTGATGATGGCCATTCTGACAGGTGTGAGGTGATACCTCACTGTAATTTTGATTTGCATTTCTCTAATGATTAGTGATGTTGAGCATCCTTTCATGTGTTGGGTGGCCATCTGTATGTCTTCTTTGGAGAAATGTCTATTTAGGTCTTCTGCCCATTTTTGGATTGGGTTGTTCATTTTTCTGATATTGAGCTGCATGAGCTGCTTGTAAATTTTGGAGATTAATCCTTTGTCAGTTGCTTCATGTACAAATATTTTCTCCCATTCTGACAGTTGTCTTTTCATCTTGTTTATGGTTTCCTTTGCTGTGCAAAAGTTTTTAAGTTTCACTAGGTCCCATTTGTTTATTTTTGTTATTATTCCAATTTCTCTATGAGGTGGGTCAAAAAGGATCTTACTGTGATTTATGTCATAGAGGGTTCTGCCTATGTTTTCCTCTATGAGTTTTACAGTGTCTAGCCTTACATTTAGGTCTTTAAGCCATTTTGAGTTTATTTTTGTCTATGGTGCTAGGGAGTATTCTAATTTCATTCTTTTACATGTAGCTGTCCAGTTTTCCCAGCACCACTTATTGAAGAGGCTGTCTTTTCTCCATTGTATATTTTTGCCCCCTTTATCAAAAATAAGGTGACCATATGTGTGTGGGTTTATCTCTGGGCTTTCTATCCTGTTCCATTAATCTATATTACTGTTTTTCACCAATACCATCCTGTGTTGATTACTGTAGCTTTGTAGTATAGTCTGAAGTCTGGGAGCCTGATTCCTCTACCTATGTTTTTCTTTTTCAAGATTGCTTTGGCTATGCAGGGTCTTTTGTGATTCTATACAAATTGTGAAATTTTTTGTTCTAGTTCTGTGAAAAATGCCATTGGTAGTTTGATAGGGATTGCATTGAATCTGTAGATTGCTTTGGCTAGTATACTCATATTCACAATTTGATTCTTCCACTCCAAGAACATAGTGTACCTCTCCAACTCTTTGTATCATCTTTAATTTCTTTCATCAGTCTCATACAGTTTTCTGCATACAGGTCTGTTGTCCCTTTAGGTAGGTTTATTCCTAGGTATTTTATTCTTTTTGTTGTAGTGGTAAATGGGAGTGTTTCCTTAATTTCTTTCAGATTTTTCATCACTAGTGTATAGGAATGGAAGAGATTTCTGTGCATTAATTTTGTATCCTGCTACTTTATCAAATTCATTGATTCTCTCTAGTAGTTTTCTAGTAGCATCTTTAGGATTCTCTATGTATAATATGTCATCTGAAAACAGTGAGAGCTTTAGTTCTTCTTTTCCAAATTGGATTCCTTTTATTTCTTTTTCTTCTCTGATTGCTGTGGCTAAAATTTCCAAAACTATGTTGAATAATAGAGTGAGAGTGGGCAATCTTGCCTTGTTCCTGATCTTAGAGGAAATTGTTTCAGTTGTTCACCACTGAGAATGATGTTGGCTGTGGGTTTGTCATGTATGGCTTTATTATTTTGAGGTAAGTTCCCACTTTCTGGAGGGTTTTTTTTATCATAAATTAGTGTTGAAATTTTTCAAATGCTTCTTCTGCATCCATTGAGATGATCATATGGTTTTTCTCCTTCAGTTTGTAATATGGTGTATCACATTTTTGATTTGCGTAAATTGAAGAATCCTTGCATTCCTGGGATAAACCCCACTTGATCATTGTGTATGATCCTTTCAATGTGCTCTTGGACTCTGTTTGCTAGTAATTTTTTGAGGATATTTTCATCTTTATTCATCAGTGATATTGGCCTGTAGTTTTCTTTCTTTGTGACATCTTCATCTGGTTTTGGTATCAGGGTGATAGTGGCCTCATAGAATGAGTTTGGGAGTTTTCCTCCATCTGCTATATTTTGGAAGAGTTTGAGAAAGTTGGGTGTTATCTGTCCTCTAGATGTTTGATACAATTCGCTGGTGAAGCCATCTGGTCCTGGGCTTTTGTTTGTTCGAAAATTTTTAATCACAGTTTCAATTTCAGTGCTTGTGATTGTTCTGTCCATATTTTCTATTTCTTCCTGGTGCAGTCTCAGAAGGTTGTGCTTTTCTAAGAATTTGTCCATTTATTCCAGGCTGTCCATTTTATTGACATATAGTTGTTTGTAGTAATCTATCATGATCTTTTGTGCTTCTGCAGTGTCAGTTGTTACTTCTCCTTTTTCATTTCCAATTCTATTGATTTGATTCCTCTCCCTTTTTCTCTTGATGAGTCTGTCTAATGTTTTATCCATTTTGTTTATCTTCTCAAAGAATCAGCTTTTAGTTTTATTGATCTTTGCTATCATTTCCTTCCTTTCCTTTTCATTTATTTTTGATCTGATCTTATGATTTCTTTCCTTCTGCTAACTTTGGTGTTTCTTTGTTCTTCTTTCTCTAATTGCTTAGATGTAAGTTATGTTGTTTATTTGAGATGTTTCTTGTTTCTTGTGGTAGGATTGTATTGCTAAAAACTTCACTCTTAGAGCTGCTTTGGCTGCATCCTATAGGTTTTGGGGTGTCATGTTTTCATTGTCATTTGTTTCTAGGTATTTTTTGATTTCCTCTTTGATGTCTTCATTAATACCTTGGTTATCAAGTAGTGTATTGTTTAGCCTCCATGTGTTTGTATTTTTACAGGTTTTCTCCTGTAATTGATATGTAGTCATAGTGCTGTGGTCAGAAAAGATACCTGATATGATTTCAATTATATTAAATTTACCAAGTCTTAATTTGTGACCCAAGATATGATCTATCCTGGATAATGTTCTATGAGCACTTGAAAAGAAAGTGTATTCTGTTGTTTTGGAATGGAATGTCCTATAAATAGCAACTAAGTCCTTCTTGTTTAATGTATCATTTAAAGCTTGTGCTTCCTTATTTATTTTCATTTTGGATGATCTGTCCGTTGTTGAAAGTGGGGTATTAAATCTCCTACTATGATTGTGTTACTGTCACTTTCCCCTTTTATGATTGTTAACATTTGCCTTATGTAAAGAGGTGCTCCTATGTTGGGTACATAAATATTTACAATTGTCATATCTTCTTCTTGGATTGATCCCTTGATCCTTATGTATTATCCTTCATTGTCTCTTGCAATAGTCTTTGTTTTAAAGTCTATTTTGTCTGATATGAGAATTGCTACTCCAGCTTTCTTTTGATTTCCGTTTGCATGGAATATCTTTTTCCATCTCTTCACTTTCAGTCTGTATGTGTCCCTCAGTCTGAAGTGGGTCTCTTGTAGACAGCATATATATGGGTCTCAGTTTTGTATCCATTCAGCCAGTCTGTGTCTTTTGGTTGGAGCATTTATACCATTTAAATTTAAGGTGATTATCAATATGTATGTTCCTATTACGATTTTCTAAATATTTTGGGTTTGTTTTTCTATGTCTTTTCCTTCTCTTGTGTTTCCTGCTTAGAGAAGTTTTTTTAGCACTTGTAAAGCTGGTTTGGGGGTGCTGAATTCTCTTAGCTTTTGCTTGTCTGTAAAGTTTTTAATTTTCTGTTGAATCTGAATGAGATCCTTGCTGTGTAGAATAATGTTGGTTGTAAGTTTTTCCGTTTCATCACTTTAGATATGTCCTGTAACTCCCTTCTGGCTTGCAGAGTTTTTGCTGAAGGATCAGCCGTTAACCTTATAGGGATTCCTTTGTATGTTATTTGTTTTTTTTTTTTCCCTTGCTGCTTTTAATATTTTTTATTTGTATTTAATTTTTAATAGGTTGATTAATATGTGTCTTGTCCTGTTTCTCCTTGGATTTACCCTCTATGGAACTCTGTGCTTCCTGGACTTGATTGACTATTTCCTTTCCCAAATTTTGGAAGTTTTCAACTATAATCTCTTCAACTATTTTCTCAGTTACTTTCTTTTCTCTTCTTCCTCTGCGACCCCAATAGTTTGAGTACTGGTTTGTTTAATGCTGCCCCAGAGGTCTCTGATACTGTCCTCAATTCTTTTCATTCTTTTTTCTTTATTCTGCTATTTTATCTGCTATTTTTTCCACTATTTTATCTTCCAGGTCACTTATCATTTCTTCTGCCTCAGTTATTCTGCTATTGATTCCTTCTAGAGAATTTTTATTTCATTTATTGTAGTGCTCATCGTTTGTTTGCTCTTTAGTTTTCTAGATCCCTGTTAAACATTTCTTTTTTTTATTCTATTTCCAAGATTTGGGATCATCTTTACTATCATTACTCTGAATTCTTTTTCAGGTAGACTGCCTATTTCCTCTTCATTTGTTTGCTCTGATGGGTTTTTACCTTTCTCCTTCATGTTCTGTGTGTTTCTTTGTCTTTTCATTTTGCTTCACTTACTGTGTTTGGGGTCTCCTTTTCACAGGCTACAGGTTTGTAGTTTTCATTGTTTTTGGTGTCTGTCCCCAGTAGGTAAGGTTAGTTCAGTGGGTTGTGTAGGCTTCCTGGTGAAGGGGATTGGTGCCTGTGTTCTGGTGGATGAGACTGGATTGGTCTTTTTGGTGTGCAGGACCAGATCCCGTGGTATGTTTTGGGGTGTCTGTGACCTTATTATGATTTTAGGCAGCATCTCTGCTCATCGTTTGGGTTGTGTTCCTGCCTTGCTAGTTGTTGGCATAGGGTGTCTAGTGTTGTAGCTTGCTATTCATTTAGTGGATCTGGGTCTTAACATTGAGACGGAGATCTCTAGGAGAGCTTTTGCCATTTGATATTACATGAAGCCAGGAGGCCTCTGGTGGACCAATGTCCTGAACTCGGCTCTCCCACCTCAATGGCACAGGCATTACACCCGGCTGGAGCACGAAGACCCTGTCAGCCACATGGCTCAGAAGAAAAGGGAGAAAAAAAGAAAGTAGGAAAGAAATAAAGAAAGAAAGAAAGAAAGAAGAGAAAAGAAAGTTATTAAATTAAAATTTTTAAAAAATATTATTTTTTTAAAAAATTAAAAAGTAATAAAAGAAGAAAAAAAGAGAAAGAAAACATAGAGCAACTAAACCCAAAACCAAATCCACCAGTGATAACAAGTGCTAAAAACTATGCTAAAATAAGAAAAGAAAGGCAGAGAGAACTCAGGAAAAATGGTAAAAGCAAAGCTATACAGACACAATCACTCAAAGAAGCAGACACATCCACTCACAAAAAGAGAAAATGGAAAAAAAAATTATATATATATGTATATATATATATATATATATATATATATATATATAAAAAGGAAGAGAGCAACCAAATCAATAAACAAATCTACCAATGATAATAAACTTTAAATACTAAACTAAGATAAACATAAAACCAGAAACAAATTAGATTCAAGAAGCAAACTCCAGGTGTACAGTTGCTCCCAATGTCCACCCCCTCTCTTTTGGGATGATTCATTGTCTATTCAGGTATTCTACAGATGCAGGGTAAATCAAGTTAATTGTAGAGATTTAATCCACTGCTCCTGAGGCTGCATGGAGAAATTTCCCTTTTTCCTCTTTGTTCACACAGCTCCTGGGGTTCATCTTTGGATTTTACCCTGCCTCTGCCTGTAGATCACCCTCTGGCATCTGTTCCTGACCCAGACATGATGGGGTTAAAGTAGCAGCTGATTTGGGGGCTCTGGCTTCCTCAAGCTGGGGGGAGGGAGGTATACAGAATGTGAGGTGAGCCTGTGGCAACAGAAGCTGGCGTGACGTTGCAAAAGCCTGAGGCATTCTGTGTGTTCTCCTGGTGAAGTTGTCCCTGGATCACGGGACCCTGGTAGTGGTGAGCTGCACAGGCTACCAGGAGGGGAGGTGTGGATAGTGACCTGTGCTTGCACACAGGCTTCTTGGTGGCTACAGTAGCAGCCTTAGCATCTCATTCCCATCTCTGGTGTCCACGCTGATAGCCATGTATTGCGCCCATCTCTGGAGCTCATTTAGGCAGTGCTCTGAATCCCCTCTCCTCACACATCCTGAAACAATGGTCTCTTGCCTCTTAGGCATTCTGTTCTCATCATTTCTACTAATATCCTATCAAATACCTCTCCAAGTCAAGGTATGGGGAAGTATACTCTTTCCATTAAGGCAGAGGAGAAGGATGGAAAGTTTACTTTAAAATGTGCTAACCCACTCCACAAACTCTTATTTTGAGTAGTATTTAACAGTTTTCATAACATTTTCATTTGCCTTACTTATTTAATTCTAATTTAGTTTTATGGGTAAAGAAATTCAAGTCCTAGTTTTGTTCCTCTTTAACTGGTATTATTTACTCAGTGGTAGGATATAGTCAAGAGGTGGGGGAAAGAGATATTTCTTAGTTTTGGTTTTATTTAGGTGCCCCCAATTTATACTCAGAGCAGAATTTCTCAACGAATAATAAAGCTAACTTTTCCAAGAAGCTTATAAACTCTCACTGGACTTTGAGTTTTTAGTTTCTAGGCAACTTCCTTCTAAAATTCTGTTTAAGGTCTCTTCCAATGCATTATGCTGCTTGAAATAGAAGACTCTCCAAGTCTCCTGTCCATGGAGTCTGCTTCTGACTTATAAGTGCAACCTCTACAGACTCCACTGTGTAAAAGTATCTATAGAGCTGGACCACTTAACACAATATTGTTTGACAGTCACTACTTTTTTATCTTGGAGATGCATAGTCCACTCCTCAGCCAATGAATATATGTCCTACTGAACTTGAGATGTCCTATTTTATACAAAGTTATGCCCACGCTGGTAATGAAACAAAAACAGGGGTTGACATACCAAAGGAGAATATCCTTATGTGGCTTACATTCAGTTCCTATCATCCCCAGAATCTTTAACATCTCTTAAAAATAGGCTAATTGCCTCAGAGAGTTTCATCCTTCCAAGACTGTGAAAACTCATAATAATGACTATCCATTCACCTTTAGTGCTGAAGACTGTCTCCAGGAGACATTTCATTGTTAGACACCTTTAGAGATTATAGACACTCAATACAACAGCCACCACTTCTAACTCCTGTCTAGTCTCCTCCTTGTCTCTGGGTAATATTTGCTTGTGTTCTCACAAACTAAATTATAAACCCCCTCAGGATAAGAACATTTTTATCTGCCCATTGTATAGTTTTAGACTCCTGAAGTAAGGAAGGCCAGGAACAAGGAACAGAAAAAACTGTCACTGCCTAAATTCATTTGTTACACTAATTAAATTTACTTCTCAGTCAGGGATGCGTGTGCTTATGCAAGCTTCATTAAATCCATAATTATTTCAGGCCAACAAATAGTCCAGGGGTGCTAGCACAGGATATCCTATGGGATCTTGCCCTAGGTTTATAACTCCCCTCTCAACTTCCATCCCTCTGACTTTGCCATAACAAACTATATATGGTCTCCAGTCTTTTTTTCATAGTTTATATTTGCCAATGTGCTGGATATTCTGTCTAGGCTTGCTATCTTTAGCCTGACAATACCTCAAATCTCAGCTTGAGCATGACTTCTACTAGAATATTGTCCTTGATCCCAAAATCTGGGTCAGAGACCTATCTGTGTTCCCACCATGTGATATGACTATGTCTACCTTGATGTTTACCATACTGTAATTATTGACTACTCTGCATGGTTCTACTAAATCGTCAGTCTCTAAAGGACAGAAGTCTTATTGGACCTGACTTTTTGTTTCCAGAACCTATGGGTTCTAGCACAACATAGGCCTTCAATACATGCTTATTAAATAAATGAATGGGCATTTTAAAAATTACGGAGATGCTTCTGCTAATACAACTCAAAGCTTTTCAATTCATGTGTATGTGTGTGTGTGTGTGTGTGTGTGTGTGTGTGTGTTTTCTCATATAGTTACATCTATGAAGAATACTGTTATTCCTCCCCCTCTTCCTAAATTCTATTGATTCTTCAGGGCCTTTCCCTAGAACCACCCACTGCAGTTCAGGAGGCATTATTTCAGCCACTCAACCATTCTTTTGAACTTTACAATCTATTGTCTTAATAATCCATTATATTTTTTTCATTCTATATTTTAGTAACATTTTCCTAACTATAAAATACGTGTTCATTTTGGAAGTTATAAAATATAAAAGATAAAGATATTATGTTTTTCCTTAACTGGAGATGATCATTGTAAACATTTTAAAACTTATGTATGACTAAGAGTTTTTTATAGTTTTGTGTTTTCCTTTTCCTGCTACTATTATAGCATTTGTACTTTCCAGTTAAACAACATTGTCTATAAAATACAAGAAAAAAAAACATGTAGAGTTATTTCCCCACTTAAGATTGTCATTGTCAGTAACGTTTGCATACTAAGCATGCTGGCAACCATCTTGACTTTGCATTTAGATTCCAGTGGAAATCTAAAAAGAGATACAGAGTAAGTAAAATAAAGCTTTATACTTTTTAAAATGTTATTATTTAGTACAGCTAAATCTGACTAAAATTTTCAAAAAGTTTTCATAACTTTCATAACAGTCTCAAAGGGAAACTCCCAAAAATATATATCATAAATTTCTGAAATAGTCATTGATATTAAAATTTCTGAGATTAAAATAAATTTTTCTATTTGGTAAAATCCACCAAATCTCTCTCCCTCCTGTTCTCTCTCATTCTCTCTCTCACTAAATGGTAGTGTTTTATTGTTGTCATCATCATTATATTTTTCTCATTTGTTCCACACTGACTAAAAACTTCTGTCTGGGTTTCTATTTCAGATCCTTGATTATCTTTGGCAAAATAAATCAATTATTATGATCTGGGTCAGGTAAGATATACTTCACTATGGATTTGGGTTTGTCAACTCTTTCTTTTGCTCTAATTCCATTTGATGTGTAGGTTGTTCGTCTAGTCTGCAATTTGAATAATAAGGGCAAGTCACTGGGGTCAGAGATGGAGAGCAAGAATTTAGGAAACAGCTAAAGAGATATTTAGAAGACAAAATTGAAAGGAATTAGAGTAGTCAAATATCTGGAGTATCTGAACATAGAAAACACTTGAGTATTGGTTCTCCTGGATAATATTTTGATGCAAATTTGAACAAAATGAAATCTTTATATTCATATGATATCATATGAATATAAAGACTTTTCTCATTACCAAAGAATATATGCTTGCTATCAAAAATTTGCACAACAGAAATGTGGAAAGGAGCAAAAGCAAATAACCCCATTTTCACACCCCAAAGAAGATCCACTATTAGCGGTTTGGTCATTCTAATTATTTTTTTTTCCACATTGCAGAATCTTATGAACTACAAAACAAGGTGCTTGAATTTTACCTGAATGGTAATAAAATACAATTTAGGTGTAGGGAGTTGCAGGAATAAAGAAAATGCTTATATTGTATTATACATGACAGATATAAAGACACGTTTTGTTTTGCTTTCCTAAAATGTATTCCTTGTTCCTGAAGGAGTCTGTTATCCTGTGCTACAGTCATATAAATAATCTAATGCTTCAGATGTCCATCTAGGGCTGTTGGGGAAGAAGAACTTTCTACCAGTTCCCTCTGGGCTTACACTAAGACATCACATTGCAGTCACTTCAAAGCTAACAAGAGCACTGCCACGCTGCTCCATGTATGGATAGAGGCTCAAGAGCACAGTTTGATGATGTTTGTGCGACAGATGTGCCTGTGCATTAAGCACAACTTGACAGTTAACAGATGATGAACTATCCTTTCAATCACAATGCTGTCAAAAAAACGTACATGGTAACGTGCTTTCCTAGTCCCCCGACTCTTTTTGAGAGTGGTAAGGTTGAGAGAGCACGAGGAAACTGAATAAACTTCTGACAATATCCACATTGTTATGCAGTGGAAATTGAGCTTCACTTTTCTTTACCTTAATCATAATTCAGGATCTCCATAATCTCAGGTGAATAAAAAACAAATGATGAAAGACAATGAAAAAATTCCACATACATATTATTTCAACTACTCTCCAACTCTCTCCCTGCCCAGCAGTTTTTAAAGTGAAAGGAATTAGTAGAGTCTATGTCTACACTCTACCAGCTGGATGCAGACCTGTTCCCTCATTGCCTTCAAGTATTTTCAGGAAAGGTATCTCTGATCACCCTTACACTTCACCATCTAGCCCCTTTAATTACTCATTTTTTCCATAGTATCTATCTTCTTCTATTACACTTTTTATATGTATTTATTTTACCTTTTATCTGCCCCCTCATACACACACTAGCATGCAAGCTCTAAGAGGGCAGTCTTTATCTACAGTACTATTTTTCAATAGGCACATAATTTAGAATAGTACCTGATGCATTGTAGATGATTAACAAATATTTGTTGAATGAATTAAACTTAGTTTTAATCAATTAAAACATGAATGAAATATTAAATTTATAATAAAATGATTACAAATGGTTACAGATCTGTATATTTGTTTAGATGTTTTTATACAGCCAAGTATGCAATCTACAACTAAAAACAATTTTACTTCTTCCTTTCCCAATCTGATGTTTTTATTTCTGTTCTTGCCTTATTGCATAACTGGGTCCTTTAGCAGAGTACTGAATACAAGTGGTAAGAAGAGATATCCTTGAATTATTCCAGAACTTATGGGCAAAGGATCCAGACTTTTACCATTGAGATGATACCTACAAGATTTTACAGATGACCTTCAATGAGATTAAAGAAGGCTCCTCTATACCTAGATTCCAGAAAACTTTTATCAGAAATGGATGGTGGATTTTGACTGCTTTTGTGTGCTTATTGAGATAATCTGATAATACTTTTTTTTTAGTTTGTTAATATGGTGAATTGCATTATTGATTTTCCCTATATTATTATTGTGGTAAAATACAAACAACACTAGCCATCTTAACCATTTCTACGTGTACAGCTCAGTGGTATTACGTACATTCATAATGTTATTCAACCATCAGCACCATCCATATCCAAAACTCTTTTCATCTTGTGAAACTAAAACTGTACCCATTAAATAATAATTCCCCATTCCCCTCTCCCCCCAGCCACTATGAACCACCATTCTATTTCTGTTTCCATGACTGTGACTACTGATGTTGAGTACCTCATGTAAGTGGAAGCATATAATATTTGTCTTTTTGTAACTGGCATATTTAAATTAACATAATGGACTCAAGGTTTATCCATATCGTAGCCTGTGTCAGAATTCCCTTCCTTTTTAAGACTGAATACTATTCTACTTTATAAATATACCACATTTTGCTTATCCATAGATCCATCAATGGAACCTTAGTTTTCTTCTGCATTTTAGCTATTGTGAATAACGCTGCTATGAATATAAGTGTGCAAATCTAATAATGTGGTAACTCTGGAAATCAGAGCCTTCCCCTTTACCAGGTTTTGTTGTTTTGTGTTTTGTATATTGTTTCTGTTTTTTGATTGCTGTAGTCTATCTCTGTGCTTAGGATCAGTCTGTGGTGTAAATTTAAGGTCTTCTCAGGTGTTTTCTAAGCCTTCCCCTTGGGTATGTGTAGTAACTTTCTAATTTTCCTCTTATATGCAATTGCTTTTGAATGACCTAATCTCTAATATCTGACCCCCAAAAGAGGGAAGAGAGCAAAATAAACAGGAAGGGAAGGGCACTCACCCTTTAAATCCTCTAGAAGTCACTTTAACCTTCTGAGGAGGAGCTTGCAACAATGGGAGAGCTGCAACAACAATATCTGCCCACCCTTTTGGCCATGGCTCTGTGATCAGAAGTAGCAATCAGGGACCAGAGAACAGATTCCCAATACTTGTAGTACAGAGTCCTTTTTGTCCACCCTGGATCCTGAAAACTTTGCACAAGCTGCTCTGAGAACATGTTCACAACTTCTTGCCACATAGCTGAGGGCAGGGGTGTTAAAATCTGCTACTGTGCTAAGAGCTGAAATTGACTGAAATTAACCACAATTTACAGGCATACCTCATTTTATTGCATTGCACTTTATTGCACTTCTCAAATATTGCATTTTTTACAAACTGTAGGTTTGAGGCAAGCCAGCATCAACATGTCAGTGCTATTTTTCCAACAGCATTTGCACACTTCATGTCTGTGTCACTTTTTTGGTAATTCTCACAATATTTCAAGCGTTTTCATTAATTTTATATTTGTTATGGTAATCTGTGATTAGTGATCTTTGATGTTACCATTGTAATTGTTTTGGGGCACCACAAACTGCGCCATATAAGACAGAGAACTTAATTGATAAATGCCATGTATGAACACATGAATGATAAGAAAGTGAAGCAGCCTTATTGCTGAGATGAAAAAAGTTTGGTGATCTGGATAGATGATCAAACTAGCCACAACATTTCTAAAGCTTAATCCAGAGCAAGGCCCTACTCTTTTTAATTTTTTGAAGGCTCAGAGAGGTGATGAAGCTACAGAAGAAAATATGAAGCTAGCAGAGGTTGGTTCATTAGGTTTAAAGAAACAAGCCATTTCTATAACATCAAAGTGCAAGAATGAAGTAGCAATTACTGATGTAGAAGGTGAAGCAAGTTATCCAGAAGACCTAGCTAAGATAATTAATGAAGGTAACTATACTACACAGTGGATTTTCAGTGTAGTTGAAAAAGCCTTATATTGGAAGAAGTTGCCATCTAGGACATTCATAGCTAGAGGGGAGAAGTCAATACCTGGCATCAAAGCTTCTAAGACAGGCTGAATCTTTTATTAGGGGCTAATATAGCTGGTGACTTTAAGTCAATTTTCATTTATCATTCTGAAAATCCTAGGACCTTTAAAAATTATGTTAAATCTACTCTGTCTGTGCTCTGTAAATGAAGCAACAAAGCCTGGATGACAGTACATTTGTTGACAACAAGGTTTACTGAATATTTTAAGCCCACTGTTCTACTGCTCAGAATAAAAGATTCTTTTCAAAATATCACTGCTCATTGACAATGCACCTGGTTGCCCAAAAGCTCTGATGGAGATGTATAATAAGATTATGTTGTTTTCATGCCTGCTAACACAGCATCCATTCTGCAGTGCATGGATCAAGGAGTCATTTTGACTTTCAAGACTTAGTCTTTAAAAAATACATTTTGTAAGGTTATAGATGCCATGGACAGTGATTTCTCTGCCAGATCTGGGCAAAGTAAATTGAAAATCTTTTGGAAAGGATTCACCATTCTAGATGCCAATAAAACCATTCACAATTCATGGGAAGAGGTCAAAATGTTAACATTAACAAGAATTTAGAAGAAGTTGATATCAACCTTCACGGATGACTTTGAGGGGTTCAACACTTCAGTGGAGGATGTAGCCTGAAGACGTGACTGAGTTGTCCCAATCTCATAATAAAACTTTAATGGATAAGGAGTTGCTTCTTACGGGTAAGCAAAGAAAGTGGTTTCTGAGATAGAATCTACTCCTGGTGAAGATGTTGTGAAGTTGATTGAAATGACAACAAAGGATTTAGACTATTACATAAACTTAGTTAATAAAGCAATGGCAGGGTTTGAGAGGATTGACTTCAATTTTGAAAGGAGTTCTACTGTGGATAAAATGTCTAACAGCATTGTATGATGCAGAAAAATTGTTTGTGAAAGGAAGCGTCAGTTAATGCTGTAAACTTCATTGTTGTGTTATTCTAAGATATTGTCACTGTCAGCCCAACCTTCAGCAACCACCACCCTGATCAGTTAGCAGCCATTAATACTGAGGGAATATACCCAACCAACAAAAAGATTACAACTCACTGAAGGCTCAACAGATGGTTAGCATCTTTTAGCAATATTTTTTAATTAAAGTACGTACTTTTTTTAGACATAATGTTATTGCACATTTAAAGATTACAATATAGTATAAAGATAACTCAATATCTCTGAGGTATGCCTGTACTTTCCAAGTCTTCCCATGGAAGTTGTAAGCTTTCGATAGACTCCAGAGTTCCAAAATAGTTACAGCAGATGGATTCTTCCAGTGCAGATGCTGTCTAGGTAGGGAAACAGATTTATGGTGTTTCCTACTCCACCATCTTCTAAGAATCCTCTTTCACGTTATTTTTTTTGAATGTTAACTTTACACTCCTTAGTTGAATACCATTTAGTCATGATGTAACATTCATTTAGCATACTGTTGAATTCAATTCACTGAAATTTTGTTTAGACATTTTGAACCTATGTTTATAAAATATTTTAGTCTGTAGTTTATTTTTGTGATATGTTTTTGTCTGGTGATGATGACCTCAGAATGAGTTAGTTGGGAAGTATTTCTTGATTTTCAATTTTCTGGCAAATTCGTACTGCTATGTAGGTTTTATTTCCACTTTTCCCTCAGTTTCTTTCTTACTTTTTCTAATGGTAGTTTTCTTTTTATAGAGCCTAAGTTTTTATGTTTGCTTATTTTGCTACTACTTATTTTTAAATATGGGGAAGTCTTCCCAAATAAGTGGTATTTTGTGAACACTTTATGTAAAGGAGGAGGCAGGGGAATACCTTGGCTCACAAACCAACCTTTATTCGAATCAGGGTTTCAGTGTATCTAATAGATAGCTACTCTTTGTTTTGGTTGACAAAGATGAATAACTAAAAGTAGGTTTCCAGATTTAGCAAACAAAAATACAGAATACCCTTAAAGTTGAATTTCAGATAAAAAATAAATAGCTTTGTGTGTGTGTGTGTGTGTGTGTGTGTGTGTGTAAGAATGTCTCATGAAATATTTGGAACACATTTCTACCTTTTATTAAATCTGAAATTCAAATTTAACTGGGTATTCTCTCTCTCTGTGTATATATATATATTTTTTTTCTGAAAACCCTACTCATAGGGCACTTACCACTCACAAATTGCCTATGTAATGTGACACATATGGCCAGATGACATACCTGTGAGTATCCCTCTTTAGGTCACACCTCCTTCGGCACTGCCTCCTTGTCACACTGTAGGTTCAAACAGGAGGTAGGGAGGCTCCACAGTTGGACAACTCACACTGGGCCCATACAGTACTTCTAGCTTCTGCCCCTCTTTAGGTACTGCCTACTTTGGGGATAGCTGTTCTTTCACAACACTATCTGCTTTTTAAAAATTATATTTTCTTTTTTTACTATGCTTTGCTACACTTCATGCTTAGTGTTAATTTTCTTTTTAAGTACTTGCTATTATCACTGGAGATGGAATTTCTATTTCTATTTCTTCCTTTTTTCTTTCTTATTGCTTTCAGAGCTGGGTTGAGAAAAGTTTATTGTCAATTTATACCTGGAGCTCTGTATATTCTATTTAATAGTTTCATCAGTATCTCTTTAATTTAATACTCTCTTTTGGTATCTTTGTATTCTTCCATTTCCTATAGATTATATTTGTTAAATACATGTCTATTATTTTTCAATGCACCAGGTTTTAGAAATCTTTATGTATTTTTCTGAGCCCTGTTGAACACTCAGTCCACACTTTATTGTTTTAATGTCTTTTTATTAATCTTCATTATTTTCCCCCAATATTGCATTGCTCTTGGGTTTGTTTTTGTTATTACTTTATTTATTTTACCCACTTTTTGAAAAATGGAAATACTCAAAAACTATAAGTTATCTATGAGAAAGGATTGATATTCTATTAATTTGAATATACAGTATTATTATTTTTATTCCTCTTCCAAAGTCTCTTATTATGGTGTAAATTTGTGTTTAACAAAATAATTATTATCACAGTATCCCCCATCCTAAATTCTAGGAAATTAAATATTTTTAACTTAAATATTATTATACTAGACCTTGCTTATTTCTTGGTTTTTGCACTGTGCCCAGAGAATATGAAATATGTTTTTTTTATTTTACTGACTTTTCTTTTTGGTAAGTAAATAGTAGGAAAGTAGTTTTAATAAAATATCTTAGAAAAAAATGGCCAAGCTTTTTCCCTTTTATTACTTTACCATTTTTGGAACAAAATCTTCCTATAATTTCAGAGGCACTACCTGGTCTCCTTTCCTCAGTGTATCTTATATTTCAGAAGATAGACATCTAAACCAAAATGAACCAATTCAGGGAGAGTAGGAAATCAATATCATCCCTGGTAATTTAAAATTAAGACATGAAGAAACTATGCCCGTGTGCTAACTTCTGGGAATGAAAGGTAAATTATAATAAGGTAGAATTGGGGGATATCTCTATTGGAAATTGCTGAAAAACAAACAATTGGAAAACTTAACATATTCAAACAATATTCATGTTTTTAAACTTATGATTCTTTAGGGCCAGCAAATCATGTGCTTCTTGTGTTGGTTTGACTCTATTATGAACTTTTGATCAGCTGTGAATCAGGTTGGTAGCTCTGTTTCTGGGGCATGGCTAGCTGGATCACCTTCCTTCTCTTCCCTTTGTCTTATTTCTATATGACTCATACCTTTCCAGCAGCCTAGTATGGCATGTTCTCATGGCAAGGGTGAAGCATAAGTGCAAGCAAGCTCCAAAGCATAAGAAGTTATGCTGAACCTACAAAGTCTTCTGTGGTTTAGGCTCAGAACTTGCAAACATAGTCACTTCTGCCATGTTCTATTAGCCAATACAAGTAGAAATGCCATCCCAGAGTCAGAGTATGGATGGTAAAATACAGAATTACAGGGCAAAAAGTATAGATACAAATGGGAAATTAATTCATGCCAAAATAGCAATTAATTACCACAGTCTTCCCTCTAGAATCAATTACCACACTGTTTCCACTAATCATTGGTAACCTTCTCAACCACTACTTCTCAAGAGCTGCAAAAGTCTTATCTAACAATGTATTCAGGCTCAAAACCAAAGAATTCATGGTTTATATTTACTCTGAATGTGGATAACCTTGATATGGAGAGCTATGAACTAAGTAAACAAGTTACCCACCCTTCTTCCATCCCCCAACACATAATAGAGTAGTGGAACAGGGAAAGCCAAGAAACTAGCATTAAAAATTCTCATTTAAAAATAGGATGAGTAAGAGGCATATATCAGTTACTTGTCCTTAGCTATTCTGAAATTCTGTGGGCAAACATTTTCAAGTCTTGCAATTTGGGGGATGGAAAAGTCTCTTGATTAGGCTCTGGGTCTACATCTTGTCTTACACTGTGTTTTCCAGCTACATTCAATTTGATTTTTATGTTGATCCCATTTCTTTCTAGTAACAACTTAATATTTACCACCTTAAGATGCTGGGTAAGTCATGGATAGACAAAAATGTTACAGGGCAAAGTTTGTGGATAAATACACTTTATATTATATAGGGCTACCAAATAAATAGTCACAATATTTAAAATTGAGCTTGTGTTAACCCTGAAAAGAAGTCAGTCACCGTAACAAATAAATAAGAAGATGGGCCTCTGAGAGAACTCTCAGTGAGACATAAGGCAAGTATGACCCAAGTGCAATAAAGGGTACAGAGTGTGTGTTTAGGTTTTCTAGTTTCTGGGTTAAGTCCCTCATGAGGCCTCATTACATTCCTTTCCTTGGGCTCCAAAACAAAACCAAAAAAAAAAACCCTTATTCCTTTTCTTACCCTCATTCTTTTCTGTAAGATAATTTTGGCAACATCTTAAACTAAACAACATGTACTTAAATCCACTGTTAAAATACATAGAAATATAGTCTTCTCCTATTCGAATCCTAGATATGTTGCAAGTTTTCCTCTTTTTAATTGGTCTCTTTGGGCATAGTAATGGAAATATGCTAGTATGAAGCCATGTTAACAAAGTATACAAAATTTTATTTATATTATTATTACTAGTGTAATATGTATCTGCATTAAAAAATAAAGTATAAAAAAGGGGGTTTCCCATGGTAGCTCCTGAGTGGTTGTACTATGAATTGTTTGTTTACATTTTGTTAAACTTAAAAATAAAATGGCCAATTATTTTACCAGCAAAAGTGAGTTAATTTGCAGATGGCAGAGAAATTGTTATCCAAGGCATGCAAACTATGACAAACCATAGGCAAGTCCAGAGAAAAAGGAGATGATCATTACTTTATAGAGAAAAAGAGGAAATTGGAAGTGGCTGTTTTAACACAAGTGTGTTGGAGGAAAGTGAGAGTTCAGGATGGTGATGGTTTCTCATTTCCTGAGCTATTGCTCAGCAAAGAGAATATCTTCCTTACTCATACTTGGGAAGTAAAGTAAGCATTTTTCTGTCCAGGAATTAACGTAAGCTCCAAGGGAAGGTATGTGCATGACAGTTCCCCTTTCAGGGCTTCCCAACTCCATTTAAAATAAAATTTTCATGGTTTCCTGTTAACCCGTATTTACTTTTAACTGAGGATCACCCACAGATCCTTGGTGTTCAGTTCAGTTAGGTTCATCAGTCCTACATATCCTTGAAATTACACAAAAACAAGACAGAGGCTGTTCTTATCACCAAAGGAAATTCACTTGTGCCTCCTTTCTCTCCTCTCTGTCATTTGTATTGCAACCATTTCCTGTCTTTGATCATCATCAATTAGTTTCACCTGTTCTTGGAGGTTATAGAAATGAAATAATACAGCTGGTCGTATCTGTGTGTGTGCGTGTATGTGTGTGTGTTTGTGTAGCTTCTTTTGCTCAGTGTAATGATTTGGGGATTTATCCATGATGTTGTTTCATTAATTTGGAAAGTTCATAGCCATTATCTCTTGAAATATGTTCTCTGCTCCTTTTTCACTTTCATTGCCTTCTGAGGATACACTTACATACATGTTAGATGATATGATTTCCTACAGATCTTAGACACTCTGTTCTATTTGTTCACACACGTTTTCTCCTTAAGTTAAACTTTCTATTGCTCTGTATTCAAGTTATCTAGTCCTTTTCTCTACTGAATCCATTTGTAACATCCTATTTTATTATTACTTTTAAAAATTTCCTTGTGTCTGCTAAAATCCTGCTCTGTTTCCCATTTTCAGAGGGGGTTTATTTATAGTTGTGGGAAACCACACACTTATTAGTGGAAATCTGTTTCTCAACTCTCTTGTTCTGCACACCAGCCTTCACCATATTTGTCACTAAGCAAATTGTGAAGACCCAAGGGAGAGTTGGTGAATGGTGCAGACTTGTTCTATGTTTGGTATTCCCTGGAATTTTAATTTTTCATGTAAGCCAAGATATACCATAAAAGTACATGAGAGAGGACCTTCAAGATGGCCGAGGTGTAACATGTGGAGATCACATTCCTCCCCACAAATACAACAAAAATACATCTACATGTGGAACAACTCCTACAGAGCACCTACTGAACACTGGCAGAAGACCTCAGACTTCCTCCAAGGCAAGAAATTCCCTACATAACAGGGTAGGGCAAAAGTACCAAGAAAAACAGAAACAAAAGAATAAGGACTGGACCTGTACCTCTGGAAGGGAACTGTGAAGGAGGAAATGTTTCCAGGCACTAGGAAGCCCCTTCACTGGTGGAAACAGGGAGTGGGTAGGGGGGAAGCTTCAGAGCCATGGAGTAGAGCACAGCAACAAGGGTGCAGAGGGCAAAACAGAGAGATTCCTGCACAGAGGATTGTTGCCAACCAGCACTCACCAGCCTGAGAGGTTGTCTGCTCAGCCACCGGGGGTGGGAGTGTGTGGAGGATGTTAGCTGAGGCTCAGGCTTCGGAGGTAAGACCTCAGGGAGAGGACTGGGATTGGCTGTGTGAAGACAGCCTGAGGAGGCTAGTGCACCACAGCTAGCCGGGAGGGAGACCAAAAAAATGTCTGGAACTGCCTAACAGGCAAGAGAACATTGTTTTAAGGTGTACGAGAAGAGCGGATTCAGAGCATCACCTAAACAAGTTCCAGAGATGGGAGCGAGCCAAAGCTATCAGCACAGACCCCAGGCACAGGCATGAAACACTAAGTCTGCTGCTGAAATCACCAAGAATACTGTGTGCAAGGGGAGATCACTATCCACACCTCTCTTCCCAGGAGCCTGTGCAGCCCACCGCTACCACGGTCTCGTGATCCAGGGACAACTTTCCCAGGAGAACACATGGCATACCTAAGCCTTTTGCAACGTCATGCCAGCCTCTGCCACCACAGACTGGCCCTGTATTCTATACCCCTCCCTCTTCCTAGCTTGAGTGAGCCAGTGCTGCCCTAATAACCTGCTACTTTAACCCCATCATGTCTGGGAAGGGAACAGATGCCAGAGGGTGACCTACAGGCAGAGGAAAGGCCAAATCCGAAGATGAACCCCAGGAGCTGTGCTAACAAAGAGGAAAAAGGGAAATTTCTCCCTGAAGCCTCAGGAGCAGTGGATTAAATCTCCATAATCAACTTGATGTACCCTGCATCTGTGCAATACCTGAATAGACAGTGAATCATCCCAAAATTGAAGCGGTGGACTTTGAGCAACTGTATACTTAGAGTATGCTTTCTGCATGTAATTTGTTTCTGGTTTTATGTTATCTTAATGTAGTATTTAGAGCTTATTATCACTGGTAGATTTATTGATTTTGTTGCTCTCTTCCTTTTTTTAAAAAAAAATATATATTTTTTCTTTTTCTCTATTTGGGAGTGTGCATGTGTATTCTTCTCTGTGTGATTTTGTCCATGTAGCTTTGCTTTTAGCATTTGTCCTAGAGTTCTGACTGTCTGTTTCTTTTTTGGTAGTTTTTAGCACTTGTTATTATTGATAGATTTGTTTATTGGTTTGGTTGCTCTCTTCTTTCTTTCTTTCTTTTTTTATTACTTTTTTATTTGTTTATTTTTAATACTTTTAAATTTTTTATTTTAATACATTTATTTATTTAGTTTTCTTTCTTTCTTTTTTCTTTTTTTTCCTCCCTTTTCTTCTGAGTTGTGTGGCTGACAGGGTTTTGGTGCTCTGGCTGGGTGTCAGGCCTGAGCCTCTTAGGTGGGAGAGCCAAGTTCAGTGCATTTAACCACAAGAGACCCCCCGGATCCACATGATATCAAATGGCAAAAACTCTCCAAGATATCTCCATCTCATTGCTAAGACCCAGCTCCACTCAACGACCAGCAAGCTACAGTGCTGGACACCCCATACCAAACAGCTAGCAAGACAGGAACACAACCCCACTGATTAGCAGAGAGGCTGTCTAAAAATCATAATAAGTTCACAGACACCAAAAAACGCAGAACCAGACACGGTCCTGTACACCAGAAAGACAAAACCCAGCCTCATCCACCAGAACACAGGCACCAATCCCCTCCACCAGGAAGCGTACACAGTACACTGAACCAACTTTACCCACTGGGGGCAGATGCCAAAAACAATGGGAGCTATGAACCTACAGCCTGCAAAATGGAGACCCCGATGGCAGTAAGCTGAGGAAAATGAGAAGACAGAGAAATACACACAGATGAAGGAGCAAGGTAAAAACCCACCCGAGCAAACAAATGAATGGGAAATAAGCAGTCTACCTGAAAAAGTATTCAGAGTAATGATAATAAAGATGATCCAAAATCTTGAAAATAGAATGGAGAAAATACAAGAAACGTTTAACAAGGACCTAGAAGAAATAAAGAGCATACAAACAGTGATGAACAACACAATAAATGAAATTAAAAATTCTCTTTAAGGAATCAAGAGCAGAATAACTGAGGCAGAAGAATGATAAGTGACCTAGAAGATAAAATAGTGGAAATGACTAGCAAAGAGCAGAATAAATAAAAAAGAATGGACAGAAATGAGGACACTCTGAGAGAATTCAAGAACATTAAATGCATAAACATTCAAATTACAGGGGTCCCAGAAGAACAAGAGTAAAAGAAAGGGTCTGAGAAAATATTTGAAGAGATTATAGTTGCAATCTTCCCTAATATGGGATAGGAAATAGTAAATCAAGTCCAGGAAGTGCAGACAGTCCCATACAGGATAAATCCAAGGAAAACACACCAAGACATATATTAATCAAATTATCAAAAATTAAATACAAAGAAAAATACTAAAAGCAGCAAGGGAAAAGCAACAAATAATATAAGGAATGCCTTTAAGGTTATCAGCTGATCTTTCAGCAGAAACCCTGCAAACCAGAAAGGAGTGGCAGGACATATTTAAAGTGATGAAAGGGGAAAACCTATAACCAAGATTACTCTACCCAGCAAGGACTCATTCAGATTTGATGGAGAAATTAAAACCTTCACAGACAAGCAAAAGATAAGAGAATGCAACATCAACAGCGCAGCTTTACAACAAATGCTAAAGGAATTTCTATAGGCAGGAAACACAAGAGAAGGAAAGACGTACAAAAACAAACACAAAACATTTAAGAAAATTGTAATAGGAACATATACTGATAATTACCTTAACTGTAAGTGTATTAAATGCTCCAAGCCAAAAGACACAGACTTAGTGAATGGATACAAAACCAAGACCCATATTTTTTTTATATGCTGTCTACAAGAGACCCACTTCAGACTGAGGGACACATACAGACTGAAAGTGAGGGGATGGAAAAAGATATTCCATGCAAATGGAAATCAAAAGAAAGCTGGAGTGGCAATTCTCATATCAGAAAAAATAGACTTTAAAATAAAGACTATTACAAGAGACATAAAAGGACATTACATAATGATCAAGGGATGAATCCAAGAAGAAGATATAACAATTGTAAATATTTATCCACCCAACATAGGAGGACCTCAATACATAAGTCAATGCTAACAACCGTGAAAGGGAAAATCAACAGAAACACAATAATAGTAAGGAGACTTTAAGACACCACTTTCACCAATGGACAGATCATCCAAAATGAAAATAAATAAGGAAACACAAGCTTTAAATGACACATTAAACAAGATGGACTTAATTGATACTTATAGAACATTCTATCCAAAAACAACAGAATATACTTTCTTCTCAAGTGCGCATGGAACATTATACAGGATAGATCATATCTTGGGTCACAAATCAAGCCTTGGCAAATTAAAGAAAAGAGAAATTGTAGCAAGCATCTTTTCCAACCACAACGCTATGACACTAGATATCAATTACAGGAAAGAAACTGTAAAAAATACTAAAACATGGAGGCTAAACAATACACTGCTAAATAAGCAAGAGATAACTGAAGAAATCAAAGTAGAAATTTAAAAAATATGTAGAAACAAATGACAATGAAAACACGACTACCCAAAACAAATGCAATGTAGCAAAAGCAGTTCTAAGAGGGAAGTTTATAGCAATACAATCCTACCTCAAGAAAGAATAAAAATCTCAAGTAAACAACGTAACCTTACAACAAAAGCAATTAGAGAAAGAAGAACAAAAAACCTCAAAGTTAGCAGAAGGAAAGAAATCATAAAAATCAGATCAGAAATAAATGAAAAATAAATGAAGGAATTGGTAGGCAAGATCAATAACACTAAAAGCTTGTTCTTTGAGAAGATAAACAAAATTGACAAATAATTAGTGAGACTCATCAAGAAAAAAGGAAGGAGACTCAAATCAATCGAATAAGAAATAAAAAAGAAGTAACAACTAACACTGCAGAAATACAAAGGAACATGAGAGATTACTCCAAGCAATTATATGCCAATAAAATGGACAACACTGAAAAAATGGGCAAATTCTTAGAAAAGCACAACCTTCCAAGACTGAACCAGGAAGAAATAGAAAATATAAACAGACCAATCACAAACACTGAAATTGAAACTGTGATTAAAAATCTTACAACAAACAAAAGCCCAGGACCAGATGGTTTCACAGGCGAATTCTGTCAAACATTTAGAGAAGAGCTAACTCCTATTCTTCTCAAACTCTTCCAAAATGTAGCAGAGAGAGGAACACTCCCAAAGTCATTCTATGGGGCCACCATCACCCTGATACCAAAACCAGACTAAAATGTCACAAAGAAAGAAAACTAGGGTTCAGTATCACTGATGAACAAAGATGTAAAAATCCTCAAAAAATAATAGCAAACAGAATCCAACAGCACATTAAAAGGATCATACACCATTATCAAGTGGAGTTTTTCACAGGAATGCAAGGATTCTTCAATTTACACAAAGCAATCAGTGTGATACAACATATTAACAAATTGAAGGGGAAAAACCATATGATCAGCTCAATAGATGCAAAAAAGGTTTTGACAAAATTCAGCACCCGTTTATGATAAAAACTCTCCATAAAGTAGGCACAGAGAGAACTTACCTCAACATAATAAAGGCCATATGTGATAAACCCATGGCCAACATTGTTATCAAAGATACAAAATGAAAACCATTTCCATTACAATCAGGAACAAGACAAGTTTGCCCACTCTCACTACTATTATTGAACACAGTTTTGCAAGTTTTAGCCACAACAATCAGAAAAGAAAAAGAAATAAAAGGAATCCATTTAGGTCTTTAACCATTTTGAGTTTATTTTTGTGTATGGTGTCAGGGAGTGTAGTCATTTCATTCTTTTACATGTAGCTGTCCAGTTTTCCCATCACCACTTATTGAAGAGGCTGTCAGCAAAGGAAACTATGAACAAGATGAAAAGACAACCCTCAGAATGGGAGAAAATATTTCCAAATGAAACAACTGACAAAGGATTAATCTCCAAAGTTTTCAAGCAGCTCATGCAGGTCAATATCAAAAAAAAAAAAAATCAAATAACCCAATTGAAAAATGAGCAGAAGACCTAAATAGACATTTATCCGAAGAAGATATACAGATTGCCAACAAACACATGAAAGACACCTCAACATCATTAATCGTTAGAGAAATGCAAATCAATACTACAATGCGATATCATCTCACACAGGCAAGAATGACCATCATCCAAAAATTTACAAACAAAAATCATGGAGACGGTGTGGAGAAAAGGGAACCCTCATACACTATTTGTGGGAATGTAAATTGATACAGCCACTATGGAGAACAGTATGGAGATTCCTTAAAAAACTAAAAATATAACTACCATACGAGCCAGCAATACCAATACTGGGCATACCTGAGGAAACTATAATTCAAAAAGAGTCATGTAGCAAGATGTTCATTGCAGCACTATTTACAATAGCCAGGACATATAAGCAACCTAAGTGTCCATCAAGATCAATGGATAAAGAAGATGTGGCACATATATACAATGGAATATTACTCAGCTATAAAAATAAACGAAATTGAGTTATTTGTAGTGAGGTGGATGGATTTAGAGTCTGTCATACAGAGTGAAGTAAGTCAGAAAGACAAAAACAATACCATATGGTAATACGTATATATGGAATCCAAAAAAAGAAAAGAAAAATGGTCATGAAGAACCTAGGGACAAGATGAAAATAAAGATGCAGACCTACTAGAGAATGGACTTGAGGACATGAGGAAGGGGGAGGGTAAGCTGGGACAAATGAAAGAGTGGTAGTGTATATATGGACATATATACACTACCAAATGTAAAATAGAGAGCTAGTGGGAATCAGTCACATAGCACAAGGAGATCAGTTCGGTGCTTTGTGACCAGCTAGAAGGGTGGGATAGGGAGGGTGGGAGGAAGGGAGATGCAAGAGGGAAGAGATATGGAGATATATGTATATGTATAACTGATTCACTTTGTTATAAAGCAGAAACTAACACGCCATTGTAAAGCAATTATACTCCAACAAAAACATTCAAAAAATTAAAAAGAAAAATAAAAGGAATCCAAATCAGAAAAGAAGAAGTAAAACTGTCACTGTTTGCAGATGACATGGTACTATACATACAGAATCCTAAAGATGCTACCACAAAACTACTAGAACTAATCAATGAATTTCATAAAGTAGCAGGATACAAAATTAATGCACAGAAATCTCTTGCATTCCTATCCAGAAAAATCTGAAAGTGAAATTAAGAAAACAGTCCCAATTACCATTGCAAGAAAAAGAATAAAATACCTAGGAATACACCTACCTAACGAGACAAAAGACCTGTATGCTGAAAACTATAAGACACTGATGAAAGAAATTAAAGGTGATACAAACAGATGGATAGATGTAACATGTTCTTGGATTGGAAGAATCAACATTGTGAAAATCACTATACAACCCAAGCAATCTACGGATTCAATGCAATCCCTATTAAAGTACCACTGGCATTTTTCACAGAACTAGAACAAAAAATTTCACAATTTGTATGGAAACACAAAAGACCCTGAATAGCCAAAGCAGTCTTGAGAAATAAAAAAACAGAGCTGGAGGAATCAGGCTCCCTGACTTCAGACTATACTACAAAGCTACAGTAAACAAGACAGCATGGAAATGGCACAAAATCAGAAATATAGATCCATGGAACAGGATTGAAAGCCCCGAGCTAAACCCAAGCACATATGTCATGTTATCTTTCATAAAGGAGGCAAGAATATACAATGGAGAAAAGACAGCCTCTTCAATAAGTGGTGCTGGGAAAACTAGACAGCTACATGTAAAAGAATGAAGTTAGAACTGTCCCTAACATCATACACAAAAGTAAACTCCAAATGAATTAAAAATCAAAATGTAAGACCAGACACTATAAAACTCTCAGTAGAAAACATAGGAAAAACACTTTTTGACATAAACCACAGCAAGATCTTTTTTGACCCACCTCCTAGAGAATTGGAAATATAAACAAAATTAAACAAATGGGAACTAATGAAACTTAAAAGCTTTTGCACTGAAAAGGAAGCCATAAACAAGATGAAAAGACAGCCCTCAGAATGGGAGGAAATATTTGACAAAGAAGCAACTGACAAAGGATTAATATTCAAAATATACAAGCAGCACATGCAGCTCAATATCAGAAAAACAAACAATACAATCCAAAAATGGGCAGAAGACCTAAATAGATATTTCTCCAAGGAAGATATACAGATTTCCAACAAACACATAAAAGGTTGCTCAATGTCACTAATCATTAGAGAAATGCAAATCAAAACTACAATGAGGTATCCTCTCACACTTGCCTGAATGGCCTTCATCAAAAAATCTACGAACAATAAATGCTGGAGAGGGTGCGGAGAAAAGGGAACCCTTTTGCACTGTTGGTGGGAATGTAAATTGATACAGCCACTATGGAGAACAGAATGGCAGTTCCTATAAACCTAAAAATTGAACTACCATACGACCCAGCAGTCCCACTACTGGGAATATAGCCTGAGAAAACCATAGTTCAAAAAGAGTCATGTACCACAATGTTCATTGCAGCACTATTTACAATAACCAGGACATGGAAGCAACCTAAGTGTCTATCGACAGAGGAATGGATAAAGAAGATGTGGCACATATATACAATGGAATATTACTCAGTCATAAAAAGGAACAAAACTGAGTTATTTGTAGTTAGGTGAATGGACCTAGAGTCTGTCATACAGAGTGAAGTATGTCAGAAAAAGAAAAACCAATACTATATGCTGACACATATATATATGGAATCTAAGAAAAAAATAATCGTTCTAAAGAACCTAGGGGCAGGACAGGCATAAAGATGCAGACGTAGAGTGGATTTGAGGACACAGGGAGGGGGAAGGGTAAGCTGGGACGAAGTGAGAGAGAGGCATTTACACATATACACTACCAAATATAAAATAGATAGCTCATGGGAAGCTGCATGGCACAGGAGATCAGCTCAGTGCTTTGTGACCACCTAGAGGGGTGTGTTAGGGAAGGTTGTAGGGAGATGCAAGCGAGAAGGGATATGGGGATATATGTATACATATAGCTGATTCACTTTGTTATACAGGAGAAACTAACACACCATTGTAAAGCAATTATACTGTAATAAAGATGTTTAAAAATAATTAGAAAGTACATGAAAACTTCAGCTGGTTTCTTCCTACACCTGTTAATGGCAAATTCTTAATTATCTTATCATTCTGCCAAAGATGTGTCCAGGTTCTCTTTCTTATAAACACTTATCACTTTCTAAAGTTCATTTCATGGCTTCTTTGTATGTAGAACTCTTGGATGGGCTTAGAGAAACTATGTTTTTGTAGCTTATTTGGCTTGTTATTTTTTGTTAGAGAAAAAGATACAATCTCCTGTGACTTTCTATGTCTTGATTAAAAGCTAAATATTCTACTCTTTTCTACTCTTTACATTTGGTTTCCAAAAATTCTTCAGTTACCATAATGATAAGTAGAGTAAATAAATAATGTAAAGCTTATCAGGTGTTCTACCTTGACCAAAGGAAGTCATATAAAATCTATAACATTAAATGTTAGGCCTTTAAAATAGACCTAATATTTCTTATATATTAAGAGATAGTTTACTTGTTGAAAGCAAACATTTTCTATTGGCTTGCCTTTGTTACTTTTATAAATGTTGAATTTACAACAAAATTCTGGGTTTATCCTCTTCTATGATAGTAGAGACTGTGAAGAAGCAAGTGTGTGTTAGTATCACAACAGCTAAAGAGAATCTTACCATCACCACTTACATAATTAACTTAGAGAATCAACTCAGAGATTTTGGTATTCATAATGTATGGCATATTAGAATTCAAACAATACACTTTTTAGTATACTAAAGATTGGGGATCAACCAAAGCAAAGTAAAGCAAACCAACCAACAATAATTGTAACCAAAAATTATATGCTTAATTTGATATTGTAAAAAACTTAGCTTTACCAGTGTTACATTCATATCTATAAAGGCACATCCTTCTGGAAGAAATAACATGTGCATACACTTTAGAAAAATTGCACTGGGAATTCAGTGATTAATGCAGAATCAATACTACTACCAAAGAGACTACCTGATTTATCTTACAATCAACATGGGAAAGGCTTTTTGATGTTATGACTCAGCAGATGTCAAGATGTAAGCCTTTCACAAAATGATTTTGAGGCAAGAATTAACTTACTTACTATGCAGAACCAGGCAAGAGAGAAAATGCCAGTAAGAGTTCACCTAAGGATGTGCCTAAAATGTATCAAATATTCTTTCTCTTTCTCTTTCTTTCTCTTTTTCTTTCTCTTTCTTTCTCTTTCTCTTTCCCTTTCCCTTTCCCTTTCCCTTTCCCTTCCACTTTCTCTCCCTCTCTCTCCATTCATTTTTAGGAATAATAAAAATGATGCAGTCAGCTATAAAATTGACAGAGTATTAGTGCCTCTGAGAAATTATATTACTTTGAAAGCTAAGTGAGATCATTTTACTAAAACTTGCTTGTAATAGATCTAAGCTGCCAAATGAGATAAGGGGAGAATTGCGGCTATTTGAAATTTACAACTAATCGTTTTTCTATTTTAGAGAATCCTTCAACTCTTTGAATAGTGAAGGTTTTCCCCCAGAAACAGCCCTAATCCA
The DNA here is from genome assembly GCF_059928025.1 of Delphinapterus leucas. Lineage (NCBI taxonomy): Eukaryota > Metazoa > Chordata > Mammalia > Artiodactyla > Monodontidae > Delphinapterus > Delphinapterus leucas. The sequence goes on from NC_143147.1 coordinate 35,589,718, forward strand.
TCACATGCGAATCACTCTTTTCCTAGGTAGAGCGGAGAGGTGAGTAAAGGGATGTTTCTATGGTCAGTGACTTTAATTTCAGACAAGGATATTGCCAAACAAAATTTTAATCAGAGAATTACAAAAATAGGATCAACACAGTAACAACAGTGAAATCATTTTGAGAATATGAAATTAAGCCACCACCATTTGGAATATTATTTAAAGGTTTTGTCCCTCTACTTCCTCTCTTTACAGAAAACAAACTATTTTCTGAGCTTGAGGAGATATGAATAGACCTCAGTATATGACACAAACTTTTCAGGCATCACTAATATCTACAGATTCCTTTACTGCTCTACAGTACAGAGTAAAGTAGTAAATAATCAATAGTCAAACCATGTACAAATCTGAGTGTATCTGAAATTCTAAAATCATTCTAACTACTTATTGTAATTTTCTAAGACCTCAGAGTAAAATAAACATCAAAAACCTCATAGGGTTTTTGTTCATTTAAAAAAAGAGACAAATCTGCAATTCTCAATTACTTATAACCTTTGCTTCCTCCATTAAATACTACAAAGGGAGACATATTCATATGTAACTTAATTATATATTTCAGAATTACATTAAAATCTTATTTACTTCTCAAATGATTCTTGGGAAAGATGGTGAATGTTTTATATAAGAACATAAAATTATGCAAAATATCTGCAAAAACTGTAATTCTAGCATTTAAATCCATTCATTTAATTATTACAGCTACTATCTCATTTTTTTAAAATTTTATACTGGAGAGTAGTTGATTTACAATATTGTTGTAGTTTCAGATGTACAGCAAAGTGATTCAGTTATACATATATCCATTATTTTTCAGATTCTTTTCCCATTTACGTTATTACAGAGTATTCAGTAGAGTTCCCTGTGCTATACAGTAGGCCCTTGTTGATTATAGTAGTGTGATATATGAATCCCAAACTCTTAATGTATCCCTCCCCACCACCTTTCCCCTTTGGTAACCATAAGTTTGTTTTCTATGTCTGTGAATCTGTTTCTGTTTTGTAAATAAGTTCATTTGTATCATTTATTTTAGATTCCACATATAAGAGATATCATATGACATTTGTCTTTGTCTGACTTACTTCACTTAGTATGATGATCTCTAGGTTCATCCATGTTGCTGCAAGTGGCATTATTTCATTATTTTCTTATGGCTGAGAAATATTTCATTACATATATGTACCACATCTTTATCCATTCTTCTCTCAATGGACATTTAGGTTGCTTCCATGTCTTGGCTATTGTAAATTGTACTTCAATGAACACTGGGGTGCATGTGTCTTTTTGAAGTATGGTTTTCTCTGGATAAAGGCCCAGGAGTGGGATTGCTGGATCATATGGTAGCTCTATTTTTAGTTTTTAAATAAATCTCCATATTGTTCTCCATAGTGTCTGTACAAATTTGCATTCTCACCAACAGTGTAGGAGGGTTCCCTTTTCTCCACACCCTCTCCAGCATTTACTCTTTGTAGACTTTTTCATGATGACCATTTTGACCGGTGTGAGGTGACACCTCATTATAGTTCTGATTTGCATTTCTCTAATAATTAGTGATGTTGAGCATCCTTTCATGTGTTGGGTGGCCATCTGTATGTCTTCTTTGGAGAAATGTCTATTTAGGTCTTCTGCCCATTTTTGGATTGGGTTGTTCATTTTTTTGATATTGAGCTGCATGAGCTCTTTGTATATTTTGGAGATTAATCCTTTGTCAGTTGCTTCATTTGCAAATATTTTCTCCTATTCTGAGGGTTGTCTTTTCACCTGTTTTATGATTTCCTTTGTTGTGCAAATATTTTAAGTTTCATTAGGTCCCATTTGTTTATTTTTGTTTTTATTTGCATTACTCTATGAGGTGGGCCAAAAAATATGTTACTGTGATTTATGTCAAAGACTGTTCTGTCTATGTTTTCTTCTAAGAGTTTTATAGTGTCTGGCCTTACATTTTGGTCTTTAATCCATTTTGAATTTATCTTTGTGTATGGTGTTAAAGAATGTTCTAGTTTCATTCCTTTACATGTAGCTGTCCAGTTTTCCAAGCACCACTTATTAAAGAGACTGTGTTTCCTCCATTGTATATTCTTGCCTCCTTTGTCATAGATTAGGTGATCATAGGTCTGTGGGTTTATCTCTAGGCTTTCTATCCTGTTCCATTGATCTATATTTCTGTTTTTGTGCCAGTACCATACTCTTTTGGTTACTGTAGCTTTGTAGTATAGTCTGAAATCAGAGAGCCTGATTATTCCAGCTCCATTTTTCTTTCTCAAGATTGCTTTGACTATTCAGGGTTTTTTGTGTTTCCATACAACTTGTAACATTTCTTGTTCTAATTCTGTGAAAAACGCCATTGGTAATTTGAAGTTGAGCATCTTTTCATGTGTTTGTTGGTCTTCTTTGGAGAAATGTCTATTTAGATTTTCTGCCCATTTTTTGATTGGGTTATTTGGTGTTTTTTTTTGATATTGAGCTGCATAAGCTCTTTGTATACTTGGAGATTAATCCCTTGTCAGTCGCTTTATTTGTAAATATTTTCTCCCATTCTGTAGGCTGTCATTTTGGTTTTTTCTGTCTTTAATAAATATTTTTTAAAAAGATCCTATTAGTGAACCCAGATCAATCTGGATGACATCTTGATTTCACTCACATACTTATTTGAGAAAAATAAAAATCAGTAATTTTTTTCAGAATTTAATTGTAGTTAAAGTAGAACAGAAATCTGGAATATATCTAATATAGATTACTCCAATTACATTAATTATCTTTAATTTTATTCTTAAACCATTTTTTAAAGTAGACTAGGAACAGGAGGTAGTTATCACACAATAATAAATTGGCTCACCCTTCTTCTCTATGCAATATTTCATTTTTTTTCCAATCTAGCTGTATTCTGTAGTTATCATGTGCCTTGCTTAATTCAGTCATCAAGTACATAAAACTGTCAAAAAAGAAATGCTCTCTAGATTTCCTGAAGAATATCATCAATGTATATACACTACAGTGGTCTAAGACTTCATATCTAGAATCACCTGTACTAGAATTTGATTGATTCATCTGACATACTTTAACTCTGTAACTTTTGGTGAATTTTTAAAAAATATTTATTTATTTACTTATTTATTTATTTATGGCTGTGTCGGGTCATAGTTGCAGCATGCAGGCTCTTTGTGGCAGTGTGTGGACTTCTCTCTAGTTGTGGCCTGCAGGTTTTTTCTTCTCTAGTTTTGGCACACAGGCTCTGGGGCATGTGTCCTCTGTAGTTGTGGTGTGTGGCTTCCAGAGCATGTAGGCTCTGTCGTTTCCAGCATGTGGGCTCTAGTTGAGGTGCACAAGCTCAGTAGTTGTGGCACAAGGCCTTAGTTGCCACACGGCATGTGGGATCTTAGTTCCCTAACCAGGGATTGAACCTGTGTCCTCTGCATTGTAAGGCGGATTCTTTGCCACCAGGGAAGTCCAAACTTTTAGTGAATTACATAACCTGTTTAAGCCTCAGCTTTCTCATCAAGAAAACTGAATAGTATTACTATATAAGTTGCTTTGAAGATTAAATAAAAGTATGTATTTAGCTAATGCTAAAAACAAGTATCTAGCTAATGTCCTGGCTTGTCATAAATGGTTAATACTCACATTATCCCCATTCAATATTCTTCATACATTTTGTTCTCTCCCTTATCCAAATCTGAAATACCAAGATTCTAGCAAAATTATCTTCCAAACAATGAAAGAGAGAGAAAGGGAGGAAGGAAAGGAGGAAGGGAAAGAAGGAGAAAGGGACAGAGGGAAGAAAGAAGAAAAGAGAGAGAGAGGGATCTTTGAGTGCAATGGTCAAATCTTTCTGAGGTTAAGATTCACCGGAACTATTATAATTATAATATAATTTATCAATTTATGGTAATTTTTTCATCACACAATTTGTGAAGATGTTTTACCCTGACTTATAATTGTAGCATGGTATAATTTGAAGGCAAGTGATAATAAAACCATTTTAAAACATTTTATTAATACTCTGAGATGTACCAAACAGTCATTTGTACTCTCCTTTTATAGTTGGCAAATATGAGATCTGTTATTGCCATAGAACCTGAATGTGCAACAGTAATAAAAACAGGAAAGAAATAAAGTGAAAATTTAAAGATTAAGCACCCTGGAATTGTCAGCTCCTTAGTCTCCCAAATCTATGTCCACATGGCATAATGGACATTTCAGGGTCAAAATAACAAAGGAAAGCAAACTTGTAGAAATTAAACTTAATCCCAACATTGCCCCTTGTTTTGTAGTAATTAGAGTAAAAAATGGTTTACAGGGCTCAGAGATTGGTAATACAGAAACAGAGCAGGTATGTTTTCTGACTCTGTGTAAGCCTTTCACATAGATTTGTGAGCCACTGTAACAAAAGAAAATCCTTTGAGATGTGGTTATGTTTTTATTGACATAGTGAACTATCCAGTATCCAAGATGTTCTGGCAGAGAATTGATCCCCTTAATGGTTTTTATAGAGCCTCATTTCTTTTCATTGCTGTGGCTTACAATAGTCCATCTTAAAAGGTAAATAAGAACTAAGACTTTCTTTCTAATAAAAAAAATAGTTTAACAATTCTGAAAGCTACTATCATCCTAATAAATTTCACTTAATACATGTATAATGGCTGAATTAACATGCACTTTTATGTGACCATTTGACTACCAAAGTCTTAAATGGCAATATTGAATATTTAAAACTAAAGCAGATTATGTATTTAAGTTTGTAAACCTTCCTCACCAGTAAATATGTAAACAGACAAACAGAAGATTATCATAATACACCCCTCTACTATTAATTCTTGAATTTCCTATACATCAATGAATTTAAAAGATCTATCAGGCACAATTAAGCATATCTTCCTTTACTTTCTCTTTTTATGTGTTGATATATAATTAACACTCTTAAATAATAAAGAAAATACTTTTTCTTTATTTTAATAGAGCATGTCCAAACTACTAACCCAGCTTCTTAAAAATCTGAAATTAAAAGTTAAAGTACATACTATATGTACAAATATATTTGCAAATAGACTATGTGCTGAACTTTGTCCATCTATACATTAATATTTGAAAAATTGCCCACATTCAAATAAAAAAAATAGGATCATTAAAAAAATTTGGCCTGGTACCTCTGACTTTGGGTAAGAACAATAAGTAACCACAGCAGAAATTTTTTCAGGTAGAATTCTCCATTCTGTATTATATCAGCTACATTCCCAAATCTTATTGCTTAACAAATACCTTTTAAAAGGATGCATTTCCATTTTCTTTCATTTGCCCAATTTCACACAACTTTCCAAACTTCCTATTAATAGGTATCATTTAAATGTTTTAAAAAATTTATTTGTTTGGACTGATAACATTCACCAAAGCCAAAAACATTGTCTAAAGGGTCAACTTCCACACTGCAACCATAAAGTACCTAAAACATAATCAATCATAGAACTAGTTAATACTGAGATTACCTGGATAAATATGCTCAATATAAAACACTACTCATTCCCCAGCTCACAAAGTTAGTTCATCTTTAGCCAATGACAAATCCTGGTCTATGATTGGAGCCTTGCACCAGACACCCTTGTTTCCACTACTCACTTTACCTCTGCATCACTGAGACCAAAAGTCACATCCATGCTCTTAATTTTATTTCCATGTAGGTAAGGTAGAAAAAAATATTTTCTGTATTAGACCCACTCATTTGAGTCTGTGGCCACTACTCTCCATAGATGGTCCTCTTCAACCTCCAGTGGATCCTCACCTTATTTTCTACTTCTGTGCTAGCACACATCCATTGTAGCATCTTAGATTTTTGGCTTTAGGGAAAATAACTTTGTTGAGTTTCAGTTTGTTGAACTATAACATGAACCAATAATTTTGTCCCCATTTTAATATTCCTGTGAAGGTTAAATGAGGTGTTTCTCATCAAGTACTGAGGACATTTTAAACACTCAGCAAATTCTAAGTGCATATTAAATTACTTTAATGAGGATGATGTTGATGATGATGAAGATAATGATGATCTCATTTCTTTCATGGTCACATGTAAAAATCAATTAGCATAGAAATGCCCCGCAATTCCCACTGTAATGTGAAGCTAAAGTAATCTAGGGTAAGAATGGAGGAAAAAGAGGGAAACAAGTTCTATTGAAATAGCCTCTGAATTTGCAAATATAAGATAATAGCCCCAGAAATAGAAGGCAATCTAGAAGTACGGTAAGAGGGGAAATAAAGTCTTGACCTATATACAGACAGAGAATGAAAAAGAGAAGACCAGAAGTAGGTTCAGGGAAGGGAGCCAGGCTTACATATGGGGTCACAATGAGAACATGGGTTCTGTGTGATAGAGCTGTACTGATAAGGAGCCAGGGATGACAGCTTTGCTTTTCTTAGAATAAGGCTTCCAATAACTGTAGCCAAGACAAGAGGAAAATATCACATAAAGTTCAGATTCTTAGTAGAATGTACTCTCACAGGCAAAGAAAAATAAAATATTTTCTAACATCTTTATACATCCTTCAACTACTTGAATTTACATGAAATTCTTTAGCAGAAAATAATAATAGCTCAAATTTATTAGTATCTTACTAGGAACCCATTCTAGGCCTATTATGTATATTAACTCCTAGTTCTCACAATCCTATGAGTCTTGCAAAGAATTAAAATAAATTTTGAAACAGTGGGAGAAAAATAGCTTGAGTCTTAAAGTTTGAATTCTGGGATGAAAGCAAAGGCAGTGATGGCTATGAGTCACTGACAATCAGATGTATTTGTTAGCTATGATTGACAGGTTCTGATATTTTATTTGATATTGGGAATGAGGTAGTGAGGGAAAATAGGGAACTGAAGATGATACTAAGATTTTTAATTTAGATGAGTTGATAGATGTAAATGTCATTAACCAATGTCTATATGGTATAGAGTGAATTCAGGAAGTAAAGCAAGGATGTGGGACTAGGATATGAATTCACACATGTACACACTGAGTTTGAAGAGTGTATGGACAGTAAAATGCAGACGTCCAATATTGCTTTGGCTGGTTGATTTCTATTATAAGGTATAGACAGTTTCTTAGTAAAAATGTTGGTTTCAAGTTGTTACATCTTGACTACACCACCAGACTTCTTATTCTCATAGTAACTGGATGATCTATGGCAAGTTATCTAATTGGAAAATGGTTGTAATAATGCCTACTAATTAGGTTCTTTTAAGAATAAAGTGGCTCTGTAATGGCTCTGAATAAATGTTATTTCACCTGTGTGATTATTTGAAAAATCATGAAAGATACATTATAAAACAAAGCAGATTCTTTTTTTTTTAAACATCTTTATTGGAGCATAATTGCTTTACAATGGCGTGTTAGTTTCTGCTTTAAAACAAAGTGAACCAGCTATACATATACATATATCCCCATATCTCTTCCTTCTTGCGTCTCCCTCCCTCCCACCCTCTCTATCCCACCCCTCTAGGTGGTCACAAAGCACTGAGCTGATCTCCCTGTGCTATGTGATCTCCCTGTGCTTACCACTAGCTATCCATTTTACATTTAGTACTGTATATATGTCCATGCCACTCTCTCACTTTGTCACAGCTTACCCTTCCCCTTCCCCGTGCCCTCAAATCCATTCTCTAGTAGGTCTATGTCTTTATTCCCATCCTGCCCCTAGGTTCTTCACAACCATTTTTCCCCCCTCAGATTCCATATATATGTGTTAGCATACAGTATTTGTTTTTCTCTTTCTGACTTACTTCACTCTGTATGACAGACTAGGTCCATCCACCTTACTACAAATAACTCAGTTTTGTTTCTTTTTATGGCTGAGTAATATTCCATTGTATATATGTATCACATCTTCTTTAACCATTCTTCTGTTGATGGACACTTAAGTTGATTCCATGTCCTGGCTATTGTAAGTAGAGTTGCAGTAAACATTGTGGTACATGACTCTTTTTGAATTATGGTTTCCTCAGTGTATATGCCCAGTAGTGGGATTGCTGGCTCATATTGTAGTTCTATTTTTAGCTTTTTTAGGGCACCTCCATGCTGTTCTCCATAGTGGCTGTATCAATTTACATTCCCACTAACAGTGCAAGAGGGTTCCTTTTTCTCCACACCCTCTCCAGCATTTATTGTTTGTAGATTTTTTGATGATGGCCATTCTGACTGGTGTGAGGTGATACCTCATTGTAGTTTTGATTTGCATTTCTCTAATGATTAGTGATGTTGAGCATCCTTTCATGTGTTTGTTGGCAATCTGTATATCTTCTTTGGAGAAATGTCTATTTAGGTCTTCTGCCCATTTTTTGATTGGGTTGTTTCCAATAGGTCCTATAGAACACTACTGGAATTATATGATGTATATAGAATACACCCTCAAAATTTTGCTGTGTGGGCTTAAGGCACAAATATTTTATTTTTAATGTTTGATTACTCAAGCCCTATTTTCTCAGACTTTGTTGTGTATTAAAATTACCTGGATACTTTTTTAAAGCCTTAAGTTCCTACCCCACATTAATTAAATTAATATCTCTAGGAATGATTGAAATCACTGACACAGCCCGTACTGTTAAGTCTGGTTGGGCTCACTATAGATTATGTAATTACTTAATTAATTAAAAGCCATTAATGAAGTTGCCTATATGTTTATCTTTATTAGTGATAAGGTTTTGAATAATTTGTATCCCAAGAGTTTAGCTAGTGATTTCCTGTTGTGTCAGCCTTCCTTCTAAAGAACAGAATTAACTCTTCTTTTTTTTTCTTTTTCTTTTTTTTGCGGTACACAGCCCTCTCACTGCTGTGGACTCTCCCATTGTGGAGCACAGGCTCTGGACGTGCAGGCTCAGTGGCCATGGTCACGGGCCCGGCCGTTCCACAGAACGTGGGATCCTCCCAGACCGGGGCATGAACCCACGTCCCCTGAACCAGCAGGTGGACCCCCAACCACTGTACCACCAGGGAAGCCCCAGAATTAATTATTCTTAAAAAAAATAATGCTTAGCTTTATGATATTTGAATCTGACTTCTATTGCCAAAATTTAAAGAAAAGTAGAACTTCATTTCTGTCTAATACAGAATATCCTTAAAATGTTTTCTCTTTCCCCCTTTGCTCAATCAGTCACTTTTAATAAAATACAGATATGGTAACATAATTTCTCAGAAAGACAATGAAGGGAATATTTCCTTGAGAAAACAGACTGAACTTTCCTTTTAGGTTTAGACTTTTATAAATAAGAATTTTCTCCTTATGGGCATATTGGCTTTTAATTGAGTCTAAACCACTTGGTGGCATCTAGTCTAGTCTCATTCTCTAACCAAGGGCTGCTGTTGCCATGGCTCAGAAAAACAAATCTCTGACAGGGGGTGTTTGCAGCAAAGTACAGTTTTATTTTCAGGACATCAGGCAATGGAGTGGGAAACAATTCTCAGATCCACTTCATCTTGGTCTTTGAGTTAGAGACTTTTCTTTAAGTGGAAGAACAAAGAAACTGGATTAATTATTGTTTTGTGACATTTCCTAACCATAGTTGCCGGAGTCAGGATGTCTCTGGTTTATAATTTTCAGGCCAGGTGGTTCATGGCTCAGGGGTGTGTTAGCTTCTCTTGCCCTGGAGAAAAAAAAACAAAAAAAATTGAGTTTGTATGTTAATGATAATGTCTACAGCAGAAATTTTAGTACATTAACAATGTCATCAACAGCAGCAACATTAGTCATCTGATTCTGGTTGATTAGTGTTCAGTTAGCACAGGATTGAGATCAGAGGGGAGAAGAAAGGGAATAAAGTTTTGAATAGAGAGATTAATAATAATTTCAGTAGGCAAACTCAGTTTTTGGAGGACTTTCATTTGCACTTGTTTGTAAATGTGCAAAATATTTTATTATAATTTTGTACCAACTTATAGAAAAATTAAACAATTTTTTTGATATGCAGCCTTACAGATTTCATGATCCCATGTCTTTGCATAATATCCATTATAGGCTCTTTGTCTTAGTTCTGTAATGTAGAACAGAACTGAATTTACATTATTTATATATATATATATATATATACATATATATATATATCACAATTTCTATATTGCCATTTTGACAAAAATCCTTAATGTTTTCATGAATCACACTCTTTTTTTCCAAGGTTTATTGACACATAACTGACATAGAACAGTGTTTTAGTTTAAGGTGTATAATGTAGTGATTTGGTACAGGTATATATAGCAAAAATTTTTACCACAATAAGGTTAATTACCACATCATTCACCTCACATAATTACTATTTTTATTGTTGTTGCTATAGTGAGAAAACTTAAAATTGTCTCATAGCAACTTTCAAGTGTACAATATAGTATTGTTAACTATAGTCACCATGTTGTATCTGGGACCTCCAGAACTAATCTATCTTACAACTGAAAGTTTGTATACTTTGACCAAAAAGTATCCATTTACCTCACCCCACTCAAGACCCTATTAACCATCTATTTTCTCTCTGTTTCTATGACTTCAATGTTTATAGTTCCACAAATAAGTGAGATCACACAGTATTTGTCTTTCTCTTTCTAACCTATTTCACTTAATATAATGCCCTCAAGGTCCATCCATGTTGTCACAAATGGGAGGATTTCCTTCTATTTTATGGCTGAATAATATTTCATACAACACATCTTCTTTATCCATTTTTCTGTTGACTGGCACTTATATTGTTTCCATAGTTTGGCTACTGTGAATAATGCTGCAATAAACATGGGGATGCAGATATCTCTATGAGATCCCAATTTTATTTCCTTGGGATAAAAAAACAGAAGTGGGATTGTTGAATCATATGGTAGGTCTATTTTTGACCATCATAAACTCTACAAACAATAAATGCTGGAGAGGGTGTGGAGAAAAAGGTACCCTCCTACATTGTTGATGGAAATATAAATTGGTACAGCCATTATGAAGAACAGTATGGAAGTCCCTTAAAAAACTAAAATTAGAGCTACCATATGACCCAGCAATCCAACTCCTGGGCATATACCTGGAGAAAACCATAATTCAAAAAGATACATGCACCCCAATGTTCATTGCAGCATTATTCACAGTAGCCAGGACATGGCTACCTAAATTTCCATCAACAGACGAATGGATAAAAAATATGTGGTACATATATACAATGGAAGATTACTCAGACATAAAAAAATAACAAAATAATACCATTTGCAGCAACATGGATGGACCTAGAAATTCTCATACTGAGTTAAGTCAGACAGAGGAGAACAAACATTGTATGATATTGCTTTTTATTTTTTTTTGAGAAACCTACATACTGTTTACCATAGCAGCTATGCTAATATATATTCCCACCAACAGTATACCAGGTTCTCTTTTCTCTACATTTTCACCAGCATTTATTATTTCTTGTGTTTTGATAATTAATATTCCAACAGGTGTGAATTAAAATCTCATTGTGTTTCTGATTGCATTTCCCTGATGAACAGTAATCTTAAGCACCTTTCATGTACCTGTGGAATATTTGTTTTTCTTTGGAAAAATGTTCATTCATGTCCATTGCTCATTTTCCAATTAAATTATTTGCATTTTATTTATGTATTTATTTATTTTTTATTATTTTTCAAATTCTTTTCCCATTTAGGTTATTACAGAATATTGAGCAGAGTTCCTTGTGCTATACAGTAGGTTCCCACTGGCTATCTATTTTAAATACAGCAGTGTGTACATGTTAATCCCAAACTCCCAGTCTATCTCTCCCCCTCCCCCTTCCCCCTGGTAACAATAAGTTCATTCTCTACATCTGTGAGTCTGTTTCTGTTTTGTAGATAAGTTCATTTGTATCAATTTTATTTTTAGACTCCACATATAAGTGATATCACATGATATTTGTCTTTTACTGTCTGACTTGCTTCACTTAGAATGATAATCTCCATGTCCATTCATGTTGCTGCAAATGGCATTATTTCATTCTTTTTAATGACTGAGTAATATTCCATTGTATATATGTACCACATCTTCTTTATCCATTCATCTGTCAATGGACATTTAAGTTGCTTCCATGATTTGGCTATTTTAATAAACATTGCTGCAATAAACATTGGGATTCATGTATACTTTTGAACCAAGTTTTTCTCTGGATATTTGCCTTTTTTGCTATGAGGTTTTATGAATTACTTATATATTTTGAATATTAACTCTTTATCATGTATATGACAAATGCGCTCCAGAGGTTAGAGGGTTTCACCGTGGGCACACTGTAGAGCTGGCCAATGAGGAAAGTTAGGTATGGGGCCTGTAGGTGAATAGCTGGAGTGGCTACATACTGGTGAGCCCAGTGGTGCAGGCCAGTGACAGGACACAAGGCTGGATCTAGGTCCACAAGCAACTGCCTGGATACTGGCTGTGAATGTGTACTCGTATGACCACATTCCTGCCACATGTGTGAGCCTGGCAGTGGAGTCCTCTGATGGGAGGCAAGCTGGCAGTGTGCAGGTGTGTAGCTTGAGAAGCTAGTCCTGAGTGTATCAAACATTATTCTACCACCCTAAACTATTTTGATATATTTCTATTGAGTATATTTTCTATGATTTTCTTCATAATTGAAATTATGCTCTACAATTTTGCTTTTTGCTTTTTAAATATAATGTTATTTTCTATCTTAATGTTTTCATAACCAACATTTTAATTACTATACCATATTTCATTGAGTGAATTTTTTACTCACCTATTGCTGGACATTTAAGCTCATTTTCTACTAAAACATCAATTCCTCATTTTTTTATATAATCAATAGTGATTATAATTATTACACAAACATAAATCAACAATATTTTTTTCTCATGATAAGTTTTTTTTTAATTCATTGAAATGTAGTTGAATTACAATATTATATTGGTTTCAGGTGTATAACATAGTGATTCAATATTTTTTAATAGATTTTACTCCATTTAAAGTCATTACAAAATATTGGCTATATTCCCTGTGCTGTACATTACATCCTTGTAACATTTATTTTATACCTAGTAGTTTGTACCTCTTAATTCAATTCACCTATTTTACCCCTCCTCCTAACCCTCTCCACGCTGATAATCACTAGTTTGTTCTCTGTATCTGTGACTCTGTTTCTGTTTTGTTATATTAATTTACTTGTTTTATTTTTTAGATTCCACATATAAGTGAAAAGATACAGCATTTATCTTTCTCTCTTTGACTTATTTCACTAAGCATAATACCCTCCAGCTCGGTTGAGTAAAAAGACCAAAGCTAGATGTATCGTGCTCCCTGACTTCAGACTATACTACAAGCTATACTAATCAAAACAATATAGTATTGACACAAAAACATACACATAGATCAATTGAACAGAATAGAGAGTCCAGAAATAAACCCATACACATATGGTCAATTAATGTATGATAAAGGGGTCAAGAATATACAATGGGGGAAAAGTCTCTGCAATAAGTGGTGTTGGGAAAGCTGGACAGCTACATGTCAAATAATAAAACTAGAATATTTCCTCCTGCCATATACAAAAATAAACTCAAAATGGTTTAAAGACTTACATGTAAGATCTGAAACCACAAAACTCCTAGAAGGAAACATAGGCAGTACACTCTTTGACATATCAATTTATTTTTGAATATGGCTCCTTAGGCAAAGGAAAAAAAAGCAAAAATAAACAAAAAGACCTAAGCAAGCTTAAAAGCTTTTGGGCAGTGAAGGAAACGATCAACAAAATGAAAATGCAGCCTACTAAATAGGAGAAGATATTTGCAAATGATATGTCCAATAAAGGGTTAATATCCAAACTATATGCAGAACTCATACAACTCAATATCACAAACAACTGGATTTAAAAATGGACAGAGGACACAAATAGACATTTTTCTAAAGAAGACATACAGATGGCCAATAGGCGCATGAAAAGATGCTCAACATTACTAATTACCAGGAAAATTCAAATCAAAACCAAAATAAGATATCATTTCACACACCTGTCAGAATTACTAAAATCAAAAAGACAATAAAATTTTAAACCACAGTAGTAAACATTTTCAGACTATCTTCAGAGCACTACTTGCTAATAATATCTCAGGAGAGGTAGAGAGGTGGAAATAGAGAGGGTTAAGAATGTGCACTAGGATTTAAGAATCTAAAGCTCAGATATTCATGAAAAATTCTAGATATTTGAACAATTCCCTCCTTTGAGTATTTCTGGGAATCCCCAAGGGTGACATAAGTGAGTCCACAAATAAACCAGGCTGTTGTATGCTGTTTCAGAAGTTCATAGTGATTGAAACTGATGTGACTGCAGCCTTTAGACTAGCAGGTCTAGAGCTCTCTTTTCTGACTAACTTGGATTGTGTAGGAATTTGCAGTCAGTAAAATACACTCTTGAAATGTAAAATATCGTGTCAACTAGACAATATATTGTGAAATAAGAGAGATAATCTCCCTCCCTATGTGTTAAGCTCATTTATTGAAAAAGTCTCAAATTCAGGTGGTTGGAGCTCTAAAATTCTACAGAATCATTTATTTTCCACTGTGACTATAACAGTATGAAAACAATTTTAATTATTGTTTAGGAGCTTTAGCTATCTGGCTAATGAAGTCGGACCGTTTGCTTCAAGGTAAATATACTTCTCAGGAACCTTGTTAACTCTTTGAGAATTCTGACTTCTAACACTCCTACCTATTGATTACATTTATCATGAATATCTGTATTTGTTCATGTGTCAATATTTGAAGATTTACCCTAGATATTCTTGAATCTTTTTCTTTAAGATCCATACCCCAAATTAGCCCCAGTGGAGGGGAGAGGGAACAAAAGCAAAGAAAATCAATACTGAAAAAAATCATAGTAAGAGAAATAAGAGGATTTCTTCCTAAGGCTTAGAACATAACTAATTTTGTTCGTTTGACTTAGACTTTTTCAATAAATAAATGGAGCATTATATTCCAGAGAGGGAAACCAACATGAAATATTTCATAGAGAAAGCACAATGAAGAAATCAGAGTTTTAATGAATTTCTCTTCCTACTTTAGCACCAATTCCCTTTAATATTATGGCCCCAAAATGCCCTTGGAGTTGATCTCATTGCTATTATGGAGTGGATATTGAGCTCAGGATGTCTCCAGTGGTAGGAGTGTAGCATTAAAATATTATTTTCCTTATTTTGAATTATTCCTTTAAGACAGATTACCAGGGCTTCCCTGGTGGTGCAGTGGTTGAGAGTCCGCCTGCCAATGCAGGGGACACGGGTTCAAACCCTAGTCTGGGAAGATCCCACATGTCGTGGAGCAACTAGGCCCGTGAGCCACAACTACTGAGGCTGCACGTCTGGAGACTGTGCTCCACAACAAGAGAGGCCGCGATAGTTAGAGGCCCGCACACCGCGATAAAGAGTGGCCCCCGTTTGTCGCACCTAGAGAAAGCCCTCGCACAGAAACAAAGACCCAACACAGCCAAAAAAATAATAATTAATTAATATTTTTTTAAAAAAGAGAGATTGCCAAACTTGAATCTCTACCATTGGCCATTACTGATCAAATGCCAGTGTTCTAATGTTATTTAGTTTACTTTTATTTATGCTCCAATGTTTTATTGTATATATTTATTGCATATCTATATATAAATTACATTTATGATTCCTCTATACCATTTTTTCTATGCTTCTATAATTTGTGCCTGTTAAAGAGTAATGTTATTGTCACTTCTCTTGTGAGATTGAATGTCACTCAGAATTCTAACCTTAAGTCATCCAGAAAAATCTTATATCAGTATCTCTAATAAGTTTATCTTAATGTCAAAGTACATTGACAAGATAGCTTGGAAGTTTAAAGGCCAGCGTGAAGCTGCTATCACATTCTTCTTGGTATTTTAAATTATATTATATTATATACCCTACAAAGTTTTTACCTTAATGTAAAAATAAGTTTTTAAGGTGTTTGTGTGTGTCCACCTTTACTAAGAAATGGGTTAAAATTGTTGCTCTAATTGGATTTATCATAGTATCTACAGTTGCCCTTTCCTTAGTATTTAGTTGCATTTTTGTACTTGTGTTAAATTGGTGAATTGTTTGTTAGCATGTCTTTCTTATATTTTCTTTATCCTCAGAATCTAGCTTGTGGTAGGTAGTCAGTAATATCACTGGTATAGAAAGAAATGAGATAATGAAGAGAAGAAAACAGAGGAGAAAGAGGAGGAGGAAAAGCAGGAGAATGAGAACAATGACACATTCTTGTAATCTATGATTTTTTTCACTGTGAGTTCAGAACATCTGTGCTCTAACAATAGGAAAGCAAGCTGAACAAAACTTGTGCAGAACAACTATATAATCACCTCTGTTGATGTGCATCAAAACAAAAAAAATCTCTAATTTAAATAGTTTAATGTAATAAGTGAACACTTCAGACAAGGAGGGAGATCAAGATGGTAAAGTAGGAGGATGCTCAACTCACCTCCCCCCATGAACACATTAAAAAATGCATCTACATAAGGAACAACTCTCAATGAAAAAATCTGGAGACTGACAGAAAGGCTTTTCTACAACTAAGTCTGTAAAGAAAGATCCACAGGGAATCAGGTAGGAAGGGAGGAGAATTGATCAGGTCAGGACCTGTGCCCTTAGCAGGGGTCACAGAAGAAGAGGGAGCTCTCACAGGCTTGGAGATCCTCTGTGGTGAGTGAGGGGTTCAAGCCACATACATATTGGGAACCCCGGACGTGGGGTCCCACAGCAGGAAGATGAGTCTCCTCAGCTGGTTTGACAATCAGTGGGACTTACCAGATGACTGTAAGAAACAGACACTCTGCTAATGAAAATATAGATTTGTGCTTAATTACTCCCCAAGATCAAAGCAGATGAAGCAGATTGAAAACTTTTCAGAACTCTGGACAGTTTCCTTCAATCATCCTAGCCACACCCTATCCAGCACCTGGCACCTGCACCAGCTCTTCTTATTCCAGTCAACTCTCTACTAGGGTGATGGTTGCTGTTGGCCAAAGGAGAGTGTGTATGCTTAGAGAGAATTGAGACATCTTAGACTGACCCTGCTTTTGAACAAGGTGAAGGCAGCCTTACCAGTGCACATACAAAGGCAACAGATTGAAAGCTGCCTGGGGATCTGACTGACTTCCCAGTATGTGCCCCAGCTTACTCCAGACACCTGCTCCAGCCCCCCTTGCTCCAATTATGTCCTCCATTGGAGCAAATGTGCTGCTACTTAGTAGAGGGTGCACACCTGGGGAGACAGAGCCAGGTCAAACCCAGTGCTGTTTCTGAACAGGGCAAAGGAATGCAGTGTTGGCACCCACATGGAGATGGTGGATTAGCTGGTGGATTAGGGACTCTGAATGGCTTTCTGAGATCACCCTATTACACATTCTGGCCTGCACTGAGAACCTAGTCCACCACCGCTTGCTTCATCTCTGCTATCCACTAGGGCAGAGATGCTGTTGCCAGCGGGAGTGCACAAAATTCAAGGGCTTGGATCTGATCCTCTGTAATTCTGCATCAATCCTTTGGGACCAGACCCCACTCCCAATAGGGTGATGACTGCCACTGAGTACAGAAGAAGCCCCAGCTCATACCTGGCACTGGCTCTAGCCCCTCCATACCCAGCCCTACATTCCACCAAGGTGATAGCTACAAACACACCCCAGAGGAAAAAGTAACCTGTGCTCACATCAGATCCAGTTCTCCTTTAAGCCACTGGGGACACAGATTGTATAGGGACACTCTCACACAGAGACACCCCTTCAAGTCAGATAGGTAACTATTTGACCTAATTTCATAGAGACAGAGAAAGTTAAGCAAAATGAGAAGACAGAGAAATATGTTGCAAATGAAAGAACAAGAAAAAATCTTGAAAATATCCGTAAAGAAACAGTATAAATAATTCACCAGATAAAGAGTTCAAAGCGTTAGTAAAGAATGACAACTGTACTTCAGAAAAGAATAGATGAACACAGTGATAATTTTAACAAGAAACTGAAGAATAAAAATAACAATTAGCACTAATACAATGACTAAACTAAAAAGTACACTAGAAGGAAGTTAACCTCAGACTGGGTGATACAGAAGAATATATAAGTGATTTGAATGACAGAATGATGGAAATCATTGAATCAGAACAGCAAAAAGAAAAATATATTAAAAAATGAGGGTAGTTTAAGGGACCTCTGAGACAACATCAAGCGTACTAACATTTGCATTATAGGGGTCCCAGGAGAAAGAGAGAGAAAAGATTAGAAAACATGTTTGATTAAATTATGGCTGGAAACATCCTAAGCTGCAGAACTCAACAGATTTCCAGGTATAGAAAGCACAGAGGGTCCCAAACGAATGAAACCAAAGAGACCTAAACCAAGACATATCATAATTAAATGGCAAAAGTTAAAGGGATGATTTCAAAGGCACCAAGATAAAAACAGGGTCACGTACCAGGAAACTCCCATAAGTTTATCAATTGATTTTTGCAGAAACTTCCAAGTCAAGAGAATGGTATAATATATTTAAAGTGCTTAAATGGAAAAATCTACAACATGGGATGCACTACCTAGCAAGGTTACCATTCAGAATTTAAGGAGAAATAAATAACTTCTCAGACAAGCAGAAACTAAAAGAGCTCATCAATACTAAACTGACCTTAAAAGAAGTGTTAAAGCATCTTATTTAAGGGCAAAAGAAACAGCTACAAAGAAATCATGATTTATAGGAAAGGAAAAATCCCATTCATAAAGGTAAATATATAGTAAATGCTGAATAAGCTAGTACAAAGATTAAAAGACTAAAATTATAAAATCAACTATAATTACAGTGAACATTTACAGGATAGACATGAAGATGTAAAATATGACATCAAAAACACAAAAAGTGGGGGAGGGAAGTAAAATATGTTGATCTTCTAGAATGTGTTTGAACTTAAATGAGTATTAGTTTAAAACAAGTAGGTATAGTTATAGATTAACATATAAGAGCCCCATTGTAACCACATATCAAAAACCTACAATAGATACACAAAAACTAGAGAAAAAATGAATACATGCTTAAAGAACCCACAAGAAAAGAAACTAAAAGAAGAAAAGACCAGAGAAGAGCTAAAAAAACAACCAGAAAAGAAAGAACAAAATGGCAATAAGTACATACTTATTAATAATCACTTAAAATATCAATTCACTAAATGCTCTAGTCAAAAGCCATAGTGTGGCTGATTGGAAAAGAAAAACAAACAAACAAAAACAAGACCCATCTATATGCTACCTCCAAAAAACTCACTACAGAGTCAATGACACAAACAGACTAAAAGTGAGGGAAGGTAAATTATATTCCATGCAAACGGAAACAATAAAAAAGGAGTGAAAATACTCATATCAGACAAAAATACTCATATTTAAAACACAGTCTATAGCAAAACACAAAGAAAGATATTATATAATGATAATGGGATCAATCAAGAAGAGATATAACATTTGTTAACATATATGTACCTAATATAGGAGCACCTAAATTTACAAAGCAAATATTAACAGACATTGACAATAAAACAATAACAGTAGACACCCCACTTACATCAGTAGACAGATCACCCAGACAAAAATAGTAAGGAAACAATGGGATTAAATGACAAATTAGACTTGTCAGACTTAATAGATATTTATAGTATATTCCATCCCAAAACAGAATACTTATTCCTCTCAAGTGCACATGAAATTTTCTCTAGGGTGGATCACATGCAATGTGGCAAAAATGTCTCAACAAATTTAAGAGGATGTAAATTATAGCAAGAATCTTTTCTGACCACAAAAATATGAAAGTACATGTTAATTGCAGGAAGAAAAATGGGAAAACCATAAACAATATGCTACTAAAATAACAATTAGTCAATAAAGAAATCAAAGAGGAAATCAGAAAATACCTGAACAAGTGGAGGAGGAGACAAGATGGTGGACTAGAAGGACTTGAGCTCACCTCCTTTCATAAAAAAAACAAAATCAAAACTACTGCTGAACAACCATTGACAAAAAAGACTCAAACCTACCAAAAAAGATATTCTACATCCAAAGACAAAGAAGCCACAACAGTATGGTAGGAGGGGCACAATCAAATTCCATACCTGCTGGGTGGGCTACACACAGGAAACTAAACTGGAAAATAATTATATTGGAGAGGTTCTCACACAAGAGTGAGGGTTTTGAGCCCCACATAAGGCTCCCAAGCCTGGGGGTCTGACATCAGGAAGAGGAGCTCCCAGAGCATTTGGCTTTGAAGACCAGTGGGGCTTGAGTGCAGGAGCTGCACAGGACTAGGGGAAACACTGACTCCACTCTTGGTGGGTGCACACAAGGTTTCATGTGCACTGAGACCCAGGGCAAAGCAGTGACTCCATAGGAGCCCCTAATACAGGAAAGGAAATACTCAGTCAAGTCCAGGAAGAGCAAAGAGTCCCATGCAGGATAAACCTGAGGAGAAACATGCCAAGACACATATTAATCAAATTAACAAAAATTAAAGACAAAGAGAAACTATTAAAAGCAACAAGGGAAAAGCAACAAGTAACATACAAAGGAATCTCCATAAGGTTATCAGCTGACTTTTCAGTGGAAATTCTGCAGGCCAGAAGGGAGTGGCACAATATTTTTAAAGTGATGAAGGGGAAATACCTACAACCAAGAATACTCTAACCAACAAGACTCTCATTTACATTCAACAGAGAAATAAAAAGCTTTAAAGACAAGCAGAAGCTAAGAGAATTCAATACCATAAAATCAGTAGAAAAGGCCACAACTAGAAACACGAAAATTTCAAATGGGAAAACTCACCAGTAAAGGCAAACATACAGTAAAGGGAGGAAATCATCCACACACAAATATACCAAAGTAGCAATTGTGAGAACAGGAGAGTACAAATACAGAATATTGGAAATGCATTTGAAATGAAGATAGCAGCAATTTAAAGCAATATTGTATATATGTACAATATTGACATATTTGCTATATCAAAACTTCATGGGAACTGCAAGCCAAAAATCTACAATAGATACACATGCAAAAAAGAAAAAGTAATCCAAATACAACTCTAAAGATAGTCATCAAATCACAAGATAAGAAAACAAAAGAGGAAGGGAAGAAAAAAGACCTACAAAAACAAATCCTAAACAATTAACAAAATGGCAATAAGAAAATACATATTAATAATTACCTTAAATGTAAATGGATTAAATGCTCCAACCAAAAGACATAGACTGGCTGAATGGATACAAAAACAGGACCTGTATATATGCTGTCTACAAGAGACCAACTTCAGATCTAGGGACACATACTGAAAGTGAGGACTGAAACTGAACGGATAGAAAAAGGTATTCAATGGAAATACAAAAAAAGCTGGAGTTGCAATACTCACATCAGACAAAGTAGATTTTAAAATAAAGACTGTTACAAGAGACAAGAAGGACACTACATAAAGATCAAGAGATCAATTCAATAAGAAGATATAACAAATGTAAATATATATGCACTCAGCATAGGAGCACCTATATATATAAGGCCAATGGTAACAGCCATTAAAGGAAAAATCAATAGTAACAAAATAATAGTAAGGGACTTTAACACCCCACTTACACCAATGGACAGACCATCCAGAGAGAAAATCAATAAGGAAATACAGGCTTTAAATGACACATTCGACCAGATGGTCTTAATTGATATTTATAGAGCATTCCATCTGAAAGCAGCAGAATACACATTCTTCTCAAGTGCACGTGGAACTTTCTCCAGGATAGATCACATGCTGGGACAAAAAGCAAGCCTCAATAAATTTAAGAAAACTGAAATCATATCAAGCATCTTCTCCAATGAAAACATTATGAGATTAGAAATCAACTACAAGAAAAAAGCTGTAAAACACACAAACACATGGAAGCTAAACAATTTGTTACTAAACAACCAATGGATCACCGAAGAAATCAAATAATCTGATCACTAGCTGTGAAATTTAATAAAGAGTGAAAAAAACTCCTAGGAAACAAAAGTCCAGGACTAGACAGCTTCACAGGGAATTCTACGAAACATATAAAGATGAGCTAATGCCTACCCTCAAACTATTCTAAAAAACTGAAGAGGAGGTGACACTTCCAAATTAATTCTGCAAAGGTACCATTACCCTGATACCAAAACCAGACAAAGACACTACCAAAAAAAAAAAAAAAAAAGGAAAGAATTACAGGCCAATACCTATCACCAATGTAGATACAAAATTCCTGGACAAAATATTAACAAAATGAATTCAGCATAATATAAAAAGGACCATACACCAAGATCAAGCGAGATTTATACCAAAGATGCAAGGAAGTTTCAGTCATCACAAATCAACCAATGTGATACACCATATTAACAAAAGGAAGGATACAAATTGCATGATTATCTCAAAAATGCTGAAAAAGTATTTGACAAAATTTATTTATGAAGGAAGTTTATAGTGATACAAGCCTACAGCAAGAAATTAGAAAAATCACAAATAAACAATCTAACCTAACATCTAGAGGAATTAGAAAAGTAAGAACAAAAAAAGCCCAAAGTCAGCAGAAGGAAAGAAATAATAAAGATCACAGTAGAAATAAGTATAATAGATAATCACCCCCATCATCTATTCATGACAAAAACTCTTATCTAAGTGGGTGTTTAGGGAAAATAGCTCAATGTAATAAAGACCATTTATGACAAACCCACAGCTAACATCATATTCAATACTGAAAGATTTTCCTGTATAATCAAGAATAAGACAAGGATGCACACTCTTGCCCCTTCTATTTAACATAGTATTGGAAGTCCTAGCCACACAAATCAGACAAGGAAAAGAAATAAAAGGCATCCAAATGTGAAGAGAAGTAAAACTGTCACCGTTTGCAGATGACATATTATGTGTAGAAAATCCAAAATTCACGACCAACAAAATGTTAGAATAAATAAATGAATTGTATTTCTTTTTTTATTATTTATTTATTTATTAGTCATCCATTTTATACACATGATTGTATACACCTCAATCCTAATCTCCCAATTCATCACACCACAACCCCAACCCTCCGCTGCTTTCCCCCCTTGGTGTCCATACGTTTGTTCTCTAATTCTGTGTCTCAGTTTCTGCTCTGCAAACCAGTTCAACTGTACCATTTTCTAGGTTCCACATACATGTGTTAATATACAATATTTGTTTTTCTCTTTCTGACTTACTTCACTCTGTATGATAGACTCTAGATGCATCCACAGCTCTACAAATGACTCAATTTCATTCCTTTTTATGGCTGAGTAATATTCCATTGTATATATGTACCACATCTTCTTCATCCATTCATCTGTCAATGGGAATTTAGGTTGCTTACATGACCTGGCTATTGTAAATAGTGCTGCAATGAATATTGGGGTGCATGTGTCTTTTTGAATTATGGTTTTCTCTGGGTATATGTCCAGTAGTGGGATTGCTGGGTCATATAGTAATTCTTTTTTTAGTTCTTCAAGGAACCTACATACTGTTCTCCATAGTGGCTGTATCAATTTCCATTCCTACCAACAGTGTAAGAGGGTTCCCTTTTTTCCACACCCTTTCCAGCATTTCTTGTTTGTAGATTTTCTGATGATGCCTATTCTAACCGCTGTGAGATGATAGCTCATTGAAGTTTTTATTTGAAATTTTGTAATAGTTAGTGATGTTGAGCATATTTTCAAGTGCTTCTTGGCCATCTGTATGTCTTCTATGGAGAAATGTCTATTTAGGTGTTCTGCCAATTTTTAAATTGGGTTGTTTGTCTTTTTAATATTGAGCTGCATGAGCTGTTTATATATTTTGGAGATTAATCATTTGTCTGATGATTCATTTGCAAATGTTTTCTTCCATTCTGAGGGTTGTCTTTTCGTCTTGTTTATGGTTTCCTTTGCTGTGCAAAAGCTTTTAGGTTTCATTAGGTCCCATTTGTTTATTTTTGTTTTTATTACCATTACTCTAAGAGGTGGATCAAAAAAGATCTTGCTGTGATTTCTGTCAAACAGTGTTCTTCCTATGTTTGCCTCTAAGAGTTTTAGAGTTCCTGGTCTTATATTTAGGTTTCTAATCTATTATGAGTTTATTTTTGTGTATGGTGATAGGGAGTGTTCTAATTTCATTCTTTTACACGTAGCTGTCCAGTTTTCCCAGTACCACTTAGTTAAGAGACTCTCTTTTATCCATCATATATCCTTGCCTCCTTTGTCATAGACTAGTTGACTATAGGTGCGTAGGTTTAACTCTGGGCTTTCTACACTGTTCCCTTGATCTATATTTCTGTTTTTGTGCCAGTACCATATTGTCTTGATTACTGTAGCTTTGTAGTATAGTCTGAAGTCAGGGAGTCTGATTCCTCCAGCTCCATGTTTTTTTTCCCTCAAGACTGCTTTGGCTATTCAGGGCCTTTTTTGTCTCCATAGAAATTTTAAGATTTTTTGTTCTAGTTCTATAAAAAATGCCATTGGTAATTTGATAGGGATTGCATTGAATTTGTAGATTGTTTTGGGTAGTATAGTCATTTTCACAATATTGATTCTTCCAATCCAAGAACATGGTATATCTCTCCATCTGTTGGTATCATCTTCACTTTCTTACATTAGTGTCTTATAATTTTCTGCATACAGGTCTTTTGTCTCCTTAGGTAGGATTATTCCTAGGTATTTTATTCTTTTTGTTGCAATGGTAAATGGGAGTGTTTCCTTAACTTCTGTTTTAGATTTTCCATCATTAGAGTGTAGGGATGCAAGAGATTTCTGTGCATTAATTTTCTATCCTGCAACTTTGCCAAATTCATTGATTAGCTCTAGTAGTTTTCTGGTGGCATCTTTAGGTTCCTCTATGTATAGTATCATGTCATCTGCAAACAGTGAAAGTTTTACTTCTTCTTTCCAATTTGGATTCCTTTTATTTCTTTTTCTTCTCTGATTGCCATGTCTAGGACTTCCAAAACTATGTTGAATAACAGTGGTGAGAATGGACATCCTTGTCTTTTTCCTGATCTTGGAGGAAATACTTTCAGTTTGTCACCATTGAGAATATTTGTTGTGGGTTTGTTGTATATGGCCTTTCTTATGTTGAAGTAGGTTCCCTCTATGACGAATTTGTGGAGAGTTTTTTATCATAACTGGGTGTTGAATTTTGTCAGAGGCTTTTTCTGCATCTATTGAGATGATCATATGGTTTTTATTCTTCAGTTTGTTAATATGGTGTATCACATTGATTGATTTGCGTATATTGAAGAATCTTTGCATCTCTGGCATAAATCTCACTCAATCATGGTGTATGATCCTTTTAATGTGTTGTTGGATTCTTTTTACTAGTATTTTGTTCAGGATTTTTGCATCTATATTCATCAGTGATATTTGCCTGTAATTTTCTTTTTTGGTAGTATCTTAGTCTGGTTTGGGTATCAGGGTGATGGTGGTCTCATAGAATAAGTTTGGGAGTTTTCCATCTTCTGCAATTGTTTTGGAAGAGTTTGAGAAAGATGGGTGTTAACTCTTCTCTAAATATTTCATAGAATTCACCTGTGAAGCCATCTGGTCCTGGACTTTTGTTTGTTGGAAGATTTTTAATCATGGTTTCAATTTCATTACTTGTGTTTGGTCTGTTCATATATTCTATTTCTTCCTGGTTCAGTCTGGGAAGGTTATGCCTTTCTAAGAATTTGTCCATTTCTTCCAGGTTGTCCATTTTATTGGCATAGAGTTGCTGTAGTAGTCTCTTAAGATGCTTTATATTTCTGTGGTGTCCATTGTAACTTTTCCTTTTTCATTTCTAATTTTATTGATTTGAGTCCCCTCCCTGTTTTTCTTGATGAGTCTGGCTAATCCTATGCCAATTTTGTTTATCTTTTCAAAGAATCAGGTTTTAGTTTTATTGATCTTTGCATTTGTTTACTTTGTTTCTATTTCATTTATTTCTGCTCTCATCTTTATGATTTCTTTCCTTCTTCTAACTTTGCATTTTATTTGTTCTTCTTTCTCTACTTCCTTTAGGTGTAATGTTAGATTGTTTATTTGTGATTTTTCTTGTTTCTTGAGGTAGGTTTGTATAGCTATAAACTTCCCTATTAGAACTGCTTTTGCTGCATCCCATAGGTTTTTGACCATTGTGTTTTCATTGTCATTTGTCTCTAAGTATTATTTGATTTCCTCTTTGATTTCTTAAGTGATCTCTTGGTTATTTAGTAACGTATTGTTTATCCTCCATGTGTTTGTGTTTTCTACGTTTTTTTTTTTCCCTGTGATTGATTTTTAATCTCATAGTGTTGTGGTCAGAAAAGATGCTTGATATGATTTCAATTTCCTTAAATTTATTGAGGCTTGATTTGTGACCCAAGATGTGATCTATCCTGTAGAATGTTCCATATGCACTTGAGAAGAAAGTGCAATCTGCTGGTTTTGAATGGAATGTCCTATAAATATCAATTAAATCTATCTGGTCTACTGTGTCATTTAAATCTTGTGTTTCATTAGTAATTTTCTGTTTGGATGATCTGTCCATTGGTGTAAGTGAGGTGTTATCATCCCCCACTATTATTGTGTTACTATCGATTTCCTATTTTATAGCTGTTAGCAGTTGCCTTATTATTGAGGTGCTCCTATGTTGGGTGAATATATATCTATAATTGTTATATCTTCTTCTTGGATTGATCCCTTGATCATTATGTAGTGTCCTTCCTTGTCTCTTGTAACATTCTTTATTTTAAAGTCTATTTTATCTAATATGATAATTGCTACTCCAGCTTTCTTTTGCTTTCCATTTGCATGGAATATCTTTTTCTCTCCCCTCACTTTCAGTCTGTATGTGTCCCTAGGTCTGAAGTGGGTCTCTTGCAGACAGCATATATAAGGGTCTTGCTTTTATATCTATTCAGCAATCTGTGTCTTTTGGTTGGAGAATATAATCCATTCACGTTTAAGGTAATTATCAATATGCATGCCCCTATTACCATTTTCTTAATTTGGGGGGGTTGTTTTTGTAGGTCCTTTTCTTCTCTTGTGTTTCCCACTTACAGAAGTTCCTTTAAAATTTGTTGGAGAGCTGGTTTGGTGGTGCTGAATTCTCTTAGCTTTGACTTGTCTGGAAGCTTTTGATTTCTCCATCGAATCCGAATGAGATCCTTTCCAGGTAGAGTAATCTTGGTTGTAGGTTCTTCCCTTTCATCACTTTAAGTATATCATGCCATTCCCTTCTATCCTGTAGAGTTTCTGCTGAGAAATCAGGTGTTAACAGTATGGGTGTTCCCTTGAATGTTATTTGTCATTTTTCCCTTGCTGATTTCAATAATTTTTCTTTGTCTTTAATTTTTCCCAATTAGATTATTATGTCTCTCAGCATATTTCTCCTTGAGTTTATCCTGTATGGGACTCTCTGCACTTCCTGGACTTGGGTGGCTATTTCCTTTCCCATGTTAGGGAAATTTATGACTATAATCATTTTAAATATTTTCTTGGGTCCTTTCTCTCTCTCTTATTCTTCTGAGGCTGCTACAATGTGAATGTTGTTGTATTTAATGTTGTCTCAGAGGTGTCTTAGTCTGTCTTTATTTTTTTTTCATTCTTTTTCTCTTTATTCTGTTCTGCAGCAGTGTATTCCACCATTGTGTTGTCCTGGTCACTAACCATTCTTCTGCCTCAGTTATTCTGCTATTGATTTCTTCTAGTGCCTTTTTTATTTCAGTTATTGTATTGTTCATCTCTGTTTGTTTGTTCTTTAATTCTTCTAGATCTTTGTTAAACATTTCTTGCATCTTCTTGATCTTTGCCTCCATTCTTTTTCCGAGGTCCTGGATCTTCTTCATTATCATTATTTTGAACTCTTTTTCTGGAAGATTGTCTGTCTTCATTTCATTTAGTTGTTTTTCTGGGGGGTTATCTTTTTCCTTCATCTGGTATATAGCTCTCTGCCTTTTCATCTTGTCTATCTTTCTGTGAATGTGGTTTTTGTTTCACAGGCTGCAGGATTGTAGTTCTTCTTATTTCTGCTGTCTGCCCTCTTGCACCCTATATTTTTAAAGAAAGAGCTTTGGAGAACATGATTTGTTGTATATCTGAATTTCATTTATTTAATAGTTAGTGATGTTGAACATTTTTTTTCATGTGCTCTGTATGTCTTGTTTGGAGAAGTGTATATTTAGATCTTCTGCCTATTTTTGATTGGGTTGTTTGGTATTTTGATATTGAGCTGCATGAACTGTTTTTAAATTTTGGAGATTAATCCTTTGTCAGTTGCTTCAATTGAAAATATTTTCTTCCATTCTGAGGGTTGTATTTTTGTTTTGTTTAAGGTTTCCTTTGTCGCACAAAGGCTTTTAAGTTTAAGTAGATCCCATTTGTTTATTTTTGTTTTTATTTTCAATTCTCTCAGAGGTGGATCAAAAAATATCTTGCTTTGATTTATATCAAAGAGTGTTCTGTCTATGTTTTCCTCTAAGGGTTTTATAGTGTCTGGCCTTACATTTGGGTCTTTAATCCATTTTGAGTTTATTTTGTGTTTGGTGTTAGTGTTTTAATTTCATTCTTTTACATGCACATACAGTTTTCCTGGCACCACTTATTGTAGAGACTGTCTTTTCTCCATTGTATATCCTTGCCACTTTTGTCATAGATTAGTTGATCATAGGTGCATGGGTTTATCTCTGTACTTTCTATCTGGTTCTATTGATCTATATTTCTGTTTTTGTGCCAGTACCCTACTGTTTTGATTACTGTGCCTTTGTAGTATAGCCTGAAATCGGGGAACCTGATTCCTCCAGCTCTGATTTTCTTTTTTCCAGCTCCATTTTTCTTTCTCAAGATTGTTTGTGTTATTTGTTTTTTTTTTGTTTGTTTCCATAGGAAACTGTAAAAATGTTTGTTCTAATTCTCTGGAAAACGCCATTGGTAAATTGATTGGGATTGCTTTGAATCTTCAGATTGCTTTTGGTCGTATAGTCATTTTGACAATATGGATTCTTCCAGTCCAAAACATGCTGTATCTGTCCATCAGTTTGTGTCATCTTTTATTTCTTTCCTTAGCATCTTATAGTTTTCTGAATACAGGTCTTTTGCCTCCTTAGGTAGGTTTATTCCTAGGTATTTTATTCCTTTTGTTATGTTGGTAAATGGGATTCTTTTCTTAGTTTCTCTTTCTGATCTTTTGTTGTTAGTGTATAGAAATGCAAGTGATTTCTGCAAATCAAAGCTACAATGAGGTATCACCTCACCTTATTCAGAATGGTTATCATCAAAAAATTTACAAACAATAAATGCTGGACAGGGTGTGTAGGAAAAGGAATCCTCCTACACTGTTGGTGGGAATGTACATTGGTACAGCCAGTATGGAGAACAGTATAGAGGTTCCTTAAAATACTAAAAATATTACTACCATATGACCCAGCAATCCCACTCCTAGGCATATACCCTCCCCCCAAAAGGAAAAATGAAATATAATTCAAGATGATACATGGACCCCAGTGTTCATTGCAGCACTATTTACAGTAGCCAGGACATGGAAGCAACATAAATGTCCATCAACATGGGAATAGATAAAAAGATGTGGTACACATATACAATGAAATATTACTCAGCCATAAAAAAAAGTCATTTACAGTAATATGGATTGATCTAGAGATTGTCATACCGAATGAAGTAAGTCAGACAAAGAAGAACAAAGATCATATGATATCACTTATATGTGGAAGCTAAAAAAAAGGGTGCAAATAAACTTATCTACAAAACAGAAATAGAGTCACAGATGTAGAAAACAAATATATGGTTACCAGGGAACAAGGGGAGGGGAGAGGGATAAATTGGAAGATTGGGATTTACATATGCACACTATTATATATAAAATAGATAACTAATAAGAACGTACTGTGTAACACAGGGAACAATACTCAATACTCCGTAATGGCCTATATGGGAAAATAATGTAAAAAAAAAGAGTTCATATATGTATATGTATAACTGATTCACTTTGCTGTACACCTGAAACTAACACAACATTGTAAATCAACTGTACTCCAATAAAAATTTATAAACAAAGAATAAATAAATTCAGTAAAGTTGCAGGATACAAAATTAATATACAGAAATCTGTTGCTTTTCTTTACACTAATAATAAACTATCAGAAAAAGAAAGCAAGAATCCTGTTTAAAATCACATCAAAATGAATAAAATACCTAGAAATAAACTTGACCAATGGGTTGAAAGAATTTTTTTGTGAAAACTATAAAACTTTGATGTAGAAAATTGAAGATGATACAAAGAAATGGAAAGGTACCTCATGTTCATGAATTGGAAGAATTAATATTTTTAAAATTTCCATACTACCCAAAGCAATCTACTGATTTGATGCAATCCCTATGAAAATACTCATGAAATTTCTCACAGAATTAGAACAAATAATGTTAAATTTTATATGGAAGCACAAAAGCAAAGTAACCTCGAGAAAAAAGACCAAAGTTGGAAGCATAAACTTCCCTGACTTCAGAATATACTGCAAAGCTGCAGTAATAAAAACAGAATGATAGTGGCACAGAAACAGATGTGTAGATCAATGGAACATAATAGAAAGACCAGAAATAAACCTACACACATCTGGTCAACTAAACTATGATAAAGGAAGCATAAATATACAATGGGGGAAAGAGAAACTCTTCAAAAAATGGTGTTGGGAAAACTTCACAGCTACATTTAAAAAAATGAAATTAGAACATTTTCTCACACCATATACAAAAATAAACTCAAAAGGACTAAAGACCTAAATATAAGACTGGAACCCATAAAACTCCTAGAAGAAAACATAGGCATAACACTCTTTGATATAAGTGGTAGTAATATTTTTTTTGATCTGTCTCCTCAGGCACAGGAAAGAAAAGCAAAAACAAAGAAATTAAACCTAATCAAACTAAAAAGCTTTTCTACAGTAGAGAAATTCATTGACAAAATGAAAAGAGAACCTATTGAATGGGAGAAAATAATGACAAATGATATGTTTGATAAAGGGTTAATATCCCAAAATATAAGCAACTCATACATCTCAGTATCAAAAAAAATTAAACCTGACTAAAAAATGATTAGAAGACACAAATAGACATTTTTTTCCAAAGAAGTCATGCAGATGGACAACAAGCACACAAAAACATGTTCAACGTCATTAATCATCAGGGAAATTCAAATCAAAACGACAATGAGATATCACCTCACATCTTTCAGAGTGGCTATCATCCAAAAAACCACAAATAACAAATGTTGGTGAGAATGTATAAGGAACACTATTACAGTTAGTGGGAGTGTAAACTGGTGCAGCCATTGTAGAAAATATTGATATAGAGTTTCCACAAAAAACTAAAAATGAATTATCATATGATCCAGCAATTGCACTCTTGTGTATATATTCAAAGAAAACAAGAATTTACTCATTCACAAAGATATCTACATCCAATGTTTATAACAGTGTTTTTATAATAGGCAAGATATGGAAGCAACTTAAGTGTCCATTAACAGATGAATGGATAAAGAAGATGTGATTATACACACACACACACACACACACACACACACACACACACAATGGATTACTCAACCATGAAAATGAATGATTTTTTTCCATTTGCAGCAACAGTAACTGGCAGGTATTATGCTTAGTGAAATAAGTCAGACAGAAAAAGACTAATATGGTATATTATCACTTATTTGTGGAATCTCAAAAAATAAAACAAATGAATGAATATAACAAAACAGAAACAGACTCACAGATAGAGATAACTGACCTGTGGTTGCCCGTGGGGAGAGAAATGGCATAGTGGATCAAGAGGTACAAACTATGATATGATATGTAAAATAAATAAGACACAAGGGTATATTGTACAGCATAAGAAATATAGCCAATAAGTTATAATGACTTTAAATAAGTACAATTTATAAATATTGAATCACTGTGCTGTACACCTGAAACTAATATACTATTGTAAACAACTATAATATTTAAAATCACACCATTTGTTAGCATAATTATAAAAAAAATAAAATAATTTATATAAAAAAGTAAACTTTCCATTTACCTTTAATAAGACAGTTAATGTTAATTCAGAGAAATGGGGTACATATAACTGTAGAAGGTCAATCTAATTAATTTGCAGTTAACTCAAGTTTACATTAATAAAGAATATATTACATTAAAATCGAAGAAAACAAAAGAATAATAGAAGTTGTTTTGTCTGTTTTACTTGTCCCAGAATGCATCCTGAAGATTTCATACTTATGATACAAAATAATTATTGGAATCTTAACTTCTGTCTTGTTTTCTCTATTTCAAGAGAGATTTTCTCCACTGCCACACAAACCCTTACAGATAAGACAATGAAGATTCAGTAGTTTGAAACCCTTTCTCCCTTTGCTAAAGCTGCTTTCTAAAGACCTGAGAGTTTCAGTGGCTAAAAATGGGATTTTTCAGGTCCCTGAACACATGCTCTATCCAGGATATGTATGGGAGTTGAAGTCCATTAGCACCCTTAAGTAGCATCTGGAGGCTTTTCAAGAACTCAAGATTGGAGCATATGCAAATACCTGAAGATGAAAAAAAAAAAAAAAAGAAAACAAGGTAACCTTATAATGGAGAGAATGGTAGTTTATGAGTTTCTGCAATTGATAACTATAAGTGGATTGCTTACAATATTACAAATGGGTTAAACAATGACTGCAAGCTGCCCTAGAAGTATGGACACCAATGCTGTGGCCTTAATGATGTCACTGAGGGTTGTAACTAAGCATAAAATCTAAATCTGAAGTGAAAATTTCCTCCTGTGAGGGGGATCTCTGAGCTCACTTGGAAATGTGGTCTATGATAAAGTGAAAGTCATTTCTTGATATTAACAATTATAGAGGCAATGCACAACGTGGATATGAAACAGACCATTTCCCATGTTTCTGGAATCAGATAACTGCAAGTTTCTTATGTGAACTTAGGGAGAGGAGAAGTTTGTACAGAGTGATTGACACTCTTGTTTACATTGAAAAGAAAGAACTCTGGAAAAGTTTATTTTAGAAAAGTAAGGGTAGGTGACATTTTCTTTTCCTGAAGGATTCTGGAGAGAATTCACATTAACTACACTTATTTTGAATCTTACACAGCACATGAAGTCTAGGAGAGGATTGGAAGAATCACAGAAAATTCATTTTTCAAAGAAATTATTAGAAACAATTTATGAATTCACACATCACATTAGATTCCTAATCTTTGCACAATGAAAAATAGTTGTCAGTTATTAAGGTAAAAGTTTGAACAACAATAAGCACATACAAAGATTGCTGCTTTTCAATTCACTTAAAATGATTTATATTTATCTACAAAAATTGTACCCTGATATCTTGGAGTATTTTGTTGTATTGAAGTCATCAATCTTTTTATTGCTTTGGTTTCCAAATCTTCATCTATCTCCTTTCCCATATTTTTATCTATTTTATTTCTGTAATCTAAATAGTAGCTGAAAGTATGTGGAAAAGTAAAGTATTTTATTTCTGAATTGTTCTTTTTATATTGGCAAACACTTTTATACTCCTTAGCTATAGGTTAACAGCACATACTTCAGACATCCCACCCTGGCTTAGCAGAGGCACTCTAGTAATCTATGCTCAGGCTATTCTTTATAATGACATCTTGTCCACTGGAAACCAGCATAAAGAGATGGAAAATAATGTATTGTTTACATTATAATGTTTATGATTTTAGTTTTATTTATAAAAAAAGTTTGGTATGATAGACAAGTAATAAATTAAAATGTCAGTTTGTCTTTTTCTTTCCATTTATAAATGGATAAATGGAAAATTGTAGTACAATAGTATTTCATGGTATTCATGAATTTCTGTAGAACTGAAGGAAATCATATAAATAAATATAAAACAAGGTAATTTACCATACCATTAGCTGTGGTATTTAACAATAAAGATCAATATTTAAGCCTTTCTGATATACTGCATTAGCTTCTTATAGGAAATGTATTAACCTTGCCCACCTTACAGGATTCTATTACATGCTTATCGAATTTTTTTTCACATTCTTGATGCTTTAAAAAACACTAATAACTAACAGCACTATCAAAGGAAAAGAAAATATTGGAGAAAAGAAACAAATTCTAGTAGTTTTTCTTATTGAAATGAAAGTACTTAATATTCTGAACACAGAAGTCTTTATCTATTGAAATGTTTAAAGATGTATTCTTTTGAAGTTTCAAGCTTTAGTACCTTTTGAAAAAATAGTTATGTAGTTTTATCTGCATCTTTGGCTTTGCTTACCTATAAAATTTCCCAGATTAATTTGATTAAAATTGTGTAGAGCTTTTGAATTGTTATTACATTTCTTTCTAGGATATACTTGAAATGCCAAAATAAACTTAAAGTACAGGATAACCACATTATTTGAAATAATAAAGAAAACCAATTTTAAATTTGTGAAGTTTGTTTATTCATTTTTCCATGACACTAAAAGGCAAACAATAAATGATTATTCTAACAGTACCATCATCAGTTCAAATTTCTTTAGCTTTAATAAGTGAATAACACTACTCCATACTGGGCATTATTTATACAGAAATAATAGCTTTAATTTTGTTTGTTTCTAAATAAGGTAAGTTTTTCAAGTCTTCCTTAACAATCTTGTCAGTCTCATTTTTTTGGTAATATTTTGCTCTAAAATGCAACTGTTAAAGATAAAATTCAATGTATTCTTATCTTTAAAATCACAATTTTCAAATTAATGAAGGAAAATTAATTTCATCCAATTGAAAATAAACTAATATATGTTTACTATAGATACCCACGGGGTTAGGAAATAAGGAATTTAACAATAAGGAACTTGATATAGTTCAAAAGCTTACAGGGGAGAATTTATGTATTCATGATCAACAATTATATAGTAAAATGCTATATATGCAATATAAGCTATGAATATTGTGTTATAGTGGTGTTAATGTGAACTAAATTTTAAAAATCTAGTAGTACAAAATGGAATGCTGCAAGAAAAAATATTGTGAGAGGCTGAAAGCATGAGCAGTGTTTCTGCAGGAAGATATTTGCAATTAGGATAACTCTAGAAGGAAAAGAAAACAAAAAAAGAAATGGAAACCTGAGAACATGGAAAATTTTCAAAATTTGAATTAATCAGAATGATGAGATTTTGCTCTTTCAGGTGGGGAGGTTGTTGACATAAATAGCAGGAAGAATTAACAAAAAGACAAAAGTAGGCACTTTATAGACCTTATATACATACTACACAATTTGAACATTATTGTATTATTAAATTATTCTGAGGTGAATCATCAGTTATTTATGGAAATAGTGTATGCTTTAGAAATACAGCTGTGGTGGCAATGTAGAAGAAAGATTGGAGTATTTAAACACTTACCAGTTAAAAACAGTATCTACAATGAGGTGCTTGTATAGGTAAAGGTGTGTAATGCTACCTGCTGAAGTAAACACACCCGCAAATCTCAGTGGCTTGACAAAAAGTGAATTTCTTGCTCACTCAAATTCTGTTGCCCATAGGTGAAGATGTAGGCTTTTATATCATCATTCAGGGATGTTTTGTACCTGTGTTCAGCAGGAATATTAGCCTATCACTTTTTTTCTTGTCCTGTCCTTTTCTGGCTTTGGTATTCTGGGTGTGCTCTGCTAGCCTGGAGGGAGAGCAATTGTGTTCAGAATGAAACTGCTGCTCTATCTCTTTTAATGTGATCCTTCTCAGTTTCTGTCATCCAAGAGATACTTCAGCCTCACTTCTGGGTTCTGGGATTTGCACAATATTGTCTTGTCTATGGATAGTTGTTAGTTGGTTTTCTTGTGAAAAGGACTAAAATTGGTATTGATTTAAGTTGCCATCTTGATGATGTCACCTCCCACTCTGCTTATTTAAAAATCACTACACTACAATAAAATCGTATGATTTTCTTTACAACTTAAGACATTTTGATTTCATTAATTTACCTGAGAATCTGCTAATAAAGGTAAAATGTCTCTTTAAAAATTGAGAAATCAGAAAATTCTCTCCCTCCAGAGGCACTTTTCCCACCTATTTTGGGAATGATAAAATATTAGGTGATTTTAGAATTTAGATAAAGCCATGATATTTTTTAAGGAGAAAAGATTCACTTGAAGAAAATTTCAGAAACATTCTTGTTTACAGAAAAGAAAGAATTAAAATTGTTAAGAAAAGATAAGCCAGGATTTACAAACACATGCACATACACACAATGCGGCTAAATGAAGATGAGAAGTCAAGTAAACTTTGTAGTGAAGATAAGACATAGCATGTGATAAATAATAAATAATTGGTGACAATTGAGGCAAAATATTAATTAGTACAGTGTTCTTAGAAATCAGATTATGGTGGGTTTTTGAAGGGATGGGAGGTGAGAAAATAAGGTAGTAATGTCAATATTCAATAACATTGGTTTTTGTTCAAACTTTATAATGCTTCTCCTACTGCTTCTGTGTATATGAGTTCACACTGATGTCTCCAGTTCTAATCCATTACCATTTTGGATCCATCTAGCTTTCTGTTGTCTCTAATTTGTAACTTCTAACTCCAACAGTGAGAAACACGGATCCTACCTTCCATCATATATTTATGTAACCATTCATTTTCAACGTAGATATATAGTAGTATCAAAGCTGATAACATATACTCCTTTGGGAAATAACTTCATCAAGTACGTTTCTTTTGCCTTTAGTCTTTCAGACTCCACTCATTTCTAAAGTAACTTAGGTCAGTGCCTTATCTCTCGACCCCTTTTGTGAGTTGTTTCATACTTTTGTAATATAGTTATATTGTTTTGTCAAAGCCTATATTCCATTGTGAAATTACACTAAACTTCCATGTGTGTGTGTTAATTTCATATATTGAGTTTCACTCATAGTACTGGAAAGTTCTATGAGTTTTTAAAATTCCATTATTGATGACTTTTATTGTGTCAGTGAAGTAGATTGCATCATGTGCTAAGAGTGAGAATTAACTGGGATAGAGTTAGGGTTGGAGATTTGAAGTTACATTTCATGGTTTGGAATGTTCACTACACGGATAAGGAAGGGGATTAACAAGGGAAGCTCAAAAAATTTACTGAGTTGCTTAGGGCTTATGCAAAGCAACAATCATAAAGTATAATGGATATAATTACAAAGATTATGAGGTGTTCTTCAGCAGCACTTCCCAACCTTGGAAAAAGAGAAATGGTTGGATTGGTCAATAGTTGGGCACTGCCAAGGAGGGGTTAGCTGTAGAAGGTATAGGTCAAGGAGTGGGGAGAAATTCATTGAAATTATTATCCATGAGATTGGTCCAGGATGTCCTAGAAAGGAAATGAAGCCAGGAAACTTTTACTTAATAATAGACTAAGAAGAGTTCAAGTGATTGGAGGTCAGAGATGAGAGTAAGAGCAAGTCTGGCTGAGTGAAAGAGTTGAAAATATAACAAAGTGACTGGTTAAAGGGTAATTTCTGAAGTCAGGAATATGATTCATTAAGGTGTATATTCAACCCACTAAACATATTAAGAAGGAAAAAGCATATGCACAAATAATAATGAGAAAAATAGAATATCCTAACCTTCATAACAATTGCATAATGGAAAACATAAACTTGATTTATTTTCATTTTATTTTCACTGTAGTAAAATGTTAAGCTAAAAAGCTGTAAATCAACGTACTGAGTAGAATCATTAGTGGTCATGCAATTAATTAAACTTAATTCAAATGTAATTTATAAAATAATATTTATATTTAAAATTACAATTACAATTTATAAAAGTTATCAGGGGTTAAAACTCATATTTAAACCAGGGTATTAAACAATGCCTAGTTTATGGTCATATATAAATTCTTCTGGGTTCTAAATGTAGACAGAACCATAAGTATGGCAGTCATATGCACGCTGACATGTTTCAAATCTTAAGTCTTACAAAGTGTTACCCTTTGATTCCTTGAATTCTGCTAAGAAGTGTAAAGAATGTTACAAAGAACACATACTAAATCTGAGAAAAAAATCAGCTAAACATTTTCTAACCTTAAGATAAATGAATTATTACTTATTAAAAGTAAAAAATATATAGTAATAATTGTTCCTGGAAGCCCCAATTGCAAAATAAAGGAAGTCACAGAAAAAAAAGCTCTTCAAAAACTTCATCAAATATCCTACTAAGCTCCTTAAAAAATGTGTAGCATCTTTATTTGTGATTACAGTTGCAGTTATGTCTTAATATGTATGAAATTCTATTTAGTTATTCATATTAATTTAAGTCCCTTCAATCAGTTATTCTTTTTTTTTTTTTTAATAGCTTCTTTGGATTTAAATAATACTCAGCAGACACTCATTTACTTTTGGATGATGATAATAATGATGAGTTGTAACAATTAAAAATGAAACCATTCCAATTATAATTATATATTACTATGGATATATGTAAAACCTAGGCATTGTAAACATTAGTGCATTACAGCATACATTGTGTTTTAAACTACATTTTTAAGGGCTTGCTTGCACTTTGATGTTTTTGTGCATTGGAGTTCTTATCTTTGAAATCACCAATAAAATCTGAAATAGTGATAATACTATAAATTATAATTGGAAGCTATTGGCAGAACTATCTTCATATAGTTCTATAGAGTCAAAGTTTTTCCACATGGATGATAGTTTCATAAACTAGCCTCAGTCTAAATATGGACGTTAATTAATTGTCTTGTATTTTCAGATTCTAGATTAATTTGCAAATATGCTAATCATGTTGACTGACAAGATTATAATTTATAAAGTGTTTTCTGAATGAAACCCATTAGTGTTTTTTTATGCAAGCATGTTGTGATGTTAATGATATTTGAGATTAAATAATTGATGTTGCTAGCTTTAGGAGGTGGAGATTCTATTTATACTATTCTCATTGTTTAAACAAGAATGGATGCTTCTCTGTCACAATGTATGTCACCGAACTCAAGATATTTGGTTCAAGACCAACATTTTCAGAGAGGGAGAAAGAACATTAAAATAGAACATGAAAGGACTTCAAAGGATAGCACAAAGAGACAAATATAAGGACTGTAAAATAATGTCATATATGGTGTGATGTTATTTCTTGGTGTTTTATTTAAACTGTTTAAGTTGCATCATTAGTTAGGAATTCCACAGAACTTTTCCCTAATTTTAAAAGTGAAGTATTGCCTTATAAGAAATATTTGGCTCAAAAGACTTTTAATTTAAGCAAATTTGAACAGGAAATTCCATAAAAGACTTGTGAGAGTTGTGCTTCCACTATTCAGGAACCAGTCTTGGAGAACAGGTTTCAAGGTAGCAGCCATCAACAAAAAATGTGTTTAGGCATATAGCATGTGCTATTTATAGATCTGTTAGATCTAGGAACTTAGTCATTTGAATAACTAAAGAAAGCTGTAAACAGATTATTTAAACCTTGAAAATGATAGATGTGGGAGAAACCAATGGATGAAGAGAAGATCTTTAGGGGACCACTGAAGTTTTGGAGTTTGTAGATTCAATTTGATGGCTTAATATTGTGTGTCTAAGAATTTCTGGTCCAGAAAATAAGGTCAATGATAAAGTAATTGGTCACTTAATGATTGCCTTTTAATATGTATATAAAATGTATGAAACTCTCAAATAGAAATTGTATTTTTCCATCAGTAATTAAAACTTGTTTCCTAGTAGCATTCACAACAGTAAACTCTCAACTGACTGGAACCACAATTTCCAGAAACTACATTTCATGAGATTTCTCAACACCCAGCTTTAGGATAGTCATAAAGATCAAAAGAAAATATGAGTAGTTCAAAAACTGTTTCATGTTTAACTGTCTTCAGACACATGTAGCTCTACGAGCAAATCTACATGGACATTGGTATATAATGAAAGCAACTGCTCAAAATTAACACTCTCTCTTTTTCCTCATTTAAAGAGAAAATTGAAACATATTATACATGTCATAAAGATGACATGAAAAACAAAAATGCATAATCTCAAATATTTATGCATTTACTGTATGCAATACAGTGTGCTAAATATTCTGAGGGGTCCAAAACTGAACAAAACACAGGTGTTTTTCTCAAGAAACTTAGACATGAAAGAGGCAGGGAAAAAAGAAAATATGTTAATAATTATAACTTAAGGTCAAAATCAATAGGTACTATAAATGGTAAAGATAGAGTATCAAATTTCTGACATATAAAATGTTGTTTATAAAGTGTGAAGAGAGGCTTCATATGCCAACTCTCATTTGTCATGACCTTCAAATAAGTATTATTTGGATATATGTTGATATAAGGTGATCAGAAAAAATTATCCTGGGAAGCATAAATAGTGAGAGAAAAGACATAAAAAAATGTGGAGCACTATATGGACATACATTACAATTGGTTAAATTAATGCTTTGTTGAGTTGGACAGATCAGGATTCAAGTATCCCTTCTCACATTTACTAGCTGTTTAATCTTTCATCATTTATTTACCCTCCTCATCTGCAAAATGGAAATAACAATAACATTTTTATTAAGGCTTGCTTTGAAGAAAATGAGAAAATGCATATAAAGTTCCTGATACATACTATTATTGTTATTATTTTAACCTTTTTTATTATGGGGTCATGGAAATGTTATAGTTTTACTCATATTGGAGTAATTATCTTGATGAAATGTGAAATAATTAGTGCTGATTTTATTTTAAAATTTCAATTGGTATACTCCTGTCTAATATGGAAGTTAGAAAAGTAACTTTGATATTATCAAAGTTTTTATATTTAAATTTCAACATGTATACTTAGTAATAACTACTACTTATGTGTATCACTGTATATCACAATGTATTTTACATGTATTGGCTGAATAAATTTTTACTATAACCCTATCAGGTTGGTACCAATATATTCTTATTTTACAAATGAGAATAAGAAAGTGAGTTTATGATTCTGGATCCACTGATGAAAATAATAAGAAATCCTAAGAAGAAGGGACATAAAATGTATTGGGTTGGCCAAAAGTTTCGTTTGTTTCTTTTTTTAATAAAATGGCTCTATTAGCACTTGGTTGTCTTTAACTTCATTTGAAACAATTTGTTAGTTTGTATAGTGACAGCTGTCATATTAGCATGCATTTAAAAAAAACATCAAAATTGGTGAATTTTTGTGTAGCAATTTTAATATTGAAGACGGAAGAAAAATAAACATTTCTGGCATATTATGCTTTATTATTTCAAGAAATGTAAAAATGCAACCGAAATGCAAAAAAAAAAAAGATTTGTGCAGTGTATGGAGGAAGTGTTGTGGCTGATCGAACATGTCAAAAGTGCTTTGTGAAGTTTTGTGTTGTAGATTTCTTGCTGGATGATGCTCCATGGTCGGGTAAACCAGATGAAGTTGATAACAATCAAATCAAGACTAATTGAGAAATCAACGTTCTATCACATGGGAGATAGCTGACATATTCAAAATATTTAAATCAGTTGTTGAAAATCATTTGCAACAGCTTGGTTATGTTCATCACTTTGATGTTTGGGTTCCACATAAGTTAAGGAAAAAAAAAAAACCTTCTTGACCATATTTCTGCATGTGATTCTCTACTGAAACATAATGAAAATGTTCCCTTTTTTTTTTTTCCCTCTGGTACGCTGGCCTCTCACTGCTGTGGCCTCTCCCGTTGCAGAGCACAGGCTCTGGACGCGCAGGCCCAGCAGCCATGGCTCACCGGCCTAGCCGCTCTGTGACATGTGGGATCCTCCTGGACTGGGGCACGAACCCACATCCCCTGCATCAGCAGGTGGACTCTCAACCACTGCGCCACCAGGGAAGCCTGGAAATGTTCCATTTTTAAAACAAATTGTGATGGGCGATGAAAAGTGGATACTATACAATAACGTAGAATGGAAGAGATCATGGGGCAAGCGAAATGAACCACCACAAACCACACCAAAAGCTGTTCTTCATCCAAAGTAGGTGATGTTGTGTATATGGTGGGATTAAAAGGGAGTCCTCTATTATGAGCTCCTTCTGGAAAACCAAATGATTAATTCCAAGAAGTACTGCTCCCAGTTAGACCAATTGAAAGCAGCACTCAATGAAAAGCACCTGGAATTAATCAACAGAAAACGTATAATCTTCCATCAGGATAATGCAAGACTGCATGTTTCTTTGATGACCAGGCAAAATTGTTACAGCTTGGCTGGGAAGTTCTGATTTATCCACCATATTCACCAGACATTGTAACTTTGATTTCCATTTATTTCAGGCTTTACAAAATTCTCTTAATGGAAACAAATTCAATTCCCTAGAAGACTGTAAAAGGCACTTGGAATAGTTCTTTGCTCAAAAAGATAAAAAGTTTGGGGAAGACAGAATAATGAAATTGCCTGAAAAACGGCAGAAGGTAGTGGAGCAAAAGGGTGAATACGTTGTTCAATAAAGTTCTTGGTGAAAATGAAAAATGTGTCTTTTATTTTTACTTAAAAAACAAAGAAACTTTTTGGCCAACCTAATACCTAGATTTACTACACAAAAGGAAATTTTTAGGAAGATGCAGAATTAGTAGATGTCATGTATTCAAAGAAAACAAAAATACAAATTTAAAAGGATACATGCACCCCAGTGTTGTTCATAGCAGTGTTATTTACAATAGCCAAGGTATGGAAGCAAACTAAGTGTCCATCAACAGATGAATGAATAATGAAGATGTTATATACATACATATATATATATATATATATATATATATGTAATATGGAATGTTACTCAGCCATAAAAACGAATGAAATTTTGTCATTTGCAACAACTTGGAAGGAACTAAAGACTATTTTGATAAGTGAAGTAAGTCATACAGAGAAAGACAATTACTCTATTTTATCACTATAGGTGGAATCTAAAAAATAAAACAAATGAATGCATACAACAAAACAGAAACTGACTTGCAGATATAGAAAACAAACTAGTGGTTACCAGTCAGGAGAAGAAAAGGGAAGGGGTTGATAGGAGTATGAGATTAAGAGACACAAACTACTATATATAAAATAAATAAGCAACAAGGATATATTTTACAGCACAGGGAAATATAACCATTATTTTTTAACAACTTTAAATGGGGTATATTCTATTAAAATATTTAATCACTATATTGTACACCTGAAACTAATATAATATTGTAAATCTATACTTCAGAAAAGGATACACAACATGAAAAAAATTAATCTAATATAAATATGCTACAGCTTGAATGACTTTTGAAAAATTATGCTGAGTGAAAGACTGCATATTGCATGATTTCATCCAAATGAAATGTTAGAATTGGCAAATCTGTAGAAACAGAATGTGCATTAATTGTTGCCTAATTCTTTGGGCAGGGAGCATGGAGACTGACTATTAATGAGTATAAGATTTCTTCTTCAAATTATGAAAATATTCTAATGTTTTCTACCACTTAGATTGTGGTAACGGTTGCACAGTTTTCTGAGTATACTAAAAATAACATTGACTTATACATGAATTTTATGATGCATGAATTATATCTCAATAAAACTTTAAAAGAATAGATCCATGGGAGAAAACATATTTTAAAAATAAAACAAATCAATCTCCAGTCATTAAACAATGTATTGTTTTCCTAAACAGCAGAGTAATAGAGACGAAATAGCTAAATTACAATGAGGAATGTAAATATATTAAAATAAAAGTTTATATGTTATAGTGTCCCATAATGAGCAAAAAAGAAGTAAGGATAATATGAATTTTGCTTAATGTTAATCATGGAAGACTGAAGGAAGAAGGATCATATCTGAATTAAACCTTAGATAACTGGGAGAAGAACATTCTAATTAAAGGGACCAGAATTATCTAGAGTGTGGAATATTAATGAAATTGTTACTATAGAAAAATGTAAAGATAGACATGGTTGTCATTGTAAACAGAGGGATCTTGGAGGCTTTTGAAAACCTT
Organism: Delphinapterus leucas; assembly: GCF_059928025.1. Lineage (NCBI taxonomy): Eukaryota > Metazoa > Chordata > Mammalia > Artiodactyla > Monodontidae > Delphinapterus > Delphinapterus leucas. The sequence goes on from NC_143147.1 coordinate 35,633,750, forward strand.
GATAAATCTGAGATTATCCTACAGGCAATCATGATAGAATAACAAGATAACTGTGATACATCTAGATATAAATGTTCTTTATATTGTATAGTGGTAACTGTCATGGAGTTACAAATGACTGAAAAAAAGATGATTGTGAGAAACATTTCAGGCACTATTTCACAAATCAGGAAGAGAGATGATGAGGAATTGGTCCTGGAAATGGCTTTGGGAATGAAAAGAATGTGATGAAGCCAACAGAATTTGATGCTTCAACTAAGTTTAGGGAGTGATAGAGTATTAGACTCTACAGTGACACTGAATATATTAAAACCTTGTAACTTGGAGGAAAATGGTCAAACAAGAAACACAGGAGGTGTGAGTTGTATGAGGATAATAATAACAGGGTAATGTCATTTATTTTATTAAATATATATGTCTATAAATTATACTTATGCATTTTTATCTGTATAAAATGGAAAAGATGAATGCAAACAATTGTGAATAAACCAGATCATCTTGAAAAAGAACAGGAATTAAGCTAAGATCAAGGAAGACTGATAGGCATTAGTGAACACATGAAAACCAGATAAAAAGAGTGCCAACACCATTCTGATAAGTGATGAATAAGCCAGAAGTTTCAACTGAACCCTATTTACTGAGAGATAAAATTTCTATCTATTATGAGATGCTGAGACAAGTAAAATAAGTAGTAAACTGGTGTGAAACATTTAGTAATAAGGACTTAATGGAAAATGGAGGGTTCTGGCTGAGGAGTTATAGGCCAGAGACTCTGTTTTGTTTAAATTGGACTCCCAAGATTATTTTTGAGTCTAAGATAGACTGCACCTGGTGATGAACTCTCTTGGAAGATAAGGACACTCAAGGTGGAGTAAAATAAAAGCAGTTCCTGACTCTTATTTCCAGTTATTGCTAAGAAGCTGGCTGGCTGCATATGAGGAGACTAGAAAATAATTAATCCAGAATTAATTAATCATGAATAACGTTAATAATATGCTAATGACAGGTACCTGGCAGAGTTCTCTGTGCATCAAAGACATCATATCATGTATTCATTATGAAAACCTTAAGAGGTAATAAATCAGTGTACAGTTGTGTAATTGTAGTCATCACATCCTCAGCCAGTATTGGAGGACCTTAAATTCAAAAAATAAAAGCTAAGGTTAAAGTTTGATGCTTTGTAATTTTTGCCGAGAGCTTATAGATGAAATCATGATGTTAAACGAGTAAATAATAGTGAGGAAAAATCAGGTGCAGAGACAGAGCCTTGAGGAACTTTTAATTTTTCTGAAGCTTTTAGGAAACACTGTAGACAACAATTACGTTTCTACTCTTAAATGTATATAGCCTGTTGTGATGACAAGTTCAGAGTTGTTCATCCACTACTGATGAAAACTTGGCTTATATAAACATTAACTTAGCCTTCTGAAGTTCTTGAGCAGATGTTATGCCAACTTCAGTAATTTTCGTGACAACTTCCTGGATGACACTAAGGTTGGTTAAATGATGTGGTCACAGGAAGTGGAAGCAAGAGACTAAAGAACTTCCAGAAAGGTTTGAGGAGGCTAGGAGAGGACCAGCATCCCAAAGCTGATAACCAGTTTCAAATATTACAAAGAAGTCAAGAAGACTGAGGATTAAGAAAAGAGTTTTAGACCTTTCAAGAGAACATATTCTGTGGAGTGGTGGAGGATGAAGCCAAGCAACAACAGATGTAAGAGTGAATGATCTAGAGGATCATCAGGGATTACAGACAATGTGTGATTACCTATGGCATTTTTTTGTTTTTTGACAAGTTTTTGAGAGGACTGATTCTTATCGATCCTTCGATAGGAAGAGCGGAGATGTTGCTCACAGATTTAGAGTTTCTTAGATCAAGACCAAAAAGAATAAAAGAGAGAGAGCAAGAAAACTAACACTCTCATCCACATCTAACACCAAATCCATGATACCTGGCTCAAAACAAGAGTTGTCAGCATTCTCTTTGACTAGGAAGAAAAGTGAGGGGAACATTTACTAAAGAGCTCTCCATCCCTTTGTATCCCTCACATATCTTCCCTACTATCCTTTATCAGACTAAAAGGGAATGCCTGTCTGTATACTTTACATTTCTATTTAGTTTTTGGGTGGTAATGAAGGAAGAGGAGATTAAAAACAATAAAAATACAAAACTGTAACACTCCAAAAAAAAATAAAATAAAATAATACTTAAAAGGAGTAGGGAGAATTTTCTAAGTTCAGGAAATATTATGAAATTCTATAGTTGTAACAAGGTAGGTATACATTAACATACCCACCGTTATCATATAATTAAATACAAGATGACTAGAGTACAGAATTATAAAGTGAGCAGGCATATATCCCACTTGGCTCACTTCCAGCTGAGCAAATGTTTCTCTTGGATTGAACACAGACCTTCATTTATTTTCATTGTGAATCATTTTCCTGGAAGTCACTGTTGTGTAAATGGTGCTTCCCTGACTCCTGATTAACCCAGATAGCCAGAATCAGTAAGTGTGCAAATGAGCTCATAAGCAAGTTTCTTTTCCAATAAATTTCTTTGTCTATTTTCTCATTCTGGACCGTGTGATGGTCTTTCTGTGAGGATCCCCAGACAGTAGCCATTGTATTAAGCCTGATAATCCTTCAGTACTCTGTTCACTGCTCACATAACTGTATTCTAGACCTCCCTAGAATCTGGAGGGAATTACTCATTCACCCTGAGATCTGACAGCTGGTGTTTTCCTTCTGTTCTTCCCACCCAATGGCAGAACCTGGAGAGGTGCAAAAAAACTTCTAGAAATATGCAGAAAAAAATTTAAAAGCCATTACAAAACCTTGGGGACCAGATACAGCTACTTATATAACCAAAAAAAAAAAAGGATTTTGTTATGAAAATATCTTGTAAAATATTAGGCTGGACAAAAAATTCTTTAGGGTTTTCATAACATCTTACAGAAAAACCCAAACAAATTTTTTGGCCAACCCAATATCACTTTCTGTAAGATTATGGGAGAAAACCAAACAAACAAAAAATGTTAAAATGTTGGTTACTTATCTCTGGAATATATCATTAAAGGTAACCGTTATGTTCCCTTTTTGTAAGCATTGGTAGTGTCTAAAATTTCTGCAGTGATCAATAATTTGACTATAACTTTTAAAAACCATTTTAAAAATCAACTTTACATAGGAATTATAAACATGTGAATTACTGATTCATTGGATCAAGGAACAGTAGGTCTGAAAGGAGCTTCAGAGATAATGTCTTAATCTTATTATTTTATAGATGAAGAAAATGATTTCCAAGGTTGGGTGAAATGACTTGTCCACTGTCAGATACTCACATTACTTGAGGTAATTACATATCTCTTACCTTAAAGATAACCTCCAGCTTAGAAATCTCTCTATTCTGATTGAGTTCAAGGCTCAGTTCCACTGAAGAGTGAAATACTGACCTGGAAAGTCCACTAGTCAGAGAATCACTTAAATATTTACCAGATTGTCTGACGCATAATTGGTGCCTCATGCCTAGGATAAGTTAGTGATAAATGGATGAATGATAATAAAAGTTGTTCAAAGGGAACACTAGGGATCACTGTCACACAATGTATTTGTCCAAGACAGGGATCCTTATATTACAATAAAATAGTGGGGAGGGGCATCACTTTGGAAACTGAGGACTCATGCCTTTTTTTTCAACCTGCTGCCTGGGATAAATGAGGTTACCTCAAAATGGAAAAAAAAATAGAAAAAATTAAAGAAAGGAAAATATCACCGGTCATAAATAAAAGAGACTGCTACCAAATTAGTAATATGTCAAGCAAATAAAGCTGTCCAGTATTATGCTTCAGCCACATTTGACCCATTTAGAAAAACTAAAGAGGAAAAAATAAGCACAGAATGAAGTAATATATTACCCTACAGAGACATTTCTAGCTCTGAATATACATCTAATTCTGTTTTCACAAAGTTTCCAACATAAACTGCCTCTTTCAGCATATTGGAGGGTGAAGCCACATGCTAATACCAATAAATTGGATTTGTGTTTGGGAAATTTATGTGTGCAAACATAAAAAATTTGCATGCAGCCCCAGATGGAGGAGCCTTAGTTGCTAAGGTAACAGTGTATACATTACACTGGAAGATGCAATTTATGTGTAAAACTATTCAACCACTGATTATGAGAGTGACACATTCTGGAATGATATGCTTTTAAATATGGCATTAAACATGAATATGGGGTGCCTACGTTTTGCCAGCACAATATTCCACCTGTCTGGTTTATTTTCACATACAGCTTCTTAAGGCGCTCAGGGTATATTTTATTTACTGATTGTTCATCAAATTTAAAAGAATAAAACCTACACAAGATATTTATAGAGTATTATTTTTTTTTCACAATTAAATAAACTTTATTTTGGAAATTTGCAAACATAAGAAAGCAGAGAGACTAGTACAATGAACTTCCATGGGCCCATAAAGCAGATTTAATAGTTATCAACATATGGCCAATCTTCTTTCATTCCTACCCTCTCGCACCCTCCTTCCCTACCCTCCAAACCCAACTCACTGGTGGATTATTTATTTTATTTTTTTTGTTTGGTTTTGTTTCTTTTAACATCTTTATTGGCGTATAATTGCTTTACAATGTTGTGTTAGTTTCTACTGTATAACAAAGTGAATCAGCTGTATGTATACATATATCCCCGTATCCTTTCCCTCTTGCACCTCCCTCCCACCCTCCCTATCCCACCCCCCTTGGTGGTCACAAAGCACAGAACTGATCTCCCTGTGCTATGCAGCTGTTTCCCACTAGCTATCTATTTTACCAAATGGTAGTATATATATGTAAATGCTACTCTCTCACTTTGTCCCAGCTTATGCTTCACCCTCCTCATGTCTTCAAGTCCATTCTGTACGTCTGCATCTTTATTCCTGTCCTGCTCCTGGGTTCATGAGAATCATTTTTCTTAGAATGCATGTATATGTGTTAGCATACGGTATTTGTTTTTCCCTTTCTGACTTACTTCACTCTGTATGACATACTCTAGGTCCATCCACCTCACTACAAATAACTCGATTTTGTTTCTTTTTATGGCTGAGTAATATTCCATTGTATATATGTGCCACATCTTCCTTATCCATTCATCTGTCGATGTACACTTAGGTTGCTTCCATGTCCTCGCTATTGTAAATAGTGCTGCAGTGAACATTCTGGTACATGTCTATTTTTGAATTATGGTTTTCTCAGGGTATATGCCTAATAGTGGGATTGCTTGGTCATATGGTAGTTCTATTTTTAGTTTTATAAGGAACCTCCATACTGTTCTCCATAGTGGCTGTATCAATTTACATTCCCAACAAGAGTGCAAGAGGGTTCCCTTTTCTCCACACCCTCTCCAGCATTTATTGTTTGTAGATTTTTTGATGATTGCCATTCTGACCAGTGTGAGGTAATACTTTGTGGTAGTTTTGATTTGCATTTCTCTAATGATTAGCATCCTTTCATGTGTTTGTTGGCAATCTCTATATCTTCTTTGGAGAAATGCCTGTTTAGGTGTTCTGCCCATTTTTGGATTGGGTTTTTTTTTGTTTTTTTTTTTTTGTTATTGAGCTGCATGAGCTGCTTGTATATATTGAAGATTAATCCTTCGTCAGTTGCTTCATTTGCAAATATTTTCTCCTATTCTCAGGGTTGTCTTTTTGTCTTGTTTATTGTTTCCTTTGCTGTGCAAAAGCTTTCAAGTTTCATTAGCTCCCGTTTGCTTATTTTTGTTTTTATTTCCATTTCTCTAGGAGGTGGGTCAAAAAGGATCTTGGTGTGATTTATGTCTTAGAGTGTTATGCCTCTGTTTTCCTCTAAGAGTTTTATACTGTTTGGCCTTACATTTAGGTCTTTAATCTATTTTGAGTTTATTTTTATATATGGTGTTAAGAAGTGTTCTAATTTCATTCTTTTACATGTAGCTGTTCAGTTTTCCCAGCACCACTTATTGAAGAGGCTCTCTTTTCTCCATTGTATATTCTTACCTCCTTTATCAAAGATAAGTTGACCATATGTGCATGGGCTTATCTCTGGGCTTACTATCCTTTTCCTTTGATCTGTATTTCTGTTTTTGTGCCAGTATCATACTGTCTTGATTACTGTAGCTTTGTAGTATAGTCTGAAGTCTGGGAGCCTGATTCCTCCAGCTATGTTTTTCTTTCTCAAGATTGCTTTAGCCATTTGGGGTCTTTTGTGTTGCCATATAAATTGTGAATATTTTTATCTAGTTCTGTGAAAAATGCCATTGATAGTTTGATAGGGATTGTATTTAATCTGTACATTGCTTTGGGTAGTATAGTCATTTTCACAATGTTGATTCTTCTAATCCAAAAACATGGTGTATCTCTCCATCTGTTTGTATCATCTTTAATTTCTTTCATCAGTGTCTTATAGTTTTTTCTGCATAGAGGTCTTTTGTCTCCTTAGGTAAGTTTACTCCTAGGTATTTTACTCTTTGTTGCCGTGGTAAATAGGAGTGTTTCCTTAATCTCTCTTTCAGATTTTGTGTCATTAGTGCATAGGAATGCAAGAGATTTCTGTGCATTAGTTTTGTATCCTTCTACTTTACCAAATTCATTTATTAGCTGTAGTAGTTTTGTGGTAGCATCTTTGGGATTCTCTATGTATAATATCAAGTCATCTCCAAACAGTGACAGTTTTACTTCTTCTTTTCCGATTTGGATTCCTTTTATTTCTTTTTCTTCTCTGATTTCCATGGCTAAGACTTCCAAAATTATGTTGAATAAGAGTGGTGAGGGTGGGCAACCTTGTCTTGTTCCTGACCTTAGAGGAAATAGTTTCAGTTTTTCACCACTGAGAACAATGTTGGCTGTGTGTTTGTCATATATGGCCTTTATTATTTTGAGGTAGGTTCCCTCTATGCTTAATTTCTTGAGAGTTTTTATCATAAATGTGTTTTAAGTGCCCTATGAACTGTGCTACATGAAAAAAAAATGGCAAAAGCAGAATGCAAAATTGTTAAGAACCAACAGGCAAATTAAAGCTTCTAGGTATGTGCTAGGTTCTAATAATGCAACCTTAGCAATTTATTTATTTCAGGGCAGTTGCATCAGTTTCATAATTTGTACAGTAGGCATGACATTACTACTTATTTCATTATCTGTGATGATCTAATCAGATAATGTATATAAAGAACTCAGTATAGAATTTAGCAAATGGTAAGCTCTGAATAATCATTATTTTTTATCCTTTTCTAAAAAACTGACATTTTAAGATCAAAGGTCTCTCTGAAACTGTGCTTACATATTCAGAATACGGTATTAAGTGTTCCTTTAATAGTGAATGCCACTGGCAATTAAAGTAGGAGAGATGGTGTGGATAGTTTGAAATGAAGCTGATTGTTCAGAAGGCTGAAAGTTACTAATGACAGAAATAGTAAGTATGAACTTTGTGTAGGAGGAACACAGATAAAAATCAATTTGAAGGAGAGACTTATACTTCACAAAAATATTTCTCAAGAAAAGATCCTGGGGAGAGGATTTGGGCCAGTTTTAAAACCATAGGGTCAGAAAATGACTTTTTTGTTGTTTGTTTGTTTTCTCACCTGAATATAGCCCGGGTCTTTTAGTTAATGTTGTCACTGGCCCAGCCCCCACCCATGTAATTGCATTTTTGGCTTTGGTAGAATGAAGACAAGAGGTCAAAAAGGAAGTCGCCATGTTACATAAAACTCCTTAAGACTCTTAGGCACAAACAGCACTGCTTCTGTACCTCCTTTATAGAACCAATTAGAAAAGAGAGAAAAACATAGATCTGTCCTTTTGCCATTGACTCTGTGCACCCTTGGCATTTGAAAGGCATCCACATATTAGTGGTCTGACCACTCCCCAGGGAGGTGACAGAGAGACTGTGGTGCTTGGTGGGCAAAGGTAGATGGGAATAGGAGAGGCAGTGGCAGTAACCAGAAGGAGTGCTAAGAGTGTCAAGCAAATAGTAAGCTCTCAAGAAATATTTGTTTAATAGCTTCATGTTCTCTGTACTGAGCTGAGCTGTGTTCAGAAATGTATGTTTAAGTCCTAAGCCCTGATAACTATGAATGTAATCTTATTTGGAAATAGAGCCTTTGTCAAGGCCATGTAGTTAAAGTAAGGTCATACTGGATTAGGATGCACCCTAATCCAATTATTGATATCCTTATAAGAAGGAAATCTGGACAGAAATGTATACAAAAGGAGAATATCACATGACCATAGAAGCAGAGATTAGACTGATGCGCCTACAAGCAAAAGGGTGCCAAAGATTGCCAACTACTGCCAAAAGCTAGGGACACACATGGAAGGATTCTCCTTAGGGCATTCAGAGAGAGCAGGGATACTTCTGGCCTACAGAACAGGAAGAGAATAATTTTTGTTTTTTAAGGAACTTAATTTATGTCCGCCTTAGGAAAATAACACAGTCCCCAAAGAAGATGTATTTTGCCAAGACCTAGCAAAGTCAATGGTGCTTAGTGGGGAGTTAAAACACCTACTAGAAGGATCTACGTTGCCTGGTAAAATGGCAATAGTAAAGCAGAGCTTAGCAGAATCTACAAAAACTCTCTGTTGTTGGCAGGTGAGGATTGCTCACACTACTTAAAATGCACTTGCAAAGATGACCATCAAGGGGCTGTCAATGGAACTTGAATAAAAAAGGCAAAAGGGAAAGAACTGTAGGGATCTGGTGTTTATGGGCAGGTAAAGGCAAAATCCATTTCCCAATGGCCTCATTTTTAGCTCCACACTTGGGAGGTCTGAGAAAACATAGGCTATAATATAGAACAGTTTCCTTTTGATTATATGAAGTAATGCATTAGATGTCTTTTCCTATACGTAGATATCTTTCAGTTTTAAATGTTGGGTCACTTATTACCCAGAAATGTGTTTTTTGCTAGAATGATTATGCCAACTGTTCCACTTAAAAGGCTCTTGATCACTGAACATGGTGAAAAGTAATTCAGAAATGGTGACTCTGGAGAAATGTTTTGATAACATAAGTTGTGCAGGCAAGCCAGAATGAAAGCATTTCTTAACCTCAGATTAAAGATATTTAAAAGAACCATAGTGAGGGGGGTGGAGCTTCAAGATGGCAGAAGAGTAAGACATGGAGATCACCTTCCTCCCCACAAATACATCAGAAATACATCTACATGTGGAACAACTCCTACAGAACACCTACTGAATGCTGGCAGAAGACCTTAGACTTCCCAAAAGGCAGGAAACTACCCACATGACTGGGTAGGGCAAAAGAAAAAAGAAAAAACAGAGACAAAAGAATAGGGACAGGACCTGCACCAGTGGAGGGAGCTGTGAAGAAGGAAAGGTTTCCACACACTAGGAAGCCCCTCCATGGGTGGAGACTGCAGGTGGCAGAGGGGGGAAGATTCAGAACCACAGAGGAGAGTGCAGCAACAGGGCTGCAGAGGGCAAAGTGGAGAGATTCTCACAGAGTATCTGTACCAACCAGCACTCAACAGCCCAAGAGGCTTGTCTGCTCACATGCTGAGATAGGTGGGGGTTGGGAGCTGAGGCTCTGGCCTTGGAGAACAGGCCCCAGGGAGAGGGCTCAAGTTGGCTGCATGAACACAGCCTGAAGGGGGATAGGGCACCACAGATAGCTGGGTGGGAGTCCGGGAAAATGTCTGGAGCTGCCGAAGTGACAAGATACTTTTTCTTGCCACTTTGTTTCCTGGTGCGTGAGGAGAGGGGATTAAGAGCGTGGCTTACAGGAGCTCCAGAGATGGGCGTGAGCTGTGGCTATCAGCACAGACACCAGAGACGGGCATGAAGCTCTAACACAGCTGCTGCAGCCACCAAGAAGCCTGTGTGCAAGCACAGGTCACTATCCACACCTCCCCTCCCAGGAGCCTGTGCAGCCCACCACTGCCAGGGTCCTGAGATGAAGCAACAACTTCCCCGGGAGAACCACTGCATGCCTCAGGCTGGTGCAACGTCAAGCTTGCCTCTGCCACCACAGGCTCACCCTGCATTCCGTACCATTCCCTCCTCCCAGCCTGAGTTAACCAGAGCCCCCACATCAGCTGCTCCTTTAACCCAGTCCTGTCTGAGTGAAGAACAGACGCCCCCAGGGAATCTACACGCAGAGGTGGGTCCAAAGCCAAATGTGAACACCAGGAGCTGTGTGAACAAAGAAGAGAAAGGGAAATCTCTCCCAACAGCCTGAGGAGCAGCAGACTAAATCTCCACAATCAACTTGATGTACACTGCAACAGTGGAATACCTGAATAAACAATGAATCATCACAAATTGAGGAGGTGGACTTTGGGAGCAATGATATATACATTTTTTCCCCTTTTTCTCTTTTTGTGAGTGTGTATGTGTATGCTTCTGTGTGTGATTTTATCTGTATAGTTTTGCTTTTACAACTTGTCTTAGGGTTCTGTCTGTTTTTTTTCTTTCTTTCTTTCTTTCTTTTTTTTTTAGTATAGTTTTTAGCACGTGTTATCATTCGTGAATTTGTTTTTTGGTTTGGTTTCTCTCTTCTTTCTCTCTTTCTTTTTTATGACTTAAAAAAGTTCTAATAATTATTTATTTTATTTAATTTATTTTATTTTACTTTATTTTATTTTATCTTCTTTCTTTCTTTTCTCCCTTTTATTATGAGCCGTGTGGATGACAGGCTCTGGATGCTCAAGCCAGGTGCCAGGGCTGTGCCTCTGGTCCACAATAGACCTCCCAGCTCCATGGAATATCAAATGGCAAAAATTTCCCAGAGATCTCCATCTCAATGTCAAGACACAGCTCCACTGAATGACCAGCAAGCTACAGCGCTGGACACCCTATACCAAACAACTAGCAAGACAGGAACACAACCCCACACTTTAGCAGACAGGCTGTTGCCCATTAGAAGAGAGGCTGTCTAAAATCATAATACAGGCACAGACACCCCAAAACACACAACCAAATGTGGTTTTGCCCACCAGAAAGACAAGATCCAGCCTCATCCACCAGAACTCAGGAGCCAGTCCCCTCCAACAAGAAGCCTACACAACCCACTGTAGCAACCTTAGCCACTGGGGACAGACACCAAAAACAAAGGGAGCAATGAACCTGCGACCTGCAAAAAGAGAGCTCAAACACAGTAAGTTAAGCAAAATGAGAAGACAGAGAAACACACAGCAGATGAAGGAGCAAGGCAAAAACCCAGCAGACCTAAAAAATGAAGAGGAAATAGGCAGTACACCTGAAAAACAATTCAAAATAATGATAGTAAAGGTGATCCAAAATCTTGGAAATAGAATGGAGAAAATACAAGAAACGTTTAACAGTTACCTAGAAGAACTAAAGAGCAAAAAACAGTGATAAACAACACACTAAGTGAAATTAAAAATTCTCTAGAAGGGATCAGAAGCAGAATAACTGAGGCAGAAGAATGGATAAGTGACCTGGTAGATAAAATAGTGAAAATAACTACTGCAGAGAATGATAAAGAAAAAAAAAATTGAGGACAGTTTGAGAGACCTCTGGGACAATATTAAATGCAAAACATTCGAATTATACGGGTCCCAGAAGAAGAAGAGAAAAAGAGAGGGACTGAGAAAATCTTTCAAGAGATGATAGTTGAAAACTTCCCTAATATGGGAAAGGAAATAGTTAATCAAGTCCAGGAAGCACAGAGATCCCACACAGGATAAATCCAAGGAGAACCATGCCAAGACACATATTAATCAAACTATCAAAAATTAAATACAAAAAAAAAGATATTAAAGGCAGCAAGGGAAAACCAACAAATAACACAAAAGAATCCACATAAGGTTCACAGCTGATCTTTCATCAGAAGCTCTGCAAGCCAGAAGGGAGTGGCAGGACATATTTAAAGTGATGAAGGAGAAACCTACAACCAAGATTACTCTACCCAGCAAGGATCTCATTCAGGTTTGATGGAGAAATTAAAACCTTTTCAGACAAGCAAATGCTAAGAGAATTCAGCACCACCAAACCAGGTTTACAACAAATGCTAAAGGAACTTCTCTAGGGAGGAAAGACAAAGAAGGAAAAGACCTACAATAACAAACACAAAACAATTAAGAAAATGGTAATAGGAAGATACATATCGATAATGACCTTAAATGTAAATGGATTAAATGCTCCAACCAAAACACATAGACTGGCTGAATGGATACAAATACATATATGCTGTATATATGCTGTCTACAAAAGACCCACTTCAGACCTAGCGAAACATACTGACTGAAAGTGAGAGCATGGAAAATTATATTCCATGCAAATGGAAATCAAAAGAAAGCTGGGGAAGCAATTCTCATATCAGACAAAATAGACTTTAAAACAAAGACTGTTACAAGAGACAAAGAAGGACACTACATGATGATCAAGGGATCAATCCAAAAGAAGATATAACAATTGTAAATATTTATGCACCCAACATAGGAGCACCTCAATACATAAGGCACATACTTACAGCCATAGAACAGGAAATCAACAGTAACACAATCATAATAGGGAACTTTAACACCCCACTTTCACCAATGCACAGATCATCCAAAATGAAAATAAAAAATGTAACCCAAGCTTTAAATGATACATTAAACAACATGGACTTAATTGATATTTATCGGACATTCCATCCAAGAACAACAGAGTACACATTCTTCTTAAGTGCTCATGGAACATTCTCGTGGATAGATCATATCTTGGGTCACAAATCAAGCCTTGGTAAATTTAAGAAAATTGAAATTGCACCAAGTGTCTTTTCCGACCACAACACTATGACATTAGATATCAATTACAGGAAAAAAACTGTAAAAAATACAAACACATGGAGGCTAAACAATACACTACTTAATAAGCAAGAGATCACTGAAGAAATCAAAGAGGAAATCTAAAAATATCCAGAAACAAATGACAATGAAAACACAACAATCCCAAACCTATGGGATGTAGCAAAAGCAGTTCTAAGAGGGAAGTATATAGCAATACAATCTTACCTTAAGAAACAGGAAACATCTGAAATAAACAACCTATCCTTACACCTAAAGCAATTAGAGAAAGAAGAACAAAAAAACCTCAAAGTTAGCAGAAGGAAAGAAATCATAAAGATCAAATCAGATATAAATGAAAAAGAAATGAAGGAAAAGATAGCAAAGATCAATAAAACTAAAAGCTGGTTCTATGAGAAGATAAGCAAAATTGATAAACCATTAGCCAGACTTATCAAGAAAAAAAAGGTGAAGACTCAAATCAATAGAAGTAGAAAAGAAAAAGAAGTAACAACTGAAACTGCAGAAATGCAAAGGATCATGAGAGATTACTACAAACAACTATATGTCAATAATGTGGAAAATTTGGAAGAAATTGACAAATTATTAGAAATGCACAACCTTCTGAGACTGAACCAGGAAGACAGAAAATATGAACAGACCAATCAGAAGCACCGAAATTGAAACTGTGATTAAAAATCCTCCAACAAACAAAAGTCCAGGACCAGATGGCTTCACAGGCGAATTCTATCAAATATTTAGCTAAGATCTAACTCATATCCTTCTCAAACTCTTCCAAAATATTACAGAAGGAGGAACACTCCAAACTCATTCTATGAGGTCACCATCATCCTGATACCAAAACCAGACAAAGATGTCAGAAAGAAAGAATACTACAGGTCAATATCACTGATGAACATAGATGCAAAAATCCTCAACAAAATACTAGCAAACAGAATCCAACACATTATAAGGGTCATACACCATGATCAAGTGAGGTTTATCCCAGGAATGCAAGGAGTCTACAATATACGCAAATCAATCAATGTGATACACCATATTAACAATTGAAGGAGATAAACAATATGATCATCTCAGTAGATGCACAGAAAGTTTTCAACAAAATTCAACACCCATTTATGATCAAAACCCTCCAGAAAGTAGGAATAGAGGGAACTTTCCTCAACATAATAAAGGCCATATATGACAAACCCACAGCCAACATTGTCCTCAATGGTGGAAAACTGAAACCATTTTCACTAAGATCAGGAACAAGACAAGGTTGCACACTCTCACCACTATTTTTCAACATAGTTTTGGAAGTTTAGCCACAGCAATCAGAGAAGAAAAAGAAATAAAAGGAATCTAAATTGGGAAAGAAGAAGTAAAGCTGTCACTGTTTGCAGATGACATGATGCCATACAGAGAGAATCCTAAATATGCTACCAGGAAACTATTAGAGCTAATCAATGAATTTGTTAAGTAGCAAGATACAAAATTAATGCACAGAAATCTCTTGCATTCCTATACACTAATGATGAAAAATCTGAAAGTGAAATTAAGAAAACAATCCCATTTACCATTGCAACAAAAAGAATGAAATATCTGGGAATAAAACTATCTAAGGAGACAAAAGACCTGTATGCAGAAAATTATAAGACACTGATGAATGAAATTAGATGGTACAAATAGATGGAGAGAAATACCATGTTCTTGGATTGGAAGAATCAACATGTGAAAATGACTATACTAGCCAAAGCAATCTATGGATTCAATGCAATCCCTATGAAATTATCACTAACCTTTTTCACATAATTAGAAAAAAATTTTTCACTCTTTGTATGGAAACACAAAAGACCCCGAATAGCAAAAGCAATCTTGATAAAGAAAAATGGAGCTGGAGGAATCAGGCTCCCTGACTTCAGACTATACTACAAAGCTACAGTAGTCAAGAGAGTATGGTACTGGCACAGAAACAGAAATATAGATCAGTGGAACAGGATAGAAAACCCAGAGATAAACCCATGTACATATGGTCACGTTATCTTTGATAAAGGAGGCAAGAATATGCAATGGAGAAAAGATAGCCTTTTCAATAAGTGGTACTGGGAAAACTGGACAGCTACATGTAAAAGAACGAAATTAGAACACTCCCTAACACCATGCACAAAATAAGCTCAAAGTGGATTAAAGACATAAATCTAAGGCCAGACACTATCATACACTTAGAGTAAAACATAGGCAGAACAGCCTATTTCATAAATCACAGCAAGATCCTTTTTGACCCACCTCCTAGAGAAATGGAAATAAAAACAAAAATAAACAAATGGGACCTAATGAAACTTAGAAGCTTTTGCACAGCAAAGGAAACCATAAACAAGATGAAAAGACAACCCCCATAATGGGAGAAAATATTTGTAAATGAAGCAACTGACAGAGGATTAATCTCCAAAATTCACAAGCAGCACATACAGCCCAATATCAAAAAAACAAACAACCCCATCCAACAATGGGCAGAAGACCTAAATAAATATTTCTCCAAAGAAGATATACAGCTGCCAACAAACACATGAAAGAATGCTCAACATCATTAATCATTAGAGAAATGCAAATCAAAACTACAATGAGATATCATCTCACACTGGTCAGAATGGCCATAATCAAAAAATCTACAAACAATAAATGCTGGAGAGGACGTGGAGAAAAGAGAACAGTCTTGCACTGTTGGGGGGATAGTAAATTGATACAGCTACTATGGAGAACATAGTAAATTTTGTAATTAGTTAGTAATTTAGTTTTTTAGTTAAAAAACTAAAAATAGAACTACCATATGACCCAGCAATCCCACTACTGGACATATACCCTGAGAAAGCCATAATTCAAAAAAAGTCATGTACCAAAATGTTCATTGCAGCTCTATTTACAATAGCCAGGACATGGAAGCAACCTAAATGTCCATCAACAGATAAGTGGATAAAGAAGATGTGACACATATGTACAATGGAATATTACTCAGCCATAAAAGGAAACGAAATTGAGGTATTTGACGTGAGGTGGATGGACCTAGCATCTGTCATACAGAGTGAAGTAAGTCAGGAAGAGAATAACAAATACTGCATTCTAACACATATATATGGAATCTAAAAAAAAATTGAAAAGGTCATTAAGAACCCAGGGGCAAGACGGGAATAAAGACACAGACCTACAGAGAATGGACTTGAGGACTTGGGGAGGGGGAAGGGTAAGCTGGGACGAAGTGAGGGAGTCGCATGGACATATATACACTACGAAATGTAAAATAGATAACTAGTGAGAAGCAGCCACATAGCACAGGTAAATCAGCTCGGTGCTTTGTGACCACCTAGAGGGTTGGGATAAGGCAGGTGGGAGGGATGGAGATGCAAGAGGGAAGAGATTTGGGGACATATGTATATGTATAACTGAATCACTTTGTTATAAAGCAGAAACTAACACACCATTGTAAGCAATTATACTCCAATAAAGATGTTAAAAAAATGAAAAGGATCCTAAAAAAATTTTAAAAAAAACATAGTGAAAAATAGTAATAATGAACCTTCAAAACTGCTGATAAACATATATTAGTAGTTATAATTAAATGAGTTTTGTCTAAACAATATCCATGAAGCAACTAGTACAAGGTCTGAGTCCATTATAGTCATGGTTGACAGCCATAAGAGTATGATAAATATAAAATGATAAGTTGTATATATTGTTCTTAAAATTGTCTATGATAAGTGATTGTAATAAATACTTAGTCAGCTAAGACCGAAATCATTACAAAAATATGAAGGCAGCCTTTGTAGGGTTGTCAGAAAAGTTGCATGTTAAGCGGATGTCTCCTAAATAATTGCTGTACACACTGTATTGATTCCAGCAATTTCTAGGTAAAGCCACGTATATTGTTTAGGAAGAAAGCTTGTGGGTACAAAAATAACCATAGAGTATACTAAAACTAACATTATTATTTTAGTTCTTCCATGAAGAAGGGCCAGGTCTATATCTTTTAAATATATTGACTCAGCAAGTTTATGTACCACAAAACCCAATGGCACACAGAGTTTAGTAAAGTGGGGCTGCAAGTTCGAGCTGCGTACTGTAGTTCTAGAGATATGCTTTTAATCAGTACCTGTATCAGGGTGGAAACAGATCAAGTGTCAGAGAAAGCAGGTAGTTTGTGTCATGGAGTCCTTCAAATGATGAAAATTAGAGGTCTTTGATGGCTTATGAAATATGTGGCATAAAGTATGTTAGTATGTATATGTAGAGAGAAAAGTAGGCACATATTCATTTTCAAAACTGTTTGGAGGAAGGTGGTCTCTACTTATCTAAATGTTCAGAAAACTGTTTCTGGTCCTGGAGAAGACTGAGAAAATGAAGGAGGATCTTGATATTTTTGATGTCTTAATCAGTTTGAGCTACTTAATGGAATACCATAGACTGGGTGCCTTAAACAATATACACTTGCTTCTCACAGTTCTGGAGGCTGGACAGTTCAAGATGAAAGTGCCAGCTGATTCATTTCCTGGTGAGAGCTCTCTTCTTGATCTCATCTATATCTATATCTATATCTATATCTATATCTATCTATCTATATCTATCTATCTATCTATCTATATATATATATGAGAGAGAGAGAGAGAGAGAGAGAGAGAGAGAGATTTATTTTAAAGAACTGGCTTATGCAGTTATGAAGGCTGTCAAGTCCAAATTTCATGCTGTAGATGGGGTCCAAAAGCAGTCTTCAGAAATAACTCTTCCATGGGGCAACTCAGTCTGTTTTCTCTAGAGGTCTTCAACTGATTAGATGAGGCCAACCCACACTATGGAGAATAATCTGCTTTACTCAAAGTTGACTGATTTAAATGTTAATCTCATCTAAAAATATCTTCATACCAATATCCAAAGTGTTGTTTGACCAAATATCTGGGAACTATGGGTTAGCCAAGTTGACACACAAAATTAAACATCACACCCACCTATCCTAAAGCTCCATGATGGTAGAGATTATAACTGCATTGTTCATTGGTCTATCTCTGTCCTCTACACACTGTGTCTAGTATAGTGCCAGGAATATAAAAGCCCCAGTATTTCTTGAAAGATGCTTTAGAAGATTGAAGCTAAATGGTCCACAACCCAGAATATCACATAATACAAAGCAGCAGTTGTGGCAGACAAAGACACAAGAGGAGGCTTGGTCAGAGGGCAGGCACTATTTGTCTGATGTCACTTGGAGGAGATATTGTGTGTACAAATAATTTATTAATGAGAAAAGACAGCTGCAGGCCTACAGGTCACCTCTATTCCTGATCAGTATAATGGCCAAATTGCTGGTACACTTGGATATTCTTAGAATTATAGTAAATAAAACTAGGTTAACAATTTACTTCTGTTATGTGAAAAAAAATCAGAAGCCTGTGTGAGCTTGAGTCATACTATCTCTCATGCTGGGGAATATTCCGATGTGTAGACGTAGTGTGATAGATTTTCAAGGTCAAGGGTACATGTAAGTATTTGAGCTGAGATTTAAGTACTTCACATCTCTGGTTTGTCATTGCTATATATATAAATGAAAATAGTTTCTTGGAAAACAAGTCAGAATTTCATGTTAACCTTTATTTAGATGCAATTAATATTAAGCATTGCTAACACAAATGCAATTTTTCTATCTTTGTCCTGATTTCTAACTCTCTTTTGTCCTGGGATCCATGACCTTTCTAAAAATCATGGTAGTGAAATCATCTCTATCTATTTTGAGAAAATAGAGTTCTGGTGCACTCTGTATTCTGACTCACAACTTGAGGTTATGTGGAAATAGGCTTTTGAGTCTTTACTTCTCATCCCTTCTGCTTCTGCATCATTTGAGAAAGTTTTTCACAATGTACTTCTTTAATGCTAAGCTTTTGCTTTGTTTGGTTTCTTTTGCTACATAGTGCTAGAAACTACATGAGCTACTGGACAGTCAAGTAGGCTTAAGCAGGGTTAAGGAGAACTTGTTTCCAATTTCGGATCATGTTTTCTTTCCTCTATCTTTTTCTTTTGGACTACCACCAAACTTGTGTTGTTGCTTTCACCAGAAAAATACCTTTATTCTTGTTTCTAAATATAAAAATTATATCCATCTAGTAAGAAAAAAGCTACTCTGAAAAGTATAATGAAAGTAAAATTCATTTCAAATCTCACTTTACCATAGTTAATAACCATAGTTAATACTTTGATAAATATAATGAGGACAGGTAGATATCTCCCTTTCTCTTGTTTGTGTATGTGTGTGCATGTGTGTGCACACATGTGTATACACACACACTATGTTGGATATCCTCTTTGTGTTTCTCCATATCCCTACTTTACCCCAAAAGGCTACTCTCAATAGGCTTCCTTAGCTCTGGCTTATAATTTGGTTGGGCCAATCAGAAGCTCCAGAAAGAAGTCAGAAGTAGGGATGAGAATGAGGGGTGAAGATATTTATCTAGTCCCCTCCCTTTTGACTTGCTTGAAGCAGGCTTTGTTCTTCTATGAGTCCTCTCTCAAGACAGACACCTCTATAAGTCTCTTTATTTCTCGATTCCGGTAGCTCCTTCCTGCTGCCTCTCAGGAAGTTTACGGGTTGTAAGTGTTCCACTGAAACTAGCCCCAGAGCACTTACTATTCCTTGTGCCCCTGTACCGTGCTCACTGCTTTAAAAAGATCTATTGTCAAACAGTCTTCAAATTATCCTAATTTGAATGTGCCACCTGTTTCCTGACAACTCCCCTTATACAGCACAACACACCTTATATTACTGAAATAGGATGGATGGTGATTGCTACTCAAACTTTTTTTTATTATGTACCATAATTTGTTTTTCTAGTCTCATCTTGATGGATATTTAGAGTATTCCATTTTTTCATACTATTAGCACTGAAGCCGTTAACAACCCCATTTACATATTTTGCTAAATTTTTGCAAGGTGATTTTATAGTAAACTCCTAACAATAGAGTTTCTTTGTTAAAGGGTATGTGTCTTTTCAAATTTGATAGAAACCATTTTTCTTTCTTCTAGATTGTTGCACCAATTTGGATCAGAATGAATATTTCTGTCTCCTCTACACACTCATCAGTACTCTATTTTAACAAATATTTTAATATTTACCAATGTGAAATACAAGAAATGTCACTAGCATTTTAATTTTTATTTCTTTAATGATGAGAAATATTGATCTTTTCATGTATTTATTTAACCATTTGCATTTCTTTTCCTGGGAAATTCCTATTCACACCTTTAGCCCATATCAATTATAATACTTATTTTCAAGACAAAGAGTATGGTCTTCAGTGGAAAAAAAATATGTAACCTTAGAGCCTTCCTAATTTCATCCTAAAAGATGTTTTAATGTCCATATTATTCCATTGTATTTTTTCTTTAGGTTTCTAAGTTATGTTTTTGTAAATTTAATGTGATTGGGGTTTCAAGATGGGGAGTCACATTTTATAGGCCCTCTGAATGGTGAGGGCTGCCTTGTTGATTCACAGATTGTGTGATGACCTAAACTTTAAATACTAGGAATAGTTTTATTTGTGCTCCCCTCCTCACATTGAACTTCAGACATTTGTCTTACATTTCTTCTATTTTTCATTTTTGAAGTGAAATTTAATGGATAAAGTTTGTCACCATCTTTTATTGTCCCTATCTGTTCATTTTCGTGGTGTATCTATACAGTACAAGTAAGAAGTGGCATAGAATACACATCTATGCATGTGAACAGTGAGGTCTCTATTCAGAAATACATAGGAATGTTTGAAAAAAAATATATATATATGCTTTAATCAATCTGAGTAGGCTTGAATTGTATCCAGATTTTCATTTGAAGTAACTTATGGACTGGAGCACAAGGAATAAGATTATGCCTTTACCGATGTTTAGAACTTGATTGGAGAGAAAAGTCAAATTCTTGGAAGCATGTTAGGGAGGATTTAGGAAATCCTGTTTGGCAGTTGATTTATTAGACTATGATTAAAAGATAATTAAATGTTAAATATACACATACACATATAGTATATTATGGTTTCTCTATTTTATCCAGAGAATTTCAACTTAGAGTTACTAATTGTGCTACTCCATGGTTACATTAGAAAGTGTGTTGTTTCTTCTAGAAGACTAGATTTACCCATGCTGGTGGTGGTGGCTTTCTCGTGGGAAAGGAAGTACAGGAAGTGAAGTTATTTGGATACCTGTGAAGCACTGGTGAGTCATTCTGTTATTTGTTGTCAAGGCATTCCATTTAATATTTTCACTACCCTCTGTGATAAAAATTTCCATCTCCATTTTTTGAAGTCAAGCAACATCCTCAAGATCACATGACATGAGGAATATGGTGTGGGATTTGAAATTAGGCCTTTCTGATTCCAGACTCCATGTTGCTGCTGCTATACCAGTGTTTCTCAAACTATCTGTGATACAGAGTGTTTTGTTTCATTTTGTTTTGTTTTCTGTCATAGATCTATACATGGTCCAACTATGAATGACTAGTATGAAGCTCCTGTTCTATGGAACTCATATCCAAGTTCAACAACATCCAAATTGCTCTAGACTCTTTTCAATGAGAAGGGTCTGCTGACCACAGACTTAGATGTCATGATAATGTCAATTGCTAGAAAAGTTTTTAAAACTTGTAATCTTTGTACTTACTACATTCTGGTAACAAATATCTGGCAAAGCAGCCATGCCTGCAGACCCTACTCTGTGTTGCACAGCTCTAGAAAATACTGCTAATGCCTAATTTATCATCTGATTTTTAAAGATCACACATTATTATTGAAATAAAAGTATGGAAGTTAAAGTTCTGTTTTTATGGTGAAGTAAATCTAATACAAAATTGTAATTCAAAGCTTTAATAAGAATAAATTATTCCCTGAGGAATGTACTTGATAAGTTACAAACATGGAAAGCCATTGTTTGTTCCCCATTAGGCAGAGGGAAATTAATTTCACAGTTTGTTGTAGCTGAATGTTTGGCATTTGTTATCTTTATTCATATTCTATGTTGTGGGTATTTAATCTTTCCCTTGGAAAATTACTTTTTGTTTAATGAGATATTTTTCTCAGTCTTTTTGTAAATAAAGAAACCATATTCAAATAATTCTGTTTACTGTTGTTCTCATTTTATACCTGATTTCCTTCCTGGCTGATCTGCCTGTCTACATGGCTTGATTATTTTCCTAAATGATCTTGCCAGGAGTACTCCACAAAGTCTTTCCTATGGAAACTATATTAAGCTTTTAATAACTCAGCAATTTTTTTACTATCACTCCTTCTCCAAAGTACACTTACCTGGAAGACATTCTTCCATGAAGAGCATAAAGAAAATCACTCTAGTATCAGCATAAGTGGTATAGGAATGATAACTGGGTATTTAAAGAAATGCCTTTAACTAATTAGGAAGATGTTTTAATATTTGTCTCCAAATTGTTTCTCTTCAATGTGTTTTGACCTAAACAACATACATGTATATAAACATGTTCTTGCTTTAAAAATTAATCTATTTTTTAAAGAAAACAACTCACATTTCCCTTCTTTTGTGTGTTTTTTCTGTTGGTTGTAAAGAACAAGAAAGAGAGTTTGTTATAACAGCATCTCTTTATTGAGATAATGTCTAACTTTTGTAAATAGTGTAATAATTGCTCTTTTTTGGTGATCACCAGAGCCATTAATTTTTAATCCATTGTGAAAGGTCTCAATTTGGAGGGTCAGGATGCAGTTAGCCTTTTTTTTTTTTTTTGAGAAAATAGTAATAAAATACTTTGAATTTGCTTAAATCATCATTTGCACTAATAAGAGACTAAAAATGTAATTAAGAAAAATGTCTGAAAACATCATCTATTTGGTTAAAAGGATAAAAACTAAAATATAAATAAAGGGAAAATATTCAAGACTAACCCAATTCCTCACACTCTTCATAAGAGAAGTGCTGTGATCTCTGTCTTTGGGAGATATATGTCATGTTTGCAGTTGTCACCCTAGAGTTGGTGGCCTTTAGGTGGTTGGGAACCACATCTCTTTGAGTGATTCGACATAGCCAAGGAGAGTTCTGAAAGCTATTCCCCCACTGATTTCTACTATTTGTATCTAACTTTTAAGTCTGTATTTATTTCCTAGGGCTGCCATAACAAAGTGCCAACAGACATTTTAAAAAATAACAGACATTTATTCTTTCACAGTTTCAGAAGCTAGAAGTCAAAATCAAGGTATCAACAGGTCCATCCTCCCTCTGTAACCTGTAAGGAGAATACTTCCTTGTGTCTTTCTAGCTTCTGGTTGCTTCCCAGAAATCTCTGGTATTCTTTGGTTTGTAGCTGGATCACTGCCAATTTCTGTGTACATTGCCACATGGTATTCTATGACCATCTTCCACTAAAGACATAACTCATACTGGATTAGGGGTTCATCCTACTCCAGTATGACTTCATCTTAACTAATTACATCTGTAATGACCCTATTTTTAATTAAGGTCACCTTCTGAAGTAATGAGGGTTAGAACTTAAACATAACTTTTTTAAGGGGACATAATTCAATCCATAACAAGGCCTGAATGATAATTTTGTAATTTCAAATAAATATTCTGACTAAAGCAATATTTCCTCCTGTCAAGCAAGTATTTGATAAAGCCTACAGAATTTCCTGAATGCCAGATATTGTGACACCACCTCCCTCACCACACACACACACACACACACAACACACGGACACACACATGCTCATTAGAGCATTACCACCCTACTTGTTCTTAATTTTTCTGTTCAGAAATCATAAATGTCACAACATTGTTAATCGACTATACTCCAATATAAAATAAAGTTTAAACTTTTTTTTAAAAAGTTAAAAAAATGAAATCATAAATGTTCTTGATAAAATTTGAATGATTTTCCCAAGGTAGAATTTTGGGCTGAGGATTAGGATAGAGCTTCCATCACACATTTCTACATTCTGAGCACTGTGCTGGCCACATTCATTATCCTATGTTTTTTCTCACAAAAATACTAGAAAGTAGTATAATAATCAAATTCTGTAAACAAGGAAAACATGACCCAGAGATAATAAATTAACTTGTCCTAGAAAGGTATATGAATAAGCCAGTATTCAGACTATAACACACAACGTTCTAAATTCTCTGGGACCAGAGAAAAATTGTTGACAGTAGTTGAAGAAATTATACATGACATGATAGGTAGTTTCTCTCAGCAAAGTCTATAGTGCTATAATCACCAAAGTGAGTAACTTCATGGTTTTCTTAATATTGCCCAGGGCATGGTAACTGCCACATTTTCTTGATTTATCTTTGGAACATTTGGTAACTTTTATTTGCATAGTAATAAATTGCCTTAATTTAACCTCTAATATAGAATTGAATAAGGTTAACTGAGGTCCCAGAGCACATATAAAAATTTGGAGACTTAAACAAAAAAAACATTTACCCCACCCAAAGCAATGAACATATAACAGAACCAATGATAAGATAATGATCATTGTATTATAACAACTGTATACTAGTAATTATTTTAGTGCCTTTATTGACCATCTAATCAGAAACTCAATATGTCAAAAGTTGATTGTACTGTATAGCCTTCATAGTAGGCTAGCTGATACTACAATCTTTATAACTGCTGTTGTGGTTGTAGTAAAGGGTCAACACAGCCCTTGATCTCAAAACACTTTGTCTCTCACTTAACCTCACTGCATATTGCATGCACATATTACATGCTACAACATATTCTGGGTTATTCCTATTTCTCCACAGCAAAAGGGTTAACTGTGCATTTCTCAACTATATGAACAACGCAATTTCAGAATCCCATTTAAGGATCCATTTTTGGGGGGCAACAATATCACCATTTACTGTATTTTGTCATTACTGTAGTGGGAGGCAGCTAACTCAAAGTTGGCAATTTGAAAAAGTTATTTGCAAAGCTATGGACAGGGTGTAGGGAAACCACAAGGTAGAATACAATACCCTAGGACTAGAGCATCATGACAATGCTTAGGCTTGAAATAACAAAAGCAAAGAGCAGTTAACAAAACATAGAAAGTAAAAGAATTGTGTAGAAGGCCACGTAACATCTTTAGGGGATTTTTAGTTAAGGAACACAGTAGTGCACACAGAACCCAACGGGAGAATAAGAGGGAAAGTAAATATTGTGTCCTCATTCTCCTCTTCCCCTCCAATCTCCTGTTGACCAAACCCAACCTGAAGCTGGAGTACATAGGATGCAGTTTACATAACTCAGCGACCCAGGACAAAGAACAGGGTAGAGAAAGATGGAAAATAGATCTACAGAGGCAAAAGGAAGATACGTAGTGCACACCTTCCAACAAGGCAAAACATTTCCATTGGTATCAGTGGAAGTCAAGGACACAGACTCTGTAGGGAAACATTTTCTGTCCCCATGTCAGATTTCCCCCAAACTTAGACCTTATATCTCAGAGCCCAGAAGTAAGAGTTTATGTCTATATTTCTTCATCTTAGTTTATGCTTCCAGACCCTTATTTATTTATCTCCCTCCTTCTCAAAAATGCTTCTTAGAAGCAACTACCACCAAGTATTCCTCACTAATAGTATCAGTCATCCCTCATTAATGCAGATTTATACTAACCTTTGTGTCACCCTTATTGAAGATTTTAGTACGAGCCTTGCTATACTTGTGTCAATACTACTGCTGTTATTATTTTTGACTTAAATATTTAACACTTTGTCCTCTCGCTTTCTTAACCTCCTTAGTCCCACTCATCTTTTTTCTGCTGTTATAACTAGTCTTTCATCACTGATCACTACATAATTTCCAATATATAAATCATGCCAATTTCAAGTGTCTTGCTCCTCAACTGAGCATTTCTATATGTCCAGCTTATCTTCTCTAATACTTCAGTTCCTGCAATTCTTCAACCTCACTAGGACTTTCAACCCACTTATCTACTATGTGAGCTCCCTTGTATTTTGCATCTTGTATCTTATCACCATAATACTTCCTTGCACACACTCTCACTACTTTGACCATCTATCCTCACATTGTACTTGTGCAAAATAATCTTTACCCTGATTGCATGTAATTCTCTATATTCACACTATATCTCTATCCAAACATCTAAATATGACTAGAATAGAATATATAGCATGCTGATAAATATCACTTTAGATTTATGACCTCAAATCTCAAGTAGACTCTCAGCACTGCTTAGCAATCCTATCATACAATCTTAGTGAAATTACTTTCCCACTCTGTAAGACTATTACTTCATACCTTTTACTCTTCTTTCAATCTCCAGCACCCTCTCTTTCTTTCTGAACATCAGCTGATGGCTTTGGATCTTTTTAAATAAAAAATTGAAACAATAGGAAAAGAATCTCCTATGATTTCCCCTCTAAATCAACATCCAAACTTCATCTGCACTCATATATTCTGCCTTCAGTCTTATAATTGCTGAAGTGTCCCTGCAACTACCTAAATCCAACTCCTTCTTCTGTGCATTGAATTCCATCTCCTCACGCCTACTCAAAAACATTTTTTCTGTAATCATCTCCCTTCTTCATTTTAAATGTTTCCTTTTTTATGGAATTTAAAGGAAATAAATACCTTCTGTGGTTTCTGACCTCTTCTAACTCCTGCTCCTCTTCCCTGCTCCTTTTTATAATAGAATAACTCAGAAGGAGTTGCCTAGATTGACTGTCTTCATTCCCTTACCTCGCTTTTCCTCTTGAATCCATGCTAGCCAAGCAGTCTCCCATATCTCTCCACTTAAACTTTCCTTGTTAACATCAGCATCACTCTCTACAATGCTAAATTCAATGATTCTTTCATAATTTCCATCATACACATCCTCTCACTGGCATCTGATCTTTCTTGAAATTGTTTCATCACTTACCTTCTGGGACAACAGAATCTCTTGGATTTCCTCTGACTGCAGGAGCTACTTCTCAGGATCTTCTTCCTTGACCTTTTAATGTTGCATTTCCACTAGAGCTCATCCTCAGACCCCCTTTTTATTGATCCAAATTTATTCTTTAGATTATTTCATCCATTCCTGTGGCTTTAAACACCATATATTCACTGATGATTCTTAGGTGTGTACATCACCAACCAGAATCTCTAGCCTGGTTATCCAAAATAAAACTGTTGATACCTTCCTTTCTCATCCTCTAAACTGCTCTCCACCAATCTACCTAATCTTTGAAAACATCACCACCATGCATCTAGTTGCCCAGGCCAAATCCTTCTCTTCTCCCAGGACCCAAATCTAAACTATTAGCAAACTTTTAGATGTAGTTTAAAAATTTTCCAGATGTGACCATTTATTGACACCTATGTGGCCTTCAAGTAGTAAAATTTACCAGCATCTCTCACCTGGGTTATTGAAGTTGATAGTTTACTGGTTTTCTTACATTTATTCCTCATTCCCTATATTCTACTCTCTACCTAGTAGCTGGAATACTCTTTTTAAAACATCCTCAGATCTTGTCACTTTCGCATTCAAACTCTCCAAGTGTTTCCAATCATATTTACGGTAAAATATAAATGCCTTACCTAACAGTCAATCTTACCTATAACCTCTCTCCCCTAGCTCACTGCGCTTTTTGGAATTTTTGCTGCTCTTGTACATCCCAAGTTCTTCCCTGCCTCACAGACTTTAACTTAGCATTCCCTTTCTTGGGACAATTGTTTCTTAGATATTCACTTGATGTATTTTCTCCCCATATTCAGAACACGGCTCCAGTATTCCTCTTAAGAGAGAACTTCCAAAACCACTCTACTAATATAGAGCCATCTTCTCAACTTATAAAAATTAGAATCAAGGGTCTTTTGTTGTTGTTATGTTCTTGACCTAAAGTAATAATGGTGCTCAATTCTGATTATCCAAGAAAAGTAAAGTAAATCCAAGTAAATAACAAGGATTATGACATTGAAGTAGAATAATGTCTTATTCTGAGAAATTTCACATCAATTTCATATCTAATTGTCATACTTCACAACACCACATGAAGAACTGAGGGGCATGCATTACAATTATCAATGTAATCATATTACAAAATAATTATAAAAAAAGATTATGCTATAAATTCTGTGGAATCAAATATTTTATATGAGGTAAAATACAATTATCACACTTCAATTGTTGTGACTTTTAAGGTATGTTTCCATTGATTTGAATTTTGTTGTTATAGGCCTGAGCCATGTTTCAAAGAATATTTCTCCTTGAGTATTAGTTTTACTTTCAAAGGCAATCAAAGTACTGGAGCATTTATGAATGGATTTGAAGTATCAAGCTTCAATCATTGTCAGAATCTTATCAACTAGAAAACTAATTCCCCCAAAACATATTTTTTGTTGAAATACTATTAGAATTGAGTCATATCAAAATAGCAGACATGAAAAATATGTCCACTTTTGAAACAATAGGAACACAAGCAATGTATCTTACTCTGCAATTGCACTAAACATTGATTCAGATGCTGGATGAAAGGTTCAATTAATCTGGGGATGCTTAGTGCAAAAATAATGAGGCTATTACTTTTTTAGCTTTGCCTCCAATCCAAATAAAGAGAATATTATTTTCCACTGTCAGGTGTCTCATTATTAGATCACTAACATTTTCAAAACATTTCTGCATAAAGATGAGGTTAAATCAATTCATACATAGCCACAAAACGTTCCAGTTATAATATATGAGGGACAATAATGAAAGTTTAACAAAAGCATTATCTTCCCCCATTTTGATGCCAGTTTTCTCACTTCATGACTCCATATAGTCAGAGTTATTGTAATAGAAATAAACCTGCTCTTTAAAGGGAGAAATAAAAATATACACAACCTGTATCAGAGGTTCCTGAGTAGAAAATAAGAAAAACAGATTTTGGAAATATAAGGTTTACATAGCTCCAGGTTAGGGAAAGGAAGAATAGTCTAGCAGGTAAGAATGTATATTTAAATCATTTTGTACTTCAGAAAATGTCACCTAACACAAATCTATGGGACATAACTTTGCTAAATCTATTCTTTTAACTTTTTTCAATCACAGATTTGGGACTAAAACACTTTTCTTACAAATCTGAGTATATGAATGATCACTGTAATAAATGACATTCTGTGCTGTGGGCTCTTATTCTGTCCTTTAAATCAGCCAGTACATGCCGAGCATATGATATGCACTCAACAATAGCTTGTCAATCACCTTATATTTTTTTCACCCAAAATACATTTCGACAACAAAAGGTGATTGAGTAGGTCATTGTTTCTCTAGGTGCAATTCACAAAGCACTAGTGACACATTAGGAAATTTTATATGGTATGCTGACCAACTATTTTTGTTTCATTTTAGAAATTCTCATGTTTTTAAATGTGTTAAAATACTTATTAATCCTCTTATTTCATGGACATTAAATTGATGTATATTTATTAAATACCAAAAGAGAGTCATGGAAAAAGATTAAAGTTTATTAAAGATTATACAAGTATGCGTTAATGGCACAAACATAAACCATCCTCCCTCTCTTTACTGCCCCAGTGTTGGTTAGTGTTGAATTATATTCAAATCAAGTCATTTACTAGTCATTTTGTGAGATCCTAATACTTGTAAGTTATTGTGCTACTTGCAAAGCTGTACTCGCACTTGTACTTAAGGAGCTTAGAGTCTAAGACAGAAAAAAAGGTAAGTATATCTTTGAGTATATCAAGAGTTCTAATGTGAGCAAACACAATTCAATGGTAGTTCAGAAGAACTATAAATCACATTCAATTGGAGGACCTTAAAGAAAGGCTTTATTGTGTAGGTAGCAGTGAAGGGAAACTTGAAACATAAATTCTCACCGTTTGGGATAAGATGAGGAAGTTGTATTCCTGGCAGCAAATGGCATAAACAAAGCATTTGGAGTCATTCTCAAAGAGGGAAATTTCATCTTTAAATTCTACATAGGGTCAAGAGGTCTTAAATGTAGTTATATTTCTGGAGAGGGCCAAAAAATGGCACTTCACTTATTAGAACAGAATTTTTCTTAACTGAGATTTTACACTGGCGTTGTTTTACTTATTTGGCATCTCATTTGACTACAGAGAAATTTTTTTTTTTTTAAATGAGTGACATTTGAAATCTATACTTGGAAATGTCATATTTCCTAAGACTCAACAGGGATTACTACATTTTAAAAAATGAATTTTTAGGAGAAAGTGTTTTTATATATAAAATTTAATCCCTTGGGGCTTCCCTGGTGGCGCCATGATTGAGAGCCCGCCTGCCGATGCAGGGGATGTGGGTTCGTGCCCCGGTCCGGGAAGAGCCCACATGCCGCGGAGCGGCTAGGCCCATGAGCCATGGCCGCTGAGCCTGCGCATCTGGAAAAAATTTAATCCCTTGACATACCACACAAAGATAAAATTCCTTTAGTATCCATGATGCTTATTTGTACATTTGACATTTTTACCTTTTAAGGTGGCTTCCTTAATCAGGGTACAGTAAATGTCTTCAGTTAATCACCAAGTAATTTTTAATCACAGGTGTGTTAAGAAAACTCTTCTAACATTCAACTGCAGAGTTTATGCCAAAGATCTTTGACAATGAACTGCCAATGGATGGATTTATCTTTTACCTTGATGTCATTTTTCTATAACAGTGTCCTAAGTAGGTAGGGAGATTATGCAGATCCTAAAATAAATTGCAATCCATTAAAAATAGATTTAATCTGTTTGTAATCATCTCTTATCAATATGATGCATTAGATATATTGAGAGCATGGATTTTTCCAAGAAAATGTATTGATAAACTGAAATTCTCCCGGGATTTTTTTCTACTTAGATACCACATCAGCAACTGTCAACAGGGAGTGACTCAGAATTGTTTTACAAAGCTTGAAATATTGAGTAGAATTGAGTGTCTCAAATTAATCCCTTTTACTGCTGGTTTTCCTGAAACTACACATTCTTGCCCAAATTGTGTTTTGAGGAGCACTGGTTCTTAACAATGCTAATCAGAATTTTAAATAATTTGGGGTAAATATTGCACATGATATTTTTCTTTTACAAATTCCATATATAAATTAACTTATTTAAGGAGCTGAGAATTTCTAAAGTTTATTATATCATTACTTCTTTCATATATACAGAGGAAGGTACATATTAAAATCCTCATTCTATATTCCCCCAATAAAGTTTTGTATTAGTATTATTAATATTTTAAAGTGTAAGCTCCATCCCTTAAACCAATTTGCAAAGAACACTACTAATCTATTTAACTGACTGTAGTTTTTCATTCATCTTAAGATTTAGAAATCAGTCAACAGGAATAACCAGCAAATCAAAACCTAAGTGTAAAGTAACTGTTTGTTTTGAGAATTTGTGTCTCTTAAATAATTTTTAAGCTCTATTAAAGACAGAACAAGATTAAGATAAAATATGAGTTGAAAATTCAAGATTACTGGATAAAAGTAATTCAAATAAAGTGAACATAGAAATAACTATTGAGAGTAGTTTTAAATGATATTGAAAAATTTTCTACTTTTGTGTAAGGAAGGGAGGAATATGAGTATATTTGATTTCCCTCATATTTGCACAAAGAAAAACTGACAACATACACATATAAGTAGTAAAATTGTTACCTATAGGGAGCCAGGGGTAGGACAGAGGAAAGGGACAAGGGTTGGAACAAAACTTCTCAAAGTACAGATTTTATAGTATTTTGATATTTAAATTACATGAATGTTTCAAATTAAACTTAATTTTTTCAAAAAAAAGCACTATTCCATTTTTAAATGGAAACAGAGAGTTTTTAGTTGATGAGACAGTTCAAAATTGCAATATATAATGGTGCATAAGTGTTCAGAATTTTTCTTCATAGCTAAGAGAGCAATATGTTAAAAGAGGGAAAGAAAAGAGGAGAAACTGGTACAGTGTTTATGGAATAAACATTACTCAGTTGGGGGGACTGATAATACAAATTTCTGTTGACTATATGTGAGTTTGCAGTGATTCACTGTGAATGGACAGTCACACGCAGGCATAGCAGATAATACAACGAATAAAGAGGACAAACTGATGGAATCTATTCCCCTTTTTTCAAACATTTAGGCATTTAAATTTTTGAAATGATATATCCTTTAAAGAATCTGATGTAAAAGATAAATGCTCTTCCCACAGTGGAAAGTGCACTTAAACACATACAAAATTGTGCATGTGATTTAGAAGTTAACACTGAAGTCCATGGATCTCAGGAGACAAGCCTCCATATTTTAATAGGTAAAAGTAGACACTTTAAGCCAAAGAGAACTTGGATTAATTCTCACCTTTGTCACTGATGGTTAAGTGACCTTGGAAAAATTACTTAATCTTTGTGAGCCTCAGTCTCCTCATCTTCAAAATGGAGTTGCTGAGTCTGTTACTACAGGAAAATAGGAAAAATTCAACAATTATTAAATGTTATTATTGTTACTATAATATGATGGCTGTCAAAATAGAATTAGGAATTCCACAGCTGAATGTAAAGATAGTTTGCCAGATCACATCAGACTAGCTGACATGTCCTATTTCAACAACTTGGTAAAAAACCAAGATTTCTTTTGATATTCAGATATGAGTACTCTGGCATAGAATGTCTTTTTGTTTCCCCACCCAGGTATCTTTCTTCTCAAATACTTTCA
The DNA here is from genome assembly GCF_059928025.1 of Delphinapterus leucas. Lineage (NCBI taxonomy): Eukaryota > Metazoa > Chordata > Mammalia > Artiodactyla > Monodontidae > Delphinapterus > Delphinapterus leucas. The sequence continues at coordinate 35,666,198 of NC_143147.1, forward strand.
GGGAAACTAGACAGCATCCTTAATCTATTGGTGTCAGTCCTGGCTTCACTTGTTTCAAGGAGAGGAAGCTGTACAGTTCATTCAATGAGGAAAGGCATTCCATGTTCTTAGGCTTTTTTTCTATTGCAGTCTTATGGAGTGGTTGATGGTCTTACAATCTAATTGGATTCTTGAGGCCCATTCCAGCTTTGAGAATTAGGGAGTAGTTTCTAAGTGTGCAAAGAACAGTTTAGGTTGGGAACATTTGTTGAGGCAGTGGTATTTTGAGTAATATAAATCATATAATTATGATTATATGAAATCATGATTTCTGTGTCACTGGTAGCTTCAAGATATAGGGTGTACTACCAAAAGACAGTGTGCTAAGGTGTTCTTTATTTGAAATAGAGAGAGGGAAAAATCATGTTCCTTTGGAATAATGCAAAGATTAATAAAAAAGCTGTCACTTTTCCTGAATGTTTTAAATTATCAGGGTATTTTTTTTCATTTTATCATTAAGATAATATCCATTTTAACAAGCAAATATTTAGAAAAGCCTACTAAGCATTAATCTATCAATACCTTTGCAGTCTTTCACCCACTTTGTATAATTATACAAAGAGAAAATAAAGGTAAGTTGATAAATCAAGCTCAGCATAAGCCTGAGAATTTGATTCTTGATTAGGAATTAAGAATTTTATTCTAGTTGTTCTTTTGATCACATCCTACTTCCTTGGTGGTTTTCAAAGATGAACTAAAATGATTAAACTTAATATTTAACATATTCAATTGTGAGGATTCCTGAAAAGACATGAGTAATAAGCATACTTTCATTCATTTTCTGTTCTGCCATACTATTCGTCGTCAAAAAAAGAAAAAAAAAAAGGTTTGAGATTTAAATGACAAGTAACAAATTGATGACATGCACTCCTGACTAATTAGGTGAAGCCCTCATTCTATATGCTTTTGACCTTTGATAGCTGTAATAATATCAGCATCACATCAATAACCTTCTATTATACATTCAAAGTGTCCATTTCACTGCCATTGAATATAACAATAAAGAGGAAAGGACCTAATGATAAGAATGTTTCAGTGACATAAACCTTTCAAATCTATTCATCATCACCTCTCTCCTTACTGAGAATGGCCTTTTTAGGTATCAATTCACTCTTTTAAAATCTTAGTGGCCTTCAAACTTACTTTATTCAGTTAGTTCTGTATAACAATAATCATATCCAATGTTATTTTTAGGATACAGTTCAAAAATTTGCTTTCTCACCCTTAAGCTGCTGTCTCAATGTAATGGCCAACACATAAAAATTACTAGGTGAGAAGGCTATACTCTGAGTTTGATATTTTTCCTAAAACAAAGCCTTTTAGCCCATTTTAATAATTTGAGGCCTCAAAACATTTTTTAAAATATTTTAGGCTCTTGAATTTATAGAATGACTATGGACTTTTGTTTCTGCATGCATCCCTGCCAACCCTCTCCTAGATCATCTCTTATATAACACTTTGCTGAATCCTTCCAGTAGCAGCTAGTCCATGTTACTAAGGTTTGGTTTTTAACCTCTTCCCTGGTGCTATTGCATGAGGAAGAGCACAGTCTGCCTTCCAAACTACTGCAAGCAAAAGTTTTATCAAATGTTTTGCTACTATATGATATGAAACTTCATCTTTTCAGTCTCCAGTGTTAGTTATTTTTCACTAGGCCAACTTTGTATATTTTAGATTTTATTACTGTAACATTCTACTTCCAGAACAAATTTCTCTTCTTGTCGGGTTAGGTTAGGCTATGCTGAGATAACTGAAAATTCAGTAATTAAATGCATTAAAATTGTTCCATGCTACCCTATGTCCCAACAGGTTGGGGCAGGGCTCTGCTACACAATGTTACTTGGTCATCCAGGGTAAACAAGCTCTGCCATGTCACAGTTGTGCACCATCTGAAACAGCTTCTTTGGGATTCTCACCAGAAGAACCCAGAACATAGGAAACTGACACTGATTTTCTGTGACTCAGCCCATAAATGACACATTCACTTCCGCTCATGGCCCATTGGTTGGGACTAGTCTCTTGATCCTGTGTAAATAAAAGAAGGCTGAACTATGTAGGACTATTCATTGAGCAGTAAAACCTACTGACCAATTACTTTGTAACTATTTCATATGTTTCCTTTGACCTCCTAGTTTTTATTAGGTGATTGTAACTCCTTTGATATTTCATTAAAATTCTATCTGAATTTTCAAACTTCCTTATAAGCCTCTTATATCCATATATATTTTACTACTTTCATTGATTAAAGTCTAAACTTCATCACTCTGATCATTTTAAAAATGGTTTAATATCTGTAGTTATATAAGAAAATATCTGATAAAAGACAAAATGTTAGATACATGTAAGTAAATATATATATATATATATATATATATATATATATAAATGAAGCAATAGCTTCTAAGTCCTGAAGCTCTGAGATGACAACAGCTGAAATATGTCATACTTTTAAAAATATGAGCAAAAAGGGCTTCCCTGGTGGCGCAGTGGTTGAGAGTCTGCCTTCCGATGCAGGGGACACGGGTTCGTGCCCCGGTCTGGGAAGATCCCACGTGCCGCGGAGCGGCTGGGCCCGTGAGCCATGGCTGTGGAGCCTGTGCGTCCAGAGCCTGTGCTCCGCAACGGGAGAGATCACAACAGTGAGAGGCCTGCGTACCGCAAAAAAAAAAAAAAAAAAAGAGCAAAAAGAAATGCATAAAGACAAGGTCACTGATGTTTCATGTTAATAATAGATTACAATATATTTTTTAAAGTTTTAAACTCTTTCCTGTCAACTAAAAACATTGAAATAAAATACTAAGGATATAGCCACCTCTACAATCTATACATAATTAATAATTATGATGTATATTACAGTCATGCACATGCTATAGATGAATACAGATGGGATTCTTTTTTCAATCTGAATGTATGAAAGAAATCTTACCAGAAACAGAAAGATGTTCATGATAATATTGCCCAGAGCTGGAAGATGACTGAATTTGCTGCCCAAGTCCAATATCTCAAAGACTGACATAGAAGGAGCATAATAATAGCCTTAATATTCAGCAGCTATAAAGAATAAGAAGCTCAGAATAATCAGCTCTTTGGGTTCATATGTTCACCATGGTATTATGTGTAGAATGTCAGTTTTTAAAGAATTAGGTTAAGATATAACCTAATTTTTATTTAAGTAATGTAAAATAATTTAATATTTCTTTGATGGTTCAGAAAACACTTGAGGATCCCAAAGAATCCACACAATAAATATTGGTCATTATTCTGAGGATTTAGATAAATGCTGGTTGACAGACCAACTCTAGTTAATAAAAGGTATTGTTTTGGAAGTAATGCAGGCCACAGTGCTCATGCTAATCCTGTCTTTTACTCACCCTATACCCTTAAGCAATGTATTCTCTCTGAGGAACTTTTCTTGTCATTACAATTAATTACAATTTTGTAAAATTATCTGGAATACTGTTTGATAGAGCGAATTCCATGCTTATATTAGAGTAATGCTTAGATTGTTCATCTTTTAATACTAATTTATTCTGTGTTATTCTATTTAATCTACTCTGGGTACTTTCTTATACCAGGAAGTGAATAGCCAGGTTTAGCAGATCTAGCTCAGAGTCATAACATTTAAGATCAGTTGTATTCTGACTTACATCTCTACTCCTTAGAACTCATCTAGACTCCCCACTTGAAGAAATGAGACAGATTTTTACTGTTAACATGTTCCATGCTTCCTCAAATTCATATCTTTGTTTCTCAAAGTACTTCCTTTCAACTGGATTTCTTCCTTTCCTAACCCAGTCTTCCTCACCTCATTAAGTTCTATGCATATTTCAAGGTCAATTTATAATATCAGGTCCTCCATGAACCTGCTGTCATTAGACTGTTGAGTGCATGCAGTGTTCCAGGTACAGTATCAAGGTGTGAAATAGCAAGGTGAATAAGACAAGGTTCTTTCCTTAGGGAAACCTATATTATGGTGGAGGAGACACACAGAGATGGTTTCAACATAAGAGAGTAAGTCCTGTGGTAGAAGTGTGCAAACATGTTATCCATTACTTATTTGAAGTCCCAAAGCAGGTTGCTGGTATATTTCTTATAGCATTACTCTTATTCATTAGCAAAGTAAGGTGGAAAGAGAAAAATAAACTGAATTTTAATCCCCAATTTTTTACTTATTAAGCCAAATGTTTAAATAGTTAAATTAGTATTTTTTGTATTTCCAAGTGTGGTAAATGTACATAACATAAAATTTACCATTTTAAAATATTTGAACTGTACAGTCAGCAGTGTTAAGTATATTCATATTATTATTCAACTAAATAAATCTCCAGTGCTCTTTTCATTTGGCAACCTTAGCATTTTTAATGAAGGAAATAATAACAGTTACAGATTTGTCCAAAAATTGAATAAGATAACATACATGCAATACCTGGTTCAGAACCTGGCACATAGATAATGTTTAAAGGACAGTTTTTTTTTTTTCTTTTTCTGTACTTGCTCTATAAAGAGACAATATGTTTTCTGAGTAGACCTATTTCAGATATAGATATAATCTAATCTAAGTAGTTTGTCTGATGTATTTGTGCCTTGTGGATAATCTAATAGGTGAGTGAACAGATGATTGTTTAGGTAACAGACTGAATGGATAACTAAAGGTATGGATTTGAAGAATATTCAAAAAGAAGTCCCAAACCAGTAGTTTTGCTAATAAAAAAAGATCAGTGAGAAATACATTAGAAAACAGGCTTATTGCACAGATTTTGAAACTGAAGTGTGATGAATTAAACTTTGAAACCAGGCCTTACTTTACTATTATACCTCCCTCAAAACACACACACACACACACAAATCATTAAATCACAGATATCCGAGGAGTTAATTAAAAAAGGTCACACAATACTATCAATATTGAAACACAGCTTTGCTTATTTCTAGAATTATCTCATAACTTTGCCTCTTCCTATGAAACATTAAATTTTGTATTATTCATAAAAGTCACAATCTTGACTTCTTTTTACATATTACTATTGAAGTCATCTAAAAGGAATGCTACTAATCATTGTCATTTCCTCTCTACAGAATTTTATTAAATATAAAGGAAACAGCAAACACAAGTAATTAATTCTTCCTTTTTCTTTCTTCATATTACCATGGAGAGTAAAGCAAAGAGAAATGCTTTTAGGAAATCCCTTGACTTAAAATGCTTCACAGAACTCCAAGTAAGACTTAACACATGGGGACGATTCAACTTCTGCCTAAATTATTTAATTGTATCTCAGGGCTTTGGTGTATTAAAAAATGTAACAAGGAGGTGAAGATGTATCATAAAATCTGTATTTTAAAGAAATCTCTAACTCAGAGTAAAAAAGGGGAACTGCAAATCAATTACACTTGGATATGTAATTTGAATAAATGAAAATGCCAGAATGATTGAAGCTTATATATTCAGGATGGTGGAATGAGTGTGATAGTGGGTGACTGCATCTTAATAATATGAATACACGAAGAAAACAACAGCAATATAAAAGAATATATAGAAAGATGGAGAGGATAAAAGTTACTCATGCCATAAGTATTTTGAAATGAAAAATTAGAGTGCAATTATACAAAAGATGTTATGAATGAAAAAGCTGAGATCACCTATAAAGGGGAATATAAAGTCCGTTTGAATTTGCTGGGCTAGCACAGAAACACTCTAAAAATGAAAAACATGGCACATTTTAAGACACTTTTTAAAGGAGATATGTTTATACATTAACATGATGAACAATAGCTTAAATGAAGGTGGGCAATAATGTATTATCAAACTAATAGGTCAGTTCATAAAAAATTGAAAAGTAATTATCTCCTATATATTTATTTTTATTTACATCTCCATAAACTTACAAAAAGGCATCATTGACAGTTACTTACATACACATGCATGCACTCTAACATGCCTATTTACTCACATGCACATATACATGCACATGTAGTTTGACTTATATGTGTTTATCAATATTTATGCATATATGTTCTTATTGGTAAAAAAAAAAGCTTTCTTAAATGCTTCTTCAGAGAATTAAATGATATCATACATGTAATGGGCTGAGAGAATACATGTGAATTGGCAAGACATTTGTAAGCAGAAAGTTAAAGAAGGAATTTGAACAATATACCGGAGGACATTTTTGAGTTATATCAAATGTAGTACTCTTACTGTATTTGAGATAAACTTACTTCTGGGATTCCTGAGGACCAAGGCCAGAGGAAAATTATGAAGAATAAACTTGCTTCCATGTGCTAATCAAGAGGAGCTTAGCAAACATTTTCTATTATAAGCTGTATGAAAATGTATTATTTTTACTATACAAAGGGGTTTAAACAAGATAATATCATCCATAATACACTTATAAAAATACACTTGAAACACATATAGTTGGACATAAAAGTTAAAGAGAAAAAAATAGCAAAATGGTTATTGGATCATTTTGCGCAGAGCTAGGGTAGGCTGAGGAGATGGAAATAATGTGATACTGCACCTAAATCTTATGGTAACTGAAGTGTTTTGGGGAATAATGGAAATAGAGTCCTTGATGTTCTTTGCATATTGAAGGTAGTCTTTGTATTTTTACTTACATTTTAACTTTAGAATAAATTCTATAGAAATAGACAAAAGAATCTGCAATATTGTGATTTATAATAAAAATGCATATTTGGTCATTCAAATGACCAAAATACATTTTCCATATATATTTGGTCTTCTTCCATGGTTCCTTACTCACAGCTCCCCAAATTCTTGGAGTTTCCTAAATTTGGAGAGTGATAAAAAATGTCTTTTGTTATGTTAATGAGGTAGTCCTTGGACCTCACCTAAGGATGGGAGCTGTTTGCCAGTGGAGCCAACTGTGTTATTAGAGGGTTGGAATTTTCAGTTCAACCCTTTGACCTCCAGGGAGGGGAAAGGGACTAGAGATTGAGTTCAAACATCAGTGGTCAGTGATTTAATCAACCATACTTATGTAATGAAGTCTCCATAAAAACCAGAATAAAACAGGGTTTGGAGAGCTTCCAGGCTGGTAAACAAGTGGAGGTCTGGAAAGAGCGGAGTGCTTGGAGACAACATGAAAACTTGGCACCTTTTCCCCTACCTTGCTCTATGCATCTCTTTTATCTGGCTGTTCCTAAGTTATAACCTTTTATAGAAAAGTAGCAGTCTAAAGAGTAAATGGGTTTCTTGAGTTCTGTGAGTTAACTGGACCCAAGGACTGTGTTGTGGGAACCTCTGATGTATAGCACAGAAGCACAGGTGACAACTTGGGATTGTGGTTAGCACCTGATGTGGGATGGAGGCAATATTGTAGGATTGAGTCATTAACATGTAGGATCTGAGACTATCCCTGGGTAAGTAGTGGCAGAATTGGATTCAATTGTAGGATATCCAGCTTGGGGTGTTGTGGGCAGGGGACCTCCTCACATATATTGGAAATTTGGGTCCTAGAGCACCTTAAGATAAGTATTCTTAAGAGAATGCTAAAGTTTGCAGAGCATACAGAACATAGCAGCCATAGAACAAAGCAGGGAGGTTCTGCCATGAAATATTTGGAAAGTTTTCTGCTAAGAAACCAGAGTACTTGGGCAATATGCTGTCATTTATAAGGGATTACAGTGTGTAACTCACTAGGGATTAACATGGCAGCTCCTAGGATAAGAAGTCTATCTGTCCTTTTCCTCTCCAATGTCCATGTGTTTTATTAAGATGTGCAGATAGAATAAAAATGGTACTCTATGATTTAGCCTTGATGTATAATCTGCAGATGCAAAGTTCATTACGTGATTTTTCAATTAATTAAATTGCCACCTTTAAACTTAAAGTGCTCATAAAATGGCGGGAGGAAGGGCAGGGAAGGGTAAGCCAAAGTTTTACTACAGTAGATATTTTTAAGAGTATTAGAGCTATTCTAATACAGTATCATGGCAACAATAAATAAAATGAAGATTACACGTGAAGATATTTTTTGTACTGTTTCTACCATGTATTGCTAGAATACACTCAGTGTATTCATAATTACTTTATTCACCCAATAAATATTCATTGATTATCACTCTATATCCACCATTTTTGTTGAAATTAGAGATACAAATGGGAGTAAAACAACAACAAAATCCTATTCTCATGAGTCTTTCATTCTAAAAGGGGAGACAGACAATAAACAAGGCAAACTCGCAAAATACGTTAAATGGTAAATGTGAATAAACACAGGAAAGATGGAGGATAAGAAGTATTAGAGTATTTAGAAAAAGCTTTTTTAAAAATGGTGTCATTTAGGTTAAAACTTGATGAAAGGGAGAGAACAAGCCATGTTGATACTCGGGAGAAAAACATTCCAAGGAGAGGAACTAGCAAATTCAAAGTTCTGATCACCTTGCTATATAAAAAGCCCCATGAGAGTTGGAATAGTGTGATATTTTATTCACTCCCCTCTACCACCAATGCCTAGCATTATATATGGCACATATTAGGTGTTTAATATGTATTTGTTTAAATAAAAATGGATTGATATTGAATAAACATTTTCATCTTGCTAACTCCTAATTTTATCTCCATTCAAATATTACATACTTACAGAGCCTTCACCAGCCTCCCTTATTGTGTTATATCTTTTGTCATATACACTTATAGCATGTCCTTCCTTCAAGAATATGTATCACAATTAAAATTAAGTTGATCTAATGTGTGTTTATCAAACTTTACCAGAGATCTGGTTTTACACATCATGATATCTCCAGTGACTAATGCTTGATATATAGTGGGTGCCCAATAAATGTTTACTGAATAAATGCATGATAACAATGTTCTCATGCTTTCCTAAATATTTACATCTCCTATTCTGAATTATTAGTAAATAAACTTGCATCCAAATTTACATAGAAAATAGAAACCATATGATTGGAACTCTTCATCTGCATAGTACCTACACCCGCACCCATCCTCATTATTTTATCTTGCAAAAACAAGCTTCTATTCACAGATTTTTTTTCCTTAATGTAATGCCTACAATGGTGATGGCACTATTGATAAAAACACTTTTTTGGCACTCACAATGTACCAGTATTTTCTCACTTTTTTAAGGAGACTTATATGATCTCTCATGTAATTATACACACTCCCTCAACTCAGTTTTTAAATGTTCTCATTTACCTCTCATTAAAAATAAAATAAAATCCTCATTTATTTGTTTATTTTTTTTTTTGCGGTACGCGGGCCTCTCACTGTTGTGACCTCTCCTGTTGCGGAGCACAGGCTCAGGACGCGCAGGCTCAGCGGCCATGGCTCACGGACCCAGCTGCTCCACGCATGTGGGATCCTCCCGGACCGGGGCATGAACCTGTGTTCCCTGCATCGGCAGGTGGACTCTCAACCACTGTGCCACCAGGGAAGCCCAAGGAGTAACCTTTTACTTCTCCAACTTCAATCCTTTCCAACATGGCTATCATCAGAAAATTCAGTTTAAGTCACCAATGGCTTTTATGGCATTGAAATAAATGTATATATTTTTTTCCTATCTGTATCTTGCTTACTTTTTTGATGAATTATGTTCTCACCAAGAATGATGAAACTTTCTCTTCCTTTGTCTTCTATCAATATAACACAAAATTCTCTTGGTTTCCCTTTATCACTCAAGCCCCTCCTTCCCTGACTGTTTTGCACCAATTCAACCTGGGAATTGAAGTTGCAATGCTTCAGGAAAGACCCAGTCCATGGAAATATTTCTTCTTTATATTCTCTTCCAAATAAATTTTACCTATGTTCATTTTAGGTAATATTTATATACGAAAGGAAACAAAATTCTATCCATCATCCAGGCTTCTTTTTTGAGATATATTTCAAACTCATATTTCAAACTTTCTACTTAATATCTCTACACAGATGACTTAATGTCACCTTAAAATTAGCATGTCCAAAATCCATCTCATATTTTTACACCAAAACTTGGTCTATTCACATATTTCTTGTTTCATTGAATAGCAATATTATCCATCTAGTCATTCCAGACAGAAGCTAGAAATAACTAGTAAGATCTTAATTTTTCTTACTATGGCTTCTCAATACAACTTTCAAAATTTATCTTATATTGATCTATTTCTATCTAGACCAAAGTAACTGTGCCTCTTGCCTGAAATGCTGAAATAGTCTATAAGCCAGAAAACCTCTTTTCACTTTCCTCCAATATGTTTTATAAGTCACAAAAATGTGATATTTATTATTGATAATTTTATCATTTCCCTGTTTAAAACACATTAATGATTTCCCACTGCTCTTAGCATAAAGGAAAAGTATATCCTTAATATGCTTAACAGCCTTGCAAAGTGTGCATCCTACCTTGTATTCTAGCTCCACTCCATAACCACTCCATAACCCACACTCTCTCTGAATTTCACCTTTAACAATGTTGTCCTTCTTTCATGTTCTTTCATCTTTACTATCTCTGAACACTCGTACATACATTTCTAAGTGCATGAAACATTATTTTACCTTCTTCACTGTGATAGATTCTTACCTGGTGGTCACACATAAACCAGAGAGCTAAAATTCACATCCTTTTGTAACCCCTTCCCACACTGATTCTAGATGAGTCATGCAGTTTTCTTTGACCAATGAGACATTGTCAAGCTAAAGCCTAATAAGTTCTTGCACATTAGAGCTTGTCCTCATAGAACACTCTCTGAGGAAGATAGTCGCCATGCTGTAAAGAAGCTTGGGCTCGGTTATTGAATAGACAGAGGTTACGTGATGGAGCACCACTGCACCTAACTTGTGAGTGAAGGCTTCTTAGAACATTTATCCCAATCTAGGTGCCAACTAAATGCTGTCAGTTGATTGTCTCCAGTAAATATCATGCACAACAAATAATCTCCACAGCTATAATTCTTGACGTATAGAATCAAAAAATAATAAATTATTATTGCTTTAACCCACTATATTTTATTTTAATTAGGGGTCAGGAAAAGGTACATGGTTTTTATAAAGCAATAATAACTGATATTTACCAGGTTAACTCTTATTTCTCTTTCAGAGCTAAACCTAATCAGTGAAGCTTTCCCTGAGTTACTAGACAGTTAAATAATAATGTTATTAATAATAATAATAATACTCAGCACTAATTCAGTATCTACAATATACATGGCACAATTCTAAGTACTCTTCAGGTATTCCCTCATTTAATCTTGAAATGGTGGCAGGAATAATGACAGGGCTAGGGCTCTGGTCCAAGATGAAAATGTAGGAAGACCCGGAACTTAACTCTTCCCACAAATACACTCTATTTATACCTACATGTAAAGTAATTCCTCCTGAAGAAGAACTGAGGGCTGATTAAACAGCTTCAGCACAACAAACTATAGAGGCACCACATGGAGACAAGTAGCAGAGACAAAAACATGATATCAGTGGGAACCCCACCTCTGGTGACCTACATTAGGGAGGGATATCACTGAGGGGCTCATGTGAAGACCTACTCCCAATGGGGCACAGCAAGAAACAGTGGCTTAAAGGGTACCTAGACAATACATGAAGAAAATCCATATACTAACCTTAGAACATCTGCAAGATGGGTGGGGAACTGCTGGAACTCTCTCTGGGGTCAGAGGCACCAGAGAACATCATTTTTTGCATTCTCCCTCCACATTGATAGTGCAGGCAGGATCATAATCCAGGTGCTCTGGCCAGCCTGCCACAGCCAACTCAGCAATCCCCAGGCCCCTGGCCCACATCAGCTCCAGCCACTCCCAAAAGGAGGGTCACCCAGCCTTACCTGACTCTTCTACAGCATTCCCACCAAGGCACCCTGGTGTGGTAGCACCAGGACCCCTGGCTTTGGCCTGTGCCCACTCTAATTCTGGCCATCCCACTAGGGCAGCCCTGACACAGCACACAATGGGACCCTCCCAGCCCAAGCCTGCTCCAGCTCCAGCTGTCCAGGTAAGTAGCCTTGATACAGTGCACCCCAGGATGCACCTAGTCTATACCTAATCTAGACCCAGTTGGCTTGCCAAGCCCCCTGGTACACACAGTTAAAACAGGGGTTGCCTACACAAGGCCACACCTTCAAGACCATGAGAGACAGAAATAAACACATATGCATAGAAATAAGCACAGAAAGTCAAACAAAATGACAAGACAGAGGACTGTATTCCAAATAAAATAATAAGATAAAACTTTAAGAAAAGCCCTAATTAAAGAGAGGTAAGCAAAGACAAGGCTTTAACCAGATAAGGAGGTCAAAATTCATCATAAAAGTGTTTACCAAACTTAGGAGAAGAATGGAGAAACACAATGAGAAGTTCAACAAAGAGCTAGAAAATATTAGAAAGAACCAGTCAGCACCAAAGAATACAATTACTGAAGTGAAAAATAAACTAGGTGGAATCAACAGCAGGTTAGATGATACAGAGGAATGGATCAGTAATTTGGAAGACAGAATACTGGAAGTCACCCAATCGGAATGACAAAAAGGAAAAAAAAAATTAGATGAGGATAATCTAAGGGATCTCTGAGATAATGTCAAGCTTACTAACATTTGCATACAGAGAGCCCAGAAGGAGAGCAAGTAAGGAGCAGAAAGCTTATTTGAAAAATTTTCTAAACTGGAGAAGAAAACAGATATCCAGGTCTAGGAATCACAGAGAGTCCCAAACAAGCTGAATCCAAAGAGATACATACCAAGACATATCACAAGTAAAATGGCAAAAGTTAAGGAAAAAGATAATTTCAAGGCAGCAAGAGGAAAACAACTATTCACATACAAGAGAACCTCCATAAAACTATCAGATGATTTTTCATCAGAAACTTTGCAGTTCAGAAGAGAGTGGCATGATATATTTAAAGTGCTGAAGGAAACAAAAAACAAAAAGCAAAAAAAAAAAAAAAAAAACTAACACACCAGAATACTCTACCTAGCAAGGTTATCATTCAGAATTATAAAGAGAGATAGTTTCCCAGACAATGAAAAATTAAAAGAGTCCATTAGGATTAAACTAACCTTAGAATAAATGTTAAAGGGAAGAAATCCATCAATAAAAATAAGAAAATATATGAAAAAAACTCACTAGTAGAGGTAAATATATAGTGACATAATCTATCAGCCACTTAAAAAGCTAGCATGAGGTTAAAAGACGAAATTTTAAAAATATCAGCTGTAACTACAATAAGTAGTTAAGGGATATATAAAATAAAAAATATGTAAAATATGTCAAAAACAAAACATGGGATGTGGGGAGTAAAAATGCAGTGCTTTTAGAATGTGTTCAAACTTAAGCAACTACCAGCTTAAAATACATACACACACACACACACACACACACACACACACGCGCATACATACCACATGGTAAGCACAAACCAAAAACCTATAATAGATACACAACAATAAACAGAAAATCATCAAACCACAAGGGAAGATACCAAGAGATGAAGAAAAGAGCAGAGAGAACTACAGAACCACCCAGAAAACAATTAACAAAATGGCAATACATACTTACTTATCAATAACCACTTTAAATGTAAATGAACTAAGTGCTCCAGTCAAAAGACATAGGGCTGTTGAATGGATTGGAAAAACAAGATCCATCTATATGCTGCCTATAAGAGAAGCACTTCAGATATAGGGACACACAGAGACTGAAAGTAAAAGGATGGAAAAATGGAAATGAAAACAAAAAGAAATCTATGGTAGCAATACTCATATCAGACAAAATAGATTTTAAACAAAGATTGTAACAAAAGACAAAGAACATTACCTAATGATAAAGGAGTCAATCCAAGAAGGAGATATAACATTTATAAAGGTTTATGGACCCAACATAGAAGCACTTAAATATTTAAAGTTATTATTAACAAAAATAAAGAAAATATTGACAGTAATATTATTAGGGATCTTTAACATACCACTTACGTCAATTGGACAGATCATCCAGACAAAAAGTCAATAAGGAAACATTGGCCTTAAAGGAAACATTAAACCAGGTAGACTTAATAGGTATATAAAGAACATTCTACCCCTAAGTAGCAGAATATGCATTCTTTTCAAGTGCAAATGGAACATTCTCCAGGACAGATCATATGTGAGGCCACAAAATAAGTCTCAATAAATTTAAGAAGACTGAAATCATACCAAGCATTTTTTTCCTGACAACAATAATTTGAAACTAGAAATCAATCACAAGAAAATTGGAAAAAACACTAGCACATGGAAACTAAGACATGCTACTAAATAACCAATGAGTCAAAAATAAATCAAAGAGTAATTCAAAAAATACTTTGAGACAAATGAAAATGGAAACACAACTTTCCCAAACCTATAGAATGCAGCAAAAGTATTCTAAGAGTGAAGTTCATAGTGATACCAGCCTACCTGAAGAAGCAAGAAAAATCTCAAGCAATCTAACTATAAAATAAAGGAACTAGAAAAAGAAAAGCAAAGCACAAAATTAGCATAAAGAAGGAAATAATAAAGATGATAGCAGAAATAATTAATATAGAAACTGAAAATTAAAAGGAAAGATCAATGAAACTAAGAACTGGTTTTTGAAAAGATAAACAAAATCAAAAACCCTTTAGCAGGATTCAGCAAGAAAAAAAGAGAAAGAGCTCAAAGTCAGAAATGAAAAAGGATAAGTTACAACTGATACCACAGAAAAACAAAGAATCATAATAAACTACTATGAATAATAATTCTCCAACAAATTGTACAACCTAGAAGAAATGGATAAATTATTAGAAATATACAATCTTCCAAGAAAAAATCAGGAAAAAATAGAAAGCACAAACAAACTGATTACTTGTAATAAAATTGAATTGTAATCCAAAAACTCCCAACAAACAAAAAAGTCCGGGACCACACAGCTTTACAGGTGAATTCTGCCAAACGTTTAAAGAAGAGTTAATGCCTATCCTTCTCAAACTCTTTTAAAAAAGTGAAGGGAAGGAAAGCTTCCAAATTCACACCACCAGGCCAGAATTACCCTGATACCAACACCAAAGACACTACAAAAAAAGAGATAGAAATAAGCTAATATCCCTGATGAACACAGATGCAGAAATTGTCAATAAAATATTAGAAAACAAAATTCAATAGTACATTTATAGGATGATGTGCCATGATAAAGGGTGATGTATTCATGGGATGCAAAGATGGTTCAATATCTGCATATCAATCAGTGAGATACAACACATTATCAAAAATGAGGGATACAAATCATATGATCACCTCAATAGATTCATAAAAAGTATTTCACAAAATTCAACAACCATTGAACACTTGACAAAATATTCAACATTTATGATAAATACTCAGAGAATGTAAGAAAGCAATTCCACTTACAATTGCATCAAAAAAATAAATAAATAAAATGCCTAGGAATAAATTTAACCAAGGTGATAAAAGATCTGTATTCTGAAAACATTGATGTATTCATAAAATATTGATGAAAGAAATTGAAGATGACACAAATAAATAAAAAAATATTCCATGATCATGGATTAGAAGAATTATTACTGTTAAAATGTCCACACTACCCAAAACAGTCTACTAATTCAATGCAATCCCTATCAAAGTGCCCCATAGCATTTTATAGGACTAGAAAAAAAAATCTATAATTTGTATGGAACCACAAAAGACCTAGAATAGCCAAAGCAATCTTGAGAAAGAATAAAGCTGGATGTATCACAGTCTTTGATTTCAAACTATGCTACAAAGCCATAGTAAAAAATAGTATGGTACTGGCACAAAAACAGAGACACATAACAATGGGCTAGAAAAGAGAGCCCTAAAATAATCCACACCTATGTGGTCAATTAATTTAAGACAAAGGAGGCAAGATTAAACAAGGGGGAAAAGACAGTCTCTTCAATAAATGGTATTGGGAAAATTGGACACCTGCATGCAGAAGAATGAAATTAGACCACATTCTTAGACCATATACAAAAATAAAGTCAAAATGGATTAAAGTCTTAAATGTAAGAACTGAAACCATAAAACTCCTATAATATAATATAGACACTATGCTCTTTGACACCAGTTTTTTGGATATGTCTCTTCAGGCATGGGCAACAAAAAGCAAAAACAAACAAATGGGCTACATCAAACTAAAAAGCTTTTTCACAGCAAAGGAAACCATCAACAAAACAAAAAAGGCAGCTTACTGAATAGGAAAACAAAATGTTGTAAATGAGACGTCCAATAAGTGGTTAATTGGATATTTTGGGTTAATATCCAAAATATTTGAAGAACTCATACAACTCAATATCAAAAAATATCCTAACAATCCAATTCAAAATGGGCAGAGGGGGCTTTCCTGGTGGCGCAGTGGTTGAGAGTCCGCCTGCCAATGCAGGGAACACAGGTTCATGCCCCAGTCCAGGAAGATCCCACATGCCATGGAACAGCTGGGCCCGTGAGCCATGGCCACTGAGCCTGCGCGTCCAGAGCCTGTGCTCTGCAACAGGAGAGGCCACAACAGTGAGGGGCCCACGTACTGCAAAAAAAAAAAAAAAAAAAAAATGGGCAGAGGACCTAAACAGACATTTTTCCTAATAAAACTTACAGAAGGCCATCAGACACATGAAGAAATGCCCAACATCACTAATCCTCACGGAAATGAAAATCAAAACTACAATAAGATACAACCTTATATCAGTCAGAGTAGCTATCATCAAGAAGACAACAAATAATATGTGTTGAAGAGGATGGGGAGAAAAATGCACACTTGTGCACTATTGGAATTATAAATTGGTGCAGCCACTATGGAAAACTATGTGGAGGTTCCTTAAAAAGTGAAAAATAGAATTTCCATATATATGATCCACCAATTTCACTTCTGGATATTTACCTGAAGAGAACAAAAACACTAATTCTAATTTAAAAAGATACATGCACCACTATATTCATTACAGCATTATTTACAACAGCAACATATGGAAACAACCTGTGTCCATTGATAAATGAATGAATGAATAGAGAAATTGTGGTGTATATGTATATATACACACACGCATATATATATATAAATATAGAATGGAATATACATATATACATATATATATATATGAATATACAGTGGAATATTACTCAGCCATGCAAAGAATAATATCTTGCCTTTGTGACAACATGGATGGATCTAGAAGGTATTATGTTAATAAGTGAATTAAGTCAGATGGACAAACTCATATACTGGATTATTTCAGTTATATGTGGAATATTAAAAACAAAACAAACTCATAGATACAGAAAACACACTGGTGCTTGCCAGAGAGAAGGGTTCTGGGAGGATAGGCAAAATAGATGAAGGGGATTAAGCAGTACAAACTCCCAGTTACAAAACAAATAAGTCAAGAATATGTAATGTACAGAAGGTGTCCCCAACCCCTGGACTGGGGACTGGCACCTATCTGCTGCTTGTTAGGAACCAGGCCACACAGTAGGAGATGAGTGGCAGGTGAGCAAGTGAAGCTTCATCTGTCACTCCCCATCACTCCCCATCACTCGCATTACTGCCTGAACCAACCCACCCCACCCCCATTTGTGAAAAAATTATCTTCCATTAAACTGGCCCCTGGTGCCAAAAAGGTTGGGGACTGCTGATGTACAGCATAGGGAATATAGTCAATAGTATTGTAGTAACTTTGTATGCTGACAGATGGTAATTAGACTTATTGGGGTGATCACTTTGTAATGTATAAAAATTGAATTTTTGAATTGAAAAATTCAATTTTTGGAAACTTGAATCAATATGTTTTACACCTGTAACTAATATAATATTATAAGTCAGTCTTACTTCAATTAAATAAAAAAGTGATAGGCATCAACATCAGCTTCATTTTACAGATAAGATAAAATGAAAAAGCTAAGCCTTCCCAGATAGTGGTGCTTTTCTTGTATTTCCTAACATCTATGTGATCCCTAAAATGCCCTAAAACATTATATAATTTATGTGAAAATATAAATTATCATTATGGAAATATGGAGAATTAAAAACTTCCTGAAACACCACCTGTTGCAAAATATCTAGAATTAACAGTTGAACTATAACAAATATCCTTTTAATTACACACTCAGGCTAAAATAAAGAAAGAAAGGATAAAATAAAAATAGAAAAAAAGGAAGATAAAAGAAAATTTTAAAAAAATATCCAGAGAAAAGTTGATGGAGACATTTTAACTTCCCTGGGAGCATTACACCATCTTAAAAAATGAACAAACAAACAAAAAAATCAACAACAAAAAAACCAGCTTTATTGGGATATGATTGATATACACAGAATTCTACATATTTCATGTGTACAATTTGATGAGTTTGGACATACGCAAATACCCATGATAGATATATCATCATAATCAAGATAATAGACATATTCCACTCTATCAACAGATAAATTGTTAACAAAAGTTAGTATACACACACAGTGGAATATTATTCAGCATTTTATTATCTTGACAAACAAAATGCTTGGTTATAGATGTTACAAGAGTGTCAAGAAATAAATCCATAGACCTGCACAAGGCGTGGAATGGTCCAACATCTATGAAGAGAGAACTCATGAACCTTTGTGAAGTTATGTATTAGAAATATCTATCTGACAGTAGAAAGACACATGGAAATTTATCTGTCTCAAGCCTGGCTATCAGTTAGACTGTCATTTAGAATAAAATATCTCCCTTGGAAATCTGAATTCATATGCCTCCTCTTACCTGGATTTTGTGTTTTGATTTACAATCTCTGAAAGATATGGGAAATTCCATTCTAATAAAGAGCCATATAATAGTGGTAATATTACAGTAGCAAACACAAAAACCCTCTAGAAGGACGTATTTCCAATGAAGACAAAATAATATTCCCACAAATGAGGTCCCTCCAAATGTGAGTTTATAAAAAAACATTTAAAAAATACATACTGATTCATCAGAACCATTAAACAACAGGATTAGATAGAATGATACAATAAATTTTTGCAATAATTAAAAATATAAAAAAGGCACAAAAACTCAATAAAAGTGAAGCACTATATAAAAGTGGTAGAGCTAGTGCAACAAAGGATATGGCAAATTCTTTGTCTGTTAGAAAGTGTTCTACTAGGGAGGAAACAAGATGGCAGAGTAGAAGGACATGCTCTCACTCCCTCTTGTGAGAACACCAGAATCACAACTAGCTGCTGGACAATCATTGACAGGAAGACACTGGAATTCACACACACAAAAAAATACCCCACATGCAAAGACAAAGGAGAAGTCAAAGTAAGATGGTAGGAGGGGCCCAATCACAATAAAATCAAATCCCATAACTGCTGGGTGGGTGACTCACAAACTGGAGGGCACTTATATCACAGAAGTCCACCCACTGGAGTGAAGGTTCTGAGCCCACATCAGGCTTCAAAACCTGGGGACCAGCAACGGGAGGAGGAATTCCTAGAGAGTCAAACTTTGAAGCCTAGTGGTAATTGATTGCAGGGCTTCAACAGGACTGGGGTAAACAGAGACTCCACACTTGGAAGGCACACATAAAGTAGTGTGTGCATCAGGACACAGGGGAAGGAGCAGTGACCCCACGGGAGACTGAACCAGACCTACCTACTAGTGTTGGAGGGCCTCCTGCAGAGGTGGGGGGGTGACTCTGTCTCACCCTGGGGCCAAGGACACTGGCAGCAGAAGTTCTGGGAAGTACTCCTTGGCGTGAGCCCACCCAAAGTCTGTCATTAGCTCCACAAAAGAGCCCAGGTAGGCTCCAGTGTTGCATTGCCTCAGGCCAAACAACCAACAAGGATGGAATGCAGCCCCACCCAGCAACAATCCAGGGGATTAAACTTTTACTGAGCTCTGCTCACCAGAGCAACAGTCAGCTCTACCCACCACCAGTCCCTCCCATCAAGAAACTTCCACAAGCCTCTTAGATAGCTTCATCCCCCAGAGGGTAGACAGCAGAAGCAAGAAGAACTACAATCCTGCAGCCTGTGGAACAAAAACCACATTCACAGAAAGATAGACAAAATGAAAAGACAGAGGGCTATGTAGCAGATGAAGGAACAAGATAAAACACCAGAAAAACAACTAAATGAAGTAGAGCTAGGGAACCTTCCAGAAAAAGATTTCAGAATAATGATAGTGAAGATGATCCAGGACCTCGGAAAAAAAATGGAGACAAAGATTGAGAAGATGCAAGAAATGTTTAACAAAGACCTAGAAGATTTAAAGAACAAAGAAACAGAGAGGTACAATATAGTAACTGAAATGAAAACTACACTAGAAGGAATCAATAGCAGAATAACTGAGACAGAAGAACGGATAAGTGACCTGGAAGACAGAATGGTGGAATTCACTGCTGCGGAACACAATAAGAAAAAAGAATGAAAAGAAATGAAGACAGCCTAAGAGACCTCTGGGGCAACATTAAACACAGCAACATTCGCATTATAGGGGTCACAGATAGAGAAGAGAAAGACAAAGGACCTGAGAAAATTTTGAAGAGATTATAGTTGAAAACTTCCCTAACATGAGAAAGGAAATAGCCATCCAAGTCCAGGAAGGGCAACAAGTCCCATACAGGATGAACCCAAGGAGAAACATGCCAAGACACATAGTAATCAAATTGCCAAAAAATAAGACAAAGAAAAATTATTGAAAGAAACAAGGGAAAAATGACAACATACAAGGAAACTCCCATAAGGTTAGCAGCTGATTTCTTAGCAGAAACTCTACAAGCCAGAAGGGAGTGGCATGATATACTTAAAGTGATGAAAGGTAAGAACCTACAACCAAGATTACTCTAGCCAGCAAAGATCTCATTCAGATTCGATGGAGAAATCAAAAGCTTTACAGACAAGCAAAAGCTAAGAGAATTCAGCACCATCAAACCAGCTCTACAACAAATGCTAAAGGAACTTCTCTAGGTGGGAAACACAAGAGAAAAAAAGGACTTACAAAAATAAACCCAAAATAGTTAAAAAAGTGGTCATACAAGCAAACATATTGGTAATTACCTTAAACGTGAATGGATTAAATGCTCCAACCAAAAGATACAGGCTTGCTGAATGGACACATAAACAAGACCCATATATACACTGTCTACAACACACCCACTTCAGACCTAGGGACACATATAGACTGAAAGTGAGGGGATGGAAAAAGATATTCCAAGCAAATGGAAATCAAAAGAAAGCTGGAGTAACTATACTCATATCAGAAAAAATAGACTTTAAAGTAACGAATGTTACAAGAGACAAGGAAGGACAATACATAATGATCAAGGGATCAATCCACAAAGAACATATAACAATTATAAATATATGTGCACCCAACATAGGAGTACCTCAATACATAAGGCAACTGCTAACAGGTATAAAAGAGGAAATCGACAGTAACACAGTAAGAGTGGGGAAATTTAACACCTCATTTACACCAATGGACAGATCATCCAAAATGAAAATAAATAAGGAAACAGAAGCTTTAAATGACACAGTAGACCAGATAAATTTAATTGATATTTATAGGACATTCCATCCAAAAACAGCACATTACACTTTCTTCTCAAGTGTGCATGGAACATTAACCAGGATAGATCACATCTTGGGTCACAAATCAAGCCTTGGTAAATTTAAGAAAATAGGAATCATATCAAACATCTTTTCTGACCACAACGTTATGAGATTAGAAATAAATTACAGGGGGGAAAAAACATAAAAACACAAACACATGGAGGCTAAACAATATGTTACTAAATAACCAAGAGATCACTTAAAAAATCAAAGAGGAAATCAAAATATACCTAGAGAGAAATGACAATGAAAACACGATGATCCAAAACCTATAGGATGCAGCAAAAGCAGTTATAAGAAATAAGTTTATAGCTATACAAGCTTACCTCAAAAAACAAGAAAAATCTCAAATACACAATCTAACCTTACACCTAAACGAACTAGAGAAATAAGAACAAAAAACCCCCAAAGTTAGCAGAAGGAAATAAATCATAAAGGTCAGAGCAGAAATAAATGAAATAGAAACATAAAAAACAATAGCAAAGATCAATAAAACTAAAAGTTGTTTCTTTGTGAAGATAAATAAAATTGATAAACCACTAGCCTGACTCATCAAGAAATATAGGGAAAGGACTCAAATCAATAAAATTAGAAATGAAAAAGGAGAAGTTACAACAGACACCACAGAAATACAAAGCACCCTAAGAGACTACTAAAAACAACCCTATGCCAATAAAATGGACAGCCTGGAAGAAATTGACAAATTCTTAGAAAGGTATAACCTTCCAAGACTGAACCAGGAAGAAATAGAAAATATAAACACACCAATCACAAGTAATGAAATTGATACTGTGATTAAAGTCTTCCAACAAACAAAAGTCTAGGACCAGATGACTTCAAAGGTGAATTCTGTCAAACATGTAGAGAAGAGATAACACCCATCTTTCTCAAACTCTTCCAAAAATTTGCAGAGGAAGGACCACTCCAAAACTCATTCTATGAGGCCACCATCACCCTGATACCAAAACCCGACAAAGATACTAGAAAAAAAGAAAATCACAGACCAATATCACTGATGAATATAGATGCAAAAATCCTCAACTAAATACTAGCCAACAGAATCCAACAACACATTGAAAGGATCATACACCATGATCAAGTGGGATTTATCCCAGGGATGTAAGGATTCTTCAATATATGCAAATCAATCAATGTGATACACCAGATTAACAAATTGAAAAAGAAAAAACATATGATCATCTCAATATATGCAGAAAAAGTTTTTGACAAAATTCAACAATGATTTATGAAAAAAGAAAACTGTCCAGAAAGTGGGCATAGAGGGAACCTACCGCAACATAATAAAGACCATACATGACAAACCCACAGCAAACATCATTCTCAATGGTGAAAAACAGAAAGAATTTCCTCTAAGATCAGGAACAAGAAAAGGATGTCCACTATCACCACTATTATTCAACATAGTTTTGGAAGTCCTAGCCACAGCAATCAGAGAAGAAAAAGAAATAAAACGAATACAAATTGCAAAAGAAGGAGTAAATCTGTCACTGTTTGCAGATGACATGATACTATGCATAGAGAATTCTAAAAATGCCACCAGAAAACTACTAGAGCTATTCAATGAATTTGGTAAGGTTGCAGGATACAAAATTAATTCACAGAAATCTCTTGCATTCCTATTAACTAATGATGAAAAATCTGAAAGACAAATTAAAGAAACACTCCAAATTACCATTGCATCAAAGAGAATAAAATATCTAGGAATAAACCTACCTAGGGAGACAAAAGACCTGTATGCAGGAAACTATAAGACACTGATGAAAGAAATTAAAGATGATACCAACAGATGGAGAGATATACCATGTTCTTGTATTGGAAGAATCAATATTGTGAAAATGACTATACTACCCAAAGCAATCTACCAATTCAATGCAATCCTTATCAAATTACCAACGGCATTTTTTTATGGAACTAGAACAAAAAATGTTAAAATTCCTATGGAGACACAACAGACCCCAAATAGCGAAAGCGGTCTTGAGGGAAAAAAAATGAGCTGGAGGAATCAGACTCCCTGACTTCAGACTATAATACAAAGCTACAGTAATCAAGACAATATGGTACTGACACAAAAACAGAAACATAGATCAGTGGAAAAAGATAGAAAGTCCAGAAATAAACCCACACACCTATGGTCAACTAATCTATGACAAAGGAGGCAATGATATGCAATGGAGAAAAGATAGTCTCTTCAATAAGTGGTTCTAGGAAAACTGGACAGCCACATGTAAAAGAATGAAATTAGAACACTCCCTAACACCAAACACAAAAATAAACTCAAAATGGATTAAAGACCAAAATGTAAGACCGGACACTACAAAACTCTTAGAGGAAAAGATAGGAAGAACACTCTTTGACATAGATCATTGAAAGATCTTTTTTGATCCACCTCCTAGAGTAATAGAAATAACAAAAATAAACAAATGGGACCTTATGAAACTTAAAAGCTTTGGCACAGCAAAGGAAACAATAAACAAGATGAAAAGACAACCCCAGAATTGGAGAAAATATTTGCAAATGATTCAATGGACAAGGAATTAATCTCCAAAATATATAAACAGCTCATGCAGTTCAATATTAAAAAAAACAAGCAACCCAATCCAAAAATGGGCAGAAGACCTAAATAGACATTTCTCCAAAGAAGACATACAGATGACCAAGAAGCACATGAAAATCTGCTCAACATCACTAATTATTACAGAAATGCAAATCAAAACTACAAAGAGGTATCATCTCACACCAGTTATAATGGGCATCATCAGAAAATCTACAAACAACAAATGCTGGAGAGGGTGTGGAGAAAAGGGAACCCTCTTGCACTGTTGGTGGGAATATAAATTGATACAGCCACTATGAAGAACAGTATGGAAGTTCCTTAAAAAACTAAAAATAGAATTATCATACGATCCAGCAATCTCACTCCTGGGAATATACCCAGAGAAATCCATAATTCAAAAAGACACATGCATCCCAATATTCATTGCAGTACTATTTGCAATAGCCAGGTCATGGAAGCAAACTAATGCCCATCAACAGTCAATGGATAAAGAAGATTTGGTACATTTATACAATGTAATATGACTCAGCCATCAAAAGGAAAGAAATTGAGTCATTTGTTGATACATGGATGGATCTAGAGACTGTCAGTCAGAGTGAAGTAAGTCAGAAAGGGAAAAACAAATATTGTATATTAACACACGTATGTGAAACCTAGAGAAATGGTATATAGGAGCCAGTTTGCAGGGCAGAAGTTGAGACACAGATGGAGAGAACAAACATATGGACACTAAGGGGGAAAACCATGGGGTGTTGGGGATGGTGGTGTGCTGAATTGGGCAATTGGGATTGACATGTATATACTGATGTGTATAAAATTGATGACTAATAAAAACCTGCTGTATAAAACAAACAAACAAGAAACTAAGACTAAACTTTCTTTGGGTTATTTGTATGGAAATATGTTAATATAAATGTTTCAGACATTACATGAAATTCCTAAAAATCTTATATGCTCTGGTATAATGTTATAAGTCATAATTCTAGTTATTACTTTAAAATGTATACCTCCAAAATAAAAATAAATAAATAAAATAAAAGTGGAAGAGTCAGATTAGAATAAGCAAACAGAAGAAATAGAAATTCTACAAATGAAACTTATTAGAATCAGGAGGTTCAAAGAAAAGACTGAGTACAGCTGAAAGAGAATAACTAAACTGAAAGATGGATATAGAAGAATTGTATATTACCGAGGATGTAACACCTAGGATATCAGAGATAGAAAATAGGAAACAACAATTAAAATAGGTATATGACAAATTGTAAGCCTATTAAAAATTTCAGAGGAGAATATAAAAAATTTGTAAAGAAGCAATAATTTAGCAGATAATGGCTGAGAATTTTCCATAATTAAAGAATGGAATGGATCCTCTAATTCAGGAAATATAAAAAATTTAAGTAGGATAAATAAATCCATATGTAGACATATCATAGATAAGAATAATGACAATGACAATTACTAGATCTCAAAAGCCTTAGAGGAGGGCTTCCCTGGTGGCACAGTGGTTGAGAGTCCGCCTGCCCATGCAGGGGACATGGGTTCGTGCCCCAGTCCGGGAAGATCCCACATGCTGTGGAGCGGCTAGGCCCATGAGCCATGGCCGCTGAGCCTGTGCATCTGGAGCCTGTGCTCTGCAACCAGAGAGGCCACAACAGTGAGAGGCCTGTGTACCGCAAAAAAAAAAAAAAAAATCCCTTAGAGGAAAAAAACGATAGATAACATACAAAGAAGATAATGTGCCTATAAAGTGATTTTTCCGGAAGCCAGAAGATAGCATAATGCAGTTCTCCAAATATACTAAGAGAAAATTATTCCTAGACCATAATTGTGTAAATAGTAAATCCATCATACAAAAAAGATGTTGAAATAAAAATATTTTCATATGAAAATGAACTTAGAATTTTACTACTCAATCTTTCATAAATGAATTTTAAAAGAGATTCTTTGAGGAAAAGAAAGAAGAAAACAAAACAAAAGAATAAAAACCGAAAAGAAACCATAGAAAGAACTGAGATAGTAGAATGAATGATGGGGAAATACACTGATAAATATATAGACAAATCTAAACAAAAACTAATGATATAAATATTATAATAATGTATATTCTGTTGGTGGGGGAAAACTCAAGGTAGAGTGAAAACACTAGACAACAATAATGCAATACCGAGAGTGGGGATAAAAGATAAAGTATTTCAAGTTTCAAAATTTACAAACAGCTCATGTGGCTCAATATCAAAAAATCAAACAACCAAATCAAAAAATGGGCAGAAGACCTAAATAGACATTTCTCCAAAGAAAACATACAGATGGCCAAGAAGCACATGAAAAGATGCTCAACATCACTAATTATTAGAGAAATGCAAATCAAAACTACAATGAGTTATCACCTCACACCAGCCAGAATGGCCATCATCAAAAATCTACAAACAATAAATGCTGGAGACGATGTAGAGAAAAGGAAGCCCTTCTACACTGTTAGTGGGAATGTAAATTGGTGCAGCCACTATGCAGAACAGTATGGAGGTTCCCTAAAAAACTAAAAATAGAGCTACCATATGATCCAGCAATCCCACTCCTAGGCATATATCCAGAGAAAAACCTGGCTTGAAAGGATACATGCACCCCAATGTTCACTGCAGCACTATTTACAATAGCCAAGACATGGAAGCAACCTAAATGTCCATCAATAGATGGCTGGATAAAGAAGATATGGTACATATATACAATGGAATATTACTCAGCCATTAAAAAGAATGAGATAATGCCATTTGCAGCAACATGGATAGACCTGGAGATTATCATACTAAGTGAAGTAAGTCAGACAAAGACAATATCATATCACTTATATGTGGAATCTAAAAAAAAGAAATGATACAAATGAACTTATTTACAAAAAAGAAAGAGACTCACAGACTTAGAGCATGAACTTATGGTTACCAGGGGAAAGGCTGGGGGGAGGGATAGACTGGGAGTTTGGGGTTGGTATGTACACACTCCTATATTTAAAAGTGATAACCAACAAGAACCTACTGTATAGCAGAGGGAACTCTGATCAGTATTCTGTAATAATCTAAATGAGAAAAGAATTTGAAAAAGAATAGATACATGTATATGTATAACTGAATCACTTTGCTGTACACATGAAATTAACACATTGTTAAACAACTGTGCTCTAATATAGAATAAAAAAAAATTTAAGATATAAAATATTTCAAGTTCCTTCAATTATGCTGATAATGAGCAAATTTTAATTATGCATGTTGGAATTTGAAGAGTTACTCTGAAAGAAGAGAAATGTGTATATTCTTTACATACCTTGGTGAGAAAAATAATTTTAACAACATTAAATTTTTAAAAGTAGAAAAAAGTAAAGTAAAAAATATATAGAAAAATCAGGATTAATGAAGCACAGAATGTGAAAACAATCTAAATATATTAGTAAATGATTTATTTAAACAACTTCAGCTTTCTGGCTAAGAACCAGGAGTGATCATACTGATTAAAAATATATCCAACACCACACACTTTACAGGAGTATTTTAAAAAACACAGACATAGAAAATGTTTAGAAATAGACCTTCCAAAGTGTGAGCAGATTTTAATGACTTAAAAGAGTATCTTTCTATGTTTTGAAGTAACCCTAGCAGTAGACACAAATTACTTCACATCAGGGTGACCTTGATTACTCCTTGTACTATGATATGTATTTGAAATCTCATATTTAAAAGTGTATATTTTATTTTTGTGTGTATTTTTTTCACATAAAATATAATGTTTTCCCAAATTCTTTCCTATTTCATTTTTTTTTCCCATTTGAGATATTAGTTGCTTTATTTATTTGTTTACTATCTATCTCACTCCAGTACAATGGAAGCTCTAAGAGGTCAGAAGTTTCTGTCTGGTTAATTTATTCCTACATCTCTAGGGCCCAGAAGAATGCCTGGCAGAAATTAGATATTCAACAAATTTACATTAATATGATTATTGGCTAATATATAAACCTGGTTACCAGTAATAAATAAGTTCTAGGTGTTGTTACTTATTATGCAAATTTATGTATATTCAATCTTTGGAGCACAACTAAATTTCTGCATTATGGCATTTAAATAGATATTCATAAAAGAATGATGGAAGGTTATGTGTGCAATCTGCATTTAGTTTGCATATTCCCCTCTTATTCTGTGATAATTATCTGTACAAATACAGTACTGAACTCTTACCTAATAAGACATTTCTAAAGAGACAGAATATCTTGATGTTACAAAAAGAGACATGAGGAATACATTTCATATTGCTGTAGCTATTGTAATTTTAATTCCTCTTGATTTTAACAAGTATTACATTGCAATTTGCAGATATGACTCTGGCATTTAAAAATCTGGAAAATCTAATATATCTTAGGCAGCTCTAATAAAACTGAAACCCAGACAATAAATATGACTCTGATAAAACCTCTCCAGAATTCTAGCTCTGCTTTAGCATTTAATGCACTTTGTTCACAGTCCTGAAGTGCTTAGTATCTCATTTATACTCTTTGTATATTCAATTCCTATGTTAGAATAATTTATGAAGATTAAAAATCCAAATGTAATATAGTTTAGGAACTATTCACAACCAGGAGCCCACACCTGCATACATTAAAGCTTAAAAACTATGGCATACATATTTTAAATAGAATCTATCTTACCTCAACACAATTAAAACTATTAACTCAATGAATAAATTTTGTTTGATTTTGTCATTTTGACCTATAGCTGAATGCATACACATATAACCAAGTAATTTAGTTATGCATTTTCTTAACCATTTGCTGTTTTATTATCTTTTTCTCTTATTGGCAAAATGAAGATTACAATGTGTGTTCAATGTCTTTGGCCAACTGTTTTACTTGAACACACTGTCAAATGAATGTATTAAAACTGTAATAGCACGAGTTCTACATCTGCTATTTGGTCCTGAATAATTTCCATTCACTTTTACTTTAAGGAACAGCCACTTGACCTTCTGTTGTGAGCCCACCAAACTCTACTTTGGGTTTTCATAATTGGGTAGGAGTGAATACCACCCTCTGGCCACAGGGGTTGGCACAGGGTCAGGGCCTGGCCAGTTAGAGAGCTGGCATCCCTGATCTGTTTCTGATTCAAACATGGACACATGATTCAAGATGAGCCAATGAAAGCCTTCTATCAACTTATGCTAGAGATATTTGGAAGTGGACATTTTGTTTCCACTTAAATTATTAGTCAAATAGGAGATAGGCCTTTTGTTGTTGGTGGCTATGCTTGCAAAAATCTACCTGAAGATGGATGCAACACAGATGAAAACAGAGCAAAGAGATAGAGAAATAATGATATATGTAGCTTTCTTGTCTCACTCTGGTCCATCTACACTGCCTTTATTTTTATTCTTCTAACATGCAAGATATGGTCCTTCTTTAGGGCCCCTACACTTCCCAGTCCTCTGTCTATGATGTTATTCCATTAGATATCCATATGGCTATCCTCTCACATCTTCCAGGTCATTACTTATATATAAATAAATAAGTGGCTCTTACTGAGGTTGTCACACACATCACCACTTTCCCTGCCTTATTTTTCGTCATAACATTTATTGTCATATAATAAATCACGGGTTTAAAAAAATTATCTTGTTAATGGTTGGTTTCACCCAATAGAATGAAAGCTACTTGAAGTCAAAATATGTCTAATTTTTAATTAGAGAAATAAAATGCTTAAATATGTTTAAAAGGAAACAGAGTGTACAATTTGGAAAAAAGTAAATAGGTTATGCCTTTACTCAGAAGGATTTTGCAATTTGGGGTCATATATATAGAAAACCCTGTGTAGAATATACTGAGGAAACAAAAATGTGCTAGGTAAAGAGGTAGGTGATTAAGAGTAAATATGAGACTATAGTATGCTCTACATAAGAGAAGCTTTTATATTCTATTGTAGAGAACTTATTGGGTAAGTGTGGTGTAAGAAGGGGGCCGACATATTGATAATATGTGTACACACACACAGAGGAAATTATGAGCCATTTGAATGACTACATGAGTGTGCCATTCCTGTGTCACTTTTAGATTAGAGGCTCTTTTATATATAATATATATACAATATATTATATATATTACCACTGTAAAATTATCTACTGAGCTTTTCACTTGGGTAACATGACTTAAATTCATATAATATGTTAGTAATATTCAGAGCCTCATGATATTGCTGGAGGAACTTGTGTAGCACAACCTTGATTACAGTCTCAATGAAATTATATGACAAGCTGTTGAAGAATAAGGGCTAATTGAATTTCAAATTTACACGATGAGGATATTTAACACTTTTGAATGAGTCAATGAATGATTGAATAGATCAATACATGAATATATACATTTGTATACTCTCATGGTTTAATCTTACTTACATTTATAAAAACAAATTGTAAAATCTATTAAAAATAAAGCCAACATTAATGACATTTCTGAGAGTAATGGATCTTGATGTATTGGTATATTTTCAGAGGTATCAAGATTCTTTTCTGGTTATCTTTAAACTTATTTTTTAAAAATAGAAATCTTAATCATATTCTAACAAGATTTTTCTTCCTAGATAAGTCATAATCTTTCTATGATAAGAGACCAGGAACAAAATAGCATGTCTTTGTATACCAAAATATTGAACACCTTGAAAAATAGGGGTCTGTAATTTCAGCTAGCCACCTTATATGCCACACAGTACTTTAAACACATATTTTTATTCTCTTGGAATAGTTTCTTGTGGTTCTAAAAACAGAATTGATGTTTTACAAACTAGCTCTTCTAACTCCTAAATCCACTTGGATTTTTAAATGCAATCTAAAATATAGGTAGGTAAATGCTTCCTTTCAGGAAAAATATTTTCAAAGAAAAAATAAAGAACTTAATAAAAGGAATGAATTGGCAACCATTTGAGGTTTTGTTTGTTTCAATTTGTTTTGTTTTCTTTTTAATAATGACATATTTAATACTATTCTAATAGGATATTTCAACAATATTCCTGCTTTAAAGATTTCCAATTAATTTGCTTACTTTGAGAATGGATTTTGAACCAGTTGACTAAACATAGAACCAATACACAGATATACATACACAGAGAAAGCATAGTCCTAGTGCTATGCTTCTCAAATTGAATGTGCACCTGAATCACCTCGGGATCTTGTTAAATGCAGATTCTGATTTAGTAGGTCTGGTTCAGGACCTGGATTCTTCATCCTTAACAAGCAATATCCATACTGCTGCTCCACGGACCTCACTTTGAGGACCTCACTTGGCTCAAAGTTAGGCCCAATATGTTTTCACCTCAAGGTTCTTTACATGATTTCTCTATTATCCACTTCTTTTTAATATTACAGAAGAAAAAGCTTAAAATGTTATGTTCCCCAATCTTCTTATTGTTCTTCCTGATTAATATTTTTCTTATGAAGATAATATTAGGTTTCTTTACCTCAAAACCCTAAACTACTTCTACCTGTTAGTCAAATAGAGTTTTATCTATAGAATCAAAGCTTTCCAATTTTTCCTTAATACTTTTTGAATATTTTTTCTATTCTTTTTCAATATTCTGCAATTTCATCGGATTGTCAGGTACTGTCTTTCAGGTTGTTTGCCTTTTTTCTGTTGTTTTATTGTTAATTATTTTTCTTGAGTTCTAGGAGAATTGCAAAAATATGACTTTTCATTGAATCTTTCACCATTCTGCATTTAGTAAATTTGTATTTTCTCCCTGCTCTCTTATTTTCTTCTTTGTAATTATCCTAGTACGGGTACTAGCGTTGGTTCGTTTTCAATAGATTAAAAATTTTTCATAAATGTGGGATTAAAACAAAAGAGCAAACACTATATATTTTATATATATTATTTATTAAATTTATTCAATCATTTGTATACATTCATTAATTATTTTATTTATGTAAACATTCATTGGATTGTACTTATTCTTCAGCAGCTTATGGTATAACTGATTCCACAGGCAGAATAACTATTGAAATCCTGGGACTCCTGGGTAGATAGCCCCATTTACTTACCTTTGCTTGTTGATGCTACTGCCCCAGAGTCTTCTGTTTGTTGCAACTGCTGACTCTGAAAGAAGATATAATTTTCCAGCTTCTGATTATTAAAGCCTCCAATCAGGAGAGAACACCACTGATGTTTTTTTGTTGTTGTTTGTTATTTTGACTGCTACTTTGAAGAGTAGTTCCACAGATGTGACCTTCTTATTCATACTAAAATCATAACATAAGAAAAAACCGTACAGTGAATAGTTGTGGGGAGCTGGTGAGG
This sequence comes from Delphinapterus leucas, assembly GCF_059928025.1. Taxonomy (NCBI): domain Eukaryota; kingdom Metazoa; phylum Chordata; class Mammalia; order Artiodactyla; family Monodontidae; genus Delphinapterus; species Delphinapterus leucas. Next base: position 35,698,690 of record NC_143147.1, read on the forward strand.
CTCCATTCTTACTATCCAGCTGGGGGTCTGAACAGTTCAACTCTTTAATTCTGACCTATTGCTATTATATCTCATAAACATTTCTGAACATTCTAACAAGCTGATGACACCCTCCTTGGTTTCCATTTGTACCAAAAAGAAATTGCTCTTGCATTTATGTTTCATTGGTCACAATCATGAGAATCTGGGAGCAGGGCTGGGAAGCCTGAGTGCATTTTGCCATCTTAGTATGAAATCTGTTCTGTCCCTGTACTGTTCCATGCAAGACTGTACCAGAGTGCTATAAATCCTGTGAAGACATATTCAACTGTTAAAGACATGAGTTCTGTATAAACATAGCCTGAGAACCACGGGGTATACTTCTAATGCTTCAAGGATTACAAAAATATAGAAAAAAAAAGTATTTTGATTTGCTAGAATATAATCTCTTTGACTTTATGACCAAGCATGTGTCTTATGACAAATCAATTTCTGATCAATATATAAATTTCTGATTCATGAAGATAAGAAGTTGATAACTGAAACAAATATGCAAATATGTTGTTAAACCAAATTTTTAAAATTGTTTTTTAAATTGATAAAATAATCTCACAAAAGTATAAATAGCTACTTGGATATATGAAATTAAAAAAATTGCATAATTACTTTTCCATTAAATATACTAAAAATAAAAACCTGTGAATACAAATAAAAACTTTTAAAGAATATAAAATTTGTCAATAGCAGGAGTATAAAATACTAAATATTTGTTCATTTGTTGTCAATGACATCTGTGGTATGAATTATTTGCTTTTCTTTCTGCTTTCATCTCTTTTTTGTTTTAAGAAATACATATATATATATATTTCTATAACTTTGCATTCTCTTTAAAATACTTCAGTTTTTTAACATTTGTTGAGACATGTTTTACTTAACATATGGACTATCCTGGAGAATGTTCCATGTACAGTTGAGAAAATTATGTATCCTGTTGTTGATGTGTGCAGTGCCTTTTCCTTCTGGAGATCCCACTATTGGTATGATTCATGGTGTCCCACAGGTATCTTAGCTCTGTTTGTTTTTCTTCATTCTTTGATTATCTGCTCCTCAGACTAGATAACTTCAATTGACCTATCTTCAAGTTTGTTGATATTTTCTTCTGCTTGCTCAAATCTGCTGCTGAAATTCTCTAATGAATTTTTATTTTATTGTACTCTTTGGCTCCAGAATTTCTGTTTGGTTCCTCTTTGTAATTTCTGCCTTTTTGTTGATATTTTCTATCTGTTTATATATTGTTCTATATTTTCTTTAGCTATTTGTACATGGTTTTCTTTAGCTTTTTGAGTGTAGCTAAGACCATTAATTTTAAGTCTTTTTCTTATAAGTCCAATATCTATGTTTTCTCAGGGACAATTTCTGTTCATTTCTCCTGTGAATAGGCCATAGTTTCTTGTTTATTTTAATTTCATAATTTTTGTTGCAACGTAAGCATTTTGAATGTTATAATTCAGTTACTCTGGAAATCTTTTGCTTTTCCTTCCTCAGGGTTTATTTTTATTGCCTTATATGTGTTGTGGTTGTTTAGTGAGTTTTCTAAACTATTTTCATAAACTTTGTATTCTTTGTTGTGTGTGGTCTCTGAATTCACTGTTGCTTTACCTTATGGTCAACTAATGTTTTTACAGAGATTTCCTTGAGCAACTAAAACCAAAACATAGAAATAAAGAAAATAAAAGAGAAAAAAATCTCTCTTAATCTTAGGAAATTTGGCCTGTGTTGAGGCATTACTTTAATACTTAGGCAGGCATTTACAACTCTGCCTATGTCTTCAGTTCCTGCTGCTCTAAACCTAGGGATTAATTAGCCTGGGATAAAGGCTTAGGGTATTTTCATGTCTTTTCTGAACATGTGTCTGGCTCCGGCCTTGAATGTGGTTTCTAAATTCCCTGGTATAAGCAGGTGTTCTTCAATTCTCTAATTTCCCAAATAAACTCTTTCATCAGCTTTTCCTCCAAGGCTTCTACATGTCTATTGTTTGCCTCAACTATAACCTTCTTCATGTAGCAGTGGGTTGTTCGTTTGTTTTACAATGATTCCAAGGACTGTAGTTGTTTTTCTGTGCTGAAAGAATTCAGAGCTAGGTGAAATAAAGGCAGCACCTCTGTCATTCCTTCAGGTAGCCCCTGATAGGACAAAATAGACCACTACAATCCTTGTAGAATAATGCCTGCTTTGCTCCCTCAATAACCTAGAGTCAGAATCCCACACTCAGAATGTAGGCTGTCTCTGAACCAGGGAGGTAGGTGTGGCATGGGAAAGTAAAACTATCATAAAGATTTTCTTATCATTTTTAAATTGCAATTTTTTGATTCAGCATTCCATTTGTTGCTGTAAACATTGAATATTTTCCAACATTCTGACAACTAGATCCATACAGTTTTTGCTTAAATTTTGGTGTTTCTATGGAGGGACAAGTCCTTGGAACTAACTATTTTGCCATTTTTTGCTGATGTCATTCCTCACTGAGTATTTTTGTAGATAGAATATTATTGGAACAAAGCTACATTCTATTCTTTTTTTACATACTCCATAGCTGCTTTTGAACTACAGCGGCAGAGTTGAGTATGTTCAATAGATACTTTCTGAACTGCAAAGAATAGAATATTTACTACCTGGCCCTTTATAGAAAATGTTAGGTCACCTCTGCTCTAGGCTAAGGGAGTCCAGGGGTATATAACTTCTATCACAGAAGTGAGAGTGGTCTCTAACAAAAAGGTTACAAAGTTTTGGCCACTGTTAATAAAAAGAATCAGCCAGAGAAACGCTGACTTTGTTTAATGTTGTATATAATATTTTCCACCTGGAGAATGGGATTACAGTAGATTAGATTAGTGCTTTCACACTATATAGTGTAGAATGCTATGGTTCTCCAGGCTTGTTGGGGTTGACAGCTGGTGTAAGCCTCTGTGAACCTCATTGTATTTTACCCAGAACAGTCTCACTTTATTTGTCTTGTATTATATATCAGGCTGTGCATAAAATTTCATTTGTAAAGAAGGTTATTTTTCTTTAAAAAATTAAGAAAATCACTTATTTGATTAATTTTATCTTTAATCCGTAAAATTTATATCTGATTCCAGGATTGTAAGCACTGAATTCATAATTGTTGTATCCTTATTTTACATTACTCTTCTGTGACCCCACAAATAATTTTCAAATTAGATACCAATCAATATATTGACATCTCATAGAAAAGAGTGTTTTGATCAAATATTTAAATTTCTGCTTATTTATACAATGATTTGTAAGTCTTCATAAAGTAGAGGCTTTCTCAGATAATTATAAATTCAATTATTGCAATTCTGTAATTTGATACATGATAAATCTCATAGATTATTCCAAAAAGGATTTTTCAATTTATAATTGGCTATATACAGAGAGGAAAAAAAAAGAGGCACATATAAAGAAAGAGAGGGAGGGAAAGAGAGAGCTGTAATGGAGGAAAGTGTGACTGCTTTAAGTCAGGGTACTAAAGGAGGTTATTTTAGGAGAAAATGGTTGAACTTTCAATTTTATAGTCTTGTTATTTCAGCCTTAATGCTTTTAAGAACTTGGACCATTATTTTATATTTTTACAAATGTTGGAAAAGAATATACAAGTGATCATATTTGGGGGAAAAAAACCACATATATCTGCTCTCTAAAGAATTTTGGATCTGAACCAGGTAATTATGGGTCTTATTAAGAATTATTCACCATCAAAATGTCTACAATGTCTTGTTTGTCTTATTTGCATGAAGGCCCTTAATTTTGACAAAATTTTGTTGCTTTTCCCAAGCTTTTATGTTCATCACCTATTAAAAAAATTTTAAATCCTAATGTCTCAAAAGACTGTTTGATGAAGTCAATGCTACATTGGTTTTTAGGAAAATGTCCTGAGAGTTTCCTCAAATTGTAGCCACACTGTTTTCTTATTCTTCAAAAATAAGTTTACTATCTGGTGCATATAACAGGAACATAAGCTAAGAAAATAAAAATCCAGCCCTCTAAAGCATGTAGATAAATGTTATCACAGCAATGGAGTGGTGATGTAAGCTCATGTAAAAGTCATTTAGAAGAACAATATGATCCCTAGTTCATTTATCTTTGACATATGAATGTACTAATGATCTTCTCACTTTTTTTGGTCTTTTCACAATTGTTACATATCCCAGACTTCCTGAGATGTTTGCAAGGTTCTAAATTTAAGAACTACAGTGAGTCCCTTACATAGGAATGAGTTCTAATCTGGGAGTACGTTTGTAGGTCCAATTTGTTTTTAAGTCCAACAAAGTTAGCCTAGGTACCCAACCAACACAACTGGCTATATATACTGTATTGTAATAGGTTTATACTTTTCACACAGATAATACATAAGAAACAAACAAAAAAAATACAGAAAACGTTTTTAATCTTACAGTACAGTACCTTGAAAAGTACAGTAGTACAGTACAACAGCTGGCATACATTGAACAGGCAAGAAGAGTAACTAACTGGAGGAGGGAGAAGAGGTGACAGATGGGGAGTTGAGGAAGATGGTGGAAGAGTAAGATGCGGAGATCACCTTCCTCCCCACAGATACACCAGAAATACATCTACACGTGGAACAACTCCTACAGAACACTTACCAAATGCTGGCCGAAGACCTCAGACCTCCCAAAAGGCAAGAAACTCCCCTCGTACCTGAGTAGGGCAAAAGTAAAAAGAATAAACAGAGACAAAAGAATAGGGACAGGACCTGCACAAGTGGGAGGGAGCCGAGAAGGAGGAAAGGTTTCCACACACTAGAAGCCCCTGCGTAGGCAGAGACTGTGGGTGGCAGAGGGGGGGAGATTTGGAGCCACGGAGGAGAGTGCAGCAACAGGGGTTCAGAGGGCAAAGCAGAGAGATTTCCACACAGAGGATCGGTGCCAACCAACACTCACCAGCCCGAGAGGCTTGTTTGCTCACCCAGCAGGTCAGGCGGGGCTAGGAGCTGAGGGTTGGGCATCGGTCGGAGCACAGGGAGAGGACTGGTGGTGTGAACACAGCCTGAAGGGGTTAGTGCACCCCAGCTAGCCAGGAAGGAGTCCAGGAGAAAGTCTGGACCTGCCAAAGAGGCAAGAAATATTTTCTTCCTTCTTTGTTTCCTGGTGCGCGAGGAAAGTGGATTAAGAATGCTGCTTAAAGGAGCTCCAAAGATGGGCGAGAGCCGCGGCTGACAGCGGGGACCCCAGAGACGGGCATGAGATGCTAAGGCTGCTGCTGCCACCACCAAGAAGCCTGTGTGTGATCACAGGTCACTATCCACACCGCTCTTCCGGGGAGCCTGTGCAGCCCACCACTGTCAGGGTCCCAGCATCCAGGGACAACTTCCCTGGGAGAACATATGGCATGCCTCAGGCTGGTACTACATCACACTGGCCTCTGTCGCCGCAGGCTTGCCCTGCATTCCGTACCACTCCCTCCCCCCTGCCAGAGTGAGCCAGAGCCCCCGAAACAATGGCTCCTTTAACCCCGTCCTGTCTGAGCAAAGAACAGACACCCTCCTGTGACCTACATGCAGAAGCAGGGCCAAATCCAAAGCTGAACCCCAGGAGCTGTGCGAACAAAGAAGAGAAAGGGAAATCTCTCCTAGCAGCCTCTGAAACAGTGGATTAAATCTCCACAATCAACATGATGTACCCTGCATCTGTGGAATACCTGAATAGATAATGAATCATCCTAAATTGAAGAGGTGGACTTTGAGAGCAAGATTTATTATTTTTCCCCTTTTCCTCTTTTTGTGAGTGTGTATGTGAATGCTTCTGTGTAAGATTTTGTCGGTAAAGCTTTGCTTTCAGCATTTGTCCTAGGATTCCATCCATCTATTTTTTTCTTGTTGTTGTTTTCTTTTACTATAAAAAGAAATTTTTCTTAAAAATTCTTTTTTCATTTTAATAACTTTATTTTATTTTACCTTACTTTATTTTATTTTATTTTATTCTCTTTCTTTCTTTCTTCCTTTCTACTTTTTCTCCCTTTTATTATGAGCCATGTGGATGAAAGGCTTTTGGTGCTGCAGCCAGGAGTCAGTGCTGTGCCTCTGAGTTGGGAGAGCCAAATTCAAGACACTGCTCCACAAGAGACCTCCCAGCTCCACATAATATCAAACAGTGAAAATGTCCCAGAGATCTCCATCTCAACACCAACACCTAGCTTCACTCAACGACCAGCAAATTAAGGTGCTGGACGCCCTATGCCAAACAACTAGCAAGACAGAAACACAAACCCACCCATTAGCAGAGAGGCTGCCTAAAATCATAATAAGTCCACAGACACCCCAAAACACACCACCAGACATGGACTTGCCCACCAGAAAGACAAGATCCAGGCTCATCCACCAGAACACAGGCACTAGTCCCCTCCACCAGTAAGCCTACATAACCCTCTGAGCCAACTTTAGCCACTGGAGACAGACACAAAAAACAATGGGAACTATGAACCTGCAGCCTGCAAAAAGGAGACCCTAAACACAATAAGATAAGCAAAATGAGAAGACAGAAAATCACAGAGCAGATGAAGGAGCAAGATAAAAACCCACCAGACCTAACAAATGAAGAGGAAATAGCCTGTCTACCTGAAAAAGAATTCAGAATAATGATAGTAAAGATGATCCAAAATCTTGGAAATAGAATAGACAAAATACAAGAAACATTTAACTAGGTCCTAGAAGAACTAAAGATGAAACAAGCAATGATGAACAACAAAATGAATGAAATTAAATATACTCTAGAATGGATCAATAGCAGAATAACTGAGGCAGAAGAATGGATAAGTGACCTGGAAGATAAAAAATTGGAAATAACTACTGCAGAGCAGAATGAAGAAAAAAGAATGAAAAGAACTGAGGACAGTCTCAGAGACATCTGAGACAATATTAAAAGCACCAACATTCAAATTATAGGGGTTCCAGAAGAAGAAGAGGAAAAGAAAGAGACTGAGAAAATATTTGAAGACATTAGAGTTGAAAACTTCCCTAATATGGGAAAGGAAATAGTTAATCAAGTCCAGGAAGCACAGAGAACCCGTACAGGATAAATCCAAGTAGAAATAACACCAAGACACATATTAATCAAACTGTCAAAGCTTAAATACAAAGAAAACATATTAAAAGCAGCAAGGGAAAAACAACAAATAACACACAAGGGAATCCCCATAAGGTTAACAGCTGATCTTTCAGCAGAAACTCTGCAAGCCAGAAGGGACTGGCAGGACATATTTAAAGTGATGAAGGAGAAAAACCTACAACCAAGGTTACTCTACCCAGCAAGTATCTCATTCAGATTTGATAGAGAAATTAAAATCTTTACAGAGAGGCAAAAGCTGAGAGAGTTCAGCACCACCAAACCAGCTTTACAAAAAATGCTAAAGGTTCTTCTCTAAGCAAGAAACACAATAGAAGGAACAGACCTACAATAACAAACCCAAAACAATTAAGAAAATGGTAATAGGAACATACATATCGATAATTACCTTAAATGTAAATGGATTAAATGTTCCCACCAAAAGACACAGACTGGCTGAATGGATACAAAAACAAGAGCAATATATATGGTGTCTACAAGAGTCCCACTTCAGACATAGAGACACATAAAGACTGAAAGTGAGGGGATGGAAAATGATATTCCATGCAAATGGACACCAAAAAAAGCTGGAGTAGCAATTCTCATATCAGACAAAATAGACTTTAAAGTAAAGACTATTAGCAGAGACAAAGAAGGACACTACATAATTATCAAGGGATCAGTCCAAGAAGAAGATATAACAATTGTAAATATTTATGCACCCAACATAGGAGCACATCAATACATAAGGCAAATGCTAACAGCCATAAAAGGGGAAATCAAAAGTAACACACTCATAGTAGGGGACTTTAACACCCCACTTTCACCAATGAACAGATCATCCAAAATGAAAATAAATAAGGAAACCCAAGCTTTAAATGATACTTTAAACAAGATGGACATAATTGATATTTATAGGACATTCCATCGAAAAACAACAGAATAAACATTTTTTCCAAGTGCTCATGGAACATTCTCCAGGACAGATCATATCTTGGGTCACAAATCAAGCCTTGGTACATTTAAGAAAATTGAAATCATATCAAGTATCTTCTCTGACCACAAGGCTATGAGACTAGATATCAATTACAGGAAAAGATCTGTGAAAATACAAACACATAGAGGATAAACAATACACTACTTAATAACGCAGTGACCACTGAAGAAAGCAAAAAATACCTAGAAAGAAATGACAATGGAGACAGGACAACCCAAAACCTATGGGATGCAGCAAAAGCAGTTATAAGAGGGAAGTTTATAGCAATACAATCCTGCCTTAAGAAACAGGAAACATCTGAATAAAGAACTTAACCTTGCACCTAAAGCAATTAGAGAAAGAAGAACAAAAAAAACAAAGTTAGCAGAAGGAAAGAAATCATAAAAATCAGATCAGAAATAAATGAAAAGGAAATGAAGGAAATGATAGCAAAGATCAATAAAACTAAAAGCTGGTTCTTCGAGAAGATAAACAAAATTGAGAAGCCATTAGCCAGACTCATCAAGAAAAAAAGGGAGAAGACTCAAATCAATAGAATTAGAAATGAAAAAGGAGAAGTTACAACTGACACTGCAGAAATACAAAAGATCATGAGAGATTACTACGAGCAACTCTATTCCAATAAAATAGACAACCTGGAAGAAATGGACAACTTCTTAGAAATGCACAACCTGCCAAGACTGAATCAGGAAGAAACAGAAAATATGAGCAGACCAATCACAAGCACTGAAATTGAAACTGTGATTAGAATTCTTCCAACAAACAAAAGCCCAGGACCAGATGGCTTCACAGGAAAATTCTATCAAACATTTAGAGAAGAGCTAACACCTATCCTTCTCAAGCTCTTCCAAAATATAGCAGAGGGAGGAACACTCCCAAATTCCTTCTATGAGGCCACCATCACCCTGATACCAAAACCAGTCAAGGATGTCACAAAGAAAGAAAACTACAGGCCAATATCACCGATGAACATAGATGAAATATCCTCAACAAAATACTAGCAAACAGAATCCAACAGCACATTAAAAGGATCATACACCATGATCAAGTGGGGTATATTCCGGGAATGCAAGGATACTTCAGTATACGTAATCAATCAATGTGATACACCATATTAACTAATTGAAGGAGGAAAACCATATAGTCATCTCAATAGATGCAGAGAAAGCTTTCTTCAAAATTCAACACCAATATATTATAAAAAGCCTGCAGAAAGTAGTCATAGAGGGAATTTTCCTCAACATAATAAAGGCCTTATATGACAAACCCACAGCTAACATTGTCCTCAATGGTGAAAAACTGAAAGCATTTCCACTAAGATCAGGAAAAAGACCAAGTTGCCCACTCTCACCACTATTATTCAAAAATAGTTTTGGAAGTTTTAGCCACAGCAATCAGAGAAGAAATGGAAATAAAAGGAATCCAAATCAGAAAACAAGAAGTAACGCTGTTACTGTTTGCAGATGACATGATACTATACATAGAGAATCCTAAAGATGCTACCAGAAAACTGCTAGAGCTAATCAATGAATTTGGTAAAGTAGCAGGATACAAAATTAATACCCAGAAATCTCTGGCATTCCTATACAGTAATGATGAAAAATTGAAAGTGAAATCAAGAAAACACTCCCATTTACCATTGCAACAAAAAGAATAAAATATATAGGCATAAATCTACCTAAGGAGACAAAAGACCTGTATGCAGAAAATTATAAGACACTGATGAAAGAAATTAAAGATGATACAAGTAGATGGAGAGATATACAGTGTTCTTAGATTGGAAGAATCAACATTGTGAAAATGACTCTACTACCCAAAGCAATCAACAGATTCAATGCAATCCCTATCAAATTACCACTGATATTTTTCACAGAACTAGAACAAAAAAATTCACAATTTGTATGGAAACACAAAAGACCCCGAATAGCCAAAGCAATCTTGAGAATGAAAAACAGAGCTGGGGGAATCAGGCTCCCTGACTTCAGGCTATACTACAAAGCTACAGTATTCAAGAGAGTATGGTACTGGCACAAAAACAGAAATATAGATCAATGGAACAGGATAGAAAGCCCAGAGCTAAACCCATGCACATATGGTCACCTTATCTTTGATAAAGGAGGCAGGAATGTACAGTGGAGAAAGGACAATCACTTCAATAAGTGATGCTGGGGAAACTGGACACGTACATGTAAAAGTATGAGATTAGATCACTCTAACATACACATGCACAAAAATAAGCTAAAAATGGATTAAAGACATAAATGTAAGGCCAGACACTATCAAACTCTTAGAGGAAAACATAGGCAGAACACTCTATGCCATAAATCACAGCAAGATCTTTTTTGACCCACCTCCTAGAGAAATGGAAATAAAAACAGAAATAAACAAATGGGACCTAATGAAACTTCAAAGCTTTTGCACAGCAAAGGAAACCATAAACAAGACCAAAAGACAACCCTCAGAATGGGAGAATATATGTGCAAATGAAGCAACTGACAAAGGATTAATCTCTAAAATTTACAAGTAGCTCATGCAGCTCAATAACAAAAAAAATAAAAAACACCCAATCCAAAAATGGGCAGAAGACCTAAATAGACATTTCTCCAAAGAAGATATACAGACTTCCAACAAACACATGAAAGAATGCTCAACATCATTCATCATTAGAGAAATGCAAATCAAAACTACAATGAGATGTCATCTCACATCAGTCAGAATGGCCATCATCAAAAAATCTAGAAACAATAAATGCTGGAGAGGGTGTGGAGAAAAGGGAATGCTCTTTCACTGCTGGTGGGAATGTTAATTGGTACAGTCACTATGGAGAACAGTATGGAGGTTCCTTAAAAACCTACAAATAGAACTACCATATGACCCAGCAATCCAACTACTGGGCATATACCCCAAGAAAACCATAATTCTAAAAGAGTAATGTACCAGAATATTCATCGCAGCTCTATTTACAATAGCCAGGAGATGGAAACAACCTAAGTGTCCATCATCGGATGAACGGATAAAGAATATATGGTACATATATACAGTGGAATATTACTCAGCCATAAAAAGAAACAAAATTGAGCTATTTGTAATGAGGTGGATGGACCTAGAGTCTGTCATGCAGAGTGAAGTAAGTCAGAAAGAGAAAGACAAATACCATATGCTAACACATATATATGGAATTTAAGAAAAAAAAAATGTCATGAAGAATCTAGGGGTAAGACAGGAATAAAGACATAGATCTACTAGAGAATGGACTTGAGGATATGGGGAGGGGGAAGGGTAAGCTTTGACAAAGTGAGAGAGTGGCATGGACATATATATACTATCAAATGTAAACTCGATAGCTAGTTGGAAGCAGCCACATAGCACAGGGAGATCAGCTCAGTGCTTTGTGACCACCTGGAGGAGTGGGATAGGGAGGGTGGGAGGGAGGGAGATGCAAGAGGAAGAGATATGGGAACATATGTATGTGTGTGGCTGATTCACTTTGTTATAAAGCAGAAACTAACACCACTGTGAAGCAATTATACTCCAATAAAGATGTAAAAAAAACAAAAAAAAACAACTATAGTTATTTTAAATTTTTGCCTACTAACTCCAATGTTTGAACCATTTGTTGATCTGTATCTATTTTTCTTTCCTCTCAGTTATTTGTTATGTATTCTTGTCTTTCCCATGTCTAGTGATTATTTTATGTGTGTGATAGATGTTGTATGTAAACCAAAACTGTACTGGCTTCCCCTTTTCCTCTACTACTCAAATAGTTCATTGAGTCAGGAATGGGACAAGGTTTCAGTAAAAGGCTCAGTTTATGCCTGGTTTGCTTCTAGGATGAGAGCCCAGCACTCTCTATCTTGTTAACACTAAAATAATTATGGGAGTTCTAGTTCTTTTTCTCAGAGGTTCCCATATCAATGTCTCATTGAGACCACAGCAATCTCTATCTTCTGAGTCTAAAAGATTGTGGGACATCTAGCTTTTACTTTCAGAGATCCCCATCCAGCATTCTCGATTTTCTTGCCATGTAACTTCAGAATTCAGCAAGTATTTTGACAAAAGGTACAGCATTTTCATGAGAAAGTTCTAAATTAATTAAGTACCACAAGTTTGTAGGGCACCTCACTCTGCCTTCTGAATGTGTTTACTGTATTTATGAAGTCTCCTGCTCCAAACAGCCTCAAGATCTTGCAGTTGTCCAGAGAAGAAGGCCAGCAGTGTGCTTGAAGTAGATTTTTTTCCCTAAGCACTGGAAGACAGAGGGAGATTCACTCTGAATTTTAGAAGCTTTCACTGTCCCATGGGAATCTAGATTTCAGTAAATATCTTCTAGGGAAAACAGATTGTATGTTCGAGTTTCCTCATTTTAAATTAGTCGCATTAACCACCAACAACCTCTAAAAGTGCTATTGATTTCTCTTTCTTCCAAGCAGAGGATCTTTGTCTAATCAAGGCCACCCCTGAGTCCATGTCCAATATTGGCAAAAGCCCCTGGAAGATGGTTAGCACATCTTTCCTCCTGGAGATTTCATTCATCTATTACTCATTGCTTCCACAGTTCCTTGATGAATGACAATATGATTTTTCTTTTAATGAACAAGACTCTTTCTATGTTTCAGTGGGATCATCAGCTTATCACCAGTATACACTAATCAGAAGTGCCAAAATTTTCTGGGGATTTTTTTAAAGGGATCTATCTTTTCTTGAGGATCTATTTGTAGCATTTGATTTTAAATTCATGAAAACATTTAGTATTTATTTAAGTGAGAGTTAATTAAGTAGTTATTTCACAGATACCTAGTTGTTCATTTTACTTTTTTAAATTTATTGTCTTTTTATCTTGTGTTGGTCTTTACTTTCAATCCTTAGCTAAGCAGAAACATTTCTGTGTGTTAATATGAATCAATTTAATACGACTACTTTGACTTATAAACTCCTATTTCCTTCTATCTGGACTGGAAGAAACCTCTACTTTGTGGATTCTATTCCATTCTTAACATTATGAAAGCCATGTAAATGTTCTGGGATATACAATACCAGGTTTCAGATGGATGTAAAGGATACATACTTCCCTTCCTTGATTTAGAGATCTAAATATTTTACAAATTGTTTTCACTATTTTTTGTGTGTTTTCTTTAAATCTGACTTGTTCCTGAGCTCAACACTTACATTTTGTATACTGGTTAATTTTACCCAAACATCCTTACATTGCCTTAAACTCTGTATTAGTCATATTACATAAATTACATATCACCTTTATTTCCAAACTTGTAGATTCCCCAAACTTTAACAATAATAAAAGTAACAGCAACAACAACACTTTTTCTGACCTGAACTCACCTCTCCAAAGCATAGGTTGGATATCCTGGCTTCATCTTTTGTTTCTGTCTTCTCTATTTGCCTGTATTAAATTATAGGCAAGAGCTATCCTTCTAGTTCTTAACAGCTCTGAGTCTGACACAGTACTAATTTAGTTTTTCATTAGTACTTGGGCTGAAGTATTTTACTAGCTATCAAATTGTCTTTTAACCTTAGTCTCTCTTCCCACCTCCAAAATTGTAATGTTCTACCAAATTATATATCTGAAGATCAAATTTGATCATGAAAAGATCATTTCTCTCTGCTGGTCTTGGCTACTTTGGCTCAAGTCCAAATTACGTCTTCAAAATTTCCTTTCTGAAATGTTTATCTCAGTGTTCCTATTCCCTCATCTTATGTTCCAGCCATTTGAAATTTCAGTGTTTATACTCGGAGTCCCATGCTTTCTGACCACAGTACAGAAGATCGTTGACCTTGCTACTTGAAAAAGTATTCCCAGTACCTCCTTATCTATCTTCCCATCAGTCACAGGTCCTTATTCTACCCAGTCTTCAATATCCCACTTGAATTCTTCTCTATGTAGTCTTCTTGAATTAACCCCTCTGAATCCCTACAGTTTAAAATTACTATAGTAATGTATCCATACTTCTCTGTGAGGACTTATACTGGCTACCTGATATTAACTTTGTATCTTATTTTCTATACTAGACCTTAAACATACAATAATAAAATAATAAAAATATTAAATAAATATATTTTAAAACATTTCACTGACTTAAAAACAAACATAAAGAAATTATGGAAGTTTCAGAAAAGCCATTGTATTCATTTACTGGGGCTGTCATAACAAAATGCCACAGACTAGGTGGCTTAAATAATAGAAATTTATTTTCTCACTGCTCTGGAATTTGGAAGTACAAATCAAGGTTCTGGCAGATTTAGTTTCTCTGAGACCTCAGTCCTTGTTTTGCAGATGACCATCTTCTTGCTGTGCCCTCACATGGCCTTTTCTCTGTGCACCCATCCCTGGTGTCTCTTCCTGGTCTTATAAAGGCACCAATCTTATTGGATTGAAACCCCACTCTTATGACTTCATTTAGAATCAGGTATCTCTTTAAAGGACCTGTCTCCAAACAGTCACTTTCTGAGGTATACTGGAGGTTAGGAATTCAATATATGAATTTCAAAGAGACACACCTTAGTCCATAACAGGTATGAAGAAAAAACAAATGTCATATGCAATCTCATCATAAAGAGAGAAGTCTATTCATTATAAGCATTCTGTATTATGCAGTCTTATATTTGAACTTTGTGCACAAATTGCATTATTTTCTTCAGCCAGATTTCATATGGAGGAGAGTACAAAATTGGAATATAACTTTTTTGAGGGCTATTGAAACATTTTGCAAATTGATCTGCAGAAAATATTTTTATCACTTTATTTCCATGCGAACATTGAGAAACCAATATTGATTATTACAATTTTAACTCCTCTTGGCTAACTGATGAGAAAAAGTGATATCTTGTCCTAACTTTAATTCATTTACTTAATTTAAATGTTAACAGTTTTATTGATTTCTTCCATAAATATTTACAAATATCTATTATGTTCCTGTTACTCTGCAGGAACTCAAGGTTCAATGTGGGATAAAACAGATGATAATTCCTACTCACCAGAAACTTAAATCTAGGATAGCAAAAAAAAAAAATTAAGATGACACAAAAAATGGTTTTGTAAATACAAAAAACAATACATGCTGCACAGTGTTAGGAAATTGTAGAGGCAATTTTCCCTGAACTAATATTTATTCTTGTTAATTGGTTATTTAAACTTATTATTTGGGAACTAGCTTTTTGTTTCCTTTGCCTATGTTTTCAGTTGGGGTGTTTGTCTTTTTCTAATTGGCCACGTTAAAGAAAACTTAAAAGAAAAATAAATCCAGCACAATGCCATAATCCGAAAGTTAGGGCTAAATTTTTTATTATGAATTGTTTTCCATTCAATGTATATATGTGTATTTTTTTAAGTATTTATTTAATATGGTAATACAATTTTAGACACTGTTCTTTTCTCTAATAATAATAATCTGTAATTACTTAGTTTGATTAATTATTTCCCTGTTGCTTCTATTTTCTGTGTTTCTAACTCGAATGTAAGTACAAGAGTTCATGGCTCTTTCTTGTCCATCTCATTCTATTTATTACTAATGCTTAGCACAATTTGGCTATTACTAAAATATACAATGGATAATAAAGCATAAATAATTTTAATGAATACAGTTTTTATACTTAAGATTCTTGAAGATAGTGCAATATTACATAGACTGGATATTTTATTAATTATTCTAACCTTTCCATTTATTTGACAGTGCTTTCAAATATTACATAATTAATTAATATGTTAATCATCACCAGAATGCATATGGATTTTTTTCATTTTCTTCTTCATTGTCTCCATAATGTGGGAAAATTGTTCCAAAGAGGATTTACCAAATTTTCCAAGCAGTTTGGCATCAAGGTTAAGCTTACAGACTTCAAAAAGACTGCTTATAATTCCAGGACCCATCACTTACCAGCCTTGTGACCCTGTGCCTCTACTTCCTCATCTATGAAATGAGGGCTATAATAATACATACCTTACAAGGTCATTGGGAGAATTAAATGAGTTGTATGTTGTGTTTAAATACACATAATACACTTGACACACATAAAACAATATAAAATCATTCACTATTTTTGTTGTGGTGCTGTATTATTATATATAATGTAATATTTAATAATGGTGGCTTTTAAAACAAAATCATAATTTTATAAATTATTATAATTACTTATAAATTTATTATAAAGTTATTCATAATTCTTTATAAATTATTATCTTTTTTTAAAATAAAATGATTATAGCAGGCACTAGGTACTCTCAAAAAAGGATAAAGCTGTAAGAGGGGCTCTTGGAGCTGAGTATCCTGTATTAAAGTAATTTAGCAAAATGTAAATGAACAAACTCAAAACCAGAAAAAACCTAGGATAAAAAGTCAATTCTTAACTACATGAAAGAAATACCAGGGCATGGAAGTCAAGTTTGGGGGTAATAAATTAGAGCTAGGGAATGAGTTAGTATTACAAAAATGTATTGGGGACAGGGGCTTAGACTGGGACCTTAGGTAAGGCAATGGGACTACACACAACCACAAGTAGACAGATTTTAAAGACAGTGAGTTCCCTTAAGATTTCTTTATGTTAACCTCCTGAGTATGTTAGCCATACATATACATTGACACAAGATTATGCCATGTTGCTTTTAAAACAGATGTTCAAATTTAACTGTAAGATCCAGGAATTAATCTATATCTGATGTATGTTTAATACCCCGCTGCTTTTCCCTTTGGTATTCATTAAGAAAGTGGCTCTGCTGTGAGACAAGATGCATAAACAATGTGACTTGGGTAAGACAGTTTATCCCTTCAAACCTTGAAAACAAATTTTCTTTTGAAAAAACGAGATGCTAAAAGTGCTGTCTTCATTGGATTGATATGAAGTTCAGTGAGAAAATCCATGCAAAATGTTTAAGAGTGCTTGACAAATAAGCTGCCAGCTATTATTATATGAAAGAAAATATAGATGTTAAAATGCATTGACTCTATAGAGTTAAACTGCCTCCATTTAAATCCAGTTCACTCATTGACATGATGTGAAATTAGATAAGATACTTATCGAAGATTATGCTACTGTCCACTCATTTCCACTTCTCTCCTTGGATAGACAAAGAGGGTTATACTTCCCTTCCTCACTGAGACTGGGTTTGGCCAATTAGATTTTAGCAATAAAACATGAATCACATGCATCATTTCGGGGCAAATGCCCTACTTGACCACTTATACCTCCCAGTGTTCTCTCATTCCCTTTCCCTCAGATAGTGGTTCCTGTTTCATCCGAGTTCCTGGAATGAAGATGATGCAAAGCAAAGGAAGAGAATAAGTGAGAAATTATTTGTTTGCCTGTCAGGTTGTTCCAAAATTTAATCTCCATAGCCTCATTTTACTTATACATAAGAAGAGAATAATATTTTGTCCATTAAGGTTTTTGGTACCAAGCAAGTGAAATTGATAATTGTGTCTTAATAATTGGTCATTATCTCTTTGAAATATTTTCTTCACATGACTATTAAGAAACTACCTTCCAATTTTCACTTTCTGAACTTCCCAAGTCCAGGCCACAAGTTTACAAAAGCTGCAGTGGTATGTCTGAATCTTAAATGGATTTCTTATGACTCAACTAAAAGGAGCATAAAGAGATGGCTTTAATTCCCACCTGTCTGCATATAAGTAACATGCGATCTGACACATGATTTTTTTTTTTTTAACTTTTCTGGACTTCCATTTCCATGTCTATAAACTGGATTTAGTATTACTAACCTCTTGCAGTTATTGCAAGTTCTTAAAAAATGGTGTGTGAAGAAATGCCAACCATAGTTCTTGGCAGACTATATTCACTTAAGAAGTAGTTCTTCACTCCGATTCCACAGTATTAATCCATCCTCTTTAGGTGTGTACTTTAATGCAGTTCCTGGAGCACTGTGAGAGAATGTTTTACACAGGCTGTGTATTTCAGCAAAAACATCAAATTTTCAGGACCCACAAGGGTCCAGATTTCTTCATATCCAGAACATGCCTAGACTCACCTGACCCCAGGTAGCATAAGAAGTTCATCTTAAGATAGAAATGAAGCCACTGTGACCTCTAGAAAAGGCAGATTCCACTAATTTATGCCAACATATTTCTTGGTAGTTTGAACTTACTCTTGAACATGTATGTTCATATTCTCCACTAACATTTCAAGATTTGTTGAGGTTTATGAGTTTGATGTGGGAAAACTTCTTGTTTTTTTTTTTTTTGGATTTTATTTTATTTACTTTTTATACAGTAGGTTCTTATTAGTTATCCATTTTATACATATTAGTGTGTATATCTCAATCTCAATATCTCAATTAATCACAGCACCACCACCCCCTCACCGCTTTCCCCCATTGGTGTCCATACGTTTGTTCTCTACATATGTGTCTCAGTTTCTACCCTGCAAACTGGTTCATCTGTACCATTTTTTAGGTTCCACATGTATGCGTTAATATATGATGTTCGTTTTTCTCTTTCTGACGTACTTCATTCTGTGTGACAGTCCCTAGATCAATCCACGTCTCTACAAAGGACCCAGTTCGTTCCTTTTTAGGGCTGAGTAATATTCCATTGTATATATGTACCACAACATCCTTATCCATCTGTCTGTCGATGGACATTTAGGTTGCTTCCATGACCTGGCTATTGTAAATAGTGCTGCAATGAACATTGGGGTGCAGTGTCTTTTTTGAATTATGGTTTTCTCTGGCTATCTGTCAAGTAGTGGGATTGCTGGATCATATGGTAATTTTATTTTTATTTTTTAAGGAACTTCCATAGTGTTCTCCATAGTGACTGTATCAATTTACATTCCCACCAACAGTGCAAGAGGGTTCCCTTTTCTCCACACCCTCTGAGCATTTGTTGTTTGTAGATTTTCTGATGATGCCCATTCTAACTGGTGTGAGGTGATACCTCATCGTAGTTTTGATTTGCATTTCTCTAATAATTAGTGATGTTGAGCAGCTTTTTATGTGCTTCTTGGCCATCTGTATGTCTTCTTTGGAGAAATGTCTGCTTAGGTCTTCTGCCCATTTTTGGATCGGGTTTTTTGGTTTTCTAATATTGAGCTGCATGAGCTGTTTATATATTTTGGAGATTAATCCTTTGTCCGTTGATTGTTTGCAAATATTTTCTCCCATTCTGAGGGTTATCTTTTCATCTTGTTTATGGTTTCCTTTGCTGTGCAAAAGGTTTGATGTCTCATTAGGTCCCATTTGTTTATATTTGTTTTTATTTCCATTACTCTAGGAGGTGGATCAAAAAATATCTTGTGATTTATGTAAAAGAGTGTTCTTCCTATGTTTTCCTTAAGAGTTTTATAGTGTCCATTCTTACATTTAAGTCTCTAATCCATTTTGAGCTTATTTTTTTGTATGGTGTTAGGGAGTGTTCTAATTTCATTCTTTTATATGTAGCTTTCCAGTTTTCCCAGCACAATGTATTGAAGAGATCTATTGTATATCCTTGCTTCCTTTGTCATAGATTAGTTGACCGTAGGTGCGTGGGTTTATCTCTGGGCTTTCTATCTTGTTCCAATGATCTATATCTCTGTTTTTGTACCAGTACCATATTGTCTTCATTACTGTAGATCTGTAGTATAATCTGAAGACAGGGAGTGTGATACCTCCAGCTCTGTTTTTTTTTTTTTTTTTCCTCAAACTGCTTTGCTATTCGGGGTCTTTTGTGTCTCCATACAAATTTTAAGATTTTTTGTTCTAGTTGTGTAAAAAATGACATTGGTAATTTGATAAGGATTGCATTGAATCTGTAGATTGCTTTGGGTAGTATAGTCATTTTCACAATATTGATTCTTCCAATCCAAGAACATGGTATATCTCTCCATTTGCTTGTATCATCTTTAATTTCTTTCAGCAGTGTCTTATACTTTTGTGCATACAGGACTTTTATCTCCCTAGGTAGGTTTATACCTAGGTATTTTATTCTTTGTGTTGCAGTGGTAAATGGAGTGTTTCCTTAATTTTTTTTCTGATTTTTCATCATTAATGTATAGGAATGCAAGAGATTTCTGTGTATTACTTTTGTATCCTGCAACATTACCAAATTCATTGATTAGCTCTAGTAGTCTTCTGCTGGCATCTATAGGATTCTCTATGTAGTATCATGTCACCTGCAAACAGTGACCGTTTCATTTCTTGCTTTCCAATTTGTATTCCTTTTATTTCTTTTTCTTCTCTGATTGCCGTGGCTAGGAGTTCCAAAGCTATGTTGAATAATAGTGGACATCCTTGTGTTGTTCCTGGTCTTAGAGGAAATGCTTTCAGGATTTCATCATTGAGAATGGTGTTTGTTGTGTGTTTGTTGCATATGGTCTTTATTATGTTGAGGTAAGTTTGCTCTATGCCCACTTTCTGGAGAGTTTTTATCATAAATCATTGTTGAATTTTGTCAAAAGCTTTTTCTGCATCTATTGAGATGATCATATGTTTTTTATTCTTCAATTTGTTAATATGGTGTATCACATTTATTGATTTGCATATATTGAAGAATCCTTGCATCCCTGGGATAAATCCCACTTGATCATGTTGTATGATCCTTTTAATGTTTTGTTGGATTGTGTTTGCTAGTATTTTGTTGAGGGTTTTTCATCTATATTCACCATGATATTGGTCTGTAATTTTCTTTATTTGTAGTATGTTTGTCTGATTTTGGTATTGGGTTGATGGTGGCCTCATAGAATGAGTTTAGGAGTGTTCCTTCCTCTGCAATTTTGTGGAAGAGTTTGAGAAGGATGGGTGTTAGCTCTTCTCTAAGTATTTGATAGAATTCACCTGTGAAAGCATCTGGTCCTGGATTTTTGTTTGTTGGTAATTTTTTAATCACAGTTTCAGTTTCATTACTTGTGAATTGTCTTTTCATATTTTCTATTTCTTCCTGGTTCATTCTTGGAAGGTTATACCTTTCTAAGAATTTGTCCATTTCTTCCAGGTAGTTGATTTTATTGTCATAGAGTTGCTTGTAGTAGTCTCTTATGATGCTTTGTATTTCTGTGGTGTCTGTTGTAACTTCTCCTTTTTCATTTCTAATTTTATTGATTTGAGTCCTCTCTGTCTTTTTCTTGATGAGTCTGGCTAAAGGTTTATCAATTTTGTTTATCTTCTTAAGGAACCAGCTTTTAGTTTTACTGATCTTTGCTATTGTTTTCTTTTTTTCTATTTCATTTATTTCTGCTCTGATCTTTATGATTTATTTCCTTCTACTTACTTTGTGTTTTCTTTGTTCTTCTTTCTCTAGTTCTTTTAGTTGTAAGGTCAGATTGTTTATTTGTGATTTTTCTTGTTACTTGACATAGGCTTGTATTGCTATAAACTTCCCTTGTAGAACTGATTTTGCTGCATCCCATAGGTTTCGAATCCTCGTGTTTTCACTGTCATTTGTCTCTAGGTATTTCTTGATTCTCTCTTTGCTTTCTTCAGTGATCTCTTTGTTATTAAGTAACATATTGTTTAGCCTCCACATGTTTGTGTTTTGTACATTTTTTCCCTTGTAATTCATTTCTAATCTCATAGCGTTTTGGTCAGAAAAGCTGCTTGATATGATTTCAATATTCTTAAATTTACTGAGGCTTGATTTGTGATGCAAGATGTGATCTATCCTGGAGAATTTTCTGTGCACACTTGAGAAGACAGTGTAATCCGCTGGTTTTGGATGGAATGCTCTTTAAATATTAATTAAATCTCTATGGTCTATTGTGTCATTTAAAGCTTTTGTTTCCTTAGTAATTTGCTGTTTAGATGATCTGTCCATTGGTGTAAGTGAGGTGTTAATGTCCCCTGCTATTATTGCGTTACTGTTGATTTCCTCTTTTATAGCTGTTAGCAGTTGCCTTATGTATTGTGGTGCTCCTATGTTGGGTGCATATATATTTATAATTGTTATATCTTCTTGGATTGATCCCTTGATCATTATGTAGTGTCCTTCCTTGTCTCTAGTAACATTCTTTATTTTAAAGTCTGTTTTCGCTGATATGAGAATTGCTACTCCAGCTTTCTTTACATTTCCATTTGCATGGAATATATTTTTCCATCTGTTCACTTTCAATCTGTATGTGTCCCTAGGTCTGAAGTGGGTCTCTTGTAGACAGCATATATGCGGGTTATGTTTTTGTATCCATTCAGCAAGTCTGTGTCTTTTGGTTGGAGCATTTAATCAATTCATGTTTAAGGTAATTTTCCATATGTATGTTCCTATTACCATTCTCTTAATTGTTTTGAGTTTGTTTTTGTAGGTCCTTTTCTTCTCTTGTGTTTCCCACTTAAAGGAGTTCCTTTAGCATTTGTTGTAGAGTTGGTTTGGTGGTGCTGAATTCTCTTAGCTTTTGCTTGTCTGTAAAGCTTTTGATTTCTCCATCAAATCTGAATGACATCCTTGCTTGGTAGAGTAATCTTGGTTGTAGGTTCTTCCCTTTCATCACTTTAAATATGTTATTACTCCTTCTGGCTTGTAGAGTTTCTGCTGAGAAATCAGTTGTTAACCTTATGGGAGTTCCCTTGTATGTTATTTGTCATTTTTCCCTTGCTGCTTTCAATAATTTTTCTTTGTCTTTAATTTTTGCCAATTTGGTTACTATGTGTCTCAACATGTTTCTCCTTGGGCTTATCCTGTATGGGACTCACTGTGCTTCCTGGACTTGGCTGGCTCTTTCCTTTCTCCTGTTAGGGAAGTTTTCAACTATAATCTCGTCAAATGTTTTCTCGGGAGCTTTCTCTCTCTCTTCTCCTTCTGGAAACCCTATAATAAGAATGTTGTTACATTTAATGTTGTCCCACAGGTCTCTTAGGCTGTCTTCATTTCTTTTCATTCTTTTTTTCTTTATTCTGTTCCACAGCAGTGAATTCCACAATTCTGTCTTCCTGGTCACTTATCCGTTCTTCTGCCTCAGTTATTCTGCTATTGATTCCTTCTAGTGTCGTTTTCATTTCAGTTATTTTATTGTGCATCTCTGTTTGTTTGTTCTTTAATTCTTCTGGCCTTTGTTAAACATTATTTGCATCTCCTCAATCTTTGTCTCTATTCTTTTTCCGAGATCCTGGATCATCTTCACTATCATTATTCTGAATTCTTTTTCTGGAAGGTTGCCTATCTCCACTTCGTTTATTTGTTTTTCTGGGGTTTTGTCTTGTTCCTTCATCTGGTACATAGCCCTCTGCCTTTCATCTTGTCTCTTTCTGTGAATATGGTTTCTGTTCCACAGGCTGCAGGATTGTAATTCTTCTTGCTTCTGCTGTCTGCCCTCTGGTGGATGAGGCTATCTAAGAGGCTTGTGCAAGTTTCCTGATGGGAGGGACTGGTGGTGGGTAGAGCTGGCTGTTGCTCTGGTGGGCAGAGCTCTGTAAAACTTTGATCCACTTGTCTGCTGAGGGGTAGGGCTGGGTTCCCTCCCTGTTGGTTGTTTGGCCTGAGGTGACCCAACCCTGGAGACTACCTGGGCTCTTTGTTGGGGCTAAAGGCAGACTCTGGGAGGGCTCACACCAAGGAGTACTTCCCAGAATTTCTGCTGTCAGTGTCCTTGTCCTCATGGTGAGACACAGTCACCCCCTGCCTCTGAAGGAGACCCTCCAACACTAGCAGGTTAGTCTGGTTCAGTCTCCTATGGGGTCACTGCTCCTTCTCCTGGGTCCGATGTGCACACTACTTTGGGTGTGCCTTCCAAGAGTGGAGTCTCTCTTTCTCCCCTTCAAGAGTGGAGTCCCTCTTTCTCCCCATCCTGTCAAAGTTCTGCCATCAAATTCTGCTAGCCTTCAAAGTCTGATTCTCTAGGAATTCCTCCTCCCATTACCAGCCTCCAGGTTGTGAAGCCTGATGTGTGGCTCAGAACCTTCACTCCACTGCATGGACATCTGTGGCATAAGTGTTCTCCAGTTTGTGAGTCACCCACCCAGCAGTTATGGGATTTGATTTTATTGTGATTGGGCCCCTCCTACCATCTTACTTTGACTTCTCCTTTGTTTTTGGAAGTGGGGTATCATTTTTGGTGAGTTCCAGTGTCTTCCTGTTGATGATTGCTCAGAAGTTAGTTGTGATTCCAGTGCTGTCACAAGAGAGAGTGAGAACACATCCTTCACTCCACCATCCTGAACCAATCTAAAACTTCCTGTTTTTATTAAACACATTTTTATAACATAATACTTCATTGCTACTTAGCATAATCATCTTTTTAAAATGTATGCATTTTGAATTGGTATAGCACTGTAATAAGTATCCCATCATTAGCCTCAATAACACTTTATAGATGTAAAGGGTTCTACAAATCTGCCAAAAGTGGTTGGAATCATGACAACGATTAAACCCTGTACTCTTGATTTGTTATTAGCTTCTGCAGCGATCAGTTTCTGCAGCCGTCTTTGTGAATTCTGAATATGTGGTAAAAGGCATTCTACTATAGCACCACTTTATGACTCTTTATCATAAAAGAACTACATGAGTATATTGTGCACTCTGTACTCATGGTTCCTGCCCAGTTTTGTTAACCTCCATATGTTGAACAATATTGTCTCAGATCTTAGTTTCTTTAGAATGTGGATGAGTTCTTTCTGGAAAGAATATTATGTATCACCTCTTGTTTTATACAGTGTTGGATTTCTCTCTTCACATTTAATAAATTGTTGAATATTAGCTGAGTCTTACTATGTGTAAATCAATAGACTAAGTTCTAGAAATACCTGGTACAGAAATAGTTAAGACTCAGAGCTTATCAACTCTGCTTGAGTAGGGCAAGTAAAGCTCTAGAGAACAGGATATCCTTGGGCTGAGTCTTACAGAGTTAGGCATTTTCAAATAAATGAAGGGGGATAGCTTTCCAAGGAGAGGGAATTATGTGTTAAAATAGATCAGACAAGAGTATGGTCCATTTGGGGACTGTGAATTGATAAGAATGATAAGAGTGTGAATTGTATATTTGTAAGGAAATAGCTAGAACCAAAAATTGATAGCATCCAAGAGACAGGTTAAAGATTGCCTATATAAAATGATAGAAAATTTAGAATTCATGGTTTATGCAATATGAAGCTATTCAAGACTTTAAAAAAACAGAAGTGCCATGAAGTTTTGTGTTTTAAATGATTATTCTGTAATAGTGTAAAAAGTGTAATGAAGGGAGGAGGAAGAACAGATAAAAACTAGTTCTTTAATCCAGAAGAATCATGATGGCTGCACCGTGCTTGGAGTAGAGAAGAAGACAGATAAGGGAAATATGCATACAGAATTAGGGAGGTACCATTAAGGTTTGGTATAAAGGAAAGATGGAGAGGCAGGAGTAGTTTGACTCTTGTACTGAATGACTTAATGGATAGAGGAGGAATGAAGTAGGATAACATTGCAGAAGAAGCAATATTTTTGCAATGTTTTTACTTTGTTTTGTTTGTCTTTATTTTATTTATCTTTTCCTTCTGTAGTTGATGGTGTGCAAAGAGGTGCTAATGGTGACCTGCATCTATGAATATACATATTGCTTCTCTAACGAGAAACAGAATATGTTCATTCCTCCCTTGACCTGAGCTTGCATCATGACTTGCTTTGAGCTATAGAATATGGCAGAAATGATAATAAACTTATGAGCTCCAACTGCTTCCCCTTTTGCTCTCTTGAGCCTTGGAGCTATCATGTAAACTTGTCCAACTATAGTGCTAGAAGAGAAGGCTTAGAGAATCTTAATGATGTGAGGAGAGAGGCAGAGGCAGAGATAGAGAGAAGCCTGCTCCTAGCCATTCCAGCCACTCCAACAGAGACAGAAAACAGGTGAATGAAACCTTCCTGGATATCCCAAGTCAGATCTCCCCAGTCAACATCACATGGAACACAGACACTCCATCCAGTCTGAGTCTTGCCCACATCGCTGATTCATAAGCAAATATATTATTGTGTTTTAAGCTATTCATTTTTGGAATAGACTTTTTGTATGCAGCAACCGATAACCAAAAAGACTTCCCTCCCTCCCTCTTTTCTTTCTTTCTTTCCTTTCTTTCTTTCTTCTTTCTTTCTTCTTTGTTTCTTTCTTTGTTTCCTTCTTTCTTTCTTTCTTTTTCTTTCCTACCTTCATCCCTTCTTTTCTTCCTTTCTTTTTTCCTTCTGAAGCAAGATAATAGAGGTATAAACAGAGGAAAACATGGCAGTAACTGGGCTAGGATGATTTCCAGAAGATCAAAAGATCCTTATGCTTTCCTTTGAACAAATTTTTGTGCTGCAAATTTCCTCCTATAATCTCTGAAGCAGACCATAAAGATACCATAATACAGCATCCATATAAGAAACTCACAAGCAGCAAGTCTTTGATGTTCATGAAAAAAAACCCTTGTAACCTGCAGATTTTCATGAGATATGTGAATAAATCACAATATCTGTGAACAATATCTTTATGTATTCAAGGAAAAGATAATTAGCAATATATATGCCTAGAAAAAAAATTAAAAACTACAAGACCAATGGAAAGAATAAAAACAAAAAGTAGAAATTTTTGTCTGATGAATGCCATTTGCCATGCTCCAATACTTTTAATTATTTTTCATTACAACTCAGAAATGCAATTATGAAGCTAACATTTTCCCACATAGGTGGGCAACTGGTAAATTATTTTTAGCATCTTTAAAGTTACATATAAATTTTTTAGACATTGAGATTAATAATCCTGTTTTGTTTTTTGTTTTTAATCGGGAAGAATTTAACTAATGTATGTCTTTGGGTAAATTTGTTTTTTAAATATTTTATTTTTAATATCCTACCCTATTTAATAATCACCTAGCTTTAGCATGATGGTCATTTTCTCTAAATGTAAACCCAATTCATAAAATGTTATGTCATTTGCTCTAAGGAAAACACATTTGAAAGAGAAGATTTTTTCATTATGGAGGAAAAAGGCAAGAGGTTATCAGAAGCCACCTGGAGAACTTAAAAAAAATTATTCCCACACCCACCAGTGGCAGAAGTGAGCATTTATTTGCACAATATCCACAGCTATGCTGCACTGCCCCACAACATCCTTGAGAAGGAGAAGGTAAAAGAAGTGTGCTCCCTTTTTTCTTTTTAAATTATCTTTTTTCATTAAGCTATCATCTGAATATATGCCAAGTATCTTAGCCCCTCTCAAATTTCCCATTATCTGATCCAAAAAACCTGTCCAAATTCATCTTTTATCCAAAATCCCTATGTCAACTTTTGTTAACACAGCTTCCTATACTTTGATTGTTGTCTTCCACAAGTTCCAAATAATTTATCCTACCTCATTTTCAGGGACCCAATCATATCTTACCTCTTATTTTTCAGTGCACCACCACAACAAACATTAATATTTTCCCTGTATTAATTTTTAAATACTCTTCTCATAATAAAAGAAAATATTTGCAAAACAAAAGAAGCAGTTCAGTTAGCTTCTAAGTCCTTGTCTACTCTTCCGGCCAATGAAATTAGGTATAGTATTTGTACCAAGCAAGAATTCAGCGCAAAAAAAAAAAAAAAAAAACGGGCTTCCCTGGTGGTGCAGTGGTTGAGAGTCTACCTGCTGATGTAGGGGACACAGGTTCGTGCCCCGGTCTGAGAAGATCCCACATGCCGCTGAGTGGCTAGGCCCGTGAACCATGGCCACTGAGCCTGCGAGTCCGGAGCCTGTGCTCCGCAACGGGAGAGGCCACAACAGTGAGAGGCCCGTGTACCGCAAAAAAAAAAAAAAATTGAATTCAGTAGTTTCCTAGTCTTGGAAGGATAAGCAGGGAAGAGGATTTACATGAAAGATATGTGGATTATCTGACTCTGCATGTGTGACCTTGGGTATGAGCCTAAACTTTCAGGTTCATGTGTAGGTCTCCAAAAGCCCTTTCAGTTCTAATATTTCATAGCTAATAATCTCTGAGATTGTCTGCTGGAGTTCATCTGTGTGCTTTCTAGTGTCAAGCTGTATTAATACATTGTTACAATAAACATTTATTATGTCTCTATTACAGGGTAGGCATATTTTTGTGGCATAGTAGTCTCCCTTTATGCATGGGGGATATGTTCTAATATTCCCAGTTGATGCTTGATACCATGGGTAGTACCAAACCCTATATATACTATTTTGTTTTTTCCTATATATACATACCTATGATAAAGTTTAATTTATAAATTAGGTATAGTAAGAGATCAAAAAAATGCTACTAATAAAATAGAACAATTATAACAATATACTGCGGTAAAAGTTATGTGAATGTGGTCTCTTTCTCTGCCTCTCAAAACATCTTATTTTACTGTACTCACCCTTCTTCTCTTGTGATGATGTGTGATGATCCAATGCCTATATGTTTACTTAAGCATTGTGACATAGCATTAGGCTACTATTGACTTTATGATAATAAGTAAGAAGGAAAATCATCTGCTTCAGGTGATCCTGGATCATCAATCCATTATGATGTCCATAGTTGGAAGTCAGGAGCAGACAATGTCTGTGGTTGAGGATTCAGGCATGAAGGATCAGGACAACGTAAGATTTTTTCATTATACTCACAAAAGTATGCGGTTTAAAACTTATGAATTGTTGATCAGCCAAAATGGCAGAATAGAAAGACCCAGAGATCACCTTCTTTCATGGGCATGCCAAAATTACAACTATTTATAGAACCATCAATGAAAAAGACAGGAACCTACTAGAAAATATCTTCTACAACTAAAGATATAAAGAAGGAACCATAACAAGACTGGTAAGAGGGGCAGAGTTACAATATAGTCAAGTCTCATACCCATGAGTGGTCAATCCACAAATGGGAAATTAATTAAAATTGCAGAGGTCTTCCCCAAGGAGCAAGGAGGTCTGAGCTCCACACCCAGGCTTCCAGCCTGGGGATCCTTCACCAAGAAGACAAGCCCCAGTACATTTGACTTTGAAAGCCATCAGGGCTTACTTTGAGGAACCCCAGAGGGCTGTGGGAAATAGAGGCTCCACTCTTAAAGGGTACACACAAGATCTCACAAGTTCCAGGACCCAGGGAAGAAGCAGTAATTTGAAAGGCACCTGAGTCAGACACACCTTCTGATCTTGAAAAATCTCCTAGAGAGACAGGAGGCAACTGTAGCTCACCCTGGGAACATAGACAGTAGTGACAGCTATTTTTGGAAGACCATTTTACCACATTGACACTGGTGCTGACAAGTGCCATTTTGGAATCCTCCTTGTAGCTTATTAGCCTCCAGACTCAGCCCTGCCCTTGCCAAACAGCCTGTAGGCACAAATACTGAAACACCTCAGGCCAAGCAACTAACTTGGCAGGGACACAGCCCCACCCACCTGCAGATAGGCTGCCTTGAGATCCTCTGTGTCCACAGTCTCTCCTGGACATAGTCCTGACCACAAGAGCACCCAAGGCCTGGTACCACACATCAGTGCACAGGCACTAGACACAGGACCCCCAAGGTCCTACAGCCAGAGAACTTAGGGCTTAGCTCCACATACCAGTGGATTGGCAGCAGACCTAGAATCCATGGCCCACCCACCAGTGAGCCTTCTTTAGCTTCAGGTCCGGCCTCACCCACCATGAGGCAGAAAAATGCTTCAGGCCAACTGTAACCCTGCAGCCTGTGGGCACAGGCCATGCACAAGCAGGCCAGCATCTGCCCTGGGACCAGCTGGGCTCTGACTCTGCTCACCAGTGAGCCTTTCCCAGCCTCAGGCCCAGCCTCCCCCACCAGTGGGCAGACACGAGCCACAGGCCAACTGCAGCCTTTCAGCCTAGAGCTGTAAGCCACCCATGAGCAGGCCAGTACCCTGGGACCAGCTGGACCACAGCCCTGCTAACTAATAGGCCAGCACAAGCTTTGAGACATCATGGACAACACAGCCAGCTGTGTCAGGAACTGGTCCCACTCAGCAGCAGTATGGCATCAGCTTTTGTGCCCCTGGGCCCTGCAGCTAGTAGCCAGGAACTGGCTCTGCCCACCAGTGGACCAACACTAGCCCCAGGACCTGTCTGCTTGATGTAAGGCCAACTGGCCCAAGGCAGGGGAACACAATCAGATTCACAGGTTGCATCAGACCGAAACTCTCTGAACCACCCAGTTCCAGAAACTGACCTGGAGACTTTCCGGACTACCCAGTTCCAGGAACTGACCTGGGGATTTTGAACCCGGCCCAGCCTTCCCGCCTTTCGAGGGGCAGGACTAACGGTCCCCCAGGATACCCGAAAAGACCACCAAATAAGGAATACCCTGCACCCTCCCAGATTCACCACACCCCTTTCCCTTCTTCCCCTATAAAATCTTGCCCAACCCTCACCCGGGTGCGACTTCTCTGGCCCCTTTCTCTCGAACCAGTGAACCTCGCCCAGGAGCGCTCCCTAATACAGCTCACTTGAAGCTTTCCTCTGTTTCATGGTGCCGTTTGTTAAGATCCAACCTTACATTTGGTGCCGAAACCCGGGAGGGGTACAAGGCCCGCGGGTTACCACGCGGGCCACTCCTCCCCTCTCCCAGGAGACAACCAGGGAACCTCTACTCATCCACCCGATCCGGCAGAAAACGGGGTAAGTCCCCCTCCCTTGTTCCTTCCGACCCTCAGAGTCCCTGTCCACCGGACACCCTGTCCCTAATCGCGGCCGCGTCAGGGACTCCTCCGTCCTCTCTCCGGGCCTCGGGCAACTGTGGAGACGTCCCAATTGCCTGACTGCTCTCCGACCCGCTGGGCCTCGGGTGATTGTGGAGACGTCCCAATCGCCTGACTGCCCTCCGACCTGCCGTGAATTGGAGACTGAGACCAGGGACGCCTCTCTCCCTCTCCATTCACTCAGGGACAGACTGGGGGTCATGGGAACCTCACAATCGAAACCAGATCCTAAGACGTCCCTGGGGTGTCTCCTAGCCAATTTTACAGCCCTTGCTATTTTCCTAAAGGGACTTTCGATTTTAACATCCTCCGTGATCTAGATAATTACTGCCACAGGACGGGCAAATGGTCTGAAGTCCCCTATGTCCAGGTTTTTTGGTATTTGCACTCCCGCCCCTCCCTCTGCGTCAATTGTTCTACCTCTCAAATCCTCCTTGCCAAACAAACATCTCCTCCATCCAAAACCTCAATCCTCTAGGGTTCCTCCCCACTAACCGACACTCCCGAATCTCTCGCCTCTCCCCGCTCCAGAACTCCTCTCCAGCCTCCACCCTACCCTGAAGCCGTCCCTTCTCCTCCCAAACCTGCTCAGGCCCCTCCAGCCGCTCCCCCGCCTCCCACGCCCCTTGCTTCGCCAATTAGTGCACATACACGTTCTCACGACTCCCAAGATTCAAATCTCCTGTGCCCTCTGAGGGAGGTAGCAGGAGCGGAAGGACTGGTCAAAGTCCATGTCCCTTTCTCTCTCTAGGACCTCTCTCAAATTGAAAAACGATTAGACTCCTTCTCTGCCGACTCCTCCCACTACATCAAAGAATTTCGCTACCTATCTCAAGCTTATGATCTAACCTGGCACGATATCTTTGTGGTTCTGTCCTCTACCTTAACCCCTGATGAAAGGGAAAGAATTCAAACTGATGCCCAAAACCATGCAGATCAGGTTCAACTTACCAACAACTCCATGCCTGTCGGAGCGACTGCCGTACCTGGCACTGATGCCGTACCTGGACTTATCAGGATGGCCAAGATGGCCACCATAAATGCGACCTCATGATCCAATGCCTCCTGGTTGGCATGCAGGCTGCTGCTCATAAGGTAGTCAATTTTGAAAAAAACTAAAAGAGATAACCCAAGAACCTAACGAAAATCCAGCTATCTTTCTCAATCGCCTTACAGAGGCCTTAACTCTCTACACCCGGCTGGATCCCGACACCCTGGCAGGGGCAGCGGTCCTAGCCACCCATTTTATCACCCAATCAGCCCCGGACATCTGAAAGAAATTAAAACGGGCAGAAGACGGCCCTCAAACCCCTATTCGAGATCTGGTAAAAATGGCCTTTAAAGTCTATAATGGCCATGAGGGTTTGGCAGAATCCAGACGACAGGCTTGGATGCACCAAAAGGTGGCCCTCCAAACCCAAGATCTTGTAGCCACCCTAAGGCCAGCCATCTCCCATGGATCACAGCATCCTTGGGGTCCACAAAAGGCAACCCCGCCGGGGCCCTGCTTCAAATGCGGAAAAGAAGGCCACTGGGCTCGCCAATGTCCCAATCCCCAACCTCCTTCTAAGCCCTGTCCCAGCTGTGGGCTAACAGGCCACTGGAAGAGTGACTGCCCTACGACTGGCCCTCCCTCAGCATCTCCACATGGGGCAGGCCGACCCAATGGCATTACCACTCAAACTGCTGGGATTGGCTGACGACTGACGGCGCCCGGCCTCGAAGACCCTCATCACCCTCGCCGAGCCCAGGGTAATGCTACAGGTAGCGGGTAAGTCCATCTCATTTCTGGTGGACACGGGGGCTACCTATTCGGTCCTGCCTACTTATTACGGGCCAGTTTCTCCTTCCCAGATCTTGGTCATGGGTATTGATGGCAAACCATCCTTTCCACTCCAGACCAGTCCACTCCCATGTAATATTGAAGGACTCCTTTTTACTCATTCTTTCTTAGTCATACCATCCTGCCCAGTTCCCTTGCTAGGCTGAGATGTCCTTTTCCACTTAGGGGCCTCCCTCCAGCTGGTTAGACTTGACCCTAAGGTCCCCTTCTCCCAACTCCTGCTTCTTCTTCTTGGCCTGTCTCTAGAACCCTCCCCCTCCTATCCCCCTCTTCCAATCACACCAAAACCAATCAATCCCCAAGTCTGGGATACTTCTAAGCCCATAATAGCAACACACCATTCCCCCGTCCTCATCCACCTAAAGGACCCCTCCAAATTTCCATCAAGACCCCAATTTCCCACCTCTGAGACTCACCTTAGGGACCTAAAACCTATTATCACCAGACTCCTAAACCAGGGACTCCTCATCCCCACAGTCTCTCCCTGCAACACTCCCATCCTGCCTGTCCGCAAGGCCTCTGGGGATTATTGCCTGGTCCAGGACCTCCGACTAATCAATGAGGCCATAATTCCTCTCCACCCAGTAGCCTGGATCCCTAACTTTGCTCTCCTTGCTAAACCCTTATATCTAGCCGCTAAAGAAACCCCTCAAGGACCCCTCACCTCTCCTTCCGCCGTTCGACAGGCCTTTCTCACCCTCCGTAACGCTCTGATATCTTCTCCTCCCCTTTCTCTGCCCAACCCAAACTGACCTTTTCAGCTTTTTGTGGATTAATGGGCCGGAATAGCCACTGGACTCCTTGCCCAGCCTGTAGGGCCTTCCTACTGCCCCGTGGCTTGCCTCTCCAAACAGCTAGACCCAACCATTCGGGGATGGCAACCACGCCTTCAGGCTCTAGCAGCGGCAGCCGAACTGACCAAACAAACACTAAAACTGACTCTGGCCCACCCACTAACCGTGTTTTCCTCCCACCGGCTGGTCGACCTTCTAGGCCATAAGTCTCTCTCCCTCCTGGGCCCCTCCCACATCCAGGAGTTCCACCTACTGTTCATTGAAAACCCTGCTATCTCCCTCGACCTCTTCCCCCGCCTAAACCTGGCCTCCCTCTTGCTTATCTCCAATACCGGGACCTCCCCTTCCCACTCCTGCCCCCAAGTTGTAGAGGCCCTCAGCCCGCCGAGAGAGGGACTCTTTGACACCCCTCTTTCAAAACTGGACCACACCCTCTTCGTAGCATGCTTGCTCCCTGTTTTCTTAGGTTCCTTTTCAGGCGCATGGAGGAAGTCTCTCGGGTGGCCACAAACCAAATGTTCCTCGGTCCTTACACCTTGCTTCCTACAGAACCCCCCACTGGTCTCCCCTAAGCCTTGGACCTCTGGTTGCCCGACTCCCCTTTCGACACCCTCATTCAGCATGAAGTAGCCAGAGATCAGAATGCCACCCCATTACACCAAAGATGTCGGGATGTAAGGCCAACTGGCCCGAGGCAGGGGAACACAATCAGATTCACAGGTTGCATCAGACCGAAACTCTCCGGACAACCCAGTTCCAGAAACTGACCTGGAGACTTTCTGGACTACCCAGTTCCAGGAACTGACCTGGGGACTTTGAACCCAGCCCAGCCTTTCTGCCTTTTGAGGGGCAGGACTAACGGTCCCCCAGGATACCCGAAAAGACCACCAAATAAGGAATACCCTGCACCCTCCCAGATTCACCACACCCCTTTCCCTTCTTCCCCTATAAAATCTTGCCCAACCCTCGCCTGGTTGTGACTTCTCTGGCCACTTTCTCTCGGACCAGTGAACCTCACCCAGGAGCGCTCCCTAATACAGCTCACTTGAAGCTTTCCTCTGTTTTGCAGTGCCATTTGTTAAGATCTGACCTTACACTTATATATAAAAATTTTATGGTAATCACAAACCAAAAATCTACAACAGATGTACACACAAGAAAAGGAAAATGAATCTAAAAATAACACTAAAGGTGGTAATCAAATCACAAGAGAAGAGAACAAAAGAAGAAGAAGAAAAAAAAGGCCTACAGAAACAAAACAATGAACAAAATGGCAATAAGACCATACATATCAATAATTACCTTAAATGTAAATGGACTAAATGCTGGAATCAAAAGACACAGAGTGGCTGAATGGATATAAAAACAAGACCCATATATTTGCTGCCTATAAGAGACTCACTTCAGATCTAGAGAAAGACACACTGAAAGTGACGGAATGGAAAAAGTTATTCTATGCAAATGGAAATTAAAAGAAAGCTGGAGTAACAATACTTTTATCAGATGAAAGAGACTTTAAAATAAAGACTGTTACAAGAGACAAAGAAGGACATCAAGGGATCAATCCAAGAAGAAGATACAACAATTGTAAATATTTATGCACCCAACTTAGCACCACCTAAATATACAAGGATATGGACATAAAAGGAGAAACTGACAGTAACACAATAATAGTAGGAGACTTTAACACTCCATTAACATCAATGGACAAATCATCCAAGCAGAAAATCAATAAGGAAACACTGGCCTTAAATGACATCTTAAAACAGATGGACTTCCAAAAGCCTCAGAGTATACATTTTTTTCAAGTACACATAGAACATTTTCCAGTATAGATCAAATGTTAGGCTGCAAAACAAGCCACAGTAAATTTAGGAAAACTAAAATCATATCAAGCATCTTTTATAACCACAATGCTAAGCTACTAGAAACCAACTACAAGAAAAAAACTGCAAAAAATACAAACTCATGGTGGCTTAACAATATGCTACTAAACAACCAATGGATCACTGAAGAAATCAAAGAGGAAATAGAAAAATACCTGGAGACAAATGAAAATGAAAACACAATGATTCAAAATCCATGGGCCACAGCAAAAGCAGCTTTTAGCAATACCACAGGAAACAAGAAAAATCTCAAATAAACAACCTAACTGTACTCTTGAATGAACTGGAAACAGGAGATCAAAAACAACTCAAAGTTAATAGAAGGAAATAAATCATAAAGATCAGAGCAGAAATAAATAAAATAGAGACTAAAATAACAATACAAAAGATCAATGAAACTGAGAACTGGTTCTCTGAAAAGATTTTAAAAAATTGATAAACCTTTAGCTAGATACATCAAGAAAAAAAGAGAGAAGGCCCAAATCAGAAGTGAAAAAAGAGACGTTACAAACACCACCACAGAAATTTAAAAGATCATAAAGAGATTACTATGAACAACTCTATGTCAATAATATGGACACTGAAGAAGAAATGGACAACTTTCTAGAAATGGGCAGTCTCTCAAGACTAAAGCAGGACAAAATAAAAAATATGTACATACCAATTACCAGTATTGAAATTATATCAGTAATTAAACTAAAGTCCAGGACCAAATGGCTTCACAGGTGAATTCTACTGAATATTTAGAGAAGAGTTAACACAGAGTAGTTCTCAAACTACTCCAAAAGTTGCAGAGGAAATAACACTTCCAAGCTCATTCTATGAGGCCAGCATCACACTGATACCAAAACCAGACAAAAAGATATCATGCAAAAAGAAAGTTACAGGCCACTATCTTTAATGAACATAGATGCAAAAATCCTCAACAAAATATTAGCAAAGTGAATTCAACAATATATTAAAAGTGGGCTTTATCCCAGGGATACAAGGATGGTTCAAATCCACAAATCAATCAGTGTAATACATCACATTAACAAGCTGAAAAATAGAAACCATATGATCATCTCAATAGATGCAGAAAAAGCTTTTGACAAAATTCAATGACTATTTATGATAAAAAAAAAACTCTTCAGAAAATGGATGTAGAGGAAACATACTTCAACATAATAAAGACTATATATGATGAGTCAACAGTTAACAGTGTACTCAATGGTAAAAATCTTAAAACATTTCCTCTAAATGAATAAGATAAGGATGCCCACTCTCACCACTTTTATTAAGCATAGTATTGGAAGTTCTAGCCACAGCAGTCATACAAGAAAAAAAAATTGGATCCAAATTGGAAAGAAATAAGTAAAACTGTCACTGTTTGCAGATGACATGATAATATACATAGAAAATCCTAAAGATGCCACCAATAAACTATGAGCTCATTAGTGAATTTAGTAAAGTTGCAGGATACAAAATTAATATACAGAAATCTGTCACATTTATATACACCAAAAACAAACTATCAGAAAGAGAAATTAAGGAAACAATCCCATTTACAATTGCATCAAAAAGAATAAAATACTTAGGAATAAACCTTTGTAAGGAGGAAAAAACCTGTACTCAGAGAAGTGTAAGACACTGATGAAAGAAGTTGAAGACAACACAAAGAGATGAAAAGATACACCATGTTCATGGATTAGAAGAATTAATATTAATCACTAAGACTGTAAAACTGTCAACTGAAGGAAAAATGCACAACTTAAGATCAGTGAGTTTCAGTTTTATTCACTAACATTACTGAGGACTATAGCCCAGGAAATAGTTTCTCAGATACCTCTGAAGAACTGTTTCGAAAAGGTAGGGAAGGAGCCAGTACAAGTACATGGATTTTTTGGCTAGGAAATACATGTAGTCAAACACACATCTTGGTAAAAGATTATTACCAATCACAAAGAACAGATGTCTCGAAGTTAAAGATTTTAGTGCTTTTCTATATATGGGAAGATGCAAGAAACTTGGGTGACTGAAATTCTTGAAATATTCATCTTAACCATCTAGCCCAGTGCTTATATCCAAGGCACAGAATGCCTTATCTTATTTACTCCCTCCTGAATTTCCCTTGGGGTGTACCGTCAGCAGGAGACTGCAGTGAGTTAGGACTTAACTCATTGTAAGAAGGAATGAGTGATAAACTGTCCTTTTTGTTCATAATACAAATAAAGTAATAACATAAAATTGAATATATAATACTTTTAGTAAATGAGAGAGAATGCTTACTAATGAAAGGAATTATTTGAACATTTGAATTAACTGACCTTAATCAAATTGTCATGAATAAGACCTTCCACACAACGGTTAGAGAGTCACATACTAATCAAACACACTTGAAACATTTAAAAGTATTAAACAGGCCAGAAAGCAAATCTCAACAAATAAAACATAATTAGTATTATTCAGACTGGGTTCACTGAGTATCATGTAGAAAATTATAAATTCCTACACCCCACATGGGCACTGAGCCAATCTATGTGTCAAATATTAATACACTGACTATATCAGAATTTAACACTTCTGTGAGTTAATCATAAGCGTATTTATAAGATATTACTCAGGTGGTGGTGATGATGATTATTTTATTGCAATCCATTTGACTGATGTAAGACTTGCATCCAAATTTAAGAAGTCCTGATAAGCTGTGAGAAAAATAAAACCAAATAGGCAACATAGGCAACTGAGCAAGGGTTATAGGTAAGTAAGGAAAGTGAAAATAAGAATAACCATTAAACACATGGAAATGGCTTAATCTGGTCAGTAAACAGGAAAATATATATTTGATGTATATTTAAATAACCATTACATTCAGATTGAGGAATATCAATACCTAATGATTACCGAGTACAAGAGATGATGGAGGAAATCGGGAACTCTTGCATACTGCTAATGGGGATATAAGTTGTATTTTAGAGAGCACTTTGACAATTTCTAGTAAAGTTAAAGATGGACATAATCTAAGATTATCTAAGGCATATATTCTAGAGAAATTCTAGCATAGGTGCACAAAGGGATATATATATATATATATATATATATATATATATATATATATACAAAACTGTTTATGGTAACATTGTTTCATAGTAGCAAAAGCTCAGAAAAAAATTAAATAACATTAGAAATAAAAATAGATGACTAGATTGTGGGAAATCAACATAATGGAAAACCATAATAGAACTATGTTAAAATTAATTAAAGCTATATATAACTCCGAAAACCACAATGTGATCCCAAAAGAAATGTTGCACAAATATTTTATACACTTAAATTGTTACTCAACTTAAAAAAAAAAATTACATATCTGTAGAGACTTAATGGCCACACAAATTCATGATATCGGTGACTGCTGGGGAAGAAAAGAGATAACTTTCAGAAAGGCAGCGTGAGGAGCTCTATGGACCACTGCCCAGAAAACAGCTGTAACTGGTGGGAAAAAAATTAAGTCTCTGGAAATTTTCCTGAGCACATAAGTCAAATGAAGAAACATGTATTCAAGAAAATCTACTAAATCTCAGAAGACTGTGAGTCTGTGGCAACGGCTCCCTTCCTAATCCCTCTCCAACTGGCCAGGATAACAGAAGCTCTAATTTAGCCAGGTATAATCAAGAAAAAGTGTACCTCTTTTCCTCAGCCCCCAGGAAAGTTATAGGCTAACTCACTATCTTACTTGGAAGGGCAGGCTGCCAGGGTTTTTCATCTTCCATCCCCTAGCTCCAAGTTACAGAGGTTAAATTCTTGGCAGGTGTGGCCAAGATATTGCGTTCTCTCTTCTTCTACCCATCTCCAATTTATAGAGCAGAAGACAACACTATATAAGAAGAAAGCCAAAAAAAAAAGATACTGTCCCATCCCAGTGTTCTGCTTAATAAGTCAAGGACCTCACTCCAAGAGAAGCAGGCCACAGTCCCCATACTCAGCTCTAGAGTAGGGGTTAACAGACTTTGATAGGAGAAACTATACTACAAAAAATGTGTTTGAAGCTCTCCATGAAAGACCCAGCATTATTTGAAACAGTGTGGAGTATTTCAAGCCTAAGGGTACATTCAGAAACAATAGACATTTTGGTAGTATATGCAATTAAAAGCAACAAGCTAAACCAAAGGTCAACTAATTTACCAGAGAGAACAAAGGAAAGATACAGCTAAGAATAGCCCTCCTGTATTCAGAACAAGTTGCAACGACTTACCTAAAGAAATACCTCTCTATATGGACCCCAGTTTTATTGGATCAAACTTGGAGTAATTTATGACTTCATAACAAAATATAGAGCTTTCACGAGGCAATTAATACAGCCTAAAAGCTGGGGTGATACCAAAAAAGGAAATTGGTTTAATAGAGATATCAGGGAAAAAGAGAACCAAAGAGAGTCCTATTAAAACCACTGCCATCCCAGCGTGACTGCGTGCGTGCCCGAGTGTGTCCTTTGTGGAGTTATGTCAGATGCTTAACAATGAGGATACAGACAATAAATTTCAATGAAATAGTCCAGCCATGTTACTAAACAAGTAAATGAGCAAACAACAACAAAACCAAATCCCAGAGTCTGGGAGGATCAGTATCCAGAGTTGTTACAATATACTCCTTGAAATAATAAGTTTACAACAACAACAGAAACATGAGAAATGCAAAGAAAAGGGAAGTGTTATCCATCAAGAGGGGAAACAAAACAAATGACAGATGCTGCCTGTGAGAGAGTCCAGACATCAGATTAAGACAAAGACTTCAAGTCAGTAAACATCCAAGGAACTAAAGAAAACCATGCTTAATGAAGTAAAAAAAAAAAAAAAGCATGATGACAATGTCTTATGAGGTAGAGAATATCACTAAAACAATCGAAATTAGAAGAAGGAATGGAAATGTCCCTTTACTATTTTCTCATGTTAGAGATTATGATGGTTTTAATCAGAACAGACTCAGGTGGTTATTTATTTAGTGTCTGTCTGAATTGAACTATAAGATACAAGGAAACATCAACCATATCTCCTTTTGGTTATTTTTAAACACATATCCCCCAAGATCACGCACAGTGTCTGGCATATATAACACATCAAATAAATGTATTTAATAAAAACAAATGATTCTAGAGCATCAAAGAGAGATTCAGGTATTGGACATTTTGTATTTACAAAATGTGCCAGAATTTGCACTAGGAAATTATGAATACACTATAATTTTCATCTTCATAACTTTATGAAGGCAATAGTTTTGTCCATTTTATAAGTTAAGCAAAAAGAGTCTAAAAGAGATGAACTTACTCAAGGTCATAATCTACTAAGTGCCAAGGCCTGGATTAAATTTCTGTTTGTTTTATGTTATAGGCCTTTGATTTTTGTCCAGTGCTATTTAGTAGTAGAAAAAAAAATTAAAAATCATTCAGCAATAGAAGAAATAGCAAGAATAACACCATAAAGCTGTATTTATCTTTTGAGTTTGAGATTAGTACAACTTCCTAATTGCTTGCTTATTATCAAGTCAGACCTAACTCATCCGAGATGAGTCACAGTGCTGTTGAATGTTTGGGTCCTCCTAAAATTCCTTTGTAGAATCCCAATGTCATGGTATTTGGAGATGGAGCCTTTGAAATTTAATTAGACCATCATGTCATGAATGGGATCAGTACCCTTCTATAAGAAGTGACACAAGAAATATGATGTCCTTCTCTGCCATGATGTCCTTCTCTGCCATGTGAGGGCATAGAAAAAATGTGGCCATCTGTGAACCAGGAAGAGAGCTTTCACTAGAACCCAACCATGCTGGCATCCTGATCTCAGACTTCTAGCCTCTAGAACTATGAGAAATAAATACTTGTTTAAGATGCCCAGTCTATGACATTCTGTTATAGCAGCCCACACTAAGACACAGAGGCTTCCATGCATTTATTGTGATCACAAATTAATATGAATTTCCTAATCCAGACTTTCTTAGGAAAGAAAGTGAGATAAAGACCAGGTAGATGCAGAGGCTGGGGATGCTCTGTGATGGTGAGAGTGGGTTTAGTTGAGGATGAGGAGTCAGGATATGGAAAAGGGAAGAAGTAGAGATAAAAAATTCACTGGAGGGTGTGTATGTCTGTGGGTGGGGAGAAATATACATGTTAGTTAAAGGAGAAATTTTCAGGTCACCAGAAGCAACTAATTAATACCATTCTGAAGAGTAACCAGAAAAGAAATTTGTTTGACAAATTGATACATTAAGTCCCCTACATACGAACGAGTTCCATTCCAAGAGCACGTTCATCAGTATAATTTGTTTATAAGTCCAACAAAGTTAGCCTAGGTACCCATAGTCATCTGTATAGTACTGTACTGTAATAGGTTTATAATACTTTTCACACAAATAATATATAGAAAACAAACACAAAAAATAAAGAAAACATTTTTAATCTTACAGTACAGCACCTTGAAAAGTACAGTAGTACAGTACAACAGCTGGCATACAAGGGCCGGCATCAAGTGAATAGGCAAGAAGAGTTACTGACTGGAGGAGGGAGAGGAGGTGGGAGATGGTACAGCTGAAGGAGCATCAGCAAGAGGAGATGGAGGGTAAGCTGCAATTTCACTCATGCTTGATGCTGATGCCACAGATTCTGGTTCCTTGCTGTGTTCAATTCTATCTACACTCTTGGAAAAACGATCCAGTGATGTCTGTGTAGTAGCTCTTTTCTTCTCATCATGGATGACACGGTAGCACTGGATTGCACTCTGTCCGGCTGCTGCAACCTTTGTGGACCATTCTACTTTCAGGTCATATGCCTCCTCAAATAAAGACAATCCCCTTGCCATTTCCTGCATCATGAATCTCTTCTGTTTTTCAGTTACTTCTTCTTCCTCTTGTCTCTCTTCATCCTTTCTCTGGGCCACCAATTGCATCAGGCCTTTTTTGGAAAGCTCCTCGTGTTGCACAGCAAGGAGCTCAATATTTTAAGAACGAGTAAAATCTACAATTTTTCTTTTCTTCTTTTTTTACATATTTATTGCAGTATAATTGCTTTACAATGGTGTGTTAGTTCTGCTTTATAACAAAGTGAATCAGCCACACACATACATATGTTCCCATATCTCTTCCCTCTTGCATCTCCCTCAAACCAACCCTACCGATCTCATCCCTCCAGGTGGTCACAAAGCACCGAGCTGATCTCCCTGTGCTTTGCGGCTGCTTCCCACTAGCTATCTACCTTATGTTTGGTAGTCTACATATGTCCATGCCTCTCTCTCCCTTTGTCACAGCTTACCCTTCACCCTCCCCATATCCTCAAGTCCATTCTCTAGTAGGTCTGTGTCTTTATTCCTGTCTTACCACTAGGTTCTTCATGACTTTTTTTTCTTAAATTCCATATATATGTGTTAGCATATGGTATTTGGCTTTCTCTTTATGAGCTACTTCACTCTGTATGACAGACTCTTGGTCTATCCATCTCATTACAAATAGCTCAATTTCGTTTCTTTGTATGGCTGAGTAATATTCCATTGTACATATGTGCCACATCTTCTTTATCCATTCATTCAATGATGGACACTTAGGTTGTTTCCATCTATGGGCTATTGTAAATAGAGCTGCAATGAATATTTTGGTACATGACTCTTTTTGAATTATGGTTTTCTCAGGGTATATGCCCAGTAGTTGGATTGCTAGGTCATATGGTAGTTCTATTTGTAGATTTAAGATTTTAAGGAACCTCCATATTGTTCTCCATAGTGGCTGTACAATTTTTCCTTCTCAAGATTGCTTTGGCTATTCGGGGTCTTTTGTGTTTCCATAAAAATTGTGAAATTTTTTGTTCTAGTCTGTGAAAAATGCCATTGGTAGTTTGATAGGGATTGCGTTGAATCTGTAGATTGCTTTCGGTAGCAGAGTCATTTTCACAATATGGATTCTTCCAACCCAAGAACATGGTATTTCTCTCCATCTATTTGTATCATCTTTAATTTCTTTCATCAGTGTCCTAATTTTCTGCATACAGGTCTTTTGTCTCCTTAGATTTATTCCTAGATATTTTATTCTTTTTGTTGCAATAGTAAATGGGAGTGTTTTCTTGATTTCACTTTCAGATTTTTCATCACTAGTGTATAGGAATGCCAGAGATTTCTGTGCATTAATTTTGTATCCTGCTACTTTACCAAATTCATTGATTAGCTCTAGTAGTTTTCTGGTAGCATCTTTCGGATTCTCTATGTATAAAATCATGTCATCTGCAAACAGTGACAGCTTTACTTCTTCTTTTCCAATTTGGATTCATTTTATTTCCTTTTCTTCTCTGATTGCTGTGGCTAAAACTTCCAAAACTATGTTGAACAAGAGTGGTGAGAGTGGGCAACCTTGTCTTGTTTCTGATCTTAGTGGAAATGTTTTCAGTATTTCACCATTGAGGACGATGTTGGCTGTTGTTTAGTCATATATGGCCTTTATTATGTTGAGGAAAGTTCCCTCTATGCCTACTTTCTGCAGGGTTTTTATCATAAATGGGTGTTGAATTTTGTCGAAAGCTTTCTCTGCATCTATTGAGATGACCATATGGTTTTTCTCCTTCAATTTGTTAATATGGATTATCACATTGATTGATTTGCATATATTGAACAATCCTTGCATTCCTGGAATAAACCCCACTTGATCATGGTGTATGATCCTTTTAATGTGCTGTTAGATTCTGTTTGCTAGTATTTTGTTGAGGATTTTTCCATCTATGTTCATCAGTGATACTGGCCTGTAATTTTCTTTCTTTGTGACATCCTTGTCTGGTTTTGGTAACCAGGTGATTGTGGCCTCATAGAATGAGTTTCAGAGTGATCACCCTTCTGCTATATTTTGGAAGAGTTCGAGAAGGATAGGTGTTAGCTGTTCTCTAAATGTTTGGTAGAATTCGCCTGTGAAGCCATCTGGTCCTGGGCTTTTGTTTGTTGGAAGATTTTTAATCACAGTTTCAATTTTAGTGCTTGTGACTGGTCTGTTCATATTTTCTATTTCTTCCTGATTCAATCTTGGCAGGTTGTGTGTTTCTAAGAATTTGTCCATTTCTTCCAGGTTGTCCATTTTATAGGAATAGAGTTGCTTGTAGTAATCTCTTATGAACTTTTGTATTTCTGCAGTGCCAGTTGATACTTCTCCTTTTTCATTTCTAATTCTATTGAGTTGAGTCTTCTCTCTTTTTTTCTTGATGATTCTCGCTAATGGTTTATCACTTCTGTTTATCTTCTCAAAGAACCACCTCTTAGTGTTACTGATTTTTGCTATTGTTTCCTTCATTTCTTTTTCATTTATTTCTGATCTGATCTTTATGATTTCTTTCATTCTGCTATCTTTGGGATTTTTTTGTTCTTCTTCCTCTACTTGCTTTAGGTGCAAGGTTAGGTTGTTTATTTGAGATGTTTCCTGTTTCTTAAGGTAGGATTGATTGTATTGCTATAAACTTCCCTCTTAGAACTGCTTTTGCTGCATCCCATAGGTTTTGGGTCATCATGTCTCCATTGTCAATTGTTTCTAGGTATTTTTTGATTTCAACTTTGATTTCTTCAGTGA
Source organism: Delphinapterus leucas (assembly GCF_059928025.1). Classification (NCBI taxonomy): domain Eukaryota; kingdom Metazoa; phylum Chordata; class Mammalia; order Artiodactyla; family Monodontidae; genus Delphinapterus; species Delphinapterus leucas. The sequence continues at coordinate 35,743,437 of NC_143147.1, forward strand.
TCACTTCGTTATTAATATTGTATTGTTTAGACTCCATGTGTTTGTATTTTTTACAGATCTTTTCCTGTAATTGATATCTAGTCTCATAGCATTGTGATCCGAAAAGATACTTGATACAATTTCAATTTTCTTAAATTTACCAAGGTTTGATTTGTGACCCAAGATATGGTCTATCCTGGAGAATGTTCCATGAGCAATTGAGAAAAATGTGTATTCTGTTGGTTTTGGATGGAGTGGCCTATAAATATCAATTAAGTCCATCCTGTTTAATGTATCATTTAAAGCTTGTGTTTCCTTATTTATTTTCATTTTGGATGATCTGCCCATGGGTGAAAGTGGGGTGTTAAAGTCCCCTACTATGAATGTGTTACTGTCGATTTCCCCTTTTATGGCTGTTAGTATTTGCCTTACGTATTGAGGTGCTCCTATGTTGTGTGCATAAATATTTACAATTGTTATATCTTCTTCTTGGATCGATCCTTTGATCATTATGTAGTGTCCTTCTTTGTCTCTTCTAATAGTCTTTATTTTAAAATCTATTTTGTCTGATATGAGAATTGCTACTCCAGCTTTCTTTTGGTTTCCATTTGCATGGAATATCTTTTTCCATCTCCATACTGTCAGTCTGTATGTATCTCTAGGTCTGAAGTGGGTCTCTTGTAGACAGCATATATAATGGTCTTGATTTTGTATCCATTCAGCCAGTCTGTGACTTTTGGTGGGAGCATTTAATCCTTTTACATTTAAGGTAATTATCAATATGTATGTTTCTATTACCATTTTCTTAATTGTTTTGGGTTTGTTATTATAGGTCTTTTCCTTCTTTTGTGTTTATTGTCTAGAGAAGTTCCTTTAGCATTTGTTGTAAAGCTGGTTTGGTGGTGCTGAACTCTCTCAGCTTTTGCTTGTCTGTAAAGGTTTTAATTTCTCCATCAAATCTGAATGAGATCCTTGCTGGGTAGAGTAATCTTAGTTGTAGGTTTTTCTCCTTCTTCACTTTAAATATGTCCTCGCAGCCCCTTCTGCCTTGCAGAGTTTCTGCTGAAAGATCAGCTGTTAACCTTATGGGGATTCCCTTGTGTGTTATTTGTTGTTTTTCCCTTGCTGCTTTTAATATGTTTTCTTTGTATTTAATTTTTGATAGTTTGCTTAATATGTGTCTTGGCATGTTTCTCCTTGGATTTATCCTGTATGGGGCTCTCTGTGCTTCCTGGACTTGATTAACTATTTCCTTTCCCATATTAGGGAAGTTTTCAACTATAATCTCTTCAAATATTTTCTCAGTCCCTTTCTTTTCCTCTTCTTCTTCTGGAACCCCTATAATTTGAATGTTGGTGTGTTTAATGTTGCCCCAGAAATCTCTGAAACTCTCCTCAGGTCTTTTCATTCTTTTTTCTTTATTCTGCCATAGTTATTTCCACTATTTTTTCTTCCAGGTCACTTACCCATTCTTCTGCCTCAGTTATTCTGCTATTTATCCCACCTAGAGTGCTTTTAATTTCATTTATTGTGTTGGTCATTGTTGTTTGTTTCATCTTTAGTTCTTCTAGGTCCTTGTTAAATGTTTCTTGCATTTTGTCTGTTCCATTTCCAATATTTTGGGTCAACTTTACTGTCATTATTCTGAATTCTTTTTCATGTAGGCTGCCTATTTCCCCTTCATTTTTTAGGTCTAGTGGGTTTTTATCTTGCTCCTTTATCTGCTGTGTGTTTTTCTGTCTTCTCATTTTGCTTATCTTATTGTGTTTGTGGTCTCCTTTTGCAGGCTGCAGGTTTGTAGTTCCTATTGTTTTTGGTGTCTGTCCCCAGTGGCTAATGTTGGCTCAGAGGGTAATGTAGGATTTCTGGTGGAGGGGACTAGTGCCTGTGTTCTGGTGGATGAGGCTGGATCTTGTCTTTCTGCTGGGCAAGTCCACGTCTGGTGGTGTGTCTGTGGACTTATCATGATTTTAGGCAGCCTTTCTGCTAATGGGTTGGATTGTGTTCCTGCCTTGCTAGTTGTTTGGCATAGGGTGTCCAGCACTGTAGCTTGCTGGTCGTTGAGTGAAGCTGGGTGCTGATGTTGAGATGGAGATCTCAGGGAGATTTTCACCATTTGTTATTATGTGGAGCTGGGAGGTCTCTTGTGGACCAGTGTCTTGAAATTGACTCTCCCACCTCAGAGGCACAGCACAGACTCCTGGCTGCAGCACCAAGAGCCTTTCATCCACAGAGCTCAGAATAAAAGGAAGAAAAAATAGAAAGAAAACATTAGTAGAAGAAGAAAGAAAGAAAGACAGAAACAAACAAGGGAGGGAGGGAGGGAGTAAAGAAGGAAGGAAGGAGGGAAGGAAGGAAAAAAGAGAATAAAGTAAAATAAAATTAAGTAAGATAAAATATAATAAAGTTATTAAATTAAAAAAAATAATTATTAAGAAAAAGAAAGAAAAAAATTAAAAAAAAAAAGACGGATAGAACCCTAGGACAAATTTTAGAAGTAAAGCTATACAGACAAAAATCTCACACAGAAGCATACACATACACACTCACAAAAATAGGAAAATGGGAAAAAATCATAAATCTTGCTGTCAAAGTCCACCTCATTTTGGGATGATTCGTTGTCTAAAGGAAGGAAAGAAAGAAAGAAAGAGAGAGAGAGAGAGAAAGAAAGAAGATAAAATAAAATAAAGTTATTAAAATAAAAAAGATTATTAAGAAAAAAAAAAAAGGATGGATAGAACCCTAGGACAAATTGTGGAAGCAAAGCTATATAGACATAATCTCACACAGAAGCATACACATACACACTCACAAAAAGAGGAAAAAATCTTGCTCTGAAAGTCCACCTCCTCAATTTCGATGATTTGTTGTCTATTCGTGTATTCCACAGATGCAGGATACATCAAGTTGATTGTGGAGCTTGAATCCACTGCTTCTGAGGCTGCTGGGAGAGATTTCCCTTTCTCTCCTTTGTTCTCACAGCTCCCAGGGGCTCAGCTTTGGATTTGGCCCCGCCTCTGCGTGTAGGTCGCCAGAGGGCGCCTGTTCTTTGCTCAGACAGGACGGGGTTAAAGGAGCAGCTGCTTCGGGGTCTATGGCTCACTCAGGCCTGGGGGAGGGAGGGGCATGGGATGTGGGGCAAGCCTGCGGTGGCAGAGGCCGGCGTGACGTTGCACCAGCCTGAGGCGTGCCGTGCGTTCTCCCGGGGAAGTTGTCCCTAGATCCTGGAACCCTGGCAGTGGCGGGCTGCACAGGCTTCCCGGAAGCGGGGTGTGGATAGTGACCTGTGCTCGCACACAGGCTTCTTGGTGGCGGCAGCAGCAGCCTTAGCGTCTCATGCCCATCTCTGGGTTCCGCGCTTTTAGCAGCGGCTCGCGCCTGTCTCTGGAGCTCCTTTAAGCTGCGCTCTTAATCCTCTCTCCTCGTGCACCAGGAAACAGAAGGAAGAAAAAGTCTCTTGCCTCTTCGGCAGGTCCAGACTTTTACCTGGACTCCCTCCCGGATAGCCGTGGTGCACTAACCCCCTGCAGGCTGTGTTCACGCCCCCAACCCTACTCCTCTCGCTGCGCTCCAACCGAAGCCCGAGCCTCAGCTCCCAGCCCCTCCTCTCCCGGTGGGTGAGCAGACAAGCCTCTTGGGCTGGTGAGTGCCAGTTGGCACCGATCCTCTGTGTGGGAATCTCTTTGCTTTGCCCTCCGCACCCCTGTTGCTGTGCTCTCCTCTGCAGCTCTGAAGCTTCCGCCTCCGCCACCCGCAGTCTCTGCCAGCGAAGGGGCTTCTAGTGTGTGTAAACCCTTCCTCCTTCACAGCTCTCTCCCACTGGTGCAGGTCCCGTCCCTATCCTTTTTTCTCTGTTTATTCTTTTTTCTTTTGCCCTACCCAGGTACGTGGGGATTTTCTTGCCTTTTGGGAGGTCTGAGGTCTTCTGCCAGCGTTCAGTAGGTGTTCTGTAGGAGTTGTTCCATGTGTAGATGTATTTCTGGTGTATCTCTGCCCAGGGAGAAATTCCAGCAGCAGGTATGGGTGACACATCCTCATCTTTAGCAGATGGCAGACTGGCGACTCCTCATTTATCATCTCCTGCTGCTCGACTTTGCCATTCCACCCGCTTTGCTAACAATCTCCCCACTTGGAGAGTCAGTGCCTTTAAACTCCTTTTTTGCACAGTTTGCAATTTGTGCCTATAATAATTTTTGCCTTACTCCATTCTTTCAATTATTTTCACTTTTGTTTCCATCATTATCAGTTGGTGCTTCTTAGCAGTACCAGCTACATCACCATTGCTTTTATGCTTGCTTCTGGAATCCTGGGCTTGAAATAAAGATACTGTACTACTGTACTCTATACAGTACTGTGTAGTGAAGTACACAGAAGGAAAACCACTTTGTAGAGGATGCAAGCACATGACAGTATAAAATGTATGCTAGAAACGTGAACTAACTTACGTTATTGGACATGAAAATGCATGTTCACATCTTTGAAAGTTCACAACTTGAAGGTTCTTATGTAGGGGACTTATGGTATTAAGTGAATCAAAATGAGAAGCTTGGGCCTGTGACCTGGAACTATTTGCTGCAGTGCTTGCACATAAACCAATGTCTCCTTGAGTAACAAAATGCAAAGAAACTATGAGGGACTAAATGACTGCATACATGCACAGTTGGGGCAAATTATGGACAACTATATACAAAAAGACCAAAAGCCCAACTGCCACTTCTGAAAAAACAGGGTGTTGGGAGTAAAAGCAGGGTACTGTACATGCCCCCTGAACTCAACACCACCAAAGGGGTGGGCAGACCACCTAAGCCACCCCTCTGGCCCACCCCCTGTACACACCCTTACCTCACCCCATATAAGGAACCAGCTCGTCCCCCTCGGGGAGCAAGCAAGGGAACGTGTTACTTGTTTTTGCTCCCCCCTGCTGCAGCAGGGATCCCTTGCCTGAATTTCTTGTCTGGCCACGTATCAATTTCTATTAATTAAGGAAGGCCAAGAACTCTGTTCAGTAAAAAAATGAAGGAAATTTGCACTACTATCCAGAAAATACATGATAAATAGATTTTCTTAAACATTGACAAATCTACCCCTCATATTTCCTGTATAAACTCTTACTCAAATTATAAGTTACCCTATAAACATTTCCTGGCAAACCTGCATGGTATATCTTTTCTTAGGGGCATATCTGTGAGTATATAGAGAAGTAGTTTATCACTGTTGTTGTGATATGAATATTATGGGTATATGTCCCACCTTAGGTGATCATCAATGGTGATTTTGGACACACAATTTTACATTCTGGGGTCCAGTTTCCTCTTAAGTAAAATGAAATTTTAAGTTTAAATATATTGTAAGGTTTGCTTACAAATAATCATTCTATTTTCATTTAACTTAATCACAACACACATTAACTGGTAAAAGTGAAATGGTCCCCCAAATCATGGAGGTGAGATTAAAGATGAAATCCTTGAGAAATTTGGAGCCTGGGTCAAGGGGAGCAGGAGTTTGTATGAAGCAAGACAGTCAATAATCAGAATATTTTTAGAATTAACTTAGGAGTCTAAAAGATTTTTTTATACATACGGCTCTATTTCACTATATGCTGTAGTCATCATTCTTTATTTTAAAATTTTTATTTTATATTGGAGCATTGTTGATTAACAACATTGTATTTGTTTCAGGTAGACAGCACAGTGATTCAGTTATACATATACATGTATCGATTCTTTTTGTAGTCATCAGTCATTACTAGAAATTCCCATCAGACTCATCTAAAGAGCTTTTTGTGAAAAACACACAGATGTAAGACCTCACTAGTGAAGATTCTAATTTATTATGATATTGTCTTTCTTTATTATTTATTTTAAAACTCAAATAAAAATTCCTGTCACATACCATTCACCATTACTTAAGATTCTCTCCAAGAAGATTTGGGTCAGGAGATGGTGTTTTCATTCTGAAATGGATGTTATTGGCCAGAGGATATATTTAAAATACATAACCTGGCTTTTGAGGGGGGTGAAATTCTACAGGGTAGGGTTCTTTAACCTTCTGTATGTGCACAGTATTTTTGTGTGGGCTACTGCAAAGAGAGAAATGTTAGTGTTCTGCCAAACAGTGGCACTCATTAGGCAGAAATTCTTTGGTTTAAAGCAATAATTTTAATTAGCACAAGCTTATGCAAATATCAGTTTATATAAATGACTTCTTGAATTCCAATAAGAAGTAATAATGTCCTCAGTTACCAATATCTGAAAAGACATCTTTAGGTAGCAATTCAAAATAGAGAAAAAAGTAAAGGATTCAGTTGTATCATTAGCTCCAGCATATTTCTTAAATATTAAGATATTTTGTTATAGAAATTCCAAGTTCCCTCCAATCAGCAATTTGTCTTACAGTATCTTAGATTTAGCAAAATTTGTTGACAAAATAAAATTAAACTATGTTTGTAAGAGGCACTGAAAGATTAAAAGAGAAAATCCTGATCAACTACCTAAAATATAAAATTGTTCTAAGATAATTGTCCTGTTGTTCAAAAACAGTCAAGGAAAATTATTTCAAGAAATGTGGCAAAAGTTTAACATAATGATTATATAAAAGATAGATAAAAGTTTTACACAATAATATTAAGAAATGAATGTTTAAATAAGCAAGAAAAAATGATGAGAATATATAATAAATTTGAAGATTTCTGTAAACTATTAACCCTATTTTAATGAAATAAATGTGCATTTAAATAAGATATAATTTATTGTCACTAAATATGGAAAATCTAATTCTTAGTGCTGGTGGGGATACATGAACTTGCTATTGTCATATGTAGCTCAGCACATGGCAATAAAAAATTTTGTGACATTTTTGGAAAGAAATTTGCCATGTATTTCAAAATCCATGAAACAAGTCATATATTTTGCCTAAGAAGTTTATTGGCATTGAATTAAATTAATAATCAAAGAAGTTAAGTTATTGTAAAAGATAATTATGAATATAATACAATTTAAAACATGCATACAATGTAATGTGCAGCAAAGATGCCAAAAGTAAGCATATGAATATTCTATTTTTGACTATGCCAAAATAGTTATTCATATAAAGTCTAGAAGACAACTGATACAAAAATAAAAACAATGATTGTGTTAGGATTGTGGTGTCATGTGGGCTCCTCTCATTTGCCAAATTCTCCCTAATATTGTTATATAAATCTGATAAGGGTGACATAGACACAAGAAGAGAGCAGAGGTTCCAGGTGTTTTTTTCACTATATTCACTTACTTTGTGAGATAAAGGGCAATGGCAAAAGGGTGTGAGAATAAGAGAATGAACACATTCCTTAAAACTATACAGAGACGTCAAACTGGTCAGAAATAATTTGCTAAAATGTAGCGTGAGCCTTTTCTTGGTTTCTTTTTTATTGTTTCTATCACCTGCGGATTTGACATAACAAAATTATAATGATTCACAGCCATGCTAGAGAGAGGTTTATAATGTATACGGAAAAATCTTCATAAGGTTTGGAGCTTGCGGGTCTGTGCAAAACCATGGGAAATTGCTTCAGAGACCACACGGAAGTATGAGTGTGGGGGAGACTAAGCCAGAGACTAAGTGTGGGGGATACTATGGATAAAAGCAACTGAAATACAGTATTTAGAGTGACAGGTCACCATAGAAGTTGAAAAATGCATTTAGCTTATCCAGGTGTGCTGCATATACTCAATGTTGAGCAACTGTTAGTAAGCAAAGCACATATTATATTATGCTTTTTGGTGTTTTCATTATTTGTCTAGGGGATTAAGTAGAAATTTTCTCTTGAAAGAGAAAGTGTGTTAAACACATAAAAATAAACCAGATTAAGTTTCATCTCTGCCAGGTGAAAGACAGTATTAATATCTAATGGGATATTGAGCTCAAAAAAGCAGATACTTCATTGGATGGATAGAAAACCAGCTCTACATCCTGTCAAAGCACAAATTGTATCAATACAGAATGAGCTCCCACCTCTGGGTAGAGGGGTTTTTAGATTGAATTCCAATGAAAACTGGTATATCTTGGGCAATTTTATGCAACAGCCATTAAGGTGTACAAATACAAGAGGAGAAATAATTTAGTTTAATTTCTATAAGATACTTCTCAATTGCAAATCTCTTTTGGTCTAGAGCGAAAATTGTGTCCAGTCCTTTCGCCCAGACTTTTGGCCCAGAAAATTGATGATTTTATGAAGTAGGTGATGATTCTATAATTTGCAATCAAAAGTAGGGTTGGGCTGTCAATACCAGAGAATTTTGTATTTTCACTTGTTGGAAAGGTCAACAGCGAAATTCTTTTGGGGGTTAATTTTACAAATGCATAAATGGGAACATAGTGGTGAAATAGCTTGTTCAAGTTTACATGTCTAATTATGGTATAAGGAGGACTAGAAACTTACAACTTCTCTAAATTAATTAAACTTTGAAAACTCTTGTATGAATTTTTAAAAAGTACATTTATGTGAGACTTAGCTTCAGAAAAGATTGGCTGCATTTTGCTTGTGGGAGATGAACAGGGATTGTCATTGACTGGTAACTGGCTTTATGATAAAAATAAGAAGAACGCCTCATTTCTCTGGACTGGCAACAGTGGACTTTCAAACTACAAGCAGACCTATTTATTATGTTAATAAAGAAAGAACAAACTCTCTTCACTAAGCCACTAAGGTGGCTCTTAGTTATGACAGAGAGTAAAATAAAATCCAATGGGATAAAAGTCAGAAGGATTTCATGATTCTCCATGAAGATATTAAAAAAATGGTTGGAGAGGGACTTCCCTGGTGGTACAGTGGTTAAGAATCCACCTGCCATTGCAGGGGACATGGGTTTGAGCCTTGGTGCATGAGGATCCCACATGCCATGGAGCAACTAAGCCCGTGAGCCACAACTGCTGAGCCCACTCACCACAACTACTGAGCCCTGCATGCCTAGAGCCCATGCTCCACAGCAAGAGAAGCCACTGCAATAAGAAGCCCGTGAATTGCAAGGAAAAGTAGCCCCCACTCGCCACAACTAGAGAAAGCCCATATGCAGCAATGAAGACTCAACACAGCCAAAAATAAATACATAAATAAATATATAAATTTATTTAAAAAATGGTTGGAGAAAATATGCAATACTGACAAATAGAAGACACATTTGAAAGGTAAACTAATTAATATATTCATGATGATGAACTCAGAGCTATCACTTATGGCATGAGAAATAAACAAAAGAGTTAACCACAGACCCCTTCCTAAAGACATTGTTTTGTGAATTATTGTGACCCAATACAACTGGTAAAATTCCAGAAATCATCACAATGATTGTTAGAGACTAAAGAAAAATCATGGTTCTCCCATATATAGGCTCTCCTTACCAATTATATTTTCATTCAATGACTTTGCAATGGACAGATATTCAACAAATATTTATCAAGCATTTTCTGTGTTGGGTTAGGCACCATAAATACTGAGTGAAAAGTGCACAGCTTTTAACCTTAAACTTATATATTTATGTGAATATTTGTAAATAATATATGAAAGGGAGAAGAAAATGGATAATTGAGGAATAATGGGAAGAACTGTGTTATAAAAAAAATTGTGGGAATGAGATGAAAACAAATGAAGCTGACTAAGAGGATCAAAGAGAAAAGAGCAGATGAACTCAATCTGTCAATTATATGGCCACTGCAACTACAACATATTCTAAGAGAAACATTGCTACTCACTGCTTAAGGCACAACCCTACAATGATTATTCAAATCATTTCACCTGAATACTGTTTATTAAATCAGCGTTTGCCACCTGAGCCAAGTGTAGTTAATAAGATAGCCAACTAAATATGATGTGAACAATGAAAAAGAATGAGCTGAGACAACCATATTCTCTCCTTGGAATTATATTAGGAAAATCAGAAAATTTTAAGAAATTAACAACATAAACTAAAAATTCCAGAGAGAGGACAGTGAATTGAATTGGGGCTATTAATAATTGTGATACACCAAAGGAATGAGGAAACAGACACTATGGAGTGGTACTTGATATGAAGAGTAGAAGAGAAAAAAGTCAGTAGACAATGAGAAGAAAATAAAATCAACAAGCAGAAATTTCCTCCCTTCCTTCCTTCCTTCTTTCCTTCCTTCCTTCCTTCCTTCCTCCCTTCTTTCTTTTTCTTCCTTCCTTCCTCCCTTCCTTCCTTCCTTCCTTCCTTCCTTCCTCCCTTCTTTCTTTTTTCCTTCCTTCCTTCCTTCCTTCCTTCCTTCCTTCCTTCCTTCCTTCCTTCCTTTCTTTCTTTCTTTCTCTTTCTTTCTTTCTTCCTTTCTTCCTTTCTTTCTTTTCTTTCCTTCTCCTTTCCTTCTGTCCTTCCTTTCTTTCCACCCTCCCTTTCTCCCTTGTCCCTGTCCATTCTTCCTTTCTTTTCTAATTGAGGAAAAGAAACCCACACAACATTAAATTTTCCATCTTAACCATTTTTAAGTATACAGTTCAGTAGTGTTAAGTATTTTACATTGTTTGCAACATAACTCTAGAACTTTTTCACCTTGCAAAACTGAAGCTCTATACTCACTAAACACTATTTACCCCTCCTCCTGCCAAGACCTTGGCAACTACATTTCTACTCTCTGTTTCCATGATTTTGACTACTTTAGATACTTCATAGGAGTGGAATTATACAACATTTGTCCTTTTATGTCTCTATAGATTTTGTGAGTTGTGTGTTTTTCCAGTGACTGATAAAACTTGGGTACATATGCATCCTTAGAACAGGTATGAAAATAAATATACACCCTTGAGATACAAAACAATACCAAATAAACACAAGTAGTATCCAAGTAGAAAGATTTTCCTATTAAGTCAAGGAAATAATTGAAACATAAAATTTGAAATGCTTATTTATTCAATAAAATAATATTTTGGGGGCAGTACATGGGCCCGAAAGGTATATTAGGTATTGGTGTTTAGGGAGATTAAAATAAACATATCCTACTTTCACTTTGTGCTGGGAGGGGAACACTTAAAAAATTCCGTATTGATTTTAAAATAAGTTTAATGTATTTTAACTGAGCTTGGAAACTTGAGGGAGAATGCAACTAATGATGGATTTTTTAATAATGTTTTCATAAAATATTAAAATAGGTCTTAGTTCCACACATCTTTCACAATGACAATATTCCTTGCTAGATTAATCTTAAAATAAACTTGATATATTGTAATCCTGTGTAAAGGTTTCAAATATTCATTGTAATGTATTTTAGCAAAATATAGAAATGATGGCTTTTTTTAAACAGTTCTATACATAGATAGATACTGCTGAACTCACCAGCTATTATAGAACTGAGCTTATCAACTGTCTTGCAAGCTTTTAAAGATTCCTCCTTTTCATCATGCTAAACATTTTAAATCTCCTCTGCTTTGGCAAAACTAGACTATCTCACACACTGTGAGAATTTGTAATTAAAGTTTACTTGGAAAACATATTAAGTGCTATTAGGAGCTTTTGTGCAATGCTAATGAATATACTGTATTTAACCATCATCAGACAAATCAGATACAAGAAGCTAATATTCTAAAGTAAGCAATTTTTAATAATGCAGATGTGCTCAAAATTATGGTATTGGCATTATAAGATGTAGAATAATTGCATGCCATTTATGTTAAATTGATTTTTTTTTAAACTTCTCACTAGTGACATAGTCGTAGGATAGCTGTTAAAGCAAACTTCTAACACACGACCTTTGGGGAAACTGTTTGAATTATAATGACAGAAAAAAAGAGTTTGTAAAGAAAAAATATTATTTAATTATGTGAAAGACTTTCCACAAAGCATTGACTGCTAAATACTTGGAAGGTCTTGTTCTGGTCTTTTTAGGATCATTGTGAGCCTATTCAAGTGAATGACCTCTAGACCTGGAACTGTTGGGCCAGATGATAAGGGAAAGAGAGTAGCTAAATTTAGGTAATGCATAAGATCAGTTGTGCATGCAGATGGATGGTATAAGTTATTGGGGCTGGGTCAGAGAGAAAGAAATGCTGAGATGAGCAGAAATAATGTTTGGCTCCTTCTGGGACATCATATCCTCTCCTGAGGAATCAAGGTCAAAAGGGTAAGATTCTCTGTAAGCAGAGAAGTAAGTAGTACACAGATTTCTCTGACGTACTGGACTAGGGAACACTTCATGCAAAAATAATCCATACTCTCGATAATTTTTGAAAAAATGTATCCCTAAATGAAACATTTATTCTCTGACACTTGCTGCTCTCTCTAATTGTTAAGAAGTGTTGCTCATTAATGCTACACTTAGGGCCCAAGTCATTATCCTCTTATTAGAATAGAAAGTCTGACATGGGGTCGAGAAATGGGGCCCCAGGAGCTCTAAAATACTGATTATAGAGGACCTCACTTTTCCTTTTTTTTGATAATTAATTCATATACAAGTAGTTTGTTCTTCCTGTGTTTGATGTAAGATTAAGGCCTATACACTCATAATGGCATCAGTTTTATTTTGCCATCATAGACTTTTCATGCTAACAGGGGTCTTAGAAGCCAGCTGGTCTTTACTTCTCACCTGAGTGATACTCAGGCATGCTAATACTTCCAGACCTAGAAATCAAGTTCCTCTCAATTCACTGACCCTTCCTTATTACTCTTTCTCCAGAAATGAGAGTAGGAAAAAATCTTGAAAAGCTCAGAGGTGAGTATTGGACTCAATTCTCTAAATGTATTGGGTCTTATGAAAGATCTTGAAGAGAGAAAGGTGAGATATATTTGAGCAATGGCTCAGACAAGTTAATCAAACATAATAGAATATATAGGTCAATGAAAATCTTCTCTAAAGTACAAACTGTAGAAGTACCAAGACCTATTTTGAAATATAGTTATGCTAGGCTTAAGCAAAATGATCACTAAAATGTTTATTTAAATTAATTCCATACTGCAAAGAAATTGATCTGATAGGTTCAAAAATGTAAACTTAACATATGTGTTAATTTTTTGCAAACTATTAAATAAAACATATTTGTAAAAAGAAGTGGAAATCATCAGACAAAGTTGTTTGAAGAACCTATGGAACACTTTAGAAACTAGTCCAATTCTTTCATTTTATTCATAAAGAGGTTAAGTCTCTTAGATGTAAAACCAGTTGTGCTAAGTCACAGCAAGCCAGAATATAACCTTAAGTTTCCCGATATTATGCTAAGACAAAATCAATCAAGGTATTTTTCTTTTCAAAATACAGAAATGAGGAAGAGGAGTATGAAAGAAGACACAAAGACACAGTGTAATGCAGGATCAAGGTGGGTAGCATCAAAATGAGGACTTTGATAAACTTAGAAGGACCTGAAAAACTAAAGAAAAAGAAAATTATGTTAAGAAAGTTAAGGCCAAAAATCATAAGAGGTCTTAATTAAAGATGTTGGGAAATTTTCCAGAAAATCTGAATCAGTATAAGGAGTAATAGAGCGCAAGAATGCAAATTCTCATTCTGGGCATTAATTTTTTCTCTTTCCAGCCCACAGATAAAATAGGAGACAAGCTCAGAGCCTCTGAATTTTAATGTCAGTTCTGTCTGAGCAGGAATTAAAATGTATAGAATTCTTGAGTCTACAATCTTTTAGAGGACTCAGAAAATCAGAATTCCGAAATTCTACACACTGTTAATTACTAAACTAGAAACAAAATACATTAAAGAACAAAGTTACTCTTTTTTTTCCCCCTTTAACCTCATGAGTAAAGAACATGAAATAGCTATACATGCCAGTGTATGTTTGCCATAGTATTTATGTAGACATAAGTCCTCTATGCTAATAAGAAACTAAAAAAAAAAAAAATTGGAAATAAAGAATAGCCAAATAATTATAATTATCTTCTTGTTTTGTTGCAAAATATAAGGACTTTCATTCAGAACAAAATTTTCTATTTTTATATTGAATTTAAAAGATACTTTTTTATAAAAATCCTGAGAGTTAGCTAGTTTAATTTTTAGCTATAAGTTCTGTGATGAAGTTGCAGGGTTTCAATTTTCAAAGGGCAATAAACATATATAATTCAATACAATTTTTATGTTAACTTTGGTATAATAAATACCACTGCAATAGTTTCAGAAATGCTTCCTGTCAATCTGCAGCCTCTGGGGTAGGTTATTATTAAAATACACAATATTATTATATGTCATGTTAAAAAAATGACCTATAATATATTGATCCGAACTCCAGCATCTATAATTGTTTGACCATAACTGAACTAAAATTTAAACAAACACACATGCTCTTACACACACACACACACACACACACACACACATGTTTTCACCCTCACCTTAGGAATAATAATTATTCTAAGCAAATTAATAGGGTAAACTAATTTACGGAAGAAATGACCATTTCGTGTATACTGCCTTTCAGAATTTCAGCATACAAATTATTTGTATTCAAAGAAATATTCCCCATGAAAATCTATTATATCTAAGGAAAGACCTCTACTTAGTAACTTGTAAGTGTTTTAAGCAACTATGTATCTTGAAAATATAGATCAACTGTCTCGAGTAATCTCTTAAAATTCAGTCCCTCAGTTTTCATGGATTTTTTAGGGTTTCTTATGATTCCAAATTCCTTCTTAATTTTCTTAGGATGAATAATAATTTAGAAATACATTAGAGCTTTCAATTTAAATATTGTTTAAGTGTTAAATACTTAAGGCATTTTTTTTTCTTTTTCATGATATCCTGGATATGGAAAAACAAAATGAAGTCACATTAGAAACAGTTGCTGGTTATGCTTGCTTTACAAAATAATGAATGGTTTCTGTGTGATTGAGACATTCTTCCTTGGTATTTTTATCTAGAGGAAAATTCTAAAAGCAGCTACATTTTATGTCATGACTCAAAATCTTAATATCAGTGAGAGACAAATGGAAGTCATCCTGATGTCAAACAGTCTCAAATTGTATTAAATGATGGGGTTAACAATGGGAAAGTGCTCCAAAAGAAAGAAAAAAAAAACCCACAAATTTTGGAAGTTTAATGGGCCTAAAATCTCTAAAAATCTGTGTACTTTATTCAATTCAAGTATTTTGGACATGTTCTTTTTATCTTCAGTGCACAAATACTTAGTCATAGGTACAGTGTAAGTGCTGCATATTTTACAGAACCAGAAAAGCAAATTTAGCCATGATCAAGTATTTCAGCACCCAAGATAGTTTATTTTCCTCAAAGGTAGAATGAGATAAAAGAATGATGGAGTACCAGCATATCAGTCTATTATCAGATGTTATAAATATGTTGTCTACATTGATTTTGTTCTCTATAGGAGCTAACGCATGCTTTCAAATTTATCAAGAGGACTTTAAAAGGAAATATAAAATCTACAAAATATATATCTCCATGAAATTTTATAACAGCAAATCCATGGTCACTGAACTGAAGAAATGACAGTCTATATTTTATATGATATTTAATTTAAGTCCTCCATTGCCCTTTAACACATAACACCCAACCATAAAGTCTAATTTTCTACTGTTTCAATAATTTTAACATGGTAAAGAACAAAAAGTTACAACTATTTATATTGCCTTAAGAATAAAAATCAATTTGCCTTAGTCAAAGACAATATAAAACTAATTAATTGAAATATGATTAAAAAAAACTTTTGGTATCAGTAAACGAGGTTTAAAAGAAAAGATTTCTATGGTCTCAGAGCTGAAATACCAACTAAAACATCTTTGAAACAAATTCTACATCTAAATCTTAAGACATCTTGTGACTTATGTAAGATTTGGAAAAGAATGGTGTAATCTAAATAGTCATATTAATTAAGGTATATTAATAAAAAAGAATGGATTTTCTAGAAAGTGAATAATTTAAAAAAAGTTTTTGTACTTCTGATTATATGGCACTCTTAAAGTCTTTTTCACTTCAAATGTGGAATTAGACCCTATAAGAAGCATAGTTTTATTACATATTACAGCTTGCAGGAAGTAAAGTATCAACCTTCCTTCCCCAAAGGGCTGGGGAATGGTATCTGAGCAGGGAGCAGTAAAAACACACAGTTAGGTAATCTTGAGGGAAAATATTTATATAATACCTACTGTTATTCAAAGACTGAGCTGTAAGTCAGTGGCAAAATGGGACAACTGTACTTAAAACTTCTCTTCTTCCACTAAACTGGGTAAACTAAACAGGCACTAAAATGGCCCCCACTTTAGTAGCAGCAGCATGAATCCTAGAAGAAGCAAAGGGTTAAGAACATCATTTAGGCTGCAAGGATTCCCATGAGTTTTAATGAACAAAATTTGCACTAACAAATTAAAAAAAAATAGGGGGATTCCCTGGTGGTGCAGTGGTTGAGAGTCTGCCTGCCGATGCAGGGGACATGGGTTTGTGCCCCAGTCCGGGAGGATCCCGTGTGCCGTGGAGCGGCTGGGTCCGTGAGCCATGGCTGCTGAGCCTGTGTGTCTGGAGCCTGTGGTCCACAATGGGAGAGGCCACAACAGTGAGAGGCCTGCTTACCACAAAAAAATGAAAAAAAAAAATTAGGAAAAAACAAGGAAAAGAGTGAGTGAGATTCAGCAGGAAAATAAGTATACTGAGACTCAGGATACAAACTCATTTAAAATACAACAGATTTCAGATTAAAATATAAAATAAATGGGTTCAGAGTTATTTGCAATATGATAGGAGAAATACCAAAATTGATGAAGCAGCAAGAGTCTACAATTAATGAACAAAGATATTTGAAAAATAATCAAATACAACTTTTGGAAGAAAATATGATTATTAATATGAAACAATAAATGGATGGGTTAACAACAGATAAGTTAAGCTAAACAGAGAATCAGTGAACTAGACTACAGAGAATTACTACTAGGAATGCATTAGTCAAGAAGATATAAAATATAAAAATAAATGTAAAATATGCAGAATAAAAGTTCTAATCATCATGCGGTCTTAGAATATACAAAGAGATGTTGAGTTTTTCTTTATTTGTTTAAAACTAGTGAAGTACTTTAACACAAAAAAATGAAATATATATAATATATATATATATAATAAGACCCTAATATAAGATAAGCAAAATACATAGAAAAAAATCATTTCAAAAAATATTCCATTAAAAATGCAAAGCATCAGAGATGAATGAAAAAATCTAAACTTGAAGCCAGAGAGAAAGAGGGACAAATAACAAAAAAATCAGATCACTTACAAAGCAATGACAATTAGACTGTCAACTGACTTCTTAATAGCAAAAAGAAACAAATAGGCAATAGAATCCAATCTTCAAAGTTACGAGTGAAAGTCACTATCAACCTGGAATTATTTACTAGCAAAGCTATATTTTAAAAATAATACTTATCATTTCTAGGTAAATGAAATAATCATGATATGTAATGAAGTGTAGCTTAGAAGGAAATTCATAGCATGAAATGTTTATATTTAAAAAGAACACAGAAAACTAATAAGCTAAATGTCTGGACTGAGATTTTAGGAAAAATACAGAATAAACCTACAGAAATCAAAAGTAATGATATTAATGACAATGGAGACATGATGACTCAAAATCTATGGGATGCAACAAAAACATTTCTAAGAGGGAAGTTTATAGCAATACAATCCTACCTTAAGAAACAGGAAACATCTCGAATAAACAACCTAACCTTGCACCCAAAGCAATTAGAGAAAGAAGAACAAAAACACCCCAAAGTTAGCAGAAGGAAAGAAATCATAAAAATCAGATAAAAAATGAATGAAAAAGAAATGAAGGAAACAATAGCAAAGATCAATAAAGCTAAAAGCTGGTTCTTTGAGAAGATAAACAAAATTGATAAACCATTAACCAGACTCATCAAGAAAAAAAGGGAGAAGACTGAAATCAATAGCATTAGAAATGAAAAAGGAGAAGTAACGACTGACACTGCAGAAATACAAAAGATCATGAGAGATTACTACAAGCAACACTATGCCAATAAAATGGACAACCTGGAAGAAATGGACAAATTCTTAGAAAGGCACAACCTGCCAAGATTGAATCAGGAAGAAATAGAAAATATGAACAGACCAATCACAAGCACTGAAATTGAAACTATGATTAAAAATCTTCCAACAAACAAAAGCCCAGGACCAGATGGCTTCACAGGCGAATTCTATCAAACATTTAGAGAAGAGCTAACACCTATCCTTCTCAAACTCTTCCAAAATATAGCCGAGGGAGGAACACTCCCCAACTCATTCTACGAGGCCACCATCACCCTGATACCAAAATCAGACAAGGATGTCACACAGAAAGAAAACTACAGGCCAATATCACTGATGAACATAGATGCAAAAATCCTCAACAAAATACTAGCAAACAGAATCCAACAGCACATTAAAAGGATCATACACCATGATCAAGTGGGGTTTATTCCAGGAATGCAAGGATTGTTCAATATATGCAAATCAATCAATGTGATAATCCATATTAACAAATTGAAGGAGAAAAACCATATGGTCATCTCAATAGATGCAGAGAAAGCTTTCGACAAAATTCAACACCCATTTATGATAAAAACCCTGCAGAAAGTAGGCATAGAGGGAACTTTCCTCAACATAATAAAGGCCATATATGACAAACCCACAGCCAACATCGTCCTCAACGGTGAAAAACTGAAAGCATTTCCACTAAGATCAGAAACAAGACAAGGTTGCCCACTCTCACCACTCTCATTCAACATAGTTTTGGAAGTTTTAGCCACAGCAATCAGGGAAGAAAAGGAAATAAAAGGAATCCAAATCGGAAAAGAAGAAGTAAAGCTGTCACTGTTTGCAGATGACATGATACTCTACATAGAGAATCCTAAAGATGCTACCAGAAAACTACTAGAGCTAATCAATGAATTTGGTAAAGTAGCAGGATACAAAATTAATGCACAGAAATCTCTGGCATTCCTATATATTAAGGATGAAAAATCTGAAAGTGAAGTCAAGAAAACAGTCCCATTTACCATTGCAACAAAAAGAATAAAATATCTAGAAATAAACCTACCTATGGAGACAAAAGACCTGTATGCAGAAAATTATAAGACACTGATGAAAGAAATTAAAGATGATACAAATAGATGGAGAGATATACCATGTTCTTGGATTGGAAAAATCAACATTGTGAAAGTGACTCTACTACCCAAAGCAATCTACAGATTCAATGCAATCCCTATCAAACTGCCACTGGCATTTTTTCACAGAACTAGAACAAAAAATTTCACAATTTGTGTGGAAACACAAAAGACCCCGAATAGTCAAAGCAATCTTGAGAACGAAAAATGGAGCTGGAGGAATCAGGCTTCCTGACTTCAGACTATACTAGAAAGCTACAATAATCAAGAGAGTATGGTACTGGCACAAAAACAGAAATATAGATCAATGGACAAGGATAGAAAGTCCAGAGATAAACCCACGCACGTATGGTCACCTTATCTTTGATAAAGGAGGCAGAAATATACAGTGGAGAAAGGACAGCCTCTTCAATAAGTGGTGCTGGGAAAACTGGACAGGTACATGTAAAAGTATGAGATTAGATCACTCCCTAACACCATACACAAAAATAAGCTCAAAATGGATTAAAGACCTTAATGTAAGGCCAGAAACTATCAAACTCTTAGAGGCAAACATAGGCAGGACACTCTATAACATAAATCACAGCAAGGTCCTTTTTGACCCACCTCCTAGAGAAATGGAAATAAAAACAAACAAATGGGACCTAATGAAACTTAAAACTTTTGCACAGCAAAGGAAACCATAAAAAAGACCAAAAGACAACCCTCAGAATGGGAGAAAATATTTGCAAATGAAGCAACTGACAAAAGATTAATCTCCAAAATTTATAAGTAGCTCATGCAGCTTAATAACAAAAAAACAAACAACCCAATCCAAAATTGGGCAGAAGACCTAAATAGACATTTCTCCAAAGATGTACAGACTGCCAACAAACACATGAAAGAATGCTCAACAACACTAATCATTAGAGAAATGCAATCAAAACTACAATGAGGTATCATCTCACACCAGTCAGAATTGCCATCATCAAAAAAATCTAGAAACAATAAATGCTGGAGAGGGTGTGGAGAAAAAGGAACCCTCTTACACTGTTGGTGGGAATGTATATTGATACAGCCACTGTGGAGAACAGTATGGAGGTTCCTTAAAATACTTCAAATAGAACTACCATATGACTCAGCAATCCCACTATTAGGCATATACCCTGAGAAAACCATAATTCAAAAAGAGTCATGTACCAAAATGTTCATTGCAGCTGTATTTACAATAGCCTGGAGATGGAAACAACCTAAGTGTCCATCATCAGATGAATGGATAAAGAAGATGTGGCACATATATACAATGGAATATTACTCAGCCATAAAAAGAAACGAAATTGAGCTATTTGTAATGAGGTGGATAGACCTAGAGTCTGTCATACCGAGTGAAGTAAGTCAGAAAGAGTGAGACAAATACCGTATGCTAACACATATATATATGGAATTTAAGAAAATAAAATGTCATGAAGAACCTAGTGGTGAAACAGGAATAAAGATGCAGACCTACTGGAGAATGGACTTGAGGATATGCGGAGGGGGAAGGGTAAACTGTGACAAAGCAAGAGAGAGGCATGGACATATATACACTACCAAACGTAAGGTAGATAGCTAGTGGGAAGCAGCCGCAAAGCACAGGGAGATCAGCTCGGTGCTTTGTGACCGCCTGGAGGGGTGAGAGGGAGGGAGATGCAAGCGGGAAGAGATATGGGAACTTATGTATATATATAACTGATTCGTTTTGTTGTGAAGCTGAAACTAACATACCATTGTAAAGCAATTATACTCCAATAAAGATGTTAAAAAAAAAAAAAAAGGATCTGCCTGCCAGTGTGGAGGACATGGGTTCAATCCCTGGTCCAGGAAGATCCCACATGCTGTGGAGCAACTAAGCCCGTGCACCACAGATACTGAGCCTGTGCTCTAGAGCCCGTGCTCCACAACAAGAGAAGCCCCTGCAATGAGAAGCCCATGCACCGCAACCAAGAGTAGCCCCAATTCACTGCAACTAGAGAAAGCCCACACGCAGCAATGAAGACCCAATGCAGCCAAAAATAAATAAATAATTAATTAATTAAAAAAGAATTTATAAAGTTAATATCTTTCACCTTGGTATTAGTCATCTTTTGCTGTAATAATGCTGGGTAACAAACTACTGCCAAAAAAAAATGTAATGATATTAAAATTTTGAGCAAAACTGAAGAAAACAAAAAGAGTATGTAATAGAGAGAATGAAAAAATTAAAAAGTGGTTATTTGAAAGACTAACAAAATAAGTGAAACAGTGGTAAAATTTATTAAGAATAAAAGTGAAGAAGTATAAGTACATAAATAATGAGAAAGAGGACATAACTAGAAATATGCCGATGATTAGAAAGATAATATGTTACCACAAAGAACAACTTTTACACTTAAGTTCTAAAAATTAGATAAAAATGTATGAATTCCTAGAAAATTTTACTTCCTATAACTAACTCAAGAAGAAATATAGAGGCAGAATAAATATAAAGCCTGAAGTAATAAAAAGTCAAAAATACTTTTACAAAAGTAACATCTCACTGAGAATTTTACAAGTAGTTTCTATTTTTAAGAAACTTTAAAGAGACAGATCATTTCAATGTATACATCATCTATGTAATAGAAAATGAGAAGATTGTCTAACATGAGGCCACTGTAAACTTGAAACCAAAATCAGACCAGAACAGTAAGAATTTTAAAAATCACAGATAATTCATGAATATGAATATGAAATTAAATCAAATAGCTTGGAAGACAGATTAATATCCTTATCCTTCTTAGTCCTCAAAATTGGTATATTACATAACAGAAATTTTACAGATATGATTTTAAAAATCTTAAGAGGGGCACACATGCTCTGCAGACTCAGGCTCCACAGCAGCTCCCGAGTGCCTCTGTAGGTCAGTGGAGCCACCACTGTAGTGAAAGCAGCCACATCCTGGCCCCCAGAGCCACTGTAGCTCCATGCACACATGAGATCCAGACTGGGGCTCTGCAACTGCTCCACAGGCATCCATCCTCAGTCTAAACCCTGACTCCATGGCCACTCCATGGATGTCTGTGCATCAGACACTCATGCCACAACCTCCACTAATGTGTCTGTGAAGAAGTCCAGGTGTACAGAGGGAGTCCCTCAGCTATGAATTTTCCCATGGGAGAAAAAGAGATCAGGAGGACCCCAGCAGCCTTTGCCACCAACAAGCCCAACAGTCCTTTTCCACAGCCTTGGCCACTGAAGATCCCTGCAATCTTCACCATTACTGACCTTAGCTGATGGAGCTGCATGGAGACTAAGCTGCTGTACACACCCCAAGCCAGGACCAGAGCACCCCATGTAGCAGGGCCCTCACACCCACCTGTAGCTGAAGGCTTTCCTTCATAGCCCTCAGAAGAAGGAATATTTTTGGGTTATCTAGTTTACAATATGGCTAAAATTCGAATTGCTCATTCATTCTTCAGTCACACCAATATCGTGTCCACCACACTGAGACTGCTTGTACTGGAACGTTAATTACAAGCACTGTGTTGTTAAGTCTGATCAGGACTACTCTGTTCTCCTTCACATGAGTAATGGACAATACTCAAAGGCTTTGGTCTTCTTTTGTTCCTTCTTGAAACACTCCTTTCCTTGCTTCAATGAAAATACTCGCTTCCAATTTTTATTCTTTTTCACCAGCCTATCCTTTTCAGTTTTTTTGTTGTTGTTGTTGCAAATTTCACTTCTTCTTTTCTCTACATTCTTACCCAAGTTAATACCATTTAGTTTTCACAATTTCATGCCATCCAAATGCAGATGACTACCAAATTTACATCTTGAACCTATTTCTCTTCTCTGAGTCCTAAACTCTTATTTCCTACTTTATACCTTTCAACTTTTAGATCTGATTTCTAAATTTCTATTCTAGTACCTACTTTTTACCACTTAATTCAGACTTCCCCTTCCTGATAAGTGATAGTACCATAAACATACTTTGGTTAAAGCAGAAACCTGAGGTTTATACTAGATTGATTTTTTTTTCCCTTATCCTCCAAGTCACTAGTAAATTTTGCCTTTCTACTCCCACAATAAACCTACATCTATCCAGTTGTTTCCATCTCCACTGACTCTGAGATCCAATTCCATCATTTAATCTTTTGTAATTTTGAGACAATGATTTTAGAACAATGTTATTGCATATTATCTATAAAAGCAGCATTGTGCATCGAGATGCATAAATGAAAAACATCACATGGAAAACTATCTTTTGGAATAGGATTATAGATTATTTTTATTTTCTGTTTTGTTTTTTCTTATTTTTTATAAATAATATAATAATTATAATCAGGAAAATAGATGATTAAAACAAATTCAAAACTTTTCTTGAAGCCAGATATCTGGGGTATCATTCCTTTTCATAACTTAACCAATTTCACACATATCCCCCAGCTCAACTGGTTTAATGCCTAGACATATATGGTAACATGAGAAAAACAAAGTATTTACATTCTCACATGTGAATTGAGGATTAATGAAGGTCTAATCCTAATTTTCAAGATTTGGGCTTGATAGTATAGATGGAAATGGGTTACCTTTGAAAATCAGGATTGTGACATGTGTGATTGACTATATGCATGTGGTTAAAAAATTAAGAAAATCATGAAATTTTTTGATTTACAAGATCATATGTGGCTTGGACATTGCTCTGTTTTTCAGTTATATTCACTAAAATTGTATTCTCCATCTGACAGTGGTCTTATGGTGTTTATTTTATATTTATGCATGTTAGCTTCAAAAGACCAATGTTGATTATTTTCATTGCCTATAATAGTCTTTTAATGGAAAGCATTATTTTGAATTATGAGCAATCTATTATATATTTTGAAATGCATTGCTTTAAATGACTGCTAATAATTCTGTGGCAGTTCATTTCAGATGCTAAAATATATAACAGCTGTTATGTTAGAATTGAATGATATTACAGTCACTTGATAAGTTTATTAAACACCAAGAAGCTTAAATACTAAATATGTGATTGGTGGAATAATTTACTTAATGTGGTGAGCCAGTGTGGAGAAATGGAACGCATGAAGATGTTGATAAAAGACAGATACGGATTTGAATCCTCCCACTTATTGTCTGTGTGACCTTAAGCAGGTTACTTAGCCTCCCTGATCATGTCTATAAAATTTGGAAAATAATTCTTACATTTTAGCATTGTTATAAGGATCAGAGAAAATTTATGTAAAATGCCTGGTTTATAGTAATTTACACCTTCCTGACTACTGCTAATCTATTAATTTAAATGATGCCGTACATGTAACTCTAATACACTGGCATCTACCATCTCATTAGATGAGCATATTATTAGTCAATCCTCACTGGCTGTGTTGATATCTGCCTCTCCTCAGTGGCTTCACGGCACTTTAGATGAAGACTGTGTTGGATATTTGAGAGAAGGAAAGGAGAGAATTACACATATAAACACACTCAGCCCAGTGTAATAGGGAGGAAGCCCATGCATACTCTAGAGACATTTTCTGCAGATCTTTCACCAATATACAGAGTTATGTAACCTTGTCTCTGCTCCTAAAGATAATACCAAGTCATACCCTTTAGAGCAATCTTACTTAGCATTGTCATTTTCATCTCTCTTACACCCACAGCCTCTTCCTAAAATAATGTCTCTTCCTATTTCCTAAGGCAATACAAATCCTTTTTTCTTCACAACCCTTCATGTCCTCATTTTCTTATTTACAATTGCCAACATAATCATTCTTATAAGGAATTGTAATACCAGCAAACCATTTTTCTAGTCAAAGTGATATTGATAATTTTTTCTACCCTTTATAATATTCCAAACATCTTTGTGATTTTAGAACAAATATATCCTTTATCCCCCAATCTTGCACGCTCCACTGACCCCACCCCAATTACAAGCTTTTTTAGCCCTATTGTAAAGATGACAATTCACAAACTAGGTTAATCACAACAGGTGATTATAATCTGCTAGAAAGGGGAAATTTATATGCAAGTCTATTAGCAAAGTGTGCAAATGTTTCAATAAAATATGCTACTCATTTAACAAAGAATAATGGGGTAATAAGAAAAGTGAATACAATTTTGGCTAACTTATACCCAGTTGATGTAAAATGGCATGTTGCAGATACTTTAGAGAACATTAACAATTCTTCTTATAACAGCTTCAGCTATTGTCTGAATCATCAAACTCTATAAGCATATTCACACATAAAATCTACATTGGAGACACATAAAGCAGAATTTGAAATTATTGATCAGGGAAATGTTCAGCATAGTTATTTCACAGTACTTCATAACATTTGAGAATGTAAAATGTTTCACTTCATTACAAAAAAATTCAATCCGAACAATAATATATACAGATTTCTCATTTGACTTTAAACATAATGGGAAAATTTTAAAATTGGAACTGGAAGAGACATTTAAATGTCATTTTGGTTATTCCCCTGCTGCAGAATTGACTTAATTCCATTTACATGAATCATTATTGATTCTAGTTCTACAAACTAGGAATGAATAAAATCATATGTGGCATATTTTAAGGTCCACAATGCCAATATTTTTCTCCCCTATATATCTTCAGTTTGTTGAAGTGCAAGAAAACAATGTAAAAATGTATTTTCTAGGTCTTAACTTATGACTGGCTAATAATAAAATTATGAATTATATTAATATTGTACTCCATGCAAAACATGGATAATTTCTTAGAGTTTTTTGGGAATCTCTCAAAGCACTGTCTGGAGATAATCATTGTTTATATGTGTCCTTTCAGAGCTGTTTCTATTCTGTATTTGGTTTTCTTACATTTTATAGAATATGTATTGCTCTAATCATTACTTAAATTGGTTTATAGCATGGTTCTAAAATTCTATATGCATGCATCAGAATCACTTAGCAAGCTTATTAAGGGTAAAACTTACCTAGCCTCTTACATGCCCACATACTCACTCTCACTCATCTCAAAGATTCTGATTCTGCAGAAGTGAGTTAGAGTCTAGAAATAAAAATTTAAAAAATAAACCTTCAGATGGTTCTGAGGTGAGTAGACTGTATAATTGAAAAACACAGGTCTGTAATTTTCTTTTTCTAAGATTTATTTATTTATTATTTATTTATTTATTTTTGGCTGTGTCGGGTCTTAGTTGCAGCATGCAGGATCTTTGTTGAGGCAGGCAGGATATTTCGTTGCAGTGCACAAACTCTTCATTGCAGTACGTGGGCTTCTCTCTAGTTGTGATGTGCGGGTTTTCTCTTCTCTAGTTATGGTGTGAAGGCTCCAGGGTGCATGGGCTCTGTAGTTGTGGCACGGTTTCCAGAGCACATGGCCTCTGTAGTTCGTGGCACGCAGGCTCTCTAGTAATGTACATGATGAGCTCAGTAGTTGTGGTGCTCGGGCTTAGTTGCCCTGTGGAATGTGGGATCTTAGTTCCCTGACCAGGGATCAAACTCGAGTCCCCTGAATTGGAAGGCAGATTCTTTACCACCAGACCACCAGGGAAAACCCTGTAATTTTATTTTTTGTGTTATTCTGTGAGGATTGTGTATCAAAGTACCCTAAACTTGTGCTAATTTGTTAAGAAGTTTTTTTTCTTTTTCAGGACTCCAAAGAATTTTGATGACAGAAATGATCTATTTGTTGCAATTTTCTGATGAAATCTTTATTTGATGACTTTTGAAGAGAATAAATCATTCACTAAATTTTCAAGTTATTCTAGTTATATTCTATTCAGTTTTTCTACCCCTCCTTTAGTCAATTTTCAAAGATAACTTTTTTTTCTAAAATGCTGGCCATTGTATTGTAAAATTTATTTTTGTTTATGATGTGGAGGGATTATATCTTAATGGAATAATATCAGCTTTTATCTGTTTAAGTCTCTTCTTTCTCCTTCATTTTTGTTTATTCCTATGTCCAGTTTCTTTAGTTTAATACTTGATTTGGGGAGCTTTTTGGTGTTTCTTTTATAGTTTGGCATCTTCTAACCATGGATATGGTATAGCTTTGTTTTGATTTATGTCTACTTTTATGTATATTGATATATGTTTTTTACTCCTTAGATATCATTTTGTTAAATTTATTTCTAGTTTTCATATAGATTTTATTGCTGATATGAATAGATTTTTTAATTTTCTAACTGTTTATTTTTGATATATTTTATGGACTTTCTTTTTTTTTTTTTTTTTTTTTTTCGTATGCGGGCCTCTGACTGTTGTGGCCTCTCCCGTTGTGGAGCACAAGCTCCAGACGGGCAGGCTCAGCGGCCACAGCTCACAGGCCCAGCCGCTCCGCGGCATGTGGGACCCTCCTGGACCGGGGCATGAACCCGTGTCCCCTGCATTGGCAGGCGAACTCTCAACCGCTGCGTCACCAGGGAAGCCCCTGAGCTTTCATTTTTATTTACCAATGTTTATGTGAGGATTCTTATTTTCTACCTAGTAAATTTGCTGAATTCCTATTAATTTTGCCTGACTGATGGTCTGAGCATTGATGGTCTTGTATTTTCTATATAGGTAACAATACTATGTATACCTAAAAAAAATTTCATCTTGCCTTTTCATTTTTTATTTTTCTCATTTCACATTTCCTTCCTTCCTTCCTTCCCATCTTTCCTTCTTTCTCTTCTTTATCTCTTCTTGTTCTTCTAGGACAGTGCTGAACAGCAGTGAGTGAAGACAGTAACTTTATCATGTACTGACTAAAGAAACTTCAAAAGTCTCATGATTAATACAGTATTTGTTGTACTTATTATACAAAAAAATAAGATAGGTTATTTCTCTGAAATACTTTTATGAGTAAAAATTATCAGTTATATAATGTTTGAATTCATTTGATTTAAACTACCCTTGAAATCAGCTGGACCTGGGATGTCTCAGGTAATGAAATTTTGATTACCAATTCAGTGTATTCTATCTCTTTACTTCCAAACTTTCTGAGTGGTTTTGTATTAAACATGTCTATTTTTTAAATTAGTATATATATATATATATTTTTTTTTTTTTTTTTACTGTAGTAAGACAGGTACTTAATGAGACACGTGTTTTTCTTGGCTCTATTTTTAGTCTTCCCTTACCTGTGCTGAACTGATATAATTTTTTTAAATTCTTTTTCTTTTTGATGATATATTAGAAGCAATATATTCAGATTCCCTCCTTTGGAAGCTACCCTTTATATATATTTTAGTAGACATATATATATATATATATATATATATATATATTATTTTTTCCCCATAGAAATGTTTAAAAGATTCAACATTTCTATTTCTCATTCAAACACATGGAGAGCTTTAACATAGTTCAACAACTCCTTCACTATTTCACAATCAAATTTTAGTAAAAGACTTTCTTCTTTTTTTAATGTAAAAATAAACTAAACATATTTTGATACTCACTAATCAATTTGATTTCCTAAGATAGTTTGTCAATTTTTAGGACCTTCCATTCTTCCCTGGAACCTATGTATTCCCTAAATTTGTAATTTTCCTCTCTGACTATACATTTTTATAAATCATGTGGTGAGATTTGTTAAATAATATTTTTATAGTGTTTGTATGACACTATCAAGAAAGATTTTGTATTAACTTGGGAATTATAGTAGCCTGACAACCAACTGACAGGACATCAGCTATGCCAATACAACACTACCCATTTCAGTTTGCAGCAAAAGTCGAGACTCCAGGCCCAAGATGATCAGCTGTCTTCCCAATGTTGTATTACACTGTGACAGGTAATCTGGGGAGTTTGATAGTAGAAAAACTAAGCAGGTAATTTGTTAACCAAGATTGGTGAATTCTGTCAGAAGGTATCAGGACTCCAGTATCCATCAAGTTGGGATTCAGAGACAAGACTGGCAAAAGCCAGGCAGAGCTCCATTTCTCAGAGGGGCCTGAAAAACTAGGAAAGCTATCAGACCAGTTCTCAGAAACAGAGATCCATGCAAAGCCCATTTGTCAAACTAAGAGCATAGACCAAAGTTGCTGTTCACAGTGGTGGCATATTTTGGACCTGCAACTGCAGAATTTCTAAGGAAACAAAAAGGTGACCACATAGAACCCCAACTCTGGAGAATTAAGACAAACCTTAGCTTTATAATTTTGTGAAAGCACATTTTTCTAATTTAAATGTTCATTTTTGGAGCACTAAGATATTCATTTGTGGTGCAAACTTTGTAACCGCAGGAAGAGCTGTCAGATTAAATCTGAGCTTCCTAGGCTGTTTATGTTCATTGAATGGACTGTGCTTGAATTTGTAGCCTTCTCTTAAATATCTAGATAAAATACAAACAATTTGTTTCTGAAGGAAAGGGCACAAATTAAGGAAATTTTATTCCAAATTGAATGTCTCTGTATTCACGCACAAAAAAATGAAATCTAAAGGTGCTTAATTTCTTTTATCAGTGTCATATATCGTTCTGCATACAGGTCTTTTATGTCCGTAACTAGGTTTATTCCTAGGTATTTTATTCTTTTTGTTGCAGTGGTAAATGGGAGTGTTTCCTTAATTTCTCTTTCAGAAGTTTTGTCGATAGTGTACAGGAATGCAAGAGATTTATGGGCATTAATTTGTATCCTGCTACTTTACCAAATTCATTGATTAGCTCTAGTAGTTTTCTGGTAGCATCTTTAGGATTCTGTATGTATAGTATCATGTCATCTGCAAACAGTGACAGTTTTACTTCTTCTTTTCCAATTTGGATTCGTTTTATTTCTTTTACTTCTCTGATTGCCATTGCTAAAACTTCTTAAACTATGTTGAATAATAGTGGTGAGAGTGGGCAACCTTGTCTTGTTCCTGATCTTAGAGGAAATTGTTTCAGTATTTCATCCTTGAGAATGATGTTGGCTGTGGGTTTGTCATATATAACCTTTATTATATTGAGATAGGTTCCCTCTATGTCTACTTTCTGGAGAGTTTTTACTATAAATGGTGTTGATTTTTGTCCAAAGCTTTTTCTGCATCTATTGAGATTATCATATGGTTTTAATCCTTCAGTTTGTTAATATAGTGTATCACATTGATTGATTTGCGTATATTGAAGAATCCTTGCATTCTGGGGATAAACCCCAATTGATCATGGTGTATGATCCTTTTAATGTGCTGTTGGATTCTGTTTGCTAGTATTTTGTTGAGCATATTTGTATCTATGTTCATCAGTGATATTGGTCTGTAGATTTCCTTTTCTGTGACATCTTTTCTTGGTTTTAAACTATAAGGCACTGATGAAAGAAATTAAAGATGATACAAACAGATGAAGAAATATACCATGTTCTTGGATTGGAAGAATCAACATTGTGAAAATGATTATACTACTCAAAGCAATCTAAAGATTCAGGGTAATCCCTATCAAACTACCAATGACATTTTTCACACAACTAGAACAAAAAAGTTTACAATTTGTATGGAAACCCAAAAGACCCTGAATAGCAAAAGCAATCTTGAGAAAGAAGAACAGAGCTGGAGGAACCAGGCTCCCTGACTTCAGACTATACTACAAAGATACAGTAATCAACACAGTATGGTACTGGCACAAAAACAGAAATATAGATCAATGGAACAGGATAGAAAGCCCAGAGATAAACCTATGCACACATGGTCACCTTATCTTTGATATAGGAGGCAAGAATATACAGTGGAGAAAACAGCCTCTTCTATAAGTGGTGCTGGGAAAACCAGACAGCTACATGTAAAAGAATGAAATTAGAACACTTCTTAACACTATACACAAATGTAAGGTCAGACACTATAAAACTCTTAGCAGAAAACATAGGCAGAACACTCTATGACATAAATCACAGCAAGATCCTTTTTGACCCACCTCATAGAGAAATGGAAATAAAAACAAAAATAAACAAATGAGACCTCATGAAACTTAACAGCTTTTGCACAGCAAAGTAAACTATAAATAAGATGAAAAGACAACCCGCAGAATGAGAGAAAATTTTGCACATGAAGCAGCTGACAAAGGATTAATCTCCCAAATATACAAGCAACTCATACAGCTCAATATCAAAAAAACAAACAACTTAATCCACAAATGGGTGGATGACCTAAATAGACATTTCTCCAAAGAAGATATACAGATTGCCAACAAACACATGAAAGGATGCTCAACATCACTAATCGTTAGAGAAATGCAAATCAAAACTACAATGAAGTATCACCTCATACCAGTCAGAATTGACATCATCAAAAAATCTACCAACAATAAATGCTGGAGAGGGTGTGGAGAAAAGGGAACCCTCTTGCACTCTTGGTGAGAATGTAAATTAAAAGAGTCACTATAGAGAACAGTATGGACGTTCCTAAAATAAACCTAAAAATAGAGCTACCATATGACCCAGCAATCCCACTACTGGGCATATACCCTGAGAAAACCATAATTCAAAAAGAGACATGTACCCCAATGTTAATTGCAGCACTATTTACAATAGTCAGGACATGGAAGCAACCTAAGTTTCTACTGACAGATGAATGGATAAAGAAGATGTGGCACTTATATACAATGGAATATTACTCAGCCATTAAAAGAATTGAAATTAAGTTATTTGTAGTGAGGTGGGTGAACCTAGAGTCTGTCATACAGAGTGAAGTAAGTCTGAAAGAGAAAAACAAATACCATATGCTAAAACATATATAAGGAATCTGGAAAAAAAATGGTTCTGATGAAGCCAGGTGCAGGACAGGAATAAAGACGCATATGTAGTGTTTAGACTTGAGGACACAGGGAGGGGATAGTGTAAGCTGGGTTGAAGTGAGAGAGTAGCATTGACATATATACACTACCAAATGTAAAATACATAGCTAGTGGGAAGCAGCTGCATAGCACAGGGAGATCAGCTCAGTGCTTTGTGACCACCTAGAGGGGTGGGATAGGGAGGGTGGGAGGTAAACGCAAGAGGGACGGGATATGGGAATATAAGTATACATATAGCTAACAGACTTTGTTATACAGCAGAAACTAACACAACATTGTAAAGCAATTATACCTCAATAAAGATGTTAAAAAAATAAAGGTGCTTAAGCATGTACTATAGGCCTAGCATGTTATAAGGCATTTTACTTATGTGGCTTTATATAACTTTCAACCCCGAATTAATGAGCAAGTATAATAATCTCTAGATGGTAAATGAAGAAATCAAGACTAAAAGTGACTGCATAATTTTCCCCAGGGTACATAACTCATGTCTGATCAACTCTGAAACTCTTGTGATTTCTCTGCCATCAGATGTCTTCTGTAATCAAAGCATGTTGACATGTCTTGTTCTTAAGAAGTTAATTCCTCCATTTGAAGAATGCTATGTACCTTAAACATGAAAACAGTTATATGTGCTAGAATTAGCTTTAATATTGCATTCTTATTTTAAATGAGGTAGTATACACAGTATAGAGAAGTTACTATCCGCTCCATATCAAACGTCATATGCCATCATGTATTTTTTGAGCAGGTTGGTGAAGATAATATTCTTTTACCTAAAACTAAACAAATCATTCTTGTCAACATGTTTCTAATGTAAATTCAAAATAAATCTGACCTGATGGTTTGATGTCAAGATGCTAATATTGATTTTTATTTTATACGCATTTAGGGCAAACTAATTAGGTTCACAGGTTTCCACTCAAAATACTGATCAACACTATATGTGACTTTGAGGCTGAAGGATATTTATGGCTTTTTCCCCCCAATTAAATAGGAAGAAGGTAATATATTCTAATATATTTGATTGTAACATTGTTTCCAGATTTTAAAGCATAGTAAAAAAAAATGATTTAGTATAAAAAGACATTACTTTGCATTAGTATTATTTTAAACTTCAGAGACACAAGTTCTCTCCAAAATAGTACAAGATTTAGGTTTTAAAAATTCTTTTTAATCTTCCCTATAGTTCTGTTAATCAATAGCTGTAAACTTAGCATAGTGCAGGAAAAGTCAGCATTAAAAAAAACATGAGAATTAATAATATTGATGGTCTCTGAAAGATTTGGGTCCATATCGCCAACTAATTACAAAAATCAGTGAAATTTGGAGACAAATGGATGAATACAGTCTTCTACAGTTCACTTACATTTTTTAAAGGCACAGCTTACAGCATTCTCTCCAGGAAATCATTCTATTTTGTTTGTACTTTGCTTATATTTTTCTCAAAATTTTAGTAATTTTTTATCACTAAAATTCTAGTTTGTGATTGTGAAAAAAATGCATTAGGATGCTGAAGCACTTGTTATTTCTTGAAGCATAAGAATGTGATGGAATGAATGTTCATTCACAAATTATTTCAGTCACTCAGCAATAACATTACATACTGAGTACTATAAATTTAATGGCATTTCATGTGTGTGGAGGAAATGTTACAAAGATCACTAAGATCTGATCAATGACTTTAAGTAAACAAATTCTATTATTTTACATTTGTCATAAATAAATTATTATATTTAAATTATTATAAGATCCCATCAACTGTGAAATGGATGTCTCTTGCAGGATATTAAAGTGTGAAAATCTAAATACC
The DNA here is from genome assembly GCF_059928025.1 of Delphinapterus leucas. Classification (NCBI taxonomy): domain Eukaryota; kingdom Metazoa; phylum Chordata; class Mammalia; order Artiodactyla; family Monodontidae; genus Delphinapterus; species Delphinapterus leucas. Next base: position 35,777,014 of record NC_143147.1, read on the forward strand.
TTGGAACTAATGAAGGATAGTATGCTGCAGAGCCTGAAACCAAAACTCACCTAGTTGTTTTTGTATCCTCATTTCACTTAACATCAACCTATAATATTTTTTGTAGACAACTAAATAGTCTTTGAAAATACATTTATAATGACTTTATATTAATCTATTATATGTGTATGCCATATTTATTAATAGGGGGTCTAGTCATTGTTCTTATTTTTTTCTATATACTAATTAGTGCTTTCTTGAACATCATGCTCACCAGTATTTCCTTAGGATAAAACTTTTTGTGCTTATTAATCTGAGATCAACAATTATACTACTATCATAATATATAATACTCTGAGCTGACACATATATTTTTAATCTGAAACATTTTTCTTTGCATAACATATTTTTATGATTTTTTTCTTTAGGAAGGGTATTTAGATAAGGCCTTTTCTGAACCTGCCATGTCTGAGAAATGTTTTGTCTACAGAGTGACTAGGTCATGTTTATTTTTTCTTCATGAATGTTACTCAATCTTCTTCTGACATTTTAGTGTCACTGAGATTTCTGAGGCCTGCCTCATTTCTGTTTTTTCTCTCCCTCCAATGAACATTTATTGAGCATTCACAGGGTGCTAGGTGCTGGCAAACAGTAATCAAGGTGGCAGGGTTATTACCCTTATAGACTTTTTTGTCACATAAAGGCTACATTTTATAGACAGCTACATTTATTCAGGCTACATATTTGGAGAAATAATATTTCCTTGTCTTCTAATCCTTAAAGTTTATGTTAAATTTGGTGTTGACTAGAAGATTTCATCCAATCTTCTAATTTCTAATAGGCCGGCTCTTGGAGTATGTTGAAGAATTATGATATTGACCTTGAATATGTTGGGGAAAGAGTTCCATGTTCAGTCACTATGATGTGTCAGGGCTGCAGAGTATTTTCCAGTGCAAATTAAGGAAAGATTTCCTCAATATTTTTCCTAGATCTTTGTGTCCATTTCAATTTGCAATTTCTTTTTTCTTCAAGTCAGCTTTCCTATTATTTCTTTCATGATTGATTTTTTTTTTACCATCTCTGTTCTTTTCTTTGAAAATACAGATTTTATACATAACACATCTCTATGATCTGCATACCCTATATTTTATCTTCTTATTTTTATCTCTAACTTCTCCTTTGAGTTTTGGGAAGTATTTCAGAATTATCTTCTATATTCAATGATCTTTCTTCTTTCTCTTTGTAGTCACCAATTATGATGACTTTTGTTTTGTTTGTTTTTAATGAATTACTTTTTGTATCAGTCAGGGTTGGCAGGAAATGTATGGCATTCTCAAATCTGATATGTTTAGGAAAAGTTTTAAAAAGGGACACATGTTTGATCTGGGTATAAGCAAACCACAAGGAAAAGTGGGTTCTCTGGCACTAATAACAGCAATTTGCTCTTCCCCTCCCCCACCTGAAGTGAAGTAGCAGTTACCAAAACCTGGAGCCAGAACCATGTGGAGTGGGCCACCTGGTATTAGCTAATGGTTAAGAGCAGCAGAAAGTCCATGGCAACCCCATAGGGAGTAAACCAAAGAATAATCAATATAATGGTCTTTTAGAATAAAAATATAATCCTCTCTATATACTGAGAAAATACGAAAAAAAAAAGGAAAAGGACAGCCAACAGTGTGAAATAACTTTATATTAACACATAATGATAACATGATATGGCAGAATTGGGACCAAACATAGTAACCATATTAATAAATCTAAATGAGTTTAACTCAGTAAGAAAAGACTTGTCTGATTGAAATACACAAATCAAAACCCAGTTCTTTACTGTGTACATGAAATATAGCAATCCAGATGGCTAAAGAGAAACGGATGGGAAAATATACCAGGAAAATGATAGAAAGAAAGCAAGGGAAGACTTCCTTGGTGGCATAGTAGTTAACAATCCGCCTGCCAAGGAGACACGGGTTCAAGTCCTGATCCAGGAAGATCCCACATGCCACAGAGCAACTAAGCCCGTGTGCCATACCTACTGAGCCTGCGCTCTAGAGCCTGCGAGACACAACTACTGAATCCCGCACGCTTAGAGCCCCTGCTCCACAACAAGAGAAGCCACCGCTGTGAGAAGCCCACGTACCTCAATGAAGAGTATCCCCCGCTAACCTCAACTAGAGAAAGCCTGCGTGCAGCAACGAAGACCCAATGCAGCCAAAAATAAATAAATCAATCAAAATAAATTTTTAAAAAATCCTTAAAAAAACAAAAAGCAAGGGAAATGCTTCTGATATTAAACAAGACCTTCAGTCCGAAAAGCATTAAGTAGTACAAAGTATGTAAGAATGACAGAGTTAGCAAATGAAAATACTGAAATCTCAGTTAAATTTGAATTTAAACAGTGAATATTTTATTATACTAATATTCCATGCAACATTTTAACACTAGTTAAAAATTATACATTGTTTATATGAAATCTAAATTTTATAAGGATTCATGTATTTTTCTAACAATCCTACTCTTTTCCCAGTGAATAATGTTTACCTGAAGAAGCACAATCTATGGAATGTAATCATAAAACAGCTTTATATTTGTTTCTTACTGTCCTTTAAATCTGCTGTTTTCCCAACAGGTCCTACTCCACACCAATAGTTTCTAACTGCTCCAGGATTGCAGCTTGAGGAAGATGAATAGGTAAGAAGACTTGACAAATTTGACTGATACTGTGTTGGTTATTAGCAATATCCCTCTTAAAATATGTTCAAAACTGACTAATCATTTCATTTGTGGTTTCTTCAGAGATCTGCTTTCCATCTTTGGGGATATCTCTGTTACAACTTCTTTGATATGGGTGAATGCATCTCACTTCTGGCTGGAAGTTACTCCTTCCTTGGCTTGTAGTAATACAGAACTACCTTCAGTTTATCTCTGCTGATTTTGCTTTGCCCCTCCAGGTGGCCTTTTTGGATAGGACCTAAGACAAGTTGTAAGTAGTTGGTATCTGAATCATAGGAAGCACTCAAACATTCTTTGCTCCCATCAATTCTGGGAGGCTAACCATCTTTCCTTAACTCAGCCATCAAACTATCTAGATAGCTCATTTCTAACCCTTTGGATTTCCTAGGGGGAAACAGATATCATTTTGCTCTCTTCTTTTTTTGCAAAGGACACATGCTATGCTCTCTGAATGGATGCCACAAAACCACTCTCTAATTCTTTCTAATTCTTCTCTTGCACTTTGCCTATTGAAAATATATTTGAAACATATATAACATCTTTTAAAAACCCACACAAAATATTTAAAATAAAAATATATTTTAATAAGTTAGCAGTTACAAATTGATTAACCTCAAACTACAAGTTTTGAAGGAATATAATTAATAGCTTACAATATGGTTGTATAATTTGACTCAGTATTTCCAATGTTTTAAACGAAAATCTTCTGAAAGATCAAAGCACCCACTACAAAGTCTCAGCTTTTCTTAAGTTTTTTTTTTTCTTTCAGAGGAAAAGATGAGAGAAAGTGCCATCATGTGTTATTTCGTAAATACTATTTTTATTATAAAAAGAATATACTTTTATTACAGCAATATGGCAAATTGACAAAACAGGAAAACAAAAGTGCATGTAATTACCCTTATTAGAATTAACCATAATTACCATTTTAGCTTATACCTCTCTATCATATTTCTAGGTATAATTGTGCATATTTTTATACAATGATACACAAGCTGTACATGTGTTACAACCTACTTTTTTCACTTAATTGTACAGCATAAACATTTCTCATCCCAATAAATATTCTTTCTCATCAAATTAATATTTCAATGTATAGTATCCTATAATTTATGTGCTCAATCTTCTATTTTAGGCATACTTTCTGTGATGAGTATCTTGAATATCTTTGTGTACAAAGTTAAGCAGTTCATCTAATTTCCTTAGGATAAATTCATAAGAACTAATACTTGGGTCCAACAGCTTAAAAGTTTTAAAACTTCCTGTATTATGAATCAACAAATATCAGATTTCAGGTTCTCAATTTGTTTCCTTATGGTGGAAATGTTTTATATATTAGAAATTTTATTCTTTTTTAATAATAAGAGCCCAAATTTAAGTTAGAAAATAGTATCTTTTGAGCTGAAAGTTGCCTGTCATTGAATTAGTCATTATTCGAATTATCTTTTCTTTAATGTTGTTCTCTCTTTTTTTTTTCACAATTGTCTGCATGCTTAAAGTAGCTGGAGATAAATCTGTTTGGGGAGAAAAAAGAAAGAAATAAGTTTTGCAACTAAGTTTATATGAATTATTTGTAGACAATATAAATTATATTTCCATATTTTGTAGTCTAGTAATATAATCATCCATTTTTTGTTCCAGTAGAAGATCAAATCAGCATTAAAATATTTCTTGAGAATATTCCTAAAAATTTTACCTTTAGGTAATTGTAACTTAAACAGTAAACTTTATTTTCTGAGAATAATTTTACCATCTTTTTAACCTGAAGTTTTTCCCTACTGATGTAACTAAAGGAACTGAGTATTATTCAAAGGGTTATGTGCTATTATATCAAAGATTCCTAGAGAAAATTGACCAAGCATTCTCAGAGTTTTCAATCTTGTTATAAAATAAAGATGTATTTTAAAGGTGATTGTGTCTAGAATTCTGTTTTAAAGTTGCACATTTTAGATAGTGTGCAAAATGAAATAGTGCACTTTTTTGATAAAGTGATAAGATGTTGAGTTTGCTGATGTTTGACTAAGTCATACATGAAACCCAAAAGCAACTTCTTGAAGTAATTAGTGATATTTCTTCATATTCTATCAAGATACAGGACAAGTAAGATGGAAAACATTCAGGTTGTATACAAAGAGGTCTGAGCATCCTTTTTTTCTTAACGCTGAAAACATAGAAAATATTTTATTGATACTGACAAATCATGAATTTCTAATAGGAACAGTGAGCAGAGATTTTTTTTTTTGAAGATAAGAAAATAAATTGGTAAAGGCCTGTTAATAATCAACAGATTTATTATTGGAAAGAAGCTACTTTTTTGGGGGTAAGGCCATGCAAATTCCTACTTTTTCAGAATCTTAATAAAAATCATATATGTGTTTAAAAAACTGTTAACAGTTCAGTTGTTAGGGTAGTTGTCCATTCAGCTCAGTAACCCTCATTTTGCTATTTGTTTTCCTTATGTATTATGACTTTTTTGTTCCTCTATTCCTCCTTTTGTGTTATATATATATATATATAAATGTTTCTAGTATACTGTTTTAATTCTTTTGCTTTTTTTAAATTCTGCTTTTGAGTTGTGTCCTTAGTAGTTTCCCTGAGTTATAATTAGCATATTAATTTACAATTTAGTTCATGTAAAAATCATCTTAATTTCAAAAGTATACAAAATATTTGCTCCTCTATAATACCACATCCTCCCTCCTCCCTTGTGCTATAATTGTCATACAAATTATATCTTTGTATACTATAAGTCCATCCCCACAGCTTTATAATTACTGCTTTATGTTATTCTCATTTAAATTAGGTAGAAAAAGTGTTACAAATAAAAAACCTGCTTGTACTGTATTTTATATTTATTTATGTAGTTAATTTTACTAGTGCTCTGTACTTGTTTCATTTGTCTGAAGTATTCCCTTTCATGTTTTTATAAGGAAATTTTGCTAGAAACAAATAGTCTTGGTTTTTGTTTATCTAGGATTACCTTAATTTCTCCTTGATTTTGAAGGATAGTTTTGCTTGATATGGAATTATTGGTTGACAGCCTTTTTCTTTCATCACTTTATATATGTCATCCCACTGTGTTCTAGCATTCATGATTTATGATAATCAAGCAGTTATTAGTCAGCTATTGAAGCTCCCTTGTATGTGATGAGTCATTTTCTCTTGCTTTTTTCAAGATTCTTTACCTTTTGCTTTTGCTAGCTTGACCATGATATGTCTCAGTGTGGGCCTCTTTGAAATTATTCTACTTAGAGTTTTCTGAGCTTCTCAGATGTGAGATTAATGTTTTCATGATTTTTGGCCATTATTTGTTCAAATATTCTTCCTGTTATTTTCTCTGTCTATTTTCTTTCTGGAACTCCCACTATGTGCATGTTGGTTTGCTAGATGGAATCTCACAGGCCTCTAAGGTTGTATGAGTTTTTTCTTGACTATTTTTTCTTTCTGTACCTCAAACTGAATAATCTCAATTGTCCCATTTTCAAGTGCACTGATTCTTCCTTCTTCCCATTCAAATTTGATGTTGAGCCCCTCTAGTTAAATTTTCAACTCCAGAATTCCTTTTTCTTCCTTTTCACAGTTCCTATCTCTTTATTGGCATCTTCTGTTTGGTGAGACATCATTTTCATGGTTTCTTTGCACATGATTTCCTTAAACCCTTCAATATATGTAAAATAGTTGGTTTAAAATCCTTGGCTAATAAGCCCAATGTCTGGGGTTCTCCAGGGACAGTTTTTATTCATTTATTTGTTTTTCTTTTCTGTGTAGGTGTCATGTTCTTGTTTATTATTTTTTGTTGTTGTTGCAAATTGTTTTTCAACATAATTTTTTGTTGTTGTTGAGAACAGGACATTTTGAATATTATAATGTGGCAACTCTGGAAGTCAGATTTAGCCTTCTTCTGAGTTTTGTTGTTGTTGTTCTGTTTGTTGTCATTTGTTTGCTGTTGTTTTTGTTATTATTGCTGTTTGTCTAAGTGTCTTTTCTGCACTAATTTGGTAAATTCTACATTCATGTTTTGTATGGTCATGAAGTCTCTGCATGGTTAGCTTAGTGATCAGCTGAGGACCAACCAGAGATTCCCTTAAATGCCTTGAACCAGTAAGTCTCCCAGTCCTTGCAGAAGGGCTTGTATGTGTGTTGGGATGTCTCTCTAATCTCCAAAAATGTTGCCCTAATCTTCACTTCCTGCTTGCACCAGCTACAAAGTCAGGCAGAGGTGAGATCAGAATGTTCTTGTGCCTTTCCTGGGCATGCACACAGTCTTGTGCATGTTTGTGGTCTTCTTGATCACCGAGAATATTCTAGAGCTTTTTGGAACTTCCTAAAGGAACTTATTTCCTAGTTTTTCCCTTTAAATATTTTGATCAGCCTCTTATTAGCCACAAATGATATTGCTGTCTCAGGCATCTGTGATTATAAATAATTCTTATAATGGCTTTGCACAAATGCCCTGAGGATAGAGCTGTTTACATAGAGCAAGCTCTGAGTCTATCCTGTGTTGTCTTCTCCAGCAGCTGCTGGCCTTCTGATTTTCACAGCTATCATGACTTATTGTGTAGTTTTTGTTTTTCAAAGCTACTTGCAGAGCTTGGGAGAAGATGATGGGTATAGAGCCAATTAAGATTTCATAAAGCTTGCTGTTCTTAATGAGATTCAGCCAGTTTTCTTGAATAAACACTCTTTACATTGCTGTAAACCTATGGTTAATTTCCAGATTTCTGAAAAAATTGATTTTTACAATTTCTGCTTTTGTTCCTTTGGCTTTTATGGATTTTAGAAGGTCCTTACTCTGTTATTTCAGGAGTACTTTCTAAAGCAATTTTGCAAGTTTATGACAGTTTGTGTGTGAAACTTATCTATGCATTTAGATAGATATATGACATTTGACTCACATTTTCTCTCCCTGAATATCAAAAATATTCATTATCTCTGGCATTGTGTTATTATCAATAAAAATCTGATCACCATCTCATTTCCTTTGTCCTTTAAATGACTTAATTATTTTGATATTTTGTCCAATTTTTTTTGTTGTTTATTTTTCTTTCAGGGCTTCATTTCAAAAGAAGCATTCTGGCATAATTTTCCCTAAGAGATACTGTCCTTTCAATATGTAATATTGAGGGGTTTTTGTCTTTTTAAAATTTTAGTAACATTTTTCTGAATTCATGTTATAGTATTTGTCTTGTTTCATCGATTTCACTTTCTTCTTTGGTGACACATATATATGCTCAATTCACTTTAATTATGTTCTTTATCCGTCACTTCATTTCAATATTTTATATTTTTTCTTGATGTTTAAATAGTCTTTCTTTCTATCTTAAGGCATTCACTCTTGTTTTTCTTTTAGTGTATTGTTTATTTTGGAAATGAATTTTTCTTTTATTTCTTTTCTTTCTAGAATTCTATCACTTAATGAGTTTTTCTAATTCTGATTTACATTATTATTTCATGTTTTGGATCAATTTTCATTTGTTTTGAAATATTAGGTTAGAACTTTTTATTTTATATGCATATATTTGTTGCATGATCTAATTGCCTATAGGGAAAATATTCCACCCCCATCCTTTCTTTTGGTACAATAACAATGTTGTTTATGTATATATTAAGTTAGCTTTCTAAGACTTTGAGAGGTAAGAAGAGATTTTCTAGTTCTTCTGCTCTACTAGTCCTTCTCTTGTTTCTGTGATGAGTTTAGAAATATTACCTTACAGTTTCTTTGATCTCCTGGCTCTGTGCCCCTTCTCTTTTCTGTGTATTCTGTATTTTCTGCATTTTTTTCCATTTCTTTTTTACTATTTTCTCTATTCTCCTTAATTTATCCAACTCCCAACAATTTCTCTCCAGTGGAAGAGAGAACCTTCTGGTTAGTTTTGAGAGCTCATAGTGTTCTGGTTACTCCAGACCTTATATATTTCACTCTGGACCACTTGCATAAACCCATATGTTAAAGTATGTAAGACACAACCCAGTGTTAAATGCTCTTCTCAAATTGTCCTACTGTGTTTCCCAAGAAGTCTGTTGGCTATTTGAGGGTTCTCACCTTCTGTGATCCCTCAGGTGTCCCATTGATTCCCTGAGAATATAAAGGGCTTGTGGATGTTGGTGCTTTGTTCCCACTCACTCACACTTTGGGGTTGAGGGGGAAAACTATAACAGAGCAGGGCTTAGGGGACCTTCCCAGGACAGAACCCTCTGCCAATGTCCTCTCTTTTGATGCCTCTGTGAAGTACCTAGATAACAGTATCTGATGCACATTCCTGAGTTGTTTTACAGATGCTAAAACCTCCACCAAATGGAAGAAGTTAACTACTTAATGACCATGAGCACATAGCCCCCAGACTTACTGGAGCCTGAATATTGATAATGTTAACCAATGTGACAGCATCCTGTTACCTCACCATCAACCCATCAGAGAATTGTACAGGAGCTGATCACATACCCTGCAACTCCCCTCCCTCACCTTGCCTTTAAAAATGCCTCCCTGAAATCCATCAGGGAGTTCAGGCTTTTGAGCATTAATACTGTTCTGGACTCCTTGCTTGGCATCCTGCAATAAATGCTGCACTTCCCTTCACCACAACCTAATATCAGTAGATTGGCTTTACTGAGCATGAGGGAGGGCACCCAAGTTTAGTTCACTAACAAAACTTGTCAATTTTTTTTTAAGATACAGTCTGTATATCTGGGTATTCTGCCTTTTTATGGGGAAAATTTAGAAATATTCCAAAAATATTCTACCATCACCTTCACTTTTACAAAATATATCTTGCATAAAGATTTTTTCCATTCATAGGCTTTCCCTCTCAATACTCCAGAAATTGTGCCTGTATAGCCTAGCTTTCAGAGTTATGCAGATGGAGAACCTGATGCCAACACTTTTTTTTATCTTTTCTTTAAGGCTTTTTGTTTGTTTCTGCATGTAAGATTTAGAATTTTTGTTTTTGCTTTAAAGTAAAAAAGTTTCACCTGCATATATCTATCTTTACCTAGTCTCTTTTAATCCATAGTACTGAAGCCAAATCTGGCCTCTGTACCCTGACACTGAATTAAATCTTGGAGACAGAGTTTTGGGTGAAGTAGAAAAGAATAGTTTTATTGCTTTGCCAGGCAAAGGGGGCCACAGCCAGCTAATGCCCTCAAAATCGTGTGTCCCAACTTGGAGAGGGTAGTGAGAAATTTTATAGTAATGTTTCAAAGATGGCATGATCAGCTCATGGACATTCCTGTGATTGGTTGGTGGTGAGGTAAGAAGGAGTAAGCATCATCAACCTTCTGATTCCAACTGGTCTGGGGTCTACATGATTGTGGGCAGCACACCACCATTAATCATTAACTTCTCCCACGTGGAGGAGGTTTCAGTATCTGCAAAACAGCTCATAGATATTGTTGTGTGCATTGATGGGGAACCAGGACCTTGCTCCAAGGCTGCACTCTTTTTACTCTTGACAGTTTCTCCCTTGTCTCGCATTCCCTCCTTTCCCTAATTAACAACTGCTTGAATCTGCCACTTGGAACTCGGGGAAGGTCATGGAGGCTGAATAAAGGCTATTTCCTGTAATCAAAGAAATAGGGGACACAGAAAGATTTTGTGCCCAGGAGCCCCATAAGGCCTTGCTCTGTATCAGTACCTGTTATTCATTGAAACTTTTCTCTTCCTACCTTTCTCAGGCAAAATTATGTAAATCTGAGAAAAGTATATTAGAACAGAAAAGAGAAGAACAATACCTGACAGAACTATATTAGCTCTCAAGGCTGAACAGGCTCCACATTCTGTAAGGATGACAAAGAAAAATGTAAATCATTAGGATATCTTAGAATATCTTTCTTTTGTGTCCACAGGTATAGCGAAGTTTGTGTTCACTGATTATTTTTCTTTATTGTGTCACTTTTAGTCTGCTCTCATCTCTAATTCTGCATCTTCTGGCTGTCTTCTAGTCTCTTATCTCTTCCTTTTCTTTTGAATGTGAGAAATCTTTCTTGATTTGTTTTTTAATGTTTGTTTTTTGCAGCAATCAATGTGTTACTTATCTGCAACCATTTTATATTTTACTGAAAAAAACTTTCTTATTTGGTATTGTTATAGTTGGGCATTCTGAATCTTATTATATGTTTGATTTTTCTGTAAATTACATTTTTTCCCATTCTTACTGTTACAGAACTCAGATTTGGCTGTTTGCTGCTCAATAGTCAATATTTGACAGACAAGTGCTGGTTGGAAAAGAAAAGTTGCTTTATTCAGGAGGTTGGCAACATGGGGAGAAGGCAGACTTGTATCCAAGAACCAACTTTGAAGATTCTGCTCTACCATGAAAGTTTTTAAAGGTAGAATCATTCGAGGAGGGGATCACAGTGTTCATTATCTTCCACAGTATGCAGACTTTCTGCTGATTGTTTGCTGGTGAGGTAACAGGGAAGGCAGAGTTCCAGGAATCTTGTGCTCAGCCTGAAGTTACCATCCTCCACCTGGGTGACAACCTTAGTTCCTGCAGAAGAGCTCAAAGATATTTTTATACATATTACCTGAGGAGGAACCAGGATGCTACCCGATCCTGCACTATTGTTTCTTGACTGCTTCTCCTTTGTTTCTGATTCCTTTCCTCCCCTGATTAGCAACTGTTTGAATCTGCCCTTTGGAACTCAGGGAATGTCAAGGAGGCTGACTAAAGCCTATTTCCTATTAACAAGAAAGAGGGAACATGGAAAGAATTGTACCCAGGAGGGCTCCACAGGGTCTTGCTCAGTTTCATTACCATTTGTGTCTTTCAAATGGGAACATTGGTTCTGGATATTGTTTCCCTTGTCTTTAATTACTGAAGTTAACAAATTCCTCTTGTTCCTAGTCTGATGATATATTTGCAAAAGGTGGTATATGTAAAACTAAGATGGGTCAGATATTTTTATAATTATCTGTTTAAATTATTAAAATCTGTACAAAGAAAATTGGCTTTTATTTTTTTCATTTGCCAGTATAGGAAGTTCACTTGCTTGAAAGAGATATAAAGGAAGCTACAACCTGATGAAGTTACAGAGTAAAGATTTTGCTGTCAAAGGAAATGACTTTTCTTGTTTATTTTTATGCTTGTTCTGTTTGTGTGACTGTGATTAATTGGGATATAACTACACCTTGCCTAAATGTCATAACTACTCTCATTTGGAGTCTTTTGAGCTCTTTGGCTTAAAATACTCTCTGAGTCAGGGTAAGATGAATGTGACTGCAGCATCCAACAACTTCCTCATGATGACCCAACCAACAGTCCATGTTACAGTTGAAAGTGTGTGGTATCCTGGCCAAGCCAGGCTGTGTAACAAAGTAGAATTCTAATTACCCATATAGAAGTAACTAATACAGGAAGATTTTGTGATAGGTAAATGGCTGTATTACTAATTTTTAAGTAACAATCAAATTTAACAAGAGCCTGATTCCCCTCTCCAGCTGACAGTAATGTAATACATCCCTCTTTATTTAGTCTACTGTCCTAGGCAATTCTTGAATGAAAGGGAACACTGCAGCCAGAGTTCTGCATGCTGCCATCCAGTGAATTTCCTGAAATCTGTAAATGTAAGACTTATTGAAACTGATAGGTGTCACTTCGGGGGGTCTTAGGAGCCAGTCCTTTATTTCTCAGCACAGAAAAAATTCAGCAAGAGGCAAAGTGATAGATAAGAAGTGATTTATTAGAATAGAATGCTTGTGAGGCTTACAAGCGGGTGGGTGAGAGGGTGCTGCCCTGAGAACTTAGTGGTCTACAGTTTTATAATCAAAGGAAAAGTGGGGAGGGGAAAAATTCCTTCTTTGTCTTGTTTGAGTAGTCATCATGCTTCCGTCTTCAGCTCCTCCTCCAGGTTGGGGAGGGGAGTTTTTTTGTCGCTACATGATCAAGCCAGGACTGTAAAAATTATTTCAGGTCTCTTTACAATGAGCACATTTTCATAAACTATTGTTTTTCATGTGTGCTGAGAGCATGTCCTAGGGATCATTAACTTACTGAGCTCACTGGGCAGGATGTGGGTCTCATGCCACTATTGTTTTATTGTTTTGGGGCATGTCTTATGTCTCTGTCACTTGGTTTTTTTGCTAGGCAAGCCTGCTTGGTTTTGTGGTTAAGTAAACCTGCTTTCTTGAGTGAACATTAACTTACAGCAGTCTCCCATATTTTTTCTTTGCTTACAATCCTCTAGTTGGATTAACAATTTAAATACCTACTTTGTCCATTTACACTGTCCCTATAATTTTTAGGGACTGGTACGACATAATTTAAGAAGCTGATTCTAAATCCTGGTTATGCATTAGATTTCAGAAATTTTTGTTTTTGAATACTGATGTGCAGACCTCACTCCAGTCTAATTAAAATAGAATGTCTATGGAATTGCTGTTGTAAGAATTCCCCAGGTGATTCTAATATGTAGCAAAGATTAAGAATCACTGTTTTAGAGCATGTATCTGTATCATTTATTTTCCCTTAGTATGACTAAGTTGCATCATCTGTGTTTATCTTAGAAAGGGGGTAGTAAGAGTGCCAGCATGATAAACAGGTTGCTATACCTCAAGTTGAGGCTATGGGGTGTGCAAGGTCAGTCATATTCTTCTTGAGAGCGATCTATTTGCCTGAGATAAGTTAATAATTATTTATTTGATTCAATCAATATAATGTATTATTATTATTAAACCTATCCTTACTTTTACAGAAGAGAGATGCTCTCAGATTATTAAAATGTTAATTTTCTAGTGTCTCACTTAAAAGGCAGCATGTATGGGACTTAATAAAGTAAGTGGGGCTGGAGTAAATTTAAAAAAAATAATAATAAGTTATAGTTCCTATTGTCATGGAATTTAGGGCTTATTTGTCAAACTAGTGGGGAAAACCCCAAAAGTAGTATGATTGTTATGATAAAGAGAAGTCTAGAACAGCATGCACTTAACTCAGATTTTACATGTTTATGTAAGTGGCTGGGGAGCAGGGAAGATTTTTGTGGGACATCAACAAAGCCTTTGTTATAAAGAGCATAGTATAGAAAGCACCAAATAAAAGACAGAAGCCATGGAATCCAGGTATAACTCAGAAACTTTCTAGTTACATAATCCTGACTGAATTCTCCAGTCCCCCTGAATATCCTTTCCTCACACTTAAACTTTATATGATAATAATTGGCATCTGTAACTTTTCAGATATAATGTGAAACATAATCATGTATTTGAAAGTAATCTGGTAATTATCAAGTGCTATATAGATATCATATAACACTAATGTTATTTATAACTTTGTGCTTTCTTTTAATGTCATGACACAAATTTGTTCATAAAAAATATAGAAAACATGATGGAAAACTTGGCAATCAAATATAACAGGGATGACATGTTATATTTCAATGAACACTAACCATCTAATTAAGAGTTGCGTATATCTTGACTTTGACTTTCATGATGTAGTCAAATTAACATTTTTGGTGATTGATAGAGGAAAAATACAACATATTTCCTCAGAGGGAACAATACTGTACCAGTATCCAGGAAGAAAAGTGAGCCAGAAGGGAAATATTACAGATTCTTCTCTTCATTTCACATATCCAGTCCTCCTATGGAAGAACTCTGAACAATTGATACAAGGTGATTGGCAAACTGAGAGGATGAGACAAAGATGTTTCTGAGTTTCCTGACAATTTACTTTTTTTTTTCTTTAACCTCCTCCTCCTCACATGTCACCAAGCCTCTAATATAGTCTTAGTTTGGTAAGAGTATATGGGTTTGCATTGTACTGTGCCCTGAGTTTTAGAATCAAATTTTGCCTAATTATCATTAAATCCATAATTATATAACATAAACAACACACCAGCTTACAATTGTTGCTTCAGACAAAATTGCTGTGGTAACAAATAATGTAAGTAATCAATAGTTGAAAGCAATAAATGTTCCTCTCTCCTGTTACATAAGCTTTGACTCTACTTGCCTCTGCCCCATTCAAAACAAGACGTTTATTTTCATTCTGAGGCCAAGCTGATGGTTCCTAACTGGAACATGCCATTCTCATGCCAGCGATCAAGAATGGAAAACAGCTTAACTTAACCATATAATCACCCTTAAACTTCCACTTGATAATGGAAAGCATCATTATTTCCTTATATTCAATTGACCACATCACATGTTATTGCAAAACCCTAAGTCAATGAAGCTGGGCTATATAATCTGCCTACAGAACATATATGCAAATCACATGACTGAGAGCAGAGAAGCATAATCTTAGTACAGGGAAGGAAAAACATCCAATTTAATATTGGTCAGGTGGCATTTGCTCCAGAAGAAATTTAAAATCTAATCAGCTGTCTGAACTGTCTAAGGGCCACCCAAATGAGACAATTCAGAACAAAAACTGGGAATAGAAAAATTTTGAATTTAGTTATTACAGATTCAAATTTACGAAAAATAATGGAATTTTATTTTTCATTTTAATTTTTCCCCCGGAATTTAATAATAGAAGAAATTGCATGTTATTCAAAACTAAATGATCTATTGTAATGCATACCAGTGCCTTGGATGTGACACCATTCCCTGGTCCTAGGTAGATGTACCAATTTTCACATTTGCTATTTGGGGAGCACCTAACTGAAAATAGGAGTAAGGTTGCGTTAGCCCAGTATGATGTCATGTTTTATACATTTCTCTCTCATACGGTAAATAGACAAGGAGGCTTTACATGAAGAAGCAAGAGGAGCCTGCAGTTTACTTGCTGCTTTTCTCCTTACTCTGTTAAACATCCCTTCCCAAGAGGGGCATGTTATCTGTCTCATTGTTTCTCATGATACCTTCTCTGACTTGCTCTTGTATTGACAAACTGTGAAACAGGCTATGATCCCTAGGCAGTAGGTTAGTCAAAGTGCTGAGAATTTTGTTTACAGACCCAGAGGCTCCACGTGCTACTCTTCTAAGGTCTAGAGCAGAGCTTTTCAATAGAATAGAATAGAATAGAATAGAATAGGATAGAAACCACATGTGTAATTTTAAATTCCCTAATAGCCGTATTAAAAATAAAAAGATTAGGTGACATTAAATTTGTTAATATAGTTTATTCAACCTAATATATTCAAACTATTATCATTTCTACATGTAATCAATATAAAACTTATGAAAAAATATCTTATCTTTGTTTTCTTTATTAAATCTTTGAAATCCAACACATATTTAATACTTAGAGCACATCTCGGTTCTGACGAGCCACACTTTCAGTGCTCATAAGACATGTGTGCCCGGAGATACTTATTAGACAGTGCAGGTCTAGAATACTGTTTCTGTATCCATTGGAGGTTGGAAGAGGTTGTGCTTTCTTTTTTATTATTTATTTTATTCTTGGCTGTGTCAGGTCTTAGTTGCAGCACGCAGGCTATTCGTTGTGGCGCACAGGCTTCTCTCTATTTGTGGCATGCGGGTTTTCTCTCTCTAGTTGAGGTGTGCAGGCTCAGTAGTTGTGGCCTGGGCTTAGTTACCCCTCAGCATGTGGGATCTTAGTTCCCTTACAAGGGATTGAACCCACGTCCCCTGCATTGGAAGGCAGATTCTTTATCACTGGACCACCAGGGAATTTCCTGAAGAGGTTATAATTTCTTGAATAACTTTCTTAATCAAAGCAGTTCTGAGGTACATATTATAAAATAGCATGCCAGCAGAACTATATTTTGTTATTTATAAAAGGAAAGCTTATACTCTACCTTCAGCCTCATCTGTTTCTTTGCATCTGTTTTCACTTAGTTCAGCATGCCACTTATTAAAATTGAGAAGCCTGACTTATATTTTACCTGGATGAGAGACATCATAGCTTACCAGGCCAATGGATCCATAGTCTCCTGAAAGGTCAAACCAATATGAGTTTTGAGCTCAAGTCTTGTAAATTGTAAGAGTCAATAGATAAGTAAACTACTCATTGGTAAAGTTTGCTGCATTTTTAAGGGTATGAAATGTTTCATAACTATTTAACAGAAAAATTCAACATATATTTCAACTTAGGTAGGAATCTAACATCTTTACAATTATATTTCTTATACATTTAATAGCAAAGTATTTATTAATTTATATTCTATCTAAAGTGCAAAGCTCAGCTAAAGGTGCTGTATACACATAGTGCAATAAAAAGGGACATTTTACATTCCAATAAAGAAGTTTACATACCATTCACCTTTCACTTGATATACTGTCCAATAAAGATAATTACTTTTCAGTTGTAATGTAATGTCATAGTGTGTTACCATTCACAGTAATAGAGAACTTTATCTGACTGCCAATAAAATAGCAAAAAAAACACCAATTAATTAAGTTTCAAGGTCCCATAATAATAATTATCACAACAAAGGGATATCTCATTTGATAAAGTCATTACATAGAGACTTTAGCATTAATTTCAACTATTCTATCAGCTATCAACTCTAAAAAAAGATAGGTGCTTTGAACATGCATACGTGTTTTTACCCACTTTATGTTCTCATCTAAAT
This sequence comes from Delphinapterus leucas, assembly GCF_059928025.1. Classification (NCBI taxonomy): domain Eukaryota; kingdom Metazoa; phylum Chordata; class Mammalia; order Artiodactyla; family Monodontidae; genus Delphinapterus; species Delphinapterus leucas. The sequence goes on from NC_143147.1 coordinate 35,794,201, forward strand.
CTTTAAAACACAAGAAACTAATTGTATGTTTTGATTATAAAAGGCTCTACAATATTATGGAACTCAGCAAATATACTGTCACTGAAAATTCAGATTTCTATAATTGACAACAGATTGCCCTTATTTTGCTTTTCCATACCATTAATTAATTCTAGAAGTATTTTTTTTATTCTTATTAGAGTATAATTGATTTACAATGTTGTGTTAGTTTCTGATGTACAGCAAAGTGTGTCAGTTATACATATACATATATCTAGTCTTTTATAAATTCTTTTCCCATATAGGTCATTACAGAGTATTCAGAATAGTTCCCTGTGCTATACAGTAGGTCCTTATTAGTTATCTATTTTATATATAGTAGTGTGTATTTGTCAGTCCCAGTCTCCCAGTTTATCCCTCCCTCCCACCCCAGTAACCATGTTTGTTTTCTACATCTGCAACTCTGTTTCTGTTTTGTAAATATGTTCATTTGCACCACTTATTTAGATTTCACATACAAGTGATATTATATGTTATATGTCTTTCTCTGTCTGACTTATTTCACTCAGTGTGACAATCTCTAGTTCCAACCATGTTGCTGCAAATGGCATTATTTCATTCTTTTTTATGGCTGAGTAATATTCTATTGTATATATGTTCCACGTCCTCTTTATCCATTCCTCCCTTAAATGTCCATTGACAGAGGAATGAATATAGAAGTATTTGAATAAGACATGTTCAAGGCAGTATGAAATAATCATTAAAAGGATAGGTGCCATAGTCAAGAATATCTGGATTCAAATCTTAGCTACATCACTTTCTACCTCTATAATCTTGAACAATGTATTAAGACGTTTTATGTTTTGATTTTTTATCTGTAAAAAGGCAGTAATATTAACCCATAAATTTGGGTCAGGATTACGGTAATTAATGGATGTAAAATGATTCAGAACAGTGCTTGGTATAGAGGAAGTAATCAGTAAACATTTGGTGATAAAGTTTTAGTAGTAGTAGTAGTATTAATGTCATTATCTGTAAATCTGCACATACAGTATCTTGGGGATTTTTTGTTTTTGTCTGTTTGTTTGTCTGTTTTTGCCCATGCAGAGCTTCTTGTGGGATCTTAGTTCCCTGACCAGGGATAGAACCCGGGCCCTTAGCAATGAGAGTGTGAAGCCCTAACCACTGGACTGTCAGGGAATTCTCAGTGCATATAGTATTTGGATCACCCTTCAATTAAGAAATAAGAATATCTTATCAGTTAAGAAATAAGAATATCTTATAAGAATATCTGCATTCCAGGATTTTTTAACTTAAATTCCTTTTCTTCAGTTTCTATAAAAAAATTCACTGTGGAAAAAAAAATGTTGTTAATCAAAAGAGATGAATTAAAAATATGCTGCCTATATTCCATGAGACCATTCTATAAGAGTTTCTCAATAAATATCACATATTATTCATTTTATTATTAATTATCCACCTATCTACATACTCTGAGCTTTAAGCTTTGAACAACTTAGAGAGCCATAAAGTAATAACCAGTGGTCATTTTAGGTATCCCCACTGGAATACTTTGTTCTTTATCATGATTAATATAAATAAATATTATTCATTAATTCAGTCACTCTATAAACAATATTTACAACAAAGCTGAACACTGTGCAGAGCGCTGAGGTTAAAAACAAAGTCTCTGTTCTCCAGGACTTTACAGTTAAATAAATCAATGATTTCCAGAACAGGGTTTGACATTGAGAAAATATTCACACTTCTCTTTATATGTTTATCTCATCCTTTTTAATGTCTATTTTGTGCATATTTTATATAGTGCAAATGTGTATATATAGAGAGTTGTACATGAATATTTTTCAGAAATAAAAAAGTTCATATATTAGAAAAATTTAAAAATTATACTGATACAGGCACATGATATAACTGAGATCATAGTATAAAGAAATCTAATTAAGTATGAAAATTATGATTACATAAATACATAAAGTAGAGAGTGATAGAGAAGAAGACAAATCTCTTAAGCCTGGATGTTTAGGGAACACTATCTCCTGGTGATCATACTTGTGTTTTATGAAAAATGAATTGTCCACCTTCAGGTTGAAAGATTGGAAGAGATGAATGAGATCTGCAGATATTTAAGGCTGAGTCTGCCACATCCAAATGGTATGGGATTAGGGATTATGAATGACAATGTTTGCATGATTAATATGAAGAGAATGCAGGGAGCAGGTACTCTGAGCAGTAAGCAGTAACTTGCCCATGGAGAACTCTGCATGTCATTCTTAGAAGTTGATATTTCATTCCGTGGGCAGTTGAAAATTATTGGCATTTAAATAATGGAGCAATGTGTTCAGATTTGAATTTTAGAAAAGCTAAAATACTGAGATTTAACATTTATCTAGTGTTTATTGTGAGTTGGGCACAGTGCTGTATATTTCATATACATTATATAATTAAATTTAATGTTCATGTTCTATGAGATAGGGACTATTACTAGGCCTGTTGATAGATTAATAAAGAATAAAGAAGATAACTAACTTGCCCAAGGTAGAGAACTAATAAATGGTGGTTCTAGGACTCAAAACCAGGTCTTATTGGACTCAAAAGTGTGCTCTCTCCATTGTAATAGTAGGCTGGAGTATGCTGTAAGACTAGAGACTATTAATAAACAGTTGTAAACACACCAAGAAGAGTTGGTGAGAGTACAAAGGTACTGTGCTGAGCCAGGAGCAGGCATTGAGATTGGGAATTGAAATCAGTTCAGCAAATATTTAAGGAGTGTCTCCTGTGTGGACAGGTAGAATTCAATGTGGGCCACTGTTTATACTAGCCACAAAATTATTGGATATATTGTCCATTATGACATTCAATATTTTCCCTCTCAAACAAAAATTAAGAGATTAATTTTCATGAAAATGTATGCATTTCTTGATAAACAGTAAGATTTATTTTATGAAACCACTGGAATGATATAATTTAACAAGTTTACCTTTATGTTTCAGGATTCAGGAAGCTGGGGGTCAAAGTTAATGACCAATTACATTGCTTATATTAGCCTAACATTTCTTTGTTCTTATTTTTACTCATCTTTTGTGTTTTAAAAATGTATTCTTTGTGGTAATTCAATTTTTATTAAAATCATATCAAATTTTAGAAAGAATATGCTATATTACATAAATAGCTGTGGAATAAAATAATTTTAAAAATAATGTACTCCAATTTATAAAAATGTGCACGTTTCCCTCCTTGAATTGAGGATTTTTTTTATCATATATAAAACAAAAAGGAAAACAATTGACAAAGTTAAAATATTTTCTAATCACATGAAGTGTTCTAAATTCCAAGCAAAGTTAATTACCAAGACTCCTTAGTAAACATACTTCTTTACACCCTGACCCTTATATTTTTTACTGGAAGATTAATAACATGTATCTTAGCAACCACACCTGGACCCAAGGCACTTGGGAAAGTCTTGGCAGAATTCAAGGTCAAAATGTTCTAAGTTTAGATTGAATGCCAAGAGATTATATGCCTCTTTGCTTCTCAAATGAATTAATAAATTTGTATAGATGGAAATTTAAAGAAAAAAATTAAAAAGAGGAAAAAGGAAAGAAGGAATGAAAAATGCCTAATGGATAGGTAAATGTTCAAGTATGATAAAGCAGAATGATCTAATTTAATCAAATATGAATTTAGGTACCCATCTAATGCAAATAAATAGTTGGCTGACTTTTAGGCTTGAGATCATAACTATGGGAAGAAATTAGTATATAATTAATGATTACAGAAGATAAAATGAAGATGATGTTCATAAACATAAACAAACCTTATCAATGTCTACACATATATTGGAGACAATGCCTACATAGCATTTCATAGACAAAAGGATAAGAAGCACAGGGAATGTAGGTTTTCCTATTGGAGTTAGATATTAATAGTCAAATGCCTCACTAGCAAAATCATAAGAATGAAGTTAGAGCAAAGTGGTTGGAAACGTTGATAGGTGTTATGCTTACTCTTGTTTCTATACATATAGAAATTAGAGAACAACTCTAAGGGGAGACTTTAAATTTCCAATGGCTATAACAAAACCAGAATCTCTAACTGTAGTAAGGGTGAAACAAGACAGAGAATGTGTATAGTGGGATTTCCCTAAAATTTGGGATTGGGCCATGAAGTCCAGAAAATATTAAAGGGGTGAGACATTCTAGTGAACGTTGCTGAGATGGAGTACATGTGTGTTAAGTTGCCTGGTGAATCCTAAGGTAGGTTAAAATTGCAACCCATATTTAATTACTTTAACTTAGATTTTAAAAATTTAAATTATAGTAGCTTGGAACCCATTATAAGAATTACATAATCTATTCATTTTGACTTACAATTTTGATTATTATGTTCACATCCTGTGAGTCAGAGAAAATGAAGTGCCCTAAAATTTTTATAATCAATATGCTTCAATAATTTTGAGTGGAACTTAATAAAATATTAGCTATATAATAAAGTTAAATAGCTGACTCATATAAGGCATGGGGAAACAGTTTGAGTCTTTAAGGGGGAGTCACAGAATTTACCTTCAAGCAGGAACACTTTGCTAATAAAGAGATTTATTTTTACTTTTTAACTTGATTGCAGGGGTTAAAAAACAGAGTGTGAGTCTGAAAATATGCTCCCCAAGAGCATTTCAGGGGAAACACACACACACACACACACACACACACACACACACACACTTAGAATTTTTCTCCAGGAGGAAACACTAAGCAGTAGAATAATACATACACATTTTTTTTTTAACTGGCAGAAAGGTACCTTAGAAGTTATTCTGTTTTTATAACAAAGAATAAAACATACAAAAATTATGAGCTGGGACAAAAACCTTTCTCTCCTGATTCCAAGTAAAGTACTATTGTATTTCCCCCTTGTGTCATTCAATTACAGTTGATAAAAATAAACTAATAATATAAGGTAATGAATTAACATAAAGATTTAGGAAATTAATAAGGGGACAGAGTTTTAGATGATCAGAGAAGTTTTACAGAGGAAGAGGGATTTGTGCACTCTCAAAGAATGTAAATTTCAGAGAGAACAATTCTACTGGAGGGAACAAGCTTGGATAGTAGAATATTTCTACTACTCTATTTCATAGAGAGGAGTAGAGGGCAAATCTCTAATCATTTTTCCCCTAACGATACTGCAGCAAAGGCTTTAGTATCCCTCTCAGCAAGGTATTCTCATTAATATCTTATATTTTTAAGCAAGAATGAGTATTTCCAAGACACTTTCACATATATTAGGTCTTTTGACTGACACAATTGCCCTGTGAGATATTGTTAACATTTTGTCTATGAGAAAATTGAGGCTCAAACATTTTACCGGATTTATTCGCAGTCATATAGCTATTTAGCCACAAAGATGAGTTTGAATGCAGGTCTTATGGCTCCATGCCTTATGCTTTTCTAACATATCACAGCTAGGACTTATCCAGTCTGATGCTGAAACAGTTCTTGGCCAATGGAAAATTCTGGAAGAAGGTGCAAGAGCATTTTGGAAAGATTGCTACTCCCTTTTCTCAAGGAGATGATTGTAACTTTAATCTGGATTTAACTGCAAGGAATTCTAGTTCAACTGTCTCATAAATCTGTTTACCTCATGGCTACTTATGTCTCCTCAGGTTTTTCTCTTGGGAGAAAGCTCGGGATTAATGTTGCTGAGATATCGCCAATGTCCCACATGTATTATATGGCTCTTATTTGTACCATCTAACTCTATTTAGTCAAGGGTAAGGGAAGGATATGATAGGATTTCACTAAGTTAAAAATAAGTACAGCTTACTGATAATGATATTATAACTCTATGATAGCAAAGGCCACAGTAGAATGTTTTTATTTTTCAGTGGAAACCAAGTCACCTGTGTAGGGGAGGAAGTTTCCTTTTTCCTCTTCTAGATTCTTTGTCTGGTCGAATAATTAAGTTGACATGAAACAGATTAATAGGAGAAAAACAAATTTAATTTGGACCTAGAGGAGCTCATAGTAATATGAGGCTCAAAGAAGTGGCCAGAGCAGATGTTACCTGAGAATAGGTTCTTGTCTTGTCACAGAAAGAATTCAGAGATGAGAAATGAAGTAAGGAAAGAAAAGCAAGGATTTATTAAGCTATATACACTCTCAAGGGGAGAGTGGGCAGACTCAGGTGAGTGGCTGTCATGAGCTTCTTTCACAAACTGGTTATATAAGGCATGAAAATGAATGGGTAGAATATTCAATGAGGAGGGAGGGGTATGGATCATGTTTCCTGATTTTCATCCCAGTTCCACCTTCCTGAGGGGAGGAGGAATTTTTGCCCTTATTTATTGTTTTTTGTTCTTTTTGAATTTTATTTACTTAATTTATTTAATACAGCAGGTTTTTATTAGTTATCTATTTTATACATATTAGTGTATAGATGTCAATCCCAATCTCCCAATTCACCGCCCCACCACCAACCTCCCCCACTTGTTCCGGCTTGTGTCCATACCTTTATTCTCTACAACTGTGTCTCTATTTCTGCCTTGCAAACCAGTTCATCTGTACCATTTTTCTAGATTCCACATATATGTGTTAATATACTGTATTTATTTTTCTCTTTCTGACTTACTTCATTCTGTATGACAGTCTCTAGGTCCATCCGCATCTATACAAATGACCCAATTTCATTCCTTTTTATGGCTGAGTAATAGTCCATTGTATATATGTACCACAACTTCTTTATCCATTCATCTGTTGATGGGCATTTAGGTTGCTTCCATGACCTGGCTATTGTAAATAGTGCTGCAATGAACATTGGAGTTCATGTGTCTTGAATTATGGTTTTCTCCGGGTATATGCCTAGTAGTGGGATTGCAGGGTCATATGGTAATTCTATTTTTAGTTTTTAAGGAACCTCCATACTGTTCTCCATAGTGGCTGGATCAATTTACATTCCCACTAACAGAGGAAGAGGGTTCCCTTCTCTCCACACCCTCTCCAGCATTTGTTGTTTGTAGACTTTCTGGTGATGCCTATTCTCACTGGTGTGAGGTGATACCTCACTGTAGTTTTGATTTGCATTTCTCTAATACTTAGTGATGTTGAACAGCTTTTCATGTGCCTCTTGGCCATCTGTATGTCTTCTTTGGAGAAATGTCTATTTAGGTCTTCTGCCCGTTTTTGGATTGGGCTGTTTGTTTTTTTGATACTGAGTTGCATAGGCTGCTTGTAAATTTTGGAGATTAATCCTTTGTCAGTTGCTTCATTTGCAAATATTTCTCCCATTCTGAGAGTTGTCTTTTCATTTGTTTATAGTTTCTTTTGCTGTGCAAAATCTTTTAAGTTTCATTAGGTCCCATTTGTTTATTTTTGTTTTTATTTCTTTTACTCTAGGAGGTGGATCAAAAGAGATCTTTCTGTGGTTTATGCCAAAGAGTTTTTCCTCTAAGAGTTTTATAATGTCTGTTCTTACATCTAGGTCTTTAATCCATTTTGAGTTTATTTTTGTGTATGGTGTTAGTGAGTGTTCTAATTTCATTCTTTTACATATAGCTGTCTGGTTTTCCCAGCTCCACTTATTGAAGAGACTGTCTTTTCTCCATTGTATATCCTTGCCTCCTTTGTCAAAAATTAGTTGACCAGAGGTGTGTGAGTTTATCTCTGAGCTTTCTATCCTGTTCCATTGACCTATATTTGTTTTTGTGCCAGTACAATATTTTCTTGATTGCTGTACGTTTGTAGTATAGCTGAAGTCAGGGAGTCTGATTCCTCCAGGTCCACTTCTTTCCCTCAAGATTGCTTTGGCTATTTGGGGTCTTTTGTGTCTCCATACAAATTTTAAGATTTTTTGTTCCAGTTCTGTAAAAAATATCATTGGTAATTTGATAGGGATTGCACTGAATCTGCATATTGCTTTGTGGAGTATAGTCATTTTCACAATGTTGACTCTTCCAATCCAAGAACATGGTATATCTCTCCATCTGTTTGTGTCATCTTTGATTTCTTTCATCAGTGTCTTATAGTTGTCTGAGTATAGGTCTTATACCTCCTTAGGTAGGTTTATTCCTAGGTATTTTATTCTGTTTGTTGTGATGGTGAATGATATTGTTTCTTTAACTTCTCTTTCTGATATTTCATTGTTAGTGTATAGGAATGCAAGAGATTTCTGTACATTAATTTTGTATTGTGAAACTTTACTAAATTAATTGATTAACTCTAATAGTTTTCTGGTGACATCTTAGGGATTTTCTAGGTATTATATCATGTCATCTGCAAACAGTGACAGTTTTACTTCTTCTTTTCTAATTTGTATTCCTTTTATTTATTTTCCTTCTCTGATTTCCATGGCTAGGACTTCCAAAACTATGTCAAATAATAGGGGCCAGAGTGGACATCTTTGTCTTGTTCCTGATCTTAGAGGAAATGCTTTCAGTTTTTCACCATTGAGAATGATGTTTGCTGTGGGTTTGTCATATATGGCCTTTATTATTTTGAGGTAGGTTCCCTCTATGTCCATTTTCTGGAGAGTTTTTATCATAAATGGGTGTTGAATTTTGTTGAAAGCTTTTTCTGTGTCTATTGAGATGATCGTATGGTTTTTATTCTTCAATTTGGTAATATGGTGTATCACATTGATTGATTTGTGTATATTGAAGAATCCTTGCATCCCTGGGATAAATCCCACTTGATCATGGTGTATGATCCTTATGATGCTTTGCATTTCTGCTGTGACCACTGTAACTTCTCCTTTTTAATTTCTAATTTTACTGATTTGAGTCCTCTCCCTCTTTTTCTTGATGAGTCTGGCTAAAGGTCTATCAATTTATTTTTATCTTCTCAAAGAACTACCTTTTAGTTTATTGACCTTTGCTATCATTTTCTTTCTTTCTATTTCATTTATTTCTGCTCTGATCTTTATGATTTCTTTCCTTCTACTAAGTTTGGGTTTTGTTTATTCTTCTTTCTCTACTTTTTTAAGTGTTACATTAGATTGTTTATTTGAGATTTTTCTTGTTTCTTGAGGAAGAATTGTATTGCTATAAACTTCCCTCTTAGAACTGCTTTGACTGCATCCCATAGGTTTTGGATCGTCATGTTTTCATTTTCATTTGTCTCTATTTTTTGATTTCGTCTTTGATTTATTCAGTGATATCTTGGTTATTTAGTAATGTATTATTTAGCCTCCATGTGTTTTTTTTTTATTTTTTTCCCTGTAATTTATTCCTAATCTTATAACATTGTGATTGGAAAAGATGCTTGATATGATGTCTATTTTCTTAAATTTATCGAGGTTTGATTTGTGACCCTGGTTGTGATCTATCCTGGGGAATATTCTATGTACACTTGACAAGAAAATGTAATCCTGCTGTTTTTGGATGGAATGTCCTATAAATATCAATTAAATGTGTCTGGTCTATTGTGTCATTTAAAGCTGTGTTTCCTTATTAATTTTCTGTCGGATGATCCATCCATTGGTGTAAGTGAGGTGTTAAAGTTCCCCACTATTATTGTGTTACTGTTGATTTCCTCTTTTATAGCTGTTAACATTTGTCTTTTGTATTGAGGTGCTCCTATGTTGGGTGCATATATATTTATACTTGTTATATCTTCTTGTTGGACTTATTTAGTCTTGATTAAAAGTGTCATGGCATTGGTGCATGAATGGAACTTCTTATCTGAAAGATTAATTTTATTGTAATGAAGGCATAATGATCAAATGGTTACATTCTGATGCCAGAGATTCCCTTTTCCCACCTTCCTTTGTCTGCATCCAGGACCTCATCACCTTAAAATGTGTGGTTTCCTGTCATTCTGAGGTTCCTGCTTTTGTTTGTCTGCCCAAGGACCCCCAGTGTTCACAAGATGTATGGTTCCTGTCATTTGACCCATGCCCCCCTTTCTCTGCTCACATGTAGCTATCTGCCTGCTCTAACACAGGCAATTTTACATTGTTTAGACAAAGGAACAAAATATTTGTGAACAATTGACAAGACAAAGAAGTTTGGGCTTGGGTTAGTAAATTAGTGTAGAAATAACAATGTTTGTTTATACAACCTTCTCAGCCCTAGATTCTCTATCTCTGGTTATGAGGATGTCTCTACCTCCTGGTTAGTACAGGGCAAGTACCTTTCACATGGTGGATTTATTTCCTGCCTTCATGGGAACAAATGTATTCCTCTTGCATTTGCTGTTTCTTAAGTTTAATTCAAAATAATCAATATGCCAATATGGCATTATTTTGGAGTGGCCTGTCCCAAACCCATTACCTTCTTTATCTGGGTCCAAGTTGAGTTCATAAATGATTTTACAAATCCAAAGTAAAATCAGTTTTGTAATGAAAAAACAATAACAACCAACACTAACCAAATAGTTAAAATATAGTCAAGTAGATGATGTTTTATGTTTTACTATTGTAGGGGAGGAAAAATAATTTTCCCTTTACCCATATAGATTTTTGGCTGAGACACCCCCTCTAATAAAATATAGATTAACAGTAGAAAAACAAACAGAATTATAATACTATATATACCTCTTGTATAATTGGAAGATACCGAGGAAAACTGAGTAACTCTCTTAAATGGCTTAACCCACCACATTTTAAATACCACCTCCCTTGCCTTTGCATCCCTTCCCTTCCTGGATTAGCAACTGTTTGAAGTTGACATTTGGAACTCAGGGAAGCTCATGGAAGCTGGTGTCAAGAAACAGGGGACAGAAAGTCTTCTGTGTCCAGAAGCCCCACATGGTCCTGCTCAGTTTCAATTTGATATGTTTTCCTCAGCTATCTGGAGCCAGTATCCTGTTCTTCTCCAAACCTGAGTCCCCCATAGGGTGCACAATTGGGGGTGGCTGCAGTGACTAAGGGCTTGGCAGTGGACAGCCCATTTGTCTCCATCCTGAATTCCCTCAGGGCTCATCATCCAGTATGGCTGTAGTGGCTTGATGGCTGCAACATCCTTTGTTTACTGATATGGCAGGCAACATTTTTCATTCACATCTGGTAGAAGAGTCTTTTACTGGGAGAAAATGTCGAAGCCCTTGTACCACAATTTTGCTCAGTCATTCGTGCCTCCAAAACAGCATGCCCTAGGCTGTCACTTTTACTGAACACAAGTTTGTGTGTCCAAAGTACAGCGAGACAAAGCAAACTGAAATCCCAGAGTTTGGAGCAGAAAAAATTCACCTCCCATGTCCCCTGCATCAGCAGACGGACTCTCAACCACTGCACCTCCAGGGAAGCCCTTTTCTTTTTTAATTAATTAATTTATTTATTTATTTTTGGCTGCATTGGCCTTTGGTGCTATGTGCGGGCTCTCTTTAGTTGCGTTGAGTAGGGGCTACTCTTTGTTGCAGTGTGCAGGCTTCTCTTTGCAGTGGCTTCTCTTGTTGCAGAGCACGGGCTCTAGGTGCACAGGCTTCAGTAGTCATGGCATGCAGGCTCATTAGTTGTGTCTCGCGGGCTCTAGAGCATAGGTTCAGTAGTTGTGGCACACAGGCTTAGTTGCTCCGCGACATGTGGAATCTTCCCAGACCAGGACTCATACCCATGTCCCCTGCATTGGCAGGCAGGTTCTTAACCACTGCACCACCAGGGAAGTCCAAAACCTTCTATTCTGAGATGAAAACCTTTCTAATTTTTTTTATGGCAAATGATATAATTTTTAGTGATATAATGACAGTAGCATTTACTATTGAGCTATAAGCAGTATGTTCATATAAATTCTGGATGTGCTTAAGCAAAGGGACCAAATGTGGTCCACTATTGTGTGAAACATTATCTGATGTGGCCACAGAGTGTTCATTCCCCCTTTTCCTAAAAACAGCCTGATCACCTTTTAATAAATATGTCTTCTTTGTGTATTTACCTCTTTTGGCAGGATGGTAAATCCAGACACTTAGTTTTAGCTCCAGGAGTGTTTGACTCCAAATCTCTTCTCTCCCTATCCGAGTACAACTATGGGGCAGATGTATGACAACTGGAAACTTCTTTTTTTTAGAATGACCCTGACCAGATGCTTACTGCTCTGTTTCCTGCTTCTAGGCTCCCTAGAAGCACTCCTATCCACTCTCTGAGTCCAATTATCCTTCCAATATGTAACCTTTTATTTAATTTATCAAGACTTGTCTTATTTTCAATCACTAGCATACCAGAAACTAGCTGATAATATTTACTAAACAGCTTTGTAAGTTTGAGGAAATTACATTCTTTCTGGGGATGATAATAGTACCTGCATTAGAATGTTGTTGAAAAAATTAAACAGGTTATTATAAGTTAAGTGCTTAGCACATGGTTAGTTATTTTATTAGCATTATTGTTGTTACTGCCATAAAGAGTGCACAATCACAAGCCACAAAAACATTACAAAAACATAGGTGCCTGCCCTGTGGCCATCAGGCATTCTTACAAAAGCTAAGAGAATGAAAGGATAAAAGTGCAGGGGCTTCTTCTCACATACCCAGCAGCCACCTTTAAAATCAATTTCCAAGCATAAAACCTGACCTTGGTTTAGAAATAAATGGAATTAATTTGCAGTACCTGCTTCTAAGCCTTGCTTCTTAATGCTGACTCTCACTCACCAATTATCTTTAGTGGTTTTCTTATTTCAAAATCCCTATAGTATTCATTCAAATAAAATTCTCCAGGACATCAAATTGTTCAGTAGTAGTGGACTTCCTCGACAGTGAATTATCAGTCACAAATTTCTTTCTCAAACTGCATAGAAATTAGAGAAAGAATATATTTCCCCCAATTTAGCAACTATCCTAGGCAGGAACCAAAGAAAGCAAAGTATGTGATGAGTTGCTGAATATATGATAGAATTTATTATAACCTGATTAATCAATCAATCTTTTCTGATAATCCCTTGTCCCTAAGTAGTAAATCACCAAGTAAAAGTGAAAAATGTGAACTCAGTCTAAAAAAGAAACAATATATTATTCCACCTACTTTACACATTTTTGCCCTTTAATCCCATGCCATTTTTTAACATCTTTATTGGAGTATAATTTCTATACAATGGTGTGTTAGTTTCTGCTCTATAACAAAGTGAATCAGCTATACATATACATACATACCCATATCTCCTCCTTCTTGCATCTCCCTCCCACTCTCCCTATCCCACCCCTCTATGTGGTCAAAAAGCACCAAGCTGATCTCCCTATGCTATGTGGCTTCTTCCCACTACCTATCTGTTTTACCTTTGGTAGTGTATATATGTCCATGCCACACTCTCACTTCGTCCCAGCTTACACTTCCCCCTCCCCGAGTCCTCAAGTCCATTCTCTATGTCTGCATCTTTATTCCTGCCCTGCCCCTAGGTTCTTCAGACCAGTTTCTTTGTTTTTTAGACTCCATATATATGTGTTAGCATACAGTATTTGTTTTTCTCTTTCTGACTTATTTCACTCTGTATGACAGACTCTAGGTCCATCCACCTCACTACAAATAACTCATTTTCAATTCTTTTAATGGCTGAGTAATATTCCATTGTATATATGTACCACATCTTCTTTATCCATTCATCTGTCGATGGACACTTAGGTTGCTTCCATGTCCTGGCTATTGTAAATAGAGCTGCAATGAACATCACAGTACATGACACTATTTGAATTATGGTTTTCTCAGGGTACGTGCTCAGTAGTGGGATTGCTGGGTTGTATGGTAGTTCTATTTTTAGTTTCTTAAGGAACCTCCATACTGTTCTCCATAGTGGCTGTATCAATTTACATTCCCACCAACAGTGCAAGAGGATTCCTTTTCTCCACACCCTCTCCAGCATTTATTGTTGGTAGATTTTTTGATGATGTCAATTCTCACTGGTATGAGGTGATACCTCATCGTAGTTTTGATTTGCTTTACTCTAATGATTAGTGATGTTGAGCACTGTTTCATGTGTTTGTTGGCAATCTGTATATCTTCTTTAGAGAAATATCTATTTAGGTCTTCCACCCATTTGTGGATTGGGTTGTTTGTTTTTTGATATTGAGCTGCGTGAGTTGCTTGTATATTTTGGAGTTTAATCCTTTGTCAATTGCTTCATTTGCAAATATGTTCTCCTATTCTGAGGGTTGTCTTTTCATCTTGTTTATAGTTTCCTTTGCTGTGCAAAAGCTTTTAAGTTTCATTAAGTTCCATTTGCTTATTTTTGTTTTTATTTCCATTTGTCTAGGAGGTGGGTCAAAAAGGATCTTGCTGTGATTTATGTCATAAAGTGTTTTGCTTATGTTTTCCTCTAGGAGTTTTATAGAGTCTGGCTGTATATTTAGGTCTTTAATCAATTTGGAGTTTATTTTTGTGTATGGTGTTAACAAGTGTTCTAATTTCATTATTTTACATGTAGCTGTCCAGTATTCCCAGCACCACTTATTGAAGAGGCTGTCTTTTCTCCATTGTATAGTCTTGCCTCCTTTATCAAAAATAAGGTGACCATATATGCATGGGTTTAACTCTGGGCATTCTATCCTGTTCCATTGATCTATGTTTCAGTTTTTGTGCCAGTACAATGATGTCTTGATTACTGTAGCTTTGTAGTATAGTCTGAAGTCAAGGAGCCTGATTCCTACAGCTCTGGTCTTTTTTCTCAAGGTTGCTTTTGCTATTGGGGGTCTTTTGTATTTCCATACAAATTGTGAAAACTTTTTTCTAGTTTTCTGAAAAATGTTATTTGTAGTTTGATAAGGATTGTATTGAATCTGTAGATTGTTTGGATAGTAGAGCCATTTTCACAATGTTGATTCTTCCAATCCAAGAACATGGTATATCTCTCCATCTCTTTGTATTGTGTTTAATTACTTTCTTCAGTGTCTTATGTTGTCTTCATACAGGTATTTTGTCTCCTTACATAGGTTTATTCCTAGTTATTTTATTCTTTTTGTTGCAGTGGTAAATGGGAGTGTTGCCATAATTACTCTTTCAGATTTTCCATCATTAGTGTATAGGAATGCAAGAGATTTCTGTGCATTAATTTTGTATAGTGCTACTTTACCAAATTCACTGATTAACTCTAGTACTTTTCTGGTAGCATCACTAGGATTCTCTAGGTGTAGTATCATGTCATCTGCAAACACTGACAGCTTTAATTCTTCTTTCTGATTTGGATTACTTTTTCTTCTCTGATTGCTATGGCTAAAACTTCCAAAACTATTTTGTATAATACTAGTGAGACTGGGAAACCTTGTAATTTTCCTCATCTTAGAGGAAAGGTTTCAGTTTTTTTTACCATTAAGAATGATGTTGGCTGTGGATTTGTCATATATGGCCTTTATTATGTTGAGGTAAGTTCACTCTATGCCTACTTTCTGGAGGGTTTTTATCATAAATGGGTATTGAATTTTGTCAAAAGCTTTTTCTGCATCTATTGAGATGATCATATGTTTTTTCTTCTTCAATTTGTTAATATGGTGTATCGTGTTGATTGATTTGAATATGTTGAAGAATCCTGGCATTCCTGGGATAAACCCCAATTGATCATGGTGTATGATCCTTTTAATGTGCTCTTGGATTCTGTTTGCTAGTATTTTATTGAGGATTTTGCATCTGTGTTCATCAGTGATATTGGCCAGTAGTTTTCTTTTTTTGTGACATCTTTGTCTTGTTTTGGTATCAAAGTGATGGTGGCCTTGTAGAATGAGTTTAGGAGTGTTCCTCCCTCTGTTATATTTTGGAAGAGTTTGAGTAGGATAAGTGTTACCTCTTCTCTAAATGTTTGATAGAATTCACCTGTGAAGCCATCTGGTCCTGGGCTTTTGTTTGTTGGAAGGTTTTTAATCACAGTCTTAATTTTAGTGCTTGTGATTGGTCTGTTTATATTTTCTATTACTTCCTGGTTCGGTCTCGAATAGTTGTGCTTTTCTAAGAATCCGTCCATTTCTTCCAGGTTGTCCATTTTATTGGCATAGAGTTGCTTGTGGTATTCACTCATGATCCTTTGTATTTCTGCACTGTCAGTTGTTACTTCTCCTTTTTCATTTCTAATTCTATTGATCTGAGTCTTCTCCCTTTTTTCTTTTGATGAGTCTGTCTAATCGTTTATCAATTGTGTTTATTTTCTCAAAGGACCAGCTATTAGTTTTATTGATCTTTTCTATTGTTTCCTTCATTGCTTTTCCATTTATTTCTGATCTATCCTTTATGATTTCTGTCCTTCTGCTAACTTTGGGAGTTTTCGTTCTTCTG
This sequence comes from Delphinapterus leucas, assembly GCF_059928025.1. Lineage (NCBI taxonomy): Eukaryota > Metazoa > Chordata > Mammalia > Artiodactyla > Monodontidae > Delphinapterus > Delphinapterus leucas. Next base: position 35,810,371 of record NC_143147.1, read on the forward strand.
TCTCTAATTGTTTTAGGGGTAATGTTAGGTTCTTTATGTGAGATGTTTCTTGTTCCTTGATGTAGGATTGTATTGATCTAAATTTCCCTCTTAGAACTGCTTTGGCTGCATCCCATAGGTTTTGGATCATCATGATTTCATTGTCATTTGTTTCTAGGTATTTTATGATTTCCTCTTTGATTTCTTCAGTGATCTCTTGGTTATTTAGTAGTGAATTGTTTAGCCTCCATGTGTTTGTATTTTTTACAGATTTTTTCCTGTAATTGATATCTAGTCTCATAGTGTTGTGGTCAGAAAAGATACCTGATACAATTTCAATTTTCTTAAATTTACCAAGGCTTGATTTGTGACCCAAGAAATGATCTTTCCTGGAGAATGTTCCATGAGCACTGAGAAGAAAGTGCCTTCTGTTGTTTTTGGATGGAATGTCGTATAAATATCAATTAAGTCTATCTTGTTTAATATGTCACTTAAAGCTTGTGTTTCCTTATTTATTTTCATTTTGGATGATCTGTCCATAGGTGAAAGTGGGGTGTTAAAGTCCCCTACTATGATTGTGTTACTGTCGATTTCCCCTTTTATGGCTGTTAGCATTTGTCTATGTATTGAGATGCTCCTATGTTGGGTGCATAAATATTTACAATTTTTATATCTTCTTTTGGAATGATCCCTTGATCATCATATAGTGTCCTTCTTTGTCTCTTGTAACAGTCTTTATTTTAAAGTCTATTTTGTCTGATATGAGAATTGCTACTCCAGCTTTCTTTTGATTTCCATTTGCATGGAATATCATTTTCCATCCCCTCACTTTCAGTCTGTACGTGTCCCTAGGTCTGAAGTGGGTCTCTTGTAGACAGCATATATGCGGGCCTTGTTTTTGTATCCATTCAGCCAGTTTATGTCTTTTGGTTGGAGCATTTAATCCATTTACATTTAAGGTAGTTATTGATATGTATGTTCCTACGACCATTTTCTTAATTGTTTTGGGTATGTTATTGTAGGTCTTTTCCTTCTCTTGTGTTTCCTGTGTAGAGAAGTTCCTTTAGCATTTTTTATAAAGCTGGTTTGGTGGTGCTGAATTCTTTTAGCTTTTGCTTGTCCTAAAGTTTTTAATTTCTCCATTGAATCTGAATGAGATCCTTGCTGGGTAGAGTAATCTTGGTTGTAGCTTTTTCCCTTTCATCACTTTAAATATGTCCTGCCACTCCTTTCTGGCTTGCCGAGTTTCTGCTGAAAGTTCAGCTGTATGTTATTTGTTGTTTTTCCCTTGCTGTTTTTAATTTTTTTTCTTTGTATTTTATTTTGATAGTTTGATTAATATGTGTCCTGGCGTGTTTCTCCTTGGATTTATCCTGTATGGGACTCTCTGCACTTCTTGGACTTGATTGACTATTTCATTTCCCATATTAGGGAAGTTTTTGACTATAATCTGTTCAAATATTTTCTCAGTCCCTTTCTCTTTCTCTTCTTTTTCTGGGAGCCCTATAATTCAAATGTTGGTACTTTTAATGTTTCCCCAGTGTTCTCTGAGACTGTCCTCAATTCTTTTCATTCTTTGTTCTTTACTCTGCTCTGTGGTAATCATTTCCACTATTTTATCTTCCAGGCCACTTATCCGTTCTTCTGCCTCAGTTATTCTGCTACTGATTCATTCTAGAGAATTTTACATTTCATTTATTGTGTTGTTCATGATTGTTTGTTTGCTCTTTAGTTCTTCTAAGTCCTTCTTAAACATTTCTTGTATTTTCTCCATTGTATTTCCAAATTTTGGATCATTTTTACTATCATTACTCTGAAGTCTTTTTCAGGTAGACTCCCTATTTCCTCATCTTTTGTTTGGTCTGGTGTGTTTTTACCTTGCTCCTTCATGTTTGTGTGTTTCTCTGTCTTCTCATTTTGCTTAACTTACTGTGTTTGGGTCTCCTTTTTGCAGTCTGTAGGTTCGTAGCTCCCGTTGTTTTTGGTGTCTGACCCCAGTGGCTAAAGTTGGTTCAATGGGTTATGTAGGCTTCTTGGTGGAGGGGACTAGTGCCTGTGTTCTGGTGGATGAGTCTGGATCTTTTCTTTCTGGTGGGCAAGACCACTTCTGTTGGTGTGTTTTGGGTGTCTGTGTCCTTATTATGATTTTAGGCATCCTCTCTGTAATGGGTGGTGTTGTGTTCCTGTCTTGCTAGTTGTTTGGCATAGGGTGTCCAGCACTGTAGCTTGCTGGCTGTTGAATGGAGCTGGGTCTTAGCATTGAGATGGAGATCTCTGGGAGAGCTTTCACCATTTGATATTATGTGGAACTGGGAGGTCTCTGGTGGACTAATGTCCTGGACTCAGCTGTCCCACCACAGAGGCACAGGCCTGACACCTGGCCGGAACACCAAGACCCTGTCAGCCACACAGCTTAGAAGGAAAGGGGGAAAACTAAAATTAAATAGTTATTAAAATAAAAAATTATTAAAAATAAAAAAGTAATTATAAATTTTAAAATGTAATTAAAAAAAGAAAGAAAGAAGAAAGCAACCAAACCAAAAAACAAGTCCACCAATGATAACAAGTGGTAGAAACTATAGTAAAAAAACCAAACCAAACCAAACAAAACAAACAAACAAAAAAAACAGACCAACATAACCCTAGGACAAATGGTAAAAGCAAAGCAATACAGACAAAATCACACAAAGAAGCATACACATGCACACTCAGAAAAAGAGAAATAGGAAAAAAATATATATATATATATAAAGTAAGAGAACAGCTAAATCAATAAACTAATATACCAATGATAATAAACTCTAAATACTAAACTAAGATAAACATAAAACCAGAAACAAATTAGATGCAAAAGCAATCCCAAGTCAACAGTTTCTGCCAAAGTCCACCACCTCAATTTTGGGCTGCTTCATTGTCCATTCAGGTATTCCAGAGATGCAGGGTATATCAAGTTGATTGCGGAGATTTAATATGCTGCTCCTGAGGCTGCTGGGAGAAATTTCCCTTTCTCTTCTTAGTTCACCCAGCTCCTGGGGTTCAGCTTTGGATTTGGCCCTGCCTCTGTGAGTAGGTCACCTGAGTGCATCTGTTCCCTGCCCAGACAGGACAGGTTTATAGTAGCAGCTGATTAGGGGGCTCTGGATCACTCAGGCTGGGGTGAAGGAGGTGTACGCAATGTGGGGCAAGCCTTCAGCAGCAGAGGCCAACGTGATGTTGCAAACAGCCTGAGGCATGCCATGTGTTCTCCCGAGGAAGTTGTCCCTGGATCACGGGACTCTGGCAGTGGCAGGCTGCACAGGCTCCCAGGAGGGGAGGTGTGGGTAGTGACCTGTGCTTGCACACAGGCTTCTTGGTGGCTGCAGCAGCAGCCTTTGTGTCTCATGTCCATCTCTGGTGTCCGCACTGATAGCCGCAGCTCGCACCCTTCTCTGGAGTTCATTTAGGTGGTGCTCTGGATCCCCTCTCCTCCTGCATCTCAAAAGAATTGTCTCTTGCCTCTTAGGCAGTTCCAGACTTTTTCCCAGACTCCCTTCCAGCTAGTTGTGGCACACTAGTCCCCTCAGTCTGTGTTCACACAGCCAACCCCTGTCCTCCTCCTGGGGTCTGACCTCTGAAGCCGAAGCCGGAGCCTCAGCTCCCAGTCTCCACCTGCCCCAGCGGGTGAGCAGACAAGCCTCTCAGGCTGGTGAGTGTTGGTTAACCCTGATCTTTTGTGTGGGAATCTTCCCACTTTGCCCTCTGCACCCCTTTACTGTGCTCTCTTCCATTGCTCCAAAGCTTCCTCCCCACTACCCTCCCCCATCTCTGCCAGTGAAGGGGCTTCCTAGTGTGTGGAAACTTTTCCTCCTTCACACCTCCCTCCCAGAAGTTCAGGTCCTGTCCCTATTCTTTTGTCTCTGTTTTTTTTTTTTTTTTCTTTTTACTTTTGGCCTACCCAGTCACATGGGGAGTTTCTTGCCTTTTGGGTAGTCTGAGGTCTTCTGCCAGCGTTCAGTAGGTGTTCTGTAGGAGTTGTTCCACATGTAGATGTATTTCTGATGTACTTGTGGGGAGAAAGGTGATCTTCACATCTTATTCCTCTGCCATCTTGAAGGTCTCTCTAATCTCATGCCCTTTCATGTGCTGTTTGATTCCAGTGGAAAATTTTAATATGTGGATGGATTTTTTTCCCATAGAAGTAATTAAGGTGTTTGAGACAGTGAGCCAAGGTGATGAGTACATACTGATTAAAGTCCTCTGCCTTTAGTTATAGAGAGCAAATATTAAATCTCCTCTCCTCCCTATAGTGCAAACTGCACATAATTAGGAATGTTCCTTACAGCAACCAGAGAAAGCATTTGTTATGTAGGGTTTTTACTATTCAGAGCTCACTGACCTAGGCCTGCCTGGCATGTTTATGGCTCATCCACAAGGAGTGGAAGTCTCCTGGCTTCTCATGATGCTCAGCTATTATACGACGAGCTGTGTGAGGCTGTAGAAGAAAGACAGTGATATTTGTGCCCAGCAGGCTTGGTACCATGCCTATAAATGTAGAGAGACATGGGTTTGGATTGCTATTTTACCTTGCAAAGTGTCCTCAGATTTTTCCTGACAAGACATCTTTTTATTACACACAGAGATCAATAGTTTATACTCACAAACAATGTTTCATTGCTATGGCTCAGAAACAAGCTCTGTTTGCTGCATGTTTCCTCATAAACTGTCAAGTTTGGGGAAGGGAGGAAGGGAAGATGGCCATATTAAAAGAGAAAAAAAAAAGAAAGAAAGAAAATCTCTATTAATTATTTCTGTGCAATGTTTTCATGACTGCTTTTGGCTTCATGCCTATATGGATTTCAGTTAAGAACACAGGGTAAAATGGGCCTGGTTATTTTTCCAGCTATCAACTTTAACTGGCATAGCCTTTTCATCAGGTCTAAGCAGACACAGGGAATGCATCACTTTGGAGGTATCAGCATCAGCTTGAGTTGGAATGCACTTTCTGCATTCAAAGAATGCCATTTTTTCAATATACCAAACAATATAATTGTCACTATATTATTAATATTGTTTATTTGAGAGCCTTCCAATAAAGCAAATAAGTAGTGCCCAGGTTCTATTATCATGGTAAAAATATTAACAGCGACCAGTGGAAAAGAGATAAGGCAAATAGGTTAAATGTAGAAATGCAATTAGTATAGTTGCTGACACATAGCTCCATATATGTTAGTTAAAATAATGATGACTCATATTGTTATAATATTCAAATTTTGTTCTCTTAAACTAGAGATGAGTGATCACCTCTTATAGTTCCAGTTGCTTCCTCTATGGTGATAATTCCCAAACCTACATCTTTAACCCAAATCTCTCAACTGAGTTCCAGATATAAACAACTGATTAATTGAATCCAATATTGCCTTTGGGCACCTCCAACCCATTGTACCCAAAAGGAAGATCACCATCTTCACTCTTCCTCTAATACTTTTTGTCCTGGCTTATCAAAGTTGGAAACCTGGGAGCCCTCTCAGATTCCTTACTCTCTCCTCATTGCTAGTAGGTCATGAAGTCACTCGATTTCAGCTCCAACATCTCTCCAGTTCATCACTTTTCTTTTTCCTTTACACTTCCCATTTCCTTTCCTTGCTCACACGTACATTTTTCTCAAAGAAAATATTGCAAAATCTTTGACACTTTTCCATTTGTTATCCTTAAAACTGCAACACACACCCATAATATAATAACATATATATTAACATATATAATATATGTTTGAAGTAGGGTCGGCTACATAATTTGTGAGGACGTGTGCAAAATTAAAGTGAGAGGACCCTTGCTCAAAACCTGGCAAAAGTGCTGTGAAAGGAACTAAATATATAAAATTTTCCACAGTCTCTCTGTTTCTTTTCTCTCCCTCCTTCATGGTAGTTTTTATTTGCTATTTAATGTCACACTCCCTCCAGCGACAGGATGTTTGCAGGGTAAGTAAAGAAATTCAGAGGCATCCAGGGCCAGCTCCATGATTCTGTATGCAGCACTTTCATGGCCCACCACCATCTGGGTTCCCCTTCTACCTCCTACCACTTGCCAGACCTATGTGCCATGTCCTAGTAGGGTCTGGGAAGGCAATATCCCCTTTCCTTGGACCTGGCACATAACACATGGTCGACCAATGCTCTCGAAGGGATCAAATCTCCATGCTCAGATGTTATTGGTACCTGGAGAAAGGATGGGTGACAGTCTCTTCCCTGCCTAGTCACCACCAGAATGAGCAATAACTCACAATAAAATATTCTTAGAGGATTCCACATTTTCCCTTTAAATAAGACATAATCCAATGATTAATTATATAAACTTTGGAGTCACAGAGCTTTGGCTCTACCATTCAGCAGTTTTGTGATCTTGGATAAATTTCTTAAACTCTCTGAGCCTCCAATTTTCACAGATGAGTCTGCAAAAATGAAATTATAATAATACCAATCTTACAAGATTGTTCATAAGGGCTAAATGGAACTATCATTAAATTGCTTAGCTAATACTAGCTCTAATTGATATAAAATAGTTTACCTTATCCTATTTATTGCTTCCTTCTATAATTCTAAATTATCTCATTAATATACCATTGATTTATTTTGGTAGCATTTTCCTGTTGTGATTTTGCCCATCTTTTAAAAAATTTATGTATTTATTTTTGTATCATTTTATTTGTAGCATGTCTTGAGAAAACAACAGGTAGCTAAATTTCTTTATAACCCTGGAGGAGTTTCATGGGGAAATTTAATCTAAATAAATTTATTTTTTATTATTTACCATTCATTTTTACAATTACTTTTATTTTTCCTATTTCAGAGTTTTGCTGGATCGAAAACCTTTAATTAATTCCTTTCTACTACTTAGTGGTTTTGAAATTATACTTTCTTCAAAACTCTTCTATAGGTTTCCCTTAAATTTTTAATAAACATCTATTAACTGGTATGTTTTTCTATCTACTCACAACCCTAAAACAAAACAAAACCCTTAGACCTTTTCCTCTTACTATCTCCGCCTTTTCCTTCCATAATTCTTAAATTTGAGTCCCACTATTCTCTATATGTCATTTCCTTCTCTTTTCGGAATTTACTTTTTGTTCTTTTGGAGTGCATGCTCCATTTTTTCCCCAGATACATTTTATTGGCCATTAAATATCTGAAAAAGGCATTCATTTCCTCCCCCTAATTGAATGCTATTATATTTAGGTATTAATCTCATTTCTCTTCCTATCTTTACAGACATTGCTTTGCTGTTTTTCTTCATTCTGTTGCAAATCTAAGATGGTCTGAGTCTCAGTCTATTGTAAGTAAGTAGTTTTTGCTGTAGGTTTTATCTTTTCTTTCTGGAAACTTTAAAGATTTTATTTGCATCATAGTTGAGATTCAAAAGTTTCACCAGAATAAATTTAGATGTGAGTGTCTCTTTTACTTTAGCTCAGCTTCTGCCAGACCCCTTTCATCTGAAGGCTTAAGTCTTTACCAAGAAATCAGAACATCAAAAATCAGTAGAGTCTGTTGAGAAAGAGTTTTCTCTGAAGATGGTAGTAGATGTCTAGTCAGATGTAATTAAAACTTCCACAGCTTTGCCCCCACTTTCATGCCTTAACAAATCCTTCTTAATCATTCATTGTGCATAATTATTTATAGCCATTAATTTCCATCAAATACTTTCCTTAAGGGATAAGTTAAGGTTTCTCTCTCTCAACACTCCCTCTCTGTGTTAAATCTCTCAAGGGCTAACTAGCCAATGAACACCCAGTGACATATCACTCCCCTTTATTAATTTGACACAATTTTATCAAAGATTCATTTTGTACCAACCCCTAGTTGGGTAAGAATTTGGTGTAAATGTACATGTTGAGTCCAAATGGTATGAGGAAGCAAAGGCCTCTTTAAGAATTTGCCACCGGACTTCCCTGGTGGCACAGTGGTTAAGAATCTGCCTGCCAATGCAGGGGACACGGGTTCGATCCCTGGTCTGGGAAGTCCACAACTACTGAGCCCATGCACCACAACTATTGAAGCCCGTGCACCTACAGCCCATGCTCCACAGCAAGAGCAGCCACTGCAATGAGAAGCCCACACAGCAATGAAGAGTAGCCCCTGCTTGCCGCAACTAGTGAAAGCCCATGCATAGCAACAAAGACCAAGCACAGCCAAAATAAATAAATTAATTAATTAAAAAAAAAGAATTTGCCACCAAAATCTTATGAAACATTTTGTTTCTCTCTTGTCCTTCAAACACTAAATCATGACCTGACCTAATTGTTTTCCTGGGTTTTTATTTCTCAAGTTGATTATACCCTCATTGATCTGATTCTCATTATATGAACACCTCTATCTACATCTCATTTTTCTGTGTGTGTGAGTATGTATTTACTGCTCCTTGTGAGATTTCTGACTGCCTGAGTCATTGGCTCTGGCTGCATAAATTGGTGAGCTGAAACTGCAGATATGGAGCTGTTCCAGCCTCACTCTTAGGGTTATAAATGATGCTGTCTGGTTGAGGACACTGCATTAATGGGCATTATGGATAGGCCTGATTTATTTCAGAACTGTGCTTTTCAAGCCAATTCCTGTGTCTGAGACCAAGGAGGCACAGAAGGCTGTGATAGAGAGACACAAGTTATCCCTGTTTCAGGTGAAAACTAAATGTAAAATAACCCACAAAGTGACTAGATATGTTAGCAATTGAAGAGAGTCAAGGCATGCTGGTGAAAAAACATCAAACTAATTTTTGCTCAAATAGTCTATTAAATATCAGTCTCATTTTACTTTATGTAATAAAAACAAAACTTCTGGGCTTCCCTGGTGGTGCAGTGGTTGAGAGTCCGCCTGCTGATGCAGGGGACACGAGTTTGTGCCCCGGTCCGGGAAGATCCCACATGCCGCGGAGCGGCTGGGCCCGTGAGCCATGGCCGCTGAGCCTGTGCGTCCGGAGCCTGTGCTCCGCAACGGGAGAGGCCACAGCAGTGACAGGCCCGCGTACCACAAAAAAAAAAAAAAGTACATTTAAAAACAAAACTTCTGTTATTTTTCAATCTATGTCAAATTATTTCTCTATTGAGGGACTAGATTGAAAATGTATTGTTTATAAGGCTCAAGTACATTTTAAAGTTAAAGGAAGTAGAGGGAAACTATCCTGGTGCAGAGAGAAATGGTAAGTCTGCTTCAACAAATGTCAAAAAAACTGGTGTCGGAGGGAGCTATTAGGTGTAATGAAGAGCCATGTGACAGTGACTTGCCAGGACAATAACTTTATTTTACCTACATTATTATTTTGTTTTGCTATCTTTTCTTCACAGTAAAACTATGGAGATAAAATATATATCTTAGGAAAATATATAATTATTGATAACTGAGGGAGAAGGAGAAAATAAAACTGCTTGGGATTTGGAACCTAGGCCATTAGAACTCTGTTTCCTGCCCTTACATTGAGTTATTGTGTGATCTTAAGCAACTTATTTTACCTTTCTGGACCTGATATTTCCTTATTGAAGAGGAATGTGACAATAATTATTTTATATTGAGGCTGAGAAGATTAATGCAATGATGTGTTTAGTACAAAGTACAGTGCCTGGTATACTGTAAGTGATGAATAAATACTTGCTTTTTTTTTCATTCCATCCTTTCCTTTAGACCACTTCCCATCAGTTCTAAAGTGTTTGTAGTCAGCACTTGAGATTCGTATTACCCGTCTTTGAAATTCTCAGTTTCCCCTTGAGATAGTTGAGTGCAAGAGAGGTTTTGTAAACCAGCACAGCATCCATTAATTCCAGCTTTATAAGTGGGGAGAAAATACTGAACCATTTTTACCCTGACAATGTCTGAAGCACCACAGCTAATACTAAAATAATTTGAGAAAGCAGATTGTGTGAAGTTAATGTCATTCAGTCATGTTCTCAATTTAGAGACTTTCCTTTTTTTTTTTAAAGGAGAAACTTTTTTTTTAAATAAATTTATTTATTTATCATTGGCTGTGTTGGGTCTTCATTGCTGCGTGCGGTCTATCTCTAATTGTGTCGAGTGAGGGCCACTCTGTTGCAGTACGTGGGCTTCTCATTGCAGTGGTTTCTCTTGTTGTGAAGCATGGGCTCTAGGCATGCAGGTCTCAGTAGTTGTGGCACGTGGGCTCAGCCGTTGTTGTTCATGGGCTTAGTTGCTCTATGGCATGTGAGATCTTTCCAGACCAGGGCTCAAACCTGTGTCCCCTGCATTGGCAGGTGGATTCTTAACCACTGTGCCACTAGGGAACTCCCAATTTAGAGACTTTCTACTGAGTATCAATTACAATTCACACTTCAGAAAGGGTAACAAATCAACCCATTTCAGATCATTTGATATAAGAGAAAAAATTACTAGAGAGTTTTATGTAATTTTCATTCTCATTGCTTAAGCCAAAGAAGGAAAATGATAAAGGATCAGAGGCTAAAATCTAACCTAATCAGTGAAATTCCTCTTGGCTAAAGAATTGGAGACTATTGTAAAATTCTTAGCCAAGGAGCAGTAAATTCTCATAGTTAAGTTTTTTAGGCAACAGAAACTTAAACATTAACAAGAGCAGGGCATGATCAACCCCTAAAGGGTTTACAGAGATTCCCTGAATTGGTCTCACTTCTAATTTCTTCCTGGGGCCTTGGGAGTGGAGTGTGATTATCTAAGAAGTGATGAAGCCTCCCCCTACAAGGCAAGCATGCCCGGGCCCAGTGCAAGTCTTCACCAGGGAACTACATTTAATGAGTCACATTGGCTGTTGTTGAGGCAATGCTACTATGTTAAACAAACAGGCAACTGGGACCATTTGATTGAAATGCTCATCTCTCTTACCCCTTGATGGCACCTCTTATTTGTAGAGAAATACCTCTGAGAGGGGACTTGGTCTATGTATTTTTTGCAGATCTGAAATGAAGGCAAAAGTGTTTATTTGTGGATGAATTTTCTGGGGCAAAATCACCTGGTGGCACTACAGAAGAAGGCACTATGGTTTGCTTCTATACATCGTTAACACTGGTTGACATCTGCCACAGATCTTTACAGTCAGACCATGGCACTGCAAGCAAGTGACTCAGGTGTGCATGAGACTCCTTTGGCTCCTCATGGGCATTTTGGCTTCAGTCAAGATACCACTGTCCAACCCACTCCCAGATGTACTTTAACAACTCTCATGTGAAGGGCCCACAGTGTTACTTCATCCTGATATATACTGAAAGTACAGTGATGCCCAGTGGATGTTTCATAAGCAGCATTTATGGAAGCCATGGATCTCACAATGATCATGCGATCATTGGTGCACTGCTTATGATGTATCATCTGGGTCCTGATCAGGAAAATCATAATCCCATAGTGTTTAAATGTTCACTTTTTAAAACATGGGATTTATTCACCAAGACAAGTTAAATTCAATGAGTATTAAATCTTTGCTAGTTTTTTGCTTTATTCAGTTTTTTCTTTTCTTTCTTCCTTCCCTCCCTCCTGTCTTTCCTCCCTCCATCCTTTCTTTTTCCCCCTGCTTCCTTCCTTCCTTCCTTCCTTCCTTCCTTCCTTCCTTTCTTCTTCCCTTCCTTCCTTCCTTCCTTCGTTTCCCCCATTTTATTTTCTTTTTCACTTTATTTACCTAAAGGTTGTGAGTGCTTTAAGCCAAGTAGATGATGATAGTAAAAAGTACCAACTTGTATAAGGCATTATGCTAAGCACAGCAAGGGATGTAGCTACAGCCTTAACAAAGTCCTTATTCCTTATCCTCAAGGAACTTACCCAAGTTCATAGTGCACATATGTAAACAAATGTATACAGCAAAACAATTATGGCAATGTATACTAAGGGACACTGTGGGTGCTTAGATGGAAAAAAGTTTACTCCCTTCTTGCAGAGAGAAATTTACATGACAAAAATGGCTCTTGAATGGAAGAATGAATAAGGTTTTGCAGATGGAAATAACCTGAGAATAAAAATTCAAAACAAATGAAATAGTGTAGATAAACAAACAAGGAAACTGGGGGATCAGGGGATGAACCACTGAGTTCTTAAATGTTTTTTTAAGGAATAGTGACTAGAGGTTGGTAATATAATTAGCAGTAAAACCAAAACAAACAACACAGGAAAATAAGCACATGATAGATGATTTGGGGCTAGAAAGATGAATATTCTATATATTTATATATTGATTTTTAGATCAGACATGGAAATTAATAACCAAATTAGAGGATAAAGATTGGAGCCATACACTCAAAATGTTCAAATCCAGAGATAAGAACTAACACTTTGAGAGGACAGAAAGCCAGTGCTTTATGACCTCATAAAGTAATAATGCTTTAGGAGAAAGTAGATATAGATCATGTAGAGAGTTGTGAGAAGAGAAATAAGTCAAGACCTTGGGTACACACAGCCTTTGGAAGCTGGAGGAGGAAAACAAGAGGACAGCCAGGTTAATGAATAATTAAGAAAGTCAAAGGAGAAGAGGTCATCATCTCTGATGCTGCAAGGGTCAAAGAGGATGAGGACTTAGAAAGGACTAGAGTGTCTGATTAGACAGAGAAGAGAGCATAGTGATTATGTGTACATATTTTGGGTCTGTACCCTTGCTCTACTACTTACTAGCTGTGTGATCTCAGGCAAGTCACTTACCCTCTCTGGTCCTCTATTATCTTATTCATAAAATCAAATTGTTGTTGGGAGTAGACATGTAAAATAATTTGAACAACACCTGGAAAGTAGTAAACAATATAAACACGTTCACCATCTCCTTTCTCTTTTTGCAAACTCTCTTTCTCACTCCCATTTTCACAAGGTGCATTAAGACTGATCTAATTGGTGGTCTCAAGCCCAGAGTCCACATGATCTTTTAGCTCAAGCACACCCTACACTGATCAACTCTGCTTCCGTAATGTTTTGTTTTGCTTTTCTTCTCCCAATTCCACAAAAAAAGAACTCAGTTGGCCCACTTTTGTAGATTCCTTCCCCCAGGACAATCATCCTTGGCCAGGGATCAGGATCAGGAAGTACTAACACTGCCCCATTGGAGTTTGGGACATGCAGACTGTCTAACGCTGGGGATGTTAGATAGGGTGGGAATGATTGCTGTTTCTGGTGTAGAGGGAGAAGATGAAGGCTAGAAAGGGTCAAATGTAAAACCTGAGCTCAGTCTGCCATCTTCTTTTATGCTCCTAGTGCATAGGATGGGATCAAAAGCCCCATGACTTGTCATAATCAAGTTATAGCTTACAGCTCTAGTCAAGCGCATGGTTCCATTTACCAAAACTTAACAGAGACAGAGGAGGTGGTAAGTTACATCACTCCTGTACACATTCCCTCTTCTGGAGTTTCTGCCATCAACCATTACTATGAGCTGGCTGAACTCTCCAGCCAGAGAAAAGACTCTAAATTCAGACAGATCTGTGTTCCAAGAATGACTCTGCCACTTCTTCTATGTGTCCTTTGGTTGAATTTCTTATATCTATGCCTCAGTTTCTTTGCAAGTTAAATGGGAACATATCAACTAGCACATAGATTTGTTATGCCTAGCACAGTGTCTAACGTGCAGTAGGTGTTCATTAAATGTTATATCCCCTTGAATAGTGAACAGAGAGTGGAAACATCTACTATATGAGACACAGTGAAACAGAAGAAATGATGCTTGAGAGGAAATCTGAAGACTCCATTTCTTATTCTCTCTCTGTACTTCCCTAGCCGTGCGATGTTTGAACTCCAACTTTCCTTTGAACTTCAAATTTCTTATGTGCAAACAGGGATATTATTTTACTGCTCTGAATATTTTACTGGATGTTCAAAGGTCCAAGTGAGCTAAGGTGTAGGAAAACACTTTTCAAATTAGGAAACACTAAATGTAAAGTGTCAGTAAAACCTTATTTTTATCACTATCCTTGAATAACTGAAATTTTATATTTCATTTTAAAAATGCCATTAAAGTAGATTCTGGGACAAAACATGTTCATCTTAATCTCCTAAACAGACATGTCTCATGGTATGGACCAAATATGATGAATGGATGGACATAATTTAATCCATATACTGTTTTAAAAATATGTTTAAAGTGTTTTAAAAATATGTTTAAAATTGGAGATTTCAGGCAAAAACATGTATTTGCATCTTATCTTGAAAAATAAAAGGAATATCTTATAATACAGAGACAGCATTTAATGTGGCCAGTGATTTGCCATAGCTGATAGCAGTACCTACTTTCATGCACTCTCTGGTTTGTTACAGTCCCCACTACTCCTTATTATCACCTCACACTGAAGCTGAGTATCACATCTTTATCGTCACACACTATTCTCTTCTTATACCACAGTATTCTTTTTTTTTTTTAACATCTTTATTGGGGTATAATTGCTTTACAATGGTGTGTTAGTTTCTGCTTTATAACAAAGTGAATCAGTTATACATATACATATGTTCCCATATGTCTTCCTTCTTGCATCTCCCTCCCTCCCACCCTCCCTATCCCACCCCTCCAGGTGGTCACAAAGCACCAAGCCAATATCCCTGTGCCATGCGGCTGCTTCCCACTAGCTATCTACCTTACGTTTGTTAGTGTGTATATGTCCATGACTCTCTCTCACCCTGTCACAGCTCACCCTTCCCCCTCCCCATATCCTCAAGTCCGTTCTCCAGTAGGTCTGTGTCTTTATTCCTGTCTTACCCTTAGGTTCTTCATGACATTTTTTTTCTTAAATTCCATATATATGTGTTAGCATACGATATTTGTCTTTTTCTTTCTCACTTACTTCACTCTGTATGACAGACTCTAGGTCTATCCACCTCTTTACAAATAGCTCAATTTCATTTCTTTTTATGGCTGAGTAATACTCCATTGTATATATGTGCCACATCTTCTTTATCCATTCATCCGATGGTGGGCACTTAGGTTGTTTCCATCTCTGGGCTATTGTAAATACAGCTGCAATGAACATTTTGGTACATGACTCTTTTTGAATTATGGTTTTCTCAGGGTATATGCCCAGTAGTGGGATTGCTGGGTCATATGGTAGTTCTATCTGTAGTTTTTTAAGGAACCTCCATACTGTTCTTCATAGTGGCTGAACTAATTCACATTCCCACCAGCAGTGCAAGAGTGTTCCCTTTTCTCCACACCCTCTCCAGCATTTATTGTTTCTAGATTTTTTGATGATGGCCATTCTGACTGGTGTGAGATGATATCTCATTGTAGTTTTGATTTGCATTTCTCTAATGATTAATGATGTTGAGCATTCTTTCATGTGTTTGTTGGCAGTCTGTATATCTTCTTTGGAGAAATGTCTATTTAGGTCTTCTGCCCATTTTTGGATTGGCTTGCTTGTTTTATTGTTACTGAGCTGCATGTGCTGCTTATAAATTTTGGAGATTAATCCTTCGTCAGTTGCTTCATTTGCAAATATTTTCTCCCATTCTGAGGGTTGTCTTTTGGTATTGTTCATGGTTTCCTTTGCTGTGCAAAAGCTTTTAAGTTTCATTAGGTCCCATTTGTTTATTTTTGTTTTTATTTCCATTACTCTAGGAGGTGGGTCAAAAAGGATCTTTCTGTGATTTATGTCATAGAGTGTTCTGCCTATGTTTTCCTCTAAGAGTTTGATAGTTTCTAGCCTTACATTTAGGTCTTTAGTCCATTTTGAGCTTATTTTTGTGTATGGTGTTAGGGAGTGATCTAATCTCATACTTTTACATGTACCTGTCCAGTTTTCCCAGCACCACTTACTGAAGAGGCTGTCCTTTCTCCACTGTACATTCCTGCCATCTTTATCAAAGATAAGGTGTCCATATGTGCGTGGGTTTATCTCTGGGGTTTCTATCCTTGTCCATTGATCTATCTTTCTGTTTTTGTGCCAGTACCATACTGTTTTGATTACTGTAGCTTTGTAGTATAGTCCGAAGTCAGGGAGCCTGATTCCTCCTGCTCCTTTTTTCGTTCTCAAGATTGCTTTGGCTATTCAGGGTCTTTTGTGTTTCCATACAAATTGCGAAATTTTTTGTTCTAGTTCTGTGAAAAATGCCAGTGGTAGTTTGATAGGGATTGCATTGAATCTGTAGATTGCTTTGGGTAGTAGAGTCATTTTCACAATGTTGATTCTTCCAATCCAGGAACATGGTATAACTCTCCATCTATTTGTATCATCTTTAATTTCTTTCATCAGTGTCTTATAATTTTCTGCATATAGGTCTTTTGTCTCCTTAGGTAGATATTCCTAGATATTTTATTCTTTTTGTTGCAATGGTAAATGGGAGTGTTTTCTTGATTTCACTTTCAGATTTTTCATCATTAGTATATAGGAATGCCAGAGATTTCTGTGCATTAATTTTGTATCCTGCTACTTTACCAAATTCATTGATTAGCTCTAGTAGTTTTCTGGTAGCATCTTTAGGATTCTCTATGTATAGTATCATGTCATCTGCAAACAGTGACAGCTTTCCTTCTTCTTTTCCGATTTGGATTCCTTTTATTTCCTTTTCTTCTCTGATTGCTGTGGCTAAAACTTCCAAAACTATGTTGAATAAGAGTGGTGAGAGTGGGCAACCTTGTCTTTTTCCTGATGTTAGTGGAAATACTTTCAGTTTTTCACCATTGAGGATGATGTTTGCTGTGGCTTGTCATATATGGCCTTTATTATGTTGAGGAAAGTTCCCTCTATGCCTACTTTCTGCAGGCTTTTTATCATAAATGGGTGTTGAATTTTGTCAAAAGCTTTCTCTGCATCTATTGAGATGATCATATGGTTTTTCTCCTTCAATTTGTTAATATGGTTTATCACATTGATAGATTTGCGTATATTGAAGAATCCTTGCATTCCTGGAATAAACCCCACTTGATCATGGTGTATGATCCTTTTAATGTGCTGTTAGATTCTGTTTGCTAGTATTTTGTTGAGGATTTTTGCATCTATGTTCATCAGTGATATTGGCCTGTAGTTTTCTTTCTGTGTGACATCCTTGTCTGGTTTTGGTATCAAGGTGATGGTGGCCTCGTAGAAGGAATTTGGGAGTGTTCCTCCCTCTGCTATATTTTGGAAGAGTTTGAGGATAGGTGTTAGCTCTTCTCTAAATGTTTGATAGTATTCTCCTGTGAAACCATCTGGTCCTGGGATTTTGTTTGTTGGAAGATTTTTATCCACAGTTTCAATTTCAGTGCTTGTGATTGGTCTGTTCATATTTTCTATTTCTTCCTGATTCAGTCTTGGCAGGTTGTGCATTTCTAAGAATTTGTCCATTTCTTCCAGATTGTCCATTTTACTGGCATAGAGTTGACTGTAGTAATCTCTCATGATCTTTTTTATTTCTGCAGTGTCAGTTGTTACTTTTCCTTTTTCATTTCTAATTCTATTGATTTGAGTCTTCTCCCTTTTTTCTTGATGAGTCTGGCTAGTGGTTTATCTATTTTGTTTATCTTCTCAAAGAAACAGCTTTTAGTTTTATTGATCTTTGCTATTGTTCCCTTCATTTCTTTTTCATTTATTTCTGATCTGATTTTTATGATTTCTTTCCTTCTGCTAGCTTTGGAGTTTTTTTGTTCTTCTTTCTCTAATTGCTTGAGGTGCAAGGTTAGGATGTTTATTCGAGATGTTTCCTGCTTCTTAAGGTGGGCTGGTATTGCTATAAACTTCCCCCTTAGAACTGCTTTTGCTGCATCCCATAGGTTTTGGGTCATTTTGTCTCCATTGTCATTTGTTTCTAGGTATTTTTTTATTTCCTCTTTGATTTCTTCAGTGATCACTTCGTTATTAAGTAGTGTATTGTTTAGCCTCCATGTGTTTGTATTTTTTACAGCTCTTTTCCTGAAATTGATATCTAGTCTCATGGCATTGTGGGCAGAAAAGATACTTGATACAATTTCAATTTTCTTAAATTTACCAAGGCTTGGTTTGTAACCCAAGATATGATCTATCCTGGAGAATGTTCCATGAGCACTTGAGAAAAATGTGTATTCTGTTGTTTTTGGATGGAGTGTCCTATAAATATCAATTAAGTCCATCTTGTTTAATGTATCATTTAAAACTTGTGTTTCCTTATTTATTTTCATTTTGGATGATCTGTCCATGGGTGAAAGTGGGGTGTTAAAGTCCCCTACTCTGAATGTGTTACTGTCGATTTCCCCTTTTATGGTTGTTAGTATTTGCCTTATGTATTGAGGTGCTCCTATGTTGAGTGCATAAATATTTACAATTGTTATATCTTCTTCTTGGATCGATCCCTTGATCATTATGTAGTGTCCTTCTTTGTCTCTTTTAATAGTCCTTATTTTAAAGTCTATTTTGTCTGATATGAGAATTGCTACTCCAGCTTTCTTTTGGTTTCCATTTGCATGGAATATCTTTTTCCATCCCCTTACTTTCAGTCTGTATGTGTCTCCAGGCCTGAAGTGAGTCTCTTGTAGACAGCATATATAAGGGTCTTGTTTTTGTATCCATTCAGCCAATCTGTGTCTTTTGGTGGGAACATTTAGTCCATTTACATTTAAGGTAATTATCAATATGTATGTTCCTATTCCCATTTTCTAAATTGTTTTGGGTTCGTTATTATAGGTCTTTTCTTACTCTTGTGTTTCTTGTCTAGAGAAGTTCCTTTAGCATTTGTTGTAAAGCTGGTTTGGTGGTGCTGAACTCTCTCAGCTTTTGCTTGTCTGTAAATGTTTTAATTTCTCCATCAAATCTGAATGAGATCCTTGCTGGCTAGAGTAGTCTTGGTTGCAGGTTTTTCTCCTTCATTACTTTCAGTATGTCCTGCCACTCCCTTCTGCCTTGTAGGGTTTCTGCTGAGAGATCAGCTGTTAACCTTATGGGGATTCCCTTGTGTGTTATTTGCTGTTTTCCCTTGCTGCTTTTAATATGCTTTCTTTGTATTTAATTTTTGACAGTTTGCTTAATATGTGTCTTGGCATGTTTCTCCTTGGATTTATCCTGTATGGGACTCTCTGTGCTTCCTGGACTTGATTAACTATTTCCTTTCCCATATTAGGGAAGTTTTCAACTATAATCTCTTCAAATATTTTCTCAGTCCCTTTCTTTTTCTCTTCTTCTTATGGAATCCCTATAATTCGAATGTTGGTGCATTTAATGTTGTCCCAGAGGTCTCTGAGACTGTCCTCAGTTCTTTTCATTCTTTTTTCTTTATTTCTTTTTTCTTTAAGCTCTGCAGTAGTTATTTCCACTATTTTATCTTCCAGGTCACTTATCCGTTCTTCTGCCTCAGTTATTCTGCTATTGATCTCATCTAGAGTACTTTTAATTTCATTTATAGTGTTGTTCATCGTTGGTTGTTTCATCTTTATTTCTTCTAGGTCCTTGTTAACTGTTTCTTGCATTTTGTCCATTCTATTTCCAAGATTTCGGATCATCCTTACTATCATTATTCTGAATTCTTTTTCAGGTAGACTGCCTATTTCCTCTTCATTTGTTAGGTCTGGTGCAGTTTTATCTTGCTCCTTCATCTGCTGTGTGTTTTTCTGTCTTCTCATTTTGCTTATCTTACTGTGTTTGGGGTCTCCTTTTTGCAGGCTGCAGGTTCGTAGTTCCCACTGTTTTTGCTGTCTGTCTCCAGTGGCTAAGGTTGGTTCAGTGGGTTGTGTAGGCTTCCTGGCGGAGGGGACTAGTGCCTATGTTGTGGTGGATGAGGCTGGATCTTGTCTCTCTAGTGGGCAGGTTCACGTCTGGTGGTGTGTTTTGGGGTGTCTGTGGCCTTATTATAATTTTAGGCAGCCTCTCTGCTAATGGGTGGGGTTGTGTTCCTGTTTTGCTAGTTGTTTGGCATAGGCTGTCCAGCACTGTGGCTTGCTGGTCGTTGAGAGAAGCTGGGTGCTGGTGTTAAGGTGGAGGTCTCTGGGAGATTTTCACCATTTGATATTATGTGGAGCTGGGAGGTCTCTTGTTGACCAGTGTCCTGAAGTTGGCTCTTCTACCTCAGAGGCAGAGCCCCGACTCCTGGCTGGAGCACCAAGAGCCTTTCATCCACACCGCTCAGAATAAAAGGGAGAAAAAGTAGAGAGAATTAGTAGAAGTATGAGGAAAGAAAGAAGGAAAGGAAAGAAGGAAGGAAAGAAGGAAG
Organism: Delphinapterus leucas; assembly: GCF_059928025.1. Taxonomy (NCBI): domain Eukaryota; kingdom Metazoa; phylum Chordata; class Mammalia; order Artiodactyla; family Monodontidae; genus Delphinapterus; species Delphinapterus leucas. The sequence goes on from NC_143147.1 coordinate 35,830,404, forward strand.
AAAGAAAGAAAGAAAGAAAGAAAGAAAGAAAGAAAGAAAGAAAGAAAGAAGCAAAGAAGGAAAGAAGGCAAGAAGGAAAGAAAGGAGGGAGGGAGGGAGGGAGGAAGGAAGGAAGGAAGGAAGGAGGGAAAGAAGGAAAAAAGACAGAAAGAAAGAAGATACAGTAAAAATAAAATAAAGTATAATAAAGTTATTGAATTAAAAAATACTTATTTAGAAAAAAAAAGGGACGGATAGAACCTTAGGACAAATGTTGGAAGCAAAGCTATACAGACAAAATCTTACACAGAAGCATACACATACACCCTTACAAAAAGAGGTAAAGGGGGAAAAATCATAAACCTTGCTCTCAGAGACCACCTCCTCAATTTGGGATGATTCGTTGTCTAAAGGAGGGAAGGAAGGAAAGAAAGAAAGAAAGAAAGAATGAAGGTAAAGTATAATAAAGATATTAAAATTAAAATTAATTATTAAGAAAAAAATTTTAAGAAAAACCATGGATGGACAGAACCCTAGGACAAATGGTGGAAGCAAGACTATACAGACAAGATCTCACACAGAAGCATACACATACACACTCACAAAAAGAGGAAAAGGGAAAAAAATCATAAATCTTGCTCCTAAAGTCCACCTCGTCAATTTGGGATCATTCCTTGTCTATTCAGGTATTCCACAGATGCAGAGTACATCAAGTTGATTGTGGAGCTTTAATCCGCTGCTTCTGAGGCTGTTGGGAGAGATTTCCCTTTCTCTTCTTTGTTCTCACAGCTCACAGGGGCTCAGCTTTGGATTTGGCCCTGCCTCTGCGTGTAGGTCGCTGGAGGGCGTCTGTTTTTTGCTCAGACAGGACGGGGTTAAAGGAGCCGCTGATTCGGGGGCTCTGGCGCACTCAGGCCGGCGGGAGGGAGGGGCACTGCGTGCGGGGCGGGCCTGCGGCGGCAGAGGCCGGCGTGACGTTGCACCAGCCTGAGGCCCACCGTGCGTTCTCCCAGGGAAGTTGTCCCTGGATCCCGGGAACCTGGCAGTGGCAGGCTGCACAGGCTCCGTGGAAGAGGGGTGTGGAGAGTGACCTGTGCTCGCACACAGACCCCTTGGTAGCGGCAGCAGCAGCCTTAGCGTCTGCTGCCCGTCTCTGGGGTCCGCGCTTTTAGCCGCGGCTCGCGCCCGTCTCAGGAGTTCCTTTAAGCAGCGCTCTTAAACCCCTCTCCTCGCACACCAGGAAAGAAAGAGGGAAGAAAAAGTCTCTTGCCTCTTCGGGAGGTGCAGACTTTTCCCCGGACTCCCTCCCGGCTAGCCGTGGTGCACTAACCCCTTCAGGCTATGTTCAAGCCGCCAACCCCAGTCCTCTCCCTGCGCTCCGTCCTAACCGAAACCCGAGCCTCAGCTCGCAGCCCCGCCCGCCCCGGCGGGTGAGCAGACAAGCCTCTCGGGCTGTTGAGTGCCGGTCGGCACCGATCCTCTGTGCGGGAATCTCCCCGCTTTGCTCTCCGCACCCATTGCTGTGCACTCCTCCACGGCCCCGAAGCTCCCCCCTCCGCCTCCCGCAGTCTCCGCCTGCGCAGGGGCTTCCTAGTGTGTGGAAACTTTTCCTCCTTCACAGCTCCCTCCCACTGGTGCAGGTGCTGTCCCTATTCTTTTGTCTCTGTTTTTTCTTTTTTTCTTTTGCCCTACCCAGCTACGTGGGGAGTTTCTTGCCTTTTGGGAGGCCTGAGGTCTTCTGCCAGCCTTCAGTAGGTGTTCTGTAGGAGTTGTTCCACGTGTAGATGTATTTCTGGTGTATCTGTGGGGAGGAAGGTGATCTCCACGTCTTACTCTTCCGCCATCTTCAAGGTCCCCCCGAAATTGCCACAGTATTCTTTGTATGCCAGGTACTCTGCTTTATTATTTACTTCATCTGCCTGATCATTGTAGAGATAGTCTGTGATCCCTGTCCTAAAATATGCATAGCTAACTTGACATTTCTATCAAGTAACTCTATTTCTTCGTTATAACACCAGGGACAGAATCTGAAGCTCCAATAAAATGTTATGACCAAAGGCAGAAAAGTGAATTATTATTATTTAGAAAAAAATTCTGCATATAAGGGTGCAACAAATGTTGCTATCTTCCTATTATATAGAAAATTCCTAAATTTGAATGATACTTTCAGCAAATGCCAATTAATCTAATTTTTCCTACACTTGACATGTATTTTTTCTTCTTACAAAACCAATGATGTTGAGATGAAGGCACCTGTGAATATGACTCTTGGAGTCTGTAATCTCTGACACTGTATGTAACATTATCTGTGTGTTTGCCTTTGTCCAAAAAGAGGCTCCTTAGCTTTACATAAATTCATATATAGGTTGGTGACACCAAAAGTTAATATGAAAAGTTGCTCAACATCACTAATAATCAGAGAAATGCAAATCAAAACCACAATGAGATATCGCCTCACACCTTTTAGGATGGTTATAGTCAAAGAACAAACAAACAAACAAAAGATAACATGTTGACAAGGATGTAGAGAAAAAATAATCCTTTTATATTACTGGTGGGAATGTAATTCGGTGCAGCCATTATGGGAAACAGTATGGTGGTTCCTCAAAAAATTAAAATAAAACTACCATGAGATCCAGCAATCCCACTTCTGGGTATCCAACCAAAGGAATTTTAATCAGGATCTCATAGAGATACCTACACTCCCATGTTTATTGCAGCGATATTCACAGTAGCCAAAATATGAACAAAATCTAAATGTCTTGGGCTTCCCTGGTGGCGCAGCGGTTGGGAGTCCGCCTGCTGATGCAGGGGATGTGGGTTCATGCCCCGGGCCAGGAGGATCCTGTATGCTGCAGAGCGGCTGGGCCCATGAGCCATGGCCGCTGGGCCTGCGCGTCTGGAGCCTGTGCTCTGCAGTAGGAGAGGTCACAGTGGTGAGAGGCCTGCGTACCGAAAAAAAAAAAAAAAATCTAAATGTCTATTGACAGATGAAAGAATAAAGAAAATATTGTATATGCATATAGTGAAATATTATACAGCCTTAAAAAATAAGGAAATACTGCCATTTATGACAACAATGGATGAACCTGGAGGATGTTATGCTAAGCTAAATAAGTCAGACACAGAAAAACAAATACTAAATGATCTTAAGTGTGGAACCTAAAATAGTCAAATTCATAGAAGCAGAGACTAGAATAGTGGTTACCAGGGGCTGGTGGGAGGGTGGGATGTGGAGGTGATAATCAAAGGGTGCAGAGTTTCAGTTACGCAAGATAAGTAAATTCCAGAGATCTGCTACACAACATAGTCTCTATAACTAACAATAATATATTACATATTTAAGATTTATTAGAGGGTAGATCTTATGCTAAGTGTTCTTACCACACACCTACACAAATAATGATAATAAAAATAAAGAGCCAAAAGGAAACTTTAGGAGGTGACAAATATGTTTTTGGCCCTGATGGTGGTGATGGTTTCATGGCTGTATAGGTATCTCTAAACTCATCAAGTTGTATTCATTAAATATGTACAGCTTTTTTAAGTGAACCATGCCTTAATAAATGGTTTTGGGGAAAAAAACCCACTTTATCAGAGGGAACTGAATAAGGTACTTTAACTGGACTAGCTGAGCCTGTGTTGAACTTTAACAATTATTGAAAGAGGGGGTAAGTTTTCTTAATCAATCTTGATTTTGAACTACAGTGAGTTGAATGCAGGGATATCATAAAGAAAGAAATCTGTGCATGTGTATACAAGTGTGTGCACAGGAGTGCATATGTGTGTGCATGTATTCTTATGATATTATCATTAACACAGGATGGAAACATCTACCATATGCAGATGTATAAACCATCTACACTTCTGAAAATGTAATGAAAATATGGAAGAAATACTGAAATAAGATTGTGTCCAGTGTGATCTCTCTCAGATGCTGCACACACCCCTTTGGGAGACAGTTCTTCACTGGTCTATCATGTTCCATCAAGTCTTGGGAGCAGAGGCTCTTCTCCTTCTTTGTTTTTGAACTCTCTTTCCAAGGACGCTTGTATAGAAAAAAGTTTTGGAAGATGGAGATCGTTTCTCCCTCTGGAGCAGAGAGCGTTTTGTATATTGTTCAGTGTAATCAAGATAATGTCTCCCTTCAGGGCAGAGCTTACTCCTTCTTAGCTTGCAAGTAAGGTACAAACATCAGGCCCTTCACATTTTTTGATAACAATCAGCCCCTTCCCAGTCTTCTTTCTTAGAGCCCTTTGTCTCATTCCTTAGCCTTTTCCTGACTTCTCTGATTCTCTGGGGTCAATATTCCCACCTATCTCAGCATAATCCAATATCTTGGGCCACTTTTCCCACTGAGAGCCTGGAGCTAAGTTACAATTTAAATTTTCCAGGTGATTCAAGTCCTTAGCCCATCAAGGCATTACTGACATCTCAGAAATTTAATATTCCAATTGAGAAAGGAAAAAGAAAGAAAAAAACCCCACATCTTTATTTAAATATTGATTCTTGAGTTAAGAGTGGAATAGAAACTCAGAATCAGTAAATCTTGGGCACTCACCCTCTCCCCCCTCCAAAAAATTGTACATGTAGTAATGGGGATGGTAAATTTATTCAGCCCTTACAGAGGTGGGGTGACAGGCTAGGGTCTCAGACTTTATGAAGTTCTCACTTGAAGTAAAAGGATATGAATCTTCCATACAAAGTGGGAGAGTCTTATTGATTTTTTTCCAGGGTAGTGAACCTTCTGCTTCAGAAACACTTTAGTGGCTTGAACTTAAGGATAATAAATGGCTGGTTACTGAAGGCTTACTCTGACATAGATATTCTTACTTATATTAAGGCACAGGGGAGGTCAAAGTAGGCCAAAGCAAAAATGGAAGTAAGAGATGAAATTCACATTAGGAGGCTGTATTAAGTTGCTTTCTGCTTACTTTGTTTATGTTATGTCAGGGAGACTTGCTAAGACAATGGAAAATATGAAGTTTTTAAAACCGAATTTAAAATTAAACATGCTTTAAGTGTAAGTTGAAGCTAAGAAGACAGATTTCTGTTGACGTTTTACACACACACATCCACACACACATATGTATATATACATCTGTGTAAGAAAATTTTGAAAAGATATCTTGTAACTTCATGTAAAGTTTTGCCTCTGAATGTCTACAAATGGTGACCCAGGAATACCAAGATGCTTAATCAAAAGGCTGCCTTCCAAATACAGGGACAGTGTAATCAACTGGAGAAATACCATCAAGACTTAGAATCTTCCCCCTTTGCCCTTTGAGTGGTGTGATAGCCTCTTGTTCAATTTTGCAACACTGCTGGTGTTTTATTTATTTTTGGCTAGTTAAAATGAATTAAAATTTAATTTTATGTTGAAAATTGTTTTGGAAATTCAAAACACCTTGAGGTAACTGGAGATGCTCTACAAAGCTATGACAAAGGGGTCAGAGGTGGGAGGTAGAAAACAGGCAAGGAGAAGGTAAGTTCACAACCAGGAGTGGAATGCACAGCATTAGACTTCTTTCTCAAGTATACAAATTCCTTCCTGGGGTGGACAAAACTGGGCCTTCTGCACATCAAATAGATACACTTTTCAGACACTTTGGGAGTAATAAATGTAGAGCTTGCAAAGTAGCTTGATAAGTAGCATCAGAGATGCAGGCCACTATGTATACCATCCTTTACTCAAAGAAAAACCACATAAGAACCAAATATTAGATCATGGCTCTTTCTATTTTTTTTTTTATTGGGGTATAGATGTTTTACAATGTTGTGTTAATTTCTGCTGCACAACGAAGTGAATCAGCTTTATGTATACATATATCCCCTCCCTTTTGGACCCCCCCCACCATCCCACCCATGTAGGTTAACACAGAGCACTGAACAGAGCTCCCTGTGCTATATAGCAGGTTTCCACTAGCTACCTGTTTTACACATGGTAGTGTATATATGTCAATCCCAATCTCCCAATTCATCCCACTCCCCCTTCCCTCCCGTGTGTCCATGCATTCGTTCTCTATGTCTGCGTCTCTATTCCTGCCCTGCAAATAGGTTCATCTGTACCATTTTTCTAGATAGATATGTGTTAATATATGATATTTGTTTTCTCTTTCTGACTTACTTCACTCTTTATGACAGTCTCTATGTCCATCCATGTCTCTACAAAGCTATGACAAAGGAGGCAAGAATATAAAATGGAGAAGACAGTCTCTTCAATAAATGGTGCTGGGAAAACTGGACAGCTACATGTAAAAGAATGAAATTAGAACACTCCTTAACACTACACACAAAAATAGGCTCTTTTTATTACAATTTGTGCTTCTTTCTCCTACACTGGAGCATCAGGTGAATGCTTCAGCAGAAGTTGGAAGTGTTGACTAATTTAACAGATGTTTATGTTGTTATATTATTAGACAATGTCATAAAAGAAAGCATATTTCTTAATTTAAGCAAATTTTATTGAGAGACTCAAACTTCAGACATGGTGCTAGGTGCTGGGAACACACTGATGAATAGAACAGACAATATCTCTGCCCTTGTAAGTCTTTCAGCCTAGTAGTCAATGTGTACACAGGTCTTGGGAGCAGCAAAGAGAGGAAGCAGGGTGAATCTTTAAGGCCCACCTAGATCTGAACCAGAACAGGCAAGTATAAGAGGTTAGTGGCAGGAAGAGAAGAGGAAATTGGGAAGATGCAGTAGGAAATTCTTGTTCTGAACCCTATTTAGTTTTCCTCTTTTCTTGGGCACAGGGCAAGACCACTTTCCCTGATCTCCTTGCAGCTAGGCAGGGAGATGTGCTTGGTTAAGGTCAGTGGGCTGTAGACAGAGACTGTATGTGTGATTTCCAAGCCAAATTACAGAATAGTCAGGGCTTAACTCTGTGATGACCTCTTTCCTGCCTGAGCAACTTAAGAGAACTATTGATGAGATGGTAGAACCATAAGGTTGAAGTAGCCTGGACTGTTGAGTTGCTACATGGACAGAGGTTTTCCTGGACACTCACCCTGATATGCAGTGAACTCTGAATGGAAAAGAAACACATTTTGTTATGTTAAGCTTTGAGATGGTAGTGAACTTTCTGCAGTATAACCTACCATGCCCCAACCATTAGAAGGGAGCTTAAGGACACATAACACATGGGTATCTGGAGTCACATATTTCTTGAAGGTAGGTATCAGGTGCTGTGAAAAGAGCATCTGTGAAGGAAGACAAATAATAGGGATTTTTTTTTTGCATTCTTGAAGCCAATAAATGGAATTATAGAAATTCCTCGTTGCTTTACAGAAGAGCATCTCTAACCACACCTCAGTTTGTTTGCCAAATAAGAAACATATTTGAAAATTACTTAGAATACAACTATTCTTAAAACTCTAAGAAAAAAGAAACCTCTAAGTTCAAAAGAATATAGATAAACTAAATCTTGTAGAGTGTTTTTGTTTGATTTGATTTCATTCATATGAAATGTGCAAGTACAAAATTTTGTGTTGTCAGACTTCCCTGGTGGTGCAGTGGTTGAGAGTCTGCCTGCCAATGCAGGGGACACGGGTTCGTGCCCCGGTCCGGGAAGATCCCATATGCCACAGAGTGGCTGGGCCTGTGAGCCATGGCCACTGGGCCTGCGCGTCCGGAGCCTGTGCTCTGCAAAGGGAGAGGCCACAACACTGAGAGGCCCGTGTACCACAAAAAAAAAAAAAAAAAAAAAAAATTTGTGTTGTCCATGTGTGTGTTTGTATGTGATATAAAACCAAGTTAATTTTCTTTAGATCCACCAGGAAATTTTCAACATTATTTATCAACTCTCTAATGAAATGAGCTTTAGGTGGGTAGGCTCAGATCTCTACCTTATATAGGAAAAGAATTTTTTTGTTTTGCTCCAAAGCCTGGAAATAAAATTTTAAAAATACATGCAAACTGGGCTTCCCTGGTGGCACAGTGGTTGAGACTCCACCTGCCAATGCTAGGAGACACGGGTTCTTGCCCCGGTCCGGGAAGATCCCACATGCCGCGGAGCGGCTGGGTCCGTGAGCCATGGCCACTGAGCCTGTGCGTCCGGAGCCTGTGCTCCACAACGGGAGAGGTCACAACAGTGAGAGGCCCGCGTACAGAAAAAAAAAAAAAAAATACATGCAAACTTAAAAAGGAATGAAATTGAGTTGTTTGTATTGAGGTGGATGGACCTAGTGTCTGTCATACAGAGTGATGGAAGTCAGAAAGAGAAAAACAAATACTGGATGCTAATGCACACATAAGGAATCTAAAAAAATGGTACTGATGAACCTAGGGGCAGGGAAGAAATAAAGATGCAGACATAGAGAACAGACTTGAGAACACAGGGTGTGAAGGGGAAGTTGGGATGAAGTGAGAGAGCAGCATTGACATATATATACTACTAAATGTAAAATGGATGGCTAGTGAGAAGCTGCTGCATAGCACAGGGAGATCAGCTTGGTGCTTTGTGACCACCTAGAGGGGTGGGATAGGGGAGGTGGGAGGGAGACTGCTCAAGAGGGAGGGGATATGGGGATATATGTATACATGTAACTGATTCACTTTGCTGTACAGCAGAAACTAACACAACATTGTAAAGCAATTATACTCCAATAAAGATATATTTAAAAAAATAAATGCAAACTGTACAACACATAAGAAGACCAGTAATATACATTTAAAAATATTGGATTTTGCCTCAGCAGTGGAAAAAAAGTAGATTCCCTGTGTAACAGTAATTTAGCAGCTAGTAGTTAGTGCCTAGTTCTTTTGGCTCTGAGAATTCATTCATTTATTAATTTATTCAATTATTCATTCAGTAAATATATATTGAGTGATTACGATATGTCAGACAACACTGGAAGGTCTGAGAATTTATGAGACCAAGACAGACATGGTTCATGCTATCATAAAGCAAACCTTCTAACAGGAGGGAGACAGAATACAACTAATAAATTAAAAAGAAAATATTGGGAGACCTTCAAGATGGCAGAGGTGTAAGACATAGAGATCACCTTCCTCCCCACAAATACATCAGAAATACATCTACATGTGGAACAACTCCTGCAGAACACCTACAGAATGCTGGCAGAAGACCTCCGACTTTCAAAACAACAAGAAACTCCCTACATATCTGGGTAGGGTGAAAGAAAAAAGGGAAAAACAGAGATAAAAGAATAGGGATAGGACCTGCACCTCTGGCAGGGAGTTGTGAAGGAGGAAAAGTTTCCACACACTAGGAAGCCCCTTCACTGGCAGAGATGGGGGGTGTGTAGCGGGGGAGGGTTCGGAGCCATGGAGGAGAGCACAGCAACAGGGGTGCAGAGGGCAAAGCGGAGAGATTCCCGCACAGAGTATGGGTGCTAACCAGCACTCATCAGCCTGAGACACTTGTCTACTCACCTGCCGGGGCAGCTGGGGACTGGGACCTGAGGCTCAGGCTTCGGAGGTCAGATTCCAGGGATAGAACTGGGTTTGGCTGTGTGAATACAGCCTGAAGGGGCTAGCGTGCCACAGCTAACTGGTAGGGAGTCCGTGAAAAAGTCTGGACCTACCTAAGAGGTAAGAGACCATTGTTTTGGGGTGCACAAGGAGACAGGATTCCTTCCCTGCCTGCCCACAGAAGGCAGAGCACCAACTAAACGAGCTCCAGAGAGGGATGCAAGCTGTGACTATCAGCTCAGAACCCAGAGATGGGCATGAAATGCTAATGCTGCTGCTGCAGCCACCAAGAGTCCTGAGTGAAAGCACAGGTCACTATCCACACTCCCAGGGATGCAGTGCAGCCCTCCACTGCCAGGGTCCCGTGATCCAGGGACAACTTTCCCGGGAGAACACATGGCACGACTCAAGCTGTTGCAACATCATGCTGGCCTCTGCTGCTGCAGGCTTGCCCTGCATTCCAATTATAACTATTATACCCTTCCTTCCCCTGGCAAGAGTGTGCCAGAGCCCCCTAATGAGCCGCTACATTAACCCCCTCCTGTCTGGGTGGGGAAAAGATGCCTGAGGGTGACCTACAGGCAGAGGTGGGGCCAAAACCAAAGCTGAACCCCAGGAACTGTGTGAACAAAGAAGAGAAAGGGAAATTTCTCTGTGCAGCCTCAGGAGCAGTGGATTAAATCACCACAATCAACTTAATGTACCCTGCATCTGTGGAATACCTGAAGAGACAATGAATAACCCCAAAATTGAGGTGGTGTATTTTGGGAGCAAATGTATACTTGGGGTTTGCTGTCTGTGACTGACTTGTTTCTGATTTTTATGATTATCTTAGTATAGTTTTTAGTGCTTGTTATGATTATTTATTGGTTTGGTTGCTCTTTTCTTTTTTAATTATTATTACTTTTTATTTTAATACTTAAAAATATTTTTATTTTAATAATTTGATTTTTATTTATTTATTTTTTATTTACTTATTTATTTATTTTCCTTCTTTCTTTTTTCTCCTTTTTCTTCTGAGCCATATGGCTAACAGGGCCATGGTGCCCCAGCCAGGTGTCAGGCCTGAGCCTCAGAGGTGGGAAAGTTGAGCTCAGGACATTGGTCCATGAGACACCTCCCAGCCCCACCTTACATCAATCAGTGAGAACTCTCCCAGAGATCTCTGTCTCAACTCTAAGACCCAGCTCCAGCCAATGGCCAGCAAGCTCCAGTGCTGGACACCCCATGCAAACAACTAGCAAGACAGGAGCACAACCCCACCCATTTGCAGAAAGGCTGCCTAAAAGCATACTAAGTTCACAGACACCACAAAACACACCAGCAGACACAGTTCTGCCCACCAGAAAGACAAGATTCAGCCTCATCCACCAGAACAAAGGTACCAGTCCCCTCCACAAGGAGGCCTACACAACACACTGAACCAACCTTACCCAGTGGGGCAAACACCAAAAACAATTGGAAATATGAACTTATAACCTGTGAAAAGGAGACTCCAAACACAGTAAGCTAAGCAAAATGAGAAGGCAGAGAAATATGCAGCAGATGAAGGATCAAGGTAAAAACCCACCAGACCAAAAAATGGAAAGGAAATAGGAAGTCTACCTGGAAAAGAATTCAGAGTAATGACAGTAAAGATGATCTAAAATTTTGAAAACAGAATGGGGAAAACAAAAGAAAGGTTTAACAAGGACCTAAAAGAATTAAAGTGCAAACAAACAATGATGAACAACACAATAAATGAAATTAAAAATTCTCTAGAATGAATTAATAGCAGAATAACTGAGGCAGAAGATGATTAAGTGACCTGGAAGATAACATAGTGGAAATAACTACTGCAGAGCAGAATAAAGAATAAAGAATGAAAATAATTGAGGGCAGTCTCAGAGACCTCCGGGACAACATTAAATGCATGAACATTCGAATTATAGGGCTCCCAGAAGAAGAAGAGAAAAAGAAAGGGGCTGACAAAATATTTGAAGAGATTATAGTTGAAAACTTCCCTAACATGGGAAAGGAAATAGTCACTCAAGTCCAGGAAGCACAGAGAGTCCCATACAGGATAAATCCAAGGAGAAACATGCCAAGACACATATTAATCAAACTATCAAAAATTAAATAAAAAGAAAAATATTAAAAGCAGCAAGGGAAAAGCAACAAATAACACACAAGAGAATCCCCATAAGGATAACAGCTGATCTTTCAGCAGAAACTCTGCAATCCAGAACGGAGTGGCAGGACATATTTAAAGTGATGAAAGGGAAAAAACCTACAATGAAGAATACTCTACCCAGCAAGGATCTCATTGAGATTCGAGAGAGAAATTAAAAACCTTACAGACAAGCAAAAAGTGAGAGAATTCAGCACCACCAAACCAGCTTTACAACAAATGCTAAAGGAGCTTCTCTAGGCAGGAAACACAAGAAAAGGAAAAGACCTACAATAATAAACCCAAAACAATTAAGAAAATGGTAATAGGAACACACATATCGATAATTATCTTAAATGTAAATGGATTAATGCTCCAACCAAAAGATGCACACTGGCTGAATGGATACAAAAAGAAGACCTGTATATATGCTGTCTACAAAAGATCCACTTAGACCTAGGGACACATACAGACTGAAAGTGAGGGGATGGAAAAAGATATTCCATGCAAATGGAAATCAAAAGAAAGCTGGAGTAGCAGTTCTCATATCAGATAAAAGAGACTTTAAAATAAAGACTATTACAAAAGACAAAGAAGAACACTGCATAATGATCAAGGGACCAATCCAAGAAGAAGATATAACAAACATAAATATTTATGCACCCAACATAGGAGCACCTCAATACATAAGACAAATGCTAACAACCATAAAAGGGAAAATCAACAGTAAACACAATCATAGTAGGGGACTTTAACACCCCATTTCCACCAATGGACGGATCATCCAAAATGAAAATAAATAAAGAAACACAAGCTTTAAGTGACATATTAAACAATATAGACTTAATTGATATTTATAGGGCATTCCATCCCAAAACAACGGAAGACACTTTCTTCTCAGTGTTCATGGAACATTCTCCAGGAAAGATCATATCTTGGGTCACAAATCAAGCCTTGATAAATTTAAGAAAATTGAAATCATATTAAGTATCTTCCGACTACAACACTATGAGACTAGATATCAATTACAGGAGAAAAACTGTAAAAATACAAACACATGGAGGCTAAACAATACCTTACCAAATAACCAAGAGATCGCTGATGGAATCAAAGAGGAACTCAAAAAATACCTAGAAGCACATGGAAATGAAAACACTGCAACCCAAAACCTATGGGATGCAGCCAAAGCAGGTCTAAGAGGGAAGTTTGTAGCAATACAATCCTACCTCAAGAAACAAGAAAAATCTCAAATAAACAATCTAACTTTACACCTAAAGCAATTAGAGAAAGAAGAACAAAAGACCCCAAAGATAGCAGAAGGAAAGTAATCATAAATATAAGATCAGAAATAAATGAAAAAGAAATGAAGGAAACAATAGCAAAGATCTATAAAACTAAAAGGAGGTTCTTTGAGAAGATAAACAAAATTGATAAACCATTAGCAGACTCATCAAGAAAAAAAGGGAGAAGACTCAAATTAACAGAATTAGAAATGCAAAAGGAGAAGTAATGAATGAAACTGCAGAAATACAAAGGATCATGATAAATTACCAAGCAACTCTATGCCAATAAAATGGACAACCTGGAAGAAATGGACAAATTCTTAGAAAAGCACAACCTTCCAAGAATGAACCAGGAAGAAATAGAAAATATAAACAGACCAGTCACAAGTATTGAAATTGAGACTGTGATTAAAAATCTTCCAACAAACAAAAGTTCAGGACCAGATGACTTCACACGTGAATTCTATCAAACATTTAGAGAAGAGGTAACACCTATCCTTCTCAAACTCTTCCATAATATAGCAGAGGGAGGAACACTCCCAAACTCATTCTACGAGGCCACCATCACCTTGATACCAAAACCAGACAAAGATGTCAGAAAAAAAGAAAACTACAGGCCAATATCACTGATGAACATAGATGCAAAATTCCTCAACAAAATACTAGCAAACAGAATCCAAGAGCACATTAAATGGATCATACACCATGATCAAGTGGGGTTTATTTGAGGAATGCAAGGATTCTTCAATATACACAAATCAACCAATGTGATACACAATTTTAGCAAACTGAAGGAGAAAAATCATATGATCATCTTAATTGATTCAGAGCTTTCGACAAAATTCAACACCCATTTATAATAAAAACTCTCCAGAAAGTAGGCATGAGGGAACTTACCTCAACATAATAAAGGCCATATATGACAAGCTCACAGCCAACATCATTCTCAATGGTGAAAAACTGAAACCGTTTCCTCTAAGATCAGGAAAAGAGAAGGTTGTCCACTCTCACCACTACTATTCAATATAGTTGAAGACCTAAATAGACATTTCTCCAAAGAAGATATACAGATTGCTAACAAACTCATGAAAGGAGGCTCAACATCACTAATCATTAGAGAAATGCAAATGAAAACTACAATGAGATATCACCTCACACCGGTCAGAATGGCCATCATCAAAAATCTACAAAGAATAAATACTGGAGAGTGTGTGGAGAAAGAGAACCCTCTTGCACTGTTGGTGGGAATGTAAATTGTTACAGGCACTCTGGAGAACAGAAGGGAGATTCCTTAAAAAAAGAACTACCATACGACCCATCAATCCCACTACTTGGCATATACCCTGAGAAAACCATAATCCAAAAATAGTCATGTACCACAATGTTCATTGCAGCTCTGTTTACAATAGCCAGACAGCAATAGCCAGGAAGCAACCTAAGTGTCCATCGACAGATGAATGGATAAATAAGATGTGGCACTTATATACAATGGAATATTACTCAACCATAAAAAGAAACGAAATTGAGTTATTTGTAGTGAGTTGGATAGACCTAGAGAATGTCATACAGAGTGAAGTAAGTCAGAAACAGTAAAACAAATACCATATGCTAACATGTATATATTGAATCAAAAAGAATTTTTTTTTTTTCTGAAGAACCTAAGGGCAGGACAGGAATAAAGATTCAGACGTAGAAAATGGACTTGAGGACATGTGGAGTGGGAAGTGTAAGCTGGGATGAAGTGAGAGAGTGGCATGGACATATAACACTACCAAATGTAAAATAGATAGCTAGTGGGAAGCAGTCACATAGCACAGGGAGATCAGCTCGGTGCTTTGTGTCCACCTAGAGGGTTTGATTAGGGAGAGTGGGAGGGAGATGCCAGAGGGAGGAGATATGCCGATATATGTATATGTATAGCTGAATCACTTTGTTATAAAGCAGAAACTGACATACCATTGTGAAGCAATTATACTCCAATAAAGATGTTAAAAAATAAAATAAAATAGGTAGCTAGTGGGAAGCAGCTGCATGGCATAGGGATATCAGCTTGGTGCTTTGTAACCACCTTGAGGGGTGGGATAGGGAGGGTGGGAGGGAGACACAAGAGAAAGGAGATATGGGGATATATGTATATGTATAGCTGATTCACTTTGTTATAAAGCAGAAACTAGCACAACATCGTAAGGCAATTATACTCCAATAAAGGTGGTAAATAAAATAAATAAATAAATAAAATTTAAAAAAGAAAATATCATGTAGTGTTAAGTGCTAAAAAGAAAATAAAAAGGGAGATAGCATATTGAACGTCTAGGGTCTAGTTGCTTCTTTTGGTCATGAAGTTCTTTCCAGACTCTTTTTAAGCAAATACATTAATGACACCCTTGCAAAGATCTTGGGGAAGCTTGTTTTCAAGCAAAGAGAATCATAATTACAAAGGCCTTAAGCAGGAAAGAGCATAGCATAGTTAAGAACATAGTTAAGACACGTTAAAATTTGTGGACCCAAACAGAACAAACATTTAGGGGAAGGACAAATTGTCACTCTTTCTTCTTGAGCTGAGACTTTCATTTCTACTGCCCTTGCACATCAGAGTTCTTGGTTCTTAGATTTTCAGACTTGGACTGAATTATACCACCAGCATCCCTGGTTCTCCAGCTTACAGATGGAAGATTGTGAGTCTTCACACCCTCCATAATTGCATGAGTCAATTCTCATAATAGATCTCCTCTTATATATCTATACATATCCTAGTGGTTCTTTTCCTCTGGATGATTTTGACTAATTCCTCCACATTATTATCCACACCTCATTACTCAGCACTTCAATGTAAAGTTGCAATTTCATTTTCTGTGCAGTGAGAAGTCACTGAGAGATTTTAAGGGGTGTTGTCACTTGACTGGAATTAATTTTATTTTTAACTTACTGTTAATTCTGTACAGAATAACAAAAGGGGTTAAGAAAGGAGGGCTACAGACCAATTAAAGGGGTTATTGCAATAGTCCAAGAGATAGAGTAGTAGGGATAGAGATGGAGAGAGATGGCCCATTTTGGAAATAAATTCAACAGAATTCGATAAAAACCTGGAGCTAGTGGTTGAGGGAGAACTCAAGGATGATTCATTGATTGTTGGCTTAAGCAACAGAATAGTGGTTACTCATTTACTGATATGGAGATAACTGAGGGAGATGAAATTTTGGGTTGAGAAAATAGATGCTGTGAAGATAAAGTTTTGTTTCAAATATGTTAAATTTGAAATACCAATTTGACATTTGAGAAAAGATAAGCTGGCAATTAGATAGTGACCATCTGAAAATGAAGGGAAGAAATTATGATTGGAGAAAAAAATGAAGGGACTATGAAAATATGTGTAAAACTATGGGGTCAAATGACACTATCTAGGGAATGAGTGTGTCCTGAGTGAGAAAGTATGTAGACCAGAAGAAATAATCTTTCATTGAGCTCTATGACCCACCTGTGTTTAGAATATTGAAAAGGAGTAACAATGAGGAGAGGAAAACCAGGTGAATATATATGTTGAAAGACGGGGGGAAAATGTGTTCTAGATTAATTGTATCAATTGTTACCTAGAGATTATATAAGAAGAAAGAGAAATGACTGTGGGATTTGGCATTATGGAGTTCATTAGTGACCTTAATGAGAGCAACTATCAAAAGATTACATGAACAAAAACTCAAACTGAATATACTGAGGAATGAATGTGGGTTGTGACAAAGTAGAGAAAGTGACTATAAACAATTCTAGGAAAAGTTGCTGTGAACCCAAGTGGAAAAGTCGTATTGTAGTTACAGGGGCAATATGAGGCTAATGAAAGCGTTTATTATTTCCTAAATGAAAATTTCTGAGGCATGTTTTAATGTTTATAGGAGTAATCCAAGAAAAAGGGAGGAATTGATGATACAATAGGAAAAGAAAAGTATTATAAATGAGAAATCCTTCAGAAAGGGAGAGGGATTAAAATTCAGAGCCTAAGTTTACTTATAACAGGAGCAGTTATAATTAATCCATTGGAACAGGAGGAAAATCAGACTATTGACTCTTGGCTGGGTTAAGGAAGGAAATTGGACATGAGAATGATGGATAATGAAAAGGAGTAGTCAGTTGGTTTGAAGATCTCATTGAGAGTGCTCCACCAACTTGGACCAGACCCTGATCCAGGTCAGCAGGCACCCCCACCCCATGGTGTTCAAAATAGGAGGGAAAAAAAAGGAGGTAGGGGACAAAAGGAAAAGGAGATTTTTTTGGTTGAAGGAGGTAGGGGAAAAAGCTGGTCTAAATAACTTTGGAAAACAGTGTTTGACTGGATACTTTTGGGCTAACTATAAAAATATATAAACACCATACTCCAGTTGGAAAGTTTGTTTCTCACAGGGTTAGCAATTGTGAAACTACTTTAAATGTATATAAGGTTACAAAAATAAGTAAATAAGTTATAGATAATGAAAGATATCTTTCTCGCTGTAAAACAAATAAGTTACAAAGTGAGCAAGGGGAGAAACTGGAATGAAATTTTGAGGGCTGAAATAGAGTTGGAGATAATAGTTATGAACAGATATATAAAGAAATAAATATAGATATTCACATATACATAAGTTAGTAAGTGTGCATATATTTCTTGGTTCTATTCACTGAAAGGGCCTAGAAATGATGATACCACAGTAGTAATGAGTATACCCAACACCTTGATCTTAGCTTCTAAATACTATTTTCCAAAAAAGGGAACTGAGACTCCTTAGGGAAATGGCTATTTCTAGAGTTGGGGCAGGGAAAATACAAGACAAACATAGAGTGTCATATAGTGCCAAAAGATAAGCTAATGAAATGAAATATGTATGGGGTCATGTCATAATGATACAGAACCTAAACTGAATGAGCTTCCAATAGCCAAAGCTGGAACAATTTGAATGGCAAAATACATAATGGTAATCCTAGATTATAACCCAAAGAATAAAACCAATTTAATGAGTCCATAAACATATAAATAAATAAAGAAAGAAATGGGAGGGAGTGCACAAATCTCCCATAAAGAAGAATTCCAAATAATATAACAAGAATAAGGGAAACAGAAAATCACCATTAGAATGCTACAGTAGTAACTGCTCCAAACAAATTCCATCAATAAATGCTAAAATTAATGGGTAACACTTGAAGGAAAATAGGACTATTACATAACCTCTAAGCATCTCTCACAAAATAGTTATTGATGACTATGGTGGTGTTAACATAAGTCCACAAGTTCTTCAATTTCTTCCTCCAGGATTTGGACTGTAATTGTCATTCTCTTAAGAGTGAACTAGACTTAATGACAAATAGAGTATGGAAAGAGGACAAGAGTGACTTTACAATGGAAAAATCTGGCAGCCACTATTTTAGCCAAGTAATCAAGTTTAATATCACCTGTAATTAGTTGTGTTGATATCATGTACCCCCTAATAGAATGAGATGGAAGGACATTTCACCTCTGTGGTATTTCCCTCAAAATCCATAATTTCAGTTTAATCATGAGAAAACCCAATTAGATAAACCCAAATTGTGGGTCATTATATAAAATATATGACCAGTACTTTTCAAATATGTCATGAAAAAACAGAAATTGTCACAAGTTGGAGGAAACAGAGGGATATGATGACTAAATGCAGCACGATGCTCTAGATTGGAGGCTGGAACAGAAAAGGGCACTCTTGGGAATACTGATAAAATTCAAATAAAGTCTATAATTTAAGTAATAACAATATACCAATGTTAACTTTGTACTTTTGATAAATGTATCAAGATTATGTAGGTTTTAATATTAGGAGAAGCTGGGGAAGAATATACGACAATTTTCTGTACCATCTACCTTAAATCTAAAATTATTTAATTTTTTTAAATAAAAAGCAAGCTATATCGTTTTTCCAGGCATAATGCAGTGTAAACCTGTTGGAGATTTGAATCTGTGGCCATTTTCCATGTTGGTTGTTTTTATTATGCCTTAGAATTTTTTCCCAAGTTAAGAACTGTTTTTATTATGCCCTAGAACTTTTCCCACATTTAAGAACATGGACCCTCGCATTAGACTAATGACTGGTTGTGTAACCATGCACATGTGACTAATGCCTTTAAGACTCAGATCTCTAATTTGTCAAAGGGAGATAATAATAGTGCTTAACTCATACGGCTGTTGTAAAGATGCAATGAAATGATACCTTTAAAGCAACCAACACTATACCTGCCACATAAAAATCAGTAAATGAATTTTAGCTATTGTCATTATTGCTAGGACTATTACCGTAATACTTACTGTTATTAGGGTTCAGTAATAAAACCCCTTATACACATAGAACCTATGGACATATGGTTGTTTGGGTGTCAGTGAAGGGCAGATTTTAGGAAATGTAGAAATCAGGAAATGGGAAAATGATAACTACTTTAAATCATAAAGAGGGTAAAGCAGTTAATCCTCAGAGCCTGTGTAAAGGAAGAGAGAGGTGTATGGCATAAAGATTTTAGTGGAGAAAGTAGTATTGCCTCTGGTGACCGGTGCATCATCCATCATTTACTGAGTAAGCATTTGCCATTTATTTTTCTGCTGTTGGCCTTCTGTTAATTAAATAAAAGAGAATGTTAAATGTTCAGAGCCTTGTTAGGAACGTAATAGATCCTCAATAAGTGGTAGATTCCCTCCTTCTTTCTACTTTCTACTTTCTCAATTTGATATGGAAATATTTATGAGACACTTATCAGTCTGGATGCTGGTGCTTATAAAACCAAGATGAAGAAGATATCACCCTTACTATCAAGAAACTCTTGAGCTTCCACATAGAATCACACTAGTAAGGGAACATAAAGGATTAAAAAGACACACTCCCTATACTCAGGGGACTAACAAACTGTTTCTAAACTAACCTGAAAAAAAGATCAATTACTTATTATTAACCTTTTTAAATGGAAAAAAAAAAACTACTTGAGTAATCAAGCATGTAACTTTGTCTCTCAAAGTGTCCTTTGAGGGAAAGAGAAGGCTTTGGAAAATGATTTCATACATGCTTTATTAAGAAAGCCATTATGCTAGGTGTTAGGTTTTTATCCTATAGCTACATATAAATGTTTAATAAATGTAACTAAAATATGCTATTTGGGGGGTCTTTCTATGCAGTAGAGTTTACACAGAAAGCTTTTGTTATTTGGCAGTAAAGAGGAAGCAGCCAGTGGGGTCAGATTTCAGACTGGATATGAAAAAGTCCACTTTCCAAGGCTAGGCTCACAGAGTAAGGTGTCCATATAAACACAGGGTGTCCAGGATACTCCTTGATAATTCAAAATTTGTCTCACTTCAGTAATGAGTATGCTTTGACTTTGAAATGCAAATAACATTAACACTAACAACTAGCCTTTACTGAGTACTTACTGTGTACTAGACAATTCATAACATATTTTATCTGCATCATCTCATTGAATTCTGAGAACGCTTTTTAGCATTATCATCTTTGAGAAGGAAAGAGCATGGTAGACTCTGCTAACAGCCATTCTCCCTTTTTCCCTTATAATCAGAACTCCAATTTTTAAAGAAGGCAATTTACACAGAAAAAAATTACCTTCCCTGTTTTCCTTGCAGGTAAAATTGACCATGTTACTCAGTTCTACTCAGTAAGATGTAAGTAGAAGTTACTCAGAGGTGCTTCTGGGAAAGCTTTGGAAAAAAATAAAAGATTGGGCAAGCATATTCCCCTCAGTCCTTTGCCCTTAACACTTCAACATTCCTTTTTGTCCTATCTGGGATATGGAGGCAATGTCTGGAGGCCCAGCAGCTATATTGTAATCATAACAGTTACATAAAAAGGATGGAGGAGCAGCAAAGTAAAAGAAGCCTCATTTCTTGATAAAACGAGACTGCCTACTCCCATGTTTTTTGTTGCACAAAACAAATAATCATCTTATATATTCAAACCACTATGCTTAAAGTCTTATGCAATATTGCCAAAAATCATACAGCTGTTGATTGCTGAATTGTGCTGTTAACTATTATGTTGTACCTGCTTCAATAAATGTTAACTTATCTCATATTTTAAAAAGCAATAATTCTGATATCTATTTTTAAAGGCTAATATTGTTTATTTTAAGTGGACTAAAAGTTGTTTTTCTTCCCTCCACATCTAAAATAGATTGATCATTAGATCTTTTTTCTAGAGATACACCACTGGCCATGAATGAAATATCCATGTTTCTCCAATTGTGCACCAAATCACAGCCCTTTTCATCTATTAAGGACATCACTCCAGCATTTCTTTCTCTCTTCTTCATCATCATTTTTTCCTTCCCCTCCTGGATCATGGTCATAAACATGCAAAGACATATAAAACATCTCTTGACTCACTTTCCCACCAACTACCACTCCATTGCTCTGCTCCTCTTCATATAGCAAAACTCCTAGAAAGAGTACTTTGTACTCTCTGTCTCAAGGTACTTCCCTCCCATATTTCTTAAATTTTCTCTAATAAGGTCCCTTTCACCTCTTTTGTGAACCCACCCCTGTCAATGCCACCTATGACATACTCATGGAATGTCAATAGTCAATTCCAGATCTTTAATCCTAGACAACATTGATCACTGTTTCTTTCTTAAAACATCTCACTCACTTGGCTCTCAGGACCTCATATTCTCCTTTGCCTCCTACCCACAGGCCATTCCTTCCCAGTCTCCATTGCTGATTTCCCCTCATCTCTCTGACCTCCTAGTGATGGAGTGGCCCAAAGCTCAGCCCTTGAACCTCTTGTCTCCTTTATCTGCACACATTTTTGTGATGATTTTTCTACCATCTTATGACTTAAATATCATCTCTTAGCTGATGACTCCCCAAATTTAATCTCCAACCCAAACCTCTCCCCCAAATCTATACTGTTATATTTAACTCCTATCTCCACTTGGATGCCTAACCAAATATTTTACATCTACCACATCCAAAACAAATCTTGATCTAATACCAAATTTATATTTCTAGTGGTTCATTAGAAAACCCTTGGTTCATCCTTGACTCTGGTAAGAGACAAATCCAAATGGTTCTAGAAGCTCATTTCCTTCTAACTTTTAGTATTAGTTCAGCAGACAACTAACTCACTGGGACTGAAACCATCTGATGTTATTCCTGGCACCTAAGGCTATTCCAAGGTCCTTAATGTGCAGACCTTGGCACTTTGCATACACAATCCCTAGAATTGTTCCTGGCCAGGAAGCTCGTCATTACCTAGAGAAAATAAGTATTCCCTAGCCTCTCTTAAGCTAATCTATAAATATGTAACAAGCTGTGGGATTGAGGTCCCTTCTCACTTTCAAAACTCTCAGATTCACATCTAGCCTGTTTGCTAAGGCAGGCCCTTTCTGCTGGGACCTTGTTGCATACAGAACATCTATACTAGGCCCATGTTGTGAAATAATGAGAGTTCAAGTTAGTATGAGGGCTTTGCTAATTCTCTGCCTCTAAGACCATCTCTCATAAGCTCTATGTTGTTATATCTGCACCATGCGGCACAAATTCCTGATAGGCAATGGTCCATAAAGCCTGACCTGATCCACATCCCTCGGAGCTCTTGGATCTCATTTCTTACTACATAACTCTTTGTTCATTGTATTAGTTTACTATGGCTGCCATAACAAAGCACCATAGACTGGGTGGCTTACACAACAGAAATTTATTTTCTCACAGCTCTTGAGGCTAAAAGTCTGAGATCAAGAGGTTGACAGAAGTCAACAAGGATGATGTCTATTGAGGCCTCTCTCCTTGACTTGGAGATGGCTGTCTTCTTCCAGTGTCTTCTCATAGTCTTCTGTGTGTGTGTGTCTGTGTCCTAATCTACTCTTCATTTAAGAATACCAGTCACACTGGATCAGGGCCCACCCTAATGATTTGATTTTAACTTAATTACCTCTTTAAAGACTATATCTCCAAACAAAATTACCTTCTGGGGTAGTAGAGATTAGGACTTCAACATATGATTTTTGGGGGGAACACAATTCAGCCCATAATACTCACTCTGCACAGACCCACTAACCTTCATGCAAGTCCCATAGCTTATGTCTGGAGTGTTCCTGCCTCAGGCCCAGAACTGGATGTTTCTGGTTTGGGACGCAGGCAACAGTAAGCCGCAAGCAGCAGCAAGCAGTAGCTGGAAGCAAAATCTTAGCTCCCTGACCAGGAATCAAACCCAGGTAACCTGGATGGAAACCAGGATCTTAACCGTTAGACCACAGGGCCAGTGGCCAGAAACCAACTCCCCAGTCCTTTGTCTACCTTGAAAGGAAGAACCTGACAAGGTGACAGAAGGTATGTTTATTAGAAAAGCAGAGTACATGCAGAAAGACACACGAGCAAACTCAGTGAGAGAGTCTCAAGAGTTGCGCATTTGGGAAGTTTAAATCTTTTTAAGGGGGTAGTCTTCTGGGTCTTTGTCTTCTTCTTGGCCAATCATATTGTTTTGATCCCATGGCTAATTTGCCTCTGGACCCGCCCCTGGGTGTGCACATACCCCTGAATCAAGACGCATTTCATAGCAAAGGCCTCTGGGAGGGAGATAGTAGGACTTACTACGGTCTGGCTTCCCCTGCCATTTTGACCCCATGAAGGCTTTTGCGCATGTGTAGTCTCCCTTGCCCCAATGATGGGAAATGTATGACCTCTTGATCTTTTAACAGGGTTTAGCCCCTCCCTGTCCCTGCCATGGAAGTGCCCAAAGTGTGGTTATTTACCCTATTCCTGTTCCTGTTTTTATATCAAGGTGCAGATCTCGAAATATAGACAGGAGTCCACTCATAAATATGTAGTCCTGGAGTCCATTTGTCTCTCACCTCAGGAAATGTAAACAGGAGGCTGGTAATGAATGTCTGGCCTAGAGCTGATCTTCTTCTCACCCAAGGAGGTGTGAACAGGAGGCCAGCTGTAAATGCCTAGCCTGGAGCCCATCTATCTCTTGCCTCATTTCTATCTTCCTGAAAAACTCTTCCTCTAGATATCTCTATCTATTTCAAAACTCATTAAGGCTTTACAAATATACCATTTTCTCCAGAAGGAGTTGTCTGCCCAACTTTTTAAAAATCCCAGCCCTTGAACCCACATCCCCCCACATTCAATTCCCTCTATAGCACTTATTATTTTATCATGTCTCTCTTCTAATTAGAATATAAACTCCATGAGGACCTTTACTAACTGCTGAATCTCCAGAGTCCAGAGTAGTGCCTATCACATAGTTGGCATTCAGTAAATATCTGCTGAAAATTGAAGTCATCAGTGTCTGAATTAGTTGGTTTCTGAATACGGCATAGATGTGCAAAAATCTGCTCATTCCCAAATCCAATTAAAAATAAGTTATTAATAAAACATCTGAATTCATGTAAAAATACAATGCTATTAATAACTAGAAAAGTTATTTACTGGTAATAATAGTATAGAATATGAAAAAAGATAGTGATAAATGGAAAACTTCCATTACATTTTCTCTTTTCAAGCCATCCTATTCTATGGAATTCTATAAGATTAAGCACAAACTTGCATTACTATTTTCTAACCTTAAAAAATCACTTTTCTTTCCAGATGGATAGGTACTTCTGAGGGAAAAAAAAAAAAAAAAAAACCTCTTTGTAAATGAGCCAGTGCTTTTTCCTAGGCTCCAAAATAGGTGTGATAATCTCCTACCTGAGTCTCTGAAATCACCTGTCTACTCAAGTGGGAAACAAGGGGCTGCTGGAACAGACAAAGCTCAGAATTGTGCCAAAGGCAAATGCAGAGACATTTTCCCTGTTGAGGTTCCCTACTGCCTTATGCTTCCCGGAAACGGAGTGTGGTTGTTAACACATCAGAAAGACTGGCAGTCACAAAGAGGAGGAAGAGCTGGAGCACTACTCAGTAAATACTTTAAGTGCCCCAGGGATTGAGGGAAGTGCCTGGAGTGAGTGAGGCTGTTTACCAAACAAAGCTTATATCATCACATTTTCATATTTTGCCTGGCTCCAGCTATGTGAGATACATAAAAACTCATTCGACTGTAGCATTCCCTTGCTCCACTGGCTTTAATTAAACCTGCTTTGTGCTTAGGAAATTAGCAAACTATCTACAGTAGAGAGGAGAAAAACATGGGTTATTCACATGGGTAGATTTTTCCCTTTAACTCACACAGCTCAAATGTCTGTCATATTCAGTGATTCTGGTGGCTACAGCACAGTGTCAAAATCCTTTAGCAGTGTCTGCTCACCATGCCTGTGGAATGGAATTGCCACCTAACTCTAGTGCACTTGATTGATGGCATCAGAGAAGAAGGTCACTGGATTCTGACCTTTATCAGAGATCTGTCACTCTGTAAAATGGCCCCACAACAATGAGTATAAACAACAGATCCCCTTGTTGGACCATCCAAGGCAGTGGCCTGGGGATTTCCTGGCCTTTCCAGTTTACAATACTCCATTTCATGTGCAAATGACTGGCTGGTGTTAGAAATCTGAGCCCAGAACAAACTACCTTTCATTCGTTACAAAGAAATAACATTGTCGGCTGAATTGTCAGGCATGAAAAATTCTTTGGTGGCAGCAGTATGCAATATTTCAGGTAAGTGGTAAGGAGAATCTGAGAGTGAAAAGAAAACAAAACACTTCTTTTCAGAGACTGGGGCTTGATTTTACTTCACTTAAGGGGAAAACGCATCACTAATAGAAAGTGATTAAGGCACATAACAGAATTGATTCTAGATCACAAATCTGAAACTCCAGAGGCCTCAAGTCTGTTTGAAGGCAAAAATGATTTGGTGACATGTGCTCTTAAGTCACAGAAACTGTATATTGCCCTCCTGCAGCAAATCAGACTTGCCCACAGTCACAGAAGACCACAACCTATGAAATGAAATGCCAAAGCTTTCAGAAAAGATGACTATCCATTAATTACTTCCCTTACCTACTTACTACTTCTTGGATTCCTTGAATAATTTCTTAATTCACTCATTATACTCTTTCTCTGCTCCAGTCTCCTCTTCCTGGAATATTCCAATGCTTTCTTGCTGTTGCATGTACTTTGTCTGGATAGAAATTTTCCCAAGCATGGCAGCAGTTTTTGGTAGATTTGGGGTCTTCAGATGAGCCTTGTTCTATATTCATGTGACATTGCTATAGCTAGTTCATAGCAATGAGTCAAGCAGCCTTAGGGTGGGTCCTAGGTCTGACTGATTAATGAGTCATAATGGTCATCTTGGAGTTCCATGGAGTAATACCTAGAAGCTGCTGGGCTCAAGGTTTGAGTCCTAACATTCCAGTATGAGTTACGTATGTGCCTTGCCTATGCATTTGTCTTCCATTCGACATATTTGCTTCCTTATATCTGGATTCCTGTTCCTGAGCAGATGGTGTATTTCCAATTTTGGGCACAGATTGTATCAAAAATGTCACCCTTAAAAAAAAAAAAAGTCACCCTTTACCTCTGCTCAAAGCTCTGGAAAGAGACAGGCATGCAATTTTGAGGTGAGTAGAAAGTGCTATCTCCAAGGAAAGGATACATTGCCTAAGACACACACATGTGAAGTGAATGCAAACTAGTATATAAGACATACTTCAAGGGGCTCTAATCCCAACATTCCCATGCCTTAATGGGACATCTCTTTATCCTTCACGTCCTACTTTGCTTAATAAATATTTACATCTATTTTAAGTCACAACCTAAATATTACATCCTTGAAATGGTATTCTCTGACAACTGAGTCAAGAATAGAACCACATATTGTACACTTTTATATCATCCTAATCATTTCCCCCTTTGTAGTCTCTTCTGCAATTGCAGACGTGGATTTTCAACAGTTCAGATGGGAAAAAACCTGCCTGTTTTGTTTACTGCTGTATTCCTGCATCTATCATGATGGCTTGCCTATAATGAACAAATATTTTGTTAAATGAATAAATGAACAGATTAAATTGTAAATATCTCTTAGAGAAGGGACACACAGATATTCAAAACAATAATATCACCTACCCTAAGAGCAGGTTCTGATAGGAAGAAAACACTATCTCTAAGGGTGGAGGACAAGGACCATTTGGGCTGTGGCTAGAGTGTCTTACCTATAGCAATCTTTGCCAGCAAATCACTTTACCCTCAAGACTATTTACTTATCAGTTAGCTAGTGTTGTTATAAAAATGGCATAACCAATGCACGTGGAAGTACTGTGCATTATACTATATCAGTTATTATAAGGATGCTTCCTTATCCTGACTATTGGCTTTTAATCCCCAGAAGTGTTGGGGTCTAAATGATTAGCTCCAAAGACTAGTCACAGTTAGCAAAGAATGATAGAGGGATACAAGGTGAGAGTTAGGTGTGCTTCTCTCTGGTTGTTTGAAATTAATATTTTAGAGTCCCTTGTCGAGTATGGGGAGCTAAGTGTGTCATGGCTGATGAAGGAAACATCACTAAAGATGATTAAAGTTTACACCACAAGGGAAAGAATTTTGAAGCACCAAAGACATTGAAAGTTTGACCACAAAACCTTGAAAAAAATTTTTAAAAAGGAAAGCTTGAATACAAAGTTAGGTACATGATAAAGAAGCAGAGAGCAACAATTCATCACAAAGAGGTTTTCTGAGGTCCAGGTCTTAAGAGTGTCATTGTTAAAGTGATAGGTACCCTGACCTGGACTACATGGGGCTGAACTAGACTTTATTCACAATGGCTCAAAACTTACATATTAACTCCCTGAATTTGGGCCTTCCCAAGACCACATATAAGCATGAAGAACAAGAATGAAAAATGTCTTCTAATATTTCTCCTCACATCTCAGCAAATTAAACATACAATTCTTACTTATTTAATGCTGGTTTTCAGGATATGGCCACTTCATTCATTTCCGTGCTCTTAAAACATCATTTGAAATTGTATAGAATAGGACGAAATCTAACTGATAAGAAAGGTATAATATAATGGTTAACAGAGTAAAGTTACCTTAGAACTTTGGACCACAACTCAATTAAGTAATTGACGTAACTTAAGTGCTTAGGGGAGAGGTGCTTACAATTCTAAACCAGGTGTTCAGTGGAAATGTCACAAAAGTGACTTTGTTCAGCAATGGAAGGATTCCCCAAGCCAGGAAAACACAATGTGCAAAAACATAGGCATGAAGACTTCTGATTATTGCATATTTCTACCTGTGTCAATAATTCAGTATGGATTAGCAGAGAGTTCTGGTGGTGGGGGTGTAGGGCAGATGAAAAATGATGAGTCTAGAACCTAAACACAGAATCATATAATAGAGATTATATTTCATAAGTAACTACCAAAAAAGGATTAACATAAGAATAAAATAAATAATGAATGAAAGCACTTTAAAAAGAAACAGAATGTGAGAGTATTATTATTATTATTATGCACTGTATGAATTAGGGCAAATTAATCCATTCTCTAAAATCTTCAGTTTTACTCTTTTGTCAAATACAAAAAATAATAACTTTTTAGTGTCTTGAGACTAGCATGGAAGAAATTAGATAGTTAAGCATTAGAAAATGCTTTGACAAATCCATACTGTTTTGCACATATATGGTATTGTTATCTATCTTAGGAAAGGACAAATACATCTGGTATAAGTAAATGTTTATCTATATATTTCAGAGGACTTTTAACTTTTAGAGAATTCCCAGGGTCGGGTGGAGGCATCTATTTTCTATTACAAGCAAGAGAAGATTGCCTCTTACGGGACTATATATTAAAAAGAGACAACAAACAAACAAACAAGCAAAACCCAAGAAAAGAGCTTCTAGGCTGAGGCTCTAAATTAAGCACAGGTTGGAAAGAGTCCTGATCTAGAAGAATGGTCTGGATATCAGACAGAGTCCTAATTTTGAGGTGTACCTCACAGTTTCTTTTTCAGTATCACGCAGGTATTAGGTCTGAAACAGGTCAAGGTGGGTGGGGAGGATACTCCAGCCCTTCATCATCTACTAAGCTACTAAGCTCTCCACTTTTCCCAGATTGTTCTTGTGAAGTTTGCACTTGTTGTACTAATCCCAAAGAGAGTCTTATCCACATGGTACTAACTTGTGAAATGACCCTCAGCAGTTCCTCAAATTTTCTAACTCTATTTTCTATTTGTGTATTTTTTTAATCTCAGTAGGAAAATTCAATGCCAATGTTCAAATTTCTTTGTTCAAATGGTGGGCATATCTGGAAGATAGGTTCTTTCTGTGATTCCTGCCTTTGTTTTTTTCTAAACAAACCAACACAAACAATTGCTTAGTCCAGAAGAGAATAATTCAGAGAAACCTAAGCTTTGTGGTTGGTGGAAAATATTTATTGAATATTTATGATGATAGCCCCAAGACACTAAAGGTGATCCCAAACTCTGAGATGTTTTGTTGGAGAAACAAAAAGTATACTCTTGTATATAAAAGACCTTATGGATACTGAAAAAATATACAGTCTCATTTACTCCTCAGCTTAAAACTATGAGGTAAAGAGTATTTTGAAGATGAAGAAATTTAGGCTTAAAGAAATTAAGTAAATTTCAAGATCATATAGCTAGTTATGTGACAAAGATGAGATTCCATCTCAAGTTTAACCTATTCAAATCCCATGACCTTAGCTATTAGGCTAAACAACATTTACTCAAAGAAAAAACTAAGTAAATAAAATATCCTACCTCTGATGAATCTGGTGCTTTACATTAAGGTAGGAAGCAAAGCTTACTATCATGATATCATGATGAATATCATGAACAGATTGAATGATATTCAATCATGATATCATGTGGCTTGTGGGAAAAATTTTTCAGTAGGTAGTTGAGCCATTTACCAGGTTACCTAGAGTTAGGTCTTACCTAGGTAATATTTATATTTGGTTGAACTGCTACTGGTTCTTAAAAAAAAATCCATCCATATCTGTGAATAAAAAGATCTCAAATCCAAACAAATTGTGTAGGGGTTATTCATTTTTTCCATTATCCAATTCCATATTCAACTTTCTAGTGGAGTTTTTAGAGCCAGGTCTAAAAATCTTTCTCTTAAAATTCATCAAGTTTTTCAGAGGTAATTAAGTTATTAAACTACCTATTTATCAAAACTTATCAAAATAGAAATGCATGTCTCCTTATATACAGTAATTCTTCCAGGAGTTCATTTTCAAAAAAAAATTACACATATATTTAAAGATATATAGAGGGATGTTCATCAAAGCATTGCTTAAATAACTAAAGACAAAAAAACAATGTAAAGATTCACCAGTAGGGAATGGTTGAAACCATATTTCTCATGCATTACTATGTGCCAAACACTATTTTGGGCTCTGGAAATATATCAGTGAAAAGAGCTGACATTCTATAAATGATGGTACATCCGTATAATGGCAAACCATGCATCCATTAAAGAGCATTTGTCTTTCTGTTATGGTGGTCTGAACACTGTGTTTAGTGAAAAGGAGAACCAAGTTAAAGAACAATTTTTATAATCATCTGTGATATTGAATGTGTGTGGGTGTGGTTATGTATATGTGTGTGGATGTGGGTTTTTTCTTTTTGTTTTAGGTTGGCTAAAGTTGAGGGGAGTGCTCCTCTTTCTGGGGTAAACTTTATTTTGATGCTTAAATCACAATAAGATGAAAATTTCAGGACAGCAAGAGATAGAATACTTTCAAAGTATTTCATGAAAACTTTATTTTCTCTCAAATGCATAAAACAAAAAAAATAGATATTACCAACTCTACTTCTTGGCTTCTTCCTATTGATGGGAAGATCAATCATTTCATTGTTCTTGGGCTTTTAATTTGGTATTCATCCCTAATGACACATGACAGAACTGGTACCCATAGCTTATAACTAAATCAAGTCACCAGAGGGCTTGACTGGGTCTGGTCCCAGCACAATGAGGGTAGGTGATGCAGGTGGCTGTCCAGTCAATAGCCTGAACTTTCCACGGATTAGAGTAGGTGGCCTCAGGCAAAATTCAATCACCTCTATGCTGAATTCCATTACAACTTGCCCGGGTTTAATTCTGTCTTCAGAAGGGTGAGTTTGGTCATATTTAGTAAGACATAAAGATCAAAAAAGAACAAGGAAGCAGGATTCTTAAAACAAACAAACAAAAATAAACCCTAGGGTTTGAAGATGCACTTCAATCAATTGTCTTCATGTCATTATGCAGATGACTCAGAGGAAAGTGTCCAGCAAACTTGTTTGGCATATCTAGCTTAGGAGCAGTGATCATACTCCATCTCCCTCTCATCACTGTCTACAGAAGGAAACACCATTGTGTGACTGTTCGGCAATATGAAAGGGCTGGTTTCTCAGCCCCACTCTGGAATTTTCTTGAGAATTTTCACTCTGTGTGTGTGTGTGTGTGTGTGTGTGTGTGTGTGTGTTGTTTGTGGAAATGTTTCCAGTAGTTGCTTCTGTGGAGTGGGCATAAGGATTTAAGGTTTTGTTTGGGAAGGAGACTACATTTTTACAATCAGCTTTTTATTTTGCAATAGTGTCAGATTTATGGAAAAGTAGCAAAGATAATACAAAGTTTTCATATACCCCTCATCCAGTTCCCCTTTTTTTCCAATATTTTTTTATTGTGGCAAACTGTACGTAATGCAAAATTACCATTTAACTCATTTCTAAGTATACAGTTCAGTGGAATTAAATGCACTCATGTGTTGTGCAGCCAGCACTACCATCCATCTCCATAATTCTCTTCATCTTGTAAAATTGAAACCTCCATTCCCTCATCTCCCCAGTTCCTGGCAACCACCATTCTACTTTCTGTCTCTGTGAATGTCACTGCTCTAGGTATCTCATATAAGTGGACTCATACAGTAGTGTAACATATTGTAACATATGTCAGAATGTCCTTCCTTTTTAAGGCTGAATAATATTCCATTATATTTATATGCCTCATTTTGCTTATCCATTCATCCTTTGATGGACACGGGTTGCATCCACGTTTTAGTTATTGTGAATAATGCTGCTATGAACATGGGCATACAAATAACTCTTAGGGTTCCTGCTTTCTATTTTTAGGGTTCCCGCTTTCTATTCTTTTGGTTATTTACCAAGAAGTTGAATTGTTAGATCATATGGTAATTCTATTTTAAAATTTTTGAGGAATTACCACAACTGTTTTCCACAGCGACTGAACAATTTTATATTCCCACCAGCAGTTCACAAGGATCCTAATTTCTCCACATCCTTGCCAACACTTTTACTTCCTGTTTTTTGATAAGCCCTTATTTTTAATATCTTTCATTACCATGGTACATTTGTCACAACAAAGAAACCAACATCAGTACATTACTATTAACTAAACTCCATTTTACTCAGATTTCACTAGTTTTTTTTCACTAATGTCCTTTTACTATGAGATTACATTTTTACTTTATACTCTTTTGTTATGACTCAAATTGTTAATCTTATGTATCATTTTTCCAAAGCTAAATGTTAAAATACAAAAAATCCAAACATCTCCAGTTTACGATTGCTTTTCATCATTCAAAATCTGTTTAATACTTATTTATCAGGCACCTAAAATATGACTAAGCCACTCTGAGGAATTGAGAAGAGATAGGTGAAAGGAAAGTGCAGTCTTTCCCCTTAATTTGCTTGAAATGCATATTTTGTAAATTATATAGATTTTTGAAAACAAATATTTTACTTGGAATTATAAGTAATTGAATTATGAAGATTACTAAAAAACATGTTTTAATGTTAAAGGACATTCATACTTCATATTCCAGGCACTGTGCAAGGCATTTCATGTGATTTGCATGCATTATCTCACAACTCAAAATAACTGCTAACAAGCAAGTGGATATTATTTCTACTTATCTATGAAAACCTAAGGAACCAAAGAGTTGAATGACTTGTATAAGCAAAAAGAGTATGTAATAGAGCTAGAATTTAAACCCCTTTCTTTTCTTTTTTTAAATTTATTTTATTGAAGTATAGTTGATTTAGAATGTTGTAATAATTTTTGCTGTACAGCAAAGTAATTCAGATATACATATATTATTTTTCATATTCTTTTCCATTATGGTGTATTATAGGATATTGAATATAGTTCCCTGTGCTATACAGTAAGACCTTGTTTTTTTATCCATTCTATATATAATAGTTTGCATCTGCTAATCCCAAACTCCCAATCCATCCCTCTCCCATCTCCTTCCCTTTTGGCAACCACACATCTTTAACCCCTTTCTTTATGATTCCAAAGTCTCTATTGCTTTTCACTCTGCCATGCCATGTGGTTTCTGTTAATGAGTTACGCTAGACCATCATAAGGTCAAATAAGTTGACTTTGCTATTTCTGAACTCAAGATAACTGACAGGGCAGGTAAATTAAGGCAAGAAGGCAGAGGACAGCAAAATAAAAAAGGAGATCCACCAAAAGGAAATTCAATGTACGTTAATTTTTTTTTTTGCACATTTTTCATAATCTCTAGTGGCCACTTTAAATCACAGTGTGCTTAAGACATTAGGAATATAGAGCACACTAAACTTCAGTGTCCCTTAATGTGCTTGTAGCTCATAACTGGAACTGCATTCCACTATGATTTGTTCCCATTTTCATTAAATCTTGGGCTTTAAAAATTTTTTATTCTTCCTACTGTAGATTTACACATAAAGTATGTTGATGAATCATATCTTCTCTTGAGGCCGTTTTTTTCCAGGTACTGTATATTTCAAAGTGATAGCCCAAAGGTGGAATAGAGATTAAGTGCAGGAAGATGTATTAAGAGAGAGGCTGCAACTGCAGTTAAAGAATTAAGCAGAGAGAGATTTGAAGAGGAAATAGGCTCTTGGCTTAAAGTGTCATCTTCTCTTAATACAGGTGAGGGTTGGTACATTTCACCAGAGTTGTATTTTCATGAAATCCTGCAGTATTTATTCACAGGTCTTTAAAGCTTTGAATGTAAAGACTCAGCTAGAATGTCTGAAAACTTATTGAAAGTCAGACTTCTCTAGAAGCTCAGCTTTTTCTAGATGGAGTGTACATATAAGATTTTCTTAAATACTTATTTAGTTTAGGTTTACTCACTATTCTGACTCTGGAGGGAATGTTACAACAGTTACTTATGAGATTAAGGCAGTATAAAAATCTTGAATATAACTATGGCTATTTTACTAAGGAGGCAAGTATAAACCCAGAGCAATCAAATGCCAATGCCTAACAGTTGTATTAAGACAGGAATATGTCTTCTAAATCTTACTACTGCAGATTCTCATTTCTTGAGAAAAAGCTACCCAAAGGAAGATTTGAGATTCCTTGAGGTGTAAGTGAACATATAAATAAATACAACTAAGATGAATACAAATTCTATCTTCATTATACTTTAAGTTGCTCAAGGCAAGGAGCATGTCCCCTTTTTCGTGTATCATCCACTTACCTTGAGACCTTCAACAATGTTCTTCCCTGATGAACCCATTATTTGTGATACAACACCTACAACAGGAAAGAATAAGTTTATTAATTTGTATCATTACTTAGAGAAATGATCCAAGAGTTTAAATTCAAAATATTTAGGTTCTGGGCTTCCCTGGTGTCACAGTCGTTGAGAGTCCGCCTGACGATGCAGGGGACAAGGGTTCGTGCCCTGGTCCAGGAGGATCCCACATGCCGCGGAGCGGCTGGGCCGGTGAGCCATGGCCACTGAGCCTGCGCGTCCGGAACCTGTGCTCTGCAACGGGAGAGGCCACAACCGTGAGAGGCACGTGTACCGAAAAAAAAAAAAAAATTAGGTTCTGATTTCTAGCAGTCATTCAGTAATCTATGATTTCTGAAAAGTAATTTACAATACAGAGTTGTGATGACATAAGGGGGAGTACTTTAAAAAGTATACACCAATATATAATGTTTTGTTATGAATAGTCTAATATATAGTTCAATAACTTAGCTAGCCCTTTGTTACTTGATTATTTATATTAGCTCTACCCAGAGTATGGATAACATTACAATTATTATATAACAGGTTAAACCGGAGCCTAGGGTGTGTCATTTATCAAACATTATTCTGGTCCCAAAGGAGATACACGTTTCAATGCAAAAACATAGCACAGAATTTACTTATTAGTAAGAAAGCTGGTTTACAGTTAATACATCAGATTTAATCTGGTTTTCAGATTAAAAGGTGTAATAAAGCTTTAATTGCTTTTCTTCCAAGGTGAGCTTTAGAATGAGGTAATTCATCCCTGAAAACTTCAAATGGTACATAATGATAGTTAGCAGTTCACTCACTTTACTGTGTATAATTATCTATTCTGTCCCTAGCCTTTGCAAGACAGGCCATTGTTTTAAGATGAATTATCCCAGATGCAGATCTTGAGCCAAGGATTTGAGTGCTAGTGATTTATAAAGTAAATGCTCCTAGAAGAAGGATAAGGATGGTAAGGGTGGGGGAGAAGCAGGTTATAAATGGAGAGTAAGCCAAGAAAGCATGCAATGTCAGAGGAAGTTTCACCCTCAGCTCCATCCCACAGGGAACTATGTCCCAGAATGTGTGTCCCCTGGAGGCAAGGGAACACCAAGCAGTCATTGGCTGCAGGCTGCAGCGCTGGGGTGTGGATGGGAGACTGACTCTGTGGCAGGAGAAGGAGGATTGAGAGGATGGTCACACCCCAGGTGTGGGTGAATCCTGGGGACTGACTGCCGAGTGAGGGTCCTTCACTTAGCTCAAGAAAGAATTCAAGAGCAAGCCAACTAAAGTGAAACTGGGTTTACTGAAAGGCAGATACACTTTCCAAAAGCAGAGTGCAGGCCTGCTTGTAGGGTGAGAATGCCCCCAGGGTATGGGGGTGGTTAGTTTTTATGGGCTCGGTAATTTCATATTCTAGTGAGTGGGAGGAATATTTTATTATTTGGGGGAAGGGGGGAATTTTCAGGAATTGAGGCAGGACTCATTTTTGTTCTTTATGGTCATCCTTGGAACTGTCATGGCACTGGCACGAGGGCGAGTGAGTTTTAGTATTATAATGAAGGTATAATGGCCATCTCGATGCAGTCTTGGTTTTAGCTGATTCCAGTCAGTGTTTCTGGAGGGCTGTGTCCCCTTCCTCATTCTTTTAACTGCTGTGCCCTGTCCCTTTCCTTCCTGTTTCAACTCAGCGGGAGACAACTTGACTTGGCAGAAGAATCATCTTTCTTTCAGAGTTTATTATCTGCCTGCCTGAGTCAAAGATCACTTATTTGGTCACAAGTAATAAACTTGTTTAACCAAAATAAATAAACAAAACTTTTTTAACCAGAAACACTTTATTAAACTAATATGTGACTGTGTCATGGAACACTAGATAGGCATAATAGCTTGGTCATATGAGGGACTGAATATGAAAACTAGAAAGCCCAAATAAACCAAAGCAAACTTTCATCTTCTGTCTCTTTCCCAACATCTCTGTCTCTTCCTAAAGAAACACTCTTCTTGCTGCTCATCTGCTATTTGGACCTCCAAACAACTAGTCTCCTTCTTAAGTCTTCATGAACTGTCACTTCCAAGAAAATGTTGACTGACTGAAGGCTTCTGCGTCTCTTAGTTCAAGGTCTTGAAAGTGAATCTGACTGGGTCAGGTAGCAATCTCTGCTTCCATGACCTTTGGCTGGGGAGGAGAAAGCTAGTGTAACAAAACATGACTTGAAGAACCTACCTGTTTACCTAAGGCTTGACTGTGGCAGCTCTCAGAGAATCAATAAAGGCTGGGCAGGTACCTCTAAAGCATGTCTATTATATTATATAACATACACTTACCCCACATTTGGAAGAGTGTGTAAGAGGTGGCAATTAAATGTTATGCTCTTAAATGTATTTATTTTACAGGCTTGAAAGGAAAAAAAGTAGATTATGAGATCTATTTACTGATATTTTAACTATCCCTTATTACACATAATATGAATAAAATGTGGAAATACAAAGATGCATAAACTAGCATCCTTGACTGTTGCCTTAATAGTGATTATCCTTAAATAACTGAGCTCTACACATACTTAGTAGCATTGTAAATTGGTATAATCTCTTAGAAAGTAACTTGATAATAAGCATAAGACTATAAAAATGTTCATGTCCATTGATCCAGTAATTTCACTTAAGAGAAACTATCATAAAGAGTTCAAAATAGGGGGGGAAGCTTTATGCCACATAAGTTTATTGCAGAAGTATTTACAGATAAAAATAGAAAATAATCCGAATATGCTTCCAAAAGAGAATAATTAAATAAATTACTGAAATAATTTTGACTCCTTAAAGTTCTGGTTATGAAGAGCATGAAACATCACAGAAAAATGTTTATGTTCTCATAAGTGAAACAGCAGAATGCAATACTGTTTTCAGGAAGAACGAGGGTAAAACTGCACAGGGAAAAAAGAATCACTCCAAGATGCTAATCATGATTGGCTCAAAATAATGAAATTATATGTTTTTTCTCTATTTCCTGAATTGCTTCCAATGTGTTTATATTATTTTTATATAATGAAAAATAGCTTAAAAATTGCTAAAGTACTATTACTACGTTCTCCATCAGATATAGTTTATATTCTCTGGAGCTGTTCCTTAACACTTTCATTGGGCTACCAGCTCTCTCAAAACCTATTACTTTTTGAAAGGATTTTATGAGTTAAAGATTTCATCTCTAAGTACTTGGAAATTACTGAGAGGAAAATAGAAAAGCCAGCTTAAGTAACTACTGTGGAGAACCTTTAGAAGGTAGCTGTTTAAAAAAAAATGTTTACTGGAAGTGGAGGGGACCTATAAATCCTCAGAATTATCTGAAACTGTCAGTTATAAAGCACCAATAATGATAGAAGGATCTACGGCATTTGATATATGTCTTATAAAGCATCCTGGAAAGCTACACAAGGGATAGTAATTAACAAATACTCAAGTAACCTTTAGCAATGTAGATATTCTTTTTTAAGTGACTATTACTCTGATTCACCTGCCTGTTTATGGGAGGCTGGAGTATTATAAAACCACACAGAAGTGAAAAACAATTACATCTGCTATGCTCTAAATAAGTAAATGTTGTTTTTTTTATAGAAATTGTTTTGAGAACATAGTGCATGAAAGGAGAATTAAATTATTATGACATCATTGTGGGTTGCAAGTTGTGAGGCAACAATGTTTCCAAATTATATTCTGCAGGACACCAGTCCAGAGATGCTCCTTTAATGAAAGCAGTTAGGGGTTGAAATATATGTTGCACACATGTCCTCTTTAATAACTATTATATTCCTGAAAAAGTTCCACAGTAAAGATAGCTATATTATCAGCATTTCCTAAACTTAATTGTTCATGATATCTCCTTCTCTGCCATATAATAACTGTTGTCATTGAGTAAAAAAAGTGTCTGGTAAAATATAGTTTGGCAAATGCTGTGTGATGTTGGCAGATTTCATAGACTACTAGACTGAGGTTCAAATCCAATTTCTACCACATACTAGCTTCAGGAATCTAAGTGAGTTACTTAAGCTGTCTTATTTGACCCAAGATCTTTAAATGGTTTTGGCTCACTTAACATATAGTCAAAAACATGCAAGAATCTATTAGGGACAAAAATCTCTTACATCTGAGATTTTGAGATTTTGCACTCCTGTAGAAGGTACTTGTTTTAATCCTGGCTCTTGCTCCTCTTGGTCCAGACCACAATATTTATCTTGGCCTCCCTTGTGTTTGTAACTGACTGATACACATTTCCAGGTCTTTTTAGGGACCACAAATTCTGGGCACAGGGCTGGGGCAGAGTACCACAGAATGTCCACACATTGCACCACTGAACAACAGTGCAGCAGCTAGAACCAGCAAAACAAGCTCCCTTCTCTTGCGGTTACCTCTAGATCCCTCTACCGAAAAAGTCTAACATCCTGCTCACTGAAGAGCAGGAATACTATAGGAATCCAACCCAATATTGAAGAGCAGGTATTGAAGGGTAAATCTGGATCTGAGAGGTAATGAATAATAACTGGCACAGTAGTGGCATTTATTGTGGTTTTAATTTGCATTTTTCTAATGACTAAGTATGTTATGGAGGACCCAGGTTTGTTCTCATGCTGGCTATCTAGTCTGTCACTAATAATAATAATAGGCATCCCTTACCCTAAAACTCCACCATTAAAATGATTGAGATATTTTCCAACCTACCTCTATGTTCCAGTCACTAGTGACTAATTGACTGAGATATTTTGATTGGTTAAACCAGTTTTCATGCAGAACTAGACAGAGCATGGCACCAGGTCGATTAATATGCTGTTGGCCAGACACTAGAAGAAAGCCATTACAGGTGGTCTTTGCATCAGGCTCTTGGATGTAGTCAGCTTTGGTCAAGGTAGGAGGCTTCTAGTATACTAAGCATGGTAACCTACAGGCAATGAAGGAAGAAAGCAATATGGCAGCTACTATGGATTTCTCAAAGAGAAGCATTTAGTGGGCAGGTATCTTTCTTGCCCTGACAAGCAACAAAATTCTACATCCTTCAAAATTCAGTTCAAATGCAAACAATTCTTATGATCTTTTCTTTATCCCTATTCAGAATTAATGGTAAGCAGTGAATATGCCTATCACATTTTTATGATTCTATATATCACCAACTTCTGTTGTTTATTATGGTTTATTATTTATGTTGTAAATAATGTAAGATGCTCCAAAAGCAAAGTTCCCAGGCTTTCATCAAGTTGTCTCAGTTTGCTTCCTGATTAACTTTTATCTGTCCTCTTTTCTTCATATCCACTGAGAATATATTAATCCAAGTTACCATCGTATGTTTTCTTATTTCAATAAGTCTCCTAACATGCTAGTTACCCCTAAAATCCATTATCTCATCTGTGAAGGAAAAACTTAGTTTTTCCTTTCTATATAAGGAAAAATCTAATTTCCCTACCATGTATTTCCTTCCTTACCCATATAAAAAACACACTTTTCTTCTGGTCACCAAATGTGTGGGTTTTTTTCCTTACACTAAGCAATGTTCTATGACACCAACTTGGTGTTCTAAATTTTAACTCAATTCTCACACTATTTACTTGGAGATAGTGTCAGATCCCACAGGTAAGGGATCAGTCCCCAAGGTTGCTCCCACCCTACTTCAGAAGCCAAATGCAAGTGGTAGGTTCCCAGGTTACCCACAACTGTCCAATTTGGCTACAAATCAGAGGTTCCCATGATTCCATCCTCAGGTTTGATTAATTTGCTGGAGTAGCTCACAGAACTCAGGGAAACACTTACTTATGTTTACCAGTTTATCAAAGGATATGATAAAGGATACAGGTGATCAGCTATGTGAAGAGATATATGGGGTGAGGTCTGGGAGGGTCCCAAGCACAGGATCTTCTGTCACCATAGAGTTGGGGTGTGTCACTTCCTAGTGTGGATGTGTTCATCAGATTGGAAGCTGTCCATACCCTGTACTGTTGGGATTTTATAGAAACTTCTTCACATAAGCATGATCAATAACTGACTCTATTTCTAGCCCCTCTCCCCTCTCTTCAGGATGAGGGTTGGAGCTGAAAACCCCAAGCTTCTAATCATGGCTTGAACTTTTCTGTGATCAGCCCCCATCCAGGAGCCCACACAGAAAAAAGATGCTCCTCTTGCTCTCATCACTTAGGACTGTACAAAATTTAAGTAGCCCTGTGTTAGTGACAAGGTCAAAGACCAAACACTGGAACAAGATATCCTCTTTGTGTTCTTACCACTTAGGAAATTACAAGAGTTTTAGGAGCTCTCTGCCAAGAACTTGGGGCAGAGACCAACATATACAGTTAACCCTTGAACAAGGCCAGGGTTAGGAGCACCAATTTCCACACAGTCGATAGACCCCATGTAACTTTAGAGTCGGCCCTCGATATCCGTGGTCCGTACCCACAAATTCAACCAACCTTGGATTGCATAGTACCATAGTATATATTTATTGAAAATATCTGCATATAAGTGGACTCATGCAGCTCAAACCTGTGCAGTTCAAGGGGCAAGTATATTCTATTATCTCACACTCACCCTTATACCAGAACAATCCTTTCTTAAAACATTTCAATTACTCAAAGATACACTTCTTTACTATCCCGGTTTTGGCTCTGTACAGATAGGTCTTTATTTCTCCAGTTTCATCTCCCACCACAGTCTTGCTCACAGTGGTCTAGCCACAGAAACCTTCTTTTAATCACTCATGCTCACCATGCTCCCTTCTGCAATGGAGCCTTGCACTTGCTGTAAACCTGGAATGCTGTTTACAAAGTAAATCACTCTCATCCATAATCTCACTTACATGAGCACTTCCCTTCTAAGGCAAGGACCCAGAAGTGGTGCATATCAATTTCATTAACATTCCCCTGCCCAGAATTTAGACCTAGTTCCATGGTCATGGCTACCAGCAAAGAACAGGGGTAAATGTATTCCTTCCCTGGGCAGCCATGTGCCAAGATAAAAATTCTATTACTATAGAAAGAAAAAGGAGAATGAATACTGAAGGGACAGAGAGCAGTTTTCTACACACCTGATTTCTAAGGCTTTAAGCTAAAATAATTTCCCACAGGAATGTGAAAGAAAAGAAAAAAAAAAGATTGAGGTGAGGAATTTAAGAAGCAATATGAGTACAAAAAAAATGTTATTTAAAAAATTTAAATACTAAAATACATATTTTTGCCAATAAAAAGGCAAGACACTGAAACAATAGGTTCACATTATGTTAGTGAATAAAAGGACTCTAAGGCTTATGGTGTCCAATCTTACTCACCAATGTGGCACTCGAAATCCAGAAGTGGTGATGGATGTGCAAGACACATAATTACCTAATAGCATCACTGAGGCTGAAGTTCAGGCTATCTGACTCTTTTTGCTTTCCGCTTTGCCTTAACAAATATTCAGGAATATTAGTTTCTCCCTTTCACCCCCCAAAAATGATGCAATTACAAATGCATAGATGCTGTGGCTATATATTTTTCATCTTTATCATCAAACATATCGTCTTCATCCAATAAATATTTAATGAGTGCCAAGTATGGGCCAGACTGCATTCTAGGAACTATGAATATAACAGCTTTCAAAAACAAACCCAAATCCTCCATTACATGGAGCTTATTTTCCATTGAGGAGAGACAAAAATTGAATGTAATAGGAAATGTGTCATGGTAAATGGCACAATGAAAGATAAAGCACTGAGAAAGATAAAGCAGTCAAAGGGGATAGAGACTTCTCAGGAGGAGGGTTGCAATTTTAAATAAAGTGACCTTGGAAGACCTCATTGAGAGGACATGCAGGGGAAGCATGATCCAAGAGAGAGAGGGCAAATGCAGGTGTTCTGGCCTTGCTGAGGAACAGTGTGACCATAGCAGTGAATGGGAGATGATTTCAGAAAGAAAAGGGAGTGGGGCAGAGATCAGGGTAAACAAACTGTAAGAGATCTCTTAACGTTGTCAGAACTTTGGCTTTTCCTTTAATTGAGATGGGGCACTTTCACCCTTAGAGGCTTTTGAGCAAAGGAGTGACATGATCTGATTTTTATTTTAACAGATTAATAACACAAAATTTAACTCAGTTTACTGCTAATCTGTTCTTGACGTTATAATAAGTGTTTTATGTACGTCATTTCATTCTCATAGCACTCAAAATAGCTTTTATTATCCCCATTTTTACAAATGAAGAAACTAAGTCTCACAAAGGTTGAATAAATTTCCTTACTAATAAATGTCATTCTTAGGAGCCAATCTCAGGTATATCTGTGGGCAAAATCTTCATTGCTATTCATATGGTTTTCTTTCTTTCTTTTTTAAAAATAAATTTATTTATTTATTTTTTGGCTGCATTGGGTCTTTGTTGCTGTGCACAGGCTTTCTCTAGTTGCGGCGAGTGGGGGTATTCTTTGTTGCAGTGTGCAGGCTTTTCAATGCGGTGGCTTCTCTTTGTTGTGGATCACAGGTTCTAGGCACGTGGGATGCAGCAGTTGTGTCACGCAGGCTTAGTTGCTCAGCAGCATGTGGGATCTTCCCGGACCAGGGCTTAAACCCGTGTCCCTTACATTGGCAGGCAGATTCTTAACCACTGTGCCACCAGGGAAGTCCCTTATATGGTTTTATTTCTATCACTACTGTGACAGTTCACTTGAAAGGTTTATGTGCTCTTACCGCCCCATAAAATTTTTTCCCATTATATTCTGTCCACTGATATCATAAATAGACGTGATAAAGAGGAATTCTATTGTGTCATTATGAAGAATAGTATTACTTATAATAGCAATTATCACTCATTAGCATTCGATGAAAACAAGCTCTGTGCCATGGCTCTCCTAATCTAAACAGTGCATCATAAATAACAGGCCTCTGCAATTGGAGTAGAATTTCTCTGGGTGTTTCCTTTTGAATCCCAATAATGAGGCATTTAAATTTATAACTCATTTGCATAATTATATGAGCTTCTCTCAAGTCCCTTCCCTTTGTTTCTTCCAAATCTCCCCTCTTTCTAGAAGCCTTCCTCCATATATGTCAGTTTTCCTGATTTGCATCCCTCCCTACGCCCATGGCCCCCACACAAGTGTCAGGCACAGTAGTCCCCATATACAGGGAGGGTAGTTGATGGTGGATATTCTGAATGTTGCTACTCTCTTTATTACCATCACCTTTCTCCTAGCTGCAGATCAACCACTAACTTGTGTGGGGCCCAGAACAACAGTACAAATGGAGACTTCATATTTATGTCTATTTAAAAGTTATAAATCAAGCTAACAAACTAATATTAAATCAAATATGTTCTATATGCCTACAATGACAACAGTAAGAATGTACTTATCTTTTGTTCTTTAAAAATTCTTTTCTGAAGCCCTTTCGTGTTTTCATTTTACGCATGATTTCAACTTATTCACAATGTTAGATAAATAAAAAAAATTAAATGGAATTGTATTAAAAGTGTACAAAATTTAAGGTATGTTATTCAAATATAACAAATGTAACACCCACCTAGGCGGGCGGGGGCTGGGAGCTGAGGCTCGGGCTTCGGAGGCCAAATCCCAGGCAGAGGACTGGGATTGGCTGCGTGAACACAGCCTGAAGGGAGCTAGTGCCCCACAGCTAGCCAGGAGGGAGTCTGGGAAAAAGTCTGGACCTAAGAGGCAAGAGACTATTGTTTTGGGGTGCATGAGGAGAGGGGATTCAGAGCACTGCCTAAACGAGCTCCAGAGACGGGCGGGAGCCGCGGCTATCAGC
This sequence comes from Delphinapterus leucas, assembly GCF_059928025.1. Taxonomy (NCBI): domain Eukaryota; kingdom Metazoa; phylum Chordata; class Mammalia; order Artiodactyla; family Monodontidae; genus Delphinapterus; species Delphinapterus leucas. Next base: position 35,874,406 of record NC_143147.1, read on the forward strand.
AGGGACACCAGAGATGGACATGAAACGCTAAGGCTGCTGCTGCAGCCACCAAGAAGACTGTGTGCAAGCACAGGTGACTATCCACGCCTCCCTTCCCAGGAGGCTGTGCAGCCCACCACCGCCAGGGTCCCGTGATCCAGGGACAACTTCCGCAGGAGAACATACGGCACACCTCAGGCTGTTGCAACATCATGCTGACCTCTGCTGCCACAGGCTCAGCCGCATTATGGACCCCGCCCTCTCCGCCCCCCCACCCCACCCCCCGGCCTGAGTGAGCCAGAGCCATCTAATCAGCTGCTACTTTAACCCTGTCCTATGTGAGGGAAGAACAGACGCCCTCAGGCGACCTACATGCAGAGGCAGGGCCAGATCCAAAGCTCAACCCCAGGAGATGTGTGAACAAAGAAGAGAAAGGGAAAGCTCTCCCAGCAGCCTCAGGAGCAGCAGACTAAATCTCCACAATCACCTTGATGTACCCTGCATCATTGGAATACCTAAATAGACAATGAATCATCCCACAATTGAGGTGGTGGACTTTGGAAGCAATGATATATACATATTTTTCCGTTTTCTCTTTTTGTGAGTGTGTATGTGTAGGCTTCTTTGTGGGATTTTGTCTGTATAGCTTTGCTTTTACTATTTGTCCTAGGGTTCTGTGTGTCTGGTTTTTTTTTGTTTGTTTGCTGTTGTTTTTGTTTTTTTTTTTTATTAAAGATTTTAATGTTTCTTATCATTGGTGGATTTGTTTTTTGGTTTGGTTGCTCTCTTTTTTCTTTCTTTTGTTCTTTTCTATTTTTATTTTTTTATTTTAATAATTTATTTTTTTAATTTTACCTTATTTTTTTATACAGCAGGTTCTTATTAGTCATCAATTTTACATACATCAGTGTATACATGTCAATCCCAATAGCCCAATTCATCACACCACCACCCCCAACCCACCACCGCTTTCCCCCCTTGGTGTCCATATGTTTGTTCTCTACATCTCTGTCTCAATTTCTGCCCTGAAAAACAGTTCATCTGTACCATTTTTCTAGATTCCACATATATGCATTAATATACTATATTTCTTTTTCTCTTTCTGACTTACTTCACTCTGTATGACAGTCTCTATATCCATCCATGCCTCAATAAATGAACCAATTTCGTTGCTTTTTATGGCTGAGTAATATTCCATTGTATATATGTACCACAACTTCTTTATCCATCTGTCTGTCGATGGGCATTTAGGTTGCTTCCATGACCTAGCTATTGTAAACAGTGCTGCAATGAACATTGGGGTGCAAGTGTCTTTTTTGAATTAGTGTTTTCTCTCGGTATCTGCCAAGTGGTGGGATTGCTGGATCATATGGTAATTCTATTTTTAGTTTTTTAAGAAACTTCCATACTGTTCTCCATAGTGGCTATATCAATTTACATTCCCACCAACAGTGCAAGAGGGTTCCCTTTTCTCCACACCCTCTCCAGCATTTGTTGTTTGTAGATTTTCTGATGATGCCCATTCTAACTGGTGTGAGGTGATACCTCATTGTAGTTTTGATTTGCATTTCTCTAATAATTAGTGATGTTGAGCAACTTTTCATGTGCTTCTTGGCCATCTGTATGTCTTCTTTAGAGAAATGTCTGTTTAGGTCTTCTGCCCATTTTTGGATTAGGTTGTTTGTTTTTTTTAATATTGAGCTGCATGAGCTGTTTATATATTTTGGAGATTAATCCTTTGTTGATTCATTTGCAAATATTTTCTCCCATTCTGAGGTTGTCTTTTCATCTTGTTTATGGTTTCCTTTGCTGTGCATAAGCTTTGATGTTTCATTAGGTCCCATTTGTTCATTTTTGTTTTTATTTCCATTACTCTAGGAGGTGGATCAAAAATGATCTTGCTGTGATTTATGTCAAACAGTGTTCTTCCTATGTTTTCCCCTAAGAGTTTTATAGTGTCCGGTCTTACATTTAGGTCTCTAATCCATTTTGAGCTTATTTCTGTATATGGTGTTAGGGAGTGTTCTAATTTCATTCTTTTACATGTGGCTGTCCAGTTTTCCTAGAACCAATTATTGAAGACACTGTCTTTTTTCCATTGTATATCCTTGTCTCATTTGTCATAGATTAGTTGACCATAGGTGTGTGGGTTTATCTCTGGGCTTTCCATCTTGTTCCATTGGTCTATGTTTCTGTTTTTGTTCCAGTACCATATTGTCTTGATTATTGTAGCTTTGTAATATTATCTGAAGTCAGGGAGTCTTATTCCTCCAGCTCCGTTTTTTTCCCTCAAGATTCTTTGGGCTATTCGGGGTCATTTGTGTCTCCATACAAATTTTAAGATTTTTTATTCTAGTTGTGTAAAAAGATGCCATTGGTAATTTGATAGGGATTACATTGAATCTGTAGATTGCTTTGGGTAGTATAGTCACTTTCAAAATATTGATTCTCCCAACACAAGAACATGGTATATCTCTCCATCTGTTGGTATCATCTTTAATTTCTTTCATCAGTGTCTTATAGTTTTCTGCATACAGGTCTTTTGTCTCCTTAGGTAGGTTTATTCCTAGGTATTTTCTTTTGGTTGCAATGGTAAATGGGAATGTTTCCTTAATTTCTCTTTCAGATTTTTCATCATTAGTGTATAGGAATGCAAGAGATTTTTGTACATTAATTTGTTTTCTGCAATGTTACCAAATTCATTGATTAGCTCTAGTAGTTTTCTGGTGGCATCTTTAGGATTCTCTATGTATAGTATCATGTCATCTGCAAACAGTGACAGTTATACTTCTTCTTTTCCAATTTGTATTCCTTTTATTTCTTTTTCTTCTCTGATTGCCATGGCTAGGACTTCCAAAATTGTATTGAATAATAGTGGTGAGAACGGACATTCTTGTCTTGTTCCTGATCTTAGAGGAAATGCTTTCAGTTTTTCACCATTAAGAATGATGTTTGCTGTGGCTTTGTCATATATGGCCTTTATTATGTTGAGGTAGGTTCCCTTTATGCCCACTTTCTGAAGAGTTTTTATCATAAATGGGTATTGAATATTTTCAAAAGCTTTTTCCACATCTATTGAGATGATCATATGGTTTTTATTTTTCAATTTGTTAATATGGTGTATCACATTGATTGATTTGTGTATATTGAAGAATCCATGCATTGCTGTGATAAATCTCACTTGATCATGGTGTGTGATCTTTCTAATGTGTTGTTGCATTCTGTTTGCTAGTATTTTTGAGGATTTTTGCACCTATATTCATCAGTGATATTGGTCTGTAATTTTATTTTCTTGTAGTATCTTTGTCTGGTTTTGGTATCAGGGTGATGGTAGCCTCATAAAATGAGTTTGGAAGTGTTCCTTCCTCCCCAAATTTTTGGAAGAATTTGAGAAGGATGGGTGTTAGCTCTTCTCTAAATGTTTGATAGAATTCACCTCTGAAGGCATCTGGTCCTGGACTTTTGTTTGTTGGAAGATTTTTAATCACAGTTTCAATTTCATTTCTTGTGATTCATCTGTTCATATTTTCTATTTCTTCCTGGTTCAATTTTGGAAGGTTATACCTTTCTAAAAATTTGTCCATTTCTTCCATGGTGTCCATTGTATTGGCAGTGAGATGCTTATAGTAGTCTCCTAGGATGCTTTGTATTTCTGCAGTGCCTGTTGTAACTTCTCCCTTTTCATTTCTAATTTTATTGATTTGAGTCCTTTCCCTCTTTTGCTTGATGAGTCTGGCCAAAGGTTTAGTAATATTGTTTATCTTCTCAATAACCAACTTTTAGTTTTATTGATCTTTGCTATTGTTTTATTTGTTTCTATTTCATTGATTTCTGCTCTGATCTTTACGATTTCTTTCATTCTGCTAACTTTGGGCTTTTTTTGTTGTTGTTCTTCTTTCTCTAGTTCCTTTAGGTGTAAGGTTAGATCGTTTATTTGAGATTTTTCTTGTTTCTTGAGGTAGGCTTGTATAACTATAAACTTCCCTCTCAGAACTGCTTTTGCTGCAGCCCATAGGTTTTGGATCATCACTATTTCATTGTCATTTGTCTCTAGGTATTTTTTGATTTCCTCTTTGATTTATTCAGTGATCTCTTGGAGATTTGGTAATGTATTGTTTAGTGTCCTTGTGTTTTTGTTTTTTACATTTTTTTCCCCTGTAATTCATTTCCAATCAAATAGCTTTATGGTCAGAAAATATGCTTGATATGATTTCCATTTTCTTAAATTTACTGGGGCTTGATTTGTTACCTAAGATAAGATTTATCCTGAGAATGTTCCGTGCACACTTGAGAAGAAAGTGTAATGTGCTGTTGTTGGATGGAATGTCCTATAAATATCAATTAAATTTATCTTGTCTATTGTGTCATTTAAAGCTTGTGTTTCCTTATTTATTTTCATTTTTGGTGATCTGTCCATTGGTGTAAGTGAGGTGTTAAAGTCCCCCACTATTACTGTGTTACTGTCCATTTCCTCTTTTATAGCTGTTAGCAGTTGCCTTATGTATTGAGGTGCTCCTATGTTGGGTGCATATATACTTATAATTGTTATATCTTCTTCTTGGGTTGATCCCTTGATCATTATGTAGTGTCCTTCCTTGTCTCTTGTAACATAATTTATTTTAAAGGCTATTTATCTAAAATGAGTATTGCTACTCCAGCTTTATTTTAATTTCCAATTGCATAGAATATCTTTTTCCATCCCTTTGCTTTTGGTCTGTATGTGTCCCTAGGTCTGCAGTGGGTCTCTTGTAGACAGCATATATTTGGGTCTTGTTTTTTTATCTGACAAGCCTGTGTCTTTTGGTTGGAGCATTTAATCCATTCACGTCTAAGGCAATTATCGATATGTATGTACCTATGACCATTTTCTTTATTATTTTGTGTTTGTTTTTGTAGATTCTTTTCTTCTCTTATGTTTCCCACTTAGAAAGTTCCTTTAGCATTTGTTGTAGAGGTGGTTTGGTGGTGCTGAATTCTCTTAGCTTTTGCTTGTCTATAAAGCTTTTCATTTCTCCATTGAATCTGAATGAGATCCTTGCAGGGTAGAGTAATCTTGGTTGTAGGTTCTTCCCTTTCATCACTTGAAGTATATCATGCCACTCCCTTCTGGCTTGTAGAGTTTCTGCTGAAAAATCAGTTGTTAACCTTATGGGAGTTCCCTTGAATTTTATTTGTCATTTTTCCCTTGCTTCTTTCAATAATTTTTCTTTGTCTTTAATTTTTCCCAATTTGATTACTATGTGTCTCGGTGTGTTTCTCCTTGTGTTTATCCTGTATGGGACTCTCTGCCCTTCCTGGACTTGGGTGGCTATTCCCTTTCCATGTCAGGGAAGTGTTCGACTATAATCTCTTCAAATATTTTCTTGGGTCCTTTCTCTCTTTCTTCTCCTTCTGGGACCCCTAAAATGCAAATGTTGTTGTGTTTAGTGTTGTCCCAGATGTCTCTTTGGCTGTCTTCATTTCTTTTCATTCTTTTTTCTTCTGTTCTGCAGCAGTGAATTCCATCATTCTGTCTTCCAGGTCACTAATCCATTCTTCTGCCTCAGTTATTCATCTATTGATTCCTTCTAGTGTACTTTTCATTTCAGTTATTGTATTGTTCATCTCTCTTTGTTTGTTCTTTAATTATTCCAGGTCTTTGTTAAACATTTCTTGCATCTTCTCGATCTTTGCTTCCATTCTTTTTCTGAGGTCCTGGATCATCTTCACCATTGTTATTCTGAATTCTTTTTCTGGAAGGTTGCCTAACTCCACTTAACTTAGATTTTTTATTTTTTTCCCCCTAGGGTTTTATGTTGTTCCTTCATCTGGTACATAGCCCTCTGTCATCTTGTCTATCTTTCTGTAAATTTGGTTTTTGTTCCACAACTGCAGGAATGTAGTTCTTCTTGCTACTGCTGTCTGCCTTCTGGTGGATGAGGCTATCTAAGAGTCTTGTGCAAGTTTCCTGATTGAGGCACTGGTCAATGATTATTTTTATTTCTTATTTTAATAACTTTAGTTTATTTTTTCTTCCTTTCTTTCTTTTTTTTTTCTCCATTTTCTTCTGAGCCATGTGCCTGACAGGGTCTTGGTGCTCTGGCCGGGTGTCAGGCCTGTGCCTCTGATTTGGGAGAGTCAATTTCAGGACATTTGTCCACCAGAGACCTCCTGGTTCCACGTAGCATCCAACGGTGAAAGCTTTCCCAGAGATCTCCTTTTCAATGATGAGACCCAACTCCACTCACTGAACAGCAAGCTACAGTGCAGGACCCCCTATGTGAAACAACTAGCAAGACAGGAACACAACCACACCCATTTGCAGTGAGGCTGCCAAAAATCATAATAAGGTCACAAAACCCAGACAACACAACACTGGACGCCATCCTGCTCAACAGAAAGACAAGATCTAGCCTCATCCACCACAACACAGGCACTAATCCCCTCCACCAGGAAGCCTGCACAACCCACTGAACCAACGTTAGCCACTGGGGACAGACACCAAAAACAACGGGAACTATGAACCAGCAGCCTGCGAAAAGGAGATCTCAAATACAGTAAGTGAAACAAGATGAGAAGACATAGGAATACACGGCAGATGAACGAGCAAGGTAAAAACCCACCAGAAGAAATAAATGAAGAAGAAATAGGCAGTCTATCTGAAAAAGAACTCAGAGTAATGACAGTAAAGATAATCAAAAATCTTGGGAAAGAATGGAGAAAATACAAGAAATGTTTAACAAGGGCCTAGAAGAACTAAAGAGCAAACAAAAAGAGATGAACAAATCAATAAATGAAATTTAAAATTCTCTAGAAGGAATCAGTAGCAGAATAACTAAGGCAGAAGAACGGATAAGTGACCTGGAAGATAAAATAGTGGAAATAACTACTGCAGAGCAGAATAAAGAAAAAAGAATGAAAAGAAATGAGAACAGTCACAGAGACCTCTGGGACACCATTAAATGCACCAACATTTGAATTATATGGGTCCCAGAAGAAGAAGGGAAAAAGAAAGTGACTGAGAAAATATTTGAAGAGATTATAGGTGAAAACTTCCCTAACATGGGAAAGGAAATAGTCAATCAAGTCCTGGAAATTCAGAGAGTCCCATACAGGATAAATTCAAGGAGAAACACGCCAAGACACATAGTAATCAAACTATCAAAAATTAAATACTAAGAAAAAAACGTTAAAAGCAGCAAGAGAAAAACAACAAATAGCATACAAAGGAATCCCTATAGGGCTAACAGCTGTTCTTTCATCAGAAACTCTGCAATCCAGAAGGAATGGTAGGACATATTTAAAGTGATGAAAGGGAAAAACATACAACCAAGATTACTCTACTGAGCAAAGATCTCATTCAGATACGACTGAGAAAATAAAAACTTTAAAGACAAGAAAAATCTAAGAGAATTCAGTGCCACCAAACGAGCTTTACAACAAATGCTAAAGGAACTTCTCTAGGCAGGAAAGACAAGAGTTGGAAAAGACCTACAATAATAAACTCAAACAATTAAGAAAATGGTAATAGGAACATACATATCAATAATTACCTTAAGTATAAATGGATTACATGCTCCAATCAAAAGACATAGACTGGCTGAATGGGTACAAAAACAAGACTCATATGTATGCGGTCTACAAGGGACCCACTTCAGACCTAAGGACATATAAAGACTGCAAGTGTGGGGATGGAAAAGTATATTCCATGCAAATGGATATCAAAAGAAAGCTGAAGTAGCAATTCTCATATCAGATAAAATAGACTTTAAAATAAAGAATGTTACAAGAGACAAGGAAGGACGCTACATAATGATCAAGGGATCAATCCAAGAAAAAGGTATGACAATTGTAAATATTTATGCACCCAGCATAGGAGCACCACAATACACAAGCCAAATGCTAACAGCCATAAAAGGGGAAATCAACAGTAACACAATCATAGGAGGAGACTTTAACATCCCACTTTCACTAATGGATAGATCACCCAAAATGAAAATAAATAAGGAAACACAGCTTTAAATGGTACATTAAACAAGATGGACTGCATTGATATTTATAGGACATTCCATCCAAAAACAACAGGATACAAAATTTCTTCTCAAGTGCTCATGGAGTATTATCCAGGATAGATCATATCTTGGGTCACAAATCAAGCCTTGATAAATTTAAGAAAATTGAAATCATATCAAGTATCTTTTCCAAACACAATACCATGAGACTAGAAATCAATTACAGGAAAAAATCTGTAAAAAATACAAACACATGGAGGCTAAACAATACACTACTTAATAACCAAGAGATCACTGAAGAAATTAAAAAGGAAATCAAAAAATACCTAGAAACAAATGACAATGGAGACACGATTACCCAAAACCTATGGGATGCAGCAAAAGCAGTTCAAAGAGGGAAGTTTATAGCAATACAATCCTACCTCAAGTAAAAAGAAACATCTCAAATAAACAACCTAAACTTACACCTAAAGTAATTAGAGAAAGAAGAACAAAAATCCCTCCAAGTTAGCAGAAGGAAAGAAATCATAAAGATCAGAGCAGAAATAAATGAAAAAAAAAATGAAGAAAACAATGGCAAAGATAAATAAAACTAAAAGCTGGTTCTTTGAGAAGATAAACAAGTGATACACCATTAGCCAGACTAATCATGAAAAAAAGGGAGAAGACTCAAATCAATAGGATTAGAAAGGGAAAAGAGAAGTAACAACTGACACTGCAGAAATTCAAAGAATCATGAGAGAATACTACAAGAAACAATATGCCAAAAAAATGGACAACCTGGAAGAAATGGATAAATTCTTAGAAATGCACAACCTTCCGAGACTGAACCAGGAAGAAGTAGAAAATACGAACAGACCAGTCACAAGCACTGAAATTGACACTGCATAGAAATCTTCCAACAAACAAAAGCCCAGGATCAGATGGCTTCACAAGGGAATTCTATCCATCATTTAGTGAAGAGCTAACACCTATCCTTCTCAAACTCTTCCAAAATATAGCAGAGGGAGGAACACTCCCAAACTCATTCTATGAGGACACCGTCACCCTGACACCAAAACCAGACAAAGATGTCACAAAGAAAGAAAACTACAGGCCAATATCACTGATGAACATAGAGGCAAAAATCCTCAACAAAATACTAGCAAAAGAATCCAACAGCACATTAAAAGCCTCATACACCATGATCAACTGAGGTTTGTCCCAGTAATGCAAGGATTCTTCAATATACACATCAATCAATGTGATAAACCACATTAACAAATTGAAGGAGAAAAAACATATGATCATCTCAATTGATGCAGGAAAATCTTTCATCAAAATCCAACACCCATTTATGATAAAAACCCTCCAGAAAGTAAGCAAAGAAGGAACTTATGTCAACATAATAAAGGCCATATATGAGAAACCCACAGGCAACATCATTTTCACTGGTGAAAAACTGAAACCTTTTCCACTAAGATCAGGAGAAAGACAAGGTTGCCCACTCTCACCATTATTGTTCAACATATTTTTGGCTGCTTTTGCCACAGCCATCTGAGAAGAAAAAGAAATAAAAGGAATCCAAATTGGAAAAGAAGTAAAGCTGTCAGTATTTGCAAATGACATGGTACTATACACAGAGAATCCTAAAGATGCTACCAGAAAACTACTAGGGGTAATCAATGAATTTGGTAAAGTAGCAGGATCCAAAATTAATGCACAGAAATCTCTTGCATTCCTGTATACTAATGATGAAAAAATCTGAAAGAGAAATTAAGGAAACACTCCCTTTTACCATTGTAACCAAAAGAATAAAATGCATAGGAATAAACTTACCTAAGGAGACAAACGACCTGTATGCAGAAAACTATAAGACACTGATGAAAAAAATTAAAGATGATACCAAGCAATGGAGAGATATACCATGTCCTTGGATTGGAAGAATCAATATTGTGAAAAATGACTATACTACCCAAAGCAATGTACAGATTCAAAGAAATCCCTATCAAACTACCAATGGCCTTTTTTCACAGAACTAAAACAAAAAAAATCACAATTTGTATGGAAACACAAAATACCCCAAATAGCCAAAGCAATCTTGAAGAAGAAAAACAGAGCTGGAGGAATCAGGCTCCCAGACTTCAGACTATACTTCAAAGCTACATTAATCAAGACAGTATGGTACTGGCACAAAAACAGAAATATAGAACAATGGAACAGGACTGAAAGCCCAGAGATAAACCCATGCACATATAGTCACCTTATCTTTGATAAAGGAGTCAAGAATATATAATGGAGAAATGACAGCCTCTTCAGTAAAATAGGACAACTACATTTAAAAGAATGATATTAGAATGCTCCCTAACACCATACACAAGATAAAGTCAAAATGGAGTAAAAACGTAAATGTAACACCACACACTATAAAACTCTTAGAGGAAAGCATAGGCAGAACATTCTATGACATAAATCACAGCAAGATCCTTTTGACCCGCTTCCTAGAGAAATGTAAATAAAAACAAAAATAAACAAATGGGACCTAATGAAACTTCAAAGCTTTTGCACAGCAAGGGAAACCACAAAAAAGATGAAAAGACAACCCTCAGAATGGGAGAAAATATTTTCAAATGAAGCAACTGACAAAGGATTAGTCTCCAAAATTTACAAGCAGCTCATGCAGCTCAATATCAAAAAAACAAAGAGCCAAGTCCAAAAATGGGCAGAAGACCTAAACAGACATTTCTCTAAAGAAGATATATAGATTGCCAACAAACACATGAAAGGATGCTCAATATCGCTAATCATTAGAGAAATGAAAATCAAAACTACAATGAGGTATCACCTCACACCAGTCAGAATGACCATTATCAAAAAATCTACAAACAATAAATGCTGGAGAAGGTGTGGAGAAAAGGGAACCCTCTTGCACTGTTGGTGGGAATGTAGATTGATACAGCCACTATGGAGAACAGTATGGAGGTTCCTTAAAAAACTAAAAATAGAACTACCATATGACCCAGCAATCCCACTACTGGGCATATATCCTGAAAAAACCATAATTTGAAAAGAGTCATGTACCACAATGTTCGTTGCAGCTCTATTTACAATAGCCAGGACATGGAATTAACCTAAGTGTCCATCAACAGATGAATGGGTAAAGAAGATGTGGCACATATATACAATGGATTATTACTCAGCCATAAAAGGAAGCAAAATTGAGTTATTTGTAGTGAGATGGATGGACCTAGAGACTGTCATATAGAGTGAAGTAAGTCAGAAAGAGAAAAACAAATACCGTATGCTAACACATATATATGGAATCAAAAAAAAAAATTAAGAAATGGTTCTGAAGAACCTAGGAGCAGGACAGGAATAAAGACGCAGATGTAGAGAATGGACTTGAGAACACTGGGCAGGGATATCCTAAGCTGGGATGAAGTGAGAGAGTGGCATGGACTTATCTATATTACCAAATGTAAAATAGATAGCTAGTGGGAAGCAGCTGCATAGCACAGGGAGATATGTGACCACCTAGAGGGGTGGGATAGGGAGTGTGGGAGGGAGACGCAAGTGGGAGGAGACATGGGGATATATTTATATGTATAGCTGATTCACTTTTTTATAAAGAAGAAACTAAGACACCATTGTAAAGCAATTATACTCCAATAAAGTTGTTAAAAATGTTTATTTTTTCTGTTTTTTTAATTTATTATTTGTGTGAAAATTATTATAAACCTATCACAGTGCAGTACAATATAGTCCATTGTGTTATTTGGGTACGTAGTACGAACAAATTGGACTTGCAAGTGCTCTTTTTGAAGGGAACTAATTCGTATGTAGGTGACTTACTATATTTCTTTCTACAGATTTTTTCTTAGCTCAATTTAGAGCTGGTTTGTTTGTTTACAAGTCAGAAGGACTCTAATCTTTACTGAATCTTATATCTTCATACTTATTTGCATGGTGAAGTCCCTGTCCCTAGAGAAGATGGAAAGACCTGTTAGATTTGGATTAGGACTCTACCTTTAACAATGGCCGCTTGGTCCAAAGACTAGCCAGAAAAAATCTAATAACTGATTGATGTGGGGACACAAAGGTCTGGCTCCCTTGATGGAAACTAAGGCTAGTCTAAAGGACCATCATCCTAGGTGGGGCTGGCTGAGACTTCATCCTGCTTCCTTCCCCTCTCCCACAGGTGCTGTTTGAGAGAACACACTCCAGTAAGCTTCCTATACACTAATCACCACCTCAGATTTCATAACTCAAAATCACATGGTAGTATATTCATACAATGGAAGACTGTATCGCCATCAGAATAAACAAATGATGGCTATATAAAACAACTGATATGAATCTCATGAACCTATTATCGAAAGACAGAAGCCAGACACAACAGAAAATATCTATACAATGCAGAGTGAAAAGTGCATTTTATATAAAGTTAAAAAGCAGGAAAAACTAATGTAAAGTGTCAGCACACAGGATTGTAATTACACTTGGAGGGGGAAGTAATGGCGATGTTCTTTTCCTTGATCTGGGTGCTGGCTACACAAGAGTGTTCATTTTGTGAATATTGATCAAATTGTACACTCATGATTGTGCAGTTTTTAGCAGGTGGATTATTTTCCACTAAAATTTTATTAAAAACAGAACAAAACTTGGTAATATAGCCTTTAATAAAGTGAAGTGGCTCCAAAATTTAAGGCTGTACAGGCATTTTAAGAAGCTCAGAAATGGAATATCCCTGCTGCTTATTGTAAGCCAGGCCATCATCACATCAAACATGAACAGATCTGTACACTGCAGAATCTTTTAAATATATATGCTACAAAAATATTTCCTCCTTCTTCATGATGACAAATTATCATGACTGGACAAATGACCACCACTGGAATATTTGGAAAGCACTTAAGATGGAGAAAAATCCAACAAACAACATTTGAAATCCATTCAAAGAAAATTGCTCTCCAAATAGCTGAAAAGCAAAGAGGGCAGTTGATGGCAACTTATGACACAACAAAATCAATTAGCTTGTTATTGGATTAGCTTGCTTTTAGAATGAATGGGTTGAAGACAACAACACACTCAGTTAACTCCTTTCTATCTGTCCAGTATGACAAGTAGAAGTCATGTAAATTTGTGGCTCTGCACAGAATGAAAGTTGTTGCTAAGCATTCTTCATTAAGATGCTTTTTGGGTAGTAGAAATAACCCACTATAAACTAGAGTAAGCAAAACTGGAAAGCTATCTAAAATATACTGGTATACCCAAGAGATTAAAAAAATACATACACACACACACACACACACACACACACAAATATATAGGTGAACAACCAGAAACATGGAAACATGGGAACCAGGAGCTGGAACCAAGGTGTCTTTTCTCTCAGACAAATAAATACATAAATAAGATTCATGGCATTCTAAAGTACTATTAAAATGTAGAACTTCAGTCTCACATATTTCCATATAAGTTAATAAATAAAATAAGTATATAAAACCCATTATAGCTTACATACATACCCTATAAGTATTTAGATCGAGTTATAATATTTTTGTTTCTTTGAATTTATTCCCATGCAATGAAACTTTCTTTAAAATTGTGAGATATGTTGAGGACTTAGCTGGGGCAAACCTGATGTCCTTCCACTTTATAGGATGTATGAAAATACATGACTAGAGGTTTGGGAAATTTTTCTACCCTAGCAAACATCCCCCACTCATCTTAAAATGTACATCAGAGAACAACACTTCTCTCTCCATATAACGCACAGTAAAATTCAAGACCCTGTAGTGGCCTAGAAAGCCAACCTTTCTCAACTGGGATTCTCTGAACAAATTGAGCTGTTATAAGTTATTCACTGCATATAATAAATTTACTTATTTTTATGCATCTGGAATATATTAGCTCTGTACAATTCTAGAAATAATTGATCAAAAATGTCACTCAGGGCTTCCCTGGTGGCGCAGTGGTTGAGAGTCTGCCTGCCAATGCAGGGGACATGGGTTCGTGCCCCACTCCGGAAAGATCCCACATGCTGCAGAGCGGCTAGGTCCGTGAGCCATGGCTGCTGAGCCTGTGCGTCCGGAGCCTGTGCTCCGCAACGGAAGAGGCCACAACAGTAAGATGCCCGCGTACCAAAAAAAAAAAAAAAAAAAAAAAGAAAGTCACTCAAATCATTTTTATCTGGTATAGCTCTCTTGCAGAGTTGAGAAAGTCTGCCAGACTCTTCATTGTCCAACCAAGTTCTCCTTTTCTTCTCTTAACTCATTCTGTTCTATTTTCTCCTCTTTACTCATCCTAGCCCAGCTTTAAGAGCTGTCTTTTGATTCCAAAAACAAGCTGGATGTGTTCTACCTTAAGGTCTCTGCACTCTCTGTTCCCACTACCTGCAATGCCCTTCCCCCTGGATATCTACACAGTTTGTTCCCCTCCCGCCTGCATATTCTCAGGAAGGTGTACTCTACTGTCCCCACTGCTACCCTCACACACACATACACTGTAACATTTTTCCTCCTTTAATTTTCACAAATCACACACATTATATATTTATTTTATTTTTTATTGTCTGTCTCATCTCTTGCGTCAGAACAGAAGCCTAATGAAAGCCGAGCTTTAGTAAACAGTTTGCATTTGCTGTGTCTCCTAAACCAGTGCCTAAGTTCTCCATGGATTTGTTGGATGAATAAATGAATGTTTATAGAAAACAGTCTTAATGATTACATTTTGCAGCATGTTGAAATAGAAAAAAAAAAGTACATTATCAAAAATTTGTGATTAACCTTATCTTGAGTTGTCCAAAAAGTTCCTTCAGTTTTTAAGTAAAAATAAAAGACACATTTTTCATTTTCACCAAGAACTTTATTGAACAACATATTCACTGTTTTGCTCCACTACCTTCTGCCATTTTTCAGGCAACTTCATAATTCCATCTTCCCAAAACTTTTTATCTTTTTTGAGCAAAAAAATGTTCCAGGTGACTTTTACAGGCTTCCAGGGAATTAAAAATTTTTCCACTAACAGAATTTTGTAAAGACCAAAATAAATAGAAATCCAAAGGTGCAATAACTGGTGAATATGGCGGATGAATCAGAACTACTCAGCCAAGCTGTAACAGTTTTTGCCTGGTCATCAAAGAAACATGCGGTCTTGCGTTATATTGATGGAAGATTATGCATTTTCTGTTGACTAATTCCGGACTCTTTTCGTCAAGTGCTGCTTTCAGTTGGTCTACTTGGGAGCAGTACCTGTTGTACTTCATTGTTTGGTTTTCCAGAAGGAGCTTATGATAGAGGACTCCATTCCGGTCCCACCATATACACAACATCACCTTCTTTGGTTGAAGACTGGCTTTGGTATGGTTGGTGGTGGTTCATTTCACTTGCCCCACAATCCCTTCCATTCCACATTATTGTACAGTATCCACTTTTCATCACCTGTCACAATTTGCTTTAAAACTGTTTCATTTTGGTTATGTTTTAGTAGAGAATCACATGTGTAAATATGGTCAAGAAGGTTTTCTTCACTTAACTTATGTGGAACCCAAACATCAAAGCAATGAACATAAACAAGCTGGTGCAAATGATTTTCAACACTTGATTTGGATATTTTGAGTATGTTGGCTACCCCTGCGTGGTATAAAGTTGAGTGTTCTCTAATGTCTCAATTTGATCGCTATCAACTTCAACTGTTTGCCCGACCATGGAACATCATCCAGTGAGAAATCTCCAGCAAATCTCTTCGCAAACCACTTTTGACACATTCGATCAGTCACAGCACCTTTTTGTACAATGCACAAATCTTTTATTTTGCACTTCAGTTGCGTTTTTACCATTCTTGAAATAAAGCATAATATGCCTGAAATGTTGCTTTTTTTCTTCCATCATCAAAATGGCTATACAAAAATTCACCTGTTTTGATGTTTTCTTTTTTTTTTAATGCATGCTGATATGACAGCTGTCACAATACAATCTAACAAAACTGTTTCAAATGAAGTCAAAGACAACTAAGTGCTACTAGAGCCATCTTATGGAAAAACTGAAAGAACATTTTGGCCAATCCAATAGATCAAGTTATAGAACATCATTTTCTCAATGGCCAGTAATAAGAACAGTTCTGCTTCTAAAGTGATAGAACACAGGTTTATTTTTATTTTTATTTTTTTTGCGGTACGCGGGCCTCTCACCGTTGTGGCCTCTCCCATTGCGGAGCACAGGCTCCGGACGCGCAGGCTCAGCGGCCATGGCTCACGGGCCCAGCCGCTCCGGGGCATGTGGGATCTTCCTGGACAGGGGCACGAACCCGTGTCCCCTGCATCGGCAGGAGGACTCTCAACCACTGCGCCACCAGGGAAGCCCCAAACACAGGGTTTTTCATGGGCATTTATAACCTATGAGTTTTCTACCAAGGCATAAGGAACTCCTCTGTATAAATCCTTATTTGTCAGATGCAGCATCCAGCATCTCTTCACCAAGATTGCAAGCCTCTTCTAGTTCAGTGACTCCCTTTGAGGTCAAATTCAGGCTGTCGTCTCAGGTCCATTTGCCCAGTAAACCCATAAATCTGGGTTGTATATTCTCAGGCTGTGAAATGGCTGGAAACAGTGTGGGGACTGCTATCTCCAAGGGCAACCAAGAGAAAGCCTGCAATATCCTTTCTATTTTCAGACCATAAATTTAAAGGTGGCTTCATTCTCATGGTAACTACTCTTCAAAGTTGACCCCAATGCATTGAATCACAACCTTGCCCTTGTAGAATTCCCTTTCAATGTTGAAGCTGTACATGGATACAAAAGTGTCTTTGTGAAAGTTCTGGGCCTAACCCTTTAAGTCCTTTAAGAAGGACTAGAAGTCTCTACTTTCATCCTCTTAGCAGCCTTGAGTTGCCATGATAGAAGCCCAGCTAACTTGCTGGGGGTAAAAAGCACAATGAGAAACCACGAAGAGGAAGAGACCCTGGGACAACATGGGGGGAGAGAGAGAGAGAGAGACCTAGCTATCCTAGTGTCCTAGCCTAGCTCAGCCTAATCTTGTGGCTGTCCATCAGTACACCAGTGATGTGAATAAACCATCTTGAATGTTTCAGCCCACTTGAACTCCCATATAATTTCAGCCCCAATCAATATCATATGGAACATAAAAACTATCCAGCTAAACCTACTCAATGTATAGAATAATGATAAATTATCACTGATGATAAGTTGGTGATTGTATTAGACCACTAATTTGGGGGTCTGTTTTGCAGCAACAAGGAATTAAAATGATTACAACTACTAATAATATACTTTACTGGGTGAGGAAGGCAAGGTGTTGGGCTCTCTTTCAAGAACATATAGGATTGTAAGACCTCTGTCTCCATCTCATTTCCTGCTTCTCAGCATAGAAATTATGAACGGAGCTGAAGAAATGTTGGGATAACTACCTCTACAATGATTCTTCCCAAGTGGTTCTGTCTTTCATGAGAATGAAGATTCTGAATTTAAAACATTAATTACTTCTTCTCTAATTATGTGACTGCTACTTTTGCTGACCATGGAGAAGTGCAGACTTCTTATATCATCTCAGATATGGGGATGGAGAGCAGAAAAAGTTTTTAAGTCTGGTGTGGCAGGGCAACACAATTAACACCTGTATATTATCCTGCCACATCTCTTCAGACCAGACAGACACATGTCAAAGCAAATCCTCTTGGGTTGACAAGCTATTTCAAAACAGAAAGCTGCCCCCAGTTCTTACACACTGGAGTTGACCCAATATTTGGATTATTATAGCAAATATTCATTAGACTTTATTACCAGCACAAACAGCTTGTATCCTGAAGATATAAAATAAACTACAAAGAAAAACCTTAAAACAAGAATCTGTCTCTATGTTTCAATAAAAGAACTGAAAGATTTCAGGATTAGAGGCTTCACTCAGTAAGGTTCCTAAGCCAGCTTCATTAAAGTTGAACCCAAGTGAGAAATCTGGGAGTCAGGAGTAGAATCCTACTCTTCTCAAATTTGTATTTACTTTTCTTTATATCATATTTATCCTATAGGTTCTGGAATAGCTCTTCCAGTTGCTTTTGTCTTATAGCAAATAAATGTAACGATCTAATCTGCTCACATTCAAACTGGAATTCACAAAGCTCTTTACAAAAAGATGTGTTAAATAATTCAATGAGCAGATTATCATTACAGTGAATTAAATAAGTGGATTTGGTATATCTCTAACACTCTTGTGTAAAACCTGTTTAAATTCTATAATCCCAACTGGATGCAACATACTTAAATGAGCACTATTAACTTGCATTTTTTTCTATTCTGTTTAGAAACACAGTAACAGTTGAGACATTTATTAAGAAAATATCAACTCTATTTGCACATTCTTAAAGAGAATATTACAAAAACAATTTTAATTTTCATGGGTATAATCTGTTAATATAATTAGAATGGAATACAATTAGGTACTTTAAGATCTTTCAGCATTAATTAAAAAGCTAATAACTTGAATGGCTATAAATACTGAATTAGTGAGACTAATTCTCCAGGCAGTTAATCCTTCATTTGTCATTTACTGAAGATCACTTAACTGGGATGCCATCTTTATGTCAGGGATCCCTTACCAATGGAACTTCATGAATTGTACGATTCCTAAATCTTAGATGATGTGTCTCCGCAATATGTGCTTTCATATATCCTTGCACCCCACTCTGGGGATTCCCTAACAATCACAACCACTGCCTTTGACTCATTCCATTAAGGAACTTTACTGTCAGCAATTTTCCTGCCTCCCTCAGTGCTAATAGTGATTTCTAAGCTTTAGAGAAAGGAAAAGTAGCTCCTCTAGAAAAATAAAAGTGAAGGTTCCAGTTTTATGATTTAAAAGGCGTATCAATATTGGATTTAAATAGAAATAACATTTTAAGAATGGACAATATGAGCCTCAAATGGATTAATATTACCAATTGGTGGAAATACATCAAATAGTGTTTGATGTATTTTTTTAGCAACGAAATTCATGAGTACATAACACTTAAAAAAAAATAAAATCTCATTAGTCACCTTTGGATGATGCTAGGGAATCAGTCCATTATTCTTAAAGCTTAGCAAATAAAGTAAAAGAATTTTAAAAATTATCTGATGTTCTCTTATAAACTATCTCAGAGCACCTCCTCAGTAATTCTTCTGGGAGTAATACATAAACAAGGAATAACAGAACATCACTACTTTGCAAACCACAATAAAATAAAGGATCTAAGCAATAATCGTCAATGGTTGCCAAAGCCATTAAATTAAAAAATGCCAGAGCAATCTGGTAACAATTCAATCCACTGATCAATATTATGTCTATATCATTAAGCTTTTGATGCAATAATGTTTTAAAAATTATCACAAAACTCAGTAGCATAGAGCAACAAACATTTCTTTCTTGGTTATTAAAAGATTGGGTCTGCGGGTCAGCTGATGTTAAGCTAAGCTTTAAACTCCAAATTCTATGCTGGTTTCAGATCTATTCTGTCTTCACAATCTGTAATCAGAGATTAACAAAGCAGCCTCTATCTTCAGGGGGCAGGAATTCTAGAAGTTTAAGCCAGATGTTGCAAATACCTTTGAAGCCTTGGCAAAGATGTGGAGTACATTGTATCCATTCACATTCCACATGCTAAAGCAAATCAAATGGCTAAATGGAGTGGAGAGGTACACTCTTCTTTTGAGGGGTGGGGAGAAGCAAGTATGAGGAGAGAGATTATTTGTTGAACAATAATAGGATCCACTACATCACTAAAAAAGAGAGACAACCAGACATGTGTCTCCTGATGTAATCAAATTAAAAGTAGGCAACACAACCTCTGAAGTACTCTAACCCAGCCTCTATATCAAACTACCAATCTACAGTAAATAAAGGGGCAAAAGAAGATGTTAAACAACATCACAAGGAAGTAATTGGCAAAATCTAGAATGTGGAAAACACTACAGAGCAATGACTGGGAGGGAGGGAAAAAAATCTTCTCACCAAACAGAAGTAAATGTGGTTAAGAGGTGGATACTTTTGAGATGGTGTTATATAGTCCTTTGCTTGAGTTTCCCTACTTATGCCCTGTACACAAGTCAAATATTTTTTCATCTCACTGTGGTAACAGTGGTAAAAACTAAGGTCCCTCAATATGCATTTCAAAGATAAAAAGGTGTCAATTATGACATCTTTTTTTTTTTTCTAAGAAATAAACAATAGATTCTAAGAACTTTTTCCCCTCTAACACAGCAAGAGACCTGAGAAGACGTCAAAAACAGATGTGTTTAGATTCTCCCCAAGAATGACTCTTAATGAGCTTAAAACTACTCTGTGTGGACAAGGTACTTTAGTTAGGTGAGATGTTTCTTGGCAAAGGAAATCTCCTCAAATCCTTTTATAGCTACAAAATATTTTGTTTCATACCCAAGGAAACAGAGCCACTGAGCATGTTTTCATAAGTGAGTGAGGATGTGCTTGTTTTGTAGAGAAAAATACCAATATTATTTGAAATTATAATCAAATGGCAACATAGTTTTAGGAGTCATAAAGAAAATTGAATTTCAACAGAAACAGCATTAAATAAAAAA
This sequence comes from Delphinapterus leucas, assembly GCF_059928025.1. Lineage (NCBI taxonomy): Eukaryota > Metazoa > Chordata > Mammalia > Artiodactyla > Monodontidae > Delphinapterus > Delphinapterus leucas. The sequence continues at coordinate 35,894,944 of NC_143147.1, forward strand.
GTTTGTGAATACAGAGCTCACATTATCTTCCCTTCAAGAAAATGAGCAATGGTTACTCCTGTGTGGCATTTCAACCCACTGTGATTTACCTGAAGGAAATCATTAAATCTTCTCAGCATTTTAGAATTATAGCATGATGATGAGACACCTAAAAAGTACTCAGAGGAAAGACTGGTTGCAAGTGCCTGCCAAATTGTTTAAAGTTTGTCAAACTTGAATTGCATTTGAAGGATATGTTGCTAGTAATAGATTTCCAGTTCTATTTCCACCTAGGCAAGGCTTTGTAGCCATTACAAGAGGCAGTTTATTACCTTGCATTATGTATGAGAGTATTTTTGTGAGCAGGTTCACAAACACAAAGGGCAAAAAATATAAGAAAGCAATTTATTTTATTGCTCAATATACAGCAGTTAGAAATAATTTGGACATTTTTCAAATAGCTCATTTGGAGAAATTCTTAGATCTACTTAGATTTTTTCTTAGATTTTTGCATTGTTACTAAATAATTTGGCTGTAGTTAAGAGGGGCATTAATTCTTAAGGGAGTTATGTCTAGTTGTAGAATAGAGGTAAAATGTCAAAAAAGAGGTATCAAATTTTGAATAAAATTGTTTTTAACAATGATTAGCTGTGTGTGACTTTGGATCATACAATTGAACTTCTCTGGACTTCAGTTTCCTCTTCACAGAACAAGAAATAATACAACCTGCCTCACATAATTGTAGTGAAGATTACATGAGCCTAGTTCAACGATTACTAAAAAGTAGACACTCAAAATTGTTAGCCTAATCCAAATTATTAAACTAGAGCGAATAAATATAACTGAACTTTGTGAGTTAAAAGCACTATACAGGGCTTCCCTGGTGGCAGAGTGGTTGAGAGTCCGCCTGCCAATGCAGGGGACATGGGTTCGTGCCCCGGTCCAGGAAGATCCCTGCCCCCCGCGGAGCGGCTGGGCCCATGATCCATGGCCGCTGTGCCTGTGCTCCGCAGCGGGAGAGGCCACAACAGTGAGAGGCCCGCGTCCAGCAAGCACTATACAAATATAACACAAATTTTATAAAATTTGTTTTCAGATGTCTTGATAATGGTTTGCCAAAGACTGTTATTTTGGGGGTTTTCTTTATTAGTGAAAAGACCATGTGTCAAAACTGAAACCATTCTGTCTTTTTACCTTGATATATAATCAACCAGTTTGTGGAATCTAATTAAATAGGAGCTTGAGGGCTTCCCTGGTGGCTCAGTGGTTGAGAGTCCGCCTGTCGATGCAGGGGACATGGGCTCCTGACCCGGTCTGGGAGGATCCCGCATGCCGCGGAGTGGCTGGGCCCGTGAGCCATGGCCACTGGGCCTGCGCGTCCGGAGCCTGTGCTCCGCAACGGGAGAGGCCACAACAGTGAGAGACCCGCGTACCGGAAAAAAAAAAAAAAAAAGAAGCTTGAACTTCTGGTGTAAGAAACAAAGAACTATTAATAGTTGTGATACAGAATGGCTTCAAAATGATTGTGTGTTTTGATATGTATAATGCTGTAGATAAACTGCAAAATGTGAAGGGAAATTCTTCTGTATAAAATCTAGCCACTGTAAAGTGAGTAACTAGCCTCTTACACAAAGTGCCAGAGAAGCTATGACTTACCTCTGTTTGTCAACTGATTCACACACACACAATCTGTAATTTATGTGCAAATAAGTACAAGCAGGGGAGACGTGTATGTTCTTTATGATTTTGGCACACAGTTGTCACTTTTAGTCCAAAACACTCTTAAACCTGGCCAATTTTTCTCCACACTTTGAAAGAATCATTTTCTTTTGGCCAGATACTCACTGTAAGAACTTTCAGGCCTAGAGAGAAGGTTTTGTTTACAAATTCAGGAGGGAGAAAGATCAAAATCTAGGCAAGAACAGAGGAGGTCTTGTAACCTTAGCTCCACATGGAGTCACACTTAACTTCAGAATGAGAGCTGGCTGCACTCAGCAAAAAGGTTAATTTTCTTTCAGGTGAGTGAAACAGTTTCCCAGTTAGAGAACACACTTCCGGTACTGCTGCATGTGTTCTTTAGCAGAATTTTGCTCAGAGACTCCAGTAACAGTGTCTGTGAGAGGGTACAGAAAAACACATTAGTTACAAGCAAGGAAGGGAAGGCTAAAATCCATGGACCCATTGAGGTGCGTGAAGAGGAAGAGCAGAGAAGGCTGCCACGCCAGATCCCATCTCAGAACCACATGACCCAAAGGATGGCAACACAAGTCCTACCTATTATTATCTTTCATTTCTGTGAATTAAAAATACCAGTTACTGACACTTTTGAACAATAATGAGACCCCAGTAAATATCATTCTGTTGTCATCTTCCAAACTTGTCAGGGTATACTATATTTTATTTTCTTCCATTCCTTTTCATAACAGAAGTTTCTTTCACTACAACACTTAGGCCATGAACTAGAGACATATGGTATGGCAAAAAACACATTTAGAGTTGTATGTAAACTCAAATCCCAGCCACTGCTAGCAGTGAAGAATTATTGTCTCAGAGCCTTAAATTTCTTATCAGTTAAATGAAGATAGTAATGCCACAGAGAGTTATAAAGTGTTTTAAAAATTAAATATATATAATATATGGTATACACAAAATTTTATATAAAATATTTATATATTCTACACACATGTATATATAAATAATGATTTATATTATTTACATAAATATGTAAATATATTCATACAAATACATATGTGTGTATGTACGTACATGAGTGTGACTATATACATTTATTTTATATATCTATATCTATATCTATCTATCTATCTATCTATCTATATATATATATATATATAGAGAGAGAGAGAGAGAGAGAGAGACATACATGCCTAGACAGAGAGAGAAAGTAAGAAAAATACTTGAGAACTTAGCCCAGGGTCTGGCACATAATAAAACCTCCATAAATAGTATCTATCATTATTAATATTATTCATTGTTCATTCACAAATATTGAGTGGCACCTATGTGATATACTGGAGATAATATAGCAAACAATGTAGTCACTGCACTGAAGTTTATTTTGTATTGTAGAAAACATGCAAGTGGCAAATTCAGGATAGTGCTTCCACAGAGATAAACAATGATATACATAGGAGAATTATCACTGCAATCATACGAGCTAAGGGGAACCTTCTTATGTAAAATAACATGTAAGTTATAAAATACCTGAAGCACACAAAGAAGGTAATCAAGAGAAACAGGGGAGATGAGGAGATAAGGGAGGTATGGAATTCTATGTAGAGGGGACACTTAAGCAAAGTAAATAGCAATTAGTCTTTTTAGAGAGCTTTGTATGGGTCACACATCATACTAAGTGATTTGTATGTCTCATTTAAACCTCAGGATCAGCAACCAATCATTATTGAACCAATACTCTGTCTACCTGACTAATGCATGGGCTGCTTACTATAATGTCATAGCATATTTGGGTCTAGCACGTCATGGGGTGGAGCACAGAGTGGGGCAAGTGGTAAGAAGGTTGGAAAGGAAAGGATGGAGGCAACAGTGCCTAGAAAGGCATTGCCAATGAGACTTAATGGAAGAGGAGACAGTGCCTTAGATATGCAGTTTAGAAAAGACTTAGGGTGGCTTAGTGCATGGAGTTGGCTGGTTTGAAGACAAGTCTGGAAGAAGAGGAACCAGTTAGAAGGTTGTTGCTGTAAGTTATATGAGACAATGGTGGCAAAATTAAGACAGTAACAGAAGTAACAGTAATATGTGATTCAAGAGGTTTCCATGAAAGTAGAATTGACAGAACATAATGAATAATTAAATGAGGGGAACAGGAAGTAAGAGAAGAGTTAGGTGTGGAGGAGAAACAGCTTTTGAAGGCAAAACTGTGTAAGATGTTTAGTACATCAGAGCCATTCAATACATAATAGATTTTTTTTTTTCTCTCACTATGTTTCTGGTTCCTTTTGCCTTTACTAAGCTACTATCATGTATATCCTGGTTCCAGTTTCACCATTCAGCATTTTATCAGATACAGATGTGAATTACATTTGTCATTATTCTCTCAGCCAAGAAAAATATTTCAGGAATCTTTTTTTTTTTTTTTTTTGCAGTACGTGGGCCTCTCACCGCTGTGGCCTCTCCCGTTGCGGAGCACAAGCTCCGGACGCACAGGCTCAGCGGCCATGGCTCACGGGCCCAGCCGCTCCTCGGCACATGGGTTCCTCCTGGACCGGGGTGCGAACCCGTGTCCCCTGCATCAGCAGGCGGACTCTCAACCACTGCGCCACCAGGGAAGCCCGCAGGAATCTTTTAAACTAATCTCCAAAGTCATAGATCTAATCGTCATCCTTTTATATGTGTAAATGTTTCCCACACAAAAGAAAATATCCTGTTTTAAAAATATAACTATATTAATTTTAATATATTTCATATAAACACTTTTTCCAGGCTAAGTGCATGCCACATGCAAGGTTATAATGTTAATGGTATGCCTAGTATGTTCTTGCACATAATATGTGCCCAATGAATGTGTGTTGAATAAATGATAGCTCTCAGTTCTACTGACCAGGCAGGTTCTCAAAATCCATCTGTTTCAACAAGAAAACTCTACTTTTAGTATTCAAAACAAGACAAAGTGAAAGACAATATGAATTATTAATTTCTCTCAAATCTAAAATTCTGTAATTCTACTATTTTCTTCCAGATATAGAACTCTACAAAATCATTTTTTCACAAGTGAAAAATAACTAGAAAAAACAAATTAAAAGACAATCTGTAAATAAAGCCAATAGATGTCTAGAGATAAATCACATGTTGTGGGACATACAAAGCAGAAAGATTCAGTATCCTTTTCAACCATTTCAACTTTTATCAGTCCTGAACATCTGCTATTACTATTTATTTCTTGAATATATGTTGTCATCTTTTAAACTTGTCAGAGTATGCTATATTCTATTTTCTTCCATTCCTTTTCATAACAGAAGTTTCTTTCACTACAACACTTAGGCCATAAACTAGAGGCATATTTTAACACTTTTCTTACATATAAAATTAATAAAAAATGATTGTGCCTCATTAAAGCATACATAGATAATATAGTACTTTCAGTCTTTGGTAAATCATTATAATGGCTAAATTTTAATAGTTTGATAAAATTTATCTATTTAATTAATGAGACCAGTAATTATAACTCAAAATAAAACCTGATAAAATTGAGAATGTTTTCTCCTATACTATTTGAGATAGTTATTTTGTATATTATGTTCTAATGAAATAAGAAACAAGACAAATCTCAAAGGTCCAATTTACAGTGCAGAAATATTATAGGACAACTTCTTTCCATTCAATGTATTTTTCACTTTCAAATATTCTCTCCCCCAGAGGTAAATTTTCAATGAAATTCAATCAGCATTTTCTGGAAATATTTAATGAATCATCTACTATATTTATCTAATAGTTGGGACCATTTATCATGCTACTTACAGTTAAAAAAAAAGAAGGCTATGAGAATAATTTGATTACACACACACACACATCTATACTCAATATACAAGTTTCTTATTCTGATTAAAAAGATAATACTTTATAGATAAGTCCAAGACACTCACCTTGGTGAAACAAAAATAGGCCAAGGGGCCCAAATCCAGGTTGAAACCAAACTCTTTAATCTGTTTTTCACAGGACTGTATTTTACCATAAATTCTTCCTCCAGCATCGTTTAAGTGTGAGTGGGCAGCTGTAGAGACGTCCATTAAACATACGTACTTTCTCAAACAACCTATAGTCATTGCTTCTCTATCATAATTCAGCAAAGAATTCTCATTATTAACTGGACAAACCAAAATTTATTTGTATCTCCTTTGGAATGAGTCTTAACTGTTTGCAAATTAGAAACATTCTTACTTAAGGGTCAGAGAAGAATTGAAAGATTTGGTCCAACCTCTCTTTCTTTCTTTCTTTCCTTCCCTCCTTCCCTCCCTTCCTCCCTCTTTCCCTCCTTCCCTCCCTCCTTCCCTCCTACCCTCCCTCTTTCCCTCCTTCTTTCTTTCTGCAGATGAAGAAATGGAATTTCAGAAAAGTGGTGTTTTATGCTCAAGATCAAATAAGTATCAATGCCTGAGCTGACAAACCTAGATCTCTTTACTCCAGTTCTAAGGTTCTTCATATTAAAGCTCTGTGGCTTGTTGGTACTCTTCCCTCACACAGTGACAGTCTAATAGGAGAAACAGAGAATAAACAATAAATAAGCAAGTAAATAGAGTAATTCCAAAATGTGGTAATAAAAAGAAACATTTACTAAGTTCTTAGTGTGTGCCAGGCATCATTCTAAGCACTTTTTTCATTAATTTGTATGCATTTCTCTTATACCCCTTTGAGGTGGATACTACTGGTAGCTTTTACAGATGAATAAATCTGAGCCATAGAGAGATTGAGTAATTTGTTCACAGTCATAGAACTAGGAAGCAGTGGAGCCAGGATTCAAACCCAAGAAGAGACAAAGTCACACAGCTATTAAGTGCAGGACAAGATTAAGAAGGAGCCATTCCCCAGTAAAGAAAGATATGAAAAATTCTTCAGTCAGGAAAAAGCTGGGTGAATCAAAACACTAAGAGAAGACTGGTGTGGCTGGAATATCATTTTTAAAAGGGAGAAAGAATGACATGAGATAACAGGGGGAAGAGTGGCAAAGGGCAAATTATGCAGGACCTTGAATGCCATGAAAAAAAGGTTGAGTTTTTAAGCAGTGAAATGGAAAGCCATTGAATATATATTTTTTAAACATATCTATAACATGATCTGAATTACATTTGTCTTAAGTTCACTCTGGATAGAAAATCCATATTGAGATTTGACAAATGATTTGACAATCATTTCTTTCTTCATTTATCCATTAATTCATTTACTTAACAAGAAATTGCAAAGTGCTAATGTTAGCACAAAATCTCACCCCAAATTTCCTATCCCAGCAATATCCCTTATTCACCAAACTAAATATATATTCACTAATAGCAAATGATTATATCTAGAGGTTTCCCAGTAATTCCTGAATCTTAGCAGCTTATACAACACTAACACATGTACTTGAAATATAAACTAATCAGCAGGTCATCTCTATTAAGTCAACCAGTTGTTTAAAGGAAATACTTTTTCCCCAGAATCAACTGGTTATTTGGTCATCATGTCCTATTCCTTAGAATTTTAGTCTTCTTGCTTTGTATTTCCAGGTAAGAACATAAAAAATTGTTGCAAAATGGTAAATATACATTACTCTGACAGGCGGATACTAGGCTCCAACAATGATAAGTAGTGCTTATAATACTACCTTCAGAGATTATACTGAGACATAGCACAAACCTAAGGGTTTTCAGTCTTGGTATAACATTCACCTTATACGCTTAGCAAATAGGAAAAAGCAATCAAAAATCATAAGTACTCTGAAACATCATATATTTCCCTCATGCTATCCAAGGGTTCAATTTAACAAACACTTATTAAATATATACTATGTACAAGGTGTTATTCTAAAACACTGTGGAAGTTACAAAAATAAATGATATGCCTTCATACTTATAAAATTCCTTTAATGACATGAGGGTTTGATATTATGCAATTTTACTTCATGTTGTTAGAGAATAATACCAAAGATTACATTTTGCAGTAAACATTTTGCAGAAAACTAAAAGTAGCTTTCCCAGTAAAACTGCATTTGTTGAAGCAGGAGTATCTTCAAACATTCAAAAAACTAAAAAAGAAATTTCAATGGTCACAGATGTATCAAATGATCATTCATCTTTTTATTCACAGAACCACAGGTTCATAAAATCTCTGAATAGAAGGAGACCTACAGGGTATTCAATCCAGTGCTTTCTGGATTCACAGTAACAGAAGAATCACCTGGGGTGCTTTTTAGTAACATAGATTCCCAGGCTCTGGCCACTAGATATTGATTCAGCAGGTCTGGGTGGAACCAGGTAATCTGTACTTTGTATAAGATTCTCCGATGATTCCAATATATAGCCAGGTTTGAGAACACAAATTTAGCCCAACACCTGCGTCTGTAATTTAAATATGGTCTGTGCTCTCGTTCCTAACAAGTTGTCATTTACCATTTAGTCTCTGCTTTAATACACTTTAGAATAGGAGAATAGGACCCTGACTCTTCGATAGCTGTAGTTATTAGAATGTCATCCATATTATTTATATATATATATATATATATTATACACACATGTGTAGCTGTTCGTTAATATATGTCTCTAAAAACAATGTTGTAAGCTGCCTGAGAGCAGAGACTAGGGCTATTTGCTTTATTATTTCATATCTAGCACTTAGCTCAGACCTTGACATTTAGGAGGCAGTCATTAAGGTTTGCTGAGTGCATATCTGATTGAATGAGGTCCTTCATTAGTTTGACCTTATGTCTCTCTAAAACATCCATCACCTGTGCTAGTTTTTATAATTCCAGGAAACTTGAAAAATCCATACTCTAGACACTGAGTATAAAAACACAAAGTACACTCTTCCTTTCTCTCAAGGTCCTTAATTATTTACCTAGAAAGGCAGATGCAGATACTTTTAATCAAAAATGGTTAAGTGTAATGTCAAAATAAATATGAAATAAAGGTGGGAATTGAGATGAAGGCAACAAATCTACCTGTGATTGATTTAGAGGAAAGATAGCAATAGATGTCAAGGAATGTTTTTCAAGACAAGTGATGCTAAGTTGAGTTTTGATGGCTTAGCACTTGAATTATTGAACATTCACACATATTAAATTAAATAGAACAAATTATATTCTTCTTCTATAGGTAGCCTTTTAAGTATAGAGAAGTCTTTCTCTCAAACTTTTTCTAGGACAAATATCCAAGTTCCTACAATTATTTCTCACAAAACTATAATGTTTTTTGTTTTGTTTTCAGTTCAAAACATATGGAAAAATGTTTTTGTTCCATAGCAAATTAATTTAAATATCCTGAATTGCATAATCTAAAGAAGACTCTGAAGGCAAGGAATATAGAACATGGCTTTCAAGTTAAAGAGCTGTAGCTGAACTTCAAAGGCACCTACTATACTCATGAGTAACATGATTTCTGTAGTTACATTGTGAGTTACAAACAAGCACTGATATACAGACAATCAGCAAATCCCAAACCTCCTCCCTCAGCATCCTAAATCAAATTGAAAGCTGCAAGATGACCAGCACAAATGGGTTTAAAATGAGACAATGACAATTGTTAGTCTTATCATCTTGGCTAACTTCATATAATAACTTCCACAATCAACAGATATGTAGGAATCATATAGATATCTCTGGGTAAGCAGTGCTATTTAATAAGCTGGGGAAAGATAGCTTGGAGTTGATGCTGTTGTCATAGAAACAATTCCTGCCTATTAAATCAGTGAGACGGCTAGAAAAATGTGGACTTTTCTGTTCTGGTTAAGTGTAGTGCATGGGAAAAATGTTGAAATGTCAGAAGGCAGAGATAATAGCTGCAATGGTAAAATACTATTCTCATTTTAAGTTAATTTTCCCCTTGTTTTCTAAAGGCATACACTTAGTAAGGTATCTCTCCACTCTTCAAAGAAGAAAACAAGAACTTTTAAATTGGAAATGACAAATTACATTTTTTCAAAGAGATTTGGGAAAATCTACTGAGCTCCTCTGAAGAACTAAAATCAAACTCAGGTTGCATCCATCTACTGGAAAAGTACAGACCCCCAAGGTGATCAAACAAACAGAACAGCTGCTAGATGTCCATTAAAACAGTGCAAGAAAGGCACTTATTTGATGCATTTCCCCTGGGAGGTTTGTATCTAAAATGAGACTAGAAATCACATTCCCTGCTGTAAAGTAACTCTGGCAGGCTCCAACCTGGGAATATGCTTGTAATTAATAATGAAAATACTAAACTCATCTCCCATGCTTGCTTCCTCCCACACTACCCTATACTTCTCTATATATGTACAGCTTTTGAATAAGGGAGATTTGAAATGAAGTCACAATATATCAATTGTTTGTTAAGGCATGGGCTTCTTAGTACATACATAGAACAATATGTGAAAGTAGTAAGTTCTTTGAGGATAAGATTCCTTTGGCATAGGAAAGAGAATGTGGTAAGCATTTCACATATACTTATTGCTTGATTATTTTCAGTTAAATAAAATGTCATGGTGGTTTCAGTGTCTAATGTAGAAGAACTGTTCATCTACCAAATAAATGGCCATTGAGGCCATAGCCAAAAATGATACCATGATTCATATCTAGGTCTTCACACTTTGACAAATGCTATATTTATCTTATTACTAAAGATTCACAGCGTTTTCTTAGTTGGACTCTTCCATTAGAATAAACTCCATAAAATGAGTGGGTTATATACATGGTATCTGAATTCTGAATTTTGTATTAGTAGATTAAAAAAAGATATTACTGCAATTGAAGTTCCAGATTATCAAAATTGTAAAAGCACTCAAATGACTCTCTATGGTTTATTGTTATGTTAACCTAAGGGAATTTTTTCTGTAGTCACTACTGAAAATGAAGCCTTTGGGTTCCCCTGATCAAACAAATCCAATTAGTAATAGATACTATCTCTTAGGAAGATGTCTCAGTTTAATGTTATTTTGCCTGATTATCATCAACAGGGTCAGAGAAACTTTTTCAGGTTGTCATATTTGAGATAGGTACTGAAGAGCTCAAGGAAACGAGGAGGTAGAGAGAGGCTATTCTAGCCAGAGCACTGAAAAAGTAATTCTCAATGTGTGTGTCCCGGAACCAGTAGCATCAGCTTCACTTGGGAACTTGTTAGACATGCAAATTATCAGTCCCACACCTCAGACTCACTGAATCAGAATCTCTGGGGTGGGGCCCAGCAATCTGTGCTTTAACAAGCTCTATAGGTGAGTTTCATGTACCTTAATAGTGAGAACCACTGGACTAGATGTTAGTAATCTGAAAGAAAATGCTGTGTTTGAAGGACCTCAAGTTCTTCAGTACTGCTCAACTTCAGATTACATGTGGATAGTGGTAAAGTTTGAGGATGAAAAAGTAAGGCAAGATGACAAAGTGCATGATGTACCCTCTTGTGGAATTTGTACTATATCGATTAGAAAGATGGAGAGCTACTGAAACATCTGTAAGCAGGGAATTAATAAGAAATTATCCATTAAAATAATTCTAGGGGCAATGTGAGAAAGAAGCTGAGTTCCTGACTGGATGATGTTGCCCAATGAAGCAAGGTAATAATTGGTTGGGAGATTAAAAGATGTCACAGTTATGGAAGAATTCTAGAGACTGGAAAAGGATTACCTAACTCCAAATCATGATGGGCGGCAGAGGATAGAGAAGTCAAAGATCTGTTTCAGGCTTTTGTTAGTGGGTAGATGTTGAAGCTACTAAAGGCAATTAAAAACACCTGAGACAGATTGGTTCTAGATGACGGAGCAGAAGGATGTGCTCTCACTCGCTCTTGTGAGAACACCGAAATCACAACTAATTGCTGAACAATTAACGACAGGAAGACACTGGAATGCACCAAAAGACATACCCCATATCCAAAGACAAAGGAGAAGCCACAGTGAGATGGTAGGAGGGGCACAATCACAGTAAAATCAAATTCCATAACTGCTGGGTGGGTGATTCACAAAATGGAGAACACTTATACCCTAGAATTCCACCCACTGGAGTGAAGGTTCTGAGCCCCGCATCAGGCTTCCCAACCTGGGAGTCTGGCAGTGGGAGGAGGAATTCCTAGAGAATCAGACTTTGAAAGCTAGTGGGATTTGACTGCAGGACTTCCAACAGGACTGGGGGAAACAGAGATTCCACTCTTGAAGGGAACACACAAAGTAGTGTGCACATTAGGAACAAGTTGAAGGAGCAGTGACCCCATAGGAGACTGAATCAGACCTACCTGCTAGGGTTGGAGGGTCTCCTGCAGAGGCGGGGTGGGGGTGTGGCCCTATCTCACTATGAGGACAAGGACACTGGTAGCAGAAGTTCTGGAAAGTACTTCTTATCATGAGCCCTTCCAGAGTCCTCCATTAGCCCCACCAAAGAGCATCTTACGCTCCAGTGTTGTGTCGCCTCAGGCCAAAAAACCATCAGGGAGGGAACCCAGCCCCACTCATCAGCAGTTAAGCAGATTAAAGTTTTACTGAGCTCTGCCCACCAGAGCAACACCCAGCTCTACCAACCACCAGTCGCTCCCATCAGGAAACATGTACAAGCCTCTTAGATAGCCTCATCCACCAGAGGGCGGACAGCAGAAGCAAGAAGAACTACAATCCTGCAGCCTGTGGAACAAAAAACACATTCACAGGAAGATAGACAAGATGAAAAGGCAGAGGGCAGGGTACCAGATGAAGGAACAAGATAAAACCACAGAAAAACAAATAAATGAAGTAGAGATAGGCAACATTCCAGAAAAAGAATTCAGATTAATGATAGTGAAGATAATCCAGGACCTCGGAAAAAGAATGGAGACAAAGATTGAGATGATGCAATAAATGTTTAACAAAAACCTAGAATAATTAAAGAACAAACAAACAGAGATGAAAAGTACAATAACTGAAATGAAAACTACACTAGAAGGAATCAGTAGCAGAATAACTGAGGCAGAAGAATGGATAAGTGACCTGGAAAACAGAATGGTGGAATTCACTGCTGCGGAGCAGAATAAAGAGAAAAGAATGAAAAGAAATGAAGACAGCCTAAGAGGCCTCTGGGACAACATTAAACCCAGCAGTATTCTCATTACAGGGGTCCCAGAAGGAGAAGAGAGAGAGAAAGGACCCGAGAAAATATTTGAAGAGATTGTAGTCAAAAAGTTCCTTAACATGGGAAAGGAAATAGCCACCCAAGTCCAGGGAGTGCAGAGAGTCCCAGGTAGGATAAACCCAAGGAGAAACATGCTGGGACAAATAGTAATGAAACTGACAAAAATTAAAGACAAAGAAAAATTATTGAAAGAAGCAAGGGAAAAATGACAAATAACATACATGGGAACTCCCATAAGGTTAATAGCTGATTTATCAGCAGAAACTCTGAAGTTTCTGCCAGAAGGGAGTGGCATGATATACTTAAAGTGATGAAAGGGAAGAACCTACAACAAAGATTACTCTACCTGGCAAGGATTTCATTTAGATTTAATGGAGAAATCAAAAGCTTTACAGACAAGAAAAAGCTAAGAGAATTCAGCACCACCAAACCAGCTTTACAACAAATGCTTAAGGAACTTCTCTAAGTGGGAAACACAAGAGAAGAAAAAGACCTACAAAAACAAACTGAAAACAATTAAGAAAATGGTAATAGGTACATACATATCGATAATTACCTTAAATGTGAATGGATTAAATGCTCCAACCAAAAGACACAGGCTTGCTGCATGGATACAAAAACAAGACCCAGGGCTTCCCTGGTGGCGCAGTGGTTGAGAGTCTGCCTGCTGATGCAGGGGACACGGGTTCATGCCCTGGACCAGGAAGATACCACATGCCACGGAGTGGGTGGGCCCGTGAGCCATGGCAGCTGAGCCTGCGCGTCCGGAGCCTGTGCTCCGCAACGGGAGAGGCCACAACAGTGAGAGGCCCGCGTACTGCAAAAAAAAACAAAAAACAAAAAAACAAGACCCATATATATGCTGTCTAAAAGAGACCTACTTCAGACCTAGGGACACATACAGACTGAAAGTGAGGGGATGGAAAAAGATATTCCATGCAATGCAAATCAAAAGAAAGCTGGAGTAGCAATACTCATCTCAGATAAAATAGACTTTAAAATAAAGAATGTTACAAGAGACAAGGAAGGACACTACATAATGATCAAGGGATCAACCCAAGAAGAAGATATAACAATTATAAAGATATATGTACCCAAATTAGGAGCATCTCAATACATAAGGCAACTGCTAACAGCTCTAAAAGAGGAAATCAACATTAACAGAATAATAGTGGAGAACTTTAACACCTCAATTATACCAATGGACAGATCATCAAAACAGAAAATTAATAAGGAAACACAAGCTTTAAATGACACAATAGACCGGATAGATTTAATTGATATTTATAGGACATTCCATCTGAAAGCAGCAGATTACACTTTCTTATCAACTGTGCACAGAACATTCTCCAGGATAGATTACATCTTTGGTAAAAAATCAAGCCTCAGTAAATTTAAGAAAACTGAAATCATATCAAGCATCTTTTCTGACCACAACGCTATGAGATTAGAAATATATTACAGGGAAAAATGCGTAAAAAACACAAACACATGGAGGTTATATAATACCTTACTAAATAATCAAGAGATCACTGAAATAATCAAAGGGGAAACCAAAAAATACCTGGAGACAAATGACAATGAAAACACGAGGATGCAAAACATATGGAAAGCAGCAAAAGTAGTTCTAAGAGGGAAGTTTATAGCAATACAAGCCTACCTCAAGAAACAAGAAAAATCTCAAATAAACAACCTAACCTTACACCTAAAGGAACTAGAGAAAGAAGAACAAATAAAACTCAAAGTTAGCAGAAAGAAAGAAATCATAAAGATCAGAGCAGAAATAAATGAAATAGAAACAAAGAAAACAGTAGCAAAGATCAATAAAACTAAAAGATGATTCTTTGAGGAGATAAACAAATCAATAAACCATTAGCCAGACTCATCAAGAAAAAGAGGGAGAGGACTCAAATCAAGAAAATTAGAAATGAAAAAGAAGTTACAACAGACACTGCAGAAAGACAAAGCATCCTAAGAGACTACTACAAGCAACTCTATGCCAAAAAAATGGACAACCTAGAAGAAATGGACACATTTTTACAAAGGTATAACCTTCCAAGACTGAACCAGGAAGAAATAGAAAATATGAACAGACAAATCACAAGGAATGAACTTGAAACTGTGATTAAAAATCTTCCAACAAACAAAAGTCTGGGACCAAATAGCTTCACAGGTGAATTCTATCAAACATTTAGAGAAGAGCTAACATCCATCCTTCACAAACTGTTCCAAAAAATTGCGGAGGAAGGAACACTCCCAAACTCATTCTATGAGGCCAGCATCACCCTGATGCCAAAGCCAGACAAACATACTTAAAAAAAGAAAATTACAGACTAATATCACTGATGAATATAGACTGAAAAACCCTCAACAGAATACTAGCAAACAGAATCCAACAACACATTAAAAGGATCATACACCATGATCAAGTGGGATTTATCCCAGGGATGCAACGATTCTTCAGTATATGCATATCAATCAGTGTGATACACCATATTAGCAAATTGAAAAATAAAAACCATATGATCACCTCAATAGATGCAGAAAAAGCTTTTGACAAAATTCAACACCAATTTATGATAAAAACTCTCCAGAAACTGGGTATAGAGGGACCCTGCCTCAACATAATAAAGGCCATATATGACAAACCCACAGCAAACATCATTCTCAATGGTGAAACACTGAAAGCATTTCCTCTAAGATCAGGAAAAAACAAGGATGTCCACTCTCACCAGTATTATTCAACATAGTTTTGGAAGTCCTAGCCACAGCAATCAGAGAAGAAAAAGAAATAAGAGAATACAAATTGGTAAAGAAGAAGTAAAATTGTCACTGTTTGTAGGTGACATTATACTATACATAGAGAATCCTAAAGATGCCACCAGAAAACTACTAGAGCTAATCAATGAATTTGGTAAAGTAGCAGGATACAAAATTAATGCACAGAAATCTCTTGCATTCCTATACACTAATGATGAAAAATCTGAAAGAGAAATTAAGGAAACACTCCCATTTACCACTGCAACAAAAAGAATAAAATACTTAGGAATAAACCTACCTAGGGAAACAAAAGACCTGTATGCAGAAAACTATAAGACACTGATGAAAGTAATCAAAGACGATACCAACAGATGGAGAGATATACCATGTTCTTGGATTGGAAGAATCAATATTGTGAAAACGACTATACTACTCGAAGCAAACTACAGATTCAATGCAATCCCTATCAAATTACTAATGGCATATTTTACACAACTAGAAAAAAATAACTTAAAATTTGTATGGAGACAGAAAAGATCCCAAATAGCCAAAGCAGTCTTGAGGGAAAAAAGTGGAGCTGGAGGAATCAGACTCCTTGACTTCAGCCTACACTACAAAGCTACAGTAATCAAGAAAATATGGTACTGGCACAAAAACAGAGGTATAGATCAATGGAACAGTATAGAAAGCCCATAGATAAACCCACGCACCTATGGTCAACTAATCTATAACAAAGGAGGCAAGTATATGCAATGGAGAAAAGACAGCCTCTTCAATAAGTGGTGCTGGGAAAACTGGACAGCCACATGTAAAAGAATGAAATTAGAACACTCCCTAACACCATACACAAAAGTAAACTCAAAATGGACTAGAGACCTAAATGTAAGACTGGACACTATAAAACTCTTAGAGGAAAACATAGGAAGAACACTGTTTGACATAAGTCACAGCAAGATCTTTTTTGATCCACCTCCTAGAGTAATGGAAATAAAAAGAGAAATAAACAAATGGGACCTAATGAAACATCAAAGCTTTTGCATAGCAAAGGAAACCATAAACAAGATGAAAAGACAACCCTCAGAATGGGTGAAAATATTTGCAAATGAATCGATGTACAAAGGATTAATCTCCAAAATATATAAACAGCTCATGAAACTCAATATTAAAAAATCATAGAACCCAATCAAGAGATGGGCAGAAGACCTAAATAGACATTTCTCCAAAGAAGACATACAGATGGCCAAGAAGCATATGAAGAGATGCTCAACATCACTAATTATTAGAGAAATGCAAATCAAAACTACAATGAGGTATCACCTCACACCAGTTAGAATGGGCATCATCAGAAAATCTACAAACAGCAAATGCTGGAGAGGGTGTGGAGAAAGGGAACCCTCTTGCACTGTTAGTGGTAATGGAAATTGATACAGCCACTATGGAGAACAGTATGGAGGTTCCTTAAAATACTAAAAATAGAATTACCATATGACCCAGGAATTCCACTACTAGGCATATACCCAGAGAAAACCATAATTCAAAAATATATATGCACCCCAATGTTCATTGCAGCACTATTTACAATATCCATGTCATGGAAGCAATCTAAATGTCTATCGACAGAGGAATGGATAAAGAAGATGTGGTACATATATACAATGGAATATTACTCAGCCATAAAAAGGAATCAAACTGGGTCATTTGTAGAGATGTGGGTAGACCTAGAGCCTGTCATACAGAGTGAAGTAAGTCAGAAAGAGAAAAACAAATATCATATATTAGCACATATATGTGGAACCTAGAAAAATGTTACAGATGAACCAGTATGCAGGGCAGAAATTGAGACAGAGATCTAGAGAACAAACGTATGGATACCAAGGCGGGAAAGCGGCCGGGGGTGAGGGTGGTGGTGTGATGAATGGGAGATTGGGATTGACATATATACACTAATATGTATAAAATGGATAACTAATAAGAACCTGCTGTATAAAAAAATTAATAAAATTAAATTAAAAAATTAAAAAAAAAGAAAAACACCTGAGAGGTTTGTCTCTCTCCTTCCCACTCTCTCTCTATATGTATGTATCTCCAAATAAAACAAATTAAACTTGGAAACAAATGAGACCTCCTAAGGAACTATTTAAGAGAAAATAGAACTAAAGGGGTAAAAAGCCCTGAAATATCTTAAAAGACCTTTATGGGTATGCTGGCCAGCAAAACAAACTTTAGTCTCTGATTTTTTCACTGTTACCACAGACCTAGTCATCTACAAAATTATTGGCTTAGTTGTAAAAATATGGTTAACTGGGCAAAGCCCTAGTTTGCATAATTTTGAGAGAGGGCTAGCTTTTTCAAAGGTAAAGGTTTAAAAAGAAAAAAACAACTATTAAGCACCTTAAAGCAGCAATGTTTTCAAATATATAATTTAACTTAAAAAACAGAGGGATTAAAACATTTCCCTAATGCCCTTAAAACTAAGAAAAAATGGATTTATAGTACAGCTTTATATATCAATAATTTGGCAAATAAAATTAATAATCATAAAAACACAACTAGGTAAAGCCCTTTCTCCAATCCCTCTGCTGACATTCAACATCTCTCTGAAGTGCACACTACATACTTATCCAATACCACCCCCTCCAAACTTCTTTTCAAAGTGTATGCTTAGGGCTTCCCTGGTGTCACAGTGGTTGAGAGTTTGCCTGCTGATGCAGGGGACACGAGTTCGTGCCCTGGTCCAGGAAGATCCCGCATGCCGTGGAGCAGCTGGGCCCATGAGCCATGGCCACTGAGCCTGCACGTCCGGAGCCTGTGCTCCACAAAGGGAGAGGCCACAACAGTGAGAGGCCCACGTACCGCAAAAAAAAAAAAAAAAATGTAAGCTTAACTAATTTTTTTTTTTTTTAACTAACTGAGCATCCAAACCTAAGTTTCTTTGTCCTGCCAATTCCTCACAAATGTATTGTTTCTTTGTCTAAAACGTATAAAAGCTATCTGCTTTGGGCACTTCTTAGGTTCCATTTCTATGAGACCTCTGTGACATGATTAAAACTTGTTTCTTTTACTTGTGTTAATCTGTCTTGTGTCAATTTTATCATTAGTCCAGCCACAAGGATTCAAGATGGGTAGAGGGGGGAGTTTTCTCTTCCCCAACAGTAGGAAGTGTTATCTAACTTCTGAGTTGTTCTCAGTTGAAATTTCAAAACTGTATTTTGTTTGGTGCTGAAGAGAGAATAAGTCAAACTTGCCTTCAAACACTCATAATACCAGATATTGACCTGACCCTTTTCCAGTCCCTCTTCCCCTCCCTCACTTTGCCCCTCTATCTTCTTAAAGGATTACTATATCTTTCTAGAGTCTAGAACATTAGTATACCATGCAATTGTGGATTTCAAATATCATTTTCTTCTACCTTCCTTTAAAGGCTTTCCTCATTTCCCCACACTTAACTTCTACTAAAACCAACCTCCTTTATTACTCTTCTCTCTCTTCTCCTCTCCCACACCTCATACTCTGCCAAGTGAGTAATTTAATTTTTCTTCTGGACCCAGAAAAAATGCCTTTACTATTTCACCCTTTATATTCTTTCAGCTGCCTTAAAAATTAGTAAATTCACCTTCCTGAGCATTGAAAATTATTAAATACCCTGCTGAATGTATACAACATGAGAAAATCTATGAGTCCATTTTGATGAATATTAGAAATATGAAATTAATAACATCATCAATGGCATTAACTCTAACACTACAGAATTTCTTTTTTTTAACATCTTTTTTGGGATATAATTGCTTTACAATGGTGTGTTAGTTTCTGCTTTATAACAAAGTGAATCAGTTATACATATACATATGTTCCCATATCTCTTCCCTCTTGTGTCTCCCTAACTAAATTTTTAAGTAAACTTTCCATTTAAAAGAAGTCAGTTGGGACTTCCCTGGTGGTGCAGTGGTTAAGAATCCACCTGCCAATGCAGGGAACACGGGTTTGAGCCTTGTCTGGGAAGATTCCACATGCCGTGGAGTAACTAAGCCCATGTGCCACAACTACTGAGCCCGCCTGGTACAGCTACTGAAGCCCACACGCCTGGAGCCTGTGCTCTGCAACAAGAGAAGCCACCTCAATAAGACATCCACTCACCAAAACGAAGAGTAGCCCCTGCTCGCCACAACTAGAGAAAAGCCTGCGCGCAGCAACGAAGACCCAATGCAGCCAAAAATAAATAAATTTTTTTAAAAGTCAGTTTATAGTTAAGAACTTATTTCCATATGTTACTTGATCCTAGGGAGGGTTGTAAGGGCACCATGATACTTCATGCTACTATGGAGCTGTCACTGCAATTACCCCCAGACTCACAGCCCAAAAGACAATGTGGTACTAGGGGAAAAAGAAAGTTCAACTTAAAGTGTCACCTTAATCTTCATGTTGGCCTCTCTGGCAGTTGGTATAATTTTTGTTGTTTTTTGTAAATCATCCTACAGAAAAAATTGCAATCTTGCCAGAATATACTGCCTCTGATCATTTTAGCTGCCTTCCCATCTCCCATTCCCCAAGCCCCCTCCCTCCGCCCACCCACACCAACTTCTTAAGGACACACACACACATTGCAGGGTAAGGAGAGGGTATAAGATGAATCATCTCTTTCTACCAAACGTCTTTCCTTTCCAAATTATGGATAATGAGGCCAGAAGTGTAATTACTGAAGGAGTTTGGAAAGATAATTGCTGAAATAATCTCAAAAATAGTGGTGACTGCAGTGAGTACAATGACTCACTTTATAGCTGTCAGAGCCACTTGGAATGTGACAAATAGCTTATGTTTGCAAACCCAAATGCTGCATCAAACGAAGTTCCATATCAGCAAATTACCACAAGAACCCCTTACAGTCAACTCATTTTGATTTTGTAATGAGAAATCCCATTAAAGAGGAGTAACTTTAAGTTGTGACTGTTAAGTTGTGAAGCAGGGGAGGGACAGAAAAAAAAAATGGAAAATTTGAGGGAATTTTTCTGGGATCCTCTCCTTGAAGCCTGTAATTTGCAGGCAGCTCTACCTTCCTTGTTCCCATTGATCACCGGAGGACTGTGAAGTTTAAGGTAGCATTCACTGGTTCTCAAACTAAAAGCACTTAGCTTTGAGATTGCCGGTCAAGACTGCAGGGGAGAATGGATATTTCTGAAGCTTAGGCACAAGTGTCCGTGGAACACACACCACATTCCCAACTCTTATCCCTATGCTCTCTGTGCAGAGAGCAATTTCTCTATTCCAGCTGCTTCTGCACCTAGCACCTAGCATCACGAACGATGTGAATTTTTTCCCACCACCTCTCATCCAGAGGCCCTAGGCTCTGCCACCTCTTTTTCTCAGTGCTTTGTCATAAGAGTGGCCCCAGGCCAAGCCCTAGTGCTCACAAAGGTAGGTGCAAACCCGGAGTGCACTCAGTGCTCTGGGCGCTTCAGTCTGGCTTGGGCTCAGGTCCTGCTGCTCCAACCCCAAGGAACCCTGGAAGCGAGCCCTGACACCTCCATCACTCACCATGGCCGGCCAGTTATGCCTCCCTGTCTCCCCACTCCTCTCTTCCGTGAAGTCCTTGAAGCCGCACTTCAGAAACATCCAAGTGGGCATCTGTGTGGCTATACAGTGCAGCGATGGGCAGATCCACCTGGCGGTGTTCACAGAGGTCAAAACACAAAACGCTTGGGTCACGGTAGAATGGGTTGAAAAAGGAGTCAAAAAAGGCAAAAAGATTGATCCAGATACAATATTCCTGCTGAATCCAGTGCTGACGTCTGCTGAGCACCCCATGCCGGCCAGGGCGTTGCCCTCCTTGTCTCTAGCGCCCTCTTCGGCCATCGGGAACCAGCAGACGGCCACGCGGTGGATTGCGACGATCCCCCAGAAAAACGAAACGCTCTCAGGGGACAGTCCGGATGTGAGAGTTCCCAGCAGTCTTTGCCTGATGAAGCAGAAGAAGTCTCCCTGCCTACGGGAAATTGAGAAACTGCAAAGGCAGCGAGAGAAGTGCAGACGGCTGCAGCTGGAGATCCGAGCTCAGCGCGCCCTGGCTGTCAACACGGGAAACCCCAACTACGAGATTCAGAGCATTATCCAGGAATGCCGCAGGCGCCTGGACTGCAGCCAGTTGTCGGGCCCGGAGCCACTGGAGGACCACCGCATCTGCGTCTGCGTGAGGAGGTGGCCTCTCAACCAGCGGGAGACCACCATGAAGGACCTGGATATCATCATCATCCCCTCCGACAAAGTGGTCATGGTGCACGAGTCCAAACAAAAGGTGGGCGTTACTCGCTACCTGGAGAACCATTCCTTCTGCTTCGACCATGCCTTCGATGACATCGCCTCCAACGAGTTGGCGTACCAGTTCACTGCCCAGCCACTGGTTGAGTCCATCTTCCACAAGGGCATGGCTACCTGATTTGCCTATGGGCAGATGAGCAGTGGGAAAACGCACACCACGGGTGGAGACTTTTCAGGAAGGGACCAAGATTGTTCTAAAGGCATTTATGCCATGGTGGCACAGGATGTCTTCCTCCTGCTCAAAACTTCTGCTTATGAGAAGCTGGACCTCAAAGTCTATGGCACATTTTTTGAGATTTATGGGGGAAAGGTGTATGACTTGTTGAACTGGAAGAAGACACAAGTCCTTGAGGATGGCAGTCAGCAAATCCAGGTGGTTGGGCTGCAGGAACAAGAGGTGTGCTGTGTGGAGGACATGCTGAACCTTGTGGAACTTGGGAACAGCTGCCGGACTTCAGGACAGACATCAGTCAATGCCCACTCTTCCAGGAGCCACGCAGTGTTCCAGATCATTTTAAAGTCTCGAGGGAAACTGCATGGTAAGTTTTCCCTTGTTGACTTAGCTGGGAATGAAAGGAGAGTGGATACTGCCAATGCCAACCAGAAAAGACAGCTGGAAGGAGCAGAGATTAACAAGAGTCTCCTCACACTCAAATAATTCATCCGGGCTTTGGGTCAGAACAAGTCTCATACCCCATTTAGAGCCAGCAAGCTCACACAGGTGCTCCTGGACTCCTTTATAGGCCAGAACTCCTCCACTTGCATGATTGCTACTATCTCTCCAGGGATGGCCCCTTGCAAAAACACCCACAACACTTTAAGATATGCCAATAGAGTAAAAGAAATAACTCTAGATTTAAGGCCTCGCCATCGTTGTCTTTATCCCACTGAATGTGAGGTGCCAAGGATGTTGGAAAATCACATGAGAAATTCAGAAATGTCCCTTCAAGGAACGAATTTATTAAAATGCCTTGTATGCAGAGTGAGGAGGAGGAAGAGACTAAAGAAATCAAAGCACTATCCTCTCCACTAATGGAGGATACAGCAATCTCCTGGAAGGAATCAAGCCAACGGCCAGGGAATAACATCCAGGAGATAGCTGATGGGGTAAACTGTGATGTTGATTTTTGCATTGCCCAGTTATTGTCCATTTTGGAGCAGAAAATAAGTTTTCTGACTGAGATTCAAAGGAAACTGAAATTATTACGAGCTGACCTTCAAAAGGAGAGCAAGCATAGTGAAGCCAGTGGTGAGAGATCAGACCTGAAATGATGGATACAGTGCTGCAGTTCCTAAGTCTCTTATAAAGGAAAGCTGCCTAAATTATCTAGATATAAAGATCCTCCTGGAAAGTCTAAAACCTCTTAAAATATGGTTTTCAGAACTGTCCTCTTTCTTCTTCCTTTGTATTTCTGTAATTTGTTTTTATTCTGTAGGTCAGTGGTTCTCAACTTGGAACCATTTTAACTCCTAGGGACATTTGGCAATGTCTGGAAACATTTTCGTTTGTCAGAATTGGGTGTGCGGGGAGTGGTGATACTGGCAAGTAGTGGGTAGAGGGCCAGCAATGCTGTTAAACATCCTACAATATACAGAATAGCCTCCTACAACAACTAATTATCTGGTTGAAAATATCAATAGTACTGAGGTTGAGAAACCCTGCTTTAGAAGAACCTAGCTGTGATGAAACAAGATTCTCTAAATTTGTGGCTGAGAAGGAAAAATATTGCAGTCCCTTTAGGACTAGAGTCGGAATACACCAAGGGGTGCACAATTGAGTAAATCTAATGATACCCACTCATGAGTCTTTTTCTGCTGCATTTGTGTGTTCATTCAAATGGTTTCTAAGCTCTAGACATACTGGGGAGGTGAGAGTGGAGAAGGGAAAGGTTTTATTTAAGAGACTTTGTATGAGAGCCTAGAATTGAGAAGGATTTTGTTTTTAATCTTTGAGTTGAAATTGCAAAGCACTGTGCTTCCTGAGAGTGATAAAATAAAGTATGTGTGTTGCAAAAGCATTGCGTTGCTAACTATGGTGTCTTTAAGCTTTTTTCTTCTTCTCACTTGCTTTACCAAATTTTGTGCTTGCGTGATTCACATAAAAAGCTTTCTCCCATCAAATTATGAAATTAGAGTAGGGAATAAGTCAGCAAAGTAGTAGAAAAGTTCTGTCCTGAAGTGGGGCACATCCCATAAAGACCTCATAGAGAATGTGATAAATATCAATGCCTGAGATTAATTGTATAAGGAGAATATTTTCCTAATTCAAGGATCACAAAGTCCATTCTTTTGCAAAAAGAAGCAGCAGCTAATCTGATATGCAAATATAAATATAATAAATAGTCTAATACACATCTTCCTTCAGCAAACCTATTTGTGAAATGCTATAATAAAATAAATAAGGATCTTTTGGTTTCAAGTCTAGCAGTTCCAAACACTTTTTTTGAGGAAAAAATTGGAATGATTTGCAAAGAAAGTGAATAGTGGACTGGGGAAACTTGAAGACACAAAAAATTGTGCCCAAATTTGTTACTACCTTTGGCAGACATGCCTATTCTTTTCAAATTTTTCCTCCTAAGTTGCAAAAGCCTCATTGGTACAAAGGGAAACTAACACATAACTCTACCACAGAAAAGCCATCAGGTTTCATCCTGGTTTCATCGGGATCATTGGAAACATATGGTCTTTAGTAATTAGTCAATATTATGGCCTTTAAATGTTTTTCCCTCTGCTGCTTTATCTATGCAGGTAAAGCTATATATTATTATTATTAAACCAAACAGAACTTTGGAATTCTGTCCTCCTTCAGCAAATTATAGTCTTCCCTTCAAAACAAGATGTTTTTAATCAGTATTTTTGTAAGCAATGAAAAAGTATGGGGTTAAGAATCTTATCCCAGTTAAGAATAAGAACTTAAGACTGGTCTTATGAATCCAGTCCCAGTTCTATTATATAGACATCTGTAATTTTAGGCAAGTAACAGCTCCACGGAGCTGTTTCCTTCTATATGAACCAGGGTAATTATATCACCTACTTCAAAAGATTGGAGGGTGGCTTTATTTTCTTCCTGTTCTCCCATCTTTTATTCCAAAGACTAGTGCTCATTTATTATTTGTATTATTGTCATTGCCCTTGTTGTTCTATTACCACCCTCACATCTCCTCCTGCCCTCCACCACTCCTGCCACACACAAAAGTTTGGGTAGCCTACTAGGAGTTTCAACATTCTAATACCAATAATATCAATGTTTTTTGTATTTTATTTTTAAAGAGTGTAACATACAGTGAAGTGCGTAAATCTTAACTATACAGTTCCACAAATATTTACAAAGTGAATACTCCTATATAACGACCACACTTATCCAGATACAGAACATAACCATTGTTCCAGAAGCCTCATTCCTGCCTCATTTCACTCATTTCCTGCCTCATTTCACTCATTCCCTGCCTCAAAGGTAAGGACTATTCTGATCAAAATCATCATAGATAAGTTTGCCTCTTTAGGGAAAGTGTTCTTTTTTTCATATGAATGGGATCATATACTAGGTACCCTTGCATCTCTGTTTTTTTCTTTTAATCAAAATTATATGTGACCTGTTTTTTTTTTACATTATTCTATAATGTTCCACTGCATACATAGCTCATAACTTATAAAATTTACTCTTGAAGAAAATTGTTATTTCTGTTTTAAACAGTTACTAATGATGCTATGAACATTCTTACACACGTCCTTTAGTGCACATTTATATGTTAAGTAGGCCTAGGAATGAAATTCTTGGATCCATAATATGTATATATTCAGCATCATAGGTCATGCCAAAGTTTTCCAAAGGATTTGTTCCAATGTTATACAACCACCAGCATTTTATGGGTCCTCCATATGTTTGCCTACACTTAGTATTGTTATTTTTTAAACTTTAATTTTACACTTTCTGATGTGTGTGCAAAGGTACCTCATCATGGTTTTCATTTTTTGTTGTTTTTTTTTCTCCTAATGACTAATGCTAACATCTTTACATATGCTTACTGGTTATTTAGCCATTCATTTTTGTGCAATATATGTATTGTCTTGAATTCTTCTTTAGATATATGTATTGCAGATATATTCTTCAAGTCTGGAATGCTTACAGATTTAATGAAGTTCAACCTATCAATTTTTTATTTAATTTTTTATTTAATTTATTTAATTTTTTATTTAATTTATTTAATTTTTATTATTAAATTTTTTGTTTAATGATTAGACCCTATTTAATAAATTTCTATCTACTCCAAATCATAAAGGTATTCTCTGTTATCTCCTAAAGATTATTGTCTCGACTCTGATTGGAGCCAGGGCCTGCTCACCTGCATGCCTCCAGGGTCAGCAGCAGATGAGGCTAGTTGTAGGACCAGGGTCAAGTGGAACTAAATCCATAGGAACATAGGACTTCTTTCAGACTGCAACAGGGACCATTTTGGGCAAACCTGCCACCAGGTCATTGTCCTGCCTTCTCAAAGTGACTGTCCTTAGTCTTGGGCTTTACTGGAGTTTGAACAAATCTCCCACAAAGGTGTTTTTGTCTGTAGATGGCTATCAAATCATGTTTATTGGGAGCAACATCTTGCTCACCCAATGACTCCTAACTCACTCTGACTTCTCTTTATGGGAAGATTTTACAGATTCAACATATTGAGTGTATGTAAGATTATTCAGATTTAGATTTAGTGCTTTTTCTTATACCAGCTTTAATAAGTGGTATTAATTTATTGTTAGAACTATAGTGTACTCATTATCTGTAATGTCCATATTATTGGTTTTGAATTTTTCATTCCTGATACTAAGCTGTGCCTTTTCTTTTTTTTCCCCTTAATCGGACTTATGATATGTTTATAAATTATATGGTCTTTTCAAAGAAACAATTTTATTTTCTCTATTGTATATTTACTTTCTTTTTTATTAAGTCCATTTTCCTTATCTTGTTTAACTTCCACTTTTATTTCCAATTTTTGAGCTCAAGAATTTAGAATTATAAATTTTCTTCTAAAAACTAATTTATCTATATTATAATGTTATACTTCATTAATCAGAAAATTAAATACACAAATAGTCAAAATGTTATTTTTTTTCTTATTTTTATTTTTACTAATGTGTTATAATTATAGGGACTGCTATATCCTTATGATTTTTAGGTCAAATTTGTAAATCATGTTGTTCAAATCTTCTGTAACTCTTAGTGAGTTTTATTACCAAGAAAGATATTAAAATTTTAAACTTTGATTGTAGATTTATCTATTTCTCCTTTAGTTATGACAGACTTCAGTTTATATATTTTGAGGCTACGTTGTTAGTACATATAAGTTTAAGGTTATTATATATTCCTGTTGAATTCCTTCTTTATCCCTTGTAATTTTCTCTGCCTGAAATTCTGCACTTTCTAATATTAGTATATTACAATAGTTTTTCTTAAGTTTGTATTTCCATGGCCTGTATTTTACCATTCTTTTCTTTTGAATCTTTTTGTTCTTTATAGTTAATGTTCATTTTTTATAAGCAATATATAGTTGGTTCTAATTCATTTTGTTTTATTTTAATCCAGACTGTAATCTTTGTCTTTTAATTAGAACATCTCCATTCACATTTAATGTAACTTCTGATATCTTTAAATTTATGGATATGAGAGTATTATTTGTTTCCTCTATATCCACTCTATATTTAATTATTTTTCTCACTTATTTTCTTTCCTTTGTATTAATCAAGTTA
Organism: Delphinapterus leucas; assembly: GCF_059928025.1. NCBI lineage: Eukaryota > Metazoa > Chordata > Mammalia > Artiodactyla > Monodontidae > Delphinapterus > Delphinapterus leucas. Next base: position 35,922,518 of record NC_143147.1, read on the forward strand.
TTTTTATTATTTTTTTTATCATTTTCCCTCTAATTGTTTGTGACATATATTCTGAGCTCTTCACTTATGATCATCTTGGAAATTATAGCATATATCCTTCTTATTAAGTTGTGTTTTAAAATATTTCCTTCTAGAAATGGAACTATTTTAACATGCTTTAACTCATTTTTTTTCAAGTTTACTTTTTGTCATTTAATTGTACATATATTTCTATGCTTTTAATAAATGAATATAAACAGTGAGCATTCATTTAAATTATTCATTTGTTTATTTTTTCTGGTGTTCTTAATCCTTCAGTCCTTTACCATGCATCTACTTGAGATCATTTCTCTTCTAGAATAATTCAAATGTATGAACATAAGAGTAGGTCTGTTGGTGATTTTTGCTCTCAGACTAAATATTTAGTCATTTCACCTTCATTTTTGAAATGTATTTTTTGTTGTTTGTAGAAGTTTTGGTTGACTATTATTCTATTTTTAAATATTTTGCACTTAAAAGATGTCATTTTTTTTGTTTTGTTTTACTCATTCTGCCATTTCTAGTAAAAAATAATTCTCCTTTGAAGGAACTCTTAAGTTTTCCTGCTTGTCTTTGATTATCAGCTTTGTTTTTTCTATGATGTGACAAGATGTGGTTTTCTTTTTTATTTATCTTTCTTATGTTTTGTAGAACTTTTTAATCTGTCATTTTTTGGGGGTCAGTTTTGGAAAATTATCAACATGTTCCCCCCCAAATACTACTTCTGTCTCTTTCTATCTCTTCTCTTTGGGCTTTAATTACAAATATGTTAGTAGTTTTCACTGTGTTTTACATATCTCATACTATTTATCTAGTTTTTATTCATTCAATCTGAACATTATCTAATGAACTTCATTTCACTAATCCTCTATTTCTCAACTATTAAACATATGCATTGAATTTTAAAATTTCAGCTTTTATTCTCATTTCTAGGATTTCCATTTGACTCTTTGAAAAATATATCTCTGATCTTTGCTGACATCTGGCTTACTTGTGGTCTTTTAATTATCTTTTTCTCTTTTGATTTCAGTTATTTGGTGCTTTTTGGTAGCATGTCTAGTAAGTTTTGATTGAATACTGGACATTATTTATGAAGTAATGTGGAAATTCTGGATGATGGTATGTTCCTTCAAAGAGGAGTTCTTGGGGCTTCCCTGGTGGCGCAGTGGTTGAGGGTCCACCTGCCGATGCAGGGGACATGGGTTCATGCCCCGTTCTGGGAGGATCCTGCATGCCACAGAGCGTCTGGGCCCATGAGTCATGGCCGCTGGGCCTGTGCGTCCAGAGCCTGTGCTCCGCAGCGGGAGAGGCCACGGCAGTGAGAAGCCCATGTACAGCAAAAAAAACAAAACAAAGAGTTATTTTTCTTTCTGAAGACTCATAAAGTAAGTGTATTGATCCATATTTCTGGTTTATCCTTAATTTTAGAGTATAATATGTCTGACACCTTAACTGAAATTCTTCACCTTTATGAAAACTTGTCTTCCCATAACTATGAGCTTGCTAAATTATCTGCTAAGTTTTAAAATCTCTTTTATACTGCTTTATGCTTTTTTTCCCTTTTGAATATTCTTCTATGCATGCGCAACTTTAGAATTAGCAAATATCTGAGGAAGAATCTGCACACAGAATATATGTCTCACTTCTCTATGGCTCCCCTTTCTCCATAATGAGCCCTGTTGGCTTTAGTAGGCCTGAACATCAATCTTGGGCTCCTATGAACCTGTGTCCTTATGAGACTGCACCAATATTTACTTGGCTACTGCTCTGTTTGAGCTTACTTTTCACACTCAGAAACAAGTAAGTGCCCCAACAGAAGTGCAGTGAATGTAATGACCATCTAAATGTAGTTGTTTTCTCTAAGAACTTTTTCTTTAAATACCTTTGTTTTTCAGTATATTCAGAGTTGTGCATCCATCACCACAAGTAATTTTAAAACATTTCATTACCCCCAAAAGAAACCCTGCACACCCTAGGCATCATCCATTAATCCTCCCACTCCCCAGCCCTAGGCAATGCATTCTATCTCTATAGCTCTCTGACTCTTTATGTCCTGACTTCCTTTTGTTTTTTGACCCTTCCCTAAACTGTTGTATTTGGGTGTTTTATTTAACTTTGCTGTGCCCTTAATAAGATAGCTTGCTACTCTATTTTGATGATTTGTTAATATAAATGGCATAAACAATGATTTATGCATTTTATACATGACTTTGTAGAAAAACTACATATCAATAACATTTCTTATAATAAATTCTAATCAATCTCAACCAAATTAAGGAGACTTTTATTCTATGTTAAGCTTAGCAAGTAAGGAAGAGCAGCATATCAACATAGTTATTTAATGGTACCCATTGCTGGAAAGTGGATACAAAGACTACAGGATAATATTGGATGTATCATTTGCCACATATATATATATATATATATATATATATATATACACACACATATGTATACACACACACAAGTGTGTATGTATATATACACATATATATGTTATTAGTGGCTTTTTATCTAGTTTTTGCTTATCTGTTACAGATTTAGCAATTGCGCACAAATGGTAAGTTCTGAGAGCAATTCACAGGTAGATTTTCTTAACTTTTCCATTGGAAAGGCTGTATAAACAAACTTATTTATGTTTGTGTACATGTACATACATATATATACACAGTTTTACAAGTATAATTATAAATTTTTCCCATGGATTTTTACATCTGCAGAACACAATTTAAAACCTCTCTTTTAGTAAAAAAAAACACTTGCTTGCTAGCTAGTCTTAGCATAATTGTTTCTGTTGAGTTGACATTCTTCCTTAACAAGTGCACCATTATACTTCCACTGACATAATTTTTTTTCTGAGAATATACATAGTACTTGAAATGATCTCAAAACACACAGCATAAAATTTAATAAGAACATTAGAAAATAAGATCTTATATAAATGAAAAAACTCAGAAAGTAAATTAATTGAGGTCCACTAAAAGAGAATTGCTAACAGTTCACAGAGATGCCCTGAAGTTAAAAAGGAAGATTGTAAATTAATGCTTTAATAAGATTGTTCAGAAAATGTCAGAGCTTCTAAAGTGAGAAAAGTAAATACTTTCAGTTCTTTGGAAACATTCATTTGCACACACAAAAGTTGACATGCTAATTACAAGCTATGCTTATCTAGTAATTAAAGTAGCTTTTCTTGTTTGTCCATTCTTGTAGTGGACAAACTTATTTTGAATTTCTGCATGAACTTGCACTTAATGAAACTGTTTTAAAAATACATAATAATTAAATACATAATTTCAAATTCTCCTTTGGGCAATTAATCTGTGATAGTAAGGTTTTACACTATTATTCTATTGATTTTCTCAGTAAAGTTATTTTTAACAATCTACATAATAAAATAGTATGAGAGTCCTAGATAAATATTTATGTGCTGGTTAAATGAATGAATGAATGATTTTTCCTTTTTAATTTGATTACTGATTTAAAATATTCTAATAGAAGAAACACAGTTTCTAGCATGTGTTGCTACTAAAAAAAATGTAAAATTATTATTCAAAGTGTAGAATATTATCCTCAGAGAAAACCTGTCATTTATGAATATTTTGTGCAATTCTTTCTATTCTCCAAAAGAGCAGCTGCTGATAGAAAATCTTAACATGTCTTTTTTTCTGAAATTTTTTTTTCCATATTTAAGGCATTTCCTTTCTAATCTTAAATAAAAGTAATCTCAGAAATTAAAAAGAAGGCAATGGCTTATAGAATATTGAACCAAATCAATAATTGAATATAAAAATTGGACAGACTCAGGCAGCCTTCTGTACCTGTGTGTTTGAGGTGATACTGAACATGTCAAAGCTAGAATACAAGAGCTTAAGTGGCAACAGAGGAAATGAATGAAATAATCAGGGTAGGAAAATGGGAGAAGACATCAAAGCAACAAGTACAGTGGGTTTTACCCTGAAATAATTAATTGAAAATAAAAGTTACAACATGGGACCAGTTAATATAGCATGTTGAGGTTTAGGTTTGTCATGAGGTTTGTGAGGACAAGAAAGAGAAGACTTCTTTGGGCCACATGAGCAAATCTAAATTGTTAATCTTATACAACTATCTGGACACAGTTCTAAATGCCAAGATTGGAACCAAGTGAGCTAAGTAAGTAACAATGCAGATTTAGAGTCAGATATTTTTTGTTTGTTGAAAGCTTTGCCACCTCATAGCTATGTGACTTCAAACAAGTAATTTGACTGTCTGCATCCTTCATTATTTTCAAATATGTTAAAAAAACAAAAGTCTGAAGAACACAACACTAATCATACAGAGTGATTTTGGAGAATCAGCATAAAAATTTTCAATAAAATAAGATTTTATTGATAATCTTCTATGTACCAGATGCTAAAGACAGAAAAATGGGTATATAACTGTCCCTGCCTTTAAAGACCTTATCATTTAAATGAGGAGACAAAGCCTTGTACAACTGAGAAATATATTAAAAAATGTGCTATCCTATATAAAAAGTGCTATGGGAATATAGTAGTTGGTAGCTAATTTAGCCAAAAGGGCAGGGGAAAACATCACAAAATGATTCATCCCTAAGTCTCAAATGAGAAAGGAGAAACCTGGTAGACCTAAAATGAAAGGATGGGACATTCAAAGCAGTAAATATGCTGAATACTTTGGTGTAATAAAAAGAAAATCAGCCAGAAGCCGGCTCAACATTGTCTTTTTCGATAAAATGTAGGCTCCTTGAGGGCAGGGGTAATTTCTTATTTAGTTTATATCATTAACATCTCCCAGGATCCCTGATGCTTTGTATGTACTCAACACTCATGTGCAGATATTTCTATTTTTCCATCAATTTTACCTAGCTAGAATAGGAGGAAAGTACATCTATCTTTGTTTAAAAAAATCTGTTTTGAGAAATCACTCTGTCCTATGGCAGAAAGTAAAATTTTTGTGTGAGCAGTCGTCACAAGTGAATGCCTGGTTTTCAGCATTTGCTTGGGCTGGCAAACAGTTGTTCTAGGGAAGGGGTCATCTCTTCACTCTGGCACCTACCTGGCCTCAGCTTTCCAACCTGACGTCTAGAAAGAAACTCCATGGCACACATGCTAATGCTATTCATTTGTCTTAGCCACAGGGCTCCCCAAGGTCCTTTGGCATCACTGTCACATCTCTGCTACCCTCAGCCCTACAGGAAAATACTTGACTCTTAGCTGCCACCTACCAGAGACCTGCCCTGAGGCTTTGTAGGTTTGGATTCAGCCATTACTTGGCCACATGCAGCTCTCTCTATACTTGTAGAGGAGTTGTCAGAATCTAGGAATCAAACCAGCAATCTGAACATAGGTTACCTCACTCCTTGGGTGCTTAAATCATTGCAGGGTTTTACTACTACCCTTTAGGAAATGGCTCAAAGGGAAGAGGACATAGATCATGCCTGTATCTCTCTTGTTTCCTCCTATTCAATAGCCCTTGGGATCTTATTTGGGCAGGCAGGCAGGAAAAACTCTGTTACAGAATTTACTTTATGCTTTAGAAAACCAAAAACTTGCCCTCTTGTACTTCTAAAATCCTTTTCTTGCAAGACCGTGTCTTTTATTGCCAGTTCTAAAAGTTTATTTAATACTTGAAAACAGTATTTTGACCCATTTCTTTTCCCCTGAATTTCTATGTTAATAACCCTCTCCTCAAATGTGTGATCCCATAATTTCCTAACTACTAGGGTAGGGACTGAGAGCACAAGAAAATGTATTTGAAGGGTGAGGGCCTTGAAGGAGAAGTTGTAGATACATCAGTCAATTACTCAGTATATTCCCACACATGCCCTTTCCCTAACTACTGAACTAAAAAGGACTAAAAGGCTGAGGGAAGAGACAATAACACTTCTAGTGATTCCTGTGTTCCCAGCACCTGAAACAGTACCCAGTACATAGGGGAAATTATTATTTGTTGAATAACAATTGTACAGAAGGTAGCTCAAATATTCCCCACCAACATAACTGTTCAGAAAAGCATACAGAGAGAAAAGGGTCAGAGGCAGAAATCTGAGAACACAAATATTTAAGGGATAGGATAGTGGAAAATTATCAGAGAAGAAAAATAAGAAGAGGTCAGAAATGTAGAAGGAAAACCAGGGGAAAAAATTGGTACAGAAAGCATGGGAAGAGAGAAATTAAAGGAGAGAGAGTACTTTACCATATTAAAAAAAAAAAAAAGGAGGGCTTCCCTGGTGGCACAGTGGTTGAGAATTCTGCCTGCTAATGCAGGGGACATGGGTTCGAGCCCTGGTCTGGGAGGATCCCACATGCCGCGGAGCAACTAGACCTGTGAGCCACAACTACTGAGCCTGCGCGTCTGGAGCCTGTGCTCCACAACAAGAGAGGCCGTGTCAGTGAGAGGCCTGCGCACCACGATGGAGAGTGGCCCCCCGCTTGCAGCAACTAGAGAAAGCCCTTGCACAGAAACGAAGACCCAACACAGCAAAAATAAATTAATTAATTAATAAACTCCTACGTCCAACATCTTCTAAAAAAAAAAAAAAAGGCAGTGATTGAATAGAATAAGGACATAAGAGCAGGTTGGTGGTTTTTGACAATGTGTGGGTCATTAATAACATTTGAGAGATCAGCTTGAGTGAAATGGTTGTTCCAGAAGTCATTTTGCAATGGGTTGAGGAGTCAGAGAGTAGCCTGGATAATTAGTGTGAAAGTGCTTCATAAATCCTAAACCACTTTACAAATGCAATTAGGATATACAGCTTGTTAGATTTAGGGCCTGGCAGTTGCTCATTCACCAAACTTTCTGAATTCTTTTTTTTTTTTCTTTCTTTTTTTTTTGGCATCAGGCACACACGCCCTAGGACTTTGGCAGAATATGTTATAATCTATGGAAAACTTAAGGAAACAGATGTTAAATTTTAACAGTTTTCTTGTACCTTAAACTAATATTTTTTCTATAATATGCCTCAGGTGTAAAAAAAAAAAAAATACACTATCATTAAACAATCTCCAAATACTCCCTACTGTTTCTTCCAAGTCATCTTCCTGTTGCCAGCTGCTTAGCAACTTCACCTTAGCTTCTTGAAAACTTCGGATTTGTTTACACAAAATTGATATAAATTTGAATATGGCTTTGACTCCATCCATGAAATTTGGATCAGAGTCTATCACTTCTCCATCCCTCACAATTGGATCCAATTGTATTACTTTCAATATCTCTTCTTCCTTGGCTTCTCTATCCCTAATTTCCATTTTGTATAGATTCCCTGTCAATCAAGTTAGCTTACTAGATATTACATGGACTTAAAATACAATTAATCATACTCTGAGAGGTTTCTTTCTTGACCTGAGCCCATACTTCTCAAAGAACCTTATTCTAACTCTCCTTGTAATAACACCTAATTGTCAAAACATTAATATAAAGGCACAAAATGAGCAGCTTTAAATTAGCTATATATAAAATGATTCAGAAAGTGATGGATTTAATGTATTAATATGTTTTTTAGAGAAAACACAACCAGATATTAATATTTAAAAGACACTGCCACTGTTTAAGCTTTTTCTACCAGAACCCTGTAACTTATCTGTTCAGCACAAGGATTGTTTATGAAGAAAAATAATCAAATTAAATAATTCTATAGTTATTTTTATTGGCCAAACAGTGACATCTATTGTTCAATGTTATATAAAATGGAATTTAAAAATCAGAAGCAATGCTATCCTTTTTACATGATTAGCTACAAAATAATAACTTTCTTAAATTTACTGTTTTACAATGGTAGTATCTAGAAATTTATTTTTAATTTAAAATCAAATCCAGCTGATTATTTAGGAGTTCTAACATTTAATCACTATTCAAAAGGTCCAGGATCTGTCTAGTTGCTAAAAACAGGGAGAGAGAAATAAGACAATAAAAATACAGAATACAATTCTTAAAGTTGCCTGCATTGTACAATAGATGTGTTTTTCTCCCCACAAATCACTCAAATACACACTATTGAAATCTGTGAAAGCCCAAGCTGAATTCTGAATTCAGGGCACGTTTCTGTTCTCATGCTTCATCTGTTGTCAATTAAATCTATGTATTTAGAAAGGTTGTTTACCATCTTAGCTAAAGTTTATTCTCTATAAAAGTATGGGGCTTTACCTGAAGGTGATCAGTTTCCTTCTAGCTCTTACTTGTCTCTAAGATGTCATTCACCACCATTTAATTAAGCAAAATTTTTAAAAGTGAGTCTCTATCTAAACAAGTCTCTTTCTAAAGGGAGTCATAAAAATTGAGATGATTTAGGGAAGAAAAGAGTTTAATTTTGTGAAGAAACATTTGTTAGATATATTTTAAAAAATAATTGGCCAATTCAATGAAAATGATTACACTTTTGATCATGTGTTAATACAACATTAATAATAAGCTCAGTTATCATCAACCTATAACAAAAGAAAAAAAAAAACAAAATATGGCCCTTTAAAGGAACCTGAACATGACACTATAAGCATTTTCCAGTGTACTGTATAACAGATAATGTTGCAAAGCACTAGAAACCAAAATCCTAATGTGACTTCAAAGAGCTTCGGAGCAGTGAATCAATATAGATTGTGAGATGCCCTGTTCACCTGAAGCCCTAGGGATTGCTAATGGAGAAGGAAAAATCGGATGCTGCCCAATGTTACCTGGAGTCCTTGCCCTTGAAAGCAGTATTTTCTTCTACCATCAACTATTGAACTTTTAATAAATTTCTGAAATAATAAAAATCATCAAACTAATAATCATCTTGGGGAAAAAGCATCCTTTGAAAATGTGAGACTCACAAAGTGTAATATTAGAGAATAACAATAAAACAAGCTTTTATTTAGTTTCCTTACTCTCTCAAAGCTTCTCTTTAAGTTAAAATAGAAATCTATACATTCATTTTTTCTATAAATATTTTGAGTTTGTATAACATTACAGCACTCAGTTGAGTGTGGTTGTTTCTTTCTGCTCACATGCAAATATGAAATTATATGCCAAAACTACTATTTCCTGCTCTGAGATCATGTAGAGGAAACATCTCACAGTCTCATGACATTCCTCACCCTCTGCTGAGGCATTTGACCAGGAAAATATTATAAATCCTATAAAACACAAGAGAGGGAGACTCAACAGCCAAGTAGTCAAGTCCCCATTGACATGTCCATGTGTGTAAAGAGCATTTGAGGTCAGAAGTTGGGCAGCACAGATCTATCTGAAGCACAGGGTATATGTAGTTTCTGGCTTCGCATCCTGCTATCTCCAAATATCTCCTTGTCCCCTATTTTAAACATTTACCATTCACAGGCAACCCTCAGATTGGTAGAACATATTTGCAAATGAAGCAACTGACAAGGGATTAATCTCCAAAATATACAAACAGCCCATGCAGCTCAATATCAACCCAATCAACCCAATCAGATAATGGGCAGAAGAAGACCTAAACAGATATTTCTCCAAAGAAGACATACAGATGGTCAAGAGGCACATGAAAAGATGCTCAACATCACTAATTATTAGAGAAATGCAAACCAAAACTACAAGGAGGTATTACCTCACACTGGTCAGAATGGCCACCATCAAAAAATATCTAGAAACAATAAATACTGGAGAGGGTGTGCAGAAAAGGTAACCCTTTTACACTGTTGGTGGGACTGTAAATTGGTACAGCCACTATGGAGAACAGTATGGAGCTTCCTTAAAAAACTAAAAATAAAAAAATCATATGGCCCAATAATCCCTCTACTGGGTATATACCCTGAGAAAGCCATGATTCTAAAATATACATGCACCCCAATGTTCATTGCAGCACTATTTACAATAACCAGGACATAGAAGCAACCTAAATATCCATCAACAGAGGAATGGATAAAGAAGTTATGGTACTTATATACAATGGGATATTACTCAGCCATAAAAAGGAACAAAATTGTGCCATTTGCAGAGACGTGGATGGACTTAGAGACTGTCATACAGAGTGAAGTAAGTCAGAAAGAGAAAAACAAATACTATATATTAACGCATATATGTGGAATCTAGAAAATGGTACAGATGAACCTATTTGCAAAGCTGAAAGAGAGGCACAGATGTAGAGAACAAACGTATGGACACCAAGTGGGTAAGGGGGGATGGGATGAATTGGGAGATTGGGATTGACTTATATACACTGCTATGTATAAAATAGATAACTAATGAGAACCTACTCTATAGTACAGTGAACTCTACTCAGTGCTCTGTGGTGACCTAAATGGGAAGGAAATCCAAAGAAGGGGGATATATGCATACATATAGCTGATTTACTTCACTGTACAGCAGAAACTAACACAACATTGTAAAGCAACTATACCCCAATTAAAAAAATAAAAAAAATTGACCATTCACTTTATGATTGACAATCATAACAATCAAATTAACAGAACAGTTGCAAAATGTTTAGTTTAGGCTTAATGTGTCTCTTTTTAGCCAACTTAAATTCACGCCTACCGGAGAACTGAAAATTTGGTTCTCAGATTTTGTCAATGAAAGAAGATTCTAACTTTGAGGATAGTTAAATATTGTAATGAAACACAGTGAATGCCATAAGGCAATAGCAAGATTTTCATAGGGAGACAATATTGGGTACATAGAATACATGATCAAAATTAAAGAATGTATCTATTTGGCAGACCTAGTGCAGTTACTGTCTACTGCCAAGGTTTCCACTACCGATGCAAAAAGAAAATGTCCTCGCATATCCTGTTTGTCTGATTGGGCAGCCAAGATTGGATAGGAGACTACAGAGAAAAACATGGTAATACAAGGAAAAATATGGAGAGATAATTTTTGCAACTCAGAAATAACCTTGTAAACAGTGAAGATCCTGTTTTATTCCAAACAAGAATCCAAAATTTTAGTTAAAAATTAAAGTAAAAAGAAAAGCATATGGATTTACCTGGTGGTCCACTGGTTAAGGATCTGCCTTCTAATGCAGGGGACATGGGTTCGATCCCTGGTCTGGGAACTAAGATCACATATGCCATGGGTCATTTAAGCCCATGTGCCACAGCTACTGAGCCCACACACCACAACTAGAAAGAAGCCCACACACTGCGACCAAGAGCCCGCACATCACAATGAAAGATCCCATGTGCAGCAACTAAGACCCAATGCAACCCAAAATAAATAAACAAATAAATAGATGAATAAATAAATTTAAAAAGTATAATGCCATATTATTCCTTATCATTGTCACAGGGTCAAATAAAACTGGTTACAGAAGCAATGTAGCTGTCATCAAAACACCACTTTTTTTTTTTTTTAATGCTTAAGGTATGAAAGAATTTGCACATACAAAGGCAGGACCTCAAGCAGGTATATCTTAAATGAGACTCCAGAAAACTAGGGAGACAAATTTTGACCTGATTCTTTTTTTTGGAATTTTATTTCCATTTGCATGGAGTATCTTTTTCCGTCCCCTCATTTTCAGTCTGTATGTGTCCCTAGGTCTGAAGTAGGTCTTTTTTAGACAGCATATATATGGGTCTTGTTTTTGTATCCATTCAGCAAGCCTGTGTCTTTTGGTTGGAGCATTTAATCCATTCAATTTTAAGGTAATTATCGATATGTATGTTCCTATGACCATTTTCTTAATTGTTTTGTGTTTGTAGGTCCTTTTCTTCTCTTGTGTTTCCCACTTAGAAAAGTTCCTGTAGCATTTGTTGTAGAGCTGGTTTGGTGGTGCTGAGTTCTCTTAGCTTTTATTTGTCTGTAAAGCTTTTCATTTCCCCATCAAATCTGAATGAGACCCTTGCCGGGTAGAGTAATCTTGGTTGTAGGTACTTCCCTTTCATCACTTTAAGTATATAATGCCAGTCCATTCTAGCTTGTAGAGTTTCTGCTGAGAAATCAGTTGTTAACCTTATGGGATTTCCCTTTTATGTTATTTGTCATTTTTCCTTTGCCGCTTTCAATAATATTTCTTTGTCTTAATTTTTGCCAGTTTGATTACTATATATTTCAGCATGTTTCTCCTTGGGTTTATCCTGTAAGGGACTCGCTGTGCTTCCTGGATTTGGGTGGCTATTTCCTTTCTCATGTTATGGAAGTTTTCAACTATAATCTCTTCAAATATTTTCTCAGGTCCTTTCTCTCTCTCTTCTCCTTCTGGAACCCCTATAATGTGAATGTTGTGGTATTTAATGTTGTCCCAGAGGTCTCTTAGGCTGTCTTCATTTCTTTTCATTCTTTTTTCTTTATTCTGTTCCACAGCAGTGAATCCCACCATTCTGTCTTCCAAGTCACTTATCCGTTCTTCTGCCTCTGTTATTCTGCCGTTGATTCCTTCTAATGTAGTTTTCATTTCAGTTATTTTATTGTTCATCTCTGTTTGTTTGTTCATTAAGTCTTCTAGGTCTTTGTTAAACATTTCTTTCATCTCCTTGATCTTTGCCTCCATTCTTTTTCCGAGGTCCTGGATCATCTTCACTATCATTATTCTGAATTCTTTTTCTGGAAGGTTGCCTATCTCCCCTTCATTTAGTTGCTTTTCTGTGGTTTTATCTTGTTCCTTCATCTGGTACATAGCCCTCTGCTTTTTCATCTTGTCTATCTTTCTGTGAATGTGGTTTTTGTTCCACAGGCTGCAGGATTGTAGTTCTTTTTACTTCTGCAGTCTGCCCTCTGGTGGATGAAACTATCTAAGTGGCTTGTGTAAAACACCACTTCTTGACTTCTACTGAGGTTTTGACTTTCTCATTATGTAAAAGATATGGATAGATTGTTCTCATAATATTTTCTATTAAATTAATTATTTCAGTATGTTTTGGGCATGGGAAAAATTGTGATTTTGCCTTGAAAATTCAACCAGAATTTTTAAGAAAATCATTTTATAATATCATTTTAACATTCCATTTCATGTATCACATTATATCTTACACTAGTACTACGAGGTTCATTAGTAATGGTTTTAGTCAGACTTCCCCAGAATCAGTTCCTGAGATGAGATTTTGTATACAAAATATAAAGTAAGGAAACCATCCCAAGGAAGTGAAAAGCTGAGCAATGTTGCAATATCTGGATTAAAAAAAAAACAACAAAAACAAGTTAGAGGGTAGCTTTAATGTCACCTGCACAGGCATTTTAGAGTATAAGTTATGACTCAGAATTCTACTAGCTTGAGGTAAAGGATGTGAACTTCCTTATACCCACTGCCTCCAACAATGACTAGGCATCTTCAAGGGGAATGTAATTTTCCAGGTAACTGTCTCCTCACCATTTGTGGGCAAGATAGATTACAGTAGCCCAAGGGCAGTCTTTTGCTCACTGCTGTAAACCAAAGCACACAGAAGCTGGGAGTGGGGAGGGGGTCTTCAAAACAGTATTTTAAAAATTGAGCCAAAGATATATGAGTGGAGCACAAACATTGTACACCACAGTCAGGTTTTACTGTCATGCTAAAAGATTAGAAAATAGAAGTTCAGAAAGGAAATATGATTTACATACAGACATCCCCAGATAAAAGTGTAAAACTGATGATGCAAGACCCTGGCTGTAAATCCTATGTTCCTCTTGCTGTTCCCCTCCTCCCCACCTTTCATCATGTTACATGATAGTGTTATTTATTTTCATAATTAACATATAACCTTATAATAAAAAAGACCTGATATTTTATAGCATGCTACACATTTCTGATTATTTTGAATATTTTATTTTTCTTCACATATGTAGTTTTATATCCAGTTAAACCAGAGGGCATAAACATAGGGTTCTTGCATATAATATAAATCAGTGAATCAGAACAGATGAGAAAACCAGTAAAGAACTGAACCTCTCTGGAAAGTTGCTGCCTGTGTAAAGGAGGAAGCCACTTTTCAGATCCAGATTATTGTTGCTGAGAGGAATAAAGATCCAGTGTTGCTAGATCTTCCAGTTTTCATGCTCAGCCAGAGATCAGGATGTTTCACATACAGTCTCCAAATCTCTAAATTCTGGTAACTGACCAACCCTTCAGCCATCCCCATTTTTTTTTTCAGTGGGAGCAAATTCTGTACAAGTTACAAAATACATACTCCTGTTACACTTGAGGTGCCATTTTATTCCTTTGGTATATGCCAGCAGGGTTGGTACAGCTTAAAGTATGTACTCATCTAGTCATTCAAATTAAAACAATTTTGAACTATGATGCTGGCCAAACGAAACTTTAAAAGAATAGGATTTAATTTGTGGGTCTTGAGTTTAGGATCTCTAAATTAAACTAGTGTTTCCATGAACTGTAAATGTTGTTTAATTCAATCATAAGAAATAGTTTCTTTTAAAGCAAATTAAGGTGTTTTTTTTGTTTGTTTGTTTGTTTTTTTGCCTTTTGAATGTTGGCATGTACTAAAAATGAGAGTGGAAGGTTTCAAAATTCTTTAATGTTATTCTAAATTCTGTCAAAGTGAGTCCACTCTGACGAAAGCAGTAACTTGCAACCTCATGACACCCAAAGTTTTCATTAACAATAGTTCTAACACTACCTCTATTATCCTGGAATAAAATTCTTAGGGTGCTATCACATAGCAACACATGTAAGTTATAATCAGTATAAAGCCTTAACTCTAACATACAAGAAAGAGAAGACAAAACTAACTTATAGTTAAATAATATGTATTTCTTTTTTATGGAATTAGAGTTGATTTACAATATTTTTTGTTTGTTTTTTTGTGGTACGTGGGCCTCTCACTGCCGTGGCCCCTCCCGCCACGGAGCACAGGCTCCGGACGTGCAGGCCGAGCGGCCAAGGCCCACGGACCCAGCCGCTCTGCAGCACATGGGATCCTCCCGGACCAGGGCACGAACCCACGACCCCCGCATCGGCAGGCGGACCCCCAACCACTGCGCTACCAGGGAAGCCCCATTTATAATATTTTGTTAATTTCAGGTGTATGCATAGTGATTCAGTAGTTTTGCAGATTATACTCCATTATAAACTATTACAAGATAATGGATATAATTCCCTGTGCTGTACAGTATAGCCTTGTTGCTGATCTATTTTATATACAGTAGTGTATATTTGTTAATTCCATACCCCTAATTTGGCCCTCCCCCTTTTCCCTCTCTCTTTTGGTAACCACAAGTTTTTTTCTATATTATGGTTCTGTTTCTGTTTTGCATATACATTCATTTGTATTATTTTTTAGGTAAGTTATATCATACAGTACTTGTCTTTGTAGGACTTATTTCACTAAGCATAATATTCTCTGAGTCCATTCACATTGCTGCAAATGGCAGTACTTCATTATTTTTTATGGTTGAGTAATATACCACTGTGTGTATATATACACACAATTATATATATATATATATAATATATATATACTAACTTATAGTTAAATAATATGTATTATATATATTACATATATATATATGTAATATATATATATATATTCTTAAGCCAAGTATCTGTTGATGGGCCCTTTGGGCTGCTTATATGTTTCAGCTATTGTAAATAGTGCTGCTATGAACATTGGGGTGCATATAACTTTTCAAATTAGTGTTTTCATTTTTCCAGATACATACCAAGGAGTGGAATTGTTGCATCATATGGTAGTCTTATTTTTTAGTTTTTTGAGGCATCTCCATACTGTTTTCCAAGTGACTGTACCAATTAACATCCCACCAACCATATACCACATCCTCTCCAACATTTGTCATTTGTAGACTTTTTGATGATAGCTATTCTGACAGGTGTGAGGTGATATCTCATTGTTGTTTTGATTTGCATTTCTCTAATAATTAGCAATGTTGACCACCTTTTCATGTACCTGTTAGCCATTTGTATGTCTTCTTGGGAGGAATGCCTATTCAGGCCTTTGCTCATTTTTTATTAGATTGTTTGTTTTTTTGATATTGAGTTGTATGAGATGTTTGTGTATTTTGGATATTAACTCTCCATTTGTCTCATCATTTGCAATTATTTTCCTCCATTCCATATGTTGTCTTTTCATCTTAATGCTTTCCTTGGTTGTGCAAAAGCTTTTAAGTTTAATTATGTCCCATTCATTTATTTCTGCTTCTATTTATTTTGACTTAGGAGACTGATCCAAGAAAATATTGCTAAGATTTATGTAAAGGAGTTTTCTGCCTATGGTCTTTTCTAGGAGTTTTACGGTTTCAGGTCTTACACTTAGGTCTTTAAACCATTTTGAGTTTATTTTTGTATATGGTGTGGGGAAACATTCTAATCTCATTGTTTTACCTGTGGTTGTCCAGTTTTCCCAGCACCACTTGTTGAGAGACTGTTTTTCTCCATTGTATAGCCTTGCCTCTTTTGTCATAGATTAATTGACAATAGGTATGTGGGTTTATTTCTGGGCTCTCTACTTTGTTCCATTGATCTATTTGTCTGTTTTTGTGCCAATGTCATGCTGTTTGGATTACTGCAGCTTTGTAGTATTGGTCTGAAGTCTGGGAGGGTCATACTTCCAGCTTTATTCATTTTTTTCTCAAGATTGATTTAGAAATTCAGGGTCTTCTGTGTTTCCATAGAAATTTTAGAGTTATTGGTTCTAGTTCTGTGAAAAATGTCATGGATATTTTGATAGGGATTGAACTAAGTCTGTAGATTGCTTTAGGTAGTATGGCCATTTTAACAATATTAATTCTTTCAATCAAAAAGCACTGGATATTTTTCCATTTCTTTGTATCATCTTCAATTTCCTTCCTCAATATTTTAGTTTTCAGAGTATAGGTTTTTCACCTCCTTGATTAAATTTATCACTAGGTATTTTATTTTTTGATGCAATTTTAAATGGAATTATTTTTTACTTTCTCTTTCTGATATTTCATTATTAGTGTACATAAGTGCAACAGATTCTGTATATTAATATTATTTTCTGCAACCTTGTTGAATTCATCTATTAATTCTAATTGCTTCTGGGTGGAGACTTTAGAATTCTCTATATATTGTGTTATGTCATCTGCAAATAAGGACAGTTTTACCTCTTCCCTTCTAATTTGAATAACTTTTTTTTTTCCTTATCTGATTGCTGTGGCCAGAACTTCTAATACTATGTTAAATAGAAGTAGCAAGAGTGACCATCACTGTATTGTTCCTGAATTTAGCAGGAAGACTTTCAGCTTTTGATCAATGAGCATTAAGTTGGCTGTGGATTTGTCATAAATGGCATTTATTATGTTGAGATATGTTCACTCTATAGCCACTATGATGATATTTTTTATCATGAATGGATGTTGAAATTGTTCAAATGCTGTTTCTGCATCTACTGAAATGATCATGTGATTTTTATACTTACTTTTGCTAATGTGATGTATCATATTGATTAATTTGTGAATGTTGAACCATCCTTGTGACCCTGGAATAAATCCAGCTTGATCATGGTGCATGATCCTCTTTATGTACTGTTAATTTCAGTTTGCTAATATTTTGTTGAGGATTTTTGCATCTATATTTATCAAAGATATTGGCCTATACTTTTATTTTTTGTAGTGCCCTTGTCTGGTTTTGATATCAGGATAATGATGGACTGTAGAATAAATTTAGATGTACTCCCTCCACTTCAATTTCTTTGGAATAGTTTGAGAAAGATAGGTATTTGTTTTTCTTTATATGTTTGGTAGAATTCCCCTGTGAAAACATCTGGTCCTGGGCTTTTGTTTGCTGGGAGTTTTTGCATTATGAATTCAATTTCATTTCTAGTAATCAATCTCTTCAAATTGTCTGTAGCTTGTTGACTCAGTCTTGGCAGACTGTATGTTTCTAGAAATTCATCTATTTCTTCTAGGTTGTCCAATTTGTTATCATATAACTGTTCATGGTATTCGCTTATGATTTTTTGTATCTCTATAGTATCAGTTATATTTCTCCTCTTTCATTTCTTATTTTGCTTATTTGGGTCCCTTCTCTTCTTAGAAAACAACTCTTGGTTTCATTGATGTTTTCTGTGTTTTTTTTAATCTTTATTTTATTTATTCCTCTCTGATCTTTATTATTTCCTTCCTTCTGCTGACTTCAGGTTTTGTTTGTTCTTCTTTTTCTAATCATTTTAGGTGGTGAATTAGGTTGTTTATTTGAGATTTTTCTTGTTTCTTGAGGAAGGCCTGTATTACTATGAGCTCTCTTAGAACTTCATTGGCTGGTTCTCATACATTTTGGAAACTTGTGTTTCCATTTTCCTTTGCCTCAAGGTATTTTCTGATTCCCTCTTAGATTTCATTGTTGACCCATTGTTTTTTTAGTAGCATATTGTTTAGTCTCCACATATTTGCTCTTTTCACAGTTTTCTTTTTGTTGTTGATTTCTAGTTTCATAACATCATTGTCAGAAAAATGCTTGATATAATTTATTTTCTCTTAAATTTGTTGAGGCTTGTTTTGTGACCTTGTATGTGATCTATCCTGGAGGATGTTACATATGCACTGGAAAAGAATGTGTATTCTGCTGGATTTGGATGTAACGTCCTGTAGATATCAATTATGTCCAACTGGTATATTGTCATTTAAGACCACTGTTGCCTTATTGATTTTCTGTCTTGTTAATCTGTCCATTGCTATCAGTGTGGTATTAAACTCTCCTACTATTATTGTTGATATCTCCCTTTATGTCTGTTAGTATTTGCTTTATATATTTATGTGCTCCTGTATATGTTAAGGAGTGTAATATCCTCTTCTTGTATTGACCCCTTTATCATTATATATTGCTCTTCTTTGTCTTTTGTTTTGGCCTTTGTTTCAAAGTCTGTTTTGTCTGATATAAGTATTGCTACTCTCATTTTCTTTTCTTCTCCATTTGCATAAAATATCTTTTTTCCCATCCTCTCACTTTCAGTCTGTGTGTGTCTTTAGCTCTTAGGGAATCTCTTGCAGACACCATATTGAAAGGTCTTTTTTTATTTTTTAATCCAATTAGCCACCCTAAATCTTTTGATCAGAGTATTTAGTCCTCTGACGTTTAAAGTAATCACTGATAGATATGTACATGCTGTCATTTTATTACTTGTTTTCCAGTTGTTTTTGTAGTTCTTCACTGTTCATATCATTTTTTGTTTCTTTCATTGTGGGTTGTTGATGATTTTCTTTTGTAGTATGCTTGGGTTCCTTTTTTTTCCTGTCTATCTACTGTAGGTTTTTGATTTATGGTCACAGTGGGGTTCATATATATTGACCCATAATTTTAGCTACTTGATTTAAACTATTAGTCATTTACATTCAAACATATTCCAAAAGATCTACATTTTTACTCTTCTCCCCCACATTTTGTATTTATGATGTCATATTTTATATCTTCATGCCTATTCCCTTTATTGTTTATTGTAGTTATAGTTGCTTTAACAATTTTTTGTCTTTTAATATATGTCACTGGTTTATTTAAGTGATCTTCAGTCCTTACTATATATTTGCCTCTCCTACTGGGATTTTTCCTATAGATTTTTTGCTTCTTTTCCATTTAAAGATGACCTTTCAACATTTCCTTTATGGTGGGTTTTATGTTGCTAAATTCTTTTAGTTTATTCCTGTCTGAGAAGCTCTGTATCTCTCCTTCTATTCTAAATGATCTTGCTGGATAGAGAATCCTAGGTTGCAGATTTTTTCACTTTCAGCACTTTGAATATATTATGCCACTCTCTTCTGACCTGTAAAGTTTCTGCAGAGAAATCAGCTGATAGCCTCATGAGGATTCCCTTGTGTATGACTGTTTGTTTTTCTCTTGCTGCCTTTAGAATTCTCTTTTTATCATTTACTTCTGGCATTTTAATTATGATATGTCTTGGTGTGGGTATGTTTGTGTTCATCTTGTTTGGGACCCTCTGTGCTTCCTCTACCTGTATATTTGTTTCATTCTTTAGGTTTGGTAAGTTTTTAGCCATAAGTTTTTCAAATATATTTTTGATACCCTTCTCTCTCTCTCTTCTCCTTCTGGAACCCCTATAATGCAAATGTTGGCACATTTGATATTATCCCAGAAATCTCATATGATGCACTAGTTTTTTATTTCATTTGTCTTTGTGTCTGTTATTCTATTTGGGTGATTTCCTTTAGTCTATCTTCCAGATCACTTATGCATTCTAGTAATATGTATTTTTATGTTTAAGTGCTTGGAACTGACTATACTAGATTTAATTAACTAGTTGATGTTTCCACCATATATAAAAAGTAGCCATTCATATGTCAGCTACAAATAAAAACCAATAATCTTCTGGGCACACATGACCTGAATTTCAATGCATTGTTCTCAGTAAAATATTTTCCAAAATATCAAATAGTTATTGGTATAAATTTCCAAAAATATAAATAAAGCATATTCTTCCCTTGATTTTCACACTTGTTAAGTATTTGAAAAATGTAATATATATTAAAAAACTAGCAAAAATATCTGGATTTATATGTAAAAATGAGTTAGGTTCTGGACTCAGATAGCTGTTATTACATTTGTAAACTACATGGTTGGCCATTAGAACATCTGAAAGTCATACAGAACATTCTTCATTATGTTCACTGTCTCTTACATTGAAGGGGATCTAGCAACCCTGGTCCCGTCCTACTAAGTGTTAGTGAAGTTTTCCAATAATTGTGACAACTCAGAGTCTTCCAGAGATGTCCAAATTGTTCCCTAAGGATCAGTACTTTTCTCTTGAGAGCCAACATTCTAAAGTCGTCATGAAGACAGAAGCCAGATGATTAAACTAACAAA
Organism: Delphinapterus leucas; assembly: GCF_059928025.1. Classification (NCBI taxonomy): domain Eukaryota; kingdom Metazoa; phylum Chordata; class Mammalia; order Artiodactyla; family Monodontidae; genus Delphinapterus; species Delphinapterus leucas. The sequence goes on from NC_143147.1 coordinate 35,943,207, forward strand.
AAAAAAAAGTGTTGAATGAAGCAGATGATATAGAATTCACTTTTTTTCCAAATGAAAGCTAACGTGGTACCCAGGAGAGAGTACAATTTTGAACTCAGTATCAGCCAAAGTTGGCCAGTCCTAAGCAAAGGGCAAAATAATAATTTATTATCCATAAGGTGTTCTGTTGGTCACCTCAGGCTGAAAAAGCAGTAGACTAAAACACTCTTTGTGACCATGGTTATTACACATTAGATGTAATAAAGGTCCAGATAAATTAGGCCAAAGTCTTTCTCTTACTCAAACACTTTCATTCAGAGTTCTGACATGTGCCACTTTCTTCAATGCAGAGATAACCAAATACCCTATTTAGTTGAAATGATGATGACTTATGGTATAGGTGGACTTTAAAAACATGTATCATTGCTTTTAAAATTTTGAAGATATTAGCCAGTGATGATGACATCACCAATTTATGTATGAACACAGGACTAGAAATTAAACTGGAGCTCAGATTTTTCAAACAATTTGCAGATCACAGGCTCTGGTACATTGTATTTTAAGGTAAATAATAAATAAATGTCTATTTTAGGACTTTTTGTATCAAATAATTTTGAACAAATAGGAAAACATATCATTCTGAAATATAGTAACACAATGATACTGTCTGGAAAATTTGAAGCAGGACTCTGCTTTTAAAATATTGATAGAACTGTTTCCAATAAGAGTACAAGAAAATATTGAAAAAGAAAAAGAAACTAGCTTCTTCAGTCTTACTAAATGACAGAGGGAGAGACATGAATGTATTCTCAAATCATCTTGCTAGCAAAAACAAACATTGTTGAACCAAACAAAATTACAAGAAAAGTAATAATAGCTAAGGGATGGGAGGGTTATCTAAACTAATTGTTGAGCTAATAAAGCTCAATAATCATAGAACATAGAAAACACCAATTTATTAAATAAACTGTGTAGCCATTTGAAGCGAGGCTAGAAATGTCATATTATGAGGTTACTGGGAAAATACAAAAAGTAAAGAATTTGTTATGGGAAAATCAATTTTAGTACCTAAGCAAATATTCTCCGTATATTCAGTATATATATTTTCCAATTTTCTTCTCATCCCTCCTCAGAGTTAGCAATCAAAATAAATTTCTTTGACAATATTGTTGGCTGATGGTTCTTACAAATTAATTGAGAAGCTAAAGAGTCAAGATTATACTCCTTACTCAACCCCTAACACATGAAATATTGGGCAAGACATTTAATAACTCTCATCACCAAAATGAATTTAATTATTTTTAAAAATCTTTACCTCATAATATTTTATATTATTTCACTAAAGATTACATAAGTAAAGCATCAATAACCATATTGTTTTAATTCACCAGAAGTGTATTATCAAGAAGCTACTCAGATTGGTTCAAGATGGAGGAGTAGAAGGATGTGCTCTCACTCCCTCTTGCAACAGCACCAGAATCACAACTAACTGCTGAACAGTCATCAACAAGAAGACACTGGAATTCACCAAAAAAGATACCCCACATCCAAAGACAAGGGAAAAGCCACAATGAGATGGTGGGAGGGGTGAATCACAATAAAATCAAATCCCATAACTGTTGGGTGGATGACTCACACACTGGAGAACACTTATACCACAGAAGTCCACCAACTGGAGTGAAGGATCTGAGCCACATGTCAGGCTTACCAACCTGGGGGGCCAAAAATGGGAGAAGAAATTCCAGGAGAATCAGACTTTGAAGTCTAGTGAGGTTTGATTGCAGGACTTCAACAGGACTGGGGGAAAAAGAGACTTCACTCTTGGAGGGCACACACAAAGTAGTTTGTGCATTGGGACACAGGGGAAGGAGCAGTGACCCCATAAGAGACCGAACCAGACTTACCTGCTAATGTTGGAGGGTCTCCTGCAGAGGCAGGGGGTGGCTGTGGCTCACTGTGGGGACAGGGACACTGGCAGCAGAAGTTCTAGAAAGTACTCCTTGGCATGAGTCCTCCCGGAGTCCACCATTAGCCACAACAAAGAGCCTGTAGCCTCCAATGCTGGGTCGCCTCAGGCCAAACAACTAACAAGGAGGGAACTCAGCCCCACCCATCAGCTGAAAAGTGGTTTAAAATTTTACTGGGCTTTGCCCACCAGAGTAACACCCAGCTGTACCCACCACTACTCTCTCCCATCAGGAAACTTTCACAAGCCTCTTAGATAGCCTCATCCACCAGAGGGCAGACAGCAGAAGCAAGAAGAGCTAAATCCTGCAGCCTGTGGAACAAAAACCACATTCACAGAAAGATAAACAAAATGAAAAGGCACAGGACTATGTACCAGATGAAGGAACAAGATAAAAGCTCAGAAAAACAACTAAATGAAGTGGAGACAGGCAACCTTCCAGAAAAAGAATTCAGAATAATGGCAGTGAAGATGATCCAGGACCTCAGAAAAAGAATGGAGGCAAAGATCAAGGAGATGAAAGAAATGTTTAACAAAGACCTAGAAGACTTAATGAACAAACAAACAGAGAGGAACAATAAAATAACTGAAATGAAAACTACACTAGAAGGAATCAATTGCAGAATAATGGAAGCAGAACAACGGATAAGTGACCTGAAAAACAGAATGGTGGGATTCACTGCTGTGGAACAGAATAAAGAAAAAAGAATGGAAAGACATGATGACAGCCTAAGAGACCTCTGGGACAACATTAAATGCAACAACATTAACATTATAGGGGTCCCAGAAGCAGAAGAGAGAGAGAAAGGGCAGGAGAAAATATTTCAAGAGATTACAGTCAAAAACATCCCTAACATGGGAAAGGAAATAGCCACACAAATCCAGGGAGTGCAGAGAGACCCAAGCAGTATATAACAAAGGAGAAACATACTGAGACACATAGTAATCAAACTGACAAAAATTAAAGAAAAAGAAAAATTATTAAAAGAAACAAGGGAAAACTGACAAATAACATACAAGGGAATCCCCATAAGGTTAACAGCCGATTTCTCAACAGAAACTCTACAAGTCAGAAGGGAGTGGCACGAGATATTTAAAGTGATGAAAGGGAAGAACCTACAACCAATATTACTCTACTCAGCAGGGGTCTCATTCAGATTTGATGGATAAATCAAAATCTTTACAGACACACAAAAGCTAAGAGAATTCAGTACCACCAAACCAGCTCTACAACAAATGCTAAAGGAACTTCTCTAAGTGGGAAACACAAGAGAAGAAAAAGACTTACAAAAACAAACCCATAACAATTAAGAAACTGTTAATAGGAACACACATATCGGTAATTACTTTAAACGTGAATGGATTAAATGCTCCAACCAAAAGACACAGGCTCGCTGAACAGATACAAAAACAGACCCACATATATGCTGTCTACAAAAGACTTACTTCAGACCTAGGGACACATACAGACTGAAAGTGAGGGGATGGAAAAAGATATTCCATGCAAATGGAAATCAAAAGAAAGCTGGAGTAGCAATAGTCATATCAGTTAAAATGGACTTTAAAATAAAGAATGTTACAAGAGACAAGGAAGGACACTACATAATGATCAAGGGAACAATCCAAGAAGAAGATATAACAATTATAAATATATATGCTCCCAACATAGGAGTACCTCAATACATAAGGCGACTGCTAACAGCTATAAAAGAGGAAATCAACAGTAAGACAATAATAGTGAGGGACTTTAACATCTCACTTATACCAATGGACAGATCATCCAAACAGAAAACTAATAAGGAAACAGAAGATTTAAATGACACAAAGAGACCAGAGAGATTTAATTGATATTTATAGGACATTCCCTCCAAAACCAGCAGATTACAATTTCTTCTCAACTGCACATGGAACCTTGTCCAGGATATATCACATCTTGGGTCACAATCAAGCCTCAGTAAGTTTAAGAAAATTGAAGTCATCTCTAGCATATTTTCTGACTACAATGTTATGAGATTAGAAATCAATTACAGGGAAAAAGATGTAAAAAACACAAAAACATGGAAGCTAAACAATATGTTACTAAATAACCAAGAGATCACTGAAATAATCAAGCAGGAAATCAAAAATAAATACCTTGAGACAAATGACAATGAACACACAATGACCCTAAACCTATGGGCTGCAGCAAAAGCAGTTCTAAGAGGGAAGTTTATAGCTATACAAGTCTACCTCAAGAAACAAGAAAACTCTTAAATAAAAAAATATAACCTTACACCTAAAGGAACTAGAGAAAGAAGAATAAACAAAACCCAAAGTTAGTAGAAGGATAGAAATTGTAAAGATCAGAGCAGAAATAAGTGAAATAGAAACAAAGAAAACACTAGCAAGTATCAATAAAACTAAAAGCTGGTTCTCTGAGAAGATAAACAAAATCGATAAGCCATTAGCCAGACTCATCAAGAAAAAGGGGAGAGGACTCAAATCAATAAAATTTGAAATGAAAAAGGAGAAGTTACAACAGACACCGCAGAAATACAAAATGTCATAAGAGACTACTACAAGCAACTGCATGCCAATAAAATCGACTAGCTGGAAGAAATGGACAAATTCTTAGAAAGGTATAACCTTCCAAGACAAAACCAGGAAGAAATAGAAAATATGAACAGACCAATCACAAGTAATGAAGTTGAAACTGTAATTTAAAATCTTCCAACAAACAAAAGTCCAGGACCAGATGGCTTCACGGGTGAATTCTAGAAAACATTTAGAGAAGAGTGAACATCCGTACTTAAAGCCTTCCAAAAAATTGCCGAGACAGGAACACTCCCAAATTCATTCTATGAGGCCACCATCACCCTGATACCAAAACCAGACAAACTTACTACAGAAAAAAAAATTACAGACTAATATCACTGATGAATATAGATGCAAAAATCCTCAACAAAATACTAGCAAACAGAATGCAACAACACATTAAAAGGATCATACACCATGATAAAGTGAGATTTATCCAGGTATGCAAGTATTCTTCAATATACGCAAATCAATCAATGTGATACACCATATTAACAAATTGAAGAATAAAATCCATATGATCATCTCCATAGATACCTAAAAAACTTTTGACAAAATTCAGCACCCCTTTCTGATAAAAACTCTCCAGAAAGTGGGGATAGAGGGAACCTACCTCAATATAATAAAGGCCATATATGACAAAGCCACAGCAAACATCATTCTGAATGGTGAAAAATTGAAAGCATTTCCTCTAAGATCAGGAACAAGACAAGGATGTTTACTCTCATCACTATTACGCAACACAGTTTTGGAAGTCCTAGTCATGGCAATCAGAGAAGAAAAAGAAATAAAAGGAATACAAATTGGAAAAGAAGAAGTAAAACTGTCACTGTTTGCCAATGACATGATACTATAGATAGAGAATCCTAAAGATGGCATCAGAAAACTGCTAGAGCTAATCAATGAATTTGGTAAAGTAGCAGGATACAAAATTAATGCACAGAAATCTCTTACATTCCTATACACCAATGATGAAAAATCTGAAATTAAGGAAACACTCCCATTTACCATTGCAACAAAATGAATAAAATATGAAGGAGTAAACTTACCTAGGGAGACAAAAGACCTGTATGCAGAAAACTATAAGAGACTGATGAAAGAAATTAAAGATGAGACCAACAGATGGGGAGATATACCATGTTCTTGGATTGGAAGAATCAATATTGTGAAAATGACTATACTACCCAAAGCAATCTACAGATTCAATGCAATCCCTATCAAATTACCAATGTCATTTTTTACACAACTAGAACAAAAAATCTTAAAATTTCTATGGAGACACGTAAGAGCTGGACTAGCCAAAGGAATATTGAATGAAAAAAAACAGACCTGGAGGCATCACGCTTCCTGACTTCAGACTATACTACAGAGCTACAGTAATCAAGACAGTATGGTACTGGCACAAAAACAGAAATATAGATCAATGGAACAGGATAGAAAGCCCAGAGATAAACCCATGCACCTATGGTCAACTAATCTATGACAAAGGAGGCAAGGATATACAATGGAGAAAAGACAGCCTCTTCAATAAGTGGTGCTGGGAAAACCTGATAGCTACCTGTAAAAGAATGAAATTAGAACGCACCTTAACACCATACACAAAAATAAACTCAAAATGCATTAGAGACCTAAATGTAAGACTGGACACTATAAAACCCTTAGAAGAAAACATAGGAACAACACCCTTTGACAAAAATCACAACAAAATCCTTTTGACCCACCTCCTAGAGAAATGGAAATAAAAATAAACAAATAGGACCTAATGAAACTTAAAAGCTTTTGCACAGCAAAGGAAACCATAAATAAGATGAAAAGACCACCCTCAGAATGGGAGAAAATATCTGCAAACGAATCTACGGGCAAATTTAATCTCCAAAATATATAAACATCTCATGCAGCTCAATATTAAAAAAACAAACAACCCAATCCAAAAATGGGCAGAAGACCTAAATAGACATTTCTCCAAAGAAGACATACAGATGGCCACGATGCACGTGAAAAGCTGCTCAATACAAATCAAAACTGCAATGGGCTATCACCTCACACCAGTTAGAATGGGCATCAGCAGAAAATCTAGCAACAACGAATGCTGGAGAGGGTGTGGAGAAAAGGGAACACTCTTGCAGTGCTGGTGGGAATGTAAAATGATACAGCCACTATGAAGAACAGTATGGAGGTTCCTTAAACACCTAATAATAGAATTACCATATGATCCAGCAATCCCACTATTGTGCATATACCCAGAGAAAACCATAATTCAAAAAGACTCATGCATCCTAATGTTCATTGCAGCACTATTTACAATTGACAGGTAATGGAAGCAACCTAAATGCCCATTGACAGATGAATGGATAAAGAAGATGTGGCACATATATACAATGGAATATTACTCAGCCATAAAAAGGAATGAAATTGGGTCATTTGTAGAGATGTGGATAGACCTAGAGACTGTTATACAGAGTGAAGTAAGTCAGAAAGAGAAAAACAAATATTGTATATTAACGCATATATGTGGAACCTAGAAAAATGGTACAGATGAAGCTGTTTGCAGGGCAGAAATAGAGACACAGATGTAGAGAACAAACGTATGGATACCAAGGGGGAGAAAGTGGTGGGGGGTGGCCGTGGCGGTGTGATGAATTGGAAGATTGGAATTGACATATATACACTAATATGTATAAAATGGATAACTAATAAGAACCTGCTGTATTAAAATAAATTAAATTAAAAACTAAAAATAATAAGTGTATTACCTTCACTTAAAAATATTATTTAAAGGGGTTTCTTGACCAAGACATATCTAGAATGTTAAATAACTAACTTTTAGATATATAAAATTCTTACTGCTTTTTAGCAAGCTTGTGTTTAACATAGGTAGAGATTCCCTTACTCACTGAACTAACTTTTACTAAACTCATCTAATGTGATAGGTACTTTGCTAAAAAGTAGGGAAACATCCTCCTGTCTACAATAGTGCTTTTAAGTAAATACATTTTTAGGTAAATGTTGGATAGGTTGTATATGTATAAAAATTTATAAATCAGTGTAATGTAAGTTAAATTCCATGAGAAATCTATGTACAGGGGTAGAAGGGAACATGTCTGACTGAAGGAATTATATAAGGCTTTCTTGAAGACCTAGGCCCTGAATAAAGAATAATTTTTCACCAGTCAGAGAGAAATATGAGGAGGGATCGGAATGGAGAGAAAGGATTACATGGTAAAAGAGATTTCTGTCAGAGGGACTAGCCCTAGGAAAAGTAATATCTTGGTAAACAGCAGGAATTTACATATTCCCTTGAAGAGAATTTATAAAGGCAGATAATATGGGATAAGACTGAAAAGGTGAGGTATGATAAAATCAATCAGTGGCAGTAGGAGACTCTGAATTTTTAAATGCATGAGAGTGATATAAAAAGATCTTTATGTTTAACACTACTCAAAAAATTGAATTTTGTTAAGAGATCATGCAATCATAATGGAGAAGAAGATATGCATTTTTGTAATATAGTGAAAAATTGCTAAGAGTTTAGTGACATGTACCTTTTATATTTCTTTTATGGAGGGTAACATCATGGAAATATAAAGAGTGTGATTTAAATTTCAAACACTGACTATGAACATTAAAGTTTACCAACCCTAAAAGCTAGATGCCCTCCTCAACACACGAAACAAGAAAATACTTCCCATAACACTGTCTTTCTCCAAATTTCTGGAAATCTGCTTGGCCTCCTTCAGCAGCAGAAAGCCTCGATCTATGTGCTTCATGCAGAAGATGTATGATTTTTGTATTTGTTTATACAATTTTCCATGAGCTTAATCAGAATAGCTATCTAATTTATTCTCTGAGGATAGAGTAAAACAGCTTGTCCCTTTTCAGAAAATATGTGGACTGAATTATTTATTTCTAACTTCTTAAGAAGCTTATAAAATGCAGGATGAAAGTCAGGATTAATTAAGAAAAATTGTGTGAATTCCAACAGAAGAAATGTATACTAATTGGCAAAAAATTGCATAGCCATTAACCTACTGATATTCACCAAAACTTGACTGGACTGAAAAATAATATCTTGGTTTCAACAAGTTGTGTGTTGTGATGTTGACTTCAGTGTGGAAGTGCATACAATCTGCAAATAATAGTATTTCTCAAGAGTGGCTCTCAATGACAGTTGTGTTTCCTTTCATTATCAAAGACAATGGAAAGATTTTCAAGATGTTGGCAATGAATCACTAAGGCCAGTGGACTGGGTTGTAAGGACAGAGGAAACACTAGGGAAGTTGTAGCCCTAATACCTCATAATTGCCATGTTCTCTAAATAATGCAACTTTAATGATTGTACCTTTTATGCTAATGAGAATTTAGATCAGCTTCTCATCCATTTAGAAGTAAGCATTTGTGCTGACTGCTGCTCACTGGGTTAATGCATGGTAAGGACTGAGTACTGATCCAGGAATCAGAAAATATGGGCTCTGCCTCTTGGGATTTGAGTTTCTACTTTATCTTCTCTGTCTACACTTGTACAGAGTGCATATTGTCTTGGATTTATTACAGTACTTCCTCAAACAACATATTCCAGCCTCATAATCTTCCTTTGTAAGCTGAATTTTAGCTCTAGTTTCCCAAGCATTTACTTCATTTCAATAAGTCTTTTTTTTTTTTTTTTTGCCAGGTATTGTCCCAAGTTTGGAGCTATAAAGATAAATCTGCAGGTGAACTGCCTCAGGAATCTTATAACAAAATAGAGGGAGACAGTCATGTGATATAATATAGCTTAACATGTTACATGCTATGATAGTAATATATAAGACTCTTCAGCCCTTTAATACTGTGAAAATTAATAAAGAGAAACCTCACTAAAATGGAGTCAGGCCAGAAAGGGGAGCTCTCAAGCATTATCAATGGAGGTCAATTATAGTTAATTACAAACTCCAACAGAAGAATCATCAATCACAGGACCCAACAGGAAAAGATGCACATTGCATCTCCTACAAGAAATTGAATACCCCAGCAACTCAGTGAGAAATCATCATCACCCTGGACTCTCACTTTTCTCCAGTGAACTTTCATTCAAAACAACCTATTCTAGCTTCCTCCTTTTTCTCTATAAAATAACATTCCTCTCTTTTGTTTGTTGGACTTGCCCTATGGCTTTTGCCCTGGTTTGCTTGTCCCAAGTTGTAATTCTTGGCCATTATCAAATAAACCCATTTTTGCTGGTAAAATAAGTTTTATTTTTAAGGTTGGCAACCACTATATCCAATCTGTCTCCTAATTTTGGTGAATTTAAGCTCTAAAAGAACAGAAATGGGGCTTGAACATAGTAGGTCAATAAACATTATTGAATAAACTTGTTGAATGCCTGGAATAATAATAAGAACATTGTAGGTACTGAGTAAATATTTGTTAAATGAATAAAAATGTGTTTCCTTTTATTCAGCTCTGATGGAAATAAGTTATCATTACTTTTTGCTTGGACTATCGTAGAATATCTTTAGTCTCAGTTTTTCCCATTTCTGCCATCCAAAAATAAAACTACCAAATGTATTGCTCCTAAACAATTAGCACCTAATACAAGGGTGGACAAACCTTTTCTATGAAGAGTCACGTAGCAGACATTTTCAGCTTTGTGATCCATATTTTCTCTTTAGCTACTACTCAATTCTGCTATTGTAACGCAAAATAGCTATAGCCAATATGTAAATAAATGAGCAAGTTAGCTTGTGTTCTAATAAAACTATTTACAAAAACAAGCAATAGGTCTGATTACGCTTTAGTTTTCTCACCTCCACTATAATAGCTATCTGAAGTTCACAAAGCATTTCATAAATGTTTTCTAATAGATTGTATGATGACATTATAGTGGTTTTCCCCACTTGCTCAACAAACAGTAACTGATTTTGTATGTGTAAGGAATTGAGTTAGGTACTAGAAATAGGAGGGAATGAAGAACAATTTCTGCCCTAGTAGATTAACTCATAGTCAAAACTATAGAGAGAAGCCTGTAAAGGTAGAAACTTTATAGTGAGATGAGTGTTATATTAATAGCACATGTAGAATACTATGAGAATAGAGTAGGTGCTAAAGATCTTGTCCATAGTACTTAGGTATTAAATAAACAGATCACAGAGCTTATTAGAATTGTTCAGAGAAAATATATCAAAGTGAAAATTCCACTTCTCCCAAGGTGCAATGGTGCTGATGTATAATCTCAATTGCATTTTAGTGCTAGTGTAATTCTTTCAGATTAGTAACTGGCGGAAGCAGCCTGCCCCCACTCACTTTTGCTACTGAGTCCAAACTCTTACTGCTTGCCATATGACAGGTCGATAAATCAAGAGACAAGTTGTTGGGGCAAGGAATAATGATTTTATTCAGAAAGCCTGCAGACCGAGGAGATGGTGGACTAGTGCTCCAAAGAACCACCTTACCCAAGTTAGAATTCAGGATTCTTTTATACTAAAAGGGGAGAGGGTGTGGTTTGTTGCTGCAAACTTCTTGGTGCCCTTGTTCTTGGTGTCCTTGGAATCATTTTTTCCTGCAGCTGTCCACATAGTTTGGGTCACAATTGTTCCTGTAAACTTTCAAAAAGACAAATGTTATTCTCTGCTTTACAACTTTTTATCTCTATATGAAAGGAAAAGTGTTATACCCTTAAAGGTGAGAGCCTGGAGAATGGGTTATCCTGTATATTTCAGGCTATAGGCAATATTCTTAACTTGTAGCAAAAGCAACAGAATACAAAGGTTAAAGTAAAAGAAACGTCCAGTACAGAGTCAGATTTGTTCTTCCATATTACACTCTGACTTCTCTAAGACCTGTGGGATAAAACACAGGCCTAATCCTTCAGCAGGAAGCCTACATCTTGCTCCTAAAGACCCACGTTTAGCATCAAGAGTGTGAATTTTGGAATAAGAGAGGTCTCAGTTCAAATTCAGACTCCCATGACCTATTAACATAATGATGCTGGGGAAACATCTTTCATCCTCAGCTTCTTCACCCGTAAAGTAATAATAATAATATTTTTATTATAGGAGAATTTGTGAGAATTAAATGCAATAAAATGAGTAAAGCAGAAAGTCAATCTTTAGCTGTGTCTTTGCTTGTCTGTTAATGTAAATTGCTTACTTTCTTCATCTCAGTTTTTCCTCAGTTTTTCAAGACTTTATGCCAGATATCTTCTCTCAGCTTTAAACTCACCCCTATATACTCAGAATTTTGATATTGGGGCTGGGACTCTGCAAACCTTATTTCTCCTTTGCCAGCTGATCCCATGTTTGATTCTTTCAAAAAGAAGTACTAGAGGAAGACTCTAAAAGCTGGAGGAAGCAAAAGGGACCTCTCCTTCCTGTTTTCCTCCCCTTCTTGGCAGCATCACCTCATCTTCTCTTCTTTACTCCCCAGTAACAGTCCTTTGCAGAAGCAACAGTTGAATCCATGTTACAATGTTTCTAAATCTCACAGAACCAGGCCTCATTGAGCCCCACTCACATGCACCAGCTCCATTCTGAGACCCTCCCTCTCAGAGGTCTGGGACCCAAGTCCAGGGGACCCTCGTCCAGCTCAGAGGCTCCAGCACCAGCTCTGCCAAAGGTCTGAGTTTCACTCCATGGGAACCCTCCTTCTCCATGCTGCTAGGTTTTAATAATTTCAGCCTCTTTCCTTTGCTTCTGCAGCCTTAGGAGTGGTAGCTGCTTCCTGAGAACACTGCTGCTGTGATCCCTTACAGTTTTATTTTTATCTTTTTCAATACCTGTTTAACAATTTTATTCCCATTCAAATAATCAGTGTGGCTTTTGTTTCCCAGTAGGACTCTGATTAATACAAAAACATTTGAGATCTAATTTTCTCTTTGGATTCTTCCCTAAAAAAACATATTTTCTAAATAGGGCCTAGAAAATAGTCACGTTATTCATTGTGACAGTTCATTTACTCAACATCCATTGGGTACCTCTAATATGTCAGGAATTATGTTAAAGCTGGAGATACAAGAAGAGTAGGACCCAGTTTCTCTCTCCAAGGAGTTCACAGTGCCATGGGGAGAAAGAAATGTAAACATATAATTTCAATTATAGGATTGCAAGTGTTATGATAAAAGATACAGAGATAGCACACTTTAGGGTGTAGTAAATATTCAAGGGGCTGAAGACAAGTGGTCCCATCTGAGTATAAAGAATACACAGATAACAGACAGCTGGAAGGAGTGTGAATTCTAAAGGAAACACAAAATTTCCTGGAACTATGTGGCATCAGCAAATGGTATTGATTAACTGAAGAGTAAATTGTGAGAACAACACTGAAAAAGGAAATTTGAAGAGTACTACCAAATCATAAAGATCTTTGTTCACATGCTAGAGAGTTTTAACTTCATTCTTTAGGCCAGACATATTAAAATTAAATCACTACAATCATTTAAGAACTGGGAGACTTCACAGAAATTTCTGGCTTTTATTGAAATACCAGACCATCTGGCTATATTTGGCCCACATTTCTGTACTACTACAATTGCTGGAGCTGAACAATTATTGTCTTCTTTAGGTGGAACCCTGCTTTCCAGGAGGCCAGAGTCCATTTTTGCTTTTTTTCATTAAATTATTTACCTGGTTCACCTATGTAAACATTTGCCATCCTGCTTTACTAAATGAGAAGTGCTTAAGCAAGGAAATTCCATGATTAAATGCAAGGTTTATAAAAGTCACTGAAGGGAATAGAGTAGATGGTCTAGAATGTGTCAGAAGGCTGCATGGTGATGCTATCAAAGCAAAGATGCCTAAAGCCTTTAAGAAGGCAATGGCAATGGGGGTGAAAAATAAATGGGCTAGATTTTTTTAAATGAAAAAGTGGATTGATAAGGTTTGGGAAAGGGCCAGCAAAGGGACATGAGAGAGAGAGTAATGCATCCATTACTTCCAGGGTTTCTGGCTTTGGTGTCTGGTAGTGAGATGTCAAAAATATATTAAAAACAATGGAGGAAAGGGATGTTTGGGCAAATTTAAACAAGGGTGGGTTGGATTTGAACTGTCCATCAGATTTCCAGGTGGAATGACCAATAAGCAAGTAAACATAAAAATCTGGATATTGGAAGTTGACTTGGTCTAGACACATAGGTTTCTGGGTCATCAACTTACAGGTGGTATGAGTAAACCATTACTTAGAATGAAATGTGCCATCTGTGTTGCCTTAGACTTATACTACAATAAAGATGCCTATCCCTCCCAAAAGAAATTGAAACAGTTGAGATAGGGTGTTACATAAGGAAAGATGTTGTTGCTGGGAGGGCAGAAGACACCACAAAATAGAAGTGACAGGTCCACAAAGAGGTGCAACAAAGGAAACTATGCCAAGTAAATTGCAAATATCTATTGGAGGCACAGAATTTTCCTGATGAGGAGTTAAGCGTGCTACAATATGTTCTTCCATAGCTTTACAGAATGTGAAATGTATATGATTTCTTAATAAACATGAAAGTAGTGTGAGATGACACCACTTACCAGAAATTGACTTTATTTTGAAACTCCTGTATTTCTCCTATATAAATATAAATTTATTTATAGACTAAATGTTTCCACTAAATAAAATAATTATATCATGTCACCTGGCAGTTTGTTATTAACAGCAGAATGTTCAGGCTGTCAGCCACAGTTTGCTAGTTTGTGATTATTACTCAGATCAGATATATTGTCACATGCTTATTTTCTAAAATAATCTTAGAACTGCATTTTAGTCCTTCATTAATTCTCCCATCGCTATACAGTATAGACTCTGAAGACACAGATGATCAGATTTTAGAACATAGAGAAGTCACAGAGGGTACATGGAACTCAGAGACCTTAAGTGTACAGCTCTAGTTGACACAATGAGTAAGTGTCAGGAATAGAACTAGAAAGCCTATCTCCTGTCTTTGAGTGGATGATGATATAATAGAAGTATCATTAAACCCACTGTTGAAATTAATATCTGAACAATTGGTTGATTCTTTAATTACATCATTAACAACTCTTCTAATTGTTACCATTTGTGTTTTCCACCAAATAAGGTTTTCTTTATGGTGCTCTGACAATAACCTCTGATAATTACTTAATTGTACATGCACATGTCTCAATCCTAAGGTCACAAGTGTTTCCCATTTCTCATCTTCTTTGATATATTAATGTTTTAATTAGGTAAATGTCCAAAAGTTTAAAAGTGAGTACATTTCTTCCAATGATAGTCAATCAAATATTAAATAGTATTTAAATAGCATAATAGATATAAATAATGAATAAAATGGATGTTCAATAGACTCATAAATCCCAAAATAGATAATTTGCCATTAGTTTCTGAACCTAGTCCCATAGGATACTCCATACAAATTTTATGTTACAGTCTTGCTTATACCCTGTACATCTGTGTGCTATTAGCCAAATTACACAAACTATCCCACATTTAAGGAGGGAAATAACACTAAGGTACTTAGGAAATTTAATCAAACATGTTCCATTTTTGAAGATACCAGTAAGCCCAGCATATTCAAACATTGGATTTACAGTATACAAGGCTAGAACAATGCCAAAATGAATTGGAATACATGAATACCCAGGTGGTTTCTGTGCATTAAAATGAAGAGATTTCAAGTTTTAAGTCCTCATGGAAAGTCTGGACAAGTCTCAATTATTAATTTAACGGTTGTCCAATTTATTTCTTTGAAATCTGACATGTCTATATAAATATTATTACTAGATATTATAAAGTCCTTTTCAAATGATGAAATTAATCAAACAATAATTATTCAAACTAACATAGGCAGTTTTGAAGAATATAAAAAATAAAGTCCATCACTGAACCATACTGTCCCTTTCAGGGCTTGGAAAAAGATTTATGGGGGTTCTCACCGAATGGGACTGCCTAGAGTTTTAGACCCAGGGACAAAAGCAAAATCAGTAATTAATCCTATTTGGAGTGGCTGGAGCAGAAAGAGCAAAAGGAATAAGTCTGGTCCAAAGTTTTAGAAATATGAGAAATCAAGACAGTAGATAAATCAACTGACAGTAATTCTGCACAACAACCAGCACCAAAACTTAGTGGCTTAAAATGACCAGCATGTATTTACCTCCAAAGTTCTGAAGGTTGGCTGGGTGATTCTGCCGATCTGGACTTGAATGATCTCAGAACTGTCTTATGATTTTTCTGTCAGCAGGTAGTTGGCTGAAGGCTATATAGTCTCAGATGTCCTCTGCTTGGATGGCTTGTCCCTCCTACATGTGGTATCTCACATCCTTTCAGCATGTAAGTCCACATATGTTTAAATGTCAGGATTGGGGTTCAAATGAAAACAGATGGAGAGGAAGCAACACAAGACACCATGAGGCCTAGACTCAAAATTGACACACTATAAATTCTGCCACATTCTGTAGGCCAAACAAGTCACAAGTCCAATCCAGATTCAAGGGAAGAGAAAATAGACTCTACTTTTTGTTAGGGGGAGCTGTAAACTTGCATTGCAAAGAGTGTGGATTTAAGGAGGCCATCAATTCACGTCATCAATGCAATAAATCTATACATACTGTTAGAGGAATTTGACAAACATTCGATTAGGATTGAAAATAGGAAACAAAGGCAAATGTCAAGAGCTGGGCAGGAATGTAATGAAAACAGAAACTTTAAACACAAAGAGAGTTCTGGATAATCAACAATAGTTTACATAACTATGATTTGCATGTTCTGATGTTTGATTCATAAAAGTGAAGGTAGCTCACTTTTAACAGTACAAGGCTCAGGCAAATAACTAATCATAAAATATTTGTTTATTCCAGGATTTTCAGTGATTCTCTGTTGGGCAGAGGGTGATTTTGCTGCCCCCTGCCAAGGCATATTCAGCAATGTTTGAAGACATTTTTATTTGCCACAGCTGGGCAGGGACTGCTACTGGAATCTAGTGGGTAGGAGCAAGGGATGCTGCTAAACATTCCACAATGCTCAGCACAGCACCCTACAACAAATGGAAAAAGCCTCCAAATGTCAATAGTGCCAAGACTGGAAAACCTTGTACTGTACTGATCCTCCCTCACCATGGAGGAAATTTTTTAGTGCAGAATGATCCAGATTTTCATGAGGATTTAAAGATAAGGATTAAAGACATTTTTTACATTCATATTGAGAGTTTATGTATACATCTGAACTCAACCAATGCAAACATTTAATAGCATGGCTGTAAACTAAGAAGGAGGTGAACAGGAAAGGATTCTGAGGAGCAAAGTCATCAAATCCATGAACTCTTCTCTGCAGAACTTCTATGGAAACACACTCAGTTCTTCATTTAAGCAAATGAGAAAGTTTAGGTAAGAGAATGGATGAAGTTGGAGAGACCAACACCAGCAAAGGAATTGATGGTTGAAGAAATACTATAAAAGTACAAAACCCTCGGATACTTTGGTTAAAAGACAAATATAATAATCATTCAATGGGCACTGAAGATATTATGATGTCATAGTACAGTAGAAGTAACATCATGTAAACTACATGAGTTTTTCAAATACATGATTTCTCTTTCGTTGAGTGCCATTCTAAAATGTAACCATTTTGTTTGAAGCCATTCTCAAATTTTTAAGCTCTTCTGTGTTTTCCTAAATGAAATTAGAAAAACTAGTTTTACTTACTTCTCTATATACAAAAATTATAACATACATACTCACACATATATATATGACACATATACATATGACAAGGTTACTTCTTTAATAATTTTACTAACTCTCAGTACAGACTTATAGACTTACTGGTTAAAAGCTTACAAAACACATATTCACTATTTTAACAGTTTAATCCATTTATTAATTTACCATGAAAGTGCTAACATTTAATTAATGAGTTATTATGCCTTCTGATAGCCCAGGATAATGATGGGGAAAATATATGAGTTGTCCAATATTTAATTACTCAACAATTGCCAATGGTCCCTTACAGATGACAACTCTTGATTTTGGTCCTTAAATATTGGCATTTGCTTTTCCCTGGTAATTTCTAAGTAGCATGTAAAAGAGAAACATTCAACATGAGCTAATATAATACCAGTTAGTCTTTGGGTAAATATTACAATTCAGTCTTCTTAACTTATTAATTTATTAATTCTAATACAGTTTTACTCAAATTACTAAATTTTGTTCCTAGAGATTTCTTCCAATTATCTTGAAGAGAATATTATAAATAATAGTTTGGTTATATCTCCTCCTAAACCTGTACCCTTTTTCTAAAGAGATTAAAGGGAAGATTTAGTAAGGAGGAGGCACAAGATTATTACTTATTCAGCAAATACAGATTAAACATGTTTGAGCCAGGCAGTGACACTTACACACTTGAGATAAAGTTATTTATAAATAACTTTATCTTTAAAGTTATTTATAAAATATGCAGGAGAAGCAAAAAGAATGAAACACCCCAAAGCTCTCATGGGATCCCTTAAAGCCATCCACATATACATACATGCGTGTGTGTGCGCACATAGTTCCCACAGATTAGGACTTCAGTCAGGAGACTCCGTGTTCTGCTGTCTGCCAAGACCTCAAGCTGAGCACATCAGGCTGTAATGCTGAAGCAGTTCCTTAGCTAGCAGGTGGCTAAGCTAATTGATTTGGGAGGCAGTTTTTTTCTGGTCAAAGAAGATCAAGCTTTGGAGTCAGACAGCTCTTCATTCATAACAGCCTGAACACTAAATTAGCTGTAACTTATTTTACATCTTGAAACTTCAGTTTCACCAACTTCAGACATTAGTTTAAAATCACTCCTTCTCAATGTGACCATAAGTCAAAGTTTCTTCAGGAGTCATTTTTCAGTTTTCCTTTTCCATTCTTGCTGATATCGTTAAAAGGTTTGCTTGAGCCCAGAAATTAACTCTCTTCTTACAACTGTTCAGTGAAGTCATTCCTCAGGAAAGAAGCATTGGTCTAAGAAAGTCTGATAACAAAGACTGACTAACCATTGGTCTTGATCCAGAAAGCACTACATTTGAGTGCAGAGTTCCTCTGGAAGACTGCTCCAGTGGATCTCCTGATGGGAGAAGTCAGTTGTTTTGTTTTGGTTTTGTTTTGTGTTTTTTTTGGCTCCCATAACACAGCTGGAAAAATCTTGAATGATAACGTTAGTCAGGTTTAGGATTTGACAAGCTGCCATTCAGATCAATATTGTTTTTTCAAGAACTGTGCTCTAAAGTTATCATATCCCTGCCCTCAAAAGTTGACAGATTCATAGGGAAACAGTCACAGTACAGCTCAGATTACACTGGAGCACCAAGAAGGGGCAGGGCCAGAGAAAGCTTGCTGTAGCACAAAATACTTGGACAATGATAAAAGGATCAGACAGAGAATACAGGGAATCATCTCAGCAAAGTATATAACAAGAGCAAAGTTCTCTCCATTGTATATGTTCAGGGGATAAAACATTCAGGAGAAAATCACAAAATAAATTTAGTACTGTTAAAAGATTTCTCAGTGCTGACTAGGAAAATTTTGTATTTCTCTCTCTCTCCCTGGAAATCTCACCCATCACTCCTCTCTTCCCCTAATTATTCCCTTGGTCATCTTTAGGTCCCAAGTTAAATGGCCAAATAATCAAATGGCTTTCAACGAAGATTTCTTGACCATTCAAGACTGAAATCTGATCCATGAGTTTTCATAGCAACCTCTATTTATTATCAATATATACTTCAGTATTCATTATACTGTGTAATAATTGCCTCTTTACTTTTCCTGCCATTCTCTAGATGTTTAAATTCTGTGTGGGCAGGGCCTCTCTCTATCTTGTTTATCCTCACATTTTTTAAACTTACCATACATATTATGCAGTCATTAAATATGCCAAATAAGCTAAAGAATAGCTATATGGATATAAAATTGCATGAATATATATATACACTTTTGTACCTCCCCACACACATACACACATCTACAGCAAATTTCTTATTCCTTTTATTTTTAGTACCTCTATGTTTCTGGCCTTTACCTCCATGTGTTTGTGTTTTTTTACGTTTTTTTCCCCCTGAAATTTATCTCTAATGTCATAGCGTTGTGGTCGGAAAAGATGATGCTTGATATGATTTCAATTTTCTTGAATTGACCAAGGCTTGATTTGTGACCCAAGATGTGATCTATCCTGGAGAATGTTCTGTGTGCATTTGAGAAGAAATTGTAATCTGCTGCTTTCAGATGGAATGTCCTAAAAATATCAATTAAATCTATCTGGTCTATTGTATCATTTAAAGCTTGTATCTCCTTATTTATTTTTTGTCTGGATGATCTGTCCATTGGTATAAGTGAGGTGTTAAAGTCCCCCACTATTATTGTGTTACTGTCGATTTCCTCTTTTATAGCTGTTAACATTTGCCTTATGTATTGAGGTGCTCCTATGTTGGGTGCATATATATTTATAATTCTTATGTCCTCTTCTTGGATTGATCCCTCGATCATTATGTAGTATTATTCTTTGTCTCTTGTAACATTCTTTATTTTAAAGTCTATTTTTTCTGATATGAGTATTGCTACTCTAGCTTTCTGTTGATTTCTATTTGCATGGAATATCCATTTCCATCACCTTATTTTCAGTCTGTATGTGCCCCTAGGTCTGAAGGAGATCTCTTGTAGACAGCATGCATATGGGTATTGTTTTTGTATCCATTCAGCAAGCCTGTGTTTTTGGTTGGAGCATTTAATCCAATCACATTTAAGGTAATAATCGATATGTATGTTCCTATTACCAGTTTCTTAATTGTTTTGGGCTCATTTTTGTAGGTCCTTTTCTTCTCTTGTGTTTCCCACTTAGAGAAGTTCCTTTAGCATTTGTTGTAGAGCTGGTTTGGTGGTGCTGAATTCTCTTAGCTTTTGTGTGTCTGTAAAACTTTTGATTTATCCATCGAATCTGAATGAGACCCTTGTCGGGTAGAGTAATATTGGTTGTAGTTTCTTCCCTTTCATCACTTTAAATATATCATGACACTCCCTTCTGGTTTGTAGAGTTTCTGCTGAGAAATCAGCTGTTAACCTTATGGGGAGTCCCTTGTATGTTATTTGTCAGTTTTCCCTTGTTGCTTTTAATAATTTTTCTTTGTCTTTAATTTTTGTCAGTTTGATTACTATGTGTCTCGGCATGTGTATCCTTGGGTTTATCCTGCCTAGGACTCTCTGTGCTCCCTGGATTTGGGTGGCTATTTCCTTTCCCATGTTAGGGAAGTTTTTGACTATAATCTCTTCAAATATTTTCTCAGGTCCTTTCTCACTCTCTTCTCCTTCTGGGACCCCTATAATGTTAATGTTGTTGCATTTAATGTTGTCCCAGAGGTCTTTTAGGCTGTCTTCATTTCTTTTCATTCTTTTTTCTTTATTCTGTTCCATGGCAGTGAATTCCACCATTCTGTCTTCCAGATCACTTATCCATTGTTCTGCTTCAGTTATTCTGCTATTGATTCCTTCTAGTGTATTTTTCATTTCAGTTATTGTATTGTTCATCTCTGTTTGTTTGTTCTTTAATTCTTCTAGGCCTTTGTTAAACATTTCTTGCATCTCCTCAATCTTTGCCTCCATTCTTTTTCTGAGGTCCTGGATCATCTTCACTATAATTATTCTGAATTTTTTTTCTGGGCGGTTGCCTGTCTCCACGTCATTTAGTTGTTTTTCTGGGCTTTTATCTTGTTCCTTCATCTGGTACATAGCCCTGTGCCCTTTCATCTTGTCTATCTTTCTGTGAATGTGGTTTTCATTCCAAAAGCTGCAGGATTGTAGCTCTTCTTGCTTCTGCTGTCTGCCTTTTGGTGGATGAGGCTAAGAGGCTTGTGCAAGTTTACTGATGGGAGGGTCTAGTGGTGTGTACAGCTGGGTGTTACTCTGGTGGGCAAAGCCCAGTAAAACTTTAAACCACTTGTCAGCTGATGGATGAGGCCAAACAACCAACAGTTCCCTCCCTGTTTGTTGTTTGGACTGAGGTGACCCAGCATTGGAGGCTACAGGCTCTTTGTTGTGGCTAATGGTGGACTCCGGAGGGCTCATGCCAAGGAGTACTTCCCAGAACTTCTGCTGCCAGTGTCCTTGTCCCCACAGTGAGCCACAGCCACCCCCTGCCTCTGCTGGATACCCTCCAACACTAGCAGGTGTGTCTGGTTCAGTCTTCTATGGGGTCGCTGCTCCTTCCCCATGGGTCCTGATGCACACAGTACTTTTTGTGTGCCCTCCAAGAGTGGAGTCTGTTTCCCCCAGTCCTGTCGAAGTCTTGCAATCAAATCCTGCTAGCCGTCGAAGTCTGATTCTCTGGGAATTCATCCTCCTATTGCCAGATGCCCAGGTTGGTAAGCCTGCCGTGGGGCTCAGAACCTTCACTCCAGTGAGTAGACTTCTGTGGTATAATTGTTCTCCAGTTTGTGAGTCACCCACCCAGAGGTTATGCCCAACACTAGGAGGTTGACCCTGTTTCTATTCCATATCATCTCTCTGGGACCCAAGGTGTCAGAGCAGCCTCTCTCTGGAACATTGCCAGTAGTTTTGGCAGATGGAAAGGAGAACATGGTGAGGAAGGTGTTGGCCCTTAAAGCCTCCATCCAGAACTGACACCTCTGCTCACTTATTGGTCAAGATTGGTTCAAGATGATGGAGTAGAAGCACGTGCCCTCACTCCCTCTTGTGAGACCACTGGAATCACAACTTACTGCTAAACAGTCATCAACAGGAAGACAATGGAATTCACCAAAAAAGATACCCCACATCCAAAGACAAAGGAGAAGCCACAATGAGATGGTATGAGGGGCACAATCACAGTAAAATCTGGCATTTACTTAATGTAACAAATAGGAAATTAAGGTATACAAAAGAGAGAGCTGCAAACCAGAGACAGTTATTGGAACTTCTTACTAGACAGGTTCTTGATTATGTGGAATAGTTATTGAAACTGTGAAAGATCACTGTACTAGCTTAAGGATTAAACTGGTGCAAAATTGGGGTTTTACAAATTTTCTGAGCTCTACATTGGCTCTGTGGCTGACATCAAGTGTTTAAATGGACCCTGACTGTATCAATTAGAGTGATGAAATCAGACATAGGGACTTGAGTGCATGAGATGTCTTCTTTTCCTCTTTCCCAGCACCATAGCATCAATAAAAGAAATCTATATTCACTGGAAAGTTAATTATATCCTTATTTCCTATCTTCAATTTCATTGCTTTGGTATTGTCAGAAGATATGGGTCTAGTTCAAAGGGGCTCCACTACCTGAAACATCTAAGAAAAATAGTAGCCAATTTGTTTGTAATACTGTAAAAATTGGGTGCCTTGCTTAATAAGTTTTTCTTTTCCTGGTAACAGACACCTTGGTTACCAGGCAACGGCCCATTTCTCATAACCAACAAGTATCATATCACACATCATAAATTGAAGAAGTATCAATGTACTGCTCTCCATGAGGATAAACAAAGACTTACAAGTGACAGTGATAAAAACTTGGTATCAGGGGTGGGAGGGGAGACTCAGATGAAGGATAATAAATAGACCATCTGGCAGACAAGTGGAAGGAATTGTTGGGAATCTTCCCTCACTCGAATTAAGGATCTATAAACAGTATTTTGTCAACACACCCTAGAGCTCAGCTCTTCATTTGGTGGCAAGAATTGCTGCCAGCGAAGGAACCACCAGCCACCTGAACAGCTGTGGAGAATTTTCCTGTTAGCCTTGGATTGGCATTGGATGACAAGATTGCTAAGTATCAAGGCACTCTTTTCATCCCCCCTGGGTACTATAG
Organism: Delphinapterus leucas; assembly: GCF_059928025.1. NCBI lineage: Eukaryota > Metazoa > Chordata > Mammalia > Artiodactyla > Monodontidae > Delphinapterus > Delphinapterus leucas. The sequence continues at coordinate 35,966,469 of NC_143147.1, forward strand.
TCTGATGATTAAGCAAAGTGGGGTGTAGGTCTTACAGCATGGCTAATTTGCCTAGGTGCTATGCCCTGTGCATTTTATTAATAGAATAGTGGACAGGAGAGACAGTCCCCTTCCTTAATACTCAAGAGCCCTTTAGCTCAGCCTAAGTCTCTGCAGAGAGTGTGTGAAACTGTGTTCTATGTAGTCTTGAGTAGGCAGCCAGAGAATCAGTGAGCCTCCAGAAATAGGCTTCCGGAAGTGATAGGGACGCCCAAGAAGTATTCGGTAATACTTTTATGTGGAATAAGATTTTTTCCCTACAATTCACAAAGGGCAAGAATTTACTAGAAAAGGGAGTATGACCATAGGAAGAGTGCTGAAACTTAGTCAGAGCAATTGGTTTGGGGTCTTGTCCCTACTATTCTGACTTAGGTTGATTATTGTGGGCAGCAAATGTAAACTCTCAATTTGAGTTGCCCCATTTGTCAAGTTCTGATAATAATGCCAAACTTTAATACCGTTTTTAGCCAGATCAGGAGAAATATATAAGCTCCTCTACTTAAGATGTAGGGATCCAGTGAAAAACACAGGATAATAAAAGTAACATTATTAATAATAAAAATAGTAAGTTTATTGCATTCATTATTATCAGCACTATGGTATAATTTAAATACATGACTTTTCTTAGTCTCATGACAGCTGTAAAGAGAAAACTCCTCTGTTTTCCCTCTCCACACACAACACTCATACTTTACTTCCAGTCACCAAATGTGTGGGGTTTTTTTCCCCAAAATAAGCAATTCTCTGATACCAGTTGAGTGCCCTCTAATTTAACTCAATTCTGAAACTATTTACCTGGAGTTCGTGTCAGATCCCATGGTTAAGGTCTCAGATCCACAAGACTTTCCCCACTTTAGATACCAATCACAAGTCCAGAATGTCACCTGTTTTTCTGACTGACCGTCTATAAATGGGATGTTCCCATGACTCCCTCCTGGAGTTTAATCACTTGCTAGAAAGCCTGACAGAACTCGGGAAAATGGTTCATTAACTAGATTACCAATTTATTACAAAGGATGTAATTCAGGAACAGCCAGATGGAAGAGATGCACAGGGTAAGGTAAGAGAGGAGGGGTGCAGAGCTTCTGTGCCTTCTCTAGCCATGTCACCCTCCCAGCAGCTCCAATGTTTAGCATCCTGGATGATCTCCAAACCTCATAGCTTTCAGATTTTTATGGAGGTCTTATTGTGTAGGCATGTGATTAAGTCTTTGGACATTAGTGATTACCTCAACATCCACATTCAGCTCCTCTACTCTTCCCTCACCAGAGGTCGGAGGTTGTACTGAAAGTTCCAACCCTCTAATCACATGACTGATTTTCCCAGCAACCAGACTTAATCGTGAGGTGATCCAGGAGCCCCAAGTCACCAGTCATCTCATTAGCTCACAGAAAGAAACATCATCTCAGAGATTCCAATCGTTTTAGGATCTGTTTGTCAGAAAATGGGGACAAAGACCAAATACATATTTATTATTACAGATCACAATAGTGCTTAAGAAGTTTGTACTAATAATATCATTGCCAATTTATAGGTGAGAAAACTGAGACACAGAGTGACTAAGTAAATTTCCCAAGATCTACATGTCAGAGGATAGCAGACATTTGAACCCAAGCAATCTGATTCCAGAATCTACACATTAGTGCCTTCTTTTGGGCACATAATTTTTGTTTTTCAAACTTTTATAATCCTCTTTTAAGCTGCATTTCTTTATAAGTAAACAGAAGAATGAATTACATTTTTTTTGTCATAGAGTGTTTCGCTCTTCCTTTTCCCTTGGCTGACATATACTATCTACAGGCTCACCTCATTCTATTGCATTACTCTTTATTGTGCTTTCAGATATTGCATATTTTATACATTGAAGATTTGAGGCAACCCAGTGTCAAGCAAGTCTTTTGGCACCATTTTTCCAACAGTATTTGTTCACTTCAGGTCTCTGTATCACATTTTGGTAATTCTCACAATATTTCAAGCTTTTACATTATTATTATACTTGTTATGATAAGCTGTGATCAGTGATCTTTGGTGTTACTACTGTAATTGTTTGGGGGGGACCACAAGCTGCACCCAGATATGACAGTGAACTTGATAAATGCTGTGTGTTCTTACTGCTCCACCCAGCCCCCTTTCCACATATCTCTCCCTCTCCTCTGGCCTTCCTATTCCCTGTGACACAATAATATTGAAATAAGGCCAATTAATGATTCTACAATGGCCTCTAAGTATTCAAGTGATAGGAAGAGTAACATATCTCTCACTTTAAGCCTATCGCTAGAAATAATTAAACTTAGTGAAGAAGGCATGCTGAAAGCCAAGATAGGACAAAAACTAGACCTCCTGTGCCAGACAGTTAAACAAGTTGTGAATGCAAATGAAAATTTGGAGGAAATTAAAAGTGCTACTCCAGTGAACACACAAATGATAAGATGGTGAAAACAGCCTTATTGCTGATATGAAGAAATCCTTAGTGGTCTGGATAGAAGATCAAACTAGCCATGACATTCCCTTAAGCCAAAGCCTAAGTCATAGCAAGATCCTAACTCTCTTCAATTCTATGAAGGCTGGAAGAGGTGAGAAAGCTGCAGAAATTTGAAGTGAGCAGTGGTTGGTTCATTAGGTTTAAGAAAAAAAGCCGTTTCTATAACATAAAAGTAGAAGGAGATGATGTAGAAGTTACCGCAGTTATCCAGAAGATCTAGCTAAGATAATTAGTGGAGGTAGCTACACTAAACAACAGATTTTCCACATAGACAAAATAGCCTTCTTTTGGAAGATGATGCCACTAGGACTGTCATAGCTAAAGAAGAGAAGTCAATGCCTGACTTCGAAGATTGAAAGGCTGACTCTCTTGTTAGGAGCTAACACAGCTGGTGACTTGAATTTGAAGTCAATGTTCATTTACTGTTTTGAAAATCCTAGGGTTCTTAAGTATTATGCAAAGTTGCTCTGCCTGTGGTCTATAAATGGAACAACAAAGCTTGGATATCAGTATATCTGTTTACAACATGGTTTACTGAATATTTTAAGCCCACTGTTGATACCTACTGCTCAGAAAAAAGACTTCTCTCAAAATATTACTGCTCATTGAAAATGTACCTAGTCACCCCCAAGAGTTCTTATGGTGGAGTACAAAGACATTCATGTTTTCATGCCTGCTAACACAATATCCATTCTGCAGCTCTTGGATCAAGGAGTAATTTCAACTTTCAAGTCTTATTACTTAAAAAATACATTCTCTAAGGCAATAGTGCCATAGATAGTAATTCTTCTGATGGATATATACAAAGTAAAATGAAAACTTTCTGGAAAGAATTCACCATTCTAGATGCAATGAAGACCATTCATGATTAATGGTAAGAGGTCAAAATATCAACATTAACAAGAGTTTGGAAGAAGTCGATTCCAACCCTCATGGATGAGTTTGAGGGATTCAAGACTTCAGTGGAGGTTGGAGCCTGAAGATGTGACTGAACTGCTACAATCTCAGATAAAACTTTAATGAATGAGACATTACTTCTTACGGATGAGGAAAGAAAATGGTTTCTTGAGATAGAATCTACTCCTGGAATACTGCAAAGATGTTATTGTTGAAATAACAACAATGGGCTTATAATATTATGTAAACTTAGTTGATAAGTCAGTGGGGCAGGGTTTGAAAGGATTGACTCCAGTTTTGAAAGAAGTTCTATTGTGGGTAAAATGCTATCAAACAGTATTGCATGCTACAGAGAAATCATTCATGAAAGGAAGAATCAATCAATGTGGCAAACTTCATTGTTGTCTTATTTTATAAATTGATGGAGGTATACAATGAAATTAATGTCACTGAAGGTATAGACAATGGTTAGCATATTTAACAATAAAGTATTTTAATTAAGGTATGTAAATTGTTTTTACAGACATAATGCTGTTGTACATTTAATAGACTACATTATAGTGTGAACATAACTTTAATATGCACTGGGAAATGAAAAAAATTGTGTGACTTGCTTTGTTGCAATATTCCCTTTACTGTGGTGGTCTGGAAATTAACCCTCAATATCTCTGAGGTGTGGGTGTATATAATTTTGAAACTTTTACCTTGAAACAACAAAGGTACAAAGATAGTATAGTGTTCCCATATTTCATTCACTAATTCCCTTAATATTAACATTTTATATAACCACACACATTTGTCAAAACCAATAAATTAACATTGGTACAATAATGTTAACTATGTACATGCTTTTTATATTCTTTTATCTATTGACAGAGAACTCAAGAATTCCACTGGTGCAGAAATATGAACTTAGGTAAATCTACCTAGAAATGTCTAAGAACCAAATGGAGACATCTTTAGGAGCTTGGATTCTCCCATATCACCTGGCAAAATCTCTGCTTATTGTCTTTAAATGTGGATTATTAATGATGATGAGAGAAAGTTGGGTATATTTCTGTGGCTCTTACAAACCTTATTCTAGATGTACTCCTTTGATCCAGGAATGTGTTCCTTCAAGCCTTGCTGTCAAGGATTCCATCAAGTATATCTCCTGAGAACCTGGACAAGGACTGGGCTATATATTATCTGAATGGCCCCATCACCCCAAAGGAATGTAGCCCCTATAAAAGAGACCCTACATCTGTGACAGGATCCCCCTATTTCATGGGATTGTTACATAGATCAAATGTGATGCTTTATGCAAATGGAAAATTATTCAACATACAGAATCTCAGGCCTACTGCAGATTTACTGAATCAGAATCTGCACATTAACAAAATTCTCAGATGATTTGTATTAACATTAAAGTTTAAGAAGCACTGATATAAATTACCTTCTTACTTTTCCACATGTGCTGTTATTTTCATTAACACGTACCCTTATCCCCTTACATACACCGCCCCACCCATCATTTTTTGACTCTTTTTGCCCCAATCCATGCTCAAGACAGCTCAACACTACAGATAGTATCAATTGCACTCCAGCTTCTGGATAGATTCCACCAAGAGAAAAGACCAGCAGGAAATAAGAGAGCAAGAGAAAGACATCAAGGTGTACTGCCATATCTTCTTCTCAATCCCACTCTTTTGAGCTGTGGTTTTTACAGTAACTGTATCCTTAGACAATCCTTACCTTCTCTCCCGCAGTTGTAGTTCTGAGTTGGGTTCAGGCAACATGAGTTTTTCTCCATGAATCTTCGCATCCTGAGTTATAATGTGTCTCATTCTTGCTAGTGCCTGAGAGCTTTCTCAGCCCTTGCTGATTCCCTTACCTCTGCCCAACCTCTGGAAATAGTTACTTCACTGACGTCTTTTTTGATCATTTCTTCTGAGTGCATGGTATGTTTCCTGTCATGATCATGATTAATACACTATATATTCAGAATCTATAACTTTGGACTCCCTAAACTTTGTTCTGAAAAATTTGTATACTTTTATGTTCATTTATATATCCAGATGATAAACATAAATTTTCTATTGCTTTGAAGTATCAGTTAGGAACATGTCCATAGACCTTCTTTAGAAAGCAGACCTTCTGGACTGTAGCATTTTCAGGATTCTCTATCTCAAAGAGAACGGGCGCATTTAAAAATCCTCTCTGTTTCTTCCTTACACGATCAGATGTTGCTCCCAGTATTGATAATGTCCTTCCTGCCTAATTGATTGAGCTGACCCTACTTGCTTTAACCAAAATAAATTGTATCAAGAGCCTTAAAAGAGTTCATCTCAATATATATATTTCTAGGAACTTCATCCTAAGGAAGTAAAAGTCTGTTCCCATGTAAAGGATATTTTTGCAACACTTTAAAAATAATTAATACATAAAAGAATGCCTTACAGAATGAAACAATTGATTAAAATTTGATAGATCTACACAATGAATTAAGCAGCTATTAAAAATAATCTTTACAAACCATGCTAAATAGGATATATATATATATGTCAATATAAATACATCAATATAGATGTCAGTCTCTCTCTATATATATACATGTATGTATATATAGATATCTTACATACATATTGAAAGAAATAAAAAAAAAATTATCCAGAAATAAACATACACACACAAATGATGAAAATCATCCACATAGTCTTGGCAGTGGTTTCTCTTTATGTACAAGTGTATAGCTTTATATTTTAATATTTAATATATTTTAACCTAAACTGCAATACACTAAATAAAAATAGAAATACCTGCTTTAAATATATAAATCTAACAGCCCTTATACTACCAGCACTCTTGAAGATAAGTTCTAAAATTTGTTTTGTTGGACCATGTAAAATTGGATTGTAAAAAATTTCTCATTGTAGAAATTGTACAAGTGAAAAACTTGCAAGTGGGAACAATAGTAATCTGTCTCCAATTTACCTTTCTCCATTTCATGTGTTGACTAGACCTTCTGTGAAGCATTTGCTTGCTTTGTGATCCAACTGTATTGCTTAAGTTTGATGCAGTATTCAGATCAGATATGCATCAAACACCCTATTTTGTAGATTTCATGTTTTATTTATGATTATTGTTTTAGACATCATTTCTCCTATCTTTTGTCTGAGTGCCTGCCAGAATGACTCTTTAAAATAATGAAATAGCATGAACAATAGCAACTGTAGTTAGAATATTTTCCTCTGTATAACTGACACTGCTGACAGGAAGTAAGAATTTTGGTTTGGTCTGAAGGTTTAATGTAAATAAAAATCTAAATGACTCAGTTTTTTATTATTAAGCTCTGCCTTTGATAGAATTCTTTGTCACTTTAGCCCCTGCAGAAAGAAGCTGACAAGAGTGCCACCCTGTGCCAGACTATTCAATTAACTAAGTATAAAGGTGATCATTTTTTGTCCAGCGGCAGCCAAGGCTGAAAAAAACAAAAACGAAAACGAAAACAAAAAAAATAAAGAATCCATTATATTTTCAGGTGACTGTATTAGATGACCTTGCCTGCCAACAATTCCTTCCTGATTTTATAATTGTTGATTTGTGATTTTGCAAGCTGCCCCAGCCCATGGAATACATCTATGAAATGCAGTACCATTGTATTTATCAAGGGCTTTTGAGTTTCCAAAAATAATCTTATGTATCTTGTTTCTCATAACAATTCACAGCACTTTAGGTAAGAAATATTATTGTCTCCATTTTACAGGTAAAGAAACTAAGATTTAACTACTTAAAGGGCTTGCCTAAATTTACTAGGTAACTGATTGAGCTGGTATACAAACTGTAGCCTGTTAGCTCTTTAAGTTATGGATTTTTTACAACTGCATGTTGCTACATAGTTTACAGTTTGTAAATTCCTGTGGTCCAGATCATTTTATAGCTGCTAATACTGAAAATCAAAATAGCACATAGTTTTCTCCAATAGCTGGAAATTGAGACCCTCATCCACTCAGAGAGAAATAGAGAAACATAAGCTAAGTGAATAGGCAAAATCACTAAACCAGTGAAATTTTATAATTCTATACTGTTTTGGAACTTTAAAGAATCCAGATTTTGTCATATTTTTATGCTCTTCTACCACAGAACACAGAAGCGTTTCTGTAAAAATAAACAAACGAACAAAAAAACCCTCAAAGATACTCATTAGTATGACATTCTACTAGGAAGATTGAGTTTAATAAGAAAATATTGTGTGGTTGTTTTTTATTGTTGTTGGGATTTTTTGTGATATGGATATGGGTAATAGTCTTCTGATTCACATGTTTTGTAAGTTTAAATTTTATTATAGCAAGCGTTCTTGAAATCTAGATGTTTACTTTTCCTAAAGCTGGGAAGAGATACGTTGGAACATGAGTGGCTGAAATTGAAAGGCACGTTTTTGCTTATTGGCATCCTGCTTCATTGGAGCCATGCTGAAAGGTCATCAAAGAGATAATGATTAGTTCTTGCCAAAGTTCATGTCAGTTTGAAGAGCTATGATGCTATATATGGGAAATAATATTTTCCTTTTTTTTCTGAGTGTGTTTTTGTTTTAATTCTCAGATTTAATATAAAACCTATGGTTTTTATACTTCCCCAATCCCATAGTCCATTTTCTACCCAGTCTAGATCAGAAGGCATATGACACTTCAATATTTTAAATTGTCACAACTCTGTTCCAAATTCTTGCCCTATTATCATCAGCATCCCCACTATCACATCACGTCCAGTCCTTTCTCTTAACTGCCTATATAACTAAGAAAAGTGGTGTGCTTCCTCAACTTACTTTACTTCATTCTCCCCCACCTCCACTTTAACTCAATGGCATTTCCATCTCTCCTTCCTTCTGATAAAAGAAATTTTCACATTTTGAAGTGTGGGGAAGTCATTCTGGCTTATACATGAGTAAATCTGAATTTTATGCTAACTAAAGCAGCTTGTTTGTGGCCTATCGTATGTTGTATATTTTCTTTAATTATTAAAGAAAAGGGCACATTGACGAGAAATAAACCATGTCCATGCTGAAAATAAAGATTAAATATCTCCCTTCCTGGGACGCCAATGCTGGTCTTCCTTTGATGATTAAGACTCCTTTCCCAGGTGCCAAGGCCATACTGACTCACTGTGTAAGTGCAGGTCAGGTTTTTTTGTTTTTCTTTTGAAACTTTGAAGAAATGTATCCCTGTTTAATGTTCTTTGTTCTGACAAGATATAAAACTGTACTGAAAACTGTGCTTCTCCTGAGCAGTTTCTCAGAGTAATCTGGGAAGCTGGCTTCCAGGCTATGGTCCTCAGTTTGGATCACATAAAATCTTATCATTGATCGTTTATTGATTATTTTTGTCAAAACTTCCTAACTCCACGAAATAGTCAGCCATTTTTTCTAAAACTGTTTCTCATCTCTGCCATGAATATTATCCTACCCAGCCTCCTGAAAGAACTTTTCTATCAATTACACAATTTCTTTAACTTCAACCATTTCCCTCCACCTATAAATTTTAAGCAAAGAAAACAATGGCCTCTTCCATATTAAATCAATGTATTTTTCCTCATTCATATATATGTAATTTTTTAGTAATACACTGAACTTTACAGCCAAGGTATTAAGTCTCTATGTACTGTCTTCATTTTCTCAACACCCACTCACACTTCAACCAAGGTATGGCTTCCAACCTTAGTCCCCCATCCCATTCCTCTAAAACTGCTCTGCTGAAGGTCTTTAATGATTTCATATTTTCTCATATTTTTTAATCTTTATTGAGGTATAAAGAACATAAGGAAATTTTTAATTTCATGTTTGTAAAATTAAGTGGCTATGTTTTCCTTTTGAAAAATAATTTTATGTGTCTAATCATAAAATCAATATAAGCTAATTATAGAATATTTGATGTGTGTATATTTATATACATATCTATATTTACTCTTTTTACATTTTCAATAGTTTTCTTATTTCTCTTATTTTCAGTTTTCACATTTTTTAATTAGATTTGCTAACATCATTCTATTTTAGTTTTAAAGAAGCATATTTTTGATTCTACTTTTGAAAAATTTTATTTTATATATTTTTATTGAATAATATCTTTGCTTAATTCTTTCCTCTTGGTTACACTAGAGTTGCTGTTTTGTTCCCTAACCTCTGAATTGAATATTCATTTATGTTATAATGAAAAAGATTAAGAATATAGCTTTACATCTGAGGAGAGCTTTAAGGAATCCATACCTTGGCAAGCAAAATTCCCATGTTTAATATATTCTAAACATACTGAAATTGTACTTTTATTTGGGATTACTAGTTATTTAGAAGAGTTTTTTTTTTTTTTTTTCCGGTACATGGGCCTCTCACTGCTGTGGCCTCTCCTGTTGCGGAGCACAGGCTCCGGACATGCAGGCTCAGTGGCCATGGCTCATGGGTCTAGCCGCTCTGCGGCACGTGGAATCTTCCTGGACCGGGCACGAACCCGTGTCCCCTGCATCGGCAGGTGGACTCTCAACCACTGTGCCACCAGGGAAGCCCTAGAAGAGTATTTTTCATCTGTTCAACTGATGATTCTGTTTTAATCTATTTGTTTCATAAGATATTTTCAATTCCTTTTTTAATGATATTCTGATCAGAGAATGTGATCCAGGTAATGTCTTCCATTTCTGGAGCTAAGTTTTCTTTTTTCTTTTTAGAAAGTACATAATAGATTTTATAGTTAGTATATAAAATTTAATAGGAGGTGTGGCCATGATGGCAGAGTTTACCTCCTCCCACAGGCACACCAAAATTATAGCTATTTATGGAGCAACTATGTATGAGAATGACATGAAGACTAGCAGGAAAAACTTTTCACAACTGAAGATGTAAAGAAGGAACCATAAGATGGGTAGGAAGTATGGAGACAAGTATACCCAAGATCCACACTGTCAGGTAGGCAACTCACCAAAGGAAGGATAATCACAATTTCAGAGGTTCTTTCCAAACAACAAGGGGTTCAAGCCTGGAAGTCCTTCATTAGGAAGGCAAGCCCCCAGGACATCTAGCTTTGAAGACCAGTGGGGCTTGCAATTTGAGAGTGCTAGAGGACTGCAGAAAACCAAGACTCTGTTCTTCAAGGGCATAGACAAAATCTCACTAGCTCCAAATCTCAGTGCAGAGGCAGTAATTTGAAAAACGTCAGAGTCAGACCCACATGCTAATCTTAGAGAACCTCCCAGAGAGGCTGGAGGCAACTATAAATGCTGGCTGCAGCCATTTTGGGGAGCTCATTCTACTATGAAGACTCTGATGCTAGCAAGCACCATTTTGGAGTCCTGCCTCCCTCCAATTAATGCCAGAAGCTTACCCACAACCAGTGGGCTGGCACCAGTCCCAGGACAACATGGGCCACACAGCCACATTGGTGGGACCTGGCCCCACCTACCAGCAGGCTGGCACTGTATAACTCTGGAGACCAGAGGGGAGTGTGTTACCAGGCCCCATAGTATGTCTCCTACATAATGCTACCTCTTCAAGATCAGGAAGCTTAAATGACCTATCTAATACATAGAAATAAACACAGAGAATTAGGCAAAATGAGGAAACAGAGGAATAAGGCAAAACTTCAGAGAAAGAATTAAAAGGAGTGGAGATAAGCAATCTACCTGACAAAAACTTTAAGGTAATAACCACAAAGATGCTTGATTAACATAAAATGGATGAAAACAGTGAGAAGTTGAACAAAGAGTTAGAAAATATAAAGAAGAACCAAACAGAGCTGAAGAATACAATAACTGAAATAAAAAATACACTAGAAAGAATCAACAGTAGATTAGATATAGTAGATACAGAAAACTGCACATTCAGTGAATTGAAAGATAGAGTAGTGGATATCCCACAAGCTGAACCAAAAAAAAGAAAAAAAAGAATTTTTAAAAATGAACATAGTTCATGAGTCCTCTTAGACAATATCAAGTGTACTAATACTTGTATTATAGGGGTCCCAGAATCAGAAGAGAAAGGGACAGAGAATTTATTTGAAAAAATAATAGCTGAAAACTTTCTTAACCAGGGGAAGGAAACAGACATCTAGATCCAGGAAACACAGACTCCCAACCAAGATGAACCCAAAGAAGTCCTCAACAAGACTCATTATAATTAAATGACAAAAATTAAAGATTGAGAGAGAATTATAAAAGCAGCAAGAGAAAAGCAACTAGTTATGTGCAAGGAACTCTCACAAGACAATCAGCTGACTTTTCAGCAGAAACTTTGAGGGCCAGAGTGGAGTGGAATGATATATTCAAAGTGATAAAAGGGAAAAATCTACACTCAAGAATACTCTACCTGGCAAGGCTATCATTCAGATTTGAAGGAGAGATAAAGAGTTTTACAAATAAGCAAAAGTGAAAAGAATTCAGCACCACTGAAACACTGGAGGTATCAGCCAGAGGTATTCTTCATATCAAAGTATACTGCAAAGCTACAGTCACCAAAATTTATGGTACTGGTACAAAAACAGACACACAGATCAATGGAACAGAATAGAGAACCCAGAAATAAACCCACACTTATATGGTCAGTTAATCTGTGATAAACAGGGCAAGAATATAATGGGGAAGAAACAGTCTCTTCAATAAATGGTATTGGAAAAATTGGACAGCTACACGCAGAAGAATAAAACTATGCTACTTTCTCACACCATATACAAAAATAAACTCAAAATGGATTAAAGACTTAAATGTAAGACCTGAAACCATAAAACTCCTAGAAATAACATAGGCAGCATGATTTTGACCTCAGTTCTAGGAAATTTTTTGGATCTGTCTCTTCAGGCAAGGGCAACAAAAGCAAAAATATACAAAAAGTTCTATAACAAATTAAAAACCTTTCATACAGCAAAGGAAACTATCAATTAAACAAAAAGGCAGCCTAGAGAATGGTAGAAGATATTTGCAAATGATGTATCTGATAAGGGGTTAATATCCAAAATATTCAAAGAACACATACAACTCAGCATCAAAAAAGCAAACAACCCAATTAACAAATGGGCAGAGGACCTGAATACACATTTTTCCAAAGAAGACATACAGATGGCTAATAGAGATGTGAAAAGAGGTACAACATCACTAATCATCAGGGAATTGCAAATCAAAACCACAACGAGACAGCAACTCACACCTGTCAGAATGGATATCACCAAAAAGACAACAAATAAAAAGCATTGGTGAAGATGTAGAGAAAAGGGAATCCTCAGTTTTCACTGGTGGGATTGTAAATTGGTGCAGCCACTTTGGAAAACAGTATGGAGGTTCCTCAGAAAATTAAAAATAGAACTGCCATATGATCCTGAAATTTTACTTCTGGGTATTTATCTGAAGAAAACAAGAACACTAATTCCAAAAGATATATGCTCCCCTATGTTCATTGTAGCATTATTCACAATAGACAAGATATGGAAGCAACCTAAGTGCCTATTGATAGATGAATGGATAAAGAAGATGTGTATATATATATATATATATATATATATATATATATACATATATATATATACATATATATATACACACACACACATACACACACAATGGAACATTTTTCAGCCATAAAAGAAAAATGAAATCTTGCCATTTGCAAAAACATGGATGGATCTAGAAGGTATTATGCTAAGTAAAATAAGTCAGACAGAGAAAGACAAATACTGCATCATTTCACCTGTATGTGGAATACAAAAAAAAAGAAACAAACAAACAAACAAAACAAAATGAAAACAGATTCATAGATACAGAGAACAAATGGGTAGATGTCAGAAGGAAGGTGGTTGGAAGAGGTATTTGAAAGATATACAGGATTAAGAGATATAAACTTTAAGTTATATAATAAGTCACAGAGATGACTTACAATATAAGGTATATGGTCAATAATATTGTAATAACTTTGCATGGGGAGAGATGGTTGTTAGACTTATTGTGGTGATCATTTAATAGTGTGTGCAAATGTCAAATTATTATGTAGTACACCTGAAACTAACATAATATTGTAGGGCAATTGTTTGTCAATAATAAGAAAAAAGTTAATAGAAAGGTAAATATTTCTTTTAGAGACAATTTTTAATATCTATCTTTTATTTCACCTCTATTAATTATATGATTCAAATCCTTTACAGTGTTTTAATTTTTTTTATTCTCTTTATTTGTCATGGAACAGTAGTGGTATGTTAAACTTCCTGTAACAGTTGTGTTTCTGTCAAAATTTTGAGAAGGGCTCAATACAAATATTGATGGTATACTGTTAGATACCAATTATACTTTGATTATTTGAATTGCAGTTGACTTTATCTGATGTCAGTTTTACTAACCTTTTGCTTCTTTTAATCATTTTAAGCAGTATTTTACTTTTATTTTCTCTGAATCATGTTTATTGATGTCTATAGCCCTGAGCCTCTGGTTGTGGCCTTTTAAAATTCAGTGATAACTTTGACAAAGGTCTGTGTTGTTCAGACTAATCATTGGACATGTTATTGATGTTTTTATTGTTCATCTGGGCTATATATTATCTGGGAAATGGATATTTCCACACCAACTACAAGTAATATTTAAACTACCTATTACATAGACAAATTGAATTATTACATGACATAAATGTGGATAATTTTATAATAAAAATAGAGTTTTGGATTTGCTTGAACAATCAAAGTACCTGAGAAACTAGACCCACCATCCTTTTGGCAGTAATAAACAGAAACTTCTTCAGAGCTATCCCCTTTAAGAAAGGGCATGTGTGCTCCATCTGGCTTCATGCATTTGTTACCTACATGGACTCTATAGTCATTTTGTCTTCAACCTTTGTTTACAGGCTTGGTTTAGACACTACTACTGCATAATCAAAATCTCTTAGTAGCGATTGGTCTTTCTGTATGTCCTTGTCTGTAAATACACATCTGTCATCCCTTTCCCATCTTTGTGCTATAGAGAAGTACAGAAACCAAAGGAGGACAACCTCTACCCTTGGATCAGAGGACTAAGCCCTGTTTACTAGCTCATCTGTGGCTGGTTTCACAAATACCTGAAGTGTGGAATAGACTTATTTACATGCAAAGCACCAACTTTCATGCCTCTAACATTTTGGGTATCCTAGGCTTTGAACTCTGTTTGCCTTCTTGAACTTGTATTATTGTTTTTTTCTAATTCACTTGACAGCCTGGGTTTTTGGTCTCTATTCATAAACCTATCTCTTCTCCCTCTGCCTATCAACAAAAACTTTATACCCTTTAAACTTGACTTATGACTAACCTGGACTCACTACTTTCTGCAAGAGTGATTTTGCCATAACTTTTAAAACTTGACTCTCTATTCCTGTTCTGCTTCTGAATTGGTGAGACACAGACTGGCAAAGGGTGAATATTTCATCTTTGTGCATGAAGAAGAAAGAATTACTGTCATTCAATAAATGTGTTGTACTTCCTATTGAAGTTCTCAAATAGAAAGCAAACCCCTCAAAAGAAAACCTATAACAAAACAATTACTTGGGAAGTGAGTACATTCTTTCTCATGCATTTAGAGGGAATTCTCAAAAAAGAATCATTGCAAAGTTAAGATGCATGAAATTTTCAGGCCCAGGGTCCTAAAATGATATAATGGGAATAGAAGCAGAGCTGCTAGATACACTGTTATTCCTTGCAAATCTATCACAGATGTCCATGTTTTTGTGGCTATTTTTATAAGACTGTCATGGTTGAATTTATTTTGCCAAGCACTCCTTTTCTTTTCCACTATAGTGTTCTAGATATCCAACTACATATCTATATCATCACCCTTTTTTTTCTAGCCATCTTTCAACTATCTCTTTATCTTTCCAAAATGACATACATTTTTATTATTTTCCTTATATTTCTGTTGTTCGAGCTAGACTTGGGCCTGCCATATTCTTTTTAAAGACTTGAGGTGCTATTAGAAATAGCACCAGCTGCATCTCCTGATCATCACTGCCTTCTTCTTATCCAAGCTCTTTTCATTTGACATTGCAAATTATAATGAAGTAAAATGCACACTTCTAATGACAGTAATTTATACTGTTATTATACAGCAATTCAGAAGGATTAAAAAAGAGATGGCTGTGCTTGAAAATAAATATGTAGACAATTAATAATAACTTATGTATGCATAGGCTGGTTATAAATATAGGTGGCACATGCATTGTGTATGAATTGGTATTTTTGTATCTGCCATTAATTAAACAATTTAGATTTTTTATTTCAGTAGTGCACTGTGCAGTTTGAATGCTTCATTTGATCCTTTTCTTGGTGTTATTTCACCCTGTCCCTCTTTGTCTCTCACAAGCTGCTTCTACTGCTACTGCCTATGAACAACCTGGAGGCTGGCACTTCTTATCAGGTCAGTTATTGCTAAACAGTGGTAAGCTGAAATAGTAGTAATGGAATATTAAAACCTATTGATACTTTATCCAGAGAACTAAAAGATCATAGAAAAAAGCAGAACATTGTTGAGAAATGTGGGAGACTTTGATACCAAATACTTGCTGATGTAGACTATAGATATCCTTGCTTCTTTGCCTGTTAACCTTATGGCATGTTAGTTACTCAGTAAACTACATTTTGCTTAGTCAGTTAATGTTTCAAAAGAGTAATAAACTTTTATTTGAATTTAAGAGAGTGAACTATCTTGGTATGTAGGAGATTTTAATCTTAGACATTTAGACAGCTGATACAGAGCTTATAGGCAGTAGAAAGATGACCAGCATACTAAACATTTGTTGGTTTTTAACCAACTAACATGCATGTCTCCTCTCTAATACCTTGATTTGCTTTTGGAAAGTTATCTCACCAAATACTACATATTGTCTTAGTGGGTGATAAATAAGGTACATGACTCTCTCAATGGAAGATCCTTCTTCTCACTTCCTGGCACATGCCAGAGCAGGCATCGGATCTAAAATTGGCTAAGTGCTGCTCTTTTCTAAGACACTATATCATAAGCAAATGAAGTAGGAAAGGAAAAGATTAGGAATTACTACTGGAATGAATAAACACTTTCATCCTGGTAGTAATTCCTAACCTGGAGATTCTTTCTAAAAAAATGTTGCTCTTGTTTCTGCATTCTAACTCTTTAAACTGAAATTTTAGTCTGCAATATTTCCAATGTAAAACACAGCACAATGCACAGCTTAATATTCTAACATAGAGCTTAAGAGCCTCAGAACTAAAATCAGACTCTATCAGTTCAGCCTGGATTTACAACTAATCAGATGACATTGGGCATGGAGTCTGGTCCCTTAAGTCCTCTATTTCTTCTCCTGTGAAATAAGTATAATTATGCTGTCTACCCCATGGAGTCATATGTTTGTAAGGCAGTTAGAATAGAGCCTGAGATAGTGTGTATTCTCAAGATTTAATTATGATATCTATTGTCTCAAAACTATTTCCAAAGTTTTAGTTTAGTCTCTTATCACACACACACACACACACACACACACACACACGCAGACACACACAATTATCTCAACTAATTTCTTCACAAAGTCACCATCCTGCTTACAAATATTCAACAAATATGATACCCAAATCCATTCTCATTAAAAACAAAGAAACTCAAAATTACCAAGTTCCAGATGATTCAGTGGGCAATATAGCTCCACTAGTTTCCAAAGCAAGCACATGGAATATCGTTCTGTCAGAAGTTGTGCTGTGGTAAATTTGAATGTAAGTTATATCCCTTCCAAGCAATCCTTCAAAGAAGTTTCTCTTGTCATAATTGCAGTGTCACTTTATCAGGAATTCATTCCTTATAACATCTTATAGAACTCACTATGATGAAACATTACAAAGCATCTGTATTATTACTCTTCTATCCCAAACTCATTGACTGTTGTAAATGTGATGCTGTTATAAAGTGGTTGATTGAGTTGAAAAACACTGGCCTAGGAATTAGGCCATAGACATAGAAAACAGTGAAAACATTATGAGGCTTTTGACATATTGGATCTCCCTGTATTTAAGGTTGATTCTCCTTACTCAAAAATAGGGGAAAGGGATAAAATTTGCAATAATCTGGAAGCCTATATCAACTCTTTAGAAGTCATAATACTTGAAAAGAATACGTGGTCATTCTCACTTTTTATCTTATTTATTACACTTTCAGTAAAAAAAAGCTGTATATTCTGGGAAAGCAAGGAGAAATGCCCTAAAATGCTAATTAGCTGGAAGCTATTTAAGTAGCTGGCCAGCTCTGATATCTGTTAGCATATAACACTAATAGCATACTATTCACTCAGAGTCTATTTGTAAGATTAGTGGTACAAGATAGGATATTTTATACCCTTACTCTTTTTACCAACATGAAATAGAGTGGAAATGGCTTTGAAAATATGGAAATTCCATTGTGTATTTCACTGAGAATATATATTTTTAAGGTATTTCTACATTACTGCAGATCTGACACATTTTACTATTTTAAAAAGATTTCAACACTGCAAAATACGTAACTGGTCCCAAGGATAAAATAGAGGGTTTAGAAAGTGAGGGGATTCAAAGTACTTCACTGCAGCCTTCTTTGATCAAGAGGAAAGTTGGAAATGCTTTCCTTTGTCTAAAATGTAGACCATGGATCTCACTGTAATTTTGTAACCTAGAACACACCTTCATTTAGCATAAGCAAGTTAAGGGAATGAAATATTCAAAAATAATAATATGTTTTTAGTGACTAAAATCCAGATAAAAAAGATTTAAAATAATTCTCAGGGCTCCTATTAAAAATATACCTTGTTATCATATTTTGATGACAGGAAAAATTAGGCAGATTTTTTTCATTCAATATTTTTATTTTACATTTCCTGAAAAAAAATAAAGAATGAGATTTTCTGAATTATTAGATAAGTTAGAGCTAGGTCCACTTTAGATCAATATACCAGCAAAAGCATTTTTCAAAAATTAATATTTAATAGTTTCACTAATAAAAGTGACATTTCCAATAGGTCCTTTAATTACATAGTTTTAATAAAAAATAAATGAAATAATCCTGAATTAATATTAAAGTTTGAGAAATATATTTTATGAGAAAGTTATTACAATCCAGGACTAGGAAATACAGGGCAAGGGACATGCTACTAAAATGGCATCCTAACAAATCTTCAATTACTTTCAGAGAGACCTTGAACTAAAGTGGACACATTGGGAAGCAGTTTTGTAATACAGAGAAATCTCTTAATAAAGATCTTGCAAGAATACAAAGATGTTCTGGGTGAAAGGTTGAAATATGGGCATTTATTACCTTTTTTATTAGGTTGGTGCACACATAATACCACTGTACCCTGCAAGTCCTCTTTTCATGGACCCTTCTACATTAAATTATTTTCCTCCTCAATTCATCTGAAACTCTCACCCTAATCTTCTCTTTTGAACTTTAAGCTCATTTCACCCCATCCTCATTCCCAGCCATGTTATATAGGTCTTTACCACATCACTATGGCAGGTAAGCCATGTGTATTAGGCAGGAGTTGAAATCTCTGAGAATACCCACCTCTTTGATTGGTAAAGTATACGAGAAATTATCTCTCCACCAGCAGCTGACCATGGAGAAGCAGGGGGTAAGGGGAAGCAAAGCATAGTCCAGGCCAATATTGACATGTTTAAGTTGTGCAGGATGTGTGTGGTGTGTATGTGTTCATGTGTGTGTTGCAGAAAATGAGAGTTCAAGTAGGTTTGTAGGCGATGAGGAATTTTGAATTTTTTTTCTACTTTGTGTATGCTATAGATATTTATTTAAAGTTTATAATGTACTAGGCTATGAGGAAATATAAGGTGTATGGTGTAGTGTCCACAGAAGACAGTAGGAGGAGAAGGCAATTATAGAGTTTGGAAGGACACCTAACACAATCTTCGATGCAGACACCTCTTCTTGGAGGAGGTGATGCCTTATTTGAGACTCAAGAGATGATAGAAAGGTGAACCAATGGAAGGAGAGAAGTGGGTGAGGTCTGTAGCAGTGGAAGGTTTTTCCAAACAGAAGGAGTGAAATGTGCTGATGCTTACAGGGCTGAGATCATATGGCACATTTTGAAAGTTGCCTTTAGTCCATTTGGGTTTGAGAGTTGGGGATCAGAGGGCAGAGGATGTGAAATTCTTGTCTCCTTTAGAATTCATTTGGGCTTTTGTGTAAGGCAGCAGGTGGAGATATTCCAGAAAAGGATCGGCTAATCAAGTGAAAGCACAGGCTGAGGAACCAAAAAGAATGCCGAGAAGGACAAATGGCTCCCTACTGCCTCCAAGGTGCTCCTAAATGTCTCAGTTTCCTGCTAGGGATTGTAACATTTAAGGTTGCTTCTTTGGTTACAAGCAGTAAAAACAAACTCTAACTAATTTAAAAAGATAATTTATTGGAAGAATGTTGTTGGCCTATAAAAGAAAAAAATAGAAAATTAACCTTGTAAGTAAGCAGGAAAGAAAGCAGTTTTATGTTCAATCAAGTCTCTCTTTTAATTCACCAAAAGTATACTAATCACTGACTATGTATCAGACACTGTACAAGCCTGGGAACTGAGGAAAGAGAATTGAATAAAATAGTTATGTGTCTGCCTTTATTGCTCTCAGAGTCTAACAGGGGTAGATGTAGGGGGAATGTATATGAAATAGTCCCAAAGACACTTATGTAATTATGAAATGTGGTAAGTGTTATGCAAGGTGCTATGAGACAGAAATAACAGAATTTTAAATCAGCATGACAACTGAGGAGGTGACATTTAAACTTAGATGTGAAGAATGCATAGTTATTCAGGTGAGAAGCATGTGTGAACTCCCTGAAATGTCAAAGAAGTCTGTGTACTAGAACATTGTAAAAGCACTAGGGTTGGAGCATAGTAAGTAAGAAGTGTGGGATAAAATAAAACTGGAGTCAGACTGAAGCAAGGTAATGCAGAGTTTAATAAAACATGCAAAGGTTTGGTATATTCTAGGTGCACTGAGAAGCTATTGAGGGGTTTCCAGCTGAAAAATATGATCAGGTTTGCATTTTAAAGATTGACCTGGATACTACATAGTGATTAGAGCATAGGAGGCAGGAATGGAAGGGAAAAGGTCAGGGGAGAGGATTTATAGAAATCTGGACACATTAACCAGTCATGTTACTGCTTGCCCACTACGCTTTTGCATTTCTATTCTCCCAGTTCCTTTGAGAAATGTATTCTCCCCGTCCACACATCCTGGAGGAGATTCTTAGTCTTGGTGCCTAAAGGTGTTTACTCAGAGTATCCCCATCTCTCTAGTCAGAGTGCTTGGCTCACAAAGAGGCAGTGACTCAATCAGCATATACTGTGGATTTCAAGGATATATGCTAGAAAAGAAAAGCTCTTTTTCACTAAAGTGGCTAAGTTGGAGATATGTAAGCAGAGTGTGACTGGCAGCCATTTAAAAACAAATATAGTGAACAAGGCCAGCAGGACACTTGCCTCAGGCACAGGATTTAAAGCAGGATCCGTATTACTGACTTTCCTTTTGTCTCAGCCTCCAATAGGGCTCATGTAGCATGGATATTGATCTTTTATTTAAAATTTTGACCTTTAGTTCATTATGACTTTTCTTGCATTCATTTTGCTTTTTTTCCCCCAAATATGACATTAAAACATTATTGTTCTTGATCACTGAGTTGTTTGGTACTTCCTAAAATTTTGTACCCAAGTTGAGTGCTTCACTAACCTCACTCTGGTCAACACTAATCATTGTGTATCTGTCCAGCATTTGAATCCTATTTTTATGTTCAGAAAACACTGTACCTCACATGTCTTGGTGAGAAGCAGAGCCCACCTTTCAATACCGACCAGAAAATGCCAACTATGTATAGGGTGGCTGCAGTATGTTGGTTCACTCCACATCCATTCTGATGGGCTTATCTATTGTCTTCCTTTATTTTAGAACCTAGGAAACAAAAATGCATTCCCCCATATTTCCTTGCAACTACTGAGCAGGCACATAACCTAGGTTCTACCAGCCTTACAGCTTCATAGAAGACTTGGATGCACATGAAGTGAAGGCCAGGTGTGTAGTGATCAGATACTTTCATAAACCTGGTGGCAGAGGCATTATATGTAGACTTTGGTGGTGCATCTGGTTTCCACTACTAATGGAGAAAAGTGTTACGCAGCATTCTGTAACAGTGTGCTTCAGCAGAAATATCTCACCAGAAATAATTCATTGATTTTATTTTCTGACCATATAGCACCCACATCTTGTTCTTCTGGCTCTCTTAAGATTTCTGAGAGTAACTTAATATTATTTAATTCCTCTTTGTTTAAACAAGCTAGAGGGACTCTTGTGTATAGCAAATAGCTCAGCCCATAAGCCAGCTTTTCCAACCTCCTTTACAGCAAAGGTAGAGACACACAAATTAGAGTCAACAATCAGATGCATTTATTTTGTATCTTGAATCAGGAGCTAGTGACACAAAAAGCAAAAGGGGCAGTGAAGTATAGGAGGAAATGGCAGCAGAAACAAACTCTGGTTTTGTGAAAGTGGCCATAGCAGGTACCAGAGGCAACACCTGGACCCCTTTCTTTCAACCTGGTGAGATCCTGACCTGAGCAGATGATTTTGCTAACCTGTATGCAGACTCCTGACTCATGGATCCTGTGAGATAATAATTTTCTGCTGTTTTAAGCCCCTACATTTGTGAGAATTTGTTATACAGCAAGAGGAAATTAAAAGTGTGTCAGTGTTTAATTGACCTTTTTTTTTTCTTTCTTAGCAGTACACAAAACAATGGAAAGTCTCAGAACTGATAGCATCAGGGATTCAAGAAAATGTTTACAGTGGTTTAAAATTTCCTTGTTTAGTTCAGAAGTTCAGCTTTTTAAATTCAGAATTAAATAAATTAAGCCATATGTTCATCATCAAGTTGCAGTGGCATGGAAGGAAAAATCAACAGAGTTGTGAGTATTTGAGAGATATCATTTATGATAATGGACCACGTTACTGAAAGCAAGGATAAAAAATTCTGGGAAAAGAGAGATAATGGATATCAAGAAGTTGTACTACCACATAATGTCTATAAGATTTTTAGAAAAATTATTTATATTTTTAATCTTTTCTCAATTATAAAATGAAGCTAATTATACTACTTCACAGGACTATAGTGACAGCTGTATAAAATGACACATATATACCATGTATTCTAATGTTCAGCATATGGTAAGTAACTATATTTTGCCATCGAATCCCATATAACATTTCTCTAATTTCTTTACCTAGATGTGATTTCAGTGAGAATATGTTTTCTTCAGTCCCTATTCCTACTAACAGTTCTGTCATGTCTTGAACTTTTTCTAGGCTTGTGACCCCAAAATAAAAATTATTTTCTATTTAACTTCTATAGACCAGAATAGAAGTTTTTACTAAATCCATAACATTATTCAGGATCAAGGAAAATTTACAAATCACACAAAGGAAAAAAAAAAGTCTAGCTTATTCCAGCACGTTTGTAACCATTTATGAAATTTAAAATATTTTAAAATAATTTTAAGTTGTTGAAATATATAACTTGGGCAACTGAGCAAAGCTTTATGAAGGTAAGTCTTTACGTTCTCCACGCACTCAAGCTATGTCTGTACTGACATTTCAAAACCAGAGGCTTGAAATCTTTCTTTCCTTAAGTCGTGGAGGGCATTCTTTCTCAGTATTTTATTCATCTGTATTTCAATCGTATGACCTGTAAACATTGCAGAGAAATCTCAATGAAATCTTGGCTCTGGTATGTTTTGTATTGACAGGGTTAACCAACTGGAACAGCTATTTGAAGATACTTTTTGAATATAACTGGCTAAAAACAGAATTACTGCTAGTTAAAGATCAATCTAAAATAAAGATATATTATAGCTAATGTTATACGTTAATATAAACATGATTTTTTTTTTTTTTTTTTTTTTTTGCGGTACGCGGGCCTCTCACTGTTGTGGCCTCTCCCGTTGCAGGGCACAGGCTCCGGACGTACAGGCTCAGTGGCCATGGCTCACGGGCGCAGTCGCTCCGCGGCATGTGGGATCTTCCCGGACCGGGGCACAAACCCGTGTCCCCTGCATCGGCAGGCGGACTCTCAACCACTGGGTCACCAAAGTCCTAAACATGATTTTTATACAGGAATTTCATTCACCAAATACACACACACATAACTGTATATCTCTTTCTAGATTGTAAGAGGTCCCACATACCTCATTTACTCTTATGGTTTACCATAAATCCAGTGGAATTCTGACTACTACCAGCATAGGTTTTAAGAATCTCTGAATGCAGCTCATTTAATTTATAGTAATCTAATTTGTCTTTATATTGAAGAAAAGCCACTCTCAATTACCTCTAAATGAACATTTGTAAGTATAACATGAAGGAGAACCCTATAAGGAGGCTGATATTAAAAGTATTTAACAATCTGCATGGTCTGCATACTCAGTACTTAGAATGGGCTCTAGCAAACAATAATACATGCTGTACCTCAGCTCTGATCTATAATAGTTTTGAATTTTTAACATTTTATGAATATTCTACTAATGATACAGTAGTAACTAATAGTTTTGTAAGACATCAACTTTAAAATAGTGCTTTTACATACATATAATTTTATAACAATTCCATCATTATCAACCAGTTTACAGATAAGAGAACTGAAAATCAGTGCATAAGCAACACACACATAAGCAAATTACACAACCAGTTGATAGAGGCTTTGGATTCAAACTTGAGACTTCTAATTTTAAGTTTAGGCTCGTTTCTCTTGTAACATATATGCCATCTACAATTAAGGCAATATATATAAATACAATTTCTTATTGTTAGGCCTGAATACCAAGAAAAAATAACTAATTTCAGTAACAGAAAACTGCCAAGTTTCTCTAATTCTTTTAAATATTTGAGACATTTCTGTGAAAAGCTTTACAAATTTGACTATTAATTGTATTGCTTTGGTTTTGAGTAAGTAAGACGTTTAGCATGAGAAAGAGCACCTACATGAATAAAATAAAAAACACTCATGCTATTATTTGTGCCAACTAGGGTCTAACACTCAATCTGATTCCAGGCAAAAAGCTCTAGTGAATCCACCTGCACCAAAACAAGAAGGTCATTGATTCCTCCATGGGAAAATGAACATGCCTGGAGAATTTTGTGCAATATATGACTCTGAAGACAAAGGGAACAGGGCAGAGATGCTCGCCACTCTGATGAGGAGGGTGTGTCATAAGCATCAAGTAATCACTTTACAATCAGACGTGGAGCTACAGTGGACCCACGCTACCTTGAAATAAAAGACCCACATTTGGAGCATCTTGGTTTTAGAGAAACAGGTCTTTTTCATATTCATCCATGGTGAAGTTCACTTATCAGAACTTTCTTCCCTCTGAGGAGAAAAATATCTCCATCTCAATGAAACATTCCTATATGCTGACTTTACTCAACCTGTAAAATATAAGCCTTTAAAAATATTTTAGGTCATTATCTAAATAAAGACCATTGACTGAACTAATTACCGCTATATATTATTAATTTTCAAAAGTATCAGGAAATATCCTAGTCCTCAAAAAGTCCTCTCACTTAGACTTGTAATACTTCAATGCCCTACTGAAGGTATCCCTTAAAAAGGTACCACAGTCAGCCTAGACCCAAGTGAGAGTGCATTTGTTCGGGAGATCTTTACTAGGCACTGTCTGTGTGCAAAGCACTGGGCTAGATACTGGGACACAAGAACATATATGTGTGGCTTCAATAACCAAGTGCATCAGAGTCTATTAGGAAAACCAACACAAAGATACAATACAGTGTGATCTGTGTTATAAGATACAATGTTGGCAGAAAGGAAATCATGACCAATATTCCTTGGGCCTGTCTGCACAGTGTCAGTCTGGGAAGACTTAGAGAGGAGCCACAACTGAGCTAGAATTTTAAGGAGAAATACACATTCATTATAGACAATAAAAGAAATGGAATTCTAAGTCGAGGAAATTTTATGTGGTGATATAAAAAGGGAAAAGAAAGAAAAGATTTGGCAGATCTAGATACTTACATCTTCTCAGAAAAGTAAACAGGAACCAGAGAGTTTGAATTACTTACCAAATCTCTTGAAGAGTTCTATTAAAAGGTTGTATAAAATCAGATTTATACTTCATAAATACCACTCAGAAAGTGCTATGGAGAAAGAGAGGGAAAAAATAAGTTTGTGGAAATGTAAAGGTCTTAATATCCTGTTTCAGATACTTAGTTCACAAGTAATAAGCACATAGTCTTATATACATATCAAAGCTTGGTGTTTCCTACTATAAAGTAACAAGACTGGGATATGCTTTTTAGGAACCTAGAAGTGGGCTGAGACCACTGCAAACTGGAATCAATTTCTATTTGACCTCAAAGATTTCCTTGTTTTGTAAAAGTGTTTCTAATTAAAAATAATAAATTTCCTCTTGCTTCCTTTTTCCTTTCATAAAAAGGAAAAAGAATCAAGCTACATTATGTAAAGGAAGGTTATGTAGTGTTGCATCTCAATGATTCAGGAAGCCAGTTCATAGAAGATTGCAACACTCTGATATGAGAGAATTAGATTACAAACCAGAGGGATATAAAGAACGAAATGGTGTGAGAGATGTTTAAAAGAACTGGGTGATTGACCATATATGGAAGTGAGAAGAAAAGGAAAAATAGTGATGACGCTTCATGTTTCTTACTTGGGTGATGGAGTATACAATAGAGTCTTTCATAAAGGTTGGAGGTACAGGTTACATTCTAGAAATGTTCAGGTTGGCATGATGTTTTTTTGTGTTTTTTTGCAGTATGCGGGCCTCTCACTGCTGTGGCCTCTCCCGTTGCAGAGCACAGGCTCCGGACGCGCAGGCCCAGTGGCCATGGCTCACGGGCCCAGCCGCTCCGCGGCATGCGGGATCCTCCCAGACCGGGGCACGAACCCATGTCCCCTGCAACGGCAGGCAGACTCCCAACCACTGCGCCACCAGGGAAGCCCTTGGCATGATGTTTTAAACCAAATCAACAAATATTAGACTTAATGTTGTGATTCTGAAGCAGATACTGTATTTGGCATCTGAAAAATATACTTTGTGTTAGAAATTGTCAAGCTAGCAATTTCTGCAGTGCCTATAATTGTACTATATAATTTATAGACCATGGAACACTTGGTTTAGCTACAGAGCCAGAATAATAGTTTCAATCAATGCCACTTTATAATACATACTATTACATGAATTAAAGTTAGACAATTAGTTCAATTTCTCATGGCATAGAGCCAGAAGCCCAAAGTCTCAAAATAGGTAATCAATACTGTTACACATAATCAGTTGAATTTAGACTGTAGGTAAACATAGGACTAAAATAAATAAGGTCAACTACAAATATGCTTATGTGAGTAAATAACACTCCATAGGGAAGTATAAAAGTACAGTAAGTCCCCTACATACGAACCTTCAAGTTGCAAACTTTCAAAGATGCAAACATGCGTTAGCCTGTCCAATCATGTAAGTCAGTTCGCGTGTCTGGTATACACTGTCACGTGCGTGAATCCTCTACAAGTGGTTGTGCTTTTATGTACTTTACTGTACTGTAAGATTAAAAATATTTTCTTTATTTTTTGTGTGTGTTTTTTATGTATTATTTGTGTGAAAAAGTATTATAAACCTATTACAGTACACTACTATATAGCCAATTGTGTTAGTTGTGTACCTAAGCTAAATTTGTTGGACTTATGAACAAATTGGATTTACGAGCACACTTTCAGAATGGAACTCGTTTGTATGTAGGGGACTTACTGTATTTGAATAAAAGTATCCATTGCTTCCAGGGTGAACTAATCTTACCTTAATACACTATTAATTTATTTATTCAACCTGTGTTTACTGAACAGCTATTTAGATCCAGACACTCTGCTAGTAAGTGCTGGGGATATGATTGTAAAAAACGCAGCCTCTATAGTTTATAGTGTAGAGGAAGAGACAAATGTTAAATAATCACAAAAACCTATAACTAAAAAATGTGATAAAACCTGTGAAGAAAGATGTAGTGGACAGAAAAATGCCCCTTCCCTTCAAAAGATGTTCACATACTAATGCCTAGGACCTATGAACACGTTACCTTATATGACTTAGCAGATATGATTAAGAATCATGGGATGGTATCCATACGAACACAATGTGATCACAAAGGTCCTTAAAAGAGGGAGGCAGGAGGGTCAGAGTCAGAGAAGGAAATGGGATAATGAAAGCAGAGGGTGAGAATCAAAGAGAGATTTGAAGATGCTGCTGGTTTTTAAGATGGAGGAAGGGGCCATGAGCTAAGGAATGCAGGCAACTGCAGAGGCTGGAAAAGGCAAGGAAACAGATTCTTCCCAAGAACGTTCAGAGAGAGTGCAGCCCTGCTGATACTTTGACTTCAATGCAGTAAAACCCATTTTAGACTTAAATATGTGTTGTTTTAAGCCACAAAATGTTGTGATAGCAGCAAAAATAAACTAATTTTGTTTTATTTTATTTATTATATTTTAATATTTATTTTTATTTATTTATTTGGCTTTGTCAGGTCTTAGTTACATCACATGGGATCTTCGTTGTGGCATGCGGGCTCTTTTAGTTGTGGCATGCTGGCTCTTAGTTGCGGCATGAGGGATCTAGTTCCTCAACCAGAGATCAAACCCGGTATGCCTGCATTGGGAGTGTGGAGTCTTAACCACTGGACCACCAGGGTAGACTCAAGAAACTAATTTTAAAAGTTCAAGGACCTATACAGAGAATATACAATGAGGGGATCTGCTTTGGAATCTCCCATTTCAAACATGATTTTGTAATTCTAGTAGGAAACATGCCAATCTCCTTAAAATGCTTCCATAATTTTCTTTTGCTGTTAGAATAAACAGCAAAATCCATAATATGACCAACAAGGCCCTGATGATCCATCCTGTGTATATTTCTCTAATTTCATAGAATGCAGCTGTCCCCTTGACGTCACCATTTCAGCCATGCTGCTCTGCTTTCAGTTCTTTGAAATGAGCGATATCCCCTCCCACTGCAAGGCCTGTAGACAAGGTCTGAAATGATCCCTCCTACAGTCTCTGCCCTTCCTCCATTTCATTCCATCTTATCTTCAGATCTGTGTTCCATTGTTACTTCTCTAGTTCTGTGAATGGTAAGTATACTAAATGTTGGGGGGAATTTAAGCTTATTTATATATTGAGGAAAAACACTAAATTACAGAAGAAGGCGTGGCCAACACGAGAAACAATAACCGATACTGTGACTTTCTGGAAAAGGTAGAAAACCATGAGACTGAGGGAAAAAAAAAATGAAAGGAATAGTCTTAGGAGAAGATGACACTCTCTAGTTTTTTCCTCTCTCCTTTGTTCATTCTCATCTTCCTCACTTAAATTTGGGATGCCACAAGTTTTAGTCTGAAGTCCTTTTATATTGTCACTTTTTATATATTTTTCTACTTAGTTCATCTTATTCAGAGTGAACTTGGTGGGAGGGGGACTGTAGAGGAAACTAGCAGGAACTGGTTATCAAACTGAGTAAGCTATGGGCTTTGCCTTCCGTGGCCATAGGAAAGAGGAAAATAAGGATTTGGATTCTTAAGAGGTAAGATGCTGAAGTTGAAATGAGAGTCCTAATGAGCCAGTACAAATACAAATCTAAGTAAGGCTGGATGACGAAAACATCCCTGAGAAATGAAGAATGGTATCCATCAGAAATGAGAAATCAGCAGGCATGAATAACATTTAAAATGTAATAAAATAGAAATGTAGAAAAACGAATTAGGGTCCCAAGTGCATAAAGAATAGAACTCTGAAAGAGACTACTGTACTTAAATGTGTATATGTCGATTAAATGTTCAAGGAAATAATAAGAAAATAGAAATAAAATGGGCTAAATTGAAGGACAAAACAAATTCTAGAAATTGTCTTCTTTATGAATTGGCTTTTTTTATTATAAAATATTACTCTTTATCTCTACAGTATGTCTTGTAGTGAAATCTACTTTGTATACTAGCTTACATATACTCAGTATTTGTATGGAATATCATTTTCCAATTATTTACCTTCAAATTTCTGTATCTTTATATTCAAAGTGTATATTTCTTATAAACATCATACAGCTTGGTCTTGAATTTTTATCAAGACTGTCAGTACCTTCTTTTTAATTAGAGTTTAATCTATTTACATTTACTGTAAACATTGATGTGTTTAAGCCTCCTTTCTTGTGATTTATTTTCTATATGTTCCATCAATTTTTCATTCTCTTATTCCTCCTTTCCTATCTCCTACTAGGTGACTCATGTTTTCTAAAATTTTCTGTAAAGGTTAAGACAAACACTTTTCACTTATTCATTTATGACAGGGCTCCCAGAGCTGTATCAATTAGTTCATAATGGAAAGAATATCATATACATAAATTGGGATGGAAAAGGCAGAGTTAGAAAAACTTTGAACACTAAAAAGTTGTCAAATTGCACAGAAAACCAGAGGGGCTTAGAAAAGCTTTATATGTCGAAAAAGGATTTTGATGACTATCTCCAAAATCTTTCTGATGAAAATAAATTGACTCTAATCAAATCCTGCAAGCAAGAAAAGGATAAGTCCACTGGAGCCATTAAGGATAAGCTTTTTAACAACTTCAGATAATACTCAGGAGTGTATCCTGAAGCAAATGTGAACATAGTTTTCTCCTCAGTTTTTTTTTTTTTTTTGTGAAAAGTCTTAACCAAAATTACAAGATTTAGTATGCAAGCAAAATTCAAATGGAAAATAGTCCCTTTGTAAAATATTCTGTCCATTGAATATTTTTATGAGGCTATAGAACAAAAATAGAATAATACCTAGAATAAACCAATGTCCTTACAAATAACACAAATAAATGTTCCAATCTCCGTCATTTTAAGGATCATAAGAAGAAACCTCTTAGGACACCAATGCATATGCCATAAACAAAAATGACATTGGGAAAAATTACAATTGTCCAATGTTAACTAAGAAAGTAAAAGAAAACAAAATAAAGTAGGCAATCAATAAAGGTCACATAAGGAAGAGTCAAATGTTCAAATTTCTGTTTTATTTTTAAACTTACAAGAAGAAATTTATTGAAATATTTAAGGACAACTTTGTATATTTTTGATTGACACATAATAAAATAACTAAGCATAAAGTTTTACATTGTTATACAACCTCTGCTTTAAAGCCAACAAACTGCTCACAGGGTAAGTGTGTCGACCCTCAGATACTCACTCTCCTATGTTTAACTGATATTTATGACAGCACAGCTGCTAAATTCATAGAGAGGGGTATACCATTCAAATTGCCAGAGTCAATGTTCTCCTGATAGCCCCTTACTTTAAATTTTTCAGGATTTTCTTATTCATAATATGTTCATCGATAATTTGAACATTGACTTACATGAGTCTAAATCCAACTCAAATTGAAGATTTTCACAAAAAACTAGAATATCTCTGCATTAAAATGTCCACTGATATTAGCAGAATTATTGAGGTTGAACCCATGAAAGTTCAGACAGACCCATTCAAACCTCTATCAAAGTTTTTAAAACAGTCTCTAAAACTAGAACTTAAAAAAAAAAACAAATCAATAGATGAAAACCTAGAAAAGAAATGATACATTATACCCATAGCAGTTATTGTAATATTTTTATCCTTCAAGTCAAGAAACCCAACAGGCAAGGATAAAGAATTGTTTCAGGCTCATAAGGCCACAGATAAAATAGTTATTCCCAACTTCCCTGTCGAGTCAAAAACAAAGACAGTTTTATATTTGTTGTCACAGGAGGTCTTTTTACGGTCATAGACTGGTATTCTGCTTTCTTTACTGTCCCTTTGGATCAAGATAATCCATACCTCTTGGCCTTCTCCTTGCAAGGTCAACAGTATACCTGGGCATTTATGCTTCAGGATTTACTAACCCACCTTCTTACTTTTCACAAGTTCTTTACCAGGGCCTTCACAACCTTACATATCCTTTTGATTCTGTTGTTATTCAACATGTGGATCACCTTTGGCCACATAGTAAGAAAGACTTGAACTCAAAGCTGAATTCCTTTTATTTACATACCATTTTAGTTCAAAAAGGATATAAATATTCTCTAAAATAAATTATAATTTAATCAATAAATGTGCACTAACTAAACGTGAACAGGATTCAACTTACTCTTGACAGTTTAAAAGTCATGTAAAACTTTCATACATCTGTTATTAAGAAAAAATTAAAAGAATTCCTTGGTCTCATGAGCTACTGTAGGTAGCTTGAGTTTCCAACTTTTTCTGAAATTGACAAATCTCTTTGGTTTAAGCAAGTCTTCAGGAACAAAACTTCTTCTTTGGGAACATAAACATGAGCACAGAGTTTGTGATCTAAAATTAACTTTATAGAGTTCTCAATAAGAGATCTATGGATCTGGAAAGACTGTTGTTACTAAACATAAAAAAAAAAAAAGGACAAATGACAAGATCATGCTTTTTCTGAAATCCTGAGTGAGGTAGTAGGGCAATGAACTGGACTAAAAGTGAAGAAGAGACAAGCACCTGAAGAAGAGAAGACATAAGTTCTGGCTTAATTGGGTGGGATGCAGAAACAACTGTAAGAATAGTCTAGTAAGGGAGTTTGGTATATTATCGGAGTCTGAGTGCACAATAGCAAGGGTGGGTGACACCTCTAGGAATGGCAAACATGGGACGAGTCCACAGGCTCTTGCAGGCTTTTCTCCATGTATGCAACTCATTAAAATAATTAGAAAAGCCCCACAAAAGTCTTCTTAATGTTACATACATTAAGGAGGGGAATAAAAACAGCCACTGCAGGAAGGCATGAATTTCTTCTACTGGGATCCTTCTTCTCTAAATCCCCTATGAAACAAAGCTTTAATTTGTGAAGGAAGAGGAAATGCAATGAACATGGTGCTAATTAGGGTACTGGTGAAGACCTGTTGCACCCAGGAGAAGAGAACAAGGGGGAGAAAATGTTCTCTACCCTTGCAGAGAGGCATGGATAAGTACTCGTGTCAGAGATATACCAGAAAAGGGGCAGGAGTACTGAGAATGCCACACCCCTGAAACTTAGGATATGATAATTGTCTAAGACTAAAGCTTAATCACATACATAAAAAAAATCTCCCATTCCCAACCCAAGACTAACAAGTATCAAATAACAAGTTAACTACAAAAAATGTACCCTCTCTGAATGTGTGTTAAAGGGGATACCTACATCTGAGGATGGAGCAGCCACTGAAAATATCCCTCTGGCAAACCAGCCCCTACCCTAAATAAAAAGTACCCCCAGAGATTTTGAAGGCTGTGGTAAACTGAAAGTAACTATAGAAACCATTCAAACCCACCTCAACTCCTAAATAGATTAACTAAAATCCCACACAAAAGACTAGCAAAATGAAAGGTGTGTTTATTTTCAGGAGTAAAACATATTTACCTCAGTCTCTACTTTCCTACATAATATGACTGCTTTTCAATAAAAAAAGCAAGAAAAAACACAACCAAGAGACAAAAGAATTCTTAAAACCATATCCACATATGACAGATGTTGAAACTACTATTTTAAAATTATTATGATTAAAATATTAAAAGTTCTAATAACAAAGTTGGGAAACATGCTAGATGAGATGGATCACTTCAGCAGAGATTGAAACTATAAAAAATAAAAGGAAAACACCAGAATTAAATAAAATAAGATAGTATAAAATACTTCCAAAATAAGCTTATCAGTAGACTCAATACAGCCAGGGAAAGAATTAGGGAACTCAAAGATAGGTAAATAGAAATTATCCAAACGTCACCACAAAGAGAAAAAAAGAGCAGAAGAAGAATAAAAAACGTACAAAGCATCCAAGAATGTTGGATAATATCAAACTCTCTGCCATGCACATAATTACAATTCCTGAAGAAGAGGGATAAGACAGAATAAAATTTGAAGAAATAATAGTTTGATTTTTTCCAAAATTAATTACAGACAACAAACCCAATTTCCTCAAAAAAAAAAAAGAAAAAAAAAAAGAGAAAAGCCAACACACATAGATGTATCATATTATCATATTCAAACTGTTAAACAAAATACAAATTCTTGAAGAAAGTCAGATGGAAAAAGACACATTGCAGATGAACAGAGATAAGAATTATGTCAAACTTCTCTTCAGAAGCCATTCAAGCTAAAAGACAAGGACCAAAAATTTCAAAGTACCTGTAGAAAAATTTGTCAGCCAAGACTTCCATATCCAGTGAAAACGTCTTTTTTTTTTTATTTTTTTAAATGAAGGGGAAATATAGTCTTTCTCAGATAAACAAATAATGAGGGAATTCATTGCCAACTCATCTACTCTCCAAGAAATATTAGAGATAGCTTTTCAAGCAGAAGGAATATAATCTCAGACAGAAATTTATACTTATATAAAGCAACAATGAAGAATACTCAGAATGTATGTCATTGCCTTAACAAACTTGCCCAATGTCAATCAATTCCATTTTTTCTTTTGACAAATTCACTGTTTTCAGATCCTGGGCCCAGATCTCAGGTATTCTGTATTGTGTTCATTTCTAACATTTTAATTTGATTCTTTCACAGAGGTTACACTTCTCTTCTGGAACATCATCCCTTGAGTACCTCTTTCAGAGACAGCTTTATGACTCTGCTGAAATGGCTTTTTCCCTTATTACAATAGGAATAATAAAGTTAGCTTTGCTTAACCAAGAAGTCTAACGATGACCTTATTTTATTTGAAAGTCAAAATCAACAAGCAAACACTTAAAACTTTTAACATAAAACACAGGAGAATATGTTTATGAGCTTCTCTAAGGCAGAGTTTCTTAAACAAGGCACAGTAAGAACAGATCACCAAGGAAAAGACCAATCCATTTGATTGTTTATATGAAGAACAGTATGGCGTTTCCTTAAAAAACTAAAAATAGAGCTACCATATGATGTAGCAATCCCACTGTTGGACATATATCAGAAAAAACCATAATTTGAAAAGATACATGCACTCCAAAGTTCATTGCAGCACTATTTACAATAGCCAAGTCAGGGAAGCAACCTAAATGTCCATCAAGAGATGAATGGATAAAGAAGATATGGTACATATATACATTGGAGTATTAGTCATAAAAAATAAAGAAATAATGTCATTTGCAGCAACATGGATGGACCTGGAGATTATCATGCTAAGTGAAGTAAGTCAGGCAGAGAAAGACAAATATCATGTGATATCATTTATATATGGAATCTAAAAAAATGATACAAATGAACTTACTTTCAAAACAGAAACAGACTCACAGACTTAAAAAACAAACTAATGGTTACCAAAGGGGAAAGGTCAGGGGGAGGATTAAATTAGGAGGTTGGGATGAACATATATACACTACTATATATAAAATAAATAATCAACAAGGACCTATTGTATAGCACAGGAAACTCTACTCAATAATCTGAAATAACCTAAATGGGAAAAGAATCTGAAAAAGAATAGATGTATGTATATGTAAGAAAAGAAGCTTTCTGTATCAATAAAAAGACATCATAAACATAGTGTAAAGACAAGTCTTAGTCTAGTAAAGTTAGTTGCAATACATATGACTAAAAATGAATTAATATACAGAATATATAAAAATCCTTCCACAGATTAGTGGTTAAAAGTAAGTAAGCTGATAAAATAAGTGGGGTGTAGCACAATAGCATATTCACAGAGGAGAAAACCCAAATGGAAAATAAATTTATAAAAATATATTATACTTCATTAGGAATTGGGAAAATGTAAATTAATACAAAAGTGAGTTCTAATTCAGGGCTATTTCGTTTGCAAAAAAAATAAGCTTCCTTGTATTTGAGGATA
This sequence comes from Delphinapterus leucas, assembly GCF_059928025.1. Classification (NCBI taxonomy): domain Eukaryota; kingdom Metazoa; phylum Chordata; class Mammalia; order Artiodactyla; family Monodontidae; genus Delphinapterus; species Delphinapterus leucas. Next base: position 36,001,742 of record NC_143147.1, read on the forward strand.
TGAAGCTATGAATAAATTACTAGTAAGAATATATATTGGATAGGGAGGGTGGGAGGGAGATCCAAGAGGGAGGAGATATAGGGATATATGTGTATGTATAGCTGATTCACTTTGTTATAAAGCAGAAACTAGCACACCATTGTAAAGCAATTATACTCCAATAAAGATGTTAAAAAATAGTAAAAAAAAAAATATATATATATATATATATATATTGATTCAACCACTTTAGTAGATAATTTGGCCATTCCTAGTGAAGTCAAAGACCTGCATATCATTCAACTTAAGAATTTTACTTTTAGATTTTACTTTATATGAGCTAATTCATGCACAAGGAAGCATATGCATTTATGTTCATTTGCTACTCTGTTTTTAATGGTGAAAATGTGGAAGTAACATAGTGAACCTCAGTAGAAAAAGCCTAAATAAATTGCTGTATGGTTGCAAAATAGAATTCTAAAAAGCAGTAAATATTAATAATGCAGATCTAATAATAATCTTAAAAATAATTTTGGATTTGAAAATTTATATATATATACAAATGAAACCATTATATAGCAGGTTGAATTAGCTAAAATTGGTTTTCTATAGATCAAATAAGGTCAACTATCATCAGTTTCATAGGGTTCAGCCTAATCTAATTTAAAATGATTTAAATAATAGTATATATTGTTTGTGACTATTGTTTTGGTAGCTAGCTAACAACCTACTAACTAAATAAATTTCTTGACCATATAATGTGTCAAGCATTGTTACAAGCATTTTACATGTACTAACTTATTTAATCCTCAAAATAGTCCAATGAGGTAGATATATTATTATACTCATTTTTATAGAGGACACTGAGGCCAGGGAAATTGTGTAACTATTTAATAAAAGAGAAAGAAAAAGACCCTGGAAAGAAGCACATCAACCTTATGGTGAGTTTACTCGTGGGAAGGAAGGGAGGTGAGAATGAATATTATGGGGAGGCTGGAGAGGGGCTCATGTTATTATTAAAAAAGAAAAAAACAAAGAGGATGAGAGGTCTGAAGTTAATATGATTATAATCTGTTTTATTTCTTGGCAGTTCATAGTTGTCTATTATTTTACTTTTTATACTTTTCTTAATGTTTGAATTCTTTTTTTATTTCAAAATAAAGACAACCCAAACTCTTTGTGAATTGCTCCCCCTTAATTTGCTAGCAGATATTGGTCTCTAAGTGATCTTCAAGGTCCTTCAGAACAGTCCTTGATAATAACAGTCCTTGATAATAACAATATTGATAATAACCATAACACTTATGTGCCAGAAAAGTTTCTGTAAGAAGTAAAAAAGAAAAAAGGCTTAAAAAAACATAAAAGAACTTTTCTCCCCAATATATATATATATATGTATTTCATCTGTACACGTACTTCGAAGTTGCTCAGTAAATATTTTAGAGTTCAAAAATCATACAAGTATTTAGCTTCCTGCACTTGAAAGATAATTGCTCTTTGAAACTATTCAGCTGAAAATCAGTAAAAGCCAATAGAAAGCTCAGAGAACATAAACTAACCACAGAGAAGTAATCAGTTCACAAAACTCAAGCAATGAAAATATTATGGCACAGGAACACTTCTAAATTAGGGTAAGATCATAGGCGGTGCTTCTCCTAATTAATTTTTTAAGTGTGAATGTGCTTAAGGGTCAAAAAAAAAAAAAAGGAAGATAAGGCCGATTCTCCTTCTAGTTCATTTTTTTTTTTTAAGTGTAAAAGAGCACAAGGATCGTAAGACAAAGATATTTTTTAGCCATTGTGACTGTGTTTGGAATTTTAACTGTGTTGAGGACAGGAGTGAAATGCTTAAGTTCCTCTGGAGGTACACTGCACTCAGGAAGGTTTTTCTTCAATGAGACTGGAATTAGGAGGAGTCTGGGGAGAGGCTCCTACCTGGCAGCAAACCCAACTCTGAAATTGAAAGTGCAGTGTTGATGGGTTTTATGTTTAATCCTAACGCTTCACGTTTTCCCTTATTCAACTTTCCCCTGATAAGGTGAATTAGGGTCTAAAGCTCCTTCTGTGACTTGGAAAGGTGTGGGGAGGATGATTTCAACCACTGGAAAATTGTTTTGCTCTTGCTCTTCATTTTTATCTTCATGTAACCTTCGTGCTTTTATATATCCCTCTGCTTTTGTCACTGGCTTCATTTTCCTTAGTATCTATCTCTATCTTTAGATAGAAATGGAAATATCTCTAGATAGAAATATTCTGATTGTTTTAAGACTATCACCTGACTCTTCTTGGTGGATATGGTTTAAGAGATGGTTGTGTGGGGCTAAAACTGATCTGTGGTGGTGGGTAAAACCAAACAAAATCATCCATGTTGGGTCAGGATGTGAATTTGGTGTAATCATCACTGCACTTTCACTAGAGAAACAAACCTTTATTACAAACTCTGAATTTGGTTTTTAATTAATACCCATTATGATTATAGATATATTTCCTAAAGATTAACAACTGGGCAGGGGGACCTTCAGGATGGCAGAGGAATAAGACGTGGAGATCACCTTCCTCCCAATAAATACATCAAAAATACATCTACATGTGGAACAACTCCTACAGAACACCTACAGAATGCTGGCAGAAGACCTCAGACTTCCCAAAAGGCAAGAAACTCCCCACATAGAAAAAACAGAGGCAAAAGAATAGGGATGAGACCTGCATCTCTGGGAGGGAGCTGTGAAGGAGGAAAACTTTCCACACACTAAGAAGCCCCTTCACTGGAGGAGATGGGGTGTGGAGGGGGGGGAAGCTTCAGAGTCATGAGGAGAGTGCAGCAAGAGGGGTGCAGAGGTCAAAGTGGAGAGATTCCCACACAGAGGAGAGGTGCTGACCAGCACTCACCAGCCTGACAGGCTTGTCTGCTCACACACCTGGGCAGGTGGGGGCTGGTGGCTGAGGCTTGTTCTTTAGAGGTCAGACCCCAGGGAGAGGATTGGGGGTGGCTATGTGAACATAGCTCGAAGGGAGTTAGTGCACCACAGCAACCTGGGAGGGATTCTGGGAAAATATCTTGAACTGTCTAACAGGAAAGAGACCATTGTTTTGGGGTGTGTGAGGAGAGAGGATTCCTTCCTGGTCTGCCCACAGAAGGCAGAGCACCGCTTAACTGAGCTCCAGAGATGGGGGTGAGCCATGGCTATCAGCTTGGATACCAGAGACAGGCATGAAATGCTAATGCTGTTGCTGCAGCCACCAAGAAGCCTGTGTGCAAGCACAGGTCACTGTCCATACCTGCCCTCCAGGAAGCCTGTGCAGCCCACCACTGCCAGGGTCCTGTGATCCAGGGACAACTTCCCCAGGAGAACACACGGCATGCCTCAGGCTGTTACAACATCATGCTGGCCTCTGCTGCCACAGGCTTACCCCACATTCCAATTATAGCTACCCCTCCCTACCCCCAGCCGGAGTGAGTCAGAACCCCTTAATCAACTACTACTTTAACCCCCTCGTGTCTGGGTGGGGAACAGATGCCTGAGGGTGACCTACATGCAGAAGTGGGGCCAAAACCAAAGCTGAAGCCCAGGAGCTGTGTGAACAAAGAAGAGAAAAATAAATTTCTCTGTGCAGCCACAGGAGCAGTGAATTAAATCCCCACAATCAACTTGATGTACCCTGCATCTGTGGAATACCTGAAGAGACAATGAATCATCCCAAAATTGAGGCAGTGGATTTTGGGAGCACCTGTAGACTTGGGGTTTGCTGTCTGTGACTGATTTTTTTCTGAATTTTTTGTTTATCTTAGTATAGTTTTTAGCACTTGTTATCATTGGTGGGTTTGTTTACTGGTTTGGTTGCTGTCTTTTTTTGTTATTACTATTACTTTTAATTTTTTTATTTTTAAAATATTTTATATTTTAACAATTTTAAAAATTTTACTTTATTTATCTGACTTAATTGATATTTATTGGACATTCCATCCAAAAATAACAGAATACATTTTCTTCTCAAGTGCTCATGGAGCATTGTCCAGAATAGATCATATCTTGGGTCACAAAGCAAGCCCCAATAAATTTAAGAAAATTGAAATTGTGTCAACTATCTTTTCCAACCACAGTGTTATGAGACTAGATATCAATTACAGGAAAAAAACTGTAAAAAATACAAACACAAGGAGGGTAAGCAATACATTTACTAAATAACAAAGAGACACTGGAGAAATCAAAGAGGAGATCAAAAAATGCCTAAAAACAAATGAAAATGAAAACATGATGACCCAAAACCTATGGGATGGAGAAAAAGCAGTTCTAAGAGGGAAGTTTACAGCAATACAATTGTACCTCAAGAAACAAGAAAAATCTCAAATAAACAACCTAACCTTATACCTAAAGCAATTAGAGAAAGAAGAACAGAAAACCCCAAAATTAGCAGAAGGAAAGAAATCATAAAAATCATATCAGAAATAAATGAAAAAGAAATGAAGGAAACAATAGCAAAGGTCAATAAAACTAAAAGCTGGTTCTTTGAGAAGATAAACAAAATTGATAAACCATTAGACAGGCTCATCAAGAAGAAAAGGGAGAACACACAAATCAATAGAATTAGAAATAAAAAAGAAGTAACAACTGACACTGCACAAATACAAAGAATCATGAGACATTACTACAAGCAACTCTATGCCAATAAAATGGACAACTTGGAAGAAATGACAAATTCTTAGAAAAGCACAACCGTCTGAGACTGAACTAGGAAGAAATAGAAAATATAAACAGATGAATCACAAGCACTGAAGTTGATTAAAAATCTTCCAACAAACAAAAGCCCAGGACCAGATAGTTTCACAGGCAAATTCTATCAAATATTTTGAGAAGAACTAACACCTATCCTTCTCAAACTCTTCCAAAATCTAGCAGAGTGAGGAACACTACCAAACTCATTCTACAAGGCCACCATCAGACTGATACAAAAACCAGACAAAGGTGTCCCCAAAATGAAAACTACAGGCCAATATCACTGATGAACATAGATGCAAAAATCCTCAACAAAATACTAGCAAACGGAATCCAACAGCACATTAAAAGGATCATATATAGATCAATTGGGGTTTATCTCAGAAATGAAAGGATTCTTCAATATACACAAAACAATGTGATACACCATATTAACAAATTGAAGGATAAATATCATATGATAGTCCCAATAGATTTAGAAAAATCTTTTGACAAAATTCAACACCGATTTATGACAAAAACTCTCCAGAAAGTAGGCATAGAGGGAACCTACCTCAACATAATAAAGGCCATATATGACAAACCTACAGCCAACATCATTCTCAATGGTGAAAAACTGAAACCATTTCCTCTTAGATCAGGAACAAGACAGAGTTGTCCACTCTCACTGCTATTATTCAACATAGTTTTGGAAGTTTTAGCCACAACAATCAGAGAAGAAAAAGAAATAAAAGGAATCTAAATTGTAAAAGAAGAAGTAAAACTGTCACTGTTTGCAGATGACATGATACTATACATAGAGAATCCTAAAGATGCCTCCAGAAAACTACTAGAGCTAATCAATGAATTTGGTAAAGTAGCAGGATACAAAATGAATGTACAGAAACAGAAAAATCTCTTGCATTCCTATACACAAGTGATGAAAAATATGAAAGAGAAATTAAGGAAACACTCTCATTTACCATTGCAACAAAAAGAATAAAATACTTAGGAATAAACCTACCTAGGGAGACAAAAGACCTGTATGCAGAAAACTATAAGACACTGATGAAAGAAATTAAAGATGAGACCAACAGATGGAGAGATATACCATGTTCTTGGATTGGAAGAATCAACATTGTGAAAATGACTATACTACCCGAAGCAATTTACAGATTCAATGCAATCCTTTTCAAACTACCAATGGCATTTTTCACAGAACTAGAACAAAAAATTTCACAATTTGTATGGAAACACCAAAGACCCCAAATAGCCAAAGCAACCTTGAGAAAGAAAAATGGAGCTGGAGGAATCAGGCTCCCTGACTGCAGACTATACTGTAAATCTACAGTAATCAAGACAGTATGATGGTGGCACAAAAACAGAAATATAGATCAACAGAGCAGGATAGAAAGCCCAGAGATAAACCCATGCACATATGGTCACCTTATCTTTGATAAAGGAGGCAAGAATATACAATGGAGAAAAGATAGCCTCTTCTGTAAGTGGTGCTGGGAAAACTGGACAGCTACATGTAAAAGATTGAAATTAGAACACTTCCTAACACCATACACAAAAATAAACTCAAAATGGGTTAAAGACCTAAACATAAGGCCAGACACTATAAAACTCTTAGAGGAAAACATAGGAAGAACACTCTTTGACGTAAATTACAGCAAGATCCTTTTTGACCCACCTCTTAGAGAAATGGAAATAAAAACAAAAATAAATAGATGGGACCTAATGAATCTTAAAAGCTTTTGCACAACAAAGGAAACCATAAACAGGACGAAAAGACAACTCTCAGAATGGGAGAAAGTATTTGCAAACAAAGCAACTGACAAAGGATTAATCTCCAAAATATACAAGCAGCTCATGCAGCTCAATATCAAAAAAACAAACAACCCAATCCAAAAATGTGCAGAAAACCTAGATAGACATTTCTCCAAAGAAGATATACAGATTGCCAACAAACACATGAAATGATGCTCAATGTCACTAATCATTAGAGAAATTCAAATCAAAACTACAATGAAGTATCACCTCAGACTGTTCAGAATGGCCATCATCAGAAAATCTACAAACAATAAATGCTGGTGAAAAGGGAACCCTCTTGCACTGTTGGTGGGAATGTAATTTGATACAGCCACTGTGGAGAACACTATTGAGGTTCCTTAAAAAGCTGAAAATAGAGCTACCTTATGACTCAGCAATCCCACTACTGGTCATATACCCTGAGAAAACTATAATTCAAAAAGTTTCATGTACCCCAATGTTCATTGCAGCACCATTTACAATAGCCAGGGCATGGAAGCAACCTAAGTGTCTATTGACAGATGAATGGATAAAGAAGAGGTGGCACATATATACAGTGGAATATTACTCACTGTAAAAAGAGACGAAATTGAGGTATTTGTAGTGAGGTGGATGGACATAGAGTGTGTCATACAGAGTGAAGTAAATCAGAAAGAGAAAAACAAATACCATATGTTAGCACATATATATGGAATCTGAAAAAAAAAAACGGCTCTGTTGAACGTAGGAGCATGACAGGAATAAAGATGCAGATGTAGAGAATGGACTTGAGGACATGGAGATGGGGAAGGGTTAGCTGAGATGAAGTGAGAGAGTAGCATTGACATATATACACTACCAAATGTAAAATAGATATCTAGTGGGAAGAAGCTGCATAGCTCAGGGAGATCTGCTCAGTGCTCTGTGACCACCTACAGGGATGGGATATGGAATGTGGGAGGGAGGCTCAAGAGGGAGGGGATATGGTGATATATGTATACATATAGCTGATTCACTTTGTTATACAGCAGAAACTAACACAACACTGTAAAGCAATTATACTCCAATAAAGACGTTAAAAAATAGTAAAATAAAATACAAAATTTTTTTCCTTGTGAAAATAAATAAATAAAAGGTTGGGTTTTACTAAAACTTTCTTACAATCAGTGAAATTTCTACACCTGGGGTTCAGCAAATTATTCTAAATGTAATTGAAGACTTTCACTTAGATTTAACTTCTTTTGATTTGACCCAACTGAGGCTCCATTTGAAAGCCTTTGAGCCTTGTTTCCTATTTTTCTCGAAACATTCCAGGAAGCAGTGATAGTTTTCTTGCTGTATCTCCAGTGCTGAGACAGTTCTAGACTTATACTAGGTGCACAGTAAATGCCCATTAAATACTGAATGAAATAAATGGGCATTGCTGTCAAGTGCATTTAACATGTATCTACTAATTCTCCTCCAGTGTGGATTTACCAATTGCTGGGAAGGTTCTGAGATATTTTGATTTCAATAAGTTTAGGTACTGGGAAAAAGCAGGAATTGTCTCTGAAAAGAATGAGCTACAACTGTTTGCAGAGAAAACTTTCCTAAATCAGGTGTGGCAAGCTGACCTATGAAGTGAAGCTAGTGTCTAACCCTTAGCCTTGAGATCATTTTAGTGACTGAGTTTCAAGGTAGAGTATTGACTGTGAACTTCCTAAGGTCCTGAAAGGAATAGAACTCAAGAGTCGAGGCTTTGAGTGAAGTAGGGGCTTAAACACTAGTGTTTCCCCCAACTGCCCCTAAAAATTTTGTCAAACTGCCAACATAAGGAAGGAATGGAGAATATGACTATTTGTAGACCAGGTGTTGAACGATGTAGTAGCTCTTCTGCAAGCTTTAGGAATGGCTTTAAGGTGGAAGGAGGTGTCTGGGGATGTCATTAAGCCGAGGGGGACTGTATTAAATAAAACAATGTTAGATGATCAAAAAAAATAATAATAACTGAGGGAAAGAATCCACACCAAAAGAGCTTTAAATCTTTATCTCAGAGAAAGATTGTGTCACTTATAATCTCTTTCCTTTTCTTCCTGTTATTTTAGTAGAAGAGATATTTTGGGTCTTTAACCAGTTTATGCATCCTTGTATTATATAGCCCAGTTTTTCCAAAATGTTTAACTGCCACTCACAACAAGAAACATATTTTATCTATATTCATAAACACATCTATGTGTGTTTATGCATATATGTATGTACTTTACTGTATGAAACATGTTTCTATGTGAAGCAAAAGCTTCAAGAAGCAATACTTACATTTCTATGTGTGCTGCACTCTTATATTTCTACTCTATTATTTTTCAATTAAAAGAGCGTTGGTGTTATCTCATTAATTTCATAACCTACTACCAGATTACAGACTATAGTTTGCAAAACACTGGTGAGTTGACATAAATATAAATCTATCTTATTAAAGCAAATTATATATCTATATATACGGTTGACCTTTGAACAATGTGGGAGGTTAGAGGCACCAACCCTCTTTGCGGTCAAAATCTGCATATAACTTTACTGTGTATGTGTATGTATGTGCATAAATAAATAAATATTATATATATATATATATATATATGTTTACTATATAGTATTTTTTTATTGGATTGCCCTACTCTTGTTTCTAAAATTTTAACTATACTAGTGAGATAAGTACATCCAATTTAGATTCAAAATGATATTTTTCTTTGCTTTAATTCAAAACTTTATGCAAACAATGAAAAAATTAGATAAGAATGGTTGAGCTCACAGTTGAGATGAAAATAAAGCACAGCTTACTCCAAAATTGATATTTATAAAAATGTATGGAGCTACCTATATGTAAGATATCTTTTCAATTCTTCCTCAGTGATAACCTGTTAAACAAAACAAAACAAAAAAACCCTTAGTCTGTTATAATTTAAAACATTGTCTTTCCACAAAGAAGATTCTCAATAAATGCTAGTTTCTATCTACTCTTCATTCTGTGTTGGTTATTCTAAGCCCACCTTTATGGGTACCTGAAGATGACATCAGCTGAGATGAGGCACTGAGATTGTTTTTTTCATGTGATTACTCTGGTTATGCCTAAATAATAGTGGAAACTTTTTGCTAAAATTTTGTTATCTTGAGTTTTTAATGTTTTTTGTGATAAATTCAGACAATAAACTACAGACAATTGCCTTACTCCTCCTTTTTCACATTTCTTTACCCCTACTGTGCTTGCAGGTCAAGCAGAAAAGTATTGTTTTTGGCTACGGTTTTACCTATTATCAGAAAATAGTGGATATTATCAATGACAAATGTGTAGCAAGAACTGAAAGGGGTTTCCTGTCTGGGAAGAGGAATGTTAGAAAATCTACCTAGCTGTGACTGAATTTATGCATCGTATCATATTCTTGCAATAAATAACTTTTAACTTAAATGTAATATTTAAAACGCCTTGTTCTATAACTTAGTGTTTAAATTATTATTTTTGTTTATGACACATTCACAAAGAGGAAAATTAAACTCACATAGTTTGAAGATAAGGGAATAAGTCCAATCCTAAAACCAGAACCTAGTTCCCTAGCAGCCTATAGGAGTTCTGAGAGGACACTCAGGTTTTTTAACAGAACTCTTTATGGGCAATTGGAGAAGGACTTGAATGACGTTAGCGGAATTGCATTTCAGAAAGATCACTCTGATTGCAGTCATCATATCCAAGGTCAAAAACAAGAGGAGAAACAACCTCCATCCCCTTTTATCTCCTTAGTAAATAGCTTCTAAAGCAGAGGAAATGTAGGATAACCAGATGCAATACAGGACAATGTAGGGACATATAAAGAAGGACCAAGTGTTCATCTGTGAACAGAGATGGTCAAGGAGCACTCAGTTTTATTGAGAACTGACCATTTGGTGCATGGCTGAGGCATCTGGAGACAAAGGCTCCAGGTTAGATAACGTGTGGGTTCTTATTCTTTGGAACTCAGGAGAGTGAGCAAGCTTCTTCACTTTATTCTGTTTTTTCTAATAATTCTCCCTGAATGTATGAATATCAAGTATTATTAGTATACACAATTAAACAAAATAACTTAGTAGAAGAATTAGAAAAATAATTTTCTAGCTATAACTGGATTCTGTACTCATACATCAAAACTGTAATAAGGTACACAAGCATTTGAATGCTGAGCTATTTGAAGGTTTTATACTCATCTTCTCTCGGTACTAAAATATCTTTTAAAAATCTGATACATTGAAAGATACTGCATGTTCCACATATACACTTACCTGAAAATATCTAGGTGAATCAACTGACCTGGAGTGTTTTCAAATGGAATGTTTTCAAAGTTGAAGAAAAATCCAGTTAAATCTGGTTGCTTCATTCATTGGGGAGCCAAGTGTCTAAGCAACATGCCACAGAATCACAAACACCTCCAAACAGCCTTTACTGTTCGGATTAGGATTTAAGACCCACAGGACACCTTTGGAACATCCTCCCATGTGAAGATATTCACAAGAAACCCACCAGCCCTTTAAGGTGTTCTCTTTTTACCATTTCTTCATCAGGGTTTTTTTTACAGGTACATTTTTATACACTCTGACTAGATGAGCTGATACTGCCTTAGTTTTTATCAATCTAAAAAAAAAAAGTCACTTGGAAAAGTTATCCTTTCTTTCCTCATGAGAGACATTTTCTATTTATTCATTCATTCAACATACATTCATTGTGGTTTACTAATCTAATTCAGTAATTGAATAAGCTTTTGCTGTTCATCCACCTGCATGTCTTTCCTATGCTAGCCCCTAAGAATTCAGAAAGAAAAGGCACAATCCCACCTCTGGTAGTCCCTATTCTAGGGAATAAAGAGAATAGTGATCTGATAGAGTGCCATTACTTCTGCAGTGTTGGCATAAAAGGTTTGAGTAGAACCCAGAGAGCTAGAAGCCTGATGATTGTAATCCCCTGATGAAACAGCCCATGACACGGATGACCTAATTTGCAGTCCACTCAGGCAGACTGCTTAAAGCCTAAGAGAATGGCAGAATCTGGCTCAAGAATTTGATGTTGAATTCCAAAAGGGCTTAGCAGCTCAACATTTTTACGGATAGATTTTCATTTCAAGGTTTAGAGCATCTGTCCACTTATTTCTCAGTGAATATTTCACTTCATGGAAACAACTCTTTATTTTTTAAATTATATTCTACCTATAAAATGACGCACATATCAAATCAAATACAGAGTCAACTTCAGAAATGTAGAAAATATAAGCTTGTGATTTAATAATAGCATTGTGGAAATATTTTGACAACTAACTCAAAGGTGATTTTCTTATAATGATAATAAGAAATTGTATATAACTTAAAAAAATAGGCAGTGTAAAATCCTCTTACATTTGAAATAAAGGTGACAAGGTGAAAGTCAAATAACACACTTGAGTCTTAGACAGGTATATTTCCAGTAGTGGCCTCTGATGAGTGACTGACAAGCAGAGAGGAAGAAATAAATATGTATGTGAAGGATTTCAATTATTCATGTTTCTTAGGAGGAAGCTCAGTTTAACCTAATGGCATCTCACTTACTGTCTGTTACACTTGGACCAGGTAGTCTAGCAGGTCTAGAGAAGAGAGTGTCTTTTTCAAGAAAACCCCTTTGCCATACAGAATACAGGAAAGGACAGCTTCACAACAGTTCCTAGAAGGGAAGGAAAGCCTGAAAATTCCATATCGCTTTGAATATACAATAGTCAAGTGCATTTAAGTAACATATCTAAATTTATTATGATAAAACCATGAATTATGTTTGCTCCACATTTGCAATTATATGGTACAACAGATGGTGAAGATTTACAGAAACATTTACATTCTGGATAAGACAAGTTTAATAAATTCATTGATGGGAGTCTCTGGGGCTATGGGAAAATATTTACATGCCAAATAAGATGGTAGTTAGTTTTATAAGAAGGCACAGACCCAGAGAAGGAGATTTTCACATTTCCGTTATCAAATCCTGAATGCTGAAGATTTTTTTGCAAAGGTTTTTATTGTTGTGAGCACTCTAGATAGTTTCCAAATTTGTTTCACTGAAGCCCACATATTAAGCCAAGAGTAGATCTTCCAAAAAAGATGTCTATGGACAAAACTGCAAAACTTCTGTCTTTGAACATTCCCTAAACTCAGTAGCATCAAGTTATCTGAGGTTTGGCTTCTCTTTGAAATATAAGGAATGAAAAGTTTTTCAAATCAGAATCAGCCCCAATCTCAGCTCTCACGGCTTTTTCAGGCCACACAAACCATATACTTCACTTAGCAAGTCACTTGTTTATTCATTCATTCAAACAACAAACACGAATTTATTCAACATTTCTTATTCCAGTAGCATAATAGTAAATTTTATATTTTTTATATTGGGGAAAAAACGTTTATTCCCTAAACATTTTATTAACACAGTAAGAATCCAGAATCCTCTTTAGAATGGATTTAGCTTCACCAGTAAAATTATCTCTTGATTTACCTATGACTGAATTTTCTCATTTGTGGTGAAAAGCACAGTAATCAGATTACTAAAATATATTTTAAACAGTCAGGAAAATTTCATTAAAGCAAACAAATAAAAACATTACAGTTTTAAAGAAAAATGTTAAGTTAACCTTGCTTGTAAGAGTAGTTTTAATGCTGTACAACAAATCCTAAAATTTCTGTAAGAACCATTTCATAAAACTATACATTAAACTAGGGCTACATGATGCCTTTTTAAGTGAATTGTGTGGGTCAAAATTCTAACCTCCTAGCTTCCTAATTTAAATGGTTTGATAACGCCGAGAACCACCCAGCTAGCAAAGGATGGGAATTAGATGACCCTCCAGCTCTGTCTGAGCTGTTTCTCTTTAAGTTTCTCTCTAAGCATCTCTGCTATACTTTGCTAAAAATACTGCCTCTCCTCGCTTTCTTATGGGTGGGCAGCACCTCATACTCAGAGTTATTTCATTTCAGTAATGACACCAGCAAAGGTTCAGCTGCTGTTAAGTTTCTGGAATATGTTTCAATTTTATTCCATTTCTAAATATTAATATCCTACTTATCTTAACCTCAGCGCTCTGGCTGAGACAAAACTTTGAAATTCTATTTTCCTTAGCATTGATCAGACTGCAGGATTGGCAACACCACACCACTGGCACTAGTATTTTAGTCTCTGATGCTCTCATATGTGAGAGCAAATCTAATAGATTTTCCATCTGTTATTCTGTCATCTTATTGGTGTATAATTATATTACTTTATGTGGTAGTGGACTTGAGGCAGGAGACAGATGGGACCCCAGGGCAAATGGTTTGAGTTTGTTCCTTATGGACCAATATTCTGAGACTGGAATAACAGGACAATTGAGAGAGGAGTCTGGGCCCTGTCCAGATAGAAGATGAGACCACATATTCCTCAGTCTTGAAGTCAGGAGACCTCCCTGACTACACATGCACAAAAAGGCTCCTTGGAGGTCAAAAGGGGAGTGATGCTAGTGGCCAAACCTACCCATAGGCCTCTTTGGTGGAATCCATCTTGGCTAAGAGATGTGCACACACACATGGGAAAATCCTGAGATACACCAAATGTGGACTCTGAACCAGGCAAATTAAAATGATTGGTCAAAGGGAGCACGGAAGAAATGGCCCATAAAAGTGACTCAAACTGCCACGAGGGCACAACTCTCACTCTGAGCCCACCCATTGCCTATCCACACATATTATACTTCCTTTTTTTTTCCTAATACTTTACTTGCTTCACTACTTTCTGTCTTTGTGGGAATTCTTTTCTGCAAAGCCATAGGGTCAGGGCCTTGTCACTGACCACTGGTCTAGTGGCTAGGATTCGGTGCTCTCACGGCCACAACCAGACCTCAGTCACTGGCCAGGAACTGAAACCCTGCTTCAAGCCACTGCAGGCCGAGGCCACCTGAGATCAGACTGAGTCATTGAAGACAGAGTCTCCAGCTACACCCTGAAGGGTAATTTAGTTAGAAACCTGTCCCATTCAATATCTCATACATTGTGTGTTTACTTCAGCAGTAACTAAAAACGATAAGATTCCTAATATTAAGACTATATAAAGCACACAAGCTTCAAAGCAATTTTAATATGTAAAATACTCCAAATATTATACTGCAATACTGTTGTTTGAGTTTTATATATATATATATATTTTTTTTTTTTGCGGTACACGGGCCTCTCACTGTTGTGGCCTCTCCCGTTGCAGAGAACAGGCTCCGGAAGCACAGGCTCAGCGGCCATGGCTCACAGGCCCAGCCACTCCGCAGCATGTGGGATCTTCCCGGACCGGGGCACGAACCCGTGTCCCCTGCATCGGCAGGCGGACTCTCAACTACTGCGCCACCAGGGAAGCCCTATAAACTCTTTTGAATAAGGAAAACAAAAAATGGAATGGAAGACCTATCTTAGTAACTAAAACAAATATATACGCTTTCAAAAAAAAAGAAGAGAAAAGTAAAAATGTGTACAGTAAAGATCTATTAAATAAAAACCTGTTGACATTTTCAGAAAAAAAAATTATCATAAATTAGACGAGATTCAGCTCTATCTTGAGAACACAGGAAAAGAAAAATTAGGTAATCCTGTTGGAATGTGGTATAAGTAACAAGTTAACACTTAATCCACATTTGCTTTCAAAAGACAAAAATAAATTTGTATATGTCATAGCTAAATATAAAACACATTTACAAATAAACAGTACATAGAAGAAGAGCTATAACATTGACTACATTTTCTGAATACAAAAAATCCAAAAATCTAGGAAATAAAAAATAACCAATTGTCATTAAATCAAATTAGAAAAGAATAATACCGTTAATAAAGGCACCAGGCAGAAACTATTGTACACATACTTTCTTTCAAATTTTTAAGGGACAGAAAATTTCCATGCTACTTAAACTGTTCCAGAATATTTAAAAATTAAAATCTTTCTAATTCATCTTACTTAGAGCATATGACCTCAACATTAACAAGAAAATTACAAAGGCAGTACAAAATAAAGAAAATTATAAAACAATATAATTTACAAATACAGATGCAAAAATGTTAGCATCCAAAATTCAAAAAATCAAAACCAAGCAAAATAGACCCAGAAATAAAATAAAACAGTATGACCAAGTGAGGTTAATTCCAAGAATGTAGGTGTAGTTTAAAATTTGAAAATAGTACATTATATCAATATATGGATGGTAAATTTTATCTTGCAAAGGCTGTAGTAGTATTATGTACTAATGTAAACTGCTTCTGATAATAAATCTCAGAATGAGAAAAACAAAGATATCTTCATAACAAAGGAAACATATATATCTTAAGACTATAGCCAATATTTAAATGTGAAAAGAGGGAAACAAACTCAATTTTCTTGTTAATTATATTTTCATTTTCAAAATATAGTTAGTTTTCATTAAAAATGGTGACATTTGTGTTTACATGCAATGGGTTTATCATTATTTTTAAAATAATATATATTTTAAAGATCTCAGCTTTCATTACTATTATGATAGATATTGATGCTTGTAACTCACTACTGTATCTTGGATATATGCCTAGAGGTGGAATTTTGGGGTTACAGGAGAGGTGTCTATTTAATTGTATAAGAAACTACTAAACAGTTTTCCAAAGTGGTTTACCATTTTATAGCAACAGTCCATGAAAATCCTTCTGCTTCACATCCTGGGCAACATTTTGGTGGTTTCATAATAATATTATATTTGGTTTTCATTTGCATGTCCCAGATATATAATAACACTGAGCACTTTTTTATATACTTATTGACTATTTGGATATCTTCTTTGGTGAACTCTCTTCAGGATGTTTGCCATCTTTTTAAAATTTTGTTAGAGTTATGGAGCTTGCCTTTTCTTATTGACTTGCAGATGTTGTTGTATTCTGGATGCAAAAACAGAGAAATCCTTAAAACTAACAAGGAAACATCATACATATCATTAGAAACATGGTATGGTTTATGGGTTGCAAAAATGGCCCTAATTTTCCTTTTTCTCCAATGTACGGTATACACGTCCTTTGTTATATAATTTTGCAGTGTTCTCCCATTCTGGACAGAGTCTCCACCATCCTGGCCTCCTGCTCTTGTTTCTGGGCCCAACCATGTAACTTGCTTTGGTCAGTGGTATGATGTCAAACATAACATAACTAGAGCCTTGAAAAGTTCATACAAGCTCCTATTCTCTCTCTTGTTTTTCTGCTTTCTCCATGAAAAAAATGCCCAGAGAAGCCTTCTGGAGGATGAGGCATAAGGAGCAGAACTGAGTTAACCTCATTATCACAGCCAATGGCATCCCTGAGCAGGTGACAGTCAATCAACCCTCCAACACTTGAGACAGCCCAGGCAAGATAAGCAATGCTTCCTCACAAATGCAGATGCCTGAGTAAACCTAGACTAGAAGGATCAACAGCCAGCCCAGAACTATGAGCTAAATAAATGATTATTCTTTTAAGTCACTGGGTTTGTGGTTGTTTGCTATGAAGCACAATTTTTACAGTAGATAACTGATACACATGTGCAAGCAATTACATAAAAGGAATTAACACAAATAATGCAAAAGGTGTTAAAATTCATTAGCAATCAGAACAGTTCAAATTCATTCAACAAGGAGATATCATTTCTCACTCATCAAGTTGGAAATCATTTTGTTTGACAATGTACAAAGTAGCCAGGTGTAGTGACCATAACAGTGGAACTGAAATGTGTTAAATCCTTCCTGAGGAAGGCATACAGTATATATCAAAATTTAAAGCATGACCATTTGACACAGCAATTCCAATTGTCTAATAGCCTTAATTAAAGACTTGCAGAAGTTTTACATATATTTACAAAGATGTTTATAAAACAATGTTGATTACAAAAAATTTTAACAAAACTAAATGCAAACAATATAAAGATCTTTAATGTGGGAAGAGTTAGTTTATATTACTTCCATATTATAGAATGCTATGCAGCTGTTAAAAATAATGAAAATTATTTCTTGATAAAGAAATATATCTGAGAGTGCTATTAAATAAAAAGCAAGAAAGAAAACATTAATATAATATAATATAATTTACATAAATATGTATTAGTGTATATATGTGTGAACATGTATATTTACAGATACTTAGAAAAACACTTATGATATACACCACATGTTAACTTTATGACTTTGGAAGAGGAAAGAAAATGGGGAGGAAGCAAGGCAAAACTATCATATTTTATCAAGATTTAGATATTTCTTGAACCGTTTTCAATAAGAGTATACTTACTTAATAATTGTGTAATGAATACATTCATAAATAAGAAGTATTAACTGTTTAAGAAAGTCAAAACTGTAAGAAGATCTAGGAGACAAATTTGTGAATATTTAGTAGATTTTAGACTCTAGTAAGCTGTCCAAAGGGGGGTAAAAAAAGGAAAGAAGTCATAAAAGAAAAATAATGATAAATCTTAATATGTAAACATTAAACACTTCTCCATGTCATAAAACAGTGAAAGAGAATTAAAAATTAATCAACAAAAATGTTTAAAAAGCATTGCCATAGACATAGAGTTAAAATCCTTCATACATACACAGATCTTACAAAACAAGAGAAAAAGATTAAAAAGCACTAAAAAAGTAGTAGGCACAGGATATTCTTTAATATCTCCACTTATAATGGAAAAATGTTTATATAACTGTGATTTCATTGGGGGAAAGAATGGTTCTCAAACTATAGAACATCTTATGTCATGTGGTTCTGTTTCAATCTATTTTTAATATCTCAAATGATAAGAACTTTCATTTTTTTAACTGCAAGTGTTTCTAGTGTTTTGTTTTATTTTGTTTGCCTTGTACTATCAAAAAACTTCCTATTCTTCATCCTATATTTTTCCTTTTATTAACATCTTCCCCTGGCCCTTGAAAGGTAATTTCAAGAGCTCAAAGAAATCAACATTCTCTATATGCAGTACTGGTTTGTGTTTCTTAAATAATTTTAAGCTTAATACGTTTTGCTGTTTCTTAAGGTACTCCCTTTCATATCAGCTGATTTGTTCCTCTTTCTTCTGTGTGCTGCCTATAGAAATCCTACTTTAATTATACCACTGTTGAAACTTCAAAAGAAATCCACAGCACAATGGATTTGTTGTTCTTCAGTTTAATTCTACTTGCTAAAGGAATTTTTCTTTACTTATAGATAAAGAAACCAAAATAGAGTTGAGTTTTATTGAAACTTGTCCTATAGCAAAGTTTGATTTTAGGCTTTTTGAATCAGACTTGGTATGATGAAGGTCAGTCACTCTATTTTTTTAGATAATA
This sequence comes from Delphinapterus leucas, assembly GCF_059928025.1. Classification (NCBI taxonomy): domain Eukaryota; kingdom Metazoa; phylum Chordata; class Mammalia; order Artiodactyla; family Monodontidae; genus Delphinapterus; species Delphinapterus leucas. The sequence goes on from NC_143147.1 coordinate 36,020,528, forward strand.
ATGCACACATACAATCATTTTCCAATTTTTACTCTATTCTTTTATTAAAGGTATTTCTATGAAAGAAAATATGTTCTCTTTTCCCATGTAATATAAAATATTGCTCTAAAATACCTTAAATTAAACTGAATGAAACAAACATAGTAGCTTAAATAAAATTTAGCCTGGACAGAGAATCAAATTAATCATGCACTTACAGTTAAAATACAGAAAAAAAAGGGAAATACACAATCCTAAAAGTCTTATTAAGGACAAAAAAAGAATCTGAAGTCTAGACTACTGACAATTTTTATCCCTTTTGTGCTGTAACTTTTGATTTAACTCACTAACCACTCTGCTAGCATTCACTGGCTTCCCACTTAAGTTTAAATAAAATCCAAATGCCTGGACATATACTACAAATACATTATCTGTTTCATACTTACCTTTGTAACTTCATCTGGTGCCAAAATATACTCCCCCCATTCTGGCTGTTTTCTAGTTCCTACAATACACGTCATTCCCATTTCAAAGTCTCTGAATTTGCAATTCCCTATACCCAGGTTGTTTTTGTACCCACTTCCTATAGCTGATTCCTTCCCATCTTTCAAGGA